>NC_052643.1:2706610-7706610 GCF_016161935.1 Mauremys reevesii
TTGTGCGGGCGGAGTTACTGCTGCTTCGTTCCCGCCCCTCGGAAGTCAAGGGGCGGGGACAGGAAGGCGATAAAAGCCCGCCTCAACCTCAGTTAGAGCCCAGCGGCCGGAGAGGACGGACGCCTCCGTTCAGGCTCCTGACTGGCCGGAGCCTGCCTGGGTGCCAGGTAACCCGGACGCCGGACGGACCAAGCTCCTCGAGCAAGGTATCCGGACGCGATCGGACTAAGCCTCCTCTGTTTCGAGCTGTGGAAATACCCCGAGGTGGACTGGCCGAGCCTCTGCCTTTGGCCCGCACTCCCGAGGAGCTACCCGAGCGCTCTCGCGGACCCGAGGCTGTGAGGAGCAGCCCGGACTTAGGACCCGGGCTTGCAGCACACCGAGGAGCCCACAGGCGGGACCCCGCTGCCGGCAGCCCAGCGACGAGCAGGTACCCGGCAGGAGGGGGAGATGGAATGCAGCTCGGGGTAGGCCGTAATCCCTGTCATGGGCGGAGGGCAACTGACGTGCCCATGTCAGCGTGTTGCGGCCCAGGATCCCCACTGACCGTGAGCGGATCCACGCCGCTGTTAGGGCCCCGGGCTGGGACACAGTGGAGTGGGTGGGCCTGTGTCCCCCCTGCCACCCCACTCACGGGTGGCAGCCTCCCCCTCCTGCCAACACTCAGGCAGAGAAGCCTGCCCTTACCTGGGCTTCCTGAGACTGATACCGCTGCTCTGCTCCTGCTACAAGGACCTGAGCCTTGGACTATTGTTTGTTGCCCCCCCCTGACCTAGGGCTGGGGCTTACTGACTATTGTGGCTCAGCTCCTGATGTAAGGACCTGCGCCCTGAACTCTTATTGCTGCTCAGCCCCTGCTGTGAGGAGCTGAGCCTAGACTGCTGTGTTTGGCGCCCCGCCCTGATCGAGGGCTGGGACTTCTTGACTTGGTTACTGCTCAGCTCCTGCTTGACGGACCTGAGCCCTGAACTATTAGTACTGCTCAGCCCCTGCCTGAGGGTCTGAGCTAGCACTGCTGTGTTTGGTGCCCCGCCCTGATCAAGGGCTTGGACTTCTTGACTTGGTTACTGCTCAGCTCCTGCTTGACGGACCTGAGCCCTGAACTATTAGTACTGCTCAGCCCCTGCCTGAGGGTCTGAGCTAGCACTGCTGTTTTTGCTGCCCCGCCCTGACTGAGGGCTTGGGCTTAAACTAGTGACTTTGTGAGCTCAGCCCGGCTTGAGGGTCTGAGCCCTGTGTTGGTTGCTGCCCCGCCCTGAGCTAGGGCTTGGGCTTTACAGACTTAGACTGCTGCTCAGCCCTGCCTGAGGGTCTGAGCCCTGCCTCTTGTGTGCTGCCCCGCCCTGAGCTAGGGCTTGGGGCTTTACAGACTGAACTGCTGCTCAGCCCTGCTTGAGGGTCTGAGCCCTGTGTTGGTTGCTGCCCCGCCCTGAACTAGGGCTTGGGGCTTACTGACATTGTCACTACTCAGCTCCGGCTGCCAGGGCCGGAGCTTAGAACTGGCTCGCGGCCCCGCCCTGACTGAGGGCTGGGAGTCACTACACTACCGGGGTGCCTTCTGTCCCGCCCCGGCTTGCGGGGCCCAACCCCCCCCCCCAAGACCTTCAGAACCCGGAGACTGATTTGGGACGTAGTGAGGCGGCCTGGCTCCCGACGGCCCCTGAGAGGGCACGGCCCCAACACCGGACTGTTACATATATGTTGACTGTTTATATTTTAGTCATTTATCTTATGTGCAGGACATCTGGTTAATGATCACAATACATTGCCTTTTAATGACAAACTCATATGACTGCTGTTATATTTACAGTTCATGTTCCTTTGCATTTTTGCCAGATGTTGCATACATTGGCCATTATCACTGTAGCTGCAAAGCACTGGGTCGGGAGTGTCTTGCCCATCAGCTTTTGCTTCATAATCCGAAGCCAGCATATTCTGCTGTTGATCAGCAAAGACACTGCCTACCCTAGCTGTCCTAGACAGTGAGAGGTGACCCAAATGGTAGGGCATAGCTCGGAGAAGAGGAAAGGGACACATGCTGCAGCGTGGTACCAGCAGTGGCAGTGGGAAGTAAGCCCCTGGTGTTGGCAGATAGAGCATAGTTTACAGCCCTGCTAGGACATTAACAGTGTTGTCTGCTCTCATGATTTTATTGTAAATTTTGCACTATCTGGTGCTTTCCATAAAGCTCCTAGAGTCATGCGATTACATGGGGGAGACGGCTTTATTTTAACACGTAAGTTTCTAACCTTTGCAGTGGCAGCAGTATTGCTAAACCCAGATGTTCAAAAATCATGTGATTAGCTTTCATAGCAGATTTTGTAAAAATAATAGATTGTGTTCTTTTTATTGGCTTTCTGCTTTTGAGCCTTTAGGGTCCACTGGGGTCACATTATGAAGCTTTCCACAGCCATGAGGATAGAAACTTACTTTAAGAATGAATGCTGAAATCATCACATAGCCACTTGACTCCAGGAGCTGGGGCTTTAAGGAAAACAGTAATTGTCATGAGACTTGTGACAAAATCATGAGTTGGCAACACCGCCAGTAAAACATGCCAATGGGATTCCTGAAGGGCGGCTGCAGAAGACAGGGACCCAAAGTTATTTGTTTTAATGTCATGCTTGGGAGCGGTTACTGCGGTAAGCCTGGGGCATGCAGGAAACCAGGCAAGGACGGTGCGAGAGGAGGCGGCGCGCTGCGCAGCAGCAGCCACAGAACCTGGTGCAGGGGCAGCCCGGCCTGGCTACGACCGCTGCCATCCCTATGATGGGCCGCAGGGGGCGCTGGCTCGGAGGCGGTTTTAGCGCGCATGGGCGGGGCTCAGGGCGCCCTCTGAGCAAGGGCTGCTGTGCGGGGCCCGCTGTGTGGAGGTGTCTGTCTCTGATTGGGCCCCGCTCTCGAGGAGGCGGGCCTTCAGATCTAGACCTCGGGCCCCGAGAGGGAGGGAGGATGTGCCGGGTTCTCGATCGCTTCCGGGTCACGGATTGAGGCGGCTTTGCGTGTCCCGCCTCTACGGGCAAAGCGGGTCGGTGATTGGCAGCGTGGAGAGGATCGGTTCCGGGTGAGGCTGGCCCCCCAAGAGGAAGATGGAGGTGCCGCCTCCTCAGGGCGGCTCCTGCTGCTGGCGCTAGTCGGGCTGGGCCTGGCCCAGGCGGACGGGGGGCCCCGCACCCTGGTGCTGCTGGAGAACATCAACCTGCGGGACACGCACTCGCTCTTCCTCCGGAGCCTGGCGGGTGAGGGCGGCGGAGCGGAGCCCGGGTGGAGTGAGGGGAGAAGCGGGGGGGTCCCACGGGAAGGCGGGAGTCATGGTCTGGGGGAGGGCGATGGGGATGGGGGGAGCCTGGGTCCATCACGGCGCAGCCTCCCGGCCCCACTACGTCTCCCCGTGAGGGGTGCGCCTGCCTGGGGTGGCCGACGGGGTCGGAGTCCTCTCGCGTCTGGTTCTCTGCGGGTGCCACGCTGACCCTGCATCCTCCATACAGCGGCGGCGGCGGTCGCCAGGAAGTGCCACGTGTGTCAGTATGACGGGGGGGGATGCTCTGTACCTGGGGTTGGTGCCTGTCTGTCTTCTGAAGAGCGTCACGTCGGTTAGACTCGCCTCTCCGTTGTTAGCTGCAGCCCCTGCTGCCCAGATCTCACGAGAGCATTTGCCTCTTTCCTGTGCGTGTTTCCCCCTCTGGTGTTCACGTCATCCACAAATTTTATCACGGCTTGATTCACATCAAAGACGTGCATGGAAATGCTATTGAGAGCACAGAGGTTCTTGTTTGTTTTAATTTGGTTTGTCCAAAAGTCCCCGTGTCCCCTGAACACTATGGATTAGATTGTAAGTACCAAGAAGTGTCACTGCTTGAGACTGTCAGAACAATTCTGCAGACAGTGCTCACTGGAGTACTGAGACAATAAGTGTATTGTGGAAGAGTAAAATTCTTGACTTAGATATTTATGTAGCAACTTAAAAAGTATTGAGGAGTCTGGTGGCACCTTAACATCTAACAAATTTATTTAGGAATAAGCTTTCATGGGTAAAAAACCCACTTCTTCAGATGGATTACACCTTAAAAAGTATGGCAACTAGATGCTTAGATTGTAATGGGTAAGACTGAATTAAGTGCCTTCTTATCTCATTTTCTAGCATGATCTGTCTTACACTTTTTTTAAAATTAAAGTTGTGTCACAGTATTCATGGCTATGATCTTTGTTTTCTGGGTGCAGATAGAGGCTTTGACCTCACCTTCAGGACTGCTGATGACCCTGGCCTGTCCTCATAAAATATGGAGAATTTCTGTATGACAACTTGATTATTTTCCCATCTGTAGAAGGTAAGAGATCCCTTTGCATAAAGGAAAAGACTCAGAAATTGTTGTGTAATACTCTGAGGCCCTTGGAGAAGACACACTAGATCTGTAAAGTGCCTTGCAGATATTCGCTAACCTTCATAATACCCCTTTGAGGCTGGTCTTTTACTGTTCCAGTTTTCCAGATGGGGAGGCAAGAGACTTACCCAGGGTGAAACAATGAGAGGTGTCAGAGCTAGGCCTCGCCCTGACTCCCCAGCCTCCTGCTCAACCATGAGATTGCTTTTCCCAGGTTTGATAAAACTGATCAAAGTATTCTTCGGACTTGCTTCATTTTGACCGTGAGGTGGCTTTTGGGGCCTGTCCCTGAGATGTAGAATTACAGGTGTTATCTTCATTCATCATTGGGCAAACTGTGGCAGGAACTGTATGCATTTTAAGCAGTTAAATGGTCATGAGGCAGCTTCTAAAAAGGAGGGAGGGGGGCAGAAGCCTGTAGAACAAAGAATAAGCACACAAATATAGCTGATTGCTTTGGACCTGCAGTCACTGTTGGGTATCTATTTTCTGTAAACACTATTTCATTACCAGTGTTTGCTGTGATAGTAACTGTTATGTCTGTTAATAATTCTCAGACTACTTTATAATCCCTGTGGTATATCTAGAATTATGGTATTGTGATTCAGTAAAAAAAAAAAATGTATTGAATGTATTTTTGGAACAGTGCCCATAGATTAACAAATGCACTGTTCTAAAATTCTATAACTAAAAGATGGAATAACACTGTCATTATTTAAAATGCCTTGATTTTAAGTGTAGTAGTAGTCGGACAATCGCCAATACCACACCGAGTAACCGAGACAGCCGACCAGTGAAATAACCCACTTCCTTCCCTGACGGACTGGCGGGACGCACTCCTACCCGTACTTATCCGCCTCCACCGATACTGACTTGGACTCCTTATTCATTCCATGGGTGGCGAGCTTGAGCCCACTTATCCACTGACACTTTAAAAACTTTTGCACCCCAATCTGGTCTATGCCGGTTATGCGATATGTATGTATCTTTTTATCCTTGTAAACAATACCTGTAACCCCCCCATAACCCAAGCCTGACCCCAGATGTACAGTACCTTCCCTCTCAACCTGTGTATATTTCATTTCAGACATTCACTTTAATAAAAATTAAATTGTTCTAATTCACACCAAAATATCTGGATTCTCTCTTTACCCCTATTAACAGCCTGAATCAGACTTGATGAGGAATTATTAATAGCAACCTTTTTGAAATACATCCCTT
This sequence comes from Mauremys reevesii, assembly GCF_016161935.1. Lineage (NCBI taxonomy): Eukaryota > Metazoa > Chordata > Testudines > Geoemydidae > Mauremys > Mauremys reevesii. The sequence goes on from NC_052643.1 coordinate 2,712,214, forward strand.
CAGGAAAGGGAGAGATCAGGTGATATTGGTGTGATGAGAGAGCCAAGAAAGACCTTCCAAAAGGAACACTCACTTAGCAAGAGTGAGAGCTAGCTGATTGTGTGTGAATTAAACTGAATAGTATAATCTGTAGCCCCAGGTTATAGCACACTTAACTTCAGGTGAGCCTCAGAGATAGTGTCAGGTAACTTAATTTTGAACATTACTACTAGGACTGTGATATTGGAATCAGATCCTTAGGAGAACTAACTACAGAGCTGTGCAAGAAGAAGCTATTGACTCATGATATGTAGGAACCCTTTTAAACTGCTTCAGAGCTAAATTTTAGAGTGTGGCATACAGTGTCTTTCTCATGACTTGTTCTTAACCTCTGACTTACTCCACTTCTGTCCTTCTCTTGGTGTTCTGTTTTCTTTCACTTCCTTAATTAAGATATTGTAAAGTTTTGGCTGTAATTCTTTCAACTTGCAGAGATGCATGTTTCTCTAAATTCATTTGCTTTCTTAGATATATTGGTTATTGTTGCTATAGTGAAGTTTAATTAAATTTGATTTTATTAGAGAATGGAATGAGTGAGGTATTCCTCATTATTGTCCCAGGAATGCTTGCATTAGTGCCAGTTGTAATTCAACTTCTACAAGAAGGAATAATTAATATTTCTCTTGTTGACAGATATCTCTCTCTCAATCTCAATGCAGAAGTCTCTCACTATCTTTAAAATGTAGAATTTCTACCTGCAAACAGATAAGAATTGTATCTTGGGGTTGGGTGAGGAAGAAGCAAATCAACTACATGTAACCCAGGGGTCGGCAACCTTTCAGAAGTGCTGTGCCGAGTCTTCATTTATTCACTCTAATTTAAGGTTTCAGTGCCAGTAATACATTTTAATGTTTTTAGAGGGTCTCTTTCTATAAGTGTATAATATATAACCAAACTATTGTTGTATGCAAAGTAAATAAGGTTTTTAAAATGCTTAAGAAGCTTCATTTAAAATTAAATTAAAATGCAGAGCCCCCGGACTGGTGGCCAGGACCTGGGCAATGCAAGTGCCACTGAAAACCAGCTTGTGCGCTTCGCACCTGTGCCAGGTTACCTACCTCTGATGTAACCAAAAGAAAAGTATGTCTTTAAATGTGCCCAAACAAATAATAATAAAAATTCATTGGCTATTTCTCTGCAACTGAGATTGAATGGCTAGATCTATGCCTTTAAAGGCTGGATTTATGGCTCTTGCCTTCCTTCTGAAGGAATTAATCCTCCCTTAATCCAACCCTTTAATCTATGTTGGCCATAGGTGTATGTGGCTTCAGGATCCTGCTAGGCACAGGAGGTGCCCATCACTCCAACACAGCTTCTTTATTAATTTGCCTCACCACCCTTGTATTTCCCTCTCCTCCCTTGCTCTGAAGCACTGGTAAAATAGTTCGGTGTCCACTTTTGAATCACTAATGTCTGATGCATCTTTTCAGATTTTACGGAAACATCAATGTGGAGACAATTACTGCTTTCATCGACGGAGGCGAAGTGTCCTTGTGGCTGCCAGTTCTGACATTGGTCAGTAAAATCTATGATCAAAACAAATGAGCATAAATGTTGGCTTTTCATTTTATAGCTGCATAAGAGTTTGCTGGATATAGAGAGCACAGATCAGTCCTGTAGGGGAAGGTGTCTTCCTTGTCATGGGAGCTCTTAGAATTCTGGCTGCAACCTTTTTAAAGGGATTTTCAAAAGCTAAAACTATACAGCACTCTGTGCATTCAAAACATGCTACAAACCTTCATCCTCACAATGCTCCGAGGGAATTGGTGGTAAAGAAAAAGGAATGCCTTAATTTCACTTTCCAAAGAAAGTTGAGTTCAGCCAAGGGTTGTGTACTGAGTGCACCCAGCAGCCTGGTTAGCAGGACGCTAGCACATAAATCAGGGCTGTCCTTTGTTTTTATTTTGATTTTTAGTTGCTTTTGTGTCTTGTATGTACTGTTAATTGGGAATCCACTCTCTGTCCTTTTAGGTGATCGCATGTAGAGCTGGGCAGTGAGTGTGGAATAGAGTTTGATGAGGAAAGGACAGCAGTCATTGACCATCACAACTATGATATCTCAGACCCAGGCCAGGTAAAAGTCCAGACACTGAATTCTTTGGATATGTCCAGGGCTTGAGGAAACTTGTCTTAGCTAGTACATAGCTTATGGGAAGGAATTTATTTTTTTTTAAGCATTTGGCTGTAAGGGCTGGAGACACATCTTGTCGTCTTCCTTTTTCTCTTCTTTCCCCTCCTATCCATGCTCATTCCAAAGACGTTTTAAGTAGCAGCTGTGAATCTTATTGAATGATATGCTGCTTTTATTATTGCTCTTATCTTTAATGTGAGATTGCAATTTATCATGCACCTTTGATCTATGCCTAGACAACTTCTAACATTCCAGTCACACTGAGCAGTTAAAAACACCACCTGGAATAGTCAGGGGTTCACTGTATTGGACCTCGAACCCCTCGAGGGTAGGAGATCAGAATTCCCTTACTAGTGAAATATTTTATTTCCTTTTATTCATGATGGGTCAGGAGATAGAATATCATGCTTAGTAGCCAGACATATTAAAAAAGGTAAACTCTGGCTCAAGACACAAGGACAAAGAGAGATCAACATAGAAAACTCTGTGGAAGTTTATCGAATATATGTGAGATCTTGATTTTTCTGTCCTTGCTTGGTTCTGAAATATCTGTCTTTACAGGAGAGATACAAGATGTCCCAATAATGTTTGAGAGTTAAGAACATTGTAACATAGCTTTTCTGTAAACTATGTGGGGCGATACAATCCCCGATGGATGGGGAATCACCATAGCTTTGGGGTGCCTATGTAACTTATTAGCAGTGCAGATTTTGCAAACTTTCCTTTTCGACCATACCATCTTGTGCTCGCTTATCAAACCAATCTTACAGAACGTATAGTAGGACTTGGAGATTCATAATTTGTAGCTAGATACGAAGTTCTTCCCAGCCAGTAGATAGTTGAAGGCCTATCCAATATCACTGAAAGAATAACTCTCCTAACAGTGGTTTTCAACCTTTTTTCATTGCAGACCCCTTTGGAAATTTTAGACTCAGGTTGAAAACCACTGTTCTATGGTAATAACAGCCTTCGTGCACCCCCTTAGACATAGTCTGAGGTTGAAAACCACTGCTCTATAGGTTCATGGGGCCTTTGATTTCACTGTGGTGCTGTTATTTAGACTCTCTTAATATGCTTAGTTTGGTATCTCTTCTAGTATGTTGTAATAGCTGAATATTTCCTGGTTTAAACAAAAAATTCTTTCATTGGAAAATGTAATTAAAACTCGTACAGTAAGCACAGTAACTACCCTCTGATACACAACTGTCCTCAGGGAGAATTCTTCTGAGTGACTATGTTACATCACCGCTTAATTAAGGCAGCTCCTGACAACATGCTGCAAAGCTGTAAGCTCGTTATTCCTTACTTAAGAACATCTTGTGTCCTAGAGCAAGGCCTTGCAGGCCAAGAGGAACCAAACTGCTCTAGGATGGGCTGTGTAAGTGTCACAGACTAAGGCTTTAGGCAGCAGCTGTCCCCCAGTATCTTCTGGCACTTTGGAATGCAGATTCTTCCATGTTGTACTTCAGGGGTAGGCAACCTATGGCACGATGCCGGCGGCACGCCAGCTGATTTTCAGTGGCACTCACGGTGCCCAGTCCTGGCCACCAGTCTGGGGGCTCTACATTTTAATTTAATTTTAAATTGCTTTTTAAACATTTTAAAAACTTTATTTACTTTACATACAACAATAGTTTAGTTATATATTATAGACTTAGAGAAAGAGACCTTCTAAAATGTTAAAATGTATTACTGGCACGCTAAACCTTAAATCAGAGTGAATAAATGAAGACTCGCACAGCACTTCTGAAAGGGTGCCGATCCCTGTTGTGCTTTTTCTGATATGCTGAAATCCCTTCTATAGTGTTCACATCAGCTTGTGGCAGCAATCAGAACAAATAGGAACTAATAAACACATGTTCCTGCAAGAGATCTGCATCTGTCGCCCTGGGATTTACCTTCCTTCTGATTTAAGCTTCCTAATATGCAACTCACAAGAGAAAACCTGCTCTAGACTGTAACCAGCAGGGGCTGTTGTCTGTTCCTGAGGGCTTCTGAGCATGTGCCTGGTTTCTTCTCCTGCTCTTACCTCCTCCATCCCCTTGCCCTGTATTACAATTCTTCTTCCTGTCAAGAGGCCAGGTGAGACTGTAGAGCCACTAATGCTACTTCACAGTTCTGGAAGGGCAGCTGTAGAACCTGAGGTGCCGTGGTGCAGATCACTAGCCATAGAGTGGCAAGCAGACACACATGTTAACAAGTTGCCTGTGCATTAATGACATTGTTAGTAGCTTGTGAAAGCTCATCACAGGTCTCTTGTTTCCTCCCTGAAGCACACGCCATTGTCGCAGACTCTGAAAATCTGCTGAAGGCTCCCACCATTGTGGGGAAAACTCCATTAAACCCTGTTCTCTTCCGAGGAGTTGGGTAAGTGAACCACGAGGCAAGGCTGGCAGTGGGGCTGTGACTGAGAACAAGAGGTCTCTGTTTGATGGGTTTCTTGCCACTATCTTCCTCCACATAGGTTATAAGCCTGGGGCTGTGTAGGGACTATTATAAACAAAGGAAGATAGGTTGGTTTTTGGTTTCTTCAGTTGAGATGCAACAGGCATTTGGTCCTTTAACAGGATGGAATTGGGGGGAGGGCGGCTGAGGGCAGGCAAGAAAGGCGCAGACTTCATGCTGATTGGGTAATCAAAGGTAATCTCTCAATCTAGTTTTATAAACTTCTTTGAAACAAAACTTTAATACAGTAACTCCTCACTTAAAGTCGCCCTGGTTAACGCTGTTTCGTTGTTGATCAATTAGGGAACATGCTCGCTTAAAGGTGTGCAATGCTCCTTCTAACATTGTTTGGCAGCCGCTGCTTTGTCTACTGCTTGTAGGAAGAGCAGCCCATTGCAGCTAGCTGGTGGGGCTTGGAGCCAGGGTGGACTGGCAGCCCCTATCAGCCCACGCTCCCTAAGTTCCCTGTGCAGCAGCTGCCTGCAATTCAGCTGTGTCCCTTCCCCCACTGCCATGTGCTGCTCCTGCCCTGTGCCTTGGAGCTGCTCCCCGAGACTCCTGCTTGCTATGCCAGGGGTTGGGATGGAGGGAAGGAAGAGGGGGGGCTAATGTCAGGGTGTCCCCCTTCCCCCGGCTCCTGCACCCTGCTTACCCCATCTTCCATAGAGCAGGGCTCAGGACAGAGGGAGCTTATAGCAGCTGTGGTGTCAGCAAGCTGATCTAATTAACAAGGCAGTGTACTTAAGGGAAATGTGCATATCTCCCTCCATTCTGAGGCACAGAGCGGGAACGTGACTTCCCCAAGATCACACAAGAAGGCTGTCACTGAGCCGGGATAGAACTCTGATCTCTTGAGTTCCTCCTCAGTGCTTTAGCCACATTCTTCCCACCCCCAAATTATCAGTAGGGTAGCAGGAGACCTCCTGTCAACTTGCCAAGAACTTCACATGATGAGTACATGAGCACTGAATGCAGCTCTGGTTGGCTGAGTGTGTATGTTTCAATAATGGGCATATGTAGAGTCCAACAGAGTCCTTGAGATTTGGGACTCAGGTGCTGTTTATAGCTCTACCACATTTACTATGTGACTTCTGGCAAATTGGTGTTTCTCTCGGCCTCAGTTTCCATATCAGTAAAACCAGGATAATGCCTAAATCTTAGGAAGTTGTGAGGCTTAAGTCATTAATGTTTATAAAGTGCTATGAAGCCTCTGCTGAAGGGTGCTAGAAAAGGACAAGATACTTTACCCAAGCTGAATGTTCTCGATGCTGTGTATTTACCAGTGTAAACGAGCCCCTCACACTAGGTCTACACTTCTCAGTGTCTATGTATTGTATGGCAGGAGTTTACAATCTGAAAGGTCCCATATAATGTGAACTAAATAGTTAATCTGCAGACTAAGTATTTTCAAAAGCCAAGGGGGTTAGGCACCCAACTGTCATTGACAGTCAATTGAGTTTAGGTATCTAACTCCCTTAAGCACTTTTGAAAACTTCCCTAAAATCCCATCTCTTGTTTTTGTATAGTGTGCTGAAAACACCAAATTCTTGGTAAGAGTCTCTACCTGGAGATCTACAATGAAGACATAAGAGATTTGCTAGAGCCGACACCAAGCAAAAGTTGGAGGTGAGGAGATCATAAAGTAATTATGACTAAATGAGGATATGCTTTAATTTGCTCTGACTGCTATCAGGCATGCCTAATAGAAATGCGGGAGAACCCAGCAGAAACTTTTTGCAGAAACTGAAACATGAAGCATTTGGGATGTGACAAAAACTGTTCTTATTATGTTTAGTGAGTTTTATCTACAGTCTGGTCCCATTCCCCCAAATCTCATACTTTCCTTTATTGTGTGAGACCCAGTTTGAATACACTCTTGTACATGAAAGTAGAGTGTGCTTCAAATCAATGTTGAAAGTTATCATCAATGTGTTTTTACCCTGACAAAAGGTTAGACTCAGCTGCTCTCCGCAATTGCTTTCAAAGTTCTTTATTCTTGATGGTGGCTATTAGAATATGCAACTCACAAGACCAAACTTACTTCTGTTATTTTACGAGGTATTTGAATTTAACTGAACACGCATAAAAGACTGCCTGTGACTGGTTCCTGCCACCTTTGGCATCAATTTAAAATGCAATACAAAAATAATTACACAGCCACACACACACTCTCTCTCTCTCTCTCTCTCATGGGATCTGAGCCCAGGCCCTGGAAGGGGTGTGTGCATGCATGCATGCATTGTCCTTTTTAAAGGACGCTTTAGGTGGAGCCCTGGCCAGTAGCCACTGGACTTGACCAGAGCCATGGTGGAGTGGCAACTCCTGGTCCTGGGGTTAAAAAATAGCTCTGTAGAACTGACCTTATCATCATTTGTCACTCCACCAATTTTTGTGTGCAAACTTTACCAGCAGTGACATTTTCTTCCAGTTCATTGATAAAGATATTGAGTAGCATTGACCAAGAACAGATCCCTGTGTGGAGCCCCACTAGAAAGGCTCCAATTGCGTGATGAGTCCCCATTTAGAAGAGCTTGTTGAGGTCTATCAATTAGCCAGTATGCATAAGGGCTGCAGGACTGATCCAAGGTCCTAGCTTTGGGCTAGGAGGTGGGAATCTGCCTCAACTGTACAGGGAGACATGAAAGGAGTTAGATGCTGAAAGTGGACACATGGAAAGAAGGGGTCAGGAGAGAGGATACACAAGATCATAGGGAAGGGGAAAGATGTAATGAAAACAGAGATGTAAGAATGAGAGGGATTGTGCAAACTCAAAGTGAGGCTGAATTGCCTCAACTGGGGCGCGCACCGGGAGCCTTCAGACACAAGGCCTCTGGTCATCTCAGGAGCTGACACTTCACATAAATGTCTGAGAACTGAGAGCAGTCCGCCTAGCGTGCCAGGCGTTCCTGCAACATTTACAAGGCTGCAGTGTCTCAGTGTTTATGGACAACACAACGGCCATGTACTATATTAATAAACAGGGAGGGACTCGATCTTCCCCCCTTTGTCAGGAGACCATCAGACTCTGGGACTTTTGCATAGCCCACTCGATAGGCCTGGTAGCGCCTTTCTCCCGGGTTCGGAACACTCTGGCGGATCGACTGAGCAGGTCATTCCTCTGCCACGAGTGGTCGATACACCCGGCTGTTATTCATTCGGTTTTCCAAAGGTGGGGATTTCCCCACATAGACCTGTTTGTTTCCCGCGAGAACAGGAAATGCCAGATGATTTTTGTGGTGTGAGACTCATAAGTGATGAAGGTTTGGGATGGCAGTACTGTTCTCTGAAACACAACAAAGAAAGAGAAAAGGCGACACTTCGACTGTGCGCCTGTGTGGAGCTAGGAGACTCTCTGACATGGAAGGCCAAATCAAGGTTGCTCATGGCTCAAAAAGCTCTGCCATTCAGTAACTAGCTCAAAGAGAGGAGAAATTAGTCCCTGAGATTCTCTAGCCCGTGGTTATGAAAGGATTTGTCACAAGAATCCTTAGCATTCTAGGGCCTCTCTCACTCACCTCTTTGGCTTTACAAAGAAGCAGCTTCTTCATTAAATAATTCTAAGTAAAGCAGAGGGAACAGAGCCGGGGGCAGGGGAGGGTCACCTGCGTGCCTCTCAGCAGGAGGAACAGTGCCAGGGACGAAGGGGTTCACCCACACGCAGCCCACATGAAAGGGGAACTGATCCGGGAGCGGGGGCAAGGGTCGCCCGTGCGCCCCTGAGGCAGGGGGAACAGAGCCGGGGTTGTGGGGGTCACCCACATGCCCCTAAGGCACCGGGAACAGGGACGCGCACACTCCAGAGCCAGGGGCGGGATCACTTTGTTGCCGGCACAAAGGCCTGAGGCGACAGCAACAGTGGTTCGTTGCCCGGAGTGCCTCGCTCCAATTAGACACACCAGGGTGGAGAAGCAAAAAAAGGTTTATTTTGAGATCTCAAAGCGCACGTGCTCGGAGACACAGACAGGTCTCAGATCAAGCACACCCCATACAAGCAGCTCTCTCTCTTTATACATGATTTTAGCTAAGCATGTCTATTACCCCCAATGCCCAGCTCCCTCTTCCCCTCTTCTTCCCTCCCTTCTAGTTCCCATACAGCAAGCACATTATAAAGCAGCAATTATATTGAGCTGGTTAAATCATACTTGGCAAAAAAACATATTATCTCGTTAGTAACTTTTCTTGACCGGTCATTCTGTTTCACTCCCTTCAGCCAGGTGCAAGCAGGCTGTATAATTGCCTCCTGGTACTGATAACTAGTTGCCACACATTCCATTCTTTCCATCTAGCCTGTGGAGTTAATTAAAGTCTAAACATGGAAGCGGTTCGGACAAGCAGAGGCCTAATACAGGGAGCCTTCATTGGCACTGTCATTTTCCACCCTTCTGTCAACACTGGGCCATGCCTGGTGCCACCAACAATTCACTCCTTTGAGAATACTCAACAAACCTTTGGCTGAGTGTTCTCATATACTGTGGACAAAACGTAATTGAGTTCTATGGAGCTGGGGCTGTCAATGAGAGGGTACATAGGGAGCTTCGGGCACGGGGGTACAAAGTTTACGGAAGAGCAGTTAGAGAGATTAAACTCTTGGGCAAAGCAAATCTTCAGGTTCTCATACGATTTGACTCTAACTTGTTAGGATTCTCCATCCCGCATGTGCCTGGGGAGAAACGGGAGTTAACGAGAGGAGTGTTCCCATAGCAAAGAGTAACATTGTGGCAAACCCTAGGCCTGGATCCATACTGGGCAAGTGATCCTAAGGCCTAACAATTACAATTCCCCAAATACCCACAAAATTACTACTACTAATAACAAGCAGATTAAAACAAAAGGGACCAAGCCCACAGGTTAGGCTGGCCCTGTCAAAATAAACACAGCCAACGCTCAGAGTGTTCACGGGGAGTGCGCTGTAACTGTCCAAAGGGGTCACAGGGCATTCCCAGCAGGCCTTACTGTCGCCTGAATAACAGCTTAAGTCCCAGATCGTCATTGGCAGTCTTCTCCGCAGGTTGGATGGTCCACCGCTCAGGAGCTGGCACTGCTTTCAGACGGGAGTAGTGGATCCAGTTCTTGTATCCTCGACCTTTGCTGCTGTGTGGGTGATCAGCAGGACGGTGTGAGGTCCCTTCCACTTCTCTTGAGAGGCTCGCCCTTCCAGGTACGAACGAGAACGGAGTCACCAGGCTGCAGGGAGTGGACAGGGGCATCCAGCGGGAGAGGCTGCAAATCTTTGGTATACCTGTGGAGAGAACAGAGAACAGCAGACAGAGAGCACATGTACTGAGATAAGAAACCGCAGCCTACCTCCCACTCCCCTAACAGAACCGGTGTACCATTCATAGGCCATGCCCTCCCAAACATAATCTCAAGGGACTAAGCCCTAACCTGCCCTTTGGGAGAGCATGAACTCGAGCAAAACAAGGGGTAAGGTATCAGGCCACCGAAGAGAAGCCTCTTGGCAGACCTTTGAGAGATGCCGCTGAGTGTCTGATGTAGTTTCTGTAGTACTGGCCGTATTAGGCTTTTAGGTAGGAGGATTTTTCCTTCTGTGGAGTGGAGCCATCCCTCCTTTCCTGGAGCCCAAGGAGTCGGCCAGATTCCTTTCTTCACAAGAGTACTGAGGGGCTGGGAGCTCACCCACTGATGGGATGAGGGCATGCACATGGGCCTCCTCAGCTTCCAATGGTTCCAGGGTGGCAGCCCGCTTGGCTTCCCTGTCGGCCCTGGCGTTGCCCTTGGCTACGCCCTGGTCTTCTTTGATGGGCTTTGCAGTGCACCACTGCTACCTCTGAGGGGAGCTGCACCGCCCAGAAGCCGGAGAATCTGTGTCCCATGCTTGACCGGGGACCCTGAGCTGTAAGCATTCCTCTTTGCTTCCAGAGACCTGCATGAGCATGTAGCACTCCAAAGGCATATCTGGAATCAGTAAAATGTTAACTCTTTTCCTTTTGACAGTTCGAGTGCACGGGTTAAAGCTACCAATTCAGCCAGCTGGGCTGACGCCCGCAGGCAAACTTTCCGCTCCACAGTCTCATGGAGAGTTACAACAGCATAGCCCGCCTCCTTGCCCATCTGTAACAAGGCTGCTGCCAGTGTACCACTCATACTCTGCATTGGGGAGTGGCTGATCTTTTAAGTCTGGACGGCTGGAGTACTGGGCATCTATGATTTCTAAACAGTCATGTTCCTGCTCCTCTGTCTCTGGCAACATAGTGGCTGGGTTGAGGGAGGGGCAGGTCTGCAGGGTAACTTCAGGATTTTCTAGGAGTTTAGCCTGGTACCGAGCTACCCGAGCCTGCGTGAGCCAGAGACCACCCTTAGTGTCCAGCAGGGCTTGAACCATATGAGGGGTATACACCTGCACAGTCCCCCCCAAAGTCAGTTTCTCTGCTTCACCAAGCACTAGGGCAGTTGCCGCGACAGCTCGCAAGCAAGCTGGCCACCCCTTGGCAACTTGATCCAGTTGTTTAGAGAAATATGCCACAGGATGTTTCCAAGTGCCTAATAATTGAGTAAGCACCCCTAGAGCCACTCCCTTCCTTTCATGCACATACAGTTGAAACGGCTTAAAGATGTCTGGCAGACCGAGTGCCGGGCTTTCATTAGCTTTCGCTTTAACACTTTAAATGCCTTGTCAGCTTCTGAGGACCAGTGAAAGGGGTCGTGATCCATTCCCTTAACACATTCATACAAGGGCTTAGCCCACAGTCCAAACTCTGGGATCCATATTCTGCAAAAGCCTGCCATGCCCAGAAAAGCCCTGAGCTGTTTACGATTGCTTGGGACAGGAATTTGACAGATTGCTTCCTTCCTCTCATTTGAAAGCTGTCTCTCCCCCTGTCTTATGTGAAATCCTAAGTACTGTACTTCTGAGAGGGCAATCTGAGCCTTGCTCCGAGCTACCCGCATCCTCAGAGCCCAACAAAGTTCAGGAGGCTCACAGTGGCGTGGAGGCAAGGGGTTAATCCCACAGCCCCAATTAACAGGTCGCCCACATACTGCAAGAGGAGGATCCTGTCCGAGTATTCCACTCCTCCAAGTCTTTGGCCAGAGCCTGGCCGAAAAGCGTAGGGGAGTTCTTAAATCCCTGAGCTAAAATAGTCCAGCAAAGCTGCTTTTAACCCTTCGGTCGCCTTCCCACTCGAAGGAGAAAATCTCCTGAGATTGTGTGTCGACCGAATTGTGAAGAAAGCATCTTTCAGGTCTAGGACCGAAAAGTGGGTGTACTGCCCTCCTATAGATGCCACCAGTGTATACGGGTTTGGAACAAGGGGGTGCAGAGTCTTAACCCATTCATTAACTGCCCTCAGGTCCTGGACCAGCCGATAGGTGCCATTGGGCTTTCGAACAGGCAGGATGGGGTGTTCCAGGCTGACTGGCATTCTCACAGTACCCGTGACTTCAGAAACTGATTTATAGTTTCCTGCAGCCCTTCTCTGGCCTCCTCTTGATCGGATACTGCTTGATCCGCACCGACCTTTCCTGGCAGGAGCTGAACCTTAATGGGGGTGTGATGTGCTGCCTTCCTGGGACCCCGATGCCCATACTAAAGGAAAACCTGGTCCTCCCACTGGCTCCACTCTGGGGCTTGCATGGCTGAGGGCTCAACTGCAAGAGTCATTATCCAGGCATTCTCTGGGGGCAAGGTGAGAGTGATTTCATCTTGGGTGAAGTGCAGGGTGGCACCTAAGCGACAAAGCAGATCCCGTCCCAGTAGAGGCGTTGGGCAGTCGGGGAGGTAAACCAGCTTGTGGGAGAGAATTTTGTCTCCCAAAGCACATTCTGCTGGGGCATACACTGGACATTTGATTCCTTTTCCTGTAGCGCCACCACAGTGAGGGAATCTGCCACAGGCAGCTGAAGGGGTTGATTTACAGCTGTTCGAGCTGCTCCAGAGTCTACTAAAAGTCTATTTCCGAATTTCCCACCCGCATTTTTACTCGGGTTCCGGGGCAGGATAGTCCGTCCCCTGACACCCCTAGTCTTGATTCTCTGCTGCCATCATAGGGGTATCTTCCTCTCGGGCACTCATTTTTCCAGTGTCCTCCTTCCGGCATATGGCACACTGATTGCGCCCCAAACGCCTTTCCTGTGAGCCAGGGCGCCCACGCCCACGGCCTCTCATTCCCGGCCCCTTCCACCACCTTCCTGAAACTTCCTCTTGTCACTGGCCTGTACTGCTGCAACCATCATCTTCACTTGCCTTTTTCCTTCTCTCCTCCCTGAGGCTGTAAACCTTGTTTGCAGTTTCCAAAATCTGTGCCACAGACATGCCCATCAAATCCTCCTTTTTCTGCAATTTCCTTTAATGTCAGGGCAGCACGGCTGGTAAAGATACCTTTTATAATTGCCTCAGTTGCTGCATTATCTGGGTCTGCGTTAGTGTTTTGCCGAATGGTATCCCGGATGCGCTGCAGAAAAGCGACCGGACTTTCCTTAGGCTCCTGCATGAGCTCATAAGGTTTGGCCCAATTGCTAGCAAAAGCAGCTCCTTGTACACAGTGAGGCGGGGCTGACCATTAGATTCCACCTAGGATCTGCTAGGGGGACCATATTGGCAGGAGTGGCAACATTAGCCGGATCCCGATCATGCCTTAGTTGTGCTTCTTCTCTTGCCTTAGCTATAACCTGATTCCTCTCCACTTCAGACAACAGGGTCCTCATAAGGATATTACAGTCATCCCAGTCAGGCTTGTGACTGGCAAACATCCTCAAAAACTGAAATAAACTTGCTGGGATTCGTGGAGAATTCCCCTGCCTGTGCCTTAAAGGCTGCTAGGTCCACTGGGTTAAAAGGCACATGTGAGTAAACTAGCATAGTAGTGGCCCGGCGCCTCCGCTCCGGGCGGCCCACCACAGTCACAGTAATCAACGGATAAAGTCCCACTGAAGGAGCAATCTCTGAAACCTGAGGCACCTGGTCTTTATACGGTGGGGGTGTAGGAGCCGAAGGGGACACCGACTCTGCCATTACAACCGGGAGGGGTCTGGGACTAACAACAGTGACTGCCGAGCCTGTCGGAGTCAAATTACACTCTTGCAACAGATCTGACCTATCTCTCAACAACATAAACAACTGTGCATACATAAATTCATTCCACTTATTCATTCACTGACAAAACAAAGCTAATTGAAGGATCGTGTTGTAATTAAGTGATCCTCCGTGGCCACCTTTCCTGGCCCTCTAGCTGGTACTGAGGCCAGTCTACTGTACAGAATCTCTTCAGTTTACTTTTAGTCAATGGATCTTTTTCAAACACTTTCCAATTCATCAGAATGCATTCTAAGGGTGTACACCGTACCCTGCCTGTACTCTGTCCCTGCCCCATACCTATGGGAAGACACTGGGCATCCCCAGGTCTTAACAGGCAAACAAAAGGTTAACAGCACTGGACTGTTCCTACCTTATCCACGAGACCGGTTCCCACCGTCGCTCGTAGCTGCTTCTCCACTATCTGAGCGCATTGCACCGTGAGTGCCCTCCGGGTCGACTCACACCGCTGCCTCCGCCGAGGCCCCGGCGAAGTCACCGGTGCGTGCTGGGCATCGGTCGCCGCAATCCGCCGACCTCCAGGAGGGGTCCGGCAAGGCTAAATTTAGCCTCAAGCCCACCCAGGGACGCCAAAACTGTTGCCGCACAAAGGCCTGAGGCGACAGCAACTGTGGTTCGTTGCCCGGAGTGCCTCACTCCAATTAGACACACCAGGGTGGAGAAGCAAAAAAATGTTTATTTTGAGATCTCAAAGCGCACGTGCTCGGAGACACAGACAGGTCTCAGATCAAGCACACCCCATACAAGCAGCGCTCTCTCTTTATACATGAGTTTAGCTAAGCATGTCTATTACCCCCAATGCCCAGCTCCCCTTTCCCCTCTTCTTCCTCCCTTCTAGTTCCCATACAGCAAGCACATTATAAAGCAGCAATTATATTGAGCTGGTTAAATCATACTTGGCAAAAACATATTATCTTGTTAGTAACTTTTCTTGACCGGTCATTCTGTTTCACTCCTTCAGCCAGGTGCAAGCAGGCTGTATAATTGCCTCCTGGTACTGATAACTAGTTGCCACACATTCCATTCTTTCCATCTAGCCTGTGGAGTTAATTAAAGTCTAAACATGGAAGCGGTTCGACAAGCAGAGGCCTAATACAGGAGCCTTCATTGGCACTGTCATTTTCCACCCTTCTGTCAACACTGGGCCATGCCTGGTGCCACCAACAACTTGCACTCCCTCAGGCAAGGGAAAAGAGCTAGAGCGGGGAGGGGTCGCCTCGCCCCCTCAGGCAGGGGAACTGAGCCAGGACAGTCGCATGAGCTCCTCAGGCAGGGGCAACCGAGCCGGGATTTCCCATGTGCCCCTCAGGCAGGGGCAACTGTCCCGACTCACAGATCGTGCCCACTCATGGCCCCGCGCGGCCCTTCTCGGGGTCCACTCTCTCGGGTCAGGCCCTCCACCTCCTGGAGCCACACCTCTCTGAGCCTTAGCACGCCTGTCTGCCGTGGCGCCTCAGGAGTCCACGTGCTCTGGACCCCTGGGCCTCTTCACCCCGAAGGGGTTGATGCAACCCTGTTCTCTAGACCGGAGTGACTCTTAGCCAGCATAAAACAGGAGGGTTTATTGAGAGTTGAACACAGCACAGGAAACTCTCAGGGCCTCAGTCCTGGCCTCTCACAATAACAGCACATCCCAGTCTCCTGCATCCAGGAGGGCTCTGCCTACTTCCCTCACCAGCCCCAGCCCCGAGCCCCCTGCTTCCCAGCTGGGCCTCCGATATCCCTGGCCTCAAGCCCCGCCTCTGTCCATTGTCTTCTCCAGTAAACAGGGTCATAAACAGGAAGGCCTGGGTCTCCTCTCCTCCCAGCTCTCCTCTGGCTGGAACCGCTGGTCAGGTCACCGGGTCCTCTCTGCAGCCCTTTGTCCTCCCACTGGCCAGAACCGGTTGTGTCTCCTGAGCTGGGGTCCCAGTCCCTCTCCCGCCCTCTGTAACAACAAACTCCCTCTCCCCTCACCTCGTTAAACCAGTAACATCCAGGGACATTGAGTCCCACCCCCTGTGCATGCAAACCACTGGAAAACACAGAAACCCCAAGAAAACCCCCCACTTCGTCACAGCTACCAAGCCCGGGGACTTCCCGTGCACCCCTCAGGCAGAGGGAACGGAGCCAGGGAGGGTCACCCACATGCCCTTGAGGCAGGGGCAACCAAGCCAGGGGGTTGCCCATGTGCCCCTCAGGCAGGGGGAACCGAGCAGAGGGGGTTGCCTGCGTGCCCCTGAGGTGGGGGAACCGAGGCTGGGGGGTCTCATGCACACCCCTCAGACAGGGGAAACCGAGCCAAGGGGGTTGCCTGCACGCCCTTCAGTCAGTGGGAATGGAGCTATTGGGGTCATCCATGTTCCCCTCAGGCAAGGGTAACGGAGCCAGGGGAGTCACCCACACATCCCTCAGGCAGGGGAAACAGAGCTATTGGGGTCACCCATGCACCCTTCAGGCAGGGGGAACCGACCCAGGAGCTTGTTATCAGTACAGCCTGTGAATTTGGCTGCATAGAGATAATCATGGAATTTCTTGGTCAGAGCCCACTTTAATGCTAAGAACTCTAGTTTGTGAACTGGCTAGTTCTTTCAATGATACTAGACTCTTACTAGCATAGGCAACTGGTCTCCATCCATCTGGATGTTCTTGGTAGAGGACTCCTCCAAGTCCTTCCATATTAGCATCATTGTGTAGTAGATATCTTCTTTTAATATTGCCAAAATTAACGCACCTGGTGCGTGCTACTTTATCTATTAACATCTGAAAAGCATTCTCACAATTCAGAGTTCACCAGTCTCCAAAGGATGCACTGACTTGGTAGTAGTTGGCATCTGGATGCAGAGCCTGGCCTTTTCCTATGAGGAAATACCCCAATGGTGAGTTAATTTAAGGGTCAACAAATGTCAGTAATTCCCTCTACAAATTGCCTATAATAATTGCAGAATCCCAAGAAAAAGATGGTTACTCACCTTTGTAACTGTTGTTCTTCGAGATGTGTTGCTCATATCCATTCCAATTAGGTGTGCACACGCCGCGTGCACGTTCGTCGGAAGATTTTTACCCTAGCAACACTTGGTGGGTCGGCTGGGCGCCCCCTGGAGTGGCGCTGCTATGGCACCAGATATATACCCCTGCCGACCCATCTGCCCCTCAGTTCCTTCTTGCCGGCTACTCCGACAGTGGGGAAGGAGGGCAGGTTTGGAATGGATATGAGCAACACATCTCGAAGAACAACAGTTACAAAGGTGAGTAACCGTCTTTTCTTCTTCGAGTGCTTGCTCATATCGATTCCAATTAGGTGATTCCCAAGCCTTACCTAGGCGGTGGGGTCGGAGTGAGATGTGGCAGAGTGCAAAACTGCTGAGCCAAAGGCTGCATCAT
Organism: Mauremys reevesii; assembly: GCF_016161935.1. NCBI lineage: Eukaryota > Metazoa > Chordata > Testudines > Geoemydidae > Mauremys > Mauremys reevesii. The sequence goes on from NC_052643.1 coordinate 2,729,244, forward strand.
CTCTGGACTGTTGGACCAGAGCATAATGTGAAGCAAAGGTGTGGACCGAAGACCAGGTAGCTGCACAACATATCTCCTGGATAGGTACACGAGCCAGGAAGGCGGCAGATGAAGCCTGAGGCCTGGTAGAGTGTGCGGTGAGGTGGCTCGAGGGTACATGAGCCAAGTCATAACAGATGCACGCTGTTACCCATGATGAGATCCTCTGGGATGAGACAGGTAGACCCTTCATTCGGTCTGCCACTGCAACAAAGAGCTGGGACATTTTACGAAATGATTTTGTCCGCTTGATATAAAATGTGAGCGCTCTACGGACATCCAGGGAGTACAATTGTTGCTCCCGTTGTGATGAGTGCGGCTTCGGGAAGAAGACCGGAAGGAAGATATCCTGGTTGACATGGAATGCCGATACCACTTTAGGGAGGAATGCCGGGTGTGGTCGTAACTGCACCTTGTCCTTGTGGAACACAGTATACGGTGGGTGCACCGTTAGAGCACGAAACTCGGAAACTCGTCTGGCCGATGTAATGGCTACGAGAAAAGCTGTCTTCCAGGACAGGTATAGCAAGGAGCATGTTGCCAACGGCTCAAATGGGGGAGACATAAGTCTGGTTAGAACCAGGTTGAGGTCCCATGTTGGGGCGGGGTGTCATACCTGTGGGTATAGGTGCTCCAGGCCCTTAAGAAATCTAGAGACCATAGGGTGTGAGAACACGGAGCGGCCACTCCACCCTGGATGGAAGGTAGAGATGGCCACCAAGTGCACCCGCAAGGAAGATACCGCCAGGCCCTCCTGTTTGAGAGACCAGAGGTAATCCAAGATGGTTGGGATCGAGGCCTCAGCGGGGGTAACACTGTGTGTCCCGCACCAAGAGGAGAAACGCTTCCATTTGGCCAGATACATTGACCGTGTGGAAGGCTTCCTGCTACCCAGGAGTACTTGCTGTACTGAGGCAGAGCAACGCCTCAGCCATGCAGCATCCACGCCTTGAGGTGAAGGGCCTGCAGGTCTGGGTGGCGAAGTCTGCCGTGGTCCTGCGTTATGAGGTCTGGGTGGAGTGGCAGGGTAATCGGGTTGGCTAGTGACAGATCGAGTAGCGTGGTGTACCAGTGCTGCCTGGGCCACGCTGGAGCGATCAAGATTAGGTGCACTCTGTCCCTGCAGAGTTTTAGCAGGACCTTGTGAACCAGCGGGAACGGCGGGAAGGTATAAAGCAGCCGGTTCGTCCACGGCATCAGGAATGCATCCGAGATCGACCCTGGTGAGAGGCCTTGGAAGGAGCAGAACATCTGGCATTTCCTGTTCTCGCGGGAAGCAAACAGGTCTATGTGGGGAAATCCCCACCTCTGGAAAACCGAATGAATAACATCTGAGCATATCGACCACTCGTGGCAGAGGAATGACCTGCTCAGTCGATCCACCAGAGTGTTCCGAACCCCCGGGAGAAAGGACGCTACCAGGTCTATCGAGTGGGCTATACAAAAGTCCCAGAGTCTGATGGTCTCCTGACAAAGGGGAGAAGATCGAGTCCCTCCCTGTTTGTTTATATAGTACATGGCTGTTGTGTTGTCTGTAAACACTGAGACACCGCGGCCTTGTAAATGTTGCAGGAATGCCTGGCATGCTAGGTGGACTGCTCTCAGTTCTCAGACATTTATGTGCAGGGTCAGCTCCTGAGGTGACCAGAGGCCTTGCACGGCTGCTTCCGAGGTGCGCGCCCAGCCGAGAGAAGACGCGTCCGTCATCAGGGACACTGAGGGCTGAGGCGGATGGAACGGTAGCCCTGCATACACCAGGGAGGAGTCAGCCACCAGTTTAGAGAGCCTAGAGTGCTCGGGGAATGGTGACTATTGTGTCTATTGAGTCCCTGCTCAGGCGGTATACCAAGTTGAGCCAAGTTTGTAACGGACAGAGGCGGAGCCTGGCATGCCTGGTTACGAACGCATGCAGCCATGTGACCCAAGAGACTGAGACAAGTGCGAACCGAGGTCGCCGGGAAATTTTGCAGACCGTGGATGATTGTTGCCATTGCTTGAAACCGCGGCTGTGGTAAGCAGGCCCTGGCGAGATTGGAGTCTAGGATCGCTTCTATGAAGTCTAACCTCTGTGTGGGAACCAGAGAGGACTTCTATATTGATCACCAGGCCTAGATGAGTGAATAGGTCCCTGACGATGCCCACATGCTGGGCGACTTGTGTCTCGGAGGTCCCCAGAGGAGCCAATCGCCCAGATACGGAAACACGTGTATCCAACGCCGGGCGGAGATATGCGGTGATCACGCCATTCACTTTGTGAATACCCTTGGGGCTGTGGAAAGGCCAAGGGCAGGACCGTGAACTGGAAGTGCTGATGGTTGGCTACGAACGGAGGTACCTCCTGTCCGGAGGAAAATGGTGATATGAAAATATGCGCCCTTCATATCGAGGGCGGCATACCAATCTCCAGGATCCAAGGATGGGATAATGGTCCCCAGGGATACCATACGGAACTTCAACTTTACCATAAACTGGTTGAGTCCTCGCAGGTCTAGGATGGGTCTGAGACCACCCTTCGACTTGGGGATTAGGAAATAACGGGAGTAAAAGCCCTTGCCCTTTTCATTCTTTGGCACCTCCTCTATAGCTCCCATGGTGAGGAGCGACCGCACCTCTTGCAAGAGGAATTGCTCAGGAGAGGGGTCCCTGAAGAGGGACGGGGTGGGAGGGTGGGGCTGAAACAAATTGGAGGTGGTATCCATATTCCACCGTAGGGACCCAGAGGTCCGAGGTTAACTGGGACCACGCCGGGAGGAAGTAGGAGAGATGGTTGGAGAAGGGAGGAGAAGGATCCTGGCCTGTACTTGGTACGCTGTCCTCGGGCGCACCTTCAAAAGTTAGATTTTGGTCCCGCTGGTGGTTTCGAGGGACCTTGATTTTGGCCCTTTGGGGTCCTGACTGGTGTCTACACCCACCTCGACCGTGCCGCCTGTCAAAGTCCTGCCTGTTTCTAGGCACAAAATATGGACGGGGAGGTTGGGGCGTGAAGGGTCTGCATTGGGTCACTGGTGTGTGCATGCCTAGCGAACGTATTATGACCCTATTGTCTTTCAGGCTTTGCAGCCTAGGGTCAGTCTTCTCCGAGAAGAGGCCTTTACCATCGAACGGCAAGTCCTGGATGGTGTACTGCAACTCGGGTGGGAGGTTGGAAACGTGAAGCCATGAGATACGCCTCATGGCAACACCTGAGGCCAGAGTCCTGGCTGCTGAGTCGGCTGCATCGAGCGAGGCTTGGAGGGAAGTTCTGGCCACCTTTTTTCCTTCCTCCAAGAAGGCCGCGAACTCCTGGCGGGAATCCTGAGGGAGTAGTTCAGAAATCTCCCCACCTCCACCCATGTTTTGTAATTATAGCGGCTGAGGAGGGCTTGTTGATTCGCCACCCAGAGCTGTAAGGCGCCGCTGAATACACCTTACGGCCGAGCAGGTCCATTCGCCTAGCCTCCTTCGGGATTTTGGGGCTGCCGCCTGCTGGCCATGGCGTTCCTCTCATTAACTGATTGAACGACCAGTGAGCAGGGAGGAGGATGGACATATAAATACTGCATTCTTTAGAGGGCACCATATATTTACGCCGACTTCTGGCCGTAGGTGGGATGGAGGCCGCGATTGCCATATATTGTCTGCATTGGCTTGATGGTACGAATGAACGGTAGGGCCACTCTGGTGGGAGCATCCGCCGACAGAATGCTCACCACCGGGTCCTCCACCTCTGGGACCTCCTCTCCCTGGAGGTTCATGTTGAGTGCTACCCTCCTGAGGAGGTCCTGGTGGGCCCTCAGGTCGATTGGAGGCGGGCCCGAGGAAGATGTCCCTGCCACCGCCTCATCTGGAGAAGAGGAAGAGGAGACACCTGGGACGAGAGGGTCCTGCGTGGCCTCTTGCTCCTGAGCAACCTCCTGCTCCAGTGGGACTGGGGAGTCCGGTGGGTGGACTGGAGCTTCCTCTGTACCAGCGGGAGGCGGATGGCTGATTGTCACCTCTGGCACCTGGTGCTCTGATGGTGCTGAGCGGACGGAACTACTGGTGCCCCTTGGGCCTGGTGGTACGCCTGCAAGGCCCAGAAGGACCACAGGTGTGGGCCTAGGTCCTGGGCCTGTCCCTCTTGGAAGACCCCGGTGGGCACATCAGACTCACGGTCCTGTGCATAATAGCTGTCCGCGCGGGACGACTCTGAAGCATGCCTGGAAGGCCATGGAGGAGCGGAGAGGCTCTGAGCAGAGTCCATGTCTCTAGCAGGCCTAGCTCTACTTGGCACCAGATACCGGTACTGGGAGGCATACCGGTACCGGGAACGATCGACCTGCGACTGAACGGTGCCGGAGGTCGACCGCGATCTCGAGGCTCGCATCGAGCGCTACGGAGTCACGGTGCCTGGAGCGGTGCCGAATATCGGGCCGGTGACCGGATGCTGACTGGAGCAGCGAAAGTGCGACTGGTACCGCAGAGGAGAACGGTGCCGGACTGCGAAGCGGCGACGGGCGCGAAGCGCCGCCGACCTGGAACGCCTGCGGACCATGACCTAGACCGGTGCCGGTCTGCTGTGCCAACAGAGGGTGGCCGAATCAAGGCCGGCTTGCCTATAGACTGTATCGCCCGCACCAGCGGGGCCGGGGGCGGAGGCAGTATCGACTCTGTCATCAAAATCAGATCCCCGCCGCTGAGAACGCCTCCGCATGGACGGGATATTAAGCTCTACCACGGGTCTAGCCGGGAGCTGACAGGCACCAGACTCGATGGCCCTTGTGGGACCGGAATTGACGGTGCAGACGCTGCCGGTGCCGTGGCGGGTGTCGGCGCCGGGCGGTCCGACTTGGATGAGCTCTCTGGCTGCGGTGCAGGTGGCACGGAAGCAGCAGGAGTCTTAGATTTTCTCGACCTCGGGGAGAGGGAGCGGCGTCGAGCCGGCCTCGTGCCAGCGACGGGTGGTGCTGAGGAGCCTTGGCCGCACCGCCGCGGTCCGTGCCAAGGAGGTGCTTCTGTTCAAGAGTGACCAGTGCTCGGTGCTGAAGGCTGAGGCGTGAGAGCCGCCTCCATGAGGAGCAGCTTTAGCCTAATGTCCCGCTCCTTTTTTGTTCTTGGCTTAAAAGCCTTGCAAATGTGGCACTTAGCTGTCAGGTGCGACTCCCCGAGGCACTTCAGACAGGAGTCGTGTGGGTCTCCTGTCAGCACCCACCCGCGGCAGGCCAAGCACGGTTTTGAAAGGTGGTGAACCGGGCATGGGCCCTGCACTGGTGCGGGAAGGGGCTATTCTCAAACCCTCTTAACTAATATTATACTAAATATACTATAAAGTAATAAACTAAAGTGAATTATATAAAAGTTTTTAACTATATACACAACAAGGAACGAGAGAACTACGAGTAGCTAGGGAAGTGGAGGTCAGCTAAGCCGCTCCACTGTTCCAACGACCAAACGGGCGGTAAGAAGGAACTGAGGGGCAGATGGGTCGGCAGGGTATATATCTGGTGCCATAGCGGCGCCACTCCAGGGGGCGCCCAGCCGACCCACCGAGTGTTGCTAGGGTAAAAATCTTCCAACGAATGTGCACGCGGCGCGCACACACCTAACTGGAATCGATATGAGCAAGCACTCGAAGAAGAACCGAAAGGTTCTATATCTCATTAATGATCACCTAAGCAACCAGCAGCACTGACGTCATTGGGAGTTTAGTCTAACTAAGAAGCAAGTAGGAGGCTCAGGATTTGGCTCAATAGTTGGTCAGATCAGATTCGCTGAACCCCTTGCTGACAGGAGATTCCACACTAGAATGGCAGGGAGTGCTGAAAGCTAAGGCACTTCTACAATGCAAATTGACCCCAGTTGGGAACCCAGTTCCATCCCATCTCCAAAACAAAATGAAACAATGTTGGGAAACAGTGGTATTGTAACATAGTCTCCAACAACACAGGTTTTGTCTATGGTACAAGACCAAAGATTGAGGTGCGTGGGGAGAGGTGTACCAAGAAGGTCACACAGTACCCCCTTGCACTACAGTTGTGCTGAGGATTGTAAAAGTGGACAACCCCCAGCAGGAAGTAACTTGGGGGTCACGCTCCCTGGCTTACTTCTCTGATCAGCTGCTTCTCTGCCTCGACATCTGGCTGGGGTTCAGGTAGGAGAGCTGGCTTCACTTCCAGCTGAGCAGTCTCAGCAGGTAACAGACCTAAGGAAAGGAGAAAGATTACTCACACATACAACAGAGGACTGTCCACAGATCATTTGGCAACTAACCAACAGAAAGAGGCTAACAGATGATAGGGAATGTGTCAGCCTAGACCAGGGGTCTCAAACTCAAATGACCACGAGGGCCACATGAGGATTAGTACATTGGCCCGAGGGCTGCATTACTGACACCTTCCCCGAGCTGTCCTCGGCCCCGCCCCCACTCCACCCCTTCCATGAGGCCCCGCCTCTGCCTCACCTCTTCCCACCCCTTCCCTGCCTCCATTCCAACCCCTTCTCTGAAACCCCACTCCAACTCTGCCCCCTCCCTGACTCCCAGGGGTGCAGGAGGGCGTGGGGTGTGGCAGGGCTCAGGCAGTGGGTTGGGGTGTAGGTCCAGGAGGGGTGAGGGGTGCGGCAGGGGGTCAGGGCAGGGGATCGGGGTGCAGGAGGGGTGCGGCAGGGGGCTCAGGGCAGTGGGTTGGGGTGCAGGAGGGGTGTGTCGGGGTCGGTGCAGGGTGCGGCAAGGGGCTCAGGGCAGGGGGTTCGACTGCAGGAGGGGCTCGGGGAGGGGGCTCTGGCCCAGCACGCACCAGGGGCAGGGCAGGCTCCTTGCCTGCCTGCCCTGCCCCATGCCGCTCCGCCCGGGAAGCGGCTGGAATGTGGGGAGCAAGGGCCAGGAATGGGGAACTGCAGCCAATGGGGCTGCTGGGGCGGTGCCTGAAGCAACATCAACACACACCTGCGCCTCTCTCCCCACATTCCTTCCGCTTCCTGGAGCAGCGTGGGGCAGGGCAGGCAGGCAGGGAGCCTACCCTGCCCCCGGTGCGCGTCGGGCCGGAGCCGCTCTAGCTAAACGCTGAGGGAGGGCGGGTGGGGCTGCGAGGACCTTGCGGGCTGCAGAAAATAACCTTGGGGCCGCATGCGGCCCATGGGCTGCATGTTTGAGACCTCTGGCCTAGACATTCCTTTAAATTGTGCTAATAGGATACAGTCCACCCTGATAGAGAATGCTCTGTGCTGGGGCTGCACCTGAGAGAAAGTCACTGCTGTGTGGAAGGACAGAGTTTTAAACAGCTTGGTTCCAGGTATGTAAAAGGCTGAAGATAATTCTAGTCTAGTCTAGATATTATTACTATTATTTTCCAGGATGTAACTGAGGGCTACAATGGTATGATCTTTGCCTGTGGCCAGACTGGCAGTGGGAAGTAGTTTATCACAGAGGACACTCTAAACCCTCAACACAGAAAGACATTGTTCCCTGGACACTGGATCACATTTCTGAGAGCAGTACAGGTCTGCAGTGATGTGAAAGGGTTATGGCAGTAAATGCAAGAGTGAGAGATGCTTGGAATACAGTGCTAATTGGAGTCTTCCTGTCCCTGGTTTTCATCTAGCTATTCACTCAGGGAGGGGGATCATTCTCACCCCCATTTTACAGATGAGGATATTGAGGCACACAAATGTTATGCAACTTGCCCTAGACAGAGAATTAGCATCAGAGCTGAGAACAGAACCTAAGAGTCTTGATGCCTAGTCCTCTGCTCTAACGGCTGGAGAATGCTGCCTCTTCACCCAAGCCTAAAGCTACGGGATGCAGGCAAGATGTCTGGTTAAATGGAGCAGTGATCTTGTGAACTTGTGCTTCTCAAGCTTCATAGCCCCTATGCAGCTCCCTTTCCCCTTCCTCAGAGAGAAACGGCAGGAGTACCACTTAATGTGGCCACCTAACATAACCTCAGGCCCAGGAGGGGAGGATCAACAGTAGGGAGGCAAAGCGGGCATGGACATTGCCTGCTCTCTTGAAGGTTGGTTCTGGCTGGGGCAGGGGAAGGAAGAAAGGCCATAGAGTCTTAGCCCCTACATGAAAGGCTGCTCCTATCCAGCAGTATGGAGGATGGGTCCTAGAGGCTGCTCCCCTCCCTAAAGTCTCCCCCCATCTGAAAACAGACTGCTCCCATCCTTACCCCTATCCCTCCCACCCAACTCAAAGGCCAAAGCTGCTGGTGTTGGGCTGAAGAGAGCCTTCCCCAATAGGCAGAAGGGAGGTTGGGGAGAAATGCCAATGTGCACTCTGTATATTTAAGGTGTAATTTTCTGGCCAATGATAAAGCAACTCTGGAGCAGTTCAAGGGCATCATACCTGACAAGTTATTTGTGTTCATCTGTTCAGCCAAAATGGCCTTCAGCTTCCTGATCTCCTCCTGATACTCCTCAGCAGAGCATCTTTGGGATCCTCATTGATACGGGCTTGTTCTTGATGTTCTTTGCCCGGTTGGCGAGCGCAAAGTGCTGAGGCTCGTTGTAGTTGTTATCAGCAGGAGACAGGCAGGCCACCATGAGGGTCTTGGTGTTTCCTCCAAGGGAGTCCTGCAGCAACCGGGTCAGCTTTGAGTCTCGATAGGGGATGTGTTTGCACCTGCCATCTACCAGGGCTGAGATGACATTGCCCAGAGCTGAGAGAGAGAGGTTAATTTTGGTGGCTTCTTTGAGACGCTCCCCTGTGGCTCCGGTTTTGGACTGCCTCTCGCTTCCAGCCAGATCCACCAGGTTGAGTTTTGCAGCCCTCAGGTGATCCTGCCCTCTCTCATCTGCAAGAAAACAATGTGGGATTGGGTTCTTTTAAGAAGAAGCAACTTCACCAGACAAGGACCAGGCCTCTTGCCCTTAGGCATTACATATCAATTTGGGCCCTAGACTTCATATGCACATAGGCCCCGATTCAGAAGAGCACATATACTCATGCATAACTTCTAAGACAGGCTTGAGTCCCATTGAAATCATGTGCTTACCTATTTTGCTGAATCAGGGCCCTGGTTCCCAGAATACACAGCAAAACTTCTTGAACCGCTTTAGATTCTGATCCCGTGAGCACTCTCACCTCCCATAGGCTTCAATGGAAGATGAGGGTACACAGAATTTTGCAGAAGACACTCAGCACCGTGCAGGATTGAGACTCTTACCTTGTACAGGTTCTTTCATTCATTCATTCATTCATGCCCGTCACCCCAACCGGGGTATGGGCCGCCAACAACAGATCTCCATAGTCTTCTATCCTGGGCCATTCGCTCTAGCTGGTTCCAGGTATAGCCCATTTTTGCTATCAACCTGAAGGTCGCGTCGCCAGGTATTTCTTGGGCGGCCTCTTTTCCGCTTGCCTTGGGCGCCCACTGCAGTGCCTGTCTGGTGATGTTGGTTGGCTGCTTGCGTAGTGTATGTCCTATCCAGCCCCACCTTCTCCTTCTAATTTCTTCCTCTGCTGGGAGTTGATGGGTCCTCTCCAAGAGGTGGATGTTACTGATGGTGTCTGGCCAGCGGATCTGGAGAATCCTTCTGAGGCAGCTATTAATGAAGGTCTGGATCTTCCTGGTGGTTGTTTTGGTTGTCCTCCAGGTTTCAGCTCCATACAGTAAGACTGATTTCACGTTGGAGTTGAACAGTCGAATCTTTATTGCCAAAGACAGCTCTCTGGAGTTCCAGATGTTCTTGAGCTGTAAGAAGGCTGCTCTTGCCTTACCAATCCTTACTTTGATGTCTGCGTGCCACCCTGCTGGTCGATGATGCTACCTAGGTAGGTGAAGGACTGCACTTCTTCCAGGGGCTTCCATTCAGTGTGACTGGGTCGTTGTTGATGGAATTGATCCTAAGGATCTTGGTCTTGTCCTTGTGGATGTTGAGGCCAACCTGTGATGACGTGGCTGCCACTACGCTGGTCTTCTCTTGCATCTGCTGTTTACTGTGCAAAGGAGTGCAAGGTCGCCGGCAAAGTCCAGGTCATCAAGCTGGGTCCACAATGACCATTGGATTCCATTCCTACGCTTGTAAGTGGATGTCTTCATAATCCAATCGATGACGAGAAGAAAGAGAAGTGGTGACAACAAGCATCCTTGTCTGACTCGGTTCGCACCTGGAAGCTGTTTGTGAGCTGCCCTCCATGGATCACTCTACAGTGTATGCCGTCAGATGAATTCTTGATCAGGTTGACCACCTTTGCTGGGATGCCATAGTGCCGAAGGAGCTTCCAGAGGGTCTCTCGATCCACGCCATCGAATGCTTTCTCATAGTCAACAAAGTTGATGTACAACGAGGAGTTCCACTCCAGACTGCTCGACTATGATGCGGAGCGTTGCTATCTGGTCCGTGCATGATCTGTTCTGCCGGAAACCTGCCTGTTCATCTCGTAGCTGTGGATCGACGGCATCCTTCATTCTCTCTAAGAGGACTCGGTTGAAGACCTTCCTGGCACCGACAGGAGTGTGATTCCTCTATAGTTGGCACAGTTGCTGAGGTCTCCTTTCTTGGGGATTTTGATGAGATATCCCTCTTTCCAGTCAGCCGGAATCACTTCTTCTTCCCATATTTTCTCAAAGAGGGGTACAGCATTTCCACTGAGGCATCCAGGTCTGCTTTCAGGGCCTCTGCTGGGATATCGCCAGGTCCAGCCGCCTTCCTGTTCTTCATCATGGTGATGGCTTTTCTGATCTCGCTCTGGTTGGTTTATCGCAATTGATTGGGAGGTCCTCGTTGGCTGGGTCTATGTCTGGTGGATTTGGTGGTGCTGGTCTGTTCAGGAGTTCCTCAAAGTGCTCCGCCCATCTGTTCATCTGTAGTTCTATTCCTGTTATAGACTTTCCTGCTTGTCTTTAACGGGACATTCTGGCTTGCTGAACTTTCCAGACAGTCGCTTGGTAGTATCGCACAGCTGTTTCATGTTACCGCTGTATGCTGCCTGCTCTGCTTCTGCTGCCAGTCCATCCACATAATCTCTCTTGTCCTTCCTAATATTCCTCTTCACTGCTCTGTGGGCTTCAGCATACTCTTTTGAGCTTTGGCCTTTGCTGCTCTAGTCCTGCTGTTGTTGACTGCTGCCTTCTTCTTCTTTCTGTCTTCTATCTTTGTCAAGGACTCTGCTGTGATCCACTCTTTCTGCTGGTGTTTCTTAATTCCAAGCACTTCCTGGCATGCTGACCTAAGTGTGTCTCTCACTTTCTGCCATCTGTTGAGTACACTGTCTTCCTCTTCCTCAGACCGATCCTGTAGTACTGAAAACTTATTCTTCAGCGCCAATCCAAAATCTTCCTTGGTCTTATGGTCCTTCAGAAGGTTGACGTTGTACTTCGCTTCTTCTGTCTGACGCGCCTATCCAGTTCTTCTTCAGCTTCAGCTTCAATCTGGCCACCACTAAGTGATGGTCGGACGCCACGCCTGCTCCTCTTCTAACTCTAACGCCCTGCAAGGATCTTCTGAACTTCTTGCTAATGCAGACATGGTCGATCTGGTTTTCTGTCATGCCTGCTGGCGATACCCAGGTACTCTTGTGGATCCGCTTGTGAGGAAAGATGCTGCCTCCTATGACCAGATTGTTAAGTGCACACAGATCCACAAATCTCTCTCCATTCTCACTCATCTCTCCCAGAGCATGGGTCCCCATGACTTGTTCGTATCCTGTGTTATCAGGTCCAATTTTGGCATTAAAGTCTCCCATAAGGATGGTAATGTCTTTGTCTGGGAGAGTCTCTAATATTTTCTGGAGTCTGTTGTAAAAGTAGTCTTTGTCCTCCTCTTCACTGTCATTGGTTGGAGCGTAGCACTGAACAACATTCATCTTAATCCTCTTCATTTTAGTTCTGAAGGATGCTGTGATGATCCTGGGACCATGTGCCTCCCAACCAATCAGTGCTCTCTGTGCCTGCTTGGACAACATGAAGCCTACTCCCTGTGTGTGGTGTGCGTCGCTCTCTTCATGTCCTGAATACAGCAACAGCTCTCCTGTCAACAGTCGTCTCTGTCCAGCTTGCATCCATCTTGTCTCGCTAATGCCTAGTAGAGTCAGGTTGTTGCTCCTCATCTCTGCTGCAACCTGCGCCGTCTTTCCTGACTCGCACATGGTCCTCACGCCCATGTGCCAATGGTAATCCTCCTGGCTGCAAGAAGGGTGATCGGCTTAGTGGCTTCCTCGCGGCTTTCACCACCCAGCGTCATGCATCTTCGAGTTGAAGACCCTTCTTTTTCCAGGCTAAAAGTCTTTGTTAACTCTATTGTTGGCGTTTCTGTAGCAAGCTGATTTTTACAGGGTGGAGTTGCTAGCCCCACGCCCAACCCTCCTCCTTTACCCTGACTTGGGACAGGCAGATGGCCCCAAAGGACCTCTCTGGTGGAGTTTACAGGTTCTTTCATACAAACTATATCCCCCAGGATGTTTCATGGAGTTAAATGATCAATGCCAGGCAGGGAGAGAGAAGTTAAAGGGGTGGAGATAAGGGAGAATGGAAATGAGAGTCAAGAGTCAATGGGGTAGGAAATCAGCATGGCTGGAAGAAACACATGGGCAGTACAAGCAGCAGAGGATGTGAATGGCCAGAGAGGAGGATCTGTTCAAGTGGACTACCAGGAAAGGCTTGGGGGAACCAAGAAGCCTGGAAGCAATATTTAGTTCAATTTCCAGCCTACAGCTTCTCTCTAGGCCTGAATCAAAGCTGCCTCAGTGTATGGTGATGCTCATAGGGCTGCCTGTGGTGCACAGACACAGGAAGTGCCCCTCACCAGGGAAACAAGCACTATCAAGACGTCACCATGTGGGTTCCTGGCATCCCAAGGGGGGCTGCAAACACTCCAAGGTTCAAGTTTCACTGCTTAGAAGCTGGTGAAATTACTCAGCAGGAGGAGAGACGTGCACTGTCAAAGTCTGCTCCTCCTCAACGGACAATGGAAAGTATAAGCAGAAAACAAGAAAACTACCCAGATTGGGATTCAGCCCAGTCCCTTGAGCCTGACCTTCCTAAAAGGATTCTGCCCCCTTTCCCTCCTAAGCAACCAATTTACAGCTCTCCCCCTGAGTACCACTGCATGAGGAAGCCAAGAGCTAAGCTGAAGTTAACACCTTGTTTACCAGGGACCAGGAAGTGACCCTCCCCTCTGTAACATTTCCTTCCTACCTTTCACCCCACAATAATGCTAAGTGTAATGGGCTCAGGAAGGAATTTCTCCCCCCACGCCCATGTATTCTGTATTTTTTTAATTTTTTTTTTTGGAGGGGAGGGATCACCTTCCTCTAAAGCTTCAGCAGCAATGTCCATAGCTAGAGGTGGGATAGTGGACAGGGTGGGCCAGGACTCTGAGGTGACTGTGACGTTGCACTCCATATGATTTTATGAAAATATGCTAATGAGTGTGAATATAATGTAGCTGGAATATGCTTCATGTAAAAGGTCTCTTGTAAGTATCATTACAAAGCTTATAATCTACTGAGTGTGGTCATCCAGTTTGTATAAATGTATCATTCTTGTATCTGAAACTAGAAATATGAAACATAACTCTGAGGTCCTATTGTAAGTATGCAAAGTGTGGGCCATTAATGGTGGTTTGGAATCTGATGGCTCCCATCAACTAGAACAATTGGTTGTAAATAGCTCTGCTTACTTGCAAGCCTTCCTGTGAGTCAGGCCAGGAACAATGAAGGCTTGGGGTCTCCCAAGACATGTGACCATGTCACCTGGTACTGGAATCAATCTTAAACCTGATGCTTTTCCATTTAGAAGGATGGCTGGGGACCCAAAGAGACAAAAGATTCCCGCCTTGTGCCAAAGCTATATAAGGGGGGTGGGACAGAACAAAGGGGCTGCAGTCATGAGAAATTCCTTAGCTACCACCTGAGCTGGAACAAGAACTGTACCAGGGGAAAGGATTGGGCCCAGACTAGAAAGGAGTCTAGTCTGTGAAAGAAGCTTATTGGAACATCTCTGAGTGTGAGATTTATCTGTAAGCAGTTTCTTAATGTCTTAGGCTTAGACTTCCGTGTTTTTGTTTTATTTTGTTTGGTAACTTACTTTGTTCTGTCTGTTATTACTTGGAACCACTTAAATCCTACTTTTTCTATTTAAAAGAATCACTTTTGCTTATAAATTAACCCAGAGTGAGTAAGTAATTCCTGGGGGAGCAAACAGCTGAGCATATCTCTCTATCAGTGTAATAGAGGGTGGACAATTTATGAGTTTACCCTGTATAAGCTTTATACAGAGTAAAATGGATTTAGGATCCCAATGGGAGCTTGATGTATGGGTGCTAGAGACAGAAGCACTTCTTAAGCTGTTTTCAGTTAAGTCTGCAGCTATTTGGAGGACTTGGTTCAGACCTGGGTCTGTGTTTGCAGGAGGCTAGTGTGTCTGGCTCAACAAGACAGCGTACTGAAGTCCCAAGCTGGCAGGGAAAACGGGCTCAGAGGAAGTCTCAGCACATCAGGTGGGGTCTCAAGGGGGAGTCTCTGTGACCGAACCTGTCACGGTGGCGAAATCAAGCAGGATCTGTGCACAGCTGATTGATTTGAAATGCTGGTAGTGATTTTAAGTGAGTTTTAAATGTGCTGTGCTGGCTGGTTATCAGTTTGTTATTTTCCGTTTGCTTATTTTGGGTAAGGGAAATAGGGACAGAAAAGTCGGCAAAAATAAGTAGAGTGAAGATCAAAAGAAGCTGAAACTGCACAAGTTTTTTGTTTTTTTTTTCAGTAGAAACACTATTTATTCACCCTTTTCGGTTACATGTGGACAGAGCTAAGCAGTATGACAGAGGACATGCACTCAGGCTGATTTGCATTCTCCTCACCACAGGAGTGGCTGCCCTTGCAGTGCCTTAGCTCCTGCTAACTCCTGGCAAAGCTGCTGTTACCCAGGGTTTTGCTTTGCAGTCTGAGTTAAAAACCAACTGAATAAATATTGTCCCAAATGAAGCCAGGAGAGGATGAGCCTGTGAACCAGCTGCTGCTCGCTCTGGCAAGAGCCCTAGCCCAGAGCTGCTCTGCTAGCACAGCCTTGCAAATACAGCTGGGGCAGTTGGTGGAGTTTTGCAGAGCCCCCTACACAAGGAGCCACCAAGCATACAGTAGCAGAAATGTCAGAGGATCTGGGCTGAGTTGTCCGAGCCCCCACATGATTTCGTTCCGTGGGTCGGAACGGGGACAGGCGACGGTCAGAATACAAGACGATCAAAATAAAACTTCGCTCTAGGCCAAGAGCTGGCATTTCCAGCTGGGTTTGCCTTCTAGTCTTTGGCTGTGAAAGCAGGTCGCTGCTCATTTCTAAAGGGCCTCGATCGACCTTTATAACTGTTCTGCTGAGCTTCCCACACGGTGAACCAAGGTTTAGTGCGCAGAGGCGCCTGCAGCATCCCTTCCTATGATGTGTGTGTGTGTATAGATGCCAGCCCTGCCAGGTATATTAGCTCATGTGGGTGGACACACCAAGTGTCGTTTCACATCGTTTTATGAAGTATAAAATAGGAGAAGGGAAGGGAACTCGTTCTCAGCTGTTCTCTCTCCCCTTCCCCTCCCCAGAGAAAGAACAAAGGTTAAGGGTCAGGTCCAGCAAGGCCTATCGATCCATTTCATCCAAAAGCGGTGTGGCGCCCCAGCAATGGACATGGGCGTGCTCTCGATCATGGGGCTGGGAGATGGACGAGGGGTCAGCCTCTGCTTCTGTTTCCTCCGCTTGCCCAGAAAGTCTGAACACTGGGCACTGGGCAAGTCTCTGTTAATTAAGAAGCCCCTGAGCTGAGTGGGTCTCTCTCACTTAATCATTTCCCTGCCATTGTGGGGCCTCAGGCACTGGTGCAGCTCAGTCCCGTGTAATCTACACCTGTGGCATAGAACAGGCTAGTCTCCTGTGGGCTGTAATAATTTGGTGTAATTTCAGATGATGGGTTTAGTGTGCTGGTGCCAAGTGGTGTTGAGGGCCTGTGATATACAGGTCAGAGTAGATGATCTGGTGATCTTTTCTGGCCTTAAACTCTAGGACTATCCTCATGACTGAGAAAAGCTGCAAGCAGTTCCCTGCAGAACCTATCAGCTTTGCTGCCAGTCTGGCCAGGGGGATTTCTCTCCAATGTGAGCCACTCCTTCCCCATCCAGGGCGCGGGAATGCTGCCCACCCCTGCTAACTAGGGACTGAAGGATAAAGGTCAGGGTGAAAACCTGGCCCCAAAGACTTCAGTGGGCCAGAATTTCACCCCAGAACTCCAATGTGCTCGGATTCATTCGGGGTGTATTGAACCATTTGACTCTCAGCACCTCCATAAATTACCCCACTCTCGGGAGCATACAGAGCACTCTGAGCCAGAAGGAAGGTGTTTTTAAAGGTACGCATTTGTCTCTTTTTCAAGTAACTCACTAGGTGGAAAACAACTGTCTTAGTCCCTCCCTAAGCCCCATTCTGCCAGTCAGCATCTGAGGTGCTAGATAAGTAGCAAATGCTCATTCAATGAACTAAGGAAAATAAAACAAAAGGAGGGTGATTCTCCAGTGAATAAAAAGTAGGCTAGGAAGTCAGACTTTGCAAACTCTACCTATGGTAGATAATGTAGCCCCTATTATCACAGTATCTCAGCACCTCATGATTTTTCATGGATTCATTCTCACCACCATGAAGCTGAGCAGGGCTAGTATCCCACTGTACAGATGGGGAACTGTGGTCCAGAGAGACTAAATGACCTGTCCAAGGCCACATAAGAAGTCTGTGATGGAGCAGACAATTGAATCCAGGTCTCCCATGTGCCAGGTTACCACCCTAAGTGCTGGATCATCCTTCATTTCAAACATCCCTTTCCCTGCTATTCCCAGCCATCACAAACCCAGGTTTAAGAGTAAAACTGGCCACAAGCATGAGGCTGACAATGGAGTGCATCAAGGGTTCGACAGGGTCAGCACTACTGTGATGGCCCCATCAATATCTGCAAAATCTAAACTTTCATTTCAAAAAATTAGTCTCTAGCCATTAAGACTGTGAAGAAAACCTTCCAAATGTCAACAAAGCATAAACTGATGCACTCTGTGAAAGCTGAGTTCTCAGTTAGACAGACAGAAACAACAGCTCCAAGACGTTAACTCCCTATTCATCACAGTAGAGTGTTGACACTGAACCCTAATGATTATGACATAAAGCACTGCTAGCTATTTCATCACTGATCATTCTGGCAGAAACATCTGGCAGCTCAGGGATTGTGGGTGAAACTGGGGAAAATAGGTGGAGTTTGAATATAGTGCCACCCCTTCTGACTGTCCTTTCTGAGCCCTGGGGCAAATGGACTCTCTGAAGAGTGGGGGTTTGTAAGCAGCAACTGGCAATTAAAATTTAAGTAGTTGTTTTGGCTCCTGCCAGTAATTGTACCCAAGGAGCTTGTTTGTTTCAATCAATACAACTACTGAGTTAGTTTCCCTGGTGTAACAAGTCCCCAGACTCTTGCTAAAATGCCTGCAAGCAGGTTGGAAAGCCAGGCTGTCACTGTCTAATTCTCTTCTAGTCCATCAACTAATTCTGGCAGCAGAAGCATGAGACAAGTCTAAAACTTCTTCCCTCCCACCAAATCAAGGGGGAAAGCACCATTCCTTTGAAGGCTCAGAGAGGACTAATGCAGTGTTTCTAAAACTGGGGTCGCCGCTTGTGTAGGGAAAGCCCCTGGAGGGCCGGGCCAGTTTGTTTACCTGTCCCGTCCGCAGGTCCGGCCGATTGCGGCTCCCACTGGCCACGGTTTGCCGCTGCAGGCCAATGGGGGCTGCTGGAAGCGGCAGCCAGTAAGTCCCTCGGCCTGCGCCGCGTCCAGCAGCTCCCATTGGCCTGCAGCGGCGAACCGTGGCCCGTGGGAGCCGCAATCCGGCCGGACTCGCGGACGGACAGGTAAACAAACTGTCCCGGCCCTCCAGGGGCTTTTCCTACTCAAGCGGAGACCACACTTTGAGAAACACTGGACTAATGGGAAGGGACCTGTGTATTTCATAAATCTGCAGCCACAGAATCTACTATTTGCTGCATATTTTCACTCTGGAATCTAAACGTGCATTAAAAAGTCTTTGTAGATCTCATGGTTGTGAAGGGAATCTTAAAAATATGAACTATAAGTCAGTGATGCTGTGTTTCTTCCCAAGACTGCAGACAGCTTGATCTTCCCCATTCATCTTAATGGGGGTCCAATCTGAAACCTAAAGATGACAGTTTAAATATCAACTTTGTTAACTATTTGACTGACGGTCATTTAAGTAGAAACATCCAGCTAATGTGCTTATTCCACAATCCCAAATTTGCTCCTACACCTCCCCAATTGCCCCAAACTCAGACTGTCCAATATACAGCTGCCAAAATATCATATTTCACCCTCCTCTCTCCTCCATCTTCTACTATGCTGCTCTGGATCGCCAATAACAAATCTTGAGGCATAAAAACTGAAAACATGAGCAAAGTGTAAAACAAATGTAATTTAATTTCAAAATAAATAGCAGAGGCCACTATACTGTTTGGATTATGACTGTCATGTTAAAGCCAGTAAAACATCCAATCTCAAATGTAAATGAAACGGATGCAGAATTTCCAGTCTGCTGCACTATAGCACTGCAAAATCCAGAGACACTGAAACAGAATTTAGGCCCAGCTTGCCATGGAATGCAGGGGGCTTCCCTAATAAGTTAATTAAATGACAAGCCATTCTCACCCTGTTAGTTTGGGCTGCAAAAACAGAGGTACCACTTTTTGAAAGCCTCTAAACAAGACAAATAATTCCAACTTAGACTGCAACCCAAGCCCTATCTGGAACACGAGAGGAGAGTAAGCATTTACTTTTGATTCTTAGGCTAACGTCAGGATTTGAGGGTCCCATATTATAGAAGTTGGTGAAGCAGGATCTGGTTCAGCAAATCAAGGCACGGTTAACACCCACGTGATCAGCTAATTGGGTTATTCTGAGGGTCACTCCTCATTCCCCCATTTTCAGTAAATGTTTGGTGAGTAAATTCTCTATACATGGAAATGAGGGACTATCAGCAGCATCTGCAATTACAGTTGGAAGACATTGTGCAAATTTCCCATGAATGGAGAACAGATGAAGGAAATAAAACCAGACTATTAGCACTCAGCAGAGGCCAAGGACTGAATGGAGCATGGGAGACTGAACTCCTCTCTCACTCCTAAAGGTGGCCCTTCAGGTGTGTCAGGTTGAGACACACTGGCATGGTGATATCTAGGGGCAACTTGCCCTGTTTCTAGCCATACTTTATTGAGTAAAGAAAGTCCAGTGGCTAGAAGCCGAAGTCAGGAAAATCCAAACCGGAAATAAAATGCACATTTTTTGGACAGTGAAAGTAATTCGCCACTGGATTAGACTACCTAGGGATTCTCTTTCCCTGGGATCTTTTAACTGAGATTAGGTATCTGTCTAAAAGATATGCTGTAGTTCAATCAAAAGTTCGTAGGTTCAGTGCAGGAAGAACTGGGTGAAGTTCTCTGGCCAGTGTTAAGCAGGAGGTCAGACTAGTTAGAGGTGTGCATGCGTACTGCAGTGGAGCACTCATAAGGACAAAACATCTCGAAGAACTCAAGTTACAGAAAGGTAAGTAACCTTTCCTTCTCCATGTCCAGTGAAGGCAGGACAAGAAGTAATTAGATTAATCTGCAGTAAAGGAGATTAGATTAGATATTAGGAAAAACTTTCTAACTATAAGGATAGTTAAGTACTGGAACAGGCTTCCAAGGCAGATTGTGGAATCCCTATCATGGGAGCTTTTTAAGAATAGGTTGGACAAACACCTGTCAGGGACAGTCTAGGTTTTTTTGGTCTTGCCTCAGGACAGGGGGCTGGACTTGATGACCTCTCCAGGTCCTGTCCAACTCTACATTTCTATGATTCTGATTCTATGAGAATAAGGGCCCCTTCCAGCTTTACAATCTATGAATTCCAAGTGCAAGTGTGGCCTTCAGGCACCGGGGCTGTCAGTCCAGCAGCTCTCAACAGCATCAAATAAGGATTTTAGAAGAAAAACAGAGGGAAATATGCTCCCAAACAATGTTTAGGACACTTGTCCCCCTCCCTCCACAGGTGAGCAAGGGAAAAGACATTTAAAAAATACTCAGTCACTTTGCATTGTAGTGAATGTTGGTGCCAAGGCACAGCTCTCATTCTAGACCTAAAATCATTCAAGACTAGAACTGGGAAAATTTTCAGCAAATAATACAGTCACTGAAAAATGCATTTTTCAAGGGCTCTGAAACCGTTTGCAAATGTTGGTCAAATTTAACAAATTGTTTTGGCCAAAAAAACCAGACAACAACATTTTTGAAAAGGTCAAAATACCTTAGAAAAAATCAAAACAAAACATTTTGAAAATGTCCATTTGAACAGACATTCAAAACATTTAATTTGGACCCAAATGGAATGTTTTCAGTTTTTGTTTTGGTGAAAAAAACTCAAAAAAACCATTCAGTTTCATTTAGAAACAAACCGATTTTTTCCCCACAGATACTGTGGTTCAGCAATAGAACAGAAAAATCAACGATTTGCTCAGCTGTATTCAAGCACCAGTTTTTATTCTGGGATTATCCACCAAATTGCACAGGCTGGTTCTATGCTCAGTCTCCCAAAGGCCTGACCCAGGAATCTGGCACCTACCTACAGCATAGATCTCCATGTTGATGGTGAAGATGGAGTGGGAGCGGGAAGAATCCTTGTTCATCAGGGTGTAGCCCACTGCTCGGTTTCTCCAACCCGTCTCCATGATGCGCTCGCACTGGGCCACGCTGTGCACGGTGTGCAGGGAGAGTCCTTTCACATACACCCCCTTCTCTGGGTGCTCCTTCAGCTGCAAGCAGGAAGAGCACAACACAATGATCGGAACGGTCCCTTCTGGCCTTAAAATCTATGGATCCATGAACACAGGTTACAGTAGGACCACTAGACTCTGAAACTCCACAGACCACTCTGGAAACTTTCCAGGAGCCCGAGGACTGCACACGCTTTGCATATGAAAAGAGGAAAAAGCAGTTATGTGCATAATGGGACACTACAGCAAAAATCTCATTGCCAGCTACAGAACAGCACTCTGAAGCAACTCCTGAGGGGTGCTGTGCACCTGCTGAGCACCCACATCTCCCACCAACTTGGAGGTTGCACCGTGCTCAGTAGGTGCTCAATAATTAGGCTTTGCCCCACCCCATTACACAGCTGTAATGTAGCAGGCAGCTATATTTGGCAGTAACCAGGAAACAGACTATATGCAACAGGAACTAAAGTCAAGAGTTTGTTGCTTAGCTCAGGCATCTCCAGTGTCACATGGTGCCCTGCTCCCCTACTCTGAGCTGCCCCATAGCTGCGTCTTCAACTTCAAACATTAAGAAGATATGTCAAGGTTTTCATCTGCCACAGCAAATGGCTCGTGTCTCTGGTTATAGGGAGTTGACTACATCAAGAGTTTGAGGGCTTGTCTTCACTACCGTGCTGCAGCGGTGCTGATGTAGCACATCTGGTAAAGATGCATTACGTTGACAGGAAAGTACTTTCCCATCAACAAAATTACTCCACCACAATGAGAGGCAGAAGCTATGTTGTTGGGAGAGTGTCTCATGGTGACATAGCGAAGCGTACACACAGCTTTAAGTCAATGTAACTTATGTTGCTCGGGGGGGGGGGGTGTTCACACCCCTAAACAACATAGCTTACATCGACTTAAGTGGTATGTTGTCATAAACATACAGCTAAGGGTAGCATAAAATCCCTCCATTACCTGTAAGGGGTTAAGAAGCTCAAATAACCTGGTTGGCACCTGACCAAAAGGAACAATAAGGAAAGAAGATACTTTCAAATCTGCGGGGGAGGTTTTGTTTGGGTTCTCTTTGTATTTCTCTCTCTCGACAGAGAAGGACCAGGGAAGGAAAAAAAAATCTCCTAAAACCTTACCTGAAATAAGCATCTAAGATTACAAAAATTGTAAGTAATAGCAAGGAAATGCATTAGATTATCTTTTGTTTTGGCTTGTGACTTTTCCCTATTCTAAGAGGGAGGTTTATTCCTGCTTTTTGTAACTTTGAAGTTGAGCCTAGAAGGGAATCCTCTGTGTTTTAAATCTTATTACCTTGTAAAATTACCTTCCATCCTGATTTTACAGAGGTGCTTCTTTTACTTTTTTCTTTATTATAAAGTTCTTCTTTTAAGAACTTGATGGGTTTTTAGTGTCCTAAAAACCCAAGGGTCTGGACTGTGCTCACCTGGTTAACCTATTGGTTGGTATATTATTGTCAAGCCTCCCCCGGAAAGGGGGTGAAGGGGCTTGGGGGGATATTTTGGGGAAATAGGAACTCCAAGTGATCCTTTTCCTGAATCTTTGTCTAACTCACTTGGTGGTGGCAGCAATACCGTCCAAGGACAAGGAAGGGATTTGTGCCTTGGGGAAGTTTTTAAACCTAAGCTGCTAGAAATAAGCGTAAGGGGGTCTTTCATGTGGGTCCCCACATCTGTACCCCAAAGTTCAGAGTAGGGAGGGAACCCTGACATATGTAGACAAAACCTGAGACACAATAGTGAGGGATACTGATATTAGGTGTTTTACTGATCCCCTCTACACCACATGGGCATCTACACGGCATTGATTAAACTCTCAAAATCCTGCCCATCATGCTCAGGACAAGTATAAAATCTGGGTGTCAGTTTTTCTTTGGTGACTCCAAAGTCCTGTTCTGGAGAGAGATATCCCCAATACATTAAATCTCTAATAGAATCATCCCAGCAACTAAAATTCCCGCAGAGGGAACTTTTCATAAAAGATGTTACTAAAGTATATGTTTTTTCTTTTATAGCCTTGCGTGATCCATCAAATCCATCACAGGAAAAAGTGATCAGAATAGCCCACTAGGATCACAAACACCACTTAGGCTCCATTCTCATTGGGGCTTTTAAATGTATTTGAAATCATTTGCAAACAGTTATGGCCATCATCATTTGAGCTGACAACTAGGACCCTATCTACACCACAAAATAACTGAGTCGGGGGACCAAGCTACAACATGGTTATCCTGATGTGATTTCAGATATGTGACAGATGTTAGTCACCTTGCTTAATGCACTGCTGGAAAGCACTCTGACACTACTGTGATAAATGCACCATAAGAACCTATCTAGAATAGAACAGAATCAGGTTATGAGAGAGTTAAAAATTGTAGTGTAGGTAGGACCTTAGCCATGTTCCCTAACCAAGCTAAAGCCTTGGGCTGCCTGGGTAACCGAGTTACAGGATCAGGGTTAGGTCAATCTATACCAGGGGTAGGCAACCTATGGCACGTGTGCCGAAGACGGCATGCCAGCTGATTTTCAGAGGCACTCACATTATCTGGGTCCTGGCCACTGGTCTGGGGGGCTCTGCATTTTAATTTAATTTTAAGTGAAGTTTCTTAAACATTTAAAAACCTTATTCACTTTACATACAACAATAGTTTAGTTATATATATTATAGACTTATAGAAAGAGACCTTCCAAAAACGTTACAATGTATTACCGGCACGCGAAACCTTAAATTAGAGAGAATAAATGAAGACTCGGCACAGCACTTCCAAAAGGTTACTGACCCCTGATCTATACTATAGCTTTTAACTGTGATATATCAGGTGACTGGGATGGCTAAAGTTAGGAGTGCTGTGGAAGCTTAGTCCCTGGCGAAGTCCTCACCAATGCCCATCTCTGATCGGCTGAAGGAATGGCACTGCTTTGCATGGGAGGAAGCTGTACTTAGCCTACTAGGGGGGAATAAGGACATTCCACTCACTTGACACTGCACTTCAACTGAGTGTGATGTCTTCCAAGCAGAGCTCAGTGAGGCCTGTTCTCTGCAGGGCTTTATTTCATGGCAAGTGACTGTGAGTCCCTGGGGTGCAGGGGTGGCCAGGAGTCACCAACATTAAAAGGAAACAAATACAATTAATAATACTAATGGGATCTCAGAGGAGAAACATGTAGGGCTGCAGGGGGCAGAAGATCTGCCTAGGCTTTGGGTCTCCACAGGACACTGACTCACTTAATTATTCTGTTAAAGCAGCTACAGCCAGAAGCTGTCACCAGCGTGTTACCGTGGAAACAGTTCTGCCCAAGCACTGCCCTGCCTGTGCCAACAGCAGTCATCATGGAAACCAATGTCATTATTGATGTGGAACAAAAAGCAGGAATGTGCAGGAGGCTCTTTCTAAAATACTGAACCCTATTTCTCCCTAAACACACACACTCTCTCTGCAGAGGGAGGAAATGGGGACCCACCAGGGATTTCACCCCTATAGGGCCAGGCACATGCTAAAGTTCTGTCACAGTTTCAACATTTCTGTGCAGCAGATGGTGCTAGTACCTTGGTTTTCCTTATACTGACAATCTTGCTGGCATGTAAATTAGAAGAGAAGACATGCAGCTCCCCACAAGAATGCATGGGAAGGGCAGAGATTTGCAAAGCTACTGTAAAACAACAATCAAAAGAATTATTAATTGTATTAATTTTAGTGTACTACATCTTTGAAACTTCCTGCCTTTCCCATGCATTCCAATGGGGAGTTGTACCTCTGCAGTATCCTGTCAATAAAGGATCAGCCATTTTTAAAGATAAGAAGATCATCCACAGTCACATTAGATAAGATTAAAAATGGATAAGAGACAGAAACCCTCCTGCTTCAGTGCATGAACCAGACACTAACTTATGGGCATCAGGAAGAAACCTCCCCTATGTGCAGGCTATTCTATAATGGTCCACTGGGGACCTCTTGCACTTTCCTCTGAAGCATCTGGAACCAGACACTGTAAGATAGGACTTGCCACATTGGACAAGATCAATGGTCCATCCAGTTAGGTGTCCTATATTCCTAACTAGACATAACCTAATGTTCTTCCAGGCCCCTACATATCCCTTCTCTGGCTCCCCTCTCCTTCTAAGTTGAGCAATTCACTAGGGTTGAGGCTCTTGCTCCCCAAGCCAGCCTGGTATGCTGTGAATGGCTACACCACATCCAGCCAAAAGGAGGCTCTGCAGCAGCCATGCAGAGCCAGGCTCCTTCCCTCTATTCCCAGAAGGAGGACAGCATTGCAGGCTCTGAGTATACTGGCCAAGCTGGCCCCATGGGATCCCAGCTAGGGGGATACCCTGGAAACATGGATCTTTCAGTCTCTCCTTTGCAGACTCCCACGGGGTTCAAGCAGAATTCCCTGGCCCATCCCCATCATGCTCATCTCTAAGATGTGCTGGAGCTAGTCAGTGTTGGGGGACGCTGCCAGCAGGCTCCTCAGCATTATATCCAGGTTCTCCGCCAAGGTCTTGTGCAGTGCCTGCAAAGGGGAGAGAGAGACATGGGTCAGCGTCATGGAACCCAGGGTACACTTGCCACAGGATGGGTACAAGGGGAGCCCTGGGGGGACCCCACACTCGGCCTGGCTTCCCCCATCCTGATCCCTCACTGCGCAGTTCTCAAGAGTTCATGGCAGGATGACAGCTGGCTCCTCAGTCCTGGTTCTTAGTGCTTCTCTGCCCCAGGCCTGGCACACAGCACGGCATGGCATAGCCAAGCTGCCATGGATGGGAGCTGGGTTTGCAGACAGACTCCAGGCTCCAAAGCACAGAACATGGAAGGAAGGAAGGGATTCCTGAAGGAGGGTAAAGGAATCTCCCATGGAGGAAGGACCCCCACTCCTCTGTTACCCTCCAGCCTCTTCCCATCTCTCCCCCCCACACACACACACATTCATTTCAGCAGTTCCAGCGAACTGAGGGAGCATGGACCAGAGGCCACTCCTGCTCCTGGCACGGAGGAGTAGGGCAGGGATCTACCTGTATGTGATGGTCCTTGTCCGTGGCCACGGTGACACACTGGGCATGGTGGCCTGCAGGAGTGAGACTCCAGCTCTGGATCCTGAGCTGGCTGCAGTTCGCTGGTAGGAGAGAGGAACCAGTATTCGACTTTCCAGGGCAGAGCCGGGCCTGGCACTAACATGGGCATGAAACTGTGAGGAACTAGGCACGGGTTGGCAAGAATGGAAACTGTTGGACCAAGCAGGGGTGTGACCTGGCTGGGGTCAGTGAAATTTCCAGCCCGGCAAAGAGGGAGTGACCATCCCCTCCACATACCCCCGCCTCCAAAGGAGGGAACCGCCACAGCTGGGAGGTGACCTGGGAGGCACAATGACTCCTGGCTCTGGGTGTGAGCTGCACCGGGTGTGGGAGCCGGGTGGGAGGTCTTGGTACCTGAGGTTGCACATGGCGACCACGGAGTTGGAGAGGACGGAGCTGGGCGCAGAGTCCAAGGGCAGCAACTCAATCAGCTCCTGTGGGACCCCAAACATTGTGTGAGATTCGGGCCCCACTAACCCCCAGGCACTCCCAGAGAGGAGGCTGCCAGCACCCTGACACAGCCAGCGGGATCTCCCCAGCACAGCTGGGCCCTGTCCTCCCATATCCCTCCCTCCTGTCAAACTTACCCCCTCCCAGCCACCCCACATCTCCTCACCCTCTCCTTCAGCTGTCCACCAGCCCCATGAGTCCTCACCTGCCCCTAGTGATTATGCCCCAAATTTCCCCTTCGTTGATGCCCAGTCCTCAGCCAGGCAGGCCCTGCCCTCTTCTGCCCCTTCTAGCCCCACCGATCTGCCCCTTGGCCCATGGAAGGCCCCTTCTCATTCCATGTCTCCTGCCTTCCCACCAGGTGCCCGGAGCTGTGTTTTACTCACTGCAATCCCCTCTGCCAGGGCAGCTTTGGAGCTGGGCAGCACATGCAGGGGTTGGCACAAAGGAACTGGATCTGCTCCGCCATGTCCTGAAACTAGCAGGGTGGGATGGGGACAGCCATGCAAACTGGCTCCTGGGCTCACACGCTCCAGGGGAAGGCTGGAAACCCCTCCCCCAGCTCCCATAACCAGCTCCTCCTCCAGCACAGGCAGTCAGGAAACAGGACAAGGCCTATGCAGGGATGGGACCCCCGATTGTACGGGACAAACACATCCTTCTAGGGGTCCCGGATCCTAGGGGATAACCATTCCCATTGGGGCTGTGGATCATCTGGGACAAGCCTCCCCGTAGGGAGCTGGGATGGGATGAGGGGCAGGAAGTACTCGGTTCCCGCTCCGCTGTGTAATGTTTGTATCTTGTCTCCACCTTGGAGATGGTCCATGACGACCCTCCAGCCAGCTTCCACCATAGTCAGATCGTTGTCGTCCTCTGGGGACAACTTCTCTGACTGGTCTCTGGGGATCACTGCATCAGGGAGAGACTCCTGCTGCTGGGGGAAGGAAGGGAAAGGACAGGGCACGGCAGAGAGAGATGGGTTAATGTTCCCTTCTCCCATGTATGGGCCCTGTGGCAGAGAGGGTCTCACACTGCTTCTCCCTCAGACACCTCTGCCCCAGACCTCTTCCACAGAGGGCTCTGCACTCTCATGTCCTCCCTGGGAGATGCCACCACCCACTTGCCAGCAGCCCCCCACCATGCCCTGCTGCAGGGGGCAGCTGTGCAAATCCTGCTGGCATCAGTAGGGTCGCATGGCTCAGACCAGCCCCCTTGGCTGGGATCCCCCAACAACTCTGACAGAGCAACAAGGCACAGGGTATGAACAGTCTCTTACTTCTCCCCATGCCCAGGGTTCTGCTCACCTGCAGTGGCCTGCAGGTAGGGAGCTGCAGCTGTCCCCTTGGGATCAACCACTCTCCTGACCTGGGGAGGTGGGGAGGTGTCCAGGGAGTGGGCAGAGTGATGCCTCCTGCTGGCCCACTGGGGCTGGGCTCCCGGGGGCTGGCCTTGAAACAGAAGCAAACCCAGGGATGTGTTGCCTGGCTCCTGTCATGGGCTGGGTCCTGTCTGCCTAGCCAGAACTTGGGCCACCTCCATCTCTGTGTGAACGCCTCCCCCCACCCACTTCATTCACTGCTCCAGGAGCTGGTATCCTGCTGCTCAGGAAGGCCGGGCATGTCCACCTCCTGGACTGGCCAGGAGCTGCTTCCCCATCATGGGGGACAAAGGAGGCCGCTCTCCTACTGGAACCGCTGGCAGCTGCCTCCCTTTGGCTCCAGGGCCACCTGCAGAGCCTTCCTCCTCAGCATCCACTTTAGCATATCCATCCTGGAACTGAGCAGGGAGCAGCTGTGAGTCTGGGGCAACACAGCCTTTTGCCAATGGGACTGTCTGCCCTCCAGGTGGGCACTGGGATCTGCACACATGGCAGCAGCTCACAGGACAGGCTGCTCCCAAAGCTCCCCCACACCGTCCATGGTGCTGGGACAGCAGGGGAGTCGCATCCATTCAGAGCAGTAGGGTCAGGGACTGACACCTGCAGTTAGTCAGAACAAGCAGCTCCCTCCTCCAGCCCCAGGCCACACTCCTCCATCCCCCCAAGCCTAAGAAGGAATAGAACCCAGGAGTCCGGGCTTCACCTGGGAAACTTCCCTGGCTCCGATTCAGAAGGTCCAAGCCATGGGCTGTGGAGTGCCTGGGTTCCCATTGATTTCAGCCCCTCGCAGCATCTGGCCCCCCAGCCTGGGGAACAGCCTCCTACAAGGGAAGGGCTGGGAGCCGTATACCTGGGACATTTCCAAACACACTGGAGCTGGCTCTGGAGCAGGGGTGGGCAAACTTTTTGGCCCGAGGGCCACATTGGGGTTCCAAAACTGTATGGAGGGCCGGGCAGGGAAGGCTGTGCCTCCCCAAACAGCCTGGCCCCCGCCCCCTATCTGCCCCCTCCCACTTCCTGCCTCCTGACTGCCCCCCTCAGAACCTCCGACCCATCCAAACCCCTCCTGCTCCTTGTCCCCAACCGCCCCTGGGACGCCACCCCCTATCCAGCCCTCCTGCTCCCAGTCCCGACTGCTCTGATCCCTATCCACACCCCTGCCCCTTGACAGGCTCCCCGGGTCCCCATGCCTCTCCAACCCCCTCTGTTCCCTGTCCCCATGCCCCTATTCACACGCCCACCCCCGACAGGTCCCCCCACAGGACTCCCACGCTTATCCAACCCCCTCCTGTCCCCTATCCCCTGACCACCCCCCAGAACCTCCCCCCCATCCAACTGTGCCCTGCTCCCTGTCCCCTGACTGCCCCCAGAATCCCCCGCCTCTTGTCCAACCCTCCGGCCCCCTTAGCATGTCGCTCAGAACAGCGTGTCTGGCAGTCGCGCCGCCTGGCCGGAGCAAGATACACTGCTGCTTTGCTTGGCAGTGTTGGAAAATCATAGTGCTAATGAAGCCTTTTTGTATTAGGCCTGAGTGAACCAAAGTTATGCTATGCTTGTCCAAACTGTGTTGGAAAGCTTACAGAACTTATTAGACTGAAGGCCGTGTATCTACCTAAGTCAGCTATTTCGCTTATCAGTTTTGTTTGGCTCCCCAAGTATATGTTGGCTCCCCAAGTGTGTGCAGCTGTGTTCACATGTATGCATCCAAAGTATCTAGTACAAAGGGTCAACGGATGTATCTTGTGTCCCCTTCAGAATGACAAATGTATCCTCAACAGATGTATCTTGTAGCCCCCACAAAATGATATATGTATCCTGTATATCCAATTATCCCCTAATAGAGACATGTACAGGGTCTATAGGTCAACCAAATGACGTAGACAAACGTAGGCTAAGTTGTTTGTTACCGGCTATAAAGGTAGGCCGCTTGGCCATGAAAGGTGTGTCTCTTTCTCTGGCACTAGCCGAGAGGAACACCCGCTCAGCTGACCGATCAATAAAGGGTGTGGTACTTGTCTTCCTGTCTCCGTGCCTCCTTGGTGTAATTAGGTAAGCTCCAGGGGGAAACGAGCCCTTTTGGCTAACAAATGGCGACTCCGCCGGGACTTCTCTCCCTGTTGGGGGCGCTGACCGGCGGCCGAGGACGGCTCAGGAGAGTGGCCACCTTGAGCTATTGGTTTGCTCAAGCTCCGGGTCGCCGCAATCGGCCGGGACGGCTACACCCCCTCCACAGAGAACTCCAGCCGACACGGAAGCAAGACAGTACCAGAAGAGGGGAGTCCACCTGCTGGACGCGGCCACTCCGGGCGTGGTAAGTGCGTTACCTCCTGGGTTTGAGGATTAACGCCCCCGAAGAGTGAGGGTTGGGACATTGGGCCCCTAATGGTAAAGGAACCCACAAATAGGAAGGTGTGTGGGTAAAAGCTTTCTGGTTAAGGTACCTAGGTTCAGACACGGCTAATGAATAATTCCATTAACTCCACGAGTCCGTGGCCGTGCTGAACAATTACTGGGACTTAGAGCAGCCCCAGGGCTGGCTTTTCTTTTGGTAGGGTACTTTTGTTTCTTGTTCTATTGGTATGCTGGAAGCCAAAACTGTAACCGGGTCTAGGAGCGTGAACCCATCTTCTCTCCCCTTCTTTTCCGTGTGGGTAAGGGACAGTCTAAACATTCCACCTCACCCCCTAAGGGTACCCCAGCATATTATATGTACGTACATTATGGTTCTAAAACCTGCAGGTATTTAGAGAATTGGAATCTTTATACGCGTGAAGATCCATCTAAACAATGCCCATTAAAAGGTACCTTTAATCTAGATAAGATCATATATCTCAGAGGAGCTTTTAATCACCAAAGAAAAGCCTCTGACACAGTGTGAGCAATTTGTCTAGAAACGGGTTAATTTAAAACTCAGCTTCGCCCAGAGATAAAAAGCGAAAGTTGTTTTATGCTCAAGGTCAAGCAAACCAAAGGCAGTACAAGTTACAGAACTGAGATTACATTTGCAAAGCTTAACTGTTTGGTGAGATCCAACAGTCTGACTTTGTGACGGATGCCGGTGCTGGTGTGGCTTGGTGACACTGGAGAAGCCAGAGGTAGCTGACCTGGACTAGAATCTCTGAAAGAGACACCGCAGGAGATTCCAGGGTGTAAAAGAACAGCCTTCCCAAGAGCGGAAGCATGTTGGAAATTCTGAACAAGCTGTATACAGGATAATCTCCCGTCCACCTATTCCCCTTTTCTGAATGTTATATACAGACGTGGCCAGTCTGGATATGTGTAAGTATGGGGCATTCATATTTTTTATGAGTGATGTGGAAGCGTTCCCAACGCTCTCCATTGTTGTTTTATTATTTGTAATGAAGCTTTAAAATTTGGTTATATGGTGTATTTTCTCTATCCTCCTGCAACGTCCTGCAGTGTCAGCCTGATCACCTGACATGAGGCATAAATTGGTAACAGAAATTTGTCACAGTTTGGTGAGCAATAGAGAATGGGGGAGCCCTACAGAATTTACACCATCTATTTGTTTTACCCTTGTTGTTTTATGTTTGTTCTGTTTGGTATTGTTGGTGTTATATGTTGAGGATTGCATAATTAAAGGTGTGCCCATTCTCAGCTGCAGTAAGTCTGAGAACTGGAGAAGGGTTTAGCATTCCTCTCTCCACCCTGGTTGACCAGGAAGGGTGGCAGGTGAAAGGATCTACCCCCAGTCGTAGCAGGACTGGGCAATAGAGTAGTTGGAGAAAAAAAAATGTGTATTTGGTCATTAGAATTGAGCAATTAAGAGCATAGATCATGAACCAGGCAGCAACTCAAACCTGCGCCCAGGGCAAGTTGCAGGCCTTGAGACAGGACTTCCAGTTAGAAAAGGAAGCCCTGGCTAAACAAGTACCAGTCCTTCAGGGACTTGTTAAAATTTAACCATTTGTGCTCAGCATTCGCTGTAACAGCAGTGTGTTTGCTACAAGAGGCAATTAAATAGTTAAACGCCAGTGGGCCATGCGTTTTGCCCAGGTGGCGAGCCTCACACGGGAGGACTCGGGTAGTCTTGTGAATAAAATGTTTTTGGGAAAAGACCAGAAGGGTGGGGGCAGAAGCCCATGAAAGAAACGGTTCAGCGCAAAAAAAAAAAAAAAAAAAAAAAAAAAAGGATCGGGCCCAGGCAGGCAGGCAACAGACAGAGAGCTTGGAGAACAGGTTGGAAACTTTTGAGGGTCTCGTGGAAGGAAGAAGTAAGTGAGTATAAGCATGGGGATTTCAAATACTCAGAAGGATATTTGGAATGGTGATTTGAATTGGTAAGTGGCTGTTGAAAGACAAAGCAAGTGATACAAGGAAAGAGCAAGTGATTTGAAGGAGAGTGAAAAGTTAACTCTGTAGTTGCTGGAGGGAATAGTAGTTGAACTTTGTAAAAATGCTAAAGAGAAAAGTTCTTGGTGTTTTTTTTAAATGTTTGTAAATAAATTCAGGCAAAGAAATTATTAGATTGCAATCATTTGGCTATAAACAATTTTGTTGAATTAGCTAAAGAATGTATACAATGCTATGTAAATGAAAATTTATTAGGCTCTAAGGCACTATAAGTGGTGATGTTTTCTTTCAGTGTTTAAAAGCAGGAGTTAAAAGTAAAAAGCAAACCAGAAAGCATCTGTATTAATGCAAATTATCTAACTGATAAGGTAGAGGCCACTGAAATCTGGGCTGTCTATGAAACACATATAAGACAATATGGGGTAATTCCCTTGTTTTGCCTGAAAGCAGCAAGGGTATTTGTATATTTTAAGCAATAATTGACTGCCCAGAAGGGGTAGACCTCTGTTTTGGTCTTTCAGATAATCAAAGAAAACTAATGCCAGCTGAACAGCATTCAACGTATCGTGATTTAATGGCACAGTAAAAATTATGTTTTGTGTTTTATGTTCTGTCTTGTGGTGTCTGTCTAGTGGCCAAAATTATTTTGTTTATGGGATAGTCTGGATTGGAATACAGATACTTGTTTTGTTCAACTTGGAATACAAAGTGCTTGGATAAATTGGGAAAAATGTGATCTATTAAAGTCTAATATATTTTCTTAAGTAAGAGAAAGAAACTACATTGGCCAAATCTTTTAATTGAAAATTGTTGTTAAAATTTGCATACTAACAGTCTTTGGAAGTGAGGACATGAAAAGTTAACCCACTCCCCATATTGTGCATGGCATCCTTCTGGCTACCTCAAACTTTTAGCCAGAGGACTGGGGATGGTGGGAAGCTATTGAACTAGAGGTTGTATTAAATAAACTCATCAAAGTGGGTGTGCTTGTCCTGGCTTGTTGTTCCAAAGCTCTGTAATAAGGTTATGTTAGTAGAAGGGTATATGTGGCATACATTAAATAATAAGACTAATGTACTGTATAACACCAATGTGTATGTGTTCATTGTTAACAAAAGGTGTATAAGTAAAAAGTAAAAGTCAAAAGGTGTATAAGTAAAAAGTAAAAGTTTCCTTTGTAGGTTAAAAAAGAAGCCAAAAAGGGGAAAAGGAAAAAGAACGAGTTAACTGAGAAAAACTTTAATTAGCAAGCTCAGTCCAAAAAAAAAAAAAAAATAAAAAATAAAAAGAGATACACTGACTTCGTTCAAGGACACTGTTCACAGTTAGCCAAGTTTTAACAACCAGAAAAGGGGGGCTTGAATATGCCCAACCAGCTGTAAAATCTGCAAAGACACTAATGCAATGTGTTAGGTTTCCTTTTTACACAGGTAAAGACGCACTACCCGAAGACCCTAGCAGCCCTGCCACTCCATGGAACCTGGAGACCGGATCAATGTACAGGTCCACCAACGAAAGACTGCTTTGGCTCCATGCTGGAAAGGTCCTTAGTGAGTCCTGCTGACTACCAACACCGCTGTGAAGTGCCAAAGACTGACTGCTTGGACCCATGATTCTCACTGCAAAAAGACCCCTCTACATCAGGAGAATTCTCCTACTGACAATTAGCCTATTCTTTCTTCTAGTTCAACTGTGCTTCTGGACAGCAGGGAAAAAGGACAAGGTGACGTGCTAGCTAACCTCTCCCTTGTCCACTGACAGACCAACTGTGCCTTTGAACTTTTCTAGAAGAAACACTCACTTCACTGACACTGCCAAAGTCCAGGAATTCCTGACTAAAAAGGACATTGAGAACTGACCCTGGTAAAGAAACAAAAATTCTACACTGGCAGGAACAAACTTGTGGGACCCCTGTTTGGAAATGTGGTATTAATTGAATTTTGGGGTTTATTCTACAGGCTGCGCCCTGTGTTTTGGATAAATCCTTTAGTATGTCTTGCCCTCCCTAATTGGATTTTAAATGATATTGTCTTTATCCAGTTTTCAGATCACTTTTACATACCCAGATTGCTCACAAGGGGCTGCCATTAGATTAGCACAACAAAGAGCCTGGGTTATTTCCTCTGGAAAAAGAAGAAATTGGGCAGATCCCTGTGGGCTGGGGCCAATAGTGTAGCAGCCATTTGGAATATTCTTAAAGGCCAAGAACATAATAAGAAATTGGGCCGACTAGAAAGGGCCACTAGCCTTATTTCCGAAGTTCAGCTAACCCAAGTATAGGCTGAAATTGGTGAGTTACATGTCATTTCCACCCTTAGTTCTATAACCCAGAAGTTACTGACAGAGATGGTATTGAATATCACTGAGGCTGGGAAGGCATTGCAGTGGGATCTAGTATGTTTAAAATTTCAGGATTTCCTCGATGACCAGCTGATGGCCATTTGAAGTGATCTTGAGCACCAGACTTGACCCACTGCCCTTACAGACATATCAGGAGTACCATCTGATCTGTGGTCATGAAGACATACTTGGACACTTTCTGGGTGGAAGTGTGTACATTTACAGTGCTCCTTCCAAGCATATGGACCGGTTGGGGTGGGTGTGGCTCCCACATACCGAATCCTGCCGGGTCCATGGGGAGGATGCATATGGGATTAAATTATTCACCGAGACATCTGGGAAATTAAACCACTGGGTATACCTACCTGAGTTATAGTCAGTGCCCCGATCCCTTAGTTGTTAAATGAACAAGGTTCCACTCTTTTGTCCATGCATTCATTCCTGGGTTGGGGGTGACTAAGCTTAAAAGAGCAGTTGTAAATATTTCTGCAGGGCTTCATTGCTTTTTGGTCTCAAAGTGTGAGAAAACTCAGCCAAAAGGTTTGGTGAGTATTCTCAAAGGGGGGAGTTGTTGGAAAATCATAGTGCTAATGAAGCCTTTTTGTATTAGGCCTGAGTGAACCAAAGTTATGCTATGCTTGTCCAAACTGTGTTGGAAAGCTTACAGAACTTATTAGACTGAAGGCCGTGTATCTACCTAAGTCAGCTATTTCGCTTATCAGTTTTGTTTGGCTCCCCAAGTATATGTTGGCTCCCCAAGTGTGTGCAGCTGTGTTCACATGTATGCATCCAAAGTATCTAGTACAAAGGGTCAACGGATGTATCTTGTGTCCCCTTCAGAATGACAAATGTATCCTCAACAGATGTATCTTGTAGCCCCCACAAAATGATATATGTATCCTGCATATCCAATTATCCCCTAATAGAGACATGTACAGGGTCTATAGGTCAACCAAATGACGTAGACAAACGTAGGCTAAGTTGTTTGTTACCGGCTATAAAGGTAGGCCGCTTGGCCATGAAAGGTGTGTCTCTTTCTCTGGCACTAGCCGAGAGGAACACCCGCTCAGCTGACCGATCAATAAACGGTGTGGTACTTGTCTTCCTGTCTCCGTGCCTCCTTGGTGTAATTAGGTAAGCTCCAGGGGGAAACGAGCCCTTTTGGCTAACAGCAGGACCGCGCAACCCCGCCGCCCAGAGCGCTGCCTGCGTGGCTGCGGGGGAAGGGGGACAGCAGGGGAGGGGCTGGGGGCTAGTCTCCCTGGCCGGGAGCTCAAGGGCCAGGCAGGACGGTCCCACGGGCTGGATGTGGCCCGCGGGCCGTAGTTTGCCAACCTCTGCTCTGGAGAATACCCTGCAGGAATGTTCTGCTCATGTCCCCAGTGAAAGGCTCCAGAGGGCTGTGCTTGGAAATCACTCTCTCACTGGGGGGATGCCCCCTCCCATTTCTACCCCACCCCGGACATAAAGGGGAAGTGACTCAGGAAACAAGAGCCGGTGCCAGGCCTAAGCAGACTAAGCAATTGCTTAGGGCCCTAAGCAGCTCAAGGGCCCCCCCCCCATGTGCTTTTTATTATAAGAACTTGCCTCTTTTAGTGGCGGGGGGCAAAGACATTCCTGCTTAGGGTCGCCTGGCTAGCAATGGGCTAGCACCCACTGTGAAGGACATGCTGAATGGCGCTCACTTGCTGCAGGAGATGGAGTGCTGGGGCGGATGTTCTGATGCACTCTCTGCCCCCCTCCCTTCTCCTCGCTCTCCGACCCCAGTGCGGGCTGGAGGGGGCCCTGCCCTGGCGGGTTACACTGCCTGCCAGCAGGGCAGGGTGCAGACGACAATGTCAGTGAACACAGAGCAGGGCTTATTGCCGTGGGACAGGTAAATTCAGGCCAGCAGCATGGGGCCAGAACACTGATCCCATGTGTGGGGGGACGACCCCCCCCATCTCATGAACCCCAGCACCTGACACCCATTCCTGAAGCCTCCCAACCTCTGGGCTGTAGGGAATGGGGACCCAGTCCCTCTGATGGGAAATTGTGGCCTGGGTTGGAGCAGCCACTGGCTCAGGGTCACTAGAGGAGCCAGTGACAGAGCCAGGGATGGAACCAGGAGTCCTACTTTCCAGGTCCCTGCACTAACCCCCACAGCACACTGCCTCCCAGAGCCGGGAATGGCAAGCAGGCCCTTACTCCCTCTCCTCCTGGCTTAGAGTGAGGGTGGGATCTACCGTAGTGCCTGGCGCAGGGGATCGGGGGTCAGCACTCCTGGCTTCCACGCTTGGTTTCATTATTGACTTGTGGCCTCTTGGGGAACTCACTCCCTATCACTGTGGCTCAGCACCCATCTGTAAAATGGATTCTGATACTTACCTGCTCTTGAACGAGGCTGTGAGATTCACCCAGGGGAAAGTGCTCTTGGTGCCACACCCAAACACATGGTTTTATCGGCTTTTGTAGCAAGAAGGCGCGGCCTCCCACCTGTCAGAAGGGGAGAGAGACCCGAAATCACCCCCTAGTGGGCAGAAACAGGCCACTTGCGCCCCCCCCCTCCCCCAAAGCAGAGGGGCGGGACAGGAAGCAGGACTATAAAAGGCCAGCCTCCTAGCTCAGTAGGAAGAGAGCTGCCAGAGGAGTAGGATGTCTCTCTCTTCCTTGCTGCCAGAGCCTAGAGCTGAAGGAGATGGCTGCCCGATGAGAGGAGTTACCTGAATTGCCGGAGACCAGCAACGCCGATGAACTGCCGGGGCTGCCATTGGCTGTTTACCCAGTGGAGACCGAGGACAACCCCGGAACCCAGGTGCCCCAAACTGGGGCGGATAGGAAGGAGCCCAGGGACACTGAATAGGGTTCGATCATGGAACTATTGTGAACTGGCTACTGTGTTGTGGGTGGATCCCCGCTGACCTAGTGGTGAACTACCCTGCCACTAATAGGGCCCTGGGCTGGGACATAGTGGAGTGGGAGGGCCTGCGTCCCTTTACCCTGGGCACCCTACCTGTGAAGGGTGGCCACCTCCCTACTAAAAGGCCAGGCGGCCTGAATCAGCCTGAATCGGCGCCCACCGGAGCTAGCGTGCCAGGAGCATTTGCTGTCGCTCCCGGTTGGGAGCTAATTCCCCACCCTGAATTGCTGGGCCATATTGCACGTACTCAGCCTGAAACACCCTGATTGAGGGACTGGGGCAGAAAGACTAATTAAGGCCTGGGCTGATTGCTGGCCAGGCCTGCTAACTGCCTTGATTGAGGGACTTGGCAGGACTAACTGTTACTTGGACTAATCACCAGGTGGACTCACTGGCTGTGAGCTGTGCCCTGCTTGCGAAGCAGCGAGGAGGTGCAGCCTCCTGCCCTGTCAGAAGGGGAGAGACACGTGCACCTCCTTACAGCTTTGGATGGCGACCAGCAGGAAACCAGTCGGGACTCTTGCCCCAGAGAACAGCCATCCGCTGTCCTTCTGAGCTCAGGGGATTTAACGGATCTGATCCAGGCTGGAATAGCAGGAGCTGCTTCAGATCTCAGCGATATTGGCGGAGTAGGAACTGGGCTGGCGACCTGCACTCTTGCTCCCTTCACACTATGCCTGGCTCAGGCAAGAGCATTTGCCTTTGTGCAGGGAAAACTGTTTGACTTGATGTGACCAGTGCCCGTTTGGTCTGCGGACAGAGAGAACTGTTGATGTAAATGTGATAAAACAGTGAAGAGAAGCAGCTCAGATGACTTGACAATAAAGTTCAGGTTGAGTGGCAGTATCCCAGGCAACTGATACAGGTTGAGGGCTAGAGACGTTGTTTCTGCCCCTGCCACCACCTGCCAGCTTGGCCTACCACCAAGGTGTGTGACCTTCTAGTACAGGATACTGCTGCTAAACTAATATTTTAGTGTTTATTCACATAGACGCCAACTCCACGGGTGCTCCGGGGCTGGAGCAGAAAAAAAATAGTGGGTGGTCAGCACCCACCAGTCACAGCTGTTTGGCAGCTGGAGGAGAGGTTTGGGGAGGGCAGAGAGCAGCAGGTGGGTGGGGGCCTTGGGGAGGGGGCGGAGAGGGGGCAGGAAGAGGCAGAGCAAGGGTGGGGCCTCGGGGGGATGGGGCAAAGTGGAGGTGGGGCCTTCGGCCAAGCAGAGGTGGAGCACCCCCAGGGACAAATAAAATAAAAGTCAGCACCAATGTTAATTTGTCTAGGCCACTTCTCTCCCTTGTTTCATCAGTTTCAGATCACAGTTTGCCCATGACAGTGCCCGTTGTAACACTGCAAATGTGCTAGCAGAGACTTTCACAGCATAGTGTTTCCTGAGGGAAGCTGGCTGGAAGGACTCCGCCTGGGGGACTGTCAGAGAAGCCATGAGGCTGAAGAAGCCATGTTGCAAGCAGCCACAATAAAGCTGGAGTTTGTTAGTTATCCTGGTGTCAGAGAGACATTGTATATGGCAGATGATCCAGACACAGCAAAGCATTACACATGGTGCCAGTGGTAATAAAATCCTGGACAGCAGGACAGACCATTCAGAGCTGCACTTCACAGAGCAGAATACTTCTGCGAGTACACATTTTGTTTCACAAGACAAGACTGGGGTAACAGAAGATAGAGGGGCTGAAGCCTCCAGGGACGTTCATTCGGCAAGCTAAGACTTTAATTCCAGCATGGAAGAGCTGGAATGAGGAATTTAACCTTAATGTTACCTGATTGGAGAAAGCTGGAGAGAGATAAGTGAGTCTCTGCATGGAAATTCCCAAGCTCAATGCACCATAGAAGCAGTTTTGATACAAAAGCCTGTTTTGATACTCCTGTAACTCCAGGAAGAATGAAAGAATGGAAAGATGTAATTTCTTTCCTTGGTATCAAACAGCTGCAGAGGATGTAGACAAGTACAGCACCAATTGAAAGTGCCAGCAGCCAGCTGCAGTTTTGGAAATTTTAAGATTCAATTATAAGAGACAAAGAGTCCTGTGGCACCTTACAGACTAACAGATGTATTGGAGCATGAGCTTTCGTGGGTGAATACCCACTTCGTCAGACGCATTATAAGAGACTAGATAGCATGCAGGCTATGAGACTCATGAGTATAAGAACAGTTGCTGATGGAAGCTGGCTTAACTTAGAGGAAAACTTGGTGATATGCAGGGCAGCAGAGCTATCCACAGAGAAGATTAGAACCCTGGCAGGGCAGTCAGCAGAAACTATCCATGTAATATATAAGAAAGGGAAAACAAAATCAGATACGTCAGCAGACAACTACAGTAGAGACACATGCAAATACTGTAGGAGAAAACATGCAAAACAGAAAGAAGTGTCTGGCTTATGGGGAAAAATGTTGTATCTGTGCCAATTTTAATAGTTTTGCAGCCAAGTGTTTGTGCAGAGAGAAGAAAACAAACCCAAGGTATACACAGTAACTGAAAAGAGCACCAATGAGTATGAAAACAATTATGTGGGTGACCAAACTGCTGGTAAACACAGTGCAAGAAGACTCTAGAAAGCACCAGAAACTGTGGTCACAGACGATGAGACAGCAGTACCTCTTCTGGGAATCTAGGCCACCCAAGCCATGAACCTGATGAAAGCGCATCATGAGTGACTGGAGATACCTTGGATTGTATTACCTGAGTCCAGAAGATGATACAGAGGAAGTATAGAGACATGTTTCTGGGTGATGGATGGCTAGACAGTGATTATAAAATATAGATTGACACCAGTGTGAAGTCAGTTAAATTGCCATAAAGAAAAGTAGCCATTGCATTACTACAGGCACTGAAGGATGAACAGTGGAACCCACAGAATCATGGAAGTATATAGTCTGTAGAGAAGAGCACCGACTGGATAAGAAGACCTGTGGTGGTAAGAAAGCCATCTAGAAAAATAAGAATATTCCTAGATCCAAAGCCTTTAAACAAAGCTTTAGAATGGAACCATTTCCCTCTGCCTACAATTATGAACATATTACCAGATTTGTCTAAAGTGAGACTTTTTTCAATATGTGATGTAAAAAATGGATTCTGGAACATCAAACTGGATGAAGAATCCACTTAGATGACAACCTTTGCAACTCCATTTGGGATGTACCGATGCTTAAGGATGCCAATGGGAATCAGTCTGGCACCAGAGGTATTCCAGAGCAGACTGACCCAAGCATTGGAGGGCCCGATGGGACTCTGGACAATAGTAGACATTGTGCTGACAGTGGGAGAGGGTGACGATCCAGAACAAGCATAGCAAGATAATGACTACAAATTAAGCAGAGAAACATTAAATTGAACTTAAGGAAGCTCAGGTTGAGAGTAACCAAGTTGCCATATTTTGGACATTTGTTGACCATAAAACCCTGAAAGTAGACCCAGGAAAAGTGAGAGCAATTAGAGAAATACCAGGGATGTTAATGGAGTCCAGAGATTTCTGGGAATGGTCAATTATTTAGCTAAGTTTTGCAACCATCTCTCTGAGAGATTCATGATCCTGAGACAGCTGTCACATCGGGATTCCTTATGAGAGTGGACAGACCAACATGAGCAAGTATTCTGGAAAGTAAAAGAGATATTGGGAAGGCTCCCATTCTGAAATATTACAACCCAGAGGAACCCCAGAAGTTGCAACGTGGTGCATCCACGATGGGTCTAGGCGATACCTTGCTGCCAATGGGAAAACCTGTTGCATTTCAAGAAGACAATTGTCCTTGAACATTGATCATGATGGAGAAGAGATCTGCTCAAATTGAAAAAGAATTGTTAGCAATACTTTGGAATGAAAAATACACCAGTGCCCTTACGGGACATACAATCTGACCACAGACCTCTCAAAAGCATTTGAAGAAAGCCATTACGTAGTGCACGAAAGTGCTTACAACAGATGATGTGGTGTCTGCAGAGGTACAGTGTACACCTCAAGTATTGCCCAGGCAGAGAGTTGGTATTGGCAGACATGTAGAGTCAGGCTTACCTGTCAGAAGCCAGCAGGAGGGATCCGTAGAGGCCAAGATGGAGAGAATACAGATGAACTTTTATCTATTTGAGAAGAACGACTGAGAGAGATACAGAGAGGTGCAGAGAGAGACAGAATGTTGCAGACCCTGAAATTCCCTTGCCCCCATAAATTGTTAATATATCTTGGAATACTGGTGAAATTCCAGAAGAGTGGTAAGGTGGCAATAAAAAGGCAGCAGCAGCCAGAGCCCCGGCCCTTTAAATCGCCGCCAGAGCCCCAGGCGGCATGGGCCAGGCAGCACTGAAGGGCTGGCTGGGAGGCTGACCCCAGCCCCGCCCCTTCTGCCCAAGGCCCTGCCCTTCTGCCAGGCCCCCATATCGGTAAGAGTTTTAAGTTACTTTCACCCCGGGTGATGCCATGCCGTACTTAAAACTCACAAGCAAAACAAACAACCATGGGGCCAGTCAGTCTCACCTCAGTCCCTGGAAAAATCATGGAACAGGTCCTCATGGAATCAATTCTGAACCACTTAAAGGAGGGGAAAGTGATCAGGAACAGTCAGCATGGATTCACCAAGGCAAGTCATGCCTGACTAACCTAATTGCCTTCTATGATGAGATAACCGGCTCTGTGGATGAGGGGAAAGCAGTGGATGTGCTATTTCTGGACTTTAGCAAAGCTTTTGATACAGTCTCCCACAGTATTCTTGCCAGCAAGTTAAAGAAGTATGGGCTGGATGAATGGACGGTAAGGTGGATAGAAAACTGGCTAGATGGTCGGGCTCAACGGGTAGTGATCAATGGTTCCATGTCTAGTTGGCAGCCGGTATCAAGTGGAGTGCCCCAAGGGTCGGTGCTGGGGCCGGTTTTGTTCAATATCTTCATTAACGATCTGGAGGATGGTGTGGACTGCACCCTTAGCAAGTTTGCAGATGACACTAAACTGGGAGGAGTGGTTGATACGCTGGAGGGTAGGGATAGGATACAGAGGGACCTAGACAAATTAGAGGATTGGGCCAAAAGAAATATGATGAGGTTCAACAAGGACAAGTGCAGAGTCCTGCATTTAGGACGGAAGAATCCCATGCACTGCTATAGACTAGGGACCGAATGGTTGGGCAGCAGTTCTGCAGAAAGGGACCTAGGGGTTAC
Source organism: Mauremys reevesii (assembly GCF_016161935.1). NCBI lineage: Eukaryota > Metazoa > Chordata > Testudines > Geoemydidae > Mauremys > Mauremys reevesii. The sequence continues at coordinate 2,771,642 of NC_052643.1, forward strand.
AGTGGACGAAAAGCTGAATATGAGTCAACAGTGTGCCCTTGTTGCCAAGAAGGCTAATGGCATTTTGGGTTGTATAAGTAGGGGCATTTCCAGCAGATCGAGAGATGTGATCATTCCCCTCTATTCAGCACTGGTGAGGCCTCATTTGGAGTACTGTGTCCAGTTTGGGGCCCACACTACAAGAAGGATGTGGATAAATTGGAGAGAGTCCAGCGGAGGGCAACAAAAATGATTAGGGGGCTGGAGCACATGACTTACGAGGAGAGGCTGAGGAACTGAGATTGTTTAGCCTGCAGAAGAGAAGAATGAGGGGATTTGATAGCTGCTTTCAACTACCTGAAAGGGGTTCCAAAGAGGACGGATCTAGACTGTTCTCAGTGGTAGAAGATGACAGAACAAGGAGTAATGGTCTCAAGTTGCAGAGTGGGAGGTTTAGGTTGGACATTAGGAAAAACTTTTTCACTAGTAGGGTGGTGAAGCACTGGAATGGGTTACCTAGGGAGGTGGTGGAATCTCCTTCCTTAGAGGTTTTTAAGGTCAGGCTTGACAAAGCCCTGGCTGGGATGATTTAGTTGGGTTTGATCCTGCTTTGAGCAGCGGGTTGGACTAGATGACCTCCTGAGGTCCCTTCCAACCCTGAGATTCTATGATTCTATGATTCTTGCAAGGGCAGGATGGTGCTGAGGCTCCCTGCTCTGGAGTCCAATGGACAATTGGGCTGGCTCTCAGTAGCTGGAGCAGGAGTCACTCCTTCTATTAGTCTCTAGGCTGCTGGTCTGTGCTGAGCTGAGACACGTCAGTGACCCAGTAGCCCGCACCAGAGATCAATGGGAAGTTGAATGGGCACCTCCCAGGCTGCAATGCTTCTCCCTCCGTTCCGCTCCACCAGCAGCCAGCAACCAGCAAAACGTAGCCAAACGCTTTGTCTCTGAGTTGTGGCTTCTGATTGGCTGTGGTAGTAGCTTCCAGTGTGTTCTATCTCCGCCCTGCGTTCCAGGCAGGGGTGACAGAGTCTCCCTAATAGTGGGGGGGCCATGAGCCCCTGTCCCCTCCATGGCCCTGCCCCTGCCCTGCCTCTTCCCCTGAGGCCCCGTCCCCCAGAAGCTGGAGCCAGGAAGGGGAGCCCAGGCCTTCCATCTGCCCCAGGCAGGGGGCCACCCAAGAGCAGCCACCAGCCCATGTCCCCACCCCCCGGACTCCCAGCTCAGGGCAGGTGGAGGGTTCACGGCTCCCCACAGCTGCCCAGGCTCCCTGGGCCACTCTTACCCCGGGCCAGGCTCCAGCTTCTGGTTCTGACCTGGCCGGGGGAGGAGTAAAAGGAGGGGCAGGGGGTGGGCCCATGGCAAAAAGTGGATGGGCCATGGCCCCTTGGCCTGTTCCTTTGCCCCTGATTCAAGGCATTCTGGGAAGCGGCATCCTGAGCCTCTGCAGCCACTGCTGCTGTAGTCCAAAGGTGAGTCCTCTCCAGGCTCAGAGTAACATGTCAAGGACAACCAGGTCCCAAAGTGTTACATGTAGGACCTAGGCAGAAACTCCAATCCAAGGGTCAGATTCTTTCCCCCATTGGAAGGCGCAAGGGACAAAGGTAAAGGTGAAGCTGCAGCAGCATATGATGGCTTTGCAGTGTGCTCCCCCAGAACCTTCAAGCCTCCCATCTCTGATCTGCAGCATTCAAATGGCAGAAACTGGATTGGAGCAGGGGACCATCTGTATTCCACCAAGTCCACCCATCAGTTCCTGAGAATTACCTCTGTGAAATCCATGTAAAAATTAATGTTGCTCCAAAGAGAGATGCCAAGTGATGTGCAGCTTCTTGCGACGCTGGACAAAATAAACAGCTGGCAAATATGCATAAAACCATAAACCAGTTGCCCTACGTGGGTCCCCCTATTTGTTATGGGGAGGCAGGACCTCGTTCCTTCCCTCCCTCGCCCCAGGGCAATGGGAGAGCTTGGAGAGAACCAGAGGCAGCTTTGTAGAGGGGAAACATGGGTGAACCACAGGAATCTAAGGGGTGTGGCTTATGGCAGGAGAAGCCAGCTGGTTGTTGGGGTGACCAAGGGGGGCTGTTCCCATCTTGCCTCGGCATCACCCCAACATGGCTGTGGAAAAAGTACACTCCTGCCCTTACCCCACTGCTGCTCCGTGTGGGCTGGAAACCAGTGAGCGGAGTGGAGACATTGCCTGTTCAGCAGGTGCACAGGAAAGAATATTGGGAGGGTATGTGGTATACAAAAGTTAAGCAACTGATCTTATAACTCCCAAGAGGGCTGAATTGTTGGGCACATAGCAATTACATGCTCCATTGGCCATAGGGTTATAACTTTTGGAAGTTCTGAGAATTTACAAACATAGTTGACACAGGAAGAAATATTTTTTTTAAATTCATAACCCCTGTCAGAGCTACCAACATAAAGGATTATGCCTTTGAAATATTGTTTAATTGAGAACCCGGCCTTTGTGCATTTGGCCTTTGCATAAGCTCTCAGTCAGGATTACTTCAGAACAATATGAACTTTGCACCACACACCATTCTTTATTCATGAGTGGGCAAATTATTAGAACACTGATGAAAAATTCAGTCTTTCAGTGAATATCAGTTTCAATTAAATTCAGTCTTTCCAAAGAAATTCTTTTGGAACTAACACTAAGTAGGAAAATGTCAGCCCCAAAGAAACCTTTCTGTGAAAGTGCAAAGAGAATATGTAAAACAGCTTTGAATGGAAGCCACCTTTCAGGGTTAACTATGGAGTCACTGCCCAAGATTTCATAAGACATGGCTTTCATGTCAGCTTCTCAGTGATGCACAGCTGATCTGACAGCCAGACATTGCATGGTACAGACCCATGGACACTGCTGACAAAAATCTCTGATCAAGAGTGCACAGGGATGTGCACATGTGGAGGTGGAGCACCCTATGGACAAAACATCTTGAAGAACTCCAAGTTACTGTACAGGTAAGTAACCTCCCCTTCTTCAAAGTGGGTGGCCAAACTTGGCTCCTCTTGACCAGATCTCAAAAGGAGCTTGCTCAGCTGCTATGAAGGTACTTTCCTTCAGACAGGAAGGATGGCCCAGTGCTGATGGTATTAACCTGGATCTCCCAAGTCCCAGGCTTAATTTCTCGCTTGCCCACAGGTTTCTTTTGTGACCTTGGGCAAGTCACTTAATGTCTCTGTGGCTCAGTTCCTCATCAGTAAAAACGGGGACAATAGTACTGCTCTACTGCACAGGCATTTCATAAAGATAAATATATTAAAAATTAAGAGGTGCTTACATGCTATGGTAATGGATGGACCATATACAATGAGGACTCAGGTTTCCTCAAAACCTACCTATTAGTGTTACGGGGAAGCTGAGCTCTGTTCAGCATCTGGCCCCAAATGTGAGGGCTGAGCCCAAGAAAAATCTGGCCCTGATTTCTTATGAAAATCTGGCTTTATCTTCCAACTGGTCTAAGTAACTGCACAGTTTCCCTGGATTTGTTTTAACACAGGCCCATTAGATACTTGTTACCTTCATTGTGCAGTAGCACTAAATAAAGACCTTAAATGTGGAGTTTCTCGCTATCTCCCTAATCCTTGTTTCACTTAGTATTAGCTACAGTTAAATCTGCCTTAAAATGCTAATCTTTTTTTAATCCTTTTTTTAATTGCTTCATTTGCTGGAGAATAGCTCTGGTGAACTGGGACCTACAGTGTTCTGAGGGCCAGCTGCATAAGCTATTGCTTGCAGGCAGCACTCCTCAAGGTACCAAGTCCAGCGTTGGTTAACTCTCTTTCCTGACATTTGGGCTTGGGAAAGCACACTGGCCGACTGGTGCCCGTCAAGAAGATGGGTCTAGTGGGAAACTGGTTTAATAATGAGATCGGGGCTCTGCACCAAAGGGTGGCGGGACGATGGAATTTGTCTTTATTTTTCTATTGGTAAGAACGAGAGCTGAAGCGTGTTTGGAGAAGCATCAGACCATGGCCCGTGCATGTGCTTCAGCAGGGCAAAGGACAGCCTGCTCTATAGTCCTAGTCTACTATAATACACCAGCTCCTTCTAGTACAGCCTGTCAGGGTGACCAGATAGCAAGTGTGAAAACTCAGGACAGGGGGTGGGGGGTAATAGGAGCCCATATAAAAAAAAGCCCCAAATATCAGGACTGTCCCTATAAAATCGGGATATCTGGTCACCCTACTGCCTGTTCAGTTCCACTCCTGCAGTGTCTCTGCTGCCTGGTGTGACGGTGCTGCCCGTGGGAGCCAGCTGAGGTCACTCAATCAGGGTGAACTGCAAACCAAACGGGGCAGACAAACCCCAAAAGCTGGTGGTTATTCCAATACTTAGATTTACCAACCAGCACAAAACAGCTTCTACAGTACCTTACTGGTCACTTAGAAGTCCAAACCACGCAGTTCCCTTAAAGTGCCCAGCCTCAGGCCTCTGTCCAGACACACCTGTCAGATATGATGATGATTCCTAAGAATCTTACTTCATCATATAAGAAAAGGTTCTTCCAATCCCAAAGGATCAGCCACATACCCAGGTCCAATTATAACTTAGATCTTACCCAAAATACACGCTATAGCCAATTCTTATTAACTAAGCTAAAATTTATTAAAAAAGAAAAGATAGAGAGTGTTGGTTAAAAGATTAATCTACAGACAGACTTGAATTCAATTCTTGAGGTTCAGATACACAGCAGAGATGAGCTTGTAGTTGCCAAAAGTCCTCTTAGAAATAGTCCATAGGTTATAGTCCAAGTTCCATATTCAGGGTGGCTCCAGTCAATGACTGGGGATCTCAATCCTTATGGCTTAAGGTCTCCCCCTCTTGAAACCCAAAGCAGATCTGAGATGAAGCAGGATCGTGTCCCAGGCTTTTCATACATTTCCAGCAGCCTTTCGGCCTGAGAAAACAATAGGCTCAACTCCTTCTCCCAAACATCCTGGCAATTAGCACAGAGTAATTTACCCATTAAACAGTTCAGATACAGGTTAGCACAACCTTCAAAGAGACACATAGACAATAATACTATTTTACTCAAGTATCATTATAAATGTTAATATTCCTTTTTTTTGATCTTTGAATTAAAACTATAGCAATGGACAAGACTTGTTTGCTGCCATCACAAGACCTGAGCAAACATCTCCCCTTCTACCTCTAACAATGCAGACTTGCATTTCAAAGCTCTAGTCATTTACATATCTTCCTAACCCGTCCTTAAGGTTCACCCATGGGTCAGGTCAGTCTATGAGTTAATGAACTCTTTCTGTTCCTGTCATCTTTCAATGAGATATTATATCACAGTCATAACGTCACACCTGGGGCTCCCTATTTTATTTTATTTTTTGATGCTCTATGGGTTGCACTGTGAATCTCAACCATTACCATTACACTGTAACTGTGCCTGTGCCCTGTCTCCCTGGCTACTTTTTTGTGTGCCCAATGAGTCTGCACTTCCCAAAGCCCCATTCTTCCCCGCTGTTCTGTATGGCACAGACCTGTAGGATTGCTTCCCTGTGCTCTGCTTTAACTTAGGCCTGATCTACACCTAAGGCTGACCTAGCTACAACACTCAGGGTTGTGAAAAAAATGTCCGATGTAGATAGGGTGACCTAGTGTCTACATTACCGTGCTACACCCATGTTGGTACAGCTGTAGCACTTACAGTGCAGATATTCCCAAGTAAGAGTGTGATAGCAGCCAGAGGCTCCAGGCAGGGTGGGTGCCGTGCTAGGGTTCTGTCTATGCTACCACATAGAACCTTTTTCTGAAAGTGCAAAGAGAATATGAAAAACAGCTTTGAATGGAAGCCACCTTTCAGGGTTAACTATGGAGTCACTGCCCAAGATTTCATAAGACATGGCTTTCATGTCAGGTTCTCATTGATACACAGCTGATCTGACAGCCAGACATTGCATGGTACGGACCCATGGCCACTGCTGACAAAAATCTCTGTTCAGGAGTGCACGGGGACATGCACATGTGGAGGTGGAGCACCCTATGGACAAAACATCTTGGAGAACTCCAAGTTACTGTACAGGTAAGTAACCTCCCCTTCTTCAAAGTGGGTGGCCAAACTTGGCTCCTCTTGACCAGATCTCAAAAGGAGCTTGCTCAGCTGCCATGAAGGTACTTTCCTTCAGACAGGAAGGTCTATAAATGACTGGACTCTGCACCACATGCCCTTCAGCATGTAGAGGGAAGGTTCCCTCTGTGCCACCACAGCAGGAGTGTGGCTAAAGTGTGGCCCATATGACAGCTCGCCAGGCCCTCGCTGGTGCAGAGGGTGCTCGCTCCCTGGGCGCTGGAGTGCTGACTGCTCCCAGCAGGGCAGGAGTAGGGTGACCAGATGTCCCAATTTTATAGGGACAGTCCCGATTTTTGGGTCTTCTTCTTATATGGGCTCCTATTACCCCCCACCCCCATCCTGATTTTTCACACTTGCTGTCTGGTCACCCTAGGCTGGAGGGAAGTGGCCTGGGCTGTCCCTGCAGCTCTTTAATCGGAGTTGTGGCCTCCTAGCCCCCAAATAACCTAGACAAGCCAGACTTCACCCAGCATCCTGAGGGGGTGCTGCGCCGCGCCTGCCCCTTGCACTGGCCACTGCCACCCTGTGCCCTGCTGCACCCCACAGCTGGAGGCTGCGACATTCCCTGGAGAAGCCCCTCACCCCACCCACTCCCCGTAGAGCCCAGGGGGCAGCTCCGCTCAGCCAGACCAGGGGCCTGCCGCGGCATTTCGGCAGAGAGCGGGGATGGGAATTGGGTGACGCTCCCTCGCCCGGCCCCTTGGGAGGGGGGGAGCCTTGCGGCAGAGAGTGCGGCGCGCCGTTGCGCGACGCTCCCTGGGCCCCTTGGTAACGGCTCCGTGGCGAGCTGCTCCCTGCTCCCTGCGCGCCCGCTGCTTGGCGCCCCTCGAGCCGGGCTGGGGCGGGGAGCCAGGCTCGCCCGCTCCCGCCTCTGCCTCCCGCCGCCCCTGCCGCCCACGGGTGTGAGCCCCCCCCCCCCGTGCCAGGCTCGCCCCAGCTCGCCAATGCCCTTCCCACACTCCTGCCACTGCCGCCCCACTGCCCTGAGCGAGGCTTTCTCCCCATGCCAGGCTCTCTCCAGCGCCATACACAGCTGCCCCTGCCCTACTGACACTGCCTCCCCACTGGGGCGAGCTGGGATCGTGCCCCCTGAGCCGGGCTCGCTCCAGCCGTCCCGCGCCGTTGGAAGCGCCTCTGCAGACGGCAAGGTTGTCCGGTGATTTCGGACATGGCCTCGGAGGCGGTGAAGGTCATAGTGCGCTGCCGGCCCATGAACGAGCGAGAGAAGGCGCTCAGCTGCCAGGCCGTGATCAGCATGGACAGCCCCCGGGGCCAGTGCTTTATCCAGAACCCGGGGGCCACTGACGAGCCCCCGAAGCAGTTCACCTTCGACGGGGCGTACTATGAGAGCCACAACACTGAACAGATCTACAATGAAATTGCCTACCCGCTGGTAGAGGTGAGTGAGGCCAAAAGTGATCTATGAGCCACAGAGAGTCTCCATGGAGAATGGGTGGCTTGGGAGATTGGCAATGGCCGGCAAGGCCTTTCCATCAATTACTGCAGAGTTAAGGGCCGGCCCTAGGTTTTTTGCCACCCCAAGCAATTGCCAAAGCAAAAAAAAAAAGGGTCCGGAATGCCATCCCTGAAATTGTGCTGACCCAAGCACGTGGTTGGTTTGCTGGTGCCTAGAGCCAGCCCTGGCAGAGTTTAAACTTTCATTAAAAAATCCTACAAAGTTTTAATCTTTATGGTTCTGAAGAAAACCCACTGAATGTGACCTCATGCTGCACTGTCTCCTTGATTCATAGATTTGAAAGCCAGAAAGGACCATTGGGATCATCTAGTCTGACCTTCTATATAACAAAAGCCATGAAACTTCCCCAAAATAATTCCTAAAGCAGATTTTTTAGAAAAAAAATCAATCTTGATTTGAAAATTGTCAGCGACCCTTGTAAATTGTTTGATGGTTATTTACTCTCATTGTGAAAAATGTACATCTGATTTCCAATCTGAATTTGTCTAACTTCGACTTCCAGTCATTGGGTTGTATTATATCTTTCTCTGCTAGACTGAACAGCCAATTATAAATATTTGTTCCCTATGTAGGTCATTACAAACTGTAACCAATCACCCCTTAACTTCTCTTTGTTACACTAAATAGATTGAGCTCCTTGCAACTACAGTAGAACCTCAGAGTTACGAACTGACCGGTGAACCCCACACCTCATTTGGAACGAGAAGTATGCAATCAGGCAGCAGCAGAGACAAAAAAAAAAAAAAAAAGCAAATACAGAACTGTGTAAACATAAACTTCTAAAAATAAAGTCAACATTAGAGGTCCTTTGCACTCTTCTGACAACTTGCAGCCAAAAGGGCTATCTGGACCCGCTGATCTTAAAATGTCTCTTTAGTAGCTGCTGTTCAACATCCTCCTGAGAGATCTAGTAGTGGAATGGAAAGAGTGTAATAATTATCATATGATGAGACTACATCATCTGTTTTTTCCCAAGTACTGAACAGAAATATGTATTGGTAATTTCTACATTATTATTGATAAGTCTACCATTTGAATTTAGCAATGAACGAATACCATGGTCAAGATTCTTTTATGCTTCTAATATACTCAAAAAACTCATTCTAACTTTGCTTAAATATACTTGCCATAGATTTCTCTGTGTGTCCCTTTTCTTAACTTCTGGTTTATATATATATTACTATCAACTTCCCCCTTCTTTAATTTATTATGTATTATTTTTTTCATTTTTTATAGTTGCTTTCACTTCCCCTCTAAACCAGGTCAGTTTTTTAATCAGTACGATCTTCTTCCTTAATTGTGGCTTTGGGGGCATCTAATAAAGTGTTCTTAAACAATTCCAAAATATGATCGATCATATTTTTCTAATTAAATTTTTCCTCCCAGCTGATTTGGCAGATAATTGTTTGCAGCTTTGTGAATGTGGCCCTTTTAAAGCACAAAGTATACATATTACTGGTTTGGACTTTATTCTATTTGCACATTATAAATGTGACCAATTCACGGTCACTTGTACCTAAGCAACCATTAGTTTTTAGTTCTGTGATCTGTCCCTCTTTATCTGTCAAGATGAGGTTTAATACAGAGTCCTCCTGTGTTGATTGCAACACTTTTTGAGTTAGGAAATTGTCATCTATAATATTTAGAAATTCCAAGGATGTTTTAATACTGGCAGCCAGTGGCGGGATTAGCCACTGGGCCAATGGGGCCTGTGCCCAGGAGTTCCAGCCAACTGGGGGACCCCCGGAAAATCCGCTGCCACCGGTGGAAGCCCAGAGGCCCAGCTGCCAGGCGGGCAGGGCTGGGGAAGCCCCCGCATCCTGACCCTTCTTCACGGCAGCAGAACAGGGTGGGGGAAGTCCCCCCACACACACACACACCACCACCCATCCCCAGCAGAAGCTGCTGGGCACCAGGGCAAGCCACCCCACCCAACCTGCCCTCCAGCAGAAGTGCTAGGTGGGCAGGGCGGGAGAAGCTCCAGTGCCCCAACCCTGGTCCCCCACAGAAGCGTGGGGTGGGTGGCAGGAGAAGCCCCCATACCTGGACCCCCACTGCGGCCCTGGGACAGCGAACCACAGCCAGTGGGAGTTGCGATCGGCCTAACCTGCGGATGCAGCAGGTAAACAAACCAGCATGCCCCCTGGCCGGCTTCAGGCCAAAGGTTGCCAATCCCTGCACTACAGTAAACTGAAGAACATTAGCATAGTATTTCTCCTCTGCTCACTCAAAGGCATCTCTGAAGCTGGCAAAGGAGGGGATGACCTCAATCAGCAGGGGTCTGGGAGGGCTTCACAGCAGGGGGCTGAGCAATTCACCAGGGCTTTGCCCTTTTCCTCATTTACAGCTCTTCGCAGCCTCTCTCCCTAACCATGTTTCAGTCTCTGGTGAATTGGCATGTGGTTCATTTTTTTCAAAATCTCTGTTTAGTTATTATTGCCATTGCATCTGGGGAATCTTGCATTCAGTTTTTTTAAAAATCAGTAAATCCGTCACCCAGTGGTGATTCGTAAAGTTAAATCTATTTCATGTCTTGCTGAGATGGGAAGGAAGGAAGGAAGGAAAGGTCACTCCAGGGCCAGCTCTGGTTTTTTTGCCGCCCCAGGCAAAACAAAAAAAACAAAAAACCCGGCAGGCCTGCCGGAGCGGCGAACGAAAGAAAAAAAAAACAAAACCTGCGGGGCGGCCAGAGCATGGGTGCAGGGGGACTCCCAGCCCTGCAGACATGCCCTGGGCAGCGGAGTGCGCACCCCGGCTAGCAGGGAGGAGAGAGAGAGAGCAGGGGGACAGCCAGGGCTTTCTTCAGCAGGGCCCTCACCACGCCGCCTGCCAGGAGGGCTCTGTGCCGCTCAGGGAAGGACGCAGGCTGCCCTGCCGGGCTTGCTACAGACCTGGCACCGCTCCCAGCAGGGCGCTCCCCTCCTCCGCACTGCCACCCCCTACAAAAAGAAAAAAGAAAAAAACCTGTGGGGGCGGCCGAAGCGGCGAAGCAAAAAAAAAAGGATTGGAGGGAAGCCGCCCCTTGGAATCTGCCGCCCCAAGCACAAGCTTGCTCGGTTGGTGCCTGGAGCCGGCCCTGGGTCACTCCCTCCTTTAGCCAGCTTTGCAAAGGATGAATTTGAGTGAGTAGATGAGAAATAACATTCTTATCATTATTCTAGGATGAAGACTTCCCTTTTAGCCACAATCAGCTGGAGTTCCATTTGTTTCTCCGGTCCTCAGAGTATCTTCTGATCTGCAGCAGAAGTATCCTAGTTTTCTATACTATAATCAATGGGCCCTTCCTGTTTTGACCACCTCTGTTCTGTCAGCCCCTGGGGTGTGAGAGAAACCAGTGCATTTATACAGCAGTGAAATGTATTTTATTTTATTCTCTTAGTCTATGGCCTGAGCTAAGAAGCTTGTCTTTTGCCCCTACTTTTCTTCCGCTTCAGGTTTATTTTTCTGGGTTTTGGATGAGATGTAAAACCAAGTCCTTGGTTTGCAGAGATAAAGATCCCATGGGACTTTCCAGAAGAAATTCAAAATTCCAGCTCAGGTGCTTGTGTTCCATCCACCTACAGATGACATTGCAATTTCTTTGCTCACCCAGCAGTTTCTCGCCTTCCCTATAAAAGCACTGTTAGGTGATAGAATAGAATCTTAGTAGCTTGATTCAAAACATGTGAAAGACGAAGATAATGGCTATTATCTTTATTTTTTTCTTGAATTTTCCAGGGTGTTACTGAGGGCTACAATGGCACCATTTTTGCCTATGGCCAGACTGGCAGTGGGAAGTCATTTACCATGCAGGGCATTGTGGACCCTCCCACACAGAAAGGCATAATTCCCAGAGCATTTGAACACGTTTTTGAGAGCGTACAGGTATGTAGTGACATGAAATGGCTGCTGTAGCAGGGACTATAGCCCAGATCCTCAAAGCTATTTAGGTACCTAATTCTCATTGATTTCAATAGGAGTTATGTGCCTAAATATCTTTGAGGGTCTGGGTCTATATGTTATAAGCTATTTATTAATAGGTTTTTCTACAGTATTCACTGCCATAGTATCTGAGCCCCACAAACATTAATGAATTTATCCACACAACCCTATGGCAAGGTAAGGAAGTATTATCCCCCATTTTACAGATGGGGAAACTGAGGCACAGAGCGGGAACGTGACTTCCCCAAGATCACACAGGAAGGCTGTCACTGAGCCGGGATAGAACTCTGATCTCTTGAGTTCCTCCTCAGTGCTTTAGCCACATTCTTCCCACCCCCAAATTATCAGTAGGGTAGCAGGAGACCGCCTGTCAACTTGCCAAGAACTTCACATGATGAGTACATGAGCACTGAATGCAGTTCTGGTTGGCTGAGTGTGTATGATTCAGTAATGGGCATATGTAGAGTCCAACAGAGTCCTTGAGATTTGGGACTCAGGTGCTGTTTATAGCTCTACCACATTTACTGTGTGACTTCTGGCAAATTGGTGTTTCTCTCTCAGCCTCAGTTTCCATATCAGTAAACCAGGATAATGCCTAAATCTTAGGAAGTTGTGAGGCTTAAATCATTAATGTTTATAAAGTGCTATGAAGCCCTCTGCTGAAGGGTGCTAGAAAAGGACAAGATACTTTTACTCCAAGCTGAATGTTCTCGATGCTGTGTATTTACCAGTGTAAACGAGCCCCTCACACTAGGTCTGCACTTCTCAGTGTCTATGTATTGTATGGCAGGAGTTTACAATCTGAAAGGTCCCATATAATGTGAACTAAATAGTTAATCTGCAGACTAAGTATTTTCAAAAAAGCCAAGGGGGATTAGGCACCCAACTGTCATTGACAGTCAATTGGAGTTTAGGTATCTAACTCCCTTAAGCACTTTTGAAAAACTTCCCCTAAAATCCCATCTCTTGTTTTTGTACAGTGTGCTGAAAACACCAAATTCTTGGTGAGAGTCTCTTACCTGGAGATCTACAATGAAGACATAAGAGATTTGCTAGGAGCCGACACCAAGCAAAAGTTGGAGGTGAGGAGATCATAAAGTAATTATGGCTAAATGAGGATATGCTTTAATTTGCTCTGACTGCTATCAGGCATGCCTAATAGAAATGCGGGAGAACCCAGCAGAAACTTTTTGCAGAAACTGAAACATGAAGCATTTGGGATGTGACAAAAACTGTTCTTATTATGTTTAGTGAGTTTTATCTACAGTCTGGTCCCATTCCCCCAAATCTCATACTTTCCTTTATTGTGTGAGACCCAGTTTGAATACACTCTTGTACATGAAAGTAGAGTGCTTCAAATCAATGTTGAAAGTTATCATCAATGTGTTTTTACCCTGACAAAAGGTTAGACTCAGCTGCTCTCCGCAATTGATTTCAAAGTTCTTTATTCTTGATGGTGGCTATTAGAATATGCAACTCACAAGACCAAACTTACTTCTGTTATTTTACGTAGGTATTTGAATTTAACTGAACACGTACAAAAGAATGCCTGTGACTGGTTCCTGCCACCTTTGGCATCAATTTAAAATGCAATACAAAAATAATTACAAAACCACACACACACACTCTCTCTCTCTTGTGGGATCTGAGCCCAGGCCCTGGAAGGGGTGTGTGCATGCATGCATGCATTTTCCTTTTTTAAAGGGGACGCTTTAGGTGGAGCCCTGGCCGGTAGCCACTGGACTTGACCAGAGCCATGGTGGAGTGGCAACTCCTGGTCCTGGGGTTAAAAAATAGCTCTGTAGAACTGACCTTATTATCATTTGTCACTCCACCAATTTTTGTGTGCAAACTTTACCAGCAGTGACATTTTCTTCCAGTTCATTGATAAAGATATTGAGTAGCATTGGACCAAGAACAGATCCCTGTGTGGAGCCCCACTAGAAAGGCTCCAATTGCGTGATGAGTCCCCATTTAGAAGAGCTTGTTGAGGTCTATCAATTAGCCAGTATGCATAAGGGCTGCAGGACTGGACCCAAGGTCCTAGCTTTGGGCTAGGAGGTGGGAATCTGCCTCAACTTTACAGGGAGACATGAAAGGAGTTAGGATGCTGAAAGTGGACACATGGAAAGAAGGGGTCAGGAGAGAGGATACACAAGATCATAGGGAAGGGGAAAGATGTAATGAAAACAGAGATGTAAGAATGAGAGGGATTGTGCAAACCCTTAAAGTGAGGCTGAATTGCTCAACTTAGAAGGAGAGGGGAGCCAGAGAAGGGATTTGTAGGGGCCTGGAAGAACATTAGGTTATGTCTAGTTAGGAATATAGGACACCTAACTGGATGGACCATTGATCTTGTCCAATGTGGCAAGTCCTATCTTACAGTGTCCAGTTCCAGATGCTTCAGAGGAAAGTGCAAGAGGTCCCCAGTGGACCATTATAGAATAGCCTGCACATAGGGGAAGTTTCTTCCTGATGCCCATAAGTTAGTGTCTGGTTCATGCACTGAAGCAGGAGGGTTTCTGTCCCTTATCCATTTTTAATCTTATCTAATGTGACTGTGGATGATCTTCTTATCTTTAAAAATGGCTGATCCTTTATTGACAGGATACTGCAGAGGTACAACTCCCCATTGGAATGCATGGGAAAGGCAGGAAGTTTCAAAGATGTAGTACAGTAAAATTAATACAATTAATAATTCTTTTGATTGTTGTTTTACAGTAGCTTTGCAAATCTCTGCCCTTCCCATGCATTCTTGTGGGGAGCTGCATGTCTTCTCTTCTAATTTACACGCCAGCAAGATTGTCAGTATAAGGAAAACCAAGGTACTAGCACCATCTGCTGCACAGAAATGTTGAAACTGTGACAGAACTTTAGCATGTGCCTGGCCCTATAGGGGTGAAATCCCTGGTGGGTCCCTATTTCCTCCCTCTGCAGAGAGTGTGTGTGTGTTTAGGGAGAAATAGGGTTCAGTATTTTAGAAAGAGCCTCCTGCACATTCCTGCTTTTTGTTCCACATCAATAATGACATTGGTTTCCATGATGACTGCTGTTGGCACAGGCAGGACAGTGCTTGGGCAGAACTGTTTCCACGGTAACACACGCTGGTGACAGCTTCTGGCTGTAGCTGCTTTAACAGAATAATTAAGTGAGTCAGTGTCCTGTGGAGACCCAAAGCCTAGGCAGATCTTCTGCCCCCTGCAGCCCTACATGTTTCTCCTCTGAGATCCCATTAGTATTATTAATTGTATTTGTTTCCTTTTAATGTTGGTGACTCCTGGCCACCCCTGCACCCCAGGGACTCACAGTCACTTGCCATGAAATAAAGCCCTGCAGAGAACAGGCCTCACTGAGCTCTGCTTGGAAGACATCACACTCAGTTGAAGTGCAGTGTCAAGTGAGTGGAATGTCCTTATTCCCCCCTAGTAGGCTAAGTACAGCTTCCTCCCATGCAAAGCAGTGCCATTCCTTCAGCCGATCAGAGATGGGCATTGGTGAGGACTTCGCCAGGGACTAAGCTTCCACAGCACTCCTAACTTTAGCCATCCCAGTCACCTGATATATCACAGTTAAAAGCTATAGTATAGATCAGGGGTCAGCAACCTTTTGGAAGTGCTGCGCCGAGTCTTCATTTATTCTCTCTAATTTAAGGTTTTGCGTGCCGGTAATACATTGTAACGTTTTTGGAAGGTCTCTTTCTATAAGTCTATAATATATATAACTAAACTATTGTTGTATGTAAACTGAATAAGGTTTTAAAATGTTTAAGAAACTTCACTTAAAATTAAATTAAAATGCAGAGCCCCCCGGACCGGTGGCCAGGACCCAGATAATGTGAGTGCCACTGAAAATCAGCTGGCGTGCCGTCTTCGGCACACGTGCCATAGGTTGCCTACCCCTGGTATAGATTGACCTAACCCTGATCCTGTAACTCGGTTACCCAGGCAGCCCAAGGCTTTAGCTTGGTTAGGGAACATGGCTAAGGTCCTACCTACACTACAATTTTTAACTCTCTCATAACCTGATTCTGTTCTATTCTAGATAGGTTCTTATGGTGCATTTATCACAGTAGTGTCAGAGTGCTTTCCAGCAGTGCATTAAGCAAGGTGACTAACATCTGTCACATATCTGAAATCACATCAGGATAACCATGTTGTAGCTTGGTCCCCCGACTCAGTTATTTTGTGGTGTAGATAGGGTCCTAGTTGTCAGTTCAAATGATGATGGCCATAACTGTTTGCAAATGATTTCAAATACATTTAAAAGCCCCCCAATGAGAATGGAGCCTAAGTGGTGTTTGTGATCCTAGTGGGCTATTCTGATCACTTTTTCCTGTGATGGATTTGATGGATCACGCAAGGCTATAAAAGAAAAAACATGTACTTTAGTAACATCTTTTATGAAAAGTTCCCTCTGCGGGAATTTTAGTTGCTGGGAGGATTCTATTAGATATTTAATGTATTGGGGATATCTCTCTCCAGAACAGGACTTTGGAGTCACCAAAGAAAAACTGACACCCAGATTTTATACTTGTCCTGAGCATGATGGGCAGGATTTTGAGAGTTTAATCAATGCCGTGTAGATGCCCATGTGGTGTAGAGGGGATCAGTAAAACACGTAATATCAGTATCCCTCACTATTGTGTCTCAGGGTTTGTCTACATATGTCAGGGTTCCCTCCCTACTCTGAACTTTGGGGTACAGATGTGGGGACCCACATGAAAGACCCCCTTACGCTTATTTCTAGCAGCTTAGGTTTAAAAACTTCCCCAAGGCACAAATCCCTTCCTTGTCCTTGGACGGTATTGCTGCC
The DNA here is from genome assembly GCF_016161935.1 of Mauremys reevesii. Lineage (NCBI taxonomy): Eukaryota > Metazoa > Chordata > Testudines > Geoemydidae > Mauremys > Mauremys reevesii. The sequence goes on from NC_052643.1 coordinate 2,787,934, forward strand.
ACCACCAAGTGAGTTAGACAAAGATTCAGGAAAAGGATCACTTGGAGTTCCTATTTCCCCAAAATATCCCCCCAAGCCCCTTCACCCCCTTTCCGGGGAGGCTTGACAATAATATACCAACCAATAGGTTAACCAGGTGAGCACAGTCCAGACCCTTGGGTTTTTAGGACACTAAAAACCAATCAAGTTCTTAAAAGAAGAACTTTATAATAAAGAAAAAAGTAAAAGAAGCACCTCTGTAAAATCAGAATGGAAGGTAATTTTACAAGGTAATAAGATTTAAAACACAGAGGATTCCCTTCTAGGCTCAACTTCAAAGTTACAAAAAGCAGGAATAAACCTCCCTCTTAGAATAGGGAAAAGTCACAAGCCAAAACAAAAGATAATCTAATGCATTTCCTTGCTATTACTTACAATTTTTGTAATCTTAGATGCTTATTTCAGGTAAGGTTTTAGGAGATTTTTTTTTCCTTCCCTGGTCCTTCTCTGTCGAGAGAGAGAAATACAAAGAGAACCCAAACAAAACCTCCCCCGCAGATTTGAAAGTATCTTCTTTCCTTATTGTTCCTTTTGGTCAGGTGCCAACCAGGTTATTTGAGCTTCTTAACCCCTTACAGGTAATGGAGGGATTTTATGCTACCCTTAGCTGTATGTTTATGACAACATACCACTTAAGTCGATGTAAGCTATGTTGTTTAGGGGTGTGAACACCCCCCCCCCGAGCAACATAAGTTACATTGACTTAAAGCTGTGTGTACGCTTCGCTATGTCACCATGAGACACTCTCCCAACAACATAGCTTCTGCCTCTCATTGTGGTGGAGTAATTTTGTTGATGGGAAAGTACTTTCCTGTCAACGTAATGCATCTTTACCAGATGTGCTACATCAGCACCGCTGCAGCACGGTAGTGAAGACAAGCCCTCAAACTCTTGATGTAGTCAACTCCCTATAACCAGAGACACGAGCCATTTGCTGTGGCAGATGAAAACCTTGACATATCTTCTTAATGTTTGAAGTTGAAGACGCAGCTATGGGGCAGCTCAGAGTAGGGGAGCAGGGCACCATGTGACACTGGAGATGCCTGAGCTAAGCAACAAACTCTTGACTTTAGTTCCTGTTGCATATAGTCTGTTTCCTGGTTACTGCCAAATAGAGCTGCCTGCTACATTACAGCTGTGTAATGGGGTGGGGCAAAGCCTAATTATTGAGCACCTACTGAGCACGGTGCAACCTCCAAGTTGGTGGGAGATGTGGGTGCTCAGCAGGTGCACAGCACCCCTCAGGAGTTGCTTCAGAGTGCTGTTCTGTAGCTGGCAATGAGATTTTTGCTGTAGTGTCCCATTATGCACATAACTGCTTTTTCCTCTTTTCATATGCAAAGCGTGTGCAGTCCTCGGGCTCCTGGAAAGTTTCCAGAGTGGTCTGTGGAGTTTCAGAGTCTAGTGGTCCTACTGTAACCTGTGTTCATGGATCCATAGATTTTAAGGCCAGAAGGGACCGTTCCGATCATTGTGTTGTGCTCTTCCTGCTTGCAGCTGAAGGAGCACCCAGAGAAGGGGGTGTATGTGAAAGGACTCTCCCTGCACACCGTGCACAGCGTGGCCCAGTGCGAGCGCATCATGGAGACGGGTTGGAGAAACCGAGCAGTGGGCTACACCCTGATGAACAAGGATTCTTCCCGCTCACTCCATCTTCACCATCAACATGGAGATCTATGCTGTAGGTAGGTGCCAGATTCCTGGGTCAGGCCTTTGGGAGACTGAGCATAGAACCAGCCTGTGCAATCTGGTGGATAATCCCAGAATAAAAACTGGTGCTTGAATACAGCTGAGCAAATCGTTGATTTTTCTGTTCTATTGCTGAACCACAGTATCTGTGGGGAAAAAATCGGTTTGTTTCTAAATGAAACTGAATGGTTTTTTTGAGTTTTTTTCACCAAAACAAAAACTGAAAACATTCCATGTGGGTCCAAATTAAATGTTTTGAATGTCTGTTCAAATGGACATTTTCAAAATGTTTTGTTTTGATTTTTTCTAAGGTATTTTGACCTTTTCAAAAATGTTGTTGTCTGGTTTTTTTGGCCAAAACAATTTGTTAAATTTGACCAACATTTGCAAACGGTTTCAGAGCCCTTGAAAAATGCATTTTTCAGTGACTGTATTATTTGCTGAAAATTTTCCCAGTTCTAGTCTTGAATGATTTTAGGTCTAGAATGAGAGCTGTGCCTTGGCACCAACATTCACTACAATGCAAAGTGACTGAGTATTTTTTAAATGTCTTTTCCCTTGCTCACCTGTGGAGGGAGGGGGACAAGTGTCCTACACATTGTTTGGGAGCATATTTCCCTCTGTTTTTCTTCTAAAATCCTTATTTGATGCTGTTGAGAGCTGCTGGCCTGACAGCCCTGGTGCCTGAAGGCCACACTTGCACTTGGAATTCATAGATTGTAAAGCTGGAAGGGGCCATTATTCTCATAGAATCAGAATCATAGAAATGTAGAGTTGGACAGGACCTGGAGAGGTCATCAAGTCCAGCCCCCTGTCCTGAGGCAAGACCAAAAAAACCTAGACTATCCCTGACAGGTGTTTGTCCAACCTATTCTTAAAAAGCTCCCATGATGGGGATTCCACAATCTGCCTTGGAAGCCTGTTCCAGTACTTAACTATCCTTATAGTTAGAAAGTTTTTCCTAATATCTAATCTAATCTCCTTTGCTGCAGATTAATCTAATTACTTCTTGTCCTGCCTTCACTGGACATGGAGAAGGAGAGGTTACTTACCTTTCTGTAACTTGAGTTCTTCAAGATGTTTTGTCCTTATGAGTGCTCCACTGCAGTACGCATGCACACCTCTAACTAGTCTGACCTCCTGCTTAACACTGGCCAGAGAACTTCACCCAGTTCTTCCTGCACTGAACCTACGAACTTTTGATTGAACTACAGCATATCTTTTAGACAGATACCTAATCTCAGTTAAAAGATCCCAGGGAAAGAGAATCCCTAGGTAGTCTAATCCAGTGGCGAATTACTTTCACTGTCCAAAATTTGTGCATTTTATTTCCGGTTTGGATTTTCCTGACTTCTGCTTCTAGCCACTGGACTTTCTTTACTCAATAAAGTATGGCTAGAAACAGGGCAAGTTGCCCCTAGATATCACCATGCCAGTGTGTCTCAACCTGACACACCTGAAGGGCCACCTTTAGGAGTGAGAGAGGAGTTCAGTCTCCCATGCTCCATTCAGTCCTTGGCCTCTGCTGAGTGCTAATAGTCTGGTTTTATTTCCTTCATCTGTTCTCCATTCATGGGAAATTTGCACAATGTCTTCCAACTGTAATTGCAGATGCTGCTGATAGTCCCTCATTTCCATGTATAAAGAATTTACTCACCAAACATTTACTGAAAATGGGGGAATGAGGAGTGACCCTCAGAATAACCCAATTAGCTGATCACGTGGGTGTTAACCGTGCCTTGATTTGCTGAACCAGATCCTGCTTCACCAACTTCTATAATATGGGACCCTCAAATCCTGACGTTAGCCTAAGAATCAAAAGTAAATGCTTACTCTCCTCTCGTGTTCCAGATAGGGCTTGGGTTGCAGTCTAAGTTGGAATTATTTGTCTTGTTTAGAGGCTTTCAAAAAGTGGTACCTCTGTTTTTGCAGCCCAAAGTAACAGGGTGAGAATGGCTTGTCATTTAATTAACTTATTAGGGAAGCCCCCTGCATTCCATGGCAAGCTGGGCCTAAATTCTGTTTCAGTGTCTCTGGATTTTGCAGTGCTGTAGTGCAGCAGACTGGAAATTCTGCATCCGTTTCATTTACATTTGAGATTGGACGTTTTTACTGGCTTTAACATGACAGTCATAATCCAAACAGTATAGTGGCCTCTGCTGTTTATTTTGAAATTAAATTACATTTGTTTTACACTTTGCTCATGTTTTCAGTTTTTATGCCTCAAGATTTGTTATTGGCGATCCAGAGCAGCATAGTAGAAGATGGAGGAGAGAGGAGGGTGAAATATGATATTTTGGCAGCTGTATATTGGACAGTCTGAGTTTGGGGCAATTGGGGAGGTGTAGGAGCAAATTTGGGATTGTGGAATAAGCACATTAGCTGGATGTTTCTACTTAAATGACCGTCAGTCAAATAGTTAACAAAGTTGATATTTAAACTGTCATCTTTAGGTTTCAGATTGGACCCCCATTAAGATGAATGGGGAAGATCAAGCTGTCTGCAGTCTTGGGAAGAAACACAGCATCACTTACTTATAGTTCATATTTTTAAGATTCCCTTCACAACCATGAGATCTACAAAGACTTTTTAATGCACGTTTAGATTCCAGAGTGAAAATATGCAGCAAATAGTAGATTCTGTGGCTGCAGATTTATGAAATACACAGGTCCCTTCCCATTAGTCCAGTGTTTCTCAAACTGGGGTGCCGCTTGTGTAGGAAAAGCCCCTGGAGGGCCGGGCCAGTTTGTTTACCTGTCCCGTCCGCAGGTCCGGCCGATTGCGGCTCCCACTGGCCACGGTTTGCCGCTGCAGGCCAATGGGAGCTGCTGGAAGCGGCGCAGGCCGAGGGACTTACTGGCAGCCCCCATTGGCCTGCAGCGGCAAACCGTGGCCAGTGGGAGCCGCAATCGGCCGGACCTGTGGACATGACAGGTAAACAAACTGGCCCAGCCCTCCAGGGGCTTTCCCTACACAAGCGGCGACCCCAGTTTGAGAAACACTGCATTAGTCCTCTCTGAGCCTTCAAAGGAACGGGTGCTTTCCCCCTTGATTTGGTGGGAGGGAAGAAGTTTTAGACTTGTCTCATGCTTCTGCTGCCAGAATTAGTTGATGGACTAGAAGAGAATTAGACAGTGACAGCCTGGCTTTCCAACCTGCTTGCAGGCATTTTAGCAAGAGTCTGGGGACTTGTTACACCAGGGAAACTAACCCAGTAGTTGTATTGATTGAAACAAACAAGCTCCTTGGGTACAATTACTGGCAGGAGCCAAAACAACTACTTAAATTTTAATTGCCAGTTGCTACTTACAAACCCCCACTCTTCAGAGAGTCCATTTGCCCCAGGGCTCAGAAAGGACAGTCAGAAGGGGTGGCACTATATTCAAACTCCACCTATTTTCCCCAGTTTCACCCACAATCCCTGAGCTGCCAGATGTTTCTGCCAGAATGATCAGTGATGAAATAGCTAGCAGTGCTTTATGTCATAATCATTAGGGTTCAGTGTCAACACTCCACTGTGATGAATAGGCAGTTAACTTTTTGGAGCTGTTGTTTCTGTCTGTCTAACTGAGAACTCAGCTTTCACAGAGTGCATCAGTTTATGCTTTGTTGACATTTGGAAGGTTTTCTTCACAGCCTTAATGGCTAGAGACTAATTTTTTGAAATGAAAGTTTAGATTTTGCAGATATTGATGGGGCCATCACAGTAGTGCTGACCCTGTCGAACCCTTGATGCACTCCATTGTCAGCCTCATGCTGTTCTAGCGGCTTGTGGCCAGTTTTACTCTTAAACCTGGGTTTGTGATGGCTGGGAATAGCAGGGAAAGGGATGTTTGAAATGAAGGATGATCCAGCACTTAGGGTGGTAACCTGGCACATGGGAGACCTGGATTCAATTGTCTGCTCCGTCACAGACTTCTTATGTGGCCTTGGACAGGTCATTTAGTCTCTCTGGACCACAGTTCCCCATCTGTACAGTGGGATACTAGCCCTGCTCAGCTTCATGGTGGTGAGAATGAATCCATGAAAAATCATGAGGTGCTGAGATACTGTGATAATAGGGGCTACATTATCTACCATAGGTAGAGTTTGCAAAGTCTGACTTCCTAGCCTACTTTTTATTCACTGGAGAATCACCCTCCTTTTGTTTTATTTTCCTTAGTTCATTGAATGAGCATTTGCTACTTAGCTAGCACCTCAGATGCTGACTGGCAGAATGGGGCTTAGGGAGGGACTAAGACAGTTGTTTTCCACCTAGTGAGTTACTTGAAAAAGAGACAAATGCGTACCTTTAAAAACACCTTCCTTCTGGCTCAGAGTGCTCTGTATGCTCCCGAGAGTGGGGTAATTTATGGAGGTGCTGAGAGTCAAATGGTTCAATACACCCCGAATGAATCCGAGCACATTGGAGTTCTGGGGTGAAATTCTGGCCCACTGAAGTCTTTGGGGCCAGGTTTTCACCCTGACCTTTATCCTTCAGTCCCTAGTTAGCAGAGGTGGGCAGCATTCCCGCGCCCTGGATGGGGAAGGAGTGGCTCACATTGGAGAGAAATCCCCCTGGCCAGACTGGCAGCAAAGCTGATAGGTTCTGCAGGGAACTGCTTGCAGCTTTTCTCAGTCAAGAGGATAGTCCTAGAGTTTAAGGCCAGAAAAGATCACCAGATCATCTACTCTGACCTGTATATCACAGGCCCTCAACACCACTTGGCACCAGCACACTAAACCCATCATCTGAAATTACACCAAATTATTACAGCCCACAGGAGACTAGCCTGTTCTATGCCACAGGTGTAGATTACACGGGACTGAGCTGCACCAGTGCCTGAGGCCCCACAATGGCAGGGAAATGATTAAGTGAGAGAGACCCACTCAGCTCAGGGGCTTCTTAATTAACAGAGACTTGCCCAGTGTTCAGACTTTCTGGGCAATTTGCAACTTGTGCAGTTTCAGCTTCTTTTGATCTTCACTCTACTTATTTTTGCCGACTTTTCTGTCCCTATTTCCCTTACCCAAAATAAGCAAACAGAAAATAACAAACTGATAACCACTTTGTTCTCCAGCCAGCACATTTAAAACTCACTTAAAATCACTACCAGCATTTCAAATCAATCAGCTGTGCACAGATCCTGCTTGATTTCGCCACCGTGACAGTTTCGGTCACAGAGACTCCCCCTTGAGACCCCACCTGATGTGCTGAGACTTCCTCTGAGCCCGTTTTCCCTGCCAGCTTGGGACTTCAGTACGCTGTCTTGTTGAGCCAGACACACTAGCCTCCTGCAAACACAGACCCAGGTCTGAACCAAGTCCTCCAAATAGCTGCAGACTTAACTGAAAACAGCTTAAGAAGTGCTTCTGTCTCTAGCACCCATACATCGAGCTCCCATTGGGATCCTAAATCCATTTTACTCTGTATAAAGCTTATACAGGGTAAACTCATAAATTGTCCACCCTCTATTACACTGTTAGAGAGATATGCTCAGCTGTTTGCTCCCCCAGGAATTACTTACTTACTCTGGGTTAATTTATAAGCAAAAGTGATTCTTTTAAATAGAAAAAGTAGGATTTAAGTGGTTCCAAGTAATAACAGACAGAACAAAGTAAGTTACCAAACAAAATAAAACAAAAACACGCAAGTCTAAGCCTAAGACATTAAGAAACTGCTTACAGATAAATCTCACACTCAGAGATGTTCCAATAAGCTTCTTTCACAGACTAGACTCCTTTCTAGTCTGGGCCCAATCCTTTCCTGGTACAGTTCTTGTTCCAGCTCAGGTGGTAGCTAAGGAATTTCTCATGACTGCAGCCCCTTTGTTCTGTTCCACCCCCCTTATATAGCTTTGGCACAAGGCGGGAATCTTTTGTCTCTTTGGGTCCCCAGCCATCCTTCTAAATGGAAAAGCATCAGGTTTAAGATGGATTCCAGTACCAGGTGACATGGTCACATGTCTTGGGAGACCCCAAGCCTTCATTGTTCCTGGCCTGACTCACAGGAAGGCTTGCAAGTAAGCAGAGCTATTTACAACCAATTGTTCTAGTTGATGGGAGCCATCAGATTCCAAACCACCATTAATGGCCCACACTTTGCATACTTACAATAGGACCTCAGAGTTATGTTTCATATTTCTAGTTTCAGATACAAGAATGATACATTTATACAAACTGGATGACCACACTCAGTAGATTATAAGCTTTGTAATGATACTTACAAGAGACCTTTTACATGAAGCATATTCCAGCTACATTATATTCACACTCATTAGCATTTTTTCATAAAATCATATGGAGTGCAACGTCACAGTCACCTCAGAGTCCTGGCCCACCCTGTCCACTATCCCACCTCTAGCTATGGACATTGCTGCTGAAGCTTTAGAGGAAGGTGATCCCTCCCCTCCAAAAAAAAAAATAAAAAAATACAGAATACATGGGCGTGGGGGGAGGAATTCCTTCCTGAGCCCATTACACTTAGCATTATTGTGGGGTGAAAGGTAGGAAGGAAATGTTACAGAGGGGAGGGTCACTTCCTGGTCCCTGGTAAACAAGGTGTTAACTTCAGCTTAGCTCTTGGCTTCCTCATGCAGTGGTACTCAGGGGGAGAGCTGTAAATTGGTTGCTTAGGAGGGAAAGGGGGCAGAATCCTTTTAGGAAGGTCAGGCTCAAGGGACTGGGCTGAATCCCAATCTGGGGAGTTTTCTTGTTTTCTGCTTATACTTTCCATTGTCCGTTGAGGAGGAGCAGACTTTGACAGTGCACGTCTCTCCTCCTGCTGAGTCATTTCACCAGCTTCTAAGCAGTGAAACTTGAACCTTGGAGAGTGTTTGCAGCCCCCCTTGGGATGCCAGGAACCCACATGGTGACGTCTTGATAGTGCTTGTTTCCCTGGTGAGGGGCACTTCCTGTGTCTGTGCACCACAGGCAGCCCTATGAGCATCACCATACACTGAGGCAGCTTTGATTCAGGCCTAGAGAGAAGCTGTAGGCTGGAAATTGAACTAAATATTGCTTCCAGGCTTCTTGGTTCCCCCAAGCCTTTCCCGGTAGTCCACTTGAACGGATCCTTCTCTCTGGCCATTCACATCCTCTGCTGCTTGTACTGCCCATGTGTTTCTTCCAGCCATGCTGAATTCCTACCCCATTGACTCTTGACTCTCATTTCCATTCTCCCTTATCTCCACCCCTTTAACTTCTCTCTCCCTGCCTGGCATTGATCATTTAACTCCATGAAACATCCTGGGGGACATAGTTTGTATGAAAGAACCTGTACAAGGTAAGAGTCCCAATCCTGCACGGTGCTGAGTGTCTTCTGCAAAATTCTGTGTACCCTCATCTTCCATTGAAGCCTATGGGAGGTGAGAGTGCTCACGGGATCAGAACCTAAAGCGGTTCAAGAAGTTTTGCTGTGTATTCTGGGAACCAGGGCCCTGATTCAGCAAAATAGGTAAGCACATGATTTCAATGGGACTCAAGCCTGTGTTAGAAGTTATGCATGAGTATATGTGCTCTTCTGAATCGGGGCCTATGTGCATATGAAGTCTAGGGCCCAAATTGATATGTAATGCCTAAGGGCAAGAGGCCTGGTCCTTGTCTGGTGAAGTTGCTTCTTCTTAAAAGAACCCAATCCCACATTGTTTTCTTGCAGATGAGAGAGGGCAGGATCACCTGAGGGCTGCAAAACTCAACCTGGTGGATCTGGCTGGAAGCGAGAGGCAGTCCAAAACCGGAGCCACAGGGGAGCGTCTCAAAGAAGCCACCAAAATTAACCTCTCTCTCTCAGCTCTGGGCAATGTCATCTCAGCCCTGGTAGATGGCAGGTGCAAACACATCCCCTATCGAGACTCAAAGCTGACCCGGTTGCTGCAGGACTCCCTTGGAGGAAACACCAAGACCCTCATGGTGGCCTGCCTGTCTCCTGCTGATAACAACTACGACGAGAGCCTCAGCACTTTGCGCTACGCCAACCGGGCAAAGAACATCAAGAACAAGCCCCGTATCAATGAGGATCCCAAAGATGCTCTGCTGAGGGAGTATCAGGAGGAGATCAGGAAGCTGAAGGCCATTTTGGCTGAACAGATGAACACAAATAACTTGTCAGGTATGATGCCCTTGAACTGCTCCAGAGTTGCTTTATCATTGGCCAGAAAATTACACCTTAAATATACAGAGTGCACATTGGCATTTCTCCCCAACCTCCCTTCTGCCTATTGGGGAAGGCTCTCTTCAGCCCAACACCAGCAGCTTTGGCCTTTGAGTTGGGTGGGAGGGGTAGGGGTAGGATGGGAGCAGTCTGTTTTCAGATGGGGGGAGACTTTAGGGAGGGGAGCAGCCTCTAGGACCCATCCTCCATACTCCTGGATAGGAGCAGCCTTTCATGTAGGGGCTAAGACTCTATGGCCTTTCTTCCTTCCCCTGCCCCAGCCAGAACCAACCTTCAAGAGAGCAGGCAATGTCCATGCCCGCTTTGCCTCCCTACTGTTGATCCTCCCCTCCTGGGCCTGAGGTTATGTTAGGTGGCCACATTAAGTGGTACTCCTGCCTTTTCTCTCTGAGGATAAGTAAGGGAAGGGAGCTGCATAGGGGCTATGAAGCTTGAGAAGCACAAGTTCACAAGATCACTGCTCCATTTAACCAGACATCTTGCCTGCATCCCGTAGCTTTAGGCTTGGGTGAAGAGGCAGCATTCTCCAGCCGTTAGAGCAGAGGACTAGGCATCAAGACTCTTAGGTTCTGTTCTTAGCTCTGATGCTAATTCTCTGTCTAGGGCAAGTTGCATAACATTTGTGTGCCTCAATATCCTCATCTGTAAAATGGGGGTGAGAATGATCCCCCTCCCTGAGTGAATAGCTAGATGAAAACCAGGGACAGGAAGACTCCAATTAGCACCGTATTCCAAGCATCTCTCACTCTTGCATTTACTGCCATAACCCTTTCACATCACTGCAGACCTGTACTGCTCTCAGAAATGTGATCCAGTGTCCAGGGAACAATGTCTTTCTGTGTTGAAGGGTTTAGAGTGTCCTACGCGGTAAACTACTTCCCACTGCCAGTCTGGCCACAGGCAAAGATCATACCATTGTAGCCCTCAGTTACATCCTGGAAAATAATAGTAATAATATCTAGACTAGACTAGAACTATCTTCAGCCTTTTACATACTTGGAACCAAGCTGTTTAAAACTCTGTCCTTCCACACAGCAGTGACTTTCTCTCAGGTGCAGCCCCAGCACAGAGCATTCTCTATCAGTGTGGACTGTATCCTATTAGCACAATTTAAAGGAATGTCTAGGCCAGAGGTCTCAAACATGCAGCCCGTGGGCCACATGTGGCCCCAAGGTTATTTTCTGCAGCCCGCGAGATCCTCGCAGCCCCTCCCCCCCCGCCCTCCCTCAGCGTTTAGCTAGAGCGGCTCCGGCCCGACGCGCACCGGGGGCAGGGTAGGCTCCCTGCCTGCCTGCCCTGCCCCCACGCCGCTCTGGGAAGCGGAAGGAATGTGGGGGAAGAGAGGCGCAGGGGTGTGTGTTGATGTTGCTTCAGGCACCGCCCCCAGCAGCCCCCATTGGCTGCAGTTCCCCATTCCTGGCCCTTGCTCCCCCACATTCCAGCCGCTTCCCGGAGTGGAGCAGCATGGGGGCAGGGCAGGCAGGCAAGGAGCCTGCCCTGCCCCTCTGGTGTGTGCCGGGCCAGAGCCCACTCCCCGAGCCCCTCCTGCAGTCGAACCCCCTGCCCTGAGCCCCTTGCCGCACCCTGCACCCTGACCCCCTGCCGCACCCCTCCTGCCCCCCGATCCCCTGCCCTGACCCCCTGCCACACCCCTCACCCCTCCTGCACCCTAACCCACTGCCCTGAGCCCCCTGCCGCACCCCTCCTGCACCCCGATCCCCTGCCCTGACCCCCTGCCACACCCCTCACCCCTCCTGCACCCCACACCCCAACCCACTGCCCTGAGCCCCTGCCACACCCCACGCCCCTCCTGCACTCCCTGGGGGCAGGGAGGGGGCAGAGTTGGAGTGGGGTTTCGGAGAAGGGGTTGGAATGGAGGCAGGGAAGGGGTGGGAAGAGGTGAGGCAGAGGCGGGGCCTCATGGAAGGGGTGGAGTGGGGGCGGGGCCGAGGACAGCTGGGGGGAGGTGTCAGTAATGCAGCCCTCGGGCCAATGTACTAATCCTCATGTGGCCCTCGTGGTCATTTGAGTTTGAGACCCCTGGTCTAGGCTGACACATTCCCTATCATCTGTTAGCCTCTTTCTGTTGGTTAGTTGCCAAATGATCTGTGGACAGTCCTCTGTTGTATGTGTGAGTAATCTTTCACCTTTCCTTAGGTCTGTTACCTGCTGAGACTGCTCAGCTGGAAGTGAAGCCAGCTCTCCTACCTGAACCCCAGCCAGATGTCGAGGCAGAGAAGCAGCTGATCAGAGAAGTAAGCCAGGGAGCGTGACCCCCAAGTTACTTCCTGCTGGGGGTTGTCCACTTTTACAATCCTCAGCACAACTGTAGTGCAAGGGGTACTGTGTGACCTTCTTGGTACACCTCTCCCCACGCACCTCAATCTTTGGTCTTGTACCATAGACAAAACCTGTGTTGTTGGAGACCATGTTACAATACCACTGTTTCCCAACATTGTTTCATTTTGCTTTGGAGATGGGATGGAACTGGGTTCCCAACTGGGGTCAATTTGCATTGTAGAAGTGCCTTAGCTTTCAGCACTCCCTGCCATTCTAGTGTGGAATCTCCTGTCAGCAAGGGGTTCAGCGAATCTGATCTGACCAACTATTGAGCCAAATCCTGAGCCTCCTACTTGCTTCTTAGTTAGACTAAACTCCCAATGACGTCAGTGCTGCTGGTTGCTTAGGTGATCATTAATGAGATATAGAACCTTTCGGTTCTTCTTCGAGTGCTTGCTCATATCGATTCCAGTTAGGTGTGTGCGCGCCGCGTGCACATTCGTCGGAAGATTTTTACCCTAGCAACACTCGGTGGGTCGGCTGGGCGCCCCCTGGAGTGGCGCCGCTATGGCACCAGATATATACCCCTGCCGACCCATCTGCCCCTCAGTTCCTTCTTACCGCCCGTTTCGGTCGTTGGAACAGTGGAGCGCGGCTTAGCTGACCTCCACTTCCCTAGCTACTCGTAGTTCTCTCGTTCCTTGTTGTGTATATAGTTAAAAACTTTTTATATAATTCACTTTAGTTTATTACTTTATAGTATATTTAGTATAATATTAGTTAAGAGGGGTTTGGGGAATAGCCCCTTCCCCGCACCCCGTGCCGGGGCCCATGCCCGGTTCACCAGGTTTCAAAACCGTGCTTGGCCTGCCGCAGGTCAATGCCGACAGGAGACCCACACGACTCCTGTCTGAAGTGCCTCTGGGAGTCGCACCTGACAGCTAAGTGCCACATTTGCAAGGCTTTTAAGCCAAGAACAAAAAAGGAGCGGGACATTAGGCTAAAGCAGCTCCTTATGGAGGCGGCTCTCACGCCTCAGCCTTCAGCACCGAGCGCTGGTCACTCTTCGAACAGAAGCACCTCCTTGGCACCGGACCGCGCCGGTACAGCCAAGGCTCCTCAGCACCACCCGTCGCTGGCACCGAGGCTGGCTCGACGCCGCTCCCTCTCCCCGAGGTTGAGAAAATCTAAGACTCCTGCTGCTTCCATGCCACCTGCACCGCAGCCAGAGAGCTCACCCAAGTCGGACTGCCCGGCGCCGACACCCGCCACGGCACCGACGACGTCTGCACCGTTGATTCCGGTTCCACAAGGGCCATCGAGTCTGGTGCCTATCAGCTCCCCGGCTAGACCCGTGGTAGAGCTTAATATCCCGTCCACGCCGGAGACGTTCTCAACGGCGAGGGATCTGATTTTGATGACAGAGTCGATGCTGCCTCCGCCCCCGGCACCGCCGGTGCGGGCGATACAGTCTATAGGCAAGCCGGCCTTGATTCGGCCACCCTCTGTTGGCACAGCAGACCGGCACCGTTCTAGATCATGGTCCCGCAGACGTTCCAGGTCCCGACGGCGCTTCCGCGCCCGTCGCCGCTCGCAGTCCCGGCACCGTTCTCCTCTGCGGTACCAGTCGCACTCGCGGCTCCAGTCGGCATCCCGGTCGCCGGCCCGATATTCTCGGCAGCGCTCCAGGCACCGTGACTCCCGTAGCCGCTCCCGATGCCGAGCCTCGAGATCGCGGTTGACCTCCCGGCACCGTTCCAGTCGCAGGTCCCGATCTTGTTCCCGGTACCGGTATGCCTCCCGGTACCGGTATCTGGTGCCAAGTAGAGCTAGGCCTGCTAGAGACATGGACTCTGCTCAGGGCCTCTCCGCTCCTCCATGGCCTTCCAGGCACGCTTCAGAGTCATCGCGCGCGGACAGCTATTATGCGCAGGACCGTGAGTCTGATGTGCCCACCGGGGTCTTCCAAGAGGGACAGGCCCAGGACCTAGGCCCACACCTGTGGTCCTTCTGGACGCCTTGGGCATACCACCAGGCCCAAGGGGCACCAGTAGTTCCGTCCCGCTCGGCACCATCAGAGCACCGGGTGCCAGAGGCGACAATCAGCCGTCCGCCTCCCGCTGGTACAGAGGAAGCTCCAGTCCACCCACCGGACTCCCCAGTCCCACTGGAGCAGGAGGTTGCTCAGTAGCAAGAGGCCACGCAGGACCCTCTCGTCCCAGGTGTCTCCTCTTCCTCTTCTCCAGATGAGGCGGTGGCAGGGATATCCTCCTCAGGCCCTCCTCCAATCGACCTGAGGGCCCACCAGGACCTCCTCAGGAGGGTAGCACTCAACATGAACCTCCAGGTAGAGGAGGTCCCAGAGGTGGAGGACCCGGTGGTGAGCATTCTGTCGGCTGATGCTCCCACCAGAGTGGCCCTACCGTTTATTCGTACCATCCAAGCCAATGCAGACAATATATGGCAATCGCCGGCCTCCATCCCACCTACGGCCAGGGGAGTCGAGCGTAAATATATGGTGCCCTCTAGGGGGTACGAGTATTTATATATCCATCCTCCTCCCTGCTCACTGGTCGTTCAATCGGTTAATGAGAGGGAACGCCATGGCCAGCAGGCGGCAGCCCCAAAATCGAAGGAGGCTAGGCGAAAGGACCTGCTCGGCCGTAAGGTGTACTCAGCGGGCACCTTACAGCTCTGGGTGGCGAATCAACAAGCCCTCCTCAGCCGCTATAATTACAAAACATGGGTGGAGGTGGGGAGATTTACGGAACTACTCCCTCAGGATTCCTGCCAGGAGTTCACGGCCTTCTTGGAGGAAGGAAAAAAGGTGGCCAGAACTTCCCTCCAAGCCTCGCTCGATGCAGCCGACTCAGCAGCCAGGACTCTGGCCTCAGGTGTTGCCATGAGGCGTATCTCATGGCTTCACGTTTCCAACCTCCCACCCGAGTTGCAGTACTGGTGGGATGGAGGCCGGCGATTGCCATATATTGTCTGCATCCAGGACTTGCCGTTCGATGGTAAAGGCCTCTTCTCGGAGAAGACTGATCCTAGGCTGCAAAGCCTGAAAGACAATAGGGTCATAATGCGTTTGCTAGGCATGCACACGCCAGTGACCCAATGCAGACCCTTCCGCCCCCAACCTCCCCGTACATATTTTGTGCCTAGAAACAGGCAGGACTTTGACAGGCGGCACGGCCGAGGTGGGCGTAGACACCAATCAGGACCCCAAAGGGCCAAAATCAAGGTCCCTCGAAACCACCAGCGGGACCAAAATCTAACTTTTGAAGGTGCGCCCAAGGACGGCGTACCAAGTACAGGCCAGGATCCTTCTCCTCCCTTCTCCAACCATCTCTCCTACTTCCTCCCGGTGTGGTCCCAGTTAACCTCGGACCTCTGGGTCCTACGCACGGTGGAATATGGATACCACCTCCAATTTGTTTCAGCCCCACCCTCCCACCCCGTCCCTCTTCAGGGACCCCTCTCACGAGCAATTCCTCTTGCAAGAGGTGTGGTCGCTCCTCGCCATGGGAGCTATAGAGGAGGTGCCAAAGAATGAAAAGGGCAAGGGGTTTTACTCCCGTTATTTCCTAATCCCCAAGTCGAAGGGTGGTCTCAGACCCATCCTCGACCTGCGAGGACTCAACCAGTTTATGGTAAAGTTGAAGTTCCTTATGGTATCCCTGGGGACCATTATCCCGTCCTTGGATCCTGGAGATTGGTATGCCACCCTCGATATGAAGGACACATATTTTCATATCACCATTTTTCCTCCGCACAGGAGGTACCTCCGTTTCGTAGCCGACCATCAGCACTTCCAGTTCACAGTCCTGCCCTTTGGCCTTTCCACAGCCCCAAGGGTATTCACGAAGTGCATGGCCGTGGTCGCTGCATATCTCCGCCGACGTCGGATACACATGTTTCCGTATCTGGACGATTGGCTCCTCTGGGGGACCTCCGAGACACAAGTCGCCCAGCATGTGGGCATCGTCAGGGACCTATTCACTCGTCTAGGCCTGGTGATCAATATAGAGAAGTCCTCTCTGGTTCCCACACAGAGGTTAGACTTCATAGGAGCGACCCTAGACTCCAATCTCGCCAGAGCCTGCTTACCACAGCCGCAGTTTCAAGCAATGGCAACAATCATCCGCGGTCTGCAGAATTTCCCAATGACCTCGGTTCGCACTTGTCTCGGTCTCTTGGGCCACATGGCGGCATGGACGTTCGTAACCAAGCACGCCAGGCTCTGCCTCCGTCTGTTACAAACTTGGCTCAACTCGGTATACCGCCCGAGCAGGGACTCAATAGACACAATAGTCACCATTCCCCCGAGCACTCTAGGCTCTTTAGACTGCTGGCTGACTCCCTCCCTGGTGTGTGCAGGGCTACTGTTCCATCCGCCTCAGCCCTCAGTGTCCCTGACGACGGACGCGTCTTCTCTCGGCTGGGGCGCGCACCTCGGGAGCCTTCATACACAAGGCCTCTGGTCATCTCAGGAGCTGACACTTCACATAAATGTCTGAGAACTGAGAGCAGTCCGCCTAGCGTGCCAGGCGTTCCTGCAACATTTACAAGGCTGCAGTGTCTCAGTGTTTACGGACAACACAACGGCCATGTACTATATTAACAAACAGGGAGGAACTCGATCTTCCCCCCTTTGTCAGGAGACCATCAGACTCTGGGACTTTTGCATAGCCCACTCGATAGGCCTGGTAGCGTCCTTTCTCCCAGGGGTTCGGAACACTCTGGCGGATCGACTGAGCAGGTCATTCCTCTGCCACGAGTGGTCGATACACCCGGATGTTATTCATTCGGTTTTCCAAAGGTGGGGATTTCCCCACATAGACCTGTTTGTTTCCCGCGAGAACAGGAAATGCCAGATGTTCTGCTCCTTCCAAGGCCTCTCACCGGGGTCGATCTCGGACGCATTTCTGATGCCGTGAACAAACCGGCTGCTTTGTGCCTTCCCGCCATTCCCGCTGGTTCACAAGGTCCTGCTGAAACTCTGCAGGGACAGAGCGCACCTAATCTTGATCGCTCCAGCGTGACCCAGGCAGCACTGGTACACCACGCTACTCGATCTGTCACTAGCCAACCCGATTACCCTGCCACTCCACCCAGACCTCATAACGCAGGACCACGGCAGACTTCGCCACCCAGACCTGCAGGCCCTCCACCTCAAGGCGTGGCAACTGCATGGCTAAACCAGTCAGAGTTGCGTTGCTCTGCATCAGTATAGCAAGTACTCCTGGGTAGCAGGAAGCCTTCCACTCGGTCAACGTATCTGGCCAAGTGGAAGCGTTTCTCCTGCTGGTGCAGGTCACACAGTGTTACCCCCACTGAGGCCTCGATTCCAACCATTTTGGATTACCTCTGGTCTCTCAAACAGGAGGGCCTGACGGTATCTTCCTTGCGGGTGCACTTGGCGGCCATCTCTACCTTCCATCCAGGGGGGAGTGGCCACTCCGTGTTCTCACACCCTGTGGTCTCTAGATTTCTTAAGGGCCTGGAGCGCCTATACGCACAAGTACGACGCCCCGCCCCAACATGGGACCTCAACCTGGTTCTAACCAGACTTATGTCTCCCCCATTTGAGCCGTTGGCAACATGCTCGTTGCTATACCTGTCCTGGAAGACAGCTTTTCTCGTAGCCATTACATCGGCCAGGCGAGTCTCCGAGCTTCAGGCTCTCACGGTGCACCCACCGTATACTGTGTTCCACAAGGACAAGGTGCAATTACGTCCACACCCAGCATTCCTCCCTAAAGTGGTATCGGCATTCCATGTCAACCAGGATATCTTCCTTCCGGTCTTCTTCCTGAAGCTGCACTCATCACGATGGGAGCAACAATTGCACTCCCTGGACGTCCGTAGAACGCTCGCATTTTATATCGAGTGGACAAAATCATTTCGTACAACGCCCCAGCTCTTTGTCGCAGTGGCAGACCGAATTAAGGGTCTACCTGTCTCATCCCAGAGGATCTCATCGTGGGTAACGGCATGTATCCGTACTTGTTACGACTTGGGTCATGTATCCTCGAGCCACCTCACCGCACATTCTACCAGGGCTCAGGCTTCATCTGCCGCCTTCCTGGCTCATGTACCTATCCAGGAGATATGTCGTGTGGCTTACCTGGTCTTCGGTCCACACCTTTGCTTCACATTATGCTCTGGTCCAACAGTCCAGAGATGATGCAGCCTTTGGCTCAGCAGTTTTGCATTCTGTGACATCTCACTCCGACCCCACCGCCTAGGTAAGGCTTGGGAATCACCTAATTGGAATCAATATGAGCAAGCACTCGAAGAAGAAAAGACGGTTACTCACTTTTGTAACTGTTGTTCTTCGAGATGTGTTGCTCATATCCATTCCAAACCCGCCCTCCTTCCCCTCTGTCGGAGTAGCCGGCAAGAAGGAACTGAGGGGCGGATGGGGCGGCAGGGGTATATATCCGGTGCCATAGCGGCGCCACTCCAGGGAGCGCCCAGCCGACCCACCGAGTGTTGCTAGGGTAAAAATCTTCCGACGAACGTGCATGCGGCGCGCGCACACCTAACTGGAATGGATATGAGCAACACATCTCGAAGAACAACAGTTACAAAGGTGAGTAACCGTCTTTTCTGTTGATGGCTCTAATTTGGCCATATTGGGAGGGTCAAAAATTTGTTCCAATCTGGTAGCATTTAGGATGTGGTTTGTATGACACAAGGCTGCCTCATTTGTCCCCAAAAATCATAATGACCAATTTCAAATATACAGAAGCCTAAATTCTAGATTTCCTATGAACCATCTCTTATCTAGCCTGGAAAATTCCCATTTAATTGCAATTTTGGATTTGTCCAAGTTTGTCTGTGTGGGTCAAGATTCACATAATCCACCATCAGAAAGGATCAGAAAATTCAGATTATGCATTGAAACATCTCACGTAGCCTGGGTATATGCTGGAGAGAGGGATAACTAGTACACACACACACACACACACACATACACTGATTACTCTGTCTTATTGACAGTCAAGTTTTTAATGCCATCTGTACATTTCCTGATGGCTGATAATCCAGGTTGGGATATTAGTCCATTTCCTAACATGCAGGTGTCCAAATTCATAATCCACCTCCAGAATCAGGACTGACCGGACCCCTTCTTGGCAGACTGGGCAGAGAGATCAGAGTTGAAAGTGCTAGAGGGCTTGAACTCCCCTCTCATTTTTAAAGGCGATCCCTCCAGGGCAGGGTTGAGGCATGCTGGCATCATTGTTGCATCAGCTATTCCTGTCCTGTGGATAAATGGAGAAGTGCCAATCACCTTTGAGCAGCCACTGTGTTCATTTAAATCGTAGAGTGGAAAATGGCTGTGAATACAGCTCTGTATTTAGTATATTGCTAGGGAAGTGACGAGCAGCCCAGAATGGGTGGGGATGGTCACGAGTAGACCATTGAGATGTGCCATGCCAGGCTGTCCACAGTGCCCTTGTGCCTTTCAGGAGTATGAGGTGAAGCTGGCCCGGCTGAAGGCAGACTATGAAGCCGAGCAAGAGTCCCGCGCCCGACTTGAGGAGGACATCAATACCATGCGGACTTCCTACGACCGCAAGCTGTCCACTCTGGAGGAAAACCTCAGGAAGGAAGCAGGTGGGAACGGGGAAGATTTAGAGAAGTGCTAGCTCTTGGGGGAACCATAGAGCAGGGAGGATGTAGACCGGGGGACTAGCAACTGCAGACAATAGAACTTTGCAGTTGCAGCTTGGGCCACAACAGCACTTAGCTTGAATGAAAGATTTGAACTGCAGAGATGACAGGTCCCATCATGCATTGCTGTACCTTAAGCCAATTGGCTTGGCACAAGCCACACTTCTATGCACGGTACAAGGGTGATAGTTTCAAACTTATCCACTCTATGTGAATTAGGTGTGCCCCTTCAATGCCTGGTGAGTAGCCAATATGGCCTGTCAACTAGGCAAAGTTTGGGGATTCCTGAGACAATTGTGACTTGCTGCCAGCCATCCTTATTTGTTTTGCAGTGCTGCCTAGGAGCCAGTTGAGCTAGTTACTGAACAAACACATACCAGAAAGATGGTCTGTGCCCCAAAGAGCTGATAATCCATAGTAGTTCTATTACCTGTGTTCTCAGTGGTTGGCTCAGGCATTTTCTAATACAAAATGGTGATTTTTCTTTGACCGTAAGCCCCCACCCTCAGAGACAGGCTGAGCATTCTCATGTGAACCTCCAAAGTTTTACCATCCATTGTGAAAACTACTGTATTCATGCAGGATGCTCTCTGGGTCTCCCATGGTTTTCCCCAAACAGGGTGGGGTGGCAATTGGCAGCTGTTCTGCTCGCAGATGTGGTCGATGCAAATTTTGGGTGATATTTTCATAGAGTGATGCTCTAGTGGTGGAGAGCTTGTAGCTAAGATTTCTGGGTATTTTTTCTTGTATTCTCCAGATGCTGTCCTGAGGGTTGAAACTCTCCCTGACCAGGCACCTTTGTCTCCAGGCCCTGTTGTCGCCGTCACAGAAACAGAACAGGTGTCCACCAAGGTACCCATCAGCCAGTGCTCTTTATCAGACAAATGGAACAAATCTAGCTGCCTGTCCCCTATGTCTGTGAGGTTCATGGATACTCAATAAAAGAGCGTATTTATCTACAGTGCAGCTGCTTCTGGGGTGGAATGTGGCAGCTGTTTAACAGTGCACAGCAACACTACTAGGGCAGGAAATGAAAAAGAATCCCACAGCCAATTGAAAATGCAAGGGGAAATTTAGCTTTCCCAATGCCAAAACTTCACTCCAAGCAGTACCATATCCTTAAGGG
Organism: Mauremys reevesii; assembly: GCF_016161935.1. Lineage (NCBI taxonomy): Eukaryota > Metazoa > Chordata > Testudines > Geoemydidae > Mauremys > Mauremys reevesii. The sequence goes on from NC_052643.1 coordinate 2,808,903, forward strand.
TAATGTGACAATTTCGGTGGCTTGTGCTGCAGGGGGAAGCAGCAAAATGACATTCCTTCCTCTTTGGTCCACGAGCAGCCCCAGAGTGGGACAGCTTCCTGCTTCGTGTGTCACAGTACACATGCTGCATGTTTTCAGAACAGCTGTCTTTAGTTGCCTTTTGCCCTCAGGACACAGCAGAGCCTCAGATAGCCCAGTACGTCGGGAGTGTGACCAGAGAGAGTCCTGGAGCAGAAGTGGCCATTGCTGCTGAGGAGCTTCCAGTGGCTGTGGACCAGCAGCAAGTGCTTGCCAGGTCAGTAACTGTGCCTCTGATCCAGCAGAGCGCCTTCTGTGCATTGCATGTGAGGTGCATGTATTAGTTTAAGATTGGCCTACCAACAGCCCCAAGAAAGGAAAGACTTCAGAGTTAGTCAGCATTTGATCTGGTATTGCATGTGAGGTGCATGGACAGAAACAACCAGACTATTGCACTGTATTATTATTATTATTAAGTTCGGACAGTGTGCTTAATGTGTACAAAACAGAAGATGATGTGTCTCCTGCTCCACAAGGAAGTTCCAGTCTTGTTCAAACATGAAGGCCCAGCAGATCTGACATTAGATGTTGCCAAAATACAGAAATTATAACAGTGAAATACTGGGGAACAGGCCATTTGAAGAGATTGCAAATGGGACAGCAAGTGTTTTGCTTCTGGGTTACCAGATCAAATGCTGCCTAACTCTGAAGTCTTTCCTTTCTTGGGGCTGTTGGTAGGCCTGGCTTAAACTAATGCATTTCTATCTACTTGCTGTTTGGAACTGAACAGACCATGGAGACAACTCCTTTTTCAATCCCAGAGGGGGTTCCTCCAGGGCATTGGAGCCCCGGTGGTGGGGTGAGGTGTGGAGGAATCTTGCCTTGTTGCTGCCCATAGTGTAGCTCGACAAATGAGACTTTCCTCTTTAGGGCTGTCAGTCTGCTGTGATAAAACTCACCTTGAAAAATATGTTGGTTATTGTTACTGTAAAATATTTGCCCCAAAACAGTGAAAATGGAAATCAGCTGTTCTTGCAAGAACCACATCTGAACGAGAACTGGCAAATCGGTCCCTTCTGGCTTGGATCTGCTGTGGAATAAGGTTCAGAACCTTGAACCCAAAGTTGACCCTTGGAGTATGAAGAGCTTCAGATTCAAGGTTCAACTTTTGGCCCATCTTGAGTCCAAACTAGTGTGAAGATGGCACAGTTGTTACTCTACCCTGGAGAGGGCCTGACTGGACAGTCCCTTTAAGCAGAATGACATTGAAACAATGTGGGACTTGCTGTCAGTTCCCCACTAGTGGAGTTTCACTATATCCTGATTCACTCTTCGTGGGTTCCACTGTTTTTTGGGTCAATTGTGTGCCCTTATTTTAAACTCTCAAGTGCTGAATGCTGCTTCATTCTGAAAATGGCCTTGTGCTGTAACTGCTTCTCCAGAAGGTTTCCCAAGGGCTTCTCTGCTGCACATTTCTCTGTTGGGCATCTCTTAGGCTCAAACAGGCTATTAAAATATACAAGGCAGTGCACTTTGTAAATTATAAGCTATTCGGCTGTTAGGCTGCGTCAAGGCTGAATCCCCATTCTGCCACTCCGAGTGCAGGAAGTGGGGGCCCGCACGGACTTTACAAATTAATACTTGCCACTCCAGGCTTGTATTAAATTCCCAAGGTTACAGCTTCTCTCTGACCTTGACTTGGTAAATGCTGCCACCACCCAAATGCAAAAAAACCCCTTTGAACCCAGGAAGGAGCACGTGGGAAATCCTCCCTGTGGGGTACCCTCAAGCCCTCCGGGGAAGAGCTGAGAAAGAAAACAAAGGAAATTAGCTGTTGCTACCAGGTAATCAAACAACATGTACAAACCTCTTAGGGACACACACAATCCAATCTTGTTCTTAAAAAGGTAAGTTTTATTAAAAACAAAAAGAAAGAAAATACATCTGCAACTTAGGCTTTTGCTAGATTTTAAAAGAGCAATTCAAAAAATTAAGCACCCAAAATAGCTTTCTTGGGGGTTCAGCTTAAAGGTTACAACAAAAGCAAACAAAAGCATCTGGGGTTAGCACAGAGGAGATCCACAAGCCGGAATAAAGAATAAACCAGATCGCATTCATCAAAATGTTCCCTATCCAAATGATTCCTTCTAGATATGGAAGCTAATTTTTCATACCTGGTTCAAAACTTACACAGCATTCCTGCTTATAGCATTGCCGCTCTGCCCCTGCTTCTCTGGAGAACAACAGATGAAGGGAAAGTTTCTTTCCCATTTTAAAAAGTTCTAGCCTTCCCATTGGCTCTTTTGGTTGGGTGCCCACTCCTTTTCTTTTACCTGTGAGCTTGTTAACCCTTTACAGCTAAAGCAAGCAGAGAACAGCTACCAAGAGGGATTTTACAGCTAACTGGGTGGCTGGGTGTCTAGCAAAGGGAGCTACGCCCCCCCTTCATTTATCACAGGCTGAGACAGCTCCAAATAAATCATTCTGATTGATTGTGTCAAATCTCAACACTCCCTTGCAGAACTTAGTTTGCTTAACACACAAGAAAAGGAAACGCACTCCTACAATTACATTGTTAAACATCAAAGTTCTTTGCATATCAGGCAAGGCAGGGTTCCTTGGAGATGGGATTTTCAAAGCCTCCTTGAAAAGACTTTACAGCTCAGGATGTCTGCAGACTATCTGCTACTGTTTAGCAAAGCAGGATTCAATTGTGCATTAAACAAAAGCTGCTGAGGGCTAAATTGTTTCATATCAAACTCAAGCTATTGAGACAGGAGGTCCAGTGGAGCAGAAAGAGCCAGTTTCCTCTTGAGGAAACCTGAGTTCTTTAGGAATGGGTTTGCATGCTCTGATGGAAGAAAAGACAGTGAAGAGGATAGTATCATTGCAGGTCATGTCTACTCTGGCAGTCTCTCCTTATTGGCCCCCATTGGCCAGCCTCTGATATAGCAGCAGCAGTGCAACCCCCTGTGTAGAAAAAGTGCATGGCCGTAAGGTCCAGCTTACGCCAGGTTCAACCAGGATAAGCTCCACCAGTGTGAATAGTGACTCAGAGCAGTTTTACCCTCTCTACACCAATGCAATTACACGAGGGGCTGGCAACCAATGTCTGAAATCCTCAGCATAGGCAAGGGATTGTAGTAAAAATATTAACATTCCCAAGGGGGCGATCACCTTAAATGACCTGTTGGAGGGTTGTTAGGGGAACAGGTTTTTTTCCTCCTGTGCACAAAATATTCAGTAATTCAGTGCAGGTACATATTCCCTCATGATGCATGGACATCAATTTGTTGTGTGATTCACAGAAGGGCATTTGTCTTATCGTCATGGCAGACATTTCCCTGCCTTTCAGGGGCTTCGCTGTTGACCTGAGGTCAGCAAGAGACCAAGCCTTTGATGTGGCAGCCCCTGCGTATGGAAATTGCTCCCTTTACTACATCTGCCTAAGCCCACCCACTGAAAATAAATTACAAATGATTTTGGGATGCTCTATATCCTAATGGCAGCCCCTGCTATATCAATATGGGGCTAAACAGCAGGTTTCAAAACAAAGAATAAGGATTAGGATGTTAATTTAAAAAAAATCTTTTACTTCATAAATACAGGGCCATAAATGTCAAGATTTCTAGATATACCTAATGGTGAATACATTCAGGATGTATGTAAAGATACATACACTGAGCTCATGCTTTGGTGAACATCACAACACAAAGTAAATCTTAAAACAGAAGCAGCAAAGAATCCTGTGGCACCTTATAGACTAACAGTGCCACAGGATTCTTTGACTAACCAGACTAACCAGAACCAGACTAACACGGCTACCCCTCTGATACTTAAAACAGAGGCTCCCCATCATCACTCACCTCTTAAATCAACAAATCTGAATACTCACTTCAACAGAAATCACTCTCTGTTTATTGTATCTTTTAAAATGTCTCTAGGCAGTTGCCATGGAAGTGTATTATTTGCATATGTGCAGATGTTCCTTTATGCTACAGATCTAAGAAATGTGTCCAACTCTTCCAGGCTGCACATGCTGGAACAACAGGTGGTTGGAGGAGAACAGGCCAAAAACAAGGACCTGAAGGAAAAGCACAAACATCGGAAAAAATATGCAGATGAACGGAAGAAGCAGCTGGTGGCAGCGCTGCAGAAAATTGATGAGGACAGCAGTGACTGGGTCCTGCTCAATGTCTATGACTCTATCCAAGAGGAGGTGCGAGCCAAGAGCAAGCTGCTGGAGAAGATGCAGAAGAAGGTAACCCCTAAGAAGCAATTAACTCTTCGTATAGAGCTAGGATCTGGGGAGCATCCATGAGATTACTCTTGGAGGTGCCCCTTACTCTTATCCCTCTTTCCCTCATCCGCCTTTCCTCCTTCACCTTCATCCTTTTATTATAGTGATGAGACATTCCAGTCAGCATGACTCTGGCATCTCTGTGGCTCTCAGACTGATCCTAGTTAACTGACAAGACATGTTAGACACGGATTTTGATTATTTTAGCCCCTTGATAATCTTAAATATTAAATTATCCTCGCTCACATCAAAGCCTCATGATTTCTAAAAATAAGAATAAGATCTTTTGCTTGGGTGTAGCCAAAAATTGTCACTATGTTATTCCACCTCAACATAACACAAAGTAGAAGCTGTAAATCAAGTGGCCTACTTTTGATAGCTATTTATGACATGCTTTGAGCCAGCCTGGATAGAACAACAGACAGGAGACCCAAATTCTCTACTTGGCTCTGCTGTTGACTCATGTGGGCAAATTGTTTCCCCATCTATAATGGAGAAGAAAGATTTTCACTCACCTTTGTAAAGATCTTTGAGAGGTGCAGGGGAAAGTGCTATCCAGGCGTTGTTGTTATGATTTGTACTGTTACTCACACATATCTATAACCTAGGCAGAGTGGGCAGAACTTGGGATCATTGAGAATAGTCATGGTGAGCTGTTGCCCATCTCCAGCTTTGTCTTGCTTTGACCTGCAAACTAATAAATTGGCTGTGTGCATGCACGCCATGTGTGTGTGAGAGAGAGATTATTCTCTCTAGTGGCACAGCTTCTTACATTGTCACAGCTGAAGTGGGGGGGCACATAGAATCATAGAATATCAGGGTTGGAAGGGACCTCAGGAGGTATCTAGTCCAACCCCCTGCTCAAAGCAGGACCAATCCCCAACTAAATCATCCCAGCCAGGGCTTTGTCAAGCCTGATTTTAAAAACCTCTAAGGAAGGAGATTCCACCACCTCCCTAGGTAACCCATTCCAGTGCTTCACCACTCTCCTAGTGAAAAAGTTTTTCCTAATATCCAACCTAAACCTCCCCCACTGCAACTTGAGACCATTGCTCCTTGTTCTGTCATCTGGTACCACTGAGAACAGTCTAGATCCATACTTTTTGGAACCCCCTTTTAGGTAGTTGAAAGCAGCTATCAAATCCCCCCTCATTCTTCTCTTCTGCAGACTAAACAATCCCAGTTCCCTCAGCCTCTCCTCATAAGTCATGTGCTCCAGCCCCCTAATCATTTTTGTTGCCCTCCGCTGGACTCTTTACAATTTTTCCACATCCTTCTTGTAGTGTGGGGCCCAAAACTGGACACAGTACTCCAGATGAGGCCTCACCAATGTCGAATAGAGGGGAATGATCACATCCTCAATCTGCTGGCAATGCCCCTACTTATACAGCCCAAAATGCCATTAGCCTTCTTGGCAACAAGGGCACACTGTTGACTCATATCCAGCTTCTTGTCCACTGTAACCCCTAGGTCCTTTTCTGCAGAACTTGCTGCCCAGCCATTCGGTCCCTAGTCTGTAGCAGTGCATGGGATTCTTCCGTCCTAAATGCAGGACTCTGCACTTGTCCTTGTTGAACCTCATCATATTTCTTTTGGCCCAATCCTCTAATTTGTCTAGGTCCCTCTGTATCCTATCCCTAACCTCCAGCATATCTGCCACTCCTCTCAGTTTAGTGTCATCTGCAAACTTGCTGAGAGTGCAGTCCACGCCATCCTTCAGATCATTAATGAAGACATTGAACAAAACCGGCCCCAGGACCGACCCTTTGGGCACTCCACTTGATACCAGCTGTCAACTAGATATGGAACCATTGATCACTGTTGAGCCTGACGATCTAGCCAGCTTTCTATCCACCTTATAGTCCATTCATCCAGCCCATACTTCTTTAACTTGCTGGCAAGAATACTGTGGGAGACCGTATCAAAAGCATTGCTAAAGTCAAGAAATAGCACATCCACTGCTTTCCCCTCATTCACAGAGCCAGTTATCTCCTCATAGAAGGCAGTTAGGTTAGTCAGGCATGACTTGCCCTTGGTGAATCCATGCTGACTGTTCCTGATCTCTTTCCTCTCCTCTAAGAAGGGTGACCAGACAGCAAGTATGAAAAATCAGGATGGGGGTGGGGGGTAATAGGCGCCTATAGAAGAAAATACCCCAAATATCAGGACTGTCCCTATAAAATATATGGTCACCCTACGTCTAAGAGCTTCAGAATTGATTCCTTGAGGACCTGCTCCATGATTTTTCCAGGGACTGAGGTGAGGCTGACTGGCCTGTAGTTCCCCGGATCCTCCTTCTTCCCTTTTTTAAAGATGGGCACTACATTAGCCTTTTTCCAGTCAAAAGGGACCTCCCCCGATTGCCATGAGTTTTCAAAGATAATGGCCAATGGCTCTGCAATCACACCCGCCAATTCCTTTAGCACCCTTGGATGCAGCGCATCCGGCCCCATGGACTTGTGCTCATCCAGCTTTTCTAAATAGGCCTGAACCACTTTTTTATCCACTGAGGGCTGGCCACCTCCTCCCCATGCTGTGCTGCCAAGTGCAGCAGTCTGGGAGCTGACCTTGTTTGTGAAGACAGAGGCAAAAAAAGCCTTGAGTACATGAGCTTTTTCCTGTCACTAGGTTGCCTCCCTAATTCAGCAAGGGGCTCACACTTTCCTTGACTTTCTTCTTGTTGCTAACATACCTGAAGAAACCCTTCTTGTTCCTCTTAACATCTCTTGCTAACTGCAACTCCAAGTGTGATTTGGCCTTCCGGATTTCACTCCTGCATGCCTGAGCAATATTTTTATATTCCTCCCTGATCATTTGTCCAATCTTCCACTTCTTGTAAGCTTTTTTTTTTTGTATTTAAGATCAGCAAGGATTTCACTGTTAAGCCAAGCTGGTCACCTGCCATATTTACTATTCTTTCTACACATCGGGATGGTTTGTTCCTGCAACCTCAATAAGGATTCTTTAAAATACAGCCAGCTCTCCTGGACTCCTTTCCCCCTCATGTTATTCTCCCAGGGGATCCTGCTCATCAGCTCCCTGAGGGAGTCAAAATCTGCTTTTCTGAAGTCCAAGGTCCATATTCTGCTGCTCTCCTTTTTTCCTTGTGTCAGGATCCTGAAATCGACCATCTCATGGTCACTGCCTCCCAGGTTCCCATCCACTTTTTCTTCCCCTACTAATTCTTCCGTTTGTGAGCAGCAGGTCTAGAAGAGCTCTGCCCCTAGTTGGTTCCTCCAGCAACTTGCACCAGGAAATTGTCCCCTACACTTTCCAAAAACTTCCTGGATTGTCTGTGCACCGCTGTATTGCTCTCCCAGCAGATATCAGGGTGATTGAAGTCTCCCACGAGAACCAGTGCCTGTGATCTAGTAACTTCAATTAGTTGCTGGAAGAAAGCCTCGTCCACCTCATCCCCCTGGTCTGGTGGTCTATAGCAGACTCCCACCACAACATCACCCTTGTTGCTCACACTTCTAAACTTAATCCAGAGACTCTCAGGTTTTTCTGCAGTTTCATACTGGAGCTCTGAGCAGTCATACTGCTCTCGTACATACAATGCAACTCCCCCACCTTTTCTGCCCTGCCTGTCCTTCCTGAACAGTTTATATCCATCTATGACAGTACTCCAGTCATGTGAGTTCTCCCACCAAGTCTCTGTTGTTCCAATCACAATCATGCTTTTGATGCTGAAGGAATTAGGTATCTGTCTTCATTTGACTGTGGTTCGTTATAGCTATGAATCAGAAGACATATAAGCAGTACGAATTGCACCCAAAAATAATTGTAAATGCAAAATTATGCCCATCAAAGTGAGGCCATTCAGAAAATCAGACCCTCTGACAACATGCAGCTTTAAAGATATAGTGCTTACCTACCAAAGGGCCTCCAAAAACACGTGTGCACTCAGGTCCGCTGACAGCAATTCCAGGCCCCAGGGCAGAACAGCAATGGGCACGCATGCACAAGCAGTGCCCATGCGGACACGGTCTGCCTGACATTTGGGCGGTGCTGCGCCTGCGCTGGCCGGTGCCCAGCGAGCTGCCGACTGCGCTGCTGGGCCTGCTCTTCCAGCATGGCCAGGGTTTCCACCTGCCTGCCTGGTAGGGTTGCCAACTGTCTAATCGCGCAAACTGAAAGACCCTTGCCTCGCCCCCTGCTCCTTCCCTGAGACAACGGCCCTGTCATGCCCCTTCTCCAAAGCCCCACCCCCTGCTTACTCTCTCCCCCCTCCTTCTGTCGCTCACTCTCCCTCATCCTCACACACTTCCACCAGACTGGGGCCGGGGGTTGGGGTTCAGGAGGGGGTGTGGGGTGCAGGCTCTGGGAGGGAATTTGGGTGCAGGGTGCAGACTGTAGGCTGAGGCAAGGGGTTGGGGTGCAGGAGGAGATCAGGGGGTCAGCGCTTACCTCGGGCAGCTCCCGAAAGTGACCAGCACAACCCTCTGGCAGCGGATTCTAGGTAGGGGGCGCAAGGTCCATCTAGTCCAGTAACCTGTCTACAATAGGGGCCAGCACCAGATACTTCAGGGGAAGGGGCAGTAAACCCTGGTGTAGGCAGATGTGGGAGAATCTTCCCCTAGAGGAATTCATCCTAATCCCTAATAGTTCGTCCGAGATTTGCTTGAAACTTGAAGCCTGAGGTTTTACATCTCTTCCCATTTTTTATTATATGCTAGTGTAATTCTGAATATTCTTGACATCCATATAAGTTCCAGCCCCTCATAGCAAAATTCAAAATTATTTATTCCCACAACTTCATGTGGCAGTGAGTTCCACATTCTAATTGTACATTGTGTGAAGAAGCGTTTCCTTTTACCAGTTTTGAATTTGCCATCTTTCAGTTTCATTGAATGTCCTCTTGTTATTGGGTTATGAGACAGAGAGAATAGAAGTTCCCAGTCCACTTTCTCTGAACCATTCATATACCGTATACTTAGATCATGCCCTCTCTTTATTAGTCTCCTCTCTAAAGTAAACAGTGCAAATCTTTTCAAACTCTCCTCACGTCTTTCTTCCCTCTTCATATCTTCCTCCTAATCATTCTTGTTGTGCCAGTCATCTAGAGTTCTCTCTGTTCTCATCACAATTAACCCTTTCCTTTTGGTGACCTAGCTGCGAGCTGCTGAGACCGAAATCAAAGACTTGCAGTCAGAGTTTGAGTTGGAGAAGATTGATTATCTTGCCACCATCCGCCGACAGGAGCGGGACTGCTTGCTCTTTCAGCAGCTTCTGGATCAGGTGCAGCCCCTCATACGGCGTGACTGTAACTATAGCAACCTGGATAAAATCAGATGCGAGTCCATCTGGGATGAGGACAGCGGCTGCTGGAAACTCCCAGAGCTTGTCATTCAAAAAACCAGCCTTCCCGCAGGTAAGAAAGGCATCTGCATTGTACTCCCCATCCACGCAGCTTATCTCGGCTCACTGGCATGGCCATGTGTATCGCGTTTGGATAGTATTTGCTTATAAAACCTTGGTTTGGCTCACGGGTACAGAATTAGCTGTAATCTTTCTGTGAGAGGCTGGATGATGATCTAGCTAGATGAGGACAAAGCATCTCTTATTGGGACTACCTGACTATTTATTTTGAACAGGATGTCATTGATTTGCGTGATAGTAGGGAATCTTGTGTTAAACCACACAACAGTATAACCCATATCTGATTAAATATCGTAAGCATCTCTGGGCCTTTAGTGGAGTCTTGTTTGGTAACTGGTGCTTAACATAAAATTGTTGCCCTTCTCCCCATTCTTTTCCTTCAAGAACCTTGAAGCAGTTTATGAGATTAATTAATTAGGCTTCACAAACCCTCATCAGGTAGGTATTATTAGACTGGTTTTAAAAGGGGGTAAACTGAGGCACAGAAGGACATGACTTCCCAATGTGCCATAGTGAGTCTGTAGTAGAGTGAGGGAACCCAGGATGCCTGACCCCCAGTCCTGTGCTTTTTATTTCATTCCCTTCTCTGTATTAGCTGCCTTAGCCCAATAGATGAACCATTTTCCCTAGAAGGTTGAAATATTCACTGCACAGACCTGCAGGCCCCACATGTAGTTGCACTGTGGTATGTAACCTTTCATTTAAATCAGCTTCTGTACCCAATGGCTGGAGGATAGCTAATGTGATGCCAATTTTTTAAAAAGGCTCCAGAGGTGATCCTGGAAATTACAGGCCGGTAAATCTAACTTCAGTATCGGGCAAATTGGCTGAAATGATAGTAAAGAACAGAATTATCAGACACACAGATTAACATAATCTGGTGAGAAAGAGTTAATATTTTTTTTTTGTAAAGGGAAATCATACCTCCCCAATCTACTAGAATTCTTTGAGGGGGTCAATAAGCATGTGGACAAGGGTGATTCAGTGGATACAATGTACTTAGATGTTCAGAAGCCCTTTGACAAAGGTCCCTCACCAAAGGCTCTTAAGCAATGTAAGCTGTCATGGGATAAGAGGGAAGGTCCTCTCGTGGATAGGCCCCCCCCCAAATTCACAGTCCATTTTGGTCAATTTAATGATCATAGAATTTTTTTTAATCATAAATTTCATTATTTCAGCTATTTAACTCTGATATTTCACAGTGTTGTAATTGTAGGGTTCCTGACCCAAAAAGGAGTTGTGGTGGGGTCACAAGGTTATTGTAGGGGTGATTGCGTTAGTGCTACCCTTACTTCTGCACTATTGCTGGTGCTGGCACTGCCTTCAGAGCTGGAGAGTGGAGGCTGCTGGCCAGGAGCCCAGCTCTGAAGGCAGAGCCACCGCCAGCAGCAGCATAGAAATAAGGATGGTATGGTATGGTGTTGCCACCCTTACTTCTGAACTGCTGCCTGCAGAGCTGGGCCCTTGGCCTGCAGCCCCCGCTCTCCGGCTCCCCAGCTCTGAAGGCAGCGCAGAAGTAAGGGTGGCAATATCACAACCCCCCTACAATAACGTCGTGACCCCCTGCAATTCCCTCTTGGGTCAGGCCCCCCAATTTGGGAAATGCTGGTTTCCCCCATGAAATCTGGTCTTTTGTGCTTTTACTTTATACTATACAGATTTCATGGGTGGGGGAGACCAGATTTCACGGTCCGTGACGTGTTTTTCATGGCCATGAATGTGGTAGGGCCCTACTAATGGATCAGTAACTGGTTAAAAGATAGAAAATAACGGGTAGGAATAAATGGTTAGTTTTCAGAATGGAGAGAGGTAAATAGTGGTGTCCCCCAGAGGTCAGTACTGGGATGAGTACTGTTCAACATATTCATAAATGATCTGGAAAAAGGGGTAAACAGTGAGGTGGCAAAATTTCCAGATGATACAAAACTACTCAAGATAGTTAAGTCCAAAGCAGACTGCAAAGAGTTACAAAGGGATCTCACAAAACTGCGTGACTGGGCAACAAAATGGCAGATGAAATTCAATGTTGATAAATGCAAAGCACATTGGAAAACATAATCCTAATTATACTTATAAAATGATGGGATCTAAATTAGCTGTTACAACTCAAGAAAGATCTTGGAGTCATTGTGGATAGTTCTCTGAAAACATCCACTCAATGTGCAGCAGCAGACAAAAAAGCTTAACAGAATGTTGGGGATCATTAGGAAAGGGATAGATAATAAGACAGAAAATATCATATGGCCTCTATATAAATCCATGGTACATCCACATCTTGAATACTGCATGCAGATCTGGTGGCCCCATCTCAAAAAAGATATATTGGAATTGGAAAAGGTACAGAAAAGGGCAACAAAAATGATTGAGGGTATGGAATAACTTCTGTATGAGGAGAGATTAATAAGACTGGGACTTCTCAGCTTGGAAAACTGACGACTAAAGGGGGATATGATAGAGGTCTAATAAAATCATGACTGGTGTGGAAAAAGTAAATAAGGAAGTGTTATTTACTCTTTCTCATAACACAAGAACCAGAGGTCACCAAATGAAATTAATAGGCAGCAGGTTTAAAAGAAACAAAAGGAAGTATTTCTTCACACAAAGCACAATTGATCTGTGGAACTCTTTGCCAGAAGATGTTGTGAAGGCCAAGACTATAACAGGGTTAAAAAAAAAGAACTAGATAAATTCATGCAGGATAGGTCCATCAATGGGTCTTAGCCAGGAAGCGCAGGGATGGTGTCCCTAGCCTCTGTTTGCCAGAAGCTGGAAGTGGACAACGGGATGGATCACTTGATGATTACCTGTTCTGTTCATACCCTCTGAAGCACCTGGCATTGGTCACTGTCGGAAGACAGGATACTGGGACCCAGTATGGCCGTTCTTATGTTCTTATTGGTAGGTGCATAGCATGTGCCATCTATTGGATAAAAAGTGTAGTGTGAAGGTCCTTCTAGTCCCCATATGGCTCAGTAAGCAGTGATCTGGGGTGTCTGTAAGCAGCAGTGGGGAACAAGGGGGACAGTCAGGAAAATCTGGAAATGATTCAGTGCTGTTGGTCTTTTAAGTAATGCCTTTGTTCTCATAGCAGTTCCATCACTGCCACAGACTAAGCCAGCCAGGAAGAGCGCCTCAGGCGAGAACAGAGAGCTGCTGATGGTAAGCTGCACGTCTCCGGGACCTGAGGGAGCCTTCTGAGCTACACAGCTCTTCCTTCTGGAGGAAATAGGCAGAGGGCTGAGTGGCTCCAGAGGGACTCATGCCCAGCCATCACTGGTATTAGAATAAGGGTGTGTGTAAAGCAGAGTAAATAGTGAAGCAGTGAGCTGGCCTCACAGTCCAGTGGTCAGTCAGGGGAGTGTAGGACCTTGGCCAGCAGGGGCTGGGAATGCTGGGAGTCCAGCCCCTGAAGAGCAGGGCCGCCCAGAGGGGGGGGCAAAGGGGGCAATTTGCCCCAGGCTCCGCAGGGGCCCCCAAGAGAAGAGCGGAGGCTCCCGCCTCCGCCCCTCTCCTGGAGCCTCAGCCTCCGGCCGAGCCCCTGAGCCCCGCCCCGCTCAGAGCGGCGTGGGGAGGGGGCGGGGCAGCTGCCTCCGCTGGGCGTGGAGCTCACAGCCCCGCCCCCTCACCACGCGGCTCTGAGCGGGACGGAGCTCAGGCCCCGCCGGAGACGCGCTCGGGTAAGGGGCCGGGGCCGGGGAGGGGGGAAGCAGGACCTGCCGCCGCCAAAGCGCAGCCCGGTCTTCGGCGGCGGGGGTCCCTTCTGTTCCGGGACCCGCCGCCGAAGTGCCCCGAAGGCCTGCGGCGGGGGCCCCCCCCGCCACCGAATTACCGCCGAAGACCGGGCTGCGCTTCGGCGGCGGGTCCCGCTTCGGCGGTAATTCGGAGGCGGGGGGCTCCCGCCGTGGGTCTTCGGGGCACTTTGGCGGCGGGTCCCGGAACGGAAGGGCCCCCCGCCGCCGAAGACCCCGGGCCCCCGGAATCCTCTGGGCGGCCCTTCTGAAGAGGAGAGACAACCCTGGCCAGAATGATAGACAACAGAGCCCTAGAGCAGTTCCAAGACTAGAAGGATAGCGCATTGGCTGAATTCATCAGTCTCGCAGAATTTTGTATTTTCCCGCATAAAAAACATTCTGCCCTATAAGTGCTGCAGTTCCACCTTTTACCCACCAGAGGACGCTATGGTGCCAGAACAGCTGCGTTCATGCCGGCTGTTCTAGCGCCACAGCGGCCTCTGGTGGGGAAAAGGTGGCACTGCAGCACTTCTTAGGGAAAATGTTTTTTTATGCAGGAAAATACAAAATTCTATGCTCAGTGCTGCAGAATTCCCCCCAGAATAGAGTTCATCACAGCACCTGCCCGCGGAGCCAGGTTAGACAGATTGGGGCACACAGGGCTGCTGGGGGGGGTCACAGATTTGGGTTCAGAATGGCTAGTGGGGTGGACAGACGGGAAGGGCTCAGGAGCTAGTGGGGTGACAGCGTTGAGCCTGGGGATGGGGGAGGGGCTCTGCAGAGACCCGTGGGGACGAGAGGTGCGGGGACAGGGGCAGACGTGCCTGACTGAATGGGAGAGGCTTGGGGTCAGCCAGGGTCTGCATGGGGGAGGCTTCCCAACCCCCTAACAATCCCACCCCCAAAGAAAAACCTCCCACCCACACTCATCACCCTCCAGGGTCACTCCTAGGCTCCTTCCTTTTCCCTCAGCAACTACGTAATCCCCGACTCCTCCAAGTCTTTGCACTGCAAACAAAATATGCAGAATTTTGCAGAATTTTCAAATATTGTATGCAGAATTTTTAACTTTTTGCTGCAGAATTTTTAATTTCGGGGTGCAGAATTCCCCCAGGAGTAATCTTAGCTCTCCTTTGACAACCACAAAAACACTCCCTGCTTTGCTTGGCCTCTCTGCCGAGGACACAGTGGCCTAGGACTAGGATAGTGCAGCAAGTGTGGATGGAAGCTTATTCCCAAACTTCTGTGGGGATAATTGAAACCTGCCTCATGGATCAATTGCTGATTTCCCCCTCCCGCCCATGCAAAACCTTAGTAAATGGGACCAATCCTATTGCCCGCAGTGGCTGTGCGGCCCCTACAGGACCCCTTGGCAGGACTTTTGGACAGTGGATTTGCATGGTTTGCAAACCTACTGGCCATATATCTACTGCAGCCATGTATCACTGTTGCCAGAAAGCCATTCTGTGCAGCACATACAGTCCTGCACCCACTCCGTCCAGTGTAGCAGAATTGTACCTGTATCATTACATTTTGGACTTTGCTTACAGGTATTGGGGATGGGGTGTGGCAGGATGTAGCCCGATGCCTGTCCAGATTATTCCCAAGAATGTGTATTCTGCAGTGTTACTGTTGCCCAGGTTGGATAATATATTCGATCACTTCATATTATCTCTAAGTCTCTGGCCCTAGCTCATGGAATGGTGGTTGGCTGCTTTCGAGCTGGCGCTGAGGGGAGTGCTGCTCACAGCGTTTTGTGATCCCAGCAGGAAGAAGACCGCTACAAACTGATGCTGAGCAGGAGTGACAGTGAGAATATTGCCAGTAACTATTTCCGGTCCAAGCGAGCCAGCCAGATCCTCAGTGCTGATCCTATGAAGAGTCTTGGTAAATATCCCAACACTCTCCTTTCCTTTCCTCCTTGTCGGTGTCTCCTCCAGTGAGGGTTCCATTCCTGGCATGTTAGTCTAGAGGGATTTGTTGTTCCCCAGTCAAATAGCCTCTTTAATGGACAATGCAACCCATTCCTTTATTGGTGGTAATAGCCATTTTCCCCTCTGACAATGGTTCCCTAGAGTTGCTCTAGCAGACCAGACGTTGATAAACCTACCTGTAGTGATTTGAATGATTTGCTTCCAGTGCTTGTAGCTTGGAGGTAATTCACATTCAACGTGTCACCCTGACCAACACTTGCTGTCTTTTGTCCCTCCATAGGGTTGCCGCTCATCCCAGTTTTTCAGGGAATAAAGCACCATGGGCTGGATGTTCTGCATAAGCAGTGGCCTTAGCCCGTGTGTCATTCAGTGGTGCTAGTGATTCCTCTTTAAATTTGCCGTGGACTTAGTCCTTGGTGACAAGTGCCCTTGCTGTGTCTCACTCCATTTGTTTTAAGGATAGCTAAGCTCTGTAAATGTACAGCATGGGCCCATCTGTGCATTCAATAGGAGTCTCTTGCCAATCAGGCCCTTTGTTTTTTGGTTTTGTTTTGTTTGTTTGTTTGTTTTTAATTAATTTTGGAACAATGTACTGAGCTGCAAAGCTCTGTGGCCATTTCTGAGCCAGCACACAGAAATAAATGCAGCTGTGGATGAACCGATAGATACAGAGCCTTTCCTCTTCAGGTCACTGGTTCCAAAGTAGACTAGGTAGGTCTAACAAAAGATAACAACCTTGTGGTAGCCTGAGTGAAACAGATTTTTGTGGGGTTTCAGTCTAATTCCTAGTGAAGAGCTGTCTGCATAATAAAATCCACCACCACAGTTGGTGCTAATTGGCATCCTTGCTAGCAGAAATTGGATGGACTACACACACTCCCATCTTACCTTTACAAATGTCTCATGAGGACAGGACTGAGGCACATTGATGAAGCAGCATGAAGAAATGTATCCAGTTACTACTTCTGTGAATGAAACCTATTACCCTTAGTCTCAGGTGCCTGTCATGCTGGCAGCTGGGCTGTTCAATTACAGAGAATAAGCAGAAAGACAGAACAAAACAGAGACATAATCAACAATTCAACCAACTAAATGAGCTTTGCATTGTGCCATGAAAGTCATTAAACTCTGGCTGTGATGCACTTTCAAGGGGATGTGGGCATCAAATCCCAAATGTGGAGGCAGTCCGCTGAGAAAGCTCAGCCACCAGGCTGAGTTATTAGTATTTGACTAGATACATTGCATATTCAGAAAATCAACCAGTGAAACGGTCAACTCCAGTCTGGAAGTTCCTTAAAATGAGTAAATTAAATGCAAAAATATCTAAATTTCCTGACTGCCTTCAATAAAATTAATGGATAAGGTTTTAATGCAGCTGGGAACTTGGAAAAGCATTGCTGAGTCTTAACAGACCAAACATGTGGGTATGTCCTGTTCCTTTACTCTACAGCCCATCATGACTCCCCTCCTGTGCTCAGCGCCCCCCTGAACAACAACACCTCCAGCATGGCACCCGTCTCTCCTTCACAGACTGTGGAGATGCCCCAGCCACGTCCTTTCCGCCTTGAGTCGCTTGACTTCACCACACCGTCCTCCAAAACAAAGCGCAAGAAGGGCAAAAACAGCTTCAGCAGTGACCCCTTCTGAGTGAACTGGCCTCAGGTGAATACGGATCCTTCTGATTGTAGTGGCCTTCATGGACTCCAGTCCCCTGTGGCCCCTGGTGGCAGTGTCTGCTCAGATTGCAGCAACTACCTTGGCAGTTACCCTCTTAACGATGTAGAATTTGGTGGCAGCAATCTTCTTATCACAGTGGCTTTTGGAAGGGACAGTTTGATTTTCCTTTCAGTTTAGGGTCAGTGGAGACAAATGCTGCTTCCAGGGGTTTTGAAGTCTGTAGTAACAACTCCAGGTTCAAGCTGGGGCTGGCACAGTCCTTCATTACCTGCTTCCCTGCCATGTGTGTGCAGCCAGCACCATATATTTAGTCTTCCATTCTGGTCACTGCCATGCCCACTCAAACCTCTGTTCTTGGACTAAAATCTTTAGGTGATGTGAGGCAGTTCAAGATGTTAAGAGTTTTGTAAACTGTATGTTGACTGTTTATATTTTAGTCATTTATCTTATGTGCAGGACATCTGGTTAATGATCACAATACATTGCCTTTTAATGACAAACTCCGTCTGACTGCTGTTATATTTACCGTTCATGTTCCTTTGCATTTTTGCCAGATGTTGCATACATTGGCCACTATCCCTGTAGCTGCAAAGCACTGGGTCGGGAGTGTCTTTCCCATCAGCTTTTGCTTCATAATCCGAAAGCCAGCATATTCGGCTGTTGATCAGCAAAAGACACTGCCTACCCTAGCTGTCCTAGACAGGGAGAGGTGACCCAAATGGCAGATGTTCAAAAATCATGCGATTGGCTTTCATGGCAGGAGATTTTGTAAAAATAATAGATTGTGTTCTTTTTATTAGCTTTCTGCTTTTTGAACCTTTAGGGTCCACTGGGGTCACATTATGAAGCTTTCTCCACAGCCATGAGGGATAGAAACTTACTTTTAAGCATGAATGCTGAAATCATCACATAGCCACTTGACTCCAGGAGCTGGGGCTTTAAGGAAAACAGTAATTGTCATGAGACTTGTGACACAATCATGAGAGTTAGCAACAGCGCCAGTAAAAACATGCCAATGGGATTCCTGAAGGGCGGGGCTGCAGAAGACAGGGACCCAAAGTTATTTGTTTTTAATGTCATGCTTGGGAGTGGCTACTGCGGTAAGCCTGGGGCATGCAGGGAACCAGGCAAGGACGGTGTGAGAGGAAGCGGCGCGCTGCGCAGGCGCAGCAGCAGCCGCAGAACCCGGGTGCAGGAGCAGCCTGGCCTGGGCTGGGGCTGCTGCCATCCCTTTGATGGGCCGCAGGGGGCGCTGACTCGGAGGCGGTTTTAGCGCGCATGGGCGGGGCTCAGGGCGCCCTCTGAGGACGAGCTGCTGTGCTGGGCCCGCTGTGTGGAGGTGTCTGTCTCTGATTGGGCCCCGCTCTCGAGGAGGCGGGACTTCAGATCTAGTCCTCGGGCCCCGAGAGGGAGGGAGGATATGCCGGGTTCCCGATCGCTTCCGGGTCACAGATTGAGGCGGCTTTGCGTGTCCCGCCTCTACGGGCAAAGCGGGTCGGTGATTGGCAGCGTGGAGAGGATCGGTTCCGGGTGAGGCTGGCCCCCCAAGAGGAAGATGGAGGTAGCGGCCGCTCTCCCCTCAGGGCGGCTCCTGCTGCTGGCGCTAGTCGGGCTGGGCCTGGCCCAGGCGGACGGGGGGCCCCGCACCCTGGTGCTGCTGGAGAACATCAACCTGCGGGACACGCACTCGCTCTTCCTCCGGAGCCTGGCGGGTGAGGGCGGCGGAGCGGAGCCCGGGTGGAGGGAGGGGAGAAGCGGGGGGTCCCACGGGAAGGCGGGAGTCATGGTCTGGGGGAGGGCGACGGGGATGGGGGGAGCCTGGGTCCATCACGGCGCAGCCTCCCGGCCCCACTACGTCTCCCCGTGAGGGGTGCGCCTGCCTGGGGTGGCCGACGGGGTCGGAGTCCTCTCGCGTCTGGTTCTCTGCGGGTGCCACGCTGACCCTGCATCCTCCATACAGCGGCGGCGGGGCTTGGTCGCTAGGAAGTGCCACGTGTGTCAGTAAGGACCGGGGCGGGGGGATGCTCCCGTGCTCTGTACCTGGGGTTGGTGCCTGTCTGGCTGCTGAAGAGCTTCACGTTTGTTAGACTCGCCTCTCCCGTTGTTGGCTGCAGCCCCTGCTGCCCAGATCTCACGAGAGCATTTGCCTCTTTCCTGTGCGTGTTTCCCCCTCTGGTGTTCACGTCATCCGCAAGTTTATCACGGCTTGATTCACATCAAAGACGGGCATGGAAATGCTATTGAGAGCGCAGAGGTTCTTGTTTGTTTTTAATTTGGTTTGTCCAAAAAGTCCCTGTGTCCCCTGAACACTGTGGATTAGATTGTAAGTACCAAGAAGTCACTGCTTGGAGACTGTCAGGAACAATTCTGCAGACAGTGCTCACTGGAGTACTGAGGCAATAAGTGTATTGTGGAAGAGTAAAATTCTTGACTTAGATATTTATGTAGCAACTTAAAAAGTATCGAGGAGTCTGGTGGCACCTTAACGACTAACAAATTTATTTAGGAATAAGCTTTCATGAGTAAAAAAACCCACTTCTTCAGATGAATTATACCTTAAAGTATGGCAACCAGATGCTTAGATTGTAATGGGTAAGACTGAATTAAGGGTCTTATCTCATTTTCTAGCATGATCTGTCTTACACTTTTTTTAAAATTAAAGTTGTGTCACAGTATTCATGGCTATGGTCTTTGTTTTCTGGGTGCAGATAGAGGCTTTGACCTCACCTTCAGGACTGCTGATGACCCTGGCCTGTCCCTCATAAAATATGGAGAATTTCTGTATGACAATTTGATTATTTTCTCCCCATCTGTAGAAGGTAAGAGATCCTTTTGCATAAAGGTAAAGACTCAGAAATTAAGTTGTGTAATACTCTGAGGCCCTTGGAGAAGACACACTAGATCTGTAAAGTGCCTCGCAGATATTTGCTAACCTTCATAATACCCCTTTTGAGGCTGGTCTTTTACTGTTCCAGTTTTCCAGATGGGGAGGCAAGAGACTTACCCAGGGTGAAACAATGAGAGGTGGCAGAGCTAGGCCTCGTGCTGACTCCCAGCCTCCTGCTCAACCATGAGATTGCTTTTCCTAGGTTTGATAAAACTGATCAAAGTATTCTTCGGACTTGCTTCATTTTGACCTTGAGGTGGCTTTTGGGGCCTGTCCCTGATATGTAGAATTACAGGTGTTATCTTCATTCATCATTGGGCAAACTGTGGCAGGAACTGTATGCATTTTAAGCAGTTAAATGGCCATCAGGCAGCTTCTAAAAAGGAGGGAGGGGGGCAGAAGCCTGTAGAACAAAGAATAAGCACACATATATAGCTGATTGCTTTGTACCTGCAGTCACTGTTGGGTATCTATTTTCTGTAAACACTATTTCATTACCAGTGTTTGCTGTGATAGTAACTGTTATGTCTGTTAATAATTCTCAGACTACTTTATAATCCCTGTGGTAGATCTAGAATTATGGTATTGTGATTCAGTAAAAAAAAAAAAAAAAATGTTTTGAATGTGTATTTTTGGAACAGTGCTTCCATAGATTAACAAATGCACTGTTCTAAAATTCTATAACTAAAAGATGGAATAACACTGTCATTATTTAAAATGCCTTGATTTTAAGTGTAGTAGTAGTCGGACACCGCCAATACCACACTGAGTAACCGAGACAGCTGACCAGGGAAATAACCCACTTCCTTCCCTGATGGACCAAGGGACGTACCCTACCCATGTACTTATCCGCTCCACCGATACTGACTTGGACTCCTTATTCATTCCATGGGTGGCGTAGCCGAGCCCACTTATCCACTGACACTTTAAAAACTTTTGCACCCCAATCTGGGTCTGTGCCAGTTATGCGATATGTATATATCTTTTCATCCTTGCAAACGATACCTGTAACCTCCCCATAATCCAAGCCTGACCCCAGATGTACAGTACCTTCCCTCTCAACCTGTGTATATTTCATTTCAAACATTCACTTTAATAAAAATTTTAAATTGTTCTAATTCACACCAAAATATCTGGATTCTCTCTTTACCCCTATTAACAGCCTGCATCAGACTTGATGAGGGATTATTAATAGCAACCTTTTTGAAATACATCCCTTCAGGAAAGTGAGAGATCAGGTGATATTGGTGTGATGAGAGAGCCAAGAAAGACCTTCCAAAAGGAACACTGACTTAGCAAGAGTAGAGAGCTAGCTGATTGTGTGTGAATTAAACTGAATAGTATAATCTGTAGCCCCAGGTTATAGCACACTTAACTTCAGGTGAGCCTCAGAGATAGTGTCAGGTAACTTAATTTTGAACATTACTACTAGGACTGTGATATTGGAATCAGATCCTTAGGAGAACTAACTACAGAGCTGTGCAAGAAGAAGCTATTGACTCATGATATGTAGGAACCCTTTTTAAACTACTTCAGAGCTAAATTTTAGTGTGGCATACAGTGTCTTTCTCATGACCTGTTCTTAACCTCTGACTTACTCCACTTCTGTCCTTCTCTTGGTGTTCTGTTTTCTCTTTCACTTCCTTAATTAAGATATTGTAGAGTAAAGTTTTGGCTGTACCTTTTTCAACTTGCAGAGATGCATGTTTCTCTAAATTCATTTGCTTTCTCTTAGATATATTGGTTATTGTTGCTATAGTGAAGTTTAATTAAATTTGATTTTATTAGAGAATGGAATGAGTGAGGTATTCCTCATTATTTTCCCAGGAATGCTTGCATTAGTGCCAGTTGTAATTCAACTTCTACAAGAAGGAATAATTAATATTTCCTCTTGTTGACAGATATCTTTCTCAATCTCAATGCAGAAGTCTCTCACTATCTTTAAAATGTAGAATTTCTACCTGCAAACAGATAAGAATTGTATCTTGGGGTTGAGTGAGGAAGAAACAAATCAACTACATGTAACCCAGGGGTCGGCAACCTTTCAGAAGTGCTGTGCCGAGTGTTCATTTATTCACTCTAATTTAAGGTTTCGTGTGCCAGTAATACATTTTAACGTTTTTAGAAGGTCTCTTTCTAGAAGTCTATAATATATAACTAAACTATTATTGTATGCAAAGTAAATAAGGTTTTTAAAATGCTTAAGCTTCATTTAAAATTAAATTAAAATGCAGAGCCCCCGGACTGGTGGCCAGGACCTGGGCAATGCAAGTGCCACTGAAAACCAGCTTGTGTGCCGCCTTCGGCACCTGTGCCATAGGTTGCCTATCTCTGATGTAACCATAAGAAAAGTATGTCTTTAAATGTGCCCAAACAAATAATAATAAAAAATTCATTGGCTATTTCTCTGCAACTGAGATTGAATGGCTAGATCTATGCCTTTTAAAGGCTGGATTTTATGGCTCTCTTTGCCTTCCTTCTGAAGGAATTAATCCTCCCTTAATCCAACCCTTTAATCTATGTTGGCCATAGGTGTATGTGGCTTCAGGATCCTGCTTAGTTAGGCACAGGAGGTGCCCATCGCTCCAACACAGCTTCTCTATTAATTTGCCTCACCACCTTTGTATTTCCCTCTCCTCCCTTGCTCCGAAGCACTAGTGAAATAGTTTGCTGTCCGCTTTTTGAATCACTAATGTCTGATGCATCTTTTCAGATTTTGGCGGAAACATCAATGTGGAGACAATTACTGCTTTCATTGACGGAGGCGGAAGTGTCCTTGTGGCTGCCAGTTCTGACATTGGTCAGTAAAACCTGCGTGTCAAACAAATGAGCATAAATGTTGGCTTTTCATTTTATAGCTGCATAAGAGTTTGCTGGATATAGAGAGCACAGATCAGTCCTGTAGGGGAAGGTGTCTTCCTTGTCATGGGAGCTCTTAGAATTCTGGCTGCAACCTTTTTTAAAGGGGATTTTCAAAAACTAAAACTATACAGCACTCTGTGCATTCACAACATGCTACAAACCTTCATCCTCACAATGCTCCGAGGGAATTGGTGGTAAAGAAAAAGGAATGCCTTAATTTCACTTTCCAAAGAAAGTTGAGTTCAGCCAAGGGTTGTGTACTGAGTGCACCCAGCAGCCTGGTTAGCAGGACGCTAGCACATAAATCAGGGCTGTCCTTTGTTTTTATTTTGATTTTTAGTTGCTTTTGTGTCTTGTACATACTGTTAATTGGGAATCCACTTCTCTGTCCTTTTAGGTGATCCTCTGCGAGAGCTGGGCAGTGAGTGTGGAATAGAGTTTGATGAGGAAAGGACAGCAGTCATTGACCATCACAACTATGATATCTCAGACCCAGGCCAGGTAAAAGTCCAGACACTGAATTCTTTGGGTATGTCCAGGGCTTGAGGAAACTTGTCTTAGCTAGTACATAGCTTCTGGGAAGGAATTTTTTTTTTTTTTTTAAGCAGTTGGCCGTAAGGACTGGAGACACATCTTGTCTTCCTTTTTCTCTTCTTTCCCCTCCTATCCATGCTTATTCCAAAGACTGTTTTAAGTAGCAGCTGTGAATCTTATTGAATGATATGCTGCTTTTATTATTGCTCTTATCTTTAATGTGAGATTGCAATTTATCATGCACCTTTGATCTATGCCTAGACAACTTCTAACATTCCAGTCACACTGAGCAGTTAAAAACACCACCTGGAATAGTCAGGGGTTCACTGTATTGGACCTCGAACCCCTCGGGGGTAGGAGATCAGAATTCCCCCTTTCTAGTGAAATATTTTATTTCCTTTTATTCATGATGGGTCAGGAGATAGAATATCATGCTTAATAGCCAGACATATTAAAAAAGGTAAACTCTAGCTCAAGACACAAGGACAAAGAGAGATCAATATAGAAAACTCTGTGGAAGTTTATCAAATATATGTGATATCTTGATTTTTCTGTCCTTGCATGGTCCATCTGGTTGGGTGCATGGTTCTGAAATATCTGTCTTTACAGGAGAGATACAAGATGTCCCAATAATGTTTGAAAGTTAAGGACATTGTAACATAGCTTTTCTGTAAACTATGTGGGGCACACACAATCCCCGATGGATGGGGGAATCACCGTTGCTTTGGGGTGCCTATGTAACTTATTAGCAGTGCAGATTTTGCAAACTTTCCTTTTCTACCGTACCATCTTGTGCTCGCTATCAACCTATCTTACAGAACGTGTAGTAGGACTTGGAGATTCATAATTTGTAGCTAGATACGAGTTCTTCCCAGCCAGTAGATAGTTGAAGGCCTATCCAATATCACTGAAAGAATAACTCTCCAACAGTGGTTTTCAACCTTTTTTCATTGCAGACCCCTTTGGAAATTTTAGACTCAGGTTGAAAACCACTGTTCTATGGTAGTAACAGCCTTTTGTGCACCCCTTAGACATAGTCTAAGGTTGAAAACCACTGCTCTTAGGTTCATGGGGCCTTTGATTTCACTGTGGTGCTGTTATTTAGACTCTCTTAATATGCTTAGTTCTTAGATTGGTATCTCTTCTAGTATGTTGTAATAGCTGAATTACGTCCTGGTTTAAACAAAAAAATTTCAGTGGAAAAATGTAACTAAAACTCGGTACAGTAAGCACAGTAACTACCCCTCTGGATACACAGCTGTCCCTCAGGGAGAATTCTTCTGAGTGACTATAAGTTACATCACCGTTTAATTAAGGCAGCTCCTGACAACATGCTGCAAAGCTGTAAGCTCGTTATTCCTTCCTTAAGAACATCTTGTGTCCTAGAGCAAGGCCTTGCAGGCCAAGGGAGCCAAACTGCTCTAGGATGGGCTGTGTAAGTGTCACGGACTAAGGCTTTAGGCAGCAGCTGGCCCCAGTATCTTCTGGCACTTTGGAATGCAGATTCTTCTGTGTTGTACTTCAGGGGTAGGCAACCTATGGCACGCATGCCGAAGGCGGCACGCCAGCTGATTTTCAGTGGCACTCACGGTGCCCGAGTCCTGGCCACCAGTCTGGGGGGCTCTACATTTTAATATAACTTTAAATTAAGCTTTTTAAACATTTTAAAAACCTTATTTACTTTACATACAACAATAGTTTAGTTATATATTATAGACTTAGAGAAAGAGACCTTCTAAAAACTTTAACATGTATCACTGGCACGCAAAACCTTAAATCAGAGTGAATAAATGAAGACTCGGCACAGCACTTCTGAAAGGTTGCCAACCCCTGTTGTACTTTCTTGACATGCTTTTTCTGTTATGCTGAAATCCCTTCTACAGTGTTCACATCAGCTTGTGGCAGCAATCAGAACAAATAGGAACTAATAAACACATGTTCCTGCAAGAGATTTGCATCTGTCGCCCTGGGATTTACCTTCCTTCTGATTTAAGCTTCCTAATATGCAACTCACAAGAGAAAACCTGCTCTAAACAGTAACCAGCAGGGGCTGTTCTCTGTTCCCTGAGGGCTTCTAAGCATGTGCCCGGTTTCTTCTCCTGCTCTTACCTCCTCCATCCCCTTGCCCTGTGTTACAATTCTTCTTCCTGTCAAGAGGCCAGGTGAGACTGCAGAGCCAATTAATGCTACTTCACAGTTCTGGAAGGGCAGCTGTAGAACCTGAGGTGCTGTGTGGTGCAGATCACTAGCCATAGAGTGGCAAGCAGACACACATGTTAACAAGTTGCCTGTGCATTAATGACATTGTTAGTAGCTTGTGAAAGCTCACCACAGGTCTCTTGTTTCCTCCCTGAAGCACACGCTCATTGTCGCAGACTCTGAAAATCTGCTGAAGGCTCCCACCATTGTGGGGAAAACTCCATTAAACCCTGTTCTCTTCCGAGGAGTTGGGTAAGTGAACCACGAGGCAAGGCTGGCAGTGGGGCTGTAACTGAGAACAAGAGGTCTCTGTTTGGATGGGTTTCTTGCCACTACCTTACCTCCAGATAGGTTATAAGCCTGGGGCTGGGGTAGGGACTATTATAAACAAAGCATGATAGGTTGGTTTTTGGTTTCTTCAGTTGAGATGCAACAGGCATTTGGTCCTTTAGCAGGATGGAATTGGGTGGAGGGCAGGCAAGAAAGGTGCAGACTTCGTGCTGATTGAGAGATTACCTTTGATTGCCCAATCTAGTTATAAACTTCTTTGAAACAGAAAACTTTTAATACAGTAACTCCTCACTTAAAGTCGTCCTGGTTAACGTTGTTTCGTTGCTTATCAATTAGGGAACATGCTCGTTTAAAGGTGTGCAATGTTCCCTTCTAATGTTGTTTGGCAGCCGCTTGTTTTGTCTACTGCTTGTAGGAAGAGCAGCCCATTGCAGCTAGCTGGTGGGGGCTTGGAGCCAGAGTGGACTGGTAGCCCCCTATCAGCTCCATGCTCCCCTAAGTTCCCTGTGCAGCAGCTGCCTGCAGTTCAGCTGTGTCCCTTCCCCCACTGCCATGTGCTGCTCCTGCCCTGTGCCTTGGAGCTGCTCTCCGAGACTCCTGCTTGCTGTGCCAGGGTTGGGAGGGAGGGAAGGAAGAGGAGGACTAATGTCAGGGTGTCCCCCTTCCCCCTGCTCCTGCACCCCGCTTACCCCATCTTCCATAGAGCAGGGCTCAGGACAGAGGGAGCTTATAGCAGCTGTGGTGTCAGCAAGCTGATCTAATTAACAAGGCAGTGTACTTAAGGGAAATGTGCATATCTCCCTCCATTCCTGCTGCCTTCTAGAGTGAGAGAGTTAACCCTTGAGCGCTCAGCCAATTGCTAGTTCATCATTTAGCAGTAAGGGAAATATCCCACCCTCTGACTCCTCCACCTCAACCAAGCTTCACAATCATCATCACTGTGTACTAGTATTGAATTGTTTGTTTAAAATTGTGTGTGTGTATATATCTTTTGTCTGGTGAAAAAAATTTCCCTGGAACCTAACCCCCTCATTTACATTAATTCTTATGGGGAAATTGGATAAGCAAAACGATGTTAAGCGAAAAGTCACATTTTTTTCAGAAGCATAACTACAACATTAAGTGAGGAGTTACTGTATTTTACTTCTTGCTGTTTACTCTTTCTCTCTACTTGGACAATGAAAGTAATCCATTCACTTCCCTGTTCTCATGTACTCATGTTTGTTTAAACTATTTGTATTTGAATTTAGAACATAGAAACGCTTCTGTTGAAGTCAAGTTTTTTGTAAAGGGTTGTTAAAGGAAACTTCAGTCTTTGATGTAATAGTATTTCTTTAAAATAGCATAACTATTCACAGTTGTTTAAAGTGTACAGTTGATATAAAATTAATTGGGCCTGATTGACTTCAGTGTGTGTGTTGCCACTAATTTCAGGAGGAGCTGAGTCAATCCCATGGTTCTCAACCTCTGTGAATTTCATATACGTTAGCACACTTCAATCAGAATGTAGTGCACACTAATCTTCTTGGGCAGGTATCGCAGGTTTGACCAGGTTTCAGGTGTCTTCCTGGTACTTTGATTGTGTGTGTCTCACCACAGGATGGTGGCTGATCCTGATAACCCTCTGGTACTAGATATCTTGACTGGCTCCTCTACATCATACTCCTTCTTCCCAGATAAACCCATCACACAGGTACGCACAGTTACCTTTGTCCTCTTTTGCTTCTAATCCTGTGGAATTAATTACCTCTCTTTCAACAGTTTAAAAATGGATCAAGAGACTTAGCTCAAGTGCCTCTTATATTTTGTGTCAAATACTTATGGGTTTTTTCAAAGCTCCAGTCCATGGTCTCTCAGTACTATATATTTTCTAATATTATCATGGAAATCTTTCTTACTTGCAGTTTCATTGGATCCAAATGGAAAAAGCTTAACAAGGCTGCATTGGAAGAAATATCAGCTCTTAACTTTGGTACTGTTTTGCTGTATCAAAGGGGCTGAATTCAGACTGGTGAAGTAGAAGCAAAAGGCTCTGAACCCCATTGCTACTGTGGCAGGCAATAGAATTTGAAGCCTTTTTCCTCTAAGATGCTGGTAGAATTTGGACCAAGTTGGTAGTAATTGAAAGCTCTGTCCATCTTCCAGCAGGACTGTGACCAGTGTGAAATGAGGTGGTTCTTCTGTTTAGTTTTGAGGCTCTGTAGCTGCAAGGGGTTAAAAACGATGCTGTTGTAGTTGACAGATTCTGGGAGATGAGTGTCTCAGCTGTGTTGAAGCCTCATGCTTCTCTCCACTTAGGTAGTGCAGTAATCTGCAAAAATGCATTGTGTCTTATTGACATGATGAAAATGTAGGGAAAAATAATAAGCTGGGAGTTGGCATGAGTGGGACTTTACTGACAGCAAACGTGTTCAACTTCTGTCTGCTTAACATGTTCTTCCATAATGGGAATTTGAACAGGCAGATGAGTAGTTTAAACATTCCCTTTAATTAGGCTTATGAGGTTTGACAAGTCGTTTGACGCGACAATAATAACTTGGATTGTACTTGTTTGGCCCCAGCCAGACCTAGCAGCAAAGTTAAAGATCATCCAAAAGCATTTAAGTCTCAGACGTTTCCCTGCTACTATTCACTATTTAAACCCCATGGATAATACTGCCTGGCTAGTTTCAGTACTTGCCTAATAAAGCTGCTTAAAGCCCTGATGCCGCCTTTCCATATATATTAAACATGTGAGTTTCTGGTTACTTTTTCTTGCCATGTGATCTTGAGCACATCATCCCTGTGCCTTTATTTCTCTTGTCTGTACAGTACCCAGCCCACTGGGGTCCCTATCTCATTTGGGGCCTCAAGGTGCTACTATAGTACAAATCATTAGTGCTGATTTAAATCAATTCTTGTCCAATTTCAGTACCCTCATGCTGTTGGGAAGAATACCCTTTTGATTGCTGGTCTCCAGGCCAGGAACAACGCCCGTGTCGTTTTCAGTGGCTCTTTGGATTTCTTCAGCGATGCTTTCTTCAACTCTGCTGTGCAGAAAGCTACACCTGGCTCTCAGAGGTGCACTAGCTTAATGTGGTCTTCTGTAGGTAGGGTGGGCTATTCAGGCTTTTCTGTCCAAGTGGTTTGGGTACCTCTTTGATCAAGGGATCCCTAGCAGGTGATGAGAACTAATTGTATCAAAGATGACTGATGGAAATACTCTGAATACTATCATAACTATCCAGCCCTGCTACTGTAAAATCTACACTGTTTAGGTTATAATAAAGCTTAAGAAGAAGATGCAACTTCCTTTAAGTGCAGTGCAAATTGTCAAACTGGCTAACCCATAGAGCTGTCTTCTGTCCTTATAGATATCCTGATGATAGCTGTGTGAGAAGCAGTTTCCGCATCCATTGTATTCAGACATGCTGTGAACACAATTCATAATGTGGGCACAGCTCTTACTTGGAAATTTTGACATAGAATATTATACTCTGAGCGCTGATATAGATCAGATCAATGAGCAAGCTGGAAACCTTTCAGTGCTGATCTGTTAAAATATGTTTCACTGTATTTTTAAGCAACTACCTAGAAGACCTAGTAGACAGTTGGGGTCTAAAGATCAAACAGTTTTATGGGAAAACTTTCGAGTAATGTGATCATTTAAAATGGGTGCGGACTTTCTGATCTGGCACTTAGTTCTTGGAAAAAATTCATAGGATACCTGACTGAAAAAATGTCTGGTCCCTATGAATGCCCTCCAATGCAGTCTCCCACTAAGGTTCTGTTCTCAACCTCTCACCATCTCTAGGTACTCTCAGACTGGTAACTATGAGCTGGCTGTTGCCTTGTCCCGCTGGGTATTCAAGGAAGAGGGTGTGCTGCGAGTTGGAGAGGTATCTCACCATCGTGTAGGGGAGACATCACCACCTAATGCCTACACTGTCACCGACCTCGTGGTAAGACTGTAGGAAAATGAGTCAAATAGACTTGTGCAGAGAGAATGTACTCTGGTTCATTGGGCTAGGAGTGTTGTGGAAGCAGATTTATCTCCTCTTTTCTGGTTGGAAAGATGGTTGGCACCCAGGGCCTCACCAGCTAAGGTGTGAAATTTCAGAGGCCATGAGGAAATATAACACAGTGGGGTTTTTCTTCCTCTTAATTGTAGGAACTGTCCCCTTCTTGACAGTGTGTTTCTCCACTAATGTGGAGGCAGAGTCTACCTAACCTTTATTTCCTACATGTAATTTTCACTTAATACTAAATTTCAGACTGCTCATGGCTCATACTTGAGTATCATTCAGTATGCAGCAGCCAGCTCTGGAGAAGTCTGTGTTCTGTTACCTTAAGTATTACCTAAGTTTGCTGAGGGGGAGTGGTTATCCTTGCGAATGGTTTCTCTTCAGTCATGAATCTTCTTGATAAACAGGTATCTGAGCCTGATCAAAAGCACGTGCTGGAATTTTATCTTCCCTGTTACCTCCGTTTCACTCAGATTCGTGATGCCAAGCTTCATTATACAAAAACAGTACATTGGCAAGCCTGAAATAACATGTGCTTTGAATAGAAATTGCAGCTCTATATTGGGGGGGGGGAGCTTAGCATGCCTAGAGAGTTTAAGTATAGTACCCTCAAATCAAGTCAATTCTACATTGCTGTGCCCACTCACTGATTTGCTACTGAGTATTGGCTTGATTTTTCAGTGCATGGTAGTTCAACTGCATTTCCAAGCGTGGAAACTCACTTGGACTCTTATTTTGGAAATAGCAGTTATTGAAAAATTCCCCGTTGTCCCCCCCTGATTTCATGGATAGTGGAGTTCATAGTTTAGGATTGAGATTTCTATTAAATGGATTTCAGGTATCACTCTTAGCTCATTGATAGGGCCCTACCAAATTCATTTTAGTCAATTTTGCATTTTCAGGTGTTCATGTTTTCAGATGGAGGGTCCTGATCCAAAAGAGGTTGTTTGGGGATGGGGGGAACTCTCACAGGATTGCCACCCTCACCTCTGTGCTGCCTTCAGGACTGTGCGTGGCTGCAGAGCTTCCAGCAGCCGGGGGAGATAGCTGGAGCTGAGTAGTCCCCTCCCAAGAGTGGCCATTCAGGGGAAGAGGAAGTTCTGTCCCTCCCCAAACTAGCAGCTTGAGCCAGTGAATGGTAGAAGCTCCCAGCTGGGGTGTCCCCACCCCTGCCCCTCCCCTCCAATTACTACATTTCACAGGGGAGATCTGATTTCATGGTCCATGACATGTTTTTCACAGCTGTGACTTGGGTAGGGCCCTACTCATTAAAAGTGTGCCCTCTTCCTTTATACCTCTGTTAATGCAGCGTGCATTTGTATGTTACAGGAGTACAACATTGTGATTGAAAAGCTCTCTGACGGGAAGTGGGTCCCCTTTGATGGAGATGATATTCAGCTGGAATTTGTCCGCATTGACCCATTTGTAAGGACTTTTCTGAAGAAAAATGGTAGGTCTCCTATTGGACAACTAATGTTTCCTGCCCTAGGGCTTTGTTAACAATAACAAAAGACTGGGTGTTGACTTGTTCCCCCACCACTGAAACTCACCTCACTCATATATGCTTACTTGGAACGCTACGGTTCTCCTGAGCAGGTAGTGTACAGAATCACTGTAGGAAGCATGTGCCACTGTTAAGAGGAAGGGTGCACTTCACACAGCTCTCCTACAGCTCCTCCTTCCAGTGGAGCAGCTTTGGGTTCCAGAGGCTAGTCTTCATTCTGGATGAAAAGCACCACAAAGTGGGTTTGGGTGAAACAAAGGGCCATGACAAATGAAGGGAGGTGAATGAGGCTCTTAATTCCTAATGCTCTTGTTCTATTTACTGTGTAATGGAAATGACCCTGCCTCTCTCCTAGGTGGCAGGTATAGTGTGCAGTTCAAGCTGCCGGATGTCTATGGAGTGTTTCAGTTTAAAGTGGACTATAACAGACTGGGATACACCCATCTGTACTCCTCTACACAGGTAAATCGTGTGAATTCTCTGGTCTGTGTGGTAGGAAATGTAAGAGTACTGGTTGAAATTTCAAGTCAGCTACTTAAACTTTGCAAATGTTTTGAGTGGATACCACATAGGCTGTTAATCTTAATTACCATGTAGTTGCATCCAGCTTTCCTTTGTGTGTGAAATGGATTTCACAAGCTATCTTACTCTGTTACCATCTTCAGTTATATGTAGGAAGGCCTGGAAATAAGCCTTTGTAGAGCGTTTTACCCTCAGAAACACATTCTTGTCTCTTAAGGCAGTGTTGGACACCTGCCAGGGCTGCCTGCACTGAGGCATAAGGTTTGCCGACATGCTTCTACAGAAGTTGAGGATTTGGAGCTTAAAACTCTAGTTTAAAAATAAGAGATAATTGGAGTTCTCATACATTTACCTTTCGAGGAAGGTAAATCTGGTTCTACAGTCATCTGAGTGGGGCATCATCAGAATGGGTTTGTAAGTTAAATAACACATCTAGAGCTAAGATAGTCCTGCTACACAGAGGACTGAATGACCTCCTCTCCTGTGACCCTGGTCTTGTGTTCTTCTCTCCCAGGTGTCTGTGCGTCCCCTCCAGCACACACAGTATGAGCGTTTTATCCCCTCAGCGTATCCATATTATGCCAGCGCCTTCTCCATGATGATAGGCCTCTTCATGTTCAGCATCGTCTTCTTGCACATGAAGGAGAAGGAGAAAGGTGGGGATTTCCCCACATAGACCTGTTTGTTTCCCGCGAGAACAGGAAATGCCAGATGTTCTGCTCCTTCCAAGGCCTCTCACCGGGGTCGATCTCGGACGCATTTCTGATGCCGTGAACAAACCGGCTGCTTTGTGCCTTCCCGCCATTCCTGCAGGTTCACAAGGTCCTGCTGAAACTCTGCAGAGACAGAGCGCACCTAATCTTGATCGCTCCAGCGTGGCCCAGGCAGCACTGGTACACCACGCTACTCGATCTGTCACTAGCCAACCCGATTACCCTGCCACTCCATCCAGACCTCATAACGCAGGACCACGGCAGACTTCGCCACCCAGACCTGCAGGCCCTCCACCTCAAGGCGTGGCAACTGCATGGCTAAACCAGTCAGAGTTGCGTTGCTCTGCATCAGTATAGCAAGGACTCCTGGGTAGCAGGAAGCCTTCCACTCGGTCAACGTATCTGGCCAAGTGGAAGCGTTTCTCCTGCTGGTGCAGGTCACACAGTGTTACCCCCACTGAGGCCTCGATTCCAACCATTTTGGATTACCTCTGGTCTCTCAAACAGGAGGGCCTGACGGTATCTTCCTTGCGGGTGCACTTGGCGGCCATCTCTACCTTCCATCCATGGTGGAGTGGCCACTCCGTGTTCTCACACCCTGTGGTCTCTAGATTTCTTAAGGGCCTGGAGCGCCTATACGCACAAGTACGACGCCCCGCCCCAACATGGGACCTCAACCTGGTTCTAACCAGACTTATGTCTCCCCCATTTGAGCCGTTGGCAACATGCTCGTTGCTATACCTGTCCTGGAAGACAGCTTTTCTCGTAGCCATTACATCGGCCAGGCGAGTCTCCGAGCTTCAGGCTCTCATGGTGCACCCACCGTATACTGTGTTCCACAAGGACAAGGTGCAATTACGTCCACACCCAGCATTCCTCCCTAAAGTGGTATCAGCATTCCATGTCAACCAGGATATCTTCCTTCCTGTCTTCTTCCTGAAGCTGCACTCATCACGATGGGAGCAACAATTGCACTCCCTGGACGTCCGTAGAACGCTCGTATTTTATATCGAGTGGACAAAATCATTTTGTACAACGCCCCAGCTCTTTGTCGCAGTGGCAGACCGAATGAAGGGTTTACCTGTCTCATCCCAGAGGATCTCATCGTGGGTAACGGCATGTATCCGTACTTGTTACGACTTGGGTCATGTACCCTCGAGCCACCTCACCGCACATTCTACCAGGGCTCAGGCTTCATCTGCCGCCTTCCTGGCTCGTGTACCTATCCAGGAGATATGTCGTGTGGCTTACCTGGTGTTCGGTCCACACCTTTGCTTCACATTATGCTCTGGTCCAACAGTCCAGAGATGATGCAGCCTTTGGCTCAGCAGTTTTGCATTCTGCGACATCTCACTCCGACCCCACCGCCTAGGTAAGGCTTGGGAATCACCTAATTGGAATCAATATGAGCAAGCACTCGAAGAAGAAAAGACGGTTACTCACTTTTGTAACTGTTGTTCTTCAAGATGTGTTGCTCATATCCATTCCAAACCCGCCCTCCTTCCCCACTGTCGGAGTAGCCGGCAAGAAGGAACTGAGGGGCGGATGGGTCGGCAGGGGTATATATCCGGTGCCATAGCGGCGCCACTCCAGGGAGCGCCCAGCCGACCCACCGAGTGTTGCTAGGGTAAAAATCTTCCGACGAACGTGCATGCGGCGCGCGCGCACACCTAATTGGAATGGATATGAGCAACACATCTCGAAGAACAACAGTTACAAAGGTGAGTAACCGTCTTTTCTGTTGATGGCTCTAATTTGGCCATATTGGGAGGGTCAAAAATTTGTTCCAATCTGATAGCATTTAGGATGTGGTTTGTATGACACAAGGCTGCCTCA
The DNA here is from genome assembly GCF_016161935.1 of Mauremys reevesii. Classification (NCBI taxonomy): domain Eukaryota; kingdom Metazoa; phylum Chordata; order Testudines; family Geoemydidae; genus Mauremys; species Mauremys reevesii. Next base: position 2,843,297 of record NC_052643.1, read on the forward strand.
TTTGTCCCCAAAAATCATAATGACCAATTTCAAATATACAGAAGCCTAAATTCTAGATTTCCTATGAACCATCTCTTATCTAGCCTGGAAAATTCCCATTTAATTGCAATTTTGGATTTGTCCAAGTTTGTCTGTGTGGGTCAAGATTCACATAATCCACCATCAGAAAGGATCAGAAAATTCAGATTATGCATTGAAACATCTCACGTAGCCTGGGTATATGCTGGAGAGAGGGATAACTAGTACACACACACACACACACACACACACACACACACACACACACACACACACACACACACACACACACACACACACACACACACACACACACACACACACACACACACACACACACACACACACACACACACACACACACACACACACACACACATTACTCTGTCTTATTGACAGTCAAGTTTTTAATGCCATCTGTACATTTCCTGATGGCTGATAATCCAGGTTGGGATATTAGTCCATTTCCTAACATGCAGGTGTCCAAATTCATAATCCACCTCCAGAATCAGGACTGACCGGACCCCTTCTTGGCAGACTGGGCAGAGAGATCAGAGTTGAAAGTGCTAGAGGGCGTGAACTCCCCTCTCATTTTTAAAGGCGATCCCTCCAGGGCAGGGTTGAGGCATGCTGGCATCATTGTTGCATCAGCTATTCCTGTCCTGTGGATAAATGGAGAAGTGCCAATCACCTTTGAGCAGCCACTGTGTTCATTTAAATCGTAGAGTGGAAAATGGCTGTGAATACAGCTCTGTATTTAGTATATTGCAAGGGAAGTGACGAGCAGCCCAGAATGGGTGGGGATGGTCACGAGTAGACCATTGAGATGTGCCATGCCAGGCTGTCCACAGTGCCCTTGTGCCTTTCAGGAGTATGAGGCGAAGCTGGCCCGGCTGAAGGCAGACTATGAAGCCGAGCAAGAGTCCCGCGCCCGACTTGAGGAGGACATCAATACCATGCGGACTTCCTACGACCGCAAGCTGTCCACTCTGGAGGAAAACCTCAGGAAGGAAGCAGGTGGGAACGGGGAAGATTTAGAGAAGTGCTAGCTCTTGGGGGAACCATAGAGCAGGGAGGATGTAGACCGGGGGACTAGCAACTGCAGACAATAGAACTTTGCAGCTTGGGCCACAACAGCACTTAGCTTGAATGAAAGATTTGAACTGCAGAGATGACAGGTCCCATCATGCATTGCTGTACCTTAAGCCAATTGGCTTGGCACAAGCCACACTTCTATGCACGGTACAAGGGTGATAGTTTCAAACTTATCCACTCTATGTGAATTAGGTGTGCCCCTTCAATGCCTGGTGAGTAGCCAATATGGCCTGTCAACTAGGCAAAGTTTGGGGATTCCTGAGACAATTGTGACTTGCTGCCAGCCATCCTTATTTGTTTTGCAGTGCTGCCTAGGAGCCAGTTGAGCTAGTTACTGAACAAACACATACCAGAAAGATGGTCTGTGCCCCAAAGAGCTGATAATCCATAGTAGTTCTATTACCTGTGTTCTCAGTGGTTGGCTCAGGCATTTTCTAATACAAAATGGTGATTTTTCTTTGACCGTAAGCCCCCACCCTCAGAGACAGGCTGAGCATTCTCATGTGAACCTCCAAAGTTTTACCATCCATTGTGAAAACTACTGTATTCATGCAGGATGCTCTCTGGGTCTCCCATGGTTTTCCCCAAACAGGGTGGGGTGGCAATTGGCAGCTGTTCTGCTCGCAGATGTGGTCGATGCAAATTTTGGGTGATATTTTCATAGAGTGATGCTCTAGTGGTGGAGAGCTTGTAGCTAAGATTTCTGGGTATTTTTTCTTGTATTCTCCAGATGCTGTCCTGAGGGTTGAAACTCTCCCTGACCAGGCACCTTTGTCTCCAGGCCCTGTTGTCGCCGTCACAGAAACAGAACAGGTGTCCACCAAGGTACCCATCAGCCAGTGCTCTTTATCAGACAAATGGAACAAATCTAGCTGCCTGTCCCCTATGTCTGTGAGGTTCATGGATACTCAATAAAAGAGCGTATTTATCTACAGTGCAGCTGCTTCTGGGGTGGAATGTGGCAGCTGTTTAACAGTGCACAGCAACACTACTAGGGCAGGAAATGAAAAAGAATCCCACAGCCAATTGAAAATGCAAGGGGAAATTTAGCTTTCCCAATGCCAAAACTTCACTCCAAGCAGTACCATATCCTTAAGGGTAATGTGACAATTTCGGTGGCTTGTGCTGCAGGGGGAAGCAGCAAAATGACATTCCTTCCTCTTTGGTCCACGAGCAGCCCCAGAGTGGGACAGCTTCCTGCTTCGTGTGTCACAGTACACATGCTGCATGTTTTCAGAACAGCTGTCTTTAGTTGCCTTTTGCCCTCAGGACACAGCAGAGCCTCAGATAGCCCAGTACGTCGGGAGTGTGACCAGAGAGAGTCCTGGAGCAGAAGTGGCCATTGCTGCTGAGGAGCTTCCAGTGGCTGTGGACCAGCAGCAAGTGCTTGCCAGGTCAGTAACTGTGCCTCTGATCCGGCAGAGCGCCTTCTGTGCATTGCATGTGAGGTGCATGTATTAGTTTAAGATTGGCCTACCAACAGCCCCAAGAAAGGAAAGACTTCAGAGTTAGGCAGCATTTGATCTGGTATTGCATGTGAGGTGCATGGACAGAAACAACCAGACTATTGCACTGTATTATTATTATTAAGTTCGGACAGTGTGCTTAATGTGTACAAAACAGAAGATGATGTGTCTCCTGCTCCACAAGGAAGTTCCAGTCTTGTTCAAACATGAAGGCCCAGCAGATCTGACATTAGATGTTGGCAAAATACAGAAATTATAACAGTGAAATACTGGGGAACAGGCCATTTGAAGAGATTGCAAATGGGACAGCAAGTGTTTTGCTTCTGGGTTACCAGATCAAATGCTGCCTAACTCTGAAGTCTTTCCTTTCTTGGGGCTGTTGGTAGGCCTGGCTTAAACTAATGCATTTCTATCTACTTGCTGTTTGGAACTGAACAGACCATGGAGACAACTCCTTTTTCAATCCCAGAGGGGGTTCCTCCAGGGCATTGGAGCCCCGGTGGTGGGGTGAGGTGTGGAGGAATCTTGCCTTGTTGCTGCCCATAGTGTAGCTCGACAAATGAGACTTTCCTCTTTAGGGCTGTCAGTCTGCTGTGATAAAACTCACCTTGAAAAATATGTTGGTTATTGTTACTGTAAAATATTTGCCCCAAAACAGTGAAAATGGAAATCAGCTGTTCTTGCAAGAACCACATCTGAACGAGAACTGGCAAATCGGTCCCTTCTGGCTTGGATCTGCTGTGGAATAAGGTTCAGAACCTTGAACCCAAAGTTGACCCTTGGAGTATGAAGAGCTTCAGATTCAAGGTTCAACTTTTGGCCCATCTTGAGTCCAAACTAGTGTGAAGATGGCACAGTTGTTACTCTACCCTGGAGAGGGCCTGACTGGACAGTCCCTTTAAGCAGAATGACATTGAAACAATGTGGGACTTGCTGTCAGTTCCCACTAGTGGAGTTTCACTATATCCTGATTCACTCTTCGTGGGTTCCACTGTTTTTTGGGTCAATTGTGTGCCCTTATTTTAAACTCTCAAGTGCTGAATGCTGCTTCATTCTGAAAATGGCCTTGTGCTGTAACTGCTTCTCCAGAAGGTTTCCCAAGGGCTTCTCTGCTGCACATTTCTCTGTTGGGCATCTCTTAGGCTCAAACAGGCTATTAAAATATACAAGGCAGTGCAATTTGTAAATTATAAGCTATTCGGCTGTTAGGCTGCGTCAAGGCTGAATCCCCATTCTGCCACTCCGAGTGCAGGAAGTGGGGGCCCGCAAGGACTTTACAAATTAATACTTGCCACTCCAGGCTTGTATTAAATTCCCAAGGTTACAGCTTCTCTCTGACCTTGACTTGGTAAATGCTGCCACCACCCAAATGCAAAAAAACCCCTTTGAACCCAGGAAGGAGCACGTGGGAAATCCTCCCTGTGGGGTACCCTCAAGCCCTCCGGGGAAGAGCTGAGAAAGAAAACAAAGGAAATTAGCTGTTGCTACCAGGTAATCAAACAACATGTACAAACCTCTTAGGGACACACACAATCCAATCTTGTTCTTAAAAAGGTAAGTTTTATTAAAAACAAAAAGAAAGAAAATACATCTGCAACTTAGGCTTTTGCTAGATTTTAAAAGAGCAATTCAAAAAATTAAGCACCCAAAATAGCTTTCTTGGGGGTTCAGCTTAAAGGTTACAACAAAAGCAAACAAAAGCATCTGGGCTTAGCACAGAGGAGATCCACAAGCCAGAATAAAGAATAAACCTGATCGCATTCATCAAAATGTTCCCTATCCAAATGATTCCTTCTAGATATGGAAGCTAATTTTTCATACCTGGTTCAAAACTTACACAGCATTCCTGCTTATAGCATTGCCACTCTGCCCCTGCTTCTCTGGAGAACAACAGATGAAGGGAAAGTTTCTTTCCCATTTTAAAAAGTTCTAGCCTTCCCATTGGCTCTTTTGGTTGGGTGCCCACTCCTTTTCTTTTACCTGTGGGCTTGTTAACCCTTTACAGGTAAAGCAAGCAGAGAACAGCTACCAAGAGGGATTTTACAGCTAACTGGGTGGCTGGGTGTCTATCAAAGGGAGCTACGCCCCCCCTTCATTTATCACAGGCTGAGACAGCTCCAAAGAAATTATTCTGATTGATTGTGTCAAATCTCAACACTCCTTGCAGAACTTAGTTTGCTTAACACACAAGAAAAGGAAACGCACTCCTACAATTACATTGTTAAACATCAAAGTTCTTTGCATATCAGGCAAGGCAGGGTTCCTTGGAGATGGGATTTTCAAAGCCTCCTTGAAAAGACTTTACAGCTCAGGATGTCTGCAGACTATCTGCTACTGTTTAGCAAAGCAGGATTCAATTGTGCATTAAACAAAAGCTGCTGAGGGCTAAATTGTTTCATATCAAACTCAAGCTATTGAGACAGGAGGTCCAGTGGAGCAGAAAGAGCCAGTTTCCTCTTGAGGAAACCTGAGTTCTTTAGGAATGGGTTTGCATGCTCTGATGGAAGAAAAGACAGTTAAGAGGATAGTATCATTGCAGGTCATGTCTACTCTGGCAGTCTCTCCTTATTGGCCCCCATTGGCCAGCCTCTGATATAGCAGCAGCAGTGCAAACCCCTGTGTAGAAAAAGTGCATGGCCGTAAGGTCCAGCTTACGCCAGGTTCAACCAGGATAAGCTCCACCAGTGTGAATAGTGACTCAGAGCAGTTTTACCCTCTCTACACCAATGCAATTACACGAGGGGCTGGCAACCAATGTCTGAAATCCTCAGCATAGGCAAGGGATTGTAGTAAAAATATTAACATTCCCAAGGGGGCGATCACCTTAAATGACCTGTTGGAGGGTTGTTAGGGAACAGGTTTTTTCCTCCTGTGCACAAAATATTCAGTAATTCAGTGCAGGTACATATTCCCTCATGATGCATGGACATCAATTTGTTGTGTGATTCACAGAAGGGCATTTGTCTTATCGTCATGGCAGACATTTCCCTGCCTTTCAGGGGCTTCGCTGTTGACCTGAGGTCAGCAAGAGACCAAGCCTTTGATGTGGCAGCCCCTGCATATGGAAATTGCTCCCTTTACTACATCTGCCTAAGCCCACCCACTGAAAATAGATTACAAATGATTTTGGGATGCTCTATATCCTAATGGCGGCCCCTGCTATATCAATCTTGGGGCTAAACAGCAGGTTTCAAAACAAAGAATAAGGATTAGGATGTTAATTTAAAAAAAATCTTTTACTTCATAAATACAGGGCCATAAATGTCAAGATTTCTAGATATACCTAATGGTGAATACATTCAGGATGTATGTAAAGATACATACACTGAGCTCATGCTTTGGTGAACATCACAACACAAAGTAAATCTTAAAACAGAAGCAGCAAAGAATCCTGTGGCACCTTATAGACTAACAGTGCCACAGGATTCTTTGCTGCTTCTACAGAACCAGACTAACACGGCTACCCCTCTGATACTTAAAACAGAGGCTCCCCATCGTCACTCACCTCTTAAATCAACAAATCTGAATACTCACTTCAACAGAAATCACTGTCTGTTTATTGTATCTTTTAAAATGTCTCTAGGCAGTTGCCATGGAAGTGTATTATTTGCATATGTGCAGATGTTCCTTTATGCTACAGATCTAAGAAATGTGTCCAACTCTTCCAGGCTGCACATGCTGGAACAACAGGTGGTTGGAGGAGAACAGGCCAAAAACAAGGACCTGAAGGAAAAGCACAAACATCGGAAAAAATATGCAGATGAACGGAAGAAGCAGCTGGTGGCAGCGCTGCAGAAAATTGATGAGGACAGTAGTGACTGGGTCTTGCTCAATGTCTATGACTCTATCCAAGAGGAGGTGCGAGCCAAGAGCAAGCTGCTGGAGAAGATGCAGAAGAAGGTAACCCCTAAGAAGCCATTAACTCTTCGTATAGAGCTAGGATCTGGGGAGCATCCATGAGATTACTCTTGGAGGTGCCCCTTACTCTTATCCCTCTTTCCCTCATCCGCCTTTCCTCCTTCACCTTCATCCTTTTATTATAGTGATGAGACATTCCAGTCAGCATGACTCTGGCATCTCTGTGGCTCTCAGACTGATCCTAGTTAACTGACAAGACATGTTAGACATGGATTTTGATTATTTTAGCCCCTTGATAATCTTAAATATTAAATTATCCTCGCTCACATCAAAGCCTCATGATTTCTAAAAATAAGAATAAGATCTTTTGCTTGGGGGGAGCCCAAAATTGTCACTATGTTATTCCACCTCAACATAACACAAAGTAGAAGCTGTAAATCAAGTGGCCTACTTTTGATAGCTATTTATGACATGCTTTGAGCCAGCCTGGATAGAACAACAGACAGGAGACCCAAATTCTCTACTTGGCTCTGCTGTTGACTCATGTGGGCAAATTGTTTCCCCATCTATAATGGAGAAGAAAGATTTTCACTCACCTTTGTAAAGATCTTTGAGAGGTGCAGGGGAAAGTGCTATCCAGGCGTTGTTGTTATGATTTGTACTGTTACTCACACATATCTATAACCTAGGCAGAGTGGGCAGAACTTGGGATCATTGAGAATAGTCATGGTGAGCTGTTGCCCATCTCCAGCTTTGTCTTGCTTTGACCTGCAAACTAATAAATTGGCTGTGTGCATGCACGCCATGTGTGTGTGAGAGAGAGATTATTCTCTCTAGTGGCACAGCTTCTTACATTGTCACAGCTGAAGTGGGGGGGCACATAGAATCATAGAATATCAGGGTTGGAAAGGACCTCAGGAGGTATCTAGTCCAACCCCCTGCTCAAAGCAGGACCAATCCCCAACTAAATCATCCCAGCCAGGGCTTTGTCAAGCCTGATTTTAAAAACCTCTAAGGAAGGAGATTCCACCACCTCCCTAGGTAACCCATTCCAGTGCTTCACCACTCTCCTAGTGAAAAAGTTTTTCCTAATATCCAACCTAAACCTCCCCCACTGCAACTTGAGACCATTGCTCCTTGTTCTGTCATCTGGTACCACTGAGAACAGTCTAGATCCATACTTTTTGGAACCCCCTTTTAGGTAGTTGAAAGCAGCTATCAAATCCCCCCTCATTCTTCTCTTCTGCAGACTAAACAATCCCAGTTCCCTCAGCCTCTCCTCATAAGTCATGTGCTCCAGCCCCCTAATCATTTTTGTTGCCCTCCGCTGGACTCTTTACAATTTTTCCACATCCTTCTTGTAGTGTGGGGCCCAAAACTGGACACAGTACTCCAGATGAGGCCTCACCAATGTCGAATAGAGGTGATTGATCACATCACTCAATCTGCTGGCAATGCCCCTACTTATACAGCCCAAAATGCCATTAGCCTTCTTGGCAACAAGGGCACACTGTTGACTCATATCCAGCTTCTTGTCCACTGTAACCCCTAGGTCCTTTTCTGCAGAACTTGCTGCCCAGCCATTCGGTCCCTAGTCTGTAGCAGTGCATGGGATTCTTCCGTCCTAAATGCAGGACTCTGCACTTGTCCTTGTTGAACCTCATCATATTTCTTTTGGCCCAATCCTCTAATTTGTCTAGGTCCCTCTGTATCCTATCCCTAACCTCCAGCATATCTGCCACTCCTCTCAGTTTAGTGTCATCTGCAAACTTGCTGAGAGTGCAGTCCACGCCATCCTTCAGATCATTAATGAAGACATTGAACAAAACTGCCCCAGGACCGACCTTTTGGGCACTCCACTTGATACCAGCTGTCAACTAGATATGGAACCATTGATCACTGTTGAGCCTGACGATCTAGCCAGCTTTCTATCCACCTTATAGTCCATTCATCCAGCCCATACTTCTTTAACTTGCTGGCAAGAATACTGTGGCAGGTATCAAAAGCTTTGCTAAAGTCAAGGAATAACACATCCACTGCTTTCCCCTCATTCACAGAGCCAGTTATCTCATCATAGAAGGCAATTAGGTTAGTCAGGCATGACTTGCCCTTGGTGAATCCATGCTGACTGTTCCTGATCTCTTTCCTCTCCTCTAAGAAGGGTGACCAGACAGCAAGTATGAAAAATCAGGATGGGGGTGGGGGGTAATAGGCGCCTATAGAAGAAAATACCCCAAATATCAGGACTGTCCCTATAAAATATATGGTCACCCTACCTCTAAGAGCTTCAGAATTGATTCCTTGAGGACCTGCTCCATGATTTTTCCAGGGACTGAGGTGAGGCTGACTGGCCTGTAGTTCCCCGGATCCTCCTTCTTCCCTTTTTTAAAGATGGGCACTACAGTAGCCTTTTTCCAGTCATCAGGGACCTCCCCCGATTGCCATGAGTTTTCAAAGATAATGGCCAATGGCTCTGCAATCACATCCGCCAATTTCTTTAGCACCCTTGGATGCAGCGCATCTGGCCCCATGGACTTGTGCTCATCCAGCTTTTCTAAATAGGCCCGAACCACTTCTTTCTCCACAGAGGGCTGGTCACCTCCTCCCCATGCTGTGCTGCCAAGTGCAGCAGTCTGGGAGCTGACCTTGTTCGTGAAGACAGAGGCAAAAAAAGCCTTGAGTACATGAGCTTTTTCCTGTCACTAGGTTGCCTCCCTCATTCAGCAAGGGGCCCACACTTTCCTTGACTTTCTTCTTGTTGCTAACATACCTGAAGAAACCCTTCTTGTTCCTCTTAACATCTCTTGCTAACTGCAACTCCAAGTGTGATTTGGCCTTCCTGATTTCACTCCTGCATGCCTGAGCAATATTTTTATACTCCTCCTTGATCATTTGTCCAATCTTCCACTTCTTGTAAGCTTCTTTTTTGTGTTTAAGATCAGCAAGGATTTCACTGTTAAGCCAAGCTGGTCACCTGCCATATTTACTATTCTTTCTACATATCGGGATGGTTTGTTCCTGCAATCTCAATAAGGATTCTTTAAAATACAGCCAGCTCTCCTGGACTCCTTTCCCCGTCATGTTATTCTCCCAGGGGATCCTGCTCATCAGCTCCCTGAGGGAGTCCAAGTCTGCTTTTCTGAAGTCCAGGGTCCATATTGTGCTGCTCTCCTTTTTTCCTTGTGTCAGGATCCTGAACTCGACCATCTCATGGTCACTGCCTCCCAGGTTCCCATCCACTTTTGCTTCCCCTACTAATTCTTCCCGGTTTGTGAGCAGCAGGTCTAGAAGAGCTCTGCCCCTAGTTGGTTCCTCCAGCAACTTGCACCAGGAAATTGTCCCCTACACTTTCCAAAAACTTCCTGGATTGTCTGTGCACCGCTGTATTGCTCTCCCAGCAGTTATCAGGGTGATTGAAGTCTCCCACGAGAACCAGTGCCTGTGATCTAGTAACTTCAATTAGTTGCTGGAAGAAAGCCTCGTCCACCTCATCCCCCTGATCTGATGGTCTATAGCAGACTCCCACCACAACATCACCCTTGTTGCTCACACTTCTAAACTTAATCCAGAGACTCTCAGGTTTTTCTGCAGTTTCATGCTGGAGCTCTGAGCAGTCATACTGCTCTCTTACATACAACGCAACTCCCCCACCTTTTCTGCCCTGCCTATCCTTCCTGAACAGTTTATATCCATCCATGATAGTACTCCAATCATGTGAGTTATCCCACCAAGTCTCTGTTATTCCAATCACAATCATGCTTTTGATGCTGAAGGAATTAGGTATCTGTCTTCATTTGACTGTGGTTCATTATAGCTATGAATCAGAAGACATATAAGCAGTACAATTGCACCCAAAAATACTTGTAAATGCAAAATTATGCCCATCAAAGTGAGGCCATTCAGAAAATCAGACCCTCTGACAACATGCAGCTTTAAAGATATAGTGCTTACCTACCAAAGGGCCTCCAAAACCACGTGTGCATACAGGGCCGCTGACAGCAATTCCAGGCCCCAGGGCAGAACAGCAATGGGCACGCATGCACAAGCAGTGCCCATGCGGACACGGTCCGCCTGACATTTGGGCGGTGCTGCGCCTGCGCTGGCTGGTGCTGCCGGCTGCGCTGCTGGGCATGCTCTTCCAGCATGGCCAGGGTTTCCACCTGCCTGCCTGGTAGGGTTGCCCACTGTCTAATCGCGCAAACTGAAAGACCCTTGCCTCGCCCCCTGCTCCTTCCCTGAGACAACGGCCCTGTCATGCCCCTTCTCCAAAGCCCCACCCCCTGCTTACTCTATCCCCTCCTCTGTCGCTCACTCTCCCTCATCCTCACACAATTCCACCAGACTGGGGGTCAAGAGGGGGTGTGGGATGCAGTCTCGGGGATGGAAGTAGGGTGCAGGGTGCAGACTATAGGCTGAGGCAAGGGGTTGGGGTGCAGGAGGAGATCAGGGGGTGAGCACTTACCTCGGGCGGCTCCCGAAAGTGACCAGCACAACCCTCTGGCAGCGGCTTCTAGGCAGGGGGCCCAAGGTCCATCTAGTCCAGTAACCTGTCTACAATAGGGGCCAGCACCAGATACTTCAGGGGAAGGGGCAGTAAACCCTGGTGTAGGCAGATGTGGGAGAATCTGCCCCTACAGGAATTCATCCTAATCCCTAATAGTTCGTCAGAGATTTGTTTGAAACTTGAAGCCTGAGGTTTTACATCTCTTCCCATTTTTTATTATATACTAGTGTAATTCTGAATATTCTTGACGTCCATATAAGTTCCAGCCCCTCACAGCAAAATTCAAAGTTATTTATTCCCACAACTTCATGTGGCAGTGAGTTCCACATTCTAATTGTACATTGTGTGAAGAAGCGTTTCCTTTTACCAGTTTTGAATTTGGCACCTTTCAGTTTCATTGAATGTCCTCTTGTTATTGGGTTATGAGACAGAGAGAATAGAAGTTCCCAATCCACTTTCTCTGAACCATTCATATACCGTATACTTAGATCATGCCCTCTCGTTATTAGTCTCCTCTCTAAAGCAAACAGTGCAAATCTTTTCAAACTCTCCTCACGTCTTTCTTCCCTCTTCATATCTTCCTCCTAATCATTCTTGTTGTGCCAGTCATCTAGAGTTCTCTCTGTTCTCATCACAATTAACCCTTTCCTTTTGGTGACCTAGCTGCGAGCTGCTGAGACCGAAATCAAAGACTTGCAGTCAGAGTTTGAGTTGGAGAAGATTGATTATCTTGCCACCATCCGCCGACAGGAGCGGGACTGCTTGCTCTTTCAGCAGCTTCTGGATCAGGTGCAGCCCCTCATACGGCGTGACTGTAACTATAGCAACCTAGATAAGATCAGATGCGAGTCCATCTGGGATGAGGACAGCGGCTGCTGGAAACTCCCAGAGCTTGTCATTCAAAAAACCAGCCTTCCCGCAGGTAAGAAAGGCATCTGCATTGTACTCCCCATCCACGCAGCTTATCTCGGCTCACTGGCATGGCCATGTGTATCGCGTTTGGATGGTATTTGCTTATAAAACCTTGGTTTGGCTCACAGGTACAGAATTAGCTGTAATCTTTCTGTGGGAGCCTGGATGATGATCTAGCTAGATGAGGACAAAGCATCTCTTATTGGGACTACCTGACTATTTATTTTGAACAGGATGTCATTGATTTGTGTGATAGTAGGGAATCTTGTGTTAAACCACACAACAGTATAACCCATATCTGATTAAATATCATAAGCATCTCTGGGCCTTTAGTGGAGTCTTGTTTGGTAACTGGTGCTTAACATAAAATTGTTGCCCTTCTCCCCATTCTTTTCCTTCAAGGACCTTGAAGCAGTTTATGAGATTAATGAATTAGGCTTCACAAACCCTCATCAGGTAGGTATTATTAGACTGGTTTTAAAAGGGGGTAAACTGAGGCACAGAAGGACATGACTTCCCAATGTGCCATAGTGAGTCTGTAGTAGAGTGAGGGAACCCAGGATGCCTGACCCCCAGTCCTGTGCTTTTTATTTCATTCCCTTCTCTGTATTAGCTGCCTTAGCCCAATAGATGAACCATTTTCCCTACAAGGTTGAAATATTCACTGCACAGACCTGCAGGCCCCACATGTAGTTGCACTGTGGTATGTAACCGTTCATTTAAATCAGCTTCTGTACCCAATGGCTGGAGGATAGCTAATGTGATGCCAATTTTTTAAAAAGGCTCCAGAGGTGATCCTGGAAATTACAGGCCAGTAAATCTAACTTCAGTATCGGGCAAATTGGCTGAAATGATAGTAAAGAACAGAATTATCAGACACATAGATTAACATAATCTGGTGAGAAAGAGTTAACATTTTTTTTGTAAAGGGAAATCATGCCTCCCCAATCTACTAGAATTCTTTGAGGGGGTCAATAAGCATGTGGACAAGGGTGATTCGGTGGATACAATGTACTTAGATGTTCAGAAACCCTTTGACAAGGTCCCTCACCAAAGGCTCTTAAGCAATGTAAGCTGTCATGGGATAAGAGGGAAGGGCCTCTCGTGGATAGGCCCTCCCAAATGCACAGTCCATTTTGGTCAATTTAATGATCATAGAAATTTTTTAATCATAAATTTCATTATTTCAGCTATTTAACTCTCTGAAATTTCACAGTGTTGTAATTGTCGGGTTCCTGACCCAAAAAGGAGTTGTGGTGGGTCACAAGGTTATTGTAGGGGTGATTGCGTTAGTGCTACCCTTACTTCTGCACTATTGCTGGTGGTGGCACTGCCTTCAGAGCTGGAGAGTGGAGGCTGCTGGCCAGGAGCCCAGCTCTAAAGGCAGAGCCACCGCCAGCAGCAGCACAGAAATAAGGATGGTATGGTATGGTGTTGCCACCCTTACTTCTGAACTGCTGCCTGCAGCCCCCACTCTCTGGCTCCCCAGCTCTGAAGGCAGCGCAGAAGTAAGGGTGGCAATATCACAACCCCCCTACAATAACGTTGTGACCCCCTGCAATTCCCTCTTGGGTCAGGCCCCCCAATTTGGGAAATGCTGGTTTTCCCCATGAAATCTGTATAGTATAAAGTAAAAGCACAAAAGACTAGATTTCATGGGGGGGAGACCAGATTTCACTGTCCGTGACGTGTTTTTCATGGCCATGAATGTGGTAGGGCCCTACTAATGGATCAGTAACTGGTTAAAAGATAGAAAATAACGGGTAGGAATAAATGGATAGTTTTCAGAATGGGGAGAGGTAAATAGTGGTGTCCCCCAGGGGTCAGTACTGGGATGAGTACTGTTCAACATATTCATAAATGGTCTGGAAAAAGGGATAGACAGTGAGGTGGCAAAATTTGCAGATGATACAAAACTACTCAAGATAGTGAAGTCCAAAGCAGACTGCAAAGAGTTACAAAGGGATCTCACAAAACTGCGTGACTGGGCAACAAAATGGCAGATGAAATTCAATGTTGATAAATGCAAAGCACATTGGAAAACATAATCCTAATTATACATATAAAATGATGGGGTCTAAATTAGCTGTTACAACTCAAGAAAGATCTTGGAGTCATTGTGGATAGTTCTCTGAAAACATCCACTCAATGTGCAGCGGCAGACAAAAAAGCTTAACAGAATGTTGGGGATCATTAGGAAAGGGATAGATAATAAGACAGAAAATATCATATGGCCTCTATATAAATCCATGGTACATCCACATCTTGAATACTGCATGCAGATCTGGTTGCGCCATCTCAAAAAAGATATATTGGAATTGGAAAAGGTACAGAAAAGGGCAACAAAAATGATTGAGGGTATGGAATAACTTCTGTATGAGGAGAGATTAATAAAACTGGGACTTCTCAGCTTGGAAAACTGACGACTAAAGGGGGATATGATAGAGGTCTATAAAATCATGACTGGTGTGGAGAAAGTAAATAAGGAAGTGTTATTTACTCTTTCTCATAACACAAGAACTAGAGGTCACCAAATGAAATTAATAGGCAGCAGGTTTAAAAGAAACAAAAGGAAGTATTTCTTCACACAAAGCACAGTTGATCTGTGGAACTCTTTACCAGAGGATGGTGTGAAGGCCAAGACTATAACAGGGTTCAAAAAAGAACTAGATAAATTAATGCAGGATAGGTCCCTCAATGGGTCTTAGCCAGGAAGCGCAGGGATGGTGTCCCTAGCCTCTGTTTGCCAGAAGCTGGAAGTGGACAACGGGATGGATCACTTGATGATTACCTGTTCTGTTCATTCCCTCTGAAGCACCTGGCATTGGCCACTGTCGGAAGACAGGATACTGGGACCCAGTATGGCCGTTCTTATGTTCTTATTGGTAGGTGCATAGCATGTGCCATCTATTGGATAAAAAGTGTAGTGTGAAGGTCCTTCTAGTCCCCGTATGGCTCAGTAAGCAGTGATCTGGGGTGTCTGTAAGCAGCAGTGGGGAACAAGGAGGACAGTCAGGAAAATCTGGAACTGATTCAGTGCTGCTGGTCTTTTAAGTAATGCCTTTGTTCTCATAGCAGTTCCATCACTGCCACAGACTAAGCCAGCCAGGAAGAAACATGGTGGAACGGTAGCCATGACTGGAGTACAGGTATGGAAGGGTATGTGCTGTTTAGGAAAGACCGATGCAAAGGTAAAGGTGGGGGAGTAGCACTGTATATCAATAATGAGGTAAAATGTAATGAGATAACTAGCGCTGCAAGGGACAATACGGAGTCTGTTTGGGCAATGGTCACATTGGGGAAGAAAACTACCAGAGCCTCATCCGGGATAGTGATTGGGGTGTGCTATAGACCGCCGGGATCTAGCTTAGAGATGGATAGAGAGCTCTTTAATGTTTTTAAGGAGGTAAACACTAATAGGAACTGCTTGATCATGGGGGACTTTAACTTCCCGGATATAGATTGGGAAACAAATGCTAGTAATAATAATAGGGCTCAGCTTTTCCTAGACGTGATAGCTAATGAATTCCTTCATCAAGTGGTTGCTGAACCGACGAGGGGGGATGCCATTTTAGATTTGATTTTGGTGAGTAACGAGGACCTTGTTGAGGACATTGTTGTAGGGGACAACCTTGGCTCGAGTGATCATGAGCTAATTCGTTTCCAAATAAATGGGAGGATAATCAATAGTGCATCTGAGACTAGGGTGTATGATTTCAAAAGGGCTAATTTTACTAAATTAAGGCGACTAGTTAGGAAGTGGACTGGGCTAACATATTTAGGGATCTAAGGGCAGATGACGCCTGGGGTTACTTCAAGTTGAAGTTGCAGGAGTTGTCAGAGGCATGTATCCCGAGAAGGGGAAACGGCTCGTAGGTAGCAGTTTTAGACCGAGCTGGATGAGCAAGCGTCTTAGAGGGGTCATTAAGAAAAAGCAGAAAGCGTACCGGGAGTGGAAAATGGGAGGGATCAGCAAGGAAACCTACCTTATTGAGGTCAGAGGGTGCAGGGAAGCTGTGAGAAAGGCAAAGCGACGAGTGGAGATGGATCTAGCGAAGGATTAAAACCAATAGCAAACGGTTTTTAGCCATATAAATAGGAAGAAAACCAAGAAAGAAGAAGTGGGACCACTTAAAACTCTGAATGGAGTGGAGATTAGGATAATCTTGGAATGGCACAATATCTGAACAGATACTTTGCCTCGGTCTTTAATGAGGCTAATGAAGGGCTAAGGAATAGTGATAGAGGGACCGCTGGGAATGAAGATATGGGGTAGACATTACGGTAGCTGAGGTAGAAGCCAAACTGGAACAGCTTAACGGAAGTAAATCGGGGGGCCCGGATAATCTTCATCCTAGAATATTAAGGGAATTGGCGAGGGATATTGCTAGCCCGTTAGCGATAATCTTTAATAAATCCTAAATTCGGGATTGTACCGACTGACTGGAGATTAGCTAATGTAGTTCCTATATTCAAGAAGGGGAAAAAAGTGACCCGGGAATTATAGGCCTGTTAGTCTAACATCTGTAGTATGCAAAGTCATGGAAAAATCTTAAAAGAGAGTGGTTCCAGAGCATGAGGCCGCTGGCAACTGGGATAGATTACAGCATGGATTTCGAAGGTAGATCGTGCCAAACCAACTTGATCTCCTTCTTTGAGAGAGTAACAGATTTTTAGACAAAGGAAATGCGGTGGATCTCATATATCTGGATTTCAGTAAGGCGTTTGATCCGGTACCGCATGAAGAATTACTGGTTAAATTGGAAAAGAGGGGGATCGAAATGAAAATCCAGAGGTGGATAAGGAGCTGGTTAAAGGGAGACTGCAGAGGGTAGTATTGAAGGGGAACTGTCCGGTTGGAGGGGTTACCAGTGGAGTTCCTCAAGGCTCGGTTTTGGGTCCGATTTTATTCAATCTATTTATTGCTGACCTGGGAACCAAGAGTAGGAGTGGGCTGATAAAGTTTGCGGATGACACCAAGTTGGGGGGTATTGTCAATTCGGAAGAGGATCGGGATATTCTCCAGGGAGATTTAGATGACCTTGTAAACTGGAGTATTAGTAACAGGATGAAATTCAATAGTGAGAAGTGTAAGGTTATGCATTTAGGGATGTCTAACAAGAACTTTAGTTATAAGCTGGGGACGCACCAGTTGGAAGTAACGGAGGAGGAGAAGGACCTAGGAGTCCTGGTTGATCGCAAGATGACTATGAGTAGGCAATGTGATGTGGCCGTTAAAAAAGCTAATGCGGTCCTGGGTTGCATTAGGCGAGGTATTTCTAGTAGGGATAAGGAGGTGCTAGTCCCATTATATAAGGCGCTGGTGAGACCTCATTTGGAGTATTGTGTGCAGTTTTGGTCTCCCATGTTTAAGAAGGATGAATTCAAACTAGAACGGGTACAAAGAAGGGCGACTAGAATGATCCGAGGAATGGAAGGCCTTTCGTATGAAAGGAGACTTGAGGAGCTCGGTTTGTTTTCCTTAACCAAAAGAAGGATAAGAGGAGATATGATTACACTCTTTAAATATATCAGAGGGATAAATACCAGGGAAGGAGAAGAATTATTTCAGCTCAGTGCTAATGTGGACACGAGGACGAACGGATATAAACTGTCAGTCAGGAAATTCAGGCTTGAAATTAGACGAAGGTTTCTAACCATCAGGGGAGTGCAATACTGGAACAGTTTACCAAGGGAAACAGTGGGGGCGAAGGATCTCCATGACTTTAAGATTAAACTAGATAAGTTTATGGAGGGGATGGTATGATAGGATAACGGGCTTAGTCAATAGGTCAATTATGTGCCTGGTATGATGTAACCTTTTCCAGAGGGTTTGGCTGGAGAGTCTTGCCCGCATGCTCGGGGTTCAGCTGACCGCCATATTTGGGGTCGGGAAGGAATTTTCCTCCAGGGAAGATTGGCAATGGCCCTGGAGGTTTTTCGCCTTCCTCCGAAGCATGGGGCAGGGGTCGCTTGCTAAGGAGTGGGTGGATCGGCTTATGTGGCCTGCATCTTGCAGGAGGTCAGACTAGATGATCATAATGGTCCCTTCTGATCTTGAATTCTATGATTCTATGATTCTATGATTCTAAGAGCGCCTCAGGCGAGAACGGAGAGCTGCTGATGGTAAGCTGCACGTCTCCTCTGGGACCCTGAGGGAGCCTTCTGAGCTACACAGCTCTTCCTTCTGGAGGAAATAGGCAGAGGGCTGAGTGGCTCCAGAGGGACTCATGCCCAGCCATCACTGGCATTAGAATAAGGGTGTGTGTAAAGCAGAGTAAATAGTGAAGCAGTGAGCTGGCCTCACAGTCCAGTGGCCAGTCAGGGGAGTGTAGGACTCAGGCCAGCAGGGGCTGGGAATGCTGGGAGTCCAGCCCCTGAAGAGGAGAGACAACCCGGCCAGAATGATAGACAACACAGAACCTAGAGCAGGTCCAAGACTAGAAGGATAGTGCACTGGCTGTTCTCTGTGGGGAGCTGGGCTCAAGGTCCAGTTAATTGGTGGCATCAGATTCTTACTCCTGGGGGAATTCTGCGCATCTGCGGACGCGCAGAATTCATCAGTCTCGCATAATTTTGTATTTTCCCGCATAAAAAACATTCTGCCCAAGAAGTGCTGCAGTTCCACCTTTTCCCCACCAGAGGCCGCTATGGTGCCAGAACAGCTGGCTGCGTTCATGCCGGCTGTTCTAGCGCCACAGCGGCCACTGGTGAAAAGGTGGAACTGCAGCACTTCTTAGGCAAAATGTTTTTTATGCAGAAAAATACAAAATTCTATGCTCAGTGCTGCAGAATTCCCCCCAGAATAGAGTTCATCACAGCACCTGCCTGCGGAGGCAGGTTAGACAGAGTGGGGCACACAGGGCTGCTGGGGGGGTCACAGATTCTCGTTCAGAATGGCTAGTGGGGGGACAGATGGAAGCATGGGCTCAGGAGCTAGTGGGGTGACAGGGTTGAGCCTGGGGATGGGGGAGGGGCTCTGCAGAGACCCGTGGGGGCGAGAGGTGCAGGAATGGAGCAGATGTGCCTGACTGAATGGGGGAGGCTTGGGGTCAGCCAGGGTCTGCATGGGGGAGGCTTCCCAACACCCTAACAATCCCACCCCCAAAGAAAAACCCCTCACCTATACTCATCACCCTCCAGGGTCACTCCTAGGCTCCTTCCTTTTCCCTCAGCTCCATAGGCGGCAGGTTTGTATAATTTTTGGTGGGGCCCAAAATGGTGGTGCCCCCCGGCTCCCGCCCTGTAAGCCGATATAAAATGAAGCTACAACGCGTCGGTGCCACAAGATTACAAAGGTCAATTAAAAGTGGAAAGTCAGAAGCAGCACTTACCTGCTTCAATATACAGTATTATATTTTGTTGCACCTGTTGTGATGAAGTGGGAATGTCCTTAATATTTTCTCTGAATACTGTATGGCTGCCTCAGTTTCCCCTGCAAGATGCCAACTGAAGGTGTTGGGGACAAAGATCAGGTGGCCTCCTTGTCCGGAAGAGACACAGAGGCCAGAGGAGGGAGTGTCAGTTTGGAGCTGGCTGGGGAAATGGGGAGAGACCCAGAACTTGGTTCTGGGCGCCCCACCCCCCAAGATGGACCTGACAGAGGGGTTCTGTTTTCTGTACCTACAAGCTCTGTTTAAACTATGTTCCTGTCATCTAATAAACCTTCAGTTTTACTGTCTGGCTGAGAGTCACATCTGACTGCGGAGTTGGGGTGCAGGGACCTCTGGTTGCCCCAGGACCAGCCTGGGCAGACTCGCTGTGGAAAGTGCATGATGTGGAAGGTCATGCTGAATGCTCCGAGGTCAGACCCAGGAAGGTGTAAGCTTCTTGCCCTGGAGACAGTCTGCTCCGAGAGAGGAGGCTCCCCCAGAGTCCTGACTGGCTTTGTATGGAGTTGTTCCAAAGCATCACAGCATCCCCTTCCACACCGTGCACTTCCCAGAAGTCCGCACAGGCACTGACACTCCCTCCTCCTGCCTTTGTCTCTTTTCCAGGCATTAGGAGGCCACCCGATCTCTCTGTTCTCCAACACCTTCAGTTGGCACCTTGCAGGGGAAACTGATTTGGGAGAAATGAAGTAAAAGCTGCCCAAACCGAGCTTGAGCACTCCTGAATTTTGAGGTGTTCAAATCTGGAAGGCAGGTGCTGGGGGTGGGAGAGGGCTGTGGGGTCCATGGGGGAGCATGGCAGCAACTGTCTGGAGCTGCAGGAGCCAGACACGCTGGTCTGAGTGGCACAGTAAGCGGTTTGGGGGTTGGAGAAGGGTAGGGAGTTCCGGGAGCAGTCAAGGAACAAGGAGCAGGGGGTTGGATTTTGGGACAAGGAGCAGGGGTTGGATGGGGCTGAGGTTAGAAGGGGCAGTCAGGGGACAGGCAGCAATTGGATAGGCATGGGAGTCCAGGTGGTTTATCCGGGGACAGGTAGAGGGGTTCTGTGGGGAAGTTGGGTGGGGTCTCAGGAGGGGGCAGTTGGGGCCAAGGTGAAGGGAGGCTTCGATAGGGGCTGGGGTCCCAAGGGGCTGGTAGGGGCAGGGGTCTCGGGAGGGGGTACTCGGGGGACGAGGACCAGGGGGGCGTCGATAGGGGGTGGGGGTCCTGGGGGGCAGTTGGGGCAAGGCTCTGGGGAGGGGGCAATCAGCGGCCAGGGGCTGGGATTCAAAGGGCTCTGGGCTGCTGGCAGCTGCGGGGAGCCCTGAGCCCTTTAAATCCCAGCCGCCTCCCTGGCTGGGATTCAAAGGGCTCTGGGCTCCCTGCCCCTGGGGCAGCCCAGAGCCCTCTGATTCCCGGCCGTGGCTGGGATTTAAAAGGCTCTGGGCTCCCTGCGCTTGCAGGCAGCCCAGAGCCTCTGACTCCCGGCCGCAGCTGGGATTTAAAAGGCTCTGGGCTCCCCGCGCTTGCAGGCAGCCCAGAGCCTCTGACTCCCGGCCGCGGCTGGGATTTAAAGGGCTCTGGGCTCCCCGTGCTTGCAGGCAGCCCAGAGCCCTCTGACTCCCGGCCGCGGCTGGGATTTAAAAGGTTCTGGGCTCCCCCCGCTTGCAGGCAGCCCAGAGCCCTCTGACTCCCGGCCGCGACTGGGATTTAAAAGGCTCTGGGCTCCCCGCGGCTGCAGGCAGCCCAGAGCCCTCTGACTCCCGGCCCCGGCTGGGATTTAAAAGGGGCGAAACCTAGCTCCAACTATTGGTGGAGCAGAGCCCCTGACTGTAAATATTCCTGGGGCTAAAGCCCCAGGAGCCCATATAAGTCGGCGCCCATGCTCAGCTCCTCTGTAATCCCTGACTCCTCCAAGCCTTTGCACTGCTTCTGACAGGTGCAAGAAATACAGTTCTGTATTGTCATTTAAATGAATTACACAATGTTCTGTATTCATATGCCTAGTAAGGAATCTATTTGTCAATAAAAAATTACCAGAATTTTTTTTTGGTCTGTATTGTTACAGACATACTTGCTGACAGATATTTTGAAATAAATTACCAAAATAATTGTAACTGGCATGATTATATTGTGTTATTTTGACAAACAAAATATGCAGAATTTTGCAGAATTTTCAAATATTGTGTGCAGAATTTTTAATTTTTTGCTGCAGAATTTTTAATTTTTTGCTGCAGAATTTTTAATTTTGGGGCACAGAATTCCCCCAGGAGTAATCTTAGCTCCCCTTTGACAACAACAAAAACACTCCCTGCTTTGCTTGGCCTCTCTGCCCAGGGCACAGTGGCCTAGGACTAGGTTAGTTCAGCAAGTGTGGATGGAAGCTTATTCCCAAACTTCTATGGGGATTATGAATCCTGCCTCATGGCTCAATTGATTTCCCCCTCCCACCCATGCAAGACCTTAGTCAATGCGACCAATCCAATTGCTTGTAGTAGTTGCTGTAACCCCTACAGGTCCCCTTGGCAGGGCTTTTGGACAGTGGATTTGCATGGTTTGCAAACCTACTGGCCATGTACCAGCTGCAGCCTTGGAGAGAGTTGCCAGAAAGCTATTCAGTGCAGCACATAGAGAGTCCTGCACCCACTCCGTCCAGTGTAGCAGAATTGCACCGGTATCATTACATTTTGGACTTTGCTTACAGGTATTGGGGATGGGGTGTGGCAGGATGTAGCCTGATGCCTGTCCAGATTATGCCCAAGAATGTGTATTCTGCAGTGTTACTGTTGCCTGGGTTGGATAATATGTTTGATCACTTCATATGATCTCTAAGTCTCTGGCCCTGGCTCATGGAATGGTGCTTGGCTGCTTTCGAGCTGGCGCTGAGGGGAGTGCTGCTCACAGCGTTTTGTGATCCCAGCAGGAAGAAGACCGCTACAAACTGATGCTGAACAGGAGTGACAGTGAGAATATTGCCAGTAACTATTTCCGGTCCAAGCGAGCCAGCCAGATCCTCAGTGCTGATCCTATGAAGAGTCTTGGTAAATATCCCAACATTCTCCTTTCCTTTCCTCCGTGTGCGGTATCTCCTGCAGTGAGGGTTCCATTCCTGGCATGTTAGTCTAGAGGATTTGTTGTTCCCCAGTCAAATAGCCTCTTTAATGGACAATGCAACCCATTCCTTTATTGGTGGTAATAGCCATTTTGCCCTCTGACAATGGTTCCCTAGAGTTGCTCTAGCAGACCAGATGTTGATAACCCTGCCGGTAGTGATTTGAATGATTTGCTTCCAGTGCTTGTAGCTTGGAGGTAATTCACATTCAACGTGTCACCCTGACCAACACTTGCTGTCTTTTGTCCCTCCATAGGGTTGCCACTCATCCCAGTTTTTCAGGGAATAAAGCACCATGGGCTGGATGTTCTGCAGAAGGAGCGGCCTTAGCCTGTGTGTCAGTCAGTGGTGCTAGTGATTCCTTTTTAAATTTGCCATGGACTTAGTCCTTGGTGACAAGTGCCCTTGCTGTGTCTGACTCCATTTGTTTTAGGGATAGCTAAGCTCTGTAAATGTACAGCATGGGCCCATCTGTGCATTCAATAGGAGTCTCTTGCCGATCAGGCCCTTTGTTTTGGGTTTTGGTTTTGGTTGGTTGGTTTTAATTAATTTTGGAACAATGTACTGAGCTGCATAGCTCTGCGGCCATTTCTGAGCCAGCACACAGAAATAAATGCAGCTGTGGATGAACCGATAGATACAGAGTCTTTCCTCTTCAGGTCACTGGTTCCAAAGTAGACTAGGTACGTCTAACAAAAGATAACAACCCTGTGGTAGCCTGAGTGAAACAGATTTTTGTGGGGTTTCAGTCTAATTCCTGGTGAAGAGCTGTCTGCATAATAAAACCCACCACCACAGTTGGTGCTAATTGGCATCCTTGCTAGCAGAGACTGGATGGACTACACACACTCCCATCTTACCCTTAGGAATGTCTCATGAGGACAGGATTGAGGCACATTGATGAGGCAGCATGAAGAAATGTATCCAGTTACTACTACTTCCTATTACCCTTAGGCCTGGTCTACACTGGGGGGGGGGGGTCGATCTAAGGTACACATCTTCAGCTACGTGAATAGCGTAGCTGAAGTCGAAGTACCTTAGCTCGAATTACTTACCCGTCCTCACGGCGCGGGATCAACGTCCGCGGCTCCCCCGTCGACTCCGCTACCGCCACTCGCTCTGGTGGAGTTCCGGAGTCGACGGGAGCGCGTTCGGGGTTCGATATATCACGTCTAGATGAGACGCGATATATCGAACTCCGAGAAATCGATTACTACCTGCCGATCCGGCGGGTAGTGAAGACGTACCCTTAGTCTCAGGTGTCTGTCATGCTGGCAGCTGGGCTCTTCAATTACAGAGAATAAGCAGAAAGCCAGAACAAAACAGAGACATAATCAACAATTCAACCAACTAAATGAGCTTTGCATTGTGCCATGAAAGTCATTAAACTCTGGCTGTGATGCACTTTCAAGGGGATGTGGGCATCAAATCCCAAATGTGGAGGCAGTCCACTGAGAAAGCTCAGCCACCAGGCATGGGGTGTTTCACTCTCCAGGACTCAGTTATTAGTATTTGACTAGATACATTGCATATTCAGAAAACCAACCAGTGAAACGGTCAACTCCAGTCTGGAAGTTCCTTAAAATGAGTAAATTAAATGCAAAAATATCTAAATTTCCTGACTGCCTTCAATAAAATTAATGGATAAGGTTTTAATGCAGCTGGGAACGTGGAAAAGCATTGCTGAGTCTTAACAGACCAAACATGTGGGTATGTCCTGTTCCTTTACTCTACAGCCCATCATAACTCCCCTCCTGTGCTGAGCGCCCCCCTGAACAACACCTCCAGCATGGCACCAGTCTCTCCTTCACAGACTGTGGAGATGCCCCAGCCACGTCCTTTCCGCCTTGAGTCGCTTGACTTCACCACACCGTCCTCCAAAACAAAGCGCAAGAAGGGCAAAAACAGCTTCAGCAGTGACCCCTTCTGAGTGAACTGGCCTCAGGTGAATACGGATCCTTCTGATTGTAGTGGCCTTCATGGACTCCAGTCCCGTGGCTCCTGGTGGCAGTGTCTGCTCAGATTGCAGCAACCTACCTTGGCAGTTACCCTCTTAACGATATAGAATTTGGTGGCAGCAATCCTCTTATCACAGCGGCTTTTGGAAGGGACAGTTTGACTTTCCTTTGAGTTTAGGGTCAGTGGAGACAAATGCTGCTTCCAGAGGTTTTGAAGTCTGTAGTGACAACTCCAGGTTCAAGCTGGGGCTGGCACATTCCTCCATTACCTGCTTCCCTGCCACGTGTGTGCAGCCAGCACCATATATTTTGTCTTCCATTCTGGTCACTGCCATGCCCAGTCAAACCTCTGTACTTGGAGTAAAATCTTTAGTGATGTGAGGCAGTTCCTCAAAAAAAAAAGCCTTAAAATCACTTTCTGTATTTCCCAATGCAAGTTTCCTAGACAGAACTTACTTGTATCCTTTTGGATGTCACAGCCACAACTTGAGCTCATGCCCCATACAGAATTCTCCTGTCTTATTCCTCATTGTAATAAGACAGTGAGAGGTTCTGGCAGCATCGCTACCATATCCCAGCCATTTCTGCTTTCTCTTTTCTTGAGAGAGTCTGAAACTGACATCATTTATGGGACACAAACTCAGTTCTCCAAGGAAATACGGTTTGCAAATTTATTCCCTGACTCCTAGATCAGATCAAATCGGAAACTGCAGTTCAGTGAGACAGTGGAAATGATTGCTCCTGTCCTTGTGTTCAAGATGTTAGTTTTGTAAACTATATTGTAGTGAGGCGGCCTGGCTCCCGACGGCCCCAGAGAGAGGAACCAGAACAGCCACCTCAGTGGGCGGAGCCACCGCCTGTTCCCGCCCCCCGGAAGTCAAGGGGCGGGACAGGAAGTATAAAAGCCCGGCCTCAACCCTCAGTTAGAGCCCAGCGGCCGGAGAGGACGGACGCTCCTGTTCAGGCTCCTGACTGGCCGAGCCTGCCCAAAGCCAGGTACCCGGACGCGGACGGACCAAGCCTCCCTCGAGCAAGGTACCCGGACGCGGACGGACCAAGCCTCCCTCGAGCCAGGTACCCCGAGGTGGACTGGCGAGCCTGCCCCGAGCCCGGTACCCCGAGGAGCTACCCGAGCGTTCCCGTGACCCGAGGCCAGAGGAGCAGCCCGACTTAGACCGCTTTCAGCACACCGAGGAGCCCATGGTATGGGACCCCGCTGCCGAGCCCAGCGACGAGCAGGTACCCGAGGGGGAGATGGAATGCAGCCCGGGGGTAGCCGAACCCTGTCCGGCGGAGGGCACTGACGTGCCCATGTCAGTGTGTTGCGGCCAGGATCCCCACTGACCGCAGCGGATCCACGCCGCTGTTAGGGCCCCGGGCTGGGACACAGTGGAGTGGGTGGGCCTGTGTCCCCCCTGCCACCCCACTCACGGGTGGCAGCCTCCCCCTCCTGCCAACACTCAGGCAGAGAAGCCTGCCCTTACCTGGGCTTCCTGAGACTGATACCGCTGCTCTGCTCCTGCTACAAGGACCTGAGCCTTGGACTATTGTTTGTTGCCCCCCCCCTGACCTAGGGCTGGGGCTTACTGACTATTGTGGCTCAGCTCCTGATGTAAGGACCTGCGCCCTGAACTCTTATTGCTGCTCAGCCCCTGCTGTGAGGAGCTGAGCCTAGACTGCTGTGTTTGGTGCCCCGCCCTGATCAAGGGCTTGGACTTCTTGACTTGGTTACTGCTCAGCTCCTGCTTGACGGACCTGAGCCCTGAACTATTAGTACTGCTCAGCCCCTGCCTGAGGGTCTGAGCTAGCACTGCTGTTTTTGCTGCCCCGCCCTGACTGAGGGCTTGGGCTTAAACTAGTGACTTTGTGAGCTCAGCCCTGCTTGAGGGTCTGAGCCCTGTGTGTGTTGCTGCCCCGCCCTGAGCTAGGGCTTGGGCTTTACAGACTTAGACTGCTGCTCAGCCCTGCCTGAGGGTCTGAGCCCTGCCTCTTGTGTGCTGCCCGCCCTGAGCTAGGGCTTGGGGCTTTACAGACTGAACTGCTGCTCAGCCCTGCTTGAGGGTCTGAGCCCTGTGTTGGTTGCTGCCCCGCCCTGAACTAGGGCTTGGGGCTTACTGACATTGTCACTACTCAGCTCTGGCTGCCAGGGCCGGAGCTTAGAACTGGCTCGCTGCCCTGCCCTGACTGAGGGCTGGGACTCACTACACTAACCGTGTGCCTTCTGTTCAGCCCCTGCTTGAGGGGCCGAAACCCCCAAGACCTTCAGAACCCGGAGACTGATTTGGGACGTGTAGTGAGGCGGCCTGGCTCCCGACGGCCCCTGAGAGGGCACGGCCCCAACACCGGACTGTTACATATATGTTGACTGTTTATATTTTAGTCATTATGTGCAGGACATCTGGTTAATTATCACAATACATTGCCTTTTAATGACAAACTCATATGACTGCTGTTATATTTACAGTTCATGTTCCTTTGCATTTTTGCCAGATGTTGCATACATTGGCCATTATCACTGTAGCTGCAAAGCACTGGGTCGGGAGTGTCTTGCCCATCAGCTTTTGCTTCATAATCCGAAAGCCAGCATATTCTGCTGTTGATCAGCAAAAGACACTGCCTACCCTAGCTGTCCTAGACAGTGAGAGGTGACCCAAATGGTAGGGCATAGCTCGGAGAAGAGGAAAGGGACACATGCTGCAGCGTGGGTACCAGCAGTGGCAGTGGGAAGTAAGCCCCTGGTGTTGGCAGATAGAGCACAGTTTACAGCCCTGCTAGGACATTAACAGTGTTGTCTGCTCTCATGATTTTATTGTAAATTTTGCACTATCTGGTGCTTTCCATAAAGCTCCTAGAGTCATGTGATTACATGGGGGAGACGGCTTTATTTTAACACGTAAGTTTCTAACCTTTGCAGTGGCAGCAGTATTGCTAAACCCAGATGTTCAAAAATCATGTGATTAGCTTTCATAGCAGATTTTGTAAAAATAATATGTAAGCAGAGTCAGGATGAGATCTACCCTGACATCTGGTGGTACATTATGAGGAGTGGGCAAAGGAATTTTAGGAATGTGCATTTGCATTGGAAAACCCACTCCACTTAGCATAACACACAGCAGCATGGGATGGTTATTTTCACACTGTGGAATCCCCAATTTCTTTGTTATTGGGGCAGGAAGGAAAAAAAGGGGCTGTTACCTTAATTATGTGAATGAGGAACTATGAGACTGCTTTATGACAAAAATGACTCAACCTACATTAAATAGTACTTGCTAGCCAAGGGACATGGGTTCCAAAACCCAGTGAAGAGAGAGAGGGTGGGGACTGGTGTGTGTACCTGATGGTATGGGCCCCTTTTGAGGGCCTGGAACACCAATTGCACTTCCTCCTCTCTCCACTGTTAAAGAGCAGAGCTAATTTTGAATCCTTTAGGAGTCTATCTAGAGGTTGCTGACCTGAATTCACATTGGGCCATGTGGCACTGGGGCTCTCCTACTACATGTTGAAATCACTAAGAGCTGAAGTCACTAAAAGAACTAAGTTTACTGAGCGGAAATCACTGAGTGCTGTGTTAAGTAGTAGGAGAGCCTGAAGATCTATCACCAAGCAGCTGGCAGAGTGGAGCAGTCTGCAGCACGTTTGAGCAGCCCATGGAACAGTGAGCAGTGTGGAGCGGTTTGCGGGGATGGCTGACGTGGTTCACGGGTCTGCTGAAGGAGCGGCACAGCTGGTGGTGTGGAGCCAGTCCTGGTGAAGGCTGCAGCAGAACTCCACGGAGAAGCGGGGCAGTCGGCCCTGGCCCACGTAAGGTGTCCCTTAGCACCCTGTGTGTGCGACCCCTCCCCCCATTTCCACCTGGGGGGGGGAGGGAACTCTGCAGATAAACTTTTGAACTCTGGGGTGGCACTGACCAGAGACTGAGACTTTTGGGTTGTTGGACTTTGGGGTGATTGGACTTAAGACCCTAAGGACAGTGCCAAATGTACTTGGAGGGGGGTTTTGCTTCTGGTTTGTTCCTCCTTTATTAAAAGGATTTTGCTACACTCAGACTTCGTGCTTGCGAGTGGGGAAGTATTGCCTCCTGGAGGCGCCCGGGGGGGTGGTAGGTAATTGTCCCAGGTCACTGGGTGGGGGTTCGAGCCGGTTTTGCATTGTGTTATTGAAACGGAACCCCTGGATACTGAACCCGGCCCTTGTTGCTGCCAACTCAGAGGGGCAGAAGGGTTACAAATAGATTGTGTTCTTTTTATTGGCTTTCTGCTTTTTGAGCCTTTAGGGTCCACTGGGGTCACATTATGAAGCTTTCTCCACAGCCATGAGGGATAGAAACTTACTTTTAAGAATGAATGCTGAAATCATCACATAGCCACTTGACTCCAGGAGCTGGGGCTTTAAGGAAAACAGTAATTGTCATGAGACTTGTGACAAAATCATGAGAGTTGGCAACACCGCCAGTAAAAACATGCCAATGGGATTCCTGAAGGGCGGGGCTGCAGAAGACAGGGACCCAACGTTATTTGTTTTTAATGTCATGCTTGGGAGTGGCTACTGCGGTAAGCCTGGGCCATGCAGGAAACCAGGCAAGGACGGTGCGAGAGGAGGCGGCGCGCTGCGCAGGCGCAGCAGCAGCCACAGAACCCGGGTGCAGGGGCAGCCCGGCCTGGGCTACGACCGCTGCCATCCCTATGATGGGCCGCAGGGGGCGCTGGCTCGGAGGCGGTTTTAGCGCGCATGGGCGGGGCTCAGGGCGCCCTCTGAGGACGAGCTGCTGTGCTGGGCCCGCTGTGTGGAGGTGTCTGTCTCTGATTGGGCCCCGCTCTCGAGGAGGCGGGCCTTCAGATCTAGTCCTCGGGCCCCGAGAGGGAGGGAGGATGTGCCGGGTTCCCGATCGCTTCCGGGTCACGGATTGAGGCGGCTTTGCGTGTCCCGCCTCTACGGGCAAAGCGGGTCGGTGATTGGCAGCGTGGAGAGGATCGGTTCCGGGTGAGGCTGGCCCCCCAAGAGGAAGATGGAGGTAGCGGCCGCTCTCCCCTCAGGGCGGCTCCTGCTGCTGGCGCTAGTCGGGCTGGGCCTGGCCCAGGCGGACGGGGGGCCCCGCACCCTGGTGCTGCTGGAGAACATCAACCTGCGGGACACGCACTCGCTCTTCCTCCGGAGCCTGGCGGGTGAGGGCGGCGGAGCGGAGCCCGGGTGGAGGGAGGGGAGAAGCGGGGGGGTCCCACGGGAAGGCGGGAGTCATGGTCTGGGGGAGGGCGACGGGGATGGGGGGAGCCTGGGTCCATCACGGCGCAGCTTCCCGGCCCCACTACGTCTCCCCGTGAGGGGTGCGCCTGCCTGGGGTGGCCGACGGGGTCGTTGTCCTCTCGCGTCTGGTTCTCTGCGGGTGCCACGCTGACCCTGCATCCTCCACACAGCGGCGGCGGGGCTTGGTCGCTAGGAAGTGCCACGTGTGTCAGTAAGGACGGGGGGGGGGGGGGGATGCTCTGTACCTGGGGTTGGTGCCTGTCTGTCTTCTGAAGAGCGTCACGTTTGTTAGACTCGCCTCTCCCGTTGTTAGCTGCAGCCCCTGCTGCCCAGATCTCACGAGAGCATTTGCCTCTTTCCTGTGCGTGTTTCCCCCTCTGGTGTTCACGTCATCCACAAATTTTATCACGGCTTGATTCACATCAAAGACGTGCATGGAAATGCTATTGAGAGCACAGAGGTTCTTGTTTGTTTTTAATTTGGTTTGTCCAAAAAGTCCCCGTGTCCCCTGAACACTATGGATTAGATTGTAAGTACCAAGAAGTGTCACTGCTTGGAGACTGTCAGGAACAATTCTGCAGACAGTGCTCACTGGAGTACTGAGACAATAAGTGTATTGTGGAAGAGTAAAATTCTTGACTTAGATATTTATGTAGCAACTTAAAACGTATTGAGGAGTCTGGTGGCACCTTAACATCTAACAAATTTATTTAGGAATAAGCTTTCATGGGTAAAAAACCCACTTCTTCAGATGGATTACACCTTAAAAAGTATGGCAACCAGATGCTTAGATTGTAATGGGTAAGACTGAATTAAGTGCCTTCTTATCTCATTTTCTAGCATGATCTGTCTTACACTTTTTTTAAAATTAAAGTTGTGTCACAGTATTCATGGCTATGATCTTTGTTTTCTGGGTGCAGATAGAGGCTTTGACCTCACCTTCAGGACTGCTGATGACCCTGGCCTGTCCCTCATAAAATATGGAGAATTTCTGTATGACAACTTGATTATTTTCTCCCCATCTGTAGAAGGTAAGAGATCCCTTTGCATAAAGGAAAAGACTCAGAAATTAAGTTGTGTAATACTCTGAGGCCCTTGGAGAAGACACACTAGATCTGTAAAGTGCCTTGCAGATATTCGCTAACCTTCATAATACCCCTTTTGAGGCTGGTCTTTTACTGTTCCAGTTTTCCAGATGGGGAGGCAAGAGACTTACCCAGGGTGAAACAATGAGATGTGTCAGAGCTAGGCCTCGTCCTGACTCCCAGCCTCCTGCTCAACCATGAGATTGCTTTTCCTAGGTTTGATAAAACTGATCAAAGTATTCTTCGGACTTGCTTCATTTTGACCGTGAGGTGGCTTTTGGGGCCTGTCCCTGAGATGTAGAATTACAGGTGTTATCTTCATTCATCATTGGGCAAACTGTGGCAGGAACTGTATGCATTTTAAGCAGTTAAATGGTCATGAGGCAGCTTCTAAAAAGGAGGGAGGGGGGCAGAAGCCTGTAGAACAAAGAATAAGCACACAAATATAGCTGATTGCTTTGGACCTGCAGTCACTGTTGGGTATCTATTTTCTGTAAACACTATTTCATTACCAGTGTTTGCTGTGATAGTAACTGTTATGTCTGTTAATAATTCTCAGACTACTTTATAATCCCTGTGGTATATCTAGAATTATGGTATTGTGATTCAGTAAAAAAAAAAAAAAAATGTATTGAATGTGTATTTTTGGAACAGTGCTTCCATAGATTAACAAATGCACTGTTCTAAAATTCTATAACTAAAAGATGGAATAACACTGTCATTATTTAAAATGCCTTGATTTTAAGTGTAGTAGTAGTCGGACACCGCCAATACCACACCGAGTAACCGAGACAGCCGACCAGTGAAATAACCCACTTCCTTCCCTGACGGACCAAGGGACGTACCCTACCCGTGTACTTATCCGCTCCACCGATACTGACTTGGACTCCTTATTCATTCCATGGGTGGCGTAGCCGAGCCCACTTATCCACTGACACTTTAAAAACTTTTGCACCCCAATCTGGGTCTATGCCGGTTATGCGATATGTATGTATCTTTTCATCCTTGCAAACAATACCTGTAACCCCCCCATAACCCAAGCCTGACCCCAGATGTACAGTACCTTCCCTCTCAACCTGTGTATATTTCATTTCAAACATTCACTTTAATAAAAAAATTTAATTGTTCTAATTCACACCAAAATATCTGGATTCTCTCTTTACCCCTATTAACAGCCTGAATCAGACTTGATGAGGGATTATTAATAGCAGCCTTTTTGAAATACATCCCTTCAGGAAAGTGAGAGAGCAGGTGATATTGGTGTGATGAGAGAGCCAAGAAAGACCTTCCAAAAGGAACACTCACTTAGCAAGAGTGGAGAGCTAGCTGATTGTGTGTGAATTAAACTGAATAGTATAATCTGTAGCCCCAGGTTATAGCACACTTAACTTCAGGTGAGCCTCAGAGATAGTGTCAGGTAACTTAATTTTGAACATTACTACTAGGACTGTGATATTGGAATCAGATCCTTAGGAGAACTAACTACAGAGCTGTGCAAGAAGAAGCTATTGACTCATGATATGTAGGAACCCTTTTTAAACTGCTTCAGAGCTAAATTTTAGAGTGTGGCATACAGTGTCTTTCTCATGACCTGTTCTTAACCTCTGACTTACTCCACTTCTGTCCTTCTCTTGGTGTTCTGTTTTCTCTTTCACTTAATTAAGATATTGTAGAGTAAAGTTTTGGCTGTACCTCTTTCAACTTGCAGAGATGCATGTTTCTCTAAATTCATTTGCTTTCTCTTAGATATATTGGTTATTGTTGCTATAGTGAAGTTTAATTAAATTTGATTTTATTAGAGAATGGAATGAGTGAGGTATTCCTCATTATTGTCCCAGGAATGCTTGCATTAGTGCCAGTTGTAATTCAACTTCTACAAGAAGGAATAATTAATATTTCCTCTTGTTGACAGATATCTCTCTCTCAATCTCAATGCAGAAGTCTCTCACTATCTTTAAAATGTAGAATTTCTACCTGCAAACAGATAAGAATTGTATCTTGGGGTTGGGTGAGGAAGAAGCAAATCAACTACATGTAACCCAGGGGTCGGCAACCTTTCAGAAGTGCTGTGCCGAGTCTTCATTTATTCACTCTAATTTAAGGTTTCGTGTGCCAGTAATACATTTTAACGTTTTTAGAAGGTCTCTTTCTAGAAGTCTATAATATATAACTAAACTATTGTTGTATGCAAAGTAAATAAGGTTTTTAAAATGCTTAAGAAGCTTCATTTAAAATTAAATTAAAATGCAGAGCCCCCGGACTGGTGGCCAGGACCTGGGCAATGCAAGTGCCACTGAAAACCAGCTTGTGTGCCGCCTTCGGCACCTGTGCCATAGGTTACCTACCTCTGATGTAACCAAAAGAAAAGTATGTCTTTAAATGTGCCCAAACAAATAATAATAAAAAATTCATTGGCTATTTCTCTGCAACTGAGATTGAATGGCTAGATCTGTGCCTTTTTAAAGGTTGGATTTTATGGCTCTCTTTGCCTTCCTTCTGAAGGAATTAATCCTCCCTTAATCCAACCCTTTAATGTTGGCCATAGGTGTATGTGGCTTCAGGATCCTGCTTAGGCACAGGAGGTGCCCATCACTCCAACACAGCTTCTTTATTAATTTGCCTCACCACCCTTGTATTTTCCTCTCCTCCCTTGCTCTGAAGCACTGGTAAAATAGTTCGGTGTCCACTTTTTGAATCACTAATGTCTGATGCATCTTTTCAGATTTTGGCGGAAACATCAATGTGGAGACAATTACTGCTTTCATCGACGGAGGCGGAAGTGTCCTTGTGGCTGCCAGTTCTGACATTGGTCAGTAAAATCTGCGTATCAAACAAATGGGCATAAATGTTGGCTTTTCATTTTATAGCTGCATAAGAGTTTGCTGGATATAGAGAGCACAGATCAGTCCTGTAGGAGAAGGTGTCTTCCTTGACATGGGAACTCTTAGAATTCTGGCTGCAACCTTTTTTAAAGGGGATTTTCAAAAGCTAAAACTATACAGCACTCTGCATTCAAAACATGCTACAAACCTTCATCCTCACAATGCTCCGAGGGAATTGGTGGTAAAGAAAAAGGAATGCCTTAATTTCACTTTCCAAAGAAAGTTGAGTTCAGCCAAGGGTTGTGTACTGAGTGCACCCAGCAGCCTGGTTAGCAGGATGCTAGCACATAAATCAGGGCTGTCCTTTGTTTTTATTTTGATTTTTAGTTGCTTTTGTGTCTTGTACGTACTGTTAATTGGGAATCCACTTCTCTGTCCTTTTAGGTGATCCTCTGCGAGAGCTGGGCAGTGAGTGTGGAATAGAGTTTGATGAGGAAAGGACAGCAGTCATTGACCATCACAACTATGATATCTCAGACCCAGGCCAGGTAAAAGTCCAGTCACTGAATTCTTTGGATATGTCCAGGGCTTGAGGAAACTTGTCTTAGCTAGTACATAGCTTATGGGAAGGAATTTATTTTTTTTTAAGCATTTGGCTGTAAGGGCTGGAGACACATCTTGTCGTCTTCCTTTTTCGCTTCTTTCCCCTCCTATCCATGCTCATTCCAAAGACGTTTTAAGTAGCAGCTGTGAATCTTATTGAATGATATGCTGCTTTTATTATTGCTCTTATCTTTAATGAGAGATTGCAATTTATCATGCACCTTTGATCTATGCCTAGACAACTTCTAACATTCCAGTCACACTGAGCAGTTAAAAACACCACCTGGAATAGTCAGGGGTTCACTGTATTGGACCTCGAACCCCTCGGGCGTAGGAGATCAGAATTCCCCCTTTCTAATGAAATATTTTATTTCCTTTTATTCATGATGGGTCAGGAGATAGAATATCATGCTTAGTAGCCAGACATATTAAAAAAGGTAAACTCTGGCTCAAGACACAAGGACAAAGAGAGATCAACATAGAAAACTCTGTGGAAGTTTATCGAATATATGTGATATCTTGATTTTTTTCTGTCCTTGCATGGTTCTGAAATATCTGTCTTTACAGGAGAGATACAAGATGTCCCAATAATGTTTGAGAGTTAAGAACATTGTAACATAGCTTTTCTGTAAACTATGTGGGGCGCACACAATCCCCGATGGATGGGGGAATCACCATAGCTTTGGGGTGCCTATGTAACTTACTGGCAGTGCAGATTTTGCAAACTTTCCTTTTCTACCATACCATCTTGTGCTCACTATCAAACCAATCTTACAGAACGTATAGTAGGACTTGGAGATTCATAATTTGTAGCTAGATACGAGTTCTTCCCAGCCAGTAGATAGTTGAAGGCCTATCCAATATCACTGAAAGAATAACTCTCCTAACAGTGGTTTTCAACCTTTT
Organism: Mauremys reevesii; assembly: GCF_016161935.1. Classification (NCBI taxonomy): domain Eukaryota; kingdom Metazoa; phylum Chordata; order Testudines; family Geoemydidae; genus Mauremys; species Mauremys reevesii. The sequence continues at coordinate 2,878,247 of NC_052643.1, forward strand.
TTCATTGCAGACCCCTTTGGAAATTTTAGACTCAGGTTGAAAACCACTGTTCTATGGTAATAACAGCCTTTCGTGCACCCCCTTAGACATAGTCTGAGGTTGAAAACCACTGCTCTATAGGTTCATGGGGCCTTTGATTTCACTGTGGTGCTGTTATTTAGACTCTCTTAATATGCTTAGTTTGGTATCTCTTCTAGTATGTTGTAATAGCTGAATATTTCCTGGTTTAAACAAAAAATTCTTTCAGTGGAAAAATGTAATTAAAACTCGGTACAGTAAGCACAGTAACTACCCCTCTGGATACACAACTGTCCCTCAGGGAGAATTCTTCTGAGTGACTATAAGTTACATCACCGTTTAATTAAGGCAGCTCCTGACAACATGCTGCAAAGCTGTAAGCTCGTTATTCCTTACTTAAGAACATCTTGTGTCCTAGAGCAAGGCCTTGCAGGCCAAGAGGAACCAAACTGCTCTAGGATGGGCTGTGTAAGTGTCACAGACTAAGGCTTTAGGCAGCAGCTGTCCCCCAGTATCTTCCGGCACTTTGGAATGCAGATTCTTCCATGTTGTACTTCAGGGGTAGGCAACCTATGGCACGCATGCCGAAGGCGGCACGCCAGGTGATTTTCAGTGGCACTCACGGTGCCCGAGTCCTGGCCACCAGTCTGGGAGGCTCTACATTTTAATTTAATTTTAAATTAAGCTTTTTAAACATTTTAAAAAACTTTATTTACTTTACATACAACAATAGTTTAGTTATATATTATAGACTTAGAGAAAGAGACCTTCTAAAAATGTTAAAATGTATTACTGGCACGCGAAACCTTAAATCAGAGTGAATAAATGAAGACTCGGCACAGCACTTCTGAAAGGTTGCTGATCCCTGTTGTGCTTTTTCTGATATGCTGAAATCCCTTCTATAGTGTTCACATCAGCTTGTGGCAGCAATCAGAACAAATAGGAACTAATAAACACATGTTCCTGCAAGAGATCAGCATCTGTCGCCCTGGGATTTACCTTCCTTCTGATTTAAGCTTCCTAATATGCAACTCACAAGAGAAAACCTGCTCTAGACTGTAACCAGCAGGGGCTGTTGTCTGTTCCCTGAGGGCTTCTGAGCATGTGCCCGGTTTCTCCTGCTCTTACCTCCTCCATCCCCTTGCCCTGTGTTACAATTCTTCTTCCTGTCAAGAGGCCAGGTGAGACTGTAGAGCCAATTAATGCTACTTCACAGTTCTGGAAGGGCAGCTGTAGAACCTGAGGTGCCGTGTGGTGCAGATCACTAGCCATAGAGTGGCAAGCAGACACACATGTTAACAAGTTGCCTGTGCATTAATGACATTGTTAGTAGCTTGTGAAAGCTCATCACAGGTCTCTTGTTTCCTCCCTGAAGCACACGCTCATTGTCGCAGACTCTGAAAATCTGCTGAAGGCTCCCACCATTGTGGGGAAAACTCCATTAAACCCTGTTCTCTTCCGAGGAGTTGGGTAAGCGAACCACGAGGCAAGGCTGGCAGTGGGGCTGTGACTGAGAACAAGAGGTCTCTGTTTGGATGGGTTTCTTGCCACTGTCTTCCCTCCACATAGGTTATAAGCCTAGGGCTGGGGTAGGGACTATTATAAACAAAGCATGATAGGTTGGTTTTTGGTTTCTTCAGTTGAGAAGAACAGGCATTTGGTCCTTTAACAGGATGGAATTGGCGGGAGGGCAGCTGAGGGCAGGCAAGAAAGGCGCAGACTTCATGCTGATTGAGAGATTACCTTTGATTACCCAATCTAGTTTTATAAACTTCTTTGAAACAGAAAACTTTTAATACAGTAACTCCTCACTTAAAGTCGTCCTGGTTAACGTTGTTTCGTTGTTACGTTGCTGATCAATTAGGGAACATGCTCGTTTAAAGGTGTGCAATGCTCCCTTCTAACGTTGTTTGGCAGCCGCTTGCTTTGTCTACTGCTTGTAGGAAGAGCAGCCCATTGCAGCTAGCTGGTGGGGGCTTGGAGCCAGGGTGGACTGGCAGCCCCCTATCAGCTCCACGCTCCCCTAAGTTCCCTGTGCAGCAGCTGCCTGCAGTTCAGCTGTGTCCCTTCCCCCACTGCCATGTGCTGCTCCTGCCCTGTGCCTTGGAGCTGCTCCCCAAGACTCCTGCTTGCTATGCCAGGGGTTGGGATGGAGGGAAGGAAGAGGGGGGGGCTAATGTCAGGGTGTCCCCCTTCCCCCTGCTCCTGCACCCCACTTACCTCATCTTCCATAGAGCAGGGCTCAGGACAGAGGGAGCTTATAGCAGCTGTGGTGTCAGCAAGCTGATCTAATTAACAAGGCAGTGTACTTAAGGGAAATGTGCATATCTCCCTCCATTCCTGCTGCCTTGCAGAGTGAGAGAGTTAACCCTTGAGCGCTCAGCCAATTGCTAGTTCATCATTTAGCAGTAAGGGAAATATCCCACCTTCTGACTCCTCCACCTCAACCAAGCTTCACAATCATCATCACTGTGTACTAGTATTAAATTGTTTAAAACTGTGTGTGTGTGATTAATTTATAATATAAAAAAATCTTTTGTCTGGTGAAAAAAATTTCCCTGGAACCTAACCCCCTCATTTACATTAATTCTTATGGAGAAATTGGATTTGCTTAACATCGTTTTGCTTAAAGTCACATTTTTTCAGGAGCATAACTACAATGTTAAGTGAGGAGTTACTGTATTTTACTTCTTGCTGTTTACTCTTACTTTCATTGTCCAAGTAGAGAGAAATCCATTCACTTCCCTGTTCTCATGTACTGAGTTTGTTTAAACTATTTGTATTTGAATTTAGAACATAGAAACACTTCTGTTGAAGTCAAATTTTGTAAAGGGTTGTTCTTAAAGGAAACTTCAGTCTTTGATGTGATACCATTTCTTTAAAATAGCTTAACTATTCACAGTTGTTTAAAGTGTACAGTTGATATAAAATTAATTGGGCCTGATTGACTTCAGTGTGTGTGTTGCCACTAATTTCAGGAGGAGCTGAGTCAATCCCATGGTCTCAACCTCTGTGAATTTCATATGTTAGCAGACTTCAATCAGAATGTAGTGCACACTAATCTTCTTGGGCAGTTATCGCAGGTTTGACCAGCTTTCAGGTGTCTTTCTGCTACTTTGACTGTGTCTCTCTCACGACAGGATGGTGGCTGATCCTGATAACCCTCTGGTACTAGATATCTTGACTGGCTCCTCTACATCTTACTCCTTCTTCCCAGATAAGCCCATCACACAGGTACGCAGAGTTATCTTTGTCCTCTTTTGCTTCTAATCCTGTGGAATTAATTGCCTCTCTTTCAACAGTTTAAAAATGGATCAAGAGACTTAACTCAAGTGCCTCTTATATTCTGTGTCAAATACTTATGGGTTTTTTCAAAGCTCCAGTCCATGGTCTCTCAGTACTATATATTTTCTAATATTATCATGGAAATCTTTCTTACTTGCAGTTTCACTGGATCCAAATGGAAAAAGCTTAACAAGACTGCATTGGAAGAAATATCAGCTCTTAACTTTGATACTGTTTTGCTGTATCAAAGGGGCTGAATTCAGACTGGTGAAGTAGAAGCAAAAGGCTCTGATCCCCATTGCTATTGTGGCAGGCAGTAGAATTTGAAGCCTTTTTCCTCTAAGATGCTGGTAGAATTTGGACCAAGTTGGTAGTAATTGAAAGCTCTGTCCATCTTCCAGCAGGACTGTGACCAGTGTGAAATGAGGTGGTTCTTCTGTTTAGTTTTAAGGCTCTGTAGCTGCAAGGGGTTAAAAACGATGCTGTTGTAGTTGGCAGATTCTGGGAGATGAGTGTCTCAGCTGTGTTGAAGCCTCATGCTTCTCTCCACTTAGGTAGTGCAGTAATCTGCAAAAATGCATTGTGTCTTATTGACATGATGAAAATGTAGGGAAAAATAATAAGCTGGGAGTTGGCATGAGTGGGACTTAACTGACAGCAAACGTGTTCAACTTCTGTCTGCTTAACATGTTCTTCCATAATGGGTATTTGAACAGGCAGATGAGTAGTTTAAACATTCCCTTTAATTAGGCTTATGAGGTTTGACAAGTCGTTTGACGCGACAATAATAACTTGGATTGTACTTGTTTGGCCCCAGCCAGACCTAGCAGCAAAGTTAAAGATCATCCAATATCATTTAAGTCTCAGACGTTTCCCTGCTACTATTAACTATTTAAACCCCATGGATAATACTGCCTGGCTAGTTTCACTACTTGCCTAATAAAGCAGCTTAAAGCCATGATGCCTTCTTTCCATATATATTAAACATGTGAGGTTTCTGGTTACTTTTTCTTGCCATGTGATCTTGAGCACATCATCCCTGTGCCTTTATTTCTCTTGTCTGTACAGTACCCAGCCCACTGGGGTCCCTATCTCAGTTGGGGCCTCAAGGTGCTACTATAGTACAAATCATTAGTGCTGATTTAAATCAATTCTTGTCCAATTTCAGTACCCTCATGCTGTTGGGAAGAATACCCTTTTGATTGCTGGTCTCCAGGCCAGGAACAACGCCCGTGTCGTTTTCAGTGGCTCTTTGGATTTCTTCAGCGATGCTTTTTTCAACTCTGCTGTGCAGAAAGCTACACCTGGCTCTCAGAGGTGCACTAGCTTAATGTGGTCTTCTGTAGGTAGGGTGGGCTATTCAGGCTTTTCTGTCCAAGTGGTTTGGGTACCTCTTTGATCAAGGATCCCTAGCAGGTGATGAGAACTAATTGTATCAAAGATGACTGACGGAAATACTCTGAATACTATCATAACTATCCAGCCCTGCTACTGTAAAATCTACACTGTTTAGGTTATAATAAAGCTTAAGAAGAAGATGAAACTTCCTTTAGGTGCAGTGCAAATTGTCAAACTGGCTAACCCATACAGCTGTCTCCTGTCCTTATAGATATCCTGATGATAGGTGTGTGAGAAGCAGTTTCTGCATCCATTGTATTCAGACATGCTGTGAACACAATTCATAATGTGGGCACAGCTCTTACTTGGAAATTTTGACATAGTATATTATACTCTGAGCGCTGATATAGATCAGATCAATGAGCAAGCTGGAAACCTTTCAGTGCTGATCTGTTAAAATATGTTTCACTGTATTTTTAAGCAACTACCTAGAAGACCTAGTAGACAGTTGGGGTCTAAAGATCAAACAGTTTTATGGGAAAACTTTCGAGTAATGTGATCATTTAAAATGGGTGCGGACTTTCTGAACTGGCACTTAGTTCTTGGAGAAACTTCATAGGATACCTGACTGAAAAAAATGTCTGGTCCCTATGAATGCCCTCCAATGCAGTCTCCCACTAAGCTTCTGTTCTCAACCTCTCACCATCTCTAGGTACTCTCAGACTGGTAACTATGAGTTGGCTGTTGCCTTGTCCCGCTGGGTATTCAAGGAAGAGGGTGTGCTGCGAGTTGGAGAGGTATCTCACCATCGTGTAGGGGAGACATCACCACCTAATGCCTACACTGTCACCGACCTCGTGGTAAGACTGACTGTAGGAAAATGAGTGAAATAGACTTGTGCAGAGAGAATGTACTCTGGTTCATTGGGCTAGGAGTGTTGTGGAAGCGGATTTTATCTCCTCTTTTCTGGTTGGAAAGATGGTTGGCACCCAGGGCCTCACCAGCTAAGGTGTGAAATTTCAGAGGCCATGAGGAAATACAACACGGTGGGGTTTTTCTTCCTCTTAATTGTAGGAACTGTCCCATTCTTGACAGTGTGTTTCTCCACTAATGTGGAGGCAGAGTCTTCCTAACCTTTAGTTCCTACATGTAACTTTCACTTAATACTAAATTTCAGACTGCTCATGGCTCATACTTGAGTATCATTCAATATTAAGTGGCGGCAGCAGCCAGCTCTGGAGAAGTCTGTGTTCTGTTACCTTAAGTATTACCTAAGTTTGCTGATGGGGGGTGGTTATCCTTGCGAATGGTTTCTCTTCAGTCATGAATCTTCTTGATAAACAGGTATCTGAGCCTGATCAAAAGCACGTGCTGGAATTTTATCTTCCCTGTTACCTCCATTTCACTCAGATTCATGATGCCAAGCTTCATTATACTAAAACAGTACATTGGCAAGCCTGAAATACCATGTGCTTTGAATAGAAATTGCAGCTATATATTGGGGGGGGGGGGGAGAGAGAGCTTAGCATGCGTAGAGGGTTTAAGTATAGCACCCTCAAATTCAAGTCAATTCTACATTGCTGTGCCCACTCACTGATTTGCTACTGAGTATTGGCTTGATTTTCAGTGCATGGTAGTTCAACTGCATTTCCAAGCGTGTAAACTCACTTGGACTCTTATTTTGGAAATAGCAGTTATTGAAAAATTCCCCGTTGTCCCCCCCGATTTCATGGATAGTGGAGTTCATAGTTTAGGGTTGAGATTTCTATTAAATGGATTTCTATTTCTATTAAATAGGGCCCTACCAAATTCATTTTAGTCAATTTTGCATTTTCAGGTGTTCATGTTTTCAGATGGAGGGTCCTGATCCAAAAGGGGTTGTTTGGGGAGGGGGGGAACTCTCACAGGATTGCCACCCTCACCTCTGTGCTGCCTTCAGGACTGTGCGCGGCTGCAGAGCTTCCAGCAGCCGGGGGAGATAGCTGGAGCTGAGTCTAGTCCCCTCCCAAGAGTGGCCATTCAGGGGAAGAGGAAGTCCTGTCCCCCCCCAGACTAGCAGCTTGAGCCAGTGAATGGTAGAAGCTCCCAGCTGGGGTGTCCCCTCCCCTCCAATTACTACATTTCACAGGAGAGATCTGATTTCATGGTCCATGACATGTTTTTCACAGCTGTGACTTGGGTAGGGCCCTACTCATTAAAAGTGTGCCCTCTTTATACCTCTGCTAATGCAGCGTGCATTTGTATGTTACAGGAGTACAACATTGTGATTGAAAAGCTGTCTGACGGGAAGTGGGTCCCCTTTGATGGAGATGATATTCAGCTGGAATTTGTCCGCATTGACCCATTTGTAAGGACTTTTCTGAAGAAAAATGGTAGGTCTCCTATTGGACAACTAATGTTTCCTGCCCTAGGGCTTTGTTAACAATAACGAAAGACTGGGTGTTGACTTCTTTCCCCACCACTGAAACTCACCTCACTCATATATACTGACTTGGAACGCCACGGTTCTCCTGAGCAGGTAGTGTACAGAATCACTGTAGGAAGCATGTGCCACTGTTAAGAGGAAGGGTGCACTTCACACAGCTCTCCTACAGCTCCTCCTTCCAGTGGAGCAGCTTTGGGTTCCAGAGGCTAGTCTTCAGTCTGGATGAAAAGCGCCACAAAGTGGGTTTGGGGGAAACAAAGGGCCATGACAAATGAAGGGAGGTGAATGAGGCTCTTAACTCCTAATGCTCTTGTTCTATTTACTGTGTAATTTAAATGGCCCTGCCTCTCTCCTAGGTGGCAGGTATAGTGTGCAGTTCAAGCTGCCGGATGTCTATGGAGTGTTTCAGTTTAAAGTGGACTATAACAGGCTGGGATACACCCACCTGTACTCCTCTACACAGGTAAATCGTGTGAATTCTCTTGTCTGTGTGGTAGGAAATGTAAGAGTACTGGTTGAAATTTCAAGTCAGGTACTTAAACTTTGCAAATGTTTTGAGTGGATACCACATAGGCTGTTAATCTTAATTACCATGTAGTTGCATCCAGCCTTCCTTTGTGTGTGAAATGGATTTACAAGCTGTCTTACTCTGTTACCATCTTCAGTTATATGTAGGAAGGCCTGGAAATAAGCCTTTGTAGAGCGTTTTACCCTCAGAAACACATTCTTGTCTCTTAAGGCAGTGTTGGACACCTGCCAGGGCTGCCTGCACTGAGGCATAAGGTTTGCCGACATGCTTCTACAGAAGTTGAGGATTTGGAGCTTAAACTCTAGTTTAAAAATAAGAGATAATTGAACCACTTCTAGGAGTTCTCATACATTTACCTTTCCAGGAAGGTAATCTGGTTCTACAGTCACCTGAGTGGGGCACCATCAGAATGGGTTTGTAAGTTAAATAACACATCTAGAGCTGAGATAGTCCTGCTACACAGAGGACTGAATGACTTCCTCTCCTGTGACCCTGGTCTTGTGTTCTCTTCTCTCCCAGGTGTCTGTGCGTCCCCTCCAGCACACACAGTATGAGCGTTTTATCCCCTCAGCGTATCCATATTATGCCAGCGCCTTCTCCATGATGATAGGCCTCTTCATGTTCAGCATCGTCTTCTTGCACATGAAGGAGAAGGAGAAATCTGACTGAGATCTCTCAGCAGGAGAAAGAGCCCTCGTCCAAGATATTGGCTCCACGTGGAGACTGGCAGCACTCAGGGCACAGATTATAAATGTTTGGACTGGAACCCTCAGCTGGTAGGAGCCAGATGAGCCATGGGGATTTTTAAGACTAGAGTGACTAGTGGGAGAGAAATTGAAAACTTTTATGTTTGAGAGGAAGCCACTGATGTCCACAAGAGATCAAAATGTATGGCAGTTCCAATATTTGTTTTGAGGTTTTTTTTCATGAAACACCATTTTGTTATTTCCACCCCTTCTCAGAAAGGCTCTTGCCTCAAGATTGTTCTCATTTCCAGAATAAAGATTTGTTCTCTGACCTTCTGCTGAAGTTTAACTTTTGTCATCGGCTGCATGCATGTTCTCCCTGTATGCTGCCCCAGCTCTGTGCAGACAGCTGGCACAGGAGACCTCGAGCAAACCGCCCAATGACCACAAGATCCATTAAGGTACGAAGGCACCAGGCCAGGTTTGTCAACAAAGCATGGTAATAGCATCTGGCAGACTCTACAGGGATAGTAAGACATGTATGTCTGTGACAATGGACACAGCTCAGTGAAGGGCCGGACCAAGGTACTCCCTCTGAGATGCATCTTTATACCCTGATACAAACAAGTTAATACTGCCTCTGACATAGTTAGTTATTGCCCCCAGACGTGGCTAGTTATTACCCGTCACCTTGTACATGTTGGTTCGATCAAAACACCTTTATTACATATTGTCATCCTGACGTTATCTTTTAGGAGGGGTCAGTGTGTTCCTGTTATCCTTAAGGAATATTTTTGTACCATCCTTGATATTGGGATGTGTTTGCATAAGTACTCTGTGCTTAGCACTTCTTAGGAATGTGTACTTCTGAAATAGCCCTGTTCTTGCCAGATTGTGTGAGTAGGTCCTGCCTCATACCAGGTCTCTGATACAAGGGCTTACGTCGCAGGCTCTCTTCCTACTAGTCGTGTGAGGTTTCCTAGAGAGGAACACATTTTTCACATACAATAAATCGAGGACTGGTTCTAAATTGGCTATATGAACTCTATATCAGAAGCTAAACACCTTGCGAGTGTTTGGGAAAGTATTTGAAATGGGACAATGAAATAGAATCATAGGACTGGAAGAGACCTCGAGAGGTCATCTAGTCCAGTCCCCTGCACTCATGGCAGAGCTAAGTATTATCTAGACCATCCCTTGACAGGTGTTTGTCTAACTTGCTCTTAAAAATCTCCAGTGATGGAGATTCCACAACTGCTGTAGGCAGTTTATTCCAGTGCTTAACCACCCTGACAGGAAGTTTTTCCTCATGTCCAACCTAAACCTCCCTTGTGACAATTTAAGCCCATTGCTTCTTGTCCTATCCTCAGAGGTTAAGAACAATTTTTTTTCTCCCTCCTTGTAACAACCCTTTATGTACTTGAAAATTATGTCCTCCCTCGGTCTTCTCTTTTCCAGACTAAATAAAACATGGATATTGCCATACTGTAGGGAGGTGGCCCTGTCTCAAGAGTTAATGTTGTAGTGAGGTCCCTGTTATATAAGGCTATATTTATTATTTTGCATCTGTGGTCAGAGAAGAGTTTTCTGGTAAAACAAACAATTCAGACAAACTTTCTGAGGTGGGTCTTGCAGGATGGATGTAATACACTTGGTATCTTTTTCCTCAGATGTACTGATCTAGAAATGCGTCTGTGAGCGCTAGGGCATAGAACCATATTGGAGAATGCCTCAGAGAGGGTGTGATAACTCCATCAGCTGCTGCCAGAGTTCCAAGTTCTCCAAAGATATGAAGGGCTAAATGTAGCGGAGGAGGGGAAGCTTCTAACAGCTTCTTCCCAAAAAAACAGCCTGCTGTAATCAATTGGGAAAAACCCACCTACCCTTCTTCCCTCTGCAGCAGTTAGGGACCCTAACTCACCCGCTTCTGATAGTCAACATCCACACTCTCCTTCCTAGGGCAGAGGGGCAACAGCTTCCACTCTGCACTCTTGTTCCTGCATCATGTGGCTGTTGTGACTGTGGCAGCATGGCCACCCCCAGAGATGCCATATCCTGATGCCAAGAGTCTCAGGATTGCTTTTGTAACTATTTTTTTAAATCTTACTAGGGTTTTTAATTGGCAATTCCTAATTTTCCACGTTTCTTTTGCAAGGAAGGCACTTAATCTTCCTGTGACATCAAAAGTCTCAAAGTACACAAAATACTAAGGAATTTAGCAAATACAGAACTGGTCTGTATAACAAATGCAATCTAAAGCCCTGCATCGATGCACTTCAGGGGTTGTTAGAAAGCCAGTGGTGGGCTACGAACTTTTGCCATTACTGTAGTGGATGCAGAGTTTAGAGGATAGTGGTGTTTAATCCCACATGCGTGACTAACTCATTTTCATTCTGACCTCAGTCAAGTCCCCTGAATGCCCTATTCCTCAATTAAGCGAGCTGGTACAGTGGATATAAAGCAGAACTATGGAACTGCACAAGGGCAGGTGCTTGCTGCTTGCCTCGCTTGTAGAATCACAACTCAAATCTTGCACAAAAAATACAGCGGGGGGGGCCCGCGGACAGGGGGGGCTGGGCCGCGGGGCCCCCGCGTGGCAGCGGCTCCGCGCCCGCGGGTCACGGGAGGTCCCGGGGGCGGCTCCGCGCCGGGGAACCGAGCTGACCCCGCCCGAGTCACTTCCGGCAGCGCGCGACAGCGCCGGCCGGGCGGGGCTTTTACGACAGCGGGCGCGGCGCTTGGCGGCGGCGGCGGGCGGCGGCGCTGCTGGTGGCGGAGCCCGGTCTGGCCCGGCCCGGCCCGGCCATGCTGCTCACCGTGTTCTGCCTGCGCCGGGACCGCTCCGAGCTCACCTTCTCCCTGCAGGTGGACGCCGACTTCGAGCTGCAGAACTTCCGGGCGCTCTGCGAGCTGGAGTCCGGCATCCCCGCGGCCGAGAGCCAGGTGAGGAGACTCCCGCCGGGCCCCCCCGCTCCGTCCCCTTCCCCCGGGTCCCCTTCTCCCGCCGGGCCCCCCCCCGCTCCGTCCCCTTCCCCCGGGTCCCCTTCTCCCGCCGGGTCCCCCCGCTCCGTCCCCTTCCCCCGGGTCCCCTTCTCCCGCCGGGCCCCCGCTCCGTCCCCTTCCCCCGGGTCCTTCTCCCGCCGGGCCGCCCCGCTCCGTCCCCTTCCCCCGGGTCCCCTTCTCCCGCCGGGCCCCCGCTCCGTCCCCTTCCCGGGTCCCCTTCTCCCGCCGGGTCCCCCGCTCCTGCTCGGTCCCCACTCCGTCCCCTTCTCCCGCCCGGTCCCCTCATTCCCTGCCGCAGGGAGACCCCCTTCTCCCACCAGTCCCCCTGCTCCATCCCCTTCCCCCCACCTGGTCCCCTCATTCTCCGCCATGGGGAGACCCCCCTTCTGCTGGCCCCCCATTCCCCTTTCCGGGCCCCCTGCCAGGGTCCCCCCTCCTCCCAGCCTGGGGAGACCCCACGTGTATTTCCCGGCCCTGGAGAGGACTTACAGAGAGACACTCCCCCAGCCTCTCAGGGACAAGTGACCTGGGGAGAGCGAGACCCCCGAGTTCTAGCCTCTGCTCCTCCCTGGTACCCCTGCAGCAGTGTCAGATGAGGTGCTGAGGGAACTCTGCTCATTCCAGGATCCCCATGGCGTGGAGCCTCTGAGAGGGAGATCTCCCCAGTGTTTGTGTCTCCGAGAGAGTGTTGTGGAATTAAGGAACATGTGGGGGACCTGGGGCCCCTTCCTTGCAGAAGGACAGCCATGCCTTGTTAACCCTCCGCTCCTACACCCAACAGCTGGGGGAGACCTTAGATTTCATCCCGTCTCTTAAGACTGCCATGGGATCTCGTCTAGATAGTGACCCCTTCTACTCTGGCTCATGGTAACCAAAAGACGGGACCTCATCTCCCCAAGAACTGACACTCCACCACATTTGTAGGATCCCTCCACCTAGCTTCAGGACACATCTTCCAATCAATGGAGCCAGAGTCTCTCTCTTCCACCTCACCATCCCAGACCCAGAGATGCAAAGCCTGGAGACTTTCTCTCCCTCATAATAGAGACCCCTCTATTCTGTTCTTGGGTGGCGTGATCTTGGATCCACTGACAGCCACATTTAGATCCCTTTCTTCAGACCCACCAAATCCACTTTATTGCTAGAACAGTCTCTCTCAGATTCCAGTCTCTCCAATGTCCCTGGCTGTCTCCCACTGCCCCCTTTTAAAGCTTCAAGCCAGGCTCACCCCATCTAGTTTCCAAGAACCATCTGAGTCCCTGGAGAGAGGGGAAAGTGAGGATTTGGGGTGAAGAGGCTGGCCTCCCAGCTCCTTGCCTAGGGAAGCATCTCAGAGTTGCTACTAGGAAGTTGGCTGCACCTTCAGCCCATCTAAGAAATTGCTTAACATCCTCTCCCTCATTCTACTAAGGAAATGGGGTAGCATTTAGGATGAGAATTCCCTTAGATTTCTTCTAACACTTAGTACATCAGGTTGACTTGGTCCCGGACCCTTCTTAAGCCTGAAATACCAGTTTGGGGTGTGTGAGAATGAGGTTTTCACTTCTTTCCTTTTGGGTGTGAGAGGCAGCTGAAGTGAAAATTGGTGTCTAGGACTTTCATAGAGAATATCTCAATCGAGTTCAAATTCAGTAAGGCTTTACTGGCATGACAAGCTATACAAGTGTTGCCAAAATATAAGAAAAAAACAAGTGCTAGGTGTGTGTTAGAGGGGGATGCAACCCACCCAAGATAGGGTTGCACACCATTTGGCGTTTGAGCGCTGATGTCCGGTTGTCATTTCTGCCCACATCTGATCTGATGACAGTGTTTTTGTGCATTGCCATATCTGCCGTGTCTCTCCTTTCTCATAGCACCAAATCAGAGGCTGGAGTTACCTGTCAAAGCGCATGGAGCATTCTGTGATCATTGCCCTTTGCTTTTTTGGTCTTTCCGAAAATACGCTCATACAGCCCAAAACTTTAATTTAAATTTTAAGTGAATATTAGTGCTGGTGAAAAGTGCTAGACTGACAGCCCTGGAGGTTGTCAGTTTCTCTTTGCAACAGGTTCAGTATGGGCAGCAGGAGTATAATGAGCTTTTCCCCCACATTGGCCAAGTTCTCTGACTCATCTCAGCCCTGGGTGAGACGCCTCCACACCCATTCCCTTGTGATTGGGTTGAGAGGTATAGTTCAGATGCCACTTTATAGAGTGGGTAAGGAGCTTGATTACGGTAGATGGTTTTGTGGTGTGGACATGAGTCCATTGAGTTCTAGACTAGGGCCTTCAGTTCATTTCCCGGAGGCCATCAAACAGCCACCAGATATATTGGCAACTAGGGCTGGCTTGCTGCGATTATTATTTAGGGTAAAGTTTTAGGGTGTTCACTGGGAAAAGGCCTGGAAATACAGTTTTAAAAGAAATCAAATATTTCTGTCCTTTTGTTTCCCAAATAGTCAGACCTGTGTGTGCATGCGAATGGGTAGATTTAAATGATGTGGTTGCCTCTATCAAGCCACATCTGTAAACTTAATTTGCCTCCCCAGATAGTCTTTTAATTTTGGGGAAGGGAGACGTCTCCCCACTTCTGGTGGAATTAAGACTTCTCACCAAAAGCTACTAGGTCTGAGCCTTCATGTTACCTTATTGTTTCTGAGCTATTGTTCTCTATTAGCTTCCTGTACATCCCAGTATTTAACTTGGCTGCTCTCAAGGTTTTAGTGAAATTGGTTCAACACTTTAAGACATGCAAAAATCCCAGGAGATCAAGTCATAAGCTTTTCAGGACCTGAACTGTGTCTTTATATGCGGCCTGTGTAGGGCAATGGGATCCTGGTTTGGGCATCTGAGCGCTACAGAAATGTGAATAATAATAATAAAGGACATCTAAAAAACAACATGAAAATATTGTGTGCAGTAGCTCCCATGCCTGCAATACAGGTTTAATGCTGACTTTTGATCACTTCTGAGTTTGATGCCAGTTACTTAGTGCTGGAAAGCTTCATATCTTATCTGCTTCCAGTGACGTGCTGCACACCATCCTAGTCGAAAGCCAAGTAACTGCAGAATCAAATCACTGATCTAACCACCGTAGTCTAAAATGAGATTAGAAAATCAAAGGCCCGTGGAGTTCCTTAGGGAAAACTCTTAATTTTTCTCAGCGGGGAGTGAGGGACGATGGATCGCAAAGATTCCAATTCTTTTTATGCTGCTGTCAACCCATGTTTATACAGAGAATGAATATCAAATCCAGATACATGTTCTTAAATGAGACTTGTCCTGGTACAGTAAAATCAGAGTCCCAGGCCCTTCCTGGTCCATGTTCTTCCAGTTTGCCTGCAGGGGAAGAGGACCCCATGACCACTAAGTAGCAGTTAACCCTGAAAGCTGTGACTACAAAAACATGAATATCCCGTGTTCTTCCTATTGCCAATGACCAGCATAACTTCCCTGCATGTGAGAATGTACAAATGACGGCAACTGGAGGCTTGAATTTCTGAAGTACTGCCTGAAGTGTAAACACCTCTTGTTTTTCAGATATGTCCCTCCAGCTACTTGCATAATAACGTGACAACACTGACTCTATTTTAAGATGATGGGTGGTCGTGTACTCGTTTGCTTGCTTGTGCTGCTCCGTCTGTGGGATTTTCTCCCTCTGAGCTGCTGCCTCTCAGCAAATAATTTTAAAGTTTTATATACTAGCTTATATACTAGCTTCTATGGTTATCTGTGTCAAATAACCTGCAATTGACTCCAAACACCATCATAAGTGCTTCTGCTTCTGTCCTTGCTTCCATTTACTTGTCCCTTGCTAATTCCTGCTTCCTTCCATTTTCCTTCCTTCCTGTCCATCATTTTCCCTTTCTGCCCATGTATTTGCTGGGCCGATATCTGTATAACAAACTTTCTAGTCAGCCCCTATTTCTATAGAGCATTTTGAAATCTTTCATAGGAAGAAACTATATAAATACCATTTGTATTTTACTTATTGGAAGACCAGCTTGTCTTAAGGACAAGGATCAGCTTCCAATAAGGAAGGACTGTGCTTGCTTAAACTGACAAATTGTTTTTTAACTCAGGGGCTCGTTCTTGCATTATTTTTATCATAGCTCTCTTTTTACAATGATCTGGGGCATGTTGCTTTAAAAGCAAAATTGTCAGGCTCCTGCCCCAAGGAAGGTGCAATTCATATTGGACGTTAGACAGTGGGGAGTAAACCAAGGAAGTGGGGAAGGCCAAGAGTGGTGATGAGAAACTGATGTTCTCATGATGTGCATTCATTATTTTATTTTACTATTGTTGAGGGAAAAGTGAAGGCTGAAAGTCTTGACTAAAAAGCAGGCTGGATAAAAATGAATGTTTTTTATTTAAATTGGATTTTTTTGATAAAATGCTTTTTGAGGATAAAACCTATTAAAGATAGTTTTAATTAAGATACATTATAGCTCAAAGATATCTCATCGTGGAATAGGGATTATAAATTCTAATTCTATAGTATAAGACAATATATTCATGTAATGTTTAAGAAAAGTTTGGAAATGAGTTCCAATAGTTCATGGATTAGGGACCCAATTTTATGGGATCCCAGGGGCTTCTGTATAGATTATTTAGGTTAATCTTTCTATTTAGCCAATGGGACTCTAGAAGATACCATCAGAGATGTTTAGTTTTGCAGTTCTCAAACTGGATTTGTGTCTCCAGAGATAACATGCTTGGTAACAGCAAAAATGTTTTTAAATAAGTAATATATAGAGGTAAGAAATAACAGACCTCAACCCTATTGTCCCTCTGCAAATTTGTGTACACAGAGTCAATCCCTTACCTCTCTTTAAAAGTGCAAAATTTCAAAAAGTTCAATGAATAGAAGATTGTTGGGGGTGGAATAGGAGAAGTGTGGAGATAAATGTGAGAAGGGAGGGACAGGCAGTAGAAACAAAAGTGAAACTGTTTGAGCCGCATATTCGAGAAGTCTTGAGGTCTTTCTGAGTGTAGCTTTCATTGATCTACCATACCATTCTCTCACTAGAAGGGAAAACCTAGAATGGCAGCAGGCCGTAGATGAGGCCCAGTTTGGGTCTCCTCTGTCTCTGAGTTGTGAAGAATATGTATTAAGGTTATAACAGCCAACAAGAATGCACTTTTATGTAGAAATCCATGATTAAATTGAGTCTTCCTGACTAGTGATTTAAATCAATTTAAATCAGATCCACCCTGCTAAAAAGGATGCACTGTGAGGAAAGATTTAATGGAGATAGTTGAAGCTGTGTGGCACAAAGTCAGAGAAGATGTTCACAGCCAAAGGGGTGGCACAAAAACACTTGTGACGAAAGGAGACGCAGGGAACAGGGAGGCAAGTGGAGCAGGCAGCAAGTAGGGCATGTGGAGGGGAATAGAAGGCAAGAGAGGTGAAGGGAATAGTGAGATTTTTGCCTCCTATTCATCTTTTGATTGCTAACAAGTTTGTGATTTTTTTTTTTTAATTTGGTATGGCTAACAGAGTGCACCATCCATCCTATAAAGAGATTTGGAAAGGGAGGGGAATCTGAACAAAATATGCTGCTGGAACTTATTTTGGAGTCTTCTGGGATCATGAATATTTTATATACTTTCCTTCTTCAGCCTCTATCCCACCTCCATTTACTGACCTGCTCTTGGATTGCACATTGTCATAACACTTCAGCTAAGGAGATCTGGAGCCCATCAACAGTTCTCTGAGTACCAGTCACGAGTTACCTGCTGTGGGTGGCCCCAGGAGCTTAGAACTCTGATTCTCACAGTACAGTGCTGCAGAGATAACTACATCAACCTCTAGTTTTTTACATTGCTGACACTATTCTTCTCAGTATTTATAAAGCATGCTACTTTTATGGCTAATCCATTTTCTTGATTGTAATTACTTGGGAGCAAAAACTGGTTGACATCCTATTGAAAATTAGAGTAAGAGTTCTCGTTCCAGATTTTTATTTACTTATGTGCTGCCTGGGGATCTCTAGTAGGAAGTGTCACTGACCTCCCTTTGTGAGGCACTTTGAGATCTACTGATGAAAAGTGCTATATAAGAGCTAGGTGGTATTATGTACCAGTGTTAGACCAAGACCTTGACTGTACCAGGCGGTGCCTATCAGTTGGGTGTGGTCTTAACCTGCTATGAAGCCTGGGCAGCTCCAAACTCCTAGACCTGTGGAAGATCTGTAGCAGGCTAAAGTATTCATAGCTGAATGGAGAGTGGGCAGTGATGGTACACAAAGGCCCAGCACAGAATCTCATCAATACAGTAGAGTGGGGGAGCATATAGTGCCTTTCAGCGCCATCGATCTGCTGATGGATGGAGAGAATCATTAAACAGATTGTAGTACAGGTGCTAGAACCGACCAGAGGTGGTGCTCTTCTAGCATGATACCTCAGCAGCATGAATCAATAGCTTACAAACATTATAGTTTTGTTTGGTAGAGTTTGTAATAACATCCCCCTATACTCTGTATGGTACCCCCAATGACTAATAACTGAATTTTCAACACTCTGTATCATCTATTTTTAAACATTTTCAAATACAATTTTTAATCTGCACTGCTTTTGTTCTTGCTTTTAAAGGAAAGGCATTCCTGCTGTATTGTCATTCAAGCAGCAGAAAGCTAGCTGCCTTCCTGGTCTGGCATTCTTTGCAAAATCAGAGCACTTCATAATGTTGGGGGAATCTTGGGCACTGCCCAGCTTCAGAGAAGCTAGTGACTTAGTACTGGGCTGTCTCATCAGCGTTTGCTTTTGTAATGTTTTATACCACACAGAAGCAACGAAGTCAAATTAGCTCATTTTGCCTGTAAAGGAGGATGGTTAAGAGTGTGTTAAGTTGCTCTGCTGAGGGATATGGTGTAACTGCTGTGTGCTTAATTCATGCTTTGAGCTGTTAAGGTGGAAAGTTTAAAAATCCAATCCAAGCAAGAAGACAAGCTAAATCTCTCTTAAACTGATTAAGTTGTGTCTCCCAGAATATCCATATGAAGAAACTGTCATTTAAGATTTACAGCTGCAGGTCAGGTTTATTCCTAGCTTGTTTGTTTCCCTGTCAGTGGCATGACTAACTCATGTGGTGAACCACTGGGCGTGGTATATTTAGTTATGTGAGATGCTGCTTTGACAATCATCTCATTACAAACAAAGCTTCATAATGCCAATAAGAATTGGTTGTAATGTTTCTTCTCTGCTGATTTAAAACTCAACAAAATTTACCCATGCCCTGGATCAAAATAGCTTACGAAATATAAATGGAGCCTGGGTTGCAAACAGGAAGAACCAGAACTACTGGTGCAGGAGGTGAAATCAGGTATAATCGGGTTAATGGAAGCATGGTGGAATAGTAGCCATGACTGGAGTACAGGTTTCGAAGGGTATGTGCTGGTCAGGAAAGACAGAAATAAGGATAAACGTGGTGTAGTCGCACTGTATGTTAATGATGAGGTAGCCTGTAAAGAACTTAGAAGTGATGGAGTTTGGAATGTTTGGGTCAAAATCATTTTGGAGAAGAATGGAAACAGACTCCCCTGGGATAGTGCTTGGGGTCTGTTACAGACCCCCAGGCTCTGATTTGGATATGGATAGCCCAATGAGAGAACTCCTACTGGGAATTGTGTGATTATGGGAGACTTTAATTTCTCCCATAATTGGCCTTGTTAGCACTACAAAAAGTAATTTTCCCTCTATTGATATTCACCCCTTCTTGTCAACTGTTGAGAATAGGCCACTTCCACCTTGATTGAATTGGCCTCGTTAGAACTGACTCTCTACTTCGTAAGGCAACTGCCATCTTTTCATGTGCTGTAATAAATACAGTAAGCAGTATATATATATTTCACTCTATGCATCTGATGAAGTGGGTTCTAGCCCACAAAAGCTTATGCCCATATAAATTTGTTAGTCTCTAAGGTGCCATAAGGACGCCTCATTTTTTTAAAAATGTCTCTGATATTGACTGGAGGACCTCATCTGGACTACTGCATGCAATTCTGGTCTCCCGTGTTTGAGAGAGGAATTCAAACTGAAACATGTGCAGAGAAGGGCTGCTAGGATGATCAGAGAAATGGAGAACTTACCTTATAAGAGGAGACTTGGAGCTTGGGTTGTTTAGCCTAAATGAAGGCTCTGGAGAGATAGGATTGCTCTCTATAAATACATCAGTGATATAAATAACTCCTCTCCCACCCGGGTGTTTAAGTTAAGGGCTGGTGCAAGAACAAATGGATATCAACTTGCCTTCACCAAGTTGAAATTAGATGAAGGTTTTTAACCATCAGAGGAATGAAGTTCTAGAAGACTCTTCAAAGGGAGTAGTTAGTGCAACCTAATTTGTTTCAAGACTGAGTTTGACAAGTTTATGGAGGGGATGATATGATGTGGTTGCATGCTGTGGCATATGGCCTGTCCACGATTGCTGTTAGCAGATATCTCCAACAGTCAGAGATGGCTCAGGGTCTAACTGATTACCATGTTTGGGGTTGGGGAGGAATTTTCCCCCAGGTCAGATTGACAGTGACTTTAGGGGAGTTTTTTGGCCTTCCTCTGCGTCGTGAGAGAGAGGGTCACTTGCTAGGATTATCTGGGTACATCTTATTTAATAATTTCCCTGCCGTTGCAGGGGCCTCGGGTCCCTCTTAGTCTCTGCCTGCGGCACCTAGTAGTCTAGTCTCCAGTGGGCTGTAATACTTTGGTCTAACTTCAGTTGCTGGATTTAGTGTGCAGATGGTGTTGGCCTGTGACATACAGGGGGTCAGGCTGGATGATCTGTTGGTCTCTTCTGACTTTAGAATTTATTGCGCATTGACATAAGTTAATGATAATGTAAGTTTTTGTAAAACTGGATGTTATGGAAAGTCATGGCTACATGTTCACAATTCCACTGAAGACCTCATGTCCTCCTATCCTGTCCAGTATTCAACACTTGTGCCTTGAAATTTATAAAGTTAAAAGCTTTATTGCTGCTGTCATTTTTATGATGGGAGGTCACAATTTAGGAAGTAGGCAGATAGTAGAGTTTTCACTGAAGGTGATTCCAGGTTTATATGGGAATATGTAGAAATCAGGGCCTTATCCAAAGCTGCTCTAAAATCTTCCATTCTTCTTATTCCTTAACCAGCCCTTCTCAGAAATGCTATGTACTGTGAAACCATGTTGGGTTCCTGTAAGAATAATTCTCTGTGGAGGACTGCATACTTATTTTTTGGGATCTGTCTGCCTAGTACACAGGGCACTTGATTTGCAGCAGTCTGATGAGAATTGCACGCTTACCAGTAATTCTTTTGGATTCATCTTGAAATTTATAGTGAATCAGATTTAATGTTCCTAAGTAAAATCACCATTTAGGGTCTTGCTGTCAGTTCACTTTGTGCCATGCATAAGCTTGTTTCCTATCACCCTGTCTCTCTCCCTATATACAGATTGTCTATGCAGAGAGGCCTCTAACTGACAACCACAGATCATTGGCCTCATATGGCTTGAAAGATGGGGATGTGGTGATTTTACGGCAAAAGGAGAACACAGAGCCACGGCCTCCAGTCCAGTTTCCAGGTGAGAAACTCTTCAGACTAACTCGCTGGGCTACCTGCTGTTGTCTTGCAGTCCCCCTTGCTGTACCCAGATGTCCATTGTACCCAGATTATCTTTAAATTGTGGCTGTTTAGCCTCTTGATGCTCTGGAGGTTTTATTCATTGATGTGTGTGAAACTTAACTAATGCCGTCTTCTCACGGGTCTACGAATCTATTAAATTTAAAACGCCCCCTTTTTCAGAGAGTTAATAACTTGGTGATGAAAAATATACTTGGGGCAGAACGTTGGTTCATTAGTAAATAAATACACCAAAATACTATTTTATATGTGTGTGTAACACATTTCATAAAAGTGCTTGAGAAACTTCACAATAGCCACCCTCATCAGGCAAAACTGTTCTTGTTTGGGGGTGGGCTTTTTCTTTGCTTTGGTTACTTAAAGGGTTTACCACTTGCAGTGATGTTTTAGTCCATGGGTAGGCATGATTTAGTTTGCTGTTCGGGGGTGAGAGAGAAGTGACCAAAATAATTTAGTTCAGAAAAAGCAGCTTCTGTGAAGTCATGTGGATTTTCATAAGGCTTCCTGTTACCCTCCCATTCAGTATAATGGTGCAATAATATGCAGTTTGTGCTGCTCTTACACATTAGAGGGCTGTGGCAATGTGTGCTCTGAGTACATATTGTTACTAATGCACAGAGAAGCTGAAGCTTAGCAAACCCAATCACGTGATGCAATATATATTCAAAAGGTTCCTCAAGCCCCATAGTATAGAATTGGAGTCCTACTTCTACCACCCTTCCCCCTTTTAATTCTTAGTCCTAAGAGTTCCGATTATAATTGTATCCCTTACAAAAGGGAATGTTGACTGCAGGTTATAGCAGGGGAATGGCTGTAAAGGTCCCAGCTCTGCCTCAGCTGGAAGATTGGTGGCGGCAGTGCAGGGCTTCAGTAATATTTTTCTTACTACAGTATCTTCTTTCATCTGAGGAATTCAGAAGTGCTTTGTAGACGGAGTTAAGCCTCATAACCCCCTCGTGAGGTAGATTGGTGGTATGCATATCTCAGAGTTGAAAAATTGAGTCGGAGGGGGTTAAGTGAGTTTCCCCAGAAAATGGGCCAGATATGTGAATAGATCAGTTACATAAATATGTAATAGTATTCCTAACCCACTAACCTGAACATGTTGGTGACACAGTGGAGCTCAGACATGAATTGCTGTGTACATGAAATGTTAGTGTACTTTGTTCAACCATTCCACAGCTTTTGACTGCATTGTCCACAGCAGCTGAGAATGTGAAATGGTCAAACTGTTAACTCCTTTTTCCTTAAGGTCTGCCCAGGATAGACTTCAGCAGCATTACAGTGCCTGGGACGTCAGCCCAGCAGCAGCAGCAACCAGTGCAGCATCTTCGCCCATCACCTCCGGATACACCTTCATCCCCTCAGGGCTTGGACAATCCAGCACTGTTACGGGACATGTTGCTTGCCAATCCCCACGAGCTGTCCCTGCTGAAAGAACGCAATCCACCCCTGGCTGAGGCACTGCTCAGTGGAGACCTTGGTAAATTGGGATTTGGAGGCAATTGGTTCTTCCTTGCTTTGGCTGAGGCTGTTACGTGGTAACGTCCATCTGTGCTGAATTCTAGTACGAAGTAGTTATGCGTGTTCAGTCACACAATGGCTTCTTAGTGAGTTTAATGCCGACAGCATTGGAGGTGGAATTCCCCTATCCCCAGAAGAGGAATAGCACTAGCTAGCAACAGCTTTGCAAACTTCCTCCACCTGACTGCTGCTATGCCTTGTCCCCTTTCTTGGAGGGATCACATCTGGGGGGTGAGATCAGTTTTTAGGACCAGTTCCATCCCTGGCCTCTGTACTGAGACTCCTGCCAACTGTACCAATTGGTAATTGTGTTACCACCCCTAGCTCTCTATGACCCAGACAGGAAATAGCTCATTTTAAATCCCATCCTACCTCCCTTGGAAAAGCCTGGAAGATATTAATATATGTCACTACAGACATGGACATAAAAAAACCTAAATAAGAAAGGCTTCGAATCTCACTGGCAGGCACCTAATCTGGCAGCCTTGTGGTCGCCCTGGGAACCAGTAAACAGTGTTTATTTCACTATTCCTTTTGAAGAGTTTCCTTAAATGTCTTTTTAAAAAAATTAAATTTGGCTTTTTTAGAAACCAGTTGTTAAAATCCTTCTGAGTGCTATCTAAGCTGGTGGTGCACTTGGCAGGCTTAGTGGTATGATGCCCTCCGTGCTCTGCTGGTGAACACCTGTTCTTTGCTGCTCACACCTTGTCTTATTTGAGCTTTATTTTATTTATTTTTGCAATAACATAGAGCTCATTTAGTGTGAAAACAGATCATTTGGAGGCATTAAAATGGGTGGTTATAAACTCTTACTGGAGATCCATTTGTGGGAAACAGCTTATCAGGACCTTGGTTACTAATGTGGAGGTTTGGGAGACATGATGGAAGGAAAAAGCACTCTAGAAGAGCCTGCCCCCAATTTTTCTTCTTTTCAAAGACTGCAGGCTGGTGATGCCTTCCAGTACAGGAAGGCTGGAGGAGAGAGCTGCATGGCTTTTTTTTTAATTCTCTATATTGATTTGATGTATATGAACAGTTGCAAAGAGCGAGGGAACACAGTAATGTACAGTGCTGTAGGCCATGTTACTAAAGCATACAATCCTTTACTTTCCATAAAACGTGTCTTTCATTGGCCCTCTTTTGAGCCTAGCAGTGTGTGTCCTATATCGGAGAGCTTGTTGCAGAACCACATGAGATGTTCTTCCTCCCCATCCTAGGATGAGAGCACTGCTTCTAGCGCTTGCTGCCCTTGGTGGCACAAGCACACTCGCGGTGGTAGTGGTGCAGAGCACTAACTACAGGATCCCAGGACTAGTTCATCTGCCGCTTTTCTTGTCTAATCTGTACAGTAAACTCTCGTAATTCAGATTTGGTACAGCTCTGTGCATTCAGAGGGTGGATTATCAGGTTATACTGTCAGAATTTGCCATCAGCATTTGGGCAGATATCCAGGTCTGCTCTCACTGTAGTGTCCAAAATACATCAAGCTTCAATGCATATGTAATTGTGTTAGGTGCATTACAATACATTAGAAGGCACCATCTATACAGAGCATGGAGCCATGGAAATCAAAACATCCTACTCCTTGCAGAGTAGATAAGTTTTCAAGGCCAGGTGTTTTGGAACCACTGCATTTCCTGAAGTGAAAGCACTAGCTACTGTTGACACAACTGTTCTGATTTTTTAATGCAAGTGGTGTTAGGAATGCATTTTGTTGTGTACAAACCTTGAAAAAACATGGCTGAAATTTTCGACCATTGGTATCTAAAAGTTGTGCGTCTAATTTTTTTTCAGAAGTGACCCCTTCTTAACTCCCATTAAGTGTAGATTTAGGAATCTAACTGTAAGAACTCAGATTTGTAAATCTTGGCCTATGTTACTTGGTTTAAAAATAAGACTACTGTTTGAAGCCTGCGATGTCATAGAACTTTGACTTTGCTCAGATGCAAAATTAATCTATGTCCAGTGAGTTCTGCTGCTGTCTTTTTGGCGGAACATCTGGTTTTGTCGGCAACACGGTCCAATGTACAGCGCACCACACTGGGATTCAGAAGACCTGGATTACATTCCTGGCTATGCTACTGACTCTCAGTGACGTTGTGTAAACCAACTGATCTTGGTGCCTCTGTTTCCTCATGTTAAAATGAGTATGGGTAATGACATCCACTTTCGTAAAGCGTTTTGAGATCTGTGGGAGAAATGTTAAGTATCATGGTTATTGTGACTTCAGTTTCTCCTAATTGAAAAAAAATGTTTGACTAAAGATTGTTCTACGTACGAATGAATAATTTAGACTAGACTAGAAGAATACAAATGCTGAATTTCTGACTCCTGTTCTGGATGTAACTTATTTGCTGCTTTTGGAGATGTTCTTGCATGATATTGGGTAGATCTTGCTGCAGTAAAGCAATGAACATATTCTTTAATAGCAGCTCTTTGATTTAAATATCGCGGTGTCTCTGCACATTACATTTATTTGCAGACAATGGAAAGATAAATGTAGGGTAACTTCAGTTCA
Organism: Mauremys reevesii; assembly: GCF_016161935.1. Lineage (NCBI taxonomy): Eukaryota > Metazoa > Chordata > Testudines > Geoemydidae > Mauremys > Mauremys reevesii. The sequence goes on from NC_052643.1 coordinate 2,903,171, forward strand.
TTCAGAACCTGAGAACTCTGTTATGTCTACATAACAGAGTCCCTGGAAAAATCATGTAACAGGTCCTCAAGGAATCAATTCTGAACCACTTAAAGGAGGGGAAAGTGATCAGGAACAGTCAGCATGGATTCACCAAGGGCAAGTCATGCCTGACTAACCTAATTGCCTTCTATGATGAGATAACCGGCTCTGTGGATGAGGGGAAAGCAGTGGATGTGCTATTTCTGGACTTTAGCAAAGCTTTTGATACAGTCTCCCACAGTATTCTTGCCAGCAAGTTAAACAAGTCTGGGCTGGATGAATGGACAGTAAGGTGGATAGAAAACTGGCTAGATGGTTGGGTTCAACGGGTAGTGATCAATGGTTCCATGTCTAGTTGGCAGCCGCTATCAAGTGGAGTGCCCCAAGGGTCGGTGCTGGGGCCGGTTTTGTTCAATATCTTCATTAACGATCTGGAGGATGGTGTGGACTGCACCCTTAGCAAGTTTGCAGATGACACTAAACTGGGAGGAGTGGTTGATACGCTGGAGGGTAGGGATAGGATACAGAGGGACCTAGACAAATTAGAGGATTGGGCCAAAAGAAATATGATGAGGTTCAACAAGGACAAGAGCAGAGTCCTGCACTTAGGATGGAAGAATCCCATGCACTGCTACAGACTAGGGACTGAATGGCTGGGCAGCAGTTCTGCAGAAAAGGACCTAGGGGTTACGGTGGACGAAAAGCTGAATATGAGTCAACAGTGTGCCCTTGTTGCCAAGAAGGCTAATGGCATTTTGGGTTGTATAAGTAGGGGCATTTCCAGCAGATCGAGGGATGTGATCATTCCCCTCTATTCAGCACTGGTGAGGCCTCATTTGGAGTACTGTGTCCAGTTTTGGGCCCCACACTACAAGAAGGATGTGGATAAATTGGAGAGAGTCCAGCGGAGGGCAACAAAAATGATTAGGGGACTGGAGCACATGACTTATGAAGAGAGGCTGAGGGAACTGAGATTGTTTAGCCTGCAGAAGAGAAGAATGAGGGGGGATTTGATAGCTGCTTTCAACTACCTGAAAGGGGGTTCCAAAGAGGATGGATCTAGACTGTTCTCAGTGGTAGAAGATGACAGAACAAGGAGTAATGGTCTCAAGTTGCAGAGGGGGAGGTTTAGGTTGGACATTAGGAAAAACCTTTTCACTAGTAGGGTGGTGAAGTACTGGAATGGGTTACCTAGGTAGGTGGTGGAATCTCCTTCCTTAGAGGTTTTTAAGGTCAGGCTTGGCAAAGCCCTGGCTGGGATGATTTAGTTGGGTTTGGTCCTGCTTTGAGCAGGGGGTTGGACTAGATACCTCCTGAGGTCCCTTCCAACCCTGAGATTCGATGATTCTATGATTCTACATAGGCTGTTGGGCATCAGGCCCAATGCGAAGTAGTTCAGCCCACTAAGACGGGAGACAAAGTGGGAATCTCAAGCAAGTACGTGATCAAGCCTGTGAGTTTTGTCTGTACTGGCTGGTTTTTCAAGTAGCCCTGAAATAGAGCCCACTGCTGATTGCACTAGTCACTTTACCTTTCAGTGGTGGCCAACATCTTTAAAAGACACAGTTTTGCTACAAGTTTAATAGCATTTCATTTGTACGAGTAATTTCCAGTAAAGGGTGTCTGTGCACCTAACTATGGTGTTTGTATCTGTTTTTGTTACTGCAGAGAAATTTACCAGAGTGCTGGTGGAGCAGCAACAGGACCGAGCCCGCCGGGAGCAGGAGAGAATCCGTCTGTTTTCAGCTGACCCTTTTGATCTTGAGGCTCAGGCAAAGATAGAAGAGGACATAAGGTAGCAAACCTAAGTCCAAGGGAGAGCTCTGGACCCATTTGTGGGACCCTGTTCCAATTGAAAATGCATTTTTGGGGTCTAGTTGGACTCAAGAGGGGCAGGTAGATGCAGCATTGTCTCCCATTTGTTGACTCTGTCACTTCTTTTGGTGGTGTGGTCTCACCCCCATAGCCATTGGAGTAGAGGTGGTCTTGGTCATCGCTCTCGACACGGGGACTGCAATTTCTCAAAATCCGGTCAGAGTCTTTGTTCTTTTTCAGGGACCTTTCCCAATTCTGCAGTGCGTCTCCATGAACTAGCCAGTAGAGAACACTGCATAGAAACTGCTTAACCAAAGTTCTCTGGAGAGCCTGCAAGTAGCTGCCTGGGGTATATTGGATCCCCTCAAGCCTGAGGACCAGGGCTTGCAAATGTAGCCCCTAACCCATGTCTCCTGGGTATGTCTACACAACGAAGGAAAAATGGTGGCTGGCTTGTGCCAGCTGACTCGGGCTGCAGGGCTGTTTCACTGCTGTGTAGACTTCTGGGCTCACTTCACAGGGTCCTAGAGCTCAAGCTCCAGCCCGATTTTGGACAGCTACACCGCAGTGAAACAGCCCGCAGCCTGAGCCCCACAGGCATGGGTCAGCAGACCAGGCCAGCCCTGGGTGTCTAACTGCTGTGTAGACATACCCATTGAGACGTGGTCCACACTTACAACTTACGCTGGCTTAGCTCCCGGTGTAGATGCTTCTGACAGAAGAGTGCCTCTTGTCAGCATAGCTAACATTGGGGAGGTGGTGTTTCTACACCAACAGAAACTCCTCCTGTCAGTATAAGCTGCTTCCCCACTGGGCGGCTGTAAGTTTGGTGGTGCAGATATAGCCCAAGTCTCTGCTTAGTTGCAGATTTCGAGCACAGTCATTGTCAGAAAAGTGGCTCTGTAAAAATGGCACCATGCTGCCCCTGGATTACTTCCCCTTTGTATCTTTTGTATGTAACTACAGAGTCTGTAAGTCCGAACAAGGCGTCTCTCGTTGCCAGTGCTACAGGCTCAGCTAGGTACTGCCTGTGGGAGATGAGGTCTGATTCTTCTATCAGCCACAATACATTTTTTAATCAGACCACAGTAAGCAGTTTTTTTATTTATTTTTTATAATGGGAGATTGGTATATCTCCTAGAACTGGAAGGGACCTTGAAAGGTCATCGAGTCCAGCCCCCTGCCTTCACTAGCAGGACAAATTTTTGCCCCAGATCCCTAAGTGGCTCCCTCAAGGATTGAACTCACAACCCTGGGTTTAGCAGGCCAATGCTCAAACCACTGAGCTATCCCTCCCCCTGATGTATGAAGACATTCTGCTTCATACAATAGGCTCATACTGGTTTTGCAGACTTGGCAGTGCTAAAACATGCATTAGTAATAAGGAAAATCATTTGTTATATTGTAATGACACATTACAATATAATAAAGCATTTTGCACTATGTATGTTAAGTATTTTTCAGTATTTCACAGTGCTCTTCAAACACTGACTAAACAGAACATCCCCATGAGCTATTTAAGTTGTGGTGTTATCCCCACTTTTATAGATAAGGGGAAACTGAGGCAGAAAGAGCAAGTGATTTGCCCACAGCTAGACAGTTATTTAGTGACAGTGGGGATTAGAACCTGGGAGCTGCTAGTTCTCAATATTAGTCTCTGATCACCTGACTCAAGCCCCTCTCTATTAGATTTCGTCCCCATGAAAAGATGGGTTGGGAGCAAATGCTGTGTGCATGCCACATTTTACAGAGCCATGTTTCTAACCTTTATGCAAATTTTAAAGAAAATTGGGGGCGGGGGGGGGGGCGGACCAGGGTTTGCTGTAATCAAACCGATACTAAATATCTGCCAGTCACCCACACTTCCTGCTTCTGACTGACTTAATCTTGCATACTATGAGGGCCCAGTATGTGGTACGTTGAGCTAGATCATGAGTAAATAAAGGCAGGGCAGCCTAGTGGCTGTGCAATATGCTGCTTTGCAGTTGTCCACTGTAGCAATGTGAGACTGACCGGTGTGGTGCCGCCTGTTGGTCATCTGGGAATTAGCTCTTTTCCAGTGTATGGAGCATTCTCTGCAGGCCAGTGTCTTGCCTGCCACTGGCCCCGTGTCCCTCTCAGACCCTGGTGCCCATTACCCTGGAGTTCTGCCCCAGCAGTAACCCACAGTCTGGGTCTCCCCTCCCAGGGGAACTCCCAACCCTCTAAACTGCACCTTGCCTCAGTGGCTACTGCCAGTCATCATCTAGCCCCCACTCACTGGGGCAGACAGCAGCCTGTAATGGCCACTCATCACTGGCAAGGGGGTTGGACCAGCCTAACCCCAGGCTGCACCTCTGCAGTCCCAGTACCTCCATAGGCCTTGCACAAGGCCTGCAGCCTGGGGAGTTACCAGGCTGGAGCTCCCCAGCTCCTTTTGCCTTTCCCCAGCACCACTCTACCTCAGGTCCTTCTCTCTCTGCAGCTAGAGAGAGACTGCCCCAGCTCACTGGCTCACAGCCCTTTTGTGGGGCCAGCTGTCTCCCAGTTGGGCGTGGTCCCAGCTCTGGCTGCCTTCCCAATCAGCCTACCCTCTTGGCTCCACGGGGCAGCACTTTCCCAGGGCTGTTTTAACCCCTTCAGGGCCAGAGCAGGGTGATCGCCCCGCTACATCTACCTTCAGTTCCCAAGCAGCCACGTCTTAGAGCACTGCATATTCCTCTCCAGTGTCCCCTTCTAGAAGGTGTGTGAAATATCACTGACTGCCTCCAAAGGGAGTTGCATTCCGCCTTCCTGTGGTGGAGGGAGGATTGCTATAAGGTAGGAAAAGGGCAGGTATCTTCCCTCCTACTGAAAAAAAGGGAACCTGTCTCTTTAAACTAGAGACCCTTTTATATTGCTACATGAGCTATTTCTGGCAGGGTAGCTGCAGATACCCAACATGCTCAAGGTTACTGCAGGCACGGAGCTGTATTTCATTTGGCTTATATCTATCTTGCGTTCCTTTTTGTAGCCTTGAATTTGTAGAGAGAATTTGCGGTGCTGTCACTGCACTCACAAGAGTTTCATATAACCTGTCCCAACCCTAGTACATGCAAAAGGGATGAATCTACTGAAATGTTATACAAGCATTTTGAAACGTAACTTTTTGGGATCCTAGTGTTGTAGCAGAATGACTAATAAATGTGCAGCCTTTTGCCCCTGAGTTCTTTTTGTTAACTCTGTAATGACAGGTTTTTGTTGTGAACAGAGAATCAGTTGCAGGTCTCCAGGTGCTAAAGTGCATCTGGCCACTTTACTCTAGACTGCTGCATTGGGTCTCTTTAAAGTGCTACAAGGAACATTCTTTCCTTCCTGCCTGCAAGCAACCTGATGCCTCTGGATTAAGGCAAGATCATCTGCTAAGTAGGCTGGTGTTTAGCTGCTGAAGTATGCCCTTCACAAGCTCTTCATAACTGGTGGTAGTGGGGAGAGGGAAGATGACAAATCTGTTTGTCATCCTTGTAAAGTGGAGGCTTTATAAATATGCCATTTCTGCTCACCGAAGGCATGTTTCCAGTTTCTGGTTTTCATTTAATTCAGGCAACAAAATATTGAAGAGAACATGACAATAGCTATGGAAGAGGCCCCAGAGAGCTTTGGCCAGGTGGTGATGCTCTATATTAACTGCAAAGTCAATGGACATCCTGTGAAAGCCTTTGTTGACTCAGGTGATTCTCCCCCCAATCTCCCCATTTTAAATCTCTTTATGCTCTTCTGCTCTCCTTGCTCCCCCTTTTCCTGGCTCTTTAAAGGAAATAGTAAACCCCACAATAGGTCAATTTGTAGCATTCCCTTCCCACATTAAAGAATTATGAGATTTAAAAGGATCTGATTAAAATCTGAATGTGCTTTCTGTCATTATTCAACCAAATTAAAAATATTTGCGATGTGTGTTTTGGTTAAAACATGACCAGGAGTCAGAATTCCTGGGTTCTAAGCTTGCCTTTGCCGCTGGCCAGCTGTGTAACCTTGGACGAGTCACTCTGCCTACGTGCCCCAGTTTCCTGAACTATAAAACTGAGATTTCCTTTCCATTATAACACAAAACACTTTTCATCTGTAGATCTCAAAGTGTAAGTGTTCAGCTTTATTCTAACTCCATAGCCATAACAACCTTCAGGTGGCAGTGGGTGGCCTTTGTATATACACACAGAGCCATGGTATAATCAAATGCCATAATATAATATGCCAAATGCCTTTATGCCATAATATAATTCCTTGCCTGCTACTGAGTCTTAGATTAAAATCTCTGTACTGGAAGAGATCAAAAATTTTAAACTACCCCTTGGTTGTTTTTAAATATTGCTAACTCCTCTTGTCTCTGGTGGTAGGTGCCCAGATGACCATTATGAGCCAAGCTTGTGCTGAAAGGTGTAACATCATGAGACTGGTGGACCGGCGCTGGGCAGGCATTGCTAAGGGTGTGGGCACACAGAAAATCATTGGCAGAGTGCACCTAGGTAAGTAGTGGTACAACGGGATAACTTTACCTGTAATAGCTTGGCGCCAAAGAGTGTCTGCTTTAATACTGTAAACGTTGGGAACTGCTATAGAGTGGGTGAGCTTAATGTGATTTTGATAAATTCTTACACCAGAGACACAATAACCAGGATTCCATCACGTTTAATGTTTTCATAATAAATAAATAAAATAATAATTGGAGATATACCTATGTCCTAGAACTGGAAGGGACCTCGAAGGGTCATTGAATCCAGCCCCCTGCCTTCACTAGCAGGACCAAGTACTGATTTTTGCCCCAGATCCCTAAGTGGCCCCCTCAACGATTGAACTCATAACCCTGGGTTTAGCAGGCCAATGCTCAAACCACTGAGCTAACCCCCTCCCTACAATTATCCTAACACTTTAATTCCGGTAGGTCTAGAGCCCCCATACAAATACTGAGGAAACCTTGATTCCTGGTGCTAACAGGTTATAAATAGCTTTATTCTTTGGCATGGGGGATCAGGATGGGGGTAATGGGCAGTGTGAATTGTTCAGGGCAGAATTCCAGTGCAGCTGAGTGTATCTCGTCCTGCAGTGAGGAGAGCACTTCAAGATATCTGTGTTCTTGCACAGGTTTGTCTGAAGAAAATGCCATACAAGGAAATATTCTCTTAATTGCTTAAGACATTGACTGAATTAAAGCACCAAAAACAAAATTCCACACACTGAGCAGCTGCATGCAGCTTCTTTAGCTCTAGCTTGAGGGGTTAGTGATCAGTTCCTACTGCACTGCAGATCCAGTCAGCTTTTAAAATAAAGGGGGGGAAATAATTAGCCCCTGGGGGCTAGCAAACTCACAGTAATCACCAGGGCTGGCTCAGAGTAGGCTTTTCCACAGCCAAGTCTATGTACATTGTGCTCTGATTCCATTACTTACCCACAGAGGCTTTGTTTGATTTCTCTTAGAAAGAGAGATACATACAGTAGAATCCTCATGCTGTGGTGCTTGAGCACTTCTAGAGGCTGGAGGGCAGGTAACATGGTGTTTTCTGTGTGCTTCAGCTCAGGTTCAGATTGAAGGGGATTTTCTGCCGTGTTCTTTCTCTATCCTTGAAGAACAGCCCATGGATATGCTTCTAGGACTGGATATGCTTAAGAGACATCAGGTAATGGAATCAATTGGTGCTTGTTTTGCAAACAATCCTTGGCTCTTTCGTAAGTCCTTAAATGTAAAATCATTATCATCCTTATGAATTTTTTAGGATTAAAAAAACCTCTGACGAGACATGTTGACATGGTTTTCCCATAGATTATGGGGGAAGCACTTATACCTTATAGGTTGTAAATACTTTGTATCTTGTCCCAGCCTAAAGGTCTTTGCTCCGAACTCTTGGTGCCTGAAAATCCTCTGAGGTCTGTACATGAGCAATTAGAATAAAGACTCTGGGAAGTCCTCACTTGTAGCCGTAATCATAGTAGGGCTGAAGAGCAGAAGGACCATAATTATTCAAGAGTTGGCTAATAGGAGCAGCTGTAAGAAGCCACTTGGCACATTGAAGGCACAGGCTGCTGAGCTATTTCTTCCCAGCATTTGTTTTTAGATCTACCAGTTAACACCACCTTGACCCTTCATCCAGTTCATGTAACTTTTCACTGTGTTAACCCCTTGATGTTTGGAAGTGACTTTTTCTAGTGCATTGTTTCATGTGTCACTAATTTATGTATTCTGGTCCTGTTTTATGACTGACGGTTACCAAGACATCATTTGCATGTGTTCTCTTTTCCCAGTGTTCCATTGATCTCAAAAAGAATGTACTAGTGATTGGTACCACGGGATCTCAGACAACTTTCCTTCCAGAAGGGGAGCTCCCAGAGTGTGCAAGACTGGCATATGGGCCAGGGCGGGAGGACATGCGGCCGGAGGAGATTGCAGACCAAGAACTGGCAGAAGCTCTACAGAAATCTGTAGAGGAAGCAGGTACCACAAGGAGCCAAATCAGAGTAACAGTCGGCAGAGTGCTATCAGTAACATGTCAGCTCTGTGTCCTGTCACTAGAAAGCTCCTCACTTTTCTCAACTGTTCTAGTGCATCTTACTGAATGTAATGCCAGTGATGAGCAGGGGGACTTTACCCTCTCTTGCAGACCCTCCTGGTTGCTGCACTCTTTTCCTTGGGAGATCTAAATCAGATTTCTCTTTGTGGACAATAGAGGCCGATGAGTTGCTGTGCCATTTTAACTTGGTCTTTCTTTGTGGTTGACTAGTAGCTCTCCCAATCCTCCCTGCCTCCATAGTCCATTAATCTTGTTGTTTTTAATGTACAGCAAGGGGACAATTTCAGTTAAGTGATTATTTTACCCATTTTAATGGGCGAGGAAGCGTTAAAGGGGGGCCTTGTGGCAACAGCCATGAGCCATGCTCTAATCCCCACAGTCTATACAAATGCTAAAGGAAAATTGTAGTAAGCAGTTACAGAATTGTCAATTGATATTTATTTGCTCTGCAGCTACATAAATATATGAATTTTTTAAACTCTTTTTAGAAATACCTATACTGGTTCAGTTTCTCTTTGGTGAATAGCGATGGTATCTCAGAGCTGAAATATTACTTTACTCTGCAACTCTGAAAATCTGATTTCCTATTTATTCAACTGAGGAGTTACATTTACTGTATCCTAACCTACATCTTTGGTGTTAAAGGTGACCTGCAAAGGAGAAAAATGATGAGCTTATGCCCCTTCTTTTACTGCTTTACAACATGAGAGAAGCTGTAAAGGTGTGCAGATTGCAGTCCTGGACTGGAAGGCCATGATGACTGGAGAACTAGTGAAATGGGGCTTGTCTGCACTGCAGATGCTCTATAGCATCAGAGCTGTGATGCTGCAGCTGTGTCACTGTAGTGTAGACACTTGCTGTGGTGATGGAGTGAGTGTTCCTATTGCTGCATCTAATTAACCCCCCGGGAGGCAGTAGCTAGGTTGATGGAATAATTCTTCTGTCAACCTAGTGGTATCTGTACTGGGGCTTAAGTCAGCTTATAAGAGGCCATACTGAGTCAGACCAGTGGTCTGTCTAGCCCTGTATCCTGTCTTCGGACAGTGGCCAATGCCAGGTGCTTCAAAGGGAATGAACAGAATAGGGCAATTATCAAGTGATCCATCTACTGTTATCTAGCCCCAGCATCTGGCAGTCAGGCTTAGGGACACCCAGAGCATGGGGTTGTGTCCTGACTATGTTAACCAATAGCCATTGCTGGACCTATCCTCCATGAAATTCTCTTACTCTTTTTTGAACCCAGTTATAGTTTTGGCCTTCACAACATACCCTGGCAACAAGGTGACTGGGCACTGTGTGAAGAAACACTTCCTTTTGTTTATTTTTAAACCTGCTGCCTAGTAATTTCATTGAGTGACCCCTCATTCTTATGTTATGTGAAATCTCTTTTCCAAGCTGAACAGTCCCAGTCTTTTTAATCTCTTCTCAGATGGAAGCTGTTTCATACCCTTAATCATTTTTGTTGCCCTTCTCTGTACCTCTTTCCTTTTCTTTCTTTCTTTTTTTCTTTTTTTTTTTAAGATGGGGCAACCAGGATTGCATGCAATATTCAAGGTGTGGGCGTACCATGGATTTATATAGTGGTATTATGATACTTACTGCCTTATTTATCTATCCCTTTCTTAATGGTTCCTAACAGTCTGTTAAGCTTTTTTGACTGCCACTGCATACTGAGTGGATGTTTTCGAACTGTCCATAATGATTCCAAGATCTCTTTCTTGAGTGATAACAGATAATTTAGACCCCATAAGCTACGGTTCTTGGGGCAGGGAGGGGCAGGTAGTGAGTTATTCACACCCCAGAGTGACGTAGCTAGGTCAACATAAGTTTTAGGTATAGATCTGGCCATAGTGATGGCCTAAAAGCAGAAGACTGAGCAGTTAGCCAGGCTGTTTGAAACGTTGTGGTTCTGTTTTTGTTAATGCATCTTTGACTTCAATGAGACATGGTTTGAGTGAAAAAACTTTAAGGATTCAACGTTCTCCTCCAGTCAATTAAGGTGTTAATAGCTCAAAATATGCATCTCTTAGACCTCCCAGTGATCAAAATCAGGAAAGGCCAAACTTTGCAATCCTGATACTTCAAAGGTGTTAAAGGAAAAAACCTTCCAGTCCTTTATCCATGATTAAGATTGAAAAATGAATTTGTGCTTTTTTTAAAAAAAGCTTTTGCAGGTCAACCTTAACGTAATGGTTTTGTTTGATTTTTAATTAGTTTCTTACTTGAAGACACACTTTAATTTTTAGATTTGCTGTTTGAGTGGAGATGCGGTGGCAAGAATTGCTTTTATATTGTGTTAGTTTTCTTTTAGCTAAACCCTCTGCTTTTCCTCTAACTACAGAGTCATGGTGTAAGGAGTAAATAATGACTTATTTTCAGAACTAGGTCTTTTGTATTAAGGGGCAGCGCAGGGCTGTTGTCATGTGCCCTGTGGATCACTTCATCTTTTAAGGAAAATCTACTTTAAAATTTGTACATACAAGAAATATCTTTAGAGTAAGGCCTATATCATGAACTGTGAGGTTCAGTACATCAACACAGGAAATAGTTTACTACATCCTTGAATGTTTAAGACAAATCTTAAGTCTTTATTGTCTCAAAGACCTGATCTACACTTAAGTTAGGTTGGCATAGCTACCCCGTTCCAGGGTGTGAAAAATTCAGACACCTGAGCGCTGCAATTTTACTGACCTACCTTCCCGCAGTGTAGATACTGTTAGGTCGACAGAAGAATTCTTCTCTTGACTTAGCTGCCACCATTCTGGGAGGTGGATTACCTACATCGATGGAAAAACTCCTATCACTGTAGGAAGCATCTACGCTAAGGAGATACTGGTATAGCTGCAGCCGTGCCACAGTAGCCCCTGTAGTGCAGACATGCCCTTAGTTTACAGACAAGTAGAGAGAGACACAAATCATAACCTGGATCCAGCCTTGCCATCACCAAACCCTGGCAAACTCTAGAGCCAGACTTGGTGTCTTAGGTTCATCTCATTACCTCCAACAGGAAATGTAAAATAATATTAGTAGGGCTGTCAAGCGATTTTAAAAAAATAATCATGATTAATTGTATTAAACATAAGCACACTGTTAAACAATAATAGAATGCCATCTATTTAAATATTTTTTGATGTTTTCTACATTTTCAAATATATCAATTTCAATTATAACAGAATGCAAAGTGTACAGTGCTCACTTTGTATTTATTTTTATTAAAAATATTTGCACTGTAAAAAACAAAATAGTATTTTTCAATTCACCTAATATGAGCACTATAGTGCAATCTCTTTATCATGAAAGTTGAATTTACAAATGTAGAATTATGTACAAAAAATAACTGTTTTAGTTTTGAATGCAATGTAAAACTTTAGAGCCTACGAGTCCACTCAGTCGTACTTCTTGTTCAGCCAATCGCTCAGACAAACAAGCTTGGTTACAATTTGCAGGAGATAATGCTGCCCGCTTCTTGTTTACAGTGTCACCTGGAAGGGAGAAGAGGTGTTCTCATGGCAGTGTTGTAGCCAGCATTGCAAAATATATACGTGCCAGATGCACTAAAGAGTCATATGTTTTATGCTTTAACCACCATTCCAGAGGACATGCGTCCATGCTGATGATAGGTTCTGCTCAATAATGATCCAAAGCAGAGCGGACCAAGGCATGTTCATTTTCATCATCTGAGTCAGATGCCATCAGAAGAAGGTTGATTTTCTTTCTTTTTTCTTTTTTTTTTTTTGGTGGTTCGAGTTCTGTAGTTTTCGCATCGGAATGTTGCTCTTTTAAGCATTCTCGAAATCTCCTCCCTCTCAGATTTTTGGATGGTACTTCAGAGTCTTAAACCTTGGGTCAAGTGCTGTCGTTATTTTTAGAAATCTCACATTGGTACCTTCTTTGCGTTTTGTCTTCTGTGAAAGTGTTCTTAAAACGAACATGTGCTGGGTCATCATCTGAGACTGCTGTAACGTGAAATATATGGCAGAATGCAGGTAAAGCAGAACAGGAGACATACAATTTTCACCCCAGGGATTTCAGTCACAAATTTAATTAATGCATTTTTTTTTTAATGAGTGTCATCAGCATGGAAGCATGTTCTCTGGAATGGTGGCCGAAGCATGAAAGGGCATACAAATGTTTAACATATCTGGCATGTAAATACCTTGCACCACGGGCTACAACAGTGCCGTGTGAACACCTGTTCTCACTTCCAGGTGACACTGTAAATAAGAAGCAGGCAGCATTATCTCCTGTAAATATAAACAAACTTGTTTGTCTGAGTGATTGGCTGAACAAGAAGTAGGACTGAGTGGACTTGTAGGCTCTAAAGTTTTACATTGTTTTGGTTTTGAGTGCAGTTATATAACCAAAAAAAATCTATGTTTGTAAATTACACTTTCATGATAAAGAGATTACGCTATAGTACTTGTATGAGGTGAATTTAAAAATACTATTCCTTTTATCTTTTTTACAGTAAAAATATTTGTAATAAATGAGTACTGTACACTTTGTATTCTGTTGCAATATAAATCAATATATTTGAAAATGTAGAAAAACATCCAAAAATATTTAATGCCAATTGCTATTCTATTGTTTAACAGTGCAATTAATTGCAATTAATTTTTTGTGTTAATCGCGTGAGTTAACTGTGATTAATCAACAGCCCTAAATATTATTTTTTCTCCCATTAAAATGTTTGAGATAGGTAAAACCAAGGTTGGTTTTCCAAAGCCTCATCAGTCAGATTGTGACTTTGCAAAACCAAAGGTTCATTTTTCTCTGACCCTCAAAACTGAGGACAATCAACCTAAAAAGTTTGAGGTTTTAAAATTAAGCTGTTAGTCGAGTGCAAAAAAGTTGCAATAACTTATTATCAAAAGCATTTTTGTGCTAATATAATTAAAAATGCTCAACTGTTCATTATTTGCCAACAGTCTCACCTTGGGGGTTGAGACCAAACACGTAACATTTCAGCTTGGAAGGAAGCTGAGGGATTTAACAGAGGGATTTAAAATAGAACAGATCATCATCATCTCTAGTTGTTCTGTAGCACTTGTGAAATACTGTAACATACATGTATAAAATGAAGTAAGGTAGGTTTTGTTTTGAGTGTTTTTACTGAGTCTTAGATGTGACAAACCTCACATTTGTGGGCAATTATTAGCTGTATATTGAGTTGTCAGAATATTAACTCTTGCACCATCCTCCTCCTTTCCAAAATATTAGCTGCTTGCAGATGGCACCAAGAAAACCAAGAGAGAGAAAGAGAGAGAGGATATAGTTCAGCCCTAAAAGACTCCTCTTCCTGCAGGACCTCCTGTGCACTTTTATAGTGATTGGAATTTTGACTCCTTTTTGGTTCATGATACGCTAGCTATCGCATTGTACATCATTAGATCAGTAAAATTCTCATTTGAATACACCTGAATTAGTCCTGAGCCTTATTCGACCCTTTCAGACCCACCTCAGAGGGGCTCGGAGTTTGGAGTTAGATGCCAGTGTCATCCTGGTATTAGTCCTGCAGAGACAATATCAATGTATTCATTACCGTGAAGTACCAGATTCTCCATGTGAACTCCATTTCTGTTCAAGGATTTGTACTCTTCCAACAGTGTGCAATGCTTTCTCCCCTGTTGGATTCAGATGGTGCCAACTCCCTGTAATCAATGAGATTTTTAGGATATTGACAGCAAAACTACAACAAAACCTAGCAATAGCAGTGGTTCTCAAACTTCTTTGATCATGCCCCCCCATTCTTTGTGTCTGTAGTCGCTTATGCAAATCTCCTACCCCCCAAAGTCATATACTCTGAAGGCATAGCAGCGGCTGCTGGCTGGGCACCCAGCTCTGAAGCCAGTGCTGCACTGGCAGCAGTGCAGAAGTAAGCGTGGCAATGTGAAAAGTGATATTTGTCAATATCACTTGTCACAGGAGACTTAGTGCCCATTGCCACCCTTCCTTCTGTGCTGCTGCTGCTGCCCCGGGGCTGACAGCTGGAGCCCCCCATCACCACCTCCTGTTGAGGTTTTGGGGGGTGGGGAGGAGGAGAGCCCAAGCCTGGGTGGCAATACTCCAGCTGTCAGCCCCAGGGCGGCGGGACTCCGGCTGTCCCCTTTAACCCATCCCCCACCACCCGGTGTGCACGGCCCTTCTGCACGAGCCCAGGGCTGACAGCCAGAGCTCTTTTTAAAAAAAAAAAAAAAAACCACGCACATCTCATGCCTTCCTTGGGAGACTCATCCCATAGTTTGAGCACCACTGGTATATAGAAGTAATCTGCCCCTTTATATAGCTGTACTTGCATCTAGAATGCCTAAGTATACAGGCAGTCCCATCACGTCTGTTGCCCTTACTCTTTCCAGCACAGGGAAAACCCTATCAAATATGGTGCGTTTTATCTGGAGACAAGTACGTTCCCATTAATTATATTGATTTCCTTGACAGTGTTAGAAAACAAATCCTTCTGCAGATTCTGCCATGTGTTGGTCCTTGATAGACCATGTTCAGGTGTCTGGCAGGACACCAACTACTTCTGTTGTCTACGTGGATACAACTCCCTGATGTATCTGACTGATTAGACCCTTATTACAGATACCCTGTCAACAAAGTCACCTTCCGCTGCACCAGGGAATGACCCTGTCCCACTTCCCCTTCCAAAGAATCGGGCTGTGCGGATGGGGGTCTGAGTGTAGTGTTAATTGGAGAGACACAAATCCCAGTCTTGTTTTTCACTAACATTCTGTTGCACAGGCCTCACTGCTCACCCCGCAAAAGACTGTGACAGTGTGGAAGGCTGGAGGATTTACAGAAATGTTTTTTGTGTTAAAATCACAACTTGTGATAGTTACATTAAGATCAGCTGCGCAACCAGTAGAACAGGAGTGGCCCAATGTATCCTCTTTTGAGACTCCATGTCCCAGCTTGATCTAAATGGAAAATAATGGAAACAGGTATTCGAGGAGACCAAACCAGACTTCTTACAAGACAGGCATAAACTTTCAGGCAAATCCCAGGTGCACATGTGAGCGTGTTTAGTCAGCAGAACTCAATCCAATTATCTATTTAAAAGGAGGAAGACTTTTTGAAGATTTAAATGAAGGAAAGCAATTCAGTGCATCTTAATTACCTCAGTTGTCCTGCTGGTCCTGTTAAAGGCCGCTGAGTTTTGGAACCTGTGCACAGAGACAGATGACGACAAACCAGGCAGCGCAGCTAGACGTTTTGGATAGCTGGTTGGAAATAGGAAACTTGGACAGAGAGATTCTAGTGTAGGGACACTCACTGTCACACTGAAGGTCATGCTGGAAATTTGACAAGAGCCTGAGAGCTGATACGTTTACCCAGAATCTTAGCAAAAATAAATGAATACAACTTTAACTTGTTGGTAATACATCTTTCTTGGTAAATAGAAATTATCTGAGGTAACTAATAACCAGATCCACAGTTGATCAAACACATCCTCCCTTCTGCGTGAAGATGGCTGCTGTTAGTCATGTTTCACCCTTGGCTACATCTGTTCAGTCACTGTGGCGTTCTGAAAAAGTATTGCCGGCTGAGACTGAGCACTTCTCTGGTGCCTTTCACCCAAGGATCTTAAATCTTATAACCTTCAGGCCACACACCCATTGTGAGGCTGGTATTCCCATATGTAAAATGGGGATACAGGTACATAATGGGTAAGTGATGTACCCAGGGGCACAGAGGAAGTTGCTGGCAGCAGAATCCAGGAACCATTGCACTGTCCCCAGCTCCAGCTTCTCTGAAATGTGCCTGCTGTGTATTTTCAGCAGTGCACAGCGAGCTAGCATGCCGTTAAACATGCCTTGTGCTGTGTATTTGTATCGAATACGTAGCTTCTCCTGCACGCCGTACTGATCAAATGATAGTACAGTAAAATCCTTAACTTGATTGAAGAGCAGTTCCTTTCTGACTCAACATGGCAAAGTGCCCAAACGCTCTTATATCGGAATGGCCCGCCGAGCTTCTGGAAGGCAGCGACCACAAGGAACTCCCCGTTCAGAACCGTATATTGGAAGAAGCTGGGGGAGGGGAGAGAGAGAGAGAGGTCACAAGACTATAACCATGCATGTTGTGTGCTTTGAATTGCTAACACAAGTTTTGGTGTGTTGTGTTTCCTAATCCAAACAGAACATCAGAAGCCTTGATGCATGTAGTGTGTGTGTACTGCAGCTGGAGTGGGCCACAGACCAGGTATTTATAGCTTTCACCACAACTTTCACACTGCCAGCAGCAGTGCTAACCTTGCTTTAAACAGTACTATGGAGAAACCTATGGAATGTGAAATTGACAGCACATTCCTTTCAGAGGATGAAAACATTCCACCTCTTTTAGATAAATGTAACAAACCTATAGTGTGGGTTTTTTTCCTCATTTAAGCATTTGTTTAAACCATTGGTTCATGGAAAGGAGGGGCTAATAGTTGTATGAGCTTTCCTGCACTACTTTCCTAATGCACCTTATTTCTTACCCACAGCACCTATGGTGCATAAACCTGAAACTCTTGAGCAGAGATGGCTAGTCACATTGAACTGCGTGGGTACTTTGCAATGTACACAAACAAGAACTAGAAGGACACCAGCACACTGATATTTACTTGTGTCCTCAGCTAGGCTTCAAACACAGGTCTCCTGAGGTGAAAGGCCACTGCACAGTCATATCTGTATTCATTCTGGATTTTTAAAGAAATTAATTGGTGTTGACAGCAAGTCAGGTTACCAATATACAACCATAGGCCACTGGTTGGCTGGGCTTTATCTGACAACAAATATAAAGAAATAAACAATATAAAGAAACCTGGTTAACTGTATGGTTATGTTAAGCTTCCTAACTGACAGGCTACAACTTTAGGTTGTAATGGTTGCGTGTGCGGAGTTTAACAAACAAGTTATAGCAATTGATTATTTTATTTTTTTTAAAGGGCTAGCAGTACAGATGCCCCTCGGGTTACGCAAACCCAACTTACGCAAATCCGCACTTACGGAAAGCTAGAAATAGGAGGTTGGGGGTGGAGGGCGTTGCATAATGGTTGGGTATACACTTCCGACTTACGCAACATTTGAGTTACGCAAGGCGTTCCGGAACGGAATGCTTGCGTAAGTCGGGAAGCGTCTGTACCTAAACACTCGCAGTAAGTTTATTATGCAGAGCTGTCTGATTAATTTGAAGTGTCTTGGGCACAACTAGATCATATGCATACTACTTTATTACACCTTGAAAACACACTCCCTTGGGAGAATGTTATTCAGCATGATGCATTTGAATTGCACGATTAAATGCTAAATCTCTTTTGTATTACTATGTGTCCTTTCTGTACTGATGCAAGTGTTTCTCAGAGGCCCTTTTGGGTTCTGTAATTAAAAAGCTTTACAGGTTGCTTATTTTATCACCGTGAAAATAGATGTTTTGAACTCATTGACTTTGCTCAGAGGTGAACTTGCAACCACCTGCCTCTTCCCATTATGGCAGACATCAGTAGCTTGGAACAGAAAATAAATGTTAAGTGAATGAAGACGGAAGCTGTCAAGTAATTTAGATCCACAATTTTTCTACTCCTAAAATTGTTATAATCTGATGGTAAATGTTCTGTGAACTCTAAATATCTTGCTTTTTATCCACCGCTCTGAGAAATTAAAACAAATAATAAACCGTGGCTTTTTATTACTCTGTGGCATTTCTCTTTGCTGTAGTTCTCACATCTTTGCTGATATCCAGACAAAGAAAGCATCCTCTTGTTTCTTATGAAGCACAACGAGGCTAGGGGAAGGGAGCAGGTATTTCCAAATGGAAAAGGATAAACTTCTTCTATAGAAGTTGCTTTTAAACTTCAACAAACCAACAAGTAGCTATACAAGCTAACACCACCACCCCTAAACACACACACATACACACAATACCCTGAACATTTATCCTGTTAAAGGGGCTGTATGTAATATTTGGTGGGAGGATTGGAAGAGGAGTTGGGATCTTAACTTTTTTTAATTTAGCATGTTTTTGCTCTGGAATCATGGGATTTTTTTTTTTCTCAATGACTTCAGATTATACTTGGCTTTACTAGTTAAAATGTCTCTTCTAATTGTGAGCGTAGCAAACATCCTGAGATCTGAAAGTCAGCCTGGTTTCATCCAGTCTCTCTCATACTCACCCGTAATAACGTATCTGCCCTTGTAATTTAATTACCAAATTTGCATTTATTCAAAGAGCTCTGGAAGGGCTGTTGCATCTGATCTAGTCACAGTACATTCATGAGAAAGTGACACTTAAGGTGCAGTTACCAAACTGAAATGGCATATCAAACTGATATACAAAATATATTCTGTAAAATACATAACACGGCTACCCCTCTGATAAAATGTATTCTGAAATTGTTATATTACGGGAAAATGTAATAGTTCTTATAATCCTAACTACTTCTTTCTCTTTCTATCCATGTATAGAGAATAGTGATAAAGAAACTACCTCACTGGAAATGCCATCTTTACCATCTTCTGATGGATTTAAGAGTCCAGTCCATTCTTCAGGACTAAGTTCCAAGATCTGTAATCCCACAAATCAATTACTTGATCACTCCATCTCCGCCCCTGCTTCAATTTGCTCACACAAATCTAGTCTAGCAGAGATAATTGATCCTACAGCTGTGAAGTCTTTGGAGTCACCAGCTGAATGTCAGCTAGCTCCAGACCCTCTTCTGTTACAGAATCTTTCTGATCATGCTGCTCGTTCAGCACACAATGACCATGCTATCCAGACTGGAGCAGTAGACTGTCATAGTCCAACTATACCTTCACAGAATACACTTGAAAAAACAGTCGCCGCTGACCATCTAATGAAATATAATGCTAAAGAACAAGCCCATGGTTTGGAATCTCCTATGGAAGTGACAAGAGAAGGCAGTTTGTCTGATGCCACCAGCAGGAATGGGCAGCAGGCGGTTCTAGATGTACCATTGCCTTCAGAACAGCTGGATCCGAACCAAATGAATGAGTTTCCTTTGGATCTTCAGACATACAAAGAACCAGTGAGTGAACAATGTCTGGATAAACGGAATGAACCAACTGAGCCAGAACATCCTTGTAATGTCAGTGCCCTTGAGTTACCTGCTGTGGGGGAGCAAGGCCTTACAAACATCCATCCAGAATCACCCATTGACTCTCTTACTGAGAGAAGAGAAGGTGGGCTGGAGAATATAGAGCTTTTGTGTGGGAAAGAAAATATCCCAATGTCTGCATCCTGTGGCTGTTCACATACAGAAACCTTCATGGAAACAGATGTAGCTGAGCAGTCTGTCGTCACAGTGCATAGCTTGTCATGCAAACAGAACGCTCAAGCGAAGAATATTGGTGGATCTGTTCTGAACTTAGATTGTTCTTTGATGCAGATGGAGTCATCAAAGCATGACCCCTCTGTGTCTGTATTTTCAAGTAACCCGGTTTCCACTAGTGATTTACTGCAGCCTGACACCAATGTTGAAATGACTGCAATATGTACTGAGTTACATAATTTATCAGCTGAAAATAGCTCTTCCTCCTCTGACATTCATCAGCTGAACGGTGATACAGCAGCATCCACTGAAGAGCCGAGTTTATCTTTAACAGCAGCGTTGAAGGAGCTTCATGAACTTTTGGTTATAAATAGTAAAGGAGATTCTGTCATTTTTATGTCTGAAGAAGACACAGGTCAGCCAGAAACTGTTCTTGAAGAGCAAATGGAATGCAAGGAGCTTTCTGATGATGATCATGAAAGTGTGGATCCAGAGAGTGGGGATCTAAATAGTTCCTTTCATATGGTGATGCCTGAACATGTGAACCCTGAGGGGCTAGCAGGGGCACTATCTTATGCTATGGGAATAGAAAATGCTAGCATCAAGATTTTAACTAGCAGCCAGTCAACTGTTGAAAAAGATGCTCTAGAGATACAGAAGTCATCAAGTAAGAGTAATTCTGTCATTCTGAGCTCAGTTGCAACATTTGATCAACTACAGAGTACTGAGCAGGCAGAAATTTTACCTGAATGTTTAGTAAACGACCAAGTTCCAGCCAGTCAGTCTTTAGAGCTGAATAGATCACGTTCACCTGAGCTCACGGTGGAGGATGATGTTCCTCATGATGCTCAGAGCCTGTTAACAGCAGTGTCTGAAAGAACTGACAGTTCCTCAAATCCTGAAGATCCAAGGCCACCATGTGGACTTGTTGAGCCATTGCTCTGCCCACCAATCAGCAATCTGGAAGTGCACTCCAGAGCTCCTCTGCTGCCCGTTTTCCCTGCGGCAGACATTAACCAGATTCTGTGCGCTGGCTTTACCATGCGGGAAGCTCTTGAAGCTTTGGAGCAAGCTGGCGGAAATGCAAACCTTGCTCTTCTCTTTTTATTAGCCAAGAATATTGTAGTTCCTACGTGACCATGGAAAAGATGGCCTGGCTGCTCCATCCTCCTTTTAAAGAACGTATCTAAATTATATAGAATAACCTGCAAGCCGAATGTTGTCAGATTTTTAAAAAAAAAATTATTTTCAGCCAAAGTAATTTATGATCTCTTCTGTGTGTCATGCGTTAAATTTGGGCCTTTTAAAAGAAAAGTCTTGGCATTGTGTAAACACATTAGCTTTGAATTTTCCTTGAGATGGTGCATACTGGAATAAAATTGTTTTTATTTAATTGTATGATTTTAGAATGAGCTCCAATATTGTGAATTAAAAAGCAGAAGCCATTGAGAAAACCACCACCCCGTTCAGCAAAAAGCAGATTGTGAAATGTACTGAATGTGCATGTACGTGCCTCCCCAAGGCAGTGCAGAGCATGTGCTGTTAGAGGAGAGGCGCACAAGCTAGGAATTCAGTGTGGTACAAAATGAAACAAAGTTTGTTAAACTAAGCTGTTTGGAATTGTACCAGTCATCACTACTGTGCTTTATAATCTGATGAAGAATTGTAGCAGCTACTAGAGGTATGTCAATGCCCACAGGGCTCCGGATCCAAAAAAGTTTTGCAGGGCTGTTCAAAGCTTGCACCTTTTTGTGCATTGAAAGCTGATGCCTAGGTTTCCAAAATGTATTATGCTATTGGGCCAGCATGTTAAAGTTTACATAGTGGGGCAGGGGGAGGAGGGAGATAAAATTTGGTGCTACCAAAAATAAGAGACAAGGCAAATGATCTGAAGATATCCTGGTGTTAATCTTTTATTTCATTTCCCCAGTGAAGGGTATTTTACCCCTTTATAGATTTTTCCCATATCTTCCTCCACAGAGAA
Organism: Mauremys reevesii; assembly: GCF_016161935.1. Taxonomy (NCBI): domain Eukaryota; kingdom Metazoa; phylum Chordata; order Testudines; family Geoemydidae; genus Mauremys; species Mauremys reevesii. Next base: position 2,924,781 of record NC_052643.1, read on the forward strand.
GGGAGGGGTGGGGGGGAAGCCTTCTTAAGCAGATACCTTTTAATTTGTTTTGTTAAACAATTTCATTAATTGCATCTGTTGCTATGGCTCTTTTTTCCTTTTGCCCCAGTCCCCTACAAAGGCATATCCTGTAACTGTTCAGAGAACAAATTCTCTATGCACTGAGTAGGGACATATAATTAAAGGACTGAAGAAATTTGCTTTTGCACTAGTTTATCTCAATGCTTGGGTGAACAACCCCTCAGCCCTTTTTAAATGAACACTTAAAGGCTGTGATCTTCACTGCAAAAACTTTGTGGATCGCAGTGTAGTACCATGTGATAGATGAACTCTCTCCACGTAAAGCACCCTGAAACTAGGGCACTGATCTGGCTTCTGTATTACAACCATTGAAGCCTTTCAGGAGGTTCCCATCAAGAACTGTCTTTTTAGCACCCACAGAGAATGTGCTCAGGAAAGCCTGGTTCCAGGGAATTAGGTGCTTTCATGGGGATCAGCTACTCTTTCTCCTGCTTTATGGAGGTCCATGACGCTCTTGAGGAGAGGAAGAGGGAAAAGCATGATAAAATGTGATACAAATTGTGAGTAGAAACCTTAAGCTGGTCCCATTTGCAATTCTCCGAAGTGGCTTCACCTAAAATGTAATCTCTGACTTCCTGCTTCAGACAAATAAACTGAAGTTGTGAGTCCACAGTGGCTGACACTCCATTTTCTCAACACATTATGTATGTTGGGTTTATCCGGGGCTCAGAACTTGTCCCTGTTTCTTCTTGCTTAAAATATTTGCATATGTGTATCTGGGGGCTTTCAGGGGAGTGAGATATAAACCGCATACATTCAATCGTATATATAAACTTGTGTGAGTCCCTGATGGCAGTGAGGGATAACTTGGTTTTTTGGGTTTTTTTTCCAGTGTGTAATGTAGTGAACAGCTTTGAGGAGTCCTGTGAATACCCAATAGAGCTTTCACAGGAATTGTGACTATAGAACTGAACCTAGGAAGCATCAGATGATTTATTTTAAACCCTGCTCAAGGCTTCTTGAGGAAATACTGGTGTTTCAGGATTTTTACCAAGCAGTAAAGCTTTGATAAGCAGGTGGTGGCAGTAAGAACCTTGTGAAGTATTCTACAGTGAGCAGTACCCCTGTGGTAAGTTGTAGTGTCTTGGGTCATTATTGTAGAACTGATTTATAAGACCCCTTTCTAATGGGCCTTTGGAAATTAGATGTACTATCCTATCCTAGAACATCTCTGGTCAAATGGAACTGCTGTAGGAATTTTTGAGGGGAGGTTCTATGGCCAGTGTCATACAGGAGATCAGAGCAGGTGATCATAATGGTCCCTTTTGGCCTTGGAATCTGTGAAGCTATCCCTGTTTGCCTCTGCTTCAGCTCCCTGCAAACAGGAGCTAGTAGTAAAGCTCCTTTCTTTCCCATCTAGACTGTTCTCAATCCAAACAGCCAGGCTCTGCTCCTAGGTATGCTCTTGCAGCACCATGGTCTTCAGTGGGATCTTCTTGGAGAAGATGCTTGGCTGGTATAAGCTGTCATAGCTCAGTTGAAGACACCAGCTGAGGGTCTGCCCTTTTGTGTATATGTAAGAGCCGAACTTGCTGCCCTTAGCACACAGTTTGATTTACTGCCTGCTATTTAAAACACCAGATATTGGTCATCCGATGTTACGATACCTGTGTCAGAGGTGTGTGTTAATTTTTTTTACAAGCAGTTGCTAATAGCTAAATGAAGTATGGCTGCTTTGCACCAGACTGGCTGAAGGTTCTAGTTTTATGGCCACAGTTAGTTACAGATTGCACCTGCACAATTTATGCTAATGAAACTTTAGAGCATCAGCCAGCTTGCTTTGATAGTTTTTTTTTCCTGTCATATACTATAGTTTTTAAATTTTTACGTTTTTGAACTCTGCCCGTGCTTTACAGAAAATAAACGCGAATCAGTACTGCTAGAATTTCCTGTGTCCCTTTCGCTAAATGGCTGGAAACAGAGGTCTGACCCCAAAACTGTAAAATAGCTGAAAATACTACCTAAGAGCCATCTAAACCTAGTGAGTTTAAGGTCTTTATTATATGAAACTTTGCTTTGAGTGAGCAATGCAGTTGGATTAAATTAGAGAATAAACAGAACTGAATAATTTTCTCTCTTAAGGAACAAGATTCAATAAACAGAATTATAAAATTGAAAAAAAAGTTTGATTCTAAAACAATTTACTTGAATCTTAATCCAGTAGACTGCATAGCATTGTTTTTCCTTAGAGTGCTACCTAAGAGCTGTTGTCTTCTATTTTAATGTGTAGCACATGTCCTTTTGCTGTGCAGTATGCTACCTCTGTACAAAGTGGTGTGGAATCACTGTTGGATGACAGTGATAGGATAGACTGCATATATTTGTCCTCAGAGGAGAGATTTCTGCCTCTTCTCTCTTTCCCCTTCTTCTCCCTCCCTCCACCCCCCTCCAAAAAAAAAGGATGTCGGGGAAGGATAGCTCAGTGGTTTGAGCATTGGCCTGCTAAACCCAGGGTTGTGAGCCCAGTCCTTGGGGCCATATCTAGGGATCTGGGTCAAAAATCTGTCTTGGGGATTGGTCCTGCTTTGAGCAGGGGGTTGGACTATATACCTCCTGAGGTCCCTTCCGACCCTGATATTCTGTTCTATGAGTTCAGGCTTGTTTTTTTTTTTTTACAGTGCAGATGACTTTCCTCCCCAAACTCTTAAAGAGGGGATTAGAATCTAGCCTGTGTAAACCAAATAGCACAAATTAAGTATTTTGTGTGAGGATTAAAGTATCATTTCTAATTAACATTGCATACATCAGACAGAAGACAGGACTGCAATGTAACTATACAGTCAACTTTATGACCAAATCTGAGTTCATCAGAAGCTCTGTGGTCAGCGTAGTTCATTGGCCTTTGTCCATTGCCAAATTGGAATTGAGTGCTTGTTGATAGCTTCGGTAGAGGCACCAAAGATTGACTGGGCCGTGTAAACTACTCCCTGCACCAAAAGGGAGTCTTTCCAGATTTGTTGCATTTATTTAGTGCCTTAAATCAAAGGCTCTTGAAACTCTGCAAACAACTGAGTTAAATCTTGTGACACCCTGTTCAGGGAGGGAAATATTTTCCCTATTTTACATATCAGGAAACTGGCCCAGAGAAGCTGTGTCTTACTCAAGATACCAGGAAGTCTTTGGTAGCCTTTGGCAAATCACTTAACCTCTGCCTTAGTCCATATGTAAAGTGGGGATGATATTTCTCTTGCTTAGCAGGGATGTTGAAGGATTTGTAAAGCCCTTTGGGTCTGAGATGATGTAACTGAAGAGTATTATTCCTAGACTAAGGTGTGCTGATGCTGCTAGGCATTTTACAGAACTGGGGGCTTGAGGAGACTTCCAGTGGGCTTAGGATCCTTTTCCTACATCTGCCTTTTGCTACATCCCAGCACCCAACCCCAGCATCCCTGTTGAGAGGGGGAGAAAGAGGGACCTTGGGGTGGGGTATGCATGTCTTTTCGCCTGGCTCCCTTTCCGATTTGGAGCCCTCTTGTTTTCCTCCCTTGCACCTGTCAATCCCTGGGATGTTCTCTTAACCTCCCCTCCACCTTGCTGGCTCTAGAACCTAAGTACCATTCTCCTTAGAGGGCTGGATAAAGCCAAAGGGAAGTTATGACCTTTAAGGGAGCTAATGTGGCAGCCCCAGGACTGACCCCCGATGCAGCATCTCTGCTGAGTTCAGACATTGTTTCTTAGGAACAATCTGGATTAGAGACTCTTTGTGCCCTTTGACCAGCATCAACCCTTCTCTCCCTATTCGGAGCAGTTACCCCAAACAGGGATATTTCTCTTCTCTGTTTCCCCACACCCCAAAGTCTGCCAATGCCTCTCAGTTCTGACCCACAGAACCTGGGCTGCTCCAACCTGGGGAAAACCTCTCCAGGAACATCTGGGCTCTACCACCTTAAACAGATGTGGGGGTGGTGCTAGGCCTTGGTACTACACAGCGCTTTCCCCATGGGCCCTGCTCAGTTCATCAACAACTGGGTAACGTCCCCAAATGATAAATATGCACTGTGCTATAAATAGGACTGTTCTTACTCTTCCATCCTCCTCCTCAACTCCAAAGCAAACCAGACAACACAGTGACCCATCAGTCCCCTTCCTAGGGCCTCCCTGTGAAATGTATAAGTGGCAGAAACAATTTTTCTAATGTGGAACCGCAGGAACAATCAGAAGTGTGTAGGAAATCCTCTGTCAGTAGCCATTGTTCCCATGAAGGAATTCTCTCATTCCCATATTTAAAGTGTTCTATGAAATGGGGCCAGGACTTACCAAGCTATCGACATCTGAATTTTTTTAGGTACAATGGATGTCTGCAGAAGAGGAGGGTGCCAGGGATATGCTGGGTGGGGGAAAGGAGGGACCTCTGCCGTGCTGAGTAAAGTAGAGCGTGGAAACCTCTCAAGAAATGGATGGTGGTGATGTGGAATGTATCGTTTTACAGAGGAGGGCATAAAACAAAGCCACAGTTCTTGGAGCAGGAATCCTTTGGTCCGTTCCCCCTAGGTTGGTGTGGGGTTTGCTAGGGTTATAAAGTCTACTAGCCAACAAGCTTGGCTTGTGGAAAAGACCGTGGATCCATAATGTTAGGACTTGGAGGTCTGGCTGATTCAGATACTGCAGAGGGATCATCTTTACAGGTGAAAAGATACTGCCCTGCTGGCCCATTCAATACTTGGCCTTATCTGTGAGGCTGACAACAAGGGAGGCAATTGTGATGGTGACTTTTGTGATGCAAGTACCAGCTACTGGGTAGGTTTGAAGTAGATTGGCGCATGATATGGGGAAGGGGGGGGATCCTGCAACGATGCTGCCTATGCTGAACCATCTGTGGATAGCAGAACTTTGCTCTTCAGGGCTTTCAACCACGCACAGCTTGAAAATGTTCCCATCTCTCTATCTCTATCCATGTCAAGCTGTCTGGTTACTATTTGACTGATGCTTTTTAGCTAAAGGGTTTTGCAAACTCACTTAAGGAGCTTGAGGGAATCCATACTCAGGAATCCTAAAGCTGGTTGCACTTGTGTCACTTACTCTTCTGGGCTGAACATCTGTGGTTTTTCTTGCAGCTGGGTGTTGAGGAGGGAGGATTCCTTAATCCTGTGATGGTATGTAGTTCTGCCCTCAGTAATACACGAGTCTTTTTTTATTTGACTTGATTTTTTTAATATTGGGGGACTGTTTCTCCAGGAAAAAATTGATGTGCAAAAAACAATTTGATATTTAAAAAAATAAACAAAAGTTTTATCACAATGTTGTCTGGCCAATTTGTTTACACCATTAATATAGAAAGATCATTTTCTCTGCTTTGCGATATATTGACCTCTACTACTGGCCTCTCGGTTTCAAATTCTTATCATTACTTCTTTCCTAAGTGAAGGTAATTTCCTTGTAATATTTCCATTTTGACAAGTAATGAGCTAGACAGAAATGTACTGTTGTAAAAATCCTGGTTTATGTTGGGTTCAAAATAGTCATGTGAGAGCTTGATAAATTTCTGTTTGACATCCTCGGATCACTACTTTAGTATGGAATCTTAGCTAAGTAAATCACATGTGCAAGATGTTGCATTCTGATTGGCTGCAGCATGTATTCACAGAAATAAGTCAGGCCACCTATACAAATGATCTCTGAGCCAATCAGAACACAGATTACATACATTTTGTCTAGATCTTTAACCTAATCCTTTTTTCAAAAACAAACAAACAAAAAAAACTTGTTAAATTCATGACTAGAAATGAAAGCTCACATTAAAGATTCTCTTCTGCTCCCCAAGCCCATTTAACAGAAAGGGTATAAGCATTTTTTACGGTGATGAGGTCACAACTAGGCACATTTTGGGCTGTGACATCATCACAAAGGCCAAACTGGACAATCAGAACGCAGCTTTGGCTAATGGGCCGGAGCCTATTAGTTTTGAAAGGAAACACTTTTTTCCCTTCTGAAATTTGTGACAATAATAAAGCCATTTCTGATGGAGAAACTGCCCCAGAGTGCAGTGACTGGTTTCCATGTCTTGACCAAAATCAGGGTGTACTTACCCTTGAGGTATCTGGTGAGCAAACATCTTAATTCACTAAGTCTTGTTCACCTCAGAAGGTGTCGTTACTGTAAGATAAGCTTTTCTACACTGAAAACCAAAGCTGTTTAAGAGCACCCAGTAACAGAATGACAAAAGAGTCCATTTGAAATGTCTGAACATTGGTTTCCTCTTCACTTGCCTGCCAGGACCAGGGCTCAGGGTTCTATACTTGAGGTGCTGAGGTGTTACACTCCTGAAATGGTGCACGGGGCTGCTTGGGTGTTAGTAATGGCATCACTGAGGAAAAACTGAACCTTGACTGTGGCCCTGCAAGCTAGAAATGGAAGAATCTTAGAGATGGAGAAGGCCTAATAGGCCAGCAGTGAAGGAAAGTCCCTACAAAGCTCTGTCTTGTTCTGTCCAGGGTTCTCAAACGGGGGGGTTGGGACCCCTTGGCATCACGAGGTTATTACATGGGGGGTCGCGAGCTGTCAGCCTCCACCCCAAACTCCGCTTTGCCTCAAGTATTTATAATGGTGTTAAATACATTTTAAAAGTGTTCTTAATATATAAGGGGGGGTCGCACTCAGAGGCTTGCTATGTGAAAGGTCACAGGTTCAAAAGTCTGACCTCCTGTATAACAGGCCACAGAACTGCCCCAGGATCATTCCTAGAGCAGATCTTTTAGAAAAGCATCCAATCTTGAGTTAAAAATTGTCAGTGATGTCTTGGTAAATTGCTCCAGTGCTTAACTACTCGCACCATTAAAAACCTTATTTCCAGTCCGAATTTGTTTAGCTTCAGCTTCCAGCCCTTGGATCGTGTTAACCTTTCTCTACTAGAGTTCATTATTAAATATTTGTTTCCTGTGTAGGTACTTAGGTTGTAATCAAGTCGTCCCTTAACCTTCTCTTTGTTAAGCTAAATAGTTTGAGCTCCTTAAGTCTCTCACTACATGGCATGTTTTTTAAACCTTTAATCATTTTCATGGCTCTTCTCTGAACAGTCTCCAATTTGTCAACATCTTTCTTGAACGGTGGGTACTGGACTCCGTATTCCAGCAGTGGTCGCACCAGTGCCACATATAGGAGTAAAATAAGCGCTCTACCCCTACTCAAGATTCCACTGTTTATGCATCCCAGGATCACATTAGCTCTTTTGGCCACAGCTTCACACTGGGAGAGCATGTTCAGCTGATTATCCCCCATAACTCCCCACATCTTTTTCAGAGTCGCTGCTTCCCAGGATCGAGTCCCCCATCCTGCAAGCAGGGCCGACGTTCTTTGTTCTTAGGTGTAGACATTGAAATTTAACCATATTGAAATGCACATTATTTTCTTGTGCCCAGTTTACCAAGCGATCCAGATAATTCTGAATCAGTGACCTGTCGTCATTATTTCCACTTCCCCAATTTTTGTCATCTGCAAGCTTTATTAATGATGATTTTGTTTTCTTCCAGGTCATTGTTAAAAATGTTAAATAGCGTAGGGACAAGAACCAATCCCTGCAGGATCCTACTGGAAACACACTTTCTCAATGACTATTCCTGGTTTACAATTAATTTTTTTTCTTTGGAAGTTTTTTTTTTTCCTCCAGACATCTGAGCCTTGTCTATACACAAGTTATTCTGCTTTAATTATACCTGTACTGGAAAGGGAATAAGCTATATCAGTATAAGCACATTTAGTCCAGTAATACTGCATCCTTACTTAGTTATATTGGTAAAACTGATCACTAAAAATCACACACCCCCAACCAACAAAGTGATACCACTGTGGAAACTCTGTAGACCAGACTTCAGCCACAAGTGGATAAATCTTGCATCTCGCACCTGTCTGCCCCTTAGTAGTTTGAGCAATGAGAATGGGAAGGAAGATGATTAAATGACACACAGCACCTTGGAGCTGTCACTGAGCTTAATCACACAGGTTCACTTCTTACCTGCCTCATGTTCTTCATTAGTATTCTGTACCTTGCCCACAGGTGATGTAAAGTTATTTGTGATTCCAACAATCTGCTCATTCAAACATCACGTGGCCAAGGGTCTGAGAGGGCAGCTATAAGGTCTAGTGGTTTCAGAGTAGCAGCCGTGTTAGTCTGTATCCGCAAAAAGAACAGGAGTACTTGTGGCACCTTAGAGACTAACACATTTATTTTAGCATGAGCTCTCGTGAGCTACAGCTCACTTCTTTGGATGCATAGAATGGAACACGCAGACAGGAGATATTTATACATACAGAGAACATGAAAAGGTGGAAGTATGCATAACAACAGGAAAAGTCTAATCAATTGAGATGAGCTATCATCAGCAGGAGGAAAAAAAACTTTTGAAGTGATAATTAAGATGGCCCATAGAAGGTGTGAGGAGAACTTAACATAGGGAAATAGATTCAATTAGTGTAATGACCCAACCATTCCCAGTCTCTGTTTAAGCCTGAGTTAATTGTATCTAATTTGCATATTAATTCGAGTTCAGCAGTCTCTCTTTGGAGTCTGTTTTTGAAATTTTTTTGTTACAAAATGGCCACCTTCAAGTCTGTCACTGAGTGGTTAGAGAGGCTGAAGTGTTCTCCCACTCGTTTTTGAGTGTTATGATTCCTGATGTCAGATTTGTGTCCAGTGTCCAGGTCTAGTGGCTAAACCTAGGGTGCCCAGATGTCCTGTTTTTATAGAGACAGTCCCAGTATTTGGGGCTTTTTCTTACATAGGCTCCTATTACTCCCCACTCCCTGTACCAATTTTTCACACTTGCTATCTGGTCACCCTTGCTAAACCAGGAATGTGGGATTCAGGAAATCCTGTGTTCTAATCCTGGCTTTGAAGCACTCTGTGGCCTTGGGCAAATCATTTAACACCTTTGCCTGTATCTCCCCATTTGTAAATTGGGGCTGAGACATCCCTCATGCATCTAGAGTCTCCCATGAACAAAGCTTGTTAAGTGCTAAGTGGTGCCATGACTGTACTAATTAAATTCATGAGCTACAGCAGCTGAGGAAGTGTGTTGCCTTCCCTGGGGTTTAAACAACACAGAGCCTGCCAAAATGGTGACTGGTTTTAAGTCACCTTCTGTCTAATTAAAATTGCCAAAAATTTTAAAAGCTGAAGTTTGTGCCTGGCTTGAAGGCTTTGACTGGTTTCTCTGCAGCGTGGGGAGGTTCACAGGAATCCAGGTAATTAGGCACTGGACTTGCAGTCAGTGTTCATCCCGATATTCACTCCCCTTTGCCACTGTCAGTAATACCCCTCTGCTCCTGGGATCAGTATCCCTACACTATTGCAGATGGGTCATGGTAGGTTCTCCATCACTAACCATTGTTAAATAAAACTGGATATTTTTCGAGAAGATCTGCTCTAGGAATTATTTTGGGGAAGTTCTGTGGCCTGTGTTATACAGAAAGTCAGACCAGATGATCACAAATGGTTCCTTCTGGCTTTGTAATCTATGAATCTATGTCCCAACCCTTTTTTATCAAAGCAATTTAACTCTTCACTTTGTTCTCCACAAGTTGTTCCAGCTCCTGGGCTGCTTTTGTTGCTCGTCTGAATTCCTTCCAGTTTGTTGACACCTTTCTTCCTACTGAGGGGCCTATGCCTGTGACGCTGTTCCATAGATCGAGGAGTCCTTGTGGCACCTTAGAGACTAACACATTTATTTGAGCATAAGCTTTCGTGGGCTAAAGCCCACTTCATCAGATGCATGGAGTGGAAAATACAGTAGGAAGATAGCTATACAGAGAACATGAAAAAATGGGTGTTGCCATGCCAACTCTAATGAGACTAATTGATTAAGATGGGCTATTATCAGCAGGAGAAAAAAATATTTTGTAGTGATAATCGTGATCGCCCATTTCAAACAGCTGACAAGAAGATGTGAGTAACAGTAGGGGGAAAATTAACATGGGGAAATAGCACCACAAGGACTCCTCGTTCTTTTTGCTGATACAGACTAACACGGCTACCACTCTGAAACCTGCTCCATAGATGATTGCATTAAGCCAGTACAGAGAGAGGCTGTTGACTACTATATACGAACATGTTTTGTGTGTTGCAGAAGAAGGCGCCTGTAAGGTCTTGTCTACACTGGCAAGTTTCTGCGAGTAAAGCAGCTTTCTGAGCTACAACTCCTGAGGTGTGAATACTACTAAACCGCTTATTGTGCAGAAACTGCACAGCCACAGTGCTGTAAAAAAAAAAAAACACCCCGACGAGAGGCGTACAGCTTTCTGCGCCGGGCGTACAGTGCTGGTTGATTACAGCGCTGTGATTGGCCTCTGGGAGGTGTCCCCCAATGCCTGTTCTCGCCTCGCTGGTCATCGGTTTGAACTCCACTGCCCTGCCTTCAGGTGCCCAACCCATCATCCCCACTCCCTAAATTCCTTTTGAATTTTGAAAGTCCCTTTCCTGTTTGCTCAGTGACGCGTGCAGTGGTCTCAGCACATCTTTCCAGATGGCCATGCCTGCTCCATGCACCAGGTGATCCCCCGCTTGGAGCAATACCGAGCTGCTGGACCTCATCAGCATTTGGGGAGAGGAGGCTGTCCAGTCCCAGCTGCACTCCAGCCATAGGAACTATGATACCTACGGACAGATTTCATGATGCATGACAGAAAGGGGCCATGACCGGGACACACTGCTGTGCAGGGTCAAAGTGAAGGAGCTGCAGAACGCCTACCACAAGACACAGGAGGCAAACTGCCATTGGTGCTGCACCCATGAGCTGCTGATTCTACAAAGAGCTGGACGCAATACTTGGTGGAGACCCCACCTCCACTGCAAAGGCCCCTGTGGATACTCACGTGCCAGTCACGAGTAAACCGAGCCAGGAGGGGGAAATCTTGGGACGAAGAAGGGGAGGGGGACCCAGAGGCAGAGGATGACTCAGAGGTCAGAGAGATTCATGCAGCCAGGAGCTGTACCCTGGAGGAGGCTAGCCAGTCACAGCTGTCGGAGCTTGGTGAAGTGCAAAGAGGAGAGGCCGCCCCTGGTTAAGTGGCTTTGATTTTGGGAATCACTGAAGCAAGTTCATAGATTCATAGATTCTAGGGCTGGAAGGGACCTCAAGAGGTCATCAAGTCCAGTCCCCTGCCCTCATGGCAGAACCAAATATTGTCTAGACCATCCCTGATAGACATTTATCTAACCTACTCTTAAATATCTCTGGAGATGGAGATTCCACAACCTCCCTAGGCAATTTATTCCAGGGTTTAACCACCCTGACAGTTAGGAATTTTTTCCTAATGTCCAACCTAAACTTGTTGGGGGCAGGAGGGTTGCAGAAAGGAGGCTTGTGTCTGTATGATGCGCGTACCCCACATGCCTAGTCTGAGCGGCGGAACAGGGTGTTGATTGACTCCCTCACTTCACAGGAATCTGCCTCCGAGATCTCCACAAAACGCTCATGGAGATACTGGGCAATTCGCTGCCGCAGGTTCCTCGGCAGAGCTGCTTAGTTTCTTGCCCCATTAAGGGTAACTTTCCTGCACCACTCTGCCATCATAGGGCGCGGGGAGGGGAGGGCAGGAGGGACCATTGCTGCGCTGCACACAGAGGGCCAGGGTGGAAGGCGCAGTCTTGGAGAAGACCCTTCCTTGATTCCCTGCTCACCCTCAGCAGCGAGAGATCTTCCACAATGAACACAGCCTGTGGAAGATGTGGGGACAGGAATGATTATAAAGCCCCCCTACAGTGCTGCCCCCCCCCACGTGCCCAGGGTACAGTAGGGTCCGAGAACACTGATCTCCCTGCACCTGCTGCTACTCACCATTTTGGGGGTCTTGTGGCTCATGTGTGTTTGCCTGGGGTCAGCCAGTCAGTGACAGGTGTGTGAATAGTGGCTGTTTTAAATCACTGAACGAGTGGTGTGTGTGTTGCAAACAATACGGCTTCTGTAAAATGTTGATTTTTGAGTTCAGATATGACCTTGGGAGCTCAGCCTCCCTCTTTGTTATCGCCAGCCGAATGGCTGCGCAGAATTAGGAAGTGGCCATGAAGAACTAAAGAGGACTTTCTGCGTGGTGTCATGATGCACTCTGCGGCCGAAAAACAAGAATTGAATGAGTGGAGGAAGAGCGAGAAGAGGGAGAATGCGGCACGCCAGAACGAAGCCATGGAGCGGCTCTTAAACGTTATGGAGCACCAAGCGGACACGCTCCAGGCACTCCTAGCACTACAAACCGAGCAGCTCCTCGCACGCGTGCATGCCCTCCCCTGCAGCCGTTGTCGCAAATCTTTTTCCGTGTGCCCCCCACAGACACACCATCAACACACTTATCAACCTCCTGGCTCCACTCTGCCCTGCAAAGCAACAGGCAATTTTCTTAAACCTTCATAGTGCATTGTCTGCACCAATCACCTCCTAGCATTACAAGCACTGCACTCCCGAGCATAGCAACAAATATTAGTGGCTTGTAGCTTCAAATTGCTGCCTCAAGGCATCCCTGATCCTTATGGGCCCGTGCTGTGCCCTTCTAATAGCCCTGGTCTCTGGCTGTTCAAATTCAGCCTCCAGGCTCTGAGCCTCTGCAGTCCAGCCCTTAGTGAAGCTTTCACCCTTCCCTTCACAAATATTATGGAGCGTAAAGCACATGGCTATACGCATAGGAATATTGTCATCGGCCAGGTCCAGCCTCCTACATAGGCAGCGCCAGCGAGCCTTTAAACAGCCAAAAGCACACTCAACCGTCATTCTGCACTTGCTCAGCCTGTTGTTGAACCGCTCCTTGCTGCTGTCAAGGTGCTCCGTGTATGGCTTCATAAGCCACATCATTAAGGGATAGGCACAATCTCCCAGGATCACAATGGGCATTTTGACTTCTACGGTGATCATCTGGTCCGGTAAGAAAGTCCCTGCTTGCAGCTTCCTGAACAGGCCAATGTTCTGAAAGATGCCTGTGTCTTGAACCTTTCTGGACCAGCCTGCGTTAATGTCTGTGAAATGCTCTGACATTATTGACATAAACTGCAACCACTGTTATATATTTGCGTCAAATATTGTACAAAGGTTGCTGTGTGAGGTGTCTATGAAAAGGTTATGATTATGCTATCTATATGTGTGCATCATTTTTGTAGTTGAAGTTATGAATATGGGCTATGTACTTGTATCTCAATGTGTTTTGATTCCAAGTAGCCTCAGTGAAGCATTTGATCAGCTTCTTGAGAAAGGACTATTCTCGGTAAGTGCCCAATCAAAAAACACTTAACGGACAATGAACTTTGGGAGACATCAATCCATATCTGAGTTTTCCTGGGAAAGTTCAAACTAACATGGAAACAATGGTGTCAGCCTGCAAACTGAGTCATGCATGGACATGTGACCTGCCCATGTGACTCAAGACTCCATCTTGCTTCTGTGATTTTCTACAGTAAGAACAAAGGGGTGTCCTTCCACAGGCAGAGAATATAAAAGGCCCTGAAAACCCCTCCATTTTGTCTTCAATCCTGATTCTGACCTCTGGAGGAGCCTTGCTACAAACTGAAGCTCTGAACAAAGGACTGAATGACCCATCCCAGCTGTAGATGTACTCCAGAGATTTGATTTGAACCTGCAGTTTATTCCATCACTGCTACAAACCTGAACCCAGAACTTTGCCATTACTGTATGTGATTGATTCCATGTAACCAATTCTAGCTCTCATCTATATCTTTTTCCTTTTATGAATAAACCTTTAGATTTTAGATTCTAAAGGATTGGCGACAGTGTGATTTGTGGATAAGATCTGATTTGTATATTGACCCTGGGTCTGGGGCTTGGTCTTTGGGTTCGGGAGAACCTCTTTTTACTGGGGGGGGGTCTTGGTTTTCATAACCAGTCATCCCCATAACAAGTGGCACTGGTGGTGATACTGGGAAACTGGAGCGTCTAAGGGAATTGCTTGTATGACTTATGGTTAGCCAGTGGGGTGAAACTGAAGTCCTCTCTGGCTGGTTTGCTGTGCCTTAGAGGTGGAGAACCACCAGCCTTGGGCTGTAACTGCCCTGCTCTAAGAAATTTGTCCTGAATTGATACTCTCAGAAGTGTCCCACCAACCGTTGAAAGATGGCGTCAAATGCGGATGGAAGCACAAGGATTGTTGGGCTGCGAAGCAATGCATCACTGGGACTGGACCCAGGATGCCCTGCGATCCTCTCTGCCTTCCCACAACTCTTAGCAGCAGAAGAGGAAGAGATGCTCTGTGGGATAGCTGCCCAGAGTGCACTGCTCCGAATACCGCTGCAAGTGTGAACACGCTATTGTGCAGGCAGCTGACAGTGTGAACACACAACAGCGGTTTCCCTTCAGCACTCTGAGTGGCGCTGTAACTCTGCCAGTGTAGACATACCCTGAATTTCATTGGCTGTTTTGGGGGGTTTGCTGCCCTATGACATGACAGGACCCCATTGTGCTAGGCACTACAAACGCAGAACAAAGGCAGCCCCTGACCTAAACAACTTGTTGTCTGGGTATAAGACAAGAGACGACAGCTGGCTACAGGTGGGGGAGCACAAGAAAACGATGAGACAGCTGCTTTACCGAGTGACAGCTGTCTCTGAACTCTAGGAGAAGGTGTCTTTCTGGTATTTTAAAATGTAAATTTATACTTGTCTGTGTGTATTGTACATTGTCCCTTCTTTGTGTCTTAATAGTTACGGCTTGCTCAAGTTGTGCCATTCACTGGGAGACCTGCTAATGCTACATCTGCCAGTAGCAAGAGAAGTGGATTGAAGGGAGTGACAGTCTAACTGCTGTCTGGCTCCTGACTGTATTGATAGGTTGTGCAATGCCGAGTGCTTGTTCCTATTCCATGTTCCCTTCCAGCTGAGCCAGGCCTGTTCTTCCTCTTCCTCTACATTCCCACCCACCCAATTTTTTTAACTAGGTAAGAGCCATTTGCAACATGTAGAGTTGACTAGACCTCCCCTGTATACCTGCAGCCCAGGGGGGCCAGGCAGGGGGCTGGGGGGCCCGACCATAGATGGCAGAGGCAGCAGTGGGAAGTGGCAGCCTGTTGGCCTGTGTGGGGTGCACGATAGAGAGTCTCCCCTGGGGCCCTTGAGCCTGGCTGCAGCTGCTGTGAGGCCCACAATCCTCCACCCCAGCAGCCAGGAACTGAGTCCCCTGCCCCAGCCTTGGTCTTAGGAGCTCCTGAGCAGCATGGGAGAGGGGTAGCTGGCCTGGCCCCCGCTCGGCCTCCCCCTGGGGCTGTGATTCAGGGAGCTGGGCTGCTTGGGCCCTGGCTGCCTGGGTAGAGTGGGTCCTGGCAGGTCCTGCAGCAGAGGCAGCCAGGCTCACTGCCCAGGAGGAGACCCCCTGCCCTGGCAGTGTTGTGCTTGGCTCTGGTGTGCCAAAGGGCCACAATTTCCAGGGGTGGCAGAACCAGGCAGGATGGGGTCTAGTGCCCCCCACAATGGAAATTTAGTTACGGGGGTGATCTGTGTTTCCGTCCCAATGTGCTGTTGTCTGTGAACAGTGCACGGATGGGAGAGAAGCGAAAGGAGGACCTGGAGAGGCCATAGCAGCACCTGGGACCCCAAAGAACCACGTCACCTTAGTAAAATTCTGGTTCAGTCCCTGCTCCATCCCCACCCGCATCTCTGCAGCAGAGGCCTGCTCAGTTCAATGGACACACTGCTTGGGAGAAGGCGGTGGGCAAAGAAGCCTCAGCTCATACCCTCTCCCTGTCAACATGCTGGGGGCAATGGAGAATGAAAGACATAAAGCAGCCTTAACAAAAGGGGTGGGGGGCTAGTGAAGTAAAGTAGAAACCTAGAGAGATCAAGGGACAGGTGGGAGGAGCCCAAAGGGCTGAAGGCAAAATATGAAGGAACACGCTCTGGTACTAGGGACTATATAGCTGGAGCAGGCTCGTCTCAAAGCAAATTCCTGGCTGTATAGTGTCTACATGCATTTTGGGAGCAAAGTAGAAAGAATGCAAACAGATGCATTTAGTGCTGGCCAGGGGTGCAGAACCTTCATTCGCTATGCACAAGTTTAATCCCAAAATACACCGTTAAACAAGAACAATGTTCCACGTGTGACCTGTCAGATCCCTAGAAAGGGAATATTTCAACATCCAAATTCTGATCACTGACCTCTTCTGTCATTTCCTAACTCCTCCTTCCCAAGGCCACAGGGGCTAGTGGACTGGGCACTGGGTGTGGGAGAGTTGGGTTCTAATCCTGGCTCTGTCAGTGATGGTTGGTCTGCCTGGGGTAAGTCCCATTTCCCTAGTCTGTGGTACAGATTCCCTTCCCACTTGTCTTCCTTGTCTAGTTAGACTGGAAGTGTTTAGGGAGATACAGGGCCAAGCCCAGGGGGGCCTGATCTTTAGTGGGGTCTCTGGATAGAACAATAATAAACATTGCTGGTATTTCTACTGCAGCAGTAGTCGGGAAGAAAAATTAGGACAATGACTTTATTTTTTTGGCTCCAGCCCTGTTCTACCCAATGTGCTTATGCGCTTCTTTCCCAACACACTTGCTCCCCAAGAGGTTCTCCCACGGTCTCAGCAAAGTTGCAAAACTGCTTGGCTAACTCTGTAATTGCATTACGCTGGTGGAGTTTACATCAAAAAACTGGCAAGCTCTCAGCGCTCCATGCCAGAGCGTCAGCCTGCTCACTGCAGGCCCTGCCAGGGAATTATGTACCAGGTTGGGGAAACAGTGCAAATTAAACCCATTTTTCTTGTGACTTAATATGGAGATGAAAATAAAATCAGTCATTAGTCCCCACAATGGTTTGAACGTCGTGTTCAGTAACGTCCGGTCCTGGAGTTCAGAAATCCTGAGTCAGAACCCCAAAAAATCATGAGACTGGCCTGAAAATTGAGATTTTAAACCAAGAATAAATCAAGTTTGTCTTGTAGTTTATGAACTCCCCTGCCCCACCTCAATATGGGCTAATTACAGCTTAACCTGAAATACCCACAATATGCAAATATAGAGACACCCCCCCTCTCCGATTCCTCCCCCTCCCGGCTCCCCTCATTCAGTTCCGGCAGGCCTCCAAATCCCGAGGCAGGCAGGCTCCTGCAGCTGTGCCGAGTTACCGCTTGCAAAGAAAGAGGCTTCCCTGGGGCTCTTCCGCCCAGTCTTTTCATTCCTGGAGTCCCTGTGTATGGGGACGGCTGTCAGGCAGCTGCTGTCAAGGCTGGAGTGGGGTGGCTGCGCTCTAAAGCTCTGTCTGGCACGGGGTGCCTGGCTCTGCAGACAGCAGCTCTGTCTGCCCTCCGCACAGAGGCCTTTAGTGGCTGGAAAGGGGAACTGCTGGTGGCTCAGGCCAAATTCCTGAGCTGCCTGTTTTATATCCTGGTATTTCCCCACCCCCACCAAAAGGGCCCGAAATCATGCTGATATGGTGACTTTGGGCAGCACCGTGTTTTATTTTAAATGATTTTCCTGCTCTATATCAAATGACCTTTAGTCCAGGCTATTTTCCAAAACAAACTTCAATTATATTTCTCTTTATAAGAACAACTAGCATCAGCCCAGAAGTTCCTAAGCAGCCCACCCCCACCCCGATCTCTCGTGTCATTGCAGTTTGCTGTGCCTTAAAGAAATGACACTTGGTTTTGAGCAGGTCGTTATTCTACAAGCAGAAGGGGAGGGGGGAAATCGACTTGCTGCAGATGGGTAACGGGATCCAGTCCTTTTTACTTCCAGTCCATAGTTCAAAATCTGCACAGGCCTGTAAGAGCCCAGGAGATACTGAGTTCTTCTGACTCCCATCAGCGTTGATAAAAGTTGAGGGGGTCCAGAACCTTGCAGGACTGGACCCAAACTGACAGAAAAGTAGTTGGTTGGCTCAGGCCAATTGTTAGTGGACAAGTATCCATGTCTCTCAAATGACTGTGACAGGTGGCACCACGTGGCTCCCCTGGTTACAGTCTTAGCAGAGAGGCTACAAGTGAAACAGACCAAAGAGACAGAACTCCTTTCTCCCTCTTCGCGGCAGCTCGAAGGAGGAGGGCGGCCTGGCGGCTGGGGAGGAAGCTAGCCCTGCCATTAACTTGCACCATCCCTGCTCTATGAATAAGATGGCATTGGTCATCTAGCAGCACCTCCTGCATAGCACAGGCCAGAGAACCTCACCCAGGGATTTCAGCGGGAAGCCTCTAATTTCTGTTTGAGCTACAGCATATTGTTTGCAAGACATCCTAATCTCTATCTAAACATTGCAAGTGACAGAGAAGCCATCAGCGTGCAGGTAGATTGTCTCAATGGTTAATTACCCTCACTTAATTTTTTTCTAGTCTGGATATGTCTGGCTTCAGCTTCCTACCACTGGATCTCACGCTGCCTTCTGCTAGTAAAAACGGTGTCTTAGATTCACAGATCCCAAGGCCAGAAGGGACCTTTGTGATCCTCTAGCCTGACACCTTGTATAACACAGGCCATGGCACTGCCCCAAGATAATTCCTAGAGCCGCTCTAGTAGAAAAACCTCAAATCTCGAGTTAAAATGGTCAGTGATGGAGAACCCACCACAACCTTGTGGCAATTGAGCGTAATTAATTACTGAAACACTGTTAAAAATGAACGCCTTATTTCCAGTCCGAATTTGTCTAGCTTCAACTTCCAGCCATTTGGTCATGTTAGACCTTTCTCTGCGAGATTGACGAGACCATTATTAAATATTTTCCCTCATGTAGGTACTTATAGGCTGAGCTGCCACACTTCAATATGCCAGAAGTCTCAAGCTGTGAGTACTAAAGCATCCCTGGAATTTTTTTAACATTACAGATTACAATTGCCTAACTCTAAAACTGTTTTAAACCAACGTGGGAGAATTCTAAATTAGACTTAGGCTTTGGCTACACTTGCACTTCAAAGCGCTGCCGCGGCAGCGCTTTGAAGCGCTAAGTGTAGTCAAAGCGCCAGCACTGGGAGAGAGCTCTCCCAGCGCTGTCCGTACTCCACCTCCCTGTGGGGAATAACGTACAGCGCTGGGGCTTTGACCACACTGGCCTTAGTCTTGCAAGATAAAGAGACAGCTGCAGCAGCACAGGAGCCAGCAAACAGAGCTGTAAACAGGGGAGCTTGAGAGGGAGTTTACAGGGGGAGTTTGGGGGAAGACTAAGAGAGGCAGGCAGAGGAACATGCAGGCTACTGAAGGGAGTGTGCAGTGTCCAGCAGTGTTTTGGTGCTTGTTGGGGGTTTGTTGTGCTGTGGGTTGTGGTGGTTTGGGTTGGTTTGTGTTTCCCAGATTTACAGGATTTAGGTGGGAAGCCTATGACAGATACAGAGGCAGCAGTTGTAGTGACCCAAGCAGTGGAAGGCACAATGAAGATGACTGGATGTGGAAGCTGCAGCATGTACGTGATCCTGGAGGGGGTACCTGAAAAGAGTTTTGTCTGCATGAAGTGCCGCCTGATAGAGCTGATGGAAGAAAAGATCCGAGGACTGGAGATGCAGGTGGAAACTCTGGTCGAGTTTAGAAGGGGGTTCAAGTGGATGATGGAGCAAAGACATGATGAGGCCGAAGGGAAAGGCTCAGACTTGCAGATGGAAGCAGGACCAAAGAACTTTGAGGGGAGACTGCTGGGTGAGGAAAGTGGACGGTGGAAGCATGTGACTGAGAGAACCGGCAGAGGAAAAGACAGGCCAGTGAAGGAGCAGTAGAGCTCAGGAACAGGTTTGCAGAGTTGGAAAATGAAGAAGGGGCACAGCAGGTGGTCGCTGAAGGTGAGAGGGCAAGGAAGAAGAGAAGAGCAGCTAGCCCCTATAAGGAGAGGGGAAGTCAATGGAGATGACACCAAACATGAGCCCCAAGAGGATACAGGATGGGTTGCAGAGGACTGCAAGGGTGAATAGGAATCGAGAGGACTTGCAGCCAGTCGGAACAGGGGATAGACCAGAGAATCACACTGTCACCAGGAAAAGGCAGGTCTGCGTGATTGGGGACTCCTTACTGAGAAGAATAGAGAGGCCTGTAACCAGAGCTGATCCAGAGAACAGAAGGGTGTGCTGTCTGCTGGGTGCTAAGATACGGGATGTGGACCTGAGGCTGAAGAGGATCCTAACGGGAGCGGGAAAGAATCTGCTGATTGTCCTTCATGTGGGAACAAATGATACGGCTAGATTCTCGCTGGAACATATCAAAGGAGACTATGCCAGGCTGGGGAAGACACTTAAGGAAATCGAGGCTCAGGTGATCTTCAGTGGGAATCTGCCTGTTCCTAGAGAAGGGCAACAAAGGTGTGACAAGATTATGGCGATCAACAGATGGCTCCAGCAGTGGTGCTATAAGGAGGGCTTTGGGATGTATGGCCACTGGGAGGCATTCATGGACAGAGGACTGTTCTCTTGGGATGGACTTCCCCTGAGTAGGGAGGGAAATAGACTTCTAGGATGGAGGCTGGCACAACTGATTAAGTGAGCTTTAAACTAGGACTTGTGGGGAGATGGTTGGGAGATGTCCAGGTAATCTTCATGCCGGATTTTAACATTGAGAGGGAAGAAAACGAAGCAAGAAAGGATACTGTCGTGGGTAAGAGAATGGACATAAGGAGGAAGGGTACTGTAAATACAATTCTAATAGGTGATACTGGCGGTAGAATGTCTGGGCCTAATCGGGTAAAGAATGTGAGTGAAGCCAAACAGCAAGAATTAAGATGTTTGTACACCAATGCGAGGAGCCTAGGTAATAAAATGGAGGAACTAGAGTTACTGGTGCAGGAAGTGAAACCGGATATTATAGGGATACCAGAAACATGGTGCAATAGTAGTCATGGCTGGAGTACAGGTATTGAAGGGTATGTGCTGTTTAGGAAAGACAGAAATAAAGGCAAAGGTGGTACAGTCTACCATCAATGATGAGGTAGACTGTAAAGAAATAAGAAGGGATGGAATGGATAACACAGAATCTGTTTGGGCAAAAATCACATTGGGGAAGAAAGCTACTAGAGCCTCCCCTGAGATAGTGCTTGGGGTGTGCTACAGACCGCCGGGATCTGATCTGGATATGGATAGAGACCTCTTTAAAGTTTTTAATGAAGTAAACACTAATGGGAATTGTGTGATCATGGGAGACTTTAACTTCCCAGATAGACTGGAGGACAAGTGCCAGTAAGAATAATAGGGCTCAGATTTTCCTAGATGCAATAGCTGATGGATTCCTTCACCAAGTAGTTGCTGAACCAACAAGAGGGGATGCCATTTTAGATTTGGTTTTGGTGAGTAGTGAGGACCTCATAGAAGAAATGGTTGTAAGGGACAACCTTGGTTCGAGCGATCATGACCTAATTCAGTTTAAACTAAATGGAAGGATAAACAAAAATAGATCTGTGACTAGGGGTTTTGATTTCAAAAGGGCTAACTTTAAAGAATTAAGGAAATTAGTTAGGGAAGTGGATTGGACTGAAGAACTTAGGGAGCTAAAAGTGGAGGAAGCCTGGAATTACTTCACGTCAAAGTTGCAGAAACTATCAGAAGCCTGCATCCCAAGAAAGGGGAAAAAATTCATAGGCAGGAGTTGTAGACCAAGCTGGATGAGCAAGCATCTCAGAGAGGTGATTAAGGAAAAGCAGAAAGCCTACAAGGAGTGGAAGATGGGAGTAATCAGCGAGGAAAGCTACCTCATTGAGGTCAGAACATGTAGGGATAAAGTTAGAAAGCCCAAAAGCCATGTAGAGTTGGACCTTGCAAAGGGAATTAAAACCAATAGTAAAAGGTTCTATAGCTATATAAATAAGAAGAAAACAAAGAAAGAAGAAGTGGGACCGCTAAACACTGAGGATGGAGTGGAGGTTAAGGATAATCTATGCATGGCCCAATATCTAAACAAATACTTTGCCTCAGTCTTTAATGAGGAGCTTAGGGATAATGGTAGGATGACAAATAGGAATGAGGATATGGAGGTAGATATTATCACATCCACAAGGTAGAAGCCAAACTCGAACAGCTTAATGGGACAAAATCAGGGGGCCCAGATAATCTTCATCCAAGAATATTAAAGGAACTGGCACATGAAATTGCAAGCCCATTAGTAAGGATTTTTAATGAATCTGTAAACTCAGGGGTTGTACCGTATGACTGGAGAATTGCTAACATAGTTCCTATCTTTAAGAAAGGGAAAAAACGTGATCCAGGCAACTAAAGGCTTGTCATTTTGACATCTGTAGTATGCAAGGTCTTGGAAAAAAATTTGAAGGAAAAAGTAGTCAAGGACATTGAGGTCAATGGTAATTGGGACAAAATACAACATGGTTTTACAAAAGGTAGATTATGCCAAACCAACCTGATCTCCTTCTTTGAGAAGGTAACAGATTTTTTAGACACAGGAAATGCAGTGGATCTAATTTACCTCCATTTCAGTAGGCATTTAATCCGGTTCCACATGGGGAATTATTAGCTAAATTGGAAAAGATGGGGATCAATATGAAAATTGAAAGGTGGATAAGGAACTGGTTAAAGGGGAGACTACAACGGGTCATACTGAAAGATGAATTGTCAGGCTGGAGGGAGGTTACTAGTGGAGTTCCTCAGGGATCGGTTTTGGGACCAATCTTATTTAATCTCTTTATTACTGACCTTGGCACAAAAAATGGGAATGTGCTAATAAAGTCTGTGGATGACATAAAGCTGGGAGGTATTGCCAATACAGAGAAGGACCGGGATATAATACAGGAAGATCTGGATGACCTTGTAAACTGGAGTAAATAATAGGATGAAATTTAATAGTGAAAAGTGCAAGGTCATGCATTTAGGGATTAATAACAAGAACTATTGTTATAAGTGGGGGAGGCATCAGTTGGAAGTAACAGAGGAGGAGAAGGACCTCGGAGTATTGGTTGATCACAGGATGACTATGAGCCGCCAATGTGATATGGCCGTGAAAAAAGCTAATGCGGTTTTAGGATGCATCAGGCGAGGTATTTCCAGTAGAGATAAGGAGATGTTAGTACCGTTATACAAGGCACTGGTGAGACCTCATCTGGAATACTGTGTGCAATTCTGGTCTCCCATGTTTAAGAAGGATGAATTCAAACTGGAACAGGTACAGAGACGGGCTACTAGGATGATCCGAGGAATGGAAAACCTGTCTTATGAAAGGAGACTCAAAGAGCTTGGCTTGTTTAGCCTAACCAAAAGAAGGCTGAGGGGAGATATGATTGCTCTCTATAAATATATCAGAGGGATGAATACCAGGGAGGGAGAGGAATTATTTAAGATCAGTATCAATGTGGACACAAGAACAAATGGATATAAACTGACCATCAGGAAGTTTAGACTTGAAATTAGAAGAAGTTTTCTAACCATCAGAGGAGTAAAGTTCTGGAACAGCCTTCCAAGGGGAGTAGTGGGGGCAAAAGACATACCTGGCTTCAAGACTAAGCTTGATACATTTATGTCGGGGATGGTATGATGGGATAGCCTAATTTAAGCAATTAATTCGTCTTTGACTACTAGCGGTAAATATGCCCAATGGCTTGTGGTGGGATGTTAGATGGGATGGGATCTGAGTTACTACAGAGAATTCTTTCCTGGGTGTCTGGCTGGTGAGTCTTGCCCACATGCTCAGGGTTTAACCGATCACCATATTTGGGGTCAGGAAGGAATTTTCCTCCAGGGCAGATTGGCAGAAGCCCTGGGGGGTTTTCGCCTTCCTCTGCAGCGTGGGGCACGGGTCACTTGCTGGAGGATTCTCTGTACCTTGACGTCTTTAAACCATGATTTGAGGACTTCAATGGCTCAGACACAGGTTTGATACAGGTGTGGGTGGGTGAGAGTCTGTGGCCTGCATTGTGCAGGACAGACTAGATGATCATAATGGTCCCTTCTGACCTTAAAGTCTATGATTCTAAATTAGACTTAGTCTTGCAAGATAAAGGGGAACTGATCACAGAGCTAAAAATTAATGGTAGCCAAGGTACAAGTGATCATGACTTGATCA
Organism: Mauremys reevesii; assembly: GCF_016161935.1. NCBI lineage: Eukaryota > Metazoa > Chordata > Testudines > Geoemydidae > Mauremys > Mauremys reevesii. The sequence continues at coordinate 2,948,737 of NC_052643.1, forward strand.
CATTTGTAATGTGCAAACAGAATAAAGTCCAAACCAGTAATATGTATTGTGATGGGGCAAGGCTATAGGAAAGTAGCAAGAAACAGGTATGTTAGCCCCAGGCTAAACAAATCCCTGTTACCATGGTAACCAAATGGCAGTTGCTCCAGCTTAATCAAGACACCTGGGGCCAATTAAGATCCTTCCAGAAGGCAGTGGAGACAGCTAGGTTGATTGGGATACCTGAAGCCAATCAGGGGCTGGCTGAAACTAGTTAAAAGCCTCCGTTAGGCAGGGAAGTGTGCATGTCAGGAGCTGTGGGAGGAAGATGTGCTGTTGGAGAGACTGAGCAGTACACAAGGAAGGAGGCCCTGAGGTAAGAGGGGACTGCTGTGGGGAAGTAGCCAGGGAATTGTATGTGTCCTGTTTCTAAAAGGTCAGCTACCATAGCTGATACTATTAGGGTCCCTGGGCTGGAGCCTGGCATAGAGGGCGGGCCTGGGCTCCCCCCTGATTAATCACTGAGACTGGGAGATAACAGAGATGGTGTGAGGGAGGGTTGCTTCTCCTCACCTCCCTCGCTGGCTTATGATGAAAGTGGCTCAGTAGGCTGTGATCCTTGCCTCTAGAGAGAGTAGGGCTACGTGGAGGGTCACAGTGAGCCTCTGAGGCTAGAGAAATCTGCCAGGAAACACAGGACCCATGGAGACAAGGACAGAGCTTTGTCACAGTATACTTTGTGCTTTAAAAGGGGCCAATTTCACAAAGCTAAAAACAGATATCCTCCAAGTCAGCTGGGAGGAAGAAAGTAATCAGAAAAATGTGAATGATAATTGGGAATTATTTTTAAGAACATTTTACTAAATGACTCAAAAGCCACAATTGTGGAAGAAGGCCTTATTGGTTTAGAGGGGAAGTGAAAGTGTGTGTGTGTGTGTGTGTGTGAATAAAAACAACAAATGGAATAAAGGGAAAGTTGAAAGTAACAAATATATTTCAGAAGCTAGAAGTTGTATTCCTTTGCTTCCCTTCTCAATTTTCTACAATGAGAAATCTATGGTTGGCAGAGTTAAAGACAATAAGAAGGAGTTTTTAAAGTATATTAGGAACAAAACAGAATCCTGGCAGTGGTGTTGGTCCATTACCAGATGGAAATGGTAGAGTTATCAATAACAATGCAGAAAAGGCAGAGATGTCCAATGAATAGTAATGTTCTGTATTTTGGGGGAAAATGGATTATGTAGTCATCATATAATGATAACACTCTTTCCATTCCACTGGTATCTCAGGAGGTTGTTAAACAGCAGCCACTAAAGTTAAACACTTTTAAATCTGCAGGTCCAGATAACTTGCATCTAAGAGTCTTAAAAGAGCTGTCTGAGGTGCTCACTGAACTATTATTGTAGATTTTAAATAAACCTTTGAACACAGCGGAAGTTCCAGAAGACTAGATGAAAGCAAATGTTGTGCCCATACTTAAAAATGGTAAACGGGATGACCCATATAGGCTTATCAGTCTGACATGGCTCCTGCTCAAGATAATATAGCAGCTGATATGGGACTAAATTAATAAAGAATGAAAGGAGGGTAATTAATGCCCCATCAACATGGGTTTACGGAAAACAGAGCCTGTCAAAGGAATTGGAGATGTATAATTTTTTTTAATGAGATTACAAATTTGGTAAGGCATTTGACTTGGTACTGCATGACACTTTCATATCATTCTGGTTTTTTAAATAAAATTAACATTAAATGGATTGAAAGGTAACTACCCGAACGGTCTCAATGTAATTGTAAATGGGGAAACATGAGCGAGCAGGTGCGTTTCTCATAGGGTCCAGGAAGGATCTATTTAACATTCAATGACCTGGAAGAAAACACAAAATCATCACTAATAACATTTGTAGATGACCCAAAAATGGGGGAATAGTAAATAATGAAGAGCACAGATCACTAATACAGAATAATAAACTGGGTGCAAGCAAACAATATGCATTTTAATATACCTAAATGTATACATCCTAAGGAGCAAGAAGGTGGGCCATACTTACAGGACGGGGGGAAGCCATGATTCTGAAAGAGTTGGGGATTATGGTAGATAATCAGCTGAACATGAGCTCCCAGTGCCCCAAAGGGCCCAGGTTATCCTTGGATACATAACCAAGGGAATCTGAGGTAGAGAAGTTATTTTACCGCTGAATTTGGCACTGGTGCAACCACTGCTGGAATATTATGTCCAGTGCTGGTGTCAACAATTCAAGAAGGATGTTGATAAATGGGAAAGATGTGAGTTTCAGCGAAGAGCTATACTAATTATTAAAGGATTAGAACATATGCCTTATGTAAAATAACTGTGAAAATTTTTTAGCTTTAACTATAAGTCATGAACAGGTCACGGGCAATAAACAAAAATTGTGCGTTATTTTATTAAAAATGCCCACCAAGCCCAGGACAACACAGGGTGGGGCTGCCACGGGGCTGGGGCCCATGGCCCCCGCCAAGCCCGGGGCCCCACGGGGCTGGAGCGTATGGTCCCGGCTGCAGCCCCGCCAGGCCCAGGCTGTGCGCCCTCGCCAAGCCCGGGATGCTGTGGGGCTGGGCTGCGTAGCCCCAGCTGCAGCCCCCAGAAGAAGCCAAGGGGCTGGGGCGCAAGGTCTGGCCTCCTGCTCCTGAAGCCCGAGAAGTCCCCGAAGCGGTGACAGCCATGACCTCCCTGACGGGCCGGAGCTCCCGGGGTCCCTCTCTCGGGCTTACCAAAGGGCAGCGGGAGCCTCCCCCGTGACCCCCGAGGGTTTTTCTGAGCGAGGGGTGTAAGGGGCCGGGAGGGGAGCACGGGCCGAGCCAGGCGAACCACAGCCCAAACCAGAGACCGCGGAGAGCTCGGCCCGGGGGTCCCCGCGCCCCCACCCTGCCGAGCCGGGGCCCGGCCCGGGGAAGGGGCTCTCTGCGCCCCGGCAGGGGCCGGCTCTGGCTGGGAGAGGCCGCCGCCTGCCCCCGCCTCTGCCGCCGCGTCTCCCCGCCCTCCAGCTCCAGCCCCGTCACGAGTGCGGCCGCGGCGCTGCGCCGCCTCCCCTGCGCCGGGCCGGGCTCCCCGCACACGGCGGAGCGGGCCGAGGAGCCGGGCCTGCCATGAGCGCGCCGGGGCTCAGCTGAGGGCCGGGCGGGGCAGGGCCCCCCGAGCCGGCAGGACGGAGCCCCGGGCGGCTGGCGGGGAGGCGGCGAGCGGCTGAGGCCGCCGGGCCGGCGCGGGAGGAAGCGAGCGGCCGCCGGGGGCAGCGCCATGGAGCCCGGGGAGGTGAAGGACCGGATCCTGGAGAACATCTCCCTGTCCGTCAAGAAGGTGAGAGCGGCCGGGCCGGGCCGGGCCTCGCCTCCCGCAGCATCCCGGGCCGCTGGCCCCCGCCCTGCCCCCTCCCAGTACCGGCTGCCCCACAGCCGGTGGGGTCAGCTTCGCCCCCCATCGCTGGCCCCTCCCGGTACCGGCTGCCCCACAGCCGGTGGGGTCAGCTTCGCCCCCCATCGCTGGCCCCTCCCGGTACCGGCTGCCCCACAGCTGGTGGGGTCAGCTTCGCCCCCCATCGCTGGCCCCAGTCCCTGTCCCCTCCCGGTGCCGGCTGCCCCACAGCCGGTGGGGTCAGCTTCGCCCCCCATCGCTGGCCCTCGCCCCGGTCCCTGTCCCCTCCCGGTACCGGCTGCCCCACAGTCTGTGGGGTCAGCTTCGCCCCCATCGCTGGCCCCTGCCCCAGTCCCTGTCCCCTCCCGGTACCGGCTGCCCCACAGCCGGTGGGGTCAGCTTTGCCCCCCATTGCTGGCCCTCGCCATCCCCCAGCTCTTACCAAGCCATTTCCCTCCAGGCTGGGCTGGGCTTTGACAGTTCCCAAGTGGGCAGCTTCATCACTGGTGCCAGCAGTGGGGGCGCTGGTGTAGGCAGGACACCCCGGTCAGCCGTGTTTGTAATACCGCCTTGTCCGGCGCTGAGCGGGTGTTAAACGCAGACAAGTGCACTGGGACTCCAGCCCGCGGAGCTGCAGTGGGGTTGGCCGCAGTGGAAATAATTTCCAAACCAACCCCCGGTGTAGACCCAGCCTTGACGTGCACAAGTTATAACAACCCAACCACAGTCAAATAGCAAAAGTCCCAGCTTGGGCTACAACTCAGCCCTCTGGCCACTGCATATGGAGCTCTACTTCCTCCAAGGCATCACTCTCCTCTAGTTGTCAGGTGGCTGTTTTTACAGAGCTTCCTGAATTCGTTGGTGTCTGACTTGGGCCCTCAGTCTCCAGCCTTCCTGTTTTACTCCACAGTGTACGTTAGTGTGAGATCAGAACAGCTAGTTAATCCCCTGCCTGCTGGAAATCAGGTAGCACCCTTCTAGACCCTGACAAGGCCCAGACAGAGATCTGATAATTCACCTTAAGCCTGACCTCCATCATCCTCGGCTCTTCTCGTCCTGGTCTTTCCTGAGCAAGGCTGCTGATCATTCTGAATTGTCATACTGTGTAGCATGGATTTCAATATCAGTAAGAGAGTATTGGATCTCTGGTTTCAAAACAACTCTGAGCCCTCTAGCCATACAGAAAGCTTGCTTTAATATTTCCACCCGTTTGATTTATACAGAATAGCCAGGACTACACCCAGCATGCAAAGGCTGAAACAAATGATGAGTAGGAGTGAGGGAAAGCACCAGTGAAATCTAGGGCCAATAGCTCCAGTGCCTGACTCTGCTGCTCCTCATAACTTCCTAAGCAATAACTTGAAATTGACCTGATGCTTCTTAGTTTTACTGCTTCCTACAGGTTCTGAATAGCAACAGTGAAACCTGACCCGATTTTTGTCAGCTTCACATTGGGAAACCATGGGGCAAGGGCAGAGACACTGGGACGTTCTGCATCAGGGCACATTCAGGTTTCAGAGTAGCAGCCGTGTTAGTCTGTATCCGCAAAAAGAACAGGAGTACTTGTGGCACCTTAGAGACTGGATTGGTCTTGCTTTGAGCAGGGGGTTGGACTAGATACCTCCTGAGGTCCCTTCCAACCCTGATATTCTATGAAATTTATTTGAGCATAAGCTTTCATGGGCTACAGCCCACTTCATCGGATGCATGTAGTGGCTAATACAGTAGGAAGATATATATATATATACACACACAGAGAACATGAAACAATGGGTGTTACCATACACACTCTAACAAGAGTGATCACTTAAGGTGAGCTATTATCACATTCAGTGTGTTATCTTCACAACCATAAGGGCTAGAAAGACAGGGCTTGATTCAGATTTTATACTAGTGTTACTTGCTTGCCTTCAGTAGACTTTTGAGTTTCTCTGGTGTGAAGTCAGAACCAGGCCCTCAAGCTTTTTCAGAACGAAAGTAGCCAGTGAATTGTACAGAAATTGGTATTGGAGGTCCGTTCATTTACCTGGGAGAGCATCCCACTGGCAAGTGGATTTGTCAAGCCCTGGAAAGGAGGCAAGGATACTTCTTTATTCCCCTCCCGCTCAATGAAGTAATTGATGATCATGTGCCAAAGTATCATCAGTAGGTGAAAAATGTAAGGGAGTCAACTTGATTGGAAAGAGTAATTTACAAAGTTACAGCTCATTTAAGAAAAGTGACAGAACATAGACCAGTGGATCACAAGAAGGGCCTTGTTGAGCTCTCTTTTTCAAATCCTGGTGGAAGAATGTTAATTTGCCAAGAGAAGTTGTATCTTAGGTATGTAAAATGAGGGTGGAAATACCACAATGACACAATACCACACTTGTTTGAATGACCAAGCATGGCAATTGTTGGTGTATTTAGCCTGCCAATTCTGCATCATTAAAGGCCAGGAGAGTTTTGCTGTTGACTGCAATGGCACAGGTTCGAGCCCCAAACGTACAGAAGGATGGGCAGAAATTCAGAGTTAAAGAAATGTAAATTGTCGGCTTCATCCTGAGGAGTGCCAAGTGCCCTTGACTCCCACTGACTTGTTGAGAGGGCTCCGCACTGGCCGAATAGGCCCCCACTTGCTGTAACTGAGCAAGAATGCTGTATGTATGACCTTTCTCCTTAATTGGCGGTGTACGACGGGCATTGCCTTTGGGAGTATAGAATTGTCTACTGTTTCAAATCAGGTATCTGGGGGAATTGTGAGTGATGGGTTGATTTACTGTCTGTAGTTTGTCAGCTCTGTCTTCCCTATTAGGTTAATTTTCTGGAGATTATTTGGACATCTTAGTGATATGGATTTCATTGTTTCTCTTTAGCTGCTCCTGCTTCTCTCCCTAGCACCTGGCAGGCCCAAGCAGGCATATGCACCCTACTTCCAGCTTCGAGGGCCATGCTCAAGAAAGGAATTATGTTAATTGTGGCAATTTATGGATTATTGTTTGGTTTTTTTTTAAATGAACATAGGGCTTGCCAAAGCCACAAGGCCATCACTGCTGGGGTCTGAAGATCTCTGCCCAGCCACATGCAGTCAGTGACACCGTGGGCTTCCTCACTGGGTGCCTCAACCCTGGGATAGGTGGGGCACTTTTAGAGGTGACAGAGCAGAGCAGAAATTGCCACTCTGCCATGGTAATCGTATGTACTGGGGCACTGGGTACACACAATACAGTAACAAATGAACGCAGTACAAATGCCTAGATTTCATATATGCTCCTGACCAACCATCAGCTGGTAGCCACGTGCAATCAGTGATGACCTTGGTCACATTCAAACCAGTGATCCAAATGTGTCCCATTATCAGAGTTCTGTGCCATCCTGGTAGCTGTAGGCTCCATTGCAGAGGAGGAATTTGTTATCTGCCTGGCTCAAACTTGGTGGCAGGATGTGGATTCCCAGTGCTGCCACTTTCAAAAGTTAAGAAATCATGAGCAAGGCCCCAAATTGTGGTTTTTGATCCATCTCCAGGCGTGGTGTGACAATGGCAGTGTTGCCTACTTTTGCCGATCCATAACGTGGGTCTGGCCTGTGGTGCAGGAGCTCTCACTGAAAGACCCACCTGAGATCAGATCACACCACTGCCTGACTGGTGCAGGGGGCTTCCTGCTGCTCTCCAAGCTCCCAAGCTGCCCATTTTTAATTCTGTCCCCTCCAGCCCTCTGTCAATTCTCTGCCCCTCAGCCCTGCATCAGTTAAATCTCTGCCACACATCTGCCCTAGACCTACATCAACTGGGCACCCCCTCCAAGCCCCATATCTACCCCTTCCCCCCCAGCAGTCCTGCTTCCCCTGCAGCTGTGGAGACTTTTCACCCCCGGGGCTTGGGAGAAGGGTGAGTGGGGAGGGAGAAGGGCAGCCTCAGTGGTTCTTCACCCCTCCACCAGGCTTTGGGACCAGCTCCAGTGTGGTGTTCTCCTTCTCCCAGGCCTGGTGTTGAAGGGGCTGAGAGGAGGAGGAGGAGAGATCAGCTGACTCATTTCTCATGAGAGGAGTGGGGAGATGGTGGTAGATCTTCCTTCCTCTGCTGGAATCTATCCCTCCACCCCCATCCTGTGGACGTGGTATCTGCTGCTCCCTCTCCTTCCTCTGCCCCTACCCCAAAACTTCTCTCTGCTCCTGGAGGATGAGCTTTGCCTGGATCCTGCAGCTGCTCTGATTGCCTGTTCTTCCCCAGGAGAGAAGTGGTGAAGGCAGCTGTTCAGAGTGGATTTCCTCCTTGGCAGTCTGATGCTGCAGCTTCTGGCTTCAGTGGGAGGCTGCCTGCAGCGGCAGCCCAAGTCCGGGTACTCTGAGTAATATGATGAGAACTGGAACCCACCCTTGAAGGGAGGGCAGTGGGGTGAGATGGCTCAGCGTGCCAGCCTCCATGGCTTATGCTCTCTGGTCTACAGGGCCCGTTCCAGCACAGACTGATTCCTCCCAGTTACATGACATGATTGACTGAACTGACCACATGTACCGTACCATGTGGAGGTTAATGACTGCCTGGAATCTGCCTAGAATTGACATGGTTATCACCTTTATTTTGACAAATGCTGTCTCAGGAGTGGGTGGCAGAGGTTCTGTGGCCTGCAGCATGCAGGAGGTCAGACTGGATCAGTGGTTTTCGAATGCGGGTCGCGACCCAGTTCTGGGTTGCGGAATAGGAGGCAGTGGGTCATGGCAGCTCTGGTCAGCACTGTTGACCAGGCCATTAAAAGTCCCGTTGGCGGTGGGGCCTGGCTAAGTTAGGCTAGTCCCTAACTGTTGTGACACCGTGCTGTGCCCTGGAAGCGGCCAGCAGCAGGTCCAGCTCCTAGGCAGAGGGGCCATGGGGCCGGCTAATGGGAGCTGTGGGGCGCTGCCTGCGGGCAAGAGCTGCGCGGGGCCACTTGTGTGCCTCGGCCTAGGAGCCAGACCTGCTGCTGGCCACTTCCAGGGCACAGTGCAGTCCGCAGTGCCGGGACAGGCAGGAAGCCTGCCTTAGCACCCTGCTGTGCTGCTGACTGGGAGCTGCCCAAGGTAAGCCTGCGCCCCAACCCCATGCCCCAGCCCAGAGCCTGCACCCCCAGCCCAGAGCCCTGCACCCCAAACCCCTCATCCCTGAGCCCACCCCAAACCCAGGGCCCCCTCCTGTACCCCAAACCCCTCATCCCTGGCCCCACCCCAAAGCCTGCACCTCCAGCCCACAGCCCTGACCCCTGCCCTAGCCCAGAGCCCCCTCCCACACCCTGATCCCCTCACCCCGGCCCTGCAGCCCTCACCCCAACCCTCTGCCGCAGCCACACCCCAAATCCCTCATCCACAGCTCCATTGGGTCGCAGGCATCAACACTTTTCTTCAACTGGGTTGCCAGAAAAGAAGTTTGAAAACCCCTGGACTAGATGATTATGAATGTCCCTCCTGACCTTAAAGTCTGTGAGTCTTTGAATCCTCAGCACTTGCTATGTGTTTGCCTTTGTACTGACTATGGTGCGACTTCGCTGTGGCTTTTACTAGCCCTGCAAATGCCGAGCAGCCTCGGCAGCCCAGTGCATGATCTGTGCCTACAGGCCAGCTCAAAAAGGGCTGGGGCTTTTTATAACTTCTTCAGTTGAGACATTTTGTTGACTTACGGTAATAATCTATGGGTAGCAAAGTGCTCTGGTCCCTTCCACTCATGCTGTTGACCTTGGGAGCTAGTATTTTTGTGTATTGTACCAAGAATCCTCTACTGACAAGAGTCATTGAGTGATTTACGCCTCGTTATGACGTCCAGAAGGCTTCACTTGAAACCTCTTGACTTATGAAAAGACCTTACTCTCTTGTAGGCCCCTCACAAAAGGGGAGGTGACTCTAGAGAAAGTGTAGCTTCAAGATGTTTCCTGTACCTTCTGCTGCCCTTTGAAAGAATCACCACCTGGAGTCCATCATCTGTCTGAAGTTTTATTAATGTCAAGCTGCTGCCTACTTATTGTCCATGTTTCATCCATTCTATGTGCATTGTAGCCCAGTTCTTCAGCTGCACCCAAGGTGTGCACAGAGGGGTTGTGCACACGCAAATTCAATCTTCAGCCATTTTTCTGTTCCCCTGATCCTGCACCAGCTGTGTGTTGGCCCAGTCACCTGATGTTAGTTACAGCAGCTGCTAATTGTGCTGCTTGAAGGGAATGTAAATAGGATCACATCCCCTCTCTGCCGGTACTATCCCCTATGCTGGCTGCTAAACCAGCTATATGTCACCAGAGGGTCCTGCTGCACTGGGGTGATCCTCTCATAGCAAGATACACAGCCATTTTGTGCCAGTGGAGTGGTGTGAAACAGCTAAGGATCGGGGCCTCTGAGTCCATCATCAAGGATAACTTCTGCTGTATACAGTCATTAATGTTGTTAACGTTGTCTATCCAGCTAACCATGATGAATGTTGGAAAACAAGAAATAACACATTGTTCCCATCATTCGCAATAAATGTTGCGGAAGGAGAAATATTCCAGGAGAACCTCTTAGTGCAAGTGTAACCCAGGGGTTCTCATGCTTTCTGAAGCCAAAGGCAGCTTGTTAAAAAAACAGTTGGACAATAATTGATGATAAAGGTGCTTACAAATTAGCCATAAATATACCGGGACAGTTCAGATACTTTATATACTCCTTCTAGAAAGTCTCACCAACCCCTAGGAGTGGGAACATGCTCCCCACAGCTTGAGAACTTCTCTTCCAGTCATCCTCCAAGGACATTCACAGGCTTCTAATATTTGTTTGAAGGTTCAGTCGGAAAGACTCTCTGCTAATAATATAGTTCAACACAGATTGCTAAAAGCAAAACTCATCAAAGAATCGCCGCTTATTTCTTCCAAGTATATTTGTCATTTCAGGCGTTCTCTTTTGAAATATCTACTACCGTGTCCTACTGCAGAGGTGATCTTTCAGTCACAAGTGGGTTAAATTATACAGGCATCTAAAATGAAGCCTACTCACTGTATCTGTTAGAGAAAGTTGGGAAGCTCATGGGAACATCTGCGAGTGGAGAAAGCAGCAATGGTATTTTGAACATTTACATAGTTCTGAAGACTGCTGGTGCAAACCTTTTTCATGAAGAGGATGGCTTGTCAGGTGGAATTGTAACTGTATTGCTGTGAATCTGGTACAGTGAACGGTAACTGACATCCTTTGGTCTCACTGCCTCTGACCTACCATGGCTCCTACGCATGATGCCACCGGTCAGCAGTCTTCAGAGTAATCAGGAGAATGGAAACCCATTGTCTGGGATAAAGAAATCGCATTTGAACAGCAAGCTCTTGGCATTCCTTGGCTGTTTCATATTCATTTTAGCTTCAGTCCAGGATATCATATCACCAGACAGATTCAGACAAACGGGAGGGAATTCAGAGAAGAGCAACAAAAATAATCAAGAGGTCTGTAGAGACTGACCTGTGAGGTGACGTTAAGTGTTTAATCTGTATTGTTTGGCTAAGTGATGGCTAACAAGGTGAACTTTGAAGGAAGCAAACACCAAGACTGTAGAAGAATTACTACTTGGTGTGACTAGGAATAGTGGAATGAGAGAGAGAGAAAAACCATCTCTAGCTGCTGGGATTCTGTGAAAGATTCCTTCAGTGCTGATCAGTTTGATGAAAAATCAAAGGCTGCTTCTTTCTGTAAAGAGACATGTTAGTACCTACGTGATTTGCAGAAGCTTGATGTTTAGCCATCTTGATCCGATTTCTTTATTCTAGTTTTACTAGATAGCAGTAACAGACTCCTGAAAACCAATTAGTTTGTTCTAGCAGTGATTTCTGACCTTGCTTGTTTTCTCTCCTGTGGAATCTGTGCCTCTGTTGTGCTGAAGACCTTGTGACTCTGTAACATCGGGAATGCTCTCCATTGCAGTCATGTGCCACCCCTAACTCTTGATCATCTGTATCTGATAAACTGTACCAATGGCAGCTATTCAGACCTGGCTGTCAAGACTAGGGTGTTTTTCAGGCCTTATTTAAGATGCCAACCATGTGTGCGATGACCAGTTAAGAGGCTTCTGTCTAGTACATGCAAACAGGTGTCTCTAGCACAAGTTAAAACCAATCTCCAATTCATGTCTGTCTGCAACAGGGCTGTTTGTATAGATCCAGTGCAAACGATTGGTGCCTGGAGTCGAAGCCGTCTGCCAGAACTAGCATACCTAACCTAAATGAAGTCCCTTGGGTTTGAAAATCCACCTGTGTAGGACACCCTGGAACAGGACAGTTCTAACGGAAGAAAATGACATGGGTGGGGCTCAGGAGAGCTCCTAAGTAGTTGGAGCCTGGACATGAGTAATGAGACGGAGAAGCTGTAAGCTTCAGATTCCACTCTGTTGCTTGAATGCTTAAAAATGTAGGGGCTTTGTGTTCTGTTCCAAGCTGCACAGCTTCTACCCTCTGTGGCTTCAGCACCCTGTAATCAAGGCTCCTGTTCTGGTCCACCATGAACATGCATCTGTCTCTCTCCAGGCTGTTTTGACATCAGTGAAAATTGTTTCTCAGGTGGTAATAAGCTATTCAGGGAAAGCCTGCTAATATGAGAGCAGATATCTGGACAATAGCACTATTGATTAGAGCGCAAGTTGTGTTGGTTACCTCTGTTTCTGGGGTGAGAAATAGAATGCCGGGATCACGGCTTTGTCACATGCTTGTTCTAAGAAATGTTGGGTCCGCTCAGGTGCCCCTGCACCCGGATACCCCAACGTCTCCTGCCTCTGCAAAAGTAAAGGGACTTCAAGTTTTGCACATTTTTCATTTCACAGTCGTCTCTGTGACTCTTGCTGGGAGAAGCGAGTTTGGTTAGAACCCAGAAGATCAGTGGATTGATTGGCTAATTGTGTTGATCTTCAAGAGCAAAATGAGATTCTCCATCTCCCTAGTCAATTGAATCTACCTCAGGAACAGAGTTTCAATAAAACAGACCTGGAATAAGTAGTAACGACAGAGAGGGCATTGCTACAGGAGCTGTTCGCTGATAGAAATACTTGCTAGTCTCTTTGCTGCGGAGCTGGCCAGAGTCGCGTTGCTGCCCTTTGAAATTCACTTCATTTACTATAAAGCTTATTAATGAACATAAGACTGCAAAGAGTTACAAAGGGATCTCACAAAACTGGGTGACTGGGCAACAAAATGGCAGCTGAAATTCAGTGTTGATAAATGCAAAGTAATGCACATTGGAAAACAATCTCAACTATACATACAAAATGATGGGGTCTGAATTAGCTGTTACCACTCAAGAAAGATCTTGGAGTCATTGTGGATAGTTCTCTGAAAACATCCACTCAATGTGCAGCGGCAGGCAAAAAAGCGAACAGAATATTAGGAAAGGGATAGATAATAAGACAGAAAATATCATAATACCTCTGTACAAATCCTTAGCACGCCCACATCTTGAATATTGCGGGCAGTTCTGGGTGCCCCATCTTGGAAAAGATAGATGGGAATTGGAAAAGGTACAGAGAAGGGCAACAAAAATGATTAGGGCTATGGAACAGCTTCCATATGAGGAGAGATAAATAAGACTGGGACTTTTTAGCTTGGAAAAGAGACGACTAAGGGGGGATAGGATAGAGGTCTATAAAATCTTGACTGGTGTGGAGAAAGTAAATAAGGAAGTGTTATTTACTCCTTCACATAACACAAGAACCAGGGGTCACCCAATGAAATTACTAGGCAGCAGGTTTAAAACAAACAAAAGGAAGTGTTTCTTCACACAACGCGCAGTCAACCTGTGGAACTTGTTGCCAGGGGATGTTGTGAAGGCCAAAACTATAACGGGATCCCAAAAAAGAACTAGATACGTTCCTGGAGAATAGGTACATCAATGACTATTAGCAACCCCATGCTCTGACTGTCCCTAGGCTCTGTTTGCCAGAAGCTGGGAGTGGACGACAGGGGAAGGATCACTTTGATTCCGTGTTCTGTTTATTCCCTCTGGGGCACCTGGCATTGGTCGCTGTCCGAAGACGGGATACTGGGCTAGATGGACCTTTGATCTGACCCAGTCTAGCTGCTCTTATGTTTTTAAATTCTACGGCAGGCTGTGCCCACCCCCATTGCTCTGGTTCACCTTCTTCATTCTTCACCTCAACCCCCTCCCTCAGAGCTGCAATTGCTGGGCTTGGTCAATGACTGGGCAACTAACACTGATGCTGGGGCACTAGACGAGTTCTGTACCCCATACTTCATCCCTCATGGAGATCCAGGGTCACTCCTAAACCGTATTCTGCTGTGTTCTCACTGCCAGGGCTGGATTAAGGCAGGGGCTTTAGGGGGCTGCATCCCAGGGCCCCAGCTCAAGGGGGTTCCCGTTAAAATAAATCACAGGCAGCCATCTGCAACTCTGAGCCTCTAAAAGCCCCGCGGCGCAGCGGGGCTCAGGCAGGCTGCCTGCCTGCCATGGCCCCACGCCACTCCCACAAACAGCTGGCTGCTGGCACATCTCTGCGGCCCCTGGCAGGGTGGTGGCTCTTTACGCTGCCCCCGCCCCCCAGCACTTCCCTCATAGCTCCCATTGGCTGGAAACCAGCCAATGGGAGCTACGGGGGTGGCGCTTGGCGTGTGGGCAGCGCATGGAGACAACCCTGTCCCGCTCCCACCAGGGGCCACAGAGACGTGTTAGGAGCCAGCCGCTTCCGGGAGCAGCATGGGGCTATGGCAGGCAGGCAGCCTGGCTGAGCCCTGCTGCTGCGCTGCTGTCCGGGAGCTGCCTGTGATAAGGAAAAGTTATTTACTTATTCCCATAACACAAGAACTAGGGGTCACCAAATGAAATTAATAGGCAGCAGGTTTAAAAAAAAAAAAAAAGGAAGTTCTTCTCGCACAGCAGCAGTCAAACTGGTGGAACTTACCCTGAGGAGGTTGTGGGAGGGCTACTATAAATGTTTAAAAAGGGGACTGATATAAATTCATGGTGGCTAAGTCCATAAATGGCTATTAGCCAGAATGGAATGGTGGTCCTAGCCTCCTAGCCTCTGATGGAGAGGATGGGGATGGAGAGAGAGGAGAGAGATCTTGCCTGTCATTGCCTGTTAGGCACTCCTCAGGGCACCCGCACATGGGCCACTGACGATGGACAGATGCTGGGCTGATGGACCTGACCTTGGACCGTCTTCTTTTCTTCTTTTCTAAGCACCTCCTGGCCAGAGCCTGCACCTCACATCCCCTCCTCCACCTGAGCCCCAGATCAGAATCCCTCTCCTGCACTCCCTCCCACACCCTGCACCTGTTCCTGCACCCCAGTCCCCTGCCCCAGCCCTCTCCTGCACCAGATTCCCTCCCAGGAAAAAGAGTTGTATACCGTGGCCCCACAAAATCGAATAGCCCTGTGCCCACAGGAGAATTAATCCAGCCCTGCTCACTGCCAAGCCCCTGGGCCAGCTGTTAATTGTCATTTTGGTCACATTTGCTAGATTGAGCTTTTCAGACTCTGTTCATAGCAAACTACAGGCTTTAAAAACACATGGTTTCACTTCCACGGCAAAGGCTCCATACCAGTGTGGTCTAGCAGGTGACAGCCCTGCACGGGGTCAGTACATCTGTCACAGTGCTGAGTGAAAGAGCAGACTTGTGGATATGGTGCATCTTACCAATGGCTCACATGTGCCACCAACCTAATTCCCTGGTTATGCTCTTGCTAACGGTTGGAGTATTGTCTGTTCAGAGAAAGCTGCTGGCTCACTATCCTGCTAGCTTGGCTGAAGATGTTATGAGCCCCTCTGGAAGGGGCTGAGAGGTGGGAAATGGAGATAGAAAGAAGCCCAGTGCAATTAAAGTTACATGATCAGCCTCCACTTCCAGTCATTGCACTGATATAAGCGCTTGTTTTGCAATCTTGTTGCAGTAGAATGATTGCTAATCTGGCACATCCCCACTTCAAATCAATGGCCCTGCAAGAACACAGTGGTTAGGAGTAAGAGCTGGCCCAGAGGTGTGGATTGAGTAGCCCTGTCTAGCTGTTTTAATTTGCTTTTTCAGAGTGTTTGTCTTGCCAGAGGATATCTCTGAAGCAGTACTCAGGAATTTCAAACCCAGGTGAGCTGAGCATTCAGCAGCCAGTCAGAGCCAGAGACCACAGTTGAGTCATGAAGGTCTGTTCCACGTGTGGAAGAAATTTCCAAATTCCAGTTTGGTTCTCTTGCTTCCAGTGTGGTTTTTTGTTCTCCTCCCTTATTCCCCCCCCCCCCCCCCCGATCTCCCTGGGTCAGGAAAGTTTCAAAGCTTCTGTCTCTTACTCCTGGGAGAGAATGTGACCTAATGGTTAGAGAAGAGGAGTCTGATGGGAGTCAGAATTTCTGTCCCAAGCTCTGCTATTCATTTTCTGGGAGAGCTTGTACAAATTGCTTAACTTCTCTGAACCTCAGTTATTACATGTGTGAAATGGGAATAGTATTTACCTATCTCACGGGGGCTTCTGGAACTTTTTAACGCCTTAAAAAACATCTTCCGGGCTTGACCAAGACTGCAATGTCATCTGGAGCCGTCCCAAGGCCTGGTATTTATTCATCATCTGTTTTCTCCTGGGAGAGGTGGAAAACCTTCCTTCGTAAGCACCAGTGGTTTCTATGTCACTCAGTCGGTCTCAGGAATAGATGACATTGATGCTAAGGACAGCTACATGCCTTTTGTGGAGTACTTTGGTACCGATATTTCAGAAATTAGGAAGGCAAAAAATACCCATTGATCCTCACCTGCTTCTGTATTATCCATTCTCCATATGCTGCCCCACCTTCCAGCTGATCAGTCCCCAGAAAGGCTTTTGTTACTTCTCATTACAGCAGTTTCCGTGTCTCTCAGTCCTGAAGAGACGTTCTTCAAACTTGCCATTGTGGTCTGGAAGTAGTGAGCACAGCCCACAATCTTTTCTTACTTCTCCATTTGAGCAAAGGCTGCGCTGTATCCAGCTTTTGATGCCTTAAGTCCATGTTCTGTGTTGTTGCAGCCTGTAACATCTACATTCCAGACTTCTGAGGTGGGGGCAGCACCAAAGCTAACTTTGTAGCCAAGGCCAAAAGTTGGAAAGGAGGAGAAATCTTTATAGCTGGGCATCCAGCATTTCAACTCCTTCTGATCTCACCACATGGCAGACTTGGTTTTTCCCATAGGCCTTTTAAACTTTCTCCAGGGTGCTCTAGGCTATGATCTCTCCTGAGGAGCTTTTCCTCCAAAGACCTCGGAATGAAATGACTCATCAAACCAGTCCTCAGCATGAAGTAAACTGAAATGCAGTGCTTTATCCATGAGCTCTCTTGCCTTGCCAGAGGAATGGGGGTAGTGGGAATAGGGCCTCTTCCATTGTACTCAATTTTTGCTCTGTAGTAGAAGAGCAGTAAAAAAGTGGATTGAAAAGCTTCCCACCCACCAAGACTAGAGTTCAAAAGTCAATTTGTTTTTCAAGAGTTGGTGAAGTTACTATAAAACGGTGTAAGGAATGTCCCATCCTGCCCTGAGTCATGCTGAATCTGGCATTGGTGATTGCAGAAGGAATGCACAATCCTCAGCTCAATTCTTGGCTGGTAAATGAAAAATGATTTTCAGTGACATTAGCTCCCCTCTTCTCTGAAGTTGGGTTATGTATGTCCCATCTCCTCTGCACCCCCGTTTACTCAAACAAGTCCCCTATTCGCCATTGGACAAACATTTCTACTGTCCTTTGTTTACAAACGGATCTAAATTTATATCCATATAATTATTTGGAACCTTGAGGGTTTTTTTCTGTCTGGCTCCTCGCCTGGCTGGCAGGTGACATTGTTTTTGTTCGTAAGTGTCGCAGTGACAGCGATCCGACCCTGTTCAGATCACGCTGTGTCCCAGCGCGTGTGAAGCTGAGAAACACCCAGCTGGTAATTGCAGGGATGCCTTTCGGATGTGGACACCATTTACTTTGTCTATAGATAGCTTTGGCTCAGAGCTCATTTGAGCCAGCAGTCTGAACGGAGCGACATCCTGCTCCGTCTCCTGCTTCAGCGTTGCTTATCGTGCTATCAGAGCTGAAGTTACCGGGTTAATTCCGGCATCTGCAGTGTGAATGAACCCAGGGAATGATGAACTGAACTGACGAGCGTGTGTGGGGAGGAGAGAGGTGGCTAAGTGGAAAGGCCATTGAACAATATCTTTGAAGGAAATGCTACCACATTGTCAAAGCTTCCTGGCCTTCCTCCTTGTCCAACTGCTAGTGTCTATATTTAAGTTATCAGCTCAGCCCACAGCTACAGCCACAGGCAGGACATTACTTCACAGGAGCGTCACATGTGAAGGCGTAATTGATCACCACACTCCAAACAGTTTCTTTTGGCCAAGTGGCTAATTAGACTGAGAGGGGTTTGTTTTAAATTGTTCATTTGTGCTTTATAAGGATATTTGCAGGAGACAGCTCAACAGGGCATATAAAATGCACAGAGCTCTTTAAAGCAGGGGTGAGCAATACTGTGCGTCTCGTACAGCACGGAGCACATTGCTGAAGATCTGCAAGCGATAAGTGTCCAGGTTATAGGTGTGGTATTGGTAAGGGCAGGTACTTGGGGCTGGATTGTTGTAGGCTGGTTACACAGGGATGGCACAGAGTTGTTAGGGTTGTTCTGTTTATGTTTTTACGAGGTATACAGGCAGGTGTTTGGAGACACCTTGATGATCATTTTGCTAGCGCTCTTACAGAACCAGGGATGAGTGCTTATAATGATGATTTTCCACCCCGGGCTGTCTCTGGATAATTTTCAGCTGGTGGCGAGCCATGCCCAACCATTTCGTTATCTGATTAGAGCATCCATGTTTCAACCTCTGTTAGCCAAAACTACCTTTAAAGGGTTGTCACTAGCTTGGCTCCCCCCAATCAGTGTGGACATGAGCTAGGTATTAACTAGGTCATAATCCCAAACTAGAGATGACCTCCAGAGGTTGGTCTGTACTGCCATGGGTTGGGTACCATGAGTTTCAGCTAAAATCCTGTTCCACTCCACTTCCTTGATCCTACCACATCCTTTCCCTCAGCTGGCTCCCCCATGCTTTCCGAATTAAATCCACACTTCCCATCCTCCCTTTCAAGGTTCTGTTCAATCCCACCCCTGGCTGTGCCTTTGGTTTCCTTTCTTACTGCCCTCCGGTGCCTTCATTCATTCAAGCCTGCAGCCAAACAGCTTCCTTCACATCCTTTTCCCACTCCCATCTTCAGGCCACTTTCCATGTTGTCTCTGACTCTGGGAGCTCCCTCTTCTAACCCACTGCCCCTGGTGCCCCCCCGAAAACCCCGTGCTTCTGCAAGGCTCACTAGGATTGACCCCCCCTGAGCTAGCCGGGCAGCTGCCCAGCTGTTTGAAAAATAAAACCCTATAATAATCCTAGTAGCTCAGGCCTGTCCTGTCTTGTCTCTTCCTTTAGGCTGGAAGCCCCGTGGACTAGTGGCCACGTGTGCCTTGTGTAGCACCAAGCCCCCGGCTGTGCTTCACTAAGAACTCTGTTCGATGGCTTTTGTGTGCATAATAGATGCTGTCTCCCATCCATTGCACAGTGGTAGCACATTCTGCCGTGTGGAGGGCACCAGTTTTCGGGGGAGGGATAGCTCAGTGGTTTGAGCATTGGCCTGCTAAACCCAGGGTTGTGAGTTCAATCCTTGAGGGGGCCACTTAAGAATCTGGGGCAAAAATTGGTCCTGCTAGTGAAGGCAGGGGGCTGGACTCGATGACCTTTCAAGGTCCCTTCCAGTTCTAGGAGATTGGTATATCTCCAATTATTACCTTACCTTATTACCTTACCTCCAGCTTGACATGGCCTGGAACCGTTGTGGGCTTTGCAATCAGCCCCCAGGGGTGGCAGGGTAGCATCACATCCCTTTGATGATAGGCGTGTGGACTGTGCCCTCCCTCCCAAGTGACTTCTCGTTGCTTTATTTCCTCCTTTCTTAAACCCTCCCAGTGTTGGTCCCATCTCTCAGCTTAGATTGGAAACTCTCTGGGGAAGGAGTCTGGCATCCTTGCCAAGTGCCATGCACATCCATAGTGCTACACAAGTAGTAATCTGGTGACCGTCTCTGCAGCAGCAGCTCTGATGGCTTCTGCCCCATGCTGCCTGCTGGGAGAGGCTTCAGGAATGCAGGCCCAGTCCTCAGGTTGTTTGAAAGAGGGGATGTTCCCCGTTGTTTCTGCAAGATCCAGGTTCCACTAATGTCTAACGCTGAGCAGGTGTGTTCTTCTTGGGGGTTGGGCGGGTCACCCATCCCTTGATGTATCTATGCAGCTGAATTACAGGCACACAGTTCTGTGTCCATTGATCCACAGCGGTCGTGACCACTTCATGCAGTTCCCCGTTATTGACCCCGGAAGCTCTCTCTTGCGGGTCTCCTGCTGGATGTGGTTGGTGTGGAGTTTTTGTGTGCAAAGTTTGGGTTGCATCCCCAGTGCTAACAGCCCAGCAGGCCCTAATTAAAATGGTGTGATTCAGAGGCCCTGAGTCAGCCTTCGGAGGAATCACTGTGTTTGCATGTCTGCTGTGTACAGGCGCCCCACATTCACGGGGCTGGCTGCCGTCACATGACCGTGAGCCTTTCAGCAAAAACAAGTCACACGAGTGCGCCGCCCAGCTCCTGACATTACAGAGGAAAGACTCAGTGCATGCACATGAATTTGCACTAGACTCGCCCCTGACGTCGCTGTAGATTGGATGTGGGTGTGGCAGAATGGTAGCAAAGCAGGGCTTTGTACAGTACAGGGCTACACCCCCTGGACAGAGAGTTATTTTTCTCAGCTAAATATCACAGGCATATGTTTGTGCCCATTCAGTTTGTCGCTAATCCGAGGCTGCACGGGACCCCTTGGTTGTCTGTCAGTTGAGGAGTGCTGGCTTTCAGGGCAGTCTGGCAGATAAGGAAGGGGAGGCTGCATTAGGAATCCTGCTCATCAAAGACTCTTGAGGCACCCAGTGTCAGTTCAAATAGAAACTGCCTTGCTGACTTACTGCGTGGTGCCCATAGGAGCACCAGAAAGCCCAACGCTGTTTTAAGGTGTTGCCAATGGACCATGCTCTGCCACTGTGGTTCAGAAGGCAGGTTCCTCCTCAGTGCAGCTAAAGAAAATGCTGAAGCCCTGTGTCAGAGGATCCTTAAAGAATGCAGGAAGCATGTTGTGAAACTTCTGTTTCTGCTGACGTTACTTCCCCTAGTGGAAACGCTGCAGAAACTCCTTGGAGATGTGTAGAAATCCGGATGAAAAATGCTCAGTGGCCATCACAGTTCAGAGGCAGAAGAGATGATATAATCCTGGGGATTTGCTAGCTGTTTACAAGCAGCAGGACAGTGCGATACAGTTCCCTAAATAAAAAAAGGTTGAGTTCTTGGGACTGCTCTCCAGTGCCATCAACGTAGCAGTGTTGGAGAGTCTCAAGCAGGCTGTAAGCTACGAATGGCGTTGGCTCATTTCTAGCTGTGCAGAAGAAGAACAGGGACGGAAATGGGGAAGGAGGGGAAGAAAATGAGGAAATGCTTAAAATAGTTCAGCCATTTGCTGCTGAGACCTGGATTCCTTCCCAGACATGGGAAATTCCCATAATCGGGACAGTGAGGTGTTCAGGAGCTTTCAGCCAAGGATAATAAACCATCATGACCTTCCAGTGCTAGGTGTACGTACAGAGACTCATTGCAAGATGGGCAGGTGAGGTGAGATGGTCAAGGGAAGAGACATTCCCGACGAAGGTGAGATAAAGATCATCCTTGCCATATGATAGAACCTCTCTGCTGGTGATCTCAAAGCACGTTACAAGCATTGCTAGCTTAATTATACCTCGTGACAGCCCTGTGAGAGAAGCACAAAGTTACATATGTAACAAAACAAAAAATCATGAGTAAGATCCTCTGCTGGGGTAACTCAGCAAAGCTCCATCGATTTCAGTGGAGCGATGCTGATTTCCATCAACTTGTATGGCCTCTGACTCATAGTTGGCTGAAAAATCATATGATAAGACAGCAGAGGACCTGATTTTTTTTGGTTTGCTCAGCATCTGCTCCTTCCGCTTTCTCCAATCAGTAGCAGAGCCAAGAATAAGAGCAGCAGTCCTGGAGGGATATATGTTAGTGTCCTGGAAGGAGACCTGTCAGGACTCCTTGGATTCTACTCCAGCTCCCCCGTGTTGCATGAATTGTACATAGCTGGGATGAGCCACGAACTTCTGCTCTCTAATTATGGGTCTGGCACCAACTTACTCTGTGGCAGGCATTTAACCTCCTTGTGTCTCAGTTCCTCGTCTCTAAAATGGGGAAACGCTTGTACGTTGCGGGATGGAGTATTCCCTAAGCCTGTGCAGTGAGAGTCCCATACTCTGTGGGAGTGAAGTGTTGCTACTAGTGTAGTGGACCTGATAAA
This sequence comes from Mauremys reevesii, assembly GCF_016161935.1. NCBI lineage: Eukaryota > Metazoa > Chordata > Testudines > Geoemydidae > Mauremys > Mauremys reevesii. The sequence goes on from NC_052643.1 coordinate 2,970,465, forward strand.
GGGAAGCCACTTTGGTAAAGGGAGCAAATGTCCATTTCATGCTTCCAGGGTGTGGCTTATAAATAAAGAGGGAAAACCCGAAGGTGGGGAGTGCGCAGAATCTCCCAGAACGGGGCCTTTTAGGGAGAAACAGCAGAGTCTCCTCCTGTATTCTGTTTAGTAGCAATATAATGAGTTTCCAGGTGGCTTAAATGCAGACTGGAATGAGTCCATAACACCACTTGTTTGGTCAGGAATCCAACACTTTTATTCCCTAAATCAATGAACTCTGTACGTTCTGCTTGTCCCATCCCTGAGCAACCACCTCCCTCAAAGCACGGAGCTGCCATGGATAAATTTGTAGGGCCTATCAGAACCCACCCTGCTTTACATCTGTTGCTAAATGGGACCGTGCCTTTAAATGTGACTTTATTTCTGGCCCTTAGGCCTCCTCACTGTGGGAACGTGTTAAAGCGTTGGCTGTAGATAATGTCTGTCATAGATGTTGAATAACTGAATATTACGCCGTTCATCCCCCACCTTGGAACTGCCTATTAATAGCATAATCTTCCAGAGTATTTTCATCCATCAAAAAGCTGAGAAAATAGGATTAGCTTTATGCCGGGGGGCGGGGGGGAAGGATTTGGAGAAATAAACTGGGATAAAGATTGAAGTGGAGTGTGAGTTCCAGGGGAGTTGAATGGTCTTTTTTCCAAACATGAACGGTGATAGCTTCTTACCACCGCTGTCCTGCTAACACAGACCAGAGCCTGCAGAATGGATCGCGCTTACTGTACAAACTTCCAGAGAAGCCAGCACCTCCTGATTACATTTAAAAGTAATTAAAAAGCTTTGATCCATGTCTCAGTGGCACAGCCTTGTACATGAGTCATTCTGGTGGGGTTGTGGAGCCAGTCCTGCCTGGAGAACTCGCTGCCTTGGAAGGAACAAAGAGAACGACAGCACTAAAAAGCATCTGATTCCACCTGGGATCGAGCCTGTGACTAATCTGAGAACCACACTGGTGGCTTTATGGTGGGTGTCTTAGAATGATTGCGGAGAGCTTTGCTCAGACTGTGCCCAGCTCAGTTGAGAGCACAGAGGACGATACGTTCCCTGCCTCTAGGAGTTTCCATCTAGATTATACAGGACAGACAGACATATGCTGTGTGGTCAGATGAGTCAAGTTTCACGCTTCCATCCTAGGTTGGACTGGCTGCTCCCGGGCACAGCAGGTCTTTCTCCTGCTTGGGGGTAGGATTCCCTGGGTGGGATCAGTTCTACACAGGAAGCCCTTGCTCTGCAGGGCTCTCTTCAGGCCTGGGATGTTGGCCTGAATTCTGTGATTTGTAAGGGAGTCTACAGTGCAGTGGGGTTTTTCCAACGTTGAGAGTCAAGACAGCCCTTCCCCTCCCCACCCCCCATCTACTTTGCTCTGTTACTCCAGCGTAAATCTGTACTAATTCCTGACATTATTTGAGTGAGGCTGGGTTTACACCACTTGGACTGAGAGCAGAATTTGGCCCTGAGTGGGAAGCAACTCCTAATTAATCCAGTAACCATTTTAGATCCTACCAGATTTAAAGCCTCAGCTAAGATCTCACGCTAGAAAAAGCACTTAGAGAGAATCCTGCCCCTTAATCCATACAACCAAGGGCTTGGCTCTAATTACCTGAGCCTGACACTTCACAGCTACTAGCCGCAGCCTGGTGTCTGTCTGTCTAGCTGAGAACAGTGAAGCAGGGGCCACCTTGGCGATAGATCGGAGGACTGCACATTAGATGGGTCTGATGCTGGGACTTGATAAAATTCAGTCCTGGGCCAGTGCTGGAAAGGGGCTGTGTGCCCGAGGGATCAAATGTGGGTTTATGGTCTGCTGTCTTGTAAGCTGTCAGAGCTAGAAACAAATGTTTTTGGCCACTGGAAAGCTGTGACCCGCGGCTATCGCATAAAGCAGCAGGGCCAGCACTTCTAAACCAGCTTCTCTGTTGTGCTCCTGTGGCACCGTTGGGATGGTTAGTGTCTGAAAAGCAGGGGCTTTGTCCGTGTAGAAAATTCTGAGCGCAAACAGGCTGCATTGAGGGCCCCTCAGAACCTTGTCTCAGCGTGTCTCCTGAACTGATAGCGAGGCTAACGGCTAAAATCACACCAGCATTGAAGCTGGGGGTAGAAGAAAGATGATAATCCAGCTGGTTTTTAGCGTTCATTATTAACTCCAAACTGCTACCATTGGTCTGGAAACAGGGATCAGAACGGGAAAGAACGTCAGTGGCTGTGATAGTCTCTCAGAATATGAGAGCTCCTTGTCTTCGGTCAAAGACTGCGTGGGAGGACTCTCCCTCTCTAGATATGACATTGGATGGGCTCCAGTGCTCTTCTGTTTGGGCAGAAGAAACAACATTTGCCATTTGTTGCACTTGATTTCGCAGACCCACAGCATGACCAATCATGTCTTCTGAATTCCAGTTGTCGGCTTCCTAGCCAAGCTAAGCAGGGAGACCTCACTTTAATTCTTCAGGGTCCCTCTTCTCTAGAAACTCTTCAGAGTCTGATGTGATGTAGCTCAGAGTTGGAAAAGGTCACTGCAAACACCTGTAACACATGTGATTCCTTCATTTGTTACCTAGAAATCGTGCTGGTGGGAGTCTGAGGTCGTAAGAATTAGAGGTGATCAAGGCCTATTAGATCATTTTGCCTCATTCCCTAGGAGCCTAGTTCAGGATCACATTGTGCAAATCCCATGGTTCCTCACTAACTACTCCTATAGAACATAGGTAGCATGGTAATGTGCGGCATGTGACTAAGATTAGAATGTAATCAGTAATCCTACTGTATGAATCCTGAGTATGTGTAAGAAATGGCCCCAGATAAGATGCTAAGCCATATGTATAATAGAAGGCTGGCAAGTCAGCGTGTGAGAGAATTAGGATTTAGAGCTAAGGGGATTTCTAGTGTCTCTCAGTATTTTTTGCAAAAACAGAAAAATAATTTACAGTGCACTGCAAGAAATAAAAGGTCTGGGCCCTCTGAGCCGTCAGCTGGGATTCCTTGGCTGGAGCATTCCCATACTGCGGCTGTAGCCTCTCTCCTCGTCTCTACGTTCCCATCCCAGTGAAAGGGCTGCCTGTGAAATTGCCTTCCTGCGTAAGTGCAACGGGAAAAGATAAAGATCCATTATCAGGCCATGAAATCGGATCTTAATGGAACGCGGGGGCTCTTGTTTTATAAGCCCAATTATACAGCACTGTCGGATACCAGTCCGGTGGGGTGATGTTTATCAGCAGCATTCTGTAGTCCAGGGGTTCTCAAACTATTGTCCTGGTGACCCCTTTCACACAGCAGCCTCTGAGTGTGCCCCCCCCATAAATTAAAAACCCTTGTTTATATATTTAACACCATTATAAATGCTGGAGGCAAAGTGGGGTTTGGGGTGGAGGCTGACAGCTCACAACGCCCTATGTAATAACCTCACAACCCCCTGAGGGGTCCCGATCCCCAGTTTGAGAACCCCGGCTGTAGTCCTAGCACGCCATGGGGGAATGCGTGGAGTTCAGCTCCTCGCTAGCGAAGAACCCTTTATCAATATCAAAGACAAACAAGCGTCTGACTTAAGCCAGTAGTAAGTAGTGAGGAAAGGGTTCCTGCCTCTCTCTGTCCTTAATCTCCTCCTGTGATTTTTTTTCATGTTGCTGAGGTCTCTGATCCGTGTCTAATCTTAAAGTACATAATGTGGTGCTGCAATAGCTAGGAACAGCCCTAGCTTTAATGGTCTTGTCTCTTCCCTGTTTACACCGATATCCTGTCTGATCCACTGGTCATTTAGATCCAGTGTGATTATCCAAATGGAGCTCAACTGGATTGGATGTAGTAAAAAGTGTTGATAGCCAATAATAAATAATGTTCTTGTCTAGTTCCTTTCATCTGGTAACCTCAGAATGTCTTTTATGCCTGAAAATGGAGCCTCACGACACGCCTGTGGAGTCGGTGATGATACTCCATTTTATACCTTGGGAAATTGAGACACAGAGTGGGAAGGGGACTTGCCCAAGGCCATATAGTGAGTCTGTGGCAGAGCCAGCAATAGCATCCAGACCCCTTGATTTCATCATTTCAAACTGGTTTTGTAAACTGTGAGCCATGTAAGCATGATTTGGTTTATAAACCCCCTGGAAAAACTGTGTCTAATGGAATCCCCAACATGCCTTTTAACTCCAGTGCAGAGATGTCCAGCAGCATGACTGTTGAGTAACATGTTGAGTTGCATTTTTCTGAAATGAGCGCATGCTTCTGTTTGTTCCTCCCAGTGCTTCAGGGTGCTCTTGAAAACAAGTTGCTGCACCTCTCTGAGCTAGATCTAGGTGTGACTTCTTAAACTGTGGTTTATTAATGCTTTTCTGTAGTGCTTGCTGAGTTTCAAAGGGTGTATTCTGTTGCCTACATGATTGCCAGTGGTGATAGTGTTTAGTGTATGTGAAGATTGGGGTAGAGATGGGCCATAAGCAACACCTTCGATCCAGACACGCAAACGGACTACGTCTGAGCTTTGCGACAGACCTGCTGCTAGGTTTGGAGAACACGCTGAGCAGCCTCCTATGTGTGTGTTTTAATGTGCGTGAGTGGAGGCTGTTGATATCACAGAAGGCGGCTCAGCACCATTCTTTAGCGAGGTGCTTACATCCGCAAGAACAGCGGCTGCTGGTGAGAAATGACAGGATAATCTTTGCTCTGGTAAAAGCTTACGTAGAACCCATCTGACTGTTCGTGTGGGCAGACTGAACTGGAGCTGGGCGCTTAAACCAGGCCGTGGCAGCTGCCATCTGAGTCTCTCTCTTTCCCAAGCCCAGGGCAGTTCTGTGACTAACCAGGAGGCATTGTGGGAGCAGTGCAAATGAGCCTGCCTTTTGAAACCTGTCAGTGCAGAGCCAGCCTCTTGAATCCGATTCTGTTCTTTGCCCGTCTAGCGCATTCGGTGTGGACGATCTCAGAGCACTTTACAGACCTTAAAAACTGAAGTCTCATTACCGCCCTGGGTGGCAGGACATTATCGCCACCCTTGTTTTAAAGATGAGGAAACTGAGGCACAGAGGCAAAATGACTCAACCAAAGTTGCACAGCGAGTCAATCACAAAGCTGGGGATGGAACCCAGATCTCCTGGCTCCTGCCAAAGTCACAAGACCATTCTCTATGCATGTAGGTCAGTCTGAGGCTCAGTACAGCCAATTAGCTGCAATTATACTTTATTTATTATAAAGATGCATGGCCATCTCGTTGCATCTGTGTAATAATAGTAATACTGTGCGCTTCTCCTGGGCCTGTAACTTGGGGGGCCCTGATTGCATCACAAACATTAATGAATTAAACTCCAGCCCCTCCCTGGGTATTATCCCCATTTTATAGATGGGGAAACTGAGGTGGTGATTTGCCAGTGGTCCCCCAGTAAGTCCGTCAGAGCCGGGAACTGAACTCCCAGTCCTGCGCCCTAACCCAAAAGCCCAGCTAGTTGTATAAAAAGGGAGAATTGGATTGATGTCATTACCCTTTGGAGAGATGCTTGGGGAGAGCACGTTACGTTTGAGCAGTTGTCCTAGTGAACGATGAATGTTCGTTTTATCGCACATGCCTGGCTGTGAGAACCGTTGCCTACACATCAGAGTTCCACACGCTGACTTTGTCCGGTGCTGAGCTCTGCTCACACCCCCGATTTCTTTAGTGACTGCCCGGGCAGAAAAGCAGAGGGGACTTCAGCATTGACCAGCAGAGACACGACATCCACACCCAGTGAAGTGCCTGTCTCGCTAGTGTCAGCGCAGCCATACGCGCCAACTCCGTGGGTGCTCCACCCACGGGGAAAAATTGGTGGGTGCAGACCCACCCCAGCTCAACTCTGCCTCCGCCTCCTCTCCTGAGCACGCCGCCGAGTCCTGCTTCTCCCCCCTTCCCTGCCAGCGCTTGTGCCGCGAAACCACTGCGGGGGAGGAGGAGGAACGCAGCGTGCTTGGGGAAGAGGCGGGGCTGGGGCGGGATTTGGGGAGGGGTCCAATAGGGACAGGGAGGGGGCGGAGTTGGGGTTGGGGCAGGGGGGCGCGAGCACCCACCGGCGCCAAGGAAAGTTGGCGCCTGTGAGTGCAGCTCTTGTGAATCCAGTGAAAATTGTTGCCATCTCTCGCTCATGCGCACATATGGCGTCTGCAGAGCAATGTTCTATAGATGCTGTTGTACGTCCATAAGCCATTTCAAGGCCTCCTTTGTGACATTGCGGATAACATCCAGTTCACCTCTGAAGCCATATTTGAGGCACTGCATTCTGATTTGTTGGGTAGTTCGGATGTTCTCACCACAGTCGCAGGAAGCAGAGTCTTTGATTTTCAACTTGTGCATCAAGTAGCCACATCATCCATGGTTGGGTCAGTAATAATATGCTTGTTTGGAACAGTAGATGAGGTCCAGACACTTTGCCATTCCCTGGCTGGATCCAGAGGCCTGGGGAGGTCATAGTGCCATCTCCAAAACCAGGCTGTTAAACAGGCTGTTTGTTCGGTACTTCTCATTAAAAATGTGTAAAGATTGGCCTGTGTTTCCAAGTGCTGATGACTCATAAAGCACTGAAGTGAATGGCTAGTATCCAAAGCATAAGGAATAAATATTTAGACACACATACATGCTGGAAACATGCAATGACAATAAAGAAATATGAATCCTGCTGAGAAATCCCCTTCCCTGTAAAAGCACAGCCCTGCTGGCTGACGTGTGGCACATGTCTCTGTGCCTCTTGGAAAATCGCCTGCCAAACATGTACACATGGGTGCAAGCTGGCGGGTTTTTCAATGTGCTCAGCAAGCCATGGCACAGACCGGAGGAGAGTCTTGCGGTCCATTCTGTCGGCTGTCTGGTAGGGCCCTAAGGCCGTGAGGAGATAGGTGGATGCAACCCCAGTGAAGTCTGATGGAATTGCACTTGTTTGCCCCAGGTCCGAATGTGGCCCTGAAACTGCATATGGGCGAGTTAAGGGCTCGGGGTTTCCTTACGTCAGGGTGGGTCACTGAAGGAATGTATGACTGTGGCCCTAGAGATTGTAATGTAATTGACTGAAATTTGGAGGGTTAGTCCCCTGCTCAGTAGCTGACACCGCCTCTTGTTTTCAGTTGCAGAGTTACTTTGCAGCCTGTGAGGATGAGACCCCAGCAATTAGGAATCATGACAAAGTCCTTCAGCGACTGTGTGAGCACCTGGACCACGCCCTGCTTTATGGGTAAGATCTACCATGCAGTGGGCTGATGCGTTCGGCCGACCTGTGCCCCACCCAAGTTACAGAGCTGGGCTTGAAGAAGGGATGGGTGTTCAGGAAGGGGAACAAATGATTTCATTATGCAGTATCCTAGTGGGATCCCTGGATGCATATTTTGACTACCTGCTTCTAAACCCCCGTGTCAGGGTCATCCTAGCTGGAAAAAAATACTGCAGGGCACCAAGATTAGGGCCCCAATACTTGTTTCCTCCTTTTCAATCTCTTCCTTCTTTTGTCTTTCCCTCACCATTTGAAAGGTCCTGTCCTCGCCTCCTCTCACCTCTCTGAATTTCCTCCCCTTCTCCTCTCTGGTGTTTTATTCAGAACCCGGTGCTTGGGTTTTGAAAAAGTCGTCCCAATTAGGAAACCCTCTGAAGCTCATCCTGTCCCAGCCTGACACTGAGACACCTTGAGTGGTGCTCCTGTGACATGACATTCAAAGTGAGGTGGTTTCCAATATGGACTATGGAGAGCACATCCCTCCCTCCACTCTTTCTAGGCAATAACTTACTTGCTTCAGGGTCTGAAAGCGATGAATTCTTTCCTTTCTGTTTCCATTCCCCCAGGCTGCAAGATCTCTCTTCAGGCTACTGGGTGCTGGTCGTTCACTTCACCCGCAGGGAAGCCATCAAGCAGATAGAAGTCCTGCAACATGTGGCCACCAATTTGGGGCGCAGTGAGTATTTTATTCTTCACCTTCTAGAGCCTTCTTCGCTCTCCATGGGCGAGTCCTAGTTCTGGGAAAGCTGGCATGAGATCCGAGTCGGCTTTAATTGCTGTGCGTGAGATTCTGGTCTGTGCAGGAAGTCAGTGAAGCAGTAGCCACACATGCAATCTCTGAAGCTGGCCCTGTGGTACAGTCAGCAGTCTCCTCCATGTTTGCCTTGTCCAGACCAGGACGTGGGGGGTCGTTGTGTGGTGACCATGGGTCGCACAGGCTGTTTGTTACAGAGCTGTGTAGATGACCTGGAATGAGACAATTTTAATAAGAAATACTGCAAGCCCAGTTACCAGCTGTTAGTGGAATGCCTCAATTCCCCATTTGGATGCTCACAGCTGGGCATAGAAGCCCAGAGATCACTTGGGTCCTAAGACCTGGTTGAAACATGCAAATACAGATTGAGGTATCCAAATGCAGGATTTGGACAGCACCAGCACTGGAAAAGTGGGCTGGGCATGGCAGTAAAGTGTCTCCTGATTGTCCCCTTTTGGGGTTTGCACACAGATCTCATAGTCAGGCTTTTCTGAATCAAAGGTCTGGATGTGACTCTAATGCATCTATGAAACAAACCAGCCAGCCAGGCTGTGGAATTGGCTTGTAGGGGAGATTTTGGCAGGATGGTCCTAGGTGATTTGGATAGGCCCCTCCCATTCTGTCCCAGAAGGTTACTGTGTAACTCCACAGGTACTGAAGCTCCTTTTCCTTTGAGACTGACAGAGGAAATACGATGTGAAATGTGCAGATGTTTTTTGCCCATTATTAAAAGTACATGGGACCTTTTTCACATCAAGGCCAGCTTTGAGCAGGAGTGCTGTCGAGAGCCCCACTGCTCTACCCGCTTAACCCTACTCCCTTCCCACCACTTCCTCCCTACCCCGAGGAGAGGAGAGCAGAGCGCATCCATCATCCTTCAGTGAAATTCACCTCTCTTTCCGCTCACACATTGTCCTCCAGTAGCTCCTGATTGTCTAGTATCCTGATCATTATTTGAAATGATTTAGGGGGTGATTCTTGGTCTGTTAATCCTGCCTGAGCAGTTCATTGTAATTATTCACCATTTGAAATAACAGCTGCTATAGCTTTTGATTGCACTTGTAGGGCACACGGAATTGTTTCTGTTTTGTGATTGGTTGAGCACAGCTCTTTAGATTGTGGCTTCCGCTGCAAACACTCATGATCATGAATCTGAAATTAATTTCCTGCTACTGCTTTCTTAAAATCCCTGCGTCCAGGAACATTCCTGCCAGTGAACTGATTCACTAGACTATTCGTGGCATGTGAATGCAGATGGGGCTTGAACAGCCTCAGCAAACTGGTTTAAGAATATGAATGAATATTTGTAGGTCCGTCCCGTCCCCCCCCCCTGCCCAGTATTTGCCCAGCTCTGGAAAGCAGGGTCTGCTGATAAATAACCTTTGATGCTTGTTTCAGGTCGAGCTTGGCTATACCTGGCCCTCAACGAGAACTCATTGGAGAGCTACTTAAGGCTGTTTCAGGAGAATCTAAGTCTGCTGCATAAGTACTATGTCAAGTGAGTAGTAGCACAGTCCTCCCAGCCCTGCCAGCTGTCTCCTGGGCTCCGCTGCTGGTTACATTTTCCTTTTAGGAAGCTAATCTCCATTTTGCTTGAAACAAACTTGCAGCAAATCAGGTTCCACTTCCTCCCCCAAGATCTTTGGAAATGCTGAGTGCTCGCAACTGGGTTTCTAGGGAAAGGCTTGGCCATAGACCTCAGTTGTGCGGGCACTGGATTGGCTAGTGCTGCAGACGGCATGCTGGGGCACTGTGCTGTCCCAGGCAAAGAGGAAGGTGTGACTGCTCTATGTAAATGTGTCTGCAGCCCTGCCTGGAGCCAGCCGGTGGACCTGCTCATGGACTTTCAGCTGTATGGAGCCAGTCTCTCATGGATGGTGGTGTATGGCTGCATGGCACTTGCTTGTCATGGCCAACTCATCCTTCTAAACATCAACAAAAATCTGAAATATGTTGGAACGTGATTGTCTTTAATAAACTAGGCGACCTATGGCACGCGTGCCGAAGGCGGCATGCCAGCTGATTTTCAGTGGCACTCACACACTGGTCCGGGGGGCTCTGCATTTTAATTTAATTTTAGATGAAGCTTCTTAAACATTTTTAAAACCTTATTTACTTTACATACAACAATAGTTTAGTTATATATTATAGACTTATAGAAAGAGACCTTCTAAAAACGTTAAAATGTATCACTGGCACGTGGAACCTTAAATCAGAGTGAATAAATGAAGACTCGGCACAGCACTTCTGAAAGGTTGCCGACCCCTGAACTAGACAGAGACCAGTAAGGCAGGAATAAGGCATATTCTCTTACTTCCTTTGTTGACATTTGGTAACATTTTTAAAGGTGCATAAGTGACCTTAGGAGGCGAAATCTCTCTGATTTTTCAGTGAGACTCCCAAGGGACTAAATCATTTTTGAAAATCAGACTTAGGCTCCTAAGTCACTCAGGCCCCTTTGAACATTTTACCCATAGCAATTATTACGTAGTTTATGATCCTTGCAGCCTCTCTGTATGTGTTCACAACTGTTTTGGCTACTGCAGGTACCTCCTGAATGTCACACCTGCCTTGTGTTACTGTACTTTGCCTTTCGCTGTCTTGAATGACTCTGACCCATTCTCCTGCCCCCCTCCATAGATGTGCAAAGGACCATAACTGGTTTTATTTTGCAGTGAGGGGCGCTAGAGGGCCTGCCACTTGACCAATGCTTGTGATGAATTTGGTGAGCATGTGGGCTACACATTTAAAAAAGAAAGCTCACCAGCTTCTTGGCTAGTTTGATGCCCTCACTGCAAGTCAAGTAGATGTCTCCTGATAAAAGGTAATAAAAAGGTAATAATTGGAGATATACCAATCTCCTAGAACTGGAAGGGACCTTGGAAGGTCATCTAGTCCAGCCCCCTGCCTTCACTAGCAGGACCAATTTTTGCCCCAGATCCCCCCCTCCCCCCCAATTGAACTCACAACCCTGGGTTTAGCAGGCCAATGCTCAAACCACTGAGCTATCCCTCCCCCCCGATCCTCAGGGTTTGCAAGGAGACTCCCTGTCTGCCTCTTTCATCCAGAGGACAGATGGTTATGGCATGTCCCGAAGGCTGATCTTAACTCAGGAAAGGGCAAATGTCTAAAGGAAGTGCAGCCGGCTGCCTCTCCTGAGCCTTGAGCCTGCAGGGGAAGCGTGCTGCCTTCACAGCCATTCAACCCTGGTTTGCCTCAAGCGCAGATACCAAAGAGAAACCTTGACGTGCTAAAAACAATGCGATCCCACTTCGGCTGTCTGAGTCTCAGGTTGTTTACAGGGTTAGCTCAGGGTCATGTCCTGGAAACCAGATGGGTGGAGAATGTGTTTTGATTTGTAAGATCATGTGCTCGGTGAGGACACTCGCAACGGTTTTGTCTCCATGCCAAAGCTGAACGTTCTTATATTTTATCTGTGTCACAGGAATGCCCTGGTCTGCAGTCATGATCACCTGACCTTGTTCCTGACGCTGGTATCTGGGTTGGAATTCATTCGCTTTGACTTGGATCTGGTGAGAATTACTGTCTTCGCTGATGGATAGAAAGACTGTAGAGCAGGAAAACCCCATGCACCATTTGAAGCTTGGGCCAGCATAATAGTTAATAAACTCTGCCCCTGGCTGTCCGCGGCGCCTGCCAGAGAGATGCACCCTCAGAGTTTCTCTGCTGCAGTAGCTCAGAGAGAGCCCTTGGTCAGAGGCATCATTCAGTTTCACAAGTCAGCACTTCTCCAGTTCTACAAAATACGACATTCTCCGCCCTGGGCACGGCCGGGAGAAGGCAGCATAGGGCTGTCATGTTGGGCAAGGAACAGGTGCTTCTACTAAGGGAAATTTTTGCCAAGCTCTGGCAAAGACTCAGGGCCAGTGCAAGGATGTTTCGCGCCCTAGGCCCTCCCTCCTCCCTGAGCCCTGCAGCAGCTCCCTACCCCACCCTGAGGCGCCCCCCCCCCTGCGGGGGATGCGTGATAGATAAACACGAGCATGAGGGCAGGATGGTAAAAGGCACAACGAATGGGAGAAAGAAATGAAGGGGGGGAGGGCGGAGGTGGATATTTGAATTGGGGGAGGGAGGGAGAGGAGAGATGCTGATGGCGATGAGTTGACATAGGGCCTTGCAGGTGGATCTCAGGTAGTAAAAGACCAATGAAAGTGAGTCCGTGAGGAATTTCCAGGTTGGGGGTTTCTAGGAACCAAACATGTAGGTTCCAAAATCCCTACTTGTGGGGAAAAGTGACTGTAGAACTAGAGGAGCTAGAGCCCATCATGTACATGGACGGAGAGGAAAGAATGGAGGTTGTTCCCCATGCTGTGCTGTTATCTAAGCAGCACTGAGTGTCTGTAGCCACTCAGCTGCCTGTCCACCCTAAAGCAAAGTGTAAAGAACACTAGCCCTGAGGAGAGGAAATGGTCATGATGGCAGATTGTCTATTGACCTGGCTGCGTATGCGTTTAGAATACCATGGCTGCGAAGGTTTCTGTTTCTGTTGTGAGCTTCAGACATGAAGCTACACTGAAGCTTTCACTGAAGTCCATTTGAGGTGTGACGTTTGGTTCACTTTCTCCACTGAGTCTATTTCCATCTGCTACTCTGTGGCTGGCACAGGTTTGCTTCCTGCTGCAGGTTCAATTTCCTGGTGGTGTCCTCTTCCTCCTCCAGTGTCCGGCCAGCGCAAGTGGCCTGCTGCTGGATCAGCAAGTCAGTTTTGTTTCCTTGGCATCTGTGTGCTATAAGAAAAGAGATTGTGTTAGCCAGTGTCAATGACTAGAGTTCCATGTATATGTGTGTGGAAATAGAAATGCGATTAAATCTAAGTCTGGCTTGTATTTCCTAAGGCTCCCTTTGTAGCTCTGCAGTGATGAGAACAAAATATTTGCTAACAGCCTGAGGGATAATGAAGTCATTCAAAGCCAGCAAGGCTTCCTTCTCAGTCAGGGGAGAACTTTTCCAAACAATGGTTCAGTCCCCAGCAGAGACTTAGTCAGATCACGAGCTACTGTACAACCCTAGTCCCCATGCAGGAGTCAAACATCAGGGATGCTTCAAAGGCCAGACCGAGGAGCACTGACAGAGCTGTGGGAAGGGCTGGGCTAGCAGGGGGGTCAGGACTGAGGGGCATTTGCCGACCTCGGTGGGGGAGCCCAGGAGAGGAACAAGAACTGGTCCTGCAGGGTCAGTATTGGTGTGCAATGGTACATCTGTGTGGTGGAAGCTTGCTTGGTGCCGTACACAATTTGCCTGCTACTGGCTAGTGCTTTCAGAGTGAAGTCAAAACAAGGCACTGGAATGTCGTCATCTCTGCTCATCCCTTCGTTTGTTAACCATGCGTAACCAGGTTATTTGCACATCTAATGTCATGTTTGTATTCCACACGGGCGGCCGTGTTAATAATGTCCTCGCTGGCTGAGTTGTCAGAGGAAAGGCTGCGTCTGACGCAGTGACTCTCCTCTCTGTGGCTCTGCTCTCAGGACGCCCCTTACTTGGACCTGGCACCATACATGCCCGATTACTACAAGCCTCAGTATCTGCTGGACTTTGAGGATCGCCTGCCAAGCTCCATCCATGGCTCAGACAGCCTGTCGCTCAACTCCTTCAACTCAGTCACCTCGACCAATCTGGAGTGGGACGACAGTGCCATTGCACCTTCAAGTGAGGGTAAGTGGCTACCCAGGGCAGAGGGGAGGGGTGCATGTGCAGCTTCTGTTTGCACAAGAACCTGAATGCTACAGAAGAATGAGAGAAAAGAGCAATACCCAACCCAGCAGAGGTCTGGTTGGCATCTCTTCTCGCTGGGACTATGATTAAAGCTTTGTAGCTGGGCAACACCCGTGCCTTCCCATATATCCAATAATGTGCTGTCCCATTTGCTGAGAATCCACTAACCCACTGGGCCAGATGAGACGAGCTATGGGAAGGGGTGATAAGGAGCCGACTGTAGTGGCCAGGAGCGGGCCCCTAGTTAGCACTCTGCGCCACCTCAGTCTTGCATGCGGAGGTGTGGCCAGTGGAGACTACAGGTCCCAGCATGCTTTGCTCCATCTTGATCCAAGCTGCCAGATCCTCCTGCCTAGACTGAAGATGTTTTTTTCAACCCACATTTGGCTTTGATGTTTTCTTTGCATCAGGGCACCTTCCAGTTCTTCAGCCTTAAAATTCTCCCAGTGCTACAGGGAGGGACACTCCTTTTTGCAGGAGCTTACTGTTGTTCAGTAGAATTCTCCAGCGGGAAAGGTGGGGCAGTAAGGCTCCGATTTGGTTCAAAGCCCAGAGGATGGACACCCGTCTCCTTGGTTTAATTGCTCCCATAGATCCACCTGACCTTGGGCACTGACTGCAGGGAGGCCAGGCTTGCTTCTCCCTCTTGCAGATTCAACAGCTACCTCTTTCAGGCCTGAAAAGCAAAAGCCAGAGTCTGCTTGAGCATAGGCCTCCTGCTTCAATGTGGCGTTTAGGTCATCGATCTACAGAGGTTCATGTATAACAGTTACACATGCATGGTGGGTTAAATGGACCTGCGAGGGCTGTTCCCAGCTAAGCAAGGGAACTAAAACTCCAAGCATTAGTCTCTTTTTTTTTTTTTTTTTTTTTTAAGCCCTGGGCTTTTTCTCTTGTTCACAAAACAAAATCAGCTGAAAAGCCCTGGGCAATAATTCAGCCAGCTGGCAGGGGACCTTGCCTCAGGCCCTGCGCTGTGGGGCTCTGGATACGGAGTCCGTGATTGGGCCAGCTTGACAGGACTGGGATGACCTTTTCAGTGGCATCTGCCAGTCCCTATTGTCAGTTTGCAAAATAGAAACAAGGGTATTTACAGATTTTAAGGGAGGAGGGTGGCCCAGTCGGGATAAATGTCTTCCAGCTACACACAGCAGTAAAGTTTGCAGCAATTTTAATGAAGTCTTTCCTCCGCTCTCCAGCAGCCTTCCCGACCTCCACAGTACAGCCAGCCTGTTGTTACTGTCGGAAGGCAGTCGGGAGCACTGCTGAAAGCCCCAGCCGGGCAGGGCAGAGGGCAGACTTAGCAGTAATCAGTCCATTCTGTATGGATCTCCAAGCCCTTGTTATACTGGAGACTTGGCCCAGACTGCTGGCTCACAGCGGTCAGGTCTCCACTGTAGGTGTAACCCACCCCCTGCTCTGTCGCCATCCGCAGAACATGGCTGGGTCCCGGGAATACTCTCTTATGGAATGTCCATTCATCTGATATTGCTGTTGTGTGGCCACAGTGGTTAATACGGTGCCCAAATAATCTTAAGGGTTAAATGCAGGAGAAACTCCCAAGAAGCTGGAAGTGTGGTTGAGAAATGGGAACTGGGAATCCCAGCTGCTAGGTGCCGGTTTTGGCTCTGGCACAAATTCACTGCGTGACCCTGGTTAGTGACCGCTCAGCTCTGTGCCTCAGTTTCCTCATCTCTAGACAGGGATAATACTGGCTGTCTCATCCCCCTCCCACAGTGATGTAGGGGACTCAGTAAAATAAAGTTTCCAAAGTGCTTTCAAACCGTTGGCTGGAACGTGCAATCAGCACACACTGTTATTTGCACGGGCTTGCTGCAGGATGTCAGGTGTTGGGTCCTGCGTTCTATATGAGCAGCCCCTATTCCTCTCAGTGGGTTGTTGACTCTGAAGCACAACAATGACAACTGGACATTAACTCACTAACTGTTTCACTGCTGATCATTGTAATAGGAACATCCAGCTACTCTGGGATTGTAGGTGGAGCTTGTTCAGAGGACCAGTTTTTCCCCTTCGTCTAGCCCCTGGCTTTGTAAATGTTACTGAATTAAACATCTCAATACCTCTGGGAGGCAAGTGTAAGTGGGGAAACTGAGGCACAGAGAGGGTAAGTAATCACCAAGCTGATCCCTCAAGTCATTGGTGGAGCTGGGGTTGGAATTCCTGGCCCCCAGCCCAGTGCACATGCCATTAGGCTATGCTACACCAATCATCCGTTTTCCAATTTTAACTTTACAACCCCTAGCGTAATGGGGCCCCGATCTCTGAGGGGGGCCGTAGAAGCTACTTTAATACAAACACCGGTGATTAGTAAGGGTGACTCCCTTTTACATACATGTTTCCTAACCAGTTTCTCATTCTTTTCAGATGATTATTTTGTTTACCCCTCACTGTTCACATGCTCCCCATGTCCCCCATCCCTCCTGACTACTTGTGTTTCTAATCCTCCGTTTTATCCCTCATTTTTGTAGATTATGATTTTGGAGATGTCTTTCCTGCAGTGCCGTCCATACCCAGCTCAGCCTGGGAAGGTGGGACATAGTCATCTGTTACCATGTTTCTCTCTTCTGCATCCTTTCCATACCAAGCTTGCTGCATGCAGTTGATTTTTGTAAAATAAGAACGAATATTCTAATCTTGATGGAATTCTGTAGCAGCAGAAACAAGCTCTGTGTTGAATGGATCTTCTGACCGCAGAGTTGGAGTCAGATATTGTGTCACCTACTCTGTATGCTTGTGTGTGAGGTTTCCCTCCAGTTAGCGAGTGCCCCACAGAGATTCTGACATTACTGTAAGTCAGAGAACGTTGTGACTGTTTCTCCTGAGTCTTGCACCTGGCGCATGTGTCTGACCGATGGTTTTAAGATACTCCGCTCAGGACACTTGGAGCTGAAGTTTCTATCAAGTGAAATTGAATTTGTTTAATAAAATGATTAATATATTATGGGAGCTGGATTAATAAGGGAATCTTTTTACCAGACTAATAACGAAACCTGTTAAATGAAACTGACACACAGATCAGGGAACATCCCAACTGTCTATCAGGTAGTTATAAACTAAAGTACCAAAGCATTCCTTCTCAGTATACAGCTGTATATTTCCTTCATGTGGTAAAGAGCAGATGTGTTGATGAGCAGGTGTGTTCCTGGATGTTGCAAGAGATCTACATTCATAAATTACCCAACAGGATATTGAAAATGGCTTCTGATGGAATTTTACTTTAAATAGAATTTTTGTTCATTTTTAAGTAAGGTTTTTTCCCCCCACCCTCCCCCTCCCCTTCACAGATCTTGACTTGGGCTTCCCTCCTGGGTTAAAATATCTATCAAAGCCATAACCTTCAGCTAATGGCCTTATTTCGTTTGGTCATTGTTCCCCTTTTTAACCCTGGCTGTCAGCAATCTCTAATTCTTAGAGTAAAGGGCACATCTCCATTTTATAGAAATCTGTTCTTCTTTCTCTGCATGGAATACATCATCTCCACTCACAGAAAGACACGACTAGACAGCTCTGTGTATTGTTCATATATAATTGGATTAGGAAATCTGTCTTCTTTACTCATGGAGGAAATATACGTATATATTTTCTATCATTTCTACCTAAAAGCTTGGTAGATTCCTTCAGCTGAAATTGTTTTGTATTATCATCATCAAACCGATACCTCATATAGCATTTTGGTAAAGATCTGCTTGAATTCCATTAGGATGGCTTTTGGTCTCTAACGTTCTCTCCTCTCTATAAACTTTCTCTCTCTCTCCAAGCACAAGAGACACTCTTTGGTTTTCAGAGCACACTAAGTAGCCGAAAACAAAAAAAACACTGAACCTTTTCCTGTTGCAGTCACATGTGGTTAACACCGGGACTGGCCTAGCTCTGGAGTTCTCTGCAGCCAGGGTACTAACAGCATCTGCTATTCTGACCATTCCTGGAAAGAGTGGAATGAAATAATCTGTATGTGTTTCCTCACAGCCACTGTTCCCTCCAGCACTTCCTACCGAGGGGTCCTGGACCTGTGATTTCCCCCTTCCCCCCCCACCCCAAGCCAATGTTCCCCCCCACCTCTACCCACAGCAGCTCCTGCTGGGAGAGGCTGTGAGCTTTCTTTAGCCATAATGTTTTGATTGGGCCCTTTGGTTACCATGGATGGAAGAAATTAGGTTTGATGCAGCTGTGGATTGCTGGACAGGGGATATTGGACAGCACCCCTGGTGGCTGGCTTTGGTGTTGGTGTGTATTAGGTGGGCCTGGTGCTGTACGTATTATCAATTATTATTGTCATGTCATCCCCCCTTTCCTCCCTACCCCCAGCCAGGCAGCATCCAGAGTGTCATTTTATGGCAAGCCTGATTGGCTGTTGAGAGGTTGTGATTAATTCTGGTGTTTCATACCAATATAACAATGGTGTTTGTTCCCTAAACTTGTAAATACACTTTGAAAATGCAGAGAATATTAATTTCATTTTAAAAATAAGAAACAATGGGCTACTTAGTAGTCTGTGTTGTTGCGTGGGCTGTGGTTTAATCCTCCTTACTGTGCGAGATCTGTGCTGCTTCTATGAGCAATTTCCATTCATGACACTATAACACAGCCCCAGCTGTGCAGTCTGATCCTTGGGGGCATGGCGCCACCCATGGGGGTCAGATTGCAAGGTTGGGCCCTATATCATAAGGATCCGATTTTGCAGTACTGATCAAACCTCACTGCAATAACTCTGCTTGCATCAAAAAGACCCTTCTCTCCTACCTTAGCTTACTAAATGGATTTCTAGCCATATACATAAAAATCAAACTGTTAAGAATTTGTACCCCTCCTTTCACCCTTCCTCATTTAAATGGACCCTGTTAGAATAAAACCCTGTATTTTAGACCAAACCAAATAACCTTATTGGTAACAAATTAGGTGGCTGAAATTGAAATAGAACTTAGTCATTTAATTTTTCTGTTTTACTCAATTTGGATGGTGAAAATTAGGGTGACCAGATAGCAAGTGTGAAAAATCGGGACGGGGGTGGGGGTAATAGGAACCAAAAATCGGGACTGTCCCTATAAAATTGGACATGTGGTGACCCTAGTGAAAATAGACCAGTCAGTTTTACTTTTGCATCTAGTCAGTTTCACTTTCACTGTGGTTTCATATCTGTCACTGATATGACAGGGCAATGCTTAAATTTAAACAAACACCGTTTCAAAATTAATATTCACAAACCATCTCTTAACATTGGATTTTATAAACACCTGTTTGTTTTCCTAATGCAAAACCTACCTGTCAAGTGTAAATTACTGGACAGAGTCTCTTAATTCTGTTAAGCGTAGCAGGCTATTGTTTCTGTTTCTTGATTTGCTGAGCCCAATGCTTTAGATTGTGGCTTCCACTGCAAACACTCGTGATCATGAATCTGAAATTAATTTCCTGCTAACATTTCCTTAAAATCCCTGCTTGCAGGAACATTGATAGATTCTTATCTGGCCTGAGACTATCTGTCTAAAGGGCATGGTAATGTTCCTTTACCTGACTCGATTTTGTGGACAGATAACCCTGAGCGAGAATTGCACGAGTCCACAAATCAGTATCTTCTGTCCATTACCACTAACATCGGCCCAGCCGGTTGTACTAAGACTTCTCTGTGTCATTTCTTCTCTCTTGCTGCTAGGTGAGTGATGTATTTCTCTGCCCACACCTCAGGCTCCTTTGTTTATTGTCTATCAGGAGGAAAGTAGAATCTGCTGTAACGGTCTATCCACTGCAATCTCAGAACTTCTCTTGCCAGGAGCTCTCTGCTTTGGAAAAGGGAGTCTGCGCATTAATGGAACCTGAGCTCCATAGGGAAACAGCAGCTAAATCCACCGCTACCCCTTAGTGGAGTACTGGGTGCCCCTGCTCGGATAGTTTTTCTGAACTATTTCTCTGATTTCTCATCAGAAACTTGGTGAAGTTAATGAAGCTCTTCTTTCTAGGGGTCTTTAAATCACCAGACCTATAAGAACAGAAGGATAATTTCTTTACTGGTTGGCCCTGGTTTGCAGTTACTGTGCTACCAGCATTGGTCACATCAGTCTTGGACCCAGTCAGTGTTGCTCCGTAAGCAGGGGTGGTGGTGGTGAACAATGCAAGATATTCAAACCACAGCAGCTCCTCTGGCCCCTGCCATCCCTGGGTTTTCTGCACGGCAGCTCAGAGAGCAGCTGTGGCTTGGTCCTGAAGAAGCCAGTGTAATTAATTGATGCTATTCAGGTCTTCCTCTCACACGTGCCCAGCTTACGAGGGAAGCTTTGCACTTCTCCAGCACTGCCTGTGTATGTTTGCATGACCCTCCTCCCACTGCACCCGCGTTCTGAGCCCATTGAGGCTAGAGGCAAATGGCACCTTGGTCAGGCAAAAACATCCTCTGATTCCAGTGTCTGCAGGTTGTTTCCCCCCGTGTCCAGTGGGTGTTTCTGAACCTCCTGCAGGCAGCTGCCATTTACTGAGGAGCACAATGGAACTGAGGCCTGATTTTTCTCTATTGCCTCGCCTGTGATGTACCAGTGCGGACAGGCCCTCCTGTACCAGGAGCTCCCATCAGACTGCAATCCTGTTCGACGGCTGCCTAGACAGGCACTGTCTGAACATTAAACTTCTGTTTTCAGGCATTACTTCCCATTTGCTGGGAAAGGCCGACTGACACTGGTTCCGTCTGTGGCACTGGGCTCTCTCCTGCCTGCCCCACGTATGCCCTCTCCCTACTGAGTGCCCGCTGCCTGCAGGAGACTCCCGAATGCTGATCCCAATGAGCAATTTGATTAGCAAGTCAGAGTGGTGCTCTGGGCCAGGACCTTTCAGAGTCTGCATTGCGCGCCATGCGTGCAGCCTCGCTCTATCCAGGTCCAGAAGCTCAGTGAGGAATTCCTGCTCCCGTAATAGCAGCTGACTGGGGTCCTGGTTTTTCCCCTCTCCTCTTTCCCAGACGGAGACCTAACAGACACTCTCAGCTGCCCGCACTCCGTGGCCTCTGATCTGAATGGCAGCAAGTCTTCCATGAAGAGTCCGACGCAGCGCTACAATCCCTTCAACGAGGAAAAGGCTGAAGCGCTGTCCTCCGCAGAAACCACCCCTGCGCACACCGCCTCCCTGGAGAGGATGGACACCACGACGGAAGGCACAGACCAGCTGGAGAGTGGCACGGAGCTGGAAGTCATCAGGTCGGTGCCATGCCTCCCAAACACAAGGAGAGGGTCTGCAAGCTAGTTGTGGGAGGGAGCCGGCATTTGCCATGTGCTCTCACTTGGACAACAGGGGGGTTATTGCTGGAACTGGGAGCCCGGCAGGCAGAGATTCTGGGTTCTTGTTTCATATCTCCGGGGCCAGACTTTCCAACGTGCTCAGCACCCATCAACGCCCATTGTTCTCAGTGGGGGACGAGGCAGCATTTCTCCATTGTTCTCAATGGGAACTGCCAGGTGCAGAGGCCTCTCTTGAAAATCTGGCCTTCGAATTTTAAAAAATGGATGCTATAGCGTGGGGAACAGAATGGAATATCGTCAAACGAGAGCCACAGTTGTGGTCCCCTGGGACTGACATTCCGATCCTTGAGCATGCAGGGCTGGCACTAAGAAAACAATCCTTTTCAGACTGATTTCATACGTATTAGCTGCTTTTTATTCTCGCTGCCCAGCTCAGGTACATCTCCCGTATTACCCTCAGCACAGCACCCTGCATTTAGCTTGGTGCATATCAGCTGTTTCCTGGTGCAGGATCTGAACCTTCTAGGTCTCCCCCATCCTCTTCCTGCTAATGGCATCAGTTGATTCATTCCTTCACTCAAGGCTGCCAGGCCTCTTCCCCGATGGCCTCGAGATGCCTGACCAGCCTAGAAACAAACCCCATGAAGGACATCAGTCGGTGGAGGCTGGTTATATGCCACCCCCTTGGTAGGCTGATGAAGATGCCGTGTGCAGGGTGGCCTTGGCACAGTCTGACCTGTGGCTAGGAAAGTCCATCTGGTGAGAACTGTAGATTTCTAGGCACAAGCTGATTTGCTGTAGATGCAGCAGATCTTGTTCCTCCAGCCCCGGGGCAGCTGGCTGACAATTTATCAGCAGCAGAGAAGCCACATGCCGTTTTAAACGTTTATCCTTTAAATCTGCACACCTGTATTGCGTTCTTGGCCTGTGAATGTCTGATGGGGGGGTTACTGTTTGATAGCGCCTCTCTCCAGAGCAACCCCCAAGTGATGCTCCTGGCACGCAGCGAGAGCCGCGGGCTCTCCAGTGATCACAGGACCTCGGTTTAGTTTCTCATCAGAAAGTCAGTACTTCCAAGAGCCCAGCGAGGGCATTGATTGAGAGCAGACTGAAGGGGAGGGTGCCCCTACTGAACCACTAACCCCCCCTTGCAGTAATACCCTGGGTTCTCCCCAGAAGTCTCTTGTCCCTGTTCAGCCTGCGGTGTCCCAACCTGGTGCATGTCCAGCTCCCTGATAGCTGGGGGAAAGGGCAGTGGTCTCACAGAAGCAAAGAAACAGCTGCTGCTTCTGACCTGCCAGGCTTTCTCCAACGCTGGGAGGCCAGTGAGAGGGTTCGGATTGCATTCTGCTTTCTCTGGGGAACCTCCCTACGCTCAGCACCCAGCCAATGGGAACAGGATAATAGGTGTTCTGGCCCTTACGAGCAGCAACCCTGACTTTGAGCCTGTTCATGTCTGTGGCAGGAGCACCCAGAACGCCACCTTCCACACTTGTATGGGAACCGCAGTGTCCAGAGTGTCTGGAACTAGAAAAAGGATCAGTGTGGTGGGTGTACTGCTCCCTCTACTGGCAGCTAGAGGCACTCCACATTTATGTTGAATTTCCTCCATAAACTGGCACCTTAGAGTAGAGGGGGGCAAACGACGGCCCGCAGGCCCCTTCCCTCTGGCCCCCGAGCTCCGGCCAGGGAGCGGGGTCAGGACAGGCTTGCGGTAGATCCAGCCCAGCGTGGTGAGTGGGGCCGAAGCTGGCCCCTGGACCTTCCCCGCCCGCTCCGTCACAGTTCCCCCAGCACCTGGGCAGCGCGGCTGCGGCTCTGACCGGGCGGCACAGCCATAGCGCTGCCGGACCTGGTGCTCCAGGGGGCGGGGAGCAGGGGAGGTTCCGTGGGGGGGCGAGGAACAGGGAGGATTGCAGGGGGGCAGTCAAGGGGCCTGGGCCCTGCTGCTGGGGACAGGGGCAGAGCAAGCCAGGGCCCCCCTCTACCCCCAGCATGTTTGGCCCATCCCCAGCAGCCAAGCCCAGACAGGGAGCGAGCCCTGCCCGACTGCCAGGGAGAGCAGCCAAACGAGCAGGGGAAACGCACAGGGAAAGGACTGAGCCCCTCTTTCCCCCACCCCACAGGTAACGTGGGGCCGGGAGAGCAGGGAGGGTTGGACAGGGGCGGGAGTCCCGGGGCAGTCGGGGCAGAGAGCAGGGATGTTTGGATAGGATGCGGGAGTCCTGGGGGGCAGTCAGGGGTGGGGAGCAGGGGGGTTGGATGGGGGTGGAGGTTCTGGGGGGCTGGATAGGGGGCAGGGGCCAGGCCATGCTTTGCTGTGTGGAAGTAGACAATAATGATCAACAACGGCATCTTGTTTATACATATTCCTTCTGATATCTTCCTTTTCTCAGCAGTTCCTGCTACAGTCTGTGTTCCATTCTTATCTAACCCAGGGTCGAAAAACAGCATCTCTTACAGCTTTTTCCCCACTCGCTTTCCACTTGCCCAGGCCCGGCCTTGAAATCTCGCGTTATTAGAGCTAGTGTTAGCTGACTCTTGCTCTGTTCCTAGAAACTAAGATGTCTGCATTCAAATTCCCTTTATCCTTTTCTCTACTTCCACAGCTGTTTGGGGAGGCATAACCTCCCCCGGCCTTCCCTACCCGGCCCTCCAGACAATTTCTGTACCCGATGTGGCCCACCCCTGCCTTAGAGACTAACACATTTATTTGGGCATAAGCTTTTGTGGGCTAAAACCCACTTCATCAGATGCAAGGAGTGAAAAATACAGTAGCAGGTATAAATACACAACATGTGAAAAGATGGGAGTTGCCTTACCAAGGTGGGGGGAGGGGGTCAGTGCTAATGAGGCCAATTAACTTAGGGTGGATGTGGCCCATTCCCAACAGTTGACAAGAAGCCACATCCACCATGATTGAATTGGCCTCGTTAGCATTACAAAAAGTAATTTTCCCTCTGTTGATATTCACCCCTTCTTGTCAACAGTTGGAACTCATAGAATATCAGGGTTGGAAAAGACCTCAGGAGGTATCTAGTCCAACCCCCTGCTCAAAGCAGGACCAATCCCCAACTAAATCATCCCAGCCAGGGCTTTGTCAAGCTGGGCCTTAAACCTCTAAGGATGGAGATTCTACCATCTCCCTAGGTAACCCATTCCAGTGCTTCACCATCCTCCTAGTGAAATAGTGTTTCCTAATATCCAGCCTAGACCTCCCCCACTGCAACTTGAGACCATTGCTCCTTGTTCTGTCATCTGCTACCACTGAGAACAGCCAAGCTCCATCCTCTTTGGAACCCCCCCTTCAGGTCATTGAAGGCTGCTATCAAATCCCCCCTCACTCTTCTGCAGACTAAATAACCCCAGTTCCCTCAGCCTCTCCTCGTAAGTCATGTGCTCCAGCCCCCTGATCATTTTCATTGCCCACTGCTGGAGTATCTCCAATTTGTCCACATCCTTCTTGTAGTGTGGGGACCAAAACGGGGCACAGTACTCTAGGTGTGGCCTTACCAGTGCTGAATAGAGGGGAATAATCACTTCCCTCGATCTGCTGGCAGTGCTCCTACTAATGCAGCCCAATATGCCATTGGCCTTCAGTTAGGGTGGAAGTGGCCTCGTTAGCACTGACCCCCCACGTGGTAAGGCAACTCCCATTTATACCTGCCATCTGTATTTTCCACTCCATGCACGGCTGCCCCTCTGAAACCTGATTCCACAAACTGGAAACCAGCTCTAATTGCCATGGTTTTGTCCAGTGGATTTGAGACCATTCAAAGTCCTTCTCAGTGTCAGCTCATGGTACCTCCTGCTCCCAGTGGAGGGCATGAAAGAAGCTGCTTTGAACTGGAGATGGCTCTTCACTTCCCGGCTCCCCATTTCAGATTGACGGGGAATTAAACCCTCTCCCTTGTCAGAACACTGGTCCCCACGAATGTCACATTTTCTGCCTTTCTCGAGAGGCCTGGCATGGAGACAGGGAATATTTTGAATGCAAGTAGAGAGGCTGCAACAAATCCGATGGGCTCGCCGG
Organism: Mauremys reevesii; assembly: GCF_016161935.1. NCBI lineage: Eukaryota > Metazoa > Chordata > Testudines > Geoemydidae > Mauremys > Mauremys reevesii. The sequence continues at coordinate 2,995,491 of NC_052643.1, forward strand.
AGGCAGGGAAGTCCAGTGCTTAGAACAGGCCGAACGAGAGTCGGGAGACTTGGATTCTTTCTGCCACTGACTCTCACCTAGTGTCCTTGGACAAGTCACATAACCTTTTTGCCTCCGTTTCCCCATCTGTAGCAGGAACTAATACTTCCAAGCTGACAGGAGTGTTGTGCAGCTTCAGTTAATGGCAGCAGGGGGCAGTGTGGTTCTTGGGTGAAAGGTGCAGTGCGTGTGCATCTGAATCTGTATCCTGTTCAGCTCTGAAAATACACCCCTGGGCTTTTCTCCTCTAGCCCATTGTTTGTGCAGTAGAAAAACTACCCCGCTCATATGAGGAATTACCTGGTGCGCAAGAGGGAGACCCAGGGAGTCCAGGGTTCCCTCCCCTGGGCACAGAGGGCAAGGTTAGGCTCTGGTAACATCAGTGCAGGTTTCTCCCCTTGCAGATTAGCTAAAAAGAAGAAAACCGGCAAGAAAAAGAAGGTGAAATTGGAGGAAATGGCGAACCCCCCTGCCCCCAGTGCCACAGAGGCTGGCGGGGACAGTGGCCCGAATAGACTGAGCGAAGGAGCTGAGCTGAAGACAGACAGCAGGCCGCCCTCTCCAGCGGGCCAGGAGAGGCCAGGAGAGAGCAGCAAGCACTCGGCCCTGAGCCAGCTGGGCCTGCGGATCCCAGAGATGAAGGACACCTCCATGGAGAGCGTGGGGCAGCCACTGAGCAAAGTGATCGACAGACTGAACGGGCAGCTGGACCCCAGCGGCTGGAACTGCCCCGTCGAGCCCCCCGATCAGTCCTTTCGGCCTGGCATGCCAGGGGAGTCCCCGGATGGGCCGCCCTCTGGCAGCTATAGTGAGGGGATTTCCACCCCCATGGACTTCTACCGCTTTACCGTCGAGAGTCCAAACTCTCCTGTGCCAGGTGGTGGCAACCATGACTCTGCAGGGGCTGGCCAACCGCCACATGTTCCTGGTAGCCCTGAGACTGCTGGACAAGAGGAAGAAGGAGGAGAGGGAGAAACAGCTGGGGCGGTAGAGAACGCTCAGGAGGAGGCAGATAAAACCCAAGCCAGCGAAACGGAAACTGGCCACCCGGAGGCGCTCAGCAGGCTGAAAGGAGACCAGCCCAGTCCCTCTCTGAGCAGCGCTGATGACTCGGGGGTGGAGGAGGGGCAGGGCAGCCCGTCGGAAATGGCCCATCCATCGGAGTTCAGGTAAGGCGGAGGGGAAGGAGGTGTCTTTGCAGCAGCCCAGCTCCGACTCTGAGGAGCTCTGGGTGGGACCCGGAAAGCAGCAACATGGGGAATGGCTCTCGGGATAAAGGTTCCCCTCCATGGGCGAGGCGAGAAGAGAAGCTGTGGGTGACAGTTTCTCCCCTCCTTAGTCTGAAAGAGCTGGGAGTCGGGGGGGATTTTCGGGCAGGGTGGGGTCTGCCTTGTGGAATTGGGGGTTTCTGTCAGAGTTGGCTCCTTTTAGCTGGCGTTTGCCATTGGCTTTGTCTGGGTGCTGAGATTGGGGTGTTGAAATGATTGACTAGGGTGCCTAGGGCAGGGATAGAGGCCTTGATATGAACTGAACAGAGTAACCCATAAAGCAGGGGAGTCCCAGGTTTCCCCTCTGGGAAGGCAGGCCCTTATGGGGAGTGCAGGCTAGGCTGGGGGTGGGGCACAGGAGGTAGGACGGGGGTGGAGGGGGGGCAAGAATAGCTGCCTTACCCTGTATAGTCACTGCTCCAGTGGGTGGCCACCTGGCCACATCCCCTGCCGGCCCTTGGCACAGTGGCCACAGAAGCAGCTCGCAGGTGAGTGGCAGGTTCAGAGCTGAGCTCACCCCAGGACTCCAGAGCTTGTAGTGCGACCTCGTCATCCCACTGCATGCAGGGACCTGAGAGTGTCCACCACGGCATCTCTGGGCTGCACTCGGGGCCCCTGAGATTTGTCTCCCTGCATATCAAACCCTCCTTCCCACTTCTCTCCTCACTCAGGGTGGATAACAACCATCTATTGCTGCTGATGATCCATGTCTTCCGGGAGAATGAGGAACAGCTGTTCAGGGTAAGTCTGGCCACGTGGAGGCAAACCCTGGCAGCAGCTGTGGTGTCGAATGTGGGTTATTGAAGGCTGAGAAGGAGGCATTGGCATCTGGGAACTGGTGGGTTCCTCTCCGTACGTATTCCTTATCTGTCCGGCAGGTCCCATCTACACTAGGAAGGCTGCTGTGGTGCTGGGCTGAGTAATAATACCATTAGTGCATGGCCCAGTTATACCACGTCTGCCTTGTGGAGTAGGTGAGACCAGACCGGGGCATTTCAATGGCTGTGGCGCAGTCCGGGGGCACGGTTGTTACACGGGTTGGTCTCATCTGGGCTAGAGAACCAAAGTGCACGTTAGCCATGTTGGAGGCCACCGCATGCTGCCCAGATCCCGAAGCTCGTAGCTGTGCACAGTGGAGGTGGAATTGTGGCCCGGCTGCGTTGTGAGCCGCGAGCTGGGAGCTCTGTTCTTTATGAGGCGTCTCTCTCCTTTTCTCACAGATGATCCGAATGAGCACCGGGCACATGGAGGGGAATCTTCAGCTGCTCTATGTCCTGCTGACGGACTGTTACGTTTACCTGATCCGGAAAGGTATCCCATCCCAGGGGCCTCTCTAAATTACCTTCCTGGGAGGCACCGTGGAGGCTGGCAGGGGGCTTTGGGTTCAGCAGGGCGTTTACCTGTAGACGTATTGTGAGGGTGGCGTGTGGAGTACATGCCCCACAGGTTCATACACAACCAGCTGGCTCCAGGACAGTCGTAATGCTACTTCTCAGCTGTTGGGGGAACCAGAGAGGTGCAGACCTGCTTAGGTAACAGGCACTGTACCTCACCAGCTAGTCTGCCAGGGACAACCCTTCTGGCCCCTGGAAGTCCAGATCCCTCCTCCTCCTGCTCCTCAGAATCCCTGGGCTGCTAGCTCTGCAGACTGAGCTACTGCTGCTAGGCGGTGGGCGAGATCTGGGTGAATCTCTGTACTGCGTTTTGGGAGTGTCCTCCCCACCTGCTCATACACCTGTCCTGTGCTAGGAGCAGCAGAAAAGCCATACTTGGTGGAGGAGACCGTTTCGTACAATGAGCTAGACTACATCTCGGTGAGTCCAGGCTGCGCTCACAGCAGCTCAGCCAGGCCTGTCGCTCGCAGGGCGCAGCAATGCGCTGGGGAAAGCAGAGGAGATGTGCAGGAAAACGCCTCTTGCTTTGCTTGGCTTTTCCAGTCCCGGGGTCTGTCCCTCCTTCTCTCGCTGTTGGGACGTGAGAGCATCACAGAGGTACCAAGAGGGGCTTTGTGCCACTCGGAAGCAGCAATTCCCGATGGAGTCAGGAGCGGCTGGAGGATGCTGAAGAGCGAATCTTCCATGGCCGGGAGGTTTGCAGCCTCAATGCCAGCGACTTAACTGGGGGCGCAGAGGGAAGCGCCTTTGCCTCCTCAGCCCTCTGGTGCCACCTGTACCTGCCAACATCATCCCGTCCCAGCTGTTGCTCTGTCACTTGGGCTCCAACACAGCCCCCGCTGCTGGCTCCCCCTATGGCGTTTAGCCAGTAGTACATCGGCCTGTCCAGGGCGCGTTGGTGCCTTTCCAAAGCCTTGTCCCATCCTGCTCCTCAGCCTCCCTAATGAGCCTCCCTAATTGTGTGTTACCACGGCAGGTTGGCCTGGATCAGCAGACAGTGACGCTGGTCTGCACCAACCGTCGGAAGCAGTTCCTGCTGGACACCGCTGATGTGGCCCTTACAGAGTAAGCGAGACTGGAGAGCGCAGACGGGTTGCTCTTTCCATGTGCCTGGGGCTGTTTCTCGGCCACTTCCCTTAGATCTGTGAAATGACTTGTGCAGCAAATGCGAGTGATTCTAATGAAGGGCAGCGTTGGGGGCGGGGCTGGATCTCACAACCGCTCTCTCGTTGTTGTTTAAAAGTCCCAGGGCTCTTGCTCAGATTTGAGGGTTGGTTTAACTACAACAGTTTAGCCCCAGAAACGGTTTGACTTTGATTGCATTAAAAGTTGTGAAATGCTCCCAACGGCTCCCTCTGCTGGTTGACGTGGTGCTGTCTGCAGGGCCTGCTGCTTTAAATACCCCTCGATGCACTGCTTGCGTGTGTTTGGTTCCCAAGACCCACTGGGGCGACCGTGTTTTGCTGTGAATGGCTTTGCCTGTTCTTACTGCAGAAGGAAGGTTTGACATCAGCCTTCCCCCCCATGATCAGGCTGTGACTGACCGGCCCCAAACAGAACAGGGATGAGGACAAATTGTCGGGTTTTGAGTTCCCTGGCAAATCTGCAGCTCTGCTCTCAGTGTTGGGCCAGGGAGAAGGTGGCTTGTGCCCTCTTGGACTCTTTAGGCCCCATGTGACCTCTTAGGCAGCACTCTGGACTGCTCTCTCCTAAGCCAGCCGACATGTTCTCTGTTTTCCTTCCCAGTGGGTTACTTCAACAGGGCTTTGTAAGTTCCGGGCCCTGAGAGGAGCGTTGTCAGGCTCCTTCCCAGGGATCAGCGGCTTCAAAGCTTCCATTTCCTTGGACTCTTACTTTATATCAAGACCCTTTAGCGCCTTCGGGCCCCCATCCTGCAGTTGGAGCCATGTAGGTTGTACCTTGTGAGCCCCCTGTGATATCGGTAGGGGGCATGGGTCTGCCCCGGCGGACCTGATTGCAGGATTGAGTCTGCACTGTCCTTTCTGAGCTGACATCCCAGCCTTCCTTGTGAATTGTGCTCCAGAGGGGGGCGAGTCCGAGAGGTGACCTCAGCCAAGATCTCCGTTCCCCCTCCCCCAGGTTCTTCCTGGTCTCCTTGAAGTCAGCCATGGTCAAAGGGTGCCGAGAGCCACCGTACCCAAGTATCCTCACCGACGCCACCATGGAGAAGCTGGCGCTGGCCAAGTTTGTGGCCCAGGAGTCAAAGTGCGAGGTGAGGTGGGAATTAGGGGCGTCTGGAAATATTTTCTTCACTGACGTCTCTTCTTATCCACGCACCTTCTGCAGAGAGGGGCTTCTTATTGGGCTCCTGTGCTCTGCTCTGCAGTGCCCTCTTCTGCACAGTTCGGTTAATGCCTGTGGGATCAGTCCTCGCCGCCTGTCCCTGTTGTGGTCTGTTTGCTGCTCCACACCACCCCAGAGGTGGCTGCAGTTTCAGCAGCGGGGTCCTTCAGTGTCCCATCTGTCCCGCAGAGGGCTGGTCTGAGTTCAGTTGTTAGGAGCTGTATGGCGACGCTCCGCTGGAAGGTGCTCTGCCATGTGTGCCATGTAGTCCCTGGCAGGAGCGATTCTCTGACTTGCTGCCCAGTCCTTTTCTGACCAGGCCCTTAAGGCTCTCAGCCAGTCCTGGAGATGTGACTCCTGTGGTACGGGCTCCCCGCCGCTGCCCTGGGATTAGCCCTGTTGCTGTTAGGCCTGGGAGATTGGTAACACTTTGCTCGGTCTGCCTGTCTCTCTCCCAGGCTTCCAATGTGCTCGTGCGCTTCTATGGCCTCGTTCACTGGGAGGACCCCATGGATGAGGCATTGGGACCGGCCCCTTCCCTTTACACGTCTCCCGAGAACTCGGTCACTAAAGAAGGCATCCTGCATTACAAGGCTGGGACCTCGTACCTGGGGAAGGAGCACTGGAAGACCTGCTTTGTGGTGCTCAGGTGGGGGCTGGGACTACATTTACAGGTCTGGGGTGTGGAGTGCTGAGGGAAGGCAGTGCAGTGGGAAAGCCTCATTGCCTGGTACGAACGGCCTTGGCTAGGGGAGCCTGGACACCCTGGGGCGAGTTCAGGATGGAAAGACACCGACCGTCAGCCCTTATTGACCTTAGCAGATTGGCACCATAATACAGGGCTAACTTTTATCCAGGAGCAGGAGTGGGCCTTCTCCACACCCCTCACACCTTCAGATCTCCCCCGCAGCTGCTAGATCGGGTGTTGTTTGGAGCCCACTATTGTTTCTGCTCCAGTAAAGCCAAGTGACCCCTCGGGGCAGAGCCAGAGCTGGGACTTGAGTCCAGTCCTGGTCGCTCATAGCAGCAGCCCTGGGAGCTAAGCCCTGGGACCAGCCTGCACATGATGTAAATGATACTCTTCTTGCTGCCCTGTTAATGCTGTACCATGAGAGCTAGAGATAGAGAGGACCCCACAGATCATTGATCCTGAAGCCCAGGATAAAGTCCCCTCATGGAGACTGTATCCAGTATCCAGGTGCAGAGCTGACCTGTGCTTCCTTAGCTCAGGGACACGGCTACAGCTACAGCCAGCCTTTCGTAGCATCCGTGTGGCTCAGTCCCGTCCCAGCCTGTGCTGTGCTACCAGCAGGAATCCAGTGTCTAGCAGGGAGGGAAGTTTCTATGACAGCTGCTGGGCTAAAGCGTGGGCAGGTTTGTGGTGCTGGTCAGGCAGCGCTAGCTGAGTTATCTACTTTTGTCTTGTGTTTCCAATCAGCAGCAATGGGATCTTATACCAGTATCCAGACCGCACCGACATTCTCCCTCTGCTCTCCGTGAACATGGGGTAAGTGGGCATTAAGCATGTTCGCTGGGGTGCGGTACTGTAGCAACGTTCCTCTCCCTACTGAAGTTGTACTGCCGTAGGCAGCTGATCGTGTCACTTGGTCTCATTAGAACTGACCTGCAGAGCGAGCTAGCGTGTGCTTGTACTCAGCATACACATCCCTTCCAGTAGACACCTGTTACGCCTCGGCACCTCCCCGTCTCTCTCCCCAGGAGAAGGCAGCAGCCCACATTTAACCTGAAGCGGAGAGCGGTGGATGATCTTGGATGATTGGTAATGAGCCGGAGCCTTTCACCTGTACTTCACCGGTGGAGATCCCCCAGCAGCAGGGATAGAACGTCAGTGAGATCTGAGGGGCATTTGGCCCTGTGTGAAATGAGTTGGGAGGCAGATCTCAGGCCAGTCCCTAATGTGCAGGGGTCTGTGCTCCGCATCAGAGACCACCATTACAGACAGCCTCAGGCCGAAGGTTGGATGAGCCATGGAGACTGGACTCTCCCTCCTCCCCCCGAGGTCCCTGCAGGTTGGGGCTGAGGTACATAAGCTCGGCAAGATGAGGCCACTTGCACAGTACTGGAGATAAAGGACTCCATCCATTTCCCAGGACTGTTGATCCAGCGCGAAGATCGTTTGAAGCATACGTCTGCTGGGGATAACTAGACAGGAATTCCCCAGCCGTTGGCAGGCTGTTAGCAGTGATCCCAGGGTGCAGAGATCGGTCGCTCTCTGCTGAGACCTGGCTGAAATACAACACGGCAGAAACTTTTCCCTTTCTGTGTTAAGTCAAATTTGGTTGGGATCTGGGAGTCAGGACTCCTGGGTTCCATTCCTGGCTCTGCCACCGACTCCTTGTGTAACCTTGAACAAGTCACTTAGTGCCTCGGTTTCCCCATTAATCAAAAGTGGGTTATTGTTTGAAACTTTAGGCCTAAGCATGTGCACAGGTGCCTGTGAAATCCGGGGGAGCCGCAACCCGTATCTGAGAGCAGAGTATTCCCGTTAGCAACGCTGTGTGCTTTGAGGGCTGGTCAGGACAGGAATTCCATCCTCTGACAGCAGAGCATGTGACTGGAGGCTTGTTTATGTCCTGCCTGTTTTACATGCCCCAGTCCCTGGTGTCTGACCCAAATGAAATACACCAGACTGCCGCAGTGCACAGCAAACCCAGAATCCAGGTTCTAGACCATAGTGATTAGAACCAACACGCCGACTTGCACCTGGGAGAGCCAGTGCTGTTCACAGGGCCCGGGGGTGCTGGACTCACCGAGCACTGAGCTTGCATTCTGTGCCGCCTGAAGCCTTGCGCAGTCTTCACAGGCAGCCCTGACCAGAGAGTGTTGCGCTAACCCAACGGGAGGTGGCAAAGGTCTGGGGTGATGGTGAGACCAGCGACGCCACGGGATGCTGCAGACTCTGAGCTCCCTAGAGACCGGCCAAGGCAGGCCTGAGTCCTTGCTGCTAGCTGGGCGGCCGAGCTGTCAGAGGGTTATAATTACCCTGGGATTGGGAGCTTCTTGGGCAACAAGTGCTGCAATGGTACATCCACCCCGCCACCCCCAACCGACATTCCCTCCATCCACTCCAGTCCAAGCCTCAGCCAGCCCGTCATCAGCCTGGCCCCCGTTTTGGCCAGACACCGAGAAAGCCAGGAATCGACAAGGCCGAGATCAGGAGCCGTATGTCAGAGCTAAGAATCAGCACAGCCCCAACACCTCCCGGGCACTTCCAGTGGCTTCTCGTGTGCATTGGAGTGGGGGGAGGGGCAGAACAAAACCCAGAATCACCCCCACACGAGGGGTCCTCTGGCTGACGGAAGGTGAGGAGCCTCAGCCTGTGAGAGGAGCATCTGTAACACCTGGTGATGTTGGGGCACGTCCTGCCCTCCCTGGAGCAGTGTGCCCAGACGCATGGTGGATCTGGGCCCTTGGCTCTCCTACCTTGTGGTCGTCTCTGATCTCTGCTTTCTGATCTTTTCAGGGGGGAGCAGTGTGGCGGGTGCCGGCGATCGAACACCACAGATCGCCCCCACTCCTTCCAGGTGATCCTGACCGACCGCCCTTCCCTGGAGCTCAGCGCTGAGAACGAAGAGGAGATGGCAGACTGGATGCAGTACTTGTGCCAGGCCGTCTCCAAAGGGGTGAGCAGGTCCCCATGCGCTCGCTGATCGGTGTGCGGCACGAGGCCACTTTGCATCGTGCCAGGCCACGATCCATTTTCCTGACCCTGAATGGAAACCTGCCAGCCAATGAAACCTTTGTGTCGCACTCTGCAGTTAGCGTGCAAGGGGCGGGGGGGGGCGCTGCGGTCCAGGAGCATCATCCTCTCTAAACTACACACAGTTTTGTCCATCTGCTTCACATCCATCCCATGTGTAAAGGAGCCAGGCTCCCCGGCCCCCTCCCTGGGGGTTCGTTGGAACCCCCCTGATTGTAGTTGATAATTCTGAAGCAGAACCCTCTGGGGTCACTTTCCATATTGGCGCAGTGCATGGTCCTCGGTCCCAGGTTTGTAAAGTGACTCTGCCGGGAAGGAGACCGGGCTCAGGAGAGGCTGGGGGCTCAGTCTCTGGGGCAAGGAAGCAGCTGGTGAATCAACCACTGCTTCCCCCTCAGCCAACAGAGCGGCACTGGCGTCGAAGCTCATCTGTCTGCTCAGCCACTTGGCCAGCCCCTCCCCAGAGCAGCTGAGCACTGGCCTTTGTAGGGCCTCTGCGACTGGACCAAAGGGGCAGCTCGCAAGGAGCCTTAAGATAAATAATGAGGCAGGGCCTTGTGCACAGCCCAGGATTTGAAGCTGCAGAGGTGACCTGGAGTAGGATCTTGGAGAATGGGCCAATGGAGAGCAGGCAAGATCCTCCGCTGGCGTAGATCAGTGCGGCTCCAGTGAAGTCAGTGGAGCTGCACTCATTTAAACCAGTTGTGGCTCTGGGCCAGGCAGCGTCTTCTATCTCAGACGCACACAGCAGCGTCTGGAGAGAGACCTCTGCACGTACGTTGAGGCTGGATGAGAAGCAGAGAATTGTGTCCTGCAGCCAGCAGGGTGACTGGTTCTAATGGTTTACCCCCCCCCCCAGGTTATCCCCCAGGGCGTGGTCCCTACGCCCTGCATCCCCTGCTGCCTTGTCATAACCGACGAGAAGGCCTTCACCTGCCACGAGGACTGCCAGACGAGCTTCTTCCGCTCGCTCGCCACCGTGCAGCTGCCGGACGTGGCCGCCGTCTCTACGGAACCCGGCAAGGAGTACTGTATCATCGTGAGTGTGGGCGCGTGCCTGGGCCTGACTGCCATACGGGAGGGGAGCTTGCTCCAGTGAGTAACTGCTGTGCCTCTCTGTTGGCATTTAGGAGTTTGCTCGGGATCGCCACCAGTTCCTGCCCCCCTGGGTCCTGTACTTTAGTTGCACTACGGAGCTGGAGAGGTTCCTCGTGGCGCTGAGCACCGTGTGGAGAAATATCTACCAGGTAAACAAGCCCAAGGCAGCACCAGCTCGTTGTTCGCAGGGTGAGCTGCCTGCTCCGGCATCCCTAGCTGGGTTCGGAGGCCCGATTCAGGGACGGGGTGGGGCTGTCTGGCCTTGCAGAGGTTGGCCTGCCTCTGCCTACAGCTGGGTCAGGTTCAGACTCTCGGCCTCCGGGCTTAGGGCGGGAGAGCAGCAAAGATCCACTTAGCCTGCTGGATCGACACAGCCCCCATTCCTGCCTTCTGCGGGCCGGGTTTGGGGGCTGCGGGGAGAGCTGGGTGCCTGCTGAGGGGGCAGCAACCGAGTGGTGTGCCCAGGGGAGCAATGGGCAGTACCCACCGCTGGGGATGTCACATGGCTTTCCTCACTGGAGGCTGCAGCTCACAGCTGGCATTGGAGACAAATCAGCTGTGATGTGTGTCCCGGGTCCAGTGGGAATTGGACACTAATTTACACCATCTAGTGTCTGCTCAAAACAGGCTCTGTCCAGGGATAACAGTGGGGGCTGTGGGGACCCAGAACCGGAATGGCAGCGAGTGCCACAGGCCAAGAGTGAGGGGCATTGGGGTGAAGACTGGAATAGCAGGGAGGGCTGCAGGGCAGGCGGGAGAGGCGTCAGGAGAGTTTGGGAGGAAGCTAACCGTGACCTAACCCCTCCGCCACTCTGCCAGTGCTGTTAGTCCTGCTCTTTCACAGACACTAGTTCGTCTGTAGAGCCAGAGCGGTTCGTGGTGGTGGCAGGTTCCTCAAACGGCCATGTGCCGCCCACATCCTGGGCAGTAACCCCGGGGTTCCTCGAGCCTGACGCAGCCCCTCGCTGCGTTACAATCTCTGCCACTCCACTGCAGTGACCTGTGGCTCTGCGTGTTCCAGGTTGATCTCCAGCACAAGGCTATCCAAGAAGCCTCAGTCAAGAAGAAATGCGAGGATGCCTTGAGCCTGATCCACAGCACCTGGCAGCGCAGTGACAGCCTGTGCCGTGGCCGGGCCTCTCGGGACCCCTGGTGTTAACAGAGGGAAAGACACAACCTACCCACCCTGACACTAACTCTGCGGGGCAATCCTGTCCCTTTCCCGGTGCAGGCAAGCGGACTCTCTTTAGCACAAGCTTACGTTCTCCTTGGCAGTGTTTGAACTCGCTGCAAGCCCGGGGTTCCCAGTGCTGTCCCTCTAGCTGGGAACGTACGAGTGAATATCCTAGATCGGCCGAGCGCTGCCTCTCAGCGGTTGCAATGGCGGCGCTTGTGCTTGTTGAACGGAAGCCTTCACGCTGCACCGTGGTACGTCGCTTCTCTGCTGCGTCGCAGCGGGACCATACGGTACCAGGCCCACAGCGTGGGGACTGCACTGGAGATGCGGGAGCTTCATCTAGATCAAACACCATGCGTGGACACCTGCATCAGTGTTTTGTGCAGAGGGCCTTGCAGAGACTCTGGCCGGGTCACCCAGCTGCCTCCGGGCAAGTGACTCTCTCTTTAAAGGAATAATCACCTAATATTAATGAGGGCGGGGTGGGTCTGGGCAGGGTGTTCGCTCGTTGCATCATTGGACACCAGACTGGGTCCAAGCGCTTGTACTGACTAGTTGTTCATTTTAGAACACGTTAGGTTGTAAATGTGGTGAGACTGGAACACTAACTAGCTGCTGCGCATGTTTTATCCTTGCTAATACAATCGCAAACTAATGCACTGCTTCACCTCAAGGGGGGCTCACCCCCCCCCCCAACACCTCTCCTTGACCATGTGTGAGCTGCATGTGCTGGGTCTTCTCTGCCCAGGAGATCTCTCTGGTATTAATCCATCTCTGCCCAGGGCACATAACCTGTCCCATCACAGCCCTACCAAGCCGCAGCAAGAAACAAAGATGTAGCTCGGGTGGAAGAAGTTGCTAGCTCAGTTTTTGGGCTGCAGTCTTGGGTTCCTGGGTCTGATCTGATGTCTAAAAGGGGAGAGAACGGGAGAAGCTGGAGTGAAGGGTTGTGCTTGATCCAAAATTAACCCTCTTCTGGAAGCACAAGCAGCGTGTTCAGCATCAGAGATGTTGGCTGTTGGTATGTAGGCCCCTCTCTCTTCCCCCCCACTTGCCCACTGGCTGCTGCTGGAGTCGTTAGGAGATTTGACAAAGGTGAGGGGGAGTGTGGGAAATATTGAAGCAAATCCAGGCAACGTAATGTGGGAGGAGCAGAGAGATTTAGACACATGGGGATCGAGAATTTCAGAGTATTCTGGAGGATTTAGACAAATGCCTTCCATTCATTTAATTGAAACGTGTCTAAATCTCCTGGATTGCTTTGCAAATCTCAACTTTGAGAGAGGCGGTACAAATATTGGAGTGGCGGGGGGGGGGAGAAGAGGGATCTATTAACCCTTTGTGTGCAAAAGCAAATCCCTATGGTCTGGGGCCATGTAAGGTAACAGCAATTATCCACTATGGAGAGTGGTTTGGGGCTTTTATTTGTTTGGGGATTTTTTAAAAAAGTTGGGAGACCTAATGTAATATATATTCATGGGGCCTTTTTTCCAGGAGGTGAACTATGTGACTGAATGTACGTGTATATACATCTGCTTCCTCTGCCCCAGAATAAATACTCATTGGTAACTCGGTGTCTGCCCTGCTGACTTCTAGCGAGCTGGAATTCGCTCGTTGGCAGCTGGTTTTCCTCTGTGGCTCGCTCTAAACCATCATGGGTAATCTATGGGCCAAGATCCCAGTCAGTCTGGGGCCTGAGGCTGGTCCCGTTGCTGGGAGGAGTGAAGGGCTTTGAGAACCAAGCAGTGGGGTGTTGAAGACGGACAGTTTGCCGTGAAGGGCTCTGCCCACAGACTGAAACCGGAGACCCTGAGCCATACAAGGAATCGTGAAAAGAAAAATCCCTGCCTCCTGTTACTGTGCTTAGCTGGACTCCCCGGCGCGTGACCTAGGCTCTGTCTGCGCTGGATTGGTGCACGGCTTCCTAGACCTGACAGACCCTGGGGTGCATGCAGGTCTGTCAGGGTAAGGGTGCTTCCTACTGGCACAACGCAGAAAGGGGCACCCGCTGACCGGGTAGAACTAGGCACCTGTGTCTGCACGAGGGGTTGTGCTGGAAAAACAATCACACTCCTGACCGACGGGGAGAGCAGGCCTTGGACTAGACCTTCTGGGTGTTTGTAACGGTGCCAGTGGATTGACAGCTCACACAGCTGCTTCATCAGTGTTTGACCCTCGCTCGGCCTCAGGTGAAGCAAGCCCAAGAAATGGCTCCATTCGCATTCCTGGTCGTGTGAGTTAATGTGGTTTGGCGATTGGCTAACAAGCATCACAGCCTGGCCAGGAGCTATAGACTAGGTGCAGCGCTAGATACATCCAGCTGGCTGGGTGTGGGGAGAAATTCCCTTTTATTGGCTATTTTTCTCCTTCCCCCCTCCCCCATCCTATTTGTTGTGCCAATCTCTGGCCCAGCCCCTGAGTGAATCACTCTGTTGCGTTCGGGCCGCGGGCCAAGGGGTAACAGATTTTCCTGAATCCAGCCACGTGTTTTGCTTTGGGTGGTTTTATGAGACAGGCGTTTAACCTCTTCTCAGAGCACGAGCACTGGCAGCTCATTTCGGATCGCACAGACGTTGCAAATTGGCCCTCGCTCCCTCTCACGCTGCAGATTAACCTTCACCCAATTACACTCCCTCCGTCTGCCCAGATTCCTGCTTCATTTGGGCCTGGCTACAGCTCAGGGTCTGGACTGTCTCTCTTGGCATCTGCTCCAGTGACCGCTGGTTTGTGCTCCTGAGCTTGCTCTACTTCTCCTGGGGGGTCTCAGAGCTAAGGGCAGAGCAGGGTGGCCCTGGCTGGTGAGGACTTTGACCTGGGTTTGAGTCCCTACTCTGCCACAGACTCACTGTGTGGCCTTTGGCCAGTCACTTGGGCCCAGATCCTCAGACGTATTTAGGTACTGGTGATTTCAGTGGAAGTTAGGTACCTCAATACCTTTGATGACCTGGGCCTTAATAATAATTGCCCTGCCCTGCCTCCCAGGGGGCTGAGGGGATAAATACACTTGAGATTGTGAGGTGCCCACATACTGTGGTGATGGGGGAGATGTTCCCTCCCCCAGAGAGAGACGTATGCTCAGCAGAGACGTATTGACGAGACACGTGGCTCCCTCTGGCAAGAAGGGAAAGGGGAATTGATCTGGACCCTTTGATCACCCCCAGTCTGCCTGGTTAAGGGGTGTTTGGAGCTCCCAGTGTTCCCCTCCTGTCCTCTCCAGGAATGCAGGGAACTGGGCCATTGCTCCCCGCTGACCACCGGGGCACTACGGTAACATCCCGGATTAACCCTTTCCACCCTGACTCCTGGGAGGGCGGCTATGAAAGGTGGGAGAGTTTAGGGTTTCTAGCAGGAATGGCCCCCTCTCTGATTTTGGGGGGCAGGCCCCTGACCCCAGCCCTGATTCTGGGTTATGCAGTCACTGATGGTGTCTTTGAGGGGGCTCCATGTTTGTCTGCTCTGTGGGCCGTGTCCAGGATTCATTGGGGGCAGGAGTCTGGGAGGGATGGGGGAGGGGTGATATCAAGTCTGAATTGAAAGTCAGCTGGGTGAGGTAACAGACAAACATTCTCCTCCGCTGGGAGCTGGTGATCAATTTACCAGCTTGTACTATTAGTCACGTACCCACCCACGGGGCCTGGGAAGTGACCGGACTCAAATAAGGGACCATATGCACCTGCCGGCTAAGGCAGAGGCCTGGGAATTAGAACATCTGTGGGCTCCTCCTGGCTCTGCGCTGCTTTAGTGACCCATGGGCAGGTCTCTTCCCCTCGCTGTGCGTCAGTTTCCCCATCGGTATAATGAGGATGACACGGACCCCGCAGGCATGCTGAGAGGATTAAAGGGAGGTTCTGCTCTGTAAAGTGACTGCAGAAATGCGCAGGGCTTCAGCGAGCGCTGTGCGTGCAGCTTCCTGTGCTTAGCGGGTGGGAAACAACCGTATCGTTCCACCTGGCTGATCAGCCGTCCCCAGAAGATGACCCTCCCTTCCCTGAATTCTCTTCCGTCCCTGGACAGCTGGCATCTGAGCAATGACGGGATACATGGATGGAATCACATGTTGGTTCTGGCCTAGAATTGTCCTGTTCTTGGCATGCTAATCAGGTAACCGCAGCCCAGAGCCACAGCCGCAGTTAAGGTTCTAGGTCCCCTTGATTTCAAGGGAAGTTGGGAGCCCCAGAACCTTTGGGGATCTGGGCCCAAGCCTTTTCTCCTTCCGAAATGAGGCTGTTTTGCAAGAGTCCCTCAGCCATGGGACATGCTGCTTCCCAAATCCCCTCAAGTGGTTCCATCTTTTACTAGCCGATGTTCATCATGTCATAGTCCCGGCAGAGGAGCAGCCCAGCACGGGGGGAGATCGTGAAAGTTATAAATGGCCCTTAGCAGCCTGCCCCCTATTGACTCAGTGAGAATTAGGTGCCTACCTTTGATTAGCTTCCCTGCTGGTGTGGGCATGCTCAGGAGGAGGGACCCCCACCAGCTGGCATCTAAAAACAAGCGTGAGGCGCAGGATGGATACCAACCCCTGCCCTTTGGAGTTTGGGCCACTAGTCTTCAGAACCCCACCCTGGTTGGCAGCCCAGCTTCTCCCGTTAGATCGTAGGGAACATGGAATTGATCCAGACCAGAACCCCTCTTGAACTCGGATCAGAGCTCACCCTGTCACCAGCGGTGGGTGACTGGAGGCAGGGGCTGCTATTTTCATGCCATTTCTCTGCCCTTTGGAAGGTGCAGCCGACTCTGGAATGTGCCGGGTGTGGGGACAAGGGTATTACTAGAAACAGCTGCAGGGCAAAGCACAATCCAGCCTGCTGCTCCCTAGGAGTCTGCAGCTGTAACCCTGCAGGCGCTCACCTGGAAGGCAAAGCGCCTCGGAGCTGGATGAACTAATGCCCCGAACTCTCCTAAATGGCCACAGCACCAGGAGAATGCAGCGACTGAGCCACTCCTCCCGCGTCCCCATCTGTGATGTGAGGATTTAAAGCACAGATGGCGCCTGGGCGCAGGATCTGTGAAGTGTGGAATTCAAATTCCCAGCCAGTAAGAGATCCCCCAGGAGCCAGTGACCCTCTGCCCTGTTTTACTGTATTTCAGTGTCCTGGGGTGCACCACTGTAAGGAGAGGGCGGCTCTGTGTTTAGCAAACAGTTAAGGACCAGTTAAAGGGTCACCCCATGAAATTACTAGGCAGCAGGTTTAAAATAACAAAAGGCAGTATTTCTTAACACCACGCAGTCAGCCTGTGGAATTCCTTGCCAGGGGATCTTGTGAAGGCCAAAACTATATAGCAGGGTTCAAAAAAGAACTAGCTAAGTTCCTGGAGGCTGGGTGGGTCTATCAATAACTATTAGCCAAGATGCTATGGGACACAACCTCGTGCTCCAGGACCAGGTGCTCCTAAAACTCCAACTACCAGAAGTATCTGGTACCAATCACTGTCAGAAGATGGGATACTGGGTCAGATGGACCAATGGTCTGACCCACTGTGGTTGTTCCTATGTAAAATGGCTTTCCGGGGACACCCTCGTGTGGACTGAATGATATTCGCAACCACCACTGGGGTCTGCACTCACACCAGACTAACTTCACAGATGTCTGTGCATTCACGCCTGCGTTACACTGGTGCTTGTGAGAAGAGACTCAGGTCCCATGAGAGGTAGTGTGGCTTAGTGGATAGAGCCCTGGGCTGGGATATGGGGTCTAATCCCAGCTCTGGCACTGACCTGCTGCGTGACCTTAGGCAAGTCACTTCCCTGCTTGGTGCCTCGGTTTCTCCATCTGTGTAGTAGGGATAATGTTCCCGAGCACTGTAGAGCACTTTGAGAGCGACTGATGCAATGCAATAGATAAGAGTTAGGGGTTGTTATTAGAAGCCTGGAAACAGCACCTACTACAATGGGCCCTGACTGGGGTCTTTAGGTCAGTAGTTCTCAACCAGGGGTAGGTGTGCCCCTGGGGTACGCAGAGGTACATCAACTCATCTACAGATTTGCCTCATTTTACAACAGGCTACATAAAAAACTCTAGCGAAGTCCGTACAAACTAAAATTTCATGCAGACAAGGACTTGTTTATACTGCTCTGTATCCTGTACACTGAAATCTAAGTACAATATTTATATTCCAATTGATTTATTTTATAATTACATGGTTAAAAATGGAGAATGTAGGCAATTTTTCAGTCATAGTGTGCTGTGCCACTGTATTTTTGTCTGATTTTGTAAGCAAGTAGTTTTTAAGTGAGGTGAAACTTGGGGTACACAAGAGAAATCAGACTCCAGAAAGGGGTACAGTCGTCTGGAAAGGTTTAGTCACTGCATTAGGTGATAGGAACACTGGCTGCAGTGACAGGAGCCAGTCTGCGGCAGTAGCAGACATGGGGACCACTGGGCTTTAGTCGCACAGAGCTGGGCCTGGCTTCAAGGGGATCTGTCACCAGAGACAACAGGGCAAGCCCAGTAGAACTAGAGAGAGCCTGACTCTGGCGCTAAGGCCTTGAGCATGGAAGTCCATAAGGAGGTTGGTGATCTCTGGTGTCTGCGTCTTCTCCCAGGGAGTGCTGTATGTGTGGGGATGTCTTCCCCCCGCTGCCCATCACGCTCTGTCAGACATCAGCAAACGGACCCTCATGGAACAAAAGACCCGACTCGGCCTTGTGCATTCCTGGCTAGCAATGGGGAAGGAGCTGCCAGGGGCAGAGAGGCTGCCGCTCTCCCAGCTCAGGGCTGGGTTTGGGAGCTCATGTCCGGGCACAGCTCAGGGGCTGTGGTGTGTAGATTAATGTTCCTAATCGCCCCCAGCAATACTCACCCTGGACCCCTGCACTGCCCACAGGCCAAGTGCCAAGAGGGGCTCCGCCAGGACCAGGGCTCAGGCACAGATACAAAGGTAGCCACTAGCCAGGCAACACGATTGCTCAGGAGACCAAGGCTATTTCCCGGGAGTGTTGGCTTCCCTGCAGCTTGGCCTTTGCTTTCCCATGTCCTGTATTTGTTTCAAGGGCATTTGTCTATCAGGTGTCGCAGCCGCTGGCTCCCTGACGGGCACATCCAGCCAATAAAGCCCCATCAGCCATTGCCCTCGCAGGACGGATTCTGTTTGTTCAGTGCTTTGCGTTTATAAGTGCAAAGTATGATGAGGTAGATTCAAGTGATGGGGCTAAACACTACAGTGAGTGGGGCTATATCAATGCCTCAGGCAGAGCGAGCTGGAGGCTGCCGGAGGGGAGACGGGGTGAGCAGGACTTGCCGAACAAGCGCACGACAAACCAATCCGTTTCTGACTCACGCCTAGGGCCACGGGTCACGTGCTGTTTACTTCCCCAGTGCACGTTCCCTCCCCCCCGCCCGTGCCATTGTAAAGCTATTACAGGAGCGCTGGTGCATTGCTCAGCTCTGGTGGGGCAGAGCCTATTTGCTAACAGCTGGGGGGGGTCAAGGACCTGCTATCCCATGGGACAGACCATAGACCTGCGGGGCTGGTGGGGATCTTGAGCATGCACCAAGTCCAGCCCCCGGCACGGGTGCAGCTCTTGTTGTTTTTGCTTTGCTGGCCTGGCTGAGGTCGGGAAGGCTTGTTTGCCATGACAGCAACTTGTGTCTGGCAACCGCCACGTCCTGCATGTGCAGCAGCTGCTGTGTATGTGTTGGGGGGTGGGAGCCCAGCCAGGGACCTAGGTGCTAGCAAATGTTCCTCCAGCTGGGGGCCACACGTGGGAAAAGCCTTCGGCCTGACGGAGACCTGCCCCAAGGAGCTTTGGCCCTGTGTGCTCCAGGCAGCCGTTGTGCTACAGGGCAGCTGAGCAGCGAGCTGTAAACAGGGCTCTCAGGAAACACGGCCCCAAATCGAAAGCCCAGCCCGAGACTGAGCTCCAGCTGGGTTAGGTGACACAGGGGGGAGCAAGGGTGAGAAAGTGCCAAACCACCACCAGGACAGAGGCTAGGGACACCATTCCTTACGCATCCTGGCTAAGAGCCATTAATGGACTTGACCTCCATGAATTTATCTAGCTCTCTTTTAAACCCTATTCTAGTCCTAGCCTTCACAACCTCCTCAGGCAAGGAGTTCCACAGGTTGACTGTGCGCTGTGTGAAGAAGAACTTCCTTTTATTTGTTTTAAACCTGCTGCCCATTAATTTCATTTGGGGCCCCTAGTTCTTATATTATGGAAACAAGTAAATAATTTTTCCTTATTCACTTTCTGCACCCCACTCATGATTTTATAGACCTCTGTCATATCCCCCCATGTCTCCTCTTTTCCAAGCTGAAAAGTCCTAGCCTCTTTAATCTCTCCTCATATGGGACCCGTTCCAAACCCCTAATCATTTTAATTGCCCTTCTCTGAACCTTTTCTAATGCTAGTATATCTTTTTTGAGATGAGGAGACCACATCTGTATGCAGTATTCGAGATGTCGGCATACCATGGATTTATATAAGGGCAATAAAATATTCTCTGTCTTATTCTCTATCCCTTTTTTAATGATTCCTAACATCCTGTTTGCTTTTTTGACCGCCTCTGCACACTGCGTGGACGTCTTCAGAGAACTATCCAGGATGACTCCAAGATCTCTTTCCTGATTAGTTGTAGCTAAATTAGCCCCCATCATATTGTATGTATAGTTGGGGCTATTTTTTCCAATGTGCATTACTTTACATTTATCCACATTAAATTTCATTTGCCATTTTGTTGCCCAATCACTTAGTTTTGTGAGATCTTTTTGAAGTTCTTCACAGTCTGCTTTGGTCTTAACTATCTTGAGCAGTTTAGTATCATCTGCAAACTTTGCTACCTCACTGTTTACCCCTTTGTCCAGGTCATTTCTGAATAAGTTGAATAGGATTGGTCTGAGGACTGACCCTTGGGGAACACCACTAGTTACCCCTCTCCATTCTGAAAATTTACTATTTATTCCTACCCTTTGTTCCCTGTCCTTTAACCAGTTCTCAATCCATGAAAGGACCTTCCCTCTTATCCCATGACAACTTAATTTACATAAGAGCCTTTGGTGAGGGACCTTGTCAAAGGCTTTCTGGAAATCTAAGTACACTATGTCCACTGGATCCCCCTTGTCCACATGTTTGTTGACCCCTTCAAAGAACTCTAATAGATTAGTAAGACACTATTTCCCTTTACAGAAACCATGTTGACTTTTGCCCAACAAGTTATGTTCTTCTATGTGTCTGACAATTTTATTCTTGACTATCGTTTCAACTAATTTGCTTGGCACTGCCGTTAGACTTACCGGTCTCTAATTGCCAGGATCACCTCTAGAGCCCTTTTTAAATATTGGCATTACATTAGCTATCTTCCAGTCATTGGGTACAGAAGCTGATTTAAAGGACAGGTTACAAACCATAGTTAATAGTTCTGCAATTTCTTATTTGAATTCTTTCAGAACTCTTGGGTGAATGCCATCTGGTCCCGGTGACTTGTTAATGTTGAGTTTATCAATTAATTCCAAAACCACCTCTAGTGACACTTCCATCTGTGACAATTCCTCAGATTTGTCACCTACAAAGGATGGCTCAGGTTTGGGAATCTCCCTAACATCCTCAGCCATGAAGACTGCCCCGCCAGGGGCTTTGAAATATTTACCAGAGCTCAGCTTCAGCTGAATTAAATCCCTGCCATCACTACTCTCCTCCCACCACCCTTTGCTTCTCTATGTAGTACAGCCAGGCTGGGTGAGAGGGCTTCTCTTTTGCAGTCCCTACTGGCTGGATCAGCCTCGCCATGTGTCTCTGCCTGAGTAACACTCCAGCTCCTTTTGCATTTCACCTAAAACATTCTCCTGGTCTGACAGCTCATCCTCTTGCCAATGGACTGGGGGAGCGTTAGCAAGAAGTAAGCTCTGGTGAGGAACTGGCTCCTGGGAGGGATGGCTCAGTGGTTTGAGTATTGGCCTGTTAAACCCAGGGTTGTAAGTTCAATTCTTGAGGGGGCCATTTAGGGATCTAGGGCAAAAATCAGTACTTGGTCCTGCTAGTGAAGACAGGGGGCTAGACTCAATGACCTTCCAGCTCTATGAGATACCTATACCTCCATGTATTACTATTATAACCCTCTACAGCCCAAGTGAGTACCTAGGAGGTGACCAGGCAATTCCCAGGGCCAATCATAGCACGAATGCAGCATGTGCAGCCAGCATGAACAGTGAGGGTCAAAAATACCTTGCCAGGCAGCAGCTCAGATCCTCTTACTCAAGATCAGTTTACACCATGGATGCCAAGAATCGGGCCAGTGCTTTCTAAGGCAGCCTGGTTCCTGAATCACCGGCACTGGGTGGGCCTGCGTAGTATAAGGGGCCACCTGAGTGCCCACCTCAGCTGTGCCCATCATAGCAGGGTCACGCCCAGGAAACCTGCACCCCCATCATGCCCCAATAGACTGGGTCACCCCAGGGGAGCCTGAACTCTGACTGTCTCCCACACACCAGGTCACCTTGGAGGAGCCCACACACTGACTGTGCCCTGTTCAATGGGTCACCCTGCACTTTGCACTGCGAATGCCAAGTCACCTCAGGGGATCCCATACCCCAACTATCCCCATTCACTGTGTCACCCTGTACCTCGACTGTGCCACGTACACTGGGTCACCTCAGGGGATCCTGTACCCCAACTATCCCCATTCAGGGGGTCACCCCATTTCCCCCACACTCTGCGGGTGCCCCCTTCAATGGGTCACCCTGTACCCCCCGCAGCTGTGCCCCTGCACACAGGGTCACACCCGGCCTCCCCCCCCCCCGTAACCCCAGAGCAGCCCCCCGGCTGTGCCCCCTCCCGCGGCGGCTCCCACCCCCCCGTCCCGGCGGTGGGTGCCCTGGTGGAGGGAGGGAGCCCCCGGGCCGGCCGCGGGGCGTGTGCGGGGCAGGCCCGGCCCTGATTGGCCGGGGGCGGGGCCGGGCCGCAGCCGCGGGGGCCGGGGCAGTGCCAGGAGCGAGCCGCTCGCCCTGCGCGCCTGGGGCTGCTGCCCCGCGGGGCCGGGCTCGTAGCGGGGCCCCGGGTCTCGGCCATGGAGCGCGCCCGCCCGCCGCCCGCCGCCCCGGTCCCGATCCGGATCCCGATCCCGCCACACGTGGACCTGGTGCTGGGCGCCGCGAGCTGCTGCCTGGCCTGTGTCTTCACCAACCCGCTGGAGGTGGTGAAGACGCGGCTGCAGCTGCAGGGGGAGCTGCGGCCGCGGGGCACCTACCGCCGGCACTACCGCGGGGTGCTGCGGGCGCTGGGCGCGGTGCGCCGGGCCGACGGGCTGCGGGGGCTGCAGAAGGGGCTGGCGGCCGGGCTGCTCTACCAGGGGCTGATGAACGGGGTCCGCTTCTACTGCTACTCGCACGCCGAGGACCGCGGGCTCACGCAGCAGCCCGGCGGGACCGTCGCGGCCGGGGCCATCGCGGGGGCGCTGGGCGCGTTTGTGGGCAGCCCGGCTTATCTGGTGAGTACCCGCCGCAGGCAGCCCCGCCGGGCCCCCGGCCTCCCCCGCGGGCTGGGTGCGGGGCAGCCGCTCGCTGGTGCCGCCCGGCGCTCCTCGTTCCCTCCCGCACGGTCACCTGCAGGCAGGATCCCCTCCCGAGCACCTGTTGGGCTGCGAAACCAAAACCGCTGCCGCGGCCGGCTCCAGAGGGGGCTGCATGTCAGTGCTGGGGGAAGCGATACGCCTGCTGGCGTGTTTGGAGCCCTGGCCCTCTGCGCAGATGCTGTGGCAACCTCCGCTGCTGCGGTGTTTGCTGGAGGAATTCTGGCCCTGTGCCCCCCAGCCTGAGTTAGGGGGAAGGCAGGTGGCTGGTTGGGGCGAGGAGGGGACACGGCTCGGGGTCACTGCAGTGGCAGCTCCATGCATTGCCCCCTCAAAGCGGAAGAGTGGTGGGATTCTCCAGAAGGGCTGAGGTGGGGGCTGCACTGCAGGGGGTGGCTCTTGGGGGGGCAGCTGGGATGCGCTGGTCACACGGTACCAGGCTAGTACCAAGCTGATATCCCAGGAGACCAAACTAGATATCGGGCCACATCTCTTCAGGGAGCACTGTCACGCGTGGCCATTCAGCCGCAAGCTGGTAGCTCTGTCTGCCCCCCCTGGCTCTGGGTGGAGGATCACCCCCAAAACAGAGACTCTTGGTCTGGAATGTATCGGCCCCAGTTCCATTTTGCATGGAGATTCCGGGCTTGTTTGAACCCCAAGTGCAACCGTGGGTGAAACTGATGCAAATGCTCGCACAAACCCCGCCCTGCCAAAGCCCCAGAGCTGTGCGGGGGCAGCAGTGGCTCCCGGTCACACCAGCTGTCAACATTGGAGAAGGGCGGGAATCTCGCCAACGGGCCTAGAAACAAAACAAACCCCTCTGAGCCCACAGAACAGACCAGAAACAGAAGGGGGAGGGGAGGTTAATATTTGAGACTGACCCAGTACCTCAGTACGATGGTCTTTGAGAAAGTAGTACCACCCCGCCCCATAGATACACAAGGGAGGGCTAGAATTTAACAGGAGCTGGCTGGACCCGTTCTCCTGCAAAAAGGTTTTAACTGTATCCTTGTCTCTGCTGCTGGAAAAGCTCATATGCTTCCGGAGAGGAGCGTGGGGCCCCCCCTGCTTATGATTTCCCTTCGACAGAAGTGGCAGCTCCCATCCGGATAGCACCAGGGGCTCTAATGAGAGAAAGTGGGTCAGCGGAAGGGGGTGGGGGGAGACGAGGGCTCCTGCCACCTGTAAAAGTTGTTATGAACGTGCCTCGTGTGTCAGCGTCGTTCAGCGGGTGGCCTCCAGTGACATTTCTGGGTCATTACGGATCCTGTTCCCAGCCTGGCCTGGGGTCCCTGTGAAGCACCTGGTTTATGGCCCTCTTCCCAGCCTTGCCTGTATGAAGAATTCCCAGAGCGCCCCCCGCAGCAGTGCCAGAGTGACGGCTCACCCCACGGGGCCTGCAGGGGACTATAGCTGGGAGAGCAGCTGGCTGACTCTTCTGGCCCGCACCTGCCCGTCCCTGTCAGCCCATCTCTGTGCTGCTGGAGGGGCTGGAGTGTTCACAGAACAGTTTGGGTGGGGTGGGTTCCATGGGCCAATGAGTTCTGGAGGAGACTTGCAGCGCCCCGGACACCTGGGTTCGATCTTAATAAGGTCGGGGGAGGGTTGGTCGTGGCAAGTCCCTTTCCGTGCACCTCGCAAATCTGGTATGTTCTCTGCCGGGCAGACCTGGGAGTGAGCTAGGCTGAAGCACAGCAGGTCACAGCAGAGGGGCCTCTGTCGGACTGGGGGCAGACTAGGGAGACTGCGGGTCAGGATTGAGGGGCGTTAGTAGAACTGTAGGGGAGAACCCAAGACACAAGCAGAGGGGCTGTGGTAGGACTGAGGGGCTTGGTGTAGCTGCAGTGGACAGCTCAGGACTGGACCAGCCAGGGTTCTGTGGGTCAGGCCTGGGGACACTGGCAGAGTTAGGGTGTGTGGGGAAAACAGATAAGAGAAACCGTTCAGCCTGGGGGAAATGCTCTGGATGGGGATGGAAGGGTTATGAGAGTTGTGGCCCATGGGCACACAGCTGCTCAGTCTGGATGGTGGCTTGGGAACAGCGTCTGAGCTCAGCTGAGATGCTGCATTGGGGTGTCTGCCCTGGGGCTGCCACGGTCGCTCCCGTGAAGCCCGACCTTTATCCATCCCTCTAAAGTGGATGTTCGTTGGGCTCTGGAGAGGAGGAGAGACCGGGGCTTGACAGCTGGAAGGGAAGAAAACAACAGTGCTCAAAGTCTGAACGGGAGCCAGGCGGAGACTCATGCAACCCCGCCCCCAGCTCCTCTCTGCTGGGGTGAGTGCTGAGGGGCCAGGCAGGCTTACAAAGAGGCAAATTGTTCATTCTCCCCAGGTGCCTGAGCTCCCCCGGGACCCTTTCCCCCTAGCTCTATAGGATGCTTTGCAGCCCGCAAATCAGTCTCATTAGACACGAACCCAGGCAGGTGGAGGAAGGGTGAGTGCGGATGGTGGGGTTATATTTTTGCCCCTCCTCGGCTCTGATTTCGGAATCACATCTGCTGAGCTCACAGTAATTGTGAGGCAATCAAATGCCATCTGCTTTTGCCAAAAGAAAATCAAAGCTGGGAGTGGACAGAGCCCCACTCGCTGGCTTAGCAGAGGGAACGTGTGCTATCGGGTGAGTCTGGGGAAGTAAATTCCTTCCCTGGTAATAAACCCACGTGACCCTTCAGCGGTGCCAGTTGGTCACCAGTCAACTGATCCAAAAGCCACTTTAATATCACTAGATCACAAGCTCTTGGTTGGTTTTGAGCATGTCAGGAAGGGGGTCAGCTGAATGGGCATAAGGGTTTCTCTAGAGCGTTTCATCCTGGAGGATCCTAGGGGCATGTACAGGAATCGCTTCACCCACTACTGTAAATGCAGCCATCTCTGGGGTGGGCTGTGGTAGCTGTTTAACAGCGCACAGCAACGTGATACAGCTGCTGAGGAGAGGAAGTGAATGAAAGCACAGGGGTATTCAGGGAGGTGAAATGTACTTAACCAAAGCGGAATTTGGCCACAACACTGGGGCTCATACCTCCTAAGCTAACAGGTAGACACCTAAAGTTAGGCTCCCAAATCCATGTTTAGGTGCCAAATTAAGTGACCTGATTTTTAAAAGCGCTGATCCCCCAGCACCTCCCATTGATGCTGCTGGATGCTCAGTACTCGACAAGCACCATGCTGGGGCTTAAAGACTCTGAGGGAACAGCGCTGCCTACTGGAACCCCAACACCATTTCCAGCAGCTCCCCTGCTCCTCCTCAGAGGTCTGACCCGGCTCAGCGTAGGAGCCGAGGACCTGTGACATGGATCAGACCAGGGGTCCAGTTACTCTAATGTCCCTTCCCAGCACCAGCTGCTTCAGACGACGATGCAATAAACCCCGTAGTGGACCCGTGGAGGGTAAATTAGAGAAGAAACTTCCTGCCAGTCAAGTTATACTCTTGTGAGGGGAGCATAGGCAGCCCAGGGGTGGTCGGGGGGGAGGATGCTGGCTCCCAATGTGGGTCACAGCAGTAGTGGCACTTGGATCGTTGGCAGCAGAGAACTTCAATGGGAGGGTCTCCTGGACTTGATCTCCGTGATGAGGCTGGGTGGGGCCCATGGAGGGTGGGTGCCCGGTTTTTTCCCCCATCACTAGGACAGGTTGCAAGTTGGGGCCTGGATCTTCACTCCCTTGCACTGGAAGAGACTAGGAGGAGCAGGAGTGGGGTGACTCCTGCCGTCCACTGGGGCCTGAGCCAGCCCCACCACATGGGTATCTAACTTGCTATGAGGGGCTGGGTGCAGCCTGGCAACTTGCTCCTTTCTAACCTGGTGAATTCCCTTTAATCGTGACAGGTCAAAACGCATCTGCAAGCCCAGACGGTGGCAGCCATGGCTGTGGGGCATCAGCACAAGCACCAGGTGAGCAGAGGGTTCGGGGATCTGCCCCGTCTTCCCTGGAGCAGTGGTTAACGCTGGTGGTAGGATGAGGAGTGCTGTGTGCACAGGACACTGCGGGGACTGCGTGGCTGTGCTGGGTGTCGAGTGGGCGTTGTGTTTATGTCAGTGTTGGGATTCGAGGGTGAGCTGCAGCTGGGTCTCTCTCGGCCCCTCTTTTTAAATGGCTACAACACCCCCGCTTTACACATCATATTACCGCCCTGACCCCCCTGGCTCTGAGTCGGGGTATAGAATTCTCTCTGGATCTTGTGACCAGTGTGAACTTGTGGTGCCTCCGGGCAGCTTGATCAAAGTCAAGTTTGGTTTATTGGTTCACAGAAATTTAACAAGCAAAGAGAAACAGGTTTAAAATAATAACAGTCTAAACGCGTTCTGTCACCTGACCTGAGCCTCTCCTTGCCAGTAGGTTCCACGTAAGGCACCCAGCTGTGGGGAGACAGGTTGCATCTTATAATGGCTGCATCTTGGATAGTCTGTCACCCCATCAGTATCTCTGCCCCCTGAAATCACAGGTTGTCTTTTTATCCCTTCCACAACCCAGTCCCACCTGGTGATCCCCTGTGGTTTTGTGCTTGGCACCTGAACCTGGCCAGACTAGTTTCTGCATTTCTCCAGACTTTCTGCTCTTTGCACAGTAGCTTCTTGGTGGTGTCCCACTGAGCACCGGGGGATTGATTCTGTCTTCAGCCACTGTCCATGGGTTCTGCAGGATTTAACCCTTAGCTGCCTTTTAGCCAGCAACACCTCAGCATCCAAACCCACAGAGATTATGTGCAGATATATTAGAGTCGTAAACATTGATACAGAGAATTCCTATGTTCTCCACAGTAGGAGGATATGCAAAGGGGGTCTGAATGTATAGCACTATGGGGGCTGTGTGTGTGCGTGCATGTGAGATGAGTGTGTGCATGTGTGGTTTTTTGTGTAGTAAATCCAAGTGGGCCTGCATGGATGTGTAAGTTTGCCATGCCGTGCATATTGGGTCCCTGTGTGCACATCTAGTGGAAATGCCTGGGTGCCCATGAGAACGGCCAGGGCAGTGGATGTGTGCGCCTGAGTGTGATGTGTGGCAGATGGATACATGGATGTGACATGAACGGTGCATGTGTGTGCATGTGTCCATGACACATGTGGTGAATGTGTGACATGTAGCAGCACATGCTGTCTGGCCTGGGACATGAAGGACCCTCGCACCTGAGTGGAACAGGGAACCACTGGGTTTTCATGCCTGTTCCCCTGGAACGCACTGGTCCTGTTCCCTCCGGGGGGCCCCCTTTGTCGAGGCTCCTGCTGCTGCCTTGCTCTGTACACAGTGACTCACTCCCATTAATGCTCCTGCAGATGACGACACTGAGTGTTTTTCAACAAGAAAGTTGCTGAATGGGAGGAACGGGCCTGGGCGGGCGAGGTCGGCGGGGCGGATTGTTGTCATGGGCCATTTGCTGTTGGGGACTCTGGTGACGCTGGCTCCACCAGGCTGTTTGTGTTTCTCTGCGCGGCAGCCACACGGAGCAGGTTCCAAAGTCCTCGGCACTTTTACTGGCTCCACTCCTAGGGGCGGTGGAAGCAAAGGTCTCCTCACGGGCTGTAGGTCCAGGGTGGCCAGGACACTCTGTACGTGTCTGTCCCAGGCTGCGGGGCGTAGCCACGAACTATGTAAGGGGACTATGTATGTGGAATCCTGGGACTGCCCCGCTTATCTCAGGTACTAATTTACAGGCACATCCTCTGCCAGGCTGCGTTCTTGGCACAGGCTCGCTCAGGTGGCCGTTAGCTACATCAGAGCCGCTGACTGGATGCAGCAGGCCCTGCCCACTGGGGTACTGGATCGACCCAGAGGTTCCCCCCGTCCTCCCAGAGATCCCTAAATCCTCCTGTTTTGTGCCACTCTAATATCCCCTCACCTGTCTGATTCTCTGCCTAGGGCGTCTCCAATGCCTTTGAGACCATCTACAGGAAGCAGGGGCTCGTGGGCCTGTGGCGGGGTGTGAACGGCGCTGTGCCTCGCGTCATGGTGGGCTCTGCGGTGCAGTTGGCCACCTTTGCGTCAGCCAAAGAGTGGGTCGAGAAGCTCCAGGTGAGCAGTGGTGGGAGGGGCTGCTGGGCCCTAAGGGGTGAGAGATGGGCAGGGCCATGGGGCCTGGCTCTGGAGTAGTGTTGCCAACTTTCTAATTGCAGAAAACCGAACACCCTTCCCTTGCCCTGCCCCGCTCTGAGGCCCCGTCCCCACCCCACCCCTTCTCTCAGGCCTCGCCCACACTCACTCCATTCCACACCCCCCGCCCCCTCCGTCGCTCGCTCATTTTCACTGGGCTGGGTCAGGGGGTTGAGGTGCAGGCTCCATCTGGGGGTGCAGGCTCTGGGGTGGGGCCAGAAATGAGGGGTTCTGGGTGTGGGAGGGGGCTCCAGGCTCAGGCAGGGCGTTGGGATGCAGGAGGGAGAGAGGGCTCTGGGCTGGGGGTGCAGGCTTTGGGGTGGGGCCGGCAATGAGGGGTTCAGAGTGCAGGAGGGGGCTCAGGGCTGTGGCAGGGAGTCTGGGGTATGGGCTCCAGGCATCGCTCACCTCAGGCAGCCCTGGCATTTCCCGGGGACAGAGGAAGTCCACGCGGCTCCCGGGAAGCAGTGGCATGTCTCTCCAGCTCCTAGGCGGAGGGGCAGCCAGTGGGGTCTGTGTGCTGCCCCCACAGCTCCCATTGGCTGTGGTTCCCCCATCTGTCCCCCCGGCTGTCCCTCCACCTAGGAGCTGTGTGGAGCTGGGCATGTAGCCTGCCTTAGCCCTGCTGCAGCCAACCAGACTTTAAGCGGCCCAGTCAGGGGTGCTTATCAGAGCTGCCAGGGTCCCTTTTCAACCAGGCCCTCCGATCGAAAACCGGATGCCCCCTCTCTTGATTTATTAAATACAAAAATAGGATTTAAGTGGTTCCAAGTAATAACAGACAGAACAAAGTGAATTACCAAGCAAAATTAAAATAAAACACGCAAGTCTAAACCTAATACAGTAAGAAAGTGATTACAGATGAAATCTCACCCTCAGAGATGTTCCAGGAAGCTTCTTTTACAGACTAGCCTCCTTCTAGTCTGGGTCCAGCAATCACTCACACCCCCGTGGTTACTGTCCTTTGTTCCAGTTTCTTTCAGGTATCATTTGGGGGTGGAGAGGCTCTCTTGAGCCAGCTGAAGACAAAATGGAGGGGTCTCCCAGGGGTTTAAATAGACTTTCTCTTGTGGGTGGACACCCCTCCATCCCCCTGTGTAGAATCCAGCTACGAAATGGAGTTTTGGAGCCACATGGGCAAGTCACATGTCCATGCATGACTCAGAACGGACAGGTAGCAGCCATTGTTCACATGCTCCCTTGAACGTCCTCAAGTAGATTTCTTATGTGGATTGGAGCCTTCTAAGATCCATCGTCCGTTAAGTGTTTCTTGATTGGGCACCTAACTTGTAAATTCCTTTCTAAAGAAGTTGCCCAAATCTCTTACTAAGGCTACTTAAAATCAAACAGTACACAGCCAATATTCATAAGTTTGAATACAACAATGACACATGCATACAAATAGGATGAATAGATTCAGTAGATCATAACCTTTGCGGAGATATGTTACATGGCATATGTAGCATAAAACATATTCCAGTTATGTCATATTTACATTCATAAGCATATTTCCATAAGCGGTGTGGGGGGCAGCATCACAGTGGACCTCTAAGGCCTGTCATTTAAGACAAGCAGCCACGAAGCTGCAGCCTGGTTTCCGGGGCCATCTGTGTCCCAAGGTCCCTGGTCCAGTCACTTGCAGTATCTCTTCAGAGATGATGTTCATGCCGGGGCTCCCCACCCAGGGCTCCCCCTGCTTTAGATCCCCAAGACGGAATCTGTCCTTTGTGCGTGGATGCAGCCACCCCCGTGGAGTGACCCCACTCCTGGGAGGCAAACTCAGGGCTCCAGTGGGGCAGTGCAGAGCGCCACCTGCTGAGCCAGGCAGCTTCTTATTCATTCATCCAGGCTCTGCAGACAGTGGGGTTCAGGGAAGGAAAGGCAGCCGCCGGCAGGGGAAATCTCTGTTCTGGCTCCCTCTGTTGTAGGAACGCCACAGCTGTCTTCCTTGCAACCGATTCATTCTCGTGGTACACAGAAATAGCCCACGACACACACGAGCTCCCCTGCTGTGCACGCTCCAGGATGGACTGGTGGGAGCCAGGGCTGGTGTCAGTTTCACATCGGTCTTTGTTCCCTTAGAGACAGTGGTGCCTATTCCCCATATCAGGTCTGACTCAGGCCTTCATGACCAGCAAAGCAAGCAGCTGCTGGGCTGCCAGGAAGGCCAGGGGGCTGTCAGATTTAACCCCCCAGCCCCGCTCCAACTCCCCAGGAGTGGGGGTGGGTGGGTGAGGCTGTCTCATAGCCTGCCCTCCCCCCCGCTGGCCACTCAGGAGCCTCCCAGACTGACAGGCCGGCTCTGCTCCTAATGTAACTCAGAACAACACAGCGCTCCTGTCCTCGAGTCGATCCCTCCCCAGCCCTCGGCGCTGACTCCGTGCTTTCCCACCACGAGATCAACAGGGCTCTGGTGCGGGCGAACGTGCAGGGAGGCAAGCGGAACTGACGCGCCGCTTAAAACGTGCTTTATCCTGGCTGGCTTTTTGCCTGGATCATCAAAGCTAAAAATAACAGTGGGGCCGGGTGAGCGGGTGGGGGCAGGCCTGCTGCTCTCAGCCCACAGAAAGCTAAACAGCTGCCTGAAGAGGACACCTAGAGGGCTGGGCCATCTCCCCTCATGCTGTCAGTGCCAGTCGCTGCTTTAACGGGCCCGTCTGCTGCCCCCTAGGGGCTGGAAATTAATTGCACCTCTGTGTCTCTAGAGACGGGTTCTCAGGCACACGTGGATCAGCATTTCGTCATCCTTGTGGTTCAGGATTCGGATCCAGGGCTCCAGTTCAGCCCATTAGAGAGATGGGGGGAAACCAGCAAAGTTTGGGGCGGATCAGGCTCAGCTTTTGAACACCTCAAGGTTCAAAGGGGTGGGTGGAGCGTCAGATTCAAGGGTTTGGTTCGACCCATGGCACAGAAGGGAGCATTTGTGAAATTTGGAGCCAGCTTCATGTTTCTGGCCCTGCCCAGGAGCTCAGGGGTGTCTGGATTTGGGTTAGGGCCTGGGGCTTTCCCCACCCTCAGTGGGCATGGTGGGTCACCTCGAGGAGTGCTGGATCCCTAGACAGCCTCATCTTCCCCCCACGTTTACCTGGCCTCCTCCCTGCACACGCGCGTCATCTCCGTTGCTCTGGTGATGGTGACGTTCTCGTTCTCATGGCAACGCTGGTGCAGGGGATGAGTCTAACTGGTCCCCTGTCTGGCAGTGGTTCAAGGAGGGCAGCTGGATGGTGGCCTTGGCGGGAGGCATGATCAGCAGCGTGGCGGTGGCCGTGGCGATGACTCCCTTCGATGTGGTCAGCACCAGGCTCTATAACCAGCCCGTGGATGAGCGGGGCATGGTAAGTATGTCCCGCAGGTGGGAGGCCAGGTCCCCATTTACTGATGGCAGGGCTGTCCAGGCAGGCTGCCGAAGAGCTGGGCTTGGATCCCAGAGGTTCCCGGCTCGCCGCCCTGTGCTCAGTCCACTAGGCCGTGCTACCTGGAGCATCTTCATGTGCACCAGTCTACTGAACGCGCCCAACTTCACAGCATGGAAAAGCAAAATCCGCACCATGCTGCTCAAGGCCAGGCACAGGCAGCCAGCCCCGGACTAAACCAACACCCACCTCCTAGCTGCTATATGCCAGCCCCACAGCGAGTGACCAGCTGAGCCATGCACCCTCCTGAGCCCGGCTGGACTAATGGGGCAGTGAATCCCAGAACGGTGGGGCCTCCTTGGAGATCACCCTGCTGACAGCTCCCTGGGCTTCCAGTGCAGGGCTGCTCATTTGAGCATCTCTGCTCAGCTGACCTTTGCTGAGGTGGGGCCTGGCTGCTGGGAGACCCAACCCATAGAAGGGCTCCACAGATCAGAGTCGACAGTTTTCCACCCAGACGCCGGTGCAGACGGGGGAGAATAGTTGGGAAAGCCTCCTGAAGCTGGCTGCACCCACGTTCGGCACTAGCTGAGGAGCATGTGTCCGTGTATGTTGCAGTAGTCCAGCCTGAGAGCTCACAAGGACGTGAGAACCCTTGCGAGCTCCAGATACAGGGTGAACGGTTCCCAGTGGAGATGGAGGAGACCTGGTGGCATTTGGCCCCGTCTCGTCCACAAAAGTGCAACATCTCGCAGGTTTTCATTTGAAAAGAAAGGACCCAGATTCTGCCCTCAGTTACTCCGGCGCATCAATACTCCGGCGCAGGCTGGTCAGTCTCACTTTGGGGTAACTGGCAACACAGTCTGGCTCGTTAATGGCGCTGTTATTGAACCATGGTGTTTCAATACTTTATCTGTTTCAATGCAAAACCCACCCTTTTGTGAAAAAGGTGCGTCAAGCTGCCCTGGTGGCTCCAGAGAGTGAGTGCCAACCTCAGGGCAGACTGCTAAGAACCAGGGCACAAACTCCAAACTGGTTGTGAGTCCTATACCTACAATTCTCAAGCGTCAACTGCTCAGACACTGTAACAACCTGACCATGGAGTCACAGACAGTCCCCTTGGGTACGCTGATCTATCTTGCCACCCAAGTAAGCCTGCCTTTGTGATAGATGGCCCCCTACAGTGGATGATAGGGGTTACAGTGGACGAGAAGCTGGATATGAGTCAATAGTGCGCCCTTGTTGCCAAGAAGGCTAACGGCATTTTGGGCTGTATAAGTAGGGGCATTGCCAGCAGATCGAGGGATGTGATCATTCCCCTCTATTCGACATTGGTGAGGCCTCATCTGGAGTACTGTGTCCAGTTTTGGGCCCCACACTACAAGAAGGATGTGGAAAAATTGGAAAGAGTCCAGCGGAGGGCAATAAAAATGATTAGGGGGCTGGAGCACATGACTTATGAGGAGAGGCTGAGGGAACTGGGATTGTTTAGTCTGCAGAAGAGAAGAATGAGGGGGGATTTGATAGCTGCTTTCAACTACCTGAAGGGGAGGTTCAAAGAGGATGGATCTAGACTGTTCTCAGTGGTACCTGATGACAGAACAAGGAGTAATGGTCTCAAGTTGCAGTGGGGGAGGTCTAGGTTGGATATTAGGAAAAACTTTTTCACTCAGAGAGTGGTGAAGCACTGGAATGGGTTACCTAGGGAGGTGGTGGACTCTCCTTCCTTAGAGGTTTTTAAGGCCCGGCTTGACAAAGCCCTGGCTGGGATGATTTAGTTGGGAATTGGTCCTGCTTTGAGCAGGGGGTTGGACTAGATACCTCCTGAGGTCCCTTCCAACCCTGATATTCTATGATTCTACACCAAAAATCACTACAAGATTCAGGTTATTCCCAGTCCCAAAGGACCAGTCACTTACTCCAGGTCAGTTGCACCTTAGATCTCATACCAAAGACAACGCTTGTAGACAATCCTGTAATAAACAATCTGAGGATTTACTAACCTGGACAAGAAAATAGGAGAGTTACTTACAGGGTTAAAGCAGACACATACAAATGAGTTACAGTCTTAAGTTTCAAAAGGTAATAGAAGCTTCTATAATAAGCAGGCTTTGTGTGTCCGTTAGGGCTAACCCATGGCAAACACTGGGCATCTTTTGCTTATGCTTAGAATTCCTTGCTCCTTAGCATAAAAAACACAAGTTTCTCCTCGTTAGGGCTTTTTATTCCTTCCCCGCTTCTGCTCCAAGTTGCAAATTCAGCTGGTGGAAGGAATTCAGTTACAAGTCTCCTCCTCGGGAGCGGGAAGGGGCCTGGATCTTCACTCTCTTGCACTGGAAGAGACTAGGAGGAACGGGATGTCCTCTGATGTTCCACAATGCTTTGCCTGGCGTTGATGGGCCTCTTTCGTTGGGCAGGAGCCAACACCTGTTGGAAACTAGTATTTCACATTCGTTAATGCTTCTCTCCTGCCTGATGACTTACAGCTACACGGCAAACGTTCTAATGGGGGATACAGATATTGTGAGATGAATGCAGGCAACTACTTACAAGCATTTCATAAAGTCTAAAGACATTTCTATAACTCTAACACCTATTTTAACAATACTGGCACACAGAGGAACCAGACTGGTATGTGTTTGTCACTGTTCCATTGAGACCTAGGGGCCGTGCGCTGCAAGCGTCACGGGCTGTTATTTGGGAGTGGGGAGGCGGGGGGACTACAAAATAGAACCGCTTGTGCCTCAATTTTTCCATCAGTAAAATGGGGCTAAGTAGTGTTGGCTTCCCCCAAACCGACTAGTGTGAGGACTAATTAACCACTGTCTGCAGCACTTGGAGATCCTCACAGAAGGGGCTCAGAGCATTGTGAATTATTCTGTTTATTGAGCTCTTGGGGGAGGGAGGGGAAGTTTTCAGTAGTGCTCAGCATTAACATTAACAGTGCTCTTCTGAAAATCTGGCCTGGCTTGGATGTTAAAGCCGGAGAAAAGCAGGAGTAGGGAGGCAGGGTTACCTCTGATTACAGCATTTGACCATTCCTGGAGCCTCTGGCCGGTTCTGGTGTCCACACAGCGAAAAGGATGTTGACAAATTGCCGAGGGTCAGAAAGATGCCACAGGAATGCTCTGAAGTCTGGGAAACTAGTGAGAGATGAGAGAAGCTCTGGCGGTTTCATTTCACGAGAGACGGTGAAGAGGTGACTCGATCGCAGTCCGCGTGACTACGTGGGGAAGGGATTTAGAACATAAGAACATAAGAAAGGCCGTACCGGGTCAGACCAAAGGTCCATCTAGCCCAGTATCTGTCTACCGACAGTGGCCAATGCCAGGTGCCCCTGAGGGAGTGAACCTAACAGGCAATGATCAAGTGATCTCTCTCCTGCCATCCATCTCCATCCTCTGACGAACAGAGGCTAGGGACACCATTCTTACCCATCCTGGCTAATAGCCATTTATGGACTTAGCCACCATGAATTTATCCAGTCCCCTTTTAAACATTGTTATAGTCCTAGCCTTCACAACCTCCTCAGGTAAGGAGTTCCACAAGTTGACTGTGCGCTGCGTGAAGAAGAACTTCCTTTAATTTGTTTTAAACCTGCTGCCTATTAATTTCATTTGGTGACCCCTAGTTCTTGTATTATGGGAATAAGTAAATAACTTTTCCTTATCCACTTTCTCAACATCACTCATGATTTTATATACCTCTATCATGTCCCCCCTTAGTCTTCTCTTTTCCAAACTGAAGAGTCCTAGCCTCTTTAATCTTTCCTCATATGGGACCCTCTCTAAACCCCTAATCATTTTAGTTGCTCTTTTCTGAACCTTTTCTAGTCCTAGAATATCTTTTTTGAGGTGAGGAGACCACATCTGTACACAGTATTCGAGATGTGGGCGTACCATGGATTTATATAAGGGCAATAATATATTCTCAGTCTTATTCTCTATCCCCTTTTTAATGATTCCTAACATCCTGTTTGCTTTTTTGACCGCCTCTGCACACTGCGTGGACATCTTCAGAGAACTATCCACGATAACTCCAAGATCTTTTTCCTGACTCGTTGTAGCTAAATTAGCCCCCATCATGTTGTATGTATAGTTGGGGTTATTTTTTCCAATGTGCATTACTTTACATTTATCCACATTAAATTTCTGGCTCTTTTAATCTAGCAGAAAAAGACAATGAGATGCAGTGGCTGGAAGCTGAAGCTAGACAGACTAGAAATAAGGTGCTTGTTACTAACAGGGAGGAATTAATCCTTGGGAGTGGTGGAGTCTCCAGCACTCGGAGTCTGTCACTCAGCACTGGATGTCTTCCTAAATGAGAGGCTGTAGCTCAGCCAGAAGTTATGAGCTTGCTGCAGCCATTAGTGGCAGGTTCTCTGGCCTGTCTCAGACGGGAGCCTGATTAGATGGTCATTGTGGTCCTTGCTGGCCTTACAATCAGTGAGTGAGTTACCATAGCATGTATATTAAACGGGAGCGGAGTCGTGTGTGTGCTGGGGCAGGTTTTTGATGCCTCTCCGTGTCTCCTGTCCCCAGGGGCAGCACTACCGAGGGCTCCTCGACTGCTTTGTGCAGATCTCCAGGAAAGAGGGCGTCCTGGCTCTGTACAAAGGGATCGGTCCTGCCTACCTCCGCCTGGGGCCTCACACCATCCTCAGCCTGCTCTTCTGGGACGAGCTCAGGAAGCTCACCTACCGCCACCAGCAGCATGGAGTTTAAGCCCCTGCGGCCACGTGGGCAGATCCTGCCACGAGATCACCTGCGCGTGGACTCGGGGGTCTCTCCGCCAGCCTGATGGGACCAGAAGCGGGGGATGGGGGATACGGCAGTATAGGAACCCAGGCAGTCAGCTCAGGACTTTCAGGGGGTGCTGAAATCCCCCAGATTTGTAGGGTTTCAGGAGAGAGGAGCTCTGTCTCCAACTCCACTGCCTACAATGGGTTCCCACCTGCAGCCACCCTTCAGAGCGAGAGCGGGCTTCCATCCAGGAGCGCTGGCCAGCTGCTGTGGAGGGAGAGGGAGCTGTCCTCTGCGTGTGCCTGGGAGCCAGGAGGTCTGCGTTCTGATCCCAGCTCTGACACAGACTCCCTACTGGGGCCTTGGGCAAGCCCATGTCCCCGCTCTGTGCCTCAGTTTCCCCATCTGTGACATGGGGATCTTCCTAGGTGCCTCCTCAGAGGGCAGTTGTGAGGATTAAACGACCTGACATTCTGCAAAGTGCTTTGATGCTGTAAAGAGCTGGGTAGATACATGTGCCAGGTGGATTCTTGCCAGGTAAACTTGGCCTTCGAAGGACTTAAGGGACCCAGTGCCGTTCCTAAGCGTCGTTCAAGGAGGTGTTCCCCGGTGCAGGCCTTGGCCTTCTTCCCTGAGTAAATCGCATTTAACCCATTGTACCAGGAGCTGCTGCAGGGAAGGGTGGACTGTCACGGACAGAGTACAAAGATTTCAGCCTGGAGGCAAATCCTGCAGCAGAGCGGCGGTGCCGGAGCAGTCTGTCCTGCAGAGCACGTACCCAGCAACGCACAGTCCCAGCATGGTGCCAGCCTGGGTTGCCCATGCACTGTGCCCATCCCTGTCTCGCGAGAAGTTCCAGGCGCTCAGACACCAGGCACGGCACAGGCACCAAAATCAGCCGGAAGCAAAGTGGTGAGAGGCAAGGGTGGGAGGCAGGCCTGGGTTTCACGGTGAATTTGATTTGCTAGTTTGGGGTTAACTTTTGGCACTTGCTTCTCCTGCCCTTGTAAGGCAGGAACCGCCCCCGCACAAATCACCACCTCCCCCCAGCCCTGCTCAGCCAGGTTCCAGCGATGATTCCCCCCAGATTCCTCCCAGCTCTGCTCAGCCCGGCTGCACCCAGAGGTGCAGGCTGCGCTCGGTGTTCCAAGGTCCTTGCACGCAGCTGGGGGCAGATGCTGTGCCACAGACCGGGTCACTGGGGCCTGCTCCTGCCCTCCCCGGGGGCAAGCAGGAGAACATCTCCCTGAGCAGGGGGGACGTCTAAGTCCCGGGCTCTGACCGTTGGGGCCTGCCACATCTCTAAGCCTTAATCTCACCCTGCCCTAGTGCCCGGCAGGCGCTGGGTGCCACTGAGACAGTGCTGCCCGCTCTGGGCAGGGGTCACCAGCTCAGCATTCGCTTCTACTCAGCAGATGCTGGAACCTGAGCCCCAGCTCCGGGCCGCTTGCCGCAATCAAATAAAAGATTTTTTTCTACTTTCTTATTTTTACATCTCTCCAGCGGGTTTTTATTTTGCTGCTGAACCAGGTTCCTTCCCTCTTCCCCGTGCCAACCACCTGCTTCTGCTGGGAGTACGGTGCCCAAATCACCCCGCATCACCCCCACCTCAGTGTGCTGCCAGTGAACACGGTTGGGGGAGGGAGATTTGGGGATGGGCCTCCTGGCTGGACATTTCAGGTACCAGCAAGTTTGAACCGATGCAGGGGCAACTCTGGTTTTGCCACGGGAACGTGGCAGCAGTGGGCTCTCCCTGTACCCTCACACCCAGAAAAGGAGATGAGATCACTGCATCAGTAAGGAGCTGGGAGCTCTCGTGACAGATTTCGATTCCTCCCACCCTTGGGCCAGCACTGCCAAAAAAAACCCTCCCCAGATGGCACCAACCACCCCGGCTCAAACCGCCCCCCTCCCCAGACGATACCCACCCCCAAGATACCAGGGCTGCCCTCGCACTTGGCCTTCAGAGGGGCACTAGGATGGGGTGCAGGCTGGGAGCTGAGCTTTGGAGAATCTGGCCCTTAGCAGAGTCAACTTTAACAATCACCCCGAGACCTGCTCTGAGCAGGGGGAGCCGAGGGGCCGGTAAACTGCAGTCAGCCCGTGGGTCCTGCCTGCACAGCTTCCCCAGCCACTGTAGCTGCCCATGAACACAGTACGGCTCATTGCCCCCCTCTAGTGGCTAGACTTGTGCCTAGAGATTTATGGGGGTGCTACTACCTGGAAACAATCAGCTCAGGCAGTAAAGCTGTAGGCGTTCGCTGGGGGGCCCCAGGCTCAACCCCCGCTGGCAAAGCCCAGCCACGGGAGATTGTTAGAAATACGCCAGTGCGTACAAGGCTTAACGACTGCACCGGCACTAGAGAACTGAGCTGCACTGCAAGGCCCTGCGGCGCAGGGTTGGCAGTTAGCCAGGCAGGTCTGGGGACACTTTTGCTCCACCCCCCTGTACTTGCCCTGTATGGGAGCAGCAGGCACCCTGCCCTGTGGCCCGAGAGCAGACCCTGCTCATTCTGGCTCCTGCGGCGGCACCGGGAACAGGGATTCTGCAACTGGGATTTAGTGATCAGGTCCCCTGCATGAGCCAGACTTGAATCCAGCTCCCCCACTGCCGGGGTAAACAGCAGGAATGACAAGTATCTGGGGGTAGCCGTGTTAGTCTCTATCCACAAAACCAACAAGGAGTCTGGTGACAGATTTATTTGGGCATGAGCTTTCGTGGGTAAAAGGTTTTTTACCTGTGAAAGCTTATGCCCAAATAAATCTGTTAGTCTTTAAGGTGCCACCGGACTCCTTGTTTTAGCAGTAATGACGTATCTCTGGCTCTTGCTGTCCAGAAGGGACCCTAGCTGGCTGACTGTATATTTTTGCGGGGGGAGAAGGAGGTGATCAAATCCAGAGGGGTGCTCCAGAGGAAAGCACAAAAGAACCAGTGCAATGAACCGGGCCCATCAGAGCAAGGCCAGGCACTGAGCCCCTTGCTGGGGAAGTGGAAGGGCAGAGCCTGGACTTTGGTGTGTGAACAGGGCAGAGCCATGCAGACAGCACAGGAGTGCAAAGCCAGAGAGCAGCAGAACTGGGCAGGGAGCAGCCATCTGTGGGGCACGGAGATCGGTGCTGGAAACATGGTGCCCGCCAGGGGCCGCTTAAGATGTTCTGCCACCCACACCTTTAGAAATTAGCATCTCCCCGGCACCTCCCCTGCTGCCGCTACCACCGCTCCCAGACCTGGTGCTGCTGGGTTGGAGGCTGACAGGTCAGACCCTGGCCTGGGGCTGCACCGGCCACTGTGCCCCAGTGACAGATGCCGGGATGAACTGGGCCAGGCCAGGATGAAAACCCCCCTCGGCCTTATCCTAGGCCCTGCAAGCCACTGAGCCCTCTGGGTAGACAATACCCTCACCCAGGGCTGCCCTGCCCAATGGCCCTTTCCAGGCAAGTCGGCGCCAGCTGCCCAGGGCCCAAGAGGGGAGCGGGGGACCCCGCCTGTTGCAGATGAGCACCTCGCTGTCTGGTTCATAGCCAGGACACGGTGGCAGCGCCCCCAGAGCCCAGACACCATGGAGCTGAAGCAGGAGCTGGGGTGCCCAGGCAGCAGAGCCCATGGGGGCTGGGCACTGACATGGAGCCAGGTGGAGACCCAGCTGCACTCACGGTGCTGCCAGAAGCAGCCCTGAGCTGCTCAGCGCCTGAGCCCCGGCCTTACCTGTGCTGGGGGCGGGGAGCACCCGGGGAAGGGGCGGGGGGGGCTGCTTCCTGCTCCTCAGAGCCCCAGCTGGCAGCTGAACCTGCCCTCAGGCAGCCCCACCCTTCATCCCTTGCACCAAGCTGCTGCCCTAGGCACCTGCCAGTCGGCCTCAGGTGCCCGTGCCAGGCTGCACATGCAGCCGGCCAATGCCAGTAGTGGCAGCAGGGTAGGCACTGCCAGGCATTTGTAACCCACTGGGAGTGTGTTACGGGCCCCTCGGGGCAGACCCACAGGGGTTAGGCATCGCTCGCAGCCCCAGCTGTGGCTCACGTTGTAGACGCTTGTGCTTTCAGCTCTGGAGAGCCCTAGTTCAATCCCAGGCACGTCGGTGTGAGTGTTCACGCAGGGGCTGGGATCCCATTTCCAGCCCCGCGCGCCAGGCACTAAACCGGTTGCTGGCCCTGCGACCAGGCCTAGCTCACCTGGGTCCCTGTGGACTCCTGCTGCCACCTACTGGGGACATGCAGGAAATGTGACCAATGATACTTCATTGGCACCATCCCTCCATGTGCCCAGCTCCACTCGTATAGAGCCCAGCTCTGCAGGAAGGGGCATGGCCCATAGACTCACCCCCGGGTGCCCTGCCCTGACACCACCAGTGAGTGGTGCAGACCCCCCCCCAATTCAGTGCTGGGTTTCCCCTCTGAATGGGCCCTGGGGCTAGCCCTAGATGGGTTGCTGCTCTAGCCAGCCCCCCCTCCCCTCTGAAAGTTGGGGGAGGGGGAGTACTCTGAAAAGGCCAGGACCATCCCTGATTGGCCTCCAGCTAGTGGGAGGGGGCTGGGCTAGAGGTGCTTAAAATTATGATGCTTTAGGTGGCTGCTTATGTGGCCAACACCCATATCACGCCATGAGTAGCCCCATCCACTCCCTGCCCCGTCTGTCAAGCACCCAGCTTGTCCCGTCTAACCCCCCCACCCCCCAAAACACCCCATCCCTCCAAATGTATCCCCCTGCACCAGCAGGAAGTCTTGCAGGACAGACACCCTTCCAGGCATCCCAGGGGCAGCTGGGCTGTACGACCATGGATGTGGGCTGGAACAGACCAGGGCCAGTGCAAGGATGTTTCGCGCCCTAGGCGAAACTTCCACCTTGCGCCCTCCCCCATCCCCAAGCCCCCGCCCAGCGGTGCCCCCACAACAACTCCCCCTCCGCTCTGAGACGCCACCCCTTGCAGCAGCTCCCCACCCCCCACCCTGAGGCACCCCCTCAAGCCCAGCTCACCCCTGGCCCACCTCCTCCGAGCACGCCATCGCCGCTTCACTTCTCTCACCTCCCAGGCTTGCGGTACAAATCAGCTTAGGCGCCGTAAGCCTGGGAGGCGGGAGAAGTGAAGCAGCCACGGCGTGCTCGGGGAGGAGGCAGGGCAGGGTTGAGCTGGGGCGCGGAGCTCCCCTGTGTTCCCCCCCCTTACTTGCTGCAGGCGGCCGTCCCTGCGCTCCCCTGCCCCAGCTCCCTCCACCTAAATGCCAGCGGCGACCGGGGCAGCCAAAGATCCGGCTGCCGCGGTCGCTGCCGAAGAAAATGGCGCCCCCCAAATGCTAGCGCCCTAGGCGACCGCCTAGGTCGCCTAAATGGTTGCACCGGCCCTGGAGCAGACCTACCCAGCACCAAGAATAACTGACACAAACAATTAACCCTCCTGCCCCCAACAGCTCCATGTGCCATAAGGGATGGTGGGGCACTATCCAAGCTGCATGGAGCTGCAGGAAGAGATGACACCTGGCCTCTAGGTGCTCTCGAGGGTTTGCAGGCAGGACTGCGCCTGCCCTGCGAGCATTGGGGAGGGTTTCCAATAGCAGGGAGCGAGGTGGGGCAGATCTGGGCTCCTGCCCCCAAAGGTGCTCTGCTCTCCTAACCCTAAAACCCAGCTGACTATGATTTGAAGCATGTTCCACTCACGTGCTCTACCATTAGGCTCAGCCAGCAATGAGCCCTGCACGGTGCACGGCTGTTGGCATTGACCCACACAGAGCTAATCACAGGAGCGGGGCCTTCAGAGTGCAGCTCTGAAGGGGTTAAAGTCTCAGGGCATCACAGTAATCACTGGTTACTTTAACTAAGTACCAACAAGTCCCTTTCCCTCAGTGTCTGGCCACACTGCCCGAAAAAAAGGGGGGTTAATTCAAACACCCAAATGCCATTGTGACCAAAAACTGACTGAGAAATGTTATATTGGACCATTCACACCTTCCACCCTGTGGCGGGGACATGTAAACGGAGGGTGGTTCTTTGCCATCTTCTTCTCCACATAGATCCCACCTGGCTCCTTAGAAATACCCAGACAGAAGAGAGCTGAAGAAAGGGGATGAGGGAGACAGAGACCAGCTTTTCCTCTAGTTTCTCTCCCATGTATTGTCTGCCGCCCCCACGCTTACATTGATTAACTACACAGATGGGGGGCGGGGTCAGGCTTAAAATTACTTTAAGAAAAGAACCAGTATTTTGCCCCTAGGTGAGCACCAAAACCTGAGATGATACAACCCAAAAGGGGGGTTTTAAATCTGGTACTTTTCCATGTTTTGGCTCTTTCTGTTTCATGCTCAGAGTGGGGGTGGGTCAGTTTTCATGCACTAATAACAATATCAAGTACAAAAGGAGAGTTTTAATCAGAGGGTCCGGGAGCACTTTAGAAAGGAGGGCAAGCAGCATTTGCTGCATTTTACAC
Source organism: Mauremys reevesii (assembly GCF_016161935.1). NCBI lineage: Eukaryota > Metazoa > Chordata > Testudines > Geoemydidae > Mauremys > Mauremys reevesii. The sequence goes on from NC_052643.1 coordinate 3,038,594, forward strand.
ATGGGGAAACTGAGGCACAAGCAGCAAAATAACTTGCCCACTATCACAGGCTTTGAATTGGTAGCAGAACCCAGCACAGAACCCAGCTTCTCCCCTCCATGTTGCCACTGGGCCAGGCTGCCTTAGGCTAGCAAAACACTGCTAGTTCTTTAGCTCAGCCGCAGAACTAACTTGCCTGGCTGGGTCCCTTTAACACAGGAATTCCAGGCACCCTTGTGAAGAGCCCTTCCCACTCCCCCAGCCCTCTCTGGCCAGCTGATTGCAGGCAGGGCACATGGAGAATGATTTACCAGCACCCTAGCCCCCTCCTGGTGCCTCTTATCAAACTCCTCTCTGCAGACCTTTGAGACTGACATCAGCCAGGCAGAGCCCAGCTCCCCACACCTGATTCCAAGCCCGCTCAGAGTTGGTGGAAAATGTTCTCCTTTGAGTTCCTGGCCTCCTGGCTCCCCAGCTTCCCCAGCTTGGCCTGGGGTTCCACCCTGCTGGACTCTCTCTTGCAAGGTGAGTTTAGCCCTTTACTAGCTGCCCCCTCTGGTCTCCTTGGCTTCCCCAGGACCCACCTGGCTCTTTTCTCCCCTGCAGGGCTGATAGGAGCCTGTGCTGTGTCTGTCCTCTGCACCCTGGTGAAGATTTATCTCTACATCCAGTGTCTGAAGTAAGTGGGGGAGGAATCGCTCCTCCCAACAAAAATGATTCCCTGAGCAGCTTTGATTTCCGCCAAGCCCTTTCTCCCTGCCCCCGGGTCCTGCTGCCCGGCGGGTTCAGTTGAGATGGGCACACGCGCTGCTTGAGTGCCACCTGGTGAAGAATGGACTCTGACGCCGGGCATTGAAATCCAGGCGGGTCGCAGCTCGCTGGCCGGCAGCGTGACCCTGCTGGGCTGTCTGGAATGGCAGGTTCTGGCCCCTGCTGGGCTCCTGCCAGTCTCCTGGGCCTGGCGGAGGAAAAGCTATTTGAGTCTCTAGCTCCTTTTCCTTGGGTAGAGCCTTGGATCTGATTGCAAAGATTAACGGGCATCTGGGGCTAGGCTGCCCCCTGGCCCTGTCCCTCCCTCCCCCCCCCCCGCTGTTTACTAGCCTATACAACAAGGGCGTGACACACTTCATGCCTTGTGTAGGCCCAGCTCAGTGCAAACATCCCTCTGCCCCCCCTCCCCTCCCCCGATCCCTGTGTGCTGCCCCGTCATCCCCTTCTACTACAGGGACTCCCTGCAATCCCCCTGCTCCTCCCTCATGCCAGGGGCACAGGGTGTCCCCCTCCCCCATAAAATTGTCTCTCTGCCCTGCATGCCAGGGGCTCCCTGTACCCACATTCCCTCTTCCCCATACCCATGGCTCTGTGGGCCTCCCTTCCCCCCTCCAGCCCATTATTAATTCCTTCTGTCTGGGCACTGAGGGGTCATTCTGGGGGTCAGCATGTTAGCCTCTATGGGGAGGATGGGCAGGGCTGGGCTGGGGTGACGCTGAATGGCATTAATGGCTGCCCCCCACCAGCTCTTTGAGCTGTAGAGGATTGCAAGCCTGGCTGAAGCTGCTGGCTCTGCCAACCATGTGCCAGGGTCTCCCCACTTCCCCCTTTTGGTTTTTCTGATCACACCCACCAATCAATAGCGTTCTGCCCAGTGATGCCTAGAACATTCCCTGGCTTTTGGAATTGATCAGACACGGCCTTCCAAAGTTACTGCGTTACAAACACATGTTCAGAACCTCTCTTGGCTCAGCCAATGTGTCAGATCAGGTGTATCCCAACGGATCAGCTCCCTGGCTGGCCCCGAAGGCTGCCTCTGGGGGCCAGCAGGGGCCAGCTACTAGTTACACTTGGGGAAGGGGGGGAAGATTGGCCAAAAAAGAAGTCTTTGTGCCCCACCCCGCAATGCACAGGCCACTCTTAAGGTTGCCAATTTTGGTTGGCGTTAATCCTGGAGGTTTCATTGCATGAAATGAATCCTGGCTGGTTGGCAACCTCTGCTGGTCGAGCTGCTCAGCCCTCTCTGAGAGGGACCCACTAGCGCCCCTGTGCTGGGAATTGGGTGTCTCTAGGTGTCTATGGGGGTGCACCCCAGAGCCTTTGCCTGCCACACAGGGAGGAGAAAGCACCAAGCTACCCTTGCACGGAGGGGCTGTAGCCTATTCAACCCAGCCCCAGCTGCTTGTGGAAGGGGTCCCTTCCCTTTCTCCTTGCTCCAGCCTACCCCAACGTCCTCCACCCCAACACTGCTCAGGGCAGACCTGCCACCTCAAAAGCCAAAGGGGAACACCCCCCTCCCTGGCCCTGAACCCACCACAGAGTGGACCTGCTCTCCCCCATGGCCAGAGCCCAGGAGATGATCTGTGAGGGACAGCTGCCAGGGGGGCTGGGACAGGGGACCCGGTGTAGGTTGAAGAGCTCTAGGAGAATGGGTGGGTAGCTGGGGTGGGGGAAAGGTCTGGAACTGGGTTTCTTCAGGATTATTATTTACTTTCTGGCTGAGGGGGCCTCTTGTGTGGCCAAAATTCTAGAGTCGCTGCCCGTCAGGTGGAGCCAACCCTGGGCAGCTTCGTGTGCCTGGATCTCTTGGGTCAGACCCGAAGACCCACGAGTCCCGCTGCTCTGTGAAGATCTCCTGCCCCTCGTTCAAAGTGTATGGCCGAGGCCTGGTGTCTTTGACTCAAGCTCCTCTCCCCAGAGTCAGCTGCATCTCGCTGGGGCTGGATGTGCATAGCTGGCCTTTGTGCATAAACTAGAGCAGACGGGTAACACTTTGGGATCCTGAGCTGCTGTGGTAGTTATTAGCTGCTTTGGATGGAGGACTTGGGGAGCAGGGGGCATCCTCCAGGCAGGAGAGGGGCCTGGATGGACCTAAGGAGAAAGCAAGAAAAGCTGCTCTTGGTTGGAGTAATGGGGGGAGTCGGGCCCCTTGGGGCTTGATCCTGCAGATGCTCTGTTTCCACTGAAACCAATGGACCTTCCCACACTCTGGCACTGCACGGAAGGGTGAGTTACCAGAATCTGGCTACAGGGCTGGGCCCTCAGTCCAGCTGCTCCATTTCTTTGAGGGTGAAGGTGGTTTAAGGTTAGCTGCCTGGGGCCCGGACTTCCCCTAATGCAGCAGGAGGGAGGGATTCCCCAGCACCCCGAGGACTGATCCTGAGCCAGCTGTGCCCTGAGCCTGTGTCTCTCTGTTCCCAGTGACCCGGACAGGCAGAAGGAGAAGGAGATCATCCGCTCCCAATGGTCCCTGCTGGATCACATCCACCTCCTTCTACTGACGTTGATCTTCACGGTGGTTGGGTATCGCGTGGCTGCTTTGGTGGTGCTGGAGTTTTCCCTCAGGGCTGTGTCTATGCTGCTGTCCCTGAATAAGGTGAGTTGCCACCTCTGGGTAAGGGCCTGTGTAATAATCTCCTGATACTCTCTGTAGTCATGTATGAGCCATTGTTGGGACCGGACCAGGAGGGTGGATTCCTGATGTATAGTCTAGTGCAGTGTAGTAATAACTCACAGCTCTGACAGGACACTTTCCTTCAGTAGATCTCAAAATGCTTAATAAAGGAGATCTGTGTCATTTATCCCCGTTTTACAGAAGGGGAGACTGAGGCAGAGTGGAGTAGGGACTTGCCCAAAGTCACACAGAGCCAGGAATAGAACCCAGGTCTCATGAGTACCAGTTTAGTGCGCTATTCACTAGGCCACACTGTGCATGGTTCTCTATCTTCCATTTGCCTGTAATATTCCTGCCCCAGGGAGTGTCCAGCCCTAGTTGATGACCTGATGAAGGCTGGAGTCTATGAACACCCCTGCGACTGGCCTGAGGGAGGTGCTGCAGAGCTGACTTCTCCAGACCTCGCTGGTCTGAGGACCAAGAGACTAGAGCCAGGAGTCAAACGTTGATCTGCTGAGTGGCAGCCCAAGGCAGCGGTTTTCAAACTGCGGAATGGAAGGCACTAGGTCCTGGCAGCTCTGGTCAGCACCGTCGACCGGGCCATTAAAAGGCCTGTGGTGCCTGGCTAAGGCAGGCTAGTCCCTACCTGTTGTGACACCGCGCTGCACCCTGGAAGCTGCCAGCAGCAGGTCCAGCTCCTAGGCGGTGGGGCCATGGGGCTCCGTGCGCTGCCCCCACCTCGAGCACTGGCTCCACATTCCCATTGGCTGGTTCCCAGAAGCTAGGGGGGCAGCACCTGCGCCTGCTGCTGGCTGCTTCCGGAGCGCAGTGCAGTCCGCAGTGCCAGGACAGGCGGGAAGCCTGCCTTTGCACCCCGGCTGCGCCACTGACCAGGAGCAGCTGGAGGTAACCCCACGCCCCAATCTCCTGCCCCAGCCCTATGCCCCTCCTGCACCCCAACCCCCTCATCCCTGGCTCCACCCTAGTCTTCACCCCCAGCCCAGAGCCCTGACCCCCCTCCTGCACCCCTGCCCCAGCCCTGAGCCGCCCCAAACCCAGAGACCCCTCCTGCACCCCAAACCCCAGCCCTGAGCCCCCCCCAAACCCAGAGATCCCTCCTGCACCCCAAACCCCTCATCCCCAGCTCCGTTGGGCTGTGGGCATCAACAATTTTCTTCAACAGGGTTGCCAGAAAAAAAAGGTTGAAAACCCCTGGCCTAGGGTCCTAGCTGCTGGACCACCCTTCCTGGGCAGAGTCAGATGACACGTGATTAGACGCATGTGTAGGCCCAGAGGTTTTGCTCATCAGACCGTCCTGTGTCTGGGCTGCTGTGGGATGGGAGAACCTACCGGGGTTGGGAGCTCCTCGTTTTTACCAGTGCTCCTCCGCCCGAGGGTCTGCAGCTCATGAAACCTCAAGGCAGAGGCCTACGAAGTCCTAACTTCTGGCCACAGGCCACGTGGGGTGTGGATGTGGAGGAGAGGACAGGCAAAGGGATGTTGTGCCAGACATTCGAGGGCAGCAGGGAAGGAGCTACCTGTCCTGGGGCAGTCCCTTAGCTCAGGTGGTAGGTGGGTAGCTGAAGGAGCAGCGCCCTGGTCCCAGCGCTGCACAATGTGAACCACACGCAGCTGTCTTGTTACACCACCATTATCTTAGCTGCAGTGTAACATTATCCGCCCCAAGTTGGCGGCTGCTCTCTGACGTCTTGAGTGGTTTCCATTTGCTGTGCCGGGGAATTAGACCAGCCGCTGAATTTTAGGCTCTGCCTCGAGCAACGTGTATCAATAGCCGTCCCACGGGCATGCAGCTAACGTGCTGCATCTCCAACGCTCTGCTTCCGCAGGGGGCCCACAGCAGCCAGTTGTACCTGCTGTGCCAGTACTCCCTGGGGTGCGGCATCTCCTGCAGCCTCAGCTACCTCCTGGAGGGAGCTCCCCACCGCAGCTGCAACCTGCTCCTCAGCTTGGGCCTGGCCGGCCTGATCACCTGCTACGTCTGGAGGCTGGCCCGGCACGTCTGCACCATGTACGAGCTGCACAGCAAGGAGCGCTACTGCGGGGTCTGCATCTTCCTGCTCACCACCTGGCACGGCATCCCCACCCTGCTCTGCAACGCCCTCAAGATCACCTTCGTGGTGGCTGACCTGGCCGCTGTCGCGCTGATCAACAGGGATTTCCTCACCACCTCGGAGGCCGTACGCTTCTGGACGCCGCTCACCATCTGCTACACCCTGCTGGTCATCTACATGCAAGGTGAGGTCCCCGTGGCAGCTCGGAAACCAGCTGATCTCCTTCCTGGCCAGATGCTCCCAAGGCCCCTAGGTTTCTTTGGCAAGGGGATTTGCTTTGTGCACTTCCAGGCAAGACGGAGGAACCCCCTGGTCTTATTCGTGGGGACTAACCGCTCAAAACGGGACCTTTAAACGGAGCCCTCCCAATGAGCAAGTCCAGCCGTTGGACGCAGGACACGGGGTCGAGCTGCCCACCAGCGTATGATCAGCCCATGGGAGCTTGTTCTGTTTTGCGCTTCGTTGGTGGAGCGAGTGTGGTGGGCGGGAATGTTTGGAACCAGAATGGGATCGAATTCTCTCCTGCTGCTCGTGTAGTTCTGGTAGCGCTCAGGCGTGTTTCTCATTGTCCTGGGAACTGTTCCCACCACCTCGAGCCACAGATTATAAATCCCGAAGTGACCGCTGTGATCCTCTCCTCTGACCTCCTGCCTAGCTCAGGTCATAGGCCTCCAATGCCTGCGATCCATTCTCCAATTTCTGCCAAGGGCGGAGATCTGGACTGTCCCGGGCAGCAGCTCAGGAACATGGCTTCCTGCAGCCCTGCCCTGGAGGCAGAACAGACGCTACTCTTCTGTTCTTAGCATGCTAGTTTGATCGAAGCTAGTGCAGATATGTCTGCCCAAGCTGGGAGTTACACCTCCAGCGCCAGTGTAGCTGTATCCAATGTCTTAGGAAGGGACCATTTTCCTGGCCATAGCAGCCACGTGATGTGGCCGAAGTTGCTGCCCAAGCCCAAAGGGAGGGTAGGAAATGGTTCATGCTGTGACCGTTTTGTTCCTGGCAGAGGAGCAGAGGCATAACCCCAGCGAGCAGATGGTCTATCAGACAGTGTTTGTGAGGATGGGAGGCTTGCTCATCCTCCTAATGACGGTGGGCCGGTGGATGGACATCGTGAACATCTTCATCTCGCTGGTGGGTGAGATCTGGTGCCTGGTTCGGGCAGGAATCATGCTGGACATCTGCCGGGCGCAGGTGAGACTGCCCACGTACCTTACGCGCATGCTGCACCTGGGGGAGTACGAGGGAGGCTATAATGGTCTCCTGTGTTCCTCGGGGCAAATCCAGCCCTGCCCTGTGCAATCTAACCTCCGAGGGACTGTGAGTCGGCTTGCAAGGGCAGAACTGTTCCACTGCCCTGGAAATCTCAGGAGAGTCTGCTTGGTGCTCACATGATGGGCTCTGGGCCTCACCGACTCTGAGTGGGAGAGGGAGGAATTGTGGAAGTGAGGGGAGAGGAGAAGGATGTTTAGCACAGCGGGTCGACGGGAACGAGGCTGGGTAGCTAAGGGGCTGCCATGGAGGCAGGAGGATGAAGCCGGCAAGGGCCCAGTTCTCTGGGGTGGAATGACACTGACTCCAGCAGAGACCTGGGCCCCGAGTGTCGGAGGGAGACAGGTGGCAGCTCCTCAGGGCACTCCTGTCCGGGGAGTGGGCAGCCCAGCGAGAGCCCGAGAGAGCTCCTGGCTATGGGCGCAGGTAGCTGCCCGTTGGCTTGTGCCTGATGCTGCTCGGGCAGGCCGTGAGTGCGGGCTCGTGGCTGGAGAGGCTGTTCGCTGTCTAATATTTGTGGGGGGGGGGGGGTTGCTTCTCCACAGGATTTTTCTCAAAGGTTCCCAGAACTCAGTTCCAGGCAGCCCCAGCCTAGGCCTGAGCCCCAAAGCAGAAAATTCAGCTCAGTGACCAAGTCCCCAAGTGGAGAGGCCGGAGCCGAGAGCTGAGGAGGAGGCTGCCGTGTTCCAGGATGGCGAGAAAGGCAAAGCCCCAGCGACCGGGACTGAACGGTGACATTTTAAGCTCCAGGCCATGCCGGCTGACGCGGCTTAATTCACAGGCCGTACGTCCTCCAGTAGCAAACCAGCCGCGGGGGCGATCTGCTGAGGACGTTCTCAATGGACAGTTGACTGCACAGTCCCAGGTTAACTGTCTAGATGACTCTTTGCTCCCCTCAACCCCCCACCCCAAACACACTGTGGTTGGTCGATGTAAACTGGTCCCTGGAAATGGGGAGGCCCCATATCGCCCTCCGGGCTGCATCACATACTGGAGAATGGGAAACCCTTCCCCCACCGCCCCTGGATTTTAAAGGTTTCACTTTCCCTGCTGGCTCTTTCCAGATCGTCTCTAGCTTGCCCCGACCAGCAGCTCCCGGGTGCTAGTGATCCCAGCCTCTCCCGGCGCCTGAGCTTGCAGTGCTCGTGTCAGGAGCCAGCTGTCCCTGGATCAACCCCAAAGCCAAGTGTCTTGCCCACTGAACTGCTGCATAAGGCCAGTTATGGAGGTGGGTGGCGGGAGGAGCTTGGTCAAAGCCAGACGGGGTTGCTGCTGTCTGAGGTTTTGGTGGCCTAGTGGAATGAGTTGGTGGCCAGCTGGATCCATGCACAGGTGTCCCCACTGCCTGACTCACAATCCCCATCGGCCCCCTGCTCACAGCCGCCAGAGAGTGAATGGGCATGGGCCTTGCTGTCCTCCTGATTGTCCCTTCAAGTCAGGGCTGAGGCCACTTGGCAGGGGAGACAAGCTGGGGGATGGAGGGCCAGGGCTGTTAATCCAGCACCTACTGTAAAGAATTCACTCTTACTTCATTGCCAAGGAAATACCCCTCCTCACGGGGGGTTGGTGCAGTGGGGGCTCCCTCTCATCTCACAGCAGCAGGCAAGGCCTCCCCTCCATGTGCACTTCCTCAGCGTCCCTGGGGGCCAGGGGCTGGGGTGTCACTCAGTGCCCCTTAGCATCTAGCTGTCCCGGGGGCACAGAGCCATTCCCCTGTAGCCTGTTCCTCCAGGGCTCTGAAGAGGACGAGCCTGCAGCTGGGCTGGATGTTTGGTAGCAGGAGCTGGCTCAGCTGGACGGGATCACTGAATTGCTGCCTTCGTGTGAGGCTGGAGCCGACCTTGAAATCGAGCAGCCCATGATGGGACAGTCCGGACCTCCTGCTCCAGATCTGCCTCATCCCCCTGGGCCATGGGTTTGCTCTGTCCCATTCAGGCTCCCTCTGACCTTGCACTAGCCTCTCCTTCAGAACCCTTCGGCCACATGCTCTGGGGCTGTGACTGCAATGAGCGCCTGGGTTGGGCTCCGGACACCATCCCAGAATGAGATGAGAGGCGCGGTGCCCGTCAGCTTCCCTGTCTAGTGAGTTAGGTGGAAGAAGGGAATCCATGGACTTTTGTACTGTCAATTGTGTGGCCATACGTGAGAATAAAGTGTTTAAAACACACTGAGCTGGAGGGTGCGTGGCTAGAGCCCCGTCCCTCATTACTGCGCTTCTGACTGTTTATCGCTGTCCTTGGGGAGGGTCCTGACCTGATCAGTGGCAACTGAAGTGACAGGAAATGTTTGGAGCTACGTGGCCTGATGTGCTTCAATCTTCTCTTCACTCCCCACCAGCCTGCTCTGCCCCTGCCCTCCTCCCACCCAACTGAGTGGAAGGGATGGCTCAGTGGTTTGAGCATTGGCCTGCTAAACCCAGGGTTGTGAGTTCAGTCCTTGAGGGGGCCACTTAATGATCTGGGGCAAAATCAGTACTTGGTCCTGCTAGTGAAGGCAGGGGGCTGGACTCGATGACCCTTCGGGGTCCCTTCCAGTTCTGAGATACAAATATATATGGAGATATGCCTATCTCACTAGCTTTGGTCTATCCAGCCAAGTAAGATGATGGGTAAAGGTAACATCAGGGGCCAGAACAACACACCAGTTCTTGGGCTCCTGCCTTCCACATCAGGTGAGGGTGCTGCAGAACTATTTCCACTGCTGCTGCCACCTGCTGTAAACCAGGACTGGAGAGGGAACAGACTCCAGGAGCAGGCGGCTGAGTAGATAGTGCTGGCAAGCCTGGCCCTGACTGATGGGCCTCATGGGGGCTGTGAAATTTTGTGGGGAGTTAATGTCTTGGCTGGGAGAGAAGCTTAAATAAAAAATCGTCTTCTCTTAAGTGGTGCTGGAGGGCTCCCGCTCCCTGTCTGGAAGGGTTATGGGGGTGATTTTATTTTAACCCAAGACAGCTTGATTTGCTCATTTTACACATGCACGCCCCGCCCCAGTCCAAAGCCCGGCCGCATCATGTTTCTCCAGCAGGGATCAGCAACGGGGAGATTTTGGCCCTAAAACCTTCGGGCTGGGATCTCCCTGCTCTTCACCAGCCCGTGGGAGCAGGTGCTACTGGCCTCGTTGCACATGGGGACGCTGAGGAACAGAGAGTTTGTGACCTTACCAAGAGTTGGGGGCGGAGCTTGGAACTGGCCTCAGGCTCCTGCCTCCTACGACTGTACCCTGCCCCCCTGCCCCCTTGCTGTCCCCGGGAGGGTACTGTCCCAACGACTAAGGAATGGGTCAATTCAAGGGCCTGAACTACAAGGAACAGCCCCACTCAGCCTCTCGAGCCTGTGAAATCCAGGGTGAAAACTTACCTCCCTCTGTGCTCACTGCACCACCCAGCGCTGTGAAGTTCGGCTGGGTGCAGGGCCAGCCACGGCAGGGTCCCACGATGCAGGGCCCACGTTCCCGCAGAATCACAACCTGCATCTTACAGCTGGAGCAGCGGCTTGCCGCAGGCCGCACAAGGCAAAGGCAGCCGTGGAACCCAGAGGCCTATTACAGGCTTTAGCTGCAGGGACCATCTTCCCCTTCAAAGCCCCCTGCTCCTGGAACAACTTGCCCTGCTGTGGATCCATGCCCTGCCGATGGCTCTGCGCCCCCAGTTCCCCCCTCCTTTGTGCCCGTGGCCAGGTAGAAGGAGGAGAGGGAGGATGACGATGAGCCCATGGGCACAGGCAGGTGTTCCCAGACTGAGGGGAGCTGAGGAGGGGCTGGGGGAGCAGTAGCTAGGGGGCTTGTAACAGGGAGGGGAGCTTGTGGGTTGTAAAGTGCTATCACCACCTGGTATCAGCGCCACCCCAGTCACTACTGCATCCCCCGGCCCACTTCCTGCAGCCACCCTGCTACTGAGGCCCCCACCAGTGACTGTATCTCTGGTGGGCATCACCCTTCCAGTGGGGTTCTGAGCACTGGCTGGCCAGGATGTAGCCCCTGGCTCTGAGTGCTGGGATCAGCTGGTTCTCCCGCAAATGCAGAGCAGGGATCTAGGCCAACCAGCCGGCCACAGGGTGTCACTGTTGCTATTCACATGTCCCAGCAAAGGGCTGCGTCAGCAGCTGCTGGCTGGGAATGAACCTGGGCACGAACAGATCCAAGCTGGACTTGCTGTCGAGTGATGCCAATGCAGAGTGGCAGCGCAGGCCCTGGGGGGGCTCCCCCACAGGTCTATGGTGCTGTCAGCCCAGCCCCCCTCTGCTGCTGATTCCCCTCAGCCTGCATCAACTTGTCACATCTGCTCCTCTGACAGCAGCATGTGCAGCTTGCGGGGCTGGCAGCACAGCTGGCCAGCTGCAGAGGGGGTGGGCTGAGGATCCCCCTCATCACGATGAAGAGCAGCGTTTGCAGCAATTCCCACTCAGCCTTAGAAAGCCATGGGGGGACCTTGGGAAATTTGGGAATTGTGCCCAGCTCTCTTCATGGGCACTGACAGCTCTCCCCGTGTCCCCCGGGGGCTGGCAGGAATCCCTGCTCTAACACCGAACAGCGGGCATCCCAGGCTCGCCTCCAGGGCCTGTAGCTACCCGCTGCAGAACAGCGCCCTGCCAGCGTAATACTGACGGCAACATTCCTTCCCCAACCCGCACCCTGCCCGGACTTGTGCCTACACACGAAGGCGCGGGCTGGTGGGTGAAAGGCCTTAAAGGAGGCTGCAGTCATTATGACGGAAATGGCTTTGCTTTTCTGTTCCTGTCAATGTTTGACTTTATATCCCCTGCCAGCTCACCTAGTCCTGTGCACATGCACGGCTTCTCGCATCTGAGGAGCTCAAAGCATTTTTATCCCTGTCTTACTGATGGGGAAATTGAGGCACAATGTAATGACATGACTTGCCCAAGTTCACCCAGGGAGCCTGTGGCATAGCTGAGGCTAGAATCCAGGTCTCCTATATGCCAGTCTGTTCTGGCGCCTAGACTGATCCAGCCCATACGTCACTGGTAACATACAATGTCTTTCTTCTAACAGCCCTGGACTCAGGAGGTGTGTTTGGATCTGGCCCAGACTCCAGGAGTGGACTAACGCTGAATCAGGGTGAGAGGTCTGCATTGAGATCCAAAGGAGCCAAAAAGCTCGCAAGCGCATCTCATGAAATTTCAGCTCAGACAGGTGGAAAATGTCCTAAGAGGCACTGAAGAAAATATTGCAAGATTTGCCAGCCTGAATGGTGGGGCTCTTGGGAGCTCCACTGTCCTACTGGGATTTCTGCCACCTTGGGACAAAGGTACCGAGAACGACAGCACCTGACCTGTAGCTGTAAAACAGGCCCCTTCTGCTGCTGGTTCAAACCTGAATTCAATGCCGTAGGAGCAGGTTCAGATCCAGGGACTTGATTCCATAAACGCCAGCATATCCTGACATGCCACGTGGTTTGGAGTGAAGGGTCCGGTCCACTACTGCTTTTTTAAAGGCAAGATTAGAGATGTTTGGTAACCCACTGTCTCTTTAAGAAGTGCAAGGGTCATGTGATTGCCAGTAGACACACGCCCCTTTGAGGCCCATAAAAACCGAGACCCTGTGTAGCTACTTTAAGAGGAGTGCTGGGCCTGCAGTGTAGAAACGCTGCAATTGCTCTGGTGTGGAGAGGTGAGAAATGCTGCTTTACCTAGCAGCATGGTTAGTGGAGCCGGATGGAAAATGGGGGTGGATAAGTTGATTAGTGGCAGGAAGTTGAATACCAAAAATTCTGGCCAAAATCCAAAATATTTTGGTTTTTAGAAATGTTGCCCCATGGGAAACATTGTTGTAGGTCAGGTGCCTAATACTCCTATCCCCCTCTGTAGGCTACGTTCCCTGGTTGGACTATGTTTCCCATGATACACCCTGGTCTCCCCTCTTGGAGAAGTCACCTAGTGTGTCATGGAGAGTCCCTGGCTATGGTGCAACATGGGAGATGTAGTTCATCCAGGAGCCTGGCCCATAGTGGAAAATGGAGACATGAGGCAACTGAACTACAATTCCCATGAGGCACTGGGATAGCATTGTCCAATTGAAATATTTCTGGGTTTATACAAAATATTTTGGTATTGGGGTGATCAGGGGTTTGTTTGTTTTTTTTCCAAAATAAATTTGTTTTGTGGAAAACAGACACCTATTGTGAAAAATGCATTTGTTGAAATCCCAGTTTTCTGTCAAAATAACCATTTAGGTGGTAAAATTTTCAAACAGCCCTAATGGTTGGTTTTTGATGTGCATTCACCATAAGCAAAAATGATGTGTTTGCTGTTTAGCAGAAGCTAAATGAATCATAGAATCATAGAATTTATGATCAGAAGGGACCATTATGATCATCTAGTCTGACCTCCCGCAAGATGCAGGCCACAAAAGCTGAGCCACCCACGCCTGAAATAATTCTCTCCCTTGACTCAGCTGTTGAAGTCCCCAAATCCTGATTTAAAGACTTCAAGTAGCAGATAATCCTCCAGCAAGCGACCTCTGCCCCATGCTGCGGAGGAAGGCGAAAAACCTCCAGGGCCACTGCCAATCTACCCTGGAGGAAAATTCCTTCCCAACCCCAAATATAGCGATCAGCTGAACCCTGAGCATGCGGGCAAGACTCTCGAGCCAGACACTCAGGAAAAAGACTTTCAATATCCCAACATTGACCCTCGGTACTAATTACCAGTGGTGGCACGTTATTGACCTATTGACTAAATCACGTTATCCTATCAAACCATTCCCTCCATAAACTTATCAAGCTTAATCTTAAAGCCAGAGAGGTCCTTCGCCCCCACTGTTTCCCTCGGTAGGCTGTTCCAGAATTTCACTCCCCTAATGGTTAGAAACCTTCGTCTAATTTCAAGCCTAAACTTCCCGACTGCCAATTTATATCCATTTGTTCTCGTGTCCACATTAGTACTGAGCTGAAATAATTCCTCTCCCTCCCTGGTATTTATCCCTCCGATATATTTAAAGAGAGCAATCATATCTCCTCTCAACCTTCGTTTGGTTAAGGAAAACAAACCAAGCTCCTCAAGTCTCCTTTCATACGACAGGCTTTCCATTCCTCGGATCATTCTAGTGGCCCTTCTTTGTACCCGTTCCAGTTTGAATTCATCCTTCTTAAACATGGGAGACCAAAACTGCACACAGTACTCCAAATGAGGTCTCACCAACGCCTTGTATAACGGGACTAGCACCTCCTTATCTCTACTAGAAATATCTCGCCTAATGCATCCCAAGACCGCATTAGCTTTTTTAACGGCCACATCACATTGCCGACTCATAGTCATCCTACGATCAACCAGGACTCCTAGGTCCTTCTCCTCTTTCGTTACTTCCAACTGGTGTGTCCCCAGCTTATAACTAAAATTCCTGTTAGTCATCCCTAAATGCACTTCTCACTATTGAATTTCATCCTATTACTAATACTCCAGTTTACAAGGTCATCCAAATCTCCCTGGAGGATATCCCGATCCTTTTCCGAATTGGCAATACCTCCCAACTTGGTGTCATCCGCAAACTTTATCAGCCCACTCCTACTTTTGGTTCCGAGGTCAGTGATAAATAGATTGAATAAAATCGGACCCAAAACCGAACCTTGAGGAACTCCACTGGTAACCCCCCTCCAACCCGACAGATCACCTTTCAATACGACCCGCTGCAGTCTCCCCTTTAACCAGTTCCTTATCCACCTCTGGATTTTCATTTCGATCTCCATCTTTTCCAATTTAACCAGTAATTCTTCATGCGGTACCATATCAAACGCCTTACTGAAATCAAGATATATTAGATCCACCGCATTTCCCTTGTCTAAAAAATCTGTTACTTTCTCAAAGAAGGAGATCAGGTTGGTTTGGCACGATCTACCTTTCGTAAAACCATGTTGTAATTTGTCCCAATTGCCATTGACCTCAAGGTCCATAACTACTCTCTCCTTTAATATTTTTTCCATGACTTTACATACTACAGATGTTAAACTAACAGGCCTGTAGTTACCCGGGTCACTTTTTTTCCCCTTCTTGAAAATAGGAACTATATTAGCTAATCTCCAGTCAAACGGTACAACCCCCGAGTTTAGAGATTCATTAAAAATTATCGCTAACGGGCTTGCAATTTCACTCGCCAATTCCTTTAATATTCTAGGATGAAGATTATCCGGCCGCCTGATTTACTACCGTTAAGCTGTTCAAGTTTGGCTTCTACCTCGGATACTGTAATTTCCAACCCCGCACCTTCATTCCCATCAGTCACTCTGCCACTATTCCTAAGCCCTTCATTAGCCTCATTAAAGACTGAGGCAAAATATTCGTTTAGATATTGTGCCATGCCTGGCTTATCCTTAATCTCCACTCCGTTTACAGTTTTAAGCAGTCCCACTTCTTCTTTCTTGGTTTTCTTCCTATTTATATGGCTAAAAAACCTTTTACTATTGGTTTTAATTCCCTTCGCAAGGTCCATCTCTACCTGGCTTTTGGCCTTTCTCACTGCATCCCTACACCCTCTGACCTCAATAAGATAGGTTTCTTTGCTGATCCCTCCCATCTTCCACTCCTTGTACGCTTTCTGTTTCTGTTAACGGCTGGGGCCTCAGCTGCTGCATTCGTAGGGAGGTGATAATACTTGTCCCCCTGTGAGATCCATAGATGGATTGCACTGGAGAAGTGCTAAGGACTTAGGGTAACCAGAGAGCAGATGTGGAAAATAAGAAAAAGACCCAAAAATCGTGACTGTCCCTATAAAATCAGGACATCTGGTCACCCTATAAGGACTTGACTCTGGCTGGAGCCCTAGACAGCAGGTCAAGTTAGTTCCTGTTTTTAGTGGCCCGTGTGTTTCCTGTGCCCCTGAGCGTGACCTCTCTGCTTCCCAAGCCAAGAGCAGCGAGCGGATGCTGACACCACAGCCCTTTCTTCCGGTGCAGCGAAAGCTTTGGCACGGGTGCAAGTAAACTCCACTCCTGTAGCGGCAGCGCAGGAAGCGCCTGCTATTGTAGCCACTTACCAGAAGTGCCACTGAGTTAACTTGCAGAAGGCTCTGAAATGGAAACGTCGTAAACCACCAGAGCGGTGACTGTGCTGTGGAAACAGATTTACGCCAGGGATGGCTTGGGCTCCTGGTGTCAGGTTTTTTTATTATTAATAATAATCCCTTGCTCTCGTATAGCTCTCAAAGCGCTTTACAAAGGAAGAAAGGATCATTATCCCCATTATACAGATGAAGAAACTGAGGCATAGAGGGGCAGTGACTCGCCCAACGTCACCTAGCAGGCCAGTGGCAGAGGTGGGAATAAAACCCAGCTCTCCTGAGTCCCAGGGCAGTGCTCTAACCACTAGCACACACAGTCACTGTCTAAAAAGTTTTAAATCTATGAGAGCACTTTTTAAAATGTAAGCTGAGCTTTGCAGCTCATAACCTGATTCCAGCAGTCGGAGCTTTACAAAAACCGCTATATCTCAGGAGAGCTAGCTCCACTGTGTTTTCATCCCTCATGTGGATGTCATAACTGTTAAATAAAAGCCTCCTGCATAAACCCAAAATAACCCGACTCCTCAACAGTACAACACTTCTCACCCCAAGACCACAAGAAGGGAGATGGTAAAGATTACTTGATGATAATGCCTGCAGCTGTAATTTTCACTCCATGCAGCTGAAGAAGTGAGGTTTTTTTACCCATGGAAGCTTATGCCCAAATAAATCCATTTAAGGTGCCACTGGACTCCTCATTTTTGTGGATACAGACTAAGACAGCCACCCCCCGATTCCTGATTACTTGATTTGAGCCTGGGCTAGGAATAGCAGTTGAAAGAGAGAGAGAGGGAATTGAGCTGTGCCTGCAAGATCCTCAAAAGCCTCGATACAGAGACACGCTTCCCTCGGGAAATGTCAGCTTGCCCTGGGCAGTCCGAGAGCGCAGACTCATTCACGTGCAATTGGATGGCGCACGTAGCCAGAGCAGACTTACTCAGGATAGTCGGAGATAGCAGCTTTGGGTCACACATGGTCCATCCTCGCACGCCTCCTCGTGCAATGTCATGTTGGTGTGAACTCAGGCCTCCTCTGCTGTAAGGGGCATTGGGACTGTGAACGGCAGGTGGTGTGATCACGCCACCTGCTGGTGGAGGCCCATTGGTGTGGAAAGATGGTGGGAGAAACCTACAGGCTGGCAAGTTACTGCATAAAAAAGTAGTTCTTACTCCAGTGATCTGTTCCTTGCCTATACTCGGATGCATAACTCCCCGTTTTATTTCTGTGAGCCCTGCAGAAGCCAGCGCACTGCTGGGAAAGTGGCCTTTCAGTTCCTATCATTTATCCCTGTGCTAACAGGCTGGTGGTAATGGGATTGCAGGGGTGTCATTGTTGGGGGTTTTACCCTCATGCATCCACTGTGTCCCGTGTTTGTTCATTAGCATCCTCGGCTGCAGCTAGTCCACCCACTGCAATGGCTAGTCCCAAAGATACTGTACACCAGAAATCAGGGATCAAAGACATGGGGAAATTCTAGCAAAGCAAATCCGGGCTCTGCAGCAGCATTTGCGAAGCAGGTAGTAAAGATACTGCGTTACCACTGTATGGGAGTGGGACAGAGGAGTGAAATAAGCCAGCAAATGAAGGAGCGAAATACCAGGCTGTCGGGGAGAATCACGCCCAAGGGGGGATGAAGACGCGGTAACTGCGCCGGTGGAAATACCAGCAGGCCCGCATGGCGTGCCCTCTCCAAAGCAGGAATGTACAGGAGCCAGCCCTTTCTGCCAGTGTAATCCATGCTAACAGAGCGGCTGTTCACCCCTCTAGTGGCTGGGCCATGCATAGGGGTTTACGGGTCTGCTACTGCCCCTGAGCTAAAGGGCCTGTTCCTTTGAGCCCAAGCAGTAAAGGTTTGCGGTTTGAAATATCGGGCTCTCTGCAGGGCTAACTGTGGGGAGGGTTGTCTGGTCTGTGCCTTGCAGGAAGTCAGATAAGAGAATCTAATGGTTCCTTCCGGCCTTGAAATCTGTGACTCTAAAACAGGATGTCCTGGGTTCACAACCTGCGGATGACCTGAGCGTGGGGAAGGGAGCAGTGCAGGCTTCACTGCATGTCCCTGAGCCATCCAGCCAGTGCAGGGAGGTGCTGTGTACTGCATCTTACTGTTGCTTTGAAAAGGATATGGGCTCACTGCCCACCAGTGCTTGCTAATGGCTCTGTCAATGCAGGGAGCCTGGCCAGAACCTCTCCATGATGCTTAGCAGGTGCTCCAGGCTTCGGAGCCGGCGATCCGCATTCTGGGGGCGGACCCTCCTTTCACTCTTCTGCCACTCCTGCACTTTTTGATTTTCATTACTTGAATGCTGCATTACTGGTCTCCCATGTTTAAGAAGGATGAGTTCAAACTGGAACAGGTTCAGGGAAGGGCTACTAGGAGATCCGAGGAATGGAAAACCTGTCTTATGAAAGGAGACTCAAAGAGCTTGGCTTGTTTAGCCCTAACCAAAAGAAGGCTGAGGGGAGATATGATTGCTCTCTATAAATATATCAGACGAATAGATACCAGGGAGAGAGAGGAATTATTTAAGCTCAGTACCAATGTGGACACAAGAACAAATGGATATAAACTGACCATCAGGAAGTTTAGACTTGAAATTAGATGAAGGTTTCTAACCATCAGAGAAGTAAAGTTCTGGAACAGCCTCCCAAGGGGAGCAGTGGGGGCAAAAGACATATCTGGCTTCAAGACTAAACTTGATAAGTTGAGGGGATGGTATCATTGGATAGCCTAATTTTGGCAATTAATTCATCTTTGACTACTAGCAGTAAATATGCCCAATGGCTTGTGATGGGATGTTAGATGGGGTGAGATCTGAGTTACTACAGAGAATTCTTTCCTGGGTGCTGGCTGGTGAGTCTTGCCCACATGCTCAGGGTTTAACTGATCGCCATATTTGGGGTCAGGAAGGAATTTTCCTCTAGGGCAGATTGGCAGAAGCCCTGGGGGGGTTTCGCCTTCCTCTGCAGCGTGGGGCACGGGTCACTTGCTGGAAGGTTCTCTGCACCTTGAAGTCTTTAAACCATGATTTGAGGACTTCAGTGGCTCAGACACAGGTTTGATACAGGAGTTAGTGGGTGAGATTCTGTGGCCTGCGTTGTGCAGGAGGTCAGACTAGATGATCATAGTGGTCCCTTCTGATCTTAAAGTCTATGATTCTATGATTTAGCAGATCTCCCTCCTAGAGCTATGCCAGGAAAACATCCTGCTGCACAGCTGTCTGGGGAGAGGGAGATTGCACAGGCCTGCATCTTCCTCTGAGCATCTCAGACCTTGCTTTGCATCTCAGCAGAAAGGCGGTGGCTCCATAGCGCAGCGCTGCCCTGTGCTCAGGCAGTGGCTCGGAGGGCGAGTGCCCCCTCTTGACCTTCTGCTTCACACAGATTCTCAGAGGACATCTCCCATCCAAGCGCTGGCCCTGTTCAGTACAGCAGATCCAATGGCCTCATGGCACCAGAGGTGAAAGTAAGCTGGTACGCGCTGGTACGGAGGACCGGTAAGAAAAGGAGACTGACTGAGAGAGGGAAAGAGAAGCCTGCTCCCTGCATAAGAATAGTTTAAACTCAGCTGTTCCCTGATGGTTCAGCCCCCAGGGCTTGGTTTCTGGCCTCCTTGTTAATTTCACTCACAGTAGCTGGGGGGAGGGGGTCGAGGGGACGGTGTGTTTGACCATGGCAGGGGCAGTCCCTGTCTGCCCCCGGGATGAGGGGATCTCTCCTACTAATATACACAACAAATACAAGCTTTTGGCTGCACAGCTTAAATCCTGAGCTAATAAAAGCAGGTGGAAGGGGAAAACTCACTGTCACATTGGTTTCTCGTCTCCTCCCTCCCCCTCCTCCAGCCAGGCTGCAGACAAGGCTCTGAATTCCTCCCTATTCTCCCCAGCAGGGGTTTTCCTCTAGGCTCTAGCTTGCAGTAGACTGGCTGAGATGCCTGCTATTGCTGCCTGCAAAAGAACAGTTTAAACTCAGCTGTTCCCTGTGCAGTTCAGTGTCCAGAGTTAGGAGCTGTTTCTGGCATCCTTGTTAATTTCACTCCCAGTTGTTGTTGGGTGTGTGTGACCATGGCAGGGGCAGTTCTTTTCTGCCCCCAGGATGAGGGGATCTCCTAAACACAATCAAAATCAGGAGCCGTTTCCAAGTTCAAATCTATCCCATTCCCTCCCCAGCAGAGGATCATGGTTGTGATGTCCAAACTGCTTGCAGATCCTCTTTGAAATGTTATTGTTTAAAAAACAACACAAAAAACATGGAGAACATGGTGGAAAGATGTGTCATGATGATTAGGGTTTATTTTGGGCAAAGCAATTTTGCTAAAGCAACTAAAGATTTACAGGGAAAGCAAATAGCCCCCAGAGACAAAACCACAAAGGGATTGGAGGAGAAAACTGAATATTCAGCAAAATTATTGTGCCTCCTTTGAAAGAAATAGTAGTTTTCATTCCAATCCACCCTCTTTCTATATTGATTTAAACACCTGAAATGTCCTTAGGACAGCGGGTGGAATCTCCGATCTCTTTTTGTTTTGTCCTGCCTGCAGAGTGCACAGGCTGAAATTGATAAAACTTTCTTTAAATATCTTGTATATTTCATGAAGGCTATTCCAGTTGTCCTTCATTCACCCCTGACTTTCCCTTCCTCTCCTCCTCCCCGGCTCCCTCCCTGGCTGGCTGGCTGTGGTTTTTGCCTTGGTTACTTACTCCTTGGCAGACCCAGCCCAGCAGCACCTGCTGGCTCTCTGCAGGCAGCAGCCCACAGGGGCCGATTGCTGGGGTCGCTGCTGGTCGGTGGCAGGCTGCAGCTGCATTGTTTGTGACACATTCATACACATACACATACATACAGTCACAAACAATGCAGCTGCAGCCTGCTGCCGACTGCCCCGACCCCAGCAACCGGCCCCTACTATTGTATTTTAATAGTATTGGAGATCCCCTCATCCAGGGGGCAGAAAAGAACTGCCCCTGCCATGGTCACACACAGCTTCCCCCCCCTCCCCCTCAACACCTGGGAGTGAAATTAACAAAGATGCCAGAAACCTCTCTTAACCCTGGGGGCTGAACCATCAGGGAACAACTGAGTTTAAACTGTTCTTATACAGGAGGCAGTCTCCCTGCTGCAAGCTAGAGGGAAGCCTCTGCAGCAGTTGCTGAGTGCCAGGCAGGGAGAAAGCACAGAGCCTAGCATCGGCAGCCTGACTGGAGGAGAGGGAGGGAAGACACAGAGAAAAATGTGACAGTGAGTTTTCACTTTTTCAGGCTTATTCCAATAGTAAAGTTTTATTACAGACAGTCCTGGTAGTAGTAATAGTAGCTTTATTTTCTCTCTCTATGTCATGCAATGGGAGGGATCCATGAAGTACGTAGGAGAGGTGGGTGGATTGCCAGCGATTGGACCATATGGTTAAGAAATGTAAATTACTTTCACCCCTGCCCAAACCCCAGGGTTCCCAGCCGCCTCTGCAGCTGGTAGCTCCGGGGTTATTTAAAGGGTCTGGCTCCTAGCTTCAGCCGAATCCCTGAGCCCTTTAAATCCTGATTTAAAAGCCCCAGGATTTAAAGGCCCCACCTCTTCCAATAGAGGCCACGCCTCTTCCAGTTGAGGCCCCTCCCCCTCCACAGGACTCTGGAGTACCGGTAAGTCCTTTAAGTTACTTTCACCCCTGCACGGCACCACCTACCCCTGGGGAGAACTGGGGAAAACTCTTCAACCAAAACTTTTTCAGCCAAAAGTGCAGATTTGGTGACCCCAAAACACTTAACAAATTCACATCTGTTTTGACTGGGGGGGAAAAAGAAACATCCCCCCCCCATCCCCAAATTCCAGAATCAATCAAATTTTAAAAATTTCAATTCAAAGTGTCTGCTTTGAAATGCTCATTGTTTCTTTAAAGTTTAAAACCTGCTCAACATCTAAACAAAACGTTTTGTTCAACTCAAACAATTTTTTTTTTTTAACTTTTGACTTGCCAAAAAAATCTACATTTTTCTTTTTGGTTTTGAGTAGCCAGTGAACCAAGAAGTCCATGACGTGCCCAGTCCTACCTGCAGTGCCTTCTTTCCTTATGGGCTCCGGACCTGCCGCAGAACCAAACTTTTGGCTTCCCTTGACCTCATCACTGTCACCAGAGACAAGAATCGAGCCCCATGGGAACTGGCTGCTCCTAACCAGACCGAGTTGATTCTGGCAGCCATAGAGGTGACTAATCTAGTGTCAACAGCTGACACAGTTCAGCTCCCCTCCAGCTGCATCCTGTCAAAACCCCGGCAAAGAAAACCAATCGGCAGCCGCTGCAGGAACAATGCAAAGTCGGGCAGGAGGAAGCGGGGGCCCAGGCTGGGTCCAGTTCAGTTACCACAGTGTAAACCAACAGCCAAGGAGACTGTGCTCTGAGCTGGCCCCAGCAGGCGTGAGAGCAGATTAGGGTGCCCCTTGCACAGCGCAGAGCTCACCAGGGGATTTGTCAGAGACCAAAGGTTTTGGTGGTGTCGTAACTTGAGCTGCAACCGGGAGGGCGGCCCCTTCACAAACTTGCCCTAGGAGAGGAAGGTTTCTTCCTGGGTGTGGTTTGGAACCCCCTGCATTAGCACTCGCAGCCCCGTTAGTTCTATCTGACCCCCCTTGCCATGGATCTGAGTGCCCCGATCTGTATCCTGCGAGCCAGGGCGGGACTATTATCCCCAGGGGGAACTGAGGCACACAGACTAAGTGACTTGCCCAGGGTCATACAGGAAGTCTGTGGCAAAGCAGGGACTTGCACCTGGCTGTGACCACTGACCCATCCTTCCTTGTGAACTGACGTTAAGCAGCAACGTGAGACGTGGTGTTACAACAGCCAAAAGCCCCGACTCAGCCCTGAGCTGTTAGTGAATGAAACCAGGGTCCGTTCACTGGCTGGGGAAAATAAACCTTCCTCTGGCTCAGCTGCTTCCTTTGCTGGGCACAGACCGAGCCGGGGAGCGGTAGAAATAACACTTCATGAGCCTGTATTTCAAAACACCATCTATGGCCTTTGTTTCCCCATGTTAATTCCGCCAGCCCGCACTCAGCTACGCTCACTGCAGTTACTGCTGGGGCAGGACCCTGTGGTCAGGAGAGAAAAGGGAAACCTAGACGCTTCGGAGCAGGAAATCCAGCACCTTTAGCTTGACTCGGCTTCCGCCGCTCGTGCCTGCGGCTAGCGCTGCAGGGCCCTGCGCTGATGCCTGTCGCCGAGGGCTCCACGCGTCACGCCTGCTCTCCTTGTGTCCCTCAGGCATACAAACCCATCCCGGCCACGTTCACGTCCCCTGCCGCTGCCTCCTCCTCGGGGATCTTGCCTCTCGGAAGAGCAGGCTGGGGTGCCGTGGTCTCAGCCTCTGGCAGCAGAAAGGGTTAATCTGTCCCTGCCAGTATCCACCAGGGCCCACAGGGAGGCAGGGCAGGGAACAGCCTGTTTTCCTGCCGGAAGCATAAGCTCCTTGGCCAGATGGCAGAGCTCCGACCCCAGACTCGCCGCACTACACTGGAGTAGCTTCAGCTCCCTCTCAAGCACGTTCACCTGGGCAGGCTGCAGGGGACCCAGCTCCCGGCCAAACCAAGGCCCGGAGCAAGCGAGAGGTCCAGGCCTGCCCAGCTGGGAGGTGCAGCCGGAGGGAGGCTCCTGGCTGGCTGAACGCCCGGCCGGGATCACTGGATTAGAGAGGTGAGGAAGAGGAGGGCTGCTGCAGCTCTGTGGGTCAGACGAGGCTTTAGTCATTGAGTGCATTGTCCTGGCCTCCTAGCATGACCTCCCCGTCCCACTCCCAACCCGTGGTAACGCAGTGTCTTTACTACCTGCTTCACGAATGCCGCTGCTGAGCATGGAATCCCCATTTCAGTGGGGGTGAAATCCTGGCCCCTGCGACGCCAGTGGCCCAGGGGCCGCCCAGGCAGTGGGGCCGGGGGGGGTGCAGGGGCAGACATGGCATGGGGAGTGACGCACCATGGAGCGACAGCCCTCACGTGAGCATGGGCCGGAGCAGGGCTGGCCTTGGCGCCCATCCCGAAGGAGCAGGTCTGTAGCCAGGTGGGCAGAGCGATCCAGTGCGGGCTCTCACCCCCAGTGAGGGGGCAGGGGGAGCTGAGGGCTGGACTTCGGGGCCCAGCTGCACCGGCTCGCAGGGTGGGGCCAGCTACTGGCAGAGGCTGAGGGAGCCCAGAACTCACCTTTTGTTTTACCCTTTCCCTGCTCGCTGGAGCAGGCGCGTTCTCCCCCCTGCCCCGGCTCCCTCCGCCGCTCCTGCTCCGGGGGGAGCCCAGGCCCAGGGATGCAGGCAGCGTGCTGGGTCTTGCAGGAACCTCCAGCAGCTCAGAGGAAACCAGCGTCTCCTCAAAGGAGACAAAGAAACTGACCGTGCACAGGAACCAGACGCCTGAGTTCCCGGCTCAGGAGCGCTAACCCCAGGGGTGTCTGAGCACAGCACAGCACAGCAGGCACTTACTGCTTGTGCGTTGACATGGACACAGGTAGTGATTCTGGGCATGGAGCGCTCTCCTGATCTCTTCCCCCCATGCACAGGCTTAGACGGGGCTGCTGGGTTTCCCCTCTGCCTTGCATGTGGTTGTGGCTTAGCTGTTAGCAGGGCTGTCTGAGAACAGATGCAAACACTCAATCAGCTGCCCCAGTCATCCTGCCGGGGAAGCCCTCTGCCCACTCCCTCCCCCCTCAATTACAACTGGTTCTTAAAGGGAGGCTGCTGCAGGAGGGGGAGGGGCACTACAATTTGCACTCCCTTTAAATGCTCCTGTGGTCCGTTTGGAATGATCCCACCCCCTCGTGTCTAACCAGCAGCCCAGACTGTCTCTCCCATTAGCATCCGCTTCGGAGAGGCTATTGCAAATATGGAGCCAAATCCAGCATGTGAGTCTCGAGCAAATCTCCCGGTGCTGTCAGGAGGAAGCGTGACGCTGAGTGAGGACTGAAGGGTTTGGCCTTTGAGGGTAAAAAAATCTCCTGGCAGCACAAGAATGAGCTGGCGGGACGCGCCTAGCTGGGGGGATGCGCCTTTGACTTCGAGAGCTGTTGTTTCTCACCAGTCAGTGCGATTGCTGGCTGCAGACGGGGGCTCTGACGGGCGGCTGCTCACAGGGCAGCCCGGGGTGAGGGACGGCGGATGGGCTTTTAGCCTACACGCATTCGCCAACACGCTGCAGAGACGGTCCCCGAGCCCGTCCGGTCAGACCAGAGAAGTGTTGATGGGAAATCGGCAGCTCTGCAGGGGACATGCTGATGCCATGTTGGATTTGTATTTAGGGAACCTAATCTAAATTTCCAAGAGCCCCAAGTGCTGCCTGCAGCCAGCCTTGTCCCAGCAGACAGGACTGGAATTGCCCCATTACCCATCAGTCCCCTCATCCTCAGCCACCTGCTCTGGCTTTCTAGACATCTCTCCCCCTGCTCCCTCCCCTCCTGTTCTGTTCTGGGAGGTTACACCACACTCCTCCCCAAAATGCTGTACTCCGGGGAGCGCTCAGACTCAACCTCCGCATTATCCCAGCTTACGCTGCTTTATAAGTACCCTGTTCTGGCCAGTGGCACCCCTGGAGCACCCATCCTCTGACCCCTTTACTGGCTTCCTGCTTAGTCACCCTCCATTACCTTCCCTGGCTTTCTGTCCATCCCCTCCCCATCATCCTCTGTCACCTTCCCTGGCTTCCGGTCCATCCCTAGCCACCTCCTGCGCCACCTTCTCTTGGCTTCCTGCAGATCTCCTTTAAAGCTGTCCCTCTCTGTGGACTCGCTCAGCTGTCCCATGACTGTCTGCAGCTGGGTCGCTCTCCCTTGGGCTACTCCTATCTGGAATGGCCTCACACACACCGCCCCTGCCTCCTCACTGAGTCACTTCCTTCGGGCTGCCTCTCACTGCGAAGCATTTTGCGGTGCTGCGTGTTACTGATGTGAGGATAACGTCTTGTACGGCACTGGGTACGCTTGCTAATCCAGCCCCGTTAGAGCTGCCAATTCCAGATCAGAACCATGGTCCCTTGAGACCAATATCTCCCCTGCAAGCGTGGCTGAGACCTGATGCTGCACAGCAGAGCAGGGCAAAGAGTAAACAGCCAAACCTTCCTGCCTCACGCATATTTTTGCTAAACCAATATGCTTAGCTCAGCTGGGGCTCTGCACTGTGGCTGTCCACCTGGGTGCCCATCACCTGAGCTATCTCGGCAGTGAATGCATTGCTATAGTCAGCCCACTCCCAGCCCCAAACAGGTTACAGCCAAAACCCACAAGCCAGAGAATGGGCAGGAGAGGAAACTAGTGAAGTGACTCACCCAAGGTCACACAGCAGGTCAGTAGCAGAGCTGGGATTAGGCTTTAGGTTTTCTAAAGGCCAGGCCAGGACCCTATTGACTGGCCCACACCCCTTCCTAAACAAGCTTGTTATCCCACTGTGATGGGTTGGGTCACAGAAACCCCCTTGGGACTGTCACCTGATGTGCTGGGACTACCTCTGAGCCCGTTTTCCCTGGCAGCTTGGGACTCCAGTACGTTGGCTTGTTTGAGCCAGACATGCCAGCCTGCTGCAAACACAGACCCAGGTCTGAACCACGTCTCTCACGAACTGCAGGCTTAACTGAAAGCAGCTTAAGAAGTGCCCCTGTCTCCAACATCCAGATACCCAGCTCCGAATGGGATCCAAACCCCAAATAAATCCATTTTACTCTGTATTAAGCTTATACAGGGTACACTCATAAATTGTTCACCTTCTATAACACTGATAGAGAGAGATGCACAGCTGTTTGCTCCCTCAGGAATTAATACTTGCTCTGGGTTAATTAATAAGTAAAAGGTGATTTTATTAAATATAAAAAGTAGGATTTAAGTGGGTCCAAGTAATAACAGACGGAACAAAGTGAATTACCAAGCAAAATAAAATAAAACATGCAAGTCTAAGCCTAATACAGCAAGAAACTAAATGCAGGTAAATCTCACCCTCAGAGATGTTCCACTAAGCTTCTTTGACAGACTAGACTCCTTCCTAGTCCGGGTCCAGCAATCACTCACCCCCCTGTAGTTACTGTCCTTTGTTCCAGTTTCTTTCAGGCATCTCTTTGGGGTGAAGAGGCCATCTCTTGAGGCAGCTGAAAACCCAAATGGAGGGATTTCCAGGGGGTTATATAGTCTCTCTCTTGTGGAGTTTTGGAGTCACATGGGCAAGTCACATCTGCATGCATGACTCAGTTCCCTACAGGCCAAGTCATTGCCCGCATATCAGCCCGAAGGTTCCCAGGAAAGCTCAGCTGTGGATTGGCGTCTATCAATGTCCATTGTTAGCCAAGTACTTCCATTGACTTGCATAACTCCTTCACACTATGTTGACCAAATCTGCCTTATGTGCTTTCTACAGCAAACACTTTAAATACAAGCATAGAGCCAACACTCATAACTTCAGATATAAAAATGATACATGCCTACGAATAGGATGAATACATGCAGTAGAACATAACCTAGCATAAAACATATCCCAGTTACGCCATATTTACAATGATAGGCATATTTCTATAAAGCATTATGGGGTGCAACATCACACCCACCCAGTCTGTTTGCATGGAAGGACCATGCTGACCCTCAGCTGGAGGACAGACTAACTCAAAGCCTTTTTCAGGCACTCATTAATGAATGAACCCTCCTGACAGGTGCACCAGGGTAGAGCTGGCCCAGCCGCCCAGCACTCCAGGGCTGGTCCCCGCGGCCACACCACTCAGTGATTACTTCAGTGGGAACCACTGCAGCACACAGACTAGCAGCATGTGAACCCGGGCGGCACCCTGACGCCTGCAGGAGCTGATCCGTTCAGCCTCCGTTATCTCACTCCTGAGGATATTAGTTAAAATCACCAGCACCTGTTGAAAACAGTGCCAGTATTCGGTTCAATTGCCCTGTACACACATGCCCCTGAGCTATCCCCGCTCATTTCCCCGACTCACCACCTGCCCCAGGGCCGTACTCACCAGGGCTGGCGCTGGTTGGTCCCAAGGAGACGTGAGCGCGTAGTGCTTACAACTTGTGTGGATCAAAGGGGGTGAGTTCAGGATCTTAAGTTTCTACTTGTCGTGAATACACTGACAACGGTACCTCTGTGTAGTGTATCTTCAGCAGCTGGAAATGCGGATGGAAACCCACCCGCCCTCCATGGCCACCCCAGCAGAATGGCTGAGCCAGCTAAGGAGAAGAAGGAAGAGGACTAGAGAAGACATGTCCCAAGAGATCCTGCAAGTCTCCACTGCTTCACATAACGAGCACAGGGCTGGGAGGTTCACCCTTGCAGACAACATGGACGGGGCAGAGCGGAGAGGAGAAAGGAGAAGGAGAGGGATGTGCAGCAGGCACTACTTGCGCTTCTCAGGCAGCAGACAGACATGCTGCTGACTCTGGTGGACCTGCAAGTTCAACAGTCCTGTGCCCACCTCCCTCTGCCGCCCATGGGCTGGTGACCCGGCTGTTGGGGGAGGCTACCCCCGACCCTTCCCCCTGTGCCCACGGCCCCAACCCTCCCCATCTGCCCCCTCCCCTGCAGGAGCCCAGAGCACCCCCACTGCAGCCCCTGGCCCCAGCCAGGCTGCATGGCCGCGGGGACCAGTCCTGGAGTGCTGGGCGGCTGGGCCATCTCCAGCCCCAGTGTGCCGGGTAGCGCGGCCCCAGCACCATCTGCCAAGTCCCTGCGGGAGGCAGGCCAGCCAGCCTGGGCCAGCCAGGGCAGAGCGCTGGGAACTGCAGGAGGGGGCCTGGCCTGGGGGCAGAGCATGGGCAGGGCCATGCTAGGCTGTTTGGAGAGGCACAGCCTCTCGCTGCCTACGATGCCCACCTGCCATGCTGCAGCCCCTAGAGACCTGCATATCGGGACCTCCCCTACATTCCATGGGACGTCCAGGGCTGCTGCACAACTCCTACCACTCCGCCCTGGGGGGGAGTACAGACAGTCACAGCCGCACATATGCCAACCGTGTCTTTCACAGTTCAGCATATGTGCATCTGAAATAGAAATGACTAGTTTTTCCCCTTAATTTATTACGTTATAAATGTTTTTCTATCCACATTGTTATGCAATAAAAACGTGGTTTTGGAAACATAATTCATCTTTATTAGTTCACAGCCTATGCTGGCTGGCACTGATGTCATTCACAGACAGCATCGATTGGCAATGTTATATTACTGCACACACAGCACTCACCCAAGGGGTCAAGGCCAAGCAGAGCACACAACAGCAACACACACCACTCTGACTCCCTGCACCGAATAGCTCTGCACTGAGCTCTTCTTTGTGCCTGGCTGGTCAAAATCAGCAGGCAGCCACTTCACCGCCACCTTCCACCCTGGTGGAAACTTTTCTCCCTTTCCTTCACAGCTATTATGCAGGATCCAGCAGGCAGCTACAACCATTGGACCTTTTTTTTCCCACTGACGTCAATCTCATAAGTAGACAGCACCAGCAACCCTTCAGCCAACCAGAGGCACATTCAACTCTCACTCTGCTCTCACCCGCTCCGCCTGTAGTTGAATCTCTCCTTGGTGCTGTTGAGGTAGCTGGTATGAGCTGTGGGAGCAAGGGGTAGGCTGGGTTTCCCGGGATCACCATTGGCATTTCAGCCTTGCCAGTGGTAATCCTCCAGTCAGGAAAGAAAGTCCCTGCGTGCAGCTTTCTGAACAGTCTTGTGTTCTTAAAGCAGGCACATCACTCACCTTCCCTGACCAGCCCCCATTGGTGTTAGTAAAGCCTCCCTGGTGATCCAGCAGCCCTTTCTGTTGATGCACTCTGTGGCAAGGTGCTCTGGTGCTAAAATAGGGATATGCATGCCAGCTATCGCCCCACTGCAGTTTGGGAACCTCACTGCTGCAAAGCCAACCATGTCCTGCACAGTGCCCAGAGTCACACTCCTGCGCAGCAGGAGGCAATTCATGGCCCTGCACACTTGCACCGCAACAGCCCCTGCGGTGGATTTCCTGACTCCAGTCGGTAATCTGGCATTGCAAGTTTCCACAGTGCGATTGCAGCTCTCATTTTGGCATTGCTGTGGCTGGGGCAAATCTGCACGCAGATCCAGGAATGAGACCTTGCACATCTGCAAGTTCTGCAGCCATCGCTCGTCATTCTGTACGACAATGTGATCCCACCAGTCAGTGCTTGTTTCTCGGGACGGGAACCAGCACTCCACCAACGGAAGCTGCTCCGTGAACACCGCAAACAACCGTGAATTGTTTCTTTCTATGTCCCACAGCAATCTAGCCTCCAGGAAATCATCGTGTTCCTGCAGCTTCCCTTGCAGCTCTGCAAATACTGCAGGATCAGGCACCCTGGGCTCGCAATGCTCAGCACAACAGTGAAGAGTTGTGTGGGATCCATGGTTCTGTCGCAGATGGTGGATAGCAAGAAGGACACACGGGTTTGTATGGGTGATTTTGAACAGAGGTGCAAAACATTATGGAATGCAGATGAAATTATGGGATGGAGAACACTGCATTATGGGAAATTGAGCCCATGTTCCCAGTCACCCCTGGGTGACTTGTTTCGGCCCCATGAGGCATAGTAAAACCTTCTCAAAACACCCTGTGCTACAGTGGTGATGAATTACCCAGTGGGATAGCCACCCCCAGTGCACCGCTCTCTGCATCAGTACCAACGCTCCTAGCGAGGACGTGCACTGCAGACACAAGGAGTGCAGTGTGGATGTGCACAAGTGATGTAATAACTGCAGAGACTGTATGTCACTTAGCTGGACATAATTTCAAACTCTAGAACTGTCAAATCAATTAGGAATTGACGTAGAAGACAAACTGACATCAGCCTGCTGAAAACTGAAATACCTGTCCAGGAGCCTCTGGCACTAACTTAATGGAAGTGGTTTAAAATCACACCTTTGTGCAACTTTCTCATGTAGATCTCTCCTTAGATCTTGGGTGGGGGGAAGGGAGGGGATTAATGCCCCTCTCCCTTCCCCCCAGCTCTGCCCCAATGAATCACCCTTGGTGCCTGCATGGAGCCTTTTCTTTGCCAGCCCCTGTCCAGCCCAGCCCCCTAAACCCCCAAACCTCCGGGATTGAAAATGAAACGGATCCAAAGAGCGAAACAAAGGAACCAGGTGGCGAGCGCGTCTGGGGAGCGGCGGGAGGGAAGGAGCCCGCTGGGGGGGTGGCGCCGCGGTGCAGGGGGCGTGGGGCGCGGGGGGACGCGCCGCGGGTGGGCAGGTGAAGGACGGGCCGGCCGGTTTCCTGCGCAATTCCCCACGCAGCCGATCACCTTTTATGGTAAAGCGGCGGGCGAGGAAGGGGGCGGGGGTAGGCTGCGGGGAAGGGGCGATGATGTCAGTGGGGCGGCTCTGCCTTGGCTCCCCGACCCCCCGCGGGAGGCGCGGCCGGGCAGGAGCGCCAGGGGCCGCGGGCAGCCGTGCGCCGCGCAGCGCCAGGGACCGGCCCCGGCGCACGCAGCCTGGAGGGAGCCCGGGCAGCCGCCCGCCGGCCCAGGTGAGGGGGACAATGGGAGCCGGGCTGGGGCGGGGCTTGGCCCCCCTCGGCCGCCTCCCGGCCTTGGCAGGGGCCGCAGGGCACCCGGCCAGGGACCCACCCGAGCGGGGACCCACCCGGCGCGCCAGGGCGCAGCGCGGGCAGATGGAGAGGCCGCGGGTGGGGCTGATCGGAGCGGGGCAGCGCCGGGGGGGGGCGAGCGCTCCCGTCTAGACTCTAGGAAAGCGGCCGGGAGTTGGGGGGGCGGTTACTCGCCAGGGGGCTGGGCAGGACCCCCCCGGGCTGTGTTTATTGTAGGACCCCTTTGTCTAACCCTTTGTTTTTCAGATCTGCGCATTGCCCCAGCCAGGGGATATTGCTGGAGTGCCTGGCGGGGTGGCAGGCTCCTGTCTCAGCGCCCCCGGATTGGGGGGGGAGGCTGTGTGGCACAGGGTGGGGGGCGGTCTCTAGGTGGCTGTCCTCACCCAGCGGGAGGCACTGGAGGTGATATTATGGCGTCACTGCCACCAGGGGTGGCTCTAGCCATTTCGCCGCCCCAAGCAGGGCGGCATGCCGCGGGAGACGCTCTGCCGGTCGCCGGTCCCGCGGCTCCGGTGGACCTTCCGCAGGCACCCCGGGGGGAGGTCCACCCGAGCCGCCTGCCGCCCTCCCGGCGACCGGCAGAGCGCCCCCCGCGGCATGCCGCCCCAAGCACGCGCTTGGCGTACTGGGGTCTGGAGCCGCCCCTGGTCACTGCTTGGGTGCAGCTCAAAGATCATCTAGTCCATTCCCCCCCAGCACACACACTGGTGAGGCAGAGGTAGGAGCCGTCTGTAATCCCCATCCAGTGCCTGGGGAGTGCGGGGCTAGGGGACAGCTGCTTTACATGGGCTGTTGGATTAACTAGATGCTGTGTCTGGGGGGCTCAGCTGTCCCATTCCAGCCCGCACTGGAGGGGCTGCTGAAGACGCTGGACATGCTGCTGCGACTGTCGTGAAGCGTGCGCCGGAGGCAGGTGTTAGCTCCCCGGGCTCTTGGGGCCTGTGCACCTGAGCACGGCTGTCCGTGCTAGGAGCTGATCACTGGGCAGGCTGAACGCGCCCACTGTGCTGTAATAACTGCTCCCGGGGCACAGCGGGCACTGACCAGTGGCAGGAGACAGGCTTCCTTCCCAGGCTAGGAGGACCCCAGCAGAGCCAGCACAGCCTCCTAAGATACCCCTTGGTTGTTGGTCCGGAGTCCCTGTTGGGTTGGAGACCTATAACACGTCCAATCACTGCATTAGACCCCATCTAAACAGCAGCTGTAGGGAGCTAATAGGCTGGGCTCTGTGGGCTCCC
Organism: Mauremys reevesii; assembly: GCF_016161935.1. Classification (NCBI taxonomy): domain Eukaryota; kingdom Metazoa; phylum Chordata; order Testudines; family Geoemydidae; genus Mauremys; species Mauremys reevesii. The sequence continues at coordinate 3,071,111 of NC_052643.1, forward strand.
TCCCTCCTTTAGGGGGGCTGGTAACCTTCTGACCCGCCTGCCTGCTTGGTATCTGATTCCCCCAGGAAGGAGGGGACGTTTGAGCTCTGCAATGAGGAATGTAACCAGCACATGGTTCATATTCGTCCCTCGGTGCCCTGCATGCGCTGTCCCGCCAGCCTAGCCGTTCAGTAGCCAAGGGCCAGCTTGGCTTGTTAGGGAGAAATCTGATGGCTGCCAAGGCGAGGGTTTAAGCAGTTGGGTGGAGGCTGGCCATGAGATAGTCTTCAATAACCTTAGTTTGCTTTCAGGGACTCTCCCGGAGGTAAGAGCCTCACCCTTCTTTCCCCACCTTAATCAGGTGCTTAGTCACAGGAGCCTTTAACACACAATCACTGTGTAACTAATCTCTAGATAAGATACATATCTGGTACCATTGCCTTGGTATCTGAGCACCTCCCCCTCTCCAGGGGATTTAGCCTCACACACCCCTGCAAGGCCAGGCAGGGCTGTTATCCCTGTTGTACAGAGAGGAAACTGAGGCACAGCTCCACCAAGGGATTTAGATGCTTACCTCCCACTGGCTTGCCCAAGGTCCCACAGGCAGTCTGTAGCAGAGCAGGAAATTGAACATTGGTCTCTCAAGTCCCAGGCTAGTACCCAAGCTGCTGGGCCATCCTTCCCAAGTTATTGGGGGTTTGTGTGATAAATTGTGGGAGGGCCCCACCTCTCCTGTGAATGCTGGTATTCCAGCAGCAGGGCACGTTGCATGGGGGTTGGAGGGGAGGGATTCAGGATAAGGACTCTGTGGGAAGGGAGGTCTGTTTCCAGCCACACACAGACGCTTAGGCGCCCTGATGCAATGTGATGGGTGCCAGTATGAGAACATGGGCAGACGGACTGTGGGTGGAGGGGGGCAGTGGCTGGTTTTTAATGCTAGGGATCACGAGCACACGGGCCCTGCCTTGGCCTAGGATGTCGAGTTGTATTGACTGACTCCCCTCTGAGGCTGAGCACAAGTATTTATCCCCGGTACCGATGGGGACGAGTACAGGCTCTTTCTGCTCTAGCTGCAGGGGCTATTCCAGTATTATTGGAGCAGCCGACCGCAGCCAGGCAAAATCATCAGTGGCAGGAGACTCCACTTTTCTTGTGCCTTGTTTATTCCTGAAAGGCAAAGCAGAAAAGTCTGGGGAGGCCCGAGTGTTTTGTTCCATTCCTCTCTCGGTTTCCTTTGAGAATAAATGCCAGATGCAGTTTTTGCCCCTGGGGGCTGGGCTGGGCACCGTATAAACATGGTTCCAGATGAAGTGGTTTCCAGCCTAGCTTGGCCAGTCACTAAGGGAGGAGCTGTACAATCCAGCGCTCCATCCCGTGCCCTCGGCGCCAGAACTGATTGGTGTGCAGAACCGTTGTTATGACATGAAGGTGCTGCAAATGGTGGTTGGGGCAGGCAGGCACCGGAATGTCGGGTACTCTGGGAATGCGTGAGTGGCCACCTAGTGCTAGGCCCTACAGGATAGGTGCTTCAAGACTCCCAGAATGCACTGGTTCAGCCATGGTTGCAAAGGTGTGGACGCACCAAAAGGGTTATGTCAAGCAGGAACCTGCTAGACCATCGGAAGGACCAGCGGCACCACCAGCTGCTTCCTGCGTCTGATGCCCCTGCTATGGTTTCTGGCCTTAGCATAGGCTCACCCTGCGACGGAGCATAGTGGCTTGTAAGGGTTAACCAGCTAGGTTTGCTCGGTGGGTGGAGGGCAGTTAGGAATTCTGTAACCAGCTGCACTCGGCCTTGGGAGTGCCAGTGGCCAGGTTTAGTTGCAGCTCCTGGGTCGATCCCTGAATAACATGAAAAAAATCCCTTTTTATAGTTGCTGCAATTTCCAGCCCTTGGATGCTGCTGCCAGCCGCTGCAATCGTCCCTCCGCAGCCGGCTCCGTGCACCTCTGCTCCTGCCGACGAGCAGTGTGACCTCATGAGCCCGGTTGCAACGCCGCTCACTCAGATTTGGCCCAATTTGCGTGAGTGGCATTGTCACCTAGTGCCTCAGGTCACAACGCCAGGGCACCCTTTCCAGGCTGTTCTTGTCGGTGGGGAACAGGTGCCTGGAGCTGGCTGTGGATCGGCTGGTCCCTGCTAGTGGCATCAGCATCCAAGGGCTGGAGGTTGGCCTGGTAGTGAGCTGGATGGGGGCCGGGGGAGCCTGTGCCACCACCGCTGGGACAGGAGTGCCCGGTCCATGCACTCCTGCCCCCTCCAGGCTGCAATGACAACTCCCTCCTGGGGAACCCTGGGGGCAGGGAGCAGGGCTGGATGTGGGGCAGAAAGAGGAGAGCAGGGCAGGGCATAGGGATTTCTATTCTGTCATTTGAGGTATTTTTTTAACATAAATGTACTAAAAAGAAATAAAAGCACATATTTCACGGGTAACATGAAATAACCTGAAATTCTCCCCCCAAAACTGAAAATTTACAAAAGATAGAAGGAATTTCCGGGGGGTCACTGCTTGTCTCTCCCAAGCAGCCAGCCTGAGACCCCCGACAGTGGAGCCCGAGGTTGGTCAGGTCTGGTAAGAGCCTAAATGAAACCCAGCGGCCAGGAAGAGGGGAGATGTGGGCCTGTACCTCTTTTATTGAGCTGGAAGCCTGGGTGCGGTTACAGGAACGTGGTTGTTGTCAGACTGGATCACAACCAAGGTCCATCTAGCCCAGTGTGCTGCTTCCAACAGTGGCCAGCAGCCAAGGTGGGACAATCCACCCCTCACTTAGTCTCATCCTGGTCTCCAATAGCTAGATTGGTTTGGAGCTCTGTCCACACAGCCAGATGGCACTATGGAGCGGGAGCGGTGCAGGCCCTGCATCCCATGCTAGTTCCCCATCTCACGGGGCTGGCTCTCTGAGGGGAATGTGATTCCTGGGGACTGGCCCAGCCAGAAAGGACCCTAGGACCCTGCTCCAGCCTGAGCCAAGATGTCTACACAGCAATGGAACAGCCCTGCAAGCCCGAGTTGGCCAGCACGGGCCAGCCACGGGTGTCTAGTTGCTGTGTAGACAGACCCTCTGTGTCTCAGTCCTCCTCTTAGTAAATGGGGGGAATCCCTCCTGCGGAGGGTGATGGGCGTATTAAGCAGCGCACCGTGCATGTCGGATGCACTCGGTGAGACCCCCGGCGGAAGGCAGAGCAGGGGCTTGCACCTGGGTTTGCTATATCCCAGATGAGGGCCTTAAACATGGGGCTGTTGGCTATTCTGGGGTGTCTCGCTCTTGTTTTGTGCCCCAAAACTTGGAAGATCTCATTTTCGTTCCCAAGCAAAACACAAACAAGTTTGGAAACCTCAGCAGGTTTTGTAAGCTGGGTGGTTGCTGTTTATTTTCCAGCGAACCCTAGCATCAGTTCTCGTCACTTTCAGCGGTGCTGTGGGCAGCCAGGGTGGGGCCCACACAAAGGTGAAGGCCCCAGCTTTAAACAGAGCCAATGGCTCTTGGTGCTTCACTGCTGGGGTGTCTGACTTGAGGCTCCTGAGGGCTGGTGAGATCCCAGCACTCCAGGTGCGAGCCTCTGAAAAACCCGCCCCAAGGTGTCTCCTATTGGACACCAGGAATCAGTGGCTACCCTAGAAAATGTGGTTGACCCAAAGCTGCAGCGACACAGCTGGGATTAGAACTCAGAGTTCCTGTCTCCCAGGCCTGTGCGCGGGCTAGTCAGATGGGAGACAGCAGAACGGTCATGAGGTGAAACATCATCTCCCCAGGGTCTGGGCTCAGACCTGAGTCAGCGCCCAGGCTTACGATGCAGCGTAGGTGTGCTCTGAGTGTAGCGCTCACCCATTGGACGGAGATCTAGCTGACCCTGAAGAAAAGCTTGGCTTGCTGTGCTAGGATCAAAGTCCCTGGCAGCCTCCATGCGGCGCAGAGGTTGAGCTGTCTGCACAGCTGTCAACATCTGCCAAGCAGCGAATCTCTCTCTAGCGTTTAAGGAAATGTGTGTGTATCCTTCTTAAGAAACTCAATTTAATCATTTCCCCCAAGAGAAATTCCTGTGGCATGTGAATAAAAACAAACTGGCCTGAATTCCCTTCCCACCCATTCCGACTGCAGGGACTAGAGGAGATGATGTGTTGGCTTCAAGGGGGCAGGAGTGCAGTGGGCACGTTTGCCTCTTTGCTTTAAACAGGGGCATTAAAATCTCTGGATTATGTTGTGTGTAAAAACATACGCGTGTGTGTGTCTGTGTGTGCACACGCACGTTGTGGATATCTTCAAACAAATCTGAAAAAGCCTTTGTCATCTCTGGATCATTTGCTAAATTCGGGGAGGCTGGTAATCTTTCCACAGCACCCCCTTTGCAAGCAGCCTTTAAGTAGGAGTGGAACATATGTCCAGTTTTAGGCCCCTTTACTGGAGTCAAGCAGTGTAAGGTGTCTTAGATTGGGGTGCCCAGCGTGAGACACCTAGGTCCTGACTTTCATAGGTGTTCACCATCCGCGGCGCCCAATGACTCAGGTGTTGGTCCTCGCGCTCTGGAAATTGGGTCAGGACTGTCTGAAGTTGGACGACCGAAATTGGAGGGACCCTTGAAAATTCAGGCCTCTAAAACTAGCGATGAACCAAATCTGGAACCTTGCACCCCTTTGGAATTTCAGTGTGTGTGTTTGGAGGCAAATCCTTGGATCCACGCCCACTCTTATCATCTGGTGTCCAGGTTGGACCCAGAGACCCGTTTTCTAGTTCTGGGACTGCAATGCGTCTGGGAAGGATTTCACCCAGGCAGCCAGTTCAGGCTGAGTTGCATCAGCTGCTGAGAAGGTCTGTGCCACTGAACATGAACCTGACCCCTAGCCTTGACTGGGCCTCAGGCCCTGAACTGGAGTCCAGTGCTAGCATGGGTCTGGACACTGTCTCTTCGGCCCCTCACTGATCCTATACAATGGCCATCTAATTCAGTAACTGTAACGAGCTTTGGGCTGACGGGGAATACATCAACCTGTCCTCTCCATGATGCTGCTTGGTAAAGGCCAGACAGACCTTTCCCCGTCTTTTTATTAATTTGTGATCCCACGGTGGGACTTGCTACAGACCAGCAGAGATGACTAGCTGTCTGATCAAAGATAATCCCGTGAGTTCGAACGAACCACCCTCCCTCCCTGCCATCCATCCCCCTGCAGCTAAAGGATCCTGGCATCAGAACAAAGTGCTGATGGATTTTATCGCATGTAGCTGTATCACTGGTTCAAGTCCAGCCCGGGTGGGTAGTGACTGAAAGTCTTCACCGTCTGATGGCTCCACACAGGTGAACCAGGGAATCCATGGAGAGGTGGCCAGGACGGATGCCAGCGTGTGGGCTTGGCTCACGCCCCATCCAGGGAAGGAGCCAGAGCCAGGGCCCCCCAGGCGGCTGGGTAAGGGAGCTAACAGCCTGACGTTCCCCTAATCCCTAACTCTGGGCCGGAAGGCTGTACAGACCCCGAGCCTTTCATCTTTCCCACCACAGCCGCAGGGGGATCGTAAGTGGGGAGGTTTCTGCCCTGTTCTCTCTACCTGGAAAATGACTTCCTGGCCTGGGAACAGCCCCGGGCTTATTGGGAATGTTCCTGGGAATGTTTTAAGGAGGCTTGTCCACCAGTGCCCCTGTGGGATCGCAGGCAAGCGGCTTCCTCTCTCTGCCGGTGTCCACGGGTGGTGCCGTTTGCCTCTCTCCCGGGGGCATGTGTCCACGCGTGCTGTGAGTTGCATGGATGGAAGCTGCTAGAGGTGGGCAGGGGAGTCTAAGGGCAGCACCAAGGGCTCTGGATCTTTCCTGTTAAGGCTGCACAATGGGGCAGTTCCCTCTTCTGTGGGCCTGGTCCCATGGCTGCCCCCAACCCCCACAGTCTGCTCCTCCCAGCTCTCCTGGCGGGGCTGGGAGTTCAGGTATAGGAGGGTGTGTGGTCTAGTGGTTAGAGCAGGGGCCTGGCAGTGAGACGTCCTGAGTTTCACTCCCAGCCTTGCTGCTGACTGGCAGTGTGATCTTGCCCAAGTCGCATCCGCCTCTCTGGGCTTCAGTTTCCCCATTTGTCAAAGGTAAAAAATACATTCTGACTTCACCGAGTTGGGCGGGAGGGAGGCCTAATTAATTACTGTTTTGTGAAAGGCTCTGAGATTCTCCTGTGCGAGATGCCAAGAAAGTCCAGATCATTCTCCGTTTCATCGCACCTTGATCCCGCAGCCACAGATTAATGCGCATGTTCACAAGTGTCCAGTTACTCAGGGGCGTAAGGATTTGCAGGATCGGTGCCCTAGTTTCTCCAGAAAGGGCTGGTAGGCTCTGTGGTCCCAATCCGCCCATCCTAATTCCAGTTCATCCTGCTCACTGAAATGAATCTGCCAAACCGAGCCCCGTCTCAACAGCTCTTCAGTACGCGCAGGAAAGGGCAGGGGGATTATGTTGTCTTGGGGTTTTTTCTTTTGAGTGAAAATAAAGGAAAGGAAACATGAGAGGTGATATTAAAATATAACACGCTGATGGACAAAGGGCTTGTTTAAAGCCCATGAAAGGAGCCAAGTGCAGAGCTAGGGACCTCCTCCCATGGCCCGGTGTGACACACGGCTTGCACACGCGTGGCTCCGCAGCACGTATGGTCTGTATAGTCACCAGCTGCTCAGAGGTGAAGAGGGGGAGGGGGATTCTGCCTTAAAGAGACATGATCCAGATAAACAGTCAAAGGTTTAAAACAACTTGGACAATGCCTGAGATGGCTCAGACTAGAATCAGCCCCCCGTGTCCCGCCCTGAGCGCCACGCCATGGAACCAACACTTCCCAGTTTCCGTTCCATCCGGGACGCTGGTGGGCTGCTCTTCTGCGCTTGGCTCTGCTTGGAACCGTGCGTGAGCCGTGCCCGCCGAGTGGAGCACCCGTCCGACGGCCTCTGGTGGGGGCTGGGCCTCCTGCAGATTAACGAGCCTGGCTCCGGGAGTCCTCCTGCTGCTGATCCATTGAGGGGCATCACGTTACAAGTGAGATTAGACTGTCCATCTCTCCTGGGCTGCCCTTTCTCCTGCTCAGCTCCAGTTGTTTTGGGTCCCTGTTCTAACGGGGAAGGTTTACATTTGAATGTGACTTGCAAAGGGCTTGTGCCTATCCGCTGCTTCTTTACAGGGGATGAAGAAACCCCGACAGGGTTTTATTTAAGGCCCCAGCACCCCCATTTGAGTTTAACATTAGAAAGTCTATTCATGTTTAGCCTAGAAGTCTCCATGGTGGCTGGAGTACAGGGGGACCCAATGTCCCGATTTTATAGGGACAGACCTGATATTTGGGGCTTTTTTTTTATATAGGCACCTACTACCCTGCACCCCCTGTCCCGATTGTTCCCACTTGCTGTCTGGTGACCCTACTGGAGTAGGAGTGAAATGAGGACATTGTAAGAGCGAAGAAAGCGAAAGCTGAGCTCTTGAGAAGAGAGGACTTTTCATCAGACCCTTGAAAACTCTGTTTTCGCTAACGTCTGTTTCATGTATATGACCAATTAGCACTTTGGAGAAAGGAAGCCGTGGTTAAAGATGTGATCCCTCTACTCGAATTAAAGTCCAGCCTTTGAGATGGCCAACAGATTCTCCAGAACAAAACTGTTCCAGGCTTTCTATTTCTTTTTCCATAATAAAGGCAAAAATTCCAATTAAAAACTATTTCCGTAAGTCATCTACAAGTCCCACCCACTCCCCTTTTTATTGAAATAAATAAAATTAAATAAATCCTGAAACTATTATAACTCTCTTTATACAGAACTGAATGTCCCTTTAGTTCTGCATGTCCCAGCTACCGATGGTTTACATCAAGGGGTGTCATCCATTTTGAAATAGGATTCTAGAGGAAACCTGTCTCTTTAACATTAGGTCCATCTCTTCTGAGGAAGTTTATATGGTTCATAAGCATCAGGGCTGGGATTTCTGTTCACATCTGCCCAGCACTGATTATAACTGGCTGTGCCTTTTCCCCAACAGGCTCTGTTCTGGACTGACCACAGCCGCTACTGACATCACTGCGCCTAGTGCATGCTGGGAAGGCAGCTGCTTCAGGAGAGGAATTTTGCCAACTTGTCAGAGGAAAATAAAACCTGGTAAGAAACTAAAAATGTATTTCAAATTCCTGCTCCGTGTGGTTAGCAGAACGTCCGTCTGGGCTGGCTAAGGCGTCTGGCTGTATTTTTGAAATACGTGGGCCAGGTTCTGGCCCCGACTCTGGCTGTCTTCGGCCACTCCAGCCATGCAAAGCAGAGGGAAAACCAGCAGAAGCAGGTACCTAGGCATTCACTCTGACTACTGGCAAGTCACTGACTCTCTGTCTTGCGTCTCCATGTTAATAATGCCATATGAGAGGTACAAGGCAGTCTTACTGCATTTCCCTAGTGCTCTTCACTGGGGATCTCAAAGCACTATCCAAAAAAACACTAGTGAATTGAGCCTCACAGATCTCTCGCCAGGAGACGGGTAAGTATCATTCCCCCATTTTACAGATGGGGAAACTGAGGCATAGATGGGTGGGGGCAGGGAGAAGGGACTTGCCCAAGGTCACACACAGAGTCCAGAGCTGGGAAGAGAGTCCAGCTCTCTTGACATCTTGGCTTTTAGCCCTTGGCCTCTGCTGCCTCCCTCTTGTGAATCATGTTTTGCTCAGGTGAAAGGTGCTCTAGAGATGCAAAGTCTCCAGCTACCTGTTCCAGCGCTCAGCGCTTGGGGCCACCCATGTGCTCCTGAAGATCACCGGAAGAGGAGGCTTGTGTGGGTCAAAGAGCTCCTACTGTAACCAAGCTATCAGCCCAGTCAACAAAGGAGCCTTTCATCACATCGCCTGCTCACTGTTTGATCTTCCGAGGGCCGAATTTCCTTTGGAGAGCTCAAAGGAAAATTCCCCCGCCCTTTCTGTGCACTTTACCGTATCAGTGCACTGAATTAACCTGGCCGAGAAACTGGTTTACATAAGCGCGGGCCTCCCCATGCTCTCATGGCTCTGTCTCCCCCTCCATCACACAGCCTCGCTGCTTTCAGTTGCCCCCGATTAGATGCAATGGCTTATCCTCTCGTTAACTCATGGGGATCGATTTCCAGCACGGCATACAAGGGGGGTTTAGCCCAACGGCTTCTGACGATGGTGGTGGCTTTATCCCCAAAGATTGTGCTGAAAAGCTCACCCTGTAAGTTTCTTCCGCAGCTCCTGCCGAGTGAGGGGGATGCTGGGTCTCACGGTAATTTACAACAATGCGGATTAGTCTAATTGAAGAGCCATCTGCTGCCCCACCTCTCACCAGGGACACTGAGACCGGCAGGACTGGAGCTGCTGGCTCCAGCAGCATGATCCCAAGGGTGGGCTGCTCGTGTCAAGGCCCCACTGCTTTAGAATGCTCCCCTTGTCAGTGGGAGCCAGGGCCCTCAGTACCACCCTTCTGAGCAAGGTTAAGAACTTGTGTCCCTTTTGGGATGGCAGCATGGTTCAGGAGACCTGGGTTCTGTTCCTTGCTCTGACACTGACCTGCTGGGTGAACTTGGGCAAGTCACTTCCCTGCTCTGTGCCTCAGTTTCCCCACCTGGAAAGCAGGGGTAATGATACTTGCCCTCCTTTGTAACATGCCCTCTTGCACAATGTAACTACTAAGTGTAGTTATCATTCCTTACATAAATCTACATTAAAAGAACATTAAGATTGCAAAGTGAAGCACTTATAAGTCAAGAAATGCCAATGTGAAGGTTGCCCACATAACCTTAACTCTGCCCCTTGTGCATATGCATCATGCTACAGCTTCTAGTATTATATATTTATTTCCGCAGGACACTTGACTCATTTAGGGCCTGATCCAAGCCCGTTGGAGTAAGAGAGGGCAGGAGGGACAATGCACAGTGAATGAGGGCGCTGCTCAATATTTCATTTTTACTCTCAACAGGCAGCCCACTGTATCATTTGGGTCCAACGTGCATATCTTATGTTACTAATTTCGGATCAATACTGAGCTCAGCTGGCTTTGAACTAGTGACTTTGCAGTACAAAAACACCCCCACACTGGGACGTAGTACAAATGCCCTGAGCCATTCACTCCCCTTGCTTATGAGCGTCTGTGGTCTCAGTGCCTGCATATGAGGCATTCAGAGGCCTTTGAGTTTCAGGGCTGTAGAAATGAACATCAATTATAATAGCCTGTCCACCTCTCGAACGCTTTCCCTCGGAGTATCTCAAAGGGATTTACACGAATTAAGTCTTGTGGTGCCCTGGGAAGTAGATCAGTGTCATCATCTCCATTTTACAGGTGGGGAAACTGAGGCACGGGGACCTGCTTGCAAATGGGTGCAGAACAGAAACTGACCCTTGCCCTGCTTTAATGACCAAGCTTCCTGCTCAGTAATAACAGCTGTCTATGGAGAAGGGAGACTGGGACAGTGAGGAATGTGGTCTTTGCACCGTGTTTGTTGAGAGACCCTTCTCCGGGGCCCTGGCAGCACTTTGCTATTCAAACACTTGGCTACACTCCCCTTGGAGTCACAAGCCAGTTCGTTGGATCTTGATCTGCACGGGTTGGTTGGGGTGTTTTTTTTCTGACTTTCCTTTCCAAGAAAGAAGACTTTGAACGCCAGGGTGTGTGCAGCGCAATAACGCTGAGTGTGCACCGGCCAAAGAGGAAATCTTTCTATCGCCTCAGGAGCAGCTGGGCATTGCCTCCAAGAGCTACCCCGGCACACACGCTGTCGCCTTGGGTCGCTGGGAACAGGAGACGCTCAGCATGGGAGGTGCTTGTCTGGGGGCGGCTCTGGGTTCACGTGGTGTGGGAGTTAGGCTGGGCTGTGTGGAATGCTCCCCTGGAAGAGAGAGACCAGAGAGCATCTGGAGAAGTACAGAGAGCCGTTCCTGGCTCTGTTTTCATTGCTTCTGTTCCTTGCAGAGCCCCCGCTCAAAGATGCTGTCTGGGAAGGTGGAGAAGAGGATTGCTTCCTCCGTATACATTACCCTGGCTCCTCCCAGGAGGGACACGGTCATCAAGGGAGATGTAAAGCCAGATGTGCGTCAGCCGAGCTCAGACCACCCAAAGGAGGCTTTGAAATCTGATGGGACCCACCAGCCCCAAGTGTCACCACCAAAGAAATTGGGCAACAGCAGCCGCCAGGCCGGCAAGCAGAGCAGCAGGACGCTGGGCAGTTCTGGGCCCTCGTCTGGAGTGGCAGGCTTGTCCAACGGAGGTAAGATGAATGCAGTGGCCAGACTGCACTGCACTGCGTTCGTAGAGCAAGCTGCACGGGGCCCAGAGGGAGAGTGGGTCGTAATTGACTAGAAACGGGCTCCTGCTGCACAGCCGGGATCCAGATCTGGATTCCAACACTCCTGCATTCAGGAAGATTTAGTTCAGAGTCTTGGGAAACGGCCTCATTCCCAGCAGGATGGTGCCTGGGCAGTGGTTCACTGCCCGAGGGCCTTGGAGGCTCTGTGTCGGGGTGGTGGTGGGAGCCGCCGGCGGGAGGCAGGACAGGTGGTGGTCTTGTGTGGGGCAGGTTCCTGCCTGAGCCTGTATCTATTCCCCTGGCCTGTGTTCCCAATATGACCCGTCATCCCCCTGCTGCTGGTCCTTGCTTCGAGCCCGCAACAGTTGCCTCGGGAGTGCAGGACAGGACCAGGCGTGGCTGCAGGAGCGGGGAGGCTGGCCAGCTGGCAGCCCCAGCCGTGGAAGTGAATTAGCTCCTAGGAGTTCTAGGGGGCAAATCACCATTGGGGCTGGCGGGCTAGAGAGGGGACAAGACACCTGCTCGGAAGAGGGAGCAGAAGATGGAGGTGAGACTGTTCCCCTTCGGGGTGTGTCAGTGCAGCTCGCTGGGGCCGATAACAAGGAGGGGCCTGGCCCCGAGTCTTTCCATTGACTTCGGGGGGCTTTGCATCAGGCCTGCAGCACTCACGTGACATGCGAGTAAAGTATGGTCCCACCCGGCCCCTGGGTACGTCCTCGGGCAGCTCGCCCAAGCCTCTGCCTGTGCTGCGGCAGCCATGCTGCTATTTTTAGTGTGCTGGCACTTGTCTGGGTAGCCGTGCTGGAAAGCCTGCTCCTAGCTGCCGTCCAGACAGACCCTGAACAGCCACAAAACTCCCCTGGGACCAGGATCAGGGGCTTCCACAGGGGAAGGGGGGTTAACTTCCTTGAGCATTGAAATGCATGAGTTTGGGGTCCTTGGCCCATCTCTCCCCCACCCTGCCCCCAGCTAGTGACGTGACAATGAGTCTTCCCGGCTGCCATCTGCTTTCTATCACTGATCTGTTATCAGCACTGTTTGCAGCCACCAGGACAAACCAGCTGGGCTGCCTGCTGCACGGTAAAGGCAGTTTGCTTTGTGGGCAGGTTGCGTGTTGGCTGCAAGTCAAACAAACAGCAGGAGAGGAGATATTTTAGGGCATTTGCTGAGAAGGAAGCTAACAATTTGACTTCACTCCCCCCCCCGCCCCCCAGACCTCCCTCCGCTCCCAAGCTCGAGAGACATTTTCCTTTGAATAAAATAGTGGATTTTTTGGGGCAGGGGCCTTCGTTTCCCCCAAGCAAGCCGTGCCCCATGCAGCACGGGAGTGGGGATGCACTATCAAAGCCCAGCGCAGCTTAGCACCCCCTTCCCCCTCGGTAGCTCCAGGTGAAAACGCAGTGGGCACCAACACAGAAACCAGTTGGGTTCGTTCACCCGTGTCTCCCCAGGACAAACGTATCGCTGAAGTTCCTGTTCCGAGCGCCCTGGGCACGCGTGGCCCCTCCCGTGTGCACGCTTGTTAAATGACCCATAGGCACACACGACACACCTGCCGCACACAGGCTGAGAAACATGCCCATCAGTCACTAACCCACAAAGTCAGCCCAGCAGCTCCACCTCCCAGCTAGGTACGTGGGCTGCTCACGTTCCTCCTGCTCCTGCCTCCTCTCTCTCCTGCAAAGCTCCCAGCAGCCTGCAAGTGCCTGGCCAAAATTCCCCCTGGCTTTGGGAAGTAGGGTTTTCAAGCCCTGTCCATAAAGAGGCCATGTGGGAGCAGAACCTGGACCCCCAGGCCTCTCCCACTTGATCTAAAGGAGAGCTCGGTTAGCTGGAGCACAGGCAGCCACTGCTGGAGCTGAAAGATCACTTCCGTTAGTCCTCAGCAGTGGCCGGGCATGCGTCCTCTCTGAGGATCACTCACAGCCCGTGCATTGCCAAGAGCACGTGAAGACGCACTACACGGCTGCAGTATTGACGGTGCAGTTTAGTGATGCTGGGGCTAATGCTGCTTCGGACACAGAGGAGAGATCAGCTAATCCCAAAAGCCCCTCGATGCCCCAGCGAAACATTTGGGGCACCAGAGCCATCAGCTGGAGTGGGACTAGTTCTGATTCCTTCACTGGAGCTGCACTGACTTACCTCAGCGGAGGGGCAAAGGGACTGGGATCCCACCCAGCCTTTGCAAAACCAAACCCTGACCGATAAGCAAGATCAAACCCACACCTGGTGGTGCCGATCCAGCAAACCCAGTACCCAGACGCAGCTGGCCTGGGGCTGCACCCTTGCCTGGAGTGATTTCTTTTATGCTTTAATGAGCATTTGTTTCCTCTTGATTCCAACAGACGGGCCCTGTTTTCTAGATGTAGGCTCCTAGCTTTGGTGTGCGGCAGGAGAGGAGCTGTGATGAACAAATGTTCTACGCAGGAGTTACTTTTCTCCTGCCAATTGAGGGGGCCGCTTAGGGATCTGGGGCAAAAAATCTGTCTGGGGATTGGTCCTGCTTTGAGCAGGGGGTTGGACTAGATACCTCCCGAGGTCCCTTCCAACCCTGAGATTCTATGATTCTATGATCCAACACCACTAATGCTCCTTGGCTGGGGGGGGAGGGGTGCTTTTACTCTCCGTTAGTAATTATCAGCTTTGTTAATTTCATATCAGCAGAGATAAGAATGGGCCCCTCAGCTCTGGGTTAGAAGTGGTTTCATCGCCCAGGGCACCCTGGGTGTCACTGCCACCTGGAGACTCTTGCAACGCGAGACACTTTAGGAGCATCCAAGAATCCTGGGACACTTGACCAGCACCAAAGCCTGGGCCAAGGGGGGGCACCCTGCTCCAAACACGGCTTTCCCCTCTGCTGCACAGAAGTGGAGGCCCTCGGCCTGCCCCTGTGGAGGCATCCGTGTGTTTTGGGCCGAAGGGGGAGATTGGGCAGGGTCACCAGGAGAGGAGCAGGGGCAGGCCTGGGAGAGACACGTGCTGTAAACACACACGCCGGCCAGCCCCAGGGGTAGGTAAGGGATTTTAATCTTCAATCCGGCCCTGTTCACCGGCACGAAATTAACCTGCTGTGATTCAGGGCCCCTTCGCTCAGCATGTGAGTTCCTCACACACCCTACTTCATGCCTAGGGTGACCAGACAGCAAGTGTGAAAAATCGGGATGGGGTGGGGGGTAATAGGAGCCTATATAAGAAAAAGACCCAACAGTCAGGACTGTCCCTATAAAATCAGGACATCTGGTCACCCTATTTATGCCAGACTCCAGCCTTGTTCCTTGCTTGTTTCAGGTTTCTCCTCCTTTCCTTGTCCTGTCCTGACTGACGTTCCCATAGGCTCGGACCCAGAGAGCCCCCTGCCGTCTCCTCCATCGTATCTTCTGTCCAATGAACTTAACGCCCCGTCGGTGGAGATGCTTTGCCCTGATCTGCAGAAGCTGCACGTGAGCTCACCTGTGAGCCGGCAGGTATTGATGGAAGGTTGGAGGAGGAGGTTTCGTGTCATGGCTCGCCTGGATGTTTTTAGCCCTGGCGCCCAAAGAACAGCATCGAGAACCCTGAGGGAGGGCTGGCTGGTGGTCACGTCACTCACTTGGGAGACCTGGGGGACAAGCCTTGCTCTGCCACAGATTTCTTGTGTGACCTGGGGCAAGTCACTTAGCCTCTCTGGGCCCCAGGTCCCCCATCTGTGGAATGGGGATAATAGTCCTGCCCTGCCACACTGAGGCATTGTGAGGACATGTGCTGAGGACTGTGAGATGCACAAATTTTGTGAGCTGCTAGGAGCTTATGGCAATGGTCGTGTGAGTCACTACACAAGAGAAGCTGATTGGTTGGGAGGCTCAGGGAGGAATTTCCCCCTTCTCCCTTCCTGTATGTTTGAACAGCTGTTCTGTCTAATCTGTCACCATTCCTAGCGTACCCGAGTGCTGAGTCTGCTCTCCAGGGGGGTAGAGTCGAGATCTGAACCTCTAGAGACACAAGCCTGCAGGGCCTTGTTACGCCGGTGCAGCGCCAGAGCGATCTGTGGAGAATCAGGCCCTTAAGCATTACCCGCCGGCTTTGCAGAGGTCCAGAGAGCCTGGGCCCCTCTCTTCACACTGCCAGAGGCCCGACGCTGGCCCAGCCTGTGGTTTAATGCAGCCTGGCTGCCGTTCTGTGAAGAAGGCAGCGTATCTCCACAGAACAGAAGCGCCAGAAAGCCGACCTTCTGCTTGTTGTTATTTTGGGGTTTCGAGCACGTTCAGCTAAATCAGCCCAAATTCTGCACTGGGGCAGAGCCTCCAGTCATCTGATCCCCGAGCCTTTGGAACTGAGCGTCACAAAGGTGTCTTTCCTGCTGACGGGTGAGCGCTTGCTGGAGGCTTTGTGCTCCCCGCTCTCTGGGGAGGACGCACCGCCCCCAGGAGCGTGCCGCGTTGCCGGGGGTCAAGGCCCGGCGTAGCTGCCTGCACTGCAGTTGGTACTCGTGGGCATCGGCAGAGCTGCGGGTGGAACAGCAGGGGCCTGGCTTGGGACTGAGGGACATCGGCAAAGCTGTGGGTGGGAAGCGGCACAGCTCCAGCCTGCGCTGCTCTTGGTGTAATCCAGTCCCTCGCTTTCATCAGCACTAAATTCAAGGCACAAATATTGTCCAGATTCCTCCAAGCCTAATATCTTACCGAAAAGGTCCCACTCGCTCCCCTGATAAACCCCCCAAGATTTGCCTTGCAGCTGTAGTGAGCTGGCAAACCCAGCCTTTGCCATCTCTCTTGTGCTGCCCATTAAACTCCCTGGCTCCCTGCTAACGGGGGAGCCATTTATTCCCCCCCTACAGGTCCAGTCAGCTTCATATTCATGTCCTTCCCCCCTTCCCTCCCTGTCTTGGGCAGTTAAATTGATCAAACATAACAGCGCCTGAAGGATGCGGATGTTTAGTCTGATTCTGTCATCGATGGCTCTCTGCCGTCTCTCTTTGTATGGAGGAGCCCAGCAAGCCCCTGCCCCTCTCCAGGGCACCTGAGGCAGAGAGCAGCTGGCTCCTCCTCTCCAGCCAGTGAACGTCCTGCTTCCGCCATCCCAAGCTCCCTGGATTCCCATCTCACGGTGGATCAGCTGCTGCACGTACCCAGGTTCCCAGCTAGGCCGCTGCCTGGTTTGCTGTTTGCATGCTGCATTCTCGAGGCCCTGGGGACTTGCCTGAGCCAAACTTGTCTCTCTCTCCTGCTCTCCCTGCGCCTTCTGCTCTTGGCACGGGCCTTGTCTCTGTCCCTCCATGCCAGGTCCCCTCTATTGGTGCAGTGACCAGTAACCTCCTGAGCCCACGGAGCATTGTTGTATCACGATTTTAGGAAAGCTGTGGACAAATTGGAGGGTCCAGAGGAGAGCAACAGGAATGATCAGAGGTTTAGCAAACCTGACCTATGAAGAAAGGTTGAAAACACTTGGTGTGTTTGGTCTAGAGGAGAGAAGGCTGAGCGGGGACCTGATAACAGTCTTCAAATAGGTTAAGGGCTGTTAGAAAGATGGGGATCAATTGTTCTCCAGCTCCACCAAGGGGAGGCCAAGAAGCGACTTAGTCTGCAGGCAGGGAGATTTAGATTAGATATTTGGAAACCTTCCCAGCTCTAGGGAGAGTTCAGCACTGGGACAGGTTACCTAGGGAGGTTGTGGAGTCCCCGGCACTGGAGATTTTTATGAATAAACTCGACTAATGCCCAGGGTCAGATTAAACTTTTGTGGGCCCTGGCGCCTGGACCGTGGCCCCGCTCTGCCACGAGGCCCCGCCCCCATGTGGCCTTTTCCCCGCAAGGCCCCGCCAGCCGCTCGCACAGGGGGAAGGGGGCGGAGAGGACTGGGAGGGGCCTCGGGGGGAAGAGGCCGAGTGGGGGCGTGGCCTCAGGGCGGAGCCTGGGTGGGGTGGGGGCGGGGCCACAGTCCAGGTGCCGGGGCCCTTCTGAGTGTGGGCCTGGGGCCTTGGTGCCATTGTAAACCCAGTTCTGCTTATGCCTGTCAGGGATGCTCTGATTTTACTTACTCCTGCCTCGTCCGGGGGGCTGGCCCAGCTGACCTCTCGAGGTGTCGTCCAGCCCTACGGTACGATTCTCTGCCCCAATGGCAGCACGTGCAGACAAGATGCAGCGATGTCACGGTGCACAAACTCCGAGAAGCAGCCACCCTAAGCCTGGGCGGGTAGATCTCCGCAGCGGTTCCCAGAGCATAAAGGAGCCAACATTGTTATAAACAGCAGAAATAAAACACAGAGCCAGACAGGAACGTTTCCAGCCACCTCCCTCCCCGGTGTAATTCCAGTGAAATCAATGGGGTTACCCAAGGATGAGAAGGGTCTGTCTGGTTATGGTGGTTATTTCTACTGTCAATGCAAATCTGTGGCCACTGAGAGTCAGTGACTTTTTGAGATGAGAGGAAGGATGGTCTTGTGGCGAGGGCAGGGCTGGGGGATACGGAGAGCTGGGTTCAACAACTGGATTTCCTAGGCAATCTTGGGCAAGTTATTTAAAACAAAATACCCGCACCATGCCTCAGTGTCTCCATCTGTAAATGGGGGGTAATGATACTTGCTTTCTCCTCCCCTTTGTCTGTCTTGGCTATTTAGACTTTGCGCTCTCGGGGGCAGGAATGGTCTCTCGCTGTGTGTATGTGCAGGGCGCGGGCCGGCCCAATGGCGCTGCTAGGTGCTATTATAATAAATGGCAGTAATAGCGCCTGGCTTGGCCCTAGTGCTGTCATCAGCAGATCTCAAGGCTCTTGCCCAAGGTCAGTGTCATTCTCAGTGTAAATGTCGCTATTCTCCGGGAGGAGGTTTTCATTTAAAACGGGATTAATTTTCTAGCCCTTCGCTATGTCCCCGGTGCCTTGCTGGCATGTCTGGCAGCCTTCAGAGCCAGCATGAGTCAAACCCCATCGTCCCCCACCTGCCGTCACAGGCCCAGACCGCTGCAGTCGTTAGCCAAGCTGGGTTTGCGCCAAAGCACAACGGAGCCCTCGCAAAGCCTCAGCGAGACGCCCGCCCCAGCTCAGAATGCCTTTTTTCCTCTTCATCAGGCCTCTTCCACGTTCCCAGCAGAACCGAGGCAGCATAAAATCCAGCCGACCAGTCTGGAGCAAGTGGATGAGCGCCAGGCCCCGAAACAGAACGTGAATGGGCACCTGGAAAGAGACATTTCCACAGGTAACTGCCAGAGTCCGTTAATAATATCTCGCTCTTTGACAGCGCTTGACCTCCATAGATCCCATCATGCTTTGCAAAGCTGCGTGTGCTTTACTATCCCCATTTTGCAGATGGGGAAACTGAGGTATGGTGATAAGTGACTTAACCAAGCCCACGCAGTGAGTCAGCGGCAGAGTCAACGCCAGGTTCCCAGGATCCCCAGCTTCATGTTCTGTCTACCAGATCCCAACTGTCCCTACAGGGCTCAATTCTGACTTCAGTGGGGCTGCATTCACCTGGTTGTTAGCAAGGACTGATCGTGCAGTAATGGAAGGATCGGGTTTTGCTAGCTCCCAGCAGCGCTCTCCTGTCCCCAGATGCACAGAGTGTTTAAGCAAAGGAGTTTCTCAGGCAGAGTCCCGGCCATTGGTGTGAATGGGAAGCTGCAGGGAGAAAGGGCAGCCGTGCTGAGAATGTCTAGTTAGCTCAGGGATATGAACTGAAGAGCCTATCAAATGGAGTTGCACAGCTGGCGGGTAAGGGCTGGAGTACAGACCCTTGTGGCACCCACAGGAAAATGCCTGGCAGAGCAGGGCCCACCATTCCTTCCGCTGTGTTTGTACCGCACCCAGCACAGCAGGGCCCCGATTAGCCTCTGGGTGCTAATGGAATGCAAATGTTAATCATAACCTGTGCAGGGGGCGGTGAGTCCGGTCTGTGCCCAGCAAGCAGGCAGAACCGAGCGCTGGTATGAGCAGCACCAGGGCTGGGAGTGGCAGCAAGGCTGTTGGGGGAGGGGGCGTTGGGAGCCTGGGGATGGGAAGAGGGGTAGCAGGAACCTCACAATGTGGGGAGTAGTGGTGGGGGAGGAGCTTGGCTGGTGCCGGGGCCCGTGATTGGAGGAGAGGGGGAGGTGGGGGATTGAAGACACTGGTGCATTCCTAGGTGATCCTCACCCCCTCTACAAAATATACAAGACCAGCCCTGCAGCCCGACTTTATCCCCATGCTGCCACCATTCCCCCCCACCCCACCCCACCCCCGGTGAGCTCTATGCAGCTTCTGACTGGCTGGCAGATGCCTGGTGATTTACTGTCCAATGGGAGCTCCTTGGCCATAGCAAAGTGACTTGGTTCTTTCTTCCAGTCTGTGCCTTTTGCCACAAGGCCATTGCCCCCCGGACCCCGACCATAGAAGCCATGAACAAACAGTACCACGCGGACTGCTTCACGTGCCGGACGTGCCACGGCCGGCTAGCGGGGCAGCGCTACTACCAGAAAGAGGGCCGGCCAATGTGTAACTCTTGCTACAAGGTCAGTGCAACTGGCTCCTGGCCATCCCATGAGGCCAATGTCATTCTGTTCTCAGGAGTCAAATCCGGCTTCCGAGGGAGCCCCTGGGGAAGTAGGAGGGGTTCAGAGTTCGGCAAGATGAGCCGACCTGCAAGGGTCCCTCAGATACAGAAGTGCCCTACTCTGGGAAAACCCATCTTTGTAATGCCACCAATACTGGCTCAGGCACAGGTCTTTACAGAACAAGGGCCTGATCCTGTGGGATGCGGGGTGGTCTCAACTCCCAGGATCTTCAGGAGGATAGAGGGGGAGGTCTAGGTTGGATATTAGGAAAAGCTTTTTCACTAGGAGGGTGGTGAAGCACTGGAATGGGTTCCCTAGGGAGGGGGTGGAATCTCCTTCCTTTGAGGTTTTTAAGGCCCAGCTTGACAAAGCCCTGGCTGGGATGATTTCGTTGGGGTTGGTCCTGCTTTGAGCAGGGGGTTGGACTAGATACCTCCTGAGGTCCCTTCCAACCCTGCTATTCTATGATGCTCTGAGGAGTTGAGGGGTAGATTAGCCTGAGGATCAGTCCCAAGCAGATCTAAACCAGGGAACGTGCCTGGTGCTGAGAGCTGGGGACTGGGAGTCAGGCCCGCCACATTCCACCCCCAGCTCTGTGTCACCTACAGCAAGCTGTGTAGGTCAGCGTTTCCAAAAGTGGCCTCTTGCTCTGTGCACCCCCTGTTCTGGCAGCTTAGCTTGAGGCACCCCGGCTTTGGTTTTCAGTGGCACTGAGTGTCTTCAGCTTCAGCGCTCTGAAAATCAGGCCCAAGGTTCGTGCCATTGGCCAGCCGTGATCCAGGCCGCCTTTGGAAATCTGGATCTAGATGTCTGGGCCTTAACTTTAACCCCCTGCAAAATAGGCCAATATGCACCTAATTTATGAATGTTTCGGAATGGGCTTGGAAATACTTTGTAGAAAAGTGCTACAGGAAGGCCAGGGATTCTCATGGCTACAGGCCAGAAGGACATTTGTGTCCTGGGAGCGTTCATCTATTCGCGTCGTTCATTGCGAAGCAGCAAAGGCTGCAGTCTTCCATTGGCTACGGTGACCATAGAGCCATGGGGCTTGGCAGGCAGCTTCTAGCGTGGAGGCGTGAATGGCTCTGCCACTGTGCCGGGAGGGTCTCTGAGACCATGCACAGCACTGAACTCTGGTTCCTCCCAGCTCTCTGGCCTGGACAACCTCCCTCACTGCGGAGGTGAGGGCTGCATTGGGGGCGCAGCGAGGGGTGAATGGTACCATCCACTTCCGGTTTCTGCGCTTTATCTGCCTCTCTCCTTCCCGCAGGACACACTGGAGAAATGTGCCAAGTGCCAAGGTCTGATCCTGGAGCACATCGTCCGCGCCTTGGGGAACGGGTACCACCCCGAGTGTTTCATGTGCTCCGTGTGTGGCCGGAGCATCGGGGACGAGAGCTTTGCCGTGAATGACCAGAACGAGGTGCACTGCGTGGATGATTTCTACAGGTGCGATACGTTATAAGTGGCGCGTCGGAGGGGTAGGAAGCTAGAGCGAAATCACCTCTGCACCTAAACTACCCTCCTCTTCAGCTCAGAGGGCCCGATTCTGTTCAAAAGGTAAGTCTTGCACACGTGAGACAACCTGAAGGGCCCGATCCTGCAAACCTTCCCTCCAGCAAGTAGCCTTTACTCACCCAATTCATCCCCTGGGCTTCAACAGGGCTCTTTGCCTGAGGAGTGTCTCCTTAGTATGCTGCTCTTTCTCCTACCGAAGCCAATGGGAGCAGGGCTGGATGCCAAGCCTGCAGGTGCAATGACCCGATTCTCCCCCACTTTGCATCTCAGGGAGGCGTTATTCCCCTGGGCAGAGTGGGGGTGAGCGACACCCAATCAGAATCTTCCATTCACCCCCGTGGTAGCACCCTGCGATGCCGCCAGGGTGAGTAACGGCCCTCTGCTGCAGGGATGCTTTGCAGGATTGCGTCCTTCACTTTGTGTCTTGTGTGCAGGACTTAATTTTTTGTTTTGCTCAGTTTCCCCCTTTAGTTCAATGTCCCCGCTATTCACCCCCGGCTAGTTCACACTGCAGCATTCCTAACCCCCCGGGGGCTGACTCTCCTCTCAGTCACGCTGCTGTCGTCGTCAGCGGAGTTGCACCAGTGTATAAGCTAGCATAAAGGAGAGCAGAGACAGGGCCACAAGTGATTTACTGGATAGCTTCACCTGGCACCCAGCTCATTCCAGTGCGTCTGCCATTTCCGTCTCACGTGCAGTAATACAGAAGCTGCGTAAAGTGACATGGATCTAGCTTTAAATTGTGCTGGGAATTGCTACAGCTAATTGGGCTGGCAACGGCTGTGGCGTGAGAGGTTGGCTGTTTGTTTCATCAGGAAGTACGCCTCCATCTGCAGCGTCTGTGAGACACCCATCATCCCACAGGAGGGGAAAGATGCCTACAGGATAGAATGCATGGGGCGAAGCTTCCATGAAAGCTGCTATCGCTGTGAGGTAGGTCCTGCTGGGATGCTGCTGACTTTTTTATTATTTTAATAAACTCTTGGTGGCGGAGGGTGTAAAGTCCTAGGATAGGGTGACCAGCTGTCCCGATTTTATAGGGACAGTCCCGATTTTGGGGGCGTTTTGTTATATAGGCTCCTATTACTCCCCACCCCCATCCCGACTTTTCACACTTGCTGTCTGATCACCCTGTCCTAGAAACCACCCAGAGGCAGCCCCAAACAAAGAGGATTTTATTCCACAAACACAGGTTCTCTCCCTGGGTTATTGGAGAACTAAGCAGGTTGCTCACTGCCGCATCATTTCCTGTGGCCAAGCCATTGCTCAGACATGCAGGCGAACGGGGATGCGTTCAGAATATTTTCACTCCCCTCCTCTCTGCAACACACACAGTTCAGAAAGCTCCAGGAGCCCCTCCTGGTTCTGCAGCGGGCTGGCTTTACCGAGCACCCACCCCTTGTCCTCAGCTGGGTGTGGGGCATGGCCCGGGAGGCGGCGGGTGCCTGGCTGGGTGCATGCAGGGTGCCCCTGGAGGTGGCTGGGTCTGTGGAGCTGGGTGCCTGCCCCTGGAGGCAGTGGGTGCCCAGCTAGGTGCGTGGAGCATGTCTCTGGAGGCGGCGGGTGCCCGGCTGGGCGCGTGGAGCATGTCCCCGGAGGTGGCAGGTGCCCGGCTGGGTGCGTGCAGGGTGCCCCTGGGGATGGTTGGGTCCATGGAGCTGGGTGCCTGCCCCGGGAGGGGGCAGGTGCCCAGCTGGTTGTGTGCAGGGTGCCCAGCTGGGTGCGTGCAGGGTGCCCCTGGGGATGGTTGGGTCCATGGAGCTGGGTGCCTGCCCCGGGAGGGGGCGGGTGCCCAGCTGGATGTGTGCAGGGTGCCCAGCTGGGTGTGTGCAGGGTGCCCGGCTGGGTGCATGCAGGGTGCCCCTGGGGATGGTTGGGTCCATGGAGCTGGGTGCCTGCCCCGGGAGGGGGCAGGTGCCCAGCTGGGTGTGTGCAGGGTGCCCAGCTGGATGTGTGCAGGGTGCCCCTGGAGGTGGCGGGTGCCCGGCCGTGTTCCAAGACCAACACATCTGCTGCCACCTCACAAAGTGGGGCGTGGGAGCCGCTACCGTCTGTGGCCTCACTGCACAGGGTTTAATTGAATTCCTCCAGTGCAGGAGGGGTTTGGGGCCCAGCTCCTCATGCCCAGGCAGAATCTCAATGGCCTGACGGTCTGGGTGTCATGGCCAGGATGCAACAGGCTGGTTGAAACTGATGAACGTGGGGGATGAGCTAGCGAGTCTGCAGGAGAAGGTGCTGGGAGCATGACGTGTGCTGGAAGCAATGGGGCTCGCTCATGGAGTTCCAAGTGAATGAAAGTGACAAAACCGAAGTAGCGTGTGGCCAGCAAAGGCAAGAAATTCCCGTGATGCTTGAGGCTTTAGAAATGACTCCGGTTTTGACTGACTTTCGATTGACGTACTTTCTACCTCACAGAACTGCAGGATTCCCCTGTCCACCGAGCCAGAGGAGAACGGCTGCTACCCCTTGGGCAGCCACGTCCTCTGCAAGCCCTGTCACATCAAACAGAAGAACGAATCGTTCTGCTGAGAGAGCCAGGCGGGCTTCCCCAGGAAACCGTGGATGCAGCCGCGTGGCTGAGATGAGCCGAATCTCTGTACTACGGCAACAGTATTCTTATCCTCTGCCTTCATTAATGTCCAACTTTCTGTCCTGACTGTCTCCCTTGTGGTAGGACCATATTAGTAGCTGTGAGCTTTAGCAGCAAGGTCCTACCACGCGTGCTTCCTAATCGGCCGTGCCACCAGCCCTGAGAGGTGGCAGTGGAACGTTCTTCTTCTCTCTTTCCCTCCAGTCTGGCTGTGCTTATCTTCCAAGGCTACGCCCGCTGGCTTCCTCTGCCCCCAAATGGCTCAGTGCCTGGGATGAGGGACGCACCCCGGCAAGCCAGCAGCTGCTGATGGGACGAGTGAGATTGATTAAAATGATATTTCAAAGCAGGCAGGGCTCTGTCTCCTCACCGTGTAAATAACTCCCCTGCTGCTTTAAGTTAAGACTCGGGAGGATCTTACTAAACTGCAGAGGGGCTGGGGGACAGCACTGTGCTATCAGCTCTGGGAGCACGGCAAGGGAAGGGGCCCCCACAGTGGTCGATGCTAAAACTGCATGAAGGTCACCCCTGTGCAGAAGGCCAGTGCACCCTCAAAGTAGGGCTAATGCAGGACCTAAGCGGTGCATAAGTTTTTACTGGCCTCCTGCCCAGGAGTGACTTTTACCCACAGAGCCAGGTCAGATATACACACACACCATCTTCTGCTTTACTGCACCCCGCAATAGTGCTGTGAATTACGACCCAGCAGTGTGCCCAAGAGGTTCGACAGCAGCAGCTGAACACCACTCTGCATTCTGAAAATGACACCGTACCGGGGGCAAGCTGGGGCCTGAGCCTTCAGGTCTTAACTTGAGGGAGCGAAGGCTGCAGGATCGGTCCCTAATTAAGATCCTGTCTCCTGAAATGCTGCGGTGACTCAGTGACAAATATCAGATGTAGCTGCCTGCAGATCTGCGCCGGAGCCATGGTTCTGGAATTGACTCCTGGTATTCCTGGATGTGCAGTTTCATCTCTGTGGTGAGTGGACGCAGGCTGTGAGTCATGCCACAACCTGGGGGCTGGGAGTGGAAAGAATTCCGCGTTGTTTAAGGAGTTGACTGACAAATACACCGCCCCACCAGCTTCCCTAAAACAAGCCAAGAGGCTGGATTCTCTCTCATCTGCCGCTGGCCAATCACACGTCTTTCGTGCCAGCATCATGAAATGACGCCAGATACAAGATCCCCAACTAAGAGAGAGCAGCTGATGGGCTGCCGGTATTTTAACATCCCTTGCCTGGGATAAACCCTGTGGCTTGTGGGAATGGGGGAACTCTCCGAGGGGAGCAGCTCATTTGTTTCCCCACTTAAATCAAAACGCCATTCTCAACTTTGGTCAAAGAAGAGAGCAGTATCACTAGGCCAAAAAGGTCCTGGTAAGCCTGATGGGTGTGTTTCCTAGTGGGTAGTGCACTGGACTGGGCTTCAGGAGAGCTGGGTTCTCCTCTGAACTGTCCCTGGCCTGCTGGGTGACTTTGCCTTTTTGTTCCTCAGTTTCCCCACCTGTGAAATGGGGATGATGAGACTGATCTTCTGTGTAAAGTGCTTTGAATTCTACTGATGAAAAGTGCTAGATAAGAACTTGGGGATGGCGATCGTTGGTGGATGCTGCCATGAGTGTATTGATCCATACGGCACAACGTTAAACGAGTGCCATTTGAAATGGGTGGGAGGGGAAATGTACCATTGTGGGGAGGATCCTCACCCTGGGAAATTACCTGCAGTGTCCCACGTTACGCTGCCAAAGGCTCACAGTTTGCTCTTTGGTGGTTATTTTGAGTATTGGCTACTCAATGACAGCTGGTGAGAGATGGAACTCCACCAGCCTCTCCTCTCCTTTCAGGGGTGGGATTTTAACCAGCGGCACATCACGGAAGGGGAGCAGGAGGGACTATCTGAAAAGATATTTAAATGAGAGGAAGAACCTTAGCAGTGCTGTGCATGGCCTCTTAAAGAGCCCTTCCTCATTCCCATGGGGTCCCCTTGGCTTTGTGCTCCAGGCTAAGGGAGGCCAGGAGACCACGCTTGTTGCGCTGGGCTCAACCGCCAAGAGAATCCAGCATTCTAGGCAGGACCATTAGCTGGTTCCATTCAGTGGCGCCGTCCCTCCTGTCCTCGTCAACACTCCTCAAGAGAAAAGAACTTGGGACCTTGGTTGTGATGATCACTGTCCATAAGTAGCAGTGACACTGAAATTAAGCTGCTTTGATAGGCAGTGGAACACTCCCTGAGCGAAATGGCTGTGGAGTTCAGGGAAACCCCACAGAAGAACTGTAAATTATTGGCAGGGAAAGTTTCCGCTCATTGAAAGTAATTGTACATGCTCATTTCCCTGGGGCTTTATTTTTGGAAACTGATTAAATTTAGGGCTTCTCTTCCTGGGGATGCTCATGAAAGTTAATCTGAATTAATAAAAGGTTGAATTTGAAGGGGATTAGTTAAACCTGCATTAAAACCCTGTGTGGACACTTTTCAGAATTAAAGAGACCTTAATTCAGTTTATCTTAATTCACTTTTTTGGATTACCTTTCCTGAAGGTCCCTGTGTTGACAAGCCTTTCCAGTTCAAAAGGAATAACTGAGAATTCGGAACTGATGGAGCTTCTGCCAGCAGCTACAGAGCACTCAGACCATGGACGACGCTCTTTCCGTTCTTTTGCTAGTGGGGAATGGGCGGTGGTTTAGGTACTTGCTTAGGGTATTAGCACCAAAGTCCTATCTATACCAGGATCAGAACCAGTGTTTAAACATGCTTCTTACCAGTGGTAACCTGTATTCCATACAGCTTTACAGGCACTCCAGTGCCGGCACAGATAGCCATTTTTCTCCCTTTTTAAGAAAGGTGCTGTGACGGGTTGGATCACAGAAACCCCCTTGGGTCTGCCAACTGATGTGCCAAGGCTACTTCTGCCCCTGCTTTCCCTGCCGGCTTGGGATTCTGGAGCCCTGCCTGGTTGTGCCAGACACACTTGCTGGCCACAAATACAGACCCAGGTCTGAACCACGTCCCACAAACTGCAGGCTTAACTGAAAGCAGCTTAAGAAGTGCTCCTGTCTTCAACACTCAGATGCCCAACTCCCAGTGGGGTCCAAACCCAAATAAATCCGTTTTATACAGGGTAAACTCATAAATTGTTTGCCCTCTATAACACTGATAGAGAGATATGCACGGCTGTTTGCCTCCCCCCCCCCACCAGGTATTAATACAGACTCTGGGTTAAGTAATAAGTAAAAAGTGATTTTATTAAATACAGAAAGGAGGATTTAAGTGGTTCCAAGTAGTGACAGACAGAACAAAGTGAATTACCAAGCAAAATAAAATAGAACACACAAGTCTATGCCTAATACAGTAAGAAAACTGAATACAGATAAAACCTCACCCTCAGAGGAGTTCCAATAAGCTTCCTTTTACAGACTAGTCTCCTTCTAGTCCGGGTCCAGCAATCCCTCACAGCCCCATGGTTACTGTCCTTTGTTCCAGTTTCTTTCAGGCATCCTTTGGGAGTGGAGAGGCTCTCTTGAAATGTCTCTTGACAAAATGGAGGGGTCTCCCAGGGGTCTAAATAAACTTTCTCTTGTGGGTTGACACCCCTCCCTCCCCCTGTGTAGAAGCCCAGCTACAAGATGGAATTTTGGAGCCACATGGGCAAGTCACATGTCCATGCATGACTCAGAACTTACAGGTAGCAGCCATTGTTCACATGCTAACAATATGGTCATGAGGAAATATAATGTAACTGGAATGTGCTTCATGCAAAAGGTCTCTTGTAAGGTATCATTACAAAGCTTATAATCTACTGAGGGTGATCATCCGATTTGTATAAATGTACCACTCTTGTATCTGGGACTAGAAATATGAACTATAACTCTGAGGGCCTATTGTATTTATGCAAAGTGTGGGCCATTAATGGTGGTTTGGAATCTTAATGGCACCCATCAACCAGGACAATTGACTGGGGCTCTGTTTGCAGGCAGCCTTCCTGTGAGTCGGGCTGGGAGGAATGAAGGCTTGGGGTCTTACAGTGACATGTGATCATGTCACATGAACTGGAATCCATCTTTAACCTGGTGCTTTTCCAGAGTGGGGGGGACCCAGAGAGAGACAAAGGATTCCCCCGTATGCAAAAGATATATAAAGGGGTGGAAGAGAACAAAAGTGAGAAGCATCATGAAGAATCCCCTAGCTACCACCTGAGCTGGAACAAGAGCTGTACCAGGGGAAAGAATTATGCCCAGGCCTGGAAGGTGTCCAGTCTGAGGAAAAAACGTACTGAAGCATCTCTGAGGGTGCGATTATCTGTATTCAGTTTGATTAGACAGAGATCTGTGCATTTTATTTTAATTTGTTTGGTGACTTACTTTGTTCTGTCTGTTTCTATTGGAACCACTTAAATCCTACTTTCTGTATTTAATAAAATCACTTTTTACTTATTAATTAACTCAGAGTAATTAATACCTGGGGAGCAAACAGCCGTGCATATCTCTCTATCAGTCTTATAGAGGGCGAACAATTGATGAGTTTCTCCTGTTTAAGCTTTATACAGGGTAAAACGGATTTATTTGGGTTTAGAGCCCATTGGGAGTTGGGCATCTGGGTGTTAAAGACAAGCACACTTCTGTGAGCTGCTTTCAGGTAAACCTGCAGCTTTGGGGCAAGTAATTCAGACCCTGGGTCTTTGTTGGAGCAGACGGGAGTGTCTGGCTCAGCAAGAAAGGGTGCTGGGGTCCTGAGCTGGCAGGGAAAAGAGGAGCAGAAGTAGTCTTGGCACATCAGGTGGCAGCTCCCAAGGGGGTTTCTGTGACCCAACCTGTCACAACCCCTCCCACCCCCTGTGTAGAATCCCAGCTACAAGATGGAATTTTGGAGTCACATGGGCAAGTCACATGTCCATGCATGACTCAGAACTTACAGGTAGCAGCCATTGTTCACAAGATGTTGAACGTCCTCAAGTAGATTTCTATGTGGATTGGAGCCTTCCAAGCTCCATTGTCCGTTAAGTGTTTCTCGATTGGGCACTTAACTTGCACATTCCTTTGTAAAGAAGCTGCCCAAATGCCTTACTAAGGCTACTTAAAATCAAACGAGTACACAGCCAATATTCATAACTTTGAATACAACAATGACACATGCATACAAATAGGATGAATAGATTCAGTAGATCATAACCTTTGCGGAGATATGTTACATGGCATATGTAGCACAAAACATATTCCAGTTATGTCAGATATACAGTCATAAGCATATTTCCATAAAGCAGTATGGGGTGGAATGTCACAGGTGCTAGCCCTACTGTGCTATAGACACTCCCTCTCGAGTCCATGCCCGTAGGAGTCAGGGCAGGACTGCCTGAGCCCTGCTCCCATCAACAGGAGCATCTCTTGATTCTGGTCACAGCATCTGAAATGGTGGCAGAGATGCTGTGTATGCTGCATCAGTGTCGGAGGGCCCAGCTACAGCTGTGGATGGTCTTTGTAGATTAGACCAACTGTTGATACTAGTTAGTATTTGTACCCAGTCATGGACCAGAATCCCGTTGTGCTGGGCGCGGTACAGACACTGAACAAGATGGCCCCAGCCCCAAAGAGCTGACAATCTAAGTATGAGGCTGTGTCGTCACTGCCAGTGAGGTAATGCCCCCTAGCTAGTGTGCTAGACAATCCTAGCGGAGACAAGGCGTGGGTGAGCTTTGACCACGACAAAGCTAGGAGAGGACAACGCTGCGTCTGGCCTAGCTGCAATGTGCTTATAAGCTACAGAGTCTTGGCTCCAATAGGAGCTTATCACAAGAGAACTAACGTGTGTTGGGTGACACCCCTTGTTTTGTCAGTGAGGAGAAGGCCTAAGAAATAACAGGGACACACAGGGGAGCACAGGAAAACTGAAACGATATTGGTCAGCCTGACAGGCCGTTGTCTTGATTTTTGTAGGTCCCTGTGTTACCAAATTATTTCTGCCTTGAATCTTACAGGCATGCCCTGTGATTTGGTAACACCATTAAAACGGGGGTTGGGATCAGCGCAACAGGCAAGGTCAAACCGTGTCTCAGAGCTGGGGGGGCCTTGGAGTGTTCTAACGGAGCCCCCCCGCCATGTGATATGGTTTTGCTGTGTAGACAGGACCGCAGAGAAGAACAAGCTGCACTTAAAAGGGAATCCTTTCTTCCTCTGGACGAACAGTGACCTCCCAGCCTTCTTTCCCCAGTCACAACAAGCAACTGCTTATTTCAGAAAAAGAGATAAGAAGTCCAATGGTTTGCGTCGAATGGATTTGTTTAAAAAGAAAAGCATGTTCCCTGCTGAAATGATCCCGGGGAAAACAGTTTCCTCTTGAAACATAATTTTAAAAAACCCCTACCACCATCCCAGCTGCATCTGTGTGCCTCCTCCATCTCCTTCGTACACGTGATTCTTGTTGGGAAGGCAGGCAGCAAGGAAATGACTCCAGAATGCGAGCAGCTGCTCTGTATGCGAGTGGCAGACATCCTACGCTTCTGGCAATGGACTTTCTTACCCGCTGCCCTCTGGTTTTAGCAGGTAAAGTCCATTTCCAACCTCTGCTCTTGGGCTCAAAGGGAAATGCTACAACTTGACATGCCCAGGCTACGGGTTGGAGTCACACAGCCCTGGAAGTCCTGTAGGTAGCGTTCCTGCCACTCTGTCCCTGTCCCGGCAGCCCCGACTTTTTGTCCCATTTTGTCCTATTTTGAAGTGGGGTGTGACCCCTAGCGGAGCGCAGAGGACTGTGCGGGGGGGGGCATCCAGGAGGGAGGACTGGCAAGGGGGAGCGGGGCTCGGGCTGGTCCTGTGCAGTGTCCCATTTTCCCTTTGGTCTGGC
The DNA here is from genome assembly GCF_016161935.1 of Mauremys reevesii. Lineage (NCBI taxonomy): Eukaryota > Metazoa > Chordata > Testudines > Geoemydidae > Mauremys > Mauremys reevesii. The sequence continues at coordinate 3,101,773 of NC_052643.1, forward strand.
TCTTCTGCCAGCCACACACAGCTCTCCCTTTGCCGCAGCCTGTGCTTCACAGGCAGGAGTGCAAGTAGGGGGTACCCTCCAGTATGCAGTACTAGCAAGAGATTTTTAGCGGGTTCGGGGTACCGGAAAGACAGGGGCACTGCACTCTGTTCCTTAAAGGGGCAGAACGTGGCTAGGGAGGACATTCATTCTTTATATGGCTTTAGCAGCACAATACATATGCTAACAAATTTAAACAAAGGCTTTGTTAAAGTTTGTTAGTATATGTATTGTGCTGTTACATTGGTCGGGAGTCATCAAGAGGGGAAGGGTGTGGGGGAGAAAAGGTGTTTAAACAGTGGTTTTGATTCTGTTTCTCCCCATTGGTCTGAATTATCCATGACATCCATATTGCATCACATCATTAGAGGAATGCCTCTGCTTGCACTGACCAGAGGATGTTTGTATTCTAATGTCAGCCCAGTTCTGCAGCCTGTTGGGAATCAAGGGTTGTCCCCAGCGTACCTAGAATTTTTCCTTGCAGCCAAACTAGTCTAACATGCATTTTGTTAACTGGAACTGGAGCAGCAAAACAAAGAAAATAAATGCCTCATTTTCCAGCTTTGTGGGTGAGAGAGTGAAGATTATAATGCCGGACACTCACAGCCTTAAGCCAGCTGCCTCAGGAATCTGTAAATATGTTCCTCATCTTATCAACGGAGCTAAGACTTATCACACATTTGCCCACCTTTATTCGAATGAAGCGCCTTCTGATCTGACAGCTCAGGCATTGTCAGTTTCATCCAGAACAATTTACAAACTTGGAACCTAATTCTGTAAACCCTTAATCATTTGATCCATCCCACTGAAGACAATGGGACTGTCTGCATGACTATGGACCCCTTTTGTGAGCTGGTAAAAGTTTCAGGAATCTGTTCCTATAAAGGAAGTTGAATCCCTGTAGTGGGGTGGTTACCTCACTCCTGAGATAAGAGGAGTGAGAACAGCTGAGGGAAGCTGACTGAGTAGCTGACCACAGGTGTGGCCAGCTCAATCAGGGCCCAGCTGGCCCTGCTAAGAGGGCTGTGGGCCAGGAGCTGAGGAGTCTCGCTTTAGCCCTGGAGTGGGAAGGGCCTGGCTGCCTGAGAGCAAGGTACCTGAAGGAGAGCAGTGTTGGGGAAGGGAATGGGGAACTCCAGCCTGGTAACCCTACAGGCTTTGGTGAAGGCCTACAAAGGTACTGGGGCTACAGAGGTGCAGCATGGGAATAGGGAGAGGCAGCTGGTCCTAACCCCTTGCTAATGACGAGTGGCCATTACAGGCTGCAGTTTGCCCCAGTGAGTGAGAGCTAGATAATGACTGGCAGTAGCCACTTAGGCAAGGTGGGCTTAGAGGATTGGAGGTTCCCTGGGAGGGGAGACCCAGAGTGTGGGGGTACTGCTGGGGCAGAACTTCCGGGTAAAGGACACTGGGGTCTGGGAGGGACATGGGGCCTGAGGCAGGCGAGTCACTGGTCAGCACAGGGCGCTCCATGTGCTGGAAAAGAGCTAATTCCCAGGACGACCAGCAGGAGGCACCGCACCGGTGAGTGTCAACCCTGTTACAACCTCCCATTGAAATGCAATGTTTGGGTACAATACCATAAAGCAGTTTAGGATACAGTTCTACTTAAAATTTGCCTTTTAATAAGTCATACATATGTTGAAATGGCTCCTCACCCAACTCCCATATTCCATATAAACAGACTGAAATACTACATATGGGGGGGAGAAGTGAGTCGTTAAGCATGTTGATGTTTGTGTATATACAAAGAGGGAGAGCCTCAGAGGGGATGAGGAGAGTGTGGGGGCCCGGGCTGGGGACAGAGCCCCATGGAGGATCATATGGGGAGGTCATGTGCACCCCCCTTGAGTCCCTCCCACGAGTGCAGTACTGGCAAGAAACTATTTCTACTTGCACCACTGTTCACAGGGTCTCCTGGAGTTTAGCTGTCGGATTCTGGCTTCCTTCTCTCACCAGCATCTCCCCTGTTCTGAGGGAGAACGCTGTCCTCCTCCTGATCGGCTGCCCCCTGCTACCTAAGGGGCTTGAGGATGGGCCTGTAAAGGAGCAGTGTTCTGGGTTTTTTCCCCAGCTCCTAATTCCCTGGGTTCACTTCCTCTCCTTTGCTAGCAGGGCGGCTCCTGGGCCTTTGTTCATCTCAGCTCCCTGGAACAGGGTCTTCTGGCCCCCTCTGCTCTTGAAGGGCCAGTATACTCCATTGTGACTGGCATGGTCCTTCCAAGCACTGTGTTAACAGCGCTTGGCGCAGCCTCGGGGCTGGAAGATAAGCAGGGTGACAAGCGGCTAAAGCAAAGAAGGCTGCGTTGTGTCGGAGTGAAAGGGCTTCATACAAATCCAGCTTCAGTCTAAGCCTCCCACTGTTCAGATGCCACCTGACAGACCCTGAGAGGAGGGAATCTCAGCACTGTCCTGTACTTCCTGAAAGGCAGCGACAGGGTTACTGGTCGGACACATTCCACCTCCTGGACTATATCTGGGGCAGCTGGAGCAGGCTGAGCAGTGTCAGACCTGGGGCTGGGGAACAGCGAGTGCTGGAAGCAAAGGTCAGTGGAAGGATGGAGCACACTCTTCTTTGGGAATGAAGGGATCCCCGGTATTGATGCTGCACAAAATAGAGACAACGTGTAGCCTCCACTGATGTGGTAGTGTTGGGCCTCTAGCGAAGAAGCAGCTGATACAAGGTGACCAGGAGAGTGAGAGCACGAGTCAGAAGCAAGAAGGAAGGTCTAACGTGTTTTTCTGCACAGCATGTTAGGCTTGAGTTATGAAAAACGGAGGCCACTTTCCCTGAGCTATAGTTGTCTCCATATAGTCTCCTGCCTTCAGCCTACCCCAAACCAGCCCCTGCTTTCCTAGTAATGACCCTTGCAACCTGGGAGGGAAGCCTCTGCAGCCATAAGCTGGGGGCTATTTTGCCTCAGTTGTCAGCATGTGTATGCATGCGCTTGCTCTGAAGGTCCCGGTTCGATACTGCAGTTGAATATATACATCAGGAGGGCTGTATGTATTCAGCCACAGTTTCACATGCTGTCCATTCTAGTCATATTTGGTAGCACTTTACAGCTGACGTTTTCGGAAGCATCTGTCATCTCTAGGAACAGGAGTCACCAGACAGGATCAAACCCGAAGTCTGTCTAGTCCAGTATCCTGGCTCTGACAGCGGCCAGTGCCAGATAAGTCTGAGGAAGGTGCAGAACCCCTGAAGTAGCCATGTCACTGCTCTCATCCAAATCTAACAGAGGTTGGCTTAAACCCTGAAGTTGAATATGCTGCCCAAGGTTCATTGTGATAACGCTGATCACCATATTTGGGGTCGGGAAGGAATTTTCCTCCAGGGCAGATTGGCAGAGGCCCTGGAGGTTTTTCACCTTCCTCTGCAGCATGGGGCACGGGTCACTTGCTGGAGGATTCTCTGCACCTTGAGGTCTTTAAACCACGATTTGAGGACTTCAGTAACTCAGACATAGGTTAGGGGTTTGTTACAGGAGTGGGTGGGTGAGATTCTGTGGCCTGCATTGTGCAGGAGGTCAGACTAGATGACCATAATGGTCCCTTCTGACCTTAAGTCTATGAGTCTATGATATGCTTTGGTCCCCCTATAAATGGCCAATCCCTTTTTGAAGTTTCAAAAGCTTGACTTTGTTATAGTTCATACAGAGAACAAGTACCTAGCAAACCTTGTTTTAACTTACGGCCATTTTCTGAAGGACTGGCTTCCTCCTTCCATGCTCCAACTGAACAAACACAACCCTGCTCAGGAGTCATCTGGCAGCACGCAGGCCTACGGGTTTTTAATGGACACACATCCCTTTAAACCAAGTCTCCGCCATCTGTTCCACCCTCTAATTACAAAGATAAAAGAAGCAGCATTCACAGCTGTAACTGGGATTCTGGATTTAGCTTTCTGTTTTTACTCATTTTCATTGTTTATCTGGCCACTTGCATTCCTTGTAACTTCCTAGAAAAAAGGCGTAGGTTTGGGGGGAGGGGCGGGGTTAGGAGGTTTATTTTAACTATGATGACATAAACAAGAGGAGAAATTGATTCTTAAATTAGCAATGAAATAAAACTGAAAGTTAAACAGCCACTTTTCTTGTGGGCTTCCTCTGTTCCCACACTGGCACCAAACCGAAAAAGAAAGAAGCCATTTAACAACCCTGTTCTGATGCACAGCCAGGAAGTGTGGAGAGAATTGACAGGGATTTATACAGCTTTTATGGAAGATGGGGAATTCTGCTGACAAGCCCTCTCTTTATTTATTTGATTTGTATTTACTTATTTATTCATTGTTTGAATTTTTTGCAGTGATTCTCTAAAATGTACAAGCATTGTTAAGTTAGCGTATGGCTTTGGTTTCAGCCAAAACCCAGAATCCTGCTGGCCAAGTGGCTAGGGTGCTAGCCGGGGGTTTAAAAGACCTGCATTCATGGCTTTGTTCCATCACAGGCTACGTTTTGCCCTTGAGCAAGTCACTTTGCCTCTCTGGATCAGTCTGCACTGCAATAAAACACCCGCAGCTGGCCCATGTCTGCTGACTTGGGCTTGCAGGGGGAGGGCAGGGGATTTATAACATTGCAATGTAGATGTTCTGGCTTGGGCTGGAGCCCAGGCCCTGGGACCCCGTGAGAGGGGAGGGGCCCAGAGTCAGGACTTGAGCCTGAACATCCATATTCCAATGTTACAGCCCTGCAGCCCAAGCCCCGTGAGCCCACGTCACTGACACCGGTCAGCTGCAGGTGTTTTATTGCAGTCTAGACATCCCTAAGTATCTCAGTTCCTCACCCGGACAGTGGTGTGAAGAGCCAGAGCTGTTGGGACATATCTATTAAAGGGCCCCATGTAACTACCTCAGCTAGACAGTGGTCTCTCTTCAGGACAAAACACCACCGTCACCTTTGCCTCATGGGTAAGACTGTTCACCCAGGCATGGAGCCCAGGCCTTCAGTAGAAGGTGTAGAGGGGGCAGGGCCTCCCTCGAAGACGGATGGGGAGGGACAGCCAGGCACTCCTACAAAGGTATCTGAAATCCCGTTCTGTGGATTGTCAGTGATAATAGCATATTTTATCCTGAAAGGTCTGGACACCTTTTGTTAGCTATACTGAAGTATCACCCGCTCCTGGAATGCAGCCACTGCTGGGCAGGGAGGCGGCAGTTGTTCGATAGCAGCTAGGGGTTGCCAACTTTCTACTCCCACAAAACGAAACACCCTTGCCCTGCCCCTTCTCTGAGGCCCCGCCTCCTCATTCCATCCCCCCCTCTCTGTTGCTCGCTCTCCCCACCCTCACTCACTCATTTTCACTAGGCTGGCTCAGGGGGTTAGGGTGTGGGCTCCAGCTGTGGGTGCAGGCTCCGGGGTGAGGCCAGAAATGAGGAGTTCAGGGTGCGGTAGGGGGCTCCGGGCTGAGGCAGTGGGTAGGGATGCAGGAGGGGGTGAGGGCTTCAGCTGGGGGTACAGGCTCTTGGGTGGGGCCAGAAATTAGGGATTTGGGGTGCAGGAGGGGGCTCCAGGTTTGGTGGGGACTCAGGGCTGGGGCAGGGGGTTGGGGCACAGGCTTACCTTGGGTGGCTTCCAATCAGCAGTGCAGCGGGGGAAAGGCAGGCTCCCTACCTGTCCTGACTCTGTGCTGTGTCCCAGAAGCAGCCAGCTGGTCCAGCTCCTAGGCGGGGGGCCAGGAGGCTCTGTGCACTGCTCTCGCCTGCAGGCACCCCCCCCCAGCTCCCATTGGCCATGGTTCCCGGCCAATGGGAGTGCAAAACTGGTGCTCAGGGCAGAGGCAGTGCGTGGAGCCCCATGGTCCCCCAACGAGGAGCCAGACCAGCTGGTCACTTCCAGGGCACAGAGAGGTGCCAGGACAGGTAGGGACTAGCCTGCCTGAGACCTGCAGCACTGCTTTAAACCACCTGGTCTGCAGTGCTGACCGGCGCTACCAGGGTCCCTTTTCGAGCAGGAGTTCTGGTCGAAAACCAGACACCTGGTCACCCTAAGAACAACACAGGTCAGAAACTGCATGAGCAGCAGCAAGCAGTACGTTGATTCTTTGGCAAGGTCCCTGGATTCGGAGGCGAGTGCATTTTAGACCTGGAGGTTTTAGCTGAACTGAATATGCTGTCCCCACTTCTACATACCATGGATTTTTGAATTCACAGTTCATGGAGGTTTGGTCTGGCTCACTCAGCTAGGGGTAACCTGCAAGGGAGGGGGCCCTTATGAGGTCACTGTGTGGTACCATCACAAGCCAGCACAGAGGAAAAAAGGGAACTTACTGAAGGGAAAAAGGGAAATGCTGGAGCAAGTCCATTTTTGCAGCACAGCCCCCAAAACCCAACATGTTTTTCTGCCCCCAAAAACCCCTTTTGCAATCTGCCATGTTTCAGCACTGCAAAAAAAAAGGGAGAGGGGGGGATCCGAGACATGGATCCTACTGATTCCCCTATCCCTGCAAGCTCCTAAATGGGGCAGCTCATTGGGTACAATCACTGTTCCCCCCCACCCCCCAAGGTTATCGTGCTGGGCTGAAAGAAGGACTAAGGGTTACAGGACAGCCCCCCTGCCCTAGGGATCTAATTGCAAAGAGAGAACGCTAACTGCTGCTTTGCAGAGAAAATTTCCCCTACCACCCTCCCCAAGTGTCAGAGTCACCAGCCCTCGCAGACTGAAGTGCCCTGATTTGGGGGAAGAGGCACTTTTAAAAGCCGCTCGCAATCAAGCAAGCTCAGGCACGTCCGCTAAGCTGTCTGCAGTTCCCCACTAGGAGCTGCCGTTCGCTCATGGACATAAAAGGAAAACCAGTAACTGGGAAAATGAATCAAGGCAAAAAGTGAAAATACAATGAGGGGACACGGGCAGGTCTGAACCCCACCCTGGCCAAGAGGGGGTTAACTGGAGCCCGAGAGCTCTATCAGGCCCACGTTGTTGCACTTGGAGCATGTACAAGGGAGGAGGTTGGCAGGGAAGACCTAGGAGAGAGGTAACCTGGAGTTCTGGCTCTGTGGGGTGGGCCTCACAGGAGCCAGGCAGAGGGAGAACCCTAGTGTGAGCCAGGTATCAGTGACTCCTGGGATTTTCAGCCCTGTGTTGTTCAGACTCGCTATGAATGGGGTTAATTGACCCAGTGGTGAAAATAGCAGCAGCTACCCAGAGCCCTGTCCATGCCAGCAATCCCAGCCCTGCTGCTGCGAGCACGCTGAGTGTTGCACAGGACCCCGCGCCTTTGGGCAAAAGGTCAGCGTGTTACAAAACACAAGTGAAAGGATAATTCCCGGGCAGGGTGATTCACAAAAGTTAGTTCAAGGCTTGCATCACTCAAGGAATGGTGTGTACTGAGAAGTGGGCGGTGACTTGCCAAGAAAAACATCAAGGGCCGTGGACTTTTCAGCTTTGCAGGGAGTGCCTGAGACACGTTTGATTTGTAATTGTTAAAAAAAAAAAATCAGAGCTGTTGAACCTTGTCTGCGTGGATTTTGCAGGAAGACACATGAGCGGGGAGAGGGCAGCAGCCTCAGAAATGTGGCTTTGGAGATCCCCCTTCATACGCTTTGTTGCAAAGAAGTTAAAAAAAGAAAAAGGCCCAGCCCCAGTTTCTATTTCATGTGCACGTTCTCTTTAATCTTGACCTACCCTCTGTTACTTGTCAGCTCTGTGTTTTTGGGGAACCAGGGCGCAGTACCCCGCCTGTCTGACTCACGAAGGACACTCCCACCCCCGGTCTCTGCTTGAACCAAAGCCAGTCAGAAAAAAGACTTACAAAGCAACAAAAAGGCAGTGGGAGACACACCTAAACCCTTCCGGACAAGGGTGACAGGATTAAGGAAACTCACGTAGCCTCATTTGCATCGAAGATGGGACAAGGAGGTGTCGCCATTAGCATACAGAATGGAGGACAGAGATTCCCAAGGCAAGAACCGCAGGGAACTCTGGGACCAGAAAGGCAGGGAAGCACTGCATGATGGGGGATCTCTGCTCCAGCTGTTAATGAGCCCACGCCTGCACACACCCAGCTCAGTAGTTGTGATGAAGTGGGAATGTTCTTAATGTTTTCTCTGAATAATGTGTGGGTGCCTCAGTTTCCCCTATGCAGTTCTTAAGTATCTAGGTGGTGGGAGAAGGGGTGTGATTGTTGCAGAGCCCTAGGCAGCTGTGATGCCATCTGCACAGAGAATGGCTGACACCCTGTCTCCTGGCAACTGATGGCCTGGGCCCCTCCCCTGCAAGGTGCCAACTGAAGGTGTTGGGAAAACAAAGAGAAAAGAAATAAAGGCAAGAGGAGGAGCTGGAAAGAGTTTCAGTTTTGGAGCTGGCTGGGGAAGACAGGGGGAGGCCCAGAACCTGGGTCCGGGCTTCCCACACACACACACCCCCAAGGTGGACCTGACTGAGGGTCCTGTTTTCTGCACCTACAAGCTCTGTATTAGACTCTGTTCCTGTCGTCTAATAAACCTTCTGTTTTACTGGCTGGCTGAGTGTCATGGTGAATCGCAGGAAGTGGGGGGTGCAGGGCCCTGACTCCCCCACACTCCGTGACAGTCGTTATCAGACCAATTCTAGTAATAAATCCAAAATACTGAAGCTGCCTAATTGCATTGTGAGCTCCTGGGAAGGAACACAACCCACAGCCAGGAATAATCTGTTCCTATTGGCTAGCCTGAACAAACCAACTTTGGTATCCTCCCTTGAGCCATCAGTTTACCCATAAACAGATCTAGTGTTCTCCCTTGAACCATTGTTCTTTCCCTACAAAAACCCCAGCCCACGCTCCAGTCAGTGTTCTGATGCCTGAATCCAAAATCTGCATCACTTCCATTGGGACTTCATCTTCTCCTGCCTGATCGTGCTGGGGGCTCTGCCTGTCTCCCGCACTCCAGACCCTCAGTTACCACCACCAGATCCCACCTGGGACTCCAATCGATTCAAGCTTCACAGAGTGGAGAGAACCCAGCTCTCGCTCTCTCTAGGTGTAGCCTTCTGACCCTGACTTGTGTGATCAATTATTGTTTTCTAAACCTGACTTTTATGATAAAATTAAATCTAATTTAAATTTGATAAGTTTGGCTCCCCTATGGTTATTACCTGGCAATAAATAACTTTCGTGGTTAATCTGGTTGCTTCTCTCTCTCTCTCCCCCACTTGTGGGTGTTTTTTGGCTTCCTCATTTGCTCTGCAGCGATGCTCCTCGTACCTCAGCTAAAGATCCCTGCAGTGCCCAAAAGTCCTGTGGGGTTTGCTCATCAAGTGGGTTACTGCCAGAACAAGTGTAACATGAAAGTGGGGATAGGGACGTGCTGAACCTGGGGCATATGAGGGTGGCAGCTTGGAAGTGCTGCTCAACCCAGCCTGCTGAGTCGAGGGACATACAAAGGAGTCAGCTTGGGAGTGCTGAGTAACCCGGTCCTCTCAGACACACTCTGTTAATGTGTGTGTTTGTCTGATTCTGGGGCTGGACGAACCCAGCCCTGGGGAACCTAGGTCCTGCAGGGTAGCTCCGTTGGGAGGGAACTTGCAGAATAGAGCTCCGTATGAGAACACAAGTGACACAAGCAGTACATTGATAGAATTACAGAACACACACACCCAGCAGAGTAACCCTAATAAATGAGCATACCCCCAAAGTAACGGGCAAAACTGGTAACACCTCCTGGAACCTTGTTATGGAAATCACCTCCCCCACCCCACCCCACCCCAAAAAACTCCCTGAGTGGGCCCATTGAGGTCTGTGGACTTCCACTATTAAGTCTCAGCCACCTGAGTCAGGGTGGTGATACCTGGCTGTATGTAAGTGCATGGGGCAGCTCTCAGCTGGTGTGAACTGTTGTCACTCCAATAGACTGCTGACTGTTTACACCAACTAGGCATCTGCCCCGGATTATGGCTAGAATTGTATTCCACGTGTGTCTGGTGTTTCTTTTTTTATTAACCCGGCCTTAAGAGTTTATCCCTCTTCATTTCTCTATAAATCTATAGTGCGGCCCTCACCACAGTCCCCTGGGAAGTTACCGTCCCTAGCCAGGGCATCTTTTCTACCTCTCACTAATAATGGGTTTAATTAGATACTGGTATGCAGGCTACTATGTTCTCCTTACTGACACTGGTCTTTCAAGAAACAAACGCTAAATTACATTTATTTGGCTGCCAGCTGAACTTTGGATTCATTGCTTGCAAATGGTGCAGCTGGAGAACTCAAAATCAAGCGGTCTTTCTCTTGTATTTGTGCTCTGAAATTATGTATCGAGTCCGGCTGTGGTAACCTGTAACTAGACTGCTATAGATTAAGGTGTAGGGTGCAGTAAATTGTGCTGCCATAGCAAAGAACATATTTTTAGTCTAATGATTATTATTTATATATTGTACTAGTGCCTATGAGCTTCAACTGTGGCCCCGTTGTGCGACAAACCCAGAACGAAGACAATCCTTGCCCCAAAGCATTTACGCTCACTGGTATGTTCCAAACCTGGTCAAAGCTAAAGCATTACCATAAATCTCCTCCTTCCAATTCCTGTCTCGGGGCGGACTGCTTGGTCTCAGTGACTTTCCTTTCACACACAGTGGTGAGAGCTCTCACAAACATTGTGGCTTTGGAGATGCTTGATTTTCATGTCTCGTTAGCAATGTAAGGAGGTACTGCAAGCACATCAGACCTGTCCTCTGTTCTCTGGCTTCCTATAGCAAGTCCAGCTTGTGGTCCCTGTCTCCCAGCCCAAAGTGACCTGGGCCCAGCATATTTAAAAGGACCTAAAGCACTAGGATGAGGACCCATGGTCAACAGTGCCATTCTTCAGGTACAATGGAACTATTACCATCAGGGTAAAGCTTGTCTGTGCAGGAGAGGTGCTTTCTTGGGGGCTGGTCCGAGACTGTCGAACAAACTCTCCCAGTAACTAAGGACCAACCCAAACCACCTCCTCTTCCATTCCAAGTGCAAGGCACACTCCTCCAGCCTGCCTTCTTCAATATCACACAGAGCAGTGCGGCCATTAAAAAAACAGCCCCAACCTACCACACCAAAACACTCCACTGCACACATAATTCACCCCCTTGGGGAGACAATGAGCGCGTGAGAGAACAAACCACACAGCACAGATGTTAGTAGCATAGGGTGCATCTACACAGCAAAAAAACGACCTGTGCCAGCGAGTCTCAGAGCCTAGGTCAACTGACTCAGGCTCCCGGGACTGGCACCTTGAGGCGGGAGTAACTATGACTCTCTTCGGCTGTGTCAAGAGTCTAGTTACTGGGCAGCAGTACTGAGACCTCAACCTCCCCGTGGTCCCGCTGGACGACTCATTGGGTGATGAGTTGACGAACTGAGGCTCAGCTGCTATCGATATCCCGACCCTATTGTCCTGGTACACCGGCCAGGCAATAGTATAAAATGGTGGAAAACCACAAAATGATGGCGGCACTAGATAGTGCCGGAAATAGCCCAAGTCGAGGGGCTAACTCGACTGACCGAAGCAAGAAGACTGTACCTTGGGGCAGGTGCATCTTCCGACCCAATGAGCCCTTGGCCCAATATCGAGCCAATGTCTCCACAGTGGCCACACAAACTGAGAGCCCTGTGAACACTGAAAGTGAGGCAGACAATGTCCAGCATGCCCCACAGACAAAGGAGGTACACTCCAAACCCCGTATCTCACAAAACCAAACTAAATGGCTAACAGTCACTCGAAAGAAGCAGTGGATCGGCCCAATCCGCACAACAGAAATCATAAGCAGTGCTTTTAAAGAGACTGTAAAACCCACCTGCCTGCCAAATCCAGACCTCTCCTTAATCACATCTGGTGAAGAGGATTTGGACACTGAAGGACCAAGTACAGAAACAAACAAGAGCCACATAATTACCACTATTGAGGAGACAGTGGAAACAATTATAAATGGAACACAAGAAAAGACCCTAATCCAACTACCTAATGACAACCCAGCGTGTCCCTTTTGTGGCGATCACGTTGGCAAGCCAATTGCTCTAAGTGTCCACCTCAAGCGAAATCACGGTGGAAAAGTGGTTGAATTCCAATGTTCCATGTGCAACAAAACTGATTCCAAAGCACACAGCATCTTGTGCCATATTCCAAAATGCAAAGGGAAAATAAATGAAGAGCGATCGGGTGACTGGGCTTGCAAAACATGTAACAAACAATTTAACACCAAAAGTGGGCTCTCCCAACATAAGAGAATAGCCCATCCAGCGATACGGAACCAAGAACGTATCGAAGCCAGTCAGCCCAAAACAACCTCCCAACGTGGCAAACACAACAGCTGCTGGACTGTTGAAGAAGAACAGCTCCTCGCTGCCTTCAATAACATGTTCTGGGGCAAAAGGAACATAAATATCCTGATCTCGGATCACATCCAAACAAAAACGGCTAAACAAATAAGTGAAAAGCGTAGACTGCTGGGCCTCAATAAAAAAGCTGCAGTGACAACAATGGACCCATTACCTGTATCAAGCACATGCCATTTGGAAGTAAAAACTGGTAGCCCTATTACCACCACTGGACTAAAAGACGCATACATGTGCAAAATAAAGCAAAATATAGTCAACCAGGGCCAGATAAAATTTGACTCTGAAATCATAAGCGCATGGATGGCTGGAGACTCCAATATAAGATCGCTTGTCGAGTCCACCTCTCTTGATATCCTCTCCACCTTCCTGATGGAAACACCTAAGCCAAGAAAAAGAGGGAACAATAAAACCGTGAGCAAAAAGAGTGGAAAGAAAAAGAAATGGATGGAAAATAGAGCGGCCAAAAAAGGTTTCTACAAAAGATACCAGCATCTCTTTGAGACAGACAGATGTAAACTTGCCTCCATCATTCTTGACGGCACTGAACACCTGCAATGCCAAATCCCTCTTACAGAAGTACTCGAAACATACAAGAGTAAATGGGAGACCCTGACTCCCTTTGAAGGACTGGGACAATTCAAATCCCACGCAGCGGCCGATAACACCGCCTTTGAAATCCTTCTCTTGGCTAAGGAAATAATGAAAAACATAAAGGAGATGAATAAGAACTCTGCACCAGGCCCTGACAAGATCAGCCTAAGGGACCTACTCCTAGCGGACCCGGAATGCAATGCTCTTGAGAAACTGTTCAATACATGGCTAATCACTGGCATAATACCTGACACCATAAAAGAATGCCGCTCCTTACTAATCCCCAAAACTGCAGACCCCGAGGCCTTGAAAGATCTGGGGAACTGGAGCCCTTTAACTATCGGATCCATCATACTAAGGCTTTTCTCGAGAATAATATCCAATCGACTTGCCAAAGCATGCCCTATAAATGCTCGACAAAGAGGGTTCATTGCTACACCAGGCTGCTCAGAGAACCTCAAGATCCTTCATACAATATTGAAGCAAGCGAAAAAGAACAAAAAATCGCTGGGGGTTGTATTCGTGGACATTGCTAAGGCATTTGACTCGGTATCTCACGACCACATTATATGGGTACTACAGGAAAGGGGATTGGATCAACACATTGTGAACATAATTGAAGACTCTTATAAAAAGATCCACACCCGAATAGAAGTTGGTACAGAGCGCATTCCACCTATTGAAATTAAAGTTGGTGTCAAACAAGGAGACCCCGTGTCTCCACTGCTATTTAACCTGGCAATTGATCCTCTAATCACTGCATTAGAGAAGGCTAATATGGGATTCTCCTATGGGACAAATAAGGTAACATCACTTGCCTTTGCTGATGATCTGGTCATGCTGAGTGACACCTGGGAAGGTATGAATAAAAATATTCAAATATTGGAAGCCTTCTGCAAGCTATCCGGCCTGAAAGTACAAGCTAAAAAGTGCTACGGGTTTTTCTTAAGTCCTACTCACGACTCATATACAATCAACAAATGTGATGCCTGGAAAATAGATAAAGACAGTTTGTATATGATCCTACCTGGCGAGTCGGAAAAATATCTTGGACTTAAAGTTGACCCATGGATTGGGTTCTCCAAACCCTTACTTGCAGAAAGGCTCGCTATCTGGCTTAAAAGACTTACTAAGGCGCCACTAAAACCTTCACAAAAGTTAACAATGCTGAACATCTATACATTACCACGAATCATCTACCTGGCTGACCACACAGATACCAAAAAGACCTTGCTATCTTCATTGGATGATAACATCAGAACCGTCGTAAAAGGGTGGCTCCATCTACCACCCGACACTTGTAATAGCTTCATCTATACCAGAACTAGGAATGGTGGGCTGGGAGCGACGAGACTCGCTAGCCTCATCCCTTCAATTCAAGCACGGCGATTGCATAGAATTGCAAACTCTGAAGATGAGACAATTCGGTCTATCGTACTGTCAAATAACATTGATGAAGAATTTCAAAACCTATGGATAACTGCCGGTGGAAAGGAAGATGAAATCCCTAAAATAACAGATCCAGTGTCTATTGATTATAGACTACCCCGACGGATCCTGGAACTTCTCAATGAATGGGAAAAACCAGCTCCCAAGAAAATATACTCAATCCCATGCAATTGGAGAGAAGCGGATCTGGCCCATTGGAAAAATCTGCCGTGCCAGGGCAGTGGAATTGAACATTTTGACAATGATATAATAAGTAACGACTGGCTACAATTCCATCGTGAATTTTCAGAACGACAATTCCTTATGGGCCTCAAGCTCAGAGCAAACGTGTACCCCACCAGAGAATACCAAGGGCGTGGCAGGAAGAACAAGAAGGTGAATTGCAGACACTGCACTGCCTCCTATGAATCTCTATCCCACATCTTAAGGCAATGTCCTGCGGTGCAGGAAGCCCGCATACGAAGACACAACAAGCTATGCAACATGCTAAAACGAAAAGCCAAAGATTTGAAATGGGTTGTTTACGAAGAACCTCACCTGCTCACCACGGAGAAGGAATTGAGGAAACCTGACCTCATTTTCGTTAAGGAAGAGATTGCCCTGGTGGTGGACGTCACTGTCTGGTTCGAATACATGGAGAAAGTTTTTGAAGATGCAGCAGCAGAAAAGGTGAGACACTACAAAGATCTGACAAGCCAGATAAAAGAACTAACTGGAGCCAAAGAAATAGAATACTTTGGGTTCCCCCTAGGTGCAAGGGGGAAGTGGCCGAAGATAAATGAAAAAGTCCTGACAGCCCTTGGCATGCCGGACTACCAGCAAAAAAGAACTGCTAAATGTTTTAGTAAAAGAACTTTGTTATATTCCATTGATGTTATAAACACCTTTGAAAGCATTGGGAAAAACAATAAAAACACTGTTCCATGAGGTCCTGTCCCTCACGTGCTGAATTTCCTTTCTAAACCTATCTCTTATCCAAACTATATACCCGCCCCCCTTTTTCATGGGAAACTCGTAATGATTATAATAATTCATGACCGCTCACTGGACACGGCAACCCTGGTTGGACGGGCCACCAGGGGTGTACATACACTCCGAATAACTCGAAAAAGAAACCCGCGAGGGTTTTTAAAATAGCCGTTTGAGCTGGAGCCTGGCCTCTGAAATCCAGCGAGGGGGGGAGGGTATTGGAACCAAGGCTCCAGCCTGAGCATGAACGTCTACACCGCACAGTGAGCCCTGGGAGCCCGTCAGTTGACCTGGGCTCTGAGACTCGCTGAGGGTTTTTTGTGTGGTGTAGACATAACCTTAATGTACAATGGGAAGATAGTTGGATACTGTGGCGATGCGGGTGGGATAAGAACCTATAGAACAGATTCCAAAACGGAAACTAGTGGTGCTGCTTGAAATGGTTTCCATCATATGTGGGTTTAGAGTTTGCTTCAATGGCTCTCGGCACCCCCACTATAAAAATTGTTCCAGCACCACGGATTGTAGGCTTAGAGTTTTCTCTCTGAGCTTTTCAGGGGCAAAGGTGCTGTTTAATTGTGTAAAAAGGGGGTTTTGTTTTGAAAGTGCATTTTTGTTTTGATCCACCCTGAATTATTTTCCTAGCCACCAGGGGTCAGCGAACGCATAAGTTATTCTCTTCTGATGTACATAACCATAAACTGCATGGGAAGCACTGGTTGTGTACACAGATGAATGGTTTTTCTAGCAGCCTCTCTCTATTATTTTATGTACTGTGTATTAAATTATGGAGAAGACAGACAGGTGCCAGTTTGATTTCTGCATATTCGCAAAGCTATCACACCTCTATCTGAATCTTTTTACCTTCTGTTGTTCCAAATAACAATTAAAATGACTGTAACAGACAATTCCCCCCCTCTAATACTGCCTTTTCCCCCCATGTTTTCTTTATGCATTTCACCTCTCTATTTAGAATCAAGTTGCACTATTGCCCCTGCACATTCAGAGTCCCTTGTTTGTTTGTGTGGGTCTTTCACACAGCAACAAGGGAGCGAGGGGAAAAAATTAATTGGGAAATTATTGTAAAACTAAAAACAACCTGGCAAGACTCAGAGGCAGGTAGAGCACTGGATAATCCTTTGAATTTTTTACTCTTTGAAAAAAAAATAGACTTCAAGTTGACAGGGTCCCTTTAAGTGGTCTTTTCTGGATCACGCTATATATTAAATGTACATTTATAAATAGTGAATAAAGACTTAATACATTATTATGAATAGATGTTTTAATACTTGGTTAATCAGGAAGCCCAACAGGCCAGTAGGTTGCTTACAACAATGACTTATAACCATACATAAGTGAGACAAGGTGGGGGAGGTCATCTCTGTTATTGGACCAGCATCTGTTGGTGAAAGAGACGAGCTTTCGAGCTTCACAGGGCTCTTCTTCAGGTCTGGGAAAGGTAACCTGAGTGTTACAGCTCAATACAAGGTGGGAGAGAGTGCTAACCACAACGGGGTATTTACGTGTTGCAGGAGAGCACTTAAAATGAAGTGGGTAATTAGCACCTGTGCACTCATAGGGCATATGAGGTTTAGTACAAATTGTAACGAGCCATAAAGCCAACGTCTCTGGTTGAGTCCATGTTGTTTTAGACTAGAGTCTAGCAGAGTTATGAATTTAAGCTCGCAGGCTTGTCTTCTGAAGGTGTTGTGCTGGTACTGTTCCTTTGAGGACGATACTGAGGGATTGTGAAAAGTGCTCACGCACAAGCGATAGGGTGCATTGTATTTAACCATGTTTCCGTGTGAGTTCATTTGAGAGTTTAGGGATTGTCTGGTTTCACCCACATGCATGTTGAGGCATTTGAGGCCCTGGGTGAGGTACATCACATGTCGTGATAGGCATGTGTAAGACTGTAAGCATGCGGACTCACCCCTGCGGCGCCTCCTGCTGGTCTCTGTTGGGAATTAGCTCGTCCAGCTTCCGGATCACCCTCTACAGGCCGGTGATCTGCCTTACCGCTGGCCCCCAGGTCCCTCCCAGGACCCCAGTGCCCCTTTCTCTGGGGTGCTGCCCCTCTGGCAGTAACCCCTCAGTCTCAGGGTCTCCCCATCCAGGGGAACCCTCACCTCCTATCCCCACCTTGCCTCAGTGTAAGGCTACTGCCAGTCACCAACTTAGCCCCCGTTCCCTGGGGTAGACTGCAGTGTATACCACTCATCACTGGCAAGGGGGGTTTGGGCCTGCTGCCTCTGTCTAGCCTTGGGCTCTCCCCTACAACCCCAGTACCTGTTTGGCCTTATACTAGGCCGCAGCCTGGGGAGTTTCCAGGCCACAGCTCCCTTAGCCTTCCCTCAGCCCTGCTCCACTCCAGGTATCTTCTCTCTAGCTCCCTGCAGCCAGGCCCATCTCCCTCCACAGCTAGAGGAGACTGTCTGCCTTTACTCCTGGCTCTAGCTAGGCCCTGATTGGGGCATGGCCCCCAGCTGAGGCTGTTTCCCCCACAAGCAGCCTCGCTGCTTTTCTCCTCCCAGGGCTGTTTTAAACCCCTCAGGGCAGGAGCGGGTAACCACCCTGCTACCAGGACCCATGGCTCTTGAGGGGCGTGTTATGGGGGTGTTGATCATCATAGCAGTGGAGATATGTCTGCAGGTCTTGCATCTCAAATGAATGCTCTCAAATGAACTCACACAGGAAAAACGATAAAAGGCAAAAATGCCCTATCCCCCGTGGGCAGACGCTTTTCACAAAATAATGACTCCGTATCGGATCGGTCAGTCCGCCTCTTCAAAGCAAACCTGCTCAACAACTTCAAAAGACCAGCCTGGGAGCGTAAACTCAACTCTGCTACACTCTAAAAATCATGGATTCAGCAGCGACCCATTACAACCATTTGTAACCCATTAACCCCCCTTTGTCCAGTGATTGTGGTGCAAAGGCGCACTGCATTTTACATGGTCTCCTGCAACATGTTACTCCTTTATGCTAAACAATCGATCCTACCTTGTATTTAGCTGTGGCACTAGGGTTGCCTTTCCCAGACCTGAAGAAGAGCTTTGTGTGGCTCCAAAGTTTGTCTCTTTCTCCAACAGAAATTGGTCCAATAAAAGATATTACCGCCACCAATTTGTCTCTCTCATATCCTGGGACCAACGCAGCTACAACACCATTGCCAACAACCATATGTGTAGCACCTTGTACGGCTCTGCTTGTAACTATAAAACATACTTTTCATGCGTCTAATAGTTATTAATCCTTATTATTATTTATTAACTCTTTATATACTATTGATAAATCTAGTCTTAATATACAGTATGAGCTTTTTTGAATCCACAAAGGCCAATTAAACATACAGCTCTAGGGATTCTCCATTGCCCGGCACCTTGTTACAGCTCTTCAAAATGCTACCATTCTGATGTGCCACTCTTTCCAGGGCTGTAAACAACTCCATGAGGTGCAGCATTATGGAAGATCAGACCCCAAAGCTCTTGTTATCTGGAAGAGAAATCCAAGGATGAAATCCTGGCCCCGTTGAAGTCAATGGCAAAACTCCCAGTGACTTCAACAGGGTCCGACTTTCACCCCACAAAGGTTTTTTAATGCCAGCAATGGGAAAGTGAAAGGCTTTAGAACCTACATCTCATGCTCCTCCCCTTACATTAAAAAGCTTTGTAATCTTCCTGGGGGAAGTGGTCACATCTCTTGAGCAGTGTGAATACTCAATGAAAGCGAGGGTTCCATAAGGGATGGCAACGTGAAGCAGAAGCAGAACGTGTTAAGATAAGCCTTTGAAGTGTCTTGGAATCCCAAGCTGGAACTAAGGATTAGAGATGACAATGAAACTGCATCTGTGCAAATCCCTCTAGGCAGAATAGTCACGGTAGCTCTGTGTTGCATCATGCCCACAAGAAATCCCGTGGGCCTCGTTAGAGAAATCCATGCAGCATGGCACAGTAATCAGGGTGGAGTGATGGACTGCTTCACGTGGCTTAGCAAACATTTTACCAGCACGTGGACAACCCACCGCTTCTCTCTGTTGCATCAAAGACCAAACCATTTGCATTTGATCCGGACAAACCCGAAAGCCATGCGACCCGCCAGCAGTACAGAGCTGTATTTAACATCAACAGGGGAATTCATTTACTCTAACTCCTCCTTCACTCCCCGGTACTTTTCTTTCAGCTGCTTCCTTGTTTGCTCTAGCCCTGTTGGAGGTTTAATGGAAGACAGGTGTCCGGTCTGCAAGCTGTCCGGGTGAAGTAATATCGATCCAACGTTGAAAATTAAATTAAAATATGTGAACACAGCTGAGTGCGACCTACGACCCTGTTTACTGTCGCATACGACCCGTTCATCATCTTGTCTGGAGCAGTTCCCCTTCCCTTTCTTAGGCTCCTTTTTAAAGATCTGAAGGTGATTCAGAAAAAGCATACAGCAGCCTAAGCGCTTAGGCCCAGATTTTCAAAAGCACCCAACCCCCACCCTGCCCATGCCCCAAAATGAATTGGCCCGTTTTTCAATGGTGCTCATAACCCAGAGGTATCCATTGTTCTTTTAAATTAATGGGAGTCTTTCCATTGACTCCACTGGCTTTAGATCAGGACCAGTAGGTGCTGCTGAGGACTTCTGAAAAGCTGGCTGCTTCCGCTAGGCCTCAGTTCAGAAAAGCCCTTTATTATTATTCTGTACTATTTATATTACAGCAGTGCCTAGGGACCAACTGAAAATGAAGCTCCCATAGCGCTAGGCGCTGTACAAATGCAGAGGAGTAGATGGACAACGGGTGGCAGGGAAAAGGGACAGTGCATACAAGCAGATCGAGCAATGACATTTTGCAAACAGAAAATCAGTGTCGTGATTTTTTTTTTTGCAGGGCACCTGGTGGGTTATTAATTGATTTGATTTTTTGGGAGGTGACGGGGTGGATTAACTAACCAGAGAGACAAAGGGAGAGGCCAGGGGCATTGAAGGGAAGAAGGGGGAGAAGAGGAACTGGGGAACATGCCGGGCAGGGGGAGTGAGGCTGAGTAGGGCAGGAACTTCAGGAAGGGTCAGCGCAAACAGCCCATCAGCACTAGGGAGAGGATATCCAGCCTGATGACATCTTGAGTGTCTGAGACCCCCCCTGCAGCATCTCTCCCCAGTGCTGCATCCTCTCCCCTGTGCCCCCCTCACTTGCCCTGCCTCTGGGTCTGCTCCTGCCAGCTTAGGCATTTATCTGTCCCTGGGGCTGGCTCCTTCCTGGAATATCCTAATTCCTCAAGCACATATGGCCCAGGGGCCCCTGAGAGGAAGGGGAGTCACGCCTGCACAGCTCTGGATCCAGAGATTGCAACAAGGGTGGGGGCGGCACCGTCAGGGTCCCACCTCTGGGATGCCAAAGTCCGTTGGGCTGATTCCCCCTTTTCTGATTGTTCTCGCCTAGCCATGCTCTCCAACAGCTCCCCCTTGACCCTCCTCCACAGCTCATCACTGCCTTGTTCAATGGGATGACTCAGACACAGAAAGTTAAGCCGGTGTGTACGTTTTTGCAGGATGGGGGTCTAACATCTACCAGCATACTGCATACTGTACAGGACTGTGATCCTGAATGCTGTTTTCAGGGCTCTGTGTATTCTGCAATGCTGGGGAATTGGCTGTGGCATTTACACTTTGCTGCAGACCTGGGTTCCAGAACCTGAGCTTGCTTTCGTTGTTTGACTTTCTCGCCCTTTGGATTGCAGAGATTACCTTGAAAATGTGAACTGAGTTGTGTAAACCAGTGTGGCCCCTGCCTGAGTCTGCGGAGGGCCTGAAACAACAGCCCTGAGAGGTGTGACCTGCTCTATTCATCTCAGTCGGAGTCCCATGGACATCCAGTGGCGGATTAACACACGGGCCCACAGGGCCCCAACCAATTTGGGGAGCAGCAGGAGAGCTGAGACCTGTGTAGCAGTGTGGGGAGGGTAGGTGGAGGGTCCAGGACTCACTACAGAGGCTCGGGCTCCCTGGGTGGCTCTTACCATGGCCCGGCTCCGGCTTCTGGCCTGACCAGGGGGCGGAGCCTCAGGGGAAGATGATGAGCAGGGGGAGGGGCCCCAAGGTGAGTGGTGGCTAAGGCCCACCTCATCCCCCCACCGGAAAGAGGCTGGCGCCACTAGCAGGGTCTGTGCCTTGTGGCAGGGGACCTGATCACCCCACCACAAAGTGCAGCCCCTGCTCTGCGCCTGCCCCAGGCTACTATGCCCATGTGAAAAAGTGGGCAGGCATGGGGGGGCCTCCTGGCCTCCCAGCGCACGGCACTCCTGGGCCCCCAGGGTGGGAGGGCAAATATTCTTTGTGCCCGAGGCCCCAGTAAACCTTAATCCGCCCCTGTGAACACCAGAATTTCTCAGCTGTAGAATCTGACATTTTCCCAAGGTTCTGCAGGAGTCAGCATTTCTGCTGTGGGATTTGAAGCACCCGTCATTTCGCTTTGTGTCTCCTTGCCTGCCGATTGCTCACCAGCTTCCCCAAGAATGGGAAACGGAGTGGGTTTCAGAGCATGCACAGTTCCATGGAGCCAGGCAGCAGAGATGAGGGAGCCAGAGCTGAGTCCAAGGTGCAAAGGGAGCCAGCAGTAGGCCGCCTTGGAGAACAGTACAGTAACCAAGGTCCAGACGGCCAGGAAGGTGAACTGCTGAAACTGGCTACAAGCGTCCCCCTTTCTGGATGAACAGGAGAAGTCTTGAGATTTCTCTTGGGAGCTGAGGCCCGGGGTGCAGGGCTAGGCTGCTCACAGCACAAAAACCCACCCTTCCAAACAGTCATTGTTGAAAAACATCCACAAAGGGCTCATCTCTGAGTGGTTCCAGCTGGGCCACAGCTGTGCGTGTTTGTGCGGAGGAGGAAGGGAGGGATGGGAATTTCACAGTGCTGGAATAAATTAACTCTGCTGCAGAAGAGAGGAGACTGCTGATGCTGTGGAATTTAGGGGCTGCGGCCATGGAATTTGGTCTGCGTGTGCTGCAGAGTCCACAAGGCCGCGACTATGACACTGGTGTAGCTTACACAGTCTGCTGTGAATGCTTTCAAAAGGGCAAGGTTTAACGTGCACATTCCTTCTCATCCACAGCACTCCTTTGCAAGAACCGATAGTTTGTAATGAAAAAAATAAGTGCACCTGGATCGAGAGATGCCCTGATCCTGAAACTGGATACATGCTGGTGGACCCTCCTCAACTCCCACACAAAGCCCCGTTTAAGTCACTGGGGTTTGCTTGCCCAGATCCAGGACGAAGAGCAGAGATTGTAAGGGCAGTTTAGAATGCCAGAAATTAAAGGCATTACATAGACAAACCTGTTACTGGCCGCTGTCATTTTGGCAATGTTTCCAGTGCCCCCTTCTTCCCCCATCCCAAACTCAACCATAAGAGGAAGGAATCTATAAACCTTGTTTATTTCTCTCCAAGCAGAGGAAAATAACAAATATTTAACTCCAGCTTAATATTGAGGGTGTGATCAGTGGAAAAACTTCCACTGGCTTGCATGGGACCAGGATCAGACCTGTTTTGGTGTTGCAGACTGCGGACCCCTGGGTCTGTGCAGGACTGCATTAATTGCATTTGCTACTGGTACTGTTCCAGCAGCATGAACTGGCCATTACTGTAGCTACCCTATCACTGGAGGGACAAAGGCTGGTCAAACTTGGCACAAATGTTTTTAAACGAGCTTTTCAATCAACATCCAATAATTGACATTTAAAATTAAACTAACTTTTTAAGAAAAGTCCAGTGGAAAAAGGATTTTTTGTACCAAATAAACATTATCCGGGGGCTTCTGCAACCCCAACCTTTCAGCACCACTGTGCTAATGGAGCAGAACCGGCAAGGGAAATTGTCTAGAAACTGCCTACCTTGCTTCTGTCTGCTGAGAGAAAGGTGAAAAGCAGACAAAGAATAAACAGTAGAGAGCAAGTCACATTCTTAAAATTCTCTCCATTTTAATCATTTACTTTCAGGTGCTGTTTGTAATGGAAATCTGCTTTGGAGAATTATACCACGAAGGGATAAAGTCAGTGGTGACTTATGCCAGTGACTCAGTAACTCAGGTCTGTGGGTGGAAACTGCAACAGGGGAGTGAGGCAAACTGGCCACTCCTCCGCCTACAGGAGTGGTGTAGAGGTGCCAGGGGAGCATTAACAGTGAGTGTTGCTGGCTAAAAAGGGGAAAGGCCATGGTATCCGGAGAGTCCACTGAAACAGTAGTTCAATATACAAGTTCTCACTGCTGGAGTTTCTAATGGTGCAGTGGATTGGAATTAAAGCCAGAGAAAACCTGAGGGAGAGCAGAGGCAGAAATACTATCTCCCTTCCAAAGAGTGAATCTTCCCTCTGGCCCAATTATCAGTGCAACGAGAGATTGCACGTTTTGCAATGCCAGCTTTGCTGAATTTGGCATGCGATTCTAAATCTGGCACCTAAGCTTCCCACCCAAAAGGAATTTGTAATGATCTAACCTTCATTCATCTCAGCTTCTCAGTTTGTGAGGCTTCTTAGTGTTACAGGCCTCAAACACAGCATAAAAACAAAAAGCGCAGCCCTGAGAATGTGTCCTTTGTGTGGTTGTGTCAAGCCCAACTGTAATCTAGATAGATGTCTGCAGAATCCACCCTCCCCCAACAGTCAGTCATTTTTGCTTCAGCATAACCATTGTGCTTTCCCCTTGCATTGTTTCAAAACGTCCTCCCACGTTAGGGTGACCAGACAGCAAGTGTGAAAAATCGGAACGGGGGTGGGGGGTAATAGGAGCCTATATAAGAAAACGACCCACAAATTGGGACTGTCCCTATAAAACCGGGACATCTGGGCACCCTATCCCCCCACGTGGGGACTGTTACATATGTTCATGTTGTGGCCCAAACTGGAATGCCAAAAAAATAAAAAATTAAGGCAGCTTCATCTTGCTGTTAGGAGGGAGAAGGACCACAAACATCCTGAGTTAAAAGTGAACACAGAAGCTCTAACCTTCCTTTTCCCTGCCTTGCTGGTTTGTACAATTGCAATGTAAAAATACAAAATCCTGCTTTTCAATATTTCCCCTTTCAAAAAATGACAGAGGTTGAACCTGAATGAAGAGGAGGATTCGGGAATGGGATATGTCTAAGCACGAATGTCACCTGAACACACAGTAATGTGATTTGTTTTAAAGAGTACTGGTTTCAATACCACGGCTAAATCGATGCAGTCTGTTATGCAAGCATATTACTCGGCTGCAAATTATAGACTAGGTTACCAAAAAAAACAAACCTCCTGAAAATAGACGCATAGCGCAGGCGTGAGAGACGGGCTTTGACATTTAATATCCTAGCCTTTGAAAACCCCTTTATTTCATAATCTCAGAATGATTACACCAGACTGCAGGCTCATTTCTGTGTGGCAGATAAATGATATTAGCTCTTAGCTGCGTTCAAGCAGCTTACAGTCATTTTATTTTATGTGAGTACAGTTCAGTGAGCGTCTACACGCTTTATTTTTTTTTAATTCAGTGAAAAAACAAAATGCTCTTCAGACCAATCTTTTATTTTACAGTTCATGGCAGCAGCTTTATAATGCTGGGTTATAACCCCCGGTGATTTATTGATGCAAGGAGGAAAAAGTAAAGGGGGGAAGATCCCCCACCAATAAATACATAAACGAGCTCCCGGTGCCTCTAAAATCTCCCTGCCTGCTAACGAGTGAAATCTAGTCTAATCTCCCTTGTATTGTTCTGTAGGCTGCTTTATCCCTGACTAATCTATTAGGGCAGTGTATCTAGGCTGGGCTCCAGCCTGGAGTCCTTTGTGCATATGCAATTTCACAGAGCCATCAGTGTCACTGCCCTGCAACATGACAGGTGCCTCCTGCCCCCCTCCATTTTAGAGCACAGATCAATTATCTGTGTAGCCCCCCCCAGGCATAAGTGCTGGAACTAGGGGAGCTGCTGCACCCTCTGGCTTGAAGTGATCTCCATCATATGCAGGCTTTACAGTTTGGTTCAAAGGCTCTCAACCCCCCCATTGTTCCAGCCCCCCTGGACATTAACCAGGCAGGAGAAGCCAGGAATCTGCCCCTCCCCCACCTTTGCGTTTTCACAGACACGCCACAAGCCGCGGGGGGGAGGGGGAGCTGGAAAACCAAGCGCAACAGCGCCCCCGCGGCCCCCTCTGTGGCAACTCCGCAGTACTGCAGCCCAACGGGACGAGCCGCCGCTTCCCGGCTGCAGCTCTCCACAAAATGGCCGCTCGCCTCGCCCACATCGACGCTTCCAGAGGCGACAAAATGGCGCCCGGCAGGGACAAGGAAGAAAGGGGAAGACGGGGCAGGGGAAGGAAAGGAGGACGAGAGGGCCCAGGCTGAGGTGTGCGGGGGTATAAACCACACCTAATGCAGGGAGGGCAGTGGCACCACGCTGTCTGTTGCACTGACAAATGCACAGTGGCTTGGAATCAGCCTGAAATCTGCCCCACTCCTAAAATGCCCAGAAACCTCCATTCCTGTCTCAGGATTGTAGTGTGGGGTCCAAATATAGGTTCAATTGATCTAACCCTTAGCTTCCCCCAAGAGGCTTGTCCCAGAGATTGCTGCCTGGCCCCACCTTACCAATGGGCTGATGCCAGACCCACGATCAGTCGCTTTTCTGCCCCATCTGGGGAGCAGCTTTATTATCTTTTCTGCAGAGGCTTCTTCTAAGCTGCTCCCTTCTTCATTTAAAATCACATTCCGCAAGATTGCCAATGCTGACTGACTTCAGTAACTGGAGAGGGTTTGGCCCACAAACGCTTCGGTTCCTACCTTTTGTTCGTTTTCTGCACAGGGCTTTTACTACAGACTCCACTATCTGGAAAAGACACCCTATAAAATGCTATCATTAATATAAGAAACAGATTTTGGGATCATAGAATAAAGGCTGTATGGTTATATAGTTATTTCTGCAGGGATTTCTACATGCCATAGTCTGTCCTCTATTCGTTAATTAAAACTATGTACCTAATATGATCAGATACAATTATCCTGTAAAAATACCCCTTACACTAAAATACTTTGTTAAATGCTGCAGCCCATTCACTGTATATGCTTACTTTTAACATTACCTTGTTTTCTGCAAGATATTTTGCTACAGCCTACAGTATAACATAGCCCCTTCTTTGTTAAAAAATACATGCCTAAAATGCTGTTTATTCCTATCATTATAGTTTTAGGCCCATACAGATACTAGATTTCTCTATATTAATATTCTTTCTTCCTGGGACTGATTACACACTATAAGTAAAAAAAAGAACGCACCTAAAATACTAAGATTTAGTTATTAATATAAATATTGTAATTTTCTGGCCCATATATATGTTTGATTTTTGTATATATATATATATACACACACGTATTACCTTTGCATTCCTCCATTGGCTTTCTACTACAACATATCCTACAAGCAGAAGAAAAAATGCCATCACCAAAAAAATAAAATAAAAAAACCCATCTCATTTTAAGAATCCATGGTGGAAGTTTGTGCCTTATTTTTTAATGTGTTCCACAGAGATGCAGATTTTCCTTGGGATATTTGGGGAGAACTTTTTAAATTACGAAACCAAAAAAGCAACCAACAGAACAAAAAGAAAAAAAAATCATAACTGAAGCTGCAAATGCAGTCAAACATACTCCAGCTCAGACAAAGCCCCCAACCATTCAGTGTAACGAAAAGAGAGGACCAATTAGTTCAACAAACTTAAATGACAAGGATTTTCTGTAGGTCCAGCAGGAAGAATCAGTTCCTTTATTCCACCATTTAGAGCTCCAAACACCCCCATTTTTTGTGCTTTGTTTTTGTTTGGGAGTTTATATTATAAGGAGGCTGAAAAACAACCAAGCCAGGATGCAAAAGACACTGGTGAGACTTGTGCACATTATTCTGCATGGAGAGAGGTGCCTTAGATCCTTGTGCATTTCTGTCCCTTTCACTATGTGCGCTAGTGCTTTGCTCCTCTGTGAGTGTAAAGGTTTCTCTCCTCTCCCCAGCTTAGCCGCTTATTCCAGAAGTTTCTAAAGCTGCTGCAAAGCCCTACGACAGCTCCCTGGCTTGGAACAGGAGGGGGGAGGGTTAACACACTGCAGACCACAGCCCAGCCTTTGCCGCATAGTGGAGCAGGCGTGGTTGCTCCTGTAGCAATGAGAGGAGGAGGCGGTACATTTCTACGCATGCTCACAAAGCGCCCCCTCCCCCAGCATGTGAACAGCTGATGAGTATTCCTCCCCCCTCCCCCAGCCTTTGCTAGTCGATCAAAGGCGCAGGCTATTTTCAAGTTCTTTGCCCCACCCCCGCTCCAGCTTTCACCATAACTTGGAGGTGTTTGCAAATCGCAAGCGTTTTAAAATTAAAAGGGGCGCTGGCTCCGGATGGAGATGAATGAGGCAGGCTTTGCAGCAGTGGGATCCCAGGCAGGCACACCGGCCCAGATTGTGCCCTGCTTTTCCTTGGGCTCAAGGGCCGAGAGCTGCTCGTTCTCAGTCACTGGGGCAGGGGGACTCCCACACTTGAGATTTATTTTTAAGAGCTTTTTTTTAAGAGCAGCTTGCTCTTGCAATGACAGCTTTGATAGTATGTGGTTTACAAACCTCCCCTCTGATGAGCTTTGGGTTTGCAGCATGGCTAAAATTGCCCCAGATTCAAAGAAGCCCTCATAGTAGCTGTGACTGCTCCACTTTACTAATGGTTTACAGTTTTATGGTATCTTCCCTGGGAGGATCTCAAAGCACTTTACAAACGTTCATGAATTAAGCTTTACAGTCCTCCCTGGGAAGTGGGTAAGTATTATTATCTCTGCCTCCAATGGAACAGGGAAGTACTTTCCTGAATCAAATAGCAAGTCCATGGCACAGCTGTACTTCTGCTACAGCAAGATAGGGGCCATGGTATTTATTTGGCCAGAAAGGGAATGTTTCATGTTGGTGATGGGAGTTGGGGCATATAACCTACATCTGTTTAATGGTGCTTATGGGTACAAGGCAGGTTACTGTATCTCTATATCCTGGAAACTGGAAAGTTATCAGTTTGTTCCATACAATGACCCTTCTTTCTCAAGCAAAGATGTTTAATTGTCTGCTTGTAGATTAAAAAATCATAGATTTTTATTTATTTATTTGTGTATTCCAAACATTACCCCTTTACTGTCTTGTTTTTGGCTTACCACAATTTTGCATTCAACCATCCTGTAAGTATGCCACTACCTCGATATGCTACCCGCTATAACACGAATTTGGATATAACTTAGTAAAGCAGTGCTCGGGGGGTGGGGTGGGGCTGTGCACTCTGATGGATCAAAGCAAGTTCAATATAACACGGTTTCACCTATAACACGGTAAGATTTTTGGCTCCCAAGGACAGCGTTATATCGAGGTAGAGGTGTACTAATGTGCTTCTGTGCATCTACCAAATTCCCTTCCCTGCTAGGCAGTGCCCACCAAATGCAATCTTTCTAGTCTGGCTCCACAGCTCTGCAATTTGCTGTAAGTGATTTCCTCCCCTGCTCCCGTAGTATATTGAAGCATCACAGTAGTGGCTGATAAAGTGAGATCCTTTGCCTTTTTTGCAGGCATATGACATTTGTGTACCTTCCATTCCACAGCCTGTGATATTCCCTGCAAGTATTGTAAACACAGAGTGATCTAGAGGGTATTGAAGCTGGAATAAGTCTTTAGTTAATGTGACTGTAATGAATTATCGTCTAATTGTGTAAGTGTACATTTCACTGGGGCCACAGGAACCCACAGAATGTTTCCTCTTTCTTACCAGTTACTGCTTAAGAAAACTACTGGAATGCAAGCTTGTTTGGGGTTTAGGAGGGAAGCACTCGCTTTTCATGGCCTTTTAAAGAGGAATAGGATGGAACTATCCTGTGGATTAGTAATTCCCACTTTCTTTTCCATAACATTTTTTCAAAGTGTATGGTTGTGTGTACACAGCAGTGAGTACAAGTGTGTAAATGTTTTTAGTTTTACTGTATATGCTATGGCAAAAATAACTGTGTATTATCAAAGCACCTAGATGTCCTTTTCATTGTGCCAGGTGCTGTATAAATACTGAACAAAAAGATGCTCCCTGACTCCAAAGAGTTTACAGTCTAAATTGGCAGTAAGCCTTATTTATTTTCCGGTCATCAAATTAATCTGATTCACATGGGAGGGGACCTATTTACCTGCTCAAAGCCATTGATGCCAATGGAGCTCCACCAGCACATTTCAGATGCAGGCCTGAGGTCTAACATTGTACCAGGGGTGTTAATTTTTTTAAGTTTAAGCTTTTCCGGCCCTACCATGTTTTTTAAATATAGTCACTTCCTAACATCAAAGATCTTGTGTTACCAAGGGTGGAAACTTACAAACCATAGCAAGGGTATGCAGGCTCACTGTGCCTGCTGTAATTGGTTTACAATATTCTGCTAACAAATTACATTTTTTTGATAGCTTAAACAAGGGTCACTCCCAACTTTAAAGGGGAAGCTGCTGAATTTTATTTTTCTAGATTGCAGTAGATTTGACCCAAAACCTGACTTCTTATAACTTGCAAATATAAAAAGAACTGTCTTCTGCATATTAAATATATTTTTATATATATTTTAAACTATCTATATAAATATCCTTTGATACTTGTCTGCATCCCCAGTAGTGCTGTACACAAAAATACATGTAATGGTAATGAATATAATTTCCTTTTAAAATCTCCCACTGGCTTGGGCTCTTGTTTTGTCTTTGCAGCAGTTAATTTACAAATGCAGTTGTCAGCGTTGTGCCACATGAAACAAATACGCAGCCTTCAGGGATTACAAGTGGAGGGTCCTCTAAACATACCAACATAGATGCCAGTTCAGCATCGTACTTGAGCACAAGGTTAACTTTAAATAGGTGAATAATCCCATTGACTTTAATGGGACTGCTCACATACTTAAGTACCCTGTTGAATCGGGATCATATATACGTAAAAAGCACAGTGTTGCTGCCTCCAGAGTAAGAGGGTTTGCTGGTATAGTATACAAGTATACCTAGACGAGCAAAGCCCTCTGAGTGTAGACATAGCCCACAACAGTACATAGAGCAGTACTTTGTAGCTTCCAGCTTCTGATCAAGTCTTGGCGCTGTGTATTTTGTGTTAAAGGCGACTTGCAAAATATTTTTAATTGGACTTACCACCTCCTTCCCTTTTTGATGTCTAGAGAATGCCTTGCATGGTTTGTTTTTAAAGGTTTTGTTTTCCTGACTTTTTTTTTTTTAAACCTTTTGAAATATTAGATGTCAACTTTTGCTTTCCATGATGGATGGATGGATGGATGTTGTGAGCTCTTGACCCTTATTTGAAATAGGGAAAATATGAAATATTTGACAAAAGTTTCCTTTCTTAAAATAGTTAAAATAGTTAATGTTTTTTTGCTTTGTTTTTTTAATAAAGCATGTAAGAGTTTTAAACAGTCATGCGAAGGCCTTGTCTTCATTGCCGGGGTGGGTGAGTGGTTGTATTCTGTTTATAGCCTTTAATGGTCACACAACAATGTAGCTGCACTGGTACAAACCTCAGACAGACAAAGCTACTCTTTGCACTGGTGAAGTTAACCCCTGCTTAAAACCAGAGTAAGCTCTATAGCAGCGTACCCCTGCTGGTACGCAGAGTAAATCAACTCACCTAGATACCTGCCTCGTTTTACAGCAGCTACATAAAAAGCACTAGCAAAGTCAGTACAAACTAAAATGTCATACAATTATTTGTTTATACTGCTCTATATAATAGACACTGAAATATAAATATTTTATTTACATTCCAATTGATTTAGAATGATGTGGTAAGAATGAGAGAGCAAATTTTCAGTAATAGTGTGCTGTGACACCTATGAAATCAGACATACAAATAAAAAAGAAAGTAGTTCTTAAGTGAGGTGGAATTTGGGCCTATGCCAGACAAATCAGACTCCCGAAAGGGGTACAGTAGTCTGGAAAGGTTGACAAGAGACTGCTCTACGGGTACAAATAGCAGCTTGACCTGGCTATAGTAGGTGTTTGCACCAATGGCAGCCCATCAGTGATTGAAATGCCCAATGTAGGCATTCCCCTCCCTGTTGCTGAACTTTTGCCATGTTGACTCTGACGTTAGAGAGACAAGGTGGGTGAGGTAATATCTTTTATTGGACCAACTTCTGTTGGTGAAAGACAAGCTTTTGAGCTACACAGAACTCTTTGCATCTGGGAAAGATACTGTGTCACAGCTAAATACAAGGTGAAATAGATTGTTTAATATAGGTAGTTAACACATATACTAATGGACCATTCAAGGAGAAGTGGCCTATTAACACCTCTGCAGTTATAGGACCAAAAAGGAGGAGGTGGGGGGTTTAGTGGCTTACAGATTGTTGTAATAAACCATAAATCCAATGTCTTAATTAAGACCGTGATATAATGTCTAGCAAAATTAGGAATTTAAGTTCCCAGGCTCATCTTTTGAAGGAGTTGTGGTGTTTTTCGTTGAGGATAAGGCCTGAGAGGCCAGATATGGAGTGATTGTTTTGTGAAAAGTGTTTGCCCACGGATTATAGGGTGTTTTTGTCTTTTATCATTTTCCTGTGTGAGTTTCTTTGAGACCATAGTGATTATCTGGTTTCACCCTCATAGTGGTTGTTGAGGCATTTAGTGCATAGGATGAGGTAAACCTGTTGTGATAGACCTGTGTAGGACTTGTCCATCTTGAAAGGTGTGTTGTGGGGGGCATTGATCAGTGGAGATATATCTGCAGGTTTTGCATCTGTTATGGCAGTGTCTGGTGCTGCTTTGAGTTGATGGGTCTCTGGGAAGCTTGCTTCTGATGATGAGCTTGGCAAGGCTGGGGGGGGGGCGGAGGGAGGTTGTTTGAAGGCCAGGAGAGGGAGTTTGGGGAAGATTTATTTCAGGATGTAGTTCCCAATGAGTATGCTTGTAACTGTTTGTTTATACCCTCTATGGGTTCCAGTGTGGAATAGTAGGTGACAAGTAGGGATGTGAGGTCAGAGGGAATTCGTTTTCTGTATTAAAGCATGTTCTCTTGGGGTGTTTGAGTGCCCCATTCCACAATGCAATTTACTTCTTTGGTGTGGTGTCCTTGTTTGATGAAGGAGGTTTTAAGTATGTTGAGGTGTATACCTTGGACTTCATCCTTTGAGCATATTCTGTGCTCTGAGTGTCTGGCTCTAGATAATCGATTTCTTGGTGTGTCTGGCGTGACTTCCGTATCTGTGAAGGTAAGTACGGTGGCCTGTGGTTTTCTTATATATAATTGTCCATAGGGTTCCATTGTTGAAGCTGACGGTGGTATCCAGGAAGTTGATGCTGGTGTGGGAGTGATCTAGAGAGAATTTGATGGATGGAAGGTGATTGTTGAAGTTGTGGTGGAAATCTGAGGGAGTTCAGGTTGTCTGTCCAGAGGATGCTGAAAATATGTATCTCAGGTATATTATTGGTTTTGTGGTGCATTTGTCCAGAAATTCTTCCTCAAGGTAGCCTGGGAAGAGGATGGCCAATCGGGAGCCATCCTAGTGTTCATGGTTGTTCTCATGTTTTGGTCAAATGAAATGGATGAGTTCCGCGACGTGTTTGGGGTGGATATCGGAGTGTTGTCCGTTGTTTTGTAGCTATTTGAGGAAGGCAGCATGATGCTGTCATTGTGAGGGATGTTGGTGTCCAGGGAGGTGACATCCATGGTGTTCAGGGGGAGATTAGTGCTGCAGAGTTTCTGGAGGAAGTTGATTGTATTCTGTAGGAAACTAGCCCTCTGTGTGGTTTGAGGATGGTTTCTTGGAGTCCTGAGATTCTTTCACTGAGTGCCATGGCCAGATATGATGGGACTGTCTAGGTTCCCATGTTTGTGTATCTTGGGAAGCATAGAGAAGATCCCTGAGTTGGGTTTGTGGGGGATGAAGGTGCAGAGTTTCTCTTGGAGTTGTTTGGGGAAGGATTTGATGATGCTCTGAAATTGCTGTGTGAATTGTGGTGTGGGATCTTTTGAGTAGGCACTGTTAGTTGTCAGTTGTGATGACTGTGTCAACAAGGACGGTTGGGAACTACGATGGTACCCCCTTTGTCTGCTGGTTTGGATCACTATCCGGTGGTTGGATTTCAGGGACTGATAGCTGTCCTTTTGGCAGTGTTTAAAAAATAGTCAAAAATTTAATCCATGTGACCTTAAATGTGTTTACTAGATACTTTAGTGTAGTTACAGTTACTATCTTGGTATTGATCATACTGTATCTGCTAGGGTAGAAGCAGCAGCATTCAAAGCAAAAGCCTATGTGCCCAGATGCTTCCACCAACTGTGCTTCCATATGCATGCCTGAACTTCCATGAGCATTTCTGTATCCTGAAGGCTGCAGAGTATTCACAATGTAAAAATAAAGTCCAACTGAGATCAGAAATTCACTCCTGTTGCCCTCTGCTTCATTGAAGCTGTTCAAACGCATTTAATTTTAATTATCCGTTTAGCTAACGAGCAGTTACACCAATTTTTGTGTAATCCGTGTTTATTAAAATGTAGTAAATTGAGTTTAATATAGAAATAGCATTAGAACAAAATATCAGATTTCTGTAAAAGCAAAAGCAAGGATATTTGTAAAATAAAAAAGGTTCCATTCAAAAAAAAAAAAATGTTTCTCCACATCCTTTCAAAATGGTGGGGCTGAAAGGAGAGCAGCAGCAGACAACTTAAAACGTTGATTCGGGCTTTGGACAGTGTATTTCATATCCTAGCCCATATCCTGCAAGTTGATCAGTGTGAGAAGGAAGCCAGCATCATTTTGCTCAGTGACACTCCACACTGATGTAAGGGTGTGCAAAAGTGGGCCCCATACGTGGCAGTTTTTCTGCTGTATTGGCTATAGGAAAACAGAATTAAAAATCCAGTGTAGAAATCTGCCTATCCTGTACAGTCCCCATGCATTTATTTGAATCCTGTGGGATCTTGCTTTGACAATAATTATTTATTTTGAGGTGCCTCTAGCATTTGTGAAAGGTGTTGTTTTTTTGCAGCCTTGGAGATTGACTAGGCTGGTAGGGGACTTCAGTGTGACTCACCTGTGAGCCACCTTTGCAACATGAGCAAGTACTGTGTAGTTCAATCTGCAGAAATGGCTCTGTGGGTTATAGTGGGCCACAAATGGAATATGAGCTGACAGTGTGACACAATTGTGAAAAAAAGGCTATTATCATTCTGGGGTGTATTAACGGGTTGGTCATATGTAAGACACGAGAGGTAACTGTGCTGTTCTACGTGTCCGTGGTGAGGCTCAGCTGGAGTAGCTTGTCCAGTTTTGGGAAACACACTTTAAGAAAATTATGGACAAATAGAAGAGAGTCCAGAGCAGAACAAGTACAATGATTAAAGGTTTAGAAAATCTGACCTATGAGGAAAGGTTAAAAAAGGTAGATGTGTTTAGTCTTGAGAAAAGACTTGGGGGGGGACCTGGTAAGCCTTCAAATATGTGAACAGTTGTTTTAAGAGGATGGTGATCAATTGTTCTCCATGTCCAGTGAAGGTAGGACAAGAAGTAATCAGCGTAATCTGTAGCAAGGGAGATCTGGGTTAAATGTTAGAAAGTTTTTCCTAATTATAAGGATAGTTGTGTATTGGAATAAATTGCGAAGGGAGTTTGTAGAATCCTCATCACTGGAGGTTTTTAAGAGCAGGTTAGACAACCCCTGACAGGGAGGGTTTAGGTATATTTGGTCCTGCCTCAGCACAGGGAGCTGGACTAGATGAGCTCTCAAAGTCCCATTCAGCCTTATATTTCTATGATTCTAATCTCTATGCTGCTCCGCTGACATCTCCAAAAGAGTGCCGTTTGGGATGTCCAGTAGGAACTATGTTGAAATCTGATTTATTTCACATCTGCCATTAACATAGTTCAATGGTGCTTTTTCCTGAAACACTTTGGCCATGGTCTGAAAACTATTAATTTTAATAATTCTTTTAAAAATATATTATCACGATATTCAGCAGCAGTTTTTTTCAGTCCATTCATTGATACAGCATTCTTGGGTGTCAAATAATCACTTTACACTTTGCTGCTGGAGACAAGCGGTATCTATTTTATTAATTGTAGTGGTCTGAAAATCTGTTTAGAAGCACTTCTCTGTAGAGTGCAATCAACAATAGTGTTTGCCAAAATTGACATATATTGACCTTCTTGTTGGTGGCCACCATTTTCATATCATCAGTGATGATGATAATTAAAGATAGGCCTTGGGGGCGGTGGAATAACTTAGATCCAGCATCTCTAAACTTTGGATCTGGAGTCAGATCCAAAGTTGCAGGACAGAGCACTGATAGCTTTAAGATAGGATGAACCAAAATATCAGGTCCTAACCCCCCACCTAAACTGGGATCTGGCTCTGAACTTCATGTTTATAGCACTATAAAAATATTAATGAATCCCCGATCTCAGCAGTCTGAGATGCCAAATACTAAAAACTGTATTAATCCTCACTCATGAATTAAAAGAAAATCATCATTGCTTAAACACTAAACGTTTTATTTAAATGATAAAGTTCTTGCAATAATCCAGACCATTATTAAAACCAATCTGATATTCAACTCCCTTATTGTCATTGTCACTAATGAATATATATATAGTCAACAGGCAGGAATACTATATGAAATACTGATTTATTAGCAAGATGGCAGACATAATCCGAAGTTAAAAGATGCTTTAGTGAATTTCTATAGCAAGTATTCCTGAGAATACTTCAGCCACCACAACAGATCATGACTGTGTAATAAGCACAGAAGCCTGTTACTTACAATCACTGGTAGAATATAATAATAATTACCTCATTGGATGTGACCAATATTCTATCTAATCTATTATACAGACTCTGACATTTGGCCAATGTTTGCTTCAGAGGAAGGCATAACATCTGCCCTCTGATGCATCTAACTGTGCATTTACTTTATCCTGTGGAGGACTGAAATACAGAATGACTGATAATCCTGAAATGCCCTGAAATAACAGTACAGGAAGTGATCATTTTACTAAGCATAACTGCAGTTGCTGTTCTTATTCACTGTCTAATCTGTTTTTTAAATGGACAAACTCCTTGCCGCCATAACCTGTGTGGCTATAAATTCCACATGTTGGTTAATATGTTGCATAAAAGTGTGAACTGCTTAACCACATCGGATTAAGTGGGTATTCACCCACGAAAGCTTAGGCTCCAATACTTCTGTTAGTCTATAAGGTGACACAGGACTCTTTGTCGCTTTTTGCAGATCCAGACTAACACGGCTACCCCTCTGATAGCTGCTTAAACGTTGTCAGTATTACCTGTCAATTACATAGGGTGGACTTTTATTTTGGGGTTGGGGAAAGCATAAATAACGGTGCCTAATCGGCCTTCTTTCGTCTATTTGTTATTTCATCTACTTCTAAGAATATTTTCTTACTCTCCTGATTTCCAAACTATATAGTTCCAGACTTTTTAATAGGTCCTTGTATGGAAGCATCTCTTCCCATGGCTCTAATTGTTGTCCTTCTTTTTGACCTTTCTGCTTTCTGCATCTCTCTTCTTGAGATGAACTTGAACATAATGTTCAGGCTGAGAATGAAACATTGTCTTGTACGTCTCCCTTGTTAATATGCGGCCTGACATGTTATTCCCTTGTGACTGTTACAGTGCACTGAGCAGATGTTTTCACTGAGTTGTCCACAAGGGCTCCTAGATCATTTTCTTGAGAGGTTAAGTGTACTTCAGAGCCCATTAGTGTGTACATGTCATTTAAATGGTTCCTTCCAATGTGCATTACCTTGCACTGAATTCCATGCATTTTGGAACAATGGAGACCAGGTCAGTCTTGCTAGCATCAATTATGGTGCCAACTGTAATCCATTAAAGTCTGTGTGAGAGTTTGATTGCTGTCAGGCTAGGCAGGCCAAATTAATCCCTGGAGCACTCTATTGAAGCCAGTAGAGTTATGCCAGGGGTGAATTTGTTGTCATGTGTCTAATGCTGGAGCTTATTCTGGAGTATGACTGACCTCTGCCTTAGATGCAGTCCTGAATCTCAGGACCAATCTGGTTTTTTTTTTTTTGGTCTCCTCCCCCCCCCCCTCCTCTCTCCAGCCTTCATTGAAGTCCTGCATACGTTACAACTGTTGTATAGCAGAGTTAGGGGATTCAGTTATAATGCCGTTGTCACAATATTATGTAGCCTTAGTGTAGACAGGCACTGTTTCCCCACAATCAGGTTAAAGTGTTGGACAGTCCAAGACTTTACCCCAGGTACGCATACATGTCTACATACCATCCCTACTGCTTGTCGTGATGATTAGGTCTTTAAATAACATGACTTAAGCTATTTCCCTTTCCACCACTGACTGAATAGAGTTGGTTTACTTGCTTTTGTTTTTAGATGCTTCTAATCTGTAGACACCCCTCTTTGCCCATAACATGCGGGAATCCACACCCTTGAGAAACGTAGCTATGCTGATTTCAGTTTTCAGTGTAGACCAGCCGTTAGTTAAGCTCCTTTTACAGGCCACATCTACACTACAAAATTAAGTCAACCCAGGGGTGTGAAAAATCCACACCTCTATATGATGTAGTTAAGCTGATCTAACCCCAGATGTAAACAGTGCTGGGTCGATGGAAGAATTCTTCCATCGACCTAGCTACCGCCTCTCAGGGAGGTGGGTTAACTACGGTGATGGGAGAACCCCTCCTGTTGCTGTAGTGAGTGTTTACAGCATCGCTGTAGTGGTTAAAGTGTAGGCGTAACCTTGGTCTTGCCCCTCGGAGCTCTTGTGCGAAGATAGGAGAGGAATAGGCAGCATCGTAGCTGAAAACTGCATTCTGAACTGGAAGGTGAAAATCACAACTTGGGAAAACTGCATAAGAATAAGCAACTTTACTGTAAAACTTGGAATATTTTACCATTTATCCTGGAATGGATGTTTGTAGAGCTTTTTAAATATATAAAATGCTATATACAGTAAATGCTTATTTATAACAATTACTCTGTGTATTTTTGCTTTACAAGTAGCTGGTCAAAATCTAAAACCCAATTCCATGGAAAAGAAATTGACGTGGTGAACATATCACTGAAGAGAGCTGGTAATATCTTTTGTTGCTTTAACATTCTGAATGCTTAGGTGCACATGGCTTGAGTGAATGTTTGTAAGTGGGGGTGTGAAGGGGGGGGGTCTTACTTAACTCTTGGGTGGAGGGAATAATTTCTCAGCCAGTAAAAGCCTTCAAGATATAAAGTTAAATGAAAAGACTGTGAGCACATTGGGGCAGGAACCCTCTTAATTTGTGTTCAGTACATCACTGAGTGCATAACTGGGTGCTCAATGGATATTAACAAGCATGGATTGAATATGAATACAGTGCAGTTGAGCTTCGCTCATCCCAGCAAATAAGAATATGGTTTCAATCAAGAGAAAAGCATTGTCAGCAAACAGGAGGCTTTGGCCAAAGAAAATACATTGAAATATTAGTCTTTTCTTTGTGGTATAAGCAGCTAACCAGGCTTATGTGGCTCCAAAAGAAATGCTGTCTCTGGATGTGTGTTCAGTTTTACCCTAACCTCAAACTGCTTCACTTGGTGGGGTTTGAATGCAAAATAATAACTTGAGCGTCTCTTCTTCCAAACTCCTATGAAATAATTTGATTCTATGTGGAAAGGGGCAGTGGTGCTGGAACTAGCAGTGCTGCCGTCCCCCCCTGGCATGAAGTAGAAATAACAAACACCAAATACATGGTTTCCATGGCTTCCAGCATCAGTACCCCCACTATAAAAGTTGTTCCAGCACCCCTGGAAAGGGGAGATGGCTGGATCTTGCTGTTGATAAATCTGTATTGTTGCTCTTTGTTAAATGGATAACCTTCTCTGAGTGCGAAATCGCACCCAGTTTCCCTCACAGCTGTTAAAAAGCTGCCTTCCAAGGAGAGACTGGGATGAGATGCTGGAAGGGATAGTACAGTGGCCTTATAAGCATCGAGTGTTTAATATCTACTAGACTCCCTGGAACCATAGCTTCATATACTGGCAGGGTTGATTCTGCTCTTCCTTCTTCTGGAACATTGAGTTACATGTTGCTAATTGTGGCTCATTTAGATGAGACCTTTAAAAATAAGGTCCTGTCTAATCTGTGTAAACACTAGGGGCCTAATCCTGTAAACAGTTAAGCATGTGAGTAACTTTACTCTTGCAAGTAGTTCCAGGATTGGGTGCTTGCAGGATTCAGTACTAAAGATCCTGTGGCAGTTTGCATAAGAGTCTACTCTGTTATGTCCTTTGCTAACATTTCTTCTCCCTCCCACTTTTGTGAAAGGTGCTGATTGGTTGTCAACTTCCCCTCTAACCCTAGATGAGGTTGCATATAGTAGTAGCTGCATGTGATGCTGATAGAGACGACCAGAGCTATAAATTGTAAAATAGAGTGTAACAGGGAAATCACACTTATCTAATATGAAATGAACTTGTGCTTGCTTTCACATTGAGTATTCCATGTAATTTAATTGAGGTAAATTTAAATTTGCTTATATGTATTGCATACATATTTTAGAAAGAGAATGTAAGACACTTAGGGCTGGGAAGATTCTTATGGCCCTGATCCTGCAATAGCATCTCCATGGGTGGATCCTGGGGCCCATGCAGTTACATTTGAAGTTATTGTGGTGGGGTGGGCTGTGCAAGGGTCTTCTGTAAAGATCCAATTGTGAATGGGATCTAAGACTATACGAATTGTTCATTCCCTCTGGGGGACCTTGCATTGGCCACTGCTGGAAGACAGGATACTGGGCCAGGTGGACCTTTGGTCTGACCCAATATGGCAGTTCTAATTATCTACACCTCTAGTGAGGCACAGTTTTAGAATGGCAATGTGATTGACAGTAATGTTGCACAGGATTATTACTGAAAAGTGCCTTTGGGGGAGAGAGCTGCTATGTAAATATTTTAAAATATGTGTAATTTGAAACCTCATGCTTTAGGGATTAAGCCGATCTCTGTTAGATCAGGATGAGACCTAACACGAGGGACAGATTATCCCACATTTGCCTAGAGCGGAGATGTTTCATCTTCCTGTGAAGCATCTGGTACTGGCCACTGTCAGACAGGACCCTGGACTAGAGGATCATAGAATCAGACTATCAGGGTTGGAAGGGACTTTAGGAGGTCATCTAGTTCAACCCCCTGCTCAAAGCAGGAATTTGGGTGTGATCCTGTCTAGTGATACTTGTGTTCCTAACTCTAATTTAAGATGTCACCTGGGATGAAAATCTGATTTATTTGTACTCTATTTATGGTATTCCTATGGTACATATCATGCTGGTATTGAAGCACCACATACTGCTATCACTTTTCTACTCTCTGGTCAGAGACTGGCTGCTGTGTTTGTTGTTAATTTATTCCTAGCTGTATAAGAAAGGACCTGACGCTGTGCTGTTACACTGGTGGAAATGCTGAATAGCTCGATCCATTTCCATGGAGTATCCCCGGCTTTACACTGGCATTTCTGAGATCAGCATTTGCCCCCAAGGCAAAGTCAAGAGGCAAGGTGGATGAGGTAATATCTTTTATTGGCCCGGTGAGAGGAGACCAGCTCTGTAGTGACACAGAGCTCTTCTCCACGAACTTCAGACCCTTAATTTCCCTGAGCTGAGAGCCGTGGCAGTGGAGCCCCAGCCAGAGTGGGATGTGATGCTGCAGGAGGGAAGGCACCAAGTAATAAAGGGTTAAGCAGACTCCATGCCCCCCTTCTCCCCTAAGTGCAGCCAACCATATGGTGCAAAGAGAGCGTCAGGAGCCCCAGTTCCGCTCCTAGGGTCCATGCCCCCCTGTCCCTATTGGACTCAATGACACAAAGTGCTCCCCCATTGACTCCAATGGGAGCGGGGTGGGAAGGGAAGGGACGCCTCACTTCCACCCCCCCTTTTTTTTGCGCAGGCGCAGTGGCGTGAGGAAAACGCGTGCGCAGTGAGGCTGGCGGCCCAGGGCGTTGGGAGCGAGCGCACCCCTCTCCTTTCCCTTCCCCCCCCCCCGGCCGGGAGTGCGCCTGCGCCGGGCTTCGCGGCGGTGTGAGAGGGAACTGGGAGAGCTGAGCCGCCACAGAGCGCGAGCGAGCGCGAGGGGGAGGGGGCGCCGCGCTGCCGCCGCCGCCGCCGAGGGGAGCCAGGAGGGGAGCCGCAGCCCGCCGGCCCGGAGCAGGGGCCCCGAGGGATGGTGTCCGCCACCGCCGCGAGGGGAGGCAGCTCCTGGCACTAGGGCACAGGCCGGGGCGCGGGGGCCGGCGCGGCGCAGCATGGTCCGGGAAACCAGGCACCTCTGGGTGGGCACCTTACCGGAGAACGTGCGCGAGGAGAAAATCATCGAGCACTTCAAGCGGTGAGTGACGGGGGGGGGTCTCATGGGGGGCAGGAGGGGCCCCTAATCCGGGGGGGGGAGCACAAGGGGGTTTCTCCGCCAGGCTGTGTGCGCGCTGCGTCCCTAGTGTATGAGCGGGGGGGGGGGGGGATCTGCGTGTGGCTCCCCCCTTCCTGGGCACGGAGCTGTTACGGGAGGGGGCACGGTCTGTGCATGCCCCCCGCTCCCCCCAAATAGCCCAGGCAGCTTGGAGAAAACAGGATCTTCTATGGCTTCCCCTCACCCAGCGTGGAGCCAGCGGTGAAGGGATGGGAAAATCTGTCTCAGGGTATCATAGCAACTCCTGCGGATACTCACCCCCATGGACTGTGTGTGGAAATCGCTCTGATCCCAGGCGAGAAGGTGTGTGGGGGTGGGGGGGGAGGGTTTGGGGGTGTCAGAGGAGAACAAAAATATCTATACGCGTCCCTGCACCGCGGTGAAGATCTTTGTGGTCTCCTGTAAGATAAAATCCTGGAGGTTTATAATGCGGAAGGAGCTTCATGGAGAAATATTGGAGCCTCGCAGAGCCAAGGACTAGCAGGAGCATGGATGGAAAAGCCAGATGAAAAGAGGGAATTCGCTATTTTCTGCGTGGATGGGATATTTTGTGAGGTACAATTGGAAACAATTTTTAACCTCAGAGGCTGCTCATCTTCCTTCTTGGTGCCATGGCTTTAAAAATCCTATCTCAGTGTTTAAATGAAGAGGGTTTTTGTTTTACATTTTTTTTTCTTCATATCAACTCATTCCATTACTGAAGGTAGCTGGATACCTTGCACTCAGGTGTGAGCAAGTGACTGTAACCCCCGTGCATCTTTGGTTAGATGCTTTATAATGAAATTAACTAAGAGGTTTGTAAAGTGAATGGTGGGAACTTAAGTGCTTGGAAATACAAAGGTGAAACTGAAGAACACAGAAATGCTTGAAGAAGCCAACTCCCAGTGGATCCTTTCACTAAGAAACAGTGTTCTGGAATTTATAATACTGGAGCGTGGACTGGTTTTGTTTTAGAGAGACAAGGTGGGTGAGGTAATACCTTTCATTGGACCAACTTCTGTTGGCGAAAGGGTCAAGCTTACACAGAGCTCTTCAGAGCTGGTATTATTTTTTACATTTATAAATTCCATATTCTCTCTCTCTCTCTCTCTCTCTCTCTCTATATATACTATAACCCCAGTCACATAGGCCATGATGGAACAGTAGTTTGCATGCTTTTATATTTTCCCTCACCTCTTCATATTTTTCTTTTAAAATATCAAAGCTTAAAAAAAGGTTTGTTTTCATTTGTCTGGTCTTAGTGGTATTTAACCAAATATTTTGTTTTATCTGTTTTGAGGGATTACATTTAGTGGGTGGAAGATTAAACAGCGCCTTTTGGAAATGTCATTATAAGGTTAACAAACTGCACTAGAACCTTGTTAAAAGAGTAATAAGGAAAAAAGAAATAAGTTCTAGATGTGCATTATAAATAGCCAGGATTGGGTCTATTCTCACACTTCAAAAGGGTTCTTAAACTTCTTTTTAATCTGCTTTACTACGGCTTAGTGTAGGAATATTACAGAGCGTCCTTAATAGTGAGTCACCATGGGAAAAATAGACTTGGTTACTAACACATGAGGAGCTTGGACAGGGAAATGGAAGAAGGAGCAGGAGAGCTGCCCTATGGCTTTTTTAAAGGCAGATGATTGATTTCGTTGTTGCTTGATCTTCGATATTAAATCTTCATCTTGGAAGCGTGCATGTCTGCATGTAAAGCAGGGTTTGTGAATAGTAAGCTCATTCATAACCACTTAAACTAGGCATAGTGTGTGTGCGCGTGCGCCCATTTGTGATCAGTCCCCCATTATTTTAAACTAGGAAGTGAATAAAGCAAGAGATTGTGATTTGAATCAGGAATTAGGCAGAGTTATTTAGTAAGAATTGTTATCTGGGCTTTCCCCACTTGCTACCCTTAAAATCCTTGTATATGAAATATTTAATTTATAGGAGAATGAGCAGATTTAATGCATGTTGCTGGAGTGGATATATGTAAAATGATTTGTGTTGGTATTTTGCTCTCAATCATCTGCCCTGTAAGAGATGTCTGTCTTGTCATTGCACTGTTTTCAGTGATGGGAAATTCACATGCACAAATGTGCAAACACGTGCATTGCAGCATTTGCTGATCAGTGACATGCTGCTAGCCTTCGCAACTCTGTCTATCCGAGAGAGCATTTGCTTGCTTTTTGGTGTGTCCCTTTTATA
Source organism: Mauremys reevesii (assembly GCF_016161935.1). Lineage (NCBI taxonomy): Eukaryota > Metazoa > Chordata > Testudines > Geoemydidae > Mauremys > Mauremys reevesii. The sequence continues at coordinate 3,145,750 of NC_052643.1, forward strand.
GTGCAGAGGCAGGGAAAGGAAAGGAGGAAACATTCAAAGAGAGATTTCTTTTCAAGTGGTGGATGGTGCAGCGGTCTGGCTTGTGTGAATGACTTTCTAAAATGGCGGCTAGGACTCAGTTTATGTGGGAAAGAGCAGAGCAGATCTCCTACTGCACAGAAGGAGGTGGGGAAACTGCAAAAGGAGGCAGCAGCAGGAGCTGCGTAGCAAGAGGCTTCGCTAGGCTCCCTGATCATAACTGCATTTAGTTGCAAGACTTACTTTTATTTTCCTTTGCACACCTTAGACTGTCAAGAAATGAGTAGAGTTCATGGTGTGTGTGTGTACAAAAATGTGATCTATAAAGGAGTCCCTTCGGGTCTTTTTAGGCACCAACTAGATGGTTTGGTAGAGGCTCATTCCTGATATATTCATACTTAGATAGTGTTCAGATTTGGATTGTATGAGGAGTGTAAATTGTGTGATAGGATGGGGCAGAAAATGAATCGGAAATGGTTTAAAACTAGATAGGAGCATGATAGTTACTCAGAGCAGGGAGGAAATTCAGCCATACAGATCTGTTAACATTGCATGAAACTAAAGAAAACAACACCTCTCTGCCTTTGGAACCCTGATCATTAATTACGTTGATAATATTAATCAGAAGTCCATATTCCTATCATTAAGGCTTACACACAGAACATGTACTTTTCTCTTCTCTTCATGGTAGTGAGAGTCTGTATTAACCATAATTTTAGTTATGTAGGTGATCAGGGAATATATAAACACTTGGGTTACTCTAGAGTATATATTCTGAAACTCTTAGTTCCAAGCATGATTGAATTTAAATAGCAAAGATGGAGGAGTACTCAAATAAAATTGAAAATTTGGCATTCTGGTATTTTTCCTTTTTTTTCACATGACATTTTTAAAGCAGGAAAAAGTTGCCATGGTACTGTTGCTTAGAGATTGATCAGGAAAATGGCAGGATCTGAATTAATTGCTTTTTTGTTTTTTACCTTTCTGAATTTTGATCAGTGGTTTTGGAAGGAAATGCACATTGCTTTGGCAAAACCTTTTATTTCTGCACAACTTGAGTGGTCTTTACAATTTAGATTTTTAGCTGGTTCTTAAAAATAAAAATGCCACTCCCAAACCATGCATTAATATATGTGTGTACACACACACTCCAAATCAGTAAAAGGGGTGTGAAAATCTAAACATTTGGCCACTGATATAGGTATTAGTTTAATATTTTTATTTAATACCGTACATTGTTTTGAGCTGTTTTTAGCTCTCTAAATTACTAAATATTTGTTGCTTAAAATATCTGTTGAATGAAGTTTCAGTTAGCAGCAGGATCATCAAGGGTACTGTATGTGCACAATAGAGCAAGCCTTTCTTTGTATGTTGGTTAGTTGAGTGGGGGAAGGGACAAGTTACCCAATAATTGTATTGCAGTCTTGTTTTATTGTGGCAGGAGCTTAGCTCTGCTGGACATATACATATGAAAGGCAGCTGCCTGAGCTTGGATATGTAATGTATAAGGTTGGCTTCTTGGAAAGACCGGCTCTTTAGTTTGGAGCTCTTTTCAGATTTAGCTGATCTTGGCTCAATCAAGTTCCCACCCATCCCCCAGTCTGAGAACAGGAAAGAATATGCAAAGAAGCTGACCAAGCAGTATTACAAAGTTGTAGTTACAGAAGCAGAAAAGAGAATTTGTCAAAAATATATCACTACAATAAATATTAGATACAGCCAAGGAATAGCCAATGTCAGTTATATATAATTTCAGTGTACCAGTATTTATACTAGTTTTTCCAGTTGTTACCTGTAAAATATATTGCCATTTCCATATATAAGCATATGTGTAAATTAAATCTTTTGTGATTACAATCTCGTGCTAAATATTTTCAATACTGTACTGTAACTGAAATGGCTAGTTTTAAGAAGACACAGTAAGTGTACTGAGTGGGAGAGACTTTCATTTTTATTAATTGTAACTTAGGGAAATTTTGCTCACTTTGGTTTGCAGTCTCTTTCTTCATATTTTGGGAGAGGTTTATCTAGGCATAAATATAAATGCTTTGTAGCAGCAGTTTCTTCCAATATTTTATCTATACTGCTCTTTTAAAATTCAGTTTTCTTTTGCATAAATTGAAGTGATATTCTTTGGTAAATGCTTGTCTTAAATTGGAGGAGAATAGTGGAGTTGTCAAGAATTGTGACTGATGGTTGACTTCTGTGCACAGGGTGTCTTTAAAATCTTTTTTTCAAAGCATATTTCTGTCTTGCTGTTTTGAAGAGGTTGTTGATAAATTACCATTTGCGAATTTAAAAATATTTGGGCCAGCTTATGTGTGCACACACTGTATTTGTGTATTTTTCATATAGGCTTCAAAATACACAATTACTGACTGATTACATTTCATTTTCCATTGTATCTCAGACCTTTTCTTTAAACTCTTGTAAGGCTTTAAACTAGCACAGGAAATCAGGGAAGCTTGTTCTTAAAATAGTATATTTCATGTTATGATCTCAGATGCTGGAATTCAGTCTTCATTAAAACAGAATATTTAGCTGTGAGTGAAGGTGTTTCTTCATTGCAATAATTAAAATGAAACCAAATTATTGCACTCTTGAATGGTAGAAAAAAATCATTCACCATTACTGAAACAGATGCCCAGCAGCTTTCAGAACAAGGAGACTAAATATAGTAACATTTGTCCATAGCACAAATGCCACTCTTCCATGCTTTCTCCCTGTTTTTCCCCTTTGGTTATCCAAAGACCTGTTGCTTTGCCTCAGCTATTTGCATTTTAAATGGAAAAGACCAGTGACACTCTTTAAATCATTAGGGGTCATATTATTTTGATATGCAAACTTTTTTATTGTGTGGGAAATATTAGCCTGTGCAATGGGAAGATGTTCTCAGAGCCAATAGTGTGAGTTTAAAGAAACACAAATACTATTTATATTGTAGTTCTTAAAGTTACAGCTCAAAAAAGGCCTAAAGAAAATATTTTACATAACTGTTAATGTTGTTCTAAGCACGTTTTAGAAACCTTGTGTTCTTTGGCTTCAGGTTGTCTTAACTTCATGTGGAGGGCAAGGTGGAAATATAATCTGTTATTTAACAATTCATATCCTTTGAAATATGGTTACACTTTGAAGAATCAGTCTGTAAAAGGGGCATTGTGGAGATTCCGTGTTTGTTTTCATTTACTTCCATATTTCATTTTACTCAGTTTACAAAAAAAATAAATAAAATTTTCTAATGGCAAATAGTGCAAACTCATTCTAGCGTTGTAACATAAAGTCAAGTTGTGTGCTTTATGGCTTATGAGTCGCCACTGGTAAATAAAGATTATACAGTTGAAGTTGGTCAACAATTCTGTGAATGGTGTAAGGGGCAGAATAGAATCCAGTGTGGTCTCCGATGGCTGTATTGGCTCTGTACTGCTAACCAGAGCAAACTTTGCTTTGTCAGAATGCCAAGCAGATATGATCTGGAATGTGTACAGGGATCAGAACTGTTGAGTAAGAAACTACCATTATTTTTAATGCAGATGCTTTTCTGAACATAGCATTGGCAGTCTTTGCTATTGATTTAAATGAGAACAGGATTGGGCCAATAATAATAATAGTAGTAATAGTTTTTCTAGTAAAATTCTCCAACCATGAAACCAAAGTACTATGTTCCCAGGTCTGCAAAACAAGTTTTGTTACTTATAATTAGCAATGGTACTTTGGTACATCAGTTCAAATGTAAACATAAAGATGACCTCACTAAATCAACTATATATTCAAAATAAAACTGAACATTCCTTTCCAGGCTTAATATTTGGGGATTTTTTTTTTATAATAAAAGAGGGTCATAGTGAATTCTGGTTATGTTCTCTTATTTTGAATGAAATAACATAGAATTTTGTGGCTTGTTTTTAACTTCAAACAAGTAAAAGTGCTTTCATATTTCATTAACAATCCCCACATCAGCAGTGAAACTTGTGAGTGGTTTATGGCTATATTTCCTTGTTGAAAGCAGCCATTAAGCACATTTTAAAGTAAGTGCTGAAGCATATTTTAAAGGTGGGCTTTCTTGGGGTGCAGGGAGGGAGGAATAAAGCTAAAGGTAGGATATATTTTATTACAGTAGTGCCTAGAGTCTCTGGTCAATATCAGGGCCCACTTTTGTTGAGCACTGTACATATGCATAGTAAGACAGTCCCAAATACAAAGAATTTAAAATATAGATAGAGAAGATGGAGAAAAAGGTGGGAGAGAGGAAATAATATTCCCATTTTTCAGGTGAGGGGCTGAGAGATTAAATGACTTCCCAAGATCACTCAGGAAACCTCTGAGTTGAATTGAACCTAGCTCTCCCGAGTCTCAGTCCAGTGCCTTAAACCACAAGACCTACTTTTTTCCCAAATAGCCTTAGCAATGGGAAAAACCTATGTCATCAGAATTTGTGGCTCAGAGGTGTGAATAAACAACCTCCCAAGCGACATAAGTCAGCGGGAGAGCTTCTCCCGCCGATATAGCTTCTACCACTCACATAGGTGATTTTATTATGCCGAGGAGAGAGTTGTCTCCCATTGGCATGGAGCATCTTTGCCAGATGTGCTGCTGCAGTGTATGTGCCTTAAGTGTTGAATGAAGCCTCATTTGACTATATCCATGAGGCAGTCAGTGTTACTGGTGCCAGTGGAGTTTCTCCTGTTTCTTTATCATTTTGACTTATCTCCTAAACTTCTCCTGCTGTGCATTTGTTCCTAACTAAGCTTGATCCCCTGAAGGCCATGAGCACTGATTTCTAAATATCCTTTTAGGTTTCTGTGATGGAGTTGCTAGGCATATTGTCAAGTGGTTCTGTCTGCAACCACTGACCTCTTCCCAAAGACTTAGTCATTTCAGGGATGTTCAATAGCTTATGATCTGTGAATTTTCCAGCTGCTTCAAAGTGGCCCCTGCTTCAAAAATAGTGAAGAGCACTGTTTAGATCATATTAACTGCTAAATTTTGGTTCCATTAAGATAATTGTTGGACTCTGATTCCATTTGGATCCTTTCTTAAATATTCATTATCATGCTGATTTGTGTTTATGGAAATGATTTCATCATAATTTTGAGTGTTTTGGGAGATGCACCAATATTAAATCCATTCTTCAGCTTAAGATAGTGGAATATTATTTACTTGAAAGTTTTAATGTTGCAGTGCAAACAGAATCCTGATGCCATGTAATTTTACATGCAATGTAAACTCATGTAAAGCTCTTTGGGCGTGTGACCCTGTCATCCTAAGGTGAATTCATATGCGGGCCTTGGCTCCATTAAGGGGAAAAAAGTGTGTTCTTACCTTGTCCACTAACAAGTAATAAACACAAGGTAAAATCCTAGTGAAGGCAAAGTAGTTTGCAGTGTTTACTTCAAGCTGCTAACACATGTGGTAGCTACAAACAGTCGTGTGTATGATTTTTACTGTGGATTAGTTAACACATGTTGGCTAACACAAGGTGAGAATGCACCTTGCTTTTTATTGAAGATGCACTGTAGAAATAGTGTTTTCTTACCATGTGTTAGTGAAGTTTGAAGTGAACACTAAAGGAGCAGTAACCAACAGTTACATGGATGATCTAAACATGCAAGGAGGGGGAAAATCTAAGTCAGACATAAGATTTTAGTAACCTAGAACTACATTAAATATTTTAGAGAAACAGGCATGTATTTCTCTCAGTGATAACGGATTACTCCAGATTCTTTACTATATAATCTTACATTTTTGGATTGCATTGAGGTGGTCAGTGACTTCCTGCACCACCACTGATTCTACCAACAACAGGAAGACTATAACCAAGAAGAGTGCTAGGTTGTCAGTAATATAGTATAAGGTAACCCATCTACTTAAACCATGTCAGAGAGCATGTAAAGAGAGTTGGTTCATGAGTGCACATAGAAATGTCTTTTAATATTGAAAACTCAACCAACATCTGATAGGGTACTGTGATGAGCATAATTTATGCTTGAGGAGTAGGGTATATGCCAGGAGACCTAGGGACTTACAGCATTACAGGAGGCCATACTCCATTTCCAAGAAACCTGTCTGTATCTTATCCATCTAGATATCAGTGTGCTCCCTAAGAATGTGCAACTGTTCTCTATTTCTTAGAGACAAGATATGTGAGATAATTAATTTATTTTATTGGGCCAACTTGTGTTGGTGAGAGACAAGCTTTTGCACTTACACCGACCTCCTTTTCAGGTTTGGGAAACTTACTCAGTGACACAGATACAAGGGTCACACTGTCATACAAGCTGGAACAGATTGTTTAGCATAAGTGGCATCCATCAAGGCTTGAGATGATTATATATCCATATAGCTGTAGCACCTTCATGTTTTCCCAGCAACCCAGGACTGGCTTAATTAAATCCACTTCCAAAGTAGAAATAATCAGTTTAAAAAGATTATTTCCTGGTGAATCCTTGAGGAAGTGGGAAATGTCAGAACAAAGTTGTACAGATATTTCTGACCCTTCTCCACTATCTTTCAACACTGTAGTGAAGAGCAGATTGCTTCAGTCAAGGAGGAGGAGTTTGGAACTGAGACTTTCAGAAGCTGCCTTGTGACGCTGGTGCTTTGTTGGTTGAGTTTTGTTTTTGCTACCCAGTGCCCACTAGCAAAAGCAGTCTTATTGGTTATTTAGTGCATTCTTCATTGGAGGGAGATTAATTGTGAGCTTTCATGGTGTTCTCAGATGACAATAATTGAAGAAAAAGGAAAATATTTAAACAGTGAACTAAGGAATAAATTAGAAAATATAATTATTTAATCACTATAATCTGATTTGTTTAGCCACCTCTTCAGCATGCCAATTTAAAACTCTTGGAAAATGTGATGCTGAAGCTGGGAAATCAAATATTGTGCAACTGGTTAATGGCTTACATTCACAAGATCTTTGTGTTGTAATTGTAAATGGTTAGCTTTAGACAAAGGTCACTATTTTTGTAAACTGGGCTAACAAATAGCTTGCTTGTCATCTTTAAAACCTAATGAGCATACTGCGATAATAGTGGGACTACAAAAGTGTTTCACCTCCCTGTTTGTTGGAAGTATTCTTAATCTTTTGTGGGTGATTATCAATATTTTGATGTTTTTTATTCAATCTACTGTACTCTATAATTGCAGCACATGTTATATAAAATCTTGGAATGAAGGAATAAAAATATAAACTTTTAAAGAGAGACCTGTCCACGTAACAAATCAAAACAAAAACACAACACAACATTAAAGTCTTACTCATAGACTTCAAGGTCAGAAAGGACCATTATGATCATCTAGTCTGACCTGCACATTGCAGGCCATAGAACCTCACCCACCCACTCCTGTAAATAGACCAATAACCTCTGGCTGAGTTACTGAAGTCCTCAAACCATGGTTTAAAGACCTTAAATTACAGAGAATCCACCATTTACTAGTTTAAATCTGCAAGTGACCTCCAGGATTTCTGCCAATCTGACCTGGAGGAAAATTCCTTCCCGACCCCAAATATGGCAACCAGTTAGACTCTGAGCATGTGGACAAGACCCAACGGCCAGACATCTGGGAAAGAATTCTGTAGCGTCCCATCACCGGCCATTGTAGATATTTGCTTCTTTTTAAAGAATAAACTCCCATGTACCAAAGTATAAAGGACAACTGGAAACTAACCTGGTAACAGAATAAAATCGTTATTATGAAGACGGTGTGTATGAACTAATCTGAAACATATTTCATAAAACAGAACTCTTGGAAATGCGCTTTGTTGTGTAAAATTATATTGTTGGCTTCTGCTATACTTCTCAGACTCCTACATTACCAAGGACCCAACTCTTCAGTGTCAACCTAAAGGTAGGTTGTGACCTGGCCCAAGCCGGGGAAGCTAATGATCCAACCAGTGGACCAAATTTGGTGTTGAATCCTGGTCATGTGCCACCTGAGGCACATTGTGCATACACTGAGTGGGGAATCATGAAATATTTAGTGTGCTTGAATTGGAAAAGTGTTTCTTTATTCTCTCAAAAAGTAGCTACAAAAGCTCACAATTTAGGCAACATGGCATTTGACTTTCACATGACCCAAGAGCCTTCATCAACTATATTAGCCATATAAACCAGGCAACCTTTCAGAAGTGGTGTGCCGCATCTTCATTTATTCACTCTAATTTAAGGTTTTTGCGTGCCAGTAATGCATTTTAACATTTTTAGAAGGTCTATTTCTATAAATCTATAATATATAACTAAACTATTGTTGCATGTAAAGTAAGTAAGGTTTTTAAAATGTTTAAGAAGCTACATTTAAAATTAAATTAAAATGCAGAGCTCCCTGGGCTGGTGGCCAGGACCTGGGCAGTGTGAGTGCCACTGAAAATCAGCTCACGTGCCGCCTTCGGCACACGTGCCATAGGTTGCCTACCCCGATATAAACTTTTGTGTTAAAGGCAAAGGAAACTATGCTTTGTTTGCATTTTTGTAAAAAAGGAACAGTATAACAGTATATATAACAGTATAACAACTTTGAAAAATATTTTAATTTTGTAAACTAATGCTAAAACTTTCTTGGTCTCATTTTTGATGTGATGTACTAAATGTGAGCCTAGTCACAAAGTATGAACTTCTAAATCTTACCAGCGCAATATTGGAACTGCTCAGCATAAACCATTTCAAAGTCAGAAGAGTGGCAGAGCTGTTTTGGCAGAATAATAATTGATCTCCAACATCATCTTCTACTACACCAAGTGGGTTTACTTCCCTATATCCATAGCTGGAGACTGTACCAAATTGGTTATAGGGACCTCATGTCCATGAGTTTGGGAGGATGATGGTAGGCATATTAAAAAAATAAATATATGGAGATATACCTGTCTCATAGAACTGGAAGGGACCCCGAAGGGTCATCGAGTCCAGCCCCCTGCCTTCACTAGCAGGACCAAGTACTGATTTTGCCCCAGATCCCGAAGTGGCCCCCTCAAGGATTGAACTCACAACCCTGGGTTTAGCAGGCCAATACTCAAACCACTGAGCTATCCCCTACCCCATATGTAATTGAGAGTCAGATCTGGATGCCAGTCGGGTTTTCATCATTTAGTATTATGCGTATCTAATAAGTTCTCCTCTCTAAAATGAATCCTCCTTTAGCTTCTTCAAAAAGCACCAGTGATTTCAAATTTATAATTTCATTTAGCATATGTTGGTTTTGGAGTGGTGTGAATTTGAGTGAGTGATCCATTCCCTCTAGATAGGTAAAAATATATAGCTTCTAGTCAAACATGAGATTGAGCTAATATTAATGTCTCCACTGCAGGGTGGATAAAAAGAATTTAGGAAAAATGACTGTATTTGAATCAACATAATATTTTAATTCAGATGTTTTTATTTGTTACTCTTTCTTCCTGTTCTATAGTTGTAAATGACAAACCATGGATGTTTTGTACTTGATTATAGTTTGTAGAATTTCAGATTTTACATAATTTTTTTCTAAGAAGTTTCAGATTTAAACTGCTCATCCATGCTACAAAAGACACGTAAAAGTCCTCATTAACCTTCATACTGTGAGACCAACACCAACTCAAACAAAATTGATAGGCAGCTAGCCTGTATTATATTGGCAATCTACCTTCTGATTGAATATTCATAAGTCAGTATAGCCTGGTTAAAGTATTTCAGCTTTCCTCCTCTTCCACTTAGGTTTGCAGTTTGCAGTCAATGGGACTTGTGCTTTTAAGTCCCTTGGGTTGTTTTGAAAATCCTACTTAAATAGGCTCATAATCACATATTTAGGTGGGATTTCCAAAACCACCTAGCACACAGTGGCTGTGAACTGAGAAATAACTCTTTAAGTTTCAGGGCGATAGAGGAAGTTTTCCTCTTTGAATTGAAAATAGTGAAATTTCAGGAGTAGATGAACTTCCAGAATTCGTGACTACGCCTGCAAGTCCTGTGAATCGTTGCACCTCTTCCTACTTAAGAAATGGCACAGAGGCTACCAAACTATCTTGTTTACAAGGCAGTTGGTTGATAACTTTTCCTATAAAGACCACTTTACAAAGATAACAGGAATGGATAGCCTCTCAACACCAATGAGCAGTTTCTGGGAAGAAACTATTTTAATAGGTCCATGTGAAATCTTCCCTATAGCTAGGGCCCTACCAAGTCCAGTGTCCATTTTGGTCAATTTAATGGCCATAGGATTTTAAAAATAGTAAATTTCATGATTTCAGCTATTCAAATCTGAAATTTCACTGTGTTGTAATTGTAGAGGTCCTGACCCAAAAAGGAGTTGTGGTCTCAAGGTTATTGTAGGAGGCGTTGCAGTACTGCTACCTTTACTACTTCACTGCTGCTGGTGGCAGCACTGCCTTCAGAGCTGAGCAGCTGGAGAGTGGCTGCTGCTGGCTGGGAGCCCAGCTTTGAAAGCAGAGCTGCCACCATCAGCAGTGCAGAAGTAAGGATGGCATGGTATGTTACCACCCTTCTTCTGCACTGCTGCTTGCAGAGCTGGGCCCTCAGTCAACTGCTGCCACTGTCCAGCCACCCAGCTCTGAAGGCAGAGGCACAGAAGTAAGGGTGGCATGGTATGGTATTGCCACCCTTCTGCTGTTGCCGGTGGGGCGCTACCTTCAGAGCTGGCAGCCTGGGTAACAGCTGCCACTCTCTGGCCACCCAGCTCTGAAATCAGCGCAGAAGTAAGGGTGGTAATACCTTGAGCCCCCCTAAAATAACCTTGTGACTCCCCTGCAACTCCCTTTTGGGTCAGGACCCCAATTTGAGAAATGCTGGTCTCCTCCTTGAAATCTGCAAAGTATAGAGTAAAAGCGCACACAAGATCAGATTTCACCATCTGATGAGTCTTTCTTGGCCATTTAATTTAGAGAGAATGGAGAAGAATTACCTGGTGATTTTGGGGGTCCCCACTGCTAGAGTCTCAGATGGTCAAGCCAGTTGGCACAACTGCAATGCATTGCAACAAGGGCTGGGAGCTAAATCCCTGTTTTTTTCCTGTTTAATAGGGTAGAGCTGGGAATCACATTAGGAGAACCAAAGGGACTACTCACGAAATAATAGGAATGTTATTTTGGGTTGTTGTAAGGGTTGTTTTTTCTCCTCTCTGGGGATGTGGCTAAGGCTCATATAGGTCATGAACCACAGGTAACTTGTTTGGTAAAAGTCCTACTTTCCACTTTTATAATGCTTTCTATCTGAAAGTCACAAAGCACTTTACAAAACTAAGTAAGTAGTAGTATCTCCATTTTACAGATGGAGAAGTTACTTAATGTCTATGTACTGCGACTTTCCCAAGGTCATATAATGGAAGATTGAAACTGAACCATCTACTTGTTGCTCTTAACCACTCATTTAGAGTGCCTGTTCTAAAAATATACTAATTACTGATTTAACACATTTATATCATAGCTTTTCGGGGGAGGAGGAATCCTGAAACTTCACTATCACAAGATTATTACTTAAATATATTGAGCCAAGTTCCGCTCTTGGATGCGTGTACAACTTTGATTAGTGTTTCACATGTGTATAATGGAGGGCAGTGAGTACAGCGGCTCATCCGTGTTTGCCCAGTTGCATGTTCTCGCTGCCTTGGCTTCTTCCATCAAAGCAAATTGCTTTTATGTATAGCATAGGAAGATGTGGGGGGGAGGGATAGCTCAGTGGTTTGAGCATTGGCCTGCTAAACCCAGGGTTAAGAGTTCAATCCTTAACAGGGCCATTTAGGGATCTGGGGCAAAAAAAAAAAAGTTGGGGATTGGTCCTGCTTTGAGCAGGGGGTTGGATTAGATGACCTCCTAAATTTCCCTTCCAACCCTAATATTCTTTGTCCTCTCTCTTAAAGAACTATGTTCCTTTTCCCTACACCACCATGTAAATTAATAGATCAAACAGTGTCAAAACCTTCGCTGTTCTACCCATACACTTGATTATTTTACTTCCCTTATGTATAATCATATTTCTAAAAGCTTTCCACCCCATCAAAAAGATGACTTTGTAACAGAAGTAAAACTAAAATCTTTCATGTGCTGACTTTGCAGTGTTTCTAATACATCTCCTGAAATGATATGTTAAACGAGAATTGTAAAGCAAAAATGAAAACAAAGTTCAGCAAAGATTTACTATGTAGGGTGTCAGAAGTATTTAGCACATCATTCTTGGATAACCCAGGTACAAAAAGTATCATTGACTATCTATGCTGTGTTTTTTTGTTTTTTGTTTATCTTCCATCAGTGCACCTCTGCTGATGGTGTGCTAGTGTGGACAGGGCACAGGTGTTTCCACTGACATGATGGTAAAAACACGTGTGCCCTGATTCCTCAGTATGCCTACTGTTGATAGTCAAAGTTGGGAGATTTCCCACGAAAAACATCCCCCAACCAACCAACCATTGATAGCCATGGTGTCAATAAGCCAAGGTTACAGAATGATACATTCCAAGACAGTTCAAGCTAAAAATGAAAACCGAAGAAATGGATGACTTGCCCATCTGGCCTCATACAAGACTTTGCTAAATTCCTCCTCTGGCTCTACGCAACCATTATATGCCCCATGAGCACTTTGGGAAGAGTGCATATGGCTAATTAGCTAGGCTAAGATATAAAAGTGGGGAAGCTATATTAAAAATTCAGTTCGTCACATAAATCACCTTAATGGTTTTCATAAACTGATTCTTTAACTGTTGCTACTGTTGAAGTTGAGGGCTCCCTGAAGCATCATGCTTGCTGGGAGAAGTACTACTAGTGAGACACCCTCAAGAACTGCTGTTTTTTGCTAAGGGCTGGCAGGGTGGATTCATTTAAATCAGGGAGATTTAAACCACCAAATTGAAAGCCTTGATTTAAATAATTGATTTTAATTAACTTTTCCATATGTACTTCTTTCCTAAAGAAAGATGCATTCTCATTGGTTGAGATAAGCGTTAAAACATGTTGATTTACAACTAAGAGACTTCACATTATATTTGGTACATCTTTTTACTACCTAGGAGGGTACACTATAAGTATATATTTAAGCAATTATATAGTTTAATATTTTCAGATTTTATAAATTTTTCATTTTTAGTATGTTAGAAAATGATGGTGAATATATTGCTTATTTACTAGATTTAACTTTTTGATAATGATTTGTGTCAAGCTGCATTAGGATGGTAACTGGAATTTATATGTTTTGTATGTTTAATATTTTTATTGAACCAGAATAAGCCCTTAATACAGTACATGAGCTAATGTCAAGCTTTACCAATTCACACCTCAAAAGTTGGATGTTTTTTCCCTGATTCTTTCTTTATATAGAAAAGTAGTCTTTAACTCAAAGCTTTTTTGATAGAGGCTCATGGACTTATGGATTTATTTTTTTGTTTACATGTTTTAAGAGTTTATAATTTTAGGCCTTATTTTTTGTATTAAATTCAGATTTCATTTTAAGCAACTTTATTTGTAAAACAAGTTTATTGTAAGTTAACAAAATAAACATCAATTTAAATAAGTTTTCCTTTATTTAAATAATCATTAATATTTATCCACCCTGGGGGCTGGAAGCTCAGTAAAAGTCTGTGTAAATAAATTTTGGAGAAGCAGAGCTGGAAGAATATTGCTATCCAGAAGCACTGCTACTGGAAAACAGTAGGAGTAGGATAATTAAAGCACTTCTCTGAATCATTGTCTTCATACTGTCTGTTCCCATAGTAAAATTAGGATGCTAGTGTTCTCATGATGTCAGTGGCTTTAATTCTTGCATGATGTGCTGATGAAACTAATATAGAATTTCTCAAACTTTTGCATAGTGTAAACTGGATCTAAACAGAACTCTCCCATTCATAATCATGCAGACCACCTCCCTTCTCACTCACAATTGCTTTAACATCCCTATGGCAACTATAGCTGCCTATAGGGAAAAGTAATATTAGAAAAGCATTTGATATATATTTTAGCTGTCTTTAATGTGATGTACCATATTGGAAACATGGAAAGCCAGCACCATGAGACCAGTCTGTGCTACAGAACCAGTCAGCAAGTACTCCACAAATTATTGGTGGCCTCTGTTACCTTTACTTTAAACCTCGTGCTTTAATTTTACACTCCCAAGTTTCTCTTTACAAGGTGTTGGTCCAGAAATCAGCTCCACTTTGGACTTGGTGTTGAGAAAGATACAATATTTGGATCAGTGGTATAAACTGGCCTTGCGAGTTGCTTGCCTCTTAACATCTATATTTATTTTACAAGAATGTCTTAATATTATTTCAATCCTGCAGTATTTTGTTAAATTTCAAAAGAAAATAAAAACTTGTACAGTAGATCAAATCAAGGATATTAAAGGGTATCATTTGATAATTGTAGTAAGCAGAAATGGTTACATTAAAGATATTTTCAACATTTCCAAAGTAGTCAGATTAATCTTGAAGGGACAGCAGCATGAATGAGGTTAGCAGTCTGCTACAAGTAGTCATTCAATCAAGCTATTTTGGGGATTTCTGCGGTGCCAAGAACCAATATAGAACCTGATCCAAAGGTCATTGAATTCAATGGAAAGTCACCTATTGACTTCAGTGGACTTTGGATCAGGCCTGTAGTAATTAAAATTTGGATAGAGATGTTTATAGTAGATACTGCTCTTGGCTTCTTTTAAGTTCAGCTACTTGGCGGGTTCAGCAGCCCTATGTAAGTTTCTGTATTTGTAAATCAGCGTTTGAGATATAATTTAACAAATTAGAACAGTCTCTGAGGTTGTTTTGAGTGGCAGTGCAGTAATGATTAGCAGCTGAGTTCATCAGGGTACCTTTCTTTGAATGTTTGTTTAAACTTGGCTTGAAATGTACTTTTTAGTGGATGTAGTGAATTCAGTTTTGTATCTCTGATAATGTAGACAGAATTGAGTTGTTAAAATTTGTATATCAGTACAAACGTAGTTCTGATTAACTTGTTGTTGTTTTTTTTCCCCTTATGAATGAAAATGCCATGGAAATATTTTTCACCACATGGCTCAATTTGAAGTAAAGCAGAAAACAAATTTTAGGCCTGATATTTAAAATGGAAAATTTTGGATTTCCATTTGTTTGAAACCAGATAAGCATATTTTGTTCAATTTCCAGAATATCTGATGGAGTGTACTGTAGCTATTCACCAGTTATTAACACTGAAGGAGTTGCACAGCTAAAACCAACCACCTTAATTTGGGGTTCTCTGAAAATTGAAAGAAGTTGGCGTTTGTGTGGTGCAAAGAAATGTAAAATATCCTGTTGGTCTAATGAAAGTGCCAACTAAAGTTTTATGTAGGCTTTAACTGTAAAACTCAGCAGTCAGTCCTTTTGTATTTAATAACCTGCACTTTGTATTTATAACATCAGACAGTTTTCAGGTTGCTTAGGGTAAGATTAACAATTATGAATATGCACTGTAACATTAATTTGGAGACCAAGGAAAAGCTGATTCTAGCAGGAAAAGAACTCTTAACCTCTTCCTTCTCCTTTTACGTAATTTGAGATGTCCCAATGTAAAAATGCAGAGGTATTTTGTTGGGCTGTTTTTTCTACCAGGCTAATGGAAACTGCATAATGGCACTTATCTTTATATAGTGTTATCTGTAGAGCTTTACACAATACTTTGCGTATAGAGGCTTACTAGGGAAGGAGCTCTAGAAAGAGGTTCAACTCTTAAACCTAGAAGAACCAGTGGGACAGACTTATGGCTTATGTGGGCCAAGGCCTTGGGCAACCTCCAGTGGTCGAGAAGCTTCAAGAGAAGTGACAGAGAAAACTACTTACATTTTCCCATTTTTCTTTTGGTTTAACCTGGTTGTTTAGTGTTGTAGTCCAGTGAATTCTCTCTCATCATTTAGACTCTTTGTACAATGAATTCTCGCGTACACAGTAGTATATCTCTGATAAAGACATCCTTTGCGAATGGACAAGGACACAATTAAAAAAAGAATCAACGGTATGTATCTTGTTCATTTGACATGTATAGTACTTGATGTACTTCAATGCAAAACTCATCCTTAATTATTAGATTGCAACTGGAAACTTCATAGCATAGTATGGTGGGTAATTTAATGAAGCCTTAATAATAAGAGATCTTACTACAGCATGTGTTATTAAATCCTTACTAAGAAGGAGAGCATGTCTGCCATTTTTCACGTGAATTATGGAGTTTGTAAATTAGGGCATTTATAGTTGAAGCTTTTTATTTTTTCTGCCTGTTCAGGTTATTGGTGTAAAATTCAGATTAGCCTGCAAAGGATGGGGGACCAAGGTTATATTTTTGTTGACTATTTGCCACCCAGGCTACTCTGTCTTAAAGGCAAACTTTTTTGTTTGGGCCCTGGGAAACACAAACTAAACTTGATGCATTTATTTTCATGCCATCTTTCATCTCAAAGTATCCCTAAGTGTTACGCAGCCTATATGTATCTATTATTACTACAGACGCTCCCTGACTTACACAAGCGTTTTGTTCCGGAACGTCTTGCGTAACTTGAATTTTGCATAAGTTGGAAATGTATACTCGACCATTACGTGGAGGAAAAAACCCAACTATTTCCATAAGTGCGGGTTTGCGTAACCTGGTGGGTGTCTCTGTATAAATTGCTTCCACACCACTGAAATGCAGCCACTTCTGGGGTGGAAAGGAAGTACACTCAATTTTTTAAATATTTTTATATGATCTTCTCCCTACCCTGAAAATCTTGTAAAACCATTTAAATTTTTTTTTCCTTCCTTTTTTTACCATTTTTAACTTTTCCACCTTTTTTTTTAAAGTCACCTTGATTATTTTAGAGTTCTTGTTTTCTTCTGTTTGTTGCTTTTTGTATCTGTATTTTTAAAGGTTTTTTTTTTTCAGAGTCAGTATTTTCCAGTATTTCTATCAGTGCCTCTTTCAAGCTTCTGTTTGTTTCAGATTTGCTTCAGTTCTTTTTCTGTATCTATTCATAAGCTCTCTTGTCTCTTTTCTTTCCTACCAGTGCATTACCAAACATTTTGTCAGATTTCAAGGGGAGCACTGGACTTAGCAGAGTGGAATTCACAAGATTTGTATTTCTGATGCTGCTCTGGTCTCAGGGTGATAATAAATGTGTGCAGGGTTTTGTAAGTTTTGTGCCACTTTTGGCATAATGTAACTGTTGATGCAGAGAATAATTACAAATGGAAAAATACATTGAGATATGTAGGACAAGTAAATGCATGCGGTGATTAATACAGATGAAGATAAAAATATACACAAGCATCAGGTCAGACATGTTATTACTTTTTATTCTGTTGTCTATTTTTATTTCATATTTATATTATAATGCCCAAAGCCCCTAATCAAGGTCAGGGCCATATAGTGCTAGACCCCATACAGACACAAAGTCATATCTACACCGACATTCTCTTTTCTTCCCCCAATCTCAGAGCCCCTATTGACTTGGGCTAGCACTATGGGGTAAAAATAGCAGTGTAGACGTTCCCGGGCTTGGAAATTTGGTGAGTGGGGAGGTTCTCCAAATCTGGGCTTCAGACCCACCTGGAACGTCTACACTGCTATTTTTAGACCCTTAATGAGTCTAAATCAATTGACCCATGCTCTGAGACTTGCTACCGTATTATTATTTTTTACATTGTTACACGTACCCTAAGTCCCTTCATGTTGTAGTTTCATGGCCTCTCTCTCCAGCAGTGAGTGTTGAAAACTTTTACTGATTGTGTTGACAAGACAGTTTTTTGTACCATTCATGTAATGGGGCAGAAGATGGTTTTGTCCCATCTACCTTGTTAGGCTTTTAAACCATAAACCATAGTTAAATCTTTTAAGCACTGTTTCCTTTGGATTTGTTAGTGACAGCTGTTGTCCAAGTGATTCCTGAATCTGTACTATGTTATAGACTAGGCTAGGGTGTGTAGTGATTCAACTGGAAATTCTGTTATTCCTCTGGCATATAAGAAGCATTACATTGACCTGCACTAGTTCCTTATTGTCCTGTTCTGCTAGGCAAAAAAATATCTCAAAGGATTTAGGAGTGTAAAACTGATGTGTCCTGAATAGCGGAATACTCTAGAACTCAAGTGAATAGAAGCTCTGGGTTAAAAAAGCTCTGCCAGGCTAGCTAAAAAACCCTATAGGAATGATTATATAAGCCTGTGTTACCATTTAGTATGTGTATATTTTCCATTGCTGTGCCTTTAACCAGTAAAGTTTTGCTTAATATGAAAGAGAGAGCACAGATTTAGAATAGTCTCTGGCATCTAATTTTTGGACTAGTTTAAAGTTATAAAATGAGTCAGGCAGATCTAGTCATCTGGATAAGGATTCTATCAGTTCACGTTATTTTATTATAAAAAATATCAGCAGGAAAAGAAGAATATGATTGGCCAACAAAGCTTCAGACTGTGTGAGCACTCTAACAAGTCAGGATCTGTGTCCTTCAGTTATATAATAATTTTAAAAAGAGGGAGAGTTTGGGCATTGTACAGGTAGAACAGCAGCAGTTCTCAGGACGCTGAAGGTATTTGGCTTTTTGCTTTGTACCTGACAAACGAATTTCAGCTGTGCAGGTGTCCTGCTGTAATATCACACCTTGTGATGTGTCACTGTCAGTATCTACTGTTGCAGAAACAAACGGAAATGATAAATTAGTTTTTTGTTTGCTGTTGTCTTGTTACTGTAAATAGGATTTTATTATGCTAACTGATAATGAGATTGAAGCAAAAATGTAAAGAGGCTTTTCTGCACCTGGGATTGAAATTACACAATTTTGCAGTGTTGAAAATATCGGCATAGGGGGCTGGTGGACTTGCTGGGAGCTCCTCTTGAGATTACACCAATTAAGGGGACAAGGGGAGACAAGACATTTTATTTTATTTCTATAATATGTATAATTCAAGAAAAAATTTGAATTGTCAGTAAAAACCGATTATTTGCCTCCTGTTTCTTAAAGCAGAATTTGCCTGAAATAAAGGTAATAAACAGATTTGAGATTCTAACTAATTTATATGAGTAAAACCAAATTAAAATATTGGTTTAAAAAGTCTTTTGCCATCCAACTCCTTTACAATAGCCCTGTTTTTTTTTTTTTAATTTACTTAAGGAATAGCTGTAACTGTTCAAAAGAGTGAATAGTTGTGATAAATATCTAATTTGTGGTGAAACCAAGTGGCTAATTGTTGCAGTCAAAAACATCAGCCATGCAAAGGTACCCTTATGACCCAGCAATAGCTATAGCCTTTAGCTTTTTAATTTCCTTGGTACTGATTTGCTTAAAGAAAGTTGTTCAGGCAGAGATGACTTTGGCAAACTGCTGCCTTGTCTCTTCTGTCTCCTCCCCCAGTCAGCAGGGCTTTGTCTCAGTGACACGTTGGTCCTAGGGAGGAGGAGAGAAGCTGGCTTTGGATTGGTGGAGGGAAGTGTTTCCCAGACTGGCCATTGTTTGCCTGTATGTGAGGGAGAGATGCGGGGGGAGGGGAGAATGGGGTTGAGGGACGGAGAAACGTGCGCCGCACAGCAGCCATACCGAGAGCCCAGAGAGATTTCATTGCTTGATTATAGAGATGCCTGCTCTACAATGAAAAAACAGAGTTTAAATAATTCCTCTTCCGTGTTTGAAAAGATGGATCAGTGTAAGTGTAGCTTAGTCGGACTGAACAATAATGATCTAGCAATTTAAAAAGAAAAAAAGACACCACACTTGTTTACAGCCCGTTGTTGTAATTCTGCACTGACAGCGAGGGGCACTCAGTGACCTAATAGGTCTCTTCCATCTCTGTATTTTATAACTCTGGTTTGCTTCTCCAGACAGAGAAAGATATGACCTCTGCATTCTTCTTTACAGAATAATCAGTAAACAATAATAGTTCCTGAAGTTTCTGCTTCCTGCTGCGAGTCACTGAAATGCTGCATTGTATAGCGAGATTAATAACTGCCTGTCTACACATTGGTAGTTAATGATTAATCAGCATGAGGTAGACATAGGAAGAGGCAGTAAAAAGCCTTGTTTTCTTTAGGGTTGGTAGAGTTAGAGCACAGCAAACGATCTTCTTTGTTTTCTGTTCTGACTGCCAGTGATTGTGAAACACGCTTCTTGGAAAGGGCTGACGCATAGATATAAATACATGACCTGAAGGTTTCAGAGGAGCCCCTCTGCCAACGTTACCGAAGGTCGTGATGGCTTTTGTTGTCCTCTTGTCCCCTCTTCCCAGCCGTTCCGATTGTGGACAAAGGTTGCACCACTCAAAGTCCTTGTTTCCTCTGCAGCTGCTCTTTGCAGTGTATCTCCCGCCATCTTGCATTAACTTGCGATCACAGTATTGAAATGTATCCTTAGCACTGCTTCTCCTCCCCCAGCGCTCTAGAAAGTCTCATTTTCTTGTAATGTATTGTTTTGCTGCAGTAACCTGTCTTGTGATGCAGCATTGCAGATCTCTCCTCCTCTCCCTTTAGGATCAAATAGCATGGAGCAATGCGGTTCCCCTTCTAGCAGCAACTGCAAAGACAGGAGTAGCTCGGAGAGCAGCCAATGGGTGGGGCTGGGTCGGATCACTAGACAGATTAATCCTCACGATGGGGTACTATAGGATGTGTGTGTAATCAAAGGGCACAGACCGCGTTGGGGCAAGGAAAATGCAAATCTTCCTGTGTCAGCAGCTGGCTCTGGACGCTTACTGCTCTCTCGTGCTTCCCCCCCCCCCCACTTGCTTGTCCCCCGCCACCCTCCAAGGAGGGCGATTATTACAGATCATCCCCATTGAACGTCAGGGCGCTATAGTGCAGCAAACTAAAGCCGCGTATACATTTTAGCATCTAGATAGAGAAGAGATTAAAATGAATCGTCTCAATTAAAGTTGGATTATTTAGGACTATTTCTACCGTAGAAGTAGGATACCAGAGTAATTTAAATTGCTCATGCATTTGCCTGCCTAAACAGCCCACGGGGAAAATCCATGGGTTTTTGTACAGTGAGGATATCTTTTCCTCTTAACATGCAAGGAAAATGGTTTCAGGCATTCAGCGAAGATTGGTTGTATTATCAGCCAGACTATTGCACTAAATCCCCTGTAAATTTGTAATATAAAATACAAAAGATTGAACAGAGTATTTTTTGTTTGAAATAAATAAAATTATGATTCTGCATTTCACAGCACTCAAGGTAGTTTTTTTACACAAGAATTAAAACAATTTGTCAAGCAAATTGTCGTGTGAGCATGTAAGTTTTAACATAAAACTTGCTAATAGATAAATTGGGATTTAGGTATAAAAGACATAGTATTGCTTTACTTGCTTTGGTGCATGAGGATCAAATTCTGTTGATGTACCACATGTACTGCACTTCTTGTTCTCCCATAGCTTAAATAGAGGCATAGGTGAACATTTGGTAGATTACTGGATCTCAATTTATACTATGGTGATTACAAACAGCTCCTGGATATTTTTTTAACCAGTTTTTTATAAACTTGGAAGTGCCATAACTAGCAAAATGGGAAAATAAGACGTTTGTCAGGATAGTAAGTGGAAACCAGTATTTTAAGAGCACTTGTGTGAAATGTAACTGACAGATGGCACTACCACATTGTTAGCTAGGCTATATATAATTGGACTCTCAAAGGTCTTTAGGATATTTTTTGTGAGGAGTTCATGATTCAGTTGTTGCTAAAAACAAAGTATGGAAAAACTGGATTTGTAAATGTTGAGAAAATAAAAATGCAAATTGATACACTTGGTACTACACACTGAAGTCATAGAGACTCAAAGGAAAACAAAATTGAAACACTCAGTTCTTTCTCATCTTTTCTTTTTTTAGGCTTGTAGGGGACCAGTTTTATTTTTAAAAATATTCTGGTGGGAATCAGATGTATTTCAGTCACACTAGTAAATACTCCATAAATGACCATGAGGACAGTTAATCTCACTTTTTTACCCAAAGGGCCTCTGCTCACTTTTTTCCTTCCATCCTCTCCTCTTTACTCTTACACATCTTGTTTCTTTGTACGTTCTTATTATCCCCCTCGCTATTTCTCTACCATATTCCTTTTTCTTCTGGTCTCTGCAAATATTGTTTTAAATGCAAGTCCTAATACAACTATCCAGCCTACCACAACCTCATCTGAGCTGATGGGGAAACTTTCAGAAGCCCCTCCTTCTGACAGTAGCCTTTGAATATTCTGTAAATGCAGGAAAAACTCAGAGTGAAAATTGTGGATTTTGAGAATTTATTCCAGTGCAATTTTTCTAGTGATCTTGGTATAACCTTCTGAGGGTTTTTGTAAAGTGCTTTTAAATTGTAATATTCATATCTGTGATACCCCCAGGGTGCAGTCTGGACTGTTGAACAGCTGTGTTCCCTCAGTTCTCCAACCAATGGTGCTTTTTACGCTGTGAGAGCAACCATTCCTGATCTGCTCAGACAATATCTAGCATGTAAATTACTCCCAGCTATGTTGTATGAGTGCTGTGGCCAGCCACTCTTGAATTACTCTGCAGAGCAGCACCAGCAAATTCCCAGTCCCAGACTTTTCCTCAGAAATGTGCCTCTTGTCCAGGAGAGGGCTGGGCGCTACACCACAAGCGCGTATAAAGTCTGTCATTTTATTAACAGGATTTGTGCATATAATTTTCTATTATCTCAAATGGAGTTTCCCAAGCACTTTATTCCAAGCACACGCTTTTAAATAACACAAGTTTGTTAAGTACAAATAGATTTTAAGTGATTACAAGTAATGAGGCATAAAAGTCAGAATTTGTATAAGACTATGAAAAGCAAAACGCAACTAATATCTAAATTAACAAGCTAAGTGAATTAAAAGCAAAGATCTCTCACCACGTTCTAGCAGTCTTACTGGCTGAAATCCTTTGTCAGGCTCTCCCCCCTCCAGTTCAGTGCTGCCTCCTTTGCAGCGGCATATTATCGCCTAGGCTGACAAATTTGCAGGGGCAGCAAATTTATGGGCAGGTCTTCACTACCCGCAGGATTGGTCGGTGGGGATCGATTTATCGTGTCTTGTCTAGATGCGATAAATCAATCCCTGAATGCGCTCCCCGTCAACTCCGGAACTCCAGCTGACAAGAGGCGGAAACGGAGTCGACGGGGGAGTGGCAGCGGTCGACTCGCCACCGTCCTCACGGCCAGGTAAGTCAACCTAAGATATGCCGACTTCAGCTACCCTATTTGCGTAGTTGAAGTTGAGTATCTTAGGTTGACCCCGGCCCACTAGTGTAGTAACAGCGCACCTCTGCCTCCTCCACGAGCGTGCCGCCGCGTCCTGCTCCCCTCCCTCCCAGTGCTTGCGCTGCGAAACAGCTGTTTCGCAGGGGGGAGGAGGAGGGAGGATGTGGCGCACTGGGGGAAGAGGCGGGACCAGGGTGGAGATTTGGGGAAGGCATCCAATAGGGGCAGGGAGGGTGCAAAGTTGGAGTGGGGATTTTGGGGAAGGGGTTGGAATGGGGGTGGGGAAAGGGTGGAGTCGTTGCAGGGCTGGGGCGGGGGACAGCAATTATTTCAGGGCCTAGGAGCAGCAAAATCATGAATCCGCCACCGCTCCTTTGTTCTTCAGATCTTGTTGATGTCATGTGGGTAGATAGAGAAGCAGAGACATAACTTGAGGTCTGACCCTCATTCTTATAGTTTGAGAATTTATTCTTATTCTTTGAGAATCCTCTTCACTGGGGGTTCAGGAGACAAAGATTGTGGGAATAGGAATCTCCAGCTGTTTGTTTGCCAAGGTGTAAATTTCTCGCTCTAACCCATTTTCCTGCTGAAGAATGGCCATTAAACCAGATGGTGGTCCCTTTGATTTTGCTGACACCTAGCTGAGGCATCAGTTTGCCTTTTGTCTCTGAGGAACTGGTTTCTGGCTGCTTTTCTAAACTTGGACTATGTCTCAATGTCATAAAGTAGAATTTTATAACTTTACATACATACACACACATTTTACCAGAACAATAATGATCAGCAAATTGAGTTTTCAAATGATACCTCACAAGGCATACTTTGTACAAAACTTATCATAGTCTTATAAAAGAGGTGAACATCAAGGTACAGACTGTTCTACTTTCGCTTTAATTTAAGGCAAATGGCAGTACCTGTATTTGTTTTAAAGTGCCAGACACTGTAACCTCTACTTTCACACTCAGTCTGTGTCTACACTGCCACTTTCAGTGCTAAAACTTTAGTCATTCAGGGGTGTGAAAAACATCTGCCGAGAGACAAAAGTTTTAGTGCTGAAAAGCGCCAGTGTAGACGGTGCTTTATCGTAAAGCTACCACTGCTCGTTGGAGGCTATTTTTTTTTATCGCCTGGAGAGCTCTACCCCAGTGATAAAGCGTGACTACACTGCCCATGTTACAGCGTTGGCACTGCTGCGGACGCGCTGTAATGTGGGCAGTGTAGACATACCCTAAATTCTGTCTCCATGCTGCTTTTCATTTACAGTGCTGCCTAAGGCTTTTATATTCAGCAAGCAACCTGTTCACTTAGTTTTAAAGATGCTTTTGTTAGCTGCATGTATTATTTACTGAAGAGTGAACAGTATGTTTGGTACTGTGTGAAACCGAGGAAGATGGAATCTACATCTAGATTTAGATAGCATTTGATTGGAAAGTCCACTCGTGGAGTAGCTTTTGCAATGTGGTTTAAACTACTAATGAAAGTTGTGCATGTAACGCAGTCAAACATAGCTCCTGAAATAATCTTCACCCATGATATGCTTGCTATTGATTGTGACCTCTTTTTCCTCCTGGAGCAAGTAGCTGAGAACAGCTTTGATAATTGCTTAAGGTTTAACTGTGTCTAATTTTACCTTTTTTATCACAAATTTTATAGCAACTTACTGTATCCTCATGACTCAGTAATACTCATTTTTGTAATATCCTTCTCTTCACAATTTATAAATGTCTTACACTTTCTCTTGCATGTTCCAACCCAGTTTGTCAAGAGCTTCCAAATTCTGCATTTTACATTTTGGAAGTGTTTTTTATTTTTTGTAACTAATGAACGTACCAATAAAATGCCATTATCTGCTTTTTAGAAACTTCTTGACTGAGTGAATTGGCTGTTCAAAATTTTAATGTGGAGCTTGGCATACATAGTGCCTCTAAACTGTTTCAAAAACATATTTAACACAAGATACTCTTCATCTTCCCGTTTTGTAAAATGTTTTTGTTTGTATCAGTTTATACAAGTCCTTGTAGTATGTTGCTTGTAGTTTTTTTGCAAGGAGTTGAATTCATATCCATAATTCATTAAATCCTTGCTCTTATTAATAAGCCATGGTTACAATTTATACAGTGTTGCGGTTACTTAACATCAGAACATATGTGACAACACCCTGCTTAGTATTTCTTAAAGCTTTCATGAATGTAACTAGTGTGTTACTGTTTCATAATGGAGAGTTTAAAGTTGAATTCTAGTAGCATAGTCCAGAGGTGCATTTGTGAGTCACACTTTACAAGTGAACTAAGAAGCTATTGTAAATAAATAAGTTTGAAATCAGTATCGGAATTAACAACGTTGTTTTAACCCTGAATTAATTAAATTTAGATCAGAGTAGTAAAATAGTTGTCAAGTTTTTTCTTAGTGTTGCAACTTTTTTATTTGTAATTATTTTGACAGTTTTATAAGGCTAATTATTTCGAGATTGTCAAATCAGAGTAAAAACTAGAGTACCATTGTAACTATAAATGCCTTTTTATTTCTTAGGATGTTGTTGTTTGGGAATATAGCCTATTAGGCTACCAAGAGATCCATCTTAACCAGAAATGCTTCTCAGGATGTTGTTTGGAATATAGTCTATTAAGATGGATCTCTTGGTAGCTTAACCAGAAATGCTTCTCAGATCAAAATGGAAAGAAGCCTGAAAATAGTTACTGAAAGTACAAATGGTAATTTTCCTCTTAAACAGCTGCCTAGAAAAAATCCCAAATCCTTATTTTGAAATTAGTTTACTTACTATTTAGAAGACTCTATTGTTTGAATATGTATTATTTTTTACACTTCAGTATTAGCATTAATATATTTGCTTTGCTTTGTTTTTTGCAGATATGGACGTGTCGAAAGTGTCAAAATTCTCCCCAAAAGGGGGTCAGAAGGTGGAGTGGCAGCCTTTGTGGATTTTGTGGACATCAAAAGTGCGCAGAAGGCACACAACTCTGTCAACAAAATGGGAGATAGAGACCTACGGACGGATTATAATGAACCAGGAACCATTCCGAGTGCTGCTCGGGGATTGGATGATACAGTTTCCATAGCATCCCGTAGTAGAGAGGTTTCTGGGTTCAGAGGAGGTGGGGGGGGCCCCGCTTATGGCCCCCCACCATCACTTCATGCACGGGAAGGACGTTATGAGCGGAGACTTGATGGGTAAGTTCCAAGGTTTCTCTAGGCAGGTATTTTGTATTTGATATGGTGAGAAACGCAAACTCATATATAGGGCCCCCAGATGGATTTAAAATTTTGGGAATTATCTATGTTTCCTATTTTGGGTTGGAAACGGAAGTGATTCCTATCCCAGTGGCTGGTATCTTGTGGATCCATAGAGGATGTTTTCTGCAGCTGGTTGGATATCTACTCTTGAAATAAGGTGATCTTAAGATGGAAGATTTCCTGTGGCCAGGATCGATATTGGAGTTATTCTTCTAGAAGTAATGATTCCATTTTTTGGATAAAATTAAGGCCTTACTTGGATGTATCACTGCTACCAGATGGAGCTATATTGCTGCAGCACAAGTTCTATATGGAGTATCTTCGGAATACTAGAAAATAAGATTTGAAAGCTTGATGCATAGTCCTCAGTTTTTACTGTATACAGTTTATATATTAATTGGATTGTCACCAAAAATTTCTAGTAGACTTCAGTGATGCAGCATCTTGGATTCTACAAACAACATTTAGGCATGGAAATACATATTGGATGAAGAAGATTGAAGGCAGCTTTTGATGTTTCCATTTTGGATCTACATCAGTTCCAGGTTATTGGGATTATTCTTCCTGATGGTATTGCCAAAAAAAAAAAAGATGGACATTTCTAAAATTTGGAAATTATAGTCCTTCTAAAAGTACTGGAATAAGAACCACTGCCTTGAATTTATGGGATGGTATACAGCCAAGATGTATATGATGGTGTACAGCCAAGGGGAGTGGATTACTATCTAGTATCTTAAAAAGCCATTTGCTACCGCACAGTTAAAGGTACTTAGTTTTAAGGACATGGTGCTAATAATCAGTTTGTGGATACATCAATCAAAATTGACTGGGCTGGATGGCTACAAAGGTGGATAGAGGATACCAGGTGGCCAGCCATGATGCATTCCCTCATACATTGGGTGTACTTCTACCAGCTGCTTGATTCAGACTTAGGGCCGGAAATTAAAATAATGGATGCATTTCTAAGTGTCAACTGTCTCAAGAAAGAAGTCTGGGGGTTTCAGAGTTATGGTTTCAGTTTGGGACTACTTCCTGTGGATTTTTTTTATCTTGTCACTCAGATTTTTTTTCTTGTTGGTTCATCTAAAATATCATTTGACACCCTTACCCATTAAGAAGGTGGATTACCCCTATAAGAGGGGCCAAAATTGGGGAAGTTATGTTCACAGTTCTCTCCCTAGATTTAATTGGGAATATAGGTCGTGTTTCCACACTTGGAAAAGGTTGGTATGCCCTGCCCTGTGTATATTAGCCCCTCTCCTAACCCAAGTCAAACCCTCTCTTTCCACTAACTCCAGTAGTTCTTTGTACTAATAGATAAATCAGAAAAGCACTGTAGCTATTAGATGTTCAGCTCTGCTAGCTCTTGTGTCTGTCTTCTGTGTCCTTTTAATGGATAAGGACTTTGTTCTTTTATGTCAGCTATAACAGTAACCTTCTAGCAGTATTGCTTTTTCTGTTACATCATTAAATTATCTTTCACTGGCTAACATTTGATAGGATGCTAAATGCAATCATTGATAAAATTGTTGATCTTGTTCCTTCAAAAGGGGGAAAGAAAGAGAAACTCTTATTTGTTAGGCCTTGAAATTGTTTTCTAATGCCATAGTTACAAGCAACAGATAAGGAAGTAGAAGAATATGTAATGAATTTTAAATAGGACAGAAATTATTGGGATTTTATTTTACATTTTGTTAGTGTGGTTAGCTTTTTTTAAAGAGAGTTGGGACGAAAAAATGCAGTCTAGGCAGGCTCTTACTGGTATGCAACCTTAAGGTGAGGCACAGTGTAAGAAACATAGGATGGGTATACTGTAGGGATTATGGATCCAGGGCTTTTGTGGGGCATATTTGTAAATTACTGAGGTAACTTTTGAAAGATATTCATCAAGGAAGATTCTAATCCAGCTACCAGTTTGAAAAAACTGAAATATTTCCCGATTTTTTGATAGAAGACAAATCCTATGATGCGGCAGAAGAAGAGGAACTATGGAGTGAGTTGGGTTATTAAGATCCAGGGAATTGATAATTAATTGGTTCTCCAGGAAGAATCTTAGAAGGTTAGAGGGGAGAGGTTAAAATGTTCCTCATAAAATGGATACTTAGATTTTGAAGTTAACCTAGACACTGGCATATTTATAATTGTGAAAATGTTTTTCAAACATTTGATGTGTTCTCTATCATTCTTAATCTGTCCATATTGTAGGCATGTCTTGAAGATATACCATCCTGGTACCTGACTAAACTATACCCTTATTTGAGATAGCACGCTAACATTCTTAGAACATAGAACTGTCTTCCAATGATGTACAAAATGTTTTTAATATTGAAACACAGAATGGGCCTTAGCTACTTTAAACCAATGTGTTTCAGTGACATAGGGAGGATATATAAATCCTTTGACTGCAATAACAATTTGAAAATCTTAACAATTAAAAATACCCAGCAAAGCTAATTTCTCTCTCTTCATGTGGGGTTTTAATCCCTTTTGGGACCTCCATCCTCTTTGATAGTTATCCTTGAGATTTAGCAATTTATTTTTCTGATATTAGCAATCAAAATATTTGTTTAGGAGGAGCAACATACCCAGGACTTCAGGTGTAGAAGTCTGATAATATCAAAATTCCTTGTAATGAGGATGGAAACGTTTTAAAGAAGATAACCTAATTTTCTGGGTTTCTCTGGGGGAGATAACTAAGATCCAATCTGAATCCCGGAATGATCTTCAAATAATTGTGGCTGATTTGTGGACAAAACATGGACAATTGTGGAAAAGTAATAATGGACCTTTATTAACAGCAATAATTTGGAAAAGCCACATTAGACCTATTTGTTTAAGAAAAAATTGTTGGAACGATATAAACTCTCAACTATTATGTTATACCTGTGAATTTTTTGATAACCAGACAATTTGCTACAACTACAGGGTGGGCAAGCCGCTGGGGGTGGGGAGGAAAGGGGCAGAGAGTGGAAAAACGAGGAAGGAAACTGGTAAGGGCAGAGCCCTGCAGGGGGCATGGTAATGCCCCCCTTTTGTCTGTGCTGCTCTAGCCCCTACTGTTTCCCTCCCCCCATCATTTTTCTGCCCAGTCTCTTCCCCCCCATTCCGCCCCCTTTGCACCATGGGTGGTTGCCCTGTTCACCCCTACCCAAAACGCTCCAAGATCATTTAATGTATTAATTGGGGAACAAGTGTGTGGTTTTAAACCTTAACATGTATGCAAAATTAGGGACCGCAGTGTAAGCAAATTTAAAAGAAAATTGCGGTGGAAGCCTAATATTGCTGAATCTGCCATGTCCACAATATCACGAATGAAGTAGGACCTTAGATATAACCCCTTTTGAAAGCAGCTTCTTTCTTCTGGGTCATGCTTTGCATTGAGGCTTTCATGGCTATAGCCTAATTTGTAACAATATTTCTGCAGAAACATAATAATAAGATGGAAAATAAATGTTAAAATTCATTAACACATTTTTAAAAACTAGATGATGGATGCAGGAGAAAATGGTTTCACTTAAAAGTATAAAGACTTACTTAAAAATAAAATAATTCAAATTCCACATTAAAATGTGAAAAAATTTGATACATTCTGCTTTGAAGGAAACTGGTCATGAAAGCCCAATTTATGATTAAAGCAAAATGATTGCTCAGCTCTACTGTGTATAAATATAACTTTGGAGTCAAGTAAAATGTTTAAGTGTGTCAGTGTTTGCTTAATAGGTTATTGCTGTTTAGTGGAGAACCAGCTGCAAAAATAAAGTCAGTGCTGAAGTAAATGTTTGCATGACTTGCTTTTTGTTTTGCTTACCCTTGTCTGATTGATTAAATATTTTTCCCCCTTATAAATGCAGGGCTTCAGATAACAGGGAGCGTGCTTATGAACATAGTGCCTATGGACACCATGAACGGGGGACGGGAGGATTTGATCGGACAAGACATTACGATCAGGATTACTATAGAGACCCTCGAGAGCGGACATTACAACATGGGCTCTATTATACTTCCCGGAGTCGAAGTCCAAACCGTTTTGATGCTCATGACCCCCGTTATGAACCTAGGGCCCGGGAGCAGTTTACATTGCCCAGTGTGGTACACAGGGATATCTACAGGGATGATATTACGCGGGAGGTACGAGGCAGAAGGCCAGAACGGAATTACCAGCACAGCAGGAGTCGGTCACCACATTCGTCCCAGTCTAGGACCCAGTCTCCCCAGAGGCTGGCTAGCCAAGCATCTAGACCCACAAGGTCCCCTAGTGGCAGCGGCTCTAGGAGTAGATCATCAAGTAGTGATTCAATCAGCAGCAGCAGTAGTACCAGCAGCGACAGGTAGGTTAACAGCTTTTGGTTATCATGGATGCATTGTTAAATGAAACCAAACAGTGATCAGCTTGGTGTGAAGAAAATTGCTACAGTATAGTAATCCTTTTCTCCAGACAGCCTCTGTAGTAAGCAAACATGAGGAACAGAAACCTCAGCTATCAAAATGTGGTACTAATCCCCAGTAATATCTGGGGAGACCCACTACGAATTATTCTGAATTTTGTGCATGAATGTAGAAGTGAACAGGCATGAAACATAAGGACAATGCATCGCAAAACAGACTTCTGTTATTAGACAAGAGTGTAGTAGTTACTGATTCTTCCAAATACTAGTGAATTTTCTGTAGTATACTATGTAAAAATAATAAGTCCTACTAATGAGATGTCACTACAACCCTTTGCTATTACTTTGAGAAGTTTTATCAATTTCTTTACAAGAAAACCTTACACTTCTAGAAGAGTTTGCTTGTCAAAAAATCTTTAATATTCAATTCCTAGGGGCTTCATATAGTCAACTGCATGATGATTGCTTCAATATTTCTGCTATTTCAATATTGCAGTATAAAGTGTATGTGGTCAAAATTAGAGTAATGATAACAAACCTATCAAGGAACTGAGTTTATTTCAACAAACTGAAATATCCTGTTGACCTCATTCTCATTCACCTTCTTGAATTGTGATAAACACTGTAAATGGATTTAGAGACTTAACGGCCTAATAGAAAAGTAGGGCTGGAAAGGACCCTGAGAGGTCATCTAGTCAGTCTATACTTCTGTGCTGAAGCAGGACCAAATGTACCTAGACAATCCCTGACTGATGTTTGTCTAGCCCGTTCTTAAAATCCTTCAGTGACGGATTCCACAATGATGGTAATGCAAAATGTAACTGAACTGTTTGGTAAAGAGTTCAGTTGATGAGTAAGTAGGGTAATTTTTCAGAGCTGAAAATATTTCTCTTGCTGACCAATTACTTTCCAAAAGAAAAATACTGAAAACTCTTATTTTAAGAAATTCACTATGACTGTAATATTAATTTAGACAGTCTGATCATCTCTTAGTGAACAGAATTTTACAACTGGTAACTCACTAATCAAAATAATTACTCTCATCAAACAACTGTTTGAACTCATTCCAGAAGATGGAATGATTTTGAAGGGAACCTGCAAAGGGAAAGAAAACAACTGAGTTTCTGCTCCTTTTGGCTTCTTTATGATGTATGAAAAGGCCCCAAGAGGGTTTCTTTCCTTCTGTTCTTCTAATTACTTATTTTAAGGAGTTTTTTTTTGCTGTTTTTTAATTTAGAAATTCAGTTCTTATCTAGGCTGGAAGACTATGATGAGTGGAGAATTAGTGAAATGGTGACATCACAAGAGCAATTAAGAGGAGTGGAGAATTAGTGAAATGGTGACATCACAAGAGCAATTAAGAGGAGAAAGAGACAGGCCAACCATAAAAACAGCCTCACTTAATATCCTATCTCCTATTTTTCAGTGACAAATTAACATTTTAAATAAAGGAAACATTTTGTTAAAGATTTAACACCTTCAGACATATTAGAACTTGAAATAAACATCACTGAGACCTCTGAGAAGATCAAATGTGACATGCCTGATATCTCTTAGGCTTAAAATGTAAGGAAGAAAAATATCTGTACCTTTCGTGGGCTTTATCCATCATAAAGAAAAGAAACAGCAGAAGCCCAGCTCACCTACATATTTACTGGATACAAGTGTTGTGAGACATTAAAATCTCCAACCTGGAGTGAAGAACTCAGAAATTCACAACACTAAATATTGCCCCAGTGGAACAAAGTGACATTTTAATAAGAAACTATCAATATCAGTTATGTTTTGGTAGTTCATTTTCCCTGTAACTTTTATCTTAATGTTGCAAGATTAGATGAGTCTCTGGAAAAGGAGAAATTTTGATGTTTTGATCTTATTAACCAAAGCAGTGAATTCAGACTCAATGAAGCAAGTACTAGTAAGTTTTACAGATAGTGCCTTTCATATTGAAGAAACACACAATGCTTTTAAACACTTTACAAACTATGGAATATAAAATAATAAACATTATATCGTTTGCATCATAAAACTAATTTCAAGAATAACTACTTTTTTAAAAAGAAAAAGCACCTTCTTACTCAATAGACCTCCTCCTCCTATTTTTATTCCTGTTAACAATGCAGAGCTATGGAGAATGAAATGCATCCTATTATGGTTTGTATAATCTATAAAATTGTTTACCAAGTTCCAAATGCATTTCACATTGCTTTCAGTGGGATTTAGGGATGTAAATAAAGGCAGAATTTCTCCTGCAATAAACATACATGCCATTGGTTGACTCGGAAATTAAATGAGCTCTGAAACTGTAGTAGAGTGTCTCAGTGCTTTCGGTATACTTGAGATCCTTTTATGGCTTGGTCATTAGTGAAAGATTTTAAAAATGTTTTGGAATTTACAGAAACACTATGAATTCTGTGGTTGATTGGCCATAAGTAGTGAAAATCACCAATGGCGCCCAAGATAATTCTCTCCCTGAAGCCTCTTTTTCATGTCTCTCTCACTTTTTCCATTGTCAGTTGTGAAGTAAACTGTATTTTTGTACAGCAGCATGTCACTCCTAGACCCAAATGTAAGTATTTAGTGTCAAATTTTGGGAACTACTGAATGCTGAGCACTTAAAAAAATCTGGGTTTTAGGCAGTTTTCTGTAAGCTACCATGGAAAAATGAGCAGAAAAATAACTGAATCAAAATAATTACAGTGTATTTTAGTTTCATTCTTTAAAAAAGACAAACCATAGCAAGGGGTCAAATATAAGAGTAGAAGATTTTCCCTAATTGGACAATGTTGTGAGGAAGATGCTCTGCATATTCTGGAAATGTAAACAAACCTTTGTCTTACATAGGTTTGGAGTGTGTTGAATTCCACTTCAGTTGAGCTTCGTTTTATGTATATATTTTAAGAGGTCTTTTGTTATTGTTGGATGCTTTCTTTGGGGGTTTGTGATGAGAACCTGCAAATGAGAAAATTAGAATATAAAAGGACATTATTCTCTGTCTTTCAGAATATCAGAGAGGAAAGCTGACGTGTGTGAAAATCTCTGAATGATTCACAGGTTTTTGTTTTATTTAAAAAAAGAGTAATTTTATGAAGTCAAATGAGTTAGCACATTTCTTGTAGCTGCATGTGTTTGGTCATTAACTTTAAAATCTTCATTCAGCAACATATTGAAGCACATGGCATTGAGGACAGAAGTGTTTTAGATCTCCTATGAGATCTAAAATTCAGTAAGGGGGCTTTCATGGCAGAGACTAAAAAAGTAAGAGAAATCATTCTGAATTTTGTGTGCACACATATAAAGTAACTAGAGTTTCTTGTAAAAAAGAATGGGAAGGATGTTTGTTTGGTGTTTAAATTCAAGGTAGGGTGGGGTTTTTTTTTTGGTTTACTAGCTAGTTGCATAATTAGCTGTGATTTGCACCATAAGGTGCAAGCTCCTGTCCAAATATTATAGCATTAAACTCAGCGTATATGCAAAGTAGTTATGTTCATTCTCAAAAAGCATTTGTAGAGTTCTTTTTTGTAGCACTGAATGAAATGTGCAGCAAGAAATTCTATTTAGTGTCTGAAAGTGAATTTGAATATTATGCCATTTATAAGGTGTTCCCAAAGTTGTAATAGGTAATTTATAGATTAATTAGAGGTCATTTAAAAAAATTACTTGAATTGATCAGTAGTGAAGTTCCTTTTCCTACAGCAACAGAAACTGTAGAAGATAAAAGCATTAGTATTACTTATGATTCTTTCACACAAAATATACAAAAAAAATCACAAGAACTAGTGCATTTTAATCGCTGGAAAAATAAGCGCAACAAAAAGTTAAACCTTTCCTGGGAGCATGGAGTCTAGAATACATTCTGTTTTGTTCCTTTGGTAAAAGTAGAAATTAGCAAATTTAGATTCATTCCATAATACCAACTTTTCCCTATCATTGTCCCCTCCTCCTTCTCTTCTGCTTAAAGTTTGTCTGCTAGCTAGTGATGAATCATTGATTTTAAAATGGGATTTAGGATTTTTGAGTGGGTTAGGAGATGTCTCTGCATGGGACAGTTGAAAAATTATTTGGGATTTAGGCTAGCTGCGAATGTAGATACTTGGATACTTGTGGGCTGGTCATGGTGATCAATGAGTAAAATAATTCCATACGGATAAGTCATATGCAATGAAGAACTTTACCGGAATGAAGAGTTCACCTGAATGGTACTTTGTATCTCTTTTTATAAATACATGAAAAGTAGGTTATGGCTCTTTACATTAATTTAGTGTATATTCCTATAGTGGTGGAGAGAGACTGGGGCGGAGAATTTTTTTTAAAATAATTACATTCATTTTGAGTATTTATAGCAAAGGCAGTAATTATCCGCATATGCCACTTTGATGTTCTCTTAGACTTAGGAAATGTGAATTATGGAAAAAAAACATTAACTATAAGAAATCCAGCTCCAGTGTCCTCAGTTTTGTAGCAGTCAACAACAGTCTCATTTTGTTCTTGTGCTTTTGTTCATGTTTCTGTGTCTGTGCTACATCTAATCTAAATATAACCAGATCATCTTCTTAAAAAATGTCACCCTCGGGAGTATATCAAGTTTCTCCAAATTGACTACAGGCAGAAATTTTTCTGATGGCTTTAAAGAAGGAAGAGGTGTCTTGCTCTTGAGAGACAGAAATACAGAGAGCAAGACATCTCTTCCTTCTTTTAAAGACACATGAAAATTTCCTGCTTGTAGTCTGTGTAAGTCTAATATGTGTATATATGTTTTTGTGTGTGTGTGTATGTGTGTATACACATAATTGTTTTTGTGTAAGTCATATATATCAAACTATGAGTACTTGTGGCACCTTGGAGAGTAACAAATTTATTTATTTACACAGGTGGTCAGTAATGCTGATGTTGAAATATGCAAAATACATTACGTGACCATTATATGATCTCTTAGCTGGTAAACTAATTCGAAGGCCATGGCTATACTGTCACTTAGGTCAGCAAAATTTATGTTGCTCAAGGGTGTGAGAAAACCGTTCCCCAGAGTGACATAAATTTCATCCACATAAGTGGTAGTGTGCAAAGCTCTTTCTCTGGCATAGCTGCCGCCACTTATTGGGGATGGTTTAATTATGCCGATGGGAGAGAGGTCTCCTGTCGGCATAGAGTGGCTATACGAAATATCTTACAGTGGCGCAACTGCATTGGTACAGCTGTGCCTCTGTAAGCTCTCTAGTGTAGACATAGGCTAAATGTTGAGGTTTAGGCTTATTCTCTGGGATAGAAACCAGGATAAGCCTATTATCCATTTCATTGTATGAGAGTGATAACTATTTCTCTCTCCTTCAGAAATACATAAATGTGAACACTAAAACTATTGGCTGCTTATAGAGAAGAGGGGAGAAAACATATTGTATTAGTTCATCTGGATCTCTTTAGAGTAATCAATTAAAATAATATTGCATAATAAGTTTTACCTTTTTTCTGAAAGTCTGCTTCTTTTAGTTGCCTAACACTTTCCAGAGGCAGCATAATTTATTGTGTTTATACCCTACTGTGAACTAGTCAGCAAAATGGTGTAGCTACTTTGGGGCGTTTTTGGTCAAAAATACAGCAGTATTAATCACTTGCATTGCAAAGAGTATATTATTGATGTTCAAGTGTTGAGTAAACAGCATTTTGGATTTGTTATCCTGGGGATTGCTGGCATTTATTCTTATATAGTGCACTCTTTATTTAGCTGTTAGGTGATAATGTTCTACATCATTACCCATATTTGTGACACATCTTCATGTGTGATTTAAAAAAAAACCCATTTTAATTGTTTCTCTAGGTTTAAACCTCCCAGAGGTATATTTGCAATCAAAACTCTTTGATGGAGTTCATATGAAGCTTTGCTAGAATTGCTTGAACTGGTTACTTCAGTGCATGTGGGAAGAGGAGGGGTTTAAAAAAAGGTATATGTGTGTTGAGAATGACCCACTCTCTTAATATGCACTTTAGGGAGCTGTTCAGATTTAATGTGATTTTTCTGGGAATAAAATGAGAACAAGTCAGACAGCAGTTTTCAGAGTATATAAGCAAAGAGGATTGTACGCTGAGAGAGTTTGCTGCATCTGAATAGTGGGGATTGGGGAAGCAAGGAATTGCTTGTTTGTGTCTCCAGAACCAGTCTGAACTGGAATCATCCAGTTTGATTTGGCTGAATGCCACCTCCCAGAGGCTGTATGTGAGCCGTGCTTCCTCCTTCTGCCTAGCTTCTACAGAGCAGGAGGGGGAAGGACAGGGAGAGAGCCAGCAGGGTTCCAGCCATGTGACAGGCAGGAGTCTTGTGGTTTGCATTGTGGGGGAAGGGATGTGCTTACAAATGCTAAGTGAAATGGTAGCCAATTAACCCGGATATGTTACTGGGAAGGTGGCATTTTAGATACAGCAGTGATGAACGTGGGATACAAAAATAAGCAGCGGTTTACTTCAGAAGCCTCCCACTCTACCTTCTTTTTGAATGAAAAAGTTAAACTTGTAAACCCCCTTCTCACTGAAATTTTCCTTCTGCCATATGTTGTATGCGTATTGCTGTGTGTTGAATGTGTAATTAGAACATCAGAAATTAATTATAGTTGCCCCAGTAGGGCCTTTATAGTTGTCTGAGTAAAATTTTTCTTAATCAATTCCTTTATTTTTGTTAGGGTTTAAATGTTGCTGTTAAATTTGTGCTTTGGACTAAAAAATTCCTATACACATTTTTGGCTTGGAAGCAATTCATTTTAAAAATTACTTTCTAAAAAATAAACTGAATACCTTTCAGTTTTTTACAAAACCCTATTTAAAAAACTTGAGGGTCTGATGTAACTCAAAAGCAAGGAACCTCAGAACTAAAGGTGAAATTTTGCATTAAACATATCCTTGTTATGCCTAAGTATTTTAGCATCCTATGAGAATTATGACGATACAATTCAAATAAAGCAGCATCATTGTACTGTGAAATGTTAATATTTGCAGGTAAAGCTGTGTAATTTTAACTATGGTAACAATACTGAAATCTTTACATTTGTATTGGACTTTTAATTATAATGGATTATTTTATTTTTGTTTGAAATGTCTCTTGGTTATCTAGCATTCTCTGTGTTAAATAAACAAAGTATCTCTTTCACATCTGACCAAAAGCAGACTCTTGACAAGAGAAGAACTTCCTGAATTTATAGACATGCAAGTTATAAACATAGCACAACATGAAACCACAAAAAAGGGACAATTTCAAAGCACTTTGCCCTGTTGCTTTATGGTAACCCCCAGTAGTAGTGGAAAGCTGCCAACACACAGTTGCAAAGGAGTACAAGTGATCTTATATAATCTAGCACTAGCGTCTCTTTTTGAAAAACGTTTTAGGACTTTTCTGAATTGATAAAAGCCTAGATCACCTTTAAGTTATTCATATTGTCAGTTTAAGTCATCCTTACTGTGGTCTTTTTTTGTATTTAAATTTTACGTTAGTGAGCATATTCTCTTAATATTCTCTGCTTGGATTAGTTATGATTTCTGAGGGGGAGGACACTTTCTGTAGTTTAAAAAATGGGTTGTTACAAACTCGGTTTGGGTGTGTTACGCTAAGTGTTAGCTCTGTTTTTATTATCTGTATCTGTCACTTTCTAAATCTGTAACTGTAGAAGTTTCTTATTCATGCCATCAGTCTTTACACTGGGTTTCCCTTCTGCTCTTGTACTTGGTAACAGAGACCAGAACTTTACAGCTCCTGTTGGGACTTAAGGCTCCTTTTCAAAAAATATTCCCAGAATGTTTTGCCCCCGAAGGGTTGCATACAGGCAGAACCAGACTTCTGTTTGTGCAGAGCCTTTTCTTACTAAATTTCAAGTTTTGGAGTTTAACAGATGCATTGTTTAGGGGGTCCTCAGTTTTTATGTGTACCTTATTAAAATTATATAGATATTTGAATGGGTTTTGGGCTAATCTGTACCCACTGAGGGCATCCTTGTGTTGGGGATAGACCTATTTATTCAGCTCTGAGGACTGTCAGGAATTTAGACTTCTTTGAGACATGGTTCTTGCTCAGCAAATTTGAGGCTGGACAGTGTTCCTGATAGTTAAGCCCCCAGCCATATCATCTAGGCCCTTCACATGAGAGTCCTTCATCTTCATTGGTCTCCCTCCTT
Source organism: Mauremys reevesii (assembly GCF_016161935.1). Lineage (NCBI taxonomy): Eukaryota > Metazoa > Chordata > Testudines > Geoemydidae > Mauremys > Mauremys reevesii. The sequence continues at coordinate 3,184,687 of NC_052643.1, forward strand.
TCTCTAAGAGGAAGCACCACAAAAGTTAGTGCCTCAGTAAGACACCACTTCTTGCTCACCTTCAGGCAGCAGCTGTTCTAAAGAAGTGGGAAATGATATCTGACATGGAGTTCAGCAGTCTGCAAATTCTGGCTGTCTTATAGGGAGTAAGCAATTCCTCTTTCTGTAGTTTTATCCTTTATAGCTGCCACCTTTACAGTAATTCTGCTACAATGGCAAAAGCAATTGAGCTCTGTCTGTGCTACAGCTTCCACCACTGCCTTCATTGGAGCTGCACATGTAGTGAGTTACAGGTCCCATGTTTATCTGTCTGTTCAAGCCAGGGAATGGAAACTTCCAGCTATGAATCATAAAGCTCCTGGAATTGAATTTTCTACACATGGTATATTTTTACTACAGTCTTCTGGCTTCAAGTTTCTGTCCAAGAACTCTTGCACAAAGGATCTGGACAAGGCCAAGAAAAAGGAGATAATTAACAGAAGTCTCACTTGCATGATGAAGAGCTTCTGCTGTGCTCTGTAAGTGAGGATCATCACTCTCCGGGACCAGTACTCAAAGGCAGGAGATCATCTGGTTCTTCTGATTCTTTTTCTAAAGAACAAGAGAGAATAAATCCAAATGTAGGTGGGTGGGGTGGGGGGAACAACCTAAGTAAAAGAACATCTTCTGTTTCCTTCTCTTTCAGGAGGGATAATCCCATCTGGAGAAGGAAGAAGTGCAGGGTAGGCTGTAAAGTTTTTGAAAGGGTTGGCAGCATAGTAGTTCACACTTGATAGACATATGGAATAATTAAAAAAAAAAAGAAAAGAAAGGCCTACTTAAAAACTTCCTGGAAGATACTAGCCATTAAAATTAAAGGTAAAATTCTAATTCTATGTCCATCTTACCTTAAATGATGCAGCTAAAACAAAGATGGAACGTCCCTGTAAATCTTGGATTAAAATAGCAAATTTAGAGTCTGTGTTGTCCACAAAAAGAAAACATTTTTTTGATTTTCCTGAAGATGTAGATGCAGTAGTGGACATTCCTAGTCAGGCACTGTAATACCTTCCATAGGAGAACTTCCTCCTTAAAGAACTAGGGAACAGGAAGGTCGAATTCTCTGTGAACCGTGCTGTGAGGCTGTAGCACTCTTCTTAAAAACAACATGCTATCCTCAAGCTATTCTGGCCTGGACATGAACTGATGGCAATCAACCTGCAATGGAAAAAGGAGCTGAAAACCATCTCCCAAAAGATCTTACAGGCTTTATTCTTCGTATTGGATGTTTCATTGAATCAGATTTGCAGCTTACTTCAAGTCACCATGCTATAGAAGACACATCTGAGTTAACTCCTGGAATGGAAATTCTCAAGTGATGAAAGTACTAATGATTGCATCAAAGTATTTAGTGGGACAGCTTTTTAGTGAGCCACTAGATATCTCCCTACAGAACATCAGACAAAATATGTCAGACCAACCTATTTGAGTAGGCAGCCATTTCAGAACTAACAGCACTCTCAATTTCTGCAGAGAGAAACCAGCCATGGTGGAGGAAAAGAAAACCTTTGGGACCTACACAAATAAATCTGCCTCCACTCAGAAAAACTCTGTGTAACTGTGTACTGATGCAACCATTATGAGTGGAGGTTGCAACATAAACATCAGTAGAAAATCACAGCCTTGTCCCTTAGGACAGATTCTTAACATCTCAGATATCAAGAAAATAACCAAAGCAACTATGTTCAAAAAGATACCACTTTCAGATATTGATTATGTGCCGTATTTTTGTAGTGCACCCCCAAAAAAGGATCAGAATGATACAGGCGCTCAGATCTTTAAACAATCAGCAAGGTCAAGTTACAAATGGAAACTCTGTTTTAGCCATTTCCCCCACAGATTTCTTAACCTCAGTAGATGTGAAAGAAATTTAATGTGGATATCCACAAAAAATTCTTCAAATTTTTCCACACTTCAAATATAAAGTTGTTATCTTTGGCAACTATTAAAGAGAAGAGGATTCACATCCCTTCTACATGCTTGTCTGATCCCACTTGGAGAAGATAGCTAAACCAAATACCAACCAGCCCACTTGCAGATTCTTGAACATCACCTCAAAGGAATCCCCTTATTACTATATTGTCTTATTATTAGAACACCTTTTGAGTCTTCTAATATAGTAATGAAGAAAATCTTTACCTCCAAGGAGAGACCACTCATAATTATAATTATATCAACTGTTTGGATGATTTAGTAGTTGCCAATAGATATCTAATGTGACTCTTCAGGAAGTTTTGTTTTTTGTATTGATGTGGCTCCAGTTCCACATGAAACTGCTCCAAATGTCTCTTGCCTCTTCATCCTTAGATAATCTCCAACATCAGCAACAAAGGTGTTGGTTATACAGGTCATAATCTCCTCCTACAAATTGTGGCTACTCCCCCACAATTTTATCTGCAGGCTCTCTCCTGGAAGTAGAGAGAATTATAACAACTATGGACATAAAATCATAGCGTTTGATGGGACTGCAAGGGTAATCTAGTTTAGTTTAACTCCCCGTCAACATGCAGGATTTGTTTGTGTGTCCAAAACAAACAGACATCAGTCTCTATTCCACCCCCCCCTAAGAAGGCCAAACCAATTCCTCAAAAACATCAAAAAGCTAAGCAGCTGACTCTCTGAGCCATCATCTGCATCTGGCATTTACAAGAAGGAGAAATCAGGCACATACTGGTATGACAGAAATACTGTGGCAACATGTGAGTGTGGTGGGGGGAACAAAAATCATTTCTGTTTCACAAGGAAGTAGAGTAGTCCATAAAAGTTTTTCCTCATAAAAACGAGAGAGATACAAGTGCAGCGTTGGCTGGTTACTCTGCCCCAGAAATGAGCAAGTGAAATTGAGCTTCTGTTCTACACTACAGCTGTATGGGGACTGAGTACTAAACTCTTTTGTGCACAGAGCAAACACAATGATGATGTGTATTCCTCTGCAGGAGAAGGAATCCATCGGCTCTGATAACTTGAGCATCAGTCCAGACATGACCCAAAGAGCATCTGTCTGCTTTTCCACCTATTCCATTCCTCCTGAAGATTAATAGTAGTAAACAAAAATCAGAGAGAAGATGCCATGGTAAATCTAGTATTTGTATTACCATAGCGTCATATTGATCTTGGAGAATGTTTTTAAACTAATCCAGATGAAAGAAAGTTCACCTCTGTCAGTTCACAAGAACCTTCTCAGACAAGGACTCTTGCGTATCCACATTCAGCTGAACTGAAATTGACTGCATAGAAATTGATGGAAGCGTCTGTTGAAGAAGGGCTCTTCGACCATTGGAGACTCTTCTAGCAACCCAGAAGGGAAGCGTACCACTCTGTTGTATGTTGAATTCTGGATGAAGTTTCAACATTCATACTGGGAACCTGCAGAGGAGAAAAAGGAGAGTTTTACCCTCCTTTTGCATCTTTATGATTTAAAAAGAGGGTGTGAAAGTATTTTTTTTTTTAATATTGTAAATACCAGGTCTTGCTTTAACCTTTTTTTTTCTTCCTGTCTGACTCTATAGATGTCAAAACCACATTTAATTTTCCAGTCATCACAAGAGTCTGAGATCAGAGTAATTGAGAAGGGATTTTTAGCTACACTTTTTTAAAGCTCTGGGTTTCTTGTTAATTGGCACTATTAATGCTCCTGTTATTTAGTAAAGCTCTCTTTGTGACAGATTCTCTAGTCCTGCAAGGAATCCTAGAGCAAAAATAGGGGAGACCGGATCTACTATTCCTGATATAGCTAAGGTAAACAAACAGTGGTTGTTTGCAGTGGTGTTGTAGCTGTGTAGGTCGGAGGGTACATGAGAGACAAAGTGGGTAATAACTTTTACTGGACAAACTTCTGCTGGTGAAAGAGACAAGTTTTCAAGCTCTACAGAGCTCTTCTTGAGGTCGTCTTCACTTTCAAAGTCAGGGAATTTATCACCCATTTCCTCAGGCACTTCTTTAAAACGTGTAAATTAACAGCATGTTGGTTTTTATATATATATATAATTAATTTTTTGAGGGGGAAATCGCCTGGGATATACTTTGAAGGTGGTAACTAATTAGAAGTATTTAAAGATAGCTTCAGAAGGCTCTAGAGTTGTTGTTGTTTTTTAATATGTTCTGGTTTCCCTTAATTTGTACAAATCAAAAAGATTACATGAAAGAAGGCTGAAGTCAAATTATTATTTTTTTTATTCTTTGTCTTACTTGTAAAATATTTCCTACTGCAATATATAGTAGATGTTTTAAAGTTTATTCTACATAAGCTGTAAATGCTGTACCAGTTCACAGCCTGAGCTTTGGATTTGGGAATTCCTTGGAAGTTGGGGAAGAACTTTCCTTCCATCCCATAGCCCACAGTGTGTCAGCTTAGCTTCTTCATGGCTCCTACTTCATATTCATGGCTTGAGTACCTTTTGCTAACTCCATGCCACCACTGCCATATGGTTTGAAGAGTGAGAAGGAAAAGCCACTGAATCAGTGTAGCTGTGGATACACAAGCCCCACCTCTATAAATTCTTGTGTGTATGCTCTGAATCATGAGCCCCACCTCCCACCCCCGTTTGGTAAAATGGAACTGTTCTAGTTTTGCTGTGGCAAGGGATCCTTGGGTCTGTAGGTCAGAATTTACCACTTAGTTTACAGACAAAAGTCTGTAAGTTCCCTCCCCCCTAAAAATACTGTGTACTATTGGTAACATAGGGTTACATCAATAAATCACAACAGCAATATTGCTGAGTTAAGTTAAATAACAGCGTTTTGGAAAGGGATCCCTCTATTTGAGAAAAGGCTTAGGATTTTTGAACATTTGCTGTTGCCAATACTGTGTTTTATTACTTAATCAAATGAGGCAAAACTTAATTTTTTTCTACTTTTATATGGGTTTTGAAATTTGACAGAGTGAAGCTCTTTACCTGGTTTACCTGAAGCCTTAAGCACTTAAAGAATGTTTTGTTTGTGTCACTTACATAAATATAAATGCTTCTATCCACTTTAAATTTAACCTGAAGATATACTTTATTATTTGTGCTTTTCCTTTCAAAAATATCTCTGAACTTGCTGCTGATTTAAAAAATAAATAAAAATCAAATGACTTCCAGGAAAGGTGTTCCTTTGTAGTTCCATCAGTTCTTTGCAGGCTTAAATTGAAAATTAATCTCTAACATACTGCCCGTCAGTCCTTGTCTTTTATATTATATGTAGATTAGGGCCATAGAACTGAACATTATGGACTTGATTCTCTGTTGTTCAGCATCTTGGACAGGCCTCCTCATAAGTGCAAAGCAGATATAAAAGGCAATCCAATCAGAATGGTAGTGATTTACACTTGCTTTGCATTAGTTTAAATGACTGCACAAGGTGCAAGGCAATGGACAATCAGAACCCATGTTTCTGGGGTCAGAAATATCCCTTACGTATGTATTAATTCTTATTGTGGTTATGAAAGTTACTTTGTCCATTTTTCTTTTCCATTTCAATGTTTTGACAAAGACTACCATTTTTAGACATGCTAAACTTACACAAAGTGATATCTGCCATAAATGGAATTTCTATATTAAGCCCTTTGCATGTTCCAAATTTTACTTAGGAGGCATTTGTTTATCAGCTGTTTATCTTGGCACTGGTTTTAAATGCAACTCCCATCTGAAGAACAATTGTGTTTGTTTATGCCAGAGAGGATACATGATTTCAAAATCACATTAAACCCTAGCAAACTAGAAATTCAACAAGTGATATTTTGTTTAGTTGTTAGCACAGCATTGTGAAGATGGAGATAAATATTTATTCTGCAGTGTTTAGGCCTGATTCACCCCTGCATTATTGCAGTTTTACATTAAAATGAAGCTACACCAGCATAAGACTGAAATATCTTAGTGGTGAATCACATCCTGCATTTTTAAGAGACTAAAGGATATTTTTAAAATGATACAGTAATAAAGTTCACTTTTTGAGCTCTTCAGGGAGAAAGTATTTTTATCTGTACACTAAAAATCTGAAGTATAATCAGCAGTGCTTCTAGACAAAGATATAATATTTGACATAGTCAATATAGTTTAACCAAAATGTTTTTTAGAACTGTTTTTTAAAAAATATTGGCTCTCCAGGGAACTGACTTGAACAGAGGGGGGGGAAAAATTCCCCCAAATTCCACTTACTCCTTGACTCAGCAGACAATAAAATACTTAAAAGCAGAAATTTTTTATATAGTCCTTCTTTGAAAAAATGCAACAATTCCCTAATTTGTACATAATTCTGATTGTGACATGTCTTTTTACAATAAATTAATTCATCTTTTAGTGAAAGCACTCTAGAGTTGTATTTTTAATTATCTCAGAACTTTGCTTTCTTTACTTTTTAAAGGGATTGTGGTCTAATGATTAGAACACATGAGTGAGAGACGGTAGATCATTTCTCTTCCTGCTTTCACTGACTCACTGAGTGACCTTAAGCAAGGCATTTAGCTTCTTTCTGCCTCAGTTTTTCCATTGAAAAAATAAGGATCATAACACATACATGGCTCTCATGGCTGTTCAACTTGAATCATTTTGAAGATTTAATCCATTTTTAGGTGGAAATTGTGAAGTATTAATTTAGGTTGTGCACAGATAGTTGGTAAAAGTAGTTTATTTGCTGTTTTATGGCCATTTCAACCTGAGGGGTTAGAAGCAATTTATTCTAAATGAAATAGAGCCACCCTCCAGTGAATTATGTTATTTCTTTGCAAGCATTTTTCTTAATATTTCCCATCATCGTATTATCACCAATGTGAGCAACTGAGAGTGGGAGCGCTAGTGGAGATCAGTCCACCAGCATTTTAAACACGGAATGAAATCCTAGTCCCATAGATGTCAATGAGAGTTTTGCTATAGACTTCAGCAGGGTCTGTCATGTAAACCCTGCTCAGAGCAGGTTTAAACACTGTGGTTAAGATGCCAGCAGCTTGTCTGCCCTAGTGCTCCACTGTGTGGTAAGTACCAATAGAGATGAACCTATGTGGAAATATTTGTAGGGTAATGGTGAGATTTTAATTTTTTTTTTTTTTAAGCTAGTATAGGCAGTGCCGTAGTGTGTATCGGTCACTGGTGGTTATTCAGAAATAGGGGCTGTTACTCTAACTTACTCAGATTAGAAACAACAGTTACATAATACTTTTTATGTGAGTGAAAATCAAGGTTATGAACATTAGAAATTACATAGACCATATCTATTTATCATGTGTTCCCTGCTATTGGGATATCCAAGTACCTCGGATTTTTGAAAATTATACTTACAGGATGGTTTTCACAAGTGCTCACCCTCGTCTAATTCTGTTTCCACTGAAGTTTGTGGTGAAAGAGGAGGATTGTTGCTTGCCCTCACCCCTCCACCCCTTTCTTTGCCCTGTGTGTTGGTGGGAGTTTACTTAAATTGTGGGAAAGTAGTCAAGAAGTGGAGTTTATGCTTTGTTTGGAAGGTGGTGAACTTCAACGTTACTTTGTTGTTTCCCTAGCATTGAGTTCTGTGATTGTGGCCAGTTGTTGAGAGAGCTCTTTTTCCTGATTTAAGGAGTTTTATTTTTGAGCTTTGTTAGTTCCCTTGTTCCCAAGTAACATACATGTTTTAAAAGACCATGATTGCAACAGTGGTTTCTCAGGTAACTTGAGCCACTTATAAAGGGCTTTGAAGATTAATACAAACCCCACTACCACCACCAAAAAAACCCCACCTACTCCATATCAACATAGCTATGCCGACAAAACCCACGGTTTAGATACAGGTATGCTGACAGAAGAGCGTAGCTAATGTTGCTCAGAAAGGTGGTGTTCCTACACTGGTAGAAAAATTCCTTATGTCGCTGTAGGCTGCATCTACAATAGGAGACTACGCTGACATATGCTTTGTAGTGCAGACATAGCCTGCTGCATTTTCAACTGGAAATTTTAAGCAGATGCCTTTATGGATAGGATATTTTGGAAGTGGTAAATTCTTTGAAGTGATTTCCTTTCTCCCATCAGCATCATTAAAAACAGTTGGCTGAAGCCAATCATGGGACAGATTAAATTTTGGTATTTCCTCACCATACCAATACAATTAGTAAATAGGATATTCATATTGTCCTGGAATGAAACTAAAAGATAACATTGTAAAATCCTAGTAATCTGGGGTTAAAAATACTGTAGTTATTGGCCTGGCAAGCACGTCCTGGGCCTTCTGACCAGGGACTGTGAAGGAAGGGACAACTAATTAAAAAAAATGAAATGAATACATTGGGTGATTCAGTAATACCAAGAAATTCCAAAAATCAACACTGTTTCTTCTGGTGTTTGTGTTTGTTTAGTTAGATTTCAAATTATGAAGCACTCTAACATGAGATTATTATAGGATTCCTTTACAGTTATGTGAAGACAGGAAAAGTTGAGGGATAGAGAGTATCCCAGTTTTCTTCTTCGAGTACTTGCCCATGCCCATTCCATATCAGGTGCATGCATGCCCCGCACACAGTCGCTGGAAATTTGTCCCTCAATGTTACCCTATTCGGTCGGCTTTAGTGCCGCATGCTCATGGCACACCATAAGGGGACCGGCCGACCCCGCACCCTCTCACTTCCATCTTACCGCCTGTGATGGTTGCCCCCGGCATATTAGAAAGTCAGTGCCTATGCCTCTGAGTGCCTGGCCCTGTGGACATTGGCCCATAGAAATGCAGTCACCTTTTTGGAACCCCTGGGGTTTTCCTCCAGTGCCCGACCCCCCTCCTGGCCTTTCCTACTCTGTGGTGTCAGAGAGAAGGGCTCATCTGTTGCACGAAGCTGGGGCCCAATCCGGACTCTGGCACCGAACCCAGTACCGATCCTCAGGACCTGGAACTGTGGGTTCTAGTTGGTGCAAAAGGAGAGGAGGGCCATGTGCTAGTTCAGGCTGCCGCCGCTGCCTTCTCCCTAGAAGAGGCAGTGTTGAGGATGGGCAGTTCGATGCCCCAGGATGACTTCAAGGCTCACCAGGAGCTATTGAAGAGAGTGGCCTCAAACCTATGGCTGGAAGTGGAGGTAGTTAGAGTCCTACCACAGTCTGGTTGACATCTTGGCTGTAGTAGCCCCGTCAAAGTTGCCTCTACCCCTCAATGAGGCCATCATGGATCCAGTCAAAATGCTGTTGCAAACACCATCCTTTCTGCCCCCACTTTGAAGAGGGCAGAGAGTAGTACTTTGTTCCCGTGAAGGGGTATGAATACTTATATTCCGACCCCCTTCCCGAGTCCCTTGTGGTCTCATAGGCCAATGAAAGGGACAGGCAGGGGCTGCAAGGTGCAATCCCCAAGGCAAAAGACTCAAAGAAGCTGCACTTTTTTGGTAGAAAGGTGTATTCTACTGGCGGCTTACAGTTCTGCATCTCCAACCAGCAGGCATTGCTAGTGAGGTACAATTTCAGTGTCTGGGACTCCGTGTCAGAGTTCACTGACTTGCTCTCCCAAGAATCCAGGCAGGAGTTCTCTGCTCTGGTGGAAGAAAGGAAGGCTATAGCCAGGGCTTCCCTTCAAGCTGCCCTGGGTGCAGCGGATATGTCAGCCAAAGCCATGACATCGGCAGTAGCCATGTGAAGGTGCTCTTGGCTCCAGTCCTCAGGCCTACCGGCTGGAGGTTCAACAGTCCCTCTAGGACTTTCCATTCGTGAGAGTTTTGCTCTCCTCAGAGCAAACAGACCCAAGGCTCCGTGGTCTGAAGGACTCCAGAGCTACCCTCAAGTCCCTGGGTGTCTCTGCCCCAAGTTCCTTCAAGGAAGCACGTCAGGCCTGAACAACCGGCCTGCTACTCAGCTCTGCCACCCTGTCAGGATCTGGTCAGAAAGCTACCATTGCTACCTGGCCCTCCCGATACTCAGGAGGCTCCAAACAGAACTTTGGATGGGGTTGCCCAAAGGCGTTATACCAGATCCTGTTCACCTGTTTTCAGATCACCTCTCCCGCTTCAGCTTGGCATGATCCCTTATCACCAAAGACCGTTGGGTGCTGAGTTCAGTGGAGGAAGGTTATATGCTTCAGTTTATTTCCACCCCTCCTTCCAACCCCCCATCCCTGTCCCGCTTCAGGGACCCTTCTCATGAGCAGTATTTATCCCAGGAGGTGCAAGCCCTCCTCGGGATAGGAGCCATGAAGGAGGTACCTCAGAACCTGAGGGGGAAATGGTTTTACTCCTGTTGTTTCCTAATCTCGAAGGTCAAAGGGGGTCTACAACCTATCCTAGACCTGCATTGCCTCAACAGTTATCTCAGAAAGCCGAAGTTCCACATGGTCTCCCTGGCCTCCTCCATTCCCTTCCTGGATCCAGGGGACTCGATTTGAAAGATGCCAATTTCCACATCTCCATTTTTCGAGGTCACAGAAGGTTTCTCATGTTTGTTGTGAACCAGACCCACTACCAGTTTACTGTCCTCCCGTTTGGCTTGTCAGCAGTCCCATGGGTCTTCGTGAAATGCATGGTGGTAGTGGGGCCTTCCTGAGATGGTGAGGGGTGCAAGTATACCCTTACCTCGATGACTGGCTGGTCCCAGGCCCAGGGGAAAGCCAGCATCCATCTCGTTCAAGCAACCTTTTGAGCACTTGTCCTGCTGATAAACAAGCAGAAGTCAACACTCCTCCTAGTACAGAGGATAGAGTTTATTGGAGTGGTGCTTGATTTTACCCAGATCAGGGTCTTCCTCACAGTGAGCTTGTTTGGAAGCCCACTTCCGAAGAATGGTGTCACTGATTTCGCAGGTCAAGGCCTGCCTGGTCATGACAGCCCATTTCTGCCTAAAACTATTGGATCAGATGGTTGCGTACACATATGTGGTGCAGCATTTGGGACTGTGCCGTAGACCCCTACAGTCTTGGCTGGCCTTAGTGTATTTAATGAACTATCGTCATTTAGACTCGGTGCTCACAGTTCCCGCTCCAGTCCTTGCCTCCCTCGAATGGTGGAGGGATCCCCAGACACCCACTGTTGGTATCCCTAATCTCAGATGCATCCGAGCTAGGTTGGGGGCTCACCTGGGGCACCTCAGGACACAAGGTCTTTGGTTCCAGGAGGAGCTCTCCTTGCATATCAATGTCAGAGAGCTCAGAGCAGTCTGCCTAGCATGCCAGGCATTTTTACCCCATATTGCCAGCAAGCTTGTATGAGTCCTTACGGACAACACGGCAGCCATGTTTTATGTCAACAGGCAGGGAGGGGCCCGATCTTCCCCTGTGTCAAGAGGCCATTCACTTGTGCAAGTTCTTCATGAAGCACTCAATCCACCTCGAAGCTTCTCCCCTTCTGGGAGCCCAGACAAGCTGGCAGATCACCTCAGCAGGTCTTTCTCCTCTCACAATAAGTGTCCCTTTGCTCCAATATAGTAAGGACCATTTTCCCGCAGTGGGAGATTCCCCTCATAGACCTGTTTGTGACCAGGCAGAACAGGAAATGTCATCAGTTTTGCTCCCTGTGCGGCCACAGCCCAGGCTTGCTCACAGATGCCTTCCTATTCCCTTGGAAAAAGCACCTGTTCTGTGCATTTCCTCCTCCCCCCCCCCCACTGCCCCATTCCTCTCATGTACAAAATCTTACTAAAGGTCAAGCGGGACAGGGTGAGGGTTATTCTTGTAGCCCCCAACACTGGTTCTGCACATTACTAGACCTGTCAGGAGCAACCATAAGGTTGCCCACCCCCAACCTGATCTTGCAAGATCATGGCTGAATGCTCCACCTTTCAAACCTCAGTGCTCGCCACCTGGCCGTGTGGAAGCTCCATGGTTAAATCCTGTGGAACTGGCCTGTTCGAAGCAAGTCCACCAGGTTTTGCTAGGCAGCAGAAAACAATCTACTGGAGCTACTTTGCCAAGTGGAAACGTTTTGCCATTGGATCATGCCATTGAACCCTCTCACCCACTAAGCCACCTCTCCAGACTGTGCTGGATTATCTGCTTCATCTGAAACAGTAAGGCCTAGCTATTTCATCTGTTAAAGTACACCTAGGAGCCATCTCAGCTTTCCATCCTCCAGTAGATGGTCGGTCAGTTTTTTCACATGAAATGTCTATTTACCTCCTTATGGGCTTAGAAAGGCTATAATGGCAGTTTTGGGAACCCATTCCGGGAACCCTGTGGGACTTAAACCTGGTCCTGACAAGACTCATGAGCATTCCCCTTGAGCCATTAGCATCAGTCATATATGTCATACTTTTCCTGGAAGCTTGTCTTTCTGATCGCAATTACCTTGGCCAGGAGGGTCTCAGAGATCAGGGCCCTTACTTCAGAACCCCCGTACACGGTGTTTTTAAGGACAAGGTACAACATCCTATGTTCTTCCCGAACATGGTTTCATAGTAATCAGGCTATTTTCCTGCTAGTTTTCTTCCCAAAATCTCCCGAAACTGCACAAGAATAGGGAGGGAGCAGTGTCTCCACACACTGGATGCCTTAGCTTTCTATATAGAAAGACCAAGCTGTTCCATAAATCCATGCAGCTCTTGGTGGCAGTAGCACATAGGATGAAAGGCCTACGCATTTTGGCTCAGAGAATTTCATCGTTGATCACTTCCTGCATTCACACATGCTAGAGCAGGCAGGTGTTCCACCACCTGCCATCCTGACTGCCTATTCTACGAGAGCACAAGCTTCCTCAGCGGTGACCTGGTTGTCGGTACATACTTTTTCTTCCTACCATGTCATCACCCAGCAAGGTAGGGATGATGCTGGCTTTGGTAGGACAGTGTTGCAATCCGCATCTTCATGAACCTACCTTTTAGGATACTGCTTGGGATTCACCTAATGTGGAATGGACTTCTGCAAGCATTCAAAGAAGGAAAGATTGCTACTAGAAGAAGGTACTGAGAGGGAGCTAGGTCAGCTGGTCACCTTATCCTGCGCTATAAGCACGTGGCACCAGAAGGTACTAGAGCCAGCCCGATGGGTACCACTGAGGGGAAAAATATATTGTGACTGTGCACAGACCAGGTGTGCATTTACCGTGGAATGGATGTGTGCAACACATTTCAAAGAACAACAGTAACAAAAAGGTTAATAACTATCTTTTATGTGATCGTAGCATTTTTATAGATTTGTTTTAATGATTTTTTCCCCCCTTGAGCAGCATATGATTTTTTTTTTCTTTTATGCACCGGTGTTGCATGATTATTCCCTGCTCATGCACAGTCTGATTTTTGTCAATTCTTTCAGATTTCGTACATCTGTGCTTTATTACTTTATAAAGGGTGACATTTACAGACCAAAATTCCTTGGGCGGCAAGTTTTCAGAGACCTGAGAATGCTGAGAATGTCATATTTGCATCCCAATATGCTTTTGAATACAAACGTTAAAATACCGTAAGGCCGAGATTGTGGACATAGTGAAATATGTGGAAAGAGGATTTGATATAGCACCCCATCTATTTCAAATCCTGGGTCCTCCAGACATTTGTACATGCCTAATCAATTTATGTACTCACATTAAAACATTGTTTGAACCCTGATCTTCTATTTAATAAACAATGTATATTGTGCATTAGTGTGCTGAACCTACCTCAACTATTACCCTCTAATCTGAAAATAGAGTAAGAGAGTCTAACATTTTGGTCTCAAAATTAGGAGAATCAGTAGTAGGTTGACTCAATTTCTGTTATAATTCAATTTAGATTAAATGACTTCTTATCTTAACCAGTAAAAAGCCATTCTTCCTCACAGACTTGAGGGACAGGTTATTCTTAGACATGTGCCAGTGTTGCCTTACAGGGCATTTAGTAATATACAGAGCCACCACCAGCTGATCTTCTTTCTTATTTAGGTCAGTGTTGTTAGAACAAAGTGAATCATCTCTGAAGAAGAGACATATTAAACCTCCACACCACACCTCTTGAGATTACAGGAGCTACTTTTTTCAACAGTTGAAATCTAGTTGTAATAATTTGTCTGGTTATGGTGAAACAGAAGCATGGGTTACTAGAGACCAATGGTGGCTGAGTTTTGCATTGTTGCAAGTCCTGTACTTAATCATTTTACAGTTTATTGGCGAGAGACTTAAATAGAACAATAGATCTGAGTTCAGTTAGGTTTCAAAGGGTGGTTCCTAGTAGACTTGTACAGGAGACACACAAATATCTGTAATAGTATATGTATGGCAGTTGTAAACTAGAGAGGCCCTCAGCTTTGGAACTTCTTATTCCCTATTTTGGTCCAAAATAACCTGAGCTTGTTGACCTTGCAGGCATGTGCAGAAAGGCGTATCTCTTTATTCTGGCACTGAAGAAGGAGGAGCTTGATGAGCTATTGTTTGTGGGGACGATCAAATGTCATTTTAATTTGTGTATTGTAGTGTAAATTGTGCATTTCTAGAGTACTAGACCTCTTGTATGCAGTAAAAGAAATCTGAATAACTTATCTGTCTGCCTATTTCAATACATACTTTTTCATCCAGAAAATTTCCCAGAGTGCTTTACAAAATGTGTAAGGGATGACTTACTCTACTTCTGGCATGGAATATGACAAATCTCTGAGCCAGCAGTACTAAACAATGGGGAACATTTTTTCCTTTGCAGTTACCAGTATCCTTTCTCCCTCACCCCTTTAGCAGTAACCATTTATTTTTATAAGCAATAAATTAAACTTTTCAGAACTGTATGTCAAGTTTTCTGGCAGTATTTTCTTGCAATCTACCATGTTAGGTCCATAGAGCCAACTGAGAATTCTTCAAAAGCATATTGTATATTAGGGGTAGGCAACCTATGGCACGTGTGCCGAAGGCAGCACGCGAGCTAATTTTCAGTGGCACTCACACTGCCCAGGTCCTGGCCCTTAAATGAAGCTTCTTCAACATTTAAAAAACATTATTTACTTTACATACAACAATAGTTTAGTTATATACTATAGACTTATAGAAAGAGACCTTCTAAAAACGTTAAAATGTATTACTGGCACACGAAACCTTAAATTAGAGTGAATAAATGAAGACTCGGCACACCACTTCTGAAAGGTTGCTGACCCCTGTTGTATATCATCAGGGGAATTTAAAAGGGGTAAACTTCCTCATGGTGGAAATCAGTGGCATGTGAGTAAATCGTTAGCGGATATTTTTTTGCATACAAATAATCTGCCATGACTTAACACTGATCATGTGGTAAGAAAGAAAACATTGTTTTCATGTTCGAGCTACTTGTGATTTCCTGATTAGAATTGGAAATCTTCTGCTGACACCAAGCACAGTGAATAACCTATTTAGTAAGCTGGGCTTCATGCTGATAAGGGTTGTCCTGTCTTACTGTCCTTAATAGATCTTTGAAGGAGATAGTCAATCAGCAGTCAGGATAAAGACTTCTAGCTGATTTCAGTTAGTTTTGGAGAAAAATTAATGTCTGAGTACTGCTAAAAGAATTAAGGATCAGTTACCAATTATGCTTATAAGCTCTTTTTAAAGGGAGTTATAAGTAAGTCATTTTAATATTTATTGTGTTGCAATTTGGCATAAATTTCCCCCTGAAAAAAATCACAAAGGATTTCAGATGGGTTTCTTACCCATTCTGACTACGAGGGGCTCGATTTTAAAACCTGAAGTTTGTCGGTATGTTGCCTTCAGCGTGCATTAATGCTTCTTTGTAATTTATTTTACATGAATGGCTGCAGTGTTTCCTCATTGCTGTAGCTGTAATAACAGCAGCCACCACAGTTACAGCTGACTCAGAGTTCTGAAATCAATTCGCAGAAATGACAATTGTCCCACATTTTAAAATTGCAAAAGGGTATGGCAGGTTGTGAGATTCCTTGATTCAGCACAGCCTGCCATTGACAGGAAACAGCAGGTATCCGTGTTACATTGACTGGTTTGGAGTCTCTCTTTTATCTCCTTTTTGCTGGGGAACAAAGAGAATAACTTTCTGTGTTCATTTTTTCAAGCGCATTCATTTTTCATATATAAATGTAAATTATAGTATAATTTTATAATTTGTTGCCAGAACTGAAAAAATACAATTACTTGAGAAGATGGTATTTTCATGGAAAGGTGGGTATAAACCTTTTCTCTCAAGTCACTGAAAGAACAGAGTGAGACCTGAATATGTTATGATACTGTAATATGACTTGGGATTTCCCCCTCACAATTTTAAACAAAAAAAAAAGGCTTTAGATGTTCTAGGTACTTAAACCAGTGATGCAAGTAAGTTTTGGCCTCCAATTCTGTAATGCGATCCCCAAAGCTAGACCATTACACAGTGACAGAATCCCATAAAGCCTGTGGGTCCTGTATGGGCGCAGGAGTCTGCCCACCATGAATACGATTGCAGCACGGGACCACCCCCACCACATTTTTTGAGATTGGCTATTCTTTTTTGGTAGCATTATGTCCCAGTAAGTCTACATGGATGCTGAAGAGCAGATTTTCTTATTGTGAGGAAAGGCTGTGCGCCAGAGCACATTTTATTTTAGTTATGAAAAAATTAAACATGTACATTCTGATTTTTGCATTATAGCCGGAGGGGGAAAACAAAGTTATAGGTTTTGAAACCATTTTCTCTCGCTTTTTGGCTTGACACAAATTACTGATTAACTGTGAAAAATTTGTCAACAAGCATGATGGGAAGGATTGTTTAAGGTCATCTGTTTTCATCTTGTATTAAACTTCCTAGCTTCTGAAATGGTTGTTTTTCTAATTGCTTTAAATATAAAACTGTGAATTACTGCTATTAAACAAGTTTTGTTGGAAGAAATCTTAGTAAAATTCATGTATTTCTAAGCTGACAATGAGAAGGTATTTTACATATTGTTTGCTAAAAAAAAAAACCTAACAGCCAAATTCTAATCTTAGTTGCGTAGGGCACATCTCTATATAGCTAGCACATTTCTGTTTTGAGGGATGGCTTAAAAGGATATCTGTTTTTCCTTTTTGAGATTATATGTATTTGCTATCAAATGCCTTAATTTAATTTTGTTTTCCATGTCTCTCCTGGAACACAGCTGTAATTAAGCATTCCATCATACCCCAATTCTCAGAGGTTGAAAAATCAGGCTTGCAAATGTTTTCCATGCTTATCTCTGTTTCTTCAGCTGGAAACATTCATTCATTCTCTCTTTCTCTTTAAAAAAAAACAAACAAAACAAATACACATCGTCTGTGTACTGGATCTTTTCCAGTATTTTTTCTCTTTAAAACCCAAGGAAATGAATATAAAACTTACATTTCTGGCATGTCTCAGGATTATACATGGGTGGGTTTATCTTTTTCAATATAGTTTTAAGGACCAATGGTCTGATTTGCAGAGGAAGATGCATACTCAGCTCCCATCAAAATCAGTAAAAGTTTGTGGGCATGATCACCATGTCTGAAAAATTCTTATATTGTCTAGGTGTTTGCATTAGTTCTTCTGCTGAGGCTGCCCCAGCATCCTGAGTGCTGAGGTTCTTTCTCTTAATGGAACACTTTACTAAAATCAGAATGGTCTGTATTTAAACAGTCTATCAAAAAATGCTATATGTGGCTAATCTAGTCAAAAAAGGAATAATAAAGTATGAGTTAAGTGCTACCATTGTGGATAATACTTTGTACTCTGATTCCTAAAAAAATACAAGTATCTCTCATATATCACTCAGGTAAAATTTTAGTAGAGTTAAGTGTAAAATGCAAAATATTGTGCTGTTTAACCGTGGGGAAGATTTAATTAAGTATAATACAGAGCTTTAACAGCTTAGGAGTTGTGAAGGAAGATGGAAAATATATAAAATCTCTTTCAGCATTCTCACTTCTAAAAAGGAACAATATAAGTGCTGCCTCATCTTTCAAAGAAGTTCTCCACATTTTTTGCCAATTTGATTCTTAATAATTGCTATTACCAGCATTCCCCTTTAGACTAATAGAAACCTCTTGGCATGGTGCAAATTATGTATCCCCTCTTCCCCAAGGTACTGCACAAAAGGATTTCATTTTGATGGAAAAACTCGAGGTAAAATGTTGTCATGAATTAGAAATTGACTAAAAACCAGAAAACAGAAGGAATAAAAGATCACAGGGCAAAAGATTACCAGTGGGTTGCCTCATGGTTTATTTTTAGGAGGGAAGTTTTTTAAATATATTAATTGTCTGAAAAAAAGAGAGTGAAATGGTGAGGTGGCAAAAACTGCATTTAGTCAAGACTAGTGTAGACAGTGAGAAACTTGTGAGGGAAATAGCAAAGCTAGGTGAATGGGCAACTCAGGGATATAAAATTCAGAGGGTCGATAAGTGCAAAGTAACATGCACTGGAAGAAATAATTTTAACTAGTCCTGTGCAGCTTGGGGAAAAGACCTGGGCATCGTTGTGGATACCTCAATGAAATCCTTTGATCAATGGAACACTTGGGGGATCAAGGCTTGGATCATATGGGCCACCTTCCCTGGGGATGAGCATGGGGTACAGCTCCCATCACAGGGAATGGAAGTGTCTGCAAGCAGGCAGTCACACACTCTTGGTAGTTCATTATTCCCTTTGTCTTGCTGTGGAGCCAGGGGAGAGTAGGAGGAGGATGCTTGGGAGGAGCAAGGACTGTGAAGAAGTTTTGGCTGGCTGCTAGACATGGGAGGCTGGAAGGGGTGGGGAGCTGTTCTGTAAAGGGAAAACCGGGAAGAAAGTAATTTACAAGGTGTGTACTTCTGGTAAGTTTTTTGTTCTTCTCTGTCTTGTCTTTTAAATTGTAATTAAGCACTTTGGGGCAGAGACTCTCTTCTGTGTTTTGTATGGTGCCTAGCAAGATGGGACCCCAGCCCTAACTGGAGCTTTAATGGTGTGGAGAAGGTAAACAACCTGCTCTTATTTATAATTTTTCACAATATAAAAACAAAGGAATAGTAAGTGAAATTGAAAAGCAACAAATTTAAAACTGATTAAAGTACTTTTGTACATAATACATTAACTTGAAGATATTATTTTGACTTGGTGCTCAGCAAAATTCAGAAAAAGGAGTTAGGTGTTTGGTAGAAAATGAGAACATAGAATTATTTTTCCCCAGGGATATAAACCCTCATGCTTTAGTTTAGAGCAAAGGTGGGCAAACTTCTTGCCACAGCTGGGTGGGGAAATTGCATGTAGGGCTGGGGCAGGGGATTGGAGTGTGGGAGGGGGTGCAGTGTGCAGGAAGGGGCTCAGGGCAAGGGGTTGGGGCGGAGGAGGGGTGCAGGGTGTATGAGGGGGCTCGGGGTAGGGGGTTGGGGTGCAGGAAGGGTTTGGGATGCAGGCTCTGGCCTGGCACCGCTTACCTGGAGTGACTCTGGGGTGGCAGCAGTGTGCACCGGGGCCAGGGCAGGCAGGCTCCCTGCCCGCCCTAGCTTTGTGTCCCTCCGTCACCAAGTCTCTGCGGCCCCTGGGGGAGGGGGAACAGAGGGCTCCATGCGCTGCCCTTGTCTATGGGTACCTCCCCTGAAGCTCCCATTGGGGGTGGTGTCTGCAGGTGAGGGCAGCGTGCGGAGTCCTCTGCCCCCTCTCTTCCACAGGGGCCACAGAGACGTGGTGCCGGACGCTTCCCAGCATTGGCCTGCTAAACCCAGGGTTGTGAGTTCAATCCTTGAGGGGGCCACTTAGGGATCTGGGACAAAAATTGGTCCTGCTAGTGAAGGCAGGAGGCTGGACTCGATGACCTTTCAAGGTCCCTTCCAGTTCTAGGAGATTGGTATATCTCCAATTATTACCTATTACCAGAGAAGCCCGGGCCGGCCTGCGATCCCGTGGGCCGTAGTTTGACCACCCCTGGTTTTGAGCATAAACCAGCGACCCAGAGGGAGGAAGAAGACCCCTCCAATGTGAGCAAGTTCTAACACAGTTGTCCACTATGGAGGATTCCCTGCACTCTTCTGTGGAGCATCTAATAGTAGTCACTGTCAGTCACGATACTGGACTAAACAGATTACTGGTTTGACCTGGTGTGCAATTCCTGTTCCACTGCTTATACAAATGTTCTTGGGACCAAAGTCCTTTACCCTAAAGTTTACTTTTGAGATGGAGGCTTCCGTGTAGAGGCTGTGAACAGTGTTTGATCACGTACATTTAGCTAATTGTCGAACAGTTCGCAAAAACGTGCATTAGTTTTCTCCAAGGGATGTTAGTTTCCAGTATCATCTGTTTAGAGGTGGGAATCTTTTTAAAGATGTGGCTGCCACATTGGGGAGAAACTATGAAGCCAATTTTCAGATTGACAGAAGCACCTGGCAATGCCATAGCATTTCCTTTTATGCGTGAGAATGCTGAAAAGGATTTTAAGGCCTCAGCAGACCTGTATGTTTTTTCAGTCTTCCCACACAACTCCTAAGCTGATGAAACTTTGTATTGCACTTAAATTAAATCTTCTCCATTATGATGGAATGTAATAGGATCTATTTGACATTTTACCCATATTCTGTTTCCTTGACTGTCTCCTCCGAGGATTTTGTAAGAGAATATTTGAAGATGATTATGAGTTCCTTTTGTATAAGCAGGGGTGTGCTCGGGAAACTGGGTTTTCTGCATCAGAGATGAAAAGGGAAACACTTTTTTAAAGAATCCACTCCAAGTAGTTTTCTTCGTTAGCACAGTTTGGTATTGATAATTGATATTTTAAAATAGAACATAATTTATATATGGGAAATGAATAGTTGCTTTTGACTGCTGCTGTGAGATGGTGTGTGATATGAATAGTACCTTAGTATTGAGTAGCGTGCACTTATGGCCTTTGATGGTGAGCATGTATAACTGTTCAGTAGTAAAAAGAAAAAATAAACTGATTTATGTTTTTAATTTTAAAAACATCCATCAGCCTCCGCTCATTGTCTGTTTCTCTTTTCACACTGAGTTGCTATTTCTTTTACCTCTTTCACAGCAGTGACTCCAGCAGCAGCTCAAGTGACGAGTCTCCAGCACGATCAGTTCAGTCTACAGCAGTTCCAGCACCCACATCCCAGCTGCTTCCATCTCTGGAGAAAGATGAACCCCGTAAAAGTTTTGGGATCAAGGTTCAAAATCTTCCAGTGCGCTCAACAGGTAAAATCCATATGTGAAAGAGTGTCTCTTCGTAGTTGTCAGTAAGGGAGAAGAAAAGAGGGATGGGAGCAGGCTGATTAGAAAAATTGTCTTTGTCATACTTACCTGATATTAAGTAAATGGAATATTTTATTAACCTCTGTAATAATATTTGCCAGTATCATTTAATATTGCATGGGAAAATATAAGTGCCGTTTAATGAGCCATGCTTTAGGAAACTTAGTTTCAAGGTTATTGCTATAATAATGTTTATAATAAATTTGTCAGATAATATGTGAAAGGCCTTTAGTCTTGAACAAAGATACATTCAGGAGACTTCAGTATTATTCTGTTGAGGATAGAGATTCAGAGGGGTAAGATGTTGTATTATTATTCATTCCGTTTAACATTTGAGTGCCTCTGGCCAGTCAATGGAGTGGCCCTTATGTGGCCTTTGAATATCAGGATTCCATCTGCTCCTTGCATCATTGAAAATGAAAACACGTACAGTGCTGCGGTGGCACAGCTGTACCGATACCACTGCAGTGCATCTGGTGAAGATGCTCTATGCTGATGGGAGAGAGCTGTCCCGGCAGCCTGAATAAACCACCCCCGTGAGCAGCATAAGCTATGCCAACATAGCGCTGTGCTTGGGGGGCGGAATATTCATGCTTCTGAGGCAACAGAAGTTTTGCTAACCTAAGCGGTAGCAAGGTTCCCTCTAGTTTTTTATGTCCATGTGCGGAATGAATTTTATTATGTGCACCAATATGGAGGTGCTGTGACACATCACCTTCATATTGGTGCACATAACAAAATTAACGTGGTGAGGGTGGGTGGGGCTGAGGGGGTTGGAGTATGGGAAAGGGGCAGAGGGTTGGAGTGTGGAGGGGTGAGGGCTCTGGCTAGGGGTGTGGGTTCTGAGGTGGGGTTGGGGATGAGGGATTCAGGGTGCGGGAGGGGGCAGAGCTCTGGAGTGGGGCCAGGGAGGACTCCCCCCAGCCCTTTCTTGCCACAGCAGCTACGGCCCGTGGAAGAGGTACCTCTCCCCGGCAGCTCCCGCAGGCTTGGGCTGGGCCGGGCCGGGGGAGGGGTTCCTCTCCCCCCGATCGTGGCAAGTCCTGGGCAGGTCCGTGCTGGGGCTGTGGGGAGAGGTGCCACTCCCCATCGCAGCTCTGAGCCCTTGCGCGGGGCTTAATAGGCAGCTGTGCAACTTAGAGGGAACTTAGGGCAGTAGTGTAGACATAGCCCAACATAAAAATGAGGAGTCCAGTGGCACCTTAAAGGCTAACAGATTTATCTGGGCATGATGCATCTGATGAAGTGGGTTTTTTACCCACGAAAGCTTATGCCCAAATAAATCTGTCAGTCTTTAAGGTGCCACCGGACTCCTTGTTGTTTTTGTGGATAGAGACTAATACAGCTACCACTCTGATACATAGCCTAACATACTACAGGCAGAGCTGGTAGCATAGTGAGAAGTTTGCTCAACACTTCTCATTATAGGACCTTGTGTCAGGGATGTGTCCTTTTCTGTCTCTGTGGAAAAAGTGCCTAAATTTGACCAAGTTATAAGCCTTTGGAAAAAAAATTTGCAGCATGTGTATGCTGAATAAACTTTAGAGTTTGTCAGCTAAATTCTCTGAAGATTCTGTCTGTATTGAACATGCACCAGCCCAAGGCTTCACTCACTGAGCAGGACTTTCCCTGCAATTGCTGTTGTCTGCTGCTCTGAGCCACTGTGATGCTGGGTACTGGAACTGAGAGTAGATAGGCTCTCTGTTCTCAGTGCTCCTGCTGTTGGCCCCCAGGCAATATGGAGAAGGAGGAAGAAAACTGACTAAAATGCAAAGGGGTGGGATAGAGGGAATAGATGGGGCAAGGAACCTGGAGAAGGAAGGCTTGGACTATCTTAATTTGGCCTCCTACGTATGCATTCATTCAGCATTTAATAACAAGAAATCACACTTTTTTCACCGTAGGGCCCTTGCCTTATTCAGTGCACACGATGACTGGTGCTCTGGGAATGAATATGGGGTTGCCTAGTTAACGAGGCTGTTAATCTTGAGGATCCCGCCTCATGTTGCAGCATTTGGAAGGTGTATAGTGAATGGGGAAGAGAGGAGATGGTCTCATGGTTAGGGCAGTTGAATGTTACCCTGGAGAACTGGATTCTATCCGTGCTTCTGTCAGAGCTCCTCTGTGTTGCTGGGCAAGTCACTTAAAGCATATTTTTCATGGGTGGCCACTAATTGTGTGTGCCTCATTTTATGGTTGCCCAACTTGAAATTCTGTGGCTGCGACCACTCATAGCTGCAACTGAAGTCACTGGGAGCTGTACTTTTAAGATATAAAGTTTTAAATTCTTTGAAAAATCAGGCTATATAAGCATCTCAGATTGGTCACTGGAAATTTAGTGGTGAGCTCTGACAATTGTATATAGTTCCTCATATGTAAAAGGATAATAAATATCATCTTACCTCACAGGGTTGTTGTGAAAATACATTCATTATTGTTTGTCAAGCACTCAGCTGCTTTCATAGAATATCAGGATTGGAAGGGACCTCAGGAGGTATCTAGTCCAACCCCCTGCTCAAAGCAGGACCAATTCCCAACTAAATCATCCCAGCCAGGGCTTTGTCAAGCCGGGCCTTAAAAACTCCTAAGGAAGGAGATTCCACCACCTCCCTAGGTAACCCATTCCAGTGCTTCACCACTCTCTGAGTGAAAAAGTTTTTCCTAATGTCCAATGTAAACCTCCCCCACTGCAACTCAAGACCATTACTCCTTTTTCTTTAATGATGAGCACCATAGAAAAGCCCACAAGGAAATAATTCTGTATTCAGAGTAGGGTTTGAATAGTGTACATTAAATAAGGCATGTGATCACACACTGAGCAAAGAGGATGAAGTGAAATATTGAATAGCTGCTCATTAAGTGTGCCTGAATGAGGGAGGGATTCTGTGGAAAAAGTAGTATTTGATTACAGACTATATCTTAATGCATACGCACAAGGAAGCTGAATTAAAGTGGTACAGACAGCCTTATCTCTGGCATTTTCTGATATTTGCATGCTTGACTTTGCAATTTTAATGTTCTTTGAAGGTATTTGTTTGAGTAATATATATCCTAAGAAAGAGAGTTGCAAATCAAGGAATTCTGAGTAAAGTCTGCTAAAATGCCCTTTGTTTAGCATCCTCTCCCTCTCAAATGCATAGGCAGCTTGTGAAATCCCAGATGAGTTGTTTTTGCCAACACTGGATGAGCCCACATGCCTCAATTGTCTTTCCAAGAAGATTAGCACAAGTGATGTAACAGTGGTATTCATAGATATATATTCAACCCAGTTTTGCAGGATTGCTGTTAGTAATATCTGCTCACTCATATTGAGAACAGCAAGGATGTTAATGAAATAAACAATGATATTTTACATGTCTCCATACCCATTGTTTTAGGGCAGATGCCATTAGCAGTAGTTGTACCCTCTTCAGGTAGCCATTGGCTGCCTCACTGGTTGCAGTGATGTGGAAATCTACATGGGTGGGGCCTCAATTCTAAAGAGAAACATGAGGGCCAGTTGGAGGCTCCTAAATATGCAAAATTAACTTACAATCATTTTAGATATATATATTTTAATTTCAGTGAAAATTGAAGGTCAGATAAAAACAAGTCACAATTTGGATAGCATATCAAAACTTGTTTGTGGCTCCAATAATATATTTTACTTGTTTGTGTGTGGGTTTAGATACAAGCCTTAAGGATGGACTTTTCCATGAGTTCAAGAAATATGGAAAGGTGACGTCAGTGCAGATTCATGGGGCCTCCGAGGAGCGGTATGGACTGGTGTTCTTCCGACAACAGGAGGATCAGGAAAAAGCATTGAATGCATCAAAAGGAAAATTATTCTTTGGAATGCAGATTGAAGTGACAGCCTGGATAGGACCAGGTAAGGGAAAATATGTTGATGACTTAACTTTCCTCCGGGGTATAGTCATTATAAGAGTAGTGCATATACAGTAACTGTTGTAAGATGGTAGCAAATTGAGTAAAAGAAACATTGCAATTATTCTGCCTTGCTGCAAAGCTATAATTTAAATTAACTGGTAAAAATGACAGAATAAATCACACAGCAGGAAAAGTGAATGCCATTGATCTACTCTAGGTACATTAGACAGGAAGAAAATTCTACAGCTGCAAACCCTCAGTGAAGGAAGCCTTCCTTGCTAGATAGTTATTTGTAGTGGCCAGTAGATTGCGTTCTGCTACTCTTCATTTCCACAGTGAAATATAGGGCAATACACAGTTTAGTTAGCATAGTCCATGCTTCTTAAGGCATATCTTACATCAGTGGTCCCCAACCTTTTTCGTCTGGCAGATGCCAGACGATGAGCCATGGAGGACCGTGGCGGCGGATGAGCATCCGCCAAAATTCCCGCCAACAAGCGGCAACATCAATAGGCGTCGCTGCCAAAATGCTGCCAACAAGCTGCATCAGCGGTGACGCCTCTGGATGATGCAGCTTGTCGGCGGCATTTCAGTGGATGCTTGTCCGCCGGCCAGTATGCAGGCGCACTTAGACGCCCCGGCGGGTGCCACGGCGCCAGCGGGCACCGTGTTGGGAACCCCTGTCTTACATGTTTAACTTCCTATGACGTATAAATACTTTTTGGTTACACAGAATAACTTGTCTGGTTTCAAACTTGGTAAAAGGGCATTACATTTTTAGAGTAATTTTTCTCAAGATACATTATTTTCTTTCCATGTTCTAATTAATTAATTGGTGTGTGGCATTTAGGTATCCTTTCCATAAAAATATCATTAGCCTCCCTTTCCCCAACTGTGTAACTCTTCATTTTACTAAGTAGGCGTTACAGTATGATTACTGCATGGTTAGAAGGTGATGGGTACAGTACAAAATGGAATTTGGATAGTAGTACTTGAAGTTGCCTGTCTCCCAGCCAGAACAATTCAGGTGTGTGTTTGAATCCTCACAGATTTCTTTTCTGCCTTAAATTGCAAGTGTTGCTGTGAAAGGAGGACAGACTCCTTAAGGCCCCAAGAAATACGAAGTAAATGATACAACTTATGAAAGCCATAACTTTGGGTACACTTTGCTTTCATTTATTTGCCTTTAGCAAGTGCAGTGGAATCTACTGTACTTAATTAATTGTTAAAGAAATAGATCCATCAAAACATTTTTCCATGTACCTGATCAACACATACGTGACTACAGTGAAGTCTGTTGAATTAAATCCTGGTAGTAGAAGACATTTTGTTAAAAGAATAAACTTCTAGAGCAGCAAAGGTAGAATGCTATAACTTTTTAACTTATGGGCATCAAAACTTATGGCCCATTTCCTCGGCATTAGTATAGTAGCATGACTTACAGATTTCAAACTCCTGGCATTAATGGAGTGCACAGATATCTAAGAGGGCACAACTGTATCTTTGTCAGAGGCAGTGATATCACTTCAAACAATTTCTAGTATTCCAAAAATAGGTTTTCCAAGAAACTGAGAACACCTCAGTATATTACAATATGCTTTTCATCTCTATGGTGTCTAGAAACGGAAAGCGAGAATGAGTTTCGCCCTTTGGATGAAAGGATAGATGAATTTCACCCGAAAGCAACAAGAACTCTCTTCATTGGTAACCTTGAAAAAACAACCACTTATCATGATCTTCGCAACATCTTTCAGCGCTTTGGAGGGATAGTGGTATGTGAATTCTCTTTGGTATAAGTTACTTCTGACCGTTGCCTCAGTACAAAATGCACAACAGATTATTGAATGATTTATGAAGCAGTAAAATGTAATGTTAATCACTTTTTGAACATGTGAAATATAGTTCATTCAATCATTTGATTGACATAAGTTATTTTTCTTGCCAGAATGTACTCCAGAGGCATTGTTTCGAGTTTGATGTGGTTTTAGCACACTTGTATTGCAGAGGAAATAACCTTGGGATGAAAACGGCCTTTGTGTGCAGTTACAAGAAGTATGTTAGGTGCAGTTACAACAAACGGTTAAGGATATTCTGCAGGATAGGAGTGCGGCAGAAAAGTTATTAATGGTCATCATGGATGTAAATATGCTCAATTCTATTTTCATGTCAGTATTACTGTTACGAAGTTAGTTTTTGTTTGGTTTTTCTTTTTTAAACAAAGGGTTTAACTGCTGCTTGTGAAATCAGTCATCAGCTACGACCGTCTGTTCTGTAACAATGGTGCAGAATGAGACAATGAGTAGAATGTTTAGTGATGACATGAGGGAGTTTGGCTTTTCACTGAACAAGCTTATCTGAGTGAGACAGTCACAGGAACATTAATTCCCTTCTTTCTCCCACATTGTGCACTCTCTCTGTAGAGTAATGGCAATGTTAAGATTTAAGAGAAATTTTCCTGATGAATCAAATATCCGTCTACAGTACAGACAATATATGGTCCGCAGTAGCAGTGTTTCTATATTGATAGCATACTTTGTTTACAGCATTATTTTAGTTACTCTGGCTGTTGCTGTACATTCAGTACTGTTTTCAATCTGTCTAGAAATATGTCAGTTACTGGCATTTGAGGTATTAGTCTTTCAGATTTGGAGGAGTGTATTTCATTCTTACGCAAAATGCCATACTTTTTCTATCTGATATGCACAAATGTGACTTACATTTTATTGTGAGATTGCATGGCAGCTCTGTGGATTGCAACACCTTTATAAACTCTGAAGACTGATTTATCAATCTGCACACTGTATGTAGCTCGGACCCTTTTCTGATGCAGAATTTCATGTTATACCATCTGACCTGCCCTGAGGAAACAAAGATTAGTGTTGGTAGTCAATAATAGTAGTGTGAAACATAAAATCATCACTGATAAAGTTTGCAGATGAAACAAAAATTGGGGGAGTGGTAAATAATGAAGAGGACAGGTTACTAATAATATGCAATCTAGATTGCATGTAAAATGACATGGCTAAATGTGTACATATAGGAACAAAGAATGTAGGCCATAGTTACAGGATGGAGATGCTATCCTGGGAAGTAGTGATTGAAAAAGATGTGAAGGTCATAGTAGATAATCATCTGAACATGAGTTCTCAGTGCAATGTTGTAGCCAAAAGGGCTAATGCAATTCTTGGTTTTAGAAACAGGATTATCAGGTGAGAGTAGAGAGGTTATTTTACCTCTGTATATGGCACTGGTGTGACCACTGCTGGAATACTATGTCCAGTTTTCTTGTCCACAGTTCAAGAAGGATGTTAATAAATTTGGGAGGGTTCAGAGAAGAGCCACAAAAATGATTAAAGGGTTAGAAAACATTCTTTATAGTGGTAGGTTCAATGAGCTCAGTCTATTTAACTTAACTAAGAGAAGGCTAAGGAGTGACTTGATTAGTCTATAAGTACCTGCAGTGGAACAAATATTCAATAATGAGCTCTTCAGTCTAGCAGAGAAAGGTCTAACATGATCCAGCGCTGGAAGTTGAAGCTGGACAAATAGTAACTTTTTTTTAACAGTGAGAATAGTTGACCATTGGCGCAACATACTAAGGCTCGTGGTGGTGTGTCTATCACTGACACGTTTTAAATCAGGAGTGTATGTTTTCCTAAAAGATCTGCTCTAGGTATTTTTTTGGGGAAGTCCCATAGCCTGTGTTATACAGGAGGTCAGACTAGATGATCACTTCTGACTTTGGAGTCTGTGAATCTATAATATCTTGTAAAGTGGTTTTATGTGAAATAGTGCCATATTATCAACATTACTAGCAGGCTAGAATTCTAGTAACAATGCAACCTTGCAAAAGTGTCCTGAAAACTTAGCAGGCTAGGCACAAAGTAGACTTGCTTTTTACCCTTTTCAGTGCATAAGGAAAAAACATGAAGTTTTATTCTCCTGTCAAAATAAATTGCTTGCCAAAGGAGAGTGGACAAAAACAGTTTGCCAGGGCTGCAGTAGTCCTACTCTAGACACGTGGAAATGTAGTCCTTTATTAGTATTTCACTTTAATCATTAGGCTGCATCTGTAGAACTCCCATTCTTGAGTAAATCTCTTCCAGTTTACTTAATTTCCTAAGGGCTTCAGGATGAATCTCATGTTAAACTATGGCCTGGTCCTTAAATGTATTAACTATGAAATTAGTTTATCTTGAGCATTTGAACATATATACTCAAATTAGTGTGCTAGCATTGGCACATGGCTCACAAAGGAAGCTTGTGCTGTTTAAAAAATCAGATCAAATCTCTACCTTCTATTTTCAGCGTGCAATGAATCATAATATGATGGGTTTGTTCTGAGACTAAGTATGTATGCCAGTACAGTAAGCCTGAATGTTGACCAAATGTCAGTTCTGAACCTGCTATTATTTAAGTTGATTAAAACCAGGTTTTGTTACACATAAATTGTTTTCCTCTGATTGCATCAGTTTTTTAACATGCCTGAGGTCTCTTGGGTAATGTGTCAGCAGTGGGATGTAGTTCTTCTTTTTTTGCCTTCATCTAATCGGTGCCAACTTGTTTTAAGAGAATAGTTCAGCATTGTCGTCTATTTATAGGAACAGAGTGGATGGATTGAGTTGATTTGGAAAAGTAAGCCTGTTTGGCTCTTCCATCACAAACCAGCTATTGGTTTGAGACAGGTTGTTTCCCTTGAGGCCTTCCCAGGAGAAAACTAAGTTGTATTTCTGTGCTTGTTATGATTCTGAGTACCTCTGTTTCACACAGTATTAACAAACAAAAGCTGCTATTCTGTGAGTAGATCACATTAACCATCTTGGGTGTTCAGCAACATCCCTTTCTAGCTTTAAATTTTCATTGTGAAGAGCTTTTGTTGCATCAAGAAGGGTTTGGTTATACCACTGGAACGAGAAGCAGTAAAGCAATGCATCTCGCTATCTGCTAATATTTAAATCATCTTTTTGAGTAAAATGTTAATTAAGCAATGCTAGCTGTGGTACATGGCTTGTTTTAGGGGGGAAAAATCCATTTAGATCTAGTTTATACAGCTGAATCTGTTTACTTGCTGGCATATTGCTGAGCATTGACTGCTTTTTTTTTTCTTCAGGATATTGACATTAAGAAAGTGAATGGAGTTCCTCAGTATGCATTCCTGCAGTACTGTGATATTGCAAGTGTATGTAAAGCAATTAAGAAGATGGATGGGGAATACCTTGGAAATAACCGTCTCAAGGTAAAGAAATCCTCCTATGAACGCATTATCCTTCTGGCTAATTTTGTTTTCAGTGTTCGATAATTCTTTGTCAGCTTAGACTGTGGAAGTGAAGGGTTTTGGTTTTTTTGTACTACTTTTGCCTTTCTTGCTGCTACTTTGTAGGTCAGATTAGATAGTGATATATTTTCAACCACCACCACGACAGACATTTGGTAACTTTATTGGCAATTGCAGCAGAGAGGCCAAGGATTGAATGGACATGGAGGCTGATTTATCTTATTTTTAAAGGTAGTCCATCCAGGTCAGTGTTTGGTGGGGCAGTGTAGGAAGATTGCACTGCTCCTGCCAGTGCTGCACCTGTTCTGGGGAAAAGAAGATTATTTCAGTCCCCAGAGTTGTCAATCTGACACCTTTCAGAAGCACTAAATTTGCACAAAATCCAAATATATTAAATGAACGTTGTATTTATTTAAGCATGCAGAATTATTTTTATGATTTTGAGTTGCTTGCACCTGCGTGAGATGCTAATTAAAAAAAAACTATACAAATTAATAGTTTTCTTCAGATAATTCTAAATTAGGCATGCTCTGTTAAATTAGTTTAATAATTGTAAATTGTACTGATGGAAGTTTTGCCCTTTTGTGTTCAGCTGGGTTTTGGAAAGAGCATGCCTACAAACTGCGTGTGGTTAGATGGTCTTTCTACAAACGTAACGGATCAGTATTTAACTCGACATTTCTGCCGATACGGGCCCGTGGTAAAGGTAGGTGGGAGGCTTTGGTGTGTGGTTTGACGTTTACTGTCTTCCTCTCTTTACATCCTGTCCTTTCAACCCTGACTTCCAGGGTTTTATAGCTCAGACATAGAATTTCTCTCTGGGTTGAAATTTGGCCTCCAAGGCACTGTAGCTTTTCAGCCTGTTGGTCCAAAACATAGACTAGTTGCTTTTGGTATTTTGATGATGATATTTTGAATGAGCCGAGATAACAAACTTTAGAACTAATCTGCTGCTCTTGTGCAGTACAGTCTTTCCCACTACAAAGTTTCTTTAGAATTCTGATGTTGTTTCATGTTGGAACAATGCAGTCTAATTATGTGATTATATTTGTGCGTGCTAATTACATAATTAGACATAATTATGTTTTTTTCCCAAATAGACCAGAAATGACTCAGAAAAACCCCCACAGGAAATTCATACAAGAAAAGGTACATAAAAATGTCATAGTTGTGCAACATAGTGGGACACTTGAACTGTGAACTATCAGGTCCCATTGCATGTAGGTATTTGAGCACATGCTTAACTTTAAGCTTGTGAGTTGTCCAATTGACTTCAGTGGGACTATTCATGTGCTTAAAGTTAAGCTTGTGTAAATGTTTGCAGGATTGGGGCCATAACTCCTCAAGATTTCTGTGGGTACATGTTGCAGCTTTGACATTCTTTTAATGTAGCTTTTGTTGTTTGAATGTGTATGTTGCGAAGACAAACAAGTGTTTCTGAATTGTGCACATATAGCAATTGAAGAATAGTACTACA
Organism: Mauremys reevesii; assembly: GCF_016161935.1. Classification (NCBI taxonomy): domain Eukaryota; kingdom Metazoa; phylum Chordata; order Testudines; family Geoemydidae; genus Mauremys; species Mauremys reevesii. The sequence continues at coordinate 3,216,344 of NC_052643.1, forward strand.
GTTTGTAACAATACAGTTTGTTTTCATTTTGTGATTAAATGTTCCTCTTACCTTTTTTCCCCCCTATAATTTATTGGAATTTTTTCAGAAATATTCAAGTAAACAATGACACAGCAATACTCAGTCACCAAAGAAAATAATACAAGTAAAATACAGAAAAACAAAATAAAGGCATAATATACCTCAAGCCACAATATCCACAATTCAAAGCAGTCCCTTGTTCTTTTACTGTCTCTTCATTACAATATGTCTCATTAAAAAAAGCCTGAAAATTTTCCTTGATTAAAAATTATTTTCTTACCGGTGTCCTCATGATTTAGGATTTTGTTGGGACTGACATTAAGTCCTGTGGATGAGGCTCTTATTTGGTTTTTGTTTTGTTTTTTTGTTTTTTACAGGTGGTGTTTGACCGCTTAAAAGGCATGGCCCTGGTTCTCTACAATGAAATTGAATATGCACAAGCAGCTGTAAAAGAGACCAAGGGGAGGAAAATCGGTGGGAATAAAATTAAGGTGTGCAGAATGACCTCTAAAAAAGAAAAAAAAATTGTATTCAGGTCTTACCCCCTTAAAATGCTGGCATTTTGCAAATTGCCAGCCAAAAGAATATGTAGTGGGACATATAGGTCCTAAATCTCAAAGGGTTAAACTAACCTTTTACACTCGGCTTAAGGTGTTAGGGCATTTTGACCTGTTACTCAGAAAGCTTTCTCCAGTATTCTGTCATTTTTCCCACTGAACTTGCATCTCTAAGCTTCTGGGTGTTGGTGTCAATATTATTATTATTATCTGTTGCTAGTGACTGAGAAGCAATACTACAAAGGCACCAAGCTAATCCAGGAGTTTGGAGTGTTAGCCCAATCTCTGAATTATCTTTCTCCTCCTCTTCCTCCTCTCCTAAAGAGTGGGTAATCACTTCAAGCATGATCTTTCACCTGGTGTATTCATCTAGAAATTCGATGTTTGTGGTGGTTAGAAGTTTTGAATACATTATATAGTTTTCTAAGTGTGGTGGTTGAATATAATAAGTAGCCTTTATATGGAATAAAAGATATGGTCATTAAAGATTTTGTATCTTGTGTTTGTAGGTCTTACTCCTTAGTGATTTTGAAACAAAAAACACCCTTATTATGTGTGTGCGCTCTGTTACTGTTTCTTCTAAACTGATTATTTAAAATTCCTTTTTAATGTAAAAACTGTTGCATTGTGTCAAATGCATTTTGACAAACCCATTCTAAATCTTAATTTTTATTCCCCCCCCCCCAATAAATTGTGCCATTATTTTCTCAGCGTTGTAGCAAGCAGTTGGGAAACAGCAAGTCATGATTAGAGCTGGGAGTCAGGATTCCTGGATTCTGTTCCCATCCTTGCCATTGCCTTTCTATATAACCTTGAGCAAGTCATTTATACTCCCATCTGTAAAGGGGATTAATAAGGTTGATCCAACCTTTGTAAAGTGCTTTGATATCCTGGGATGAAAGGCACTATATAACTACAAAGTGTCGGCGGTGGTATTACTATTTAATAATTTTGCTTTTGTTCCTTGAAACACAATTATTTCAGTTGAATTTTCTTCACTAGCTGAAAGAAAATATCCTGACCAGAATTTATTTGTGTATCTCCATAAAAATACATTGTGCTTTGCAGCACACTTATAATAAGGGAAAGGTCTTTCATCTCAGCAGGAGTAATTCCAGTCCTGAGGACTGGGTTTTTTTAACTGTATCACACCCACTCTTTCCCTTCTGCTTCCATCTTCAAGAACTGCAGGAGACATTGAAAACCTGTCAAAATGGAATATTTCTTTTACTGAACATGTATTACCCTTTATTTTTCAGGTGGATTTTGCAAACCGAGAGAGTCAATTGGCGTTTTATCATTCCATGGAGAAAACGGGTCAAGATATCAGAGACTTCTATGAAATGCTAGCAGAAAGAAGGCATGTATCTAATACATTGATTCCATTCTCTTGCTTTTCAAATAGGATTTTAAATGTAGTTAAAATTCCAGGACATAACGCCCAAATTATAGTTAAAGTAATCTTTAAAATAAAAGATTCTCTCTCAAGCCTACTCCCTCCTCCTAGAGCGCGCATACTCTTTATCCTGTTGACTCTCCCTCCTTTTTAAGATGTAAGTTTCATTGAAAAGTGACTATTACAGTTTGAACTTGGTGCAGAAAGCTTTCTGTGGTCATAATTGACACAGATGATACATTTAAAGCAGACAGGTGCTCTCATGGAATGTGCTGCAGTTTTTGTATGTATTTTAGTATCTTAGTTTTAATTTTTAGCTTTTTAAACTCCTTTTCACAGATGTAAATTATCAGCCTTAAGCTACACAAATTGGCAGATAAAAGCCAAGCAATGGATTATGGCTCTGAACTGCATCACATACTAAAATTAAGGTGTATGTGAAAAATTTGACTGAAACTTTTGGTCAGCTAGTTTCTATATATGCTCAGCTACCCAGCTGATTTGCTGCTTCATCTATTAATAGCTAGGGAATGGAAAGAGTGCTTTGTGTAACTCCTCTCCCCACTCTCAAAATAGTATATAAATTAACAAGCAACACGTGCTATTAACATCAGTCAGATATTTTTCTAATCTATTGAGCTGAAAGTGAAGTTTACACTCAGACCACCACTTCCCTAGCAGTATGATTTCTAGTATTGCTAAAATAGTAAAAGCTCTGAGCAGGACTTCAATTTCTTTTGCTATTTGTCATGAAAAATATCTTCTATCTAGATATTTTTCTATAGCATCTGTCATCATGGTGTGTAGGATTATACATGGGGTTGCAGAAGGGTCACTCATTTCTCTAGACTCTGGTTTAATGCAGCCTAACACAGTTCCACTCATAATTTTTTGGATTGTTGAAAAACCTACGAATTTTTTCATTACTAATGACTTGCTAAAGGATGGGCAAGTAAACGAGTCGGTAAATTTTTATGACTGTTTTAAAAACTGGCTTATATGTTAAGATTCTGAATTCTTGTAAATGAGTCCAGCGTGGTATTGTTTACACTAGTGAGCTACACATTATCTCAAAACGTGCTGCTCTTGTTTTAGATCTAAGTAGATCAAAATAACATATGTAATGTTGCCAGCTTTTAAAAAGTGAAGATTAGTTTGGAAATTGGAAACGATAATTTGCATAATGGAAATGAATTGGTGTGTTCCCAAATCATTGCCAAGAATTGTGATCTGCCAGCAGGCAGGCAGTGACAATTTCCTCTGGCTGAACCACACTGAATTAGAAAAAGAGAATTGCATTCATCAGATGTCTTTTAGTACACACATGCCATTTGAGCTGATCTTTGCTGTGAAATATTTCTGACTAGAACGCATTTTTCTAGAACAAGATGAAACTTAGACATCTGTTTTTCTTTCTTTCTTTAAAAAATCAGTTGTCATTATCCAAACCAATGTCTGATTTGAATGTTCACATAATCTTTACTTGGGAGCAGTGAACCAGGGAGCATAGAGGTCTGTTGGGGTGAGCGTGTTACTCATGAATAATAAAGCCACAACTTAAATTATGCAGGACACCATTTTGTGTAACAACTATATACCACATTATTATATAATCTGTATGTTACACACCATTTTACAGAAAATCTTTTTTAAAATGCTATAGATAATTTCTAAACATTTTATTGGGACTGTATCCTTCTAGCTGTAAAGCCAGGTTTTCTTACTTTTATGAGTGTACAGGGCTCGGGGAGAGAGAGAAATTATAATGAATACATTTTATCAAATTCTACAAATACATTAGATAACTTTTCTACATAAAAATGTTACAGTTTTAAGGCCCCACATATCAGAACTTTCTAGGACTAGAAGCAAGTTATATGTGCCCCTTTGAAAAACTGGGAATTTTCATTTGAATAGTACAAAGCACCTGTTTTAAGGTCTTCAGGGTCATGAAATATTTGACCCTAAACCTGTTAATGATTCAGAATTTTTGTGTATTACACATTCTGGGTCTTGTGCAAGTGTAAGTTCTTTGGGAACTTCTTTGTGTCAGGTTGACTTTTTTAAAATGACAGGTGCTCAAAGCTGCCTGAGCTATTGTAGTAGTTAAACATCGTCCCAAAGGAGACGGGTTGGGGCAAAGTACAAGTGAGGCAATCTGAGGCATATGATAAATGCAGTTTATCATATGGCTCAGCAATTTATCATTTATAAAGCATTTTGCCAGGTGGACAGACCCACTGGGTGACAGTCTGCAGTGCAAAGGGTAGCCATTTTTTTCAGATTAACTTTTTTATTTTAAAGAGACAGGTTTTGGTGCTATATGAATTTGGCCTGAACTTCCAGTGGTCAACTCGAGCTCATTAGCATGACTCCACCTGTCCTCATTAGCTGTCTCCTGACAGTTGCAATTCATAATATTCTGTAATCTTGTGCAGAATGAAAGTGTGTGCCCCTTTTAGGGGGGGAAGGGGTCGTTTTTCTTTTTGTATACTTCTTACAAGGTAGAAACATTCCACTTTTAGCACTAGAGAGGGTGTAAAACATACTTTTAAATGGTTGGGGAATCAGAGTACTCCATGCACTTCTAATGTAACAAAGATACAAAAAAAACCAACCCCTCTATCTGCCTCTTACTGGTTACAAGTTACTAGTTGAGAGATGGAAACCTTGACATTTGATCTGATGTATGTTTTCAGAGCTAATTACTGCTCTCTCATAGTAGCAGCTTTTGAAAGTGGGGGGTCTTTATATATACAGTGAAGCTTTTGCTCTGTAGGGTACAGTTTCATCAAATTGGTTTATATTTGTTCCCTGAATAAGGATGTAAATACTAATTTGGCGCTAAAAAACAAAAACAAAAAAAACCCCACGATAATAGGATTGATTCAAAGATGTTCACCCAAGCTACCTGATGAACAAAATAACTGAGACTAACACATTGATTCATCCACTATGCACTTATTCATTGTTGTTAAATCGATCGGTACAGCTATGATTATCTGCCATGATATATAACTAAATAAAGAAACAATCATAAAATAATTTTTCATGTAGAAAAGTTTCATAATTCAACATTTTGGTTAACAGGGAAAACTAACCACTGTATTGTTCTTGTTTTTGGCAGAGATGAAAGAAGAGGATCTTATGAATATGCGCCTGACCGTACTTACTATGAGACTGTTAGAACTCCAGGGACGTATCCTGAAGATCCTAGGAGAGAATATCCTGCACGAAGCAGAGAATTTTATGCAGAATGGGATCCTTATCAAGGAGACTACTATGACCCACGATATTATGACGATCCACGTGAATACAGGGATTACAGAGGAGATCCTTATGAACAAGATATAAGAGAATACAGTTATAGACAACGAGAGAGGGAGAGGGAAAGAGAGCGGTTTGAATCGGATCGGGACAGAGATCATGAAAGGAGGCCAATTGAACGTAGTCAAAGTCCAGCTCACTCCAGACGGCCGCAGAGCCCTGGAGCGTCTCCCTCGCAATCAGAAAGGCTTCAGAGTGATTCTGAAAGGAGGATCTACAGCAGGTCTTCAGATCGGAGTGGGAGCTGCAGCTCACTTTCTCCTCCAAGATATGACAAACTTGACAAGACGCGTGTAGAGCGTTACGCAAAAAATGAGAAAAATGATAAAGAACGTGCTTTTGACCAAGAGAGAATAGACAAAGACAAACGTTTGGTGAGGAAAGAGAAGCCAGAAAAACTAGAAAAGGATAAAACTGATAAGCAGAAACGAAAAGCAAAAATTCATTCACCAAGCTCTCAGTCTTCTGAAACAGACCAAGAAAATGAGAGAGAACCCAGCCCTGAAAAATTAAAGGGCAATAGTAAACAGAGTAAAGAGAGAGCTGACAAAGAAGGGACAGCCAAAAACCGCCTGGAACTAATGCCATGTGTGGTGCTGACTCGAGTAAAAGAAAAGGAAGGGAAAGTTATTGATCAGCCTGCTTTGGAGAAACTGAGAGCAAAGCTTGATAATGACACTATTAAATCTCCACTTCTTGAACAAAAAGTCCAGACATCTCAAATTGAGCAAACAAAATCTGACCAGTCTAAACTGGAACCTGTTAGAACTAAGGTGCCAAAAGAGAAGGTACTTGCCAGTCATGTAGAAGTAGTTGATAAAGAGGGAAAATTGAAGTCCAAGAAACACTTGAAGACAGAGCAGACTACAGAAGGGGCAAACGCAGTAGATCTTGACAAGTTAGAGGCTCGTAAAAGACGTTTTGCTGATGCAAACTTGAAACCTGACAGGCAAAAACTGGAAGTTAAAAGAAGCAGCCAAGACGAGGAAGATGCTGCACGCATGGTCTTGAAAAAGCAACTTGATGTGACAACTTCATCTAGAGAAGTTACAGTGTTACGGGAAGGAGAATTGGAAAGAAAGCCCTTGAGGAAAGAGATGCTTAAAAGGGAATCTAAAAAAATTAAACTGGAAAGACTTATTACTGTTACCAGCCCCAAAGATACACAGGAGCCTGCTAATGTTTCCGTTGGGATTGGCTTGCGTCCCAGTTTAGAACTGCAGCCTCGGCTAGGAGAGCCTGTTGATGAACCAGTGGAAACTCAAGAAATCCTTTCTAAAAAACTTAATCCAATAAAACCACAGCACAAACAAATGCAGCTGTTAGATGATCAAGGAACAGAGAGAGAGGACATGAAGAAAAATTTCTGTGGTCTTCCTGATGAGTTTCCTGACCATAAACTTGGCCAGGAGAAACCTCAGTCAGCTGATACAGAAGAGAAAATTGGTATTGACATTGATTACACACAAAGTTATAGAAAACAAATGGAGCAAAGTCGCAGATTAAAACAGCAGATGGAAATGGAGATAGCAAAGTCTGAGAAGTTTGGCAGTCCAAAAAAAGAAGTAGACGAATATGAAAGGCGTAGCCTGGTTCACGAGGTGGGCAAACCCCCACAAGATGTCACAGATGATTCTCCACCAAGTAAAAAGAAAAAGACTGACCATTTTGATTTTGAAATTAGCACTAAAAGAGAGAGGAACTATAGAAGCTCTCGCCAGGTGAGTGAAGATTCTGAAAGGACTGCCTGTTCACCTAGTATCAGACACTTTCCTTTTCATGAGGATGATGACACGCTAGATTCCCCAAGGCTAATGCCATTAAAAGAAACCAAAGAATCACCTAAAATAGAAGAAAAGGGTCTTTCATATTCCAATATGACTGTGAGGGAGGAATCCCTAAAATTTAATCCCTATGATTCTAGCAGAAGGGAGCAGATGGCAGAAATGGCCAAAATAAAGCTATCGGTACTTAGTTCTGAAGATGAATCAAATCGATGGGAATCTCAAGTGAAACAAGAGCCTGGCAGAGTTGACATTAGCTTCCCAAGTAGTATAGTTAAAAGAGACAGCATACGAAAGCGGTCTGTACGGGACCTGGAACCAGGGGAGGTACCTTCAGATTCTGATGACGACAATGAAAATAAACCCCATTCTCCTAAAGCCTCATCGTTATTAGAGAGTTCCAGGTTATCTTTTTTATTAAGGGACAGAGAAAGAGAGGAAAGGCTGTCAACTTCTTTAGAAAGAAACAAATTTTACTCCTTTGCATTGGATAAGACAATCACACCAGACACAAAAGCCTTGCTTGAAAGAGCTAAATCTCTCTCTTCATCTAGAGAAGAAAACTGGTCTTTTCTGGATTGGGACTCAAGATTTGCTAGTTTTAGAAACAATAAAGACAAAGAGAAAGTTGACTCTGCTCCAAGACCTATTCCATCTTGGTATATGAAAAAGAAAAAAATCAGGACTGATTCAGAAGGAAAACTAGATGATAAGAAAGAGGATCATAAAGAGGAGGAGCAAGAGAGACAGGAATTGTTTGCTTCTCGATTTTTACATAGCTCAATCTTTGAACAAGATTCTAAACGTCTACAGCATTTAGAAAGAAAAGATGATGACCTGGACTTCATTTCTGGTCGAATATATGGGAGACAGACTTCTTCTGATGGGAGTAACAGTGCATCTGAGTTGGTGCAAGAACCGGTTGTTCTTTTTCACAGTAGATTTATTGAGCTAACCCGAATGCAGCAAAAAGAAAAGGAGAAAGATCAAAAACCAAAAGAAGCGGAAAAGCAGGAAGACAAAGAAAATCGGCCTAAGACACCAGAAACTGTTCCTGATAATAAAGAACCAGAACATAAATCTTCATCATTAGTTGGGCCTTCTTCAGTCACAGTTGTACCTCAAGAATCAGCACCAGTCATATCTGAGAAGGTAGCAAATGAAAAAATAGTAGTGGATATAACTTCTGCAAGAGAAGAAAGGCCATCTGAACTTGCTTCTACAACAGAAGAACCAAAACCTCTTCCTGAACTTGTTGCTCCTGTCAAAGTAGAACCACCTGAGCAACTTGAACCGCCCCCAGTAATAGAAGTCAATAAAGATGTCATTCCTGCAACTCTGGCTTCTGAGGAAGACTCAGTATCTACAGAGCATCCTTCATACTTGGATACAAAGCCGCCTACACCGGGAGCTTCATTTTCACAAACAGACATCAACGTAGATCCAGAACCTGACAACACACACTTGATTCCACCACTTCCCAAATTGGTTCAAAAGTCTGATGAATCTAGCAAACCTAAAGAGGAAAATGCCCTACCTGCTGCTAACACCGATCCTAATGCAAGTCAGAAAGCAGAGGTAGTTGCTGAGATTTTGCCGCCTGTTTCTGACAATGACATGGAAGTTGAACCCCCGGTTGTTGTAAAAGATAAAAAATCATACAAAAGTAAACGTTCCAAGACTCCTGTTCAGTCAGCCACAACAAATATCACAGAGAAACCTGTCACAAGGAAGAGTGAAAGGATTGACCGTGAAAAACTTAAAAGATCAAGCTCTCCTCGTGGTGAAGCACAGAAACTTTTAGAATTGAAAGTAGAAGCAGAAAAAGTGTCAAGAAATGCTGCTAAATCTCCTAGTGCTGCAACAGAGCCAGAAAACGTAGAGCCAAGTTTGCCAGTAGGTCGAACTAGACGCAGAAATGTAAGATCCGTTTATGCTACCACAGGAGACAATGAAGGCCCATCTCCAGTGAAGGATCCGGCAGAGGTAACTAGGTCTACCAGAAAAAGAGGAGAAAAGGAACCGCAGGAGACTGTAACAACTGTTCCTACCACACCAAGAAGAGGAAGGCCTCCAAAATCACGCCGTAAGCCTGAGGAAGAAATCTCTCCTATTAAGACAGAACCGGTACAGCAAGAAGCAGAAGAAACTGAGACTAAAGAAACAGTGGAAACCCCTAAACCTGCAGAGGGATGGAGATCTCCTAGATCCCAAAAACTAACACATAGTCATTCATTAGCTGCAAGCAGTCAGCAGGGGAAAAAAGGGAAAAATGAACCGAAGGCAGATATCGCTGTAGAATCTGAAGAGGCCACTGAAACAGCTGGTCAGGAAGAAAATATTAGTGAGAACAGCAATAAATTAAAGACTACAGACAAAGAAGCAGCAACAAGCGAACAGAAACGTGACAGAAAAGAACTTGATGTGGACAAAAATCTTCCAGAAACCCCCACAGTTGAGATTGTAGAGAAAAAAAATGCCCCGGAAAAAGCTACTAAATCCAAACGAGGAAGATCTAGAAATGCCAAGACTGTTGTAGATAAAGCATCCTTGTGTCTGAAAAATGTGGAAATACGTCTCAATGTTGATGAAGTCAAAGGTGCCCTGCGACCAAGTGAAGAGGAAGCAGAGCCTGTGGCAATATCACCAGCAAAAATCAAAAGCCCACAAAAAGAGGACAATTTGTCACCCCATTTTGTAAAGAATGAGCCAGAAGATCCATTCCAGGAAACAGAAAAAGAAATTATGCATGAATCAAACCAATCACCGGAAGCTGCCCAGTTAGCAAAGCAGATTGAACTTGAACAGGCTGTGGAGAACATTGCAAAGCTCACAGAAACACCATCAGTTGCTGCTTACAAAGAACAGGCAGCTGACGTGTCCGAAGTTCGTCAGGAGGAGGAGGGAGACAAACCTGCACATCAGGCTAGTGAAACAGAACTGGCAGCAGCTATTGGATCCATCATAAATGATATTTCTGGAGAAGCAGAAAGCTTTCCTGCTCCTCCAACTTATCCTGCTGCTGAATCAGAATCTGAGATACCTGCAGAACCAGTGGTGTTACCATCCCCTAGGGAAGAAATGGAGCCTGAAACTGATCAGGCAGTTAACAATATCTTGGAAACAGAAGCTGCTGTTGGACCCTCCGTGCAACAAGTAACTGGCACTACCCCATCAACAGTAGAGGCAGAAAATAAGGAGGCTGAAGTGAGCTTCAGTGAATCTTCAAATTCTGCACAGGAAGCTGAAACTTTACAGGAAACCGAAGTTTCTCGGAAGGAAAAAGGCCGCCAAAAGACCACCCGGCAAAGACGTAAACGGAGCATGAGCAAGAAAGGGGATACCGCCGAAGTTAGTGCTTTTGAGCCTGAAAGGGTACAAAGTAAGTCTCCTAATGCCAATGAAGTTAAGGCAAAACCAGAAGAAACCTTGAAAGATGAAAAGCAAAATAAAAACTCTGTTCAGGTTTCTACTGAATTGAATATTACTGATGCAAGCAAGGGTGCAACCACTGAGAGAATTTCTCATGAAGCTGTTTCTGAGAGCAATGTCCCTCCTAAAGCTCCTGCTCCTCTGGACCTACCTTCCCAGCCCGTTCCTGTGGATGATGTGAGCCAAACTGGATTCAAGCTACGGTCAGCTATTGAAAATGCACCCGTTACGCCACCAAGTGCTTCAAATATGACTGTTCCTTCAGTTCCTTCTGCAACTGCAGCAAAATTACCCACCCCTGCACCAGCTGGGATAGTCCCCCTCCATTCCAGCACCAACGTGACAGAATGGATTGTAAGGCACGATGACACCCGCGCTCGTTCCACCCCACCGCCGGCTCTTCCCCCTGATACTAAAGCATCTGATATTGATACAAACTCCAGTACTCTGAGGAAGATACTTATGGAGCCCAAATATGTTTCAGCAACTAGCCTTGCTACTACGCATGTCACAACTTCTGTTGCTGAGCCAGTTAGTGCACCTCGTTTGGAGGAGGCACCTCCTCATCCTCCAGCAGAGGCCATAAAACCAGTGTCAGAGGAAAAGCCAGCCGTTCCTATCACTAATTCTTTGGATCCTCCAGTAGCAGAGGCGCCAGTTTTCAGTGAGAAAGAAAAAATAAGTACAGTTATTGCTCCCAAAGCTACTTCCGTTATAAGCAGAATATCCCATAGCATTGATCTAGAGGAAACGCCAAGGATAACATTGATGAAGCAAGTCCCCCAAACCCAGACATGTTTAGTTAATGCGCCTTCACCAAAATACAAGCCGAGACCTAGCACAAATGATAACAGCAGGTTTCATCCAGGATCTATGTCTGTTATTGAAGATAGGCCCGTGGAAACTGGATCCAGCCCAGGTCTGCGAGTAAACACTTCAGAGGGTGTTGTGCTTTTGAGTTACTCAGGACAGAAAACAGAAGGCCCTCAACGAATTAGTGCAAAGATCAGTCAGATTCCTCCAGCAAGTGCTGTTGATATAGAGTTTCAGCAGTCTGTGTCCAAGTCACAAATTAAACAAGAACCTATTACTCCATCGCAGCCACCACCGAAAGGTTCTCAAACTCCCACAGGATATGGGAATGTGTCCACCCATTCTTTGGTACTAGGAACCCAACCTTACAATACATCACCTGTGATCTCCTCCGTTAAACAAGAACGCACTACCTTAGAGAAATCTGAATCAGGCCACCTTTCTGTCCAGACTCCTGCTTCTCAGTCAGGGCCTGTTAAAGTCCTCTCCCAAACTGTAAACACTCCACCTGTACTAGTTCACAACCAGATGGTACTCTCTCAAAGTGTAGCTTCCGCCAACAAAAAACTTCCTGATCTGACTGCTCTGAAAGTGGAGACTAAGGCTCTTCAGCCATCAAACTTGAGCCCTGGGGTCAGTCCTCATCACCCTTCCCTGTCTGGTAAAATGCATTCAGAAGCAAACCATGTCAGCTCAGGACCCAACACCCCAACAGATCGGGCTATTTCTCATTTGGGGATTACAAAACAGGAGCCACATTCCCCACGTACAAGTGGGCATTCTCCCTCTCCATTTCCAAGGACTTGTCATCCTGGTAGTACCTCATCTCCAGCTTTATCTAGTAACACCTCTGTCATGCTGGCTCCAGGAATTCCTGTGCCTCAATACATCTCCAGTATGCATCCTGAGCAATCTGTTATAATGCCCCCTCATAGTGTAACACAGACTGTATCCCTTGGCCATCTGTCACAAGGTGAAGTGAGAATGAATACCCCTCCTTTGCCTGGTATTCCCTATGGCATCCGCCCAGAAGCGCTCCACTCTCCCAGAGCAGCTCTACAACCTCAGATAGAAATTAGACCTCAGAGATCCAGCACACCTCAGCCAGCTCCAATTAGAGACATAGTCATGCCTCCGTTATCTTCTCAGCATCCCCCAGAAGATGAAATGCATTACCATCATACTGTGTGTAGAGGGTCAGCCCCTGTACAGTCCGACGTGTTAGTAATGCAGACAGATTATCGCATGCATGCTACGGGTATAAGACTCGACCAGTACAATGTGCCTCGAGATGTGAGGATGATGATGCACCCACACTTGGCAGCAGTGGGCGACCACCACCCTGAAACTAGACAATCCAGAACACCAGAAGGGTCTGTGAAAACTCCCCCAGTCAGCAAGACTCCACAACCTGGAAAAGAGGCGCCCAAGTCTTCTGAAGTCAAAATGGCGCACTCTCCCCACAGTGAGCCCCGGCTCCTCAGCGTCCCTCCCAGCAGCCAGCTTCCTGGACTGCCTTTGACACAGCCTGTGGTTGTACCTCATGGAGTACAGATCATGCATCCTGCAGGGAGTTCCTTTCATGATTATAGATCTGTGTATGGAGACATGAGAAATTACCATACAGCAGCCCAGCTTGGTCATCCTCAGTTCCCTGGAGCATCGCCAATTGGTCTGCCTTCCCGGAGTATGACCCCATCTCAGGTGAGAAAATTATGATTTCCTCTGTTTTCCTTTACCTGAGTTTAAAACATATTATGATAAATATAGTCCTAATGCAGTTGCATCTGACTGTAGTGGGAGTTACAACTGGGATGAGTTTGGCTCATTCCTCTTGCACTCTGCCCTCTCCGTTTAAGGTTGTGTTTTATAGTACTACAGTGCTAAAAATCAGTTATTTTTGTTTGAGAAATATGGGATAAACACCTTTTTTAAGCTACTAGGAAGGAATTAAGGGGGAGAATCCCCTAATTGATTTTCTTTTTATCACAACAGGGCTCCATTCTGGGAGTGCATGAAATGTATTTATAAATTCCTAGGTGTAGTGATATAAGAGAGGAACAATTCCCGACATAGGCAAGCTGCCACATTGTTTGAGTTCATTCACTTGTAGCTATTTTCCTCTCCAGTAATTACTGTATTATGCAGACAAATAGCATGGGAGTGAGTGAGATATCGATACCTAGTTGGGTTGATGGTGTAGTTAAGGGTGGTCCTGCAGCTTGAGGCGCTGAATTGGGGGTCTGGATTCAGATTCCATCTGTGTTTGAAAGTCTCTGTGCTTTTGCGCCTTCATCTATAAAATACTGGTAAGAACTCCCATTACTGTGGTGAGAATAAATTTATTAACAGGTGTGAGGAAGTCAGATACTACAGTGATAGGGACCATACTGAGAACCCAATAGATGTCTAGAAAGATTTAAGCAGGAGAAATCATTTGACTGTTTCCCAAGTCTAATTGTTAAATGAGAGAGATTTGTGCATTCTCCAAAGTTTTCCCTTTCTCTCCCATCATTGCTTTGTAGGGTCTGCCAGAAGGTGAACACTCACATCCCAGTCAGCCGGTGCGCAGCAAAACTCCTCAGATTTCCCAGGACTCCAAGGGGTCACAGGCAGCAGGACCTGAGCAAACCCACCACAGCACTGTAAATAGGCATGCAGCACAGATAGACCCTCATGTACATCTTCCGAGGGCACAGGCAGATACGGGCCAAACTTCCTATCCTTCCCCTGTTGCTATTTCAATGAAACAGGAGCTTCCATCACCACACCAGCCTCAGGCAGTTCAGAAGCAATCTTTGTTTATCCCTACAACTTCAGGCCCTGGGGCCCCACCGGGGCTGTCGTTGTCCCGTTCGGAACCTCAGTCTGCTCTAATACAAGATCCATCTCCTCACTCTGTTTCTCAGAGACCTGTGGATATGGTTCAGCTCCTAACAGTAAGTATCTCTCTTTCTCTTTCTCCTTCTTGAGCTGCTGTCTGTTGCTTGTTTCGTTATGTCTGAACCAGGACTAGGGCAAAGGGAAAAATAAGCGGTAGTATTCTGCCAAGCTCCTCCCACTTGTGACACCAAAAATGTTGTGTGCCACTCACATTAGGTAATGCAACTCTTCATAATGTGACCATCGCTCTACTTTCTTGGGTGCTTTTATCACTAGTGAAATAGTTAACAATGTTGGCATTTACGTGAATATTCTTAGACTCCAGTGATAAGAGTTACCACCTCATTGAGATGAATGAGAAGAGTCCATATGTCTGAGTTCATGTTTGACTGTCTACAGTCTGACTGTTCACATTTGGAATATTCTCTTTGCAAATCAAGAAGGCTAGAGATTATTTATTTAAAAAAATATTAGATTCTGGAGCATGGGGAGGAGAGAGAGGTGGGTAGAGGAAGGATGGTGATGTGGTTAGAGTGCCAGCCTAGGAATCAGGAGATCCAGGTTCAAGTCCCTGCTCAGCCAGAGACTTCCTGTCTGACCATGGGCAAGTCACCTAGTCTCTCTATGCCTCAGTTCCCTAAGTATAACATGAGGATAAATGTATGAAAGTTTTTGGGGTCTCAGATACTAAGGTAATGGGGACCTTGGATAAACAGACAGGAGGCCACTGTCATAGAATCATAGAATATCAGGGTTGGAAGGGACCTCAGGAGGTATCTAGTTCAACCCCCTGCTCAAAGCAGGATCAATTTCCAACTAAATCATCCCTGCCAGGGCTTTGTCAAGCCTGACTTTAAAAACCTCTAAGGAAGGAGATTTCACCACCTCCCTAGGTAACCCATTCCAGTGCTTCACCACCCTCCTAGTGAAAAAGTTTTTCCTAATATCCAACGTAAACCTCCCCCACTGCAACTTGAGACCATTATTCCTTGTTCTGTCATCTGGTACCACTGAGAACAGTTTAGATCCATCTTCTTTGGAACCCCCTTTCAGGTAGTTGAAAGCAGCTTTCAAATCCCCCCCTCATTCTTCTCTTCTGCAGACTAAACAATCCCAGTTCCCTCAGCCTCTCCTCATAAGTCATGTGCTCCAGCCCCCTAATCATTTTTGTTGCCCTCCGCTGGACTCTTTCCGATTTTTCCACATCCTTCTTGTAGTGTGGGGCCCAAAACTGGACACAGTACTCCAGATGAGGCCTCACCAACGTTGAATAGAGGGGAATGATCATGTCCCTCAATCTGCTAGCAATGCCCCTACTTACACAGGCCAAAATGCCGTTAGCCTTCTTGGCAACAAGGGCACACTGTCGACTCACGCCCAGCTTCTCATCCACTGTAACCTCTAGGTCCTTTTCTGCAGAACTGCTTCCTAGCCATTCAGTCCCTAGTCTGTAGCAGTGCATGGGATTCTTCTGTCCTAAGTGCAGGACTCTGCACTTGTCCTTGTTGAACCTCGTCAGGTTTCTTTTGGCCCAATCTTCCAATTTGTCTAGGTCCCTCTGTATCCTATCCCTACCCTCCAGCATATCTACCACTCCTCCCAGTTTAGTGTCATCTGCAAACTTGCTGAGAGTGCAATCCACGCCATCCTCCAGATCATTAATGAAAATATTGAACAAAACCGGCCCCAGGACCGACCCTTGGGGCACTCTGCTTGATACCGGCTGCCAGCTAGACATGGAGCCATTGATCACTATGAAGAAATAAGTGTTGCATTGATAATTTGGTAGGATGTGGCCCAAATCAGTCCTTGCTGGGAACCAACTATGAGAAGGCATTAAATGTACTGCATTCTTAAAACACTATACTTGGTGTCATAATTGCTGCTGAAAGTGCCAGAAGCATATGAGCAGCACAGATGTGATTTCCCTCACAATTAAGATAACTTTTGCATACTAGAAGCACGTTCCTGTCAGTGTTTCATTATATCTTTATTTTACTCCTTCATTTGTTTGTATTAAAATTTCTTCATCCTTTATTTTCAGAAATACCCAATCGTGTGGCAGGGCCTTTTGGCTCTAAAGAATGACACAGCTGCAGTTCAGCTCCACTTTGTCTCTGGTAACAACGTCTTGGCGCACCGGTCCTTGCCAGCACCTGAAGGAGGACCTCCACTACGAATTGCTCAGCGCATGCGACTGGAGGCTTCGCAGTTGGAGGGTGTGGCACGCAGAATGATGGTACGGGGTAATATATTGCTTTGGGGTCTGCAGTAAGTGATGGGGCTTCTGAAATATTGGTGGGGCAAGTGTGTCTCCTTTGACGTAAAGGATTAAATGCAAACATGAATGGGTGTCTAGTCTTCACTTAGTTCAGGTGAGGGAGTGGTGTTGATTTGGGATCATACAGCTCGTGTGTTACTCTGCTCTCTACAGAAAGGTAGATTGTCAATAGCAGACTTGTCAGACATGACCCTTAAAAGAAAATTGAACTAATCTGTCTCTTGCCAATGTAACAGACTTTTACTAGCTCAGAAGTGTCTAAGCAACATGGGAAGTGGAAGTTGTTGGTTTTGTGCGTTGGAAGCTGAGAAGTTTCCATAGTCTCTTCGCCTATTTTTTTAATTGGCTGAGAAGTCTACAGTGGCCTTTCACAACACCCACAGCCAATTAATTCCTGAGACGTTCAAAGAGAGGATTTTCCGGTAAAGGTTTAAAGATAATGAATGTGTGTCAGGAACAGGCATGTCCCTAGCAAACGCTTGATATGTTCTTTATTTGAGGACTGTATGTTAAATTGATTTTTGAAACACGGGAATGGAATAGGAGCTTGCTCTGTCCACCCCATGCATTGACCTGGTATTGCAGTGTCTCCAGGACCAGTGCCAAAAAACGCTTGACTGTTAATTGTCCTCTTTTCTTCCCAGGTGGAGAGTGATTACTGCCTGTTACTGGCCTTGCCTTGTGGACGAGACCAGGAAGATGTCGTGAATCAGACTGAGTCACTTAAGGCTGCATTCATCAGCTACCTGCAGGCTAAACAAGCTGCAGGAATCATCAATGTTCCCAACCCCGGCTCTAATCAGGTATTTGCATGGAAACAGTGAAATTTTGCAGTTAAAAATTAAATTAAAATAATACTATTATATAGTTATGGGATATAAACCAAAAAAATCCTTTTGTGTTTAGTGTCAAGGTGCATGCTTGTGTCTTCAAAAGAATTAGCATGTGAAGTGCTAGCCTTTTATTTCTTTGGTGAAAATATAATAAAGTAAATCATTTAATTTTTAATGGTGAACTGCTAAGACAAAAGAAAAAAGTTTGTTCTTCTTCGAGTGATTGCTCCTATGGATTCCAGTTAGGTGTGCGCGCTGTGCGTGCACGGCTCTTCGGAAGATTTTTACCCTAGCAACTCCGGCGGGTCGGCTGGGCGCCCCCTGGAGTGGCGCCGCTATAGCGCTAGATATATACCCCAGCCGACCCGTCCGCTCCTCAGTTCCTTCTTCCCGCCCGTGACGGCCGTTGGAACAGTGGAGTGCTCCTTTGACCTCCACATCCCTAGCGTATCTCTGGTTCTATTGTATATAGTTAGTTAAAATAGTTAAATAAGTTAGTTAGTTAGTGTATTAAGGGGAATTAGGGGGGCTAGCCCCTCTTTTTCCCGAAACGGTGCGGGCTCATGCCCAAGGCACCGGGGTTCAAGCCCTGTTCGGCTTGCCAGCGGCACATGCCAATTGGTGACCCTCACGACTCCTGCCTGCGCTGCCTCGGAGAGTCCCATCGAGCAGATAAGTGCCCGATTTGCAAGTCATTTAAGCTGCGGACTAAAAAAGAGAGAGACTTTAGGCTAAAGAAGCTCTTAGTGGAATCGGCACTTAGCCCTACGGTGCCGACCCCAGCGGCTCAACAGTCGTCCTCAGTACGAAGCGCACCAGCGGTCCCGAGCCGGTCCGGTACCGAGACTCTTAAAAAGCTACAGCTGGCACCGGCGCCCCGGCACCGGTCCCTTTCTCCGGCGAGGAAGCGCAAGACGGCGCAGACGGCCACCAAGCCTCCTGCACCGGGACCGCTCACCCAGCCACCTCCGGCACCGACTGTGGTGGTGCACAGACCGTGCACAGTACCGTTGACTCCGGCGCCACAAGAGCCGTCGAGTCCAGTACCGCCCTGCTCCCCGGTGCAAACTGCGGTTGAGCTGCCTCTCCCGTCGACGCGAGAGAGCTGATTGAGCTCACAGAGGCACCGTGTCTCCAGCCCCCGGCGCCGCCGGTGCGGGCTGTGAAGTCAGTGGGCAAACCGGCCATCATGAGGCCTCCTTCCCCTGACGGACGAGACAGAAGGCATTCCCACTCGCGGTCCCGATCCCGATCACGGAGACGGTCGCCTTCTCGCCGATCCAGATCCCGGCACCGGTCTCGCTCCTGGTACCGTTCTCCATCTCGGCGCCGGTCGCAGTCCCGGTACCGCGATGTGGAGCGGTACCGGTCGCACTCCCGGAGACGATCCCGGTCTCCCGACCGTCGGTACCGAAGAAGGTCCGGATCCCGGTATTGCTCCCGGTACCGGTCATCACGCAGCCGCTCCCGCCGACGTCGGTCGAGATCGCGGTCAACCTCCCGGTACCCGCACGGTCGATGGTCCTGCTCTCGCTCCCGGCACCGCGACGACCGGCACCGATCCCCGGCACCGTCCAGGGACAGACCGGCGGCATCAACGGTGCAGTCCCTGAGCGCCTCTGCCGCCCCCCACCCCCCCCCCCCCACACACCTTCCGTGGCCTTCCCGCCAACCTTCGGTCGCCTCTCAAGCGGGCAGCGGTGGTGATCTTCGGGCCGACCCCCAAGGGCAGGACCACGGTCCGCAGCAGTGGGGCTTCTGGACCCCCTGGGCTTATCACGAGGCTCAAGGGGTCCCCTTCCTTCAGCGACCCAGGACCTCTGACTACATGGTGCCGGACGCCACGGTCAGCAGGCCTCCTCCATCACCGCAGGTTGAGGCTCCACCGCTATCTGTAGCGGCAGAGCATCCCGTAGACGCGGAGGCTTCGCACCCCATGACGAACCACATCCAGAAGCCATGGGCCAGGGCCTATCCTCGTCTTCCTCACCGGATGAGGCGGTGGCGGGGGCATCGACATCGGACCCCCCACCGATTGACCTGCGGGCCCACCAAGACCTGCTTCGACGGGTGACACAGGCCATTGACCTCCCTGTCAAGGAAGTCGCTGAGGACGATGACCCGGTGACCAGAGTCCTTGGAGCTGAGGCTCCGCTGCGAGTGGCCCTGCCCTTTATCCGGACCATTCAAAAGAATGCCAATACGATCTGGCAGTCGCCGGCGATCATCCCTCCCACCGCTCGAGGGGTGGAACGGAAATACTCAGTTCCCCCTAGCGGGTACGAGTATTTGTACACACATCCAACTCTGGACTCCCTGGTAGTACAGTCCGTGAATGACCGGGAGCGACATGGGCAACCAGCTCCGGCGCCAAAATCCAAGGACGCGCGAAGGATGGACCTGTTGGGCCGGAAGGTCTATTCGTCCGGTGGCCTCCAGCTACGGATTGCCAATCAGCTGGCTCTCCTTGGTCGCTACACCTACGACACCTTGGTGTCCCTTTCTAAATTTACGGAGCTGATACCAGCAGCCTCCAGACCGGAATTCTCAGCCCTTATTGAGGAGGCCAAGAAAGCCTCCCGGTCCTCCCTCCAGGCCTCCCTGGACTTGGCAGACTCAGGAGCCAGAACTTTGGCCTCGGGAGTGACCATGAGAAGAATCTCCTGGCTGCAGTCTTCCACCTTGCCGCCCGAGGTCCAGCACACTCTGCAGGACCTGCCCTTCGACACCAAGGGCCTCTTCTCAGAGAAAACAGACTCGAGGATTCAGACTCTTAAAGATGGCCGAGTCGCCATCCGCACCCTGGGCATGCACACACCAGCTACCCAGCGGAGGTCCTTCCGGCAGCAGCCGTACCGCCGGTTTAATCAGGCCAGGCCACGGCCTGATAATCTGCGCAGAGGCAGGGTGAACCGCCGGAGACCGTCGGGCAACCGTGGAAATCAGTCCCAAGCGCCCTCCAAAGCCCCTCAGGGGCCTAAGTCTGCCTTTTGATGGGACGCCCGAGGACGGCCCATCAGTCTCTTCACCGGATCCTTCCCCGTTATTTTTCAACCGTCTTTCCCACTTCCTCCCGGCGTGGTCCCAGATAACAACGGACAACTGGGTACTTCGTACGGTGGAGTATGGTTACCGCCTTCAATTTGTTTCGCCCCCTCCCCGTCCCTCTTCAGGGACCCCTCTCACAAGCAGTTCCTCTTGCAAGAGGTCGAGACTCTGCTGAGTTTGGGGGCCATAGAGGAGGTGCCGAGCAACATGTGAGGCCGGGGATTTTATTCCCGATATTTCCTAATCCCCAAGGCGAAGGGAGGTCTACGACCTATACTAGACCTCCAAGAGCTCAACAGATACCTCCTCAAGCTCAAGTTTCTCATGGTAACCCTGGGGACCATCATTCCCTCCCTGGATCCGGGAGACTGGTTTGCCGCCCTCGATATGAAGGACACGTACTTCCATATCGCGATTTACCCTCCCCATTGACGCTACCTGCGGTTCATAGTCAGCAACGTGCACTACCAGTTTGCGGTGCTACCCTTCGGCCTCTCCACGGCGCCACGGGTCTTCAAGTGCATGGCAGGGGTTGCCACAGCCCTCCGCCGTCGTCGCATGCACGTGTACCTGTATCTCGACGACTGGCTCATCCGCGGGCCATCCCGCCAGCTGGTAGCAAGTCAAATGGCCGAGATCCTAGCCCTGTTTCAGCGCCTAGGACTTCTGATAAACGCCGAGAAGTCCACTTTAGCTCCATCACAGAGAGTGGAATTTATTGGAGCGGTCCTGGATTCCAATTTGGCCAGGGCCTGCCTCCCTTGACCTCGGCACCAGGCGATGGTCTCCTTCGTCCGGGACCTACAATCCTTTCCCACAACAACGGTGCGATCCTGCCTCCGCCTCTTGGGCCACATGGCGTCATGCACGTTCGTGACTACGTACGCGTGGCTGCGCCTTCACCCGTTTCAAACTTGGCTTGCGTCGGTGTACCGGCCGCACCGCGACCCCATAGACATGGTAGTGTCAGTCACGAAACCGACCCTCGATTCACTCAACTGGTGGCTGGACCCAGAGGTCGTGTGTGCCGGAGTCCCATTCCGCCCTCCTCGCCCGTCCGTCACCCTGACCATAGATGCCTCAGAGTTGGGGTGGGGGGCGCACCTCGGCGACCTACACACCCAGGGTCTCTGGTCGCCCCGAGAGCTCTCCCTACATATCAATGTCAGGGAGCTGCGGGTGATCCACCTCGCGTGTCAAACCTTCCACGCCCATCTTCAAGGGCGCTGTGTGGCGGTGTTCACGGACAACACGACGGCGATGTTTTATGTCAACAAGCAGGGTGGGGCCCGCTCCTCCCTGCTTTGCACGGAGGCGATGCTCCTTTGGGACTTCTGCATTCTCCACTCGATTCACCTGGTAGCGTCCTTTTCTTCCAGGAGTGCAGAACACGCTGGCCGACCATCTCAGCTGGTCATTCCTCTCCCATGAGTGGTCCCTTCGTCCAGATGTGGTGCACACAATTTTCCGAAGGTGGGGGTTTCCCCAGATAGACCTGTTTGCCTCCAAAGAAAACAGGAAGTGCCACCAGTTCTGTTCTTACCAGGGTCGCTCCCGAGGCTCCCTGTCGGACGCATTCCTCTGCTCGTGGACGGATCACCTACTATATGCCTTCCCTCCGTTCCCACTCGTACATCGGGTGCTGCTCAAGCTTCGGAGGGACAGGGCCCGCCTCATACTCGTCGCTCCGGCCTGGCCGAGTCAGCACTGGTACACTCTGCTGCTCGAGCTCTCCGTACGGGATCCCATTCCCCTCCCATTATGGACGGACTTGATAACGCAGGACTTTGGCAGGCTCCGCCACCCGGACCTACAGTCCCTCCATCTTACAGCTTGGTGCCTGCGTGGCTGACTCGCGCGGAGCGTGTCTGTTCGGCTGAGGTACAGCAAGTCCTGATGGAAAGCAGGAAGCCATCCATTCGCTCAACCTACCTCGCGAAATGGAAGCATTTCGCCCTCTGGTGCGATCAGAGAGGCCTTAATCCTTTCGTGGTCCCTATCCCGACGATCCTGGACTACCTCTGGTCCCTTAAGGAGCAAGGTCTCGCCGTCTCCTCTTTGAAGGCGCACCTAGCGGCACCTTCAAAGAGGCACCGCCTTTCGACCGGCCGTAGGAGAACGGTCCATCTTTTCCATCCAAATGGTTTCCCGCTTCCTTAAGGGTCTAGACCGCTTGTACCCGCCTACCTCGTCCTGGGATTTGAACCTAGTTCTAGCCAAGCTTATGGGAGCTCCCTTCGAGCCCTTGGCCACGTGCTCCCTGCTCTACCTGTCATGGAAGACGGCTTTCCTCGTCGCTATAACTTCAGCGAGATGAGTTTCCGAGCTTCGTGCTCTAACGGTTGGTCCACCGTATACCATCTTCCACGGAGACAAGGTGCAGCTTCGACCACACCCGGCCTTCCTCCCTAAGGTGGTGTCGGCCTTCCACTTAAACCAGGACATTTTCCTCCCAGTCTTTTTCCCGAAGCCGCACACCTCAAGTCGTGAACAGCTTCACACCCTGGACGTCCGCAGGGCCCTCGCATTTTACATAGAGCGGACGAAGCCCTTCCGGCGTTCGCCCCAGCTATTCGTTGCGGTTGCTGATCGCATGAAAGGCAAGCCGGTCTCCTCTCATAGGATTTCCTCCTGGGTAACATCTTGTATCCGGACATGTTACGAGCTTGCTCGTGTGCCAGCTAGCCGCCTCACCGCTCACTCTACAAGAGCACAAGCCTCGTCTGCCGCCTTCCTGGCCCATGTCCCCATCCAGGACATCTGTAGAGCGGCCACCTGGTCTTCTGTCCACACCTTCGCTTCCCACTACGCGTTGGTGCAACAATCCAGAGACGATGCAGCCTTTGGCTCAGCAGTCTTACACTCTGCCACGTCTCACTCCGACCCCACCACCTAGGTAAGGCTTGGGAATCACCTAACTGGAATGCATAGGAGCAATCACTCGAAGAAAAGACGGTTACTCACCGTTGTAACTGTTGTTCTTCGAGATGTGTTGCTCCTATCCATTCCAGACCCGCCCTCCTTCCCCACTGTCGGAGTAGCCGGCAAGAAGGAACTGAGGAGCGGACGGGTCAGCTGGGGTATATATCTAGCGCTATAGCGGCGCCACTGCAGGGGACGCCCAGCCGACCCACCGGAGTTGCTAGGGTAAAAATCTTCCGAAGAGCCGTGCACGCACGGCGAGCACACCTAACTGGAATGGATAGGAGCAACACATCTCGAAGAACAACAGTTACAACGGTGAGTAACCGTCTTTTTTGCCCTTTGCTGCTGCTTTGATTTATAAATTTCTGTCTTTTTAAAAACAAAACTGATCTTTGCTCTTTTTGAACATTAGAAATCTGAAGTCCTCACTTCCCTGTTTTTCATGGATGTCCCAGGAACTTTTTTTCAGGACACCTGAAATATGTTTTTCATTACGTAAATCAAAAAGTTTGTCTTGTATAACTACAAAACGCTTGTTCCAGACATATTGCTGCACTGAGTTAGATTTGTTCTGTGTTTAACAAGAATAGTCTCTTGGAATGAGTATTCAGTTTGATGAACGATGTGGAAGAGGAAAGTCAGATAAATGGAGACACTATCAAAGCTGTTTCTTTGTTCAAAATGAATATTAACGACACTTGCTTAGTGTTTCATGATAACTCAAGTCAGACGTTAAGTTACTGGGAAAAAATCCTCCCCTCTGAAACGCGTGTTGCTACTGTGTCAGAACTGGCCGTAGCAATGTGAGCGTGCGCTTTCAAAAAATGCCCTTTTGTGTGATTAGTCTGCAACCCTAGAAAATGTTGCCACCGGTGTCCCAGTTTTTGATCACTTTACATAAAGCTCTGTAACCTTAAGCTGCAGCTTCTCTCATCTTTTCCCCTATCCCCCACCAACTGGTTTACACTGAAAAGTTAGGTCGACCTAGCTGTGTCACTCAGGGATGTGAAACATCCAAACCTCCAAGTGATGTAATTAAGCTGACCTTACCCTTGGTGTAGCCAGCACTAGGTTGATGGAAGAATGCATCCATTGATCTAACTACTTCTTGGTGAGGTGGATTAACTACAGTGATGGGATAACTTCTCTCATCACAGTAGTGAGTGTCTACACTGAAGTGTTCCAGCAGTGCCGCTAGTGAAGACAGCCTAAGACTGATGGGCGATATTGATTCCTAGAATGTCTGAAGCTCAGTTTTAGGAATGAAGAGCTGCAGCTCAGGTAACATCACGTGTCCTATCGCTACCTAGGTCCTTTAAAGATCCAGCAAAGAGAGGGGAGTAAGGACTGCATTTAACGTGGCTTTTTAAAAAAATATTAGCTTTTAAGAGGCATATGTGATCGTCTTTCTATGTCACACTATTTGTGATTCACAGTTCACCTTCCAAATTTGGCATTGTTCGGTAGGATTTCCACATTATGGCACCAAATAAGTTGTCTGGGTGATTGTCCAATCAGTTCATAGAAAAACAAATAAATACAGAGGTTCCTAGCTGTTTTTTCATTCTTGTCTTTATTTTTTCATTCTTTCCCAGCCTGCCTATGTTCTGCAGATATTCCCACCCTGTGAATTCTCTGAAAGCCACCTGTCCCGTCTAGCTCCAGACCTCCTAGCCAGCATCTCCAACATCTCTCCTCACCTTATGATTGTCATCGCATCGGTATGAGCTGTTCGTTGGTCACTGACTTTTCCAAGGCCCTGCAGCAAAAAAAAAAAAAAAAAGAGAGAAAATCTAATAACACAAGAAAATGCTGCCAGACTACCAGCCTCCTGCCCTAACCGGCCTCGATCAAACTGTTGCTGGGTAGTGGTTCTGCTACCTTGTATGTTTACATATTGCTTTAGGTTATGGACAACTGATGCACTCAACAGGCGGACTGGTATTGGGTTTCTGTGCCTCCTTTTGGGGAAAATAAAGGATGGCTATATTTTTTATCAAAAAAGAAAAGAAAAAAAAAAAAGAACCTGAACTGCCTTTGCACTAAATTAGTGACTTGGACCTTTGCACAGTTGAAGACATGCTGTGACGTTATGGATGTCTTGACACACATTAACATGCGTTGTGGACTAAACGCAGGACCTGGGAACTTCTGCTGAAATCTGTGGGTCAAGGATCATTTCACACTTTTTTTTTTCCTGGATGTGACCCTTCCTCTCCTCCACTTCCCTCTGCTGCAGTCATCTTCTCTTCATCTGGGATGTACAGTTTACACTGAAAAAAATAAAACAAAGGGAGAGCTATTTTCCTTCCTGGTGGGATATGCAGAACTGAGTGGGCGTGTGTATATATAAATATATATATATAATATATATAAATATATATAATACTGACTTTAAAAAAAATCAAATCCCCACAACATACATTTTTTTTTAATCTGTGCCAAAAATGTGTTTTCAGAGAAAATCTTATTTTCATACTCAGACTTTGTATTGTCACTCATTTGTAAGTGCGCTTCATTTAAACATTACCTTCCCTTGTCCCTCGTCTCACAATATGTGGAAGTGTTATACACTTGTACAAAGACTTGTTACCCTCCTTCTCGCCTACCCTAACACTTATTAATTTATGGAACTGTTTTCTCAGCGCAGTTTTGTTTTGTGTGTCCATTGGATTACAAACTTTATTAAAAAATACAAAACATGTTGAGCCTGGATGTGATCCATCAGTTGCTCCGGAGTGGGAGGGAGAACACAAGGAGATTGAGTTTGGCCAGCATTTCTAATAAGCCACATCCCCTACAGTGGAGATTGGCTGTTTCCCGAGTGTTTGTACATAGGAGCTTTTTTTAATTTTTCTTTTTTGTTGGTGAGTTTCTCTTGTTTAAAAAAATAATTTTATCAAAGATAAAATCGAACTTTAGCCTTTGTTTTTTTGTGGTGTAAAGATTTGTAAAACTCCAAAGTATTGGTTCTTTTCTGGGTAATGTCGAAGGCACTTTTAATTTTGATACACAGAATAAACTACAAAACCTTCAACAGCACAAATGAGCACGTTCTAAGAAAAGCCTTGGTTTATTGTTTTAAGCAACTGTACCTTGTGTGTGTTTAGAACACAAATCACTGAAATATGTTTGAAGACTTGTGTCGGGAGTTGTAGCTAGAAAGTCCCTAGTGGTTTAAACAGCTGAAGGTTCCGATCCTGCCATGGGATCCAACTGCACTGGATTGGTGGGGGCTGTGTCTGATTGCAGGATCAGGGCCTAAGTGGAAAGTGGCTGCAGGGGCAACTGATTTCAGTGATGAGAATTATATGCGGCTTCCTATTTGTGAAACCATTTGCAACCCAGCTGTAAGAAACTGCCCATTTGGATTCTCTCCAATGTGACGAACCTCCACTGAACTGGTCTTGTTAAAGGAAAACTCCAGCGTGATCTAAAAGACATTTTAATCACGACAATTTATTAAAAAGAAAGCACTAACAGAAAAAGTGTTGAATTGTATTTAACCATCAAGCAGGGGAAGGTGCTACCTTGACAATCTAAAGCAACTGTTTAAAAAATATATTTTAGTTAACTTTTGCAAACTGCATTCAAGTCTTTAAGGCCAGCTGTTAAATTAACCTAGACCATGTTTTAAATTGAGTGGTTCTCAAACTGGGGCTGCCGCTTGTGTAGGGAAAGCCCCTGGCGGGCTGGGCCGGTTTGTTTACCTGCTGGATCCGCAGGTTCGGCCGATCGCAGCTCCCACTTGCTACGGTTCACTGCTCCCAGCCAATGGGGGCGGCGGGAAGTGGCGCGGGCTGAGGGATGTCCTGGCTGCGGCTTCATGCAGCCCCCATTGGCCTGGAGCAGTGAACCACGGCCAGTGGGAGCTGTGATTGGCCGAACCTGCGGACCCGGCAGGTAGACAAACCGGCCCAGCCCGCCAGGGGCTTTCCCTACACAAGCGGCGGCTCCAGTTTGAGAACCACTGTTCTAAATGGTTAAACAACTGTTAATGTTAACTCAAATAAAAAACAATAACAAAAACTTCCATTTTCAATACTTTTCTAATAGAGACGTTGCTTCTCTGATTCCTACTTAGCATCAGTAGGCCCTTCCTGGGAAGGCTCTTCACGACAGCAGTCTCAGTGTGAGAGAGACAGCAACTCCACAGAATGGAAGTACAGAAAAGTGACACACTTGTGCAAGCAGTTTTGCAAATGTGTCTTTCGATAATTCTGTAATTCTCTAAGAGATCATCATTCAGTGCTAGGGTCTTCCTTTAAACTTTGTGCTGGTGGAGAACTAATTCATGATGGAAATAGCATTGCAGTTTTACTGTCAGTTTAAAAAGGAAAATCTGTGGAGAGCATTGCAGGCAGTGCCGTGAAAAGGATTACTCTACATGGTTAGCAGCCCACAGATGTGAACGGGATTGCCATTGCCTGCTCCAGTTTTGTCTGCTTTAAAAACAATAAAGGGAGCTTACTTCTCCTTTGAGTTAAGCATGGATTTATGTGCTAAATTGCCCAATAACCAGGTGGCGATGAGTATTCAGCACAGGAATACATTTTAACTGAGCTTTTTAAAATTTGTCTTTTCCTGTGTCTGAAATCCTGCTTGGTGCTTCCTGGCTCATGGAGGAGCGAGGAAGGCTGGCCAATTGGTCATGATGATAGTCTGGGACTCTGAAGACCCTGTTTCAATTCCCTGCTCTGCTGCAGGTTTCTTAGGTGACCTTGGGCAAGACAACTAATCTCTCTGTGCCTCAGTTTCACACCTATAAAATGAGGTGTTTTTTAAATCTGCGTGGGCCTCAGGTTTGTTAACTGATGGACTGTTGTTGTGCATGCGGCTAGCAAGGCAGAACCAGGCCTGTGAGTCACTGATAGAAGAGGGATGGCCAGATACACTAAGGAGCCTGCTGGCTTTTTGTGCCTCAACAGCTGCATAAAGTTTTATTGGACCTGACTAGCAAAAGCAGTATGAAGAGAAGAAAGAGGTTCGGGCTGTATTTTGCCTTCTCTAGCCTTCCCCATGCTGAGGATTTGAGGGTCCAGTTCCTCTGCTGCTGAGACCTCATTGGTGGCCCTGCTGTCCCTCACAGAGTGCAGCATGGAGGAGAAGGCAAAGGCAAAGGCCCAGATGTGTGCTGTCTGCTCCACCCCACTTGTGAGAGTGCCTGGATGGGATCTCTGCCTGTTCTGTGATCAGGAGCCCTGCACATCTCAGCTGGGCCAGGGACCTTGATGGAGTCCCTTTGCCAAACTAAGAGCCGCAAATCTGGACCCAGACCTGCAGGAACACAGGGTCCTGAAGCAGGCTTCAGTTCCGTCTCCCAAAACAAAGGGAGGGAGACAGGCTCCCCTTCTGAGGAATGGGACAACATGCGCACACACACTGTGCACAAGTGTGGCTGCAACCGTAGCCCACGCAGCCCCTCCCGTCCTGCCCTCTCCTCCTCAGAAGCAGAAAAGGCTGAAGAGGACTCAGAAGGGTATTCAACGGCCAGACAGCACCGAACTCCCTGCGGGCTTCCCCAGCAGCATGCTGCTAGTTTGTGCACGGGATACCTCAGCCCGTGTTCCGAGCCCAATGCCATGGGGCTTCTCCTGTGTTCAGTTCCAGCACATAAACTCATAGACTAAGATCAGAAGGGACCGTCATGATCATCTAGTCCGACCTCCTGCACATCGCCGGCCACAGACCCTCACCCACCCACTCACTCCTGTAACAGACCTCTAAGCTCTGGCTGAGTCACTGAAGTCCTTAAATCATGACTAGTTTTAAAGCTGGAAGCGACCCGTGCTCTATGCTGCAGAGGAAGGCAAGAAAAAAACCAGATCTGTCGATCTGGCTCAAGGAAAAATTCCTTCCCGACCCCAAATATGGCGACCAGTTAGATCCTGAGCACCTGGGACAAACCCACCTGTAGTAACTCAGAGCTGTCCACATCTAGCCTCCCATCACTGGCCATTGGGGATATTTGCTACTAGCAGTTGCAGATCGGCTACATGCCATTGCAGGCAAACTCATCTCCTCCATAAACTTACCAAGCTCAGTCTTGAAGACAGTTAAGTTTTGTGCCCCCACTGCTCCCTTTGGAAGGCTATTCACGAACTTCACGCCTCTGGAGCTTGATCTCTCTGGGAAGTTTTCACCTGAGCAGAGGAGTCGGAGTGTTGAATCGTAGGATTTATCATCAGGACCCAGACCTGACAGCAATTTTTCTCCAGGGATAGTCCCTCTGTGCACACTTGGTCAAAGCCTTCCTCTCAGGAAGTGCAGGCAAGGGATTCAATGCTGGACAGCAGAAGGGTCAGGACCAGGTTGTACCCCCACAGTTAAGAGATCCCCTGAGCTCTCCCAGCAGGAAATCTTGTGAGAATCTGACAGCAGGCATCCAGGGGGCAACGTAAAGAGAAGGTAGAGGGGAAGGAGGGACAAGTACCAGTTCCTATGGTCATTGGGCTCCTGTTTTTTCCCCATGTTCTTATGGGAAAAGCAAAGACCCCGAGAGGCTGCAGTACTCAGGAAGGCTAAACCCAGGTACAGAAGTTGTTCATCTCCATCTGTTTGTGTCTTCTGATGCTTCAGGGAGGGGCACGAAGCACAAATCCAGACCCTGCAGGCCCAGGATTGTCTCTGTCTCTCGCTGGGAGGAGGGGCAACTTTCAAAACAGGAATCGGAGGAAAAACTCCAGTTGGAATTCTTTGAATCCATGCTTCAGAGGGGAGTATCCAGTTCACAGTCCCCTCCTGAGGACCCTCTTGGTCCGAGAAGAACTGCCAGCTGAGAAGAGCAGTGACACCGCTCAGTATTATCCCTCCGGATAAAACGTGGAACTTGCAGTTCCTCTGGACTCGGGCATGGTGGATGTGATCAAGGAGAGACTGGGAGTCCCCAGGAAAGCCGAAGAGCCAGGTGGCTAAGAAGTGTCACCCGGTACACTAGTCCTGATCAGATTTTGTTTCCCTTCCTAAAGCCAGTGCGACATCGATGTCCCTAGTTAAGGACACGGCGATACCAAAGGGCCACATAGACAGGAGATGGGACACAACACTCAGGAGAAACGTTAAGGATTTCTTCACATCCCCGAGAGCTCTTGCGGCATACACATGCTTGGCTTAAGCAGTATTGGCCTGTACGGATGGTCTGTCTGAATCTATCCTTCAAATACAGGAAATGCCTCTGTTTGGGGGCCTTACTCCCTTTACTTCTGATTCTTCTTGAGATGCTTTTCCAGAATCAGCAAGAGTCAGGGGCTCCAATGTGCTGTTACCTGTCGGCATGGATGGCTTTGCAACTGGAGGCAGATGCCCAGGCTAAAGGGAGTGTAGCATCATCAAAGCATTTGTGGATCCATTGAATAAAGCGGTGGCTGATTCCTCAGACGAAGTAATGATGACCCTGCCAAGCCCTGCAGGAGGCTAGCAGATGAGACAATCCCAGCTACTCCTGCTGAAAGTGCTCTAGAATCAGAGGTGTCCGAGGCAGGGGTGACACATCCACAAGATGATCTGGCCCGCCAAAGCAGACAGACAGGCCAGCGTGTAGGTGGGCCTCCCCAACCATTTGCAGATTGTCGGCTCAAATTGTCCAGCAAGGGTGTGCACTGGATCTATTCAGTTCTGCTTCCAGTTTTATCCTTTCTCTCACCCCTTGTCGCTGTCTGAAAGACCCACACAAGCAGGGGCAGATGTCTATACAGGAGAAGCAGTCAAAGTGACCATACACACAGTGCTGTCACATGCACAAAGCAAACGGGAGGAAAGCAGACAGGTATGGGTTTTTTTCCCCCTCCAGTTTCTTGGGTGCTGTTTGTAAGAGTCGTCGTCTTGTGTGTAACAATAGCAGGTAAACACGTTCAGACAAGTATTCACTTTCTAGTGCCCCCTTTCACTCTTGCAGCACCACTGTGGCATCGCTAGTGCACTCAGTACTATTATCAGTAGCGTGCTCATTTCCCCCAAGACTCTGCAGGGCTGCAGCTCGCAAATGGCACGCACTGTTCAAAACCTGAATAATCCATTGCAAATTGTGTAGCACCTGTGAAGCACTGAGAGTGTTAACACAGTACAAAGCACAAACTACAGACCCCTCCTGCCCTGAAGAGCTTACCATCCAATGTACTGTGTCTGTATGTACAGGAGAAACGTACCTTGTTCAGTTACTTCGATAACACTAAGCTCTGATCCTATCGGAATAGCCCCGTTGGGTTCAGTCATAGGCGTGGGGCCTTAGTTTGGTTTAAATTATTAGACTTTATCATGTACTAATGAATGTGCTGTAACAATGCTGTAAAGATTATGGAATCAGGAGACCTCACTAAAGAAGCTGCTATCAAACCTTTGCTGAGAAATGGGGCTGATTCTGCCCTTTTATTTATGGTTTCATAGCATACAAGCCAGGAAGGACCATTGGGTCGCCCAGTCTCACCTGCACATTATAGGCTATTAAATTTTATCCGATACCTCTATAAAGCCCAAGGACTTCAGTGAGACTGAAGATTTTCAGTCCGCAGGAGATTCAACTATGTGCCACAGGGCACAGACAGAGGACAGCGGAGGCCCAGGTGCCACCAATGCCAAGGCAGGAATCACGGGAGAAGAGCAGATGTTTACATGACCTCTGTGCGTAGGGGTAGGCAACGTGTCTTTTGCCAGTCCACAGTCCCACTGGGACCAAGCATAAAAAGACAGATTCTTTAAACCGAGCCTGGGAACAGTGAAACACAGTGATCCCTGGAGTGGGAAATCAGTGTGCTGGGCTCTCAAAGGCCGCATGTGCCTAGAGCCTGTCTGATGGTAATGCAGCACTGCAGGTGGCATGCGCATGACAGCGCTTGCATTCATTGGAGGAGGGATTAAAATACCCCCACATGAGTACCCACTTTCTCTCCTGTCCTACCCCAAATTCGGTGTTAAATTCCTCAAGCTTCTCTCCTTAAACCCAATCCTCCCCTTCCCTCCCTGCATTCTCCCTTCAGGCCGTCTCCCTGCCTGCCCCCTGGTACTGCCCTTGGCCTACTGCTGCCATGCACTTCTGCTTGAAACTGACCCTCTTCCCCCCCGCTGCTGCGGGTTCCTAGCTCAAGCTTTTGGTGGGAAGCTGGCAGCAGGGAAGTGAGTTGCGTTGCATGATCCACTTTAGACAGCCCTTAGAAGAAACCTCATCTGCTTGGGAACTAAACCGCTGCCAAAGGGCCGGCTGTCGGGCTGGCTGATCTTTGGGGCAGAAGCGGCTAGAGGGGTATTGTGACTCTGCCCCTCCAGGCATCTCTGCATCCCTGGGTTTGACGGTGTTGCTGTGCTGAGCCCTTTGCAGAGAATTCTTGAGACTGAGCTTTCCGGCTGTGGCTGGTGCATGGAAAGATCCTGTAGCCAGAACTACTGCACAGCTGAGGAAATGTTGCTGATGTGTGAACCCTGCCCTGTTCCATGCACAGGTGCCAGCTGGGATTCACCAGCCCTTTTAAAGCCATAATTGGGTTTAACAAGAAGGAAGCGGAGTATCTGTTGTGCAGAGGGGAGAGGGGCTGTGGGAATTTGCCACATGCCCTGGATGGTCTGTGACCTCTCTTCTCTGGCCAAACTCAACATTATGGGCTCTGGGACATACAGCTGATGGCAGGCAGTGAAGTTCAGCAGCCAAAGGCCAAGACTGGGTGTCCTGAGATCTTGTTCCAGTCCTGATTCTGCTGCTGGCTTTCTGTGGGCTCAGGTAAGTCACGCAAGGCCTGTTGTGGGAGAAAACTGGCCCCCTTAATCTTTCTCTGCCTCAGTTTCCCTTTCCTGTAAGATGGGGGAGAAAAATATTAGCCAACCTTTGAAGAGCTGAGCATCCCTAAGAGACTGGACTGTCCTGTCTTGTCCTGTCACCTTCCCTGAGTTGCCTTTGAGAGTATTTATTAAGGCAGGTTATTCCAGAACCGTGGCTGTCTGCATCCAAGCCGCTGGACGTGGCTGCCTTTAGGAGTGGTTTGGCTTGGGTGTACAGTCCCGCAGTGACAGGAGGTGTTCACCCTGTTGGTTGTGTTACCGCCACCCCTAGAAGAATGCGTTGGGGGTGAGTAAGAGCCGGCAAACTGAGGTCATCTTAAAGGCGCGTGTTCTAGTTGGAGAGGGGAAGGTTGGGCTTTCTTGCACTCCTGTGTATCAGGGATCGAGTGTGGGCCTTCTCGATCGATGTGTCTCAGATGGTGCCGGAGAGCTCGGAAAGGTTACGCCACTGAACGTCTCCTGCGATGGAGGGGCGCTGCTGCAGTGCCGGTGACTGAGGCCTGGCTGGAGTTTTGCTGGTAGTCATATGGCTTTAGAAATGTTAACGTGATCTTTGTGCCCCATGGGCTTGGAAATTAATTTTATAAATAGCTTGGTTTTAGAAACATTCCTCCCTCTCCCTAGGCTCTCTAGTGGGTGTAAGATCAGCCGGCTGCAGGGCAGTGCTGAGCCAGGCTGTGGGCTGGGGGGATCTTCTGTTCTACACACGGACTTGAACTGCCGAGCTCCTTCCATTCATGAATTCAGTGACGTGACTGACAGCTGTCTCCTCCTGGCTACACTGCCTAGGTGGCAGCCAAGAGCGTGGGTGGCTTAGAAAGCCCCAGGTTTCCAAGCTCAAGTTCTGAGTAGGGGCGCAAAGGACCCAGAAACAGCTGAAGGCCACTAGATCTGCAGGACCCCAGCGTGGAGGGGTAAAGGGAAGAGAGAGGCCTGGTCTGTGCTATGACGTTTGCTCTATAGCTATATTGGCCAGTTTGTAGCGTACACGTGATTTTGCTGCTCTAGCATATACCAGTTCCCTGAATGAAATAAACTACACTGGTAAAAGGATGTTTACACCAGTATAATTGCATCTGCCCTAGGGCTTTTGCTGGTATAAAAACATTTTAAAAAAAAATCCCCTGCCCCCTTAACTGCCACTACGCTGCTGGAGAGAGGAGATGGGTGAGGTGATGTTATTGATCCCATGTCTGTTGGTGACAGACAAGGCTCCAGCAGGGAAAGCTCTTCTCTCTCACCACCTGAAAGGGGTCCAATAAAAGGGTTTACTCCACCCACCTTGTCTCTCTAATCTCCTGGGAGGGAAGCTCCACAACGCTGCCCATGACAAGGGTTTGGTTAAAGTCTGCTCAGTTTTTAACTCTCTGAGGTGAAGGTTCCAAAGACTTGATTTGCTCAAAGCCTGTGTGGGACTTTCCCCTGGGTCTGCACCTGATCAAAGAGGAAGTTAAAGGTGTTTTGTTTGTTGAAACCCAGCAGACAAGCAGGCTTGGGATTCAGTTTCTCCTTTGAAAAAGAAGGAACCTGAGACTTTGACCCTGACTGCACAGGCAGCCGGAGACTTGGCTCCCTGCACACAGAGGCTCAGTGATTTGTGATTTAACTCGCACCCAAGGGAAACAAGAACCTGATTCAAGATAATCCTTATGAAGGAATTTGGAGAAATTGCAGTTTGGTGCTATGGTCCAGCTGGGAGGCAATGGTGGGTGTGGGGTGGAGGGGATTGATAATGGAGGAAGCTGGAGCTAAGGTGAAGTTTACATTTGCATCAGGGTTAAAACTCCTTTGTATCCCATCTGAAGATTGAATTTATCCTCTAAATTAGATAGAAAATTCCCCCTTGAAGTGTTTTTGTATTTTTTTTAATGTAAAATCTTCACTTTTTGCTTTTTTTAGAACGTCTCCTCTTTGCCATGTTGGCTGGTGTCCCAGCTCACTGGGTTCGAGAACGGCCGGCCGGCCAGAGCCAGCCACCCACACGTCTGTCCTAGGCCTGAGCTAGGCCCAGGCCTCATGCTGGCCCCCTTCAGCCAGGCTTGGCTTGACTGTGATCCAGCAATGCAAGGCTCTGCCCCTACTGTGTTCGTATCCTCTGCTGAACGAGCTTTGACTCCTGGCCTGGTTTCACACCATGAGCTGCTCCCAGAATGTCCCCTCTTACAGTTGCTGTCCTGTGCTGCGCACCATTCCACGTGCTTTCTTACCACACCCCCGCCTTGTAACGGGGGGGCGCAAGCCCTGCTCAATGGATAGCAGTGGATATAAAGTGCTTTGAGATCCCTGTTTAAAATGTACCAGGTTGAACCCAGGCACCGTCACCTCTAGCCCCAGCCTGCTGTTTCTCTTGCTCAAAAGCGTGGGAATCCCCTGATACTGCTCTGGTGAAGTCACAGCTCCTAGGTGGGCCTTGGAGACCCTGTCTCTCAAACAAGGCCCATGGCTTTTCCCTGCTTTCAGGGACAGCACGGCCGTGATCAGGCCTCCAAAATCCCTCAACAGACCCTGTCAGAGCCGCTTGCGCTGAGCTGCGTCGAAGCAGCAGGGGGTCCCTGAGCATTGGCTCACCCTGAGATTTGCTGCTAATCAGTCTCTTCCTGGTTCCAGCTGCTTGATCTTGTCAGTGAAAGCCTTGGGAAGAATCTCGTCTGGCCGTGATGCTGGCAGGAGTTCGTTACGGCGCCCTTTGAAAAGGGGAAGGAGGCGCTTGTGAAAATCCAGGACCCTGTGTGACTGCGGCAATTCCTCCGGCTATTGGAGTAGCAGGGAAGAGCTGCAGGTGTGGACCAGGACTCCCTTGTGCTAAGCTCTGCACTGCCCCAGGAGAGAGGCCCTGCTCTGGGAACTGCAGACGCCTGCTGAAGCAGGGCACGTTTCACCTGGAGAGACAGAAAAGGCTCCTTCCATTATACAACCCCCCTCTCCCCTCAAACCTTGCAGGGGGGCGCACTACAGCTCACCCCACCTGCCACCAGTCAGAATGCAACTCCCAGCCACTGGCAGTTGCTCTCCCTGTCCCACGCGGCAGTAGTGCCCTGGGCAGCGATCCCTGCATTGGTTTGGGTCAGTTTTACACTGGAATTAAATGGAAATTTGTGTTTCAGGTTATGTGGGGGTCACCAACCTTCCGTCCAGCTTGAAATGGTCCAGTTGGCCAGAGAGCGTCCAGAACATCCACGGAGCAGTGATCTGTCTGTCTCAGGTCCTCTGACCCCTTCACAGCTGTATTTAAACATCTAGGAATAGCAGCGTGTCCCTAAGGGAAGAGGCGGGGCCAGTCCAGTAGCTGCGTGGGTCGGCCGTGTGGATAGTGAGATCAGTCCGAACCCAGCACTCTGGGCGGCTGCTCGTTGGAGTGATTGGGTTAATGTTTCCCCTGGCCCTGCGTGCAGGGTGAGAGCGAGAGCCCCCAGCCAATGCTCTGAACACCACCACCCCTCGCTGCCTTGGAACTAGTCTGTAA
Source organism: Mauremys reevesii (assembly GCF_016161935.1). Lineage (NCBI taxonomy): Eukaryota > Metazoa > Chordata > Testudines > Geoemydidae > Mauremys > Mauremys reevesii. The sequence goes on from NC_052643.1 coordinate 3,252,872, forward strand.
AACAGGCTAAGCTACTTGTGTATAACCCACAACTACCAGCCGGTTCTGCTGGGGGGCGAGGGGAGGCCTTTGAGCTGCACGGTTCTAAAGCAATTTGTTCACAGTGCTGAGACATGATGGGTCAGGGAAGCTGCCTTCCCCTAGCTCTCCCTGCCCATATCGGCAGACGATCAAAGGCTTAATTCCCACACTTGCTTAATACTTTTTCCTAGTTGCCCTTGAATGACCCGCTTGCCTGGGTCAGCTTTTTAAAATAGCTGGAATGAGGTGGGATTTTACTCCCCCTCTTAATGCACCAGGGCTGAATTAAAGCTGCGTCCCTGATTGCTCCCAGTCCTGGCAACGCAGCCCGCCTCCTACCCTCCCGGTGACGTGCTCAGGGCTCTGTGACCTGACTAGGAGGGGTTGGGACTGGGAGCTAGTTGTGAAAAAGGGTGAGGGGGTGGAATAGTGGTGCATGTTTGCCAAGTTAAAAAATATCTATCTAGCCTCACTCCAATTTCTGCTGGAAGGAAGAAGGTTGAGTGCAGGCTGCGGGCGTGAGCTGCGCTAGGGCATTAAGGGCTGGGGGCCACCGTAGAGTTGCTACCTGTCCAGTTTTTCACCCAGGCAGGCCGGGATTTGGCTTGCGTGTCCAGGGGCATTTGCCAAGCCGTGATGGCTGCGTTTTTTGATCTGTGGCAAAGGTGGGAACCCGCTGGGCCAGGCTACCCATGTGGCTTGTGGCAGCAGGTGCCAGGCACAGGTGTTGGCACCATCCTGGTGCACGACCGACAGTAATTACTGGACTGAGTGACGGACAGTGGCCTCGGCTGTGCTGGTGAAGACCCGGTGAGCCGGGCCAGGGAGGAGCCTTGGGGGAAGAGGTGGGGCCTTGGGGGTCTGGTTACCAGCCACTGCTCTGGCTCAAGCAACTCAGTTCACGCTGGAGTTGGGTTTGACCAGTAGGAGCAGCTTAACCAAGCGGTGTATCGCTCGCAAGCCCCAGGTCTCTGACATGGCGCGAGAGAGACTGGGGGGGTGGGTGGGCGGATCCTCTGGGCTCTGAACACGGGCTGCAGCCAGTTCCCATGGCTCCGGGGACAGGGCAGCGGGGGGAGCACGGCCCTTTGGCCAGCAGTGGGCCTAAGCACAAATACCAGGGCCTTAAACGGCGGCTGCCCCTTGCCCCTGCTGGTGCCATCTTCTGCTAATGCTGCATCCCTGCCCATAACCATAGTGCCTGGGCACGTGCTGGGCCAGCCGAGTGAGAGGGGCCCTCAGAGGCGGGGCCTAGGCCCCTCTCTGCCCCTGAGTCGTGGGGTGACCCAGGGGGTGTTGCTGCGTCTGTTACGTGTGGCACCACAGGCCAGGGCCAGGCCCGTCATACCAGCACTTGGCAGGAAGGACCCCCCCCCCCATCTCTCAGAGCTGGCCCTGCTATTCCCCCGTGCCCCAGCAGGGGCCATGTGCCTTGGCCTGGGTCACTGCCCCCTAGTGCAGGGGGAGCATCCCCAGCTGAGCGATGGTGAACGTGCTGTAACGGACTTGGGGCAGGGACGCTGGCTGGGGCCAGGGAGTGTTTGGGGCTTGGGCCTGGCTCCCCCACCACAAGCTTTGCCCCACCTGGCGCCTCGAGCAGCTCAGGCCTTTGCGGCAGCAGGAGTCCCGAGCACTTAGCCACCTTCTCCCTGCAAGGGGCCATGCTCAGGCAGTGAAACGCTGCCCCCAGAAAGGTCCAGGGTCGCAGCTCGGCTCAGGGGCCCTGGTGTAAATAACCCACAGCACAGCTCCCTGGGTCTGCACCGACACGTGGGGCTGGACACGTCAGCCCTGCACGGTAACGCTCCCTAACACGTCAACGACGCTTCCACAGCTGGTCCTCCCCAGGATCCCCCTTAATAAGGCTCCTGTCACATGGGGGGATCCAGGGCCGAGTGCCCCATTCCTGCGCCGCATAGGCTAGGGCTGCCAGGCTTCTGGTTTTTGACCGGAACGGCTGGTCAAAAAGGACCCTGGCATCAAAAGTCCATGCAGCAGGGCCCTGGGGCCAAGGCAGGCTCCCTGCCTGCTCCACACAGCAGCCACCACGTCCCTGCAGCCCCTAGGTGCATGGGCGGCCATGATCAGCTGGGCAGGGCGCACAGGCAGCCTCACACCCGTAAGCCAACCCCTTGCCCATCACTGCTTGGCTCGGCCTGGGCAGCCCCAGGCCTGCCTGTGTCTTGCCGTAGCCCTGCAGCGGAGGGAGGCCGAATGGTGCAGTCAGTGGTTCACTGCCGTGCTCTGCTCTGGTCAGCTTGTGTGTTCCTGGGTAAGTCACGTCCCTTCTCCAGGCCGCCTCTGCCCCTGGCTGGGAGGTTCAATGTATTAACCACGGCGAGGCGCTTGGGCCAGAGCCAATCGCACAGACTGAGCCCCTATGGCAGAGCAGCCAACCCAGGTCCCACAGGCCCAGTTTGCCTTGACACCTTCCCTCCTACGCCGCTGCAGCCAGGCTCCAGCGCCTTAATGGCATGTGCCCCCTAGCACCTACCCCCCCACACACGCTGACCTCTGCTGCCAACTGGTGGAACCCTCCTCCCTCCCCAGGTCATGGGAGACAAGTCCCCTGCCTGCTTCAGCCAGTCCTACAGGCTGCTGGCCAGCTCTGGGGCTAGAGCCCCCTGTACAGCTTGGTGCAAGTAACCCCAGGCGTGCCCCGAGGGCTGCTCTCTTCACCGCACCCTGGACCACAGCCAGCCCCCTGCTGCTGCAGCCTTTGCTCCCCCCAGAGTTGTGGTTGTAGCATCAGGTTCCTGCGATTTAGCCCCTGGCCAAGGCTGGAGCCAGCAGTGGGATTGCATGTGCTGCACTGCAGCCTACAGGCCAGACAGGGAACTGCAGGCACTGACTGCCTGGAGTTGTTGGCAGAGACGAGCTGTTAGGCTGGTGACTGGCACCTTGGCCACAGGCAGGTCAGTTGTTTGGGGTAAACTGTTCCCTGCCAGCACCAGTCTCGGGGGGAGGTTACAGGCCCAACCGGCCAGGCTGAAATGCTGAGAGCCACCAACCCAGCTTTGCCCACCCGTGATCCTGAGCCTCCCACAGTAGCTGCCCGGCTCAGCTGGGTCAAGCCAGGTGGGGGATGGGAAACTACAAAGGAGCCAGGGTCACACTTCGCCCTTGGTGTCTGTCCTCCTGTAGGTGCCAGACGATGGCCCCGTGCTGCTGTGCCCGAGAGCAGGGTGCTAACGAGCACGTCCCTGCAGCAGCTCCCAGGAGCCCTTTCTGCACTGCACAAACACCAGCGCCAGTCCCTGTGCCCGAGTCGGGGCCCTGGGGGAGAAGCGCTGCACTGGGAATGAACGTCGCCCTCTAGCTGCCAGGACCAGCAGTGGAGTTGGTTCAGAAACCTTCCCTTAGAGCAGCTCAACGCTCCCAGCTAGCCACAGACACTTGCTGTGCAGTGTTAAAGCTGGGGCTGGCAGAGCCCCGTCACTGAGGGGGTTTGCCGGGAGACCGCACTCTGATTGGGCAGAGCCCCTTGGGGAGCAGGTAGGTATCAAGGACTAGTGTGACCGGTGGGCACGGAGTAGGGGGTGCTGGTTTCCTACTGGGGGAAGGTGCTGGCTCTATGGGCCTGCCCCATGAAATCCCCCAGCTCCGGCCGAGGCAGCGAACGCTGCCAGTGCCCACGTCGGGGAAAGCAAAGAGCAACTGGAGAGGAGGCCAAGCTGCAGGGCCCAATCTGGCCTGGGTCCCCTGTGCTGAGCCAGCTCCCACAGGAGCAGGTTTCAGAACCGGCAATATCCAGGGTGGACACAGCCTGGAACCAGGCCCCGGGAGACAGTACAGGCCTCCCTCCAGCTGGGGAGTGAGATCCCGCTGCAGTCGCTCCCCAACGGAGTTGTCCTATAACAATGTCCTTCTTCTTCGAGTGATTGCTCATATGCATTCCAGTTAGGTGTGCGCGCGCCGCGTGCACGCTCGTCGGAAAATTTTTACCCTAGCAACACTCGGTGGGTCGGCTGGGTGCCCCCTGGAGTGGCGCCGCTATAGCGCTAGTTATATACCCCAGCCGACCCGTCTGCTCCTCAGTTCCTTCTTACCGCCCGTGACGGTCATTGGAACAGTGGAGTGCGGCATTGCTGACCTCCACAGCCCTAGCTTCTCTCTGGTTGTTTCTCATAGTTGTTGTATATAGTTAGTAGAATATAGTTAGATTAGTTTAGTAGTTTGTTGTAGTTAGTGGTTAGTTACTTAGGGGAAATTGAGGGGCTAGCCCTTCTTTTTCCCAACCCGGTGCGGGCTCATGCCCAAGGCACTGGGATTTAAGCCATGCTCGGCCTGCCAGAGGCCGATGCCGATTGGAGAACCTCACGATTCGTGCCTGCGGTGCTTAGGAGAGTCTCACCTTACAGATAAGTGCCGCATTTGCAAGTCCTTCAAGCCACGGACAAAGAAGGAGCGGGACTTTCGTTTGAAGCAGCTCCTAATGGAGTCGGCAATTAGCCCTGTGGCGCCGGCACCAGCCGCTCCACAGACACCTTCGGTACGGAGCGCTCCAGTGGTTCCCGTCCATTCCGGTACCGAGGCCTCAGAGAAGCAGCAACCGGCACCGTTCCCTCTCTTCATTGAGGAAATGGAAGACGGCACAGATTCCCTCCAAGGTCTCTGCCCCTGGACCTGTCGCCCGGCCTCCGGCACCGGCACCACCGGCACCGACACCGATGGCACATCAATCGTGCGCTGTACCGTTGACTCTGGCGCCACAAGGGCCGTCGAGTCCGGTACCTCCTTGCTCCCCGGTGCACACCACGGTCGAGCTCGCGCTCCCGTCGACGCCTGAGACCTTTTCGACGGCGAGAGAGCTGATAGCGTTGACGGAGCCAATGCATCCTCAACCCCCGGCGCGGGTTATTAAGTCAGCGGGCAAGCCGGTTATAATGAGGCCTCCTTCCCCTGACAGGCAGGACAGACGTTACTCCAGGTCCTGGTCCCGGAGACGTTCCCGTTCTCGCCGCTCCAGATCTCGGCACCGCTCGCAGTCCCGGTACCACTCTTACTCGCGGAGACGATCCCGGTCCCGGTCTCCTGACAGGCGCTATCGGCACCGATCCGGCTCTTGGTACCGTTCCCGGCACTGGTCCTCACGCAGCCATTCCCACCATCGGGACTTCAGATCCCGGTCGACCTCCCGGCACCGGCGCAGTAGATGGTCCCTGTCTCATTCCCGGCACCGCGAAGACCAGTGGCGTTCCCCGGCACCGTCCAGGGACAGACCGGTGCGTTCCCCGGCACCGTCCAGGGACAGACCGGTGGCGTCGATGGCGCAGTCACAAAGTCTTTCGGCGCTGCCGTGGCCTTCGAGACAGCCATCTGTCTCCTCCCAGGCCGATAGCGCAGCTGACCAGCACACCAAGCCTCAAGGCCAAGACCAGGGTCCTCCTCAATGGGCCTTCTGGACTCCATGGGCGTACCATGAGGCGCAAGGAGCCCCCTTTCCCTCTCAGCGCTCCAGGCCCTCCAACCACAGGGCGCCTGAGGCCACGGTCAACAGGCCTACTCCCACAGCCGTGGCAGAGGAGCCGCTGACGTCCATTGATGCCGAGCATCCCCCCATCGACGAGGCCCCGCAGCAGCTCACTGAACCCCCGCAGGACACTCTGGTCCCGGGCCTGTCATCCTCTTCCTCCCCGGATGAGGCGGTGGCAGGGGCGTCCGCCTCGGGCCCTCCTCCGATCGACCTTCGGGCCCATCAGGACTTGTTGCGATGGGTGGCCCAAAACATAAACCTGCCAGTTGAGGAGGTGGCGGAAGACGACGACCCCGTCGTCAATATCATCTCGGCGGATGCGCCTCTTCGAGTGGCCCTGCCGTTTATCTGCACGATCCAGCAGAATGCGGACACCGTTTGGCAGTCACCAGCTTCCATCCCTCCGACTGCCCGGGGAGTGGAAAGGAAGTACTCGGTCCCGTCCAAGGGATACGAATACCTCTATACTCACCCTGCTCCATGCTCATTGGTGGTCCAGTCGGTTAACGACCGTGAGCGACATGGCCAACAAGCCCCAGCGCCTAAATCCAAGGAAGCGCAGCACATGGACCTTTTGGGCCGCAAGGTCTACTTGGCCGGGGACCTGCAGTTACGGGTGGCCAACCAACTGGCTCTCCTCAGCAGGTACACCTATAACACCTTGGTGTCGCTGTCAAAATTCTCAGAGCTTGTGCCACCGGACTCCCGGCCTGAGTTCACGGCCCTTGTTGAGGAGGGTAAGAAAGCGTCCCAGTCGGCCCTCCAAGCCTCTCTGGACTCCGCAGATTCGGGAGCCAGGACCTTGGCCTCTGGGGTGACCATGAGGAGAATTTCGTGGCTTCAGGCCTTGACGCTGCCGCCGGAGGTCCAACACACCATCCAGGACTTGCCCTTTGATGGCCAGGGTCTCTTCTCTGAGAAGACCGACTCAAGGCTGCAGACCCTTAAGGATGGTCGCGTCACGATTCGCTCCCTGGGCATGCACACGGCGGTTACCCAGAGGAGATCCTTCCGGCCACAGCCATACCACCCATACAACCAGCCCAGACCGCGGCCGGATAACAGACGCCGGGGTAGAGTGAACCGGCGCAGACAGTCGGGCAATCAGGGAAACCGGTCCCAACCGCCCTCGAAGCCTACTTCAGGGCCCAAACATAACTTTTGATGGGACGCCCGAGGACGGCCCACCAGTTTCATTACCGGATCCTTCCCCGTTGTTTTCCAACCGTCTCTACCAATTCCTACCGGCTTGGTCCCAGATAACATCCGACAGCTGGGTACTTCGCACGGTGGAGTCTGGTTATCGCCTCCAATTTGTTTCACCCCCTCCCTCCCACCCACCCTACCTGTCCCTCTTCAGGGACTCCTCTCACGAGCAATTCCTCTTGTAAGAGGTCGAGACTCTGTTGAGTTTGGGTGCCATAGAGGAGGTGCCGGACGGCATGCGGGGCAGGGGGGTTTATTCCCGATATTTCCTAATCCCCAACGCGAAAGGAGGTCTGCGACCAATCCTGGACCCCCGAGAGCTCAACAGATTTCTGGTCAAGCTCAAGTTCCACATGGTGACCCTGGGGACCATTATTCCCTCCCTGGATCCGGGAGACTGGTTTGCCGCCCTCGACATGAAGGACGCGTATTTCCATATCACGATTTACCCTCCTCATCAATGCTACCTGCGCTTTGTCGTCAACCACCAGCACTACCAGTTTACGGTGCTCCCCTTCGGCCTCTCCACGGCACCGAGGGTCTTCACCAAGTGCATGGCGGTGGTCGCCGCGACCCTTCGCCATCGTCGGATACATGTGTACCCGTATCTCAACGACTGGCTGGTCCACGGAACATCCCAGCAGCTCGTAGCGCAACAAATGGCCGAGATCATAGGCCTGTTTCAACACCTAGGCCTTCTGATCAACGCCGAGAAGTCTACCTTGACTGCAACACAGAGGATAGAATTCATCGGCGCGGTCCTGGACTCCAATCTAGCCAGGGCCTGCCTCCCTCTGCCTCGGCACCAGGCCATGGCTTCCATCATCCGAAGCCTGCAGTCCTTCCCGACGACAACGGTGCGCACCTGCCTCAGCCTCCTAGGCCACATGGCAGCGTCAACTTTCTTGACCCTATACGGGAAGCTCCTCCTTCGCACTTTTCAAACTTGGCTGGCGTCGGTTTACCGCCCGCACAGGGACCGTATAGACACGGTGGTCACGATCCCGAAATCGGCCCTCGAGTCGCTCAACTGGTGGTTGGACCCAGAGGTAGTGTGTGCCGGGGTCCCATTCCGCCCCCCTCACCCCTCCATCACTCTGACCACGGACGCCTCGGCCATGGGGTGGGGTGCGCACCTCGGCAGCCTACACACCCAAGGCCTTTGGTCACCCGGCGAGCTGACCCTCCACATCAACGTCCGGGAACTGCGAGCGGTTCGCTTGGCGTGCCAGACCTTTCGCTCCCAACTCCAAGGTCGCTGCGTGTCCGTCTTCACAGACAACACGACAGCGATGTTCTACATCAACAAGCAGGGCGGTGCACGTTCCTCCCGGCTTTGCACGGAAGCGATGCAACTGTGGGAATCCATCCACATAGTAGCATCGTTTCTCCCGGGAGTGCAGAACACGCTGGCAGACCGTCTCAGCAGGTCTTTCCTCTCCCACGAGTGGTCGATTCGTCCCAATGTGGTCCACACAATTTTCCAGAGGTGGGGCTTTCCCCGAATTGACCTCTTTGCCTCCAGAGAGAACAGGAAATGCCATCTGTTCTGCTCTTACCAGGGCAGCTCCCAGGGCTCCCTCTCGGATGCATTCCTCCTCCCGTGGAAGGATCGCCTGCTGTATGCCTTCCCTCCGTTCCCCCTCGTACATCGGGTCCTGCTCAAGCTCCGGAGGGACAGGGCCCGCCTCATTCTCATTGCTCCGGCGTGGCCGAGACAGCACTGGTACACTCTGCTGTTCGATCTCTCAGTGGCGGATCCTATTCCCCTCCCGCTATGGCCGGACCTCATAACACAGGACTTCGGCAGGCTTCGCCACCCGGACCTGCAGTCCCTCCACCTGACAGCTTGGCTCCTGCATGGCTAACCCGAGCAGAGCGGGACTGTTCCGCTGCAGTGCAGCAGGTGCTGCTGGAGAGCCAAGTGGAAGCGTTTCGTGCTCTGGTGCAGTCAGAAAGGTCTCAACCCTCTCCTGATCCCTATTCCCAAGATCCTGGACTATCTCTGGTCCCTCAAGGAGCAAGGCCTCGCAATCTCCTCCTTGAAAGTGCACCTGGCGGCAATTTCCGCCTTTAGGCCCAGGTTAGGGGAACGTTCCATCTTCTCCAATCACATGGTTTCCCGTTTTCTTAAGGGGCTAGAACGATTATACCCTCCGGTACGGCGCCCAACTCCTACCTGGGATTTGAACTTGGTCTTAGCCAAGCTTATGGGAGCCCCCTTTGAGCCCTTGGCCACGTGTTCCCTTCTCTACTTGTCCTGGAAAACGGCCTTCCTCGTCGCTATTACTTCAGCGAGACAAGTTTCTGAGCTTCGTGCCCTAACGGCTGACCCGCCGTATACTATCTTCCATAAGGACAAAGTGCAGCTTCGGCCGCACTCCGCCTTCCTGCCGAAGGTGGTGTCGGCTTTCCATGTGAACCAGGCCATCTTCCTCCCGGTCTTCTTCCCGAAGCCGCACGCATCTCGTCGGGAACAACAGCTTCATAGCCTCGACGTGCGTAGGGCCCTCGCTTTTTACATAGAGCGAACGAAGCCTTTCCGCCGTTCGCCCCAGCTCTTTGTGGCGGTAGCAGATCGCATGAAGGGCATGCCAGTCTCTTCCCAGCGGATTTCGGCCTGGGTGACGTCATGTATCAGGACATGCTACGAGCTCGCTCGGGTTCCGGCTGGCCATCTCTCCGCTCACTCTACAAGAGCGCAAGCCTCTTCTGCCGCCTTCCTGGCCCATGTCCCCATTCAGGACATCTGTCGGGCGGCGACCTGGTCTTCCGTTCACACCACGCACTGGTGCAACAGGCCAGAGATGATGCAGCCTTTGGCTCAGCAGTCTTGCATTCTGCCACGTCTCACTCCGACCCCACCGCCTAGGTAAGGCTTGGGAATCACCTAACTGGAATGCATAGGAGCAATCACTCGAAGAAGAAAAGACGGTTACTCACCGTTGTAACTGTTGTTCTTCGAGATGTGTTGCTCATATCCATTCCAAACCCGCCCTCCTTCCCCTCTGTCGGAGTAGCTGGCAAGAAGGAACTGAGGAGTGGACGGGTCGGCAGAGGTATATAACTAGCGCTATAGCGGCGCCACTCCAGGGGGCGCCCAGCCGACCCACCGAGTGTTGCTAGGGTAAAAATCTTCCGACGAACGTGCACGCGGCGCGCGCACACCTAGATGACACTTGTCCCGTGTCAGCACAGGGGCTCGACTGGGTGACCTATCGAGGTCCCCCCAGCCCCACATTTCTATGATTCTAAGGCACAGCAGCAGGGGCTCTCCTAGACGTGCCGTCGATTCGGATGGGCCTGAAACGGGCTCCACGGGAGGTGTCACGGCACCGAATGAGCTTGTGGGCAGCAGATGGGGATGAAGTTCTGTCTGGCCAGGGTCTTCTCAGGCTGTGCAAGCTTCCCCCAGCCCAGCTACGCTGCAGTGAAGCTCGGCCAAGGCTAACCACCCGAGCAGAGAGATTTTTCTATAGTTCTCACCCTACAATCCCCCTTCGTTGGGCCAGAAACACCCTGTACCATCCAGCAGGCTCAGGAGGGCAGCACGGCCCCTGGGGTTCACCTGGCTTAGCCCGAGGCTGGAAGGGGAGCTCTGTACCTCGCCCCAAGTGCCCGGGGAGGTTTGAGTGCAAAAGGCAGGAAGCAGAGACAGCACCAGGAGGCTGGGGCGGGGGGGAGGTCGGTTTTAAATAGGATTTAGAAAATAATGGGATTTATTTTTCTCTAGATATTACACAACTTAGTGTGGATTCTCTCATTACAGAAATACATTTTTACATCATTCCATGGAGCTGTCTTTAAATAACTGGTCGGGATGTGACCAGCAGCTGACTCGGCAGCGCCCCCATGTGGGCTCCTACGTCTTTTTCAGACCATTAGTAGCCAAATGCTGTAGCATGATCCGTCTCCTCTCCTGGGTCCCACTCCCGGGGGCGTCCTGACTGGCCCGGTGCTGCGGATTCACTCTGCAGGGTTCTGGCACTCCTCAGCCATGGGGGTCTGCACCTCCGTCCCGTCGCGGGCTCGGAAGAGCAGCTCCCCTGACTGGATCACCTGCTCAGCCTGCCACGTGGCAGCGGCTCCGTACTGCTGGTAAAAGTCCGTGTCGGCCTGGAACATCACCAGGGCCTGCGCCGTGTGGATCCGCACGTGCTGGGCCAGGCTGTTGGCATCCAGGAACTTCTCCCCGCATGAGTCACAGGCGTAGAGGATCTGGGTGTTGGGGTCTGTAATGAAGCCGGGAAGCGACTCACTCAAAGGCCGTGTAGCCAGACAGATGCCTGGGAGCTGGGGCTGGGAGCCTGGCTCCTGCTCACACACAGCATGACCCTCCCATGAAGAAATCCACCCACTGGATGCAGGGGGGATCCCGAGGGCTGAGTCCTTTACACACTAGACTGGCCAGAGCCCTAGGAAATCTCTAGGGAACCACTCGGCCCGGTCCCCATGGGATGGGCTCAACAGCAGGGATGGGAGGGCTGAGGAGTGCGTTCAAATCCAGCCGATTAGAGGCCGGGGTTCCCCACGAGCCATTGACAGCAGGAGGATCCCGTGCAGCCCAAAGTGCCGCCCCCAGCCCCCCATCCCCGTGGGCCCAGCAGACAGGAGAACCCTGAGCCCCCCGAGCCCTTTAACTGCGCGTGTGGGGATCTGCAAACAGCTGCCTTCGCTTTGCTGAGCTCAACGGGGAAATAACAGCGGCTGTCTCCCGGCGCGAGCTGGGCGCAGAGCAGGGCTGGAGGCGCGAGGCGCAGGTGGAAGGATGTTGCAGAGGGATCAGGCATCTCTGTGCTGGAGCATTAAGCCCTGCATCAGTGAAGTGCAGCAACGCCGACCCCGCCGCCAGGACCTGCTCCTGCAAACCCCTGCCAGCGTGGGGAGGCTGCACTGATGGACGCTCCTAGAACGCCACTGGACCACGAGTGCGGCGTCTCCCCTCTGGGACTGACGCAGGCCCCAGGTCTGCTCCCCTTGGAACAATCGGTACATAGCCAGGAAATGCCCCCTGTGGGCTCAGGAGTGGGGAGCCCCCATGTGCGCAGCCTTTCAGCTGCTCCTCACCTGCTTCCTGCACCTGCTTCACGGCCTTGGTTATCTCCGCCTTAAGTGCTTCGGTCTCGTCTGCCGTCACGGCGGCCGTCACGGGGACCACTGCAGTGTGGGGAGGGGAGAAGGAGGGTGACTTGGCCTGAACAAACCTTGGGGCTCAGCCACCCCCCTGGCCAGGCTGCCGGCTGATTCGGCTCAGGTCCAGCCCCTGCCAGGTGTGGAGAGAGGGGCTGGGACCCCCGGGGTGCCCGTTCCATGCAGTGCTGGTGGAAGGCGACAGGCCCACAGGCCTAGAGACAGGTGTCCTGCCCCGTGCCGGCGAGCATGGAGCCAGCCCTAGGCGCGAGACGGGGATTCGCTCGGCAGGCGTTTCTGACTGGCCGCTGCTGAGGCTGCCGACAGGCGGGCAGTCAGTGCCAGCGGCCATGGGACCTGGCCTGAGACCCACTAAATTCATTGCCTACATTGTGTTCAGATGGTAACGACCCCCAGCCACGCTCCACAGCGCAGCAGACTTGAGCCAGAGACCGCGAAGGGGAAGGGGCCTGGGACCCAGGCAGGTTTCCCTTTGGAGTAGCAGGTCCCTCCCGCCCCATGCCCAGTGCAGGGAGGGCGGCTCCTGCTCTGCTAACGGCGCAGGGAGACTCCCAGGCTCACCTGTCAGCTGCGTGACCGCCGTGGCTGCCAGCGCCTCCGTGGCCAAGGTGACCATGTCGTCCGAGGCCACGGTGACGATGTTGACCTCGTCGCCTTCCTCCGGCTCCAGGATCTTGATGCCGGCCTTGCCCTGGTGCACGGTTTTCACGTGGGAGCGCAGGTTGTCCACGCGGTTGAAGCCGCGGCCACACTTGTCGCAGAGGAACGGCTTCTCCCCTGCACGGAACCAAGCCCCGGCCCGGGTTAGCTCTGCAGGGAAACGCGACAGGAGCGGGGAGCGGAGGCGGCTCAGGGGCAGGGCCGGGGGGTCGGTCACAGCCTGTTGGATGGACGCCCGGGTCGTTTCAAGGGCACAGGATAATCATGGGTGAGGAGCAGGACTGCCAGGATCCCCCTCCCCTCCCTCTCCCAGCCCAGCAGGTGCCCCACTCTGACCCATGGTATCTCCCCGTGGGATTTCCAGGCTGCTGGGCCCAGCAGCTCCCAGGAGGGTGAAGAAGCTGTGCCTGCCGGAAGGGGGAGGCGGGACCCACCGGTGTGGATGATGATGTGCTTGGAGAGGTCGCCCACGTTCACGAAGGCCTTGTTGCACACGTTGCATTTGTGCGGTCGGATGTTGTCGTGGTGACGGATGTGGTTGGCCAGCTGACTGGACTGGACGAACCTGGTGGGGAGGAAGGGGGAGGCCGTGAAGGGGGAGCGGAGGGAGCTGGGTGCAGTCACAGAACATAAGAACATAAGAAAGGCCGTACCGGGTCAGACCAAAGGTCCATCTAGCCCAGTATCTGTCTACCGACAGTGGCCAATGCCAGGTGCCCCTGAGGGAGTGAACCTAACAGGCAATGATCAAGTGATCTCTCTCCTGCCATCCATCTCTATCCTCTGACGAACAGAGGCTAGGGACACCATTCTTATCCATCCTGGCTAATAGCCATTTATGGACTTAGCCACCATGAATTTATCCAGTCCCCTTTTAAACATTGTTATAGTCCTAGCCTTCACAACCTCCTCAGGTAAGGAGTTCCACAAGTTGACTGTGCACTGCGTGAAGAAGAACTTCCTTTTATTTGTTTTAAACCTGCTGCCTATTAATTTCATTTGGTGACCCCTAGTTCTTGTATTATGGGAATAAGTAAATAACTTTTCCTTATCCACAGAGCGCCCGGTGCCCCATGCCGAGATCGGTCTGACGCATGGGCCTCCCCTGAAAGCGGAGAGGCGGCCTGGCTCAGAGCCTGCAGCCTCTTCGCTGAGCTGACCCAGTGCAGCCTGGCTGGGAGCACGCGGCAGGTGGGCATCTTGTGCCCCCAGGGGCCCACCACCAGCCCTGCCCCTTTAAACTGGAAAGAGACGGCAGAGGCTCACGTGCTCGGCTCCCATCAAATGGCCCCGAACGCGGAGCCCCATCGTAACAATCCCCAGCCTGGACAGAGAATCGTTCCGACCACACGCAGTCAGCCATGGGCCAGGCCCGGAAATGGCGAAATCCCCCCACCGGCTCTGCACTTTGTCCAGTGCCAAGCGCCACGTGTCCCAGCACAGGGAGAGCTGGGCGGGGACAGTGTGCTGAAGGTTAGTCCCTGGGAGCTGAGAGCCCCTTAGCTAGCGTCCCTGGCCACGCGCAGCCCAACCCCCCAGCTGATCTCAGGACCACGGGGCACCAGTGGGGCTGAGAGGAGACCAGCTCCCACAGAGCTCTGATCTCCCCCTCTGCGGGCACCCCCTGGGAATGGCACAGTCCCTTTGGCACCGGGCTGGCAGAGCCCTCCCATCATCCTCAGCTGGGCACAGCAGCCCGTGTGCTTCACTGGCGATTCCCCCGGACACCCCTGCTCCTCCCCGGGACTGTAAGGAAAAGAAAGCACCAAACAAACCAAAGAAACTGTCCCTCTGCCAGCGGATCTGGACCCTGGGCAGCGGGCAAGGGGCCCAGGTGGCAGGAAGCAGGAGCACATGTGGGCAGCAGGGGATCCCACGGGGCTGCAAGAACGAGCCCCCTTCCTGTATTTGCTGGGCTAAGATCCAGGACTGCCTGGGCAGCCGGGTGCCTGGGAGGGAGGCGGGGAGCCCAGGAGGGGGGCGGGGCGGGGCCTCACCTCTTGCCGCAGCGCTCGCACACGTAGGGCTTCTCTCCGGTGTGCTGGCGCACGTGGGCGATGAGGGAGCTGGCCTGCGTGAAGGCCTTGCCACAGATCAGGCACTGGCAGGGCTTCTCGCCTGGGGAGAGAAGGGGAGAGCTCAGCTGCCAGCCCCACCCATGCCTAGGGCCAGTGATCAGTCGCTGGTGGGCCGCTCCCCCAGCCAGCTGCCCCCTACACATGGCCATAGGGGCAGCTGTCTAGAGATCCTGGGGGCTCTGCCGCTTCAGGCCTTTCCCAGGCGGGTGGAAAGAGGCGGCTCCCCTGAGCCCTAGGGGCCCGAAATGAAGAGCTCTGGGATGGACGGACGTGGGCGCTTCACACGTGCTTGGGAGGCCTGAGGAGACACACGAGCTGCTCCGAGGAGCCGACTCTCATTCAGACATGGCACAACATAAGAACGGCCAGACGGGGTCAGACCCAAGGTCCATCTAGCCCAGTAACCTGTCTACCGACAGTGGCCAATGCCAGGTGCCCCAGAGGGAGTGAACAGAGCAGGGAATCATCCAGTGATCCAGCCCCTGTCTCCATTCCCAGCTTCTGGCAAACAGAGCCTAGGGACACCCTCCCTGCCCAGCCTGGCTAAGAGCCGTTGTTGGACGGATCCTCCATGAACTTTAGTTCTTCTTTGAACCCTGTTATACTCTTGGCCTTCACAACATCCTCTGGCAAGGAGTTCCACAGGTTGATTGTGCGTCGTGTGAAGAAACACTTCCTTTTGTATGTTTTAAACCTGCTGCCTAAGAATTTCATTGGGTGACCCCTGGTTCTTGTGTTATGAGAGTGGGTAAATAACACTTCCTTATTCGCTTTTCCCACTCCAGTCATGATTTTATAGACTTCAATCATATCCCCCCTTAGTCCTCTCTTGTCCGAGCTGAAAAGTCCCAGTATTTTTAATCTCTCCTCAGACGGACGCTGTTCCGTACCCCTAATCATTTTTGCTGCCCTTTTCTGTACCTTTTCCAATTCTAGTATCTCTTTTTTGAGCTGGGGTGACCACATCTGCACGCAGTATTCCAGACGTGGACGTACCATGGATTTGTACAGAGCCATTATGATATTTTCTGACTTATCATCTATCCCTTTCCTAATGGTTCCTAATATTCTGTTCGCTTTTTTTGCCTGCCGCTGCATACTGAGAGGACGTTTTCAGTGAACTATCCACAATGACTCCACGATCTCTTTCCTGAGTGGTGACAGCTAATTTAGACCCCAGCATTTTGGATGTATAGTTGGGAAGATGTTTTCCAATGTGCATCATTTTGCATTTATCAACACTGAATTTCATCTGCCATTTTGCCACCCAGTTGTGTGAGACCCCTTTGTAAATCCTCGCAGGCTGCTTTGGAGTTAATTATCTTGAGCCATTTTAAGGAGTTAAAGGACTGGGCCAGCGTGTGGCAGGAGGGGTATAAAGATGAGACCACGTCTCAGTCCCTGGGCATCTGTCCCAACCGCACTGTTCTGCAGCTCATCCGCAGCGTGTCGTTACTACTGTCACACTGAGCACATCGGCTTCTCACGCCACTTGCCTGGCCCCGGCCGCCAGCTGTCTGTGCTCTGGTGAGATACAGCCGGGCTGGGCAGGTCGGCTCTTCCCTCTTCCAAGCAGAGCTCTGGCACCAAAACGGGGTGAGTGTCAGAGATCCCAAGAATCCACCAGAGACTTCGCTCTTGCTGTTGATTTTACACAGTGGCTGCCCAGATACTGTGATGATGGGCAGCAGGCCAGTTCTCTGAAGGACCCGGGCACGGCTGTCCCACTATGCTGGGCTACGCCGAGTACATACACATGATCTGGAATCCTGGGGGCAGGAAGCACAGGCCCCTTGGCGTGGGGCGAGGGGGAGCGTTTTGAAGGGCTGGAAGCACACAGGAGACCCCACTGTTTGCTGCACAACAGATACACACGAAACCAAAGCCTCTTGGCAGCTACTGATGGCACTTGGCAGAGGTCCGAGAGGAACGTGGCCCTGCATAGTCAGCCCAGCCCCAGCCCTGCTGCTTGCTTTGCTGAGCCTAGCCCCCAGAGCAAGAGGGTGGGGGTCTCGGGCCTGGTCTCCCACTGGCCCAGGCTGGGGTCCCCTACCTGTGTGAATACGAACATGCCGCTGCAGGGCGCCGGGGTCCGCGAACTGCCTCTGGCAATGCACACACACGTACGGCTTCTCTCCGCTGTGGATCCGCAGGTGCCTCTTCAAGTTCCCTTGGAGGAGCCAGACAAGAGGGAGTCAGTAGCCCAGAGGGCTGTGCGTGCGTGAGCACTCCCCACACCCACTCCAGCCTGGCTCGCTCGGTCTGACAAATCACCAAACGAGAGCGGTGCACTTTCCGTGGCCTCGGCCTGCCTTAGCTCTCCACTTCTGAGGCCACAGGGCCGCGTATTGTTCAGCGACCGAGTGCGACATTCAGGGAGGCCCCGGGATTTCTAGCCTGTTACACAAATACACACAGGCTAGTGTGCTCTCAGCCCCGCGCAATGCAGCAGGAGGCGAGGGACCCGTGCTATGCCATGAGGGGGGCTTTGCATTGGCAAACAGCAATCCAGGGCGACAGGAACAGCTCAGCTCAAGAAGTGGCTCATGCTGCCTGACCCCAGCGGTGGCTTTAGAGACACCCAGTGTCTCTGAGGATTTTAGATTTAACTCCCCCACTGTATTAAATGCTAATGGGCAGCGCTGTCAGCTCTCAGGTTGGCAGCACAGGTCTCACCAAATTTGGTGTTCTTCTTAAAGCCCCAGCTCCTGGAGTCAGGCGATTACACAAGAATCTCAGCTTCCATTTTTAAAAAACAGGTATTTTCTAGCCTTCATGGCTATGGAGAAAAGCCTCTCGCTGTGACCCCCTAAAGGCTCAGACACCCTTACTGGGGAGCTGGGCTTGCTTCTAGCAGTGCCAGAAGTTCCTTTTGCCAACCTGAGCAGCGCTTTCTGTCCAAGCAGGGGGTGCCCCTGGGAAATCGTCACCTCAGGGACGCTGTGCCCATGCGGAGTATCTGGTGACTCACTGAGGAGCAGCTCACCCCACCCCAATGCGTCTTCCCAACCCAGCCTAAGCCTGCAAAGCTGCAGCCTCTACTCTAGGTGGTGCTGTCTGCAAATGCCATGAGACAGCCAAGGGCGGACACGCTTGTACCCGCCCGCCCACGTGTCCCCTGCGTGGTACCTGACGTGGTGAACTGCTTGCCGCATTCCCGGCACTTCAGCGGCCCGTCCGCGATGTGAATCTTCAAGTGCGCCTTTAAGTTCCCCACCTGCAGGCAGACAAAACAGCTCCACTGAGCCCTGCTGCTCCTCGGGGAGCAGAGGGATTGCTGGGGGCAGCCCCATGTATACTGGACGCACACAGGTGGGCGGCATTTAGGGCTGCCAACTTTCTAATCACACAAACCGGACACCCTTTCCCCCTGCCCCGCCCCTTCCCTCAGGCCCCGCCCCCAGCTCACTCCATCTCCCCTCCCTCTGGCGCTCGCTCTCCCCCACCCTCACTCACTTTCACCAGGCTGGCTCACAGGGTTGGAGTGTAGGGGAGGGGCTCCAGCTGGGGGTGTAGTTTCTAGGGTGGGGCCGGGGATGAGGGGTTTGGGGTGCAGGAGGGGGCTCTGGTCTGGGGCCGGGTGTGGGGTTGATGGCGGGGGCTCTGGGCTGGGGATGGGGGTTGGAGTGCAGGCTCCAGCTGGGGGTGTAGTCTCTAGGGTGGGGCCGGGGATGAGGGGTTTGGGGTGCAGGAGGGGGCTCTGGGCTGGGGCAGGGGGTTGGGGTGCAGGAGGGGGCTCTGGGCTAGGGCAGGGGGTTGGGGTGCTGGCTCCAGCTGGGGGTGTAGTCACTTGGGTGGGGCCGGGGATGAGGGGGTTGGGGTGCAGGAGGGGGCTCTGGGCTGGGGCAGGGGTGCAGGAGGGGGTGCAGGCTCGGCCGGGCGGCGTTTACCTCAGGCCGCTCCTGGAAGGGACCGGCATGTCTGGCTCCTAGGCGGGGGTGGCCAGGGAGTTAGATGCTGCCCCCACAGATCCCATTGGCCGTGGTTCCCGGCCAATGGGAGCTGCGGAGGCTCTCTGGCCCCTGCGCCTAGGAGTTGGACACGCTGGCCACCTCCAGGAGCCGCAGGGATCCCGCCTGAGCCCCACTGCGTTGCCGACCCGACTTTTAATGGCTGGTCAGCGGTGCTGACTGGAGCCGCCAGGGTCTCTTTTTGACCGGGCATTCCGGCTGAAAACCAGACGCCTGGCAGCCCTAGCAGCATTTCAGTGACAATGTCTTAGTGTAGCACAGACGTGCGAAGTCTGTTCATCCGCCACAGCCCTGCCACAGCAGCAGCCACTGCTTTGTCCTAGGTTTGTGCTGTGTACATGTGGCAAACTGGCATTTGGGCTGTACACAAATCTGGTCTTGTGGTTCAGGGGCTGGACCGGGGACGTATGTTCAGCTCCAGCTCGCCTGAGAGGAGGGTGCTGCGGCCTCGGACAGCGACAGCCTCGGGAGTGAGCTGGAGAAAGGCAGAGGATGCAGCCAACTTCTGGCATTTGCTGGAAACGATCCCGTTGCTAATCCTGCTACCTACGACTGATCCGAGCAGAGGACTGGCTCTCCCTAGGAACACACTGGGCACCCAGCACATCCAGTCAGCTAGGAAGCCCCACTCAGTACCTAGCTAGAAGCTGAATTTTCACCTCACCTCCTGTATTCAGTGTGACGAAGTGGGACTGGTTTTAATGTTCCCTCTAAATACTGGGGGAGGGGGAGGGGGGCTCAGCTCTGGCCGACCCTCTGTCTCCTGGCAACTAATGGCCAGGCCCTTCCCCGCTGCAAGGGGATGCTAAAGGTGTTGGAGACAGAGAGATCACGTGACCTCCTGGCCTGGAAAAGAGACAAAGCCCAGAGAGGAGGGGCTGGAGGGGGTTTGGCAGTTTTTTGGAAGCTGGCTGGAAAATGGAGGGGAGCCCCCAGGAGGCTCGGGCCTCCCAGCGGGGCAGTGGTCTCCCTGGGGCCCCAGATGGACCTAACTAAGGGGGGTCTTGTTGTCTGTACTGGCAAGACCTGTTTTGGACTGTGTTCCTGTCATCTAAATAAACCTCTGTTTTACTGGCTGGCTGAGAGTCACGTCTGACTGCAAGGGGGGTGTGTGTGCAGGACCCTCTGGCTTCCCCAGGACCCCAACTGGGTGGACTCGCTGTGGGAAGCACATGGAGGGGCACATGCTGGGAGAGGAGGCTCCCCAAAGTCCTGACTGGCTTTGTGGGGAGCAGTTCCAGAGCATCGCCCGGGGACTCCGTGACACTCAGGAAACTCCCGGGCATAGCGGAGAGAACCTGATATCAAAGAGGAAGCTGAAAGATTAGCTCAGTAATAAAATACTCATGGAGGTCCGGTTAAGGCACCTGCACAGCTGTGAGCCAGTGCAGCCCAGCAATCCAGAACTGCTTCCTAGCCCAAAGCCTGGCAAAGGCGCCCGCTTCGGTGATGTGCTTCCTTCACACAGACTTGGCAGGAGAGCTAGAACCATCAACCTGGCACGAGAGGAAACATCGAGGGGCTGATCGCCTTTGGTTCTGGCTGAGCTCGGGCAGTCCGATGTCCGAAGCCACCCAGGGACGGGGCACTAGCCTGTGTTGAAATCAGAAGCTGGCACCAAAGAAATGACCCAATTACTGAACCACCTGGGCGAGGTCTATCTAGCTACTTTTCTCTGTGCAAACTGTGTCATCGCGACCTCTAGGGCACGTCAGCAAAAGCTGCCAGAGAAATCAAGGAAACTCAACCCGCCCGGCCTCCTACCGACAGCGCCATCAGAGGAAGGTTGGCCCAGGGAGCTAGAACTCGGGAGACCCACCGCACTTCCCGGGTGACCTTGGGCGACTCAGTCTCCCTGGCTCTCAGCTCCTGATCTACACAATGGAGACAGTAGCCTGCCATGCTGCACAGGGGCGTGCAAGACAAATACACTGGAGAGCATGAGGTGCTTGATACCTCTTTAATGGAGGCCAGACAAGTATCTATGACCGATGTCTATGTTTAGAATGTGTCCTAAAGGTCGACGAACCCGGTACCTCCCTTCCCACATTGGTCTGGTGCAGCGAGAGCCGAAGGCCTGTCCTTCCTCTCTGAGTCCAGGGGCTGTCACAAGGTGCCCCTCAGATCTCACTTGTTGGGATGCAGCAGGAGGGGCTAGCTAGAGAGGGCTTTGCAGAGCAAAACCTACATCCTGAATTCTACACAAGATAAAATCACGAGAGGCCAGTGCAGTGTAAGGAGCCCAGGAAGGACACTCTCTGTGCAAGAAACACCCTGAGGAAGAGGACGCAGGAGCAGGTAGGGATGGCTGTCTCAGGGTAGAGGTGCCCACGGGCTTCGCCAAGCTGCTCACTTCGCTCTGCTCTACACAGGACAGTTCTGCTCGCCAAAGTCAGCGAGAGTTTTGCACTGACTTCCAGGGGAGCAGGATCCAGCACTAAACCCCTGTCACCCAGAGCCCAGTGGCTGTGCAAGGGGGTTTGGAGTCAGGTCCTGGTCACTAACGAGATCCTGCACTGGCAAAGGGAGTGGGGGTTATGCTGGGAAGATGACAGCTCCCCAGATGCTGCCAAGACAAAGCCTCTGCCAAAAGCTGCACTGGAACATGCCTCCTTTCAGCTGCTACTAACGCGGGGACAAATCCGATCAGGGCTCACAGGCTGACTTCCTTTCCTCCCAACCCCACTGTCTCTAGAGCTCCGAAGCAGCGGGGTCCCGGGAGTACAGTACAAGAGTTGGAGTCAGGAAACCTGAATTCTCTTCCTGGCTCGCTGCGACACTGGGGGTGAATCAGTCACCTCCCTCTCTGTGCCTCAGTTTTCCCATCTGTAAAATGGGGACGATCAAACCTCTCACAGAGCTAGTATGTAGGTGCTCAGGTGGTGGGCGTGGTGTAAGAACCTGTACAGAGCGGAACAGAGTTTGGACGGGGGACTTACTCCAGTGCAGCTGGCTGCTCTCTAGTTCTCCACAGAGGACTCTGACATGTAGGAGACGGGCTCTGTTACAGCCCCTCCAGATCTCCCTGGGCTCTTCACAGGGGAAAAGGGGCTCTTGGGGGCTAAGGAGACACGTTTCCAGGTGTTAGTCGCACGTTGAGGAGGAGGAGGAGGAGGAGGACAAAGTGCTAACTCTGAACTGGGGGCTCTGGGGCTGTGCTTTGGGTCCAGCCCCAGAAACGCAGTCTGCAGCCGCCACCTGCCACTTCACAAGGGGCCTGACCCAAGCAGGAGTCTTCCCATGGGCCGTGGATGAGACCCCAGACCAACAGGGAGATGCAGCCCAGAGACTCGCTGACCCCAATCTGGCCTCCCTCTAGCAGCTCTGGGTTCGAGGCTGGTGAATGCAACCAACCAGCAACTTCTCTGGCAGACAGAAGGGCAAGCAAGTCTGCTGCAGGGGTGTTTATTGTCCACAGGTGTTGGGGATGCCCCGGGAGGTCCCGGCAAGCTGTGCGAGGGGCTCCCCAGCTGCCATCCACTCACCTGATTGAATTTCTTGTCGCAGTGAGGACACTTGTGCTCCTTGTCTGTGTCGTGGGTCTCCAGGTGGCGCATCTTGGAGGTGGGATCGGAGAAGGAGCGCCCGCAGTAGTCACACTGGTAGGGCTTTTCGCCGCTGTGCACCAGCTGGTGCCGTTTGAGGTTGCCCGAGGTGGTGAAGAGCTTGCCGCAGTCGTCACACCGGTACTTGGCCTCTCCCGTGTGCCGCTTCTTGTGCAGGTTCAGCAGGCTGATGAGCCGGTAGCTCTTGCCGCACTCCTCACAGCCGTAGGGCTTCAGAGGGCTGAAAGAGGGATTCAGAAGGGACTGAGGGACTCCGCACGGCAGCCAGGCGGCTTGTCTGTTCGGGACAGACATTTCTGATCCTTCTCCTTTTGGCAGCTCTAAGATCAACCCTCAGACAAGACACCTGCCTAGAGAGTCAACATAGGCATGTTCTGGAATACCTCCAGCATCAAGACATCAGCACCAGAGACTAGGACTCCAGTGTGCAGCAATGGGCGAGCTCTGCTGTAGCCAAGCAGCAGGGAGGGGCTGTTCCCTGGGTCAGAGGGGCTTCACCCCTTTAGAAGCACTACACCCAGCCAGACGTCTGCTGCTATGGGGGGACAGCAGGCAGAGGGAGAATTAGAGGGTGCACCAACCTGGCTGGAGTGGAGTTCACTCCACTAGCAACCCCTCACTCCACCTACTAAGCCCTCTCAACCCCCCAACTCCCAGCTGCTGGCACACACAGATGGGATCTGCAGCCCATCCAGGCACCCCCATGCTAGGGTTAATCTAGCTGGCTCGATAAAAATAAAAGTGAGGATGCAGCAGTGCAGGCTACACAGCCAGTACGTACGTGGGGGGCGTCAGGGGGGCTTGTGCTGCCCACGGCACAGCATCCACATGTCTGTTTTCACTGAGCTAGCTAGATCGAAGCTAGCACAGGTCTGTCTACATGAGCTGCAGCTGCCACACCTGGCTGCAGAGCAGACCGGCAGCTGCAGTGAAGAGCAGGCGCTCACTGGCATGTTGTTTTCGGTTGGCAGTAAGCCGTACCTGTGTGTCTTCTCGTGGGCTTTGCAGGCCGCCGGGTCGGAGAACGCTTTGTTACATTCCCTGCAAGAAAAAGGCTTTTCTCCAGTGTGGATCCGGATGTGCCGCTTGAAGTTACCGGTGTGCGTGAATTCCTTTCCGCAGTCCTACGGACAAAGACGCACAGGATAAAGAGCCAGCCTCGCCGGGGTCCGGGGGAACTGAGGCCCGGGAGGAAGCTGCGCTCGCCTTACCTCACATTTGTGAGTCACCGAGCCGTAGGCTTTCGACTCGGTCCTGTCGCTGTAGGTGCCTGATCGCAGCAGCCTGGCTTCCCCGGAGTTCTCCTGCCCGGAGTCTGTGCCCCCTGACTCGTTATCCTCAGGGTTGTCTCCGTTTTCCAACCGTGGCTTTTCTTCCTTTGGGATTTTAGCTTCCTCCTCTTCCTCCGCTGTCGTCTCCTCCTCTTCCTCCTTCCCCTCCAGCTCTACCTCCATTTCTGCAGGGTTAGGAGACAGAGGGATGCTGAAAACCAGGAATAAAAGGGGGGAGACAAAAATCCTGCTGGGCATTGCATATGGTTAATAAAAGAAGCCTGCACACTTGGGAGACAGGTGGGAGAGCTGCTTGGAAAAAGGAGTTACTCCCCCAGGTGAAATTTTGAGTTTTTGGCAGAAACAAAAAAAAAATCAAAACCTGAATTTTTTCAGTTGAAAACCAAAATATTTCGAACCTGAAAGGCAGCCGTAGCGCTGCATGCTTCCAGCCTCCTCTAGAGCCCAGGCTCCCGGCTTAGACTTCATCTGCCCTGATGGGCCACAGCCCCTGCCCTGAGGGAGGGATGCCTCCTAGCAGTCACATGGCCACAAAGCATCGGGGAAACGAAGTCTGGCCGAGGAGTCCAACCCAGAGGGGCACTGGGAGTATGAGACACCTGAACTACAATTCCTATGATCCTCCACGGTTTTATTTGAGAATTGAGAATTGAAACATTTTGGTTTTCAGCTATTCAGGTTGATGAAAAAAAACAAAAAAAACAATCAACATTTTCCACAGAAAGCAGACACTTTTTGTGCAAAATTTTGTTTAGATGCCAAACTGTTGTGGGGGTTTTTGTTGTTGTTTTTTTTGGCAAAAATAGGTTTTGATGGAAAATTTTCAACCTAAATATGGGTCCCAGGCTTAAGGGACCAGTGACGGGATTCGGCCTGTCACCTCTAGGTCACCGATGCAAACAGAGTCAGGAGTGACTGAAAGATTCCCCCCTGCAGGGCTGCTGGATGATCTCAGTTCAGTTCCCATTGGACAGGTGCTTGCACAGCATTAAATCCACCATCCGCCTGGCAGAGCTTCCACTGACTGAATGGGAAACCAAGCTATGCCCCCAGGTGGGAGCGGGGGCAGGCTGGCAGGACAGCCCCGGGAAGCCTGCGCAGGGGGGACGGGACGGACACGGACACGGGACACCTGTTCTGTACACAGAATTCTCCTGTTTCCAGCCCTGTCCTTTGTTCAGTGCCTACTCCCAGAGTCTCTGGTAAAAATGCAATTAGATGCCCATTTGCATGGCCATATAACTGTCACTTCTTGCTGAAATTGCTACACCTTAAAAATACGATACGGGCCGTGTTCGGCATTTAAGGAAGCAGTGCACAAGGAGTTTGGGGCTTCCGACCAGCCAGCCTTCCCCACCCCCGTACACTTCCTGAAGTGCACAGACGTTGGAACCCTCCTGGTGTTTGCATGCTGGTGAGGCAGAGAGGTCTCAGGGAACAGGGCCACACAGATCTGCGGTCCCCAACATTATTCAGGTCTAATGGGCTGCCTGGGACATGGGGCCTCTCTCATTGCTTGGGAACTGGGATTTGCAACCCCTTGAATGGAAAAAGTTGTCTAGAGTTACTGTAACTTCTCTGAGTGCCTCAGTAAAGCTACCGAAACGCTGCTTTGCAGCTTCTAACAGGCCCTGGTGTTTCACAACGGCTCCCCCCGCCTGGCTCACCTGCCCAGCTGTGGTATGCTAAAGGGCTAGGTTTCCTCCTCCTCTAGGGGCATTCGCTTTCTGCCAGCATGAAAGGGATCTAGGTTTATGTACACAAAACCCAGGGAAGCCCCGTGCTTTCAAACAGGCTGCATCTAACGAGCAGGATGATCCTCAGTTCCTGGATTTGCAAACGTAAGCTCCTGCGCCAACGAAAACTACAGCCCTTAAAATTCCCAACTTCAGCTCCAGCTATTTGCAGCTCAGAGCAATGCAATCCTGACGTACTTGACGACCTGGACGGCTCAGGCTGCAGGTTTCATGGCCTGCTGCGACAGCATGGGCTGTACAGCATACAGTGCCACCTGTTCCCACTTCACGTCCTGCTGTGGCATGCCACTCGGGCCTGTTCCCGGTGGAGCCGAGAGCAGCCAACTGTCCGGGAAAGAACCAGAGAGCCCCGCACTGGCGAAACCAAACACCCAGGGCAGAAACGTGACAAGTGTGGGGGTGTAGCCATGAGGAGCCTGCGTAAGGTGGAGACGACAAAGCTGGATGTAAGGGGGGAAGTTACTGTCAAAGCCCCATCCCGTGCCAGCTGCAGGTCGCACCTTGCTCTGAACTCTGGGAGGAGCTGCACTTTGCAGCCAGGCTGGCGATGCTGGGCCTGGTATCCTCTGGCTGCTGCTGGCTACTGGGCACCTCAGAGTGGGGGTCCTCCCATACAGCGTCGCCTGTGCCTAGAAACAAAGAAGAGCACGTTCGACCCATTCACTGCGACGGCTGCGCTGCACTGTGAGGAAACGGGGGGAGGAGGGGGAGTGGGAGCATGGGGCGCTGTGGAAAGGATCAGGCGCGATTGAGGGGTGTGGGGGAGGCGGAAGGCTGCCCCAAGGCCTAGCACCACACAAGTGAAGGCATGAAGCCGGGAAGCTTAATTACCTTCACTTTCTATACATAACCTTCCTCAGGCTGACCTGCTCGGTCGCTGGTCTCCTTGCTGTCCTCCTCCTCAGGCTCCTTCTCCTTTGGCTCTGCGGCAGCCTCCGTCATCAGCTCCTCCTCTTGTCTATCAGATGGGACCTGCTCAGCTTTGTCGAGTCCACCGAACGCTTCTACTGCCGCTGCTTTACCTTCTTCGAGTGCTTTTTCATCCCCTACAGGGGAAACACACACAAGCAAACCACACTCCCTTCACATTTGGTGATGACAGAGGGACAAAGCAACCAGAACTTCCGCACTGGACTCTCTGAGAGTCCAAACAATGGACACAGCAGTCAGAAAGGCCAGCTGATAGCACCTGGGGCGCTAATTGTCTGAAGATGCTATCAACACATATGACCAGTGGGACAAGAAAGGAAAACAAACATTTAGTAGCAAACACATAACGCCTAGTGCCATCCATGGGGTTACACAGATACATAAGCTTCATCTGTATCTGAGGAGGATAAGTTAGAGGGAACAGATGTAAGCCAGAACTCATGACTTGCAATACTGAAATGTGCTGCATGTGTCTGACCAATCTTAGTGCACCAAATCCCTGTCCCCCAAGTCTTGCAGTGCCAAGACTAGGATTTGGAGCCAGTGACGCTACAGAGCAGCCACTGACCAGGAGATGGACGTTGCCAGGTACAGCTGTGCTCTTCACCTGGAAACTGGCAGCGCTTCCCCCAGAGCCTGGGAGCCAATGTTCTGCGGCTTCGCGGGCCACATGCACAGCTTGGGGTGACCTCACCTGCACCTTCCTTCCATTTCTTTTGGAAGGAAATGGTTCTTTATTGGTACTGACTAACCACTGAGTTCCCCACAATCTCCAGGCCAGCTTATTAGAGTAAAGAAAACATCTAACTGGGAATGGATCAAAGTTTAGCTTCTCCTCTCAGCTCCTGCCTGATTTAAGGACAGTTCAGTAACAGATCCACGCTAAAGAGAGCAATCAAATCCTGACTAAACCAGCACCCCCTGAGAAGAGCCTTTTTGAACATATTCCTATTGGGAACAGGAAGCCCCAGGGGGGTAAGAGGGCTGCCTACCGGTCACTTCAGGGACCTTGTGGCTTTCTGAACTGGGTTCAGCTGACACGGTGAGAGACTTCAAAGCATTGCAAGCGTTGACGATTTCCTGCATCTGGAGGAACCCGGCAACCGCTAGTACATCCTCCACGTTCTCTGGGCTCAGGCTGAGCTTGGCTGTGTACATGAACTCCAGTACCTGACCAAGGCCTGCAAGAAAACAGACCAGAAATAAAATAAACACAAATCAAAGCTCCAGAGATGAGTGGCCTTTTCATAGCAAGCTACGTTGCCAACATTTTAGAGGTTGAACATGCGTTAGTGACTAAAGGCCAGATTTTTAAAAAAGGTTTAGGTGGCTAACTCCCATTGATTCAAAGGCCTTAACAACGTATCCTATATGCAGCTATAAAACTCCCTGAAAAGCCTAATCCAAACCATGCCAGATTCTTACTTTCTAGGTAAGAGTAACAAATAATGATACTTTAACCAGTTGTTGCCATTGTTAGTGTTAGTTTAGCACAAGAGGGTGGGGGAAGGTAAAATTCTGTAGGCTAAAATAAATAAGACATGGAACTCAGGGAGTCTGACTGTCTGTACCCTTATGTTCATCCTTTTTATAAAACAATGATACATTTTGTACAAAGTATGCCTTGTGAGGTATCATTCAAAAACTCATAATCTGCTGAACATTATTGTCCTGGTAAAACATATGAGGCAACAGTGTAACTGTATAAGACATGTTCCAAGTCTAGGGAAGCAGCCCAAACCAGTTCACCAGAGACAAAAGGCAAACTGACGCCTCAGCCAAGTGTGAACAAAATCAAATGGAGCATCACCTGGGTAAACAACCATTCTTTGGCAGGAAGAAGGATGCGAGTGAGAAGTTTACATCTTGGCAATACAACAGCTGGGGGTTCCCGTGCAAACAGACTAGCTGTTGCCTGAACCCCAGCTGGCGATGATTCTCAAAGAGGAGGAAAAGATATAAAAATGAGGAACAGAGACCTCAAATCACCTCTCATCTCTCCTCACAGCACCAACAACGTTTGAAAGAAAAAAGAAGCATCATTGAGTGGGGGGAGTGGTCCTGGCTGAAAGGATCCAGCCAGACTGCTGTGAGCATGTGGTGAGGGAAACCTTTTGCGTTGAATTCACTTAACTCGTTAAGTAAAGTATTAATTGCATTTTACCTTTTATTTCTTTGTATCCAATACCGACTTTTATGCCTCATTTCTTGTAATCACTTGAAATCTATCTTTCTGTAGTTGTTAAACTTGTTTTATTGTTTTCTCTAGACCAGTGTGTGTTTGGATTGAAGTGTTTAGGAAACTCCATTTGAGATACCAGGGTTTGTGCATATCGTTTTCTATTAATGAAATAACAGACTTTCTATGAGCTCGTACTGCATGGAAGGAAAGAGCTAGGCAGTACAAAACGTACATTTCTGGGGACAAGTCTGGGACTGGGAATATACTGGTGTGACTCTGCAATACAATTCAGGAGTGGCTGGCTAGAGGCACTCAGATAACTCAGCCGGGAGTAATTTACATGCTAGAGGCTGCGTAACAGCAGACCAGGAGTAGTTGCTCTCACAGTGAAGCAGTGTAAAAGGCAGCCCAGACTGGAGAATTGAGGGGACCCAGCGGTTCAGCAGTCCAGATTGTATCCTGGGGAATGTCAGATCGAGGCAGGATGATTCTTTGGTTCAGGAGACCTGGGTTAAGTTCTTGGCTCTGCCACAGACTTCCTGTGCGGCCTTGGGTGAGTCGCTTCCTCTCTCTGGGAATCATTGCCCTGTTTGTAAAATGAGGATAATAATACTTCCATTCTCTCTTCCTTTGGCTTGTCTGTTTTGACTGGAAGTTCTCTGAAGCAGGAACTGTCTCTGACGATGGTGTTGGTACAGAGCCTAGCACAACGGGCCCCGCATCTTGGTGGGAGCCTTTAAGTGCTAATGCAAGACAACTAATCCATCTTCTTCTAATATTAACATTAAAAATCTTTCCACTGCTTACTGGTAAACATTGGAAGCATGTTGCAGTTACGGAGTGTAGATAATCTCCCATTCTACTCTAAGACCATTAGCTTCTAGACGTGAGGCACATCTGTCCAACCACACATACTGAAGTAATAGATATTGGGCATATACTATATGTTGGCAGGATCATTGTTTCCCTTTTCCTTTCAGATGATTGTTAGACAGCTCTCTCTACAGTGGTGAGTGTTTGTATAGGGTACTGGCCATATCTCGATCACAGGCATCCAACAGGTTGTATCTGGCTGGCTGTTGAGCTGCCATAGGGGTGACTCAAGGAATTACAACAGACGAGCAAGTCCTAAACCTGTACCCAGTACGTTGGTTGAAAGGATAACTAAAAATAGAACAAAAAAGATAGAAGATCTGGAAGATCATGATATGATGGGTCTCATCTCACTGATGTGTCAGAATTCTTTGAACGTGTCAATAAGGTAATGGTTTACGGAAAACCCATGTACATCCTTTCAGCTTTCAAAAGGCCTTTCACAAGGTTCTGCACAAGAAACTACTAAAGGAGTGAAGTATTCATGGAGGGAGAGGTAAGGTATTGTCATGGATCAAAAACTGGCTATGAGACAGAACATAAATAAGAATAGGGATAAACGGCCAATTTCCATCATAAAAGATTAACAATGAGGTGCCACTAGGTTCCTACTAGGTCTTGAGTTGTTTAATATATTTATTAATGATCTGGAAATAAGGTGGAAAGAATGATCAGTGAGGAGGCAACCTTTGCAGAAGGCACAGAGTCATTTAGGTTAGTCAAGCCAAGAGAAGACAGAGAAACTTCAGAGCTTAATGAAGCTAGGTGAATAGACAATACGATGGCAGAGAAAATTCAGTGTTGATCAATGCCAAGCAATGCACGTTGGAGGGAAAAATTTAAACCTGACAGGTTCATGAACTTAGCAGAGTTCTAAACAAATGGATCAACTCAGGAAAGAGATCAGGGCATCACTGAGCACAATTCAATGGGGACCTCTACTCAATGAGCAGCTGGAGTCAAAGAGCAAACAAGATGGTAGGATGCATAGGGAATGGGATGGAGAATAATATACAAAATACTGTAATGCCATGATCTGAACGGACGGTACCCCTCACCTCTAGAATACTGGGCGCAGAACTGGTCCTCCCATTAGAAAATAACATTGTAGAATTCAAACAAGTTCAGAGAAGGGTGATGAGAATGATTAGGGGCGTGAAAAGTCTCTCTATGAAGAGCGACGGAGAAGACTGGGCTTGGTACCTTAGGCTTGGTCTACACTAAAAAGTTACATCAGCATAGCTGTGTCAGTCAGGGGCGTGAGAACACCCACATGCTTGACGGGCACAACTATGCCAACAACCCCACTCAGTGTAGACTCAGAAGTGTCGATGGAAGAGGGCCTAGCTAATGTCGTTCGGGGAGGGAGAGTTCCCTGCATCGGCAAAAAAAACTTCTGTTGGTGTAGGCTGTGTCTACTGTAGGCGACTATGCCAGTATAGCTACCCCGTATGGTCTCTCCAGTGCAGACACAAGGAAATGAATAAAAGGAGTCATGATAAAATCATATAAAACAACGAGTGGTTTAGAGAAGAAAGAGCAGGAGCTGCTATCCTCCCTGTCCCGTAACACAAGAACAAGAGGACAGTCAATGAAACTGAAAGGTAGCAAGTCCAAAACTGATCAAAGGAAAAATACTTTGCTACACAAAGTATAATGAGGCTGTGGAACTCCCTGCCACAGGACGTCATTAAGGCCAAGAACTTAGCAAGATTCAAAGAGTGAGTGGACGTTTCTCACAGATATCAAGAATATGCAGAGTTATAACAGTTAATACTTGGATATTAGGAAAAACTTTTTCACTAAGACGGTGGTGAAGCACTGGAATGGGTTACCTAGGCAGGTGGTGGAATCTCCATCCTTAGAGGTTTTTAAGGGCCAGCTTGACAAAGCCCTGGCTGGGATGATTTAGTTGGGTTTGGTCCTGCTTTGAGCAGGGGGTTGGACTAGATACCTCCTGAGGCCCCTT
This sequence comes from Mauremys reevesii, assembly GCF_016161935.1. Lineage (NCBI taxonomy): Eukaryota > Metazoa > Chordata > Testudines > Geoemydidae > Mauremys > Mauremys reevesii. The sequence continues at coordinate 3,284,004 of NC_052643.1, forward strand.
CCAACCCTGAGATTCTATGATTCTAATACAAACCAAGTTCTAGAAACTATGCTTCAGGGTTTAAACCAGTCTCTATTAGGGATCAGGAGGAGACCGTAACGAGGTCAGATTATCCCACTTCTGTTACTTCAGGGTTCCTGCACCTTCCTCTGGGGCATCTGGTGCTGGGCACTGTCAGAGATGGGACACTGGGCTATGGACATGGGTCTGATCCAGTCTGACAACTCCAGCGTTCAGGAGGAACGTTACTATCCCCACCCCAGCCCTAATGTTTTCTAGGAGGTTCTGCACACTTTGGGTCTGAGCCACAGCTGGTGTGAATTGGTGCAGCTCCACTGACTTCAACAGGGCCACAGTGATTTACACCTGCTGAGGATACGGCCCACCATCTCAGGGCCACAGCTCCTCTCCCAAGTGCAGCCTTGGCTTCCCCCAGGAGCCGCACCTGCATACCTGCTGCATTGCTGATGTCGAGATGCACCACGTCCTTCTGATCCACAAACAGCATCCTGAAGTACTCGCTGCAGGCTGCCAGCACGGCCTTGTGGGCCTTGAAGTCAATGCCGTCCACCACGAAGGTGCAGTCACACAGCAAGCCCAGCTGCCTCTGCTGGTTCAGCTGCTCCAGGACCTGCTTGCTGTGCTGAGGGAAATCCATAGCTGAGGAGAGAAAGCTCAATCACCTGGCTGATCAGAGCCTACGCTCAGTCCCTCCAGCTACTATGCCTGAGCCTGGTGCTGGAGCCAGGGACGTTTTATTAAAATCATTTTATGGTGTGCAAGTGCCGACTAATGGTGCTTAAAACTGAAGCAGAGCATAGACCCACTTCCATCCACGGGCCTCAGCCTTGAACTGGAGGAACCAATGTTAGGGCTGACGAGCTAATTCAGTCTCCACTGGGCAGCTAGTCAGTCATTGGGCCCATAAGAAAGATGGCCTCACACTGCACCATTGGTCATTATTATGCATTATTCGTATTGCAGGAGCACCTGGAGGCCAGGGCTCCACTGTGCACACACATAGCTAAGAGAAGGTCCCTGCACCAAAGTATGAAACTACAGAAAACAGGTGGCTACAGACAGATGGGAGTATACGAGGAAACAGTGAGATGATACTGCTGAGTGGGTTGTAGGAATCACAGCAGAGAAGTGTTTTAAGGCGAGATCTGAGGGACACCCTGGCAGCCTTGCAGAAGCTCTTCCCATGCACGGTGTGGGAGAAAGCGTGAAGGTGCTTCTTGGAAAGTTTTTTAAGTGGACAATCAAGGTTAGGAGGAGGCTGTTCAGAATTTTTGCCTCCATCTGAAGTGCTGGTCACTGCTGGTGGGATGATCAAGTGTGCCAAATGCTATGGCCTCCCTGGTCAATTGTATCAGACCCACCCCATTAACCATTTCCCTGCAAAGCCGCAGGCGGCAGCTCTGTTTTAAACCTGGTTTGGCATAAAATCTGCTTCTGTTATTTTGTCACGTTTTCTTTCAAAAAAAGAGACTGCTGTTTTCTGACTGAAATTCGCTAGTTGAGGCCTGCAAACGAAGGCCTGTTGGTGGGTGCAGAAGCAACGCTAGGAAGTGTCAAAAGGAATTTTAAATACTGATTTATAGTATCACATTTACTAACATGCCCCCTGGTCCTTCCAACCAGACAGACACTTAAAGCTGAAAGTCCCACTGATCAGCCTCCACTCCTGTAACCTCTTCCTTGCACCTGGCTTGGCTCCATCCAATCGCAGCTGCTAACATCAAACCACCCTCCTGGCCTGTTTTCACCACGTTGGAGTTACCACTGGCTTCCACTTTCCCAGTACTGCCCCTTACACCCAGGACTCTCCCTGAATTAGCACATAAAGCCACGACCCTCTTCCCTCTTCAAATCCCTCCACAAACCCCACTTACATCAACTGATCCCAGCTTGAGGGGGGCCAGTGGGGATTGCCAATATTTATTTATATCTTTTAAATATTTCAGCACATGTCAAATTGTACATCCAGGCAGCCTATGTAACTGCATGAACGTACCGTATCCTCCCTCACTCCATTCTATTCTATGATTACATCTAAAAACAAATAGGCAAAAGGTTAAGGAGTTAGAAAATGCCCGATTTAAGGTGGTCTGTGCAACCTTGTGTGTATCAGTCAATATTTTTTTTGTATCCTCCTCATTCAACGTGTGGCCCCAGACGTTGTTTAACGCACACCATCCATCCTTGCACTGAATACAAAATGACTGATTTCCTCCCAAGTGTTTCTATGGTGCTCTCCCCACCTGAGCGATTCACAAACGTTAGGGAATTTATCTTCACAACACTCCAGAGAGCATTGGGCGGGGGGGTCATCATACCCATTTTCCAGCTGAGGAACTGAGAGCCAGCCAGATTTCCAAAATATTATTTGACAAAATTGTCAAGTGACCAACTCATGATGCCCAGGGCCTGATTTTTCAGAGTGCTCAGCATTTTTATAGTACTTTAGGAGGCCAAAGCACAGCTCCAGTTGTGAGTCCTCTGCACTTCTGCAAACCTGCCCCCAGGTGTCTCATGGTACCCGGAACCACTGAGGAACACACCAGGACCCCAAGGAGCACACTTTGGTACAAAGTAGAGCCGACTGCAGAAGCCCTCATCTTCAATATGAAGGTGAGGCTCATAGAGACTATGGTCCCATGGGAAGCCCCACCTTGATCTCATGGGAGGGGTGGTGACAGATCACATTAGAACCCCTTTGGCTACGTGGCCACCTACCCCAAAATAATCCTCTATCTTTATATAGGCCATTCCAAATAGACGAGAAAGGTTTAACCCGAACAAGCCGCCCCATGCAGTCAGTGTGCTTTAAAGAGCAGCCGCCCTGACTGATTATCCAACTGAAGAGCAGACAAACAACACTTGACAGCGATATCCCAAGTGGCCCAGGAATGGGGGTGGGAAGGCTGGTGTTGCAATGTATGGAAGGCATCCTGTCTTTAAATAACCTGCGGAAGTAAGTCTTGTTGAAAGCACCTCTCGCAGCAAAGTGGAATGTAGTGAGGGAGGAAGACTCCATCTGGGCTAAGTACAGCCGAGTGATATAGAGATCTTAGTGCACTGGCAAATTTCAGCTTCAGTCTTTCCATTGGATCTGCATAGGCAGACTCCTGTGCCTGCAGGATTGGGCTAACTGGGCTCCAGACAGGTGCAAAGGTCTGTCCATGTGGACTCAATTATAAGACTAGGGCCTTAAAGCAGACTTTATAGATTTCATACAGTAGATTTCATCAGCGGTCATGGGGAAGGTTCTCTCATGGATCAATACCTGGTTAAAAGAGGAAACAAAGGGGAGGAATAACTGGTCAGTTTTCACACTGGAAAGAGGTAAATAGTGGTATCCTCTGGGGATCTGTACTGGGATGAGTACTGTTCAACACATTAATAAATGATCTGGAAAAAGGGGTAAACAGTGAGGTGGTAACAATTGCAGACAAGACAAAATTACTCAAGAAAGTGAAGTCCAAAGCAGACCAAGAAGAGGTACAAAGGGATCTCATTAAACTGGGTGACTGGGCAACAAAATGGCAGCTGAAATTCAATGCTGATAAATGCAAAGCACATTGGAAAACTTCATCCCAACTATACGTACAAAATGATGGGGTCTAAATTGGCTGTTACCACTCAAGAAGGAGATCTTGGAGTCATTGTGGATAGTTCTCTGAAAACGTCCACTCAGGGGCAGTCAAAAGTGAACAGAATGTTAAGAACCATTCAGAAAGGGATAGATAAGAAGGCAGAATGAGGAGAGATTAAAAGGACTGAAACTGTTCAACTTGGACAAGAGACGACTAAGGGGGGATATTATAGAGGGCTGGTAAAGAGAAAGTGAATAAGAGTGTAATTTACTCCTTCACATAACATAAGAATCAAGTGTCACCTGATGAAATTAATGGGTACCAGGTTTAAAATAAACACAAGGAAGTACTTCTTCAACACATAGTCAACCTGTGGAACTCATTGCCAGGGGATGTTGTGAAGGCCAAGACTATAACAGGCTTCAAAAAAGAGTTAGATAACTTCAGGATAGGTCCATTAATGACAATTAGCCAAGATGGTCCGGGATGCAATTTCATGCTCTGGGCGGCCGTAGCCTCGGAGTCCCACAAGTTGGGAATGGGTGACGGGATGGATCACTTGATGATTCCCTATTCTGTTCATTCCCTCTGGGGCACCTGGCATTGGCCACTGTCAGAAGACAAGATATTGGGCTAGATGGACCACTGGTCTGACCCAGTATGGCCGTTCTTATGTACTATCTGGAAGATTCATAGATTCACGGATTCTAAGTCCAGAAGGGACCACTGTGATCATCTAGTCTGACCTCCTGTATAACACAGGTCAAAGACCTTCCCCAAAACAATTCCTGTTAGAATTAGAGGAGCTCTTTTAGAAAAAAAACAGATAAGTTGAGATTTTGAGAGGATACAGTCTTTACTTTGAGTTATAAAATTAGCATGTTTTCTATTATAATATAAATGCGCGTGTGTCTAATTTCATGGATGTAAATCCCTATCCTTTCCTGCATGACTTCCAGCCCTTATCAAAATGAAAAATATTTCAAGCACAAAAAAGGGCAGCTGACCCCACAGGAAAACCTTGAAAGAACACTCTGTGACTCATCTGCTCAGTCACAAAAAAAGAAAAAATCCAGGCCATTTGCAGGAGAGAGAGCTACACCTGTTCTCAAGAGCTCACCAGCTCCCACAGTTTATTTGCACCTGAAATCCTAATCCTCCATTTGTGACTCACTTGCACAGCAGCTAATTACAATGTCACAAACACAGGGCTTATGGTTTCAAATGGGGAATAAGCAGCAGGAACAGACACTAAAATATATGGATAAATAAAAAATTATTCAAAGACCCTGTATTCATACTCCTGTTAATAAAGTCAAGGAGAAGAGAGAGGCAGAAAGTGAGGTTTTTTTTAAACTGAAGAACTTTTATAACAGAATTAGCTAAACCATAGGAAATCATGCACACAGAGCAAAAAGTACCCCCAGGGAAAGAGGTAGATGACATTCAACAACATCCTTTTCATGCTCAAAATGGGCTTACAAATTTTGTATATACTTTGTGCGTGCTTGCAGGATTGGTAAAGAGAACTGAGTCTCAATAACATATAGAGAAGAAGCCAACTTTAATGTTTCTAACTCCTGCTCAGAATTACCCAAGCGCAAAATTTCTGATCAGAACATGTGTGTGTGTGGGGGGGGGGGGAGGGGGGAGGGAGTACATTTTCACACCCAAACTAATTCAAAAATGGTTGCATAAAATTTGATCACATTTCCCGAGAGAGAGAGAGAGTGGATGCACGCGCGCCCCAATGATAGCAAGGGAGCAAGGGAACAGACAGTTTTGTGCTGTAGAATCTAAGAGCTGGTCTACACTTGAAATGCTACAGTGGCACAGATATTCACTGAAGCAGAACAGGGCAGACACTACCTATGCTGCGTAGTTAATCCACATCCCCAAGAGGCTGTAGCTAAATCAATGGACGAATTCTTCTATCAACCTAGCGTTGTCTACACCAGGGGTTAGGCCAGTTTAACTACTTCGCTCGGGTGCGGATTTTTCACACCCGAGTGACATAGCTGGTTCGACCTAATTTTAGTATAGACTAGGCCTCCCCTAGACGCAATGAAGGATAAGAATAAAGTCCTTTTCAGATGGCCAACATTCTCCCTTGTTACCAACAGCAAAGAGAGTATGTCGGTCTGGGCGCAAGACCTGGGTTGAAAACTCACTTATTTCAGAAACAGACAAGAGAAATGGGGATGCTCACCCACATGAGGCCATCTGGCTGGATGACAACTGCTCATATGATATCATTTTAAGGCAGTGGTTCCAGCAGAACTGGATAGCCACAAAGTAGTTGGAGAAGGGTAGCCTGACATCACAACATAACGTCAAGGAGTTGTGACCATTCTGGGGTTGTGTGACTCCATCCAATGCAACAGTCTCACTTTCTCCTGCCCTGGAGTGCTCTGGAGGCATAGAAAGGGATCACAACAGCCAGGGTTGATTGAGTCAACCCACAGCCTGGCATATTGATAACATGCCATGAAGATCATGCTGTATTTACAAGGAGACACCTGATATTACTCCCAAATATGTAAAGAATAGTCCCAAATAACCGCAGGTAAGAGAGAATCCTCTTACTTAAAGCACAATCTTGTAGTCATGGGTTTCCATGGTAGCAAGTTAGCCTGCTGCTGGGAGAAGACTAGGAAAACACCTAAGGTAACAGCTCTGGGTACATGAGGAAAGCAAGAGGAGAAGGCTCTTCCTCCTGACAAATTAGAAGCCCTGGAGTCAGCTTCTAAACCAAAATTCAATCCGAAAGTTGCTGTTAATGGATATTTTCTTCCAGGAAGATACAGTTACTACTGTGGGCTCTGACTTATTTTCTTACAGCGCTTGTGTTTCAATGCTAACAAAATTCCATCTGTGCAGAAACGCCCTTCATTGAATCCTTTGGCCACACCATGACAGCATGCTTGACCTGCTTGCTTCTTCAGAACCAAAGCCCTCCACGTGAAATCTGCTTTGAAGACTAACCAGTATCCTTGCTGTTTACATCTGATGCAGTTTGCCTGAACAAGCTATTAGTTTGTTAATCCAGGGCTCCAAAAATTCACAAGACAGAGGCCAGGGCCAGAAGGAAAGAACTAATCACTAGAAGCCAGTACAAAGTGTAGTCCAAGCACCCACCTGCTCCATCATTTAGTCTCTGAGCTTGCTAGCGTATTGAGGAAAGCAGCTGCAGTTTAATGACCTGCATCTGAACAAAATTGGGGCACCCCCGACTTACAAACTATACTGTAATGGATGGACCCAGATATCAAGACACGGATACGTTTTGACAATGTCTAGCTTGCGCCAAAATTTTGCAGTGCCGTGTAATTTTGTGTCCAGGGCCAACAATATCATATTTAAAATGTATCAGCTGTGCCGTGCTATCAAGTTAATTTGATTCTCATGATCACCTTGGAGTCTTCCTCACACGAATGCTGAGCTGTCCCTTTTTCATCTTCAGAGATCCCGGGATGGCAATTTGCAGCAGGACTTTTACAAATTTATTAAAGTAACAGTGTCAACGATCACCAAGAGTGATAATGAGCAGGGAAAGCCAGATGTGTTCTCATTACAGAGCCAGGATGACAAGCGATCAGCGATGCTCAGTAAGAATAAAAAAATCCTTCACTTAGCATTAAGCTGTAAAAAACTGACACTAAAATCTGCTTGCATCCGCCAGAAGAAATCAAGGGAGTATCAGTGGCTCATACGCATCTGTCAAAGAGCCAAGGAGACCAGACGTACCAATCCAGCCTAATGCATTTATCACATTTCAAGACAGAAAGAAGCCTTTTTACTTTCTATCACGTTTGTTGCAGAGAACAGAAGCTATTTTTCCTCGAAAGACTTAGTTAACTCCTTTCAAACACCATTTACACTAGCCCCTCCTACTCGTGTACTAACATCACCACTATATTGTATCTGTGCCTCGCAAAGTATTTTACAAACATTAGTAAACGAAGTCTCACAATAGCCCTGAAAGTACATCGGACCCTCGCCAGAACGTGCGTCTATATAGCACGAATTCACATATAACGCAGTCGCAGCCATGGATCCCAAATTTAATTACTTTAATTGAAATTTATTTTAACGCAGTCCCCGCATTAACACGGTACTGCGCATGGATCCCAAATCCTGCGTTCTAGCGAGGGTCCAGTGTATTCTCTGAATTTTACAAACAAATCAACTGAGGCACTGGGAGTTCAAGTGACTTGCCCATGGTGACACAGCGAGTAAGTGGCAGAGTCATGAATAGAGCCCCGGTCTCCTGCCTCTTGGTCCTGTGATTTAACCATAGTCCATCCTGCATCTAAATCAACATGTATTTCCTGTAACTAATTCACTCCTCTTCTGGAAAGAAATTCTGCCTCTAGCATCCAGATCTTTGAGATAAAATTCACCAGCCCTTTGGTGGAGAAAGGGAAAACGTAGCTCTTGAAAAGGCCCCTTTTGGTTGAACTGGGAGCTGTTTTGACTTGCTCAGAAGGTTCAGTGCAGTCTTGGAAGAGTGCTTCCCTGCAGCCTAGTTATTTTTGTGGTTCTGCTGGCACTGCTGGGAGAGTGCTGGTGCAATTGCATGGACAGGAAATTTTGCAAGACTTCCCTCATCTGGGCAACTGGGAATTTGCCTTTCTATTCTACTGAGGTTCTTACATGGCACCTGGCATCTGAGTTTATGTGGAAGACTTGGGATGCCTGTATTTCTGTATCAAATATAAACTCACCGTCCCTTTTCTAGCCAGCCGTCTGTCATATGTGCAAGTCTGATCGTCACATTGGTACCTGCCATACTCCACTAGGAGTATATCCCAAGCTGCTTTCAAACTCACAAAGCCTCTGTCTCTGACATGCAACCAGGTTTTTTAGATTCACTCAGGTAGTACAGCCATATATCAGCCTTTCACAAAGGCAAACGCGCAGGTTGTCAATACAGTAACAGCTCCTTTGGTTACTGCTTTAAAGAGATAGCCCATTGTCTGGACACTATCTCCTTTTTGAGAATACGTTAGCTTGACACTTCAACCTTCCATCATTACAGAGCCAGGTATGCGCCAAACCCATCAATCTGGTGTCCTCATTACAAAGAGTGGAAATTTCCATCAGAAACAGTGAAGTCCTGAGGTGAGGTTACAGCACACAATATTTTCTTCTAAAGTAATGAATCCCACTAAAACTGCTAAGACCCATCATGCTTACGTCCCTCAAGATTCCTCGTTCTGAGACAGTCTCAGAACTGGTCCTAACAGGGTAGGAGATGTACTTAAATTTTCTGGATGTCTCTTATTCTGCCCCTTGCTGGTGTTTCTATGACAAAATCAATTTCCTAATGTCTTGGATCTTCTCTATGCCCATTTTTAAACAAAAACAATGCACTGGCCTTTCCTTAAATCAACAGATACTTCAAAAGTTTTCAAGCGATAATACACCCTGTAGTAATGACAGCCATGTAACAAACAGCATCCCCTCACCTGCACTTTGACCACCTTCTTTGGGAGAACTTCAAACAAGCCAAACCCTCAGCTGCTTCAAACGGCTGCCATTTTTCTTAACTTGCCACCAAGACGTTTCCTTTTTCTCCTCCTCCTTCACCAATAGCCCTGCTCCCTCCTAAAGCGACACGGACCCAAAGCCCAGCACAAGCAATATGCAGTTCAAAGCCAGTGACAGGCTTATGTTCTGGAAATGGGAACTGCGCACCACTGGAAAAGGAGGGGTTCTCCATTCCAATGGAACAACCAATCTAGCTCCAGGCCCTAAAGAGCCTGAGAGACGGGACTTTAAAACCAAGACATTTGTATGTATCAAAGGGTTATTTCAGGTCATTTTTAAAAGACGTTTCATATTTTAATTATAATTTCCCCCTGCTTCTGATCTCCGTACAACCGGAATCATGATAGTTAGGGTACCTGGGCTTTATAAATGAAGGGATACAAGACCTTCGGGCAACAAAAATGATTAGGGGGCTGGAACACATGACTTATGAGGAGAGGCTGAGGGAACTGGGATTGTTTAGCCTGCAGAAGAGAAGAATGAGGGGGGATTTGATAGCTGCTTTCAACTACCTGAAAGGGGGTTCCAAAGAGGATGGATCTAGACTGTTCTCAATGGTAGAAGATGACAGAACAAGGAGTAATGGTCTCAAGTTGCAGAGGGGGAGGTTTAGGTTGGATATTAGGAAAAACTTTTTCACTAGGAGGGTGGTGAAGCACTGGAATGGGTTACCTAGGGAGGTGGTGGAATCTCCTTCCTTAGAGGTTTTTAAGGTCAGGCTTGACAAAGCCCTGGCTGGGATGATTTAGTTGGGTTTGGTCCTGCTTTGAGCAGGGGGTTGGACTAGATGACCTCCTGAGGTCCCTTCCAACCCTGAGATTCTATGATTCTATGAAGACATAGCCCCAATATATATATTTGCAGGAATTCTAAAACTTTTCCGCAATCATTTTTCTGTGAACTCTGTGGCCTATGCAAAGTACATGATGGTGTGGAGTTGTATGAAGGATTTTACTGGATTCCGGTTGGGATGACCTGTATAACTCACTTAAGTGATAATTGAAATATTTGGTCAGGTAAAAGGCATCACACACACACACACCACCACCATTATTCACCTTCCCCATGTGGCTGGAGATAGTTTCTTTGAAGTCTTAAAATATTAAAATACAACAAAACAGACCACCCATTAAAATTATTCAGAGCTCAGGGCCAGTGGGAACTGAATGTTGCAGAACTGAAGATCAGAACCCATTACAAAAGGTTACAGAACCCATTTGATCAATATTTCAATAATACACATAGTAACACTGAACACTTTCCATAAGAGAGTATCATGATCTCTATTTTTATAGATGAGGACACTGACACACAGAGAGGTTAAGTGACTTCCCCAAGGTCACAGAGTCAGTGGCAGAGACAGGACTTAGAACCCACGTCTCTGAATTCCCAGTCTTGCAACTTAAGCTTTATACCGTGCTGCCCTCTGAAGTGTTGCTGGGAACGTTTCCTCAGTAGGGTTCATTTCCAATGGAACAATTACTCAAATCAGCCATGATTATTATTACAGAATGGCCCACAATTAATAGCAAAAAGCAATTTTAATGTTGCTTTATATTAAAAGGTGATGACTGTCAGATATGTAGGGCATAGCTCAGATGCCATAATGATTATTAATGTTGATAAAAGACAGGCTCAGTTTAAAGTTACACAGAAAGGGGGGGGGGAATCTTTTAGGAACATTAGCCCACATTCCTACTGTTAGATAAAATGAAAGAAGGTAACCAGTGTGATGAAGAGAAAGGCACAGACACCTCATGCAGAAGACAGATCTCACTGCCAATTCTGGTCCACATCAGAGTCATGCAACCTCTAAGAAGTCTTTGGTTTGGTCAATTTCTCCTTTACTGCATTTCATCTTAGTGTTATTCTATGGTTATGCCATTCAAATACCATATAGAACACGATGCCGCTGGGATAATAAAACAGCTGCTGCTGCATTATAAATAGTGATGTTTTTACCCATCCTACCCACCTCAGAACAGTGGAATATTGGCATACATTATATCAAGCATATTAACACACTTGCTCTCAGTGAAATGGATGTCTGATTTCCTTCATACAGCTTAATTACTACTGTATTGCTCCCCCCCCCCAACAGTAAATACATGTTAACATTGTGAGAGGAAGGACTGCCCAGTGGTTAGGGTGCCAGCCTGGCATTTGAGTAACTTGTATGTGATTCCCTGCTCTGCATGTGTGACTGGGGGCAAGTCACTCAGTTTCTGCAGGCTCAGTTCTCCATGTATATAAATTGGAACAATAGCATTTTCCTATTTCACAGCCCTGTCGTGAGGGTAAATACAGTCAAGTGCTCAGCTACAAAGACAGAGAGACTATTCCTCTTGGAAGCCTCTATCCATAAGCTCTTCTACAGAATAGAGCTGACTGCTGTATGTCATACCTTGGATAGAGTCAACAAAAAGTTGCATTTTAAAATACAAAACCTCTGCCCCAAAGTCAACCTACCCCCTAAAAAGGGAAAACAAGTGGACTGCATATGTGACACTCCTTTACCAGGGCTCTGTTCTATTCACAAGCTATAATGTGACCATCAAAGTGGTATCTGGGCGCCTTGGCTAAAATAAAAAGCAAGGGAACTCAATTCCCAGAGTTTAATGGAGCTAAGAAACTAGAATGATAGCAACCTTTGAGTCTCACCCTCTCCAAATCACATCAGTGTTTTCCCTTTCAGTCTTCCTCTGACATTGCTGTCAAGTCTTTTATTACTGTATCAATCATAGTGATGGAAAGCTCAGTACTAGACACCTGCATTTGTGGCATGCAGTTAAAGATAAATAAATCTGCTAAGTTTAAATTAAGCTTGCCACGTGAGCCCCCCCCCCTCGTGACTGCCAATGGGGAACGAGAGACAAGCCAGTGCTACAAAGCATTAGAGTCAGAGTTTAAGGCGAGAAGGGACTACCAGATCATCTAGTGCAGTGCTTCCCAAACTTTAACAACCTAAAATGTCAAGTCTCGCGAACCCCCTCCTAAAAATGAATATTTCCAGGGATTTTCTCCTTTACTTGAGTATAAATTATAAAAGCAACAATCTTAGAAATATATAATTTGCTTTTATGACATGCTTATTACACACCATTTATTATTATTTATCATTACAGTATTTTTATTACATTATTAAGACAGCAACACTCTTCCAAGATCTCACTTTCGTGGCCTGTATTCACTTTGAATAAGCCTGTTATAAGACAAGGCTCCTATGTTTCATCAAGGAGTATCAGATGTGAAACAGCACAAAGGTATTTAAGAAACCAACTCAAAGAGTTCCTCCTACACAAGCATTCAGGTCTTGAGCAGTCCAGGCAAACAATGCACATTACAACAAAGCTTAAACTTGGTCTTCATAATCATTTTAAAAACAATACTAGCTGCCTATTTAATTTTAAAAACAGCAAAAAATATCCACCTCCCTTTCCATTTCTTATAAGGAGTCTTGAAGTTTAAATCTCCTCAATGTGATAGATACACTTGCTTTGATCTGCTTAGCTCTTGGAAGTCCAGGGGCTCCAGGCTGCTGGCCCCATGCTGCCTGGGGTTCATAGGGACAGCTCTGTCCGCCATTAGGGAATTTCCCCCCCGAGGATCCCCTGTAACATTTCACGAACCCCAGTTTGGGAACCACTGATCTAGTGTGACCTCACCTCATGTATATCACAGGCCACTAACCATTGCCCAGCACCCGCACCTGAAACCCAACAAGTGGAATTAAGCAAAGAACAGGAGGGACCAAGATGCACCAATGCCCAGGGCCCCTGCAGTGGCAGGAAACTGAAATGAGATATACACAGATGACACCTGCAAGTAGACAAGCTGAGGTGGTCTCTCGCTTGGGGTCTCCCACATGTGGCTCTGTTTTCAGTGGACCTTGTATACCAGTGATGGGATTGTGGTGCCCACTGAAATTGTGACAATGCCTAGGAGGGCTGGCAGGAGTGTTGTAGGAGGCGGTTTCCCTTACCGGTTAGGTATGTAGCAAACAAATTGCACAGGTAGGTCATAATTTGGATTATTTGCAGAAATTTGGATCTGAATTTATGCCTGTGCAGTTGTGTTAATACAGGGTCACAGTTCAGATTGTATGTGGAACCTTGACTTTGAATGTTACTGATGTAATTAATTAATGCTATGGGTACATCATAGAATCATAGAATTCAAGATCAGAAGGGACCATTATGATCATCTAGTCTGACCTCCTGCAAGATGCAGGCCATGCAAGTCACTAGGAAGAAACTGCCATGCTGCTCTGATCTGGTGGTCTCTCTAGACTAGTATCCTGTTTCCAACAATGGCGAGTGCCAGATGCTGCAGAGGAAGGTATAAAATCTCCATAATGGACAAATATGGAATATCCTGACAACAGATGTTTCTTCCTGATCCTCAGCAGCAAAAGACTGGCTTATACCCTGATGCATGAATTTACACATCCCTTCTAAGTATTTCTAATTGTATCTAATGTAATTGAAAATGTTATCATCAAATTATATGTTTAATCTTTGTTTGAATCCTAATGCCCTCAATGTTATCTAGTGGCAATGAGTTCCACAGGTTGATCACATGTTGTGTGAAAAACTATTTCCTTTTATCACTTTTAAATTTGTTGCCTTTCAATTTCATTGACTGTCCATTGACTCTTGTACTGCAAGGGTAAATAGGAGCAGCTGATTTACTTTCTGTTTACCATCATCTCCCCTCTTATGTATCTACTCTATAAACTACATTGTCCTAATCAGCAAAGAATCCTGTGGCACCTTATAGACTAACAGACGTTTTGCAGCATGAGCTTTCGTGGGTGAATGCCCACTTCGTTGGATGCATCACCCACGAAAGCTCATGCTGCAAAACGTCTGTTAGTCTATAAGGTGCCACAGGATTCTTTGCTGCTTTTACAGAACCAGACTAACACGGCTACCTCTCTGATAATTGTCCTAATCGTTTCACTCCCTCAGTACTTGGGAAGCCTTTCCTATTCCTACTCATTTTTGTTGCCTGTCTCTGGATGTCTTCTGTTTCTGCCGTAGCTTTTTTAACATCAGCAATCTAAACCAAACATAGTAGTCAAAGTTATGGTGTGCTATGAATTTGCATAATTTGCATAATTGCTTTATCATCTTTTCAGTATTCCTTACCCCATTCCTTATGCATCCTAATATGGTTTGCTTTTTTGGATTGTTACTGTGTATCGACTTGAGCTGATGACTTTTTTGACCTGCTACAATGATGCCCAACTCCTTTTCCCGAGTGACTTCTGGCTCTCAGCTACTTCAGTGCTGAGTACGGTACAACAGAGGACAAACACCACATTGTGTGTTGGAGACACCCTTCCCCTCCCAACAAATTTGGGAAGGTCACAGTTTAGGCCAACAATCCCTTGCAAAGCATTATGTTAATGGATCATATTCTGCCATGCGTTATATGTCACATTCCATAATACTGAGCTCATATTAAAAATTCAGTAATGTTGGATCTACACACCACCATATTAACTATAATATACACACTCTGCTCATGTATTTAACCAAAATAATATAATGAGCTACGTATTTCCACAGCAACTCTCTCCAGTATCTGGGTGCTGAACTCCTAACAACTGCATTTTTTCCACCCTTAAACAAACCCTCAAGTTACTCACTGCTGTACTAACTTTAGGTGTTTTAGTGAGGGCAGTAAGTGTCCGACATACGAACACAATGGCAAAGCAAATGTCATGTTGGTTTGAAATGTTGATACAGATCAATTACACTTTGAAAGGCAGATACTGCAACTGCATGTAGTGGGTGTGTGTATAATACACGTGGATTATTGGTATTATGTTGGGAATTCCAGTATTGCTATTAGAACAAAAAATATATTCTTGGGTAGAAGTCCATTGCATAGACGCTTATAAGGCAGTTGTCCTAATCCATTCTGCTGCTGATTTACTTGGCAAACAGTTAAACATCTTATATAATATAAAGAAGCTCCCGCTAATGCTTAACATGATGAATGCATTGCTTGGGCTTGCAGAGTTAATGTGTCAAATGAACCATCAGCAAGGAAAGAAGAGCAGGCAGGAGCACAACCCCACAAGCAGATTCAGTTGTCTGGTCCACAGCAGGAAATTTCTTACCTAGTTTTCAGCAGCAGGGCAGCTGCACCAGTGTTACCAACAGTGTAAAGTCTAGGGTAGACTAGACAAAGGTGTCTCCTCTCACTGAGTCCTCAGTAGGATTAGCTGTGTCAGGACCCTTATGCCAGGTCTATGCCGGCGTTTACACCACTGAGAACATCAGTGCAACTGAACAGTTGTTCTGGAATAAGAAATTTCCCGTTGTAGACAGATGCATCCTGGAGGAAGTAGGTAAGACTCAAATGCTGATTAAACTAGATATTGCTGTCTCGCAGCCCGCGGTTCCCTACCCTTCGGGGTCACTGTAACAGTTTCTCAGACTGAGTTCAGCTATGCCAGCCAGAGCCCACTGCCTGCACTCTGACCCACCACCAACCTTGGCCCGCCACACAGACTCCAGTCTTGGCCCAGGTGCCACAAGGGGTGAGAAGATGTAAATCTGAATGGGAAGCTGCAGAGTGGTGCGGAGCCCAGCGCAAGGAGGGGTAGTGGAGAGACCAAATCCAGATGTGCCCGGGGGAGCGGGGGATTCACATGGAGGCAGCAGATTTAAGATCAAGATTTTACTTTTATTACAGACCAGCAGCAATCGCCACCTCACAGAGTGGGTCCCACTCACCCCTACAGGAGACACGCCCTGCCCCTCCCACCTCCCCCATCTCCACTTGCTCCCCTAGCTACCCCCTGCCCTATAACTGCCCCCATCCCCAAGTGCCCCCTCCCCTCCAGCTCCCTCTCCCCACACATCCCCCCACCCCTCACTCCTACCAGGGCTGCCCCCTCCCCCACGGCTTCACCTGCCCTGGCTGCCCCTCCCCCTCTGGCTGCCCCCTGGAGCTGCCCTGGCTCCCTCCGGCTGCCCCCGCTACCTGCCATCCCGGGACCCGCAGGTGAGTCACATTTCGGCAAGCAGGGCTCAGACTGACACGGAGCGGACAAAGGGCGCCGCCATTTTGGAGATGGGCGGAAGCGGCGGCGTCTCACCTCCCCTTCCCCATGGCCACCGGCTTCCGGCGCATGCGCAGCTACAGCCGGGGAAGCACGGGCGGCTGACAGGCCTCTCTAGCGCATGCGCCGCTGTTCCGAAGCGTCAGGGCGGGGCATTGAGAGCGAGCAGCGAGCCTTGCGGATCACGTGGTGTTTCTCCGGGCCAGCGCCATGACACCAGAGGCAGCAGCAAGCACTAGAGGCAGTCCTGTGCAGTGAGGCGGAGGCAGGCAGCTGGGCATTGCGCAGACAGTGCAGCAGAGGTGGGCTCAGGCAGGGGCCTGGCTTTGTAGCCATAGCCACGGTCAAAGGGACTGGGCTGTGCCTCCCAACGTACTGTGGCCATGCGGCGCGCGAGTGCCCCGGGAAAACATTATGCCACCTCTGTGCCATGCCACTTCCCGGCATGATCCTAGCCTGGGAAGGCTAAAACTGTGACTACCAGACAAACTGACATCAGCATTAACAGACTCAGGCATTCACAAATCGTGAGTCAGGTCTTGAAGAGCCATGTGTTGGCTTAGAAATCATGAGGTATTTAAAAAATAAAAGAACGTTTTTCTTTTTCTTTGCTTTCTGGGCTCGAGGCTGCACTCAGGTCCCATGTTCAAGCTTTTCTTTGCAACCATGAAGGCTAGACACTCACTCTTTTAGAAAGGGAAGCTGAGATTCTCACATGATTCCAGCAGCTGGGGCTTTAGGGAAGAAACACCAAATATCACAAGACTTTCAGTAGAACGGTGAGAGTTGGTAACAGCGTTATGTGGGCATGGAGGGAGAGGTGATCTTTCAGGGATCAGGCATGCAGGGCATTGACTATCAGGACAAAGACCTTGAACTGGACTTCCCTGAAAGCATCAGGATATGCCACATCTTCTGGTATGTTTACACAGCACTAGACTAGTCTATGCAGCTGGCCCATGCCAGGCGACTCGGGCTTGTGGGGCTCAGGCTGCGGGGCTGTTTCATTGCTGTGTAGACTTCCAGGCTTGGGCTGGAGCCCAAGCTCTGGGACCCTCCCACGTCCAAGGCGTGGATCCTGAAACAAGCGTGGATCTTGAGCACATGCAATGCATCTCGCAGGGGTCAAGCAGACAGGAAGAGCAGGATATTTACTCATCTGCAGATAAAGATCCTTAGAGGTGAACTTTGCAACATGCCAGCCTCTGATCAGAAGGTCTTATTTGGACTAAAAACACACCTTCTTATTGCAACACCAAACACAGGCTTATCCTAACATTGTTTGGTGTTGAAATAAAAGAGATACAGTGCCATGACTGCTCCTCTCCTTAGGCTGGGTTCGTGTCCTCTGGATGCTTACATTATAACCGCAAATTAGCATCAAGGGCAAAAGTTACATTTTTAGGTTGCCCTGATTGTGTGTAATTAAACATGGCAGCACTGAGAGTGGCTTACAACTCTGATGTAGGGTGACCAGAAAGCTGGGGTGTAAGAGGTGCCTATATAAGAAAAAGTCCCCAAAAACGGGACTGTCCCTTTAAAAAGGGGACATCTGGTCACCCTACTCTGATGTTTTGTTCTGCATCACACTGGCTAAATTGTGTTGAATCCCAGTTTCATACACGTGAGCAACTGAATGCATAAATGTTTGCAGGGACGGGGCCTGTGGAAGCACATGGTTCTTAGTGTAACATCAGCCCTTTCAGATTGTCAGGAGATATATTTAAAGATGGAAAAATTTTGAAGTAAATCCCCTTCAAGGGTGCATCTGGTTAAATTTTAGATCATAGTCAAGTGCTGTCCCAGCTGGGGACATCCCAATACCCGGTATCCTGCCTCAGCCTTCCCTGGCAAGCCCAGGAGTTGCCAATGAAAAAATGTACAGAATTGTTAATGTCTCATACCCAGCAAAGTTCCTATTCCAGTATTCCGATCATTTCTGGTGCTGCCGTCATCTGTTTGTTTTTCCTTCTTTTTTCAGGTGTTCTGCAGCCCTGTTAATTAACCCAGGTCTAGCCAAACAATTAGCTGCAGCAATGGTTTGAATATAGGCCTCACCCTGTTCCCTTGACTTGAGGTGGAAGTCTGCTCCCTGCCTCCCCATTCATCTGAATGAGGTGAAAACTTCAATCTTAGCTGAAACTATTTAAATCAGGCTGGATCTCTTGATGTATTTATGAGCTCTGCAAGGCGTGGTCAGCAACTCTTCCAAAAGTGAGTGCCTGCCCCAGTCTGAGAGTTGTGAACGTCCCTGGCTCAGTTGGGCGATAATACCTTAATTGTCAGCATTAGCCATTTCACTGCTGATCATTTTTAGCAGAGGCTAACTGGGAAGAGTGAGGGAGCAAGCCCCATAGGGATTAGGGGGGGAAATGCAGAGGGCAGAAAGGATGAGAGACATAAAGGCTCTGTCTACACAGCAAAAGCTGTGCACGGGGCAGCCTACCAGAGGGAGCAGGAATCCGGCTAACATGGGTAACAACTGCAATGAGGAGAGCTCAGCACAGGCTAGAGGGCTGAGTATGTACCCAGGGCCTGTGCCAAGCCGCACTGTGCTGTCTATTGTTACCTGGACTAGGTGGATTCACGCTAGCCTGTGCTCAGCTTTTGCTGTGTAGTCTGAGCCAAATACAAGGACAGCAACTGGGGAAAGCAAAGAAACACTGGGCAGAAACAGCAACAGTGCTAAAGGGGAGAATATTCTCCCACTGAGGCCTAGCGGACACTTCAAACTTAGGGTGACCTTGCCACATTGCTGAGGGCTGTGAAAAATTTCACACCCTGTATGATGGGGTCAGGTCGAGTGTCTACACTACAGTGGCGCGGCTGCAGCACCGTAGCTGTAGCCGCTGTGGTGTAGACATACCCTGAGTCATACTGAATAATAAACGTGATTGCATACATCCCCATGTACTCTGCCTGGATGAGAAACTTCCGGGGTTACCCGAAGGTGAATCACTGTCACTGTCACACAGCTCGAGGGAGCCTCGTCTGTGGCCACTGGGAGAGTCTCGCCCCAAACTTCTGGCTGCTGGAAATGCAAGTGCCCCGCTCTGGGCTCCACCAGCCCTGCTCTTTCCATCTGTGGCATGGCACCCCCCAGCCCTTAGGCCCCCTAAGTGCAGAGCAGAGAGAACCTGGGGCTGAATCTATGTAGTTACCCACCCACCAAGTTCTGCTCCGGCCCCGGGGCACAGGTCCTTCCAACCTGTCTGTACATCCCTGCTTCATTAGACTCGAGTGCCCAGTGCCTCACCCTCTGGCTGCCCGCAGATGCGCTGTCCGGGGAGCAGCTTCCCCAGTTCAGTGCTCTCAGCCCACAGCACTTAGGTAATAATTGGAGATATACCAATCTCCTAGAACTGGAAGGGACCTTGAAAGGTCATCGAGTCCAGCCCCCTGCCTTCACTAGCAGGACCAATTTTTGCCCCAGATCCCTAAGTGGCCTCCTCAAGGACTGAACTCACAACCCTGGGTTTAGCAGGCCAATGCTCAAACCACTGAGCTATCCCTCCCCTGGCAGACACTTAGATGTGGCTGTATTAAAACCAAGCAAAGTTTATGTGACAAAGCTTCAGACGGAGATTCATACGGGGGCCAGGATAAGGACTGGAAACATGGTTACAGATAAAAGAAAAATATCAAACGCCAGCTAGACCCTGACTTATTACCACGTTTCTCTCCTGTCTAACACTGGTCAGTCCGTCTAGCACTTGGCCAGTCAAAGGAGCTGGAATCCCCTTTTCATGAGACACCCACACTGGCAGAGCGTCGCCCCTGTAATGGACGCCGTCTTGGCCCCTGTTATTCAGTTCCAGACTCATTGTCTCCTTTCCTAACCAGGCTGTGTCATTCACTTCACTTCGCCCTGTTGGTCCCTCTATTCAGGGGCTTTTTCTTGGCTCCTCTGTGCTCTGTAAAGGCCCGAGCCTGCACCTTTTCTAGCAGGGGGCTAGGCTGGGTGGAAAGATGTCAATTATTCTCTCTTGATTGTGCGAGCGCTGAGAACCCCCCAGCTCCAGGTGACCAGTTTCTAGCAGCTTGGAACATGGCGTTCTACCTGGTCACATAACTCTTTGGATATTTTTTGTACATCCATCCCGCAATAACCATGACAAGTTCTTAGCATCCGGCAGAGACCACACCTGGTCCCCTTTGACAAAATAGCATGAAGATGGTGATCCCAGGGCTGCATGCCCATCTGGCCATGCCCAGGCAAGTCCCAAAGCAAAGACTCATAACTGTGTGCCCTGTCCCCCATCTGTTGCCATGCGGGGTGCCTGAGTCACAACGTATTACACAGTTCACCAGTGCACCGATGGATGCCTGGCAGACACATATGATGCTGAGGTCAGAGCTAAGGATTAGTGTTATAGCATGGTCACGATCGATGTGATATGTACGTGGTTACTTGTTGGAGATGGATGGGGCTTCTTTAGAGAATGGCCTAATCTGTCAGTGAAAGGTGTGACTGGAATGTCTGAGGTTACTCACACTCATAACCAAGTGTTTTCAATCTGCGCCTACACGTCCTAGTGTAAAGAGCTGGGCAGCGTGTATGTGTGTTATCATCCTCTACCGAATGGAGTAGATTTGTCTCCTCTGCTCTCCCCTACTCACAGTGAATCTCCTTTAACTCAAGTGGCAGGGGCCTGTGCTTCCACAGTCAGAGAAGCTGATTTTTATTCCTGCTGCGGCCATGAACTTACATGTAGAGCAAAATGAAGGCTGCAAACTTCCCGCATAGCAGTAATATCTTCAAGTCATCGTTGGGCTGTGAAATATCCGGCTAAATATAGACAGGGGCAAATTCTGCTCTGGGTTCTCAATCACTGTCCACATGTAACTGAGAGCGGAATTTGGCCCAGTGTAGGCAATAGAGGCCAGTTAATTTTACCAGGAGTTTCTTAAATCATTGGTCAAAGTAAATAACTGTAAAAGTGTCTAGCCCCTTTCTCTCTCTGAGTATGCGTGCACACTTCTATTGGATTAGCTCGAGCTATGGATGTTATTAGCACGAGAAATGTCCACAGCTGCCTTTATCAATCCTAGTGGGTCCTGGCCATGTTTCGTATCATCCCCTATAAAGCCTCGTTTTCAAAGTCTGTAAGGAAAACAGTGAATCTGTGTTGCGAAGAGAGAGAGCCTGGCACCTATTTATCTGCAGCTGAATTTCAGCTTGTAATGTTGCTCCTGATAAAGAAAAGACACCAAAGTCACGGGACCGAATAAGGGGCTTCTCCAAGGGCTTTGGGTTTCATCTGGTTGTTTGTCGGAGATTAGGGAGGGATGAGGTGTTGGTGCCTAGGTGGCCAAGCAGCAGCCAGTCTGCATACAACTGGTTTATGACACCCTAAACAAACCGATAACATTAAACTGCCCATTGCCGGTTCTTGTCTCAGCCACCGTTCCTTGGGTTAATTATAATGTAGTCCAGTCAATGCAGTCAGGGCTGGCAGAGCCGTTGGGTGTGTTGGAAGTGGGCTGGCTCCTGCATGCAGATGTCCCCGGCTTGGGTGGTATAAACTCAGAGAGTGGGGGCTGCTCCCTTGGCAGGTTCTGAAAGCTCCTGGAGGAAGAAGGAGAACACACATGACCATGTGCTTGAAATATTCCCTGCAAGACAGACCAGGTAAGAGACAATGCAACATTTCCCTCTCTTTGTCTAGCCACTGCTCGACACACATAGCTGGTCAATATTTGGGCTCTACACTAACTTCCAACGTCAGCATAGCACTCTAGCCCAGCGAAGGAACTGGGGACATTTCAAAACTCTTGGGACAGTTCCTAGATTTGTTCTGAATGTCACTGCAGAAGCAGATGGGCTGCGGCAGAGTTTACTCCCAGAGTCTGATGAACAGTTAAATATGTTGTATAATGTAGCCGGTGTGGAAAAGCAGCATGGTATAGTGGTCTGAGCACACGGGGCTCCTAGATTCTAATCCTGACTTTGTCACTGGCTTCCCATGTGACCTTGGATGAGTCTTTCCCCTGTGCTGTGCCTCAGTTTCTCCAGCTGTAAAATATGGATGCCGCTGCTGACCCAACCCACCTGACTGCAGGGTTGTGAGGGTTAATTAGGCGGTTGTTTGACAAACCCAAAGTGGTAGGGATTATGAAATGCATTGAAGAGGCATTTCTTAGGGCATGGTGTAGTCTCCACTTGATTGAAATATGTGTGTATATATATCTATAGATCCATCCAAATTGGTAATACACATCCATGCACTCTGCCCACAGTACACATGAGACAGACACGCATACAGCACACGCCCCCATGCATTCTGCATACACAACACCTACGTTCTGTACACGCAGTATTCCCCTCTCCGCACACAGAGTACTCCCACCCACCACAGAGCTTGTCCACATGAGCAAGTGGCAGTGGTCTAACGTAAATTGGTTTTTAAACTGACCTGAATTAAAGCAGTTCAGAAGGGTGTGTGGCAGGGTCACCATACTTCTCAAAGGGCAAACAGGACACGGCACGGGGCTTGCCCAACCCCCCCGTTCACCTCCTATGGGCTGGCCTGAGCCGCCTGGCATCACTGCTTGCCCAGGCCTCCCCGTGTGGGACTGGCGTTGCCACTCGCCCGCCCCTCTGAACGTTCCTCCCTGCCCCACCTGTTTGGCAAAACTGGGTATTGGTCCTGTTTGCTCTTGACAACCGATAATCAGCTGGCAGGAGCAAATGGGACCAATGCCCAGTTTTGCAAAAAAAAAACCCAAAAACCGGGACTCCCGGGAGAGGGCACAAAGAGGGGACTGTGTGGAGGCTCATCTTTCGTAGGAGTGGCTGATTTTGGTTTAGCATTGACCTGTTCCAAACTGACTTGGCTTAAAGTGTAAGAGAGGAAGAGGGGTCCAGCAGCCCAGGAGTCGGGGGCCCTGGGTTCTATTCCCCGCTCTGTCATAGACTTGCTGTATGACCTTGGGCAAGTCACTTAGTCTCTGTGTGCGTCAGTCCCTCATGTAACACCGCCCCCTGCTCATCTGCATGGGAATAGGCACCGAGGGAGCCATTCTTGTACTGAAACAAGAATCTTGTTCATAGGCGCCGGCTTCTTCCGGGCTCCGGGGCTGCTGAACACCCCCTAGGCCCCCGCTCCACCAGTCCCCTTCCCCCAAATCCCCATTCCTGCCCCACCCCTTCTTCCAAGCCCCACCCACGCCTGGCCTCTTCCCGCCCAGTTCTGCCCTGTCCCCGCTCCTCCCCATCCCCCCAGCACCTTCTGCACGCTGCAGAACAGCTGACCACGATGGGTGGGAGGCGCTGTGAGGGAGAGGGAGACGTTGATCGGCGGGGCTGGGGTGGAGTGGAGGAGCTGGCTGCCGCTAATTTTTTTCCACATTGGAGCACCCCCGGAGTCGGCGCCTATGCACCAGTTTAAATTCATCCCTTACATTTTCCCAATGACTCTTCCTCACACATACGCTCAACTACAATAAAGAAGGAAACTTTGACCCCCACTCCATGTGTGACCCCCCCTCCCCCAACACATACACAATTCCCCAGGATCCCTTTGGTTCATCTCAGTGCCAAGAAGAAGAAGAGTCGGCAGTGGCAGTTCTGCCCGTGAGGGGAATTCCTGGGCCTGGGCCAACATGTGCCTTGCATGATAATGACACTCCGACAGGGCCACCCAGAGGATTCAGGGGGCCTGGGGAAAGCGGGGGAGCAGCAGACATAAAATACTCACCGGGCGGCGCTCCGAGTCTGCGGCGGCAGCGGCAGGTCCTTCACTCGCTCTGCGTCTTCGGCAGCACTGAAGGACCCGCCGCCGAAGTGCTGCTGAAGGCCCAGAGCGAGTGAAGGACCCGCCGCCAAAGACCCGGACTGCCACCGGGTGAGTAGCCAGGGAAGGGATTCAAAGGCCAGGGCTCGCGGGGCCCCTGTGGGACCCGGGGCCTGGGGCAAATTGCCCCACTTCCCCCCCCCCCGGGCGGCTCTGCACTCCGATGCTGTGCTTTCTCTAGCACTTTCCATCCTAGGCCCTCCAAGTGCTTTAGGAACATGAATGAACTAAGCCCAACAACTCTCCTGTTATTGTGAAGACCAGTTCAGCTCCACCAGCATTAGCCACTGGAGTAGTCCATCCTCCAGGCCATCTACCTCTGAGCAGCTCTGCCATTGACGTGCCGTGTTGCCACTCTGTGCCTCAGTTTCCCCATCTGTAGCATGGGGATAATATTGCTGATCTGCTTACCTGCCTCAGAGAGGGGCTGTAAGGATTCACTAGTGAATGTTGGTAAGAGCTTTGAATGTGGAAAGTGCAACAGGAGCGCAGAGTGTATAATGTTTTTCACAAGCACTCACCCTCTAGAGGTTGTGAAGTTGCTCCTATAAAAATGCATGGACATTAGTTCATGGGGTGACATCAGACCTATGTGGGAGCTTGGGATTGTCCTGTCGTTTAGCGCTGGGGAGAGGTGCCTGATCCATGGATTCACCCAGCAACATGCCAAGCTTCTCCCTCATGCTGCCACAACCCCGCCCTGGAGAGATCCACCAGCTGGAGCTTACCATGACCTGTTGTTAACAATGGGTGCTGAATAGGCTTTAATGCGAGTGGCAAGCAGGCCAGAGACGGAGTAAAACTCTGAGAACGGACACACTTCTAGCTGATGGGGGAGTGGAAGGTGGAGAAGGGCAGTTTTGGTGAGAAAGGAACACGGGTCTCAGCTTGCTCCCATCTAAATCAATGGGCCCCTTAAATTGATTCAGGGAGGCGAGGGTAGTTGAGTGGCTCTCTCATGCACCAGCCCTGGGGAGGTAAGCTGCAGTGGGGATTGAACCTGAAACCTCAGGAGCCTCTGCTGCAGGGGTCTCAAACACGCAGCCCACGGGCTGCATGCAGCCCATGGAGTTATTTCCTGCAGCTCTCCATAGACGCCGACTCCACCGGCAGCCAAGCTCCCAGTGCGCCGCGTCCCCGCTCCTCTGCCTACCTCCCAGCGCTTCCCGCCGCCAAACAGCTGTTTGGAGGCGCTTAGGACTTCCCAGGAGGGAGGAGGGAGGAGCAGGGATGCAGCGCGCTCAGGGGAGGAGGCGGGGCTGAGGCGGGGATTTGGGGAAGGGGTTGGAACGGGGGCGGGGCAGGGGTGGGAAGAAGCGGGGCAGGGGCGGGGCCCCATGGAAGGGGTGGAATGGGGGCAAGGCCAGGGGCAGAGTGGGGGGCTTTTGTTTCTTTGTATGAAAAGGTGTCAGTGATGCGGCTCTTGGGCCAATGTACTAGTCCTCAGGTGGCCCTTGTGGTGGTTTGAGTTTAAGATCCCTGCTCTGCTGTTTGAGCGAAAGGGCCCGGCTCTGGTTACTCAAAGGCTGCACAATCTGATAGGCCTCTCTAGGATCCAGCCACTGGAGGGGCGCACAGGGTGTCAGCCTGGGTTACAGTTAGAAGAGGGGTTACTACGTTATGCAGGGAAAGCCGGATTCCGGCTTTGGGAGGGAGCAGGGACTAATGGTTAGAGCCAGGGGGACTGGGATTTGGGGTTCCAGGGTTCCATTCCTGACTTTGCCACTTTGCCTCGTGTGATCCCGAGAGATAACAGGGGCCCTGTAAGGCTGGGGGAACGTGGATAAAAGTTCAGCAAGTGTCACAAGAACAACACAGGTTGGGGGGGAAAGGTGCAAAAAGGGAGACGGAAAGACTAGATTAGTCCAACCGAAAAGGCCTCCTGCTATAATTCAGGGACAGGGTTAGAGTCATGCTGGGTGAATGTGGGACCAGAAATCAATGGAGCAAACTTGGGGTGCTAAAAATTAGGCCTAATTAGCTGACAAAATAATGAGGGGATGGGGCTATTCTCCATTGCTCCCTCTTGGGGTCCTCACAAGAAACGACTATTCTAGAAAAATTGGGAAGCAAAGGCAACAATTGCTGACGGGCCAATGGGGAAGGCGCATGCTTCCCCCTCACAGCTGCTGCCCCCAGCGTCCACTGTGACTCCATTGGACCTTTGCCGTCCTGATCCTGAGAGACGTCCTCATCGGACCGGGCCAGAGAGAGGGACCCAGACGACATCACCACCTCTACTGGCTCTCGCTGAGTCTCGAACACCCCCCGGGACGTGCACTTTGGCTGTGAAAAAGCCACACCCCTGAGTGACGTAATTGCACTGACCTAACTCCATGCAGACAGCGCTAGGTTGGTGGGACATAGCTCCCGCCCCTCGGGGAGGTGGATTCACTGCGCCGCCCAGCGGAGGCTCTCCCATTGACTACGGCAGCGCAGCTGGACGGGTGCAGCTGGGACGCTCTATGTGAGATAAACCCTTTGTCGTCGTCAGCCCGTGTCCGTTTCCTCTGCTACTTTAGTTTTTCTCTTTCCTTTTGCCTTCAGTCTTAGCCGGCCAAGACTGTACATATTGCAATACTGCTGTGAGCCCGGGAACAGAAAAAGGCAGCTAAAAGCAATGTCCTAAGCAGCCCGACCCCGGGACTAGTTTGCCAGGTCTCGGAGGGCTGAGAGGGCCAGGTGCCATTCCTGTGTTTCTCCATCAGTGAGCTGGCTGCAAGTGAAAGTCAGCACCAGAGACAGAAGCTGCGTTTTCTCCCTTGACTGTTCTTTTCTCTCCCTTCTTGTGTGTGTTTGGCTTGTTTTGTCTTCCAGGAAATGGAGTCGGGCTTTAACAACAGCACCAATAACCCCACCTCCAGCCCGTCTCAGCAAAAAGCACAGTTATTGCCGTCAGATCTACGAGCTCGTCAGACCAGGGGGCTTCCCTTCCACAGGCTGTCTATAGCGAACGGCAAAGGGGACAAGGGACGTGGTTCCCATGAAGGCTTGGGCCACACTTTGCATTCCCAGTGTTTTCCTGTATCTTTAATAGAAGGTCGCAGAGCTGTTCGGTGGTGTGTTTACCATAGTACTAAGCAGGCGAGATCTCTGCCTACCAAACCCTGATCCTCGGTCTAAATTGTTTAATGTTGGGCAGTGAGAGGGTCACGTTGACACCTTTGCCTCCGTGAGCCCATTTATTCCACTGAAATTCATACAACAGAAGGTCACTTCACTTCTGTGCCTCAGTTTCCCTCTCTGTCAAATGGGGACAATACCTACTTCCCAAAGGGTCGGTAACTATGGTAATGAAGGAATGTTCGCAAAGTGCTTTTAGAGGAGTTTGGAGGGAGGATGCCTCAGTCTTATTCTGTTGGGACTCCTTCCAGAGAATTGGGATTTCTTCCAAAGCAGGGCACTGTCAGTACAAAAGCAAAGGTTCCTTTGGTCTGGTCTGTTTTTCGCTTGCATAGATCAGCTGCTCCAACTTCCTCCCGCATAAGCTTTACAGGCCAACATTTCATCTCCTTCCTCGTCAATTTCCTCCTGTAATTTGATGCTTTCCCCCTCCTCTAGATCTGGAGAACTGCTGGTGTCGGGTTGGAAAACGAGAAAACAGTGGATCCCTCATGCGCCCGACCTTCCTCGTAGACTGTTCCAGCGGGAGAAAGGAACTGCTGAATACATGGCCTGACAGCAACATCTACAGGTGCCCTCTCCGCCGCTTCCCCTCCAGACCCAGGATGGAGACGTACGTGATATTCTGCTGCGACATGTCCGTCTATGGCCGCCAGATTGTCCAAAGCAAGGGAAGCGAGGAGGACATGTCCTGCGCTCCAGCCCAAGTCTCAGCTTCATCACAGCCGGGCACTGGAGCCTCTGTGGAGGCACCTGAGTCCTTCAGGAGCAAGGCTCCTGTCTCCATGCGCCAGCAATGCCACGTTAGGAGTTGTGCTAAGAGTAATGCTGCAGCTGGGGGGTCTGATTCCAGGTCCCTACAGCACTCTCCTTGGTGCATGGTCAAACACTTCCTGAAGGGCTTAGCTATGTGTGTCTTTAGGCAAACTGATTGAGAGTATCCAGGCAATGGGTAAAAGGAAACACTCTTATTTAATGTAATGTATAACTGACCTGCAGAACTCACCCCCTGTGGGGCGTTATTGAGGCTAATATCACGGTAAAATTTAAGAATGGCTCAGGCCCTTCTATGACCAAGAGTAACACCTACAAGACAGGGGCTATTAGTCCTCATGCTTTGTAAACTAATCGCTGGCTGACAATAGGAATAAACTTCCCTCCCAGGCAATGGCTGGGATTAGATGGCCAGTTCTTTGCCCCAGGTCAGCAGTTCTCGTGTTATTGGCAAATGCAGAAATGTGAATTCCTGGGCCGGTCAGTAGAACCATGGGTATGTTTATGTCTTTGTTCCTAAAGGATCCCCAAACATCTGACAAACGAGAGATATTATAGAAGTCACCCAGCACTGAAATGCAACCACCGCTGGGGAGAAACCTGGCTTAACTGTCCACAGCAACACTGTAGCAACTACTTTCTGGCAAGAGGGAAAGTGCATAAAGGGAGAGGCTGGATCGTGGATTCCATAGGGAGAGGTTGGATTACACCTGCCCGAAGTTTTCTTTCCTAGATTCCTGGATGGAAAGTAGTTTAGAAGTGCGATTATTATTGGACAGGTCAGCCCTGCTCCCACTGCTCCTGGCCCCGTGACACTTGCCTGGTTGGGAACTGTTTAAATCTGCTTTTCTCTAGGGATGCATTGAGTGCCTGATAGTTTGGGGGTGACATGGATTTGGGGCTATCCATCATATCCACTGAGGTTTCTGCCTGTCTAATTCAAGTAACATAGAGCCCAGGTGGGAACAGTGGGGGAGGAGAGCGGTGACTCAGTGGGGTCGAGGGAGAAGCTGCGTGTGGGGAGAGTGGTGTATTGAGGACTGCATTGGAATTGTAAGCTATCACTTTAAGAGAGTGTGTGTGGATTGTGGGGGAGGAGGGGAGTGTTCCTGGTGCTGCTTGCAGGCTAGGGGGCTCTGTAGGGAAGTGTGTGATCAGAGTCAGTCTGGAACAAGGTGGAATGAGCTGTGCCTCGCCCCCGGAGGGAGCAGCCTGCTTCGTCTCTCTCTGATTTAGGTTACTGTGTGTTATTGTTCTTGATTCTAAGAGTAAAAGTAGTGTTTCGTATTGATTGTCTTTTTCTAACTTCTCTGGGCGTGTGCCGTGAACACAACAGAGAGGGAGAGAGGAAAGCCTTGTGGTTTCTTCATTTTAGGATGGAATCTCACCTGTGGGAATCGGGGAAGGTCCCGCTTCCATCTTCCATCGCCTAGCTGGGGGAAGGTGACGGAAGGATGTTGGATTGTTATATAACGACTGGTTTTGAACTGGGCACTGCAGTAGCCATGTGGGCATCTTGCTGGAGGCATCTTGGCTGCCACCACGGAAACACTTCATCTGCTACTATACAGCAGCAAATCTAACTCATGAGATACGCACAGAGCTTTCGCAGCCCACCCAGCTCAGGGTCTCCCCACACTACCCCAGACGGAGCCTAGGAGAATAGAGGAGCAGCCGCTGGGAGGTCAGTTGTATTCCAGCTCTGGCAGGCAGACAGGGAGAAGCAAGTTCCTGAGCTGAGAACCCCTCATCAGGAACTCCTGTCTCCAGCCACGCCAAGGGGCTGGTAGCTCCAGTGGCTTAGCCACTGTGGCTAAGGGATGTTGTGTCACATGGAGGTGGTGGGGGGAACTGGCCCCAGGCCCTTCATAGTTGGTTAAAGCAGCATGTAAAGATAACGGGCCAGATTCTTGGGTTCCTGATGGACCGAACTGGTCTTTGGCTGGCCCCAGAACATGGGCAGTGTGAAGGTGGCATGCAGGAACTTTGCCACCCACCCCTTCTTGGGTCGTGCACCAGGTGAGGTACAGGACTCAGGCATCTGTACCTGACTCCAGAGAGGGTTGGCAAGACCCTACCCAGAAGCCCCTCCCTTAATAGCTAAGTTTGATCATGACCCAGCCATCTCGGGTGTTTCACACAAATAAAGTTTGACTTTATTGTATTTGTGGGACAAAATTCTATGGACTGTGCCACCGTGCTGACGGAGGGGACAAAGTGAGCCCCATCGAGCCCTTGACATGCTATGTTCAGCACCAAGTATAGAGTAGGGTGTCCCCTAAAATGAGGGACAGGCAGGTGGTCAACCTAGGAGCAGCCCGGTCTTGGCCTACCCTAAAGCATCAGTGCACCCAGGGCTGAGCCTTGCACAGCTGCTGCCAAGGTTGTACCCGGTGTGTGGGGAGCAAGGGGTTGCTGTCAGCGTAGCATTTTCCACCAGCATCAGTGGGGCTTGGAGCAAAGAGCACCGGACTGCCTGGGACCCTGGTTCTGCTGCTGCGCTGCTGGGTGGCCTCGGGCAAGGCACGTCACCGCTCTGTGCCTCAGTTTCCCCGAAGGGCTTTGAGCTCTGCTGATGAAAAGGGATCTGCTAGGGACTCACAATCAGATGGTCTATTTTTTCCTGACGTGGGCATGTGCATCCGGTTGGATGCCACTAGGCGTCACTGTTTTACCAGCCATGGAGATTGACTCCGTTGCCCTTGGTGGTTTTTTGCCTTTCCCAGCCTGGACTGCAGTTGGCAAGAGGCAACTGTGACATGATGGAGGATCGGCCCTGGTGCTTGCTCTGTCCAGAAACCCAGCCTGAGCCTGCAGCCAGGAACACCCAAGGGACTCAGGCGCTAGCCACATAAATGGAGGAGCTGCATATGGGGAAGGATATGCACAAGCATCTGCTCCAGAAACACAGCCCTCTGCTGGGGGTGCTACAGTAGCTCTTGCTGGTAACCGGGCTTATGCCAGGAGGTGCCCAGCTTTGCCTGAGTCAGCAAGGGCTGCACCTGGGTGGCATGAAATGGAGCTGACTGCATGGTCTGGAGAGCTACCTGCAGAGAGGCCAGCTCCCAGAATGGCTGGAATGGTGCATCCTGGGAGCTGTAGTCTGTAGCTTGCACCTTCAGATTAAAGGGCTATGGGCCCCGTCTTAGCTCTGTGAAGCAGGGGGCTGCCTTCGTGTGTGCACAGCACCTAGCACAACGGGGCCACGATCCTGGCCTGGAGCCTCTAGGCACTACCCCAGGGCAGCTATTAAATACTAATCACCATATTGGGCCGCATTTGGCCTGTGAGTCTCATTGTGCTCCCACTGTCATATCTGGACCACAGGGCCCCTGGGTTGACGTCATTTCGACCTACTCATTTAATTACCGGTAATTGAAGATCCACCGGCCTGGCTCCACCAGCTTTCGCCTCTCCCCACACGTCATTTCCCTGGCTACATCTGTCCTGTCATCCCGTCCTGTTCCCCCACCCCGTCATGGGCCGGTTCCCCCTTCCCCGAGTGGGGAGGACACAGCGACCTCTGGGCTAATCACAGAGCTTCACAAACACACCACCAGGCCTGCCAGGCTTGTGGTAACTATAAACAGCCTCCGCCCAGAACAAAATACAGCTGCCTGGCACTGTTTATATACACAGCTCCATGATAATCCAGCCATTCCTCACCCCCTGGCGTCAGTCCAACGCCTTATGCAAGCACCTTGCACTTCCTCTTTTCGGATGCCTCTCTCCAGAGGGGATGATGTTCTGGGGAGCTTACAGGAGCTCTCTGCATCCCCCTCAGAAGAGCAAAAGAGAGTCAGCTACGTGAACAGAAGGCTGGTGCTTCCCGAGAGATCCAAGATCAGGAGAACATCCTGCAGGAACTGGCCATGTTGGAAAGGACCAGGAGTCAGCCCCTGCTCCCCGTAGTCACTCCTGATCTACTCTGGTGTAGGATTTGCCTTGATGTCAATGGACCAGGCCCCAAAGCTCTACCTGCTCCATATCCTGCCTTCCCGCAAATGCAAACTCATCGGAGTAGCCCATAAAATCCCGCCCGGGCCAGACTCCTTAACTAGCACTGATTTGCCAGAGCTGTTTTTCGGGGAGGTTTTTAGGGGGATTGTGCCCAGGTGTATAGAGGGAGGAACCCGTGTGCTGAAGTGCATCCCGGGAGCCAAGCCGCACAGGTGTGCACAGTTGCTCAGCACACGCAGGATGAACCCCTAATAAGGCCGCTGGCTCTGTGCCGCTGCTGCCCCTGTGACCTGTCACACGCCCGAGCCTGCTCTGCCTGCCCCGCTCCCCGGGCCGGTTGTGAAACCGAAGCCCAGGCTGAAATGAGTCAGGCAGCTGGGACTGCGATTAACGCCTGTCTCCATGTGGCTGGCTGCCCTTCTGGCCGCCTGGCTGCTGGCAAAGACTGATTTGCGCAGGAGAAAGGTGGGACCGAGGGCTGATGTTCTAGGGGGTATTTAGGGAGAGGCCACCCACTGTATTCACCTTAGCAAGCAGCAGGGGGCTGATTCTACCCCTGCTCCTGTTCTACACCAGTATGATGCTGCTGACGTCAGTGGCGTCACTCCTGATTTACGGCTGTGTAAGCGAGGTAGGGGTCAGGCCCGGTCTGCCTCACTGCAGGGGGTCGCTGAAGGCGGGGACGCTCGGTCCTGGAACACAGTAGCTGCCGAATTGCAGCGGCGGAGTCCTGTCTGAACTGCACTCAGCCAGCCAGGGATCAAAAAGCCATTTGCTGTCTCGTAGGCTCATGCCTGACTGGAATCCGGGTGGCGTCTCGGGCTGGGAATTGAGGCTGACAAAGGCCAGGACGGTCCCTGCTGGGGGTGGTGGGAAGAGAGACGTGGGGAACACGTGGCAGGAGGCAGAGGCTCTGGGCCTGACTTTCAGCTGCTCGCTCAGAGAGTGAGAAGGGCAGGGCGGGACTGAGGGGCTGCGCTAAAGTCGATGGAGCTGCCCTGCTTTCCACCAGCTGAGGATCTGGCCTAGAGTGTCCGAGTGAAAGAATCACAGAATCTCGGGGTTGGAAGGGACCTCAGCAGGTATTTAGTCCAACCCCCTGCTCAAAGCAGGACCAAAGGCAGAGCGAGGGAGCGGGATGGAGGAAGCAGGAAAGAGAGGCTGATTGTCGCTGTGGCTGGCAGTGGTGTGTAACCAGGCACCAGGGTGCTGGGCAGTCCTGTTGCAGTGCTGGGTGGCCTCCAATCAGCAAGCCAAGAATAGGTCGATGGCCAGGTAGGCCATGGGCAGGGCCGGCTTTAAGCTGAGTCACCCGATTCCCCGGAATCGGGCCCCGCGCCGAAGAGGGCCCCATGCCTGCGCCTAAGCGGGGCCTCACTCCGGGGGGTCTTCAGCAGCATTTCGGCGGCAGGGGCCCCGCTCCGGGGGTCTTTGGTGGCATTTCGGCGGCGGGGGGTCCTTTGGTGCCGCGGAAAACCCGGAGCGGATGGCTCGCCGCTGAGTATTCTAATTGGGCCCCGCGGGTCATAAAGCCGGCCCTGGCCATGGGGTGCGGTTCTGGGAAGGCATTAGCGGACTAGCAGCCCTTGAATGTTGTGTCCAGGTGCTACACTCAGATGTCTGCCCCACACACCGACCTTGCCAGCTGACTCAGGATTGCGGGGCTTTGGTGTCCGGATGTGTGTGGGGGGAGATCTCGGCAACACTCAAGCCCAAACTCAGAGGTGAGAACGCTAGTGCAGAGCAGCTCAGAGATGAAGACGGACCCCGATAGACTCAACAGGACGGAGGGGCAGTGGTATGTGTGGGGAGCCCAAGAGATCGTCACGGGGGCACTGTAGGTCAGGGTGGAGGAGAACCAGCTGAGCTCTGGCTGGTGGGGAGACAGGCCCAGAATAGCCTGGGGCTGCAGGTAAGGAATACGGGGCCGGGGCGGGTCCCAGGGGCTGTGGGTTAGCAGTTCAAGCCTTTGGCCCAGCTATATATGGGATCCGTCACTTGCTTGACTCCAGGGTTGTTAATTCTTCCCTTTCTCGAGCCTTAAAGTTCACTAGGTCTGCTCAGAATTAAACTAGCAAAGCAAAACCAGACGCTTAAGAAAACGCTGTTTGTTGCCTTTTGGTGCTGCGCTGGGGACTGCGCGCCAGGTCAGTTCGGATGGTGAGCAAGGAGTATTGGGGACAAACGCCCGGCTGGAGTCTGATCTCAGCTGGCCCTGGGTAAATCAGGAGCAGCATCAGTGAGATCAGAATCAGGCCCCGTGTCTCCAGGGTGCTGGGCAAACAGCCTCACTTTCTAATTTTAACCCCCACAAGTGGAAATGAAGATAAAACAAAACAAAGGGCTGCCAGGGATCCAGCTTCACCCTTTAAAGAGCTGACGAAAGTCCCGGCAGCCTCCCGACGTGGGTGTATTCTGGCTGCTGCTCTGACACACAGAGGTCACCTTGCCGGCCTGTTGTCAGCTCCGGGAACTCACAGGGGAGCAAACTCAGAACTCTGTCTCCCTCAAGATCCTGGAGAGACTCGCCCGTCCCTGCAAAGGGAATCTGGATCCAAATGGGGAAGTTTGGATCCAGGGTTTGGTTTCACGTCATTATTGAAGGACAAGGTTTGGCTCTGGATAATAAATAGTGATGGGGATTGTGAAGAGCCCCACCGAATCTGGATCCAACCCTCCGCCTCCCAGGTGCTAGTGACCCAAAGCTATTGTTAGCTGATGGCTGTTTGGTGACCTTCGGGAATGAGTTGCACTGGTCCCAGGTCCAGTCTGTCCTGGGGATTTCAGCCATTGATGGCCAACCCCAAATGCAAACAGACAAAGCAGTTTGCACTGATGCTCTTAGCCCTGCTTGAAACCAGTGTGGCCTGTTTACACTAGGGCTTTGTGTAGGGGCTGACACACCAGGGAGGTTCGGGAACCTCCACAGCTGAGAGCACAAACTGCTACAGCTTGAGCTAAAATTCCCTAGCTGGGGCTGTAATGGACTCATCCTTGGGAGACTGAACATGGGGGTGTGGGGCATGTAACAGACTCCCCAGTGGGTTACATTTGCACTGGTGCAACTATACTGGGAGCTGAATCTGCAGAAAAGCCCCTGTGTAGACAAAGCCTGAGTTAGAGCGAGGCAGGGTGTGTGTGTGTGCGTGTGTGTGTGTGAGAGAGAGAAAATCTGGTCTCCAGCCACATGCAAACCCGGTTTGGATGCAGCCAGTTCACTGCCCTGTATTACCCACAGCTTGCCAATCTTCGCGTGGCTGGTGCTGAGTTTGGAGGGACCGTTTGCAAACAGAGAACTTTGCACCCAGAGCTGAGATTCAATTTATCAGGAAACTCACTTCGTTTTGGGTGGAAGCAGTTTGTAAACAAACGACTCATCCATTCAGAGAATAGGAACAACAGTGCTTGACTCAGGTGACCAATCCCAAAGCTTGCCTGGCTCTTGTCTCTACCCTACAGGTATCCACCTCACAAAATGCACCCCGCAGTTGGTACCGACTGGCCCCGTTTGCCCACAGTCTTAGTCAAGAGGCCAAGGACTGAACGGGCCATAGAGCTGGAACTCCCCCCGGAGCTGTAGAAGGGGTCCCTCCAGCGCAGGGCCGGCTGGGCAGGGTGTGTGGGAAGCTGGCTTTGCTCTGTGGTGACATTGCTGTGAGCACCACCAAACTCATTGCACTTGTGACTGAAACCAGAGAGAGGCCCAGCTCCCAGCACTGAGCCTAATGACCCCTCCAGCCCCCCCACTAGCTGCCTGTGAGTAAAATCCCCTGGTCATAAGGCGGAGTGAGCCGTCTGCCCTGGCAGGGGGCCATGCCCTGCGCTCCCTCGGGGTGGGTCCCAGGGCTGCCCACGTCACTGAATGTGCCGTTCGAGTGTCTCACGGCTCTAATCCCCCTGGCTGCGCCTGGGCCGGCTGCGCCTGGGCCGGCTGCTGCCCCTTCCCCTCGCTCGTCGCCCAGGCCTGCAAACTGAGCCCATCTCTGCCTTTCTCCTGGGAGCCCGTCCAGCCCCACGGATTATAAATAACCGACAGGTTTATAGCAGCCTCCTTCCCCTTACATGGCCCGACCCAAACAGCATTGCACGGAGGCCTGGTGCCCACACAGGGAAGCAAATTGTTTCTCTTCCTTCTTTCCCAGTGAGCCCACGGGGCCAGGAGACGGGACGGTTAAAGCTGGGCTCTCTCCCGGGGGGCGGGGGAAGCCCCCTCTCATCACTGCCCAGCTCTCATGGTCTCTTGGCATAGCTCTTTGGTGCTGCTTCCTGCAGTCCCAGGTCAGCCCAGAGCTCAGCTGGGGGTGGGTCTGTGTCCTCCTTAGGACCATGTGTGGAATTAACCCTGATTCTTATACCCCAAGGACTGGTTACAGCCAGCATGGCTAGATCTTGGGGGTCCAGATGCCGTGGTCTGAGGGGGGAGCCCAGACACTGGCTTACTGGGAACCATCTGTCTGTGGGAGGGGGCCAGGTGGAAGAGCTATTTGGCTGGCTAAGACCTCCTATGGGACCAGGCCCTATTTAATTGGCAAGCAGGGCAAACCCTGGGGCAAAGCAAGGTGAAGACCTGGGTTAGCTCGAAGGTCCCTCTCTGGAAGGGGCGAAATCCAAGTAGCCTGTGAGAAAGTGGGATTTGAAGTGGGTTTCCAGCCCTCCCCCCACCAGCCCCTGCTCGTGGGGATGTTCTCATGTCGGGGTTTGGCCATTTCTGGTTGGATCTCGGTTTCCAGCTGGGAGCCATTGCTGTGACATCCTAATCCACCCTATTAAGCATTGGCGGGGGAGGAGGGAAAGATGCCCAGTGTATCAGCTGAAAAGAGACTTGGGGGTTCTCCTGGGAGCCCCACCCGCTTGCTTTACTGATCCCTGCCACTTCATCGCAACTGGCAAGGAGCGCATCTCGCAGAAGAGAAATTCTCAGCACCCACAACATTTCCGATGGTGGTGGTGGGGGACGACACGGGAGTCAGGGGTGAAAGACTCGTCTGCCAGCAGTGAAAGGTCATAGAGGAGCGGTGGGGATGTGGTCGGGGAGGAGATCTCACCAAGGGAATTCAGACTAGTTATCCAGGCTGCTCTGGCTGAATCCGGGAGTTTATTCCCCCCCTCCCCCACTGGCTGCGTCCAAGCATGGAGCTGGGGGCTCTCTGCAGAGGGTGGGGGCAGCGTTACAGCCATTTGCAGTTCCTGGCGCCCCGGCTGCTCCCCTGGGTGAATCGGGTGGGGTTTGACCTTCCAGTGTCTCTGATGGGCCTGCGTCCCAGCCATTCCAACAGCTGAGGTGAAGAGCTCGGAAATAGACCGGCGGGGAAGGAGTGAGTCACCCGCTCTGGGAATAAACTTTTCGACAGGGCACGGCAGCAGGGATGGAGGGCAGCAAGTTGCCCACCCCACCCACAGCAGCAGCGGGCACGACGGGTGCCGTGGCTGCAGCCACCTGAGACTGTCTGATCAGCGAGAGCCCCCCGCCCCCAGCGAGCCAGCCCCAGGCACCGCCGAGAGGCAGAGCATGGCCAGAGATGCGGGGACAGCGACTAGGCAGAAGGTTATGACTCAAGGATGGTACCTGGGGCATCTGAAACCTGAGCCCTGGGACCATCCCTGCACTGATGTCCAGAGCCCAGAGGAGAGCTCTGAGCCAGCAGCTCCGCCCGAGGGCACCATGGTGGGCTGAATTCGAGGCCAGCTTGCACTACGAAGGCCCTCAAGTGGCTTCTCTCCAATGGGAGGGTTCAAGCCTTGCCTGGAGCCCTGCTGCTGCCTGGCCTCGTTCTCTGGTTGTGTTTTTGTGTGGTGTGAGCGTGCGTGTGCAGGGGTGTGTGCTCAGTGAGTTTCGGGGGTGCTGGCTGGATGACTTTGTCCATAAAGCTCAGCCATGGACTCCACGGGCGAGTTCAGTGCTTTGATCTCGGGGGCTCCGTGGGATGCTGGCGAGCTGGCCGGACGCAGTACGTGCCGTGAGGGTGGAGGCTGGCGCTGGGGTACCGCTGGCAAAGGCGGCTCTGTCAAGGTGCAGGCCAGGCTTGTCCAGCTCTGTGGCCATCATCAGCCCCAAACTCGCTGGGGTTCCGCAGCTCCCGGTGATGGTCATGAGAGCCCCGAGCTGGGGGGGTCATCTCAAGGGGATTGTAAGGAACAAGCCACTCCGCCAGTGGCGACCCCCTGACCCTCCTTATGGGCCGGCCAGATCCCTGTACTGTTGCCCCCAACGGCCACAGGAGCGTGTGGCACAGCCGGTTTGTCAGCCCAAACCAAGCCAGCTGCAGAGCCAGCCCTGGCTGCTGATGCCTGCTTAGGGTGTTGACTCCTAACAGGGCCCAGCCCTCCGGCTGCCTGCCCAGGAACGCCCAGGTATGTGGGAAAAGAGGCTATTGAACGATCGATGACTTGCCGGCGCTGGAGACGGACCAGAACAGGGAGAGGCAA
The DNA here is from genome assembly GCF_016161935.1 of Mauremys reevesii. Classification (NCBI taxonomy): domain Eukaryota; kingdom Metazoa; phylum Chordata; order Testudines; family Geoemydidae; genus Mauremys; species Mauremys reevesii. The sequence continues at coordinate 3,322,313 of NC_052643.1, forward strand.
TGGCAGTGCAGGGTCCCTGCTCTGATGGATGCTCTGCAAGGACCCCACGTTCCAGCTCAATGTCCCATTCGATCTCTAGTCCCTCGGTCGAGGGTGCCCAGGTGGGCGTTTGTGATGGAGGCAGCCCCAGTGGGCTCAGGCTCCCCACACTCCTTGCATGTCGCTCACAGAGCAGTGGCGAGAAGGGGCCCAGCTGTGCCTTGGTGATAGGGAGATCCGGACGCCTCTGTCCTGAGAACAGCTGGATTGACGAGAAAAAGCTTCCAGCGCAGTGTGTGAGAACGGCGGGGGGGGCTGCTCCCCAGCACGGGGTGGCCGAGAGGAGAGGAGCCAGGGAGAAGCTGCGATGGCAGCCACTGGGGGTGTCACGGCTCTGCCCCGTTCCCCAGGCTCTCCGGGGGCAGACGGTAGCAATAGCAATGAACCAAGAGGATGCGGCAATCAGGAGTTACCAATCATTTATAACAAACCAAACCAATCTATATACAGAATAACTCCAGCGTAGGGCCAATGGGAAATGCAGCCCCCTCCCCCCCACCCCCATGTGTGATCGGCTCCATCCCTTTATTCAGTGTGTGTATGGATCACGCTTGACACAGGCCCACTGGGAGGAAGAGTCACCAGGGCTCAGCTGGTCCCGTGGGCTCCTCCCGGCTTTTTGTGTGGGGCCCTGGCTACAGTTGGATTTAGAGCTGCCAAACCTAGACTCTGCCAAATGGTGTCCCTTTCCATGTGTCTGTCCTTGCCCCTCTCTCTTCTCCGCCATCTGTACACATGCTCCATGTTGGACTCCTTCGGTGACCCTGAATCCATTGTTGGGCACTGGGCTGCTGTCTGGTGCTCCTAGGTTCTGTTCCCGGCTCTGACTCTTGTGCCTTGAGGAATGGGATTAACGGTTGTATAAACAGGAATGATTCCCCTCCCAGCACTCACACTACTGGTTCTGGGCAGACTCACCCTCCTGGGATTTGCCCCTCAATTCCTGAGGTGGCACTTGTACTTACAAATATAAATAAATCATAACCCAGACTCCCTCTCAAGCTGTTCCTACAGATTCCCTTCTGCCTCTAGTTTTCTTGGAGCTTTTTATAGTCCTGAACTGTATCTAATGAGACCCACCTGTTCTGGCTGCCATGGTGAGTCAGCTCTGTGCATCTTAAATACAGGGTCTTAAAGCCTGGCACCTGATCACAGTGCTACTTACTGAACTCTCAGGGCTGTAGTGAGGCTTGGTTGGTGTCTGTAAAATCCCCTGCTGCAGAGCTCTGCTGCACCGGGACTTCCTTCTTATCACCCTTCCCAGTGGATTTCCACTTACAGAGCAGCTGATGTCTCCTGGGAAAGGTGGCGAAACCTTATGTGCAGAAACACTTCTGCTCCCATCTCTCTCAGGTAGAGCTCAGTCCGAGGGATGAAACTGGCGAGTTCTTCTCATTAGGCCAAATCCATCCCTGGGGTAAGCTCCGCTGAAGTCAGTGCTCTCGAGTCTCCTCTCACACAGGTGTAGATCAGGAGTAACTCCATTCAGTGGGTCTACAGCAGTGTAAAACCAGGGTCAGAGAAGAATCAGGCCCAGTGAATTTAGTCTTATAAATGAATAAGGTGAATGCCTGGATCTCCCTATACAGAGATTGTTATTTGAACCTCCGGAGGGCTCGGCCCTCGGTCAGCTCAGGACCTCACTGCCTACTTCCCTAGGGTGGGACAACCTGCTACACCTACTAGCCTGGGACAAGGGTTCCAGGTTACACACTGGGGGCTAAACTTCCCTCCCAGTCGCGTCAGCACAAGCCCATCGGGCCAGATCCTGATCTCAGTTACGCTGGTGTAAATCCAGAGGAGCCAGGGCCAAATCCGGCTCTCACTGAAGTTCATGGCAAAACTCCTAAGTGGTGCCAGGGCTAAATCATTCTCTCATCAGAGTCAGGCGCAGGGGCCGATTGGAAGTCAACAGCAGAACTCGCGGGGCCAGCTCCTGAGCTGGTGGAAATGTGCATCGCTCCCCGGACTTCGCTGCAGTCAGATGAAGTCACTGGGGTCAGACTGCTGGATCTGGCCCCCAGTGACTTCAGTGGGACCAGGACTTTGCCCCTATGCCGGTGTAACTGTGATCAGAATTTGGCCCAATGTCCCTTGCTTTTGTTGAAGCTTTGAAAGACGCCCCAGCTGCTCTTTAAAGAGTTGTTTCTAGGGCATCTCAGGCCAGCTGCTTCCCCATATCCCACCCCGCCCCACCCCCCCGGCGCCAGCCACTCAGATTTTGATTTCAGTCCGGAAGGTCTGCTGGACGTGCTCTGTGTGTTTGGCTGGGTGCCGCCTGGCTTTGACGGTGAGGGTGCCATCCACACCCAGGGCAGAGGTGACGGAAGTGGGGTTCACGTCTTCAGGCAGCTGGCACTTGTGGGTGAAGGTGTTCATGACGGTCCCATCTGCGGCTAGCTGGAAGGGAGAAAGAAACAGAGGTGGGTCACGCTGGTGGCTACAGTACGGGCTGGCACGGCGCTCTTTGCCCCAGGCCATGGGTGAAGGAAGGTGGCCCCTGGGCCAAAAGGAGGTTGCTTCTTTAGGGCACAGTGAGAGAAGAGCAGGGAAAGCTGTCGTCTGTTCTGGCTCTGCCATTCCCTGCTTGTGATCTTGTGTGAGTCACTTCCCTGCTCCTTGTGCTTTCTCATCAGATTTACCTGCTCCCCAGGTTTGGCGGGAGGCACCTGAATGGCTTGGAGTGGGTAGGGAGGGAGACAGAGTCATGACCCCTGCACTGAACCAGAGCTGGCATAGAAAAGCCTGGTGCCATAACAACCCTTCGGCAGAGAACAGTCGGGATACCGGTCGTTACTACACAAGGACTGGGCGCCATGAAATATGAACACAGCAAATGCATTTCAGCGCCAGAAGCCTGCTCCGATTCCCCCTCTCCCCTCTGGCCAAGGAGAGCAAAACATGGACTTTCGCTGGCTGCGTTTTCAGTTTGGCTGAAAAGTGCATTCTTGCCCCCTTCCCCTAGATCACACTGAGATGAGGGGAAGCGTTCGTCTTTGTGCTGGACAGAGAAAAGGACCCAGGGGGCCAGTCCCGCAATAACCCCAACAAGGCAGCGGGTATTTAGGACCCTCTTTAAGACACATCACTGAGGGAGGAGGGAGAGGGAGGGAAGAATGTGGGGAGAAGGGGGGATACTGACTCCTCTGAGCTAAACCTCCAGCGGCCCCCCAAAGGTTCCTAAAAAAGTTAAAGACCTTTAACTAAACTCCAATACTGACACAATGACCCCTCCCCCCCCATATACCCACCGGAGGCGAGGATACAGCACATGGTAATCTCAGGGTGTTGGGATCTGGGTGTGGGGCACTGTGGGCTCCTTGTTTCCCCTGGGGAATGAGGGAGAGGGGAGCTGGCTGTAGGCCCAGCAAAGGGGTATGTGTGGTGGGGCGGGTGCAGGCCCGGGAAGGGGGGTGAGGCTCAGAGCCAAGGCGGCCCCACTGGAGGAGCAGGGTGCATGGGGCTTTTGTAGACGCAGGGGCTGGCTGGGGACACAACGGCTCTAGGCTGGGGGGTCAGCGGGGGTCAGCAGTGAGGTGAAATGCTGCTCGCAGCTTGCTCCCTCCACCAAGCAGCAGGGGGAGCCCCTCTACCCAGGGGAGCAGGGATTCTCCTGCCGGGGCTGAGCACGGACCCCCTTCTCCGCGAGCTGCCCCAGACGCTGGGCAGGGGGCACAGCAGGTGTGCAGAGGACGGGGAGGGGTGCCCTGTCCTGGCTACTCACCCATGCAAGGTGGGAGCTGTCGGCGGCGTGCCAGGGTCGCTGTCCGGGGGTCGCCAGAGGCCGCGGGGCAGGAGCAGCAGTGGGAGCGGGTGAGGGGACGGGACAGTGGAGCCTGGGCTGCTCCTGGGCGTGTGCTCTTGCTGCGCATCCCTGGTGCTGCTGCTGCTGCCACTGGAGGCGGCAGCGTGTGAGACGTGAGCACATGCTGGGGGAGCAAAGGAGGAGGGCTCTACGCCACGATCCCCTTGCAGCGCCTGTCTGTGCGCCTGCTTGGCCCCAACTATCCCGGCACCCCTGCAAGCGGCAACCAGACTTCGGCTGTCCGGTCAGTGTTTCTGACCGGACACTGTCAGGTGCCATTTTCGACTGGACTCTCCAGTCGAAAACCAGACACCTGGCAACCCTACATTCATTCCCGGTTGGAGAGCACAGACGGAAGGTGCTGGAGATGAGCAAAGGCCTGTTATTGTGGGGAAGGCCCGTCTGTGCGTCTTCAGAGGCACTGCCGGGCCGGCTCCACACACGCCTCTTGGAGTGGTTGACGTTGCTCTCACAGGTTGTGTGCAGCCTCAATGGTTGCGTATGAGCTCTCGGCCCGGAGGAGCTCACATCTACTCCAGCAACCAGCCTCTCCCAAGAGGTGCCACTGTAGGGAGTGTCAAAGGGGGTAGGGCTGTGGGGCAGCTGTAGCTCTCAGCACCTCCTAGTGGCAGAGGCTAAGACTGGGGTGGTTGTGAGCTCCCCAGACCGCTCTCTACAGCGCCTCCTGCTGTATGGGGCTGATTGTACTCCTGTGCACAGCCACTGCATCCTACCTTACAGCGCCTCCTGCCGGAAGGGGCTCGGGTGGCAGTGGCTGTAATCTCCCCATACCCAGTGCTTGTGCACCAGTCTCTACAGTGTCTCCTGCTGGGAGAGGCCGGGACTGGAGTAGCTGAGAGCTCCTTCCTAGCCAGAGCTCCTGCAACATACACGACAGCGCCTCCTTCTGGAAGAGGCTCCTGCTGCAGTAGCTGTGTATTCCCTTTCTCCCCTCACCCACCCAGGTATTGCATCGGAGGTGTTTCCAAACAAGGAGGCTGGAGCTGCCGTCCAAATGGAAGCACAATAGAGTCTGGGGAAGGTTACATCATTCTGCAGCTCCCACTGGAGTGATTAAGATCACATCGTTAAAGCACAGGGCACCTTATCTCCATGGATACTCTCCAGAACATAGTGTCCCCAGAACCTGGCTTCGGAGCGAGCAGATGTCGGTGCACACGAGCAGCACAGAGCCCTTGAATGGCAGAGAAGATCAGTATGTACCAGCCAGCCTGATAATGAATTTAGCACCAGGGAGAGGTGACAGCGCTGGAGAATGTTGTGCCCATGCCCTGTATATCCCCAGGCCGGGCGCAGCCTGGGCAGTCGCAGGGCAAGTTTCCCGGTATTGTCCCGTTGCCAGTGTGCTTTGATGCTGCCCTAGAGGGCCCTCCTCTGGGGCGGAGAGGGAGCATGCATAGTCTAGGGGTCTAGCCTGTGCTGGTCTCTGCTGCCAGTGCCGGTGGTGTGATTTAGGTCCTTCCCGAGACCCATCAAACTCATGTCACATGATGGCCTCCAAACTGCCCTTTAATCAGTGACACAGCCCTGTACCCGGTGCCTTATGCACACTCCATACCACATGCTCCTTGCCCCGAAGGCAGCTCACAACCGCAGTTAGGACAAAGCCAAGAGAACAGGTGAGGTCAGTTCGGATGTGAGGGCTACTGAGGGTGAGATGGGAAGGGAGCCAGCCGCGAGAAGAAGGGGGAACTCTGAAGAAGTGGAAAGAAGATGCCTAATAGGTGAGAGCAGCCTTCCAAAGGGCTGGATGCTAGAAGACACCAGGCCCAGAGTGGGAAGAGAAGAGAGACGTGAGTGGAGAAGGATCTCCAAGGGGTGGGTGAGGAAACTGAATCTGGTGAGGTGAAAAGGATCAGGTGAAACTAGCGTTCAGCACCCTGCGTCAAGTGCAAACCAGCGACAGGCAAAAGGATCTGGAGCCCAGTAACAGTCCCCTGAGCCAGGCCGGCCTGTTGCTAACTGCACTCTGGAGTGGTCCAGGAGCTCTGCAAAGTGGTGGTCCTGGCAGCTGCTCCAGCGAGCTGCAGTGGGAAGGACGATCCAGGCCTGGGAACGGGGCCCACGTGCCAGGAGGAAAACCCTGGAGCAGCTGGGGAGGGGTTAAAGAAAGGAAAGAACTGATGGCAGGTGGATTCTCCTCTAAATCAGGAGTCACTTCCCTGAAGTCAGCGGCGTGACACTAGCATATGTGAGAGGAGATCCATGCCCAGGTCTTCTGGCACTTCCAAAGCAGGCACAGAGACGCCAGCCTGCGTTCGCTCTGGGACGGCATCTCCCAGCACCCATCGCGCTCTGCCCCAAAGGAGCTGGCGAGGGGGAGGGGGGATGGTAGAGGGTACAGAGAAGGTAGCTGTCATTCCAGCTGCCACAAAAGGGTGGCACTTTGGGGCGGCGGCATAGCCATCACATCTTATCCCAGTGCCACCCCCCTAGAGGAAATGGGGCAGTGTGTGCAGCACAGCTCAGAGCAATCTCGGGCTTCCCAAAGTACCCACAGAGAGAGGGAGCTGTGGGAAGGGAGGGATCTGACCCAGCTTTCCAGTGCTTCCTCTGATGGGTAACATATCAGGCCTGATTCTGGTCTCGCTGACTTGTAAATCGCCAGCCACTCTAGTGAAGTCAATGCAGCCCCACTGGCATAAATGGACCAGAACCGGGCGCGCCTGCTCCGAACACAAGCTCTGTGTCCCAGATGCTGAACAGAACCTGCCCTGCCTGCTGCAGAATCTCCTACAGAGCCCTCACTGAGCACATCGCCCTGCTCCATCCTGGGGCAGCGATCTGTGCTGGGACGTGATGGGGCATGGTGGTGGTGCAGGGGCAGAGGTGTGACCTGACCAACGAAGCCCACAGGATCAGCTGTTAAAAGTGTAAACGAGAAGATTCCACTGGGACAAGCACCCCAAGCCCCAGATACTGAACTGAGCTTAGCCAGACCCGCAGGGTTCAGGTCTAGAGCTTGGCCTGGAAATCCCCCAAGATCAAGATGGTTAAGCCTCAAAAAAGGGCCAGGGCCGGTTTCAGACGGAGGGGCAGAGCTGGGGGTAACAGGCCCATTTAAAGGAACTGGACTCAGGGATCCTGTTCCAGGCCATGTGTTCCCAGCTGGGCCAATGAAGAGAGCGGGGCAGCACCTGGGGGCTATAAAAGACCAATCAGGTGGCTGGCAGGAGACGAGAGCTGTTAGAGAGAGGGTGGTTTCAGGGAGAAGGCAGGAATGCAGCAAGGGGGTCTGAGCCAGGGCGGGAGGCAGGCAGAGTGAGATGCCTGCTGGCTTGGAGCTGGGACTGAGGGCCAAAGACAGGGAGGCAATTGGGACTTACCCACTGATGTCTCCTTGCTGGAGAACTGGACTGAGAGGGCCAGGGGGAGCGAGGGATGCTCCCAGCAGAGAGGCGGTGGGGGGGTTCCCCTGGGAAGACCAGGGTTGCACCCCAGAAAGAAGGGTTGGGGTGAGGGTACTGGCAGAGGGCTGGAGGCGTGGCAGAAGACACTGAAGTCTGGTGAGAATGAAGCCAGGTTTGAAGGGCTGGGGGTGGTCTGGACGGTTTTGGGACTGGGGGTTAGGGATCGTTTGCACTATTGAGGGGCTAGAGGATAAGCTTCTGCCAAGTTGGTCAGGACTCAGAAAGGAAACTGGGGTGAGGGGCCACTTGCAGGGCTGCCCTGGGGGGAGGCCCTTTGTTTACAGCTGGGTTTGAGTTGTGGGGGTGGTGGCGCAGGGTCCGGCTCAGCCTGAGCTCGGGGCTGAGGTCTGGGTGGAGATTTGGGACAGGGTCACTGAATTTTGGATGAACACATGGCCTGGGGCTTGGACTGTACCCCCGTCTTGTCCTGCCCACCGTGCCCACGACTCCGTCAAGGGGACAGCTCCACCCAGGGCAGAGGGAGCGTTATGGGCTGAGGGAGTGGCCAGTGCTGCTGAGGGAGTGGCCTGCTCTCCTGTGCACATGGAAGGCCGCTGTGGTGGAGCCATTCACCTTCTCGGCGTGGACCTCGATCTGGTTGTTGGAGGTGGTGACAATGATGTCCTCGGGGGAGAAGTCGCTGACGTCCACGGCAAACTGGTAGGTGTCCCCCAGGGTCTTAATGTTCCCCATGTTGCCTGGCCGGGCTGCGGGGAGAGGAAAGAACAAAGTGAATCACTCCTGATCCCTGTGCAGGGATTTCTCCCTGTGCCTGGGGTGGATCAGGGCCCATCCCAGGGTGACACAAGAATCCAGCTCTTTATCAGGAGCTGCCGTATGCAGCTGTACAGGTTGGTATGGAAATCTGGGAGGGTTTCTTATCTTTGATTGGAGCAAAGGAAGATGGTTCCCTGCCCCCACCACTAGATATTGGGCATGATCCCAAACCCACTGAAGTCAAAGGGAGTTTTTATGGAGTTTGGATCAGTATTAGTTGACCCCTCTCGCCTTGTCGGTAACCCCAGCCTGGAGCCGTGTACTCACCAGAAAAGGGTTCTGATTGTCAGTACTATTAAAGATGTATGTCTCTTTATGGCAGTGGGGGGAAGAATGGTTGGAAAACCAAGGACTTGACTTTCAAAATTGCTTGTGCAAAGAGACTCATTGAACAGCGCATGTGCAAAATTGCTTGTGCAGTTGTGTGCTTGATTTGTGCACAAAGTTACTGTGATTGCATTTGCACAAGCAAAGGTGGCAGTTATGCATCTAACTGTCCGTCTGCATTTGCAATGACCAGATTCACATAGGAGTAAGGGAACGGCCACAATCAGACCAATGGTCCGTCTGGGCCAGTAGCCTGTCTGACCGTGGCCAGTACAGGATGCTTCAGAGAGGGGTGTAAGACCCTGTATTGGACAATTATGGTGTAACCTATCCATGGAAGTTCTTCCTGAACCAAGTTAGTGGTTGGCAAAGGCCCTGAGCATAAGTGTATTCTTCATATGCATTTTTATCCTCATTAAGGTAGCTGAATGTTCCCAAATCCACAGAAATGTCTAAACCCTTTTTGAATCCTACTGAGCTGTTAGCCGTAATGACAGTCTTGTGGCGGTGAGTTCCATGGGTTAATTATGCATTATTTCCTTGTATTAGTTTTCCATTGCTTGCCTCCTAAAGTCATGAGCTGCAAACCTTCAGATGCAACTATTCCAGGGTAAAGCTGGTGGGTTTTGCCCTTGCTTTGACATCGAAGGTCTCTTCAGCAAGGAGTTGCACATTGAAACGAGCTCACTTTCCTTCTTTCACCAACCCCAGTTTTGCCCAGATTTAGTCTGTTTTTACTCTGGGAACTTCCCTCTAAAAGAAATACCACAGTCCTCCACAGCCGTGGCCCCAGCTGTGCGGCAGGTCCCTGTTGTAAGCTGGGATGTTTAGGATCACCACTACAGAATAGTGCAGTGTAATGGGCCTGATTCTGCTTTCACTTTCCAATGGTGTAAATCTGGAATAAGTCCATTGGAGACAATGGACTTGTATTGGAGTAAGTGGCAGCAGTTCTGTTCCTATGTTGTGCTTTCAAGCTCAGCTTTCAACACCAGGATCTGCCTTATGATGAGTTTGCAGTTCTCAGCTTTGTTTGTCCTTTTTTGTGTGTGTGTGTGTGGGGGGGCAGTGGCATTATTTCGCCACCCCTGGAACTGATGGCTGCCAGGTGGGCCCAGGCTCAGCTGTGATGCTTGTACAAAACCCGTGTGGGACGGTTCTGCTGCAGTCGTTAGCTGGAGTCCCACTGTGCTCAGTTATCTGGTGAGGCAATAGAAAGCTGTGTTTTCCGGGGCTGAGTCTGTCCTCACTCAATCGAACGGCTCCCAGCAAACCACTCATCCCCCCGCTCCTGTCTGTGAATTGCCCACAATCGCACCCCGATTTTTACCAATTTGTCCATTTTATGCAAAAATCACCCAATAAACAGTTTATGGAGAACTTCCAGCCTTCCCTTTGCCTATGAATTGTTCACCTGGACCTGGTGCTGTTCGGTAGTAGGGGTGGACTTCACCCTGGTGCAGGGGGCCCCATCATGCGTCACTTATGCGCTTGAGTCACGCACAGACCCCTGAAGAGAGGTCAGTGTGCCCCAGTGGGATTGGTTGCCTGGGTAAGTCACGTGACATTGGTTCTCTTTCTGTTTCCTCACAACATGGATTTTTTTGGTTTCTTGAACAAAGGACTTTTGGCTCCAAGACTTGCTTTCATTGGCTATCTGGGCGAAGGGAACGTCCCTTGTGCCCAGGCTGGTGAAAACCATCAAAGCCCCTCGGGGACACTTAGCCAGATAAATCTCCCCAAATGCTTTTTCGTAGAGTTGGTCTGTCCTGTCCCTTATGGACTCTCTCTACTGGAACACTGCAGAGGGCCCCTGAGATGGGAGCAGAAGTTTTCCTCTATATTCCTCTGGCTCTGGCTCTTTCTGTTGTCCCCCTTCCCTGTCCATACAGATCCACTGAGAAATCAGGGGCATGAGGGTAAGGCCCCTGCCTGCCGCTGACATGCTGGTGAGGGCACAGAGGTGGTTCCCCAGATACCCTCAGACAACACCCCTTCTCCTCAGACAGCCCCCCTTCTCCTCTGACAGCCCCTATTCTCCATGGAAACCAAGGCTGCCTCAATTCCCGCCATTTCCCAACAGACGTCCCATTGAACACCTGCTCGGGCTGTCCCAAGGCTCTTTACAAGAAACACTGGGAGGTTCCCAGGGTCTGTTGGCCGCCAGCTGCACTCTGACCCAACGGGCATCCCCCCAATGAGTCCCGTACAAACACCCAGCAACCGGGGCCAAGCTCGGATCCCTTGTCTCACTGAGTCCAGCATGGCATGGGCGACGCGGTCTCTTTCCCACATGTAAAGTGGCAAACCAAGGATTAGGAGGCTCTGCAGACACTGTCAAGGCAATCTCTGGGGGAGTGAAGGAGTCGTGTTTCCTCTCCCCCTGAGCCCACCAACTTCTGATGTCCCATTGGGGTCTCCCTCAATGCAGCTGCATGGCCAATGCATTTACACGTAGGTCTGTCCCTCACCAACCTCTCATAGGGTAGCGCCTCCATCAGGACTGGAGTGTCTGGGGGCTCTTCCCCGGTTTGCACTCCTGCCCCACACCCTGCAGCGCAGCCCCATGGCCAGTGCTCCTAGAACATCCGCTGCTGGGGAGCATGGAAAAGTTTCTGCCCATCGTGTGGCTCCGAGTAGCCTCCCCGAGAGCTGGCATTGCCCATTCCTGACTTCCTGTTTTTCCCCTTGAAAATAGGTGGGGAATATGCTGGGAACAAGCAGCCCAGAGGAAACATCCCCCATGCTGGGAGGTCGGGACACTTTCTCCCCCCCCTCCCCCAGCTGACTCCTCCTAGGAGCCCAGGTCTCTGGCTGCAGGAGTCATGACTCCCCAGTTGCTGCTCCATGTTGTTCTGTCCAGCTCCCTGTGCTTGGACAGGCTGGGCTTGCAGCGGCTCTCAGCACCCCTACACTGCCCTACCAATCTCTACAGCACCCCCGGCAGGCCTGGAAAAGTTGGGAGCCCCCCCAGCCAGCACCTTGAGCTGGGATGTGAATGGCCGTGAGCGCCTCCCTATGCCCACGCGCCTGAGCCCTCCCCTAGAGCACCCCCTGCTGGGAGAACCGGAAATAGAGTAGGTGTGAGAGGCCCCCTCGTTCAGCTTGCTCTGTTGTGCCTCTTGCTGGGGGCAGCTGAGGCTGGCGTGTCTGTGAACTCTTCCACACTCAGCCCTCCTGCTCCGCTCCCTACCGCCCGGCCTGCTGGGGGAGGAGAGAACTAGAGGGGCCGGGAGCTTCCCTCCACCAGCCCATGGTCCAGCCTCATGGTGACTCTTCAGGAGCTGGGGTAAGAATGGCGGTGAGGAAAAAGCCCTTTAGTGCTAAGGGACGTGCACAAACTGGGAGACTAGACAGTTGTTCAGTAGAAGCAAGTTTTACCCCTATAGACAGAAGCAACCACCCGATCGCTCTGCCAACGAACACCCTTGATTCCCAGCCACCACCACTGCCGCTTCCCCCACCCACCTTCCCGTCCCACGCGCGATCAACACCACCAGATCTCGGGCCGCGCCCGCTGGCAGGTGCCAACTTGCCTGGGAACACCAGGGGCTCGGTGCGCGGCCTCAGGAAGTTCCCGAAGTCGTCGCCGAACAGCCCGCGGGCTTTCTCCATGTGCTGCTCCCGGGCGGGGGTGGGCGAGGAGTTCTGGTGGAAACTGCGCTCCGAGCGGAAGGCAGAGGAAGATTTCAAGCTCATTCACCTCCAGGGCCTTGTGGAGGGCGGGGGAAGGAGAAACAACCCACCAATCAACCAACCACAGGTGTGTGTGGGGGGGGAATCCTCGTCTCTCCTCCTGGATGAAAATGGGAATCGGAGCTTGTTTTGGGTGTCCCTGCCACTGTCCCCTTTATAGCAGGCTGGGTGGATGGAGCCAGCACGACTCAGAAGCAGCTGATGGGCTTATAAAGCCCCGTTAGGTTCTAGGCTGCCTTCCAGCTCTCTTGAAATCAGGCTAAATTTAGGTGCTTCTGCATCACTCGGGCGGCCGTGGAAACTTTCCCCTCCACCAGGGCTCCAAACAAACACAGCGGGGAGGAATCTGATCTCATTGCTGGCATTCCAGCCTGCCTGGATAATGCAGCTCTCGCTGGCTCCTGGCAGCACCAGGCTGCTGTGGGCTGATGGCCCAAAGAAAGGAAGTGTGTGAGGGAGCGATACGTGTGAGCTCTGATGGGAAAGGGATGTGTATCGCTGTCATAGTGTAATGTCCATTCTGGGGGACGATGGGACACACGGCTGCATTAATAATGCCCTTCTCTGGTCGGAGGGTCTGCAAACACCTCACCTCTCACGGGAGGTAGGTGTGTGCTATCTGTGTTAGACAGGGAAACTGAGGCACAGCAAGGGGACGGGACTGGCCCAAGGTCACCCAGCAAGCCGACAGCAGAGCCAGGAATAGAAGCCAGGCTTTGGCACCGTTTTCCTTGATGACCCGACTTTTCCCATCTGCCAGCCTTTGCTTGTCCCTAAGCACCTGGGAAATGTCCCAGGGTACGGTGCAAGGTGAGGTTAGTATTGTGGAGGGGAGGTCTGGGCTCTGCAGCGGCCCCTTCCAGAGGCAGTGGGTAAACAGGAAGGGCAGGTTACTGGCTGCCTTTTGCTCCTTATTCAACAGGCACAGTTAGGTCATAAATGAACCTGATGATTGTCACAGAGCGACTCAGCCCCCTTCTGAGCTGAGACTCCTTCTCCCAGGATGGGGTTGGGGAAGGAATTGGCATGAGCCGGGGCACAAAAAGGAGGATGGATTAATACTGGGGCGCTATGGAGCAGCTGGAAGGCTTCTGCTCCTGGGGAGGTGTGGCCAGAAGAGAGAATTTAGAGCGGGTAGATAGAGCATAAAGGATCTCGGACAATGGAGCTGCAAGGTAGGGAAGGAGCTAGGGTGGGGAAGAGAGGGGCAGCAGGCCCTGGGAAAGAAATAGTGAGAGCTCCTGAAAGAAGGCCTGAGACTGAAACTGAATCTAGGTCTGCCAAGGGGCTGAGAGTGCGCCAGGCAACAAACCCTGACGGAGAGTTTGGGCTGAAAGCGGGGAAGAGGGTCTGTGCCCCTGAGGCAGTCCCGGGGCCCAGGCATCCGGCGTGAGGAGGTGGACTAAAGATCCCAGCCCCCCGGTGGTGAAAGAACAATAGTTACGATGGTTGCGCTGAGTGCTGAATGACTCGGGAGTGCCAAAAGACTTGGCAGTAGTGATGGGTTCCCCCCGGGGTGCCACCTGGAACTGGGGTACCACTGAGTCCCCCGATCCACCAGCCTGGGCTCCCTTCTGCACTGTACTGCTGGAACAAGCTGCCAAGCCCTCCAGGCTTCAGCCTGCACTTTCACCAGCACACATACAGGTAGGGACGCACCCAGCTGCAGTTACATGCAGACGCTCTGACCAACCCCTGCATAGGAAGGCTTCAGCTATGGCACTTCCCAGCTCCTCCGGCACGCACCCCCTCTGGAGTATAGACCCAAAATTATACCGTCTTGTGCTGCACAGGGAACTGTACAGCGTACGCTCATGAAATCTGCCCCCTCCCTCCGTGTGAAGAGGAATATGCAACAGGTTTCTGCCCCAAGTTATGACTCCCACATACTAGGTTTAGATAAAGCAAAAACAAGTTTATTAACTACAAAAGATGGATTTTCCATGATTATAAGGATAGAAAGTAAAGGATCGTGTTGTAATTAAGTGATCCTTCCGGTGGCCACCTTTCCTGCCTCTCTAGCTGATACTGAGGCCAGTCAACTGTACAGAACGTCTTTAGTTTACTCTTACTCATTGGATCCGAACCAAACACCTTCCAATTCGCTAGAATGCATTCTAGGGGCGTACACCTTGCCCTACCGGCTGTACCCTGTCCCTGCCCCATACCATGGGCATGCCCGTGACCCATTATAGGACGCTTTATCGTCTAACGGGAATTACAACGGCTGGGCGTCCCCAGCCTCGGGCAAAAGTCCACACCACTGGACTGTTCCTACCTTATCCACGGGACCGGCTCCTCACCGTCGCCCACAACTGCTTCTCCACTACTCGAGCGCGTTGCACCGTTGTGTCCTCCAAGGTCGGCCTGACGCGTCTCTGCCGAGGCCCCCGGTAAAGGCACCGGTGCGCGCTGGGCGTCGGCTGTGACCGTCGTCCACCGGCCGTCGGAGGAGTCCGGGCAAGGCTAAATTTCAGCCTCGAGCCCACCCAGGGACGCCAAAACTGTTGCCGGCCCAAAGGGCCCGAGGGGGCAACAGCGGGGTTCGTTGCCCGGTGTGCGTTGCACTAATTAACACACCAGGGTGGAGAAGCAAACCAAGTTTATTTGAGCTTGAAAAAAAGGGTGCAAGGGAGAAATAGCAATTTTAAATTTTGCACACCCGCACGCAGGCGGGGTTTCAGTATTTATACCCCCTTTTGTTTTTTTTTTTATTTGTACTTTTTTACTGTGTGGGGGCTACTTTTTTATGCATATAACTTTAATTACAGCATTTGCTTTTTGCCTATTTTATTTAGTATTGGCTGCATTTAGTGCCAACCGGCCTTGCAGCTGCCAGCAGTTAGCACATAGCACAAAAGGTTACAAAAGTTTAGCAAGGCTAACAAAAGCGCTTTACATAAAAGTACTTTGGTTTACATAGGCCCAAAGCCATTTTTTTAAGTTACCTAAATTTATGCCTAGTAACACCAACAGTGGCATTGCCCTACTTTCTTCACACACAATGTCTTCTTCCCCCATTGTGCAGTACACTGATGGAACCTGACCTTCACCCCAGAGGTGGCTGCATGTCATTGATCTAGGGCTTTGGCATACTGGAGGATTTAGGGCAATCTAGAAATCCAGATTTTTCTTTGGTTGTGTCCCTCTTACTACAAGCCCAATGCTACGATGAGCCAGAAGGTGATGCCCCCCACCCCCCTGCTACAGTGCCATTCTGTTAATCAATGGGGTGTTATCATCTGCAACACTGCATTCAGAGCTGGTCACCCCATCTCCGAAAGGACAGAGCAGGATTACAGGGAGGGAATGAGAATGATTAGAGGCAGGGAAAAATGGCAGAGAAGAGAGTGAAAAGAGTGGGACTGTTTGGTTAAGAGAGGAAACCCAGCAAGAGGGGAAGTGATGGAGGTATGGAAACAGGGAAGAATCTAGAGGAGAGAAACTGGCTGCTTCTATTTACCTCTACTCGTAACTCAAGAACAAGGGGATATTCATTGAAATTGAAAGGTGATACATTTAAAACTGATCAGACACTTGCCTCCACCACATATAATTAATCTGTGGAACTCATTGCTACAAGACATTGCAGACGCTAAGAGTTTAGTGTCAGACATTTCTAGAGATAATGGGCTACAAAAGATAGGATTGTTCTTTAAAACCGTCCTGCTTCAACGCATCGGCCAAACTTAGCTGCCAGGAGTCAGGAAGGACCTTCCTCTAGAGGCAGGTTAATCCATATTCATCCTGCGTTCCTTGAGCCTTCCTCTGAAGCAGCTTGTGCTGGCTACTGACGGAGACAGCTCAAGGGACTAGATGGACCATGGGGTGATCCGGTGAGCCAACTCCTGTGTTCCTACCAGCACGATGAGGCAGGGAAGCTGGAGCGTGACTTGGTGGGAGCAAAGCCTGCTGAGGGACGACGGGCTGGATTCTGCCCTGACTTACAACCTGCCAGCATGGCTGTGGAGTGTCACTTACCCCTGTGCTGAACACAAGGCAGTGGAGAATCAGGCGTATGCCGGGGGGTACGGCCTTGGGCAGCGTTTGGCCCAAGATGTCTGTACTAGCTGGGGCTTTTAGAGAGTTTCCAGCCGTGCAGCTCCCCAGTCGCGGCCAAAGCTGAGCCCCATGGCATCAGGGTGAGAACTCCCATCGGCAGCAGTGGGGCCCGGATCTAGTCAACTCCGAGGGCCAAACCCCTCCTTGGTGAGGGTGGCTCCAGAGACGAATTTGGTCCTAATGCTTCAAAGCAGCGAGTGGGGGAGCTTTGCTATCCTTGCCCTAGCCAAGCGGCTGAGCCTGCTGCCTCACCAAAGGGTCAGCATCGTGCTCTTTGCAGCGGGGAGACTGGCCCTGCTGCGCTGGCTACGGCTGCGGCCTAGCTCCAGCCTTCGGCCTCCACCCCACTGGGTTTGAGACGCTCTCCGGGCTGATGAGTTCTGGCCCAGAAAGGTCAGTGGTGCCCCCAGGACAGACCGTGCAGCTGCCGCCTCGCAGGCCGTGGCTCTCGGCCGCCCTGACCCTCCAGAAGTGTTTCTGGCACTCGTGAAGAAGCCTTTTCCCTTCATGTCAGCGTCCCCTGCTGGCGTCATGAGCCGTCTCCACGGGACGGAGGGCTTGGGAGACTCTCCCTCTCCTGGCATGGCCTGGGGTTGTTCCTAGGAGCTGAGCACCCTGGTTGTCTGGTTTTGGGGGGGGGGGGGGAGTCTATGTAATGGTTGCGCTGGCCACGGGGATGAGGTGCCCCTGCTGTTCGCTGCAGGACATGGTGCTGTGCATTCTCCTGGCCACGCTGACAGGATCCAGTTTAGCCCCAGGGGAAGACTGTCCGGAGCACAAAACTGCCTCCCAAAGTGTCTCTTTATGCTCAAGAGAGACTATGGCTATTTGTGGGGCAGGGTATCCACAAATACCGGGGGGCTGTCATAAGCAGAGCATGGTGGGGGGGCTCAGGGCTGGATTATGAGCAGGAGTTACTGCAGATCAGGCCTGAGGAGCAGCGGCAGGACTGGGGGAGCAGCAGATCAGGACTGGGGTGCACGGGGAGGGTTGTATGGAGAGGGGAGCTTGTGCAGCCCCTGCCCCCACTGCTGTCTGACAGGCTCCCTTTGGGTCTGCCCAGCCCTTCACTCAGCCGATCCTTCAACCATTTAAGGTTTTATTTCTCAGCCTGGTAAAAGGGCTTGCTGACCCACCCTGCGGCCGCTCCAGGAATGCGGCTGATGTCCGTGCTGCTAAAATGTGCGGGCTGGAATGTGCGTCTGCCCCGTGCTGGGACTGTGCATTACCCAGAGCGATGAGCCAGGCCTGGAGGCATGTCACAGCCCAGCTGGGGGAATGCTGAGAGCCCTTAAGCTGGGCAGCAGCAGGGCTGCGGGCTGAGCGCCGAATAGCAGCGCGTGTATCTGGGGGAAGGGGAGACGTAAGGAGATCCAGATGCTGAGTAATTGCAGCGGGGGCCAGAGCCACAGGTTGTCGTGGGTATTTTGCCTGTGTCAGCCCCGGATGAACAATCCGAGGCCAGCATTCACCCCCCCACATGCCCCCCTCCCCTTCCCCTCTGCTCTGCTCTCCTTACGTCTCCCTTCCCCCAGACACACGCGCTGCTATTCGGCGCTCTGCCTCTCCTCCATCTCACCCAGGCCTCAGCGCTGACAGCCCCTGCGGCCTGGCCCAGCCCATCGCCCGTCGCCAGGCCCTGCAGGCTGTGGAGCAGAAAGCCTGTGAGATGGTGTCTGTGTCCGTTCTATGGATTTATAATGGTGATAAATCACGAGTCCTCTCCACTGATGGGCTCGCTTCTGGAGTAGTCCCGGGGTAAGATTTTCAAAAAGGATGAAGGGACTTGGGAGCTTAAGTCCCATTTCAAAAGTCACGTAGAGACTTAGGAGCCTAAATCTCATGGGACTTAGGCGCCAAAGGACCCGAAGGCCAAGTCTGCAAAGGTATTTTTGGGCCTATGGGAATTAGGCACCTGAACTACTTAGGCACTTTTGAAAATCCCACTGGGTGCCTAAGGCATCTCTAGGCACCCAAATACCTTTAAAATTGGCCCTAAATCATTTTTGAAAATTGGACCTGGGCTCCTAAGTCACTTGGGGGTGTTAACCCTGCAGCGGGGAGCGAGCCTCCTAGCCTGGGTCCACAGACTCACACTAGCAGGGGGTGAGCTAGCGTGCTAACCAGAGCGCTGTGGGTATGTGAGCTCAGGCTGGAGCCGGGGCAGTCGACCGGGCTCGAGAGGCTGAGCTGCTGTGTCTGCCCTGCTCTTTGTAGCGTGCGAGCTCAAGCCCTGTTATCGCGCATGTGCAGTGTGGACGTATGTTGGAAAAAGCCTGTATTCCCAGCCCCCCGACGTCATGGGGAAAGGGCGAGGTTTGAGCCGGGCTTTTTGTTCAGCCTGTTACGCAGTTAATGGCCGGCTGTGAAATTCCGATCCCCCAGTGGGTTTGAATCTGGGGTTCTGGTTCAGGCCTGTCCCTTCCCGGGAGCTGAAACCAGGCCCAGCTCCCCCACATCTTGGGTTTCCTTATGGAGCTGAAGGTGAGGCCAGACTTACTGCCTGGTTTGCGGGTGTTTGGGGTGAATCCAGACTGAGGCTGGAGAACATCTGGGGCTGACCAATGGTCTTGCTCCGTGATCAAGTGATGCTGAGATGCAGGCTCCATTTGACCTCCCAAAACACAACCAGTGATGTCTGAACCCACCCAGGTCACCACTGACAGAACCGGCACCAGTCCCCTGAGGAGTAGGATGCATCTGAAAGGCTGGGATAAGGAACGTCCACCATTCCACACTCTGCTTGGCAGCCCCTCGTAAAACGCTGCAGCATTCA
The DNA here is from genome assembly GCF_016161935.1 of Mauremys reevesii. Lineage (NCBI taxonomy): Eukaryota > Metazoa > Chordata > Testudines > Geoemydidae > Mauremys > Mauremys reevesii. Next base: position 3,341,226 of record NC_052643.1, read on the forward strand.
GCAGGAGTGGGTGGGGGGGATGCGCCCGGGTGCTGCAGGGTTTCACATCCATTCTGCCAGGCGCTGACGGAATTTATTTCCTAAGGGGCTCAAAATTGTAGGCAGGCTCTTGAGGAAGGCAGGGAGAGAGGTGTGTGTGTGTGTGTGTGTGGGGGGAGAGCGACTCCTGCCCAGGAGCCCCAACCATGGCCCATGTCCCCAGGGGGCTAGGTACTGTACAAACCCAGAACAAAATCCAAGAGATTTTGTCAGGAGGCCCCATTCTGATCTTGCTGTCTCTGGCATTAATCAGGACTAACTGCCCCCACCCGCCAGGGCTGGGTACTGGCCGGAGCGCTGGGGTACAGGGTGGTGTGACGGGTACCGGCCGGAGCGCTGGGGTACAGGGTGGTGTGACGGGTACCGGCCGGAGCGCTGGAGTAGACGGTGGTGTGATGGGTACCGGCCACAGCACTGGGGTACAGGGTGGTGTGACGGGTACCGGCCGGAGCGCTGGGGTACAGGGTGGTGTGATGGGTACCGGCCGGAGCGCTGGGGTACAGGGTGGTGTGATGGGTACCGGCCACAGCACTGGGGTACAGGGTGGTGTGATGGGTACCGGCTGAAGTGCTGGGGTACAGGGTGGTGTGATGGGTACCGGCTGAAGTGCTGGGGTACAGGGTGGTGTGATGGGTACCGGCTGAAGTGCTGGGGTACAGGGTGGTGTGATGGGTACCGGCTGGAGCACCAGGCCAGGGCTGGTGACTGAAGGCTCCAACCAGGTTCTCAGAGGGGAACCATGAGAACATCTTTCTGGGGTGTTTGGAGAAGGCCCATCACCATAGTCTCCAGGCACAAATTGCTGGGGTCCAGAGTCTGCGTCGGCTTTAGAGGTGTCTAGAACAGCGGTTCTCAAACTGTGGTCACAACCCCATTTTAATGGGGTCGCCAGGGCTGGCTTAGACTTGCTGGGACCCAGGGCCAAAGCCCAAGCCTGAGGGCTTCAGCCCGGGGCAGCAGGGCTTGGGTTACAGGCCCCCTGCCTGGGGTGGTGGGGCTTTGGGTCCCCTCTCTCCCCTGCCCCCTCCCTCTCCCCCAGGGTGGCGGGGCTTGGCGGGCTCAGGTTTCAATCCCCCCCCCTGGGATCCTGTAGTAACTTTTGCTGTCTGAAGGGGGTCGTGGTGCAGTGAAGACTGTGAACTCCTGGTCGAGCCTCCCCACACCGCAGGCCCTGTTGGGGCCCAGGGCTGCTGTTGCATTTCAGGGTCAGCTGGTGCTCGGTGTTGACGCCGTATCCTGGGGCCATCTGGTTCCATTCAGGGCTTGGCTGGTGTCCAGATCCCACATCGCTCCCTGGGGTGCACTAGGTGCTGCACGTCTGTGGAGACAGCCGCTCCCGGCTGTGATCAGGGGCAGAACTGCCAGTGGTGCCTGAGCCATCGCTGACCTCCGCCTGTGCGAGGCGGCACTCTCACTCCTCCTGGAGTCAGTCGGCGCCCGCTCATTAAGGGCTGCAGTTCCTCCCATTGGGCTGCTTGCCACTCCTCCCTGCTCACTGGGAAACCCCGAGCCGTCTGCCCGGTGCACTGAGGTTAAGGCGCCCAGAATGCTGGGAGGAGGTGGGAAGAGGTTCATGAGCGACTAGCAACCCTTCCACACCGTAACCCCAAGTTACCAAACCCCCTCAGGACCCCGCTCCCCTCTGGCCAGAATGAGGGGGTGGGGTCGCGAATCCATGAGGAAAGACATGGTGACTGAGACCTGGCCAGGGGAAGAGCCAGGAGCTGGATTCCTGGTGTGCTTTAGGATGACAGCACAGGTGGATTTCCTTTCCCTGGGGTAGACAGGTTAACTCCTGAGCAAGCTCAAAGCATTTGGCAATGCATGAGTGAAGCCTCACAACTCATGAGGTGGATTAGTATTGTGGGGAAACTGAGGCACAGAGTGGTTCGGGCCAATATGTTCGAAAAGAGTCATTGATTTCTGGCTCAGTTTTGGGACCCTGACTTGAGACACCGAAGGCCTGATGTTCACAGGCGCTGAGCCCCTGCAGCGAGCAGACACTGACTAGAGCAGCGACTCCCCAGGCTTTTCATTGCTCCAAGTCGGTTCTTTAATACACCTCGAACGCTGCTCCTGAAGAGACAAGAACAAAGCAAAAACCTCCCTGAGAACTGAGCTGAACTCAGGGGGAGCTGAGCTGTGTCTCTGTGGCAGAACTGCTATGGCATGGCGATCTGTCACATGAGCGTCGCTGAATACATCCGGATTCTTGCCTCCTGGCAGATCCCCTATTGTCAGTCATCCTAGTCACATTGGAAGAAACCCCACCAGAGCCGGGGTCAGGACTGTTCGGTGACCTTGCTTCAGTGGGGGATCTGGATGGGAGGCAATGGGCCACATTACCAAGAGTTTCCCCTGGGATCTTCCTAGCTAGAGCTGGGGGGAAATTATTTTCCCATCTCATAAGAACTTTTGAGATGCCAAAAAATTTCCAATCCCAAAGTGAGATGAAAAAATTCATCTTGAAAATTTTCTCAAACTAAAAATCTGAAACAACAACAACAAAAAATGGAATCAGGTCACCTTCACCTGAAAAACTGGTTTTGAAATGGAAAACACCCCCTCCCCTCAAAGTGTTTGAAATGGGAAATTCGTCAACATTGACCCTTTCCCAGGAACATTTCAGTTTCGATGAGGTGGTGTTTAGAGATGGAAAACCGTATCGTCGAAAAACTCCTGCGCTCCGGGCACTAATGGGACGAACCCTCCCTTGCTACTCCCACTGACTCCAGCCCAGGTGGTTCCGGTTGACTTGTCAAGGACATTTTGAACAGCGACTGTAAATCTTTCCTGTGTTGTTAGGGATAACTGCCTGGGTGGGGCGGGGAGGAGGGACAGCGACTGGTACCGGGCTAGTGCAAGTGCAGAGGCTGGGAGGTAGATTCCTGCAGAACTCCGGAGCAGCAGCTGTCCTGAGACGCACACAGGTGAGTCCTGCAGTGCTCTGAGCAGGGGGCCTTTTTTTTGCAGCATGTAGCAGAGAGAGAGGCTGGTCTGCTGTACAGGGAGCTGGCCCTCAGAGACCTGGGTTCTACTCCCGCCATGGACTTCCTCTCTGACCCCAGGCCAGTGCTTTAAGGACAGAATTTCAAAGGTTTTTAGGCACCCAGAGATGCAGCTTAATATCTAGTGGGGTTTACAAAGCACCAAACCTTCTAAGTGCATTTGAAAATCTCACTAGGTGCCTAAATGCCTTTGAAAATCTGCCTTTAGTCTGTGTGTGCCTCAGTGCCCCACCTGTACAGTGGGGATAACAGCACGGCTCGACCTCGCCGAGGGGCTGGGAGGAGAAATAGGTTAGACATTGTGAGGTGCAGCCTCAGATACTATGCTGATGAAACCACATAAATACCACAGGTAGAGTGGGAACCTCTCTGTACGCTGCTAGCCCTGCCCTGGGTCTGACCCCTTCTTTTCATCTACGCCCCCCAATCTCCCCCTTTTCTGAACGTAACCTGGGCTCAGTGCTTTGCTGTATTTTTTCTGAGCCCCCGGCCCGTATTCTCTCTAAAACAACCCTCCTCCCTCTCCCCCCTGAGAGGATTCCTCTTTTACAGGCTAAACGTCCATACCCTTCATTTAATCACCAGCCCTTTCTTATCTTAATCACCTGGCCTCTGTTTGTAAACAAAATCCTGGCTCCCTGGCCCAGGGGCACCTCTCCTCTCCACTAATTCTGTGCTGTAGTTAAGAGCTCCACCTGGGAGCTTGCCCACCTCCTGTATGAAACTCAGGGGGCTTCTGCCCTCCCCTTCCCCCTCCCAATGGGCACCCTTGCATCTACCCCGAAGCTGGGGTGAGATGCCCAGCTGCCAGACACATGCCCATGCTAGGTCTGATCGAGCTAGCGTGCTAAAACGTAGAAATAGTGGTGGGAGCGGTGGGATGGGTATGAGCCCATCTGAACCCCATAGGCCTGTATTCGGGGCGGCCAGTCCCTCCTGCTGCTTGGACCGCCACGCTTACATTGGCTCAATCAGCGTAGGGCTGTCGCCTTGATCTGGGATTCGCCCTGCCAGCTCCAGTTCAGACACGCTCTGAGTCTGTGGTTTCAATCCCACAGTGGTGATGCTGTCTGTCAGACACTAGCCTAGGGGCCAGCTCCGCAGTTGGTGCAAACTGACACAGCCCCAGGGACTTCAATGGAGTGGCATCAGTTCACACCTGCTGAGAATCTCAGCCCCTTTCCTCTGTGCCACCCATGCTGGGTGGAGATGCTGGCAGCTGGGGGCTCTTTGCCGCTGTAGCCATCGGCCCTGTTAGTTAGTTATTCCAGGAAGCTGGGAGGAAATCAGATTTTCTGTGGTTCGTTCTTCTCTGTCGACTCCCTTCCTCTCTGTGGAGCAAAACTGAGGTTCCTCAGCACGTTAGTGACCAATGCAAGTCAGAGAGGCTTTGGGCTGGATTCTGGCCCGGACCTGGGGGCTCCACTCCAGTGGGTGGCATGAAGCAGCTGGAAAAATGGCATGACTGGCTACCTGGGAATTCTTCCCCAGCTTGAATGGGGCCGGATTGTGCCTAGTCAGCAACCCAGCTCTGCTTTTGAAGGTGCCGTCTTCTATGTGAGGATCTCGGCTTTCATTAAAACAAACAACAGTAAGTCTCTAGCTGTCCTGGATGTGAAGAAAACCTTGAAAGGTGAAGTGAGTATTATCAATGCAGTGATGTCTGAGTCTGCAGAGAGCCTGAAGCAAGAGCCCTTAGAGGGGCAAATTGCCCCATGAATTTCAGGGGGTGTTAACATAGGTGCCCAATAATAAAGCAGCAAAAACTGCTTCGTACCCTAAGCCAACAAAGTGGGTCATGGCTGTGCCCAGAATCTGGGCCAACAACGCTGGCAGACAGCCACTTTTGCCCCTGTCCTGCCCAGAAAGGAGCACAGCCCATACTAGTGCCGAATCTAGGCCTCTGAACATCTGCTGAATCAGAAAGTGCTGTTACATGGGAGTGCACTGAAATGCTCACGGCAGAATGCGGGGAAGCTGTTTTGAGTTCCTGGGACGGAATCCCATTCCTGCATCTCCAAGGGCCACCAGCTGGTCCCCCCCAACTCCTATGCAGGATGGGCTTGGAGAAGACGGCAGTGCTGAAAGCAGGCACCTGTAGGGCTCCCTGTTCTTTTAACGGACAGGTATCATCTGTCTTTGGTGCCGTCTGCTGGTTCCTTGCCCTGGCCCATCCAAGAAAGACTCATCTTTAGGGTACGAATGAGCAATGGGCAAACCATGAAAAGTGCAGAGGTCCAGCTCAGCATGGAAAAGGTTGGGGAGAGAGGGCGGGTTCGGAGAGGAGTCTGTGCACGGTGAAAGGGCTGGAAGACATTCACTTCCCCACATTGGACTCTCTGAGAATCTCCATGTGGCCTGGCCCAGTGAGATCCCCTGTCACAAGGCTTGTGATCACAGCTTGTTGGGAAAAGATGTTTCTTCCCCCACGAAAAATTTTGACACAGCTGCAAAATGTTTCTCTTTTTTCTGTCAAAACAAATTTCCTCGTAGAAACTGAAACCTGAAAAAAAGTTCAGTTTTCAGCAACCCCAAACTCTGAAATTTTTGGGGTTTTTTTGGTTGCAGGAAACAAAAACTAATCAGATTTCAGTTTTTTGGTGAAAATATTTGATGAACACAGAAGCTTTTGCTGAAAAATTCCCATTTGGTCACAGTCAGTTGACACCAAACGCGTTCCATCAAAATGTTTTTTCTATCAGCTCTAGCTAGACTCCTCTCTACTCCCTCCCATTCCCGCTCTGATCCCCATTCCCATGCCCATCAGAGCCCCAAACCAACCACCACCCTGCTAGCCACGAAGCCCCCTTCCCTCCTCACTCCTGCAGCCACTGCCCCTGCTTTCAAGCCTGGGGCCCGGCAGGAGTGAAGGGCCTGGCTGCTGGGTCGCAGCGTGGCACACGCTGTACATTTCCCCGCCGCGCCGAGGCTTCACTGTTAGTGCACCCTTGTTGGTGCAAGTCCTTGCACGTGCGGATTCTGTGCCGGGAAACTACAGGGGCTGAATCCTCAGGGATGGCTCGAGTGGTCTGAATTAGGTGAACCCAGTTTGGCTGATGCAAGAGCCAGGCCCTCCTGGAACGCAACCCGAAACAGGATGGTTTCTAGCCAGGTACTTCTGTCCCTGTCATAAAGGTTCATTAAGGGCTGGATTCTGCCAGCCCTGCTCACCTTTATCATGACCTTACATTGTGTCGATTTCAGGGGGGGCTCTGCGTGAGTGGGGGGCAGGGGATGGGCAGGATCCAGCCCTAAATGCCTTTTGGTTTCATTTGATCTTAGAACTGGGTTGAGACCATAGACCCCCCCTTGGGCATGGCAGGGCTACCCGGCTGGCTCAGAGGGAAGAGTCCCTCCTCCTGACACATCAGCCACGCTTATTGTTTTGATGCCCCTGCTCACCCGCTTCCTGGGACAGTAGGCAGGAAAGGGGTAGAGGTTTGGCTCCAGCCTCCATCCCCAGGTGGTCCGGGCAGCTGAGCCAGGGGCGGGATGCCTGGAGGGAATCGTGTCTCTTTGCCACGGGGCCTCTCCTGGGATCCAAACCTAGCTGTGAGCTGAGCGTGAGTTGTCTGATAACCTCCTGTCCTACACTTGACCTTCTTGGCCTCCCGTGAACAACACGTGGATGCCCTGAGGCCTCACGGGCCTGGTGCGCAGGGGGGAGAATTTATTCCTTGTTGTTGGGTCTCACTCCATTAGCAGCTCAAGGTCACCCACTCAGTCAACACATTAATCACCCGCTCACTCCAGCTGGATGCCAAACATCAGCTATTATTAGCACAGTGCGGCTTTACCTGGTGCGGGATCTTTCCTATAAACTGCTTCCCGGTGCGCAGCAGAGCTAAATCACCCCTCGCTCTCCAGCGAGATTCTGGACCAGACACTCACCCCTGGGCATTAGGCCACTCCAAGGAGGACCGAAGTCCCACTGACTTTGTCTCAAGAGATCCAGGCAGGGCCAATGCCGTCTTCAGGCGTGATACGAAAGGAGAGGGTGAGTCAGTGAGTTGGCAGCCATCCAGGGAGTCTGTTCTGGATTCTGGGAGGGCCAGAGGAGAAGCTTTCACCACAACAGAGGCAAGACAGATGGAGGAGGGGAGAGGGGACTAGGCAAGCTTGGGGAGCAGGGAGGGGAGGGGAGCGACCAGGGCTTAGTGTCCCTGGTGTAAGTGAACGGATTTGCAGCCATGTAACATCAAATTCCAGCCCAGGGTCCATGAGGAGGCTGTTTCTGACCCAGCAAAGAAGTACCCCACGGCTGGGTTATTGGGGAAGCAGCAGCTGGTGGGAGGTAGGTGTCCCCACCACACATGCAGACCAGGACAGCTGAGCCTGTCATTTGCCAAAGCTGTACGGTCGCCAGGGCCACCCAGTGGCGGGGCAAGTGAGGCCATTTGCCCCAGGCCCTGCAGGGGCCCCGCGAGCCGCTCCGGGTATTTGGCAGCACTTCGGCGGCAGGCCCTTCACTCGCTCCTGGTTTTCGGCGGTGGGTCCTTCAGTGCAGCAGAAGACTTGGAGCGAGTGAAGCACCCGCCGCTGAAGTGCTGCCGAAGCCTCGGAGTGCCGCCCGGTGAGTACAAGCGCTGCAAGCGGCAAGGGAAAAAAAAAAGCCGCAATTGGTGGCACTTAGGCTGCTGTACCGTCGCCGCTTCGTTCTTCAGTGGATCCTTCCCTCCGAGAGGGACCCGCCGCTGAATTGCCGCCGAAGACCCGGCCCTGCCCCAGGCCCCCTGAATCTTCTGGGCGGCCCTGATGGTCGCTGCTAGTGAAATGGTCTCTGGTTAGCGCCGTCCTTTGTAAGGTGGGCCTCTCTGTAGCCCAGAACCCCCTACGGTGAGGCAGCCCGGACCCGCCTCTTACCACCAAGCTGCTCCCATTTGCACAGGGACCAGCAGTGACCTGCTACTCCTGGCCCGGAGCCATCGCTGGCCCATGGCGACGGCAGGGTCCTGGAGGGGGCGGAGGGAGCACCATGCTGCCCAGGAGGAGGCGGAGAGGATTCTAGTGCTAGAAGAAAGCTGGAGGCCCTGGCCCAGAACACGCAGGACAATCCGAGGTAAGAGCCGAAATGGATGGAAATGTTCCTACTCCAGCGCGGGTGGCAGAGCTGTCGAAGGCCTCCTGGGTCATCTAATCCAGATGGCGCATAAGCAGCATCCTCCCCTGCCAGCAGGCCCTCAAGTGTGACACCTACACCCCTCTGGGGTGGGGGCTGGGGCCACAGGCACCTCCCCAGCTGGAGCCTTGCAGTTCCTAAACCCCCCAACTCTACGGTGTGTCGTTAATAACAGGAGGACTTGTGGCACCTTAGAGACTAACATTTATTTGAGCATAAGCTTTCGTGGGCTACAGCCCACTTCATCGGACGCACAGAATGGAACATAGAGTGAGGAGAGAGAGACACATACAGAGAACATGAAAAGGTGGGAGTTGCCCGACCAACTCTAAGAGGCTAATTAATTAAGATGAACTGTTGTCAGCAGGAGAAAAAAAACTTTTGCAGTGGTCCTCAAGATGGCCCATTTCAGACAGTTTGACAAGAAGCTGTGAGGATACTTAACATGGGGGAAATAGATTCAATGGGTGTAATGGCCCAGCCATGTTAAGTATCCACTGGGCTTGGATTTCAAATGGCTGCCCCCGAATCACTGCACCGGGTTTGATCCACCACGGCTGCAGGTCAGCTGTATTTAATAACATCCAGCTGGTATGTCTAAGGTGCCCCTTCAGTCTGTCCTGCCTTTCCCCTGACATTTGCCTGCATAGAGAGCTGCGGAAGAACAAAACCCAGCTGCTGGGTGGGTCTCGCTGGCAGTAGCTGGTCTGAAAATGAATCTCGGAATGAACTCGTGGACTATTTCAGCCTTAACGAAGCTGCCCCCGCAGGGGAACTTTGTTTCCTGGTTGATAACTGAGCTGGTTGAAAAGTGTCTTTGTGCTTCTCCCATCCTCCGGGAACCTGTTCCTCCGAGTGCAGAACAAACGATCACTTTCTGCTTCAGTGCCAGACCCTGCGCTACTGACCAGCTCTGCTCACTTTCCTCCTGTGAGGGATGTGCAGCCTCTGTCTACAAGGGGGCTGAAAAGAGCGACCCCCGCAAATCCTTCCCCAGGAGCCCAAGCAGGAGGAAATTCTCCTGGTGCCTGGGCCCTGATCTGGGGCCAGTGTTTTTACTGGGTTAGCCACAGTCCCTCGGCAAAAGGAACGAGTTGCCGTGCAACAATCAAACTCATGCCCTGTGGGGTGTAGCTGACCCTCCTTGTAACATGTGATTTACCTGGCCCCAGCGGAGTGTGTCTGACTCGCCCTGTCCCACTGGTGCCCCCTGCAGGCTGCCTGGAGTGTGTGAAGCGCCAGCTGTTCCGTGTCGGTGATGACTGGTACTTCCTCTTTTTCCTGGGGGTGATAATGGCGCTGATCAGTTTCGCCATGGATTTCACAGTCTCCAGGCTATCGAACGGTAACTATTGGCCAGTTGTGATCGCTTTCTCTCAGCTGAATACTACGAAGCACCCCAGCCTCTACAGTGAGTAGGGCAGAATGATTATCCGCCTGGGGAAACTGAGGCAGGGAGAGGGGCTGTGACTTGCCCAGTGCCACAGGAGGAGGTAGGATCAGAGATGGGATTAGTACTCAGGTGCTCCTGGCCAGGCCTTGGCTTGCACTGTTCCACTGGACGCCTCTCCTGAATGCCCCATAGTCCTTGCAGCCAAAGCTGCTCAGTGGGGGCTTTCTGGACATGGAGGGAATTCCCTCTGCGCTGCTCCTGGCCTCTGCTTACTCAGCACGTAGGAGCCCCAAGGCAATGGCCTGTCCTAGGAGTGCATGGGGTGTTCTGCAAGACTCTACTGCAGCATCAGTTGAGAGGAAGCTCCTGGCCTGGCTGGTCTCTGTGGGGTTCACTGCCTGTGCCATGGGGATGCTGGACCATGGGGATGATGGCAGAATTCAGTGCAGGGTATCACTGGCTGAGCAAACAGCATAAGCTTAGGGAAAGGAGTTGGGTGGGTAGGGCACTGAACTAGGAATCAAGAGCATCCGGTTCTATTTCTGCCACCGACTCTCTGCATAACCCTGGGCAAGTTACCCCCTCCCTCCCCTCCACCGCATGTGAACAGCAACACCCCCCCCCCCTCACCACTGGGATCTGTGGCTGGAAAGCAGTCGAGAATTGCCCTGTTCCGTCGGACGCTCCAGTCCGAGGGGATTTGCAGCAGTACCCTAGCAGCCCACTGTCAGGTAAATACACAAAGCCAGAGTCCAGGCCCAGAGGGAAAACTTAGGTTACATTGACACCTAGTGGAGTTCGCATTAGATCAGGCAGCATCCTGGGAGCTCCTCTGTGTAGCTCCGTTAATTACTGTCATGCCCAGAGTGCGCTCAGGACGATCCACTCCAGGTGGGCACAGAAATCTAAAAGAGGCTTTTATCCTCCCCAAGGAATCCATTCCAGGTGGAGACAGAAATCCACGTTGTTCTCGTTCTTCCACGTGAAGAAGGGGACAGAGAGTGGGAGAGGGATCCCAGACTGAATTTCTGTGCCCGTCTGGAGCGGATTCCAGCAACGCTGGCTATGCAAATGATGGCACAAACCAACTCCAGGTGGCGCGGTGACTTGCTTACTTCAGCTGCCTGTTCAGTGCAGCCCCCGTCTGTTTTCTGGAAGGCAGCAGCTGGGCAGAGCGCTGAGGAGAGAGGGATTTGGGTTTTAGAGAGGAGAATGGAATGTGGTCCCAAGAAAGGGCAATAGAAAGAGGGTTCAGATGAAGGATGCCCCATGTATACGACGTATTTCCACAGACCCTGTCGCGCCACTGACATTGATTTTAACATGAAAAGCTTAGAGCACGTCGGCCACAAGAAACCCTGCGGCCGAACCCATCACAGAGACTGTTCCCACCCCACCCTTTGCCGGTCCTTCTTCCCCTCCCCCTCGACTGTCCTGTCACAACCCACCCCCGTTTGTTTTGGTGTCATGTTTTTTATGTAGGGTAATGTTCCGGGAACGTAGAGTTGGAGGCTGTGGTGAATGAAAGGCGGGAAGAGCATTCAGAGAATCAAAGAGTTAGACACTGTGTAATAAACCCATGGAACTCACTGCCATAGGGTATTAGTGGTGCAAACAACTTAGTAAGATTCACTATTGCACTGGACACACATAAATTAGAATGGAATCTGAAGTTTACACTAGCTGGGGTAAAAACCCAAGCACTGCCAATCCTCATGCTTCTGGGCATAGGAAGATTGTCAGACGGGGGTCAGGAAGAATCTCCCCGTCTTACTCCACGGGCTGTTATTGTACAATTAGATGTTCGAATGGGATTAACATCTTCCCTCGGCCACTGAGCACTGTTGGAGAGAGTGGACTGGAATAGCTGGACCAATGATCTGTTATGGTGCGGCAGGAGATGGGATCCCAGAATAGATGGGCCATTGGTATGAACTGGAATGGTGGGAAGTTGGAATAGTTGGACCGTCGCTCTGTTCTGGTGTGTCGTATGTGGGCTATCAGAACAGATGCACAACTGGTCTGTTGTGTTGTGGACGGAGGCAAGATATTGCACTCGCTAGGCCACTGGTCCATTTTGCTGCATCACTTCCTTCGTCTCTGCTGTACTCATTTTCTAGCACACACGTGGCTTTACCAAGAGCTCGGGGATCACTTACTGCTGAAGTACCTGTCCTGGACTATGTACCCGATTGCCCTGTCCGCCTTCTCCACTGGCTTCTCTCAGAGCATCACTCCACACTCGGGAGGTGAGTCTGACGTGCTCAGACACGAGGCTCACAGGTCACAGAGGAGCCATCCTATTAATAAGAATCATCCCTTTGTCCCATAGCTCCTTACCAGCCTGATGTCTCTTCTGGAGTCAAGCCCCAGGCTATTGACTACCCAACCTGATATCAAGTGCTTCAGGGGTGGCCCTTCTGTTGCACCGCGGGCTCATGCTGACCAACATCATGATGGGGAAAGTGCAGCCCAGTGGGCAGTAGATGCAATGGTTCTTCCACTTTGGGTGGGAGGGTCTTCAGAATGAAACCTTCTGAGAGCTAAGCAGTGGGGGGTTGGGGTGATGGTTTGGGAGATGGTCCATCAGAAGGTCTATCTCCTAGAGAGTGGCCTGCAGAGTGGAGAAAGCTGGAGACAGATGTGCACATCACAAAAATCCCACGACGGTCAGTACTAAGTGGGTCCCTTGTTGGCCATCACAGCAGACAGGTCAAGGACTGGAAGGGCCTGGAGAGTGAACTCTCCTCTCGCGCCCCAGGTCAGATGCATTGAAGGGCATTGGCCGGGTGGTGCATGAGAAGTTTGTGCTGCCGCTTCCCACATTGTATGGGCTTGGTGGATAAACAGAGGAGTTCTGTCTCCACGGCTGACCACAGGGAACCTTTCACTGGCTCTCAATGTCAAGTGTGCACAAAGGTCTTTGCCCTATAGCAAGCAACAGATGGCTTTTTTTTTATCCCTGGAACCCAACAAATGTGGAAGACACCTTGGGTAGAAGCAGAGCATCTCTCTGCTTTTGGATGATCTAGTGGCATCTGGTTTGAATTGCAAGTACCCAACTCAGAGTACACCCCCTTGGCCTTGCTGATACTGGATTCCTGGTTGGAGACTCAGTGGAATCCCAGAACTGGAGATCCAGACATTGCTACCAAATGCCTTCACCTCTGTTAACTCTTGGCTCACCAAGTGGTTTGCTGGCATTCTGGCATGTCCTACTTTTCTGTGTTTCTCCAGGCTCTGGCATCCCGGAGCTCAAGACCATTCTCACCGGAGTCATGCTGGAGGAGTACCTGGCCATTAAAAACTTTGGAGCCAAAGTGGTGGGGCTGACCTGCACCCTCGCGTGTGGGAGCACCATATTCCTCGGCAAAGTCGTAAGTGTCCCCCGCTCGGTCTCGTGGCTGAATGAGGCTGAGGAGACATTTTGGTTGCTGGTTCCTCTTGAGGGACCAGGCTGGTGTAGGCCATCGGGGATAGTATAGAAAGTACAGGAAGGAGACTGGGTGAGAGCCCCATGCTCCCTACAAGGGACTCTTCCAAATCTTGGGAGGGAGATGAAGTCAAAAGGTGCTGGGGTGTCCCAAGCAGGGCTAGCTCCATAGCTGGTGCAAATCCATTGACATCAGTGGGATGATTCTGATGTACTGAGAATCTGACCCTGATTCAGGGCACCGGAGCGATCTTTAGCCGTCTGATATCTGAGGGCATGTTTCAGTCAGGTTGCGTCAACAGATTCCAAGTCCAGCGAGAGACGGGAATCTCCAGATACACATACAAAGAACCCGAGGGCCATTCTGGGTCTGAGAATGGGTGTGTCTGTAACATGCTCAAGAGCCTCTTCTCTCTGAGTTGCAAATAAACAGAGATTGAAACCGTCCAGGGGCTGAGCAGCAATGGTGGGCGGGTGGGAATTAGCCCATATCAGAGTGGGGCAGTGGCACTGAAGGTTGAGACCAGCTTGCTGTTTAACAGCTGATTTTTCCAAGTGATCTAAAATCTACCTGTTTACTTGGGTTGACCTGAAAATTGCTGTACCTGGGGGTTTGGCTAGTGGTCCAGATCTGAGGTCAGCTGAGCAAGGATTGAGAGACAGCCCCCACATCTCCCCCTAGAAAATGAAATGAAAATGATCAACTATAAGGTTTAGTATCAGAGGGGTAGCCATGTTAGTCTGGATCTATAAAAGCAGCAAAGAATCCTGTGGCACCTTATAGACTAACAGACGTTTTGCAGCATGAGCTTTTGTGGGTGAATCCCCACTTCGTCGGATGCAAGGTTTAGAAACTCGAATGATGTTTTGCTACTGGCTTCATGAGACCTCCAGCGTGTCTCCTAAACTGAAATCCCCTGTAACAACACAAGTTTTCCTTCCACACATTAAAGACAATGGTGCCGTCTAGTGGCTGGAATGCACAGAGGCGAGTGCTTCTCCGTCAGCTCAAGCAGCAGAGGTCTGTGCCTTTTGGGCTGGAAGGAGCAGGGTTCTAGACCTGGTTCCTCAGGTAACTGCCTGTTGTTGGCAGATGTGAACTGAACGCTGATCTGTGCGGCAGTAGGGGGATCGGATAGGTCATGGCCGCAGGAGGTAATCTCTTGAGACCGTCTGATCTCATGGGCTTTCCAGCCTGTGTTCTCATCCCAAGCAATTCAGGTGACCAGCTGGGGCCAGATCCACACCTCGTGCTGTCACTGCACCGATGTCAGCAGGTTACACCTCGCTCAGCCGGGCTGTGGCGTTTCTCTCCAAGGAAGCCACTGCTCTTTGGCGAGTCTCTGCTCTTCATGCAAACCACTGAGCACCCAACTCCTCCTCTCCTCCAGGGCCCCTTCGTGCACCTCTCCAGCATGATCGCAGCGTATTTAGGAAAGATCCGAACGTCTGTCGTTGGGGAGTATGAGGTAAGGCGGCGAATGGGGCGGCCGCCCGCTGGTGAGAGGAGAGGGGACTCGGCGGGTGGGGTCAGACACCCCGATTCCGTCTCCCTGGGGTTGCCCTTATCGACTGGTCCCCGCTGGCAGCGTAGTGGGGCTCCCTGCGAGTGCTAGAGTCTGAGGCAAACCACCCTGCTCCGCGTGTGTCTCCGTTCCAGAACAAGAGCAAGCAGACGGAGATGCTGGTGGCAGCCGCTGCTGTTGGAGTCGCGACCGTCTTCGGGGCTCCCATTAGCGGTAAGAGTGCAACTGGCCCGGCCCGGGGGGCGGCAGGGGTGAGGGCCGTGTCACATGCTGGTGGAGTGTGTGGTGCCTCCCCCCGCCAGCTGGGTCACAGAGCAGAGGTTCCCAAACTTTTCTTATTGTGTTCTACCGCCCGCTGGAGCTACCCCCAGCTGCCCCGCTACCGCCTGCCGGAGCTACCCCCAGCTGCCCCGCTACCGCCTGCCGGAGCTACCCCCGGCTGCCCCGCTACCGCCTGCTGGAGCTACCCCCGGCTGCCCCCCTACCGCCTGCCGGAGCTACCCCCGGCTGCCCCCCTACCGCCTGCCGGAGCTACCCCCGGCTGCCCCGCTACCGCCCGCCGGAGCTACCCCCAGCTGCCTGCTTCCCCTTCCCCTTCTCATCACTGATACTTTGTGTGTTCTTCTTAACACCACCTGTCTTTAGCCACCTGTCCATAATTCACTGTTACAAACAGAGATAGTTACAGTGTGACGTATACAACTGAACCCCCCCCACCCCAAGTTCTGAGCTCAGTTAGGACTGGACTGTTGCTGGGCAACTGAACCCGCGCTGCATGGTGATTGGAGGGGAGGGCTCTATACGTCAGTGTCGCTGTGTATCTGTGTTCTCAGTGGTACATCTCGAAATAAATTACCTACCGTGTTTTATATAACAAATTGGCACCGGGTATTAAAGCTCCTGCGTACCCCCAGGGGTATGCGGACCAGCGTTTGGGAACCCCTGACATAGAGGATAACAGCCTTCTATTGGTGCTAGCTAATAGAGGATCTCACATGGTCAAAATCTGTTCTTTGGGGCTGAAAACCTTGTCTTGCCGAATAATACAACAGCCCTCGCTCCAACGGGCTCTGCTCTGCCCCCTCTGTTCCCATTTGTGCTCCTTGCCCCCACCCCACCTTGCCAATTTCCCTCCTACCTTTCCTATAAGGCTGATGCTTTTGGACCCAGCAGGGAGGTAGGAATTCACCTCCTGCTGTCTTCACACCCTTTCTGCTATTGCTCAATGAATAGCAATTGATCCTGTTACCGTGGCGAGTCCGTAACTCAGAACAAAATGGCACCTGGCGGAAGCTGGGTGCACAGAAAGGCATTGGGATGTCTGCCCTGAACTGCGTATGGGAATGCCCAGAAGAGAACTCCCAGGAAGGTGAGAGGTCCCCTAAGAAGGAAAACCAGGTGGCAAAACCATGATGACCCTACCTGGAAAACCAGGGAAATGTTTCTATGCATATTAGCTTTTGTGAAACCCCTTTTAAAATTCAACAGGACAAATGTTAATGTGGGTCCTTTGAGGAGAAAAGCTCAGAACTGAGCTCTCCAGCAGCAGCAGGCGGAAACAATGTCCCCGCTGGAATTTCTGTCACTAGATGCAGGGTGGATTCGGAGCTATCCCAGGGCCTGCTCCAAAGGCCTCTGATGTCAATGGAATGACTCTCCATGGAGCTTTAAATCAAGCCCGTCTCGCATTGCTATGTCGCCAGTGCTGTGTTTTCCCCCTACGCTGACAGCAGCTATGTATTGCTCAGCCTAAGGCACTTTATGACAAAGAAAGAACAAATATAAAGTCTCCAAGGGTCAGCGCGCACAGGGCCTTGCTCTGTAACATCAGCACTGAGCCGTGAAATTGGCAGTGGCCTCACAGCAGCAGGTTGGGGGACTCTTCTGCACTTCAAAGATCAGCATCTCCTCTCCTTCATGTAACACTGTCGTTTGTGATGCTGGAGGTGGAGGAGTCTAAGTGGCCTCTTTGTGAATGGCCCAGAATCCTGGTGTGAGGATCTGGGCCCTTGGTGCTGTACGTTTTCCCCAGGGCATAATGTTTAACAAGCACTTGAGAGTTTGTCAGGAGATGAGGCACAAGCACCTGGCTCATTCTGGGTCTGCTCTGGCATCCAGCTCCCCCAGGGCCTGCTCAGATGCCTAAGGCGAGTTCTCGCCTCTCATTTGCCACCCTAGTAACCTGAGACCTCTTTCCCCAGGGGTCCTGTTCAGCATTGAGGTGATGTCATCCCACTTCGCGGTCAGGGACTATTGGAGGGGCTTCTTCTCTGCCACCTGCGGAGCCTTCATGTTCCGCCTGCTCGCCGTCTTCAACAGTGAACAAGGTACAGGGACCAGCGCTAGCTGAGCGATCGGAGAGGGGCACAAGGAGTGGTGGGATAGCCCATGAGTAAAGAGAAGGTCAAACCACACATGGGTATCCGTGTGCACAGCTGGGCTGCCCCATCACTGAAATAGCCCTCCTCCAGTCCTACCGCCTTGTGCTGGGAGCCTATGAGATATGCAGCATCCGGCTGGGTCAGAACTTGGAGGTGAGACCTTAGCTGGGAGGTTGCATCAGGAGCTACAGATACTTAGTGCAGAGTTATTCTGCTGATTCACACTGGCAGTCAGATCGGGTGGATCCTATTAGTTCCAGCTCCGCAATATCTAAGGGACGAGGGTCCTCTTTAAAACGGAACAAGGGGAAGGGACTGTAGAGAACTCATAAGGACAAACCTGATATTCTGGCTCAAATCCATCTCAGCTAGTTACATTCTATCTTACTATATACCTCCTGCACTTTGCATACAGTATTCTCCTCTTCCTACCCAAAAGTGTTGTGTGCGCTTTTGTCACGTGCTGTTAAACAACTGCTGGGCCCAACCCCAGAAGTAGCTGCATTTTAATGGTGGTTGAAAGATTCCTTTGTAAAGCAGTCTGTAGTTGGCAGAGTGCTTGCTATCCTTCGGGATGAAAGGTGCTCTGTTCCGGCAGAACGGCATTTCTTTTTTCTTTTTTTAAACAAAACCCTGGACCAGAAAATAATTCATCTTTCCCCTGACTGAGGTCAGAACAACCCAGCAAAAGACACTGATCTTTGAAAGCAGACTGGCAGGCTCTAGGCTGAGTTTTGGTCCCGTATCCTGCTAAAATCAGCTCATTAATAGCGCATGATGCATCTTTTATGTCCTGGATGCGGCTGACAGAACCATGGTCTGGTCCCCGGCGGTGCGATTTCAGACATGGCCCTGCTTGAAAACAAAATTGATAAAGCCACCTGCAGTGCTGGCCAAAAGCATTCCAGGCAGATCGAATGAGGCTCATATTTGCAGCACTGAAACTGAAATGACTCTGCCAGCCCAGGCTCTAACGGCTGTTTGTTCGCAACATAAAAGCACCAGCCATTTGGCACGACTGGCTGCTGTTGGTGCCACCACAGCTCAGGGCTGAGCTGCATCGGCAGAGCCGTGTCTGTGGACTGGAACAGGGGGCTGAGATGGGGGGGCTGCAGGTCACGGCTAAGGTGCCTGGGAAGAGGAGTGTGTGGCAGACTGCAGAGCCCCAGATGTGTTTCTGTCTCCCGCAGTTTTATGAGCATCAAACGTCACCTCATTTCTCCCCTTGCCTTTAAACCGTCAAAGAAAAGGCCAGAGTCTGAGTCACACCGAAACAATCGGGGGGGATGGGGAAGTGCCGGGCGCTGCTAGCATGTCTTGGGAGGCTGTGAGATGCCAGCTCCACCTGGAAATCCAAAGCAGCCAGCCAGGCTAACCCCCAACACTGCTGGCTGGCTTGGGCGGGTGAACCCATCCGTGGGCTGGGGGCATCCCCCCGACATGTGGCTGGGAATCATCTTCCACGGGTGGGGCGGGCTCTTCCGGGCTGTGGGTCAGCAGGTACCGTTCTCCGCTGCACAGGTGGGGATGTAAATATCATGTCACCATGGGGGCTGGGCTCTGGTTTGCCCCCATCCCAGCACCACTCGGGCCAGTCCGCTGGCACAGGCCGGCTGCTGCCGCCTCTGACGGAATCTGTGATATACACTCAGCTCCCTATTGGCTAATCAGGGGCACCAGAACAGGGGGGGCCAGTGGCCATGGCCCCCCCTTCTTACCAGCTGTAAGAGCGAGCGATGGGGAAGAGAGGGCAGAGAAGAGCCAGAGGGTGGCGGGGCCTCGGGGGGAGAGGTGGCGTGAGCGTGGGGGCTCGGGGGGAAGGGGCAAGGCAGGGATGGGGTCACGGTCCGGACGCCTATGGTCCCCCCCACTTTTAGGGCGCTTCCACCGCTCCCGTGGCTAATGCTAATAGAACTGGAGGGTGCCTGGGGTGTCCGTGGTCATGACTTCCGACTCTTTCTCCCAGAAACCATCACTGCTCTGTTCAAGACCAATTTTAAGATTGATTTCCCATTTGATCTCCCAGAGACCTTCTTCTTCATGGTGCTCGGGTAAGAGCAGGTCCTTTTGTTCGGTGCAGAGGTGTCACTTTCCAAGGAAGGGGGGCCAGCCCAGGGGAGAGCTTGCTGCCCTGGGGCCTGGCAAACGGCCGCTGTGAGCAAGTTACCGAGGCAACACTCTGCCATCGGTACAACGGACACGCTAGCAGCGCCCTACCGCACCAGGGGGGTGAGGATGAAATCTATTAAGAGCTGGGAGGTGCTATAGCTAAAGTCACTAGCCAAACCTGGGAATTGCTACATTCATGGTCTCTTTATGCCACGGCATGAATATGTCTGGCGATGACCTCAGCACGTGCGCAGACCTCCGGCTGCCTTGGAGGACGCAGGCTGCTCTCGGGGGAGGAGTGGGGGGTAATTCCTGCTTTTCGGTCTCTTCTCTCGGCAGGGGGATCTGTGGGATTCTAAGCTGTGCGTATCTCTTCTGTCAGCGCTGGCTCCTGGGCTACGTCCGGAGGAACACGGTCACCGCCAAGCTGCTGGCTACAGAGTAGGCGTTCTGGAGGGAGGGGCGCTCTCAGGAGGGGGGGCTGTTCCCAGAGTGCAGCAGGACGGGAGGCGTCTGCCCTGGCCCCGTCGTCTTGTCCCTCCAGCCTCCGCCCCCTCCGTGCTGCGCTGGATGTCATCTCCCACCGGATCCGTCCTGGTTCCTTGGCTCAGTCCCCAAGAGGCACCGGCACCTGCCTGCCTATTTGTTCCCTCTAACCAACCATTGGCAGCGAAGGCTCCATGTTGGAGCGTTCTTGGCATGCTCGGCTTCTGCGCTGCCCACAAGGGGATGGTTTGTCTCCTCCTCCTCCTCTGCTGCAGGAGGGAAAGGAAACCTCCCTCCTGCTCCAGAACCTTTGCTGGCTTTTCACCCTAGGGAGAATTCATGGGCCCATTGCAACTTGGCAACCCAGCCTGTGTGACCTGCCATCTCCCTGCCCCTCCCTTTCCCCTGTCGTTCAGAGAGCCCCACTCCAGGGTCGCTGTGTGATGTTACATGTCACTGATCTGCCTTTTTCAGCAAGCCCATTTATTCCTCCCTGGTGGCCCTCCTGCTCGCCTCCATCACATTCCCTCCCAGCCTGGGGCACTTCATGGCATCCAGGGTAAGTACTGGCCTATCGTGGGATCCCCTCGCCTGTTCTCTGACCAGTGGGGATCTAAGTGCACACTCCAGGGTGGAGAGCAGGGGCCTTTCCCAACCAGCTCTGAAAGACGGGCCACACTGTGGAGAGACAAACTCCCCCCTTCCCAGGGTCTGGCTTTACTAACAAAGTAAACTGTTATCTTCTCACTAAAGTCCAGCTCCAACCTTCTCCCCAGGCTTGGCTGCACCTATGGCTCCTCTCTCCAGACTCCTCAGCCCACACCCTACATCCTCTCTGCCTCCCACCCAAGATCCCTCTAGCAGGGCAGCAGTCCCCTGAAGCCTGTATTTTCCCTCAGTCTGGTCTTCCAGGCTTAATACAGCTGGTAGGTGTAGCAGGCTGGGGCCATCTATGGAGCTACTCCTGATTTACACCAGTGCGGGTGACAAGAGAGTCAGACTGTGTCTGAACACAATAGTGATTCACAGCATCTTCTCCTCCTGTGCAGGGAAGTGCTTAGACCTGTCTCCTCCTTTCCCAGCTCAGCATGAAGGAGCACCTCACCTCCCTCTTCGACAACCAGACGTGGGGCCTTCTGTCCCAGAACGCATCGCTGGCCAGGCCTCCTCAAGTCGACCCTGAAAACCTGTGGATTGAGTGGTGGGAGCCCAGCATCACCATCTATGGCAGCCTGGTGCTCTTCCTGGTGATGAAGGTATTGGCCCCGTTGAGGTCTCCGAGAGATTGGGTACCATGGGTCTGATTCTACAGGAACCTCAGTGCTCTGAGGAGTCGGGAGCCCCTTGCTGGATCACCCCCTGGGTCCTTCAGGGAGAGCCAAGAACATGCAGCCTCATGGAGCAGAGATGGGAGAGGAAAGTCAAGGACCCAGTGGAGTCTGATAGGGGATACAAGGTGGCAGCACCTGTGCATAAACCAGAGGGCTCCAAGGTTGTGCCATGTGCACTGGTTGGAGGGGAAGTGCCCTCGTGAAGGGCCTAGGAGGAGAAGTCTCTGGTTCCTGTTGGGGAAATGTCCCGGTTACTCTTGTGTGATTCAAGGGGAAGCGTAGCCAGCAACTCCTGTGCTCCCTCTCTGCGTCTTCTGGCAAGGACCCGAGGGCCAGAAGAACCAGATCTCCCATGTAATATTTGGCCAGGTCAGCTGAGACCAGCTCAGCACAGCTCCTCCGAGCCAGTCCAGGGGAAGGCTTCCTTATGGGTCCTCCAGCAGAGCTGTCACCTCTGGGCGATGAGGGTCTGGCTGTGACCGCTGACGTGGCAATGTGCAGGGTGTATGCGCAGAGCAGGACCTACTGCTGGATGGAGGACTCTGCAAACTGGTTTGGTGGCTGGACCCCCACCACCATCGCGGGCTAGGGATGGCTGGAGTGGGTGCACGTGGGTGGATCTCACTCGCTCCTGCTCTCTCGTTCGTTCAAGTTCTGGATGCTGATCTTGGCCACCACCATGCCGATGCCAGCTGGGTACTTCATGCCGCTCTTTGTATACGGTGAGACCGCTTCACCCTGCCCTTGCACCCATTTCTGATTGTCCTTATTACCATACCAGGGAATAAGGGCTGCCCATTGGACCAGCCCTTTATCACTCAGAGCTCAGAGGAGGCTGCTGGGATCTCTCGACACGCAGAGCCCTGGCTCTGCAGAAGGGTCATGGAGAGAGGGGAAAGCAGCGAGTGCTTAGACCAGCAAGATCCACCCCTGGCTCCTGGGAACTTTGGTTCCTGCTCCGGTGGCACGTACACTCGACAAGTCCTGGGCATTTGCGCTTCTGTCCCAGAGGGGCCCACTGGGGGGTGGGAACGTGAGTCCCTGACCTTTAGATCAGAGCAGCTGGATTCCAGCGGTGAACGTTTTTCCAGGTGCTGCAATCGGGCGTTTGGTGGGGGAAGTGGTCGCCTTTCTCTTCCCCCATGGTATCCAGTCGGACGGCGTAGTTAACACCATCACTCCGGGAGGCTACGCACTGGCTGGTAAGTCTCTAGCACATGACCTCAACTCAGGAGCCTGGCTCCAGGCAGGGCCGGCTCCAGGCACCAGCTCAGCAAGCAGGTGCTTGGGGCGGCCAAGGGGAAGGGGTGGCACGTCGGGCTCTTTGGCGGCAATTCGGCAGTGGGTCCCTCGGTCCCTCTCGGAGGGAAGGACCTGCCACCGAAGAAGAAAGTGGCGCGGTGGAGCTGCCGCCAAGCGCGATCGCTGACTACAGGCTTCGAATAACGAATGAGGCTGCAGCGGTAGGTGCCTTTGCAGGGTGGCTCCAGAATTTAGTGTATCACCCCATGTTTCTGGGGTGGTCTCCAGGATCCTTCTGTCTCCCCCCATTCCTTTCCCTTTCCAAGGCTCCGGTGTGCTGCGAGCTGGACCCAGCTCCGCTCCACCATGGCTTGCATGGCCTGACAACCAGCGAGAATGACGCAGGAGGATGCGGGAGCTGGACACGAGCACCCTGGCAGACCCACCCCTCCCGCCCCGGGTGCTGGGCAGCAGCGGGAGGTAATTGCCCTTTGTATTGTCCTTCTGGCAGGGGCGGCAGCGTTTTCGGGCTCGGTCACCCACACCCTGTCCACTGCCCTGCTGGCCTTTGAAGTGACCGGGCAGATCGCCCATATCCTGCCCGTCATCCTGGCCGTGCTGGTTGCCAACGCTATAGCCCAGAAGTTCCAGCCCTCCTTCTACGACGGCACCATCATCGTGAAGAAACTGCCCTATCTGCCCCGGATCAGGAGCCGACACATCGGGTGAGCCCCTGGGGAGATGCTGCTGCCACCTGCTGCCCTTCGGAGGGGCGTCTCCGCTGGCCTGGCGCTGGGTTGGCGCAGGTGCAAGAGGGGCAGGGTAAGCAGCCAGCTAGAGCCGGAGAGGATGGAGCCCCACACCACCGCTGCTGGGTAGCGAATGCAGCGCCTGGCACAGAGGCAGAGCTGAGGCAGGAGAGGGGCCCTGGCGTACCGTGGGTTAACAACAGATCAACCACAGGGTCCTCAACTCCCATGGCCATCCCCGTCGGTCTTTGGTTCCTGGCTCTGGCTTCCCCCGGCCCCCCCGGTGGTGATGGTTGTCCAGAGGCCTCGGCGCTGGGTCAGAGGAGAGCGCTCTCCCCTTTGCCCTGGCTGACGCTCGGCCCTTCCACCCCCAGCTCCTACAGCGTGACCACTCGCCAGTTCATGAACACCCACTTTGCAGTCCTGGCCAAGGGCGCCAGCTTTGAGGAGGTCCTCAGCGTCGTGACCTCTACCGACGACCTGGAGTACCCCATTGTGGAGAGCACAGGTACCGCGCCCGGAGACGGGGCCACGGGTCCTGCTGGCCCTTCCACGTCCCTCTGTCCCCCAGGCCCATGGCCATCTCTGTTTCTCCTTCCTTCCCCTCGCCCCTCTCCCTTTCCCCCGGAGCTGGGCCCTGCTGCCCTGGGCAGCGAGAGACAGACCCGCTTCCTAGCCTGGCAGGGATGGAGCACCTGGAGCGGTTCCCTTTATTGATGTGGCTGGCGTTTCTCCTTGCTGCCCCGGGCCAGAAAGGTGGGAGCGAGCCGGTGACTTGAGCAGCTTTACCTTGGCAGAAGAGCATCCGTGGCTTAACAGAGCCTGTGGCATGGAGCTGCCTCCCTGGATGCAGCCCCCATGGTGGGCAGAGATGTTCCATCAGCCTGGGCCTAGGACCATGAAGTGGTCAACCGGTGCCAGGGATCTGACCTACCCTTCCAGCTCCTCCCATCTCCTGTCTCCTTCCCCCCTAGAGTCTTTGATGCTGGTGGGCATGGTGCAAAGAACTGAGCTGGTCAGGTACCTCCAGACCCACGATGAAGCCAAGCCATCCCCCCAGGAGCCAGGGGAGAAGGTAGGTTCAGAGCACTCATCCCCCTGCTGCGCATACGGCCCCGGGAGAGCCCCTCCAGCCAGCAGCTCTTAGCACAGAGCGGGTGTGGGTGTTGGGGAACCAGTGTCTGGCCAGACCTGGGAGGGAACTGGTGAGATCCCTGGGCTAGAGGCTGCAGGTTGCCCCCTCTGTCCGGTCAGCCCCACCTTAGAGCCTCTTCCCTTCTCATCGCTTCAGCCCACAAGTGATGGGAGAGGCTCTTCGGTCCCGGCAGCCCGGGCTGGATTGTTCAGTGCAGTCCATTAGAGCGCTCGCCCAGTCTAGCGAGGGCAGGGCAGGGGGGCACCATGGGTCAGTCCCAGTTTCCTTCCGAGACAATTGGGTGGCTCCATGTCGCACCTGTGGCCCTCCCGGAGCTGTACCCCCTCGGAGAGCCCCTTCTGCAAAGCGGGGTTCAGTCCCTCAGGCTGCCATGTGCTGACACCGAGGCCACATCCCCAGAGACGCCGGCCCAGGCAAGAGGCTTGCGGGGGCGTTCGACCCTACCCCAATATCACCGCTGTTGCCCTGCTGAGACCACGCCCACTGCTGAGGCTCCACCCTCTTAAAGGGGCAGCACCTGGCAATCCATAAGGTATCCGACCGCAAAGGCACTTCGCCGAGTCCTGTCCCCGTGGGAGGCAGCGTGTGGGTGGGACATGCCCCCGAGAGCCCTCTACGAAAGCGGGGCCACTGCCATGGCCTCCTCCAGCCTGTCAGTGCCCACCCCCCGCTGTCTTCCCCGACAGCCTCGCTCCAGCGGGACGCTGGGGGACGACTGCGCCATCGAGCCAATAACTCTCCAGCTGTCACCTTGGACATCTCTGCACCAGGTAACTGGGCGGGAGGAAGGGCTCTGGGGAGAGGCCAGGCCTGGCAGGAGAGACGGGGCTAACTAGGATCAGACTGATTGCTGGGAGCCGCCTGCCTTGCCCGAACCTGCTGAGCAGAGGCAGCAGCTGACAAACCATCCAGGGGTGCCAAAGGCTATCAAAATACAGCCCCAGGCCATGCTTGTGCCTGCCAGGGCCACTCGGGGGGGGGAAAGTGGGGCAATTTGCCCCAGGCCCTGCAGGGGCCCCCACGAGAGTTTTTCGGGGCCCCTGGAGCGGGGTCCTTCACTCGCTTCGAGGGCCCCGGAAAACTCTCACGGGGCCCGGGCCCACGGAGCTTCTTCCACTCCGGGTCTTTGGCGGCGGGGGGTCCTTCGGGTCCCGCTTCAGCAGTAATTCGGCGGCAGGGGGCCCCCGCCGTGGGTGTTCGGGGCAGTTCGGCGGCGGGTCCCGGAGCGGAAGGACCCCCCGCCGCCGAATTACCGCCGAAGCGGGGGCCCCCTGCCGCCGAAGAGCCCAGGCCCCCTGAATCCTCTGGGTGGCCCTGGTGCCTGCCCCCTACCTGTCCTCCTGCTGTCAGGCCTTTGTACTAGCCCCGTCTATCCAAGAGCCTCTGTTCAGGCGGAGATGAGCACCAGCCACGTGCTAAGACCTGGTGCATTGGTTGCTTGGAGAGCTTGTCTGTTTCATGTGCAGATGATTGTCCGTGTGAGCTTGGGTCACCATGGCATGAATGTGGTATAAAGACCCAGCTAGATGGATCGGCTGCAGCGAGAGAGACAGGAAGGCTGTGGGCCAGCTGCCAACATGCCCCCCACTGTTACAAAGTTCTGAGTCCAGCCGGGATTTGTTTTATTACATGGGCTCCGTGTCCTCTGCAGGGGCCGCTCCCTGCACGGTTCTCAGCAGAGGCGGCTGGACGCCCTGAACTCGCCTGGGGCGGGTACACAAGGGCGCAATAGGGGAAGCCCAGGGCCCTGCTACCCTGGGCAGCTCCAGGCTTGTGTGGCCCTGCCAGCTCCACGTGAAGAGGGAACCGTTGGGCGCAGGGGGGCAGGAGGGCTCTGCTGAGAACTGGGCGGCGCTGCCCTGCCACGTCACACTCGCCGCTCCTTCCCTTCCAGGCTCACAACCTGTTTGAACTGCTGAACCTGCAGCGGGTCTTCGTCACGTCCCTGGGACAGGTCGTCGGGGCCGTCTCTCGGAGCGAGGTAGGGGCTGGGGCCAGCTGGGACTCGGGGCTGGGGGAGAGCTGCCTGCGGGGGATGGCCAGGGGCCCCAGGACCCATCCTGGGCATGGAGGAGGTGACTGAATGGCTATCGAGTCCCCAGGGCGGGGAGGAGCATGGAGCTAGGCGGGGGCACGGCCTTGCCCACCTGCCGCTTTCTCTTCCAGATGAAGAAGGCGATTGAAGACCTGGCAAATCCGAAGACATTGAAGTGAGCGATTTGGAGCCTGGGAGAGCAGCCCCTTCCCCCTTCTGTGCAGCGGAGCGTGGGACAGGGGGATCTCGCTGGGGCCCTGAGATCTCAGCAGCAGGGGGGTGGTGCTGGCAGGCGTCTCCCCACTTATTTTTTGTAAATGGAAATGGATTTGAAAACTCCTCCACCCTTCCTGCTCCCCCCGCAAGGAGCCACGGTTGTGAGAGCAGAGGCAACACCTGGACCTCTCTGGCCTGGGGACCCTGCCAGCCGCTGGCAGCCCTCGCCCACCCTGGAGACACGATAACACAGAGCTACCCAGGGACAAACACCTTGGCCCACAGACTGTCAGCGGAGAGGGCAGGCCCAGGCTGCAGGGTCTATTGCACTGTGAAATGTGCATGCGCCATCCTGAATTTAGTGCCTGCTGCCCTCTCGGGGCTGGGCCCAGCGGCCCAGGAGTCTGCTACTTAGCAAGCCCTAGGGGAGATGCTCCTTGAGCTCAAGGGGTCGGGGCTTGTGCTTCGGGCAGCGAAAGGGCCTGGCTCCTGCCGTGTACATCTGGGTTTAGACCTGCCTGTGTTGAATTCTCCTGTAACATGACGTGCTGCCCTTACTGTGCAATTGCTCCCTAACTGCAAGGGTGCAGGGTAAGCCAGGAACAAGGTCGCACGAGCCCCGAGGAGCCGGACCACCCCTTGCCTGTCCCCAGAGCAGCCAGGCTGTTGTGGCCTACACAGCGGGGGGGAGGGCCTCCTTTGAAATCCCTTGTTCCCAGTCACGGCGCGCAGTAAATCAGAGACGAGGGCCGGCAGGGGCGGAGCTCTTGATCCTTTGTATTTCTCTGGGGACAGGGAACGCGGCGGGGAAAAGGCGTCACAGCCATTGCAGCCCTCGGGGGACCCGCTCCCCTTGCCCCTGCTGATGCAGGAAGCGTTGCCAAGGTGCACACAGTCTCCACGCAACAGTAGGAACCCGCTAGGTGACAAAACACACAGTGCCAGGCGTGATGCCCGCTCTGCTGGCTGGGCAGCGGCTGGCTGAAGGGAGGTGCGCTTAGAAGCAGCCCTAAGGGGAGGCAGCAGCACCCAGCAGCAATAGTCATTGCACGTGCCAGCCGCCTGCTTTACAGAAGCCCCCTGCACGGGAGGAGATCCCGTGGGATGCAGCCCCCGCCCTGAGCGATGGGCGGGAACCTGCCAAAGGTGCCAGGCGTAGCGGTGCCAACATACAAAGTCTTTTAAATTAAAATATAACATTTACCTGTCCCCCCTTCCCCCTCCCCCCAGTGGGCTAGCTGAGATTTTTCTCATTTGTATCATTCCCCCTCCCCACACAAAATGGTGGTATGTGCCCTGGGGGGGCGGGCAGCCGTAGGGCCTGGGCATTGAGGTCAGAGAACCAAAGGCAGCTGCGCACAGCAAGGGTGTGGGGTGGGGCTGGCTGGAGGAAGGGCCTGGCGTGTAGTCGAGGTTGACCCCGTTGTCACCACGGTCCCCGAAGCGCGCTGTGGCCCGGCCCTACCCAAGGCTGCAGCGCAGTGAGGGGGCATGGCTGTGGCTGAGGGACGTAACCAGCATCCACACGGCAGTTGGGCCCTGCAATCAGCTACGGTCCTGTAGAGAGGAAGGACCAAACTGACTGGGTTTGTAGCATTTCCGCCTTTAGGAGCTTATGGGAATTAGACATCCCCACCCCCCTGCCTCGATGGAATTTGGGTACCTAACCTCCTTAGGCGCCTTTGAAACACCCAGCCTGAGACCAGGATGACTTCCTAGTACAAGCCTGCTGCTCGCTAGCCAAACACCAAAGCCCCTGGCCCTGAGTGGCTTGAGAACGCAGCTCTGCAGTGAGCTGGAATTGCAGGGGGGAGCGCAGAGACGCGCCCCTGTTAAACCAGCCGGGAGCTCGTCTGAACTACGTGGAGACAAGAAGCCAAAGCGGCGGGTGCCGGCTTGCACACAGACCACACGCCCACGTGGCTGGCTGGGAGTGCTGCGGGTGGCCGGCTGCTGGCTGAAGCACAGACACTGAACACGCGCGGATGCGGATGCTTCCCCTGCTCCCCCGCTGTCCCAGCCCTCGGGGACCCACCAGGGGACGGAACGGGTCTTGGTCTTGCAGTGATTCTCTCAACGCAGCTCAGCAGCCTTGGCCGAAGGAAAATCAATCCAAGCCCCAGACTTGGTGCAAACGGCGCCAGTCCAGCGAATGCCGCCTCTAAAGAGCCCAGCAGCCCCAGCCCTCCAGGCTGCCCCAGCGGTCACCGTTCGGAGGGATGCTGTTGGTGTCAAACCAGTAGGTGGCTTCTAATCCCTGCTCCCAGCAGCATCCAGAGCTGGAACCAGCCACCTCGGCAGGGCCCCTCGCTCCATCCTCAGGGCGGCCCCGTCCCCCCTTCCTGTCCCAGGGTGGGGCGGGGGACCTAGTTATAAAACACTTCGTCCTCCGAGAGGGAGCTGCTGTCCACGTAGTGCAGGGAGTTGCTGAGCCGCGTGCTCTCCTGCTCTCTCCCCGCGCAGGCCTGCTCCTTCTCCGAGCTGTCTGCCTGGGAGCTCCCGGTCCGGGGGGAGCCGCAGGGGAGAGCTCCGGGGAAGGGGTGGGTCGAGTTCCACCTGTCCGCTCCGGCGTGCCCCCAGGGGATGGGGGAGGTGTGTGTGGAGGAGGAGCAGGCGGGCAGGCTGCCTTCCAGGTTGGGGCTACTTATCACCTGGGGCCTCAGCAGCAGTTTCTCCTGCAGGTAGATGCTCTCCAGGTCTGAAAGCAAAGCCGGGGAGGGGAAGAGCGTGTTAGGGACTCAGCAGGGCAGGCGACTGTCTGCTGGCAGGGCCCAGAGAATGGGCAAGGACAGTACTTTCGGGAGTGGCCACCAATCCTGGGTGCCCAGCTTGAGTCACCCGATTCCTTGAGGCGCTCATCACCCGTGGCTCCAGCTGGAGTTGCTGGGTCCTCGGTCCATCCAGGGCCCCAGTCCTGCCCTCAGCTCTGGGTGTCACCCGGGGCTTGCGGAAGGGGATCCCCCAGGGATGCAGCATTGGCCTAGTGCAGGGGGGTGGCCAGGCTGCCCCTGTGCTCCATGGCCCCCAGCTGCCAAAACACCCCCCTTGGAACAAGATGACAGACATGGAGCCAGGTACCCACCCCTGACTGATACAGGACACCAGCAAGGATGGCCCCGAGGGACCCTCCTGAATCTGTTACATGCAGGGCGGGCTGGGGAGCATCAGGAGCCCTGCAGGGCTGCTCATGGCAGAAAGGAGGGGGAAGGTACCTTGAAGCTGTACGATCTCCTGGGAGCTGTCCCCATAATTCATTTCTTCGTCGTCTAGTGAGGACCAGGCGCTCAGGGTGGCCTCGGTGATGGCGAATTGTTCAGCAACCCCTGGGCAGGAGCGTGGGAAACCAAACACAGGTTACAAAGGGAGGGGATTGATACTGGGCTGTGTCCTGAACCTGGCTACACCAAGGTAAATCTGGAGTGACAGCACTGAAATCAGAGCGAATCTGGATGCACACCAGTGTTCCCAGAAGAGTCTGGCTCGTCCCCGGCAAACCAGCAGAATTCTATCGCCAGGACATAGGAGGTTCCAGAGTGGATCCAGCCACGCTCCATCCAGTCCAGTGCCCCGTCTCCAGCCGGGACCAGCACCCTGCTCGGGGGGAAGGTGTGATGGGGGATCACGGTATGGAAAACGCTGAGATCCTCTGGATGGCAGTGAGGCTGAGGGAGCTCTAGCTGGGTCAGGCCCAGGAGTCCTCTGCATGGGTTACCATTTGGCTGACAGCTAAGGGACATGCCAAATGCATGGGTGTCACGGAGTCCCCGGGTGATGCTCTGGAACTGCTCCCCACCAAGCCAGGCAGGACTCTGGGAAGCCTCCTCTCCCTTGGAGCAGACTGTCTTCAGGGCAAGAAGCTCCCACGGCTTCACCTCCTGGGTCTCTCCTTGGAGCATTCAGCATATGCCCCTCCGTGCGCTTCCCACAGCGAATCTGCCGAGGCGGGGTCCTGGGGAAGCCAGAGGGTCCTGCACCCCCATTTCACAGTCAGACGTGGCTCTTAGCCAGCCAGTAAAACAGAGGTTTATTAGATGACAGGAACATGGTCTAAACCAGACCTTGTAGGTACAGAGAACGGGACCCCTCAGCTGGGTCCATTCTGGAGCCCAGCGAGCCAGATCCCCACATCTGCCCTCACTCCTTGTTCCCAGCCAGCTCCCAACTGAAACCTCATCCAGCCCCTCCTCCTCTGCTGAGTTCCCTTCCTGGGCCAGGAGGTCACCTGACCTCTTTGTTCTCCCCCACCTTTAGCATCCCCTAGCAGGGGGAAGGGCCCCGGCCATTAGTTGCCAGGAGACAGAGTGTTGGCCAGAAACTGAGGCCCCCACACAGTATTCAGAGGAAACATTAAGAACAGTCCCACTTCATCACAACGGGCACTGCTCCCTGCCATTCTCCCCAAGGGATGCCCCAGTGCCCAGCTATTTGCAGTGCTCTGTCACACCGCTGCACAAGCAGAGTCGCTGCTGGTGCATTCACTGCCCGCCCCTTTCCCCAGCACAGATTATCCCCTGCAGCCTCATTGGCCTGGCAGCTCCCCGCTGCCCACCCACCTGCTGCAAAGCGTGCCTCCCTCAGCTCGTCCGTGAGGTAGGAATAGTGCTCTTCCTCCGTCAGCCACGGCTCGCAGCCCACCTGGGGGGCGCTCCAGCCTTTCCATTCGATGAGGTGGGCCACCCGGCCGCGAGCCATGGCGGTGGGCTTGGTGATGTGGTCCTTTATGGTCTGGACTAACCCTAAAGCAGAGACGGGAGGAGCTGGATTGAAGCGGGCGGGATTCAGACCAGTGGGATCAATGCACCAAGACATGGTGCTGAAGGAATGTCCTGCATGACTGATCTTGCCCATGCATCTGCACTGCAGTAGCCAGCCCCCAGCCAGCCAGCCCCACTCACCACAATCCTCTCCTACAGCAGCTGGCTTGGATTTCTGCTGGGGCGTCCCTAAGGAGCTGGTCAGGAATCTAGAGGGGTCATTTATAAGATGTTGTCTGGTTTGGGATTGAGGGGCATTGACAGAGCTGTGGGTGGGACCTGAGGTGGAGGAGCGGGGGCTGTGGGTCAGGATTGAGGGGCACTGGCAGAGCTGTGGGTGGGACCCACGGCTGGCCCCAGTCAGCTGACACAGGCTTATAGCCCCACAAAAGTGCCATGCAGACATTCCCAGGGCTAGAGCCTGAGCTCTGGGCCCCCATGAGGAGGGAGGCCAGCCACGGGTGTCTAACGGCCGTGTGGACGTACCCTGTCATTTCGTGCCAGCAGGTGCTACCTTGCACTACACAGAATTTCTCTTCTCAAGAGTGAAGTTAGCATTGACCCCAGTTCAGCTACAGCACAAACAGCAGCAGCACCATACACCTCCGCCCTGTCCTGGAGGATCTGCCTCTGGGGCCAGAGGGATAGTCAGGCTCCAAGGCTCATCCATTCAATGGCCTTTTTGCTGAGTGCCAGCTGGGATGATGGTCACCAGTTCACTAGGAACTGGACTGAGACCCCTCAAACTCATCATTACATATGGGCCAGTCTTCAGATATTCACGGCTCTTAATGACCTGGGTTGGATCCCAATTTACTGGTGCTAACATTTTGGACAGCTCACCCAGGGGTGATTCCAAAGCCAAGTGAAGCCCCCGAGGGAATGTCTACATTGCAGTTAGACACTCGGGGCTGGTCTGTGCCAGCTGACTTGGTCTCACAGGGCTCGGACTAGGCAGCTGTTTAACTGGTTTTCCAGGCCTTTCGGACTCTGCCGGGAGCTCTTGCAGCAGGGGAAACAGGAAGAGCTGCCCCTCATATGCAGGCATGGCTGAGAAAGCAGCCACTTTTATAAATCCGAGGAAGGGGCGTGGCTAAAGCATTGGCCACGCCTCTGAATGGCCCTAGCCCCACCCAGAATTGGGGAGCGGATAATAAAAGCCTCCAGCTGCTCTCTCTCTAGCGTGACGTGGTTGTTTAAGAGACCTGCTGGCCCAGCCCTAAGTGGATAGAGGAAGAGGCGAAGCGTCTCCTGTGCTCTCCAGCTCCTGGTGCCTTGCTAAAAATCACCATTTCTGTTATTTCACCATTTTTATCATAAACTTCATGGTGGTTTTTCCCCTTGCTAAGCCAATAGGAAGCTCCCCACGGTCTCATGGGATTTCCAGGGGCTCTGGGTCCTGAAGACCTGACCCCTGGTCACAGCGCTGCCCCCTGCATCGCCCCGGCTGTGAGCCGTGTTCCCCCAAATCTGTCTGCCCTGGGTCGCCTCCTGAGCAGGTTCTGTCTGTTGTGCTAATTGATGACGGAGAAACACAGCCGTGGCGGGAGGCCATGGCAGGCGGGGCGTCTCCCAGGGAGCCAGAGCCAGTCCCATGGAGGGCTCTGGAGACCCTGAACCAGACTCTGTGTTCGGGAGGGAGACGGGCTGCTGTATTTTGTATCATCTGGGGCTTTGACGGGCCGTGTGGCTCCATTCCTAGATACAATGAATTGCAGAGCTCAGGCCTAGAGGTCGGGAATGTAGGGGTCCCTGGGGCCGTGTGTGTGTCTGGTGGGATGGGGCATCATCTCCTGGCCAGCTGCAGATGGGGGCGGGGTTCTGACAGCATCCAGGGGAGCTGTGCAATCACCTGAGGCCAGGTGTCCCCAGCAGTGGGGGATGACAGAGAAGATGCTAGATTCCCCCTTCCCACTAGCATCCCTCAGTCACTTGGGCCAGCTTCACCCACCGCTCGCCATCCAGGCGCTGCCCTTGGCTGGGCACGGAGAGAGCTGGGTGTTGTGTCCGGGCTGCCCTACCAGCTCCCCGAATGGCTCCATGTAGCCGTTGAGTAGGATGGGGAGGTGGGTTGGGACTGAGGGGCACCAGCAGCGCTGGGTGGGAGCCTGGACAGGGCTTTGGAGGCAAACAAATGGTTACTCGTGATGCTCTGAGGGGATGGACCGGAGCCACGTCTGCCCCTTCTACCCCACATGCTGTGCTCCGAGCAGAATCGTCCTGCTCCGGCACTGGGGCCCTTTCTCCGCGGCGGCTCTGGGAGCCGGGCCCTGGGCAGGCAGCCTCGGGCATTATTCCAGCACCACCGGCCTTGTGGAGAAAAGGGAATCAGGCCAGCAGGGCCAGCCGGCTGGCGGTTTCCATGGAAACAAACACCTTATTAATCTCCACCACACACAATTAATTACGCCCGAGCTGGTGTGTGTGGGGGGATGGTGGACGGACGTGGCTGCTGCTGGAAGCAGATAAACTCCCTTCCCTCCTCTTCCCACTCCAGGACCAAGGCAATTAGAGCCGCTCAGCCTGGCCTGTGGGGTCCCGCTGGTCTCTGGCCTGGCGGGGGAGGCTGCTTGTTGTCATGGGCAGCGCTAGCTTCTTGCAGATCTGAGATGTGACAGGCGTGATGGCATTGACCAGAGGATTTGGCTGGCTCTACCCCTAGGCCGAGCAGCAGCCCTACCCCTACCAGAACTAAAGACCCGTTAGTCTCGTCAGCCTTCGATCAGGACTTAGGGACTCCCCATGTGGTGACGAGGCAGGGCGGGCTGTGTTAGCCCATCTGGGACTCAGAGAGGCTGTGTTTGTCCTGAAGCCTCGCTAAAGAATCCCCTTTCTGTTCCCTGGAGCTGAGGCATGGCTCTTGTCCACCCCAAGGCCCGATCTGGCGGGAGGATGGGCGCCCCTGGACATCCCCTCAGTGGGGGTGGGATCAGGCCCCTGCTCCATTTGAACGAAGAATGAGGAGACCCCTTCAGGCGAACCTGAATCACCATGACTGCTCCGTCAGAAAGCCGAGATTCACCCCTGCCAACAACACGGGGGGGGGGCAGAGAAGCCCCCGCTGGGATCTCGGCTGGAAATCTGGCCTGGCTGCCCAGTCCTGCATCTTTGCACCAGTGCTCCTCTGGGAGGCTGTGCTAGGCTGTCGTGCCAACCCGGGGCTCAGGGGTGACGGAGCCTGGCGGGAGGGAGGGATGGTCTTTACCTACCCACCAGAGAGGAGGTCGCCAGGGCCGTGACGTTGTAACCGCTGGAGCCGGATTTGGAATCGGAGAGGATCCCACTGGATGTCTTGAAACATTTCTGCAGAGGAAGGAGAGACGCAAAGGCTGGCAAGATGGGCTGGGTCAGCGGGGAGAGAGCCGAGTACCCTCAGCCAGCCCCACGTCTAAGAGAGGGGACCCATGCAGGCCAGGGGTGGGGGCCTCCAGGGTGGGGGAGCCCCCAGAGGACCCAGCAGCCCATGGGCACTCAGGACTCATGATACGAGATGCAACGGCTGGGTGGCATTTTGCTGTGGACTCGTGAGGGGGGCTCGTGGGACCATGTCTAGTGTGCTCTGCTGCTGCAAAGGTGGTTGCAGAAGTTCCCGTGATGGTAACTCCAGGGGCAACTGTAGTTAAGTGGCTATCATGGGGTTAACTGAGTTGCACAGAGTATTATGGGATGGAGCCATGCTCCATGCCTCCCTTCCTTTCCGATTTAGTCTGGCTTAGCTCCCCCCTGCCCCTCCCCCCCCATGCTCTGGTACGATGCAGTTAAATAAAGCAGCAAGTTCCCAGCCTGCAAGCGGGTGAGTAGACTGATCTTTGTTGCTGAGCCAATCCTACAAAACTCATGGAGATGTGCGCTGGGAGGGGGGACATGCTCAGTGTCTGCCAGGTACCTCCCAGCTCTGCCCAGTCTGCAGGGCTGGTTCTACACCCGCTGGCACAGAGTCCCGAGATGGCAAGGGTCCGCAGGACCTCACTGTCCCACGGAAGCCCACTGGTCCCATTCAGTGTGAGGACCCTGTGCCGGCCTTGTGGCCCACCACAGCCTCCCCATCCCCGCTGGAGCTGAGCAAAGGCCAGCTGATGTGATCACCTTGAACCTACCCCCTCCACTTGCCACAATTTTCGAGGGACTTCCAACCTGGCCAACCCCCCCGCCCCCAAAAGCACAGCTTCTTGCATAGCAACCACCACATGCATCCACTAGGGGGCACCACTTCAGCCACACCTGCCCTGCATTCTCCCAGGAGCTCAGCGTAGGTTCCCAGGCTGTAGAAGTGCAATGGGCCACCCAACCCACACTGACCTGCAGAGGGTCCCAGCAGAAATCCATCTGGTTTTCCTAAAACACAGGGGAGGAAACGAATTAAAACCGGTGCCAAACCCAGGGCTCCCCAGTCACAGCCCCCCTTTTGCTGCAGATTGGTCATGGGGTGGAGGGGAAACTGAGATTCCTGTAGCCCAAGGCAGCTCTCTGGGGTGGGGCCTGTCTTCTCTGTACAGCACCTAGCACAGTGGCTCCTTCTTCTGTCTTCCTTCCTCCTGGCT
Source organism: Mauremys reevesii (assembly GCF_016161935.1). NCBI lineage: Eukaryota > Metazoa > Chordata > Testudines > Geoemydidae > Mauremys > Mauremys reevesii. The sequence goes on from NC_052643.1 coordinate 3,376,744, forward strand.
CGTTTTATTCATTCATTCCCCTCCTTTCCCCATTCCCTTCTTCTCCACTCCAGCAAGTCACTGCTTTTGTCTTGTTTCCCCCCTTAACCTTGACTGGGGTTTGTAGGTGGATAATTCTTTATTCAGACAGCTTGTCTGAAAGACACAAAGCTACAGAATTCTCTAAGTGCGGGGGACAGCAGTGCGGCCTAGTGAGCAGGGTGCGGGAATGAGGGTATGCCTGCACTTCGAGCAGGAGATGTGCGTTCCAGCTGGAGGAGACATCATTCTGGATGATACTAGCTTGTTCTCTCCCTCAGAGAGGGGCAGCTGGACCCCCAGCTCTTTCCAAAGGAGCTCAGTGTCATTGTCTCTGTTTTGCTCATGGGAAACTGAGGCACAAATATATTTTTTTAAATTCCTAAAACATATAAACGGATGTGGGGTTGCCCGCTGTGGAGGTTAGATTGGAGGCTGTTTGGAACAATCTGCACAGTGCCCTAAACACTGGCCAATGAAAGCTTTATAACATTCCCGCTGTTCAACCTGCAGCACCATCTTCCCTGGCACAGAGAGACTGTACTGAGCGGTAGTTACAACATCCAGCTCTGATATAGTGCTTGACTCCTTGAATGCAGGTCAGGGTCATTAACAGATGGGGAAACTGAGGCATGGAGCAGGGCAGTGACTTGCCCGCGGTCACGCAGCAGGTTAGTGGCAGAGTGAGGAATAGAATCCAGGTGTCCTGATTCCTAGGCAGGGGCCCTAGCTGCTAGACAACACTACCTCTCTAACCCCCCCTTCATGGTTGTTTATAGAATTGTGTTGGATGGACAGCCCTGAACCCGGCACTGGGCTGGCCAGGTAGCAGCAGCTTCCCCCGCCACACACACAAGGTAACATTGTGCTGTTGGTGCTGACCTGGGGGAGGGCTCCATGGCTTAGCTTGTCAGCTCCTTAGGACAGGGCCTGTCATTGTGTCCTGGGTTTGTACAGAGCCTTGCACAATGGGGTCTTGGATGTTATAATAATAACAACATGCAGGGGCGGCTCTAGACATTTCGCTGCCCCAAGCACGGCGTCATGCAGCAGGGGGCGCTCTGCTGCTTGCCGGTCCCGTGGCTCCGGTGGACCTCCCACAGGCGTGCCTACGGCGGGTCCACCGAAGCCGCGGGACCAGCGGACCCTCTGCAGGCATGCCGCCAAAGGCACCCTGCCTGCCGCCCTCCCGGCAACCGGCAGAGCGCCCCCCGCGGCATGCTGCCCCAAGCACGCACTTGGTGTGCTGGGGCCTGGAGCCGCCCCTGATAACATGGCCCATTCGGTGCTTGGCCTCACTGGAGAGGCTGCCAATAAGCACAGGCAATACGGATCCCTGGCCACTTGGCCTTTGTCTGAGCCACCAAGCTGCTGTTACACGGCCCCCTGAACAGCCTATAATAGCTGATATTCCCTCATGAACGGGTGAGCGGCTCCCCCGCCTGTTTCCCATCCCTGAGTCATCCGCACTCCTTGCCAGGGGAACTCTCAAAGTGACCTTTCGGGCTGCAGGAAATGTTTAAATCCCCCTGCCCGGGGTGACCAGACAGCAAGTGTGAAAAATCGGGACGGGGGTGGGTGGTAATAGGCGCCTATATAAATAAAAGCCCCAAATATTGGCACAGTCCCTATAAAATCAGGACATCTGGTCACCCTACCAGACCATTACAAGCCTCAAGGTTTGTTTGCCAAACAGCAACTAGAAGTCAGTTATAACAGTCACCCTCACAGGTCATGAACCCAGGTCCTTCAGCAGCAAGTACAGTTCTTTGGAGCTAGTAAGCAAACTCCATTAGGTGGCAGCAGCAGCAGCTGCTGCCTGTTCATCTCACTGAGGCCAAGCTGCGGGAAGGGGCCATAACACACACATTGCATATCCCTGTAGCACTTGTGATGATTGTCCTGGGGTCCTGACTCTTTGGTTACCTTGCTGTTGTCCTTCTCCAGGGCAGCTGCGGGCACTTGCTGACTGTCATGGCGGGTGGAAGGAGGGCACTGTGGGTGGCTGGCGATGGAATATTCCTTCTGAGCACTTGTGAAGAATTCTGCAACCGAAGGAGAAAAGAGATGGGTGAGAGAGAGACGGGCTGGGCCTGGTAACCTTACTTTGCTGTCTATTTACAGGGCAGTTATAAAAGAGAGGCTTGGAAAATTGGGGATGGGAGAGATGGAAAATTTCAACTTTTTGGCCCAGAATTGAACCCCAAAACTTTCAGTTTGGAAATAGTGCTGCGGTGCCTCACGGGAGTTGTAGTTCAGCTGCCTCATGTCCCCATTCTCCTCTATAGGACAAGCTCTTCAGCCAGACTACATCTCCCATGATGCACTGTGGTCTCACCTGCTGTGCCACCACAGCACATCAGGGGAGTCCATGGCTCTGGTGCCTCATGGGATATGTAGTCTGATGGGGAACTTGGCCCACAGAGGTGAATGAGGGCATGAAATAACCAAACTACAACTCCCATAGGGTACTGGGGCAGTATTTCCAAATAGAAATATTTTGATTTTCAGGTGTTCAGCTTTTTGATGAAATGTCACCATTTTTCAAGGAAAGCAGACACTTTTTGTGAAAAATTTTGTTTAGTTGAAGACCTAATTTTCCATCAAAAACAGCTTACATGGAAAATTTTCCACTAAGTGTGACAGCGTGCTAGGAGCCGAGAGCAGACCAGCGTTCTGCTCGCTGAGGCACTAGCTAGTCCCCACTGGACTGGCTTTAACTGGGGGGATGGGTGCTCAATGGTTTGATTAGGTACAAGGCTGATGAGCTAAAGAGAGCAATCAACATACGAGCTGCCAACAGGTAAAGGCGAGGAAGGAAGTGCAAGGGGGGTGGCTGGCAGAAGCTGTGGGAGACAGGATCCTGAGATCTCTGGAGAGAGGGTGAAGGAGGCTGCTTACTTCCCTGGCATGTTGCTGGACTGGTGGAGGAGATCCAACAAATAACACACAGGTGCTTATAAACTTGGAAGCATCCAGCCTCTTTGGGTAATCCCGAGGGTGGAGAAGGGAGCCTGTTACACAGGCCTAAGTTATGGATCAAAATATGCCATTGTGGGCATCCAGAGTCTCTCTCAGTGGCTTCTATGCCACTTAATACTGTGTCTATCTATTCCCTCTGCTCCTCTCTGGCCCCTTCCACCTGACAGCCACACAGTGCTCCACAAACATTAATGGTTCGGCCTCGCAGTATTTGGGGAAACTGAGGCCCAACCTGCCAGGAGTGTCCCTTGGCAGGAATGGCCACCTCCCCCCCTCCTGCAGCAGTGCTCTTTAGTAATCCCAGCCCTTGGCCAGGCGGTTTGTACTTTGGCTTGTTCTGTGTTTGTACTGCACCTAGCACCATGGGGCTGGACCCCTAGGTGCTGCCTCAGTGCTGATAATCAATAATTATTCCAATTGATAGGCTTATTGTATTTAATTAGGCTTGAAAACCATTAATACATGTACTTATCTGGGCGGCATCGTTCCTGGTGATTGCATGCTTGATGGAAAGACCGGAATAAGTCAAGCAAGTGAAAAACTCAGCACAGGTGGAAGTTCAATGCAATTAGCAAAAATGCCAAACACAAGATCCTTAGAACCAACGTCCTACATGTCCTGTATGGAGCAAAAGCCTGGAAAAATAATAAGTCCCTGTAGTGCAAACTGAACAGCTTTCCGTGCAGGTGACAGAATCAGCAACGAAGAGATCCCAGACCAGGCACAACTATCTACATCAACGCGAATGCGGCAGAAAAAAGGGTGGATGTGTTTGGAACACAGCACGATAATGGCTGAAGGAGAGTTACTGCATCCAAATATAAAAATGGTGGGGAAATGAGAGCAGGATGGGGGTAATTGGGCTGTTTGCCTGATGCACCTAATAGCGTGTGCAGACTGGTGATGATGAGAAAACACCTGCCCTTAAAGCTCTGGGAGCTAGGGCAGCAATTGACACACCTGGGCCATACAACAGATACATCAGATACAACTCCCACCTGTGTAGCCACACGCCAGGGCAATCAAATAGAGGAGAATTACCCGAGCCCACTTAGCCCCTAGCCATCGCTAATTCCATCCCCAAAAGCAAGAAAGCCCATGCACGCTACAGTGTCCCCCCCCGCACATCAATGCATTTGGAGTCGTTTGGACCAAGAGGAGAACACATTTAAAGTCGAGGGCCCTTCATGGGAAATGCCAGGCACAGCGGTGTTTGTGGCCCACAAAATAAATTGCGCGGCCAGGCAAGCAGCAGGAAAAGATCAGGAAGACAGGCAGGGAGGTGAAGTGTAACAGAGACGAGCAAGAGCCCCTGTGCTGGGGCTGTCTCTTCTAGGTGACCTGCATTAGGAAATATAATTGGGCCCTGGGCCCTTTCATGTTGGGATGGACACACAAGGCCCGGAAGGCAGCTTTGGATTTTTTCTCTTTGGTGCTTACTTTGCATTCAAAATTCAGGTCTTGTCCTCTCTGGGTTTCCAGGGCAACACTAGGTTGGAGACCTGGTCAGATCCTAGCCTCAGGAGTGTCATGCGAGTAAAAGCTGATTAACTGTGCGGGGGGTGAGGGGGAGAGGTGATTTTGTTCAGACTCTTTAAACCTCTTGGGTTTGCGTTGTGTTAAACAGGCATTTGAGTCAAACACGTGGTAAACGCTTGGGAACAAAAGTGTCTTTGCTAAAGCTCTGACACCTTCTCTGCTGGAATTTAAGACTGAAGAGCGGTGACACCCTCCATCTCTAGGATCTCCAAGGAGTTCTCCAGCAGAACCAGAGACGAGCAGACATTTCAAAGGGACAGAGTTAGGAAATGGACCTTTTCCAGCCTTCTTTATCCATCCTCAGGAAGCAAAAAGGCCACAACCATTTCCCCTTCTCTCTTCACAAGGCCCCTTGGAGCCGTCTGGGTTCAGCATTAGCATGGAGCTGCCTTGTCCTTCCCCAGCAGTGCTCATCAACGTCTGAGTGCACAACCAGTTTTTCCTCTGTCCCCACCGGCCGTGCCCTCCCAGGGGTTTGCTAGGGAGAGGATCGGCTAAGGAGATACTGTCCCCTCCTAGCCCGTGTGGCATGTTCAGAGAGTGTTGTGGGGCCACAGCTACCCAGCAGGGGAAACTAGCAGAGCTGCTGATGGAGCCGGCTGACCATGCTGAGTCTGGAAAAGGGAGCCCACGGCCCGGTTCTCTTCCACCCTCATCCACCTGCTTGGGGAAGGTGTCCCCTACTCCACCCCAGCCTGCTCAGATGGCACCTTCTCCACATCTGCCTCCATTATGATCTCTATCTCACCACCGCCATGCCTGGTGCTCTGCAGGCAAATGGAAGATGACAAGCTCCCTGCTCTGATGAACTTCAGATCTGTGGGGCCTTGCAAAATTCCTACACCCCCATCACATGACTTCCTACTGGGAACAGCCCCGTAAGAAAGTTTCTAGCCCTCATGCAGGAGCGTCGGCAGCCTTTTTGGCGTCCTAGGCGGTGGAAAGTCCCACCCTCAAAATGGCGCCCCCGACAGAGGCAGCGGAAGGTCCCGCCCCCGAAATACCACCAACGACCGCAGCGGCCAGATGTTCGGCCGACATGGTCGCCGCCCCCCAAATGTCAGCGCCCTAGGCGACTGCCTAGGTCGCCTAATGGGTTGTGCCGGCCCTGCCCTCATGGCTGTGGAAAAAGCTTCAAAATGTGACCCCTAAAGGTTCAAAAAGCAGAAGGCAAATAAGAAGAGCCCCAAATCTATTATTTTTATATAATCTCATGATTTTAAAGCCAATCTCATGATTTCTGGTGAGCTTGACTCCTGATTTTTCAACCTTTGGGGTTGGCCCTGCCGTAGGAGGAGGCATACCTGCCCTAGTTTTGTGATCTAGCCAGCATGGGCCTGAAATGTGAGGATGTATCCAGGGTTCCGACAGGCTGGTACAGCCTGCGCCAAGGCCCTCCTGCATTTAGGAATTAATAACAAGAACTATTGTTATGAGCTGGGGACACATCAGTTGGAAGTAACAGAGGAGGAGAAGGACCTCGGAGTATTGGTTGATCACAGGATGACTATGAGCCGCCAATGTGATATGGCCGTGAAAAAAGCTAATGCGGTCTTGGGATGCATCAGGTGAGGTATTTCCAGTAGAGATAAGGAGGTGTTAGTACCATTATTTAAGCTCAGTACCAATGTGGACACAAGAACAAATGGATATAAACTGACCATCAGGAAGTTTAGACTTGAAATTAGAGGAAGGTTTCTAACCATCAGAGGAGTGAAGTTCTGGAGCAGCCTCCCAAGGGGAGTAGTGGAGGCAAAAGACATATCTGGCTTCAAGACTAAGGGCGCTGCAGGTACTCCACCTCCCCATGGGGATTAGCTTAGCGCCGGGAGCCCAGCGCTGGGGCAATGTTCACACTGGCGCTTTGCAGCGCTGGAACTTGCTGCGCTCGGGGGGTGTGTGTTTTTTTCACACCCTTGAGCGAGAAAGTTGCAGCGCTGTAAAGCGCCAGTGTAGCCAAGGCCTAAGCTTGATAAGTTTATGTCGGGGATGGTATGATGGGATAGCCTAATTTTGGCAATTAATTGATCTTTGACTATTAGCAGTAAATATGCCCAATGGTCTGTGATGGGATGTTAGATGTGGTGGGATCTGAGTTACTACAGAGAATTCTTTCCTGGGTGCTGGCTGGTGAGTCTTGCCCACATGCTCAGGGTTTAGCTGATCGCCATATTTGGGGTCAGGAAGGAATTTTCCTTCAGGGCAGATTGGCAGAGGCCCTGGGGGTTTTTCGCCTTCCTCTGCAGCGTGGGGCACGGGTCACTTGCTGGAGGATTCTTTGCACCTTGAAGTCTTTAAATCATGATTTGAGGACTTCAGTGGCTCAGACACAGGTTTGATACAGGAGTGGGTGGGTGAGATTCTGTTGCCTGCATTGTGCAGGAGGTCAGACTAGATGATCATAATGGTCCCTTCTGACCTTAAAGTCTATGAGTCTATGATCTTCGTGGCTATTTTCAGCCATGATGGGCAGATCAAAGCTAGCGCGTGTACGTCTACCTACACTGCATTCACACCTCAGATTGTGGGGTCGACATACCCTAAGTTTGACAACACTTTCCGTGTGCATGACACACACCAGGGCCAGGAGCTCATGGGTGCAACAGTGAAGGCCTTGGCTTGTCTAGACGTGGGTCTGGAAGGCGTTAGCTCACGCCGGGTAGGCTTTAACCCAGCCCGTTTAACACATGTTGAAGGCACATTGCTTTGTCTACATTAGGCTGTTAACACATTAGCTAACACCTTCCAGACCCTAGTCTAGACAGGGCCTCGGTCTGTATGAGAACCTGTATGTCCCTTCCACACAGGGAATGTAGGCAGGCTTAGAACAACTCTCCACGCTGGGGTCTGGCCAGGGCACGGGGGTCCAGGCTACAATGACGCGTGAAGCCACCTAGAGTCACCAAGACATTGGTCAGAGCAAACCCTGCCCTGCAGCCCTCTGTGTTTTCCATCTGATTTCAACATCTGCCTCATAGGCTGACCAGATGTGCCATATTTAAAGGGACAGTCCCGTTTTTTGGGACTTTTTCTTATATAGGCACCTATTACCCCCCACCCCCTGCCCCGTTTTTTCACAGTTGCTATCTGGTAACCCTACCTCGGACCCTTAAAAATCTCATCCCCTTTGAGAACCCGACGGGCGGCCGCGTTGCCTTTCACAGCTGATTTTATGAATTTTATCCCCAGTTCCTGACAAGCCATTGGCACTTCCTTCTGGAAACCATGTTCTCACGCCCCGCTCCCCCTCGGTTCCTGCTTTCAACTCAGGGCCCTCTCCTGCCTCGCTGCAACCCTGCAAGCTTCCTCAGCGGGAAGCCCTTGTCCTCCCTCAGACAAGGCAGCCCTTTCACAGCTTTGGCTCTGATGCCCCCGGCTGCCTGACAGTGGGGAGGAATATAATGGATGCAGGAAATTAGCTTTCAAGTGGGATTCTGCTCAGAGATGTGCCCTGATATAAAGGGTTTTGTGAGGCGCCATGTTCATTTGTCCTTGAAGGTACTTCGGCAAATCCTCTATTGATTTCAGGCACCTCAATACCTTTCTAGCTCCTGGACCTGCAAACTCCTCCAGGCTCTGAGGGTCACGCTGGGGGTTCTCATCCTTCTCCCCAACCACTGCCAGTTGCAAAGGATCAGCTGGCAAATTCTACACCCAGGCAGCCCCCTCGTCTTCATGGGTTTGCACAGATGGGGCGGATGGGAACAGAGTGGCCAGCTCTGGCGATGATGCAGGAAGCAGGATTGAATCCAGCTCACCCCGTGCTGGCTCGTGCAGGGCGAACGGGAGCCGAACGTGGTTGTGTCCCTGAAGCGAACAGGGCGGGATTCTCGATCGCCCTACGCCTTGTGCAGCCGTCGACGCTGGAGCAAAGCGGTTGTGAACGGCTCCCGCATGCAAATGGTCAAAACCACCTTGGTCCTGAAAGCGGTTCAGTCCTCTGGAAACTGGTGAAGTCTGAACAGATCAGGGCTCTTTGAATCACCACAAACAGGGTCCACGCGAGGACTCTCTAAGCAGCTTAGCTGAATTCGTTTTTTATTAGTTTTTATTATTTGTATTTTCACAGTAGGTGGAAACTCCTGCTATGGAACAGGGCCCCACTGTGCTAAGCACTCTACAAACACAGGAAATCTCCCCCCTGGAGACGGGCTCTGAGCAGAGTATCCTGGGATAACGTCACCCACTCTGGAAAGCGAAGGGGAGAATTTCTCAACCGTTTGGCCTGGGAGCATGAACTCAGGACTGGGCTTTTGGACACACCTGGGCCCTAGTCCACACTCTGCTGCTGGGTGACCTTGGGTAAGTCCCAGCCCTGCTCTGTGCCTCAGTTTCCCCATCTGTAAAATGGGATGCCGAGACTGCCCTCCTGTGTGCGGTGCCTGGAGCTCTATTGGTGAAAAGTGCTAGCTAAGAAGTGGGCGTTATGACTCTATATTTACATTTTATGCCAAATCTCTTTTCCAGCTTCAGGCCCCTGCATAGCCTGGCTCCTGGTGGCAGAGCTGAGAACACCATGCTGGGGGTAGCACCCTTCCCTTTTCAGGGCTCCTTTGCAAGCAGCGCCTTGCAGCAGGTGATAACGAGACCGCTCGAGCTCTCCCTTTCCACATCCTTCTCCCCAGCAACTAATTTCCCCCGGGGCTCCCAGCGGGCAGAGCCCTAGTGCAAGGCACACGTCGGCATCCTCCACCTAACAGGCTCTGCAGACAGTAATATTATGGAGTGTAACCGACGGTTCTGGGTGGTGAATCATAGACACAAGTACAGCGTGACAGTCCTGCCCAGCCTCACAAGGCCACATCTAGGGAAGGATGCCACAGGCTGATGCTCAGGCCCTTGGAGAATAAAATTCCTCTTCTCTACAGATATGTATAGTGAGTGTATAGGGGGTGTATATGCACAGTGCCATGGGGTCTGGGGCAAACCTAGGGCATTTCAAAGGCTTTGCTTTTCCATAAGCAGTCTCTCCTCTGCAGGTTCCGGCAGCACTGAAGGCTTTTAAGTGTGTGTGTACAAGGTCTTTGTGTACACACACACACACATACCCCTATATAAAGTGTGCCTGGATCTAGTTAAAAGAGAAACCGGAGCTTTCCAAATGGAGTGGAAGCATTTAAATATCCAGCTCCCCCCCCAGGAGTTGAACCGCACCAGATCTAATCCGTCTGCTCTGATGTGGGTGGGTGTGAAATTAGAAGCGTCTGTAACAACCACCCACTATGAGGAACTGCAAAATGTTGGTGTTTTGGGATAATGTAAAAGCAAAATTGGGTGGGCTTTTTTTTCCTTCTTCAGGCCAGTGTTGATTTGGGTGGATTTGTATTTTCTGAAATCCTGTAGTAACTGAAAAAGTGGATTATTTCGACGAGGCTGGTTTTTGTCTTCAACTCCTGTGAGTCTGACCTGAGATTGGGGCTTTGAGGGGTGTCCCACCCCAGGCAACTTGACAGAGCACAAGAAATGTGGATCTCAAAGGAGATCAGTAGCATTGCCCCCATTTTGCAGGCAGGGAAACTGAGGTACGATAAGTGGCAATGACTTGCCACAGGTCACCCAGCAGAGCCAGGATTAGAACACTGGTATTCTGAAGTGCACTCTGGCCACTAGGCCACACTGCCTCCCTTAAACTTACACCACTTAAGTGCCACACAGATATTTACAGATTTCCCCTCATGAAGCTCCTGGGAGGCTCTGTGCGAGTGTGGTTCCCTTTGTCCTTGTCACCTGGGCCCACCTGGAGCTGAGGCCCTATCAAGAACCCTGGTGTGACAGCGCCATGCCAGCAGCCAACAGCAAGCTGTCCCCTCGCTGCTCTGAAAGCAAAGGAAGGACCGAGACATACAGCCATGGAAAAGCCCTGCCCTGCGGACTGTTTGTACCTGCCCCGTTTGGCTGTGAAGATCCCGAGCGATTCACCAAACATACGTGACTCAAGGGAAACTGACGATGGCTCCCGGGGAGGCATGGCTGACTTCTGTGTCACTCTCAAGGCTAGACCGATATCGACGTGCAGCCTTCGCGGTGTAAGGTGACATGTGTCGTGACAAGGGTCTGCCTAGGCCCAGCTGTGCACGCGGGGCCATGTTTTCAAAAGAACTCCACATGCTTGGAGAATCTGGCCGATGGTGCTCCCCGGAGAATCTGGCCCTGGTCTGTTTTGGCCCTAGTGTCTCCTGGACTTTGTAACAGGCCTTTCATCTCTAGTTTGAATTCAGATCAAGTCAGTCCTGACTTAAAAGCTGGTGCTATCTCAGGGCTGGCGTGGCGTGAGTTTTCCCATGAGACTGATTTCCACATCCTAAATTATCACCTGCACACCCAGCAGTCTCCAGGAGAGAAGCCAAGACCCTGAGTGGTCCCTGCCCTCACCAGCGGTTGTCTCTGGCTTGGCAAGGGAGTGTTGGCAGAGGATGCAGGGTGTTGTGGTGCAGGTGTTGTAGCTAAGCAGAATTCCCAACTGGTACAGGCCTGTCACCTGTCCTGGCTGCTTTTCCCCCCACGCCTCTTCCTCTAAGCCCTTCCCATCCCAGTACCACAAGGGCCCAAGACCTCCCCATCAACCTCCCCGTGATTGTCCATTGGTCCAGGAGCAGGGAGCTGGACAGGGGGCATCTCTGCCAGTGGGAGCCTTTTTCCAGTCCCTCGTCCATCCAGGCGGGGTTCCTATGCGCAGCATCCACTATCTCCTTGGCCTCCTTCTCGGCATGGTGGGTGCTAGTGTCCTCAGCTCTGTTTCCCCCATCCTGGTTTGTTTATTTGTTGTCCCCAGTATTCAGTTGATTTCTGGGGCCCGGGGCCCCTCCCTCACCCAAGGGCCTTCTGTTGCTTTGATGGGCTCTGCCCACCAGTCCCAATCACCAAATAGGCTCCAACCTTTCACCAACACCCAACTCACTTTAAAAAGCAGCCCAGTAACACATGGGGAAAACCTGCCAACACCGGCTTTCCTTGTGCGTTATGGAGTCCCAAAGCCCCAAGGTCTTCACCACTGGCTCTTACTGGCACAGGGAGGCTAGTCCCAGCGTGCAGCTGGCTATAGTCCCCTCCTCCATGGTGATGCGCACTGCACCCCAGAGGTGGCTGCATTTTGGCATGGGATGAAACGACCATTACAAATTGCTTTGCAATGCAGCTTTTAGGATGAAAGCCTCTGTTATAAGGGAAAATACGACTCTCTGGGTGAATTCAATACAAGTTCCCCGTGGAAGCTGAGGACTGGCCAGGGTTTTGGGACTAGAACCCAAAACGCTGCCATCTCTGCCCAGGTTGCTTCAGGGCTGTTTTACCAAATGAAATCACCCTGGGGCAATGCCTGGGAAAGATTCTGGGCCCCATTCTGATCCTGTGTATGCGGGCGTAAATCAGGAGTAATACCACCGATCTCAGCGGACTCACACAGGTGCAAACAATTGGGACCTTTAATGCTCGCTTCCCCCAGGCTTCCCACCTAGCACCAAATGCCTCCCTTTATTGCCTGCTCCTCCTGGAGTGACTGTCCCAGAGACGTGGCAAGTTGTCACTGCCCCGGGGTTGGAAGACAGGTACCTGGCTGTCTGCATGCAGCAAGCCAGGACCTGCCGTGGCAGAGTCTCTGTCTCATCCTGGCTGTGCAGGGCAGATGCTGCTCTGGGACCAGGGCTGACGCGAAGGGGCTTGACCGAGATGCAGGAGGCTGGGGTTCGGAAGCGGGAGATTGGGAATATTATGCCACTCAGATCAGGGCTCCCTCCAGACAGTGGCTGGAAACAGCTGTTTCAGACAAAGGTGCAAGAAACCCCCTAGTGGACACAGATGGAATAACCTGCCTTTAGGGGCAGTTTCTGCCTGACCCGCCTCAGTTAGTGTCCTGTTTGTGCCCTGGAGCATGGGGACTTTTACCCAGTGCACGAGTGAAGCTCCAGCCAGTGTCCCAGGGGAGCCTTGTAGCAAAGGCAAAAGCTAAATGCCCCCGCCCAGATCTGCCCCTGCCCTCCCCCCCCAGCCAACAGCCCTCGGCTAGCAGGGAATAAAACCATTCCCTGACTCCTTGTCCTGAGTCTTATATTCAGTAACACCCCCCCCCACACACACACGCGCGTCCGAGGGGCTGGCTGGCAAGGCGGGGAATGGGCAGACACCCCATGGGGGGGGCAGACACTAAGTAAACAACCCTTGGGCTAGGGAGCAGCTGCCTTTGGGTGGCAGGTGCGAGTCGCCTTCTCTCTCCCCTCCCCCAGCCCCAGCCCTCCCTCCGCGCTGGATGGCTCTCACCTTGGGACACGCAGGAGCCCATCATGGGGGGCTTCTCTTCATCCACCTCTTGGACAGCTGGGGGCTCATCTCTTCTCTCCCCGGCTCGTCTGCTCCCAAGCCGGCTCCGCCGCCCGCCCGAGGTGCGGCCAGAAGACCCAGCTCCCCCTCCCAAGCCCCCACCCCCCGTTTTATTATTTTTTTCCTCCTCGGCGCTCGGTTACTCCCCCTGCCCCGCTCCCCCCTTCCCCAAGTTCGCAGGCGCCCGTGGCAATGTCTCCGGGAGCCGCAGGGGAAGAGGCAGGCGGCGCGGCGCGGAGGAGGAGGAGAGCCGGACGGACGTGCACACACACGGGAAGAAAAGGCAGCTCTGCCAGGCAGGGCTCCTGGGGGGATTAGCCGGGCTTTAGCCACCGCCCCTCTCGCCTGGCTGCTCTCCCCGCCAGCGCTCGCTGGAGCTGGGAAGCCGGGGGGGGCTTTGTCCTTCCCTGCCCGTGGAGAGGAGCCCACTTGTTGGGCTCCCTGACTGCACGGCCGGCCTGTCTCTCCTCGCCCTGACCCCCGAGTCGGCGGTGATGCTGCCTGAGGGGGGTTACAAACAGGCTCCTGACAATGTAACACCAGCCCCCCCCCCCAGCTGTGACTGAAGCACTTTGCAGGGCCCCAGAACTAACACGTGTCTCCGCCGGCTGCAGGCGGGGTGGGAGGCTTGAGTGACCAGGGCCAGGGGGCAGGGGCGTCTCAGCGGGGGGGGGCTTGATGCTGGAGTTTGCTTCCCACTCCCCCCACTTGCCCAGTGAGCTGCACTTTGCTGCTTCCAGGGCAAAGAGGGCAGATCACCCAGGGCCGCCCCTAGCTATTTTGGTGCCCTACGCAGCCCCCAGGGCTCCACAAAGTGTGTGTGTGTGTGGGGGGGGGGGTTGACCTGCAGCGGTGAGCCAGGGGAGCGGAGCAGGCTGGGGCCGGGTTGCTCCACTTACCATGCGGTGAGTGCAGGATCGGGCCTGGCTGCAATCCAGGGGAGTGGGAGCGGGGCTGGGGGAGGCCTGGGGAAGAGCTGGAGCAGGGGCTGCAGCAGCACGCAGCTGCGCAGGGCACCAAGAAATATGGATGCCCCAAATTTCCTGCTGCCCGACACAGCTGCCTACTTTGCCCATGGGTAAGGACGGCCTTGGGATCACCCCTCGGCTCTGGCATTCGCTTGGGGGCAGGGATTGTGGTGGTGATGGTGGGGCGGCTTTGCTGAATTTGATGGCTCTTAGGGAAGGCAGAGGGGGTTGTTTGCTTGTACCAAGGTCTCTCTGTAAAGACAGGACTAAACAACCAGCCCGCTCCCCGCCCCTCAGTTTGGATTATGGGCAGCCCCCTGGAAGCAGCCAGCACTGGAGATTTTCAGGCTTAGTCTGTGCTTATGATATTTCTGGTCTAAATCACCTGACCCAAGAGGTTGGGAGAAATTCCCTTTACAGTACTGCGAGTCTTGTGATATGTGGTGTTTTTCTGAAAGCCCCAGCTCCCGGAGCCAGGGGAATCTCAGCTTTCCTTTGTTCCCAGTAAGCTTCCAGCCTGCCTGGTTGCGGAGGAAAACATGGAAATGTGACCCCAATGTACCCTAAAAGCTCCAGAGGGAGAAGGCAAAGATAAAGAATGTCACATTTATTTTTAAAAAATCATTATTTTTAACCCAAGCTTGTGGTTTTGGGGGGGCCTGGACTCACGAGGCTGGCGGCACTGCTTTGGGGGCTGAAGAATCGCAAAGCACCAGCTTGTCTTCTCCTTAACAAAATACTTAGATCCTCAGCTGGTGAAAATCCCCGGTGACTCCAGCGGAGCTGTGCCAGTTTAGAGCAGCTGGGGATCTGGCCCACTGACTTAAATGGAGCGATGCGGATTTGCGCCAGATGAGGATCTGCCTCTTAAGTTTTGTAGACTAGAAACTCCAGCAAGTGCAATCTCGAGGTTGGTCAAAGCGGGTTAGAAGCTCCCACTCTGCACTAGCAGCTGCCCTGCCCAGCTTTGTCTCCAGGCCAGTCAATGACAGGCAGGCACTGAGTAGAACAGCAGTTGCAACAATGTGCGTTCATTTTACTGCTGCCAGGCACGCCTGGCCAGTAGGGACATGGCAGACCGCCGGTGTGCTGACCGATAATAGAATTTGCTCTTTCTCTCTCGAAGCGTTTTAGAAACATAAACCCCAGCATGACCAGGGGGAAGTGGATGAGGTCCATGGCTGAATGGAAGGAGAGACGCTTTCTACCCAAGTGCAGCTGGAAAACAAATTCTTGGGCCCAGCTCCTCAAAGGTGCATGATTTCAATGGGAGTTAGGTATCTTTGAAGATCTGGGCTTTTAAGGCTGCTGCTGCTTTGGGCATCTGGGAGCAGCCGGGGTCCGTCGTCGGGACAGCCAGGTTACAAAGCCCAGTGACAAGCAGCAGATAAACGTCCGCTTTGGGCCGTCCGTTTTTTACCCACAAACGCTTATGCCCAAATCCATTTGTTAGTCTATAAGCTGCCTTGTTGTTTTCATTCTCTTTGGGAGCCGCCCTGATCTCTGCCATCTCTCCTGAACCCTTCCCCACCTCAGCTCGCTGGCTCTGCCCTGCCGGCGTCTCAGGGCGGGATGAAGAGGCTGCTTTTGCCCCCTCCGGATGTGACTCTGCCCTCCCGGAAGCAGAGGGAGGGAATGTCCCTGCGGGCCTGGTGATGGGGCGTGCACTCCGCACTGGCAGAGAAAGAGTTAACTGGAGCAGGAGGGCAATGAGTGCACCTGGAGGGTGGGCCAGGCCCAGCGGAGGGGAGCTGCTGGCTAATACAGGAAGGATTCCAAGGGACTAGGGGGAGGTAGGAGGTGAGTTGGTCTGAGGACTCTCTGCTGATGGGAGTGCTGGCGAATGGCAGGTGGACAGACGTGGACACGCCGACAGTCTGGGGAGAGGCAGACAGGAGCTGGCCCTCCAGGGAGAAAGCCCTGACAGGCAGCGTGTGGGCCAAGAGCAGGAAGGGGCTCTGGGAAGGAGTGAAGGGTCTGTGGAGGAGGGGGCCCAGGCAGGCGCTGGGGAAAAGGGCCTAGAGACAGGGTAAGGTTGGAAGTGGTCCAGGGAGGCAGCCAGGACCCTGAGGGAGCAGACTTGCTACAGGGTCCCTGGCCTAGAACTGGCCCCGGAGGAAGGTTGTGCGACCCACGGTCCCATATTCAAGGGGTGTAAGGAACTGAGCCCAGAACTGGGCCGAAGATCTGGCAGGAGGTTATTGGATTGCTGGGTGGTGGAACCTGTCCCCCCCGGAACGCGGGGGCTGTACGTTTGCTGGCCGGAGGGAGAAGCAGCTGGCTCAATGCAGGGCTGGAGCAACTGTCGTGAAGGGATGTCAGCAGAGGACATCCTGGAATGCCAGGCCCAGCCGTGAGGGGGGTGAGTCACTGCTCTGCATGCCCCCATGTGCCCATTTATGGGGCCCCTTCCCTCCAGATGACCCTCTGGCTGCACTGTGTTAAACAACCATGCGACGTAAAACCACTATCCTACAAATACACTAACAAAACTCTGCTGAGGCCCAAATGTCGGACGCCACATGTGACCAGGACCCAAGAAAGTTATTTGTGCCGGGAAACTGGATTGGGGATGGATCCCTTCCTTCAGTGCAGATAGTTCTGCCCAGCCCTACTTGAGATCTCCACCCTAGGAGGGTGGGGGATTAGCTTTGCTAGTTGACTTTAGCAGCAGCTCATTGTGGCAGGACAGAGGGAGGAATGATGGGCTTGTGGCTAAGGCAGAGAAACCATCTCAAGGGAAACCGCCCCAAGACTTCAGTGTGGGTTGGGGAGAGGGAGTTAACTGAGATGCTGCGAAGGGGTTAGACTTCAAAGGGGTTGGACTAGTGGAATGCTGCCGTACTGTGTATCCCTGGAGAGGAGACGGGCTGAAACACTGGGAAAGAGACCCAGGAAAATGTGGCTGGATTTGGGATTTGTAACTGGCCTGTTTTAAACACAGCTCCTTCGATGGCTTCTTCTAAGCAACTGATTTAAACATTGGCTTCAATGTCATAGGATGCCGTTAAGACTGCTTACCTTGCCACTTCTAATCTGGCTGGGTAGTTATTAATCACCAGCAGGTCCACCGGCCCTGAAACAAAATTCGGTTGCCCATCAGTGAACATTCTTGGTTGGCTGACGATACACGAAAGAATGGATTCGCGATAACAGACTTGGGCGTTCTCTTACCAAGAGAGACGCACCCCCAGAGGCCGTGACTTGCGCACTGTAATCGCTGTTAAGCTCTCCTCAGAGAGACGGCTGCGATTGTAACGGAAGTCGCCAGTTCAGTGCCTGTATTCTGTCGGCTTGAGTTTGATTGGGTATGTGAAGTAACTCCTGTGACCGAATATTGAAAGCTGCACCCGCACTTGGCAGCGAGGGAGAGCCGGTTAAAGCCAGCCTATCATTTCTTGTTTCGCTAAATATTTTTAGTAACTTTTAAAATAAAATTACTTGGTGTCTGTAGCGGGGCGGCTGCCCCACTCCGGGAGAGCAGGGGTTAAAAGCAGCCCTTGGAGAGGGCTGGGGCAGGGACCCAATTAGAAAAGGGATTAAGAGCAGCTGAGGGAGGCTGGCTGGGTAGCTGGCCCCAGGTGTGGCTAGCTCAATCAGGGCACCGCTGGCCCTGATATAAGGGCTGTGAGCCAGGAGACAGAGTTTCACTCCAGCCCTGCAGCGAGAAGGACCTAGCTGCCTGGGCACACAGGGTATCTGGAACAGAGCAGTGCTGGGGAGCTCTGGCCTGGCGAGTCCCCAGGCTGAGGCCTTGCTGAAGGCCAAAGGAGGTACTGGGGCTGCAGGGAGATATCTGGGCCAAGAAAAGCAGCAGGTCCAACCAGGGGCGGCTCTAGCAATTTCGCCGCCCCAAGCACGGCGGCGCGCGATGGGGGGCGCTCTGCCGGTCGCCGGTCCTGCGGCTCCGGTGGACCTCCTGCAGACGTGCCTGCGGAGGGTCCGCTGGTCCCGCGGCTCCGGTGGACCTCCCGCAGGCATGCCTGTGGATGCTCCACCGGAGCCGCCTGCCGCCCTCCCAGCGACCGGCAGAGCGCCCCCCACGGCATGCCGCCCCAAGCATGCGTTTGGCGTGCTGGGGCCTGGAGCCGCCCCTGGGTCCAACCCCCTTGCCAGTGACGAGTGGCCATTGCAGGCTTCCCCAGTGAGCGAGGGCTAGATGATGACTGGCAGTAGCCACTGAGGCAAGATGGGCTTAGAGGGTTGAGGGCTCCCCTGGGGGGGAGATCCAGAGTGTGGGGGTACTGCTGGGGCAGAACCCCAAGGTAAAGGGTATTGGGGTCTGGGAGGGACACAGGGCCTGAGGCAGGAGAGACACCAGCCAGCAGGGGGTGCGCCACATGCTGGAATCGAGCTAATTCCCGGATGACCAGCAGGAGGCGCCGCGGTGGTGAGTCTGTGACCTGTTACAGTGTCCAGCAACTTAAAACTCCTGCTTTCAGCCCCACGCTGGCTAGGTGTGCTCTGGGCTGGGGAAAGTTTGAGATCCCCTGAGCTACTCTGCAAGACTGGATCTGGATCCAGCATGGTTTAGAGGCAATATGGCCTAGTGAACAGAGCACATGTTGGCAGGAGGGGACGTGGAGTTTATTCCTTGCTCTGCTCTGGGACCTCCTCAGGCAAGTTACTTCTCCAGCCTGTGCACGTTTCCCTCCTGCAGCCTGTGTTCTCCAGGGGACGGCGTCTTTCTCACTGTCTGTGTAGAGTGACTCCCCGTCACCAGCGGCTCCCTCTTTCCCAGAATCACTGGGCTTAGACTTAGGGAGGGGGCTGAGGCTGGGACACTGAGGGTCCCAAAGGTGAGGGGTTTGTCTGGGGCCTGGCTTTGGCAGGTAGGGTGAGGGAGGGGCCATCTCCTGCGTCACGTCAAGCTGGGTTGGAGGCCGCCCCAGAAACCAGAGGCAGCCCTAGGCCCCGGGCATGTGCGCATCCCATCGCGAAGCCCTCTGTGTGGCCTGGCAATGGAAGTGGAGCTGCTAGGCCGCAGGTTCAGATCCAGCCCTGGTCATGACCAAAAGTTGTTGGGGTCTAGTGGCTACCGGACAGAACCCCTATCCCCACTGGCGGTAACTAGCCCCCTTGCTGGCAGCGCCAGGAAAGAGATCAAGGGGTGACTGGGCCATAGAGCTTGATCTCCCATCATGCCTCAGGGGTCGGGGGGCATACCCACAGAACAGGGGCACCAATGGAAATTGAGGTCTCTGCTCTCTAGGGTGGGCTGGCTGGTGGGCACCTTCCGCCTGTGTTAAAATCACACTGAAGTACAAAACTCTCCAGGGACAAGCCGGGTCCAGGCAGTGCATTGGCATGAAGACGAGGCGTTTCTACAACGTGCTCATGAGTTCCTCCATGTGGTGAGAAGCAGGGTCTGTCCCAGGTCTCCTGCAGTGGGAAGTTTATGGCATTTATCTCATTCACAAGCAGAGAGATGCACACGCTCTCAGGGCAAACTCGCACAAACAGCCATCAGAGCACACAGATCTAAGCACCCCGTCTCCCACAAACAGATGCACAAATACACAGTGAGAAATGCACTCGCTCCTATATATGCAGACAGCCTGAGACACGACCGTTCCCACAGCCTACTCTGTACCTAGGCTTGGCAGGATTAGATTTGTGTCGGTAAACTTTGATTTCACCACGCACACATACGATGAAAAAATAGTTCCAGCGATGATTGAAATTTACAGAAAGGCAAAGTAAGAAAACTGATGCTTGAGAACTCATTAGAACTTGATTTCAGGATATTGACTTTGTATATTTTGACCTGTGCTGCTGACAATTTGTGTTTTTTAGAGCGACAAGGTGGGCGAGGTAATCCCTTACCGTTCTTACTTACCATGTTCTGTTGGTGAGAGAGACTAGCTTACCCAGAGCTCTGCGGCAGGGTCTCCTGACCGCTCTGACAGTGGGACCAACACGGCTACAGTGCCACTGCCTGCAATTTGGGTTTAATGGTTACAGAGCTTTAACTCTTTGAATATCAATCTCTACTGTCAATAAGTCTGAATTCTGTCATCCCCCTCTGCCCCCCACCATGGTATGACCCCCACATAATTTACCACAACTGTGAAAATACAAGTTGATTTTTTAAAAAAAAAAAAACCTTAAAAATAAACACTGACATTAGCCTAGGCAGGAAGTGGCCAGAAACCCTGGTTGTAGCCCGGGCAGTGGCTCCGCTGGCCCGGGGTGTCACCTTGCAGGTGTACGTCAGGGAAAAACCAGCCTCTCCTCGGTTGGGCCTGAGTAAGTGGCTGACTGAAGTGTTAGGGAAATAAGTGTCGTGTTCCTTTCTTAGCACCAGTTGTGCCACACCTAGGCAGCCGGCCAAGCACGCACCCACACAGACCCCAGCTGAATCATCGTCAGTCTGGGAAGAGAAGATGGCGCTGGCTTGGAAGCCTGTTTACTAGAGAAAATGCTCCTGCCCTGGAGTCTTTGGGAGCGAATAGACACGGGCTCTTTCCAGCATAGTCTTCCGCACGTGTCCTTGTGTCACCTCAGGCTGCGGCCCTGATCCAGCAATCAAGGGTCACAGGGGCCTGGGCTATTAGGTCTGGTTGCAGGATTGGGGCTTTAGGTGATTAGCTGCGAGGGCCAAGCCTCGTGTCTTTTATATACCTGCAAAGCCCCAGCTCACCCAAGGGGTAATGACACAGGAGCAGAGTGATGCCAAGAAAGTGGGAACTACTTGCACGCCCCTTGCTCGGCACTTCTCTGGAGCCAGCACCTCCCCTGGTGTCGGGGGCACGCCAGGGTGGAGAGAGGGCGTGGTTGGAGCACAGCTGGCAAATCCTCACCACGGGACCATAAGCAGCTGAGGCCCCTGGCTGTTTTAACCCGCTCTGGGGCTGAGGCAGAGAATCCAGGAGCTGTAACCAGCTTCCCGCAGGTCCCCTCCTGATGCACCTGAGAATCTGCCCTGCAGCGTTTGCTGGAGGTGGATGTTCTCACTAAGGTCAGAACCTGCTTTCTGCTCTAGCCCTGCTGCAGTCAGCTGATTGTGTCATGGGGGCTGTAAGTTTCCAAGGCTCTGTTCTGACCCCCAGCAAACCTGAGCTTGGCCCTTTCTGAGATCTCTGAGCATGATGCAAAACTCGCCTTTGCCCATCTGTTCCACTGCAACCCTGCCCTCCTCTCCGAGGCAGGAACCTTCCAGCCAGGTGGCCAAGCCAGACCTACACACGCAGTGATGGGACATAGTGACAGGGCCCAGGCCCTAACTGCTGGGGCACAGGCTGTAGGAAAGACTCCTGCACTGACGTAGCAACTCTCCCTTGACAGTCATTAATGGGTTAACGCTCAGCCTGCGTGGGCAGGATTCCCCTAACCCCTTACACAGGTGAGGAAACCTGCACCTTGAGCAAGTGGCTTCCTCTGGTCCTGTCTCAGTGTCTGAGCCAGGAGGAGAACCCAGGTGTCCTGCTCTAGCTGCTAGATAACACTGCCCTCGCCTCTGGCCTTTGGGACTTGCAAAACTCAGTCTCTTTGCAACCTTCTCCTGACCCAGCCTCGCCAAGGGGAGTGCCCCTGAATGCCAACCAGTCCTGGATTTCACCAGCAGGGGGCGCTGCCGCACTAAAGAAATGACCCTTGTGGAAAAGGTTTTGCTGTGACCGCCTCGGCAGCCTTTATTCCTGGGGGGCGACTGCTCAACCCCACTGCTGCCTCGAGTCCCCAAGGGGCGCAGGCCAGGCTGGAGAGGCAAAGAACGTGTGCGTTAGTGTGTGAGATGATCAGCCCCAAACCAGCTTGTGTCCAGAGCGCTGGGATTCCGGGCCCCAGTCTGGCCCCCAGTAAATTCGCTTCTCTGCCTTAGTCCATTGAGAGCATCCTTCCTTTCTGTATTGCCCAGATACCGTGCGGCTGGCTGGTTATTCCTGGGCTCTGTCCTTCAGAAGGTTTACCAGAGGGACGGGAGAAAGGAAAGTGAGATTAGGGCCTCAGGAGTGGATGCTACCAAGTCACAGGGTTCAGATCCCAGCAGCGTCCTTGCAGCTTTCCAGGGGAGAGAAACTGAGTCACGGACAGTTTCTGTTCTGCAGCAGAGCTGTGCCAATAGCTGATTTTTTCAGGTTGCTGGCAAAGCCAAAACATCGGGGGGGGGGGAATAGTTTTGGGTTGCCCCCCAAGGAGCATTTTTTTGGCTAATCAGAAAGTCCCCATCTGTCCTAAGGTGACACCATTTCACAGCTTGAGTTGTGGCTTATTTAGGGCTGCCCAGGGGGGGAGGGCAAGTGGGGCAATTTGCCCCAGGCCCCGCAGGGGCCCCCACGAGAATATAGTATTCTATAGGATTGCAACTTTTTTTTATGGAAGGGGCCTCTGAAATTGCTTTGCCCCAGGCCCCCTGAATCCTCTGGGCAGCCCTGGGCTTATTTCATTAGCGTTTGTATAGTCCTTTGCAATTCCATTGTAGACTAGTCCAGGCGCACAGTTGTACCAGCTGAGCTGAAGGTGAGATTTTTATAATTGGTGCAGCTTTGTAGGTGGATTCTCTTATCACATTAGCTTGCACTGGGAGAAAACCGGTTTTAAACCAGCAGGAGAGTTTGCACACACATGTTGCACTGAATTAACTAAACTGATTTAAATCAAGCCAGTGCATCTGCTCTGTTTTACCAGCCGTTATTTCGAGCTCATTGCCGTAAGGCTGAAGTGCTAATGATCCTCTGCTAGAAGGTGCCGTGGGAATGCCACAGAGTGCGACACCCAGAGCTGCAAAACTCCTGCGGAATGTGGAAGCCAGTGGCTGGTGGTAGGGGCTTAGTCAGATTTACCAATGTGCAAAATTCTCCACTCCCCCTCTTTGCCTAGCTGAGGTGCCAAATTCACATTCACAGCAGAAGAGCAAATGCTAAGGAGCACCGCGTCCCATTTCTGGCCTCGCTGATTCACAATGGGATTTGATTTTGTTTTAAGCCATTTCAGGTCTGATTTTAATTGGCACTGTCTCTGCCTGACACTGGCCGCTTGGCTGGGAGGCTGGGCCAACTAGAGGTGGGTCCCAATGAAGATTCAGCTGCTCTTTCTTTTCCTGGTGGGTGGGAGATTCCCCCCTCCGCGCTGCCTTCCCCCTGTTACCCAAAGCTTTACCTTGTCTTGACTCAAGAGACTCAGGCCTGGGACTCTGCTTCAGCTGTGCTCCCGCTAGGCCTGAAACCAGAGATGAGTCTGAGCCAACATCTCAAACCGAAACAACTCCGACTCTAGGGTCCAGACTGCTGCAACATAGGTCTAAAACCCATTTAGAAATGGGAGCCTTTGGGTGGCATTTTCAATGGTGCCTAAGGGAGTTGGGAACCCAGATCCTATTAAATGCCAGTGGGAGTTGGGCATCTAACTCCTTGAGGAGCTTCTGAAAGCCCCATCCTAGGGCTGGATTGTGATACACCTTAGTTCATTGATGTCAGTAGGGCCATCTGTGCACTAAGATATTCTTCATCTCTAGTAAGGGTCTGGCCCTTAACCAAGACAGGGACTGCGCTCTGCTCTCCTCCAGAGCAGCTGCCCAGGGACCCACTGGTGGTCAGTGTGTTCTAGGTATAAACCGTGGTGCATGTGTTACCAATCCCCACCTGGGTCAGCAGCTGGGCCTCAACCCTGGGATCATTGCCATAGACCTCTCCTGTTTGAGCTACGGGAGTAACTCCATTAACCAGCTGCAATAGTAAGCTGCTCTCTTCCGGCGGCCAGACACTAAATTGGAATGTAACGCACATGTTGCCGGTATGTTACATAGGCACGTTAAAAGAAAAATGGAGGAGGGACCAGGAATCCGGTGGTGGGAGGGACTTTGGGGGTATCATCTCCTGGGGACCATAGTGCTGGAGGAAAGACTACAGGTGGAAGGCTCTGGGGCAGGCTAGAGGCAGTCTAGTGAATCCATGCAAGAGGAGCTTGCAGTGATGGCAGACAGGGCGGGTCTGTGGACTGCTGGTGCTGGTATGTGTCCAGGGGTGGCTGTGTAAGGACAGGGAGGGCTGGCTAATAGGGTAATTATGCCGTCTGGGCCCAGCGAGATGTAAACAGGGATACTATTAACTGGCTCGGGTTGCAACATCAAAGCCTGGAGATGGGCCTTGTGAGCTGATCCTTGGTGAGGAATGCAAGCGATGCTGACAGGGCTCTTTGGAAAGGGGGAGGACGATGGCAGCTGGATAGCGGCCCATGGAAAAGGAGCCCAGCGTAACCGACCCTTATGCAGCTGCCAGGACATGGTGCAGATTGTTGTGCCAGCACATGAGTGCGAATGCTGCTGGGAGGGGAGAGGAGGACGGCGAACGGGCTGGAGTGGCAGGGGGTCGCGGGGCAGGACCGAGGGGCATTGGCGGAGCTGTGATGGTGAGGGGGCTGTGGGCGGGAGTGAGGGGCATTGGCGGAGCTGTGATGGTGAGGGGGCCGAGGGACGCTGGCGGAGCTGTGAGGCGAGGGGGCTGTGGGGCGTGGCCAAGGGGCACGGGTGGAGCTGTGATGGCAAGGGGGCTGCGGGACGGGAGCGAGGGGCACTGGCAAAGCCTTGAAGGTGAGGGGCTGTGGGGCGGGGCCAAGGGGTGCTGGCGGAGCTGTGATGGCGAGGGAGCTGCGGGGCGGGGCCGAAGGGCGCTGGTGGAGCTGTGAGGGGGCTGCGGGGTGGAGCCAAGGGGTTCTGGAGGAGCTGTGAGGGCAGGAGCGGCGCCAGAGTTTCTGGTGCTCTAGGCAGAATTTGGGGGGTGGCATTTTGAGCACTCCCCACGGGAGCTGCTCAATTGCCTGACGCTGTTTTCCGCGGCACGTCGGCAGAAGGTCCTTCTTTGGCGGCGCGACGGGAGCGGAACCGGAAGCTCCCGTGCGCCCCGTGGGGAGCACACAAAATGCCGCCCCCCGAATCCTGGCGCCCTAGGCGGCCGCCTAGGGTCGCCTAATGGAAGCCCCGGCCCTGTGTGAGGGCAAGGGGGCCGGGAGCGAGGGGCGCTGGCAGAGTTGTGATGGCGAGGGGACCAAGGGGCGCTGGTGGAACTGTGAGGGTGCTGTGGGGCAGGGCCGAGGGGAGCGAGGGGCGCTGGCAGGGGTATGTGGGTGAGGGTCCCAGGGCTGGAATGACCGGTATCCTGCAGGCCAGGGCAGGGTGGGCGAGTTCTCAGCTGGCTAGGAAAGGATTCTGGGAAAGAGCCTGGCCTGGCTGTAGCATCTGGAGAGCGGCTCAGCCCACTGGGTCTTTCCTAGCCTGGCTTCTCCCTCCCCAGCCCGCTCTTTGCCGGAGCTCTTTGGCCCTTTGCCCTTTTCGTCTCTGAGAGAGCAGCTTCGACGGGCCGGCCTCAGGCTGGAGCGCTCCCCCCGGTCTGCGGCGGGAGACGGCATTGATCTGCAGCGAGCCCACCCTGCCGTCCCCCGGGCACTCTGAACTCCGGCTGGCCTGCGGGCCGGGGACACGGCACACGGGTATGCGCGCTTCATGCTTTAGGTCGCCTGAGCTCTCAGCAAGGTCTAGGGGTGCCAGTGCTGACCCACAGCCCCTGCTACTACAGTCTGGGGACCCCACCATGCCCGCCCTGCCCCTGTCCCTCAGTCCCAACCCACAGCCCCTGCTGTTCAGGAGATGGCCCGTCTCTTGCGTGCTAGCAGTGCCATGCTGTATGGTGATTCGGTGCCAGGCAGGTGCAGCAGTAGCCACCAGCTCTCCTGCAGCGTTTGGGAAGGAAGTGGAGGAGTGCAGAGTTCCTCAGCGGGACCCACTGCCACCGGCTCAGGGGTTCAGGCCAGGGCAGCCTGGTACTCTGTGGGGCTTCCTAGCCGCCCAGCTGAGTACCTTTACCTCCCAAGGGAAGCCAGCCCCACCGCTGGGGACGCCTTTGCCTGCAGGCACTGCCATGGGGTGGTCTGTCTGTCCCGGTGCCCAGGGCGGCCGGAACCTTAGGCCAGATCCCCTCCAATGCTCTGTCCTGAGAATCTGAGCTGAGACCGTAACACTCATTGCACGAGTGTTTCATGCAGACTCCGGAGTTTGTTAGCAAAGGGACGGCCCCACCAGCCCCACCCCTGAGTAGGAAGCCCCTGCAGATGCTGAGAACATTCCCTTCCAGAGCCAAAACACTGTCTCCTGGGCCCCTCTCTCGTGGGGTCCAGGTTCACTCTGAGCTGGGACCCTTGGCCTTCCTGGGGCTGAAGCAGCTGCAACGGGCAAACCTCCCCCACACCCTTTGCCCTGGAGCGTGCCCATCTCGCGGCACGCCGGAATGCAGCGTGCATGCTTCCAGGCCCAGCATTCTTCTCATACTTAGCAATTAACATGTCACTGTCCTGGGCGAGCCGGTGATCACTTACATTAGCCAGCTGGAAAACAACGTAGGTACAGTATGGGGGCAGCTGGCGATTGGGGGAGGGGGGGAAGAGCTCCGTTAATGGGTCACGGTGATGCTGGGGTCTCGGGTGGTACAAAGAGAGAATCCCAAACAGCCCCCCCACCCCCACCCCCAGTGATCAACTGGGGAGAATCCCCTGGTTTTCATAGGTAGAAGCCATGTGGCCAGCCTGGCTTTCATGCAGACCAAATTGCGTTTCTGTCACTCACATCACCTAAGTGTGTGGTTCACATGACAACACATGAGGTGTGTATGTGGCTCTTACGTTCTTAGTGTGGCTAACATGAGTGTCTGATGGGAAATGTGTGTTGGTTGTATGGCCTTAGCATGACTCCTGGACTTACATGGGGTTCACATGACAAGGCTATGCTTCTACAGAGCCGTGGTTCTCAACCAGGGGCCCTTGGCGGGGGGAGTGAGTAGGGTTCATGGGGTCCATCAAGCAGATTCAGCATTAGTCTTGCTCAGGCCCAGGGCAGAAAGCCAGAGCCCCACTGCATGGGGCTGAAGCCCCACCTCCCTGGGGCTGAAGCCGAAGCCTGAGCAACACAGCTTCGTGGGGGCCCCTGTGGCGAGCGGTCCCCGGGCAGCTGCCCTGCTCGCTACCCCCTAACGCCGGCTCTCGCTTTTATATGCAGAAAACCAGTTCTTGTGGCACAGGTGGGCTGTGGAACAGGAGCAGCAGAAGCACCCTGAAGGTGGGGGGCTACAGGACCCAAACCGTGGCCCCTTCCCCTCTCCACACCACCCATTCCCCCCCCATGGTGCTGCCCCTTTTCCCCAAGCCCCCGCACCTCCTCTTTCCCTGAGGCCCTGCTCTCGCGCCACCTCTTTCCGCCCCCCACCCGTTCACTCTGCTCTGCCCCCTCCCCTTGTCCCTCACCCTTATGGCCAGTAAAAAGTGGGGGGGTGCAGGGGGGGGGACATGGCCTCCTGGCCCAGCACCCCTGCCATGGAGTTTTGCTAGCATGTTGGGGGGGAGGGGGTCAGAAAGAAAAAGGTTGAGAACCCCTGCTATAGAGGATCACTCTTTTAGCATGTCAGCGGGACAGTATAGTGTGTGTGTGTGTGTGTGTGTGTGTGTGTGTGTGTGTTTCTACAGGACAGTATAGCTGGGGGGGGGGGTGTGTGTGTGTGGCATAGGACAGGGAGTCAATGAGTATATAATAAATATTTTTGTCTGTTCATTCTCAAAATATCCTGAAACACTTGGCTTGAGTCCTTTTTCTCATCCACAGTTCACTGCAGCTAATTCAAGGGGGTGTGGGTGTGGGTGTGTTTGTTTTGCGACACAGTTTGAGGAAGGGATTAGACGCTGCTGCTGTTTCCCCCTCAGGAGGGACACTTCTCAGACAGCTACAAGGAAGGATGTGTCATGATCGTTTCATGACCGATCCCCGCAGGGTGGCTGCCACCCAGGGGTAGCGGAGGGTGAGCCCCGGACAGACTTGCATGGCTCGATCAATCCGTTCCCTAAAACCCGTTCTTGCGGTGCAGGCTTGGACGGGCATGCACCTATTTTGCAATCAAAGGGTACATTTACACTGAGCCTGGGTCAGCTGACGGGGGCCAGTCGCGGGCGTTTCATTGCAGTGTAGACGTCCCCTCGGTGGCTGAAGTCAAGTCAGCTGAAGAAACCGATTTAGCTGACTCGACTTTAGGGTTTACGGCTCGACTTTAGTGGGGACTTGGGACTCTGCCGCTAATACAACCATTGGAGCGTTATTTCACAGCGTGCTCTCACGGGAGCTGGGCTAACTCGAGAGGAGTTATTTCGAGTGTAGGTAGCTGGTGTTATAAGGTGTGTGGGTCTGAGGCCTGGTCTACACTAAGAATTAGGTCGGTATAGCTGTGTTGCTCTGGGCGGGTGGTGGGGTGAAAAACCTAACTCCTGGGGTAGGCAGCACCGGATCGCTGGGAGAATTCTCCTGTCAGCCTAGCTACTGCTGCAGCGGTCGAAGTGCAGACCAGACACACGGTGTGTGTGCCAACGCGTGTGTCTGCGGGGTGCAGCTGTGAGGACGAGTGTGTCAGTACAACCCAAAACGAGACGGGGAGCGGCTGGTTTGGGGCCTGGCTGAGGTGGTGGCCCTGGTCTTTCCCCTGCAGGTGGAGATGCTCCTCAAAACAAGAGACAACCCCACACGCTGCAGTGGACAGAGTTAGAGGGAGGGGTTCGCCCCAGAGCTGGGCTGAGCCACCGCAAACAGCTGAGCGCAACGGACTGAGCGGGTTAGATTTGTTTGCTGTGTTGTTGTAGCCGCGTGGGGCCCAGGAGATTAGAGAGACAAGGTCGTATCTTTATTTGGACCCACTTCTGTTGGGGAGACAGACCAGCTTCTGAACCATAGGGAGCTCTTCTGAACTACTTACGCTAAGCGATCGTCCCTCCCCCCTTGCATTTCGCTGGGAGCCCCTTTCCTCGACCTGAAGCCGAGCTCCGGGGGGCTCGAAAGCTCGTCTCTCTCCCCACCAGAAGTGGGTCCCATAAAAGCTCACCCACCCTGACCTTTTGGGAGCGAACACACCTCTGCAGGAAGATGCTGGGTTGCTGGACTATATTGATGTGATATTTAAGATCCCGAAGAAAAGAAAACACTGAACCAACGGCTGCATCAGCATTTCAACTCAAAAACCAATGTTAAATGTTTTCATTTTTGAAAATATTAATTCTGATGGAGGCTTATGAAAAGGGCTCCCAGGGAGTATTTTAATATCAAAAATATACCAGTATACCATATATCCTAGGCTCCCCTGCCTACAGCCCGGCGGGGAGCCTAGGATCAGGCCCATCAAGGCAGCGGCACCCACGTTGCCCTGCAAAGGAGGTGCAGTGCTGCCCTGTGGGAAAGGCCTCCGGAGGCTTGTGGGGGGCATGTGGGGGGGCTCAGCCCCTAGACTCATTTCACACAGGAGCCACTGACCCGTGATTGGAAAATGGCCTCGCTGGGCTGCCGTGGCCGGCAAGCCTGGGCTGTGATGAGCCCCACTTCCAAAGCCCGGCAGGAGCAAATCGGCTCCCGACAAATGGAAACGCTCCGGGCCAGCGAGAAAGCACTCCGGGGAGCGAGGGGGATTTTAGACCCCTCGCTGAGCGCCATGCGGAGCCTCAGCAGCTCCCTGCCGGGGTGGACACGCTTCCCAGGCCGCCCAGCACAGGGCGCCACCAGACGGTTGCTTCTCAGTTCATGTCTCTTGTTTTCTCTCCGGCGCTGGAATGTGCCGGTTGCGGTGCAGCGTGGCTCGGTCTGTGGAATCAGCTGGGAGGGAACCTGGGTGGGCGTTTGGAACCCACGGGTGGGCTAGAGGCCCCCTTCGTGGCCCATCCATGAGACTCTTCCCGCCCCCAGCTAGGAAGCTGCGACTCGAGCTTTAGCAGCTTGTGCTTTTAGCACCGGAGGGGAGTCGGCCAAGAGGGCGACTTCTCCAGACCTGCTGCCTGCGTTCTGCAGCCCTTTCCCTCTGGAGGGGAGCGGAGGGGTGTACAGAGGGGGAGCCTAGCGAGAGGCTAAGCTCAGGAGGGGGGTGCTCTAGTGAGCAGAGCTGGGCCGTGGGCCGCTGGCTGTGTAGGTTCTGCACCCAGCTCTCCCATTTACTCTCTTACATGGCCATAGGCAGGTCATGGCCCCACTCTGTGCCTCACTTTCCCCATTCGTAAAAAAGGGGCTGATGATCCTGCCTTCCTTTGAGATCGACTGGGGAGAAGCTGTGTACGTGAGAGCTCGTTCTTCTCCTCGGCACCAGCCTCAGCCACCGGCAGAGCCGAGCGAAATGCTGTTTGAGTGCCCCCCGCCCCCGCCCCGCACTGGGCAAACCTGTGGCAAGGCAAAGGGCAGCAGGAGCAAATACCACGGGTTTGCCGGGGCCCTAAACTAACGCGCCCTCCCCTGAAATGGCAGGGGCCTCGGCAGCAAAGGGCTGGGTAATCGCAGGTGCCTCTTTCTTCCTGGTGAGATCAGTGACCCCCACTCCCCTCCCTCTGCATCGCCACCTCCTCCCGGCCCCGTTGCCTAGCAATGGTGTTTGCTGTCACCAACAACCATGGAACAAGCAGAGGGCTGGGAAGCAGCCGCTGGCTGATAAACGGGTATCGGTTCGTGAGTCACCCCGCAGGGAAGGGAGGGGAACCAGCGACAGCCCCGGGAGGGATCCGTGGACTCTGGCATCCTAGAGCTCCGATCCAGGCCTCAGATGGTGCTGCCGGGTGTTGAGATCCCGGGCGGGGGTGGGGGGAGGAGGGAGGGTTGTGCTGGGCCAATCTCTGGTTATAGACACAGGCCTCACCCCTGGATCTGACCAGCCATCGGCTCTGCTCGGGTGTGGAGCCGCACCCTGCCCATGTGGCAAACAGGGGATCCGGCCCAGGGCTAACCACCGGAGCCAACGGTGTCCTGGCAAACCCCAGCCTGAAGCAGCCTGTGCAACCTGGGCACGGCCGGCCAAATGGCAAGCGGCTGCTGCTCATGGGGTCAAGGCCGAGGCCCATGAATCACCTGGGATTTCACCCCAGCCTCTTGTTTGTTTATGTCCCTGGGAGTTGGCTTGATTCATGTCTCCATCATGGGGCAATGGTGCAAGGTGGAGCCAGGGCACCAGTTCCCGGTAATTACCTGGCAGCGGCGTCCTGAGCCGTGGCACGGAGCTGGCTCCTCGGAAGAGGCTTGATGCTGCACAAGAGCTCGGGCTGGGGGTTCCTCTGCTCGTGCTTCGTTCCTTTCCTAGGACGTGTGTGTTCGTGTCTCCCCCTACCGGCCAGCCCCAGTGGCATAAGAACCTGCTACTGGCTCCCAGCTGCTGGAGTTACTCCTTTAGCTCCAGGAGTCTGGTACCAGGGCCCCCGGGTCCAATCACAGAAGATCAGGGTTGGAAGGGACCTCAGGAGGTATCTGCCCATTAACAATGGCTGCGTACAAAGCCACCTAGGAGAGGACTGGCCGACATTCCCCCCCCAGGCTCCCCACCAATCTGTGCCGTCTCATCCCGTCTGCGTGGCCTGGGTTGGAGTTGTGCCATGGGGCTGAGGGCAGAGGGTCTGAACACCACCTGCTCGTCCCATTCACTTGTCTCTAGAATCAGGTCCAGACACCTGAGGACAAACCCCTTCCACTCTGGGGCCTTATGAAGGATAATTAATTAATTAGGGTCCAGCTGGGATTCAGACCAGACGGGAGCTGAGCCAGAGATCACACCCTGGATGGACTTCCTCCGTTGTCCTCCACATCTCCGTCCTTCACCCTCATCGAGGGGACAGCTCAGCTCACTGGAGGCTGAAGCTATGGTAATGAAGAGGCTAACATGCTGGTGTCCCCTCTGCTGGATGAAATCAGAATGGTGTCAAAGACCCTGTACTGCTGTTGGCAAATGGAGATTCTCCTGTCGCTCAAACGCTGAGGGTCTAAGTTCTATCCCTGCTGCTGCTGGGAAGGGCCAGGTGGCTGTGGTCCCTAGCGTGGATTTCTAAGGCCTGCTCGGCCATTTCAGTACTCCAGCCTCTGGGCCTCCCAGCCTGTCTCCCCTCCACTGGGATTCAAAGGCCCAAAGCTGCTCCCTGCAGCTTGCTGCCCGGTGGGTGCTGGTGGAGCCTGGGAGGTGGCTGGCTGGGGATGGATTCTATGGGCCAGTCGGCTAGTGGGCACACGACCTGAGAGCAGTGATTCCAGCTGAGCCAAGCCCAGCTTATGCTTACTTCTCCCATCCCACCAGGCGACCTCTGGGAGACTGGAAGAGAGGAGCTGCCGGGCCCTGCTGGTGGGCCGCGGGTGCCCTGTTGGTGGGCCTGGGGTAGTCATTGACAGGTGTTAAGGAAGTATCTCAGGGTACCCTTTGGTGATTAGGGTTTATCTGCTGTCATGTGCCAAGAGGGCACCCACTGAGGGCTCTCCATATGAGGGGAGCACTCTCTGGGGAGCAGGGGTCCAGCCAGAGCTGTTCCCCTCAGTAACCCACCTCAGGTCAGCGCAGGGGCTCCTGGGCCCCGTGATTTGGGGAGGTGCTGCCAGCAGGGCTAGGGCACGTGCCACCCACCCAGAACCTGGCAGTGCCAGGAAGCCCTAGCGGGCCCTGCCTGCTGCCAAGCGGCACCGAGTCTGCAGGAGCGCTGGCCTTCTGCTAGCTGCCTATGGACAGGGTTTAATTCCAGCAGGCAGAGGCAGGACACCTTGGTTACATGCCAGCCTGGCGGAGAGAGGTGACAGCAGACGCCTCCAGCTCTGTCCATCTCAGCTCGGCCCTTGACGCTGGCCTTCGTGGGCTCAGGGAATGCCGGGACTGGGGGTGGGGGGCAGGGGAAAGGGTAGGCCAGGGCAGGCGGGGGTCTCTGCCCCCCACTCTGCAATCTGCATTTCTAACAGTCGCTGCCAGCGTGTCTGGCCACACAGAGGCAGAGCCCAGCGCTGCGGGATTCCTGCTGCTCCATGACTGGGGCCTGTGGGATGTTTTTGCCCGGCACAGCAACCAGGCACTGCCAGGGAGCTCATCTATCCGGCAGCCTGTGCCCGGGCAGTTGAGAACTCTCCCATGGCTGCTCCTGTAGGGGGCGCTGTGATCCGGTCTAGCTTAGCAGCCTTCGCTTGCTAAAACAGCGTCCTCTGTGCTGTGAGTGCCCCAGCCACTTTGTTATTGTAGGGTTGCTGGTTTGTTATGGTAAGGGCTGCTGGGTTGTCTGAACGGGGTTCTTCTTTGCCAGTGTCGGGTTGCTGCGTCTTGTCAGCAGGACAATGGCACCGCAGGCCTGAAGCGAGATGTGTGCGGTACAAGCACATAGCAAGAGACAGCCCCTGCCCCAAAGGGCCGCCAGTC
The DNA here is from genome assembly GCF_016161935.1 of Mauremys reevesii. Taxonomy (NCBI): domain Eukaryota; kingdom Metazoa; phylum Chordata; order Testudines; family Geoemydidae; genus Mauremys; species Mauremys reevesii. Next base: position 3,409,706 of record NC_052643.1, read on the forward strand.
TGAATCCCCAACACGGCCCAAAGGCGGGGAACGGAAGGGTTAATGAACCGAGGGCCAGAGAGACACCGTGAGGTCACGCGGGGCGTCTGCGGGAGGGACAAGACGTTTCTAGCTCCTTGGGCTTTAGCTTATTAAGGTAGAATTGCCGGCTTGTTGATATAGGATTGCTGGGCTCTTGCTGTAAGGCCTGGCTGCTACCGTCAGGATTTTTTCGTGGCTGGCTTGTTGTTAGGGTGACCAGACAGCAAGTGTGAAAAATCGGGACAAGGAGTGGGGGGTAATAGGAGCCTATATAAGAAAAAGCCCCCCAAAATTGGGACTGTCCGTATAAAATCGGGACATCTGGTCACCCTACTTGTTGTGGGCTTGCTCCTGAGAGCCAGGCAGCGGCTGCTTTGGCTATTTCGTTAGCGGGACTGAAAACCTCCTGGAGCTAATTGCACTTTGGGTTGGCTTGTTTCTTGGGGAGGGAAGGGGGAACGAGCAAACGGGTCTCAGGGAACGGACACTTAGGCCGGCGGGTGGCTCCCCCGCTTGCCGTGTTCCTTGCACTAGCTGGTGAATGCCGGGGGGCTGCTGCCCTTGCCGTGCGCCGCTCCCTGATGCGGTGTCTCTGGCCTGCACGCGAAGGGGGCATTGGTGCTGCTGGATAATCCCTTCTGTTCCACCCCTGAGGGCCCAGCCGCTGGCTCGGCTCGAGCTGGGTTCTGCCTGCAGAGGGAGCTGCCGTGACAGCAGAGGGCTGAGCGCTGAGCAGGGCTATGGGGCACGTGGTGGGGAAAGCCCAGCAGCACTGACCCCCTGTCTGGAAATCCCCCACAGCGGGGATGCCTCAGCCGGTGTCCGCCCTGACCCAGGCGAGAGGCCAGGGCAGGCAGCCAGGCCCCAGCCCAGGGACCACAGGAACCACACCCTGCCCCCTGCCGGGGATGCCGGCCATGTGGGTGACTGGCGCAGGAGGGAGGGTCATGAGAGTGTGGGGCTTGTGGGGGGCACCAGGGATCTTAGCAGCCACATAAGGACTGGTTTGTAAGCCAGCAGGAGCCCCCCCCACCCAACCCCCTGAGTGGCTCAGTTAAAGGGGCTGAGGCAGGGCAGCTCCCAGGAGGCCAGCCATTCCTAGGGTAATTGTAGGTTACTCAGCAATCCCTTTGCCGCTGGGATTCAGTCCCTTTTAATCTTGCTGCCGTGGGGGCTTCTCATCTCGCAGGGATCCGGACTGAGAGACGGGGCGGGGGTGGGGGTGAGGGGATGGACTCTGAGCTGTCCCCTGCGATGCCACGGTCCGGGTTGGGCTGTGGTGGGCACTGAGCCTGGCACCTCTGCTGCCTGAGCTGCGAGGCCCAGCCCTGCTCGCCGAGGCTCCTCTGCGTGGGGCGGGCGGTGCCAGAGCCCCACAGTGAGGGAGATGTGGATTCTGCCAGCTAGGAGGTGCTCTCGAGGGGGCGGATCCCAGAGGGGGCGATGGGGCTGAGCTTGACTAGCTGTGAGGACATAAAAAGTACCCGTGCCCGGGCGCTGCTCTCGCCACGTCAGACACCCGCCTTGGTCTGCGGAGAGGACAGAGCCCGTGACCAGGTGTCCTGCTTTTAACGGCACGTTGCCATTCAGCAGAACGAGGGGGCAGCGTACTGCCATGTGCCAGTCCCATCCGAGCCCTGGGCAGGGGGGGAGAGAGCGGGCAGCGCCCAGGGGTTTGGCAGTGCTTGTGGGGCTGGCTCTTGGAGGGAGAGCGGGCACTGCGCCCGTCGCCAGGAGAGGCGGGGGGGGGGGCTGGCAGGCTAGGAAGGGGGCATGTGGTTGGTCAGGGGGCTGCAGGCGTCGCAGCAGGAACTGGCCAGGGCGTCTCAGCATGGGTTAGTAACACCCGGCCAAGTCCCAGGCTTGTGAGCAGCTGGGAAAGACCCAGCCACCTCCAGTGCCCTGCTGGGGAGGAGGGTTCTGTGCTGGGACTCCCCTGCCAGCCACTGTGGGAGCCTCCCTCCATCACTGCCCTCTCCCCTGCCTGGCCCTGCCCCGCTCTGCCTGCTTGGGGTTACCCTTGGCCCCCTGCCTGTGAGGCCCTGAGGCGGGGTGAGGGGCCAGGTTCAGAGCTGGCAGGGCGAGGGGCTGCTCCCTCCCCTGGAGAAGCCAGAGAGCTCAGCTCCTGCTTGTCACCCCTATGGCCCCCACCCTGGGGAGAGCTGTGCCAAGAGCCACCCCATGCCAGCCAGCCAGGGTGGGTCAGTATCCGGGGGCACCCAGCCCTGCAGTGTCCAGCTGGGCCCCTGCAGCCACCTGTGACTGGCTGGGAGCCGGGCACTGCTGGGCTGCCTCACAGCTCTGGCATGTGCTGAGCGCCCTGTGCTGGCGCGTCGCTGGGCTGACCGGCCGGCAGATGGGGCAGACACAGGGCCTGGAGCCTCGGCAGCGCCCTGGGCTGCACCTGCACTCTGCTCTCCGCGCCTCTCCGGCCTTTCCTTCCTGGGCCCAGAAACACTGGAGCTTTCAGGCTCCTGCTGAGAAGACGGGATTTGCTGGTTACTTTGCTAGGACTGGAGTTGCCGGAAGCCCCTTCCCCGCCAGAACTTCTGCCCCACTCCTGACAGCGCCCCCTGCTGGGGAGGCTGGGACTGGAGTTGCTGGAAGTACTCTGACAGGCCTCTCATCAGCACTGCTCCTTCCCATCCTCCTGATGGCAGGATCGGAGCCTTAGTGATTATGGAGCTCTCTGACAGAGATGGGGCAGAGGCGACCCTCTATGGATACAGTCTTTTCCCAGAGGAGGAGCCCCCAGCCCCTCCTCGAAGGGGTTTATACCTAGCTCTGTATTGGGGCAGAGGATCAGTAACTCTATGGACACCACAGGAGGGCGCGAGCCCCACCCGCGTAGACACACTGATGCTAGCAGGGCTCGCGCTAGTGCACTAAAAGCAGCAGCGTGGATGTCGCAGCACCAGCCGCGGCTCGGCCTAGTCATCTACGTTCAGCCACCCCTGCGCCCCGGGTCTGAGCTCAGCCAAGTCTCGCTCGCTCCCAGCTGCAGTACAGCCGGACGGACCCAGAGGGCCTGATACTGAACCATGCAAGTGCTCAGCACCCCTCACGTGCCTGGCTTAGGCAGCCTCGCTTGAAACCGTTGGGCTATGGGAGTTGTGGAAGGTCAGCCAGCAGCAGAGCTGGGGAAGCCCCCAGGAGTCTGAACAGCCAGCTCTCTGCTGTAACTGCTAAGCCACTTCCCCTCTTGGAGAGATCCTGGTGCTGGATCTCCTGGAAGGACTAGCCTGTAGGAACCGCCAGACCGAACCAGCTCCGGCGTCCATCCAGCGCAACCGCCAGCAGGGGCCAGCAGTAGAGGGCAGTACAAGAAACCCACTAACCGGAAGTTAGGAGATAACCTACCCCCAGGAGAAGTTTCTTCCTGACCCTGATGAGGTAGAGGTTAGCGGATGCCCTGAAGCATGAGGGTGTATAGCCCTCATGGGCATCATCCCACTTCCCTGCCTGCCCAGGGCACTGTGAGCCTGAGTATCTTGTAAAGCACTGGGAGATCTCCAGCAGGAGCATGTTGTGGCCTTTTTTTCTCCTTCTACAATTCCAGGCAGGGCGTGGGGCCGAGGCCCTGGCACCCCCATGCCTTGCCATGCTGAGGGGGAGGATAGAAGCTGATCTGGATATTTTACAATCCCGAGGTGGGGCGGAGTCTGATTTGCCCTAAGGGGCCGAGCCCCAGAGACCCAAGGGGCAGCTGCTGCTGGCAGTGAGTGACACTGTCACTGCGTAGGGGAGCTTGGCAGAACTGGAGTCTGAGGGCAGAGCGGGGGGGTAGGGCAGAGGTTATTCACCTGGTCTCCCCATGGGCCGGGGAGCTTGGGTTGCCTGGGCTCAGCCTCCTGGGGAAGCCACATGGTTTTCTCTGCCCCCACTTAGCAGCGGAAAGTTAACTCTTGGGCTGCTGCTGCGCTGCCCTCACCTCTCCATAGCCCGCTGAAGCAGACGGTCCGATAGGCTGCCCAGCAGGGTGGGTTGGCTCCATTTCCGCCCGGCAGCCCCTCTCTCACAGCCAGGGCACCCCATTTCCAGCCCCCCCCATGGGGTGTGGATTGCTGCTGCTCTCCTCCCTTAGGCCCTGATCCTGCTGTTGGATCCGCTAGCACGGACCCCTGGGACCATGCAAAGCCCGAGTGCCACCCCCCTCCAATGAGAGTCCCCCTGCATCCTCCTGATGGCAGGATCGGAGCCTTATTGATTATGGGCTTGATTTTAATCTTCTGCTGATTTGACATCCCCCTGGCTTCCAGGGAGTGCGTCCTGATTTACACTGGTGGGGGTGAGCCCAGGGTCGGGCCCATCTCTGTATTAACGCATCTTTGCCTGCGCTAGCTGATTAACCGTGTTAATCCCCTGCACTTCACCTGCGTTCCTGGCCTTGTGAAAGCCCTGGGGGCAGTGCCGGGCTGAGGCGGACACATTCCTGGGGCCTGGCTCCCACGGTCCCGCAGTGCTGCCTCCCGCCTGCCGACACCGACCTGGTCTTAGGCGCTGTCTCGAGAAGAGCGAAAATTGCCAAAGGACAAAAAAAAATCCACCCAGCTCGCTAGGCGCGAACGCCCCTCCTCGCCCCAGAGCACCGTCCCACCACCTCTCTGCTGCCAGAGGGACCTGCTCCTCGCCCACTTGCTGTGGTTAGCAGCAGCGGGCCAGGCGAACCGGGAGGCTCAGTAGAGGCGGGGAGGAGGGTGGTCGAGCAGAGGCAGTGTGGTTTAGTGGTTAGGGCGCTGGGAGTCGGGAGACCTGGCTTCTGTTCCTGCTCCTGTTGTGTGGGCCGGGCCTCTCCTTTCCCACCACTCTGACTAGCTGCGCTGCAAGCTCTCAGGGGCAGTCTCTCTCGCCCTATGTGAACGTACAGCGCCTAGCGCCATGGGGCTGGGAGCTTGGGTGGAGCCTCGTTACTGTAATAATCCCAGACGTTCTTTCTGTGAGATCAGAGGCCAGGCCAGGACTTCGGGAGACACGAAGTAGCCCAGGCAGGGAGAGTCTGGGAGCCAGCAAGAACCCCAGGGTCCATCAGCCTCATCCTCCTTTTATATTCCTTCCAGCTGAGTACTGACTCTGACCTGCCACATGAGCCCCTCCAGAGGCTGATCTGGGGCATAACAGGGGATGGTCTCCCCCCACCGCCCCGCCGGCTGACTCATGCCTGCTGGTATGGCTGGCATGTGCGTTTCCAAGTGCAGATGACAAGCAGAAATAATTGCCCGTACACAGCGCCAGTTCCCGACTGTGCTGGGATTTAAGGGGCCCTGTGGAGCACCTGTTTGGGAGGCTGGATTTTCCTTTTGTTAATCAGAGTTTGTGGCGCTCGGTTTTTTATTCTTCTCCATGGGGCAGAAAAGGAGAGAAGTTATTTCCGGCTGGGCTCGGGAGTGAACCCTGACTCCTTCCTTCCCAAGAGAACAAATCTGTGTAACGTGCACTTTGCATGATGGGAGGATCACAGAGCACTTTATACATAAGTGTGAACCCCATAGCCCTGGAGGTGGGTATCATCCCCCTTTGGCTGATGGGGAAACAAGCATGACAAAGGGAAGTGATTTGGCCAGGGTCACACACTGAGTCACTGGGTAGAGAACTAAGGAATCTTGATGCACAATTCCCTGCTCTAGCCATTAGCTGATGCTGTCCCAGCAGAGCTCTGTTATTCCCCAGGACACTGGCTGTTTCCAGACTGCCAGTCAAATGGGTGCTGTAGGAGGACATCTCTGCCTAAACGACATTGTCTCTAATAGAGTGTATTAAGCTAGTGTGGATGTGCACCACTGCTTTCTGCTGCATGGAATCAGAACTGCTTGGTTGTGTGTCATAGGCTCTATACAGCTGAGAGCAGAAGGGGATTCTCCTGGTCAGACAGAAAATTGTCAGGCCTGGGAGGAGGGTCTCAGATCTAGTCTTGACGGGGTTGTGAAATGAATGACCAGCATATGTGACATAGTGACAATGAAGGAGTCTGAGGTGTCCTTGGACTTGTTCTGGTTGATGGGCTGAACAGACGGCTATATTAGAGAGAGGTGGTGGCAAATGGATGTCTAGATAGAAGGAGATGGGGTGAGTGGATGGATAGACAGATACTGATAATCTCCAACGACTTAGCTGCTGCCAAGATAGCGACCGGGGAGAGTTTCCGCACATCAGTTTTGGTAGGTCCTGCTAAAACTGGTGACAGAGTAAATAGACTTTCAGAAACCAAAGCAGCTGGACTGAAGATCCCCATCAGGCTAGGCTGGGGGCTCCCGCCTTGGGGCCCAAAGGATCCATAGCCTGGGAACCCACGTGGTGGGAGACCAGGGATATGGGGTCCGTGGCAGGGGCCCGCGGGCTGGTTCACTGCTGAACGACGGGGAAAGGGAGCTGCGGTCAGAGTGTGTGGAAAAGCCGTTGCTCTGCTCTCTCCATAAGCCCCCCAGCCTCCGCTCCAGATGTTCCTCTCGCCTTTCCCGAGGCTGATGAAAGGCATTCGGCAGAGCTGCGACCCCGCTGGGGCTGGGCTCTGCCACCCAGCCGCAGAGCTGTCAACACGTGGGGATTTATGGCCAGGGAAGCATCTTTGAGCGGCTGCCCTCTGAGCGTCAGCCTTCTCCTCGCAGCCCTTCCTGGGGGAGCAAAGCCGGTTCTAATCAGTGTCTGGCCTGCATCCCCCCAGGGCGCGTCTCCTTCACCGCTCTGCTGCTGGGAAAGCTTCCCGGCGGATTCTTTTCTGCCCTGTGGAACGCTGTCTGGGCAGGATCCCAAGCCTGGCACGGCGCTCCGCTGAGCCTCTGGCCACAGGAGCAATGGCCCCAGCCTAGGCTCACTCCTCATCCCCATCCCCAGCCTCAAACTCAGAGCCCTCAGCACTGCACAGCCAGCTTCTGCTGCTGGAGCTAAAGGAGCAGCTCTGTTAGCTGGCACCAGCAGTAGGCTGCTATCCTCATGTACCAGCCACGAAAGTGACATGATGCACCCCCACCTGGCTCAGCCCCTGCCTCCGCCCCACTCACTCTCTTCTCAAGCCTCTCTCCCAATGGTCTCTTTCACAGCCTTCCCCCTTGCTGCCTGTTAAATATGGCTCATCCCTCCCTGTCCTGGGAGGCTGGCAAAACGTGGCCCTTAGAGCCAAGCGGCTGGAGTGAGGGCAGTACAGGGTTAATGTCGCACGGGGTGAGCGGAGACAGTAATAAACTTGAGCAGACTGTAGCGGGGGGCGGGGGGGGGGGATCATGCAGGGCATGATGCATCTGGGGATTGTGAGCTCCCTGCAGCAGAGGGCCGGGGGGGCACATGCTCCTCTCCACTGTGCATGCTGCTGGGGCCAGGGAAATCAAGTCATAACAGAACCAAGCCTGGGGGTGGCAGCGCTTTTCAGGCCAGCTCTGCCCATCGCCGGCCAGAAGCCCAGGGCTCTGAGAAGAACGGGCCGCCTGTTAGGGCCACGGGCCCCTGCAGCGCAGCCCATGTGAATCGAAAGCACCAGCAGCTCACTGCTGACCAACCGACCAGGACACCCCGCTCCCCGCAGCAGTGGGTGAGTCGGCTCCAGGCATTGCTTCACCCTCAAAGCTCTTGGTCGCTCTCCCCCTGCTCCCCCTGGTCTCCTGGACGCCTGCTCCCTCCACTGCTTTTCCAGAGTCTTCCCGCTTCGTGCCTGCTTAGGCAGGGACAGAGCCTTCCCCTTAACAGGCACCAACGCTCGCTGTCTGCTCCCCGTCAGAGAGCGCCCTGCAAAGCTAAGTGGCTCCGGCTTCTGCTTCAGCCCTGCATCTGGCCTGGGCCCCAGTGAGTCTGACGCTGCTTCTGCTTGGCGGCCCCCCTGCAACCTGCTCGTGGCCCCCCAGGAGGCCCTGGGCTCCTGGTTGGAAGCCACTGGACTAGACAAAGGATGGGAGGAGAAGGGACTTGCCCAGTGTCACCCCGCAGGCCAGGGTGTGAGCCAGGCCGCTGTCCCTCCCATACACTAGACCCTGCGACCTCCCTAATCATTGTAGCCCTGCTCTGCTACGTTCTGCAGCTTACGGTTGTCTCACTGCAGGATGCCCTCGCGGTTCCTTTACTGGGGGCTGGCACTGAAGGGGATGGAGTGGAGCCCCTTCTGTTCAATGTTCCAGGATCCCCCCACGGAGCTCTCGAGCCGCCTGGGCTGCCGTGGTGCCTTGGTCTAGTCAAGAGAGCTGGAAAAGACCCATTGCAGGGAGAGGGGGAGAGAGGAACTGACCCACTGGTGACAGCGGTTACTCGCACGGCACTCGGCTCCTAAGGGGAACAAGAGCACGTCTGGAACCGAGGTACGGACCCCAGCAAGGCGGGGTCTCGCTACGCTACCTGGAGGCTCTCTGTTGCCCCAGGATCCGAGCGCGCCACGCTCGTTAGCAGATTTATCCCATGCCCCCCTGCGTGTGCACAGATGGAGAACTGAAGCCCAAAGAGACCAAGGCCTGGTCTACACTGCAGCGGCTCGGCTATGGTGCTGCTCCCGTGCCACCGCTGCGCCATAGGTTAGAAGCTTCCTGCTTCGATGGAAGGGGATTTTCCAGCAATGGCATGAATCCTCCTCTCGGCGAGGTGGTAGCCACGTCCTTGGAAGGCTTGGTCTGTTGATCTAGCCGTGTCTCTGCTGGGGGTAGTTCAACACAACTACGGCTCTCGGGGCGTGACATTTTTACAGCCCTGAGCCACGTACCGAGGTCGACCTGATTTTTAAGCTTAGCCCAGGCCTGTCACTTTTGAAACTGAAACTCAGTTGCTGAAATCAGCTAGGTGTTGTAACCCTGAGCAGAGCAGCTTTGCAAATCTGACCATACAGCACCATGGGGAGTCCGGGGTAGAGCGAGGACCTGTCCCTGCCCCTCCTCAGGCAGGGTCCCTGACCACTGGCCCATCCGTCCTCTTGGTGTGGATGAGACACAAACGAGACCTGCTGACAGTTGGATTCAGGTCCATGCACACAAAGCACAATGCCTCACCTTATCCACTCATCTAGGAGATTGGAGCCACCAGCCCTGGACAGTCAAATCTCATGAGTCAGACCCCAATAAATCATGAGGTTGGCTTAAAAATCATGAGATTTAAAAATAAATAAATAAATGTCAGGTTCTGTTTCTTTGCCTTGGGGTCTCTGTGCTGCTCAGATACACTCGGGAAACCTGGTCAAGTTTTTCTGTGCATCCCAAACAGCCTTGTAAAACAAAAGCTGAGATGCTGCCAAAATCACGTGACTCCAGGAGCTGGGGCTTTAAGGGAAAAAAACCACCACGTGTGGTGAGACTCCCCATAAACTAGGGGGATGCAGCCCAACCCAATGGAGGAGGTATCAGATATTACCCAGATCTCCTGCTTGTCCTTAACATGCTCCCTGCAGGTCATGTGGAACATCACCTGACAAAGAGGAGGGATGGGAGTGAGGTTAAGGCCAGGGCTAGCAGTTAAGCGGTGAGGCTGGTCTTTCTATACTAGCTGTGTGACTGTGGCTAAGTCACCCCCACTAGATCGCACTGTGCCTCAGTTTCCCAATCTGTAAGGTAGCAGGGCTGAACAATGAATTATTCCTGTAATAAACTCACCAAGGGGTTGCAAGGCTTAATTAATGAATGTTTGTAAATTTCTTGAAGACCCTTGGGCTGACGGTGCAACAATATGTAGAAAACGCGTGGCATTATTAGCTACAACCTTTTAGGAGAACGTAACCCATTTTTCCGTCGTCTGCAGCCCTGTTTGGGTTATAGGCCCCATAAAATATACGACCTGTTGTGTTTGAAATATATTGGACAATAAATAAAATCTATTTAAAAATTTTACAACACAAGTTTTTATGATCTTTAAAGCCTGAGGAATGATGCAAGCTGTGTGTTATCTAGATTGCCGGGCCAGGTGTGCTGATGGGATCAGAGACTACAGCCAAGTGGGCTGGCTACTGCGGCGACCTTGGGCTTTGGCAAGGGTGGAGGACGGGAGGTTGGCCCAAGAAAACTCTTAGCCCCATTGTACTGTCAGACCAAAGATAGTATTTCTAGAGCCAGATGGGGATTTTTCTATTCCAATTTCGATGCCAACTTGTTGCAACCAAAACGTCTCAAAAAAGGGTGGGTTTAGCGCATCTCCCGTGTCAAAGGGGGCTGAAATTGTCAAAATGTTTCATTCTGACATTTTCCAAATGAAAAATGCCAGTTTTGAACGGACTTTTTCATTGGCGATGTATTCGCGACCTAGACTAACGAGAGGTTTTTTAAAAAAGCAAAGGAAAAAGAGGTTGAAATGAAATGGTTCGAGCTGATTGAAAAAAAACCCCAGTGCAGTTGGCCAGAGCTGACGTTTTATTTTTTTCAGTTTGTGAAAACTGTCAAGCTTTCGACAGTTCACCCTGATGTGGGGCACATTCCCCCATGCCACAGGGAGAGCTGAAAATAGTCTGCTAGCGGAGAGGCTGTGTGGTCTAGTGGATGGAGCATGAGACTAGGTGGTGGAGGTGGGGTCTATTCTGAGCTCTGCTGCTGACCTGCTGTATGGACTGGGGCAAGTCATTTCACCGCTCCCTGACTCAGTTTCCCTACCTGTACAATGGGGACAGCGAGCCCGTCACATGGCACGTTTGAATGGATGGGCTGCATATCAACCCCTTCCTTACTAGAAAAGGAAATGGCTTTAAATGAACGAGATGCCGTTTTATATGCTTGAACCAGGGCTCAGCATCCGTCCTGGTAGCAGTAGAGTCGCCCAGCTGCCCAGACTGCGTGGGCGGGGGGTGGGGGGGTGTCCCAGATTAGAGGCTAGCATTGACCCTGGGTGCAGCCAGCCGCCATCCCAGTAAAGCCCAGAGTTATTTCCTGTGCAAAATGGTAGCGCAGAGCCTGAGCCGCTGAAAGAGCTGGGCTTGGCACGGTGCCTCACGAGCGCCACTGAAAGAGCTGGGCGTGGCACGGTGCCTCACGAGCGCCACTGAAAGAGCTGGGCTTGGCCTCCCCTCCCAGCCCTGACCGGGGGCTAGGTGAGCTGGGCAAACCACTGTCTGCCCCCCATTGCTCAGCGGCGACCCCTCTGGCTGACTGACAGCGCCCGCCCTGGCCCCCTCAGCTGGGAAAGAGCGAGGGGGTGACCCCAGCCTGTCTGCCCCACAAGTGCCTGCCTTAGGCCAGCCCCCCCAGTGAAGGAGCTGAGGTGCTGGGAGCAGGTGGGGTTTGAAGGTCGGAGCAGGGTTACACACTGTGATAATAATTCAAATGCTGGGGGTTGCACGGAGCCCTGTCTACACTAGGCCTCCCTCCATTGCTACCACCTGGAGCTGGGGGCCGGGGAGCTGAACCAGCACAGGCAGTGATGGCAAACTTTAGGGGCCAAAGTCTGGGGTAGGTGGAGCCCTAGAGGCTGCATAACTAACCCTCCCCCCCCCCACAAAGCTTAGGAGAAACCCCAAGTGTGGGGTGAGAGAGATGGGGGAGTGAAAGAGGAAGAGGAGGGAGCTATAAACTGGACACTAGGAAGTTTAGACTTGAAATTAGACGAAGGTTTCTAACCATTAGAGGAGTGAAGTTCTGTAGCAGCCTCCCAAGGGGAGTAGTGGGGGCAAAAGACATATCTGGCTTCAAGACTAAGCTTGATAAGTTTATGGAGGGGATGGGATGATGGGATAGCCTTAATTTGGCAATTGATCTCTGATTATCAGCTGGTAAGTATGCCCAGTGGTCTGTGATGGGACGTTAGGTGGGGGGGGATCTGAGTTACTGCAGAGAATTCTTTCCTGGGTGCTGGCTGGAGAGTCTTGCCCACATGCTCAGGGTTTAACTGATCGTGGCATTTGGGGTCGGGAAGGAATTTTCCTCCAGGGCAGATTGGCAGAGGCCCTGGAGGTTTTTCGCCTTCCTCTGCAGCATGGTGCATGGGTCACTTGCTGGAGGATTCTCTGCAGCTTGAGGTCTTCAAACCACGATTTGAGGACTTCAATAACTCAGCCATAGGTTAGGGGTTTGTTACAGGAGTGGGTGGGTGAGAGTCTGTGGCCTGCGTTGTGCAGGGGGTCGGACTAGATGATCATAATGGTCCCTTCTGATCTTAGAGTCTATGAGTCTATGAGCTGGGCAGGGACAGGAGAAGAGGAAGAAGAACTGGAGAGTGAGGGGAAGAGGGGAGCGAATGACAGACGAGAGGGGTTAGGATGGGCAGTGCCTGTTTCCCCTCATCCTTCCTCCGTCTCCCTCCATCTGCAGAGTCTGTCTGTCTGTCCGTCTCCCCCGACCCCCTTTCTTTGCAGGGAAGGTGGCTGTGCCCCCCACAGCCTCTCAGGGGGCCAGTCCCCCCCACCCCTTCCGGACAGCTCCCCTCCCGTTGAGGTCATGAGGCCTGGGCCAGTTCTGCTGGACTGGCAGCCTCCTGCTCTTTCCGAGGGCAACCTCAAGCCAAGGCAGCAGCGGGCGGCCCCCACCCACCCCGCGGTCGGTCGCTGGCTGCAGCCCTCGTGTCCCCGCCGTGCCACCCCCCCCACCCCCCCGCCGGGGCGCTGTCTTCAGGGACGCCCAGCCCAGGGCTGACGCTGCGCCAGGGCCCAGGCCTGCTGGAACCGGTCACACTGGGGGTGGTGGGGGGCACCTCTAGGGCTCATGGGGCCCTCCTCTGCAGGAGCCCTGCCCTGATCGTCCACCCAGCTCCCCGCAGCCGCGTGGGAACGTTCCACAGCTCTGAGCCAAAACAGACGCTCCACGCGCTGGGTCTGAGCCTGACGGGGGCTGGGCACCACACTTCCCTGGTCGGGGGGGGGAGGGGGGTGAGTGCTCACCACCTCACAGGATTGGGCCCAGCCCCAGCACTGCTTGAGCTGAGTGTCTGAGGGGCTGGACTCAGGTCATGGGTTCGAGTCTCACGTGATCTCACACTGATAGGACACTTCCTGCTACCCCCAGCTGCAAAATGGGTGCTTGGTCCATGGGGTTAGGGCGGTCAGACGAGACGCTGGCCGTGTCCCTCTGCTCTGTACCGTTGGCTACGAAGCTGCTGTGCCTTCACTGTGTCAGCCTGACGTGCCGTTGGCTGGGGGGAGCTTTCTGACGCCATCACTCAAGGGTCTCTCTTGAATTCTGGGCTTCTCCTCTTGGCTGCATTGGGCTGGGAGGCGGATGCAGCGGATCACGGCAGGAGCTGGCTGCACACTGACCAGGGTGGCTCGGTTGGAGAGATGGACGTAGCCACTGGCCTGAGATGCTTCCAAGCCATCTGGGTATCCATCTGCCCCACCGCTCTCCCAGCATATCTTCGCTCTCCTTCTCCAGCACTGCTTCCTCCGCCCACTCTCCCACTAGCATGTCTCGGGCCGTCTCTTTCTCTCTCCGTCTGTTCACCCCTTTGCGCCACTGCTTATCACTCGGCATTTGTATCTCTTTATTTATTTCTCGCTCCATAAACACGCACTTACCTGTCTGGCCCTTAATCCTCGTGTTTATCTGCTCATCCCCCAACACATCCACCCTTTCCCTCGTCTTATCTGTCCTTTAATCCTTCTAGTCTTCCATCTAGCCACCCCCCGGGCCCTGCCTCGCTCCCAGCAGAGGAGCCACCCACCGGGAGCAGATCAAGGGGAGGATGGGCGCAGATAGCAGGTGGCTGGTAGAAGGCCCTGAGCTGGGAGACAGCATGGTCAGATAAGAGGCGGGGGAGGAAGAAAGGCAGGTGGTAGCGTGGCAAAGGCAGAGAGATTGCCCTGAAATGCCTCTAGGTTAAGGCCAGGAAAGCAATGGGAGGCTCCAGACTCAACCTGCATCTAACTGAGGCCTGGAGGGGACGGGACACTGTGTGTTACTTCAGCAGTGACGAAGGACGAGCAAGCGCCCCACAAATCCCACTGGGAGACCGAGGATGAGGGGCCAGGGCTGGGGAAGGCTCCCCTGCAGCAGGCTGAGCCTGGAGCCGAATTCGGGGCTAGGTTCTGCACTGGGTTTGCCTGGAGCTGGACGGATCCCCGCTGCAGTGCGGCTGGACGCCTCGGGGTACGCGTCAGCCAGGCGAAATAGCTGGAGGGAGCGGGGAGGGCTATCAGGGGCTTCCCCGCCACCTGCGTGTTGTCTCTGCGGCAGCTTTGGCCCGTGGAGCGGCGGGGGCGCTGGCAGGGTGTGCGCTTGGCAAAGGGACGGTGCCGGTGGGCTCTTTGAACTCCTGGGAGCAAAGCGAAAGGATGTAGCTGTCCCCAGAGGAGCTGCGAGCAAGGGGGCGGCTTCCGAACCGTGCCTCTTTGTGGGTGAGGTGCCTGCCAGGGGACCCCTGGGAACTAACATGCCTGGAGTGGGGACGAGCACTCATGGGCAGGAGTTGCAAAGGGCCACTGGGAGCTAAGCCCTGGGCCTGAGCACAGCCCTGGCAGCCACGGCTCCTGAGTTCTAATCCCCCTCTCACACTAGCCATGTCCCGTCCCTGCTCTGTGCCTCAGTTTCCCCATGTGTAATATGGGGGTGATGCTACCGCCTGGCCTGCCCAGGGGCTTTGCAGGTGAGAGGTGTAGTTCTGTGCTGTGCACAGAGGAGCCAGGGGGTGCATGCAGGGTCAGGCTAACGTGTTCAGCTTTGGGCAGTTCCTGTTCAAAACCATGCGGGCTCCTGGCAGGCGAGGCCTCCTCCCATTGTGCTGAGCCTGCAGCGCCTTCCCTCCAGGAAACCAGGCGCTTGAGGCAGGAACAATGCACACCGGGAGGAAAAACAAGTTTTTGCTACGTGACCAGGAGAAGCCATGTGACTCGGGAGGGCTCCTGGCTGCTGCCATTGGCTGGGATTCTGACTCTGCCAGCCTGTGCCACCAATGCCCCTCCTATCCCTCCCCCTCCACAACCGGGGTGATGCAAACCTGCTCCATCTGGATAGGGCCCTACAGACCGCTGACTGCCTGGGCTCAGAGAGGTGCTCGGCCAGTCCGCCTAGGGGCAAGGGATTCCTTCACTGTCCAGTAGGGGGCGATACATGCACCTGTCCCTGAGGGCAGGATGCTGGGCAGGGTGGTCCCTGGTCTGCCCGTCTAGGGCAATTCCCAGGTTGTTACGATCCCACGTCTAACAATGTCTCTCGGCTCCCCGGTGTCAGCCAAACGGCCCCTCGACACGCCGTGACTGGGTCTCGTTGCACCGGTGTAAATTGGGAGGGACTCCGCTGACTGCAGGTCTCTCCCTGCTGCATCCGAGCAGCCCAGTGCCACGGCTCGGGCAGTGCCCAGCACCAGCTGCTTCAGAGGAAGGGGCAAGAAGCCCTGCATTTCCAGGCTGGCCTGCGCCCTGCACCTTTCCTCCCGAACCCCAGCGCTAGAGGTTGGGTTAGAGCCTTCCCCAGCTCTAGCATTCCCGGTTCTAACTCTGGTTGCTAGCCTTTGGGCAGCGCCCTAAGCTCTTGGCCTCAGTGACATCATGTGGCAGTGAGTCCCACTGGCTGCGGGTATTTCGGAAAAAGCCGTTCCTTGGAGTGGTTTGGAATGCGCCACTTCTCAGGGTCCTTGTGCAGTGAGACAGGAGGGTTTCTGATCTTTAGACCGTCTGGGTGTCTTTGTCCTGGCCGGCGTCTCCTCCTCGCTAAGCAGTGACTGCGACCGGCTGTGATTGTGACCAGAAACTGGTCCCCGGGTCTGACTGTGTGTATCCCAGCAGCACTTTGAGGCGCCAGCTGCGATCCAGGCCTCACTGTGCTAGGCACTGCACAGAGAATGGCTGTGTCTACACTGGCGCCGGAGCGGGGTGGGGGTGAGTCACAACTCAAGGAAACTTACCCTCGCTAGCGACCGCACTAAAACCAGAGTGTGGCCACGGGCATGCGTGGCAAGTTTGTAAAAATTTTGGTGGGGCCCAGAACCCACCTGCCTACGGCTCTGGGTGGGGGCTCGGCGGGGGTGGTCTGGGGTGCAGATCCTGGGCTGGGGATTAGGGTGCAGGATGGGTGCTGGGTGCAGGCTCTGGGCTGGGGCAGGGGGTGGGTGTGCAGGAGGGGGTGAAGGGTGCAGGCTTTGGGATGGAGTTTGGGGTTGGGAAGGGTGTGTGGGAAGGGGAGGAGTTTGGGGATAGGAGGGAGTGCAGGGTGAGGACTGTGGGGCTGAGGATGAGGGGTACATGATGCAGGAGGGGGCTCAGGGCTAGGGAAGAGGGTTGGGCTGTGGGGTGAGGGCTGTGGATGAGGGGTTCATGATGCGAGGGGGATCAGGGCTAGGGAAGAGGGTTGGGGTGTGGGTGGGGGCTGTGGATGAGGGGTTCATGATGCAGGAGGGCTCAGGGCTAGGGCAGAGGTTTGGAGTGTGGGGTGAGGGCTGTGGATGAGGTTCATGATGTGGGGATGCTCAGGGCTGGGGCAGAGGATTAGGTGCGGGGAATGAGGGCTCTGGCTGGGGCTGAGGGTTTGGGGTTGAGAGGCTCAGGGTAGGGCAGCCTGCCTTGCCAGTACTGGCAGAGGGCAGGCACTAGGAGCAGACAGCAAATCTGCTGGGAGCCCTCCGGGCAGCAGGCAGGGAGAGGCGCGCTGCGTTCTGCCAGGCAGGGACGCAACACAACGCGGCGGAGGAACACGCGGAGGGGGTGGCAGGCGGGGCTGGGACCTGCTCCAGGCAGATCCAGGCAGGACCGGGGGGCGGGAAGAGACCCAGCTCCAACTATTGCTGGAGCAGGGCGCCCAGCCATGAATATTGCTGGGGCCCGGGCCCCACACAAATATATAACCTGCCGCCCATGGCCACGGGGATGGGAAAGGCCAGCAGCCCTGAGCGCGTACCCATCCGAGACGCTAGGCGCGTCCTTGGGGCAGCTGGCGCCTCATTCTGCTCGCACTGCTGCTGGGGGGTGTGCTCTGTTTTTAGTGTGTTGGCTCGATCAGAGCTGGCCGGGCGGGGATCTCCTGGAGAAGGGAGCCTGGATTATAAACGTGCCCAAGAGACAGTCCCTGCCCAACACAGCTCACAGTCTAAATACAGAAAGAATGGGAAGGGAAACTGAGGCACAGAGCAGTGACTTGTCCGAGGTTACCCAGCAGGGCCAAGAACAGAACCCAGCTCTCCTGCGTCCCAGTCTAGAACTGCTGCCTTAGCTACCCGGTCAGTCAGCACTGCAAGGGTTAACAGTATCTCCGGGTGCTTTGGTAACAGTGGGTGACCTTCCAGGTTCTGACAATTAATATCAGCAACTGGCAACCCCCCAACCCCTGGGCAAACTCTCACACGGCTCTCTAAACCCAGGGCCTTTATTTCCATCACCATCCAATTCCCTAATTATTGCAATTAAATCAGTGAGGTGTTTTGCAACACACAGTATGAAAGCTGCTCCCCACCTCCACCCCTGTTTTACGCTGTGTTCACGCCATTAACTCCAGTCACTCCCAACTGCCTGGCAAGAGGCGAATCAGGCCCTAGACCAATCAAGGGGTTTATTGTTAGAGGGTTTCACCCACCACAAAAAAGCAGCCACCTCTGGGGCAGAAGGCGGCAGCCTTTAAAAATATCAGGCTGGAAAACGCACAGGATCCAGTTACAACCCGAGGGGGATTTCAGGTCGATGGAACGTAATTACCTGGCCTGGAAGCCAGCCAGGAGATTGTGGATAACTCCCCAGCACTGTGTTGTTAGAAGGAATTAACCAGCTTTGGGAGCATGGTCGAGTTTGCAAAGTGCTCCTAACAGAGAGGTGTGTCCCACCAGGGCAGGATTCAGGCCCTGTCTGCAGCTCCCCCCACCCCCTTGTATCAAGACAGGAGTCCCAGACCCCTCTGTGGCAGCGGCAGTGCGGGGGGGACGGCTGGTAACTCCCGAGGAGCAGCCCAAGTGCCAAACATCAGCTGCGCCGCTCCCAGTGCAAATCAGGGGGAATGAAACATCTGCCACATTCATAAAACACCTTTGAAACCATCTGGCTGGATTTCCCAGCTGTGTCTCCCACACCGAGGCCAAAACAAACTCCTTCCCCGCCTCCCAGAATCCCACTCGCTGCAGGCTGCCGCAGTGGATCCCTGCTGCCGGGGGGAGCCGGTCAGGGCAGCACTGGCGGTCAGGGCAGCAGGCTTTTCCTCCCCGCGCTGTCCCAGCTTTGCCGGGTGACCTTGGTGAAGCGACTGCTCTCTGCCTCAGTTTCCCAGACATCAAGGCCCAGATCTTCAAAGGTACCCGGGCTCTTACCGTCCTGGGCCAAAGTGCTTTGAGATCTATGAGCGAAACGCGCTACAGCACTGCAAGACAGTTCACCGTGTGCCGTGGAAGCCCACCACATCTGGACCGGCCATTTCAGCTCACAGCACCCAGCCATTTCCAGCAGGAACTCGAGTAATTCCTGATGACTAGGGCCCAGGACCTTTTACTGAGAGTCACTCCAGCCGCCCCCTGCATTTGAACCAGTGCCCTAGCGTGTGGGTGCAGCACTGCTGGGTTTGATCACAAGGGCGCTCCTTAGCTCAGGAAGGTGGTGCCAGCTTGCCTGGGAGCCTGGGTATTACCCAGGCTGTGGCCTAGCGGCCAGAGCACTAGCGTGAGGTCAAGGAACCCTGGGTTCTCTGCCTGGCCGGGGCCATGGGCAAGTTCTCTGCCTCTGTCTCCCCTCCTTTCCTGGAAGCTGTCGGGCCAGGACTGTCCTTTGCTGTGTGTTTGTAGGGCTCTCACCCCCTAGGCTGGGGTGGGCAATAGTTCTCGTAGGGGGGCCACTCCATGAATTTTGGTGAGTCGTCATGGGCCGCACATTTCTACTATATCAATGGCGGGGGTGTGGGGTCGGGAGGGGGCTCTGGGCTGGAGCAGGGGGTTGGGGTGCAGGAGGGGCTCTGGGCTGGAGCAGGGGGTTGGGGTGCAGGAGGGGCTCTGGGCTGGAGCTGGGGGTTGGGGTGCAGGAGGGGGTGCGGGGTCTGGGAGGGAGTTTGGGTGGAGGAGGGGCGCTGGGCTGGAGCTGGGGGTTGGGGTGCAGGAGTGGGTGCGGGATCTGGGAGGGAGTTTGGGTGCAGGAGGGGGCTCCGGGCTGGAGCAAGGGGTTGGGGTGCGGGAGGGGGCTCCGGGCTGGAGCAGGGGGTTGGGGTGCGGGAGGGGGCTCCGGGCTGGAGCAGGGGGTTGGGGTGCGGGAGGGGCTCCGGGCTGGAGCGGGGGGGTGGGGTGCGGGAGGGGCTGCGGGCTGGAGCCGGGGGTAGGGGTGCGGGAGGGGCTCCGGGCTGGAGCAGGGGGTTGGGGTGCGGGAGGGGGCTCCGGGCTGGAGCAGGGGGTGGGGGTGCGGGAGGGGGCTCCGGGCTGGAGCAGGGGGTTGGGGTGCAGGAGGGGCTCCGGGCTGGAGCAGGGGGTTGGGGTGTGGGAGGGGGTGCGAGGTGCAGGCTCCGGCCGGGAGGCGCTTACCACAGGCGGTTCCTGGCTGGCGGTGCAGCAGGGCTCAGGCAGGCTGCCTGCCTGCCATGGCCCCATGCCGCTCCCAGAAGCAGCTGCGGCCAGCTGCTGCTGGCAGTTCTCTGTGTGCCCTTTGGGGGGAGCCAGGCAGCAGGTCTCAGTGTGCTGCCCGCGCCCGCAAGCACCGTCCCCGTAGCTCCCATTGGCCGCTTCTGGGAGCGGCGTGGGGCCATGGCAGGCAGCCTGCCTGAGCCCTGCTGCACCGTGGGACTTTTAGTGGCCCGGACTCAGAGATCGCGAGGGGGCAGAGGAGGCCAGACAGGAATGTTAGTCATGGCAGGCTGGAGAGAAATGTTAGACGGGCTGGATCCGGCCTGCGGGTTGTATTTTGCCCACCCCTGCCCTAGGCCCTGCTCCCTGCGGTTGCTTTTTGGCTCTAAGATCAACAGTCTGGACAGATGCTCGCCGGGCGTGAGATGAAAAGCGTCTGGGCTCTCGGTGCCATTTCCCCCAGGCACTAGCAGGACGCAGAGCCCCAGGGCCAGGGGAGGGAGCTCCTCCCAGCCCCACGTGCCTGCTCTGGGCGAGTTAGGACTGGCACTGATGCAACCCAGCTGGCATCCCGGGGTCTGGTTCCGCTCTGGTGCACGCCCCATGCAATCCACTGGCTGAATTCAGCCTCCCGGGTGTGAGCTGCAGCTGGTTGGTAACTTGGCTAAGCACTGGCCACATCTCACTCCACGGATCCCTCCCACCTTGTGTCGCGACCTGTCAGCTCCCCACCCATCACCTGGACACTCCATCCAGCCTCTGTGCCCCTGGATTTATGGGATCTCCGGGTGACAGAGGCCCTGGCAGCTGGGCTCTATCAGGTGAACCAGCCAAACTCAGCCTGCTACCAGGAGACCATCGTGAGCAACCAGAGCGGGGGAAGCTTGGGGCAGGGATGGTCTTTCTGTGCTGGGTTTGCGCAGTGGACTATGACTAGAGCTCCGAGGTGCCACTACAATACAAATAACAACAAACCCAGGGTTTCAGCTTGGGGTTCTCTCCACTTCTTCCACCTTCCCCTCTTCCCTCATCAGTGTTTAATTGTCTCCACCTACTTATTCAGCCAGGCCACACACCCCTTAGTGTCTCTAGCCATCAAACAGTGATGCTTCTTCTTTCCTGCATATTGCACCTTTCAATTTCTAAGCACCGTCCACATCTATTGAGTTCAGCCACCATTTTGTTCTCCACGCTGCTGCAGACTGTTAGGGAAGAGACACACACACTGTGCTCTCTCCTGCATACTTGACTTTTGTTTTTTCTTGTCTGTCCCTAATCTAAAATGAAAGTCACCTTAACCTGAATGCACTGTTGTAGGGAGACGTCACCCAGATGGTGAGAGCATGGCATTGTTTCCAGCCCTGCCCCTCCACAAAGGACATCGGTGGGTCTCGAAAAGGTGCCACCGGTGGAACGATTCTCTTAAATGAACGCCAGAGCCCTGGAGTTGGCCTGCAGTTCCCCTCCTGTCTCTGTACACTGGCTGAGGCTCAGTGGGTTGGAGCAGTGGTTTTCAACCAGGGGTACGTGTACCCTTGGGGGTACGCAGAGATCTTCTAGGGGTACATCAACTCGTTTAGATATTTGCCGAGTTTTACAACAGGCTACATAAAAAGCACCAGCGAAGTCCGTACAAACTAAAATTTCATACGGACAATGACCTTTTTGATATTGCTCTTTAACTCTGCACTGAAATGTAAGTACAACAATTATATTCCAATTGATTTATAATGATATGGTAAAAATGAGAACATGCACAATTTTTCAGTAACAGTGCGTTGTGACACTTTCGTGTTTTCATGTCTGACTTTGTAAGCAAGCAGTTTTTAAGTGAGGTGTAAGTTGGGGTTACGCCAGGCAAACCAGACTCCAGAACGGGGTACAGACATCTGGAAAGGCTGAGAACCATGGGGTTAGGGAGTCCCTTTTCCCCTTCTTGGTCCAGGGTGCAAGTCCATCATGGAATGAGTTTGACGGACCTCAGCTCAGCTCCCGATGGAGCGACATCCAACGTGACTGACTCACCAACCATAGGTGCCAACTTCTCCTGGCGCCGGTGGGCGCTCGACCCCCCCCCCGCCCCATCCTGACTCCACCCCTGCCCCACCCCATTCCAACCCCTTCCCCAAAGTCCCCGCCCCCTCCTTGCCCCTATTGGATCCCTTCCCCAAATTCCTGCCCCGGCCCCACCTCCTCCCCTGAGCGTGCTGCGTTCCCGCTCCTCCCACAGCTTGTTATGCCGTGAAACAGCTGTTTCATGGTGGCAAGTGCTGGGAGGAGAAGGGGGGACGCGGCGCGCTGAGGGGAGGAGGCGGAGGCGAGCTGGGGCGGGGCGGAGAGCTTGGCTGCCGGTGGGTGCAGAGCACCCACCAGTTTTTCCCCGTGGGTGCTCCACCCCTGGCGTCAGCGCCTATGTCACCAACCACAACTGGCAAGCCGGACTCAGGAGGTGCCCTGCCCTGAGCTGGTCTTGTAGGATTTTCACAGCTGTGTCCCCTCCAAGGGGATGGTCATGGGGAAGGTTAGTAAGGAGGCCATGTTGTTATTAACAATAATAATAATAATTCTTATTATTAGTGTAGGGTCTATGAGGCTGTTATGGCCCAGGACCCCATTGTGCCAGGCCCTGTACAATCTCAGAGCACAAAGGTAGTCCATGCCCAAGGAGCTTACGAGGTAGGTATGAGACAAGGGACGACAGGCAGCAGACAGACGGGGGAGTCCAAGGAATGAACCAGCCCTGGTCAGTGGGACAGGCTGTGGTCTCAGCACACCAGCAGCCCAACCGATGTCCAGTTTGCTGTAGGCCTCAGGGCAGAGGAGGAGCCTGAGGTGTGATCTGCAGGAGGACAATGAGCGGCTGTGTGGACGTCCATGAGGAGCTCCTCCCAAGCATGAGGGGCAGCCTGGCAGGAAGCACCAAGGTGATGAAAGGACAGGACCAGGAGAGCTGCGTTCTAATGCTGGCGGTGACACTGATGCACTGTGTGGCTTCAAGCCAATCACAGAGCTCTTCCGTGCCTCAGTTTCCCCATCTGTACAATGGGGCTGCTGGCACTGCCCTCCCTTCCCAGGGGCATGGTGCAAGGATTACTGTTTGTGAAGCGCTTGGAGATCCTTGGGAGGCACCAGAGAAGCAGTAAGTGTTATCAGCCAGACAGTGTGGTGAGCTGGGCCCTGAATCCAGAATAAAAAAGTCTAGGACTTTCATTTCCAGCAGCTCCAGACCCTTACCATTCTCTGTAAAGCTCCGCTCTGTACAGCTCCCTGCACGAAGACTGTCCCTGCCTTGAAGAGCTGTTCATCTAAACAGGACTGACCCCTTATGCATCTGCACAGCGCCCAGCACCATGGGGCCCTGATCCTTGATTGGTGACCCACAGCCCTAATTAATGACAGTAATTAAGAGGCTGATGACAACCGAATCACTAGCCCTCAGGCACCCAGGAGGCCAGTTAAAAAATCCATGTGCATGAACCAAATCCGAAGGCAGTGTCAGTGCTAGGAGGCGGGAATGAAAGGGTTAACAGGCTTTGCTGGGTTCTCCTGGGCCAGGGGCGACTTGGGGATGTCACAGGCCGTGGGGAGAGCTCACTTTACCTGGGCTCTGATAACAGCACAGAGGTGGCCTTGTCAGCGACAGCCCAGGCATGCTGGGATACCTCGGTGGGCAAACATAGCCGCCCCCGGTCAGATCAAACACAGGAGCGGCTAGGACAGTCAGGGGCCTCCAGCGGGGGGACCGGCTGGCCATTTCCAGGGGCCAACCATCCACCATCACATCAGGCAGCTGCTCTGTATCTGACTGGTCACCACTGACAAACGGCTGCCTGATTTCCGCAGGGTCGTGTAGCTGCAGGATAGGAGCAGGTGCCAGGACACCTGGGTTCTATCCCTGGATCTGCTCTGCTGCGTGACTTTCTGGCAAGACGCTGCCCCTTCCCGTGCCTCAGTTTCCCCATCTGGGAACTAGGGATAATGACCCTGACCTCTGTTGTAAAGAGCTGTCTGATCTGAGGAGGGAGCGTGCTAGGGATTAGTATTAATATTGACCTGCCTCGTGAGTGGGTTGTGAGGCTTAACTTACTAGTGTGTGTAGTGCTTGGAGATCCTTGGGTAGGAGGAGCTAGAGTTAGGCAGAGGATTGTGAGCCCCAGGTCATTAGTTAGAGGTGGATGGTTGTGTCGGAGAAGCTGGAAAATCCCATCTGGCTGGAGCCCAAAGGGATCAGTTCTCTAAAATAAGAAGCAAAGGCTCATTCCTCGGCACTAGTAACATTTCTGTGGGGCAAGGTGTGATGTATTGAGGACTGGGTTGGAATCACAAGCTATCACTTTAAGAGTGGGAAGGGGGGTGGCTGGTCCTGCTTGCAGGTGGAGGGGAGGGCTCTGTAGCAAAGGTTGCTGCGATCGGAGTCAGTCTGCAGACTGCAAGCCTAGAGCAAGGGTGCGAAGCCTTGCTGCCTTAGAGAGCAGCCTGCTTTGTCTCACCCTGGTTTGGGTTACTGGGTGTTATCGTTCTGAATGCTGCAAAACGCAGCTGGAATTCTGATGGCTCTATCGACGTTCTGGTGGGTATGTTGTGAGCAGAACCCACGGGACGTGGGGAAGAGAGAGAAGGAAACTCCTTTAAGCGCAGGGCGGAGGGGCAGTTTTCTGGCTCTCAGACTAGGGACCGTGTTTGGACCCGGATTAGCAGCTGTCTCGCTCGGTGTGGACACCTTTGGAGCTGCTGCTGCGGCAGCACCTGTCCCCGTCAGAGGGCTGGACTTTCAGTGCAGGCCCGGGGAGGAGCAGGGCCACACCTTGGCTTGGCGGAGGCTTGGGCAGCATTGCTGGCATCCCGGAGAAAGTGCCCTGTCCCCTCCCTTGTGCTGGCCGAGGAAAGCCTGGAAGGTGAGAGGGAGCCTCGGATGGGCCTTGGCAGCAGCCTGGACTAGCCGGGGGCCCGTGTACTCCCCACCTGCCTTCCGTCCCCAGCCGTGCCTGTACACCAGGGGCTGCCCAGAGGAGAGGGGGAGGACTGTCCGCTGGCACCAGGGGCTTCCCCAGGATGGGGTGGGGGAATCTGTCACTCTGCCCCCCATTTATGCAATGGCTAAATAGACTGAAACAAGAGGGGAGGCTCTCAGCGTCCCAGGAGAACGGGGAGCTGGAGCCAGGCGAGGGGCTGCTGCCCTCTCCCAGGGGGGAGACACTGAGCTCCCTTTGGCCCTTAGCAGAGAAGGCAGAACATCCCCCCGTGGCTACAGGCTGGCAGAGCTGCTGTCTAGCGTACAGGGGCTGCCTGGCGAGATTGCAGGCCGACGAGCTCTCTAGTCCTCCACGGAGCCGGCCAAGGGAAACACAGGAGACCGGCATTTTTTTAAAGTAACAAACAAGCAGAGAAACCAACCAACCAGACCAACCCCTTCCAGGCCTTCTTCATGTTTAGTGCAGATCTCCCTTCATGCTCCGGATCTGCCAGACACGCAGGGGGACGCCAGCTGAGATCCACCGAGCGGTCTGATTGTTTGTGGTGCCGAGGAGCCCAAGCCACGGACCAGACCCCCCACTGCGCTAGGCGCTGTACAAACAGAGACAGAAAAACAGTCCCGACCCCAAAGTGCTGACGACAACGTCTAAGCAGCCTGTCGGGAAATCATTTTGTGAGATTCTCTGACACTTCAAAGTTGGTTTGGTTTCCCTTATTCCAGTTGGGGTTGGGTTTTTTTTATGAAATTCTCTCCTGGATGTTTCTGATCAAAACCGGGTCTGAAACGGTCGCTGTTTCCTGAAAAAAACAAAACCACACGTTCCAATGAGTGGAAAGTGTCAGCCCCCATTTCAGTCAAGTTTTAATGAAAACGGCAATTGCAAACAGGCTGACATTTGTTGTTACCAAATGTCAGTCACTTGGATTTCAAGCAGCATTCCAGCGTCGGAGAGTCACTGCAGCGCGGGTAGGGGCTTCTCCGGCTGGGAAAGCTAGACTGAGATAAGCAAAGGGGTGAATTTAAACCAAGGTCTGAGGGAGCCTTTTTTCAGATTAGCTTATGTCACTTGGAAAGGAGTTTGAGCTAAGCACCAATCTTAGAGCAGCATAATAGTGTCCACGGGGCTGGGAGGGGGCTATACTGGTGCAACTGGTAAAACTTTCCCATGTAGACAAGCTCCAGGCAAATGTTTCCATCTTGTTCTCAAAGCACCTGTAGCTCCCAGCTCCAGGGGAACAACACACTAATGACTAATGAGTGACTGGCAGCTAGTGAGTGTCTCTCCAGCCCCTACTGCCTTGTGCTGGGTGAGTTGGCCCTAGCAAGCCCACGTGAAATGGGTTGAAGCAAGCCAGGTTAACACTCAAATGGGAGCGCTCCAAGGAACACCCAGGTGATGCAAGAAAGGGAGTTGGTAAGTCAGTTATCTGCTCTCTTCCTCCTGAGATACGGGAAGAGGGGGAACTGAGCCATCTTTCGCACAAGGCAGAAAGCCAAGTTTGTGATCACTGCAAATCCCATTGCACTTTTCAGAAAGTGAACCGGTGTCCCTGAGCTGGTGAATTACTTCCTCCTGCAGTTTCAGTTGGACGTAATATTCTTTTTTGCTGCCTTGATGCGTAGCTGTTTAAACAGCCGCTGGGTTCCACCTCAGAGGTGGCTGCATGTTAGTGAAAGAGAGAAAGGTTTTTCACTAATCCATCTCACAGGGTGCATTCCAATCTTAATTCACCAATTAAGGTGTGTTGAGAGCTTTCTATGAGAGAGACTGGGGAAAGGCAACGGATCAATCATAAAAGGCAAATGTCCCTTTCCCCCCTCCACTCCAGAGCTGCTACCTCCTGGTTCCAATTAAAACTAGATCTAAGAGCAAGAGCAGGAAGGAGTGAAAGACAAAGAACCATTAAAGGGGAGAAATAAATCTGAAGGGATTGAAAGTTACAGGCAGAGAGAAAGAGACAGAAAACAGAAAAGCAAACAGAGCCAGGAGTAACATTTTTACAGCCGATTATGGGCCAGTCTGAAACCCTGTTATATAAATCCTGTGTCATCACCTAGTGGAACCTGATGCTGTTCAGGGGATTATTTCCAAAGCTCCTAAACAAACTCTAGATAGCAGAGTCTGATTGCGACAGATTTACAGCGGGTGCTTAATACCTGTTGCTATGCAGGGCGAGGGCAGGTTCCTGATATGGATTAAGATCGTCTGTTACCTTGGGAGGGGCGTTTCATGGATACAACATTGATGAGAGCCGTGGAAACAGCGAGAGCACTGACCTCCGGCATTGGGGGTAGGGGGGAATGTCCCACTTGTCGTTTGCTGGATTTGCGCGGGATTTAGTAAAAGAAAAGGGAGCCGAGTGGCGTAGCTGTGGAAATCCGGTGGAAAATAAGGAGCAGAGAGAAACCCATGTACAGAGGTGGGGGGAACAGGGAAGGGGAGAGTTTGAATGAAAATATACACCCCCTCAGCTGGATTCTTCACCGCCTCCCACTGTGTGGAGGTCTTGCTGCCCCAGCAGTTAGAGCACGATTGTTGTCCCCACTTTCCAGATGGGGAAACTGAGGCACAGAGCAGTTAAGCCAACATTTGCCAAAGTGGCCACGAATTCTAGGTGCCCAGACATCCAGGACCTGATTTTCTGACCTGCTTCCACCTGAAATGGATGGCAGCTGAAGTGGGGGCTCAGCATCTCTGGGAACCAGGGCTAGATGTTCAGAAAGACTCAATGGCACCCACAAGTGGGGCCAGATGTTCAAAGGAGCGCAGCGAGCCCATCGGGTGCACGTTGAGTGCTAAGCTCTCTTCAAAATCAGGCCAGGGACATCCCAGTGGGGAGCTGCTGGGCACTTGTAAACTTGGCCACACAAGTCTCAAATGAAGCTCCCGGAAAATTGTGGTTCCCAGAATCAGGGGCCACTTTTGAAACTGCTGGCCACGGTGGTTGGTCACTCACTGACTCAGCAGCAGAACAAGGTCTGGTCTGCGTGGGAAGATTGCATCTGTGCAACTGCTATGTGTAGACCAAGCCTTAAACTGATATAGTTTCACTGGTGCAAACCCCTGCCTGTGTGGGTATTCTTATTCTGGTTTAACAGTGGCTTATTCAATTTAAGAACTGCAGTGTGGTTGAACAAAATACTGCACTGATACTCAGGAGACCTAGGTACTAGTCCCAGCTTTTGCTACTGGATGACTGCCTCTCTATGTCTCAGTTTTCCCATCTGTAAAATGGGCATAAAGTGCTTTGCGCTCTAGAGATTATTCTTATATTGGTTTATCTTAAACCTTTTCTCAGTCAATTTAAGCTAAACTGAAATAGGCCTCTCTTAATCTGAAATGAGAGCATCCACAAAGGGCTTTACACTGGTTTAACTAACTCAATTTAAATTCACCCTTTAAAGCAGGGCAGGTCTCCCTGTAGAAGCAGAAGCCAGGAATCCTGGTTCCCAGCCCCTGCTTTAACCACCAACCCACACGCCCTGCTCGGGGTCTGTGCCTCATTGGGCTCACTCGATAACATGCAGCCCAGCTCAGGCGCTTCCAGGAAAACAAACAAAGAAACAAACACAAAAAAAAGAAATTAGCCAAAAAAAAGAACAATAACCCCCCAACCCACCCAAATCCACGTGGCTGCTTTGAAGTGCCTCGTGGTGCAGAAACGGCCACTGAGAGCTGCAGATTGCAGGCGCGTCTCTGCTCTCTGACGCTGCGTTGCAAAAGGCCTCACCTGCATTATTCCAGCCCCTGGCCCATAGGGTCCTAGAGTTTAAGGCCAAACAGAACCATTAACTCATCGAGTCCGATCTCCCTGGTAGTGCAGGCCAGAGAATTCCACCCACTGGCCCTGTACTGAGCCCAAGCACTTGTGTTTGGCTAACGCATTATCTGGTCTAGTCTGAAGACCTGGAGAACCCCCACTCCCCTGGGTGGCTTGTTCCAGTGGTTAATCGCCCTCCCACTTAGACATCTGTGCCGAATGTCTGATGTGAAGGTGTCTGGCTTTAATTTCCAGCCATTGATCTGGTTCTGCTGCTCGTCAGACAGCCGGGACTCTGGGCAGTATCCTAACATGGAGAACATGGGAATCGCCAGAATGGATCAGAGCCAGGGGCTGGTCAGCACCGGATGCATCAGAGGAAGGTGCCAGACCTCCCCCCTCCCCGCGGACAATAATGTGATAACTTGCCCCTAAAGGACGTTTCGGAAGTTCTGACAAGACCGAAAGACCCATTAAAATGCATCATCAGGTTAGTGAAACCCTCTGTGTGCTCCCGCAGCCCCACCCAGGGCACTCACGGCAGACATACACCTGCGAGTATGACAAGGGATTAAGTACACACAGCCAAGGAGATCGTGTACTACACACACACACACACACAGATCATGTACTATACACACATGCAAACAGCAGAAGGGGGAGGGAGGGGCCAGGCTAGTTCTGGCAAGTTCCCCTCTTCCCCAGGGCTTGTTAAAGGCTCAGAATATCAATTACAGGATTACAGCCTAGGCGCTGACTCATCCCCTTTCTTCTTGGTGTCGTTCCACAGCCGTGGCCACCAGGCCAGGTGAGGATGTCGGGCCCCCTCCCAGCTGGAGAGAGGACCAGCACCTCCCCGCAGTACTCCCTGGCTATGCGTGGCCGGGTACCACGGACCTATGGGAGCCTGCAGCAGGGCTGGTGTCCTCATGCCACCAGAAGCCCACGCGTGACGTGCAAAGCATGGTGGTAGCATGTAGCATGAGGAAGGCTTTGCCACTGGTTCTGGCACCAGCCCAGAAGAGCTGCGTTCTAATCTCTGCTCCGCCATGACACTGCGCAAGTCACTTCGGCCCAGACGTTCAAAGGGCTCCTGCAGTGAACTAGGGGTCTGAATCCCTTTGGGTCTTCGCCTCTCTGTGCCTGAGCACCCTGCCCTGCCTCACAGGGCATGAGGATAAATTATCTAGCATGAGGCGCCCGGATACAGTGGGGAGGGTGCTGCGTAGGGACTGAGCCAGAGAGGAAAACCCCAATGGCTCACTGGGGAGAAGTCATGTGCCTCAGTTTCCCCATTTTTAAAGTGGGGGGTCATGACAGTGCCCCATCCCGGGAAGGCGAGCTGTGAGGCCGTTGTGAAGCACTTGGGGAACCTCGTGCTGTGTCAAAGCTCCCTGGCAGGAGGGTCCATGTTCAATCTGTCTCCGCCCAAGGCCAGACCCCGCGCTCTGCGCCAGCCCATGGCCTTGCCCGCCCCGAGAACACCAAGAGCGGGCACACCTTCCCCCTCGATGCCGTGTGCCATGCGCGGCTGTGGATCAGAGGGCAGGGGCCGGGCTGGGATTTTTCTCAATGACAAATGACTGAGCGATGGGCAAAGACACCCAGGTGTGGTGGTGATTAAAGCCCCGGGACTAGCCCGGCCAGGGGTGAGGTGATCTAATCCCAGGGGACCTGCCCAGCCTCCCATACAGGGCATTTCCTGGCACACATAGCTGGCATCAGCCCCTTTGAACTCCACCGTGGGCACCGCTGGCTCCTGCCCTTGACTAATCTCTGGGGAGTTTCCTTCCTCTCCCTTATCGGCACTGGGGCTCCGCCAACCGGGAGGCACGTCCTGCAAGCGGCTGCCTCACCTGGCGGAAGAGGTGAATGGCTGAGGGCCCCCCCACCCCAGCACGTTGCTATCAGAGAGCGCCGGGGGCCCCTCCCAGGAATGCAAGGCCGGGCGCGCCAGCCCCACTCTGCAAACACAGGCCAGATAAGGCGCAGGATCTGACTCAGCTCTGGCAGCGTGCCCGACCTGTAACCCCAGCTTTGGACCTTGGCCGGGCACAGCCCGAGCTGCCTCGCTCTGCAGAGGATTCCCCAGTGGGTGGCTGCTAGCCCGAGGGAAGCTGTGGGGTCCAGGCAGGCAGTGCGGCCTAGTGGATAGGACACTGGGGAAAGTCTGGACTCTCTGCCGACTTGCTGTGCGTCCCCTATCCATGCCTCAACTTCCCCATCTGTACGTGAGGTTTATGCACTGGACCCAGCGTGGTGAGGTGCTCAAGAGCCTCCGATTATTCTGTTACCCGTAATGCAGCCATTGCTGGTGTATCCGGCCTGGGCTGCAATGAACAGAATGGAGGGTGGCTGGGTACGGACAGATGTGAGGCTCTATCTCTCCAGCGCTCCCGGCTGGGCTGCCAGATGGCACCACAAACAAGAACACTCCTGAGCTCTTTTCCGCAGTCGATGTCAGCTGTACCTGGGATAATTACTCCCATTTCACAGATGGGGAAACTGAGGCCCAGAAAGGGGAAGTGACTCACTCAAGCTCACCCAGCAGGCCGGTTGCAGAGCTGGCACTAGAACCCTGATTCCCAGAGCAGTGCACTCACCCTTACACCACGCTGCCCTCAGGCTTGGGCTGGGTCAGCCTGGTGACTACATGGCAGAGGGGAACTAGTTTGTCTCTGGGGGGAATGGAAACCTTCCAAAAAGAAGCCAAGGCCCCTGTTAATAGTTGATCCTGCTTCCAGGAGAAGAAGCCTCTGGCAGGGGCTTTCCCACCTCTATGCTGCTCCTGCTGGAGCCATGACACAGGGACCTGCCTGCCTCCTGAGTGTTCCCCACCCTTGGCACGCGGATGGCATTACACCAGCGACGGGCACTGGTCCCTCTCTCCTCCTGAGCCTCTTCCCACCAGGGATTTACAGAACGCACTGGAGCCGATGGCAGCTCTGGCTGCTTTCACAAGGACGAACCAAGCCGGCCCCAGGGCAGTTCATCCCCTGCAGATAATGTTCAATCTCCTCTGACTGGCTGCTTCTGAGACCGCGCTGGCACCCAGGGGCATCGCCCTGTGGCGCTCGTCAGTGGCTTGCTGGGAGGGGGACACTGCTGCGGCTGGAGCTGGGGTGGGGAGGGGCAGCGCCTCTGACAATCACCTGCTGTGTGGCCAGCCCGGGCTGGGTTCTGCAGCACAGGGCTCTGCGCTGCTCCGTGGGCACCGTGGGCATTGGGGATCATAGGCTGGGGGAGGCTGGGCCTCCCCAAACAGCCAGGTGTGGCCCCATCCACGCTCCGCCCCCAGGTCCCCTTCTGCGGCTCCCCGTGTGCGGTGGCCCTGGCTCGGGCTGGGGCCATGCTGCCCCCCCTTCCAGTGCTCCGGGGCTGGGGGGGCAATGGGGCCATGCTGCCCCCCTTCCAGTGCTCTGGGGCTAGGGGGGCAATGGGGCCATGCTGCCCCCCTTCCAGTGCTCTGGGGCTGGGGGGGCAATGGGGCCATGCTGTCCCCCTTCCAGTGCTCTGGGACTGGGGGGGGCAATGGGGCCATGCTGCCCCCCCTTCCAGTGCTCTGGGGCTGGGGGGGCAATGGGACCACGCTGCCCCCCCTTCCAGTGCTCCAGGGCTGGGGGGGGCAATGGGGCCACGCTGCCCCCCTTCCAGTGCTCTGGGGCTAGGGGGGCAATGGGGCCATGCTGCCCCCCTTCCAGTGCTCTGGGGCTGGGGGGGCAATGGGGCCATGCTGTCCCCCTTCCAGTGCTCTGGGACTGGGGGGGGCAATGGGGCCATGCTGCCCCCACTTCCAGTGCTCTGGGGCTGGGGGGGCAATGGGATCACGCTGCCCCCCCTTCCAGTGCTCCAGGGCTGGGGGGGGCAATGGGGCCACGCTGCCCCCATTCCAGTGCTCTGGGGCTGGGGGGGGCAATGGGACCACGCTGCCCCCCCTTTCAGTGCTCCGGGGCTGGGGGGGCAATGGGGCCACGCTTCTCGCCCTCCTGGGGTGCTCCGGGGCTGAGAGGGGCCAGGCTGGGGCAGGGGCTGGTGGCCGCGGGGGGGACTTTGGTGGGGGGATGGAAGGGGTGGGGCCTCGGGTGGAAGGGGTGGAGCCTTCCCCAGCTGGCGGTTCACGCGGTGCCCAGGGTGGGCACGTCCAGAGGGTTAACACTCAATAGCACCTCAGCAGCGGGGCGAGGACCCCCTGCCGGTGCCACCAGCCCAGCCCAGGCCGGTTAGCTCGGCGCTGGGGAGTGACCGAGCCGGAGGGTGCCATGGGAAGCGATTGCCCAAGGCCGTGTGCTCCCGTGCGCCATCTAATCCGCTCACCCAGCCCTTGTGTGTTTGTCTTCGGCATCTAAATGAAATGGCAGCAGCAGCGAGACCGGGGCGGCCCTGGGCCTGGTTTCCAAATTCCTGCAGGGCCTGGCCCAGCCTCCGGATTCCCCTCCCCTGGGCTGGGGATGGAACAGCCTCAGGCCCCCCCCGTCCCATCACCCCTGAGGTCGCCCCCAGCCGTGCAGGGTCACCAAGGTGCACCTGGGAGCTGCCTGCCCCAGCCCCTCAGCATGGCGCAGGCCTCGGCCCCTGCCCAGCACGGAAACCAGCTCTCGAAGGGTTAATCACCTGCCTGGCTGGTGTGCACAGCTCCCCCCTCACATTCCTTTGCACTTATTCACATGGCATCTGCTGGGGTTTCTCCTCATTCCCCCGGGCTCCATGCCAGCTGCCAGCCAGCCGGGGCAGGGGCCAGTCTGCCTCTAGGAGCCTCCTCCCTGCATGTGGAGATAGCCCCCCCCCACCCCGTCAGAGCAGAGCAGGGTCCCCTCCCACTTCACTGAGCAGCTTAGATCCACCTAGGGTGACCAGGCAGCAAGTGTGAAAAATCAGGACGGGGGTGGGGGATAATAGGAGCCTATATAAGAAAAAGCCCCCAAAAATCGGGACTGTCCCTATAAAATCGGGAGATCTGGTCACTCTAGATCCACCCTCGCTGTGTGGAGGAACCAGCCGGAGGTGAGCCAAGCAACGGGAGGGCAGATGGGCACGGGGCTCCGTGCTAGCCATGGTAGGTGGCTGTGCCATGCAGGGCTGGATCCCGCCCAGAACTGGGCCCCACTGCACGAGGTGCTGGACACTGGATAAGAGACAGTCCCTGCCCCCACGAGCTTACGGTCTAAACAGACAAGGGGCAGGGCCAAGGGCTTGAACATACAAACCGAGCTTTGTCCAGCGAGCCCCAGACTGGCCGGGGAGGGGCCTGGGGGTCACCAGCAGGGTGGTTGGGGGAACCCCAGGCGTTGCAGCCGAGCAGGGCTGGAGCACGGCAGAGCTCTGTGACTCCCCAGCCCCGGAGAAGAGCTCTGCGGAGCTCAACGGCTCGGCTCTGTCACCGCCAGGGAAAGATCTCACCTCACCTGCCCTGTCTCTCTGAATCCCAAACAGGCATTCGAGCCAAGGCCGTGTTAACAAAACCCAGCTAAAGGCAAAGGACCGGCTCAGAACTCAGCACGGCTCCATGGGATGGCAATGGAGCGAGGCCTGTTTACACCAGCCGAGGATCTGGGCCAAAGGGTTTGAACCAGACTGAGCAAAAATCACTCCCCCTCTCCGGAGAGGCCGGTGAATTGCGTCACATTTCCTGGGTCAGGATCCAGCTGGCTCTGCAGCGAGCCTTCTAGGGAAAACAGGGGAGACCAACCTGAATATCTAATGGAGACGCTGTCTTTAAAAATCCCACGCAATCAATAGCAGTGATGAGTTCCCAGTGGATTTCTTGGAGTTTCTGGTGCTTTTTCCTTTGTGGCCCGGGGGAGAATGGGTTGGGGGGAGGGGGTTTGGGACTGGAAAGGGGTGTTTGCACTGTAAGCTTCACTGCCTTCGCACACTGCCTTTGCCACTGACTCTGTAGCACTGCCGGGGGGAGCACAGGGGTTTATGGCCACTGAGGTACAAGTAGCACCTCATGGGGGTCGGGGGGTCACGAGCACCAGACAGCCCGTCCTTTTGCACCACCCCTCGGGACCTGCTCGGCAGCCCACATGCAGGCCACGGCAGATCGGTAGCGCTGGGTTGCAGTTACAGACCCGGGGGAGACAGAACCCCCCCCAGCCCGCCAGTCCCCAGCGCACAGGGCTGCAGGGATTTCTACACCAAGGTGGCATTCCTCCTCTATAGCCCCCACCCACGGCCCCGTGCCAAGGCAGGCGTCTGGCCTCCTTACGGCCACAAGCCCCGGCATGCGCTGCTAGGAATGCCGGGAGCCGGCAGCGTGTGAACGGCAAATCGGTGAGGGAGCAAGAAAGGAATGTGACTCCTCCGAGCTGGTAGAGGCCGGGCTCCGAGGTGGGTTAGGAGGAGAGCCAGACCGCGCTAGCTCAGGCTGCTGTGAAGTGCTCCGAGCCCAGCGGTTGTTCCTGCTGCCCAGGGGCAGCTGCCAGTGCCAGGGCTTAGGACCCACAGCCTGTCCTTACAGAAGGTCGCCGCTGGCAGGGTTGCCAAGGAATCTGTTCTTGGAGAGCACACGGCTCATTAACTGGGGGGTTGGGCATGAGGGGTCCCTCCTGGCCTTGATTGGGACCATGATTCCGATGGGGGTGGGTAGGGTCCCAGGAGTTACCCCCCCCCCCAGGGAGATCTGCGCCCAGGCAGGGCTCCGGGGAAGACATGCAGGAGCAGGCCGCAGGCAGGGCATGGTCCCTCTCCCCTCCCACCCCGCTTTGGACAGGCTTTGGGAGGCGGCGGCTGCTTCATTCTCTGGCTCTGATGTTGCTCTCAGCCCCGGCCTTGCAGGGGGAGTCGGGCCGCTCAATACCCTCCTGTCACGCACTCCCGTCAAGCTGGCACCAGAGCCCTGTAATCCAGCCTGGAAAATACGGGGCCATCCGTGGCGTGGAGCGACCGTGCGTCGCACCTCCCGGCTGGGAATGGGCTCTGCGAGGCAGCCCCGGGCCCGCGCCGCAGCCCCAGCCGCTGGTGGCCGAGCGTTCTCCGCTCCGGCCCCCCCAGCCGAAGAGCCACGTGGGGCTGGCCTTTCGCCTGCCTTCTCATTTAGCTGCCTGGCTTTAATGGCAGGAAGCACGCGCAGTAATTAACAAAAGAACGCGGCTCTTTGGGAGGCAGCGCTGGCTCCCCTTTCAAGGGAGACTCATAATCATCCAGCCCACAAAATACCCGCCAGCCTGGGGGAGACCACAGCCAGCCCCCACAGACTGGCTCTCCACTCCCGGCGGGCCCAGGAGCGGCTCCGGCCCCGCTCTGCCCTCAGCGATACCCACGGACACCTTCTGCCCTAGAGACACAGACTGGTCTTCTACCAGCTTTCACTCCTGGGACCGCGCAGCAAAGGGGTGGGGGAGGGATAGCTCAGTGGTTTGAGCATTGGCCTGCTAAACCCAGGGCTGTGAGTTCAATCCTTGAGGGGGCCACTTAGGGATCAGGGCAAAAATCTGTCTGGGGATTGGTCCTGCTTTGGGCAGGGGGTTGGACTAGATACCTCCTGAGGTCCCTTCCACCCCTGCAATTCTATGATGCCATGTAATGGTGGTGGGAGCAATCCAGGCTTAGAGACTCTTTCCGAACGGGCTCTGTGCCTGCCTGGCTGCAGACCAGTTGGGTCAGTTCCTCTCATCCCCCCAACCCTGTCCCACAATGCACTGGTGGCGTTATGAAATTTCCCAGGGTGCTGCTTTGGGGAGCTGCGAGTGACAGCAGCTGGGGGTGGCCCCCCAGCGGGCATCGCACGCACACGGCAGCACGAGTGCCGCGCTGGAGCCAAGCTGCCGGGCCTGTCACGGCGGCTGGACGCGGCTCGGGGGGGCTGCTCCAAGCAGCTCAGTGCTCTAGCGCAGACGGGAGCGGGCACTGGCTCCGCCCGAGGTGCCCACCGGAGGAACCCTTGCCGCTGGAGTGGCGGGGTGGGTGAGAGACAGGGCGTTCGCTCCTTGCCCTGCTGCCCGGCGTGCCACAGGGAATGTCCTGTCTTTGCAGCGCCCCCTGCTGGCGGGGCAGCAAGGAGACACCTCTTGCCACCTGATGGGCTGGGGGAGGGAGGTGCCGCTGCCTGGCTGTACCCCTCCACCCCCACTCCTTCGCGTCTCCGTCCCTGAACGCTGCCTCCCTCTGTGGAATCCCAGCAAGAAGAGCCGCCCCCACCTTCCCGGCCTGTGGCCCTTGTAAATCTCTGCCCATAAACGGCATTGCGCCAGGCGCATTCCTGAGGGCGAGGGAGCGAACGCTGCAGGGGAGGCCCCTGCCAGGCCGAGGGCACGGGGAGGGTGGGGAGCAGCAGAGCGGGAGGAGAAGCAGGAGGTTTTGTGTTTCTCCAGCTCTCTGCGCCACAGACAGCAAGTCAGGCCCTGCTGGTGGGGGAGTCCCGGCTGCATCTGGAGGGCGTTGGGGCAGCAGCTTGGCCACTGTGCAGGCAAGACACCAACCAGCCTCCCCCCCACGTCCCAGAGCCCCCACTCCACTCTGCATTGAGGCTACGGCATTTCTACAGGGGGTGTGTTCGCCTCGGGCAGAGAGCATTGCACGGGGGCGGGGGGGGGGAGGCTCGTGGGAAGAAAAGCTGGGGGAGTCCTGTGCCCATTGGCATGATGGCTCTGGATGGTCTCAACAACTGAACAGATCTTTCCCAGCCTCTAATTTAGATGTCCCACGGCGCTGGCCCTAAGAACGCCAGGATACTTGCGTACGTAGGTTTGTGTTCTGGGGCTCTGGCCCAGTCCCTGATGTTCTCCCCAGTCTGCTGTGCAGCGCACTGTGCGCTGGCAGGTCACTGCGCTCCACCCCAGAGCTGGCTGCATTAGGCTCTCTAGAAATGCCACCTTTGCTGAAAACCTGTGCTACCCCTGCCCATGCCGCCCCCTCCTGCCGGGCTCCAGGGCTGCCCGTCCGGCTCCAGAATGAAATTCGCTAACAAAGAATTGCACCATCTTGGCACCAAGCTCCTGGGAGCCCGGCTCGTGGGGACGACGCAGTGGGCATGGAGCAGTGCCAAGCGGGGCTCATGGGTGACCAAAAGGAAGTCACGCTGCAGCTGGCAGAGGGGTGGTTCACACAGCCCCCCCCCCCCCTTTCTAGACGCAAAGGGAATTGGGCCAGCAGCTCCCATCTCTTGGTAGGCCAGGCTGTAGTTCAGTCCGTTCCTAGCATCTCAGGGCAGCAAGTTCCTCTAGTCACTGAACGGGTGGTCGGTTTTTTTCCAGTGGGCAGCGGCCCGAGCCAGACAACCCCCTGCCGGAGTGAGCACGGCCCATATCACCTGCCCCCCTGCGGGACGGCTGAGCCGCTGCCTCTGGAAAGGAACCTGCTGGACTCGCCAAGGCACTGCTAGGGCGAGCACTAGATGTGGGGGAGGGGAGCACTTTGGTTTCGGGGCGGATCCAGAGACCTCACGTGGGTGCCGTCTGGACCGGGGGCACAGTGAGATCCGCGCTGAGCTCGGACACCTCAGGTTCCCCCCACGTCTCGTAAGCGGGAGCAGATATGCTGAGCATGGTGCACCCACCTCCCTGCAGCTGGGCTTGCGCCCTGGTCTAGGGCCGCTCCCAGGTCATCCTGGAAACTGTTGTTTCTTTTTGTTATTCTTCATTAGTATTTAGTAGGCCCATTGCTGTGCACAGAAGCCCCAGTCACAGCCTTGAAAGGGCTTTAGGGGGCATGACCCACCAGCTGAGAAACACCTGGCGAGTCCATTTCCCTCCCCTAAGCAGAAGAGGACGGCTCTCCGGCATCCCCGCCGGCCTATCTCAGCACCGCCAGGGTGGAGCAGGGTATGGACGGGGCTTTGTCCAGTGCAGTTTTCAAAGTGGCCCAAGCAATGTGGCTTCCACCCCTGCCCAGAGCGAGAGCAGAGCTAGCGACGCGACCGGACGACGTCGGCACAAGAACTGGCCAGGAGTAAATCTCGGCAGGACGTTAGCAGGAGGAGTGACGCTCCAGCTGAACTCGGGAGAAGGGCGCTGCTAGGTTTCCGGCTGGAAAGGGGGGGATGGCCTGCACGAGCAGGCACTGGTCACTGGGGAGGGCCCTGTCAGGCCTAAGCTCCTTGGGAGATTCGCCCGCAGCCTAGCAGCCCTCGCCTCATCTCCCGCTGCCCCCGTCACTCATCCTGACCCCCCAGAACCAGGCGAAATGGCCCCTCGCTGGGACGCCGATCCCTTTCCTCCCTTGTCGCTCACCCTTGCTCCGATCCTGCAACCACGCCCCGGGGGGATCCAGTCCTGGGCAGACTGGGCTCGGGGGCTGGGCACTGCTGTGGGTGTGCCCTGTGCATGGCATTGTGACACCACAGCTGGGGTCCGAGTACCTGGGTTGACTGACTAGCTGCAACACACCGGGCTTGGGACGTGCACAGGCTGCTGCTCAGGAGGGCCTGGGGGCTCTGCAATGGAAGAGAGAGGCTTCCTAGGGGACACACCCCAGTTCTGATACACTACAGACCACCTGGCTTCATTCACGCCTGACCTGAGGCTGCTTCGGTCCCGGGTCTCCAGAGGTGCAAGGCTGGGGCATTCCCTGGTCACAACAGCTTCCCTTGTGAATTAAGGGCAGTTGGGCCACTTTCCTCCCTGGGGTAACTCCGCTGGAGCCAGGGAGGAATTTGGCCCTGTTGTCGCAGCCCGGGAGGAGCGTCTCGGCGTGTGAGTAGTTCAGGGAATTTGTAGTGAGCAACACGTGGGCTTTTGCCACTGGGTCAATGTCAGCCCAGCCTTGTAGCGAGCTGGGGCGTCTCTGCCGTCAGACGTCCCCCGTGTGAAACGAGCGGGCGAGCTCAGCCCAGTTGCCAGCACCAAACCAGCTGGGCAGCTAACGCCAGTGGACTCCTTGCCGGCACGGAGCGGGACGGGGCTACGGAGCCCGAGTGCGCCTCTGATCTAGAGGCAGGGCCGAGGCAGGTTGGTAGAGGGCAGAACGTGGGGGAAGCTATGCTGAGCCTGTCCTACGCAGGTCATTGGTGTGTCTGTGGTTGCTGAGCCAGCACTAAATTGAGGCGAGAAGACGGGCACGTGCTGAATCTCTGCCTCGTCACGGAGCCAGGGAGGAAGGCCTGCCTTGTGGCTAGAGCACAGACCTGCAGTCAGTTCCCGACTCTGCCACAACTTCATCGCATCACCCTGGGCAAGTCACTTAATCTCTCTGGACTTGGCTGACAATGGGATAACACTGACCTGCCATACCAAAGTCCATAAAGACGGATAGTGCTAAGGACGCGCGGTCTCAGCCCAGCAGGTTTTTTAATTGGGTAGTTGCTCGAGTCCCTGTTAAATTGCCACTCTGGTCCTATTCACGCCAAGCTCCCGCGAGCACTCAAAATATTGTTGCAACTAATGTTCCAATGTGGAGCCGTTGCTGCATGTGGAGAGAGCTGGGTGTGCAGAGCGGCTGCTTTCGAAAATGGTTCCATCTCCGATGCTCCTTGGAAACCTTTTCCCGGCCGCAGAGAACCCAGCGTTTTGTTACGGAAATCCAAGGGTGTGCCTCGTAGCTCGGCCCTGCTTTCCCCGCACCTCCTCTCTCCCCGGAACTGCTCAGGGACTGCGTTGTACACAAACTCTTTCCCTCCTAACCAAATGCCTCCCTCAGCCACTCAGTGCTTCCTAAATCTAGCGTTTATGACATCATTGTCATAATTAATTATGGGTAATAATAATAATAAATTGTGCTTATGCAATGGCCTTCAAGCCAGAGCTCACAGCACTTTGCAGATGATTACTTAAAGTGCCCAACACCCTGGGAGAGTGTTATAATTAGGCCCATTTTAACCATGACTAAACTTACCAGAGTCCCAGGGAGGTGAATACGTGATGTGCCCAAGGTCACACGGTGAGTCAGCAGCAGAGCTGCGAATGGAAACCAGAAGTCCTGGCTCCTTGATCCCCTCCAAGGCAGGACTATCCTATCTGCTAATGGCCTCGCCCCAGCAAGCATGATGTCTTACCCTGGCTACGAGCCCCTGGCACAACGGAGCCGGCCCGTCTGTGTGCGGGAGACAAAGCTTTCTCCATACCCGTTCTTCCAACCGGCAGCTCCATCCCAGGAGAACCAGGAACCATGGCATCCTCAGAGCACAATGGAAGGCCCTCTCCACCAGCCAGCCGCCCAGGACAACACTCAGTCCAGTCCCTGCTGACTGACGGGGGAGAGCGACCGCTGACTGGGATTTCAGAGAGTGCGAAGGGACCTAAACACCCATCTGCCCGAGTCACATTTAACAACCTGGCCTAAAGCGTTCTGTGCACTTGATAATCCCACAAGGGGATCAGACACTGCGGTGAAGCCTGCTTCATAAGAACTTCGATTAGCAGAGTGCCCAGGGAAAGGAGGAACTGAATATACAGCACAAGAGCTGGTGGGAAAACGGATCTTCCGTCCCGCAAAATAGTCGAGATTTCAGGAATATCGTCCTGACCTGAAGCAAAAATCCAAAATTGAGCCATTTTTTGCTAAATAAAATTCTGAAAAAAAAAAAGATTCACTTGGGGTCAATTGAAACGTTTCCTTTTGATTTTGGCCAGTTGAACTATCTGGCTATAGAATACAATCAGCGTCGCAACAAAAAGCTGTTTTGAAATGAAAAATCCAAAATGAACAAACCCGGGAGATTTCGACCCTGGGAAAACAGGCATTTCCCATTTTTTACCTTGAAATTTCAGCAAAAGCAACACAATTATGTGAAAAAAGTTGGCTTAAGCAACATGGCATTTTCCAGTGGGAAAGTGTTTTGACAAATTAATGTTTAATTGGCCGTGTTAACTAGTACCAATCCCGGCGTGTACCGCACCATAGGCCATGTGAGTGCAATGATCCAGGACAGGGGTTCTCAACCTTTTTCCTTCTGACCCCCCCCCCCCACACGCTATAAAACTCCACAGCCCCCCTGTGCCCCAACAACTGGTTTTCTGCATATAAAAGCCAGAGCAGCATTAGGGGGTAGCGAGCAGGACAATTGCCTGAGCTCCACGCTACAGAGGGCCCTGAGACGCTACGTTGCTCAGGCTTCAGCTTCTGCCCCAGGCGGTGGTGCTTCGGCTTTCTGCGTTCCAAACCCCAGCCCTGGACACCACCCCCTAGCCCGGGCTGTGCGGCTGCAGGCGCCGACCCTGGGCTCCAGTGGGTGCTGGTCCCAGATGCCAATCCCAGGCAGCTGCTGCCAACCCCTGGCACTGGCCCCCACTGTGGTGCACTGGCCTGGCCACTGACCCTCGAGCTGCTGACCCATAGCTTGGAACCTGCTGCCAGGGATCTGCACCAGGGGCCAGTGCTCGCTGGAGCCCAGGGTTGGCGCCCACTGCTACTCGGCTGGAGCTAGGGGTCGGCAGCCAGGGACAGCACCTGGGGTCAGCAATGATGTGGATGTCTATACGCGCATATTTATTTATTTTTCCTAAAGTTAATAAAATACTTTAGGAAAAAGTGTTAGAAGCTGCCACCAGCAAGAGTTGGTGGCCGCACTCTGGGGCCACCAAAACATTTGTTGTGAGAAGTCCTGGCCCGGCTGATCCTTCATCCAGTCGCCTGTCCTGCCAACGGGTAATCAGCCGGCTCAGCCTGATTCCTCCCCCAACCCATCTCCCCGCCTGCGATGTGATTTATTAGAGCCTTAAACGACAGCCATTTCCTGAGCTCTTTAAACTCCCTCATCCCTTTATCCTGCCAGAAATCAGAGATGAAAACACTTAACACTTCTCTTGGGACGGTTTATTTCAGGATGTGGCGCTAGGCCCAGCAGAGCGTCAGGTGTAGCCGCCATTCCCATGCCGCTTGGGCCCAGCTGCTCTGCCTCCAAGGGGAGCTGCTGACCCTCAGCCCCGCTGAGCATCCGGCCACACAGCCAGGTGGCTGAACAGGGACCTGGCACGCAGGCTGGGTGACGCGGCGCCGATTGCCTGGCACAGGGGATGCTGCTGGGTTTGATGCTCAATGAGGCCTGGCGCCACGGCAAGTGTGATAGACTTGTACCCAGCCCAGATCAGGCCCTGAGCAGCGGGCTAGCCACGCGCTCCCTCCCATTTGCCGCAGTGATGATGACTTCACGTCTCAGCAGGGTTCAGGGCCTTTCCACCCCGGGGCGGGTCAGCGCCATGGCCAGTGTAAATGGAGAGGTCAGAGCCTTCACGTTTCCCATCTCAAGCGACAGCCAGAACAGTGAAATCCCCCCACGGCAGAGGCTCGGCACCAGGCCTAGCCCCGTGGAAGTCCTGCGTTAGCCATGTTGTGGACACCCACCCATGGTGCGTGGTATTTTGGCGGCCATCGTGTCCGATATAGCAGGGATTGAACTGGGGACCTCCCAGGGGTTGGCACCACCATGTTGCATGACGGACACTTGACAAAACGACTGTAGTTTGTGACGGACATTGCGGGGGTGGTGGGGGTGGCAAGTCATTCAGTCATTGCATTTTTTGAAAAATTACCACCGACCTCAACATTTTTACCATGGACACGTGTGTCCGTGTACGGACACGTTGCTGAGGCCTGGGTCCTCCACAGCTAAAACTGCGACAGCTGGAGCTAGACAGTCAACCCTCTGTAAGTGGGGCTATCACAGCCTCCGATCCACAGCAGGGCTCCCCTAATGCCCACTCCCCGGGGCTGGCTGGAACCTGGAATGTCCCTTCCACGGGAAATGCCAACCATCTGCCCTTCGGTTTTGTTCTGAATCGGAACAAGCCCTCCCCCGCCGCCCATCCCCAATGCAAAATTTCCAGCAAAGCAACAGTTTTGAATAAATTTCAGTCCGAGTCAAGCGAAATGTGCTGCTTGGATCAAATCGAGCTGTATCATTCTGATTTCAGCCTTTTACATGTATAGTCTATATAAATTATAACAGAATATTGTGGTGGGATGAAGTTCTTATAGAACTAGGAGTGAGGGAAAGAGAGCTGATTAGCTGGATGAGCTGTCAATCACCCAGAGAGACGGGGTGGGACTTCCCTTCCCCACAAAGGGTTCTGGGTAAGGAAGCCAGCTATAAAACTCCCTGGCTCCCAGCTGGGCGTCACAGTTCCAGGAGGAAGGGTTACTTGGAGGATCCTGGGTTGGCTGGATTTCTGGCCTGGCAGATGCTCCTTGTTTGTTGTTTTTTTCTCTCGCTTTCTGAATTAAAATAAATCGTGGTACACCTCTACCCCGATATAACGCGGGTTCGCATACAACGCATCAGCTCCCAGCCCCAGGGTGTCCACTTCCGCTGCCGGTGAGCGCGGGAAGGCTGGGGAAAGGACGCCCCCCCGTACTCACCTGCGGCGGGAAGCGGAGCGCCGTGGATGGGAGCTGGTGGAGTGGAGCTGGCTGGGGCCAGGCTGCTCTACTTCCCGCTGCCGATGAGTGTGGGACCTTTCCCCAACCCCCAGTGACACGGCTGGGGCCAGGGCAAGGAAAGCGGAGCCAGCTGGGGCCGCGTCGCTCCACTTCCCACCCCCGGTGAGTGCAGGGGGCGTCATTTCCCCAATCTCCCCGCACTCACCGGCAGCGGGAAGTGGAGCAATGTGGCTGGGAGCTGGCGGAGTGGAGCGGCCTGGTGAGTGCCTGTGTGGCGGTGTGGGGGTGTGGATAGGGGTTGGGTCAGGGGACAAGGAGCGGGGGGTGCAAAGGACGTTTGATATAACGCAGTCTCACCTATAGCGCGGTGAGATTGTTGGGCTCCAGAGGACCGCGTTATATCGGGGTAGAGGTGTACTGTTTAAAAACTCCTTTGAACTGGGTCTTGCTGGTGCACTTTGCCGCAAATACAATGTACTTTGCAAAATGAAAAGTGATTGTGAAATGAAAAATGGACACGTTCCCGTCCGGTACGGAACGTTCTGACCCAACCCCAATGCTTTTCCCCTTCATTTTTCCCCCTAAACAAAATGTTGTTGAAATTGGTGCTTTCCAGGGCCACCCCGGCGTGGGGGGGGGGGGGCAGCAAGTGGGGCAATTTGCCTCAGGCCCCACGGGGGCCCAGCGAGCCCTGGCCTGGCGGCGGTCCGGGTCTTCAACGCAATTTCGGCGGCAGGGGCCCTTCAGTGCTGCCGAAGACGCTGAGTGACTGAAGGGCTCCCCCGCCACCGAAGACCCGGACCACCGCCGGGTGAGTACAAGCACCGCAGCCCCCCCGCTTTGCCCAGGCCCCCTGAATCCTCTGGGCGGCCCTGGTGTGTTCCTGTGGAAACGGTAAAACATTCCATTGGAAACTTTTCGACCAGCCCTAGTTACAGCCACATAATAATGTGTGCCAGGCCTCTGAAGAGGGGGAATTTCACCGACCTGAAATTCACAGACCTGTTAGGAGACTGTCTGCCACGGTCTGTCTCTTGAGGCCATGGCAAAAGAAAATGAAGCACAGACGGTTAACTTTGGGGTCCTGGACGTATTCCTTTGCAACACGACCCGCCCTCCCACCTCCAGAAATCAAAAGAAGCCCATTGTTGCTGGATCACTGCTCAGCAATGCTCTGTAGCGGGAGTGCGGTGGTCATGGACTGCGCTTCTTAGGGTCACAAGTACAGTGCCCTGGCCATTAACATCTCCCTCCTTGGCCCAGGCTGGATGCTATTG
The DNA here is from genome assembly GCF_016161935.1 of Mauremys reevesii. Taxonomy (NCBI): domain Eukaryota; kingdom Metazoa; phylum Chordata; order Testudines; family Geoemydidae; genus Mauremys; species Mauremys reevesii. The sequence continues at coordinate 3,454,315 of NC_052643.1, forward strand.
CTCAATGCCTGCGTTCCCTTTGGGACCTGCTGGGAACACAGATCTCTCAAAGATCTAAAATAGCCACAGACAGGAATAAACAACCGACAAGGGGATGAACGCAAGGGTCAGCCTGTAGCTTGAAAGCAGAGTCCCAGCAGCAGAAAACATCTGTCACCGATATTGTACTAACCACAGACCCAACCACCACAGTGGATGAGAATTAGACCAAAGGGAATGGGAACCAGAGGCAGGAGACAGTTTGTAAGGATCACATAATCTCAGGGGGCTGTTTGTTTTTGGTAGTAAATATTTTTATTGAGGGAAGTGAGGGTTGCACTGATCACAGCAGCGTATAGAGTAACAGAGACAAAAGCAGGTAATTAATGACAAATCAAAGGGAGGAATTGTTGGCTTGTGTTTCGAGCATGGGCCAGGGAGAGGTGTCCGCTAACCCTGGTTCTGACTTGCTGTGCAGCCTTGAGCATGTCTGTGTGCCTCAGTTTCCCCACCGGTAATACAGGGATAAGCGATAGAACTGGGTGAACAGTGTTACAAGAAGTTAAGTGGCCATTGATCACCTGCCTTTCCCCTTTCCCTGCATATTCTAGCACAGGGGTGCGCAAACTTTTCCAGGTGCAACCCCCCCTTTCCATTCACGGGATTTGGTTCCCCTCCCCCTACTTCTGCGCTGCTGCTGGCAGCGGCGCTGCCTTCAGACTGGGCGGCTGGAGAGCAGCAGCTGCTGGCCAGGATGTTCATGTTGTTTGTGGGGCGGGAATACAGGTACTATGGTTTTTAATCCCCCCCACACACACCCGCCCCACAATACCCACTCTGGTTTTATCCCTCTGCCACTATTATGTTTCCAGTTTCTCCAGTTTGCGCACCACTGCTCTAGTAAAGGCATTTACTGCTGCTGGGCGTGTTTGCAGGATACAAGAAGCAATGGCTGGAAGCCGGAGGCAGAAACGTAGAAATACGAAGTCAGGCTCGCACGGTGAACAGGGAAGGTAGCTGCAACACCCAAGGCAGCGATGGATTCACTGTCTCTTGATGCAGCCAGTCTGGATCTGCTGGAGGGGACGCTTTAGCCATTTAACCCATTTATTGGGCTCAATACAGGGGTGAAATGTGAAATACAGGCGGTCAGACGAGATGGGCTGCTTGTCCCTTCCGGCCTTAAACTCAATGACGCTATGAAAAGTATAGTCTATGGGAACACCAGGTTAGACTGGGGGCTCTTTGGCGCAAGGACTGTCCCCCGTGCTCTGTTTGTGCAGCACATGGACACAACAGGGCCCCAGTCTTGCCTGGCACCTCCAGGCGCTGTGGGAATACAAATAACAATTGCAGCGACTTGAGCGTTCCTAGTGGTGAGCGTAGGCACAGAAATCGGGCTGGTCCCTGCACTGCCGTCACTGGGGTTACATGACCCCAGTGTCAACGCGGGGTGAGCAAGAGGAGAATCAACCCCGAAGAGAGGCACTCGTCCAATCAGAGGACACCACCACACCATGTGAGCTCGGCGTCCAATCAAAACAGCTTGTGTTTCCAACTAGGGTGACCAGATGGCCCAATTTTATAGGGCCAGTCCTGATATTTAGGGCTTTGTCCTGTCGAGGCGCCTATTACCCTCCACCTCCTGTCCTGATCTTTCACACTTGCTACCTGCTCACCCTATTTCCAACACCAAGCAGTCCCCATCTGTGTCACGAGCCAGCCGTCACGTGGCAAATGATGCCCGTACCCCACACGATAAGGATTTCCGTCGGCCAAAGGCCAGAGGTGAAATCGACCAGATCGCAGAGTCGCCTGCCCACCCTTAGCAATACAGGCCACTTCACCGTGCAGCCGCTGAGGCTAAATCGAGGAGGTGAAGCGCTTTGAGATCATGGCACGGGAGCTGTTCTAGCCGTGCAACTCACCATGATGCTATGAAGGCCGAGCAGCGGCAATTTCAGGAGCTCTTAGAGACTAGTTCTAGCCCATGAAGTAACATGTTGGTCTCTGTTTCTCAAGCCAAAATCCTAAAAACAAGCCACTGTCCCAACATGCAAGCTCAGCACATGGGCCGGGCCACCCGCTAACTGCTGTTTTCTTTGCTCTGGCCGGCTGGCTGGCCACGGCCGGTGGAAGATGAAGTGGCTGGAGGGTTAGGCTGCAATTGTGGCTAGGTCCCAGTGGAATGCGCCTGGGCATAGCTGCGGTTGTGATGAAATGCGGGCAGGGAACGGGAGGCTCTTTAAAATACCAGCTCCACCTGGGTCGCCAGTGGGCTCAAGGGAGGGCGGTTGGGTGGCCTGAAATAAACATCCCTGGAGCCTGCGACATGGCTGGCTGGAGTCTGCGACTTCGGTGGGCGTTGTGCACTGGAGGCGTGCAGGAGTGGGGCCTCTCCGGGGCTGTTTGTTGGTGACCCGGGCACTTTGGGGGAGGCCATGGGAGGAGTCGGGGAGGCCCCAGGCCCCGTGTCCCGGGCTGTGCCCTACGCGGTACTGTCTGCAGCATTAACTATAGTTAACCCATATCAGCCACAGCGCTCGAAGGAAGGTCAGTACTACCATCATCCCTGCGTTACAACTGGGGAAACCGAGGCACAGAAAGGGACTTGCCGAAGATCAGCAAGTCAGTGGCAAAGCTGGGAATCAAATCCCTGGCTCCTGCGTCCCAGGCCAGTGCCCTATCCTTTAGGGGCCAAACCCATCCCTGGGGTAAGCCTGCTGAACCCAGTGGAGGCCTAGTGCCTCGATGTCGGCCATTCCCTCCCCGCTGCCCCATTCACCATCACCCCACAGCCCCAGGGAATTACTCCTAGGAGCAGGCAGTCGGGGGCGGGGGTTACCCTCCCCCCATCCCACCTGTTCTCTGGCTCACCCCACTGGAGAGTCGTTCCCCTGCCCTGTATTTTCCCTCCCCTGCTGTCCATGGCTTCGAGGCCCTGGTGAGCCCCCCCCCACCACCGGGGGCCCCCCCGGCTTGTCACAGCTCAGCCCCTGCTGTCCAACACAGTATCCATCACAGCTGGGCCAGGCCTGTTAGTTCACCCAACGCACCCCCCTGCAGGCTGCCCCGGCTCCTCTGATGTCAGGGCCTATTGCTGGGAGGGTGGCAACGAGTAACACCGGCATCGTACAGCTGGGGAAACTGAGCCACAGAGCGGGGAAGCCAGGCCTAGGGCCCCCGCCCCCACCCCCGCCACGCCAGCCTTCCTCAGGGGCCTGCGAAGCGGAAAAGTGACTGTGCAGGGAGCTGGCGAGGGCCCCACAGCAGCTGCCCGGCAAGGGGAGGGCGGCTCTGGCAGGCCTGTCTCTGCTTTCCTCTTTCCGCTCCGGCTGGGGTGCCCTGGCCTGCCCCTGCAGGGGGGGCTAATCCCCTTTGGGCAGGGTGGTAATTTCACCAGGCTCCGGGGCCAGGGCAGGGAGGGGGCCGAGACGGGGCATCGCCCAGGAACGCCACAAGCCGAGTGGGGAGGTGGCCCCGGTGGGACAAGGCCGTGGGGAGAACCGAGGGCCAGGGGCTCCTAACCAGCAACGTGTGTTCAGTGCTGGGCGGGACCGAACGCTTTGCTACAGGCACCTGCTGCCTGGGGGTCACGGTACTGGCCCACCCGCCTGAGCCCAGCCTGGCAGGGTTAGCTCGGCCTAATGGCACCGTACTGTGGCTGGGAATCTGCCTCCCGCTGTGCCCCACTCCCCCCTGAGGTGCTGTGTGGGACTGGGAAAGCCCCTCCGCCCGCCCGGAAACCAGCCCCCCCAGCAGGCTCTGCCTGGGGCTGCTGAACGCAGCGTGGGGGCAGGAGGGGCAGCCCCAGCACATGCCGTACACAGCAGGGCCGGCTGGCCGTTCCCATGGGCCTGGCTAGGGACAGCCCAAAGGGACTTGCGGGCTGGAACTCACCCCTGAGCAGAGCTCTCTGCGCAGCAAGCCCTTGCATGGGAGGTGCTGGGGGAAAGCCTCGCTGACGGGCTCGAGGGCGGCACAGGCCAAAGGCTGCACCGGCCTGGTCTGGCGCACTTAGCCAGTCATGTTTATATTGCTGGGGCTCCTGGAGGGAAGCCGGGCCAGTGCTTTGTTGCGCCAGGCGCTGTACAAACACGTAGGAGCCAGGCCAGGCGCTGTACAAACATGAAGGAGCCGGGCCAGCGCCCTGTTACACCAGGCGCTGTACAAACACGTAGGAGCCAGGCCAGGCGCTGTACAAACACGAAGGAGCCGGGCCAGCGCCCGGTTGCGCCAGGCGCTGTACAAACACGTGGGAGCCAGGCCAGGCGCTGTACAAACACGAAGGAGCCGGGCCAGCGCCCCGTTGCGCCAGGCGCTGTACAAACACGTAGGAGCCGGGCCAGCGCCCCGTTGTGCCAGGCGCTGTACAAACACGTGGGAGCCGGGCCAGCGCCCCGTTGTGCCAGGCGCTGTACAAACACGTAGGAGCCAGGCCAGGCGCTGTACAAACATGAAGGAGCCGGGCCAGCGCCCCGTTGTGCCAGGCACTGTACAAACACGTGGGAGCCAGGCCAGCGCCCCGTTGTGCCAGGCGCTGTACAAACACGTGGGAGCCGGGCCAGCGCCCCGTTGTGCCAGGCGCTGTACAAACACGTGGGAGCCGGGCCAGCGCCCCGTTGTGCCAGGCGCTGTACAAACATGTAGGGCCCACAAACACGTGGGAGCCAGGCCAGGCGCTGTACAAACACGAAGGAGCCGGGCCTGGGCCCCGTTGCGCCAGGCGCTGTACAAACATGTAGGGCCCACTTGCCAAGAGTGCTGAGCATCCACTCACACGTAGTCCTATGAAAAGCAGCCCCCTAGTGACCCAGACCCAGGAGAATCAGATCCTGGATCGAGAGCACCAGTCCCTGCCCCCAGGAGCCTGCAGGCTGGAAGCTAAGACATAACAGCCCAGTGGGGAGGGGGAAATAGGGTCATGGGAACAAACCCAGAGTGAGGTGGGAGAACGGGGGTGCTCCAGCAAACACCCCAGAGCCCCTCGTGCCCCCTGAGGTTGACCAGCTACCAGAGGGAGCGGGGCCAGTCTACTGGACACCATCCTCGCCCCCCACCCAGCCCTGGATCAGCGTCGCAGCATGACAGGAAACAACATGGCCCTACTTTAAAAACAAAGCGTTTCTGTTTTCCCAGGCCCAGAGCGGGAGGCCTCACGTGACCAGCAAAGGCTGCCGGACAGAGCAGCCCCCTCCTTCCCGCGCCCGCGGGAGCAGCCCCCTCCTTCCCGCGCCCGAGGGAGCAGCCCCCTCCTTCCCCTGCCCGCGGGAGCAGCCCCCTCCTTCCCGCGCCCGGAGCAGCCCCTCCTTCCCTGCCCGCGGGAGCAGCCCCCTCCTTCCCGCGCCCGTGGGAGCAGCCCCCTCCTTCCTGCGCCCGTGGGAGCAGCCCCCTCCTTCCCCTGCCCGCGGGAGCAGCCCCCTCCTTCCCGCGCCCCAGGGAGCAGCCCCCTCCGTCCCGCGCCCCAGGGAGCAGCGCCCGCCGTCCCCGGCCCGAGGGAGCAGCCCCCTCCTTCCCGCGCCCGAGGGAGCAGCCCCCTCCTTCCCCTGCCCGAGGGAGCAGCCCCCTCCTTCCCGCGCCCGAGGGAGCAGCCCCCTCCTTCCCCTGCCCGCGGGAGCAGCCCCCTCCTTCCCGCGCCCGCGGGAGCAGCCCCCTCCTTCCCCTGCCCGAGGGAGCAGCCCCCTCCTTCCCCTGCCCGAGGGAGCAGCCCCCTCCTTCCCGCGCCCGAGGGAGCAGCCCCCTCCTTCCCCTGCCCGAGGGAGCAGCCCCCTCCTTCCCGCGCCCGAGGGAGCAGCCCCCTCCTTCCCGCGCCCGAGGGAGCAGCCCCCTCCTTCCCCTGCCCGAGGGAGCAGACCCGTACTTCCCCTGCCCGGGGGAGCAGACCCATCCTACCCTCGCCCGAGGCAGCAGCCCCACCTTCCCCTGCCCGCGGGAGCCGCCCCCGCCTTCCCGCCCGAGGGAGCAGCCCCTCCTTCCCCTGCCCGAGGGAGCAGCCCCCTCCTTCCCCTGCCCGCGGGAGCAGCCCCCTCCTTCCCGCGCCCGAGGGAGCAGCCCCCTCCTTCCCCTGCCCGAGGGAGCAGCCCCCTCCTTCCCGCGCCCGAGGGAGCAGCCCCCTCCTTCCCCTGCCCGAGGGAGCAGCCCCCTCCTTCCCCTGCCAGAGGGAGCAGCCCCCTCCTTCCCGCGCCCGCGGGAGCAGAGCGGGGGCTGCCATGGGTGGCGTTGGGCTCGTGCAGGGCCCGCGGGGTGGCCTGCTGAGGGAGGCGCGGTTTGTTTCTCCGAGACTGCAGCAGTGCGGACCACGCGCCTGCTCCGCCATCTCCTTTTTCTCAAGCTCTGGCAGGGCCGGGTCATCACTCAGCCGAACTTCTTTCCATGCTAAGTGACCCCAGCGGGTCAGGCCGTTTTCGCATCTTTCTCTTCTAGAGCTGCTGGGAAGGGAAATCACAGGAACTTATCGGCCTGATTGGAAACCTGGTAGCCCTGGGCTAGTGTTTGCCTCATGGGGCCGCCTCTAAAACCCAGTGGGCCAGAGAACCACTCGGCAGCTGCAGCAATGGCAATGCCCTTCACCCAAGAGTTCCACAGTGATCGAATCCCGGGATGTAGGCCGGGCTTACCAACCCCACTTTACAGGTGGGGAAACTGAGGCACAAGGCGGGCGAGTGACTTGCCCTGGGTCACATCGATAAAAAGGGAAATAGACAAGCCCCAGTGTCGTGACCCCGATCCCATTTGTTCTAACCACTAGGTGACACTGCCTAACGCTTGAGCGGCAGTGTGAGTCAACGGTGTGGGCAGGAGCCTGAAAGTCAGCAGATCTCAGGTCGGCCACGTCTAGATTCTCAGTCCATGGGGTAGCGCCACTGGTCAAACCCAGGCAGCCAGCGGCTCTGGATGGGCCTTTGGGCTGGACTCTGCCCCTGCGTGGTGCCCATGTAACTCCAGCACGTCCCTTGGCAAAGTGCAGGACGCAGGCAGATGCTGGAGGCGCCCCGCTCAGGGTGCGAGGCCCGGCTGGGACGGTGGCTGCAGAGTTCAGTGTCTGGCTGAATCCTCCTCATAAACGACAAGCCAAACCTTGCTCGTGGCCCAGGCGCCGGGTTCTGGTGTGCTCGCCGCAGCCGCGTGCTGCGTTGACACGGAGGGACCGCCACAGGCTGCGGGCTCCTCGTGAAAGGGCGTGCAGCACCGGGCATTCCAGGCGGGTGTCGCTGGAATGACTAGAGCTTCGCCAGCCAGGCCGGAACGACGCAGCAAGCGCAGGCTGCCTGGATAATGTGGGGACGTGTGTTCAAATGCAACCAAGCTGCATTTGCAAGGCCAGGACAAAGGGGGCTTCTTAAAGAAAAGCTTCTCCGGACAAAGGCACCTGGCCTCCTGCCGAGAGCTCCCCGCCCAGCACAGGGGCGTTAGGACAGGGCTGTGCAAAAGCAGCAGGGAGGGCTGGGCTCAGAGGAGCAGGGGCCCCACTGGCAGAGGCGGCGACTTCCATGGGCCCGTGGTGCCTGGGCACCAGGAATATTCCTGGTCTGGGGCCTGGCTCCAGCAATGTTTGAGGCTGGGTCTCTCCCTCGGCCCCACCTTCCGCCCCCGGGTGCTCCCACCCGCGTGTGCCCCTTTCCCACACACTCCCTCCTGCCCCCAAACTCCCACCCAGGGCCTGCACCCCCAGCCCAGCCCAGAGCCTGCACCCCTCACCCGCTCCTGCACCCCCACTCCCTGCCCCAGCCCAGAGCCGGCACCCAACACCCAAACTCCATCCCAGAGCCTGCACCCCAGACCCCCTCCCCCACCCAAACTCCCAGAGCCCAACCTCTCACCCCTTCTGCACCCAAACTCCCTCCAAGAGCCTGCACCCTGCACCCCTCCTGCACCCCAATCCCCTGCCCCAGCCCAGGGCCTGCACCCCAGACCTCCTTCCCCCACCCAAACATCCTCCCAGAGCCTTAAGCAGGTGGGGGTGGAGTTTGGGGGGAGTGGGCTCTGGGCATTCTGGGCACCACCAAAATTTCTACAAACCTGCAGCCCCTGCTCACTGGATCAGTCCGAAAGGGGCCTGTCAATGAAGACATTAACCCCTCGTGGTGGGAACACTTGCCTGGGTCCCCCAAGACAGGCTGGGCCTGCGCCGACACCCCCACTGAGTTCAGCTGGCAAGGCGGGCGCTCAGCACCTCTGGAAATCAGAGCTGCTTCCCAGAGAGCCTCAGCAGCCCAGAAGCTCTGGGCCCAGATACCTTGGTGATGGGCCCAGGAGAAGAACCTGAATACACCAGAGCCACAGGCAAATTACTCCTCCTGTGGTCTCAGCACCAGCCAGGAAGGCACAAGAAGGCCAACGCCCCGTCCTCTGGCAGTGGCAGCAGACGGGAAGGCAGCTGCTCAGACCCCCTGTGACGAACTGGGAATGTTCTTAATGTTTTCTCTGAATACTGTGTTGGTGCCTCAGTGTCCCCTAGGCAGTTCTTAAATATCTAGGTGGTGGGGTAAGGGGGTGTGATTCCTGCAGAGCAAGGGGCCAGTGCACCTAAATGCCTGACACTCTGTCTCCTAGCAACTGATGGCCTAGGTCCCCCCCTCTGCAAGGTGCCAACTGAAGGTTTTGGAGACAAAGAGGTCGGGTGACCTTCTGGCCCAGGAAAGGAGCTGAGCAGAGGAGGGGCTGGAGGGGGTGTCAGTCTGGAGCTGGCTGGGGACGAGGAGTGAAGTGCAGACAGGGGGGGTCTGGCTCACTGCCCCCCAGAATGGACCTGGCCGAGGGGTCCCGTTTGCTGTACCTACAAGCTCTGTTTTAGACCCTGTTCCTGTCATCGAATAAACCTCTGTGTTACTGGCTGGCTGAGAGTCACGTCTGACTGCGAAGTGGGGGTGCAGGACCCTGTGGCTTCCCCAGGACCCCGCCTGGGTGGACTCGCTGTGGGAAGCGCACGGAGGGGCAGAGGATGCTGAATGCTCCAAGGAGAGACCCAGGAGGTGAAGCCGTGTGAGCTTCTTGCCCTGCAGACAGTCTGCTCCAAGGGAGAGGAGGCTCCCCAGAGTGCTGACTGGCTTGGTGGGGAGCAGTTCCAGAGCAGCGCCCAGGGACTCCATGACACCCCCATTCCCCGAGCGCTTGCCTGGAGCATCTCAAAGGGATGCACAGCCTGAGACGCAGGGATGAAGCTCGGGAGCAGAGCTGCTCTGCTGTGTCCTCGGCCCTGTATTACGAACAGAGACACCAGACTCTCCTCTAGCTCAGCCAGCAGGGAGCTGGGCCGCTGGAGCGGGCGGCAGGGGGGGTGACTGTGAAGGGTGGGCAGGAGCATAAGACACCTGGATTGATTACGGCACTTCCTCGTTTGATGGCTTCCTGCTCTCTTCTGCCTCAGCCTGTCGTTGCTAAAATCCCAGGAGACTCGGCTGGCAAGGGAGCATCGCTGGTACACAGGGAAAGAGCTCCAGTGGCAGGGAGTTGAATTCAGACTAGAGCTAACGTGCACATTTCTAGTGAGTGTAAGTCACCACCGGGCCAATTGCCTGAGGCAGGCCATGGCAGCTCTGAATCAGCACCAGATCCACTCTAGCTCAACCGATTCCTGCAGGAATCGCCGGTTGAGGGTCCTTCTGTATGCAGGAGGCTGGGCTAGATGACCATGAGGGTCCCTTCGGATTTGACCATCCACGGATCTATAGAACAGCCTGTGGGTTGGGTTCCTCTTTCAATATAAACATCTTTCTTTAAGGGCCTTCTCCCCTCTCCCTGCATTATTGGGAGGACTGGGACAGTCGATGGATTTCTTTCTTTTTGGCTTTGAAGGAGCGAAAAAGAGACGTGTTGATCTGTCCTTAACCTCCCTCCCTGTTTGCAGAGAGGCCCAGACTCCCGGCAGCCAGAGATCAGAACAATCACTGAATGCTGAACCCAGCGTTTATCCCAAGCAAATCCTCGCGGCGCTTTGCTGACCATGATTGGACGAGACAGTTGGGTTTTAAAACATGACACGACGCAGAGGGAAGATGCTCGGGGGTGATGCCAGCGTGCGCGACCCGACACCGCTAGGGAACGATGCGCCGAGGCCAACGCTGCTCGGTTTCCATCTCTGAACCGGGCTTCAATTTAGAGGTGGAATCCGAGCCTAATTGAATTGCTTATGGTTAACAGTCAGGGCCGGGACTTTGTGAAATATGCAGCTCCTCTGGGCCAAGGGACACTCGCTTGAGAGCTGTTGGCAAGCGCGCCGAGGTACATTCCGGCTCGCTTTCCTGCAGACATTGGTTTGGAGAGAGCACATCCGCCTGCAACCACTGTGCTTGCCTCAGCTCGGCTGGATCAGCTTCGGGCAGAACCACAGCGTGGCCTTTGAAAGGAAGGCAGACGTGCAGAGCCATCAACCGACTTGCCCACGGTCAGGGGCAGAGGGCTTGATCCTCAAAGGAAGTGCCTAACTCCCATGGACTTCAATGGGAGTTAGGCACCTAAATACCTTTGAGGATCAGGGCCTGAATTGGGACTAGGACCGCACAGCCTCAACTGCCAGTCCCTGTTCCTGTTTATTGGCCCTGGAAGCTTACGGGTTAATCGATTGGTCCCTTTGTGCTCTTTAATGTGCCATTAAACTACTGCCATCGTAGTCAGCCTTTGCCACGAATCGCTGCCAGAACTCTGCGAGGAAACAGTCCCTCTCCGGGAGGCTGCATATGCCTCTGTGCGGAGGAAACGCTTTCCCATGTGCTGATCCCAGCTCTGCCCTTTGCCCCTCCAGTTTTATCTTGTTCCTGTCATTTGGGAGCTGTCCTTATGGGAACAGGCCCTCGGCTGGGTCCTCATGCGCAAAGCCTGGCTTGTTTCTTTAGGAGCATTCAGCTTCCGAGCCGGGCTGGAGCGATTCATAAGCAGAGGCTTTAACGCAATCCTTCCTAGGCAGTTTTGCAATCTCGGGAGGACGCTGCTGACTAAGCCGGGCTCGGCCATGCAAATAAATCTCCTTCGCTCGCCTCTGTAAAATCCTGACTAACGGCCTAAGAACTGGCTCGGGCGGCTAGCAGTGCCAATTTGCTCCTGCGAGCACAGACATGTTCCCACGCAGCAAGCAACCCACAGACACCTCTCCGCACGGCGCCGGACACGCAAGGTGCATGGCTCTGCAAAACCCGGCCCTGGTGGGCACACAACTGCACGGGGGGCCTCACCCGAGCTGTGCAGAGGGGTGGGCAATGGATTCTCCATGCCACCGGGCCTCTGTCCAGAACCCAAACTTTATTGGCCTTTTCTCATTTGGTCTGAAGAGCGACTCGCCAATGGCAGTCGCACCTCGGAGGTGTCTGACCACCCAGCTGGGCTGAGTGAAGGCCTCGGAGCCCCCGACACACATGGCTAAGCTGGCAGCAACAACTGAACCTGGCACCGGCTGGCACGACGATTTGACCTGCTGGGGAGCTTAGCAGCTCGGGACAAGCTTCTGCAGCCAGGAGGGAGCAGGTCCCACATCGGCAGTGGTGGGGTAATGCGCTCCGCAGGCGTGGTTTCCTACGCACACTAACGCGCTGGGCATGAACTGGGCAGTGTAGAGCCTGCTGATGCACTGTAATGTAGTGCAGTTTGAAACAGCGCTGCATTAAAGCGCACCAGGGAACCTTTAGCGCACACCAGCAGGGGCTCCACGGACCAATTAATGCGCAACCCCTCTGTGTGCTTTCGAAATCACACCCCACAAAGCGAATCACCTGTGTGGACAAGGCAGAGATTTTGTCCTAGTGGCCCGGGGGTGGGGTGATTTTTACTCATAGTTCTACCAGTACAACTCCTTGTGTGGATGCAGTTAAACTGGTATAAAAGTGCTTTATACCAGGGTAGCTAATACCCCTCCCCAGCTGGGACTAGCACCTTTCTATCAGCTTCTGCATCCACACCAGTGGGGGGCTGTACTGCTTTAACGAGCCAGGTTCAATCCAAGCGATACAGTGTTTGGGTGTCGACAAGCCCCAAGTCTGTGGTGTGTGCCCCCCGTCCCCCTTCCCAGAGTGGGCAGCCCCCAGCGAGTGCTCCCGGCTTGGGTTCCAATGCCCAACGCACCGCAGGCAGGTCAGCTTGGCTGCATGGCAGCGTTACCTGACCTGGCGCTCAAGTGTGATGCTACTGTTAATTTGAGGTGGTCGGCCAGAGCGGGAGCACAGGGCAATATCGGAATGAGCCCAACTCATCAGTTGCTAAGGGGACCGTTCTGTAATGTGGACGCAGGCTAGCTCCACTCGAGCGCGGCTTGTCTTCCAGCGCCTCCCCAGAATTCCCCTGCGCCCGTTGTTTCTTGCCATCTATCTATTCCCTGCCTCTGGACCAGAAATCCAGCTCAGTGGGAGCTGGTTACATAGCTGGGTTTATGCCTTTGAAAAGCTCCCTTAACACACATGCTCAACGTCACATGCTTTAGTAAATTAGCTGACGCAGCGAAGGTCTCTGCATTGAATCTAGAGGCTGTGGGGTCAGTCCCAGCCGATGACCCAAGCAATGGGTCATTATCTATTACCGTGTCGATTCTCCAAATGTTGTGCAAACAATAAAGTGAACCTGCATGGCCCCTGCTCCACACAAGATTGCACGCTCAGTGGAAAGTATTTAAAAAAAAAAACCGCATATTTTATTAAAAATCACAGAACAAATTTTCCTGGAACCCACGAGCAAACTCAATTCCATTGGACTGTCGGCGGTTTTAATCTTAACAGCAATTTTGAGAAAGGGCAAAAGGCCTTTGATTTCCATCAATAAATATAAAAAAATATAATAAATTACATTAAAAAAAAGTGAACACTGACAGACTGGCAAAGGGCGCCTAGCGAAACACAACGGCGCACAGGGTGGGGAGCGGAGTGGAAGAATAAATAGAGAGAAGGAAAATGGTTTACATGACCTCGGGCACAGCTATCAACCGTCATCTGCTCCACTCGCTACCAGAGGAATGTCAAATTTAAGGCACTGGCATCTGCCCTTCTCTTGTGGCACCGACAGGAGAAAAAAACTACTCAGCAAAAGGTTCTTGATACAGCCAGTTGCTTAAAAAGCAAACACGCTGGCGCGGCGTCTCAGTGCCCGGCGAAAGAAAGGAGCAAGGAAGTAGATCGAGCCAGGCTTCGGGGCACCCTGGCCAAGATGCGGGTTCCCCGCACCTGGAAACTTGGTTGTTTTAAAGTTTCAACTGCATCATTTTATTTATAAATCTTCATCCTCTTATAAAGAGCAAAGGAAAAATCAATGTTGCTTTGTCACAGCAAAGTCCCGGCCTACCCTCTGCTTAGAAATGGAGGCCGTTCTGGAAAATCCACATACTCCCGCCGGTCAGGAGAGGGTCAGCACAGCAGGGAACGAAAGACAAGCCCGCTCTGCTTTGGCCAGCCCTGTGCAAGCAGCAGGTGGAGGAAGAGTTCGTCATGGGCCTCCTCTGCCCGCACAGAACCTGCCCGACATCCGGCCACGAGGCTGCACGCAAGGCAGCTGGAGCTTTCCAAGGATGGCAGCTGGTGGCCCGGCCAAGCCCAAGGAGGGCGGTCCTTCAGAACAGGCTGCAGCCTAGCGCCTCCCCCTGGAGCCAGCTACCATTGCACAGCAGCGGTGGCGGTTTCTAGGGACGCAAGAGATCACCCAATACTAATCACAATAATATCAGCAATAAATAAAACTAACTGCTGTGGAGGTATAATCGGCATGAGAGACTGGCTGACTCTGCTCTGGGCACCGCCATCCAGCCGGTCAGTGTCCTCAGAGGCTCTTGGCTAGGGGACGATGCAAAGGGCACTTCAATTCTCCACTTCAAGTATTTCCCGGTTTGCACAGCCGCCGAGTGTCGCTTTCTCTCCCGCAGCGATTCCTTCTCCACGCAGGCGGCGAGGCTGCTTGGGCTGGGGCCGGCTCCTGCTCAGATCGGGATGCCAACCGTGCTCACCTGCTCCTTCAGGCCCAGCAGGCTGTAGGCGATGCGTTTCTGGTGACCCGGCAGGCGCACCCCGATTTTCTTAATGTCGCTGGGGAACACAAAGGCAAAGGGGAATGTCAGCAGGGCCCAGCCGCTACCATGATGCGCGAATGCCAGGCCCGGAGGAGGGCCACCCTTCCGGTCCCAGCTGGTTCGAACTGCTATCCACAAGGGGAGAAGGACTCAGCCCACATCTACCAAGCGGCCATGAAATCCGACCTAGCAGCCCCCGAGCGTGTGGGGCGTGGCCAGGGCAAGGGGGCGTGGCCAGGGCAAGGGGGCGTGGCTGGAGTGCGGCTGTGCCCCTGCCACCCCTGTCTGGTGCATTACCCCCCGCAGAGCTGAGAGCAGCCTCGAGGCTGCCCTAAACTACGCAGCAGCTGGTGTTGAATTGGCTTCAGGACCAAGGAGCCACCTGCACCTCTCGTGACCACCACTGAGGACTGGCAGCCACCCTGCGTCGTCACGATCTCCCCTTGCCCTTTCTCCTTCCCCGTCCCTCTCTCGTCTTCCCCCGCCCCCGACCCAGCCTGATCCTTCCCTTAGGACAACTGCCGATGGCCCGATCCAAGGGAGAGACTCCCAGGCTCCAGTGAGCTCTGCGGGAGGCCCCCTGTTCCCAGCTGGGGCCTGGAGAATCTCTCTCATGCCCTGTCCTGACACTGCTTCCTCTTGGCAGCCCCAGCGCTTGAACACTAAGGGGAGGGCAGGCCAGCCTGCCTGTTAATGAGCCTCTCCCTTGTTTCCCTGTAAAGCCGGTTAATTACAGGGTGCGTGTTCAGATCGGCAGCACCTCTTGAGACATCGCTGAGCCACCTTGTGGGCTAGGGCAAGGCCAGTGGGGAAAACAGGCAGCTCCACACACCTCCACAGGGAATTAACGAGGGCAATTAGTCTCGTTGGGCTCCGCAGCATGTCTCCAGGCGCTTCACAAAGGGAGCTTTGTCGTCATTGGGGAACCCAGGTGGGCGGGCGTGGCTTTGCCAGTGGTCACAGGCATGGCGGAGCCAGGAATCAGATCCAACCCCTCCCCCGCCCAGTGCTATGCTCTAGCCACTAGACAATGCTGCCTCCCTACAGACATTGAGGGACAGGCCAGCTAGTTTGCCTTCCAGCCTTGCAAAGAGCCAAACTCCCCCAGCCCTGCTGGCAGCCCAGGAACACCGAGAGGCCCCAACAGAAATCCAGCGCCTGACTCAGCCCTTGTCCTGAACAGCTTAGGGTAGAAATGGAAACTGAGGCACTGGGGGGGGGGGGCTTGCCCAGCAGGCTCATGGCAGAACTGGGAATAGAGCCCAGGTCTTCTGAGGGCCACTCTAGTGCCCTGGCCACTAGGCCACACTGCCTCCTCTGCATTTAGAGCAGGCACGCTGCAGGCAAAGGCTCCCCGGGCTGGGCGGCAGAGGAGAATCCCCTGGGGCCTAGCTGAGCCAGCTTTGTTTAGGGAACGTGATGTTCTGCAGCAACCCCCGGATGCTCACCCCCATCCCCGTCCCTGGGGCATACAGAAAACATTCCCAGCCTGGTCCAGCAGCCAGCCAGCCCTGCTGCTCACACAGGCTATATTTATCCTACAGGGCTTGGGGTGTTGGTATTTCCTGGGCGATGAGGATTTGGAGAGGGGAGGAAAGGAAAAGAGGACCCCCCCCTCCTTCCAAGAGCGCCTGGGAGGGAGCAGGGGGGAGATTACAGCGCTTCTCCCTTCTGGGTGACTCTGAGCAGGGTCCCAGCGCGGAGAGGGACGCGGCTTCCCACGGCTCTGCCAGGAACTCAGACCCTCAGGCTGTGGGGTTGGGAGCAGGGAAGGCAGAGGGGCAAAACTGAGCCCAAACCACCAACTCCAAGGAAAGAGCGAGCCCGAAGGGGGGCTCCATTCCCCCGCCTCAGCCACTGGCACCTCACCCGCGCTGGCCCAGCCGGGACAGGGCCGATGCACAGCAGGGAGGGGGCAGCGGTTAGCACCATGCAGTGCCACACAGCAGCTCTGGGCTCAGCTCTCTGGGCCCGGCCTCCCTCTTCTGGGCCCAGCCGGAGCCGGGAGCGCGGGAGAAAGATGAAACTCCGGGGGCAGGGAGCTAGCAGGTGCCCCCATTGTCTGATCAGGGACAGCTGACGGGATCCTGCCCTCCTTGGGGAGAAAGCAGGCAGGACTCGGGGGGAGGTGATGCCAGCCATTGACAAGGGCAGGAGAATGACACTGGCAGGGAACCAGGGGAAAAGGGACAGCTCAGCCCAGGAGGTAGGAAGAGCAGCTCAGTGGGCATCAGGCCCTACGTACCAGCCCACGGGGGACTCTGGTGCCAGGCCCAGTGCTGCCCCCGGGTCAGAGCTCTCTCCCCCCCACCCAGGACTCAGGCCAGTGATCTGACTCCTTTCCGAGTGCCACAGGCAGAGACAATCCAGCTGGCGGTAGGCGCCTGCTGCAGCCCCTCTACCTGACCAGCGCTGGAATGCCCAGGACCCGCCCTGCCCTGGCAAGACACTAAGCAGCCCATTGGGGAAGCCGGTGCATGTATCTGCCTGCGGAGCCAGAGCCTGCCCCCAGTGAAGGACGGGGCCCGGTGAGCAGTCAGATCCGCACGGGCGGGAGGGTGCCCGGATCAGCCCCAGGCCGTGCCCTGGAAGCCCTCAGAGGCGGGGCCTGCCAGCGAGCGGGTCAGACAAAGGCAGCGGAGGGGGGAGTGTGACTCACTCGTTGCTCATCTGCACCACTTTCTCAATGGCGTTGTAGCCGCCCGACAGGAAGTTCTCCGTGTACTGGTTCATCTTGATGGAGTCCAGCCACTCGGAGACGGTCCTGAAGGGAAGGCCCTCCGAGCCGCTGGTGCTGGGCAGGCGGATGGACACCCTGCGAGGACACAAAGCCCCCAGACGTTAGCGTCCCGTCTCCCCAGGGCAGGGCAGCAGCTGGGTGGGGGTGGAGTCCTCTGCCCAACACCCTGGGGGGAAGACACCCAACAGAGGTCACTTCTCCTTCCTCCATGAGTCACGTGAGTAAAGCACACCCCTTCCCCCCGCACCCCTTCTGCAGGGAGAGTCACACCTCCATGCCCAAGGAACGGCATGCTCCCACCCCCTCGCCACGCCTCCCTTTCGGCTCAAAGGCATCAAACCCCGTGGGAGAAGGCGTTGACGTGTCAGGGCTGATGATGCTCCACTGGACTGAGCACAGGGCCGGGAGCCAGGATCCCCGCTGTTCTAACCCAGCACCGCCACCAGCTTGCTGGGTGACCTTGGAGAAAGAGCTTGATCCGTGCCTCAGTTTCCCCATCTGTCAGAGGAAGGTGGGGGTAACAAATCCCCACTCCATGGGGCGGGGCGGCTGGGAGGGTTAATGGCATCGTGTCGGTAAAGGGCTGGGTCAGTGCTAAATGCTTTTTAATTATTGTTCATTGTTCGTCTGGTGGGGGCTCGCTGGGCCCAGCCGCTTCACAGCTTTCCCAGGGGCTCGGCTTCAAGGAGATCTCTGGGGGTGTGATGGGGGAGAGATGCCACGGGGAGCCCTGGCTGCCTGCTTGCATGCTACAGTGGGAGGGTTCCAGCCCCTGCCAGTCTGTGCTCCCCATGACCACGTCTGCTGCCCCATGGGCCTGCCCCAAATTCAGCCTTGGCGCAGCCCTGTTGGCTCGAGGGCTGGGTTCGGCCCTGCGTCCCCTACGCATGGTCCAAGCCCTGCCCCTGGGCACCGGCCAGCTGGCAGCCCCTCCCGTTAGCACCACCTGGAATCCCCAGCGAGGATGCCCCGACCCCGAGGAGCCCAGGTCTTCACCTCCCTGCAGCAGCCTCCTGCCAGTGCCACAAAGTGCTCAGGCACGCTGGCGCGCTGCACCCAGCCCGCTCTTGTTTGCCCAGCTCCTGGTGCGGTGCCCACCCCCTGCAGGCCACGGCCCTGCAGAAACACCCTCCCGTATAGCCAGCAGCCCTGCCTCTGGGCCAGCCCTGCCTGAGCCCCTGCTGCCAGGCCCCGAGTCGATGGTGCCAGCTGCACATGGCGCCGTGTCTTGTCATCAGGAAGCAGAGGTGGCTCGGACCAGCTGCCTCCTGCTGCCCTGGTTTGCAAACCCCCCTCCACCCAGAGGAATCCCTGGCGGAGCCGGGGCCAGGGCCTGGCGGGTGGGCTCCGGACAAGGGGCATGCGGAGAGGGCATGTGGCCAGCTGCCTACCGGGGGTCGAAGTCCGCCATGGTCCTGAGAGACTCGGGGGCCCGGATGAGCTTGTCAAGGATGCTGACGATGTCGTTGAACTTGGGCCGGCGGCTCCTCTCCTGCTGCCAGCACTGCATCATCAGCTGGTAGATGGCGGAGGGGCACTCCATGGGGGCGGGCAGCCGGAAGCCTTCGTTGATGGCTTTCATGACCTGCCGAGGGAAGGCGCACGAAGGGTGAGAGATGTGGCCTGCAGATCTGAGGCACCCACCTCCCACGCGCTGGCAAGGCGAATGCAGCTAGCTCTGGGCCATTTGTTGCAGTCAAGGGGGTGGCCTCCCAGCTCGGCGCGGACCTGGTGCTGCGGAGAGCTGCCCAGAGCCCACCCGCAGGCAGGGAGCTCTCCCATAAATCCCTGGCTGGACAGGGAGCATCTCCTTGTCTCCTGCTTTGAGAACAGACACACTCAGACCGTCCCAGAGCACCTCGTTCATCACCCGCCGAACCACCCGGAGCGTACACCAGGCTGGCTGCAATGGCACAGCCTGGGGGCTCTGCTGTGTAAGGCGGGGGCCTCATGCTGCCCCTTGCCATGTTAACCACACACACTCCAAATGCCCAAGGAGGCAGCACTGTGGCACTGCCAGGCTAACAGCAGTGCAGGCTTCCCCCGTGCTGCCCCGCGACCTGTCCCCCACCCTTCATGGCCCACTCGCTCCTTGGCTCCGCAGCTGAGAGTGCCGGCCACTGGGTGGGCTTTGTCCCGTGGCCACCTGTCCCCGGAAATGTGGCCCCCCCAGGGCATTTCACATGGGCCACAAAGGGCCAGCAGACGGAGCAGCGTTTCACAACCAAGCCAGGCTGGAGTCTGGTCCCTAGCCCGTCCTAGGCCTCTCGGATGCCCAAGCTCTTCAGGAAGGGAGATGGATGGGTGGAGAGACATGGACAGACAGACACTGTTTTGTCCTCCCCCCAGACCCCTTTGAGACGCGCCCGTTGCGTTGTCAGTGCCAGGGCAGTGGGCACAGCGAATAGCCGGCACGTGGGGCCGGATCCCCACTCTAGTGACACGCTGCAGCCATTCCCGGGGGGAGCCCGGCAGTCCATCCCCATCAGGGCCGTTCAGACACAGACAGGCCGGCTCTGCTCTCCCCCGGCCCGCCGCCGGCTGCGCTCACCTCGTGGTTGGAGAGCTCCCAGTAGGGCCGCTCGCCGTAGGACATCACCTCCCACATGACGATGCCGTAACTCCACACGTCGCTGGCCGAGGTGAACTTCCGGTAGGAGATGGCTTCCGGGGCCGTCCAGCGGATGGGGATCTTGCCGCCCTGCGAGAACCACATAGCCCAGGGATTGACACTGCTGCCTGCCTGCTCTGTCCCTGGCTGATACCGCTGGAGGCTGCGACACCGGCGCCCACGACTGGGCATGCCGGAGCTCGCTGGACCCAGACCAAGCTGGGCAAAGGCTCGAGGAGCAGGGCGGGCTCTCATCACGGCCACGCTCCTTGCTGGGGGCGTGTGGGGGGGGGGGGGGGGGAGAGTTTATCTGACATCCCATCAGCCCCAACCACCATGCCCACTTAGTGTAGGTCCTACGCCAACAATGGGGGAAGGCACAGGCCACAGCTGCAGTCCCTCCCTGCCGGAAAGAGCTCAGCTGCCCCCAGCCCAGGGGTGTGTCCGCCCACTGTGGCTGATGGAGCAGATTTCTCGGGGGTGGGGTGGGCTCCCATCATGATCTTGCGGGCTCTTCTACTGCCCTTCCCCCTCCCGAGAACAGGACAGGATCAGCCCCATGCCCCGGGGTAGGGGGTGGGAGGGGCAGGGTCACCAGCTTCCTGGGAGAGACAGAACAAACCCCTCTCGGACAAGGGGAGCAGTGTAAGGGCGGGGGGGTGTGGGGTGCGAGCACCAGGGACAGTCACACCGGGATCTGCCACGACAGTGCTGGCTCCAACCTCACTTTGTGCCCCTGTGTCCCATCGTCAACCCCACTGGTCTGCTCCTACAGGGAGGGACCCTGACACTTGAGAGCTGATTTACTGCTGCTGCCAATTCTTGGATCCTGTCTCGTGTTACCCGCCCTCTCCCCCACTCTCTTGCAAGCCTAAGGCTGTGTCGGGGGAGCTGGCCGGGGGGGCCTGAAGGCTGGATTAGCAGGAGGGGCTGCAGTTTGGGAGACAGAGGCAGACGCGGACCTAAATCAGGGAACAGGGCTGGAACAGCAGGAGGGGCTGCGGGCTGGGGTTCAGGGGCAGTGGCAGAGCTGGGTAGCCAGGGACGTTGGGGGCCTTCTGCCCCAGAACAGCAGGGGGACTCAGTCTCCCCACCGCAGAAGACACCCGATGACCCTAGTGCAGCCGATGAGCACTTACGCTGGTGGTGTACGTGGCCTCGGGATCATCCTCCAGGACGCGGGACAGGCCGAAGTCGGACACCTTGCAGACCAGCTGGCTGTTGACGAGGATGTTGCGGGCAGCCAGGTCCCGGTGCACGTAGTTCATGTTGGCCAGGTACTTCATGCCCGCGGCGATGCCCCGCAGCATGCCCACCAGCTGGATCATGCAGAACTCACCATCCTTCTCCTGCATGAGGAGAAGAGACGCTCCGGATGGTAAGGGGTTAAGCCGACCGCCTTCCCTGCATGCACTGTGCTCCTATCAGCACCTCCCGTTTACATGGCTCCTTGAACCCAGAGCGGGCCACAAACTATAGCTATGCCATGCAGCCAAAATGCAGCCACCTCTGGGGTGGAGGGTGGCTGCCCATCAGTGCACAGCACAACAGTGGAGGCAGAGGGGGTGAATCATGGATGCGGCCACTGGCACAAATCTAAACTGGGCTGGGAGATCTTTAACACTCATGTGGAACCCCAGGAGTTATGGGCTTGACTCCCCTACAGGACACTGCATGTAAATCTACGGGCTTGACTGTCCTCTCACTGCACCTGCAAAGGATTGTGGGATATGGTGGTTTGTGGGTTGCTGAGCAAAAAACATTGCAGAACCCTGGGTTAGACATTCCGGCTCTTTTTCCTATTAACGCCGTGGTAAAAAAAAAAAAAAAAAAGACATTTAAAGAGCCAATTCCCTTCCTCGTATTCCAGCTCATGGGGTTCGGATCAGGAGCATTCTGACAACCCAATGGACTTTGCATCACTGATGCAGCTCGTTTACTGGGCATTCAGCTCAGCTCCAGCCATGGGGCGAGGCTGGTCCGTTTCGTCGGTTTCCCTTCCCGTCTGGGACGCACTAGCCCAGGGTGGAGATGCCAGGGATGCAAAGGCCATAGAGGAGAGTTTCATAGACTCTCATCCTCCCACATGCGTACAACTATTTCAGCTGAACTGAAAAAGCAAATAACGTTCACCCTGAGTGTTAAATCTTGGTGATTCCCTTCCTTGTTATTGGACAAAACCTAAATCTGAGGGCGTGGCCTGCAGTTCTCGACAACGTCCCTTTAAAAATGGGTGGGCCTGGCTAGGACCGAACTGTGCTTCTCCTCTCTCTGTTCATGAGCGAGGAACCACAACACCTACCCGCAGGAACTTGTCCAGGGCTCCGTTCTCCATGTACTCAGTGATGATCATGAACGGTTTGTCTGAAAAGAGAAGGGTAAATCACGAGAAGCCCGGGCAGAGCTCCCTCCCCCAGGCCCCGGCACCGCCTGGCGACAGCCCGGGGGCGTTTGTGCACGCAGAGCAGGAAGGGGAACTGGGTGCTGTCATGGGGCGGAGAGGAACAGCCTCCCAGGAGAACAAGCCCAGATGAGGTGATCAAGATTCCGCCGAGCATGGGCGTCATCTGCGCTGATGGGCACCTGGCAGGGAACATGACTGCTTGCGGGAGGCGTCTACTCCAGTGTGTCTGTAGCCAAGCCCTGCCAAGCCGGCCGCCACATCCTGCTTCAAGCAGTTGTTCTGGCGTAACCCCAGGATCCGGGTACCTTTCGGTAGGAATGATCCCTGGTCAAAGTCCTGCAGTGAGGGGCGAGGGGATTTTTTGAAGCTGGGTTTAAGAACAGCGACTTTCCCCGAGTCGCCCCCAGCACAAACCTTGCCATTTTTGCAGCTAAATCACTGCTCTTGGCAGGAAAAACAACTGGTTGTCGGGTGAGAAGGGACCATGGGGTGTATGGGATGGGGCGGGGATGCTTACACTTGGAGACGACGCCCTCCAGCCGGATGATGTTGTGGTGGCAGAACTGGCCCATGATACTGGCCTCGCTCAGGAAGTCGATGCGCTGCTTCTCCGTGTAGCCAACCTTCAGGGTCTTGATCGCCACCGGGATGTCCCTCTTCCCGTGTTTCAGGGTCCCCTTGTAAACCTCCCCGAATTCGCCTGGCAGGAGGAAAGGAGGAAGAGGGTGACCCTCCTGAGGCTACTGGAGACCTGGGCGTGTCCACTGCTGGGCGATGCAAAGGCTGGAGGGAAAACCCCTTCAACTACTGGCTGCACCAGGAGGCTGTATCCCTCCTACACCAATCACAGCCGGTTTGAGGAAGGCAGGCCCCCCCGGCACCAGCCACTCGCAGCAGGAAGAGGGAGCGACCTACCTGCACCGATCACCTTCTGCTGGGTGATGCACGAGGGGTGAATCTCAGTTGTAAATTTCAGCACCGCCTGGTTGGGGTCTTCATAGGTGTGGGGGTCCACGTAGGTCTTCAGGGGCTTCAGCTGTTCTGTGGGGCGGAGGGAGGGAGGGGACACACGGTAGCAGGCATGAGGCTGGGGCTCAGGAACCCAGCAAGATCTCATCCTACTGAAAGTACAGTTCAACTCATGGCCGTTTGAAGCCCAGCCGTCCCAGCGTCCTCAGCCCAACAGCCGTTTCCTCCCCCTGCTGCAGGCAGGGACTCTGCCGATGTCAGGCTGGCAGCGGGGGGTGGGGTCTCCCTTGAGCCTGCACGGACATTTATGGGTCACACTACGGGTTCCTGCTCACTCACGGCCCTGCAGCCGAGCTACACCCTGCACAACCACCACCGGGGTCCCACGCTAGGGCCGTGCTTCAGCAGCGGGCTGTGGGGCCAGCAGGCCGCTCACAGGGGGCCGGGGCTTGTAAGGCCACATTCTGCCCAGCCCTTGCATGGGCAGGTGAGGAAAGACACACGGACTGTGCTGGGTCTGCCCACCACCTGGCGGGGGAAGCGCTGTCCCTTCCTCCAGGAGGTGCAGGGGCTCCCGGCCCCAGCTGAGCACAGAGCTGGGATCTGCCACACTCGTCTCTAAAGGGCACATGCTCCCTGCCAGGCTCCCTGGCGCGGGTCCGACCCAGCTCCCGCTGGAGTCTCTCACTCACCAGACTTGGAGAAGTAAACGTCCTCGGACGACTGACGGGCCCGCGAGCGCCTTCTCCTACAACAACAAGGCGGGTTAGGCCTGGAGACGCTCCCCACTGCATCCCGAATCACATGAGAGAACACGCCAGACAAGCTCCTCTCCCTCACATCCTTCTTTGCTTTGAAGAGACCCCAGATCCATCCAGCCCCCCGCCCTGCCTCTTAATATGGGGGACCAGATTCCAGGGGGTCCTGCACTCAGTCCTTCCTTGGGCAAACTCCCAGTGATGCCCGGGCTGGGTAACCAGTGAGTAAGGGCCGGAGGGCCTAGTGGGAACAGACTAGTCTGTTTCACTTCTGTCTCTGGTCAGTTTCACACCCGGGCTCTCCTGCCATGGTGTCTGGGGGGGGTCAGTTCCTTAATAAACATTTTGGTTCCTCTTACACAGCCTATGCTGGACCCAACCTGGCCCACGTACGTCTCAGCAGCCAATGCCAGGTCAGCAGCGGGGAATCACGTGATAGCAGACGCCTGGGCTAGCAGCGAGGCCCAGGTTAGCTGCCTGCAATACTGCCCCCTCCACACCTCCAGGCCAGCGGGTGCATTGGCTGTGAGGGAAGGGAGCTCCAATGGGGAAGGGACAGGCAGCCGCTCCTGGGCTACGGACGCCCTAACAACAAAGGGGGGTAAATGCAAATACCTTCGGTAAAGGTAGAGGGCAACAGCTATCATGACCAGTAACAAAATGATCCCAGAGATAGAGCCGCCGACCGCAGCCGCCATGTTCATGCTCTCGGAGCCTGCAGGAGGAAGGAAAGACCGTGAAGGAAGCCACGGGGAAACTAACCGCACGTTCCCAGTGTGGCTCCTTACTGGCCGGGCTCTGCCCAGGCCTCTCCAAGGGTGGTGGGGAGTCCCTCGGCACCTGAGATTGAGCAACGTCCAGGCAGAGAGAGCGCTCGCTCCCTCTGTCGCTCTTGGCGCCCTTCATGCTGATCTCTCCCTGCGCTGAGGGTCGGTACGTTTCGAAGGTGGGGCGCAAGGAGAGGCAGAGTTGGAAGCTGCGTGTGGCAAGTGATCAGAGCTGGGGACTCAGAGACAGGACACTTGAGTTCTATTCCCATGGACTCTGCCATTGACTCGCTGCATGGCCAGGGGCAAGTCACTTCGCCTCCCCGTGCCTCAGTTTCCCCAGCTGGGAAATGGAGGTAGTAACAGTGGACTCTGCCCCTCCCTCACATACTCACCCTCGGCACGCGTCTCAAACTCATACTCCATGCTGTAGGCCCCCTGGCCTTCTTGTGTCAGGGCCTGGACCCGCACCACGTACTTGGTGCCCGGGGTGAGCTTGGAGAGGGTCACCGAGTTCCCTTCGGAGCGCAGGACCGAGTAGCTGTTCTCATCCATCTTCAGAAAGCAAAACACACAACCCCCACCACAAAGATCAGCAGCCTCGCGGGACCAGGCAGCGCCCCAGAGCCCAGCCAGGGACGGGAGAGGGGCGAGCCAGTGACAGCATCAGTCTGGCTCAAGGATCAGTGGCTGAGGCCAAGCCAGTGAGGACAATCTGGCTTCACTACCAGCCCCCCACCCCCAGTGACCTGATGTCCCTCTGAGTTTTCCTGGAGGCCACTCCAACAGCTTGATTCATGCTGTGGCTTGTGCATCCGAGCCAGGCCCTCCCCTTCCAACTGGCTCCATGGGCAGACCCACTAGGAAGCTGTGGTCCCCTCTAAGCCCAAAGGGCGTGACTAGCTCCGAGAGTGAGCGGCCAGCGCTACCTTCTTGCTGTAGGTGACTTCGTACTTCCAGACGCGGCTCTGCTGCCGGGGCTGGACGGTCCAGGAGATGCTCAGGCTGGTTTCAGTCTGGCTGTCCAAATTCACCGATGTCACCCGGGGAGGCTCTGGCCAATGGAGAAGAAGGCGACGGTCAGGTGGGTGCTAGGAGGCGTGAAGCCATCACCTCACTCAGCGGGTGGCAGGAGGCCAGGCCCAGCAGCCCCCAGGGCTTTGGCAGAGCTGCCCATACACAGGCATGGCCGGTCCAAACATCTAACTACGCAGCAGTGCGGCTGCTTTGCCATAGTCACCAGCGGATGGTCTCCTCTGCCGCACGGGTGACTTCAGCTGCTTTACCACACCCCATCTAACCCCTTCGCCGCTGCCTGCCTGCCGAGCCCCATCAAACCCCATACCTGACGTTCACTTTCCCATATTAACCAGAGCACCTCCCTCATCTGTATATAAATCACCCCCCCACACCCCAATGTAACAGGCATGTTGATACAAGCCCACCAGTTACATAGACCGACCACCCCTTACCTGTCTGGTTGACGCTGATGCTCGCAGTGCCATAGCTGCGGCTGGGGCCGTAGGCGGACACCCCGTTCCTGGCCTCCACGGTGAAGGTGTAGTTAACATGTGGCTCCAGGTCGCTGATGGTCAGAGACGTCCCGGTCAGCCCCTGGGGCTGGTCCGAGTAGCGGATGCTGTTGTCACAGGGCCGACACTCCCCCGAGTCCGGCCAGCACTGCTCACACGTGATGCTGTAGGTGATGTCCTTACGGCCCCCCGTGTCACGGGGCGGGGACCAGCGCAGCTGCACCTTGGCGCCCAAGCCGATGGCCATGACGTTGTGGGGGGCAGAAGGGGGACCTGGATGGGGTGGGGGGAAGGTCATGGGTCATGGTGCCAAGGGCATTTCATTTTGGGGGCACATGGCTCCCAGAGCAGAGAGGAGCTGGAGCTCCTGGAACTGGAGGAGGGGGAGCCAACCGACATGCCCCAGCCCCAGCCCTGGGGAACAGCAGCCAGGTCCATCCCCCGTGGCTGCCCCGCCAATATATTCGCTGTTTGAATGAGGTCACTACAGGAAGTGCCGCCCTCAAAGGCGTGGGACGTTTCACGGGGAACGAGAGGCGGGACTTCCTGTCATTTGGGGTGTTCCCCTGGTGGGCGATGAGACTGAGTTCGTCCCAGCTCTCTGGGGCTGGCGCTCACTGGGCTGATGTGATCCCAGGGTCGGGACTGGGCTGCCTCATAGCCAGCCTGCCGATTCACAGCCTCATAAGGGTGGGCGGGAGGAGCTTTATGTGGGCTGCTGGAGAGAGTTGAGGGGCGGGCGGTCTGGCTCTTAGAGGTGGGGACTGGGAGACAGGACTCCTGGGGTTTAGTCCCAGCTCTGCCACTGGCTCACTGTGTGACAATGGGCAAGTCACTCGACCGCTCTGTGCCTCGGTTTCCCCACTTATAAAACACGGGGGAGCCCTTACCTACCTCCCACGTTGAAAGCCCTAATGCTCCCAAAGCGCTCTGAGCTCCTCAGGGGTCACTACTATTCTAGATGAGCAGAGGGTTACTATTACAGGTCAGGAAAATGGAGCAGGCTCTGACCTGTCCCGGGGGCAGCTGGGGTGGGAACGTGGGTGAGAACAGCGGAGGTTTGTCACCACAGCAGGGTCTCATACTTACGGGTGCAGGGGAAAGACACTGGATCCTCTGCCGCCCGGAAATAGCCTTCCTCACATGGGCACGAGGTGGAACCTTCGGGAGAGGAGAGCGTGTGGGGGGGACACTTGGAGCAGGCATCACCGGAGACATCCGGCTTGAAGAACCCAGCAGGGCAGGCTGCAAGGGGAGAGCAGGGCACAGGTTAGGCAATAGGGGCACTCATTGGGGTAACACCCATTCACGGCCCTGAACGTGCAGCAGCCAACGCATCCTGCTCCCGCAGAGCCTCCCCAGAGCCCAGCCTGACCCCCTGCGACCCAGGAGATGCAAAGTGATGGAGGAAACACAGGAGGGACTGCGAGAGGAGATGGTGACCAGTGGGTCTGCAGATGCCGGGGATAGCTCCTCAGACAGCCTAACAACCAGGACGCTGGGAGGTGGCGTTGCAGTCAGGGTCCGGAAGCAGCGTGGGGGCACTACCATGGGTGTGCACAGCCTCCAATGCTGGCCCCCCAAGGCATGTTGATGGGGTTGTATGTTTCCAGGAGGGGGCGGGGTTGGGGGCTTCCTTTCTAAAAGTTACTGACAGCCACGGCGTAAGCGTGGAGACTAGCCGGGGCGCGGGGACAGGGCTGGACTTTCCGAGGCCTGGGGTAGGTTTAGCTTTCGGTGTTAACCTCCCCCGTCCAGACACAGATCTCCCCTTTGCCGCAGAGATTGGGGCAGCTCTGCAGCCTCAACTCCTGCACCCCTCAGTCCTGGCTCAGGCTCCCACAAGGCCGATGGGGGAGGTTCCCCCTCCGAGCCTGCCCGGCTTCCCGTCCAGTATTATTAATGGGACAGGCCGACAGGCACACGCACGTTGCACATTTCCAATCCAAGACCAGTACATTCCTCCCCTAAATCTGGCACTTCAAACTTCCCTCCTCCAGGCTTGCAGCCAACCCCGGCACGGGGGACTGCTCAGGGCACCCACGTGAATGAGCAGCCGCTGACTGACGTGAGGACTCCCGCTCTCCCGAGGAGCTCAGCTCGCTCCCTCTGCAGCCCCCAGCATAGGAACGGATCCCAGATACATGCAAGGAGAGGACAGCGCTTAGGCCGTCAGCTTTGCGGGACGGGGCAGTATCTTCACCTTTGTACAGCATCTAGTGTGATGGGCCCCCACTGTCTGCTTGGGGTCTTGACCGCAATGCCAACCAATCGCAGTCACGCTACAGAGAACAAGCCTATGGCTCAGTCTGTCTGAACGCCCCTTCAGAGTCCTTCTTTCAAAGAAACCCCCTCCCACCAGCGGTGGGGGGTTTTCCGCAGCAACAGGGATGAGAAAACTGCGTAAATGCAGGCGCACATGGCTGACAAACCACAGAAATTGGCCAGGGGGAATCAGGGGCGGATACGGAGCCTCACATTAATTTTCACTCGGTTTTGGGAGGTAACACAGACCTCGTCCATACACTGATTTTATCCTGCTTTAACCCTGCCAGTTAGAGGGGCGACTTTTTACCAATATGGTTAGACCAGTACAACCCCCAGTGTGCACACAGCTGTCCCAGCACAGAGGTGCCTTTCCCCCCTTCCCTACAGCTATACCAGTCTACGGCACCTTTCTACCATCACGGCCACGCACACAAGGCGGTGGTACCGCTGGAGCTAGACCAATTTCACCGGATACAGTTAAAGAGCCACAAGAACTGTGCAGACAAGGCCTTATCTCAAGGTAATGGGGCCCCATTGGACAACAAAGGGCTACGCCACCTCGCCCCCATGGTTGGGTTGGGATTGTTTGCAGACTCAGTTAGTTTCTTTTCTTTGGTATCTTTAAACAAAGAGAATGGGGGGGGCGGGGGGAGCCTGACTCATTCCCCATCTGATCTGGGTTTTCCACAGGAACCCAGTTTCCGCCACCTCATCCCGCCCTAGGGTTGCTTCCTCCAGTGTTCCAAGGAGGAAGCGGTCTCGGAAGCCATACGGCAGCGTGACTTTTCAGGAAGGCCCTTTCCTCCGCTCTGCCCGGGGCAGTGACACTGGGCACTGTCGTGTTTCTTTAATAAAAACACAAAGGTCTCGACCAAATGCTCAGGCGGCCCTGGCCCCAGCACCCATCCGCAGGCAGCTAAGCAAGCCAGGGGCCTGCGAGCCAGCCCAGCGGTGCCGAGCCCGCGTGGTGGAGGGTTCTAGGGAAGGGGTGTTGTAGAGGTTCACAAGCCCCTTCCCCCACAGCAGCTAAGTACCCCTCCAGCCCTAATGTTAGGAAAGTTCCCCCTCCCAACTGCCTCTTTTCCTGGGCTGTTAAAGAAAAAAACAACACTTCTCCCAAAGCGAGGCTGCCCCTATTTCATGGGTGGTCTCCGCTTGCCCTGCTTGGTGGCTTTGGCTGCACCTTGAAACAATAGGGCAGTAAACCTGTCAGGATTTCACTGGTGCCCAGAGGCCGGCTTCCTTCCCCCGAGCAGGGGAGGAGTGGGAGGGGGCAGGAGGGACCCTGGGCCTCTCTGGAGCAATTAGACTTATAGGAATTAACTTCCAACTATTAGACACTGATGCTTAAATAGACAGACAGACCGATGGGATGTATGGAGAATAGATAGATAGATAGAGTGTATGGGGACAGATTACAGACAGACAGACACACCGATAGATGCAGGGTCTGACTTACTCCTCTCTGTGTTCCCTGGACAGAAGGAGGGGGTGAAGCTTTCATGGAGGAGGGGTGGGGACTCTGGCAGCAGGAGGAGAGGCTAAGAATATCTGTGTTTATTCCTGGAGATAAACTCCTTTGTTTCCTGCTCCCTGGGCTCCCTTTCACAGAGGCCAGCAGGCTCCAGCGCTGCTCCCGGAGGTCAGAGAACCTCTCTGCACAAAGGGCAAATTCCATTCTCCATCCCCGCCCCCCATCTTTGGCAGGAAGCGCCTCCATCCGACCAGGGAGAGATCACAGGGGCAGCTCACAGGCACGTGGCAAGTGGCCAGGGGAGCAAGGTGCTCACTGGCCTGCCCGGAGGGCGAGGAAGCCGGTCAGGTTGGGAGCCACTGCCGGGATGTGCGGCCCTGCCAGTGGCACGGACTGCGGTCCCTCCCTCCCTGCCCCCAGGGCACGCCGCAGGCACTCAGCTCCTACGGGCACGGGGGCAGAGTCAGACAGACAGTCCTCACGCTCGCCACACAATGCCAGGAACGACCCCCCGTTTTAAGTCCAGCTTCCACGGACGGCCTCCAGGAACTGAGGTTCCTTGAGGGTTCATGGTCCCACAGCAGCTGGGGCCCGTCCTACCCAACCTTTGGGGCAGCCCCCAGGCTACCGCTGTGAGCTGGTTGGGGGGTGGAGGGGGGATTTGTGTGGAACTGTTACTTCCTGGTCACCCACGCTCTGCCCATCTGAAGGCCTCCTGGGCTCCCAGGCACAGCGCTAGTGAACCCGCTGCCATCGTTCCTACCGGGGTGCGTGTGGCCCATAGAGACTACAGGTCCCAGCGTGCAGTGCTCCACCCGCCCCCAAACAAAGGGGCAGCCCCGCTTCTATCGTGCAGCGCTCCACCGTGATACCAGCGGAGCTGCACCGGTGGGCAGCCATCCTGCACTGCACGCTGGGGCCTGGAGTCCCTGCAGGCTGCGCCACTGGGCTCAAGTGAAGGGGCAGCCGCGCTCTGGGTGCCGGATTTCCGTGAGCCGCATCTGGGCCTCGCGCTCAGGACTCCCTCCGCCCCAGGCAGCAGGGGACCCCCAAAAGGCCAAGGACACCCACTGCAGGGCCTGTCAATGAAGCACGTCCGACTCACCGCCAGAGACAGCGGGAAGAGCAGGGCCTGCCTGGGACAAAGGGAGGCGTCAGCCCGCACGGGTCACAGTCCCAAAGGGCCGTCTGACTTAATGAGGGAGACCATCAGCAGGCGGGGTCCCTGTCCCCCCCCCATACACACACACACTCTTGCAGACACAATGCCTCCATTCAGCCAGCATAGAGAGCTAGTGTCTGCACTGGGGAGGGGGTGCAAACCCTTAGCAAGGCTTGTTTTCCCAGGACGATGGGGGGTGGCGGATGGGCTGGGGGAAGGGAGGGGAAAACACAAGGAAGGCGTGAGAGGAAGACGGATGGAGTGTGGCTGACAAACAAGAACGTGGGGGAGGGGGAAGCAGGCACCATGCTGCCCAGGAGATGAGGGGAGACATCTGTCAATGCCAAGGGGTCGGGGGCTCGAGCGGGTGGCACCGGCAAGCCAGGCCAGCTGGCATGGGACATGCCCAGGGAATGCTAGTGCAACGACACTCTGCACACATGCTTTGGTGCCCGGGCCCTCTCCGCTGGGCCTCGCTGTGCAGCTGGCACCTGGCTACCAGGGCACCGGGGCAAGCAGACTCGGGGGCGGGGGGGCGGATGAATGAAGGCTTGGGCATTGCCAGGGGGAGCACCGCAGGGCCCTGCCCTAAAGTTTCTCTCAGCGGGCCCGGAACGAGAAGGGGGCACTATGCAGATCCCTTTGCGCAGCTGATGAAGTAAGAATGAGGAGGAGCGGAAGGGAGCAGAGCCCCACCTGATGTCAGCATGGGGCGGTTTGGGTCTTGGCTGAGGACCCAAGCCTGGGCAGCTCCCCCGGGGGTCTGGCCCACCCCACCCCACCCCAGGGAGCCCACCCGGGAGCTGCCGCTTGCTCCCCGCATGTACCAGCTGGAGGCAGAGGGGACTGAAGGGCAGCAAGGATGCTGTCACCATGGCGACCCGCAGGCCTGGAGGGAAGGGGGTACAGGGTCTGCAGTTCTGGGGTGACCTCCGCAGCAGCAGGGAGGGGCCGGAGAGCCCTCTACGGGCCGGGGAGAGGGAGAGGAGTCTCTATGAACACCCCTCTCCCTTTGGTTGTTGGCTTGGGATGGGGGGACAAAGCGTCTCCGGTGCTGGAAGGCTCCTTATCTGGCTCTCCCCGGAGCGCCCGTGGGCGAGGGCTGGAGATCCGGCACTGAGTGGCCACTTTATGCAAACCCCTGGATTATCTCCTGTCACATTCCTGACCCCAACAAAATGGAGGGGGCCCCTCCCCTTCCCTGTCCAGCCCCCAACCCTTTATCTCCCGTTTGTTTCACTCCCTTCCTCTCCGCCCCCGGGAAGGCTGAGCTCTGCAGGGAGTGGGGGCTGGCCGCAGATGGTGCCCCCCATCATGGCATGTTCTGTGTGCGGGTTGTGAAGGCCCCTCTGCTCACAGCGCCCCCCAGGTAAACTTGGGGCGGGGTGTACCCCAGCTTGCTGCTTTCCCATCACCCCTTACCTGGACTCACAGGTCCAAGGCTGGCTGGGGGGCGCCCAGGGCCATCGCTAGGATCCCAGGGTAATACTGGGGCCCAGCACCCTCCCCTCCCACTGACAGCAGCCATGGCTGGCTCAGCACTGGGCAGGGTCTGAGTTGGCACAAAGCTCCCTTTAACTTCAGGGATCTACGACCCAGGCCCTGCCAGGTGGCCAGCGCAGGGCCTGACCCGCCGTGCCCTGCTCCAGGGCAGAGTCCCCACAACTCAGGGGCGGCTGACCAGCCTGTGACATGGTTGGACTGGGCTTGTGACAACCCTGGACTAAGCCAGGCATGGCCCAGGCAGGGGTGGGACAAGCTTCCCCACACAGCTCTGCCATTCCACATCTGGGCTCCCTGCCAGCGCCCCTCAATCCCGATCCCCAGCCCCCAGCTATCCCAGCCCTGGGCTCCCCACACAGCCCTGCCAGGCCCCCTCAATCACACTGAGCCCCCCACTGCTATTGTAGCCCCGAGATTCTCCTGTGTACAAACCCTCTGTTCCCGACTCGGGGGCACACAGCTGGAAGAGCCGAATCTCCAGAGAGACGCCAGCCCCAGCACCCCAAGGCCTTGATCTCAGCCCACCTGCTCCCAGCAACCAGGGAACCCGGCCAGGAGACAGTGCACCTGGGATGGGAGCTGATGCCCATTGCAGATCCCGTGCCAGAAGCTGGGGGAAGGCACATCCCAATTTATGGCTGCTCAGGCACAGTAAAGACAATACCAACCTGCGCCCCCGCCCGACCCCTGCTCCAACAGCCCTGGGCCTGTCCCTGAAGGTCCCTGAGCACACCTTCCCCTCCAAGAGTGGGGCTGAGACCAACAAACTCGAGTCACTTGTGACCCAAGGCAGATGCCAGTACAGGTGTCGGGGGGAGGCTGATGCATTGACCGGTCAAGCTCCCCCTCTGCACAAGGGAAGCCGGGGAGGAAATGGAGCCCCAGGAACCTGCGGTTTGAGGTCAGGAGGCTCCCCCAGCTGCAGAGCTGGCTCAGGCTGTACGAAGAGGGGAGGGCCTTTAGCAGCCCCCCGGGCTCAGCAATTTGGGGTGGAAGGGGGAAGCTCCCTTCCTCCACATCCCTGCTCCCCCTGCCTGGCCAGGGGGCTCTTGGGCCACGTGGGGGCTCAGCACCACTCTCACCCAGCTGGGCTGGAGGGAGCTGGGCGGCCACAGCAGGGGGAGAGGCCGTAGGCCCTGCACGGCCCATGAGCCCCACCAGCCGTGGGGTTGAGCCGCAGGTGCTGGAGTGAGGGCCCTGGCAGCCCAAGGGGAGGGGAATGGCTGGATCAAAGCAGCTCTCAGTCGTGACATAACCACGAGCGCTCCAGCAGGCCACCCCACACGCACAACACCTGGCCGGGGGATCCCACCGCACCAGCCGCTGACGTGCGAGAGCTCCCCGCGAGGGCAGGGCTCACCCATGGCACTGTAGCCCCCTTCCTGTGGGGCCGGCGAGGCCCTGCTCCAGGAAGGGGGGGGGCCAATCCAGAGCCCAGATGCAGCTCAGGCCCCCGCAGACACCAGGGCGGAGCAGGGCTCCGTGCTGCTCCCCTCTCTCCCACCTGGCGGAAGATATTTCTCAGGTCCAAGGCAAGGAGCTGACAGCAGCTGGGCAGCTGAGGACTGAACGGGCCGTGGGGTCTCTCCTAGGGGGATCCCTCCGGGGGCAGGGGCATGCCAGACTGCTGCCCGTGCTGGGCTTGTCTGCGGGGGAGGAGGGGAAATAGACACCCAGGGCCATCAAGCCAGCACTGCACTGGGCGTGTCCCTGGCGGACGCGCTGGGCTAGGAAGAACAGCACCTGGCAGGACATGGCCTGGGTGTTCAGCCCCTTCGTCCACCCCACCCCACTGTCCCAGGACTCCTGGCTGCTTTGTTAGCAGCTAAAATCAAACCCTTCCCTGCTCCATGACCTGGGGGACCCCTGAGCTGTCGAGGGTTGACAGCAGGTGTGTGTGTGGGGGGGGGGGGTCGATTCCACCCTGCCAAACTCTGAGTTCCCCCCAGCCCCCGGCACCACTTTCCGCATTGCCGGGGTTTATCCCGCCGGCCCCTCTCCCACTGCATTCCTCACCACTCATGTCATGAGGGAGCTGCCAGGCCGGCACAGGCATCTGCTCCATGGTCGGACTCCATGCCCCCTCCCCCACCGCTCCCAACACTGATGCCTATTGTTTAGGAGGGTTTTATCAGGGAGGCTCAGATCTCTGCTCTCCGGTTCGCTGGTGCCCTCCCGGAGCAGGGAAACAGCCTCGAGACCCGGCCCAGCAGGGCGCGCCCAAGGGGGAGTGGGGCAGAGAAGAGAATGAATGGAAATAGATGCATTTGCCCAGGGCTGGGAGAGCAGGGTGGGGTGCGGGGCAGGGTTCAAAGTCATCAGCAGAGCTGTGTGGGGAGCCCAGGGCTGAGATACCACGTGGCCACAGGGCAGGGTGGAGTTTGATTGTCAGCGCTGTGGGTGCCCAGGCCCAGGGCTGGGTCAGGCCTGAGAGGCATCACTAGATCTGGGGCGGGTAGGGGGGCGCTCAGGGCTGGACTTGCCAGGTTGTGAAGCCCAGGGTTGGGAATAGTAAGCGGGGGTGTGCAGGGCGGGATTGAGGGGCACCGGCAGAGCTGAATGTGGGAGCCCACGGCTGGGAACAGACGAGGATGCTACGGATCAGGACTGAGGGCCGCTGGCAGGGCTGTGCACGGGGCAGCTTAGAGCAGGAGCGGAGGGTGCTGGAGGCCAGGCCTGGCAGAGGGTGAGTGTCTATACACGGGGCACGAGGCTCCAAGGCCCTGCGATACCACAGTACCCAGCAGCCTCGTACACACGAGATCTCCCCGCCCCCCACGCGCACCCACGTCCGGCCGCCTGTACCTTTGCAGCTCTCCTCCACCTTCTCGTATCCCGCCCGGCACAGGCACTGCCCGATGGGCACCAGCCATTCCCCGTCCGAGTTGCAATGCATGCTGGGCTCCTCGCTGGCCACCGCGTCCTCCACGCAGGTGCCCCTGACCTTGGCCAGCGCCTGCGAGTCGGCGCCGGCGATGGTCTCGGGGAAGAGCGCCATGTTCTGCAGCACGCCGGGGCACTTCTTGTAGTAGATGCGGACGGAGAGCAGGGCCACGCAGGCCCCGATGTCCTGGAAGGCCAGGTAGAAGCCCTTGCGGCTCAGTGGCCCCACCGTGCGCACCTCCACGTTGAGCTTGACGTTGCGGGAGGTGAAGTCTTCGCGCATGGTGATCTCGTCGGGCGCGATGGTGTCGATCTTCGTGAACTGGCGCTTCTGGAAGTTGGTGCCGTAGTCCACGTCCGACTCGGCGTAGTACAGGTTGAAGGTCTCCTTGCAGGAGCTGGCCCCGCCCGGGAAGCTGTTGCAGTCCCGCACCGTGAACTTCAGCTCGATGAAGATGCGCTCGGCCTCGCTGCGGTAGATCCAGTTGGTCCGCAGCCAGTTGTCCTGGTCGCCTTCCATCACGTTGCAGACCGAGTAGATGTAGATGAGGGATTCATTCATGACGTTCTGGAGGAGATCCCACTGCCCGGGGGAGACGAGGGGTTAAAGGAGAGCAAAATGGGCTGCCGGGGCTGGAGCCTAGGCACTGCCAGCCTGGCTCCCCTCTCGGATGGTCAGAAGGTGCAAGAAACCCTGCAGGGCCCCTGGTTATGTTTCTTCCTGACCCCCTCAGCTGGAGGTTGGCTCACGCCCTGAAGCAGGGAGCTGGGAACTGCCGAACACAGCAGCTACCTCGGCTCCGCCCTGCAACCGAAGGCAGCCACGGGCGGTTTGATCCCAATACCACTCAGCGTGCTTGCTCCACGCCCGCCCCCTCCGCTGCCTATAGCCTGGCCTCCTCCAGACACGCTGCCATTGTCCAGGGATGGATATTGACCCTCGACCCTCCAGTGCACTCGTCAGGTCAAGAGACCAACCTTGGTTTTACAGATGGAGAAACTGAGGCATGTGGCGGTTCAGGCCCAACATTATTAAGGGGCCTCTGATTCTGGGTGCCCAGCACAAGCCTGCGAAGGGCAAACACAGAGCTCGGCCCAAGCTGCCCACTCCCGGCTACAGCCAGGGCTGTCGACCGGTTCTCAGCCCAGCCACAGCGGGGCCCTGCTTCCAAATTATTCCACATGCGGGAAATTAAATTAAATCTCATCCCATTCCTGGGAAGCCTGGCCAGCCAAGGACACTCTGACCCACAGTGCTCCTCGACATCAATGGACAGGGCCTCCTGGGGGGGGGCAAGTGGGGCAATTTGCCCCAGGCCCCGCAGGGCCCCGCGAGCCCTGGCCTGGCGGTGGTCTGGGTCTTTGGCGGCAGGGGGGTCCTTCAGTTGCTCCGGGTCTTTGGCGGCATTTCGGCGGCAGGGGGCCCTTCACTGCTGCCAAAAATGCGGAGCGACTGAAGGCCCCCCCCGCGCTGCAGAAGACCCGGACCGTCGCCGGGTGAGTACAAGCACCGCAGCTCCCCCGCTTTGCCCCAGGCCCCCTGAATCCTCTGGGCGGCCCTGTCAGTGGGTATCTTTCCACAGGGAGCCAGATCGGGCTGCCAGCATGGCTGGGGCGGAGGCTGTATCTGGGAGAGCCAGGCAGGACTGGGACTGCAGCTGGAGCCAGCCAGGGTCCACCTGGCCCTTGGAAATAGCAAACCCAGGGGATTAACTTGTCAGCACAGTCCTGCGAGCGGAGGGCAGAACACACCGGCCAATTAACCTCCTGACATGGCCCACGGGAGGGCAAGAGATAGGAAACCCGCCAGGAGAGACCAAAACAAACAGCCGCTCGGGTTGGGGCAGGGGGAGGAAGTGGAAGGGGCAGCCAGCCTGGGGGTCTCCGCACTGCTGCAAACAAGGGACATCTGATCCCTCACGGCAGCCCCCCGGCCTCCTCGCCCCCCGGCCTCCTCGCCCCCTGGCCACCCCATGCGACTCCCCCAGGGGCTGCAATGTTTCCCGGCAGCCTGGCAGGGCCGGAGAAGAGATTCCCCCACAACCGAATGTTCAGGGTGTGTTGAGAGCTCCAGCCACCCTCCGGCCAGCCCCAAAGCACCGACCTGCTATGCTGGCCCCCTTGTGCTGCTCACTCCTGCAGCCCCACTGCAGACCTGCCCCTGCTATTCCACCCTGGGGCCTCCCCACAGAGCTCTGCTGATGCCCTGTGGCAAGCCAGGGATGGGCACCTCCTGTGTCCTCCGCCTCCCAACCCGCGTGGAAGCGGATTCTCCTCTCGCTAACCCCAGGGTGAATCAGGAGAGGATCTATGGAGTGAGCCTCCCCCCGAGAGCTCCCACCTAGCGCTCGGGATTCAGACTTACCCCCTTCCCATAGGGATGGGTCAGCCAGCCGAGCTCCCCGTGGGCCTTGGCAAAATCCAGCAGGACGACTGAAAGGGAGAGCAAACGAACACAGTTAGACCGGGGAGGGGGAATATACAACGCGGCGGCAGGCACCTCATCCCGCTGACAGACAACCAGGTGCCTGGCGCATGCACCAAGCCCAGCCGCAGGGGCAAAAGCCCCCCCAGATCAGAACCCTCTGCTCTCGCACACTGGCATAGCACTTTGCACGGGGTTTCGTTCACGCCTATTTAACGCCAACACCTGCTGTGCAGCGGGGAGAAAACCCCTCTTTGTTAAAGATCCAGCAGCCACGCCCCCTCGAAGCTCCGGCTCTGCCCCGCTGTGTGGCCAAAGAGCCCCCCTGCCGAGACTGGGTGTCAAAGGCCCCAGCGGGCCCCATGCTGCGCAGAGGCAGCAGCTTTTCTTTTA
Organism: Mauremys reevesii; assembly: GCF_016161935.1. NCBI lineage: Eukaryota > Metazoa > Chordata > Testudines > Geoemydidae > Mauremys > Mauremys reevesii. The sequence continues at coordinate 3,492,158 of NC_052643.1, forward strand.
AAGAAACCTCTTGCGCCTCCTGTGGGCACCACAAGGGACCATAAAGGGCCCAGCCCCATGGCTGGGCTCAGCCCTTGCCCCGATGAGCACTCGGCTCCCTGCTCTGGCTAGGCCGAGGGGCTGATGGTGGCCGTTCCCCAGAGCAGGGCTTATGAAATCCGGGTGGCCCTGCAGCTCAGCACAGAGCCGGAGCAGGACAGCTCTGCCCAGGAGTAACCTCTCAACGCAGGCACTCGCTTCCTATGGCCTTGGTCTCTACCCTCCCCTGCCCCTTTGTGCCGGGTCCCCAAAGCCGCAGGGGCTGCAGCAGCATCATATCCCCGGTGCTGGGCAGTCACCATCGGGGTGGAGACACCAGCGCCCTTATCGCACGCTTATCTCCAGGCTGCTTTTTTTATTTGCCCTCATTCCCCGTATTTGAGCAGCTGACTAATGAGCTAGAGACTTTATATTTAGGAACAGGGCGGCAGCCAGAGAGGAAAGGGTAGAGGATCCAAAGGTGCAGGAGGGAGGTTCCGGCAAAGATCAGGCCGGCCCAGCTCCGTTCATGTCTAAGAGGAAGCCAGGTCGGGTCAGACAATAAGGCCAAATCATCCCTGGCGCAACCCCAGTGAAGTCAATGGCATTATGCCAGAGATGAATCTGCGCTAGCTGGGATAAGGATTATGCGGTTATCAGCCCTCATGCTTCAGGGCACCAGCTCAGCAGTGGTCAGGCAGGAATTTCCTCCCCCTATCACTGCAGTAGCAGGTCTGATGCCTTTCTCGGAAGCATGCGGCTTCGGAGACAGGATACCAGGCAGGATGCCCCTTTGCTCTGCTAACTCCTGTGCTGGCAGCATCCGATTCAGCCCTTCCTGCTGCACCCCCCCCCCCCCGACTTGTTGGTCCTTCACCCCAAACAGGCATGATCCCTGTCACCTCCAGGGTTTTCCTCTTTAGCGCTCCCATTCTCCAGAGTTTTTTCCACTGTGTGAGAAGGAGCCGTGGCGCTGGGGGAACGAAATCTCTTCCAGACGCCAGTTTGGATCCAGCGGCTGCTCGCAGCTGCCAAGGCTGCAAACCGTTCATTACCATTTCACTGCAGCTTGCAAACCAACCCTTCTGCCTCCAAGGGGGCTTGGAACGGGGTGGGGAGGCTGGGGGTGGGGGGGTGTCTGTCTCCATTCTCTGGGTCTCAGCACATGGGCTGGACTAGGATTGCTGAAGGAAGCCTCACGCCATTCTTTCTGCTCTCGCTTATTCCCTGACTTGCAGCGCTGTAACCCCATTGCCTTCCTGCTTTACACCGCTGGGACTGAGAGCAGAATCAGTCCCAGGAGCTAGGCCTTGCTTGGTGATATCTGTGCCTGGAAGAGGGCTGGTGTGGGGAGCGGCTAACCCTCATTTTCCTAGCTCTGGCTCCCAAAAACCATTGCTGTAACCATAAGACCCTCCCGTCTTCACACACCAGACTGCCAACCTGTGTAACTCACCGCTGCAGGATTTCTAAGCATTTCCGCAGCCTCATCACTCCAAGTATCTCCTAATTCATTACCAATAGATTTACCCCCATAACCCTCTGAGTGGGATTAGGGGGGTGTGATTAGCCTCATTCTAAAGTGGGGAAACTGAGGCTCAGAAGGAGTAAGCGACTTTCCTAAGATCACCCAGGGAGCCTGTGGAAAAGCTGGGGCCAGAAGCCAGCCCTCCTGAGTCTCAGCCCAGGGCTTTCACCACAAGGCCATCTTTCCTCATCGAGGCAAACATTGCGGTTGGGAGTCTTTGAGAGGATGAGTCTATTTTGCAACCACAAGCGAAAACTGGAGCCGTGCAAAGCGAAGGTAATGACAACAAGGCAGATCATGGCACAAGGGTCAGGAAAGAAACACACCCCTAGTCCCACCAGTCGGAGCCTTGTACCATTGCATAGGCACATAACACACAGGGACCCTCCGGCACTGGCCACCGTTGGCCTTGACTGGCCAGTGATCGGATCTGCCATGGCAAGCCCCTGTCCTCAGCCAGCCAAACCCTCATAAGACATGCTCAGACATGCCGGGGCCGGAGCCTCCTGTCCCCATCAGCACAGGGGCGGAGGCTGGGACCTGCCAAGGGATCAGATGGGTTTGAAAAGAGGAAGGAAAGAAGGAAAGAAAAACAAATAACCCCGAGCCGCATGACAGAGGCAGCGAAATCAAAGGGCCCAGGCCTGAGCGGAAGCAATTACCCAGCCCATCAGGGCCCTGCCAAGCCCCGGTGAATCAGCCAGCCAGGAATGTGTTAGCGTCAGGGATCTCTGGACGAGTGGTGGAGGGCATCGGCCAGGCCAGAGGCACACGGACCCTATGGGCTCCTGGCTCGGGCTGTTACGGAGCCCAGGGTTCAGGCTGGGGAAGGGGCCCAACTCTCCGCCCTCGGATCTGTGCGAGGCAGGGGCGGCCTGGATGGAGTCGGGGGGAGGAACACCGAGGGGCCCCGGGCTGCGTGGGACGGGCTGCAGTCCCCAGGCTCACCCCGCTCTGTTCTAACTCATTGCTCGGGCGCGGGGTGGGGAAATCTCTTCATGGTGATTCTCCCAGGGCAGCAGAGCTGGCTCCACACCCTCCCTCCCTCTAAAAACCAGCACTGGCCAGATCCCCCTGCTCCAGCCCTCCAGCTTCCCTAAAAGAAACACACACACACACACACACACACACACCCCCCGCCAGCCCCACCAGGTGGGCATGAGAAACAGCAGGGCCTCTGCTCCTCCCAAAGGACCTGCAGTTCCTGCTACCCACCAGCCGGCTTCTGGGGAGGAGAGAGCTGGGCTCTGCCTGCTGCATGGGGGTGCTCCCTGCCGCCACCCCTCGGGGAAGGGCTACGGGGCCCGGCTGAGCTGACTCAGGCTGTACAATTGCCATGTAGACGCCCAGGCTCGAGGGTCTCTGAGGCCAGGCACCAGGCCGAGCCAGAGCGTCTACACTGCAGGTTTAGAGCCCTGCAGCCTGAGGCAGCTGACCCGGGCGGCGAGGCTGGTGGCTGCATTTTCTCAGCGCTGACCGGATGGTGCCTGGGTGGGGCTGCACTGCAGGAGGACCACGCCCTGCACCCCAGAGGGTCCCTAAGCCCCATTGCACACACACCCCCACATGACCCAGTTGGGCCCCGCTTTTCCGATGAGCCCCTGCATTTCGACTCCCACCCAGGGCAGTTGCCGAAAGTGGCTCCAGACCCCATTTTGCCTTATCCCCAGCCGAGCGCCCCTCTGCGCTGCCTGCGGTGGTGCAGCTAAGGGCGGGTTCCTGGATCGGGGCAAGTGCAGGGTGGATCCATGGGGCAGACTGGCTCTGGGAAGCAGGCTGGGCAGCGAAGCCCCTTTGGTTCTGTGGATCCATCTTTTACTACCTGCCTTTGGGCCCAAACCAGTTCTAGGGCTGGAAATGCCTTTAATCCGGGGCGGGGGGGGGGGGAATGAACCCCTGGCTAAGAAGAGCCCCAGCAGGGAGCTTGGGGGTGGGGTTCAGGCCCATCCGGCTAACTTGGGGCAGCCTAGCTCCTCAGGCTCCCGCCCCCCATCTCTTTGATCCAGGTGCCAGCATCCCCTCTCTGTGCAGGGAGACCAGTGCTGCGGGCCCAATCCGAACACACGAGGTCTCTTCCCAGTTCTCCTGCACCCCCAAACCCCCTCCTCCCCTGTGGCAGTGAGGCAAAGCACAGCCGAGATCTTGCACAGCGGCAGCGAGCCGAGTTTGGGAGTTCTCAGCCCGAGCATCAGTCCCACCCCCCTGCATACTGGCTTGCAGCAGGGGCAAGCCCCTGGCCCACGCAGGGAGAGGGCGCTCCCTCCTGCTCCATGCGCAGGTTGCACCTGGCAAGTCACAGCAGGTTTTGAAAGACCAGCCAAGGAGTTAAAGCCACGCTGATGACTGGTCTTATACAGGGGCTTTCTCCGAGCTCCCGTGCGCCTGGGACGGGGCGGGTCTCGTGAGCTACGCCCCTGAGCCGGGCGGCTGTTGGGAGGAGAATTTAGCAGCCCAGGCACAGGAGGGCCCGTGATAAACGCAAAGAGGATTCATCCTTGAGGCTGCCAGCTACAGACAGACACTGGGGTTCCCTCTGACCCCCACACTAATTAACCCAGCCTGTGACGCCTAACGGCACCACCCAGCGTCTCCCGACGTCCCAATCTGCACTCCTGGCTATCGCTTAACCCAACAAGGCTCCTACCACCCTCCCCTTGCAGCACATGGCGGCGACCCATCCTAGCCTCCTGTTTCCCAGCCCGACCCACTCAGCATTGCTACATCGCGTGCTGGGACCTGCGCCTCCACCAGCCGCGCCTCCATATTAAAGACGAGGGTGGCTGCAATCCGCAGGCAAACCAGGTGTGGTGCACAGGCTCCTGGCAAGTCACCAGCAAGGCCCTCGGCAGGAACCCCCAGCCCGGAGCTCAGAAACCGGGCTGTGCAGGGAGTCGACACCTCACCAGGGATCTCACCCAGGCCCTGCATTTCCTCTCTCGTGGCTACAGGCCGACTGCCAGCGGCGACCGGTCTCTGCCATTGCCCAGCTAATGCAACGGGCTTATTTATACGCAAAGGTGGGCTCAGCTGCTTTCCATCCCCGTCATTCCAGGGCGCCTGTGGTGCTGCTTCCTCTGCTTTCTTCACCCATGAATCTCCCCTGCCCCCCGCCCTCCGGCGCTTTGCAAAGATTCATCTGAATCTCCCAGAATTATCACCCCGGTTGCAGCTGACAGGGCTGATCGCTCCCCCACGCCTCCGCTGGGGAAACTGAGGCACAGAGCGAGGCAGTGACGCTGCACAGTGAATCTGTGGCAGAGCCTGGAACCCGGATCTCTTGACTCACACAGCCGCAGCCTTTGCAAGTGCCAGTTTCAGGCCCAGTTTAAATCCCATTTGACTTTGGGGGCATTGAGGCCCTGATTCCCTTCGAGGATCTGCGCTTAGTGCTTTCCAGGACTTCAGTATGTGCTTAAGGGCTGTGCCGGATCGGGGCCTCAGTGAGCAAAGCTCCCGCGTTTGCCACGAGTGTGTAACTTTAACTGTCTCCCCCTCCAACCTATTCGGAAGGCGATGTGAATAATACAAATATCTCAGAGCCTGGTCACCAAAGCAGCCCCAGCTCCGAGGTTTTATTTAACTGTTTGACACAAGCGGGGGGGGGACCCCAATCACTGTCTGTCTGTCTCTCTGCTTGTGCTGTCATGCAGGCAAAGCTTTCCCAGGCTGGAACAGATTTCCCCCCACCCCCCTTGTCCCCACCCCATTTTAATCCTTTTCTCTCTTCCCTTTTCAGTGCCCTGTTTAATCTGTTTGAACTGGCTGCTACAAACATTAAATCAACAAAGGAAAAATCTTATTTGAGAAGTGAAGCGATTTGCTCAAGGCCACAAAGGCCGATAAAATGGGACCCGCCCCTGCATGCGTTGCCCCACCGAGAACACCTGAGACCTGTCTACACTATGGCTTCTATCTTTGGTGGAGAATTACCTAGCCTATTCTAGCCCAAGCAGGGCGTCCTCGAGAGGGAGCCGGTTGTCAGAGCAGGGATTAGATCTCCAGTTTTGTAGATCCGCATTCAGACCCTCAGAGCATCTTAACTGTAATAACAGGGCTCTGGACTAACGGCAAAGATCTCCACTGGCCCCTCAGCTGTGGACTAGCTGTGGACTAGCATGTTTTGCGCTCCCTACATATCCAGGTTTCTTCCCTAATGCAGAATTGTTACTCTTCAGGGTAACAGAATAGTAATGTCAAGATCGGTCATGCAGCTCGGAAGGGAGAATTTCACCCTTGAATATACTTCGAAGGTTATAGCCCGAGGACTGATGTAAAGCACGTTTTTTTAAAGCAGCTGATTTTGCTGGTCTATTGCAGCATAAAAAGCATAAAAATAGACCTGGGGAGTTCACCAAGTAACGAGCCCTCTTCTCATTCCACAGCAACGTTAATTGGAAACTGCAATTTGGCAAGCGATTAGTCCACATTAGACACCAATTACTTTTGGCACTTGGAAAACAACAAAGGCAAACGTTAATCTGAAAAACTGCCACAACCTTCCAGCGGCTCCTTCTCGAGGGAGCTAATCAAGCTGCCCGGGGAAGCTGTGGTAGCGATGCCTGGTTTTACGGATGGTCTAATAGCCAAGCGTGGCTGCTAGTTGCGGGCGGCCAACCTGAGAGGCAGCAATATCAAATCTCGGGCACCCACAAAACGCGCTCCTGTGCTGAGCACTTAAAAATCCAAGCACCCCAAATTAGCAGCTGCTGTTAAATTATTGGGGTTTTTTGGGGGGGGAGGGGGTGCCTTAAATCACTATTTACGCAATAGATTCTTATGCTTCGTTCTGAGCAATTACAGCCCATCTGCCCAAGTGTGCGTATTATTCCAAATTCCTCCTTGCCTAAGCCACATTCGGCTTGGTTTTTTAAAAGAAATCCATCGGACCAAAACCACCCTGGTATCTTGTGCCAGCACCTAGAGTTTGGATGGCTTTACAATACTTTTTTTTTTTTAAGATACACACACACAAAATTTCAGAGTTAGATCTAATGTCTTTTCTAATGGCTTCTTTGAATGAAAGACAGGTCCAGACAAACATCCTCCGTCCCAACATTCAGCTCTAGGTGGGAATTTTGCAAATAGCCCCAGAGCTCTATAAGGGAGAGGACTCAGACGCCAGGTCGGCACAGCCCCACGCTTTGGGAAAGTTCTGAGCTGAATCTGGAGCCCATCAAAATTTGGGAGCCATCCCGGGGGCCTCCAAGCAGCACGCCTGAGTTGCTCTCTGGACCTAAGCCACGGCTCGAAGCCAGTGGGAGTCTGACCACTGTGCAGATCAGTTACTGACCCCTGCGAGCTTGTCTGCACACCGGTTTTTGGTAGCAATCTGAGGACTATATCAGTTTAGAAACAGATCTTGTTAAAGCTGTATATGGATGCACAGTTATACCAGCATAAAGGTGCGTCTGCTCAGTCAGGACACAGAAAGAAGACAACCCCCAGAAGCACCCTTGTCCTGGTCATTGTAATCACTCACCACGAAGGGGTGAGTGAAGGATGGGGAAAGTTTATTTGATTTTTAAACAACTCTTAATATTGTCCTAACTATTCCAGGCAGGAATTCTGCTTCAACCTGCTTTGATTTTTCTCCTAGGGCAGCAATCCCCAGGAGTTTAGGTGAAATCCTAGAACGCTGGGAATGTTTCAGACATGGGCCCGAACCCAAAAGCCTAGATCCAAACTCTGGAAAAGCTTTGAGTCGGACCTCGGCCCCGCCTGGCTGGAAGCATGACATGGTAAAAGTACGGTTTGGAATTTGGGACCCATTTTCCTCTGCTCCCCCCGCCCCCCCAATTGAATTTAACAATTCTGTCTTCAGAATGCTAAAGGCCAGAGTCAATCTGGAGCAGCTTTACCAGAAATCAGCAGCGGTAAATTCAGATTTATTCTGGTGCCACTGAAAGCAGAATCCGGCCCCCTCTCTGATATCTCAGGGGTGTGGCTTGGGGGGTTTCTAAGTCAGGAGAAAGACCACTCCTGCAATTTACATTTTCACAAAAGCAGCATTCAGGCAACACCTCAATAATGTCTCTCAATTAACAATGGGCAGAACTGCATGTAAAGAAGGAATCTCCTGGACAAAATGAGGAAAACAACCCCCCACACACACGCCCTTTAATGGTTCACACCATGCAACCAACATCTCCCCAGTGAGTCACCCCCTCCCCTCCTACCTGGCCCTGCCATGGGCCTGTGGGGCCCTGTCCCAGTCGGGGCGAGCCAGGCGGTTGTGTAACCGGGGTGTCACTACTCGCACTTCCAGGCCAAGCGTGACATCGCCCTGAATCAGCCACCCTGGGCCGACGTGGGGCAATAGCGACTTCTCCCGGGGGCCAGGCGGCTTCCAAAGCCTTGGAGCAGGCAGAAGGGGCCCCTCGCCTTCTCCCGGGTATTTGAAGCCGGGGAAAATCTATTCACCCGGGACGATTTTCTCCCACCTACGCCCGGCAGCAGGTTCCTCCAGTGAACAAACCCCCCACGCGTGACGCTTCCCAGACCCCGCTGGCCGAAATGTGCCTCCTCGGTAATCGCCGCTCGTAGCCAATCGGCCAAGGTCCGCGCCGGGTCCGAGTGCGCCTCTCGATCCGGAGTCACACCCAACCCCAGCAAATCCCACGCGCCGCTAAACCAACCTGTCTGTGAGCCAGCGAGGTGCCGGCGGGACTTTGCCCTGCAAATCTTCTCCGCGGCGCGTTGTTCTTTCGGGCCCCTCTGGATTCCGCTCCGGCCAAGCCAGCTCCTGCCCCCCACTCACCCCCGGGGCCACAGCCCCCTCGCCTCGGTTCTCAGCCCCTCTCCCCCCCACACGCACGTGTCGCGGGCCCCACGCGAGGAGATCGGCAGCGGAGCAGCCCGAAGTAAAGACAGGGAAAGACCCTCACTCCTCCCCGCTCCCCGCTCCCAGAAAGGGGCGCCGCGTTCCCAGGGGCCGCCCGGAGGGGGGGACCCCGCACGTCAATTGCATCTGGCAGAGCCAGGCTTGACCCCCCCGGGCAAAGCCTGGTTTTTACCTTCTTTGGCCCGGGAGCTGAGCAGGGCGCCGGGGAGCAGCAGGAGGGCGAAGTAAAGGGGCGCCTGGGCCCAGCCGCTTTCCATGGTTCTGGCCCGGGGCCCCCCGGAGAGGCTGAAACGATCCGAGTCCCGGCGGCGGCGGCTGCTCCCGCTGGTGCCTTATCTGCGCCCTCCTGCCATGAACAACTTACTGGGAGTTTGTGGGAAACTTCAGTCCTGTTCATTCATGCCCCGAGCTGATGTCACCCAGGCCACGCCCTGAGGAATGCCTTAAAGAGACAGCGCACCAGCATGCGCGGCAAAGCTGCCCCAGCACGTGTGACTCAGGCGCTTTGATCTTTTATCATCTCTCATCCCGGTGCCATCCTGTTCACCCCATTGGGGGGCGGGGGCCGGGATCCTCCTACCGGGCAGCAAAGCTTCACGCAGGGGCATATGGTAAATCCTTGGGAACAGAGCAAGATGAGAAACACTGCCCGTCCCGCCTCCTGCTTAGGGACAAGGACACATTTGGGTGTTAAAGTCGAATGTATTTAAGAGATCTCGCACCCATTTGCAGCTGGACTCCTGGTACACACACAGAAATATCCTCCCTGTCCTCCCACTAGCGCCGGACCCTCCCCCACACACACACCACACACACATACACACACACATACACTCAGAGTTTAGTTCAAAGGAGACAAATAATTAGCAGGAAATGTCCTTCTAATATCCTAATCCTTCAGCAAACGTTCCACACTCCCTCGAAGTAATTCACACTGATACACTGAGATACTGACTTTCTTTTCACCTGCTCAGAAATTTTTATTTTTTTAATGTCCTCAGCAGGGTTAGATTTTTTTTTTAATGCCTGCGGTAGAACTTGCACTAAGGCCTGGATTTCCAAAACTGCCCGCTCCGGTACTGAGAGTCAGAGCCCAATCTGTAGACGCGCTCAGCACGCTGGGGGCAGAGCGGTTTTTAAAATCCAGCTCCCGTTCTGGGTGCAGAGCACTCGAAACGCTGGCCCCAAGCGCTTTAGAGAGATCACTCCACGTGCCGCTCTCTGAACACCATGTGTCATGCGAGCCCTCCAAAGCATCCTGAAAATTCCACTGAAATTCTGTTTGACCCAGTCATCGGCATCTCACCCCAGTAATCCGGGAGGAGTCACTCCACGGCAGGCAGTGAAGCAACGCTGGAGTAAAGCCAGAGGGCAAGCAGGCCCTGACTTCTCTGGAGAGGCTAATTTTTGTGTGATTGATTCTGCACTTGATGCCAGTGGTTCCACAGACACTGGTGTGACTCCACCAATGTGATGGCTGAGGAATCATAGAATATCAGGGTTGGAAGGGACCTCAGGAGGTATCTCAAAGCAGGGCCAATCCCCAGACAGATTTTTGCCCCAGATCCTTAAATGGCCCCCTCAAGGATTGAACTCATAACCCTGGGTTTAGCAGGCCAATGCTCAAACCACTGAGCTACTCAAGACATGTCACATAGGGCCTGCCGGGGCTCCCTCTTTGGCTGGCTTCACACAAGGTGCTGGCTACAGCGGAGTTAGTCCTGTTGTCAGCTTTAAGCCCGGAATTAGTTGTGCAAAGATCCAGGGGGCTGTTCACATGCTTGGCCATGTTCTCGAGCACTGGGACCTGCAGGTGAAGTGAGATCAGACTCTGTTCCCTCACGCTAGGACCTATCCTATCAACACCCGGTACTGCAGGATCATTCCCTACTACTGTATGTATTTGGGATTTTCTATCGAGCCGATGTAGCCCCCAGTCCTGCACTCTGACCAGCTGAGAACAGCCCCCAGGGGCCCCTTCTGAACAGCCTTTACAAAGGGAAGATTATAGGCAAGCCTTATAAAAATAATCGAAGGTGGTATTTATGCTGCCACCATAAACCCTAATGAAGAAGGCGCTCTCCCATAAAGTCCAAGGAAGGGCCCGAGGTGCTGAATGCCATTCCGAGCCGACAAAGCGCTCATAAAACTCCAGCCTTAACCTCCTGTTTAGTGTATTGGGAAGTGTAATGTGATGGCAACACCTTTCCGGGAGGCGTGAATTATGATAACATCCCATGATCCCTTATCACGGGCTAGCCAAGCCTCCGAGTGTCTGCCTTGAGCTCCTGGCTGCTGCAGGGACCGTCAGCCCAGTGGGGTTTATTCAAGTGGAAAACATATTATGGCTGGGCCTGATCCTGCCAGCTTGGTTCCTGCAGGGAAGGCCCTGAACCCATTGCTTGCTGCCTTCCTACTGACATCCCAAGAGGCTGAGTGTGGCAGCCTGCATGCAACAAGCACCAGGATTGGGGCCCATCTGGCTTCCACAGAGTTCAATGCATGGGTAGCCAAATCAATCACTGAAGGACCTGACTTCCAGACCTGGAAATTAACCTGTGACTGCAGAGACCACCAGGACTCACCCCGTTCCCTGCTGTTACCTTGTCCTCCCACCATTTCTGCTTTGTCTCGTTCCTGCACTGCGAGCTCTCCAGGGCAGGGACCGTCTTTGTGTTATTGGTAGCACAACTGGGCCTTGAGCCCTGTCTGAGGGCCCTAGATGCAATATCCTAGTAAGAATTTGAGGGCGAGGATCTAGCTGGAATAACATGTAAAATCCCGGGGGGAAATCAAGGCTTTCATGTTTCATTTGAGGGATCGCCCCAAGGGTTCAATCTGACAAGAAAAATTTTGAAATGTAGCCGGGAGTGGGGGGCTGTGCTGAGGAATGAGGCTGCCCTGCATTCTGAACCGATCCTGTTTTCAAGCAATACCCACAAATGGCTCAAAAATGTCAGGACCGTGGGGAGGTTCAGATGTCCCATGTTTTCAATGGGAACCAGGCGGTTTCATCTTGCATCACGTAATTGTCTAACATGAAATTGCAACATTTTTTCAGCAACAATGTGCAGGGGAAAAAATGTTGTGTCCTCTCTTATCTCCTTTCCAAAGCTGACATAGAGCAGCGCGGATTTGGTACAAAACTATGCACTGTGTGGGTTGAATTCTGCCCTTGGTTAGACATGAGCTGCTGCTCCATGGACTTCAGTGGGGACCAGACTTGTCCCTGCAAAGTGCTAAGCGAGGATCAATGAGGTTCAGGAACTAGACTTGTAGAGTGTGATTCAGATCAGGACTGAGGTGTGCTGACAGCTCTTGGGAGGAGGAAACTCAGGACTGGACTAGCAGGGGCTGGAGGTCAGGATTGAGGGGCACCAGCAGAGATGTGTGTGGGGACCCCAGGACTGGAATCATAGAGGGGCTGCCGAACAGCGCTGAGGTGCAGTCCCAGGGTTGTGGGGCAGCTTGCCGAGCTGCAACAGTCCTGGGGTTCAGGAAGCTCCCCGTCCTCGAGGGAGGGAGTGCCATTTTTTACAGGACCTCGGTGTCATTCAATGGAATTCACCCTGCAGGGCAAGAGATCCTCTGCCGGATGAGTAGGATGGTAAGACACCAGGATAGTACCTGCGGTATCCCTGGCTCCAGGGTTATCGGGCCCAGATGGAGCATGACTCCCTTGCTCCCCCGCTAGTGCTGGGATGGGGTGTAACCAGCGGGCCCGGCTGGCTCTGCTGACATCTCAGTGGGTGCAGCAGCTCATTGTCCTGTGAGCTGCATTTGAAGTCCCTGTGCAGAAAGTCCCCGTGTGGTAATTGAGTGCTGTTCTTTCTCTCCCCTCATGCAATCTGCTGCCAGCTCCGGTTGCTTTCAGGGTGACGTCCTGCCTGGATCGGTCACATTTCTCGGTAGCCTTTGAAGTTGATTCCTGAAAAATCCTACCCATTAGCCAGCCAGTGTATGTACCTCCCGCCTGCCTGGGGTTTGCCAGCCACACCTTGCTCTCCGGGTTCGGTGCCAGAGGCTCCTCGGCTGTTTGCCGGGTCTCGTGCTATTTTTGGTTTGGAATTCCAGGGTTCATTTCTCTTGCCCAGCTAAGTGAGGAAGGGACCAAGTTAGAGCCAGGTGCCATGGGAGCTTCTCCCCCACACCTCTGCCATTGCCCTGCCAGTGCCCGGCTAGTCGAGCCTGCCTCGTCCTAGCCCTGCCAATGCCTCTCTCTATTTCTGACCGGCAGCGTCCTCCACTTTGCTGGCTCCAACAGCTTATCTGCCGCACCTCAGTGCTTCTCTGCAACATCCCCTGATGGTCCGGTCCTGCCTTCCCACCCGGTGCCTTCCCAGGTCCTTACGGCTCTGCCGAGGCCTTTGAGCTTGACCTGCTGCTCCCTGTGCGATTCCCACCCTGGGCTCTGGACCTATGCCAGGGTTGCCCGTGCCAATGATTTAGTCTTGCAGTATTTGGTGCGTTCCTTAAAACCCCAGCTCCTGAGTTCATGTGACAGCTTTCACTGTAAAAAGACAGTAGAGTGCAGGGAGGAAAGAGTTAAACAGGACCAGGGCCACTGAGTCGGTTACATTTTATTCATTCAGCAAAAGATTGATTGACAGTGTTACAGCTGAGACAGTATCCAATTGTGTGGCTCCATTTCCTCTCAATGGCAGGGGCCATGGCCACAGAGGGGCGTGGCCAGGCAGGTACTTGGCACCCACCTGGCAGCTTTGGAGTGTGTTTTCCAAGCCCTGGACGCAGGGAGGGGCCGAGCCCTGGGGGCCCTGGAAACAGCCCCTTTTCACCGGGGTTATCGCTGCACACAAGGGGCCATTCATGGGGACGCCCTCTCCAGCCTTTCACACCCTGAGAGGCCGGTGGGTAAACACACGCCATGGACTCGTGGCCCTGCTAAGTGGCAACTTATCTCGGGGCACTGACGAGCCCATTCTCCCTCCCCTTCCCCTTTCATCCTTCTAGCAACCAGACAATTTTTCCAGCCCTTTCCCAATCAGTTTTCCCAAGGACTCTGGTGCCAGGCTGGGAGCCTGTAGGAAACCTGGTGTGTGGGAAAGCCCAGGGCCCACAGGGGATCCTGGGGGGAGTTCAGCACAAGGGCAGGGGTGAAAGCATCACCCTCAGGCCTATCATCAAAGGAGACCCCACCTCTCCATCCAGATCAACACAGCTGGGAGGTGGCAACATCTGTGAGCTTCTCGGGCAGGACAGCAAACCCTGTGCTTCTGCACTGGACCTAGGGTGGAACAGCAGGATGTGCTGATGGTGGGGGGCAAGGTAGGGCTTGACTCTTCAGCCCAGCAGCTCACTTCTGCACTGCTCCCAACAGAAACTGGGGTCAGGTCTCTGTCTCCATGGCTCCCTGAGATGGGAAACCGAATCCCTCCTGTCACTCACTCAGCAGCGCCCCATCTGGCTGAGCCAAAGCACATCATGTGGGACAACTTTCATCTGCCAGGGCGAGGCAGGTGCCACCAAGGCTGCAAGTGTGGGGCTGAGGTAGGTTCTGTCAGGCTTCCACAGGAAAGTTCTCCTCCCTTCCGTAAAGTGCCCTGAGGGCTCCTGGTTTCCCCAAATCTCTGTCAAGACAATTCATTCATTCTCATCATAGAATGTCAGGGATGGAAGGGACCTCAGGAGGTATCTAGTCCAACCCCCTGCTCAAAGCAAGACCAATCCCCAGACAGATTTTTGCCCCAGATCCCTAAGTGGCCCCCTCAAGGATTGAACTCACACCCCTGGGTTTGGCAGGCCAATGGTCAAACCATAATCCCTTCCCCCAGTTTACCCCAGAGCAGCCAGGAACTGATTGCCGTCGTTTATCCAGCCCTCGTCTTAATCTTGCTCCCCATCGCTATTTCTCCCACAGCTGGGCCAGAACCGTGTGCCCTGAGCTAGAAGCCATGAGCAAAAAGACGGCTGATGTCTGGTCAAGAGCCAAGAAACCCACTGGAGACAGCGAAGGACCCAGCCCCCAGAGAAAAAGTCTTAAAAGACTAAACCATAAAGCTGCCAGTTAGCTCCTTTCATTATCATCTGCGGCTCTTCTTCCAAAAGCTGCACATTAACCGGGCTCAGCGCAAAGGAAATGAGGCTTCAATGGAGCCAAAGAAGCGCAGAAATATTTAGGTTTCAGAGCAGCAGCCGTGTTAGTCTGTATCCGCAAAAAGCACAGGAGTCCTTGTGGCACCTTAGAGACTAACAAATCTATTGGAGCAGGAAAGCTTATGCTCAGATAAATGTGTTCGCCTCTGAGAGGTGCCACAAGGACTCCAGAAATATTTAGGGCTTGGACCCATCTTCCCAAGAGGCGCCGGGTGGCTCAGAGAATTGGCAATGAGATGCAGCAGGGTTCCCCTGCAGCTCGCTGGTCCGCATGCCTGCAAGCTCAGGACCGGGTGGGGGCTGTGCCCATCTACTAAGCTATTCACCAGCCTCTGTGAAATGAGCTGGCTGGGACTCAGCGTGTTTCCCAGTGGGAATCCAAACCCACCTGCGCTCTTGGTGCTCACTGGCCCCTGCGCTGGCAGTTTCAGCCGAGACGCTTAGGGCTGGACAGACGAGGAGACGGAAATAGGAGTTTAAGTGGGCTCAGTTTTCCACAGTGACTATTGATTTTGGGGGCCTCTGCTTGGGGGGCAACTTGAGACACCTTAAAAGCACTTGATCTTCAGCACCTGACCTCTGAAAATCCAGGTGGGGCACCCAAAATCACTAATCCAGGGGGAATTCGGTGCCTGGTCTGTAGACAGACGGACAACTCCATGCTCCGGGGCTGTGAGATGTCCGGCCTTCCCGCTCACACCAGCACCTTTGGCCAGCGTGAAAGAAGGCCAAATGAAATAACCGGGGGCTCTGGCTCCCAGCCTGCTCCTCACTGAAGGGCTGCAGGCTGCAAGGTCCAGAGGGGAATGGAAAGCTACAGGTAGGGGTGTGGAGTGCAGCAGTTCACAGCCAGGAATGCAAATACCAGAGATAACACGGCTCTTTGCTCCCCTGCCCTGCTTGGAGGCCAGCAAGCAGCACAGCTGGAGATAGCCGGCCCATCAGGAGATAGGAAGCCGTTAGAGGCCTGTGTCAATCCATTTCACAGCAATCAGCAATTAAACGGCTTGTTAACCTTTCATCCCGGCCCCCTCCCCTTGCTCCCAGCCCCAGAACAAGGTCCCTTGAGGAGCCTGGAGAGCTGGTCGCCAGGCAAATCTAACTGGCCGGTTTCCAAAGCCAGGTCTGGGTACACGAGTGGGGTCGGGGCGAGGGGAGAGAGCCCTTCCTGCTCTGAGGGCCTGACTCAACGCCCAGGGGATCAGCGGGAGCTTTTCCCCCTGATTTCCGTGAGCGGTGGAGCAGGGCCGGGAGGGATGGGCCAAGAGTGGCTGCGAGTCCTTTGCTTTGGCTGCGCTATGGTGGATTAGTCCCGTCTCAGGAGGAGCTGTCTGGACCGCTCCAGTCCTGGGCCCCACAGCCCCCCGACCATGCGGAATCTCTTCTTAAGGGACACGCCCTAGGTCACGCAGGGAGCCTGTGGCAGAGCAGGGCATAGCTCCCAGGCTGGCTAAGCCCCAGGCAGGTGCCCGGCCCATTAGGCCAGACTTCCTCTGACAGTGCAGGATGATGGTTTCCTCCTTTAGCTCCAGGGTCTTTGCTTCACCGTGTCCTGAGGCAGGGTAAGGCCCCTCCTTGCTCCCATCCAGCAAAGCAGGGGAGGGGCCACCAGCTGCTGGGCGATGCTGGGGAAGGACCCCACATGGGAGCAGAGCCATTGGAGATGGGAAAGGCCCAGCGGGCTCCTGAGGCCATCTCCCCCCTCCTAGCACAGCGCCCCCCATCACCGTTACCATGGCGCCCCAGTGCTTCGCCAGCACCATTTTTAATCACCCTCTATGGGGCCTCCATCTCCTCAGAGCCACACGAGACAGACAGAGAAGCCCACTGGGTCCCATGTTGTCCATTACTGGGTCTCGGGGCACACATGTTCCTTAGCATATATTGGTCACTGGCCTGTCTAGCTTAGGGGGACCAGATGTCTCGATTTTATAGGGACAGTCCCAATATTTGGGGCTTTTTTTATATGGGGCTTTTTTTTCCTATTACCCCTCACCCCCCGGTCCTGATTTTTCACACTTACTCCCTGATCCCCTGAAAGAACATCTCAGTGTGTTACTACCAGGGGAAAGCTTCCCCTCCGGGCTTTGGGGACCCCCGGAGACCGGGGATCAGAGCAGGGAGAGAGCAAAGAATCACCCCCACACGCACCAGGATCTTCACCCAACTTTACCAGCCTTGGACCGGAGCGTGGGAACTCCAGAGCGGAGCCGTTGTTGTTACAAGGTGCTCTGGCTGGGGAAGCAGCCGGCATGGACTGGGCTGGTAAAGGCAGCCCACGAAGGAGGCCACTGGCTTCGGAAGGTGTTTGGCTCCTCCTGCAACACAGCGAGGCCCAGGATGGCCGATGTGCTGCCTACGGGGCAGCTGAAGGCAGCCCCGGGGTTCGCCGTTCGTATGGGAAGAGACAAGGCCCTGGCAGACTCTAGGTTCAGGGGCGGAGGCAACTCTTCATCGGGAGGAGAGCGGCTACAATCCGAGCGGCCGAATGGTGTTTTGCCACACTCCAGTTGTCGTAGCCGGGCGTCCCCTGAGAAGGGATCCCAGGCTCTCTCCAGCCGGCTGAGCTCTGCTCTCTGCCCCGCTGGCTCTGGTAGCCAGGCCCGGGCTCCGGCTCCTTGCTGCCCTGGCTGGGCAGGCTCAGCGAGCCGGGTCTGCCCTGGCTGTGAATTGATGGGGAATTGTGCATGGCTGCGGGAGGCGCCCCAGGCTGGACCCACCCAGCCTGGCCATTTCCCGAAGGCTGCGGAGCCACATGGGGACTTTTGAACCTCTCTCGCTCTCTAGAGAGACCCGGGATAGGTCCAGCCAGCTGTCACTCCTCAGGGGCTGACTTCCAGAGCCTCCCGATTGGCTCTTCTCTGCTCTCCTTCCCCCCGCTCCTGCACAAGGGCCTCGTGCTCCTCCCAGAAGAATCCAGCTCCTGGTGCCCGGCAGACTCCTTGGCTGTCCTTTTGCAGCCTCACACCCCAGGCCCATCCACCCCGGGGTGGGGTCAAAGGGCTTCCACCTTCTTGGCAGCCTTTTCCACGCCAGAGTTGCAGGGAGCGAGGAACCATTGTTTTCCAGCGGCATTGGCTGCCCCCTTTCTCCCCACAGCCACGCTCCAGACTGATCTACTAGGACTATCGGTCGCAAGCAAGAGGCCAGTTCAATGCGTCAATGCGTCAAGCCGCAAAGCCCTCTCGGGTCTGTCTACACTACGGTACAGCAGCTGTGCGGCCGCAGCCCTGTTGTGTGGACACGTCCTACGTCGCCGGACGGGGTTTTTCCGACAGTGTGGTTAGTCCGTCTCTCCGAGAGGCGTAGCAAAGTCGATGGAAGACTCCTTCCAATCGCAGCCATACCAGGGGGCAGGTCGACCTAACCCCAGTGCTCAAGGTTGAAAATTTTTCACAGCTCTGAGTGACGTCGGTGCAGACCAGCCCGTAGGCTCCTAACTTCTAGTTAGGGCCTAACTTCCGTGGAAAGATGAGTACGGTGCCAGAGCTGGATCGGAGCTCGAGAGTGCGTCTCTGCCACCAACAGACGCTGGTCCAGTAAAAGATACTCCCTTGCCCGCCCTGTCTCCCTCATCTCCTGGGACGAACACAGCTCCAACCGTGCTGCGTTGAAATCCACGGGGGTTAGGAGCGTCAGTAGAAGTTAGGTGGCTTTGTGCATTCCACCCACGGTGTGTGAGGGTTTACGTCTGCAATCCGACACCAGCCTCACTGAGGGGAGCCCCAAACCAAAGCGTCTGTTTTCAAGGTGCACAGAGGAAATCACTGTAGTCATTTATGCAACCCCTGCATTCTGCAGGAGGGAGGGGTGCCCCCTCCGTCTACGCCCATGGGTGCCCAGATGCAACGTGGCCGGCTGCTCCGTGCAAGATGGAACGTGGCACGTTGGAATCGGTAGTTTTGTGGGCCACACCTCTATTAAAGGTGGGTGCAATCTGGTCTGTAAGGTGCCAGCGAGGTGGGGCACCCATGCCTACCCCGAGCTGGTCCTTCTCTGCCCATCCCCGTCTGCAGTCCGAGGGCCAGCCTGGCCTCCTCCTTGCAACCATCCGGCCTGCTAAATCGCCTCCCTGCGCCCCCAGCTTCCTGCATCCGCCTTGTAAACCAGGTGCTGCTCCTCACAGCCCCTGCCATGGGCGGCCTGCGGTTTATGGGCCTCGGCTCATTCAAAGGGAGAAAACCCCAGCCCCCCTCGTAAAGCTGTAACCGGGGGGAGGGGGAGGAAGCTGTATGTGTATTGCTGGGGGAGGAGGGCGCAAACAGTCTGAACAGGGCTCTGGTGTCACACAGGGCTGCTTCCTCTGTCGTTAAATCTCCATAAAGCCTTGGATGTGCTGGCAGGCGGGCTGAGGGGGGTCACTATCCACCATCCTGCCACCCCACCCCCGCCAGCCATCCGCACCCCCCCCCAGGGCAACACAGAACAGGGGCTCCCCACTGGGCCGACTCAGACAGGTCAGGCCAGCCCCCTACCCCAGCCCAGGCTTCCCTAGGACCTCCGAGGCCGCGCGGCTCGTCTTGAAGCTGCACAAACCCCGGTAGGGGTCAATGCTCGGGAAGAGGTTAAAGCGAAGCTAAAATCAGCCCTTCTGGACCTGAAATGGGAGTGCCCACAAAGGGGCCGGCAGAGGCTTCGCTAACCCAGTTTAAACACCGATTTAAGCCGAACCGGTTTCAGGCTGTGTGTGTGGACAAGGCCTATGCTTTAGATACACCGAGATGAGGCCAGGCTGCCAAATCAGGAGCCAGCTTCCAGCTGCGCTGTGGTTTTGGGGTGTTTGGATTCAGTAACAGACGTCCCAGCGGGATTGAGGCGGCTGGTACCATCTGGTTCTGGATGCAGGTGGCGAGCGCCAGGCGTCTGGCTCCGGATGAGTTCACCTCTTCCCTCAGTGTCAGATCCAGTGTGATTCTGGTTTTGCACACCAGAGAATCATAGAATCTCAGGGTTGGAAGGGACCTCAATCTAGTCCAACCCCCTGCTCAAAGCAGGACCAATCCCCAGCTAAATCATCCCAGCCAGGGCTTTGTCAAGCTGGGCCTTACAAACCTCTAAGGAAGGAGATTCCACCACCTCCCTAGGTAACCCATTCCAGTGCTTCACCACCCTCCTAGTGAAATAGTGTTTCCTAATATCCCACCTAGACCTCCCCCACTGCAACTTGAGACCATTGCTCCTTGTTCTGCCATCTGCTACCACTGGGAGTGATGGGTGCCAGCCCCCTTAGCCAAGCAGCCACGACCAATCCCTTTGCCCCTGGAGCGCAGCCAGTGGTTTATGCCAGCTTGCCAAGGGGGAAGCCCTGACGCCACAGCCAATGGGCACAGTCCATCCTCAGGAATTTAGCAAATGATCCACAAGGAAATGGAGGGTCTGTCTGATCCCGCCGCCTTTGTTACAAATGTCAGTGGACAGGCCTGGGCCCTAGGGAGGGGGGCAAAGACCCTCCTGGAGCTGGGAAGGATGTTCGGAGGCGGGAACAGAGGTCAGAGGGGAGGTGCAGCAGCCAGGTGGGGCTGGGAAGACATTTCTATCCCCGGCAGCCAGCGGGTCCCAATTCCTAGGGGAGCCTGAAGGAGGCTGCTGTAGTTTCCTGGTCACATCGGCCGATTTCACCCCTGAGGCAGCTCCCTGGGGGTTACTGGAGTCCTAGCAAGGAAGGATTGGCTCCCACTCACTTCATCCAGAAATCAGTCCCCAGGAGCCTGTGGCTACTCTGCGGCTCCTTCCGGCCCATGATCTCAGAGCACTTTACACGACCCCCGGGAGGCAGGGCAGCACTGTTACCCTCGCCTAACGGATGGGAAAACTGAGGCACGGCACGCTTGCCCAAGCTCACCCAAGAAGACAGCGGCAGAAAATTCTCCAGGGCAGGGCCTGTCTCCTTTGTTACTTGTCTATACAGTGCTTAGCAGAACGGGGCCCGGAGCCACGAATGGGATTCCCGAGCGCTACCACAATACAAACAAATCACCGTCAGAGCCAGGGCTCAGTGCTGCCAGGCTGTGTCTTAGCCACACCGCGGCTCTTCCGCCCGTAACTCACTCGTTTCCCCTCTTGGACCCAAATTTCCCTCTGTCCCGCGCCAGCCCACTGCTCCCTCACGAGCTGCCTCCCAAGCGCTGACTCAGGGAAACGCGGTACCCAGACGGTTACTGCTGCTCGGTGGAAAGTGTGCCCTGCCCCTCCCCCCTTTCTGTGTCCCACCGAGGCGGGAGGGGGGCAGTGGGAAGCTGGGCTGGATCCAGGAGGAGCCGACACAAACGAAACATTTCCTGCGATTTGGAAAAAAGCTGCGGTTAGCGTCATTTTCCATGTTCGCTGCAGCGGCCGTGCACCCCAGCCAGGAACCAAGGCCCCAGGACAGATTAACGGCTCCATCATGGCAGCGGCTGAGGTCAGGGGCCCATCGCGCAAGGCGCTGAGCAGGCACATATTTAACGCCCTGTGAATCGAGAGTAACACGCTCTGGTCAGGCATCAGCATCCCTCAGCAGTGTCAGTCGGCCCCACCACCAGGCAGCCGCCCGGCTCTGGGTGTCGGGCAGAGCGTGAGGTTACCCCCAGCCGCCCAGCTCTGGGTGTAGGGCAGAGCGTGAGGTTACCCCAACCACCCGGCTCTGGGGTGTCGGGCAGAGCGTGAGGTTACCCCCAACCGCCCGGCTCTGGGTGTCGGGCAGAGCGTGAGGTTACCCCCAGCCGCCCAGCTCTGGGTGTAGGGCAGAGCGTGAGGTTACCCCAACCACCCGGCTCTGGGTGTCGGGCAGAGCGTGAGGTTACCCCAACCACCCGGCTCTGGGTGTAGGGCAGAGCGTGAGGTTACCCCAACCACCTGGCTCTGGGGTGTCGGGCAGAGCGTGAGGTTACCCCCAACCACCCGGCTCTGGGTGTCGGGCAGAGCGTGAGGTTACCCCAACCACCCGGCTCTGGGGTGTTGGGCAGAGCGTGAGGTTACCCCAACCACCCGGCTCTGGGTGTAGGGCAGAGCGTGAGGTTACCCCAACCACCCGGCTCTGGGGTGTCGGGCAGAGCGTGAGGTTACCCCAACCACCCGGCTCTGGGTGTAGGGCAGAGCGTGAGGTTACCCCAACCACCCGGCTCTGGGTGTCGGGCAGAGCGTGAGGTTACCCCAACCACCCGGCTCTGGGTGTCGGGCAGAGCGTGAGGTTACCCCAACCACCCGGCTCTGGGTGTCGGGCAGAGCGTGAGGTTACCCCCAGCTCTCAGGCTCTGGGGTGTAGGGCAGAGCATGAGGTTACCCCAACCACCCGGCTCTGGGTGTTGGGCAGAGCGTGAGGTTACCCCCAACTCTCAGGCTCTGGGGTGTAGGGCAGAGCGTGAGGTTACCCCCAACTCTCAGGCTCTGGGGTGTCGGGCAGAGCGTGAGGTTACCCCCAGCTGCCCAGCTCTGGGGTGTCAGGCAGAGCGTGAGGTTACCCCCAGCTCTCAGGCTCTGGGGTGTCGGGCAGCCGGGAAATGAACTCATCTGCCTTTCTGCTAACTCAAGGTGTCTGCAAACGATGCTGCACGGCCACACCAGCTCCCACGAGTGACAGATGATGGGCTGCCAGCCCTTGCCCACAAGCCTCCAGGGCTCCCGGTCTTTTCATCTACCAGTCTTCTGTGCGAGACAGTCGCTGCCCAAAAGAACTTAAGCTAAGCTGGCATAATAGACAAAGGGTGGGAGGGGAAACTGAGGCACGGGGCAATGATGTGACTTGCCCAATGTCACACAGCAGGCCAGGAATACAATGTGGTGTCTTAGGCCAGGGCCCTCTCCACGGGGCTGGGCTGCCTCTCAGAAAACCCTGCTCTTTGGGACGGGCTCCCTCCTGTGCTCTCCAGCCCAGTGCTATTCACACAAGATGCAGAGATGCCTCTGAAAAGCACTGAACCCCAAGCTCCGGAGGCTGGCCTGTCGCTGGTCCCACCTTGTGCACGGCCAAGAAGGAGCAGTTCGTGTCAATCTCTGCATTGGTTCAATGAGGGCGTCATCCTCAGGGTTCATGATTGCACAGGTGCAGAACACAGGTGAGATGCAGCCACCTCTGGGGCGAGCAGCAATCTCGCATGCTGCATCACAGAGAGGGGAGGAGGCAAGGAAGATGTTGTCCCAGGCGATGGGGGCAGACCCCGGCACACACACGTGCACGCACTTACACAAGTCTGCTGGGGAGAGCCCAGAGCAGGGGGAGGAGTTTCTGCTGCTAGAGCCCACCCTGCTCTTGGCGCGTCTCCCTGCAGCAGCAAGCCGGCCACTCTCCCAGGCACCCTCCCTCCACCCCGGGGCTGGCTGCGTTGGGGTCGCAGGTTCGGTGGGGTGAGAGCTGGGGCAGCGGGCTCAGGGAGTGGGCCCCGACTCAGGGCCAGGTTGGGCTCCCAGTTACCCCGGTGTGAAGCAGAGACACCCCACTGAGCCCACCCAGTAACTGAGCCCAAAGCCTGGCCCCACACCTGTGTGCCGGGGCGCCCGCCCCTCAGGCCCAGCGGGGGGCCGGTGGCACGTCCAGGGTGCAGATCTCTGCCGCTCCCTTGGGGACGCCAGCCCAGCAGCAGGACGGGGGACGGGGGGGCTGGAATGCGGATCCGGCCCAGCTGGCGTTTCCTGCCCCCGGAGCTGCCGAAGCCCTTCCTTCCTGCCCCGAAGGCCGGCCAGGGGGCGGGGCGGCACTTGGCCGTGGGAGTTTCTGCCATTCCTGCGGCTTCCGGACGCTGCTCCTGGCGCTTGGCTAAAGCCAAACGGGCAGCAGCCAAACAGCCGACGGAATGGCTGCTCCCGCCCTGTGCTACCCCAGCATCGTCCATCCCTGATCCCAGCACTTTGACGCCTGGCCCTCCTTCCCGCTGGCCCCGGTGTCCTGCTGGGGACGCTGGGGCCCAGAGATCACGCTGCACGGGAGGGGAAGTACCAGCGTCCAGATCCCCTCTCCCCTCCTCTGGCAACCAGGCGGCACGCCTTCCCGGAGCAAGGACGAGAGCCCAGCCTGCAGGGCCGGCTTTAGGCCTATTCCACCAATTCCCCCAAATCGGGCCCCGCGCCTAAGAGGGCCCCGCGCCCAGTGAGAATCCCTTCCCTGGCTAGAGGCGCCTTTTTCATTTTTACTCACCTGGCGGCGCTCCGGGTCTTCAGCAGCACTTCGGTGGCGGGTTCTTTGCTCGCTCCGGGTCTTCGGTGGCACTTTGGTGGCGGGTTCTTCGCTCGCTCCGGGTCTTCGGTGGCACTTTGGTGGCGGGTTCTTCGCTCGCTCCGGGTCTTCAGCGGAGCTTCGGTGGCGGGTTCTTCGCTCGCTCTGGGTCTTCGGTGGCACTTCAGTGGCAGGTTCTTTGCTCGCTCTGGGTCTTCGGCAGCACTTCGGTGGCGGGTTCTTCGCTTGCTCCGGGTCTTCGGCGGCGGGTCCTTCAGTGCCACCGAAGACCTGGAGCAAGTGAAGAACCCGTCACCGAAGTGCCCCCGAAGACTCGGAGCACTGGCCAGTGAGTACAAGCCCCACATGGTTTTTTACATGGTTTTTTTTTTTTTTTTTTAGTCATCCCTGCCGGGGGCCCATCGAAACTGTTCAAATTGGGCCCCGCACTTCCTAAAGCCGGCCCTGCCAGCCTGCTAATCCCGTACTCTAGCCACTAGGCCACACTCCCTCCCAGAGCTGAGAACAAAACCCAGGCGTCTTAGCTCCCAGTCCTCTGCCCACCAGACCTCAGCCCCCTTTATCTATTAACCTCTGTTCGCGACAGGGGCCAACAGGAACCAGGCCTTCCCTTCCCCAGTGGCAGCACCGCAGGGCAGATGGGGTGTGAATCTGGGTGCCCTGGTCCTTTAAATGTGTAGCAAGGAGCCAGCCCGCCAGAGGGGCAGGGGATTGCTGAGGCAGAAGCTCTGCAGTGAAGCTTTGGGGATAAGGCTGCTTCCCTCCTGCGACCGGAGTTCCTTGTTCAGTGGCAGAAGAAAGCGGCTCTCGCGAGGTTCTTGGCCATCGGCCCACAGGAAGGTCACTCACCTGCCCACTGCCACGGAGCCGCCGCCCCGAAATGGCCGTGCCAAGGAGACAGGACCTTCCCAGCTGCCTACGTGCCTGGTCCTGAACCCGGGGCACTAAGGTGCTGGCCCAGCCCGGCCCTTGTGCCTGCCCCAGATGATGCCCGCAGCCGGAGAGCCCCTTTCACAGGCCTGGCAGGCCGCCCTCCAGCTGACACTGGCATCCATTGTCGGGCAGGGCGTGCCTGACTCAGGGGTGGGCAGGATGAAAGAGGAGGCAGGTGCATACAGAGGAGCCCAAACCTTTTCTCCCCCGGAGCTGTGCCTGTGCCAGGAAGCTGCTTGGGAATTACCGAGGGCTGGCACCTGGCAGGAGCCCTCCCACGCTTTGGAAGCACAGAACAGCTGTAGAGCGGGTTTGGGTAGAGACCAGGCAGCAGCTTCTGGGCACACAGGCTGCTGGGGGCGACCTGGCAAATCCTGCCATGGTTGCCTTTTCCCCCCGTTTCCTGGCAGTGCCAGAACAGGCTCCCCGCCCAGCCCCACACAATTGATGCAGACTCCCGTCCACGCCATGTGGTCCATTGCACAGGGGCGGGTCCTATCCCCGGGGCGAGTCGCTGCCCTGCCATGTGCCTCAGTTTCCCCATCTGCAAAATGGGGGTGAGGATGCCCCTGAGATCAAAGGCAGAGTGTTATTCGTATGCTCTTATGGTCTGGCCTGGAGATGGTTGGGGAGCCCAAACGTCTCGGGCTGGGTCACCTGAGGACTCCCCGCTCCCAGCCCCGCAGGGCTCGTGATGTGCTGGGAAGATGAGCTGCAAGAATGTTCCTCGACACCCTGGGGCCACTCCACCCTCACCCCTGTGCTCGGCTTTATCGACAGCAGCACCCCCCTCCCCCAGCACCTTCGCTTGCACCCACATCTCCCGTTGGGGCCGAACAGAGCCAGCTTGTGGGGCGAGGGAGAGAAAACCTCCAGGCCTCCCCAGAGCCTTTTGGCTCCAGAGGTCCAATGCATCTCACGACACAGATACTGATCCCCTGCTGCCAGAAGAGAGATTTACACTGGTGCCTGGTGGGTGCTCTCCCGGCCTTGGTAGCATCTGGCACTCCCCTTGCATGGCTGTCAGACAGGGCACAAGGTGCCAGGCAGGGGGAGATGTGGTCACCACCCCTCTTAGGAGGCAAAGCGCCCCATTTCCCTGTCGGGTGCCGCTGATTTACAGCTGGCTTCACCAATGCAGGGGGATTCTCTGGCACAGTGACTCCATCCAGCTCCTGGCTCCTGGGCAGGGCTGCCCGGGGGGGGGGGCAAGTGGGGGAATTTGCCCCAGGCCCTGGGCCCCACAGAGGCCCCCACGAGAGTTTTTGGGGCCCCTGAAGCGGGGTCCTTCACTCGCTCTGGGGGGCCCGGAAAACTCTCGCAGGGCCCGGGCCCCAGAGCTTCTTCTGTTCCAGGTCTTTGGCAGCGGGGGGTCCTTCCGCCCCGGCGGAAGGACTCCCCGCCACCGAATTACCACCGAAGCGGGACCTGCCGCCGAAGTGCTGGGTCTTTGGCAGTAATTCGGCGGCGGGGGGGCCCCCACCGCAGGTCTTCAGGGCACTTCAGTTGCGGCTCCCTGAGCGGAGGGACCCCCCGCCGCTGAATTACCACCGAAGCAGGGGCCCCCCGCCACCGAAGACCCCAGGCCCCCTGAGTCCTCTGGGCGGCCCTGCTCCTGGGACGTGGCCGGGGGGAAGGAGCTGAGGCTGGGCATGTCCCCCTGCACCTTGGCTGTCTCTGGCTGGTAGCACAGCCGTTGCAGGCCAGCCAGCCAGTGTAGCTAACAGCAGCCTCTGGGCTGCTCCACATAACGCTGGGGGCACTGGCCAGCCCCGGTTGACCCAAAGTCCACGGGGGAAGCACAAAGGAGGTTTAAGGTCTACGTTGCACTCTCCTCCCGAGAGATTCACTGAGCAGTCTGGCTGCAGCCCAGGAGCAGGGCCCCTGGTTATGGGCTGCAGCTTGGATCCCATAAGTGTGGGGAGATCGGTTTGTAGCAAGGCAGAGGCGTGGGGCTGCAGGAGAGTCTCTGGGCTGCAGCAGGTGTTTCGACAGGGCGCTGACCTTGCCTCGGGCCATGCAGCCTGTATCCAGCGGGCCTCGCTGCGTGGGGGTGCCGGGGGTTCCCATCGGCTGGCAGCTGGCAGGAACGGGGACCAGCCTGGAGCTGGACAGCCAGGACCGTTGGTGTCAGGCTCCAGCCCAGACGAGCTCCGGATCCACACGCCAAAGAGCCCAGCGCATTGGGGCAGCAGGGTTCTTGGGCCCAATGTCGCAGGAGTTCCCTTGGCCAGTTACCCACCAGAGCAAGGCCCCGCTCTCTGCCAGGCCGCTCCAGGGTCTGCACGCTCACAGGCCCAGCGAGCAGAGAGGCTCCCGAATTGGGGCACTGTGCCTTTAAGTCTGGAACAGTTTAGCGAGCGGCTCCGCTCTGTCTGGACAAGCGGAAGTGAGCAGCTGGCTCCCCGGATGGGGCAGGTGCTCGCCCACGGTCAGCGTTTGGCTCCTCCTGGTATGTGAACCTCCACCGACAGGAGGCTGGGAAAGGCCATTGCCGCTGGCAGGTTCCCCCCGCGCCAGGATAAGCAGCAAAGGGAGATGCAGGGCTCCAGCCACGAAGTCCGGATTTGGGCCCATATGGGGATCCGGATCCCTTGGGGGCTGGGGATGTTCAGGGCCAGGGTTTGGCTCCAGCCTTCAATCAGCTTTTCGGTATGCAAAGGACCTGATTTTGCTCCACACAGGTGTAAATCAGGAGTCACCCCACTGGAGTGAAGGGGGTAAATCCAGGGGAAACGGGAGGAGAATCTGGCCCATTGGATCTGCTCTGAGTCCCAACTGGGCTTCCCTGCCGGCAGGAACAAGAGCCCAGTTCATCCTTGCTGTGTGTCTTGGGTCTGCCCCGGCACAATGTCTTCCACCAGTGCAAGAGGCATGAAAAGCGCTGCCGTTCTGAGCTCACAGATGTCGTGGCCACGTCCCGTGTGCTTTGCAGGGCAACGGCCGCATTGCCAGCTCTTGCAATGTCAGCACGAGTCTCACGGCATTTGATGGGATTCCATCAAGCCCCAGCTCCCGGAGTCATGGGATGAGGCGAGAATCTCAGCTTCCATTGGGTAAAAAAGCAGGTTTCCAGCCCTCATGGTTGGGGCGAAGAGCTTGAAAATGGGACCTGAGTGGGACTTAAAGGCTCCAAAGCCAGAAAAAAACTCTCACAATTATTTTAAAACCCCTCGAACTTTGGGGCCAGACGCGTGAGTTCCGCAATGCTGCCGCCATGACTCTGAGCTCCATGTGGCTGCTCCGGCTAAGCCACAGCCCTCGGGGCCAAACGACGCTCCCAATGCTTTAAGGGGGCTGAACAAAGCGGGCCCGATCCCAGGCTGGAGCGAACTCCCCCAGGGCCGCGGGACTGGTGCAAACTTCCCCACCCAATGCTCGGTGCAGTATTTCACTTCCTTCCCTAACGTACACACAGAACAAAGTAAAACCTAAAACCCTACCAAAACCAACCGCTCCTCAGCGCACACGTCACCCCGGGGGGCGACCAAACCCCAAACCGACAGGGGATTCGGGGGGCCTGGGGCAAATTGCCCCACTTACCCCCCCCTGGGCGGCCCTGGTGACCGATGTCAACCGTGTCACTTAGCGTCTGATGGGGAGGCGCCCAGATGCTGCGGTGATGGGCGTGCGATAAGGCCCCGTAGCGCTTGCTCTCAGCCTGGCCCATGGGCAGTGCCAGGGGCTCCTCTCATGGCACAGAAGAACCTGCCGGTCTTCAATGGGCGTAGCCCAGCCCAGGGGCTCTAAGCGCTTCCCTGACTCCCCCAAATCCTGTCTCTGCCCCCATGAGTGGCAGCTTCTGACCCTTCCCTGGCTGGAATTCAGCCCTGATCAGATTTGCAGCCAAGAGCCGGGAGGGCAAAGGGATCGGGGTGGGGAAGACTCAGGCCTAGCCAATGTGAAACCCCACAGCCCGGGAGGGGCCCGGAGAGGGAGAATGGGGCCGGGGGGAGCTTTCCCCAGCAGTTCCTGTGTGAGCTGTGGTGGGGGAGGAAGCTGCTGACTCTGAGCAGCACAATACACAATAGCCCGGGTGCAGGAGCAGAGCCTGCCACTCGCCAGCTGTCACCCAGGGAGCGAAACAGGTGCTTCCTTCTGGCCGCCTGGATTCCCCGGGCAGGATCCGAGAGGCAGGCTGGTCCGAGGCACATCTGGGCAGGCTGCATGCCGTAGGTCCCTCAGCCAGGGCTTCACGGCTCCTAGCCCACCACTGCCAGTGTCCATGGGAGGGGAGTTCAGAGAGCGCCGAAGCGTGAAACGGGGCTCCCTGGAAATTCCCAGGGTGTCAGGATCTGGGCCAGCCCCGCTCTGCCTGTGACCACAGATTTAGGGGCGGAGGAGCGATGCTGGAGGAGGACAGAGGCCCCAGAGAGATCCCAAGTTGGAGAGCAGGGCAGGGAGCATTAAGAAACAGTCTCTGGGGACTACCCAGAGTATCCAGAAGCCACCTACTACAGGACAGGCCCAACAAAGAAAATAACAGAATGCCACTGGCCATCACCTTCAGCCCCCAACTAAAACCTCTGCAGCGCATCATCAAAGATCTACAACCTGTCCTGAAAGACGATCCCTCACTCTCCCAGATCTTGGGAGACAGGCCAGTCCTTGCTTACAGACAGCCTCCCAACCTGAAGCAAATACTCACCAGCAACCGCACCCCACACAACATAAACACTAACCCAGGAACCTATCCTTGCAACAAAGCCCGTTGCCAACTCTGTCCACATATCTATTCAGGGGACACCATCATAGGACCTAACCACATCAGCCACGCCATCAGGGGCTCCTTCACCTGCACATCTACCAACGTGATATATGCCATCATGTGCCAGCAACGCCCCTCTGCCATGGACATTGGCCAAGCCGGACAGTCTCTATGCAAAAGAATAAATGGACACAAATCTCACATCAGGAATCATAACACTCAAAAACCAGTGGGAGAACACTTCAGCCTCTCTAACCACTCAGTGACAGACTTGAAGGTGGCAATTTTGCAACAAAAAAACTTCAAAAACAGACTCCAAAGATAGGTTTCAGAGTAGCAGCCGTGTTAACCTGTCATTATGCAAGGCACTGCATTTAGCCGTATGGAGTGAGACTCCAAAGAGAGACCACTGAACTCGAATTCATATGCAAATTAGATACAATTAACTTAGGTTTAAACAGAGACTGGGAATGGTTGGGTCATTACACTAATTGAATCTATATCCCTATGTTAAGTTCTCCTCACACCTTCTATGGGTCATCTCGATTATCACTTCAAAGGTTTTTTTCCTCCTGCTGATGATAGCTCATCTCAATTGATTGGCCTCTTCCAGTTGGCATGGCTACTTCCACCTTTTCATGTTCTCTGTATGTATAAATACCTCCTGTCTGTGTGTTCCAGTCTCTGCATCCGATGAAGTGGACTGTAACCCACGAAAGCTCATGCTGAAATCAATGTGTTAGTCTCTAAGGTGCCACAAGGACTCCTGTTCTTTTTGCAGATACAGACTAACACGGCTGCTGCTCTGAAACCCGTCTCTGGGGACAGCCACCTGCCATGGGGTCGCCCGTGACTAGGGTTAGAGCCACAGTGGAAACGGGCAAGGACCCCCAGGGGCCTGGAGCCAGGCTGAGCAGCACGTCGCTCACCCACTGCGTTACTGCGTGTGCTCGGCAGCCCAGCGGGGTGACCGACGGGGCAGGGCCCCGAGAATCGCACAGGAGGATTAGAGGAGCTTACAGCCCCGGCAGCCAAGCTTTGAACCGCCGGGATCATTCCAGCAACGAGCCCCGGGGAAGGGCCGGCGGAATTAGCGAGGCAGAGAAGTGCCAGAGCGAAGGCGCTGCAGGGACCCCTCCAGCTTTGCAGAGGGGTTGGGGGGGCCACAAACAGAAAATCAGCCCCCCCTTGGGCTTTGTCATGGTGACTCATTCTGCCCCCACCCCCAATTCAGCGCTGGGGAAAGTGGAGCACTGGGGCCAGTTCTGTCTGTTGGGGGGTATGCGCAGCCCCCACGGACTGGAGGCTCTGAGCACCTCACACCCCGTAATGGAGCTCGCTCGGACACCCCTGTGCAGCCGGGCCGGGCTGATAGCCCCACTGCACCGATGGGGAGCTGGGCCCCCAAGGGGGGGCACTTGCCCAAAGCCACAGTGGGGGGCTGTGGGAGCGCTGGGAACTGACCCCTGACCCCTCCTTCCTCTCCTCCGCAGCCACCCCGCAGCACCAGTCCTGCCCCCCACCAAGCTCGCTGATGTCCCCCAGGCTTGATTTTCTACCCGGCAACTAGTGAAGGACACTGACCCCTGCTTCACCCAGCCCCACTGCACTGAGCCATTGCTTGACACCCCCAGCCCCACCTCACCGGTGGTTTGGCTGGTGGCTTTCTGGAGTAAATTAAAGCCCCTGAGAGGCAGATTCTGATCTCGGTTACGCTGGCATAAACCTGGGGTAACTTCACCGGCACCAGCGAGGGCAGAGGCGGATCTCCAGGCGTCAGTGTGAGCTCCGGGCTAGTGACAATGGCGCAGGCCGTGGCGTGAGAGTGGAGCGATTGCGCCTGCTCCTGCAGGGGACTCTGGGGCTCTCGGGCAGGAGAGCAGCTCCCCAGAATCTGCCTGATGGGGGAGCCCCCTTCCCCATGGACCGATCAGCTGCGATGAGGCGAGAGGGGGTAAGTTACACAGCAGGGGCCTGAGTCACCCTGGGGCAGGACAGCTGGGAGGCAGCCGCGTGGTGTGGGAAGCCCTGACGGTTACCTTAGCTTGGCACCTGATGCCACAGACGCGGGGAGCCCGGGCTGCTCTGGCCTGCCTGCACCCCCCAATCTGCCCCTGCTGCTGCCCTCCAGGCTGGGGGTTTGCACTGGCCCATGTGGCAGTTGAGCCGCCCATGTGGGGGCGGGTTGATGAGAAGAGGGGTGCGGCGGCTGGAGCGTTGACATGACGGGGATCTGGCAGGTGGGGGGCAGCAAAGGGAGGGGGACAGGCACTGGGGGCTGTCAGGGTGGTGTACCAGGGTGCACATTAATCCAGAAGCCGCAATCCCTCCCCCTCCCTGTTCCCCTCTGCATGCGCATTGCATCCTTTTACACCAGCTACCAGATTTGTGCCACTTACACTCTGCCGCTGCTGCCCCCGCCCATCCCGTGAGTACTGGCCCCTCCTATCACCTCACCGCTGGGACGCTCCCCTCCGGCCCCACCACTGGAATGGGGGCTTCACGGAAGCCTTGGGGGAGGCCTGAGCCTGGCACAGCTACACCCCCCTGACCTGGGGCCCCCTCCTGATGCACCGTCTAGAGGAGAGGGGCCTGGGAACCCAGGAACCCTGGGCCCGGAGGGAGCAGCTGGGAGGGGAACAATAAAGATAAAGGAAATATGAAGAGGGAGGGAAGCCGGTGAGGGGAAGATCAAAGCTGGGGGAAGATAAAAGAAACGGGAGCAAGGCCCTGATCGAAAGCAAATCCGTGTCCCGGCGGCAGGAGGGCGGGGTGGGTGCGGTGGGGGGAGTGGCAGGGATGTGGGGGGAAGGGTGCCATAGGCCAGAACACAAGGCGAATGAGGAATTTCCCTGCCAGCCCGTGACGTAATGCGGCAACTGCCACTGCTGCCTGCACCCAGGGCTCCAGGGGGCTGTGGGAGCTGTTCCCGTCACGTGCCTGGTTCATCGCTGTGCCACGGCCCCTCTGCGCCAGCCAGGGGGGGCCAGGGGGCCATGGCACAGGGCATGCCCGAGCACAGAGCCAGCGCTGCTCTCTGGATGCCACCTCCCTGGCCCAGGGCCGTTCTAGGGCAGGGCAGGGGCAGGGCTGGAGGCAGGGTGGGGTGGATCACAGGTAGGCTCAGACCTGGCCAGTGTGGGTGAGTCTGCACCCACACAGCACCCCACAGGGATCATTGCAGCAGGGCTCACCATAGGGCAGCCCCTCGGCAGGGCTTGGCCTGTGCCAGGGGCTCCCACAGCGCCTGGGCAGGGGAGGCAGCCGGCTTCCTCTCTGCCCTCTGGCTCTACTAGGGCTCCCGTGGGTGCGGCGATGGGGGCAGCTCTGATGCCAAGGCCAAGTGGGGTCCCAGTGGTGTAAACGCAGAGCCGCTGCCCTGATTTCAGCACGGCTGCTCCGGATTTACCCCCCTGCGGGCCAAGAGCCCAGCCTCGCTCCTTATATGGCCTGAAATTCCTCCCCAGCCCCAGCTGAGCCCTCAGGATTTCCTGCAGGTGACAGAGCGGCTCCTCCTGCTGACTCACGCCTGCCACACTGCACCGGGCCACACTCTGCTTAGTAACCGGCCTCCGCAAACACAGCCGCCTTCCCAGCCCAGAGGAGCCGCGGCAGGGCGCCCCCGGGAGAAATGCAGCCGGCATTCCTGGAGGGCGATCGCAGCGCAGAGTTGGAAGGGGAATGAGAGACCCCAGAGGGTCCGCCCCTGCCAGCACGGCTCCGGTGCAGCTCCCTTCACAGCACAGCCTCTGCTCAGTGCACTGGGCTTGGCTGGGCCGTGCCCGAGGGAGGCGAGCCCTGCTGCCCCAAGGGGCTGCCGTGTGGGGGCAGTGCCAGCACCCCATGCATCTCTCTCCTGTGGGGGAAGCGGGGAGCTGGCTTCCCCTGTTAGTCCCGCCAGCCTGGTATCTGCCTCCAACACCCGAAACCTTCCCTCGCTGTTAGAGATGGGCCAGAGCCCCAGATCCTAGAATCATAGAATCTCAGGGTTGGAAGGGACCTCAGGAGGTATCTAGTCCAACCCCCTGCTCAAAGCAGGACCAAACCCAACTAAATCATCCCAGCCAGGGCTTTGTCAAGCCTGACCTTAAAAACCAAACCCTGGGGGGGGGGGTGAACCCTACAGCTGGGGCCCCTCTCTGCCCATCATGCACTGGGGCAGTTCACCCCGCTCTCTGCCTGGCACTGCCCTGCCCCATTCCCCAGCAGGCCTGGCAATGACTCAGCAGAGCCCAGCTCCGCTCATCACACTTCAGGAATCTGCTCCCCGGGCTCTCAGTGAGTAACGGGAAAGGTTCTCTCGCTGCTCATCTTTAACCCCTTGCTGCCTGCACGCCTCACCCTTCAGACACCCTGGCCCTGTCTCTGCTGTTTCTCCGCACGCGTTGGCACGGACGGGGCTGTCGGCACAGGCTGGGGAAGGTGCCGCGGGATCCGTGGACGCTCTGGCTGGGCCGGGGGGGACGTTTTCCCCTTCGGGGCCTGGGGATCCAGGCATATCACGGGAGGTACATGCTGCCGGTGCCCCTGCTCGGCCCCTCGGCTGAATCCAGCGTGTGGAGCACAGGGGAAGAGGTGTCACTTCTCTAAAGGGGCGGCAGCTGCAGCCCAGCGGGCAGGAGGAGATGTGCCACTGCAAGAGAAAGGGAGAAAGCCGAGCAATGGGGGGTCTCCGGTCACTTAGCAATATTGCAATCGGCTGCGTGTGCACTGCTGCCCTCTGCTGCACGGGATCAGAACTGCTCCACTGCCTGTCCTAGCCTTCTACTGCTAACCGCTCGTGGGGAGTCTCCTTTAGCTCAAGAGGCAGGGGTGGGCGCTGTTGGGAGTGAGTTCTAGCTGTGATAGCTGGGGGGGGTCCTAGGTACCCACACATCCGCTACGATCCTAGGAGGCCCCAAGAGCAGAGTGTGGCCCCTTTGCACAGGAGCCCAGAGCTCCACAGGCGACACTGCTAGGCCTGCAGCCAGCGGGAGCCGTGCCAGGACGTTGCTGTGAGGAACCGAGCGTTGCGCCATGGGGCATCGCCGTGCCATGGGGGGGGGGGGCTGGTTTTGTTTGGCCAGGCTGCTCCCACCTCTGCGGGGCCCTTTGCAGGGAGAGCAGAGCCCCAGGGCTTTGTGCCACCTGGGGCGGCCGAGGGCTGAGCGCAGCGGAACCGGGGATGGGGGGGGTCCGTTCCGGGGGAGCGAGATCTGCCCTGCGAGCCACCCGCACGCAGAGAGAGGGGCAGGCAGCACAAAGCAGCCTGGGCTGAGCCCGTCTCCTGTGTTTTGTTAGGCTGACAAAGCGCGAAAGCCCCGGGGCTCAGGCGCTGAATAGGGGAGCTGGTTCCCAGCACGGCCCCGGGCCAACGCCGGCAGTCTGAAGCCAGGCCGCATTATCCCCCAGACCTGATGAGGTCGACACTTCCTTTTCAGCCGGCCCTGGCGACGGCCTTAGCAACACAAACAGGAAGTCCAGAGGTTGCTGGCCGGGGCACAATTGTTCCAATAAGGCCGGGGATTAGCGGGCAGGGGAGGAGGGGATGCACAGGATGCACAGGCAGCCTCTCACCTGTCAGTAGCAGTCCTCACCCTGGACCCCATGCGGGTCCCATTGGCTCCCAGCTACAATCACATAAACCCTGCCCGATCCCAGCCCGGTGCACGCAGCCCTGCCCGATCCCAGCCAAGTGCACGCAGCCCTGCCCGATCCCAGGCCCAGCCAGGTGCACGCAGCCCTGCCCGATCCCAGGCCCAGCCAGGTGCACGCAGCCCTGCCAGATCCCAGATCCCAGCCAGGTGCACGTAGCGCTGCCAGATCCCAGCCAGGTGCACGTAGTGCTGCCAGATCCCAGATCCCAGCCAGGTGCACGCAGCTCTGCCAGATCCCAGCCAGGTGCACGCAGCTCTGCCCGATCCCAGCCCAGTGCACGCAGCCCTGCCCGATCCCAGCCCGGTGCACGCAGCCCTGCCCGATCCCAGCCAGGTGCACGCAGCCCTGCCCGATCCCAGGCCCAGCCAGGTGCACGCAGCCCTGCCCGATCCCAGCCAGGGGCACGCAGCCCTGCCCGATCCCAGGCCCAGCCAGGTGCACGCAGCCCTGCCAGATCCCAGATCCCAGCCAGGTGCACGTAGCGCTGCCAGATCCCAGCCAGGTGCACGTAGTGCTGCCAGATCCCAGATCCCAGCCAGGTGCACGCAGCTCTGCCCGATCCCAGCCAGGTGCACGCAGCTCTGCCCGATCCCAGGCCCAGCCAGGTGCACGCAGCCCTGCCCGATCCCAGCCCGGTGCACGCAGCCCTGCCCGATCCCAGCCCAGGTGCACGCAGCCCTGCCCAGATCCCAGCCAGGTGCACGCAGCCCTGCCCGATCCCAGCCCAGTGCACGCAGCTCTGCCCGATCCCAGCCCAGTGCACGCAGCCCTGCCCGATCCCAGCCCAGTGCACGCAGCTCTGCCCGATCCCAGCCAGGTGCACGCAGCCCTGCCCGATCCCAGCCAGGTGCACGCAGCCCTGCCCGATCCCAGCCCAGTGCACGCAGCTCTGCCCGATCCCAGCCCGGTGCACGCAGCCCTGCCCGATCCCAGCCCGGTGCACGCAGCCCTGACCGATCCCAGGCCCAGCCAGGTGCACGCAGCCCTGCCCGATCCCAGGCCCAGCCAGGTGCACGCAGCCCTGCCCGATCCCAGCCCGGTGCACGCAGCCCTGCCCGATCCCAGCCCGGTGCACGCAGCCCTGCCCGATCCCAGATCCCAGCCCGGTGCACGCAGCCCTGCCCGATCCCAGGCCCAGCCAGGTGCACGCAGCCCTGCCCGATCCCAGGCCCAGCCAGGTGCACGCAGCCCTGCCCGATCCCAGCCAGGTGCACGCAGCCCTGCCCGATCCCAGCCAGGTGCACGCAGCCCTGCCAGATCCCAGCCAGGTGCACGCGGTGCTGCCAGATCCCAGCCAGGTGCACGCGGTGCTGCCAGATCCCAGCCAGGTGCACGCGGCGCTGCCAGATCCCAGGCCCAGCCAGGTGCACGCGGCGCTGCCAGAGCCCAGCCAGGTGCACACCTGCCTTTAAATGAGGCGCGAGCACCGGGCAGCCGTGCAGGGGCTGAGTTCATCCGGCCTCAGCCTGTGGCAATAACCGAACGTGTCGACTCCATACTCTCCTCTGCGGCGTGGGGGAGAGAGGTGTCACGGGCCGTCAGGCAGGCCATGGCTTGGGCACACGCGGATACGAGCAGCCTCCAGAGAAGGGAAGAGGACACCCCTGACTTTTCCTCTGGGAGCCATTCAGACTCCTACTTGCTTCTCGGATTATTGCCCCGCCATGCCTGGCTTTTGCTGCTCCGCTCTACCATCTCCACACCAGCCCCCCCACACCATGAGCTGGGACAGGCCCCGGCTAAGCCAGGCCCCGGGCTCTGCAGCTGGAGGGCCGCAACGTGGGCTCTTTGGACCTTTGCAGGCTGATGGAGCGAGGCACGGGCGGGTGCCCTTCCCTGGGCCAGACCCAGACCCACTCGAACTGGCCCAGAACCAAGGCCGGGTCTATGTAACCCACTGAGGACTGTGCTGTGGGGCCCTCTCCACGCTGCTCTGCAGGGGACGTGAGTGGGCGCAGCCCCCAGCTGTGGTGCTGCAGCTCATGGGCTTAGCTCTGGAGATCCCTGGTTCAATCACCGCTGGGTTGGCCATGAGCGCGGCCACCACATCTACCCGGAGCTTTCCATGAAAAGAGCCGGCCGAGGCCCAAGGTCACGCAGCGGGAGGGACCGAACCAGGGGAGACTGGTCCTGCCTCCTGTCTTCCTGCTCTAACCTCAGGCAGGGCACGTCCCCTGGTTCTCCCGAGGGTGGTGACCCAGCTCGGCAAAAGGAAGAAAACCCCATTTGGCCCCGGCCCTGAACGCCGTGGAGAGGAAGGGAGCCTGTTCCCTTTACGCTCTCACTTCGATGCTGCAGACCCAAGTGGCACAGAGCAGATTGCACGTCGGGCAGCCCCTTGCTACCTAGACCGTTCTGGGCCAGTGCCCACGGGGCAGGCATGACCCCTGGTGGTATGAAGCCGTGGAGGCTGGTGCCAGTATGGCAGCCTCTGGCCCCAGACCCACTTCCCTTCTGTGTCAGTGACACCCACGGCCAATCGGTCTCTCCAAGTGGTGGTGGAAGGAGGGTACGGGTTCAGGTACTCAGAGGAGCTGGCCAGGCCCCGCCAGCCACGACGCCGATGCCATGAACGTTGCCTGGCAGGACCTGCTCAGAAAGCGACCACAGATGCCAGCTGGGATGCGAGCACCGAGCCAAGACACATTTTGGGGCTCAGCAGCACTGATGGAATAAAGGGGGAGCTCAGATCCAACCCTTGGCAAGGAGGGCGCCAGGGGCACGTTCCCTGCGAGCTCATGGGAGGAGGCTGGGGCACGGGGCAGAGCCATGCCCAGGAAGGGGGCTGAGCTGGTGATTTGTGGTGGTGTCTGGCTTTGTGCGTGGGGGCTGCTCTCTCCTGGGGCTGCTAAGACAGGGAGCAGGCCTGGGAAGCAGCTGGCAGGAAGGGATCCGGAGGGATTCCTCACTCGGGATGCCCAGAGGCACAACGGGACCATCGCCAGTGGACGGGAAGAGACAGATCGGCCCAGCTAATTAAACACCCAGGGAAGCCCAAGCAGGTGAAACTGCAGCAAGAGGCCAGGATCATGCCAGCCGCAGGTTAAATAGAGCCCAGGAGCTGGCCCTGAGTTCAGACAGCTGCCAAGCACAGCCGGGTGGAGGTGCCACCACCCTGGCACCTCGCGTCACCACCAGGCCAAACACAGACCTTGTAATGGGTCAGCCCCAGAAGGACGCGCACGCTGGGCAGCGGGGGTGGGGGACGTAGAAAGATTTTCACTCCCTGAAATGCTTTCGGGGCAAAATTACCATGAAACGCCCCATTTCTTGTGGCCATCCTGGTGCCCCCTTTCTGCCTGCCCTGAGCAGGGCGTGGAGCCAGGGCTGCGGGAATATTTCCACCAGCCCAGCTTGGAGACCCTTGCTCTGCTCAGCTCCCCTTCCTGCTGGTATGGCCGCAGCGGGACACCGGTTCTGCATCATTTCAGGAGCAAGGCGAGAATCTCCTCTAGGTGGCGCCATTTCCTCCTCGCCGCTTTATACTTAGGCGTGGCGGGATTCGATTTTTAGCCGTAAATGTCGGTAAACGTCAATTTCACCCAAACCCAGAACAACATACCGCCCTGGCCAGTGGAAATGTACAGCTCGGCAGAGTGAGGGACATGCTGCCTGAGAGCTCGGCAGAGTTTGATGTGGGGATATTTCACTGTGTCTCTGTTAGAAAGCTTTGACTTTTTGAATCTCAACATCTACTGTCATTAAATAATCCTCGACAGAGATTATAAATAATTAGAAATGCTTTCAAAGCAACGTTGATATTATCTGTCGGAATCAGGGCTGGATTAACCTTTTGTGGGCCCCGCCCCCCGGGCTGTGGCCCCGCCCATACTCCACCCTGAGGCCCCACCCCCACTCGGCCGCTTACATGGGAGGGGAGGGGCAGAGAGGAGAGAGGAAGGGGGCGGAGAGGAGCAAGCAGTGGGTGGGGCCTCGGGCAGAGCACAGACAGAGTGGGGGCGGGGCCATGGTCTAGATGCCGGGGCCCCTGCTGAGAGTGGGCCAGGCCGCACTGGCGCCATTGTCAACCCGTCCGGTACTGATCAGAATGATCAACAATACAGATTGAATCCTGCCAAGCCCAGCTCTAATGTCCCCGCTGCTCTGCCCCCGTGCAGCTCCTTCCTATTGAAACCC
Source organism: Mauremys reevesii (assembly GCF_016161935.1). Taxonomy (NCBI): domain Eukaryota; kingdom Metazoa; phylum Chordata; order Testudines; family Geoemydidae; genus Mauremys; species Mauremys reevesii. The sequence continues at coordinate 3,531,222 of NC_052643.1, forward strand.
CAAACTACGGCCTTCCTGCCCCTGCCCGTTGGCGGCCGGCACACGCCAGAGCGGGGTGACTGCCCAGGCCAGAGAAAGCCAGGCTGCGGCCAGCAGGCACCCACTGCTCTGTGGCTGGAGTCCAGCATCACGGGGGGCATTCAAGGGTGTTTGGGCCCAAAGGAGAGCTGCATACGTAGCTCTACCTGCTGCCAGGGTCCTCATGTGCCCTCCCTGCAGCCTGGGACTGGCTGCCTGTCACGGAGTCCCCGGGCGCTGCTCTGGAACTGCTCCCCACCAAGCCAGGCAGGACTTTGGGGAGCCTCCTCTCCCTTGGAGCAGCCTGTCTCCAGGGCAAGAAGCTCACACGGCTTCACCTCCTGGGTCTCTCCTTGGAGCATTCAGCATCCCCTGCCCCTCCGTGCGCTTCCCACAGCGAGTCTGCCCAGGCAGGGTCCTGGGGAAGCCGGAGGGTCCTGCCCCCCCTCTTCGCAGTCAGACGTGACTCTCAACCAGCCAGTAACACAGAGGTTTATTCGATGACAGGAACAGGGTCTAAAACAGAGCTTGTAGGTACAGAGAACGGGACCCCTTGGCAGGGTCCATTCTGGGGGGCAGTGAGACAGACAACGACTGCACTTCACTCCTCATCCCCAGCCAGCCCCAAACTGACTCTCCAGCCCCTCCTCCTCTGGGCTTTGTTCCTTTCCCCAGCCGGGAGGTCACCTGACTCCTTTGTTCTCCAACACCTTTAGCATCACCTTGCAGGGGGGAAGGGCCCCGGCCATTAGCTACCAGGAGACAGTGTCGCCCTTTATGTGCACTGGCCCTTTGCTCTGCAACAATCACACCCCCTTATTCCACCACCTAGAGACTTAAGAACTGCAGAGGGGAAACTGAGGCACCCACACAGTATTCAGAGGAAACATTAAGAACAGTCCCACTTCGTCACACTGCCCCATGCTCTGGCCACACCCCGGCATCGCCCTGCTCCTTGGCAGAGGAACGCCAAAGGAGGTCAATAGGCCTTAAGTGCAATGACCTCTTTTCTCACCTCCTCCTCCTCTCCCCATGGAGGATGTTGCATAAGGAACATTCCCAGAGGCTCCTTATTCAGTGAGCAATTGCTCAATTTACTCAGTGAGTAAACTTCTCAGTGAGCAATTAGCAAAAGAAACCACCTGCAAATGGAAGAGGCTAATATCCGGGCTGCTCAGACCAGCAGGACTAGTGGCTGAAGGCCCCAGTTGCTAACCACGGCACTGAGCCGCCAGAGGACACCAAAGCAGCAATGGAAATGTCCCGAGGAGCAGGAGATCCCAAAGCCTCTGGGGAATGGTGAAGCTCCAGGGGGTGGTCAGTGGCACCGTACCCCCAGTTAGGAGTGGGCACAGCCTTTGGCTCAAGCCATTCCAGCCGGGGATGCCTGGGATGGAAGGAGGCCATGACAGTGCTCTGTGCCACCAGCCCTGCAACACCAGTATCCCACTGGACCCCTAGCAGTGCCGGAGCCCACACTGCATTCACCCTGCAGCACCAGTATCCCACTGCACCCCTAGCAGTGCCGGAGCCCACACTGCATCCACCCTGCAGCACCAGTATCCCACTGCACCCCTAGCAGTGCCGGAGCCCACACTGCATTCACCCTGCAGCACCAGTATCCCACTGCACCCCTAGCAGTGCTGGAGCCCACACTGCATCCACCCTGCAACACCAGTATCCCACTGCACCTCTAGCAGTGCTGGAGCCCACACTGCATCCACCCTGCAACACCAGTATCCCACTGGACCCTAGCAGTGCCAGAGCCCACACTGCATCCACCCTGCAGCACCAGTATCCCACTGCAGCCCTAGCAGTGCTGGAGCCCACACTGCATCCACCCTGCAACACCAGTATCCCACTGGACCCTAGCAGTGCCAGAGCCCACACTGCATCCACCCTGCAACACCAGTATCCCACTGCACCCCTAGCAGTGCCAGGGCCCATGCTGCATCCACCCTGCAACACCAGTATCCCACTGCACCCCTAGCAGTGCCGGAGCCCACACTGCATCCACCCTGCAGCACCAGTATCCCACTGCACCCCTAGCAGTGCCAGTGCCCACACTGCATCCACCCTGCAACACCAGTATCCCACTGCACCCCTAAAAGTCCCAGGGCCCACCCTGCATCCACCCTGCAGCACCAGTATCCCACTGCACCCCTAACAGTTCCGGGGCCCGACTCTCTCAGGCCGTGCACCACTGACACCGGTGCAAAGAGGCATAAAACATCCCCGGTCTGATGGGGCAGCGTGTTACACTCATGTAGCACTGAGGGACTGGGAATGAGGACATGGTGGGGGTATGACCCAAGGATTTGTAGACAGAGCAATAGAAAACGAGTGCTGGTTTCCCTCTGCTCGGTGTGAGAGTCCAGCAAAGACTTGGCTTCCCCATCACCCCGACCAGGCAGCTAAGGAGCTGCCTGGATTTACTTACAATGGAAGGAACTAAGGATCCAAGCAATGACGAGGGGAGACACGGGATGAGCTATCGATCCCTATACGTGCCCATCCATCTCATCTAGCTAAGGGTTTTATCTTGCTGCCCATCACTGCAGTATCTGGGCATCTTTTATGAAACACTGATAGCAATAGGAAAGTGCCTAGTGGGATTCCTGGAGTCTCTGACACTTCTCCCTTTGGTGGGGGCAGTCTTCGGTTGGGGGAGGGTTTCCAATTGGTTGGTTGGTTGGTATGAGGGTAGGAGTAGGAGTGGGCATCAGTGTTGGGGTTTAGGGGCAGGAAGGGGGCAGAATGTCAGCCATACTTACAGGATGGGGGACTCTATCCTGGGAAGCAGTGACACTGGAAAAGATTCGGGGGTTGTGGTGGATAATCAGCTGAACATGAACTCTCAGTGCAGTGCTGGGCCAAAAGGGCTAATGCCATCCTGGGAGGCAGAAACAGGGGAACGTCGAGTGGGAGCAGAGAGGTCATTTCACCTCTGATTTGACACTGGTGTGACTGTTGCTGGAATCCTGTGCCTGGTTCTGGTGCCCACAATTCAGGAAGGACGTTGATACACTGGAGAGGGTTCGGAGAAGAGCCAGAAACGTGACTGAAGAATTAGAAAACCTCCCTTACAGTCATAGGCTCAAGGAGCTCAGTTTATTTAACTTAACAAAGAGAAGGTTAAGGGGTGACGATCACAGTCTGTCAGTATCTACCTGGGGAACAAATATTTAATAACGGGCTCTTCAGTCTAGCAGAGACAGGTCTAACGGGATCCCGTGGCTGGAAGTGGAAGCTAGACGAATTCAGACTGAAAATAAGGTGGACATTTTTAACAGTGAGAGTAATTCGCCATTGGAACCCAGGGTCCTGGTGGATTCCCCATCGCTGACGATTTTTTACACGAGACTGGATGGTTTTCTAAAAGATCTGCTCTAGGAATGATGTTGGGGAAGTTTTCTGGCACATGTTATACCTGAGGTCAGACTAGATGATCACAGTGGTCCCTTCTGGCCTTGGAGTCTATGGGGGTTGGGGGTTAATTGGGCAGAAGGGGGTCAGCGTCGGGGTTTGGGAGCAGGAGGGGTGACCGTTAGCAAGGCAGGTGTAAAACTATCACTAGGGAGGCCAAAATGAATTTGAAAAGCAACTAACAAAAGACAAAACACCTCACAGCAATAAACATTTCCAGTCCAGCCAGAGCAGGAAGCCTGCGGGACGATCCGTGGGGCCACTGGACAATCAAGCTGCTCAAGGAGCACTCTAGGAAGAGCCGGTTGCTGCGGAGAAGCGAAAGGAATTCTTTGCATCGATCTTCACTGCAGAGGGTGCGAGGGAGATTCCCACATATGAGCCATTCTGTGTAGGTGACTGTAGCGGAGCGACGACCCACCTGCACGGCGCCTCCTGCTGTCGTCCTGGGAATTAGCTCTTTTTGCAGCCTTGGAGCGCCCTCTGCAGGCCGGTGTCTTGCCTTTCGCTGGCCCCATCTCCCCTCCCCAGGGAACCCTCTACCCCCACCTCGCCTCAGTCTATGGCCACTGCCAGCCATCAACTAGCCCCCGTTCCCTGGGGCAGGCTGCAGTGTAAACGCCACTCATCATAGGCAAGGAGGGTTAGGACCGTCTGCCCTCGCCTAACCCTCAGATTGCACCTGGGCAGCCCCAGTGCCTTCTCGAGGCCCTTCTCAAGGCCTGCAGCCTGGGAGTTACCTGGCTGGAGCTCCCCAGCCCCCTATCGCTCTCAGGCAGCCAGGCCCGTCTCTCTCACAAGCTAAAGAGAGACTGTCTTAGCGCCTGCCGAGCAGCCCTTTTACAGAACCAGCTGAGGCCTGCCTGGGGCGTGGCCCCACCCAATCAGCCTAGTCTTACTGGTTCCCTGCCACAGCCCGCTCTTCAGGGCAGGAGCAGGGTTACTGCCCCGCTACAGTGACAAAGCTGAGGAACTGTCACACATCGAGACAGAGGAGGTTTTGGAACAAACTGACAAATTAAACAGTAATAAGTCACCAGGACCAGGTGGTATTCACCCAACAGTTCTGAAGGAACTCAAATATGAAATTGCACAACTACTAACTGTGGTATGGAACCTATCGTTTAAATCAGCCGCTGGACCAGATGACTGGTGGATAGCTAAGGTAATGCCTGTTTTTAAAAAAGGCTCCAGAGACAATCCTGGCAATTACAGGACAGTAACCCTGACTTCGCTACCGGACAAACTGGTTGAAACTATAACGAAGAACAGAATGATCGGACACAGAGGAACGTGATATGTTGAGGAAGAGTCAGCATGGCTTTTGTAAAAGAAAATCATGCCTCACCAATCTATTAAAATTCTCTGAGGGTGTTAACAAACATGTGGACTAGGGTAATCCAATGGATATAGTGTACTTGGACTTTCAGAAAGCCTTGGACAACGTCCCACACCAAAGGCTCTTCAGCAAAGTGAGCGGTCATGGGGTACGAGGGAAGGTCGTCTCATGGATCAGTAACTGGTTAATAGATAGGAAACAGGGTAGGAAAAAATGGTCAGTTTTCACAATGGAGAGAGGTAAACAGTGGGGGTCTGATAAATGATCTGGGAAAGGGGATGAATAGTGAGGTGGCAAAATTTGCAGACGATACAAAATTATTCATGATAGTTAAGACCAAAGTTGACTGCAAAGAGTCACAAAGGGATCTCACAAAACTAGGTGACTGGGCAACAACATGGCAAATGAAACTCAGTGTTAAGTGTTAAGTAACGCACATTGGAAAACATGATCCCAACGATACATACACAATGGTGAGGTCTGTTACCTGTCACGAACGGGATCTCGGAGTCCTTGTGGATAGTTCTTCAAAAACAGCTGCTCAATGTGCAGTGGCAGTTAAAAAGCTAATAGGATGTTTGGAACCACTAGGAAAAGGATAGATAATAAAGCAGAAAATATCATCATCCCGCTTTATAAATCCATCGTGCGACGACACTTTGAATCCTGCGGGCCGTTCTGGTCACCCCATCTCAAAAAACAGCCATTAGAATTGGAGAAGGTTCAGAGAAAGGCAACAAAAATGATTAAGGGTTTGGAACAGCGTCCGTATGAGGAGAGATTACAAAGACTGGGACTGCTCAGCTTGGAAAAGAGCCGACTAAGGGGGGATAGGATGGAGGTCTATAAAATCATGAGCGGTGAGGAGAAAGTGAACTGGGAAGTGTTATTTACCCCTTCGCAGAACACAAGGAGCAGGGGTCACCCAATGAAATGACTAGGCAGCAGGTTTAAAACAAACAAAAGGCAGTATTTCTTCACACAACGCACAGTCAGCCTGTGACACTCCTTGCCAGGCAACGTTGTGAAGGCCATAAGTATAACTGGGTTAAAAAAAATAGTTAGCTACGTTCATGGAGGATGGTACATCAATGGCTATTAGTCAAGATGGTCTGGGACACAATCCCACACTCAGTGCTGGGGTTTAGGAGTGGGAGGGGGGTCAGTGCTGGGGTGCAGGGAGTGAGGGGGTCAGTACTGGGAGGTTGAGGGGGGGGTCAGCACCTGGCTCTGGGTTCCAGACCAACTCAAGGGCGGGTACTGCACGGATTCCTAGCGCACGGGGGTATTTTATGAGTTAACTCTCAAGGGTCCAGTCCTGGCTCATCCTACAGCTGGGGCCTCTGGGGCTGGAGACCAGGCCGAGCGGTGCCCTTTGTGGTCCAGTTGGCGCATTCAAAGCGCCTACACTCAGTGGGAGGCGAGCGCTGAGCTCCTCCAGCGCCTGCTGGCGCGTCTGGCATGTCCCCCACACGCGCCAGCCATTTGCCCTCGCTCTTCAAGGCTTCCCTCCACCAGGAACCACCAAAGACTCCAGCGATGGGAAGGGCCCAGCCGGTCCTTTTGCCGGGCACAGGTTCACGCTCGCTCCCTCCGGCCCCTTTTCTAGTGTTTCTCCCTGTCTAGCACCGGGGCTCCCGCCTTTCCCTTGCAAAGCTCTTTGGTTCCAAAGCCTGACACATCTCGTGGCCCAGAAGCCTTCCCTGATACTCCCCCCTCCCCAGGCTTTCCTCTGGCCCTCCACCCCCCCTCCAACAGCTCCGCGTCATGCCCCTTTTCTTGCGCTGAGTCATTCGTCACCCACCTTCCTTCTTAACCCCTTTGGGGGTCTGCAGGCTGTCACCCTATTTCCTGCCCCGCTCCTCCCCCGTCCCCTTAGCCAAGCGCTGCTTATGCAGCTGTTGTCAGCCTTCCTGCTAGGGCCTTGTCACCACGTGACTATACATCGGGATTAGTTAAAGGTGTGAGGGTAACGCAGATCCTGTTGGGATGCTCCCTTTGGAATAAAAGCAGCCATATTTCTAAACTGGATTAAGGCCACTTTTATTCCAAAGGAGAGTTACAAGACCCGGTTTAATGAATCCGGCGTAACTATCCCACTATAGTAATGCTGGTAAATTTCCCCATGCAGACAAGGCCTGAGTCTAGGGTGACCAGATGTCCTGATTTTATAGGGACAGTCCCGATTTATGGGTCTTTTTCTTATACAGGTTCCTATTACACCCCACCCCCATCCCGATTTTTCACACTTGCTGTCTGAGTCCCTCCCTCCAGCCCACCGCTCATTTTCCGTTGCCCTCCTCTCAGCTCTCTCCAACGTCGGTGCAGGCCGGGAAGTGCCCAGATCTGAGCACAATGCCCCAGAGGCGGTCGCACCGTACAGACCTTCGCCGTCGGCTCTGGGATCTCAGAACCACGGGGACGGCTGATAAAGAGGTCATTACACCAAACCGGTGCCCAGTCTCCTCTCTTGGGGAACCTTCCCAGCTCTCCCCAAGGCCGGCACCCGACGGCTGCTTGGGATGCCAGGTGTTGGCTTTTTTTGTTCTTTACACAACAAACATAATCCCAGTGGGATGGACATACCCGTGTGTGCTAACTAGAGACGAGGCGCCCGGCCCAGCTCCAGAGACGCCCCGCTGCTCCGGACACACAGCGCGCCCAGCAGGGCCGGTGTCCCGATCAGCACCCGGAGCCTGGGTGCTCGTCCCCGGGGTGGAGGGTGACCCCTATGCTACCGGCAGCACAGCCCAGCGAGCAGCATTCCAGGCTCCTGCTGTGGCTTGCAGGCTGCGCGGCTTGGAGACACCGCCTGGCTCCCGGCTACGAAGCCCAGCTAAGGAATGTGGTGGGTGGCGAGAACCCAGGGAAGAATGCACCCCAGCCCCCCCGCCCCCGAAAGGAGCCAGGAGGGAGGGGGAGCCCCAGGGCTCAGACACAGGGCCCCAGTCACAGTCATTTCCCTTCCTTTGCACCGACGGAACTGGGGCTAAAGGGTCACAAAGCAGGGGCCCAGCCCTTCCCCCACTCCTGCGACCCCCACCCTCCCCCAGGGCAGCCACAGAACCAGCTCTGCTGCACCCTCCTCCAAAAATCCTCAGCGCAGGGGCATTGGGGTGCTGGAGGGGGCCTGGCGGGGGCAGTCCTGCACCCCAGCTATTTCCTGGGGGCCACAAGACCCACAGGGGCCATGGGCAGCCAGACCCCAGAATCAGGGGTTCAAGTTAACCCTCCACCCTTGGCTCTGCTCTGGGGCAGGGATGGATTTGTGGGAGCAGAGGCACTAGCTGGTCCCAGGGACAGGAGTGTGTCTCCAGCTGTCTGCCCCCCTCCTGTGCTGGAGGGGGGGGGGGGCCTCTGCCTCTGCCCTGCTGCTCTTTCCTCGCCTGGCACATCCTAGTGCTGCAGTGATTCCCGCCCAGGCCCCCGTCGCTGGAACTGACTCTGGCAGCAGGGGTCTGAGTCACAAGTGAGCTGAGTTCCCCCAATCTCAGCACAGACCGTCCAGGGCCAGGCTGCCCGCGTGCCTGATGCACGGGGTGGGCTGTGCTCTCGGAGGAGGAGATGCCTAGAGCACGTGGTGCCGTCTCCAGCCTGCCACGGGTAAGCTTAGGAGCGCTGGGTTTGTGGACAGACCAGAGCCCTCACCTGTTCAGTCCAGCCTCCCTCCACCCCATTGGCCCAGCTGGTCTGCGACCCCGCCTCCAGCAGTGCCAACACCCCAGGCTTCTGAGGCAGGCCAACACGCCCTAATGCCCAGAGGCAATTGTGAGATGCCATCTGGGGCACAGCGGGGTGGGGGATCCCGCTAACCCCTGCAGCCCTGCAGCCCTTAGCCCAGATTGCAGGGCCTTGGGGCCTCATCTTATCAGACTCTCAAGTGCCCAGGCCCCCATGGTCCATCAGCGCGCAGAGCTGCAGACGTTACCAACGGTTACCCCTCGGGGCAGGGGAAGCCGCTGGTTCCTTTCCGACCACCCCGCAGCCAGGAATCAACCGGAGCCGGGGAGGGGCAGCGGGCAGGGGCACCGCGTCACGGTCAAGGGGTGCTGTTGAATCAGGACGCCCGGCACTCAGCGGCCGGTGATGTGCCTGACAGAGCCAGCCCCGGATTCACCCATTTGGCCCAGGTGCACACGACTCAGCCTGAGCCGAAGGGCGGCTGGTGTTTTCCCCTGGTGGGCTAGGATGGGACAGGATGGGGGGGCTCGGGTGTTAGTGGCTGTGCTCCCCCCTACACACCCCGCCCTCCTGCATAAGTGCTGTGCCAAGCGGGCCGGGGAATTCCTGCCTTTGCTAGGAGCTAAACTCTGCGTTTGGGAGCCGAGGAGAGGAGATGATGGTGGCTCACGGCACTAAGCTAGTCTTTCCGGGCGGGAGCAGTCCCCGGTAATTAGTACGGTAGCATCGTTACTCGCTGCACCTGGCTGGGCAGAAAGGGGCTCCTCGGCCTGGCCCGGGAGCGAGGCCCCAAGTTCAGATTCCGCCCAGCGCTCATTCACATTCCTGGCTCGGCAGGGAAATCCCTCCTCCAGCACCCGCCAGGGCCTGGGAACTGATGCGGTGCTGTTGACATAAACAGCAGCTGCTCCGAGGAGCGGTCCCAAGGGGAAGCGAGGACGGGCGTATCTAGGGCGGAGGGAGCCTGGGGAGTCACGTGGGAGCAGAGCCCCGGGGTGGGAGTCATTAGGAGCAGGGGCACATGAGAACAATCCAGGAGGAAGGAAAGAGCAGACACTACTGGAGAGGCTGATCAGGCATGTCCTAAGGGGCCCGTCCCCACCCTGGGTCTGCTCCCAGGGCAGACTGGCACCAAGGCATTGCGGAAGCTCTCCCAGCACACCCTGCACTTCACCTTCCCCATCAAACCTGCCCTGCAGCAGCCTGTCTGCTCCTTGCCTCTGTCTGCCCCTGGTCCCACCCGCCAGCGCCGCCCTCTGCTAAGCTGAGAGGGCTGAATTCCTTCGCTGTGCTGGATTCCAGCTAGCATTTTTGTGGCTTGTCCTTTCTGTTTCACCTTTGAGCCTGGGTGGAACGAGAGCATTCGGGGTGCAAAATGCAAACCCGTGGAAAGCAGCCCTGTTTGGGTGAGGGCCTGGCCAGGCCGAGCCGACCGGCTCCTCAGAGTGTATGAACCACCAGGGCCGGAGCTCACTGATGCCAGCTTGACATGAAAGTGACGCCATTGACGTCAGTGGGTGTCTTCTGATTGCCACCGGTGTCTGTGAGCTGAGACTGAGTCCCTGGGAGCATAGAGAGGGGCTGTCAATTAGCCTGGGAGGACAGTAGCTGATGTCGGATAAGAGGGCAGAGTTAAGGTGAATGCCTGTACTTCCAGACTTTATGACACAGACAGGGCCGCCCAGAGAATTCCGGGGGCCCGGGGTCTTCGGCGGCGGGGGGCCCCCGCTCAGGGGCGGCTCTAGACCCCAGCGCGCCAAGCAGGCGCGTGGGGCGGCCCTTTCCCTGGGGGGCTCCGCGGCTCCGGAGCCCAGGACGAGCGGACCTGTCGCAGGAGGTATGACTGCGGCGGGTGCCGCGGTTCCGGTTGACCGGCCGCAGTCATGCCTGCGGAAGGTCCAGCCGAGCCGCGGGACGAGCGCCCCCTCCGCAGTCATACCTGCGGTAGGTCCACTCGTCCCGGGCTCCGGTCGACCTGCCGCAGGCATGACTGCGGGAGCTCAACCGGAGCCGCGGGAAGACGGGAAACACTCCAGGGGCCCCGGAAAACACTCGTGGGGGCCCCTGCGGGACGCGGGGCCTGGGGCAAATTGCCCCTCTTGCCCCCCCCTCTGGGCGGCCCTGGACACAGAAGGATTTGAGTGTCAGTCTTCCAGTCCCGACTTCCAGCGTCTCCTGCACATCTCACACTTCTCACGCTCGTCCCCCGCTGAGAACTTTGGTTCTAAGGCACCGCTCGCCTAGAACTATTTTAAAGGACTGAATCTCCCTCAGCAGCCATGACTTCCCCTGCCCCCAAGAGGGAGCTGCAGGGGCTTTGGATTGGGATCCCTCCCTTCCCGCAGCGAGTCCTGCGACGGGCTGAGCACCCTCGACTCAGCACCGTTCAGGATGGGGCCTTTGCTCTGAAACTCCTTGTGGCGATAATCCTCTGAGAGTCCCAGCTGGTGTTTCAGGGCCTCCTACAGCCCCCACAAGGCACAATAAAGCCGCACAGAGCAATGGGGCGGGGACTACTTTTCTCCTCAGGTGGCGGAAGGGCACGGCCCTCACCTTCACCTCGCTGAACCCAGTGGTGTCTGTGCTAGTGAGGGGGGCAGATGTGGGGAAGGAGGGCTGGGGGGTAGGGTCTGCACACGCCCCATCCCCAGGCGCTTGGCTCCATGGCTCAGACGATGCCGGGTGGGGGAACCTATCAGGGACATTCTGACCCGGAGGCCTGGTTCTGCCCATTTTACAGGCAGGGGTCAGCATGAAGATCAAACCCATGGCTGGATGCAGACCAGGCCCAGACCCAAGCCGAGGGTCCAGCCTGACCCAGCCCAGGTGCTGGGAGGCTGAAGGGCTGAACACTGCAGTGGGAAACCAGCCCCAACGGCGCCAGCTGCGAGCTTCTCCCTGAAACCTTCCCAGCCTAGCTCTGGCAGACACCCTCCATCCTCCCCTGCAAGCCCAGAACCCCACCTGCCCAGCCGGAGCCCTTCTGGCCAAGGCAAAGGGGGCGCTGCTGAGCTGGGCAGAGCAGAGTCCAGAGCAGCCGGCCAAGCAGGGCCCTCCCTGTGTTAGCCCCAGCCCCCGCCTGCCCGGGGGGATCGGTCCCCTATGGGCACAGCCGAGCGCCAACTGCTGTTTCCAGGAGCTGGGCCCATGCGCGAGTCATGCATGGGCAGCTCCCGGGCAGGGATGGGACAGGCCTCAAGCGTTGCAATTAACGAGGCCTTTTACGAGCTAAACGAAGAGGCCGAAGGTGGCGAACCCTCCCTCTGACCTGGCCTGGGAAAGCGGAAGTAGCAGCCAAGACGCCGTGTGCACCTGGGGCACCTGGGGCCAGCCAAGTCACCGGCAGGGCGTGACGCCCGCAGGAGGGCGGAGGGGGAAGGGAGCAGGGCTGGCGAGGCCGGCTTCCCCATGGCAGGCCCGGCCCTCGCCCGAAAGCGGTGGGCGGAATCCAGCAGAGCCGCCTTTCTAAGCCGCTGTCACAAAGGGGTGGCGTCGCCGGCTCAAGTCGCGCCAGATCCAAACCCACCCTGCTCAGATTGGGGGCTGAAGCCCAGCTCCAAACGCGGCTGGAGCCTGGGCGAGATCCGGGCCAGAGCCGCCCTTCAGCTCTAGCCTTACAAAGGGCGTTCGGCTCTGCGTGACTTTGTCCTGCCTCTGGTCTGACTAACACTGGGAAAGGGAGGGCGGATTTGGCCTCTCTCTCATCCCCGGGGGGCCTCCTCCATTCAGCTGCTTCTCCTCCTGCTGAGTTTCCCCCAGCGGGATCTTCTCTCCATCCATCAGCGTCAACTTCTCAGCAGCCCCATTGCGGCAGGGCGGCTCCGGAGACACAGTGCCCTGCGTGTTCGCCCCTCGGGGCTCCGGCGCTGCTGCAATCGGAGGATTGCAACACACGCCTCACATGCCTGTGTCAAGTCCTAATACAAATAAGCAGCACCTGCTGGCTGAGTTATTTCACAAGCCAGCACAATTAGATCACGGTGTTTGCAGTAATTAATATGCGCTAATTAATGTTGCAGCAGGGCTCGGGGTCATGCCAGAGCTGCCGTTGCGCAATGGATTTTCCTGGTTCTTTTTCCTGTAGGCAGGGCAGTGAAGCTGCTGTATGCTTTGAATCTTCCATCAGCTTTTTAGTGTCACAGGGTTTGGGAGCTGGGTGCTAATCCTTTGCATCCGGGACCCTTTCCTCTGTCTCCTCCTGACCTGATGGTGACTGGCTGCAAGTCACTTCCCTGCTCTGTGCCTCAGTTTCCCCCCTTCACAATAGGGGTGATACTGACCTGCCCCACAGGTGGAGGGGTAGTGTTTTGAGACTTCATGAAAGTTTGTAAAGTGCTTTGAGCGGGGCAGGCCTTAGGGGTGGGAGATCAGGGCTGGTGCCTGGGTGCCGACTTCTGAAGGTGCCATATCCACGGGCGGGGCCCCCACATGGTTCAGCTGCTCCACTCGGCCATTTTTTTTCCTCAGCCACTCCGGGACATGGAGGCACCAAAAAAAGTTTTCTGGCCTGGGTGGCAAGTGTGACGATGCGGTTCTGGCGGGACCCAACTGCGAGTGCCAATTCAGGACCAATTGCTCAAACAGGGCAGTTACAGCCCTAGGCTGGGGGTTTTCCACCTTTAAGGCAAACCAAACCAGCCAGACAGAGAGGACTTCAGTTTCACCCCACTGGCTAACCACAAGTCACACAAGCAATTCCCTTAGACACTCCAGTCTCCCAGTATCACCACCAGTGCCACTCGTCCTGGGGATGAATGGTTATGAAAACCAACACCCCAGTAAAAGAAAAAAGTTCCCTCGATCCGAAAGAATCAAGCCCCAGTCCCAGGTCAATATACACATCAGATCTTACCCACAAATCACGATGTTGCTAATCCTTTAGAATCTAAAATCTAAGGGTTTATTCATAAAGGGAAAAAGGTAGAGATGAGAGCTAGAAGTGGTTACATGGAATCAATCACATACAGTGACGGCAAAGTTCTTGGTTCAGGCTTGCAGCAGTGATGGAGTAAACTGCAGGTTTAAATCAAGTCTCTGGAACATCCCCCGCTGGGATGGGTCAGTCAGTCCTTTGTTCAGAGCTTCAGTTTGTAGCAAAGTCCCTCCAGAGGTAAGAAGCAGGATTGAAGACCAGATGGAGATGAGGCATCAGCCTTTTAGAGGCTTTTCCAGGTGTAAGAACCTCTTTGTTCTTACTGTGGAAAATTACAGCAAAATGGAGTCTGGAGTCACCTGGGCAAGTCCCTGCATTTTGCTGAGTCACAAGGCGTATCTGCCTCCTCTCCATGGGTCAGTTGTGTAGCTGATGGTCCTTAATGGGCCATCAAGCAGGCTAGGCAGGGCTAACACCACCAGAAACACAGCACAAATTTGAAATACAGACAGTACAGAGCCAATACTCATAACTTCAACTACAAAATGACACATGCACCCAGACACCATAATTATAACCAGCAACCCAGAACCTGGTCTTAGACACCTTATATGACCCCCTTTACCTAAGATTTGGTGCCACTACAGGACCTTGGTTGCCACCATGTTCTACAGGGTCCCAGATTATATCAATACCGTCACAGCAAGACACCGAGGTCTGGCCCTGCCTTTGAGATCAGCGGCGGAAAGCCGGCAAGGGCAGCAGGCTGGGGATCAGCAGCCCCCGCCGTGTTCTGGGTGAGCAAGCGGAGGGGGAAGGGACTAATGTCACCGTGATACCAAAGAGGGACGGTACAGTTAACTCACAGGCTCTGCTTCCCATGCTAGGGCAGTTGGGAGACCCCCAGTTCTCCCTCTCGAGCCCCCTTCCTTCCCATCCAGCCAGATGTGCATGGAACGTCCGAGTGGCCTGAGGCACATACTTGTCACATCCCGGCACGGTCCCCCCATGCTGCCACCCTGATGCAGCGACAGCCCCTCCCCAGATTTAACACAAGACCCAGTGCATGCTGGGCCAGGGCACTTGGGAGGCGAGGGATTGGCTGGGGGTCAACCTGGATCCAGGCGGGATGTGTTCACTAAACCCGGTAGTTCCACCCCGACCACTCTCACCCCTCCACTGCCCCACGCGCTCCTCTCCTGGGCAGAGACCCCACGTCCCTCTCCTGCCTGACCGGGGTGTGGCCAGGCTGAGCAGCTTCCTGACTGTACTGTGATTTTCCCAGCCAAAGACCGACTGCCTAAGCAGCCGGTTTCACGTCTCTTCTCCGAGACGCTGCATGCTGCAGTTGCCAGTGAGAAGGTACCACCCAGCTCTTGCTAAGCAATCACCCTTATTCTTAAGGTAAAAGCACTGCAGAGAAAACATACGAAAGCAACCGGAGAACCTACATGCCTGCTAATAAGCCTACCAGAGCTCACCCCCTCCCTCCGACAAGGGCTCTGATTGGTGACTAGCTCTTCAAACCCACCCGGGGGTGATCCCTGTGGTCAGAAGTTCATCACAGCTTCAGCTCAGAACAAGCACTCAGTCTAGGCCCCTCGGTAGGAGCCTCCTTCCATCCCTCCCCTAAGGGTTGGGGCTCACCGTGGAGCAGAGGTGCTGGCCGTTTGCCGGATCAGAACCGAGGCCCCGAGCCAGGTTAAAACCGAGCTATTTATCCAACCCCCCTTTCTTTGTCCATTGTCCCTGGAGACAGGGCCGCCCAGAGGGGGGGGCAAGAGGGGCAATTTGCCCCAGGCCCCGAGCCCCACAGGGGCCCCCACCAGAGTTTTTCAGGGCCCCTGGAGCGGGGTCCTTCACTCGCTCCAGGGGGGCCCGGAAAACTCTTGCGGGGCCGGGCACAGGAGCTTCTTCTGCTCCCGGTCTTCGCCGGCGGGGGGTCCTTCCGCTCAGGGGCGGCGAATTACCGCCGAAGACGGAGCGGGACCCGCCACCGAAGTGCAGCCCAGTCTTCGGCGGTAATTCGGCAGCGGGGGACCCTTCCCTTCCGGGACCCGCCACCGAAGTGCCCCGAAGACATGCGGCGGGGGCCCCCCTCTGCCGAATTACCGCCGAAGACCGGGCTGCACTTCGGCGGCGGGTCCGGCTTCGGCGGTAATTCGGCGGCGGGGGGGCCCCCGCCGCGGGTCTTCGGGGCACTTCGGCGGCGGGTCCCGGAACGGAAGGGCCCCCCGCCGCCAAAGACCCCGGGCCCCCGGAATCCTCTGGCCAGCCCTGCCTGGAGAACCCAGTCTGACCTAGGATACGCAGACCTCTCCATGGGGCCGTGTTCCTCTGCGGATGTTACAACCTGAGGGATCTGCCCGATCACGGCCTGCTGGTCTCCTATAGGCTCTGTCCCTGGAAATACAGACACGCCCCACACTCGCTGAGCCTCTCCCCGGCGTCAATGTACTTAGCCTCACGGCCCCCCTGCTGATTCCCCAACCCCAGCAGGGCCTTGGACTTTAATAAATGGCTCCAAAGATGTTAAACTCAATTCCATACACTTTGTCCAGGATATTACAGGTCTGCCACGTCTCTCCCCTAAAGAAGTGGGTGCCACAGCCGGGTCTCCTGGCTAGAGCTCCAGCCACTAACCTGGCATTCGCGTGATGAATCCATGGCATCACCTGGGAGCACTGAGCTCCAGCGTAGCAGCTTGGCCCCAGTTCCTTTAATCTGGTGTAGCCAGGGGAGTGGTGCGTGTACACCAGGCCACGGAGCCCAGCCGGGTAAGGCTGTCGTTTGCGGACAGCCCACGCCGTGGCCAAACCTTTCCGTGTCGTTGCGTAATTTCTTGCTCAGGTGCACTGTGAGGTGTCTCCGCCCCTTGTCGTCCGTTTGCATCAGCACCGCCCCAAGCAAGCCCCGTGCCTGAGGTGCCTGCGAACACCAGGAAAGGCTGGTCAAAGTCTGGGCTTACCAGAACTGGGCTGGTGCTCCGGGCTTCCTTCCACTTGCCGAAGGCCCGTTGACGCTGTCTGGCCCAGATGAGCCTGCCTGGCTTCTGCTTTTTACATAGGTCAGTGATGGAGGCAGGCGGAGTGGTACAGCGAGGGACACGCCTCCGGGAGCGTCCTGCCATCCCAGTAGCAGATTGTTCTGTTTCCTTGTCTGAGGAGTGAGACAGTTCTTAACAGCCTCCCGCAGGGTGGGCGCTGCTTTGCTTTATGACCCTCTCTGTCCCGGGACAGAACTGTTCACACTATTGTCAATGGCCCCTGTGTCTACTGGTTAGGGGGCAGAATGCACAGAGCAGTGGCCAGGTGAGGGCAGGCGTGTCACATGATCTGATGCAACGCCATGAGAACAAGTCAGCCCCCCACAACCAGTACCCCCCATTTAATAAAATGCTCTGGCTCCAAATACTCGCTGTTAGTGTCGCATGAGCCTGGAAGTGGACTCCCTACATCGGCACCGCATCCCTCTGTATTCACCTCGGATGGCACTGCTCCCTCTGCTATGACACAACAACGCTCCCCCAGTCTCCTACAGCCTCAGCGCTCTAACGTGAGCAAGTCAGACTGGGGTGGAGAGGGGAAAGGTGACCCCAGCTCCACCTGTAGATCTGCCGTAGTTGGATGTTTCTGCAAAAATGAGCAGCAGTGAAACTTTTAACAATGCTCACATTTAAATGCCATCGTTAGACTTCAGAGTGAACACCGGCACACCTTACCGCAGCTAGACAAGATGCATCCAAGTGCATGTGCATGGCACAAGGGACGGGGAGAACAGTCCTACGGATCAGGTACGTAGGTTCAATGAGGCAAGGCACACAGGACTAGGACAGTTGACTCATCTCTGAGCTGTTGCTTTAAGCGCTCTCCCAGCAGTTTGGGGTTGTCCACATGGTATGTGCTAAACAGCTTCACCGCAGCACGCACAGTACAGGGCTGCTCGAAAATGTTCTGCTGAAACTTTTTTTTTTTTAAATGGAAAACTTGGAGTGTCAATTAAATGGACATTTCTGAGAAAGCATCGGCTTTTCTCCAACATTTTCCATGTTTCCTTGGAAAAACCAACGCTCCCCCCTCCCCAAACTTTCAGCCAAAATATGTCACCTTTTGGGCAAAATGTTCAGTTTTGAGGTTTTAGACTAAAATTCAACATTTTTTGCAGGGAAGAAAACCCCTAATTCCCAACCAGCTCTACTGAAGTAGCTAATACTGGGCTAATCTTCACACAGCACCGCTCTGAATACAGCGGGGAGGGAAGCTGCGTGCCAGACAAAGCTGGCGGTATTGATGATAAAGAGTTGTAGTCGAATCAAAAGCCCTTCTCGGACCTCCCCTGAATTCTGGGAAGCAGCAGATCTGAATTCAAGCTCTGCCAGTTAAATTCATACCAAGTGTCATTGGATTGCTTTTATTTATTTACTAAAATGTCCCTTTTAAAAAGAATCTGCTTGGATTATCAGCAGAAAATGAGAATTTATTTGGAGATAAGACAAGTCCATATTGTGGTCAAATTAAGGAAACCAAGTTCCGGAGCAGGACCCCATTGTGCTCGGGGCTGTACAGACAGAATAGACAGACCCTGCCTCAAGAGCGACGGATCACATGTAGCCATGTGCTTGCTTCCTTGGCGTGTTAACCCTGAGAAGTGCGTCTTAGGGAAGGCTCTGAACTCGAAGAGCGGCCTGGAAGATGGAGGGAGCTCCCTGGGGAAGGGAATTGTATTTTTACTGGCTAGAGAACAGAATGTACGTGGCATGGATGCATGAGAACCCCATGGCGAATGCTACCAAGTATGCCACCCAGGCGTGCGTTCCCAGAGGGAAATTAACCAGACCTAAGCAGCACGCTGCCGGAGTGAAATATACCCTCCCTGATGAGCTTGCTCCGAGTTCGAAATAACCACAGTCATGGCCGCGTTCCCTGTGGGAAAACATACCAGAGCTAACGAGGACATGCTTCTCTCCTGAAATACGGCCCAGCTAACGAGACCCTTGCACCAGCCAAACGCACCACTCTTCCTCTGCAATTGCCTCGTGTTCCTGGCCTGTGGCCAGGCAGCCGCCGAAGATCAAAGACGGGCTCCCTTTCCCGGCCGGGGAGGATGTATCAATCCCCGTTACCCCGCTGCTGTCAGTCGCATTCGCTCCGCTTGTCAGCAGAAGCCACTGTTCTAGTCAACTTCTGATGAAACTTGCAGGAAGACGGATGAGAGGGTCAGGAGTAGCTGGCTCCCAGGGACAGATTGCTCCCCAAGGGGACAAGCCAGGGTAATTGTTTGCTCTGAAAATGCGCAGCTGTGTACATAACCCACTGGGTCAGCACTAACACCCCAGTCACAGAACCTTTACATCAAGGGACGCTGCTCCCCGAGCCGAAGGGGAGGTCCAGGCTCTTAGGAGGGAAGGGAGTTTCACATTTCGACTCACCGCCAGTGCAGATCAGTTAGCCGTGTGCTGCTGGTAGCACGTTGTACTAAAACTCCCAGCCCTCGGCCCAGTTAATCAATCAGCAAATAGCAGCCCCACGCCCACCGCGCTCTGTCAAGCAGTTAGAACAGAGGGCTACAATGCAGGACTCTTGGCTACTATTCCCAGCAATAGCACTCACTCTGGGCATGTCATTAAGGGCCAGAGCCTCATGGTATTTAGGCTCAGTTTCCATTGGAATCAGTGGGAGTTCGGAGCCTAACTACCTTGGAGGACCTGGGCCTAACGTCTCTGTTCCTCAGTTTCCTCATCTGTAAAATGGGGATAATAATTATACGCCCATGAAGGCAGGGGCTGTCTCTCGCTATGGTATGTACAGCGCCTAGCGCAGGAGGGCCCCAATGTTGGTTGGGGCCTGCAGCTGCCAGTCCTGCATTTTAATAATACCACTTCCACCCTGCCTGACAAGACGAGACAGGTGGGCTCGCTGGACTGGCCGGTAAAACACTCGGAGATGGGCAGCTGGCTAGTTATTAACTCGCCCCCTGCGGCTGCCTGTGGCTTGAGGGTGAGCAAGTGGGAAGCCCCTTGCCAGCACCATCCCTGCAGCCGGACTGTTACACTCACCCGTTGGAGAGGCGTGCAGCCTGTCCGCTGTCTGAGCCCCGGAGCAGGCACCTGCCAGGACCCCCGGCATTGCCCCACCAAAAGGGGGCATGGCACTTATGGATCCAGGGGGCTCCGAAGCTCCAACCCGGCTCCCTCCAAGCCTGGGAGGGTCTGATCCCAAGGTCTGGCATGGACCTGGCCTTTCTGCAGAGTCCAGGGCTGCGAGGAGACGCCCATCGTGTGTCACTGAGGGATAAGCCAGGCACAGAGGATGGACACATGCCTGGGGAAGCTACCTGCTGCTAATGAAAAGCAGCCCCCCAGCTGCCCCTCCCCCAGCCCTGGCACACAGGGGGGTAGGCGGGGGAGGTTGTGGGGGGGAGCTGTCTGCATTTCAGCCCCCACAGCCAGAGAGACGCTTGGTCCGATAATCACTGGAGGGCAGGACTTGCCTCGCAAGAAAGCTGCTTTCTGCTCCCAGCCCCGAGCCGGGAGCCCAGCTGCCCATCAGCGGCCACGGAGCCCTGCCCCACCCACCCGCAAAGGCTGTGCAGTCGCCAGCTCCAGGCCCCAGCCCCACACTCGCCGAGCCTCTCAATGTACTTAGCCTCACGGCCCCGCTGCTGACTCCCCAGCCCCAGCAGTGCCTTGGCCTTTGCCGAACCAGCCCTGGAGCGGCTGCTAGGTGATCAGCTCCTCGAGCGTGGCGCTGATTGCTTCCTCCTCCTCTCTATCCAGCACCCAGCAGGGCCCGGGTGCTCCATGAATACCAATTGCAGGGACTGGCACAGGGGTCCCCAGAGCCAAAAGCATGAGCTAAGACACCAAGAATCCTTGCGTGGGGCTGTAACTGACTCATATCCTCTATGGACTGAGCCGGGGGGGGACTAACACCGGTGAGTTACAGGGGCAGCCTGCAAAAAGTCAGCACAGGCAACTGTCACCATTTTCTCAGGCGTCTTGCAGTAATTCAGGGTTTTTCATACAGCCTCAGCTCCCGGAGTCACGTGATCGGCCGAGCCGCTCAGCTTTCCTTTTTAAGCCCTGGTGTCTGCAAAGGAAAACTTGGAAAGTGGAACCTTAAAAAGCTCAGAAAAACAGAAGACAAATAAGAACCGCTCACTTTATGATGGCTTTTAAAAATCCCATCATTTCCAGAGCCAATCTCGGGGTGCATGACAGACTCAAGTTGTGGTCTTCGTATGGAGCCGTGGGTTCAAATCCCGCTGCTGACACCATGTAACGATCTTGGGGTTAATTCAATAATAAACCAGTGAATGAGAAAGGAATAAAACTTTAATAAAAAACTGGTGAGCCTCGGGAGTGAGCCACTGCACACAGCCAGGCGGTGTTCCCAACCCCCGCCTCCAGGGCACAGCACCAAATTCCTATGGTCATAATACTGTCCCTTATGAGGTAGCATCTCTAACTTATAATCTTCTACAAACGTGGCTCTACAAATCTCATGAGCGTGTTGGGGCCTGACTCCTGATTTCTGGAACACTCCGTGTCAGTAATGCTGTGCCCGGGACACCAATGCAGGTGGCCGGCTGACAGGGACAGGCGAGGCCCAGGGCCCAATGGAGCCGGCGTTTGTGCCCCAGCCGGGGTGAGCGCAGTGTGTGCACCTCACTCTGCCATGCGGCCTGTGAAAATATGCCAAAATGGCAGCAGGCAGGACGAAGCCTCCATATTTAAAGGCACAGTACACCAAAGCCAAATGACCGCCTCGCCTCCCCTGTGAATGCCACTCTCCCCGCATCCCACGGAGCATCATTCCAGACAGGGATGCCGTAAAGTCCCATGGCCCTGGCTAAATGATCCCGCATGCACGAGAGCGCCACCTACAGGGGCCATAGAGTCCCGCCACTCTCGGGAGACAGATGAGCACCAGGCTCCACCCCCTCGCAGCCTGCAAACGCCAGGTAATTAGCAGTGGGAGGGAGCTGTGGGTGTGGGAACGGCAAGGTTACGTAAGGCGGGAATGGGGCAGGATGGGAGAAGATGACAGTGTATGACTGTACTTAAAAGGATGGCAGGGTGAAGGGGTCAATTCCCGGCTCTGCTACTGACTCTGTGACCTCGGGCAAGTCATTTAAACTAGCCCGAGCCTCACTTCCCCATCCGTGAAATGAGGTTAACACAGCTCTGCCTGCTGAGAGCATAAACCCACCCGCACGTCTGGGGCTCAAAGTGTCACTGCAGCGATCTCAGGACCCTGCCCCGTGGAAACATCCACTGCCCACTTGGTGGGAGCAGCCGTACGATCTATCGGCTGCATCAGAGACCTCTCCCGGCCTGCGAGGGTAATTACAGAGCAGCCTGCCCAGGTCTCCTTACGCAGGTTCCCCCTCCCTTGTGGGAAAATTATAGTACAACCTGATGGATTTGAACAGCAAGTCTAGTTTTGATTATTTGAAATTTCATAGTAAACACACTATATAAAATTCAGTTAAAGTAATGAAGACATGGTAATAGACCCCACCAGAGGAGCCTAACCATAAAATCTTGCCTGAGAAGAACGGAGAGACCACCATTTTTGAGTGTGAATTATGAAGTGTGTAGATTATTAGTGTACCTATTGGGTTTCCGGGAAGTGGGCGGCCAGAAGCCCACCCACTGCTAAAGGATCCCCCCCCAGCCTAAGGGGAGGATCTACAGGACCTCAAAACCCAACTGAGTTCAGGGGACAACTAATAAAAGAACAGGGACAGGAGCGCGGTCAGAGGGTCAGAAGAAGGGAGCCTGACGGGGACACCGAGCAGAGAACCCCGGACAGCGCCCACCGCTCCTCGAAGGCGTCAAGGGAGCCAGCAGACACCGCCCAGAGGAACTCCGCCCGGAGACGTGAACGAACTAAGGATCGGAAACAAGCCCCACAGTCGCAGGAGTCTCCATTGGCCAACCGCCTCTCCCTGGTCGCGTAGATGGCCATTTTAGCCAGGGCGAGGAGGAGGTTGACCAGGAGGTCCCGCGGCTTTGTGGGGCCACGGATAGGGAGTGCGTAGAGAAGGAGGTGAGGGGAAAAGTGCAACCAGAAACGAAGCAGGATATTGGTGAGGAGCTGGTAGAGGGGCTGCAACCTGGCGCACTCTAAGTAAACATGCGCCAGGGTCTCCCTCACGCCGCAGAAGGGGCAGGTGTCTGGGACAGGGGTAAACCGCGCCAAGTACACGCCCGTGCTCATGGCCCCATGGAGGAGCCGCCAGCTGATGTCCCCGGCGGGCCTCGGGACCAGGGTGGAGTACAGGCTGGCCCACCGGGGCTCCTCACCCTCCACAGGTGGCAGGAGGTCCCGCCACTCGGTGTCGGGGCAGGACACGAGGGTGAGGACGTGAAGGGTGTGGAGCACGAGCGTGTAGAGCTGCTTCCTTGGCGCGGGTTGGAAACGGACCGGCTGCAGATCGTGCAGCTGGCTGGCGGAGAAGAGGCGGGGGGGGGCCGGTCGGGTCCACGGGGCAGGGGCCCGATGAAAAGGTCCGGAGGGCCCGGGGTGGAGGGTGGGCGGGGCGTGCCCTCACGCAGGACCCGGTCGAGGTAGGCCCGAGCAGTGGGCGGCAAAGCGGCCTTCACTTCCTGTAGTACGTGCCGGGGAGTACAAGGTCTGGAGAGCCCCATATGCCGAGCGAGCGTCAGGGGAAAGAAAGGCAGTTTCCTCAGGGAGGCTTTGCTAAAAGGCCACCGTGCTGCGGGGCCTGCAGACCAGCCATTCCTCATGGGACTCTGGTTCAGATTCCTGGCTCCCGGAGGGCAAAAATTTCCCCTGCCCTCTGTGAAGATGGGTGGGGACACAGTTAGCCTGTGGAACTCATTGCCACAAGGCAGGCTGGAGGCCAAGAGCTTAGCAGGGTGGGATATTTCTATGGAGAACAAGAGGTTTGAGGGTTTTAATAGTAAGAATTAAACCACTACCAAGGGCTGTACAAATGCCTTCAGGGCAGCAGCCGGCCCCCTGCTAATGGGGGTCAGGAAGGAGCTTGCCCTAGGAGCCAGTTATTCCACTAGGGGGTTTCTTGCACAGGCTCCTGGATTGGCCCATCAGAGGCTGCACTGATTGATGAGGTGCAGGAGGGCAACTCGCAGGTGAAAACCTGAAGCCCCAGCAGGCAGGTGGCCCGGCCCAGGCAGTGGAGGAGTGCTAGAGCCCAGCATGCAGCTTGCTAGGGGGACGGGCAGGAGCGGAGGTTGGATTCCAGAGCCGCACTCCCCAGAGCCAGCCAGCACACGCAGCTCTGGGCTTGAACCGCTACCCACAGCCAAGACTGGCCCGCTGCAGCCCAGCCTGGGGGCAGGAACCCTGGGGGGTCTCTGCTGCGATGGAAACCACGAAGTGTCAGGAGAGAGGTGTGTACAGCACCGAGCACAAGCCAAGGGCCTTGGTTCTGAGGAGCTTGCAGGGGCCTAGTGGATAGTACATGGAGGGGAGAGCTGGCTGCTAGCCCTGCTTTGTCACTGACCTTTGGGCAAGGCATTTCACTGCCCTGTGCCTCAGTTTCCCCACCTGTAATATGGGGATAATGCTACTGATCATAAGAGCGAGCGAGCTATTCTCTCCTCTCAGCATTACATGCTTCTTCCTGCTAAACCGTGCTGCGGACGGAGGAGAGAGATGGGCGTAGAGTCCTGCTTCCAGGGTGAATGAGTAGTACCTGCCTATGTGACTCCTGGGGACTGATGGTCCTTTAGCTTCCCTTATTCCTGGGAGGTGGTGCTAACGCTGAAGCGGGGCGGAAGGAGCCAGGAAACAACACTGCCTTTGCTTTCTGGGTACCAGGCCTTCCCCCCTCTAACTCCTGGGCCTGTGCCGAGACAGCAGCCGCTGTGTGCTTAGTGCAGCACAGACTGGAGCGGCCAAGACCCTGCAAACCCCCGTGCTCTCACGCCTGGGAACTCTTCTCCTGTTTTTTCACTTGATCCAAAAGAAAAGGCTGGCTGGCCCAGCAACAGAGCGGGGAGTGACACAGGACCAGGCCAGCTCTGGCCAGTGCTCCTGGTTTAACGGCCAGTCTCATGTTAGACAACGAATAAGAACCACCAGCCCCCACTGAGCTTTTCAACATCTGCTGGGGTCGTTTCGCCAGTCCTGGGGGGTTTGAGGGGCCTGACTCCTGAACATTTGGGCTGGAATCATGTTTTAGAGGGTGAGGAAGAGGGGCCATAGCCCTGGCCAAGGTACATTGAGGACAAGGAAGATGAAGACCAGAAGTTGCAGCACTTAACCATCCAGGGAAAACTGCAGGTGCCTAGAATTAGACAACACGCACCCACCACACATCCAGGGCAGTTTTGCACCATGCCTGCAGCTGGCAGGTGGTAAAAAAGCCAGGATCACCATTTCAAATTGCATGGAGAGGACCCTGTTCATTAACCAACCACTCGTGGGGGCTGCTATTTCATATCTCTGCAGCCATCTCTGGGGTGGAGCACAGTCACTCACCCCCATGCAGGGCTCAGCCCAACAGGGGAGAAATCTTTGGAAGGAGAATGACATGGGCCATAAGGGCTGAAGCCCACCCAGGACTGTGCTGTGAAGGCCTGATCCTGTTCCCGGTGGCATCAAAGGGAGTTTTGCTTTAAGGTCTCAGTGGAAAGAGCCCCCGCCTCCCCCCATGCATCTCACAGTCTAAGGGGCAGGCTGGAGCCACCCACCAGTCCTCCCCGAGCTGCAGGGAGGCATCTGAGCTCACCCCCATGCACCGGAGGCCTCTTGGAATGGCTGCACCACCCCACCATGTGCTCTCCCTCCAGCCAGCCCCCTGGGGCCGGGTGACAGAAAACGGGCCAATGCTCAGACAGCTGGTGTGCCGAGAGCAGTGCCTGCTCATTCTCGCCTCGTGCTCCCCCGTAGCCACGGCTGGGCTCGCGGACTGTCAGCTCCTGCGGCAGCGACGTCCTTTCTGCTGTGGGTTCGTACAGCCCCTAGCACGAGGGCTTGGGCCGTGGCTGCAGCTGAGACCCCACTGCAATGCAAGTCAATAGACACTGACCATGGAGGCCAAGCCCTCCAGTCACTACCCCCCTCCCCGGGAAGGTATGTACCCCTGAAACGATGCCTAGCATGGCCCATCCCACACTGCAGGCTGGGACCCCAGCCGGGCCTGGGAAGCAGCCCCGAGGGAGCGATGTGCAAGGCCTGGCCCTGCGACTCTGTTTCCTTCTGAGTGGCTGAGGCCCTGCCAGGAGGCTGCTGTGGGGTGAGAAGACAGGCACAGGGCCAGCCTAAGGCCAGGGCACCAGACTCGGAGCTCTGCTGCCCCCTGCTGTCCGGAACGAGGGGTCCAGTGGGTGGCAACCCCTGACAGCTGGGCTCCCAATCACAGAGAGGGGAGTGCTGGGTGGAGGGAGGGAGATCAAGGATCGTCCAACTCCCCCCCACCCCAAAACACACACCAAAAGATGCAAACTCACAGGAAGCAGCATGCACTGAATGGAGAGCACGTTCCCTCCCCCCACACACCCCATCCGCAGCTCCCCAGGCTGCTGGGCACAGACGGGTGACTGAGAGGCAGGGGCGGCTCTAGGCACCAGCAAAACAAGCTGGTGCCGAGGGCGCAAATCTCTAGCGGCGGCGCGCTGCGCGCGCCGGCGCCGCGGCCATGCCGCGAGAGGTCACGACGGGGCCCGGGGGACGGACCGCCGCGCAGGCATGCGCGAGGGGAGGAGCGCGCGCCGCTCCGCTGGACCTCCCAGCGCCTCGGCGCAGGCATGCAGCCGCCGCGCGCGCGCGCCCGCGCGCGCCAGCCGGCGCAGCAGGGGGGCCGCCACGGCACCAGCGGACCCCTGAGAGGGACCTCTGCCCCACACAGAGTGGGCACGTCCCGGGGGCAGGACTCCTTGGCAGAGCTTTGCTTGCCAACATCAATTGACAGGGTGCATGAGGCAATCCCTGCTACAGGCGCAGGGCCCGAAGGGGGCAAAATTCAAGGGCCCATCTCACAAATTAGAATCCGGTGCCAGCATCAAAATTGTTCAGCCCTTGAAAAACTTTCCACTTCTTTCTACTGCTAGGAAAGCTCAGCCCTCCTCCAGATTGCCCGTTTAGAAACCCCCACTCCGCTGGATTCCCTGCCCCCAGCACTCAGGCCCCTAGTTCTTTATAACCAATTATTGATTGTATTGGGGTGATGCCCTGGGGCCACACCTGAGATCAGGGCCCTGCGGTGCTTGGTGCTGTACATACAGAGCAAGAGACGCCCTGGCTTAAGAGTCCCTGCCCCAAGGAGCTTACACAGGGATTGTCACTTCCAGCTGAGGGAAAGTGAGGCCCAGAGTGACTAAGTGACTTGCCCAAGGGCTCCGAGAGGCTATGGCAGAGTCAGGCTGTGACCCCATCTCCAGTCCCAGCCTCACCCCTCTAACCTCAAGAGAGGCGCTTGCTCTAAGCCAAGGCATTTGGGGAGGGACGGACGAGGAAGGGAGAAGAGACACACTCAGACCTTAGGTTCTGGAAGCTCAGCGTAGTCCAGGGGTTGGCAACCTCTGGCATGTGGCTTGCCAGGGGCCAGGCCGGTTTATTTATCTGCCCCGTCGGCAGGTTCGTCCGATCGCGGCTCCCCCTCGCCACAGTTCGCCGCTCCAGCCCCGCGGACACCACGCGTGGCTAGAGCCCAGCCAGGCCCTGGGCCCTCTCCCCTATGGCAGGGTCAGACCCAGCAGGGACTGTGCCCCTTGCCTCCCTAGCGATCCCAGGAGACCTGCCCCACATGCAGGGCACAGCTGGACTTGTTTACCTGCCGTGTCTGCGGGTTCGGCTGCTCCAGGCCAATGGGGGCTGCGGGAAGCGGCATGGACCAAGGGATGTGCTGGCTGCCGCTTCCAGCGTGTGCCAAAGGTTGCCGATCCCTGGCGTAGTCCTTACCTGGAGGAGCAGATAATGCGCTGCCGGAGCCAGCCTCAGGCACTCGCCAGGGATGAGTCGTTGGAGCAGCGAACCCTCCACCTGCCAGAATCTCAGTTTTCATGCAGAGGCCGTTGCTGGTCCCACCAGAGAGAGAGAATCAGCAGCCACAGACCAGCCCATGGCCAAAGCTTGGCCCTCGGTGCCTTGTTTTAAATCAGGTTTTGCTGGAAACACGTGGCCTGGCGGCCTGCAGGTTAAGGGGTCATGTCCCCCCCCCCCCCCCCCAAGGACGCTGCTGCAGACACAAGAGCAGGGCGGGTCCTTAAGACAAGGTCAAGATTTATTTCAGAACAAGAGACTGAAAAGCGTGAGCCCCTCGGACACAACGCGCGGCTAGAGCCCATCCCCTGTGGCAGGGTCAGACAGCAGGGACGGCGCCCCTTGCCTCCCTAGCCATCCCAGGAGAGCTGCCCCACACGCAGGGCACAGCTGGACTCGGAGGGGTGGAGCCCTCAACCCCTCCAACTGAGGCTGGGCCGCAAGCCCCAAGGTCTGGGTCGAGACCCCTCCCCAGCCAAGCACCTTCTCTTGCGTCAGTGGCGCCCGGCTCAAGCCCTCAGCGTAGCCGTGACTTGTGGGGCTTTGCAGGGGGACAGCACCCCAGCCTCCTTCAGTCCTCCATCCCCAGCCCCCAGCCCTCCCCACGCCATCTCTGAGCAGTGGCCCCCTGCAGCTCTGCAGCCAGGCATTTCCTGCCCAGCTGGGCCAGGAAACATTCCCCAGCAGCTGCTAATTGCCCAGCTGGTGGGGAGAAGCAGCCGGACACCTCTCGCTTCCCGGCCCTGCGCGGGGGCTGAGGGGCCCTGACCCCTGGCACAGCTGGGGGGAGAGCAGCTCTGAGCGCCAGCCCCCACTAAAGCCACCACTTCCCAGGCCGGGCAGGAGACATCAGACAGGGGGCTCGTACCCTCAGCTGCTCCTCCCAGGAGGAAGGAGGCCCCCAGAGCCCAACCACCAGCTAATGAAAATCCCCCCTCAACCACCCCGAAGTGCAAACAGCTGGACCCACGCGCCAGCACCCTGGGGTGGGCCTGCTCCAGAACCCCCCAGTCCTGGATCAATGCAGGCCGGGAACATGGCCGGGCCGGGCCTATTCCCATAGCTGCCTCTGGGGTTAGTGCCAATAGCACCAACCCACGCCATGGCCCCATACAGACATGGACCCAAGACACCGCTTGGTCCAGCCGGCATGGCCTCCGTGGGAATCACCCCCCCACACACGAAATTCCAGATGAGCCTGAGTCAGGGGGAACCTACAAGCTCCGTTTGCAAAAAATAAACCAATGGGCAAGAGGACGTTCAGCAACCAAGGCTCAAAGATCCTGCCAGGCAGCTATAGCAATGGAGACCAGCTCCCGCACAGCGCCCTCCGCAGGATCACGTCCTCTGCACTAGGCACATGCAGGGGACACCCCTCCCCCCAAAGGGCAGCATCCTCCCCTTTGCTGGGCCATTTGGGGAGCTTTGGGCTTCTCCGGGCTGGTACAGTCAGATCAAAGAGCCGGAGATTTCACGGAGAAGCCGGGAACTGGCTTGACAGACACGAGCACTTAGTACCTGCTACCACCTAGTGGTTCCCACTGGCTCCCCCACAGGTCGAGGGCCAGAGCCAGGCTTCTGGCTCAGATCCCGGCCTGTTTTCCAAAGGGTTTCTTGGCAAAGGGTCTCGCCCCCCCAGATCACTCTATGGCCTGACGCACGTCAAGGCTCGGCGCCCCTTGGATATACCCCCAGGAATCTGTACCCCGCTCACTGGGGCCTGGCGGGGACCCCATTTGGGCAGATCCCCCAGAAACACCCCAGCACACAGAGATGGGCTCCCGCCCCTGGACCTGCCTTGCTTCTAGGAGCGTGTGGCTTTCATAGAGAGCAGCTTGCCAGGCCGTTCACCGCCCCTCCCCGCCCCACCGCTGAGTCCGGCGCAGCCTGCGCCGAAGGTCCCCAAGCCGAGCTCCCAGGCCTGGGAAGAACCGCTGGCCCCGGACAGGGCCCCAAAGAGGCGAGGGGCTGCAGACCCCCTTGTGCAGCTCGCGGGAGGTCATCCTCTGGAAAGGCCAAGCATGGAGTCCAGCTGGCCTGGGCCCCGGCGAGTCAGATACCAGCGCAGGCCTCTCTCAGGGCTTTGATCACAGGCGCAGGCCGAGGGGACGCCTGGCTGGTTATCAGCGAGATCCACTCCTGCCTCTGGGCCCTACGAGAGGTCGGACAGAAGAGGGGGTCACACACCAAGCCCCAATAATCCACACCCCTGTATCCCTCCAAAAGGGGAACTCCCCGAGCGCCACAGCTGCCCCTCAGTTTGAGGGTGAGGTCCCAGCGCGAGCCAGGGCCGGGGCTGAACGGTAATTCTAGGGCTGGGCGTCCCTACTGTCTCCCTCCCCAGCGCCGCCATCCTCATCCTCCCCCCGTTGCCCACTCCCACCTCCCCCAGCCACGTCCCACCAGTTCAGGGCCCCGAGATCTCACAGGAGGGGGCTGGGAGCAGGACATTTGTGGGATCTGTCAGAGCCTCAGGACACACTGCAGGGCTCCGGGGATGGAGGAGTTGGGTTGGCAGGTCCTTGCCACAGTCCCCACCTGTGCGCTCTGGCTTCCTCCCCATCCAGCCGCCAGGGAGAGGGTCTGCGAGCCCTTGCACCTTCCCCTCGAGGCCTCCCCCAAGATCCCGCAAGCGGCACTCGGAGAAACGAGGCTACGACACTCCCCAGATGTGCCAAGCCATAAGGTGCTAGCAACTGAACATCTCCTGCACAACCCCCTTCCTGCCCCATGGTGCCACTTTGGCAGGCCCAACGCCCCCTCCGCAGCCAGCCCGGCTTTGGGTCTGCAGCAGCCCCACTCCCCGCAGCCAGCCCAGGACCCCCCCCCCCAGCCCAGGAACCCCCCCAACCCACCCCCCACAGCCAGCCCAGGAACCCCCCGGCAGCCAGTCTCCCCAGCGGGAGCCCCGCACTCACTCGCTGGCTGCTTTGATGATGAATTCGGCGCTGGCCCCGCGGTGGTTGCGGGAGAGGCACAGGAGGAAGGCCGTGTCGGGGAGCCCCAGCGGCTTGGCTCTGAGGAGCTCCGCTCTCACGTGGCAGGTCTGGGCGTAATCCTTGACGGAAAACCTGCCGTCGCTGCGGGGGAAGCATGAGGGGTGGGGTTCGTGGGGTAGAGCTGGGTGATGGAGCCCCCGCCCCGCCCCGAACGCCCAGCTCCTGGCTTCCCGCAATAGGCCATGAGCTCCCGTACCCACAGACAGGGCATCCCCACCTGGGACCTCCAGCTTCCCCGCCCCCCTCGAGAGAGCTCTGAGCAGGGGGTTGGACTAGATACCTCCTGAGGTCCCTTCCAACCCTGAGATTCTATGAGTCTACGATATGGGCACTGCCATCGTACCCTGCCCCACTGCCCGCTCCTTCTTCCAGGGCTGGAGCCAATGCAACCCCCCGCTGGCTCTCCCTGCCAGCTGGAGAGGGGAATGGCAGGCGGGCACCCTGACATGCGGTGGGCACGGGAGCAGCAGGTTGATGCACCCCCCACCCGGGAGGTTTCGGTGCCTCTGGCCAGGGCAGCAGGGCCCCAGGGTGCAGAGGGGAGAGCCCGGGCGCCCCACAGACTTACTCCCTCCGGCGGGACAAAAGCAGCAGGTCGCTGAGGAGGTGCAGGTGGATGGGCTTGGTGCTCAGGCGGGGTCTGTACCCCACGCCCACCTCCTGGATGAGGACCTGGGAGAACTCCCCCGCCCTGACCAGCCAGCGGCCCCGGCTGATGAGCGGGATGGACTGGGGGGAGAGAGAGACACAGATCACCTTGTGCAGAGACCCCGAGGGGCAGGATCGGTGCCGGCCCGAGCCATGCACCAGCGCCCCCTACTGGATCCCTGCAGGGCACCACCTGCAATGCATCCAAGTCCAGGCTGGGCGGCAGGAGGTCCCACAGGGCGCTCAGCTCCGAGAGGTGTGATCATGGCAGCTCACCGGATCTCACACATCACTCCAGTCCCCGCCATATCCTGCTCCACCCACTCCAGCATCCTCCCCCATGTCCCAACCCAGCCCTCCCCCCACATGCCCCCTGCCGTGGGGCTGGAGCACCAAGAGCCGCCCCAGCGCAGAGCCAGGCCTCACCTTCGTCTTTACGAACTCGACTTGCTTCTCCAGCAGCACCAGCTCCTCGGTCTGCTTCATGTGCCGCACGTTCTCGTTGCAGGCCCACACGATCTGAGGAAGGGCAAGGAAAGCTGCAGGCCCTGCGGGGGGTGGGAGCTGGGCACTCTGGCTAGGGCTCCCCCCACCCCCTGCCACCCACCAGAGGGGGCAGAGACCAGGGAATCCAGGACACTTGGTGCACCCCAGGGGACGGGAAGGAAGGTTTTCCAGCCCTTGGACACTGCTGGTCTGGGGCATTATGGGACATTGCCCTGCTCCCTCCGACGATTGAAGTGTCGGGTGCACATGGCGCCTCCTAGCCCAGGATCTGCTGCAGGTGCCCAGGCTTTGCCCTAGTTCTCACTCGCCCCGGGGTGCCACCAGCCAGGCTCGGGATGGGCTGTGGGGTGGTGCATTAGGTCCCTGGGTGCCGGGGACAGAGGCTCAGACGTTCAGGCGTCCCACCCTGCAGAGACCTGCTGGGATGCTGTCACCCCAGGGCCCTGTGCACAGGTGATGCTCTGACTGGGGAACAGACCTCGGCTAGAGCATCTGAAGTGGGGGGGAGGATTCTTCTCACCCCAGCGCTTCTGCTGGTTCTAGGTAAGAAATCCCAACTCCTGCCTCCCCTGTTTCTCCTGGGGAAGACTCCGGGGAAAACCGGTGTGAGTCTGAGGACAAGGAAGCGAAGCCTGATTCATTCAGACGGGGAGGGATTTTTGTTTTTAAACTCAGGCTGTTTGTGAACACAATTAACTCAAAGGCCCAAGAAACAGTTGGGAGAAAAGCACTTTTTAAAGATTCAACCCAGGCCCCCAATTAATAGAGGAGGAAGCTCCAGTTCACCCCACCCCCTCGCTGGAGGGCTCCGGGGAAGTCAGCCAAGAGAAGATGAGCTAGTACCACACTAGCAAACAAGCAGGAAAAACCCCTATTTAAAAACACCTTCCCGGCATTGCCAGCGGCATAAAACGGCCCAAGCCTGTTTTATCGCCCCCGTCCAGGCACCTTTTGGACTCCCCAGAGCCTGGGAACGCGAGACCCTGGACGTGCTGCATTCTGGCCTCCCTTGGGGAAGGAAACCGTTCGGCTGGAGCTCTAAAAACCCACAAGCACAATCACTCCCCCGGTAACGTCCCAGGAAGGCGGCACGGTGCGCTGGCCAGACGGCTCAGCAAGCTCAGGTCTGACCAGGGAGGGGCGGGAATGCCGAGAGACAGGCCCCAATGCCAGAGGTTTTCAAAGCACAGAAGGCAGCGAGGCGCTGAGCACAGAGGCCAGCAGGACGCAGCACGTGCGGGAAGCGGTCAGGGGCTGAGTCCGCACCGGGCGGTGTGAGCTCGTGGGCCGGGACGAGCAGAGAACCAGGAACAGACTCGGACCAGAACCTTCTCCTACCGCTTCCCCCAGCTCCGCCAGGGAGCCGAGGAGCAAGCCCCAGAGCATAGCCCATCTCCGCATGCTGCCTCGCAGAGCCGCGGGGGCGCGAACGGCGGGTCCAGGCAGGCGGCGTGAGGACTGCTACGGCGCGGGGACCGGCACAGCCAGCCTGGGGCCGCCTCCCACAAGCACCCAATGGTGCCCTTACCTCTCCCACGGCCGTCAGGGCCATGCCAATGGAGCTGGCCAGTTCGGAGCCCGCCGGGGCCAGCTTCAGGATGTTCTGTGGGGCAGAGGGGAGAGCAGGAGGATCTGTCATGGGAGGGTCTCCCTCCCGCCACCCTACAGCTCCTTCCCCCTCCCTCCCAGCCCCCATATGCGGACAGAGCCTTCCCCTCTCTCCCCGCCCATCCCTACCCCTCTCCTCCTGCACACAAGCCCCCTCGGTCACGCCAGCGTTTCGCTTTGGCTGCAGCTCAGAGGACGCTGGCCTGGGCCCCTCTGAGGCAGGATCCTTGGGAGGCCAGCCCCAGCTAACCCCTCCGAGTGAGATCCCAGACGGCCCCTCACCTCCAGCAGGATCTTCAGGCGGGTGATCCTCTGGAAGGGCAGCACCAGGAAGGATTTCAGGGGCTGCCGCTGGCACACCGGCTGCTCCTCCAGCTTCCTGAGGACCTGCCGGAAGCGCCAGTTCTCCCGCCTGCAGCGTGCGGGAGAGAGGGGGCGGGTGAGGGGGCCCGAGGCCAGAACCACCTCAGTAGAGTGGCCCTGAATTCCCTCCCTCACTGTGCTACAGGCGCCAGGGCAAACGCTGCCCAGAGACCCCGGTTGAGTGCAGGCAAGGCCTGATGCTGGGAGTTCCCGAGCAGTGGGGTGTGGGGAGGGGGCTATTTTTCTGGGGTGGGGGGGGGAGATGAAGGATCTCCTCCCCCAAGCTGGGAAGGTACAAAAATGAAATGCAGCCCCGTATCAATTCCTGCCCCTGCTCACCTCTCCTGCCTGAACCCAGGAGGGACCTGACCTGGTCCCCACTGCTCCCCATTGCCTAGGCCAGGAGCCAGCAAGCTGCTATCAGCCCCAAAGAGAACCTGCAGCTGGGAGCATGTCCTGATTTCCTCCCTTCCCAAATCCGTACGCAAGCAGGGGAATGGGGTCAGCTGCCCTCAGGCATCAAAATAATGTGTTAACTCTGGAACTTAATGACAACCACTTAGTGTAACAATTGGTGACCGTTTTCAGCAGAAACACCCCTCCACCATGGAGACGTCGGAGAGGACAGAGACTTAGTGAGTTATGGAATCCTCCCCAAGGGACATTACTGGGGTTTCCCCGACAGTCCACTCCCCTGGGCGGTGCCCAGTCTAGTTCCAAACAGTCCAAGCACCCCCCAGGGACACCCCGCAGACTCTCAGCTCTCGCTGGCATGAAAGTTTTCCTGAGGCTCAGCCTCAGTGTCCCCATTGAGAGGGGAGCCATCTGGGAAGGGGCAGATGGGCTGTTCCAAGGGGCACAGACAGTGGGGAGGAGCAATTGGGGCACAAGCGCCCCCTGGTTATTCCTCCCCCCGCTGCACCCTCTGAGCCCCGGTGGCTCCTCACATCAGCTGCTGCATGAGCTGTTCCTGGTACATCTGGTTGGTGACGTAGGGAATGTAGACCCTGTGGAAGGCAGGGCAGTGCTTCAGGACCACGGCCCCCAGCCCCGCCAGGAAGACATCCTTGTCCATGTGCTCCTCGAGCTCCAGGAGAAACCTGCAGAGACCAGGAGTTGAGGGAAAGGATCCTGCCACTGAGCGAGGTTCGGGCTGGAGTAGCTGGGAGCTCCCTCCACAGCCCAGCGCTCCTGCCCCCCTCCCTGCAGCGCCCCCCGCTGGGCGAGGCTGGGACTGGCGTCGCTGGGCGCTCCCCACCGGCCGCAGTTACCTTTCGCTGACGTCCTTCACCTGCTGCAGGTTGGAGAAGAGCCGGTGCACCTCGGCCCTGGTCAGCGTCTCCCGCAGCACCAGCGATCCCTTGAAGTGGCTCGTGGCCACCGAGAGGCTGCGCAGGTAGGAGGCCTCTGATGTGATCATCTCAAACATGGCCTGGAGTGGAGACCGTGCGTCAAGAGACGGGGGCGAGCGAGCCAGCACGGCAGGGCCTGGGAACCCCCCGCGCCGTGGGACACGCCAAGGGGTGCCGGGCCAGCTGGTTAAAGGGACTTAGACACCTCACTGGGAGCCAGGCGTCTAAATCACTTTGCAAACATGAGTACCCAAGTCGGGCCAGCGCACAGCCACCAGGGAAGGGGCACAGCTGCCTGGGCAGCTTGGTGCCAGCCCTGTGGGCTGCTCCTGCAGCCAGAGCGCATTGGCACAGGGGAATGCCTCAGCCATGCCCCTTCCCCGGTCCGCCTACAGGAAGCGCTTCCCTTCCATTACAGGCCTCTTGCTCTGGGGACTCCTGCAGGGAGCGGCAGCCAGACAGCCAAGGCCCTTCTGGGCGCTGTAGGGTTTGCCAACCCTCCAGGATTGTCCTGGAGCCTCCAGGAATCCTATCCAACCAAAGCTGGCATCCCTACTGGGCACCGGCACAGGGCAGAGCCGGGAATACAACCCAGGAGTCCAGCTTCCAGGCCTGCGGCTGAATCAACTGACGCAGGCACATAAGAATGGCCATAGATACTGGGTCAGACCAATGGTCCATTTAGCCCCATATCCTGTCTTCCGACAGTGGCCAATGCCAGGTTCCCCAGAGGGAATGAACAGAACAGGGCCATTATCGAGTGATCCATCCCATCGCCCGGTCCCAGCTGCTGGCAAACAGACGCTAGGGACACCCTCCCTGCCTATCCTGGCTAAGGGGCACTGATGGACCTGTCCTCCCTGAACTTATCTAGTTCCTTTCTGAACCCTGTTCGAGTCTTGGCCTTCACACCATCCTCTGGCGAGGGTGGCACCGTGTGCTAGGAGACCAGGCGTCAGCAACCAGCCCTGCTGGGAACACACTGAAATCCAGGCTCTCCAATGCTGGGGTTATTTCTATTAGAGCAACAGCACTGGGAATCCCCTAAGGTGCTGGGGGCAGAGGTGGGGCAAATGCCCTGTTTGGAGTAGGAGAGCAGGGGCGTGCCAGGCTGCCAGCCCCGGAGACCAGAGGGAGCTGCACATCCCAGAGCAAGCCACAGGCCAGCTTCTGCCCTCAAGGCTGATAGAGCCCATTGGTCTCCTGGCCCCGGTTTTCAAGGTTGCATGTTAATGGTTGACCCCCAAGTGGGCAGGGTTTTGTCTGAGGTGGCACTGCCCCATCGCAGCACTGCCCCATGCCCCCCCTTCTGTTTTCACCAGGGCAGGGACCAGAACTGCTGGCTCTGGGGGCGGGGGCACCCCGCTTTCCCCCCTCCCCCTGCTGCCCACTCTGCAGGGCCATCCCCACACTGCAGCCGGTGCCCCAGAGTGATCAGACTGTGGCTGCAGCAGATGGCAGCTCTCTGCAGAACATTGTCCCTCGCCTCACCTCGCCTCGTGGGGGGCTCCTCTGCCGGGGCAGCTTCTGCTTGGGCTGAACCCGTCTCTGGCGGGTGGGAACGTCCCACCCCTACTCGCCAGCCAGCCGCACAATCAAACGATCAGCCCCTCCCTCCCAGCCCGAGAGGCGGCCGCCCTCCGCTACCTCCTGCAGGCGGTGCTGCCGGGGCGAGAGACTCTCCAGGAGCCGCCGGCTCTTCACCTCTGGGATCTCCTGCCAGAAGCAGAAGCTGTAGTCGCGGGACGAGATCTGCGAGGCGGCGCCGAGCAGGGAGGAGGAGAGGAGGCCAGCGATGGACAGGCTGGCGTCCACCCGGAAGGACGGCTCCTTGGGCTTGCGCTCCGCCGCCTTGAGGCGCTTCAGCCAGTAGTCTTGGTAGAGAGGCTCTGGGAGGGAGCGAAATGAGCAGGACATTAGCCACAGGGGCTTCCCAGAGTGCTTCATGAGTAACTGCATCCTTCAACGAGTCATATAACCCCAGGTCTGATGACACAACCCACCTGCTCCGCACACGGCCCTGGACACTGGGAAACCCTCTCCTGCTCTTCGGGGTGCCCATAGCCATTTCGGGGGCCCGGCCCAGCATCCCCATGAGCACGGCTGGCCAATGCGCGCCCGGAGCCCACTCAGACGGGTCACGGCGTGCTGCCGTCACCGGTAACGGCTGGAGAACTGAAGGACCTCTAAGGAGTAGCCAGCTCTGTTCCAACCACCCCTTGGGTCCTGGAGATGCCCTGGGCACATTCAAACCAGCCCTGACCAGATCGCAGGTGTTTGTGTGTTGTGCCTCATGGTTTAGACACAAGAAACCCTGCATCTCGGCAGGGGGTTACACCAGCTGACCCTCGCGGTCCGTTCTA
Source organism: Mauremys reevesii (assembly GCF_016161935.1). Classification (NCBI taxonomy): domain Eukaryota; kingdom Metazoa; phylum Chordata; order Testudines; family Geoemydidae; genus Mauremys; species Mauremys reevesii. Next base: position 3,568,375 of record NC_052643.1, read on the forward strand.
ACCCCGTGGTTCTCTCATTTCTCCCCCCACTGCCGGAGACCGTTACACAATCTGCACGCAAGGAAAAGCTCGCGCTCTTCAGAGGGAATTCAGTGCAGAGAGAGCTGGGTTTTAGCATCTCGTGGCTCCGATTTCACTGTGATGCGTGTAACTCCAACTGCACCAACTTTACCTGAAGGGAAACAACCAGACTAGAAAGAACAAGAGCGGCGCGCCCAGGAGAGAGCACAGGGTGTGGGCTTCCCCTCTGCTGCCCAGGAGAGGTCTGATATTTGAGGCCCAGCACACAACAGACAAAGACATCACGGTTTTGCAACAGCACAATTCAGTAGGCTCTTAAAGGGACAGCCTGCTCCAGGACAGGCTTGTGATGTTTAGTGACTCGGTTTCCCCTCCCTGGCGAGGGCCGGGCTGGTGGAAGTAGCATTGTGTGGCCTGCATTAGGGCTTGTTCGTGGCAGCAGCCTCCAGAAGCCCTTCTAGAAATTTCCCTCCATCCCGCCATGCTTGAGACCCTGCGGCCATCGCACAAGGAGCGGGTCAGTACTCACGTGTTTGCACGTATTTAGATTCCCTCTTCCACTTGTCCGTGTCCTTGGCTCCTTTCCCCAGCGGTCGGCGGAACAGTCTAAACAGCAGCGAGAAGCAGCTTTTAAACTGGGTCCCACCGGGACAGCCCCATGCTACAGCAAACATGAACTTTCCCCCATAACTCTGGCTCTTGCCTCATGCCCTACAGCGCCTCCTGCTGGTGGGTTTGCCTCATGCCCTACAGCGCCACCTGCTGGTGGGTTTGTCACTCATTTGTGTCCTTGTGCAAATCAAAACCTCTCTGTGCCTCAATGTACACAGGTGTAAAATGGATACGTAGGAATATGCCAGGTGGATCAGAAATAAAGGACACTGGGCTTAGTGGACCGTATCTGACAGTGGCCAGCACCGGCTGCTTCAGAGGATGTGTGAGAACGCACAGTAGCAGTGTAGAATAGGCCACTCCTCCAATCAGGTCTCTTCCTGATTTCTTATAGCTAGAGATTGGCTTAAAACTCTGAAGTGGGAGGTTTGCCATCCCTACAGAACTGTTACCTTGAACCATGGAAACTCTGGGTATTCTCATTATCCATATTAGCATTCAATCCATTTCTGGATCTTGCCAAGTTCTGGGCCCGACGACATCATGTGGCAGAGAGTTCCACAGTAACAGCACATTGGGTGATGTATAGTGTTAATTATCTCCCACACAGGAGATGTGTAAGACCATGCCCCTCAATCTTTGTATCTATCCTCACAACACCCCTGTGAGGAAGGAAAGTGCTCCTATGGCCATGTTATAGATGGGAAACTGAGGCCAGGAGAACCCACATGACTTGCCCCGGTCACACAGGAAACCTGCAGCAAAACAAGGCTTTGAATCCAGCTCTCCCCGGTACTGGGCTAGTGGTCTACCCCTGGGCTATCCTTCCGCTCTGAAAGGTACCAGAGAAATAAGGTCATCGTCAGAGCCGGGCCTGAATTATAAACCCCAGCTCTGCTCCAGATGTCCCCAGAGTTCCAGATGCTTGGATCATCCCATTATAGCAATAGGTCCCAGCCGGAAAGGCCAGCTTCAGGGCCTGGGCAGTGTAAGGATCTGGGCAGGGGTCGAATTGAACCTTTGGTTGCAACGATAACTATAAAAATGGGAACTGAGGGGGGCACAACACACTAAGTCTGCAGGCAGCCTGGAACCACAGCTATGGGAGAACAGACAGGAACAGCCCTCTGCTTAATCCAATGAGTTGTTCACTCTGAAACCTAATGATGGCACATAAAGCATCAACGCCCAAAGCACCAAAGAACTTGGAAATCATATTACAAAGATTTGCCCAAAGACAGGCACTTCACGGGCAGAGCTTAGTTTGTGGTGGGAACTAGAGGGCATCGCTGGGTACCCTCCCATTCAACCCCTGCACCCCACCCAGAATGATTACTGGGTATTGCCATGGATATGCCAGTGGCTTCAAGGAAAAGGAAGCAAGAATCCCTCTCTATGCACAAGTTGCATTGCAACTAAGAGAACCTCCCAGCCCCAGGGCAGCGATGCGGGGAGCTCCCCGGGGGGAGGCGGGTTACCTGCGCTCCGGACTTGGCATCTGCGTAGCTGTGGCTTTGGAGAGATCTTGCAGGGAGCCATGCAGGACCTTCCTCCCGGGGACCGGGGTGGGCTGCTTTGTCTCCATTTCCAGCAGGCCAGCGGCGCCCGTTGGCCCTGCAGCGCTAGGGGGCTCCTCCACCGGCTCCTCCGGGCCCATGCTCTCGAGGGCCGCCAGCTCGGCTGTGGGAGGAGAGGGCTGGCAGCGGAGGGGGGAAGGGTCAGCCCCTAGGGAGAGCAGGAGCGAGGGATGAGGATGGTGCAGGGGCAGAGGGGGCGGCCTGGCACCACGCTGCACTGGAGCCACGTCGTCAAAACAAAACCCGTGCCCGCCTCTGCTCCCCATCGCCGCGGGGCTGAGCTCACCAGCGCCCCCAGGGAGCTGCCAGCCTCATGGGGCCCAATCAGAGCCAGACGCCGGCAGAGCGAGCTGGAGATCCTGGCAACTGCCTCTGCATGGCAAGCCTGACGCCACCTGCCCGTCACCTGGATAACGGGAGAGCACACGTCTGCAACAGCAGGGGCTGCAGGTCAGGCCTGAGGGGCACTGGCAGGGCTGGAATAGCGGGTGCTGTGGGTCATGCCTGAGATGAATTTCCAGAGTTAGCAGGAGTCAGGCCCAGGACCCTGCCTGGTCCCGGTTATGGGCACTGAAATTCTCCCCCTCCAGGGCACTCCCGCCCTCCAAGAAGAGGGGCTGGGATCAGAGCCCCCTGCCCTCACCCCACATCCAAGCCAAAGCGCACTCGGGCCAGTCTCTCCACGGCCCCCGTCACGCGCTGGGCCCTGGATGCTGCCAATCAGGTCTCAGTGAAAGCTGCTGACGAGTGGGCCATGCCAGAGTGGATGGAGGCAGGACACCTGGGTCCTCGGGATCCAGGCCAGGTGGCATCGGGGTCCTGACAGCAGCCAGCAACCAAGCCCAGCCCCCATCTAAGCACCCAAATGAGGCGGGTCAGATTTTCAAGGGGGCTCAGCACCCCCTCCCTCCCATGGGTCCCAAGACGGTGGTGGGATGGGTGGGGGTCACTGGTCTGCAATGGGAGCTGGACGATTTTGGAAATGGGGCCAGAGGGAGGCAGAGATCGAGGCGTTTACCTGGGGCGGGGTGGGGGGAAGGAGGGAGGAGACGGGCGCACAGACCTTTGGAGTTGTCGGCCAGAAGCGGGACCCTCTCCGCCGCCGTCGAGCCTGGCTCCGGGGAGCTGCCCCGGCAGGCTGCGGGAAGGCCGGCCTTGGCGCTCCTGGGGCGGAAGAGACCGGCCAGGAAGGGGCAGAGCTCGGGGCGGCTCTCCGGCCTGGCTGGCTGGGGTCTCTGGGTCACCGGGCAGGAGCCGTGTCTCTTCACCGGCGCCGTGGCCCTGGGCGGCGAGTCTGACCGCGCGCGCTTCCGGCAGAAGAAATCCATGGGGGCAACGAGAGGCCTGGTGGAGGGAGGAGAAGGGGGCTCAGTCCTGGCCAGGCGGCTCGTTCCCACTTCGGGGGCTGGCCTCTCTCGGCAGCTGGGCACCCGGAAAGGCCCCCGGGGACACCGACAGGGTCAAGTGCCCTCCTGCCATGCTCACCGGGCCACCCGGCACCCACGCCCCAAACACCAGGCACATAAGCTGGGCCGTGGCTCGCCGGGCAGGTCCCTGGGTGGCACTGGGAGGGCCGGGGTGCCCTCAGCTCCCCCCAGCTCCATCGGCACCCTGGCTCGGAGGCTGCTAGCCCAGGACTCCGCTCAGGCCCTCTCTGCAGCCCTAGCCACCTGTCTGGGCTCGGCCCACAGGCCAGAATCCAGCTAGGGGGCAGATGCCCCACCCTGAGCTCCCCTCTGGGAGGGGAGGGGAGGGAAGCCCCTCGGTGCTCTGGGATCAGGACCAGCCAAACAGGGGCACAGCACCCAAGGGGAACTCTGCCCGAGCTGGGCAGGCCCAAGGGGCCAGCTGGCCCCCTCCCACCCATGGCCAGGGAGATGCAATGCGAAGGCCACGCTGCTGCTCACCTGCTCGGCCCTGGGTGTATCACGCCGCCCTCGGCGATAGCTCCTGGCCAGGCCCAGAGCTCCCAGGGCTAAAGCAGCCTCTTACCTGGAGGATCCCCCCCAGCCAGGGAGAGCAAGAAGCTACAGCTGCTCCCACCTGCAAATAAATAACCTCCAGGGCTCCCTCGTTAGTGGCTCCTTAAAGGGGCAGCACGCCAGGGGCATCCTTAGCCAAGGTCAGCAAGGGTGGGCACCCAATGGAGCAGATGGCAGCGGGGCAATGAGGGCAGTTCTGGGGGGGGGGGTCCTTGGCTCCCCCAGGTGGGGGCTATTTACCATCCTAACTAGGGCCAGGGCGGGACGTGGAGAGCTCTCCCAGCACCAGCCCATTCCCGGTTTCTAAGCTTGGGAGGGGAGCTGGTGCAGGCTTCCCCCTAGGGCCAGTCTGCAAACAGGAGGCCCCGAGCCCCTGGGGGATTAACCCTGGAGGCTGGCCCCAATCCCCCTCTGTCCTGTCCCGGCCGCCTGCCCAAATGGCTCTGCCTCCTACGTTGTGCTGTTGCACACGGGTCCACTTCAGGGGTGGGCTGAGCCCCGGGTGTCTCCACCCGGAGCCAGGGGCCGGGAAGCCCTCAGAGATTGGTTAGGAGGATGGGGCAGGAGAGGGTGATGGGGATACCCCACGGCTTGTGCTGCCGTCTGTCCCGGCAGAACTGCCCAGGGGAGGAGGTCGGCAATGGCTGAGTGAGCGAACGGAGCAGGGGAGCAGAGATCCCTCCCTTGTGCGAGTGAGCACCAGGGATCTGGACGCAGGCCCCAGGCGGGAGCTCCAGGACTGGCTGCCTCCGCTAGCAAGGGGCTAGGCCAGACCCCTCAGTCAGTGCCCCCCTGCCTCCCCAGCACGAGCCTGGCCTCTGGCCGACTGCCCCATCCGAACGAAGGCTTTCCCAGCCTCCTCCGGGTCTCGCCCCTTGCCTTAGGCTCATGGTGGGCATGGCCCCAGGAGGGCGCGGAGCTCGCAGGTGCCGCCGGTCGTGTTGCCAACTTAGCGTCTTTGTCACCAGATTTAGTGACTTTTTGGTTCCCTAGTGAGAAAATAAGTGTCCAACTGACCAGGGACAAATCTACTGCCAATGACAATGATGTTCAGAGAAAGACGTCACCAAACCATTCACAAGCAGCTCAGTAGTGTTCATAAAATCCATGCCATGCTCTCACTACGTTCTGCTGCACCCCAAGTCAGTGTCATTCCGTCTCGGCGGAGCGGGTCCTCGGAAGGAATCGCATTGGGCTGGGATCACTAATCTGCAGGCGAGGAACAGAAGTTTGTGGGGGCTAATGAAATACGTTGCTAAAGCCAGGCGCACTTTGGAGAAAGCAGCACGTTGGCCAGGGCTTGGTTTTACCCAGATGCTCTTTCTCGCTGCTCCGTAGTAGGCAGCACAGCCTGTGATGCAGGGGAAGATGGCTAATGAAGCGGGCAGGGTGGAGGAGGCAGGTTAGCCAGCGAGGAGAGCCGCACGGATGGAAGGTGGGGTGGGATGAGACAGGCCATGTGCCCCAATGGAGCGAGGGCACAGTGCCCCCAGGGATGAAGCCCTTACTACAGGATCAAAGGTGGAGCTGGCTTGACTTCAGTTCCCCTTTACGCCTTCCCCTGGCTTGGCCTGGGGTTCGCAGCTCAGAAATGAACCCCTGGAAGCAGGGGGAAGGGGTCCAGCTAGCAGAGTTTTGTTTTTAAATCTACTTTCTTGGCTCCCTGCAGCGCCGAGCTCAGGTCAGGTGAATTCCCCCTTCCCCGTGGCTCTGGGCTCTTCCTTTCACTCACCCGTCGGCTCAGATCCAGGCTGGCAAGAAAGGGAGGCTCGGCCGAAATGAACCAACCCCAGCCGGGCTGGGCTGCCCTGTACCGAGCGCCCGTCCCAAAGAGCAGGGGGCGCCCTCCTGATGATGACAGCGTCCTGGTGTCGAACAGAACGTAGTGAGAAGAGCGTGGAATGGAGAGAGAGAGAGAGAGAGAGAGAGAGAGAGAGAGTGTGTGTGTGTGTGTGTGTGTGTGTGTGTGCGCGTGTGTGTGTGTGTGTGCGCGCAGGGGCAGCTCTAGGAATCCCAGCACCCCAAGTAGGGCGGCGCGCCGCAGGGCGCGCTCTGACGGTCGCCGGTCCCGCAGCTCCGGGGGACCTCTTGCAGACGTGCCTGCGGAGGGTCCGCTGGTCCCGCGGCTCCGGTGGAGCATCTGCAGTCATGCCTGCGGGAGGTCTACCCGACCGCGGGACCAGGCATGACTGCGGAAGGTCCGCCGGAGCCGCCTGCCGCCCTGCCGGCAAAATGCCGCCCCAAGCGCGTGCTTGGCGCGCTGGGGTCTGGAGCCGGCTGCGTGTGCGCGCGCAGTTCTGTTTGGTGACATTTGTGATTCCTTTTGAGAGCTTAAACAGCTGCATTCAGGATTTGTCTGGTGACTTCCGGCTATGGGGATGGAGTTGGCATCACTGCGGGGCTGGCTGAGGGCTGGCAGGGACCTTCCCTTGCTTTGACTTTGGCCTGCCCCGGCCAGGCCTGTCTCTCTGCAGCACCCAGGCTGGGCTTGGCACTGGGCGGGGAGTTGCTGGGCGAGGTTGGGGGGCCGGGCTGCGAGGTGCCTCCTCCCCTGGTCCCGGTGCCGGAGAGGGACGCTGTAGTGGCCCAGTCCCATGGGCCCCCCTGAGCTCAGATGCTTGCTGGGGCCACACTCCCATCGCTTACACCAGCATAACCCCACTGGCAGCAAGGAGACACCCCGATTTACTCCAGCACGTGAGTCTGGCCCCTCTGTTTACGTCTGATGCTCTCCCCACCTGCAGCACTGGGGGCAGGGGGGGCTGGTTCCGGCCTGGGCCCCCAGAGCCGCCTCTTTTGCAGCACACAAGAGGGCCTGCGTGAGGAACTGGGACTGTTCTTACTGTGGCCTGTGAATGCTGAGTGGGGAGTGTTGGCCTGGGAGGACGATCTGGGAGATTGGCTGGAGGGAGAAAAGCTGAGCAGTGAGACTCCAGGAAGGGGTTAGAGGCCAGGTGACACCTCTGCCCGGGAAGCTGAACAAAGGCTGGGGGGGGAGGAGACGCTGGAGTGAGAGGAGTTTCAGGAGCTGGCTGGGGAGCGGAGGGAAGGACAGACGGGGCTCTGACCCCCCCAAGGGGGCTGTGATGCTCCCGGGACCCCAAGATGGACCTAATTGGGGAGGATCCTGTTGTCTGTGCCTGCAAGGCCTGTCTGGGACTGTGTTCCCGTCATCTGAATAAACCTTCTGCTTTACTGGCTGGCTGAGAATCCTGGTGAACCGCAGGAAGCTGGGGGTGCAGGGCCCTGACTCCCCCGCACTCCGTGACAACCTGTCTTTGATTCTTTCGCTACCACCCTGGCCCGAGCCCAGGGCTGGCACCAGCGCCAGCCTTGGTCCTGCTGCCCCCGGACGGAGAGGGCACCCGCAGTCTGCAGCAGGGCCCAGGTCACCCAGCAGAGCAAAGTCACAGAACCCCTTGGCCCAGGCGCTGGGAACAGGGGAGCTCCACTGAGGGCCCAGGTTCGCCCCTGCCAGAGACGGCCCAGCCCGTCAGCCAGTAACACGGTACCCGCTCCCCCAGGACACCTGGCTCCTTCCTGCTAATCCTGTGCCACGGAGAGCCCTGGGGTGCACCTCCCAGCCATTCGCCTCCCCCAGCCCAGCCCCGATGGCTCCTGCCCTGGGGTCGGGGCTTGCACACTGCGCTGCTGTCCAGCGCTTCCCCCCAGCAGCGCTCAGCTCAGGCCCGTGCTGGGCTGGAGACAGGCCCGATCCAAAGGTCTGGGTTGGTCACGTCCAGCTGGTTGGTTCTGCCGTTCATCAGGGGCCTCTGGCAAAGTTTGGATCTGGGTCTAGGTTTGGATCCAGCCCCTCGCCCTACCCCCAGGGTCGGGGGGTCGTTGACTTTATCTTCACTTTGGAAAGCTTTTGATACCGTCTCCCACAGTGTTCTTGCCGGCAAGTTAAAGAAGTAAGGTGGATAGAAAGCTGGCTAGATCGTCGGGCTCAACGGGTAGTGATCAATGGTTCCATGTCTAGCTGGCAGCTGGTATCAAGTGGAGTGCCCCGAGGGTCGGTCCTGGGGCCGGTTTTGTTCAGTATCTTCATTAATGATCTGGAGAATGGTGTGGACTGCACCCTCAGCGAGTTTGCAGATGACACTAAACTGGGAGGAGTGGTAGATATGCTGGAGGGTAGGGATAGGATACAGAGGGACTTAGACAAATTGGAGGATTGGGCCAAAAGAAACCTGATGAGGTTCAACAAGGACAAGTGCAGAGTCCTGCACTTAGGACAGAAGAATCCCATGCACTGCTACAGACTAGGGACCGAATGGCTAAGAAGCAGTTCTGCAGAAAAGGACCTGGGGGTTACATTGGACGAGAAACTGGTTATGAGTCTGCAGTGTGCCCTTGTTGCCCTTGTTGCCAAGAAGGCTAACAGCATTTTGGGTTGTATAAGTAGGGGCATTGCCAGCAGATCGAGGGAAGTGATTATTCTCCTCGATTCAGCACTGGTGAGGCCACATCTGGAGTACTGTGTCCAGTTTTGGGCCCCACACTACAGAAAGGATGTGGACAAATTGGAGAGAGTCCAGTGGAGGTAATGAAAATAATTAGGGGGCTGGAGCACGACTTATGAGGAGAGGCTGAGGGAACTGGGCTTATTTAGTCTGCAGAAGAAAAGAATGAGGGGGGATTTGATAGCAACCTTCAACTATCTGAAGGGGGGTTCCAAAGAGGGTGGAGCTCGGCTGTTCTCAGTGGTAGAAGATGGCAGAACAAGGAGCAATGGTCTCAAGTGGCAGTGGGGGAGGTCTAGGTGGGATATTAGGAAACACTATTTCACTAGGAGGGTGGTGAAGCACTGGAATGGGTTACCTAGGGAGGTAGTGAAATCTCCTTCCTTAGAGGTTTTTAAGGTCAGGCTTGGCAAAGCCCTGGCTGGGATGATTTAGTTGGGGATTGGTCCTGCTTTGAGCAGGGGGTTGGATTAGATACCTCCTGAGGTCCCTTCCAACCCTGATCTTCTTCTTCTTCCCAACAACACACCTCCCTGGTTCCCCTCGGCGGTGGGTGATTGCCGGGCCTGGGCTAAGCATGTGCTAAATAACCAAGCAGGCCACGCTCATGTGGGGGGCCAATGGGCAGAAGCGAGTGACCTGCAAGCTGCGCAGGGCACCAGTCGGGAACAGCCCAGCCACAGCTGGGACAGCAGCGGATGCAGGGGAGAAAGACTGAGGGGCAGTGGCAGAGCTAGGAGGAGCCCTGGGCTGAGGTAGCAGGACAGGACTGAGGTGCGTTGCCATAGCAATGGAGAATCCCTGTCCACTGAGGGGCACCAGCGGAGCTGGGTGGGGGGGGCAGTTCAGGAGGGGAATAGCAGGGGGCTGCGGGTCAGGATTGAGGGGCACCAGCAGGGCGGGGGGGCGGCTCAGGAGGGGAATAGCAGGGGGCTGCGGGTCAGGATTGAGGGGCACCAGCAGGGCGGGGGGGCGGCTCAGGAGGGGAATAGCAGGGGGCTGCAGGTCAGGATTGAGGGGCACCAGCGGAGCTGGGGGCGGCGGCTCAGGAGGGGAATAGCAGGGGGCTGCAGGTCAGGATTGAGGGGCACCAGCGGAGCTGGGGGGGGCAGTTCAGGAGGGGAATAGCAGGGGGCTGCAGGTCAGGATTGAGGGGCACCAGCGGAGCTGGGGGGGGGGCAGCTCAGGAGGGGAACAGCCCAGCAGTGGGCATGGCCCAATGGAACCAGTGAAAGAAACACCCGTCCCCCAGCAGCGAATTAAGGCCTTTACTGACGCGGAGTCCGTGCAAACCCAGCCCCTGCCCCGGCGTCTCCCTCTTTCGGCTCAGGCTGGAACAGCGGGTGAGACGGCAGCAGGGGCTGGTCCCGCCCTGGCTCCTTTGCAGACCCCCCAGCCGTGGGCAGAGGATCCTGGCCCCCCACCCCGTCCGGGCCAAGACAGGAGCTGAGCTGGGCCGGGCAGTGGTGGAGGGAGCCGTGGCTGGCCCCTGCCATGACAACGAGGCAGATCCAGCCCCCCAGGCCATCGCGGGGGAGCGCCAGGGGCAGGGTGCCAGGCCAGCGGTGCCCAGGCTGGCAGAGCAGTACAACCTCCAGGGAAGGGGAGGGGCCTGAAGCCCGGCTTTGGCGATGCTGTTTGGGAGGCGACCCCCTGCCTTGCAGCCCCCCTCAAAGAATGGCAGCTCTGGGGATCACTAACGGGGTCCCTCCTCCCTGGAGTGATGCTGGCCCAGGCTGGCAGCAGTGGGAACGTGCCCCCACCCTGCCCCTGAGAAGCCTGGGGGCCGTGGAGGTGGCGCACTGCTCCCCCCGCGAGGGGCCCATCCCAGCTGGGGAGACGCTTGCCTGGCTGGTCCCTGCCCTCCAGGCAGATGATGCTCTGAGTGTGTGCTGCCTGAACACGCGAACGGCCGCACTGGGTCCCCCTCGCCCAGTATCCTGTTTCAGACAGGGGCCAGGGCAGAGAATTCATTGCCAGATGGTTCCCCCCGGCTGGCCGTGCCCGCGGGGAGCAGGCCAGGATCCCACCCAGAGCAGCCAGGAAACCACGTAGGGAGCACGGAACAGCAGGTCTGTTTGTGGAGAGGGTTCCCGGGGCCTCGTTCCCTCCCTGGAGCCTGAGTCAGCAGTGGGGAGCGCGGAGGCCGTAGGAGATCGTCCACCTGTTGCTACCGTCGCCCGGTGCAGTTCAGTGGGTGTGCCCAGGGCGCTGGCTTGGCAGCCCTGCCCCCAGCATTGGGTACATGGTCCTGCCCACGCTGCAGGGCTCCGGCTGTGTTCCCAGGGTCTCCCCCGGCCGGCTCACGCCTGCTCCTCCTCCAGCTTGCACGTGGCGCGCTTGAGCCGGTCGTTCTCACGCAGGTTGCGCAGCCGGGCACCCCAGCTGGTGATCTCCTCCACGTGCCCCTGAGGGACCCAGCCCCTCTCCCCGTCCGACAGGCGGATCCCCTCGAGCCAGCCTGGGCGGGAGAGAAGGAAACATTAGGGAGGGCGGGTGGCACTGCCTGGCCTGCCAGCCACTTCGGGGGCTTGAGGGAGAAGAGCGACGAAGCCAGGACCCCTCACCGTCGCTGGTCCTCGTCTTGACCCCCAGGATGTCCGCCTTCTCCAAGCTCAGCTCGTCGTGCTCCTGGGCCTTGTATGCCTTGATGCACTGGACCTGGGCGGTATCTGGAAGCAGCAGCAAGACACAGAGGGTCACGCGCCGTCCGGGACCCCAGACAGGGCCCTTGTGAGCGGGGTTTGGGATCCGAGGGAAGGTGCTGAGGGAAACGCAGCGATTGTCATGCTCCGGTTATTATCGCCTTCGCTTGGAGCGGCCTGGGCTGCAGCAGGAGCAGAAGCCTCTGCAGCTGGGATTCTGCTGCTGCCTTTTGCCGGTCGGAGCCGTTCGGGCCACGTGCCGAGCGAGGATCGGCCGACACGTGCAGCCCCCGGCAGAGGGAAATGGAGGTGCTGCTTTTGGAGCGCCAGCAGGGGGAAGAGCACGGAGCCTGTGGCCGGCTGCTCCTACCCACGCTGGGACCCTCAAGGTTCCACCGGGGACAAAATCTCCCTAGTGATGTGCGACCAGGCTGGTCCCCTGCTGGGTTCTAGGAGGCGGGCGGGCGCGTTCTCAGGGGTACCTGCATTCTCAGTGACATGCTCCCTGTCCGTCTGGGGGCTGGAGGGGACCATTGCCGAGATCCACCGCTGCTTCTCGCTCCTGCGGGGCCAGACGGAGCTGGTCAGCACAGTCCTGCCAGGACAGGCGAGGCTCCCACAGAGCCACCCAGCCCGACCCCCTGACCTGAACAGGCTCAGAACTGGGGAGAGCCGTGATCGGCAGCGGGTCACCGAGCTCCACAGGCCAAACCCAAATCCCAGCCCCAGATGCCCCAGAACTCCGGGACGGTTCTGATCCAGCCCCGGGGGCAGGGCCAAAGCTGGCAGCCTGTGGACCAGCTCTGGTCCTGGCTGGAGTCTGGTGGAGCCGCCCCGACGAGCTCTCTATGGTCCCCACGCCGGTGAGCCCGCCTCCGGGGCCAGCTGGGTCCCTCCCTACCCGGCAGCCTGGTGGCTTGGGGGACGCGTGTCATGCCCTGCCACAGGCGGGCTTGGTGCCCATGTCAGCTGTGCCCGCTGCTGGGACACTGGCGCTGCTCAAGGGCTCAGCAGGCCCCCTGCTGGTGGAGTCCCCGGCCATCGCTCAGCCGCAGCTCCCAGAAATGCTGGCTCTCCGCTGGCCAGGTCCCCACCAGCCGGCCAGCAAGAAGGGCTCCCGTCCCAGGCTGGTGCGTAACCCTCACCCGAGCCAGGTGACAGCGGGCAGGAGCCTCCTCTCCCCCTCCCCTGGGGAGCTGAGTGTCCCATGGAGACGGCCCTGCCCCACTGGGCACTCACTCGGTCTGTGCCCGCAGCAAGACCTGGTGCTTCAGCCGCTGGCTGTCGAAGAGCTGGAGGTGGAAGATTTGTCCCGGGACCCCGTGAAGCCTCCTGCTCAGGTCGGTCACTTTCAGCTCCGGCATCTTGGCGTGAACAAAGACAGCGAATTTCCCCGTCCTGGGTGAGACGGGCAAAGGGAGAGATGGTGACCGAGGGGCAGCAGCTCCCGGTGCTCAGCACCGGCGCGTGGCAGGCGCCGACGCCTGGGGAGCGGGACACGCTGCTCCTGTGCAGGAGGGAACTGGGAAACGAGGTACGGGCAGGATCGGCTTCCACTCTGGGGCCTGCCCAGATGACAGACGGGCCCAGGCTGCTAGGGTGACCAGATGTCCCGATTTTATAGGGACAGTCCCGATTTTTCAGTCTTTTTCTTATATAGGCTCCTATTACCCCCCACCTCCTGTCCCAATTTTTCACATTTGCTGTCTGGTCACCCGATGTGACGAAGTGGGATTGTTCTTAATGTTTCCCCTGAATACTGTGTGGGGGCCTCAGTTTCTGGCCAACACTCTGTCTCCTGGCAACTAATGGCCAGGGACCTTCCCCCCTGCCAGGGGATGCTAAAGGTGGGGGAGAACAAAGAGGTCAGGTGACCTCCTGGCCCAGGAAAGGAGCTGAGCAGAGAGGAGGGGCTGGAGGGGGTTTCAGTTGGGACCTGGCTGGGGATGAGGAGTGAAGTGCAGACAGGGGGGGTCTGGCTCACTGCTCCCCAGAATGGACCCGGCTGAGGGGTCCCGTTCGCTGTACCTACAAGCTCTGTTTTAGACCCTGTTCCTGTCATCGAATAAACCTCTGTGTTACTGGCTGGCTGAGTCACATCTGACTGCGAAGTGGGGGTGCAGGACCCTGTGGCTCCCCCAGGACCCCGCTGGGGGGACTCGCTGTGGGAAGCACACGGAGGGGCAGAGGATGCTGAATGCTCCAAGGAGAGACCCAGGAGGTGAAGCCGTGTGAGCTTCTTGCCCTGCAGACAGTCTGCTCCAAGGGAGAGGAGGCTCTCCAGAGTCCTGCCTGGCTTGGTGGGGAGCAGTTCCAGAGCATCACCCGGGGACTCCGTGACACCCTACAGGCTGCGCATCCCCCAGACGCCGCCGGGACCTCACCCCTGCGGGCCAGAAACCACCACAAAGTTGTCTGGGCTCAGAGCACCAACTTCAGGGTGAATGTGGAGCCTCGAGCACCTGCTCCCGAGCTGTGACCCTTTCTCCTCCCAGCACCGGGGCAAGCGTGAGTGGGCAGGAGAGCTATCTACAGCCTGTTAGCCCAGGGTCTCGTCCCACCGCCTCCTCCTGCTCCTCCGGCCCCGTGAGTCCGAGGGGGCCAGCACGTGAACTCCAGCGGAGGAGAGCCAGGCCGGCTAGACCCACGCGCCGCAGGACTATCCCATCCGTCCCACGCAGCTCGCCCCGCCCTGCCCCGCCACTCACTCCTTCCTCCTGGAGAGCAGGAGGCAGTCGTTGAAGAGGTGGAGATACACCGTCTTGGTGGAGAGCTTGAACTTGGCGGCGAGGGTGCTGCTGAGCTGCATGTCCACTTCCGCCAGCTCCCCATGCTTCACGAGCCAGCGCGACTGCGAGATCAGTGGGAAGATCTGCCCAGGGCCCCGGCCCAGAAAGGAGGAGACGTCAGAGCCGGGAGGGCATGCAAGGCTCCATCCCAAAGACACGAGGATCACCAGACCAGGACACATCAATGGTCCAACGTGAACCTCCTATGATGTAGCTGCACCAGGGGCTTGGCTGCTGGAGCCCAGGGGCTCAGCTGCAGCCTGGGGCTCAGTAAGGATTTTATTCTGGCTGTGGTTGGGGTGGGGTGGCTGGGTGATCAGTGAAAGATACAGAGCGCGAAGGAGTATGTGGCCATATGGACAAGGCATCCAGAGCCCAGATCAGCGTGTGAACTCAGAGCCCATCACCTGCATGCTACGAGATTGGACTTCAAACCCCACTGGAGCCTGGGTTCTGAGGCAGGGCCGACCGAGCGTCACCCTGTCGAACTCACACAGTGTCGACCCCAGATGTGTCTGTGGCTAGAACACCTTTGGGTGGGGGCACACCCTGTGCAGAGCCCAGGGCCAGATCCCCACGGGGCGTACGTCTGTCGCTCTCCACTGGACACACAGATTGGCACCAGCTGAGGATCTGGTTGATTCGCCCCGTGGGATCTCCTGCAGTCCCTGGAGTTGGCCCAAGATGCACACGGCCCAAGACACACACACCCTGGCTGTATTTTCTCTAGGGGAGATCCAGTCTCGGTCTGTGTTCTCTGGGTTCACTGCTTTCTGGGGGAAACCGACCTTCCAAGGACTCTGCCCCCCGTCCGCTTCCTGCCACACGAGTCCCCGCGCTCACCTTACTTTCAAAGTGGATTTTCTTGTTCAGGTGAATGAGCTCCTCGGTTCTCTTCATGGACTGGACGCTGGCGTTGCATTCCTTCACGAGCTGGGGAGGCAAGGGAGCCGTTAGCCGCCACCACGCCGAATCTCCGCTCAGCCAGTGCAGAGGGGCCAGAAAGCCCTCAGGGCCGGCCAGCTGAGAATCTCCACCAGATGGCACAGAGCCAGCAGAACTGGCCCCGGCATCATCCCCAGAGAGCCCTGTGCTCCAGACAGTCCTGGCTGGCATACAGTCCTCTGGGGACACGGGGAGCATTGTTGCCAGCTGGTGGAAGTTAGAGCTGCCCCATAGCTGCTCTAACCTATGCCAACACCCAGGGTGTTGCCGAGGTGTAAGCGATTCCCTGACAGTCCCCTCTTTGCCGCATGGCATTGCTACTCAGTGCCATGGAGAATCTGGGCCAAGACGACAGAGAGGCCACAACTCTCCCTGCAAGGACACCTGCCCCAGTCACACACCCCCCCAAATCAGAAAGGCCCCAAGGTACACCCTCCCCTCTCCACACACACACAGCTCCAGTCACAGAGACGAAGCAGTGCCCAGCCTGCTGTCCCACCGGCCTGGTCCTCGCAGCCCACGTGGACAGAACCACAGGAGAGATGTTATCCCATTCTGATAGCCTGTCCTGGCCTTCGCCAGTTACCTTCTTCAGCTGGTTGAAGGCCTTGGTGGCCGTGGCCTCGTCCCGGGAGCCCTGCAACGTGCGTTTCAGGATGTTCTGCAAGCAGGAGGCAGAAAACGCATCGACTTAAGAAGCGTCCGACGCCCCAGGTGTCAGTCCCAAGCCGAACCCCTCAGCACCAGAGATCAGCAGCCCTGACCGGTACCGGCCTCACAGATCAGTAGCATGAACCCAACGCAAAGTGCCCCAGGAGCAGAACGGGTCAACGGCACCGGCTGATGCCGGAGCTACAGACTCAGACCTGTAGCGTGTTCGAGGTCGAATTCGGCTGGCGCCCTGTGAAGCCAGGGGGACTTTGCTGATCTCAGCACGGGCGCTCGGTAGCCCAACGATTGTGAGCTCTCCGTGGCCAGGGACGTGGCTGGTGTAGGCTGAGCCTGATGCACTGTGACCCTGCCCCTGGGGCAAACCTTTACAGGGCCCTTCGCGCTCTGCTCTGGCCTCCTGGCTAACACAGACCAGGGCAAAGTGACGGCAAAAGCTGCCAAATCCATTCCGCCCTCTCTGGTGCCAGGGACTGTCGCCCCGTCCAGAGCCACGAGGAACGGCGTCCAGTGTGTCCTAAAAAACAACTTAGGACACTCGAGCTAGTTAATAACAGTCCTGGTCCCGGGCACAGTACCTGGCCGTGGGGGTAACACTTACAGTATGGGGAGGGGTGTATATTGAGCCCTCCCACCCTGTACTGGGAGCTCCAGGCAGCTGGGGAAATCTCAGGGCAACTTAGAGTGTCAGTGCCAATCGGTAGCTTTCCATGGCGGCTTTGGTCTCTCCTGCACATTAAATAACAATAATAGCCAGCTCTCAGACAGCTCTGTTATCATCTCAAAGCACAGCCCAAAGGAGATCAGGATCTTCACCCCCATTTTCCAGCTGGGAAACTGAGGCACGAAGAGGCTATGACTTGCCCGAGGTTGCCTAACAAGCCAGTAGCAGAGCTGGGCATAACACTCAGGTCTGGCTCTATCCACCAGGCCACGCTGCCGCCCTTGGTTCCCCTAAGCACCGCGGCGGCAGCCAGTGCAGGGAGTTTGTTTCCGGACGCAGAGTTAGGCGCCGGGTACCAAAGAAAGGGTGTGTGGATCGAGTGGGGTATAAGGAAGAGGCAAGGGTGGTAGCAGGTCACCGGACAAGCCACGTCGCCCCTCTGTGCCTCAGTTTCCCCATCCGTAAAATGGCACTTGCTGCCCTTGTAAGGCACTTAAAACACCCCTACCTGGCAGTTTGGTGGGACCTGATCTCTGAGCTACAGAGAGAGTTAGCCAGCAGAAATGCCTGAATGCCCTGCAACCAGGTTTTAAGCAAGCCCTGAGTCGTTGGTTGCTAACACCACAGGCCTGGGCTCGGCATGAGAGATGGAAAGTGAAAGCGCCTCAGACTGACCAGTGTAGCGTCACCGAGAGAAAGGGCGTTGGTGGGTGGTGAAATGTGACATGGGTTTTAACAATCTCCGGGGGACATCCCGCCATTTTGACAATGGCTTCACTCTGCTTGTCACTCGGGCGCAGCCCCCAGGGAGCCCATCGGGAATTCGGCCCAAGTAATAACAAAACAAACAGAATCCAAACAACGGGCCGTGTAGTAACACTGAGCCCTCCTCAGCTGCAGCTCTCCAAGCACTTCACAAAGGTGGGGTATCCGCATGGGACGGGGAAACTGAGGCACGGGGAAGGGACGCGATGTGCCCAGGGACGAACAGTGAGTCAGTGGCAGAGAGAGGCCTTAGATTGCATTTGGTGCCCTATAATTCAGGGCATTTCCCTTTAATGCCTGGCCGGCTCTGGCCGGACTGATACTTTCCAGCTACACCTCTGCCCCCCCCCCCCCCCGAGCTCACCTCCACCAGCATCTGCAAGCGCATGACCCTCTGGAAGGGCAGGATGAGGAAGGAGGTGAGAGGTAAGCGCTGACACACTGGTCCCTCTTCCAGCTTTGCCAGGATCCCTGGGAATTTAGGATTGTCCTGCCTGGAGAAACGTGGACAGGAACGTTAGCGAGTCCCCAGAGCTGGGGTGCCAGGGGCAGCACATCCGGCCAGGGCCCCAAAGCCCACCCGGGTCGGCGGAGGTCTTTCCACTGACATGAGTGGGCTGTGGGATCCGGCCGCAAGCAAGCGCTGCGGCACCCGGAGCTCTCCACCGCAGCACCCGGGGGCTCCTCCAGGAGCTGTCAGCCCTGCCCCCCCCTCCCCCCCGGGAGACATCCCCGCAGGAACGAGCAGGATCCCGGACAGGGCAGGACAGGAGCCTTCGAACAGGCCGGGGCGGAGGTAGTGGGAAGGGGAAGCTGGTGAGAACCGTCCAGCATCCCTGATGGACCAAATCCCTGAAGAGCTCAGAGGAGACAGGGCTGGACACAGAGATGGGGGAAAGGTTGAAGGAGGCTGTGGGGAACACAGGGGACCCCCCCTTCCCAAGCCCACAGCTCCCCCGACCTGCTCACCGGCCCCCATCCTGAGATCCCCCCGTGCCTGTTCACCAGCCCCCAGCCCAGAGACCCCGCCTGCTCACCGGCCCCCAGCCCAGAGCTCCCCGCCTGCTCACCAGCTCCCCAGCCCAGAGCCCCCTGCTCACCGCCCAGCCCAGAACCGCTCCGCCTGCTCACCGCCCCAGCCCAGAGCCCCCGCCTGTTCACGGCCCCCAGCCCAGAACCCCCGCCTGCTCACGGCCCCAGCCCAGAGCCCCCGCCTGCTCACCGCCCCAGCCCAGAACACCCCCGCCTGCTCACGGCCCCCAGCCCAGAGCCCCCGCCTGCTCACCGCCCCAGCCCAGAGCCCTCCCGCCTGCTCACTGGCCCCCAGCCCAGAGCCCCCGCCTGCTCACTGCCCCAGCCCAGAGCTCCCTGCTGCCTGCTCACCGCCCCCAGCCCAGAGCCTGCTCACCGCCCCAGCCCAGAGCCCCCGCCTGCTCACCGCCCCAGCCCAGAGCTTCCCCGCCTGCTCACCGCCCCAGCCCAGAGCCCCCACCTGCTCACCGCCCCAGCCCAGAGCCCCGCCTGCTCACCGCCCCAGCCAAGAGCCCCCAGCCCAGAGCCTGCTCACCGCCCCAGCCCAGAGCCCCCGCCTGCTCACCCCCCAGCCCAGAGCCCCCGCCTGCTCACCGGCCCCCAGCCCAGAGCCCCCGCCTGCTCACCGGCCCCCAGCCCAGAGCCCCCTGCCTGCTCACCGCCCCAGCCCAGAGCCCCCTGCCTGCTCACCCGCCCCCAGCCCAGAGCCCCCCCGCCTGCTCACCGCCCCCAGCCCAGATCCCCCCGCCCAGCTCTCCCGTGCGTGGCCCCCCAGGGGCGGCGCTGTGAGGCAGCGAGGGGCACTCAGCGCGCGGGGCGGGGGGCTCACGCACAGCAGGCGCTGGTAGGTCTGCTCCTGGTAGGCCTGGTTGGTGACGTAGGGCAGGTAGACCCGGCGGAAGGCCGGGCAGTGGCCCAGCACGATGTCGCAGATGTCGAAGCGCAGGATGTTGCCCTCCAGCCGCTCCTCCAGCTCCAGCAGGAACCTGCCGGGGAGCCAGGGGCCGAGACGGGGCCTTAGCGGGCAGGCGAATCCCGGCCCAGCCGGCCCCGAGGAAACCACCCGCCTTTCCCAGCACTGGGCGGGGGCACTATGCCAATGCCCTGGCCACGCCCGGGGACGCTCGAGGCACCGTTGGGACTGGTCTCCCTCCTGTCTGGAGAAGGGTCTTCAGCTCCCCCCAGCCCTGGATTAAGGTGTTAGACCCTGAGACGGGGCCACAAGAGAGCGCCCGAGAGCGCCACCCGTCTGCCCCACAACCCCATGGTGCACTGAGCTCCAGCATCTCCAGACCCTGGGCCCACCTGGACCAGGGCGCTGCGCAGAGCTGCAGGGACAAGGGCCTGAACCAGCTTCCCAGGTCACCTGAAACGGCCCCTCGGCTCACTCCTGCCTCACCCCCCCGCCCCCCAGCAGCACCAGAAGGCCCCGTCCCCTGGGAGGCGCTGACCTTTCACTGACGTCCTTCACTTCGGGCAGCTTGGAGAAGAGCCACTGCTTCTCCTGGGCCCCCAGGCAGTCGCTCAGCTCCCGCGAGCCCATGAAGTGCTGCACCGCGATGGAGAGGCTGTGGATGTAGGAGGCCTCCGAGGTGATCAGCTCAAACTTGGCCTGCCGGGGCGAGAGCGAGGGGGCGGGGGGGCGGGTGTCTGGTTTTCAACCAGAAAGTCTGCTCGGAAAGGGAACCTGGCAGTGTCCGGTCAGCAGTACCAACCGGACAGTGAAAGTCCAGTTACCTGCAGTAACCGGCCTCCGCCACTGGGGGGTGGGAAGAGCAGCAGCTGCTGCCGGAGCCTGGAGGGGCAGCCGAGCACTCGGGAATGGCTCTGGTGGAGAGGGGTCCCAGCGGCTGCCCCACCCTGCCCCACTCACCCCCCCAGTCCCGGAGCCTGTCTCTCCTCCCCACCCTGCCCCACTCACCCCCAGTCCAAGCCTGTCTCTCCTCCCCACCCTGCCCCACTCACCCCCAATCCCGGAGCCTGTCTCTCCTCCCCACCCTGCCCCAATCACCCCCAGTCCCGGAGCCTGTCTCTCCTCCCCACCCTGCCCCACTCACCCCCAGTCCCGGAGCCTGTCTCTCCTCCCCACCCTGCCCCACTCACCCCCAGTCCCGGAGCCTGTCTCTCCTCCCCACCCTGCCCCACTCACCCCCAGTCCCGGAGCCTGTCTCTCCTCCCCACCCTGCCCCACTCACCCCCAATCCCGGAGCCTGTCTCTCCTCCCCACCCTGCCCCACTCACCCCCAATCCCGGAGCCTGTCTCTCCTCCCCACCCTGCCCCACTCACCCCCAGTCCCGGAGCCTGTCTCTCCTCCCCCACCCTGCCCCACTCACCCCCCCAGTCCCGGAGCCTGTCTCTCCCTCCCCTAATCACCCCTCCCCCCTAGAGCCATGCTCAGCTGGCAGGGGGAGAGAGGGTAGCGGGGGCCTCAAGAGAAAGAGGCGGAGCAAGGGGCGGGGCCTCAGGGCAGAGGCGGAGCAGTGGGTGGGGGAGAAAGTTGGCCGCTGTAGCGGGGGCGCTGGTTCTGGGACGGGGCGTGCAGCACCAGCGATCAGTGCAAGCAGCAGGCGCTGCAGAGATCAGCTGTTAGGAGGCAGAGCCTGAGCCCCTCCCCTGCCCCCTCGCCCTCCTGGGGGCGTCTCAGCATTTCCTGAATCACAGATCCGGGGGCTCCCCAAAGTCCTAGCCTGGCAGCCCTGGCGAGAGCCGGACCCAGCACGGGCAGGTGCTGCCCACACTCCCCAACCCAAACCTGGTGATCCCGGGATCTGAGCAGCAGCCTCCCTGCCGGAGCCCGGTGCTTCCCCAGTGCAGCTCGACCTCCTGGGCCCTGCAGCTCTGCCAAGGTGCACGATCCTCATCAGCTTTTCTACTGCTTTGCTGGGTCTGCCACCCTCACCTACTGCCCAGCTCCCGGTGCCCCTCAGTCCTGACCCGCAGCCCCCTGATATCCCAGCCCTGGGCTCCCCAGTTCCCCAGCCGGTGCCCCTCAGCCCTGACCCGCAGCCCCCTGCTATCCCCGCCCTGGGGTCCCCCCTCCCCCAGCTCTGCCAGTGCCCCTCAGCCCTGACCCGCAGCCCACTGCTATTCCCGCCCTGGGGTCCCCCTCCCCCAGCCAGTGCCCCTCAGCCCTGACCCGCAGCCCCCTGATATCCCAGCCCTGGGCTCCCCCTCCCCCAGCTCCCGGTGCCCCTCAGTCCCGACCCGCAGCCCCCCGCTAGCCCAGTGCTGGTGATGGCCCTATGAATGCATTGGGGGGGGCAGGGAGGAGAAAGAGCGACTGAAGCTAACGGCCAATGTGGGCCTAGGAACAATGGCACCAATGGCAGGAACCCGCCGGCCCAGGAGGGTCCTGCCAGCCCTGGGGTCCCGGGATGGGGCTGATGCCAGGCCCGGCTCTGTGTGGGTGACGGCTGACCGGGCGCTGGGAAACACTTTGCGTCCCGGTGCCCAGGCCCCTCACCTCCTGCAGCTTGCACTCCTGGAGGCTGATGGTGCCGAGCAGCCCGCTGCCCCGCACGTCCGGGATGTCCTGCCACAGCGAGAAGGTGGAGCCGCGGGACGAGCGCTGCGAGCGGAACGAGCTGCTGGGCGACAGGTTGGTCTTGGGCGGCGCCAGGGCAGCCTCCTCCTCCTCCGCCAGGGCGTCCTCCCGCTGCTGCCGCTGGATCTCCCGGGTGATGGCGGCGTCGCTGTATTCCTGGTACAGGACGGCTACGGGGGTCGGGGGGGGGTCAGCGTCCAGGCACTGGGCCGAGGGGCCCTTCAGCAGGGACCGAGATGCCATCCCCAGGGTGAAGGGGGCACCCTCGTGGGGCCCCAGCGTAACCCCAGGCGGGCAGAGCCTGGGTGGGGCACTGGCTGGCACTATGGCTAGGGGCCGGGGTGGGGAGAAGGGGACTGGCTGTAAGAGCAGGGGGGAGGGTCCATGCCGGCTTTGCTCTCTGCCATCTAGCCAGGCCAGGGGCACAGGCCGGCAGCTCCTTCCCTCTGTGCCCATTTCAGGCAGGCACGTCTCTCTGGCGTCTGTGCCCTGTGCTGCCAGCTGGCTCTGGACCAGGCAGCAGACGCCCAGGGATAGGGGCACAGTGGCTGGCTGGGGGGGGGGGCACGTGATCCCTGCCCCGGCGTTAAAGGGCTCGGCACGGCTGTCCCGCCAGCTGGGACGTGGGCTCCTAAAGGCGGGGGGGGGGAAATCCCCCGGGAGGGGCGAGCCGGCTGCTTACAGTTCAGGAGGAACCTCGACTGCCGCCTCTCGTGCTGGACCAAAGCGCTCGGGCTCCCACCCGGCTCCGCCTCGCTCCTACAGAGGGGAACACACGGGGGTGGGGGGTGAGGGCTGGAGTCTGCACCCCCCACACTGACTTGTAGGGTGGAGGATCAGGGCCTGGGGGCTGAGTCACGCCATGGGGCCTGATCCTGAGCTCGCTCATCCCAGTGCCGATCAGGAGTGACAGCGGGACCAGGGGCTCTCACTACATTCACCGCCCCACCCAGCCCTATGGGCACGGCCCTGCTCCTCCATCGCCTGCGCCTGGCACAGGCATCGCACCAGCCCCGGAGGGTGACATGCACCTTGCAAGGCCATCAGCATGTTGCGAGGAGGGTGGGGCCGTGGGGCTGGGTGTCCCTCCCCCTTCCAAACACCAGCGTGGCCAGAGCCCGCCTGCCTGGCCAGCTGTTAGCGCCAGCTGAACACTGAGCGGATCATTTACTGGTTATTTTAGGATCTTTAAAAAATCAAAATTAAATAACAAGGAGCGAGAAAAGACAATTAGAAACCAGAGGGGCTGAGAAACGCCTCTCGTGTGCCTCTCCCCTTGGCTCAGACGTGCCTGGGGAGCTGCAGTGGGTGAAATGGGGAACACACTCCCCACACTGTGGGGCCGGGCTCGGGCCCACAGGGTGGATTCCAGGGGCTCACCCCCTTCTCCATCGGGATGCTGGGTTTCTGGGCGGCGCTGGGTTTCTGGGCGGCGCTGGGTTTCTGCGGTCCAGTTCACAGCGCTCACCGATAACTGGGTTTGCAGCCCAGTCCCCACCAGCCCATGTCCTGGGAAATCCAGCTGCTCTGAGGAACTCGGCGTCACCTTCCTCCATCCCCCCTCTCTCGACGGTCCAGATCCCTGCAGCCTGCCCCCTCGCCTGGGCCTTCTGGTGGGCTGGGAACACCCCCCTAGGGTCGTGGGTTCTCCCCGCTGGCCTTACCTGGGCCAGACGTTCCCTGGCTCGCTGGGCAACTCTGGGGATGGGAGGCCATCGCTGCCCGTGCTCCTGCGGCTCTGCTCCCTTCCATTCGGTTTACCTGCAAGGATGGACGGCAGCTTCACAGCCGATCAGGGAGGAGCTGGGCTGGCATCTGTGTCAGGGCACCCTTCCTCCCCTGCCTCCACTGGTCCATCGCTAACCTGCCTCGAACAGACCTAACAGCTCAGGGGAAGAGGGAGAATCCCATCATGCACCTGTGCGATGATGGGGGCAGAGAGGGAAAGCGGTCCAGGATTCCACCCCATCCCTTCGCCACGGCCATGGCGACTCCACCCCCTTCTCACGCTTTCCCTGCCAGTCCGAGAGAAGGCACATGGGTCGGGGGACGGAGCTGGCATTACAGATGTGCCCCTTCCCCCCGCGTCTCCTCCCAGGAACGCGGTTCTCCACCGTCTCCATTCGGGGGGACCACTCGACGAGAGAGGCCTTGTGGACCACCATCACCACTCCCAGACCTCGCCACCGGGAGGGAGGTCCCCCAGGATGGGCACCAAGGACCACAGGCCCGTACGCCATAGCGTGAAAGCCGCTAACCTGCCGCTAAGGCGAGATGGAGCATCTGATGCAAAGGGCGTTGGAATCAACGGAAAGAAAGAAAGAAAGAAAGAAAGAAAGAAAGAAAGAAAGAAAGAAAGAAAGGCAGGCCCCAAACCGACCATACCAGTGTGACCAGTAAGCCCAGTGTGAGAATCCCAGTACCTTCCTGGCTCGCCCAAGCCCCTTTCTCCTTGGAAGCACTCCTGGCGGAGAGGGACTTGCCCAGCTTGAGGGAGAAGGTGGCCCTGCGCTGAGCCAGCTGCAGCTTGTTCATGAGCTCCGAGGCCGAGAAGCGCCGCCTCTCCTGCTCTGCCGAGCCCTTGGTGCTCCGGCCAGCCGAGCACGGGGGCAGCGCCAGGTCCAGTGTCTCGGGCACCGCGTGCGGAGGCCCCTCAGGAGCCGGCCTCGGGTCCAGCAGCTCCATCCCCCGCAGCGCGAGCTCCCCCGCACGCCTGCCGTCCTCGTGGACTGGGGACCCCGGGAAAACGGCGTCTCCATCCAGGCTGGGGGACGTGTCGCTGAGGGTCTCGGGGGAGTAGACCCTGATCTTCCTCCCTGGAAGGAGAGAGGAGCCACGGTGATGATTAGGCCCCAGCTAGCAGGGAAGTGGTGCATGTGGGAGCAGGGCTGCTTGGGCCCAACGGAGCGGAGCTGCCCGGGGGAGACAGCACATGGGGCTGCTCCATCCCCTGGAACTCAGGGCCTGCCACCCTCTCACGGTGCTACCGCCACACGGGGCATCAGTAGGGCTTAAGCCCAGGAGTGCTAGCACAGACCTCTGCCACTTGAGCTGAAGGAGGAGCTCCACCCGCTAGCAGCAGCAGAAGGCTATTATCCTCTCTGTGGCTTAATCACCAGTAGGGGACATGACACCCACAAGGCATGTGCATAACCTTCCACCCCCGGGACCCCAGAATGCTGAGCCCATCTCTGCCCGTCCCTACCTGTTTTCACAACAACGCCCGACCTTTACAGCAGCTTCTGGCCACGGGGTCGCAGCAAATCAAGCCCCACAGCTGCACCCCCCTCTGCCCCCATTGTGAGATGGGATGTTCCCTGTTCTACAGAGGGGGAAACTGAGGCACAGAGGAAGCCAAAGGCTGATCCTGAAATAGAATCTGGGCCTCCTCACTCCCAGCCACCAGGCCCTCCTCCCTCTAGGTGCAGCATGAGCAGCCAACGTGCAGTTGCATCAGCAAACAAAGTTGTGGGCTCGTGTTTGCACGGTACTGTTTGCAGACGTGTTTCCAGATGGAATTAGCTGGGCCCATGGGAGTCATGCAATGAAACTTCCAGGAATACGTCCAACCAAAACTGGCATCCCTGGCGGGGTCCCAAATCCAGGCTCTGGCGGGAGGTAAATTCCAGCGCTGGTGTGACACTGGCAGACCAGGTGCCAGCTCATGCCACGGTCCCCCTGCCCCCGCTGACTACGGATAACTACACAGCTGGGTGTTGGGATTGTGGAAACAGGCACTAGAATTATCCGAGTGTGCTTAGCGTTCTGACCCGACGGCCTGTTGGTGCGTGGCGCCGGCGTTCGTCTCACGTGTAACGCCCGCAGCCCGGATTGTAGGGCAACGTTTGAGCGTTTGCCTTGTGAGCCTCTGGGACCGTGTCAATCGCCAGAGAGGAGAGAGACACTTAGGCCTCTGCTGCACTTGCAGCTGTACAGCGCTGGGAGTTAAACCCGCCTTCGGAGAGCGCAGCAGGGAACGTGCTGCAGCCTGGCCACACTGCCAGCTGCCAGCGCACTGGCGTGGCCACATTTGCAGCATCTGCAGCGGCATTGGGAGTGGTGCATTATGGGCAGCTATCCCAGCGTTCAACGTGCTTTTCAAGTGGGTTTTGGGGTGGAGTGATAGGGAGCGTGGGGGGAGAGAGTGGGTTTTTGGGATGCTGAGAGTGTGTCAGCTCCCTGCCTTGTAAGTTCAGATCCTCCTCCCTCCGCCACCCCTTCTCACTCACTGAAAGCAAACAGCAGCTGTTTCTTTTTTTCTCATAGACCAGATAAGAAAAAAGGGAGGAGGGATAGCTCAGTGGTTTGAGCATTGGCCTGCTAAACCCAGGGTTGTGAGTTCAATCCTTGAGGAGGCCACTTAGGGATCTGGGGCAAAAATTGGTCCTGCTAGTGAAGGCAGGGGGCTGGACTCGATGACCTTTCAAGGTCCCTTCCAGTTCTAGGAGATTGGTATGTCTCCAATTATAAAAAAATAAAATAAAAAATAAGCAGCCACTCACCAAAACAGACCCCAACCACCACCTCTCTTCAAGCAAACATTAGCTGTCAGCACTCCAAACAGAGCCCCCTGCCTGCCTCTCACTCATGCAGTAGCTGTCTTTGGTTTTTTGATAAGCAACCCCCAAAACAGAGCTTTGAAAGGGCACTTCCTCCTCCAGAGATCACAACAAAACAAGAGAGGCCGCTCCAGTTAAAAGGATTATGGGGAGTTTCCGGAGGTCAATCACCACGTAGTAACGTTACTCCCCATTTACACTGGACAGCAGCGTCTCAGCCGCTACGCAACAGCTGTTATTCCTCTCGGGGAGGTGGAGTACCAGCAGCGCTGCAGCTGTGGAGACACAGTGCTGTACGTGCCTTGCCAGTGTGGACGGGGAATGAGGTACAGTGCTCTGTAACTCGCAAGTCTAGCCAAGGCCTTAGTCATGTGAAATGCTGGGCCCCCACGGCAGGGGTTGTCTGCCCAGCAAGGAAGGCCCATCGCGCCAGGCGGACTAGCCTGGAACATTAAAGAGGACAAAAGACTTTCTCCCCAATGAAGATGAGGCATGCGGGTGAATTCCTCCCATTAGCTGAGTTTGCAGCTCAGAGCAGAAGAGGGGAAGGGAATGAAAAGCCCTAAATGGAAGGAACGGCATCTTTATGCTGCCTGGATGTGGGGGGAAGGAGGACAAGGATTATTAGGCAGAAGCAAAAGATCCCCAGGGCTTCGCCTGGGTTAGCCCTGAGGGGCGTCTTTGCCCTTCAGCCTGTGGGCCGCAGACCCAAAGGGGTCCGCAGACCGTGTCTACGATTCCCAAAGGGGTCCGGGCCTCCATTCGAGACGCGTTAGGGCTCCACAGATGGGAAAAGGTTGAAAACTGCTGCTCTAGAATAAACCTTCAGATTGTTTATTACAGGATTGGCTACAAACGTTGTCTTTGGTGTAGGCTCTAACGTGCTATTGACCTGGGGTAAGCGACCGGTGCTGTGGGACAGGAAGTAATCAGAATATTCTGTGATCCTTGGTGTAAGGGGCCATCCATCCATCACAAAGGCAGGCTCACCCGGGGGGCGAGACAGATCAGGGGGCCCAGGGGGACTGGCTGGGACTCCATGGTTAGGGCAGTGACAGGAGTTTGCTCTTGCTCCTTGGTTGGTGAAATCAACGTATTGAACTCACAACCAGTCGGGGGTTCTGCCCTAAGGCTCCGCCCGGAGGTTGGCGCTTACGCCACTGCAGGGCAGCTGGGGCCACCTGCAGCTGGGGACCTGGGACCAGACCCCTGCTCCTGTTCGAACCCCACAGGCCTCACCCCTGTGCTGGAGGAGCATGGCCGGAGGGGAGACTGGAAGATCATAAACGTTCCCTTCTGGCCTGCAGCTCTGTGCCTCCTCCCTGGCATGCCTTGCCAGACGCCCCCTCTCGGAGACCCCCAGCTTGTGTGGTACTCATGAAGGGGCATCCAGGGTGGGCAGGGCTCCCACCCCCAAGATGTGGCCAGACCCCCTCTGCCTGCCCTTCCTGTCCAGGCTCCCCCATGAGACCAGCCTTTTCCCGGCACGCAATACTCACAGGCCAGCTTCTCCTTCTCCACCCCGTGGGATCCTCGCCCCTGGGACTCGGGCAGCAGCAGGGGGCTCGTGGGCCCGCTGACGACGCTGTGGAGAGAAGAGTCGCTGTGGGGCGAGCGTGGCTCAAAGGTGGTGCCGTGAGGCCAGCTGTCCGCCTTCCCCACCCCCTGCCGTCCCTGGGGGGCAGCGATCCCTGCTGCCCCTGGGTGAGTCCCGGAGCTCCCGCTCGCAGCATCACCTCCCAAGGGGACCCCGGAGTCCGGGATCCAGCCCAGCCTGGGGCGGAAGTCTGGGTAGCTGTGATGGCAGGGGGGCCAGCCTTCGGGGCTCAGCTGCAGGCCTCCCCACCCATCCGTGGGGCTGCTGGGGGAGCTGAGGAGCCCCCAGCCCTCCGAGGAGCACGGGACGAGACTAAAGTCCCCCTGACTAGGAGGCTGGAGGTTGGGGAGCTCCACGAAGGACAAACTCTCCTGCTTGCAGACGGCCACATGGTGCCTCGCTCGGCAAGGCCTGTCCCCCAGGGCCTGGGACCCGCCCACGGTGAGGATCCCCATCCGCTGGCTCCCCGCTCGGTACGGCAGCGACGTCAGGTGGGGCTGGAAGTCCGGCCGGGGGCGGTATTCCATCACTGAGGGCCGGCCTGCCCTAGACCTGGAGGGGAGAAACAACGGGACCGCATCAGGCACAGGCAGGCCACGGGCCAGGGCCCACTCTGAGGTGACGCCAGGGCCAGAAATGCCCCCCAAGATCTGGCTGGGAGCGAGTGGGGAGCTAATTGGGTCAGTGGGGGGGTGTGTCTCTGAATGGGATCAGTCTCCCACCCCCCATTAGAGGGTAGCGTCTGCAGCAACCATTAAATCGCCCAGTTCTCCCAGCTGGCCTGGGCCTGGCCAGCCCGAGGGGAAGGGGAACAGGGCACCCGTCTGCCCGTTCTGCAAGTGGATCTCAGAACCCGTCTCCAGATGTCACCCTTCATCCCCACTCCCTGTCGGCTCCCAAGATGCGGCCTGGCCACTGCGCACATCAGCACATGCCCGGCAGCCCTGCAAGGCAGCAGACTTGGGTTCGAGATCCTCCTCGGCCGTGTGGGCTCGAGCAGGACACTCGGGTCCCCCATGAGACCTGCTGCTCTTGCCTCATTCCCTGCAGCGCCTCCTGCTGGGGCTGGAGGAGCTGGGAATGCCGGCACGGCCAGTGCTCCTGCCCCATTTCCCACAGCGCCTCCTGCTGGGAGAAGCTGGGGCTGGCGTGTCCGTGCTCCCCCAGCACCTGTTCCCCATCACGGTGACTCCTCCTGGGAGAGCCTGGGCTCAGGACAGGGGACCCAGGGGCATGGGCTGCAATCGGTACAGAGACACCCCCCGCTGCACCCCTCGTCCTGTCCCGCCCTCGCTGCCGCCCAGACAGAGCCCTGCCTGGCAGACCGGGGCTCTGAGCCCTGCCAACAGGCAAACAGCTATGGAACAAAACCTCCTGCCAGCATTTGCAGCTGCCCGGCTCTCCTCTGCCAAACTCCTCCCCTGCCCCCCGGGAACCTCGGAGCCTCCCGCTCCCTGCCAGCTCCAAGCCCTCGCTGGCCCCCGGGAGGGCTCCCAAGTCACAAACTCCTGCAGTTGGTTTGGGTTCGGGGCTCGCCCGCTGGGGGGGGGGGCAGCAGATCAGCTGGTTCAGGGGGCCGAGCTCAGGGAACACGGACGTGTCTCCCCGTGATCTGCTCCCTAAGAGGGGCTGTAGGAGAAGGCCAGATCCTCAGCTGGTGTAACTCGGCCTACCACCATTGAAGCCAATGGGCCAGATCTCGCCGGGAGTCATTCACTGTAGCTCCATGGGAGCCAGTGGCGTTCCCCAGCTGTGATCATAGTCCCGGGGCAGGACACAGCTGCGGGTGGAGCTCAGGGACGGAGGAGCTGGATTCGCTTCCTGAGCCAGCCACCTCCCATCAATAAAATGGGGCTAATGACCCGACCTTGAAATGCTGGGGTGCAGCGCTCTATGGCAGGGCTGCCCACATGGGACCTTCCCTGCCAGGCCAGGCCCAGAGGGCGGCGTCGGACCAAGGTCTCTCCTGTGTTCGCAGGGTCCCCTCTGGCTCATGAAGCCGCAGGGGTGGCAGTGCCAGCAGTCCTGGTTGCTCCTCCATCAGGCCCGCCCTGCTGTCCCATCGCATGGCCATGCTAGGAGCAGGGGAGGGGAGGAGTTGACTGACCCTACCCCAGAGGAGATGGACGAGGTGCTGGTGGGGACGAGGGGGGGGCACCCACCCTTTGCCAAGGGGGGTTGCAGTCTAAGGGGTCTGTAAGAAGCCCCAGCGGCTTCTAGGTGCCCAGGTGGCTAAGGGCCAGTGTAACCCGCTCTCCCGTGTGCGCCTGAGGCGCAGGAGGCAGGAGTCTCCTGCAGGGCCCGGCGGT
Source organism: Mauremys reevesii (assembly GCF_016161935.1). Taxonomy (NCBI): domain Eukaryota; kingdom Metazoa; phylum Chordata; order Testudines; family Geoemydidae; genus Mauremys; species Mauremys reevesii. The sequence continues at coordinate 3,598,552 of NC_052643.1, forward strand.
CCCAGCTCACAGCCCGGCGGGTGGCCACCCTACAATCCCCCCCCATAGCACGCTGGCTAGGGACACGGACCTCGCCGTCGCTACACGGGCTGAGCCGGGCTGTTCTCCAGGGGGGGGGGGGGGGCAGCCGGTCAGAATGTACCAGAGCCCGGAGGGCCATGAGGTGCCCCTGCGGGCACAGGGCGCCTGCATGCCAGGCGCTGCCCAGTGTGATTCCCGGGCTCGCTTTAATCCACACAGCGCCCCGGGATGGGCCCCGGCCCCCGCCAGCCGGGTGCTCCCTTTCCCGCCCTTCGATCTCCACTGTCCCCGGGGGTAAGGAAACAGGGCAGGCTTCCAGAGCTGGAGCCAAGCCAGCGGGCGTTCCCCAGGTGCCCTCCCACTCCTGCCAGAGCCAGCGCCTCGGGGCTTTGCTGAGGGCCTCCGGAGGTGGGGAGGGGGTCAGGTCCATGGGTGCTGCCTATCCCAGCCAGCCAACCCTGGGGGGCACCTGTCATTAAGAGCTGGAGCTTCCCTCCATGGTGGTGCCAGCCCACCACAAAGCCTGGAGGAACATCCACCCCCTTCCAGGCCCACCATTCCTGATGGCACAGGGGGCCACAGAGTCGGGTTAGAGCCAATGGCACCAAACAGGGCTCCCACCTCTGGGTTCTCAACCTCACCGCTGGCCTGGGAGCCTTGCAAGATCCTGATGAAGGATCCTACAGGATGTGCCTGGCATCTGCCTCTCGTGGTAACAAACTCAGGGGCAGAGCCGCCCTAGAATATCAGGGTTGGAAGGCACCTCAGGAGATCATCTAGTCCAACCCCCAGCTCAAGTGTTCTGCCCCAGGTCCCTAAATGGCCCCCTCAAGGATTGAACTCACAACCCTGGGTTTAGCAGGCCAATGCTCAAACCACTGAGCTACCCCCCGTACTCTGCAGGGAATGGCCCCTGGGCGGGTTAAGACCAGATCCCTTTTTTCAAGGGACCAGTGTCTGAGTTCGCTATGGTCAATGGGGCAGGTCCCCCTGGCGTTGGGCCTTTCAGTGGGCAAGATGCTGTGATTTATTCTTTGTACGACAGTAGAACCTGGAGCCCCCAGCTGAGACCAGGCCCCCATTGTGGCAAGCGCTGTACAATTCTAACTGGACAACCGGGGCCAGGGAAACTGAGGCCTGGAGAGGGGAGGTGACTTGCCCAAGGGAACCCAGCAGCGCCCTGGCTCACTTCACACACGACACTGGTACTTTCAGGAGGGAAGCGGTGACTCCTCTGCATGAACAATGAGACACTGCTCCGGGCGAGCTCATGGTACCAGCGCTCGCCCTGCGTTCGGCGACACCGAAGGCCCTTGGAAAACCTAAAGGGCTGCTCCCCGCGGCGGCTGTTTGATTGGTCGCCTTCCCCCCTGCTCGGCCGGTGAAACCGCCGCATGGCTGCCCAGGTCACACCCGTCACAGACTGGCCGAGAACCCTCGCCCCATGGCCACGGGGACTGCGTGGGAGTCGGGGAGTGGGCGGCAGAGAATTCAGCACGAGGCCTGTTCACACGGTCAGTACAACCGGCCACCCCTGGCTCTGTTACAGCCAGTGCGGTGAGCTGTGTCCACACACCGCCGCACCGATCGCGCTGGCTACAGCTTTGGACCTCGCTAGGGGCAGGGTGGAGGAGGCTGGGCGGGAAGCAGGTGGCTGTTGCTACAGGGCTCCAAGGGGGATCCCGTGGCTTTGCCGCCCAGTCCAGGAGCACAGGGACTTAGCGAGGGTTTATCGTCCCAGCCAAGCTCACTGGGCAGCCGAGCCCGGAGGCCGCTGAGTCCCTGACACAACCCGCTCGGGGATCCCCCCTCACACAGAGTGCCAGGGGATCCCATCTGCCAGGGACAGCCCTGAGCCAGCCAAAGCCTCTGCAGCGCATGGCGCACAGGTGGAGACCGGCCATGGTTAGATCCAGCCCCCTTCACTAACTGGTTCCATATTCAGTTAATGCTGGAGCATGCGCAGGGCCCAGTGGTTCAAACCCTTCCAACGACCAAGCGCCCATTTCAACGGGGTCACGAGGATGTAGCGGGTGACTCACTGGTACTCACCAGCGCCTGGCCCCCGACCTTCAACACCGGCACATCTGACCCGGCCCTTCCACCTGCCCTGTAGATACAGGGAGTTCCAGGCAGTCTGCTGAGTGGGGAGCTTTCAGGAGAGACCCCCAGACCGAGGTCCTCTCTCCTTGCAGCGGATAAGCCATGGGGTTTGCCGAGATGGCCTTTGCCAATATCACTCCTTCCCCAAGCTGTGCACATGCTGTCTGTGCCCTCCCCCAGACCTGGCTGCATTTCCACAGCACTGTGACGAGAGGTGCTAGAGAAACTTAAAAGATGTGGATGAGGAGGCTGGGGAGGCCAGGACGGGCCCAGCTTCGGGGCTAAGACCAGAAAGCTCATCCCAGAACCCTGCCTCGGCTGCCTGTCTGCCCCCAGCCTGGGCTTGGCTGGCAGGAGCACTTTTCACCTGCCACAGTCATAGGGAAAGGCTGGAGTAGAGTTTACTGCCCAGCCAGAAACGGATCCCAGGTGCAGATCAAAGCACTGAACAGTAAAGACCTTGGCAGTGGAACGCCACCTGCTTCCCCAGGACTCGCAGTGGCGCTGGGCCCAGGCACACAGCCAGAGCCCACCCCAGAGGCAGGTGTGTGGTCCAGATGTAACTCCAGGCAGGTTGTGTCAGGGCTGGAAGAGGAGGGAGAGTCAGAGGGGAAGGTGAAAAGGGGACAGGCAGCAGGAGAGAATGAAGAGGAGGGGAAAGCCCAGGGAAGGAGAGGGAGGGATGGGAAAAGGAGAGGAGAGAGGGATAAAGGGAAGATCAGGAAGGCAGTTCAGGGAGCACCAGAGAAGCCGGAGCTGGGCACAGCGAGGGAGTGGGAAGGGGAGACTGAGCCATGCGACACGGCAGAAGTTTGCAAAGGCTTTTTATCCAGCCCCCAGCATCCTCAGGGGCAGATCTCACCAGATCGGCAGCGATCGGTACTCGGAGGTGAGTCCACCACCAAAAATCCAGGGCACTGCGGGAAGTTACTCAGTAGGGGGGACTCAGAGCCAGTGTCCCAACACCGTAGTAGGGGGTGCTGTGCTGCAGGAACGGGGGGGTGGGGTGACTCAGTTTGCCTCATCAGGGCTCAGGGGAGGGGAGGCCAAATTTGGGGTTGTTTGAGTAAGGCGTTCCTGAGATCCAAGCCCCCTACAAAGATCACACACTCCCCAAATGTGACAGCTCTTCTAACACGTGGGCTCCATCCCTGGCTCTGACCCGCCCCACTCTGAGGCCTGCTCAGGGCTGAGCCCGGCCGGTGCTGGCACTTCCTGCCCCTCTGGGGAAGCGACATTGAAGAAGCGAATCGGGGTAACGTGTGGAACTATGGCACCGAACAGAGCAAAGACCAGGGCTCTGATCTGATGCAAGGCAGGGGACCTGCAGAAAGCCAGCTGTCAGAGCATGCTGCCGTGCTGGGGTCATTAACCCTGAGACCCATGCACGCTTTGTCAGCTGATGTCCAGCTTTTCACATTGGCTGCATTCTGCAGAGGCTCCTGTTCAGAGTTTTGCCCTCAGAACAAAGCTTCCACGTTAAGAGCTGATGTTCCAAAGTGCTCCAAAAATCCGTGGGCAGACTCCGGTTTTATGGCAGCAGCATTATCAAGGAGCAGAGTGTTAAACTCAAGGGAAGATGAAAGACAGTAGCTTGCAGCATCATTCCCGTAACGTAATCCCGGGTTTCCTGAACAATGGGACTGAGTGTGATCAAAGAAAAGCAAATATCTGCAACTCTCAGCGGCAGCCTGATCAAAGGGGTCGCCGTGCACCAGGAAATGCACCCGTCGCAGAAAGCCCTGTTGTCAAGACTGGCATGGTGCCCACCTTGACCAACGTGGTGTCAGGATTCTGGCTTCAGTCAAACAGCAAGTTATTTTTCCCATGAGAAATCAAGGCAGAAAGCAAAAATCCAACTGTTAACACCAATCTACACAAACCAAGGGATGTCCCCTGTCCCGTCCACCCCTCCAGGAGCTGTTGTTCCTTGGGAAAAGGGGGCTAAAGGAAATGTCAGATGCTGGGAAAATGTTCCTTACCCGGCCCTTATTAAAACAGTCCTGGCAAACCTCACTCGCCCCCAGGCTATTGAACATAAAACAATAGGACTATAGAACTGCTTGAATTAAGCAGGGCACAAACTAAGCATTTAAAAACAATCCTCTAGTCCCAAAGGCAGCATTTCCGAAGACCTTTTCCACCCTGTTAAAATGGAAACCCCAGTGCGCCCTGCGCTGGGGCTCGGGGCAGACTTGCAGAAGGTTCCCAGCCCATCAGCCTGGCCTTTGAGGGTTTCTGACCTGAAGCAGGGTTTTGCAGCAGCAAGCAGAAGGAGCTCGGTGTTGTTCTGCAGGGCTTGTGGGCTCGGTTCTACTGTTGCGTCTCTAGGGGAACCGTGCCAGTATGTGTGCTCCCTGCCAGCCAATCCCTCCCCTGTTCCGCTGCACCAAACCGTGCAGGGCAATTACATGCAAATAAATGCTGGGATTCAAATCAGTGGAACCCAACACAACCACCTTCTCCAAGTCCTTCCTCAAGTCTCCTGATGGCACCACCCCTATTGAGCTATTCCCAGCTGCTGTTGCCAGCTCCAGGGGGCAGAGTTAAGGTGAATGATGGGGTAGGGTGTCCTTAACTCTGTATTTCCCAGTTTTCAGAGGGCTAAGTTTATCCCTGTTCCAGAAGGGCAGGAGGCAGTGCTGGGCAACCTGAGATCCCTGTTATTTAACAGAGGAGAGGGGCATGGCGGGCGACTTCCCAAGAACTAAGGTGCTCACAGGGCCCAATCTTGGAATTAAGGCTCTCAACCCATTCCTGTTCTTCCATCAGCCACACAACTCCAGCCCGGGTTCTTCACCTCTCCGGGGAGGGGATTGGAAGCAAAATATATTCCAGCCGGGCACAGGATCCCCTCCCAGCTGGCTTTAGTGCAGGCAGCAGCATGTGGGACACGGGGAAATCCTGGAATGGAGTTGCGGGTTCCCCTGAAGTGGAATCAGGGAACAATTCTGCGTTTCCGACCTGCCAAGTTCTGCCACCCACGCCGGGTCTGGGGGGAAGATCCAGCAGCCCCCTGGGCATACAGTGATCTGACCCAGTATGGCCGGGTTCTTATAGGGGTTCGATGCCAACCTCTGGCCCAGGGCTAGGACTCCTGGGTCCCACCAGGTCCAGGTCTCGGAGGTCTCGGATGGGAGCTCCCACTCCACCCTGCCAGCTGTCCATGGAGGGACCTGAGCCAGACGGATCCCAGGCATAACTCCACTGACCTGGATGTCTCATGTCCATACGCTGGGGGGGCTCCCTGGGCTCCAGACTCTCCCTGGGGGGGGGCTGCCCCAAATCGCCTCATTTGAGAGGGGAGGGGGGCGGCACCCGGCGGGGACCCAGAGCTCTGGCTCCGGCCTGAGCCCCAGCGTCTACCCCGCAGCCCGAGGCAGCTGACACGGGCCAGCCACGGGGGGTTCATTGCAGACTCGATGTCCCCTCCCCCCGCTGCTGACCCCTCGGGCCAAGGCTCAGCCGGGCCCGTACCCCGAGTCAGAGCGTTGTAAGGGAGGCGGCGAGCTCGGAAGCAGAGCCTGCCAGGCGGGAGGTGTCCGCCCCGCACGTGCAGCTGGCTCTGGGGTGGAGCAGCACCGCTGTCCCGGGCGCGCAGCGAGGCCGCACGGGAGCGCAGGACGGCAAGTGGCCCGTATCCCTGGGAACGTGCAGGCGGGAGGTTAGCGAGGCCGCCCCGCTAGCCCCGGCTCTTGGGAAACGGGCCCGGGGGTCGCTAATGGCTCCCGCGGCTGCCCAGCAGCCCGGATCAGCACCGGCCGGGAGGGGAGCGCCGCTCCGGGGTCAGCTGGCCCCCGCCACACAGCGCCCGGGCCCCGTTCCCGGCTTGCCCCGGGGGCAGGGCTGCGGACCCGGGCGAGTGGGAGCCGATTGAGCCGCCCAGCCCGGCCCGCGGCTCCCCCTTCGCTGTCCCCTCCCTGAGCCAGGGACCGTCTGTGCCCCCCGGGACCGCCTCCCCCGCCGCTGCCCTGCGCTCAGTTAGGAGCCCGCGGTGCAGCCCCCCGGCCCCGCTCGCCACCCGCCCGCTGGCCGCGCCTGGCATCCGAAGCAAAGGACGGGAACCTGCCCCCCCCCCCGGGACCGGCGCCCGCCCCGCCCAGGGTCACATCTCTCGGCTGCGGGGGCCGGGGAGGGGAGAAGGGGACCGGCCCGAAACGGTACCTCGGCTGCGCTCCGGCTCCCGGCCTCAGGTGTCACCGCAGCTCCCCGCCGCCCGGGGTCCATCCTCAGCCCAGCAGCTGTTCCCCCGGGGCTCCCTGGGCCGCCCCCCGAGCGGCCCCGGCCCGCCCGCCACGCCGGGAGCAGAGGGCTCCTCAGCGGCCCTGCGCCAGCCTGGAGCCGCCCCGAAGCTCCCCCCGCGCCGAGAGATTCCTTCGCTTCATCTCCGGCACCTGCTGGAGCCGCCTGCGCCGGGGGTGGCGCTGGGTAGCCGGGGGCCACCGCTGGCGTGTGCGTGTGACTCCCTCGCTGCGCGGGCGCTGGAGCCAGGCGGAGGGGGAGGCACCGGCGGGGCGTGGGGCTGCGCTGACTTGCCCGCTGGCTTCTCCGCTCCCCGCCGCGCCCTCCCCGCTCCCCGGGGGACAGGACCTCGCAGCCAAGCAAACAGGTTTGGCCGGTAGCGAGGCAGGAGGCAGACGGAGCCGGGAACGGTGCCAGCGGTGGGGCGGGAGCGGGCGAGCGGCACAATAGCTGCCCTGTGCTCCGGGCAGGCTCCGGAGAGGGAGAGCCTGCAGCCTGCCCCCGGGTAGCCAGAGCCGGCAGCCGACAGCCGGGCAGGGGCTCGGTGACCCGGAGTCCTCAGGGCCGGGGGTCGATCCCGAGTTCTAGTCCCAGCTCTGTCATTAGCCCGCTGGGTGACCTCAGACAGGTCACTCCCCCCTCGTGCCTCAGTTTCCCGCCTGCAATAGGAGGATAATGCTCCCGCCCGCCTTGGCAAAGCACTCTGAGCTCAGCCGGTAGAAAGCGCTAGATAAGAACCGGGGGGTTGCCCTGGGGAGAAATAACTTCCAAAATATGCAAGTGCCGGTCCTGGAAACCAGCCACATCCGAGAGGTGTGAACTGATTCTGGGTGGTAACTCACGCCCTAATGATGCCAGCGTGAAAGGCACCGGAGTTAACAATTTCACTGCCTGGCGAGCAAACGTAGGGAAAAGATCTGGTCTCTGGACTATCCTGGGCCCAACATGGCCACACCACCACTGCCGTCATTCTCGGAGATGCACCCGGTGGAGGGTCATTAGCCGGGCAGGTTGGTTCCTTGAGAAAAAACTTTCCATTGCAAAAAGTGCGTGGGTGTCACCCACAAACACGTTATGGAGCGGTCGCAACGGACAGCCCCGATCCCGGGGTGATGGGCCCTTCCGAATCCCAAGGAGGATGGCCAGGGACGACTGACTCAGAGCCAGGCCCCTGGTCCCTTGGCCAGGGACATGTCTCTTCCCTGCACTGACTGGAGTCTGACTCCAGACCTGGCTTTAGTCCTTCTTGTGTTTACATGGGGGAGTGTGAATTAAACACCCACCCGCCAAACACCACTTCTGCAATCCCCACCACCACCCGTGCCAACCCCTTCCCCCCAAGCGCCTGGAAACCAGGCCTTTCCCATCTCCCCACCGCTGGGTCTGCACCAGGAAATGAGCTGTGTGAACTGACATGTTGTAATTAACACGTCATCATCGGAACACCCCCCACCATCACCACCAGCAGCACCTGGTGCAGACACAGAGGGGGGTGTTTGAGCCCAAGCCCAGGTGAGCTCCATGGGCAGTAGCAGGGACAGGGGGCAGCTTCCCAACACAGCACCTGGAGGAGTCGTGTGTGAGCCCCTCATCAAACAACCGTGACCTGCTGGGTGCTCACTCTGGAGCTCTGCGGCTCTCCGGTGGGCCATGATGTCACATTCACAGCACACAGCGAAGTTAGATGAAAACATCAAAACACTGTAGCTGGAAGGGTTCGATGTCACTTCGCTTTATTTCCTAGAATCCGGATCGCTAACGCACAAGAACCCCAAACCAGAGAGAGACGAAGCAGGCTGCTCCCCAAGAGAGGCACAATTCACCCCACCTTCCTTTAGGCTGGCTCTCTGCAGACTGACTTCCAAAACCAGATGGCAGGCTTCCCTGCAGAGCCCCCTCACCCGCAAGTCAGGCTAGGAAAAAAACTTAGGATTTAAAGTGACAGCAGCCTGTAATTTTGACACAGTTTTCAATACACCACAATGGGAATCTCTGGGAAAGCCTTTGTTCCCTTTAACAGATGCCCTTGAAATCACAGAGTAACTGAGCTAGTGAAGAGGCCCTCTGGGATTCCCCAGGGGAACGCTGGGAGGAAGTAGCGATTTGGGGGGTTCAGAAATTGTGGCCACGGTTTGTTTACGTTGTGGATTTGGTGCAGTCGGTTCACGTACCATACACACAAACACACAAACAAACTCGCCAGGGCTTGCTACTGGATCCCTGCTTTCCAGATGGATTCCCAGCATCTGTTCAAACACACGGGGGGTGGGGGGGGGGGGACATGCAAATAATTTCCTAGTGCATTTGTGGGATTCAAACAAGTCCCTCTATCGCTGTCTGGCAAGTCATCGCTTGCAACGGAGCATTCTCCACACCTTGCGTTACTGTCACAAAACGCAGCGAAAAATCACTGCACCACCTGTAATGCAGAACACGCAAAAGGGCAGTGAAAGATCAGTTGCCAAACTGAACAGTCACTACTTACAAAGTCAGCCGTCTTCTCTTGGTCGTTGTGTACACACACACACACACACACACACACACACACACAGCGCGTTGTGACCTGGTCACGCACAGGGTTGCTGCACCGCTCAAGTTTGCAGCACCCACTGCAGCATGTTAAGATTGCAGTCCCCCCACCCGCAAAATCCCAGCCTGCAAGTTTCTTACAGCCTGGCCCCGCTGGAGATAGCCAGCCCCCCCTCCCCCCAGAGCCCAGCGATGCAGCCAGGGAATACAAGGGCCTGCCAACAAGCCGGGCTGTGTGGGTGCAACTGGCATCCCCGGGGCCATGTCCCGACAGGCGCAGCCCACAGCCTGCCCTGTGTGGCACGGAGCCGTGGCCCTGTGCCCTGCAAAGCGGGTCACTGCACCCACGGATGGTGCCACGGCTCCCCTGGCAGAGCACTGCATTGCCCCACAGCCTCCTGCGACAGACTGGCTGCGAAATGAGTTCCCAGGCCACAAAACCACCCCTGGCAGCAACTGCTGGGGGGTAGATCTGGGCAAAGAGGCTCAACTCCCCTGTCAGCTCTGTACGGGGCCCGTTGGGGGGCAGCCTGGCTATTCCCCACTGGTTCAGAGTCTGACGTCCCTCTCGCTAGTGGCTGGCTCACAGGAGAGGCTTGCGAGAGAACTGGGCTGTGGATGAAGCACTGGATTGGGACTCAGGAGATACGTTCTATTCAATTCCCTGGGCCCAGATCCTCAAAGGTATTTGGGGGCCTAACTCCCATTGAAGTCAATGAGAGATAGGCGCCTAAATCTCTCTGTGGATCCTGGCCGGCCTCAGTTCCAGCTATTTAACGGCAGTGATATTCCTGCCTGCATCCGCCGTGGCTAGTTAGATTGTCAGGGCTCTGGGGCAGGGACTGGCTCTCACTCTGTCTGTGTGTAACACCCACAGACCCCAGCCATCCGTGGGCGGGATCGACTCTGGGACCTCAGTGCAGGAGCTTCAGTGGTTTGAGCATTGGCCTGCTAACCCCAGGGCTGTGAGTTCAATCCTTGAGGGGCCCATTTAGGGATCTGGGGCAAAAATCTGTCTGGGGGTTGGTCCTGCTTTGAGCAGGGGGTTGGACTAGGTACCTCCTGAGGTCCCTTCCAACCCTGAGAGTCTATGATTCTGTGAGCGAATAGCCAAGGGGCTGTTAGCTAAGGGTGTAGACCAGACTCATCAATCTCTCTAAGTGGTCTGGGTGCCAGTAGCTGGGACACACACCACACCCAGGAGGTGTGTGGGTTACCTGTGCAGCAGCTGGCACGTCGGGGCCCTGGATCTCAGCCAGGCTCTCCAGGCGCTACAGTAACGAGCTGTTTCCGAGACGAGGAAGGATACCAGCCTCTTAGCGCCAGCTAAGGGAGTTATTTGCCATCATCATGGCAAATGCCAAAGAGGGACGTGCTGGAGGTTTGAGTTGCCACCCGACTGTTATTCCTGGAGTGCAGAGCGGTAAAGGCCTCTCTGCTTCCAGTGCTAACGGTGCTCGGGCCTGGCTGGCGAGCCAAGAGGCGAGGTCCTGCCCCCAAGCCAGAACACGGACGTGCTCCTGAAAGCGCCTCCCTGTCGCCCACTCTGGAATAGCCGAGCAGGGTTAACGTGGGCCTCGGGACGGAGGTGATGGCAGCACCGGCCCGGGCACTGGGGAGAGGGAGAGACGCGCCTCCATGATTGGGCTGGGAGTGGGGGTGGGGCACTGCTACAAAGGAGATTTCTGGCCCTGGGCTTCCAGGGGAGCTCCATGCCGGGAGCTCTGAATTCAGCCCGGGGCGGTGGGTGAGCTGGGTCTGGCAGGCTCAGCTGGGATCGTCTCTTGTGCTGGGGGAGGTGGTTCTGCGGTGGTCAGTCACTGGGCTTTGGAGAGAAAATGGCCCTCTCCCAGCAGGGTACAGTGAGGTGAGATGCTGCAGAGTCCAGGATCTCACTGTGGGGACAGCTGGGTGGCCACCACCATTGCGTGGGGCACATAAGAATGGCTAGACTGGGTCAGACCAATGGTCCATCTAGCCCCGTATCCTGTCTTCTGACAGTGGCCTATGCCAGGTGCCCCAGAGGGAATGAACAGACCAGGACAGTTATCGAGTGATCCATCCCCTGTTGTCCAGGCCCAATTTCGGGCAGTCAAAGGCTTAGGGACGCCCAGAGCATGGGGTTGCGACCCCTCTTGGCTAAGAGCCATTGATGGACTCATCCTCCTGGAACTTCTCTAGTTCTGTTTTGAACCCAGTTATACTTTTGGCCTCCACAGCATCCCCCAGCAAGGAGTTCCACAGGTTGACTGGGTGTTGTGTGAAGAAATACTTCCTTGTGTTTGTTTTATACCTGCTGCCTAGTCATTTCATTGGTGATCCCCACTTTCTCCAAACCTGTCATGATTTCATAGCCCTCTATCCTAGCCCCCCATTAGTGTTCCCCGGGGTGGGGGGGCTGTGGCATGCCAGAGATTTAGCTAGTGGCATCAGGATATTTTCAGGACATGAAACACGGGGAGCAGCAGGCTCGGCCCCAGGCTCCCAGCCAGCACATGTGCTGTCCACCGGGCCCAAGGGGGGGGGGCGCTCCTGGAACCCTGCAGGGAGGAGCTGGGAGCACCATGGGGGGGGGCGGGAGGGGGACTCCAGGGACAAAGGGCTGCTTGGGATCATGTCCCTTTGGGTCCTGTTCCCTCGCTGCCAGCCCATCTGGCCTCCTGCAGAGCCATGGGGAGAGGACGGGGCAGCCGCCCCTGTCCCCAGCCACCCTGCGGGATCAGCACAGCGCCGCGCAAACATCAGCTCCTCGGTGGTGCTGCGTGGCCAGGCACATCCTGCAGCCCCCGCGGCCCACGGACGCTGCTCAGCGGGGGGCCTGTTTGCTGAGGCTGTGGGCGCCCTTCCAGCCCCGTCCCCGCAGGTCCCAGCTTGGAGCTGCGCTGCCGGGTTCTCTGCCACCCTGGGGGGCTGCTCACTGCTTTTCTCCGGCCCTGGGGCTGGATCACGTCTGCCGGCCCCGGCACGGTGGAGAACAGGATTGGGAGCCCAGGGACACCCGCGAAAAAGATCATGCGCTGGGTACAGCCAGGCCCTGCATGATCCGGAGCTGGCTCTGAGCCGCGCGTTCCCACAGGCAGCCCGGCGCTCGCCCCACGGCAGGGTAGGGGCAGCTCGCTAAAGCCAAACGGCAGCAGGCTCGGGCAGCGCCAGGCCAGGAGAGCTGCCGAGCCAGGGTGCTCCGGGGGACGCCTGAGTCCTGGCCCAGCTCTACCACCCTGCAGGGGGGGCGGGGAGGAGCTCCCAGCGGCTCCGGGCCCAGGCCCTGCTAGCAAGGGGCGCTTGTTGGAATGGGGCCCAGGGCCTGGGGCCACTCTTCCTCCAGCAGTGGGTGCCAACAGCCCCAGGCCCGCAGGAAAGTTCTGGGGTCAGCGCAGGAGCCGTTAGCAGAGCGGGGTGGGAATAGGGTCACCCTGGGCCGGGAGACGCTGGCTGGGTTGTATTAGGTCTCAGGTGACGCCCATCTCCTTGTGGCCCCAGCCCCGTGGGAGGCGAACAGGACACGGGGCTGGAGCTAGCAAGAGGCCCGTGGCTCGGGGCCGGCTGCTCTCCAGCTCAGATGCCCCCTTGCGGCTCCTGCATTGGGCTCCTCCTGGGAATGGCAGCCCTGGGCTGGGTGAGCTCCAGGGACCGCCCGGAGGAGCTGGTGTGAGGGATCCAGGGTGGAGCTTTCCCCTCAGAGCTGCTGCCTGGGTGCCCCCTTCCCAGGGGGCTGGAAAAGCCAAGGGCTCTGCCTGCCCCCTTTGCGGGCTCTAAAGAGACCAGGGGCGCTGGCAGGCTGTGGGGCTGGGGCAGCATCACGCAGCCCTGCTGCCCGGGAGGGGCGGAACCCCCGGCCAGAGGTGCCCCGGCCCCAGAGCGGGACATGGGGGGCGCTGCTGGGGGCACAGAGGGGCGGTTTGGCACCGTGATGCGATGGGGCCTGGAGAGCTGCGGGCATCAGGAGATGAGGCCGGGAGATGGCCCAGGGCTGGGGCGGGGGAGGCGCTGCCCTGACACGATGGCACCACACGTCAAGGCCCTGCGCTAAGTGGGGAGGTGACGGGGCTGCGGGCCCCCATCGCTCAGTTTCTCCTCCCAGCCGGCGGGGAGCTGGAGAACTGAGTCTCAGTCCCTGGGGGGAGGTCAGACCGCACAGGTGTTGCGGTGGCACCAGCACAGGGGGGCACTGCCCCCCCCCCAGGGCTGCGTCTAGAGTCCGAGCCCACGGGGCTCAGGTCCGTCACCTCCCAGTGATCGTGCCGGAGTCTGGCCTCGGGGCTCAGCTTCTCCTGCTGCAAGGAAACCACGCTCAGGTGCTTCCTTACTCCAGGTAGACGGGACGCCCCCAGCGGTGACTGCAACCCGCGTGTGCCACCCGTGGGCGCCAGGTTTGTCTCATTTTTGGTGGTGTCCAGAAGGGATCCAAGCAGAGCTGACCCGTCCATAGGACAGACCGGGGCAACCGCCCTGGGCCCCATGCTTTGGGGGCATGTGGGGTCCAGGGCAGTTAGTGGGGGGCTGGCACAGGCAGCAGCGAGTGACCCACCCGGCCCCAGCGCGCCCCGCTCGGCATTGCTCGGGGGAGGGGGCAAAAGACAGAACGAGATGGGGCAGGGGCTTGGGGGAAGGGGTGGAATGGGGGCTGGGAGAGGGCGGCGCAGGGGTGGGCTGGGGCCGGGTCGCTTGCTGCTGCTGGTGCCAGCCCCCCCACTAACCCGCCAGGCCACCCTGGACCCAGAGTCATTCTGTCCATAGGACCGATAGGGGCAACCGCCCCGGCTCCATGCTTCAAGGGGAAGTGGGGTCCAGGGTGGCCTGGGGGGCTAACGGGGGCCTGGCACCGTTTTTGAGGACTGAATGGGAAACCAACTTTCACCAATATCCACTGCTTAGGGTCCTGATCCAGTGAATCACTTACGCATGTCTGTGGGGCCATTGAAGTCAATGGGACAACTCGTGTGTTGACACACTTTGCTGGCGCCAAGTTTAGGGTCTGATTTTTCTAAGGCTAAGAACCGACTTTTAAAACGTTATTTGTGAAACCTGGGGATGACTCTGGGGAGTGGACTTGGTACCCAAATGTTTGACGACGTTAGTTATAAATACTCTGATTGGTGCGTCTTCAACAACACCCTCAGCTAGGTGGCGAGGTGTGACGAAGTGGGACTGTTCTTAATGTTTCCTCTGAATACTGGGGGGGGCGCTCAGTTTCTGGCCAACACTCTGTGTCCTGGCAACTAATGGCCGGGGCCCTTCCCCCTGCCAGGGGATACTAAGGTGGGGGAGAACAAAGAGATCAGGTGACCTCCTGGCCCAGGAAAGGAGCTGAGCAGAGGAGGAGGGGCTGGAGGGGGTGTCAGTCTGGAGCTGGCTGGGGATGAGGAGTGAAGTGCAGACAGGGGGGGTCTGGCTCACTGCCCCCCAGAATGGACCCGGCTGAGGGGTCCCGTTCTCTATACCTACAAGCTCTGTTTTAGACCCTGTTCCTGTCATCGAATAAACCTCTGTGTTACTGGCTGGCTGAGAGTCACGTCTGACTGCGAAGTGGGGGGGGCAGGACCCTGTGGCTTCCCCAGGACCCCGCCTGGGCGGACTCACTGTGGGAAGTGCACGGAGGGGCAGAGGATGCTGAATGCTCCAAGGAGAGACCCAGGAGGTGAAGCCGTGTGAGCTTCTTGCCCTGAAGACAGTCTGCTCCAAGGCAGAGGAGGCTCCCCAAAGTCCTGCCTGGCTTGGTGGGGAGCAGTTCCAGAGCAACGCTCGGGAACTCCATGACATGAGATACATGGGCCCGTGTTGGCTCAAACAGCCTCTTGCAAAGGCCGTTTGTTCGCCCCCTGGCCGGGCTTGATTCCCTCCCGTTTGGCAAACAGGGCTGGGCGCGTAACTGCGGACGGGTCCCACAGGGCTGGAGCTTTTGTCTGGGTCCTGCCCGGTCCTGCTCTAGCTCAAACCCCAACAGCCGAGCTCAGTGATGGCGCAGTGGGTTTGTCTTTCTTTTCCAGAACCCGGCAATCGGGAAATCCAGGCCGATGGCCCATCCTGCGTCAGCAGGGGAGAGGGCGCAGCTGCCCAGAGCAGCCCATGGAGCAATGCCCACCAGGAGGGCCTCGCGTCCAGGTTTTATTCACCCTCCTTGCGCCCAGAGTGCTGGGGGGAGGGCGGATTGGTTAAACACAGGTGGGCTTCGAGAACCATCCACACTGCACAATGCCAGCATGCTGAGCTGGTTATGGGATAGCACCATGCCAGGCCTCTGCAGGGTGGCACCTTCTGGGCCACTGGGGTTACTTACTGGGACTGCGCCAGGCTGCCTGAGCACCAGCTCCGCAGCTCCCATTGGCTAGGAACCATGGCCAATGGAAGCTGCAGGGTGGCACTTGCAAGCAGGGGCAGCGTGCAGAGCCCCCTGGCCGCCCCTCCACCTAGGAGCTGGAGGGACATGTCGCTATTTCCCAGGAGCCACCTGAGGTCAGCACTGTCTGGGGACTGCACCCCAAAGCCCTTCCTGCACTCCAACCCCCTGCCTCAGCCCTGAGCCCCCTCCTGCATGTGAACTCCCTACCAGAGCCCCCAGCCCACATCCTGAACCCCTCATTTATGGCCCCACCCCCACCCCAAGCCTCAGCCTGGAGCCCCATCCCATACTCTGAACCCCTCAGCTCCACCCCCTAGCCCAGAACCCCCTCCTGCACCCCAACCCCCTCATCCCTGGCCCCACCCGCCGGCGCCCCCACCCCCCCCACCCCAACCCCCCGCCCCAGCCAGGTGAAAATGAGCGAGTCTGGGGGAGAGCGAGCAGGGGATGCCATGAGCAGGGGCTGGGCCTTGGGGAAGGGGTGTTCGGTTTTCTGCGATTAGAAAGTTGGCAGCCCTCGCCCAGTCACTGGTGTTTGAATTAAGCATCTTCCAAGAGGAGAGCAGGGCTGGCTCCACTCGGGTAAAAGCTGGAGATCCAGGCCCCCCGGACAAGCAAATGACTCACCCGACCCCCCCACCACACAACCCCGCCAGCTGCCGTCAGGTCATTCCAGGTTTTATTCGCCCCCCTGCCCACACAGCGTGACAAGGAGCTGCGTGGCCTGGGGCGCACGCTCCAGGCAGGCCAGGCTCGGCGGAGTCGCTAGCCTGACGTACGGAGGACGCGGGAGGCGCCGCAAAGCTTGGCACGCCAACGCTCGCATCGGCTGACTTGACCCTGCAGCACCCCCCATTGGTGCCTGGTGGGACTGCAGGTGAGCGGGGCAGGGAACGTCCTCACTCAATGGCGCCCCTGGGGAATGCGCATGCACATGGAGGAAATTCAAACCATGGTAGAAGCTTTTCTATAGCCTTGAAATGATCCCCTCCCTGCTCCTCTGTGGATCTGGCCTGGAACAGTTGCATGTCATTGGTGGCTGCAGCTTGGAGCCGGCTTAACGGGCAGGGAGTGCGTGGCCCTGGCTCCCCCCAGCCCAGCCCTGCGTTGCCCCATCACCCCATCCCATGCATAAACAGAACTTGCTCTAAGTGTCAAGAGCCGGGGGGTATAAGGGTGGTAGCTTTGTCAGGCTATTAGATTAAACATGGTCGGCGAACACAAATAATTGCAACGAGGAGTCTGGTGGCACATTAAAGACTAACAGATTTAAGGTGTTAGTCTTACAGACTCGTCGGTTTTGTGGCTACAGATTAACACAGCCACCCCCTGCTACAAAGAGTTGGGGGCTTTAGGCTCTGCCTGTCTCCGTGGGAAAGGCTGGATTTTAGTCATGCTAAAGCTGGGCTTTTAGCTAACGTGCTTCCAGCCTGAGAACGTAACCCCAGGGCGGGAGTTCCGGTTCTCACGCTGTGCAACAAACACGGGAGCCACAGGTACAGGCGCACCCGTAAAACGGCAGAAGCGATTTTGCAATCGGGGGGGGCCTGGAGTCTGGCAGTTTGGTAACCAGGTGGGCCCTAGGCAGTTCGACTGTACGGATGTATAGGGACTGTTATGAAATGATCAATGCAAATGATCCACGTTAACGATCGGCAGTTTGGTTGTGGACCCCAGGCACGGATAACGGACAGGGACAAATCTTAGCTGGCCTCAGAAAGGGACTGAATACGGCTCTGCAGCCCAGTCGTTACAGAAAGGATGGGTCTGGCTGAAGTCACCACATTTCAGGTTCATTGGGCTCCTGATTCAGGGCTTCTGAGGTGCTTCATTTCCCATGCATCTCGTTAGTGCAGCAGTGCGGTTCCGGGTCCGTGGGCTCCTGTGGCCTTTATGGAGCTTTGTGCTGGTTAGTTATAACAGGGCGTGTGCTCCTTGGGGGTCTAACTAATTGCGTCCCCTGCTGTGAATGGAGCCGGTTCCCTACGCAAAGGGAAAGGTCTGCGTGGCCCAGTTTGGGGTGGGGTCAATCCACCAACAGTGACAGCCTGGTTCTGACACGGGGCCAGGACAGGACAGACACACAGGCCTGGGTGTAGCACTGGCATCTATTGGCTGCCCCCTGGCTCCCCTGTCCTCCTCACGCCCCTTGCAGTCCCGGCCCCCACAGAGGCCAGCCCTGCCCGCTCTGGCCGTGAGCTGGGGCTGACAGACGATTCCACCAAGAGCCTTGGGAGGAAGGGAAAAGCCGGCACAGGGTCTCTGTCCCCACGGTATCTCCACGCGGCCGTGACAGAAGCTATGGGCCCACCGGGGCTCAGCCCAACCGTGTGCATGCGAGGGGATGCCCAACAGGGTAGAGCGGGGGGGTCTCGCTGCTCCTCCCTGGGGTGTTTGCGTTGCATTTCTCAGTGCACCCTTCCAGCGGCTGCTCCGTGCCCCGGGGCCGCTCGCCTCTGAACGGGGTGACCTGGGCCTGCCAGCCAGCCCCACTCACAGCGATTAGGAGGGTCCTGCGGCATGGGCCAGAGTCAGCCGGATGCGTGGGGCCCCCGCTGCCGATTGCCTTGGAGCGTGAGCAGCTTTGGAGGCAGCGAAGCGTTCGCAGGCTGGGGGCGAGCGAGGGGCCCGCTGGGCCGACTCAGCCAGTGGTGCAGCAGCAGCCAGCTCCAGCTTCCTCCTCGGGGCTCGGGATCCTCCTCACACGCCAGCTGCCTCGTTACCTACACCCAGGCTGGGCACACGTCTCCGGGTCCGATGAGCCTCGCCCTGGCACGCTGGAGGGCGAAGGTCGTCCGGGGGGCACGGCTGGGCCGTTGCTGCTTTGCCGGCCCCTCTGGACGGCTCCTTCCCGCCCTGCCAGTGCGACGTCACCTGATGGAGTGTGGTCCCAGCCAGCTCTGCCTTCCCATCGGCCGAGCCCCCGGGGGCTGCTCCCGCTAGCTCACGCTGCCGGATGAAAGGCTGCTTGCTGCGCAGGGTGGAGAGGGAACAGCAGGGTTAGAATTCAACCAACGGTATCGGCTCCAGGCCCGACCCCGCCAGCGAGGGGTGGGGGGGCCCCTTGCGCTGCAGGATTGAGCCCGCATGGTAGCACTGTAACTATGGGGGGTGGCTGGGGGGGAACGGGGTAATAAAATCCTGCGAGCAGGGCAGAGGGTAAAACGTGGGTGCTGGCGCCTCGTTCCAGCTCCGCAGGGGGACACAGACCAGGGTGGTCTGAAGGCGCTAACCGGGGCAGTGCCTGGGTGGGGGTGGCATTTCCCCGCTGCAGTGCTGCACCCTTCCTCCAGCTGCCGTGAAACCGCGGTGCTGCAGTGGGACACCCGAGCACCCGTTTCCCTCTGGCCTCCAGCTCCCCTGTGGTGATGAGTCCCACAGCTCCCACCCGAAGAGCTCAGCTCGGCGAAAGCATCTCATACCCCAGTGGTTCTAACACGGGGTCTGCGGACCCTTTCAGGGGGCTCCACGGACAAAACCCAGAGCCCGAGCCCCAGCGCCTCTCATGGGGCTGAAGCCCTGATCCCCAGTGCCCCCCATGGGGCTGAAGCCCTGAGCCCATGGGCAGAGTTGAGGGTACACAGGGGTGTTGCCCCCTGTGACGAACTGGGAATGTTCTTAAGGTTTTCTCTGAACACTGGGGTGGGGGGGCTCAGTTCCTGGCCGACCCTCTGTCTCCTGGCAACTAATGGCCAGGCCCTTCCCCCCTGCCAGGGGATGCTAAAGGTGGGGGAGAACAAAGAGATCAGGTGACCTCCTGGCCCAGGAAAGGAGGTGAGCAGAGAGGAGGGGCTGGAGGGGGTGTCAGTCTGGAGCTGGCTGGGGACGAGGAGTGAAGTGCAGACGTGGGGATCTGGCTCACTGCTCCCCAGAATGGACCCGGCCGAGGGGTCCCGTTCGCTGTACCTACAAGCTCTGTTTTAGACCCTGTTCCTGTCATCGAATAAACCTCTGTGTTACTGGCTGGCTGAGAGTCACGTCTGACTGCGCAGTGGGGGTGCAGGACCCTGTGGCTTCCCCAGGACCCCGCTGGGGTGGACTCGCTGTGGGAAGCGCACGGAGGGGCAGAGGATGCTGAATGCTCCAAGGAGAGACCCAGGAGGTGAAGCCGTGTGAGCTTCTTGCCCTGCAGACAGTCTGCTCCAAGGGAGAGGAGGCTCCCCAGAGTCCTGCCTGGCTTGGTGGGGAGCAGTTCCAGAGCAGCGCATTTCCCGTTGAGAATGGGTGTGACCCATGAATTAAAATTCACTGGTAGGTATCTGGCCCGCAGACCTCAAGGCACCAGCAGGCCTAGCGCGCACCCCCAGCAGGTCCCCGCTTTCCAGGATCTCACACTGAGGCCACCCGTTCCCGACTGCCGAGTCCTGAAGCGACCCGTCAGCTCCCACCCGCTTTGTGACAGGAGTGGCTCTATCCCAGGGGTCAGCGGGCGTCTGGCAGGCTAGTGCAGGAGCCCACTTCACTCAGAGATCTGGGGTCCCAAAGGTGATACGGGCTTGGAGGCTTCTGCTTGACCCTGGCGGACGTTTGTCCGTATCCCAAACCCCTGCCAACAGTGCGGAGCAGAGCAGGCACAGGCTGGAAGAGCGGGGGAGCGGATGCAGGTGAGGATTGCGGGGTAACAGCGGAGTTGGGGGGGGATCGGACTGGACAGATGGGCACTGAAGTGCACCGGCAGAGCTGTGCGTGTGGAATCTCGCACACTCGTCCACGCTCCACTCCGAGTTCCTCACTTAGCTAAGTCACCGCAGAACAAAAATGAGTCTCTCCTGATGCGCCAGTGCAGAGAGCGTGTGGCGAACAGCTGGCAGAGGGCAAGGACATAGCGAGAAGCAGAGCGATTCCACGCATGGGGCCAGACCTCCACTGTCCCTCCTCCAGCCTCTCCAGCCCAGGGCCTCCCACTCAGTCGCTCGCTAGCCCGTGTCTGTTTCACAGAGGGACAAGGCCAGACCTGCACCCGCCGGCTCCTCACACACTGACCTGGCGACGCTGAGTGGTGACTCACCGTCAGCAGCACCTCCTGGTTATCGGCCAGCGCCTGCTTGGCTAAGTAGCGCTCTCGCTTGATCTTCAGCTCCAGCGACCCCGGGACATCGGGCACCAGCCAGTCGATGAGGCGCAGGAAGAAAAAGACGACGTGCTGGGGGGCGGGGGGAGCGGAGGGGAAAGCGGCGAGGAGAGGCAACGACAAACGGACAGTGAGAAGCAGGGGCAGACGGACGAAGAGAGCGGCAGGGAGGATAAAGGCACGTGGAAAACCAGAAGAAAGGACAAGGTTCAGAGAGGCTCCATTCGCAATGGCCCAGCTGTGTCTACCCTGTTAGTCATGGCCAGAGGGGAAGACTGGCCTAGTGGTTAGGGCCCAAACTTGGCACTTAGCCTTGTGGGGCATCAGGGAGTCGTGAGGCCAGACACACTGACAAGCGTGTGGGGCTCGGGTCCTACCACGCAGATCCCAGCCCTACGGCAAGGGCGGGCTGCCCACCCAGCCCCACAGAGGGCAGCCGCTGCAAGCCACTGGCCCATTCACTGAGACTGTTTTAAGCAGCAGGCAGGGTGCTGAATATGGCCTGGACCCACACTGGGCACCACCCATCCCCTCCCTTTGATTCTCAAGCTCCTGGCCCATCCCAGGTCAGAATCACCCACAGTCCACGTCCGGCCGCCTTCCACCCCTCCAGCTTTGCCCTCCAACCAACACTCTGCATTCCCAGACGCTGGGAGCTTCATACCAAACCGCCAGGGGCAGGGAGCCTCTGTCGGGTCCCTAATGCTAGTCACCCACATAACAGTAACAGGGCCTCTCGCCAGAGTCCTGGAGCCTCTGCTCCAGCTGGCTTGGGGACGCAGCACCGATGTGTCGCCCAAGGGTGTCATGGACAGTCAGGAAAGTCCTCCAGACGGGGGCGCTGCACAGCCGGCCTCTGGAGGGAGCCAGAGAGGGCGGAAAGTCAGGTGACAATGCCAAATAGTTGGGATGGGGCAGGAAAGAACTTTTCTGGTCCTTGGAAAGGAGCCACAGCTCAAGTCTGGCTCGAGCTGGGGTCTCGGGGAGAGGTTTGTGTGTCCAGACTGGCTCCTCTGCCCTTCAACGCAACCCCCGCCCCCCCGGAGGTTTCTGATCCACCAGGGTGATGGGCTTGGTCCAGGATCCTAAAGGGACACAGCAGAGAAGAAGGGGCAGCCCAGCCCCTCCCCCTCGCGCTCAGCTCCCCGGCCTGGCCTGGGTCCAGCGGCTGGCAGGGGGGCCGGGGGGAGGATCGCCGAGCCCACGCCTGCACGGTGCCGGCCGAGGCTCACCTCGAAAGCGATGATGAAGCCCAGGCGGGCGGCCAGCAGCTTCCAGTAGAAGAGGGTGTAGTTGCCATTGGCATCCCGGAAGGCTTTGTACCTGGGCAGAGGGCAGCAGCTTAGTGGGGGCTGGCTCGGTCCCCCACTCGTGGGCCTCACCTTGGTGGGCGGGGCGAGGAAGGGTACTTGACTGACAGCCCTGGCAGCTCCCACACTCCAACCCCCCCAGACTAGAGCCCCCCAGGGGACAAGCTGGGAGGTCAGACCCCATGGGTCCCTGCTGAGCTGCCAGTGAGTGGCCAGCTGGTGCCAAGGGGGGCAGAGCCTTCCTGGCAGCCGCCCTTTGGGAACTGGGCTGAGACCCACCAACCTCATCTCACCCAAGCCCCCACAGTGCCATGGTGGTGAACAGCTCCACACCCAACCCCAGGGAAGCCTTGGAAAATGGGCTTGGTTCTGCTCAGCTGGGGAGAGAAGGGTCTTAACTGCAGCTCTCCCTTGCCCTCTCCCCAGCCCCCTGCGCTGTCCCTCCCCTTTCCCCACTGACCCATCCCCCCTCCCACCAGCTCCCCGTGCCTGGCACCTGCACAGGGTGTGGTTGCCGGTGGCCAGGTAGCGCGGGGGGGAGTAGGCCAGGGTGAAGTTGACGTAACCCTGCAGCTGGCTGTCGTGCTCGTACTGGTAGAGGAGCCGGGGCAGGAAGTCCGAGGTGAAGGCGATGAGGAAGGCCTGAGTGTGCAAGGACGAGGGTCAAGGGCGAGTCATGTGGGGCGTGCCCCGGTCCCCCAGCCCAGGGGTGAGACCAGCGCCACCCTGGGGGGCACAGGGCTGCTGCAGGGTGGCTGGAGGCTCGGGCCACAGGCTGCCCTGCTGGGAGCGATGAAGGAGAGGAACGTGGCTGGAGTGGCAGGGGGAGGAGAGCGGCCAGGTCAGTGCAGGGTTTCAGGGAACACATAGAGATGGAGGCCTGGAAGGGACCTCGAGAGACCATCTAGTCCAGCCCCCTGCCCTGAGGCAGGACTAAGTATCATCTAGACCAGCCCTGGCAGGTGTTTGTCCAACCTGCTCTTTAAAACTGCCACTGATGACAGATTCCACATCGTCCTGCGGTTCCAGTGCGTAACCGCCCTGAGAGCCAGGGAGTTTTTCCTAACGTCCGATCTAAACCTCCCTTGCTGCAATTTAAGCCCCTTGCTTCCTGTCCTAGCCTCAGAGTTAACGAGAACAATTTATCACCCTCCTTCTTGTCACAACCTTTTATGTGCTTGAAAACTGTTCTCATGTCTCCCTCAGTCTTCTCTTCTCCAGACTAAACCAACCCAGTTTTTTCAATCTTCCCTCATAGGTCGTGTTTTCTAGACCTTTCATCATTGTTGTTGCTCTTCTCTGGACTTTCTCCAATCTGTCCCCACCTTTCCTGAAATGTGGCGCCCAGAACTGGACACAATACTCCAGTTGAGGCCATATAAACGCAGAGTAGAGCGGAAGAATTACTTCTCGTGTCTTACGTACAGTGTTCCTGCTAATACAGCCCAGAAGGATGTTTGCTTTTCTTGCACCCATGTTACACTGTTGACGCATACTTAGCTTGTGATCCACTCTGACCCCCAGATCCCTTCCTGCAGTGCTCCTTCCTAGGCAGTCATTTCCCGTTGTGTGTGTGTGCAACGGATGGTTCTTTTGTACTTTGCATTTGTCCTTAGTGAATCTCATCCTATTTACTTCAGAGCATTTCTCCAGTTTGTCCAGATCATTTTGAATTTTAATCCTATCCTCCAAAGCACTTGCAACTCCTCTCAGCTTGGTTTCATCCACAAACTGTCTATGCCATTATCTAAATCATTGACGAAGATATTGAACAGAACCGGACACAGAACTGATCCAAGCAGGACCCCCTCGTTACGCCCTTCCAGCATGACTGTGAACCACTGATAGCTACTCTCTGGGAACGGTTTTCCAACCAGTTATGCACCCACGTTATAGTAGCTTCAGCTAGGTGATATACTCTAGATTGTTTATGAGAAGGTCACATGAGACAGTATCAAAAGCCTCGAGCTACACCACATCTACCGCTTCCCCCCTCCACAAAGCCTGTCACCCTGTCAAAGAACGTTGTCTCTCAAGTCACCTAAGACCAGATGGAGGGGGTCAGGTGGCAGAGATCGGAGAGGGGGATTGGGCGCCATAGGGGTACATGTGGGAGCCTGGATGGGTGACCCCCAGCCCTGGAGGAGCACCAGGTGCAGGGAAAGCTGGGGCACATGGTATCCTGCTCTGGCAATCTCCTGTCTTCAGAGCCCATCCCCAAGGCAGACAGGGCACAATCCACCCTCACCTTCACCGGGGCACGGCTCCTTTAGAGCCCTGTGTGCACGGCACCCACCCCACGCAGCTCATGCCAGGGGCAGCCCAGGGACAGGCAGCCAGCAGAGGCAGCTGGGTGAGAGGGAGGAAGGAGGGTGCCAGGGAAGCAGCAGGAGGCTGCTCCAAGCAGGGGGGCAGCGGGAATGGAGGCAGGGAGCCAGCAGGGCATGGGAGGGGCAGGGTGAGTCGAGAGAGGACAGGGCATTGGATTGTTCCAGGCTGCTCAGTGCCTGGCCTGGGCACGGCCTCCGAGGAGCCGGCTCTGCACTCACGTTGACGACGACGGAGATCTGAGCCAGGACCTCCAGGATGAGGAACCAGACCCCGATGTTCTGGGCGCGGTAGGCTACCGGGCGCCGGTACTCGCACACGAACTTCTGGGCGTCCAGGCGGATCTCCACCCAGTTATTCAGCAGGGCAAAGAGCGGGGCCAGCGGGAAGGCAGCCACGAAGATCGTGATGAACCCGAACTGCAGCACTGCGAGCCCAAGGGAGCAAGGAGAGAGGTGGCCGCTCAACCAGGCTCTGCTCCCCCATCGCCAGCAAGATCCCTGCTGGGAGAGGCTGGGACTGGGGTACCTGGGCGCTCCCCTCCACAGCCAGCACTTCTGCCCCAGGCCCTACAGCGCCCCCTGCTGCAAATGCTGGGCGCTCCCCCAGCCAGTGCTCTCTGTAGAATGAATAGCTTTTAGTTACAAACCAAACTCTCCTCAGGCCTGGCCCCGGCTCTCCCTCCAGCAGCAGGGCTGGGTATACAGCTCCCTGCATTACGGCTGAAGCTCCAGCAGTGTGGGATTTCCACGCAGGCTGAGCCAGAGTCGCTGGGCACCAGCTGCCGGGAACCAGCTGCCAGCGTCTCCCCTAACCCGGCCGGCGGCGCCCCTCGCTCACCCATCTCCAGGTACTCTTCAAAGAGCCCCTCGCACTCGATCAGCTCGTAGTCCTCTTCCCAGCGCGGGGGCTCCTGGCTGATCTGCGCGCCCCGCACCCTGGCCAGCTTGCGCTTCTGCCGCCAGGCCTTCAGCTTGCTGCAGAGGGGAAGGGGGACAGGGGAGAATCCGGGGGCTGGTTCTAGGAGTGTGTGCGTGGAGGATGGGGGCTGCTTTTATACCAGCTAGAGGGACATGGCCACGTCTTGTATCACACAGGTGCTGTCCAGGATTTCCCTGCAACCATCACGGGTGGAACCTGCCGTCTGCTAGAGCAGTGGGTCAGTGCCAAGGGCCCCCCACCCTGCCCCGGGCTTGGCAAGAGGAGAAACCGGCACTGGATTTCTGAGCCATCTGGCTCAGCCCCTAGACCCTCCTTTCCCAATCACTGGACGGACAGACGCACGCAGGCACCTGACTGACTGAATGCCATGGCCTGCCCCCCGGCTTCTGGCTCCTGCCTGGGGGCCGTGATGGTTCCCAGCCCTATGGGATGGGATGTACCCCAACACAACCCCGATAGCTCCTGGCCTCCTAACACCAAGCTGCCCCCACCGCCAGGCTCCACCGGACACTCACGGGATGACGAACTCCTGGACGTTGCTGATGATCTGTTTCCCCACCATGATGATGAACAGCTGCTGCGCCAGTTCGATCAGGCACCCGCCGGGGCCGCACTGCGGGAGCCAGGAGAGAGGCGCACCCGGTCACTCAGGCCTGGCCTGGGTTAGCTCAGCAGCTGGCTCGGCCTGCACTTCCCCGGTGCAGAACGACCCAGCCAGACCCAGCCTTGGGGGAGAGAGACGGGAGGTCCAGCCCCACAGCTCCCAGCACAGGCCAGACCAGCTCCGCGCTGGGATTGCATGGCCTCTTCCCTGGCAGCCCCAGCAGACTCCTAGCATGGGAGCCCCACCCCGGGGTCCATCTCGGCCTGGATCCCATCTCTGAGAGCGACCACTGGCAGCAGAGACGCCCAGCAGGGTCCCTAAGGGACAGAACAGGAGTGTCTCCTAAGGACGGGGTGATGGGACCCCAAGGGAATCTGGCTGGTAAAGGACAAACCATCAAGGCTCTTTGGAGGAGGGACTGGCTCTTTGTTCTGGGTTTGTGCAGCTTCTAGCGCCCTGGGGTCCGGGGCCGTAGCTGGGGCTCCAAGAGGCTCCCCGTGGTGTCCCTGACCCGGGAGACTCACCTCCTCGTTCCTCAGGCCGAGCAGCGTGCCGTACTGCCCGGGGTACCCCACAAACCTGCCGAGACAGGAGACGCCTGGTCGGTTGTTTCTCTGATCTGCGGCGGGGCAGGCATCGACGGGCTCATTTCTCACAGTGCCTAACCACTGGGGCAGACTGCCGAGGGGGGCGGGCTCCCCATCTCCTCAGGGCTTCAGAGCCAGCCCGGCCGTTAGCCAAGCACAACTGCCATGCCCAGCACAGGGTGACCTCCTTGGGTGACCCAATGGCCCTTTCTGGCTCCGCATCGCCTTGCTCTCACCCAGGCTGCCCCAAAGACAGAGCCCCCCCAGCGCCGGCTGCCCCTCCCCGGAAAGGAGAAGGGGCACGGGAGGGATGGGGGAGGCGCTGGGTGCAGAGATCAGACCCTGCCAGGCAGTGAGCTAGCTGCAGGCAGGCGCGCTAGCAGCCCCAGGCTCAGCAGCTGGAGGTGCTGAGCTCAGGCATGTCTGCAGCAGACACAGGCTGGGATGAGGTCAGGGCGATTCTCCGGGGAGGCTGCTGGACACAGCCAGACCCTGCGGTTCTCTCTGACCCTCAGGCTGCCCCACCCGGCCTTCGCTGCCTCCTGGCGCCGTGGGGGTCTCCCTCAGACCTCGCCTGGATCCACCCAGCGAGGAACGGGCCGTGGCAGGGCCCGCTGGCACGTGGGGGCTCCAGAAGGGGGGTCATGCAGCAGCCACACTTCCCTTCCAGCACAGCCTCCCCCCGCATGCCAACAAGCATCACGGAGCTCCCGGATCTGGGTGGTGGGTGCCCATCCCAGGCTCCTCTCTGAAGCAGCAGCTGCAGCCCAACCCCTTCCCTGCAGGACGGTCCTGCCAGCGCTGGGAGAAGGACCCTCGCCCGAACCCTCCATCACGCCACACGCGCTTTCCCTGCGGGGCTCATTCCTGGCTGTTCTTCAGCCCGGGGGTGGGGATCTAAGGGCTCCCCCTGGTGGTAGATTTAACCCCTGCACTCCTGCCCCTGTTCGTGGGCAGGGGGTTGAATCCAGGGTGGGTCAGGTTTCTGGTTTGCCGGTTCCCAGCTCCAAAGCGATCTCACTTGCGCTCCAGCGATGGGTGACGGAAATCAGGACACCCAGGAGGTTTGGGATTTTTTCCACATACATTTGGCGTTAAGTCATCTGCTCCGAGGAATTTCAGCTGCGGCTGGGAGAGCAGGGGGACAGAGTCTCTGAGCCAGCCGGCTGGTTGTGCAAAGCCCCTTGGGGGATCTGACCCTCTTTCAGATGGGGGTAGGGGGCTTCTAATGTAATCTGTGATGTGTTAATAATAACAGAGGATCCTGGCAACCACGACAAGGCCCCACCGGAAGAGGGCAGAGCCGTTTCACACGGGGCGAGAGGGGGCGATAGATTCAATGGTGTATTCATAAACCTTGCCCGCCTGTGGTTTTGGGGGGGAATCTCCGAGCCCACAGCTGAACAGTGCATCCATTGTGCAGGGGCATCGGCAGACACATGGCATGGGGATCCCGGGCATGACTGGAGCAGCCAGATGTTCCACAGATGAGTCACATCTACCTTTTCTGTCCTCCCAGAGTAACCACATCATTCCTCCCTGGCTGATCACTGAGCACCTGGGCTCCAGTCCCTCCCTACACAGGATGTGATTGAACTGGGGGTTGGCAGGTGGCTCCAAGGGACGGGGTTCCCCACCCTAGGAAGGGGTGTCAAGAGCCGGCCACCCCTCCCCAGAACCTATCTCCATGGCCAGGTCAGAACAGTGTTTGGAAGGCACGGAATTAGGGGTAGCACAACATACCATACAGCCACCCAGCATGCTAACGTGTGCCAGGCATAGCACACGCTGCCATATAAGTCATGCATCCCGACATGCATGTGCCGTGTACAGGCGCATGTGCCATCATGTGATACGCTTATGGCTCACGGGAGTGTGCATGCACCATGGGCACGGTGCCACACACGCTGGGCACGTTTACTGGCATCATTCGTGTCAGAGCAGTGGAACGCAGCACGGCCCAGGGACAGAACGTCTCTCAAGTGGCTGCAGCCTCCAGCTCTGCCCACGGAGCCCAGTTCCCTGCTACACCGTTCCCCTCCCTCCTGCCTCAGGGAGGCCCCGGCCCCGTATCACCTGGGCCCCTCGCACACAGAGCCATGAGAACACGCCGTCTCATACCTGCCTTTGAAGAAGGCCACGTAGAAGGGGGAGGAGTAGAAGTTGACGAACTGGAAGATGAAGACTTTGAAGGTGAAGGCGTCCTCGTGCAGGGTCTGGGTCCGGTGCATCTCTGCGGAGGGGACACAAGGGAACACACGGGCACTGCCCAGCGGCCACGGTAGCCAGTCAGCTCCCCGGCCCAGCAGGCTTGAGGCTACGGGAGGGAGCATCACTTCCTCTGCCACTGAGGACGCTCCCTCCCCTCACTCCACACCTGAGCCATCCCCAGCTCACACCGGCGCCTCCTGCTGATAGACCCGGGCCCAGACCCTTACAGGATTTCTGCAACGGTTTCTGGTCACAGCTCTGCCATCAGGGTTGAGCCGGGCACAGGAGCAATACACGTCCACATGGAACCCACAGTACAGGAGCCAGGGTGTTTGTCCCGCTGTAGTGACTGGTCCGTGTAAGAGGGTAAGCGTCTACTACTGCTGCTAGCTTATGGAGCTGCTCCTTTAGCTCAAGTGGGAAAGGCGCTTTTGGCCTTCAATCCCCCTTGGCCACCGACGGTGGAAGGGCTGTTACACAGTCGGTGGCTGGGGGACTCAAACGCCTGTTGCATGAGGTTCTCTCTAGCAGGGCCCGTAATGCCAGGGGCTCTCAGCTGGCCTGGGTGTGAAGAGGATTCAGGCACTTGCAGGAGCGTTGGGTCGCAAGCAACGCCCTGTGCAGACCAGTGGAAAGTGCATCAGCCAATCACAAATTCCATCCATACGCCCACTAGTGACCTCGCTGCGGGGCTTGTCCCAGTGGGAGAGCCCACCTGGGTCCTGCAGCACCGGCCCCCTCCTCCCACACAGGGGACAGGCTGAGCTCTCTGTAGCTGAATTGACCTGGGATGGAGAAACCATATTGATTTCAGCAGAGCTTGGATCTGTGATACAGCCCTTCCCTGAGCCCCGCCGCTGCCCCCCCACACCCACACTCCACGTCTGCACAGCACCCAGAAGGTGGCCAAGGCCAGGACATGCCAGACCTTTGCAAAGGTGCAGGGGGCCCCCCAGAGCTCGCTTGAGGTGGCACCATCCAGCCCTTCAAGGCCCAGAAGCCAGTGTAGCCACGCTCCCCTGCACATGCCTCCGGGGCTGGGCCTAGGCTGACGTCTCTGCAGGGCAGTGGGAGCAGCCCGGGGGGAGCTGCCGATAGCTTCTCCTACTCACCCCACCTGGTGAGCTTCTCCGCCAGGGAGGTGTAGACCTGGCTCATGAGGAGGATCAGCGCCAGGTTCACCAGGGTGCTGCTGATGTTCGCTATGTTCCCAGCCTGTAAAAGAGCGAGGTAAGTAACGCACTTCCCTCCCGCTGGGAGCTTCCTGAGTCACAACTCACCCCTGGCCCCTAGCCAGCGCCAGCTCCCAAAGCAGGTCAGGGTCACGAGCCCCATTTTATAGATGGGGAAACTGAGGCGAAGAGCAGGGCAGAGCCGGGACTAGAACCAGGTCTCCAGAGTCCCAGTGCAGAGCGATAGCCCCATAGCCCTGCCCCGGGTCCAGCTGAGCCCTGGCATGGACCGGAGGGTGGGCTCCTCTCCAGCAGCTCCACACAGCTGGCCAGAGCTCCACCGTTCGCAGCCTTAGGAGCTGCTGTCAGCCAACGTGCCCTCCCTAGCCAGGTGCCCAGCAGCTGACTGACAGCGCGGGGTCCAAGCAGGGTCCGTCACCCCAAGCACAGCCGGACCCCAGGGCTGTCCGGGAGGGGGTAGCGCCGAGCCCCTGCAGGGCACAGGACTCACCTGGGTCACGAGAATGGCGTTGCCCGTGTGATACATCACCACGCTGATGATGCCCCGGTACATGATCACGGAGACCAGGAAGATCATCACCACGCACAGCTGGAAGTGAGCAGGGGAAGCCCAGGCATAAGCAGCGGGAGGTGGGTGACCCGGTGCTGAACTTGGGGAGCGGACGGCAGGCGGAGCAGGGAGCGCCCCCAGCTGGACTGTTCTGCCGTGCCAGCGAGGCGCAGGCTCTGAGCCTCCCGAACTGCCAATGCCCAGCCCCGGTCTGCCCTGGGCTCCATTCTCTTGTGGGGCTGGGAGAAGTGAGGGGTCTCTGGTCCCGGGGCTGGTGTCAAACACAGGGGGAGGTGTTAGCACCCCCATGTGGGTCTCGCCCCAGCTTTGGGGGACACCCTGACACTCCACCAGGCCCCTTTGCCACACTCCTGGTGGAAGGAGCCCACCCATGGCAGCTGAAGGAGGACAGATGTCCCGTGGAGACGGGCAGTCCACCCTTCCCACCTGCGCCAGCGGCTCCTTTAACAGGGGAGCAGCTGGAGAGTGACCCCTGCTGGGGGAAGCTGGAAGTGACACCAGACCCAGGCGCTGTCCATTCTAATCACCGCCATTCTCTTTGCCACGCCTGTTAACGGTCAAAGCCCAAACTGTGGGGCCTCCCTCGCAACCCGCCCCTGCTTCCCAGCTCCGCCGGGGTCGCTGCACGCTGCGCTGGGGGGTGGGATCGGGGCAGGATAGGGAGCCCTTTGCGCCTAAGCTGCCCCAGGCCAACAGGGATTAAATTCACTACCACCACGTAGTGGCCATTGCGTTGGCTGGCATGAGATGAGTTTGCTGGGTCTCAGCCCCAGCCAGAGAGGAAGGCTGACTGGGGGACAAGGCCTGGCTAGGAGGCAGCAGAGCGGTGTTCAGAGCCAGAAGCGTGAGCTCCTGCTAGCAGGAGAGGAGGGGAAAGGACAGGGGACGGGAATTGCCATCAGCACTTTCCTCGCCCTGCTCTGGGGCCTACGAGTTTGATCCCCAGCCAGACGGTTCAAAGAACAGGGCAGTGTCCTGCCCGGGCACGTCTCCACCTCTCCCGGGCAGGGGATGTCAGCCCAGGCCACGCCCTCCTCCTTACCATGATGACAATGGCCATGGAGCCCGTCAGGATGCGAGAGAGGCGGTCCCGCTTGGGGAAGTACGGCTCCTTCACCCCCGTGATGGGGTTCTGCTCCATCCGCGGGGCCATGGCAGCGAACTCGGGCCTGGGCCGCTCCTGCAGGAGGGGAACGGAGCCAGAGGGGGATTCAGCCCCCATTCGCCTGGCGTGACTGGTGTGGTTCCCCCTCCCAGGGCATCCCCGCTGGGCAGAGAACAGGCTCTGCTGGGCATCCGCAGGCGTGCCCAGATCCTGCAGCCTCCTGGACAAACCTCGCTGAGTTAGTGTAAGTATCGTGGGGTTCCCAGCGTTACGACGGCCGGTGTGTGTGTCCTAGTGTGGGAGGGCAACGGGGGAAACGGGGCTGATGCCCTCTGGGAAGGTCACGTGCTTCTGAGGACACTGTAAAAACAAGTGCCCAGACACGCTGAAGTCGTTTCCCCAGGAAATCTCTAGGAGGAGGCGCCTACTCTGCAAGGTCCTTTCGACGCATCGCCCTGCGGGGGCCTTTTATCCACTGCCTCTCCAGAGACCCAGAGAGGCTACAGGAGAGACTCTCACTCTCACGGGGGTGCTAGTTCTGAGCACAAGCGGCATGGAAATTGGGAGCCCAGGAGAACCCCTTGGGTGGGGTTGAAGGACCAATCACCAGCCAGAGCCCTGGCTCGAGTGGGGTGAGCTCCGCTCAGCTGTTTAGCACGTGTGCAGGTTCCTTTATTGGTTAATCGATTTTCTCTGAAACGCTTTTACCATACGAATCAGTGTGCTTGCTGAGGGAGAGCGGGGTGGCGCTGTATAACTGCCGGCAAGGCACCGTTTGCAGCCTCTGGAGAGAAAGCAAAGTGCCAACGCTGGCCACCCACCAGCCTGCTTTTCTGGGCAATGGCACAGTGTAAGCAGGGGGCTGCACAACCTGGAAATAGCCCAGGCAGCAGGGAGAGAGATGCAGGTTTCCACCCAAGAGAGGGGACAGCTGAGGAGGAGAAGGGTGGGGGCCCTTGGTGGGCTATTGAGGGGAATACAGGTTCAGGTGCCATGAATGGTGCCACCTGCCAACCCAGTGCCATCGCTGGGGGAGTCGGTGCATCGCTGCACTCGGCTCTGCTCACATGTCCAGGACTGGCACCAGTTAGTGGCTGGAGACCTGAAGAGAGAGTCTCCTTAAACTCCTCTGGTCTGTGTCTGTGCTTTGGGGCAGGCGGCCTCGTTCCCTGCAGGGGGAGGTGTGTATCCAGCCACAGCCCCCCTCTGGCCTCAGGGAGGAGAGGGAAGGATCCCCGACACACACGCCTGCCCCCATTCTGGCTAGCTGGGCAGAGCCAGCCACGGTGGATGGATGGTCATGGGAACCACCTCCTCCTCCTGGAAGTCCATGCAGTCCCAGTGGTGAGCCAGCGTGGCGCTTTTCCTCTTCCAGTACTCCAGGAAGGTCACGGCCCAGAAGGACATGAAGACGCTGAAGAAAACCGTCCCGGGGTGATCAAACAGGTACCCGACCTGCAGGGGCACAGAACAGAGGGGCCACACGGCCTCTTCACCAGACGCAGAAGCCCGTTCCCCCTGCACATGCATTGCCATCTTCACCGCCTCCATCTCACACCTCTAGCCTTGCTCCCTACAGCGCCTCCTGCTGGTGCGGGGGTAGCTGGACGCTCTCCTTGAACTGCTGCCCCTACGCCTTACCCACCTGGAGTTGGGACAGGCTGGCGCTAGCTCCTGGGGCTGGCACCACTGTGCCATTTCCTACGGCGCCTCCTGCTGGGAGATGCTGGGACTGGAGTAGCCAGGGGCTCCCCGGCAGTCAGAGCTCCCGCCCCCTCCCCTCAGCACAGCTCTGAGCAGGGGGAGCTCCAAGGCATGGCTTTGTGGGCGTCTGTGCAGGGAAAACCCCAGAGGTGGGGATTTCTCACTGCATCGAGCCGGGCCCCCTTGGGCAGCAGGGTCTGGGCCCTGTCTGCATTAGCCCCCAAGCGGCCTTCCCTTACCTTAGCCATGGGGCAGATCTCCGAGATGTTCCAGGTCTCACACGTGTCGCAGAGCGGACACATGAGGAACTGGCCTCCGCTCTCGCAGATCTCCTGCCTGTGGGAAGCCAGCACAGGGCTGGGTTAGCAGGGCACGGCTCCTCAGGAGAAACACACGGCTAGCACTTCACCAACCCCACACCCACTGCATACACATACACGCATGCACAGGTCCCCACACGCACCGCCACACGTGCACACACATGTACACAAAACCAGCACATGCACGTGTCTGCACAGACACACATGTTCTTGCACAGGTAGTTATCATTACGGAGCTCCAGAACGACCTGGGATGGAGTCAGCAGAAATGCCCCAAACTCCCACCCATCCTCTGAACTCGGGTGGGGAGAACAGCTCAGGCCAAAACCAGCCAACATCTGACAACGTCCACCCCAGAGATGGAGCTCAGGTTTGTCAGGCTTGGCTTCATCCCAGAGAACCACCCACCCATCTGTCCATCCATCCACCCACCCATCTATCTATCCAGCCAGCCATTCACACACCCACCCATCCAGCCAGCCATTCACACACACCCACCCGTCCATCACACACCCACCCGTCCATCCCTCCACCCACCCATCTATCCACCCACCCCTCCAGCCATTCACACACCCACACCCGTCCATCCCTCCATCCACCCACCCGTCCATCCATCCGCCCAGCTACCTATCAGCTCCCCACCTGCCATCCAACAACCCATAATCCCCTCACCCACCCGCCCTCCCGTCTCTCTAGTCACCACATATCAAAGCCCCTCCTTGTGTCTCCCTCCTTTCTTCTGACAGCTGTGACCCCGGGGCTTTTGCTAGGCCTGGGAGCGGAGAGTGATGGGAGCTGCTGGAGTAGCCCCTATAGCGCCCCCACCCCCTATAGCGCCCCCCCCTGCGAGAAGGCAGCACCCAGGCCGCACACTAGTAACGGCGGCTGGCGGCAGCCTGCGAATTCCTGTGTCTGAGGGCTGGATGTCGGGGGGCAGGGAGGGGGGCAGGGTAGGATGGCAGGGGTCCTCCTCACCCCCCCCCCCCCTGCGCTCCCAACCCCAGCCCCACAGACTCACGCGGGCGTGTTGGTTCCCATGGCAACCAGGCCTGCGAGGAAGACCACGGTGCCCACGGCCGCAGCAGGGAGCAGCCAGGCCGTGTAGAAGCCTGCAGAGGGGACGGGCACGTGAGACCAGCCCCCGGAGGAGGGTGACACCGGGCAGGGGAGACCCCCTCCCTCCCCTCTCCATCAAGGGTGGGGCACCAAGACTCCTGAGTTTCACCCCCAGGGCTGATGCCCTGTGTGGCTTGGGGAAAGTCCCTCCCCCGTCCGTGCCTCAGTTTCCTCAGCTGTAAAATGTGGACAATGATCCCGCCCCACCTGGCAGGCTGGGGGCAGGACTAAGGCACTTGCAGACCTCTGCATGGCACCTTGCTCACCCTCTTCCACCCCACGCCCGCCCACGCCCCTGTGAAGCAGGGGCACGGGGCACCAGGGCAGCAGCCACATGGCACTGCTGGCACTTCGCAGCAGCACCAAGGGAAAGAACCAGGAGACCTGCCCACACGGTCCTGCCCCCCGGCCCTTTCTGTACCAGTCAGGGTGCCGGGAATCTGCCTCTGCCGGCCGGACACCGAAAGCCCTGGGCAGCGCCACCAGGCAGCACAGGCTGGGTGAGCCTGGCTGGGGGCAGAGAGAAGCCCTGGGGCTCTGTGTGTCCAGCAGGCTCCAGGAACAATCCCCGTGATCCCCATCCCAGCCCCAACCTGGCCCCTGGGACGCTGCAGGGGAGGCGCTGGGGGCAGGGGGGCAGAGGCGGACAGAGGGGAGGAGGAGGTGGGCTCTCACCCAGCCAGGCGAAGTAGATGGCAATCTTCTCCCCGAAGTACTGGCGGATGTGATCCAGCGGCTGGTACCGGTACCAGCAGCCCCACTGGGCCCAGAAGCGGTAGAGGACTTGGCGAGGGTTCAGGGCTTCATCGGGGACCTCAGACTCAGGCGTCTCGAAGGGGCCCTGGGTCAAGGCAACAGAGAGGGAGACGGGTCGGCCACCTGCACAGCCAGGGGCGACCGCGGATGGGGCAGGGTCTCTGTGGTGCCCAGGGAGCAGAGCTGCCAACGGCTGCCCGGGACCCCCGCCTAGTGCCGGCTGAATGGCCGCAGTGACCAACCAGGACCTGCAGAGCCAGCAGCTGCCCCCCGGTCCCCGCATCCCAGCTCCGGAGGGACGTCTGTGTCCCCGCCCCATCCCAGCTCCGGAGGGACGTCTCTCTCCCAGGCCCCCCATCCCAGCTCCAGAAGGACGTCTCTCTCCCAGGCCCCCCATCCCAGCTCCGGGAGGACGACGCTCTCCCAGGCCCCCATCCCAGCTCCGGAGGGACAGCAGCCCACCCGGCAGCCCCTACCTCGTGCAGCGGGAAGGCAGCGCCGTACACCCGCTCGTTCAGCAGCCGGTTGATCCCGATCTCGGCACGTTTCCGCTTCCCGTAGATGGTGCGAGCCAGGATCTCATAGACCTGCCGACCCGAGGAGCGCGGCGCCGTCAGCAAAGTCCACCCTCGCCGGGGCTCGCGCGGAGCAGGAACCCAGCAAGTCCCGGCTGGGCGCAGCCCTGTGGAGCTCACACACCTGGACCTTGCACCAGAGCCTTGGGATGCTAATGGGAGCCTTCCCATAGACCTTTCTGGCCCAGCCCCCAGGGCAGGAGCTGCCCACGGCTCTGATGCCCCCACATTCCCCTTGGCCCATGCTAGGTGCAGGGCAGAGGGAGCCTTCCTGACCCTTCCCCAGGCAATCAGCCGTGCCCTGGAGCCTGAGATTGGATTCAAACACACGTCACTGGTTCTAGTGTTTCCCACCAGCTGTGAGGCCTGCGGAGGCTGAAGCACAGAGCTGGGCCCGAAGCCATGAAGGGGGATGATTCTGGGCTGGGGTTTCTACCCAGAGCTGGGGGCAGGGTTGGGTCTGGGTGGGGGGTTAAATCAGCCCATTACAGAGCCAGGGGATTTCGATCTGGCTGCCCACCATGTGATGGGCCCATGGAGCTGCCTCTAGGGCAACGGGGTTAATTACGGACCTGGGCAGAGCAGGGCTGGGAGTGGGGCAGGCCCCTGAGGTCCCCACGCTCCCTCCACCCTACTCACGATGCGATGTCTCTGCGTGTTGCTGAAGTAGGAGTCCCGGGAGTCGCTGCCCAGGAACCTGGGGGGGATAATCAAACAGCCCCGCTGCAGTCGGGCCAGGGGAAGGGAGGCAAGGAGGGGGCTGTGACGAAGTGGGGATGTTCTTGCTGTGCTCTGTGACTGCTGAGTGGGGAGTGCTGGCCTGGGAAGGCTGCAGGGGAGTTGTGCTGGGACTGGCTGCATTGGGGATGGGAGACTTGCCTTGAGGGAGGACACCTGAGCAGGAACATGAGACCCCAGGAAGGGGGCTGGAGGTCAGCCAGGTGACACCTCTGCCCGGAAACTGGACAAAGGACACAAAGGCTGGGGGAGGAGCCGGGGGGAGGCTGAGTGAGAGGCTGGAGGGAGTTTCAGTTTGGAGCTGGCTGGGAGACTGGAGGGGAGCCCAGATGGGGCTCTGGTCTCCCAATGCAGCTCTGGCCTCCCTGGCCCCCCAGATGGACCTAACTGAGGGGGTCCCGAGACTCACTTGTCCAGCTTAGACCTGCGGAAGGCGCAGGTGTAATAGTCCGCGGGCTTGTTGGGGACGTGCTGGTGCAGGGCGTTGGGGATGCAGAGTCTCCTCAGGACCTCGGCGGAGCTGTTCCAGTCCGGGTTGGGCTGGGCCTGCGGTCGGCACAGAGAGCGTCAGGGCTGGGGGTGGCCAGGGGAACCTCCCAGACCGACAGTCACCTGCAGGCGGAGACGGGGCCAGTCCCCCCACTACTTCCTGCACACGGGGGGCCTAGCAGAGCTGGGGGGCGGGGCTGAGCTAGCAGGGGGCTGCAGGTCGGGGTTGAGAGGCTCTGGCAGAGCTGGGGGTGGGGGAGCCCTGGGCTGGGCTAGCAGGGGGCTGCAGGTCGGGGTTGAGGGGCGCTGGCAGAGCTGGGGAGCCCAGGGCTGGGGTAGGAGGGCTGCGGGTCGGGGTTGAGGCGCTGGCAGAGCTGGGAGCCCAGGGCTGGGGTAGGTGGGGCTGCGGGTCGGAGTTGAGGCGCTGGCAGAGCTGGGGTGGGAGCCCAGGGCTGGGGTAGGAGGGCTGCGGGTCGGGGTTGAGGCGCTGGCAGAGCTGGGGTTGGAGCCCCGGGCTGGGCTAGCTGGGGGCGGCGGGTCGGGGTTGAGGGGCGCTGGCAGAGCTGGGAGCCCAGGGCTGGGCTAGCAGGGGCTGCGGGTCGGGCGCTGGCAGAGCTGGGTGGGAGCCCAGGGCTGGGGTAGGAGGGGGCTGCGGGTTGGGGTTGAGGGGCCCTGGCAGAGCTGGGGGGCGGGACCCCAGGGCTGGGATAGGAGGGCTGCGGGACGGGATTGAGGGGCACTGGCAGAGCTGGGTGGGAGCCCAGGGCTGGGGTTGGTGGGGGCTGCAGGTCGGGGTTGAGGGGCGCTGGCAGAGCTGGGAGCCCAGAGCTGGGCTAGCAGGGGCTGCGGGTCGGGCGCTGGCAGAGCTGGGTGGGAGCCCAGGGCTGGGCTAGGAGCGGGCTGCGGGTCGGAGTTGAGGCGCTGGCAGAGCTGGGGTGGGAGCCCAGGGCTGGGGTAGGAGGGCTGCGGGTGGGGGTTGAGGGGCACTGGCAGAGCTGGGGGCAGCCCAGGGCTGGGCTAGGAGGGCTGCGGGTCGGGGCGCTGGCAGAGCTGGCGGTGGGGAGCCCAGGGCTGGGGTAGGAGGGCTGCAGGTCGGGGTTGAGGGGCACTGGCAGAGCTGGGGGCAGCCCAGGGCTGGGCTAGCAGGGGCTGCGGGTCGGAGTTGAGGCGCTAGCAGAGCTGGGGGAGCCCAGGGCTGGGGTAGGAGGGGGCTGCGGGTCGGGTTGAGGGGCACTGGCAGAGCTGGGGCGGAGCCCAGGGCTGGGATAGGAGGGGGCGGGACGGGATTGAGGGGCACTGGCAGAGCTGGGTGGGGAGCCCAGGGCTGGGGTAGGTGGGGGCTGCGGGTCGGGGTTGAGGGGCACTGGCAGAGCTGGGGGGGCAGCCCAGGGCTGGGCTAGGAGGGGGCTGCAGGTCGGGGTTGAGGGGCGCTGGCAGAGCTGGGGGGGGAGCCCAGGGCTGGGCTAGCAGGGGGCTGCGGGTCAGGGCGCTGGCAGAGCTGGGTGGGGAGCCCAGAGCTGGGCTAGGAGGGGGCTGCGGGTCGGGGTTGAGGGGCACTGGCAGAGCTGGGGGTGGGGAGCCCAGGGCTGGGCTAGGAGGGGGCTGCAGGTCGGGGTTGAGGGGCCCTGGCAGAGCTGGGTGGGGAGCCCAGGGCTGGGGTTGGTGGGGGCTGCAGGTCGGGGTTGAGGGGCGCTGGCAGAGCTGGGGAGCCCAGGGCTGGGCTAGCAGGGGCTGCGGGTCAGGCGCTGGCAGAGCTGGGTGGGAGCCCAGAGCTGGGCTAGGAGGGCTGCGGGTCGGGGTTGAGGGGCACTGGCAGAGCTGGGGTGGGAGCCCAGGGCTGGGGTAGGAGGGGCTGCGGGTCGGGGTTGAGGCGCTGGCAGAGCTGGGAGCCCAGGGCTGGGCTAGCAGGGGCTGCGGGTCGGGCGCTGGCAGAGCTGGGTGGGAGCCCAGGGCTGGGCTAGGAGGGGGCTGCGGGTCGGAGTTGAGGGGCACTGGCAGATCTGGGGGCAGCCCAGGGCTGGGCTAGCGGGGCTGCGGGTCGGGGTTGAGGCGCTGGCAGAGCTGGGTGGGAGCCCAGGGCTGGGATAGGAGGGGGCTGCAGGTCGGGGTTGAGGGCTGGCAGAGCTGGGTGGGGAGCCCAGGGCTGGGGTAGGAGGGGGCTGCGGGTCGGGGTTGAGGGGCGCTGGCAGAGCTGGGGGGGGAGCCCAGGGCTGGGCTAGCAGAGGGCAATGGGGGGGCTGGTGGGAGAGCCCCCCCCCCCCGGGTGCACAGACCTGCAGAGGCGCTCGCAGGCACAGCTCCTCGGCGTAGAACACCAGCACGTCCCACGGGGCGCTCAGCTTCAGGTAGTGGATGGTTTTCCGCTTGCTCAGCATCTCCTCCTGGGGGGAAGCAGGAGGGGGCTGAACACGGAGCCCCCAGGGGGGCAGAGCTGCCATGTGCCTGCGTCCAGGGGCTCCAGGCCAGGGCCTGTAGGGCAGGGATGGGACACACGGCCCTGGGGTCAGGCAGGGATCAGCCGCCTTCTCTCCGACTGCTGCATCCTGGGGCCAGCAAGGCCTCGAGAGTCTCCCAATGCACCGTCACCCCAATCAGCCACAGCCAGGCCTGGCTGGAGCCGGGAGGGATGTGGTGGGGGGCCAGGGCCTTGGGAAGGAGGGACATGGCCAGGGCTTGGGAGGGGGATGCAGCAGGGCCTGGACCCAGTGGGGGAGGGATGGGGTGGGGGGCTGGGCCTCGGAGGGGGTGACGCTGTGGGGGATCAGGCCTGGAGAGGGGAGGGCCATGGCAGGGGTGTGACGTTATTGATATGATCTGGGACCATATAGAACATGGTTGCAACCAAGGTCCTGTAGTGGCACCAAATCTTATGTACAGGGGGTCATATAAGGTGTCTAAGACCAGGTTCTGGGTTGCTGGTTATGATTATGGTGTCTGGGTGCATGTGTCATTTTGTAGTTGAAGTTATGAGTATTGGCTCTGTACTGTCTGTATTTCAAATTTGTGCTGTGTTTCTGGTGGTGTTAGCCCTGCCTAGCCTGCTTGATGGCCCATTAAGGACCATCAGCTACACAACTGACCCATGGAGAGGAGGCAGACACGCCTTGTGACTCAGCAAAGTGCAGGGACTTGTCCATGTGACTCCAGACTCCATTTTGCTGTAAAGCCTCTAAAAGGCTGATGCCTCATCTCCATCTGGTCTTCAATCCTGCTTCTTACCTCTGGAGGGACTTTGCTACAAACTGAAGCTCTGCACAAAGGACTGAGGACCCATCCCAGCGGGGGATGTTCCAGAGACTTGATTTAAACCTGCAGTTTATTCCATCACTGCTACAAGCCTGAACCAAGAACTTTGCCATCACTGTATGTGATTGATTCCATGTAACCACTTCTAGCGCTCAGCTCTACCTTTTTCCCTTTATGAATAAACCCTTAGATTTTAGATTCTAAAGGATTGGCAACAGCGTGATTTGTGGGTAAGATCTGATGTGTATATTGACCTGGGACTGGGGCTTGGTCCTTTGGGATCGAGGGAACCGTTTTCTTTTATTAGGGTGTTGGTTTTCATAACCATTCATCCCCAGGATGAGTGGCGCTGGTGGGGATACTGGGAGACTGGAGTGTCTAAGGAAATTCCTTGTGTGACTTATGGTTAGCCAGTGGGGTGAAACCAAAGTCCTTTTTGTCCGGCTGGT
Source organism: Mauremys reevesii (assembly GCF_016161935.1). Lineage (NCBI taxonomy): Eukaryota > Metazoa > Chordata > Testudines > Geoemydidae > Mauremys > Mauremys reevesii. The sequence continues at coordinate 3,639,102 of NC_052643.1, forward strand.
TTGGTTTGCCTTAGAGGTGGAAACCCCAGCCTAGGGCTGTAACTGCCCTGTTTGAGCAACTGGTCCTGAATTGGCACTCGCAGTTGAGTCCCACCAGAACCACATCGTCACAGGGGGCCTGGGGCCCGGAGGTGGAGGGACATGGCAGGGACCTTGGGTTGCCAGGCGAAACGCCCCGTCACAAAGGGACCCTGGTGACTCCGGTCGGCGGCACAACAGGGGCCCGGGGCTAAGGCAGGCTCCCTGCCTGCCCAGAATTAACACGGCCCCCAGGTCCCTGCAGCTCCTAGGCACATGGGCAGCCAGTGAGGCTTCGCGCGCTGCCCCTGACCCTAATGCCGGCTCTGCAGCTCCCATTGGCTGGGAACCACGATGAACCCCGCAGCCCCCTCTTGCACCCAAACTCCCTCCCACAGCCCTCACCTCTACCCCCTGCCCCAGCCCAGAGCCCCCTCCTGCACCCCAAACTCCTCATCCCCGGCCCCACCCCAAAGCCTGCACCCCCAACCAGAGTCCTCAACCCCCCCCGTACCCTAACCCCCAGCCCAGTTAAAGTGAATGAGGGTGGGAGAGAGCAAGCGATGGAGGGAGGGGGGGATGAAGTGAGTAAGGGCGGGGCCTCGGAGAAGGGGCGGGGCATGGGCGGGGCCTCGGAGGAGGGGCAGGGATGTTGGGTTTTGTGTGATTAGAAAGTTGGCAACCCAACGCAGCAGGGACCTAGGGGGTGGGGGAGGGACATGGAAGGGACCTGGAGTGGGGGAGGGACACAGCAGAGGCCCGGGGCCCAGGAGGGAGGAGGGATGCGGCCGGGACCGGAGGAGGGAGGCACATACGGGGGCCCACGGTATAAGTCTCTCCTCTCACCTTCTCCATCAGCAGCCCGGCATTTCTCAGGTTGTTGAGGAACTTCCTCCTCCAGTGCTCGTGGTGCCCGCGTGGCCGGTCGCCTCTGGCCTCGTGAGCCGCCAGCTTCCCCCTCCTCTTCTTCGGGGGCCGCACCTTCTCCTCCCACACCAGCACGAAGTCTGCGGGGGCGAAGGGGAGGGGGCTGCGGTCCGGCCCTGCAGCGGGCCAGGGGCTGGGAGCCTCCCGCAGGGCCGGGGAGCAGCAGCGAAACTCACCGTGATAATAAAGCACCCAGACCACGCACAGGATGGGCGCGGGGGCGGGGAGACAGCAGCCCTAGGGCCCTAGTGTGTGTGGGGGGCCACACTCGCCACCACCGCCCCCTGCTGGAGGGAACATCAGCCCCACTCTGGCACATGCAGCCCACCAGCTGGGGCGCCTCACCGCTAGCCTCAGCGGAGATTCCCCGGGCTCTGCAGCGGGACGCCCGCAGGCGAACGGGAAGCCCCTGCAGCCGCAGCCCACAGGGGTGAGCAGGGCCCTGGGGAGGGAGGGAGCATCGTTAACGTAGCCGAGCAAGGGGCTTTGGATCATTTCATTACTGCTCTGGACAATGTACGTTAGCCAGTGGAACTCTCTGCCACATGATGATGCCGAGGAAGAGAGATTTAGGGAGCACATGTTCGCAGAGCAAGGAGGGTCATGGGGCTGGGACGCAGGAGATGGAGGGTCACTTCTTGGCTCTGCTACTGACCCCCTGGGTGTCCTTGGGAGAGTCACTTGCTCTTCGTGCCTCTGTCTGGGGCAACGAGCATCTCTGTGCCCAGCCCCCGGCACAGCCCGGGAGGCCCGTTGGCAGTTGGCACAATGCAAAGGCGCACCAAGGCTGCTCGACGGCAGACTGCAGAGGGCAGTGACGTAGGGTGGCTTAGGGTCGCCCCCAGACTGCACCGGGCCCAGCTCACACAGCCAGAGAGGGCCTTGCGTGGGTACGTCCCTCTCTGGCCGGAGCCTGTGGGGCTATTCGGAGAGCCTGGGCTGGCAGCCACCCGCTCCCAGCTCCTCCCAGACTGGGGCTGGGGAGCTGCCGAGGGGCAGGGCAGGGCAAGGGGCGCTCACCGATCTTGGTTTGCCCATCTCGGAAGTAGTTGCCCCTGAGGTTGGGGCTGTAGCCTTCGTCACCATGCACGTAGATGGGATCGTCCTCGTCCTCTTCATCCTGCAGCCGGGAAACAAACGAGACGGGGGCAGGGGAGAACCGGGCAGCTCCCGCGCCCCGGGCCAGCCTCGCCCCCACGCCCCAGCTCGGATTCGTTGGGTCGGTGGGGGGGAGCAGGGGAATGTTTCAGTGCTCAGGAAACCGAGAGGAGGAACCTAGAGCCAGATGGGCTGCTTCACCCCACAGCCCAGCCGGTGCCCCTCAGTCCCGACCCGCAGCCCCCCGCTATCCCAGCCCTGGGCTCACCCCCCCACAGCCCAGCCGGTGCCCCTCAGTCCCGACCCGCAGCCCCCCGCTATCCCAGCCCTGGGCTCACCCCTCCCTCCTCACAGAGCACTGCCGGTGCCCCTCAGTCCCGACCTGCAGCCCCCCACTATCTCAGCCCTGGGCTCCCCCCCCGAGCACTGCCAGTGCCCCTCAATCCTGACCCGCAGCCCCCGGCTATCCCAGCCCCAGACTCCCCCCGGCCACGGTTCTGCAGATGCACTACAGGGCACCAGCTATCCTGAAGGCCAAACCTTCGCCTCGCTTACGGCTCTGGGTCTGTTCGGAGTCCCCCACCCCTACACCGCAGGGACGCCGACTCCATTAGCTCCAGGGGAAACCAGCACACGGAACGAGCGAGGAACCAGGCTCTGCCGGGGATTCCCGCCCAGGGCTGGGCTCTAATCGGGCAGCCCCTGAGCTGCAAGGACCCCCCCAGTTCTCTCCTCCTCCAGCTCCCGTTGCTCCCCGTCCAGCCAGGACAGTGGCTGAAATGGCCCCAGTAACGGACCGCGGGAGCTTTGCAGAAGCCTGGCCCAGAGCAGCCACAGACTCGGCCCAGAGCCGCGGTTCTCAACCTCTTAGCCATTGTGGGCTGCAGCCACCCAGTGCAGACACTACCCGGCGGCCCTGTGTGCTGATGGGGCTGAGAACCGCTGGCCTAGAGAGAGGGGCCCAACTGGGACTAGAAACCCACCTGCCCCAGGGCAGCGGCAGGGCTGGGACTCGGCGTCTGGAATGAGGCAGGGGAAGGGGAGGGTTGGATTACGGGGGGTTGGGCAGCTCCCCTCTGCCCCCCAAACTCCTGCCGGGATTCTACCATGAGCTCGGGGACGTGGGAAGAGCCGCAGCTTGTGAAACGGACTGACTCCCCCCACCCCAGCCCCCAGAACTCAGCACCACCAAGGGCGGCGGCGCCCCTGGAAAGGGGGACTTGGGGGGACGACAGGAGGGTTGGAATGGAACCCACTGGAGCAGCATTTCCAGCTGTGGCAGAGCAGGGAGGGTGGGACTCATGCCAGGGTGGCAGATGCCCCTGGGGAAGCCTGTCTGGTAGCCTGGGGGCTGCCACTCCCGGCTGGCTCAGTGCTACACTGCAGTGTGGGGGGAGGCCGGCGTTGGGGGAGTCCTGGCCAGGCTAGGATGGAACACGGGCGGGGACGTTTCGCTGCCCTCCAGATGGGCACTGCAGGGCGCGAGCTGTTTCTGTTGGAGCTCCCAGGCTTTAGCTGGAGCAAAGGCGCCTCCTTGGGGCCACGGGTGCCCTGAGCCAGGGAGGACAGAGGGATCCCTGCTCCAGCCCCGCACATGCCTGCCTGTCTGTCTGTCTGTCTGTCTGTCCATCTGCTGTGAAAAGAGTAGAGGCTGCAAACTGAATGTGCACTGGGGGGCTCACCACTCCCAGCTCAGACCCCGGGCCCACAGAAGCCTTTGGGGACAAGGCAGGAGCTGGCCACACCCCTCACATCCTGCGCTGGGGGCACTCGTGGGAATCAGAGCTGCTGGCTCCCAAGCAGCGATCTAGGGGATCTCGCGTCTATTGCACGCCCGGCTCGGCAATTCTGCAAGGGCCACAAGTGACATGAGTTTGTCGGTCTCAGCTCAGTCTTTCGCCAGCGTTGGTCTCCGGCTGGGAAATGAGACACGGTTTGGCCAGAGGCGCCTGGCGCTGGGAGAGCTCGGGGTGGGTGGGGCGGGGCTGCAGACTGGGCCGGCGGGATGTTAGCAGAGCGGTGGGTTGGGGGCACAGAGCCGGAGTGACAGGGGATTTTCCCAAAGCAAATCCCCCTGGTGTTCTACACACCTGTCCGCGTTCCGCCGGGGGGCGCGGGGGCATCGGATGCTCTGCAAACTGCCCGGGGTTTTCCTCACGAGCGCAGGCAAGATTTTTTAAAACAAGAACAAAACCAACTGCCCCCCCCCACCTCCCCCTGCCGTGGAATACCTGAGAACACCCCTCCCCCAATCACACCCAGCCCCCTAGCCTGGCAAACACCCCCAATCGCCCCCACCAGCCGCGCTGAGCTCCAGGATCCTGCTCTCCCGCCCTTGACGTCTGCGGCATTGGCTGGGCCTCAGGAAGAGCAGACCCCGGACCCGTCTCTGCAGCGGCCCTGCCGGCCCGGTAGCCGCTCTCCCTGGCTCCCCCTCGTACTCACGAAGCCGGCGTAGGGCTCCCCGTTGTAGACGGTGCCGGAGGAGCCGCTGGACAGGCGGGAGCGGCTCTTGTCCAGGGCGATGAGCAGGCTGCTGTCCTGAGCGCCTGCCTCCGACCCCTTCATCCAGCTCATGGCGCTGAGCCTGCGATGCCAACCTCCGGAGCCTGCTGCCCTGGCCCCCCGGGGGACCAGGCGATAGGACCCTAAAGGGGAGCCGCTGGGGGTCTCGGCGCCAGCCCCAGGGCTGCACTGAGCAGCGTGGGGAGCCCCTGTTCAAAGCATCCCTGCGCCTGGAGGTGGGTGAGGGGTGATGGCAGAGGGAGAAGGCAGCATCGTAATTCCTAGTGAACCAGCAGCTGCGATGGGACCCCCCCTCCTGCCCTGGCACCCCCCGCACCAGAGCTGCCAGGGGAACTGGTCCAGCAGCAGCAGCTGCCTGGCGGTAGCTGGTAATTATAGAGCTCCAATCAGGGCAGGATGTAGGCGCTGCAGCTGGAGGAGGAGACTGGAGTCCTGGGAGGTGTGTGCAGGAGAGGGGGTAGATGGATGCAGCTTTTCCATGCCAGGCAGAGAGCCGCGGACGCAGACCTGCTCTGGTGTGGGGCTGACGTGTCTCTGGGCCCCACATGACACAGGGGGGTCAATGGCAGTGAATTGCACCGCACGGCGGGGAGGGCTGATGAGAGAGAGAATTACACAGCCAAAGGATTAAGGGCTTGTCCCCCTGCTACGTGCAGGAGGCAGCAGCACCTAGTGGTTAGAGCTGCGCTCAACTAACTGGTGCCACAACAGCTTGGAACAGCGTCGTCCCCCCCGTTGGCACAGGATCCCAAAGCGCTGCACACGCTTGATGAATGAAGCTGCACAACCCCTCTCCCCGGGAGGCAGAATCCTCCCCGCTTCACAGATAGGGAAACTGAGGCACAGAGCAGGCACCCACATTCATGGCAAGAATTGAACTCTGACCTCCTGCTTCCCAGGCCAGTGCTCTAACTGCACGGCTACGTGTCTCTCGCTCTAGCCGGGGGCTGGTTACTAGCCCGAGGAGCCACAATGCCTCAAGCCCAGGGGAAGCCAAAAATAAGATCCCCCCTCCCCTGCAGCAAGGGAATGAATTTTAAAACCCCAGTTCACTTTGCTGCGTTTCTGCCCTTTCGTGACGGTTTTGGCCATTTTGTGCAAGGAAAAGAGACGCGTCGGTTTCCGTTTTGGCCGGAGCCACGTCAGTTGCGCTTCCAGGCTCTCCTGCAGCAGGTCGGAGCTGCCGTCTGCGAGCCGGCGTTTTAGAAACGCAGCCTCCATTGGAATCCCGGCCCATGCGCCTCGGGTCTCAGCAGCCGTAATCCTCGGGCCCTCGCAAAGCTCGGACCCAGCCCGCTCCGACGGCAGCTTCCTCCAGGCTGCGTGGAATAGGGCTCTCTGCAGAGGATGCTATTAGTGGAATGACGTCAGTTGCGGTTCCTGCGAGCATCTCTCGGCCTCTCAAGTTTGCGCAAAGTCCTAGTCCCCAGTGCAAAGAGACATGAAATATTAAAGACGCCTCTATGAAAAACACAGAGCGAGAGAAGCCTCTGAAAACAAGAACGCAGGGAGGGAGAAGCAGAGGAATTTTAGCCTCCCAACAGTGGATGAATTAATCTATTCCCCTTCCCACGCTCTCGCTCCCCTGCACCCTGAGGAGAAGACGCTCGTTGCCTGTTGTTTCACATGAACCAGGGTTCATTTCTGGGCCCTGGCACCACGCAGGAGGCCTTGCTCGCGGCCCAGGCTCTGCTCGACAGCAAACGAGCTGACGTCCCCACGTGACGGGGAGGCACTGAAGGCTCCGGTGTGGCACACGGCTGGGAGACGCCGAAATCTGGAGCGACCCGCTGGCTGCGAGCGGCCCAGGCTGATCATCTCAGTTTGATGGCCAAGTGGAGCTGGCTTTGGGCCCAACTGAAGAATGAGGTGGCCGAGCTCAGGCCGCACCCTGCAGTGTCTGTATGAAAGGCTCCGCCACACGGTCTAGCTTGGCCTCAGGAGCAGGTGGAGATTGAGGGGCATCGGCGGAGCTGTGCATGGGGATCCCGGCCTACCCCCCGAGCTGCCACCTCCTACTACTCTGCTCCCCACTGATGCCAGGCAGCGGGCAAAGCACCTGTGATGCAACCCAGCTCCTTCCCTGGGGAATGATCCCTGGGGTGCCCCAACAGCTGGGAAGGATCCGCAGGAGTGGTGGGCAGGCCAAGCTGGCAGGCAGGTGCCAGCGCATGGGCAGGATCCAAATTCAGCTCCAGAGCGTCCCAGCCTGGCAGAGGCCCCCGAGGCTGGAGGAAAGGGCCCTGGGCTGGAGGGAGGGTGGAGGGGCACTTTGCCAGTCCACTTCCCCTCTATTGAGACTGGCGGCACAGGAAGCACGGCTGCAAGGGAAAGCGCTGCAGAGCCAGGCCTGACTAGGGAGGGACAGAGTAATGGGGAGGGATGTAGGGCCCCAGATCCCCCCTCCCCATTGTGGCGGATCTGGAGCGTGGGTTCAGTTCAGATCCTGCTGCCCACGGATCAGCCCCTCCAGTGCTCAGAGAAAGCCCTTTACACACGATTGGCCAGAGCCATCCGCCCCCCTGGGAAGCACAGAGCATCAGCCCCTGATCACAGATGGGGAAACTGAGGCACAGAGAGGGGAGGTGGCTCACCCACGGTCAGACAGCAAGTCAGCGGCAGAGCTGGGAACAGAACCAGGAGCCCCTGGCTCCGTCTCACTACAAAGCCAGCCCGGCCCCACGCGTCTCCTCCAAATCTCTCTAGTGTGCTCCGTGGGCTGGAAATCCTGCTCCAAGAGTCTCTCTTGAGGATTGGGAGCTGAGGGGGCTGCTATGGCCAGTGCTGGCCACAAACTGGCAGGACAGAGGGGCCTGAGAAAACAGGAGTCTGGGGACGGTAGTGAATGTCCAGGGCCTTGCTGTTTCTGTTAGCAGGAGAAATGGACGATACGGGTCAGGTCTTGCTTTGGTGAAATCCTGTTTATTTACACACTCCTGTTCCCTTGGACACAGGCAGGACCTTTGCTCGGAAAGCCCCAAGTCCGAGCCCTCAATCTGTTCTGTGCTCAAGGAGCGGCGTCTCTGCTCCTTCTCCAGGCACACTCAGGACTGCTTCTCTCACCGTCGGCCCGATTTCTCACCTTCCTCGCGCAAACAGCCTGCCAAGCAATGCCCCAGCAACTGCGTTCTTACCAGGCTCAGGGAAGCCCCTCAGATCACATGGCTTCACCCTGCTCAGGCTTTGCCATGCAGACCAGTGCCTTGGACAGTAGCCTCCTATGACTTCTATCACTCCATAACAGGGCATTTAATTGCTCCTCCTATCTTGCCTGAGAGAAGGGCATTTTGTGCACACATCGGCTTTAACCAGGCTTGTTAAAGACCTGCTTGATGGTGGCCACTGACACCCCCGAACAGCTGAGTGCTCCCAACCTTTAGAGAGAGGTTGGCTTGAGCTTGGCTCCAACTCCCAGCAAAGACTCCTGGGTGGAGGGATCTTCCCTGTCTGCCTCTCATCATGGCCCCAGAAAACCCGGACACAGGGAAGGTCTCGGCCTCCATTCTCAGGTCTCCACGCCGTGACAGGGCCCAGCCCGGCTCCGGTACAGGGCAGTAGATCTCCAGGCTGGTGGAGATGCGCAGAGAAAGATGCTCATGTTTCTCTCCCTGGGCCTGCGCTGATTCTCTGCTGCCAGCTGCTGCGGGGAGTGGAGGGCGGGGTGGTGAGGGAGGAGGGGCAGGAGGCATCACTGCCAGTGCGGTTTCCAGAGGGTGCGTCTGTCTCTGCGGATCCTAGCGCCGCGCTGCACGCCAAGGGGCTGCGGCTGCGACCCCCGCGTACAGAGGGGGGGCTGAGGGGCAGACGTCAGAGCCAAAGCTCCCCAGCGAGGTCATTGTGGGGCTTCTCCCCTCCCCTCAAACTGGCCTGTTCGACCTGCCTCCCCCCTCCTCTGCTCTGCCTCATCCCCGCTGGGCGGAGCGCCCCTCCCCCCCCAGCCAAGCTGAAGGAACAAGAAGGGGGAATCAAACCCCCTAGTCCAAGGAGAGGGAAGAGGGCCTAGTGATTAGTGCTCAATTTCCTGTGAGACTTTATCTCTCTGGGCCCATCTGTACAATAAGGACCATTCTGAGGTCCTTAACAGCCCCCCAGCGCCAGAGCATCTGAGCCCCCACAACCTTAACTGGATCTCACACACACACACACGCACGGCCGGGCCAGGCCGGGCTGTTATCCCACTATACAGACGGGGAGCTAAGGCCCAGGGAAGCTAAGGGCAGAGATTCCAAAGGGAGTTAGGCACCTAAATACCTTTGAGGGTCAGGGCCGAAGTGATTTGCCCAAAGTCCTACAGAGCAGGGAACTGACTCCTTGGCCACATCACTGCACTGCTCCATGCCTCAGTTTCCTCTCTCACTCTTTGTCTTGTCTATTTAGCCTGTAAGCTCCTTGGGGCAGGGACTGTCTCGCCATGTGTCCGTGCAGCACCCAGCACACGGGAGACCTGGTTTCAATGGGGCCCTCCAGGGGATATGAAAATAAAACCCCCAGGGAGCCGTGCAGTGGGTTCAGTAGATCTAAGCTAAGTGGCTTTTCCCTTCACTCCCTGTAGACGAGACCGTCTAGACACGACTCCGATGGGTTGGTTGTCAAGATCACTTCACTCCCTAAAATCCTCTTTGCTGAACAAAGCGCCCCAGGAAGCGCCCCCTGTTGGAACCCTCCGCCAGGAGCTAGAAAGTCTGTGCCCAGAAGAGGGACGTGATCGGAGGGGCGAGGCAGGGGCAGGCGCACACGAGACACCGGTGCTGGACCTAGGGGGGCTGCCGCACCCCCTGGCTGGAAGCGGTCTCCAGCACATGCAGGGTTTACAGTTTGGTTCAGTGGCTCTCAGCCCCCCCACTGTACACACTGTTCCAGTTCCCCTGGACATCGCCGATGCCAGGAGCTGAAATGAACAGTGCGTGTTTCCTGGCACAAGCCGGCCTCGTATCTGCGAGTTTGGGTGACAGTCGGCAGACCGTGATCCCCAACACGTTCCGCGAAAGCCGCCCCCGCTTCTCGGGCCATCTGGTGTCTGTATTTGGAGCAATCCTGGAAGGGAGCTCTGGGTCCGATTCAAGGGAGCATTTAAACCCAGTTCCACACCACTCTCATTCCCTCCCCCACAGGCGTCTGAGGCACACACACACACACACACACACACACACACTTCCACAGTTGAAGTTGTAACTTGCTTTCCATTCCAAGCCAGATTTTTGTGGCCTCGCTCCCTTCTCTGGAGTGCCGCACGCGTGATCCTTAGCCGGAGGGCTGGGGTGGGTGAATATTTTGAGGTTAATCACATGAGGTTTCTAAGATCTGGGACTGGAAACCAAAGTGCATTTCCCTCTCGGAGAAGCCATCTCTCTTCAGCTGGGAAGCCGTCTCTCTAAAGTAGCTGGGGGTGGAGGCAGAGTCTGTTTTATTCCCTAGCCTCAAGTGAGGTCTAGGGCTTTGAACGATTTCTGGTTAACTTCCAAACGCTTCCCCCAGCCTTATCTGCTATTTCTGAGCCCTCGCTCAGAGACTGGGGGACTTCACCACCTTTGCCCAAGCGCTCACGGTGTCGGCGAACTCTGCAGCCAAACTGGGTGGTTGCAAGAGCAGCAGATGCCACCTTAACTCTGCCCCTTTACTGTCACCTCTCCTCCCTCACAGGCCTCTCCTCACCAATGGGATGAACCCGTCAGGTGCCACACGAGAGAGATGCAGGCTGCCCCCTTGGCTGGCTGTGGTGTGCACTGTCCGACCGCACAGCCACGTGAGGTGTGTAGAAGGTGCCCTGTAAACTGAGGTATTGGGGTTATGCTTATAAGAAGCACACGGGATCTTTCTCAGGGGAAAAGGCAGTACGCTGCGTTTACTGGAGACACAACAATTAGCATATGCATTCACACACACGCACACACACACACACACACACACACACACACACAGAGTCCCGCCACTCGATGTTATAGTTACCAGTCCAGAGTCCGGATCAATCTAGTGGCCAGCTAGGTCGATCACGGGTAGGGTAGGAGCCGGTTTCTGTTGGTTGCGACATGATGCTCCGGGGAAGTCTCAGCAGGATGAACCCAACATTTCATGGCAAGACACCCTGTTTATATCGTGATTTTCCTTCACTGGGACCAGTTTTGCACCGTTGTGCTGTAATCAATTGTTGCTTGACAACTGCTTGTTTTCTTACATTGTTTTTCTCATCCTTTATCTCGTTCTTTCCTCAAGTCTCTCAGGGAGTTACCCCAGGCTGGCTTTGATCCCAGCTATCTTGTCCTCATTGATAGGTGCCTGTCTCACCTTCAGAGTCGTCAATCTGCCTCCTCTGACATTTCAACAGGGGCATTTGCAGCCTCTTCGGTTCCTCCCTAGAACATCTGGTCCGGCAACGGCCTTCACCCTCATCTCTTAACACTCATTCCTCATTCACACACAACACAGAACTGATTTACACGGAGCATTTGAACAGGAACATCACACTGCAATGCAAGAGATCACGGCGTCCTTTTACTTATTTTAAAATACTAAACCTACAACAAAGTGATGACCCTAAAAGGTCTGTTACTGCCTTGAAATCAGCTCAGATACAGATTCTGGCTGGTGCATCTTTACTAATGGCCCATCAGGCCATTCCTTCCTGCTTTCATGCTACATTATTATTCTTTATCCTTCATTTTAAATTATACAAAATACAAACATAAAATCCTCCTACGACATCGGCTCAGGCACGGGGGTCACAGGCCAGGGGGGTCGGCGCGACAAGGAAAGAGTCGATCTCGAGCGGCTGCGCCTGAAGCGCCACCTTTAGGATACGATCGCCGGTCCGTAGAACCCACCGTTGCAGGGCGCAGAGGTGCTGCTGGGGACAGGGTGGGATGGATATTCCTGCAGGACAACCCAACCAGCACTGGCTTTGCTGGGGGCCGGGCTCCGCCCATGCTGTCAAACCCAGCCACTCATTTTGTGAGCCGGAGTTTTCAGGGCCTGACAGTTACCCGCAGCTCCACTGAGGGCAGGGCTCCATTTTGCCCCCAAAGCAGAGTGTCTTGTGGCCAGGCCACGGCACCCGATGAGGCAGCTCTCCTGTGATCAGCACAAGCAGGGGGCAGCGACTCTCCTCAAGTCCCACACGGGACCTGGACTGCAACCCGACACCTCCATGCCACAGGCAGAGCCAGCGCAGGCTAAACTCCACTCTGTCCTCCCCCCAGAGGATAAACTTCAATTCAATCCACAGAGAGGCGCTATCGACGTTGTGACAGGCCGTGCTCCCTGAGCCCCGATACGAAGGTAACGGGAGCTCCAGAAGTGCCTGCAGCCCAACGATACGTTAGCAATGCCACGTCCGAACGCACAGTGGGCTACGATCCCCCCGGCTCGGCTCGTTGCCTTGGCACTCGCTACCCCGGAGCCCCAAACAACGCTGCAGAAAGTGCTGCCTCTAGTGCCGGCCTCCAATGGCTCCTGTGCCCTGGCACCCGGGATGCTGCTGCCGTCCTGGTCAGCTACAGGGACGTAGGAAGGAGCATGCAGGCTGGACTGGCTCAGATCAAAGCTAAGGCCATGAGTGGTCAGTGATTTTGGGTACCTGGCGTGAGAGGCTGGGGGCTGAGGTGCCCTGACCCCGAGTCACATCAGTGTCAGCTGGGGGTGTTTAGCTCCTCTGGAAATCGGGCTCCCAGAAACAAAGGTCCCCAGATCAATCTGGCGGCAGGTTTGCGTGATGCCAGTGCCGAGCAGGGCGCCTGTGTGATGCCAGTGGGAACGGGGGCTCCCAGATCTGGAGGCTAGAGTGAGTCCTTACATGGCTGCAGCAGAGTCCCACCAAACCAACCTTTGAAAGGCCTCTGGCTCCACCTGCCGGCAGCACCCTGCGTTTTAGCCAAGCTGATTTTCAGCCCAGGGATGTCTCCTCTGTGCCAGGCTGCGGTGCTGGGACGAGGCCGGCCATCACTTGGTCCTGGTACCAGAGGTGCTCCGCCAGCCCGTTCAGCACGTGCGCCACATGCGCCAGCCCAGCGCGGCCGTCCAGGGTCTGCCCGTCGGCCAGCCGGGGCCCGTTCACGCTCTTCATCCGCAGCACGGGCAGGCGCCAGGCTTGCCGGAACTCGGCCAGGTCCCGCTCGGTGACGTCGGCGTGCATGAACTGATCGAACCTGGGCGGGTGCTGTCAAGGAAGCAGCACTCAGCATGGCAGGTGGATGGCAGCAGGACGCCAGCACGGTGCACCACCGGGGCATCGCACCACAACCACCACACGGCTCCAGCCAGATGGGCCACGTTCCGGCCGGGGGTCACCACCAAGTCCTGATGGGAGGAGGCGGCGCAGAGTCCTTCCTCTCTTGGACACGGGGACGGGCTCCTGGCAGCACTGGCCCATTCGCCCAGCTCTCTGCTTGCCACGGGGCAGAGCGACCCGAGTGCCGCTCAAGCCCAGGCAGTGCACGAGAGCTGGGGGGGGCTCTACAGGTCTGCGATTGGCGTGACGGGTGCTACAGGGAACCTGACACAGAACCAGGGACTCTGCCCCACAGGACCCCAGTCACACCCACCCCCGTCATCCTCCAGCAGCCGGACTGCGGGGTCCCATCGGGGGGGCGGGGGGAAGATGGAGGTGCTCTTCCAAGCTCCGCCTACCAGATGAGTCTCGCCCGTGTGAGTGGCTCCGATGAGACCCCACCCACAGAGGACGGGGCACTTGCTCCACACAGGATCGTGCATGTTCCCCGGCACCGCTGGGCTCCTGCAGCTTGGCTCCCCCTTGGGAGGTCTGACTACGCCCGTGGGCTGTGCATAGAGTTGCCAACTTTCTAATCGCAGAAAACTGAACACCCTTGCCCCGCCCCTGCCCCGCCCCTGCCAAGGCCCTGCCCCTTCTCCAAGGCCCTGCCCCCCCTCCCTCCATCCCCCCTCCCTCCATCGCTCACTCGCTCATTTTCTCCGCGCTGGGGCAGGGGTGCAGGAAGGGGTGCGGGCTCCGGCTGGGGCGTGGGCTCTGGTATGGGGCCAGAAATGAGGGGTTCAGAGTGTGGAAGAGGGCTCCAGGCTGGGGCAGGGGGATGGGGCATGGAGAAGTGTGGGCTCCGGCTGGGGGTGTGGGCTCCGGGGTGGGGACGGAGATGTGGGGTTTGAGATGCAGGAGGGAGGTCAGGGCTGGGGCAGGGGGTTGGGGTGTGGGAGGGGTGCGGCCCAGGCAGCTCCTGGGAAGGGGACGTGCTGAGCCCCAACCCCTGGGGAGCTCAGGGAGAGGTACGGGCGTGCAGCTCCGTGGGCCCCGTGTCCCCGCTCCCGCAGAAACACCCCACACCTGGGCTGCAATCTCCTGCTCCCTACTGCAATCAGAGCAGGCACCTCCCAGTTCTGCCTTCCCCGGCTGCAGCCTCGCGAACCTGCCTTCCACGTGTCAGCACTGCTGGACAATAGCAACGTCCCGCCGGCAACCAAGGGGTTGCCAACAAGCAGAATCTACCACAGTTAGCAGTGGTGAGATGAACGGCACAGTTCACACCTCTCCGAGCGACTGCCCCAGGCTCTCTGCAGACTCAGACCTGCAGCAGTGACGCTCCGCTCATGTTTTCGAGGCTTTAATCACAACCTAGTGATGTCACTCCCCTCCTCCCTCCCCATGGAAGCGGAGAATTCTGCAGAACAAGACAGCAGCTTCAGAGAGGTGCAGGTACGGGGTGTGGGTACGTGCTGCCTGTTTCTGAGCCCTGGCCTGACTAGTGCAGTGAGAATGCAGATGTGTCAGTGAGAGTGCCCTCCAACCAATCTCTGATAAGGAGGGAACCAGGAACTCCTGGGTTCTATTCCCAGATTTGTCACTGGCTCCCTGTGTAGCTCTGGGCCAGTCCCTGCCCTGCTCCATGCCTCAGTTTCCCCATCTGTGAAGCAGAGCTAATGATATTGACCCTCCTGACAGATGCCTGTTAGGACCAGTCCCTGTCTGCACAGGGATCTGAAGGTGTAACTACTGTGTACGTGCTAAAAATTCCCAGCTTCCTCTGCAGCATCACAGGAAGCAAACAGCCCTGCCTGTGTCTAGCTAACCCCCACCCCGAGCAGGGGAGGAGCTTCCACTGCTGTGTGAGGCGCATGAGGGTGCCAGGCTGGGAAACCCCAGTGGTCGGTGTCACGAGAAGCAATCGACAGGGTGGAGTGGAGCCAGCGAGTCAAGGATACTTGGAGCCAATCACTATTTTGACGAGGTTTTCGGATCCCTCCGTGACACGGGAGATCTGGCTGGGGAGGTCGTCGAAGGACGAGCGGTCGGTGAAAGAGAAGAGGAAGAGGATGCCGTCTGCCTTCTCCTTGCAGGCCTAGAAGGGGGCGACACTGTGGATGTCAGACGGGGTGCACACAGCTAGTCCCAGCCAGTGCAGGGAGGGACTGGCTAGCAGCCTTACCCCTGCATTGGCACTTACAACCGTGTGATCTGAAACGAGTCATTTCCTCCTGCTGGGCCTTAGTTCCCCCAGGTGTGAAAGGCCAACCAGCATCAGTCCTGGCTAGCACTGGCCCAGCAAGGGTGCCTGACGTGATTTGCACCGAGGCCAGAGGTGCATGAAATGTAAATGAGAATCAGGCCTAAGGAGTTCTAGAGGCATTTCCTTCTGGAGCCAAGCTGCAGGCTGTGTGTCATAGAGGCCCAGCCCCAGGGAGACAAAGGGGAGGGGGGGGGTCTCTGGCCCTGCTGTGAACCCTCAGCGTTACCCCTTCCCTGCCGCCAGCCCATGCTCTCGCTCCTGACAGGGGCCGTTTATTCCTTTAAGAGACCCATTCCTCCCCGGTGGTTTTGCTGTGGTGTAAGTGGGGTGCAGTTTATAGCACCCAGAATGGCTGTTAGAGACAGGCTTACCCCTCCGGCCCAGTTCTGAACATCCCCCAAACTTCGGGGGGCTGAAATCCAGACCCAAGTTCTGTGCTTGGTCAGTCTCAGCTCCCCGGGAGACAGCAGGGCATGGCAGCTTCCCCAACCCCGGGGCTGACTCACAGGCAGGATGTGATCAAATTTCTTCAGAGCTGCTTCTCCGCAGTCCCAGAAGTGGAACCTGAAGATGAGGGCCCTGCCGCTGTCCCTCAGCTTGGCCGGCCAATATACCGTCGTCGTCTGGATCCCTGCAACGAGATCGCCCGCTGCTGTTACCTGCCGAGCTCCTGGAGGGCTGCCAGAGCCCTTTCTTGGGGCTTGGAGGGAGTCACATATTCAGTGGCCAGTGCACAGGAGACGTGGCATCTAATCCTGACTCTGCCAATGACCCCTCGGGACCTTGGGCTCATAATCTCTGGGCCTGTCTCCCCATCTGTGAAATGGATCTGACACGTACCAACCTCACAGGGACATTTTGAGGTGTTATCAAGTGATGCCTGCTACTCTCTTTGAACAGAGGGCCCGGCAGCCATGCTAAGGCAGCAGCGTAGGCCATGGACAGGACTTTGAGCTGGGAGTCACGAGACCTGGGTTCTAGTCCTCTCCATGCCATTAGTTTGCGGCATGTCCTTGGGCAAGTCCCAGCTCTGTCCTGTGCCTCAATTTCCCCACCTGTAACACGGGGAATGTCCCACCGTTGACCAAAGTCACTGGCCTTTAAAGGATGTTTGAGAACAAACAGTTTCCAGGGAGAGAGAGTCTGTGGCTGAGACAGGAGAACGACACAGCGCAACGAATAACGACACTGCTCACACAGACGCCCGAAGAACAACAGCGCTGCACGTATACACCCAGCAACCCGCTGCTGTTCTACCCACCTCACCGCGGCCCTCACTTTCCCGCCAGGAAAGGATTCGCATTTCTGTTTCACAGACGGGGAAATGAAGGCCCAGGGGAAATGAGACGATTTATCCAATGTCGCATGGTAGCAGAATCCTGAAGAGAAGCCAGAGTCTTGAGGCCCCAACTCTCCTCTCGCCACAAAACGCCAACCCCCGGCTTTGGCTTGTGCTGTTATTCTACAGAAGTTGCCCTGTCCGCAAAATACCTGTGTGCTGTGAGCTTCTGGGAGAAACCACTGCACATAGGACTGGATGCTTAACAGGAAGCATCGCGTCTGTATTGGAGAATAGGAGGGAGAGGACAATGAGGCCAGAAAAGAGCATCTGGACATCCGGTCTGACCCCTGAAGTTGGCCCTATTACCACCTGCAGCCAGTTCCAGGCTCCCTGCAGTGCAGCTGCCCCGACTTCTCACTTGCAGTGGGAAGAACTCCTTCCTGCTTCCTTGCTTGAAGGTTTTCTTCCCAAGCCGCTGCTCGGTTCCAGCCACCTGCTGAGACGGAGGGAGACCCGTCCTCCTCACCCACCCCCGTGGTGTCTGTGCTCCGGACACAATAGCAGAACCAGGAGGAAGACACCCAAACCCAGCTGGGTTTCAAATAACCGTGTTAAGGAGCTAGATACACACAACCCGAGCTCCACAGATACATGGGGGCTCTGGTAGGTTCTGGTGGCTTCTGCTATAGACGACAGGGAGGGCTCCCAGGCAAGTTAAAGGGACACCACCCAATATGCCTCCAGCCCATGCTCTCACTCCTGACAGGGGCCATTTATTCCTTTAAGAGGCCCATTCCTCCCCAGTGGTTTTGCTGTGGTGTAAGTGGGGTGCAGTTTATAGCACCCAGAAGGGCATTTAACACCTGCTGTTAGAGACAGTAGCCAGGCAGCTCATTGACAGCAGGGCCCTGGCCCAGAGCAGACCAGCATGGGGCTGACCCAGCATGGGTAAGGAAACCCCTCCTGGCTCCCTCTCCTCTATGGCTGCCTCTAAGTCATCGCTTGGCTTAGAGCAAGGTGTCCTGCTGCTAGTGATCTCCCGAGCAGTTCCCAGGAAAGCGCCGCCTCCCAAAGAAACAATCCCCCGTCCTGTCTTGCTTCTCCCCCATGCTGGGAAGGGTCTCACTCCCTGTCAGTGGCCCTTTGCCGCCCTCCAATCAATCACCTGTTGTTTCATGATGCGCACTGGGCACCTCCAGGCCAGCCAGCTTGGCCACCATTGCGGTTTTACCCACGCCGCTTTTCCCAGAGACAAAAATCTTATAGCTGGCAGTGTCGGCGGCCATCTGCGGGGGGAGCACTGGCCTTTCAATCAGCCCTGGAACGAAACAACGGAACTCGTCAGCGGCCCTACATCCCCCACCCAAACTTCCACAAGAAGCAGTTTTGTTTTGAGATCCCGGCTCTCCCAGTCCCCAGTTAAGGGATCAATCTCTCCACGCACCCCAAGTTGGCCGGGTTTTAACTTATTTACCCCAGAATGACCCATTTTCTATCCTTCATAGATCCATTGAAGTAAAGTCCAGACGGGCCCATTATGATCATCTAGCCTGAGCTCCTGTATGACACTGGGTGCAATTCTCTGGCCTGCGAGTCCTGCATCAAGCCCAGAACTTCTGCTTGGGCTGGAGCATATCTTTCCAAAAGACACCCAGGTGGAATTTACAGGCCTACCAAGGGATGGAGACTGCACCCCGTCCCTATGTACGTTCTGCCAACGGCTAGTGGCCCTCCGCCCTGTTACAGAACTGCCCCGTATTTCTAGTTAGCTTCCAGCCCCTGGCTATAGCACACCCTGTCTCGTATGTAACTACGTAAAGCGTCGGGGGACGCCGCGGGCATGGAGGGGAACAAGGGCTAGTAGCGGGAGCTGGACACTGAGTCCCAATGGTGGGCTCTGTCCCTGGCTCTGCTACTGACCTACTGACTGGGCTTCAACAGGACACTTCCCCTCCCTGGGCCTCACTTTTGCCGTCTGTTAAGTGGGGATAAGGAAATTGAAACCCAGAGCCTAGAACTCCTGCTCCCCAGGCCCATTCAATAACGTCTATAAATGATCTGTTGCTGAATTTGCAGTTTTATTTCCCCAGTGGTACCCAAAATCGGTGGCCAATCAAAGCCTCAGTGGGAGGCAAAGGCACTCAGAAGCCTGATTCCCATCATTTTCCTCCATTACTGCCGCTTAAGCATGTCCCACAGAGTCGTCTCGTCTCACCAGCTGCCTCTAGGGCCTGCAGCGGTGATGGGTGCAGAGAGGACTCACCGAAGAATTTCCGCTTGTTTTTCCGCAGGATGGTGGCCAGGTACTCTTTGCCCTCTGGGGACTTGTGCCAGTCTGGGACGATCACAGATCCAGGGGAAACTGCCATCTCTGGCCAGGTGGCTGCGAGAGTCAGTGTCTGCTACTGGACCATTGTCAAAAAATCTGTGTAAGAAGAGAGAAGGGAAAGGAATTAAATCTGTGGATAATAAATTTACTACCAAACAAAAATACAACAGGTTTACTCTGATTTATGACCACGAGCAAATTATTTCCTTCTCCGTGCCTCAGTTTCTCCTCCCACCCTTTGTCTAGGCTGTAAGCTCTTTGGAGGCAGGGACTGTGTCTCACTATGTGTCTGTGCAACTCCTAGCAGAAAGGGGCCCTGATCTCAATAGGGACCTTTAGAGGCTACTGGAATATAGACAATTAATAAATAATAATAATAATGGGGTTAATTTAAGAGAGAACCGGCAGCTATCAGATAGCTCTAAGGGAGTTAGAGCAGCCTGGTGGACTGACACCAGACTGGCACTCAGGAGAATGGGATCGTATTCCCAGCTCTCCCACCAGACAACCTTGGGCGAGTCCCTTTGCCGTTCTATGCCTCAGTTTCCCCTTCCATAAAATGGGGCTAATGATACTGAACTCTTTTGTGACACGCGTGGAGCTCTACTCATAACAAGTGCTATGTAAGAGCTCAGGATGATTATTACTACTCCAGACCCCAGGCTTCCAAAGCAGAGATGATGCCTTATATATCTGTGACTGCTGGCAAGGCGGCCTAGGCCACTCTTTTGTTTGTGTTTATTTAAATACGGCTACATAAAAACATTGGCTCTGTCACAAACAGGACTCGAGGGCTGGGAAATCCTGGAATCGCCCCGTTTTACAGATGGAATTTCTTTTGGTGCATTTAGCACTGGTGTCCGGGGCTAGACTGACCGCTTGGAAGAGAGGAGTTCTCTAGCTAGCCCTGCACACTTCTCAAGAGAAAGCTGGGGGAGCAGAACGTAGTTGCTTGTAGCCTAGCGGGAACGTGGCCAGGACAATGGGAGTAACTCCTGGAAAGTGCCAGGGGACCCTTCATGGTGGCAAGCGCTCAGGACCGTGCTGTGTACTGCTACGGAAGGAGCAGAAAGATATGCCAAAGCCCTGATTCCATGCCGGTTCCGAGGGAATAATGCCACCCAGTGAATCACTAGCACCACTACCTGCTGCTCCTGGGTGTTCCTGGAAGCGCTCCCATCCAGACACTGCCTTGGCCTGGCATGGAGATGGAATTTCACAACACAAGGTGGTTTTGCTGAAGGCCATAACAATGAATATATGCGATTCTTCGTTGGGGGCCCTGCCCAGGGTTTTGCAAGCATTCCCGGTACTAGCACAGCAGTCACAGCGGCTGTACACCCAACCTCACGTGCGCCTCTCAAAAGAAGGAGAAAGTCTAAATGCTTTGATCCCCTTCTTAAGGAAAAAGGCAACTGATCAAAGCAAAGAAACTAACAAGCTGGGAACAGATGTGTTAGCTGCATAAATTATTCCTCTGCCAGCTGCTGGACTGATTTTCTAGACATTCAACAGAGTCGATGGCAAACAATCAAGCCTAGACCTGCTGATGTGTGGGGTCTATTCTTCTTCATGCACAGACTGAATGCTGGCCTCCCCCTCACACCACACATTACCCCTCCCCACCACATTCAATCCTATGCTACTGCGCAGTGTTACTGTGCATTGTTACACAGCTGCCACGTTGCACCCCAGAAGTGGATGCATTTCAGTGGCAGGTGAAGTGTTTCTCCCCTCCACGTAAAGTGCCTCGGACACCTCAGGCTGGAACACACGACCTGTTATTAACCCACTGACGTGATGATCGTTTTCCCACAGGTGTCATCGCTGGCTCATGTTCTTACTGACCCAATGTTATTCATCCCTCCTCCCTCTGGGAGGAAACGCCATGTGGGTGCGTCTCAGGCTCTGTTCACCTCCCCCCGCCCCCGGTCTCAGGGGCAGAGGAAAGCTCGGGGGGCCCTTGGTAGGTGCCAGCCCCTCACAATGACACGGCCGCCCCTGCGGGGGAGCGGGCGGCGGTTTGCAAAGGGGAAGGGGGTGGCGAGCGGTGCCAGGCCCCGTGGTGCAGATGGGGAAACTGAGTCACGGAGCAGGGAAAGGCGGGGGCCGGGGTCACACAGCAAATCCGTGGCAGAGAAACGGGGGCAGGGGCAAAGGCCCCCAGCCTCCCGCGGAGTGTCGCCCCCGCCCGGGCAGCGCCCCGCCCCCGCCCTGCACAGCCGGCGCTGCCGCTTTAAGGGGGCCCCGGTCCCCCGCTCTCACCTGCAGGCGCTTCCGCCTCGCCTGCGTGTGACCTCAGCGCGCACGGCCCCGCCCCGCCCCCTGAGCGCGCTCCCACGCCCAGCCCCAGCTCGGTAGCGGCGCATGCGCGAGGGCTGCTCCAGCCCCTGCCTGGAGCACGCGGGGCCGGGCAGCGAGGGGAGCCCCCGCGCGCAGGGCAGCCCCGCCCCACTGCTGGGAGCTGCCTGGGTCTGCACCGGCCTGCACCCCTTGGCGCCGGGCGCGCCCAGCTCCTGCCCCAGCGGAGGAACGTGGCTCTAGCTCCAGGTGGAGCTTAAAGCTTTGCCCAGACACTCACCCCATCAGCCTTTGCTACTGGCCCTCCCCGGGCCTGGTTCAAGGGAGACCAGCGGGAGCTGCTGCCACCTGTGCCACCCGCAGAACGTGACGCAGCCGTGACAGCTGGGCAGAACTACCTAAGAACAGGCAGACTGGGTCAGACCAAAGGTCCATCCAGCCCAGTCTCCTGTCTACCGACAGTGGCCAATGCCAGGTGCCCCAGAGGGAGTGAACCTAACAAGCAATGATCAAGTGATCTCTCTCCTGCCATCCATCTCCATCCTCTGACGAACAGAGGCTAGGGACACCATCCCTGCCCATCCTAGCTAATAGCCATTAATGGACTTAAATTTATCCAGTTCTCTTTTAAACCTCATGCATCTGATGAGATGGGTATTCACCCACGAAAGCTCATGCTCCAATACATCTGTTAGTCTTTAAGGTGCCACAGGACTCTCTGCTGCCTTTTAAATCTTGTTCTAGTCCTAGCCTTCACAACCTCCTCAGGCAAGGAGTTCCACAGGTTGACTATGCGCTGTGTGAAGAAGAACTTCCTTTTAATTGTTTTAAACCCGCTGCCCATTAATTTCATTTGGTGGCCCCTAGTTCTTATATTATGGGAACAAGTAAATAACTTTTCCTTATTCACCTTCTCCACACCAATCATGATTTTATAGACCTCTATCTTATTCCCCCCGCCCCCGCCTTAGTCTCCTCTTTTCCACGCTGAAAAGTCCTAGCCTCTAATCTCTTCTCAGAGGGGCTCCATTCCAAACCCCTAATCATTTTAGTTGCCCTTGTACTGGCAATTAGAAAAAGTTCAGAAATCTTGTTTGAGACGAGGCCACATCTGTACACAGTATTCAAGATGTGGCTATACCGTGGATTTATATAAGGGCAATAAAATAGGGATAGAGAATAAGACAGAGGCTTTTTAAATGATTCCTAACATCCTGTTTGCTTTTTGACTGGGCAATGGAGGTGATCTCTGTGCACTGTCCTAGGAAGCCAAAGCTTTGCCCTTTCACTGTTCACAGGTAGTGACTATTAGGGTGCACACTAGTGATTTATCACCCTATCTCCACCCAATGCCTCTGTCCCCTTCCTTGACACATTCAGCACATTTTCCAGTTTGTATTACAGTAGAGCCTAGGGATCCCCCTCTGGACTGAGAGCCCAGCGTGGAGGGTGCTGTACAAAAGAGTCCATCTCCGAAGAGCTCAGACTAAGGTCACCTCATCTGACCTCCTGCCCACTGCCAAGCCACAGAACCTCACCCACTGTAGACAAACAAAAGCTCTGCAGGCACTAGCATTAGTAATACCACAACATGCTATTTATCTCAGCAGCTTTAAAAGTAGGGTTGCCAGCAGTCCTGTTTTCAACTGCCATGGTGCCTTCTGAAAGGTCTGAATTGGTTACTATATGGTTCTGAAAAGGGAGGAAAAATTGCACTCAGGGCCTGTTTCTGAGATGCCCTGAAGTGAATGGGGCTCAGCGCATCACTGGGGGAGCTCAGGACCTCTGAAAATCAGTCACCCAGCACCCCATGAGACAAAGGGGTGCCTGATAAACTTGATCTCAAGTTTTCACTGTATTTGGACATGGTGCCCCTGTGCAAGACTGTAGGTGAGATTTTAGAGCGGCTAAGCAAGTTGGATCCTGATCTTGCACCAATCAAGTCAATGGGAGCTTCACCACTGAGATCACTAGGCCCCAACTCCCACTGAATGGGAATTGAGTGCCCAAATCCCTTTGGCTCCTTTGAAAATCACCAACCTCTGTCATTTTAGTTATTTCAAAGTTGTATTGAACTCTTTATTAAGGGGCACCTGAGAAATTCGAAAAAGAGAACTCATGGTGTGAGGGCATAGAGGCCTCACAAGGCATAGGATCAGAGATAAACAAGGTACACAACCAACCAAAGGATGTAGAGGATCTCATAGTGGGAATTCCCCGACTCCGGCACACTTACTCAAAGGAATCGAATTGTCCTCTTGTAAGGGAAGGCAGTGCAACAAAACACAGATACATTTAACCAAAACAATTGAGAAACTCCTCCCCCTCTCAATTTAAATCTCAAAACTTAACCCTTAAGGCTTGTTTGACATCTGTCAAACGCATAGCAACAAGCCCTTAGGACAAGGGGAGGGACAGGACAGCGGGAGCAATATTTGGGAAGAAAACCACTATACAGAGTTTACATGAAAGCTAGATTTAAAACCCAATCATTTAAAACCAATTGCCAGCCAGCTTTTTATCAGTATTTATTTGTTAAATTGCTAAAAATTCGTTGGGGGAAAAACATTAACAAAAATGAAATTTACACAGATTTAAATATCAATGAAATCCATTTTCATTCCTACACTTGGATGAGCCTAAAATGACAAAGTCATCCTGCACGCCTGAGTCACAGCACCAGCTACACTGGATCACACTTTGTGCGCATTACATGACACCTGTTCGTTTGGGGACAGGATGGGGGAGGATATAAAGACCCACGTTTCTGTCACTCAGAGAGACCACTTTGGGAGCCATGTTGAAACCATGCAGAACATGCCTTCTGCAACACACACAGGGCAGAGGAGGGAAAGGCAAAGGGGCTAATTTCTCTGTTCCTCGGTCCTTCCACTCCAGTCTGCTGACTTAGCAGAACATGAATATGTTGGTAACGAGGCCACAAATGAAGCAAAGCAGTGAAACATCATCATGCCAGGATCACCACACGGACTAGAACAGATGGAAATATGAATTGGGAAATGCCACAAGCAAGACTGGAAAGACCCCCTTACGGTTTCCATGTGGCTTGCAACCCGGTATGAAGCTATTATGATCATTGCCTATAGAATTACCCAGACCACTTCCTATGTCACTTTGTACAGTTTTATCTTGTGCAGCGAACTTCAAGCACTTGAGGGCTGGGGCATGACGTGTGGTGGGGGAAGGGTATAAACCCCCGAGTGACAGACATCAGTGTCAATTCACTAGCAGTTGGCTTTTTAAAACTTTCAGTTTTTGCTCTCAAACCACCCTGGGTGAAAGACAGACGTGCAAATGAAACACGTCAATCTCATCCTATATAGGGAAATCCCACTGGAGTTCTGATCAAGCTGGGGCAGAGGAGGGGGAAAAAGAATAATCCAACACTGGCTACCAACCTTTGCTACGTTAAGCAGCAGCAGCCAACCCAATGCCATCATGAAAGGCACCTCTGCAGCCATGGAAGGGGTTACAGCTTCAAGAAGAATGTTTTAAATATTGATAAAGATACTGCGGGGGAGGGGATGTCTCGTTTAATTAAGACAAAACTGGCTTACACGTTAAATATAATCAGAGCTGGACTTAAAGGTTCTAGAGAACAGCATTTAAAGGTGCCCACACCCTCACATTAATGTTTTCAAGGTTCAAGTGACACTGGAGGATCTGGGAGATAGACCAGGCTTTTATGAAACTCAGTCCAGCATTAACAAACCAACAGTGATTGAATTTGTTTCTTCCTGTAAAAGGATTTCAAGCCACCCCACCACCACCTTTGCATTTTACCAAACTGATCTTTGCATTCAAGATGAGCACAGAAATTGAAGCAGTCTGTGGGCTAAAAAAGCAGCGTACAAAGAGGTACCTTCAGTGGCTTTCAGTCAAAAGGAGGCAGGTTTTACTGGAGGCCTGGAAATAAATATAAGGCTGTGGTTGGGTTTCTTTCATCTTTAACCATCAGGTTCAAAGAAACCATTTGGGGCTTGTCGAACAAGCAAATACCGTCTCACTGGGGACAGACTGGGAAAGAATACTGGCATTAGAGAAGGGGTTTTCCTTTAAAAAGGCTTGTGATTCTAGATTTAGAAAACCATCTTAAGTGACCACCAAAGGTCCAGCAAAACTCAGTGGCCCAGTGGAGACAGTTAAAAGTCCAAACAAAATCATATTGGAAATCTTAAAGGAGCCACTTCATGGTACATCCAAATGCACTGACCACTATCTCAGATCTGCCCACTGGGCAGGTTTCACTGTGATTAGCAAAGGATTTCCTCCTTTTAAGCCACATACGTGTTAAGATTTATTTTGTGATTAGTCTGATCAAGGAATGCAGGCAGTTTCTGAACATTTTCTCAGCGCTCAAACACCGCTGCAGGACTGTGTGTGCTCAGTCGTAAACTAAATGCTCCTCTCTTTGAGCAGCCCTACAATGCACCTGGAACAGCTCTCACCATCTCTGGCCAAGGCAAAGCTGGAGACTATTGATATATAGTGAGATAGGGGAAAGCTAAGCTTTGTGCTTAGGGACAGTATTAACACCACAGTGTAGTGTACCGCAGGGGCAGATCGCTTTCAGGCAGGTCTGGGTATTGGCTTCAAAGGGTATTTGCTAGTTCATTATTGTCTAATGAGACACTGCGCAGCCTTGCTTGTCAGTCCCCTCCCGCCCTTTATTTATTTTTTAAAAAACCAGCATTGCCAAACTTTCTAAACCTGCTGAACTTTTACTGGTGTTAGCAACAAGTCGTTTTTGCTTTAGAACTAGATGTAAAAACAACAAACCTTGAATCCTGCACTGTGTGGAGCCCCAGCGACTACAACAGGGCTCTGTGTGAGTGCAGCCTATTGTAGAACAGAGGCCAACAGATTTAACAACCCACAATGTCACATGAAAACTGCAGTCTTCAGAAGCAGCCAGGATCACAGGCTACTGAAAGTTAAACCTAGGCAGGGGCGGCTCCAGGCACCAGCGCACTAAGCGCGTGCCTGGGGTGGCAAGCTGCGGGGGGCGGCCTGCCAGTCGCTGTGAGGGCGGAAGTCAGCTGCCTTTAGCAGCATGCGGGTGGGAGGTCTGCCGGTCCTGCGGTTTCGGCAGCAGGTAGGGCAAAGGCGCAGGACCGGCAGACCTCCCGCAGCCATGCCGCTGAATCCACGTTACCAGCGGACCTCCCGCAGGCGTGCCGCAGAAAGTCGCCTGCCTGCCATGCTTGGGGCGGCAAAATACATAGAGCCGCCCCTGAACCTATGGCAAACTGGTGCCCCTCTGTGGATCAGCCGGTCTCTATTGCAATTCTTCCAAGCTGCAGAGGGAAGGAAATAGAATTCATCCAGAAGTGTACCTCAGTTCAAATCCATTTTGATGCCTTTTGAAGTCTTTGTTGATTTAGGTAAGTGAATTCTCAGCATCAGCGATTACCATGGAGGCTGTTAATGCTGGGCCAGCATTCCACTTCAAACCCTACTTTGCAGGTATTTGTAACTTGGCTGAAAAAAATCCCTTCCAGACTAAAATTTGCCATTTCAGTGATTGCCAAAATATCTTGTACACTCAAAGCTATAAAAAGTTCAAAGTTATTGAATACAAAGCACTCTGGAGTAAGACTACATTTTATTAGTTTGCTATTCCTTTAATCAGTAAAGGATGGAGCAGCAGCTTTATAGCTGAATTTCCCTTGCTTTGGTTGGTTGATATTATAATTGTAATGTTGCTTTGGATTAATGTTATTTTCTGATGCATTATCCAGCAGGATAACTTTAATGTAAACATGAACCAGGGAATCTGAACTGTAGTAACTGCATAAATTACTAGCTCAAACAAGCTATGAAAGAATCCAATAGGATGTGTGGCTACAGTTTAGCAATGCACTTAAGTACATGCTTAATGTCAACAGGACTTCAGCATGTGCTTAAGTACTTTGAGCATGTTCTCTCTGTTTGATAAGCAAAGATGGCCTAAGACATCCCAGTGCTCCCAGGGCAGTTGTCTGCACATATACAAGTACAGAGTGGAGCACTCTTAAGATAACAAGAGGATCCAGAACAAAATCTTAGGGGGGAAAACTTAGAAGTCAAGCCTTAAGGATGCACATAGCCACTGATTCTCATGAACAGCCTAACCACGCATGTACAAATCAGTCTAAAATTGTAACTTCCATTATTGAGTATTTTCAAATGTCAGTGATGTATGTGCTATTTTGGCAGCTTGCAACTCAACTGTCAGGGGTTCCAAAGTCATCAATCCCAGCTGTTGGTTTGATCTAGTGCAGGACTTTACTCGGTGGGACACTAAAGTGGGCTGTATAAATGACTGAAGTCTGGATGATCCTGGCATTTCAATGCCAAACTGTCCTTTCTCCCTTCCAACTCTCCCACTGTATAGGGCAAGAATGGTACTATCAGGCCAAAGCGTTTAGGAAAAAAGGCATCTGTGTCATTTTGCTGATTAAGGATTTACAGTAATGGCTGCAGTACTGGAAGATGTAAAAAAAATGCCATTTTCCTTCTGCAGCCACATTCAACAGATAAGCATGGGTATTTATCAGTGCATACAAGCATACAGCCTCCTGCCTGCAGGTATTCAATATGTTCTTCCAAGACCGTTCTTATCAGCATCCCTATGGGGACTGCAATTATAGAGTGAGAGATGAGGGTCCCTCTATACTCCTAGGATCCAATAACTTCAGAATTTTTCAGAAGTTTTCCCACCCACTCACCCCAAATTCTTGGTCTAGTTACCAGCAAAAAAATAAGACGCAGTGAAGCTCCTGCTAGAACACAGCAACAATTCATCCCATTGGAATGGAGATTTCTCCCCATTTGTAAACAGAATTTCTCTCTCTCTCTTTTTTTTTTTTAAATAGGACTTTCTGAACCAAGCCCAGAGCCAGGATCATAGACTGGAAGCTGGAGGGCAGCGCTGCAATTGTGTTTGGATTTTATTGGTTTGTCGTTCCCTAGTTCACAGTTTAAATGCCTGCGTGACAGAGGAAGGGTTAAAAAAAGAAAGCCACGGAAAGGGGGTGGGGCAGGAAGGGCAGGGGTCGACCAGCTTTTGCCTCATTATCTTTTTGCTCGCACAAAGTACAAGGCATTTGTTTTGGGATAGTACTTCACGTTCTGTTTCTTGTCCATGAGGCCACCGAATATGATCAGTTCCCCCCTGCCTTGCACAACGGTGTGTAGGCTGGTCTCTGGTGGCCCCACCACGGAACTGCTATTAAACATTTTCCATTTGACTTGCCCTTTCTCCTTGGTGTCTTTAATGTCTAGCACATACATCTGCATGGGTTTGCAGTTCATGCTTTGATACAAAGGCTTGCCGACATTCAGAGACTGCGGTGGATGGTGGCCCAAGCGACGAGCGATCGGAGGTAAGGAGTGGCCGTCCCCTTGGGCAGAGCCTGGGCGTGGTGCTGGTGCCACCTCGGCACTGCTCCCACTCTGGCTACCAGGAGATCCTGGTGAAGACACCAAAGGAGGACTTAATGCTGCTGAACCAGATGCCCCTTTGGAAGACAGGGCCTTGACAGCCTCCAGGCTTCTGCGGAGTGCACCTGGCGACACCGCCCCTGGAAGGGAGCTAGTGACATGAGGTGGGGTATGGATTCCATTGGTCTGCTCTGGGGGATTTCTCATGCTTCCACCAACTGTCCTATTGTCCACAGCATCCATTTGACAGCTAACGGAACCTGATTTCTGATCCCAATTCAAATCTACAGACCCTAAGCGTAGATCTTTCTGATCTGGTAGCGATCCTCGTCTCGGCGCCAGGGAAAGTCCAATTTTCAGGTCATATCCTTCAGCAGCAGAAGGCGTGCTGGGCGATATGGCCAGTACAGGACTGTCCAATGAGGCACCTCCCGCTGCTGCGGCTCCAGGGGATAAACTCCCGCCATTCAGTACAGGTGACCCATCTCCTCTGGATGGGGACAGGCTCCCTTCCCGGGAGCCTGACGGTGTCTGTCTTTGTGCTCTGGGTCTCAGGGTGCCCCAGCGGCCATTCACACAAGGAGCTTCGTCGGCGTTCCTGACTGGAGACTGAGAGCGGTATTCCCGTGTTTCAGGAACCAGGGCTGGCGGCGTGGCACTGATAGGAGACGGGCGAGAGTTCAAGCTGGGGCTGAGTGGAGCTCTCCCACTGGGAGCCTGGCTGAAGACCACAACACACTGTCCCACCTAAAAGACGAAAAATGAGCGCACTGTAACAAACGGCTGCAGAGATGTTCCTAAACCGCTACGGCTGTGTTAGTGCGTTGGGGAAAAACGTACGCTGGAAACCAAACATGCAGTGAACCAGCAGTCACAGGATATTCCACATGAGAACACCCTACCAGAGACCATATCATGTTAATGATCCAGGAGATCCGACTCAAATAAATAAGCTTTCCTTCCTGACAAATTCCTCCTAGTAATACCACCCGGCCCCATTTCCGACCCCCTTACCCTGCACGCGGGATGACACCATAGTTCAGGGGCTCCATGGTCTTCGTTTTCCACTTTCAATGGCTGCCATGTCCAGGGGCTGGTGCGCATGTGCAGTAACCAGGCATCCTTAAACAGCTGCAAAGAAAAGTGTGACAAACCCAAAACTTAGGCTTAGTGCAGAGAGATCTTCCCCAGAAACAAAGATTTCCAGAAGCCATCTTCCTACAGATGGCAAGGAATCCTGGCCTGGAAGTGAGAGCACAGGATGGGTATTCCGGGTTCTATCCCTGACTACCACTATGGGATTTTCAGGGCAAGTCACCTCTCTGTGCCTTAAGTTTCTCACCCAATCAGGGATAATTCTGGCCTGTCACAGAGGGGATGTTTGTAAACTGCTCTGAGATCCCTGCATGGGTACTAGAGACCTGGAATGCATTTTATTATGAGTTATTTATGGGCAACTATAGCACGGGTGACAACTACGTGAAGTCTACAATTCAGTTGCCAAGCCCACCAGTCAAGATTGCTCTGCAGCACACCAAGAAGCTGACCTATGGAGTTGCTATTGTGATAATGTGCAACTACAACCACTGGGGGGCTCCTGCGGCCATATACAGAAGCTTGTAGCACAAGGAAGAGGCACACATTCTGTGTTCGTATTTGCACACTTTATATACTTACTGCATTTGGACCTCCACAACCACCAAGGATTAAAATGGTTTCATCATCTATTATGATCTAAAGGGGCAAAGAAAAGAATTACAGATTTGGGAGAATACAACACTATTTTAAGCAAGACCACCACTGCTTTGTCATGAAGCTGTGTGGTTTTGCAGGACCCTAAACAAAGCAACATCCCCATCCAGCTCCCTCAATGTACCCACCACATCCTTCCTGCCCCAGCCTACTCACAGAACCTCCTTAAAGAGAGGAGCCCTCACCAGCCTGCCTGAAACTCCGCCCCCTTTGCGACTCCACCTAGTATTCATGGACAGTGAATCCAAGAGGTGGAGTCAAAATGCAACTTGCCAAGTGGAGGGAACTAGTAGGGGAACTTAACTCTTCATTTGGCACTCAAACGCCCCCAGTCTGTATTTATATGGCCCCCATTACCATGCTATCCAAGTGCTACGGTGAGACCACCAGTATCAATACCCTGCTGGTACCAAAGTCAGACAGGACAGGAGCTGGGGAATCTGGGGTGGCGCTCTGGCATGCATGCTGCAGGACTCCATGCAGGGTGTCAAGATGGGCTCCAGAGAACTAATGATCTTACTGGGAACTGTCCATGTCAGTTGAAATCTGGTGAGTCTGGTAACCCATGGGATCCCCCACAAATGGATCTTTATATGTTGAGACAGACTGCAGTATTTGGCTCAAAATGTTAAAATGGGAAGGTCTGGTTTTTAGAAGTGTTAATCACAAGTCTTGGCGCATGCACAGAACACAGGGAGATATTTACAAACTGGCTCAGCATAAAGCGGTTTTAAAAATGCATCCTCTGAAAGTGCTGAAACAGGTGGAAAGGGGGCAAAGGCCTGGCATGCCGAGACTGCAAAGAGGGCTTAGAAAGGGGGAATTACTTTTTAGAAGCCCCTCAGGTGAGGATGGGACGCTGACCACAAAGTGAGCAATGGGATTTTGCTTCTCTAACTCATCCTTGACACTTCGTGCTGGTGGCTAGAGCTCCTTGTCGAGCTCACCGCAAGGTACTGCGACGTTTGCTGAATAACTGCAGGAGACACTCACCTGAGATTGGCCACCACGCGGGTGAGGGGTTGGCCCAGAGATATTTGGCTTGGACCAAGCCCACTGCTCGAGATCTAGAACCCAGACATCATTACTCCTGTAAGGACAAGACGACAAACATGGAAGCAGAGGCACAGAGACACAGTTCCTTGGGGATCTCAAATAAGCATCAGTTAGGAAGACTGCAGCACTGGTCTCATTACAGACAGTAGTGCTGAAACCATGGGGCACATTAGGGGAGTTAAACTACTGATTCAGGATTACATGTTCCTCCCACAAGCAGGGGATTTGTGTGCACTGGTGCTTCACACAGGTTACCACAGAAAAGGGAACCAGTAATGGGCCAGTGGCCAGTCAGGAGCATGCATCAAGTACTGATTAAGCTTTGTTCCAAGATGGGGCAGCAATGGCGAGGTGGGGAGCAGCAGGCCCAAGGCTTCATAGACACACCAGAATTTAGTATTTTCATAAATACAACCTTTCCCACCCAGAGCTGAGGCCGTGCACCAGGAACCTGACTTCCCCTCCGTTATTCCAGCCCAGGGCACTTTCTTGAACTGAGCTTGCTGATGCAGCGCACCGCGAAGTGGATAAACAGCCCTTAGCTGAGACCACTAAATTCACTTTCATTTTAAGAGCCATTCTGAACTCGAATCCTCCCAGGTGGAAGTCCAGGGCTCCATGTGGGTGGACCACAGTGCACAGCCTCACTGAAGGTCCATGTGGGCTCAGTGGTTTCACTAAGCGGTGCTTTGCTTATCAACTTCACAACAAGGTATGAATCAGCAAAACGAACAAGCTCAGCTCAAGAGAGGAGCCAGGACTGGCACAGCAGAGGGGGAGGTCAGGACCCTGGTGCACTGTCACAGGTCTGGGTGGAAAGCTTGCATCAATTCTGCCCACACCGTACCTGACCCTACCCAATGTTTGTTCCTCACTTTCACGTTCACAGGATTCCCAGTAACATCTCTGAGGGAAGAAAGTTATAGACTTACATTTGCCGAGATCCTAGGGAACCTCCGAAGACAATCATTTTGTCGTCTATTACACAAGAGGAATGGCCTGCCATGGGAGGGGGGCCGTGCGTTGTCACTATGCAGTTCCACCTAAGGAAACAGGTGAGGATACATTAAAATTTGTGAATTATGAGGTTACAAATTCCCCTCGGATGTCCCCTCCAGAGATGAAAAAGGCAGATGGCCAATTTTTTTTGGAAAAACAAACAGTCTTACACCCTTAAATGGAAAACTGCCTCCTGAGAAAGTGCACTGGCTCATGACTTTCTGGTGCTGCAATCTCTAGCCCCCAGGATCTAAACGCTGGTTATTGAAAAGGGGGGCACTATCATTTGTTATATACCAAATACCACAGAGGCCACCAAGAGGGTGGAAAACGGATTTATAAAATGTAAATTAACTTGAAATAAAACAAGGTGATGACGCAAACAACAAAGAGACAGAAAAAGGATAAATCTGAGATCGAGCATTTTGACTAAATACCCTGGTATCAGAACCAGCACCACGATTTGAATGGAGGGCAGACAAAGTTTAGTTTGGAACCTAAACAGGTTTGAAGTTAATAATAATAGTACTGTTTTCAAACTCAAGTACAGCCGAGGCACGTCAATTCGTACTGGAGTGTAGCTGAGCTGGGGAAGTCAGTTGTCAGAGAACACTAGCAATGTGGAAAAGAAAAAATACATTTACTTTGCTGGCTCTAGATCTGTACCAAATAAATCCCTTTGGGGAGGAAACGGGTTTCTAGCTCCTTAGGTGGGTGTAGCACTTTACAGGCAAACACAAAGGAAAGGCCCTTTATGCAATCTGAAGAGCAGAGAGATCAGCAACTTAAAGAATTAGCTCAAGTCTAAATAATATCACAAGAAACAGCAGGCTCCTAAAAGGCATTTTATTACAGAGAAGAAAACCTCATGGAAAAACTTCTACAAAGCCCAAATATGGCTCAATTTAATATTTGAAAATGTTAGCCTGCTGTAAACTGTTTAACATGACACAGAAAAAGGATCTTCAATTGGTAGTACTGGTATTTTCAGTAACATTTGTCCTCAACTATTATCATTAACTGTTTAACTACAGCACGCACTGCCCACAACTGCAATAGATAACTGGGCCATTTGGTGATTAAATGCCCATATGAACCAGAGGTAGGATTCATCACTACTTTATTATGGCATTAGCTCACATGTAACACATTTCCATTCAGAACTGATGTAAGTGAACATTTATTCTGGGAAGGGGGTGGTTAGAAAGAGTTTTGCCACCATCTTTAATATACTTTTCTGATGTTCCTAGATAATCTTAAAGGCTGACAGAGCAGGCAGCAATTTAGAAATAGGAGGTCTGCCTGCCTGGATTGGCTATTGGAGCAAGCTTCGCCACCATGGCTGGAGCCCCTGTCATCTCCTGTGACCCCATCCTAATCCTGAGATATGTCCTGACCCGATGGGGCTAGAGTAAGGGACACAGAGTAAGGGCTAGCTCAGTGGTTTGAGCATTGGCCTGCTAAACCCAGGGGTTGTGAGTTCAATCCTTGAGGGGGCCACTTAGGGATCTGGGGCAAAAATTGGTCCTGCTAGTGAAGGCAGGGGGCTGGACTCAATGACCTTTCAAGGTCCCTTACAGTTCTAGGAGATTGGTATATCTCCAATTATTATTTTATTTATAATTTATTTTATTATAGATGACACCCCCACCTCCACCAGCTAAATCCGAAATACCACCTGGATGCGAGACTCCATCTGTTCCTCCTCTTCCATTCCATGTGTCCTATTTCTACCTCATCTTATTCTCCTCGAACTTTTTACTTTAAGTAAAATCCCTAGGTGTTAAATATTCTCTCTATTTGGCTTTTTTTTTTTAAGACATAATAAAGAATCAAAATGAATGACCAAATGAACTACGTGTTCCAAATATCTACTTCCACTCTCAAACTGTGCACCTATAGCGCCCCAGCAGGAAGGAGTTAAGAAAAAACATTTTTAGTTCCATTTCAGTTACTACTCTAAGAAAATAAGGAAGGAAAATAAGGCCATCGGGGGAGCTCAGATAATAGGACTTTCGGCTCTTCAGGTCTCTGGACATTGCTTAGCTAGATATTTTACCCAGGGTCACAACAGCTTCCGGACATCTCACCCAGGATCAGAGAATGTTCATTTCTCCTTCTGCCTATATCTTCCGTCGGTCACAGAGAGATTCAGCCAAGCTTTTAAGAGCAGCTCTGTATGTATAGACAGAGTGTATGGATACAATTTCAAGGTAAAAGGCATGTTTCCAATCCAGACTCTCAGAATGTTCTCTTACCAATTTTTGGAAGGCGAGTAGGTATGTATTTCATCAAAGAACCTCTCCGGCTGGTGCAGAGGGTAGGGGCTTGGCCGCGTCCACCCACCAAACAGCACAAGCAAGTCCTTATACACTACTAAAGTGGCCCCAGCCTTAGGTGACGGATAAGAACCTGGAGGGGAGCAGAGAAAGGAAAAAGTTAGCAAATGGCATTTCAAACCAGCAGCCAAGCTGTGCACAGATCTTACTGAAATGTGACAAAATGGAAACTCCCCTCTAAAAGGCAGAGAGGAAAAGATGACAAAATTAGAGTAGGGAGCATGGGAAGAAAGCTACTGCCAATTTGTGTCATCATAATTAGTACAAGCCTGAAAGCACATCTCACGTTTGGCAAAACATCTGTCAGTCAGTGACAGGAAATTACTAGCTTTCTAACATATCACTTTAAATTATTGCTTTAGTGCTGAATAAAAGCAATAATTACCTCCAAATAACTAGATCTACTGGGTATTTACAAGCCACAGCATATTCTGAATCTCATTTTACGGAACTGGGAAGATGCAAAATTAACCCTACATATTCCCAGCAGGGAATAACAGTCACATCTCAGAATCTGGAGCTGTGGTAGACTGCAGGTTCCCGGTGGCAGGAGAGAATTCTTACAATATGAAGCCCCTTATCTAATAAGTAGGTTATCTTAGATTTGCTGCATTTAAAGTTCTAAGGGCTTACTGGTGCCAGTCTTGGTTACGTAGCTCACATGAGGCATTCTGGGCTGTACTGCTGGTGCACATAAACAGAGGGAAAGGTGGCTGTAGCCCTGGGCTTGAACTCTGTTGCAATATATTACCCAAGATCAGAGGGCTTTTATTTTCTATTTTACTAAACCAGACAAAGAGCACTGATCTCACCTCACACTCCATGCCACCAGTACATTACTGAACTGTTTATAATCTTGACTTTTTTTTTTTAAAAACACTTTGTCTTTGTAATTAGTCATACTACTCAGAATTGGTTCTTAACATGACTATTTTTGAATTGGCCGGGGATAGTCTGCTCCAGAGCACAGAAAGTCCTCTCTCAAGACCAGTTAGAAAAGGATCACATCCCTTTGAACTACCAGGGAACCTGCCACAATTCACTGAGAAAGTACAAACCTCCCCTGTGCTAACAGTTCGAGGTGCTGCACCGTGATCTTGCTGAATAAACAATCTGAGGCATAAGACATTCTGGATTACTTCCCAGTCAAATATTAAAATTGTCCCAGACAGAACAGACACAGTGATGCTTCTCCCCCAAATACTCCCACGTCAATCACCAGATCTGAAGTGATTCCCCTGTACTTTGCAGAGAAGCTTTCTAGCACCTTCTCACCATAGTACCCTGTAGCAAGGTCATAATGACATCATCTGTAAGGAAACACACTACAAAAAGCAAGGATAAAAACCCAACTGTGCCCACAATTAGAAAGAGAAATTAGAAACGCACACTTAAGCAAGCCTGACTGCAGGAACTGATGTGCAGTTCTAGGCAAGGCCATGCATTTGGCCGAAAACGTTCTATTACCATCTAAAATGCTGAACTAACGGACCCAAGCTAATTAGTTTACAGTGCTAATAGAGCCGTTTATACAGAGGCATATTTCAGTAGGTAATGAGACACAGAACCAAGACTATTTTTGAGAAGTCAAAACAGCTATTTAAACATTCCTGCCTTACAGGGGACTTGTGAAACCTCTCTCAATGTCTGTAAAATGCTTTGAGAGCTTTGGATAGAAGGGGCTACAGCTGTGCAAAGTCATTAGTCCAAGCCTGAATCCCAGGTGACAGGAAGTTAGAAACCTACATGAAAGCATCCCCCAACAGAAACCAAGATGACAGACTGTCCCCTGAGCCCCACGGTCCTTTTTTCCAGGCATGAACATGTTTTGCTGTTGCTGTCAGATGGGTGATTAGAGGGCAAAGGGGGGGAACAGAGCCCCAATGGTAATTCACACACTAAAATATATTTACAGTAGCTCCAAAAATATTTAGTTTCCCTAATGACTAAAATGAAGTGGTTCAGATTTGATTGCTCTATGTCACTGACCAAATTCTTAACAATATCCACTTTTCATAGCTAATTACTTGGCCTCATGAAATTAAGTTTTCCCAACCCAACTGTTTTGCATTAAGAGCTCCGAGAACCCACGAGTCTTAAGGAACTAGCCAAGGAGATTGTCTTCTTACACCACGGGTGCCAGGTGAATGCAGAATTAATGGATTCCCATCACAGAAAGATTTAAAATATGGTGTATGCTCAATCCCCTAGCTTAGTGATGAGAATAGATATTTAGCAAAAGTTCATCTCTCACTTGAAAAGCAAATGCATCTTTCTTTTCTATTGGAGAATAAGACAAAAATAGAACACTACTCTGTATTAAATAAAGGCTGATCAGTTTGTAAGCATGCAATTAATATGCTGGTACCAACGCCAAAGCTAAAGATGCATTCTGATCAGTTCTCAAAATGGGTCAGAAATTAGTTTTGAACAAAAAAAGCGTGCTAAGAGCTGGAACCCGGGAAGAAATCACTACAAAAATAACACAGACTGACTTGATTCCTCTATATTGTACTGTATAGTCATGTACTCAGGTAAAGTGACAAATCTTGTCACTGCTCGGACCTGAAGGTCAAATTCCTGACTCAGATACACACACAACCCCCAACCATGTCAACTGGAGTTGTTCATCTGTTTATGGGGGCAGAATTTGGCCCTGATTGAGACGTTTGGTCTACTAACAGATGGTGAACAGGTGCATTACAGGAGTGGGGTTTTATTCTGACACGAAGGAGAAATCACAATTTGGTAAGCCAGGAACGTACTTTCAGAAGAGTTAAAGCTTTAAGAGGCAATCTAGAAACCATATAAATGTGAGACATTTCTACATAGTTTCCTGTGAAGATGGAAACAGAGAATAGCTGTGAAAAACAAGTACACAAGAATACACATCCACCACACTGATCAAGTTGTGATCAAGCAAGGGAGTGACAGAAGGTTGTTTCTGTTCTGAGCAATGGAATAACCACATTGCACCTTGTGGTGGCAGCAGCAGACACTTTTCTGAACTGGGGACTTTTAGATAAAGGCTAACAAATGCAACTGAGAAACCACTGTGATAGAAGCCAATCTGAAAATGACTTCATCTCAACATGCTAAACCCACCATGAACTGAACACAATCTCCTTGGCTGGCCGTCTACTGACTCCCCATGTCACTTTGCATATTCAGGCAGTTGAAAAGGTCAAGAGCTTCTTGGAGAAGAATGTGAAACAAGAGTTCTGACTGTGCGCTCCAAAGAAGGGAACTGACAGGCAGCCTTCCCGACTTCCCAAGTCTCAAGTGTGCATAACACAAAGATGAAGTATGCCATCAAAAACGTCACAGGGACAGGCTCAACTACTTGGAGCTGCAAAATGACTTCTTTAAACAGCATTTCAAAGGCAAAAAGTTCTTCAACACAGGTGGGCGTATTTCGCTTTATGACTAATTGTCTGTTAGAAGCAGAGTGACATACAACGCTTCTCAAACTTTAGCAACCTGAGGATCCCCATTTTGATTTCAAATTTTTTGTGGACCCCGAAACCCCTCACTCCACCCTCTCCCCCAAGGCCCTGCTCCACCTCCCCCGAGTGCGCCCCATCCCCACTCCTCTCCCTCCCTCCCAGTGCCTCCTGTTCCAAGGTGTGCAGGAGGCACTGGGAGGGAGGGGAAGGAGTTGAGCAGCAGGGCCGGTGGCCCCAGACATGATTCCTCCCCATCCCCCGAGTTCGCCCTGTCCCAACTCCTCTCCCACCCTCCCAGTATTTCCTGCACGCCGCTGAACAGCTGTTCCCCAGGGTGCAGGAGGTGCTGGCAGGGAGGGGGAGAAGTTGACCTGCGGGGCCTGCAGACCCCCTGGAGTACCCTCCTGGACCCCCATGGGTCCGTGGACCCCAGTTTGAGAAACGCTGCACTACAAGGTGAGTTGTCAACCACAGACTGAGCTCTAGTGGCCTCAGTTTTAGAATAAATTACTAGCTACATGCATCAGCTGACTGCTCACCTCAGGGTACTTCCCACTTCAACTCTGCTCGCCACTGATGATGATGAAGTAGAGAGTCTTTATGGGAAGCACAGTTCTTGGATACTGTTCCTTGAGGGTAAGGATTTCAGCATGCAGAGGGCCTAGCAGTGACAAGGCACTGCACCTTCGTGGCCGTGCCCATTTTGCTAGGCGAGATGCTTCTGGTTACTTAATTTTCAACTGATGTTTCTGCCAACTCAAGAAGCAGACCTGAGTCTTTCAAAGAGGCCTCCAGGGCTGCTTTGAAAAGTATCCTCCCCCCTGCCCACACCCCTAGCCTCCCTGAGGCCAGGTCTACACTGAAAAGTTAGATGTCAACCCAGCTACATTGCTCAGGGATGTGACAAAGCCTCACCCCATGGCGACATAGTTAAGCCAACCTAACCCCCAATGTAGACAGCGCTAGGTTGATGGAAATATTCTTCTGCCGACCTAGCTACCGCCTCTTGAGGAGGTGGATTAACTACAGTGATGGGAGAACTACTTCTGTCACTGTAGTGAGCATCTATGCTGAAGTGCTACAGCAGCGCAGCTATAGCGATTCTAGTGAAGACACAGTCCCATCAGAAACTGTCTATTTAAGACAGACGCTTATATAGCAAGTATTTTAAATGTTTAAAATACAGGTACCATAGTACATTTGGGGTACGGGCAGTCTAGTAGTCTCACAGAGCTGCACCGTGGTAGCATGTGATGTGCAAAGTTCAAAACTAGCTCTGTCCTTTTACCTGCGTGACTCCAGAAGGGCCAGCAGAGACGCTCCTCAGGCCGCAGAATGATCACCATGAAGTGGGGCCTTCATGACGACAAATGAAATAAGAGAAAATAACCTTCTAAGGGGAGACTTTGTTGACTTTCTATCTAGGGAGGTTCCAAGTCTACACTACGATTTCATATTTGGAAAGCGCTGGCAACTGGAGCTCTAACAACCCCCCTCTCCAGCGCTATTGGTCATGCCACCTGTTTGAGAACAGCAACTCACAGCAGAGGCTGAGAATTTTCCAGAAAAACAGCAGGACCTCACAGGTTCCTGCTTTCCCAAATCCCTACAGTTCATTTAATGGCTTTAGAAACATCTGGGCATGTCCCAATATGTCTACACCGCGTGTGGGAGTGAGCCTCTCCGTCTGGGTCACAGACTTGCACTGGTGGGCTAAAAGTAACTGTGTAGATGTGGCTTTTGGCCTGGAGCGCGGGCTCTGAAACCAGGCGGGGGGTGGCCTTCCGAGCCCAAGTTGCAACATCAAAGCACTGTCTCTCCAGTTCTATTGAGTGTGCTGGTGTATTTCCACACGTCAGCGGACCCACACTGACAGGCTCGCTCCCAGATGAAACGAAGACACCCACTCATCTTCCCTGGAAAGGAAAGTTCTTGCTGCCAGCAGCCTTTAAAAAGGAACACTGAAAACAAAACTGGACAAGA
The DNA here is from genome assembly GCF_016161935.1 of Mauremys reevesii. NCBI lineage: Eukaryota > Metazoa > Chordata > Testudines > Geoemydidae > Mauremys > Mauremys reevesii. Next base: position 3,679,073 of record NC_052643.1, read on the forward strand.
CACTAGAAAAGCAACAATCCTGCCTTGGCAGTGAAATGGGCTTTATTTTACCTCTAACTTTTATTAAGCTGATTGTAAGGGCGGAGAAGCATTTGCAGAGAAGCCGCCGACGCGCTGCTGGGCCTTAGAAAGACAGCAAAATAACCCCCTAAAATTCAGGAATACTGGGCGTGTCAGAGATTGAAGGACCAGAGGAGTGGTGACTTTTCAATATATGCGGGCACTGCCGTTTTGGTAAAAGCAGAGCAGTACTGGTAAACCTTGGAGTATAAAAGAAAGATAGTAAAAGCAAAGCAGTTAAATTGCAGAAAATAAGGCCAACTTCCGGTCTTGAAGCCAGATTTCCATGGGAGAAACTCTGAACAGGCATGGGTATCCACATGGATTCCACTCTCTAGGATAATCCTGCACGCACTTAATCTTATCAGACACAAAGTCACTGGAACAAATTTAACTAAACTTCCTTGCCCTCTGTCCCAAAGAAAGGATATAAACCAATGAGGACTGATGGTGAAATCTGGCTAATCAGATACATGAAGCAACATTCTGTGCCATTGTTAATCGGTGCAGATGTTTCCCAAGCTTTTTGGCCCTCTGTGAAATCAGCCAATGGCAATATATGAGCAACTGCAATGGAATGTAATTAATCAAAATTCTCCTGTGTTTTTACAGTAAGTTTGCTACAACTGTGCAGCAATTCTGAAAAGCTCATTTCTTAGGGCTGATTCTGTGCAATTTATCTCATAACTAACATCCAGACCCTACAGCAACTCCTCCCAGGAAAACCTGCAAATTGAGTGGCTGTCAATCGATTTTATAACAGATATGAGATTTAACAAGCTGTGCGCATTGATGGAGATTGTTGTACTTGCATGGCTGAAATTACTGCCTTCAACCTCTTAAACCACCACCCCCAAGTAATTCCCCAAAGAAAGCATCAACTGTCAAGTTACTGCTTAAATAATGCACATTCCCTGGAAAACAAAGAATTCAGAACTCCTGTTCTCCAATACTACTTGTCAAACAAAGAAATCCATTGCACTAATTCTGACTGCTGGGTTTGCAGTGACAATACTTAAGCCAGATCTTAGATCCTAGCACATGGAACTTCATTAATATGGGGCATAACTTGGTCCCAAGGACAGGTGTGCTGCATTCAACATAATTCACTACATCATGAGGCCTTGAGCAGTTTGATATCCATAAGTCCTATCAAAAGATTAAGGAAGAGAAAACTCCTTGCCACATTTTGTTCTTCAAAAGCCTTTCCCAAGCAGTTTGCTGAGTGGGGGTCTAACAACCGACAACATGAGGTGTCTGAGCCTTGGATAGCAGCAGTTCAGAGGTCAGAAAGCAAAGTGGCTGGCAGGGAACAAGGTTTCCTGGCGATCACAACATATGCATCAGAATTAGGAAATAATACGGGGCAAGTGCTAGGAGAAGGAAAGTCAAGAGGAAATCTCCACAATGTTCCTTGAGGGTACTGATAAACCACAGTTCCAACTCAGTCTTAAACTACAAGGTCTGGGAAATAATGTAATACAAAATATTCAACTCCCTTGTACCAGTGCCGGATAATCACCCTTCCTGTTTCTGTCCTGAGACATTCAAAACTAGGCAAACATTGAGATTCTGAATGGTCCCAAAAGACATGAATTTACTACTAGCCTAGACTGGGCCTTCTCAACACAAAGACCCTAAAGGAAGAGTCAAGAAAGCATTGTTCAGTTTCTCCTTTGTAGAGCCATTCAATGCCCCTTGTAATCCGAGTTTGGGGGGGAACCCCATTAATTTGCTCCTCCTGCTCCCAGGCTTCCCACAAAGGAGAGAGATGTGCCCTCTGGAGCATCTCACATGGGAATTTAGTTTAATATACAAAGAATTAAACAAGTCCTGAATTGTGACTTCACAATATAGTCAAAACCCATTTCAACCATAAGCTTTTCAGGGCAGGGATCCTGTCTAATGTGTCTAAGGCACCTGGCACACAACTAGCAGTACATGAAATCCCAAGTATCTTTATAGTACAAAAGCGAAAGAGAAAACCTTTCCCAAGCTCCTAACTGGTCATTTGCTACAAAGCAAACTGAGGCACTCAAGATGATCTTACTAAATAAATATGCAGCACACCTCTCAACATTAAAAAACTGCTGCTTATTCAGGGAAAGGCTTCCTCTCTCTCACTCATCCCAACCCCGCGAAAAAGTTACCCTAGCCCAAGGCCCAGGAATATTCAGACCGTCTCCAGTGAAGGATTTATGGTCTGATATCTTGCCACCCTATGTGCAGAACTAGGAAAATAGGTTCTATCCCACTGGAAAGGGGAGATTCCCAAGCTTTCCAATGAAACTGACAGCACTTGCTTCTGTCTCGGAAGATCTCGAGAGTGTCACAATTCTACTGTCCCATGGGAACAGAAAACTACTGACAGTCGTTACTAGAGGTTCTGACTGACTCCCTCTGAGCCGTGTATAATTGGATTCATGAGCGTTGTTACACTAACATTTGTCAGGAATGTTCCCACAGTTGCAATATCATTTGGGGCAGTGACAGCAAGAGAGCGCTAGTGTAAACAGAACCCCGGATTCCCCCCCGCCCCAAGTTGTCATCTAAGGCAGGTGTAAACTAGTTGTTCTGTAACACGCAGCACACACAGAATGTGTGATGGAGTGGGGAAAAGGGTTTTTTCAGCACTAGTCTGGGATGAGCACCGTAAGATAACTCGCTTGTCTTTGCCCCTTGTCAGTAATATTCCAACAAAGCACTGAGTAAGCCTTAGTAAGCAGTCACTAAGTATTCCATATAAACACAAGCAACCTGACAGCTAGTAGCAAAGCATGAATTAAATTCCCTGAGATCAGTATCGTTTTAAGCTCTCTTTTAACTCACGTGTAGAAGCAGAAAGCCAGCCAGAAAACCATCCTTTACTGCAATGCTTTGCTTAATTGCCATGTTTTTTCTGCCCAATATTGTACTCTGCAGGATTCAAGTGATTTGAGTAATAGTGAAAACACTACACAAAGCAATGCTGGGGCTAATTAAAGAGCTCTGATTGGGGGGACTGGGGACCAGCTGATCAGCTTCTGCTGCTCATCTTCCCTTAAGGATGCACATGGAGAAAATGGAAATTGCTTTATTATACGACAAAGTGCTCATATAAAAATAATTGGTGGGAAGGGGGTTGGGTGCGTACGGCTGAGCAGATGAGTGCAGTCAATCTGTTCTCTGCTCTGCAAGCATCCCATTAAACAGCACTGCTAGTTAGCGACTCTGTTTTATTCACCATGTCAAAAGGAGCATTTCCTTTTGGGAGGAAGAACTATTACACACAAAATACCCATCAACAAAATATTGCGGTTTACATTTTTACACTAAGTGAAGCGCCTTTCCACAGCACATGTACAGACACTTAAACCAAAAACTGAGCCGGGGAGAGCAATGGCTCTACATGCATAGCTGGATTTTCCAGCACACACGATTGCACAGGCTGCATGAGCTATACAATCCCTGGCATGATGCAGCACGTTTAAAGCCCTCTGTACAGGAATTGTTGACTTGAGTGTATTTTACAGCAATGAGCGAAATCTCTTGGCTCTTTCAGTCCATGTCAATAAAATCAGAGACGTTAAAGGGAATCATTTACGTGCAATGTAGCTGAGTTATAGCTGCAGTGGGAACCAATGAAATTAAATTTCATGGCTTTGTATCATATGAGCATCTCAACCATCACATTGTATTTCCTTAAGAACATCCTGTTTGACTGCATATTCAAATAAGCTTGTTCACTAATTACCTATAGCATGATGCTAAAGAAAGACATGATGGTTCTTTCAACTTCTTGTCACTGAAACAAACAGCTGTTTGTTTGAAACTGGGGGACTCCAAATGTTCTTCTGGATCTGGTGCTCTGCACTTTCATTAGAATGGATGAAAATAAGTGTTGGGAGGAGGGATGCAAGAAAGTGGGAATCACAGCATGTACAGGTCAGATGTACCTGGAGACAGGCCCTAGCAAAAAGCTCCAAAAACAAACACTACATGCTGGAGTGTGGGAATTTCAGGATCCAAGGCTGGATACAATTTTTACATTTGGTTCACATCTGTAAATCTTACTGTTAAAACCAATTGCCCCGCCCCCTAAAAAATGATGTGGGTGGCAACATATCTTTTAGCAAAAAAAATTGCTAAATGCTTTTTTTTTGCTTTAAGTTCTCTTAAAACATGAAATGCACTTTTTCCCTCTATTCTGGGAAACTGTTGAAGATAAAGCCCTTTGAATTTTTCCATATGCAAAAATTCACTTTTGGGCTGCAAGCAAAAATAGCTGATTTAGGCTCGTGCTTTTTCATTCTGGATGCATCAGATCTAATGATTGTTTTCTAAGTTTGATGATGGACAAGTTAAAAACTGAAATGTTTTTAAACTAAAATAACTAAGGATGAAAAATTCAAACAATTTAAACAGACCCCTTCTAAGTGACCGAAAGTACAGAACAGTCTACTGTATTTCTTTAAAGGTATAATACTGATCTGTAAATATATTTTTTATTTGAAAACACTACTACTTATTAGCATTTAATTTTTTACACTGGTTAAAGGCATACTAGTATAATTAATCTTAACTACTTTTATTGAAAAAGGGTATTTTTCTTTGCATGTGACCCATGAGCATTTGTTAATTTTGCCAATTTCATCATGATCATAATGTGACTTTTCTATAATATGCTGGGACAACCATAGTCTATGGCATAAGGGCACCCCCCAAAAAACCCAATTAATACACACATGAACATAGAGAAAATGTACCTATTCAACCAACATTAGGAAGTATCACTAATACAGAGGCACGATAAGGGCTTTAACTTCATGGAGCAAAATCAGACAATAGTAAAGCACATTTAGCAGTATGATTATTTTAAATGATCTATTCTACTCCTACCAATAGGTGTCTCTGCAGTCCACAGTAAACATTAGGCCACAGAATTTTAGAACATGCTGCAATTCTTTAATCCCTTTCACCTGACGATCTCCGTATGCTTTACAAATGTTGGCAAATTAATTCTCAACAAAACGTCTGTACTATAAGCATAATACCTATTGGTATCACTTCATTCTCCCACTAAAGCACAGCCGCCTCTGGGGTGGGATAAAGGTATCTAAAAACAACACCATGTAACAGTTTAGAAGAGGAAATGAACACAGTACGCAAATAAAATTGCATGGGGAATTTAGGCAGTTTATCAGGGTGAGAATCTGGCCAAGAACCCAGGGATAATGCTTCTAATCAGGTTAAAAATGCCACATTGGTCAAGGCCCGAGCTTCATTTTTCAGCTGAAAGACAGCTTCCTTGAGTACACTGATCCTAACACCATGCTGGGACACTGGTCCGATCTGCCAGGTTGATCTGCTTTCTTCCCAGGGCAATCCATTAGAGATAACAAATAGCAGCCCACTGAATTAAGACACAGATAGCACATATAAACATTTAAGGTTGCATGCAAGACACTTTTTTAAATTTATTCTTCTAAATCAAGAAGGATTAAGGTTACAGACTTTGAGACCAACAAAAAGCAAAGTGTTCCAAGAGGAGCCTCTTAGAAAGCTGCATAATGTAGCGATTTCGTGTGGAGGACTCGGCTATGATTTCCAAAACATAGGTGTCCAAAGGTAGGCTCCCAAGTGGCTGATTTTCAGAAGTGCTGAGCACTTAGAACAGAGGTTGGCAACCTTTCGGAAGTGGTGTGCCGAGTCTTCATTTATTCACTCTAATTTAAGGTTTCACGTGCCAGTAATACATTTTAACGTTTTTAGAAGGTCTCTTTCTATAAGTCTATAATATAGAACTAAACTATTGTTACATGTAAAGTAAATAAGGGTTTTTTAACTGTTTAAGAACCTTCATTTAAAATTAAATTAAAATGCAGAGCCCCCTGGACTGGTGGCCAGGACCCAGGCAGTGTGAGTGCCATTGAAAATCAGCTCGCGTGCCGCCTTCGGCGCCTGTGCCATAGGTTGCCTACCCCTGACTTAGAAGTTCTCAGCAAAGTCAATAGCAACTACTGGGTGCTCAGCACTGTTAAAAATAAGGCCATGGGTTTAGGGTCTAAATAAGGACTTAGGAACCTAACTTTAGGTACTTATTTTTGAATAGCTTGGTCCCATTATTTACTAACATGAACACAAATAGTTTTCCCCAATTTTGGTATAAAATGCTTGTCAGCAATATTTTCCATGTTTTCATGTAACCGGAGTTCATGTTTTAAATGAGCACACATTACACAAAGCTCCACAAACCCCTAATGGTCACCCTCCTTTTCCTGTTCACAGCTATCTTTACATGCTAACTTGGAGAAAACGGGGAAGAAAGGAGTAATGAAAAATTCCTTACACCATTCTCTTTCTGACAAGAAGGCCTGTAAAGGGAATAGTGGGAAAAATTCTTATATTACTCTCAGGAGGGATTCATGCCCAGGGACCTTGTCTGTCAGAATCTAAATCTGAGAAGGTTAAAGCAACAAGTTATTTTTCATTCCTTCCTACTACAACCACATTGATAAAGTCTTATGGAGGGGCTGTCTGTTTTTTTGTATACGTTTCTAAGGAAATAAAAGCAAAGATTGTTCCAGAAATAAAGATAAGATGCTGAATACAAGGAGAGATTTCCAAAATTACTTTTGCTGCACTAAATGAACGCTGGGGAAGGGAATCAGCAGCTCTGCAGGGTCAGCTGCTTGAAAATTCACACTGAGGGTTTCTGGTAATGTAAACCACCTCCCAGAAACATGAATAATTCTGGTGGTCAATAAAGGAGTTTGAGGCATCTGTTTCTTTGCATTTACTATTTCATTCGCTGAGAACATGCAGGTAGGTGAATGCAGTTTCTCATGAAAATTAGCCTCTGCCTGTGCACAGGATGAACTGAAAGGACTCTTACAAAAAGGCACACGATTGCTAGTTTCCACAGGGATAAACAGTGTAGGTATTTTGCTGAACACTTAAAACAAATGTATTTTTGAAATAATTCTCATTAACAACACTTATCCACGAGACTGTAACCCAGAATCCTTCTCCTTGTCAAAACTGCCTTTCCCCATGGAACGAGCATGCTTGTTTGATACTGAAGCGGTGCTGGCACTGATTTGAGCACTGGAGTATTTCTTTTGAAAAATTAAATTACAAATACTGATTAAAGACTAACTTCTAAGTGTTGTCCCTAACCAGCAAAGTATTCTTTGGAATGCCTAAGCCACCTCATTCCCATGCATACACATTTGCTGGTCCCTACAATTGTTGCCATCAGGTAGGAAGCTTCTTCCAGCTTCTAACGTTTTCCTTTGTTAAAATCCAATCAATCAGTTACTTGTGTGCACTCAATACCCTCTCCGTAAGGGAAGAGATACGAGGGGAGAGCAGCTAAGAGGAAAGGGTGATCTGATGTGAGGGACACAAGTGGAAAGACCCTATGGAAAAATATAGACTCTGTAAGCTATCACAGTGATTGAGATGATTTACACAAAACCACTGGGGTGTTTAGGTTGAAGTCTCCCAACATATATTATACAATATTTACACAGGAAGTTTCATCCTAAAGGAAAAGCAGCACCTTACATTATATACATATGTATATGCAGCCTCCTCTGGGGTGCAGAGTGCAAATCAGTGCAAACCACACTGTACAGTGGAGGGAAGGAGAATTTCCCCCACCCACATGAAGAGCACTGGGGCAAGTCCCTCGTCTTACAAAAAGTGTCCTGGGATCCAATGCCCACAGGGCAGACAGGTTCCCCGTTTTTGAGATCTCATCTGAAAGACCTACCCAGTACACCGCATGGAACTCAACGCATCTACTCTCGGACGAAGGGCTAAATCAGCTCTACCAGGACTTGAACCTGTTCCAATGCACTGACCACTTTGATTCCCTCTCTGCATCCTGGTGGTTTGGAGAAAACCTTGAAATCCCAAACCACCAGGAAAAACAGAAGACTGCTTAAAACGTTTGATTCCTTTTGAACAATTTCCCTCCTCGTTTCCTCTGGTTGCTGTCACATTTTCTTTTCATCTGGGCAAGTCCTGCTAAACAAATCAACAAACATTCCTACCACACAAGCCTACACTGCCAGTGGCAAGGAGCTCCAATAACTAGCACACATCATAACTGTGAAGTGAACACTATTTCCCTAACGCCACAGTCCACACTATAGGAAGCATGTACTGTTGCATGCCCTTACAGTGTGCTGGTTGGCAAAAGCAGATAGCGATCTGCATACAGGTCTAAGCCGCTTAGAGCAGAGACTGTTGTAGACTGTTGGAGTTCAGCACATTATGGAATCGATGCGCCGTGTTGAGGAATAAAAGATGGAATGCCCGTTCCATTTACCAACACCTCTTCCTGGTGGTCACAAGACCGCATATCCTAAAGAGACCATCTCCTCAAAAGCAGCAAAGAGCGGCAATGGGAGCAGAAATTGAGCTGTTTCTCTACTGACGCCACGCAGCCAGTGCAGAGCGGGCAGCTGACGAAGGAGATGCACCAGATGAATGAGCATTTGGCACTGTGGCAAAACAGGAATGAGATCAGAGCTCATCCCAATCAGCTGCACCAGTAATGAGGGAGCTCAACTCCCAGCTAAAGAGCTGGCTGAGGGAGCCCTCTGCATGCAGCAATGGCACTCCAGCTATAAAGACGGTTAGCCATTAATGGTTCTGTCCTGTTCTTATTTGCATAGACTAACCTATTCAGAGAAGGGATTTCTTCCTTCATCTTGCACTTCAGGCATGAAGTACCATGTGCACTTCAGCATAATGGATGGAGCAGAAGAAAGCAATGAGGACCAGAGGTGCATTTTCTTTCTTAGGGCTGACAGCATTCTAAACACTCTCCCCGCTCTGAAGTCGTAAGGGTCAAGGAGAGAACCAAATGAAAATCGTAGGGTGACTTCATGTACTCTATGACAAGCTCACACAGGGCCTACAAATATCACTTCTGTTATTCCTGTAACTGAAATGATTTGGAGTGCTCTGGAAACCTGCTCAGCGACACTGATAAGGAGAATTCAAACAATGCAGGCTGGGTCAAAGGGCACACTGCAGCCAGGCACTGTGGCTCCCAGGCATGAGCAGAGTGGGAGGACTGGGTGGGTGGGGAGAGAAGCTGGCACTGTGACAGAAGCAGAGAAGTCATAAATTTCTCTGAAAGACGTCAGTGTTTTTAAGGTCCCCCAAAAGAGAGAAAGCAACTTCAAGAGTCACAATCCTTTTCATACGGGAAAGTCATTTCAGGGCATTAAATTAAGTTGCTGGCAGGAAGAAACAATTATATCAGATTAAAAATTAACAGAGTTAAGATCATGTCTTCACTACAAAAGCAGCGGGTTTTCACATCGAGATCGAGAGCTCTATGTAAAATCCCAGTGGAGACAAGGCACAGATAGTTTTTACCTTAATGTAGCTTGTCAACATCACCCCTATGTCCCCAGCATGGGGGATACCTTGACTAGCTCCAGTGAGATAAACTATCCCTCATACTAGGGACATGGGGTTGACATTGACAAGCTACGTTAAGGTAAAAAACTACCTGTGCCTGGCTTGTCTCAGTGTAAGCACAACCTGTTTTTGCCGTGAAGATATAGTCATAAATTGGCCTGACAGCTCAACAGCATAGGAAGCCTGAGGTCTCTGGATCCCTAACAGATGGTTATAGAACTCATGCTGGGTTTATGCCTGCAAACTGTGGAGGCAGGGAACACATTCCCTACTTTGGCACAATTTTTCCATCGTTCATCCCTTTATTACCATGACCATTCACACAATAATATTAGGGACTGCAGCACATATGACCTCTGTTGGCCTCAGAGGAAGCAGTTCACTTCCCAACATGGCCTTATGGAATGCCATATTCACTGCCTTCCAAAAGGGAATGGTACTCTATCAGAATACAGGTATTCCCAGGACCTTGTCTGGATAGGAAGGATGGAGGATCCATCCTCAGATGAAGCAGTTAGCTCTGCTTTCATCTGGGTTGAAAAGTAGCACTAATTGCTCTCTTTTCATTCATGAGACAGAGGAAAACTAAATCTTTCACAGGCTAACTGCAAACAAAGAAAAGGCCAGAGTAGGGAAATGGAGAAGGATTTGAAAGTCAAGAGAGGACAGATCTGTGTTGTGAAACAAAACACTTTGGCGAGGTCTACACTACCATGGTAAGTCAACCTATGCTATGCAACTCCAGTTAAGTGAACATAGCTGGTGTCAACCTACCTTCGGTCGAGTTACCGCGGGGTCTACACCATGGAGGGGTCGATGGGAGAAAATCTCTCATCGATTTACCTTATTCTTCTTTTCAGGGGTAGAGTATAGGGGTCAACTGGAGAGCAATCTGCAGTCAATTTGGAAGGTCTTTACTAGAGCTGCTAAATCGACTGCCGGTGGATCCATCTCAGAGTGTCGATCCCTGCTGTAGTGTAGACCTGCCCTTAGATTAAGCGTCTAATCTCCAATATGGCACACCCTTTCTGAGCACAAATAGTGATTGATTAACCTCCCAGGGGCTCTCCCTCTGCTCCTGCACACACGGGCACTGCATGGATGAATTCATTTGGAACATGAAAAGTAGCAGTTCTGGCAAACTTGCAAGTGCTGATTTCCCATCCCTCAGCCTTGAAATTTTCCATAATTTAAATAAAAAAATTCCATTAAAGACATTTTCCACAACTGCACAAATGGAGACAGCAAACTAACAGCCAACCTGCCAAGGGGGTATGTGTGCATCTGGTTCAGAATACCTGAACTTCATGGAACCACAGACTGAGTCTTGCAGGGTCAATCCAGGCCTTTATTCTCCTGAAGCACATCAATTAAGGGTTACAATTTCAAAAGCAAAGCAGTTTAGGAATTCAAGTCAAATATACAAGTGGCTTAGGCTCCTATGTCCCAGTGACTTTCAATGAGATTTAGGCTTTTAAGTGCCTTCTAAAAATGGGACTCAGGGTACAATTTTCAAAAATGCCCAAGTATCTTGCAGTTTGCTACATTTGGAGGCTATGAACAAGCTTCTGTCTGTTCTATTTGGAAAGCAAGGATCTCGTGTCCTTGGTCAAAATTCACTCTCTACTACTGCTGGGCAGTCAGATGCTGCCCTGCACCAGCGATGTGGTGGGGAATTTCAGTGATGCTGTTATTTATAAAACTGCTTTGGGATCCTCCCAGGATGAAGTGCTATAATAAAATGTAAAATTATAACCATATTTCTCTAGTCACCAGAAACCCTCTTCAGAGATGCTTTCGCTCATACCCATTCCCATGGTTTTCCCAACGCAGCCTATCATTTTTAAAAGGTCTTTTTTCCTGCACAGCCCACTATGGCACCCAAGAGGACCACTGCAGTGCCACTGAAGAATCTTTTTACAATCCGTTTGAGTTTGTTGAAAGTGGTAGACAATGAGATGTGTCCAATACATTTAATTTCAAGGGCAAAACTCATGTCAGACATACTATGTATTAAAGGCTATAATGTGGTGACGTGTCAGAAGGCAGGCAGCATGAAAGATCAACTCTAGCAGTCTCTCTCAACCTTTCCAGACTACTGTACCCCTTTTCAGGAGCCTGATTTGTCTTATGTACCCCTAAATTTCAGCTCACTTAAATATGACTTGCCTACAAAATCAGGCATAAAAGTGTCACAGCACACTATTACTGAAAAATTGCTCTCATTTTTGCCATATAATTCTAAAATAAATCAATTGGAATATAAATGTTGTCGTTCCATTTCAGTGTCTAGTCTATAAAGCAGTATAAACAAGTCAGTGTATGAAATTGGAGTTTGTACTGTCTTCACTAGTACTTTTTATGTAGCCTGTTGTAAAACTAGGCACGTATCTAGAGGAGTTGATGTACCCCTTGGAAGACCTCTGCGTACCACCAAAGGTTGAGAACCACTGAACTACTATGGGAAGAAAAAAAACAGACCTTGTGACGTTATTGATATAAATGGGAACCATATAGAACATGGGTTGCAACCAAGGTCCTGTGGTGGCACCAAATCCTAAGTAAAGGGGGTCATATAAGGTGTCTAAGACCAGGTTCTGGGTTGCTGGTTATATGCTGTGTGCTGTGTGTGTGTGTATCATTTTTTTTTTTAAGTATAAGTATATATATTGGTCTGTGTGTTTGTATATTTATGCTATCTCTGCTGGAAGTGTCCCAAACCAAGCTGAAGCTGATGTGTCAGCTGGCTTGGCTGGCTTGCCCATTAGCCATCAGCCATCAGCTACCTGACCCACCCAGAGAGACGAGACGACACGCCTGTGACTCAGTGCAAAACTGAGTGCTGTTGTCCATGCAACTGCATTTTTTTTGTAAGTTTCTTTCGTGAGGACAAGTGAGGGATTACACCTGAAAAAACCTGGATAAGGCATCATCTCCATCTCCTCTTCAATCCTGCTTCTGACCTTCTGACTGAGGACTTTGCTTGGACTGACTGACAACAGGACTGACAGGGGACTCCATCCCCATGGGATGGGGGGAAGAGAAGAAGAGACTCAAACTTTTTTTGCTGCAGCTCTGCTGCTGCACTGCTGCAAGCCTGAACTGTATGCTGTTTATTTTCCATTATTTTTTTCTTTTCCTCTCCTCTCTTCTTTTTCTCTTTTTTTTTTTTTTTTAGATTTTAAATTGGCAACAATTAGATTCAGATTTGTTTAGAAGATGTGATGTGTGTATATGATCCTGGGTCTGGGTTGGTCCTTTGGGATTGAGGTGGGTTTTTTTTTTTTTTGTTATTGGTTTTTTGGGTTTCATCATTCATTCATCACCATCATGTGTGCATGGTGGGAGACTGAGACTGGGGGGAAATTGCTTGTGTGTGTTGTGGTGTGTTGGGTGTGGTTGGGTGTGTGTTTTGTGTTAGTTTTTTTGGTTTGGGTTGGGTTTTTGGTTGCAGAGTGGGCTGCCTTTGCCCTGTTGCTGTGTTTGATTCTGATTTGGCAATTGGTTGGGATTTGGTTGGTCAGGCTGGGTCCCCGCCAGAATCGCTCCGTCACAGACCTAGACATATGAAAGAATTATATTAAGACTGGATTTACCTCGGGGCACACAATAATCAGATACGTGTATTAATTCAGCCACAGTGACAGTTGGTAGTATACCAGTCTACTAAGAACACACATGGGTTCAAATGAGATCTAGTAACCCCCGGGCCAAACGCTGAAACAGTCGCTGGAAAGGGAAGTTATGTAATGTTGCTCTACAAGTGCCTCAATAGTGAACGCATGATTCATGTTCTATACAACTAGTAAATGGAGGGAACAGAGCAGAAAAACTAACTCAGAGCAAACAGGTTGGGCAAAAATACCAACAGACCCTGCAGTCCTAGTGCCCTGTTCCAGAGTATGTTCAGTGTCTTCATGTCTGATGAGGGAAGGGTTACCAACTCACATCCAAGAGCATTCTCCTCCTCTCTCTTGCTAAGTTGGTTTTTTTTTAAAGCTGCACTGTAATTCAGGTCTGACTTTAATCCTGGTTTTCTACTGTAAAACGTTTACATCCAGAATAAATACTACTCAGCACCAAAAATTCCAACTGTGTTTCATTTTAAAACATTCTATACTGAACTATTTGATGGCTAAAGACAGCAGCTGAGGCCAAAATTAAATGACTACTCAGTGATCCTTCCTAGGTTTTGACCGGCACAGTCAGCTTCTTCTGTGTGCTCCTTGCACGCCTCCTGCTATGGCCTGGCTTTAGAGTACTTTAGACCAGAGATTCTCAACCTTTTTCTTTCCTAGGCCCCCCCTCAACATGCTATAAAAACTCCACAGCCCACCTGTGCCACAATAACTGGTTTTCTGCATGTAAAACCCAGGGTGGCATTAGGGAGAGCAATCACGGCAATTGCCTGGGGCCCCATGCCACAGGGGCCCCCAGAAAGCTGCACTGCTCAGGCTATAACGTTCCAGCTACCTCAGAGCCCTTCTGAAGCCAAATGTGACTGCTATGGGCCCACTCAAGTGGTGCTCACGTATACCATGATTTGAGGAAGGTATCGCTGTCCATTACTTCATAGCCATAATAGGATAAAAGTTAATAGATTCCAGGTGTCTGCTTTTAATGCCTGCAGTCTCTAGTGCACTGCAGTTCAGGTCCATGACTGATTTTTGTTAGCACCCAAAGGTTTCAGGAATAGGCCATTTCTTTCAGTTGGATTATGCCTCATCCCCAGCTACAGAAGGGACAACCATCTGTGACAGAACTCTGAACACGGAAGCTCATGTTCGAATCTTGCCAGATTTAATCAGTTGATGCTGCTACAAAAACTCACTACCATCTCTTAGCAACATCTCTCACTGTTTCATGAGCGCTATAAAAGCGGAACTTTTGCTCGGCCTGAGTCTTTTGGGCTGCTTTGTCAAGGTTACACCACGGAACTCAAAGGCTAATGACAGTACAAAAATGAGTGAAGGCCAACTTTCTTGCTCTATCATGCCGCAGCAAATGCAGCCTTCCAACACCAGAAAGACTGCATCTAAGAGCAGAATGTTGGACAGATGGCAAGAGCATCTATCCTAGCTCATTCACAGCCTTTTAGCTTTACTGAATCAACATCAAGTGCATCTTTCCACTTCAGTTAAAGAGGGGAATTGTGATCCTAAAACTCAAGTGGCTAAGGTCTGGTGAACCCTGCGTTTGCCATTAGGTGAGAATGTTCAGCATCCTACTGATCAGTAGAACATTCACCTAAATAAGCGCATTCAGCATTCATTGTGCTCTCATCACCGACACACACACAAGCAGACACCATGTAGAGGCTGGGGAGGGGAAACATGCATCAAGGACTCCTGGGGGAATTCTGCGCCCAAAATTAAAAATTCTGTGCACAATATTTTAAAATTCTGCATATTTTATTTGTTAAAATAATGCAATATAATCATGCTGGTTTCAATTATTTTGGTAATTTATTTAAACAATATAATGGATGAAGAATGGGGGTGGGGACGCATCAAAGGAAATCCCCAACCCCCTCAGTAATGTAGCTGGTATAGATCCTTTACTTCTGGTTACTAGTCAAAAAATATATGCAGCCATATGCTCAGTGTTATATCATAGGCCACTGAAGAGCAAGTGAGGGCTGGGGACTCAAACTCAAGTTATATTGGCTACTGACCATCTCCAAGGTGGTCAGTAGCAAACAGGTCATAGAGCACATTTTGATAGGAAATGTTTTCAGTCCAAAAATTTAGACCAGTTCTAATCACTAAAGCACCATAAGCATTTATAAGGCCACACTGTCCTTTACAATAAAAGACTCCTTTACACCACTCTGGCAATGTAAAGGAGTCTTATCATTTTTACACCTGTTTTATACTCCTGGGGGAATTCACTAAGAACAATGGGAACAATTCACTAAGCAGGCAAGCGGCTACATTCTGCTCTGCCTGAGAGGAGAGAGCCTGCCTACCTCCCCAGAAACACCGCAAAACCCTGCCCCTCCACACAGAGGGTGCTGCAATAGCGAGCGAGACAGTGTCTCCTTCTCTCATGCACATGAATGCCCAGCCTCCCGTCCCAATGGTGATTTGTCTCTCTACCAGCTGTTCCAGGCGCCCAAACTGACCTGCCTGCACTGCCAGGGAGGGGCATATAACCCCTCTTGCAGTTTCCCTTTGCTTCCCCATCAGAAGCTATTTTTCTGCGGGGAAGCAAAGAAATCTGTGGGGGCCATGAATTCTGCACATGCGCAGTGAAACAAAAATCCCCAAGGGTAATCAAGGGAAGGAGAGAGTCACAGACAAAAGGAATAAGGTTAATAAAGCCAGCTGCTGGCGCGATCATCCGATACAAGCACTGCGTTACTTAAGAAAAGTATATACCACCCAGAATATTCTAGATAAAGCTTTTAAAGTGAAAACTTTCTGCTCATCACATTTTTGGCTAAAGCATGACGACCAGGGTAGGAATGTTCCTTCCCAAAGGAGCTGGACCTATAAAAAGGGTCCTGTGACAAGACAAGCTGTCTCTGGGGAATAAGGAAGGGGTCAGTGCTTTTAAAAAGCTAGAATTAGTTTTCCCTTGTTTATGTTTTGTTAGGGCCCCAAGAGTGAATCCGTGAGCTGAGGAAGAGAAGGCTCCCACTGCCCCAGTGACAGCAGGCTGGGATGGCCTGGTATAGGGACAGGAAAACAGGTTCTGGAAAGTTTTACCCTCTGCTCTGACTGGAAGGGGCTTAGTATGCATGTTCACAGCAAACCATGAGTCTACTGAACCCTTCTGATATCGGAGGGGGAAGGGAAGGCCATTGCCCAGTGGGCACTTTTCATGGCACAGCAAGCTGAAGAAAGGGAGGAGTTTGGGAACTGTGAAACAGACAGCTTTCCTCCCCAGGTAGCTGTTGGGAAGACAGCACCAAGGAAGGAGGCAGTGGCTGCTTAGCTAAGAATGAGCTGATGAGGCAGAACCAATGGGGAACAGCATTTGGACTTCATGTCATGGTTATTCCTGGGATTTTATCATTTTGGGGAACCAGTTGGTATGTTGTCATGGTTGTGATGCTAAGATAAACACCTGGGTTCTAAAATCTGATCCCTGTGTCCTCCCTCAACCCCCCTTCCCCCCACTAGTGAACAGGGGCATCCTGACAATCTACTGTGGACTATGCCGTAGTAGACCTTCCTCTACCCAGTCAGGAAGAGTATTTTCAGGTTTGACACAAGGCCTAAGCACACAGGAACCAAGTGCAGAGCTCCAGAGGAATACAGGTCTGTCGCATCTTACATGCATTTAACATGCGCGATTTCAGCTTTATGTGGTCAGCAAAAACAAAAAGAAAAATAACAATTTTACTACTGTACCTGTAGTGCGGGCGATTCTGCCCGCCATTCAACTCAATGTAATTTTGACTATACGTGGTTTTCGCTTTACGTGCTAACTGCAGAACAGAACCCCCGCGTAAGATGAGACTCACCTGTATAAACATATGAACTGAATGGGAAAAGAGACCAGAGGAAAATGTAGATGATCGAGGAGTTCCTTTGGCAAAGATTAACCAGAATGACAACTCTTTGGGGATACACTCTTATGCCTATTTATCCAACAATGATCTATTGCTACACCCGGGTGGACTGATTAATGTAAACCGGGGTGCCCAACCTACAGCCCACCAGAGCATTTCATAAGGCCTGCAGCCTACTCCAACCCATTGTACTAACAGCTGATTCATTAGCGTTGTCATCACGTTTACATCATTTTAGTTTACAGAAGTGTGTAAACAGACAATACTGTACATAGAACAACCTATCTAAAGACATACCAAACAAGCTGAATGTAAAATATAAGCCAACACTGGTGACTTTAAATCTTATTGAAATATGTAGAATCTGCTTGGCCCACACAAGGTTGTGCTTAGGTTTATGTGGCCCTCCTGTGTAATAAGGTTGGGCACCACTGATGTAAACACTTTCCCCAACTCCCTTTCCCCTGTCTTGAGAGGGCACAGTTCACTCTCTTGGCTAAGGCAGGCTCCCAGCACCTGTGTCCTGTCGTGGTTTCTAGGCACCCAGAAGGAAAGAATCCTATTTAGTGCATTTCACACTGGCCAGGCACATTCTACATATTCCAGAGATCCCACATACAACATTAACGCCTACAGCCTCAACTAGGGAGCCCAGCCTGAGCTCAGCCCTGAATACTGGTAAATCCTCCAAGCCTGGCTGACCTGTTTTCCTCCTTAAACCAAACCTCCAGGTGTCCTTTCTGAACTCCCTTCCACTGCAGCTGTTGCAGGCTACCGCATGCATTTGTCTCCCTCTCTGGCCCTGGCTCTCCCCCCTCCAGTTGGTGGTGAGCTTGCATGCAAGCCTCCCAATGAGCCTGGCTATCAAACACCTCTAAACACACCACTCACATCTGCCCAATACAGATTTGCATGGAGAAGTGGAAACTGCAGGTTGCTGGGATAGGGATGTGGCCAGAAGAGTGCAAGGGAGTAAAGGTTAGAGAGGCTCCCCTTTGCTCTGTTTCAAAACCTGCTACAGGGTATTCATCTTTTAGCTCTATTAATGTAAACTACATTGTTAATTTAAAAAAAAAAAGACACTGCCTTGGTTACAGATATAAACAGAGTATTCTGAAATCTCAACAATGGGGGGTTTCCTTTAAGCCAGAAGGCATTATTTCACTCCTCCCTATGTCTTTGAGAGAAAGCAAGCACTGGCCAATTGTTTTCTTTGAAAGCTAAATATTTACTGCTCGCTTAAGCACAATATCTCAGTTGGGAGATGCTGTACCCAACCGGGTTGCCATTTAGTCTAATTCCCCCAAAGGATAAAAACAAAATGAAGATAACAGGTATGAACGAGTAAGCCCTTCACCTGCAGCCAGTGTGATCCATTTATGGAATTCTGGCAGTAGGGATGTGACTGGCATTAAGACCTTTCTCAGCTCATTTTAAAATCCTTAGATTGGGCAGATGCCAAAGCATTCAGCCTGGCACTCAGTCAACACACTTCAGCTTGCTTTAAGGAGCAACAGCCAGGTCTTCCTCACTCTCTCAACAAAACAGCTGTCCAAGAGGCAGAGATAAGATGGAATATGGGAAATATCAAATAACTGATTCCTGAGCCCATGGAATGGGATCAAGATAGCTCCTTGTACTTCCTCCAAATGGAAAAAACAGATTCCATAGACACTAAACTAAACTAAGCATGTTTCATGCATCTTCCTTAAGGACCAGCTGGATCTTAATATATGCTAATTAAAGGTGTACATACTTTGAACTACCTCTGGAAGCAATTCCATTGTCCACTTAGCCATCAATTGTACAGTACCAAAATTTCTTCAAGACATAAGCAGTTTCTCACTACCTAAGAGACACTCATTCTAAATAAGCACACAAATTTGCCATATCAGATCACAACCTTTGCCACATCTAGTATCTGGCCTCCTGCAGAGGCCCTGCCTCTAGATTAAATCTCACCCCATAATGTGTCGCAAGTTAAATGTGTAATATTGGATCTGAAAGACAGGGAGTTGGGATTCCTTTCCTATTCCCTGTAGGCAGATAGTTTACACTGAAGCATGAGATTTAATTTCCCTGTGCAGAACCAAGTGTTAATAAAATTAGTTCTCCTTTTAAAGCCCACCTGCTTCATTTACCTCTGCCTCAAGATTCAGTGAATTCCACATGTGCCTTAAATGTCATTTCCTTTTACTCATTCAAGGACTTGTCTGAATTTAATGTCCTTACTCTGTTTTTCTGCTTTTGCCTCTCCAATTTCCTACTCTTTTTCCCAGGCAGTAGAGAATGCTGTGGCAAGGACATCAAAAGGCAATTGCTATGTGCAAGAAACCACCAGAAGCACTAGCATGGGTGAGTCATCTCATCTGAAGACAGATGGAGAAACGTGCTCTGTTTAGTTAGACTCCTTGTCTGAAGATTCAGTTGCGATCTGATCTGGGCACATGTGCTGATGACAGCATGCAGAAATATTTCCTCAGGGGATCTTCCCATGGGACTTAACTCTGACATATTCCCACAGGACTTGCTCTTTAAGAGCGCTATTTGTTAGCACAGTGCACATTTTTCTGTACACATTATGGCCAGAGGGATCTAGATGCAGATCTGGGTGCTAGCATCTGGAGTCATTAAACACAATCAGAACATTTTTTAAATAAAAACAAACTGCAGGCCATATACTACATTCAGCCTCAATGAAGAACCACTGCCAGTTGCATCGTCTTCCCCACTCCTCACAAGATTAAACACATTCAGGGTGGGACAGCATTGCAACAACAGGAGAGGAAGAAGAGAATAAGTCAAAGCCTGATCATGCACATGTTAAGTTACTGCACTGTAAGAAGACTGAAAAAACCCTGAGTTTGATTAGATTGCCCATCACCATCTGAGCGCCTGCAAGGATTAGTTATCAGAGACAGATCAGATCTCCCAGACCTTCAAATACAAGAACTTCTTAAATCAGCAATTTGAGCCTCAAAAACAATCTTGACATTTTCATCAGTTCCCCCTTTTGAATTGTGAGAATGGTCTTAAAATCATTCCCATAAAAACCCTCATGACTGCAATCTTGGAACAGCCATGTCTTCTCCTCACTAAGGCTATGTCTACACTACAAACCAGTAACATCTCCTGTGTAGCCGCTCTTCTGTCGGCATAATTAAACCACTCCCAATGAACAGCGGTAGCTATGTCGGCGGGAGAGCATCTCCCACTGACATAGTGCTTTAGTCAGTGAAACTTATGTCGGTCAGGGGGTGGTTTGTTTTTTTTTTCCACACCCTGACTGACAAAAGTACTAGTGTAGACAGCCTAACTCAAACCTTTATACACTTTGAGCTCAAGTCTTAGCGCTCACTACATGCTTATTTTTAACCCTTAGATACAAGACATTGGATTTTGAGATTAAAGAAAAACACATTGTTAATATCATCTGCACCCAACTCTCCAGGGTGAGCATGAAAGATACTAAGGGTAGTGGTCATCTTTCTTCGGTGTCTGAATAGACCCTAGCACAGGGGGTCCCAAACTGGGGGTTGGGACCCCTCAGGGAGTCACGAGTTTATTACTGGGGGTCACGAGCTGTCAGCCTCCACCCCAAACCCTGCTTTGTCTCCAGCATTTATAATAGTGTTAAATACATAAATAAGTGTTTTTAATTTATAAGGGAGGTCGCACTAAGAGGTTTGCTATGTGAAAGGGGTCACCAGTACAAAAGTTTGAGAACCACTGCCCTAGCACAATGGAGTTCTGATCCATGACTAGGGCAATGCTAGGCACTAAGATAACACAAATAAGTAGTGAGAACGCTGTTCTCCCATTGGCTTCCTTCATTATAGCAGGGCACCTCACATTGAAATAAATTCTATTTCATGTACTTTCCATCTCATTTAATTTCAAAGAGCTGTCTACTTCTGCAGTTGTTACACTTTTGCAACTTAAATCCGAGTTATATGGAAAAAACATGTTTAAACAGATTTTTAATGTTTAAAACTACTGTGGGAAATAACTTTTAGCCCTTTTCTGCTCTAGCTCACAATATGGGGATTGCATGAGTACCTGTTTCCCACGCTCCTGGTTGCTGTGGGTAACCAGCTGAGACATGTTTTATCCACTCTTCCAAATAACTGAACTGGCAACCACCAAAGTTATTCAAAGCTCTCAGCACTGGGACAATTACTTCTATCAACCCAAAAAAAACAACAAGGTGTCCGGTGGCACCTTAAAGACTAACAGGTTTATTTGGGCATAAGCTTTTGTGGATAAGATGCATAAAATGCATCTGAAGAAGTGAGGGTTTTTTACCCACGAAAGCTTATGACGAAATAAATGTTAGTTTTTACAGTGCCACTAGACTCCTCCTTGTTTTTGTGGATACAGACTAACACGGCTACCCCCTGATACTTTCTATCAACCCAGGCTCTCACAACTTCACCTAAATGTCACTCATTCTACATAGCACAAACTAGCATTAAACAGTTTGCTAGCCCACAGAAAAGGCATTCGTGGTACTTGCTCCGTAGTACAGTTCTCTGGACGGAAGGACACCAAAATACTCTGCATTTACCATCAGATATAACCTAAAAAGCATTCAGCTAAAGAAGCTGTAAGTATCAAGCTGTGTGGCCCTATAGGGAAGACACTAAGGCTATGGCTACACTTAAACTTTCAGCCTGCGCGCCCCGCGCGCAGCGCTGCTTGAAGCGCGAGCGCTAAGTCAGTCAGCAGCGCCAGAAACGCGAGAAAGCGCTCCAGCGCCAGTCCCTACTCCAGCCCCTGTGGGGAGGGGGCTGCCGCGCTGGCTGGCTGGCCCAGCTGGGGGGGGCTTTGCGCACAGAAGCTAGAGCAGCGTGCAGCGCTTTGCTGCACCTGCTGCTGCAACCACTGTTGCTGCAGCGCTGCAAGCCCTTAGGTACAACTTTGGGTAGTTCACTGTAAGGAATAAGAATAAGAGCAACCAAAGGTCTTTAACATCCGTCACCTCTCACCTGATGCCAGAGGCCGGATCCACTCTTTGCTGTTGAGGTCAAGTCTCCAGAGGTCATTGAATGCAGCATTGCAACTGCTCTGGGTGCAGCCACCAAACACATACATTGACTGATTAGCATCATAGTAACACGCACCTAAAAAGGAGACAAAAAAAAACCAGTTAAAATTATCTCCCCCACATTTTTGATAAAATTAGGGAATTTTCTCACAGTACAGAAAATACTTGTTATAGTCCTTTAAAAAAACACCAAGTAGTCTAGAAGTATCACAGACCAAAGTAAACCTACAGCAAAATTGCTGTAAAATGATTATCCAGTCAAGTGGACCTGTTCCTGAAAGAATAAAAAACCCTGTCCCCTCAAAGCTCAGTTGGGGCTTGTCTACACTGCAACGTTGTCAACAAAACTTTTGTCTTTCACAGGTACTTAACCCTCCCCCGCCGAAAGACAAACAAACATTTTGCCACTCGTGGGGCAGGACAGACCGACAGCATTCACACACGCTGACTCTTAGCGACAAGGCAGTGCCGACACAGCCTTGTCGCTAAAAGCTGCGTAGTGTAGACAAGCCCTCAGATTAGCTGAGAATCGCACATTCAACACACTCACTTCTAAGCTAGTCCATATGATTTGTATTGCTGCCAAGCTTTAGTAAGAGACAAGGTGAATGAGGTAATAACTTTCATTGGACCAGGGGAGAGATGCTTTCACAGAGCTCTTCAGGTCTGGGAAAGGGACTCAGAGTGTCACAGCTAACTACAAAGTGGAACAGACTGTTCAGCATAAGTAGTTAAAACAAATTTCACCATCCCCTCCAGTTACAGGGGGGAAAAGAAGGGCGGGGGGAGGTTGCTAGTGGGCTACAGATTGTTGTAATAAGCCAGGGTGGCCAAACTTATTGACCCTCCGAGCTGCATACGACAATCTTCAGAAGTTCGAGAGCCAGGGTGTGCCTGCCAGGGCTTCAGCCACATGGGAGACACCTGAAGGGGCTTGGGGCTTCAGCCCCTCTCCAGCAGAAGCCCTGAGCCACACCACGCCGCGTGGCTAAAGTCCCAAGAACCCCTCCACACTGAGCAGAAGCCAGAGGTGATGTGGGGGGGCACATGGGGTCATGTGCTCTTCCCCAGATTTTTGCCAGGGTTTGCTGGCCCTGCTCAGTCACGGGGTGCTGCCAGGCCCCCTCCCTGCACAGCAGATACTGGAGCTAGCAATGTAATAGGGGCCGGGGAAGGTCCCTGGACCAGGGAAGGGGGCAGCAGTCGGGGCAGGACAGGTGCAAGACACACACACACACACACACACACACACCTCTCCCCTGGGGATTTCCTGGCTGCCCAAAGACAGTTCAAACCCCCACCCACTCCCTCCCCAATCACTACGGAGGCCACCCTAGGACCAACCAATGCAGTAGCCGCCCCCTCCCCCCCCAACTAAAGGGCAAGTTGGGGGGTTGACCCAGTTCCCCTCTTCCTCCTCCCCCGAGCTGCGGCTCGAGTCCAGACTGGACACCCCTCCACTCGCTCGGCACTTACCAGCTCTGCCTCGTGCCCAGCGCTTCCCGCCTCAGCGGGCCCCGGAAGCGATGCACCTGCTGTACGCCAGGCGAGGGGAGCGGGAGATGGAGACACGTGCGGTTCTGGCTGTTAGGTTGGTTGGAGCACAGCACGTGGGGCTGTGAGGCAGGGCCCCCCCCCGGGCAGGGGGTGAACCCAGCAGCCCCACCCCGCCGCTTACCCGCACGCCGCACAGCGAGCCCCCAGGGGCCGCATGTTGTGCAGGCCTGCTCTAGCCCCATCCTCCGGTTGCAAGGCAGAACTTCCTAGCTTCCCCCAGTCTCGTAGCTGGAGAATGGGGTGGGTGGGGGAAAAAGAGTCCGCAAGCTGCACTTTAACTGTAAAACTGCAGTTTGGCCAGCCCTGTAATAAGCCATAAATCCAGTGTCTCTATTCAGTCCGTGATTCGCCTGGCAAAGTTATGAATTTAAGCTCCCAGGCTCGATTTCCTTTGAGAAGACGGACTGAGAGGTCAGATAAAGTGATCATTTTGTGAAAAGTGTTCACCCACAGATGAAAGGGTGTTTCTGTCTTATCACTTTCCTATGTGAATTCTTTACTACATAACCCTAGCTGTCCTAGGTACCAAAGCCAGGTAGCTATGCCCTTATTTTCCAAGATGGAGAGCACTGTTCCTTAATTATCTTGTCAAACAAAAACACCCCCTTAAAATGCATCATATTCTATATTAACATTCTCGCCAGGTCTCTCAATAGACTTAGGCCCTGTCGACACTGGCAAGTTTCTGCGCACTAAAGCAGCTTTGAGCGCTGTAACTCCCAAGGTGTGCACACTACCAAGTCACTTCGGGCGCAAAAACTGCGCAGTTGCAGGGCTATAAAAAAAGCCACCCTGACTGCACTGGGGCTACAGTGCTGCAGTGCCAATGTAGACACCGTGGTGATTACAGCACTGCAATTAGCCTCTGGGAGGTGTCCCACAATGCCAGTTCTCGCCTCTCTGGTCATTGGTTTGAACTCTACTGCCCTGCCCTCGGGTGACCAACCGTCATCCCAACCCCGTACATTCCTTTCCAAATTTGAAAGTCCCCTTCCTGTTTGCTCGGTGATGCGTGCAGTGGTCTCAGCGCATCTTTCCAGGTGACGACGCCTGTTCCATGCACCAGGTGATCCCCCGCTTGGAGCAATGCCGAGCTGCTGGACCTCATCAGCATTTGGAGAGAGGAAGCTGTGCAGTCCCAGCTGCACTCCAGCTGTAGAAATTATGATACCTACGGACAGATTTCACGATGCATGATAGAAAGAAGCCATGACCGGGACACACAGCAGTGTAGGGTAAAAGTGAAGGAGCTAAAGAACGCCTATCACAAGGCACGGGAGGCAAACCGCCGCTCCGGTGCTGCGCCCACAAGCTGTTGGTTCTACAAAGAACTGGACGCGATCCTTGGTGGCGACCCCACCTCCACTGCGAAGGCCCCGTGGATACTTCGTTGGCTCATGTGCCAGTTGAGAGTTGACTGATCCAGGAGGAGGAAATCTTGGATGAAGAGGGGCAGGGGGACCCAGAGGCAGAGGATGACTCAGACGCATGCAGCCAGGAGCGCTTTTCTACCCTGGAGGAGCCTAGCCAGTCACAGCAGTCAGAGCTTGGCAAAGCGCAAACAGGCGAGGAGGCCCCTGGTAAGTGGATCTGATTTTGGGAATTGCTGAAGCGAGTTGTTGGGGCAGGAGGGTTGCAGGAAGCAGGCCTGTCTCCCACGGCATGCCTAGTCTGAGCGGCGGAACAGGCTGTTGATAGACTCCCTCACTTCACAGGAATCTCCCTCAGATCTCCAGGAAACGCTCATGGAGATACTGGGCAATCCGCTGCTGCAGGTTCCTCGGCAGAGCTGCTTTGTTTCTTGCCCCATTAACGGTAACTTTCCTGTGCCACTTTGCCGTGACTGGGGGGGGAGAGGAGAGAGATGGGACCATTGCTGCACACAGGCTGGCCACATAGCCGCAGGCTTGGAGAAGACCCTCCCTTGATTCCCTGCTCACCCTCAGCAGCGAGATATTTTCCATAATGAACACAGCCTGTGGAAAATGTGGAGACAGGAATGATTACCAGGCTCTCCCCAACAGCCACGTGCCCAGTGTACAGCAGGGTCCGGGAAGAGTGATGTCCCCTGCCCCTGCGGCTACTCACCATTTTGGGAGTCCTGTGGCTCATGTGTGCTTGCCTGGGGTCAGCCAGTTAGTGACAAGTGTGAGAGTACTGGCTGTGTTTTAAAGCACTGAATCAGTGTTGTCTGTGTTGCAAACAATACTGCTTCTGTAAAATGTTGCATTTAAACTTCACAGAGATGATCTTGGGAGACCAGCCTCCCTTATCGGCGGCAAAATGGCTGCACAGAATTAGGAAGTGTCCAAGAAGAACTAAGGAGGACTTTCTGCATGAGGTTATGATGCATTCGGCCGCCGAGAAACAGGAATTGAAAGAGTGACAGGACAGCGAGGAGGACCGAAAGGAGAACAGAGCACGCCAGAAAGAAGCCACAGAGCAGCTCCTAACAGTTATGGAGCGTCAAGTGGACACGCTCCAGGCAATATTAGCTCTTCAAACCGAGCAGCTCCGCACCCACCCTCCCCTGCAGCCACTGTCGCAAAACTCTTTCCCATGCGCCCCCCAGATACTGCCAACACATTCTTATCAACCTCCTGGCTCCTCTCTACTGGCAGCATTGCACTCCTCCCTCCTCACAGTCCAGCACTGCCGACTCCCACTACCCACTGCACTCAACACCTGGCCCTGCTGAAGTACAGCACCCACTTCATTGTACTCCAAAGGAGAAGGCTGGGTATGATTCCTGGACATACACAAATCTGTAGCCACTCCGGGACCTCTCCTCCTCTTGAGATCTTTCCTTCCCCCATGTCCCCTCCCTGCTGAATTTTTTCATTTGACTCTCCCCTCCAGTTGTTGTCTTTTAATAAAAGAATTGTTTGTTTGAAAGCCCATTTGTGCAAAGCCACCCACAATGTCACGCACGTTGTCTAGAGTCACGGTCTTTCGGAGCAGGATGCGATTAATGGCTCTGCACACTTCCATCAACACGACTTCAACGGTCGACTTTCCCACTCCAAAGTGGTTAACAACCCATCAGCAGCAGTCTGGCGTAGCCAGCTTCCACAGTGCAATCACCACGCGCTTCTCTGGTGACAGGGCAGCTCTCACTCTTGTGCCTGTGCTGCAGGGCTGGGGCAAGCTCATCACACAGTCCCGTGAATGTGGTTTTCCTCATGCGAAAGTTCTGCAGCCACTGCTCGTCATCCCAGACATGCATGACGATGTGATCCCACCACTCAGTGCTTGTTTCCCAAACCCCAAAGCCGTGTTCCACTGTGGACAGCACCTCCGTGAATGCCACAAGCTATCTCGTGTCGTAGCTACTACGTGTGGAGAAATCAATGTTGCACTCCTCGTCTTTGTAGTTTAAGGAATAACTCCACTGCCACTCGTGACGTGTTGGTCAGAGCGAGCAGCATACTGGGCAGCAGTGCGGGATCCATTCCTGCAGCCTGAAAGAGGCAGGGGGCGCAGTACACAAACCGTTGAAAGATGGCTCCGAATGCAGACAGAAGCACAGGGATTGCTGGGATGTGAAGCGATGCATCACGGGGCATTGGGACTGGACCCAGGATGCCCTGCGACCCCCTCCGCCTTCCCACAGGTCTTAGCCGCAAAAGAGAATGAGGTGCTCTGTGGGATAGCTGCCCAGAGTGCACCGCTCTGAATAGCGCTGCAAGTGCCACAAGTGCGAACTAGCTATTGCACGGGCAGCTGACAGTGTGAACACACAACAGCGGTTTTCCTTCTGCGCTCTCTGAGCCGGCGCTGTAACTTTGCAAGTGTAAACATGCCCTTCATAGGCACCAACTTCTACTCGTGCTGGTTGGTTGCTTGACCCCCCTCTTCCCCTGGCCCTGCCCCAACTCCACCCCTGCCCCACACCCATTCCAACCCCTTCCCCAAAGTCCCCGCCCCCTCTCTGCCCCTATTCCAACTCCTTCCCTAAATCCCTGCCCTGGCCCCGCCCCTCCTCCCCTGAATGTGCCACATTCCCGCTTCTCCCCCCTCCATCTTGGAGCTTGCTATGCCACCAAACAGCTGTTTGGTGGTGGCAAGCGCCGGGAGGTAGGTGGAGGAGCGGGGACGTGGCGCGCTCATGGGAGGAGGCGGAAGTGAGGTGACATGGGGCTGGGACGGGAGCTTGGCTGCCGGCGGGTGCAGAGCACCCACTAATTTTTCCCCATGGGTGCTCCAGCCCTGGAGCACCCACGTAGTTGGTGCCTATGGTGCACAGAATCCTCCAAATTAACAGAACTACGGTGTACAGCACATAGCCCAAGTATACGCAGATAGAGGGAGATTTTAAGTAACATAATATTTTAAATCTACAAAGAACTTTTTGTCTTGAAGCAGCACAGAACACTTCGCAAGCTGCCAAAAGGCAGTTCACTTTTGGGTGGAGCTAGCAGCAGCTGATGCAAAGCAAACTACATAAGAGTGACAAGAGGGTAAAAAGTGGAAATTTTGGTTAAGACTGAAGAAAACCCAGATTCTTACACTAAGACATGGATCTATAATGCCTACATTTACCCATCTAGGTTTTTATCCCATGGTACCATCACTATGGGATCGGAGCACCTTCCACAAGAGTAAACAAGAACATACTGAACAGAAACTATAAATAAGTCCTATCTGCCCTAAAAGAATGACAGCAACTTGTTCCTGCCAGGGTGTGAACATGGGGCTACAGGAATTCTGGACAGACACTCTCTGAAGTTCAGACTAAACTATCCCGACTAGCGAAAGAGGCCAACATGATACAAGATGAACTTCCTTATTTCAGTATTTCCCCTCCAAGTCTTGGGTTTCCTTGTTATCTCTTACTAGAATGATCGCTTTCCCTCGTACGTTCAGGAGTCCGGTACAGTCACTTCAGCGTTTAGTGTGGCAAGGACACCCTTTTTCGCGTCTCTCATCTAAGGCAGTGTCAGCGACTGGGACATAAATGACAGACAGCTAGCTGGCACAGGATCACCCAGACAAGACAAAGGTCAGGGAGAGGCAGGCTGGGGAGAGGCAACTGGAAGAATTAGCTGAGTTTTCATAAGCCTCCTTGACTCAGGCTGAGCATCTGCTGTTTGTAACTTGAGCTTGCAAAGTGGTGAAAGGCAAGAGCAGGGAGAGAGATTTTAAGTTCACAACAACTATTCCAGATGATCAGGTAACAAACTGCAAGACTGTTTCCAGTCTGTGCTTGGTGAGGTCTCGCCCCCTCTGGGACGCAACTTCGCTAGTTATCCATGCCTTTGTCCCCTAAAGATGCGTCTACTGGAATACACTCTACGTGGGGCTACACCAAAAAACTATTCAGAAATGTACAAAGTACAGAATTCAGCTGCCTGCTTCCATTACGTTTCAAGCAGAGAGCACGTTATACCAGCATTCCATGATCTGCATTGGCTGCCTATTAGTTTCTGGGTGAAATGTAAGGAGTTGGTTTTGACTATAAAGCTATAAGTGGTTTGTGATCTATGGAAAGAGACCACATCTCACGAACAATTCTGACAACTGCAATCAAGCTATCAGTCCCCTGGTCTGAAAGGGAGGGATGTCCTCCATGAATGGTGGTCCACCCAGGAATTCAATCCATCCTTGATCTGAAATAGCTCCAAAATTTTAACCTTCAAGGTATGCTGCAAAGTTCATCTATTTTCTCAGAGCTTTGGCAAGAGGCACATGGCATGGCTGGAGGTGGGGGAGAAGTTTATTTCCTGGTATTTAATCTATAGTGTGATTGAGGGCCTGGCTAGACAAGTTATTGCATTTGATTGTGTATTTTTAATATTGTACAAGTACTTGGAGTTCTGCAATAAACTGGAGAGGGTTCAGAGAAGAGCGACAAGAATGATTATCGGATTAGTAAACATGCCACACCCCTGGCTTCAAATGGTTTCCATCACATACTGGGTTTACAGTTTGGTTCAATGGCTCTGAGCACCTGAACAATATAAATTGTTCCAGCACTCCTGAAACATGCCTTATAGTGATAGACTCAAGGAGTGCCATCTGTTTAGCTTAACAATGAGAAGGTTAAAGTGTGACTTGATTACAGTCTATAAGTATCTACATGGGGAACAAATATTTAACAACGGGCTCTTCAATCTAGCTGAGAAAGGCATAACACGATCCCATGGCCAGAAGTTGAAGCTAGATAATTCAGAGTGGAAATAAGGTGTAAAATTTTTAACAATGAGGGTAATTACCTGTGAAAACAACATACCAAGGGTCTTGGTGGATTCTCCATCACTGACCATTTTAAACTCAAGATTGGATGTTTTTCTAAAAGATCTGCTCTAGGAATTCATTTGGGGAAGTTCTATGGCCTGTGTTATATAGGTGGTCGGACTAGATGATCACAATGGTCCATTGTGGCCTTGGAATCTATGATTAATCAAGTATCCTCTCTTTAGCTCTGTTCTCCGCTGAAACATCAGCCCACGAAGATGGCCTGTAATGTCAGTAAAGGCTTGGCGTGCCCATCTGCTGTTCCAAAGCTTGATTACATTTTGAACACCACTTCAAAAAGCAAAATCATCCCTCTCCAAAACAGAGGGCATTGAGAACTGGCACTTATGTATTCAATCAGTGAATCCTGTTTGAAACTTATCAGTACAGATACTTCCAACCATTAAGAAAATCCAAAGTTCTACAGAAATGCACTGAACAAAGTGATAGCAATGCCAATACTAATATTAAATATATAAACATATACAACAGAAGTGCTCCCCTGAGGTGAGCTTACAGGAATGTATCTTTATTTTAGTTCAAGGAATATTTAAGGGAAAATGAAACCTAGCAGAAAAGAGCAAGTTGTAAATCACCCCCCCACACACACAAAGAGATGTATGTACAGCAAGACTGAAGTGTTCTAAGCCTTGGGAAAACGAAAGGGCATCAGCTGGGGTTTGCAGAGAGCACTGATCACTGTCCTTGTCAGGGACAGGGATAGACCAGGAGAAGAACAAATGAGAATGTCAAAGTTCAGCCAGTGAGCCTCTGGTGTAGACCAGCCTGTGGCTAATGATCTAACACAGAAGTGAAGGAGCAGCTCTAATTATGCAAACAAAACCTCAGCAACAGATGTGGAAGTTCAAGACCAAGCCCCATCATAAATAACCTGCAAGACAAGTGAAGCAAAGCTATACGAGCAACAGCAGATAGGAGGGTGGTAATCCCACCAGGAAGGACAGAAGGCTGAAAAGAAAAGGAAATGTGAGGTTGTCAGAGTTCATTGGAGCTGCACCTTTTACAATATTAGAGCTCTGTCTATATGAACCCTGATATTTGCTCTCCTTTGACGTAAAACTCAAGGAGGACACAGTGTATTTAGAAACTGCACCAGCCCTTCCCTTCCTCTAAATCACAAGTTATGGAAGTAACCAACATCTTGGTGGGAGTAACTGGAGTCAAAATATCAGTGACAGAAAATAAAGGGAAATGTGGAATAAAGGGAGCAAGTGGAGTGATGCTCAAACTCTGGTGGCCCAGGGGAAATCCTTTAGGGTAGGTCGCTGTTACCAAAGGTCACTGTTCAGAGGAATTATTCTGAACTCAAAGTCAGTTTATTCAGTACTAGTAAAAGGGATTTTACTGATCAAATGCCCCTGCCATAATTCTTAAACTCAGTGATATATTTGTAGTGTCAATGACCCTTTAACACAGCCCACCCATAGGCACCCCCGTCACATTCATCCCACCAAAGAGAGCCACTCGGTCTAAATGAATTAGATGTAATAAAACTACATTCAACCACTGACAACTTCACTCCGCAGGGGAAGCAATGAAACCCATCTCCTCCTTTCAGAAAGGCCTCATTGTCTGACCTGTGACTTGTCATGCAGATCACCTGCTTCCTCTATTCAAAGTCCACAGAAAAGCCAATAGCTCTAATGCCCTTGGCTTTCACAGAAAAGTCCAGTGCACGAGCTGACCACACAGCAGGAGCTGGGGATTTGCAGATACGGAGCACACCAGGACAATGGCCCAAGTCAACATCTTACACAGAGCACAATCATTTGGCACACACATACCTATATGTATATACATGCTTACATGTTCAAAGGCAGTGAGTATAATCAAATATTTTTCCTATTTCTCCTACTCAGAATACCATTGCTACATAACAGAAGGGCTTAACATCTACCATACTCAAACTTAAATTACCAATCACAGAACTGGTATTGGGATAGATTTTAGGGTGGATGATATGATGCACCATCCTTGCATTATACTGTGTCTGTACCATTTCCCAAGCTCTGGCAGTTCACCTTGATGCTGACCTGCAGCACTGCTTGCTATACAATCCTGGGCCTCTCCTTAAGCAGAGGCTGCCAAGTTTTGCAGTGGTTTTGTGATGCAGGCACATGTCTGATAAGGACTAGGCTAACATCACGTTTCATTTTCACATAGTGGCTCAATGTATATTCAAACCCCAGTCTCTACAGGTGAAAGGCCAGGGTACTAGCCCATTAGATCAATTTCTAGCCTCCCATATCTTGTGCAATTTACATCAATAGATGCACGTACAAGTTTAACTTCATCTTGTTCAGATACAAAGAGATAATGGGAAAATACAAAAGCATTAGAGGCTGCCTGATGGATTCCCCACCAAACTGCAAACCAATCATTTGCTAATAGTGGCAGGTTAAGAGTTATTTAAACTCCACCCCAATCCAAACTCTTGGCAACTGCTGCTTTCAAGCAGCATCACAGTGCAGGCAATTTATTATTTTTTGAAGGGAGGTGGCAGCATTCTTCTCCTCTATTTGGTTTTAAAAACAAGCTAGCCAGACAGGCACCATGACGTCCGCACAGTATGTATTTTAATCATAGACCGAAATAATTTAAACTGTGCTTTCCTGCCTCTCTTTAGCAAACCATTTAAAGCTTCTGGAAAAGGAAGGCAGCTCAATTTATGCAAAAATGACAGTACAACTGAAAATTCCAGTTGTACATATTTAAAGGGCCAGCATCAATCCACCAAATAGGATGGAAGATGAGGTCCATTAGAAGAAGTTGTGCTTAGAGCTTTTTGCTGGGCAGATGGCATGAGAATTTGAGAACTAAGGGTAGATTTTTCAAAAGCAACTAAGATTTAGGCGCATAAGTCCCACTGAAAGTCAAGAGGATTTGTGCTCCTAAAATCCACCATCACCACTATCACCTAAATAAATCAGAAACATTGTAAAACACTCCATTATATTTGAATACCTAGAGAGACGATCAACAGCACAGATTTCAAAAGTTATCTTATTTTAAAGACATTTGTGTCTCTAAATTTTGTCTATTACTTCTATGCTATATCACAGCTTCTTATATAGTAGTCTGAGACAACCAGCGTAAGATCAGCGGACTATAAGCAAGAAGGCTGGATTCAATACATAAATCTCTTCAGAGCAAGGAAAGTGGTCAACTTGTTAACTTTACTAAATACAATGAAGAGCACCAAAACTCTGAGTATGCGTACAGCAGTTACCTTCAAGGTCTGAAATAAAGAAAGTTTATCTGTCTCACCTTAAGAGGAAGGAAAAGAAATGGGCTCTATTTATATCCAACTTGCATTTCCCCACCACCTTCCCAATGAAAATATTATTGCAAATTCTTTCAGTCTCCTTAGTGGACCTGACTATTGGAGTGTAAGGACAGGCCTTTATATACAATGGTTTCCTTAGTGAAGGGTTCCAAAGCACTATAACAAACTGGTAAATGTTATCTGTACAGATCTCTTCACTCACCCTTGCAGTGCTGCAATTGCTGAGGTGCAATACAGCAGCTATTTAATAGTACTGTCCATAGACATGGCATTGCAATTTAGGACAGGAAATGAATACCACCACCACCACCACCACCAAAAATTTAGGGAAGCAAAACACAGTTACTAGAGGAAGCAAAACACAGTTACTAGAGTTAGAATTTAGTGAAGTCACCAGGCCTAAACCCCTACTCTTATGAAAACCATCTCTGGGTTTTTCCATGACCCTAAGTCATCAAAATCAGTTTCCATCTCCCGTGAAAGGCTGCCTTCCCAATAGTATACTGAACTCCTAACACACTGCAGCAGTGCTTCAGTATGGACTCAGAGGAAATAATGCTATCCACTAAATAACCAGCGCCACTCCCTCCAACCCCTGGGGGGTTCTTAGAGCTCTCTTATCCATGCCTGACCTTGCTTAGCTTAAGAGAGCTGACAGCACCACAGCAACGGGTGGTAAGACTGCAAATTAAACCATATGTTCCACTGGGCCTTCAATAACTGTTTACACTACCTACATCAAAAGCAGGAATAGATTTACACTGATATCATGTCAGTGCCAGTATAGACTATTGCTCCAGACCTTAAGAAACTAAATCCTGCATTCCTCTGTTCTGGCCCCCCAGCCCCAATGTCTGCAATGAAAAAATTCCCATGGTTTTACTTTATATATTAAAACTGTACAAAGGAAAAGACAGTCGGTCTTGTTCCTACTATAGTAAGACACCATATGGGTGAAAGCCAAGCAGACCACTCTTGAAGCAAGCACCACTATAAGTATGTTTTTCTGAGTTTCTCTCTCCCCAGGCCCTTGTACAGGTGTGAACATACCCAGGGATGAACATGCCATCTGGACTGCTGACAGCTATTCAGAATTTTCCCAATTAAAATAACTATTAGCCAGTATTCTGGTAACATGCTTCACTACTGAGAAAAAAGATTCGGCATTTAGAAGTCACTGCAGAACCAAGTATTCCATCGAGGGATCAATTTTTCTG
This sequence comes from Mauremys reevesii, assembly GCF_016161935.1. NCBI lineage: Eukaryota > Metazoa > Chordata > Testudines > Geoemydidae > Mauremys > Mauremys reevesii. The sequence continues at coordinate 3,713,440 of NC_052643.1, forward strand.
GCATAACGTATTACATTCCTTTGCTGTTTGCCATGACCTTTTGATGTAGCTATGAGACCGCATCAGCCATTTGTGTTTCACTAGATGCGTCACTGCTCTATTGTAATTGTATATTTTTAGATTGTACTACATTTGTATAATAGGTTCTTATTTATTCTGATCAAGACAAAAGCAGTATGACTAAAGCTTGCTTGAGTTTTATAATACACTTGGCAAAAATCAGACCTACGCAATCTTTTAAAAAAAAAATCCATGGATTTTTTTCTCCCTCCAGGCTTTAATGTAGGAATCTTCAAAAATATGGAACAATTGATTACCTGGAAGTCAAGAACCAGAGGTCTCTTCACCCACACTGAGACATTATCCAAAAAATCTGACCAAGGACAGAACCAAACAACTTAATTTGAACCAGTTTTTCTGAATAAAAAACATTTAAAAAACCCTCTGAACTCGCTGAGGGTTAGATTGATGTGTGGGATATGAGTTTAAACAGATACTACTGAGACACTTCTTGGGGCACTCAGGGCTGAGAGTCACGTTATTACCACCTGCCTCCTCCATGAGGGACTCTTGCCTAATCAGCTAGGCACAACCAGCATGTCGGCCACATTCTCCTCTGGGCTACACCAGCCATCTTTGTCTGGCAGGTTGACAACAGCTGCGCCCCAGTCCCCATGTTCCTACAAGTGTCCCCCTGGAGTATCCAGTCCCTGATCACTGGATACCCACAGAAATCCCAGATCCCCTGCTCCCAAAGGAACAGTGTACCAGTTCTACCATAGACCATCACTCCTGTATCATGTACAGCACTTGAGTTCAGTTACATAAAGGAATTTAAGAAAGAATAGAGATTCAAATAAAAAGCAGAGACACAGAGAGATGGGAACAATTGGTTATGTATAAAATGTCACAACCCGCATTCTAAAGCCTAAACTTAACTACCAAGTTATCCTCCTGACTAACAAAACTTCTCTCACCCAAAGTTCTCTCCAGTGTTTTCAACCAAGCCTGGCTGAGATCCCTTTTCATGAAGCAAACTCGCTATCCATTTACTTCCTAGATGAAGGATGCCAATGTGTGTGTCTACACCCCTAAATATACCAGAACAGACCCTTCTACAAATTTTCAGCACTAAAAAAAAGAGGAACTTGTGGGAATTTTCACAGCTTATATTTAGTAAAATATTCTCAAATTTTTGCTTTGGCAGGGGGTTTTATTGGGTTTGGCGAGTTTCTCCCAAACCTGGAAATCTGTATCTAATTCCCTGGCTGCCCCCTTAGCCTGTCTCTTAAAAGCAGTTAGTAAATAGTGCCAGACGGGTGAGGGAAAGACGTAAGAACAGGTGGTTTACTAGCACTGGTACTTAAAACTGAGGGGTGTGGGTGTGCGCATGGGTGCACACAAATTCCAAATTCCATATTCTGTGCATCATTCGCTTAATACATTACTACTTGGGAATATGAAAATGTTATGATTGACGACACTCAGAATCCTACCACTCACTTTATATTTACTTTTTTTAAATGAAATCCTGTTCCCAAGGGCCACCTCCCAGAGAGGCCAGAACCAGAGATGTAGACGGATATGGACTGAATTTTTGTTATTTGTTTGTAATTGCCTAGCACAATATGACTAGAACCTCTAGGAGCTACTGAAGTACAAATGAATTGTCATTTGATTTACGTCCCTGCATGTGAACATTTTTCAATTTTGTTAGAGAAATTTAGAGGTAGAAAGCAAAGATTCACTCCTAAACTAAGCAGCATCAGTTGAGTCATTGGCTTCTATGAACAAATCATATCAATATAAAAAATGTGATTGCTTCAGTACCTCTAATCTACAATCCTGCATGTGAAGTAAAATATAGCTTAGCCTCCTTCAAATAATGCAGAAATATGTAAACATTATCTACTGCAGCAACCCGCAGATGCCAATCCAGCTGCCGTGTATAGGCTCCAATTCATTAGCTCTACCCGTGTCACTGCACCGAAGTCATTAGAGTGAAGCTTCTGTCATTTTGACTGCAGAAAGCTAAGAGGGACTGAATATTTAAGAAGAAAATTAGTTAAGCCTAAGGGTGGGGTTTTAAAAAGTGCCCAAATGCCTTAGGAACACACATCCCACTGACGTTCAATAGGAGTTGTGCTCCTAAGTCACTCAGTGACTTTTCCTCTTAACTTAGCATCAGAGGGTTAACAACAAATGGTTTATCACATATCTATACTTGTATACTGTTTATGTTGCCAGAACAGCATATTACACATACATGTAACTTTTACCCAATTATAGGGCTGCGCACTACTGCTACATCTTGGCTCAAAGTACAAACACTTTGTACTACAAAGTCTCTGCAAACATGACAGTAGCTGCTAGGGGTGGAACACACTGAATTACTGGATTCGCAGAGTTCATATTTCCTTTCTAACTGTGTACTTACTGTGTGAGAAGCGCTGTGTGATTGGGGTTCCAGGATAGGGATACGTGCGACTCTCCCACTGAATATTTCCTTCTTGGACCGCCTTGATAAAGCCATGATAACACTGATGTGCCACACCTAGAAAAGGGAGAAAACAATACTTTAGTATGCTTCTGGCACAAACGTATGGTCACAAGACTAGGAAGGAGTTGTTCCTCCGTGATCAGCATTGCACAATTTCCAGAGGAAAACAAAACCCATAAGACACCTGAATTAGGCCTGGGTTAAGTCACTTGTCTTGATGAACAAAATAGTCCAACTCAGTAAGGCAAATGCTAAGGGAGCAACAGGAATAAATGACAGTGTAACCATTTCTCCTAGAAGCCATGCATACTTGACTTCTTTTTGCAATTCCAGGTCGGGGAAGAAAATGATAAAAAGGTTAATTACAGTTTAATGAATGGATGTCATAAGGCTGGTAATGGAGGAGCAGCATGGAAGGTGTAAGAAGGTGGTTAGTGATCAGAAGGTAAGTCCTTGCATTTTGACAGAAGGACTATAACTGCTCCAGTGCAGGCCCACAGAGGACAGACAATTCAAAGCCAGTGAGTGGGCCCAAAGGTGGTAACTGGTTATAAATGATCTGCACAATTTTTCTGTTTTTAAGACTTCAACAGGTTGATGACAGAATAAACCCTTTGTGCAATCTAATCACATACACATTGTCTGTATCAGTTATCCTCTCCTGTCCAAAACCTGCAGCTAGTTAGGGTAAATTACCAGCACTGTAAGATGACCATGTTCTAAATGAGTCTGATTCAGAGGCAAGTGCTTAAATTAGAGTCAGAAATAGTTTAGAGGGCTCAACAGCTGAAGACAGTGAGAATCTGGAGGTTTGGGGGATTATAGGTCAGTGTGCTGAACGCCTAGACTACAGTTAAGGAGGGTCTCTGCAGAGGATATACATGGGGGATATACAGGCTGGTGGTGAGAGACAAATGTATTGACAAAGAAGCGAAGTAACAGCGGCAGGCCCAATGAACCTCCCTCAAAGCACAATGCAATACCACTTCATCTGCCAGCAGGAGCCAGATGCTGGAGAGACCAGGTGAGAGATGGATGTCAGATGTCTGGTGTCTATAAATATCTTTTTGCGTTGGTGGTGAATAGGTGCTCAGTACACACTTTGGGGCATTAGAAAATAGGTGTTTTCAGATAAACAATGCCTGTGTTCTATGCTGCCACGCAAGCCAGCTGTGCCCTAATCACCACGCATATCGTCTGTGCACAACTGCTTCTTTGCCGGATGAGCATCTGCCTGTTTGTTGAAATGAACCTTTGAGGAGTCACAATACATTATAATGAAGTTTGCTGAGCATGTTGGCTGCTATTGTAAATTTATTTTAAAATAATGTTGCCAATGAAACATTCCTATTAGAACATACCTTAATTAAAATCTGTTCATTTCTCACATTACTAAAGGGGAAATTTAGCTTCTTCACCTGTGGCCACAAAGGCCCCCATGCAGAGCGGGACCAGAACCAGAGCTGCTGGTTCTGTATGCGGGGTGCGGATTTCTGCTGAGGGATTTGGCTCTGGGGATCCCCCAGACTTTGCCCCCAGTGGAAGAAGTGTCTACTAACGCCTCAGGGCTGCAGTAGCTGTCACAGAGCAGCCTGGCAAATGGTCCATGGCCTGGAAACATCCGCTCCTGACAGCATTCACAAAACCTCCTGTACCAAGCCACAACACTTAAGCCAGATACAAGAGGAGAGGATTTAGTTCTTAAAGAATCTTAACAAATACCAGATTTGCCTACCAAGGGAATAGCTCACTGAGAACTGGATTCTAGTTTCAGTTATGCATCGCTGTCATGGAGACTGGTCTATGCCCCAAACTGTCTCCTGGGAGTGACTCCTTCAGTGTGCCAGGCCCCAAGGACCCACACTGTTTAACAGGGGCAGGCCTGTAGCCTCCAAGATTGGGCTGGCGGCACCAGCATTCCCAATCTCTCTTCATGGCTCCGTGCAGCAAATCCAGCCAAGCCAGACTCCGGCTGGAGGCTTGTACCGTGACCCTTCAGGGCACAATGCTCTCAGGGGGTACGTCTACACTGCAATTAGACACCCCCTGACTCGGGCTCGCAGGGCAGTCTGAGATTTGAGGCCCCTCCCACTTTGCAGGGTCCTAGAGCCCAAGCCTGGAAGTCTACACCACAGCCTGAGCCCCACGAGCCCAAGTAAGCTGGCTCGTGCCAGACTCTGGTTTTTAATTGCAGTGTAGACATCTGACTTGGTACCACATGACATTTTGATTAAAAAACCTAGAATATAAAATTAACATGGCACATACTAAATTGATTAAAAACTGGCTAACTGATAGGTCTCAAAATGTAAATGTAAACAGGGAAATAAGTGGGTATGGTTGCTAATGGGGATGAGCAGCGGAGGGATTTTAAAGGAACCTAGCCAGATTTTTTTTTTCCTCCTTTGAGATGCTGGAGAAGCAGTGAAGGAGAGATACCCTGAAGGCAAACAGATAAAGGTTTTTCTAACAAGGCTTTGTTAGAAAGGATTTCCAGCTGGGCTTAGCTGGAGGGTAATTAACAGTTTGCAAAAGACAAGTCACAAACCAGTTTTTCTGGTCTCTCATTCTGAGAAGTCCAGTTAAAATCTGTGGGGTTTTTTTGTTTTTGTTTTACCTTGCAAACCAAGATAGCTCCGGTAGAGCAGGGAAACATGTCAAGCAAAGAAAAAAAAATACACAACAGGAGCTGGAATTAGCCAAATTCCAGGCTGAGGAGAGCCAAAAGGAACATGACAGAAAGATGGCCAGAGATGAGGCTGCACACCAGAGGGCTATGGAGATCCAGAGGGAGGCCCAGAAGCATGCCCTGGAGTTAGCAAGGGCTAAGCAGGAGTTACCAGCCAACCCTAACAACCCTTCTCCAGGTACTGCTTTCTGCCATGGGTACAGCATCTCTGCAGACCAGTACATGATAGAGCTGAGACCACAGCTCAGTGGACCCTTAGCAGAGGTGGCAGCTGAAATGCCTAAGGAGTCTCTCAAGGCTACCCAGGGAGGGGAAGGTTTTGGGGGGAAAGGGAGTGATACAGACACTAAGAATTCTGGATGGTGGCAGCGATACCAGATCTAATTTAATTTTAAATGAAGCTTCTTAAGCATTTTAAAACCATATTTACTTTACATACAACAATTCTTTAGTTCTATATTATAGACTTACAGAAAGAGACCTTCTAAAAATGTTAAAATGTATTACTGGCATGCAAAACCTTAAATCAGGGCTAATAAATGAAGACTCGGCACACCACTTCTGAAAAGTTGCCAACCCCTGCCCTACACTATTTAATATTTTTCTCAATGACTTGGAAGAAACAAAATTGCTTGATACAGTTTGAGGATGACAAGAACTGGGGGAAATGGTAAATAATGAAAAAGGACAGGTCACCGATACAATGTGATCTGGATCATAAGCAAGCCATGCAAGTATTAACACAGCTAAACATATACATCTAGGAACAAAGAATGAAGGCCATATTCACAGGATGGGAGGGACTCTCTCCTGGGAAGCAGTGAGTCTGAAAAAGATTTGATGGACATGGTAAATCAGCTGAACATCAGCTCCCAGTGCAATGCTGTGGCCAAAAGGGTTAATGAGATCCTTGGATGCATAAACAGGGGAATTTTGAGTAGGAACAGAGAGGTTATTTTACCTCTGTATTTGACACTTGTGCAACCATTCCTGGAATACTGAGTCCTGTTCTGGTGTCCAGAAGGATGTTGATATATTGGCGAATTCAGAGAAGAGCCACAAGAATGATTAACGGATAGGAAAACATGCCCTCTAGTGATAGACTCAAGGAGCTCAATCTATCTATCTTAAAGAGCCAGCAGTAAGTTTTACACATTGTTGTTAAGCTCCAATCTGCATACTACAACAGCCAGCACACAGTGCTCCAGAGACAGAAAACCCCTGCCCCAGAGGGCTTAATCTAAGGGTATGTCTACACTGCTCATGTTACAGCGCGGCCACGGCAGCACTGTGACATGGGCAGTGTAGTCACGCTTTATCGCCGGGGGAGAGCTCTCACAGTGATAAAAAATAACCACCCCAAACGAGCGATGAGCTTTAATGTCAGGAGTGTGGCACCCAGCAATAAAACGCTGTCTATACTGGCACTTTTCAGCGCTAAAACTTTTGTCACTTTGAGGGGGGGGGGCGGTTTCCACATCCCTGAATGACAAAAAAAAAAAAAGATGAAGAAGGGTTTGGGACAGCAATTAACCAGCTAGTGAGTATCGGGATGAATCAGCACAGTTATTTTTGTTGTGTTTTTTTAAGGGGGTAGAAGGAAGCTGAGGGAGAATTGCAGCAACGTGTCCTCCCCACCCACTCAATCTTTTAAACAGAGATGGGGATTTGTGCTTTACCTGCAAGTTAGGTATTTTACAGAAATACCAAGTGGTGAGAGACAGCTTCCAGGCAGAGAGAGAAAACCTCTGCTTTTCAATGGCCCTCACCTCCAGGAGACCAAGCAGGTGACATTTTCAAACTGCCAGATAATGTGGGAGAAGATGCAGAACTCCCTGCTCAGAAAATGCAGCACAGGTCATTTAACAAACGGGACACTGACGGCAACTGCAGGCCTAAGACACATCCCACAGGTGTGACCAGGGAAAAAAATGCAATGAAAATAAAAATTCCCTGTGTCCTATAAGGCAAGTTTGCCCTTTATAATTCAGGCCTCCCTCCCCTGACAGCTCTCAGCCCTAATCAAATCCAATACCATCAGTACAGTATTTACTGATTTGAAAACTGCCCTGTAGGATTCTGTGCATTTATCCAGTCCACCCTGGGGCAAATCAAGGCAATTTAAATATCAAGCAGGAAACCTTGATCTAAAGCATTGATTTTCATCTTGTTTTGCATTTGTACTTTTTAGTTATTTTCCTAAAGAAAGGCTGATTCTCATTAGCAGATAACCATTAAAACATACTGATTTTTCAATTATAGTCTTTGCACTAAATTTGGTGCTTCTTTTCACTAACCAGGCAGATACGCTACATCTATATGTATTTATTAAAGTAATTTGTAGCTTAACCTACACTTATTCAGAGTCTTAGTTTATTATATTAGAAAATGAATTGAATTAGAAATTGAAGTGAATGCTACATTTCTTATTTACTAGATGAATATTTTTACTTGTGTCAGGCTCCATTTGGATGAACATTTGAGAATTAAAAATGCAAAAAAACAGCATTGAGGGTGGTTTTTTGTTTTTTTGTTTTTTAAGTAAAAAACTACCTCACATGTGCTGGATACATAAGAAAAAAGTTTATCAAAACAGGTTTTGAATTTAAAACTAATTTATTAAACAAAGGCAGTATTATCTGCAGTTAGTGAACTGAACTGATTGTTTCTGGTCACCATGTCCTTTGGGATTTTAGAACTAACGGATCTCAACCTCACATGTAGTTTTCCTGCTTTTACAGCTCCCAATTAGTTTTACTTTGAACCAACTGCTCATTGAACTGAACTGGCTGAATAAACTAAATGAAGGAAATATTCTCTCTTCACCAGTAGAAGAGGCTACTGTTGTCAAAAGCGGTTTTAGCACTTTGACAAACTCTGGTTCCAGGTGCTTAGTCAGTGACTTCCACCAGTCCAGTAGCTGACTTTAAAACTTGCACAGCAAATATGTGCTACTTTTTTATTTAAAAAAAACTTTTTAATCAGATTGTAGTAAGATTAAGCCTTAATTTAGGTTGTAAATTTCAAATTTAATTTTAAATAGGTTTATTTTTTAAGAATAAACCTGTATTTAAATAAAAAGCTCATTTTTAAAACGGATTGATTTTTATCCACTCCTGGCCAGTCCTCATCATTCTTGTATCTGAGCATCTTGTGACAGGGAATATAGGTAGTGGTCGGGGACGTGTGAGCATTTTGTTTCTTGGAAACAAGATATTGGTTGAGGCATCAGCTGCTGGGGAAGGGAAGCATCCTCTCCCCTTCGTTCTGGGCAGACAGATGAATTTGAATTTGGGAGAGGGTCTATCTAATTCATTGTACTTTATAGGGCACCTATTGCTACAGCATCCGAATGCCTCAATCTTTAAAGTATTTCTCCTCCAACACCCTTGTCAACCAGGGCAATGCTATCATCCACGTTTTACAGAGCAGGAACGAAGGCCCAGAGAGACTAAATGCTTTGCATAAGGTCACACAGGAAGTATGTGGCAGAGCAGGAGACTGAACCCAGGTTAGCAACCTAATCCTTAGACCATCCATCCTCTGCATTTGGATTCCTCATCATCCCAGCAAACCCTGAGAGTATCTAGCTTTCCCACTATACCTTATCCAATATCTGCCTGTACATCCAAGGATGATAAAGCACCTTTGCTGGATGCTTCTGCTACAATGAGCAACACTGAAAGAATGCGGATATTTAAAACATCGGTATTATGCTTCAAAATTAATATTACATTGAGGTAAACAGGAGCAGCTCATACCCTAGGGCTAATGTTCCAGGGTATCTGCAGACAGGCAGATATTACTACATCAGTTTACGTGCAGTTCATATTATGAAATTTATCTTCTAAACCACAAAAGCCAGGGACTTAATTCTGTTTTCACATGAAGGCTTACATTCTGGACCACAGTTATGCAGCAATATGTGCAGCCACATTAGACATGGAGCCCTGGACCTGCTACCATGAATGGAGGGCGAGGGATGTGAATGCAAGGCAGGAAACAATGCATACACCAATACCTTGGGGTACTACAGAAGTAGTCAGCTGGCTAGTTTTATCTTGACATTTTTGACAGGCACAGTACATAGAGTCTGCCAGGTTGGTGTGGGACCAATAAGCAAACACAACCCCTCACGTTTTTATAGTAGATAAGAGACTTCACTATGAGGTGCTTTGCTGATAGTCCTACCTGCACAGAATGAAGCAAACAGCTTTAGTTATTCTTCTGGCATTAATTCAGGAAGCACAACAAGACTCTGAAACATCCAGATTAAAGGTGTGGAGGGAAGGGCAAGCAACAGCGAGAGCTGAATTTTAAAAACACTGCAAAAAGATTGGACAGGAAAACTAAGATCTTTTATCCTTTCATTTGAGGAAAGACTTCACTGCTGCTGTTTGTACCTTTGATGAGGCGATACCACTGTTTGCAGACAAGGGCAGCGGTTTTGTGCTCCTGGTATGGTGAGAGGAAGGACAGGATGTATTCTAAAACCTCTTCTGGCAGCTCCAACATCGATCGGTTATGCCTGGTCTCCTCAACCTCCAGCTCAGCATGTGGCTCATCGTCTTGCTCCATTGGGCCTTCCACCACTGCTTCTTCTGGGTCCACAGCCATGAAACTGTCATCTTCACTGTCTGAGGAACTGGCCATGGCATTCCACTCCACAACTTCAAGAAGAAGGGGAAAAAAAAATCACATTAAAGTTATATAGAAATAGTGTGCTTAGAAAAGCCTCGATCATGGATTTAGACATCAGATCTACACCAAGTTCTGCTTCAATAAACTGCAAGGCAAAATATTTTGATATTTCAGTCCTCTGAACTGTGATGCCCAAAGTCTGGCTCTGGGCAAAGGTCATCTATATTTAGGGTCAAATGTTCAACGTCTCTTCCCCCTACAAAACAAATGCATAAGTACTGCCATCATTGAAGCAAAAAGTTTGTCTATGTTTGGAAAGTGAGTAAGCCACCTCCTTCCTTTACTGGCCTGCGCTTTGAGAGACTTGTTCTTTATCCCTCTATCCCAGAGATCCAGCAGATCCCCATTACAGCTCAAATGGCAAACCTGGAAATAGGACTTAAAAAAACCCTAATGCAACTCTCCTCTCGCTCAGCAGCCTGAGAAACTACTCAAAGAGCAGCACCGTCAGTCCCTGGCCATGGAGAACATCTACAGCAGTGACGCTCAGACGGAGGCTCCCAAGCCGCAAGTGGCTCGTTAATGTGTCTCCTGCAGCTCTTTGCAGCACATATAAAAACACTGTGATTTAATCATTAACCAATTTAAGTTGTAACCAGTCAGGAGCTTGGACTATGTTAACCAATTGTAGTTGATAAAAGAATACTTGGTCAGCCATTTTCCTGTGAGAATCATATATATAATATATATGCGCACACACACAAAATCTTCCCTGTCCTAGGAATATATAGTACTGGTAAGTGAAACAATGAATTCACATGACTGTGGCTCTTTAGGGTAATGATTGCTAATCTGGCTCCCAAACCAGCAAGGTCCGAGTATCACTGCTCTACAGTAAGTCCTCTAGGTCAGAGTTTTTCGAAGTTTGGGTCACGACTGGGCCACGGCATGTAAGGCACTGGGTCGCTCTGGTCAGCATCTCCGACCGGGACGTTAAACGGCAGGCTAGTGCCTTCCTGTTCCAACACCACGCTGTGCCCCGGAAGCGGCCAGCAGTGGGTCCGACTTCTAGGCAAGGGGGCCACGGGGCTCCACGCACTGCCCCTGCCCTGAGCACTGGCTCAGCACTCCCATTGGCCAGTTCCCGGCCAGTGGGAGCTGAGGGGAGGGGTGGTGCCTGCAGGCGAGAGCCGCACGGAGCCACTTGCGCACCTCTGCCTAGGAGCTGGACCTGCTGCTGGCCGCTTCCAGGGCACAGTGTGGTCCACGGGGCCAAGCCTGCCTCTGCACCCCGGCTGCGGTGCTGACCGGGAGCCGCCAGCAGTAAGTCCACGCCCCAATCACCTGCCCGAGCCCTGAGCCCCCCCCAAACCCGGAACCCCTTCCTGCACCCCAAACCCCTCAGCCCCAGCCCAGAGCCCTGACCCCCTTCCGCACCCCAACCTTCTGCCCCAGCCCTGAGCCCCTCCCACACCCCAAACCCCTCATCCTCAGTTCCACTGTGTCACTGGCATCAACCATTTTCTTCAATTGGGTCCCCAGAAAAGAAGTTTAAAAACCACTGCTCTAGGTAACTAACGTTCTTCAGGGATGGGCTCCCAAGGGAGGGGCTATCCAGTTTTTCTTGGCTGGAAGGCTGGCAGCCACACAGAACCTTGGAGAGGGAGAGCATGGGCAGGAAGGCAAGGTGGACAGGGATCCTTGGAGCTTCAAAAGCAACAAGAGAAAGGATAGGAATGAGAGTGAAGGGCTTTCACTGCTCCTCTTTGCTAGCCCTGTGTTTTGCCAGTCAGGCAACTTTCCTTCCAGGCTGTGATAACTATTCAGGGAACGTGAGAGAGGGGGAAGAATAGGAGGGTTTTTTTTGGCAGCCCCCTCTGCTCCACTGCCTGCTCTTTCATTTGTGCTCAGAGGCTTGTTGCCTTGTCCACGCTGTAACAGCATTAGAGAGAACGCTGCCTAAAGCTGGTGAACAGGCTGGAACCACTACACACGTGTCTACAGGATTTCACAACAGTGTTAAAGAATCATGTTTAAACCCTACAACAAAAGCTCTCTTGACTTAGTTTAGCTGTAGTGTGGATATGGATTGCTGTGTAACGATTAGCCCTCCCAAACAACTCACAACAGGACAGAAACAAGCTAAAGGAGCTACTGCCTCCGCATGTGGTCAGCACCACGCCCTCGCTAAGTGTGGCAGTGATAATGCATGACAATGGCACAAGTGGCCTACTTTAAGTGAGCAAGATGCACAAAGTAATCAATGGAACCAGCCTTATGCTGGAGGCCATCACCACCAGTGGTCACCAGAAACAGAATGATTGTTTATGGGGAAGGGGAGTTTTAATAAAACCATGGTGAAAAACTGTTTGAGTTTCTTCTTATGGGTTTTTTTAAGTGTATTTAATTTATGCACAACATTACAAAGTCTATTACCATGATCGTGGGATCAATTTCTAATGTGGATCTCATCCAATACACCACTTGTAGCGACAATGTTCCATCTTATCTGGGGCAGTGACCCCAGGCTTAAGTTTTACTGATAAGGGGGAAAAACAGAAAATTGAGACTATAGAAGCTCATTAATGTTTAAAAGCCTTTAAATGAAATTTGCTGCTACTAAAAGTTAAGGCTGACAAGATGTCGCATGTTCATTTTAATGGTTCTCTTCAGGTATATATCTAGAGATTACCACAATGAAGAAATTCAATCCCATATCATCTGTTAATGTAATCAAGAATGGTTTGCAATTCCCCAAGCAAGGAATTCACCACAGGCCCCAACAATGGTAGGGTCTTCTCCTCTAGGAGGAGAGGATGGGAAAATTAAAACTTGAACTGGGAGTTGCCTGCTGCTGAAAGCAAAGGAGGAGACTGGATCATGGAGCTAAGCGAGGCCTCAAGCAAATGCCTCAACCTCCATTGCTTGTGTTTATGGCCAAGGAAAGGGTTTAATAAATTGTGCATGTCAATGAAACAGCCAATCTAAAGTATTCAGAGGTCACAGCTGCTTAAAAGTAATTGTTAAATGACAAATGGTTACCTGTGCCACCACAGATTTCGTGCTTTCAGCTTCACTAAAGACCAGTTTGCTGTCACCTACTCATTTTCTTCACTTCACCCAGTTTGAACAATAAAAACAGTAATACTCGGAGTCACTTTTCTTATCCCTGTGCTCTAATGTTTGGGTTTAAATATTTCCTAGTTTGAAACCCAAACCAATAACTTATTTATATTTATAAAAGTGTGAAAGCTTTTTTTTTTTTAAATAAAAACATGAAATAGAACCTAAATTTGGAGCCAAAATTAGCTGGCAAGACCTTTTTAATGAAATAGTCCCCTTTATCTATTTAATCAGACACTTGTACATGGTGTCCTTATAAACCATTTGATTTTCATGACAGAAGAGACCACTCTCAACTTGCCCAAATAGTGCCAGAAATTAAAAAACAAAAAAAAAAAAAAACTATTAGTGAAGATCTTTCAGCCTGTCATCATTTCCATTATTGTCATCATTAATTTGTACAGTTCCTAACTCCCATCACAAATACAAATCAAAAGCTCCATTTAGAGGTCAATTGTATAAATAAAGATTGGCTTTAAAATACGTTTAGAAGTAGGAGGAGTTTGCTCCCGATAGATTTCTGAAACCCTTTGTTAGCTTATCCTGCAGTAGAATTAACATTAATTTGAATGTAGCTCTAACTGTGTTAGCCACATGAACAATTTTCTCTTGCTTATGCAGAACAATGGAGTCTCATATTTGACAAAAATAGAGATCCAGTTCGTAGAATAGGAGGCGAGTCATCACTTAATCTACTTGTTACATTTACTGCCGAGTTTCAGATAGAAAAGTACTTACTTGATAATTTACTTAGCTGGCTTACAAGTCGCTATAGTTTAAACAAATAAGAAATAAGTAAAAAGTTATTTGAATACCACCTGTGTCCAGCAGGTATGGAGAAGAAAATAGCAGGCAAAGTAGGGGTTTATGGCCCTTCAGGCCTCTGTCAGTATCTCCAGCTATTTAGATATGACTAAAAGTAATAGGATAATACAGTGACAATAGTGCTAGACTAGGAAGTGTTCGCTGTCTTAAACCAATCGCTGCTGGCAATTCTGCCAACTAATGTGGTACACAGGTTTCTGTCTTCATTAAGACCATCCTAGTCATTTTAAAAACATCAAACCCCATTTCCCAGGAAAATGACTCATCCCATTTTAGTGGAAGAATTGTGGTAATCTGAGTTTTTACACACACACACACACACACACACACCCACCCACACACACCCCTCTGCCAGGCTAAGGCATCAGTGGGATGGGTTGTGCTGCAGCTGCTCCATAATTACATGCTCATTGCTAGTTCAAACCAGCTTTTAATGTTCATTTCAATGATACCATAATGAAGAGCAATATCTCTCCATGCTCCCAGGGGAGGGTTGTTTTTTTAATTTAAGCAACAAATTTCCTTTTATGTAGAGATCTATTTTAAACAATGTGCTAAATTATAAATGTTGATTTGCAGGTGATACAAAGTGCATCAATCTTTTTCAGCTCTTCCAACAAGTTGATCAGTTTAAGACAACTTTGCTGGATTATCAAGGAACATGTGATGGCTCCTAGAGCCAGGAATTAGACAGTCATTCAGAACACTGCTACCCTCTTGCACAGATTCAAGAAAGACTATGATGGGACGATACACCCTGGGGATGGGAAGGGAAACAATTAGCAGTTTGTTTTCTCCCCAGACCTGACCTTTACATCATACGTTAACATAGCAAGCAGTAAGTTAGGAGACTATTATCTTTATGTAGCCACTCGAGGGAGTAGTCTGACAGTAATGTGACTAGAGCATGAAGGAGTCCAATTTACAATGCGAGATGGACTTGGGAGCATGCCACTTGGTAGCTGCCTGCTAACAAACCTCTCCAAGCCTTCTTCACCAATGAAGGAGAAACTCCAAAGTCAAGTGGTCTTGACTTGCTCAGGAAGCTAACAACCTAGAATACCACTAACAAAGGCACCCAATGAAAAGAGAAACTTTGAACAACTATTTGTTCTGTTGAGGGCTAGGGAAACATTTTCCAGTTGCCAGAACATAGTCATTCTTCTCAAATAAAGACTCTTGATCTAATATCTGATTAATACAGAATGTAATATGGAAGGGAAGGGGAAAGATCACTGGCTGGAAGAGTAGCACTGAATTTAGGTAAAATCAACAGGTAAAGTACCTTTTCTAAATAATGAGCTTAAGGATTAAAACGTTAGCTGACATGATATTTAACTCTGTGGGTAAAATATACTTAATAGGTATAAAATTTAGTTTATAATATAAATCACAACATTAAATTAACAAAGTTAATAACAAAATAGCAGGAGACCCAGATCTCCCTATTGAAGTAAGTTTGAAGTTAGAATTATCACAAACATTCCAACATTTATGTTAATTGGAGAAGGGTGAACTTTAGCTCTCAGAGGAAGGTCTTGATAGATAAATTACTGCAAAGGAAGTTGAAGTTGTAATTGAGAATTTAAAATCCAATAATAATAATAATCTGATGGGTTTTCTGGGGAGTATTACAGAGCTCTAAAGCAAGTGCTGGTCCCTGTTATAACTGAATTGTTCAATAGTATATTGCAAGGAAACAAGATTCCTGATTCCTAGAAAGAGGCAAAAGGTGTGGTCACTCCTGAAGAGATCTTACCTATTTCTGATTAACGTGGATGTTAAAATTTATGCCAAGAATTTAGCAAGCAGATTGAAAATCATCTTGTCCAAACGTGTTCACCCTGACCAATTTGAGTTTGCTGCTGGCAGGCATTTATCTGGTAATATCAGATGAACTCTGAATTTCATCTGTAATGTTAATTCTAGTAACCTTCCTGAGTGCTGCTTCCTTTGGATGCTGAGAAAGCCTTTGAGTGACTAGAATGGGAGTACCCCAGGCAGATTTTGGTATGGTTTGGTTTGGTTTGGAAATAAGTTTTATAGGGACATATCAACCCTATATACTCATCCTTGACTTTCTGCTATGATTAATGGTCATTAATCCCCTCCTTTTAATCTATCTGGCAGTACGGGACAGGGTTGCCCACTATGCCCCTGTTTGTTTTGCCAATAGAGCCACTCTCAATAAATGTTAAAACAGCCCCTTGGTAAAGAGTATCAAATCACCTTCTGGATCAGAACACAAAATAGCTCTGTATGCTGATGATGTCTTCTTATTTTTTCAGGATCCAGAAGACTCAATTAAAAATTACAGAACAATTGACTTTGAAATTTGGGCAGGTATCAGGTTTCAAAATGATAAATCTGAAATTTTAGGAATTAATATTCCCAAAAAGGTCAAAACGAACTGTTGTCAGCTCCATGAACTTAAATGGAAAAAAGAATCTTTAAAATATTTAGAAATACACACTGCGGAGAAACAAAATTTTTAAGGCAAATTACCCTCCACTGCGGAATAAATAATAAAAGGCCTGGAGAAATGGACTATGATATTTCTTAGTTAGGCAGAGTAGCCTTGATTACGGTTGAGTGTCCTTTCAAAGTTGTTATTTGTTTCAGTGCACTCCTGACAGGACATTAAAAACATGGCAGGATGTGCTATCAAAATTCGTACCGAAAAATAAAAGATACAGGGTGAGTTTGAAAGTTCTGTATAACATAAAAAGTAAGCGTTCCCTAATTTGATTAGAAAGGAAAAAAAGTGATCCAGGTAACTACAGTCCTGTTAGTTTGACATCTGTAGTATGCAAGGTCTTGGAAAAAAATTGGAGGAGAAAGTAGTTAAGGACATTGAGGTCAATGGCAATTGGGACAAAATACAACATGGTTTTACAAAAGGTAGATCGTGCCAAACCAACCTGATCTCCTTCTTTGAGAAGGTAACAGATCTTTTAGAAAAAGGAAACGCAGTGGATCTAATTTACCTCGATTTCAGTAAGGCATTTGATATGGTTCCACATGGGGAATTATTAGCTACATTGAAAAAGATGGGGATCAATATGAAAATTGAAAGGTGGATAAGGAACTGGTTAAAGGGGAGACTACAACGGGTCATACTGAAAGGTGAACTGTCAGGCTGGAGGGAGGTTACTAGTCGAGTTCCTCAGGGATCAGTTTTGGGACCAATCTTATTTAATCTTTTTATTACTGACCTTGGCACAAAAAGTGGGAATGTGCTAATAAAGTTTGTGGATGACACGAAGCTGGGAGGTATTGCTAACAGAGAAGGACCGGGATATCATACAGGAAGATCTGGATGACCTTGTAAACTGGAGTAATAGTAATAGGATGAAATTTAATAGTGAAAAGTGCAAGGTTATGCATTTAGGGATTAACAACAATAATTTTTGTTATAAACTGGGGACACATCAGTTGGAAGTAACAGAGGAGGAGAAGGACCTCAGAGTATTGGTTGATCACAGGATGACTATTAGCCACCAATGTGATATGGCCGTGAAAAAGCTAATGTGGTCTTGAGATGCATCATGCGAAGTATTTCCAGTAGAGATAAGGAGGTGTTAGTACCGTTATACAAGGCACTGGTGAGATGCCATCTGGAATACTGTGTGCAGTTCTGGTCTCCCATGTTTAAGAAGGATGAATTCAAACTGGAACAGTTACAGAGAAGGGCTACTAGGATGATCCGAGGAACGGAAAACCTGTCTTATGAAAGGAGACTCAAAGAGCTTGGCTTGTTTAGCCTAACCAAAAGAAGGCTGAGGGGAGATATGATTGCTCTCTCTAAATATATCAGAAGGATAAATACCAGGGAGGGAGAGGAATTTTTTAAGATCAGTACCAATGTGGACACAAGAACAAACTGGCCATCAGGAAGTTTAGACTTGAAATTAGACAAAGGTTTCTAACCATCAGAGGAGTGAAATTCTGGAACAACCTTCCAAGGGGAGCAGTGAGGGCAAAACATATATGTGACTTCAAGACTAATCTTGATAAGTTTATGGAGGAGATGGTATGATGGGATAGCCTAATTTTGGCAATTAATTGATCTTTGACTATTAGCGGTAAATATGCCCAATGGCCTGGGATGGGATGGGATCAGAGTTACTACAGAGAATTCTTTCCTGGGTGTCTTGCTGGTAAGTCTTGCCCAGATGCTCGGGGTTTAACTGACTGCCATATTTGGGTTGGGAAGGAATTTTCCTCCAGGGCAGATTGGCATAGGCCCTCGGGGGTTTCGCCATCCTCTGCAGTGTGGGGCAAAGGTCACTTTCTGGAGGATTGCCTGCACCTTGAAGTCTTTAAACCACGGTTTAAGGACTTCAATAGCTCAGACATAGGTTAGGGGTTTGATACAGGAGTGGGTGGGTGAGATTCTGTGGCCTGCATTGTGCAGGTCAGACTAGATGACCATAATGTCACGGTTTGAGGACCATAGACTTCAATGTCTGACCTTAAAGTCTATGATTAAAACGTGATCAACAGGGTTAACGACAGACCACCCAAACACTGGGTAAAACTCAAACAGGACAGGAGCCCAAATATGGCTACTTGTAATTATTAGGTTAAAAAGAAATTTAGATCAAAAATTAAAAAAAAAAAATCACCCACTCATCTATGCCACATTGGCAGCTTTGGACAGCTTTTTTTTTTTCCTTGTCAACCAAGGCCCTTTCATTGACACTGCCTAAAAATAAATTCCTGGTTATTAAAGTGCCTATTTGTTGCAGCTAAGAGCTGAGATTATGCAACTCAGACAGCTGTTCGTGTGTCCTGATTTGAAATCATACCAAGAGATATGTAATATAAACTATATAAAAATCTTATATTTTCAGTATTTATAAGTCAAACATTTTACTGTGAAATCTGGCTACAAGGCAGCTCTATCTAGACCTTTAACCACATTTGTGGAGTTGACCCAGGAAGAAGTTAGAAATTTTGTTCCAAAATACATACAATTCTGATTGAAAAATACGTTGATAAGAAAAGCAGACGAAAAGATGGGAGGGGGATGTGGACAAATTATATGGGAAAGTGGGTCTCTCCTCTATACGGGAAAGGGGATATACATCCTCAATTTGGGTAGCTCAAGGAAAATGCAAAAGTTACAGTGTACATGGCATTGGACTCCAGTTAAGAGCCATCGTATTTTTGCTACTATGGAGGCTATCCACTGGAGGGTTTTCGGGGATACAGGAACATACTTGTACATGTTGTGGTTGCATCCAAGAATTGGACAATTTTTGGAGGAAATTATTAAAGATACACATCTTCTGACAAAATGCTGGGTTGCTAGCAGTCCCCAAGCTGCTTACTTAATGCTCCAGTAAAGGATCTGCATTTTAAACAATGAGACAAGTGTTAGCCAAAAGGGCCCGATTCTCCCTGGAGCTTACCCAATTACGCCAAGAGCGGAAACAGGTAGGGAGGTAGTACCATTTTATTGATCGATCATCTGGCTGGGTGTTTGTCGGTCCTAATGCCCGAGAGAGAGAGACACACCTTATGGGGGATGGCCTTTACCTTTAAAACAAACAACTTTGTTTGTGTCTTTATTTTTATTTATTTGGCTGACCTTATAGGTCCTGTATAATATCTATATATTATAATAAAATATATATATATATATATATCAAAAAAAATATAAGCAATATATATACTATATCATCATAATCCATCATATATAAGTAGCTGCAGCTGCGATACATTTTTATAAAGAAGAGAGAGATAATAAGATATCTATATTATTATACTAACTATTGCTACATACTATTCATGCATGATGAGAATGCCTATGACCTAACTTTGGCCATAAAAAGCTTAATAAGCAAAAAAGACACAACACTGCACTGCTGCTGATAAGCGCCAAGCATGCAGCAACAAAGCAGCAAAAGCAAGCTAATAGCTGATAATAGCTGAGGCTTTCTTTTCTCTGCTTTGCTCTCTTGCATTTGATTTACTTGACTTTAGCTACCTCTAGCCTTACTACTACCCTAGCTAAGGGTAAACAAGGTTTATTTTTATCTTTAACAACTAGACTTCGTATTGCCCCTTATTGGAAAAACGTGATTCCTCCTCCTATGGAATTGTGGTATTATAAAACATGGACTGTCCTTGTAATGGAAAAGCTTTCACACCAAGTACGTACACAAGAAGAGCACCAAAAAGAGGAGAAGTATTTTGAAATTTGGTCATCCTTTTTCATGTACTCAGAAGAGGAGGGCTCCCCTGCCAGTAAGCCGGAATCCTTAGCCAAGTTCTTTGAACAGTCACCTGATCCTGAATAAGTAACGTACGATGTACGATAACATTTTATTGTAATTAAGTTACTGGAACTTAAAAAAAAAAAGCAAACCTTTTTTATTAAGTTAGATGGTAACTTTCCTACAGCTGGAAACTGGGGAACACGTTAATCCTGTTATTTAGAACAAGGCCAGATTGAGAATTACAGGAGTATGGAAGGTGTTTTAACTTAAAGATACGAATACATCAGCATAAGTGGAAAATCAATCATAATGTACATGCACAAGAGGACTAAATTAAGACTGCCTAGGCAACTTTAATTTGGGCGTTACCTGATCTGAGCACTCAACTTTGCAACCAGGGCTTTGGAGCGGAGCCTGGAGCTAGAGCGCGGAGCAGCAGTGGAGCTACAGGTTTTTGCCTGGAGCTGGAGCGGAGCCGGAGCACAGCTCCAAAGCCCTGTTTGCAACCTTTATGTTTTTTTGGCATATATTTAGATTGCATTAAAAATGAAGTTACAGCTATTTTGATGTCTGTTGTCTTATCTATATAAAATATGAATATCATTTAGAGTTAGTGACTTGCAATAATGATGACTGACTATTTTGGACGAATACTGATGTTCCTCGATTTCACAAAAAGAGGGAAAGTACAGCCATTTCGTGAGTGAGAGAGAAAAATGACTGGGGATGGGAATCAGAAATAGTGTATTTTTCACCTATTTAGTTCAGAATGACTGTACCCAAGTAGATCAATATTTAAAAAAAACAAACACCCATTGCTGAAACAAAGCATGGAAAAATTCAAACCCCCCCACAGAATTCTCTCCTGGAATCAATGAAGTGAAAAATGGGATAGCTGGACCATTCTGCAATTAACTAATACAATCATTGCAGGTGACCAATGTGTGTGTCTAGCTTACATCATGTATATATGCATGTCATCTTTCAAAGTTCAGTAATTTCATACAACACATTCTCCTCCACAGGCATGATGAGTATTGCCAGGTGATCAAATAAGAGTAATTTTCATTGTTAGCCGTGAAACACAGCAGCTTATTTTTACCAATAAACTTGCACAGAAACAGAATCAACAAAGGAACCGTGGAACGTGTCCTGTGAATAGAAGTAAACAAGAAAAGTTCTGTATAGCTTTTAGGAACATGCACTGATTGTAAATTTTAAACAGCACTGCTCTGCTTTTGTTAGGTTCTTTCCTGAATTTCTGATAGGCAAAACCAAGTAAAATTCTAGGAGAGCAAGTCTAAATTGGATGGGCTGTCAAAACCTTTGAAATAAAGTTAAAAATATAAAATCAAATTTACAGATTGCTAAGAGCTACAGTTATCACATCATCTGATGCTCTCAAAATCTTCTAGCGTCTTTACTCCCTAATACAGCCAATGTTATGACAAAGAATGCCTGGAACCAGAATGATTTGACATAACTGCTGTTGCTATCAGCAAACTGCATGCTACTTAGACAGGAACAGACAAAAACATTTACACCCGCCTCCAAAATTTAACAAATGCAAACCTAGAAATTAAACAGTAATGGAGTACTCATGGGTATTCATGTTTCTCAGATATCTACCTTTGTCCTTCGTGTCTATTTCTGGCTAGCAGGCGTACGGTAAAACATTTTTAGTTGCTAAGAGAGGACCATGCTAAATGAAGGTTCACTTCTCCTTCCAGGACCCACTGCAACAGTTACCTAGTGCACTATGGCTAACAGAAGCCAAGTCTAAACTCAAGGGGAAGAGACTAAGTAGTTGGACCAAGACTATGGAATAACCTGCCCAAGGGGATCAGGAAGAGCCCTTGCCATCTTCCCATCAAGCTGCATAATTTACCTCTGCCGTTTTGTGACCAACACCCAACTGCAGCAGCACTAACACTGTTTGTTTGAACCAAAACCCTATCAGGGACCGTAGCAAGGTCTGAGCACTTCTGACACTCAACTGCTAGTGTGGACAGGACTCTAGTTAGGTACACTGCACCTCTGAGAAAGGTATGTAGTTTATCCTGCTCTCAGTTTCTTGCATTATCATCCTATCCAGAGGGCACAGAGCTCTTGGTGACACATTTATAACATTCTGCACAAATCTGCTTCTCTATTTAAGGATCCCACCCACATTGCAATTAGTTCTTAAAAACTCTGCCATACACATTTTCAGCCGGGTTCTATTCAAAGAATCTTTCTTTACATTGGGCATGGTTACAAATAGAGTATCCATTTCAGATTACCAGGTTTCCAGTAATTAGCCCAATGTAGTCACAATTTTCGTATGTATATAATTTTAAAATTCATGAACCAAAAGTGACATAATATATTTCACTATTTAAGGCTTGTCTACACTGTACTTAAAAAAGCCCCCCGCAAAAGACAAAAGTTTTGCTGATGCAAGTGGCACTGTGAACATGTCTCTGTTGGCAGGAGTGCTCTCCTGCCGACAAAACTAATGCCACTCGTGGCGCTGGAAGTATTTTTTTTTTTGGCAAAAGTGCAGAAAAAGCACCAAAAAAGACCATTTACACACGCTGACTTTTAGCGACAAGGCTGCGTCGATACAGCCTTGTCACTAAAAGCCGTGTGGTGTAGACACGCCCGTAGTCCACTTTCAGTATGTATGTCACGTTATCCTTTTCTCCCTTTCAGCTGTTAAATGAAACACATCTGGTACCCAGTCTGGCTTCCTGTCCACCTACAACCAGCTACTCTGGTCCTCTGTACAACGATGTTCTCCCCCACTTCATTATCGGTCTCATGTCTGCCTATAACGTCTCTCAGGCTGCAGCGAGACACTCCATTTCCCCTAAACAGGTATTCTGGTCCCCTCTCTATATAGGCTAAAATCTCAGGAAGTATAATCCTAGCAAAACTTTCCAAACAGGGAGCAAGCACAGTCAGCAAGTTCAATCTTTGGCACAAGCCAGAAAATTAGTTGCCAGTAGCAGGGTGGAGAAACTAAAAGCTAGTTGTCCAGACACTTTAGAGCATGTCAGCAGTGCAGGGTTAGCCTGAGTGATCAGCATCTGGGTTAGCCTAGTTCAAGTGTCAGCAGCGCCACTTGTTCCATTCCGTTCATTTCCTTTCCCCCAAATGAACCAGTTAATCTGTTCTAATACTAACATCTTCACAATTTAGTTTACACTTCACTACGTAAAGAGCACCCTCATACTGTATGTAGAAAGTGTACAGCAGCAGTAGGCAACCTATGGCACGTGTGCCGAAGGCGGCACGCGAGCTGATTTTCAGTGGCACTCACACTGCCCAGGTCCTGGCCACCGGTCCGGGGGGCTCTGCATTTTAATCTAATTTTAAATGAAACTTCTTAAACATTTTAAAAACCTTATTTACTTTACATACAATAGTTTATTTACATCTTATAGATTTTAGAAAGAAGTTCTAAAAAAGTTAAAATGTATCACTGGCACGCAAAACCTTAAATTAGAGTGAATAAATGAAGACTGGGCACAGCACTTCTGAAAGGTTGACGATCCCTGGTGTACAGTATATGAAGATGCACTGTATGATATTGACTATCACAGTAGAAAGTGCTTCTAATTTGGCTACTAAGCACCAAATTCCAGTGAATGCACCCCTTGAACATTTATATTTAACACTAATTATCTGTGTAATCTTGAAATTCTCTATGAAAAAAAAATCACAGGAAGCGGACTGAAAGGAAGTTGAAACTGGTGGGGCACTGGTATTACAGCACTCAACAGGATTCAAACATGGAAACAATGAAATTCCTATTTACTCTCCAAGCAGAAATAAAAAAAATGAACCTAACAACCCCAGCCAGGGATGCATTAAAGCCTGCTGTATAAAATCACGACACATTAGAAATAGTTGGATTCTTTCCACTTTGCTAGTTCATGGTTTTCTAAACATTTTAGTTTCACAGATATTCCTCCAAGCCTTTCCACTGTTATTTTTCTCATGTAAACACCCCCCAAATGAGTAATACACTCCAACTCCACAAAAATCTGCATACAAATAGTTCTACACAACTTAATTTGTTACTGTCAGAAAAAACTGCGTACAGAAGCAGTGTTTTACAGTGGGCAGGGAGCGGCTACCACAAGATTGTTGTAGGATTAGTCCATTCCACCTACCTTAGAAAAAAAATTGTTATGATCCCACTCCAGAAGATTTATTACAGAGAAACAAAACTAAAAATAAGAACCTGTTACTTGGAGAAAAAGGATGCTGCAAAACAGCACCAGTGACACTGCCACTAAATTGCTAGATGACTTTGGGCAGATCACCTATCTTTGTATCAGCTTCCCCATCTCTAAAATGCAATAGTGACGCCTACCTTCACAAAGCACTTGACATCTGTAGATGAGAGTACTATTAGGTAAGGAAGTATTTCTGCCACTGAGTTAATAAAGAACAGATCAGGGCATTCTTGCCTTCTTCCCCTTATGGAATTATTCAATACGATTCTTGTTTTATTTTGAACTTAAGTTTCCCAACAGTCCATTC
The DNA here is from genome assembly GCF_016161935.1 of Mauremys reevesii. NCBI lineage: Eukaryota > Metazoa > Chordata > Testudines > Geoemydidae > Mauremys > Mauremys reevesii. The sequence goes on from NC_052643.1 coordinate 3,737,978, forward strand.
AGCTACACAGGGAAAAAAAAGCAGGACTTCCTGGATAATGGATGACTTGCTACCAGACGCCATTGATCAGCAAGTCTAGCACTTTGAGTGTCCATTATTTACGTTATAAAGTAGGCTTCAGTTTACGTAAGCTGTAAATATTAATTTGTGCAGCATTAATACTCGAGATCAAGAGTGCATCTATACTGAAGTCATATGATGGCACCACATCAAAAATATATAGTCAAGTCTTCAATCACCCCCAACATGTAGACAAAGTGGAGCCCAGTTTTACTCTAACAACTTATGATCACATCAATAGGACTGTTCTGAAGCATCCTTTAATTGGTCACCGGATGTATATTCTCCTATTTCATTTTCTGAGAGAAGTGTTGTTATTCCAAAGCAGCATGAACATTTCAAAACATTTACAAACTAGCTCCAAAACCCCACCAAAAAGAAAATCCAAACCACTTAAAATAAGAGATCAATGAACAAATTCATAAAAAAAACCAACAGGGAGTCTGGTGGCACCTTAAAGACTAACAGATTTATTTGGGCATAAGCTTTCGTGGGTAAAAAATCCACTTCTTCAGATGCATGGAGTGAAAATTACAGATGCAGGCATTATATGACGACACATGAATATATATATATATATATAATTATAATATTATATGTTATAATATATAATGCCTGCATCTGTAATTTTCACTCCATGCATCTGAAGTGAGGTTTTTTACCCACGAAAGCTTATGCCCAAATAAATCTGTTGGTCTTTAAGGTGCCACCAGACTCCTTGCTGTTTTTGTGGATACAGACTAACATGGCTACCTCCTGATACTGAACAAATTCATGTAATAAAATTCAAGTCAGGCTAGTGCTGATCAAATTTATCTGACTGGCGCCAAAAGCTGTGTCATTGCAACTGGCAACACATTTCAGAACTACTTTTCTCATTTTATAGGATTTCATTTTTTCCTCCCCTCCCTTCCCAGATACATTTAAAATGGAACTTGCTTGTTTTAGGAATCTGCTGAAGTGACCATTCACTGCAGTGTAACAAAAACAGTGGGAAAAGTAGATGAAAGCAAAAAAAAAAAATAAAAAAAAAAATTACTGTTTTGATCTTAGACTTGTCTTGAAATCTGATAAGAACCACCATAGACTATTACATTGCTTATATATAAATATTAAAGCATTCCTGTCACACTTACCCAGTATCCCTAGCCAATCTCTCTGGCGAGCACCCCCTTACCAACTCTGCTGCCTTAGCAGGCCCAGCTGGGTTTGGTACCTGCAGCAGACTTCCCTTCAGCTTCTCCGCACCTCCCCATACACTCACTTCCCCTAGGCAGCAGGCAGAGGGAGCAGGATCTGGGCAGCAGCCAGGGGGAGGAAGTGCCTCCAAGCCACACACCAGCTGCTGACTGTCCACTCACTGGCCCTTCCTACTTCCTTCACGCTGCTGCCGCCTGGAGTGCACTCCCCACGCAATGGGAGCTGGAAGCAGGAGATGGGTAGCTGTAGCAATGCAGAGGAAATGGCCAGAGCCAGCAAGCAGACCGTCAGCAGTCTTGTAGCAATCACAACCCATCCACAGGGAGAGAGGGGCCAGCTGGAGCTGCAGGACTCGGAGGGGGTAGGGCTGAGAGAGCAAAAGCAAGGGAACCGGGAGGAGTGAAGCAGGGGAGAGGGAGAGGATGAGGAGCAAGGTGGGTACCCAAAAAGGACGCAATGGAGTAGGTAGGTCACCTTAGCAAAAAGTTTGGGAACCACTATGGTACAGCTTCTTCAAACCAAGGTATTTATCTATCTACAGGAATGCAGCAGTCAGAGAGGGGGTTAAGACAAAAGGCCTACCCGTCTTACCTAAAGCTTAGCATCTCCCTCAAAGCAAAGGCAGCCCCAACGGATCCCCAGGAAAATCTACACTACAAAATTAAGTCAACTTAAGTCATGCTGACATTCAATTAATGTGGTGGTGGCTGTATCATTTTTTCATGTCCACCCTACGCTCCTTCTATGGGTAATGCACGTCCTCACCAGGAGCACTTCCATCATTTAACTGGCAGCGTGGGGCATTGAGGGGCTGTCAGCCCTGGGAGGCTCAATCTACCCAGACACTGTGGAGTTATTAGGTTGCTGTAGTGGGCAACTTACATCAGTGGGAGCAAAATTGTACCGTAGACACTTACAGAGTTACGTTGACGTAAGCTCCCTTACCTCAACCTAACGCTGTAGGATAGGCCAGGCTTTAGGCCTGGTCTACATTTAAAATTTAGGTCAGTATAGCTATATATCACTCAGGGGTGTAAAACAAAAATCCACGCCACAGAGCCACCCATAGCTATGCCAACCTACTCCCTAGCATAGACACAGCTAGATCCACGGAAGAATGTTTCCATCAACCTAGCCGCCCCCACTCAGGAAGGTGGTGTTCCTACAGCAGTGGTCACCAACCAGTCGATTGCGATCAACTGGTCGAGCCTAGAGGATCTCCCAGTCTACCACAATCTCTGGCAGCACAGTGTGGCTGCGGCTAAGGCAGACTCCCTGATTACCCTAGCCCGCTGCCCTGGGAGTCTCCCTCCGCGCGCTGCTTCTGCCTGCAAGCATTACCTCCCGCAGCTCCCATTGGGCAGAAGAGTTGCGGGGACACTGCTTGCAGAGAGGGGCAGCACACGGGGCCACGTGTCCCTCCTGCCCCCCCGGGGCTGCAGAGGCACATTGCCCCTTCTGGGAGTGATGTGGGGCCGGGGTAGGCACCACCACCAACCAGGAGCCGCCAGAGGTAGAATGCTGCCCGGCAAGAGGTCACACCCCAAGCCCCACCCTGAACCCCCTTCCCAAAGCCAGCACCCAGCCCTGAGCTCTCTGCTGGAGCTAGCACCCCATATCCCTTTCTGCACCCCAAGCCTCACCCTGAGCCCCCTCCCAGAGCCAGCACCCCAAGCCCCCTCCTGCACCCAACCCCAAGCCCTGAGCCCTCTGCTGGAGCCAGCACCCCATACCCCTTTCTGCACCCCAAACCTCCTGCACCCCAAGCCCTAGCCCACCTCCCAGAGCCAACACTCTGCTCCATCTCCCAGAGCCAGCACCACACACACCCTGCCCTCTCACCCTCCCTCCCAGAGCCCACATCCTGCACCGCCTCCCACACCCCAACATTCTGCCCCAGCCCGGAGCCCCCTCCTGCACCCAAACTCCCTGCCCCAGGCTCAGCCCAGAGCCTCTTCCCACACTGCGAACACCTCGGCCACAGCCCAGAGCTCGCACCCCTTCCCGAACCCCAAACCCCTGCCCCAGCCCGGTGAAAGTGAGTGAGGGTGGGGGAGAGCAAGCGACAGAGAGAGAGGGGATGGAGTGAGCCAGGCAGGCCTTTGGGGAAGGGAAGGGGCAGGACAGATCCTGGTTTGCCCTTAGATTCAAAAAGTGATCTTGGGCATAAAAAGGTGAGAGACCACTGTCCTACAGTGAAGGAAAAAACTTCCAGGACTTAAGATTGCATCTACACCATGGGGTTATGCCACCCTAGCTGTGCCACTGCCATCCCAGTAGCGTAGACATGGCCTCAGTCAGCATTTAATGAGACACTCAAGTTGTTTACAATTGTCAGCCTACCTTAAAAACACTTATCCAACTGGAGGGGTTCTTCAGAGTCTAAGTCTTGAGGGTTGATTTTGTTTTGTTTTTTCCCCCTTAAAGAAATCACCTCTGAGAATTTTCTCTTCTGTTAGGTGACGTTTTTTGTTGGATTTGCAGATTTTTTCATGCCCTAACAGCTAATGCTATCTGCCCACAACCGCACTACCAAGGATGCTGGTGGAAACAAGAACCACAGGAGTAATTTCAGTTCTATTAAGAGGCAAGAGTGGAAAATGAATGTTTGCCAAATGGAAAAAAATTCAATGGGTAGGTAAATAAAAATGGCTGGCTTCTCTGTACTTAGCCATGTCCTTCCAAAGATCACAGAGCAGAGCGGGAATGCTCGAGCTGTGGTGCAGGGATCATGCAGGTGATGACGACCATTTACTGGACAGGTCACATTAACAGCTTCTGCCCTGCACTACAAGTACTATTTTTTCTTTGAACCAATCCCCTGGAAGATCATAATCTCATACTATGTATGAAACAAAATGCTGTAGCACTGAACTGAAGGAAAAATGCCTAGGAATAAAACAAAGCGAGATAATCAAGCCTCGCCTATTCTATCCCTGTGCCACTAGCACTACCAATAAATACCCCCAAAAACCACAGGAGGTATCCAAGCTTCACTTGTCTTTCTTAGTGCTAAAATGGGCAAATCCTATTTCCTCACCTCAGTAAAAAATATGGTAGAAAAGCTATTTACAAAAACAGATCGTACAGACTGTCAAGTCCACTGGAGTCAGGTGAAGAGCACTGAACAGACATAACAGAGGGAGTGGGAGAAGGATAGCTCAGTGGTTTGAGCATTGGCCTGCTAAACCCAAGGCTGTGAGTTCAGTCCTTGAGGGGGCCACTTAGGGATCTGGGGCAAAAATCAGTACTTGGTCCTGCTAGTGAAGGCAGAGGGCTGGACACAATGACCTTTCAGGGTCCCTTCCAGTTCTATGAGATAAATAATATATGGAGATGATACTTTTTTTTATAACTCAAGGAATAAGTTAACAAGTCTAAGAGACTAATTGTTTTAAGCACTAAGTGACAAGTGGAAGAACAGCAGGGAGAGAATAGATATTTAAGAGTGTCCGGGATCTTGGGGTAGATGGAGAGGTAGGGAAGGGATCCTGTAATGTGTGTGTAAAAGTTTTAAATCAATCCTTGAATTGCTGGCGCTCAATAATAAAGGAAAACCACTCCCCTTGGGGAGAGTCTAGAATTCTTTTGCAAAATCCAGTTAATTCGCAAGGGAAGAGTAGCACTACAACTGTGATTGAAGTAAATGTCAGTAACATGTTAAGAAACACCTGACATCACTTGTGCTGGAACAGAATCCTTTTCCTGATCTTAGTCCAGTAGCAGTGTAGGAAAATGGAAGAGGGATTTGGGCATTACACTACTGTACCTAGCAAATCAGACATTTTTCTGCAACGCTAAAGCACTGGAACACCGACACTAAAAAATGTACATGGGGTAATGAGCTTTGGGGAACAGAATGATGTGCAACATCCCTTGTCCGCAGAGACATAAAATGGCTGCATCGGATTGAGTCAGACTGGGGCATGGGAAGACGTTTTCAGTAAGCTTTTTCTCATCACCACCAGCTCTGAGAGTCCTTGGGAGTGAGGTCTGAAGCTGAACTTTTCCCTCAAACTGCTTTTCAAAAGGATACCCAAAGAAGGGAATCTACCACCTTGAGAATGAAATAAACCTTTGTGTAGATTCCTGCTGTTTAGCAATTGTTTTCCGTAAGTAGTTATTTCCTGTTGAACGTTTTAAAACAAGTACAGTATTACTATACATAAAGGACACCAGATACAAGCCTGTAAAAAACTATTTCAATTATACAGTGTCCTGTACTGTGTGTTATAAATCAAAATCATAGGAGTGGAAGGGATGTCAAGAGGTCATCTAGTCCAGTCCCCTGCACTCAAGGCAGGACTAAGTATTATCGATACTAGACCATCCCTGACAGGTGTTTGTCTGACCTGCTTTTAAAAATCTCCAACGATGGAGATTCCACAACCTCCCAGGGCAATTTATTCCAGTGCTTAACCACTCTGACAGGAAGTTTTTCCTAACGTCCAGTCTAAACCACCCTTGCTGCAATTAAGCTCATTGCTTCTTGTCCTATCCTCAGAGGTTCAGAACAATTTTTCTCATGCCTTTTTGTAAAAAGCTTTTATGTACTTGAAAACTGTTACCATGTCCCCACTCAGTCTTCTCTTCTCCAGACTAAACAAACCCAATTTTTTCCAATCTTCTATCAAAGGTCATGTTTTCTAGACCTTTAATCATTTTTGTTGCTCTTCTCCAGACTGTCTCCAGTTTGTCCACATCTTTCCTGAAATGTGGCATCCAGAACTGGACACAACACTCCAGCTGAGGCCTAATCAGCGCAGAGCAGAGTGGAAGAATTGCTTCTCGTGTCTTGCTTGCAACACTCCTGAATGATGATTGTGGTTTTTTTTGTAGCAGTGTTACACTGTTGACTCATATTAAGCTTGTGATCCACCATGACCCCCAGATCCCTTTCTGCAGTGCTCCTTCCTAGGCAGTCATTTCCCATTTTGTATGTGTGCAACTGATTGTTCCCTCCTAAGTGGAGTACTTTGCATTTGTCCTTATTGGATTTCATCCTATTTACTTCAGAGCATTTCTCCAGTTTGTCCAGATCATTTTGAATTTTAATCCTATCCTCCAAAGCCCTTGCATCCCCTCCCTGCTTGGTATCATCCACAAACTTTAGAAGTACTCTCTATGCCATTATCTAAATCAGCAGTTCTCATACTGTGGGCTGGGAGCCCAAAGTGGGTCTAGACCCCATTTTAATGGGGTTGCCAGGACTGGCATTAGATTTGCTGGGGCCTGGGTCCAAAGCCTAAACCCAAGGCCGCCACCTGGGGACAAAGCTGAAGCCCGAGCCTCACTGCCCTGGACTGATGCTGAAGACCGAGAGCTTCACCCTGGTCAACGAGGCTCAGGTTACAGGACCCCCTCCCAAAGCTGAAGTCAGTGGGCCATGGCTTTGGCCCCCTGCCCAGGGCGGCAGGGCTCGGATGGGCTCAGGCTTTAGTTCCTCCTCCTGGAATCGTGTAGTAATTTTTGTTGTCAGAAGGGGGTCTGGGTGCAATGAAGTTTGAGAACCGCTGATCTAAATCACTGAAGATATTGAGCATAACCCAGCCATACATTTTTTAAAATTTATTCCATCACCAAATTCTGGTAACAAACTGAAAACAGTCAGATACCAGGATTTTTAAAACAAAAGTTGGTAAAAATATTACTGCAAAAATTCAGGCAAAAAGCTAAAAAACAAAAGCTGACATTCAGTCCTAGTCTCTCCCCACATATTTTTGCATATTCAGCATGCTGCATAAAATTTAGACCTTTAATACCTAGGCACACTATAAAATATCCTTCAAATAAATTTGATGGATTTTTCTGTTGTGTTACATAGCCTTATTACTACTCCAAGTTGCTTGCATGCCAGTTTTATTCTTTAAACCTATTTAAAATCAAGTGGAGAAAACTCTCCTAGAAGAGTTGCCATAATAGACAATACCAGCACTGAAGAGGTTGTTCTGTGGCATGTAATGTATTGCTAAAGTTCACAATGCATATTGTTATCCCAACAAGCTTTGGATCAATCACACTCTGCATTAAATACATTTGCCTGCAGGTCAAATAGTTACAAAGCTGGGTCAGTAATCTGTGTGCTGGGCAGGATTCCCACTGGGTGGCCCACCTAACTACAGGACTAAAATCCTGACTGAGATCAAGAGTGTATTCCACACTTCCAGCGATCAAATCTGATTAAACCACTCAAAGATATTCTATCCAGACTGAGCCAAATGTAATGAAGCTTGGAATTGGCACAAACTGTGTAATCTGAATTAATTTAAAAAAGGACATTCAAGTAATTTAGATACAAATTTGACCCTATTTTGAAATGGTTCTAATCTAGTGGACTAATTCTCTGGAGTCTTTTGTGGGCACATGCTGCAGATTAACTCCATATGTGAACACTTATTCTGGAATAAGTGCCTTGCTCCTGTTTAACTTTCAAAGTGGTTTAAGTTAATCAGGAACAACTCCATGAGCAGACAAGACTTAAGAATCTGGATTTATTTTTTTTTAAATGCATTGCTCTTGATGAGACTGAGAAGACACTGTTATTCTAGTGGAAAGTACACAGGAAATGTTTTTGCTCCCATGCTCCCTCTGCTGGCTCTGAATCAGCTGTTAACTAAAACTAGTCTGAGAGCTGTGCTTTCCTATGGCAAAAAAAAGTTGGTTGATTTCAGCTCCATCAGAAATAAAAGGGGAAGTGCATGCTTGCCAAAAGAAAAAGGGGGAAAGGACATAAGTTGCAAAGAGATGGCTTTCAGGCTTCAGAATGTATTGGAAGATTTAAGAAGATTTTTTTCCAATCCTAAAATAAGTTGAGGACAGAGTACAATGCTTTTATTTTGATGGCAGTACAGAGTTTGTACAGAACAAATTGTGGAACGTCAGCAAGAATGTGGGTGTCTTTCCAAAAGTGCCAAAACTGAATCGCTACCAAGAACCCAGTTCACATTTGATAAAGGCTACAAGACACGTCAGTTAGATATTTTAAATAAATAGAGCTCAACTCCTTTCTCAGGATATTGAATTGCAGAGCATGTGAAGTTGTACTAGTAAATTAAAATTAAATCCACTGTTTAGAGGTCAGCTCTCAAGGTTACTATGCAGGATTGTTCCCCTTCGTGGTGTCTGAAATTATTTTTTAACCTACAAAGACCACTAAACCTAATCAACTTGCGTGTAGGTTTTAGGTGCATAAAATCAAGCCTACAGTTATGTCATTAGGGAGACATATGCTACACTTCTAGAACCAATAGAGCTTTGTGTGTAGTACTAATAAGAGTAATAAAACAGGCTATGTTTGCAGATTTTTATTAGTCTAATTAGTTCAGTGTTGTCTTAAAATACAATATCCCTATATTTGACCAATTAATACACTTTTTGCAGGGATAATTAAACTGAACATTTGTTTCTTCTGAAGAAAAACAGGAGCTGTGGACTTGATTTAAAGCAACCCAGGTATGTTCAAGGTTGCTTTTTCCAGCTACATTGCAGTAGACAGTCACTTGTAGCATATTAATCTTATTTTTTTTACGATAAAGGATTTTTTTTCCTGTATTACCACCACCTGATCAATATGAACCATTGTTTCCAATACAAACTATGAAACAGGTACTCACATGACTGACACCTAGGTTTGATAGACTCTTCTGTCCTACCTCCTGTAGCCAGTACATTACTCTTCAGTGTCCCTCCCCGCCACCTCCAACCCCCAGATGCACAAAGCCAAATTGTGCATCAAGGAGAGCATAGACTAACTAACAATGAATATCAGCAAGGGATGAGAGACGAAGGTAAAAATAAAGACCTTCATTTTCAAGGTTTACTTTTTGGAATTCAGGTTTAACAATCAGGTGGACTAACGCATTTGGGGATTGATCGTTTCTTCGAGGTGCTACTTGAGAGATCTCATGCAGAAGTAACAATACATGAGCCATACTGTTAATTTAGTATTTCCACACATTTAAAAATTAAGGAAGATCCTATCTGATCCTCAAATGGTCATCTGAAGACTGTTTATACTTAAGCTAGCCAACCACCAAATACACAGCACAGGTAAAATGGCAACTGGCCACATGGGAATTATTTATGTTGATAAATGTTTTTTTGATTTAATCCTAATTTTGAAAACTATATTTGGTGTATAAATCAGATTTTTTTAAAGGACTGACGCAGACCTGGAAGATGGAGGGCAAAACACAATTTCTCCTTTTTTAAACTGCCAAAAGAATAATTTATATGAGGGGTGTAATAATGAACCTGTGTAGTCCAAATGGACAGGTGGTAAATGTGAATAACTACGTATTTGGATAGATCAAAGTGAAAAACAACTAACTAACAAGGAGCATCAGATGGCATTAACCAAACAGAATTGATCAAGCACATGGGACAGATGAAAGGGAACCAAGAAACCAACAGTCACAGGAATTGCCAATAAGGGGGTCAAGGTAACCAAGCAGCATGTAATGGAGCAGGACAAAAAGATTATAGAAGGTAAGATCTGAGAGCCACATGCCAGGACAAAATGAGAACAGAAGCAAAGGAGAAGAGTTGTCTGAGAAAATATACAATTGGTATATTACCTCCGGTCACAGTAGTAATACAAGAATTTCCAAGTTGAAAAAGACTAGTTATTTGCATGACAGCATTAATTCGGCAGCAGGACATCCGTGTTTAAATTAATGACAATGAAAGAAAAGGGGTTAATGCTGCAAAACACCAAGTGAAAAGAGTGCAAGACTACTGCATTGTCACACAAGGTCAGGGAGATAACCATGTGTCAATTACACTTGTTCAGACAGTAAAGCAGCAGCCCATCCTGAGTGACAATTCCATACAGTTCACAGCATTTGCAGACTGGAAAGATCCTGCTAGATTGCACCTGCTTCATGAAATTTCAACAGGCCACAAGGAAACAAACACAAAAGGAAAACACTGACCATCTGGGTACTGCACCCCTAACACCAAAAACAGTTTTTTATAGTTGGGAATATTAAGTCAAGTATATACAAGAAAAACTTACAGGGATACTTTAAAAAAATATATAACTGTTTCCTTTTGTATATTGGAAATTTGCCCCCAGTTCCTGCCATCAAGGCCTGTGCCTCAAACCTTAATTTCAGAAAGATAAATACCGGCCTAATGCTGAGTTCCAGTAACAGCTGAGAGCTTCAGTTCCACAGAGTAACCTTAGGGACACTGTCATTCAATAAAAATGAAATGAGAGAGAGAAATTAAGACATTGTCATCTGACTTTGTATATTAAATAGAGCATGGAGGCGGATATAGCTTTGTCTAGAAGGATGATGGAGGTTTGAAGGAAGAAAAGTAATTAATATTTGTACACTTTTTTTAATGCTCAAAGTCAAGCAATTAATTGCAGCTTCAAGGAAGTGTACTGGTATGACAGATGTCAATAAAGTTCAGATTACTGAACAGATTTCCACCAGATTCATGCCTAGCGTCTGAGAACCAGTTCAAATCCTCAATAAAAGTAGTTTTCAGCACAAACTCCAGGTCAAAGTTAGGGTTACTGGCAGAGCAGTATATGCTGCTTCACTCCACACCCAAATTTTTAGTTTCTAGTTCTACTAGTCTCTGAATAAGCATGCATACACTTAACGAAGGGTGTTTGTAGAGATGCAAGTTATGTATTTACAATAAAAGCAAAATTATACTGCATCCAAATCTTAAGAACCATGATGCTCCATTACCCAGCTTGCAATGTTGATTAAGAAATTCACATAACAAGGAGCCTTGAGACATTTAATTTGAAGGTAGGAAGAGTATCTGGAATGCCATGTCACTTACCATCAAAAAGCAACAGTTACTGCAAAAGAAAAGGAAAGGTTCAGCATTCAGGATTTAATCAATCTCTAAAGCTGTTCGAATGCACTGCTTTGAAGAGTTGGCTATTGCAATGATCTTTATGCTTAGCAGCTATGGCATAAAAAAAAAAAATCTAGGTAATGCTAGTTTGTCATGGACAATACCATTTTAGCACCTGCACCAGATAATCTCCTCTGTATCCGATTCATATCCACTCGGATGAATGGTTTATTCTATACTATACCCAGTTAAGAACTGTGACCCACTAACCAAACTTGCCCTAAAAAGATGCTTCACGACATCCACTTGGTTAATTGTAACCACAGAGCCCATGAATCACGTTCTATGAACTAGGTCAGTGGTTCTTAACCATGAGTATCCGTACCCTTGAGAGTATGCAGAGGTCTTGCAGGGGTACATCAACTCATTTAGCTATTTGCCTAGTTTTATAAGTCTACATAAAAAGCACTAGAGAAGTCAGTACAAACTAAAATTTCATACGACTTGCTTACATTGGTCAATGTAAGTACAATGTTTATATTCCAATGGATTTATAATTATATGGTAAAAATGAGAAAATAAGCAATTTTTCAGTAACAGTGTGCTGTGACATATTTATGTCTGATTTTGTAAGCAAGTGGCTTTTAAGTGAGGTGAAACCTGGGAGTATGCAAGACAAATCAGACTCCTGAAAGGAGGTACAGTAGGTCTGGAAAGGTTGAGAGCCACATTCAACTTTCATGCTACAAAGGAAAGGACAAACCATCTACTAACATTCAATTTCATAATGACCAGGATCAAGGAGGAGGGAAACATCTTGGGTTTTTTCTACACAAGGCTTTTTTTAAAGCACTACTACTTTTAGCTGACAAAACTAATGCAACAAGCCACTAGCATGTATAATTTTCAGTTTCTAAGTCGAAAAAAAATTACATGACACCAAAAGTGTGTTATTAAAAAACCACACTTAAGACAGCCTTTCATATGTATAAACCTGCTGTTCAATTATAAAAAAGTTAACCTAAGTTCGTTCATAAATAATATTTTTATTATAAATTCCAACAGCATTCAGACAGTGGGTGTTCCACTGCTTAACTCTGTACATTTCACTGTGATAATTAACTCCATTTTATAGATAAGGAACTGAGGAAGCAGAGTTTCACAGCAAGTTGCTAACAGAGTTGGAATTAGAATTTCAGAGATTTCTGGCTCCCTAACCTGTGCTTAATAAACTACGACACTGCCTCTCTAAATATTAAAATTAATACTCCACTATTTGTGAGCGCTCGTTTGATATTTCTGACAGTTAACTAAAAACAAAAACACAATAAGCAAAATCTGAAAGGTTGGTGGATACCAATATGAGCAAGGTAAGTACAGAACTCTGCAGAGAACTCAAATGTTTGCCTTCCCTTTGAGCAAATGGGTTTAACATGTAAATTCAAATGTGTCAGCATTTGTCACTGGCATTCTCATTCATAATATGACCAGGGAGCACAAAGAAGCAATAAATACTTTGATCACTAATCTGTAAATAAAAAATGACATGTATTTAGTATATTGCAATTCAGGGGGGAGGGATAGCTCAGTGGTTTGAGCACTGGCCTGCTAAACCCAGGGTTGTGAGTTCAATCCTTGAGGGGGCCACTTAGGGATCTGGGGCAAAAATTGGTCCTGCTAGTGAAGGCAGGGTGCTGGACTCGATGCCCTTTCAAGGTCCCTTCCAGTTCTAGGACATTGGTATATCTCCAATTATTACCTTTATTACCTAGAAGGGAAGATATTTTGCATCTCTTCATTGGGGTCTATATGCACTAGGCAAGTACATTGTTGCAGGGACACTGGATGCATGTAATTATGACTGCACCATGTGTCCCTACAACAGTCAAACTACGATTTAACAAATATTGGACTGACTTGTAAGGCAACATTTCTACTTACATATAAAAATCCTGCCAAGCTACCATTAACTCTGTAGCTGGCAGTCTGGAATCCCTTATGCTAACCACCAATAAGTTCTGCACTAGCAATAGAAATTGGAAGAGCTAAAACTGCTAAAAATGATGTTTCTTACATGACTAGCACTGGTATTTCTACACATGCATGCAGGAGGAAAAGCAGCTCTGTAAACAGGATTCAGAAAGAACACTGGTCTCATGTGAGTGTTGATATATTTTAAGCAAGACAGAAGTGATTCATTTGGATTCTTAAGGACATAATGCAGATGGGGAAGAGAAGGATAAGTACCACCCCCGTTAGCTTGCTAGCCAGCCAAACATCATACAAAGATGAAGAGTACAACAAATTGGCCCTAAGGACGGTGAGTTATAGGGGATACAATGGCTATTCCACATTATGAGGTGGTAATTTTTTCTGGATTCCCCTGTGATCAGGCACATGCATGGACAGATCTGACATTAAGGTTTATATCAGATCTTTACACACATAAGAGGGAGGAGGACAGGACAATGAGAAAAATACAACCAGCCCAATGACTAAGACAGGTCAAGAGATGACTGGCCCGTTAATAGAAAAACAATGCAAATCTACAAAAATGTGAAATTAAAGTTAAGTAAAAAAAATCCAGCTTTGGTACAATACACCTTTACCCCAATATAATGTGGCCTGATATAACACAACTTTGGATATAACGCAGTAAAGCAGCGCTCGGGGCGGGGGGTGCGCACTCTGGCGGATCAAACCAAGTTCGATATAACGTGGTTTCACCTATAACGCAGTAAGATTTTTGGCTCCCGAGGACAGTGTTATATGGAGGTAGAGGAGTACTAGAGACAATTCACAGATTAAATTTCTAGTTAGCTCACCCACCCTGTCTCTCTCAACAATCTATCTTTTATTGGACCCACTTCTGATGGTAGGAGAAAGACACAATTTTGAGCCACACAGAGCTATTCTTCAGGTCACTAGTTCTCATTAGTAATTTACAGATTGAGTTTTATAATAGCTCGTTTTCTCGAATTAGATTTGTCAAAAGAGGAAAGATGTAACAAGTTGGACAATATATTTGCTTTTCTCTCTCTCTCTCGCCTGTCTTTCAACTATTTTCAGAATTTTTGTTTTTGTTTAGATTATTTTTATAACATTTTAGCAAAATGTCCTATAAAGGCAACACTGAGAAACTTTTTTAGAATACTACAAATAAATTACTCAGGCCATTGGCAAATTCAATAATTAACTTTTGGTCTTCTATTGCATTTATTTAGCACTTTTCATCCAAAGATCTTTCAAGAGTTCACAAAGTATCCCCATTTTAGAGTGCTCAACTGAAGCAAACCAGGGTGCACGGAGAACTAGAAACTACATCTCCTGACTCCTAGCTCCTCATTGTTAGAAAGACAGGGTGATCAGGTGGCTACAATCAAAATGAACTATACATGTGGGATCATTTCATCAACTACTGTGATGAAACATGATGACATCTACTAGCACACAAAAAGTTTGTAGTCCAAGAGTCAAAGATGCTCTCTGAACCAGGCATCGGTGACAGGAGACAGCCCGCACACCTGCTACACAGTTTGTGTGTCTCGGAGTTACGCTTTCTAGTACTCCAGGGACAGGCTAATGCTTGGCCCAGAATCATCTTACTCAAGTGGGCTCCTACAGTTACAAATTAATAATGGTTTGTTACTACAATCATTGAGCTACCCCAAAGTGAAGCAGATTGCGGGGGTCTAAGAGTGGGGAAGGGGTACGGTACAAATTCAGCAAGACAGAAAAGTTAACTTCCCACTTATCCCTTGAACTGCTACCTTTAATCTAAATAATTTTAGCTCATATACTTTACTCCATAAACTGGACCATGTAAAAAGGGTAAAAAAAGCCACTCCCACTTGTCTGTAAAAATATTTACTCAAATGTGACAGACACCTTCCTTTTCTTAAAAAAAAGAAATTTAACTGACAACGCAACCAAGAGACACTTAAAGACTAGTGATTTTCCATCCATTTGTGTCTAAAAAAAGAAAATCTTACCACCATAATGCACACAAGCAAAAGCCTCATTAGAATTTGAGTCGGATCACAAATAACATCAGTCAGAGGAGTAAACCAATGGCCTTCTGAAAATATAGCTTATTTCTAAAGAATTAAGCCTTTCAAAGAAGGTTCATCTTCCAAATACAAGTAGCCCCTTTCTTTGTGACTGGGAGTTCACAGAGAAAAGAATTGAAAATTTCAGTACAAGGGTATTCACAAATATTTATTAGAACGAATGAAACGCCTGTATTATCACAGTTCCCCCTGCACACTTGAAGTATGCAAGAATTTGTTATCATTTAAACAGGAGCAGTTTGGGGACTTTGAACACATTATAAAAACACCTCTTTCATGGTGCCTAGTCTCAATTCCAGTGTGATAAAAGTTTAGAAATTGACAGTACCAGGTCCCACAGCAAACAAAATATCACTGTTTAAGCACTTACAAAATCTGGCACCCGAATCAGTACAGGTTTTTCTGATCAGTACACAGAAAGATGGATTTGCTGCTTTTTCATGTTCAGACATATCTAGAGAAACGTTATGTTTATGCAGTGGCTTTTATTCTGAAGGATCCCAAATCACTTTGAATACTAGCAGGTGAGTGAACATATGTAATGAAATGCTTCCACCTCTAAGACAGTATATCCCGTCTGTGCCAGCAAAAATAAATATTTTTTCAACCCCCAGAGGGCATTTTAATTAGGCAGAATGTACACCTACCTATTTTTAATTTTGCCAAGACATCCTTACCACTGTGAAAAATGACTGCCTTTCACAGCAAGACCTTGCTTTTACATTTCTTCTAGTACACAATCAGCATAGTACCGCCACACATCATGCTATGGCACTGGTTAAGTACTGACTCACTAAGTAACACTTTCCTCTCTGAGTGCAACACCATTTCCTGCAGATCTCTGGGCTGTCCTTAGAAGCCCCTCCTCAAAGTAATGACCAGATTAACACTACTGATCTCATTAGATCTGACAAGATCACGGCCACAGGGGGTACAGTTACACAGACATAGCACAAAGATGCTCACGTAACAAGCAAGCAAAAATTAATTCAGGTAACACTACGAACCCACCTAAAACCAATGAATGCCCAGTCCACTATGGAACTCAGGAACTTCACATGACAAAATAAACCAGACAAACAGTTTAAAATGCATCCAAGTCATGTGAAACAATATAGACTGTTGGAGTATGATTTATACTCCAATTCACATTAGATGGGAGGTAAATTCCAATTTTTATTTGTTTCTATTTACAGGCATTTGGGTGGTGTCCATTTCCCTGCTAGAGGAGCACACATATCAATGGTTTCTAGCAAACTAGGGAAGAGGACATACCACAAAACAATCTAATGGGAATGAACTGAAGCTCTAGGACATTCATGGCACTTGAGATTGTAAACTCCTACAGGCAGCAACAATATTTTCTGCATCTAGCACAATACCAAGCCCAGTATTGCCACTTTAACAATACAGATGTCTCACTGGGCTATAAGTAAGTATTTTGGAAAGGAAATTTTAATTCAGCTATTTGAGACAATATGCCAAACTTTGTTTTCTTAAGCCCATGTCCAATATCAGAAAGATGTCTTTTAAAAGCCAATGGGACTATGAAATTCATCAGTGTTTATTAATGTCAAATTTGTTAGAGACATGAATCAATATCTTCTGACAAATTTCTCTAATAACCAAATACAGGGGGGAAACATCACACTGCCACAAAGGTGTATTTATATAGACTGGTAACCTCATTAAGCAACCCTATGTCACAAGCTGTGGAAGCAGCATAAATTGGCAATTACCTCAGCTGACTAAAGTACAATTTAAGTGTATTGAAGTTTTGAACACACATTTTAAAAAAAACAACCATTCATATTCTGGGAATGAATTGATAATAAGCCTCCTCTCTCCACACGAAACGTGTACCTTGTCCCCTGCCAAATACAGTTCGTGTCACTCTTTCCATGAAACATATGGAAAGAAAGAAACTCTAAAACTAAATACAGAGCCAGACTGTGTTAATATTCTAACGTAAGGACTGCCAAATGCAGCTCACCAGCAAAAAAACAAACAAATGCCCCAATTCAAACAAAAATAGTGGAAGTAGTATCCTCTAATACCAATTACCTAAAATCCTCCAAGTAACATTTAATCCAGGCTCCTTACTACCAATGAATGATCTGAAATATTGTATTTTAACCACAGCTACAATGTGAGTCCACTTTGCGCACGAGCCTCATTCTTTAAAAAAGGTTCTTTTACAACTTTCTTGAATTTTGAGAATGGAAAAGTCCATTATTGAAATTGACAATTGGAGTGCTCGCAAGAGAGTTTATTTATCGAGAGACAGTAAAGGCGGATGATAGAAAGTTCAGTTTGTTTTACTATTATACTTGCAGTCGTTAGAGCATATGAGAGAGAAATGGCGCACACAGCACTGAAAACTATCACTAACTATTGTATGCAACAATGTAATCTCTTAAGAAAGAGGTCCCTACCCCTCCCCAAGTAAGGTCCAGGGACAAAACCCTAGTAAGAATCCCAGCATCCTTCCCTCCCCAGAAGCTGGGTTAGGATATCGCTTCTCATCAAAGTACTGCCCCAAACCATGATGGTGAGCCTCCCCTAATATTTCAAGCCAGCATCTAGTTAACAGGTTTAGTTTCTGATTAGCACATCAGATAAGTTTTTCATGCCCTGATTATAATAATTTTACTGTGATGTTGCATCAGTGTGTCATGACAATGCAATGTCGTCATATAGATGTGACTTCATAATGCACACAATACTGGGGCATCATATACTGATTCTTTCCGGCTCTGTGGTGCCATTAGATGGCAAGGCAGCTCGTAAAGGCTGAACTCTGCTACTCTTCAGTTTAGAAGTTAGGTTAGTAGTGGTATCTCAAGTGCAATCAACCCCTCCTTTAGAAATGACCATGCCCAGATCAAATCTGTTTTTCTCTTTCCAAATAAACAGTTTCTTTTGCAAGGTTCCACCATTTATTGGCCTGCAGTGTAAACAGTTCTCACTATAACTGAAACCATTCTAATGCAAATGATGTGAGGCTTGCTTAATGCCGATTGATGGGCATTAAGCAAGCCTCACAACAGAAGTCCCACAATTTGGGTTAGTTTATAAGCAGGAAAGAGTTACAACAAATAGATACCATATACTACAGACACACACATTTCAATACAGTCAGACTTCCTATGCCTTTCGTTCTTTTCCCAACACCTCCAACAGCAGAGATCAGATCACAAAATCAGGAATGCAAGGTGCCAAGGTTCCACCCTCAGCCTCGGAGGCCATGAAAAAAAAAAAAGACACCTACTCTCAGAGATGGAATATGTTAAGATTTCAAACTTAAATTCCACTGTGTAAAATACATCAGGCAGAGAGGCTTGGTTCCATCTTGCTTACAACAATACAATGTAACCCTCGTAAGTAAGAGCTATGCATTTTGAGACAATTCCACTGAAGTAATACTACTCAGTTCATCAGTATAACAAAAAGCCCTTTTTCACTAATATCACCAGTGAACCAGGCTCCAAGAAGAAAGCCAGAGAAAGTGGATAATGTAAAGTAATACCCATGCTACCATCTCTTGCTGTTTATGTTACAGGTTTCAGAGGGGTTGCCCGGTTAGTCTGTATCAGCAAAAACAATGAGGAGTCCTTGCGGCACATTAGAGACAAGGAATTTATCTGGGCATACGCTTTTGTGGGCTAAAACCCACTTCATCAGATGCATGGAGTGGAAAACACAGTAGGCAGGCTTAAATACACAGTAGATGGGAGTTGCCTTACCGAGTTGTGGGGGAAGGGGGTCAGTTCACCACTAGCATTAACACAATGTAAGCTTCCTAAATCCAACATATATATTATCACAGAGACCCAAGGCACAAAATGCAGAGCCCAGTTTAGATTCTGTATTCACACCAAGTTCTCCAGGGATCCGAAATATTTTCTTTGGACTCATCTTTATTTTTATACATATAAAATGCCATTTCTACTGGCGGCTTCATTATAACACCAGCCTTGTTATGAAAAAGATTACAACTGAACACAAGTTTTCTCAGTCCTGATTGTCTGGATCTGTGTTACCTGAAATTTATGCTTAGTGCTGCATTGCTGAAGTTTGTGTTTTTTAATGAAATCCCAATTCTATGACAGCTTTGGCTTTAATCAAGGTTTAATGCCCTTCACAAAAACAGAATGTATTGGAAGAAATCCCTTTTCTCAGAATGCGCTTTCACTACGATATCCCAGACAATGAATATACTGAGAAGAGGAACAAGCTTTTTCCTTATTCCTAAAATGGTGAAGTTGCGACATCCTCTCAGAAGTTAGTATTTAGTGAGTAATAAAAAAAAAGCAAATGGAAATCTTAGTGCAATTGTTCCTCACACAAGCAATATGCTACGATGGGGCAGAACCATCCTCCCGTTCAGCATAGCAATCAAAATAGAAACTTAAAAAATCATGCCTTATATGTAGACTACTCTTGACTGACTAGGTTTTGGCAGGAGCTGCGGTGTGTAATCTCCCTTATCAGCATTGTATCAAAGACAGCAAAAATAAACAGCTTTCGTTAGAGAAGCGCTTGAGGTCTCTGTGTCTATCAAACGGGAGGAGCAGTGTCTCCAACTCTTGTCCCCGGATTTGCTGTTTAATCCCCCCTTCCAGACCTCCCTCCCTAAAAGCAGGCACCTTCACACCAGGGCAGAACAGGTCTTCCCTGAGCACACCCCAGAGCTAGTTCCTCTCTGGGAAACACCACTGAACACTGCAGGTGCTTCCACAATCACCTCCTCTCTCTGAGCCCTGCTGAGAGGCTGCAAGCCCCCCCGCCCCAGACCTGGGGGCAGGAGGAGGCACATAAAGCCTCCCACCCCTCCTCACCCCCCAGGCGCGGAGAGGACACGCCTGGTCCAGGTTTCCACTCCCCTAAATCAGAGCCTGGTTTGGGGGGCGGGAGCTTAGGGGCTCCTCTCACCCCAGCACCCCCAAGCAGAGCTTCTCTCCCGTCCCTTCTCTCCACCCCAAGTTTAGGCATTAACTCCCTCCCCGGGGCCCCCGAGGCGGCTTCCCGGCCCCCCTTACAGACGGGGGCGCCCCGCCCTAGAGAGCCAATCCCCTCCCCCATACACAGGTGGGGGGTCACCGTCGGGGGGACCCCTCCCATCCGCAGCCCCGGGGGCACCTCCCTCCCGCACGCTCCCCGGCCGGGCCCCCGCCCCCCGGCGGGACTCACCTCCGCGCCGCCGCCTCGCTCGGGTAAAGGCAGGAGCCGGGGCCCTTCCCCCTGCTCCGCAGCCGCGCTGCCCAACCCCCCTCAGAGCAGCGGGCACCGGGAGCCCGAGCCGCCCTCGGCCGCCGCCATCTTCGCTCCGCTCGGCAGCATCGCAGCCGCCACCGCTCCAGTCCAGCCGGGAGGGGGAGCGCAGCGCGCAGGCGCGCGCCGGCCAGGTCACGTGACGTGGGAGCGACTGAAATCGGGTTCAGAAGGTCACGTGAGAAGAGGGACGGGAAAGGCGCCATACTGAGAAGGTCACGCAAAGGGGACCGGTCTGGGGGCCATATTGGGGAGGTCACACAGCTGGGAAACAGGCCTGTAGGAAGAGTTAACCCAACCTGCCGCCATGTTGGGAAGGGCAGTGGCGGGGAGAAAACGAGTACTCCCAGCAGGGACACAAATGAGAAAGGACAGGCGCCATGATTGGAAGGTCAACGAAGACGGGCAGGCTGAGCACCATACTTGGAAGGGCAGTTTTCGCACAGGAAAGGGTGTGGCTGTCACGTTGAGAAAGGCAAATATTGGTAGAGCATGAGGTCAAGGAAGGGCGCCATATTGGAAGGGTCACTGAAGACTGCGAATGTGGCCACCATATTGGGAAGGGCGTGAAAGGGGTTGGCACCATGTTAAAAAGGGCAGTTATGGAGGGAGAGTGCCAATGCTGGGCACCATGTTTGGAAGGTCATTTGCAGCCTGTCATTGCAGGGCCTGTCTCCCAGCCCTTTGCACCCTACCCTGGGTGCATCGGTTAGCTGGGCTGCATCCTGCATAGAGACCCTGTCCCCAAGAACCATGCAGGCCCCTTCCCCCCAGATCACCCCTCTCCCACCCTCCTGGGGGCAGAGCAGGTAAACGAGGGTTTTCCACAAAGGAAAGGTGTGAAATTTGCTCCAGCCGCCCCTACCCACAAACGCCCCAGGGTCAGTTGCTAACTGGGAGTCCGCTTCAGGCAGAGACCACACCTGGGAAACCGCCCAAAGGATCCTGAGCAAGTGAAAATAGGTGAGACTGGAAACATTTGCGCCACCTAAATTACAGCAGTCACTGCCACGTCTGCTATGACATGGGAGGGAGGGAGGGAGAGAGAGTGTTAGCCAAAGGGATTTCGATTCTCCTGCCATAGGCCATTACGCCTAGGCAAAAAACAGGAAGACAAGTACCACCTTTATTGATCGGTCATTGAGCAAGTGTTCCTCCTCTGAGTGCCAGAGAGAGACAGACCTTACCCTGGCATGGGATGGGCCTACTTTATACCCCAAAACAAACAACAGGGTTTTCACGGTTTTCACGGTTGTTGGTTTAGAACCTGAACATGCATCTGTTAGGAATAATAGGATATATATATGCAGGATATATATGTCATTTGGGGGGACACACATACATTACAGCTGTGTTGGTCATTGCTGTCATTCTGAAGGGAAAACAACAGCTCCCCTTTTGTACTTGTGCAATATACATGGGAAATTTGCTTAGGAACACAGCTGCATGCACTTTTTTTGGGAGCCAAAAAAAAATGAAGCAAAGTAGTAGACTTAGGTAGCCACATTCAGTCTAAGCTTTTCTGTTTGTTTTAACAACAAGCATAGCTTTAGCATTTATAGCATAAGGCACTCTACCTTCAGGCAATACAAAAATTCATTTTCATTAGCACTTTGAAATACTCACCAAATTGAGAATAGAATACTTTCCTAACACCTTGCTGAGTTTTTTCACACATCAAGAATAAAAGCAAGCAAGCTGTTTAACTCTTTTTTACCCCAACCAAAGAATGAATGCATGGACAAAAGTGAAACCTTGTTGTGAATACAACTAAGGGATCGGGGATTAATATTTAATGGGTAGGGGGTAATGGTATATAGGTTAATTTATAAAGGTCGGTCCAGTTATGCAATTTCCCATATGCATCCTCCCCATGACCCATTAGCCCCTAGGATTCGACCCACCCATTTACCCTTAACATACTCGCACCCACTGGAGGAGTCCATTGAATGTACACAATATCCCAGAAGTGTCAAAATATGTTCCATGACCACCCAGATCAGATGTACTTCAGATGTGATGTGGATCAGTGGGGAAAGATGTGTACAAGAGAGAATTCTCCTAAGGCCATCAGCAAGTCTGTCAGGAAATCCTGGCCAAAATTTAAAACTACCTCATGCAATGCAAACATCACCTGCCTGCCTCTCTCCACCCACTGCTGTCTAAATCTGCTTTCAAGAATATAGGACAAACTACTGGGTCATAGATACTGCTGTGCTCCAGATAAGTAACTCTTAAGATAAAGTTTAAAAGCTAGGCCTGTAGCTAGTCTAGCTGGCCTTGGCTTTTATTCTTGCTCTTATGAATACTCCAAATGGCTTCACTAGTGTTAGCCCCAGCCACAGAAGATCTGCCCAATTTCTTCACTTTCTGACAGCATAACAGAGGATCTAATGCATTTCTAATAATCAGAGTTGTAATAATGGCATATTGGGTGAATAAAAATGAAAGCAATTGTGAAAAAAAAAAAGGCAATGTAAAATATAATAAAATTAGGGTTTTAGGCAACATCATTTAGATTTATCAAAACACAGTAAACATTAATAAATATTTATCCAAAACACAGGGCCAAGCCTGTAGAATAAACCCATCCCACAAGCTTTTTTCCATTCTTTAGAATTCAAATTTATTTTTCTTTCAGTCAGTTGTGCATTTTTTTTTGCAGTTTCTTCCCTTTCACCTCAATGTCCTCAGCAATTTAACAATTCTCAAACAACATGGTCTTGTGAGTAGCACATCACCTTTGTCGATTAAGTGGTTCTTGATGTATTTTTTTTTTTTTTTTTTAAGATGTAATGGTTGTAAGGTACAAGAGTCTGGTTAGAAAAGGAGAGGTCTGTCCTTGCCTTTTCCTGGAGAGGTTGTTGTCCAGAAGGCTGTCAGGAAGAAGAAATGAAGGAAGAAGGCACAGCTAGGGAGAGTTCTCCTTATGTATCAAGTAGGCAAGCAAGTGTGAGCGGGTCTCACTGGTCTTCTGCAGTGCTCATCTTGGGGCCTTACAGAATCAGGACCAAATTGGACATTAGTGTGAAGGAGTCAAGTGCCTTTCCAGTGTTCTGTGATCCAACCTGGGTGTTGATCCGAGGTCCTGGTTCAGGTGGCTGCAGGGGGGGCTGCTGTGGTCTTACCTGTGTGAAGGGGCTGAGTGCATCTTTGTCTGATTGTTTGCCAGTGTGTTTTTGCAGATTGTACTTTTCCCATTCTGGTTTTCCTTTTTTATTTTTTTTTTTTTTTTTTTTTTTTTTTTTTTTTTTTTTTTTTTTTTTTTTTTTTATTTTTTTTTTTTTTTTTTTTTTTTTTTTATTTTTTTTTTTTTTTTTTTTTTTTTTTTTTTTTTTTTTTTTTTTCAATACTTTTTCCTTTTACAACCAAACTTACATTTTAGTTAACATATACACAATTGTTAACATATGATGTATTCATTGTTAATCATTACATTACATTACCTATATTGCACACAAAATGCTATGGCACAACCAGGACAAGCAAAAACACCCATCAAGGCTTTTTAGAACAAGCATAGACAAGCACACCCACTTCTAGTTCCCAGCCAGAAGCCCTCTGTATAGCCATTCAGACATTAAGAACCCTGTCATGTCTTGAAGAATGGGTTATGTGGTTCTCTGAAATGATAAATTTTTTGTTTTATTTTTTGTCTTTTACTTACTGTTAGTATATAAACTTTTAATGCAATTTTTTTTTTATTATTATTTTTCCTTGAAACAAATATCTCATTTTTTTTTTTTTCCTTCCGAAAATATTTCAAGTCATTCCCATAAACTGCTTAAACACAACAATCAACCAATCTATTTAAGACACCACAAACAAATTCACTAGAATACAACCAAGCCTAACAGACCATACACAAAAAAACTTACCTACAAGACAGATAATCACTAGTATGACATACACTTTAAGTTGACACATTAAATAGTTACATTATTTTGCTATTTTATAAAAACACAAAAAGTTTTCTTTGTTTGCTTATTTTTTAAAAAAACAGTAAAATACCTTGTGAGTATGTGTTGGCTTTAAAATAGGCAATCTTCTTTTAATTTTTTTGTCAAATATTTATAGGCAGTTGTATTTTTATATATTTTAATTAATTTGTTAATTTTTTTGATTTAAACTTTATAGCTTTATTTTTTTTTTTCTTTTTTACTATCTTTTTGCCTTTTATATTTAAACTGACACACTTTTATAGCAAAATAAAAATTCAATTTAATATTTGCCTTAGCTGTATTTAAATTTTCATTTACCACACAATGTAAAATCATTATTAAATTAATTCAATTTAATAAAAAACAAAATCTTTTTTTGAATTTGTTAAAAAATTCAAAATAGCCCTTCTATTGCAATCTAAAGCACTTAGCAACTCTCAACTCTTCAGCAACTACAAAACAACTCCTCACTTTCTTCCATTTTTTGCTCTTTCCTTCAACTCTTTCTTTCCTTCAAACCTCATTCATTTTTCACTTCACTCTCCTTCAAATCACTTCAACTCATTCCTTAATTCACTTGAACCTTCCATCACTCCCCTCCTTTGTTTCCTTCCTGTTCCATCCAAACTCTCCCTCCTGGTTCTCCAAAACTCTCTGCATCCTTTTTTTTTGCTTTTTTTTTTTTTTTTTTTTTTTGTTTTTTTTTTTTTTTCGCTCTGTTTCCTTTTTTCCTTTTTTCCTTTCCCTTTTTTATTTTTTTATTTTTTTTTTTTTTTTTTCCTTTTTTTTTTTTTTGCCTGGAGGGCAATCCTCGTGAAAACTTAAACTGACACACAGCTATTGCCTGCCCTGCAACACAAGCTATACACACGGACGCAGTTGAGCCTGAGCTACCAAAGACATACACCTTACCTGGCGCAACCTGACACTGGTACTTGCTGCTGAACTTTCTGCTTCTGCAAGTCAAGTCCTTGGCCTGCAACTTGCAGTTAGCCTGCTAATGGTTTGATGCTGGCTGGCCTGTTCAGGATTCCTATGCTTAATTTTTGCTAGTTCTAGTTATCAAATACATTTTTCTCAATTTCTCATTCTTACTCTGCATCAGTGCTGAGTCGAATCCGGTTTCCTTATCTGCAACCTTCCTTTCTTGCAGAGTCAATGCTAAGGATTTCTCAGATTCTCTCCACCTCTGGAATCATGAGACTCCCCGTAACGATATGGGCAATCCTTTAATTATGCAATAACAGAACACGCAGAGCGTTAAGATTGTTCTTGAAATGTCAAAGGTGGATCTTCATACAATTTTTCCCAATGCCAATATATTTCCCCTAAGGGTATATACAGCATTTCTCATTTCTATACTTTAACCCTTAGATTTTATTAATAGCAACTTTTGTGGTATGTAGTACCTGTAATGGGTAATGTTATGTAGCGTCCTTAAGCTATTGTTCACAAAGTTTTTGATGTGTGAATTTCTTTTTCTTTAAAATTAGAATTATTATACAGAATTATCAAGGGCCAAAACCAGCAGCCAGGCCAAGTGTCGTGGATTCACAGGGTCTGGTCTATGCCCCAGTCAGTAACCAGTACTTGCGAATGACCCCTTTAGTGTGCCGGATCTCAAGGACACACGTTTCTACAGGGGCAGGCCCATGGACACCAAGACTGGGCCTTCAGGCCCCAACAATCCCCATTTCTCCCTCTGGCTCCCTGCAGTGAATCCAGCTGCCTGCAGGAGGCTTGTCCTGGGCCCCTTCAGGGCACAATGCTCTCAGTGAGTATTGGCAGTGGCAGCCTTTCCAAAACAAGGTAAGAATGTATTAGTGACCTGGCTGCAGAAGCGGACAGTCCTTAGGTTATCACAGAGAGGCAAAGGTTCAATATAGTCCATCCTGGCCAAGCCAGTGCAATGAAGGCTGCTATCAGCTCCATCTGGCTCTGTGGCCTTAGTCCCAGGTGTCAACTGCTGGGTGCCTCCAAAGGGCAGCCCTTACTCCAGCTGCCTGACACTTTTGTCCGTCTGTTCTCCAGCTGAGGTCACATGTCCCGCCTCCTAGGGTTTCTTGTGTCGATTGTTCAGTCATCAGGGGGGGTGTCTCATTGCCTCTGGATTCTCTATTGATCTGCGTTGTTCTCAACCAGCTCTGTAATGACCCAGTCATTCCACCCAGACAGCTAGGGGACACACACACCTCTCATCCCCCCCGCACTATTCCAGCACTGGTGTTCATCCTTTCACATCCACTGGGTAGCAGTGTAAAGCAGAGTGGGGAACTGAGGCATGCAAAGGATTAATACAAATATTACAGAAAATGTAACCACTCCTCCACACCCAGGCCAAGTATCACAGCTGGGCAGCGACGAGATCCCTAGTGGGGAAACAATTGTGCTCCCAAGCCCTTGACATGACAGTGATGCCCCTCCACTGAGACTCATTAGTGTGGTGGAAGGACTGAACAACACGTACAGCAGCAGACCACCTGATCCTGTCCTTGACCCACCTACATAGCCCTTATGGACAGTTGCTCAGGGAAACCCAGTGGCCCTGGGCTCTGCAACACTGAGGCACAGAAGTGGCAGAATGGGATTGGGGCGGGAGGGGGCTAGCGCCCTGCAATGGAAATATAGTGGGGCTGATCTGTGTTTCCGCCCCAGGTGTCGTTCCCTGTCAACTGTGTGCATGTGGTGGGGGAGGCGCAGTGGTAAAAGTGGGACCCAGGGGGGCTGGATCATCCACCACGGCGCACAGGATCAGGCTGGAGCGCAGGTAGGAATTCTCCCCCTCTGCCAAGTCTCAATAGTTCCCCTCGCTCCCCATGCAGAGCACCCATCACACTCCTCCTCCGTGTGACACGACACCCCAACCTCCCCTCAGCCCCAGCCTCCCCCTACTCCCCATGCAAAGCACCCCCATTCTGCCCTCTCATTCAAAGCAAGTTTCCACTCACTGCCTCTACTGAGGCACACGTCTGCAGAGGCGAGGGCCAGGACTTGCCTGCAGGAATAAATACACTTTATCCCCCAATATTTATGTGCATAGACTTCAGCACATAAAATATTATGGGGACGAGTCTTAGAGTAAAATATTTCAAAGCCTCTAAGTCACCTGGGAGCCTGGGCCTCATTTTCCCAGTGCCTAAGTCACTTAGGTACCTTTGAACATTTTACCCTCAGTCGCTAGAATACATCTGACAGTATGTGCTGAACATAGGCATTGCATAGGGATGCTCCCCTCCGCCATCCCACCTAAGGGACCGGGGGGATGCAAAGGCAAAAAGAAGCGCTGGGAATCAGGGGCCCCTCCAAGATAACACTGGTGGAAGCCACTGAGGTCCTAAATCTCAGCCTGTATGCAGGTGAACAGAGCAGCTCCCACAGCCATTGTCACCTGGTTTATTGCCCAGAACACACACATCTGTTCCGGATTCTTTTTTTAAAACATGCCTTGGGACGTTTCAGTTCCTTCTGGAAAGACACAGGAGCAGACTAATGTTTCACATGGAGATCAGCACCTCTACAAATGTTACACCCCTTCCCCCCTCCAAACCCCAACTGCATGCAATGCATTGCCCATGCTTTCTGTCCTAGAGGCAACTGAGTCAGGCTGACCCTTTATATACAAATATCCGTGTGGACAGCTGGAAGGTATTCACAGCCTTTCTCAGTCCTGCTGTGGCTTGCAGAAGGCTTTGCTTCAACTCATGGCCCCACTATATTTCCATTAGATTCTGCCCAAAAGATGCAGAAGCTTTGCACTGCAAGATCTTTTCCTCCCACAGGCTGGATGTTTTGTTGGCGTAGCCTTCCAGAGTTGAAGACGATTGTACTGGCCACATCTGAGAGCACGCAGAGAGGGTGGGACTGCAGATTTAGCTGTGTGGGGTGGGGGGCTGCTGAACGGGGGTGTCGGACAAGTGTAGAACCGAACCGTGTTCAGGAGGCTTTTAGGTGGAGTTTGTAGGATGCCAGTCGCCATCTGCTGGTACATTGCAGTAATTACATTGTCACCTTTCATCGGGGTTTGGGGAGAGCTGAGATGTTCCCAGAATGATGGAGGTGAAAAGGAGCTTTTTGTAGATGGCCAAGTTGAGGTATTGTTCCTGTAAGAATGTTTGCTTTGTAATGCTGCTGGGGCACTATTATGTTGTACGTTTAAGTGTTGGGGGCCCTAGAGTTCTCGCATAGGAGTCTTTTTATGATGTAAATCTAAATAAATAACATGAAAATAAAGCTAATGAGTTGCTCTGCAGTTACAGTGCACAGTAACACCTAAGGCTAGGAAAAGTGCATGGCATTTACTTTTGGGAGCTCCTGCGAAAGGTAATGGGCCAAGTTCATCCCTAGTGTAACATGACTGATTTAAGGGGAGTTGCACTAGAGCAGTGGTCCCCAACCTTTTCCGGGTGCCGGATGCCGAGCCACCGAGGACCGTGGCCGGCGGACAAACATCCACCAAAATGCCGCCAAGAAGTGTCAACGTCAAGAGGTGTCGCCGCCAAAAACCCGCCGAAAATCAGTGGCATTTTGGCAGCAACACCTCTTGATGACGCCGCTTTTTGGCGGCATTTCAGCAGATGCTTGTCCACCAGGCAGTACATGGGCACCGCATTGGGGACTGCATTAGAGAGTCTTTCAGCCCATTATGTCTAATCTGCATATCAGAAATTCAGGTTAACCAGTGAAATAACAGCAGGAGGCACAGAAGGGCCTTCAAATTGGGTTCTGTGCCCTGCACTTACAGCAGATGAACTCTACATTCTACGTAACACTTCATCAGCCTTCTCAGAGCATCACTGAGAGCCCAATGCTGAGAAGGGCTGAGTGACCAATTCTCCTTCGACTTGACTGGGAGCTGAAGACATTCTAGGGTGATCAGATACCAAGTGTGAAAAATCAGGACAGAGGGTGGGGGGTAATAGGCACCCCTGTAAGAAAAAGCCCCAAATATTGGGACATCTGGTCACCCTGAGACATTCAGCCCCTTGGCAAGATGAGGCCAGGCCCTAAATGCCTTCACTCCCCACACCCTAACCCAGTGACATATCCCAAGCGCTCGCAGAGTTCAGGTTTGTTACCACTGTTTGAATTAGTTAATTTTAAACCACTGTTCAAAGGGCTCATTTGAAACTTTGCCACCGCTAAGCATTGTCAGAGGGAAGCGAAGTAAATAGAAATTCCCTGGCTTTTATAGGTTCTCTGTCCAGGAAGCTGAAGGATTAATGGTTTGTAGAATGTTCCAGTGTGACGAGTGCCCTCTTGGCTGACCCGGTGGGATTGAACCGCAAACCAACCTCTCGAGTTCAAAGCACGAGCTACGATAGCTGGATTTAAAGCTCTGTAGCTGAGGACTGTGACAATTCACATTTTGTGTGTGGATCAGCACGGAGAAGGACCAAGATCATCAGGCTGAAATGGAC
This sequence comes from Mauremys reevesii, assembly GCF_016161935.1. Classification (NCBI taxonomy): domain Eukaryota; kingdom Metazoa; phylum Chordata; order Testudines; family Geoemydidae; genus Mauremys; species Mauremys reevesii. The sequence goes on from NC_052643.1 coordinate 3,767,762, forward strand.
CTCCTGGGTAATCACAGGCAACTTCACCATATAATCCCTGTAACACACACACACACACTAGTGGGTTACACTATTTTCAAGATACTGTATAACTGTGGTGACGTAATCTGTATTCTCCCAGCAAAGAACAGCAGTAGCTGCCACTGAAATCAATGAGAATTATGCCTATCCTGCAGCAGGGGCAGAGAATCAGGCCCTTTGTGGCTTAAAAAGTGGTGTCTCAACAAGTGATATAAGCCTTCTCCCTCCCCCCCCCCCCATATTTTTGCTCCAGAATTTTGGCCACTGTTCAAACTCAAAGGAGAGCAGATCCTCCAAACTCCAGTCAAATCACACCTTCCAAGCAAAGGCCTCAACATATTGTACATATATAATTAAGCTTCACAACACCCCTGCACAGCAAATAAGCAGTAAAGAGCCTGATCCAAAGCCCATTTAAGTCCATGAGCGCTTTGGGAGTCTCTCCATTTGCTTCAATTATGCTCCTGTAGAGAGAGTGCCATGTGCTGGATTATCACCTGCTGTTTGAAGAGGGCTTACAGATAGAGGTGCAGCCTGGCAACACTAGGTCACCAGGTCTCTGACCTGTACTGACTGGCTATTTATCTCTGAGGATAGGAAACATATTGCCCTCTGAACACTACCTGGCCTGAGACCTGACTCTTTGAGATTAAAGGGGATGAAATCTCTCCTCATCAACTGCTGTAGTTGGGATCAGCAAAGGTGCAGCCTCCTGGATATAGAATATCAGGGCTGGAAGGGACCTCAGGAGATCATCTAGTCCAACCCCCTGCTCAAAGCAGGGCAAATTCCCAGATGGGTTTAAAAAAAACAAAAACCTTCAGTTCTCTAAATGGCCCCCTCAAGGATTGAACTCACAACCTTGGGTTTAGCAAGCCAATGCTCAAACCAATATAAGAGAGCAGGGCATTTTCCAAGAGGAGCCTTCACCCTTGGCAAATAGCAGCTAGACTATGTTAACCTTCAGGGAAGGTTGCAAGGCCCTTCTGTATCCAGCCTTTTGGGGAGGGGGTAGAAGCTAGCGATTTGTGGTAAAAGGGGTGTGGTGGTACTCCAGTACCCTGGGTTACCCTCCCCCATAGGTCAGGGCAGGATGTTGCCTCTATCATCAGCTCCAGCACCTCCTGCAGGCCACCAGCCTCCGGCCCCAGACCTTCATCCAAGTCACCCAAGTTCAGGCCCCTACCAGAAACAAGTCCAATCAAAACTGAATAATTCTTCTGCCTTGTTTCTTATCCTCTTACAAACCTGCATTGGCCTGCTAAACCCAGGGTTGTGAGTTCAATCCTTGCGGAGGCCACTTAGGGATCTGGGGCAAAAATTGGTCCTGCTAGTGAAGGCAGGGGGCTGGACTCGATGACCTTTCAAGGTCCCTTCTAGTTCTAGGAGATTGGTCTATCTCCAATTATTACCTTTATTATTACCTTACCTCAGGGCTCCCTCCCATAGGAGAGTCCTGCCCTTTCTGCAGTCTCCCCTAGATCTCACCTCTTTTTTCCAATGGCCAGTCCTATCCCTATAGCTTTGCTTAGTCTACCTGTCCCAGACCTTCCTCAGAGGAGGGGAACAAAATCCCCCCCCTGAGCTCCCTCAGGCTACTTATCGGGCCTATCTGTCTCATCTGGCTAGGAGGCCAGGTGCAGCACATCACTAACTGGAATTGTATCCCTTACCTTGCAGGTGAAGTGATGGGGGGTGAGCTCCATCACAGACAGGATTGATTGGGTTGATTTAATCTTCAGTTAATACTTTTTTGGGTTTGAGGTGAGGAGCAGCTGCCAGTTCAGTCTTTTTGATCGGGCTAATGAACTGTTGACTAAGGCCCAGATTTTGTATATGCCTAATACCATTCGAAATCTGGGCTTTAGAAATGAGGGCAGGGTCCTTGTGTGGACACTAAAAGGAATTAGATAACTAACAGCGATTCCTATTGTATGCAGGGTAGTGTGGCCGAGTCCATCCCAGGATATTAGAGAGATAAGGTGGGGGAGGGCACAGCTTTTAAAGCTGGTCCAATAAAAGCCGTGACAGCCCCCTCCTTGTCTCGCTTAGGGTTACTACCAGCAAACAAATGCCAGCGTTAGTAGAAGTCAAGGTTGCTGCAGGACATGCTCCATCCACTCAGAACTTTCTGAAACAGGATCCTTTCTGTGCCATCAAATGTCACTTAGGCCACGAACAAGGCTCCACGTAAGTACTGACCTTGTGTTTCTATAACGTCCCTGTTTTGTGAGGATATGTCATTAGCTCATCACTGAAACCCAACCCGGGGCTGCTTTTCATCTGCTCGCTGTCCTTTGACCTCTCTGGCATAGGGAGGCCTCCCAGCAATTCAAGCTCCCGCTGGCTTAGTTCTGAGTGTCACTGGAACACACAAGCCTGTCCACCACATCAAGGGGTAGTCCCCAGGGACTGGCCCAAAACCTTGGAAGAATGGAAGTGAGTGAAAAGGAAAGACCTGTGCCTTCGTGCCCACTTTCACAGTGAGTACAATGCTATCAATAACATACTCCAGCGCTCCATTAGGCTTTCCCAGCCATCCCCAACAGATACCCAAAAGCAACACATCCGCCAGCTCCCTGTGACACAAAACCTTACCAGTGACCTCATGTGCTTCTACCTCCCTTCTATCCACAGATCGGCACAGCTGGCGGTGCCACTGGGCATGCATTTAGGAAGCTAGCGTGCTTTACCATTGCTGAAGTTTTGCCTGAGAGTGCAAACCAGGGAATTTGGGGAAGCAGATAGGAGTTTGGCCATCTCTGCTCTTACAAAATGCCTTGGCAACTTCAACAGCCACAAGGAGCCGGACTGTGCAGTTACATCTCATCCAATAGCACCACAGCATCTCTTAGGACTAGCCTGGGGCATTAGTTCAACATTAACACGCAGCAACGGCACCCGCCATCTATTCAATTGTCAGTCTCATTTTGCAGCACCAAGGTGCTTCTTGGCTGCCTCTTATCCAAGTATTGGCTGAGCCCAAACCTACCTGCATTGTGGGAGGAGACAGGTACCCCAGCATAGGGTGGCTGACTACTGGCAAACCAAAGGTTTCTGTCATTCCCAGCGCCTGGAACACCTATATTAGAGAGTGAGACAAAGAAGGTCTTTGCAATATGTTGCTGTGCTCTCAAGAAAGCAGCAGCTGCTGGAGGCGTGACGGGGACAGGGGTGCTCATGGGCCGGCGGGGAGCAGGGGGGCTCATGACCTGGGGGAGGGGGTGTTCATGGCCCGGTTGTCTGTGGCCGGGTGGGGGTGCTCTTGGGGAGGAACAGAGGCGGGCTCATGGCCCGGCTGCCTGTGGCCAGAGGGGGGGCAGGGGGGCTCATGGGCAGGGGGGCTCATGGCCTGGTTGCCTGTGGCCAGAGGGGGGGGGCAGGCGGGCTCATGGCCCGGGGGGGGACAGAGGTGCTCTTGGGCCAGCAGGGGGCAGGGCGGGCTCATGGCCCGGCTGCCTGTGGCCAGAGGGGAACGGGTGGGGAGGCTCATGGCCCGGCTGCCTGTGGCCAGAGGGGGCAGGGTGGGCTCATGGCCCGGCTGTTCATGGCCCGGGGACAGAGGTGGGCTCTGGGCCAGCGGGGGCAGGGCGGGCTCATGGCCCGGCTGCCTGTGGCCAGAGGGGGCAGGGGGCTCATGGCCCGGGAGGGTGTTCATGGCCCGGGGACAGAGGTGCTCTTGGGCCAGCAGGGGGCAGGGCGGGCTCATGGCCCGGCTGCCTGTGGCCAGAGGGGGGCAGGGGGCTCATGGCCCGGGAGGGTGTTCATGGCCGGGGACAGAGGTGCTCTTGGGCCAGCGGGGGCAGGGCGGGCTCATGGCCCGGCTGCCTGTGGCCAGAGGGGGCAGGGGGCTCATGGCCCGGGGAGGGTGTTCATGGCCCGGGGGACAGAGGTGCTCTTGGGCCAGCGGGGGCAGGGCGGGCTCAGGGCCCGGGTGCCTGTGGCCAGAGGGGGACAGCGGGGGCTCATGGGCCGGAGGGGACAGAGGTGCTCTTGGGGGCAGGGGGCTCATGGCCCGGCTGCCTGTGGCCAGAGGGGGCGGGGAGCTCATGGCCCGGCTGCCTGTGGCCAGGGGGGGGACAGAGGTGCTCATGTCCCAGCTGACAGGCCCCACCCCGCCTCACTCAGCTACGCGGCTGCCAGCGGGCTGTACAGTGCGCATGTCCGCGGGGCGGGCAGTAGTGCGCACGTGCAGAAAGGGGGCCGAGCTCGGCTGCCGGCGCGCATGTGCTGAGGTAGCGGCCGCGCCGAGCGCTTGCGCGGGCCCTGCGCATGCGCGGGGGGCGGGCTGGCGCGGCGGCGGCGGCGGCGAAGAGTTACAATGGACGCTGAGGCGGTCGCTGAGAGCGGGGAGGAGGCGGCCGACAGCGGGGTGAGGATGGGCCTGGGCCCAGCCGCGTGCGCGGGGGGCGGGCTAGGCAGCGCGGCCTGGCCAGGGGACCCCGCCGAGGTGGGCTCAGCCGGGCGGCAGCGAGGAGCCCGGGCCCCTGAGCGCCTGCTAGGCCTCTTAAAGGGGCCGCGTCCTCATTCCTGCTGGGGCCCCTGCCCCTTCCTCATCGCCCCGCCCGTCGGGACAGGCAGCTGGTGGCCCACGCGCGTCCCCCTTTCTACTGGGCGGTGGGTCCAAGGGGGCAGGATTGGGCCTCCTGTTTGACGGGCCCGCCCGCCCGCGCCCCATCTCTTCTCGGGGGGCTGTGTCGGGTCAGGGGTTTGGGGCTGGCCCGGGCTGTGACTCTGGCTGCGTTTTAAATTCCATCACTCCCCCCCCAACCGCCCCAAAGAAGTGTCGGGATCACGTGGCAATGAATCGGGGCCTCTGGGCGTGATCTTCATCCCATGCCGAATAACAATACGAGTTCTGGCCCTGGCTCGGAGTCAGGGCTCCTACCTCCAGAGGTAGCTTGGCACCAAGGAACCCCAGGGAAGGTGCTGAAAGCTTTGCTGAGAACTCGCCCGCTCTTGTGAAAGACTCCAACGAAATCTTGCTTTAGAGAGATGCAGTGAGACTTGCAAAGTGTCGTGAGGGTGGGTGGGGTCTGGCTCATCACTTGCTGCAGGTGATGTGGCTGGTAAGGTGGCTGGTACTTGATTCTCTCAAATGTGCAACATTAAATTGGTTAACTAAAGAGCTGGTATCTCTAACCAGAGGCTGATAAGAAGCATGATTCCTCTCTCTACTTTTTTTTTTGACAATAATGTGCCTGGTTTTAGTATTACCAAGTATTCCCTTTGTTTCACTTCAAATATCAATCACCCATTTTTGATCTTCAGTAGCCAGATCAATAACTTACATTTCTATAGTGCCTTTCATTCTGAAGAATCCCAAAGTTGTTTTACATGCAGCACCGCTGAAATGCGATCATCAGTTGGGTGGTAGTGTAGACGGGTAAGCAGTATGCATGGTGAGGGAAGGGGAATTGTCTGTGACATGGAGGTGGAGGGAGAAGTACACTAGCATCTTCAGAGAGTGGACAAGCTAAATAACAGTAAGCTCTTAAATTGCGAGAAGATAGAATTTGGTCTTGGACAATGTCTCTCTACTTCCTTGTCTACACTTATTAATTCATTTCTCCCTATCATTATGTGGGTAAAACTATGTGTTTTCTCTGTAAAAGGATATTGGGTTACAATTTGTTTGAAAGACATTTAGCTAAATAAGCCAGGAGTGGAGTGATACTGTTTGCCAGTGAAGCAATTATGCAGTCTGTCAATCCTGTGATCATCATTGCTATTGGAATTTGTCTAGAATATTGGTGTTAATTCCCCCTCTCATTAAAATGTTCCATGAAGGTACATAACTCTTGTCTGCAGGGCTGTTGATGGTGATTTTGGCCCAGACCAATGACTTGAAGGAATGTAGGAATTCTAGGCTTCCACCCACTTTCCTTCTGTCTTCCACCTCCCCACACACACTCCCGGTCTACACCCTTGGTAGTTGTTTCTAAGCTTCTGTTACAGGAAAAATTCATCTTCAGTGGTGGTACTCCTTAACGTGCTTTCCCAGTGGATCCAACAAGGGGAAACTGCTGTAATCCTCATACTGCTCAATGGAGAGCAGACTGACCACATGGTGCTATAACTCTTCCATATTTCAGCTGCTTCTGCAGTTGTCCAGTCTCTTGATGCCTGTAACAGCAGCTGGAAGAAGGAGCAAACCTAGCTACCTCCCATAGAGGCTGCTGCTACATAGGAGAGGAAACAGCACCTACCCTCAGGTTGGAGATGCCAGCCACCAACTGGAGACTCTAGGAGCTGACAGTGAGACCAGGGCCACCAGTGGTGGAGAGAGGTCCCACAGGAAACATACAATGAGTGGTGGGGGAGATGAGATGATAAAAGCAGACAGGGTGACTCTTCATGAAGGATAAAATGCTTGCCATTCTAAAAACATCAATAGAAAGACACGCTTACTCTTCATGTAAACTGCTATAAGGCTATACAATTTGAGAACTGCCTTAGGGTACGTCTACACTACCCGCCAGATTGGCGGGTAGAGATCGATCCATCAGGGATCGATTTATCACGTGTAGTGTAGATGCGATAAATCGATCCCCGATTGCTCTGCCGTCGACTGCTGAACTCCAGCTCGGCAAGAGGCGGAAGCAAAGTTGACGGGGGAGCAGCAGCGCGCTGCAAGGACGCGAAGTAAGTAATTTTAAGTTGATCTAAGATACGTCGGCTTCAGCTACACTATTCTTGTAGCTGAAGTTGCGTATCTTAGATCGATTTCACCTTCCCAAGACCAGGCCTTAGTGGAATCACTCTGCTACTAGAACCATGAGGAAACAGCTATGTGCAAGAGCCCATGAACTGACCTGATCATCTGTTGCTGATAGGTCATTGTTTCTCCTCTCTCTCTCCTTCACCTATACTTTGTTCGGCGTAGAGCATCCCAATGACTACGACATGCAGAGCTTACCCAGTGGAGTGCAACTGCTTGTCAATTTCCATCTGGAGAAGCACTATGGGCAGGTGAAGCAACACAGGTTAAGTACTTAACTATTGGTAGTTAATATTCTACCATGGCATGTAAGACGGGGTGGGTTTGGAAAAATGTGTAAGCCATTCTGTAAATGGTATTCCTTTAAAAATGTATGTGTAAATATTAAAATATCTGTTCTTTAAATAGGTACTCCTGAGTAGTTTAGGCCTGAAATTTGGGCTTAGTTTTTTAAAAAACAAACCCTCTCCTTTTATTTAAAAAAAAAAAAAAAAACCCTGAAAAATAATAGAAACCTTTCTTTGTGGGTTTTAAGACTTGATATGAAAAGTTTCACTTGAATTTATACATGCCTCTACAGTATACCTAGTGCAGCATTGCTCTTAGTGCATGAGCGCTAGATAGTTAAATTGATTATTCTAGTCATTTGTGAAGATGAATATGGTGCAAAAAATAGAACATAAACTGTGAAAAGTACATGTCTTTTTAAACATATGATCAGTCTAAGGTATTAGTAACCAGCAAAAATAAATAAACATGACTTTTAATTTGATAGTCTCCCTATGGGCAATTTTATGAATAACTGTTAATTATACCTTTACGAAAGATTGACTCATTAGTTGGTACTCTGTCAGTTGGGCAATATAAAACTTGTAGATTTATTTGCATTTATATTTTATTTTTATCTCCTTGGTAGTAATAAATATGTGGGGGGGGGGGGCGGAATAACCTATGAAGGATTTTTAAAGATTTGGGCTCTTGTATTCCCTTTTGCTGCAGCTTGTCCCGAAAGTTGTCTTGTCTGATACTCCGAGGTATCAGGAATATCAAGTCTGGTCTTCCCTGGTTTTGCTGGAGGAATTCCTAGAGGTCTGAAAACATGTATTGTGGCTCTCACAGCTGAACTGAAAGAATGAGTTGATGAAACTTCAAAATGTTGTTCATTGCCCAGGAGTCAGAGTTTCAAACACGCTGACTGGAAATGGCCCTTCCCTCTCAATTCTTGTGATGTCCTGTCATCCGAAGGTATGTCTGCACCACAGTGTGTAGACATACCCAAAATAGCTTTAATGTTGGGCACCAACCACAATGAAGCTGCAGCAGCATTGGGTTAGCTGCCCTAGTACAAGCCTGCCAGGGAGCCTGGGCACGTGCACAGGTGGCTAGCCCATGCTGCTGTGGCTTCGCTGGTATTGGGACCTGAACTGGGTAGATTAAAGCTTGCTTGGGTGTGTCTACATGTGCTGCAATCACACTGCCAATTGCAGTGTAAATACACCCAGAGTTTTCCAGGGCAGACAAGACTTTAATTTCTTATGTAAAAGAAAACAGAAAAAGTTAAAACAAAAACCCCCCATAAAACAAAAACCTTTTAAGCAAATCAGGCATAACTCCAACTCCTTTCTTTGCTGGTCACCTTTAAACTAATAAAAATCAAGAAAGAGAGAATTGAGAGATCAATTCAAATCTCACTTCTGAATCTTGTCGCAAGTAACACCTGCGATGACTATAACAGAGCGACTAGAGGAAACAAATGTTTTTCAGTTGGTTTACTTTGTGCATTTCTGTCTAAGGCCCCCATTCCTGTAGTGTCTGAACAACCACAATCTTTAATGTAGTTATCCTCACAACAAACCCATGAGGTAGGGAAAAACTGCTTGTTCCCATTTTACAGATGAGGAAACTGAGCTATGCATGGTCTGTGGCAGAGCAGGGAATCAAACACACATCTTCCCCTAAGTCTGAGCCTAGCATCCTAGCCACTAATATAACTTAAGTTTTCTGTTTTTGTGCGTCCCCCTGTACAGCTATAGGGAGTAACATTTTTTTAAAAGTAATTGTAAAAACAACAACAAATTGGCTGAGGGCCTAAAGGTAGGTGTAGCACCTGTAACCATTTTTAATCTATTTTTTTAAACTGAGTAGACTTCAAGCTGGAGACTTCACTTCAAGGCTAGAATATCCGCCTTATAAATGTGTGGGGAGTATGGAGAAAAGTGGTCATTTGGAGCCAATGGTATGTCATCCTGAGCTCCAATTTGCCTGCTCTATATTGGTTTGATCAACTATTTATCAACAGTATTTTGCAAATTATGCACTATATCAGTGCCTCAAGACAGGAATAGGTTTGTATTGATACAGTGTTAGTTTAAGTATCAGAGGGGTAGCTGTGTTAGTCTGGATCTGTAAAAAGCAACAAAGAGTCCTGTGGCAACATGCGACTGACGAAGTGGGTATTCACCCACGAAAGCTTATGCTCCAATACATCTGTTAGTCTATAAGGTGCCACAGGACTCAGTGTTAGCTTGTTTTCACCCAGCTAGAAGTCTTCCAGAGTATACAGTTTGTTTATTAATCTGAGTGAAGGTAACCACAGCTGTAAATTGGGTCTGACTAATAGTTATTTATAAAATCCTGATGATCTCTTTGGCTGTCTTCTTTGAAGACAAGTACAGCAACAAATGTGTTCCTCCAGCTTCAGAGTTCATGAGCCAAATACTCTGACAGATACTGTATGGAATTTAACCTTTTATTTTTTGCTCTTCAGTACAATGTTGGTGTTTAAAAGTACAGGGCAGAAGGAAAGCCTGCGTGTCTATAAGAATAATCCATGCATTAAAATTTAATTATGATACATGGTATACCAGACATACAATTTAACATCTTTTATTAGAACACGCCACCATTACTTGAACTTGGTAGGAAGGAAAAGCTGCCATTGCTTATGGGCTAGAAGGAGTTGGTGTGAGTGTTTCTGTTCATAAACAGATATTGGTGACAATAGTATTCTTCACTACTTTAGCTGTCGATGTAATTTTGATTTTTACGTAAAACTGACTCTGTACTGTAAGCCAAATTCCAATTAGTTGGTACAGACCTGTAGTGAAGCAACTGATTCCAATTTGTCCTTTTTAAAAAAACGTAGCTGTTGAATCTTCATGTAAAAGACAGAAACATGAATGTAATCCTTTCAGTAAGTCTTGCCAACTGCCATTTCCAGTACTGCTGTGCTGCTCTTTTCCAAAGGGGTTCTCACTATTACCTGCAAAGAAACTGATAGTAACCTAAGCATAGTGTTTTTTTGTTCTTTGGAAACTTGTTTCTGTTCTCAAACTCTGGCTTCAAATTTAGCAACTTAATAAGCTGACTTATTGGTAACATCTCTTCTGGAAGCAGTGGGAGGGATACATTCAGATTTGCTCAACCATCTTCCATTGTAGTAGTACTGGTCAGCTGATGGTGCTGTGGCTTCTTCCAAGGAGTAATGCTAAAAGATGAATTCTAATGGCTCTTTGTGGAGGCTTAAAACTGAGTCTGGTGTAGTTCAGAGTCTAAGTTTCAATTGACTTTGAACCCTGGCCACTTGGCTAGGATGCATCTTGCTGCATGGCGTGCCATGGGGAGCAGACAGTTTTAGTTTTTCTAATGCTTAGCAGCCAGGGGATACATAAGAGCGATTGAGCAGAGTAGTGGTTGTAATTATGATCTGCACCTTTTTTTGCATTTGTTATATATTGTACCTTTCACTCGTGGTTCTCATAGCACTGTGAAATGGGTTGGTTAGAGGCATGTAAGTGGCAGTTAGAGCTCGTGTCTTCTGACTCCCAATTCCTTGACTAAATCATGCTGCCTCCCTATATTAATATGGAGTTTAATTTAGGATCTTTCTCAGCCTTTTGCAGTAAACTCTAATTGACCTGAAATGTGATCAAAGCACAGCAGCTAAGGGGAAATGTTATTTAAGAGCTGTGGAGTCTGACCCTGTGACTACCAATCAGCATTGTCCTCTAGTCATAAAATAATTCACATTGAATTGGGTGGAACACAATGGGATTTTAATGTGTGAACAAAGAATCATACAAATATGGCTTCAGTGTAAGATTTACATCTGAAGCTGTTGACAAGGTTGAAAATGTATGAGGTACAAGGATGAGTTTTGATTTCAAGGATACAAAAGAATTTGTGAAATACTATTTAAAGGCTTTTATATCCCGTCAAAATTCTTAGCTGTTCTGAAGCCACAGAACACGCGTTTCTAAGTCACTGCTTAGGATTTAATGTAGTCTTGCAGAACAACTGTGGCACGTCCTGTTTCCCAGTTGTCTAACTGCACAGGCTGCTGCTAAGAATTGGCTACCTTCAGAAAACCTAAGCCCCAGTGAAGCTGAAAGTAGTCTTGACTGTGAACCTTGCACTGACTACAAAATACAGCCAGGATTTAATGGGAGTAACCTAGAGAATTAATTAATGGAACTGTCTGATTCCCAACAGCCTTAGGAATCAGTGTTCTCAGAAATGTTTCATTAATGGAAGAGAAATTAATGAGGAAACAAACTAAACATATCTTAATCATATCTAATGTCTTTCATACTCAAGGATATCCTAAAGCACCTTATGAAGCAATGAGTTGGATATTAGTGATTGAATGGCTGAATTATGCACTCAGTAACGGCTCATGCGAGCTTGAACATTTTAAAACCTGTTCTCACTAAATAAGGGAATACTAGCCAGGTCCTCAGTTATCTCCCTACTCTTCATAAAATGCCATAGGAGCTTTAACTGCATCCATAAAAATAAGTAGAAAGGACCTTGTTTAACATCACTGCTGAAGGATTCAACTCCTAAAGCCCAATGCCACTCAGTTTATTCACTCTCAAATGGGATTACTCAAGTGAGTAAAGTGAGCAGGATTTAGGGAGTTTTTTGTGTTCAGCAGTAATTTGTACAAAGCACAGAAAGGGGCATGACTACTGTTCAGAATCATAACTTCAAAATGTTCCAGGGTTTTAAGGTGACATAATACTTCTCTCCTTGGTGACCATTACAGCTTGCTCCACCAATATGGAAGTTGGAGTTATTTTGTAGAAAAATCAAGATAAAATCCCAAATCTTGTGTTTTCAGCTCACTAGACTTCTTCCCTTACTGTTCCTTAAAGTGAAGGAAAATGCTGTTGAAGCTTATTCTTAAAGAGCAACTTAAAAGATTCTCTTTCAGAAAGTGAATAGTTTTATGAGAATATTGCCTGGATTTTTCTGGTCCCTTGTTCTCAGCAAGGGAGAAATTGACTATGCAGGAGAAATAGTACAACAGTAATACGCAATTCACAAAGTAAACTAGATGGAAAAAAATAGATAATTGTTTGCTAACTTTCAGTTCCAGTAACCTTGGGTATTAACTTTCTGTTTTATTTCAGACATAAATGAGACTCTCTTCTATTTGATGAAGCACTAAGATTAACATTAAAAAAACTTATAGCCTGTGCAGGAGACATAGGAGAAATAACAGTACATCTGAAGTGTACATGTATAGAAAAATCTTCAGAAATAAGGCAAATTATCACTATTTGCACATTTCCAGAAATTCTGCCACTGGGCAACTTCAGGGAATTTCCTTCACTCGCTATTTTAGTCTCTTGGGAACAGGAGAACTAGGTGAGGATTCAACCTCAAATCAGGCTATTCTGGATGCACTAATACTTGCTCTTCTCCTTTTCCACCACATCACCACAAATTGGAGAACTGGAGGGATAGCTCAGTGGTTTGAGCATTGGCCTGCTAAACCCAGGGTTGTGAGTTTAATCCTTGAGGGGGCCACTTAAGGATCTGGGGCAAAAATTGGTCCTGCTAGTGAAGGCAGGGGGCTGGACTCAATGACCTTTCAAGGGCCCTTCCAGCTCTAGGAGATTGGTATATCTCCAATTATTATTTTTTATTTAACTGTACTTACCCAGCATGGCGTCTAACTCTGTACTGAACTGTGGATGCAGACTCCAACCAAAAGATGCCTGGAATGTGCATCTCTGGGTTGCCTTGGAGATGGACGCCGCTCATCTCTATCTTCTATTGCATGCTGCAGAACACTAGTCCTATTCGTGGAATTCTCAACCAAGGGCTTGGCTACACTTACAAATTTGCAGCGCTGCAGCAGGGTGTGAAAACACACCTCTGCAGCTGCAAATTGCGGGCGGCGCACCATGTAGTCAGTGTGCCCCAGCCAGCGCCCAGCTCCAGCTCGCCTGTCCTGTCCTCCCAGAGGGGAGGAGGGAGACGGGAGCTGGAGAGAGGACCCAGCGCTGGCGCTGCTGGCGCTTTGACACGCTGCGCGCTGCAGCGCAGCGCTGCGCAGCAGCTTAAAGAGAAGCCAAGATAAGTGACTGAAGGTAGATGGTGATTGTGGTAGATTTGCCTTTTATTCTGAATGATTCCTTCTTGGTGGATGAGACAGATTACTTTTCGCTAGGTCTTGATATTTGTAGCATTTGTCTCTAATACAGATGGATGGAGCTTTTGATATTAAAGACCTACTTTATGATAAATATACAGCTTCTGTTAGCCCCTGTCCATAACAGGCTTTTAATGTCAAAGGCTATGTCACTGTGCTTTCTGTTGGATTCTCTTGAGTCTTAAAAAGTGACTGAGACAAAAACAGCATAATAGGAATTCTTTACTAAATTTAGTAATCTGTTCATGGATCCCTTTGCAGGGGGAAAAGGGGAATGTAAAATGGACTTCCTTAGCTATTTTTAATGTAAACCTGGTATATAGGAAATCATGAAGAGGAGGTATCCTCCCATAAAGGAATCCAATAATCTCAAAAGATTAACATAGCTCTCGTGCAGTGTGACCAACCCAACTAATGAGTATGTGTGCTGCATGAGATTTTCTAATAGTAAGTCTGATTGTCTCTCATGTAAGCTCGTGCCTTCCAATTGCTATAGTGCTTCTGGCACCCAAGAGCCATAAATCAGACCCTAATTTTAACATGTTATCTGCATAGCTCAGTGACACAGTGCCGCATGTGAGGATAGTAGTTGAAGTTGGTTGAGGATCAACTGACAAAAACAGATCTGCTGAGAGCCCCTACGGTGATCTTCAGTTTCCAAGTGTTGAGACCAAAGTTTGTGAGGTGCATTGACTTTTCAAGCCCTAAATGCATGCAATGTTATGGACTGCTAGATGTGTGGAAGAGAGGTCACTAATGTCCTGAATTTTTTTTGCTGACCAGTTACAGGACACTGTCCAGTAAGCTGGCAACATAATTTGAATAGGTAACATTCTGCAAACTGTAACTTGAATTTTCTTACCATGAGTGCAAAATATAGCAACACCTAATAAAAAAAAAACATCTCAAATAGAGGTCAAGCATGTGAGGTAATATTGTTTGAGAAGACATATGGTTAATATCTGCATAAATACACATGAATTACCAAATGTCTTGGTAAACCCCCTTGGTGGTGCACTAGCCACTGGAGTTCTAAAGGTAATTGGAAGCTCTGAATTGTCTGTTGCTGTTCATAGTGGGTGTCTGACTGGAGTTAGAACCCCAAAAACAGGTGGTGGTGAGGATTATTTGGATCATGGGTGTAAGGAGAGGAAGTGGGTGTGAGAGTGGTAACAGTAGGGAAAAGCTGATTCTATGCTGCCATATCACGCTTTAGAAGTGGAGCAGTGAGGCATTGTGAAATTGACCAAGGAGTCATAGAATATTAGGGTTGGAAGGGACCTCAAGAGATCATCTAGTCCAACCCCCTGCTCAAAGCAGGGCTAATCCTCAAATGGCCCCCTCAAGGATTGAACTCACAACCCTGGGTTTAGCAGGCCAATGCTCAAACCACTGAGCTATTCCTCCCCCTCATGAGAAGGAGAGAAATAGAACACAGAAATAGGAGGGATGGTGGGAGAGAGCAGCTCTTCTGCTATGTTCATCTCTAGTATCAGTTCTGTTGTACTAAATCTTGATATCATGCAAATATATGGTAGAACTGCTTAAGCTGAGTACAACTGTATATAGTCCACTGACTGACTTTTTGATACGCTACAATGCCAGCTGTTTGTGAGAACACTTTGGATTCTTACAGTCTATTTCATTAAGAAATTTGGCATGTGATTTCTGTGACCAGCCATTTCACGTCTGAGTTAGAGCAACAGCTATGCCTCCAAATCATAGGGGCTTGTTAAATGACTAGGCATGCCATGTTGACTAAGCGTGACTAATCAGTTGCTGAAGATCCAGAGCTGGACCATAGATGTGTGTGCACCTTTCCTCCAAAACACTCATCCCCTTTGCAGTGTCGTCCTTAGTGGATTACGCAGGTACTCTTAGACTCTGGAAGGGCATTCTGATGAAAACTGATAGATTATTTTGAAATGGAAAAATGGGCGTCTTGTCTGTCCAGTGGGAAGATTGTTCAGATGCAATATTGTTTCCTATTTTTCATGTGGTATCTTCCCCACATACACACAAATTGCTCCCCCTTGGATTCATGTGACCAAACTTACTGAGGACTTAGGTGGCATGAGAAGGATAAGAGGTGTTGGGTCGCTACAGACATGGCTATAAGGGAGAAAGCTGAGTGGGCTGGATCTAGTGTGTGACACCAATATTGGATCATGAGTGATCACAAAGTGTTCCTGTAATTGGAATAGGGTGAAGATGGGAAGGATCTCCTCTTGGAAGAGTACCCAGTCATTCTAATTACAGTGATTTGTGGCATGACCAGGATATTTCTTCATGTCAACTCTGCTCTGATTGTGCGGCTGTTCTAGCCAAGGAAATGAAAGAAATTGTCAGGAGCAACTTGCAGTTGTTAGTATGATTGTAATTAGGGGTTTGGTCGGAAGAAAGTTAAGAGGAAGTGTGACGTTAGGTTTGCCTACCTAGCAAGTTAGTATAGTGCAAGCCACAGTGTGAACCTAGAGCACACTGATTTAACATGCACTAATGTCCCATGCAGATGCTGCTACAGCTCACTAAAAGTTCCTTAGTGTGCTTTGATTCTCAGTTTCAGAGTGCACTAAGGAACTGTTAGTGTACTTTAGAAGTGCACACACAATCGATGTTAGTGTGTGTGAAACTTGTGTGCTCTAAGTTTTCATTCTGTCTTGTGGTCGATTCCCTCACCATGTAGACAAGCCCCTTGTCTCCCATTCCAAGAGCATCCAAGGAAGTGGTGTTTACATGCACAGAAAAGAATCTGATGTGAAAACCATAATAGTTTTACAAGAGAGGTGGCTTTTAGCTCTGGAATTGACTTGACTGAAAGGGGAAGTCTCTGGCACTAGCACTCTGAGGATGGTGATAGAGAAAGTAAAGGGTGGGCAGGGAGGGAATAAGAGTTTATGGAGGTGGGAGCCCTCCAGCATCACCAAAATGAGATTTCAGAATACTTTGAATTCTCTGCTATAAAAAAAAAAAATTAATGTGTACGCCATGAAGCCGCCTGTGAGGTCCTAAAATGTGGCCCATAGCCCCCTCTGTGCGACTGCACGGTGTTGACAGCTGAACAGTCCCAGACTCTTATTACTGATTAATTTGGAAAAGCAATTTCTGCTCCTGTTAAGGAAGCAAAACCCTCAAGCAAATAGTATGGCTTTGTTGTATTTTTTTAACCTCTCTGGAACATGTGCAAATTGGTTGAAGCTTTTAGACACCTGGCAAAGTGCCAATGAATCTCTGCTGATGCAAAGCAAAGGTGCCCCCCTTAAGTTTCTGATATCTAGAGAGTGATTGTATTGGAGAACAGGACTCGTTTCTAAGATACAGATTGAAGACGTGATGTGATGCACCTTAAAGACAGTACTTGCATGAGGAAAACCTGGGTTAGTTTTTTCTCTTGCCTTTTATTTTAAATTGTGAAATGGTATTGGTGTTGGCTACTGTAAGTTGCCACTAGGTATAAATACATCAGGCAAATATTTGGTGTGTCATTTGGCAAGTATAGATTTGGGAGCTGTAATGAGAAACTATTCAGTGATGTTCCCCAAAACACAGTTTTTTGGGTTTTTTTTCCAAGAGCCAGTACTCTGTAAGGGGTTCAGCCCGGTTATGCTTTAGAGTCAGACATTTAAGAGAAACCAAAGTAGGCTTTCCAACCCGACACATTGTAAAGATTCATGTGCTTACAATAAGCCCTTCACTTTTTCTGTAGCTTCCAATTGCATTTCCATAGGGCTACTTTGAAACATGTAACACCCTTTCTCTGCGCTGTCCTGCCAGGCGTCTGTTTCCCTACTGCTAGCTGCATGTTGAGTGTAACAAGGAGTCTAGTCTTCCATGTTTCCCAGCAGGGGATTATAAAATTCGACTCCTGTTTAAAGGAGTCGTGGGAGAGGATTGGCTTGGATGTTCTGGACACAAAACTGACTTTGAAGCTTGGTCACTGTGTAGTGTTCAAAGTAACTGAACTAGCACTGTAAATTAAAAGCATCGAACTCGTAAGCTGGTTGAGATGCTGCCCTTCTCCCATCCGACCCCAAATAACAGAGTTGTTAATGAAACGTTTGAGGAAGCATCCTTCCAGTTATCTACTATCCTGAGACTCTGGGGAGAGCTAGTTAAGCACTTGGCTTTCACAACTTTTTTTTTTTTTAAGCTCTTTTCTGTAGCAGGAAATAACCTCTTTTGGACTTGTGCAGACAGATGAGGCAGCTCCTTCACCTTGATTTGATCCTCAGATTCACCACCAGCCAGTACAGGTGACTTCTAGCTCCCAGCCAAGATAGCTGCATCTCCACTTCCTTTTCCCAGCCAGTCTCTGTTCTTGCAGGTGGTCAGAAGTAGGCTGCTTCTGAGATGCTTTATTTATGCATACACCCTCAACCTTCTGGGTAGCATTGCAACTTGCTGCTAACTTTTCTGACAATATTAGGAGTCTTTATGAGGTTGCAAGAGGCTGCAGGTGTCTAGAACTATGTCACTGTCATAGTCAAATGGCTTAACTTTTTTGGTTTGGTTTTGCAATTGAAAAACCTACCAAACCACTCATTGCCCTTTTTTCCAGTTAAAATCAGTTTGCTCCATCCAGACCACTGTGGCTTCTTGAACACACAACTCAGGTGAACATTATGGAGCTGCCATCTGGTAGTACCTTTACCAATTTCAACAGTTGCCTGAGCTTTTGGCTACCGGTTTCTCAGGCTGGTGGCCCAAGAACCCACAACCAATAATAAACCATATTTATATAGAACCAAGTAGGGTTGTCAGTGACTTCGCACTTGCATCCCTTCCCTGTTCTTGGTATAGTGAGGAATTGCTACTCAAGCCCCATATAGCTGAATGGATGGCAGTAGGCCACATAGCTTCCGACCTGATAATGCCTTTCTGTGGCTGGTGATGGCAATGCAGACAGCCTCTTTCCATAGGGGCAAGCTTTCACTGTGGTTCTGGTTGACTGAGTTCATGTAGTAGCTTTGTAAGCTAGCAAATGGGCTGAGGACAGGAAGCTGAGCAGGTGGTATTCCGGCTGAGGGCTGGAACTTCCTTGAGCCCTGCTAGTTACCACCTTCATGACTGAATCAAGGAGCAGCAGCTACCCCAGTGGTCTGTCCCAGTGTAACTGTACCAGAGACACTCAGGTATCTTTTCCTTCCTCAACAGAGTGTATAATATGTGAAACTTTTTAGTGTTACTGTGGCTGTTACAGTCACATTTCACCCCACAGGAAGCTTCAGTGGTGGCTTAAGTGTTTGGGGAATCCTTGGGATCAAAGGTGCAGTTCCAATTAGATGAACTGCCACTCTATCACCATCAAACTTTAAAAAAGTCCATTAGGATGGGTCCCAAATGATCTTGAATGCTTTGCTGTTCTCCTACTGCTAATACCAACGAATACAGTGAAATATACATGACCCTTTCATATAAGAGTTTTTTATTTTTCAGATTAGTGTCTTGCTTGCAAATCACACACAGAGTATTATTGTAATGGAAAAAGTGAGACTAAAGAAATTACAAGTGCCCTCAAGTAGAATCTGTAAATTCTCTATAAAAGGAGAGAGGTTTCACACTGTTTTTCTCACATCCCTTTACAGGAAATAGACAGACGGTTGGAAAAGAAACTGAAGATTACACAAAAGGAAAGGTAATGGTGATCTTTTGGTCTAAAACACTCTTGATCTAGGCTCCCCTGCCTGGAGTTGCACACTTGCAGGTTCAGAGAGTTGGCACAGGAGGGTAAATTGCATTAGATGCATCAAATTTAGTGGGTAACTAACCTCCAATTTGAGCTAAGAAATGGGGAGCTTGTATTATGCAATATGTCACTTTGTGGCACCTCTAATCCATAGCAGTGTAGCTGAAAGATGATTGGAGATAATTTGATCCCTGAAGTAGGGTATTCAAGAGCAGATATAGCCACACCTATAGGGAAGCTATTTAAAAAACAAACAAACAAAAAACTGGGCAGTAGAATGAAGAAATGGGTGAAAGCCAAGTAACTCCTACATGTACCAACCCTTCTGTGCTCTGTCAGTGAGACTTTTGTGCCTGTGTTCTGGCTTGGGCGGGTTACATAGAGGGAAAGCTCATACTTCATCCCGTGCTGCCACAAACATAGCACTTGTCATTGTTCTCAGTGACGTGAATTGGGTTTATATCTTCCTGCTTGCTCTCACCTTCCTCCTCACCTCTCCCCTCCTTCCCCCAAAAATTCTAAACTTCTGATGAGTGTCAGTCTTTGGTTCAGCTTTCTGGTAGCTCAATAAGCTAATGCCTAAGATAACAGACTTGTTTGTTGTGATTTTTAGGTGGGAGAGGGACTGTACCAAAAATCTGTGAAGTGGGGTTGTGGGAACATAATTCCAGAAAGTAAGGGGCTGGAGAGAGAATATCAAATGCTGGTGCATGCTGTAAGAAATTCTGAGTTGACTTAAGTACATTTTCCTTCCTACATCTTCAATTGTAGGTGCCTACATTTTTTTTTTCAGCACTCCGGAATGGGCCATATGCCTCTCAAAATTATAGAATATTTCCTGCCTCAAAGAATGCACAAGCTAGCTTGGGACACCCCAACTCAGAAACTTCGAGCTTTAATTTTTAAGACTGGAACTGGTAGCAAAAATCTCTAATCATCATCCCACTCAGTTGAAGTGAGATTCTCTGGTCAGTGTCCTAGCACCCCTCCTTTTCTCCCCCCTCCCTTTTTTTTTAAGGAGAAGAACCAAAGCACCAGGTCTGTCTTCTGTCCTCCTGCATGTTTGACTTGAGTGGGCAAATCTCAAATAAGCATGCTCTCTACTACAGTATCTGAGTTGCAACTATAACAAGGCTCTTAATTGTTGCAAGACACTTCCTAGTCATGAAGACTCCCGCTCCCAGCAGTTAACATTTTCTGTCAGTGGGCTACAGATACTAATTAGATATTTGTGTCTTTTCTTAAACAGCAGAAAATCAAAATCTCCTCCCAAAGTGCCGATTGTCATTCAGGACGACAGCCTTCCCTCAGGTCCTCCTCCACAGATCAGGATCTTAAAGAGGCCCACAACGAATGGTGTGCTTAGTAACCCCAACTCTGCGAGCAGACCAGCTTTTCCAGTAAAGTCTCTGGCACAGAGAGAGGCAGAATACGCAGAAGCCAGAAAACGAATTCTGGGCAGCGCAAGCCCAGAAGAGGAACAGGAGAAACCCATTCTAGACAGGTGAGAATGGCTGGGGCTTAATGGCAATTCTAGCTGCATCCCTGAACTAACCCCTGTAGGAAGTCCTTCAGCAGATGATTTCCTACAGATAGTCCTCCAGAGGGAGGAGGAGCCAGGCCAATACCTAATATTTCACATGACGTGCAGGATAAAGCCCACTGAGAGGTGGGAGCATCCTGTTAGCATGTGTGATACGGTATAGCTCAAATGCACAGAAATGAAAGCAAAAGCAAAGGTGTTTAGACACAGAGCGTGGGCTTTTAAACACCTTCATTGAGGACAAAGCCTTCTCTGACATAACCAGGGGAATAGGCAGCAGGAGCAGGTTGACTCTGCAAGGAAGGACTTGCCAGATTTCATACAAATACCTTTAATAGTAAAACAAAATGATTAGAAATAATTCTGCACAGATCCGAGTCTGTCTATCTCATCGGGGAGTGTAACCTTTCAACAAAATGCGACTGTTTTCCCCAAGCAAGGGGGGTGCGGAGTTGAGTCTTGCCTGTGAATATCAAGCTGAGCTGGCTAGCCCAACTCACATGGTGTAGAACAAGCTGAATTTACATTCCCCACAGCCATGCTGCTGTTATCACTGATTGGAGAGGGCCAGACCAGTCACTCCAGAGGCACTTTCCCTCCCCATATTGTATGTTCTGCCCTACCTTCTGCTCTACATCGCATTGGCTCTGTAGTCCTCTTCCAGTGTATTCTCCAACTAAACGTAACTTCGGAGCGGGGAACAACTTAACCTGGAGTCCTGTTTGAACAGAGACAGCAGCCATTCTTTCCAAAGACCAAAGGATTGCAATTTAAAAAAATAAAAGGTGCTGCCTGGGGCGGAAAAAGGTGCATCATTGAAATGGCTCTTACAAAAGAGAGCAATGATGCATGTTCCTAAAGAACATCAGTGAACAAAGCTGCTGTTAACAAAACTAGAGCAGGGTGATCCCACTCAGGTAGGGTCGGGCCTTGGACTTTGGAGTTACCTGGGGTTTGGCTGCTGACGAGCAGGGCTTGGGGAAGTGGAGCACTAGTCAATTCTCAATTGCCTGTGAGGTCATGCAGCAGCAGCATGGACGATCGCTCTTTCACCATGGCGGTGACTTTCCCCGCCTTAGTTGGAATTGCATAGGGGTAAGGTAGAAGTATTCCTTCTTTTTAAGACTGATTTCTTTCCTGCAGGCCAACAAGGATCTCCCAGCCAGAAGATTCCAGGCAGCCCAATAACGTGATACGGCAGCCACTGGGTCCTGATGGTTCACAAGGCTTCAAACAACGCAGATAGATATGGGCAAGAGATCATGCTGTCGAAAGCAGGGTCAGCTGCCACGGGTTGCACTGCCGTGGTGGACAAATGGACTTGAGCAGAGGGAACTACCTGGTTTACTTGCACTGTGATCCCTTTGCTCTGCCCACTGTGACCTTGAACCCCATGCACTGTGACCCCCTGCTCCACCCACTGTGATTGGCACACCGACGAGGGCTGTCCCAAGTCACTGTCAAAGGAAGGGGGGTACGGTAAGGACTCTGAACAGGTGCAGAGTGTCGTGTGTGCCACTTCAGTTGAAGCTAGCGCCAGCAATAATGTTTATCGTACTCATTAACCTGGGATTTAAAAGAAGAATGGGAAGCCTCCCCAAATGTGCATGTTGTCTCTCTCTCTCCTGAGCAAGTTCTGTTTCAAAGGATCTTTTGTTTTTTGTTTGTAAATCAGATCAACTTTAAACCAAGTGCATGGGAAGAGTTTTAACTGTTTAGTTTGTTTTAATTGAGAGAGGTAGTTGGTGGTGTTCTAAACCCGGAGTTTCTAGGCATTTCCACAATATAATGGCTAGGTTTTGGCAAGCTTAGCTTCTTGTTCTGTATTTCCACTGCTGCCAAGCAAATGGAAGGGGACTCGTAGGTACCTGGGCTTTCTAATTGCCTTGGGCCCAGAAACCAGTGGGGTCCAGTGGCCTGGTTCACTTACTGCACCTGTCATAAGCTTGGTTAGTTTTCTGCTGGCTTGAGGAAAAACTTAGTAATACATTTCTTGTATTTGGGGAGAAGGGAATGTAGACAGATCCCATGGAGACACCTATTGCCTGCCTGCTGCTTCCAGCAGAGAAAGCAGGGTGAAGGAACAGGGCTCTGTTGCATCTAGGTTTACAAGCTAGGAATAGACTAGTTCAATACTGGACTGGTCCACTTCGGTTAGTGCATGGAAAACATGGTAATGAGCCTGGCTCTGTGCAGCATGTGCTTGTCGGAAAGCTGACGTGTGGCAGGAGACTGGGCAACCACTGCTCCAAAGGTTTGAACCCTAAGTGGCTTGTGATGGACCGATGGCTTATGGTACAATTCCAGTGCTGTACTTGATGCATTTACTTCTAGAAATCATAGACATCGGGAACAAACCATGTTCAATAAAGTTTGGAAAAAAAATCCCTGTTTTCATGCATTGGTGGTAACAAATGGCTTTCCGCTAAGCTCTGTCCTCCAGCCCCAGGAAAAGAAAGGGGTCTGAGGAAGGGTTCCTGGCCATGGAAGAGAAATGTAAGGTACCACCAAATCAGCTGTTGCAAGCTGTCAAATATAGCTACTCCATTGCTTCTCCTGTGCCCTATACTGTCTTGTTGCATTGTCTAACTGTAGATTAGTCAACAAGGAAGCTGATCAACTCTTAATATTAACAGTTTCAAGGGATTAGATGAACACTAAAGCTTCCTTCTGCTGGAGCAACAAGAATGTATCTTGTATGCTGGAAAGGCTCCAGTAGTAGAGATGTCTCAGCATGTTGATAGGACCTGGTACTGTAGACAAGCCTGTGTGGCATAGAAACAGACTCTTTCTGTGACAGCAGCCAGAGGCCAAGAAGGATTTAGATCATCCCTTCACCTAAAAGGACCGTGGGCTAGTCTGCTTCACTGTGTTTCCAGAAGCTGCCTTTCCACACAATTGGTTTTTTGGAGGATGTATTCTGTACAGGTGCAATATGACCTGTGCTTAATAGGTTGAATAGTGGGCACCTGAACCCATCCCCTTTTGCCTGAAAGGAAGCGGCTGAACAGAACCTCTGCCTACAGTGAGTTGTATGGGAGATTCCCATACAGTAAACCAAGACATGTACAGAAATACGGCAAACAACTGGTAAAATAAACTACCTGTGTACAAAAGATGAAATCTACTAGAACATTGATCTTTTAACTGAATTTCTTTTCTGTCCTGCCCTCCTGCGATTCCCTAAATCAAGTGAGCCCATGGAATGCTTGTTAAAGGATTACACTTCCTTTTTTTTATTACTCTGCTGTAATCAGAGAGGTGGGCACAGGTGTACAGATGTTCCATAGGCCTGCAGTTGGGCTCAAGTCCTTGTGGTTTTATAAGACTGTAATCTGATGTTTACCTAACTTCCTCTCAGGTAGGGCTTGGAATGTGCCGCATGAGCACCTGTACAAGCCTCCAGCAGCTGCTTCACAGGAAACATCTTTCCCTCATGGCAGCAAGGAGAAACTGATGGGAAGAGTAGCTGGATGGGGGAGGGCAGAAGAGAAGAGGATGGGAAAAGACATTAGCAATAACTGTGTAGTCACCACGCCTTTCCTTAATCGATAATTACAATAGCTATTACTTTGGATGGCCAGCTGCTGGCAAAAGCCTCCTGATGTAGCTTCTGATATCTTGCCAATGTTAGGACAACAGTATCCCTTTTCTGCCACCTGGTATCCTGTATATCAGGGGTTCAACGTCCTTGCTAGCTGCTCGTAGGACACAATCCGGTCCTCCAGCATCACCCTCACATAACTAATATAAGATTATGTGGGGAGAGCTAACCAGAGCGCCCCTCTCCAGCTTATTCATCCTTATAGCATAGTCAGTCAGGATGCTTCCAACCTGCGGGCGGGGGGGGCAACGTTCCTGGAGAAACCTACCACTAGGCCCCCTCTTCCAGGTGGACAGTAGGTCAGTGATCCTGTCCAGAAATCAGTGTTGGGATAAGTCAAAGGCCCTGTTTGCAGAGGGGCTAGAGCTCTTGTTCTAATACATGTTTATAGGGGTTTTGGTGTGTGTTCTTAGGGGCACTTTATGGTTCTGTGTGTGTGTATGCGTGTGCATGTGTGTATTCGGGTGGTAAGAAGTGCAAAGCTGTGTGCGTCTGCCACGGGACACACAGCCGCCTGTCTCCCCATGGAAGTGCTCCTAAGTATGCAGAAAAACATTTTATAAATTGTATTTTAAATAAATGTGTTAAACTTTTTAAAATGACGTTTTATTTTTTCAAACTACTATGTTTGCCCTCTTCCTGGAGTGCCCCCGGGCTAAACTGGGCTCTAGAAGCCACCCTGGGAGTTTACGATCTAAATTGGAGTGAGAACACATGCAAGAGGCACAACAGCAGGAGGGGAGGAGAAGGGGTTGTGAATAACTGTTGGTCAAGGGGAATTTATTCCTGCTGAGAGTGGATTGAAACTACTTGACTCCTATATATTCTCCTTGTTGTTTGGGTTTCTATAATATGCTTTTAATGTACTGGGCAGGTCATTGAAATAGGGTCTCCCATGTATGTGAAAACTACTTGAATTAAAAGGGGTGCTCTACCATAGTGCTTTCTGAGGGCCGGGGATGGGGGTGGTCAGAGCTCCGGCTACTCTGTGATGCTGGCTCTGCTATTAGGGAGGGGAGAGTAAGCAAGCACTAGAACGTAGCTACGGCTACCTTGCCCACCTGGACAGGTAATCCCAGCAAAGTAATGGGTAGCAATCGTCCCTGGGATGGGAAGTAACCATGGATGGAGGCAGGATGGCTCATGCCGTTATCCTGGATCTTAGGCTCTCCTTGTGATCTAGACTATGGAAAAGTGGGAGTGCCACTGTAATGGGCTAAGCAGTCAAAAGTCCTAAGGCACCTTGTACTAATCAGAAACATTTCGGTAGGATCCTGAACCCTCAAGTCACACAACAAGCA
Source organism: Mauremys reevesii (assembly GCF_016161935.1). Lineage (NCBI taxonomy): Eukaryota > Metazoa > Chordata > Testudines > Geoemydidae > Mauremys > Mauremys reevesii. The sequence goes on from NC_052643.1 coordinate 3,793,080, forward strand.
GAGTGACCTTCAGTGGCTCCTTTACAACGTGTGATTTAGACAGCAGGGTGGGCGGGAAGCTGCCTCTGTTCTGCAAAACACACTTCCCTTTTCCTTTTGAGGGTCTCCTACGTCACAGAAACTAAGCAGTTCTGTGCAATTCCCAGGCTGTGGGGGTGGTGGCGCAAATAGTCTTATGTGAGACTTGAGTGAACTGAGCACTAGGAAGCATTGTGTGCACAGCCCTGAGTGGAGGGAGATGAGTTTTCCTCCTATCACTGGACCATGATCTCAGGGGCAGGAATGGTCAGTCGCCATATATTTAGATATCCTACTACATCACATCCTCCACCTTCACGGGTGCACTCAAGCTTAGGAACAGCTATCAGCTCTTTTACAAGGTAGTGCCCTGTCTGTGTACAGTGTGGCACAATTTGGTGTCACAGCGCCATAGGATAGACTGTCTGCTCAGTACCAAATTCCTAAGAGCAACCATAAAACAGAACGAAGCTCTCCTTTGTGGAGCTTCCAGTTTTCACTCCCTCTACTGCTTGTAGTGCTGGTGGGAGGACATAATTGCTACCCCTCAGCTGATACACTATAGCCATGGTAACCCACATTCTGTTCACTTAGCCCAACTATGGAGCTGGGGTCCAGTGGCAAGAGAAGTGCGGCAAGTAGGATATTTTGTTGTTTCCTGCTGTGAGAACAGAGTGGAAGCTTTAGAATAGGATTTCACGGGGCTCTCCTGAGTTCAGACTTGCCTTTCCTGCTGCAAACCTATTGTTCTTGCAGCTGTCTGTGAAGCCAAGGGGCCGGCCAGTGGCCTTCAGCATTGACCTTAGTTACAGCAACAATAAACTCATGAATAGACCTCAACTGCACTATCTTATGGGACCTTGTACGGGGGCATCTCAAAGTACTTGAGACATGTAACAGCAGGACGTGGAATACTGTGTATTACAGCACTGCCTAGATGCATAATGTAGGAGGGCAAACGTTCTGGAGCTGGGCAGTGAGGTTACCGTGGAGTAGAGGAGAAAGGGCTCTATGGTGGGAGGAGGACATACCATGCGGCTCAGGATGGCATAGGAGCCCTCCAAGAAATACACAACCATGTTCATGGCCATTCACATGAAGAACGATCAATGTTCATCCCTTTATAAAGCTGGGAAATTCTCAGACCAAACTTTAACCTACTCAGATTGCTTCCCTGTACTTCCCACCCATGCAAACCACAGGCAGCTAGGAAAGAGCAGTTGAGTCATTCAACACCACCCCACATAAGCTCTAGTTCCCCTTTGAAAAAAGAACAGGAGTACTTGTGGCACCTTAAAGACTAACAAATTTATTTTAGCATGAGCTTTCGTGAGTTACAGCTCACTTCTTCGGATGCATAGAATGGAACACACAGACAGGTGTACGAGCCCCTGCACATCTACCAACGTGATATATGCCATCATGTGCCAGCAATGCCCCTCTGCCACGTACATTGGCCAAACCGGACAGTCTCTACGCAAAAGAATAAATGGACACAAATCTGACATCAGGAATCATAACATTCAAAAACCAGTGGGAGAACACTTCAACCTCTCTAACCACTCAGTGGCAATTTTGCAACAAAAAAACTTCAAAAACAGACTCCAAAGAGAAACTGCTGAACTCAAATTAATATGCAAACTAGATACAATTAACTGTGGCCTAAACAGAGACTGGGCATGGTTGGGCCATTACACTAATTGAATCTATTTCCCTATGTTAAGTTCTCCTCGCACCTTCTATGGGCCATCTTAATTATCACTTCAAAAAGTTTTTTTCCCTCCTGCTGATGATAGCTCATCTCAATTGATTAGACTCTTCCTGTTGGCATGGCTACTTCCACCTTTTCATGTTCTCTGTATGTATAAATATCTCCTGTCTGTGTGTTCCATTCTATGCATCCGAAGAAGTGAGCTGTAACTCACAAAAGCTCATGCTAAAATAAATTTGATAGTCTTTAAGGTGCCACAAGTACTCCTGTTCTTTTTGCGGATACAGACTAACACGGCTGCTACTCAGTTCCCCTTTGCAATCTCACCTCCAGCTCCTTTCCACAATCCACATCCCATGTAGCTTTACCTTCATCCTGAACAACCACCCGACAGCCTTAACTCTGATCCTAAATATTAAGGTGCCATATAAGGCTTCTTGTGATGCACGGATGAGCTGATCAGAACACAGTAACATGTGTTGTGTCATGTCCTATTTATTAAACATTCCTCTAAGCAAACCTACCAGTTATCCCTGCTGGTCCCTTTGCCAGTGTAATTACTGGGTTTGCTTCTAGCGTCACCGCCTTCTGACCTGCATGGTCCTTGGAATTGCTCACCACTGCTCATGATCTTCTCTCTTCCTTGATGACTCAGTGCTCGCAGGGGCTTGGGAATGCTTTGATGGAGCCTTGGCAACTTCCATTAGGTCACCACCTCTGCTTGTATCTGGAACCTGGCTCCCTGCTCTGGGAACATTTCACAGAGGGACTGAGTTCAGGGGACATCTAGGATGACACAGCAACAACCCAAAAAAGAAAGTCCCTTGGAACTAACTAGGCTGATCTCAAAGCCTGGGACGGGCTGGTATACTGTGGTGGGGTGCCTAGCAAACTACATTAACCCCCTTGACTTTGCAGTGCAAGGATTCCTCGATGCTCTAATGGACTGAATCGCTGTTGGGGTAAATTAAGACTGATCCTGGTCCCATTGAAATCAGTGTTAAAACTCCCACCAACTTCAACCTGAGTGGTTGCGAGGCCAGATCCTGGGAGCTGATGAACGCTCAGCTCCTACTGAGGTCAATAGGAGTTGAGGGTGTTCAGTACCTTCCATTGCCTGGCCCTACAAATCACATCTCCTGTGGACAGTGTATTAACAAATGATGATTGGGATGCACCTGAACAAAAGGATTACTAACATTCGACCTGCTTCTGCGCCCACTGAGGTCAATGGAAGTTTGTTTTAAATGTTTTGTTCATTGCTTTAAAAGAATAATCAAACAGAATAGTGTCCCCAATATGGCCATCAACAACCCAAAGGGAAACTACACTACACAATGTAGCCAGTACAATGCCAGACAAGCAGGACCCAGGCATGGCACTGCTGTCTTAGGGATAGCATTAATGTATTTGCCTTGTGGGGCAGGGCAGGGCAATTATACCCATTGTACAGATCACAACTGAGGCCCAGAGTGGGGAAGTGCTTTGCCCAAGGTCATGCAGGAAGTCTGTGGTGGAACAAGAAATTGAACATGGGTCTTCTAAGTGAGCACCCTAATACCTACACCATCTTTCCTCTGCTTTAAACGCTCCTGAACTGAAGGTGGGAGCTGGTGGCTGTTCACCTCTAGGTCACTGGTTCCAATCCAGCCAAGGGCCATTTAGAGGTGGAGGGGGAAGATAGACAACTCAGGGAACTAGAAGTATGCAGTGGGAGATGGAACCTGTTGGCAACACCCAGCTACTTTCTTTAGCTTTTCTTCAGCCCAAATGTACAATGTGTTTTCAAAACAACGAAGGGCCGTTCCACCACCACCACCCTGCAGATACCAGCTCACGTGAGATAAATGGGAAGTCTTTAGCAGGTTCTATGGGCTCAACTAATACCCAAAGTAAATGATACATCCATGGCTACCATTTCCCTCCACCGCATCTCCAGCAAGGATAGTGTACAGTTTTAAGGCCCTTTATTTGGACAACAGCTGAAGGCAAAAACCAGGGAGAATATAGCGACAACCCCTTTGATAAATGGACACGTGTATTTGTGTGAAGGAAGGCAAGGAAAAGAAGAAAGTGTTTACATAATTTGTGCAGCAAGAGGTGTGCCCAAAATGAATGGCGGGCACAAACCTTAATGCCAGGCCTAACTGCTTGCTCTGCGTCATTGCATCCGTCCTGGGTCTTTGTGACGGAATGCACCCCGCCGTTCACACCCTTCACCCTATTGTAACAATCTTTGTACAGAATATGCCTTATGAGGTATCAGCTGAAAACTAATAACTCACTGGCCAATAATATGATGAAAAGTGCGTAATACAATTACGGACTTCAGCTGAAATCATGGCTGAAGTGTGTTTGCTAGACAATTCTGGGGAGGGAGTGAACCTGTTTCTTAAAGACAAAGGACAAGCTGATGCATCTAGCCAAGTGGCCATCAAAACTGATGGGCGATCGCCTGTCAAGTGGCCATTCTTTGGCGAGGAGCAAGGGCAGGAACAAACAGATCGGCACGGACAACAGCAAACAACAGCATGGACCCTCTTTCACCACCAGACTGCTGGACTCCATCCACACTGCAGGAATGAACTTTATCTAGGCACAACCCTCAGGAAAATGCATTTCAGAGGGTGACTGAACTATAAAAGTGACGGACAAAAACATCCCAGTTTCTCTCTCCACATCCATCTCTCTTGTTCTTTCACCTAAGACAACAAAAGAAACAAGCCCGTTTGACTTTGGGTGAGATCCTGACCTGAAATTTGGTCGGCCCTGTTGCTGGGAGCACGTGGTGAGAACTTTATCTTGACCCAGGTCTAGCTTGTTAAGTTTTAGTCCTAGGAAGGATTTTATCTTTATTTCTCTTGTAACCATTTCTGGCTTTAACGCCTTATGCTTGTACTAACTTAAAATCTCCCCCTTTGCAGTTAAATAAACTTGTTTTATTCTTTAATTAAGAACAGACCAGTGTTGCCTTTAATCTGAACTATGTGGGTAACTCCATTTCTGGTAGCAAACTGTTTTATATTGATCCCCTTAGAGGGCAATAGACCTCATAGATCTGGACTGTCCAGGAGAGGGATGGACAGTGCAGAACACACGTTTTGGGGGGAAATCCGGGAGCAGGAGTGTGTTGGAGTCACCCTGCAAGTGGTAACCAAGGCTTGATGGAAGCCAGAGTAAGACTGATGTGTGCCTGGTGGGCTGCAGCTATATACAGACACGCAGGGTGTGACCTGCACGCTGTTTGACCCAGGTAGGAGCTACAGCAGCAAAGCATTGTGAGGGACCCAAGCTTGCAGGGCAGGGGTGACACAGCCTCTCACTGCTCTGGATTGCACAGCAGACTGTCCCAGTGTTTCTAAGGGGTATGTTATCTTGGTATCAGGTAGGAGATGCAGCTACTGAAGGGAAAGATAATCCAGTGGCTCAGACCCTCTCTGAGGACATGGGAGCCCTTTGTTCAAGTCCCTGGTCTGCCACAGGCTTCCTGGGTGACCTTGAACGAGTCATGTCGTCTCTCTGTGCCTTGGTTCACCATCGGTACAACGGGAAAGATAGTTCTGCAATGCCTCACACATGTGGCGGGGGAGAGAGAGGAAAAATAAACTAAAGAGAGCAGATGCTCAGATACTCCAGTAATGGGGAGCCATGCAAGTACCACAGACAGAGATTTGTATCCGGAGACAGGAACAACGCGAGCACATTTCCGAGGGTACAAATTGATCCTGCAAAAAAGTGGCTGAGCTACTGAAACCCAGTGTGGATCTTAAAGCAAATGACTCTATACAACATGGCTAAGCGACAACGGAAGGGTGGGGGAGGAGAGCAACAGTCTACACACATCTAAAGATGTAAAGCCCCAAGAAGGAAGAGGGGTTGCTCAAGGAAGGGGTGCAACTAAGAGTAATGGGAAGAATTTAGAAAGGGAAAATTGAGGCTGACTTTTATCCTGCTCCAGCCCGTTTGCTGTGAACACTTCGGAGCACGGAATGCTCTTTGTATGTGGTTGGCACCCAGCATGAGGTGGGCACTGTCACAATCAGTGCTGGTCTTTGCACTATTTCAGGCTGTGGTGGCACTGGAAGATGTGAACTTTCCTGGAGATTTCTTACTGGAAAAGAGAACAGTTATAGAAAAATATCACCTATGCTACTGAGCTCTTGGATCATCTGATGACTGATGGGCAATAGCAACTTGCTTCTAGCCTGCCATTGTTATGCAGACAAAACTACACAGGATCGTTTCAGGGGCAAGACAAAGATGCTACATTTATTGTGATAACAATTTGATCTATAACCACTAGCTAATACCTTCATACTTATACACACACTAAATGTTCTGCAGCTGCTTGATAGTTACCAGTCCTGAATGTAGCTTGAGTTCGTGGCTTGAGTTCACAGCTTGGGATTGTAGCTTGTGGTGGCTAACTAGCTAGGAAAGCTGGGCACAAGGAAGGGCTGGGTCTGCCCTCCCAAGTTGGCAGCAGAACGTTACCCTCCAAAGTCTTCCGTCTCACCCATTCTTTTTTGTAGGCTTTAGTTTGAATCCAGAGTCTATAGGTCTTGCTGTGTCACGCTGCCTCTGGGTTCGGTGTGACTGATCACCCGTCAATTGCAGACGTGACTTTCAGCCTCGGACCTGGCTTTGATCTTCCTTCTATTGTACCTTTGTTCTTTTCTTTTTGGGGTGGGCTCTCCTTACTTTGTTAGGGCTCTTGTCTGCATCTTCAGCCGTTGGTGTTTGAACTCTATTTCACCAGGACAGGCTGGGGCTGGAGGTTGATTCCATCATCCATACATACCTCATCCACACATCAAAACTAAACTAATAAGATTACAGCAGGGTTTTGCAAAAATGAAGGTTGCAGCAAGCTTTTACAAAATGGAGTAAGCGTTGTAAAATGGAGTCTGAATTACAATATGGCAAACAGTGAACAGAAGTAGACAAGTGTCGTGAATGGCAAACAGTGAACAGAAGTTACAATACTGAAACAGTGCAAGTCTCAGTGATTTAAGCAAGAATTGGATTGACAGTGAAACTTAGAAGGGCAGCTGGCTGAAGGCTGTGGCTCTAACAAGCACCTTAATTGTCAATTAGCCAGTTATTGGGGTAACCGGTTTTATGAGTGAATGTTGTTTCATTCATAAACTTTACTTATGAAGTTACATTGATAAAGTGAACAATTAAAAACAATTTCATTCATCAGTTCTACACCATGACCCATCTCATCAGCATGTCCTGGTACTGAAGGGCCAGGATAAGCTCCTCACACAGCTCCTGGAATGTGGATTTTCTCATGCAGAAGTTCTGAGCCCACTGCTGGTCATCTCAGATCTGCACAATGATGGTTTCACACCACTCAGTGCTTGTGGTCATGGTCCAGAACTGCCGGTTAGCATAAGATGTGTCAGCCATTACAAGCAGCATCAGCTGTCTCCACCCCTCCATTTCTGCATGTGCTGATCTACTTTCCCTTCTCATAGACTCATAGAACTGGAAGGGACCTCGCGAGGTCATCTCGTCCAGTCCCCTGCACTCAAGGCAGGACTAAGTATTATCGATTCTAGACCATCCCTGTCAGTGTTTGTCCAACCTGCTCTTAAAAATCCCCAATGATGGAAATTCCACAACCTCCCTAGGCAATTTATTGCAGTGCTTAACCATTCTGACAGTTAGGAATTTTGTCCTAATGTCCAACCTAAACTGCCCTTGCTGCAATTTAAGCCCATTGCTTCTTGTCCTATCCTCAGAAGTTAGGCAGAACAATTTTTCTCCCTCCTCCTCGTAACAACCTTTTTTATGTACTTGAAAACAGGTCATGTCCCCTCTCGGTCTTCTCTTCTCCAGACTAAACAAACCCAGTTTTTTCAATCTTCCCTCCTAGGTCATGTTTTCTAGACCATTAATCGTTTTTGTTGGTCTTCTCTGGACTTTCTCCAATTTGTCCACATCTTTCCTGAAATGTGGCCCCCAGAACTGGACACAATACTCCAGTTGAGGCCATATAAACACAGAGTAGAGTGGAAGAATTACTTCTCGTGTGTTACTTACAGTGTTCCTGCTAATACATCCCAGTATGATGTTTGCTTTTTTTGCACCCATGTTACACTGTTGACTCATATTTAGCTTGTGATCCACTATGACTCCCCAGATCCCTTTCCGCAGTGCTCCTTCCTAGGCAGTCATTTCCCATTTTGTATGTGTGCAACTGATTGTTCCCTCCTAAGTGGAGCACTTTGCATTTGTCCTTTTTGAATTTCATCCTATTTACTTCAGACCATTTCTCCAGTTTGTCCAGATCATTTTGAATTTTAATCCTATCCTCCACAGCACTTGCAACCCTTCCCAGCTTGGTATTGTCCACAAACTTTATAAGTGTACTGTCTATGCCATTATCTAAATCATTCATGAAGATATTGAACAGAACCAGACCCAGGACCAATCCCTATGGGACCTGACTTGATATGCACTTTCAGCTTGACTGTGAACCACTGATAACTACTCTCTGGGAACGGTTTTCCAACCAGTTATGTACCCACCTTATAGTAGCTCCATCTGTATTTCCCTAGTTTGTTTATGGGAAAGTAATGCGAGACAGTATCAAAAGCCTTACTAAAGTCCAGATATACCACATCTACCGCTTCCCCCCCATCCACAAGGTTTGTTACCCTGTCAAAATTATTAGGTTGCTTTGACCCAATTTGTTCTTGACAAATCCATGCTTTTATCTATCGCTTTATTATCGTCTATGTGTCTGCAGACTGATTGCTTAATTATTTGCTCCATTATGTGTCCTGCTACTGAAGCGAAGCTGATTGGTCTGGAATTCCCCGGCACCAAGCTGCTGCTGAAACGTTCTCCACCATGTTTCACACCCTGCACCTGCCTCCTGTTCCCCGGTTGGAGCAGCGCGGGTGCCCGAGTTCGGCACGAGCCGTTGTTCAGGGGAGGAGCCAGGCCTTGCCCCCCAGTCACCACACAGGCCACAGCTGACAATCAGGGGGTGCCAGAATGGAACTGGTTTACTTCAACCACCGCCCATGCGGCCACACGGGACAGACAAGTTCCCCTTTCACCGGGAAAGAGCTCACAGAGCGGCTCAGCTGACTGCACCGCTGAGCATCATGGGATACATGCCCAGGGGCCTCACAGGGTGAGCGAGACACCCCCCCCCCGCCCATCACTGTGCGCCGCTCTCGCTGCCCAACTCTATGGGCCAAGGCCTGTCAGCCTCCCCAGAGCCTCAGACCTCCAAGGGGGGGAGGCTTAGGGAGGGAGACACTCTAGCTTCAGGCCGTCTGCTACAGAGGGGGAGGGGAAGAAACCTTTTGTCTGGATACGACGCTCTATCCTGCAGGCTCTGCCATAGAGTCCAAGGGGAAAGAGCCCCTCCCCCTCCGGGACGCTCTAGCCTGCAGGCTCTGCCATAGAGTCCAAGGGGAAGAGCCCCTCCCCCTGGGGGACGCTCTAGCCTGGAGGTTCTGCCATAGAGTCCAAGGGGAAGAGCGCCCCCGAGACTCTCTAGCCTGCAGGCTCTGCCATAGAGTCCAAGGAGAAGGAGCCCCTCCCCCTGCGGGATGCTCTAGCCTGCAGGCTCTGCCATAGAGTCCACGGGGGAAGAGCCCCTCCCCCTGCGGGACACTCTAGCCTGCAGGCTCTGCCATAGAGTCCAAGGGGAAAGAGCCCCGCCCCCTGTGGGACGCTCTAGCCTGCAGGCTCTGCCATAGAGTCCAAGCGGGAAGAGCCCCGCCCCCTGCGGGACGCTCTAGCCTGCAGGCGCTGCCATAGAGTCCAAGGGGAAGAGCCCCTCCCCCTGGGGGACGCTCTAGCCTGGAGGTTCTGCCATAGAGTCCAAGGGGAAGAGCGCCCCCGAGACGCTCTAGCCTGCAGGCTCTGCCATAGAGTCCACGGGGGAAGAGCCCCTCCCCCTGCGGGACACTCTAGCCTGCAGGCTCTGCCATAGAGTCCACGGGGGAAGAGCCCCTCCCCCTGCGGGACACTCTAGCCTGCAGGCTCTGCCATAGAGTCCAAGGGGAAAGAGCCCCGCCCCCTGTGGGACGCTCTAGCCTGCAGGCTCTGCCATAGAGTCCAAGCGGGAAGAGCCCCGCCCCCTGCGGGACGCTCTAGCCTGCAGGCGCTGCCATAGAGTCCAAGCGGGAAGAGCCCCGCCCCCTGCGGGACGCTCTAGCCTGCAGGCGCTGCCATAGAGTCCAAGGGGAAAGAGCCCCTCCCCCTGCGGGACGCTCTAGCCTGCAGGCGCTGCCATAGAGTCCAAGGGGAAAGAGCCCCTCCCCCCGCGGGACGCTCTAGCCTGCAGGCGCTGCCATAGAGTCCAAGCGGGAAGAGCCCCGCCCCCTGCGGGACGCTCTAGCCTGCAGGCGCTGCCATAGAGTTCTCCCGCGGGTGGGCGGGGCAGCGAAGACCCCGGATTTCCGGGTCCCGTCCCGCCGAAGATGGCGGACAGCGATTACGAGTCGGTGCTGTGCGTGAAGCCGGAGGTGCACGTGTACCGGGTGCCGCCGCGGGCCTCCAACCGCGGGTACAGGTGAGCCGGGCCCCCCGCCCGGCCCCGGCGCCTCTGGGCTCCCACCGGGGGGGTCCTGGGCCCCGGGCCTCTGTGGCAGGAACGCGGCGGGGCCGGGGCCGGGGATCCCCTGAGCCTCACGCGCCCGCGGGGGTCCAGCGGCGCCACCGGGGTAACCCCGGATCGGGCCCCCCGGGACCCGCCTGTCTCTGGCCGGGGGGTTCCTAGCGCGGCTCCAGCTGGGAATCTCCGTGGGGCCGGGGCCGGGCTCTTCTCGCCACTGCCCCGTTTCCCGCCTCCCGCTCTCCGTGATCAGGGTCTGCCCCCGTCACTGGCATTTCTCCCCCCGCTCGTTTCGCAACTCTCAGCCGAGAGCAGGTTTCCAGCGTGCTAGGCGCTGTACATAGCGAGACAGGCTCTGCTCCAAAGGGGAGAGTGAAAACTGAGGCTCGAGGAGGGGAATGGCCCCCACCCATCTTCACCCTGGAGATGTGAGTTACACCGGCTCAGACATAACTTCCCTGAAGTCTGGTGCTGTGACCAAACGAGCAATCTCGTGGCCTACCCTCACCGGGAAAGCAGATGCAGAGCTGACCCCCGGGGTAGCTGAGACCCCAGCTGAGCGTGGGGAGACATGGGGAGGGAAGGATAACAGCCAAACATGTTTGCCCTGGACTTGCCCAAGATCAGCCAACATGGCGGTGGCAGAATCAGGAGTACAAGCCGGATCTTGCTAGTCGTAGTCTAGTGGTTTATCCAATAGTTACACTGCCTCTCAATTAGGCTTTGAGTATTAAAATCATTCTACAAGCTACATTAATTTCTAAGGATCTCCTTTTCCCCAGGGTTATAGACTGCATTTTTGTCATTAGTGTAGTGCTACGGTGTATTCTGCTTCAGACACGTACAACAATCGTTACCCAAGACAGCATCAGAGACTGTTTTAATATGATTGGTTTTTTTAAATAGGTAACAAGGTAGGGAGAGACTAGCGATTGAAACAGGCAGCATGGAGAGTGCGGAAAACATCAGTTAATACAACTGACTGTCTCACTGTGTAGAACTGCGTTTGAAATACAGAGCAAAGCAAAGTGAAGTGAAAGCTTATTGCATTATAGCAGTGGCTCTTAGCCTTTCCAGACGACTGGCCCCCTTTCAGGAGTCTGATTTGTGCACCCCAAGTTTCACCTCACTTAAAAACGACTTGCTGACAAAATCGGACATCAAAATACTCAAGTGTCATAGCACCCGGTTACGTAACAATCGCTGACTTTCTCCTTTTTTTTTACCGTATAATTATAAAATAAATCACAGTATAACTATTGTACTTACATTTCCGTGTGTAGAGCAGTATAACCAAGTCATTGTCGATATGAAAATTTAGTTATAGCCTCTTGTAAAACTGGACAAATAGAGGGATTGATGTACCCCCTGGAAGACTTCGATGTACCCCTGGTGGTTGAGAACCCCTGCATTATAGGATGTTGACCCCTCACCCTGTTTTCTTGCAGCCCTTCTGGGATTCTTGGGCTGACTTGCTTTATAGAAAGTCGTCATGTTCTCAGCTTGTGGAATGTGAGGTCGTTTAATCCAATGGTTAGAGATGGAAAGAAATAATAATGAGTTCCTTAGTGATCATTTTAGATCCAGTCTCGACTTGGTTTATAGACTGCAACAGCAATTGCCAACCACAAAAATGAAGAAAAAAAACGTATGGGCTCTTTAGCTCTGTTGTAGTAGATCCGCATTGTGTGTTTAACAGGGCCCAACAATAGTGCATCAAACTGGCTGTGTTCACTCACTCTATCGGGGAGTCACCTACCACATTGCGGTGGTCATGTAAAACCTTCATTGTGGTCACATGATGTGTTTTGGTAACATCTTTTATACACTGCAACAAGCTCAAAACTCCTTAGAAGCAAGTGTCCCAGCACTCCTGTGAAAAATGATCCCCATTTACAGATGAGGAAGTTGAGGTTCAGCAATGAAGTAAAATGCACCAACTTTCACACTATGTCAGTTAAAAAGCCAAGAGAAGAGCTCGAATCCTGCCTGCCAATCTCCGCTCTAACTGCTAAACAATGCACCCTTCCCTCAGATAGTATCCTGCTGTGCAGCTGCTTCTTTCAAAGGCCTGTATTTTCAATTGTATTAAAACCTCCTTTGGAGGACAGGCCTGCAATTCCATGCCATGGCATACTGAGCGTCATTAGGTGGCGATGAATACCACATCTGTCGTCCATAGCAAACGTCTGTGCAAATGGGATTTCAGCTGACACAGAGAATTGGACGGAAAATCCAAGAAGGGAGGTTAAGCAAGCAGAAAGATCTTTCCAAAACAAATCTGCATATTAACCTGACAGTGCTTGGCCTGGATTATGTAATGTAATTTGCTTGAGTCATAGTTATATCCTGCTCCTGAGCTCTGCTTCCCAATTGTTTGTTTAATTTGCCTGTTATGTCCTGCCGTAACCATGTCACTGATCCTCCAAGCTGCTCCCTGTAGGCAGAACCCCATGGCCTTCTGGACTGGTGAAGGGGCCTGCTTCGGCGGAGCAGTTTGCGAGATCAAGGCCTTATATTATAAGCTTTTTTGGGGGGTGGGGCAGGGACTTTTCTCTTCTTGTAGATCTGTATAGTCCCTACTGCTCTAGGGCAGAGACTTTCTTTTTGTTCTGTGCATGTACAGCGCCTAGCACAGGGGAGCAGCGATCCCTGACCTAGGCTCCAACGCAGCAGCACGGCACAATTAATAATAGTAGCCTAGTAAATTCCTTTACGGTGCCCTAGGTGCTGCTGCAATACAAAGAGTGATAATAGAGGGAGTTTGGAAGCCTAAGATTTGAGTGACTTTTCTGATGGTAACAGTCGTTTTCTCCCACAGAGCTGCAGAGTGGCAACTGGATCAGCCCTCATGGAGTGGCAGGCTGCGGATAACGTCCAAGGGGAAGATGGCTTTCATTAAACTGGAGGATAAGAATTCAGGTAAAGGAAAAGCCATACAGCATTCATGTGCTTTGCACCTAGGGTTTCTCCCCTCCGTTTCCTTCAGGAAGGGGCTCCCACCTCAGGCAGGCCTTTCCAGCCTTGTTAGCTATTGTCAGGAATGACCTTAAAGAAAAATGCCCAGTGCTGGTACCTGAAAGATCCCAGATGTAGGGTGACGTTAATTGGAAACTGGGCACTGGGGTGTTTTTACAAGCTGGAGTGGTGTTAAAACCAGAGAGGCTGCCTGCTCAGAAGGCTGCTTCCTTTCCCTGTACTGTAGCTCTTTGGAGAGGGTTGCCACTTGCCATGCCACTTTGCTGTGGGCTTTTACGCTCCTTCATCTTGTGCACTGCTTGGGTGTCCCCGCAATAGGTGCCTTGGATTAAAACTCACTTCAGTAACAGGACTGGAGCTGCCGTCTTCCCCATGTGGCAGAATGACTTCAAGTGGGGGCTGAAAAGTGCCTTGGAAGCTAATAAAGAGGCCGGGGAGAAGGAAGTATCTGTGGTGTGAAATGAGCCAGGTCTGTGCTCTTGATAAAAAGCTGCAGGTCAACAAGTGGGAAAACTCGTCTGGCTCCAACCTGTGAAGTCCACAGAAAAGAACTTTCCATCTATAGCCCCAGCCCAGTAATTCTCCTCCCAGGCTGCTAGTCCTTCCTGGGTAGTGGATGTTACAGCAGAACGTTAGATGTCGCTACCGTGGCTTAATGATGTGGTGCTTTTGTGTTCACAAGCAGATGTACAGACACTGTGTGAGTGGTGCATCCTAGGAAATACACTTCTGCTAGGCTGGGGTGTTCATTATAATTCTCCCATCTCCCCAGGCAGGAACCTTCATCACTGCAGCCTTCACTCTGGGTGATGGGAACTCCATGTGGCTCCCTGGGGAGCCCCGTTGTTCTCCCCACACCAAGTTCAGGTCAGGAAGGGGTTGCTCCCTGAAGAGAAACAGAGTTCTCTCTCTCCCCTCCCCACCCCCAATTGCCTGGGCTCTCTGTGGCTGCAATGTCCTTGGCCCCTCTTTCTCCCAGGATTTCTTGTGTGGGAGTGCATTGCTCTTACGATCAGCAGAGTAGCCAGGAAGTGTGTCCGTTCGGGGTCAGTAGCTGTCAGTCTTGTTATCTAAAGCTGGAAGAATGAAGGGGTCTCAGTCTAAAAGAGGAAGTGTGGTCTAACTGTTAGAACCCAGAATGCGAATCCCTTAGATCCTGGGGATAAAACCTACCATTCAGGAGTGTTGTCACACTTAATTCGTTAGAAGCAGCAAAGAATCCTGTGGCACTGTATGTATTGTATCCTGAGTGAAGACCAAGCTGGAGAACACTGGTTCTGTAGTTGGCAACTATTCACAGTCTTTGTTTAATCTTGTTTCTGAGGAGAACTTTTGCCCAGGCACTGGACCAGTTTCCTAGCATCGCTGTAGAGGGTGGGACAGATTCCAGCAGATATTTTGTCATCCGGGTTGAAGATGAAAGTGGTATGGGCAGTGATCAGATCCCTTTTCTTCTGCAAACTGAGGCATACAGATCTTGGGGAATAAGTTTCTTTAGAAGGTTTCCATTATTATTATTCTCTCTGAAGGGTCCTTGATAAATGAACATAAATGTACATTACATCTAAAGTGCAGCATAGAAGCATAGGAGAACACTGGAACCTTGGCCACAATAGCAGATCTTAATGTGGCCATCCTGCAGCAAAAAATTTCAGACCAGACATCTTAAAGAGAAACTGCTGAGCTCCAGTTCATCTGCAAATTTGACACCATCAGCTCAGGATTAAACAAAGACTGTGAATGGCTACACTAAAGCTGATCAGAAAAACTTTCTCAGACTTGCATGTTAACCTGTCTGAAATTTCACTTCCATCCAAGAAGTGGGTATTCACCCACGAAAGCTCATGCTGCAAAACGTCTGTTAGTTTATAAGGTGCCACAGGATTCTTTGCTGCTTCTACAGGACCAGACTAACACGGCTCCCCCTCTGATACTTAATTCGTTGTGTGTAAAGTGCTGTCTCTGTATGTATTGTATCCTGGTGAAGAATGGAGAACACTGGGGTATTGAACTATTGTCTCTTTCCTACTCTTGTTTCTAGGAGAACTTTTTGCCCAGGCACCCGTGGACCAGTTTCCTAGCATCGCTGTAGAGGGTGTGACAGATTCCAGCAGATATTTTGTCATCCGGGTTGAAGATGAAAGTGGTATGGGCAGTGATCAGATCCCTTTTCTTCTGCAAACTGAGGCATACAGATCTTGGGGAATAAGTTTTCTTTAGAAGGTTTCCATTATTATTATTCTGGTGTGAAGGGTTCTTGATTTGAAAGGGATAAATGTACATTACATCTAAAGTGCAGCATAGAAGTGTAGGGCAGTGGATTGCACAGAAGATTGGCAATGGGATCAGGAGCCTTTCAGTCCAGATCCATCTTAAAGTCAATAATGATCAGAAATTGTTACCGTCAGACTATGGTTCAGCCTCATGCGTGAAATGACTTCTCTGTCTACACTAAAGCTGATCAGAAAAACTTTCACAGGACCATGTTATGTCGGAAATTGCAGTTCCATCAAAATTGAAACACTTCGCAAAATCATGTCAGTTTTTCCAAAATTTAGTTTTGGAGAAAAAACAACATAAAAGTGTCAAAATGTCCCATTTCCACATCCTTGGTGTCAAAAACTTCATTTTCTTGTTTAGCAATTACTTTTCATTTTGAATTTTTTTAAATTTTGTATTATATGTAATCTATAATACAGATCAAAATTGAAATAGTTTTGATCAATCCAAAACAATTTTTTCTCAGAACTTCCCTTTTCAAAGAATTTGTGAATTTTGGGGGTTTGTTTCAATTCAAAATGCTTTGTGAAATGGGATTTCCATCCTCCACTCAATTCTAGTTTTCACACTGAATCAGTTAAAAAAACCAATTTTGTTAAGCTGTGCAAACCCCTGTGTGGATAAGTGTATATTAGTTTAAAACTGGTTATGTCAGTTTAGTTTATGCGTGTAAATTTACCAACAGAAGCTAAACTGATATAAAACCAATATAAGAGAGTTCACATACAGTTATGCTGGTTTAATGAAATCTGTTTAAAATTGCACCTTTAATTAAACTGGGATGACTTTGTGTAGACCAGGCAATAGTCCAGCTCATAGTAGGAAGTGACACCACGATACAAAAAGCATTCTTGATTGGCATTCTCAGCAGAGAGGCCAGGGCTAAAATAGGCCACAGGTCATGGGTGAGAAGCAAGTGGGAGACGATAGGGAAGCGCGTACTAGTGCTGGCTATACTGTATCATTTCTGTGGATAAACAAACTCTGTCTCCAGTGCTGTCAACTTAACACCTTTTGCCAATATTAAATCCACTTAATTTTTTTTTAAATGAGTTTCACGGAACCATCTCAAGGTTAGATTCCAGGCCTAGCTGTTTTATGACCTGAATAGAGGCTGGCTGTGGTGCAGGGTGGAGAGCTGGCTATTGCAGTGGGAGGAGAGCCTGCTTTCTCTTAAGTGTGCGAGTGAGAGAGAATATAGGGGAGAAGGGTGTCAAACAGTGGAAGGTCCTGAAAGATAAATTTAAACTGCTGACCAATATTCTCAGGGCTGAGGGGATAGGCTTCACTTTAACCATAAAGGAACCAAATGATGAGAGATTGTTCAAACCTGGAGTTAGGGTAAATGTCGCGGGTTCTGAGCGGCTCTTCAGTGGGGCTGCAAACTGGGTGCCGCAGGGCACCCAAAGAAAGGCATTTACTAGGAACTCTGATTTACTTGTATAGCCCTGGGCCCCCATTGTGCAAGGTGCGGTACGCACACAGGACAAACCCAATGGCAAAGGCCAGGGAGGATGCTGAGGTGCGGCTGGATGTCACTGAACAGTATCTTCTTGTGGTGGAGCGTTCACGTCGGATATCTAATACTGTCTCCACTTCCCTTCTCCCTCCTCCTTAACCCTTGGAGGGGGAAAGCTTGCCTGTAGCCCGTGTGATCTTGGGACACTCCTGATGCTGGAAAACTCCAACCTGAGAGCCAGCTTTTGGGTCTTCATGTGGGATAAATTGGAAACATAGGTCAGCGCTATTGGATAGATGGGCCCTTTGATACAGCTACCCTGTAGAGGAGAAACAATTGCCCGCGGCTGGTAGGCTGAGCAAGGCAGAGGCTGGGACGAGAAATCGAATTCAGTGATTAAATATGCTCTCCTGAGTCCTAAGAAAATGGCAGGGCTATGAAATGTGAAACCACAATGCAGGGAGAGCGAGTGTCTCCTCTTCACTTGTGGAGGGTTGTTCATTTATTATTGAACCCGGCGTTCGCTCTCGTTTGTTTCCCAGGGCGCCGTGCGTTTATCGGCGTTGGATTTGTAGACCGAGGGGACGCTTTTGACTTCAATGTAGCCATTCAAGACCACTTCAAGTGAGTTTTCTTCTCTTCCTTTGCTTTCTGGGCTGGGTCATTTCTGTGGCATTCGCGCAGTTGGCGGTGTCCCCGCCATTGCTGCAGCTGTCAGCTGTTCGCTCTCGACTCACTAGGCAGGGGAAGCCTGGTCAGGGGAGTGTTACGTGGCAGACGGGTTCAGTTCCCTTCTTTATACAGAGAAACAAATGTGGAACATCTTTGTCTTGCCAAAATTTCCCAAGCCCCCCATAGAGGGGGCGCGACTTATCCCTGCTGGGCCTTCACATCCCAGTCCCCATGGGTGCCTCCCCTTTGTCTCTTTCCTCCAAAGTGCTGGTGGCCATTTTTGTTCTCGTCCCGTGGCCAGATGAATGGGTGAGCGACCACCTCTGAGAGGCTTGAATATAGTTCTACCCGCTGGCAGGAAATGAGGCCGTGCACTAGCCCAAGGAGGTCGTTTGCTCCTTCCTGCGCTGCGGGCCTGTCAGGTGAGCAGAGCAGTGAGAAAGTGACTGAGCAACTGTCCCTTCCAGGCATCGGACATGCTGGCTGATTCGCTTGGGCTGCTGTCACTTTGACTAGCAGGAGTAGCTTTCTCTGCGCTGCTTCCCTGCGTGTGACTGCAGCTGGCTAGTCCTCAGGCCACATACGCATATTGCACTCAGGCAGGCTTTAAAAATGAACCTGGTCACATAGTCCCTTAAAACAGCCTGCTGGTTTTCTGCACGCTTTCTTTCCTGCCCTTTACCGTGGGTATCCACTGAGCTGCTTTCAGGAATCCACGCAAGGCAGATTTGTTTAAAGGGACAACTCAAAATGGCTCCTGGCGCGGCTGAGAGTGCCGACCTCAGGGCAGACTCTCAAAACACAAGGCAGAGACCCCAAGCTGGTGGCGTGTTCTGTAATTAGATTTCACCAAACCAGTAACAAGTGTGAACTCCTGACGCACAATAACAGTCTTACCATGGAGTCACAGACAGCCCTCGTGGTCACGACAGTCTGTCTTGCCACCCAGGCAAGCTGGACTTAGTGACAGCTGGTTGCCATACACCAATGCTCACAAAAAGATTCAAGATGCTTCCAGTCCCAAGAGACCAGTCACTTACCCCAGCTCAGTTTGTACCTGAGATCTCTCACCCAAACCAACACTTGTAGCCAATCTTATAGTAAACTGAGGATTTAGTAACTAGGAAAAAGAAATGAGTTGTTTCCAACATATTTTACACAAAGGAGTTAGTCTGTGGTTCCAAAAGGTGACAGAGTTGTAATAATCTATCAGCACTGAATGTCTTTTAGGGCTCACGAGGTTGATCCTGGGAATCTCTGCTTCTGGTCCCCATCTCCAGCCCTGTGGGAGTCCGAATATTTTCTTGTGTCCCTGTTTTATCCCCTTCTTCCAACTTTCAAGCCGATGGGCTGGGTTTGCTTGTGCGTAGCACCTTCATGGGCATGAAGGGGCCATTTACCAAGTCTTTGTATCGTGATGTTCCACAGTGGCCCATTTAGTTTTGATAGTCCTTCTTGATGGGCGGTGGGCCAGTCCCCTGGGCTGGGTTCACAAGTTCAGAGCAGTCATTTTTACGGTTATAAAGCAAAACTTCCATATCTCCTTATAGCATGGGATACAGACCTGACAAGTTAAATTAATGCATGCAGCAATTTACGAGCATCCCATAGCTTCTAAACACATTCTTACCTGTCTAACACCCATCCGGAACAATACTAACATACGGGTGAGCTGGCACCTGGTCTGCCAGCATCACAGCCCCAACTGAGCATTTATAAAAATAAATTGTTATAAAACCTGGTGATTTAGCTGAAAAATACACAGCATAAGTAGGTTGGTTTTGAGCAAATAAGTGTTCCCCTGTAGAGTGTGCTTTCCAACCAGTGCAGTATTAACAGCAGAGCTGACTGAATAATTTCAAACCAAAAATGAATTTTTATGGTTTCTCATTGAAACAAAAAAACTGAAAAAAAGTTTGTCAGGCAGAAGCAATCCTGTTCGACTGTCTATTCACAGCAACAGTTTTGAAACCTGTTTGGACGTTTCCAGGATGTTTGTTGGCAGAAACTCTCCGCTGAATTTGACCAGTAGCTTTGGTGCCCCCAAAATGCATTATTTGGCAAATAGTAAAAATTTTGCCCAGCTCTAATTGAAGGCCCAAAAGTGAAACTGGCTTCATTGATTTTAACTGTCGGGGCCCAGAGAAATGCAAAAAACCCCAAATTGGATTTTAAAAATTCATTGTTAAGACTGTGCCGGCAATGTAAGAAACAGAGCTTGTACACATTCCTTGTAGCAGCGCCATGAGCAGCTCTCGTACGGGTTCTGTCCTCATTTTACGCCTCTCATTTTCCCCGCACAGATGGGTTAAACAGCAGAGCGAGCTTGCAAAACAAGCCCAGAACCCAGATCAGGGACCCAAGCTAGACCTGGGCTTCAAGGAGGGACAGACCATCAAACTGAACATTGCGGTGAGGTGCTTTTCTTGCTTCCACCAAGTAAAACTCCCCCAGCACCCTCCTTCCAGGCAATCCCAGCGCTCATCTTGCCATATGGAGTTTGATTGTAGAGTCTGTTGTTTGAGGCACATGGACGCTCACCTTTACAGGTGCGTAGGGCTGACTTCCCGGGTACCAGCCCTCTAAGAACGATCAGTCTGGCTCTGCCAAAGCCAGATACTGGTTGCAATTGTGATGAGGTCGTAGCAGTGTGATGGGGTTTTGCTAAAATTCCAATAACCCTGTGCCCCGTCACACCAACATGTTAGATGGCTTTAAAAAAGACGACGTGCGGGGAATGTTTCCAGACCATTTCCCTGTTCTCTTTTGCTAAATTCAGTTTTAGTAATAGGCAAAATATGACCTGCTTTAGCTAGTGGAGGTAGCCAAAGCCTGCAGCTCTTCTCCCTTCCTCCCTCCCCACTCTCTGCCTGGGCTGCAGCGGGGAAGCGCTGGAAATCGGGTTGCTGGAGGAATGTTAGTGTAATGCATCCGTTGGGGGGAGGGGGGGTTGTGTCCCCCTCTGCCCGATCCACAGGGGATGGGAATCTGTGACCCCTCCCAACTACAGAACTGGTCTCTAGCTCAAGCTGTACAGGCTCATGCATTTGGTGTTGGAGGTCCCTGGTGATGGCCAAGATGGCAGTGGGACTTCAAAGGGACGCAGCCTCTCTCCTGCCCTGCCCCCAGACTCTCTGCTGTGCTCAGCAGCATAAAAGAATCAGCTTCCCATGAGCAATAACAACTGGAGACAGTTGTGCCAGAGCACTGTCTGAGGCTCACAACAGCTGCATTTAAGCTGATGTTACAAATCGTGTATTTTTCATTTCCCTTTAGAACATGAAGAAAAAAGAAGGAGCAGCAGGGAACAGCAAACCGCGCCCAGCAGGGCCTGGGGGCCTCAGCCTGCTCCCACCCCCTCCTGCAGGGAGATCTCCTGCTCTGATCCCTCCTCCAGGGGAGCAGCTTCCATCATGCCCTGTGGATTCCCAGCCAACAAGCGCTGCTAACACAGGTCTGTGTTCATGGGCAAGCTTCATTTTCTTTAGGTCTATTTATACCTGCCAGTGCTGCTTATACAGTGCATATTACCATGGTATCTGGGAGCATGTCTATGGCACTTGAGAGACATCAAAATTACCTCTAGGAAAGACGCATCTTTTCTTTTAAGCCAGTTCCTTTCACTGACGGGCTGATTCCTTCCAGTTTGGATATTGTTTCTACACTGTTTAGGGGGATGCATGTTTAGACAGGTGCCCTGTGGCGAGCTGTGAACATGACAAGATTCAGGATCAGTCTGGCAAGTTTGTTCCATGATTGCAGAACTCACTGGCTCCTACACCTTTCCCCAGCCTCACAGGATTCAACCTGGCCTCTGTCCGCTGCAGCATCCCAGATGAGTGTAGCACATGGAGGGGAACATAGGGAGAAGACTGGCCCTCGAGTAACTCAGCCCTGGGCCATCCAGAGCTTTGAAGATGAGAAGAAAGGTCTTGAACTAATCCTAGAATTCAACCCACAGCCAACGCAAGGGGCTGGTGTGATGTGTTCACGAGTTTTTGACACTGTTTAAATGGTGAGCTGCTTGCCTGCTGCAGTGTCCAGATATCTCCCTGCACCAACCCCACGTGATGTGAATTGCAGTAATATGGTGCTGATGGGACACATGCATTGATCACTTCAGTGTTGTAAGGGACGGGCGGCTGAAAACCCTTCTGAGGACTCTTTAGTGGGGCTCAGCTGCAGCTGAGGAGTTGGCCAGCTATGCAGCTAGATCTAAGCAGACTCGAGAGGCTGCTTGAATGGAGCTGACATGGCTAACTAGCTCAGGTAATAGATCTGATATGATCAAACTACCTGAATCGTCATCACCCAGCAATCACACTGGTGGTTAACTGGTGACTGGAAACCACATAGACTAGGCAGGCCCAGTCCCGTCATGACAGAAGTTAACATAAAACTTCCTCTTTCCCTGAGACAGTGCAGCCTGCATTTAGCACAGTGACGAAAGGGAGGCTAAAGCATCAGCATAGGAGCTAACAGAGATTTCTGTCCTGGCCAGTCATAGTGTAACAAACGTGTGGCATTATCATGTGGTTTCTGATCGTTATCACCTCCTCCTGGCTTGCATCTGCGTGGATTATAAACATTGCTTCCCTTGGGAACTCCTCCACATACCTTGAGATGGTAGACGTGTCTCTGGTCTCTTAAGAGACCGCCTGTTTATGCCCACATGGCACTGTCCGCCATCCAGCGAAGGAGCTAGTTAAATCTTACTTCCAAGGGAATTGCTCAGGTAGGATCAATATGGTCACTTGGGTTTATGCAGCTGTGTTTCCAGAGCAGTCCTGTGAGACAAAGTTCAGTGAAGCTGAACAACATGTTAATTTCACTTCCCCTGTCTTTTCTGTGGAGCACTAACTCTGTGCTGGACCCCGGGATTATTTTTGTGCCAGTGCCAAGATCTTGTGATCACTTTTTTTTTTAACTGTGGAAAACCTTTTATTAATAATCCCTAGCTCCTAACTAGTGCTTTTTAATCAATAGAGCTTTGTGAAGCGCTTTGAGGTCAGTATCCTCCCCACTTTACAGATGGGGGAAACTGAGGCACACAGCGGTGACTTGCCCAAGGTCACCCAGCAGGCTAGTATCAGCAGGGATTTGGAGCAATCAAATTTTTGAATTGCTCTGCTCCGGCTCCACTCCAGTTCCGGGCAAAAATCTACTGGTCCGCGCTCCGCTCAAAAGCCCTGAGTAGCAGAAATGAGAGAAGAACCCAGGTGTCTGGATGATCAGGTGTCTGGTTCGTTCTGACAGCACTTTGTGTCTGTGATTGTAAGAGTTCAGCCTGGCAGATGCATTGTGGGAGGTCTGTGAGACTGGGAATGTCTATTGTATCTCTAGACAGAGGCAAAAATTGTGACCCCTCATTGGTGCCATTTGTAGTGTCACTTTTCAGCATGGAACCAGGCTGTAAATATAACCTGGCCACGTTAGGTTTGGCTTTGGCTAATGCCATCAGTGTCCGCCTTCCGAGGCCACCGGTGCTGCTGCTTGGTCTGCCGTAGAGATCTCGAAGCAGCAGCTCAAGGCGTTCCTCTCTCAAGCCAGAAGTTGCACCAGTTCAACTAGTTGGCTAAAAAAAACAATGTAGCTAAGCCAGTGAGAAGAGCTAGGTGGACATCGCTAGCTAGGTTTCCATCTGGCTTGTATCGGTTTTATTGGTAAAGATGTGGTGCCTTCCTGGGCCCATAAGGAACTGGGGTTGGTGGGAAATAACTGATGGGGGTGAAATCTGATCTTTCGTTTTTCTTTTCCTTCCTTTGAATTTCCTGGTTGCCGGCAGATGCCTCTTTGCCTTGGCCACAGCCCGGTGGTGCCACCACAGCTGCCAGCGCCGATATCTGGGGAGACTTTGCCAAAGCGTCAGGGTGAGGCCATTCCTGCTGTTCAGTGTGGTGTGTAGCTGAGTGCGCAGGGGTGGGTGGCTGGGTGGGAACGGTTACATTGTATTGGGAGCCCTGGAGAGCAAATCCCCATCACCGCTGGACAGTTCAGCTTGCCAGTGACAAGGCAGGCATCCTCCGGGGTGCTCCCGGTGCACGTCTCCCCTGAACTAGAAGAGCACGGCTCTCGGGTGAGAGGGACGGCTGTCCTCGACCCCTCTGTTTAAACTGCCAGCTAGGTGAGGGGTGAGTTAACGGGGACATTCATGTTAGAAACAAGACTGAGTGCTCCTGCATTTGTTGGCCCCTAACTTCCCTGTTGTCTGTCACTGCAGCCTGTTCAAATGGTTATTGTTAGCGAGCCATTAACAGCTCAAGCAGGCCCCCAGGGCATCTTAGCCACAGGCTTGTCTTCACTAGCAAGAAAAGGTGGGTTTACCCTGGGATAATTACCCCGCACAGCCGTCCTGTTGGGAGAACAGGAGACAGGGCACTGTCGGTCTACTGCAAGGTAAACTAGGTGAGGTCAACACCGGGTTGGGGTACAGTGTTTACCTTGCCTAGCTACCTCCAGGAAGCACAAAAAGTGCCTTGTCTCCATGACTACCGCACCTTTCTCACTGTACAACCCCCCTTTCGACGCAGTGAAGGTAAAGCCCGAGTGTGAACTAAGGGTCTGTCTCCACTGCAGTTAGCCTGGGTGACCAGTAGAGGGTTAGTGGAGCCCAAGTGTGAGCAGCCCGTCGAGTTACTGTGTCCTCACTAGTGCTGTGCGTGTTGCTAAGAGGACACATTCCATCATTTTTTGCTGAGCTTCTCTATGATTCTTTCCCAGTGAATTGTGGGCGAACTTATCTGTCCTTTTGAGCACCCAGGAGAATCATGGGAAGGCACTGGAGGACTATCAGCATGATTTAGCCTGAATCCTTACTGCAGAGCGGGAGGGTTCCCAGCCCTGAGAGAAAGCTGCACCCAAGCTCTAACTGTCTCCCGCAGCCAGGCCAGCTAGCCCAGGTTTAAAGCCCCAACAAACTTGGGTGAGAGGGTTTTGTGGGAGGGGCATAGGGGAGGCCAGGTTAACTCCGCAGTGAAGACTGACCCTAAGAGGGGTTTTGGTTTTGATCTCTGCAATATGTGGCAGCTTGGCCAACATTCACAAAGTAACCAGCCCTTCCAGAGGCAGCCCACAGCCTTAGCCCAAACCGCCTTCAGCATCTCAAAGAATGGTTTTGTTTCCTACCAGGTCTGCATCTACCCAGAATCCGCAGAGCCCGGGCTGGGTTCAGTTCTAAACCAGACATCCCGTCTGCTTTCCTGTGTGGATGCTGGGGAAGGAACCTCTTCTCTTCACTGTGGACCAAAGCCTGGGGGAAGCCCCCCTGCACCCTACACTCTGAGCTAACAGGCCACTTCAGGAGATCCCAGTCAATGACTGGTTGCAGCCTTTGTAGCTTTCTTGGGCATTACAAGAAAGGGGCGAGAGCTATGCAAAAAACAAAAAGTGCCCTGTGACTGCAGTGTGGAAATAAGTGCCCCAGCGCTGGGGAGTGTGGGAGAGTGATGCCTTAAACTCTGAACTCTCAACAGAAACCAGCAGCCCCAGCGGCTGGGGCTCTTAATTCTGCTCTGAGATCACAGCAAACCATAGAGGACTATAACCCTGGAGGGGGGGGGAGCGATTGTCCCCCCACTTCTCCAAACCAGCACACTGTGGTGTTTACATATTTCCAAGAAGGATGCTTTTGCGTATCGCTTCTTCCTCCCTCTCCTTATTTGCAGCCTGTTGACTAACTGAGGATAGCCAAAGACAGTAACTCAACCCGGTCCCCTTGGACAAACAAGTGCTTTATTAAAGAGCTTGTGGTGAGGAGAGAGCAAAGAGCAGTATCAGAAGACTCCAATTTGGATTCAATCTTGTTAGCATTTGCTGTCTGATGTGCTAATGGGCTCTGCAATAGATGTGGAATGACACATGCAATGCAAGCATGTGTGGCAAGGGATCTGCAGGGTTAACAACTGGCTACCCCTGCCACGGCAGCTGGGTACTGCCATGAGATGCCTCAGCTGGATGCCAGGAGCACTTCTCACCTTGAATAGTTTGTTGTTGGGGTGGTGGTGGAAGAAATACTCCCCATCTGGCAGTGGGAAGGACAGTGGGACTGATATCGAGGCAGCAAGACCTTTAATGCTGCCAAGAATTGTTCTAGTGTCCTCCCTGCCAAGACTTTTCAACAGCAGATTGTTGCATGTCTTCTGAAGTGCTGCCCTGTCACTGAGACCTGCCTCTGTGAAAGGTGCTAACAACCAGCCTGAGAACTTCTGAGCACTTAGATTAACTACAATAGGTAACTGATGGGGAAGAGCTGTTAATTGGACTACTCTGGTTAATTAGCTGAATCTGAGCAAAACTCTGAAATTCCTTATAAGTTTTCATGCTTTGATACTAAGTCTCTGACATAGCTAGATGCAATGAAGGACAGAGCTTTGGTTGCCTTTTTTATGGAGCTGGGCTTAAGATTTCTTTTAAAAAAATATTTTCTTATCTATTTATTTCGAGGTGAAGGCCTTTAACAGTATGAAGTCCTGCTATTTTTTTAAGTGTTCCAACTTTGTCTGTCTGTCTTTTATTATTTCAAACTGGATGATGATGAGGATTTGATTTCTGATATTTAAAAAAAAAAAAATCCTGAGAATGTGTTTAATTTTGCCTTTGAGCCACTGGAAGAGCACCTGGGAAAAACAGGTGGGAAATGTAACATTAAATTAACAATAAAATGTTTTGAGGGTAAGTATGATTCCTGTTTGTTTTCCAGAGTTACCTGACCTGGATTAGACAGGCTCCGCTGTGATTGCAGGAAACGATTCCCTGATTTATCGTCTGTTTTCTTCCTGATATAAAGAAGGGCGCAGCTGGGCACCAGAAGAATATGCACTGAAATACCAAGGCGGTTGCCAAAAGTCTGAGGGCATGGGGGGAAGGCACAGTAGAAAGGTGCTGAATAACAATGACGTTAACATCTAGCAGGATCACACAGCACCCAAGTGGATGGAAGGGTACAAATAACCTGACGTGGTGGATGGGGTCTGTTGAACAGCTGGAGTGATGGCTGGCAAGGTGGTCTCCTATGGTGGTGAGAAGAATGAATTGGGTGGAAGGTTCGGAGTGTAGCGTTTACGAGGCAGCGTAGATCTGGCTTATACCCGACCCTGCTTCCATTGCCCTCAAGTGTCAACCCCCCCAAGAGTGAGGGCAGTGTCACCTGTCTCTTGCCAAGGAGCTAAGAGCAGAAGTGAGACTCCTGCGTGGATGGGAACTTTGGAAAAAATGTGTCATCTGGCTGGCGCCTCCTGCTGGGGAGAGATCAGAGCCTCCTAAGGGCCTGAGCTGAAGCCAGTGGAAAGTCTCCCTTTGTGTTCAGTGGGCTTTGAAAGAGCGAGCGTGTGAGGAACGCTGGTCGGGACTGATTGGACAAGCAAATCCTCTGCCCCATCTGCTTGCCCCGTCATGATCTCCCTCTTGCTGCTAATCTGCTGCTGTATTAATTGGCTAATAAAGCAGGAAGGGAAAGGCCACTTTCTAATGTTGAGCAAGGGAGAAGGGTTGGGAGAATCTGGAGCCCTGGGCTATCCAGCTGGATTATTAGAGACACGTTATACCAGTGAGTCTTAGACCACATGCAGTGTCTCTAGGCTTGTCCCTCGTTTGCACCGGCAGTGAAAGCAATTTTTTACCCAGTGCTCAAGTCTGCTGAGGGCTTCACAGTACAAATAGACAGTCTCTGCCCTGAAGAGCTTACAGTCCAAGGCCTTGATCCTGGAGATTCTTACCTGTGAACTGTGTGGGCCAGGTGGCAGGGTAATCTGCCCTTTAAGGGCAGTACCTCCCACTGGTCATCCCTCCCCATAACATGGTGTGGCCCTTTAAGGGTTTGGAGCTCCTCAAGCTGTCACCTCTCTTGGGCAGAGACCTGTATCTCCCTCCTGACAAGAGGTCTTTCCGGGCTCTGCAGTTCCCTGCCTACAGTGAGATACCCAGCAGGGCAGAGTGCTTACAGCCCAGTGTCTCTGCTTTGCTTTCTCTTGGAAGGTTATGAACAGGGTAATTGGTTTTTTCTAAGCAAGCACCTTTATTCTTAAGGTGTAAGCATGACAGAGAAAACTAAAAACAATAAAAGAACCGATGTGCATGCTAAGAAGGTTACCAGAAATCACCCCCTGTGTACAAAAGGACTCTGGTCCATGTCAGTCCTTCCACCTCTCCAGTGAAGAGTGGGGCCCTCCCCTGGGAGAGAAGATCCTGTCTGTGGGCTGGATCAGAAAAAAGGCCCTGACTCAGTTTAAACGCAGGCTATTTATCCCCAAGCCCTCTCTCTGTCTGCTGGACTTGGGAGAATCCAATTTGCCTGAGTTCAAGTGAGCCTCTGCAGGAAATGGTGCCTTTCTGGAGGTGTTACAACCTGACAATCACCCCCCACTGTTTCTAGACCCTGGGGAGCCATGGTTACTGTCACCCATGGAATTCCTGACAATCCCTGGCCCACAATGATGCATAAACATTATACAGTGAGATCTCCTAAAGGTGTTGCAGGAAATTGCCATCTCTGTGTTGGGGCACTGGGGGAAGGGTGGAGAATTATCTTTTAGTCCTTGACACTAAGTGGTCACACTTGGCAAGTGTCATTTCCCCCCCCCCCACACACACCACTAGAAGTTTGGGATTTAAAAAATTGTCACTTGTGAGTCTTAAGGATGGGTTTGAATCCTTCCTTGGCACAGGGAAAAGGTCTAGGTGGGCCAGGGCCAAAGAACAGTGATTGAGGAATGGAGGTGTAGGGCCAGTGTCCTGAGAGTTCAAATCAATGACAGCCGCTAGCATCCTGCACTGTTACTGACGTGTTCGTGATCACAGTCGTGATTAATCTGTAGCACTGGCCAGTTCACTGTGGAGAGAGAAACCCTTCATGCCAAGTCAAAATTTCTGAACAAAAACTGGCAAGTCCTGGAAAAGCCTGACTGCTATAGCAACGTGTGGCTGATTGGGCAGACGGGTTTTGTTTACCAGCCGCCCTGTGGAGTCATAACCCCTAGCAGCTAATGAGCTTAAGGAGGGCAGCAAGTAGGACAACAGGCTGAGTTACGGTGGGGGCGGCTGGGCTCCGGGTACCTGGTTACCAGGAGGAATTCAAGGGGTTAGCGTGGCCATGCAGGAGCAGGCAGTGACCTTGTCCAACAAAAGAGACCTAACCTGAATGTCACGCAGCACTGGCAGCATGTGCCGAGCTCTATAGTAACCAGCCCTGGGAGAGTCACCAACACGCCCGCAAGCCCCAGAGCAACCTAACAGAGATCACTGCAGGTGAGTGCGGGCATGAAGGTGGAAGGAGAACTGGAGGTTTAACACTGATCGCGCTCTCTGGCTGTGGGGGGAGCAGGGGCCGCCTGGTGACTGAGGGGTTAAATCCAGCTCAGCTTCCCTCCACCTGAAGAGGTGCTCAGGGAAAGGGCTCTGACAGTGGTTGCTTTGGAGACAGTGGAGGGATTTCTTAGGGAGTTTTAACTTCCCATTTCCCCTGCTGCTGCAGCTGGTTTGATGTCTTGTTATTAACACTTCTCAAGGGTCAGACCTCGCTAACGGCGACTGGCCTGTTGTCTGCTGGGTCACCCCACCAGGTAAACAACGCTGGGGAGGAGAGTGGATTTAACCCAGCTCTGCAGATGGAAAACTGGCCAGGGTGTCAATCTCCCTTTGTGAAATCCAGAGGAGACAATGTGTGTGAACAGTGTGTACAAATGTCCAGCGGTGGTACCACGGGACGGTTGGGGTTCTTGGTAGCCCAGGCAAGAGGCATAGAGGGGAGGCCTTTTCACCAAGAACAAGGATTTTATCACTCTCTCTTTTTGGCAGTTGCACAGAAATGTATCCCTGACCAAACACCTCCAGCAATTTCTAAAATCAAAGGAATTAAAATAGTTTTACCCTGAACCAAAATCAATCCTTGTTCAGCACTAAGAGGGTGCATTGACACTACAGAATTTCACACTGCTGAAACTACTGCCACTAGCAATTGTGTAAGACCAGGGGCTGGGATGAGTTGTAGACCCCGGTGTGAGCTTAGTCTACGCACCATCGTTTTCAGTCACTAGTCCTTGTTAGTTGCACTGCTATTGGCAAACGGTTATGCAGTCTGCTAGCCCAGGCAAGCAAGCTGCGGTTCACCCTGGGCATAGATCTGTCTGTAGCCATGCCAGCTTGTGCTGGGATCCTGTGCGATCTCTCAAAGCAGGGCCAGGCTTGGGTCAACCGTTGGCTGAGACCCCTTCAAGGCACAACCTCAGCGATTCTCTAGGTGGTGCTCCTCCCTCTGAGTTACCGCTGACCCAGACGTAGGCTGCTTGGCTGATTTACACATGAGATGCTGCTATTAAAAAGCCAGAGATGCTATTTTCTTTTTCTGGCAAGAGTTTCACTCATTAGCCCTCATGTCCTGGCCAAATTCTAACACGGTTAACCTGGGCCCGGTTTTGTCTGAGAATGGGTCATGTATTGTTCTCAAGTAACAGCTGGTGGCTAGAAGGGAGCAAGATTGGAGCCAAATGCTGCAAGATTTCTCTTTGGGGGCAGTGCTTCATGCGTAGCCGGTTTCACTGTTTGATTAATCGTTAGTTTCGCTTCCTGTCTCATGCGCCGAGCATTTTTATAGCACTTCTGGTTTCTGCTGCCACACCCTGGCATTGCATCCACTAGCACAGGTCCTTAGACCTGCACAGAGCCCTATGAACTTTCCAGAGGCCCTGGCCAGGGGCTCTGGGATTGTAGGACCAGGGCTTAAATTAGAACAAATTTGTTTAGTCTGTAACCTGTTTGGAGCAGGGAAAGGGGTTCGCCAGCATGGTCTTCCCCAGCTGGGTGTTGGCCAAGCAATACAGCACCAGAGCTGCTGCAGTTTGAGTTTGGCGGCAGGAAGTTCCTTCTTTTCCTCCCTCGAGCCGGGGCGACGGCTAAGAGAAGCTCCTTCCTAGCCACCCCCCGCGTGGAGATTGAAAACAGTGGCAGCCAGAGAGGAGGCAGGCATGGAGCAACGAGAGCTCGTGGTGGAGCTCGGGGTCTCTTCTGCAGATCCCATGTTAATGCTGGGCTCTGCATCTCTTCCACGCTGTTGCTGAAGAGGCCACCAGACAGTTATGGGGAAGTGAGGAGAGGAGAGGAGTGGGGCCTGAGCATCATTAATAGTGTTATTTTCAGGCCTTGGCGAGTTGGTGTTCTCCCTTCCTGGACAGAGAATCAGCTGAGGAGTAGAAAAAGGCACTGATGCTCTTTTTGAAAATAGATTAAAACCTTCAGATTTTTCTCTATAAGGAGCTTCATATTTTTTTAAGCTAGTCAATTTCAAATAAATTCAAGCTGGCGTCCCTTTAAATACATTCTGTGTCGTTAAATACTCCAGGGAGGAAACCATTATACATTTCCTTTCCTGTGTTTTATAGTGTTAATGTGGACTGTGGAACATCTGCCACATTCCACCCCAGAGGTGGCTGCATTTTTGCACCATGTGAAATTATTCCTGTATATTGTTTAAGTTCTCTCAAATCCTTTAGGGTGAGCACTGACCATTTACATTTCTATAACAACCTGCCACTGCCTGGCTATATAACCATGGGCATGTTTCTACCCCTCCCTGTGCTTTCGTTACCCCCTATGTATAATATAGGTGACACTTACGTTGACCCTGCTTTGTAAAGTGCTTTGAGATCTACAAATGAAAAGCATTGTTTGTATCCAAGATCTTAATACCTTGCTGGAGAGTTTTATTGCTGTAAAATGTTTGAGAGCTCTGAATTCAGGGCATGTCACTGAGATGCCTTTAATCAAGAAACTAAACTTGTTTGGAGTCAGTGGAAGGGAAATGTAGATGATAAATGAAAGTTGTCATCCAATCAGAGGGACAGAAATTACCATGTGCCTTAGCTGACCAATCGTACAGCTCAAATAGCCAATTCTGACTATCAAATGAGCAGCCAGATCGTTCCTCCAAAGCACCTGTAGCTTCCAGGTGTTTGTAAAGACCATTGGTTCAATAGCTTTGCATGGCAAACACGTTTGTAAACATTGTGAGGTGAACAGAAAAGTAACAAGCTGAAAAAATGGCTACGTTCCTCAAAACACATTGTTTGTAACTGACAGCTCCACCAGCTGTAGCGTTCTCACCAAACGGGGATCTCCTGGGCTCCTTCCAGGGGAAGGATCCAGTTTAGCAGGAATGGCCCAGTGCTTTTTCCAATGGGTCTTGAAACAGCAGCCTCCAGCTGCTAATATCTGCTTTGTGCATGATGCTCAGAACAGTTTGCCGAACGTGGGAGACAAGAAGTTAATTTATAATTCGACACAAGCTCAGGAGGATTAAACAGCTTTAAAACCGCAATGCAACATGGAAGCCCAACCTCCAGCCGTAGCCTAGTCCAGTTACTGAGGCCTTTCAAGCTATAGCGATCAAGCTATCTGGTGAGAATGTGTTGAATTTCATGAGTACTTGCAAGGTTAGCCTGTGTTTAATGCTGAGGACAGTAAGTACATAGAAAGTACCCTGGAGTGCTAGATGGAGCTGCTATAAGGTGGGTGTATAACTGGCTGGAAAACGGTTCCCAGAGAGTCGTTATCAGTGGTTCACAGTCATGCTGGAAGGACATAACGAGTGGGGTCCCACAGGGATCGGGTCTGGATCCAGTTCTGTTCAATATCTTCATCAATGATTTAGATCAGTGGTTTTCAACCCGGGGTCCGGGGCCCCTGAGGGACTGCAAGCAAGTTTCAGGGCAGCCGCCAAGCAGTGCTGGCCTTAGACCTGCTGGGGCCCAGGGCGGAAAGCTGAAGCCCCACCACAAGGGGCTGAACCCCAGGGCTCCAAGCTCCGCCCCCCAGGGCAGAACCAAAGCCTGAGCAATGGAGCTTCGCCGAGCCCCCTGTGGCATGAGCCCTTGAGCAACAGCCCAGCTTCCTACCCCGGGACACCGGGCCAGGCGGCTCGCCAACCCCAGCGCCCAGCAGGCGCTTGGGGCGGCATTTTTGGGGGCAGAGCTTGGCCTCGGTGCCTGCCCGCGGCGCCCACCGGAGGCCGAACCGGGCGGAGCGGCCGCAGCCGCGCGGCGCGCGGCGGCTCGGCGGGCCGGGTTCGGTTCGCTCCCGCGGGCATGACTGCGGCAGGTCGGCTCGCAGGTCCGCCGCTGCCGGGCATGGCATGCCGAGGGAAGCCAGCCTGAGCGAGCCGAGACGCGCAGGGAAGCGGGAAGAGGCGCCGGCGCTGGGGCGCGCTTGCGCGCTGCCGCCGCCGTCATTTCAGACACTTACATGCAGAGAAACAGTTGTTGTGACACGGGGGGGCTGTGGAGTTTTCATAGCATGCTGGGGGGAGGCTCAAAAAGAAAAAGGCTGAGAACCTCTGCTTTAAATAACAGCCTGTCGCACTGATCAACATTCTCTCACCGTTTCCTTGTACTCCCCCAGGAGGTCTGTATCCAGTTGTCATCTCTTGACTTATGCTTAGACGGTTAGCTCTCCGAGGCAGAAACTTTGTACAGCACCTAGCGCCGTGAGGTTCTGGTCCATGACTAGGGTCCCTAGGCATTAGGATGATACAAATCATCCATAATAACCTGAATCATGGGCATCCCAAACACAGCAGAAGATATCGAGGGACCAGTAGCCAATAAGTGAAACTGACTAGTGCAGATGGGGGGCTAAGCAGGCTCCTAAAGGAAGCCAGCAGTAGCCCTGGTGAAATGCGTGCTAGATGGCAACCATTTCATAATGGCCTGTGCTCTTCTGCTGTTAAACCCAGGCCCGGATTGGGCTTTCGGTGCACTCTGGATGAGCCAGGAGCAGGTGCTGAACCAGGATGCTGGTGGATGGAGGGTGGCCCCGATCCCCATGCATGTAGATTGGACCCGGTTGAGGATTCCAGTGCACAGACTGGCCTCATCCTACAGTAGGTTTTTTTATGGGGTATGCATCCCTGTGGTACCAAAGGGCCGAACCAGCTTAGTGGGGCCAAGCCCACCATGCATGTATAGGGACCCCAGGTGCACAGGGCCAGGAGGATGGGTGTATGGGGCGAGACCCTATGAAATCAAGAGTGGCCTGTACTGGGAGCATCCTGGGTTTTTTGGGAGAACCTGGGGGCAGGGGCTTCACCTCCTTAGTTTTGGGAGGGGAGAATGTGGAGTGCACTGGGGGGTAGATGCAGGAGTGGGGTGGGGCCCAGACATCCCCGTGGGGTGGGACATGGAAGGAGGGAGACCCCACAATGGAGCATGTGGGGCGGCCCTGCCCCAGGGGGATTGTGGGGCCAGCAGGGCAGAGCACCCCATTTGTGTGGGGTGTCCAGCAGCATGTCTCCCCCCTCTCTGGGGGGTTGTGGTGGGATGCCCTGGGGCTCTGACTGTGAAGGGGGAGGGGAAGGACCAGACCCCTGCTGCAGGCAGCTGCTTGCCCAGTCATTTATAACCCTGTAACTGCCTTCCCCTTCTCGGCTCGGCTGGCTCCTCCCTAGCTCGCTCCCCCCACACCACGTAGATAGGAGGCTCTGCGACGGCTGGGGGCTCTGGTGCTGAACACAAGGACCCGTGTGACAGGCAGGGCACTAATGACCTCGCCGCCTCTCTCAGTGGCACGCCTGGCCTCTCGCACATCCGGGCAGAAATGCTGCTCAAGAACTGAGTGTGGCTCAAACGCTCGTCTCTTTCACCCGCGGAAGCTGGTCCAATAAAAGATATCAGCTCACCCGTCTCCCCCTCCCATTACAGGGCCGGGAGAATAGATTCAGTGATGGACTCTTGCAGGAGAAAGGTTGAATTATAGAATCAGCAACACGCACTTGGCATCCTTGTTATCTGTGATGTCTTCTGGCAGCCTGGTGGGATCCCAAGCAAGGACCAGCCCGCCACTGAGCTAGGTGCTGATCCCTAGCTCTTATCTAGTGCTGTTCCTCAGCAGATCTCAAAGCGCTTTGCAAAGAGTCAGTATCATTAGCCCCATGTTACAGAAGGGGAAACTGAGGCATGGAGCAGGGACGTGACTTGCTCAAGATCACTCAGCTGCCCAGTGGCAGAACTGGGAATAGATCCCAAGTCTCCTAAGCCCTAGGCCACTGCTCTAACCCCTAGGCTACACTGCTGAAGAGCACACATGCAAGACCAAAAAACAGTCCCCCAAAAGTTTGCTGCTATCCCACATTATGGCCCTTTACACCTGAGGCCTGTGAACATCCAGTTTAATGCTGCTTCTCGGGGCGCGTTACTGCTGCCGTGAACTATTCTGGTTACCGGAAAGCAGGGGAGGCCTGCACAGAGGGATTATACGTGCACAGTCTGAACAGTAATCACCCAGCCAAAGCGCTGCTGGGATCTGCATCAAGACTAAAAAGGGTCCGGATTTACCAAAACCCAGTCTCCTTCCCCATCGCTGCCTCATTGACCTTCCAGCTCTCCTGACCTTCCCCCACCCTCCCCAGTTCCCATCAGATGCTCTCGGCTGCCTGATCCCAAGCCTCCTGCCTTAATCCCCCTGCTCCCTCCTTTCATGATGTCTGTTCTGCGTAAAACGCGTCTCGCTGCTGAGCCATCTGCTGCTGGCGTGTTTGTTTATCTGGGTGATGCTGAATTGTTGTGCTGCTTCTTACCGGCAGAGGGGGACCTGCAAAGAGTGACTCAGAACAGACAGGGATGGGGGGGCCTTGGGGGCTCCCTAACCTACATGTCACAGCACGGGAAGGATCTAGATCCAGAATCACCCTGGTTCAGGCCTGCCCTGCTGCCCTGCAGGGTCAGCTCACGATATCATGAGCACCTCCGCCTCAGCTCATCAGGGCTGGGCGTAAGTGGTTGAGAGTAGTCAGCGGCGCTGTCCGTGAACCCAAGGGATGGCCGCAAAGCCCCCTGCGGGAAGAGGAGGTGAGGTCGAGCCAGCAGAAGGGTTGGGGTAGGGGGTGGGTCTGTGACACCTGTAATTGTTGTGTGTGGGGCTTTAAGTTGCCAGCTTCTTGTTTGGTTACCTTGAGAGCACAACCCTTGTTTACAATGTGGGTCTCCTCTGAAAAGTGAATCTGGGAAGTGGCCCCCATCCGATTGGCCCCAGGTGCATCCCAGCATCACACTCGTTGGGAGTTAGACCCTACGGGAGGGTCTACCTCCCGTTTCCCTGTAGGAGCCAAGGCGGCTGGCAGAGGGGGGAGCTGGACTCTCTTATTCCTTGGGCGTTGTTTGCTGTTCCACCTGCACAACCCCACTGAAAGCAGTGGGTGTGGCACAGCCGGCGGGGAAGGCAGAACGTGGCCTGGTGGAGCTCTGTGCCTGGGGATGCCGGAGGAGAGGCCAGCTTGACTGTGAGTCCAAGGTGATTCTGCAGGGGTGGCAGTTAGGGGGAAATATTGTTTTCCCTTTGTAAAGCGAGCACCCCTCTGTCTGCCGTAGGCACTTGCTGCATCTTGTCCGAAACTGAGCCCACCCAGGTGCTGCAGAATGGTTCTTGTGGCCACCAGGGCTCCGTTGCCTGCAAGCTCGTTGGTGTAGGGACTTTAAGTTGTTTGTCCAGTACACCGTGCTCTACGGCCCTGATCCCAATCTGGCCACCGCCGGAATATACTACTAGGGATGGTCGAGCTGAGGCCAGTGAAAATCAGCCTTTTCATCGGCATGGCCTAGATTTACTGAGGCCTGGTCTACATCTTCAAATAGCTCGACCGGGTTATGTCGCTCAGGGCTGGGGAAAATGTCACGCCATAGTGAGGTCGACCTAATGCCCACTATAGATGCAGCTAGGTCAATGGAAGGATTCCTCAGTTGGCTTAACTACCAGCTCTCGGAGAGGTGGATTAACTGCATCCGCAGAAACCCCCCTTCCACTGATGTGGGAGGCATCAAGGCTACGGCGGCCCAGGTGCAGCGCCAGAGCTGCACAGCTGTAATGCGGAGGTGGCCGGGCTCTGCTCAGTTTGTCTGCTCATGCAGACAGGGCCGGTTCTACTGTTTTTGTGCCGAATTGCCGTGGGACGGCGGGGGCAGTCCGTGTGCCGTTAGGGCGGCACGCGCGTTTCCCCGGCGGTGGCAATTCAGAGGCAGCTTCTGTCTTCAGCCGGAAGACAGAAGCTGCACCCCGGCGCCAATTCGGCGCACTGCTTGGGGCAAAAACACAGGGACCGCCGCCCCTGGCAGATTGCTGCCCCCAAGCACCTGCTTGGGATGCTGGTGCCTGGAGCCGGCCCGGCATGCAGAGTTCTAGCCCAGCTGCCTTTACTGACTTTTAGTGGGACTCCGCTGGAGGCTCACCTGAGCCTTTCAGCGTGTAAGGACGGGACTCTGCGGGGAGATCCCTTGGCTTTGAAAAGCCCATCGTCCACATCTCTCAGGTGGCAGAAGTCTTGCTGGGTCGTGAGTTTTCCACCTTCTTGGACTGGGAGCCAATTGGACCTAGATATCTGGGTTCTTCTGCCCTGAGATCTGATTTAGGATCAAAGCACCTGGTGGGACGGCCTTCGGATTTGGGGGGTTTGAATCCAGTGTCTGCCAATTCTCCCATCAAATCTGGGGTGTTTGAGATCTGAGCAGTCGGCTCCGGAACCAGTCTGTCTGTCGTAGGTGTTTCGAAATGGATGCCTACGTGTAGAGCACAGCAACATAAGTAGTGCTAACAGCGTCCCAAAAGGGTGTTTCTAGTGTAGACATGCTTATGAGCAGAGACAGCAGGACTTCTGGGCTTAGCTGCAGCTGTTAATTTCTTCCTCACTCATTCTCAGTTTATTTGTATGAGATTCTCTCAGTTTACAGGCTGATTTTAAGATGAAAATATTTGTTGTCTGGGAAGGATTTTTACCAACCTAACCTCTCTACAGATGGCTTCATGGGTGACACTGGGCTCTTCCAATCTTTGCTTCTACTTAAGGCCTTTCATTGTCAGTTAAAACAACGAGGAGTCCTTGTGGCACCTTAGAGACTAACACGCTTATTTGGGCATAAGCTTTTGCGGGCTAAAACCCACTTCATCAGATGCATGGAATGGAAAATACAGTAACAGGTATAAATACACAGTACATGAAAAAATGGGAGTTGCCTTACCAAGTGGAGGGTCAGTGCTAACGAGCCAATTCAATTAAAGTGGAAGTGGGCTATTCTCAACAGTAGAATACCATGGGAGGAAAGTATCAGAGGGGTAGCCTTGTTAGTCTGGATCTGTAAAAGCAGCAAAGGGTCTTGTGGCACCTTATAGACTAACAGACGTTTTGGAGCATGAGCTTTCATGGGTGAATACCCACTTCGTCGGATGCAAAGGGAGGAAAAATCACTTTTGTAGTGGTGATGAGGCCAATGTAATCAGGGTGGCCCATTTCAAAGAGTTACAAGAAGGGGTGAGTAACAGTCGGGGGAAATTAGTTTTTGTAGTAACCCATCCACTCCCAGTCTTTATTCAATGTCCAGTTTGCAAATTAATTCCAGTTTTGCAGTTTCTCATTGGAGTCTGTTTTTGAAGTTTTTTAGTTGAAGAATTGCCACTTTTAAGTGTGCTATTGAGTGTCCAGGGAGATTGAAGTGCTCTCCGACTGGTTTTTGTATATCATAATTCTTGATGTCAGATTTGTGTCCATTAATTCTTTTGTGTAGAGACTGTCCAGTTTGGCCAATGTGCATGGCAGAGGGGCACTGCTGGCACGTGATGGCATAGATCAGGTGAACGAGCCCCTGATGGTGTGGCTGATGTGGTTAGGTCCTATATTTCCAGGTTTCACAAAAGCGATTGTTCCATTGTGACTGGTTTACAGCCAAATTTGGGACTACTCAGGTACATGAAAATACTGAGTGTGTTAAGGAAATCCAATCCACATTAGGTGGAAGTGTTTCTGTTAATAAGAAGTCCGTGTTAAAAGTGAGGCTGTCTGTTGAAATAAGACGATGTAGCCGAAGATGCACGCATGGGTGTAAATACGGTTAGTGTTCAATTTGTGAAGTAAACCACAGTATTAAACTGCTTTGACTTTCAATACTTTTACTTTTTTTCTACCCGTTGCTTTTTTCCTGTCCTCCCCTCTCCCCACAGTAACTCTGATCTTTATCCTGAAAACTGTTAATTTTTTGCATTGATTTTCACCTGCTGTCTAATTTTTGTAATAAATACTGACAAGTTACCGGGAAAGTTTAGCAAAGTGAAAACTGAAATCAAAGGGCCTCCCTTCCGCTTAAGCCCCATCAAGGTCTGAAAAGGGGGAATTCTTCAGCAATGGAGTTTGGCCACATTTGTATCACCATAGTAATGGGGGTGTGAAGTTGTCATAGTGATGGTTCCTTAGGGGTTGGGCGAAGCACCATCTCCCATATCCCTCTCCCCCATTGGCTTGATCCCCCCTCCTCCCCTCTCCAAAGCCAGGCTACTCTTGGGTC
This sequence comes from Mauremys reevesii, assembly GCF_016161935.1. Taxonomy (NCBI): domain Eukaryota; kingdom Metazoa; phylum Chordata; order Testudines; family Geoemydidae; genus Mauremys; species Mauremys reevesii. The sequence goes on from NC_052643.1 coordinate 3,832,091, forward strand.
CTAGTGCACCCTGCTTTGCTTTCAGATGATGATGTTGGCGACACCAGAGATGTCCCCTTTGAACCTTGTCCATCAGAGGGCAGGTTAGCTGGGGCAGTGGTGATAACACCAATGACTGGCCCCCGTTTGCACCAGCAGAGCTGCACCAGTGTTAGTGCAACAGTGGGAGATTCTTCTAAAAATGCTTGTGCAAGAGACAGCTGTGAAGTGTAAAGTCAGGGTCCCGGCTGTGAGCCCAGAAGGACGGTGCGAATCCTGTGTCTTTGGGTATGTCTACCCTGCGAGCGGAGGTTTGAGTGCAGCTCGGGGAGGCATGCCCATTAGGAATACGGCTAAACAAATCAGTGAAGATGCAGTGGCACAGGCTTCAGCGTGGGCTGTGCAAGCCCATCTGGAACCCTAGGTACAGCCTGTGCCAGGATCCATGCCACTGCGTCTTCACTGCTATTTTGAGAGTTGCTAGCAGGATTAGTGGTAGCGCTGGTTTGCCTAGCTGAGCTGCAGTTACCCGTTGCAGTGTAGGCATCCCTTAGATGCACTTTTTGTGCCATTTGCTTCAGTTGCTGTAAATCCTGCTGCCCATCCCTCTGGCTTCTCAGGAGACCAGGTTGCTAGGTTGAAGCTGCCTTTATTCAAGACAGTGTCGCTTAGTGGGTAGAACAGGACCCAGAGTTCCATTTCCAGCTTCTCCCACCAACTTTGCAGGGTGACCGAGGGCGAGTCACTTTTGTCTTTCTGTGCCTCAGTCTCCCCACTTGTAAAATGGGTCTAATACAATCCACCTGCCAGAGGTGTTATGCGGCTTTATTAGTCTGTAAAGCGCCTTGGGCTCTTCCTGGGCAAAAGGCTCCAGAGAAGGGCAAAGCATTCGTCTGATTCTCCCCACCCGCTAGTGGCAGGGGGCACGGAGAGGGGAAGGGCTAATGAACACGGTTGAGAGTACTGTGCTTTTTAAAGCATCGTGTGATTTACAGCAAAATTCTCAGGCCTGGGGGAGGTGCTGGGTTTTCTAACAGGCTGATTTCTCTTCTGGACCCTTCTTGGGGGCTTAATCTGCCACATCAGCCTTTGACTAGTAGGAGTCTGATAACCTGAATCCATGTTCCCTGCTAGCTGGTAAGAGGAAGGAGCTTTCAGGCCCAGGCGGTCTGAGAGATTCCTGGATGCTGAGGGATGGCAGGGATCAGTCTGTCTGTCCCCGTATCCTGTCTCTGACAGTGGACAGCATCAGATGCCTCAGAAGAAGGTTCAAGACCAGAGGCGGGTTACAGTTTGTGGGGCCCTGGGCCAGAGCAAGTGGGGGCCCTGCCTCACCCCCTCCACCTGCAGTTCCCCCACCTCGCTGCTGCTAGGGAAATGGGGTCAGGCTTCCCCCACTCCCCAGCAGTAACGTCGGGCGGGCGGAGTAGGGCAAGTCCCCATTCCCTCACCCTGCCCCTTGGCAGGACTGCCGGATGGGTGGGTGGAGCAGGTTGGGGTGCCAATTTTTCCAGGGCCCCCCAATTGGCTGGGGCCCCTGGGCACGGGCCCCGTTGGCCCTGTGGCTAATCTGCCCCTGTTCAAGACCCCCCCCTTCAAGGGGCAGATGTGGGGTAAACTGCCCCCCCCCGCCCACTGGATTTTATCCTGATCTTTAATAGTTCGAGATTGCCGGAAGCCCGAGGCTGAATATCCCTTCCAAAGTTTTCCTTGTCAGTAATGGCAACTGCATATTCTCCATCCCTGTAGCAATGTCCCCTCCCTGCTTGAATCTTAAATTCCTGGACTCAGCAGAACCCTGCTGTACCCTGTCCACACTCAGCTTTAAAACGGGTCGATTCACGGGTTTTAACACCCTTTTATCCTAGTCTCCCCAAACTTCTTGGGGGCACCTGGCTGTACATGGTCCCCCCAGCACCCCGGGCTCCTGCGGTGGCTAAAGCCCGCCCCAGGCAACTCGCCACGTCCGGGGCCCGGGTTCTGCGCCTCTGCCGGCGGCTGGGGGGCGTTAGGACCCCCGGGCAGGGAGACGATGGCCATGAATGAAATCTCCAGGAAGGGGCGGGGTTCCTCGGCCGCCTGCCCTCCTCCCGGGCCGCCCTGGGTCTCCCTGCCCGTGGGGCTGGATCCTACTCGCGAGTCTCCGGGCGCTGCGCGGTGGGTGCGGAGCAGCCGCTGTCCGGGGCAGAGCCCGCGGGTGGCCCCAGGCGATGGGACGCTCCTGAGCCGCTAGCAGGCGGGGAGGGGAGGCGCTGGCCTGGGCCGAGCCGAGCCGGGCGGGGCTGGGCCGAGCCGGGCGGGAGGGGCTTGCGGATCTCCCGGCGACCCCCCATGAGCGCCCCCGAGCGCGCAGCGGACGCCGAGCCGGAGCTGGAGGCGGTGATCCAGGTTGGTGGGGGTGGTTTCGCTTTGACCAGGGGGCTGGTCCCGATGCGGAGCTGAAAGGATCCGGGCAGGGACTGCGGGGAGGAGGGAAGCGCCCGGTTCTGGTCTCACTCCGGATCTGAAACTCCCGGGCCGCCCTGGGTTTCAGGCGCTTCCTCGCCTGGCAAGCGGAGCCTGTAAGTGTGACACCGACTCCCCCCCGCGCTGTGGCTCCAGCCAGCCCCGACTTCTGAGCCATTTTACACCTCCCAGGGCCGTGCAAACTGCTGGGGGAGGGACCCAGTGCCTGATTCGGATTTCACACTGATTTCAGTGGGGCTGCTCCCGCTTTACACTGGGGCCAAGCAGAGGCGAGTCAGGCCCCTGGTATATTCCAGAGACCCCTCTTTGCTCTTTGCCTTGACTGTTTGGGTAGCAACAGTGTATGAGCCAGTCCCGAAAGGCCTCCTTGAAAAGCGCTGGTCGCTTGGATTAAGGGTGATCTGCCAAGCTGATGCAGCTTTTAGGATATATGTGTGATGCCTGAAAGGTTGTTTTCTCCGCCCCCCCCCCCTCTATTTTTTAAACCATACAATAGCGGGAATATTCTATCTTGCCTTCCCAGTTGCTGCTTGGACAGCTAGAGACTCAGGGTGGGAGGTGTATGAGCCAGGTATTAAAGGAGCGCGGGTGTATTTCAGTCCATCCTGGAGTGTTTGTCTCCCAAGCATGTGCCAGGCATTGGAGTGATAGGAGTGGTTTTTAAAAAACATTGTTGCTCAGGTTTGATGCTTGTAACCGCATCCTCCTCGAAGTTCTCCAGCGGGCTGCAGAGTCCTGCAGTAGGAACGGGGCGGACGAGAACTCAGACCCCTGTTATTGAAGCAGCCGGGCAGGGCCCCCTTACAGGCCTCGCCTGTCTAGCATCAAACGGGCGCAGACGCTGGCACCTGACTGTATTCGGGCACTGGTTTTGTCCCCTGAAACGAAAGCTGCAAAGGAACCTGGTTTGGCGACAGGGCTGGGTCTGACGCCGAGTTCAGTCCATTCCGGGCCGGGGGGGAGGCTCTCTGGAAGATCCCGTAGCGCTCTCGGTGTGAGGTGAGCCTCTGGGTAAAGGGTGCCTGTCCGTATTGCCCTGGCAGGGACGGGCGTAGCGGGGCAGGGAGAGATCAGGACCGTGTTTGTAAGGGCTCCTTGGGGAGCTTGCACCTGGAAAGTGTTTGCAAAGTGCTTTGCCCATTCCTGGGCTCTGGGGGTGTCACAGCTCTGAACTGCACCCCAAGTAGCTTGGGATAAGTGGAGGGGCTGGGGCTTGGTAATGGAACCGGGGGAGCCTTTTGCTTCCGAGCTCTCGGTTTGGGTCTGAACTGCCTGGAGCGACGGGAAGTTGCTTCCATCCTGATGGCTGTTCAGTGGCCTGTGTAAAGCATGTGGGTTGGTCTCCGGCCAGGTCCCTAGTGCCCAGATTTCCACACCCCACAAAAACCTTTCTCACCCCCGGACCCCTTTGCCTCTGCGGTGAGGCCGAGGGTTGAATGGACGGTGTCACGGTGGGAGCTTGCCCTGCCCGCGATGGACCCACCATCAACCTCAGGCCCTACTTGAGGACTTCAGCCTCCTGGGTTGTCAGCCCAGCACTAGAGAGTGAGCGATGGGGTGTGAGGATTGTTCGCCCCAGGGCCAGGAGCTGGACGCTAGGATCTGGTGCCCCATTGATTGGGGCTGACAGTAAAAATCCTCTTGTCCTCTCGTTCTCAGCCTGACCCCGGTGACTATCGGGTCTGGCCTGGCCCCTGAATCTCCCTGGGGGCAGGGGGGGGTTTTTGATCCCGTTGCATCTGAAACAACCATCTGCCGGCCTTGCTGGTGACAAGTGAAAGGGAAATGACCCAGGAGCCTGACGTGATCTGAACCCAGGACAGGCAGGTGCTGACCAGGACCCTAGAGGTGCTGTCGTCCTTCCAGGGAAAAAAATGCTGCCACGTTTAAGCTAATGAGGATGGAAAATGAAACCTGCAGTGGCCAGCAGCCTGGGTATTGCCAGGGATTTTTGTGGCATGTCATAAAGTCCAGTGGATTCGGTTTATTTATTTGTCCCTGACTGAGTCCAGTCGTGGGGGTGCTGGGGCACTGATCTCTTACACTAGCATCTTGGGGCCAGGGGCCGCTAAATCTCCCCCTCCCCCCAATATTTCCTTTCCCCAGCTCCTGCTGACATTTCTTTCCTCTCCTGTTCGGGGTGAATTTGGTTCCTAGCAATGCAAAGGACATGTCGAGGAGCCAGGTGCTGTGTAAACTCTCCCCTGCCCACTGTTCTTCCTGCTCCTCCCTCATCTCTGCCCCGCTGCTCCGTCCTGGGCCCCTGCAGGCTTGGTCCTCTCCTGAGCAGGTGCGGGCAGTGAGTTTACAGCATGGGTGGATATGTGACAGGGGGAAACCCACCAGCCTTGCAGGATTCGAACCCAGGGCAGCAGGTTGGCTGCTAATCCCCTGGTTCCATGTTGGCTTTGCCTGTGATGTTTCTGGGGCCCTGGGTCTAATCCAGCTAGATGGAGTCTTGAGCATCCCAACCTCCTGTCATTGGCCTCTCCACCGTCAGTCCCCGGTATCCCGGCCACAGCTGGTTAGGAGGGTTGGCTGGGCTTTGCATTGTGTCTTGATTGACTGACTGGTGTCTGGGCGGCGCAAGGCTGCCTCCCAGTATGTCCGTCTGGGGAGCCAGAGTTGCAGTCCCAGGAAGGTGCAGGGTGAGTTGAGACTGATCAGGGCATTTGCCAAGGTGCACAGGGCACAAAGGGCCGGGAGGAGGCCGTACGGGCTATGGAGATCTCCAGGGGTAGCTCCTGTCTGTAGGGGGAACTAGCCACCAAGTGCCAGGTCGGCGGGCCTGGCTCCTGCCCTCAGCCTGCTGTGTTTGCACCTGACAGAAGCTGGAGAGCAGCGTGCTGACCTCAGGGGAGGGGAAGAGTCTTACCATTCGGGGCAGCTCTGAGGCCGCGCCACCCACCCGCCTGCCTGCCCGGATCCGAGAGATCGTCGCCGAGAACCTGTCGGAGCAGGAGAGCCCAGGTAGGGTTGTGGCAGTCCTGCCCCCCTGCCGCTCCCCGTGTCCATCCGTCTAACCCTGCTCACCGCCGTGCCCTACCGGGCTGAGCCTCGTGCTGGGGAAGTGCGTGGGTTCTGCCCGGCCATGCCAAACCACAGCCAGCAAGGAGCAGCTTCTCGGCGGGTTCTCGGCTCCTGGCCCTTGCCAGGCTGTGCTCACCTGATGGCTTCACGGGTAGCTTGCCAGGACCCCCAGGGCCAAGCCTGGATGGTGTGGAGCGCAGCCGCCCTTGCAGACCCTAGATCCCGTCTGGATCCAGGCAGGCCAGCTGCCTTGCTAAATTCCCCATCCCCCATGCAGTGCAAACCTGGCGCTTTAAAGGTTCGTGGCCCCTCCCACAAAACCTCCCTTGCTGTGGGGCCACCAAACCAGGGGGGAGCTGGGCCACCCACGGCCACCAGATTAACCCTTTCGGTGCCCTGGGACTGTGCGCTGGTGGAGGGCCCAGCCTGGTTGCCCACTGCCAAAGGTGGTCGCTGATTTAGGCAGCAAAGCAGCCCAGGGCAGGGCTTGATATTCCCCCCCGCCCCCCCAGCACCCCCGGCCCCACTTTCTTCTCCATCTCTTGGACCCCAGGGTCTGGCTGTATCCATCAGCCTCCATCTTCCCGCAAAGGGCTCTACATCTCGTGCTGCCCCTGGCCGCTGCCTCGGGAGTCTTGTGTTTGAGAGCACCCTGGAAATCCCTGCTGCGCTGCTGCCCCGGGCTCGGTAGGAAGGGGACAGGGCTGAGCTGGCCCCACCTCGCTCTGTGGCACCGACGGGTGCGTCACGGGGAACGTGGGTGATCACCCATGCGGCTGCGTCTAGTCATGCCTTAAACCGGGGCGATCTGGACCTCTGGTAGGAGAACCACAGGGCCAGCTTCTTCTCCAGGCAGCCGCCTCCCTGTGGCTCTGGGGTGGGTGCCCCCAGCCGGGTGCTGATGCCCGTCCTGCCCTGCTCTGCTACGGCTCTCACTCTTCTCCCCGCAGCAGCCTGCCCTGGGGAGATGTCGTCGCTCCTCTCCCTCCAAGAGGAGAACCGCATCCTGCAGCAGGAGCTGTCCCGTGTCGAGGACCTGCTGGCACAGAGCCGGGCCGAACGCGATGAGTTGGCCATCAAATACAATGCCATCAGCGAGAGGGTAGGTGTGGGAAGCCGTGCCTGTCCGGATGGGGGTGGATCCTCCCCACCCCCCGGTCTGTGTTCAGGCAGGCACCATAGGATGTGCTGAGGCAGCTCGCACTGCGCTCTGTGCTCAGGGAGAAGTCCTTTGTGCCAGAAATGGGGCTCTGCAATGGTGAGGCGGGGAAGTCGTCATTGGAGCTGGGCAAAACTTTTCATCTGAAACTTTTTTTGGGGCAAAAAAAAATGAAGAGTGAGGTCGACTGAAACATTCTGCAGATTCCGGTTGATTTCATCAAAGTGTTTTGGTTGAAGTGGACGGTGTGTGTGTGGAGTGTGGGGGGGAACGCACTGAAAAAAATTCTGAAAATGTCAGAACGTTTCCTTTGGACGGTTTCCAAATGAAACATTTCAACTTTTCACTTTGAAATGCCCTCGAATTTTATGACAAAAACATTAAAGGGAAAATAAGAACATAAGAACGGCCATACTGGGTCAGACCAAAGGTCCATCCAGCCCAGTGTCCTGTCTTCTGACCGTGGCCAATGCCAGGTGCCCCAGAGGGAGTGAACCGAACAGGTAATGATCAAGGGATCCATCCCCTGTCGTCCACTCCCAGCTTCTGGCAAACAGAGGCTAGGGACACCATCCCTGCCCAGCTTGGCTAATAGCCATTATTGGACCTATCCTGCATGAATTTATCTAGTTCTTTTTTGAACCCTGTTATAATCTTGGCCTTCACAACATCCTCTGGCAAAGAGTTCCACAGGTTGACTGTGTGTTGTGTGAAGACCTATTTCCTTTTGTTTGTTTTAAACCTGCTGCCTAGGAATTTCATTTGGTGACCCCTGGTTCTTGTGTTATGTGAAGGAGTAAATAACACGTCCTTATCTACTTTCTCCACACCAGTCGTGATTTTAGAGACCTCTATCACATCCCCCCTTAATACTCAATGTCGAGCTGCCACCTTTCTTTGTTCAAGCCACAATTGTGTTTTCCTGGCCAAAAATTTAGAAAAATCTTGTTTTTTTCAGGTGACCCAAAATATCTTGAGACCCCTCCCACTCCCCGCATTTTTTGGCATTACCAGCAGTGAACAGAACCATCTGTGATTTGCCCAGCTCTAGTCATCAGGCCTTACTGAGGTGCAGCAGGGCAGCTGAGTCTGAAGAAATATCCTCCCTCCCCACCCCCTGGGGTCTCCTTGGAGCCTCCTCCTCTCTTTGGCCTCCAGCGCCGGTGGCGAGGGTGCCAGGAGGATGTGTGTGCAGGAGGCCCACGCACTGGGGATGGGGCCCTCTGTGTTCTGGCTTGGAAGCAAACCTCCTGGGTTCAGTCTGGCATCTAGTCTCTTGGGGTTGGTGACCTGGTGTGGGGATCCCCCTCCCTTCAGGACTCTTCCCCGGCCACTGTGCTCAGAACATCTCACCTTGTGTTAAGCCCAACTCTTCCCCTTCATAGAATATCCGGGTTGGAAGGGACCTCAGGAGGTATCTTGTCCAACCCCCTGCTCAAAGCAGGACCAGTGTCCAGATAGATTTTTGCCCCAGATCCCTAAATGGCCCCCTCAAGGACTGAACTCACAGCCCTGGGTTTAGCAGGCCAATGCTCAAACCACTGAGCTATCCTCCCCGCTATAGACACATTGAAACCAGCTGAGCCCTGAGATCTGGTTAGAAACCAGGGAATTGCTGTCCTCAGGCAATGGTGCTCCTTTGGCACCGACTGCGGCGGGGCTGGGAAGCATGTTCTGATAGCAGGGTCGAGTTTCCACCTCGCAGCGCGTCTGTGCAGCATTTCAACTCAGCCCTCGCGAGTGAGCGCTGTGGGGAGAGGGGGCTCCTGGTTCTTGCCTCTCTACCAGTGTACATTGCTGCTAGGGTCTTGGCTGCTCCTGCCTCGCTAGGGGGGCCCGTGCAGCTACATGCCTGGCTGGTCTCGACCTCCTGCTGGGCGGAAAGTCCCAGCTCTCTCGCATTGATGTGCCAAGCTGGGAACGTGCTTGCGGGGGCCGAACGGTAACACGTCTCTCCTGGGCTGTAGCCCGGAATGCACTTAAGAGTTGCCACCCCCCTAGGCTTGCCCTGGAGTCTCCAGGCGTTAGAGATTAATCTTTAATGAAAGAGTGTGTCAGGGGATGAAACCTCCAGGAACGTGTCCAGCCAAAACTGGCAGCCCACCGTGCAACGTGGGGGCCCTGTGCACTGCAGCGACCCACCCGGTGGAATACACAGGTTGGCTGATTCTGAGGGAAGTTGTGCGTGTTCTCGTCCACGCCAGGATCACAGGCCTGTCTGGGCATGTTCTTGCAGGGAATGTGACCAGGGCTTGCTGGGACTTGCCCCAGGGGTAATAAAAGGCCCGGTGGCTAGTGGTTGGGATAGCAGCTGGTCGGTGTCCTTGGCACTCACCTTGGGGGTGGGGTACTGGCCTGCGCCTGACACAGCCGAGCGGGCTGCGAGGGTTAAAGCACAGAAAAGCCCCTCCTGGTGACACTGAGCTCTGATTTCAAACCAGCAGCTACAACAGAGGCTCTGAATCCCGCCCTTTGTGAGGGCCCCGAGGGGGAAGTTGGGCCAGAGGGACCCTCCCACTCCCAACTCCCGCCCGTCGGGCTGCTTGAATGGAGGTTTTGTTGCTGGATTTCTCCAAGTGCAGTAACAAATCTCTGTGAAAAGCACTTAGGTCAGAGCCCCTTGGTGGGCTCCGGCCCCCCGGGGGGGGAGGGTGGTGGGCGGATGCTCCGGCCCGCGGGGGAAAGGAGGGTGATGGGCGGTGGTTGCGCGTATGTAGATAGTGGTGCTGTATGACAGCTGAACTGCACCCAGTTAGTAACACGCTGTGCAGAGGACTTTGCACGCGGATGTCGCAGAATACACCCCCAGCGAGGGGCGATCGCGGGAGCTGGAGGTTGGGAGTTGTTTGAAGGAGGGGACCGGGGTGGTATTAGGCTGCTCCCAAGTGAGGGGCAGCGGGAGAAGGGGGCTTGGCTGACCGCCCCAAGAATGACCCTGTCTGCGGCCATCGGTCCGTACTGGGGGCAGCCAGCCCCTTGTGTCGCTGAGGCTCCGGGTCTATATTTAGCACACTAGCTGGATCGGAGCTAGCGCCGGTATGTCTCCTTGAGCTAAAACTGACCCCTTCCATCTCTGGGGTAGATGTACCCGTAGTTAGCAGGTGCACGAGGAGGTCAAGGCCGAGAGGCGGGCAGGCTGGGGAGCTTCGAAGGTGCGGAGGAGAAGTGCAGACTCTGTGGGGAGGTTGCCGGGGATCCCACGAGAAGCAATGATCAGCGCTGCAGGGGGCCAGTGATCTCGGCGGTATGGTTGACGGCAGAGGGTGATGAAGGAGAGGAGAGAGCTGCGTGGCGTGAAAGTGGAATACCAGCCACTCCAAGGCAGTGGCACCAATTCAGATATGTTTTGAGGGCAGTACAGGAGCGACTCCCCAAGCGCCAGGTCGCAGTACCATCTGTACGGAGGGGTGACTGGCTCAAATGTCTGTGTGTTGTGAGCTCGCAGCTGGGGCAGTGCTCTGGCAGCAGCCACACTGGGTTAGTCTGAGATCATTGCGGAAAGGATCTCTCTCCCCTACAAGGGTTCCCCTGGCTAGCTGGCCGGAGAGAGGTTTGATCCCAGGCGCTGCAGGTCGATGCGCGAGGAGCTCTTTGTGAACGCCGAGCGTCACGCGCTGTGAGCTGGGAATGGGGCGGTGACTGATGAGCCCTAGTTCTGTCCGAATGACGGCAGATTCTTTCCTTCGAGGCCAAGCATGTGAGCGGCGGTTATCTCTGGCTTCGCTGGCCTGGGAGCGTTTGGCATAGCTCGCGTCAGTGATGGTGGCTGCGTGTCTGTCCTTATGGAAATAATAAACCACAGCTCTGGGATAGCACTTGTCTCAAACCATGAAGTCAGGATCATTATCCCCTTTGTGCAGGTGGGGAAACTGAGGCACAGAAGGGGAAAGTGACTTGCCCAAGGTTAGCCAGCAGGCCGGTGGCTGAGCCGGGAACAGAATGCAGGTCTCCTGAGTCCCAGTCCTGTGCCCGATCTGCTTGGCCTCTCCAGTGGCAACCTTCCTCTTTGCTAGCCCAGCCCATCCCTGGAGGAACTGTTTCAAGTGCAGTCCTGGTTGGTGGTGACCGGCAGGTGCTACCATCAGGTGCGACTGCCGTGGCCCGTGGTGCAGCAGTTGGGGATGGCGATGGGTCTCTGTCCATTTCCTAGTGGATTAGTGTCCCCGTGTGAAATCACCATCACAGCAGGCGCTATCTGGCCCCTGCTGTCAGCACAGGGGCCAAGGGCAGAGGGGCGCATGGGCACTGACTGGTACAGCTGGGTGCCGCAGGGCCGGGGGTGAGGGCAACAGCAGGGGCAGCTCGCCAGTGGGGAATCGTGCAGCGTAACCCGGCACCTTTATATTCCAGACCCCAAATGATGGGGCCTGGGGGCGTCTCTGCACTTGTACCCCAGAAACTGACCTACCCGGGGGGGAGGGGCTGTGGCAGGGAGGCGCGAGCCCCCTCTCAGTTTCTCATCTTCTTTTGAGGCAGCATTTTGGGCTAGCGACAGCCGTGGTGTCCGTGGCAACGGGGCAGAAGAATGGAAGGAATCCCCGGTTGCTAAGGCAGCAGTTGCTAGGGGAGATGGTAAACTTTGTTCCTTCCAGGGCCCGAGCCTGGGGAAAAGCCCCCGTTTACAGAATACTTAATAATACGAATAATGAGATGAGCAGAGAGGTGGGGTGGGGTCACCTCGTGGGCAGTTTATTCCAGACTCCACCAAGCTGGGACGATACAAACAATTGAGAACAGCCTTGAGATACCAGCGGGCCAGATCTTGGGGCCGCTGACGGAAATCTCTTTGGGAGCAGGTTGGCCCTGCAGCTGGGGAATCCTTTCCCCCCAATTTGAGCGGGAGGCCCCCGAAAATGAAGGCTAAATGTGTGAGGCCTGGTAACTCTGGCTTCTCGGTCTCAGGGATCTTGCTTGGCTTCCCTGGGGCTGCAGAGGCGGTTTTGATGCACGTCTCCACCATCGCAAATGCAGCAACACAATCCAGGGGCCGGGGCACCGCACTGGGAGTCGGAAGCCCTGGTGGTAATTCCCAGCTGTGCCACTGACCTGCAGTGCTCTGTGCCTCAGTGTCCCTAGCTGTAAAACGGGCACAAAGATACTGACTCTTCTTTGTAAAGGGCTTTGAGCTGTGGGGATGGCAGACTGCCCAATAAGCACTACGTATTGTTGTTGGGTTTTTATTCTATTACACAATTAAACATTTTGTCTTTTTAGAGAAAAAGCTGGGATTTTCCCTTTAGCTCCAGTGTTGTAACCGGAGGGCCCAAGGTGATCTGGCTCATACGGTAGCTTGCCTGATATTTAATTTTTTTCTTCTTTTCCCCCTGATTCCTGCCCCTGTCCAAAATAACGGTTTAGCTGGATTTTCAGCAGCAAATACAACGTCCATAAGCAAACAGGAAGTCCGGGAGCCAAGCAAACGGGACACCCAGCAAATCTGTGTGTGTCAGGCTTGCATGTGTCTAGATGTAAGAGAGACTGTGTGTGACAAGGAGAAGAGGGACAGATCAGAAACAAAAACATGAATCAGTTCTAATATTAGCTCTTGTACCGCGCTTCTAACGTGTCTTGCAAATACGGACCGATATTATTAACCCCATTGTACTGATGGGGAAACTGAGGCCTAGAGAGGGGAAGGGACAATCCCTAGGTCACCCAGCGGGTCACTGGGAGATCTGGGAATAGAACCCAGCTCTGCTTGATTCACCCGCTCTGACTGGAGAAGAAGCGGACCTGATCCCCTGGGACTGGAAGTGCTGCTCTGTGGCTAAAATCCGTTGCATTTTCTAAGCGAGGAAACACTTCTATTTTTTAAAGAAGGCAAAGTCGGGGGGTTAAACTTCCAGACAGGCACAGCTCTTAATGGGCCCTTTTCACTGTCGGGAGGCACAGACTGGCCCTGTGGTCCCTTCACTGGGGATTGGGTGCCCTGTCTCTCTAACCTATAGAGTTTCTGAAGCACCAGTTCCCATAGTCTCTTGGGGCCACGTGCTGTAAGTGCCCAGAAGTGGACACTGGAAGAGCGGTGCCACCCCCTGTTGAGAGGTTGCCACTTCTCCGCTGCGTTAGCAAGCTGTCCTCCTGAGCGTCTCTTGCTTTGAAACGCCTCTGCCTGGAGTAGCCATAAGAGCCCTTCCCCCTTCTCCAGACATCAAGCACCTCGAAGCGCGTCACTCACGCAAGCGCCGTATGGGGTGGGTGCAAGTTGTCGCGCCCGCTTTACAGATGGGGAAACTGAGGCACAGCTGATGAGCATGTCAGGGAGTGATGATCCTTGACGTGTTCCTTGGGTCCTGAGCCCTGCTGCAGAGGCAACATGCCCTGTGGTGCGGTGTGCGTGCCAGGGGAGCACCCTCCTCATGAACCACCCCCTCAGGCTGGCATTGATTAGTTCGGGGGTGGGGTGGGGAGGGGAGGTGTCTGGATCAAGACCCTTGAGGATGGAGAACTGGGGGGAATATCACTGGAGCCCAAATACCAAACGAAACTGAACTCCTCTGAATCTCCGTAGTGACGCCGCTTGGGGGGGAGTTCTGCACAGCGCTCTCTGGCTGCCGGCGCGCCGAGGACGGGGCCTAGTGTCTGTCTGTCCATGTCTGGTGCAGACACCCGGGAGTTCCCTGGCCAGCAGTCTCCAGCTGGGAACGAACAGGCAGCTCCTCAGACCCCCTGCTGACCCCGGCTTGGTCACGCGACCCTGTCTGGGCCTGTGCAGGCCGGCTGGAGCGGTGGCAGGCCATGGATTACGGTCGCTCTGTGTCTCGTTGCCGAGCCGCCCATTAGAATGTGAATGAGTCTCCGGGCGGCTTAGGGGAGACAATGCACAAACTGGGCCCCGCCGGCAGCTGGATTTCTTAGCCTGTGTCTCGAAGGTGCCGGGGCTTTGTGCCTCGCTGGAGCTGGGAGAGGGAGGGCTCTGCAAGGAGCTGGGCACGCAGATGTCTGGCGACGCTGCCTGCAGGATGGAGCCTGAGGATCCGGCCCCCTCCGCGCCCCCCGAGGACCTCCCTGGGCTTTATGTGAAGAAGCGAGTGGAGCGGGCAAGTGGTGACTCCGTGGGCTGCCCTGTGGATGCCTGGGGCGGGGGGTGCTGGGGAGGGAGCGGGGGGTGCCCTGTGCCCTTGCAGAGGGATGCTACGAGGGAACCCTGGGGCGGGAGGGCAGGGAGGGTATTGCCTGGGGAGCTGAATGCCATTACCAGCCGCGGCTGCAAGAACGGACTCGCCGAGCCCATCCCGGGGTTGTGGCACGCAGGCTGGCCTGTTACAGGCCTTGCCCAAGGCAGCAGAGCCGTGCCAGGCAGTGCCCTATGGGGGCAGGGGCGGGGGGGGGGAGGGCTCTTCCCTTTGAAAACGGGAGTAGAAACGAGAGAATTTGGGAGGTTCTTTCCCTCCCTTCCCAGAGCCCAGGAGAGGGGGCCCTGCTCTGCCTTGCTGCCCTCCAGGCTAGAGGGAGTTGGGGATCCCCCTGCTCTTCCTTCTGGCCTGGAAGAGCCCCCTACAATAGCCGGATAGACCCAGGGTGCTGAATGAGCTGCCCTCAGTCCCCTACCTTATGGTGACCCATTGGGTCAGCCGGGGGGCCAGGATTGGAGAGTGCTGGCCGGGAGAGCCAATCCAGTCCCCTCTCTGTGGGACAGGCCGGCTAGAGGCCTGTCCTGCTGGCCTTTGCTGGGGAAGGCACAGTGGGTGGTGGGACCCGGCTGAGCTGGGGGTGGGAGCTCGTTGCTGTGCAGTGGGGAGGATTTTATCTGTGCCCAGCCCCACGGAGGCAGCCGCTGGCTTGCTGTTCTGGCCGCCGACCGCCACCGCGGGGGTTGCAATAAGCTTTGGCTTTTCGCCGTCGGGCATCTGGCTCGAAACCCGCTTCCAGCCCCCGAGGGATGATTTTGGGAGCCCTCTTTGTGCTGGCTGAGTCGACACCTTAACCCTAGTGGGCGGTTTGGCCACCACCACCCAAGGGGCAGTTTTAGCTCTAGAAGCCTCAAGAGTTCAATAGATGCTGCAGAGCTTGGGGCAGGCTGGGATACTGCGGGAGGGGGAGAGCAGAGGGGGGGCGGGGCACCGCTGAGCTGGGATCCCAGGGCGCAGAGCAGGATTGTGGGGCACTGGCTGCGCGGAGGGGGGATCCCAGGGCTGGGATACTGGGGGGAGGGGGAGCAGAGCAGGGTTGAGGGGCACCGGCTGAGCTGAGTGGGGGGGATCCCAGGGCTGGGATACCGGGGGGAGGGGGAGCAGAGCAGGGTTGAGGGGCACTGGCTGAGCTGAGGGGGGATCCCAGGGCTGGGATACCGGGGGAGGGGGAGCAGAGCAGGGTTGTGGGGCACTGGCTGAACTGAGGGGGGATCCCAGGGCTGGGATACCAGGGGGAGGAGGGGTCAGCAGAGCGGAGTTGTGGGGCACCGGCTGAGCTGAGGGGGGATCCCAGGGCTGGGATACCGGGGGGAGGGGGAGCAGAGCAGGGTTGAGGGGCACCGGCTGAGCTGTGTGTGGAACGTGTAGGACTGGAAATATCAGAGGGAGCTGCAGGTGACGACTGAAGCATCTTGCCAGAGCCATATGGGGGGAGCCCAGGACTGCACCACCCTGGCAGAGCCGCACGTGCAAAGCTGGCGCAGGCTCTGTCGAATCAGCTGTTGGTACCTGACTTAAAACGCACCAAATCAGTCTGCTGCCCATTTGAAAACGAATCCAGCTGGATTCCCCTGGGTGACTAAACGCCAGTGGTTGGGCTCTTTGCACCTGGCCTGAGGAGCTCGTGGAGATGGCAGCTCTCTGCGCTTGGCTCACCCAGGGCTGCAGGGGCTGGGCTGGGGATGATTAAATTCGGCTGCGCAACCAAATTAGCCAAACTCCTCCCCCAGCTTTTCTTCAGGCTGGCCCCACCCTCTGCCCCCGTCTCTTCCTTCTCTCCCCCTTTCCTGGGGTTCTCCATCGCTCCTTCTCCCTGCAGCTCGGCTGGACCGTTCCTGGGGAGATCTGGTGCTTCCCCTCCCTGCTGTGTGTGCGGTTGTGGGCGCTGGGCTGGTGTCTGTGCTTGGGGCGGGCCTGGTTCCTCCGGGGGGTTCTGTGCTCATGCTGTCTGTTTTCTGTCTCTCCACCTGCCTCCCCGCCACAGCTAGAGGAGAGCTTGCGCCTGAGGGGGCCGGACCCGGTGACCAATGCTGACGTGGGTATCCTGCAGCGGAAGGCTGTTGCTGTCTGGAAAGGCATGAACCCCGTACAGCAGATGGGTAGCGAGGGCATCCCTGTGACCCTGGGTGCCTCAAAATACTCAACACCTCCCCACTCCCCCTGGCCAGTTGGGGTGCATGGCTCACCACGCTGCCGAACCCCTCTCTGATTGGAGTAACTGACGAGGGGCTTGGATCAGCTGCCTCCTGGCTGAATGTCCCACTTGACATCCCTGCAAAGGCAGGATTCTCCTCCCCATGACGGAGCAGGAGCCAAACCCGTGACCCACAGAGTTCTACAGAACGGGATGGCTTGTGCCCAGTTAACACCCACTCTGGCCCTGGGAGGAGCTAATCCAAACCCCGCTGAACTCGGTGGAAAGGCTTCCATTGATTTCAGCATGGATCAGGCCCTGAGTTCCTAGAGACGCTGCTCAGAGATGGTCTGTCCTCTGACTGACTGGATAAGAGCAAGACCCCCCGCCCCGTCTCCCGGGCCCCTGTGTCCCTCGTGAGACACAGCTGAGCCTTGAATGTGTTAGCTCGTAAATCACACCTTAGGGTTCCCAGCTCTCTCCGCCTCGTCAGATCAGCCTGGCCCCGTTTTTACGTTCATGGAAGGAACCAAACCCCGACCCAGCACGGGCTTGTGTGTAACATCCCCAGGGAAAGCTCTGTGGCTTACGTGTCCTGTCACCGTTGCTTTATACTAGGAATCCCCATTGGAGGTTGGATGGCTCCTGGGTGGGAGCTCCCTGACTGAGGTCTGTGTGCATGTACGGGAGAGACTTTTATCTTGCGCAGCAAATAAATGAACGAACAGCTCCCTAAATAGATGATCTAGTTTTTTCTGCCTTTGTTAGAAGATGTGACAGGTATTTTTAATGCTTGTTAACATGGTGTAAAGTCCCCAGAAGTTACATTTCTCATTGGTCAGCCAGTCCCACGTCATCTTGTGCTTACCCCAAGGGTCTGTGCCCAGCAGTGGGAACTGGTGTTACTGGTGCGTCCTCTCTCCACTAGCTCGGTAACCTTCCCTCCCAGCCCAGTGCAGACAGGTGGAGTCTTGTTCACTCCAGCCTGGTTTCTGACTCGGGTCCCGTGATAACGCAGATGATATTAGACCAGGAGTCTGCCTGCCCGTATCATGCAAGACGTGATGTTGCCCTGGTGCAAATTGCCCTGTGTGCCACTTGCTACAGATTCCAGACCCCTTTCCTAGCCTTTACAAGGGCTGCCCCGAAGGGCCCTCCCACCAGCTAAGCAGCATTGCTGCTGTTTATCCTTTCAGGCTGTGGGAGCCCAGGAGGCTGGCTATGTATAGGTGAGCTTTTTTGCAGTCTTTTTTGCAAGCAAAACATTTAATCGCCAGGTCACCTGGGATCTTAAATTTGCATGCAGGCGTCAGTCTACACAGAGTTTCTGTCTTTGCTCTCAGAACTCTGTTCGCCTTTTGCTGGGGATCACAGGGCAGTGACTTTTTTCTCACCCAGCCAGGGGTTCGGTGCATGGTTTGCGTTGCTGTGTTCTCACGCAGGGGAGGGTTTGCTTTGCATGCCGCGGGGCTCTCTTCTTGTTGGCAGCCAGGGAAGAGCATGCCCACTTAGCAGCATGCAGCCCCTGTGGCCCCCGGGCTCTGTGCTGTGTACGTGGAGTGGCCCCAAGCACTGATCTCGCAATGTCTTTTGCTGCGGAAGCTGGAGCAAGCCATCCGCTGGAGCTGTCGGGGGTTGGGCACCAAGCACGTGGAAGAGATGGAGCTGCGGCGGAGGAACCAAATGGTAAGGAGCTCGGGGTGGCCTCTGTTCTGTTGGCCACAGCGGAGCAGAAGTGGACCTGCTCTGTAATACATTGAGTCTCTTCTCTTGGATAAGATGAATGGAAATCAAGGATTTAGAGAGGCTGTGTGGCCTAGTGGATAGGGCATTTGCCTGGGCGTCAGAAGACCTGGGTTCTGCTCCTGATGCTGCCACTAATCTGCCTGTGACACCTTAGGCTAATCATTTTGCCTCTCTGTGCCTCAGTTTCCCCTCCCACCATTTCTGTCTGATCTCTTGAGGCTCAAGAGGGCAGAGACTGTACTAACCGTGTGATCAGTGCTTAGCGCGACAGGACTCTGATCTCGGCTGGGTTCTCTATGACAGTAGCATCTACAGCTAAGAAGGCACTGGTACCTCAGACTCCAGCAATAGGTGCATACCTAGCAGCAGGCAGGGGACTGCTTTCCAGGCATGTGGGAGGCTGGAGGTGGTGGAGACCCGTCAGTCAGGGCGGCTAATCCGAGCTGTAGCAATAACCTGTTCAAAGTGTCTTTGTCCCTCTGTGCGGAGCAGGCAGGGTGGTGTGAGCCGCGCCCGTAGCAGAGGGGAGCTGCCAGGATAAATACTCTGGGCCTAAGAGCTCGGTCAGTTGTTGAATGGCTGCTTTGATCTTTTGCGCTTAGCTGGGGAAGGTGAGGCTAGATGGGTCAGTTTCACTTTCCAGGCCTTCTGCTCTAGCTTGAAGGCTGTTGAGTGCGAGATTCCTTCCTGGGTGCTAACAGCTCAGTGACTCTCCTTTGCCTGTGCAGACGGATCAGGGAGGATCTGCAGAGGCAACCGGAAAGGAAGGGTCCCGGGGCCTTTCTGTGCAACCGTAGCATGTTTTCATTGAAATATATCGCTGCCCCTTTCTGTTCGTATTAGTTTTTTTTGTAGCTCTGTGTCTCTGCCTCAGCTGCCGGATATTTACTTTGATTGCAAGTTCTTCAGGGCAGGGGCTGCGTGTGTGGTCTGGGTTTGTGCAGCACCTGGCACTGGGTGCTGGTCCATGATGGGTCCGTAGGTGCTATTGCAATGCAAAAAGTACAAATAACGTCCCTTTAACCCTGTCCTGGCAGCAGGTTTCTACAGAGCACGAATTCAAAGACGCTGCGTGCTGTGGCACCCAGGGGAAGCCCTGGATTCTGTTGGGGGCTAATCCTTCCGAATGGGACATGGGAAAGGGATGGCTCGAGGGGCCAGAGGCCGGTCGGAACGCGTGTCTGCAGTGACCCTTTTCCCCCTCTCTCCGGGCTCAGCTGGAGCAGGCCCTGCGCCTGGAGACCGGGGAGCGAGAGCGGGAGTCGCTGGAGAACAAGAGCCTGGCCCAGCAGAACATCGAGCTGCGGCGCCGCCTGGAGGAGGAGCAGGCCGCCTACAAACGCAAGCTCCAGGCCTACCAGGAGGGCCAGCAGCGGCAGGCGCAGCTCGTCCAGAAGCTGCAGGCGAAGGTGAGCGTCCTGCACCGGACAGGCCGCGGTGTGCTGGTGGGAAGGCTCTGGGGGGAGGCTGCACTGCCATCAGGAGGTGTGGCTGCAGCTCGAGCAGGCACAGCACACCTGAGCTAGCTTTGATCTGCCTAGGACTAGCCCAGGTGGCCACGGCTTCGCTGCCGCTGCTACTCGAGCTAGCCGGGATCTTGCACATTGGTTCTCATGTGACATCCTCAGGTCCATACAGACAGTATATAGACCAAGGGTTCTCAAACTGGGGGTCGGGACCCCTCAGGGGGTCACGAGGGTATTACACGGGGGGTCACGAGCTGTCAGTCTCCACCCCAACCCTGCTTTGCCTCCAGCATTTATAATGGTGTTAAATATATCAACAAGTGTTTTTAATTGATGGGGGGGGGTCACACTCAGAGGCTTGCTGTGTGAAAGGGGTCACCAGGACAAAAGTTTGAGAACCCCTGCTATAGCTTGTGTGGATGAGGTGCACCTAACACAGAGAGCTGCGTATGCAGCCTGCAATGGTAAATAGGTCTAGAACCACTGGTCTAGTGGGATCCAAGCCAGCTCCGGCATGTCTACACAGGCTGCCCTCACCCCTCCTGATGGCCGTGTAGACGTACCCCGGGAGGCGCGATCTCTGGGACTAGCAGCTAGGGGCTGTCCTCTTGCCGTGACAGGCACCTAGAGGCTTGTGGTGGGTGGGGGGAGGAATTATCTCTTAGGGTGGCTTGAAGGAAAGGAAGGGGCTGCCTGACCCAGGGCAAGGAACCCTCAGGCTGGCGCAGAGAAGGCCCCATCTGCATTCTCCAAGCTCGTCTGCCCGCTCAGCTCTGGCTTGTTTCAGTACCTCCCCTGCAAGCACTGTTGAGTGTCAGGCTCTGAGGACCGTTTAAAACGCGGTTTCTGACTCGGTGAATAAACCCCTTGAGGGTTGTTTTCCCCTGATGGCTCGACTAGCTGTGAGCGGGGCGGGGTCGTGCGGACGCTCTGGAATTTGCCCAGCTGGGGTTTGGAGGCTGCGGATTTCACTGGGTATATACGGCACCTATTCTGGGGGGCGGGGGAGTGGCAGCCAACCCGGCACTGCACAGAATGTTTTGGCTAAGGATGTCTGAGCAAAACGGGCGAAGTGCTCTGGGATCTGTGATGTCCGTGCAGAGTGGGCAGGGCCTGGGCTGCAAGGAAAGGTGCCCCCGGTCCCCAAAATGGCTGGGGGCTCAGTGCAGCGGCCTCGAGGCGAGTCCGTCCTCCCTGGAGTCCTGGGCTAGTCTCTCCTCAAAGAGCTGCTCGGTCGCTGAGGGCTTTCCAGCGGATGGAGGGTGGTGGGGCATTGCGGGAGGGGGAAGGGCCCTGCTGGACATAGCTGAAGATTCTCAGCTTATGGGGTAGGGAGACCAGTCTGCCCCCAACCCCGCCCCACTTGCAGGGACTTGGTGCTTTGAACCTACCAAACTAGCGACTTAGGTGGGGTGGAAGGGCCTGCCCTGGGGGTCAGCTGATGGTGGTTAGGATTTCAGGAGTGAGGGGCCTTGCGGGGCACTGTGGGTGCGGCAGGGAGGGTGGCGGGGCCGGCCAGCTCTGTGGTTGTGTTTTCCTTGTCCTGCCGTGCGTCCGTGGAGCCGGCTCTGAGCTGCAGCGTTCCCGCAGGTTCTCCAGTACAAGAAGAAGTGTGGGGAGGTGGAACAGCAGCTGCTGGAGAAATCAACGGAGCTGGAGCAGCAGAGACTCACGGTGAGTGTCGCCCTCCTCCCAGTGCCAGCGAAAAGCCCGATGGACCCCACGCCCACTAGTGAAACGGCGTCCCTGGGTGGGTCCTTGTCCGCGGGATTGAACCGGCGACTTCTTGATCTAACAGTAAGAGCAGTGGCTGCCTGAGCCGAAAGGCCCAGCTCCGAGCCAAGCCTAGAACAGCCTCTCTATGGTCCACCCCGGGCGGCGTGGGGGTGGGTTACACCTGCCGTTGTTTTCTGCCCACCCGCCGGGGGGGGCCGGCTGGCTCAGGGACTCCATCACGGCGGGCGGAGCCTCTCGTGTTCCTGCTTGATTGGACCTGCTGGCATGAGCCTGCTCCACTCCCAGGCCGCTTCCTGCTCAGACAGATGGGAGCCCAGGCTGCACCAGCCAGCTCCACAGTTGGTCCGAACTGCCCCCCGGCAGGCCAAGGCCTGACCGACTCGTGGAGGTGGGTCCCGGCAGGGCTGGGTGGTGTTTGGGGGGTGCTTGCCCCGCGCTGCCCTTCTCCGTCCCATGGCCGAAGGGACGGGTTGGTTCTCCAGGGCCCCCGGCCCCCTGCTAAGCGGCCACCGCCCCCTCCCTCCCCCAGAGCCGGCTGGACATGACGGACTCGCGCCTGCGCCAGGACGAAGAGCACAGCAACGACCTGGAGAACGCGCTCATCCGGCTGGAGGAGGAGCAGCAAAGGTGTGTCGGGGGCGGAGGTTGGAGGGGTCCTGTCCACGGGGCTCCACAGCAGGGGCCTGGGGCCCAGGTGGGTCTGGGCAGCAGCACCCTCGGAGCCCCATGTTTCTGGGCCTCTAGTGCCTGGCTGGGCTGGCAGAACGAGCGGCACCTTCCGTGGAGCCTGGGCTGTGCCAGGAATCTGCCACTGGAGTCCGGGCGCCTGGCACCGCCTGCACTGAGGCCCAGCATTTCCCTGCAGCCGAGCCACCGGGGCTTGTGAGCTTGTCCGGCTTCCCCGGCTAACCAGGGTCAGGCGGGGTCCATGTTTGGACAGGGAACCTCCTAGGATGGCTGGTTACTGTAGGCAGTGGTGTCGCTGGCTTTCTCACACACACACACACACACACACACACACACCCTAGGATGGCTGGTTACTGTAGGCAGTGGTGTCGCTGGCTTTTACACACACACACACACACACACACACACACACACACACACACACACACACACACACACACACTCACTCACTCACTCACTCACTCACTCACTCACTCTCCTAGGATGGCTGGGTACTGTAGGCATGCTGTTGCTGGCTTTTACACACACACACACACACACACCTCCTAGGTGTGGCTTTTACACCCCCCCCCCCGCCTAGGATGGCTGGTTACTGTAGGCAGTGGTGTCGCTGGCTTTCTCACACACACACACACACACACACACACACACACACACACACAGTACTGCACTACTAACCCCTAGCAGCTGCGCTTTGGAAGTGCCGTGTATTTTGCGGCGTGAAGCTGTCCTGAGCACTAGTGCTCGCTATTGGTCCCTGGTGCTTTAGATGAGGCAGGGTGTTAACTCCAGCCTCGCGGCCAAATTCCCTCGCAGGTTATTATGTTGGGCTTCCCCAAATCTCCTCTGCAAATTCGATTGGATGGGCTCTTTTTTTGCTTCCTGTTATGTGCAGCTGCCACGCTGCACCCCAGAGGTGGCTGCCTGGCGGTGGTGGGTGAACGGATCCCTGTAGCTCCCTTATTGACAATGGGCTCAGTTAATGTCTGGAAAGGGCCAGGAGGCGCTTGGCTGGAAGGCGCTCGACTTGGGCAGTGATTGTCGTATTCTGAATGAAGCGTTTGGATCTGTGTTGTTCGGTGTCTCAGAGCTGCGATACCAGGGCCCATCCTCCACATTGGGCCCTTTGCCCCATGCCAGAGTCGGTCCCTTCCCACCTCTGCGCGGGCCCCTCTTTTCCTTCCTGCTCTCTTGGTCGGTGCCGACGCTCTCGCTGTGTCCCCGTCTCCAGGAGCGCCAGCCTGGCCCAGGTCAACGCCATGCTGCGGGAGCAGCTGGACCAGGCCAACGCCGCCAACCAGGCCCTCAGCGAGGACATCCGGAAGCTGACGACCGACTGGACCAAAGCTCGCAACGAGCTGGAGCAGCGGGAGGTGGAGTGGAGGCGAGAGGAGGAGGTTAGGGCCGGAGAGATTCAATGCGTCATTCACCCTTGTGCATGCCCGTCCCTTGGGCACCGTCCTGCTGGGCACGGATCTGCACACGTGCTGCCGGGGCGGCTCACGCTGGCCCAGAGAGGCAGCGCCTTGGCCATAGGCTGCGCATCACGTTGCTGGGAGCCACCCTTACCCCAGTCCCTGGAGAGGTGGTTTGTTGTCATGTGTCCCCCCCCCCCCGCAACTTCCTTTTACCATCAGTGGGAGCCAAGTCTCTCTGCTCTGGGCCTTTCCGTGCCAGCGGTCACTGCGTCACCCCAGAGGTGGCTGCATTTCAGTGGTGCTGCCTGTGCATAGCTGGGTCAAGCCCTTTGTGGGGGGGAGGGGGTCCTGCCGCATGAAAAGCTCTGTATAAACGTAGCTGTTGCGAAGGGTCCTGCCTGGCGCTGCCATTGAGGTCAGCGGCGCCGGCGCCTTCGGGATACCGAGAGCCATGCAGGGCGCCCCCTGGAGCAGGGCTCGCTCAGTTGTGGGGCGTTATGGAGGATCAAAGCCAGGTGCTCTGTATCCAGCCAGGCAGCGATGCATCGCTGTGCCCTGTGCTTCCCCCGGGGTGCACTGGCCAGGCCCTTGGCAGCGCTGGAGGGGGTGTGCCTGGGGAGGGGGATCCGGCTGTCACTGCTTCTCCTCTTCTCTCCTCTCCCAGTCTTTCAACACCTACTTCAGCAACGAGCACAGCCGGCTGCTGACCCTCTGGAGGCAGGTGGTGGGCTTCCGGCGCCACTTCAGTGAGATGAAGACCATGACCGAGAGGTCAGGAGGGGTGTGGGGCAGGGGGTGTGCCTGGGGTGGGTGGTTGCTGGGCTCTTTTTCGTCCCAAAGCACAAGGAGCTGGGCCCGGGAAAGCTGCCCAGCCCCCCGTGGCTTACAGCGCCTCCTCCAGGGTCCCTGTGAGAACTACCTGAGTGCAGAACAGCCCTCCTGATCTCCCCTGCCCGCCCCCCACAAACCCGTTAGCCAGCCCTGGGAGCCACGTTTGGCTGCCCGGCCTGATTTCTCCCTCTCTGCGTGTCCTGCCTGGGGGCCTATAATGACCTTCTCCCTGGCGGGGGTTGTGTAGGTTCTGAACAGTCGGGCTCCCGTGGGCTACCCAGGCCCCCTTGGAAGAAGACGCCCTGCAGGTTATGGGGCGTGGGGTTCTGTAGATCCAGCAGCGTGGGCTCCTCGGGGTGCCCGGGCCCCTGGAAACGCCCCTCTCTTTGGGACTCCGGTGCAGGGACCTGTCGGAGCTGAACAACGAGCTGTCCAGGTCCGGCCGCACCATCCACGCCGCCTGCCTGAACCTGAGCAGCAACCTGCGTCTGTCGGAGAGCAGCGCCAGCGCGGCCCTGGAGAAGCAGGCTCTGCTGCTGGCCCAGCTGGAGGAGCAGCTGAAGGACAAGGTGCGCGACATGATCCAGCTGCAGGTCAGGTGTGACATGGAGAAAGCGGAGCTCGGCACCAGGTACGGATGCCCCCGATCAGGGCCAGTGTCCCAGGCCCTGAAGCTTGGAGCTCACTGGGCCGGGAGAGGCACCATGTATCCATGGGGAATCAGGGAGCACTGCCCCTCCAGCAACCTTGGAGATCCTGGGGCTCTGGGCTGAGCATATCCTGCTCATGGGAGAAGGAAGGGCAGAGGGGGGTCCGTCTGTCCC
This sequence comes from Mauremys reevesii, assembly GCF_016161935.1. NCBI lineage: Eukaryota > Metazoa > Chordata > Testudines > Geoemydidae > Mauremys > Mauremys reevesii. The sequence continues at coordinate 3,856,701 of NC_052643.1, forward strand.
ATGTTATGACCATCCTGGAGCCTTAACTTTCCACCTGCCCTGCAGGCTGAATCCTGTAGAGCGGCGATACTCAGACCTCAGTGGGTCAGGCAACCTGGCGCCTGGCTCTGTAGCTCAGGGGGTTAGTGCAGTGGTCTCAGAACATGGCGATTGCCAGTTCAAATCTCATGCAGGCCTGGGCAGGGGTGGCAGCCTCAGATTTTCCAGGAGCCAAATTAGCGATTGGCATTACCCAAAAGAGTCCCGGCCGTGGGGATTCAGTGTTTCATTTACTGTTTATATATTCTTGGTTATTCTGCTCCAGTGTTGTTATTTTATCAACTACGATTGGTTAATAACATCAGAAAAGCCTCCTGATTGGTTAATAACTTAGGTCAATAATCACATCCCGTGGTGTTTTAATATCGCGTGCGGCAAAGAGCCGCAGGAGACACGTTAATGGAACGCTTGTGGCTCCGGAGCCTGAGCATCGCTGCTGGAGAGTAACATGGTTCCCGGTTCCAGCCGATCAGAGGCTCCCCGCAGAGCCATTCCTTTGGGTCCCCAGGTGCCAGGCCCAGGACATGGGGTGTGGCCTGGCCTCCCAACGCCTCTTACTAGACATCAGCTGGGCAAGCTCAGCGCCGTGGGGGAGGGGACGTGGTGTATGTGGAGGGTGTTAGTGAGACAGCGGAGAGGAAACTGCCATGTGCTCCAGCCAGGGCTGAGATAATGGGGTGGGGGTTTTCCCAGGGCACTGTTGGCATGAAGCATCTCAGTCCCTGGACCAAATGTGGAGCTGTAAACCTCTCTCTAGCGCGGCTGGGGCACGAGGGATCTCCGAATGCTTGAGCTGGCCCTGTGCCGTATAATACGCGCCCCTGGCCGTTCCTCTGCTCGCCCTGACCAGCCCCCCTCCCTTGCTCCAGAATCGCTGAGACGACGGCCACCATGGAACGCTTGAAAGCCCAGAACTCGGAGAAGGAGAAGACGATGGAGACGCTGACCCAGAAGCTGGAAAATCTGGTGAGAGACTCAGCGTGACCTGGCTGGTTCCCGGAGGAGGCGGGAGCACCTGAAACAGCCATTCATCCTCGGCAGAGCCGCCCGCTCTGGTGCCTGTGCGCCGGGGAATGGCCCACCAGCAGTCAGCCTGCCGCTTCCCGGCTGGGAGCTGGAGCCAGAAACTAGCCGTTGAGCGGACGTGGGGGGCACGAGCGCCGCCTGGCTGATGCCGCGTCTCTGCTTTCAGGAGGCTGCGCGGGCGCAGGAGCAGGCAGCGCTGGAGGCCGAGGAGATCGAGGCCTTGCGGACGGAGTCGGAGATGCTCCAGCAGACCCTGCGAGACCTTGCTCAGGTACAGGGTGTGCAGGTGCTGTGAGCAAGGCGGGGTACCCCAGAGAGCAGGGTTCTCTAACGTGTCAGCAGTTACGGAGAATTTACAGTCAGAAGGAATCACCCGATCACCTAGCCCAGAGGTGGCAAACTACGGCCCGCGGGCCACATCTGGCCCTGGGGACCCTCCTGCCCAGCCCTTGAGCTCCTGGCCCAGGAGGCTCGACCCCGGCCCCTCCCTCACTGTTTCCCCTCCCCCGCAGCCTCAGCTCACTGCGCCGCCGGTGTGGCTGCAGAGCTGCGGCCTGACCCGGTGCTCTGTGCCGCGCGGAGCGGGGCTGGCTCCAGCCGGGCGGCGGGGCGGCCTGACCTGGGGCTCTGTGCCGCACAGAGCGGGGCTGGCTCCAGCCGGGCGGAGCGGCCTGACCGGTGTTCTGTGCCGCGCGGAGCGGGGCTGGCTCCAGCCGGGCGGCGCGCTGGCCTGACCCGGTGCTCTGTGCCGCGCGCTGGCCTGACCCGGTGCTCTGTGCCGCGCGGTGGCGGGGCTGGCTCCAGCCGGGCGCGCGGCGGCCTGACCGGGCTCTGTGCGCGCGGTGGCGGGCTGGCTCCAGCCGGACGGGCGGGCGGCCTGACCCGAGCTCTGTGCTGCGCGGGAGCGGGCTGGCTCCAGCCGGGCGGAGCGGCCTGACCCGGGCTCTGTGCGCGCGAGCGGGCTGGCTCCAGCCGGGCGGAGCGGCCTGACCCGGGGTTCTGTGCCGCGCGGAGCGGGGCTGGCTCCAGCCGGGCGGAGCGGCCTGACCTGGGGTTCTGTGCCGCACGGAGCAGGGCTGGCTCCAGCCGGGCGGAGTGGCCTGACCCGGGGTTCTGTGCCGTGCGGAGCGGGGCTGGCTCCAGCCGGGCGGAGCGGCCTGACCCGGGGCTCTGTGCCGCGCGGTGGCGGGGCTGGCTCCAGCCGGGCGGAGCGGCCTGACCCGGGGCTCTGTGCCGCGCGGTGGCGGGGCTGGCTCCAGCCGGGCGGAGCGGCCTGACCCGGGGCTCTGTGCCGTGTGGAGCGGGGCTGGCTCCAGCCGGGCGGAGCGGCCTGACTTGGGGCTCTGTGCCGCGCGGAGCGGGGCTGGCTCCAGCTGGGCGGCGCGGCCTGACCCGGTGTTCTGTGCCGCGCAGAGCAGGGCTGGCTCCAGCCGGGCGGCACGGCTGCCTGTCCTGGTGCTCTGGGCGTTACGGCTGTAGTGCCCAGGGCCAGCTCCAGGGTTTTTGCCGCCCCTAGCAGTGAAAAAAAAAAAGCCGCGATCGCGATCTGCAGCTCTACCGCCACTGCTTCAGTCTTCAGCGGCAATTCTGCGGCGGGTCCTTCGCTTCGAGAGGGAGTGAGGGACCCGCCGCCAAAGACCCAGACGTGCCGCCCCTCACCGTTGGCCGCCCCAAGCAGCAGCTTGCTGGACTGGTGCCTGGAGCCGGCCCTGGTAGCGCCGCCAGCCACCGGTGCTCCAGGTGGCGCGGTAAGGGGGCAGGGAGCTGGGGGGGGGTTGGATAGAGGGCAGGGGAGTTTGGGGTGGTGGTCAGGGAGTAGGGGTGTGGATAGGGGTCGGGGTGGTCAGAGGGCAGAGAACAGGGGGGTTGAATGGGGACAGGGGTCCCAGGGGGGCAGTCAGGAAGGAGAGGGGGGGTTGGATGGGGTGGCAGGGGGCAGTCAGGAGCAGGTGTTCCAGAGTGGTCAGGGAGAAGGGGTGGTTGGATTGGGCAGGGGTCCCGGGGGGGCAGTCAGGAATCAGAGGAGGGGTTAGATGGGGCGGTGGGGGGCAGTCAGGGGACAGGGAGCGGGGGTGTGTGTGGATGGGGCAGGAGTCCGGGGGGGGGCCGTCAAGGGGTGAGAAACAGGGGGGTTGGATAGGGGGCAGGGGCCGGGCCACGCCTGGCGGTTTGGGGAGGCACAGCGTCCCCTAACCGGCCCGCCATACAATGTCGGAAACCCGATGTCCTCACACCAAAAAGTTTGCCCACCCCTGCCCTAACCTGATCTCCTGTATAGCTCAGCTGCCAGCACCCGTACAGTAAATCCAGCAGCCGAAACGGGACCAAAGTTTTACAGCCCACAGGAAACTAGACTGTTCTGTGCCACCGGCAGAGAATAGGAGGGACCCACCAGTGCCCGAGGCTCCTGCAATGGCAGGAAATTGATCAAGTGAGATGTACTCAGGTAATCCCGGCAAGTGACCTGCACCCACATGCTGCAGAGGAAGGTGAACCCCCGCCTCAACTCACTGCCAGTCTGAGCTGGGGGGGAAAGCTCAGGGAGAGGCGTGGGCCTATCGCCCAGCTGATGGGCAGGGCAGGGAACGGATCGCCTGGACGGAGGAGTGGCCCCTCTCAAGAACAAGCTGTTTTCTCAGCGTCATCAGGGGCTGAACTGAAAAATCCAGAGGAAAAAATCTGGTTCAATTCAAACCAAAAGAAAAGGGTCTTTGCATTTTGTTTTGTCCACTGGAAAACTAAAAAAAAAAAAAAAAAAAATTTGGAATGCACCCAAAACGTTTTGAGTTGATGCCAAATGATTTTTCTTTCAATTCAGTTTCGGGGCGGGGGCTCCCCTTTTTAAACTGTCAAAACGTTGACGTTGAAACCAAAAAAGTCAAAACCAAACGGTCGGAAGGAAACGTTCGGACTCTTCTTCCGTTTTCTTTCTCAGCTGAAGCTAGTGGTTGAATTCACCCTGAAGCTGGTGGGGAGCTCTGGGCCCCAAAAGCTATTGATAAACAAACCCCAATTTGTTGGAAAAATGTTGCCCTGCTCCCGCGGGCTTTGAGCGATGGCTGTGTCGCTCCCTGGAGGCTGGCGGCCTAGCGCCCCGGCTCGCGGTGTGTGTGGTGATGGGAGTCTAGAGACCGGCTTTTGTGCCTGTACCCAGTGCCTCGCCATTGTCTCCCCTCCGCAGGCCGTCCTGTCCGACGCCGACAGCGCCATCCACCTCACAGGCACGGAGCGAACGACGGACGTTTCGGACAGCGACGCCACGGGATTCAGCCTGCGGGGCCTCTCCTCCAGCCTTCGCACCCCGTCCCCGCTCCGGCGCTCCTCGCCCCGGCGCAGCTCCTCGCCCCGGCGCAGCCTCTCGCCAGCTTTCTCCGACTCCACGCTGGCCGTGGTGCACTCCGCCCTGCAGAAGAGGCAGCTGCAGGTGCAGGTGAGGGGACGGGACCTCCCGGAGCACGTGGCCATGGGATTCCTTCGTGGCTGGGCACCCAGATGTCCTCCTGCTCCCCAGCTCTGCGAGGCTGCGTGGGATGGGGCCATCTGTGGGGTTCTAGCTATTGGGGCTGCATTTCCGTGGGGCTGTTGGTGCCCACCAGGGGAGTGGGAAGGGAACAGGGTTGCTCTGCTGATAAAGGAGCCTGACGGGGTAGATGCTGGGCTGGGAACCCCGGGGGGATTTTCGTGCCTTGCAGGGAATAGGATTCTGGGAAGGGGGGGTTGGATCGGGTGGGATTCCCATGGGAGATGGTTGTTCACAGGGCATGGAATGTGGTCAGCCATGCAGGGAGCCCCGGTGGCAGGGGGTGCGGGTGGCGTGGTGCACCGGGGGGGGCAGTGCCGCAGAGGGAGAGGAGCTGACTCGGGGTTTCTGCTAGGACATCCGTGGCAAGTACGAAGCCATCCAGGAGCTGGTGGGCTCCCTGAAGAAGCAGCTGGCGGAGAGAGATCACGAGCGCCGCTCCCTGGAGCAGAAGATCCTGCAGCTGAAGGACGACATCGACTGCTCCTTGCGGGCCAAGGACGACGCCGTGCGGGATGCCAGCCGCTTCCGCTCCTCCGCTGACCTGCTGGGCAGGTACTTCCATGGGCGCTCCCCCCATCCCGTACCCTGTGCTCCAGCGTACCCCGGATGACGGGATGGGCATCACATGGGCATTTCTGCCCTGCTGGCATCCTGGGAGTGGCTCCTGCTCTGAGGGTGACTTTCTGCAGCCCAGATCAAGTGCCCTGGCATGTGGGGAGGGTTGATTTTTGTTCCTTAAAGGGCTGTTCAGCCCCCAGAAATCTGTCTGTCCGTGCCCCTCTGTCAGCGAGAAGAGCAACCTGGAGCGAAGCCTGCAGGCCCTGCAGCAGCACGTGGAGGCCCTGCGGCAGGAGAGCGAGAGGCTGCAGCTGGCCAACAGCGACCTGCAGCGGCAGCGCGAGCACCTGGAGGACGAGAAGGAGGACATCGCGAAGGACAAGGAGCGGGCGCAGAAGGAGATTGAACGCGGGTTGGTGTGGGGAGAGTGGCCAGCTTGGGGGGGGCGGGGCAGGCGTGGAGGAAAGACCAAGCTAGAGACGGAGGCTCCTCGGTAGCCACCCCCCTCCAGTGACCAGCACCCTGGCCCGGTGCTCCGACATGCCAGGCCTTCCTCGCCTTAGCCCCCCAAGGCAAGCCCTGCTAGTGCCCAGGCCCAGCGTCCCAGCCCTGATCCCGGGGCCCAACTCTCCCTGCCAGCTGAGGTCCTGCAGACCCAGGCTGCCTGGCTTCCAGGGGAGATGGGGTTTCTCCATGGGTCATTTGAGCTCAGCCGCTCTAAAAACACCTATTCGTGGTGTTTTCCCTTCTCTTACTGCGGACACCTGGGCCGAACACTCTGCCTGGCTGGTTTAAACTTAATCTCCGGGCGCCGAGTTGGTGCAAAGGGAGGGCACTGAGTGATGAGCAGGGCTGGTAAAGGCAGATGTTCTTGTATAAGGCACCACAAACCACTCACTGATCGCGCCAGAGAGACAAGGCGGGTGAGGTCATATCTCGTACTGGACCAACTTCTGGTGGCGAAAGAGACAAGCTTTCGAGCCACACGGAGCTTTTCTTCAGATCTGGGAAAGGTACTTGGTGCGTCCCAGCTAAATACAAGGTGGGACAGATTGTTTAGCGTCAGTAGAGAAGAGGAGCTCTGTGGAGCTCGAAAGCTTCTCTCTCTCACCAACAGAAGTTGGTCCAATAAAAGATATTACCTCACCCACCTTGTCTTTTTCATATCCTGGGGTTAACACAACTACAACGCTGCAAATAATCTCGTATATATAGTGTGTTTGTGTGTGTGTTCTGGCTATACCTAGAAAAATGGTCATTTTTTTTTCAGAAACATAAATATTCAGAAATGACGGTTGATTTCCTTCAAAATGTCCAGAAACCTCACTTCTGACCTGAATGTTTTCAGGCAAAAAGAGGTGCCGGGTCTCTGAATGGCCAGGCCCGGAGGCGCCGGGTCTCTGAATGGCCAGGCCCAGAGGTGCCGGGTCTCTGAACGGCCAGGCCCGGAGGTGCCGGGTCTCTGAACTGCCCGGCCCGGTGGCGCCGGGGCTCTGACCTGCCGGGCCCGGAGGCGCCGGGTCTCTGACCGGCCAGGCCCGGAGGCGCCGGGGCTCTGAACGGCCCGGCCCGGAGGCGCCGGGGCTCTGAACGGCCAGGCCCGGAGGCGCCGGGTCTCTGAACGGCCAGGCCCGGAGGCGCCGGGGCTCAGCTTTGGCAAGCCCCAGCCCAAATTAAGCCCTGCCTAGATTCCAAGGGTGGATCATCTAGTCTGACCTCGTGCATAAGACAGGCTGGAGAGTTGCACCCATTGGACTGATTAGCTCCCCAAGCTATTCGAAGTCCCTTTGTTGTGCTCCCTGTGAGGCTAGCCAGTGACGAAGGGTGTTAGGGTTGTGTGAGTGCCTCTCTCTGCCCTGCAGCCACAAACAGCTGGAGCAGCTGGAAGTGAAGAAATCCGGCCTGAAAAAGGAGCTGATGCTGGTTAAGGAGGCTCTGAACAAAGCCACCCTGGAGAAGGAGGTGTCTGAGAATGAGAAGGTGGAGATGGCGGAGGCTCTTTCCAAGGTAGGGCTTTGCACCTCGAGAGGCAGTAAGGGATTGGGGGGGGAGGGGGCGGGTATTACAGTGGGGCTCAGCTATGGATGCGTCGGATGGATAATGCTGTGGTAGCGTCGCTTGTCTTGCCACTTCCAATCTACAGATCTGATTTCAAGGCAGCTCCCCCAGGAGATCTTGACTAAGGAGGCTCCCCTCTCTAGCGCCTCTCATCTGAGGCCTGCAGACAAAACCGTGCTTCACAACTACCTGATCTGATGGGCAGGTGCTGCACCCGTTCTAGAGCGGGAGCACTGCCTAGTGGTTAGAGCACAAGGCCAGGCGACAGGATTCCTGCGTTCTGTTGCCTGTCGTGCTGATGGCCCATTGTTTCATGATAGTAAGTAATAATTGGAGATATACCAATCTCCTAGAACTGGAAGGGACCTTGAAAGGTCATTGAGTCCAGCCCCCTGACTTCACTAGCAGGGACAGTACCCATTTTTTTGCCCCCCCCCCTAAATGGCCCCCTCAAATTGAACTCACAAACACTGTTTTTAGCAGGCCAATGCTCAAACCACTGAGCTATCCCTCTCCCAAACTTTTTTTTCTAGAATCATAGACTATCATCAGGGGAAGGGACCTCAGGGTATCTATATCCAACCCCTGTTCAAAGCAGGACATCCCCAGACAGACCTAAATGGCTCCCCTGTCTGTCTGTATCCACCTGTTTGCTCGTCTTGCACTTAGATTGTCAGCAATCGGGGGGAGGGAGCATCTTGTGCTGGGTTTGCCAAGCGGCGAGCACAGTGGGGTTCTGGGCTCCTAGAGCCTATGGGAATTAGCTAACCACGGATCTGCTGCGGGCTCATGGGCAGGCCACTGACCTTCTCTGCTTCCTCCGTCAAAGCGGGAGAAGGATCCGTCCCGGCCTTGCAGGCGTCGTAGCTTTGATTCATGTTTAGACCGTGCTTGGAGGTCCTTTGAGAGGCAGAGGGGCAAAGGGAACTTGCCTGAGGCCACCGAGCGAGTCAGTGGCAGAGCCGGGAATAGCGCCCAGGACGCTGTCCCTGCTGTAGCCATTGGAGGGCGCTGCGTTTCTTGCAGCCCGTTTGCTTTATGTTATGCATGCAGCATTGAGACCGTAGGGGGCTGCCCCAGGGCTGGTGGAGGGATCCTAGTCGGCAGCTTGGCTAGTGGGATTCACACCCCTGGTTTATCCAGGCTTCTGTCCGCGTCCTCCCCTCCCTGGCAGCTCCCCGCGCCCTGTGGCGCTCCGCGGGAACTCCTCTGCCCAGTGACCCGCCTGCTCCATCTCTCTGCCCCCCGCCCCATGTTCGCAGGCGGAGGCCGGCCGGGCCGAGCTGGAGCTCACCACTAGCAAGCTGAAGGCGGAGGAGGCCTCGCTGCGCGACTCGCTGTCCAAGATGAGCTCCCTGAACGAAGGGCTGGCCCAGGACAAAATCGAACTCAACCGGATCATCAGCCAGGTCGGTGCCGCCTTGGGCTTGGCGGTGGGGCTCAGCGCCCCAGCGCCTCCTGGTGGCCCCGGGTTGGGGACATTGACCTTGGCGGGCAGCCTGGGGGGAGACTTGAATCTCTGCTTTTCCAGGGGAGCCTCAGTTGGGGACAAGCACCCTGTCCTAGCCAGAGGGAGGGTCGGCCTGGCCCGTGGCTCCTTCCCATGGGGAGGGCTCGAGGCGTTATGGGTGAGGCCCCTGGAGGAGGAGATGGGCAGGGGGTGAACAAGGAGCGGCCCCTGTGTCCAAGGCCGGTGACGGCCTCTCTTGCCCCTGGCAGCTGGAGGAGGAGAAGGTGGCCCTGCTGGGGCAGAAGCAGGAGCTGGAGCAGGAGAAGACCTCGATCCGTGACGAGCTGGTCCGGCTGGAGCAGGAGAAGCTGGAGCTGGACGCGGAGAGGCAGGGCCTGCAGCACTCCCTGCAGGATGTGGAGCGGAGCCGGGAGAGGCTGGAGCGGGAGCTGCTGGGCCTGCAGAAGGAGAGGGTGCAGCTGCAGGAGCAGCTGGGGCAGGTAGGGGGGTGGGGCGCAGGAGCCGCATGGAGGGCATGCGCGTGGGGGTGCATGTGGGGCTCTGATTGCTAGATGCTGGCAGCTTTGTGGGGGTGCTGGGGTTTGGGGGTCAAGTTGGGGGTGCTGCGGGAGGAGGCTGGGGCTGGTGGCGGCCTGGGTGAGGAGCAGGCTGGGAGGCTCTAAGAGCCGGGGAAGCAGGTGGACACAACAGCTGAGATGGGTCCCTCCAAGAGGGGCTGGAGCCTGGCTCCCTCTGCTAGAGGGCTGGGTGCCCAGGGCATGGCCTCCCCTCCAGGCTCAGCTCTGCCTGTTCTCCCCGCCCCGCCAGCTGTCCCGACAGAGGAACGCGGCCAGCGAGGAGCTGGGGCAGGCGCGGCGGGAGCAGGAGCGGCACGGCGAGGCCCTGCTGCGAGCGGCCAGGGAGAAGGAGGGGCTGATGAAGGAGAAGGCCAGCGTGGTGGTGCAGCTGGCAGCGTCGGAGCGGGAGAACAGGGGGCTGGCGGAGGAGATCGCTGGGCTCCGGTAAGGTTCGGGCAGGCCAGGAACAACGGGGTCCCTCCTGCGGCTGGACGCATGGAGCCCCTGGCCTCTCCCTCCCCACGGGTGCTGCGAATGGGGATCCCTCAATGGGCACCCTGCCTTTGGGACCACCTACGGGGTACTGGAGCGACTCGGGGCTTGGGGGAGGGGGGAGAATGGTTCCCTGGCATCTCCCCTCCATGGTGGGGTCAGCCCGTGTTTCCCCTCCCCTTCTCATGGGGGCTCGTCCCCTTGCCATGGCCAGGCTGTCCCCACGGTCCGGGCTGCCCCTGACTTCCCCGTCACTGTGGGTGCTGCTCCTCAGAGCATCGAGTGGGTTCTGCCCCGAGCTGCTGGCTTGCCCAGGTCTCTGCTGCGTGGCCTGCACTCGGTAGGTGCCGGGCAGCCCAGGGCGGGTGTCGCCAATGGGTGCAGCCCGGTGGGGCTTAGCTGCATGTGGAGATGAGGTCCGACTGCTGGGCACCAGTCCAGAAACCATGGCAATCCCCCTTGGATAGGTGGGCCTGGAGCAAGGAGGACGCAGGGAGGCTGCATGTGCATCCTTGCTGCTCCAGCTGGGAGGTTTGAGAGAGACTCCTGGAGCCGCTGGATGCAGGCGTGGTGCGCTACGGGGCCAGGTGCACAGCGAGCTCGCCCTGAGGCAGCTGCCTGTGTGTGTGTGTGGGATGGTTACCAGGGAGCAGTGTTTGCAAACAGTTGTGTCAGGTCAGGGAGTGGGGGAGCACGGAGCTTAGTGCCGAATGGCAGCCCTGGGTCTGTAGGAGCAGGTGGAATCTCTCATGTCGCAATCCCCCGGCAGGTCAGTGTCTCCCCCAGCTCCGGCCTTTCCTGTCCTGACTCCTCATTGCCCTCTCTGTGCTCCGTGCGCTTCCCAGCCCTGGGGTCAGATCTGGGCCGGGGCAACCGCCCTGGCTGGGACAGAGCTGGCCCCTCACCCCTGGGCCGTACTGCAGCTGCCCCCTGCTCTGCCAGGAGGTGTGACATCGAGTGGGCACCTTCGCCGCTGCCCTGCGGACGACCCCACACCTGCGCATCTGCAGGGAGTGCCTAGCGGTGCAGGCCTCTCCGGGGTCCCTGAGGCCTCGCTGCCGGGATCTTCCTGACCTCAGGGCAGAGGTTTGCAGAGGGAGCGACTTCCTGGCGCTCTGAAATGCACCACTGTGCCCGCGGCAGGAGGCTTTCCACACCTCCTTGGAGGGACCCAATGGGGATTTTAAGGGCTGGTGGCCCTCCAGCTCAGAGGCCAGGGTGCCGCCATGTGCCAGGACCCACGGCGTGGCCTGTCCAGTCACCAAAGCAACGTGCTTAGCTCATCAGCTCTGTGAGGCCGTTTTGTCCCGGCTTTGTCCAGTGCCTAGCGCACTGGGGGCCTGCTCCGTGAGTGGGAGGCTTCCTCATCACTTCCTCGGTGGCTTTCTCTCTCTCTCTCTCTGCATGAGACCGGGCCAGGGCTGGGGACTGGGAGGACTCACTCTGCTCGCTCGTTCCCAGGTCGGAGAAGGATGCCTTGGAGACCACCCTCTTTGACATCCAGCAGCAGCTCGCTCAGCTGGACGCCCGGAAGGAGCAGCTGGAGGCCGACAGCCAGAACCTGCTCCTGGCCAAGGAGATGCTGCAGGGTAACCTGGGCCTGGCTGCCTCACCCCCATTTCCTTCCGTCCCCCATTGGCCGAGCTGCTGCTGGCATTCTGAGGCTGTCACGGAGTCCCCGGGCGCTGCTCTGGAACTGCTCCCCACCAAGCCAGGCAGGACTTTGGGGAGCCTCCTCTCCCTTGGAGCAGACTGTCTGCAGGGCAAGAAGCTCACACGGCTTCACCTCCTGGGTCTCTCCTTGGAGCATTCAGCATCCTCTGCCCCCCCGTGCGCTTCCCACAGCGAGCCCGCCCCAGCGGGGTCCTGGGGAAGCCACCGGGTCCTGCCCCCCCACTTTGCAGTCAGACGTGACTCTCAGCCAGCCAGTAAAGCAGGAGGTTTATTTGGACGACAGGAACACAGTCCAAGACAGGTCTTGCCAGTACAGACAACAGGACCCCCTTTAGTTAGGTCCATCTGGGGGCCCCAGGGAGGCCACAGCCCCGTTGGGAAGCCCAAGCCCCGTCGGGGCTCCCCTCTCCATTTCCCAGCCAGCTCCAAACTGAAACTCCCTCCAGCCTCTCACTCAGCCTCCCCCCGGCTCCTCCCCCAGCCTTTGTCCAGTGTCCCGGAGCCGTCACCTGGCCTTCAACCCCCCTCCTGGGGTCTCAGGTTACATGCTCAGGTATCCTCCCTTCCCCAAGGCACGTCCCAGCCCAACTCCCCTGCAACCTTCCATGGTCAATACTCCCCACTCAGCATTCACATCACACAGCCAGAACATCCCCACTTCGTCACAGCGGCCCACGGGGCTCTGGTGGCTGGACTGAGAGGGAGAAGGAGGCTGGTCCAGGGGGTAGGAGACAGGATTGGGTTGTCCCGAGTTCTAATCCTGATTCCGCTGGGCAGCTGGGGAGAATGACACCCTCCCCTTTGTAACGTGCTGTGAGCTGTGTGGCTGGAAGCCCCTAGGTAGGGGCTGCGAGATGGTCGGGGTCCCCTTCCCTTCCATGCTGCCAAGCCTCCCAGACCTGGGGAAGGGCTGTAGTTAGCAGATCTCCCTTCACGCTGTAGATGTTGATCGGCTCCTCATTGCTCTATCCCCAGTGGAGCTGGCCAGCGTCCGCAAGCAGAGGGAGATGGACGTGACCCGGCTGGAGAGGGATAAGGAGCTGCTGGCTCAGAAGTTGGCTCAGACGGAACAGGAGACCCAGGTCACGCTGAGAAACAAGCAGGCGGCTCACGAGGAGGACGTCGATCGGCTCCAGAGGGAGAAGGTGCGGCACAGGGCAGGCCCCGCGTCTGACTCAGACCAGCGCCATGTGATGTACCCCAGCGGCTCAGCTGCGCTGGCTCAGTCCGTTAGGGGAAGGGATCCCAGGGAGTCCAGAGCAACATCTCCTGGCCTTCTACGGGGCCGGCCCAGGGCCTTTGGGCATTGACCCTGCAGCGGGCGTGCACGGATCTTTCCTGTGGGTTTCAGGGGGAGAGGCAGTGAGTTTTCCTGAGCACGGGGCTGGAATCCAGGGATCCTGGTTCTGCCGCTGGCCCCCTCGGGCACATCACGGAGCTGGGCCTGTTCCCCAGCTGTGAACTGGGGTGGATAACGCCTGCACTGCTGCAGGCTGGTTAGTTTGTTTCTGATGCACTCAGGAGCTGTCCCAGCGAGTGGCATTGAGCTGGCGCCGCTAGAGAAGTGACTTGGGTGGGTCTCTGGATCTTTTACTGCATGAGTCACGTAACTCAGGACGATTGGGCAGTTACGGCGAGGGGCGGGCAGGGACTGGAGTAGCAGGAGGTGGCTCGGCGAGCGGAGGAGTGGTGGGGCGCTGCAGCTCATGCTTGAAGACATAGGTGCCGACTCCGTGGGTGCTCCGGGGTTGGAGCACTCACGGGGAAAAATTGGGGGTGCTTAGCACCCACCGGCAGCTCTCTGCCCCCCCCAGCTCACCTCCACCTCCGCCTCCTCCCCTGGGCACGCCACGTTCCCGCTTTTTCCCCCTGGCTCCCAGCGCTTGCGTCGCGAAACAGCTGATTTGCGCGGCAAGCACTGGGAGGGAGGAGGGGAACGCAGCACGCTTGGGGAAGAGGTGGGGCCGGGGCGGGGATTTGGGGAAGGGGTCCAATAGGGGCAGGGAGGGGGCGGAGACTTTGGGGAAGGGGTTGGAATGAGGGCAGGGCAGGGGTGGGGAAAGGGTGGCATCGGGGCAGGGCCAGGGGGGCACCTATGCTTGAAGGGCATCAGCGGAGCTGAGGGGGTGCCCAAGGGTGGACTGGCAGTGGGGGCTGCGGGTCAGGACTGAGGGGCACCGGCAGAACTGGGGAGGAGCCTCGGGCTAGAATAGCAGGGGGCTGGGAGTCAGATTTAGGGGCTTCGGCAGAGCTGTCTGGGGGGGTGTTGAGCTTCCACAGACTCTGGTGTGGCTGTTCCCGTGTCTAGCTGGTGGCCGTGTCGTTCCTGGCACACGGATTCTGGAGCCACAGACGCTCGTACAAACTGGGGCCAGATCCCAGCTTAGCTCAGGTCCATATCGGAGGGGCTGCCCCAGTGTCTGCCCCATTGGCTTTCCTGGCTGGGGCGTGCTCGCTGGCCGCAGGTTCTGCGCTTGGGGAGCTGACTGGCGCTGCGGGTGCGAAACAGGCCCCGTGCGACTCACGCGGACGTCAGCCCGGTTTACCCCAGTGCAGCGCAGCTGCGCCGGGGGGTTGCACCGGAGCAGGAGAATAACCCCCGTGTGGAGAACGCCCAGTCCTGCTCCCAGCCAGCCCCCAGGAGGGATTTGCTTCTTTGTCCCTAGAGCAGAGCCCCGCCCCAGTTGTCTTAGACTCCTCCCCCCGGTGAAACAGGAGGGGGCTCGGCACAGCAAAGGGCTGCAGGACCCGGGGTGGGCCTAGGGCGACCAGGGGGCCGGGCTTGGGCCCGAACGGCAATCCCGACGGCTCCGGTCTGTGGCGCCGCAGCAGGGCCGGAAGCAGCCGGCATGTCTGGCTCCTAGCCTTAGGGGCTGCCGGGTGGGTCTGCATGCTGCCCCGCCCTCAGGCACCCCCATCCCCCAATCCCTCCACGTCCCACCCCCACCCGCGCCCCCATCCCGTCCCTGCATTTCTCCACGTCCCACCCCCCTGTGCCCCCATCCCTGCCTCCTCCCCGTCCCACCCCTGCACCCCATCCCTGCATTCCTCCACGTCCCCCCCGCACCCCATCCCCTGTCCCTGCCTCCCTCCCTGTCCCACCTCCCTGCGCCCATCCCCGTCCCTGCATCTCTCCACGCCCCACCCCTGCGCCCCCATCCCTGCCTCCCTCCCGTCCCATCCCCATGCCCCATCCCCCGTCCCTGCCTCCCTCCCTGTCCCACCCCCCCGCGCCCCCATCCCTGCATCCCTCCACAACCCCCCATGTCCCCATCCCCTGTCCCTGCCTCTCTCCCCTTCCCACTGCCCCACGCCCCATCCCCTGTCCCTGCCTCTCTCTCTGTCCCACCCCTGCACCTCATCCCCTGTCCCTGCATCCCTCCACATCCCCCCCCGTACCCCCATCCCCTGTCCCTGCCTCTCTCCCCGTCCCACCGCCCTGCGCCCCATCCCCTGTCCCTGCCTCTCTCCCCGTCCCACCCCCCCGCGCCCCCATCCCTGCATCCCTCCCTGTCCCAGCTCTAGTGTCCTGTAACAAATAAAACCTGAATTTAGCGTAATACATCTGTCAAAACAAGAAATACGCCTGTTTGGGCCTTGCAGTGAAAATGAGCACGTGAGAGAGGGTGGGGGAGAGCAAGTGACAAAGGGAGGGGGAATGGAGAGAGCAGGGGCGGGGCCTCAGGGAAGGGGCGGGGCAGTGGGCGGGGCAAAGGTGTTCAGTTTTCTGGAATTAGAAAGTTGGCCACCCTAGGTGGGGAAGGGGCCACTGAGCCTGCCTTCCCTCCGCGGTCTAGGGAGGAGTTAGCAGGGGTTTGGGCATCAACTAAACTGGGCAATTGGGTTTGCTGCTTAGTTTCCTTGGGACCCACAGCTCTGAAGGGACAGGCCTCCAGCCCTGGAACTCGCCCTCCGCTGCGTCAGTATTAGGGCTCCTGTGCGCCTCCCTGGACTCCCGCCTCCCCGTGAACCTTTAGCCCATGTGCAGCTCTGCTGCCCCCTCCGGTAACAGGGATGGGCTCGCGCCCAAGCCGCGGCTCAGGAGCCTTCACCTAGAGCCCTGGCGTCTGCTGCTTGGTCCGTGCAGGAGGCGGTGCGCCTGGAGTTGGAGTCGGGGCGGGAGGAGCTGCTGCACCGGCTGGGCCACGAGCGGGAGGAGCTGCTGGCCCGCTACGAGGCGGAGAAGGAGGAGCTGAGCGAGGAGATCACCGCGCTGCAGCAGGAGCGGGACGAGAGCCTCCTGCAGGCGGAGAACGAGAAGCAGCAGGTAGGGGAGGTGCCGGGGGGATTGGCACTGCTGCCGGCCCCGGCCTGGGGGAGGCTCCCATTAACTCCAGCTGAGAGCTGGGGCCAGATCCTGGCAGGCGCTCAGCACTCGGAGCCGCAGCAGCCGGCGTGTGGTGGAACGGGGCCGAGAGCAGGGCCTGGCCAGCCCCACACCAGACCCGCTGCGGCTCCCACCCACTCCCCAGCATCCCAGGTCTCTAGCCCCCCACTGCCTTTATCCCCATTTGGCTTTAATGCTGTTCCAGGGATCTCCCTGCCCCCCGAGTTTACCCCCTGGATCTCGCCCCTGTCACACCAGCACCACATGCCCTCTGAATGTCTCTCCCGGCCACACAGGCCCTGTCCCTCAAGGAGTCGGAGAAGACCCTCCTGTCAGAGAAGCTGACCAGCACCCAGCACAGCCTCGCCAGCGTGACCGTGGAGATGGAGCGGCAGAAGCGAGAGGCCATGAGCCGGCAGGAGCAGGACCGGGTTGGTGCGGGTGCTGTGCGGGCAGCGGGAGGGTGTGAGATGTCGCTGCTGGTGGTTAGCACTTTCACCACGGTGTTTGCGGAGGGGGGTGGTGATTTCTGCGGCTGCGGCAGAACCGAAGCATAACTCGGGAAGCAAACACCACCACCATCTCGCTCCGAGGCAGCGCTTTCCATCTGTCAAACTCAGAACACTTGGCAAAGCAGCATTAGCTCTATGTTACACATGGGGAAACGTGACTTTCCCAGGGTCACTGGGCAGGCCGGTGGTAGAGCTGAGAATAGAACCCAGGTCTTCTGAGTCCCAGGACAGTGCTCTATCCGCTAGGCAACACTGCTTCTTGTTGCCCTACACATCTCCGTAGATGCTTAATCAGTATCTGCAGAACCTGTTTCCGGTCCTCTGCTGAGACACTTCAAACCTGAATTGCAGCCATGCCAGTGAACCTAACTCCCGGCCTGCAGCCATCTCCCATGCAGCAATGCCAGTGCACCCTAACTCCCGGCCTGCAGCCATCTCCCATGCAGCAATGCCAGTGCACCCTAACTCCCGGCCTGCAGCCACCCCCATGCAGCAATGCCAGTGCACCCTAACTCCCGGCCTGCAGCCATCTCCCATGCAGCAATGCCAGTGCACCCTAACTCCCGGCCTGCAGCCATCTCCCATGCAGCAATGCCAGTGCACCCTAACTCCCGGCCTGCAGCCATCCTGCATGCAGCAATGGCAGTGCACCCTGACTCCCAGCCTGCAGCCACCCCCCATGTAGCAATGCCAGCGCACCCTAACTCCCGGCCTGCAGCCACCACCCCCATGCAGCAATGCCAGTGCACCCTGACTTCCAGCCTGCAGCCACCCCCCATGCAGCAATGCCAGTGCACCCTGACTCCCGGCCTACACCACCCCCATGCAGCAATGCCAGCGCACCCTAACTCCCGGCCTGCAGCCACCCCCCATGCAGCAATGCCAGTGCACCCTGACTCCCGGCCTACACCACCCCCATGCAGCAATGCCAGTGCACCTTTCTCCTGGCCTGCAGCCCCCTCTTTTGCTCCTCTCCTGTCTCCCCAGTGTCCCCTCCCACAGCCCTGCCCATGCACCTCGCTCCTGATGTGCAGGTCACATCCCAGCCTACCCCTGGGCGGAGACTAGCCCCAGCGCAGGGTTACGCCTCGCCTGGGCAATAAGCTCAGTCACCACGAAGGGTCAGGTCGAGCCCAGTGACGCAGGAGGGGTAGGGAGCCAGATGCCCGTCTCCCCTCCTGGAGCACCGAAGAGAAGCTGATCCCTGTTCGCGGCGAATGCCCCCTCCCTGTCCCTGGCAGCTGTGTAATGCATGTCGCGGGCTACCGCTGATTAGCAGATCCTTGGCAGCCGAGTGACCCTGGTAAATGTGACCCCAGCGAGGGGGGAGCTGGTGCAGGCCAGTAAGGGCTGGGCCGTTCTTTGCCCGCAGAGCACCGTCAATGCCCTGACCTCGGAGCTGAAGAGCTTGCAGGTGCAGTTGGAAGAAACCGTCGCGGCCCACGAGCGGGAGGCCCGGGGGCTGCAGGAGCAGGTCAAGGAGCTGGCCAGGCAGCGGGAATGCACCCTCCGCGAGGTGAGTGCCGGTGTGGGGAGGGGGATAGAGGGCTGGGCCCCACCGCCACCCTCCCCCTTCCAGTCGGGGATGGAAGCGGGGGCAGGAGAGCGTCACCGGGGGCAGAAGTGGAGCCAGCAGCTTGCATAAAATGGGGCAGCGTCCCCTGCGCGGGGAGGTGCAGCCCAGAGACTACGAATCCCAGCTTGCAGTGCGGTTGGGCCTCTTGAATCTGACCCACAATGGGTCTTATTCAGTGGGGCTTGACAGTGTAGCGCTGCAGATAGCAGGTGGGGCTGCACGTCCCCTCTACATGGGAGGGTGCCCGGGGAGTGGGGGGTTGGAGATCGTGCAGAGTACACAGTCCCCGCGTGCACGGGGGCCGCAGGGATCTGAGGGTGCCCGCTCCCGTCCTCGGCCTCGCAGGTGGAGGAGCTGAAGACCCAGCTGCGCATGGTGGAGGATGCCCGGGACGGCATCCGGCGGGACGTGCTCGAGGCCCACCGGAAGGTGCGGGAGAGCCAGGAGGGCCAGGAGATCCAGAGGAAGGACATCCTGGACCTGCGGCGCAGCCTGAGCGACGAGGCCAAGGAAAAGGAGGCCCTGCAGAGATCCAACCAGGAGCTGCGGGCTGCCGTCAAGCGAGCGGAGAGCGACCGCATCAGGTGTGTGTGTGGGCAGCCGGCGGCCACCATTGCGGGGGGAGAGGGGGGAGTGGGTTACGTCACTGACGCCGCCTTGATCCCCAGCTTGAAGCGGGCCAACGAGGAGAAGGAGCAGAAGCTGGCCATCCTGGAGGAGGCGCGGGCGGCCGTGGGCAAGGAAGCCGCCGACCTGCGGAGCAGCCTGCAGGAGGTGGAGCGATCGCGGCTGGAGGCCCGCAGGGAGCTGCAGGAGCTGAGGCGACAGGTGTGTGGGTGTGGGGTGTGTGTGTGGGGGGTGTGTGGGGGGTGGGGGGGTGGCTAGGAGGAGCGGGCTCCGCAGTAATAGGAAACTGGCCCTGCACCTTCCCCAAGTGCTCAGGGCCTGGCCTCTGTGCGGGCGAAGCAGCCTGGGGTCAGGGCCCTGCTCCTCGGATGAGCCTGTTTTCCCTGATGCGGTGCCCGAGTTACCGCTGGCTGTGACCCCTGTCCCATACTGGGGCTGCTCCCCCGCGGCTGGGGGCTCGAACTCCTCCCGCGGCTGGCAATCAAACCCCAGAGGAAAGCTGCCCTGCAGGCCCCTCGGAGGAGGAGCTGATGGGAGGTGGATGCTCCTCTGTGCTCCTGGTGAGGGCTGGGACGGGGCAGGCCCATGGTACCGGATCCCCAGGGTTGTCTGAGGTTGAGCGGCTCCGAGGTGCAGCGGGGGGGGGCAAAGCAGGGCTTCGAACGAGGGGCTAACGAGGTCGGGGAAGGGGAGGCTCTGTCCCCGAGCCCACGCTGACGACTCGCGGTTGGAAGGGCAGGCGGGCGTGGGCCTCTCAGGGGCCATGCAACCCGCACGGTTGGAGTAGCAGAATTGAGGCAACAGGGCCAAGCATCAGTAGTTCAGGAGGGGCTGTGGGTGTGTAGGACCCTGCCTCTCTGGCCCTGGGGTGAGCTGTCGTTCCCCTCGCTGGCCCGGACCAGCCTCGGTGCCTCTCTGTTGCACTGCGCCTCCCCTTTCCATGGGGCGCAGTCATGTGCTTCCCCCGCCCCCCTTCCGGTGCCCCCAGATCAAGATGCTGGACAGCGAGAACACCAAGAAGAACAAGGAGGTGGCCGAGCTGCAGGCCCGGGTGGCACTGGACGAGCAGCGGGAGGAGGAGAGCCGGCGGGAATCCTTCGGCCTCAAGCAGAAGATCGTGGAGAGCGAAGCCAGCAGGGAGTCTGCTAGGAAGGAGGTGAGCGTGGGGCTCCTCCTGCCTCCACCCAGGAGTTCTCTCCTGGTCATTCCTGTTAGCCACCCAGCTCTTGCTCATCACAATGCCGCCGCCAGGGACCGGTCATGGTGTGTCCTGCCCACATGGCCCGGGCGTGTGGAGCAGATGTGTCCCTCCAGGGCAACTTGAAGGAGGCTCATGGAGGTTAAGGCAAGAAAGGACCATTATGGCGCTATCATCTGACGCCCGGTGTAACCCAGGCCAGAGAACCTCCCCAGTAATTCCTGCCTCCAGAACTTCTGGCTGAGCTCAAGCTGACCGAGAGATCACATGCTTCCTCCTTGGTCGTCTTAGCCTGTCCCACCTGGCATGATAAAATGGAGGAGAGTGGCCCATAGGGGTGGAGACCATGTCCTCCTGGAGTAGCCACATGGCCAGGAGGACGTGGCTTTCGCGCGGAGGCGGCTGTGCCACGCTCGGTCCCGTGCGCTCGCGCTGGGCTGACTCTGCCTACCCAGAATGCCTTTCAGCCCTCGCTCTTGCCTCCCCAGCTCCACAACCTGCAGCGGAAGCTGTCGGAGCAGGAGGGTGAGTTCCGGGTGCGGGAGAAGGACCTCCTGGGCAGCCTGGAGGAGGCCCGCGGCAATGAGAAGAAGCTGCTGGACAACGCCCGCAACCTGGAGATCAAGTTGGAGAACGCGCAGGCCGAGGCGGCCGAGCTGAGCCTCCGGCTGAGCGCCGCCGAGGGCCGCGCCCACGGCCTGGAGGCCGAGCTGGCTCGAGTGGAGGCTTTGAAGCGGGACGTGGAGTTCAAGCTGGGGAGCCTGCATTCCGCCCTGAGGCGCACCATGGGCATCAGCCGGGGCGGCCGGGCCCCCAGCCCAGCCATCAGGGGGCGTAGCGGCTCCCCCAAAAGATTCTTCTCCCCTGCCAAAGGTAACGGGTCAGGTGAGCCCTCGGACGCAGCCCTGGGGAGGTGCCTTTCTCTCCTCCCCACACCTTGAGGGCTTTGCTGTCTTCAGTGCCCCACTGTGTGGGAGTGGCATCTGGTGGGCTGGAGCCAGGACTCCTGGGTCCTGTTCCTGGCCCTCCCACTGCCCTGCCATGGGGCCTTAGTCAAGTCACTGCCCTTGCCTGTTTCCCCATCTTTGCAATGGGGATAGTGCCCTAGTGGGGTTGGGAGGATCAATCCCTGGTGCTTGCAAAGTGCTTGGGGGTGCCCAGGTGGAAGGGCCTGGAGGAGGGTGGGGTAGAACTGAATGGCTGGCTGGGATTCCCTCCAGACCCTGGCTGCGCTGCTCTTCACGCCTGTCCGGTGGCTTCTCCCTCAGCTCCTCCCTGTTCGCTGCCTTGAGCCCTTCAGGGTGGGGTGGGGGGCCCTTTGCGGCCCTGCTGTACCGGAGAGGGTCTTCTCTGGCCAGGCTGCAGCTCCTCTTCCTGCCAGTAGGTGTCCCCCTTCTCCTTGTGGGATCAGAGCCGGGGACTAGGAAAACCCTAATGGGTTTGGCGCCGGATTCCCCATTGTTCCCTGCCTGATGATTCCCCACGGGGCTAACTCCCGCTCTGCGGCGAGCCCAGCCGGGGCCCACCATCTCTCCCCTGTGCCCGTCTCCCCCAGGTGACAACGCGTACAGCACCACGGACGGGCGCGGCAGCCCCACCCCACGGGCGGGCAGCCCCGAGCGCAGCCCCAGCTCGCGCCCTCTGTCTCCGGAGCGTGCCCTCTCGCCCAGCCGCAGCGAGCAGCTGGTGGCGGATATCGACCCTGAAGTGGTGCGGGCCGCCCTCCGGGACTTCCTGCAGGAGCTGCGGGAGACCCAGCGCGAGCGGGTACCGCTGTGGGGAGGACGGGGTTAACTTCTGCCCACGCTGCTCCGCCCGAAGCGCGAGCGGCCTGGTGGGTCTCCCGACTGCTGATCGCCCCCTCCTGTCTCGCCCTCCCCTCCGAATCCAGGATGACCTGCGGGCCCAGCTGGGGAGCCGGACCCGCCAGCTGGCCGAGATGGAGTCCGAGCAGGACAGCGCCAGCACCCGAGTGCAGCAGCTGCAGAAGCTCGTGGCTGAAAGCGAGGAAGGTGAGGGCTGTGCGTGGGGGCATGTGCCCAGCGTAATAATGAGTGCCCTTGGCAATGCTTGGCCCATCTCTAGGTGTGCAGGTGGATGCATTTTGCCTCACGACCCCTTACCCTAGGTTAGTCTTAATAGCCCCATATTCAAGAGGGGGAAACTGAGGCACAGAGCGGGGAAATGACTTGCCCCAGGCCAGTGGCAGAGTGAGGGCCCCGCTCTTCGAAGCCCCTACTTGCTCTGGGTCTTCATGGTAATTTACGTGCCGCTACCAGTGGTGCTCCAGGGTTTTTAATTTTTTGCAGTGGTAGCTTTTGTTTGTAAACTCGGTGCTTTAATGCCCCGATACCAGTGGGCTGGGCTACCGTGCAGAGGTTATACACAGCCGGCAGGCTTGGTCCATTGCAACATGCAGCAGACCCTAGCTCTCATCTCTCTTGCTGGAAATGCAAGGACAGCCCCAGAGAACAAGGCAGCATGGTAGGGGGTGGTTGTTAGCGAGTCTCCAGGCCAGGGCTTGTGAGATTTTCACGGAGTCCCCTCCCAGCCAAGCCTGTGTGTGCCGTCTCTCCCATGCAGCTGCGCCGTGTCCCCGTGGCGTCTGCATCAAGCACTAGATTGTTGTGCATCACTGCTTTGTGCTGTTTTAAACAGCTCGTTACCTCCCCCCCCCAGAGGTGGCTGCATTTCAGTGGTGGGTGAAAGGATCCCTGTATACCGTTTTGGGGATCACTTTGCATGAAAGGAACACTAGGAAATACCAGCCCTTTGGTTTGAACCACTAGCACCCAGCAGAGCCTGGGCATCGCTCGGTATGGCTGCCCCCTGCCAACGCTTGCGACCGGAGGTTTAACCCTTAACTGCGGATTTCCAGACACTTGGGGTTTGGTGTCTCGGATCTGGTGTTCTGCATTTGGCTGGGCTGCTCCCCCCCAAGGGACAATCCATTTTCCTCCTTTCTCTAAGTTCATCTGCTAGGAAAGCTCAGAAGACGGCGATCTCTGCCCAGGCTCCAGAGCCCTGTTCCTACAGCGCAGCATTTCAGGGATGCTTGGTTATTCCCTGCCCTCTCCCCTTTCGTGGGTGTCATGCTTTCCCCGTCCCCGGGTCGGTGCCCCTCAAACCTTTCCTCTGAGGTTCAGTGGGAAGGGGCCATTTTTAAATCCAGCTGTACAGATCGCGTCATTCTCAAGCTTTATTTTAGCATCGAAATGAATTCCCTGGTTGAGGGGGAAGCACAAGGCGAGGCTAAAACTTTTTTACGTGGGGCTTCGAAACCACTTGATCCTTCTTATTGTTCCATGTAGCGACTAGAGGACTCGACTGAGATCACGGCCCCATCGCGCTAGGAGCTGTGCAGAGGTAGTGGGACTCAGCCCTTACCCCAAAGGGCTTCCAGTCTAAATAGCCCAGGCAAAGAGCTGGGGGCAGACGATCAGTATTATCATCTCCCCGGGGATGAGAGGAGCAAGACACATTGTGTCACTGTCACAAATCCACAGGATCTGGGCTACACCCCGGCTTTTGTCTCTTGGAGGTCCCCCTCTAGTGAGCCGGAGCCCGTCACCGCCTCCTAGACTGAGCTATGGGGCTCCAGCCCTCCTGCTTCACACCATGAGCTCTGCTCAGCGAGTCCCACTGACTCCTGGGAGGGACGCGCACGCTCTTTGGGGACCAATGCACCCCAGCCTGTCTTTGCAGTGGATCAGCCGGCTGGAACGCAGCCTTAGGTTAGCACAGAGGATAAAGGGTAAAGCATTGTCCATTCTGGTCAAGCCGCAGTTCACCAGCCAAGCTGTAGTGAGCTCCATGGTCAGGCTCTGTCTCTCCCTGACTTAGTCGCTTCCCTGGTCCGAGAGCTCCCAGCCCCTTCCAGAAATCAGCTCTTGATTCTCTCCCGGTCACGGCTCGGTCTCCAGGCAGGCCCGTGCTGGCCGGAGCGTCCAGCCTACTGAGTGTCGATTCACGAGTCACCGGCGCTTGCGTTGTCTCTCTGGACCCATTGTTGATCTGGGTCCGTTTCAGGCAGCTCCTTAACGACTCTATTCATCCCATCCAGAGGGGGAGGTGAAGCACACGGCTCTGTCTGACTCTTAGGGCTGGTTTATAAGTGGGAACTTACACTGGCATAGCCACATCTCTCAGGGTGTGAAAAATCCACACCCCTAAGAACCATAGCAAAGAACATAAGAACGGCCATGCTGGGGCAGACCAAGGGTCCATCTAGCCCCGTATCCTGTCTACCGACAGTGGCCAATGCCCGGTGTCCCAGAGGGAATGAACCTAACAGGCAATGATCAAGTGATCTCTCTCCTGCCATCCATCTCTATCCTCTGACAAACAGAGGCTAGGGACACCATTCCTTACCCATCCTGGCTAACAGCCATTAATGGACTTAACCTCCATGAATTTATCTAGTTCTTTTTTGAACCCTGTTAGAGGCTTGCCCTTCACAACATCCTGTGGCAAAGAGTTCCACTGGTTGATGGTGTGTTGTCAGCCTAACCCTTGGTGTAGACAGTGCTAGGTGGACAGAAGAATTTTTCCATTGACCTAGGTACTGCCTCTCGGGGAGGTGGATTACCTGTGCCAATGGGAGAACCCCATTGCACTTAAGTCTGCACTTAAAAGGCTGCATCGGTGCAGTTGCGTCACTGTTGCATCGTTAATCCACCTCTGCGAGAGGCGGGGAAGCTCTCCCGCCGACATAGCGCTGTATGCCCTAGCGCATGGGGTTGGAATTACTACCTCACTCAAGGGTGTGGATTTTTCACCCCCTGAGCAACATACCAAAGTAATTCTGCAGTGCAGACCTGCCCAAAGCAGAAGCGATACAGTGGAGCAGCGGCAGTGGTTTAAGTGTAGACATAACCGTAGTCTGCCTTGAGAGCAGACGTAATCCTTCCTCCCCACTCGGTAACAATGGAAAGTATAGGGAGAAACTGAGGCACACGTAGGAAGAATCCCAGGCACTGCTACAGACTCGGGACCGAGCGGCTAGGCAGCAGTGCTACAGAAAAGGACCTAGGGGTTACAGTGGACGAGAAGCTGGATATGAGTCAGCAGTGTGCCCTTGTTGCCCTTGTTGCCAAGAAGGCTAACGACATTTTGGGCTGTATAAGTAGGGGCATTGCCAGCAGATTGAGGGACGTGATCATTCCCCTCTATTCAACATTGGTGAGGCCTCATCTGGAGTACTGTGTCCAGTTTTGTGCCCCACACTACAAGAAGGATGTGGAAAAATTGGAAAGAGTCCAGCGAAGGGCAATAAAAATGATTAGGGGACTGGAGCACATGACTTATGAAGAGAGGCTGAGGGAACTGGGATAGTTTAGTCTGCAGAAGAGAAGAATGAGGGGGGATTTGATAGCTGCTTTCAACTACCTGAAAGGGGGTTCCAAAGAGGATGGATCTAGACTGTTCTCAGTGGTACCAGATGACAGAACAAGGAGTAATGGTCTCAAGTTGCAGAGGGGGAGGTTTAGGTTGGACATTAGGAAAAACTATTTCACTAGGAGGGTGGTGAAGAACTGGAATGGGTTACCTGGGGAGGTGGTGGAATCTCCTTCCTTAGAGGTTTTTAAGGTCCGGCTTGACAAAGCCCTGGCTGGGATGATTTAGCTGGGGATTGGTTCTGCTTTGAGCAGGGGGTTGGACTAGATACCTCCTGAGGTCCCTTCCGACTCTGATATTCTATGATTCATAAAAATATTATGAAAAATTCCCACTTTGTCCGGCTTTGGGCTGGGAACTGAACCCACGTCTCCTGGATCCCAGCCCAGTGCGGTGAGGCGTGGCCCACGCCGTGTGAAGAAGTTGGCTATTGCCTGGTTTATACGTTGAGACTCCAAAAGGCAGCCCCCACGCAGGTGCTGAAGATGACCCCTTCAGGGACAAGTGTTTGTTCAAGCTGCATAGTAAAACTTCGCTCTGAAAGTGAGCGTGTCACATCTCCATTGGTAATGGATTTTTCTCTCCCTCAGCCTCTGGGGTAGGCAAGAACTAGCCTCATTTTACAGCTGGGGAAACTGAGTCTCAGAGGGTTTAAAGAACTGGCCCAAGGTCTTGCAGTGCATCAGTGTCAAAGCCAGGATTAGAACCCAGGCCCCTGTGCCTCCTATTTGCCGCTGGCTTCTGGTGCACAGTGCCCGCATGCCCCCTCACTGGCTCTGCGCCCGCGTTCTCTGCCCCAGGGAGGCGCAGCGCGGATGGCAAGCTGAGCAGCGCCCAGACCGCCCTCCTGCTGCAGGAGGAGACCCTCCGCCGCAACGAGCGGGAGCGCAAGGCATTGATGGACAAGGTGACGGCGCTGGAGCGGAGCCTGCAGGCGGCAGACAGCGACCGGCGAACCACCCAGGTACATGGGGCCGGGGGCAGGTCTGGGGGGGGGAGATTCTAACGGCTCAGGGATAGGAATGGACCCCGAAGGCAAATCCGTAGAGAGGGTAAATGAGGACACCAGGGGAACAAGGCCTTTCAGACGGGTTGAAGTGAGCCCTGTGTGCGCTCGTTGGTCGGAATTGGGGGGGCGGGTCAGGGCCATTCGGGGCCCCCGGGGGTTACAATGAGTGTTTAGGGGTAGGATCTCCCTTTGGCTAAGGCAGCTCTAGGTTTCTCCCCTCGGGAAGCAGTGACCCATCCATAGGCTGGGCCTCTCTTCTGGCTGCAATGGGCACTGAATACCAGCCTGATCCACCCACCCCCGGAGTGGGTGCTTAGAGATTCACCATTGTTCACCCTGGGTGGGCAGGGAGCTGGGTTTTCCCAGCTCAGTCTCCCGGGCGGGTGGCGAACGCCCTGTGCGACAGGCTGGGATGCCCTCCCTGCAGGGCCCCTGTTGGGATCACCTCTAGGAGACAGTATCTCCATTGGGCCGTTGCTCCACACAAGTGAGCTGGCAGAAAAACACTCCTCAAGGCTGCCGCTGTGCATGGAAAGGCGGGAAGTGGGGGCTGCTAGGAGCCATGATGGGGGCACCCCACTGACGGGATGGTTTGCGTGGTCTGTGAGAGCCTCCACGCCTGCCCTGCACCCCTCTCGCCAGCTGGGGTGGTGGGTATCTATTGAAAATTAGAGTGTCGCCCAGCCCCAGCGGCGGCCGCTCGCGTCCTAGGGTCGTTCTGTGCTCAGAATATCGAGTAGGAGCCAGTCCTGCACTCATCCAGCGGGCTGGGGGAAAAGGCTACGCTACAATCTTAAGTCGACCTGTGTAATGACTGCGGTGGTTGATGGCCACACTGTCGGTGGTGCGCATCCTCACCGGAGAGGGGCAGTGTGGGGAGCCCATGCAGCTCCCTGCCGGGAGCCCAGCTGCCCCCTGGACTTCTCACCAGCTGGGAGCGGGAGAAAGCTGCCCGGGGCCTCTTGCCTCCGGTGGGGAGATCCCGGCCTCGAGTCCAGGTGACTGCCGTGCCCGCGGTGGGGAGCCAAGAGCCGGGGGGCATGGCTGGAGTGTGGACACTGGTAAGCTGCTTCGTGTAGACCAGGCCTTAGGCTTGACGTGGCTGGGGCGCCCCCCCTCCCTGCGAGCTTGGTGTGGGACAGAGTGTGGCTCGAGGTTCAGATCCACGCAGAAGTGGCTTCATTTTACTTGCTAATGTGACCGGGATCTGCCTGCCTGACGTCTGATTTACCTTCCCGTAGCACCCACGAAGATCAGGGCCTCATTGCACTGTGCATGTGTGTATGTACATAGGAACTCGCACACACGGACTCTCACACACATGGACATGGGCACATGTGTACACGCACATGGACACAGGCACGGACACACACATGGACACACACCGACATGGACACGCTGACGCACTGACACGGACACACACACACATGGACACTCGCACTCACACACACTCCTTGTCCCCAAATCTCTTACAGGCAGAATAGACCAGACGGCCATAGGGGGAGAAGGGACGTGACTTGACCGAGACCCCCCGGCAGGCTAGTGGCAGAGCTGGGACCAGACCTATGTTTTCCGAGTCCCAGTCCGGTACCCTGTCCCCTAGACAAAGCTGCCTGCCCCTGATCTGTCAGGCTGTGGGGCTCCATGCCCGTTGCAAGCCTCTCAGAGGCACTGGGGAAGAGATGCAGCGGGGTATTGGATCTGCTGAGCTGCACCGGGCAACAGGCAGGGCACGAGGGGTGAGACTCCTCCAGTAACCCCCTGCCCCCAGGCTGGCACTGGGGCTAAATCCAGGGGGCTGCTCCATCCTATGCCTGCAGTGGGCGTGCGCTTGTGGGGCTGGCTCTTGGCAGCGTGCGGGCCGCTCTGCCTGGTGGAACTCTTTGCTCAGGGTCCCGGGGGGAGCCCCGTGTCTGGGCTGTGTGTGTTATGTCTGTCGGGCTCGGAGGCCAGCCAGCCCTTTGGATTAAGGAACAAAGCTGGGAGGCTGCCAGTCTGGCAGGGCCTGGGTCTGCCGGCTCAGATGGAGGCCAAAGACTGCGGTCTGCTGAGCGTGCAGCTTGGGAGCGGGCTGCGAAGGGGAGGGACCGTCTTTCTTGCAGGGGTCTCTGCCACTAGCCGCGCTCTCCCCGATGCTCTGCGAACCCCAGGGCAGGGCCAGACCCCAGAATGGGGGAGGGCGCTAGCCACATCTGCTCTCCCTGCATTCTGCCCTTGCAAAAGCAGGAGGCAAAGGGTGGGGGAACCTTAGAATCATAGACTATCAGGGTTGGAAGGGACCTCAGGAGGTCATCAAGTCCAACCCCCTACTCAAAGCAGGACCAATCCCCAGACAGATTTTTGCCCCAGATCCCTAAGTGGCCCCCTTAAGGATTGAACTCACAACCCTGGGTTTAGCAGGCCAGTGCTCAAACCACTGAGCTATCCCTCCCCCTTGCTGCATCTTTGTCTCTTAGGAGAACTTCCCGCGCCTGGGGACTCAAAGGGGGGAGAGCTGTGGGCACCCCTTGAGGCGAAGGCCAGGCAGATGGGTACCACCGAGAGCCTCGCTCTCAAGGGTAGGGCTGGCAGTGCCCTGCTCAGTGCAGAGCGAGGGGCCTTCCTCTGCTGGGGTCCGGCTGCCGAGCTCATTTTTTGGTGCGTTAATTTCTTCTACATGTTTCCTCTCTGGTCCGCGAGGGGGGATTGATTTGTGCCTTTAAAGGTGGGTTAGGGCTGGACATGTGGTCTGGGGAGACTACAGCGCCCAGCATGCAATGCGGCTTGCTCTGGCCGGCCTTGTTGCAGTGCATGCTGGGTCCTGTGTTGTCTACGCCCCCCCCCCATGCACCCTGCTCTGGAGCATGGAATTAACCCCTGCCTGACCAGCCTGACCCCGGAGCCCAAGGATAGAGGGTTGCTGTGATCTTCCAGCTCTGGGGAGCTCTGAGCTGACTCTGGGGAGGAGGCCGGCGGATTGGTGGCCCACACGCACGCTGGCGGCGGTGCTGTGGCTGAGGCACCGCTCTCCTGGGGACAGAGAGGAGTCTGTCTGCTGCATCGCTTCCCCGTCGTGGCCTCTGGCGCAAGTGGGACTGTCGCCTGGCGAGGAGGCCGGGCAGCAGAGCAGAGGGTTCTCCCAGGCTTGGCGCTGACTCCTGCTGTTTATTATTTGTATTGTGGTGGAACCTAGGAGCCCCCGTCCCGGACCAGGACTCTCTTGTGCAAGGTGCTGCGCAAACACAGAACAACATGATCGTATCCCTGCCCCAAAGCGCTTAGTTCCTAGGCCCCCCCCCATCCCTTGAGAGCCCTTTGGCCCTAGGCTGCTGCGTCTTCCAGGCTTTGGGCTCACAAAGTCCAGTGCTGAGTCTTGGCCGCTCATCGCAGATTCCTGCTGGCCCCTGCAATGCCGAGAGCTGACCTGCCGGGGCTGTGGCTGCCAGCCCCCCTCAGCCCTGGCTTGCAGCACCCGGCTCTCTCCTCTCCCCTCCATGCTAGCAGGGGAAGCCAGCCCCACTGCGGTTCGTTAGCCTCTGCTCCCCGCCCTCCGCCGGGATGTGGGGTGACGGCGGGATGTGGGAGCCCACAGATTCTCTGGCCGAGCGTTGAGCAGCAGCTGAGCCAAGCCAGGGCTTCCTGTGTGGCGCTGGAGCTGTACTGAATTCCTGCCTTATTGTAACCAGCCTCCTGCATGCCTGGAATGGGAGCAGAGGGGGGGAAGGAAGGGATGCAGGGCCTGGAGGCGGAAGGGGGCCCAGCTGGGCTCGCTATGAGCCGTGCAGTCTCTGCAGATGAAGACTGAGGGGCATCAGTTGAGCTGCAGGGGGGCAAGCTGGTATCGCAGGGGATGCTGCAGGGTGGCACTGAGGCACATCAGCCGAGCTGGGGGGGGAGGTGCTGGAGGGTGGCACTGAGGGGCATCAGCTGAGCTGGGGGGGCCCAGGCTGGTATCTCAGGGGATGCTGCAGGGTGGTACTGAGGGGTGTCAGCCGAGCTGGGGGCGGAGGTGCTGCAGGGCGGCACTGAGGGGCGTCAGCCGAGCTGGGGGCGGAGGTGCTGGAGGGCGGCGCTGAGGGGCGTCAGCCGAGCTGGGGGCGGAGGTGCTGGAGGGCGGCGCTGAGGGGCGTCAGCCGAGCTGGGGGCGGAGGTGCTGGAGGGCGGCGCTGAGGGGCGTTAGCCGAGCTGGGGGCGGAGGTGCTGGAGGGCGGCACTGAGGGGCGTTAGCCGAGCTGGGGGCGGAGGTGCTGAGGCGGCGCGCTGAGGGGCGTCCGCCGAGCTGGGGGCGGAGGTGCTGGAGGGGGGCACGGTGGGGCGTTAGCCGAGCTGGGGGCGGAGGTGCTGCAGGGTGGCACTGTGGGGCGTTAGCCGAGCTGGGGGCGGAGGTGCTGGAGGGCGCACTGAGGGGCGTTAGCCGAGCTGGGGGCGGAGGTGCTGCAGGGGGGCGCTGAGGCGTAGCCGAGCTGGGGCGGAGGTGCTGGAGGGTGGCGCTGAGGCGTCAGCCGAGCTGGGGCGGAGGTGCTGCAGGGCGGCACTGAGGCGTCAGCCGAGCGGGGGGCGGAGGTGCTGGAGGGCGGCGCTGAGGGGCGTTAGCCGAGCTGGGGGCGGAGGTGCTGGAGGGCGGCGCTGAGGGGCGTTAGCCGAGCTGGGGGCGGAGGTGCTGGAGGGCGGCGCTGAGGGGCGTTAGCCGAGCTGGGGGCGGAGGTGCTGCAGGGTGGCGCTGAGGGGCGTTAGCCGAGCTGGGGGCGGAGGTGCTGGAGGGCGGCGCTGAGGGGCCTCAGCCGAGCTGGGGGCGGAGGTGCTGGAGGGCGGCGCTGAGGGGCCTCAGCCGAGCTGGGGGCGGAGGTGCTGGAGGGCGGCACTGAGGGGCGTTAGCCGAGCTGGGGGCGGAGGTGCTGGAGGGCGGCGCTGAGGGGCCTCAGCCGAGCTGGGGGCGGAGGTGCTGGAGGGTGGCACTGAGGGGCCTCAGCCGAGCTGGGGGCGGAGGTGCTGGAGGGCGGCGCTGAGGGGCGTTAGCCGAGCTGGGGGCGGAGGTGCTGGAGGGCGGCACTGAGGGGCGTCAGCTGAGCGGGGGGCGGAGGTGCTGGAGGGCAGCGCTGAGGGGCCTCAGCCGAGCTGGGGACGGAGGTGCTGGAGGGCGGCACTGAGGGGCGTTAGCCGAGCTGGGACTGGACTCTCAGGGTTGGTGCAGGCGAGACTGGAGGTACGTCCGTAGAGCTGTGTAGGGACCCTCGGGCTGGACTAGCAAGGGGGCTGCAGATCATACTGCCGGATGTCAGCGGGGCTGGGTGTGGAAGCTGAGGCAGAGCCTGCTCGGGACTCCGGCCAGGCCATTCATCTCCCACGAGCCCTGAACTTAGCCTGGCAGGTGCCAGAGCCAGATGAGCCCTTAGCCTGGGGAGAGGGGAGGCAGCTGGTGACTCTTCTCCCCGCTCTCCCGGGCCCCAGGAGAAGATCAGCAAGATGAAAGCCAACGAGGCCAAGCTGGAGACCGACAAGCGGCGCCTGAAGGAGATCCTGGACGCCTCGGAGAGCCGCTGCACCAAGCTGGAGCTGCTGCGGCGCTCGCTGGAGGGGGAGCTGCAGAGGGTGAAGCTGGTGCTGAGTGACCGCGAGATGGAGATCCAGGTGCTGCAGGACCGCAGTGACATGCTGCAGAGACAGGTAGCGCCGCCGTTGCTGCTGGGCCGGGCCTGTGCCCCGTGGCAGACTGAGGCCGTGGCAGCCCCTTGGCACTGGCTGCGCCCGCTCCTCCGGTAGGGTCTGTGCTCGCCAGCCGTTGGAGGGGAAGGAGCCGTGATGAGGCACAAAGGCCCACGCTGCTGACGGGCTGCCCAGCTCCCAGCACAGCCGGGCTGCGTGGCGCCCGGGCAGTGCCCCTGCGTGTCGTAGGTGGTGCTCTGTGCCAACTCTGCCTGCCCCAGTGTGGGGAGCAGGGAGTGATGTGGCTAGTGGGTCTGTGACTATGTAGCCCTGGGGGTGCAGTGAGCACCATGGTCCAGGCCCTAGGCCGCTGCTCCCTACCCCGTGAGCTGGGGTGTGGATTCGATCTCCGCTCCAGTTTTTATCCTGAGTGGGTGTGGCCTGCTGGCTAGGGGCGTGGCCTGGCACACCGGACTAGTCAGCCGTGCAGGCTGCTCCTCTCCGAAGGATTCCTGATGGCAGGGCGGTTTGTGTAACGCCCGCGGGGCTGGCACCCCTCCAGCTGTCCCGGTGCGGCCCCTGCCACTAAGGGCAGGGCTTTGACCGCAGAGCCTTTGTGAACATCGGGTAGTAACGCGGGAGATGCAGCCACTGGCTCATTGCCGGACTGCGCCGATCCCACCGCAGGTCACCGACAGCGAGACGAAGGCCAACGCCCTGCAGCTCTCCGTGGAGCGACTGCACCTCACCCTGGCCAAGGCCGAGGAAGGCGAGAGCGCCCTGAAGGACAAGGTGCAGGGCCTGGCCCTGTCTCTGTCGGAGAGCAGCGCCAGCGCCGGCGCCACCCAGGAGAGAGTGCTCCAGCTGCAGAAGGCGCTGACAGCCAGCGAACATGAGCGCCGAGTGCTGCAGGTGGGACTGCAAGGTGCAGCGAGACAGTGTGTGTGTCTGGGGAGGGGGGGCAGGGTCCAAGCAGAGATTTCCAGCAGGATTGAGGGACGCTGGCAGAGGTGGGAGAGGAACCGGGCCAGGACTGGAGTTCCCCAAGGTTCCCAGCAGGTCAGGATTGGGTGCACTGGTAGATCTATCTTGGATGGGCCAGGAGGGGGCTGCAGGGGAAACTGCTGACACTGAGCCTGACTGTAGACATCCTCCCCGCGCCAGCTGCCCGTCCACACCGCACGGGGACTGGTTCCCCTCCCCACTGTCTGTGCTGCGAGCGGGTGGCTCCGTCCTGCTAGCGTTGGGTTCACTGGCCCAAGCTTGTGAAGCCGGGAGCTTTGCCAGGGTCTGTTTTGCGCAGCCAGGCCCCTCTGTGCCGTTGGGGGGTCACCGTCTCCTCTCCTGTCGCAGGAGCGTCTGGACGCTGCCCGCCAGGCGGTCTCGGAGGCCAAGAAGCAGAACAGCGGCCTGGCCGACCGGGTCCAGGGGCTGAAGACCGAGCAGGTGGAGCTGGAGCTGCAGAAGGAGGAGCTCGAAGGGCAGGTCCGGCAGCAGCAGGAGGTGAGGATGCGGCGCTGGGTCGGGATTGGGGGTGACTGTCCCATGAACATAGTCCGAGCTGGCCGGCTGCTGGTATCAGGGTAGGGAGGCAGTGGGTCACTGGGTTGTGCCTGGCTTTCTATGGTGACCCCAGTGAGAGCATCACCTGAGTGCCACCGGCATAGAGAACGGGAAGCGTATGTGGGGCAGGGAGAGGGGTTTCCCCAGAGCACCCTGTGCCACTCATGGCCCAGTGCTACATAGTCATGGGGGGCTGGAGGGAGGTTTTCCTCAGTGTGTGTGTGTGTGGGGGGGGCCTGGAGGAGGGAGGTTTTCCTTGGAGCAACCCCTGGGGGTTCACTTGTGGCTCTCCCCACAGGGCTCCCTATGGATCTGTGGGCTCTGCCTGCCCGAGCTAGGCCCTGGGAGTTGAAGCTGCCTTTCCTCAGTGTTCGGGCCCTTCCTGCCCCACAAGGCAGCATTCCCAGGGGGCTGAGCCCCACGGTTGTTAAGCCCCCACTGCCCCTTGTGCTGCTCTGTGCTGACAGCCACGTGCCTGCTTTGGGGGGGTCAGACTGGGAGAGAAGTTGCTCCCCCCAGGGGGGTCCCTCACCAAGCCCCATTTATCCTCAAGGCTCTCAGCCCTTCCAGCTAAGGAGAACCAGAGCGTTAACCCCTCCGAGTCCCTCGGTGCTGCCGGCAGGGTCTGTGCTGAGCTACCCGTCCTGCCCCGCTCACCTCCCAAATCCCAGCAGCTCGTCCTGTGACATGGTGCTCAGCCACGTCTCTCTTCCCCTGCTGCCCAGCTGCTGCGCCAGTGCCAGGAGAGCGAGAGCGCGGCCCTGCGGAGCCTGCAGAAGCTGCAGGAGGACAAGCACCTGCTGCAGGAGCGGCTGGGCAGCCTGCAGCGGGCGCTGGCCCAGCTGGAGAGCGAGAAGCGGGAGGCGGAGCGCTCCTCCCTGCGGCTGGAGAAGGACAAGATGGCCCTGAAGAAGACCCTGGACAAGGTGAGCTGCAGGAGCAGGGAGATGGGGCTTGTGCCTCTTTCCCTCTGCTCGTGTTCCTGGTTCCCAGTGCTCCCTCCCCGGCACACACCGCCGGAATGGTACGAGCCGATTGGTCCCTCCAAGAAACGGCACCGGGGTTAGCCAGGGGGAGATTGTTATGGGAATTCGCTAGCTCCGTGCCGCCTTCCCGGCTGGCAAGGGGCTGCCTGATCTCGGACAGAGGCTGGGGGTGACTAGCAGGGGATGCAAAATTCCACCGGATCCTGGGTCTGGCACCGGGTTCGAATCCCGAGCTGGCATTTCTACTGAGAGCGAAGGGGGTGAATGCTCAGCTGTGACTGCTGGGGCGTGAGGGGCATTATCCCTGGCATCGTGGGGCGTTACATTCGGGAACGGCCTGGAATCTCCTCCGTCCATTCAGTGGTGCTTCGGTCATTGCATTTATGCTCCTGTGCCTGCGATTTCAACTGGCAACCCGTGGAATAGACTGGCCGTAGCAGACAGCCCCTCCCTGAGTGACCCCCCCCCGACCAGTCTGCCATGGGAAAACCCACCCAACCGTGATCCACATTCAATCCCTTCCCCATAAAGCGGTGCCTGGCCCTGTGCTCTGAGCCAGCAGACTCAGAGCAGAGAGGACCATAGCCAGACTCCCATTTTCCTCTGCTGCTGCCTGCAATCCTCTGGAGAGCACCGCTTGGGGGGACAGTCCTGGAGTCGTTTCCTGCTCCTGAAAGCTGTGGGGTCAGGTCTCTGGTGAAGAGTGGGGCCTTCCTCCTCCCCAGAAGTGACTGCATTGCAGCAGTGGGGGAAATGCTTCTCTCCACACACCCTCTAAAGCAGGGCTTCTCACAACCGATGTTTGGTGGCCTCAGAGTGCAGCCACCAACACTTGCTGGTGGCCGCTCTGGCAGCTTTTCCTAACATACTTAATTAACTTTAGGAAAAACAAATACATCTGCGCATATACGTGTCCAAGCACCCGCCCATCTGTCTATCCCTGCCTTCAGCGAGAGCCCGCCCTGAGGAAGGCGGGTCGGGAACTCACTGGCCGCCTGCGGTGTCCCAGACTCCCCGAGGCCTGGCTGGGCGGGACCGGGGGAGCTCCCCGGTGACCGAACGCCGCAGCCGCCTCTACTGGCAAGAGTCGCCTCCGGCACCGTGCACACCGGTCCCCCGTGTCTCCAGAGGCGCTGCCCGGAGCCCCTGAGGAGGCTGTGCGGTGCGGGGCACCGATCCCTGCTGGCAGCGCAAACACCAAGGTGGCGCGTCTTGCTGCCCTTGGTACCAGCTACTCAGGAGCAACAGCTGGGAGGGTCGGGGGGACCTGCCTGAGCTGTTTAGGGGCAGCCGAACTTTAAATTTTGCCCCCCTCACCATCAACACATACAGTTTCAGGGAGGCAACGCCTCCCCCTCCCCCCCCATGCTCACCCCCAATCTCTGCCTATGCTTTGGAGGCTGTTGTGGCCGGAGAAAAGCCCCCGGTGGCTGCGTTTGAGAAATGCTGCTCCAAGTGCCCTGGGAAGGTGCTGTGGGTCATGGGAGCAGGGCCTGCTGAACCTCAGTTCTCTTTGCGCCCCCCTCAGACCCTCCCCCCGGGGGGAATCCAGCGGTTCTCCCACTCTCAGACGGGGCCCTGGGCTCTGGCGCCATGTGTACGGACCGGGCTCACCCAGCCGGTCGGGTGGGCTCTTCACAGGGGGATACAGTGAGCACCATCCTGCTTCCAGCCAGCGTGGTGTTCGTTTCGGCGTTTTGAGAGGGGAGTTAAACACCAGTCTGTGCACGTGGCTCTCTGACCCCCAGCCCTCCCGTGGTTGACGGGCGTCCAACCCGGCCTAGCTTCTTCAGACACCCCGCAGGGGCCTGGTTCATCTGAACGGCTCCCCAGCAACCACCGCCCCACCTGGGGGGGGTGTCCCGGCTAATCCAGCCAGTCCCTGCTCGGGTCAGTGCCTGGCTTTGATCCTGCGTGTGTAACCCAGCTGTGGGCTCAGGGAGAGGTTGAGCCGGACTCCTCAGAGCCCACGGCCCTGCCAGTGTCCCGTAACAACGCACAAGTGTTTGCTCACGGGTGGCTTGGCCTGAGCTATCCTGTTTCCTTCCTGCGTGCGTTTTTCTCCCAGCCCCCTATTGAACTAGACCGCTTCACTCCCACAGCAGCCGTCCCAGGACCAGGCCAACCTCCAGCCTTCGTCAGTCAGTACCCGGCAGCACCACGCCCGCCACGTGTGCTGGCTGGAGCAAGCGCTGGGCCTGAGCAGCGGGAGTCTGGCGCCCAGTGCGTGGGGGTGGGGGCTCAGGACCATGTCAACGCCAGGTACCCTCTGTGATCACATGGGGTACGTCTACACTGCACCCTGAGCCCAGGCTCTGACTCAGGTTTGAGCCCAAGCCCCCTTTCCGTCCACACACAAACCAGTCTGACTTGGGTCAGCCAGCACTCAGGACCCGGGTCCTAGGACCCTGCTAGGAGGGTGGGTTAGAGCCCGAGTCCTGCTGTGTCTTGGATCCAAGCCCTGTGCTTTCGCAGAGTGGATGCAGCGCACACCGCAGCCCCGACTCATAAGGGCTGCGTGGTGCAGTGTTGGCTGTGAGACCCGGGTGCAGCCATTATAAGCCTAGGTTTACAATGCAGTGTGGACGCGGGCTTGGAACCTCCGAGTTCACTAGCGCGGCTCCCGCAGGCTGGGGCATAGTGTGGAGCGTAGCCATAACCAGCATGGCCTGACCCACCCTCTCTCCCTGGGCTTGCTTGGCTGGCAGGTGGAGCGCGAGAAGCTGAAGACTCACGAGGACTCGGTGCGGCTGTCGGCGGAGAAGGGCCGGCTGGACCGTTCCCTCAACACGGTGGAGCAGGAGTTGGCGGAGGCTCAGCGTCAGATCCAGCTGCTTGAGGTCAGCCGTCAAACCCTCCCCACTGAGTGCTCTGTCCTGAGCAGCCGGGATGCGGGGCAGCTTCCCAAAGACCCAGCACAGTCCTGGTTCCTGCTGACCCCTGGGGATGGAAACACCCCGCGGTTCTGCTCGCAGCTTCAACCACGCGCTGCCGTGGCTGTTAGGACATAGCGATCCAGGGTGTGCAGAACCCAGCACTAGGCTGCTGGGTCAGGATGCTGGCGACGGGGCCTCTTCCTAGGCTCCCTTGCCTGACCTTAACCAGGCAGGACGTATTTTCCTGGTTCTGCACAAAAACCATTGGGTGAGGGGGAGGAGGGGACAGATCAGTGGGTGGGGGATGAAAGGAGGTGGGAGTTGGGGGAAAGAGACACAGATGGTGGAGACGTGGGTCTGAGAGGGGTCATGCAATTTAATCTACAGGGCACGTGTGAATGACGGCGAGGGGGGATTAGCCCCAGAGCCGAGCGGGGTGGACGTGACGGCATCTCTCCCCAGCAGACGAGTGTAGCCCAGGGCGTAGAAAAGGAGGGGGAAGGTGGTTTGGGAGTTAACGCCCCGGCCAGAGCGTAGGTCAGGAGATCCGGGCTCGCTCTCTCCGCTTGGCCACTGGGCCGCCGTGTGAGCTGGGGCCTGGCGCTTCCCCGCTCTGGGCCTCGTAGGGACACGGGATGGGGATAGCGCCGTGTGCGGGCGACGCTGAGTTCCGGAGGGCAGGCGCCGTGGAAAAAGTTTAGGGGGGACCCAGCCTCGACTTGGCAGTGGCCTTGAAGGGTTAATACTCCCTCCAGTGCGATGGAGAGTGGGCAGCCGGGGCGGGGGAAGAGCAGTGGGGGAGCAGCACCCGTAGCTGTGCTGATTGACAGCCAGTGACCTGCCCCTGCTGCCAAACTCCTCCCGAGCGCCTCCGAGCTACCCACCCTCTTCCTTCAGCTCTAGCCAGGCGCGTCCCACGGCCACCCTCCTTCCACGGCCTCTCCCTATGTGGGCTGAGACCCATAACCTCCTTCCACACCTGCACCCTCCTCCCAGCGCCGGCCCGGGGTGCTGAACGCGTCCCCACTCCCAGAATGCCCTGCTGCCGCCGGGGGCGCTGGCGTGGGTGCGCTGTGCGGAGACAAGAAGCGGCAGCGTCCCCAGGATGGAGGCAGGATTGTATCTGTGCCCAGGGCCTGAGCCAAGGCTCATCGGGGTCGATTGAAAGACGCCCATTGATCAGACCCATGTGCAGCTCCCCCGCCCCCTCGTCACCTGGAATCCTTGGCTCTCCTGGAGCCCCCCTCCCCTAGCTCCGATAACCTTTGACCCCTGGCGCTCCCTGGTGTGCTTACTGCCTTCTCTCTTTCGGTCGGGCGGCTGCTTCCTGCAGGAGAACCTAGGCATGGTTAGAAGGACGCTAACGTGTTCCTGGGTGAGTCCCACCTCTGGTTCAGAGCTTGTAGCTAGTCCTGTGTGCGGAGCCTTTCACCCAGCCCCTCCCGCACGACGCTCCCCCTCTCAGCAGAGAGCCAGACAATCTATAGCAGGCCAGGGCTTGCTGCGCGTTATTGTTACTCGTATTACAGCCGGCGTAATTGCACTCAGGATCCTGTCATGCTAGGCCCCACGCAGGCATGGAGTAGGAGACCGCCTTGCCAGGTGCCCATCCGTATGGACAGGGTGGGAGGGGAAACTGAGGCACAGAGCAGTGAAGTATCTCGCCCAAGGTTACGCAGCATTTCAGTGGCGGAGCCGAGAATAGGGTAGAAGCTGCCACGGTTTGAATACGCTGCAGCTGAGTGCAAACAACGCACTGGGGATTGAACCGGGGCCCTTCGTGAGCTGCTCCAGTTTGTGCGAAAGCCACAAGACTCCTTAACTCAGGGGTGGGCAAACTTTTTGGCCTGAGGGCTGCATCGGGTTTCGTCAATTGTATGAAGGGCCAGTTAGGGGAGGGGGTTGTGGCCCAGCCCCCACCTCCCATCTGACTGCCCCCGGACCCTCGCAGCCCCATCCAACCCCTCCTCTCATTCCTGACTTCCACCCCGGGACTCCTGCCCCATTCAGCCACCCCTTCTCCCTGTCCCCTGACTGCCCCTGGAACCCCTGCTCCCGACTGCCCCCTGCCACCGCATCCAACCCCCCCCCCACTCCTTCCTGACTACCCCCTGGGACCCTGCCCCCATTCAACCCTGTTTCCCCCTGACCACCCCGACCCCTATCCACACCCCCACCCCCTGACCACCGCCCCAAACTCCCCTGCCCCCCTGCTCCCTGCCCCCTTACCGCGCTGCCTGGAGCGCCGGTGGCTGGTGGTGCTACAGCCGCGCCGCCACCTCCACCGCCACGCAGCACAGAGAGCGGGTCAGGCCGGGCTCTGCCCCAGGAGCTCGCCGCCCAGAGCCTTGCGCCCACGGCGGAGTGAGCGAGCTGAGACTGCGGGTGAGGGGGACCAGCAGGGGAGGGGCCGGGGCAGGGCCGGTTCCGGGCATCAGCCGAGGAGGCACGTGCTTGGGGCGGCACATTCTAAGGGGCGACGTTCCAGCCATTCTTTGGGCCGCACAATCCGGCCGCCATTTTATTTTATTTTATTTTTTTTGCTTGGGGCAGCAAAAAAAGCTAGAGCCGGGCCAGGAGCTCGGGGGCTGGGCAGGCCGGGCTGGCCCGTGGGCCGTCGTTTGCCCACCTCGGCCTTAGCTGGTGGGTTACACAGGCAGCAACTGAGACAGGCAGCTGCTGGGGGGTGTTTATGTGAAACCAGCATCCAGAGTGGAGCTCTGGGGACTTCGGCGTCTGAGCCTGCGCTGTGGCTCCCGTTCTAGTCATGCTGAGCCCTGAGGGAGTTTCTGTCCCCCCGTTCTCGGGTGTGACGGGGAGTGTGGGCAGGGGCAGGTGGTTATGAAATGGAGCCTGCGGGAGACCCATGCAGGCGATGGCCTGTGTGAGCACGTAAAGTCCTGGGGTCTTGGCTGCACTACAGCACTTGCTGCATCGCCACTCAGCTGTGGCCCTGTCTGGGGCCCAGCTGTGTTAAGCCCAAACTGGTCAGCAAACCTCTTCCAGTTGGAGCCGGTAAGAAAGCGTGAAAAGGGTTTTCCTTCCCCCAAGCTCTGTTTTTTAACTTTTTCCAGTTGGGGGTGGGGGAGATCATTTCAAAAAAGGGAGGGAGGCACGAGGACCCCAAAATCCCAACAGAAAACGGCCACGTCTTGGTTTCCAAAACCCGAAACGACGTGATGCTGGGTTAGTTTTGAAACAATTTGTTTTATTGTCCTGCTTGGAGCACTGAATCAACGCTGCCATTGTCCCTTGGAGAATTTTTGGTCTACATGTTTCTGCCAGGAAAATTTTTTTGGTCAAGAAATGTCCCCCAGCTTGCAGTAAAACATTCAGCAGGCAGGAAGGCGAAACGATGCTTGCGCGTGGGCGGGCGTAACCATGGTTGACCCCTGGGCGGGGCCTGGGGTCTTAAAATAGCAGCCTTGTAACGCAGCAGCCGCGCAATCAGCTTCGAAGTTAGGGTTTAATTTGAAGCCAGTGCAGTGCTGAGGTCCACCAGGCCTAGTGGGTGAGGATCTGTCAAGTCCAAGGCAGCAGAGAAGCCTAGGGCCTGTGCAGAGCCCTTTAGCCAATACTGGGAAGAAGCCGGGCTGCAGTGAGACAAACCCAGCGAGGGTCACTGGTCAGATGCTGCTGCAACGGCAGGGCGCTTGGAGCTGAAAAGGAGGCACCAGCATGGGCAGGAGTGTGGGAGGAGGTGACGCCTCTCCAAGGTGGATGGTGGCTGTTCTACTGAACTGAGTTCTGAAGGTGGCTCCTTCCTGAGTCAGACACAGGGGCATGGTAGGGTGGATCCTCCATTTCCTTTAAAGCCCCTGGTGTCTCCAAGCAAGGGAGGGCACACGCAGGGGGCTGTGGCCGTGCTGGCTGCGAGATGGGTCCGTAGGGAGCGGGAGGAAATGCGGCGGGTGGTGGCTAATGTTGGCAGAGTGATGTGCTCACTAGGGGGTTGTCTGGGCAGATGGGGTGCAGGGGACTTTTTTTTTTTTTTTTTTGCTGGGGGTGGGGGGGAATCCCAAGGTGGGATGAATCAGCCCTCAGCGGAGGGCCTGTGTGGTCACTCGACCAGCGTGGCCCCTTGCCCGTGGAAGCCAGGAGGTGTGACCCCCCCCTCCCTTGCTCAGGCTCAGGTAGCGGAGCTGGAGCAGAGCCAGGCCCAGAGCCTGGTGGAGACGGCCACCCGCCACCGGCAGGAGCTGCAGCTGGAGATCGAGCGGCTGCGCGGCTCCCAGCTGCAGGCGGAGCGCACGCTGGAGGCCAGGGAGCGAGCGCACAGGCAGCGCGTCAAGGGGCTGGAGGAGCAGGTGAGCTGCTGGAAATTGACTAGCCGCGAGCGAGCGCCCCTGCTGCCAGGGTCCCTACAGCGCCCCCTGCTGGGAGAGACTGGGCCTGGAGCAGCTGTAAGTCCCCCCAGCTCCCTTCCAGCTCCCGTCCTCCCGGATTCCTTTGCCTATTCGGGGAAATAGCCCCGAAATGCTGCTGCACCATCTGGCTCTGCCACGGCTTCGGGGGACCCCCGTGCAGCCAAAGTACTGACTGGACCCCCCCCTTTTTTTAATCCTCTCCACAGATCTCCACGCTGAAGGATCAGCTGCAGCAGGAGCTGCGGCGGTGCCAGACCCATTACTCTCACTCCTCCCTCCTCTCAGGGAACTAGGCTCCCTGCCTCTCCCTAACGTCACTGTGACCAAGGAGCCTTCAGTGCTAAGCACCCGCCGGCTTTCTGCTCCAGCCCTGCGGCGGGGAAATTGGGTTTGTATAGAGGGGGGATGCCCCTGCCATCACCCTCCCCATATGGCCCTGTGGATTCCTTGGGGGCTCAGACCTTTACAAAAGACCAGCACGCACGCACGTTCCCCTGAGCGTGCATCGAGTCGGGCTGACATGGAATCGGGGAGCATCTCAGAGCTGCTAATTTGCCTTCTCCTCTAATGTATCGTTACGGATACGCTACAAATGGAAACTAATCAGTGACACCAGGCAGCCTGGGTCTGATTTTTCAGCAGCGCTGAGCACCCCCAGCTCAAAGCACAGTCCATTGGCGCTGGGGGTGCCCAGCGCCGGGCAATCAGGCCCCGGGTGGCCTTGCTCAGAAGCCACCTTCAATCCTTTTGTAGCATCTTTCCAATGGCGGGCGAATTGTTACACTGGATAGCAGCCCCCTTCCCTTTGAAGGGGGGATAGAAGGTAACATTGGCTAGTAGTCAGAGCAGGGGAGTGAGGACTCCTGGGTTCTAGTCCTGATGTTGCTGCATCGTATGATTGCCTCACTCTGTGCCTCAGTTTCCCCATCTAATGCAGGGCTAACAATAGTGACCTCACAGAGGAATTCTGAGGCTTAACTAATTACCATGATGCGCTCTGAGATCCTCCGCTGGAAGGTGCTCTGCAACAGGGTTTTTCGTAAGCAATATTATTAAGTTTAATAGAAACAGTGGCTGCTTTGTCCAGAGGGTCATGCTGGGGACTAACATTAAATATGCAGCTCTGAAGGGGGGAGGGCATTCGCAGGCCGACGATTGAACGCCCCTGGGTGACTCAAGTCAAAACAGGGGCTGTCACCAGTGAAATGGGTTTGCTGAGCGGTGTCATCCCGCTATTTCATTAACCCTAAAAGGCCCCTTTAAGCAAAAATATATTATGGGGGGGTTGATTTGGGACCAAAAAAAAATCTACAACCAAACTGAACTAGGTCCTGCGAAACCAGCATTTGCCTTCTCAGCAAAGACGCTTCTGCCACTCCATTTTTTTTAAAAACAGCACTTTCCTAAGCATCAGGAGAATGTATATTTGATACGTCATTTTCTACTGCAGTTTTTATTAGAGGTTTGGAAACTTTTCAAGACTTTGTCCTAACTATTAGTATGAAACCTGCTTCTGCAGCTCTGGTTCATCCACTGTGTTGCCCAGAAGACCCATAACCCTTTGTAGAAAGTGGGAGGCGAGAAGATTTGTTTTTATCAAGGATTTGAGCTGGGTGCTCTGCTCTACCCTGGCCATCCCAGTTTGTTTCCCTTAGAGCAGAGAAGGGTCAGTTTCACAGAACGCTAGTCTAAGCAGCTGTTGATTTTTGAACGGTTGCTCCTCCGTTCCAGGTATTTTCGCCTCCTCTCCACTAGCCGGCAGCCTCATGCTCTGCATGAGCACGTTGGCTGAGAACGTGCCCATCGTGTAGCTGTGTGTCCATTACCATCTCAGGGCCCCTGCTCCTCCC
Organism: Mauremys reevesii; assembly: GCF_016161935.1. NCBI lineage: Eukaryota > Metazoa > Chordata > Testudines > Geoemydidae > Mauremys > Mauremys reevesii. The sequence goes on from NC_052643.1 coordinate 3,900,009, forward strand.
AGCATCCTGCTCACCCCCAGTGCCTGCACTGGGACGACATTGTCGTAAGCAATAGGTGCTCTAAGTACAACCTGAGCCGGTAGCTGCTTCCTGAAACCAGTAGGTGAACAAACTCCACCATCAGAGGTGTAGTAATTATTGGTGCCAGTGAGCAGGGAGTGGAAAGCTGAATGCCCCTGAGACCCAGAAGAGCCAAGCTAACTGGGTTAGGAGACACACTGAACCTGAAGACGTTCCTTTTCCACAATAGCAACAAGTTGAGCATTCGTGTCCCTTAGAGTTAGCGGCAGCCTGTGTACTTGATCCCGCCTTGGCCTTGGGGTCTAGTTAAAGAGCCAACTTGAGCACCGCTGGCTGAAAAGTTTTACCTTATTACAGGTAACACCAAGATCATCAGAATTTATTTTTCTCTACGTTGGGTTTGTGCATTTGACAGCACTGTGTGTTCAGTCAGTTTCACTGGGGGCCCTTGTTTTAGGGGTGGGGGTTTAAGATTGGAAAGTGGGATTGTTAAACGTCAGCGTCTGCAACATCATCACTCAGGTTTTTGAAACTGACCCGATTCCAGGTTGTCCCAGCCCCACAGCCTCCTCCAGTGGCCCTTGGCTCTGCGGGTTAGGTCGATGAGCAGAGCTGTCTACGCTAATGACAGTAGCATCGCTTCAGACGTCTTGGGTTGTGTGTCCAAAGGGAAAAGCGGCTGCGGAAGCGCAGCTGTAAAATTAGAGCAGGAGAAGGAAATGCACCTAGTGGAAGTGGCTGTTGCAGAGAACTTTTCTCTGATAACCCCTGGCCTGGCTTTCTTGGTCAGGTGACTAGAAAGGCACCGAGAGGGCTGGGAAGAAATTCTGCAGCAGGTGCCATGTTCTGATCTGAACCCCCAGCACTAGTGTAATGTAACCCCCCCCCACTAGCACAGAATTCTGCAGCCCCGCGGGCCAGTGCAGCTGGAAAGGGGGAAGCCAAATTAGCTCCATGGAGGCAGCGCAGGGCAGCCGTGAGCCTAGCAGAAGCTGTTAACCTAGCGCTTGGCCGGGCTTTCCAAGCAATCTGGGGCCCAGGAACAATGGGGGAACTAGGCTCTGGTCACTGGTTTAAAGTACAGTTCTGCTCTCAACCGAGCTGCTCAGCTCAGCTGTGCTCCAGTCACACATCAGATGCCCTCACTTTTGCTCTAGGCCCTGAGTCAACCTGGGCCCTTTCCCTCGCCTGCATCAGCACTAACGATTCGACAGGGAACCCCACCCCTGTGTCCATGTCTGGCCGTGCTCACTGACGCAGGTGTAACTGATTGGCATTCAGCAAGCCGCTGCCCCAGGATGCGAGAAGGAAGCTGTCGCTTTCAGCCTGTGTAAGCCCTGCAGGAGCCAACACTTCATAAAAAAAAAACAAAAAAAAACCCATCCACTAAAAAACAGCAGCTGTTGCTCTTCGCACAGGAGGTGCTGTTCTGTGCCGTGAGATCAGGCCCCTTTTAAAGCACTTTCAGGCTGTAGGTTTTCACACCTAGAAACATTCCTCTCCCAGCTGGTCTGTGACACTAAATGGAAAAGGCGCAGGCTGACTGTGCATAGCAGCAGCATGCAGTGAGGGTTTTATTGAAAGCCTGGTTCCTTAGCACAAGGTTTTTCTACAGCTGGGTGGCTGGGTTTGTTTTTAAAGTGACCAAGTTTTCTACTAGAAATTCTTACTTTTCTTTTGTTCTCACTTGTGTAACAATTAATCATGCCAGGAAGAGTTTTTTTTTTTTTTTAAATAGATTATATAGGTACTTTCTTGATGAATTTGGACATTGGAATTGTCAGCTCACCTCTCATTTGAAATCCCTGGTGGTCAGTTCCTTGTAAGCTGAGGCAATGGAAAGACCAACCAGGGAACTCTGTGTCTCTGAGTCAGACTTTTAAACATTTCCAAAGTTTGTATAAATGTTTTACAGAGGGATTTAAAATAATAATAATCACACCACAGACAGGCCATTGCTCAGCCTGCCTCCCCGCCTTTGCTGTCAGGAACCAGCCCCCAGTCCAAAGTCACATTAAACAGGAAGAAAAAAGTGTGCCAACAGAGTGTGTGTGATTTCATTTTCTCCTGTAGTAGGTTGCTGCCAATGGAATAGTATCAAAGGGCTGGTGGGGAACTCAAGAGCGAAACCTGGGCCTTACCCAGCAGCAGATTGATTCATGTTCATAAGTTATAAAGCTAGGAAGGACCTCCTGACTTAATTTGTGTTGGAGTTATGGAGTACCTCGTTTCACTGCTGTCATACAGATCCCCTCAGGCTACCGGTGAAACTGACAAGGATGGTCACTTTCAGGTTATGTCACCATGTAGAGCTTGACTATCTGGCTCCAGGAAACATACCGGCACTAGCTCTGATCAAGCCAGCATGCTAAAACTAGCAGTGTACCCACAGGGGTGGGATGGGGCAGCTGCCCTGAGTACAATCGAGCTGGGGCTATAGATCCATACGTGGACAGCTAGTCAAGCCTGCTGCTCCACTTCCATTTTTTGCATGTTCCCATGTAGACATATATCCTCCTGCTGCTGCTGGGGAAGCTAGAGCCGAAGAGCTTGAAGCTAATGCTTCCTCCAGCGCTGTCTGGGTCTGGGGTGAGGGTCTCTAGGCTGGCAAGGAGGGAGCGTGGGGTCCTGCTTGGCTGCCAAGGGATTGAAGCGTACGGTAGAACCTCCGAACGGAGGTTGTCCGTGACTCTGAATTGTTCATACCTCAAACCAAAGCAGAGTTCAGGCTCCAGATCTAGCAGCTGAGCCCTTCCCGGCCAGGGAAGGGGTGTGTGAAAGTGGCCTGGACGCCAGCATTGCTCCTGCTCTGTCTCCAGCTGCCTTGGGCTGGTAGCCCCGGGGTCTTGGTGGAAGTGGCTGCCCTGTGCGTGGTGGTGAAGGGGTTAGGACAGGCAGCCCAGATGCGCCTACCTTTGAGGTGCACGGGCACAGGATTTGCTTTTTTTCTTTATCCCTGCTGCTGCCTGATTGGTTAGTTCCAGTTTCATGTGGTGTCCGGTTGACCAGCCCGTCCATAACTCTAGCGTTCGTATCTCTGAGGTTCTACTGGAGTTAAACTGAAAGGCTGGAAGAGGAAAGGGGTTGCTGCAGCAGAAAGCACTAGGCTAATCCCTTCGCCTGACCAGGACTCCGGCATTTGGCATCGGGACAACGTTCTCTGTGCTGGGGGGATTCTGCGGAAGCCGCAGTGGCGTACTGCAAAGTATTTTCATAGCAAAGCAGGTGGCGGGACGACTGCTCCACGTTGCTGCTACGCTGCCCAAGCCACTGCCCAGCCCTGGCCGTTCCTCCCCCAGCTCAAGCCGCGAGGCTCAGTGTGGCCAGACGTGACCTTTTTGGGGTGTTTATTTTTTTAAAACATTTGTTTTGTACAAAAAAAAAAAGAGAAGGAATTATCCGTACAAAGCTACAGTGAATGCAAGCAAACCAGACCAGCCGAGGGGAATGCAGCACTTTGGGGTCGCTCGAAGCCCTGGGAGCCAGGGGTACTGGAAAGGTCACCGCATGCAGTCAGGGTGACATCTCCATCACTGGCCTAGTTTTTTTTAAACAAGCTATTTAGCGGTTGCTGCACTCAGCATTGCTATTTAGGAGCCTAAATCTCTTTGTCAATGGGATTTAGGTTCCTAAATTATTTACGCACAGAAATGCTGAGCCCGGTAACCCTAAATACCTGGCTCGAAGGGCAGGAGGTGAGGGCACCCCTAGTTGGGTCAGGTATGGAGCTGCAAGTGTGACAGATGCCTGGCTTGGTGCTGCAGAGACGGCCAATGATTTTTCAGCGGATGGCAAAGCTCCCCTGCAGGTGGTTGGACAAGGCCGGGAGTGGTATGGGTGAGCTAGCACCCGTCTGAGGAAGCAGAGAGATGAAGGAGCAAGAGCACAGGGAAAAGGTTAAACTCCGCCGCTGAAAAGGGCTGACTTTGGCAAAGCACAGAGGGAGATGGTACAAGTGGCCTCCACCCACCTACCTGTGCAGCGTCTACCTCAAAAGAGGCATTTTCTTTCCAAGGAAGGAATGGCCTGGACCAGGTGGGAGCAGGCACCAGGATCGTCCCAGCTCAGCTGGTGCTCCAGGGCCTGAGTGTCTGAAGGTTGGCTGCAGTGGGCGGAAGTTATTTGCGCTGGCAGCTGACCTCTCTAGCCGGTCATCGCCCCAGTGGGATCCCAGGTCCCTGCACTGAGAACGGGCTTCTCCCGTCTCTGCAGCAGTACCCAAAGATGAAAGTGCCAGCTGTTAAAATACGCCCCGGGCTGCCTCTGGTGCAGAACGTCATACCCAGCTCCGACATCTTCAGCCGAGCCGCTGGTTCCCTCACTGCAGTCGCAGTGGGGCAGGTAACAAGCGGTGCTCTCCTGACATGTGAGCAGAGGCGAATTGGGGCCTATGTGGAGCTGCCATTCAGCCCCTTGGCGCATTCACAAGGAGACTGGGACATAGGGCAGAGTGTGTGTGTGTGGGGGGGGGGGCGCAGCAGGCAGAGCCCAGCTCCTGCAGCATTGTGGCAAGCTACAGAGTTGAACAAGCCTGGCACAACTTGGGGGCCAGATGGGCCCCCAAAAAATAGACCCTTGGGCCAGCACGAGCTTCGAACTGCACCCTGGTCCAAACGAAGGAATTAAGCAGCATCCACTGGAAAGTCGGAGGAGGAGGAAGGTGAGACAAGGGCAACGGTCTAAGAAAGCACCAAAAGGGTGGGTGGGTGGGAGGAAGGGGGGGGAGAGACCAGAAATTCAGACAACTCCTTACTCTTGTTCTCTACGTATAAATCGAGCCAGCAGCCCGGCTGGGCTGGCCTCCGCCAGCTGAGTCCAATCAGACTGCACTGGCTCAGCCCAGCCCCTGCCGGTGACTCTTCCAATATAATAAAAAGTAATAACCCCCCCCCCCCATAAAAATCCCTATATTATGTGCACAAAATGGACTTCTATGCTGTTTCATGCACCATGTTTCCTTAGCACCATTGATTTCATGAGCACAATGACAATGTTATTCTACCGGGGCAGACGGAAGGTAGCTCCGGGGAGAGACCGTTCCTCTGGGTCGGCTTGGCCTGGCCTGGAGACAGCAGAATCGTGGCCTGTGCATCTGCTGTGGCAGCCGCCGTCCAGCCTTAGCAGCCGCCGCAGCTTCTGGCGCAGGAGGTAGCCATGGTCTGGCAGAGGCCAGTGGTTGCCAGCACGCTGCATTTGGAGAACTTGTCGCGGCACAGGTCAGCTGTGGAGGGGAGGCGAAGAACCGTGAAGGAACAGGGCAGAGCTCGGGGGAATGGAGCACCAAGTTTCAGGGTTGTGTCAAAACTGAAAACCAGAACTCCAGAAAGTTTCTACAGCTGAAGATCTGTTTTTAATCCCTGTTCCCCCCCCTCGGTCGGCCCCTCCTCTGGAGTGATTCGCTCCCACTGCCCCAGTGTAGGGTCCGCACCGGGTGTGAGCCAAGTCTCCCTCCGCCCGTTTTTGGAGAGCTGCCATTCAGCCAGCCTCCCGCTGCAATGTCCCCTCCCAGAGTCCTCCAGAGACCAGGCCATGCAGCTCAGCCCCGGGGGCTCCCAGCGCGTCACTTCCTTACCTCGGAGCAGCTCTTCGTGGGCGCACACAGTACGGACACAGATTTCCTTGTTAATAACGTACACCCGTCGAAGGCTGAAAGGGAGACCAGAACGCAAGGCCTGAGACCTCCTGGATGTGGGGAATGGGGGAAGGGCTCTGTTCCCTGCCCGGGCTTGTGCCAAAGTGACCTGTGTTGTCACTATCAAATTGGGCACGTTGTTGGGGGGGATGAAATACCACAGCCAAGGGCTCTATTTAATCACGTGTGCAGGGGTGTTGCTGCTGCCAGCAGCTGAGGCAGCAGCGACATGGGGCCGAACTCCTCCCCTCTATCACAGGGCCAGGGCTCTGGGCCCCGTGCGAAGGTGTTGGAGCACTACTGGCGCTCGGTTACCGCGTGGCGTCAGCTATGTCCCTACTAGCGCATGGCTGTCAGGGGAGGCTCACTCAAGGTCTGCCCCCCCCCCCACGCACACGTGTGTTACCATCAATGGGTTGTGTTTATGTGGCCACGGGGCGCGTGAATGGGGCCACTCAAGCGATAAGCTCCGGTTCATTGGCTAGTGAGGACAAGTGTCACAAGCCACTGCCCACGGTTCATGTCACTGCGAACTCAGCGCAGCCCAGACAGAACTTTTTGTTTTAAATGCAAAACGGGGCTGTCTTGGGAGCTGCTCCTGGGCCGGCCTATGGAAAAAAACCAGGCCTGGCCCTGCACTCAGGCCGTCCGTGCGGGTGCAGCCCTGCCCGCCGCTTACCTGTAGAAGCAGATCTCGTTCAGGCACTGCTTGCAGGGCTTGTGGACTGAGTAGAGCCTGGTGCAGGGATACTGCTCCTCCCGGCAATCTGCCCAACGAGAGAACACATGCACTGGGGACGGAGCGCTGGCACGGTGAACGCCAAACTCTAGTGCAACTGCTGTTGCTCTGGCATTGGTGCGAATGGGCCGTGCATGGCTCAGGGGGAAGCTGAGAGGTAGGGATGAGTGTTTAACAGGGACCCACAATTTCATTTAAGAGCCCTTGGGGTCCCTTAACCTCTCCCTGAAGAGCAGCCTCTCCTGTTTCTTCTGCACTGGCTGCTGGTTCTGCAGCATGAGCCCAACTGGAGTTCTGACCAGTCTGGGGCAGTGGAGGGCTGGGGGGGGAATCCTCCGTGGGCCCAGTCATCATCTCAGCGGGAGTGCCCCGCCAGGCCCATGCCAGCGCTGACTCGGACCTCCTGGTTCCCCGAGTTAATGAAGTGCCCCACAAGCAGAGTGGAGATGGAGTAGGAATGTCCTCTCTCTATTGCACTTTTCATCCCGTCGGATCCCAAACGACTGTACCCACGTGGCCAGGAATTGCTTTAAGGAGCAGTGAAATGCAGCCACTTCTAGGGTGGAGCAGCACAACTGTTTAAATAGCTCCACAGCTTAGGGCAGAAAGTGAAGAACTTTATCTCCCCTGAAAACTGGATTGTGGGGGGGAAGGACTTCAGGGACGGAGAATTTAGTTACTGGAGCTGGCAAGTTCTTTAATGAGCACAGTGGCCAGAACCTCAGCTTTAGAGGACACCTCTAAAGCACAACAGCGTCCCCTGCAGAATGCTGAGGCATGGACCCAGCTGTCAGAGGGGACTGCCCCTCAACTGCGTGAACGCCGGAGCCTTGCTTAGCTTGCAAACCCTGCTACTGGCATGGCAAAGTGCCCCGGGGGTGGGGGTGTGTCCGCAGCTAGTATCTCAATGGTGAGAGGGCAGGTGCTGCTACAGGGCTGCTCCCATGGGTGGGCCTTCACAGATAAAGCCCCTGCTGTGAAGAATGAACAAGCTAAAAGCCACATCTTGCAAGGGCCTTGAATTGCAGGGGCTGGAGGGGTAGTCAGCACTTGGCAGGAGCCAGGCGGCTAACACCTCGGGTGCTGCCAGCAGCCTGTGGCAGGGCCATCCAGCAGTTCCTGGAAAGCTGGCCTCCCTAGGCAGGCCTCGGGAGTTCTCCGCCTCCTTTCGTTCAGCCTGCTGGCAAGCGCCAGGAGTAGGTCCAATCTGGAAGGTGATCTCGATTTTCCCTTTGGGAGGAGGAGGGGGAGAGGAAGCAGGAAAAATGTGATTTCATGACACTGTGCCAGCGTGGGAGCGTTGTGCTGCGAGCAGCCGATCTGTGTTTAGCTTGGAGCGGAGCAGAGCACCCCGCTCTCTGCACGCTTGGCAGGATCGCTGGTGCTGGCCTGCGCTGTCCCTCCACCCCCACCCTGCAACGCCGGTCGGTTAGCCAGCTGCACATGCAGCAGCCCCACAACACGTCACCGGGAGACGGCCGACTTCTAACCCCAACTGCTCTCAGTAACGTGCCCACCCCCAACGGCTCAATGCTCCCAGTGGCGGAGCCAGATCAGGGCAACCCGAGTGATGAGTCACTGGTGGCGGGCCACACAGCGAGCCTGCCCCACACTCACCCAGCAGCGTGGGCTCCTGTCCTGGGCCCGGCTCCCCATGCCAGGCGTTACAAGCGCCATACGGGTGTCATGACGGACAGGTGGCCGTGCCAAATTGGAGTGAGTGGCATTGCAACGTGGCGCATGGCGTCACAGCGCCATGGGACTCCGGGCACCGTGTGCAATGCCCCGAGTGAGGAATTGGGTGCAGCCTGGCGGGACAGGAGTGGCCACTGCTGGGTGAGTGCAGGGCCCCCAAAAGGCACCCCTCATACACCTAGAGGCCACTAGGGGGGGCTGTTGCTCCCCACCCTCATTAGCTCTGCCACTGACTGTTCCCCTTACGCATACAGATCCGCTTCCTAACCCCAAGGCAGAGCGGGAACCAGCTCGCAGCCGGCTAGAACCTGCAAGAGAAGGAAACTCCACGGGGCTTTGCAAACTCCGCTGGTTTGTGTCTAACTCTGGGGCAGGGACGGCAGACGGCATCGCAGGCAGAGTTTAGGGAGAAGGCGGAGGAGACCAGCCCCACTGCTCCTGAATCTGAGCATGACGGGGAGAGGGAGAAAGCAGGATTACGGAACAAATAAAGTGCAAGTCAAACAGGTGCACTGGAGTGAAAGCCAGAGAAATGCTGCTAAATGTAACAAGGTTCGTTCGTAGCCGCCAGGGCTCCACCGGGCACCATGGCTTGGAAATCTATCCACGCGGGGGGGAAATCAAGGGAGACTTTGTGCTTTCTCGGGGGTCTGAACATTTTCTCCCCACGGAGGAGGGGTGCGCAGCACAGGGGATTTAAGCTATTCTCTGACATCAGTTAAAAAAAACAAGTGTCACCGAGCGCATCAGCTAGAAGGGCCCGATCCTGCAATTCTGGGAGACGCGCCGCTGGATTCAGCAGGGCTGCTCCCAGAAGGGAAGGCTGCAGGATCTGGTCCAAGGAGAGAACGCTCCGTCCCATCTACTGCCCTGCTTGTTAATGGCAGGTTCTTTCTCAGACTCCCGATCAAAGGCAGATTGGCTGATGTGTGGGAGAAGATGGGGTTTCTTACGCTGCGGGCAGACCTCAGACGATATGCTCGCAATCGTGATCTGAAGGATTAGCAGGTACCAGGGTGGCCTCATTAACCCTCTGCTCAATTTAAAGCGTTTCCTGTAAGTGAAACGTCATCAGAGCTAGAAATCCACCAGGCAGCCCCTGGCAGCTGGAGAGAGCCTACAGCCCCGCTTCCCAGCTGTGGTGTCTCCTTCACATTCCACCCCAGGTTGTCCTGCCTACATGCTCGGGGTGGAGGGGGGACAACCAGTGCCCTGGCTCCTCTCTCAGAGCTCGAGTGAGCAGCTTTTTCCACCTCCTTTAAACTTTCCAGCCGTGCCTTGTGCGGGCCCTTCCTCCCGCTTCAGGCAGCTGCAGTTCCCGGAGTCACCCTCCGGTTCCGAGAACAATGGGCTGCGGGTCTTACCAAGAGGTCCAGGTTCTGTGGGTTCGGGAAAATCTGGAGGGGAAAGACAATAGGTGGAGTTGAGAAAACAGCACCAGGCTGGGAATGGGCTGCAAACTGGTACAACTCATGCTCCTGGCTATCTAAGGTACATACAGGCCCCCCTGTTGTTCCTGCGTCTGAGCGCTTCACCAGCTCGGATGTACTGATCCTCACCACGCTCCGCCAGGCAGGGCGGGCCATTATCCCCATTGTGCAGATAGGGAACCGAGGCCCTGAGAAACCAAGGGACTTGCCCAGGGTCACACAGGTAGACTGTGGCAGAGCACACAGATCTGCCACGTCCCAGGCCAGTGCACTAACCACTGGGCCATTCTCCCTCTCTGGGATAGGTGCTACTGCCCAGGAAAGCAACACACACACAGGACACTGTTTACCCTCTGTTCCACATTTAATCAGCTCCTCAGCTAGTGGACAGCAGTGGACGTACTGGCTACACTAGGACTACACCAGCTCCACAGCTAGGGTGACCAGGCAGGAAGTGGGCGGGTAATAGGAGCCTATATAAGACACAGCCCCAAAAATCGGGACTGTCCCTATAAAATTGGGACGTCTGGTCACCCTAGCCACACCGCACCTGGGGTTGGCGCTGGGATGATCTCCTGCTGGTTCTGTTGCTGGGACTGATACTGGAACTGCTCTTCGGGAGGGCGCTGGGTGACATCTGCAACGGAGAACAAGCCTGTTCAGCTCAGACTAATCGGGCACCACCCCCTCCCACCCCCCCTGCCAAACGGGGCCAGAGACCCCAGCACTCTCCCTCCCCAGGAGCCTTGTTTCATTGGTCATTTTCCCCGGGAGCCTCGTTTTGCAGTTTGGATCCTCCTCAGTTTCTTCCTTAATCCCGCAGTGACGTGTCAATGCCACATAGTAACGGGGGCAACACTGCACCATAAACCCCGCAGGCCTAGACCTTCCCTGCAAGATCAAGGCGACAGGGAAGCCAGGCTGGGACTGGCAGAATTCATGTCCCCAGCAAAGCACAATCATGCGCCTCTGCAGCACGTTAGTTCCACTCCAGCCAGCGCCGGCCAGCTGCAGCAAACAGCTCAGAAGAGCAGATGAGGGCTCCACGGAGAAAGCACTTACCTTGATAGTCATAGTAATCTTGATTGTCTAAAACAAAACAAAGCACAGAGAAAGGTCTCACTTTAGGAACAGCAAAGACCACCACAGCGTGTGGAAGAAGGAACCCAACCGCTCTTGTTCTGCACAAAACCTGTCTCGCCCAGTCAGCTCAGCGGTGGTCGCATCTCGCCTGGGATACGGACAGATTTCCTAATCCCAGGTGGGTGCATTTTACAGGCAATCCACCCTAGGGTTTACAAGCCTGCTCTGAGTTGCTGATCGCCCAAGTCAACGGGAGAGAGAAGTGATCAGCATCTCTGGGGGAAAAAAATCAGGGCATAAACTTTCACCCACAGCAGTATGGTTTGAGAGAGGCGATAGTAGGTCAAAATTTTCTAAAGCGACTAGCGGAATGATCAGGACACCGTACTGAGGCCTAGTTTTCAGAGGTCAGGTGTCCAGCACTTTCTGAAAGATATTTCAAGCTGGGCCCCCTCCAAAATCACTAGTCACTTTTGAAAATCTTGGCCATTAGTCTCTTCTGCCCATTTCCAGCGACTCTCCAGGGGGAATGTAAAATCCCAATAACTGTGTTTTTCCAGATCAGACTAAATGATAATCCCAGCGGCCTGGACGACACTCCCTTGCAGTAACGTCTGAAAGACCCTGGCTGAGAGAGAGCAGTCACTGAAGGCATAACAGCTGCTGCCTTCACCTGGGCTTTCAATGTACCACCAACACCAGCGTGTTGTAAAGTGCATTGGGCTATAAAGCACGTTGTGTTGAATTCAGTGACAGTCGCAGTACTGGGAGGCAACATATATAAACTTTTAACAAATCTTAGACTGACCGAGATTCATGGGCAGTGGATACACTTCTTGGAAGCAGCCTGGCAGAGTTCAGTTGCTATATTGCAATAATCATTTCCCTGAAATCTCGTGAGCTACTCTGAACAGGGGAAGTAGAAACCTGAGTTAGCCAAGCATCTGTTAATGGAATAAATGAGCTTTGCCAGATGGGAAAAGGCAGATTATTTTACTTGGGAGGACCCTAAATTGTCCAACCTTCTCTATCAGCCAGGGGTGATCGTGGGCAGCATATCAGTTGTGAGTTTGTTGGGCGATGCGACAGTGAGAAACATTTAATACGGTTTAAAGGCAACAGCATCCTGGAACATAGAATCGGAGGTGCTTCTGTTTGTCTCTGGACACTTTGTTACCAGGGAGATGGTGACAAATCCTGCCCAGTCCAGTCGCCTGCACTGAGATGACCCAGGGAGGTCCCTTCCACTCCTACAATCCTATAAATCAGAAGAGTTCAGTGAAGCGCATCAGACGTTACCAGGGACTGGTTTAGGGGGAAGTTTCATGGAGCGACATCTGTGGACGGGCATTGGACCAGGGTTGGGAGGAGCTCTCTCTAAGGACCTGAAAGGTGAAAATATGAGGGAGGGAGAGGAAAGGGTTGGTGTGGGACAAACTGGAATGAAATTCAAAAAGGGGCCGTTCAGACTGAACATCAGGACAAAACCCTCCCAGGTGGCAAGATCTGTTAGGCGGTGAAGCCGTCTCACCGAGACACACAGAGCAGGCGAGTGTGTGGAGGGATGGAGCGGGGAGAGATTAGATATGTGAAGCCACCAGGACCACTCACCTAACTGAGGGTCGTACTGGGAATACTGCAGCTGGTCGAGATAAGGAGGTCCTTCGAGATCGTACTGTCCCTGGGCCAGGAGCGCTGCTGAGAACACACACAGGAGAGAGAAATCAGTGTCGTTTAGTGAGTGATCCAAGTATCTGACCCTTTCAGAACTGCCCCCCCCCCCCCGCTCCCACTGCTTGTCCCGTCACTAATGGGCAGATACAGCATAAAAAAGCTGCCCCCACAAGCCAACATCCAGGTGTCTGCGAGGTCGATCCCCACCACACCCTCAGCAGCCCTGGGAGAGCCCCAATCCGCTGGCATAGCAAAGCTCTTGGAAATCAACAACTGGACTCCACGTGCATGTTCACACGAGGGTGGTCGTGGTCTGAACCCGACACCTGACACGTGTGGTTCACCAGCCCCCCAGGCGGGATGCTGGATCAACAGCAGTGCCCCCTTTGAGGGGGTGACGGGCTCAGTGCCTGGAAGCCGGCAGGCAGTGGCCTCCCTGCACTGCTTTGACAATGGGCCCTTCGCTACCTCCTGAGAGTTTCATTGTCAGGGCTCGGCCGCATGAAGAGCTGACGTGATGCTCAGCCCCGGGATTGCCAGCGTTTGTCTCCACGCCGCATGGCTGGCTGCCGTTCCTGGCAGCTGGGAAGGTCGGCCCAGTCGCTGTGATTGCCCCTTGTCAGGGTGTGGCCAGGGCCGGCTGCAGAGCAGGAATTCTCGGGCGAGGACTCTGGGTTGACCCAAACAGCACCCGACAGGGCCGGATTAACCTTGTGTGGGCCCCCCTGGGGGCAGTGGAGCATGGAGCAGGGCGGGGGTGTGGGGGGGTTGGTCCCCAGAGCAAGGGACCGGCCAGGGGCATGACATGGCAGGGGCAGCCCTGCTCCGCCCAGCCCAGCCTGAGGGCACTAGTTACAAACCCGCAGTTGTCAGATGCACAATGGCCAGCATCTGCCAGCCTGCCCCAGGCTGCACCATACATCCTCCCCCACCCCGATTCCCTATGGCCAGAGCCCCCCTAGACCCACTATGCCCAGCGCCCCCCCAGATCTTGCCACACCACCACCCCTGCCCCTCGCTGCCCACAGCACGACCACAACTGCCCAGCACCCACCCAGTGCCCCAACACACACAGATCTTCTCTGCCCCCTCACAGCCCAGCACCCCCGCCCAGGCCCTCCAGAGACACCCCCTCCCCCCGCGCCCGCACTCACCGGCCCTGCTGGGAGGTGACTGTCTGCTGGGCTGAGCCGGCAGCGCGGCCAGGGCCGGGAATCGCTCCGGCTCCCCAGAGGGGTGCGATCAGCCAGGCCAGGACCTGCCCCTGCCCCGGCCGGGCTCCCTCAGGACCCACTTGCTTGGAGGGGCCCAACCAATCCCCCCCACACTATCCGCCCCCCCAGACTGAGGCTGGCCAGGCTTCTGCACCACTCCCAGGCGGCTCAGCTCCGGGGAGACAGGTGGGGCCCCCCAGGCAGTGGGAAGCAGAGGCTGCCCGGAGCTGGAGGTGCACTGGGGGCCGGCCAGGGGCTGAGCGGAGCTGGAGGGTGAGGCCAGGAGGTGGAGAGGAGCAAATGGTGGGTGGCCGGGGGGAGCCAGCGGGCTGGCGGGGTCTCGGGGCGCAGTGCAGGCAGAGCAGGACGGGGCCCCTTCTGAGCATGGTGCCACTGCCCGTACCGTACACACAGAAGCAGCAGCCTGAGCGAGGCGGCGAGTCGGATACATTTACCTGCCCCAGGATGGCTCTACTGAAGCAGCCTCGACTAGCGTGAGCCGAACTCCCATAGCGGCGACCCCGAAGGCTGCACAGCGCATTGACTGAGCTACACGGGCCAGGACTCTCCGTCTCCGCGCTTTAGAGCGGATCAGGTGCACGGACTGTGGAGTGCCCCCCCCGGACAGGAATCACACACCCCCCCGGACAGGGACTCGTGGGGGTCCTGGGAGAATGTGCTTGGCACTGGGTGGAGGCATTGTCCTGCCTCAAACATCCTCCTCCTCACTGCAAGTGGGAACTTTACGAGGCCTCAGATTAGCCAAGAGCGTGAGCGTTTAGAACCAGCTGTGAGCCACCACCTCTCGGATGGTGCGTCCAGCCGCCTACGCAAGCACTAGGATTAGGGTTGCCAGTTTCGGGCGTGTTCCTGGAGATTTCATCCCATGACATAATCTTTAATTAAAGATTAATCTTTAATTCCTGGCGACGCCAATCCTGCAGGGTTGGCAACCCTAACTAGGGTGCGAGCTACAGAGAGACAGCACAAACGAGGGCCACGCACTCCCGCAGGGACCTCAGAGAGCACAAAAAGTGCTAGATCCCGAAATCAGCACACGAATGATCTCAAGCGAGGGGCAGGCCTGCAAAGCGAGGGAGCCTGGTCCCTGGCCTTTCCTACACCCACAGCAAGGGCTGGTGCCCGCCGCTGGCTAGCAGCTTGGTCAATCTGGCTTGTCGAGCACAAGTTCAGGGAGCGTATTGGAAACGGGCGTCCCCGCCGAGGTGCACAGACCGTCACCTCATTCTGTGTCCGGACTGACAGCCCAATGGATCTACGTGCAGCGGGATCCACGTTCAAAGCACCGTGGGGTCCAATCTGGGCTGAGCTACCGACACTGCCGGACGTGGAGCAAAGTGGACATTTAAGGTCCTCTCCTCTGGATGTGCAGAGCCCGTGTCGCACCCAAGCCCCCCGGTGGGGTACCCACGTCCAGATGGGAACATACCCCCGAACCTAGTGTGCTTATGGGACGCATGCACGCTAATCTCTTCAGCCATTGCATTCAAATGCAGCGAGGAAAGCAGATGCACTGGACGTCGAGGGCTTTGCAAATGAAGCAGGAAATTGAGACATGTCTCCCTCCAGCTGGAAGTCACTGAGTGAACAAGAGCGCCTCGACCCCGCTGCGAGGTCGGTATCCACAAAGCAGCAGACGGCAGAGGAAGGGGAAGAGCTGGCTTAGGTCCCGAAAGAGCAACAGCCGAACATGACTCCAGGCCAGGTAAAAACCCCAGACCTTGCAATAAGCTGTAAGAGCCGAATCACTGCTCAGCACCCACTGTTTCCCC
This sequence comes from Mauremys reevesii, assembly GCF_016161935.1. Lineage (NCBI taxonomy): Eukaryota > Metazoa > Chordata > Testudines > Geoemydidae > Mauremys > Mauremys reevesii. The sequence goes on from NC_052643.1 coordinate 3,915,290, forward strand.
GCGTCCATCTTCAGGCCCCACGGTGGGGTTGGAAAATGCACTGCCCCTCATGAAGCCTGGAAATTCCCACAGGGAATCTCCTCCCTGTCACACACACTTCAGACACGGGCTGAACGTCCAGTGGAGAGCACACACCCAGCCATGGGCAGCGCATGAACACCCCCTATGGGGGGGTGGCTAGTCCCCCAGGCCTGCCCCTTCTGCCTGAGGCCCTGCCCCCTCACCCACCCCCTCCCACCGCGGCTGGAGGAGCCCCCACCAAACCTGCTCAACCCCCAAGCCGTCTTCCAGCCCCTGAGCATCAGCCCGACCCCCAAAGCAACCGGCTAGCCGAGCCCCAGCTCCAGGCTACCAGCCCGAGCTGAGCCCCTGCCGGCTTCAGTGGGGAGAGGTGGTGTCAGGGCAGGGCCTCCCCTGGCCTATGAGACCCGCCGTCCAGGCACTCAGCCTTCCCAGGTGCCCACCTGGTTGCCATCCTTGTGAACCCAAACACTACGCTGCTCGCCACAGCTGCCACTGATCATCTGAGGCCTAGCTCTGCCTGTGGCAGCGAGAGCCCAAGGGTAGACAGGCCTCCGGGACCACAGGTATTTTATAGACCTGCCAGGTTCAGCTGACATGATGGTGAAAATGCTCGAGTGCCGTCTACACTAGTGCTCCTGCTGGTAGAGGGGGGGAGATTTCCCTGATAGAGCACACACGAGAGCTGGTCAAAACAATTTTGTCAAAAGCTTCCTAGGGAATGTACGGGTCTGACGAAACGTTCATGGAGATTTCGCAGGTCCGGGCTGGAATTTCTGGGCTCAAGCAGAGAGAGAAAGAGCCAGCTTAGCCGATGGCATGGTAGGGCACTCACCTGGGATATGACTCCCTCGTCCCAGTGTGTGGGTGATGGGGAACTTTGAAAGCACTCGGTTTCTTCCCAACGTGGAATGGGAACATTTTTTAAAATCTCAAAAGCGTTCATGGGATGGTAAATCCGTTTCCTCTCCAGCTCCCATGTGCTCACAGCCTTAAAGTGACACCGAGTTAAAAAGCAACAAACTCTATGTGAGGTTACGCCGAACATTTAGCGCCTATTTCTCACCGTTAATGCGACTTTGCTTCTTTCAGGTTCACTCAAGGATCAGATAAACTGGCTGGTTTCACTTGCTGGAGCTCATGTAATAGCACGAGGCTGCAAATGCTGCCAGGGAACGGGGGCTCTCCAAGCCCAAAACATAATGAAGCAATCAGAATATTTGAAGAAAGTCAGAGAAATGTTTCTGGCGCCCTTTGACTTTGCAGAAGGTTTGAACAGCAACTCTGTGCGCTGAGCGCAATCCACAAGCATACAAGGAGACTCAGGGGAGCTTCAGTCTATCCCTGACTCTACCACTGCTGGGTGAGCTTGGATCTGGCATGGCCCCCACTCTGTGCCTCAGTTTCCCTATCTGTAAAGTGAGGGTAACACTCCTGGCCTCCTTTGTAAAACACTTTGAGAGCTACTGATGGAAAGCGACAGATGTGCACCGGGGTCACTATTAACACATTTTAAAACCGTGGTGTAGGCAGGACAAGATGCGTCAGCTGGTTCATCGAACCATAGAAACGTACGGCTGGACGAGGTCACCAAGGACCAAGTAAACCCAGACCCATCCCTGGCAGGCGTTTGTCCAACCTGTTCTTAGAAACCTCCAGCGACAGGGATTCCACGGCCTCCCTAGGTAACCTCCACTGCCTATCTGTCCTTGTAAGTTGGAAGCGATTCCCCAGCAGGGGAGCCCTGACTACTCTAGGGTTTAAAACCATGTTCGCTAAAAGGTTTTAGCTAATCTGTTTAAACCCCCTTTCCCCCTCTCCGTCCTAGTCTAGACACATACTGTCTGTACATGACAGATTCTTCCTGACAGCAGAGATTGTGCCTTTGTTGCCTGGACAACACTTATGCATCGGATTTAACTGCTGAGACGTTTCGGCAGGTTTCACACATTTTATGCTCCACAGCTGTTCTCTCTTGACAACGGCAGATTCCGGTCTAGAGAAGCATGAGAACAACTGCAGTGTTGCCAACTCTTGTGATACTGGATTTAAAAGTCCCAAGCTCCTGGAGTCATGTGAATGTATGAGCATCTCAACTTTCATTTTAAAAAAAAAGTTTCTAGCATTCATGGGTATGGAGAAAAGCTTGCAAATACCAACCAGGTGCATCCAAAAGGCTCACAAACCAGAAGGGGGTGTTTTCTTCCCTTCCTTTCCCAACATGTATTCTCTTAAATCTCATAATTTTAAAGCAAATCTCATGATTTTGGGGGTTGGACCAATGATTTTTTTTTTTAAACACTTGGGATTGGGGATACTGAAGCTACGTCCTACGTTGTAGATGCTGCTTCTAGCACAGAGTGGGGCTGGCATTGGTTTGGTACCAGTGTTCCCTTGCGTGACAGACACACTCATCAAGAGATGAGCCATCAGACCCTTCTGAGGATGGGTCTTTGCAAGGGGTCGGACTCCATGAATGACTAGGGCACCCCCCTGCTCACAGCCTAGGATTTACCTAACACTCACAAAGGGAATCTGTCCAAACCCTACACGGAGAAGGGTCCAGACTCAGCTGTACCCAGAAACTCATTCTCACCCAGCTGGGCCAGCCGCACCCGAGAGGCCAGTTTTCCATCTTTCCCCTGCAGTAACCCGCCGGCTATCACAACGTGAGCTCTGCTGGGCAGGGATTGCTCCTGGGACAAGGTGGGGAGGAGTAATGGCGGTTAACTACAGGCCGTATTTGGGAATGACTCTCAGTTGACAACAGATGTGCGCCACAAGATCCCCCCCATTTCTCCCAGACTCTGGTCCTTAACTGGGTTGAGAATGAGTTGGTCATTAGTGTAGACAGGAGCAAACTGGTTTCAACCCCAGCTGGGGAGATGGGCAGGGGGCTTGTGCATGAAATCACTCGTCACCCATGGCTAATGTAGCCAGGGTCTGACTACAACTCCTCTCACCCCGGGACGGCGTTCCAGGATCAGTCCATGAAAACATTTCCAGGAACACACAGTTTTATAAACAACAATAAAAATTAAATGAATGGGCAAGAGATTGTGGAAAATCACTAAGAAGTGGAGGTGAATTCAGCCCGGGTGGAAGCACCTGTTGCTGCACTGAAGTCTGTGGATTTGCACTGGGTCTAGTGTGGACGTTAGCCTCAAAGTTTTCCTCGCATCCAAACAGGACAGCAAAACCACGGGACCCGAAATGTGTTTTCAAGGCCCATTCTTCAGAGTCATCGCAGGGCCTGAGACCTTTCAGAATGTAGACAGGAGCCCAGAGAAGTCAGGGAACAAGCTAGCAAAAGGCACATGCCTAAGGGTACGTCTACATTGTAAAGAAAAACCCAGAGCACCGCGTCTCAGAGCCTGGCTCAATGGATCCAGGGACAGGGGGCTCCGAGGGTGCGAGGCTAAACATAGCAGTGTAGACATTCAGGCTCGGGCTGGAGCCTGGGCTCTGAAACCCGGCCAGGGGGGAGGGTCTCAGCGCCGGGGCTCCAGCCCGAATGAGAACGTCTCCACAGCTAGTTTGGTGCTAGGCTCTGAGATTTGCTGCCATGGGTTTTTCTCTGCAGCGGAGACGTACCCCGAGAGGAAGGACGGCCCTGTGTTTACGGCACTGGACAGGGATGCAGGAGACTGGGGGTCATTTCCAAGCTTTGCCGTAGGTCTTGTGTGTGACACTGAGCAAACCCTGAGCTTTCCATGCCTCAGTTCCCCCATCTGTAGAATGGGGGTAGCAAAACTTCCTTTTTGCTGAGCTAGTTGGATTGCAAGCTCTGGAGGCATGCACTGCCTTCCTGAGTGTATGTGCAGCTCCTAGCACACGAGGGCCCTGATTTCAGGGTGCTCCTGTCATATAAACACCACCCACCTCCCCGCTCTTCAGTGGCTTGGGGTCACCTGCTGTGTCTGCAAATTCCTCCCCTTCTCCCTTTTCAAGGTGACACTTAACCCTCCCCCCTCTGGAGAACACAGCCCGCCAGGGTCCCTCAGAGGAACACCAGCCATGGCGCTGCCCCCGGCTCCAGCAGAAGCTCCAGCGCGCAAAGCTGTTTGCGAGGAGGATCCCAAACCGGGCAGGCTGAAGAGAGACAGAGGGAAACACCCTGCACAGTCCGATCGTGCCCTTGTTCAGCGTAGAGGCGCCCCAGTTAGCCCCCGACCCACCTCAGTGGTGGTGGTTATGCCTCACTCTGGGTTTCCTCACCAAAGTTCTCTCCCTGCTCCATCTCCTCCTAGATTGTCTGCCCAGCCACTCACCCCCCTCCCCTGCGATGCGGGGCAGGACGGGCCACCTCCAAGCAGCACCTTCTCCCTCCCTCCCTCCCCCCACACCAGATAGTGGCCGTCAGGCAGCCGGGCTGCCTCCTTCGCCCCACCAGCGCTGCCTCTGCCTGGGCCAGTCGGCCCTGGCCTCAGGGGCACCAGCCGGGCACGGCCTGGCAGTGGGCAGCCAGGTGAAAATCTCAGGGAAGCACCTGGAGTTGGACTGAGCGGCTTGGTTCTTATGCCACCTGCTGTGGGCCTGCTCTGGTCTCTCTCGGCCCCGCCTGGCCACGTTTTGTTACCCTCTGCGCAGGGCAGTTTTGCGTGAAGTTCTCCAGGCTCCCTGGTGACTCTGCTCATTTGCATCGGGGCCTTTGCCAGCACTGGGAGCGTCTAACTAATTCTTCTGGATCCTAAACACCCTCTTCCTTCCCGCCCCCCCCTCCCCCCCGCTTTGAACGGCTGCTCGTGCAGAATGCAGGATTCCCCTTTTGTACCACTGTCTTCATCCCGCCAAGCCTGGAGGGGCTAGGACTAGGCTGCCAGGCGTCTGGTGTTCGACCTGAATACCTGGTCGAAAAGGGACCCTGGCGGCTCCGGTCGGCACCACTGATGGGGCCATTAAAAGTCCAGTTGGCTGCCTGCTGCGGGGCAGGCAAGCTCCCTGCCCGGCTCCCGAGAAGCTGCCGGCATGTCCCTCTGGCTCCTAGCTGCATGGGGGCTCTGCGCAAGCACTGGCTCTGCAGTTCCCATTGGCCGGGAACCATGACCAATGGGAGCTGCGGAGGCGGCACCTGTGGGCAGGGGTGCAGAGCCCCCTGCCACTTAGAAGGTGGAGGGACATGTCACCGCTTCCGGGAGCCACCTGAGGTAAGTGCCGCTGAGCCTGCACCCCAACCCCCCTCCCAGAGCCCACACCCCGTGCCTCCTCTGGCACCCCAACCCCTAAACTCCAGCCCAGAGCCCCCTCCCACACCCCAAACCCCTCGGCCCCAGCTCGGAGCTCCCTACATCACACCAAACCCCCTGGCCCCAGCCTGGGGAAAATGAATGAGTGAGCGAGATTGGGGGAGAGCAAATGACGGAGGGAGTGGGGGGGAAGGAGTGAGAAGGGGCGGGGCCAAGGTGTTCGGTTTTCTGCAAATAGGAAGTTGGAAACCCTAGCTAGGACCAGCAGCCTCTTGGCCGCCCAGGCCGGAGCCATGCAGTCAAACCTCCCAGAGCTGCCGCCGTCCTCCCGCCCGGCTCTGGGGACAGACATCCTACAGCCTCGTTAACTGCCCACCTAAACCACCAATCAACAGTGATGCCGTCTCCCCAGCACCCCCCCTTTCCCCCCCACGCCAACAGGGGGAATAAAATGTCATTAACGATGCAATAATCTGCTGTTACATAGGACCTAGTGTCCCCAGATCTCAAAGCACCGGCCAGCCCCCCCAGCACTGCCGGAGAGTAGGGAAGGGCTGTCATCACATTTCACAGGTGGGGAAACTGAGGCCCAGAGAGTCTAAGGGACGAACAGGGAATCTGTGACGGAGCAGGGAATTGAACCGAGGCCTGTTAAGGCCAATCCACCATTGTAGCCACTAGACTGTCCTGTCCTCAGTTCCTTTTCTTTCCCTTTATTCACTCCTGAAGCCCAGTGGATGGATACTGTCTAGCCCCTTCCTCTGGACCCTCCCCCTGCTCTTGGCTTCTGCCTTCTGCCACATTGCCCAAAAGGGTTCAAACTCCCTCTCCCCTTCGAATCGCTTTGGAATACTCCTCCCCCTCCACGCCCTTCTTCCGGGAGGCCGAGCAGTGACTGCCAATCCCGGGAGAGGCATCTGAGGCCGAGCTTCAGGAGATGAAAACTCTGCTGCACTTGGAGAGCTGGTTGGTCAGTGCATCGCACACCTGAACGATGCCCTTCTTCTGCTTAGATCAGAGGCTCTGTGGGGGAGGTTCTGTGCCCCCCAGGTTTGGTCCATCACTGACCAGGTGGGTGGATCTCGAACAGAGACCCTACCAGGTCACTTTCCCCCAGGTACGCGCATGCCATGCTGGCCTGCTCATGCCGGCGGGCTCAGGGCTGGGATGCCTTGCACTCACCTGGCAGACACAGCAGGATGAGACAGAGGGTTCTCATGGTCACGGGGGGCAGCAGGGAGGAGCGAAGCAGCGCAGGAGGTAGTTGGATGAGCTTTGGGAAGTCTGGAAAAGAAGACGGGAGAAGGGATTAGCAGGAGGCTTGGACGTCGTCCCAACTGTGTCACTACAGGGACAATCCCTAGGTGCCTTCTGGGGATCCTGCCGAGATGCCAGAGGGCCAGTCTCCACCCTCCCCTTGCTGATGCTTCACCACTCGTCTCCCAGGCCAATGGGGATGGAATTACTGTGAGCCGCTGGCTGGCCAGGTCGGACCCATTAACAGCTCCTGCACACCTAGCTCTAAGCTCTCCCGCAAAGAAACCCCGAGAATTAGCACTTTTGAACACCTGCCATTTCTGTGCCATCTTCCAGCCATGGGTCTCAAGGCCACTTGACAAAACATTGAGGCCTGAACTTCTCCCCTTTGGGAATCATCCTCCCATCACAGAGACACTGAGGCTTTGAGAATTTAAGTGACTCAACTAAGGCCCCACAGTACGTCAGTGGCAGAGTAGAGACTGGAACCCATGTGTCCTGACTCCCCCCACCCCTTAACCACAAGACCATCCCTTCCTCCCAACCAGGAATCCATCAGTAGCCCCTCTGTGTGCGTCCCTGCCAAGACCAGCTTATTTTTTAAAGGTGTCTTCTGGGCTGTCCTAAATGGGCCCAAGCCCCCACCCAAGGCACTGATGCTGGTGGATCGCTGGAACATGCAGCATTCTGATGGAGGCAGAGTACGTCCTCCGCACACATGGCAGAAAGCCTCATCGGAAAGCACTTCGCTGAGCTCCAACAAGAGAGATCTAGCACCCATAGAATTGCACCGACTACAGTTCTAGCAGGAGCATCCCCAGTGCCTGGTGCTAGATGTCTAGGGTGCCGGGCTGGAAGCCAAAAGAGACAGGTTCTGTTTCCAGCTCTGATGCTGATGTGTTGCATGACCTTGGACAACCTCCATGCCTCAGTTTCCCTGTCAGTAAAGTGAGGCTAAGGTTACCGACCTTCCTTTGTAAAGCATTAGAGACCAGATGACAGGGGCGCCGTAAGAGCTAACTGACGATATTTCACCATTTCTTTTTTAGAAGGCGTGTAGGTGAACATGGTGCATTTCGTTGCTCTGAGACCACACTGCAGACAGCCCCTATCACTGACCAGCCAATGCACTTTAATTCTGATTTGTGTCGCCCCATCTGCTAGCAGTCTGGAATCCTCTCCCCAGCCACGCCCCCCACATGAACGCACGCGTCTACCTCTCATCCCCCCCAACATTTCGAATGGCTAAAGCTGGACGCCACTCAGGTCTGGCCTTTCTGCCCCTCTGGAGATGGACACAGAGGGGTGGACGGGCCGATCCTGCGCACTAGGTCCGTATCCCGCTCAGTTTGGGGGCCCTCGGCAAACTGCCTTTCAACCAGGACAGGGGCTTTGGGGGGTCAAAGCAGGGCAGGCCCATGAAACCCAGGACTAAGGTTGCCAACTGTCTAATCATACAAACCCCAACACCCTGGCCCCGCCCCTTCTCCGAGGCCTTGCCCCACTCCCTCCATCGCTCGCTCTCCCCCACCCTCACTCACTTTCACCGGGCTGGGGCCGAGGGGTTTGCAGTGTGGGAGGGGGCTCTGGGCTGAGCTTGGGGTTGGGGTGCAGGAGGGGGCTCCAGGCTGGAGTGCAGGAAAGGGGGAAGGGTGCAGGCTCCAGGTGACGCTTACCTCAGGTGGCTCCCAGGAAGTGGCCAGCATGTCCCTCCAGCTCCTAGTGGGGGGGCGGCCACGGGGATGTGCGTGCTGCCCCCGCCTGCAGGCACCGCCCCTGTAGCTCCCGGCCAATGGGAGCTGAGGAGCCGGCACTTGGGGTGGGGGCAGCACATGGAGCCCGCCTGGCTGCCCCTACAACTAGGAGCCAGAGGGACATGCTGGCCGCTTCTGGGAGCTGCATGGAGCCAGGGGCAGGGAGCCTGCCTTAGCCCCACTGGACTTTTAACCACCTAAAAGTCTCCCAGTTTGGCTTCGGTAGCCTCTGGGAGATGGGGCCGGATTCCGGGAGACCCCCGGTGAAAGCGGGAGGGTTGGTAACCCTACCCAGGACTGTTGGGAGGGACTGTTCTTGACTTGCAAAAAACCCAAAATCCCACCCATCCACATCCTGGGTCCTATGCCTATTTCTGCCACTGCCCCACACTCTTGCTTTGCAACACCCATAGTAATCCTGTCCCAAGCTCCCCATCCAACAATGCGCTCGGCTCTGGCCTGCAATACCCTGGCTTCCCCTCCACAGGGTCTGAAGAACAGAGGCTGCCAGGCAGAGGGAACCGTGCAATGCCGTATCCAAAGTGTGCCAAGAAGTGCTGCTGCCAAACTCCTTGCACAAGTGACCGGGGCTGGATTTGAACCCGAGTTCTCCAGCAAGCAATGCCATCGGCCACTCTCCTTGGAGCGCTCAGCAGCCTGTGCACGCTGGTAACCCCAGTGCAGAACGCCGGCTGCTCCCAATTAAAATCCACACAGGAAGCCTCTTTCCACTGGGGCGATGGAAGTTTCTGGAGGGCAAGCCCAGTGCGGCTAAGTGAGAACACATGCTGGGCTCATTTTCCAAAGGTCACTTGACATAAGCACGTACTCTCCTTGTTCTTACTGTAGCCACACAGGGTGAACAGCTGGCTGACACTCAGCCAAGCGGCCTGCGGATCTTAACATCTCCCCAAGAGCGTTCTGCTGGGGGGAGATGAGCGAGAGCCCCCTTCTTCCCCGTCTAGCTGAGTCACAGCGCTGCGGGGGAATCAAGCTAATCATCTCCTGGCAGTAGCCCATCGTGGATGCTGGACTGGAAAGAGGAGGATCTGGGATCTCTGATACGGTTCGTTGTGAGCAGCATCAGAGTCACCAGCTCATCCTCACCCCAGCGCAGGGTTCGGGGGGATCTCAGTCCAGCTCCTAGCAGGACTGCTGTCTATATCACAAAGCCACCACCGTGGGGACAGGCACTTACTTCTCCATCTCCTACCAGCCAGGTGAAGGACCACTGGAGACTGAATTCTCCCCCAACCCCTCGGGAGGGTCCCTCTGGGGATGGATGGAGGCACGCTGGCAGAGCGGGGACCTGAACAAAGCCTGTACTGCCACCAACGTGTGATCTCTATCCTGTCAGTCCTGTCAATCCAGCACCGTTCACTTCCTGCTACTCCTCAGAGGCCCCAGCTGAGATCAGAGTCCCATTGTGTTCAGGGCGCTACATACACCCAGCAAGAGTGAGTCCTTGCCCCAGTGAACTTTCCATCCAAGCCAGAAAAGGTAGGAGAATTATGATCCCCACTGTAGAGACGAGGCGCTGAAGCACAGAGAGATGAGGTGACTTACCCAAGGGAGGGAGGAACTGGACCCAGATCTCCAGAGTCCCAGTCCAGTGCATTAACCACAAAACCATCCTTCCTTCCAGCCTTTCACCTCCCCCACCCCAAGTTCACGGAAAGTCTTTCAATGACTCAGTAAAGAAATGGCTTTCAATCCAAGCCAACCTTGCTCCAGCTTCCTCCTCCGCCTCCCCGGGAGAGGCAAGGAGCGCGATGGCCACCTGATCTTGGAGTGGAACAAACTCATCTGCAAGGATCTCATCTCAGCCATTCTGGTTCAGGAAAATGTTGTAAAAGTGGCAAGAACATGATTTCGCTTGATCTACGCCAGCCCAGATAACATCAACCCCCCTCCCATCACATGGGGAAAACGTGACCAGAGTTGTCAGTGCTTAGCAATGAATGATTAGCCTGACTTTACGCAGCTGTTTGTTTTTCCGCTGTTTTTAACACTGGGATCATCCGAAGCCAGGAGACGCCCAAAGGGGATGCAGCTGGAGGCATCACGGATGGTGCCCCATGTGGAGGGCAGTCAGAGAAGTGACTGCAGGTAGCACCAGCCTCAAAGGAAGGCAGAACAAAGCAGTACCCCTGGGTGCCTCGAAAGATGGCCTCTGACTCAAGCCAAAACCTCAAGTGATGGTCAGTACTGTGCTGAATCGCTGCCCTGGCTTCCCAACGTTCATCTTAACGCCCTTTTCTCCTCACTCAACACACAGGGATCTGCTTAAAAATGGTAACTATAAAATCATAGTCCTCACACGTTCGTTAGCAGTGCTTGACTAACTACATGCTTCAGCAATCTCTTCCCCTCCCACTGGAACGCAGCCACCTCTGGGGTGGAACGTCATGGCTGTGCGATACAGTGCAGCAGCACAAGGTCTGGTGGAAACTATTTAATGGAAAATTGGGGCATAGATTAAAGAAGTTTTTTTCATGGAAAGTGTCTGCTTCCCGCTGCAAATCTCAACTTCTAGTCGAAAAACCGAATACCCGAAAAAATTTGATTCAGGAATGCTGCTGCGGTGCCTTCTGGGAGCTGGTGTTTAGACAGCTCATAGCCTCATTCTCCTCTACAGGCAGGTTCCGGCTACATCTGCTATGATACACCAGCTGGCTCAACAAGAAGGGCGACAGTGGTGTATCATGGGAGATGTAGTCTGACCAGGGAGCTGGCCCATAGAATAAAATGGCGGCATGAGACCACCAAACTAAAATTCCCATGAAGCAGTGGCTACACAGTGCTGGCTATGGGGTCATTCCCCAATGCCCAAGGAGAAATCCTGATATAAGAGAAATAACTTAGTTGGATATTTCACTTTTGCCAGAAAGTTTTTTTTTTGTGTGAAAAATTTCCTGAAGGGTCCCCAGTACTGCAGCACGTTAAACTACCTCCCAGTATTACAATATCTGTACAGAACGCTCTAGCAATGAAGTGAATGTTTCCCACCAGGGCTTTGGAGCTGTGCTCCGGCTCCGCTCCACCTCCAGGCAAAAACCTGCAGCTCTGCTGCTCCGGAGCTGCTCCGCGCTCCAGCTCCAGGCTCCGCTCCAAAGCGCTACAACAAACAAGCTCTCCAGTAAAATCTGAGAAGCCAGGACCAACTATGGATGCTCTGAATCCCTTGCAGAACAAACAAATACACCAAAACAACTTCAGATTTGGGCACGAAACCAAAGACGTAGCCTGATTTTTGCCCATGGAGAACTGAAAGCCAAGGTGTGTTAGGATACGTCTGCACAGCAAAAAACCACGTGGCAGTGAGTCTTAGAGTCTACAGATTTGGGTTCACGGCCATGTAGACATTTCGGCTTGGGCTGGGGCTCTGACACCTCTCCCCCTTTCCAGGCTTCAGAGCCCGAGCACCAGCTGGAGCCAAACCGTCTACATGGCTATTTTTAGAATTGTAGTGCGAGCCCACCGCTCCCAAGTCTGTAGACCTGGGCTCTGAAACTTGAAGCCACTAGTTTTGTGTCTGTTTAGTTACTAACTGAGCGGATCCCAGGTTGGAGAAATCAGTCTTGGACATGAGATTCTATAAAGAAAGGATTGCTGGCATAATTCATACCGATTCATTAAATACACTGTAGCTTAAGTGGCTTTCATTTTGGAGTCCAGATCAATGTAATGACATGAATTGGGTGTGTGTTTGTTTTTTAAAAAGTGGCCTGGGTTGTATTCCTGGGTCCCTGGGCAAGTCACTTCTCTGGCCTGTGCCTCAGTTTCCCCATTTGTTAAAAAGGAACGATTCTTTCCTTCTTTTGTAAAGTGCTTTGAGCCCTCCAGATGGAGTGTGCTAGATAATTACTGGGTATTATTAATGGGCAGCCCCCCACACAATTTCTTGGTTTTAGACGGCTCTGCAAATACTCATTTGAAAAGGTTATAAACAAACAGAAATGGTGCTGTGGAATCTTCCACGGCTACAAGCGGCAGGGACCTCGCGGCGATGGGTCACCTGACAAAGCAACTCCGGCAGCGTAGCGCCCCCGGCGTCCTGCTGGGGCAGTGGGTTCATGCAGACGGCAGGACGCTGCGTCTTTCTTGCAGCAGCCAGAGGGGGCTTTGCTGGAGAACTCGCACCTCAGTACTGATCAGAGCAGACGGTGGTTCAGTTTAAGTGTTGTGCGCAGTGATGATGTAGCCGTGTCGGTCCCAGGATATTAGAGAGACAAGGTGTGGGGAGGTCACATCTTTTATTGACCAACTTCTGCTGGTGAAAGACAAGCTTTTGTGCTGCACAGAGCTCTTCCTCGGACACGACTACACCCTGCAGGTTGCACAGCTGCCAGCAAAAAGACTTGCTGGTCAGCTTGTAAAGGGAGGGGGGACAAGGGGGTGGTAACATGCCAACAAAAGAAAACATGTCTTTTTTCTCCCTTCGCCTTTCCCATGTATTTTGCCCACGTGTCTACCGGCTTCTCTTGCAAAGATTCAGTTGCGACGGCTTATCCAGAGCTTGGACTGCTGCCGGCATCTCGTTAGCGCCAGTGCAAGGTGGAACGCTGCTTTCCTCCTCTAGATAAGTCATCCCTGTTATCACCATATGAAGCTAATTTTCCAAAACTCCTTCATAACCAGCACCGCTAACCTGTGCTTAGCGGGCCTCTGCACAACCTTTACTATCAACACCCCACCATGAAAACAAAGGCCCGGCTCCCCCACGCACTTACCCACACGCTTAATTTAACCCATGGGAGTAGCCACTGTGAGTCGAGTGCGGTGTGGGTGTTTGCAGAATGGGAGCTGCAGGGACAGCAAATCACATGGAGAGGGAGCGGGGAAGGATCTGTTTTAAAAGAATCTTTTCCAGACTGATGTGAACTGAAAAATACACTGGCATAGATCGCTGCTTTGGTGTGTGTCCCTTTAAGAAACAGCAGAGGTAGAGGGGTGGCGGGTGTGTGTGTGTGGAGTTAGATCACACAGCCAAACCCTGCAATTAGCACAGACTGTGGTCAAAAGCCTCCTATTTAAGGGGCCAGTGTACAGGTTGACAGTCCCACTTCTAATGCATCCAGCAGCTTTTTCCCAGCGTCCTTTGATTTCTCCATGCATGAATAGAGACTTGCTCTAGGGAGAATTTCTTGTCTCTCTCTCCCCCCTCTGACCATGCCTGTTTTCCTTGGAATGCTCCCTGCCCCCCACTTTACCCACCCCCAAGGTCCTTCACTGGAAAGGAAATACTTGCTCGATGCTCTGGGCAAAGTGTCCTTAAACAGGCCTGGACATAACACGCTTTGTTCTTTAGGAAAGTTTCCTGGTATCTCCCCCCCTTTGAAGAAATGCGTGCGCAGAGCATCGAAGGAGACCACTTCTGCCCATGCTGATGCTCTTCCCACCCCCCAATCAATTAATCCAGGGCCAAACTTGATGCAATCAGCTTGAAAAGGAATGAGGTCAATGATTCAGATAAGCACTTTTCAACAAGCAAGCGACGTTCCTCTTTGGGTGCCGGGAGACCCAGTCTGAGCAAAGGGCTGGCTGGGAGTGGCGCCATTGCCCCAAGGCAGGAGGGTCTGGGCACTGGGTTTTTCGGTATTTGCATGTGCTTGGCGTTCAGTGGTTTGCAGAGACGTGAGCTCATTTGGGAAGGATTCCTTGGAAGGGTCTGTGTGTCCCTTCCTAGGTGCAGTTTGCTGTGGAGAGTCACGCCAGGATCCCATCAAAGCACAAGCAATGCCAAGATAGCTTTGGGAAGCGAGATTCGAGAATTGCATTTAAGAAATAAACAATGGATGGTTAATTGTAGGCACCTGTGGAAAGGTGGAAGGTGCTGCAGAAGCCCCTCAGTCCCCCTACACAGCGCCTCCTGCTGGTCCACTCTTGTCTCTTTCCCCCTCCAGTTTGCTCATGTACCTCAATCCTGTCCTGCAACTTCCCCCGGCACTCCAGTCCTGCCCTCCACCACCCACAGCGTGGCCAATACACCTCAATCCAGATATCCAGCACCTCCTGCTATTCCAGCCCTAGGTTTGTCTCCACACCCCACAATCCTAACCTGCAGCCCCCGCGGCGGGCAGTGAAACGCACAACGTTGCTGAAAGCTTATTGCAAGATTTCTCCCTTGCTGGGGTGAAACAGACAACGTTCGACTGCTCCCCTGGACCATATATGCTCCTCGTGTCAAGAGGTATTTTGCAACTTGTGCATCACTGGTGAATGAACAGCAAGGACTATAAAATCCTCCAACATCTAGTCACCGGGGTTTTGGGGGTTGACAAAGCTGCTTAGATTTTGCAAACCCTCTTTTGTCTTGTTCTGGAAGCCCTGGGTACTTTCCATGCGCCGTTCGCATTTTAAATTCACCATTTCTCTAGCTCGGTGATTCTCAACCCGCGGCCCAATCAGCACAGAGCTGCGGCCCACGTGACAGCCTCGGGGCTATACAGGTAGTATGGGATGCAGCCCGCAATGGGTTGAGAACCACCGGCCTAGCTCCAGGACTGGCAGCCTGTGCCGTTGGCTAGGGCCAAGCCCATCATCCTAAAGCTCAGCTGGCACGGCTGGGTGACTTGTCTGTAGGCTGTTCTCACCCCTCCCAATGACACTGTCCCTCCTCCCTTTCTTGGCTCAGTCTCGCCGCTGAGCGGCACATGAAGCCAATAAATCCAAGTCGAAACTTCCAAGCCCACCATGTTCCAGTGCCTTTGAAATCAGGCCAAATGAGCTGGCCTGTCCCTAACAAAACACTTAACTCTTTTCCTGCCTCTTGTGTCTGAAGGGCTCCAATCACTTTACAGACCCAAACTCTTACAAAGGCCCCTGTGAGATAGGCAAGGAGAATGGTTCCCATTATACAGATGGGGAAACTGAGGCACAGTCCAGGGAAAAGAGTTGCCCAAGATCATACAGAGTCTAGAATGAATGAGGCTCATTTGCCTCTTAATGTAGGGCTCACACAGAAGGTTCAGCTAGCCCAGCGGACAACAGCCTGCCCAATAGGCAACACACCACTCCAGCCAATGGTGGACCAGCTCCAGGGTTTTAGTGCTAGTCTTTGAAGCCCTCAGTTGGCCAATCCTTGCTCCTTCAGGCCTTATCGACACTAGGAAAGATTCCTGCCCACGTTCCAGCAATGGCAGAGGCACTGGTGCTGGCCATGGGAAGGACACCTGCGTAGGTTTTTACCACTCGCCGGTGGATAAAATGCCCGTGCCCTGGCTATGCAGCAGTGCCGCTGCACTGTCGCTGGAGCACGGGTCCTGCAGCATCTCGGAGCTTAGCTATTGTCTCCCGTTGACGTCTACAACCAATGAGGACGCCGTGACTCGGAGAGCCCAGAGTCACCACGCTGGGGCTGAGCCTTCCGCACCTGGGATGAGACTCGGCTCTGCACATGGACTCCAGAGCTGGCAGCCCAGAGAACAGGCACATGGGCTGCATCACAGAAAGAGGGTAACCGCCTTGGGTAAAGGGGGTGGAAATGTCCACAGGAGGGGGGACCCGCTGGAGCTGGTCACTGTTTCAAAAACCCCTTCCCCCACAGGCTGCATCTGGAGCTCTGAAGCTTGAGGAGTCTGGTTCCAAGCCAGTTCCCACCCCGCCGGGGCTATAAAGGAGAGGGGAACAGATTCAGAGGCCACATGGGAAGGGAAAAGGTCAATCCCGTCTTTTCCAGCGAGTGAGGTGAGGTTGTCAGCCCACGTGCGCGATACGTTGGAATTCAGCTGCCGGAACTGGGGGTGCTCAGAAGGAAAATGGGGCTGGTTCCCTGCCCAGCTCCCCACCACTGCCAGATAGACCCAGCGCCCCTTCCTTTGGCATCCCAAGAGGCACTGGGACTCCCGCAGCCCCGTCCTTTAGCCCGACCTGCCGTGACGAGAGAACCACGTGGACTCATCGTTGCTTTTAACCATGGCTCAAGCCTGGCACTCGTCCAGCGCTGCACTTGTATCTCCTCTACCCCAGGATCCAACCGCTCGTACGGCTGGATCCAGGAGGGGGCATCCAAGTCCTACCTCTGACTTCTGCCTCCCTGGCTCTCGAGCCTGGTTGCACGGTCCTGAGCCGCGCAGTGATTCTGTTCCACCCTGCTGGACTCGGAGTTCTCACAGGGCGGTGGGAGAGCCCCCCGACTGATCGGATCCTGGCCCCGGTTATTGGCATTCGCCAGACTTCAAAAGTCACGTTATGCTATTTTTTTTCTTTAAGTTACGGGGTTGAAATACGTTAATTCGCTGGGTTGTTAGCGTGTGCGAGTGTGGTGGGCATAGAGGATGGGGAGAATGGCAACCCCACACACCAAGCCCTCCAGCCACACCGCGGGTAAAGCACAGCCAGGAGCGAGAGAGACGTACAGGCTCCAGGGCCCATTCAGGCCTTAGCCTCTCGGCCAAGACTGCTGACCAGGGAATCGATCAGTCTCCGGTGGGGTGGCTGCACGCGCGATGGAGACTGCGGACGCGGGCAGAGATCGCTTCTTTCGTCTGAACATTCGTATCCCTAAACAGCAGGTGGCAACACCCAGTCAGTTCAGCTTTTTCCAATCAATTCTTTGAGATTCACTTACACCTCAAAAGCCACAAAAGAGTCCTGTGGCACCGTATAGATTAACAGACGTATTGGAGCATGAGCTTTCGTGGGTGAATACCCACCTCGTCAGACGCATGTCAAAAGCCAGCATTTATCTCAATGCGCTTCCCCATGCAGCGAGCGCGGATCAACTCTGCTAGTTCTACTTTCATCCCTACCATCCAAGATGGGCGACGAACTGGAATGGTGTCAAAATTCAGAGCTAACCTGCCTAGGAGAGGCAGCATGAGCCAGGGGAGTCCATTCCCATTCCCAGCTCTGCCACTGATCTGCTGTGTGACCTTGGGCAAGTCACCTGACCTCCCTGTGCCTGTTTCCTCTCCCACCCTTTGTCTTGTCTGTTTCTATTCCAAGCTCTTCAGGACTGGGACTGTTTATCAGGGGTCTGTCCACCACCTGGCACAACAGGGCCCTAAGGCATTGCTGGCCAAAAATAAACAATACTGCTCCATGGTTGGTCCCTGGGCTGCACAAGCTGTTTACTGATCCAAAGGGCCATTACAAAGGACGGCCCTTTGCGCCTTTAGACTGGTCACGGCGGCCACCGCTGGTTAGTTAACGTCACAGCTTTTCCTCTCATCTCCACGAGCCGCTGGGGCCGGTCTCCACTTGGCAAGTTACTGAAATCACTCTTAGTCCGGAAAACGGCCCAGTGCAGACTGTCCACAAAGCCGCATTCAAGTCCCTCTGCCCCCGCCCCGAGTCCCCAGTTCATCCTTTCAGCTGACAGCCCCTGCCCCCCTTGGGAAGCTCACCCAGGGGCTTGCGGCTACATGCACCTTGGGCACGTCCGCTGCTCCCCACGAACAGTGAGTGGCAGAAGGGTCCCAAGAGATGGGCACTAGCCATATGCATCCCAGTGCCTCATTCGGAGCAGATCAATGGAACATCACCAGTCAACAGGCGCCAAGAAATACCCCCCTCCCACCCCACAGGCTCCAACTCACCTAGCGGAAGAACCCCATTAAATCTACCCCCGCACCCAGGCACGGTTGTTTTGCTCTGAAAGATGTGGCTGTTGCATGCACTGAGCTGGAAGTGGGAAAATCTGCTCAAGTTTATGGAGGAACTTTCCTTTCTGCTCCGTGCTCCAAGAGACCAGATGTTTTTGTAATGCACATCTGGGAACAATCAACCTCGGAGCAAGAACACCACAGTCGCCTCTTTCATTCAGTTAAACCCCACCTTCCAAAAGGCCTCCCCCCTCCCCCAACTTTTTACACAGCCATCCAGCTGCCAGAGGGAGAGAACAAAGAGAAGGAGGTTTCAAGGTTTTTTTGGCCACTGACCAAAGGTAAAACTCACTGAAGTGGGCTTAATTTCCCCCACCCCGCGCACACTTTTTGGGGGGTGGGGGGGAGACATTAACAATCTTTTGTGCAGTTAGTTTCCAGGGAGGGGAAAAAGTTTGAGCTTCCTTCAAAAGTGAGGCTATTTTTAGATTGATTTCTTGGCTAAACATCTGTAATTCTACAATGGTCTAGTTCTAGATTTTAAAAATATCCCCCCCCAAAACCCTCTTTTTTCCAAATCAAACTCTGGCCGCTCAGAACAATTGCTTTTTGCTTAAAGCCCAGAGACCAGCTTTCCAGAGCTGAGCTTCACCTTGGGCTGGAGAAACACAAACACATTTGGCAAGAAGAAAAAATGCAGTTAAGGGGATTCGCCCCCCCTCCTCTATTCAACCAAGAAATTCTGCATTTCCTCACTTTGAGCTAACTAGACACTAAAATCCTACTTCCCATCGTCCCTCCAAGTATACCCTAAAGATGTCGCATCTCCAGCTGGGAAGTGCTCAGCTCCCCAAATCTGTAAGAATTGCTCTGCCTCTCCCAACGGGTCCTCTGGCCACTTTCTCATTTTCTTACCAGTTTGGGATGGATGTGCCGGTTCGGTCCTTTCCAAATGCCTTGATCTCTTCTGTCTGGTCTAAAAGCTCCAAAATGGGACAAGCAGCTCCTACCTCCAACATGATTGCACCACTGGGTCCTAATGCTACACCCAGTGCATTCTCAGCCCTGCTTCCTTTAAAGGGAAAAGATAAATGGAGGTTACTGCCCGTCACTCAATTGCAGAATTATTTTTTTTTAAACTCCTCAAACCCTGGCGGGTGTGAGGTCAAGGAAAGAAGAGAGGGGCTGGATCCAGGATTGGGGGCTCTCCGGCACTTCTGCAATGCAATACTAACACCAGAGCCTCAAGCAGAGCTCTCCCGCCGGTACCAGCGCAGCCCAGGACAGTGGTGGTCAGGAGTCATTCCCCATCACCGGCTTTTCAGTGGGACCACCACACTGGTGGTTTTAGCCCAGGCCTCAGCAGACTAGTAGGCACCTAGCAAAGGCCCCATTATAATTTGTCCACAGTCCCGGTCAGGTCAATTAAGATACGTCTACACTGCGCCATAAATCCTGGCTTCGGGCCCAAATTCCCCTTCCATCCACACAGATCTCGGGCCAGGAGCCCCTCGAGGCTCAGGTCCCAGCCCCGGCTGCGGGCGGGTGGGTGTCCGAGTCCCTGTCACTTTGCAGTGTGGACGCGGGACACGCCGCAGAGCTGAGTCGGGGGTGCGTGTAGCGCAGTAGGGACGTGGTAAGACGGCTGTAAGGCCTGGGTCCAGCCTGAGCTCAGGCCTGGAAACAGCGAGTGGCTCCCCCCAGGCTGGGCTGGCAGTGCAGCGTGCACCTTGCCCCAGAGACTGTCACCCGAATACACTCTTACTGATGAGTTGTATCGTGGTAGCACCTAGGAGCCCGCACCACGGACCAGACCCCCACTGTGCAAGGTGCTGGACAAACCGAACCAAACCACCATCTAACCCTGCCCCAAAGAATGGCGGATCTAAGTCGGCTTTGGCGCTCAGTGTTTGGCAGTGAGAGCAAAGAGGCCCAGGACGAATGGAATTCCTCTTTCCATCCTGGAGCGCTCCTCCGTGCCTAGAGGCATCCCTCCCAGTCACTTCTCCTAGCCCCTGCTGGCAGAGCGGCATAGGGGAGCTTGCACTATTGCGGCCTCTGCTCCTCCATTTTATGGTTAGAGGATGGCAGTCCACAGACTAGCAGCCCTACATTGCAGTAAGAAAGTGAAGACCGTTCCCAGATCTTCAAGATCTGCTGCACTGTAACAGTGCAAAGTACTTTACAAACTGGATACCACCCCCATTTTACAGATGGGAGAACTGAGGCACAGAAATGGGGAGCGATTTGTCTGTGGTCCCACTGAAAGTCAGGGAAAAACTGGGAACAGAACCCCCCAGACTCCATTTCTCAACCACTTGGCCCTGCAGCTCCCCTAAAAATAGAAAACAAGATTAAATTAACCCCCCTGCAAAGGCAGGAATATCGCTGGCTGAGATTTTTTTCTACAATTTTTGTTGTTGTTGTTAAAAAAATGCCCATTTTCTGAAACCCCGATGCGATCGCAAAACAACGCTGGGTTTGACATATTTCCTGCCTTGAAAAACGACAAGGAAAAAGTTTTTAAAAAATGTCAAGACGTTCTCCACCCAAAAAATTCCAGTTTTCTAGTTTGAAATGATTTTTCATTTAGAAATGTAAGCCATTAGACTGAAAAAATGGTTGAAAAGAAAAAAAAAAGGCAAAATTCAAAATTTCAATGGACCTGAAATGGGGAAAAAAATTGGATTTTCAGTTTCCAAATACCTGAAATTTTGACTTTTGATCCTGATTCGAGATGGGGGGAGGGGAATGAATACTTGTAAATATTCACTGGAGAGGAAAAGCATTTCCTGCCCACCTCTAGGCAGAATATAATCCATATTGCCTCTCAATAGAGGTTGCATTAGTGTTAAACTGATACTACATTGGTTGTACAAACGACCTATTGCAGTAACTCAGAAGTAGAGGATCTGTTTGTGTTACCGCTTTTTCTAGGCTTTACACTGATAGGAAATAGGGCTGACAATTAATTGCGATTAACTCAAAAAAATAAAATCACAATTAATTGCACTGCTAAACAATAGAATCCCAATTGAAATTTATTAAATATTTTTGGATTTTTTCTATATTTTCAAATATATGGATTTCTATTACAACACAGAATACAAAGTGTACAGTGCTCACTTGATATTTTATTACGAATATTTGCACTGTAAAAACAAAAGAAATTGTATTTTTCAATTAATGTCATACAAGTACCATAGTGCAATCTCTTTATCCTGAAAGTGTAACTTACAAATGCAGATTTTTTTTTGTTACATAACTGCTCTCAAAAACAAAACAATGTAAAACTTTAGAGCCTACAAGTCCACTCAGTCCTACTTCTTGTTCAGCCAATCACTCAGACAAACAAGTTTGTTTATATTTGCAGGAGATAATGCTGCCTGCTTCTTATTTACATCACCTGAAAGTGAGAACAGGTGTTCACACGGCACTTTTGTAGCTGGCGTTGCAAGGTATTTATGTGCCAGATATGCTAAACATTCAGATGCTCCTTCATGCTTCGGTCACCATTCCAGAGGACATGCTTCCATGCTGCTGATGCTCGTTAAAAAATAATGCATTAAATTTGTGACTGAACTTCTTGGGGGAGAACCATACATCTTCGGCTCTGTTTTACCCACATCCTGTCATATATTTAATGTTATAGCAGTCTTGGATGATGACCCAGCACATGTTTGTTTTAAGAACACTTTCACTGCAGATTTGACAAAACAAAGAAGATATCAATGTGAGATTTCTAAAAATAGCAACAGCACTCAACCCGAGGTTTAAGAAGCTGAAGTGCCTTCCAAAATCTGAGAGGGACGAGGTGTGGCGCAGGCTTTCAGAAGTCTTAAAAGACCAATACATCAATGCGGAAACTAAGAACCCAAACTACCAAAAAAGAAAATCAACCTTCTGCTGGTGGCATCTGACTCAGATGATGAAAACGAACATGCGTCAGTCCGCACTGCTTTGGATCCTTATTGAGCAGAACTCGTCATCAGCATGGATGCATGTCCTCTGGAATGATGGTTGAAGATGAAGGGCCATATGACTCTTTAGTGCATCAGGCACATAAATATCTTGCGATACTGGCTACAACAGTGCCATGTGAACGCCTTTCAGGTGACATTGTAAACAAGAAGCAGGCATTATCTCCTGTAAATTGTAACCAAATTTGGTTGTCTGAGCGATTAGCTGAAGTAGGACTGAGTGAACTTGTAGGCTTTCAAGTTTTACATTGTTTTATTTACATTGTTTTATTTTTCAGTGCAGTTATTTTTTGTACATAAAATTCTACATTTGTAAGTTCAACTTTCATGATAAAGAGATTGCATTACAGTACTTGTCTGAGGTGAATTGAAAAATACTATCTTTTGTTTTTACAGTGCAAATATTTGTAATAAAAATAAATATAAAGTGAGCATTGTATACTTTATATTCTGTTGTAATTGACATCAATATATGAAAATGTAGAAACCACCCAAAAATATTTAAATAAATGGTATTCCATGATTGTTTAAGCGGGATTCATTTTTTTTTAATTGCACGATTCATTTTTTTAATCATGTGATTAATTTTTTTAATTGCTTGACAGCCCTAATAGGAAGTATGATAACTTTGATTTCGGAAGGTTATTTTTTCTGGACATACATGTATTCACACATGCACCCCGAGACAGCATCCATCAGATGGTAATAAGGATGAAAAATCCAAGATGAGGGAGGAGAGCTTTATTCTCACTGGTAAATATAAAGACTTCAAAGCAAACAACACCAAAGTTTTCAATCTGTTGGTGAGATAAACAAGTTTTCAAGCTCTGTGTAAGCTCGCAAGCTTGTCTATCTCACCAACAGAAGTTAGTCCAATAGAAGATATCACTTCACACACCTTGTCTCTCTAGTATCCTGGGACCAACACAGCTACAACCACATTGCATACTAAAATGAAAGATGTGAGTTGCCAGAGAACATTATACATACAGCTGAAAGGTACGTGCAAAGCAGGGAACATCAGAGACATAAGTAGGTAAAGGCACTTGTTTAAATTAAAGCTTGTTAAGATTTAATATCAACAATTTAAAAAGTCTAGTTAACCTCACATTTGCTCAAGAAGCCCTACGGAATTTCAGAGAGTTTAAGGCCAGAAGGGGACCATTAGGTCATCTCCTGTATTTCACACCCAACTAAATTTCGCCTAGTTACCCCTGCGTTAACTTGGGTTAGAGTAAACCATTTCAACCCTCAGGAGACGGACTGTTGTGTGCCACAGGCAGAGACCAGGAGAGACCAAAGTGCTACCAATGCTGGAAGCTGAAATTGATTAGGTTGATGATCCTAACTGGTGACCCACACTTTATGCTGCAGAGGAAGATGAAATCCACCCAAAGTCCCTGCCAATCTGACCTGGGGGAGAATTCTTTCCCAACTTCAAATCTGGCCATGAGGAACATCCAAAACACATGAGCAAGACATCAGCCACGCATCTAAGAAAGAAGGTTCTCTGTATCGTCTCAGAACGTTGGTCCACCCTGTCCTGTTTCCTATCTCCAGCTGTCGCTAAGCTGGAATGCTTTAGAGGAAGGTGAAAGGAAACCACAGAATGCATCCAGGGGAAAGAAATTAACAGAGAATGGTAACTTTTCCACCTTGCAGAGCTCTGTAACAGGGATGGAGCTCTCTATCCAAGTCCGTAAGTTGCTTTAAAAATGCTAGTGAGAAGGTCCCATTCTCCAGGCTTCTAAAGTTACTTCTGTAGAACCCTGCGGGTTTCATCCCTATTAAGTTCTGTAGGAATGTTCCATAGGGCATTCCTTTGAGAGACCTTCAGATGCCTGGAAGTGTGAACCCAAAGAAACTATAAACTAGCCCACGTGTGGTTCTGCTGTTATCTGCTTGGATTGTCAAGCTCTTTGGGCAGGGATGGTCTTTTTGTTCTGTGTTTGGGGGCCTGGGCCATGACAGTGGCTCCTTGGCGCTACTGCAACGACACTGATGTTTCTCCTACAGAGCTACAGAAAGCAAATACGTTGTATAACGTCTGCACATGGACCTTGTTGTACCAGCATCCTCTGCACATCACCAGTGATACTTACTCTCTTACCCAAGAGCATGGAACATCCTCTCCAAACCAGCCCTCTGATTCCTTCCTCAAGACCTCTGTGGAACAGCTATTTAAGGATGTGGCTGTACAGGTCAAAGGTCGGTCCCCAGACTGCCGGGAGAGGGGATGAGCTGCTGCCCGCTGCCACTTACAGCTGGCTCGCTGCAATGCCATGCAACGTTTGGCTAATGCAATCGTTGAATTGTTAAACACAAGTGCTCTGTGCCACAAGATCACCACCACAAAAAACATTTCTATCATGATGCCCATGGAAAATTGCCAGCTGATCATGGCCAGGTAGGTGCCAATAGGGACTTCTGATGTTTGTCATCTAAAGAAGGTAACTGACTCAACCATCCAGCTTCCTCCACAACTTGGTTCTGATTCCTGTTTCCCTCCCAACCTCGTTATAATAGTTAACCCACTCATTGGGTTTTGTCTTGAGATCGCAGGCTTTTCAGGAAGAGGCCACCCTTCATTCTGTGTTTGCACGGCTCATGGTGGGATGGGGTCCCAGACAGGATTACAGCTGGGTGGGAATTTTCTGACAATTTGGGGTGTTTTTTATTTTTGATTGAAGAAAAAAACCAAAAAAAAACCACATTGTCAAAAACCAAAACCATTTGAGAAACAGGACGGGGTTCGACGAACTTCCCGACTCGAAACGACGTTGAGAAAACAAAGGTTTGACATTGCCAAAATGAAAAATTCCAGTTCTCCTGTCCAAAACTGCCTTTTGTTTGGAAATTTCAGCTAATTAGGATGTTCAATTGAGCTGTAAAAATGTTTTGGTGTTATTCGGGTTGTGAATATTTTCGAGGCTGGCTCTTCATCCCCAAAAAGTTTTGAACTCTTGAAAATACGCATGGTGTGGGAAAACCATTTCCCACCCAGCTCTAGGCAGGACTGGGGCCTCCAGGTGGTACCTTAACCCAAAGTAACCATCATCATCTCAACAGGAGGGGAGAGGTGGTCTGTACAGGGCTAACATACAAACCATTCTGATGAGGCCCAGGTTAGAGGCGTGAGTCACCTGTTTGCACACACATACTCCATGCGAATTGACCTAGAGTGAGTATAAATGGCAGGGGAGCCGTAGTAGTGCAGCAGAAAATACAGACCCACCAGCTTCAGGGTGGGTTTTTTTTTTGGCCAGGATCACCTGTGCCACCGCGGATGCTGCTGCAGCTACGCTGCTATTTCTCCTTGCGCTGCCTCGATGGGGCAGAGGAGTCGCACCCTGGCTCGTTGTGTAGACGTAGCGGGGGACAGCAGGAACCCACAGCCGGCTGGCAGGAAGCGTGCCAGGCCCCTCCTCTCCTTGGACGAGGGAAGAATGCAGGTCTATCGGGAGACAGGGTGGGAGGGACTGGAGAGAGATTTGGACCTGGTG
This sequence comes from Mauremys reevesii, assembly GCF_016161935.1. Taxonomy (NCBI): domain Eukaryota; kingdom Metazoa; phylum Chordata; order Testudines; family Geoemydidae; genus Mauremys; species Mauremys reevesii. Next base: position 3,940,539 of record NC_052643.1, read on the forward strand.
GATAATGCAAGGCTTCAGCCATTCTGCCAGGGCTGTGGTTCTAAGCAAAGCAGTCCCTGGCCTGAAGTCCACAACCACTAGGGGTGGAGGGATAGCTCAGTGGTTTGAGCATTGGCCTGCTAAACCCAGGGTTATGAGTTCAATCCTTGAGGGGGCCCCTTAGGGATCTAGGGGGAAAATCAGTACTCGGTCCTGCTAGTGAGGGCAGGGGGCTGGACTGGATAGGTATATCTCACTACCCTTTGCCCTTATGCAGCACCTTCTGCTCAAAGCGCTTCACAGCCATTATTGAAGCTCACAACCCCACCCTCCTCTGTAAAAAACAGGGTAACAGACTGAGAAAACTAAACAATTCGCCCAAGGTCACCAAGCAACTCAATGGCAGAGCTGGGAGTAGTAGAACACAGGAGTCCGGACTCTCGGGCTTTAAACCACAGGACCTTCCCGTTCCCTGTACCTAGTAAATCCAGATGCTGAATCTCAGCTGAGCACTCAGACATGAAGTACGAACAAAGAGCCCCACAGATCCCTGTGGGAGAGAGACAGGCCCAGCGGCCTGGGAACATTCGCTGTTTATTTTGCCCGGCCTTGGCATTGATGTTAGCAATGGCTGCTGCCGCCTTTGTCTAGACATTTTGTGTGATTGTCTGACAAAAGATGCGAGCAAACACATTAAACTGCTGGGGGCACATCCAGAGTTGGAGCCTGGCTGGCCGGCTGCTCCCAGACCCACAAGGACGACTTTGAACTTGACAGCAGGATACGGCAGGCGGCTGCTAACCTGCCAGACCTAAACCTCACGCGAGCGCCCCGCACCGAGGCTCGAGACGGGGGAAGCAGAGATCCCATCCCGATCTAATGTGGATCTGAGCTCCCTAGGACGTGGGGGACTGCTGGGCTTCCCCTGTCCACAACTACAACCTGCCTCAAAACTATCACCCAAAGTAATACCCTCCTCCACACCCACCACCTCAGCAACCCATATCCCCCTTCCCCAATTCCCTCCAGCCTGTCAGCACTGGCTCCACCCACAGGTCACTTCCCCCCCCCAGAGTCCCATCATGCTCCTGGCTCTGTCCAGCTGGCCTCCAGCTCCACCTTCCCCACCCCAAGGGACAGCAGCAGGACAAGCCACCGCGGAGACACATTCCTACCTCCCGCCCGTCAGCGGCTGTGCAGTGGCTGCCATTAAGGGGAGCCTCTTCTGAGGCTGCCAGACAGAGCGACCCAGGGGTTCTTGCTAACCCTCACTAACACAGTCAGGGTTCTGAAGGGAGATACCCATCACACCCCATAATGCACCCATGCACGGCAGGTTCTTACCCCCTTTCGTGATCATCGCATTTATCCAGCTTCCTGAGGGACGTAAGCAGGAGCCATGCATCCAACCACCCCCGCAGAAACAAGGCTGTGCTCCTGAGCCAACGAGCCCCGAAGCATCCCTGCTTGCAAGCTGCCCTGTCCCTCTCTTACCACTGCCCTCTTCAGAGAGACACTCTGCTCCATGGGAGCTAATGAGACTCACCTGGGCTGGCTGAGTGGCACTGCACCTCCCTACAGCTGCTAGCACCTCCTCAGTCAGTGGAAGCTGGGACCATTACTGGCTTGAAAGTTTTCCACCTCGCAGGAGTCTGGCTGCTCTGCTACCAAGAGAATTTGGTTGTGGGGACGAAGAGAAAAATCAGAAGAGGAAACATCATAGGTCAGGGGGCCTTTGTGACAAGAGTGCTTATGTCTGTATATACGTAAAGAGTTTATGGCTAACAGGCCAGCAGATGGCACTCAAGGATGGGTATCCTTATTCCTGGGCAGAGCCCAGTTGAAAAGTTTGAGACTGACCAGTTGTCCGCTGGAAAATGCCACTGTCGAAATCAAAACGTTTCCCGGGAATGTGTCGATTTCGACAAAATTTGATGGGGACAAAATCAGACTGATTCTCTCTCATTTCAGTGATGTTGAATGAATGAATGAATGAATAATTCATTCCAATAACCAAAGCACAACATTGCTTCAATGCACTTTGGCTATTGTGTGTGCTTCTATTTAATATTTGTATTAGAACGACAAAAGTATCTAGATTGAACGTGTTTAACAACACCGATTGCCACTGAGTGGATCAGGCTCTTAACACAGCCTCTGAACGCCGCTGTAACGGTTTGCACGTGGACACAGGCCCAGTTTGGCTGTCACAGCCAAATACGTTTTACAAGCCCTAGTGTGGACGAGGTCATACGGCCAATAAAAAGTGCAAACGATCTCCGGACCTGAGCAGCAGCTGTGTTTGGAGACAGGCTCCACTGAAGGTTCTTTACAGCTAAAAACCAGTTTCTTGCCCCAAAAGAATTTACAAACAGTACAGGCCCCAAAGCTTTGTTTTCTCTTCTCCCCTTGCTCAGATCTGCAGAAGAGGCATGTTGTGTCACTGAAAGCAGATCCATAAGGAAACTGACTCAGAGGCTACAGCTTCTCCTCCATAGCCTCAAGCTCAAGTCTCACATCGCCCTCCAGTGGGTATTTGCAGTACCTTTCCCAGGCCTGAAGAAGATCTCTGTGTAAACTTGTCTCTCTGTCTCCAACTGAAGCTGGTCCACTAAAAGATATCACCTCACCCCACCCCGTCTCTCTAGTTCGCAGACGGCTGGAAATACTGACTCTGTGTGTGCAAATGCAGATCAAAGCCGATCCAAAGGACCAGTGAAGTCACTGGACAGACTCAAGTTTAGATGAAGCCCTTATCATCTGAGAAGGCCTCTGAATAGGAGAGCTGGATGGGTCTTTGTAGATTCCTCCTTGGTGACGTCTCGGTCAGATATTCAATTCTGAAGTCACACATTATTAAGCAGCTGAGCAGAATCCAAAGTCGGAAAGTAAAGAGAAGCTATAGATTTCTATCCAGGCTGTGCTCTCTGGGCTTCTTCCTGGGGCTGATGGAAGTCTCAGCAGCCCGAATGCAACTGAAGGATTTCCTTGCTATGCACAATGGAAATCTGACTCGCTCTCCAATACCTCTGCTGGCTCAGCTCAGGAGCAGGCTTCATAGACTAGTCAGGGAACCTCGGCCAGTGACTTCTGCATCAAGCCCATAACATCTGTTTATGAATGTCTTGATTTAAAGGCGTCACATGACGGGGACCCCACCATGCCCACTGGTAAGTTGTTCTAATGGTGAATTACCCTCAGTTAAAAAACGGGTTCCTCATTGCTTGTGTGAATTTTTCTAGCCTCAGTTTCCTGCCTTTGGATCTCTGCCACTTTCAAAAACGGTCTATTATCAGAAATCTCTTCCCCAAGTAGGCATGAGTAGACCATGATCCAGTCACCTTCTCTTGGATAAACTAAATAGACTGATCTTGGTTAGTCTCCTACTAGCTTTCCAGACCAGAAATTGCGCTTGTAGCATTTTTCTGAACCTTTTCCACTTTGTCAACATTCTTTTTGAAGAGTGGATGCTAGAACTGGACACAGTTGTCCAGCGATCGGTTCACTGATGCTCCATACAGAGGTAATACCACCTCCCTACTCCTACCCGATACTCCCCTGCTTATACATCCAAGGGTCGTATTTGCCCTCTTAGCTACAGCACTGCCCTGGGCACTCATGTAAAATTGGTTATCCACCGAGACCCCAAAATCCTTCTCAGAGACATTTCTCCAAATGACTGCGTCCTGGAGAGCAAAGCATAAACAAGAACCAATGGCCAGAAGCCGAAGCCAGACAAATTCAAATTAGACACTATTTTTTTTTTAACAATGAGGGTGATTAACCATAGGGGGAGTGGTGGAGTCTCCATCAATTGAGGTCTTCAGATCAAGACTTTATGGAAGAGATGCTTTAGCCAAACACAAGTTATTGGGCTCACTACAAGGGTAACTGGGTGAAATACTGGCTGTGAAATACAGGTCAGATGAGATGATCTAACTGTCCTTTCTGGCCTTAAACTCTATGAATTCTGGCCTTAATCATAAGGGTGACTGTGACAGTCTGTACCCCTATCATAGTCCTGTAAAATGGGTGAACATACATTTTGTACGAAGTATGACTTGTGAGATATCATTTTCAAGCTCATAATCATAGAATCATAGAATTCAAGATCAGAAGGGACCATTATGATCATCTAGTCTGACCTCCTGCAAGATGCAGGCCACATAAGCCGATCCACCCACTCCTGAAATAATTCTCTCCCTTGACTCTGCTGTTGAATGCTCCAAATCATGATTTAAAGACTTCTAGTAGCAGATAATCCACCAGCAAGCGACCCCTGCCCCATGCTTCGGAGGAAGGCAAAAAACCTCCAGGGCCACTGCCAATCTACCCTGGAGGAAAATTCCTTCCCGACCCCAAATATGGCGATCAGCTGAACCCCGAGCATGCGGGCAAGACTCTCCAGCCAGACCCTCTGGAAAAAGGCTAACAATATCCTATCATTGACCCTTTGTACTAATTACCAGTGTGGCATGTTATTGACCTATTGACTAAACCCGTTATCCTATCATACCATCCCCTCCATAAACTTATCTAGCTTAATCTTAAAGTCATGGAGGTCCTTCGCCCCCACTGTTTCCCTCGGTAGGCTGTTCCAGAATTGCACTCCTCTGATGGTTAGAAACCTTTGTCTAATTTCAAGCCTAAATTTCCTGACTGACGATTTATATCCGTTTGTCCTCGTGTCCACATTAGCACTGAGCTGAAATAATTCCTCTCCTTCCCTGGTATTTATCCCTCTGATATATTTAAAGAGTGCAATCATATCTCCTCTTATCCTTCTTTTGGTTAAGGAAAACAAACCGAGCTCCTCAAGTCTCCTTTCATACGACAGGCTTTCCATTCCTCGGATCATTCTAGTGGCCCTTCTTTGTACCCGTTCCAGTTTGAATCCATCCTTCTTAAACATGGGAGACCAAAACTGCACACAATACTCCAAATGAGGTCTCAGGATAATTTGCTGATCATTATTATCCTGGTTACATGCAATGTTGCCACACAGATTTCAAGTTATAGGATTCCTTTCTATGATACTATTAGACATGTTCGAAGTGGTTGGGATGATTTAGTTGGGGATTGGTCCTGCTTTGAGCAGGGGGTTGGACTAGATACCTCCTGAGGTCCCTCCCAACCCTGATAGTCTATGATTCTATGAAATCTGGAGGGGAGAAGCCACAAACCAGTTCCCCAGAGACAAAAATGTAGCCAACACCTCGGCCAGGCGTCAACAAAATCAAATGGATCATCGCCTGGTTAAGTGGCCACTCTTTGGCAGGAAAGAGGATATGGGTGAAGATTTACATCTTGACAAAGAAACAACTGGGGGTTCCCATCCACATAGACTTTCTGTCTCCTGAACTTCAGCAGGAGATTATTCTCGAAGAACAGAAAGAGCTAAAAATTGAGAGAGGAGATGCTCCTAATGGTTCATTTCTCTCTTCCTATGGCATCCACGACACCTGAAGAACAAAGGAAACAGCTTTGGACTGGGGGAGGGATCCTGCCTGAAACATTCAGCCAATAAGATTGTGGTGAGAGACACCTTGACTTTTAATTCCCTCCAGCTTGTTCGGTTAGGCATTAGTTGCAATTTACTTTTATTTTCCTGTAACCAATTCTGACTTTTATGCTTCATTACTTGTCCTCACTTAAAATCCATCATTCTGTAGTTAATAAACTAGTTTTACTGTTTTATCTAGACCAGGCTGCTTGGATTGAAGTGTTAGGAAAGCTCCATTTTTTGGATACAGGATCTGTGCACATCATTTTCTATTAATAAGATGACCAACTTTCTATGAGCTTGTGTTGTCCAGGAGAGGGCTGGGCAGTACAAGGCACATTTCTGGGGGAAAGTCTGGGACTGGGAATTTGCAGGTGTTGCTCTGCAGTGTAATTCAAGGGTGGCTGGCTGTAGAACGCCTGCAGTATATCCTGTGTGTGATCACAGCCGGAGTGGTGGTTCTCACAGCGAAGCAGGGTAAAAGGAACCCTAGGTTGGAGAACGGAGGGGACACAGCTGTTCACCAGGTCAGACTGTACCCTGGGTATGTCGCAGTGACCTGTTATTCTTTATTCATAGATGTGTGACCTTGCATCTGGCAGCGTTAAAATGGGTTTGTATCAGTAAAGCCATCAGACTGTGCAAGTGACAGAAGAAGCAGATATAAAAACAAAAATACCACGACCAACAGTACTCAGTAAAAAAACATGAAAAATAATGAATATTGCTGTTAACTTGTTATTTGAAGAAAGGAATTTTTCCATGTAATCACAAATACATGTTCCTATTTTTTGGTAGACACGTGTTAGTCTCCAGGTAGCCCGGTTCGATCTCAGTACCTGTTCTCCATTACCTAGTTGTAATGCACCTGGGAAATGTAGCCACTTGGAATTAAATGGCACAAGCTAGTTTTCAAGAAAATAATGTTCATTTATTAGATACACTCAAAAAAGCAACACAGCGAAGTTGGAGATTGTACATGAGTTACACGCACAAACACACACACACCCTCTAGATACACTTTGACGAATAAAAATAGAGCTTACATCCTACACATCTTCCGTTTCAATTCCATCACTTTGCCGAAGCGTCACCAGTAACGTTCTAGCAGAGGACCCATCAGTAGTGGGAGTGCACAAACCTGGCATCAGGCCCGCAGCTTCTCGGTTAAGGTGGTGGCAAATGACCCAGCTTTTTGGAACAGTAGCAGCAATCCATGCATTGCCCAAGGGTGGAGGCCAGGATCAGTTTGGATGGACAGTACAGCCGACTGCTACAATTCTACCTGCTCTGATGAACAGGCGAGGGGGGGTGGCATAAATACAGCTCTCAACTATATTCTTCATTAAATATCTCTAATCCCATCCTCTGTCACGTTCGTCATGCCTGTCTCTCAATGAGCGCTGAGCATCACACGTGGCAGGTAACACTCTTGTTTGCTACAGCAGCTGGATTGCACACAGGTCCGGCAAGCTAACAGTGTCTGCTACGCGTGGCCGTTCGGAGGTCACCGCCTCCTCTGTGGAGGGATGCAGGTGGCTTGTTCACAGTGAGAGGAGCCACAAGACGAGTGCAGCACCATGGCAATAGAGGCCATCTTTTATTAGTGGCTTTTAACACCAAGGGCACAAAGGTGCAGGGCGGGCGGGGTCCCCCTTTTCCCCCCCCCATCCCTCCCCGACAAGGTGCAACATAGCTGTGAGGACCGCTCCACGCCCCGTCCAGGGCAAATCACCCAGCTGTGGATCTGACCCAGCCACCCACAGCGAGTGGAAGAGTGCAGTCCCACGGGGGATGAAGGATCAGCTTACGGGGAAGGTAACCATTCGACAGGGCGCTGTGACTACGACATAGCAGCAGTCCTGGACAGCTCCTCTTCCTGAGTCACAGGCATGACTGGACCAGTCACTTGCCTGTGTCTGATCCCAATTGGTGCTTGACCCAGGCACGCCAGAGAGCTGGAATAGTTTTCCGAGCGGAGGGCAGCTGCTCTGTGGTAGTGCTGCTGAGGGCTTCCCCGCGGTTACCCCATCTGCCCTGCTTTCCAGAGCGAGGGCGGGTTGAGTACTTGCACCTCAGGGGAGATGGGCTCCCCGGCCCTTCCTGAGACGAGCACCTTGGGGCGATCAACGTGAGGTGTCTCACTGGGGCCGGGCACTGAGAACCCTGCAGCAGCCAGAGCCCATGGGGAAGGCAGCGACGGACAGATGAACATAAATAAATGGAGCTGTGTCGGGGAAGGCTGGAAAGCTCCCCCAGGGTGTTGTTGGACTCACGGACACTGGCCCTGGAGCGAGGGGCTCTCCAGGAGCCGGGGCTAGCTCCCGGAGATGGACATTTTGGGCGTGGCGAAGAGCGGCTCGTTCAATGGCGGCCAGGACGGCTGCTGCTGACTGAGCTCCTGCTCCAGCCTCTTGAACAGCTTCTTGGAGGCCTTCTTCCGGCGCAGCTGCCGCAGGCAATTGAGCATGCCGTGATCCAGGGCGGTCTGGAGGGGGAGGACGAGAGGGACGTGGGGTCAGGGCAGGGAATGTGGGGAGAACGGGGGGAAGCTCATACCAGTGTCAAGCTCCCTTCCCAACACACCCACAGCATTCCAGTGGAAGGGAACGGCTCATCGGCCGCCTGTCCCTGGGAGGACAGGCCTGGATCAGGGCTGTGCTGGGGAGCAGGTCAGAAGGGCCCAGGCAGGGAGCCCATACTCATGCCAATCCAGAGGGGTCCCCCTGACCGATGCACTCTGTAGCACTGATTGGCTCTAGAACCGCAGTCCCCAAACTTCTGAGGGTGGCACCCCCCTTACCCCATCCGCACTTCCCCACCGAGCCGGGGCTGGGAGTGGGGCTGCGGCTTGGGGGTGGGTGGGTGGGAGGGAGGAGGGAGAGATGCGGACAGAGTAAGGGGGCTGAGGCTGGGAGTGGGTTTGGGGGCGGGAGCAGAGCTGCAGCGAGGCTGTGGTGGGGGCTGGCAGTCAGGCCCCTGGCCAGGTACGGCTCCACTCCCGGCCTTGCCCTCAGCCTTGGCCCTGGGCTGTGGCCAGGGCTGTGTGGGGCAGGGGCCGTGGCTGGGAGCCTGACTGGAGCAGAGCTGGGGTCGGGTAGGGGCTGGGTGGAGCTCCCCCCCACCTTCGTGGGGACTAGCCTGGACCCTGCCGCACCCACCGGACGGTCCTCCACACTCCCCTAGGGGGGCGCGCCCCACACTTTGGGGACCTCTGCTCTAGGAGAAGCAGTGCCCAGCACTCCCCAGCCCATTGGGAACATTGACCCGTGGGGGGCCCAGTGATGGGCACTAGTAAGGGTGGGGTCCCACAGGAACCCTGTCCCCATAGCCGGGCGTTCACCCTGAATTCAGCCCCCACCCCCCTCCTACCTCCAGCATGAAGGCTGTGAAGAAGTTGAGTGTGGCCACGCCTAGCAGCAGCATCTTGAAGCTCATGTCGTTTATGTCTTTCAGCTCCAGCATGGCTTTCACGAAGCCCAGCGGGTAAAGAGTTATCCCGATCATCAGGCCGAAGAGAGCGACAAGGACAAGCAGGAACGGCACTGGGGGGGCAAGAGAAGACATCACGGACCCAGGACACGCCGGGCCGGTTACAGGAGCCAAGTGACCCCGGGAACCCCCGACCCCGCTACAGAGAAGAGGTGCGGAGAGGAGGCCGGCTGGGCTCTTACCGTTGGTGTACAGTGGCTCCCGGAAGGGGTACCCCTTGGACATGGCGACGGCGAGGATCAGGTACTGGAAGCCCGAGATGCAGAACACCACGGTGTTCTCGTAGTTGGGCAGGTTCTGCGGGGCGCTCACCGTGCTGTTCAGTGGGACGTACCTGGGCGAGAAGTAGGAGAGGGGCAAGGATCAGGCACGAGCCTCTGACCGCGGACAGCGGCGCAGTCCAGCGGGATCTGCCTGCAACGTGCAGCTGGCTTGGCCTGGAGTGAGCCTCTGCAGAGAGCAGCATTTGGTTCCCAGCTGAGGATTAGACGACAAGAAACCCCCATGCTTCAGGGCATGACCCATCTGACGGGGGTTAGGAAGGAACTTCCTCTGGGGGCAGGTTGCTCTTCCAGCGCCTGACGCAGGTGGTGCTGGCCAGGGAGGAGGGAGGATACCCCCAGCTCTGATTCAGTCTGGGGATTCCCAGCACGGTACCTTTCATGAGGCCAAAATGGGCTTGTGTGTCCCCCCCGCCCCTTTTAGCTGCTGTGGCCGGTTCCAGGCAAGGGCAGACACTTACCAGCTCTGTGAGACTGTGACAAAGTAACTCATGACTTGAACCGTGATCAGCAGAGCTGTCTGGAGGAGAAGGCTGCCGAGGACAACGATACTGATCAGTGCCCCTTGGGGGCGCATTGTGCCCAGCTCCTTGGCAGGTCTGGTCCGGCCCATCAGCACAGTCACGGTCATAGTGATGAGCAGGTCAAAAAAGAGGAACTGGAAGTCACTCAGGTTGGTGTTAATCTGGGCGTGGGCAGGAAAGAAGGAGAAATGGGATATTCCATCAGGAGCAGACTGGGCAGTGGGGTACAGAGCCTCATCTCGAGGTCACTGGTTCAAATCCAGCAGTGACAGAAAGTCACTAAAGCAGAATCTTGTGAGGAAAGACCCAAATTCAACATACGGCAACAGATCAGTGGCTGACTAGGACATTACGGTGGCTGCTCCGCTGCAGAGCTCAGCTGCTCAGACTGGCCTGGGTTATGAAAAGCACAGGCCCTGCCTAGCTGAGCTAAAGCAGAATCCCAGTTTGCTGTTGGCAGTAAAGGGGGCTATGACACATGGTCGGGCAGTTCCATTTCCAGCAGGCAGTGGTGCATTATGGTCTCTATCGTTCTCTCTTTCAAAGTTACAAACACCAGTTTACACAGAGGACCCCAAAACCCGTCCCACATCACAGGACGCTCCCCTCCCCAACCTCTGAGCCCCCCACCCCCCTGACACACATGCCTCCCTCCGCTCATTCATCTCAACCAACCCCCACTTTTCCCGAGTGCCGCTGCTGCAGCCGAGGCCTGGAGGAGACCTCCTCTGAAACCCGCCCCCTCTCACTGGAGGGGGGGCTCTTGGAGACACTGAGGAGCACGGGCGCTCGTGTTTTGCCCCCTCGGGACCCCCAGCTCTGGCAGCAGGCTGGTGAAAGGGGCTCGACTGAATCCTCAGCGATCCGGGGCCTCTGTTTATACCTGGAACAGCAGTGCTACTTCCCCTCCATTCAACCAGCGCACCTCGCCCTGGCCCTGACTGGACACCCAACATTTCTCAGGGCACCAGGAGAGCTCAGTCTCCAGGCCCGTTTGACTCTTGGCCCCTCTGCCCATGCTCCCAACGCAGCCAGCTCCATCACCTCACTTGCCCTGGCCAGCAAGCTGTGAGACAGTGGCAAGCAAGAGGCCCTAGCCGGATTCAAACCAGGGAGTCTAGAGGTGGGAGGCTCCAGGTTCTCCTTACAGCTTCCCAGAACCAGCCAGTCCCCCTTTCTCCTCTGACCCACCAATGATGGTGCCCAAAACACTCACCGTGTAGAGTAGAAGCACTGAGACAAATTGCACCAGGCTGTACAGAGCCATGTACTTAAAAACCCCAAAGGAGGTGACCAGAGAACATCGGCCTTCCCTGAAAGAGAGATCAGAAAGACTTGGACCCGCCATTCGTGGACAAGGGGGCCAGCAGTTCTGTGCAGGGGGAGAGGTATGAGTCGACTGGACTCCATTTTGGAGCAGGGAGAAAGACCAGGTTTGTGGGTCAAGCAGCCGCCTCCATGGATAGTTCAAAAACCCCTAAGTGACATAGCCCCTGGGCTAGGGGCCAGGAGGAGGGGACAGAGTGAGGGGAAGGGGTGATAGCAGCCAGCCTAGGACCTAGTGCAGGTCATGGATACACCCCGCAGGGTGAAGAGGAGAGAGGGCAAGGGGTGAAATATCAGGAAACACTATTTCACTAGGAGGGTGGTGAAGCACTGGAATGGGTTCCCTAAGGAGATGGTGCAATCTTCATCCTTACAGGTTTTTAAGGTCAGGCTTGACAAAGCCCTGGCTGGGATGATTTAGTTGGGTTTGGTCCTGCTTTGAGCAGGGGGTTGGACTAGATACCTCCTGAGGTCCCTTCCAGCCCTGATCTTCTATGATTCTATGATCAGGGAACGGGGAGTCAGAGACCACGGAGATTCTCAGAATATTGTTAATTAATATCAATTAATCCCCGCATTCCAGGCCACACCCTGGCAGACAATACACGTCCTTCCAGCCAATTTGCCAACCCCTTGCCATGTTCACATCTCCACCTTGACCCCACGTTCCATTCTCCCCATCCCGACATGCAATTCCGTGGTTCCTGGAGGACGAAGCCCACCTTATGACCAGAGGCACACACTCGATGTTGGCGATTCTGGAGGTGAACGGTGAAGCCACGGAGGCCTCCGCCTCCGAGAGAGAGATCCCCACGTCGGCCGCCTTCAGCGCTCCGCAGTCGTTGGCGCCGTCCCCACACATCCCCACGCAATAGCTGTGGCAAGAGACACGCACACACGAACAGTATAAGCCAAAGGATTCCCACCTCCTCCCTGCCAGGAAACGGAGCACCCTGGATCGGAAAACGTTGGGCACTTCGTATTAAAAGCACTGACGGTACATTGAGATCTGCCGATAAAGGCACCAGGCCCGTGCAAAGCTCTTCATAGCAACAAGCTTCAGCAACCCACTGGGAGATGGGCTAGAATGATCATCAGTCCCATTTTACAGATAGGGAAATGGAGGCACAGAGAGGGGGGGACCAAGTTGCCCCAGAATCAGTGGCAGAGTCAGGAGTAGAACCCAGGAGTCTGACTCCCTGCCCTGCCCCCATTTAATTACAAAACATTTTTCCCCATAAAAGTCATTCCATAAAGATCAACTCAAATCCCCTTACAGGAGGGGAGACACTTGCAACCTGGTAGAACGTTCAGATTGTCGTCTCCTCGGGGCAGGGACCTAGTGCCTCTATTAATAAGGGCAACACACGCTTGCACCTGTCACATGCAGCAACTTCAGCCTGCACTGACTCTGGAAAAAGATGAGGGTGCTCGGCATTTCACAGAATCCACAGATTAAAGCCAGAAGGGACACTCAGGACCATCTAGCCTGACTTCCTACATAACCCAGGCCAGAGAATTTCATGCAGCGATCCCTGTTTCAAGCCCATAACTTCTGTTGGCGCTAAGGGCGTATTTTTCAGGACGACACCCATTCTTAGACAGTTCACGTGAAGGAGAATCCACCACACCTCTAGGTAAATTGCACCAATGGTTTAATGGCCCTCACGGCGCCTTATTTCTACTATGAATTTGTCCAACTTCCGGCCACTGGATCTTGCTATGCGCCGTTTGCTGCTAGATGAAACAGTATCAGAAATGCCTACTGCCGCATGCATACCAGTGGGACTGCAATCAACTCACTTCTTACATTTCTTTGGACCTATGTAAGTACTAAAAAAAAAAAAAACCCTGAAAGAGCTGAAATGCTTATTTTATTAAAAAAAAATCTTCCATCCCCTGGACAATAACTCTGTACTTAAAACTGTTTAGATTCAAGTCAATAAGAGAAGTCGATTCAGCTTTAAGGACAAATGCGCTAATTTCTCAATTACTTAGATTAACTAAATTTATGTCATTTGTGTAAAATATTAACTGGATTTTATTATTTTTTGGGTCACACAGTGGAGCTGCAGTCAGAGAACAACCCCCTTGGCGCTAGGCGCTGCACAACTCAGAACAAAAAGAGAGGCCCTGCCCCAGAGAGGTTAGAATTGGTTTCTTCGCGCTGATCTGAAAAAGGCCCAGGTTCCGGAATTCCAGGTTCTCCTGGCAGTTTACACGCAAGTCTTGTCTACACAGGACTTCTTTGCCAAAGTTTTCCTGCCTTCACCTCTGGGTGCAGCTCCACAAACAGGAGCAACAATGGGAACGCTTGTGTAGCCAAAGGGCCTGTGTCTAACCACCGCCTCACGCAGGGCGAGGCAACGCCAGGGCGTGAAGTACAGCTGGTTAAGCACTCATCTCTGCGGCCATTGGTGGAGACGGACCAGTTGTAGCAACAATGGTAAGTTTTTGGCAGACAAGTTTTGTGTTGTTGACGCCTTAGATCCCACAGCTCCCTGCACTGCTGGAAGTGCTAGTAACGTCAGTACACGATGCAGGTTGTACTGAGACCCTGACAAATTTCAAAGAGGATGGATCTAGACTGTCCTCAGTGGCGGCAGATGACAGAACAAGGAACAATGGTCTCAAGTTGCAGTGGGGGAGGTTTAGGTTGGATATTAGGAAAACCTATTTCACTAGGAGGGTGGTGAAGCACTGGAATGGGTTCCCTAGGGAGGTGGTGGAATCTCCTTCCTTAGAGGTTTTTAAGGTCAGGCTTGACAAAAACCTGGCTGGGATGATTTAGCTGGGGATTGGTCCTGCTTTGAGCAGGGGGTTGGACTAGATACCTCCTGAGGTCCCTTCCAATCCTGATATTCTGTGATTCTAAGTGCTGTCTGCCTCGAAGATGGGCTGATTTGTAGCTGGGATACTCCAGTGGCTTACAATGTAATGAGAGAGAAGCTCTCAGTCTGTCTGATCAAAAGGAGGAAAATAAAATTTAAACCCGGTGATAGTGTGGGAAAATCGATAATTCCAAGTGCTGTCAGAGAAAGTTTCTTTCCCTCTGGCTTAAAAAACCCCCACAAGATCTCCCCTTCCAAAACAGCCAAAGCACCTGAGCATTTGAGTTCCAAGTCCTCTAGGACCTTCCTAAGGGTTTCTTGAATCCTGACTTCTTCTCTCTCCCTCGCAATCTGGAGTTAAATCATTGTTTCCACCTGCCTACAGAAACCAGAGATGGGTCTGGACCAAAAGCCAGGCTCTCAACAAGCTCGGACCTCGGGGAAAACTCAGATTTGAACGTCACAGCTCAGACTCCCTCCTCCATCAAAGGGCCAAACACCTGTGAATTTGGGGAAAAGGCTGGATCTAGGCTTTGCAGCATGAAAGTAGGGTTTTGGGTGGGGGGAGGGAAAAGATGGAAATGGATCCAATGGCGTGGTCGGTCGGAAGTTGATTTCACAGCTGCCAAGAGCCCATGGGAAAGGAAGCGTCCTGCTTTGCATTGACAAGAGGTCGCTTTGGAAGGAAGCGTTAGGTCTTACACCGTCTTGTCATCCTCCTCTTCCCCCCAACTTACTTCAGGTCTTGTAACCTGCAAACCAGCTGTGTTTTCTGGTCAGGCGACATGCGAGCGAAAATCGTGGCCTGAATCAGGATCTAAAAGGGAAAGGGCTTCATGATCAGTTAAGTCACGGCATCCGAAGCACTTAGGCAGAGCAACAGCCAGCGGGGGCTACTGAGTAGAGACTAGCGGACCACAGGCAATGGGGCGATTGCCCGAGAGAAGGGCCCCTCTCCTTGCTGGTGTGACTCTGGTCCCCGGATTGCTTCCACGGTGGTTAGGTTGGGGGCGGTGGATCGTGGCGAGCAATGTGGCTATGTAGTATCCGCTGCTGGTTCCCATGGGGACTCGGGAACGTTTGTTCCAGTGATGGTGGGAACCCGCAGGAGAGGTTCCTAGCCGTGGGTGGTGGGTATCATAGGCTGGGGGAGGCAGTGCCTCCCCAAACAGCCAGGTGTGGCCCCACCCATGCTCTGCCCCCAGGTCCCCTTCTGCGGCTCCCCGTGTGGTGGCCCTGGCTTGCGCTGCCCGCCCTCCTGGTGCTGGGGGGCGCTAACTGGGGGCAAGGGCTGGCGGCCGCGGTGGGGGGGCTCTGGGCTCTTGGGTGGGGCCAGGGGCTCGCCTCCCCCAGCTGGCAGTTCACGTATCACCCATGCTCCTAGCTGCAATGACACAGGGCCCTGAAATCCTACAAGGCAGGGGCTGCCTCCTTACCCGATCTGCAGGGAGACAAACTCATGGCAGCCCGGGAACGCTGCAGCTTGTGTGTCTCTGCTCTGCTACTGCCAGGCATGGGCAGAAAACAAGGAGGGGAAGCGTAAAGCCCAGACTGGTGGTGGGCAGGAGACCTTCGCCGTCCCCACTGCCCAGCAGCCGCAAGGCAGGCTTCACCTCCAGCAGGCTGCTTACATGAGATGGAGGAGGCGGGAGAGGGAAGGACTCACCCTGGGGAGCAGGTGGGGGAAGTGGTCACAGACCACGGCGAAGGATTTCCCGTTCAGTGCCAAGTGGCAGGGCTGCTGCTCGAGGAAACAGCCGTCCTGCTGGTACAGGCCCTGCGGAGCAAACCAGACCGGCAGCCGCTCAGCTCTTCGCTGACTTCACTTCTTTCCACAATCTAACCTAGCCCCAGTGTCTGGTCAGCGGTGGGGGGAGCAGGGAGATCATCCCTCCCACACCAAAACGAGAGCGGGGTTTGGATCGAGCTGGGCCACCCCGTCGGCCCCAGATCAGGGTCGCGCCCTGATCCACGACCCAGTCCCCAGCTCGCTGAGCCCGAGAGGCGGCTCCTTGGAGATGCCCTGCCCTGGCTGAGGAAGCGCAGGCTAGATCAGATCCCGCTGCCCAACGCAGCCGGAAGTTCGGGGCAGCCACGCCTGCCGGGCTCCGGTCTGGGCCTGCCTGTTCCGGCGTGAGGGGGTCAGCTACAGTTCAGGGATGAGTATGTCCTTGGGGGTGGGGAACCGGCCTGCCTGCAGGAGCAAGATACAGGACACTTGTACAGCTCCCAGCACAACGGGGCCCAGCTCCTGACAGGCACCTCTGAGCAACAAAACACTGCAGATAAGGAAGAGGAAAGGACGAGGGCAAGTTAGTGAGTCCCACTGCAGGGCTCTGGAGTCCCTGTGCTGTGGGACGTGTGGCATCCAGCTCTCTGCTCACCACTGCACCAGCTGGATGCCTCACAAGCCCAGCTGGGGGGGGATGGGGGCCGAAGAGGGATCTTGCATGGCCCTGTTTGTTCCATACCCCATAATATTGCATGGGGGGAAGGGATTCACGCACAAGGCTGTTGGGTTTTCCTGCCGGGTCTCACCTGTGGCCGCTCCGGCCCCAGGGGGTCGTCGGAGAGGATGAATTTGAGGGCGGCGGGTTTGTCGTGGCTGGGTGGCAAGGCGTTCACGAACACCACCCGCTCCTTCAGCTCCACCATCCGGCAGCTCTTGGCCACGTTCACCGCGGTCAGCATGTTGTCCCCTGGCACGGGGAGAGGAACGGGGGAGTTCACACCTCTCAGAGCAGCGCGGCATCGGCTCGGGGTTTCACAACCAGAACCAGGCTTAACACGGCTGCTCTTCCCAAGGGTTTTAATAAATAAGAGACCCCAAACACATGAGCCTCCCAGTCCCCTTCCCCCTGTGAAGGGGGGTCTGGTTGCTAGCTCCATTTTACAGATGAATAGACTAAGGAACAGAACAACTAGCCCAAGGCCAGAGTCAGTGGCAGAGCCAAAAACAGAACCCAGGACTCCTGGCTCCCAGTCCCCTGCTCTAACCACTAGACCCCACACTTATTCCTTTACAGTTGCAATGAGCTTTAAACACATGATCCGTTCCACAGATCCGGCCTCTCCCGTCCCCACCCCAGAAGCAGCTCTGCCGGTTACCTGTCACCATGACGGTGCGGATGTTTGCGCTCCTCAGCAGGTGGATCACGGGGGCCGTCTCTGCCTTGAGGACGTTTCTCATCACTAGGAAGCCAAGGAGAGTCATTCCACTCTCTACGGCATCCCTGCCAGGACACAACAGGGCACTCGGCGTAAGTGTCGGATGCCAGCACAAGGTTAGGGGAATGAATTAGCCTGGCAGTTACTTTAGTGTCTGATTCTTTAAAAGCCATTTAGATCTCCTAATATTCATAGATTCAGGTCAGAAGGGACCATTGTGAGCATCTAGCCTGACCTCCTAGAACACAGGCCAGAGAACTTCCGTGAATTGATTTTTGTTTCAGTGCTGACCCTAGAGCTACGCCAACAAATGATTTTTCGGTTTGCCGATAATTCCAAACAAACAAAAAAAATCATTTTGGGTTGAATGAAACTTTTGACCATTTTTCAACAGTTTTGATCAGTTTAATAAATGTAAAGAACATTTTTAAATGAAGTCTTGGATTAAAAAAAAATAATAATAAAAAAAATCCCCCCCCCAAAAAAACATTTCAATTTTTTGATTTATGGTTCTTCTCCCTCGTCCCCCCCACAGCTGGGACAATTCAGTGAAACAGACACACATTTGTGAAATGGTGCAGTGTCGCCGAAGCAACTTTTTTCTTCTCAGAAAAGAATTTCGGTCAAAAACTTTTGCCCAGCTCCAGCTGACTCAGGGAACTTGAAGTGCCCCAAGGATCACACAGGGAACGGAAGGAGGAGAGGAAAGTGAGAAGGAAGGAAAACGTCACACAGGCTCACACACCTCGTCAGCTGCTGAGCTTCCTCAAAGGTTTTGACGGCAGCTAGAGTTTTGCAGGCGAGCCCCAGGACCCGGTAACCATCTGTAGTGTAGTGTCGTAACAACTGGGAGAAATCCAGAGGGACTGCAAGGAAGGGCTGTATCAGCAACGCAGACTAGGGACCACATGCAGAACCAGTCTGGGAACAGTGGCTGATATCAGCACTTTCAGGGCTACTGGAAATTCAAGAGGCCACTCGTTTCATCTACTGCCCACACGGTGGTTTGATCCCTTCCCTTTTGCTCCCAAGATAAGGGGCCGGGAAGTTGAAACAGCTGGCAATCGAGGTACACGATCTAGAGAGATTTGGGTGGCAGAGACTCTTAGCCTTGTTCGGTGAGTACCTGCCCCTCCCGCCTCCCAAGTCCTAAGATGGAGCGACCAATGGGCTCCAACATCAGGCTGCCATAAACAGAGGTGTCGCTATTGTTGCTGCTCATGAAACTTGAACCATTTGCCTCCTCTCTAGGTCGTCTTGGGTGAGCAAAGGGAAATGCCAACGGGTGGTTTCCACTACCGACAGCCAAACCCAGCAGGCAGGTCAGACATCCCTAGTTGTGAGATGTGGGTCCCTGCCTTTTACCTGTTTCTTCCTTACAGAGACTGGCCACCATCTCTGGAGCCCCCTTTATGTACGCCTCTGAAGGGGCGTCGCCAGGCAGCTTCACCAGGACGCTCATCCTCTGCAGGGAGGAGGAGAACGGGAACCGACGGAGAATCCCAACGGACACCTTGTGTTTCTGGGGAGGGAATGGAATCCGTGACTTGCCCAGACAGTGCCAAGTGGTGCTAAGATTACATGGCACATCAGTTGTGGGTGGCACGGGTCCAGCCATACAGTGGCACATACCCACTCGCCAGGAGCACTGCTTGCTTCTGGGGTGGTAGGAATGGCACATCTGAATGGGAGCCGTAGGGGATATTTTTTTGTTGTTGAGAGGGGTGTCAAAAATGCATGTTGTGGGGCTCTGAAATTATTCACGAATTCAGGTTGAATTTGACTAAATAATTTTGACTGAAAAATGATTATTTTTCAAAGTTAAAATGTTTCATTTCAACTTTTCATTTGGGAACAGTGTTGCAAACTCATATTTGGCCAACTAAAAAAAAAAAAGTGGGGGAAAAAAAACCCTCTAAAAAATGGCCAAATCAAAATGAAAAAACTAAAAAAAATTTTCATTTTGTGTTGACCGAAACCTTTTGATCCACTTGAAACAACAAAAGGAAACATTTCATTCTGAATCGACCCGAGAGGTTTTCGTTGATCTGAAACAAAAGGTTTCTGAGTTTTCAATTTGATGAAAAATGTTGAAAAAATTCAGTATGGTTCGAATTGAGCTGATTTCCCCTCCTGGATTTTTCGGGGAGATTCCCTGAACCAAAATAATTTGCTCAGCTCTGGTGCCTCTGCCACGTGAGCTCTTTGGTGTAGCAGAGAAAGGCATGGACACAATCCAACGGCTGGAGGCTGAGCCTAGACCATTTCAGACTGCAAGTGGGGCGTAGATTTTTAGCAGCGAAGGGGGTTAACCATTGGATCAATTTACCCAGGGTCATGGTGGATTCTCCATCACTGGCTATTCTGGAATCAGAAGTGGATGTTTTTCTAGGAGGTATGTGCTGGGAATTGCTTTGGGGCAGTTCTCCAGCCGGTATTATCCAGGGGTCAGACCAGATGGTCACAATGGTCCCCTCTGGAATCTCGGTCACTCCAGCAGCAGGTGCCAACCCAGCAGTTGAGACACTAAGCTGCACAGGGCTGCTCCTCTCTGAAGTACAGTATAAAACAGCCCCTCCATCCCACTTTCAACACTGTGCAATCAGGACACCAGCTAAGCAGGGCCTCACCATGCCGTGGGGTTGTTCTTCCAGAAGGGGCGGCCTCATCACCGCTAGGACCTTTGTCCCGAAGTGCTGGACTGCGCGCAGCTTGGCCTCCTCCCCCGTGGCCTCCTCCAGGATCTGAAACCAACGAAGTTGGGCACTTTAGAACATGCAGCCCCTTTTCTCCAAGCCGAGCATCCATCCCCCACCCAACAGCTGAGCTCGCAGCATCGTGGCTCTCTAAACAAAGGCAGCAATTTGCATTTCAGATGCGGCCTCTTAGGATACGTCTACACAGCGTTTTGGAGTGAGCCTCCCAGCCAGGGTGTGCTAGTGCTTGAAGCCTGGGGTGGGGTGGGCTTCAGAGCCCAGGTTGCGACTTCAAAGCAGTGTCTCTATGGCTGTTTTTCAAGCACTAGCGCAAGGCCTGTTAATCCATCGGCCCCGGGCTGGGACCTGGCTCCAGATTGCTGTGTAGACATACCCTTAGCGTTGCTGACAGAGCTAGAGCTTCCATGGTTTTAATGCACAGACACAGGAGCCGGGACAGTGCTGGATGGAGGAGACAGTAACTCGAAAACATGTTGACATTCTAGATCTACTGATATGATGTTTAAAAAAAGAAGGAAAAAATCCAGCTCTCCCCAGCTGCAGGAGTCGCCTGTGCACAGCTCCTGCCAGCAGCGGAATGCCTGTTTCATTCATTCAGTCACACTTGATCCATGAGGCCGGCAAGTGGGGACAGACTGTGTCTTAGCTAACGTCTCTTTGAATATTTCCAGGAACTGCTCTGACCACCTCTCCTGGGGCCCTGTGAATCTTTGGAATCTTTCCCTAAACTGTAGCCAAAATAACTAGATTTTTTAACCTTCCAGTCTGTGTGGCGTTACTGGATCCAGTGCAGATGAATAATCCTCTGCAGGGCTTTGCTACGGCCTCCCTGAAGTACAATACTTGCACAGCATTTTACAGCACCCTCTGCCCCAGATTTATGTACCGCAGGAGACACTTCTAGTAGATCAAATGTGTTGTTGGAAAAACAAAGTGCTGCAATTTAAGTGGCCTTTTCTCCACTTTCCCAACTGAGGGCACCCCCCGGCTCAAATCGTTGCTGTGTGAGACACGAGACTTTCATCGGTGTTATTGGTTCTGGAGCTATTCTAGACACAACTCCCACGATCAACATTCATGCCTCCCTGAGCGAAGTCACATGGGCTGGACACCCTCCAGACCGTTCAATGCACAGACAATTCATGAGCGGCAAAGCGCTTCCAGCTACAAACTAAGCAGGTGGCACACACTTCTTCGCCCCAGTGTCTCCATCTCTCTGTTCAGGCCAGCGGGTGCCCTGAACAGCTCCTGGGTGATGCGGGCAGCAAACAAACATGGAGAGCGAGGCCATCCAGGGACCTTGTGCTTTGCTACAAAGGAGGCCTGGGGCTGAGTGCCAGAGTCCTGCACTCTGAGAGCAAAAGCACCATGTGTGGCGTGGGGGGAAATGCCCTGGAGCCCTCTGTTAGCCAATGCATACAGATTACACACACAATCACATGAATAGGTATTATGCTCATGGTATTAATATTGTGTCTGTGTTGGGTAATCATATTAAACTGAATCATGCTTATTCCTGCTCACCTGTGCTACGGCGTATACCCCACGATGCCCCAGGACAAGTACAGCTTAGCACTTGGCATAGGCAAATACAGAAACTGTCAAGGGTTAGATGGATGAGCGTTATGTACTAACGTGCAATATCTGGAACAAAAGTACAGTGCGGTGCAAGGAACTAGTGTAAGATGTAGGAAGGCTTTAGGGGGTAGCGTTAAGTCCCGTGATGACTGGCATTTATTATTCAAAACGAGAGAGGGGAAGATACAGGGAGGCACCAAACAAAGCTGGTACCAGCTGGCTAGTTCAACATGAAGTTCAAGTGATGTGAACCGCGTTGTGTAAACAGCCATGCTATAAACGATGGCTAGTTTAAGGCAGGGCCGCCCAGAGGATTCAGGGGGCCTGGGGTCTTCGGCGGCGGGGGGTGCCCGCTGCCAAATTGCCGCCGAAGACCTGGCACTTCGGCGGTGGGTCCTGGGGCGGAAGGGACCCCCCGCTGCGGGACTTCGGGGCACTTCGGCAGCGGGTCCCGGGGCGGAAGGGACCCCCCTGCCATGGGTCTTCGGGGCACTTCGGAGGCGGGTCCCAGGGCGGAAGGACCCCCCGCCACGGGTCTTCGGGGCACTTCGGAGGTGGGTCCTGGGGCAGAAGGACCCCCCGCCACAGGTCTTCGGGGCACTTCGGAGGCGGGTCCCAGGGCGGAAGGACCCCCTGCCGCCGAAGACCCGGAGCAGAAGAAGCTCCAGGGGCCCGGGCCCCGCGAGAGTTTTCCAGGGCTCCCGGAGCGAGTGAAGGACCCCGCTCCAGGGGCCTCGAAAAACTCTCGTGGGGGCCTCTGCAGGGCCAGGGGAAAATTGCCCCACTGCCCCCACCCCTGGGCGACCCTGGTTTAAGGGGACATTTGGGAAGCAGGTCTTCTGCGCAAGGGGAACTGAACACGCTGCAAGAATTCACTTCCTGGTGATGTATTAACTCTTTCTTTCCTGTACCATTTTACTCTGTCTTTAGATGATAACCAAGTCCAGCCAGATTTATTGGGTCTCTTGAACGTTATTAATATTGAACCACAAGCGTAGCCAATCAGTTGGCTACACCTTTCAGTGAATAGTTGGCGAGCCAGGCAGGAGACATTAGCTAAGCATGAGGCAATGGGCCATTTGGATTCAGGATAGTAACCTCATAGTGGTTGGATTTTGGGGACTAGCGGTCCTAACTACACGTGCAGCAGGCTAGCCTGGGTGGGGGGGGGGAAGGGAGTTTATAATAAGTGTTACATTGGCAAAACACCTTAAATAACCAGTTAAACTAATAAAAGCCAACTATTTTTCTGGGCATAAAGCCATACTTGAAGAATATATAAAGACTAATTACAGGGGAATCTTTTTCTGGGCCGGATGCCCAGATACAGCAAAACGTTAAAACAGCAAAATGCCCAAACCCAAGAATTAGCAGTAATGATGGACGAAAATCATAAAAGAGCTCTCAAATCTTTGGTATGAAAACATGCAACTAATTACGGGGCTGGTTCACCCACGCGGGTCACAACCCCGGGATTCTCTCTGTGGAATGAAAGTTAAACAAATAAGGAAACAAGTCAAAGGACTAAAAGGAGGGTTAAAGCTAGAACAAGATCAAAGTGGGAGATTAAAACAGCAAACGGACAATATCAGCCACTGTGATGGAGTTGTACCTTGCTTGTAGTTTACAAGAAATGAAGGGAAGACCAGGAGATTGTCAGGTAAGGTAGGGCCAACAGGAGGGACAGAAGTTAGGCTGGCAAAGACAGGTTAAAAAGCCTTAAAACATGTATTGACTGGCCCAGAATCAGTGCACTGCAGCAAGAAGTGCAGACACAAGCAACAGGGACTTGGGGAACAAATTCCGGTTGTGCAGGGACAGTAGCAGTGCTCACTCTCCTCCCAGAGCGGGGATAAAACCCAGGAGTCCTGGCTCCCAGCCCGCCTGCTCTAACCCACCAAACCCCACGCCCTTCTCAGAGCTGTAACTTTTTATTTGATTTAAAGTGAATGTAGTAATGTGGTATGACCCCACCGTGGGTTCGGCACTGGTCACTACAGTTTCCAGCTCAGAAGAGTGAGAGTCACCTCTGCTACTTGCTTCAGATTTAGAGTCTCTAGGACTATAAATATCAAGGATAGTGACTAACACACTGACATTCACAAGTAACAAGATCTTATAAACTTAATTGTAACTTTAGTCTGTTTTATCGATTTTATAATTACCCAAGCATATAGAAATCCTATAAAGACCAATGCACAAGCTACAAATGTACTTATACAGTACCCTCATCCTTAATGATACTCAAGCTCTGATGGCTGCCTTGCCCATTGAGCCTCAGTAGAGGGATGGTTCCTGCTGGGGTTTTCCCATAGGGAACTCATTTTACCCAATCTGGGCACCTTCTTTTTATAACATGATTCTAATTACACTTCATTAGCATTTACACACATGGTGCACCCTACGTAAAAGAATAAATGGACACAAATCAGACCTCAGGAATGGTAACATACAAAAGCCAGTAGGAGAACACGTCAATCTCCCTGGACAATCAACAACAGATTTAAAAGTAGCCATCCTTCAACAACAACAAACTTCAAAAACAGACTTCAAAGAGAAGCTGCAGAACTACAATTCATTTGCAAATTCAACACCATTAATTTGGGATTGAATAGGGGCTGGGAGTGGCTGGCTCACTACAAAAGAAACTTTCCCTCTCTTGGTATTGACACCTCCTTATCAATTATTGGGAGTGGACCATAGACTAAGGTCAGAGGGGACCATTACGATCATCTAGTCTGTCCTCCTGCTCAACACAGGCTACAGAATCTCACCCACCCACTCCTGTAACAAACCCCTGACCTATGTCTGAGTTTTTGAAGTCCTCAAATCATGGTTTAAAGACCTCAAGGTGCAGAGAATCCTCCAGCAAGTGACCCATGCCCCTCGCTGCAGAGGAAGGCAAAAAACCTTCAGGGCCTCTGCCAATCTGCCCTGGAGGAAAATTCCTTCCCGACCCCCACCCTGATATTTATCTCTCTGATATATTTATAAAGAGCAATCACATCTCCCCTCAGCCTTCTTTTGGTTAGGCTAAACAAGCCAAGCTCTTTGAGTCTCCTTTCATAAGACAGGTTTTCCATTCCTTGGATCATCCTAGTAGCCCTTCTCTGTACCTGTTCCAGTTTGAATTCATCCTTCTTAAACATGGGAGACCCGAACTGCACACAGTATTCCAGATGCGGTCTCACCAGTGCCTTGTATAACGGTACTAACACCTCCTTATCTCTACTGGAAATACCTCACCTGATGCATCCCAAGACCACATTAGCTTTTTTCATGGCCATATCACATTGGCGGCTCGTAGTCATCCTGTGATCAACCAATACTCTGAGGTCCTTCTCCTCCTCTGTTACTTCCAACTAAGGTGACCAGACAGCAAGTGTGAAAAATCGGGACAGAGGGTCGGGGGGTAATAGGAGCCTATATAAGAAAAAGACCCCAAAATCGGGACTGTCCCTATAAAATTGGGACATCTGGTCACCCTACTTCCAACTGATGCATCCCCAATTTATAACAAAAATTCTTGTTATTAATCCACCCTGACTGAACTGGCCTTGTCAACACTGGGTATCTTTTAAGCAAAAAATGACTCTTAATGTTAATTTTTTGCAGTACCACAGATTGGCACATCTTTTCCCATAATCCTGTGGCATCAGGTTATTCTTTGGTCACTTAAATCAAGGATTTCTTACGCCTATGGCTTAGTATGGCTAAGCTGGCATTTTACAGCACTACGCCTGTAGGCCCTCCTTACTTCGATACCTAATGCACACTGCTCCCTTCTAACTACTAATCAGTCTCATACTTCTACAATGAGTAGACTGTAAATCTATTTTGCATACAATGATTATATATCACATGACATGTTAGTTAATCCTAACATCACACAATAAATGAATGATAAAGTGAAGTCATTGGCTACACAGCTAACGGCATAACCTTCTGTCGCTAACGTTTTTACATTTGGGTCAAGTTTTTCCTTTATGCCCTTTCTCTGTCCAAACCCTCCCTCTTTCTTTTCTTCGCTTGTACTACTCGCTCGGCTCCGTTTGCTACACTCGCTGCTGTGGCCTGTACTTTAAAATGCCCTCACAAAGTTAATTAATCTCCACTAGCTTATGTTTCCCTCCCTTCCTATACTGCTTCCTCCACTTCTGTCCTCCCCCTTTGTTTTAAGGGTTATAATTATTAAGGAAAAACGCCCATTGCACAAAGAGATGGGGGAACTGAAAAAAATCAACAAAGAAATAATCAAAATACTTCAAATAAAAACTTCACTTTAAATAAGTCCTGTAAGACTAATGGTTTTAACCCTTCAGGAATGCAACAACTAAAGGAACTCCTAACTTTCTTGAAGATATGGTTGCCAAGAAACAAAAATGCTAATTCTTCTAATCCTAGCCACTAATATATGATACATGGGCTTTTTCTTATTTCTATACAGTAGTGTTCTTAAGGTAAAAGTAATGTAAAAAGCCTTAAGTTAATTAAACTAATACAAGGAAGTACGCAAATAACTTCATAGGGATTTTTGTCAATTCTTATTACACGTTTTAAATAAAGGTAACAAAACAAATAACCTGCCACATTACATGTCAGTTCTTTGAATGTTTGTTTTCTAAAATGCATTGCCTTAATAATGTTAAGTTCTTAATCACGTATCTTGTATAGGTATAAATACAATTTTGGTACCACTCGTCTTTAATGGTAAGTTTGTCCTATATGTTATGCATAGTGTGTGCGCCATATGACTTTGTTTTTACGTTGTTTGTTGCAAAAAAAAAAAAAAATCAATTAAAAAAATCAATTTTACACTCATTATCAGATACATATTAGTGGTGCCACACTATTTTAACATTGTGGGTGGGTTATAACCATCTTCTCAGAAGAGCAATTCAATGATTTTGCAAAGCTCAAAAAGGCCACAGTGACTAACGTATGTACATATATTTCTGCCCCACCAAGTAATTCAACTGCAAACAAAGATTTCTTTTTTTTATTATTAATCAAAACTTTTTTGTTCAAGAAAAAAAAAGAAAACTGAAGGGGAGAACCTCAATACTGATGCAAAAATATTACTAAACCCATCACTTTTTAAAGGCTTTATAAACTTGTTTGTGCCTTTATTAGTATTGAAATACAGTTATAGCTATGTCACAGCTATTTTTTTTTTAAATATAATATACATTATGTCTGGTTATACTGCAAAACGTGACAGCTAATCAAATAAATTGCAACAGGTTTCTATCTATGTCTCTCAAGCATCAGCAAATGTCAAAAGTTTATTACCCTCAACGTGTTTGAATAAATCTGCATTTAAACTTCATTTTGCTTTCGTTTTTACACTATTTGCTTTTGTGCTATTGTAACACAAGTGTTGGCTATTAAAGTTTGTGCTTTCAAATATTTACCTAAAGTTGAATCGCTACAACACCCAAATTAACTCTCAAAAGTTTGGGTAAAAAGTCTATCGCTAACTCTCTTCTTAAAACAGAGTGCTTGGGGCAGGAGAAAGAGCAATCCATCTTCTCACAGAAGATCATGAGCATCGGACTTAGCTGTCAAGTGCTATATTTATTATGGAAAACTAGTAATGCCCATGTTAAGGAAGTACAAATAAATTATATATAACAAAGGAATAAAAAAAATCAAGAATAAAAAACAGCTTCTGTCATATGCTGAACCAAAGCACAACTTGGTCCCTATTACACGGGAAATAAACTGAGCTCACCTGTGTATAAATTTGGGTTACTGGAAACAAAAGAAATGTGGAGAAATTTACCACGTTAGCCAACTTAAGCTGTTGAAAGGTGCATCCCACAAACCAGAGATAGGAATATATCAGTGACCAGCGAGGAAACCCCCAGGCGTCAGAAGAAATAGAAAAGATAAAAAGTGCTTTATAAATTACAGATTGGCCAACTACACTTCAACCTACCATTTATGGATCATTGTGTCAGCAATCGACTATAGAACCATTAGAGAGACCACTAGTCTGGGCAGGTCTAAGTGTTATGTAAACTGTATATTATTAAGCACAGTGAGTTTATGCATAGATCTGTGGTTTTGATTCTCTCTCATTAGAATATAGCTACATTTGTTTTTTGTTTAAAAGCAAATGTATCATTGTTATGTAAGTCTTTGTTAATTAGTATAATAGCATCTTCTCAAGATCATGCACAAACTGGGCAAAAGACTGTTCTACAGTCTGGTATCTTTCAAATAGACGAATCCAAAAATTAGAGAGAATTATGGATTGTATTTCAGGATTATTTGGATCTAAAATGTCTATTTGGAACAGGGCTGTTGTAGAAAATAAAAAAAGTCACTAACTATTTTGAACATCAGGCAGCTGAAATGGTCTCTAAATTGATCATTTGAGACACTGAGGAGCTAGCTACTAACAAAAAGAGTAGGTGGTATATAATACACGTAACCTTGCTAAACTGTTTAACCAAACAAGAAAAAAATTTATGAATTAGTCACAAAACATCATAAGATAAGAAGGAAAAATTGTGTAGGTTAAAAAAAAAAAGAGCTGCTTCTGGGAGTTATGCATTAATTAGCATAATATTCCAAAGGAAAAACTGCCTAATCTGCCTAAATTCACAGTCCATTTTGATCAATTTCATGGCCATAGGATTTCTTTAAAAAATCATAAATTTGATGATTTCAGTTATTTAAATCTGAAATGTCACAGTGTTGTAATTGTAGGAGTCCTGACTCAAAAAGGGGTTGGGGGGAGGGAGGTGTCACAAGGTTATTGCGTGTGTGTGTGTGTGTGTGGGTTTGCAGTACTGCTACCTTTATTTTTGCACTGGAGAGCAGCGGCTGCTGGCCGGGAGCCCAGCTCTGAAGGCAGCGCCGCTGCCAGCAGCGCAGAAGTCAGGACGGCATGGTATGGTATTGCCACCCTCACCTCTACGCTGCTGCCTGTACAGCCGGGTCCTCAGTCAGCAGCTGCCACTCTCCGACCGCCCGGCTCTGAAGGTGGTAGCGCAGAACTAAGGGTGGCACGGTATGGTATTGCCACCCTTACTTCTGTGCTGCTGATGCTGGAGGGGCACTGCCTTCAGAGCTACTGAAGGCAGCACAAAAGTAAGGGTGGCATTACTGCGACCCCCCCTAAAATAACCTTGCAACCCCCCTGCAACTCCCTTTTGAGTCAGGACCCCTAGTTTAAGAAAGCCTGGTCTCCCCCTGTGAAATTGATAGAGCATAGGGTAAAAGCACACAAAAGGGCAGATTTCACGGTCTATGATGCGTTTTTCATGGCTGTGAATTGGGTAGGGCCCTACTTATTAATGATAAGCAATTAGCGCGGTGGTATTGCTCTGTGTGTAGAACAAAAACTATTGTAAATTGGCAATGCGCTACATTGTGCAAACAAATTCTCTTTAGCACAATTTGTACTTTGGGGTCAGTGACACCATGTCCTAATGCATCCTAAAACCATATTGCTCAGTGTCTGGTTCTATGTATATTTCTTTTATGGTATTGTTACAAATACTAGATACTGACACGGAAACATTTGATAAGTTGCATCAAGTAGGTTACCCAAAAAGGGCATCTATAAAGAACAAATGGCAATGAGGGTAACGTATAATATGAACAGGCAGCACTGGATAGTGACTAGTTATAAGAAATGCACGTATGGGAGACTTCACTTGTGATGTTACTACTCCACACTTCTGTTTTAGGTCGGTACGGTGCCATGCAATACTAATGCCTAGCCCAGTTTTTCAGAATAAATACACAATTCAAAGCAAGTCCCAGCACTAGGATGAAGTACAAAATATATATGTGCCCGTGTTTAGTGCATATATGGATCCCCTAACTTCACATTTTAAAACCTTATTCGAACAAAAAGATGCTCTGCTTGTTTCCGATGAGAGTGGCATTCAGCCCAAACCTTGGATAACCTTATCCATGCTGGTGATCTGGAGGGAATACTTTCCCGCACTTGGGCAGAAGCTGCGTTGAAGGTTTTGTGTCTATTACAAGGTATATTTGTTTTAATTGTACTAATATGGCTGCTTATGCAGTTTGCTAAAACAGTATAAATCTGCCATGAAAGCTCTTTTATCTTTGCCTCATATATTAATTTGGCTAAGGTGTAAACCTGATATAATTATTACACTGCCAAGTGAGGGACTGTTAGCCAGCGCATACGGGTTATACACACGTCACATGACTCGGTATTATTTGCAAGGTATTAACATGATATATATATATATATATATGTGTTGGATGATCATGTTAAGTTGTATTATGCTTATTCTTGCTCACTTATGCTAAGGCATACATCGTGCCCTGGGACACGTATCACTTAGCACTTGGTACAGGCATATACAGAAATGGTCAAGACTTACACGGAACAGTGTCATGTACCAAAATGTAATATCTGGAAGAAAGGAACAATGCAGCACAAGAAATCATGTAAGATGTAGGAATGACATTGGTGAGGCCTCATCTGGAGTACTGTGTCCAGTTTTGGGCCCCACACCACAGAAAGGTTGTGGAAAAATTGGAAAGAGTCCAGCGAAGGGCAACAAAAATGATTAGAGGGCTGGTGCAAATGACTTATGAGGAGGGGCAGAGGGAACTGGGATTGTTTAGTCTGCAGAAGAGAAGACTGAGGGGGGATTTGATAGCTGCTTTCAACTACCTGAAAGGGGGTTCCAAAGAGGATGGAGCTTGGCTGTTCTCAGTGGTGGCAGATGGCAGAACAAGAAGCAATGGTCTCAAGTTGCAGTGGGGGAGGTTTAGGTGGGATATTAGGAAACACTATTTCACTAGGAGGGTGGTGAAGCACTGGAATGGGTTCTCTAGGGAGGTGGTGGAATCTCCTTCCTTAGAGGTTTTTAAGGTCAGGCTTGACAAAGCCCTGGCTGGGATGATTTCATTGGGGATTGGTCCTGCTTTGAGCAGGGGGGTTGGACTAGATACCTCCTGAGGTCCCTTCCAACCCTGATACTCCTTAAAGCACTCATAAAATATCTTCTAGCCCCACTAATTCAAAACAAGAGCTGGGAAGGCACAGGGAAGCACCAAAGACAAAGCTGGCACCAGCTGGTTAGTTAAACTTGAAGTGACTTGACCGGCGCTGTGTAACCTGTAAACAGCCATGCTATGGTGGCAAGTTTAAGGGGAGCACATCTCCCGTGTCAGCTGAACTGAACACACCGTGAGAATTCGCTTCCTGGGAAGGAGCTTGCTTTCTTTTCTGTATTGTATTGCTTTGTCTTTAGACAATAGATCTGGCTGAGCTCAGTTATTTGGTCTCTTGAACATTCCCCAGTAGAGTCAAGGAGCGGCTATCCCTCTCAGTCCCTACCTCGACGGCAGCCTTTCTGCGGCACAAATGGGCTCCCCAAGGTGGATCTTCTTTTGGCTAGAGGGATGAAGGCTGCAATGCAGAGCCTGTGAAGTCGGGCGGGGTGGAAAGAGGTAGGAAACGGGTGGGGAGAGGGCACTAGAGCTCAGAGGGATACAGAAGGCCAGCTGCTACCTCACCCCTTCCGCAAACCAACCAAAGACACAAGCCAACACACACTCCCCTGGAAGCTTCCAAACTTCGCCCTGCACTCCCAAAATCAGCCCAAAGCCTTTTGGCTCACAGCCTGACTCCTCTCCCTCTTACCCAGCCGGTGGATTCCATCATCTTGAGGTCCATGGGGTCTCCTATGGGCTGCTCCCTCAGCAGAGACACACCGTGGCAGGTGGCCAGCGAATACAACAAGGGGCCATCGGCCAAGCAGCGGGGCTCGTGGGTGATGGGCAGGAAGCAGTTATTCTCCACAGGAACGACACCCCAGACATCCAGGCCTTCCTCTGTGAGGGTCCCTGTCTGCAGCCAGGGGGAGAAGACAACTTGTTCAGCCCATCAGCTGGCAGGGTGTCAAGCCAGCCGCAGACGCCCCGGTGCACGAGCCCGGGGACTCACCTTATCAAAGCAGACCAGGCGGATTTTCCCACACAGGTTAATCCGGGGAGGGCTGATGCAGAAGATGCCGTGCTGCTTCAGCCTGTTCTGGGCGTAGATGGTGCCCACGGTCATCGCAGCAGGGAGAGCCGGGGGAACGATAACTGTGATGAGGTCCAGCGCACGGATGATTATTTGCTGGAGAGAAACCTGTCCACGTGCGACAGCCAGGAACGGGGGAGTGGGGGTGAGGGAGGAGAGAGAGAACACGAGAGCTTCAATTGGGTGTAGGCTCTCCGGGGGATGTTCGGCAGGACACACTAACCCACGGTGCAGCGCCCGGATCCGCGGGTCATCTGAGCAGCACTGGGAGCTGGACCATGGAGCACAAACGCCCCCAACACCCTGCCCAGCTGTATTTAATAAAGCTAAACCGGCTCTTCACCGGCAGCCTTCACCTGGGATTTCCCAGATCTTTCCCTACCGGAGACACACACAAGCTCACCAAGCCCCTGACAACCGCAGACAGAGGAGAAAGGAAAAACAACTTAGAATGTGATCCAGGTTTTCAGAAGCCCCAGCTCCCTTTTTGGGGAGCATGATTTGCCCCGGCATTTTCACAAGCAGGTGCAATGAGATGATCCAATACCTAATGATTTGCACCCAGGCATTTCTGCAGGTCTCCTCCCTGCTCTCTCTAAATTTAACATCTTACCTCTGCTTCCTTCCTCAGCAAAGACATGCTGTGTCTGCCATTAGCCCCGCAGGGCCCAGGAGAGTTGAACTGGGGGGTTTATTCTGTGTTAGCCAATGCAGCTGCAGGATGTTCGTTACTAGTAGGGATGAGAGAGCCAGAAGAACCCAGAGCCAATCTCGAATGGAGTCTGCAGTGCTGGCCATTAGAGAAAACTGGAGGCAGAGCAATGCCTCGGCTTGCTCCCATGCCAACGTCTTTAACAGAACCAAACTTGTCTGGACCACTCCTGATCTAAGCCCTGGATCCAAATCAAGGGAGGGGCACAGAAGGGAGAGGGCTGGGAGGAGAGAGAGAGAGATTTTCCCACCACTGTCAGCTCACCTGGTTTTTAATCAAAATCACAATGCTGTACGTGGTGCCGATAAGAGCTGCAAGAGAGAGAAGGGACGGCTGTAAAGAGGATTCGTCAGTTCATGAGACACTCAGCACCAGACGCCTGCTGCTTGCAATGCCGCCCGCTTTCAGACGTACCCAGAACTGCGAGGAAGAAGACAAACCTCACCGCATCCCTGTAGAACCTGAAGCTCACGGGCTTGGGGTAGAGGATAGAGCTGATCAGGTCCCCTTTGGCCGTACAGAACCCTGGGAGAGGGGACGAAAGGAAAAGAGGCTTACGGGACTCAGAAACTCACACTGTGAAGTGTGGCCATTAAAAGCCATAGATTTTGGGGCGAACTGGAGAAGCCGTCCTGCGATTCCTTTTGACGCAACCGCTCATCTCAGAGCAGAGAGGCGCTTCCAACACAGCTGGAACACGGAATTCAAAAGCAGGGTTTGTGTCCACACCCAACAGGATCAGCTCAGAGCTCCTGATTGTGGAGATGTAGCATCTCTCAACCCTTGCTCATGAGCCAGGCTGCAATGACACTGACAGGCTGTAATCGCAGTGCGAATGGGATCCCCTAAGCGCCTGTGCCCATGGGGTGCGTGCCCGCCCGTCCGTCCATCCAGCTTAGCCACTTCTGGCAAACAGAGACTAGAGACACCATCCCTGCCCATCTTGCCTAACAGCCATCGATGGACCTATCCTCCAGGAACTTATCTAGTTCTTTTTTGAACCCTGGTATAGTCTTGGCCTTGGGCATGGTAGCCCCTGGGTACGGCTACAGTCCAGAGAGAACTAAGGACCGGGGGCTCTGGGTTTGCTTCCAGATGCAGCTACCTGTGCGCGTCACCACAGCCAGGACCTCCTTGCCCACATAGGATTTGGCTTGCAGGACCTGAGTCCCGCAGAACAGCGTGTGTCGTTTGTGCTCCTCGGGGGAATAGATCATGTTGGCAGCTTGGGGGCCACTGGGTAAAGGCGTCTTCATCACTGGGACGCTCTCCCCTACAGGGGAAAAATCAGCTGGTGAGTGAGGTTATGGACAGACAGAGTCATACAAACATGCCTTCATATTCAGCCAGTGTCTGAGTTCTCTCCGCACAGGAGTGGGGCAGATGGGGAATCCCTCAGGATCCACCATCCACGCTCAGTTTCCCCAACGCACGCTTCAAAAGCCCCTTTGCTGGACGGATCCACCCTTCCGGATGTGTGTTCTGATCTGAGGCCCATTACTGGAGTATCCGAGCAGCTCAGAATCTCTTACAAGTAGATTGATCCTCCCAGTGCCCCTGTGCGGCAGGGCAGGGCAGGGCTGTTCTCCTCATTGCACAGACGAGGAGCTGAGACACCGATGTTTAGGTGCCGAAAGATGCAGACAGGTGCCTAGTGGGATCTTCAAGACTACCTGGGTGTCAAACGCCCATTGAAATCAAGCACTGAAATCAATGGGAGCTGGGCACCAAGGCCAACTAGGTGCCTACCTGCATCTTCATGTGCCTAAATACCTGTAAAATTCTGGCCCTAAGTGACTTGCTCAAGGTCACGCAGGAAGTCAGTAGCAGAGCAAGGAACTGAACACAGATCTCCCCACTCCCAGGCTCGTGCCCTGACCACGGGACCAGGTCTCCTTGTGGAGCCAGTCCTTGCAGTTCCAATGGATGGCCAGAAGGGGTCACTGCAGAGCTCCCCCCTCTCATCCCAAAAGAGGCTTCGGGTACGTCTACACCGCACTCAGAGGTGCGAGCGCAGCACGTGTAGACTTGCCTGAACTAGCTTTGATCTAGCTGGCTCCATGAACCCATGGCAGCATGGGCTGGACAGGCCCGCCCAGGCGCTGGGTATGCACTCCGGTGGCTAGCCTGCGCTGCTGCGGCTTCACTGCTATTATCTGAGCCGCGAAACTCACAGCCCGTCCTGCTGGCGTCAGGGAACACAGGCTCAGGCAGGCAGCTGAGCTCCGATTCCTCTCCCGCGCCGGCAGCGTGTGCACGGCTAATGGCAGGAGGGGGACAGTCAGGCCTGGGTAAGCGGAGATCTCTGCCTCCCACAACGCACCTCTCGCGCTCCCGCCCCTGCTCACCTGTCAGCATGCTCTCGTTGACCATGCACTCGCCGGTCAGCAGCGCAGCGTCGCAGGGGACGACGAACCCGTCGGAGGGGAGACTGATGCAGTCACCCGGCACCAGGTCCAGAGAGCTCACCACCTCCTCTGCAAAGGCAGGCAAGCCACAGCGCACTCAGACACCTCCCGCTGTAACAAGCAGGCACGTGGTGCTTGGTACCGGCAGATCTCGCAGCGGCTTCCAAAGGAGTTAAATAGCACTGCCCCCGTTTAACAGAGGGGGGACCCTGAAGCCCAGGGAAGGGAAGGGGCTCCCCCAAGATCACACAGCTGGTCAGCAGCAGAGCAGGGAACAGAACCCAGGGCCTTAGACTGGGAGCCAGGAAATGCAACATAGGCCATGGATCATGAGCAAATATCGCCGCAGCAACATACACTTTGGGTGTGTCTTGTACCTGCCTCCTCTGCTCATGGCAATACCACTGCAGACATACACCGTGGGGAAAAGCCCTTCTAGATTCAGTCCTCCAACTTTTCCCTGCTGTACTTTGTCTGCTCAACCTTTCCAGACAACTGTACCCTTGGCAGGGCTCCGATTTGTCTTGTGTACCCCCAAGTTTCATCTCACTTGAAAACAACTTGCTGACAAAACCAGACATAATACTGAACAACTGCCGACTTTTCTCATTTTTACCATATAATTATAAAATAAATCAACCGGAATATAAATACTGTACTTGCATTTCAGCGTATAGTATATACAGCAGTATAAACAAGTCACTGTCTGTAGGAAATTTTAGTTTGCACTGACTTCGCTTGTTGCCTGTTGTAAAACTAGGCAAATCTCGAGATGAGTTCACGTACCCCCTGGAAGACCTCTGGGTACCCCCAGGTTGAGAACCACAGCTTTAAAGCGATGGATCAGCCTCCATTTAATCATTAATGCATTAAAGTCCAAATCCCCACTAAAGAACTTCCGCAGATCGCTCTGCCTAGGATCAAGGCTGAAATTGGAGCTAACTGGTTCGTAATTACCACTTTAAAGGCTTAACAGGATGTGCTGTGGTGCATTTAATATCTGTGCTCCGAGCGGCTGCTCAATTATTTTTATATAACGTTAGCATCGCACTGATAGACACACACAGCAGGAGACGCCATCCCGTGTTGGGTAGATAGTGAAACTAAATCCGCCAGTGTACGAGAGAACCTTTCACAGATCAGATACAAAAAGACAAGTCAGCAGGGGCTGGCGGGAATCAGTTCTTTAAGTCTCATGTAATTTTTAACCTTTTAATTTTAATCTTGTGATCACAGGGTGCTAGACCCCAGGCAAACAGCTGCTTAGGGAAGGGGGAAAAAAAAAGCCAGCCTTTTATCTGCTGAGAAAATTTAATTTTAACTAATAAAGTGGCTTACTGGAGCTCAGCGGAGAGGCAGTCGTCAGAAATTCTGCTTAATGGAGCATGGTTAAGCTGCTCAACTGGGCTGATTTACAAGAGAACACACATGCGACATTTCTTAAACAGTAGGTACATTTTTTCATGTTAGAAAGGGACAGCAAGGACCTGCCTGGTTCCAAGTTTAGATGTTGTGTTAGAGGCTTTACAAAGCCTAATGCAGTCTGGCTTAGTGGCTAGAGTGCTGTCCTGGGACTCAGGAGACCTGGCTTTGTGTCTAGCTTGCTGGGTGACCCTGGGCAACTCACTGCACTGCCCCATCCTCAGTTTCCCCATCTGTAAAATGGAAATAATAATCCTGGCCTCCTTTGTAAAGCACTTTGAGATCTATTGATGGAAAAGCACTAGATACTAAATCACCACCACCATCCCTAGTGCCTCACAACAGCACCTAGCTTGCTAGAATGAAAAGCATTTAAAAAATTGGATTTTCCTTTCACTAGTGATATGGTGTTAATTTCTGCTGTTCACTTCCTTTTGAGCAATGAAGATAAACTCATATGTTCCCCTTCTCCTTGCCAAGGGTGTTTCCATGCACACTGCAAACATACACGCTCTGATCCCACAGACCTGTGCATGGGCTTTCCTCACATGAATGGAGCTGCTCAGGTGGGTGGAGCCCACTTAAATGTTCACAGCTTGGTGCTGTTGGAAGGAAAAGTTAAAATGCCAAATGCTGTTTTCATTGGAACGCTGAAGCTCTATAATCAAAGTATCACCACCCCCATTTTACCAGTTGGGAAACTGAGGCACAAACCCAGCAAGTGAGTCGCAGAGCTGGGAATAGATCCCAGGTCTCCTGAGTCCCAGTCCTGTACTCTAGCCACCAGACCACACTGCCTCCGCAATCACAGGGGAGCAAACGGTGTGGTCTATCTGACTTAAATCTAACAGCACATGGCACTTTTTCACAATGCCTTAACCCTCACCAAGCCTGGCAGTTTACACGCGAGATTTCACTACGTCAACAGCTCAGGGGGAGTGCAAGGCCCGACGGGGTGAAGTTCACAGCCGTGCAGCCAGCACAAGGCTGACGCACCACTGGAATCCTATTTGAAAGGTTTCAGGGAGACTGGAGTGGCACATGGACCTTGTGCATGGGTGAATTTCATCTTATGAGCAAGGATCTTAATATTCCAACCGTTCCCACTGAAGCCACTGGAAGCGCTCCTAGGAGCAAGCACACATGCCCGGTAGCATTTCCAGGACCAGGGCCTAAGAGCATAGCCAGCAGCCTTTTTGTTGATTGACAGCTGCAAAAATACCCTTGCGAAGCGTCCAATCCAGGCTACCCTCAACCCCCGCCATCTCAACTGACCCGGCTGCTCAGAGCGAGGACGATGGCACCACAGGCACGGCGTGATCTTCCCCCTCGTAGCTCTGCCAACAAAGGCCCATTTACCTAAGCAGAAGCGCGTGGCGTCTGCCTGCCTTTCACGCAGCAGAGGAGAATTACAACCTACTGCTGCTGCTCACCTCCAGCGGCTCGGTGGACTCTCACGCCGATGGCCATCTTCACCATGTTCCGCAGCGTCACGCTTTGCTGCAAGGAATCAAACAGAGCTATCCGCTAGCAGGGCAGGGAGGGCTTGACACCAGCACTTCGCGGGGGCTAATCCAGAATGGAAATGGCACCACACGACGGCATGGGAAACCCTCCCCCCTCCAGGATTCATAGATGTTAAGGCCAGAAGGCACAGTCTAGTCCTCCACCGGCCCATGATGCCTGCACCAAGCCCATAACTTCTGCTTGCGCTAGAGCGAATCTTTCAGTAAGCCCCCCCAGTGCCGACTTCCAGACTTCGCTGCTGGAGAATCCACCAGATCTGACTCTATTCTGTACCATCTTAGTCTCGTTTCTTCATCTCTCCTCTTCCTTTTACACCCCCGCCATCCCTTTCTCTTTTACGCAATAAAAGCACAAGGACCTCCAGTACAGAGCAGAGATGCACTGCGCCCAGGAGGATACAAACCCCAGAAGCACCCCTGGATTGCTAGGCCTGGTTATTTCCAGGCAGTGCCGCAGGGACAAGAGCCAGGGGACGCAATAGGCCGTCGCACGCTCTAAATGCACTTGTGCTGTGGCTGCAAACGTGAGAGCTCGATTTGGCTGGATGCTGATAATTGACGGCCCAGCCCACCCCTCACTGTCCTTCCTGGCTAGGAAAAGGCCATTGGAAACAGGCTTGCCCCCTGCACAAGGAATGCAGACAAACCACGCCCTTGTGAACAGCGCACATGCTGCAGAATGCCGGCCTGCAGGAAGAATGGGGAATACTTCTCTAGACCTCTTAGTCCCACAGAAAATAAAATTGGCCCCAAGCCACTGTTCCCAGTGTTTTTTAGCCACGGTGGTCAGGGACACAGCCCTATGCTCTGGGTGTTCCTGGCCTCTGATTGCCAGGAGCTGGGAGTGGATGACAGGGGATGGATCACTCGATTGCCCGTCCTGTTCACTCCCTCTGAAGCACCTGGCACTGGCCGCTGTCAGAAGACAGGATACGGGGCTAGATGGACCATTGGTCTGACTCAGTCTGGCCAGTCTTCTGTTCCACGGGTGCAGAGCTGGAGTGGCTCAGCCTCCCTGGAGTCACCCTGCAATGCGGAGCGGACAGCAGAACGCAGCCCTTCGTCTTTGCCCTCCCTAAAGGCCGGACACCCACCTTTCTAGTCTCGTAGAGAGACAGCCATATGGATATTGCAGAGATGATGAATATGCAGGCAGCATAGTAGTAGTAGCTGTCACAGAGCCACAAAATGATGCTGAAAACCTGGAAGATGTAGAAGGGATTCAACACCTGGAAAGAGAGAGAGAAAGCAGGAGGCCTTTAGGGCACGGGGGCTGATGCAATCGGTATACACAGAACATCTCAGACTCAGTACATGGCAGCTTGTTGAAAGACAGGGAGATTAGGGTGTTACGGGCAGTGCTGGGAACGCTGGTGGACAGAGCATGTCACAGCCCTTGGTCTTTGCCCGCTGGTGGGGAGCACAGAGCTCCATATCCTGAGGAGCCCAAGCAATCTCCCGCAACCTACTGACGGGCGTGGCCCAGTCTGAGCTAGGAGTTTGTACAGCCCTTGTCCATGGCAGATACTGCAGCCTGCCGGCCATGAACCGTAACCTGCTGTGGCCTGGCTCCCCTGCCTCTCATGTCTCACCCACACCCATCAAGCCTGGCCAAACGACATCTGCTAAAATGGTCGTCGTCCTGCTGTTGGCGGGTCAATATCCCCACCCCTCCGGAGCTCAGAAAGGGACTTCTCCAGTCTTCCAAGAAAACAGCAAAGACCTGACCTGGCAACGCGTTACAAACCAAATCGCCGGTGCGGGGAGAGAGAACCGACACAGTTCACCCGATCCACCCCAGCCCAGCCACTGAATGGAGACACGGGAAGAGCGACGGGTGTTTTTCAAAGGTCTTTTCTGAAAATCCACGTGACGTGTCACTGTATTAGGGTAGGGGCAGGTGCTCAGCTGGGTTCGCAGATGGTGAAACGCAAACCACAGAAGATCTGTTGGTCTGCCTGCTCCTGGAGGAAACGTGGACCAAGGGAGATCTTGCCAGGGCTCCAGACTGGGCCATATCAACGTGCCCAATGCTAGAACCACCTCTGATTGTGGCGGAAGAACACAGGAAGAAGAATGCATTAGAGCAGCACCTGGAGGCCCCAGCTGAGGTCAGGACTCTATTGCGTGGGTGCTGGACAAACGCACAGTAAGGAAGTTTGCAAGCTCTTTGGGGCAGGGACTCTAACCAGACAAGAGACACAGGAAGCAATGAGTCCAAGGTCAACCCATAGATCAGTAGCAGAGGTGGGAATAGAACCCAGGACTTGCAGCATCTAGTCCGGAGCCCTAGCCACGAGGCCCCTGTGCCCTAGCACGTGTTTAGCAGGGTTTTCCCCTAACAAGGGGCTTCACAGAGGGCCCCATCTGGTCCCTCCGGGCCTGGCTGACAAGGAGTCTATTTCTGCCAGGTCTGAGTAGGGCAAAGTTGCTCTCTCCCTTCTGCAGAAGGCAACAGCCACGTTACGCGTTGTAGCTCTGTACCTCGTCCACCAACAGCCTGAGGTAGGATTTGACCGGCACATCAATCAGGTTTGGCCCATAGACCTTTCTCCTGTGCAGGAAACAGAGAACAGAAGCCAGAGGTTTCAGGTGAAGACTTGGAATTTCAAACTTTCCTGTTAAACGAGCTACATGTTGCCCAGCTCTCACCCCCGGCTCGCGGAGTCAGTCTACCGCCATTAGGGGAATCTCTCCGCCGGCCAGCTGTGCACACAGATGTCTTGAGCGACCTCCTGGTGTTTACTATAACCCCTGGCCCCCATGCCCTCCTACTGTTGGTTAAACTCATGGATGCCGCTAGTGGGTTATTAAGTCATAAGTTCTTTGGGTGTGAGAAGAGAATCTGACACCTTTGGGGACATCCGCCCAATGGGGCCCTGAGCCATCATAATACGTCGCGCCAGGAGCTAAGTCAGGGAGCTGTTAAGATGGACGCCAATCGGTGGCTGGGCAAAGGGGCCCACAGACTGGTCACTAGCCCTCTGACCTCTGAAGGGGGGGGGCTCTCACTCTCAGGGTAGGTTAGGGTACAAGTGAAATTAACGCCGTGGTCTCCACAGAATAGCTAGGGAATTCTTAGTCACATCACCCAAGTTACTGTATCATTTAAAAAAACCCCGATGTGAAAGTTGAATGACCATTTTAGACGTCTCCCGCCCCTCCCTCCAGACACACATCTGTATCGCTAGCCAGTCATCAAGGCATGTACTCTACAGTCAGAAATAGCCACAGCCCCGAATTTTTTTTTTTATAACCGTCATTCTCCCCACCCAAGTTTTGTTGCTGGTCGTAACAGCAGGTAGCAGGTAGTGAGCTCTTTGGGGGCAAGAAACGTGGTTTTTCTATGGACAGCTGAAGTACCTGGGCACATTTTGGGGGACCATACAAGTAACAACAGAGCTGGATCAGGGCTGGATCCTGCGCTCATTTAAGTCAACGACAACCCCTCCCTTGACTTTAACAGTGCAGGAGCAGGGTTTACATGAGACAGCGTCCACAGAGCTGGGATAGCAGGAGCTGCGGCTCAGAATGTGCCGCCTCGGGCAGAAAACCACTGCAGAGCCCACCTGCTAGTTCCCGCATGTGCCATCAGTCACCCGAAAGCCGATCTACAGTGCAGGTGGTCACACCAGGCAGCAATCTCTTTAGGTGACACAAGCTCATAGGGCCGTGCCTGGTTTGCTATTGAAGCTAGCGCTGGGGATTCAGCAAGTGGTGAATAGAGGACAGAGCCCTGGCAGAGTATTTGGAGACATCATCCTGCTGGAGGTGAAATCTTTCAGAGAAGACCTGTGAGGGGCCATGAACATTTGTTCATGGGACTTTGCACAAACCTAGGCCTGTGTGTGACCATATTCAGATTCCCCTTTCTGTCCCTTGCACTACACTGACACCCACGTGGGCTTTTCAGCTGATCAGCCAGGTTCCAAATTCACGTGCTTTGCATTTGACTTTAGGAAGGCCGAAGCAAGCCAGAACGCACAAGGCACAGACTGTTGGTATGGAGGATTAAAATCCTGCGCCGATCTGAGACAGCTCAGCTCCCCGTCCCACAGGTTAACTACACGCCAAATTTTTGACGTTTGCTTGCCCAAACCAGCTTCGCCACTCCCTGAAACAGCGCGATCTGCAGCCAGACCCGTCCCCAATCATTAACAAAGCCATGGCGTACTTACCTGGTGCTGTGGTCTTGCTGGCTGAGGCCTGACCGGGAGAGATGGATGTCTGCACAGGTCCAGCCGTCATCTAAGACACTGAAAAATACATGCACCAAAAATCAGAGGGGTAGCCGTGTTAGTGTGGATCTGTAAAAAGCAACAGAGTGTCCTGTGGTACCTTTAAGACTAACAGATGTATTGGAGCATAAGCTTTCGTGGGTGAATACCCGCTTCGTCAGACACATGTGAGTATTCACCCACGAAAGCTTATGCTCCAATACATCTGTTAGTCTTAAAGGTGCCACAGGACTCTCTGTTGCTTCATGCACCAAAAAGAAAACACCCGGATTTACACACGACCAGTAATAGCCAAATCCAGGTGAGGGTACGTGGATAGAAGCGAAGACGACCAGCACTCAGGGGCATGTGGATATTATCTCAAACATCCTTCATTATGGGGGTAGGGCTCATTTGAAAAGAAAGAGCCCACCATGTAAACCTGTCCCTTAGTTTTATTAACCATCCAAACAACACTAAGCTGGTGCCATCACATACCAATCAGCTGTGCAAAGATGGTTGTAACTGTTAGCCTCCTACAGTGACATCTACAGTATTACATGAATTGGAGAGAGTCCAGAGGAGAGCAAGAAAACTGATCAAAAGGTTTAGGAAACCTCTCCTCTGAGGGAAGTCTGAAAAAACTGGGCATGTTTAGCTTTGGGAAAAGACGACTGAAGGGGGGACCTGAGAACAGTCTTCAAATATATCCAGGCTGTTATTACTATAATAATAATAATAGGAGATATACCAATCTCCTAGAACTGGAAGGGACCTTGAAAGGTCATTGAGTCCAGCCCCCTGCCTTCACTAGCAGGACCAATTTTTGCCCCAGATCCCTAAGTGGCCTCCTCAAGGATTGAACTCACAACCCTGGGTTTAGCAGGCCAATGCTCAAACCACTGAGCTATCCCTCCCCACAAAAAAGATGGTGACCAACTGTTCTCCATGCCCACTGAAGGTAGGACAAGAAGCAATGGGCTTAATCTGCAGCAAGGGAGATTTAGGTTAGATGTTGGGGAAAACTTTTCAACTCAAAAGGATAGTTAAGCTCTGGAAGAGGCTTTCAAGGGAGGCTGTAGAATCCCCATCACTGGAGGTTTTAAAGAACAGGTTAGACCAGGGGTAGGCAACCTATGGCACGCGTGCTGAAGGCGGCACACAAGCTGATTTTCAGTGGCACTCGCACTGCCCGGGTCCTGGCCACTGGTCTGGGGGGCTCTGCAGTTTAATTTAATTTTAAATGAAGCTTCTTAAACATTTAAAAACCCTTATTTACTTTACATACAACAATAGTTTAGTTATATATTATAGACTTCTAGAAAGAGACCTTCTAAAAACGTTAAAATGTATGACCGGCACGCGAAACCTTAAATTAGAGTGAATAAATGAAGACTTGGCACAGCACTGCTGAAAGGTTGCGGATCCCTGGGTTAGACAAACACCTGTCAGGGATGGTCTAAGTATACTTGATCCTGGCTTGGGGAGTGGGGCTGGACCAGACAGCCGCTCGGGGTCCTTTTCAGCCCTACATTTCTACATTATAGACCTATGCAGTGCAACACTCCCCGCCCCCAGGATTCTTACTGAGCTTCAACACTTGTCAGTACCTGCAGATCTCAACAGTACAATAACTGAAATAATACATTTTCAAATTGATTGATCTGACAGAGCTGAATTAAAGCGCTAATGCTAAACGCTATCACAAGAGCATCATTACGGTTAAAAGGTCAAGCAGTAAGAAATCAGGAAATTGTTCACCGGTTGGAGCAGAAAGCTCACAATCTAGCCTAAGGCAGCTCTGGCAACATTAATTCTGGCTCTGTGCACTTGCTGCGTATTTTAGAGCATGTATTTGGAGAGAGGAAAACATGAATTCAACACAGGCAAAAGGAGTTTTAAAAAAACCCACCCACACCAGCACTACAGATGTGCCGTGTAACCAAATGAAAAGGCCTTCTGAAGAATCATTGCCCTGAA
Organism: Mauremys reevesii; assembly: GCF_016161935.1. Classification (NCBI taxonomy): domain Eukaryota; kingdom Metazoa; phylum Chordata; order Testudines; family Geoemydidae; genus Mauremys; species Mauremys reevesii. Next base: position 3,984,233 of record NC_052643.1, read on the forward strand.
GAAGTTGTGAACCCCCAACTCAATCTTCGTGTTGCAGTAACTGTAGCTTTTTGCATTTAATTTCCAAAGTGGTGGGTCTGGCTTTTTGTTTTTTAAACAGATATCGGAGGAGTGCTACCAGAATGTCTAAGCTGTTGACTCATGAGGCATATGCTCAGATAAATGCACAAGAACGCATCTTTCTTAGTGCACACCTACTGAGTAAAAAGAATGGTGTACTGTGCATACTCAAATTTTCAATGGCTGCAACTGTGCTAAATCGCAGCCAATCCTTTGTCCCAGCCCCCAAACTAAGCAAGGACAATAACCCCAAAAGGACTATGGTTGTGCCACGTTCCAAATATTTTTGACGTTCTGATCACTACAGTTTGACTTTTGATCAAATTTTGAACTTTTTTCTGAAACATTCACCTTTGGGACTGATATTTTCCATGCTCAGATTCTGCTTGAAGATATTTATGTGTTTTGCCCAAAGTAGATCAGAATCACTACCCCATTTTACAGATGGGAAAACTGAGGCACAAAGAGGTGATTTGCCCCAGGTCACCCAGCAGGCCAGTGGCAGAGGAAGGAATAGAACCCAGAACTACTTGGTCTCAGTCTAGTGATCTTTTCTCTGGGCTACGCTACTTTTCTCTGAACTATTTTCCATTCTTAACTACAGAAGGTACAATCAAGAACCTATAACAATAAAACCTAACTACAATCACAACTGACGAGACAGACTCTATTACGGTAAGAAAATAAACCGGAAACCAGCATTCACACAGAAATAGTACTGTTTGGCTGCTCACAGATTCTGTCTAGCAAGACTAAATGGTTTAATTTTTCTTTGATCATTTTAATCAGATTAAGAATTTCTTTTTTTAAAGCACCCCTTGGCTCAGGATTTTCATCTCATCGTCAGGAAGTATCACGAGAAACCTCAAATCACAAGGGTGAAGGGGTGATCGGTGTGTTGTCACAACTGATCTGTGGGCACAACAGCCTCTATACAAGCCCTACCACGTGAGTTTGGGAAAAAAGTATTCTGAAAGTTCACACCACGAAAAGTTCCGATAGGGGATCAGTCAGAAAGCCTCCCGGAGAGGTGGAGCAACGTGCTTTTCTGTGCTCAGATCCAGAGCACTCACGCCGTGGCCTCAGGAGTAACACCAGAGACTTATTTCAAGGTCCGATGGCTTCAAAATGTCATGGTTTGGACTTCAAACCAAGCAAAGTACAGCTTAAACATTTTTAAGGCCAGAAGGAACTATTCGATCAGCTACTCTGACCTCCTGCATAGCCCAGGCCAGCCGAGTTGGTTGGCATCACTGTCTGGAGCAGAACTCTGCTTCGAGTTCAATATATGAAGTGGGAGTAAAAAGCTTCGAGTCAACAAGAATTATCCCTCCACATGTATTTCCTCTCCACACTCCAGCTGGGGGCCTCAATGTTTGAGGTGGCAAACTGAACGCTCTACAGATTTGCAGGCTGGTTCTGGGGGCTGGACCAGGACGAATCCCCGTACTCCAGATCAGGGGTTCCTGTTACATGAGCACACGGAATTGCAGAGCTGCACGCAAGAAGCCACTTCATTGGGCTGACCTAGGAAATCACTTTCTGCCTAGGCACGGCTCTGGTAGGCTGGGCTTATTCTCAGGCTTGGCTTCACCTGTGCAGTAGCATAACCACTGCAGACCTCAATCCAGGATCAGGACCCCATGGAAACAGATAGGAGGGAAAATACCATCATTCCTTCTCCAGGGAGGTACAATCTAGAGTCAAGGTGATTTCACTCCATCGCCATTAGACAAAACCAAATCACCCTTCTCCTCCGAACCCTCTGCCACTAAATGGATGGACCTAAGGAAGGACAGTGGCACCTACAAGACATTTGCTAAGGGTGAATCTACACTAGGCAAAGTGATCTGCTGTTATTAGAAGCCCCCAGCTTCCTTCGTCTTACAGACAGACACGCGGGGTGGGGCGCACTAGTCCCCGCTAGTCTCTGGGACACTTTCTGCAATCGACAATGAAGAAAACTTGATCCCAATGGTACTTGCTGCTAAACCGTTTCCCACCTTGGTACAGGAGACCTGCTCTTAACGCCCATTGTCAACAACAGGTTATTTGGCATCACCAAACCAGGTGAGGAGATGGAGAAGATGCTCAATATGGGGTATGAACTCAAGTCATTTTAGCCCCATCCAGGCTGTTCTTGGCCAATGGGTGCTGCAGCCAATACGTCTCTGCGGCCTGCCGCTTCCTGCGGCTCCCATTGGCCGGGAACGGCAAACCGCGGCCACTGGGGGGCGCGGGGGTCGAGCCGCCGGACGGTCAACATCAGCAAAATATCTTGTGGCCCACAGTCCGATTACCCTGATGGGCCGCAGGCGTCCAGTAGGGTGCCCACCACTGGCTTAGACGTTGTCATGACTGGGGATGTTTGCCAGAATCAGGACTTCAGCCTGTAGGCTCCTTGGGGGTGGGGGCAGGTCGGTCTTCACTGCGGAGCTAACTTGCTGGTTACCCCCAACCTCTCTCCCATCCACACACAAAACCCTCTCACCTGAGTTTGGCGGCGCTTTCGTCCCAGGCTACCTGGCCTGGCTGGGGGTGTGGATTAGAAACCAAGAGCCACTTTCCATGTGGGCAGGTCGCCTGCTCGCTTTGCAGCGACAATGCCGGCTGCATCCCTTGAGCACTGACAGTCCTCCAGTGCCTTCCCACCATTCCCCGGGTGCCCACGAGGACAGACAAGTTCTCCCACAGTTCATTGGGAAAGAACTGTAGAGTGGCTCAGCTCACTACAGCAAAAAGCCCCAGGGACAGAGCGTGCCGCCAGAAGTCCCAGCGACAAACATGCATGAGCGTAACACCTGGGAGGACGGGCAGGGCTTTGCCATCTGGCTGCTCACACCCAAGCTAGGACAACCTAGGTCAGGGGTCTCAAACTCAAATGACCCCAAGGGCCGCATGAGGACTAGTGCATTGGCCCGAGGGCCGCATCACTGACATGCCCCCTTGCTGCCCCTGGCCCCACCCCCAATCCACGCCTTCCATGAGGCCCCGCCCCTGCCCTGTCTCTTCCCCACCTCCTCCCCTAAGCGCGCGGCTCCCCGCTCCTCCCCCCTCCCTCCTGGAAAGTGCTAAGCGCCACCAACAGCTGTTTGGCGGCTTGGCGGCGGGAAGCGCCTGGAGGTAGGCAGAAAAAAAAATGAAGAGTAATATAGTAGTATAGTATTAAAATATAGTATGCTATTAAAAGTCAATTTATTAACTTTTTTATTAACTTCTTTAACTGTAATGTGAAACGTCAGTGCTAATTTTGACAGTCATTTCATTTTTGGGCACTTAGCTGGCAGCGTTTTGCATCAACCAGAGCATCAATATTAGGTTTGATATCCTGAGACGAAACCAATCTCAGTGTTGCTTGCAAATGTTCATCAGTGAGCCTTGACCTTAACACAGATTTGTTAATCTTCATGGAAGAGAAAAACTGTTCACATATATATGTACTTCCAAACATTGCCATTATCCTTGCAGAAGCAGAGAATAACATGGGAAATCTTTCTTGTGAAAGAAACCTGTAGAATTCTGGAATTCCAACATCTGTATACTTCTGCTTCAAAATCGTGTCACACTGAAGCTCCACTAACTCCATCTGCATTTCCTCTGCAACATTGTCAATTTCAACAGCAAATGGTGTGGAAAAAAGTTGAAAATGTGGTTCAAGTGCCTTGAAATCTTTAAACCGCACATCAAACTGTTTGTGTAAGTTAGAAATGATCTCCGCATATTCTTTCAAGGATTTGGGTTCAACTTTTCCTAAGGAATTCAGAGTTGAGAAATGGACCAAATTGCCAGCAGTCAGCTGTTTCCCCCAGAAAATAAGCTTGACTTTGAATGACTTAATACTGTCATACATCTGTGTTATCACCTGTTTTCTACCCTGAAGTTTCAAGTTCAGTGCATTCAGGTGATCAGTTACATCTGTTAGAAAAGCAAGGTTGCAGATAAAAGTGGAATCAGCAAGCTGTGGAACCTCCTTGCTTTTCATTTTCATGAAGAAATCAATCTCCTCTTTAAGTGCAAAAAAACGCTTCAAAACATTTCCACGACTCAGCCATCTAACTTGAGTGTGATACAGAAGTTCCCCATATTCACTGTCCATACTTGCTAGAAAAGAAGTGAACTGTCTGTGATTCAGCCCTCGTGCACGTATAAAATTAACAGTTTTAACAACTACATCCATAACTTCTTTCATTTGTAGACTTTTACTACACAGGGCTTCTTGGTGCAAAATACAATGTATACTGGTGAAGCTAATTCCTGGTATATTGAGGCTGTTCAGTTTGGTCTTCAATAATCCAACCACACCAATGTTTTCAGAGCACATTGATGGCGCACCGTCCGTAGCCAAAGATACGAGTTTGTTCCATGGCAGCGCAGCTTTTTCAATGCACTCTTCCAATCCTTGAAATATGTCACGTCCCGTTGTGGTACCCTTCAGTGGCATTAAGTCTAGCAATTCTTCAGTTATATTCAAATCGCAGTCCACACCTCTAATGAACACTGCACACTGTGCGGTATCTGATACATCTGTACTCTCAAGAGCAATTGAAAATACTTCAAAGTCTTTTGCCATTTGAATCAATTGTTTTTGCACATTATCAGCTAAATCCGTTATCCTGCAGGCAACTGTATTTGCAGACAAGCTTATGCCTTCAAAAACTTTCTTCCTATCAGGACATAAAATTTCACTGGCCTTCATAAGACATTCTTTTATGAATAAGCCTTCTGTAAAAGGTCGCGATGATTTAGCTATCATTTCGCTTATCACAAAACTTGCTCTTACTGAATCTTCGCTAGACTTGTTAATCCCTGAAAATAAATGTCTTTGCTTGGCAAATGCTGCTTTAAGTTGCTGAACTTTTTCCTCTCGGATTTTTCCAGTGAATGCATCATATTTTTCACAGTGCATCGTGTCATAGTGCCGACGCACGTTATACTCCTTGGGAACAGCAATCGTTTGCTGACAAATAAGGCATTGAATTTTATCTTTTACCTCTGTGAAAAAATATAAATTCTCCCATTTGTCTTGGAAAACTCTCTTTTCTTCCATGAGTGTTCTTTTTTTTTGACAAAGTCATTTCCAAGCAGTTTTAATAAATATATACACTCAGTAATGCACCTCACTCAAAGGACAAAACACGCACTTAGATTTACTGCCTAAGGCTCTGGGAGGGAGTTTGGGTGCGGGAGGGGATCTGGAGTACAGGCCCTGGGCTGGAGTTTGGGTGGGGGAGGGGGTCTGGAGTGCAGGCTCTGTGCTCGGTGCAGGCTCCAGGCTGCGGCTGGGGGGGGGGGTGCAGGCTTTGGGATGGAGTTTGGGGATAGGAGGGTGCAGGGGTGAGGGCTGAGGGGCTGAGGGTGAGGGGTTTGAGGCATTGGAGAGGCTTGGGGCATTGGAGAGTCTCAGGACTAGGGCAGAAGGGCAGGGGAAGGGCAGCCTGCCCTGGCCCTAGTGCAGGGGGGCGCTAGGACCCTGCGGCATAGCGGAGGAGCGGAGTCAGCTTGAGCTCTGGGCAGGCTCCCGGGCGGTGAAGGGGCAGCAAGTGGGGGCCGGGAGACACTGGGGGGAGGCGCGTGGGGGCGGCAGGTGGGGCCAGGGGAGAGACCCGGCCCCAAACATTGGGGAGCAGCGCGCGGGGAGCTTAGGCACAGAAAATAACTCGGGGAGGGGGGCGGGGGTGAGGGGAGTTTGGCGGCGACAGGAAGTAACTGGGGGAGCTCCGCGGGCCGCAGGGAAGAGCTCCGCGGGCCGCATGTTTGAGACCCCTGACCTAGGTGCTTAGAGCCAGCGTGTTCACCTGAGTTAACTCTGCAGTGAAGACAGACCTGGGGTGTCACTACAGCTCCAGCACAATGGGCCCTGGTCTCTGCTGGGGTCTCCCGATGCTACTATCATGCAACTAAAGTTACTGAGGGTCACAGACAAGGAGAGGGCAGAAGAACAGTCAGAGCACAGAAGAGAAAAGTTCTTCCAGCCGAGAGGATGGTTGCCATACCTGACCTTGCAGAACGCCTGCCGTCTTTCAATCCAGACATAGCGTGACCCTTCAAAGAGATAGTAGCGCACGACGTTTTTCTAAACACGGAGAGAAACATGTGACGGGGTGTCCCCAGCATGGCTCAGCCCCTCTAGGAAGAGGTTCTGATGGCCCAAAGGCAGGATCCAACAGGAAGCAGAAGAGAGGACGTTACCTCCTCCTTCCTATGAAGCCGGACCGTGTCTCTGCTGTCGTCTTCGTCCAACACTCCAATGGCGACGCTGGTTCTCCCGTCATCGGCTCTGGCCCTAGGATGATGCTCGAGGCTGCTCAGAAGAAAAGCGTGATGTCAAGAAGCCCTGCTCCTGAATAAAGGCCTCTAAGTGCTATTCTGAGCACAGAGCTTCAGTGTGCAAGGGCTTTGGGACCCGGCGAACTCCAACAGCCTTTCAAATTGCAACTACATGCAAGCCCATCTTGCAGCGCCTCTTGCGCCAACGACGCGCACAGGCAATCCATGGGATGGGGAGTTAATCTGGCTCTGACTCCACTAAGAAATAAACAGTTGAACAATTGTAATCTGAAATAAAACCAAGGTCTCTTCCAGTTATCCATGATCTATAGGGTTTCCCAGAGCAATCCCTGCACAGCTGAGAACTCGCGAGCTGTTATGAAGTGCTCTGGGGATGCAGAACACTATACAGGTGTAAAATGTGGTTCTTCTCTGAAAAGTGACTGTGTAGAAATGGCAGCTTCTCACGCAGCCAATCTGCACCCTGTGCATATTCAGGATCCTATCTGCCTGCTTTAGTAACTAGAAACGTATTCTACTGCTTTTCTTTCCTGTTAGCCCTGCAGGAGCCAACATTATGTCACCCGAGTAATCTAGCGATTAAAGTGGCACCATCAATTTAATCACACTTCTGTCTGAAAGGGTTTTGTTGTTTTTTAAACCTACCATTGTTATTTATTATACCCAAGATCACTATAACTAAAAGATCAGAACGGGGGGTGGGGGGAATTATTTTATCAGTTTGTTTGCTTTGTGTATCACCCATTTTGTTTGTTTGTTTGTTTGGGTCTTTCACACAGCAACAAGGGAGAGGCTATGGCTACACTTAAACTTCAAAGCGCTGCCGCGGCAGCGCTTTGAAGCGCTAAGTGTAGTCAAAGCGCCAGCGCTGGGAGAAAACTCTCCCAGCGCTGTCCGTACTCCACCTCCCTGTGGGGAATAACGGACAGTGCTGGGAGCACGGCTCCCAGCACTGGGGCTCTGACTACACTGGCGCTTTGTAGCGCCGCAATTTGCAGCGCTGCAGAGGGTGTGTTTTCACACCCTGCTGCAGCGCTGCAAATTTGTAAGTGTAGCCAAGCCCAGAGAGAAGACAAAAAACCTTGAAAAGCAGGAAAATGTGAATGTAAAACAACACTTGTCAGATGGATTCAGGGGCTGCTCTAATATCTGAAGCTATTTTTGTACAGGGCCTTGCACAATGGAGTTCTGGTCTGTGACTGAGTGCTTGCTATGACAATAAAATAAAACAATCTAATTTTTCCCGAGCTGATTGGCTTTCAAACAGATGCTGACTTTTGGATGCCACAGATATTGGAGTAATAATCAATCGCATATTCAGTGGATTTAATTGGGTTTCAGTGGGATGGTGTGTTTGTTCATACCCCAGATACAAATCAATGCTCTGGGTGCGTGAAATGGAACAAAAGTCACATGGCTTCAAGTGATTCAGTTTTGCACAGCTTCATTCACGTCAATTTCATTGTGTTTCATTCCACAGCGGAACACACAGCAAGCCCCCGAGGGATAATTCACTCTCCTGGCAAACTCACAATGGGACCATTTGAGCACTGACCCAAACACTCAGGAAGGAGTGAATCCACAGGTCCCACTTACCTGCCCTCACCAAGCTGTTCAGTTTGCACCTGGGTAACGAAGCACTGCCCGAACCGATCCTGGAACACACAATTTCAAAACAAGCGCTTGAGGAAGGCTGGCCCTGGGTTTAGGGTGCTTGCTGGGGAAAAAGTGCAAGGCTCAAGTTGCTGTTCTGCCACATAATCCCTGTATGACCTTGGGCAAGTCACTCGGTCTCTCTGTGCCTCAGTTTCCCCCGTAACTTTTCATGCTCTGGGAGTTCCGCTTCTACGCTTTCTCTGGTAACTGGCTGATAACATGTATCACAGTGGTACCTGCAGCTGCCATGGAGATCAGGACCGTACCGCACTAGGCCCTGGATGAGAGCTTCTGCCCTGAAGAATTTATAAATTTAATTAGGCAAGGCAGAGGGTGGGAATAAAGGCGTAGTAACACGCCAAATTACAGATGCTCATGCAGGAAGCCTGTGGCAGAGCCAGGAATTGAACACAGGTGTTACGGAGTGTCGGGGAGTCAGGGCCCTGCACCCCTCTTCCTGGGATTCACCGTGACTCTCAGCCAGCCAGTAAAACGGAAGGTTTATTGGACAATAGGAACGCAGTCTACAGCAGAGCTTGTAGGCACAACCAGGACCCCTCAATCAAGTCCTTCTGGGGCGTTCAGGGGGCTTAGACCCCAGCTTGGGGTTCCCTGCGTTGCACCACCCAGCCCCAAACTGAAACTAAAAATTCCTCCAGCAGCTTTCTCCCCCCTCCCTTCTCCTCCTCCTCGCCTTTGTTCAGTCTCCCGGGCAGAAGGTCTCACTTCTCCCAACCCCCTGCAACATTCCCGGGTCAAATCCACCCCACTCCCTGCTCCATCACAGCAGGTCTCTTGACTCCCAGTCCAGTGTCTCCACCACCAGATCCGCCCTCCCCCTCCACGTTTACTCACTGTGATTATGATCCAGTCGGCTTGCCGCAGAGCACACGGCCTGCACTTGGCTCGGACCTCCAGGCTTGGTTTCCAGCGAAAGACGATCAACAGGATTCCTGCCGTCAGCACGGAGAACACGTAGCAAAGGATTATCCGCCATGTTCTGCTCTGGTAACCGCTAACCTCCTGGGAAGAGCGCACAGGCAGGAGAGTTCAGAGCTCAGTCCAGACCAAGTCACTGCTCTCAAGGGTAGCGAGCAAGAGGTGGCTGCAGCAACGGGCAGCAGCCGACATTCGACCCTGCCAGTCCAGGCGCGTCTGACTCATTCCATTGGGTTCAAAGGGTCACCTAAAAGGAGCTGCTAATGGATCCTGCCACCCCTGACAAGTCCACACAACTGCCTCATTGGACATGGGTGACACTGATTCTCAGGTCTTGCTGCTTAGAATTTATGGGGAAAAACTCACATCCATCGTACTCTCAATTCTCCCTGTTTACCCTGCGACGGGGGATTTGCACAGGTTCCAAGGCCAGAAGGACCATTCTGTTCCTCTGCCCCAGTGGTTCTCAACCCGGGGCCTAATCAGCACACAGCTGTGGCCCAGGTGACATCCTCAGGGCCATACGGGTAGTATCGGATGTGGCCCACAACGGTAAACAGGTTGAGAACCCTGCTCTAGCCGGACCTCCAGTGCAACCCAGGGCAGAGAACTTCAACCAGCGATTCCTGCATCAGCCCCATAATTGGCTGATCCAGAGCAGATCTTTTAGCAAGAATCCACTTTTCATTTAAAGATGTGACGTGATGGAGATCCACCATCAAATCTTCCTTCCTACCTTTTGCTCCAATTATACACTATAGGAGAGAGGTCAATTGCTCTATCACAGGGTAGAGATGAGAGACACTAGGCCAGTGGCCTTTAAAATAGAAATAGATGAATTATATGATTGTAAAAAGAACAGGAGGACTTGTGGCACCTTAGAGACTAACACATTGATTTGAGCATAAGCTTTCATGGGCTACAGCCCACTTCATTGGATGCATAGAATGGAACACGTAAGAAGAGTATATATAGACATACAGAGAAGATGCCATACCAGCTCTAAGAGGCTAATTAATTAAGATGACCTGAACGATATGATATGATTGTATTCCCCCTTAGCATGTAGAAACCCCAGTCATGGACCAGAACCCCGCCACGCAAGGCATTGCACAAACACACACTGCCCCTACTCCAAAGGGCTGACAGTTTAAGTGTAAGAGACGATAGATAGATACAGCGCAACCAACAGGGGAGTAAAAGGAGAGAATGAGACGATCTTGCTCAGCATGACAGGCAGTGGGCTTTGCACACCGGCTGCTTAACTGAAGTATTTTGCACCGGCATCATGGCAAAGGAGAGTTTTATGGTGGGCTGGGAGGAAGAGGAGACTTTGCAGATGTTCATGGGGAGCTGCTTCCTAGCCGGCGGGGCGGCCTGGGACAAACCACATCGGTAATGGCCTGAAAATTCAACAAGTGGGTGATGGAGGCTGGGTGCGCCACGCAGAGGTGTGCTCGCTCCATCATTAGTGGGATATTGTTTTACTTAAAAAAAGTATCCAACCCCTCCTGATAAAAGCCTTAAGTCACTCAGCTTCCTGGCACTGGTGGACTGAAAACAGGGTTAACTGGAGCAAAGCTGCTTTGGCGGGAAACAAAGACATCCCAGGACCAAGGTTTGGAAAGCACTGGCCAGATGCAATATCCACTGAAGAGAAGGGGAGCCTTGCCACTGACGTCACTGGGCCTAAGATCAGGCCTCACGTCCGCTCGGCTAACAGGCTGGTGAGGACCCAAGACACCAGTGGAGCGGCACCGTTCCACGGGGCACAACGGCAAGAGGCTGGATAAATCAGGTCGATCGGGTTGACGATGCAGCGCAGGCAGAGCAGCCCGAGAGGCGGCGTCAGAACCGCACATCAGATGTCTCCTTTCACAACGCCTGTGTCATAACATCACACACAGTCCTCCACTGAACACCCTGCATGGCACAATGCAGTGGAAAATATTAACTCCACCATGCCTGAAACCAGCTCCCCTGGGACAGCTGTACGCCTAGCCCTAGAAAGAGCCCTACAGAGAACCCACTGATGGCCATTCGTTTGCAAAGACCCCCTCTCATTTTCTGGCCTTGCAAATAACCATTGACATATTTTCATGATCCGTTCTGCAAATGTCCTTGTATTGCTCCGGCCCCAAATCCTCCTACATACCATGCAGGATTTACCAGGGCCCTGCAGAAGTGTCCCGTAGACAGGTGGATGGTTTTCCAGCAACTTGCTGCTATCTGCGAATGCAAACAGAGGAACACCATGTTACTTGATGGGTTGGTCATATTTCCCCGTTTTCCCAGAATCAGAAAAGGCTCCAGTACACAGAGCTGCGTGGTGGATCCCGATAGCTGCATTTGTGATCCTGCTCAGGGCCGACGAGAGGGGGGGAAGCTGGTACAAATTACCGGGGCCCGGTACCCCCTGTTTAGCTGGTCTGCCCTTGCTGGGGGGCCCAAAATTTTTTTTCACCGGGGCCTGCACCCACTCTCGGCAGCCCTGATCCTGCTAATGGCTTAGAGCAGCGATTCTCAGCCGGTGCCTCCAGAGCCAGCCATGTGAGGGGTCTTGGGAAGCACCCAGGTCTGACTGAGGGGAACGGTGACCACAAGAGGGCTCCCCATGGAGGCTGGTGACACGCGAGGCAGACAGCCGTCACAGCACCCAGGGAACAGCTGTGCGAAAGTTACAGCCCACAAATGGGTAGAACTGTTAGCTTCGAAGCCTGTTTTCACTGTCTGATTGGTTGTCTAAGGGTATGTCTAGAAAGGGGATTGTAGCACATGTTGATCTAACTAGCACAAGTACCAACAGCAGTGAAGCCGTGACAGCACGGGCTGTACAAGCCCACCTGGGCCCCTGGGTACGTACTCGGAAGGCCAACCTGTGCTGAAGTCTGTGCTGATGCAGCTTCGCTGCTCTTGTGAATGGAGGCAAGTAGATTAAAGCTAGCTGGGGTATGGCCACACATGCTACAATCCCACCCGACCGTACTGCAGACACACCTTTAGCCACCCGGTACTATTTCTACAACTGGATTGGAGCGACGCAGCTACCCCACCAGGGCATATATTAACCAACGGGTGTAGCCCTAAGGATAAATATCTTTCTTATAAATTTGAGTATTTGATGTAATAGGCTTATAGATTTATATTAAGAATAAGTTTGGCTGTAATGCAAGAGACCTACAGGTCAAACATCCTGTATGTGATGCTAAGACAACTTTAGCACGTTTTGGGACCCTTACTCAGAAAAGTAATAATAGACAAAACACCTACGCAGCTGTCTGGAGAACTTTGACTGAACCAGTAACAGTAAAGGGTGGCAAAAGGGGATTTTTGCCCACAAATCTAACAAGTACAGCACAAATGCGTACATACCTGTCATTCACACGCACATACATACTAGCCTATGGGGCGAGTGTACCCTAACATTTCCGTGGGTGAAGGATGAAATTTGGGCATAGGAGGAAGGATTTCTGACTAATGCCCTATAAAAAGGTGAGAGAGCTCACCATGAGACAAGGCAATTACCCATCTATCTGCTCCCGTCTACTCTTCATTGCCTCCACCTTCAACTACATCTCAATGCTACCCATCTACGACGGCTATTAACTATTAAAAGGCCGTAGTATTATTTCTTTTCAAACTGTAAGTCTATTTCATTTTTATATAAAGCACATAGTTCAAATAGCAAAGAGTCCTGTGGCACCTTATAGACTAACAGACGTTTTGGAGCATGAGCTTTCGTGGGTGAATACCCACTTCGTCGGATGCATGCTCCAAAACGTCTGTTAGTCTATAAGGTGCCGCAGGACTGTCTGCTGCTTTTACAGATCCAGACTAACACGGCTACCCCTCTGATAGTTAAAATAGAGAGCAAATAGCTCTGCATTAGCTTCCTCTGCCAGAGGTGTGAAAACGGAAATTGCTACAGGTGTGGCCCGTATTTTCTAGCACCGGGCTATCGAAACAGGGTCTGAGTCCTAACCACATTTGCAGCTCATAATATTGAATTATCATAAATATATCTCAAAGAACTGTGATACTTGTAACTCTGTAATCCTAACTGTTTTATCATTTGCTTACCAGTTCATTGATTTTAATAAAAAGGTCTTTATGACTATATCTGTCTCAGTGTAAGCTCCTGTCATGACCCCGAAGTTCCTTTTATAAACTCTGTGAAGCCTGATTCAGGACGAACTTTATCTTCTGATCAAACATATTGGTGAGCCAAACCCATACTAATTAATATCCAATAATTAATAATAATAATTAATTAAAACTGATTAACCAGATAAAATTAAATTTGAGTGGATAAATTAAATCAACACTACTAACACACCCCAAATCAGGCTACACAGGTAACAAGCAAGAAACTTCAGACGAATCACTGACATCTAAAAAAGGAAATTAATAAAAATTTTTAAAAACCAACCCCAAACCCACCAACAAAAAAAAAAATCTACTCCATGCACACAATGAAAGCAAATGCAATGACGACAAAGGTTTTAAAACATTTTTAATCAAGGCTGGATGCTTTCCTAGTTCAAAACAGGAATTATTTCAGGGAAGCTCTCTGGCCTGAGTTCTACAGGAGGTCAGGCTGTGATCACAGAGATCTCGTCTGGCTTTAGAAACGACAGAGAAAACCAGCCATTAGCCCAGAAGCAGACAACGCCTTTAAAACCTAGTGCAACAGCAAAGTAATCATTAGTGTTTCTCTAACACCTGCTAGCCAAGGATCTTCAAATCAGATATCAGGGAATTAAACTCTGCCCTCGGTGGGGTAGGGATGGTGATGATTATGGGGGCCAGCAGTGGGATTCATTCAGCGGAAGCGAGATGCCAGGCTCTGGACATAAACCCAGCTACTGGAGAACGTTTTTCATCCAAAACATTTTTTGACTTAAAGGGGAAAAAACTGTTTTGGAAAAAAATTTACATTTTGGTTGAAATGTTCTGTTTGCTTTTAAAACAAAAATGAAAACTTCATTCCCCCTCCCCCTTTTCTGAGATGGGGGGAAAGGGGAGAGGAAAAGAAAAAGGGGAAACACACACACACACACACTCAAGTCTGCTTTTGTTGAGAAACCAAAAAACTTCCATGACAAATTGCAAAGGAGATTCGTGCGTGTACAATACAGAGCATTTTCCAAACAGCCCCAGTTAGCTGAAACCACCGGCTTCGAAGCCAGGATTTCTCTTCTACTACATCCGTTTTCGCTGTATGCTCAGTAGCTCTGCTGTTTGCACAAGGGCTGTCTCTAACCACAGGCGGAGGCGGCAATATTCTCGCTCAAGCTTGGTCTCCACCAGGGGTTCTCAACCTTTTTCCTTCTGAGGACCCCCCAACATACTAGGAAAACTCCAGGGCTCAGCTGAGGGGTGGGGTTGGGAGCCTTGGGGCTCCTGGCTTCAGCCACTGAGTGTGTGTGGGGGAGGGGCACGGGGCCTTAGCCCTGCGGGGCTCAGGGCTTCAGGTCCGATGTGGGGGGCCTCAGGGCTCTGGATTTCAGCCACCAGGCGGGGGACTGGGGCTTCAGCCATGGGGCTCCGGGCGGGTGGAGAGCTCAGGGCTTCAGCCCTCTAGGGCTCAGGACTTTAAACCCCGGGGGAGCCCCCTGGCTCCCTGCAGCTCCACTCCCAGCTTCAGCCCCACAGGAGCCACTGGGGCTCAGGGCTTTAGGCCCGGCAGGAGTGCCGGGGTTCGGGGCTTCAGCCCCATGGCTCCATTCCTGACGTTAGCTCCTTAGGAGGTGCCGGGGCTCAGGGCTTTAGACCCGGGTGGGGGAGCTCTAGGTCTCAGGGCTCCCCCTGGCTCTGCTCCGGGCGGCACCAGGGCTCGGGGCTACACACTTCAGGCTCGGAGCCCCGCTGCCCTCTGAACCCAGCCTGCGGAGCCCTGGCTGAGAACCGCTGGTCTACACGACGCACTTACTTCAGCGTAACGACGTCGCTGAGGGGTCGGAAAAATCCACACGCCTGAGCGATGTCGCTAGACCGACCTCCCCTCTGGTGCAGACTGCGCTAGGTCAACAGGCAAGCGTCTCGCACCGACACAGTCACCGCCTCTCGCGCAGGTGGCGTTATTCTGCCGACAGGAGCGCTCTCTCCCATTGGCCGAAAGCGTCTCCACCAGACGCATGACCGGTGTGAATCTGTAGTGCAGACCTGCCTTCAGGCGCTTGCTATGTGCACACCTCGGCTCTGTACTGCGTTTAGCTCGTCAGCTCCGTGCAAACAGCACTGGCTTCCCGTTCATCTGGGGGTTCAAATAAAAGGACTCTATGAACCATCCTCCACCTCTTTGCCCTCATGTTCTCAGCGCTTTCATTGCAAGAGCTTTCTCCACTGCATCTCCTGCCATCTCTGCCTCCGGCGACGCTCCAAATCGTTTCAGTCCCCTGCTACGCTCCACATCTTTACACACCTTCTCTCTCCGATTTGTGACCATGTAACTTTATAAAGTGTTTAGTGATACGGTTTGCATTGAAGATACTATATAAAACACAGCTGCATATTGTATGTTCAGTTACACACACACACACGCGCGCACACACACACACCACACTATGAACAGCTAATGCCCATACGCAGCTTTACAGTCATTCCCCAGATGCACCATGAGGTAGGAAAGTTTCTACAGATGGAGAAACTGAGGCACAGAAGGCCTAAGAGACTTGCCCAAGGTCCCCCAGGAAGTCAGTGGCACAGCAGGACTGGGCACTCAGGGGCTGGATCCCAGTTCCCCAGCTCTGACAAGAACAAGATGCCTTGCTAAGAGCATCTGCACCTAGCTACATCACACTGTAAAGCAGCCGTTCCTGTCCTCCCAGTGACAGATGAGCACAGCATAGAAGCCAAGACTGTCAGACCACAAGGATTTAACAGCCGTATCAGTTCTCAAGACTGCTCAGTAATGGAACCGATGTCCTCAGAGAGGCATGAAATCTTTGCACTTGTTCTCTCCTTGTTTACGGTCTCCACAGCTCGTCACAGTGAATTCCAGCCCCCAAGGAATGAAGACACAGCAGCCTTTAATACACTGGTGTCCTCCTGATGCGATTATCCTTTTCCACCCAATCCTTCCCACTGCCTCTTTCACTTAAAAACAAGGAAACCCAGCCCGCTATCTTTACAACAACTACAGCAACAGCGTTCAGTGGGTAACTAGCAGGAGAAAGAACATAGAGCCATCCAGACACACTTTTCCAGCACGGTTGTGGATCTCTTACAAGGCACTTTGGGCCAGGAAAGCTGCGGATAGACCTACCACCCAGAATCATGAAATTCAACACATGGAGATAGCGCTAGGACGGTGCTGTGTAAAGGCCAGCACACGGGGAGGCCAGGCTAAAGCCGTGTCTACATTACAGAGCCTGTGCTGGTAGAGGACATTAGCTACGCTGACAGAAGCTGTGTCTACACTGCGGCTTTGCTGGTGTAGCTATAATAGCTGGAGGAGTGTGAGACTTTTTGCTGCTTAGACCAGGCCTTAGGCAGCAGCTGGTGCAGATTACCCCTCCTTGAAATGGGAATAAATAGCCCTGGGGCAACTTCTAGGGGGTTTCCTCTGTCTATAGCAGGGGTTTGCATTGGTGCAGCTACAGTGGAGGCTGGTTGCTGCTGGCCATAACCTAGGCAAATCCCCAGCGTAAACAGGGCATGTGGGTATGTCCCTTTAAGCGTGGGCATGGGGGACAGCTCCCAGGGCGGAGGCAAAGTAAAACAAGAGGGGGTTTGATCTAGAACAGGGGTAGGCAACCTATGGCACAGGCGCCGAAGGCAGCATGCGAGCTGCTTTTCAGTGGCACTCGCACTGCCCGGGTCCTGGCCACTGGTCCGGGGGGGAGGGGGGGAGGGGGCTCTGCATTTTAATTTAATTTTAAATGAAGTTTCTTAAACATTTTAAAAACCTTATTTACTTTACATACAATAGTTTAGTTCTATATTATAGACTTATAGAAAGAGACCTTCTAAAAAGGTTAAAATGTATCACTGGCACCGAAACCTTAAATTAGAGCAAATAAATAAAGATTCGGCACAGCACCTCTGAAAGGTTGCCGACTCCTGGTCTAGAGGGTTATGTACAAAGGGACAAGGAGCCAGGGTGACGGACAGCCAGCCCCAGATAGCCACGGATCGATCTTAGGGAACGTCTACACTACCCGCCAGATCAGCTGGTAGTGATCGATCTATCGGGATCGATTTATCGCGTCTAGTGTAGACGGGATAAAATCGATCCCCGATCGCTCTGCCGTCGACTCCGGAACTCCGCCGCAGCGAGAGGCGGAAGCAGAGTTGATGGGGGAGCGGCAGCGGTCGACTTGCTGCCGTCCTCATGGCCAGGTAAATCGACCTAAGATACACCGACTTCAGCTCCGCTATTCGCATAGCTGAAGTTGCGTATCTTAGGTCGACCACCCCTCACTGTAGACCTGGCCTCAGATAGAGGCTGGATTTGGTGTCCTCAGACTCCTGAAGTGTCAAGTGCAGTAACCCAATCCACCTGCGAGCCACAGAGCGATGCTGGTCCCAGCAGCTCCATCAGGGAAGGGGCAGCTGTGACCTGCTCTCCACTGAACATGCTGATGGCTTTCAAACCCATCCCACCCATCCCAGTGGTCATTTGCAAACCGCGAGCCATCCGCGCGCTCCCTGAAGACGGACCTGCTGCCGGCTGTTTGCTCACTGCGTTCACACAAACCCAGCAGCATCGGCAGCTGCGAGGGGAAAAGGGTCTTTCAAGGGAGAGGGCGTTCCGCCGTATTTTTGACGTGGAAACCATCTTCCAAAGAGGTCCCACATTTATACGGTGTGCATGTGCGTATGCCCCTCTCCCTTCTCTTTGCATGAGCAGCAAATGAACCGCGTAAGACCCGCATTGTGGTGTTTAGCAGGCTGAGCAGTTTGGAGGGGGTTCCCCCCCACCTTCGCCTCGCTTTAAGACCCACCTTTAAATGGAGCATGTGGGGAGGCCACGAGGCAGCAGCCTTGAACTCTAGCTTCCTTGTTTAGCTACACAGCACGACCCTCAGAGAGGCACTTTCCCCTTTTGTACCCAGGACAGACCAATACACCGTGAAGACAGAACGAAAGTTGGGTGATGGGGACCCTGCAGTGTGAGGTTGCTGATTCTGGAGCAGGCTCAGAAGAAGGCGGAAGGGAAAGACTAAGAAGCAAAGAGAACTGGATAAATTCATGGTGGTTAAGTCCATTAATGGCTATTAGCCAGGATGGGTAAGGAATGGTGTCACTAGCCTCTGTTTGTCAGAGGATGGAGATGGATGGCAGGAGAGAGATCACTTGATCATTACTTGTCAAGTATCAGAGGGGCAGCCATGTTAGTCTCTTGATCATTGCCTGTTAGGTTCACTCTCTCTGGGGCGCCTGGCATTGGCCACTGTTGGCAGACAGATACTGGGCTGGATGGACCTTTGGTCTGACCCACTATGGCCATTCTTATGTTCATCCTTGAGCTTACACAGGTGCAAAGTCTCATTTGTCGTATTGCGCTTGGGTCTTTGGTGCATTAGAAGATTGAGACCCAGTTTGAGGGCCAGGCGGATAGAACTGAAAGGGAACTAATGCGCCCAACTCTGATAGACAGAACTGTACCTTGCTCCGAAAGCAGCCCCACTGATTTCAGGTGAACTATTCGGGGAGGACGGTGCTATTCAGCACAAGAAAGGGTATCAGAAAATGGCCCTAACGGTACGTCTCTCCTCCAGCTGGGGGCCGGCTGGCCTCTCAACCCAGGTAGATAGACTCACCCTGGCTCGGGTTTAGGGCTTAACATGGCAGCACCAAGATACGGACAGTTTAGCATCTCAGCCATGACAGGGGGATCTGAGCCATACAACTCACATTCCTGTCAGGGGCGGCCAGGCAGCTAAATCCACCGGTCAGCTTTGATAACAGACACAGATTTTCAAGGGAGAGGAGTGTTCTGTTGAATATCTGAAGTGGAACCATCTCACAAATAGGTCCCACCTTTATACTGTGTGCCCGTCCATGTGCTCCTCTCCCTTCTCATAGAATCTCAGGGTTGGAAGGGACCTCAGGAGGTATCTAGTCCAACCCCCTGCTCAAAGCAGGACCAATCTCCAGACAGATTTTTACCCCAGGTCCCTAAATGGCCTCCTCAAGGATTGAACTCACAACCCTGGGTTTAGCAGGCCAACGCTCAAACCACTGAGCTATCCCTCCCCCCAGCAACAGCAAAGGGGTGTCGCAGCCAACTGCCACCAGGCCTCACACATCCCATGGCGAGAAGTCTGTTCTAAGGGAGCTTACAACTCTAACTCGCTGGCTGCGGGGGTGTGGGAAAAATCACTCCCCTGAGCGCAGCAAGTTTGAGCGCTTTAAAGCGCTAGCGTGGACAGGAGCGCTCGGAGCTAGCCCCCTTGTGGAGGTGGATTACCAGGAGCTCTCCCAGCGCTCACGTGTGCCCGACAGCGCTTTGAAGTTTCTAGTGTAGACGCAGCCTGGTTAAAATTCAGAGGGGCAGCTGATAAAAATCTAACAGGACTCAGCTCCCATTTAGACACCACAGTAAGTGGCTCGATTTTCACATTAGGTGCTGGGCAAGCTTGAAGATCCAGCCCCAGTTGTGGGTGCTGGGCACTTGGAAATCTGGCCCTGAGCTCTTTGATAAGATCTCGCCTCCCAAGGGGAAGCTAGCTGGTCGCTTCCTCCTCTCACACAACCCGGCTGGGTTTGTTCCACATTCCTGCTGTTTAACTACAAACATCTCCTACTGGCTATGTCGCCAAATCACAGGGAACAAGTCTGAGTAACAGTTTCATCAAATAAAGTCAGACCTCACAGCAGGACCCCAGAAAGTTTGTGAAAAGCCTGGGAGAGAGCTGGATTAACTGCAAGCTCCAGATCTGTTAGTTATCAACCAAAGGCCATGGAACAAGCGAATCTGCCAGACATGCATTTTTGGCAGGTCTTATGCATATAAGCTGGGTGAACACAAGGTTGAAACCATCTGTCTTGGATGGTTTAGACACAACAAATCCTGCATCTTGGCAGGGAGTTAGACTGGATGACCCTTGCAGTCCCTTCAAACCCTTTGGTTCTATGATTGTATTCTGAAAACCTCAGATCAACAGAAAAACCACTGTTGTCATTTAAAAGGGGGGGGGGGGAGGAGAGAGAGAAAGGGGTTATTTTAAACACAAGCCTTCCCTAGCTGCCTTTGCAACCCAAATATTGCAGCTAATGAATGTGAAATCGCAAATGAAATCAACTAGAAACTGCCCACCCAAAGGAATGTGGAAGTGATGAATTTGCTGTCTGTATCTCTCCACAAACAGCAAGAAGAACATCAGCATTTTAAAATGTCTTTTCCTTTTAAAAAGATGGCGTTGACAAGATAAGGAGCTTTGTTTCAGTATCTGACTGGGTCCCTTTAGGCCAGTGGTTCTCAAACTTTAACAACCTGTGAACCTCTTTCACTAACATATCAAGTCTCACGAACCCCCTCCTAAAAGTGAATATTTCCAGGGATTTCCTCCTTTACCTGAATATAAAGGATAAAAGCAGTGATCTTGGAAATATAAAATTTGTTTTTCTGACAGGCTTATTACACACTATTAATCATTACAGTATTACTACATTATGAAAATGGAAACACTCTTCCAAGATCTCACTTTCGTAGCTTGTATCACTTTGAATAAGCCTGTTATAAGACAAGGCTCCTATGTTTCATCAAGGACTATCAGATGTGAAACAGCAGGAAGTTATTTAAAAAGCCAACTCAAATTGTTCCTCCTACACAAGCATTCAGGTCTTGAGCAGTCCAGGCAAACAACACACATTACAACAAAGCTTAAACTTGTTTTTTAAATTATTATGAACAACAATATTAGCTGCCTATTTAATTTTAAAAACAGCAAAAATATCCACCTCCCTTTCCATTTCTTATAAGGAGTCTTGAAGTTTAAATCTCCCCAGTGTGATAGAGACGCTTGCTTTGATCTGCTTAGCCCTTGGAAGTCCAGGGGCTCCGGGCTGCCCCGTGCTGCCCGAGGTCCCTAGGGACAGCTCCGTCTGCCATTAGGGAATTTTTTTTCCTGAGAACCCCTGTAACATTTCATGAACCCCCAGGGATTCACAAACCCCCGTTTGGGAACCATTGCTTTAGGCCTTTCGTTTCAACAGAACTGAGAAATCCAGGCCACAGAAGTCCACAGCCACATGATTTTGCTTTGGCTGCATCTCTAGAGTAACAGAGCTTCACGCTTCAAGTCACTGCTATCTGCGAAACCCGCACACCTGCATTTTGACCTCCCCCTCTCACGCCAGCTGCCTTCCAAGAAGCGCATTCTAGAGAGGATTTCCTGGCTGCTTACCTGTTTCAAAGCAGGTGGCGATTCCCCCTTTCCAAGGTTATTTCCTGTTCTCTTGCAGGTAAATCATAGCCCTGCCTCACAGGGACAGGTCTGCTGTAGGACAAGTAATAGCTGGGCATTCGGGGTGGGGTGGGGAGGAGGAATGGGGGTGGGTAATAATGCTCCGCCTCAGAGGCCTGCACTACCAGTAAGAAACAAAGCAACCACACCTCCTGCCCAAACACAGCCCAAGGGAAGGGAGATCCTCACCCCCTTCCACGTCACCACTCCCGCCCCCACACCCTTGCCAGTCACTTGTGTGTTCACGGAGCCATGTAAGTGGCTGTGGATTATAATCTAATAATCAGAATTTCTCTGTTAGCCACAGCCAGGGGAGCCCAGAACAATGGCGCGAGATTGACAGCCTCCCTAATTACAGCCTGGGAAAGGAGAGGAGGCAGGAGGCTCAGGGCTCTTTGATCTCCAAGGTGTAATACACAGGGAAGCTGCGAGGTGCCTCCAGCTGTGCGTGTGCAGAACCTGTCCAGCAGCAATACCCTACCCAGGCACTGATTTCAGGCTAGAAATCTGACCCTTCCAGAAGAGACGCTTGTTGTGTTGTCGAGATCTAGCGCATCTCCCTGCCAGCGTGGGATTGTTCTCTACAATGTGACTGCCTAGGAAGCAGTGCTGCAGAAAGGGATCTGGGGGTCAGAGTGGATCACAAGCTAAATAGGAGTAAACAGCAAAACACTAGCAAAAAGAAAAGGAAAAAAAAAAAGCAAATATCTGGGATGTATTAGCAGGAGCATAGCGCTGACTTCCCCTCTACCGTGGGGTGGGGTGGGGGGTGCTTGACTCCCTCTCTGCCCCAGCCCCACTCCACCCCTTCCCTGCTCCACCTCTGTCCCTCCAGGAACCAACCTGCATGCCTCGAAACAGCTGTTTGTGGCAGACAGGAGGAGCGGGGAGGGAGGGGGAGGAGCGATCAACGGGCCGCCAGCAGGGTAAAAGGTGCTGGGAGTGGAGAGAGGGGGAAGCTTGGCTGCCGGCAGGTGCTAAGCACCCGCTAATTTTTCTCCGTGGGTGCTCCCAGCACCTATGTGTTGTAAGCAAGGGCTTGGCTACAGTGGAGAGTTGCAGCGCTGGTGGTGGCTTTACAGCGCTGCAACTCACTCACCGTCCACACTTGCAAGGCACATACAGCGCTGTATCTCCCTGGCTACAGCGCTGGCTGTACTCCACCTCGGCCTGGGGAATAACGACTGCAGCGCTGGTGCTGCAGTGCTGGGGCGCCAGTGATTAATCTTACTACGCTGTTAATCTTACTACCCTAACCCTAACCCATAATGCTTTTACCTAAAGAACTCTCTTTGTTTTGTTATGATGCCTCTCTGTTTTGTTGTGAACTCCGGGCTCCCGGAGCTGCTTATCTAAAAAACAAACACAGCCACTGTTTGCTGTGAATGAGGCAGGCAGGGGGATGAATGTCCACAGCTAGTGTTTGCTTGAGGAGAGAAAGGGGGGGGGGAGGAAGAGGGCAGGGAAGGGAGTCCATCGGAGCAGCTGCTTATCTGGTCTGAAGGCTATTTGCATTAAGAGTGTGGGGGAAGTGGTAGGAATTTGTAAGGCAGGGAGCTGACACAGTGTCTGCTCCAAAAATCCACTTTCTCTCTCTCCCCCCCCACACTCCCTGTCACACTCCACCCCACCCCACCCCCCTCTTTTGAAAAGCACGTTGCAGCCACTTGACCGCTGGGATAGCTGCCCATAATGCACCACTCCCAACACCGCTGCAAATGTGGCCACACTGCAGCGCTGGTAGCTGTCAGTGTGGCCACACTCCAGCGCTGGCCCTGCACAGCTGTACGAAGACAGCTGTAACTCCCAGCGCTGCACACCTGCAAGTGTAGCCAAACCCCAAGACACAAGAAGCAATTCTTCCCCTCTACTCTGCACTGATTAGGCCTCTGCTGAGTGCTGTGTCCAGATCTGGGCGTCACATTTCAGGGAAGATGGGGACAAATTGGAGAAAGTCCAGAGAAGAGCAACAAAAACGATTAAAGGTCTAGAACACACGACCGAGGAGGGAAGATTGAAAAACTTGGGTTTGTTTAGTCTGGAGAAGAGAAGATTGAGAGGGGACGTGATAACAGTTTTCAGGTACATAAAAGGTTGTTACAAGGAGGAGGGAGAAAAATTGTTCTCCTTAACCTCTGAGGATAGGACAAGAAATTTAAATTTCAGCAAGGCTGGTTTAGGTTGGACATGAGGAAAAACTTCCTAACTGTCAGGGTGGTGAAGCACTGGAATAAATTGCCAAGGGAGGTTGTGGAATCTCCGTCATTGGAGATTTTTAAGAGCAGGTTGGACAAACACCTGTCAGGGATGGCAGAAGACTCAGTCCTGTCATGGATGCAGGGTACTGGACGAGATGGCCTCTCGAAGACCCTCCCAGTCGTACGGTTCTATGAATACAGGGAAAATGCACTGAAGACCCTTCCCTTTATTAAGTGTCTGGCTGCCCATAGCAACCGCTGCAAGTATCCCAAGCATTTCACTGCACTGAGCGACCAGAGAGCACCCAGACTGGTTCCCAGTTACAGCAGCAGCCTAGCCCAGGGAAGTGCAAAATCACCAGTCAGTGGATACAAACCCTGGGGCCGGCCCCTGCAAATGCTTCCTGGTTTCGTGCCAGCCAGTGGGAATCTGCCCCACTGACTCATCCCTAGCAGTGTGCACAAGGTAGGACACAGTCTGAACACTGGCAACTTTCCACACTTAACACTTGCAAGGCGTGTGAGCCATCTCTCCCTAGCAGTGGGCCCACGTAGCGGATAACGGCCTACTTCTGCTACCAGCTCAGGTCTGTGCATTGGTTCTACAGGTGACAGAACCAGCTCCACCTCCGAAAGCCTGTTCTGCAGGAAGAATATCCTTATACCTGCAGAAAAGCCAGCCCACCCGGGTCACAGGGCACGGTCACTCCTGCACGCTATCGGGAAGAACGAGTCCAAGAGGGAATCTAATGCAGGTTCACTACAGCTTAAACTGCCACGTTCAGACACTTCCGCTCAAAGCAGTGAGGACTAAATATACACAGAGGGAGGGAAGGTTTAGCAGCATATGGGCAAGGAGACACAAAAGCCTTGGGGGGTGGTCTAAGGGAGTCCTAGATTTAAAGGCCAGAGGAGACCATTATGATCATCCAGTCTGATCTCTTGTATAACCCAGGCCAGAGAATTCCACCCATGAGATTCCCGCTTCAAGTCCAATAACCCGCAGTCAAATGACACTGCTGGAGACAATAAATCCATTCAAGATCACGAGCTGCTCAGATTCTATGGTAATGGAGGCTGCATGGGACCTAAAATAGATTTTACCGACAGGGAAATTAAGGCACAGAGAGGGCCGTGACGGTCAGCTGGAAACGGAATCCAGATCTCCCCACTCCCAGGCTCTAAACACAAGATTAGCCTTTAGGCTCCGGCATCCACATGCGGGAGTGCCAGCTAAATGGTTTTTAAAGCGCCCTAATTTAAAATCAGAGTCACCCTAGTCTCTCTTTTTTTAAAAAAGCCATTAGCACTCGCGCTCCCCCTCCTCTCCCAATCCAGGCCAGATGATCTTTGCTCAGCGGGAAGTCCCTGTACCTACGACTGCACCTGCTGCCGTGTGATCACCCAAGGGGAACGACCCTGTTTCCAATTGTTGCTGGAGATGGGGAGAGCCAGGAGTAGGCGGAAGAGGCGAGATGCATCCAGCCCTTGCTTTTTAAGGGAGAATGTAAAGGGCTGGGCTTGCTATCTGCAGCCCTCGTTTGTGGGAGACCTAACAAAACGCAGCATTGTCGGGACGACCGAAGCACCAGCCGCACCCCGTCGCAATGGGAACACAGGGTACAAGAGCTACCGGGATGAAAAAAAGTGCAAATTTCAGCTGGAGGGTGAGCCGCAACCCCCGCAGGTTAGCAACGCCCATTGTCTGGCCGGGTTGTTTATGCAGCGAGCTCTCTCGGGTGTCCCCGCTTCGGTCGCCCCAGGCCCTGTGTGCAGAGAGGTGGAAAATCAGGGTGCAGCGGGAATGGGGGGAGAAAAGGAGGGATCCATGAATGCATGAGAGAGATCAGGGTCTTCTCCAGCAGCACGTTCCCACGCAATGAAACTTACCAGAAACGCTTCCTTAGCACAGCTGGAAGAGGCCTGTGTTTCTGAGTCAAAGGAACCAGGAGGAAAGAGGGGCTGTGGGGTAACAGCACCAGACCTGGGGGTGGGGCGGGGTGCAAGACTTGGGTTCAGCTCCTGGCTCTGCCACTGATTTCCCGTGTGACCTCTGGCAAGTCACCGAGGGCCAAATTTTTAAAGATACGGAGGCACCTAAATACCTTTAAAAATCTGGCCCCTGCGCTCTCCATAAGTTGGCTTCATCTTCTGTAAAACGGGATAATAAAACTCCCATCTCACGCAGGGGTGTGTGCAAAAGAATAAAATTCATGGCTGGCGAGACGCTCAGACACTCGCGTGGGGCCCGTAATTACCAGCAGTACTTCGGGGGAGGGGTGTGTGTGTGTGTGGGGGAGGAGTATTTCTCTACCAGCAGGCTTGACAATTTCACCTTTCTTGCGTAGTTGTTTCCTAGCTACATTTGTTCACCTTGTCTGGAACCACAGTACGGGAACATCTTACAGACACGCCTGTTGACTTCCCAGGTGGGGCTGGTGGCCAGATCTTTGCGCTACCAGGAAGCTCATAAAGCCCGAATCCTCCCTCCTTTTCAAACCTAACCAAGGCAGGAGCCGAGATAGAAAGTAATAAAGTTATTTCAGCACATTCCCGTCTCCTTATCAGGTAAGGAACAGTCCAAAGAGGACGGCTGTGGCCGATGCGGGCGACCCAGCAAATGTTTAACTCTCCCTTTCTCTGTCTGCCTTACCATGGAATTTAGTGTTCCTGGCCTCCGTGGGTGGAGGGATAAACTGACCGCCACTGACGATCTGTCCAGTGCAAAGGGCAGCATGCAGCCGGACTGGCCCAGGACTCTCGGTCACAAGCCGGTCAGCACTTTGGGGCAGGCAGCGTCGTTTTGTTCTGTGTTCGTACAGCCCCTAGCACAATGGGGGTCTGCTCCGTGGCTAGTGCTCCTAGGCCCGACTGCAATACAAATAACTGTTCGGTGTCTGCTTCCCACTTGCTCTGGAGCGGGGGTGCGGGGGTACTAAGCCGGGTCCCTCCTTTCCCCCGCACTGCTCACTTCCCACGCCACACCAGCTCTGCTGCAGGGACTGCTATGCGGGGTAGGCAGAGCGAAGGCCCTACCCACTCATTGCTCATTACAAAAAAAGTCCTTCCAACCTACTTGCTGAGGCTCAGCAGAGACTTGAAACCAAGGTCTCTCCCTTCCCACAAGTGGAAGTTACAGCGCCAGAGAAGCCAGAATTCCCCGTCTGTTTCGGCAGCAGGGTGCCCTCTCCTGGGCAGCTTGGTCGATGAGAAAAGCCCATGCCGTGTATTACTCAATGAGCACCCTATGTTGCGGCAGCTTCTGAGCTAACGATGGCGGGGAATTGTTGTAAGACTCCCCTAGCGCAGACAAAGCTGGAACCACCACCTTAGCCACGCTGGTTAGTTCTGCTTTGCTGCGCAGACACGACTTTAAACCCTGTCCCCGAATGGCGCCCAAGTCTTGGGCAGAATAAGAAAGCAATGGGACTTGGGTGCCTAATTCCCCTACATCCCTTGGGAAAGCCCAGCTGTCCTGGCCCCGGTTCAGCACCCAACTCTACCAATAAAACAGGACCACACTGTATCGGGGTCTCACCCCAATCGTCGCACAGATCCTCACAGTAACGGACAGCACGTCGGTCTTAAGGAGAATAGGCCCCATGACGCCTCCAGACTTGGTGTAGCTGCACAATCAGTCAATGCCTCTGGATTAGAAAGGATCAGAGCATCGCCCAGCTATTCGTTATAGCTGCAGGAGCTTAACGACATTGAGCCAGACTCATCCCATTCGCACTGGGTGGCTCTTTAGATAACCTAGTCACCAACCAGGGCCAGGCCTGGAGCGAGGGGAAACGCCCCTGAAGTTAATTAGGGCAGGAGAAGAGAGTAAACGGTTTAACTCTGCAAGTCCTGGACTCCGGATGCTAGGCAAAGGGAAGTGTTGAATTACCCCCAGAACCTAGAGCCCTCCACCTAGATCAACACCCCCAAGCCTCTGGCTGCGGGCCGTAGTTAGGTACAGGCAAGACAAGGATCGCAGCAAAGGCTTATAGGTAATGATGGGAAGCAGCAGAGGGGCCAGGGTCCGATTCCACGTAACCCAGGATTCTGAAGGCTCCAGAGACACTTTGCAGGAACCTCCCCGGCAGATGTTTCACAAGCAAATGAGCCTCAGACAAGGATCACTGAGGATATTTAGACCCTTTGGAAGGAATAACTGGCTAGGTGTCACATGGAAACGCACATCTGCCAGCCCCAAGAATAGCTGCGGACGGAGCCGGCACTTTACCAGAAGCAGCTGCTGTTACTTAGGGATGTTTCACAAACAGCCCACAGTTGCTTGGGGTTTCCCGCAATACTATGTACACCACACGTGACCTTCTGCCTGTAACTTACTTCCCTTTTGCTCTGGCATCAAGGACGGAGCAGGAGAACGTAGGGAGCGCGTGTGCGAGAAACCGTTCTGCGTTGGTCGATACTGGAAACTCGGATCGCTGCAACTGGACTTTTTGTTTTAAAGCCTTCCTTAAAAATAAACCAGGGTCATTTTGTTTGCTGATCTCATGAGTTCCATGTAGTACCACGGCTGCCACGGAGGGGAGGCATGACTGCAGGAGCACATGCGGGGGGTGCTGGATCCAGAGAACCTGCTTTTCGGCAGCTTAGTTCTCGGGCTTCTTTCTTGTTCTTCCACGACCTGCCCAAAGGCGGGCCGGGGCTAAGACACGCCGAGTCCCACCTGCGGGCAGGGCTCCAGTCGTGTGCGGCCCAGGCAGTGCACACGGGAGGTGTTTAGTGAGAAGGGGGGAGACGATCGCCCACTAGAGGAGGGGCAACAGGCCGGGTTGGCCCGCAGGAGGCAGTTCGGGTCATGGTTGGTGGGGGTGGGAGTTGCAGTGCCACTGGGGAAGGGAAGTCCCAGCAGAGCATGCCCACGGCCACAAGCTCGGCGCGCCCTGCAGCTGTCGGCTCAGCACACTCCTAGGGCTGGGCTCGGCCCTGGGGCTTTCCAAAGGCAACCCAGCTCCAGAGCCCTCGGAAGAGCTGCCTCTTCTCACAAGCAGAGCGGGGAGGGAGGATGCCTGCGTGGTTAAAGCCCCACGGCTGCAAATCAAGAGATCTGGGCTCTGTTCCCAGCTCTAACACAAGCTTCCTGCCTGACTCCGAGGCACTGAGAGAGATCCCTATTTTACAGAAAGGGGGAGGGAAATACTTGCCTTGGGGGTGGGAGGCTTTAATCCATTCATGTTTGCAAAGGGCTTGGAGATCCGCAGCTGCAGGGTGACAGGAAGGGTTATTCAAACAGAAGTTCTGGGTTAGGTGGCAGGGCAAGATGGGGGCGCTGGTGGCAGTGGCACGGCCTTAAAGACCATTTCTCTCCGGCTGCTCAAGTCGGGATAATCTCTTCTGCTGTATTTGCAAGATCCAGATCCCCAGATGCAGCTCTATCATGTCAGCTCACAGCTGGAACCTGGCCTGGTTTTAACCAGCAACATACACCGGGGGAGGAGTGAGGAATATCTTAACCAGGGGAAGTTTAGGGATCACCCAGAATGCAGTAACCAGAGATGCGATTCAGCCAATTCTTGAGAGGAGAGGGCTGTGGGATCTCGGACAGACAAGTGGTTGGGACCTCGTCTGTGCATTATCCCAAAGATGGGTCCTACAGCAGAGCCCACCAGCCCTGCACGGAGGCACTGGCTCAGTACCGATTCAGAGGTACGAGCGCCCCCTTCTGAATCACCACCACCATTACCTGCAGGGCAGGCCTGAACGTTACCCTCCGCCTCTGCAACAGATCTGGGGGCTACTGCATATGCTCAAGGCCAAGACCCTGTGTATTTCGTTCCTTTGTGCTCCAGCATCTCAACTCTCACCCTTATGGCAAGAAGAAAACCTTGAAAACAGGAACCAAGCATACCTGATGCCAGAGTCTGGTGAGAGCCTGAAACAATAGCTTCAAGGGGCAAGTACTGCCCGGTGCATCTCCACAATTGGTTTCATTGTTCCAGTGGAACGTGGGTGTCTTGGCTGCAGAGTGAGCGCATTGGCCAGACCCAAGGGAGGGCTTTGGCTATTAGGACAAAGACCCTGACTCAGACGCTGAGTATAGCAGGCAGGCAGTGCAGACGCAGAGCACTGGGGGGTGGGAAATGAATTCAGAGCACTGTTAACCAGCTGATCTGCTGAGCTTTGTACCAGTTCAAGCTTTTCCCAGGCCATTTGGCTTCACTCTTAGATACAGAAAGCTACAGCTGGAGGTCAAAATTCACCAGGCTATTTAGAACACGTACATTAGGGACGAACATAAGGACAATGACGATGTGTGAGCCGTTTCCTTTCATCCCCGGGGCCCAATACATCCACTCATCTGCTGCAGAAAGACGACAACTGCCGGTCTTGTACGTCACGCAGCCATCAGCTCGAATAGGAGGACCTCAATACCAGGACTGTGGTCCTGCATCTGAGCCATGCAGGAACCAGTCGCTTCCTCCCTCTAAAACAGACAACTCAATGGCCTTGTCTACCCTAGAGAAAGCGAGGGGTTTTGCACCATGATTGCTCTCATGCTGCAGAATCTTAGCGCAAACAGGGCAAGTTGGAGTTATCCCTCAATTTGGCTAGTTGAACTGAAACCTAGGCTCCCCGCTCAGTTTCACCAGCTAAAACAAGACCTTTCCTCACCTCCATTAGAATGATCCAGCATGTTCTAGCTATCTAAGGGATAAGGCACCCATCACCATAGGACGTGGATGCCTCAGTCTTTAATATATTTGTTCTCACACTACCCCTGTGAGGCAAAGCAGTTATTATCCCCATTGTACTGATGGGGAACTGAGCCACAAAGAGAATAAGTGACTTGCCCAAGGTCACCCAGAGTGTTTGTGGCAGAGCAGGGACTCGAATCCAGGTCTCCCAAATTCTGCCCTAACCGCTGGACCACGGGCTAGAGACTGTGCTGTAGAAACACGTGTTCCCTGCTGCAGATGTGCTGAGTAACACGCAGGCAAACACACACGGACAGCCCCTAGCTCAACTTGTCTACAGCCAAGATTTCCAAGACTAAGAAGTCTGGATCCCAAGTTTAGACCCCGTGAAGGAGGCCTGGATTTTCAGAACATGCTGATACCCGCTTGCGACCCAAAGCGCCCTGTATTCACATCCTCCACACTGTTGTAATAGTCTTTGTACAAAAATATACCTTGTGAGGGCTCATTTGAAAACTACCACCACCCTGGTCAGGGAGGTCACAGTGAAATACATATGCAGCAACATTATACGTGAAGTTATAAATGTCCCCCGTAGGACGTTACTTGTCCAAAACCAGGCAGCCCTGCCTGGGCAAAGTCGTTAAAAACGCCCTGGCCTAAACAAAGGAATGAGCGTTTACATCAGTTTATACCCATGTAGCGAACAGGGCCATCGCCATCACGGCAGCAGGGGAAGAAGATGGCAGGAAACTGAACCATTTGCATTTCAGCAAACCCAAGTGGGGGAAGAGAGCAGGGAGCCTCCTTCTCTACCAGACTCCACGTAGCCTCTCTCACGGCTTGAATGAACTTAACCGTGGGGGCATTGTTGCCGGCTCAAAGGGCCCGAGGCGGAGCAACAGCAGGGTTCGTTGCCCGGTGTGCGTCGCATTAATTAACACACCAGGGTGGAGAAGCAAACCACGTTTATTTGAGCCCAAATAAGGTGCCAGGGAGAAAAAGCAATCTCAAATCCTGCACACCCGCGCGCAGGCGGGGTCCCAGCATTTATACCCCCCTTGTTTGTGTAAGCCTTTTGTTTGGTTTTCCCCCTCACCCCTCCCTTCCCAACAGCAGTTACTTTAAACATTACATCTCAGCGTGTTAGAAAAGTTCCCATTCGCATGCTTATCTTTGGCCTTGTCAGCCCAGGCACATGTAGACTTTTCTCCCCCCTCTTCCCCTCCTCCCCGCCGCTTCTGCTGTTTCAAACTCCTGCATCTGCAAGCTGAGACAGCTGACAGTTAAACATTTTGCTTGCTGTCTGTTAGCATCTTAGGCTGGTTAAAGTTCACAGCATGGAAGACCTCTGGTTCACTCAGGCCTGCAGTCACAACTTTGGTTTACTTAGGCCTAGTGACACCAACAGCATTGTTCAGAAGAACCCATTTCAAAGAGTCAACGGCCTAGAAAAGAAAGCGGCAGAGAACGCCAAGTTCTCCCTTTCACCTAAGAAGCCAAAGGAACCAGTATCTTTGGAAGAGATCCCGACCCAGGAAGACCGTGGGTGAGACAAGCCATCTTGGACAAAGCGTTGAACCAAAGCTTGCTAGACTGAAGTTTTAGACTTTTAGTTGTGTACTTTCACTTTTACTTGCTGGCAACTGTTTCTAACTTTCTCTCTTATCTGTGAACTCCAAATCTGATCTTGTCTCCTTAAAGGAATAAATGAATGTTCTCAGTCCGCTGGACTAAGGACGGGGCTGGGAGCTGCCTAGCACATGGGTCTGGGGAAGGTTGGGGCGGGAGGTGTGTTGGGGTCACCGGCTAAGGCTGGTAAAGACAATACGTCTGTGATAACTGCTGGATTCAGCACGGCTGAGTCAGAGCTGTGCAGCGTACACAACATGAAGTGAACGCTGGCAGTTGTGTACATCCCAGGCAAGGACCCACAAGTAGCAGAAGTATTTGGGAGCACTCAGGGTTATAAAACAAGCAGTGACAACTTCTGGCTGGTCTGAATCGCACCCCAGAACGTGACACCACCCTCTGAGAACACAGCCCCCGGGCTGATGTCTCAACCCAGGGACCCAAAATGACTAGTCACTTTGGAAACTCTTGGCCTACAGACATTTTTGCCAGGCGTAACCCAGTCAGAAGCACCAACCACTACGGGGGGAAGAGAGGGAGAGGAAACTTACTAAGATTGAGACAGAGCAGCAAGTTCAGCATTGGCAACCCCGAGTGTTCAAAAACCTATGAATCAAATCTCAAAAAAGGCAGGAGGTTGGCTTTAAAAAACAGCCCATGGGTTTTTTTGTCTAAAAGTGATGAATTTGGGGTTCCTTGCCTTCCGGTTTCTGGACCTTCAGGGTGCACTCAGGGCTCATTTTCATGAAGGGATAGAAGCTATTTTAAAGCGAAAGCTGAGATACGGTATTCACCTAATCCCCTGGCTCCGGGAGCTGGGGCTTTAAAGAAAAACACCAAATATCGAAAGACTTGGCAACACCACTAGTGTGACTGATCCGCTAACGTAATGGGTTTGGCGATCAGCCGGCTCAGCCACGCGTTGCACTCTGGCCCGTTAGACGGTAAGATCTGGCCCTTAGTTAAACTACAAGCTCTTCAGGCTGTACCCTCCACTTTTTTTTTTTTTTTAAACTCAGAGCCCAGCGCAACAGGACAGGTGGGACCTCCCGGCGTTTAATGCTTCTCCAGTCCCCTCCCATGGCACCTTCTCAGCAACGTCACTTGCGAGGAATAGGAGCCGCACTCCTCTTCGGGCCCCACACCATAAACATACAGCAGGGTCCTGGGGGCCATGTGCATCACCTCTGCAGCACTCCTAGCACGGAGCCTGACTAATCCTTCGCGCTTCTCAAGCAGCTCCCAGCAGAGGAGATCAAGGCCCCTTACCAACGACCAGGGCTCACACAATTCCCTGGTGAGCGAGGGGGCAATTCCCCTATTTTACAAACGAGCGAACACAGGCACAGAGAAGCTGCATCATTCCCTCCCGCCCAGTTTGCACAGCCAGCCAGCGAGCCCAGGAGTCCAAGTCCCAATGCCCTGCCCTTATCAGACCGTCAAAGGTAGCTCTGGTGGCACTGCCATCACAGCCAGTGAGTAAAGCAGGGATACCTGCCATCTGGAGGACAGGGACATGCTGGAGCAATTACAACAAGCTGCTAACCCTTGGTCTCCCGCATAGCAATGCCGTACCCTGTCATTAAGCCCCCAGGGCAGCCTAGATCAACACCTTCTGATGCAGAATCATTGGCCTCTCTTGCGTTAGAAATGGCACAAATGTAGATTCACCTAATGCGTCGTGGATTTTACCCAGATCACCACCCTGTTTGGCATCACCGGCGCCCGCAGGACTGGGCACTGCCGCGCAGCACTGCTCAAGCACCACCTGGGACGTTTATAGAGGACCTGTCATTAGTAAGGTTGGTCCCTACCAGTGCCATCAGCTCCTCTCTTTCCCAGGAGCAGCAAATGCCTCCCAATCACTTACAAGGCACATTCCTTGATTCACCAAAGTCTTGACGGGATTAATGTAATTGTGGGGAACCTTCAGGGTTGCACCAGCACTTAGCGGTTTATTCACTCAAAGTGCATTTGACTGGCTCATTTAGAAGAGCAGAAAGACAAATTCCCGCTCACGGTGTCCCCTTCTCATAACAATATTAATGCACATAGTCTGTTACCATAAGGGGAGGGAGAGCTCAGTGGTTTGAGCATTGGCCTGCTAAACCCAGGGGTTGTGAGTTCAATCCTTGAGGGGGCCATTTAGGGATCTGGGCCAAAAATCTGTCTGGGAATTGGTCCTGCTCTGAGCAGGGGGTTGGACTAGATACCTCCTGAGGTCCCTTCCAACCCAGATATTCTATTCTATGAAAGGCTACAGGCATCTATGCAAATCATTTACCTTCCCACATCATTGTTCTGACGTGCTCCGCGGAAGCTAAGAACTGAAACCCACTATGAAGTACAGAAGTAGTACATTTTGGGTGACCATTTCCTTTCTCATTACAAGATTTCAGTTCTGCCAAAGTCAGTTGGTATAAGGAGTGGGGCGGCGGGTGGAACCCAGCAATAACCCTGACCAGCTGTTGTCTGAGCAGCACATGAAACTCCTCTAAAGGGAACTTTAGGTTCATTATTGGTTTTGATTCCTCTTGCAAAGAGGAAATTCTGACTGAGGTTCTCAACCTCAAGGTAGGAGTTTTTGCAGAATGGTGCATCCAATCTGACCCTGGGTACTAGCTCCTGGGCATGAACCCTGTTTTCTGTACATTTATGTAAAACGCAGTGGATGTTTCCAGTGTAACAGAAGTAAAAAGGCTCACTGATCCTGAGGTCATTTATCATATATTATCAATGCATCCCTGATTAGCATAAGAATATTCAGATTTTAAGGGGACTCATTTAATTTCATGGAGTAAATTCTCTGGCCTAGGTTATGGAGGAAGTCAGATTACAAGATCATAATGAAAAAAAAAAATCTATTAAACTGATAATGATTTGTTTCCAGGCTGTTACCTCAGTGCATTCAACAGAACTTTATCATCGGCTTCACTGCTTCCTGTCTACTCAGGCCACCATCCGGAAAGCCTTATGCAGGTGCAAGGTCCAGTGTGCAAGTCTTTGCAGGTTCAGGGACCTCAGCTGAACAATTTCTCCCTCATTGAGGAGCATGTTTGAAAAGTTCCAGAACTTACTATTTATAGGAGGATTCTGTCAAATATTGGAATTTTTTAAAAACTAGCAGTAAATAAATAAAGTTGGCAGTGGCCCTTTAAAACTGAAAGCAGCAACCAAATCTGGTTTTCTTCAGCATTCCTAAAGCCTGCGGCTGCAGTGAATTCAACTGGGTAAGCCTTGTCCACACTAGAGAGGTTTTGCCCAGTATAATTCTATCAGGATAGTTAATAGTTAAACCAGCAAACCCCTCCTAGCAAGGATTCAGTTATATAGTTATGAGTACAGCTTATGCCAGTTTGGGAGACTGGCATAAAACCAGGGCTGCACTGGGAAGGCTTTGCCAGTACAGCTATACCAATATACTGTACCGGCAGAGTGCTGCTAGTGCGGACGCAGTCCATGCTGACAAAACTGCACGTTTGCTAGTAGAAATTACTCCAGCAAACACCTGGCACAAGCAATGTCCGTCATACCAACATCGCCATGTTCACAGTTGGGCTTACACCAGTACGGCTACGTCAGAAATACAAAAGTCACACCTCAAATTAAATAGCTACACTTAAGCGTAGACTACGCTGTACATGTGTTAGAACCCACCTTCCTGGACCAGTTACAGCTAGACTGCCTCCTGCCACGTGGGTTGGGAGGTCAGCCTACCTTTGAGAGACTCCAGTAAGGAGAATGAGCCAACCCAGATCCCCCTGTGGCTACTTGCCTACATAGCTGGGTGGCCGTTAATTAGGTAATGAGCGTCTGGGCCTATCAAGGCTTAGGAGGGCTCAGGCTGGAAGCCTGCAGCTGCTCCCAGTGGTATCTCCCTGGAGAGTGAGGCTCGCAGACAGAGGGACAGGCCCAGAACACAGTGATGCCAGGCAAGGCACTGAAGCAGCCCAGGAGAATGAACTGGGTGTGGGATGTCCTGGGGAGCTCAGCTAAGAGGACTGTCTAGGGAAGACTGGCATCTGGCCCAACGCCCAGAAGAGGCCCAAGCTCCTGGCAAGGAATTCAGTCTTATCTCACCCTACTAGCCCTGGAGCACTCTCCCACCCGGATCAAATGGCCGGGAATTCCCGATGGAGCAGCTGTTCGTTTTCCTGTTGTCCTTTTTGGTTAAATAAACACCTTCCAAAGAGGGTGCTCTTTACTACTAGAAAGGCCTGCTTGGACTTGTTTAAACCCTGGGAGAGGGGAAACTGAGGCAGCAGCTCACCAGCAGTGCTGTGCCTGACCACAAATGGTGCACTGGGGTCACCTCCACGCAGGGCTGCCCAGAGGATTCAGGGGGCCTGGTGCAAAGCAATTTTGGGGGCCTCTTCCATAAAAATATGTTGCAATACTGTAGAATACTATATTCTCATGGGGGCCCCTACGGGGCCTGGGGCAAATTGCCCCACTTGCACCCCC
The DNA here is from genome assembly GCF_016161935.1 of Mauremys reevesii. Lineage (NCBI taxonomy): Eukaryota > Metazoa > Chordata > Testudines > Geoemydidae > Mauremys > Mauremys reevesii. Next base: position 4,020,536 of record NC_052643.1, read on the forward strand.
CAGGACAGCCCTGCCTCCATGCCATGAGACCCACTCTTTTAAAGAGTAAGTGCTAAGCCATCCGGCAGGGGTTCAAAGCTCTAAGACTCAGCTGCCACCTCCCCTTTTGCTCTCAGTAGCAGTTTACAACTCGAGAAGACAGACTCCAGGGTGGTAGATCCTAGGTTGTCATCTGGAGACCAGCTGCAGAACGCTCTCTACATCCCTGGTGGCATGACGGGCCACCCGTTCCCTCCAGGAGCCGGGAACACATATTCAAACACAGCTAAAAATACATCAAGACTTTCCTAATGTCAGTTTGGTGCCTAAGTGACTTCAGCAGCAGCCCCAGGGTCACTGTGTGATTGTAAAGGGGATAGGAAGGCTCTAAGCCATAAGCTGGACAACTCCTGTTCCAAGACACGCAAGGGATGGGACAAGCCAGTCCCTGGGAAATAACTTTGCTGCTCAGAGAAGTGTGGGAGACTCAGCTCGGCCCAAGGCACCTGAACGTTCCCTGCGCCCCAGTTTGGCAAGGGAGGGCTGTTGAGTGGAGCAGCCCCAGAAACGCAACCCAAGCAGGTGCGCGCCACCTCCGGGACTTGGGTAACGCTGTGGCATGAGTTCTCCTGCCCCGCAGAGCAGCCTGCTCGCCTGTGTGTTAACACCAGGCATGTCCACATTACATCACTGAAGAAAGCGGAGGTGGGGGAGGACAGACAACTGGATCATTCATAGGACAGACTGCCAGAGCCTCGGGGGTGGAGGCCTGTGTGAATGAAACTGGTTCTCCTCTTTGGCAGGTGGAGATACGGCTTGTTCCCAAAGGCTCCCAACTCTTGCACATCAACCACCACCGCACAAACCCAGCCACCCCGCAGGAAGTGGGGCAGGATGGGCTGGGAGGGGAGGGGATCAGAACGGACTCGCATAACTTGGAGGTCATTCGCTCCCCCGAGCATCCCCCCAGCTGCGCCCCGGGAGCTCGCTGGCTCCAGCGTCCTTGTCAATCCCAGCGGCAGCGCCGCGCGGCTTTGCGGAGCCCAGGCTGGGAGCACGCCCTGCCCTCGGCACCCTGCTCCGGAACAGAAGCGCGAGAGGGACGCACCGAGCAGCCCCAGGTGCGCCGGCTCTGCCCCTCGCTGGGGCCAGCGCGACTTCGTCCCCCGGCGGCTGAGCTCCCGCCTTGCAGCAGGAGCCGGGCAGCCGGGACGTGAGAGCGCCCCGCAGGCAGCAGCCCCGCCTGGCCTCGGGGGGTCCCGTGCACGGCCCGGAGCTTGCAGACACCCGCCGGCTCCCGCTCACCTGCGCTCATGGCTGCGCGCGCCAGCAGCACCCGGCGGCCCCCGGGAGCCGAACTCGCGCGCGCCAGCAGCACCCGGCGCCAGCCTCGCTCTCCGCTTCGGAGACACAAAGGAGCCGCAGCTGGCGGGTCAGCGGGGCTGGGCGGGGCGCGGCCGCGCAGGGGCAGCTGGGAGTTGTAGTTTCTCTCTGCCCGGGCTGCTGTGTCCAGGCGAGGGCTCCTGGGTACATGGCAAACCCGGCTCCCTCTCGTGCCTTGACCCAGGACACCCACAGATCGTGACAGGCGGAGGGAGGGTCTCCCAGTCCCAGCTCCCATTCCTGAGCCCCGGCAAGAGCCCACCTGCAGCAGGGAGGGTTTCCCAGGGTATTAGAGACACCCCAGCACCCCTGGTTTACAGATGAGAAACCGAGGCACAAGCAGAGGCATGGGCTTGCCCAAGGTTGTGCAGTGTGTAACCCACTTCTGTGACAGAGGCGAAGTCATTTCCTGACTTCCACTCCTGTGCTTTAGCTACCCAACCATATACACACACTAGCTACACCCCTGTGTGTCCATCAATCTCTGTAACACACATTCTCTTTCTCTGCTGTGATCCACCTAGTTAGTCTCCGTGATGCCCTTTCACACTGACCATGCCACTCTTCTGAAGGAGAAAAGGGCCTAGTATTATCTAGTCCATTCTACTCAGCCAATGCAGGATGGTTCTGCTCCCTGATTGCCCAGTGTGCCATGAAGTCTGGTTTGAAATGACTCACTGAGGCTTCCACCATCTCCCCTTGTAGACTATTCCTTACCTGAACTGACCTTCTCAGTGGGGGGAATTAATCCTAATTATACCTCATGGGCACCATAAACAATTCCTCTCCCTCCCTGGGATTTAATTTCTCATCTTCTAGTTATATCTGGTGGTAGGGGTCAGGCTCAGCAGCTACGAGGCTCATTTCTAGTGTATACCTTATTATCCTAAAAGCTCATGCTACAGGTGCCAGGAAGTGATTCCCTCCCAAGTATTCTGTTATTTTGTTAAATCTCCTTCCTCTGAAGCATCAGGGATGGCCATGACTTTAAATGGGACATTGGATGGGATGGGGCAGGGCTCTGAGGTGGCACCGAGCATTTTCTTTCTCAGGTGCTTGGCTGGCTGGTTCTTGTTCAAGTGCTCAGGATCTAATTGATCACCATAGGTGGGGTCAGGAAGGAACTTCCCACAGTGACCTCAGAGATTTTTTACCTTCCTTTGCAGCATGTGGATGCAGGTCACTTGCTAGGATTACCTGGGTGTATCTCACTTAATTTCCCCATCACTACAGGGGCCTTGGGCACTCGGTCCCTCCTATTCTCAGCCTGTGGCACAGAACAGTCTAGTCTTCTGTGGGCTGTGATACTTTGGTCTAATTTCAGTTGCTGGCTTCAGGGTGGGGTGCAGGGTGGTGAGTGATACACAGGAGGTCAACATAGATGATGGGTCTTAAACTCTATGACTTTATAGTTTCCCTTTGTTGTTTAAATCAAGCTATACTTAGTTGGCTTTTAAGCTTTACAACTGATAAATTTCACCAGAATTTAAGATGAGATTATTCATTTGGCTCCAGGAGCAGTATGTGATGAAGATATGAACAGCTACTCAGATGCTGCTCTGCCTCTTAGCAATAGGGAGCATGGAGAGTGCATCTTTATAAGGTATCAAATTATTCATAAGGAAACTAAATTCTTCCCATAGATGGGAGAGATTATCCGATTTTGCAGAAGAGACGTTATAAAATACAGACATATCAAGAAGTTAAAGGGGACATGTGATCTGTAGCCTATTATGGTGTTAGCCAGTGCTGATGGCTTTCAAGAACTATTAACCACAGATCAGCTGCAACTGAGTGAAATATGTAGCATATGGGGGTGCTCAATGAGACCAAAAAGGAAGCAAATTGAAAATTGATTTAAGCACAATTTATAGCCAACCTATGGAAATCATTGCCACAAGATCTGAGAGCACCCCAGAGTTCTAAGTACTCAAAAAAGGAGCTGATAATTATATGGATAAGAACACCTAGGTTTACATTAGATATAAGTATGCTTCAAGAGGGATGTAATGGCTCATGCTTCGGGGCAGACTAGTAACTAGCAGGGGAATAAATAACATTCCACTATAGGTAAGTTATTCCAGAGTTTGGCATTACAGGGTTTCTTGCACTCTGAAGCATCTGGTACGGACTTCTTAGCACATGCGCAGTGTGCCTCAGGCAGCATGTGACCAGGATTCATCACTGAATTTGTTGCACTGGTTGGATCATTAAGTTCCCCGGCCTGGGCTGGGCATAGACCACTGGTCTGAGACATCATGGCACTTTCCTAAGTAGTTACAGTTTCATTGTCAGGCAAGGTTCTTCCCATGAAACCCCCCCAAATTTTTCAGGTTGAGGATTCCCACATCACATGTAATTTCTACCCATATACCTTCCTTGAAAGCTTCTCCCATACCTTTAACCTCAGCTATGGCTGTATTTGAATGAACGCTATTAGATGAATTATCGTCTTCGGGTTACTACTTTGCTGTGGTGCCAACGTGGAAACAGACGACTTCCCCATATCCAGTTCCAGAATCCTGGAGTAAAGTCTGAGGTGTAGCACTCCTATAACCTGCACACACCAGAGGTCAACCAATTTCAGACATTAGCTGGAATTTACAAATCCATCCAGGAGGCACAGGAGAGAGAGAGAAGTTGGTTCAATTCTATTAATAAAGTAGGAGCTCTTATTTATTCTTTACAGTATTTATTGTACATGCATCTCTCTGGAAAACATGAGTCCCTTCTGGAACCCTCTTTCTAAATCAGATATAAATTACATTCGGCTACAGTATGTGCGTTTTATGCCTATTATTAAGAAACAGCATTATGCGCTGACTGGCTTCTCTTTGTAAGTTGCCATCATTTTCTTGATTTCGGCAATTGCTTTTCCAGGGTTCAATCCCTACAAAGACAAAGTGTAACAGTTAGCGGACACAGAAATTAACACTACACTTAATAGCATTTCCTTTACAGCAACATGGATTGGTGCTGTAAGCTCACAGCCAGGCCGGCCCCACTGAGGCAAGTTGGCAGAGTGTGAGCTGCAAAATCCACCCCTTCTCATTCTGAAAAATAAAGGTAGTGTCCACCTGCTCCCATGGCAAGCCCCAGTATGGTGTCTCCTTTTGATTGTTCACATGATATGGTGCACGGTGGAGCCACTCAGTTATGATCTGCCTCAGACAAGACAGGCAATGTCCTGGATGTCTCTGCATACCATGATGTGAGAAGACGCAAAGTCACTTCACCCCCCAATTCCATCCTTCAAGGGAAGGAGTGGAACAATGTTGGGGGGAGGGGGGCAAGAGGCAAGTCAGGGTGGGGTGAGTGGGACACATCCAGCAGGTGGCTGCCTCTTCGCAATAAGTGCCCAATTCTGACCCCGCTAAAATCTTCAAAAAGAGCCCTTGTTCAAATGTTTGCAGCCCTTTCCTGGGCCACAATATATATATTTGTTAGCACCAGCCCCTGTCATTTTAAGAAAACAAAAAGATTTATTTTATCTTTTGGTCTGAATATGGCAAGACCTGACAAGCAGCCACTCAAGGGACTGACAACAAACTGAACTGCTCCGAGATAAGATCTCTTGCTAAAGTTGGAGCAGAGTTGTACTCAGTACATTTGGAGGTATTTTCACATGGGCGCCGAAGGCAGGACTTTGCCTAATAAAAATGGTCTCTTGTATAAGTTTCATTGGAGTCAAGACACAAAACCTAATGTTTTATTTAAAAACTAGGAGAAAAGCAAGAGCTGCGTCTTATATGGGACCTGAGGGACAGAAAGCAAAAGCACTTGAAGCTACAACACAAAAGTGATTCTAACACAATATCATGCTTCTGGCTGTTCCGTTTTCCAAAGGATTTTTTGTTGTATTGTACAGCCACCATTCATGCTGTGAAAGGCCTTTATATAACCCTGTAGTGCTGCCTAACTAAACGAGTATGCTCAATCTCACCATAACAGGGAAAATCACAAGCACTCTGCCAGGCAGCTAATCATGGAGAAAGCAGATATGACCAAGGGAAGACCTAGGATTACAGCGTCTGGGTTGAAACATGGTGATTATTAACTAATAAGTCATAGACCCAGAGGTGAAAGTAAACTGGTACGCCCTGGTACGGCATACCCGCAAGAGCTGGTGCACTGTACCGGGGTGGCCTGGCTTCCCCAAGCGGCAACTTAAAGGGCCTGGGGCTCCCAGCAGAGCCCTGCTGCTGGAGCCCTGGGGTAGCGGCAGCAAGGCTCCGGGGGCTATTTAAAGGGCCAGGGCTCTAGCTGCCTCTACTACCCTGGGCCCTTTACACAGCCCCCGGAGCCCTGCTGCCAGAGCCCTGGGGTAGCAGCAGCCAGGGGCTCTAGCAGCAGTTTAAAGGGCCCAGGGCGGTAGCAGTGGCGGAGCCCTGGGCCCTTTAAACTGCTGCCAGAGCCCCCGGATGCCGCTGCTACCACAGCAGGGGAGGGCACTTACCAGTACAGGGCGGACCAGGGTTGGTTCTGATCCCCCCCCCCATCCCCACCCCTTCCACCTGAGGCCCCGCCCCTTCCGAGGGCCAGAGCCGGACCCAATCCAGCCCCGTACCGGTAAGTCCCCATTTCTACTTTCAGCCCTGCATAGACCCATGATGTGCTGCTTCGTTATAATGCCGCACAATTCTCTCTCACACTCACGCGCGCACACACGATCTTCTGTTAGTATAGATGAACACTGACTTCAATGGAACTATATCAGTTCACATCAGCTGGTGATCTAGCTCCAGACGTAACTGGTTATCTACATTCTGTAGAAGTCATCAATAAATGGAACCTGGAATCACAATTTAATATGCACAGAAGCACTGAGTTTTAGTGATCCACGCTTGTAGAGATGGCTGATCCCTGAGAATCTCTTTCTTCCCAGAGTTATGTACTCCTGGAGCAGGCATTTGCCTCAGGTCTACTAGGCAGTGGGCTTTCAGTTGTAAAGGATCGGATTAGAAGCAATTTCTTTGTTGTTTTCAAAAAAGTTATAGGGAAGAATGTCACACTTTCAGGTGCAACCCAGGTAGAGTTAAAGAATACCGTTGGCAGGAGAGCTAGAACCCTTCAAACTTGATTAGCTGCCCTGACAATTCACTAGGTCACTGCATGATGGAGGAGATTTTACTTTCTGCACAGATCTGATCTGAAAAAATAATTCCCATGGTTCTGAATGTAGCGATCTGTACATTATAACAAGCAAACTGGGAGCTACCGAAACTGGCCCTGGTAACAGGCTCCCACTGCACTACAATTCCCAGGCCCAGCTGAAGTCTCTTCGCACACACACACACTTCAATGATACCCTGAATGATACCAGGAATATGAATAGATACTTATTTAGAAGATAAGTGTATTGCTCTTGATGGTCTTACACCACTATTTAGTACCAGGATAGACTTCCCTTGCCCACCACAACTCAGTCAGGGCACTGCAGTGCTGAGCTGCTAGTCCCTATCATAGCACTAAATCTCTGAAGCAGACGCTACTAATTGTGCCTAATTGAGTTGAAGGGTGTGTGGCAAATATCCCCTAAGAAGGTGGCTTTCAAGACTTTCTGGAGCTAATCAGACTCTTTCCTGGATTTTTTCTTGGGGTGGGAGGAGGTAATGATGCCCCTTGCTAAGGGGGTATATATGTTTCTAGCAAAAAATCCCAGCATTTCACAAACATGTTGGTCAAGAGACTTTCTTGCTCCCACCCCAGTCACTGGGCCCACTGACTGAGTGCAAGTACCCTGCACCCATGACCCCCATTGATGAGGGAGAAGAGATGTCACAATTGCTCGTAATGCAAACAATGGGCTTCAGTCATCTCTCCATTCCATGGTAGGTTTCACTTCTCACTATACAAGTGGAGCAGCTGATTGCTCAGACACAAGAATATGCAGCACATTTCAGAGGACAAATTTAAAGTTTTGTTCAGCCTGATGCGCTCTAATTCCTCCACCTGATCGTCTAACAACCTACATGGGGCTCTACTCACCTGCTCCCACCCCACATCACCTTTGCAAACATCCTAGCAGTGAGATCAGGGAGGGAGGCTGTGACATTAGCCAGGGCACAATCTGACCTGGTGAACAGTGGTGTCCCCTCAATTCTCCAACCGGGATGTCTTTTACACTGCTTTGCTGTGAGAGCTACCCCTCCTGATTTACTCTCACACAGCCTCCGGCATGCAAATTACTCCCAGTTAAGAGTGCTATGGCCAGCCACCTTTGAATTACACTGCAGAGCAACACCAGCAAATTCCCAGTCCCAGACTTTCCCCAAGAAATGCACACCTCGTACTGCCCAGCCCTCTCCTGGACAACACACGCTCATATCACGTCTGTCATGTTATTAATAGAAAATGATCTGCACAGATCTTGTTATCCTAAATGGAGCTTCCCAAACTCTTCAATCCAAACACACTGGTCTAGAGCAGGGGTTGACACACATGACCAGAAAGGGTTCAGCATCTTGCAGGACAAATGATCCAAAGACATATTGGTAGATAATGTTTGTGTGTTTACATACGTATTGGTAGAGGTTAACAATGTAATCAAACAGTCCCTGTCTATGCTGTATTCTGTTAATTCAGAGATCAAAAGGACATCTTAACATTTAATCAACTGCAAACAGGATATCGCTGTATTCATCTCTCCTTGAAATATATAGCAAATCATCTGCGAATGGTGGAAAAAACAGACAATTGCCTTATGTTAATCTGTGTAGATAATTACCAGCGATGCTTAGGAAAGGGATCTACTTCAAAAGTCCCCATAATTGCATATTGTTCGCAGAAGGACTCTGAGCTGTTACAAGAAGGCCTGGAACTGTATAAAGATGCTTTGGGTCCCAATCCTTTTTTTAAATCTCAGATTCTGCTTGAGACTTCATGCAGGGGAAGCTTAAACCACAAGGCTGAGATCCCAGTCCTGACTGGACCCCCTGAGTATATATATTGGACTATAACCTATGAACTAATTCTGAAAGAACTCTTTGCAACTACAACGCTCCCATCTCTGCTATGAATCTGAATCTCAAGAATTGTACTCATGTCTCTATGTACACTGATCTTTTAACCAATACTCTTATTTTTTAATAAATTTTAGTTTAGCTAATAAGGATTGGTTGTAAGCGTGTAGTTGGGTAAGATCGGAAATATTCATTAACCTGGGAGGTAATGTGTCTGATCCTTTGGGATTGCTAGAACTTTTTTATATGATGAATAAGATTTCCAGTGATCCTCATCATATTTGACTTGGGTGTCTGGGTGGAGGCCTAAGGCTGGGTCGCTGTAAGGGAACTGTGTTGTTGGCTTCTGGGTAACCAGTGAGGTATTAGAGAAGCTGTTTTGCGCTGGCTTGGTAAGTCTAAGTATTGGAATATCCACCAGCTTTGGGGATTGTCTGCTCCATTCTTTGCAGTTCACCCTGACTGAGTGACCTCAGTCGGCTCCCCTGGGAATCCAGTCATAGTGGTTCTCAACCAGAAGTATGTGTACTCCTGGGCGTATATGGAGGTCTTCCAGGGGGTACGTCAATTCATTTAGATCAGTGTTTCTCAACCTGGGGGGTCACAGGACAGGTTTGGGTGGGGTTTGCAAGTGCAGGGCCTGCACTAGGGGGTGCCAAGCAGGGTAGCTGCCTGGGGCCCCATGAAGCTAAGATACATGCTTGAGCCCCAGGCAGGGTGCTCGAATTTGAGCCTCCTGAAAAGAGGAACAGTAGTTTGGAAAGGCTGAAAACAATACAACAAGTTTATTAAACTACAGAAAGAAGGTAATGACTGAAGCTATGTCTACACTACACAGCTTTTAGCGACATAGCTGTGCTGCTTCAGCCATGCCACTAAGGCTATGGCTTGGTCGTCCAGCTGTGCAGGGGCCAGCGGGTGTGTGTGGCCACACTCACCAGCGCTGCGCTGCAGTGTGGGCACATTTGTAGCATTTGGGGGAGTGATTGGGAGATGAATTATGGCAGCTATCCCCAGCATTCAAGGCAATGAATGTTTCAAAAGAGGGGGGGGGGACAGCGCAGTGTAGTCGCTGTTTGTCAGCAGGAGAGAGCTCTTCTGCCAACAAAACTTCCACCCTCAATGAGTGGCGTTAGCATTTTCGGCAGGAGAGCACTGCTGCTGACAAAGCGCTATTCATACTGCCACTTGTCCTCAACAAAACTTCTGTCTTTTGCAGGGTGGGATTGTTTTTTTTTTTTTTTAAACACCTCTGAACAACAACAGTTTTGTCTTTCACTTATCAGTGTAGACAAAGCCTGAATCTTTCAGTTAGGATCCCTCCCCCCAGTCCAGAGCTGTTTCATTTGTTCTTCAGGTGTTGTGGAAACTGTGGGTAGAGAGAACGGAGGAACAGATAATTTGGGGCATCTCCTATCTCTTTTTATAGCTCTTTCTCCTCTTTGAGAATCATCTCCAGCTGAGGTTCAGGAGACAGAAAGTCTGCGGGGACAGAACCCCCAGCTGTTTCTTTGTCAAGATGTAGATTTTCGCTCACATCCTCTTTCCTGCCAAAGAGTGGCCACTTAACCAGGTGATACTCCATTTGATCTTGCTGACATCTGGCTGAGGTATCGGCTATACTTGTCTCTCTGGGGAACTGGTTTGTGACTCTTCCCCAGACTTGGAACATTCCTTTGGTAATATCATACAACAGAATCCTATAACTTTACATACACCACCACCACCACACATTTTACCAGAACAATAATGATCAGTAAATTATGAGTTTTCACATGATACCTCACAAGGCATACTTTGTACAAAATTTATCACAGACTTGAAAAAGGGGTGAACGTATGGGTACACGCTGCCACAGAGGGATACATACCTTGGGACAAGTTTTTGTGCAGTTCATGATGGTATGACAGCGGTAGAGGGAAAATGGGTCCTCAAGCTGTGCCAGACGTTCTTCTGTGTAGTCATCTCTGGAGTCAATCATCCAGCGATATGCCTGAAAAGCAGAGTGTTACTGGGCACGCTGTATCCTATACTTGGAAAAAGTATTTGATTAAAAATACATATCAAAAGCATGATTTAACTTAACAGAGTCTAAATCACTTCCTTTAATATGCTGCAGAAATCCAACTACTTCTTTAAAATCTTGAGTGCAACTGACTATAAGTAATTAGTTAAAATATCTGGAAATTGTTGCAATAGCTAATTTGATCTTTCATCAATGGAACAGTGATTAATTTGCTTCCTCTGCCAGTGCAATACGCTCAATGCATTAGCATGACAGGTAAGATGCACTAAAAATATTTAGTACTTTTCATCTTCAAGGCACTTTAAGAAGCGTTATTTGCTCAGAACACTCATGTGAGGAAGGCAAATATTTGTCATTTTAATACCAGGGGCAAGGAAATTGAGGGAGAAAAATTAGAGAAAAGACCATCGTCACAGAGAAAGTCTCAGAGCTGGAACTGGAACTCAGGAACTCCTGACTTTCTATCTTGTGCTAAGTCTCTCTCTCTACAAATTGACCCGCTGATCTTTTGGAACAAGCCAGGAAGTGGGTTTGGTGCCCTTCTTTGGGGTGAGAAAAAAAAAGGAATCTCTATAGGACAGCAAAGAACACGATCCCATTAGTTTATGTGTATCATCCAGACGAGCATGCCAGTCTCTGGTAAGCAGTGGAAAAACAGGATACTTTCTTTTTGTGCCTTACTGCTCTTCAGGCTGTTAGATAATGAAAAACGTTTGTTACCTAACCCTTAAGTAGTATCACGAGGCTTTTCATAACATCTGTATTACGCCCCGCCCACACTATCCACAACAATCAGGGCTTAAAGTGGATAACCAACACTCACTGGGCGGGGGGGAATTAAACCAGGGCTTTGGAGCTGTGCTCCGGCTCCACTCCAGCTCCAGGAAAAAACCTGCAGCGCCACTGCTCCGGAGCTGCTCCGCGCTCCGCTCCAAAATCCTGAATTAAACAGGATTAGAGCGAGGTGCATCCCTGTGTGGGGCTCCTGACTTTTCAAAATGATTTATTTTAATATATTTGAGGTTATTTACTAAACCCCTTGCTCTTGAGCTCCGAGTAAACAAGACCCCCCTTAAAAGGATGTACAGTGCCACGTTGCACATTTCCACTGGCTTCAGAAAAAGGGGAAGTGCCAGAAAGTAACTCAACAATCCTGTTTTATCAAACACTATCACACTGCAGTGCCCCCCTCAGCAATTACTTTCTTCTTACCTGCATAAGCACCGCAGGGCCCAGGTATTTGTCTCCATTCCACCAGTAACTGGGGCAGCTGGTACTGCAGCAGGCACATAGAATGCACTCATAGAGCCCGTCCTGAATACAAATGGGAGAGAGGACAGCCAGCAATGCAAGACATTATCTAGGAAACAATTCTTCTGAAAGGTGACACGTGTTTCCCTGTCCACCCTCTTCCCCCTTGTGACTTCTTACTTCAATATGTCCATATGCAAGGTGTGCTAAAGGCCCAGTTTCTGCACTTGTAGAGAGAGATTCCTGTCAGTTGATGATTGAAACAAGAAGCCAGGGATCCTTTACTTCTGGCTGTATCGTAACCAGGGGCGGCTCCAAGCACCACGCAGCAAGTGCATGCCTGGAGCGGCAAGCTGCAGGGGGCGGCGTGCCAGTTGCCGTGAGGGCAGCAGTCAGGCAGCCTTTGGCAGCATGCCTGCGGGAGGTCCGCTGGTCCCGTGGCTTCGGTGATAGTTTGGCAGTGGGTACGCCGAAGGCGCAGGACCAGGAAATCACTCGCAGAAACGCTGCCGAATCTGCGTGACCAGCAGCCGAAGGCCGCCTGACTGCCGTGCTTGGGGCAGCAAAAAACAGAGCCGCCCCTGATCCTAACAGGATTCTTTGTGGAGGGAGGGTGCCATGAAAATATTGGGGGAGTATAGAAACATAGAACTTAAGATCAGAAGGGACCATTATGATCATCTAGTCTGACCTCCCGCAAGATGCAGGCCACAAAAGCTGACCCACCCACTCCTGAAATAATTCTCTCCCTTGACTCAGAAAAGAGTAGGAGAAGTGGATGAGAAAGCAATGCTTATATTCCAACAGCTTGTTTCAAGCAGGCCCCAGTGGGTGACCTGTCCGTGTTGCTCTTAGGTGGAGGTGTGGCAGGCGGCTCTGCGTGCTGCCCCTGCCCTGCGCTGAATGCTGGGTCCGCAGCTCCCATTGGCCAGGAACCTCATGCCCTCCCACACTCCGAACCCCTTGTGGCTGTTCCTTCACCTAGGAGCAGCAGGGACATGTCCTGCTTCCGGGGAGCCACACAGAGCCAGGTAGGGAGCCTGCCAGCCCCACGCCAACCGGACTATAAAATGGACTTTCTATGAAGATTAGAAATGCCGGTTTACAGAGCTTTCCAGCTGATACAAGGCTGGATAACACAGCTGTTACTGTGCTGCTATTTTATGGCACCACTGACATTTTCAGCAGTCATATGATGGCTTCATATGTCAGAAACACTTCATAAATTGAGACTCACCCTGGAAATGTCCAGATATTCCTTTAGAAAATTATATCCTGTTATTTCTCACATGTTTTTAAACAGTTTCTTAGATTGTTTGTTTAAAAAAAAAGAATGTTTGCGGTTCAAACTAAGCCCTCTTTCACTCCTTTGGACGATCTATTCTAGCTCATCTGCTCCTCCTTGATACTGCAGTGATATTGCGTTTGCAACACCATGGTATTGGCCATAGCAACAGACCAATGTCCCTAGCACAGAACTCTAACTTGACTGCAAGATCTATCCGGACAGGCTGGGGTGTGAAGAGAAAAACCTGCCTTTTGCTACAGTTGGTGTGTGTAAAGGGGAAAAAAACACAAAGTTACTAGCAATGTAAAATGTTTTCTCTAGAAATGTTTTCTTTTTTCTTTCAAAACTCTTCCAGTGGCAAATCTCTTTAAAGGCCCTCCAGTCTTCTATCCTAGCTGTCAACAGTATAAAGCCCTCAAGGGGCTTACTTACCTGGGAAAACAACAGCATGTTAAAACATGACGAACAAAGACTCATGGTGCCTTATACAATGTGAACTGTGGCTTAACACCATGGCCATATCCACAATGCCAAAAACGTGTGTTTTCACTCTGAGCTAGCTGACGTGCGTTAGCTATTTCCCGGTAAAATCCTAGTGGAAACAAGGCACTGTTGTTTTTACCATGATGTAGTCAGGTGATGTCTAACTTGGATGGGGGGGTATAGAGTTGACTTCACCAAGCTACTTCAAGGTAATAACTACAAAGCCTAGTCTCACCTCGCTGTAAAATCGCAGCGATCTAATGCATGTTATCTTGATATTAAAAACAAACATTTCTCTGACAGTGCAGACAGCTGATCTGATGTTTAAGTCCTTGTCTATATTGCTTGTTTTCCATCACGTTAGAATACAACCCATAGGAGCTGTGGTAACTAACACCATGCAGACAAACCCACAGAACATTACACCACATTCCAGCCAATCAATTCCCAGCACACAAGGGAATCTCAAAGGATTCTAGCAGGGATGGCGAAATGATTCCACATTGCACTCTGTACCTACCTCTAAGGAACAGCCCTGACTTACACATGACGACAGATATGTTAAAATATCTAACCTAATTCTTATATGGATGAAATTAAAGCACCGGGAGAGGGGAGAGAATAAAACACGAGTATTAACCAGTTTCTGACGATCTTCTATGGACTGCAGATACTGCTCTTTGCCCTGATTCGATTCATCCCTCTTCTTCAGGTAAGGCTCAATGGCTTTGTACTGAGCGTAGAAGTTACTCATGTCCTGAGTTTAAACAAACAAAGACAAAAAGTATTTTACTGACTATTTACTAGGATTTGTACTAGCAAGAGATCAGATGTTCTGCAAACACATTCAGGCAGACAGTGTTGCATTTGCCCCTTTAACCTCCCACTTCCTATTTAACAGGAACAGGTGTAACCACTGGCTATGAAGCTATAGGAATAAGGAATCGGTTCCTCAGCTCTCTCTGCTCCAGCTCTTATTGTTCTGTCACAAAAGTTTTTAGAAAGACATTATATAAAAGGTACACATTTTGGAATGATCTCTCAGCTGGGTGCTGCTCCGTCCCTGAAAACCAAGGTATAGTCTGAAACACTGTCATCCTTGGTCCCACAAACCACAACAGAGGCAGAAACTCACCGGAACAAGATCCTTTACCACATACATGTGGGGGAGAGGGTAGATTTTGGAGACCTTGCTAAGGTTGGTGTCAATTCTTTTGGTACAGGCCAGGGTATTCCCGCCATTAATGTTCATAGCACAGGAGCCACAAATGCCTGAGAAGGAGAGAAGAGACAATGGAGCATCTGACTTGTATCCTTTCACCCTCCAGGGGGGGTGGGAGAGGCTTATTGCTCCAATCTACCCCCTTCCCCCAGCCATAATGCCATTATGCCATCTTAAAAGCTAGTGTAGTTGTCACTATTCTACCAGAAGAAAGATCAGAACTCTCTTGGGATCTCATTCAAAGCAGCTCTTGTGCCAGCCAGAAGTGTCACTGTTTAACAGTGAAACAGGCTCCATCAGACTTCCATCAAGAGTTGACTACGTTGGGTCTGCGGCAGTAGCTAGCAAATTCAGGGTTGACAAAGGTAAGGTAATGCACATGCGTACGAGTAGTTCAGACTACTCGTTCCAATTACCAAGCTGTAGCCACGCAGGAAATAGATCTGGGTGTAACTGTGGACAGCTCCCTGGAAGTTTCTGTGAAATGTGCAACAGTGTTCAAAAAAAAGCAAGCAAAAGATATTTGAGGCTCTACAAAGAATGGAATGGAAACTATTAAGATTATAGTAGTTTTATATTAAATCCATCACACACCCTCAGCTGGAATACAGTGTTCAGATCTGGTCACTTCATCCCTAAAGGGATTTAGCAGAAATAGAAGGGGTGACCCCAAGGTGACCCCCCCCCAGAAAAAAAGACTGACGGCACAGTGAACTTCTATAAAGGGGAAGATTGAAACAAATTGGGACTGCGTAGCTGAGAGAAGAGACATGACAGAAGATTATAAAATAACAAATGGTATACAGAAGGTATATTGGATGCTGCTATTTATCTTTCCATAACTGAAGAACAATGGGAAAGTCAATGAAACTGAAAGGTAACCATTTTAAGCCTAACAAACGTAAACACTTTTCTGCACTGGTGACAGGAATCTGTCCCCAATATCACCAAGATGAAGAGATTTAGTATTCCAAAGAGGGATTCACTTTTTATATGGACACAAAAATGTTAAGGGACGTAAAGCCCTGTTTTAGGGAATAAGCCAACCAGTAACTAACAGGTTAAGGAGCTTCCTTTGTTTATTCCATTATGGGGTTTCTTGAACTGTCCGTGGAAGTATGTGATACTGGCCACTTTTAGACAGGGTACTGGACTAGCTGGACCACTAGGTGGACCTGGTGTGGAATTCCTACTCCCTCTGACAGCCTGTGACTGTTAAACTTTTAAAGAAAAATATTCAAAGCAACTATTTCCAAATGCATAGGGAACTGAACTGAGAATCAGCACCATTTCTCAGGTAGTTGTTTCCTCAATACCAGATTCTGAAAGCAACTGCCCAGTGTGAAATTCCTCCTTGTGATCTCCAGAGTCAATAATGGGCAACAACATTTAGAACGAGATGTCTTCCAGACAGTTCTGGGGAAAAGATTCTAGTACTTGAGACTAAACAGAAATCTATTTCCCTTCCATGTTTCTGGGTTTTATTTGCAACTTTGTATAATTAATTAAAAATGAGGATTCTGCCTCTTTCAACCCATCTTTCTGTCCTGTGTCATCATAGGACAACTGTTCCCAAGTCAGCACACTGACATTATCAACAGAAATATGGTCTCATCCTGAGACTGAGCAAGAGAAGCTAAGCTGGATGGCAGACAAGCTACAAAATCAACATAGCACTCATTAAATGGATTAAAAATTGGCTAGCTGATAGGTCTCAAAAAGTAACTGTGAATGGAAAATCACCATCAACTGGGAGTGTTTCTAGTGGGTCCCACAGGAGACTGTTTCTTGGCCTAACACTATTCAATATTTTTATCGAAGACCAAGAAGAAAAAGATAACCAATAAAGTTTGTAGATTACACAAAGATTGGTGGAATGGTAAATAATGACGAGAACAGGTAAATGATACCGAGTGAGCTGCATCACTTGGTAAGCTGGCCGCAGGAGAACAACGTTTGTGTTTCAATACAGCCAGATCAATGACCTAAGAACCAAGAGCCTAGGCCACATTTAAAGGATAAAGGGCTACTCCGGGAAGCAGGGACTTTGAAAAAGACAAGGGGGTCATGATGGATAATCAGCTGCACATGCTCTCCAGTGCGATGCTGTGATTAAAAGGGCTAATGTAATCCTTGGATGTATAAACAGGAGAATATTAAAACTAAGTAGAGAGGTTATATTACCCCTGTATTTCACACTGTTGTGACTGCTACTGGAATACTCTGTCCAGTGCTGGTGTCCACATTTCAAGAAGAAAATTGAAAAATTGGAGAGGGTTCAGAGAAGAGTCGCAAGAATGACTGAAAGATTGGGGAAAAAAAGCCTTATAGTGAGACTCAAAGACTTCAATCTACTTAATTTATCAAAGAGTAGATTAAGGGATGACTTGATTAAAGTCTGTAATTACCTACATAAGGAACAGAAATTTGATATTAGAGGGATGGCTCTTCAATCTAGCAGACAAAGGCATAGCAACATCCAATGTCTGGAAGTTGAAGCTAGACAATTCGGATTAGAAATAATCTGCAAATATGTAACAGTGAGGGCAACTAGTCACTGGAACAATTTGGTGGATTTTCCATTACTGGACATCTTTAAAATCAGGATTGGATGTTTTTCTAAAAGATCTGGTCTAATTCTAACAGGAATTAATTCAGGGAAGTCCTACAGTTTGTATTCTGTAAGAGGTCAGGCTAGATGAACTCAGTGGTCCCTTTCAGCCTTATAGTACATGAAATATTTGCAAAACCAGAAACAATTCTTGGCCAATTACCCTCTTGCATTCTAGCACACACACAGGTGGCTTTTAGAATCACCAAGGTTGATTTCCCCCCAACACTAATCATTTAACCTGGTGAAGAGGAAACAGAGTGAAAAATCCTTCAATCATTCCCAGCAAACAAAACAAAACTCAGGAGCAAAAATTTTGACTGATGTACTGAGATTGAAACAACGTTATTTAATAACTGTGACCTGTGAATGAGCCTACCACTTGAACCTGACAGATGTCAAGTGTCCTGTACTTAACAGCATCAGAGACAGTATAGTATACTAATGTCTATCCTGAGATGTTCTGTGGGACATAGAATATTCACACTCATCACCCACTTTGGTTTAGATGAGTATCTTCTCAGTACTCAGTGTGTCAAATGATCCTCAGCATAACAGATTCATTAATTAAATTTAAAAAAAGAGCACCTCACCTTCCCTACATGATCTGCGGAAGGTCAGAGTGGAGTCCATCTCATTTTTTATCTTGATCAGAGCATCAAGTACCATAGGCCCACACCTATAATGGAAACCGGTCACTTTAATATGCCTGCAGATTCCCCACAGCCCAACTATTTCCTTTCCACTCTTCTCACACATCTGTGAAATCCCTCGTAGATTCTGGAAATAAAGTTACTGTCTGACCTTGTTTGCAACAACTCCCTCCTTGCTCCTGCTGAAATTCTAAAAAGATTTATTTCCTTATTTGAGGAGCAGTATCTGCATCCCCCAGCTATAGGCCTATATGTCTGTTGCTACAGAACACAGATCCTACAAACACTGGATTTTCTATTCTTTGCATTGCTATTAGGAAGTGCCTATCAAATATACTAAGGATAAAAATTCTAAACCCGTCTAAGCCAATCTCTCAAGTGACAAAATATAGATCACCCAATCAAATAAAACTCAGATAGTACCCCATATGCCTTAATACACACCCTCACCAAAATTCCTGAGGGGGGGAGCCCCCAAAAACTAGATGAGCTTTGCACTGTGCCCCAAAGATTAATAACTCTGGCTGGGTTGGACAGTTGGGAGGCTTTCATTGTAAATACCTTGCTACAAGGCTCCTCCCCTTTAAATCAAGGTATTATGAGTCTGAGAGTCCTCATTAATCATAAATGAGCCGATAATACATAAGGAAAGCCAGGTCTCAAAATCATTCAAGGTTTATGTAATAGATAAGAAACATAACTCCACCCAGAAACTAGTCAGAAGCCAGTGCTGACAACAGAGCAGCAATACAGTCTGCTCTCTCTGCGAGAGGTTTTTTAAATAAGCATGTGGCTACATTCTGCATTAGTTTAAAATTTCAGAATAGACTTAAGATGGCCCTCAAGTAGCACGCAATGGATCCTGAGGAAACAGAGACACAGGTGTTTGTACCAAGGTTCCTTCCTATGTCCCAGAGAAAAGGTTGCACGATTCTTGGTAACTGCAGAGAGGAAAAGTGCTCTTGGCCACAGCTGCCACTTGAGCATCTCTAATACGACCCCAAGCTGCAAACCCAAGTGATAAGAGGCAGGCACACACGCTCACTTTGAGAGGAGCTGATGTAACCTCCATAATTTCTGCTGGATCCTTCTCTTGCTATACCAGCACAAGCTGCTCATGCAGCACAGTTCCACTTTGGAATGCACATGGAAACTTTATCACGTATTCCAAAACATGCTAAAGCTTGGACGTGTTTGTGTTTCTAGTATGGCTTGAGGACATTTTAGGGTCTCATGTACATTCTGAAACTGAACTATCCTTTTAATCATCTTGAGAGACAGCTGTGTTGAACTCCTCCAGACACAGTTCTACTTGTCATGATCTGGCCCTATGTTACCATCAGGCTAAAGCAATTGTACTACATGGTTGTACCTGGCTTCCTTTACCTGGTCATAACACGATCTGGTCCCATCTATGAGACACGTCTGTGCAGTAACGGATCACCCTAATACAGCTTGAATGATCATGTAAAACTAATAGTGCTGTTATGGCCTTTAATTAACAGCTCCAGAGTGGCTAAATTAAATCCACATCCAGAGCCTTAAATGATTTATACCAGTCCAAAGCTGACAGAGGAAAAGGCATCTCTGTGGAGCAGCACTCTGGGGTCAACATCTGTATAATCTTACATGCATACTCACTTATTCAGATCAATTTCATAGGTCTGCATGTGCGGCTTGTCCCCAGGCTTGTCGGGATCCCATCTGTAGATAGCAAAAGTCTTGATACGTGGTGCTACTGCTTCAGAAGCGGGTGCTGCTGCAGCTGCTGTCTGTGCTCCACGGCAGGCCTAAGCTCAAACAACAACAACAACAACACAGCCCCTTAGATTTCCTCTGTGTATTTTTTTAGACAACATGTGTTGGGTTGGGAAGAGATTTATTTTGTTGCCTAGTGATTAAAGCAGGGGTAGGCAACCTATGGCACGCGTGCCAAAGGCAGCACACAAGCTGATTTTCAGTGGGACTCACACTGCCCGGGTCCTGGCCATCGGTCGGGGGGTTAGGGGGGGCTCTGCAATTTAATTTAATTTTAAATGAAGCTTCTTAAACATTTTAAAAACCTTATTTACTTTGCATACAACAATAGTTTAGTTATGTATTACAGACTTAGAGAAAGAGACATTCTAAAAACATTAAAATGTATGACTGGCACGCAAAACCTTAAATCAGAGTCAATAAATGAAGACTCGGCACAGCACTTCTGAAAGGGTGCCGACCCCTGGATTAAAGCAAGGTATCTGCAGTCAGGAGTCCAGGATCTACCACTGACTTACTGTGTTGCCTTCAACAAGCATCAACCTCAGCATTTTCATTTTCTAATTAATTAAACAGAGATAATACTTACCCCTTCCCACATACCTGCTACAGTTTCAAACACTGCTAACATCAGTGGAGAATTACAGATCCAATTTTGGCTAGCGTAAACACCACATATAAAGTCTGCAGGGTGTAGCCTATCTAGATTTCCATTACTTACTCATATGTTTTGGTATAAATAGGTAGAGAGAACCATGACCAATCTAGATGACTTTCAGAATGATTCACGTGCTTCTCAAAAAACTCATTTTAAGCTAAACAGAACAGCTGTCACCAAAATCACTTTAAGACACCGAAGTGTCCCTAGTGGCCCAAAAATCTATCCAGCCTCACCACACCCGCCCCTATTTCACGGAGAAACTGAGGCACGGAAAGGGAAAACGGTTTGCCCAAGATCAGACACCAAGTCAGCGGCGATGGGTGTGTGTGGGGGGGAGCTGGCGGCCCCCCGCATCGCAAGCCCCGCCCCCAGGGGACCGATGGCGGACGCGGCGCCCCCCAACCCGCTAGCCACCCCCCAGAGGCGCGATGGGGGCGGGGTGCTGGGAGGGACAGGCAGGCCACTACCTCTGGATTCCCTCCGCCCGAGGGGGGGGGGGCCCTCCCCGGCCTGCTCCACTCAGAGCCCCCCCGCCCCCTTTCCCTCCACAGCTCCCCCCACGGGCCCAGCCCCCGACCCGCTCACTGATGTAACCGCCCGCCGGGCCCCCCCTCACCTGCCCCGCGGCCGCCCAGAGGGTCACCCTGGCGACGCTGCGCTTCAAGGAGACACCGACTACGGCCGCCGCCATCTTGGGTGCTGACAACAACCGCGACACGGCCGCCGCAATCCCACAGGCCACCGCGACGGAACAGGAAAGGACGCTACTTTCCCTAAAGACCATAGAGTAGAGAGTGGGCACCATACTGGGAGTGGCTACGTACGGGGGCATATTGGGCGTGGCTGAGCCGAGGAGGAGAGATGGAGCCAATGGGAAGCCACTTTGGGAGCGGCTGAGGGCAGAGGGAGCCAATGGGAGGCCACATTGAAGAGGCGAGCTTGTACCAATGGGAGTGACTGAGGCCGGGGGGAGGGGCAATGGGAGGCTATATTGGGAGTGGAGAGGCGAGTTGGTTGCCGATGGGAGGCCATATTGAGAGAGGCTCTATTAGAGATAGCGCCAACAGGCGGCCATATTGGGAGTGGCGGATGAGGCTGATTCAGAAGAAGGTGTGATGAAGTTAATGGGGAAGATTATTGATGGCAGAACAGGGTCTAGAATTGAATGTGGCCCAGACAAAAACCCCGGTGGTTTGTAAGGATCCTGGGAAACCACGAAAGATCACAGTGAACGACACGACGGGCCAGCAATGGGAAATTATTGCTGCTTAGGACGAATCCCCATGGAAGATCCAGATCCTGAAGCCGGCTCTGGAATAGCAAGAGCGAAAGAGACATTTTGGAAGCATAAACGTCTGATGAAATGGTACATAAATCTGAATCAGACTCTTAAAAACATACATTTGGTCTGTGTTCAATTACAGCTGTGAAACATGGACATTCAAACAGTCGATAATACAGATATTACAATCCTTCAAGCTATCATGCTATAGAAGAATTCTGAAAATACCCTGGGTAGACCAAGTAATTACTCAAGGAGCTGACTGAGGAATTAGCAATTATCTTTGAAAACTCATGGAAGACGGGAGACATTCCAGAAGACTGGAAAAGGGCTCCAGGATGACGACTGTGGGTGAGAGCTTCACTTCTCTGGCACAGCAGAACTATCTACAATAAGGGTAAACTCCATCTGTGTGGGAGACAGAACTTTCTTTGGGGCTGGTCCAAGACTAGAATAAAATCCCCCAGGAATTAAAAACCATCACCCTCCCCACTCCATGTGCCAGGGGCACGTCTTTGACCTGCCTTCTGTAACTTAAACATACAGCAACATTAAAAAATAATCCAAAACAAGACACTCCACTGTACATACATCTCCCCCTGGGGAGAGAAGGCGAGAATAAACATGCCAGATGTCAGTCAGATTACTTAATGTCCTGCTGGAAGGTGCTCAGATACCACGGTGTTGAGCATGGTATAAGAACCTATATAGATAGAACAGAAAATATAAGATTAGGACACTATGGGGTTGTTTTAATACTTTAAAGGATATTTGTACTGGAGAAAACATTCAACAACATCAGATTTAAACTTGGATGTGTTTTGTCTTGGATGTTTTCTATAATTTTGCTTACCACATGTTGCTGAGGATAAATTCCGTTCACATGCTCATAAGGGCATGTTCTTCCTCCCATTGCATCTAGTCCACATACTGGAGCAGCAACATCATAGTACTGAGTTTAAGAACATAAGAACGGCCCTACTGGGTCAGACCAAAGGTCCATCTAGCCCAGTATCCCGTCTCACAACAGTGGCCAGTGCCAGGTGCCCCAGAGGGAATGAATAGAACAGGTAATCACCATGTGATCCATCCCCTGTCGCCCATTCCCAGCTTCTGGCAAACAGAGGCTAGGGACACCATTCCTGCCCATCAGTCATTTCTGCAGCCATCAGACTGAGATGTGCTAAATACTGATGGATTCTGACTCTGCTGCATGATCAAACAGAGAGAGAGACACTGGGATGAGATGGAGAAAGTTGCCATTCATACACACCTGCTGTGTCAGGGTGCTGTTAGCATCTATAAAATGAGCCCTACTAAAACAGCTACCATCAAAAGAGAGGTAGAACTCACTCACCCCGCAGCTGCCAAAAAGCTGGCGTAGACTCCAAAGTGGGTTTTTTCTCATTTGTTTCTTTGGTTATAACTTGGCACCCTGCAGGCTTGCCTCCACTATAGAAAGAATCATTGCTAACAACAGGTGTCAGCACAGAGCACACTCCTGAACCTGTGCATTACAGTAAAACCTCAGAGTTATGAGACCAGAATTACGAACTGACCGGTCAACCACACCCCTCATTTGGAACCGCAAGTACGCAATCAGGAAGGCCAAAAAAAAAAAAAAAAGCAAATACAGTAAGGTACTGCGTTAAACATAAACTGCTAAAATAATGCAGGGAACGTTTAAAAAAGATTTGACATGGTAAGGAAACTGTTTCCGTGCTTGTTTCATTTGAATGAAGCTGATTAAAAGCAGCATTTTTCTTCTGCATAGAAAAGTTTAAAAGCTGTATTAAGTCAATGTTCAGTTGTAAACTTTGGAAAGAACAACCATAACGTTGTTCAGAGTTACGACCATTTCAGCGTTTTGAACCAGGGCTTTGGAGCGGAGCCCGGAGCTGGAGTGCGGAGCAGCTCCGGAGCAGTGGCACTGCAGGTTTTTGCCTGGTGCTTGCTCCGGAGCCGGAGCACAGCTCCAAAGCCCTGTTTTGAACAACCTTCATTCCCAAGGTGTTCGTAACTCTGAGGTTCTACTGTACATGGTTTTAACCAGGGGTCTCAAACATGCGGCCCGCGGAGCTCTTCCCTGCGGCCCGCGGAGCTCCCCAGGGCCGCCCAGAGGGGGGGGCAAAGGGGGCAATTTGCCCCGGGCCCCGGGCTCCGCAGGGGCCCCCAAGAGAAAAGCGGAGGCTCCCGCCTCCGCCCCTCTCCTGGAGCCTCGGCGCATAGAGCGCCGAGTCTCCGTCCGAGCGCCTGAGCCCCGCCCCGATCCGAGCCGCGTGGGGAGGGGGTGGGGCTGGGAGCTCTGGGCTGAGCGCTGCGCTCGGCGTGGAGCTCACAGCCCCGCCCCCTCACCACGCGGCTCGGATCGGGGCGGGGCTCAGGCCTCGCCGGAGACGCGCTCGGGTAAGGGGGGGGAGCGGGAGCCGCCGGGGCCGGGGCCGAAGGGAAGCGAGACCCGCCGGGCCGGGCGAGGGAAGCGGGACCCGCCGGGGCCGGGCCGGGGGAAGGGAAGCGGGACCCGCCGGGCCGGGCTGGGGGGGGAAGGGAAGCGAGACCCGCCGGGCCGGGCTGGGGGGTGGGGGAGGGAAGCGGGACCCGCCGGGCCGGGCTGGGAAGGGAAGCGGGACCTGCCGGGCTGGGCCGTGGGAAGCGAGACCCGCCGGGCCGGGCCGGGGGTGGGGAAGGGAAGCGAGACCCGCCGGGCCGGGCCGGGGGTGGGGAAGGGAAGCGAGACCCGCCGGGGCCGGGGTGGGAAGCGGGACCCGCCGCCGCCGAAGCGCAGCCCGGTCTTCGGCGGCGGGGGGCCCCTTCCGTTCCGGGACCCGCCGCCTAAGTGCCCCAAAGACCCCCCCCCGCCGCAGGTCTTCGAGGGCCGCATGAGGACTAGTGCATTGGCCCGAGGGCCGCATCACTGACACGCCCCCTTGCTGCCCCTGGCCCCACCCCCAATCCACCCCTTCCATGAGGCCCCGCCCCTGCCGGGGTCTTGGCGGCGAGGCCCCTTCCGTTCCGGGACCCGCCACCAAAGTGCCCCGAAGACCTGCGGCGGGGGGGGGTGTCTTTGGGGCACTTAGGCGGCGGGTCCCGGAACGGAAGGGGCCCCCCGCCGCCGAAGACCCCGGGCAGGGGCGGGGCCTCATGGAAGGGGTGGATTGGGGGTGGGGCCAGGGGCAGCAAGGGGGCGTGTCAGTGATGCGGCCCTCGGGCCAATGCACTAGTCCTCATGCGGCCCTCGGGGTCATTTGAGTTTGAGACCCCTGGTTTTAACAATGCTGAAAATCTGCATCCACTGAGCGGTGTGATCAGATGCATGCTTTGCTGACACCTGTTGGTAGCAAAGGGTATTTTTGGTAGGATAGATGGTATTTAAGACAAGCAAATAAAAATCTGAATGGGTGAATTACTTTGTTGTTTAGCTGCTGAGCAAGCTGACCCTCTCGCAGCTTGCAAGTCAGCCTTTGCCAGCGATCGTCCTCCCCTCACTACAAACACATCCCTACAGGAGCAGATTCCTACCCTCCGTGTTGGGAGGTGCAGCTGGGAGGGGAATGGCCTTTTAAACCCTTATGACATCTTCAAGCAATTAATTTCTATCCTGACCTGTAGCAACCCTTGCTATTCTTGTCCTGGGCCCTCCTCACAGTGCTGCAGCTGCAGGTCACTCCTGACCTGAGCACCCCTTGCTATTTCAGTCCTGGGCCTCTCAGGAGTTTGCCAATCGTGCTCAATTGTGCCAAAATGTGTGGTTGTTTTAGGAGCTGGGCAGATGTCCCCTGAGGACTCAGATGAAACCATGTGACTCATTTTCACTTATGAGCTGATCTAAAACAGCATTTGAACTGAAGTCGCTGGAGCGGAATGCCTCTGCTTTAACCACTGAGCAACCTAATCACCAGACAAAGGGCTCTTAGATGTTGAAAAGTACATTCTCTGTTCTGCAGTTATCTTTAAAACCAGTTGTTACACTAGGTAAAGGTCACCTTTTCTCTAGAGATTAGAATAGTTTGTCAAGTATTCAAGATCTTATCCTGCATCATTAGAGGCAATTGGAGTTATGTCATGGATTTCAATGGGAGAAGAACTGGGCCATTAGCTTGCTTTTGGTCTGGGTCCCTTTTAGTGCCTAGACTCCCCTAGGCTGGGCAAGGCCAGTTTTTATAGTGTTGTTCCTCCCTGATCCCTTCACTGTCAGTCAGCAACAATGCCATAAATACCTCTGTCTGTTCTACTGACCATCTGCAGAATTAAAGACTAGCAATGACAGGCCCGGATCACATGGACCATTTTCTGCTCTGTTACCCGGGTGCAATTGCATCAGCATAAGCAGAGTTTGGCCCTATGGGCCCAATCCAAAGCCCATGAAATCAATGTGGGGGGACATTCATTGGGTTTCAGTGGGCACTGGCTCAGAGCCTATATCCCCACCTGTGAACCGGATGGTGATTCCCATTACAGCTTTGCAAAGGCATCAGAGAGAATTGCTAGGGCACAAAATCTTCTGGTCTGTTTTTCACTGTGATCTTAATGAAAACTGATGCTATTTGCAAATAATAAAACCCAAACGGTTGGAATGCTGACAGCTGAGTTAATATCGGTAACATCAAAGCAATGTTCATCATAAAGATAACTGGGAGAAAACAGCAAATTAAATAGTCTGTTAAATTTTACATGCCTGAATTGGTTAATATGGAAATTCCTGCAAGGGCTTTCTCACTTTAGTTACAGGAAAGAAACACTGTTTAAGGCATTCAGTATCTTTACCTATGTTAGCCATGCTATAATTCTTGGTTACGTCTGACCCACTCTCTTGTACATCAGGTTTTCCTTAAGACCATTTCCACATGACAATTTTAGATCTGTTTGTTAAAGCTTCAAACTCCTGTCTTTTGAAGCTATGCTGATTGGCCTCAGCTGAGGATCTAGCCCTCTGTCGATTTACACCAAGCAAAGACCTGGCCCCATGACTTTGCCTCGCTTCTTAATATTTCACTTTCCAACTTGGAGAAGCTGCGGCTACATGAACACTCGAGCAGTGCGTCTTCCGGGGGTGACAGAATTCCCCATCTCCTTAGATGTGCCGAATCTGAGAATTCTCCCTTTTAAGTGGCAGATAGAATTCAAAGTCATTACTGCAGGCCCTGTGGACAGGGGTGCTGGAACCTGGCCCACCGGGAAAAGGATATGGTGGGAGAGGTCACAAGACAGCAGATGGGGGAGACCTGCTGCTCTGTGCTGCCCATAGCTCTGCCCTCCAGAGGCATTTCAGGCACTTTTCCCTTTTCAGTCAGGAGCCTCTTTCCCTCCTCCCAAAGACGCATCCCATTCCACAGCCGTGCCCGAACTCCAGCCCCGGCGCACTGTCGGCGACTTGGCTTCAAACCCTTTGCCCTGCCTGCAGATTACAGCACTCCATTCCCACTGTTAACATACCCACTCCCAAGCCAGGGTTGCTGGTAACACAAGATGCCCTTTGCATACTAGAGAGGTGACCAGGAGCTGGCGTGCCCTGTTTCCTTCCGGGCAGAGAAAGCAATGCCAAGGGGCCAGGGGGCTCTGTCCTGTGCGTTGGCAACCGGTACTTTTAGAACCTCTTCCACAACACATCACCCCCCGGGGCTGCTAATAGTCTGCTAAGTTAATTGATCTAGGACGTGATAGGCATCAGGGCTGCCTCTTCTCTTGCCTTCTTCAGCTTGGCCTTGTTGGAGTGATCAGTTATTGATCCCATGTGAGTGACAGGAGCCAGAGAGGAGGAGGCAGTCCCTGCCCCGAGGAGCCTACAATCTAAACTGCAGAGCCCATGCAGCTCAGGTGCAGAATGAGCACTAGGAAGCAATTGGAAGGTCTAACGAAATTGCTCTCAAAGCAGTACAGGCACTTATGGCCTGATGTTCAAAGGTGCAGAGCATTTGCAGTCACATTGACCTACCGAGGAGCTGGGGTTGCTCATTAGCTGTGAAAATTAGGCCAGTATTGTCACTCGTTATCATGCTATGGAACATGCCTCGTCCGGCAGGAGAACAGATGGGGCAGGATAGGTCTCCCAAGGCCACAGTAGAGACTGCAGATCCACTGTTGGCTATTCCATGGACCTTTCGTTATGACAGATGTGAGCTGGTCCCCTGCAATGCTGCCTTCACTCCAGCGCTGGCTTACGGAGGGTCACCAGTGTGAGGATGATTTTTTGGGTGGGAGGGGTCACCGATTTTGTTCATGCCAACGAAACTCCTGGTCTTCCCTCCCACCATGATCTTCTCTTGCTCTGGTCGCTCATCAGCTGTGGCTCACCTCCATTCTCACCCCTCCCATCTCCTGATTTAGGGCCTGATGCTGAGACAGGCAGGGGATTCACGACGCCCGCTGGCGGCAGGGAGAGGGGCAGGTGGCTCAGCACTTCTTCCGCCATTTTCTTTCTTGCCACTGCTCCCTGCCCTCAGACTTCTGCTGCCAAGGGAGCCTCTGGGGCAGGGCACCACGTGAGATGGCACAATTCACCTGGCCCTAACTCTGCTTCCCTCTTGGCTTGGGGGAGGGATAGCTCAGTGGTTTGAGCATTGGCCTGCTAAACCCGCGGTTGTGAGTTCCATCCTTCAGGGGGGCATTTAGGGAACTGGGGTAAAAAAAAAATCTGTCTGGGGATTGGTCCTGCTTTGAGCAGAGGGTTGGACTAGATACCTCCTGAGGTCCCTTCCAACCCTGGTATTCTATGACTGGCTACATCGGAATTCCCATGGGCTCATCAGACCCTATAAAGCTCTGGTGGGGACACATTAAATCAATGTCCATCTGCTATAATCCCGGGCAGTCTTAACCTCCTTCATTCCCATTGGATCAGTCACCTGATTGGGTGTCACACAGTCCATTGTCTTTTCCGATCCATTCATCTCTAGGCACCTGGGGTAACAATGACGCTGGACGTGCCGGGGTGCATACATACAGGGTCTGGTTGTGAGTAAGGGTGGCTTTGTGGCCACGGCCCTAGACGAGGATGCGGTAGAGCTGACTTCGGTTTCTGACTCTGCCACTCGTCCTTGGGCAAGTCATTTCATCTCTGAGATTCACTTCCCGTCTGTGCAATGAGGAGAATACGCCCTTGGGTAGAGGTGAGCTAACTTTATTGCAACTCGTGGGAGTAACAGCCACCCTTCATTTGGGATAAATGTAAGAGACAATGAAGCGCCTTTGTAGAACAATAGGAACCTCCACCCAAAACACAGACACATGTAAAGCCGCTCGGGAACCTCAGCTTTGTGGGTGGAGGCGTTTCAGGAGAGCTTTGTGCCTGTGTGTGTGTGAGAGAGAGAGAGAGAAGCAGGAGACACAGCCAGAAGAAGCCCTGGGAACATGCCACTGAGGACAGCCTAGAAAGAGAGCTTTGGGGTTAAATGCTGACTATAAAAGCGGCTTGGTACTGTGAGCAAAGAAACTGTCGCCTGCTGTTTGAGTCCTCCTGTGTTCAGGGAAACAGGGCTTTGTATGTTCTTTGTAAATAAACAGGGATGCAGCCAAGAAATACCTGACTCCCTCATCCGTTTTTCCCTCCTAAGCAGAACACCACGCTAAGCCCCTGAATTTTGGCTAATCTCTTGGGTAAATGAGAGCTAACACGTCCTTTCTTCCATCTTATGGCTGTCTTTCAGGGCAGGGACTGTCTTTTACCATGGGCGCAGACAGTGCCTAGCACAATGCGGGCCCCCGATTTTGGATGGTGTCCCGCAGATGCTGCTGTCAGACAAATAAACAATCATTCCTCACACTGGTGCAACACCATAGAAGAAAATGGAGTTACTCCTGATTTACACCACTGAGGAAAGGAGGAGAGAATCAGAGCTGGGGTGTCATATGCCCACTGTAGCTTACAAGCAGAACGGAGAAATCCTGTGGCATGCTCAGCGGTGAACTCCGCGTTGGAGAACAATGCCAAGACTTGAACTTATAGAAAGAATCCATTTGATTTCTCTGCTCGGAGATGACACCGAAGAGCGTCAAAAGACTCAGGAATTTATTTGGCTGAGAGAAGTCTTAGCAGCTGATCTTCCTCTGCATTCATCGCTGATGGAAAATCTAATAATTGTGGTGTTAAAAATGTATACGTATCTGTTACTGCCACTTGTTACTAAACACAGTGGAAATTTGACCTGGGCTCATTAAGTGGATGTCCTCATCTAATCAGCATGGCCATTGCATCACAGGGCAGCTATTTCTCCTGTTTGCTTTGGCTGAAGACCTCCAAAAACATTTCACACAAATTGAGGAGCATAATTAGACCCTTCATTTGGATGTCTGACTAAATGTCTGACTAAAGCTTCCTTCAGCTGTGGACTCCATCTTCCAGGACAGGTGGACGAGGGCAACCGGCATGCCCAACTGGGCCCACCCACTAGAGGGGTGATGGCATTTGGAGCGAGAGGGCATGCAGCACCCCCTCGCTTGGGTTGCATTTCACAGAGTCGGAGGCACTTCAGCTGCTGCGAGTTCTAAACCCTGTAGCAGGCCGGTAACCCTATCCTGCATCACAACAAAGCCAGGCAGGTTTGGAGCTCACCAGTTTTACCATCTCTCTTTCTCCAGCCTCCACTCTCCATTCCTCCAGCTGGCAGATTCTCAGAACAGATGGCGATGTCATCAGCTGGCCCTCCTTGGCAGCTGGCTGGCTGGCTCGTCCTTACTGGGAGTCTCGCCCCCTACGAGCCACTTATTATCTTTTGAGCCACTTGGGACTGAATTTAATCTTGGGCCAGGGTGGCGGTGGTATTAGCATCAGTGGTGACACGGTCTTAGTGGATGCCCCGGCTTTATGGGGACTGCAGCCGTCTCCCGTCACACAGCACCTCGCTCCGGCTCTTTTTCTAACCCGATATCCTTGCTGGGGGCTCAGTCCAGTAGGCTGAGAATGCTTTGCACATGCAAATAGTGCCTTTTCTTGAGCCTCTCAAGGCACTTCCCCACCTCGATGAGAGCTAGTCACCTGGCTGGGGAAACTGAGGCACGGATTGATTTGCCCAAAGTTACAGAGGGAATCAGTGGCAGAATAGGGCATAGAACTGGGGCCAGCAGTAACTTAGGCACCCTCTGCTTTTATGATTGGGGCCTCTTGTCTGGGAATTCTGGATGCCAGCATGGAAGCAAAGGACTCTAGTGGAGCTGTTGGGCTACAGGAGATCAAATTCCCTGCTAGTTCCACAGAGAGGTAACTTCTTCCTGTGATGCCAGGGAACCTCATGGGGTCTCCAGCCCCAACTCAGATTATTTCTGCATAGGGAACAATCTGCCCCCAACAAATTAATGCTGTAAACATCTTCCATAGGAACACAGCTAAAAGCTGTTCAATTTAACTTCCTCCCACCAAGCAAGCGACTTATGGGTCACCAGCTTGGTTGGCTGGAGCCCTAGTCCAACTCCAGCTGCTGCTTCTGGCGGGTCAGCCATGTGCCATTGTTGTTAACTGCCCTCTTGCTCTGCCTCCAGCCACTGTGCTAAAAAGAGGACTGGTTCCTGGTTTCTGTGGCTAGTAGGAGAATCTCCTGCTGTGTTAGTACGTAATTGGCAACATGGGGACTTGTTCCTGAAAGATGTCAAGCGACTAAAGGCGTGGGGAGTTGGGGGCACTCAGCCCTTCACAGGATTGGGTCCATTGTGCCTTCTATCCATGGATCTCAAAGCACTTTACAACCACTGGTGAGGCAAGCCTCACTACACCCCTAGGCATGCCTTATTTCCAATTTTCAAATGGGGACACAGGCACAGAGCAGGGAAGGTACTTGTCTCGGGGTCTCACGGTGTATAAGAAATGGTATACAACTGGCTGCTTGGGTCTGACTGAGGCATCAGCTTGCATGTTGCTGACGGAAGTGGGTCCCATCTACACAGGACGATCAAATGTAAGCCAAAGACATTGCGGCTACAGCAGCTCATTTACACAAGAGAAGGATTTGGTTCTGGGAGGTCGGCTTTCACAATATCCCCACAGACAGCTATCTAACGCTGTCTCCTGTCTACATGCTAATCCCCAAACAATCTCCCAATGACTGGGATTTCGGAGGGGAGGGGAGCAGGGAGTGGCCGTCTGACTCTTTTCATGGCGCTTCTAGCCTTTCATCCTTTGCGCTCCTCTTGTTCTGCCTCTAGCCTTGAAAGGGCCGAGCAGTCTCTTGTTCAAATGCATCCTGCCATTTACAAGAGGTCTTTTTTGGGACCTTGCCCCCACTGAAGGAACCCTGTGTCATCTAATAGTCTGTGTTGCTTTTTATAGTCTCGTGTGTGATCATTGCTTGTCTCACTCCTCTAATCTTCCACTGGCCACTCTGCCGCCTTGGCTGGCTTGTAACTGAAGCCTGCCCATAGATCAGAGGAGGGCGTGTTCTCACCTCCGGCTTTATTTTTTGTGTTGCAGGTTGCTGAACTCACAATAAAATATTAGAAGCAATAACGTTTGCATTTGAACTCTGGGATCCTCAGAGGACATAGATCTAATTTTGGGGACTGTGCTTAGCGCTTCAGAGAAATCAGCCGATACGTCAGTTTGCATGTGTTATGCATCCTCTATTATAGAGTCCAGATTCTTCACGACGCATCTTTTACACCAGTGGGAAGTGCTACCAAATCAGAAAGGTAGAGTTTTCTACCCACTTTGGATCAATGTGGATGACTGCCCGAGGTGCAAGGCAGTGGAAAATGAGGTCCCAAAAATCTGCATTTTAGACACATTATGGACTCAAACCTGCAGAAATGCTGGTTGAAGAGATGGACAGAGCATAGTATGGGGAGAGAAAAGGAAGAGTTTTCAATAGTGAAATCTAACCTCATAGAAAAGTAACATTTCAAGCACGAAAAGGCATTATCTAATATACACTCCAAGGTGCGCACAGAATACCCCAGGAACTGTGTACAATAGAAACGTCTGCACAATGGGAACTGTTTGACCCAGGTCACAGCAAAAGAACTTTGCAGTGAGTGGGAAGAAGATATAAAAGGGGGGAAATGACATCATGGGCGGTCCTCCCTCTCCCTATAACGCCACACCTGGAAACAGCTGAGGAACAAAGACTGAACAGGGAGGAAGTGATGGTCCCGGGCTAAGGGATTGCTAACCTGTGTATGAAAACCTGGGAAACCCAAGCTGCAAAGCCAAGGCAGTTTGGGCCTTAAGAATGTGCCAGCCTGTTTATCACTCAGGGTGGGAATTTGCTAATTCATATCCTACCTGTCTAGTGTGTTAAAGTCAGTTTGTGGGTTTGTTTATTTACTAGGTAATCTGCTTTGATCTGTTTGCTATCACTTATAATCACTTAAAATCTATCTTTTTATAATGAATAAATATTTTATGTTTTAACCCAAACCCGTGTGCATTTGACTAAGGTGTCTGGGGAAAATATCAGCTTGGGTTACCACAAGTGACGAGGACCATGCACACACTGAGGGAGAGGCAGACTGGGATTAAACCCATATACTGGCCAGATTTGACCAGGGCAGGATGGTTCTGCTCTGGGGTCCTAGGCTGGGAGGCTGGTGGTCGGAGAGCCCCCATGTGACTGCAGCTGGGTGTGTCCCTACCTGGGTGAATGCTGGTGGAAGTACAGGCTGGGAGGGCTTTGCAGCTTGTCACAGCAGCAGAGTGTGAGAGGAAGCCCAGGCTGGTGGGTCAGGGGGCTCAGTGATACCCCAGTTCCAGGTGCCACCTGAGGGGAACCCGTCACGGTGAGATCTATGGAATAATCTCCCAAGGAAAATTATGGAAACCACGTCTCATGGGATTTAAAAGTAGACTAGACAAAAATACTACCAAACAATGCTGAAAACAATACGACAGTAGCAGGGTTAGGGTTAGGTGTGAGACTCAAGAGCTTTTGGTCTGACGTCCAGTCCAAGTCTGGCAGCTTGATTGCCTTATACATGGACAAGCCATTCCTCTTAATCGAGGGTTCACATCACATGGGCTGAACTCTGACTCCAGAGAGTAAACAAAGCTTGTCTTCCATGCAGGAATGTCCTGTTTGGCTCATGGAGGTAATCCCTACGTTGTCCACTTAGACGTAAAGCCATAGAATTTAAATCCAGAAAGGACCATCAGATCATCTACTCGCCTCCTGTAGATCATAGGCCACCAACACCCCCCAGCATCTGAGTGAACCCAACAACCAAAATCAGACCAAAGTATCACAGGCCACAGGAGACTAAACTATGATGTGCCATAGACAGAGAATAGGAGGGACCGCGGTGCCCTTGAGGGAGGTGGTTCCACATAGGAAAGCTTATAAACAAAACTTTGCTTTTGGAACAAAACCAGACCCTATTCACCCCTGCTGTGATTCCAGTGACTTCCGTGAATAAGTTTGGCCACTGATGCTTAACTTTCAGCAGCAGATGTGAGACTTTCAAACCCAATAAAACAATGTCTTGGAGTACATGGAACAAGAAAGGGAAGAAATGAGACTTTTGAAATAAATGGTTATTGGTTAACTGCTGTGCCAGAACTCCTTATAGCCTTAACTGGAAACAGATCAACTCATTTGCCCTAAGCATCCTTCGCAGACATAAGAATATTGCTGAATGCCAGCAGCAAACCTGTTTTCTGTGTATTAATGTGTTCCCTGGCAGTTTAAAGTTTAAATAAAAGTAACATTCCATTGCCAGATTATAAAAGAATTTATATTCCTTTCATCCTTTAACTCCTCTTCCCTTTACACCTTGCTTTCCAAATTCACAGACGTGATGATTAGTGTGGTGTATTGTGGACTGCGTTGGAATTGCAAGGTATCACTTTAAGAGTGGAGGGAGGGGTACCTGGTCCTCCTTGCTAGGGGGCTCTGTGGGGAAGTATGCGAGCTGGGTCTAGCAGCAGTCATTCTGCAGCTAGCCAGCCTACAGTAAGGCGGGATGAGTCGTGCCTCACTGCTGTAGGGAGCAGCCTGCTTTGTCTTTCTCTGTTTTTTGCATTCTTGTGTGTTAGCATGCGGAATTCTCAGGAATAAAGTCGTGTTACATTGCAACCTCCCAACAAGAGCATTTTATGTTTTTATCTCACGTCTCTGTTTGTGTGCTCTGAAATATACCAGTTAGATCAGCACTTGCACCTTTCGGTAGCAGAAGTCTTGGTTTGTGTCTCTAATGAAGAGACCACAACTTGAGCTGTGCAATGCAGAGAACTAGTGCAGCCAGGATGTGCATATTTAAAGACAAGACCAAGAGATTTCCACACTTTTTCCATTTTATTATCATGATTACAAATCATTTCCATCAGAACTCAGCAGAAGATGGCTTTTGCTACCATAGTTTCTATAAATATTTTTTTGGTATAATGCCCCTGATCAGTTCAACCTCCAGCTGCCATAACCTCCAAGAGCTTGAAAAAACCAAGGATGGAATGGGTTGGGACCTGCAGCATGCAAACTAGAATGGCGTGTGGCTGGAGGACCTTCCCACCCAATGGGTGAAACACATCACACACACACAACCACCAAAGCAAGGCACCGAGACTCTATACCAAAGTTCTAGCGATTAACTTGACCAACCTCAAGCAAACAACCAACCAACAAAAAAAGCCATGTCCAAGTGAGCTTCGACTGCAGGAATCTCACCCTGCTTGGCAGCTAGGGAATCACATGCCACCACTTGAAGGAGAAGGGCTTGCGATGGACATTGGTGCCGCAGTGGACCTCTCCCAGCATCTTATGGTAGGAGGAAATGTCATCGATGAAGCTGCACATCAGCCCGAGTGGCTCCAGCAGAGAGCGGACATGTGCTTCCAAGCAGCAATCTCCCTCGATGATTGGCCCGAACGGCTTTGGGATTCCCAGGTCTCGACATAGGACAATCATGTTCACCTGTGCAATGAGGGAGGAGATCAAGGGTTGCATTTCAGGGGAGCCAATGCCAAGGCATGTGTGGGGTTTTGAATGTGTTTTGATTGAAATGTCATCTTAACATATAGAATGAAAAAGGCTAGTAACTGAGGTAGGAAGCAAAGGTAAAACTGACGTCTTGCTGTCCATCCATGACTTCCCTGAGGAACTTACAGGTCAAAACAAACATCCATGGAGCACATTACTCATGTGCTTTGGAGACTGCATTGCTTTCTATTGGCCTCTGGGTGCAAAGCAAGGTGCTGATGATAGACGGGCGGGAAACGGTTTTCCCATCCTGCAAAAATGTTTATGATTTAAAATTTTCTCCTGTTCAGGGTCAGGATGAAACTGTGACCTTTTGAAGTGGTTTTCAAAAAAAACCAGAAGAGACCAGAATAGCCTGGTGGCTATGGCACTCACCTGGATGTGGGAAAAGTCCCTGTTCTAACCAGTTGGTAAAGCGGCTGTCTCTCTGGTTTTGACCAGAAATTCCATTCTGACACGAGAAACATTTCCCAATGAAAGTTGAGTAGAAACTGTTACATTCCTACAAACAGTTTCGGTTTCAGCAAATTGGTGGACCATTTTTTAATTCTGATTTTTAAAAATTTCCATCGGAAAATTTCCAACCAGACATACAGTAGTATTGACCTAGCACTTTCTGGTTCAGGTCACAGATATGGTATCTTTTACTCTGTCCCTTCCTTTGCGCTTCACTCTGACAGTTGATCAGCTGGCCTACTCAAGTTGGGTTTGAAAATCAGAGTTTAAGGCTAACGTGTTCAGAACAGGGGGCTCTTAACTCTGAGATTTTCCTTCCCTGTCCTTGCTCTGCAAGACCCTATGTTTGCTGATCATGTGGGCAAGGGTCCAGGTCAGTCTATTTAGGTCTAAATTAAAAAATAAAAAAATCACTAACTGTTGGGTGACCGACAGGAGATGCCTTGGGCTCCATTTTCAGAACGGCTGAGCATCCATGATTCCTAATGAAGTCAGTGGGAGCAGCAGGTACTCAGCAGTTCTGAAAATGAGACCCACAGAGTCCCAAATTGGCCACCCAGAAACCAGGGAGTCTTTTAGAAAACATTGGACCTAGGATTTGTTCTCAGGAGAAGGGTCGTTTGGGTTTGCTAGTTCATTTCAGTGTCGTCTGTGGACATTTTGCACAGATCGTGGAATTGATATTGCCTGTGCACCTGCAGCGACCATGACAGGTGCCCTATGCACATTGAAACAGAATGGGTGGGGCACTGAGCCAACCGGTCCCAGGGGACGGGCCTCTCTCACCATGTTGGGGAAGTATGCCATGGCTTTGCCCATCTTGTCTATCTTGAAGAGCGCTGGGAGGTCTATGATGTCTTTTTCAGTCAGCCCCAGCTCTTTCTTGAGGATGTCTCTGTTCCAGTCAATGCAGCGCTGGGGTGGGGGAAGAGAAGAAGGATAATCAGAGGGTTAATACGGACAAGCACAAGTCAGTTCAACAAGTGGAACTGCAGTATGGGATGGTCTAGGTGTACTTGGTCCTGCCTCGGTGCAGAGGGATGGACTAGATGACCTCAACTTCCACTGAAATCGGCTTGCTTCTCGAGCACAATTAAGGTGCAGTTGCCTTAGCAGTGCAAGATCCCCACGAGAAATTCAAGGAATGAGGCAGTGTGAAAACTTCCAGACAGCTGGCACACAGGATCGCCACATTTATCTTTGTCCCCAACTCTCGAAGCAGGTAGGGAGACCCCAAAAGAGCCTGGAGACTTATCACCCAGGTCCCTCTTAGAGACCGGAAGATTCGCTTATTTCACTCCGTTGTCCCTGGCGTTTAAGGCCAGAAGGGATCATTACATCAGAGAAGACCCACAAGAATGCTTAAAGCATTAGAAAACATGTCTTACAGTGATAGACTAAAGGAGCGCAATTAATTTAGCTTATCAAAGAGAAGGTTAAGGGGTGACTTGACCTACCAGGGTACTTAAATGGGGAACAAATATTTAATAACGGGCTCTTCAATCTAGTAGAAAAAGATATAACCCAATCGAATGGCTGGAAGTTGAAGCTAGACAAATTCAGACTGGAAATAAGGTGTCAATTTTTAATGGTGTGAGTAACTAACCATTAGAACAAGTTTTCAAGAATCATGGTGGATCCTCCATCACGTGCAATTTTAAAATCAAGACTGGATGTTCTTCTAAAAGATCTGCTCTAGGAATTATGTTGGGGCAGTCCTCTGGCCTGTGTTATACATGGGTCAGACTAGATGATCATAATGGTTGGTCCCTTTTGGCTTTAGAATCTATGAGTCAACAGTGTGCCCTTGTTGCCAAGAAGGCTAATGGAAATTTGGGCTGCATTAGTAGGAGCACTGCCAGCAGATCAAGGGAAGTGATTGTTCCCCTCTATTCAGCACTGGGGAGGCCATATCTGGAGTACTGCATCCAGTTTTGGGCCCCCCGCTGTAGAAAGGATGTGGACAAATTGGAGAGAGTCCAGCGGAGAGCAATGAAAATGATTAGGGGGCTGGAGCACATGACTTATGAGGAGAGGCTGAGGGAACTGGGGTTATTTAGTCTGCAGAAGAGAAGAGTGAGGGGGGATTTGATAGCAGCCTTCAACTACTGAAGGGGAGTTCCAAAAATAATGTATCTAGACTGTTCTCAGTGGTACCAGATGACAGAACAATAAGCAATAGTCTCAAGCTGTGGTGGGGGAGGTGTAGGTTGGATATTAGGAAAAACTATTTCACTAGGAGGGTGGTGAAGCACTGGAATGGGTTACCTAGGGAGGTGGTGGATTCTCCATCCTTAGAGGTTTCTAAGGCCCAGCTTGACAAAGCCCTGGCTGGGATGATTTAGTTGGGGTTGGTCCTGCTTTGAGCAGGGGGTTGGACTAGATGACCTCTTGAGGTCCCTTCCAACCCTAATCTATGATTCTATGAATCATCCATTCTGATCTCCTGTCTTTTGCAGGACATTCCATTTCACCCCATCGCAGTGACTGCCTGCAGCCAAGAGAGTAGGAAGGTTTCCTTTCATCAGTCCTTCCACTAAGGTATGAAAATGCCGCCTCTGCAAACTCCTGCAATGATCCCCTGTGCTTCCACTAGCTCAACCTTGCCAGCTATGTTTCTTGTGGCACATATTTGCTCAGTGGGACAATACCACCTCCCCTTTTCCCCCTTGCCCTCCAGCAGCACCTAAGTGCCTTTTGGGATGTCCTCCACATGCCACAGCCCCATGGTCAGCCCTTGATAGCTATTTACCTGTACGTATTGGTTCTCCTGCACCATGACCTCATTGGACAGGACCTTGTTAATGGTGACCCGTTTTGTGTCTGTCCCAGAATAACCTATACAGAAAAAACAAAATCAGCCATCCGATTAATGAAATGAGAGCCAAAGCAAGCCCCTATAATTGAACGATGGTTTCAGGGGCCTTGATCAAGCTATTTAAAATTATGAATAAAGTTGAGTCAAACCAACCCCCTGGATAAGAACACCTTGAACTTGGAATTTACTTCAGGTCCATCAGTAATTATAAAGGACACAGGGCCTGATCCTGAAGTCAACAGAACAACTCCTCCCAGCCCCCAACTTCCCTGGGTTTGGAGCAGGCCCATAGTGACACATGAGCCGTGCCTTCTGTTTTACAACAGTTGATATAAGCAGAGGTTTCTGGAATCAGGATGGAAAGTCCAGCGGTCAAGGCACTGCACAGCAGCTCAGGAGATAGGGAGTCAGTTCTAGCTCTCATAGAATATCAGGGTTGGAACGGACCTCAGGAGGTCATCTAGTCCAACCCCCTGCCCAAAGCAGGACCAATCCCCCATCCCAGCCAGGGCTTTGTCAAGCCTGACTTTAAAAACCTCTAAGGAAGGAGATTCTACCACCTCCCTAGGGAACCCATTCCAGTGCTTCACCACCCTCCTAGTGAAATAGTTTTTCCTAATGTCCAACCTAAACCTCCCCCTCTGCAACTTGAGACCGTTGCTCCTGGTTCTGTCGTCTGGTACCACTTTGTCACTGCCTCACTATGTTACCTGGGACAAGTCATCAAGGGCTTGTCTACACAGGGAAGTTAGTGTGGAGTAAGATAGGGTGTGACTTTAAAGTGCATTAACTACTGTGAATTTACTCCCTGTGTGGACACTCTTGCTCTGCACTAAGAGTGTCTTTGTTCACTTTAGCTTAATATATTTCCGAAGTGTTCAGGTGGGAGTTAGCGCATGGTGGTGGCTCTGGGCTTCCCCCCCGTGTAGACAACCCACGAGGCCAGGGCCAGTGCAACCATTTAGGCGACCTAGGCAATTGCCTAGGGTGCTAGGATTTGGGGGGCGCAATTTTCTTCGGCAGCGACCGTGGCGGCCGGATCTTCGGCCGTCCCGGTCGCCGCCGGCATTTAGGCAGAAGGAGCTGGGGCAGGGGAGCACAGGGAGGGCCGCCTGCAGCAAGTAAGGGGGGGGGGGTGGCACGCAGGGGAACTCCCTGCCCCAGCTCACCCCTGCCCCGCCTCCTCCCCGAGCACCCCATGGCTGCTTCACTTCTCCCGCCTCTCAGCCTTGCGGTGCCTAAGCTGATTGGCGCCACAAGCCCGGGAGGCGGGAGAAGTGAAGCAGCCATGGCGTGCTCGGGGTGCTTGTGCGCGGAGCAGGGGTGAGCGGAGGTGAGGGGGTGCCTCAGGGCGGAGGCAGGGAGCTGCCGCCGGTGGGGGGGGGGGGTGCCTCAGGACTGGGGGGGGGGAGGGTGCAAGGTGGAAGTTTTGCCTAGGGCGCAAAACATCCTTGCACCGGCCCTGCACGAGGCCAAAGTTCCCAACCGTGGCCAGCGATTTTGGGTGCCCGGCTGGAGAGGCTCATTTTCAGGGATGCTGAGCACCCAGGGTTTCTGCAGACTTTGTCTGGGGCTGTAGGAGCTTGACAGTTGTGAAAAATTAGGTGAGCAGGGTCTAAAACTGTGTCGTCAAAACCAGAGGCACCTAAAAGTTGTGCTCATCTTGAGAACGTCGCCCTTAATTTCTCCACATGGCTAATGGTACTTCTCTACCTCGCATGGGTGTTGTGAGGATGAAGGTCTCAGTAACTATGGTGATGGGAGCTGTGTCAGTATCTAGGCCTGCACCAGAGATGGGTTGAAAAGTTTAAGTGGTGCACTTGTCCCTGGCGCTAGCGTGAATTTCATCCTAAGGGAAGAACTCCTAATTAGAAAGTGTCCAAGCCAACTGCTCAGTCCAAAGAATCTGAAATGTCAATGCGGCTTTGTGTGTTATGAGCCATCTAGCGCCTTTACTGCTCATGAGCATTATTCAACAGCTGCACCATCTCGGTAATCTCCCTCATTTTCAATGAGAGATTAAGTCCCTGGCAGAGCCGGCACAAAATAAATCAAGGCACTTCAGGCCCTATATGGGAGAAAAGCTGCTGGACAAAAAAACATCTGCAGTTTGCAAACTATGGCCCAAGTTTCAAGAACTGTCAGCAGAAGCATTAAAATATCTACTGTTCACGGGTCCATATATCATTGTCTCAAGGCCTCCATGTTACACAGTAATCTGGAGATTTAATGGCATTTCACCCAGGGGGAAATTCACCCCTAAGCAGAGGGCCAGCTCAAACCATATGCATCACCGAAGTCCCACTCAGCTTCTCAAAATAGGGCTTGAGTGGGAGATTTGTGAATTGCACCCTCAGCAGGTGGTTATCTTGTGGGATCGGTTGCTGCAGGGGTCAGAGACAGTCAAATTCCGGGGGCTGGATAACTTAGGATAAACAACAACCGGCATACTTGCTGACAACAACCAGCATGCTTCCGGAATCAGGAAAGAATTCCTTTCCAACTCCCCCTCGGAGATAATTGATGAATTGGCCAGGTGCATCGTGGGCTTTTCCCACTGATGCATCTTGAGGCAGGATGTCTGACTTGATGGACCGAATGACTTCATCTTCTCCTCTCTTTGGGACCACCTCCCTGCCCCCCCACCCCCCGCCCAGCACTTTAAATGCCCCTTTTGGAGACCTATTTGATTTCTCTCATCTGATGAAAATGACAATACTATGGACACATTTCAAACAGAAAACACAAGTACATTCTATGTGCCAGATCAACGTTTTGTAGATCCCCTTCTTTGTAAAGGGGCGCTAATTCCTTTGGCTTGTCCCGAAGCACAAAGAAAATAAAGACATGAAACAGGGGTCGGCAAACCTTTCAGAAGTGCTGTGCCGAGTCTTCATTTATTCACTCTAATTTAAGGTTTCGCGTGCCAGTAATACATTTTAACCTTTTTAGAAGGTCTCTTTCTGTAAGTCTATAATATAGAACTAAACTATTGTTGTATGTAAAGTAAATAAGGTTTTTAAAATGTTTAAGAAGCTTCATTTAAAATTAAATGCAGAGCCCCCCGGACTGGTGGCCAGGACCCAGGCAGTGTGAGTGCCACTGAAAAATCAGCTCGTGTGCCGCCTTTGGCACCTGTGCCAGAGGTTGCCTACCCCTGACATGAAATAAGATGCACCTGTAGGGAAAACAATACTTTGGAACACTTCAGATAGAATGTGCAGTTCAGAGTAATTATTCCCCAGCCAGAAAGGCCTATCTGATGACACAGTGTTTCAGTGGTGGGTTACAGTCAGAGTCTCCTGAGTCTGGGGGTGTGCAGTAATATATGGCTCTGCACCAGTCACTGAGGGCCAGTACCTGTAGCCACATTTTACAGCTGGGGAAAGAGAGGCAGCAAGCAGCCAAGTGACTAGGTCACACAGTGAGTCAGTAGTCGGGTGGGGAATGGAACTCAGGTCTCCTATCGCCCCTATCTGCTCTCACCACTAGGCCATACTGTCCTCCATTGCTGACTGCCTCTTTTTGCCGGGAAGCAGGTATGTAGTAACTTACCTTTGAACATGGTGGCTTCCCCATGGCCCTCCTTCTGCTTCTCCCGGAAGAGCTTGTAGCAGGCCGACGTGCTGGCCATGAGCATCCGGAATTGCTGGGCGAAAGGGGGGGAGGAAGGTGAGCAAGGGGAAAGCACTAAATAACTACACTCAGGAGCAGCCATAGCAATTCACAGCTCAGTGACAAACACACAGTGGGTCCACCACACTGACCACAAACCCCTCCGGGTCAGGGACCGCCCCTAAGAGCCGAGGGAACTAACGAGAAAGTGCCAGGTTACTCCAACTCCCTCTGCTTTACTCCACTGGGCACTGCCTCCCCTATTGTACCTCATCAAGATCTGGAAACCCACAGCTCGCTGGGGCCGTGTCTCGGATCCTCCCAAGCTAAGAAGCACCCGGAGCCTTTCAGCCTGCGTTGAACCCGACACGCTTACTCCCATGTCTCGGCATCGCTAACACTGGTTACAAAGCTCTCAAGAGTCGTCTGGAAAGACCAGCGGCGCTAAACCTTCTTACGGCCAACGTGCCGCGTCTGTCAAAACGCGAACGAAGGAGGTGTTTGCTCAGCAGCTGTGGCAAAGGGGACTGGACTGTCCATTATAATGGCTGTGCAGTGCATAGGTGCCGACTGCGTGGGTGCTCTGGGGCTGGAGCACCCACAGGGAAAATTAGTGGGTGCTCCACATCCACCGGCAGCCAAGCTTCCCCCGCTTCCTCCCTTGAGCGCGCCATGTTCCTGCTCCTCCCCCTCCCTCTCAGCACTTCTGCCCGCTGCCAAACAGCTGTTTGGTGGCGCTCCAGGAGGGAGAGGGAGGAGCGGGGACACAGCACAGTCAAGGGAGGAGGTGGGGCAGGGACTTGGGCAAGGGGGTGGAATGGGGGCGGGGTGGAGGCAGAGCAGGGGTGGGGATTTGGGGACGGGGTGGAGGCGGAGCAGGGATGGGAAGGGGCAGGGGCGGGGGTGGATTTGGGGCGGGGTAGAGGCGGAG
This sequence comes from Mauremys reevesii, assembly GCF_016161935.1. Classification (NCBI taxonomy): domain Eukaryota; kingdom Metazoa; phylum Chordata; order Testudines; family Geoemydidae; genus Mauremys; species Mauremys reevesii. The sequence goes on from NC_052643.1 coordinate 4,063,807, forward strand.
CAGGGGTGGGAAGGGGCAGGGCGGGAGTGGGGATTTGGGGGCGGAGTAGAGGCGGAGCAGGGGTGGGAAGGGGCAGGGCGGGGTGGGGATTTGGGGAAGGGGTAGAGTGGGGCGGGGTGGAGGCAGGGCGGGGTGGGGATTTGGGGGAAGGGGTAGAGTGGGGGCGGGGTGGAGGCAGGGTGGGGGTGGGGATTTGGGGGAAGGGGTGGAGTGGGGGCGGGGTGGAGGCAGGGCGGGGGTGGGGATTTGGGGGAAGGGGTGGAGTGGGGGCGGGGCCGGGGGCAGAGCAGGGTCGAGCACTCGCCGGCGGGAGCAGAAGTCGGCTCCTACGGTGCAATGAGTCCTAGAGCAAGGGAAGTTCAGCGAACTGCTCCACTGGTGCAATCACTTCCCAGTCAGAAGAGCTGAACACATTTCTAGATGCAAACATTTCTGGTCACTTGTTTCTGGCCTGACTTGTTTCTGTTGTGGTAGGTCACTGATCTAGTTCTTTGGATGGCGCTGCAGTCAAACTATTCTCTTCCTGGGCTGCATCCTGACAGGTGCTGAGCAGCTGCAGCACCCACTGAAACCATCTTGCCCACAGGAAATGCTAAATTAATCCTAGGCCACTTTAGCTACTAGCTGCTTTTAGTCTCCCACATTTTAGACCTCTCTCGTTCATTCAAAAATGAGTAGGTTGAGTTTTCTTTTGCATCTGTCTTATATCACTTGGGCATCTAAGCGCCTCACAGACAGAGCACTGCCTGGGATGATCAAAGGAATCTAGTGGACAAAGGCCTTGTCTATACTACAAAGTTTTGCAAGCATAGCTACGTCGGCTAGGACTATGGGGCGGGGGGAAAATCACACCTCCTAGCCGACATAGCTATGCTGGCAGAACCCCCAGTGTAGATGTGACTGTGAGGAGAGAAGAGTGGTTCTGCTGGCAAAGCTAATGTCGTCCAGGAGGTGGTGTAGTTACGCTGGCAGAACATCTGCTGATGGCTTCCAGTGCATCTCCACTTAGGGACTCTGCCAGCCTAGCAGTACCAATGTGGTAGGCACGGCCTTAGACACTCAACCCTGACTGAACTCCTGTAGGTGCTTTTGAAAATATCAGCCCATGCCACTCACAGCAAATCGATCGACGAACTGCATCCTTCCCTGCCCTGAGACAATAGGGGCAGTTTTCCATTTCAGTTTTATGTTTTCAAAGAGGGGGCAAACATTATGCCCAAAGAGCTTGATCAATTTCCAACAAAAACCTAGCAAGGGGTTGGAAGCTTGTTCCTTTCCCTCGTAACCTTTGAAAAATTGCCACCTGGTAGGTTACCTTTTTGTCAGGAAGGGGCACAAAGGTCACAAATTCATCCACATGACCCACGGTCAGCCAATCAGAGTAGAGCTCCACAGGTGACTGGACTTGCTGAGCATAGAGGAAGTCTCTCACCACCTTAGTCATCCTCCTCCCAGCAGATCTAGTGGTTGATTGTCCAAAGAGCAAGAAAAAATAAAGGAAATATATTTCAGAACGGAGACAAAGTGATGAGGACGATGGTTTGAAGAAAAAAGCGATGCAACCAAAAACGTGACTGCCCTGTCAATCCCCATCTAGCCCGGCAGAGATAGAGATTGTGGTGATGCTGACAATCCTTTGTTAATAGAGTTTTCTAAAGACACCAACAAATATGTTCATGAGGATCAGTCCACTACAGTGCAGACAGACAGCCCAAGGCCCATGCCCCACTTAACACATCCATCCCCAAGGTGATGCTGATAAAATTTCATAGCAAAATTTTGGAGACTAATGATTGCCATGGCCAAAACAGCTAAGCAAAGTCAGCCTGTGACCTTGCTAAACTACAGTCATTGTCGACTGGAGAGGAGTCCAAATACTGTTGACCTTTGGAGGGGATTGTGAGGGACAATTTGAATCCAAATTGCAAATTGGATTTTGCAAACATCCCTTTGTAGATTTATAGATTACAAGACCAGAATGGACCATTGTGATCATCTAGTATGACCAGTGTAAAAAAGGCTGTAGGACTTCCCTGAATTAATTTGTGTTTGAACTAGAGCAGATGTTTTTCTAAAACATCCATTCTTGATTTAAAAAATGCTGGTGATGGAAAATTATAACAGGCCAAACCAATCCCCCAAATCTGTGATGAGTTGTTAACAGCTCACCCTACAAGATGGATCTAGAACTACTCGGGCTAGAAATACACACATCATATACCCAGCTGTGTGGAGACAGATGGGCAGTTACTGGAGAACAGTGGTATCCTTACTACCCCTGGTTGCTGTGAAACACGCCATCTTCCTAACTCTCTCTTACGTGGGGAAGCTGCTTCCAATGAGGATCCTCCCTAGGGGATACGCCTTCCCATTGACGGTCACCGGAGGGCTGACTTCAAGGTTGCCGAAGGAGTCGAGACTGGTGACAACCTCGAACAGAGGCTCCCTGGTCACGTAGCCAAAGTCCGGGCCCTGGGAACACAGCAGTCAGCACAAGTGTTTATAGTGAATTCTCCTTCCTTGCCCCAACCCCATGTGGTCTTTACCAGACACACCCATTGCTCCTAAAGTTCCTGAGCTCAGCATAGATGAATAGAATTAGTTTACCAAGATTGCTATGTAATCAGAGCAGTAGGCATAGACTGGGCTGATGCTGCACTAGGGATTAATGGTGGAGCAGCACCCTTGGACCTGCTCTGTCTTTGGCATTTGACACACACACAGGAGCAGTGCCAGGGTTTTTGCCGCCCTAGGCAGCAGCGCTCCTCCTCTGAGCATTTGGCGGTGGGTCTGGGAGCGAGCGAAGGACCCGCTGCCAAATTTCCGCCGAAGACCTCGAGCGGAAGGACCCCCCGCCGCCGAATTTCCGCCGAGGGTGGCAAAATGCCGCCCCGCAAATCCTGCCGCCCTACACAACCGCCTAGGGTCACCTAGTGGAAGCGCCGGCCCTGCACACACAATGCTCATAGATACAATGGCTTAACTGCTTCCCTGGCAGCCTGAAGGTTTGATTGTGTCTGCCAGTGCATGGATACATGATGAGGGTTCAGGAGGAGGGAGTTACATGGCAAGGGACCCCCTTCTCTCCACATGATGCCCTCACTCTTCTCCGCACAAGTGAGCAGATCTGTTTAGGCATGGAAGGAAGTGCAAGTGGCCCAGACACTTGGCATGCGGTGGTGTGCAACCAGACTTGCTCTCCCTACTGACTACCCAAATCAGCTGTAGCTCACCGAAAAATGGTTTACAGTAAGAAGTCAGACATGCAGGGGGGAAAAAGTCCTCCTGCTCAATTCAACACTGCTCCAAATTCCAGACAGTCAAAATACCAAGAGTGTTAGCAGAGGGAGGATGAAAACCTGTGAATGAGCAATTCTTGATGAAAGCTGGCAAATGTTCATGGTACAATGTGGTCACGAAGGATGAAATTCATCCTTGTGCAGAGAGTCATGCCAAGGTCTGTGCCCCACTTTCGTCCTATTTTGAGGGCTTACTGGAAGTGGCACTTAAATGGTCTTGGGATGACGCTCTGCAGGGGTTGAATTTCACACTACCTGCATTGCCCACAATAATTTGCTGACATTTTGGGTCAAATGCACCAGGGAAACATGGCAGTATTGAAAAGGGAAATACATGCTAACAGTGCAGTAAAACCATTCACTGCTATTCCAGAGGTATGGTAAGGATGTGTGGCAAGTGGTTTACAAAAGACAACACCAGAAGCCGTTGATATGCATACGCATTGCTTTCACACATTTAAGTCAGCATCGCTGTGACGTGTGAGTAACAATCGGATTTGCAACTTTACAGTTTAAATTCTAGGGGAAAGGGAAAAGCTGACAATGGAAGAGGCTGCTCGGGCTTGGGTATAAAGAAGTTACATTCTCCCTTGCTAAAGCAGTGCAGTGTTGCAGAACTGGCAGGCAGCTGTGCACACATGGGCTGCAACTCCATGGTGGAACTTCATTGACTTCAGCCTACTATAAGGTGGATAGAAAGCTGGCTAGATCATCGGGCTCAGCGCATAGTGATCAATGGCTCCATGTCTAGCTGGCAGCTGGTATCAAGCGGAATGCCCCAAGGGTCGGTGCTGGGGCTGGTTTTCTTCAATATCTTCATTAACGATCTGGAGGATGGTGTGGACTGCACCCTCAGCAAGTTTGCAGATGACACTAAACTGGGAGGAGTGGTAGATACGCTGGAGGGTAGGGATAGGATACAGAGGGACCTAGACAAATTAGAGGATTGGGCCAAAATAAACCTGATGAGGTTCAACAAGGACAAGTGCAGAGTCCTGCACTTAGGACGGAAGAATCCCATTCACTGCTACAGACTAGGGACCGACTGGCTAGGCAGCAGTTCTGCAGAAAAGGACCTAGGGGTTACAGTGGACGAGAAGCTGGATATGAGTCGACAGTGTGCCCTTGTTGCCAAGAAGGCTAATGGCATTTTGGGCTGTATAAGTAGGGGCATTGCCAGCAGATCGAGGGATGTGATCATTCCCCTCTATTCGACATTGGTGAGGCTTCATCTGGAGTACTGTGTCCAGTTTTGGACCCCACACTACAAGGATGTGGAAAAATTGAAAAGAGTCCAGCGGAGGGCAATAAAAATGATTAGGGGGCTGGAGCACATGACTTATAAAGAGAGGCTGAGGGAACTGGGATTGTTTAGTCTGCAGAAGAGAAGGATGAGGGGGGATTTGATAGCTGCTTTCAACTACCTGAAAGGGGGTTCCAAAGAGGATGTATCTAGACTGTGCTCAGTGGTACCAGATGACAACAAGGAACAATGGTCTCAAGTTGCAGTGGGGGCGGTTTAGGTTGGATATCAGGAAAAACTTTTTCACTAGGAAGGTGGTGAAGCACTGAAATGGGTTCCCTAGGGAGATGGTGGAACCTCCTTCCTTAGAGGTTTTTAAGGTCAGGCTTGACAAAGCCCTGGCTGGGATGATTTAGTTGGGTTTGGTCCTGCTTTGAGCAGGGGGTTGGACTAGATGACCTCCTGAGGTCCCTTCCAATCCTGATATTCTATGATTCTATACTTGTGCCAGGGATAAATTTGGGCCACTTAGTTGAGTGCAGCTGTGGGGGACTGATTCTCCACTACCTTGCATCTTGAGTAGTCATTGACACCTGTGCAAAATGCTGCCAATACAGAGTTCCACACTCACATTAAACCAGGAGGAGTGCTCTGCATTCACTGCCATGACTGCATACCAGCCTCTGCGCAAGGTGCCCAGCCGTTTGATGGCATCGTCATCAGCCAGGTGGAGAGCCGGTAGCCCGCTGTCAAAATAAGTCCGTGGGCACTTGGCAAGGACATGCGACACAGTTGGAAGTTTGGAAGCCTCTGTCTGAATAAGCGGACGAGGACACATTGGACGGTGCTAGTTATAATGGGATACGTACTTGGAGATGTGCCTCTGGGATCTTTCTTTTTCTGGAACGGTCACAGGCTTGTTTACACTATGCCCGGGAGACACGCTTGGCAAAAAGGGATCCCTTCACATGCACCATTTCCGGGGGGGTCATCAAAATGATTTATACGAGAATGCGGACGTGTCAGTTTAACAGGCTGGTTTCCACTTACTCCTCCTAACGTTCTGGGCACATTTAGCTCTAGAGGCATGAGAAGGGAGCCTGTTTTTATACTACAGGGAAGAGGAAACTCTCACTTTCTCTTTCCATCCTCTCGCAGACTTCCAGAGATTAGCTGTTTGGACTTTTTTTTTCTGAAAAGGCCTGAAATCCTCCGCTGCCAGGGTTTTCCTGGGGGAGCTCAGGCTTTATTTTGGCTTAAGCAGTTCAGGTTCTAAAGCACCGTCTGAACCAGTGATACTCAGATTGCTCGTGAGCCGCAAGTGGCTCTTTAATGCCTCTCCTGCGGCTCTTTGCAGCACATGGTATTAGAACACAGTGTGACTTAACTATTAACCAATCCAAGTTATTAACCAATCAGGATGCTTTTCCTGTTATTAACCAATGAAGTTATCAACTTGCACTACGTTATTAACTTATTTGCTGTGAGAATAATATATAAACTAAATATTTCCCAGTCACACTGTTTAAATATGAATGATGAGCGATCACTCGTTATCGAGTATGATCATCTTCCATGGGAGTTATGGGTCCTCAGGTGGCTAATAAGGCCAATCCTTGAACCACAAGTTCTATTACAATGAGGGCAGATGTTTTCAGGCTCAGCAGGAGGCTGTTCACCATGACTGGAAGCCAGTCTCTCCTTCCTCCTGCACCTCTTGTCCTCTTCAGCTTGTCGGCGAGCAAGGGGAAGAGCAAAATACAGGGGACCATCACGTAAGACTTCACTCCATTTTAAGTGATCCTGGGCAAGTGTCTCCCAAGTGTCAATGTCAATATTACACTTTTTTAGGTTGTCCTTCAGCAAGTCCTTATAACGCTTCTGTTGTCCACCCACGTTACTGTGCCCTTCTTTCAGCTGACAGGACCTGTTTTTGGAGGCAATGGTCTGGCAACGTGATCAGTCCAGCAGAATTGCCTCGATACTGGTGGTCTTTTCCTCTTCCAGAACACTAATATTGGTGCACTTGTCTTCCCATTTGATCTTCAGAATCTTACAAAGGCAGCGTTGATGGTGCCTCTCAAGGACTTTCAAGTGGTGTCTATAGGTTGTCCAAGTTTTGGACTCATACAACAGTGTTGGGGAGAATGACGGCTTGATAAACAAGAAGCTTGGTGTCTGTTCGAATGTTGTGATCTTCAAAAACCCTGTGCCATTAATGAGAAAAAGTTACACTGGCACAGCTCAGGCGATGCTGAATTTCTGCATCAATATCTGCCTTGGATGAAAGATAACTTCCAAGGTAGAGGTAATGATCGACATTCTCCAGTGCCACTCCATTGATTTTGATAGATGGGGCATGTAATATCTCATTTGGAGAGGGCTGATAATATCAAGAAGACTAAAGTGCTCTAAGAGTGAAACCAAGACATGCGTAAGCATCGGCAAACATGTTCAAGATAGTTTGAAGATCTTTCTCAGAGTGGGCAAAGACTGTGTTGTCATCAGCATACTGAAGTTCCACAATAGATGTTGTGGAAATCTTACTCTTGGCTTTCAGCCTGCTAAGTCTGAACAACTTTCTGTCCATTCTGTAAATGATTTCAATGCCAGCTATAAACTTCCCAGCAATTAGGTAAAGAATGACGGCAATAAAATCCGCAACCATGGTTGGAGTGATGATACAGCCCTGTTTGACTCCTGTTTGTACTTTGAAAGGTTCACTCTGGGAGCCAGTGCTGCTCAAAACAGTCACTTTCATATTAGCAAGAAGGAATTTTAGGACATTGATGCATTTATCAGTCCAGAGGGCACGGTGATTCACTGAGTTAAAGGCTTTAGTTAGATCAATAGAAGCCATGTACAGTGGTCGGTTTTGCTCCTGACACTTTTCTTGCAGCTGCCGTGCTGTGAAGATCATATCCACAGTTCTAGAATGTGGTCGGAAACTACTCTGTGACTCCGGTAAAATTTCTTCGGACTGGGGCAGAAGGCGGGTTGCAAGGATCCGCGCCAGAACTTTGCCTTCAATGGCTAGGAGGGAGATACCACAATAATTTCCACAATCCACTTTATCTCCTTTCTTGAAGAGGGTGACAATCAGGGCATCGCCTGGGTATCGCCTCTTTTATCCAGATTTTAAGGATAAGCAGGTAAAGCTGCCAAATTAGCTCTGGTCCACCGTCTTTAAAGATTTCAGTGGGGAGCCCATCTAGACCTGCTGCCTTGTTGTTCTTCATCTGTTTGGTGGCATTGTGTACCTCATATAAATTGGGAGGGTCTCCGAGCTCATCCCTAAATAGTCATTGAGGGATTTGCTCAAGGACTTCATCTGCAGCCACAGAATTACGGTTAAGGAGATCTTAAAAATGTTCTTTTTCAGCGACAACTGATGGCTTCATTGTCCTTCAAAAGTATGGCTCCATCCCTAGAGCGAAGAGGATTTATAACATGACAAATTGGCCCATAAACAGCCTTGGTGGCACTAAAGAAACCACATGTATTGTGGATGTCTGCGAGATGTTGGAGTTCTTGCACTTTCTCAGTCCACCATTTGTTCCTGAGTTCTCTGGTTTTACGTTGGCCTTCCGCCCTCACCTTGGCGTGGGCTTCTCTCTTTACATTACAATTATATCATTCTGCCAAGCACGAAATGCCATTCTCTTCTCATTGATGAGTTGCTCAATTTCAGCATCATTCTCGTCAAACCAGTCCTGATGTTTTCTGGTTGGTAGCCTATGGTTTCCTCACAGACATTGATGATTACTGCTTTCAACTGGCTCCAATGTTCCTCAATTTCTTCCAGAAACTCTGATGGGAGCTTTTGTTCTAAGACTGCTTGGAAGTGATCACGCTTAATAGGGTCCTTCAAATCTTCAACCTTCAGTTTGCATCTGACCTGCTTCTTTTGCAGCCTCCATTTGGGAGCGATCTTAATTTTCATTGTGGACCGAATAAGGCAATGATCAGTCCAAAAGTCGTCAGCACTTGTCACTGCTCTTGTGAGAAGTACGTCACTACGATATCGGGCACGAACTATTACGTAGTCGAGGAGATGCCAGTGCTTTGACCATGGGTGTCTCCAAGATGTTTTGAACTTTTCCTATTGTCAGAAAAGAGTGTTCACAATAATAAGTTCATGTCAGCACACTTGGTCAGGAGCAGAATTCCATTTGAATTGCTTTTGCCAGCTCCTTCTTTCCCGATTGTTCCTTTCCACGAGTCTGAGTCTCGTCCAACACGTGCATTGAAATCCCCCAGAAGGCTGATCTTATCTTCTGTAGGGGTCTCCGATAAAATGGTTTCCAACTGAGAATAAAAATCTTCCTTTACATTCTCATCGGCATCCAGTGTTGGTGCATAGATGCTCACAATAGTTGCCTGTTGATTTTTGGTGAGCCTCAATCGGAGTGTCATAAACCCCTCATTGATACCACCTGGTACCTCAGAGAGGCACCTTATAAGATTGTTCTTTATAGCAAAGCCCACGCCATGCAATCGGGGTTCATCCATAGATTTTCCCTTCCAGAAGTAGATGTATCCTCCTTTCTCCTCCCTCACCTGTGGCCAAGTGAAAATATAATTCTGAAATATAAACAGTGGAGAAAAAATATGCCCTGGATGTGTCTGCTTGGGAAAAATGCCTTGTGTAGGGCACGGTCACTGTTCTCCATCACCTGCACATCCGTTTTGTTTCACAACGGGTCCGATCAAAGGAGTCAGCAGCTGATTCTGGCAGGGAGAGGAAGTGGGTTTTCAATGAACGAAAGGCAAGACTAATAAGGCCATTTGCATTCAGCTGTGCTCCTGGGTATTTCCCCCCAGTGCCAGCAGTGCCCCTCTGCCATGTACATTGGCCAAACCGGACAGTGTCTGCGCAAAAGAATAAATGGACACAAATCAGACGTCAAGAATTATAATGTTCAAAAACCAGTTGGAGAACACTTCAATCTCCCTGGTCACTTGATTACAGACCTCAAAGTCGCAATACTCCAACAAAAAACTTCAAAAACAGACTCCAACAAGAAACTTCAGAATTGGAATTAATTTGCAAACTGGAAACCATTAAATTAGGCTTGAATAAAGACTGGGAGTGGATGGATCATTACACAAAGTAAAAACTATTTCCCCATGCTAATTTCCCCCCCTACTGTTACTCACACCTTCTTGTCAACTGTTGGAAATGGGCCATCCTGATTATCACTACAAAAGTTTTTTTTCTCCTGCTGATAATAGCCCACCTTAATTCATTACTCTCATTATAGTTGGTATGGCAACACCCATTTTTTCATGTTCTCTGTGTATATATAACATCCTACTGTATTTTCCACTGCATGCATCCGATGAAGTGAGTTTTAGCCCATGAAAGCTTATGCTCAAATAAATTTGTTAGTCTCTAAGGTGCCACAAGGACTCCTCGTTCTTTTTGCTGATACAGACTAAGGGTACGTCTATACTTACCTGCCGGGTCGACGCGTAGCGTTCGACTTCTCGGAGTTCGAACTATCGCATCTAATCTAGACGCGATAGTTCGAACTCCGAACGCGCTCCCGTCAACTCCGGAACTCCACCACCGTGAACGGTGGTGGCGGAGTCGACGGGGGAGCCGCAGACTTCGATCCTGCGGCGTCTGGACAGGTAAGAAGTTCGAACTAAGGTAGTTCGACTTCAGCTACGCTATTCGCGTAGCTGAAGTCGCGTACCTTAGTTCGACCCCCCACCCTAGTGTAGACCAGGCCTAACACGGCGACCACTCTGAAACCTGTCACTCTTGTGTGATTCTCAGCTGTGGGTTAAAATGGCACAAGAGACTCGGGGGCTAATACAATGGGTTCAGAGGGCCCCACCTGCAGCAGAACCAGCACAGATCTGCTTTGTGGGGGTGGTGGGATGGGACAGGAGTTGGGGCTGCCCATACACTGTTTGTTTGGGGATGGCCACGGTAGATGGTCCACCACCAGGTAGCTCATTCAGTTCTTCCCTCCCTGCCAAAGGGGAGCACACTAGTACTGTGGGTGTGTGTGTGTGTGTGTGTCTCCCCCCAAGTCCTAGACTGGAGAAGTGACCATGGGGCGGCTCAACTCCTGCTCTGTGGCTTTGGCCATCCTCTCTTACCCCGATGAAATTGCTCAAGGCTTTGCCTAGTTATTGCGGGAAGGGACTGGCTCTGTAAGATGTGCTAACCCTCTTTGTTTTAATGCACAGTGGAGAGGGATGCTGCTCGCCAGGCTCCAGTACACCATCGTTCTCCTCCCCACGGCCATTTCATCCCAGCTGCCCCGGGAGCATTCAAGCCCTATCAGCTCCAGCAAAGCTCAGTTTCACTCCGAGAGGCTAATTCCCTCTCATCTCTTTTTCGTGATGTGGGCCCCCGAAGGCTCACAGCAAGGCACACGCCTCGCTGGGGGGCGGGAAAGTGTGTGGGGCTAAATCGTGCCAGCTGGAAAATGAGATTGGAGAGATAGAAGGGGGATTAGGTGAGGCTTCAAAGCACAAGATGGGAATATAATATGTTAGCTGCTCCCAAGGCTGAAATTGCTTCTCTAAATACTAAGGAAAGAATTTATCCGGGGGCAGATAAGTAGTTGCCTGGGTTATTTGTGAAGAAGACGGTCAATGTGCTATTCCCATCCTGCATGATGACTCCAGGACTTTGTACTCGTTGGAGGCACAGTAAATGATATATTTCAATGCATTTAAAAGCGATTACCCTTCTCAGAGTGGACACCTAGCGAAGGGAGCCGCTTGTGTTCATTCTGTGGCGCCTCGCTCTCTTCTCCGATTACCAGCTGCCCCGAGAGACGGGCCTGCTGCGATTGGTTTGGGATCCAAACCGCCCCCCCCCCGAATTCAGATCTGGGCACCTTCTATAGAACAAATAGGAATCCAACCACCGAGCAAGAATGAATGGCTGTGGAAAGCTCCCTGCTTGACCCCCCCCCATGCCGTAGCATTGCTAGATGCTGACAAGGATTTTGCCAGCCCTCGGCTGGAGCTGTCTGTTGCAATCTCTGGATGTATCTGGCTGTGGGCGGTGGGTCAGAGGATTCAGAGCTGCTCAGGAGATGGGCCACAGAGAGGCAGGGGGGATACAGTTTTTATAACAGAACCAGAATACCTATATGAATAATAATTAAAAAAAAGACACTGGGCTCCAGCTTGTAAAGCCTGGGGATGTCTCTCAGCCAGATGCCTTGCATTCAAGCCCCTCTCTGCACACACAGCTGCCTGTTCTCTACTCTAGCTCCCCAGGCTAGAGTCCCTGCTTTGACGGGAACCTTTCCCAACCTAACTTAGAATCTCAGGGTTGGATGGGACCTCAGGAGGTATCTAGTCCAACCCCCTGCTCAAAGCAGGACCAATCCCCAGTTGTTTTTTTTACCCCAGTTCCCTACATGGCCCCCTGAAGGATTGAACTCACAACCCTGGGTTTATAGCAGGCCAATGCTCAAACCACTGAGCTATCCCCAGAGCTGACCCTTTACCTTCAGCAGTGATAAGCCCAGAAAACAACCACGTGGCAGTTGGCTGCATCCTCCCCCACACCCTGATCCAGTGGGTAAGTGACTCCTAGTAGGTTTTCCTTTCCTCTCCTTACGAAGGGGACGCCACACATTTACAGGGGCACAAAAAAGCCCTTGGCCTCAAATAAGCAGGATCAAGGAATCCACCTTGCCCTGGAACCGTAGCAAGAAAACATGACTGTGGCCCCTCAATTTAAACAGATGTTAGAGTTATCCCATGACCACCCCGATCTGGGATGCCTGGGCAGGAGAACTGGGGGTGTTCCCTCCCCTTCTGGGTTCAGCTGGGAGAAACCAGAATGTTTCTGTGAAGCAGAAGAGTAGCTGGTCCCTGGACCAGGAAGGATTTAGCAGAAAGGGTGATTCATGGGACACCCTTGATGGCTTGGTCCTGCCATAAGTGCAGGGGATTGGCTTAGATGACCTCTCGAGGCCCCTTCTAGTCCTACAATTCTATGATTCTTTACTAAACTATGACCTATGACTTAAAAGCCTCAGGAAGCTGGAAGTGGACAGACGGGGATAGTAACCTCTCTCAGTCACCTGCACAGCGAATAAATGGCATTAAAAACTCATCTTGTACCAATTTGTTCCAGAGTCTCCCTGCCAGCCTCCGCGGTTTCTCTTTTATCTATTTCCTCTCGTTCTTTGAAACTGTAAATACTGGGGCCACGTTCTCTGTTATGCTTTTGGAAGCCCGGTGAAATCAATGCGGCTGCACGGTCACAGTGCAGAGAACTTGGCTCTTGGTTCTTAGCAAAACTGTTTGAAAAATTTGAGACAGAAACAGTTTTCCAGTGGAAAAAGTTGTTTCAGCAAAATCAAAATGTTTCATGGGAATGTGTTGATTTCAATGAATTTTCCAAAGGAAAATCATTGAAACGATTCAAAATTGAAATGGAGTGTTTCATTCAGGCTTTCTTGTTTCAGTTCTCTTTGACTTTTATATTATAAAACATTGATTATTATGTGTTATATTTACAAGATTATATTTAATATATTACATATATTTAAGATTGGATACATTTAATATTTTACATTATAATATGTTTTGTCATTATCAAAATGAAATACATTAAAATCTGAGAATCTGATTATATCAATTGTGACAGAGTTCCTCCTCTATCTTGGTGGGTCCTGTGCTTATTGGCGGATTTGCTCGCTTCACAGATTCATCCTGTGGGTTGGGGAAACAGCCCAGAGACCTTCCCATCTGGTAGAAGCCACAGTCCAGGTCAATTCCTCCTGTGTTTGATCAGGAGTTGGGAGGTTTGGGGGGAACCTGGGCCCGCCCTCTACTCCGGGTTCCAGCCCAGGGCCCTGTGGACTGCAGCTGTCTAGGGTGCCTCCTGGAACAGCTGCACGACAGCTACAACTCCCTGGGCTACTTCCCCATGGCCTCCTCCAAACACCTTCTTTATCCTCACCACCGGACCTTCCTCCTGGTGTCTGATAACGCTTGTACTCCTCAGTCCTCCAGCAGGATGCCTACTCACTCAGCTTCTTGCATGCCTCTTGCTCCCAGTTAGTTAGTTAGTTAGTTAGTTAGTTGGTTGGTTGCTTGGTTGCTCGCTCGCACTTCCTCTCCTCTGGCTCCCTCTAGCCTGACTGGAGTGAGCCCTTTTATAGCATCAGAGGGGCCTTAATTAGAGTCAGGTGCTTAACAGCCTCACCTGACTCTTAGCAGGTTAATTGGAGTCAGGTGTTCTCATTAGTCTGGAGCAGCCCCTGGCTCTGGTCACTCAGGGAACAGAAAATTGCTAATCCAGTGGCCAGTATATCTCCCTTCTACTACTCTGCTGTTCCCAGCTGGCCTGGGTCGATCACACAATATGGATTTAGCATAAAGAGCTATTTGAGACTGAGGCTTGGAAACAATCAGAGAGGTTTCCTGGTCACCGGGAAAGCAGGAAATGCTGACACCATGTGAGCTACCCTTACAAAATTATGTTCTTTCGCACTGGGAAACTGAACTGGGTGCAGCCTTTGGAGGAAGGTCTAGACAGATCTTTAACCCAGAACTGGGTTAGGCATCAGATTCCTGTTTGTGGGGATAACGCACAATACAACATCAGAGTGGGGGTGAAATCACCAAGTGCTTTCACAGGGCCCCGTCCTGCTTCAGGATCCATGACACAGACCCCTGAAGTCCATAGGCAGATCCCAGTCCCACTCAAGCAAATTCCTGTAGTCTTCAAAGGGAGTTTGCCCATATAGCGGGCCTCAGGACTTGGTTCCTATTCTTTTGTCACCTGGCCTAGAAGATGCTCATTGATAACCACAAGCCGCTCCCTCTGCCAGGAGACAATACAAGAGAGACCGAATGTGTTTGCAAAACAGACGGGCTGCTCTTACCAGAATCTCTTTGATGGGGAAGTCTTTCAGGCCCCCATCTCTGGGAGAGTCCAGAACCACAGGGAAGCATTTGTGAGGAGCGTGTATGTAGCCAAACTCGATTTCATCCTGTCCAAGTGAGAAAAGCCATCCATTACGTACAGGCAGATGGGGAAGCACTATCCCCCTCTAGTGACACACTCATACTCAGCTAGGGTGGCCACCTTTTCAAAAGGCAAAAGCAGGACCCATGCAGGTGCCTCGCCCCCACTCCTTCTCTTCCCCTGAGGCCACACCCCCTGGCCAGGCCAGAAGCTGGAACCGGGTCGTGTAAGAGTCTCCCCGGGAGCACGGGCTGATGTGGGGAGCCCTGAAGTCCCAGACTCTCCCCAGCCTGTTTCCCCACCCCCCAGGGCATGCCACCCCCCGGGCTCCACACAGTGGCCTGGGTTCCCTGGGCAGCTCTTACTACTGCCTGGCTCCGGCTTCTGGGCTCGCCGGGGCGGGTCCTTGGGGGGGGGGGGAGAGGAGAAGCAGGGGGCGGGGTCTCATGGTGACGGGGGCTACGGCCCACCTCAGCAGGGCCAGCTTCCAGCGAAGGAAGCAGGTGCCTGGGGTGGCCAATAGAAAGGGGCGGCACGTCCGTAGTTGGGGCGGCAATTCGGGAGCGGGTCCTTCACTCCCTCTCATCATCCTCGGCGGCACTTCGGCGGCAGCTCAATCATTTTTGGTTTTTTTTTCTTTGCTGCTTGGGGCGGCAAAAAAGCTGGAGCCGGCCCTGCACCTCAGTCCCCTCCCCACCAGGAAGAGGCTGGCACTGCCCCGAGCCTCGGGCAGGCGCGGTGCGGCAGGGAATCCGGGACAAATGCTGTCCTGGGGTCATTCAACCCAGGACCGGGACTAGGACTCTGCCTTTCGGGACTGTCCCACCCAATCTGGGATGGGTGGGCACCCTATACTCAGCACTGACTGAGGCCCAGACCCTCAAAGGTATTTAGGCACCCAACTTCCACTGATTTCAATAGGAATTAGGCAGCTGGTTACTGTGGAGGATGTGGGCCTGAGAGCCTTTCACCCAAGCTCCTGTTGGCAACTATCGGCTCCATTTCACAGATAGGGGGAGGGGGGTGCGGAGAGGAGAAGAGTTAAATTTTCACAAGCGTCTGCTCATTTGGGGGGCCTCGACGCATGGAGATGATGAGTGTCTGGCTTTCAGTAGTGGGGCACCCCCAGTTCCAGCCAGGTGTTTTGTGCAAGCCTTCCTCCCACTTGGACAGAGCCCCTCAATCCAGCCGTGCAGCCCCCGGAACAGATCTGCCAGCAAACCTCGGTTAGGACTCAGAGCCCCCTCCCCCCATCCCCAGAGTGCCCTACCCAAAGCAGAGATGTAAGCTCTCCGGGGCAGGGACCCTCTTTGTGTTCAGTGTTTCTACACCACTGTGTAGAACGGGGCCCTGTCCATCAGCGGGGCTCCTAAAGGCGACAGTCATGCCAATAAGGAACTGATCATCATCAAGCGGAGCTTCGTAGTTTATACGATTCAGTCTCTGGTGAGGTGGCCCTTTAAGGGGTGGGGGCTCAGCTGCATCCGTGCCAGGTGATGGACACGAGTTTAGGGGATCACGTGACAAGGATGTCATGTGAGTGAACTAGGCCTGTTGGGAGGTATAAGGGCAGCCGGCCTTTAGGAAGGGGCGTGATGCCAAGGAGATGATGAGGCTCCTGGAAAGAGAGCAGATGAGAACTCTCTGGAGCTCCCAGGTTGAAGCCTGGGATAGAGAGACCTGCAAGGAGCAGGAGGTGAGAAGTCCTAGCAAAGGACTGAGTCTGGAGGGAGAGCTCTAAGGAAGGGGAAACTGAGGCAGCGTCTGAAGCCAGACTGGGCAAGCCCTGCCATGGAGACTAACACAAACCAACCTTATTTAACGACGGCTTATGGCTGGCAGGTTTTAACACTGGAATTGTTTAACGTACTAAAGGAAGGAAAAGCCTTTGTATCGGCCACCATCTCCCACCCCACCTCACCTGCATCCAGCGGTCTCCACGATTCATGTACCCAAAGCAGACCTTCAGGTCGCAACTGGCTTTGCTCACCAAGCTCTTCACCTCCTTCAGGAAAAGATAATTATCCTTCACACTGTGAAAACAAAGGGAAAGGCGAAGCCATTGGAAGGGGGGGAAGCTCACAGAATGGAGAGGGGGCCGAAAATTACATTCCTCTTCCCAGGCCTTCGAAAGTGAATTGTCCCTGGCAAATATACCCTTCCAAACTCTTACTGGAAGCTGGGAGTTAAATACTGTCGGTGGTAAGGCTCTGGAGGTGATGTGTATGAATCTGGCCACAGCTATAGGGCTAGGCTGCTGAAGCAGCAGACTGCTGTTGACAGCATATTGCCGAGCTGGGTTCCGATGGATGGGTTTAGATTTTGGGCTGGGAACTCTGCCATACTGGGACGATCTCCAGAATGAGAAAACCTGCCTTACAGTGATCGATTCAAAGAGCTCTATTTAGCGTAACAAAGGGAAGATTAAGCGGGGGACTTCTCGATCTACGAGTACTACTAGCTGATCACAATGATTCAGCTTTCAGCCACTGGATTGTGTTATACCTTTCCTCGGCTAGATTTCACTCCTACACAGACCTGTTCTTGAGAGAGGACACATCAAGATTTCAAGTTGCTTTCAGATGAAAATTCATTTCCTACTGAAAACACATGATGTTTGAAATCTCACACATTTTTGAATGGGACTATGGTTATTGTCTCCACGCACAAACAGTTCTGGGCTGGGAATGGCCCTGGAACATTTCAGAACATTTTTGATGATATTTGCACAGCTCCAGTAATAACCATGCACAGATTCCTTACCAGTTGGACACGACAATAGGTTTACGGTCCGACAACGCCAGTATTTCTAACCTCCTTTGACTTTATATAGTCAATTGAGTGGATCATCCCTGGCGTAACTCAACTTCAGTGGAATTGCAGTAGGAAATGTTGGAAAAAGCAGGAATGAACGAAGTCCAGTAGCTCCTCATAATAACAAAAGTGTTGTGCAATACTTTCTACTGGCGCTCCCATCATGAGTGTTCCTTAACTTTGTACTGGAGCTCTCATCATCCTTAACTTTGAATCAGCTGGTTGAGTCTGGCCATCCTGACTCTCAATACTTAATAGATTAACAAATCAATGGGACTACTCTCAGCTCGTCTTTAGAAGGTTGGGTTTCTAATAGGGTATATAGACAGGCACAGAGCAACAAAATCTGTTGGCATGGTGCCTGCACCATGCCCTGCAATCATTCGTGTCCCAAGACATGCGTGGTCATGCCAGTGTATAGGGAGGCGTCTTCCAGGCTCTTTACCTGCATACAAAAACGTTGACCGGTGCCAAGGTGTTTGGAGTCATTATCCACGGAGCAACTCGGAAAACTACCGTGTCTATGAAAATCGGAGCCCGTGGAATCCCCTGGAGGGGAAGCAGAACATCGCACACAATCAGCATGTACATAGGGCTGCAAAGCTCAATAGTAACAATGCATGGGTGGGTGAACAGAAAGGGTAGACAATGGATGTATAGGTCGGCGTCCCTACGGCCGCGGGTGAAACAGGCAGTTGAACAGGTCAACCAAGATTTGCTGAGTGCTGAACTCTTACTCCCAGAGTTGAGAGACATCTGCTAGGGATAGGTTCAGAGTAATTCACTCAACCCCACCTCGGTACAGTGAGATGAGGCCCACTTCTGACCCCGAGGAGTCAGTGGGCCAGATCCACAGCTGGTGTACATTGGCACAGCTCTGTTGGCTTCCAGAGGGCTATGCTGATTTACACGAGCTGCAGGTCTGGCCGCAGGACTATCTCAGAATGTTCTCCGTGGCTCCTGTGGACCCTATTTCTGGGAACCATGGAGTAACTGTGGAAAAGTGTCCTAATGTAACCCGGAAGTTGGAAGGGTCAACACAGCCATAAAGCAAAAGCAGTGGAAAGCTGAATGACTGAGATGAGGCCAATAGATTTGCTGTGAGGTGAAGAGATGCAGGGATGTCATGGGTATCCTTTTAATTTGGGATCTTATGTTGCACTCTAGGGATTCCTTAAACCCATAGGTGGCTGCTTATTTGTGTTATGCAGATACAGTACGCTCTGCACTGATATTGTCTGGGTACTGAGATTCTGGGGATGCGCACATTCCTAGGGATAGATTTCCCAGGTCCAGCTGGCTTGCGGCACCTCAGATTTGCCCAAATTGGAATGTAGGCAGTGGAATTTAGGATGTAGATATTGTTTAAAACAGTGGAATTTAGGAATGTAAATATCGTTTAAAAAGGTAAACATTTAAACGATTACAAATATTTTGGTTAAATGGTTAACCGATTAAAGGGCCGGCTGGGGCCGATCCGGCTGGCAGGTGCGGCTGGGGTACTCCAACTGGCTGCTGGGGTTGGTGGGCTGGCCGGCCCAGGGGTTAACAGTTAAGGCAGGCTAACTGGTAAAACTAATGCTTACTTGGTAAGAGGTTAACCAGTTAACATTTTACATCCCTAGTGGAATTAACCTCATACTTCTCTACTAACCTCCTGGCAGAAAGACACCCACGATTGCTGTGTTCTGTAACCAAATTGTGTGAGCAGTGACGTCACAGAATCATAGAAGATCAGGATTGGAAGAGACCTCAGGAGGTCATCTAGTCCAACCCCCTGCTCAAAGCAGGACCAATCCCAACTAAATCATCCCAGCCAGATCCTAGTGGGGAGATCACAGCGCCAACCCCCTATGCATGTCATATTACATGCAGCGGCACACTCTGATCTCGGAGAAAGGCTGAGCCTGTCGGTGGTAGGTAAAGTTTCATTAGATGGTCTGTGTCTCCATAAAATTCAGCTCACTTGAAATGAGCGGAAAGCAGGTGCAGCACGCTCCAAAAAGACACTGACAACTTAAAACAAAAAAAGGACTTTGAAATAAATCTCTCAGGCCCGGGCCAATTTAAAGTTGGCACATTAGATGTGCTAAGTGACGTGTTGAGCTTTAACATCACCAGCTCCTTCTTCTGTTACATAACAGCTCTAATGGGGAAGACGATGGCTCACACCAGCTTCTAGCTGGCCCCAGCTGGGGAAGACCCCAAATTAACCTGAATGCCTGTAAATCTCAAAGGGAGGGTGGGAGGAGGAGTTTACTACTGGGGTGCAGCCCCTGGAGAGAGAGGTTATGTATCTCCCTCCACTCCTGTCGGAACCCCACTGAGACATGGAACATTAAATCCCTTGTGGTCTTGGCATGGATCATCATTCCCTCTAAAATAGAAACACTCATACAGCAGAGCGTTAAGAACCGGTGCAGGCTCCCCTCCCCACCACAGATTTCATTACGTTACATTTACACATTTAGCCCTTTGCTTTGCAGAGACATTACTTGCTTTGCCCAGGTGAGAATTTAGTCCTGAAGGACACAGCAGCCTTGGAGACTGAAAACCTGATTCGTCCCCACCTTGTGTCGTCACTTATGCAAAGTGACTGCAGAACTCTGCCGCTGGTGTGAGGATGCCGAGAATTCTTGGGGGCTGATTCTGATCTCACCCACGCCCGTTTTGCACTGGCAAGACTCCAGTGGAAGTGCTCCTGATTTACCCGGGGGGTAGTGGTCAGAATCAAACCCTGATTTGGTAGCATTTTGCGACTGCTTTATCGGGGGGATAAATGATGATACACGGTGAAAGGCCATGGTCTAAAGTGATATCCACAAGCTGTCCACCCAATGTGCTTTAACGCTCGGTTAGAATGATCACTTCAAGGCTGGGATAACAGCGACTTAATGTCTATGGCCCAGTCACTGCTTGGCCTCTCTGGTGAGGCTGCCAGTGAGGGAGCCAACCAGTGCCAACTATGGTGACATATGTGATATGGAGTCTATTCATGAAAAACTGAACTGAGACTCACCAAACACATTTCATATGGGACTCTGAAAAGTCTGGTAGTCTTTCAGGCCCTACCAACTTGGACTGGATTTGAATGAGCAACTTACAGGATAAAGACCCAATATCCCATTACTGATTCCTTGAGACATCCAGGCCCCATGCAATGATTATTGTAGGACAAGAGTGGCACAAGAGTGCATCTGGAAGGAAATGTAATTCACGAACATCCCTGGGTTTAGCACATTTGACCTGTTCTTGGGCTTCCAATGGTTACTGAAATAAATGAATCTCCCTGATGTCAGCTGAGTTACCTAAGGATGCATCATGCCAGTCGACTGATATTTCACAGCTTGCTACGTCCGCAGTGTTGCTAAGCCCATGCAATTAAACATCCTGTTCCCAGGTGACATCATCCCCTCCCCTCCCTACCATGCCCAACAACCTCAGTTAATGACTCTAGAAGGCTGATGTTGATGGAGACCAGCCCAGGGAAGGTGTCATCTGGGAAGCGGAGACCCTCCACGAAGAACTCCAGCTCTGCAGATCCACCTGTGTATTTCACCACATGATAAAGCTTTCTCCTACCCAGGACATGGATGTAACGCTGACCAAAGAAAGGATCTAGAAGAAAAAAGGGTGTGAGGGAGAAGGAATGTTTAGAAAAATGGGACTTTCCTGTAGCACATTCTCTCCAGCTATGTAATTTTGTGGGGCTCCCTTCCACTCTCACCCTTAAGAGGTCCATGCTTGCATCTTTAGTTCTATGACCCGCATGGCAACACTCTGGGGATCGCTGGTGGCTCCAGGCCATAATTTGAGACCGATTGCTACTCCTGAAGGAATTCTGCACCACGGCAGACACAAAGAATTCATGTCCCCCACAGATTTTTTTCTCCGCAGAATATAGATTCTACTGGAGAGATGCTGCAGTTACACCTTTTGCCCAACAGAGGCTGCTGGGGTGCCAGAAGAGAGGGCAGCCAGCCAGCAGAGAGGCTGCAGTCCTCACAGTGGGGCCAGGCGAGGAGGCATGGGACAGAATGGGGCACCCAGGGCTGCAGGGGGAACACACAATGGGGTTCAGAAGGGCTAGTGGGGGGACACACTAGGGTGCAGGCTCAAGAGCTATTGGGGTGACAGAATTGAGCCAGGGGCTGAATGGGAGGGGTCTGCAGAGTCACATGGGGACAGGGGGTGCAGGGATACATGGGGATGGGGTAGAGATGGGGCTGCAGGGCCACATGGGGACAGGGGAGTGGGGATGCAGGATCACATGAGGACAAGGGCAGATGTGCCATACTGAATGGGAGAAGCTAGGGGTCTGCATGGGGGAGGCTCCTCAACTCCCTAACAATCCCCTCCCCCCCCAAAACCCTGTTCCATACTTCTCCCACCCACACCCAACAACCCTCCTGGTTCACTCTCAGGCTTCTTCCCAGTAACTACTTCCTTCTCCCTCAGCCCCTCCATTACCCCTGACTCCCCCACGCCCTTGCACTGCTTCTGAGGGGTGCAGGAAATACATTTCTGTATTAAATGAACTCAAAGTTCTGTATTAATATGCCTAGTAAGAAAGCTATTTGTCCAAAAACACTTCCTGAATTTTTTTTTGTCTGTATTGTTACAGACATACTTGCTGACAGGTATTTTGAAATAACTGAAACTGGCGTGATTATATTGTGTTATTTTGACAAATCAGATATGCAGAATTTTAAAATATTGTGTGCAGAATTTTTAATTTTGTGGCGCAGAATTCCCCCAGGAGTAAATCCCTGTGCACCACAGATACAACCAGAGACTGTCGCTTGTCTTTTAAATAGCCAGTTAATAAGTTAATTAAGTGGAGGGGTTAGGAGCCCAAGTATCCAGCACTCCAGGCCAGTGCACTGTCATTTGAGCTAAGGGAATGGCTCCACACAATCTTGCCAAGTTCTTTGATTTCAGTCCCATAGCGGCAGGGCTCTCCGCGCCCTTGAGAGCGGTGGTGTGATCATGTGCTGACACGCTCCAGCCTCATACAGACGTTTTCCTACAAGCTGCAGAGAACGATTTTTTTTTTAAACCCTGTCTCTGTTTTAACTGTTCTTTCAGCATTGTGCCTGCCAGGTTTTAGAGGCACTTTGTGTTCCAGGGTTTTGATTGTGCTCTGTGGCCTCTCAAAGGCAGGATCAAAGCCGCATCCCAGCGACGTTTCAGGCTTGGTCCCAGATGACACCACCAAATTGAGTTTTAGAACCTCCTCTGCGCAGGAGAAGCTGCTGTGGCTACTCCTTAATTCACTGCGACCAGGGTGTGCATTTTGTCCTTTCATGTATTTAGGATCATTCTCTTATAGCATCACTGAGTTTAAGGCCAGAAGGGACTGCCAGATCAGCTGGTCTCTCCTGTATATCACAGGCCCATCAGTCCCACCCGGCATCCGGACACTGAAGCCAACCACGGTGAGCCAGTTATGGAATCTTGGACCGAGCCGTAGAGAGAGGAAGCATGGCCCTGTGGTTACGGCACTGGCCCTAGAGTTGGGTGGATTTTTTTTCGGTGAATACATTAGTCACCAAAAAAGGCACCTTCAGGTCACCTCGAAACATTTTGTTTGCAAAACGATACATTTCAACACAACGTTGCATTTAGAAAGGCAGCTAGATTTAAGGAACAAACACAGAAAAGGAGAACAAACGCCCTAGGCGGAAACGAAATGTTTCGTTCAACCCAAAACAATTTTGGGGGAGGGAGGTTGGTTTCGGCCACCGAATCAAAAAAACAGTGATTTGCCCAGCTCTACTCAGATCAAATCCCAGTTCTGCCACAGCTTCACTGTGTGTCCTGGGAAGACTCACTTAACCTCTCAATTCGCCATTGCTAAAAGAGGAATAATAATCCTCTCTTTTGGGCCAGCGGCTAATTCATTACATGTATGCCTCAGCACAGTGGCCTTACCTTAAAGCAAATAAAAATGATTGGATAAATCCCGTGCTCCAGAAAGGGTGCTTAAAAACTGCAAGTTTAAGAGCAACGAGCCAGCCTTGAAAACACTGTAGATTTCCTTTCACGTATTATTCCTTTCACGTATTATATTGTTAAATTGTTTTGAAATGATTCTCATGCACATGGAAGAAACTCAACACCCTGCGAAACACCTGTGCCAGTTTCACTCCATGTCTGAACTACTCAGAAGCATCAGAGAATTTGAGGTCAGCCAGGACAAGCATTTCAAACAGAACGCACGTGTCCTGTTTTAATGGACAGGCGCTGGCTTTCTAGCAAGGTCCCAATGGACGAAAGCTCTGAGAAGGAAGCTGCATGGCCTTGTGGCTCGAGCACTAGGCTAGCACTCAGAAGACCTGGGCTCTCCTCCTGGCTCTTTCACTGACTTGTTGTATGTTGCAGCCCCTCTCTGTGCCTCAGTTTCTCCATCTGTAAAAGAGTGATCTTCATACTGACCTTCTTTGTAAAGCACTTTAAGATCTATGCATGAAAATGTGCTACCTAAAAGGGAGTATCATGGTGAGACTTTTTCCTAGCAATCAAGTATCAGGGGGTAGCCGTGTTAGTCTGTATCCACAATAGCAACATCTGAAGAAGTGGGTTTTTTACCCACGAAAGCTTATGCCCAAATAAATCTGTTAGTCTTTAAGGTGCCGCCAGACTCCTCGTTGTTTTCCTGGCAACGATTTTCTTAAAGCCTCTTTGCTAGATTATTTCTCCCAATCTAATAAAATTTCATCTGGGTGATATGGCTCATGGCAGTTAAAGATCTGGTAGATAAGTCTCTCGTTGGCTGTTAATTGGAACCCAATCATATGCAGACACTGATTTTTTTTTATAAATCAGTCTAAATCCCAAGTCAAACATGCTCTGGCATCTGCAACTGACTGCACTGCCCTGGTATGAAGGGCCGGCTCTGGGAGAAACATTAGGACAAAGGCACTCGCCAGAGATGCTGACGGCCCTGCTCTCTGTAACACGCCGTGTTTAATTAATGTCCAGAGAGAGAAAACAGAGAGCTCACCAGTGCTCGCATCAATGGGAGCTGGCAGGGGAATCAGAGTGGAATTTTGGCAAGGGAGTGGGATCAACTCATCACTCATCCATTCACTCCCTGGCAGCTCTCAATGGTGGGCAGGTAGTTGGCCTGGTGGACGCCAGCTCTGCATTGCACAGAGCTAAGGCAGAATACGTCCCTGGGGGGAAAGGCCTCACCATTTCCCAGCTCCAACAGGAAGTGAAGGTCGTTGGCAGCGTTAAGCAGAGCACGCCCAGTGGGCATTGCCCTGTCTGTGTGACAATGGGAGATACAGTCCTGTCACCGCAGGATTGCTCATCGAATGATAAGGTGCTAGCACAGGTAAAGAGGGTCAGCTGGGTGGGTGGTGCCTTATGCTACAATCCACTCAATTCTCCTAAGCTAAGTGGCACAGAACCTGGTTATTCAAGTAGATGGGAGACTGCCCAACAGCACCCAAAGGCTGCAGCAGGGGTGGCCAAGCTTTCTGAGCTGCATATGATAATCTTCAGAAGTTCAAGATCCAGGAGTGCCTACTGGGGCTTCGGACCTATGGGGTGCGCCTGCCTGGGTTCTCGCCCTGTAGTGGGGTGGTGGGGCTAAAGATTCTGTCCCGAGCCCCGGCAAGTGCCTCCTGTGGGGCAGAAGCGCCGAGACCCCCCTCTCCATTGGGCAGAAGCTCCTAGTTCCACCACCGTATGGCAGAAGGCCCAAGCTCCCCACCGAGGCTGGCAGTTGGGGGCTCTGCAAGCCGCACTTTAACTGTAAAAGAGCAGCATGTGGCTTGCGAGCTGCAGTTTGGCCACCCCGGGCTATAGCAAAGCATGCTGGTTATTCAGTAGGAACCAACCGTGCACACACCTTTGCCTTAGAAAACAAACAAAACCCTCTAAGAATAAACATAATACAAACCTGGTCACCCAAGGACCCCATAACCTGATTCTGAGTCCATTCCTCCGTCTGTCTATCCCCCATTGCCTGTTATTACCCACAATGGTGTCTTGTGATCAGCTTAGACTGGGACAAGGTCAGTGTGTCTCCTTGCTGTGTAAAGCACCATGCACACGTGTAAAGTACCATGAACACCATAGAAAGTGTGAAATATAGTCTGAAGACGTGAGGCTTTTTTTTTACCCATGAAAGCTTATGCCCAAATAAATCTGTTAGTCTTTAAGGTGCCACCGGACTCCTTGTTGTTTTTGTGAAATAACAGTAACCCTAGTGTCTAGTAGATCAACTTGGCATGGTGAGGATTCCAGCCCTGACTCGGACAACAGCAGTGCTACAGCTTGAGATTACAGGGTACGAGCAGCGGGGTGCGGGGGAATCTTACACAGACCTTCATCCCTGGGCCCTCACTTTCTTTGAGGGCGAAATCCACCCTCAGGGAAAGCAGACATGAGATCCCAGGAAACAAAACATCTTGTCCTGCTTTTGCTCCCAATATGTCAGATGGAGGCAGAGACAGGAAGGGACTGTTCCCAACCTCCACCCACAGACTGAGAGAAGTCGAATAGCTTTGCTAAATTAACTAGCGGACGCGGTGAAACATGTAAACGTCAACACTGCTTGGCTCATCATAATGCTTCAGAGTTAACACCCCATTGGGAGGGAGGAGGCAGTTCCCACTTGCCAGAGCTGTTGTTTCTGTCACATCTTTGAGACAGGCACATCTCTAGTATCGGACAGACAGCATGGCTTCAGGGTCCACATTGGGAAGGCTATCTTTGCTACTATAACGCTAGAAGCCTAGGGCGGCAGCCTAGTCTGTCACTAGTATAACTCCAATGACTCCTCATTGATACCAGCCCGAGCAAGATCAGGATCAGGTATTCTTTTACAAGACAGTCAACTCTAAATTCTGGAGGAAATGATGGAGCCACCAGAGAAGTGCTGGAGCAGTGAACTACTGCCCGCTGGGTGAGTGATTCCCAAAGGGTCGATTGTTTTAGTGGGAGGGGTGTGCCTGGAAAACCTCAACAAAGTGCATACAGGAAACAAGAGAAAAGGAAAAGAAGAGTTTGCAGCACCAGAGAGGGTTATAAAGCATCATGAAACAGGGGAAAGGACAAGAGAAAGAAAAGAGGAACCACTTACTCTCCACATAAAAGACTCCTACTTTGTCAGAGTCAGACATAGGAATGTAGAGAACCATTTCATACCCAGCAGGCAGTCGTTGGGGGCCTTCGGTTCTCAAGATCATCCGAGACATGTCCCGCAAATCTAAAAACAACAACAAAGGCAAATAAAGGCAGGACATCGGATCCAGCATTGTCACCGCTTCCGAGGTTATTACAGTTATCGACTAACAACCGTGTGTGGCAAATTAATGAACAAGAAACATATGGAGGTGGGTACGTGGGTCAGCCTGGGAAAACCAGAGCACCTTCCCTAGGTGATCCATGAAAAGACCAATAGCAAAGGACAGTTGTAGACACCCAGAGTTTCAGAGAATTCACAAACCGCTTGCTTCTGCGCAGGTGACTCTGGAGAGGCAGGCGGCGGTCACAGCATTACTGCGCTGCGTTAGGAAGCACTGCTGTGGGCATCCGACCCCTGGTTTGGAGACGCATGGTCACAAACACGACCGTCCTGCTGCCAAGCCCCAAAACGAAGGCTGAGAACCACACAGGGGCAGATCAATCTCTTTAGCCCGGGCAACAGCTCCATTGCCTGAGTGTCATAATTTGGCATTTCTGATGCAAACAGCTGCCAGTAATAAGAGGGAGACTGTCAGTAGCTCGCTCACAGAGAAGCCTGCTGAACAGTAAAATAAAACCAGTAACATCTCTCCAGTGTAACGAGGCACAAGTGAGGGGTAGGTCAACATGTGAGCTACAGCGGCTGGTAGGCAACTTGATTACACCAGCCAGTTATTACTGGAGGAAGCAGAACCAGCGAGTTGCATCTGCTCTTCACAAGTTCTCTGGTTGCTGTGCAGGGGAGATGCTGCCCTTCCCTGGTGTTACTGGCCTGTGAATCTTCACGTATGTTGGAGAAACAATCACCAGAGGTTTAGAACTGGGGAGTGAGCGCTCTGTACACAGACCTCCCCCCGGGCTCTGAAAGTCTGGCCAGGTTCTTTCCTTTTCTCGGATCGGCACTTGTCATAAAGACTCTGCGGGCCATAGATTCTGCCCATAGTGGTATCAGCGTAACTTCCACTGTCTTCAGGATCTGTCCTCTTACCCCTGTGCAACCTCACCGAGGCAACTGGCTCCCACGGATGTAACAAACCGAGAAGGGAATTTGGGCCTGCCCTTGGAACTGAGTTAAGGATTCTGTTTGTGATGCAGGAGCCAGAAGAGAAGCCAGCTCACTCATGGCTGGGCTGTTAAACAAAGTAAAACTTACTCATCCCTAAACTGATCTGACCTGCCCCAAACACATGGGATGCCGATCTGCTGAGTCCACAGTCAATGCTGATGTAGTTGCTTTCCAGGATAGAACATCACTTTGAAAGGACACTGAAGGGTCGAATTTGGCCCCAAATGCATGGTTAGTGTCTAGAAACTTTAACAGCATGAAAAGTGAAAAGTAAATTAGCTTTTAAAAATTCTCCCTGCTTTGATAACCTGCGTCGTTATCAGCAACAAAAAAAATAACATTTAAAAACAAACCAACACTCCCCAAAGAGTTATAAAGGACAGGGGTCTGCTTATACCTTCTTTGCTGAATATTTTTTCATCGTCGCAATCCAGTCCAGAGATAAAAGGGTTGTCCTTGTCGCAGTTCACCAGCAGGATGGCTCCTTGCCCATCTGGGCCCCACGTCCAGGTTCCCTGAAAATATAACCCTCAGGTTTAGGGTGTGTGCTCCCATGTCTCCCTCTAGTGGCCAACCCCAGTGACTATAAGCCCGTTACTCAAAGAAAAGAATAATTCCTTTAGCGCCCGGGGTTGGAGGCCTGTGGCTTTAGTGCTCGAGGCTGTGCATTCAATCCTCACTGATAAGAATGGTGTCTGCACACACGCGTCCCCAGTTTGTGCCTGTCATAACTATAAAGGGAAGGGAACAGCTCTCCTGTGTACAATACTATAAAATCCCTCCTGGCCTGAGACACCAAAATCCTTTTACCTGTAAAGGGTTAAGAAGCTCAGGTAACCTGGCTGACACCTGACCCAAAGGACCAATAAGGGGACAAGATACTTTCAAATCTTGGTGGGGGGAAGGATTTGTTTGTGTGCTCTTTGGTTTGGGGGTGGTTCGCTCTTGGGACTAAGAGGGACCAGACATCAATCCAGGCTCTCCAAATCTTTCTGAACCAGTCTCTCATATTTCAAACTTGTAAGTAACAGCCAGGCAAGGCGTGTTAGGTTTATCTTTGTTTTCTCAACTTGTAAATGTTCCTTTTTGCTGAGAGGATTTTACCTTTGTTTGCTGTAACTTTGAACCTAAGGCTAGAGGGGGTTCCGCTGGGCTCTGTGAATCTGATTACCCTGTAAAGTTATTTTCCATCCTGATTTTACAAAGATGATTTTTACCTTTCTTTCTTTAATTAAAAGCTTTCTTTTTAAGAACCTGATTGATTTTGCCTTGTTTTACGATGCAAGGGGATTGGATCTGCACTCACCAGGAACTGGTGGGGGAAAGGAGGAGGGATGGTTAAATTCTCCTTGTGTTAAGATCCAAGGGGTTGGATCGGTGTTCACCAGGAACTTGGTGAAGAAGTCTCTCAAGACTATCCAGAAAAGGGAGCTAGTATTTGAGAGTTTTCCAGATAACTCAGAAATCTGGATGGTGGCAGCGAGACCAGATCTAAGCTGGTAGTTAAGCTTAGAGGTGTTCATGCAGGTCCCCACATCTGTACCCTAAAGTTCAGAGTGGGGAAGGAACCTTGACAGTGCCAAACAAATCGAAGGCCACTTTTAGTAAGAGTCTCTCCAAAAACCCATAGCAGCCTAGGTGAGCCGAGAAACTCTCTCCTCCATGCTACGATCGTCAGGCACCGCAGCAATCTCTTTGTCATCCCTTCTGGTCCTACACTGCTCTGCAGTGCTGGAAGATGGTGTGTGCGGGGGAAAGGGAATCTCTAGCTAATGAAAGGATGGGCCTTCTGAACAAGTTGGAGAACTACACATGCGCTGCATGGAGACCGCAAGGAGGAACTTGCCTAGGAAGAATATGATGCTTTTTGAACCCAAGACCGAGTGGCTTGATAGCACCACGCCGAGGCCTTCTCGCAATGGAGAGAAGGTGGCTCTGATCTGGCTGATAAGGAAATGCATTTGCCTTGCTGACTTGGTTGCACTACACTGCTTCTGTCATGACATGTACATTGTGATGGTGACTTGTGTGTGAGCATAGCTTCATGTGAGATGGAGGGGGTTACAAGGACAGAGACACCCCCCCACACACACACCTGTTTGCATTATTCCTCTGCTCTAGCATTTGTTTGACTAGGCAGCTATGGAAACCTTTCCTGAGGGACTGTAACATCTACTCAACTGTCTGCCCCTCACGATGCAATGACTTTGAGACAAGGGCTGCAAACCACCTGCCGTGAAGGGATCTGTGCTTACGTACTGTGGTGTGTGACAAAGCTCCTCCTCTGCCTTGGTGGGGCCTGCGCTTATTGGCGGATTTGCTCACCTCAGAATTCTTCCTCTCTGGTAGAACCCACAGTCTGGGTCAACTCTTCCTGTGTCTGACCAGGAGTTGGGAGGTTTGGGGGGAACCCGAGCCCGCCCTCTACTCCGGGTTCCAGCCCAGGGCCCTGTGGACTGCAGCTGTCTATAGTGCCTCTTATAACAGCTGCATGACAGCTACAACTCCCTGGGCTCCTTCCCCATGGCCTCCTCCAAACACCTTCTTTATCCTCACCACCGGACCTTCCTCCTGGTGTCTGATAACGCTTGTACTCCTCAGTCCTCCAGCAGCACAGCCTCTCCCTCTCAGCTCCTCACACGCACTTCCTCTCCTCTGGCTCCTCCTCGCCTGACTGGAGTGAGCTCCTTTTTACACCCAGGTGCCCCGATTAGCCTGCCTTGATTGGCTGCAGGGGATCTAATCATCCTGTCGGCCTTAATTGGTTCTAGCAGGTTCCTGATTACTCTAGTGCAGCCCCTGCTCTGGTCACTCAGGGAACAGAAAACTACTCACCCAGTGACCAGTATATTTGCCCTCTACCAGGCTCCTGTACCCCACTGGCCTGGGTCTGTCACAGGTGGTGGATCATTAGAAATGACTAGCCACAATGGATTGGTTTTCCTGTTATGAATCATCCCCCCTGATCTCCTACTGCTTCATTCTCAAGATGCATCATTCTAGGGACCGACGCCTAGTCTTCTGCAGGCCACAGATTTTTTTTTTTAAATGGATATACCTACGCTTTTAGAGTGTGGATTTTAACAGAGAGGGTTAGGTAACCCCCAGCTTAAATACTAGAGACAGACCAGAACCAAAAGTCCATGACTCAAGCACCACTGGACTTTCACGTGTCCAAAATCTAGATTCAAATTCTGCAGCGGAAGCCCATTTCTAATCCCCACCCAGCGATAAACTAGAACAGCAACGATAACAACCAAGGATGTAAGTTCATGAATGACAGCTTGGACAACTGCTGCAAGTGATCGATAACTCAGGGGGGAAGGTCGGAGGTACGGGAGAGGTGGGGATTAGGTGATGGAGGGGTCCCCTGTGGGCACGGAATGTCCCAGTCTTTCCCAAGGAGGTAAAATGATTGATTTTATGTGAATTCCTCGCACAGCTTCAGCTGACTCTCACAGCCCTGGTTTAAATAGTGATGGTGAAAGCGACCCTGTCACTGAGGTCTCCACAGGCTGGCAAGGAGGTAGAACTTACTCCAGCTTGCGGCTCCTTGGATCCTTTCCCAGGAATTAAGGCGCGCGGGTATCAAGCGGATGCAGCTCCCGGATCCGGTCCGGAAGCCCGGCAAGCAGCCCCTTCTCAGAATCAGCCTTCCAATTCCGTTCTGCTTGCTAACACCATTGCTGTTACAGTAAACGTCTCCACGGACCAGAGAGGGGCTGGAGCTAGAGGACTCGGAGCCAGCGGAGGCACATCGCGAAGATCAGGGTTGTGGGTCAGAACCAGCTCCCTTTCTTCCCAAAGGACACACGCCTCATTGCAGTGGCAAGGGGACAAAAGTTGAGGGTGAAGTCCTATTTCCACTGTCCCTACTGAGAGGGTAGCTGCTCCCTGCTCGTCTGTGCCCGCAAAGGAACAGGGTAGGTAAGAAGATGGCTGCCACGTACATCAGGCTGAGCCCTGGATCCTGCTTCTTCTCTTCTCTTCTCCTTGCCCCCCGTGTTCTCCCCACTCCCCATCTTTGGCAGGGAGGGGGAATGCGATCACAGAAAGAGAAAAGGCTCAACGTCAAAGCACAGCGTGGTCCCAGCAGGCAGGGCATCCAGGGCCATTTAACTGCTGGTGTCCCGGCACCAGTTCAATAGCTAGCCTGGCGGGTCCCCGCACCTAACTTGTGGGTGCCTGGGGAAATCACTGCGACACAAAAAGCCGGAGTTAGGGGCCTACGCTCAGTTACCACCAATTGGGAGAGATGGGCGTCTTAGACTGCGATTCACAAAAGCCAGCAGGTGAGGCAGGGAGCCGCCTAAGCTAGCCAATAGGAGAGGCCAACCAGAGGGGTGTACGCTAAGCCCCGCCCCTCTCGTGGAGCTAAGTGCTTCAATCAGGGGGTGGAGGAGAAAGAGGACAACTTCCCTCATATAATTTATCCCGGGGGGTAGGATATTCACCTGGGATGTGGGAGACCCCCCGGGTCACCTCCTCTCTACCCGATGGGAGAAAGGACTGGAAGAGGGTTCTGCCACCTCGCTGGTGGGAGCTCTAACCATTGGGCTACAGGGTATTTCCATGTGTGGAGGGGAGGGTCCCTCAGTCTCTCCAGTGGGAGCTGTTGCATGGTGGATAAATAATTTAGAGTCATTGGAACAAAGGGACTGGCTCCTGGATCGCTCAGTGGTTTGAGCACTCAGCTGAGAAACAGTAGATCCCTGTTCAAAACTGCAGGTGGAGGGGACTTGAATCAGAGGTCGCCCCTTCCCAGATGGGTCCCTAATTACCCGTCTAAATGTTATGGGAGAAGGCCTCCTCTTCCCCTCCTCACAGCACGCTGGTTTGTGTACACTTGTCTGAGGAGCCCGATCTGGTAGGTGGCCTCTGCGCACACCCAACTGGATCGGGCCCCTCAGGTGAGCTAGCCGGCTGAACACTCCCTTGCTGTGGGTTGTGAATCGCTCTGGGGCTGAGGCGGGAGATCAGTGCCTGGTGCTCACGGGGGGCAGCAGTGCCCATGGCCAGAGGCAGAAACATAACCGCTGAGGGAGCTCTGCAAAAACTCAGGGGCCGAGTTTAGGCACCTCCAGGGTTGCAGCAGGAATTCTGCGCATCAGAGTGGTCCCCACCCTGGGACTGAGATACCTAAACCAGGGATTTAGGTGCCTAGCTCCTTTCGGGCATTCAGGACCTCAGCCAGATCCTCAATGTATGCAAATCAGCACAGCTCCGTTGAAATCAGCAGAGCTCCACTGAAATCAGCACAGCTCCACTGAAATCAGTGGCGCTGTGCCGATTTATGTGGGTGCGGATCCAGGCCTCGGACTGCACCTCTCTCCACTCAGGCTATTCCATTGACAGGTGTCCCGCGCAGCATCAACTGGTCATAGATGAAAAACTGTAATGAGCAAGCAGGCTTTCAAGTGAAAAGATCGTGTGCAGATCACATCTTTACCTTGAGAGAGAACTGACTGAGAAAGGGCCAGCCTGCCAGAGAAGATTAGTCTTGAACGTCATAGATTTCACCAGAGCTTTCAATGGCATTCATAGAGAGTCGCTATGGAACATCTTGTGACAATATGGGCTTCCAAGAAAGATACTGCCACTGGTCAAGATGACTACAAAGGTTCAAAATGGAGAGAAAGTGGCGAGACCAATCACTGGAGTACTGAATCCTAACATCCTTGATTATTTTGATTACGATTAATTACCTGATGTGAAGAGCAACATCAAAAGACGATACAAGTGTTATATGGAATAGAGGAAAACGTCAAGTTCTTGACTTTGCAGGTGACATTGGTCTGTTGGACACAGATGCTGATGCCGTGAACAGGCCCCCTGTCAATTGCAAGCGTGAGGCTGCCAAAGTAGGATTAACAATCAGCCAAAAGAAAATGAAAGTCAGGATTATTGAAAGAGGAATTACAATGATGGTATATACATGATTGACAGAATAGAATACAGCATGGTTAGTGAGATTGTCTACCTTGGGATCACAATCTGTGCTGATGGCCAACTCCATAAAGAGTTGCAAAGGCAAATGGTGCTTTTTTTGAGCCTGGCTAATATTTGAAAAAGTAAGGAGATTCACACAAGAAACAAGATAAAGTTCTACGACGTCACGGTGATACCTACACTGTGACATGCGTCTGAAACTTGGCAAATGCTCGAAGCCCACAGCAGGAAACGTAACCCATCCCGTCAGAGATACTTGCAGAGAATACACCATGCCCACTGGTGGGATATACGTAACTAACGCTGATGTGCTACAAAGGACTGGCCAACCGCCTGTAAGAACAATGATTCAATGGTCTGGGCATGTTGTACTGATGCGAAACCACCAGATTCCTGGACAAGTCCCTGACTGGATACCACTTGGTGGACGATGGAAAAGCAGAGGACAACAGATGACATATAAAAAATACCATTGAGAAAGATATCGCTGTCATGGAAACAGTCTATAATGGAGCAAGGAAGGTGGCACCAGACCGATGGAGGTAGAGACACAGGGTTGCCTCATGTGTCACAATGCGTGAGAACATCGAATCCACCCGGATCTATCCCTCGCAGAGGCATCCAAGTGTGTTACCACACAGGATGTAGCTCCCCCTCAGCCACATGATCTGCAGCTCCTGGAAGCCGGCCCTGTGTAGGGGGTGCAGCCACTAGTGGCTGTGTCAGAGGCGTTGGGTCCTATGCCAGATGCTGTTACTCTATGGAAAACAACATAGAGTCCCTCTAACTCTGCCGCCCCCAGCTTCCTGTGGGGAAGAACAATCAGCCTGAAGCGCAATTTAAACCCTGCATCAGCTGACTGCGATTGACTACGGCTGTGCCTGCATCGGGCTGTACGTGGGCACCATGGGCCGAACACAGATTCTAAGGGAAGGAAAGTCACAAGTTTATTGAACAGCGATTTCATTCCAGGCTCCACACCTGGGCCCAGGAGTCACATTTCACAACGTGTCCTAAGGGGCCAGGAACAAGTGGATCCTTTAAAAAACCCACGTGGAAAGGCCTGTCGGAGTCTGCAGCGCCCTGCTGACACATGCTAGGGCGATGGAACCAAAGGCAAACTCACCTTCCTCGGGTTGTTCTTTTCGACCACTCCATCGCGATCTGCGTCGACGTCCAGAGAGATCCCTAGGAACACAACACATCTGGTCAGATCCCTGCTCACCTGAGCCCCGCAGTGCAAATAAGAATTGAGGGCTGGTGCAGCGGGCAGAAGGGGCAATAAAACAATCTGCATGGAACTCAATATTCAGTGGATGTGACAAACCCATTTTACAGATTTATAGGTTGCAAAGCCAGAAGGGACCACGGTGATCATCTAGTCTGACCTCCTGTTCAGCACGGGCCAGAGACCATCCCTAAAATAATGCCCAGCGCAGAGCTTTTCGAAACCT
The DNA here is from genome assembly GCF_016161935.1 of Mauremys reevesii. Classification (NCBI taxonomy): domain Eukaryota; kingdom Metazoa; phylum Chordata; order Testudines; family Geoemydidae; genus Mauremys; species Mauremys reevesii. The sequence goes on from NC_052643.1 coordinate 4,098,794, forward strand.
ATCGCATCTCGCTCTACAAATCATGAGTGATGGAGAAGCCACCACGACCCTTGGTAAATTGTTCAGCTGAGTGACTTGGGCTGGGTTTAAGGCGTGCTTTCCAATCCTTCCGTCGGTCTCATAGAATCATAGAATCTCAGGGTTGGAAGGGACCTCAGGCGGTATCTCATCCAACCCCCTGCTCAAAGCAGGACCACTCCCCTCATGGCTCTCCTCTGAATCCTCCCCAGTGTATCAACAGCCTTCATGAGTTGTGGACGTCCCTTCTGAATCGCCGGGGAGGCAAGTGAGTTAAGCCCTGAAGAGAGACCAAGTCTGCACTGGCCCCCTCTGCATTCATTCAGGTGACCAATCTCACCTGGGTTTCGGAGCCCTCCAGGGGTGGGCGCTAGGCCTGTTCCTTAAGAGCAGCCACACTAGGCGCAGCTGGGCCCAGCATTGGCAGCACATCATGAGGCAAGAGACACTGGTGAATTCCCTGGCCGCTCCTTGGCTCAGTAGCGGAGAAATTGTGGAGGCGACGCCCACTGCTGATGTATCAGCATTCCCCCTTGACAAGACAGTTTACAGAGCCCTATGCGAAGTGATGCAGCCAGGGTCCCATCCAGCCGCCTCCCAGAGCCCCGCTAGGTCTCGCTGCCTCCTCTGTTGTCTCCTGTTGAAGACTCCCCAGTGGCCGTGGCATTAGGTGAGCTGGGAAGCCAGAGTGGGAGCTGCAGGATGAGGGGGAGCTGGGCAGGGCAGGATGGGCATTCAGGGGCCGATGTGCCACTGATTTTGCTCCTTGTGGAAGCATTGACACCCGTGCACATGGAGTGCACTTTGCACAGGTGCTAGTTCCCCCCGACGTGCAAGGGCAATGGAGAAGCAGGACTTCAGGGCCAGTAGTGGCCCAGCGGCCCCAGAGCTGCGGACAGAGATGGAGCCAGTGATTTGCTGGCACTGGGCAGGGTGAAGGGCAGGTGTGTGCATAGGGGTCCTAGAATCACACAGACATTAACGATGCTTTACACTTCTCCAACGTATCCACTCCGGGGGCTCAAAGTGCTTTATAACGAAATTACCCATCTCACATAGGTGCTGTGAGGCTATCACGTGACTATACTAAATGGGGAAACGGAGGCACAGGGAGGTTAAAGTGACTTGCTCAAGGTCATACTCCTCAAGGCTGCTGACTCCCCTGTCTGTGCCTTAACAACCACCCTAGCTGTCTTCCAGCAGCTAGCTCTTACCTAGCACTAGAGAAACTAGGTCGGTATCATTTCCCCCATTTTACAGATGGGGAAACTGAGGCACAGAGAGGGGACATGACCTGCCCAAGGTCACCCAGCAGGCTAAGAGCAGAGCTGGGACTAGAACCTATGCCTCCCAAGTCTCAGTCCAATGCTCTATCCATTAGGCTACCCTGCCCCCTACAAACTGCCTCTTTGGAGCCATCACTGACTGGAGCCCAGACCAGGCCTCTCCCTTTGTGGCTGCCCTGCTGAACAGCACATTTTCCAGAGGCCCTCGCTTGCAGCTCAGTGCACAAAAATAAAACCAGCGCCGTCATGTGCTCCGCCAGGGTGTTAGGCAGATTAAGGGGAAATGTCACAAGGATTGTTTTCACCGGGCCCAGGACACTTCAGAGAAGCAGAAGAGAAGGAAACTAAAGAGCAGTTGGGTCTTCTCTTCCCCTTGTCTCTCCCTCTGGTGCTGCCCAGTCGCCAGATTCTGCCTAGGCTGGAATCATTCCTGGTAGGACATGGCCCAGTGGCTAGAGCACAGGACAAGGAGCCAGTGTAACCCTCCTGGGTGTGTCTGTCCCAGCTGGTGGCACTGAGACCACTTAGACGTTAATGAGTCTGCTACAGCCTTAGCTAGTAGCCATGTGGCTTTTAACTCATGCAGTCGAGGCTCATGCACTAAGCTTCAGTGGTCCCAACTTCGATCCTAACGCCCGGGGTCTGTCAGTGTTACACCAGGACTCCTGGGTTCCACTCTGAGATCAAGGAGCATGTGCAGTTCAGTGGGTGTCAGGATGCCTGCGTTCTGCGGTGTGACATGGGGTAAGCCGCCACCCTTCTGTGCCTCAGTTTCCCCATCTGTAAAAATGAAGATAACACTCCCCTTTGTAAAGAGCCCTGCCCTTGCACCAGATCTGTAAGTGTGAGAGCTCGCTGAGGGAGGAAGGGCTTCGGCCGTCACATTAGAAAGGCCTAATCTCCTCCTTTCGTGTCCCCCCGCCCCAGATATTATTTCACTCCTCCACACTGCATGGGGGGCTTGGTTTACTACAACTGACCCCTGGAAAGCTGCTGCCTCTAGTCAGCCTGCAGGTCTGGGCAAATAATTGAGTTCTCCGTTTGGTGGCCAAACCGAAAAACAGAAAAAAAAAGTTCAGCTGGTTTCAAACCAAAAATGATTTTCCCGCTGTTCTTCCTCGCCAAAGGGGAAAACTGAAACATTTTGTTTGCATTGAATGAAGCGTTTCGAATGTCATTTGGAATGGCTATTTTCTAAACAAAATAGCCAAACGGTTCATTTTGAACATGTCAGAATGAAACATTGCTTGCAGTGTTGTTGTAGCTGCGTCAGTCCTAGGGTATTAGAGCGACAAGGTGGGGGAGTACGGTTGCCAGGCATCCGCTTTTTTGACCAGAACACCCTGTCAAAAAGGGATCCTGGTGGCTCCAGTCGGCAATGGTGACCGGGCCGTTAAAAGTCCAGTCGTTAGCACAGCGGGGGCCTGGGGCTAAGGCAGGCTCCCTGCCTACCCTAGCGCCATGTGCCGCCCTTGCGCCAGAGTGCCAGCTCCACAGCTCCCATTGGCTGGGAACCGTGACCAATGGGAGCTGAGGGGGCGGCACCTGCGGGCAAGAGGGTAGCGCGTGAAGCCTCTCTGGCTGAATATGCGTCTAGGGGCTGCACGGACCTGGCGGCCACTTCCTGGGAGCTGCGGTAAGCGCTGCCGGGACCCCGTACCCCACACACCCCAAACCACTGCCCCTGTCCCCCTCAACACACCAACCTTCTGCCCCAGCCCGGAGCCCCCTCCTGCACCCCAAACCCTTCATCCCAGGCCCCACCCCAGAGCCTGCCCCCCACAGCCAGAGTCCTCACCCCCTCCCACACTCCAACCCCTGCCCCAGCCCCGTGAAAGTGAGTGAGGGTGGGGGAGAGCGAGCGACGGAGGGAGGGGGACGGAACGAGCAGGGGTGGGGCCTTGGGATGGGGTGTGACAGGGGGCGGGGCAGGGGTATTCGGTTTTGTGCAATTAGAAAGTTGGCAACCCTATGGGGAGGTCATATCTTTTATGGACCAACTTCTGTTGGTGAGAGAGACAAGCTCCTGCTTACAAAGAGCTCTCGTCTTCAGCTCCGGAAAACGTTGACATGTCTGAAAAGAAAGTCGAGGGTTTTGTTTGGCCAAAACTATTCGCCAACTTCGACCCAAATTCATGAACAGTTTTGGTGCCCTGAACGATGCATTTTTTTGGACCAATTTCCATTGGCCAAAAAGATTTTGTTCAGCTCTAGGCACAGCACAAGCTCTCAGCTACAAGGCAAGTGGCACAGATCCCGGACAGACAGACCGACGAGAGGTGAAATTCCAGCCCAGGAGTGCAGCTTCCCGTTTCCATAATGCAGCCCTCTGTGGTAGCTTGCGTGGGAGAACCCAGATCTCTGGCTTTGTACTGTTCGGTGCTGGCCCTAAACCAAACCAGCTGGGGCAGGAGGGTGGCTTTGCTCTTCCAGCGTGACAGGAGAAACTGAAGCCGGGAGCAAATATTTAAAGGCATGTACTGATGACCCCACCAGAGACGTGAAACTTCTCAAAGCTGCATGCCGGGTGTTTAGACACAGGGTCAGCTAAAGCCAGCACCTAGGCTCACGTCCAGTTATCTCCCAGGAGGACATGCTGGTTTTCAGACATGGGCGGGTGGGTACAGAGAGGTGTGCATGTTTAAAAATTCATATCCGATCCTCAATAAAGAAACGGCTGAGGCACCGTTTCGGCTCACGCTCAAAGGCATTAGTGAGCGATCGGGGTTTTAACTCAGTGCTCCCACCGGGACTAGTCGTTTTCACTCACATAGCACTCAGGGTTGCCAGGTGGCTGGTCAAAAAGAGACCCTGGTGGCTTCGGTTGGCACCGACCGGGCCGTTAAAAGTCCGGTCAGCGGTGCAGCTGGGGCTCGGGGCTGCTCCGGGAACTGGCTGCCAGGTCCCTGTGGTCCCTAAGCACACGGGCAGCCAGGGACTGGGAGGCTCCGCACGCTGCCCCTCCCCAAGTACTGGCTCCGCAGCTCCCATTGGCTGGGAACTGTGACCAATGGGAGCTATGGGGCTGGTGCCTGCAGGTGCAAAGGCAGCATGCACTGTGCAGAGTCGCCTGGCTGCCCATGCACCTAGAGGCCGCAGGGACCTGGCAACCGTTTCCTCGGAGCCGTGGTAAGCACCACCGGGACCCTGCCCCCCTCCCACACCCAACCCCCTGCCCCAGCCTGGAGCCCTGTCCTGCACCCCAAACCCCGCATCCCACCACAGAGCCTAGGGATGCCAGCTGTCTAATCACACAAACCCAAACACCCTTGCCCCACCCCCTCCCTGAGGCCCCACCCTGCTCACTCCACCCCCCCTCCCTCCAGCACTTGCTCTCCCCCACCCCCACTCACTTTCATGGGGCTGGGGCAGGGGGTTGGGTTGCGGGAGAGAGTGAGGGCTCTGGGCTGGGGGCGAGGGGTTCGGAGTGTGGGAGGGGGCTCTGGGCTGAGCCTGAGGCAGGGGGTTGGGGTACAGGATGGGGTGTGGGGTGCAAACTCTGGGAGGGAGTTTGTGTGCAGGAGGGGGCTCAGGGCTAGGGATCGGGGTGTGGGTGGGGAATTGGGGTGTGGGCTCTGGGAGGGAGTTTGGATGTAGGAGGGGGCTCAGGAATGGGGCAGGGGGTTGGGGTGCAGGAGAGGGTGTGGGGTCTGAGAGGGAGTCTGGGTGTGGGACGGGGCTCAGGGCTGGGACAGGGGGTTGGGATGTGGAGGGGGGTGAGGGGTGCAGGCTCTGGGAGGGAGTTTGGGTAAAGGAGGGGGCTCTGGGCTGGGGTTGGGGTGCAGGAGGGAGTGAGGGGTGCGGGCTCCAGCCGGGGCGGCACTTACGTTGGGTGGCTTTCAGTCAGCGGCACAGGGGAGCTAAGGCAGCTCCCTGCCTGCCCTGGCCCCGCAGCTGGGCCATCCCTGGGGGAGCATGGGGGGCTCTGCACGCTGCCCCTGCCTGCAAACACCACATCTGCAGCTCCCATTGGCTGCAGTCTCCAGCCAATGGGAACTGCGGAGGTGGTGCTTGCAGGCAGGGGCAGTGCGCGGAGACCCCCTGCCTACCCCCAGGGGCTGCAGGAACATGCCTGGGATTCTGGGAGTGGCGCGGGGCCAGGGCGGGCAGGGAGCCTGCCTTAGCCCCGCTGGACTTTAAGCAGACTAAAATCTCCCGGTTTGGCTTCAGTAGCCTCTGGGAGATAGAGCCCAATTCCAGGAGACTCCCAGCGAAACCGGGAGGGTTGGCAACCCTACTGGAGCCCCCTCCTGCACCCCAAAGCCCTCATCTCCCACCTCACCCAGAGCCCACACCCGCAGCTGGAGCCCTCATCCCAACCCCCTGCCCCAGCCCGGTGAAAGTGAGTGAGTGAGGGTGGGGAAGAGCGAGCGACCGGGGGTGGGGTGGGGGATGGAATGAGCAGGGGCGGGGCCTCGGAGAAGGGGCGGGGCCTCGGAGAAGGGGCGGGGCAGCGGTGTTTGGTTTTGTGTGATTAGAAAGTTGGCAGCCCCAGTAGCACTACACATGCAGATGGCACTTTACAGGCATGGAGGTGCGGTAGGAAGTTCCACAGAAAATCTCAGGGGCACTCTATGGTCCTATCCCCACCACCCCAAGTCCTGGTCATGCATCAGTGGTGCACCCATGGACAGTCCCAGGACTCTGCTACAAACCCCAGGAGACCCTTGGACCCCACCCAAGTACAGAACCTTTGCAAGCTCCCTAGCCACCACCTGAAACCTTAAAACTCCTGCTCAGGTGGTCCTGGTGTTTTTACACAGACACCCCCCCGACCCACTTCGTTTTCAAAGTGGGGTTCAAGCAGCTTGAATCAGGGACGTGGGGCCAGATCCAAAACCCACTGAAGTCAGTGAGAGTCTTTCTGCCCATTTCAATGCGCTTTGGCTCATGCCATAGGAGCCAGATTCTGCTCTCGTTTACACTGGTATAAAGCAGGAGCAACTCCATAGAAATCAGGGGAGTTACTTCGGATTTCTACTGGTGTAAACGAGAGCAGAATCTGGTTCCTGTGACATGATCCAAAGCGCATTGAAATGGGCAGAAAGACTCTCACTGACTTCAGTGGGCTTTGGATCGGGCCCCAAGTCCCTGCTTCAAGCCGCTTGCCCCCGGACTCTGCAGCCATCCATTATCATTCCTGTAACCCCCAGGAGCTCTCGCTGTGGGCTGGGACCCCAGCGTGCTCGGCGCTGTACGGATACCCAACAGAACAACAGTCCTTGCTCCTCCGGTGGGAGCAAAATAGTGTATTTGACACAGGCGTGGCTCCGAACGGCACCCACTGAGGCCGGTGGTGCCTCCCAAAGTTTCATGGTAGCAAACCCAGTGGTTTCTCGGCGCCCGGTGTTGGATTTCAGCACCTAGCTTTGCCACTAGCTGCCTATTTCAACACATCGTGCGGCAGCAGGATTTGCACTGAGGGTGTTTCTTTTTAAAGGCATCTTGCCGTGTTATAAACAGTCAGGGCAAGACCAACCCCCTTGTTAGGAGAGGAATTTTTGGCTGCGACTTCGCTCAGCCTTTAGGTCATCTCCCGGCTTGGGAAGATAAAAATCTCATCCTCACACTCCTCGCTGGTGCGTCCTTACTCTTGGCATCGCCTGCAAGACTCCCACCGACTTCCGTTACGCAGGGCTGATTCTGCAAACTTGCACTCGCAGTCTCACCGAGACCCCTCGCCCCAGTAAGGGTTAGAGAACAGAGGTGGCGGAAGCTTCCTAACACGGGGGTGTGGGAGGAGGAGGAAATGGTGCCTGAACCGTGCCCCCCCCCCGCACTGCCCCTTCCCCTCAAGCCTCCACCCTTGCGCTGCCCCTCCCCATCGCTCATCCTTATGGCTGGTAAAAAGTGGGAGGGCTCTTTTAAAAGTGGGGGGGCCCCCATGACTCCCCCCATTAGAGAATCAGGCCCTTGGGGTGCCACTCCTGCAATTGGGTGTGTACGGATGGACGCTTGCAGCTGTGTGGAGCCCTGCTGAAGTCAAGAAGGACCCTTCTACAGGATCAGGGCCCTGTTTTGTAGCTACGGGCCTGACACAAAATCTCAGATCTAAACGCGCCATAACTTTGCAGCGTCCTTTGGGGAAGAGGCTACCGTTCGTCATGTGTTTTTGTACAACACTCCTGAGGTCCCTTCCGACCCTGCTACCCTACAAACACAAACAGCAATAGGTCTCGCTCCTGCCTCGCTACCACTTTACAAATACGAGAGCCCCTATCTATTAGTAGATCAAACTGCAGCTCATGAATATAGATCACTCTCACTGTACGGTGCATCAGTTTATTTAGTCACTGTTATAACTATAAAGGGAAGGGAACAGCTCTCCTGTGTACAATACTATAAAATCCCTCCTGGACAGAGACACCAAAATCCTTTTACCTGTAAAGGGTTAAGCAGCTCAGGTAACCTGGCTGACACCTGACCCAAAGGACCAATGACGGGACAAGATACTTTCAAATCTTGGTGGGGGGGAAGGATTTGTTTGTGCTCTTTGGTTTGGGGGTGGTTCGCTCTTGGGACTAAGAGGGACCAGCCATCAATCCAGGCTCTCCAAATCTTTCTGAACCAGCCTCTCATATTTCAAACTTGTAAGTACCAGCCAGGCAAGGCGTGTTAGGTTTATCTTTGTTTTCTCAACTTGTAAATGTTCCTTTTTGCTGAGAGGATTTTACCTCTGTTTGCTGTATCTTTGAACCTAAGGCTAGTGGGGGTTCCTCTGGGCTCTGTGAATCCGATTACCCTGTAAAGTAATTTTCCATCCTGATTTTACAGAGATGATTTTTACCTTTCTTCCTTTAATTAAAGCCTTCTTTTTAAGAACCTGATTGATTTTGCCTTGTTTTACGATCCAAGGGGGTTGGATCTGCACTCACCAGGAACTGGTGGGGGAAAGGAGGGGGAATGGTTAATTTCTCCTTTTTTTAAGATCCAGGGGTTTGGATTGGTGTTCACCAGGAACTTGGTGGAGAAGTCTCTCAAGGCTACTGGGAGGGAGATAGTCTGGGGGGAAGGTAGACAGAGTTTCCCAAATAACTCTTAAAGGATTTGGGTGGTGGCAGTAAAACCAGATCTAAGCTGGTAATTAAGCTGAGAGGTTCTCATGCAGGTCCCTACATCTGCACCCCAGAGTTCAAAGTGGGGAAGGAACCTTGACAGTCACACTGATCACGGTAACACTCTCGATTTTATTCGGTATTAGCAGCAGTATTCAATACAGTTTTTCCTCTATACAGGCAAATGGATTTGGGCCGATCACAATATTCTGCTCCTAAGAAGTCACAGCTCCAAAGTGTTTAATGAAGGCCCCTGTACCTCCCACAACCTTTCCGTTTGCTCTCCGCCTTGCTATCAAACTCACTGCTTCTTCGCCACCAGTCGCCTTTTGCACACATGCTTCGAGGGAGTCATTTTTCCACGGCGGCATGGGACTGGAGAGACGGCTCCAGTATATCAGGTTTCCAGACACATTTCAAGACATCACGTGAAACAATTCTGTCCCCGCGTAAGCTGGTTTGCTGCTAAAGGCGACAGTAGAAACAACTCGGGCAACTACAGTTACTTTCGAGTGAATTTTACACGTGAAAAAGAGCCTCTAGGCCCAGTGCCAAAAGCAGCAGAACCTCAGCTAAAGACGGTGAAGACAAACTACCGCCATTTCCTCTGCATGAACCCTGCGCAAACCAGATGCCACGGCTAGGTTCTGATTTGCATTTTGCAGCTGTGACTCAGAAGCAAATCAAATCGACAACGCTGCTACCTGGATGTATTGGTGTAACAAAGCAGACTCCTCCTCACTCTTGTGCATCTGCAGGGACGGCATCCAGGCCATGCAGAAAAAGTCAAGCATTTGTATTTCAGACGTGTCTAAAAGGTGCAGCTGAGATCAGCGCCCCATGGTGGTAGGTGTTGTATAGACACATCTTGGAGATGCTCTCTGCCTGGAGGCACTTGGGCCCAGATCCTTGATTTCAATTGGAAGTTAGGCATCCCTAGGGTGACCAGACAGCAAGTGTGAAAAATCGGGATGGGGGTGGAGGGGTAATAGGAGCCTATAAGAAAAAGACCCAAAAATTGGGACTATCCGTATAAAATAGGGACATCTGGTCACTCAAGGCATCCCAATACCTTTGAGGATCTGGGCCCTGCAAGATAAAGAACCAAAAACTGACTAAGGACCAGCAGAGAAAATGATATGGGTGGGGGGGGGAAGAGGCATAGAAAGTTTCCCACGTGTATTTTTGGAAGTGCTTGGCACACACAGGCAGGCCAGATTTTAAAGCATTCAACTTCCATTTAGGCATCCAAGCAAGAGGCCAGCTTTTCCAAAGAGCACCATGCCTTGGGTGTATGCTTCTTTGCTGAGCCCTTTTTAAAAACATCTGGCCATTTGCATCACCAAGGGAGCTGCTGGCTTGTTTGAAAATCTGACCCCAATGGTGGGTGCTGAGCCCTGGAAATTCTCAGCATGGGCTCGTCTGAAAACCTGGATTTAAGTGACTTGCTAAGGTCAGCCAGGGAGGCTATGGCCAAGCCAGGAATTGAACCCAGATCTCTGGAGTCGCAGACAAGTGACTATCACAGAAGTATCCATGCTTGCCAAACTGGACAGGCTCTGTCATAACTATAAAGGGAAGGGAACAGCTCTCCTGTGTACAATACTATAAAATCCCTCCTGGTCAGAGACACCAAAATCCTTTTACCTGTAAAGGGTTAAGCAGCTCAGGTAACCTGGCTGACACCTGACCCAAAGGACCAATAAGGGGACAAGATACTTTCAAATCTTGGTGGGGGGAAGGATTTTGTTTGTGCTCTTTGGTTTGGGGGTGGTTCGCTCTTGGGACTAAGAGGGACCAGACATCAATCCAGGCTCTCCAAATCTTTCTGAACCAGACTCTCATATTTCAAACTTGTAAGTAACAGCCAGGCAAGGCGTGTTAGGTTTATCTTTGTTTTCTCAACTTGTAAAATGTTCCTTTTTGCTAAGAGGATTTACCTCTGTTTGCTGTAACTTTGAACCTAAGGCTAGAGGGGGTTCCTCTGGGCTCTATGAATCTGATTACCCTGTAAAGTTATTTTCCATCCTGATTTTACAGAGATGATTTTTACCTTTCTTTCTTTAATTAAAAGCCTTCTTTTTAAGAACCTGATTGATTTTGCCTTGTTTTACGATGCAAGGGGGTTGGATCTGGACTCACCAGGAATTGGTGGGGGAAAGGAGGAGGGATGGTTAAAATCTCCTTGTGTTAAGATCCAAGGGGTTGGATCGGTCTTCACCAGGAACTTGGTGAAGAAGTCTCTCAAGACTATCCAGGGAAGGGAGCTAGTATTTGGGAGTTGTGGCAGCAAAACCAGATCTAAGCTGGTAATTCAGTTTAGGAGTTCACATGCAGGTCCTCATATCTGTACTCTAAAGTCCAGAGTGGGGAAGGAACCTTGACAGGCTCGCACAGAATACTTGCTCTTCAAAAAAGAAAAAGCCCCAGTACTGGTTATTTTTTCCATCATCAGGGAAAAAGCCAAGAGAGTAGATGGTGTGCCTGGGCTCATACGTTTTCATAACAATATTGCAGCACTGGATTCTCACCTCCCAGTTGTGTTAGGGTTACCGATGAGTCCAGAGTATAACTCCAGATCAGAACATAGAATCACTGAGATGTAGGACTGGAAAGGAAATCAATAGATCTAGTCCACTCCCCTGCCCCGAAGCAGGACTAGGGCCTGGTTTACACTGGGTGGGGGGGTGTTGATGTAAGATACGTTGACTTCAGCTACAGTATTCCCATAGCTGAAGTCAATGTATCTTATTTTGACTCACCTCCCGTCCTCACGTGGCTCCTCCGTCGACTCCGCTACCACCTCTCACCCTGGTGGAGTTCCGGGGTCGACGGGAGCGCGTTCGGGGATCGATATATCGCATCTAGATGAGACGCGATATATCAATCCCTGATAAATCGATCACTACCCGCTGATCCGGCGGATAGTCTGGACGTACCCTAACTATTGTCTGTAGACCGTCCCCAACAGGGGTTTGTCTAACCTGTTCTTACAAACCCCCAGGGACAGAGAGTCCATAGCCTCCCTAGGTAATTTGTTCTGGTAATTTGTGCTTAACTACCCAAACACCCTTAAACCATGCATGCATGAGAGAGAGAGAGAGAGAAAAATGACAAATACATAATGGGGAATAACTGGCTTGGCAGCAGCACTGCTGAGAAAGAGCTGGGAGTTGTGGTGGATCACAACCTCACCGATGCGATCCTGTTGCAAAGGAAGTAGATGCAATTTTAGGTTGCATTGACAGAGGCATAGCATGCAAGTCACGGGAGGGGATAGTACCGCTCTACTCGGTGCTGGTTAGGCCTCAGCTGGAGGACGGGGTCCCATTTTGGTCACCGCTGTATAGAAAAGATGTAGAGAAACTGGAAAGGATCCAGAAATGAGCAACAAAGACGATCAAAGGGCTGGAATTCAAGCCGTACAAGGAAAGGCTGAAGGAACTGGGTACGGTTAGTTTGGAAAAGAGGAGATTAAGGGGGCCATGACAGCGGTTTTCAAATCCTCGAAAGGCTGCCCTAAAAAGGATGGAGAAAAATTGTTCTCTCTTGCCACAGGGGGCAAGCGGCGACGGGTTCAAACTACAGCCCGGCACATTTAAATTAAATCTCACGAAACACTTCCTAATTGTAAGAACAGCAGGACAATGGAACAGACGCCTCCATGGAAGCTCCTTCACTGGAGGTTTTCAGAAAGAGGCTGGACAGCCAGCTGTCTTGGATGGTTTAGGCACAACAAATCCTGCATCTTGGCCGGGGGTTAGACTAGGTGACTCTTGAAGTCCCTTCTAACCCTTTGGTTCTATGAGTCTATGATCCAGTCCTGGACCCAGATCCATCTCTCTTACCTATGTAACCCCTACAGCGCCTGGGTGTGGTGCTTTATCCCACCTAATGGCACTGAGACCATCTGGAGATTAATGAGTCTGCTACAGCCTTAGCTAAGAACCATGCGGGTTTTAGCTCACGCAGTAGAGACTCCTGCATTTAGCTCCAGCGGTCCCAGGTTCGATTCCACCCACTGATGATTGGGGTCTGTCGGCATTACCCCAATATACCAAGGTCAGCAAAGTCCCCAGCAATCCCACTGCACTTTGGGATTTTGGAAATGTGACTGAAACGCGGCAGGTTTAACTTGTTTCCAGTTAATATCAGGCAGGTAGCAAAGCATTAGCTCAGTACTCCAGGGCTCCCCAATGTCCAGACCGCTCTCAGCATGACTATGTATCAATGTAGAGACAAACCCGGATGTCACATCCAGCTTCTGACGAAGATAAAAATGGGTTTACATGGGCTAGTGTTTGAAATCTCTTCCTGCCCTTGCTAAGCCCAATCCCAGCGGTAACGGTCTCCACAGCTGTGGGTTGCGTGAGCCTTGGTGTATTTCTCAGACACAGCAGAGGGGTGGGGGAGAATTGCACCCACATAAGTGCCTCTGTTGCCAAGAATTCTCCATCTCAGATGCTTCTTTGACTGGGAAGGCAGGTACCAGGCAGCGACACAGCAGTGGGTCAGAGCAAAATTCCCAGTGGGCCCTGGCCTCCTTACTGCATGTAGCGGACTAGCAAGACAGCTGACTTCCAAATTTCATCTTAAAGACGCATCGAAACTGCCGGCTAAAATCAAGATGCCCCGTTTCTGAAATTGTTGTGCCTCTCAGACAGTACCTCAGCCACAAACTTTCTAAGGCTTTGTCTACGCTGGCAATTAAAGGACAAAACTGGTGTCTTTCGGAGGTGTTAATCGCCCACCCCCATCCCGAAAGACAAAAGTTTTGCTACAAGTGCCTGTGTGAATGGCACGTTGTCGGCAGAAGCGCTCTCCTATTGACAACGCGAACGCCGCTCGTTGGGGATGAAAGTATTTTGTCGGCAAAAGTGCTGACGAAAAGCGGCTATACTGCCCGACTTTTAGCAACACGGCTGTGTTGGCACGGCTGTGTTGGCACGGCCATGTCACTAAAAGCTGTGCAGTGTAGCTGAAGCCTAAGGAACAGCGGCAAGAGGCGATGTGGCTCTCTGTTACGTTTTGGATCAATGGCACATTTCTTGACAGACTGACAACTCAGATCTGCATCCCCTAGTCTCCCTGCAGCAGCTTTTGCATGGCCCTCAGGCCAACCCTATGAGCGGAAACATCCTTCTTCATTAGAACAGGCTACGTTGGGCTTACCATTGGGGCTTCCTAAGCTCCCTGTCCTACCTCTGTGGGCATAGGTGCCGACTCCATGGGTGCTCCAGGGCTGGAACACCCACGGAAAAAATATTAGCACCCCCCGGAAACCAGCATCCACTCCTCCCCCCCAGCACCTCCTGCCCACTGGCGCCCTGCTGATCAACTCCTCCCCTTCCCTCCCAGCGCCTCCCACCCGCCATGATCAGCTGGTCCGCAGCGTGCAGGAGGAGCTGGGGGGAGGGGGCGGAGCAGGGCCAGGGCGCACTTGGGGGAGGGGGCGGAGCGGAGGCAGGAAGAGGCGGGGCGGGGGTGGGATGTTGGGGGAAGGGGTGGAGTAGGGGTGGGGCCTGAGGCTGAGCACTTGTGGGGAAAAGAGGAAGCCGGCACCGGGGCTTGTGCGACTCAAGAACAGACCGCGTGCCCGCTGGTTACGGACCGTGCTCGTAATCTTCACGGCGGGTGGACGGGCTGGACGTCTCCGGATGCTTGGCTGCATCGCTTACCCAGCCGCTAAGTCGGTGCTTGTGCGGTCACAAGCCGCGTGCTGCAAGACGACCCAGCGGCAGAGCTGGGACTAGGACTACGGGCTCCTGGCTCCAAGGCCACCCTCCTCCTCCTCAGCGCAGCCACTGGACCCAAAGGAAAACCGGCACCGTGTTGCCAAGCCCAGCAGCCTAAAGAGGCCAGAAGCCCCGTCACTCTTGCACGTGTCCAGGGCAGCATGGGGACTCCTGGCAGGTGGCGCGTGGGCCATCGCTTTGCCTACACGGCAGCACGGCTGGATTTGCCTGGGCTTTGCCCCCGTGCTTGCCAGAAGCAGGACCAGCAGTTCATTTCACTCCAAAGTTCCCAGGTCTGAGCGGATTCCTTTCAGTAGCTCAGAGAAGCGCTATTAATTTGCAACATAAAACCTCAGGGATGCAAGACTACAGGCGCTGCTCTGCCCCGAACGCGCTTGCACTTACCAATGCCTGTCAGGAAGACACCAGCTTGGTCTATGGGCGGCCCTCCATCCTCGCCGTAATAGTTCACCGTTACCTGGAAACGCACAACGCAGGCTAGTGAGGGAGAGGGGTGGGCAGGCCGGGGCCTGGCCATTTACACCCGGTAGCCGGAGAGCGACGCAGGGCCCCGATCCTTGGTGCCACTCTCCCAGTGCTCCAATCCCTGCCTGTGGCTTGGTTCTGTCCCCGCCGTGACTCCCGCCCCTGCTCCTCTCTGGCCAACATCGCTCCCTTCTCATCCATCCAAATCGCTGCTGCGACTGCGAGCTGCCACCACGTCACTGCCCTGCCGGAAGCTCGCCACTGGCTTCCTCGCTCCCTCTGTGTCAAGTTCAAGTGGCTCATCCTCACCTTTGATTCCCCCTCCCCCTTCCCACTCCAGCCCTACCTCGCCCTCTGGGATCCTTCTCCCACTCGACTCGATGCTTCTCTCAGGCCTGGGATGTCCCAGCAACCCGAGCCTTCGCATCCCGCCAGCACACCCGGCTGCGCGGCTGCCTAATGTGGATCGGCCAACAGAGCTCTCTTCTGGACGGTAACACACTGCACTGGCTTGGGTTCAATGCATCTACAGCTGCATTCTGCAGCCTTTACTCAGTCCATTGGCCTCCATGGAGGTTTTGCCCAGGGAAGGTCTATGGGTCGGATTCCCCGGCAAAGGCACCTTGTGTCTGAATTATATTTATCTGTTGTATTGGGGCACAAACTGGGGAGAGGCACCCTGGTGCCAACGCACAGCCCAGCCATGGGGGTGGGGATGTAGCTGTTTGAGTTTTCCCCAATCTTGGGGCAGCCGGTTCAATCTCCGGTGCAGGCCAGAGAAGTTCGGAAGGCGGCTCTGAACGGTGCCCCAACCCGTTATGGGCATTTGTGCTCCTGAGGAGTGGCCAGTACATAGGAACATACTGGCGGCAACCCCTCATCTCCCGTGGGACGCCCCCCGTGCCAGGGCTGCCCCGGAGGTAGGATGTAGCGCTGGCTGCTCTGTCTCTGCCTGCTGGGAAGGCCCCTCTACTGGGCATATGCCACAGAGCTCAGCAGAAAGGCGACGCTCTCTCTGTCTCAGCACTCGCTAAGACAAGGACAAACACTGCAGTCCTGACCTGCGGCATCCCTGCTCTTCCCGGCGGGGCGCTCCTAAGCAGGAACAGGGCCACGCACTCAGCCGGGGACTAGTCACCCCATCAACCCCATATTCACGTCTGAACCAAACAGGACTGGAAGCCCGTCTTCAGCGCTCAGAAAGCCAGTCCCTAGCCCAGCGTTCTGCCCTGCCCTGCAGCTCCTGTAAGGGATCGGATGCCAGGCTTGATCATGAGACTTCAGCGATCTGGCATGTGGCCCCTCGAGAAGGGAGCCAGCTCGCACGGATCCAGCAGCTCGGCTGGTATGTGGCAGCAGCTGCAGTTAGTGTCTTGTTGCCAAGTGAGAGACTCATGTTGAGAGAGAAGAAGGTTTAAGCGATTAGGCCTGAAGGCGCTCTCCATTACCCGGGGTGCAGGGCGACCTGGAAGGAAACCCACTGCTCCCTGCAACAGACCTCCTCCTTGCTGAGAGAAGCCAAGCGGCCATGGAGCATGAAGTCTGCGTGCAGGAGGAATGGGATGCGGGAGGAGGCAAAAGGAGCAGCTTCCTGACCTCTGTGTGAATCAGGAGGTACCCCTGCAAAGGCCAGTGATCTGCTCAGTCTCAGGACTTAGCCTGCTTGTGGGAAGCACTATCTTTAGAGCTGGGTGAGTGGGGAAGATGGATCCAAAGTCTGGAAGGGTCCCAGGGAGACAGAGACCAGCAGGGAGATAGAAGGGACTTGCATTAAGCCAGGTCTCAGCTTGTCCTGTTCCTGAAGAGGGAGAGACAGGGGCCGATTGCTATAGAATTAAGTAACAGATGGATGGAAGGAGAGGGGAGCAGGCAGACTAAGGACTTTGGGTAGAACATCTGCTCCCAGCAAACAGCATCGACTTCACACTGTTAGCAAGAGGAGGCTATGGTGGAAGGGCGAGCGTAGAAGTGGGTTTGCTGCCATGTTCTGTTCGCTACCTTGTGGGGCCCACTGGGATATACCCCCTGGTTAAGGAGCTCAGCGTTAGCCAAACTCCGCTCCCGTTGCAATCAATGGGAGTTTTATCACTGAGTTCGATGGGAGCGGAGGTCGGGCAGCACTTTTGAAAATCCCACTCTCAAAGGAGACAGGACGGCAGCACAAGGACTTTACAACGAAAAGCCTTTTTGTTTCACGAGCCGAACTGCCAGATCGTGCGTCGATTTCACAGTCCAGCCCGAACTCCCCAAGTTTGCTCCCCAGCTTACAGAGTTGGACGGAGGAGCCCATGCAATAAATTGATCTGATCAGTTGAGTCCGTTCACCCCCTCATTTGCAAGTTGCTTATCAACAGCCCAACAGAACAAGTTTCAGCCTAGGAGTTGTCAGCAAACTGCTCTTTACCGGTCCTGGCGTACAACCATCTCCCTCGGTCACAAGGTATTTTAACTGCTTCCTCCTTGGGCGAGTGAAACACTTTAAACACGACAACAGCACCAACTCCTAACAAGACTGCGGCCATCCATACCATGCCAGCTCCCTAGGATGCCAACAAGCTTGACAGTGTCTCGGGAATGCTCAGCTCTGGTAGTTTTTCCTACTGGTTTCTGCACCACCAGGCCTGGCCACTGAGTGACCTGAGTGAAAAGTACAGCGAATGGAGCATTACGCTCGGATGTCCTCAGATGGACCCTTGAGCAAGAGACAGAGTGGTATTACCCTGTTGGCTTTGGGGCCATCCTCGTACAGCAAGATACTGTGCCAGGCGCCACCCACATGGTTACCTATGGCACCAGAGCCTTGGCAGCTAGAGCACAATGGGCACACACAGACAGGAGGGTGCTTGCTCCTGTCCGGTGCTATGAACCTTTCTTCCTCTGCTTTTACATCGCATTCTTCACCCCAAACTCAGACCAGGAGCCTCCTGAGTCTGCATTTGACCCCCTACCATCTAAGCTACACGTGCACATCAAACCATCTCTCTCTGCACCTCAATCAAAGATGCGACACAATAGAACGGCGACCGCCGTGGCAAAGTTAAAAGGAAGCCGGCCCCCAATCAGAAACATGGAGCATCCTCCTGTGACATTAGAGCTTCCAAGTCTGGCTGAGGACATGAGAGAAGAGGCCACTTTACACAAATGTCCTTACCCGACAGCGTCAGTTCAGTGGAGACTACACCCAGCCACACTCTGTCCAGTTTAGGACAGATGTTCTCATGGCACCTTCAAACCCAGAATCCGCCTGGGATATCTACTCTCCTGCTGCTTCTCCTTGCCCACACAGGTCCATCTATTGCCCCGCCTCTCGTTGGGAGACGATATGATGGACTTTGCTATGGCCACCACACCAAGGAGTGAGAACTAACACCAACCTGTACCTGCCCACGAAGATCTATTTCGCCTTGAGCCTAGCTCGCCCATGGGAAGACCTGCAAGTGTCCCTTACAATATCTCATCCCTGCTCCTGTCTCAAGCCAAGCGAGAGCCCAGGATGCAAGGACGCTCGCCGGCCCTTCCTTTACCTTGTTGTCGTTGGCCTCTGTACTGGCTTTGTTCATGCTGAGTTTCAGGATCGTCCTGTGGTCAAGAGGCCACTGCTTCCCTCCGTTGGCGGGGGCCACCTGCGATTGGTCATCGGTAACGACTTCAACTTGAACCCCGGCCGTGTGCTTCACGCTGAACGACACAGCACCTGCGGGAGCCGCTCTGCAACAGAGAAGGGGAAGGGGATCAGTCAGAGAGAATCGGTGGAGAGAAGAATTGGAGATGCCTCACTGCCCCCTACCCGGCAGGGCTGACCCCGACCTTTGGAAAAGGTGGCTCAGTGATCACTGCACACATGCATCCTGGCAGCATTTTCAAACACAGCGCCCTGATTTTCAGAGAGGCAGAGCACCCACAGCGCCCATCAGCAGAGGTGGGAGGTGCCTACAGCCAAGCACTTAAATCCATACCAAGGCACCTACAGAAATGGCACCTGAAGAGGTGCTGAGCACTCCTGAGCTTACATTAAAGTCAATAGATAAGCAGTTGCTTCTCACCACCAAAGATCAGACCACTCAAGCGCAAAAACATGGATTGAGCTGCCCGGTTTTAGGCATCCGAGTTTGAAAATACTGACCAGCCCACGTATCAAGATCCACGCCTGGCCACGCCAGCATGGTGCCTCCCTTCACTTTCCTTGCTGCACACAGATCTGGCTAAGCAGGAGGTCTTTCTTTGGAGTTAAAATGAACCCTCCACTCTTGCTGCCCCCCCGATAAGAAAAGATCAGACCTTCCATTGTGTGCGTGATGGGAGCAGCCTACCCCAACGGCTGGAGCAAGGGGCTAGGAGCCAGGAGCCCTGGCTCCTATTCCTCACTCTGCCATGTGATCTTGAAGAAGTCACTTCAACTCTTGGGGCCAGATTTTTTAAAAGGTATCTGTGTACCTAAATCCCACTGATTTCAAAGAGTATTAGGCACCTAAGTACCATTAAAATCTGGCCCTCTGTGCCTCAGTTTCCCCATCTGTACAATGAAGAGAGTCATTTTTCCCCACCTTTGCAAGAGCTCTCAGATCCCTGGCTAAAACTAGGGATTTCATAGACAGGAACTAGCTGTAAGAGCTCTTAGAAAACACTAACCAACCTGATCCTTAATATCCAGGCCTTTTAATGCTATGCACGTGAACTGGATCACGGCCCCTCCTCCAGCCAGGCCCAGTTATAATGCCAGCTGTCTTTTTGGAACAACTCGTAGACATTTTGTATGTACTAGAGAAGGCAAAGATTACATGAATTGCTGGAGACCCCCAAAAGACCCTTAGGACGGGGGAAGGCTAAAGAGAGACCCAACCAATCTCTCACAATTAGAGACTTCTGTCTAGAAAAGGATTAACACTGGAATGCCAGCTAGCTGTAAGTGATTGCAAGTTTTAATATTATAGGACAGCTTACAGACCCCAGTCATTGTGCCAGGTGCTGTACAAACACTTATGAGACAGTCCCTGTCCTGAAGGACTTACAATCTAAACAGACAAAAGAGAGGGTGGGAAAAAAGCTCACAACATAAGAACGGCTGTACTGGGTCAGACCAAAGGTCCATCCAGCCCAGTATCCTGTCTGCCGACAGTGGCCAATGCCAGGTGCCCCAGAGAGAGTGAACCCAACAGGCAATGATCAAGTGATCTCTCTCCTGCTGTCCATCCCCACCCTCTGACAAACAGAGGCTAGGGACACCCTTCCTTACCCATCCTGGCTAAGAGCCATTAATGGACTTAACCTCCATGAATTTATCTAGTTCTCTTTTAAACCCTGTTATTAGTCCTAGCCTTCACAACCTCCTCAGGCAAGGAGTTCCACAAGTTGACCGTGCGCGGTGTGAAGAAGAACTTAGAGCAGAGTGATCAGAGCGATGGTTGACAAACATGTTTATTTCACATTTTTTCACTCCTTCAAGCAATTGACAAAAATTAACCAATCAACCCAACCCCCATTTCCCCCAAAACTCCCAAACCACAACAAAACTGAAGTCCGGAGAACATTCCCTCCAGTTATAGGACCCAGTCAATCCCTTTTTAACTTCTCTGATCACAATGAAAAGATCACAAATCTAGTCCATAAGCCGAAATGGGCATCTCAGGCGCCAGTTAAAATTGCTAAGTGACAGTCATGTCCTGACCGACCCATCACTTAAAAACGCAAGCGGTTTAAACCCTGTGGAATGAAACACTGAGGAAACACACAGCTTTTCCACTGCACCCACAGAAACACACACATTGGGGGAGATTTTGAGTTCGGGGGATTTAGCCACGCGACTCCCACTCACTTTAATTTTCCAGGAGATCGAGGAATGTGATCATTCCCCTCTATTCAGCACTGGTGAGGCCTCATTTGGAGTACTGTGTCCAGTTTTGGGCCCCACACTACAAGAAGGATGTGGATAAATTGGAGAGAGTCCAGCGGAGGGCAACAAAAATGATTAGGGGGCTGGAGCACATGACTTATGAGGAGAGGCTGAGGGAACTGGGATTGTTTAGTCTGCAGAAGAGAAGAATGAGGGGGGATTTGATAGCTGCTTTCAACTACCTGAAAGGGGGTTCCAACGAGGATGGATCTAGACTGTTCTCAATGGTAGAAGATGACAGAACAAGGAGTAATGGTCTCAAGTTGCAGAGGGGGAGGTTTAGGTTGGACATTAGGAAAAACTTTTTCACTAGTAGGGTGGTGAAGCACTGGAATGGGTTACCTAGGGAGGTGGTGGAATCTCCTTCCTTAGAGGTTTTTAAGGTCAGGCTTGACAAAGCCCTGGCTGGGATGATTTAGTTGGGTTTGGTCCTGCTTTGAGCAGGGGGTTGGACTAGATACCTCCTGAGGTCCCTTCCAACCCTGAGATTCTATGATTCTATGATCCAGCCCTGCCCCTCCCTGGAGTGCTGCTTTACCGTGTTATATCCGAATTCGTGTTATATCAGGTCGCGTTATATTGAGGTAGAGGTGTAGCAGTGAAGACAGCTTTGTACTCCAGTGAGCAGCTCGAGTTCAAGCCAGCCAGGCAGCCTTGGGTTGAACTCGACTTGCCAGCCCACATTAAAACCCAAGTTGCCAAGTCTTCACTGCTATTTCAGCCTGGGTTAGGAATGTGCCGTTTCTGGGTTTTTGCAGCATAGACTTTAGGGTCAGCCTGAATACGCCCGACGATGCCTCAGAAAGGGCCTCGCTGCCAACATTCCTCACTGTCTTGTTTAACAGTTTGCTGCTCCCAAGAGGGCTCCGGCGCTTGCTAGGATCCGAGTGGCAAGTGAACGTTAACGGGCTGCGGATGAAACCGGAGCTAATTCCCTGAAAAATCCCAAAGGAGGTTCAGCGCATTCACCCATTTCTATGTACAAAGAATTCTGTGGCTCCCCCATGCTAATGTGAATACAACAGTACAGCTGGAACAAGCCCCAGCCCTGTGAAAGTCACATATTTTAAGGAGGGTGGGGGGCTCAGAGCAGGAAATCTTTCCAGGAACCCATTTGCTGTAGTGCTCTTCCCGGCCAGAGTCTGCTGGCACCTGTCTGCAGTGTGAGCGAACAGGATCCAGGCTGTCCTCACTCCCCGCCCCCCCCGGGATCTTTGGCTTTGCAGCCACCTGTGGGTGAAATTAAAGGGAAAACGCATATACCAAAGGAAGGAACCAGCTGAGGTTGCAGCCCGGGAGCTGGTCTGACTCCGGAGCGAAGCGAAGTTCTCTTTACTCGGGAGCCGGCCCCATGGGCAAGATCACTGACCACGCAGGCTTCACTGTGTGTTTCCAGGGCCCATCCTGCGCCCTTTGATAGCAATGAGAACGTGGCCGTTCATTGTGGTGGGAGTCGTTTTGGACTCGGAGCAGGTCTGGGGTGGTCCGTGGGTACATGCTGACACATTTGGGGAGGCCACCTCTCAATGTCAAGACTTCGCTGCTGTTTTCAACACAGCGTGCGGCTGGCCTGCCTCTGGGACATAGCGGGAGTAGGGGGCGCTGTGTCTGGCGCCGGCCGTCCCTCCCCACGGGACTCTGGAAGTAGCGAGGGGCCAGCTGAATTAGTGACTGGCAATATTCTGTTGATGTCCCCCTGCCGTATCGCTCATTCTCCACCAATGCAATCCCTGCCCTTGTCCTTACAGGAGATCGACTCCTGGATGAAGAGCAGCTGGTGTGAACTCAGCTTTGGCAAGGCTGAAGTGATGCTGATTAGGAAATGCTCGGAGAACTAGTCAGGTCATTGTCCTGCCCTTCTACTGAGGGCATCAGCCCCCTGTTTAAGAGGCAGTGTGGCCTAATGGCAAGAGTACTAGATTCAGGCAACCTGGATTTTATTTCCAGCTCTGCCACTGACCTGCTGAGTGATCTTGGGCAAGTCCCTTTCTCACCCCGAGCCTCAGTTTTCCCACCTGTAAAATGGGGATAATGAAACTGACCTCCTTTGTAAAGCGCTGTGAGATCAGCTGATGGAAATCACTAGATAAGGATGTGTGCATTATTATAAGCCTCGGGAACCTACTCAATTCAGCATTTAGTCTGGATAGCAAGGAAATGCCCCCTTCCGCCTCTGTGTTTGCTAGGAAACTTCAACGCTTCCTGCCTGACAAGGATCAGCCCAGTGCGACCCATATGTTCCTTGCCGCCAAGGTGGAGAACTGTAACTCGCTGTATCTGGGGGTGAAGGGGCCAGCAACATGGTGGTCCCAGCACATGCAGAAAGCAGCAGCCCGCTCCTCAGGGAGATTCAAAACTCATCGCCCCTCTGCTTCAGTCCCTCCACTGGCTGCCTGTCGGCTTCCATTGCCAGGGCAGGGCCCATGTCCTGATCTTGGAGACCAGCAGAGGGTAGGCGCTGAGCTCCCAGCGGCGGTCGCATCTCAGCCTGCGTTCCACCAAGACCTCCGCACTCCTCTGGACAAAGCAAGCTCACAAAGCCCAGGACTAAACGGGAGCCCTGGATGCCAACTGTTCTCTGTCACGGGGCACAGCTGGGTGCGAAACAAGCTCCAGAAGGCGTCAGACCATCCCAAGCTGAGCCCCCTCCGCTGGGGAACAGAGAAAACGCGTGATGGCCACCAGGGACCTCATCAAGCAAATCTAAACTTACGGGGATGCCATGCTGACAGGCACTATACTTTACATGGCAGGGGTCTGATCCTGCAGGAGGTCCTTGCTGTTTCAGCTGGGGCCCAATCTTGTGAGACGCCTCCTCGGTCCCTGACTCCACTGGGAGAGCAGATCTCAGCCCCCTGCACCTTCAGGCATGTAATGAGTGGGGTCATGTGTCAAGCAGCTGGCTCAGAACTGCCCAGTGCCACTCCGCTCCCTGCTCCCCCACACCTCACGCGACCAGGCCTGTGAGACGCCCAGCCTGAGCTGCAAAATGCTCTGTGTGTCAATATTGTGGGTGGGTTTATAGCAGCAGACATGTCAACCCAGCTTATGCTGGTGAATTCTGACACGTAGGGACTCTTCACATGCCCAGCATAGCTGCCTCATCCTCGCTACTGCTAAAATAACCCAAGGGCAACACTCTAAGAGCTGGGCGATGCCAGCGGAGACAGATTCAATTTCCTTTCAGCCTAATAAACACAGGATCCAACGGAGCATATTCGCCTTGGGCTAGAGGGGAGCCATCTTCTCTCGGCAGGAGACGTATCAGAACATCAGAGGGTTTGCTGGACAGGGGTGCCACAATAAATGGAAAAATAGCCGACCCTTCCTTACAAATAGCTTCATGTTTATTTTTCCTGCGAGTCTGACTTAAGCCCAGGTGGCTAGCGAGCCTCCGTACTTGAGAACAACATTGTAAACTCGGGTCTGTGCAACCTGGGCTTCCAGCCTCGTTTCCAACCCTGCACTTGAGCATCTGCTCTGTACCGTAGGCTTGGGCTTACAGTCGCTGGATCTGGGTCTCCCAGCCGTGCTAATGCGTCCACACTGCACCACGCAGACCCTCAGTCCCAGGTCTGCAGTTTGAGCAGTGTCCACACTGACCCACTCTCCTTGCAGGGTCTGCAGCCCTGGGTCCTCAACCTTTTACAGCCAAACCCCTTTGTCTCTTAGTCACTGGAAAGCCCTGTTTTCACCAGTCTATGCAAAGCACCTCTTGGGGTGGAATTTCTCTGGAGCGGTTTACAATCCTGGGGCAATCCTCCCTCTCCTCTCCCCCACACCGTTTTAGCTCCTGGGGGAGCTGTGGGACCCCTCCCCCACACAGGACCGTCAAGAGTGGGTTGGGGCCCCGGTGAAAAAAATTTTTTCGGGCCCCCCAGCAAGGGCAGACCAGCTAAACAGGGCTGACGAAGCCAGGGTAGCCAGGCCCCGGGCCCCCTTCCAGACCCCAGTAATTTGTACCAGCTTCCCCCTTGCCGGCCCTTTCCCCACCGAGCAGAACATAATCACACATAAACGGCTCATTAAAGTCACACAAGGATGGGGGACAGGGCCCATGCAAAGGTGTTTCATGCCCTAGGCGAAACTTCCACCTTGCGCCCCTCACCCGTGGCAGCTCCCCCCTCCACCCTGAGACGCCCCCCCACCTCAGCTCACCCCTGCTCTGCCTCCTCCCCGAGCACGCCCACTTCTCCCACCTCCCAGGCTTGCGGTGCCAATCAGCTTAGGCGCCGCAAGCCTGGGAGGTGGGAGAAGTGAAGTGGCCACGGTGTGCTCGGGGAGGAGGCGAGCAGGGGTGATCTGGGGCGGGGTGATCCCGTGAGTGCCCCCTCCCTTACTGGCTGCAGGCGGCCCTCCCCGTGCTCCCCTGCCCCAGCTCCCTCCACCTAAATGCTGGTGGCGACCGGGGCGGCTGAAGATCCGGCCGCCGCGGTCACTGCTGAAGAAAATGGTGCCCCCCAAATCCTAGTGCCCTAGGCGACTGCCTAGGTCACCTAGATGGTAGCACCGGCCCTGGTGGGGGAGCAGCACGTGTCACACCAGCTTCCAGGTGGAAACTCTGGCAGGTTTTAAAGTATTTCACATCTTCGCCTGGGGCCACTTCGCCTGGAGTGAGCGTGTGAAGGTTTGTCTACACCACAAAGAAAAACCCGCAGCACCGAGTCTCAGGGCGCGGGACAATTGACTGTGGAGCTGAAGAAGAGCAGTGTAGACGCTCCCGCTCAGGCTGGAGCCCGGGCGCCGAAACCCGGCCAGCAGGGAGAGTCACAGGGTGTGTCTAGACTCCACGGCGGTTAAAAACCAGCAGCTGGCCGGGGACAGCTTACTCCAGCTAGGGGCTGTTTAGTTGCAGTGTAGACGTCTGGGCTCCGGCGGCAGCTGAGGTCCGTGACCCTCCCACATTGCAGGCCAAGCCCGGAAATCTACGCTGCAGTAAAAGAGCCCCACAGCTTCAGCCCCGTGAGCCTGAGTCAGCAGGCATGGGCCAGCCGCGGGTTTTTAAACTTACCCTGGGCTGTTGCTTTAGACAGTTCTAGTTCCTTTGTCCGTTGGCCATCTTGAACCAGCTCAAACCCGTCTACACTATTTCCCCAAGGGCCAACACTTCAAAAAGACTGTCCCAAGACAAGGCGGGTGAGGTAATAGCGGCTATTGGCCCAAAAGAAATAAGGTTGGAGCTTACACAGAGCTCTTCTTCAGGTCTGGGAAACTGAGGCCACGTCTACGCTACCAGTTGTCAGCAAAACTGACGTCGGTCAGGGGTGTGACTATTGCACCTCCCTCAGCGACATAAGTTACGCTGGCATAAGTACGTGGCAGTGTGGCTGAGGTGTTTCTACAAGATGCTACCTGCCCTGCTCAGTGGGACCTGGAATCTGTTAGAATGAGATGTGTCAGAGCTACAAAATTCACTAAAGAACATGCAAACTCTGAACGCCCGCTCCATAGCGCACGGGGGGCTAGATCGGCCCCTCGGAGAAATAAGGGCCAGCTGCAAAATTTAGATCAAGATCTTGGTTCAGACTGCAAACCCCTCCCGGGTGTTAGGAGTGCAGGCTCTGGGGTTGGGTCAAGCTTGTTACAAAGACACAGGGCAGCTAGGATACCTGGATATGGGTTTTGAATTCGTGTGTGTGTGTGTTTGAATCAGGGCTTTTGGTTTCATCTCTACTAGAATAAGTCTTGTTTGCTGACTGCACTGTGGCTCCCCATCCCCTTAGCACAGGGGTGGGCAAACTTTTTGGCCCGAGGGCCACATCAGGGTTCCAAAACTGTGTGGAGGGTGACGTGGGGAAGGCTGTGCCTCCCCGAACAGCCTGCCTCCCCCCCCCCCCCATCTGCCCTCTGACTGCCCCACTCAGAACCCCTGACCCATCCAACCCTCCCTGCTCCTTGTCCCTTCACCACCACCCCGGGACAACACCCCCTATCCAACCCCCCTGCTCCCTGTCCTGACTGCCCTGACCCCTATCCGCCCCCGACCCAGAACCTCCCGCCCCATTCAACTGCCCCCTGACTACCCTGACCCCTATCCACCACTCCCCAGAACCTGCACCCCATTCAACTGCCCCCTGCTCCCTGTCCCAACTGCCCCCAGGACCCTCTGCCCCTTATTAACCCCCCTCCCACTCACCCACCACCCACCAGAGCACTGGCGGCATGGTGAGCTGAGGCGGCGGGGACAGCAGGGGAGGGGCCGGGGGCTAGCCTCCCAGGCCGGGAGCTCAAGGGCCGGGCAGGATAGTCCCACAGGCCAGATGTGGCCCACGGGCCATAGTTTGCCCACCTCTGCCTTAGCAAGTGAATGGACCAGATTTCATAATACCAAAGAGCTGATTGCTTTGGCAGTTATGGGCTCTTTCCAAAAAACGAGCTGGAGACATTAATGCAGAGCCGGTTATGTTCAGAAAGCCAAGCTGGGGGACGTGCTGATGAGCCAGGCCACCCATTGCTGCAGGAGAGCACGAAGCCTGACCTCAGCTGTCCCGGGTCGTGTTGTGACCCCTCGCCTGCTGCGGGTCACTGCGAAATAATCCTATAACCAGCCCATGGTGGTGCAACAAGTAACCAGAAACTCCGTTACCAAAGCAACTAATCCTGCGGCTCATGTCTAGTAACTGGAGCTTCTCTGCTTTCAGACACATTCGGCCTTGTGCATTGCAGCAGAGTGAAGGGCGATGCTACCTTGTCTCCCCAGTGACCCGGATCCTCCCCTCCTCCACCCCCTTGTGAGACCTTACAACAGAGCAGCCAGGAAAGAGGCAGCACCATAAAGCCCAAGCTGATGCCCTGCACATCTCTAGGAGGCCTGGGTGATAGGCAAGAGCTGTGGCGAGGCATCTTGACACCATTTCTTTGGAGTCATGATGCCCTATAAGGAGCATTTTGTGGTTCGTCCAGGAGAGGGGCAGGGGATTGTTGGTTCATGGAGTTGTCCATCAGTCCTCAGCACGTCCTTCTGACCTTCTCAGCAAGATCTGCTGTTGGAAAGGTCTCCGCTTGGGACCGTCCCTTTGAGGGCATCTCTTTTCCATTTGCAATTTACTGGGGAAATTCAGTCAGTCTTGGTAAGAGAGACCAACCAGGCCAGGTGCAGATTTCTAGATCCTCTGGCCGAGTCGGAGGCCAGCTGAGCTCAGCACAACAGGAAGGGCAGGTGCTCACAAAGGTGGAACTGCAGAGGGAAGGGCTCTTTAGCAGCTTAGGCCTCGTTCACCATGGGATTTTGCCCCCATTCCAGCCATCAGTATAGGAATACTAGTGCTAACTCTTGTGCCAAGCAGGCCAAGTCACTATTAACACCAGTTTCTAGCAGAGTTTAGTGCCACGGGTGCAAATCGAAGCTTTCCATTTCTGCGCTTGGAGTTGATCCTAGTGTCCCGTCACCAAAGCCTAGAATCAAGGCAAGCAAGGACATGAAACTTGCTGGAAAACACTCCAAGGAAAAAATAGCATTTTAAGGGTTCCTCCCAACGTCAGTACACCTCTACCCCGATATAACGCAACCCGATATAACATGAATTCGGATATAATATGGCAAAGCAGCGCTCTGCGGGGGCGGGGGGGCTGCGCGCTCTGGTGGATCAAAGCAAGTTTGATATAACGCGGTTTCACCTATAATGTGGTAAGATTTTTTGGCTCCCGAGGACAGCGTTATATGGAGGTAGGGGTGTACCTTCTTCCCAATCCCCTCATTGCTTCCAACATCTGAATCTTCACGCCTGAGACCCTGGTCCTTGTAACAAGGAATCCAAGTCTCCACAAAAACCAATGTCATTTGCCCAAACTCCTATGTACCGAAAAACGCCACAGCACTAACTCTTCACCTACCCTTATTCGTCTTCCCCACCCCATCTTCCCTCTGCAATGGCCTTTTCACTACTTTGCTTGATTTTTTAAAAACCTATTAAAAAAACCAAAACCAAACACCCATCAAACAACTCCCATCCCCAAACAACCTAATATTATAAACTACTGGGCCGTCACCTGGTGCCTGAGCTGTATCAAACAGCTAGCACAGGTGAGTGATCCTTAATGCCCTTGAAATTCACATGCCAATGCAGGCCTGTGCACTGAAAGGCAGCTTACTGTGATTTGACAGTTACAGAAGCCCTGGGGCAGGGCTTTCTTGAGCAGCGTGAAAACTTGGAGAGGCAGCTCCAGCTGCTAAATTCTGGCTTATAAATACCAGGTCAGCAGCAGTGCCAATTCCTCAACAAATGAGTTTTCTTTATGTTAATAGAGTCGCTGGAGGCCAGAATCCCTCCGCAATGCTCACCAGGAAAGCCCTCTCGCTGGCTCTCCAAAGGACAGGCGGAGACTCGGGACACGCGGGTCATGGCCTCCAGGAAGGTTGTGTATGGAAGTTCCAGGTGAATTGGCTACAGGGCCTTCAGCAAGCACAGAGAAGCATGATGCCTTTCAGAAACGTTCAGAGCAGAGACTGTTCTGCCCACCCACTGGCCCCTCTGCAGGTTTTAAGAACTTGTCTGTTCCTTAATCTAGTCCCATCAAACTCTGTAGAGAAACCCCATCTGCCTGGCCTCCTATCCACCTGTTGTTTCTTGTCCACCACGTACATCGCCTGCTCTTTCAGGCAAAGACCATTTTTCTGTTGTACAGCTCCTAGCACAATGGTCTTTGGCGATATACATAAATCATATTTACAGTCAGGGATTTTAGGGGAAAATCCCCAGCCCAGGCTATCACTAAAGAGAGCTGTAGTGTCAACAAAGCTTTTGTTTTTTCTCTTTTTAAGCCACATCATCAATTACCTGCCTGGGCCGTGAAATGGACAAATACTACACCCCCCCCCCCTCAGCTTCACCCGACTGCTGATACCACGTGGAGGGGCAGAGAGAGATGCAAAAGAGAAGAGAGAAAAGGGAATGAGAAGAGCATCATTTTTAGACAGCTGCTCGTATTAATTGTTTCTTTGGGCTGCCAACCCCTCCCCTAGCCCGCTCAAATCCTATAATTCATAATGCGCATCTGACCATGTGTTTGTAATAACCCCAACAGACAAAAGTTCTATAGAAACGCCCTCCTCTGACAGATTATTTTCTCCCCACTGGCTCAGGACGTCCAATAGAGCAGAAATAGAGCGACAGCGATTCCATTGTGCCTTGTCGTGGGAAAAAAAAAAAGTCTCTTTGCAGCGTTGCCAAGAGCAGTGGTGCAAGTGGAGCCCTGCGAGCGGTTAGGCTCCCGCTGCACAGACTGCAGGGGGAGTGAAAACCCATCAGGCTGGATTCTGCTAAACACTGGGGTGACGCCCTTGATTTCCAAGGAGTGGCCATGAACTTGGAGCAGGCTGGGGCAGTTGTAAACGGCAGCAAAAAGTTTCGCTCATCAGCTTTCATGGGAGCCATGGTGTGAAAAGTGTTTAGAAAACAGGGCCCAGCCTTCTGGAGCGGATGAGAAAACATCCGCTAACATTCCACTTTCCCTATGGATGCTCAACCTCCACTCCACCCCTTCGCCCAAGGCTCCACCCCTGCCCCACCTCTTCCACCCCCATTCTGCCCCCCTCCCTGAGCATGCCCTGCCCTCACTCCTCCCACCCCAGAGCCTCCTGCTTGCTGCTAAAAACTCGATCCGAGGCAGACAGAAGGTGCTGATTGGAGGGGTCACCGGTGGGTGCGAGGGCTGGGGGAGGAGCTGATTGGCAGGGCTGCTGGTAGATGCTGAGGACCCACTATTTTTTACCCAGCCCCGGAGCACCCACAGAGTCGGTGCCTATGATCTGGACAATAAAGGACTGCTATTACTTTTTTTTTTTTTTTTAATTCTCAGCAGCGTAGTGATGACTAAATTCAAACCAACCCCTTAACATCCTCTAAGTATCAAGGATCCCAAGCACATTCTTAAAAAGCCTGGTACATACACACACACAGCTCCCGCCAACTTCACTCGACGGGGTAGCGTGGTCTAGTGGACAGGGACTTGGGAGACCTGGGTTCATATCCCAGCTCAGCCTTAGGCTTCCTGTGTGACACTGGGCAAGTCACGCAGTCTCACCTGATATCTCACAGGGTGTTCCAAAGGGGGGGGGGGGGAGGGAAATCCATTAATCATTAGGATGCACTTGGGTACTATGGTGATGGGGGACCAGCTGGGTAGGGAGAATCTTAGAACTGTAGGGCTGGAAGGGACCTTGAGAAGCCATCTCCTATGCTGAGGCAGGACCACGTATATCTTCAGAATGTATGTCAAGTGTAAGAGGCCCCATACCATAAAAAATAAATAAATTATATATTCAATGTCCTTTCTGTGACAATAATTAAACACGAAAGCTTTATGGTTGCATAGACACAAAGGCAAACTTGTAAAAATAGAATAATCATCTAACTAAAACATCTTGCAAGATGCCTGTTTGCATTATAAAATAGTTTCAAATTAACATTTTCGTCTCCGATTTCTTAATTAGTAGATATGAAAACTTTATATCTACAGGAACACAGAAGCAGTTCCAGTTACACAGACCAGCTTACTTATTAGAAGCAACCTGCCGTATGTCTGTTTGCACATCACGTTAATTTTAAACGCATTTTCTTTCATGATTTTTGGAGAACAAAGTCACTGGTGATGTCCTCGAATGATGAGCTATGGAGTTCGTCACTTTCAATGCACAGAATGCTTAGGGCAGCTTGCTGCAGCAAAAGCTTTTTCTAGGCAGAGATCTCTCTTTGCATTCACTTCTCTATCCTCGGTCTCCCCCAGGACCACTAATTAATCTCAAGTAAACACCTTGGACACACAGAATGACAACAAGCTATATGCGCGAAAGAGAAAGAAAGAATTTTCCAGGAAAAAGACTGGTAATCTCCAGATAGGCACTGAGAAAGTCAGAAAACTAGCCTATATTCAAGCAAATATAATGAATATTGTAATAGCCTACAAATCATATATGCACAGTTTGAAATAACTTGCTCACCGAGTACTCAGAATATTTTGATACATCTTCCTTCACTTCTCTCAAAACACTCTATTTATCCTTTCATCAGCACTCTGATATTTACTGCGAAGGTTCCCGAAACTGACAGAGGGAAGCCAACACAAATTTATCCTCCTCAAGATCCACTCGACCCAAGTCCATAAGACAACCCCCTGCAAACTCAATCACGTGAAGCACGGCTAGCGCAGAAAGCGGCGTGTTTAGCAAGACACACAACTGTCCATATATACAGATCAGAAGAAGAACACACAAACACCTAAGAAAACGGAGAAAAACAGGAGCGAAGGCACTATACGACTGTGCGTCTGGACCTTAAACAAAAGATGGTGGCCTTCCGGCTATTACCAGCCAAGGGGGACTTTATATGTGATGTCACTCCTAGGATGAGTCCCATATGAGTATGAGCTTGCCAGGATTGCATCACAACACTGCCGTCTCCGACCTCACATTTTTCCTGGTTTTATCGGCAGTGAGATTTATTTATTGAAATAAGTTACGAAGGCACAGTCAGAATGTTACCAATAGCAGCTTGCCAACAAAACGCGGCCTTAGCAGAATTACTCATAGAAATACTAACTTTACAAGTGCCGTTATAGTTTCTTCCTCAGCCCTGACCTCCCACCTGTCAATAATGAACAATTAGTGACGGGTAAGGGTATTTGTGTAGGCAGATGTGTATATTTGTCATATTTGAACAAAAATGTCTATATCTAGAGAGAATCTCCCCCCACCCCGCCATATCTCCTTTGTTTATCAACCGATTTTGATAACCTTTGAAATGGAGTCAGATTTTTCTTTTTTAAAGGCCCCTCATATTGCAAGGCCCTAAACTGTAGCTTAGTTAGCTTATGCCTTAATCTAGCCCTGCCTGATAGGGGTTTGTCCAACCTGTTCTTGAAAACCTCCAAGGATGGCAATTCCACAACCTCTCTAAGTAACCTGTTCCAGTGCTTACATAGCCTTGAAGTTACAACGCTTTCCCTAATATCTAACCTAAATCTCTTGAGTTAGTGGACATGGAGAACAATAGATCACCGTCCTCTTTCGAACCGCCCTGCACATATTTGAAGACTGTTATCAGTCTTCTTCTCTTAAGACGACACGTGTTGAGTTTTTTCACCTTTCCTCATAGATCAGGTTTTCTAAACCTTTCATCATTCTCGTTGCTCCTCTCCAGACTCTCTCAAATTTGTCCACAGCTTTCCTAAAGAGTAGTGCCCAGAACTGGACACAGTTCTCTGGCTGAGGTCTCACCAGTGGAACAATTACCGCCTGTGTCTTACATACAACACTCCTGTTAATACATCCCTTTGTGCAACTGCATCGCATTGCTGGCTCAGATTCCATTTATGATCCACTCGAACCCCCACGTCCTTTTCAGTAGTATTCCTGCCTAGGCAGTAATTCCCCATTTTGTAGCTGTGCATTTCATTTTTTCTCTTCCAGTACAGTACTTCACACTGGTCTTTACTGAATTTCACCTTGTTGATCTCAGACCAATTCTACCATTTATCAAGGTCCCTTTGAATTTGGATCCTGTCCTCCAAAGTGCTTGCAACCCCTCTCAGTTCGGTGTCATCCATACATTTTTATAAGCATACTGAAAATATTGACCAGTACTAGAGCCAGGACAGACCTCTGCAGGACCCCGTTAGATATGTTCTCCCAGTTTGACAGCAAACCATTGACAACTCCTCCGAGTACAGTTTTTTAACCAGCTGTCCATCCACTTTATAGTAGTTTCATCTAGACTGCATTTCCCTGCTTTGCTTCTGAGAACGTCCCGTGGGACTGTGAGAGACAAGGTGGGGGAGGTAACATCTTTTATAGGATCAACTCCTGCTGGGCTGGAGAGAGTTATCTTGGAACCAACACGGCTACAACAACGCTGCACATGGGACTGAGCCAAAAGCCTTATTAAAATGGAGATAAATCATGTCTACTGCTTCCTCCCATTCCACTAGGCCAGTTTCCCCATCAGAAAAGGAAAAAGTCTGGCGTAATTTATTCTTGGCAAGTCCATGCTGGCTATTAGTTATCACCCTATTATCCTCTAGCTGCTTACAACATGACGTAGAGTGTTACTGTCGGACCACGTTTTTCCCCCTGATCATTTCAGGGCGCCATGGGTCCATTTCTGACGGAGAACATCGCATTTCCACTGTCCACGCAAAGGGTCTGCAAATCTAACCCATTCACAGACAGTGCCCAGCACGGCTGCTTTGCTTCATGCAAATATGTCTCTCTAAAGTCTTTAAAGCTCTGCTTCCCCAGGTTCACAGCGGCCTGGTTTTTAAAAGCCCAAGGGACTATTTGCCAGCACCATGGCAGAGGGCCAGGGAAAGTGCTGTTTGAAGGAGGAACGGAGCACCATCAGCCGTAAATAAGAGTTTACAATGATAACAATGGTTTATATTGGATTAAGAGAGCTCATAGCTGATGGCTGGCTGTTAAAAATATAGACAATATATCTCCTGGACCACAAAGGGACAGCTAAATGTTTATTCCCTTCCCAGCTTACCACCTGCTGACCAGCTGTTTTGCAGCATAGCTCTACCAGCTGCATGACATCTTCCTAGAAATAATATGTAACTCGTAAATAAAGTCATCAGAATTCCATAAGGATCACAGACGTGATGCATGGAGGACCATTCAGATCACTGAGCCTATCCATCTGTAAAGGCAGAGCACACTCCTCACACAGAGCCTGCATCAGATAGGACACAGGAGAACGGCCACACTGGGTCTGAGCAATGGTCCAGCCAGCCCAGTGTCCTGTCTTCCAACAGTGGCCAGTACCAGAAGCTTCAGAGGCAATGATCAGAACCTGGACACCCCAGCTCTGAATTTTGTGGCTTTGCCTCAATGCTGAAGAGCTGAACTAAAATCCCATATCGAACCACCCCCAATCACTGGGGTGTCAGTGACTGCTGGATTTGAATTTTGCAGCCATAATTACAAATTTGAGGCTGTCTGAGCACAGACCTTTAAAGCATCTACAAGTCTTTTTAGCCTGCTGCTGCACAGTGTGGTGTGTTGCCCGCAACCAGGGCAATGAAAGTGCTGGGCAGTCTGCCTGCAGCATACCCATTAGCAAATGAGGATTAATACTGGCCTCAGGGTAGCAGTGTGACCTAGTGGCCAGAACACTGGACTGGGCATCAGGAGACCTGGGTTCTATTTCCAGGTCTGTGTTTGGCTTTCTGTGTGACCTCCCTGGGCCTCAATTGCCTCATCTGTGAAATGGGGATAGTGATACTGAACTCCTTTAGCAAGTGTGTTGAGAGCCACTGATGAAGAGCACTAGATTAGAGCAAGGAGCTGCCACGAGGTGGCTGGTAATGAATACTTGAAGGGCTTTGAGATCCACGGACACGACACAAAGGCTGTCTCTAGATTAAGGAAATCCCCATCACTGCAAGTCACTACTGTGATGCACCCCTCTCGTAAAGACATGCTGCACTGGCACACAGAGGGGATTTATGCCAGTGCTGTTTGCTTTGGTGACTGGATTATGCTGCCCTGCTGCTGTATGCCCTTGCACAGTGCCGCGTGTTTATGTTAAGGACTTTGCCCTGGGATAATTGCATCAATCTGTTTGCACAGGTGCAAATTTCTTTAATGTTGCCAAGGTCAAAATCTTGTGTTTTCTCAAGCCACATTCAACCTAAGGAGCGGCTGGTGTCAGTGTCCTGGAAAGGGAAGCAGAGATTGCGTTTCCTGCAAACAGCTCCTTTTAGCAGTGGAGGACGGGCACAGCCAGCCAGCGACACCCATGGGAACAGAGTGCTCCACAGAGGGGTGGGGTGTGGGGAAATCCAGCTGGCATCTCCACCAAGGTTCACGGTGTTGTGATCCTTGGATGCCTTGCTACTTACATTATACAAGAACGAACGCCACAGCCACCACCCCGTTGACATAGCTCTCACCCCCCCAGGCACCTCCGAAGGCCACTAAGATACAAGTGAAGAGACTTGATTTTTTCTTTTTTTTAAAGTTGCATCTTACACCACTGGAAGTCCCAGGGACGTGGCAAGGTTGGGTCAGGCCTGCTCTGGAGCTGGCAAACCACTCCACCACCTCCTGCCCCAGCACATGCAGCAACAACATCAGAAGTGAAGGAATCCAGGGCTCAGGACTGAATCTGACTCTGGCACCAGCTGCTCCTGGGGCCATGACTGACTGACACCCACATCTCCCCCGCCCCCCCCCCCGTCACATGCTGGATTGCGATCCCCCAGGCACTGCTTAAGTAGCATTTAAGTGACCACACATTAAATAGGAGCTTGCTAGGGGAGGGGAGATGGGTGCAAAGGGGCGGGGTGGGGAACCCGTAACAGGGCAGGTGAGCTGCAGGAAGGAGGATGGGGCATTACAGCTACAAAGGAGAAATAAATTCCTTGTTGCGGGGAATGGGGGAGCAGCGAGCACTGGCTGAGTTCAGGAGGTGAAAGGTGCCTGGGTGCAGATGGAGCAGTGAGTGGGTGGAGCAGGGAGAGGTGCCAAGGGAAGGCTGCAGGGGCAGTGTGTTGGTGGGTGCAGTAAGGGAAGGGTGCTTCAGTGTAAGGGGTGGGGGGGGTAGGTACAGCAGAAGAAGGGTGCCTGGGTGCCCCGGGGCACAGTGAGTGTCTGCAACAGGGGAAAGGTGCCTGGGGGTGCAGTGTGTGTGGGGGGGGGTCACGTGGGGGTGTGTGGCAGGGGACGGGTCGTGCTTTGAGCAGGGGGTTGGACTAGATACCTCCTGAGGTCCCTTCCAACCCTGAGATTCTATGATTCTAAGGGTGCCTGGGGTTGCAGCCTGAGGGTGCAGTGTGTGTGTGGGGGGGTGCCCAGGTGCTGGGGTCA
The DNA here is from genome assembly GCF_016161935.1 of Mauremys reevesii. NCBI lineage: Eukaryota > Metazoa > Chordata > Testudines > Geoemydidae > Mauremys > Mauremys reevesii. Next base: position 4,135,069 of record NC_052643.1, read on the forward strand.
CACAGGTGGGTGCAGCAGGGGAAGGGTGCCCGGAGGCACAGGGGGGGAAGGGTGCCTGGGTTCTGGGGTCACCTGGGGGGTGCAGCAGGGGAAGGTTGCCCGGGTTCTGGGGTCACCCGGGGGGCACCGGGGGGGAAGGGTGCCCAGGGGCACAGGGGAAGGGTGCCCGGGTGCTGGGGTCACCCAGGGGGCACAGGGAGGGGAAGGGTGCCGGGGGGCTGGGGTCACCGGGGGGGTGCAGCAGGCGAAGGGTCCCCAGGGGCACAGGGGGGGAAGGGTGCCCAGGTGCTGGGGTCACACAGGTGGGTGCAGCAGGGGAAGGGTGCCCGGGGGGTGCAGCAGGGGAAGGGTGCTGGGGTCACCCGGGAAGGGTGCCGGGACGCTGCCCCGAGGGTGCTGGGGTCACACAGGTGGGTGCAGGGGGGAAGGGTGCCCGGGGGGTGCTGGGGTCACCCGGGAAGGGTGCCGGGACGCTGCCCCGGGGACCGACACTCACCCGTACACGTCGGCGGAGATCTGGGTGCCCAGCACGGACACCGCCTCCATGCGGCTCCCATACTGCAGCCGGAGAGTCCGATCCCGCAGCATCTCCCCGCTCAGCAGCCCCCGGCCGCCGCTCGCTGCTGCCTCCCGCGCGTCCGGCCCCACCTGCCGCCAGGTGCGTCCGAGCCCGAGCGGCTCCCGCGGCAGCGAGCCCCGGCTTATCCCCACCGGCCCAGACACGCCCCCTCCGCCCCTAGCGGGCCCCCAGGGAGCCAATCAGCGGCAGCAACCTGCCCCCAGGGTGGGGCCGGCTCCGGGCTGAACTTCGCCTTTATTTTTAAACAAGGGAAGTTTTGGACAATTTCCCCCTCGTGTAACCCCCGTCTCCATTTCCCGCCCCCATCGCCCGGGGGCTGCAGCCACACTACAGAGGACGTGAACATGGGGGCGGGGTACAGACCCCAGACAGCTCCAAGCCCCAGGCAAGGGGCTCCCCCCACTGTCCCAGACTCAGACCACAGTTGAGCTGCAGACCGATTCCCTCTAGAATCTCAGGGTTGGAAGGGGCCTCAGGAGGTATCTAATCCAACCCCCTGCTCAAAGCAGGACCAATCTCCAGACAAATTTTTAACCCAGTTCCCTAAAAAGCCCCCTCAAGCAGTGAACTCACAACCCTAGGTTTAGCAGGCCACTGCTCAAACCACTGAGTTCTCCCTCCCCCCAAATCAACTACTCTCCCAGTCCAGCACACTGGCCCAGACAGAAATCTGGGGCCACTCACGCTCTTAATCCAGTCCAAGATCTTCCTCCATAATGACATTGCTGCACAAGTATCACCTAGGAAACTTGAACCTGGCACAGTCCCTGGCGGCAGTGCAAGCAACATGCAAGAGTGTGCCAGGGTTGGGTGTGGTCTGCTTAGCATCTGAGAGTCCTTAGCTGGTGGCAGGTGCTGGGGTCACATGGGGGGGGGGGGGTTACTTCAAAATCAGCCACCATCTCTTTCCTTCCTCCTCCAGTGTGGTGCTGGTCTTACTAAGCAGAGACCAGTTGTCTGATGATTTGAGGAAGTCTCTCTCTCAAAACAGTCACATTTTTTAACACTAAAGTTAAAGGGACAGTGTTATAGCTAAAAGCTGTGTTTAGGGGAAAAAAAGCAGCAAGATGAATATCTCTGGTGTGTGGGGCAGCTGGTAATTCATCCATTACTGAATCATTTAACAGGCACTAAGTATAGGGATTTTCTCTTTTGTTATTAGTGTCATTTGATGAGTTTATTAATGCTCAAGTTGAATATATCTTTTTGAAACATACTTTAAAAAGAAAAATGTCTTCCCTGGGTTACAGGAGAACCAGCTTTAAATGATTAAACCTGAAAGTATTTTAGAAGCATCCAAAGATCCCAGTCAGAACTGAGACCCCTTTTGGTCCTAGATGCTGTGTAAACACATAGCAAAGAATCGTTCCTGTCCTGAAGAGTCTGGGTCCCTGATCTGCAAACATGCCCTGTTTGTACCCAACTCTAAACATACGATTTTTAATGTCATTTCTTGTGTGCAAAATTAAGAACATGAATAAGTGTTTGAAGGATCAGGGCCTAACTTAAGAGAAACAGCCGCAGCAAATGCATATCAGACAATATGGAAAGGGGAGGGAAAACAAGGGTATTAGAAAGAAGGCCACGTTTACACAGTCTGGCTTTGTGCACAGTTTAGTGGTTCTGAAGCCTTCAGGAGTTATTTTCCTTTGTATTTTAATACATATAAGATCAGCAATCCCCACTGGTTCTCTACTTAGCCACTCAGCTGATGATTTCTTGTAGGCATCACAGCAGCAGTGGGTCTAGAGGAAGGATCTGATAGGACAGGACTTGCTGGACTAGTTTGGGGAAGATGTTCCCTATTTAAGGAGAGGTCTGAAAATAACCACAGAGAGGTTGGCAATGAAAATAGTCACATTTTAGTCAATTTCGTTTCCGGATACCCATGCCCTAGCCGCAGTGATCTAATCCAGTGGCTCTCCATCTTTCCAGACTACTGTACCCCTTTCAGGAATCTGATTTGTCTTGTGTGCCTCCCTCCCCCATTTCACCTCACTTAAAAACTATCAAAGGGAGAGCCGTGTTGGTCTGGATCTGTAAAAAAGTGATAAAGAGTCCTGCGGCACCTTATAGGCTGACAGAAGTATATACAAAAACCTGTAGGAGAACACTTCAACCTCCCTGGACACACAATAGCAGATTTAAAGGTAGCCATCCTGCAGCAAAAAACCATCAGGACCAGACTCCAGAGAGAAACTGCTGAGCTTCAGTTCATTTGCAAGTTTGACACCATCAGCTCAGGATTAAACCAAGACTGTGAATGGCTTGCCAACTACAAAAGCAGTTTCTCCTCCCTTGGTGGTCACACCTCAACTGCCAGAAGAGGGCCTCATCCTCCTTTATTGAACTAACCTCGTTATCTCTGGTCTGATTCTTGCCTGCATATTTATACCTGCCTCTGGAAATTTCCACGACATGCATCCGATGAAGTGGGTATTCACCCACGAAAGCTCATGTTCCAATACTTCTGTTAGTCTATAAAAGGTGCCACAGGACTCTGTCACTTTTTGCTTACAAAATCAGTCATAAAAATACAAAAAAAAGTGTCTCACCACATTATTACTGAGAAATTGCCATAATAGAGGCTCAACTTAAATGTACACCCTAAATTTAAAAAAACATAGTAAAAGAACCAAAGAAGTGCCACCATGGCTAAACAAAGGAGATGAAGCCGTGAGAGACAAAAAGGCATCCTTTAAAAAGTGGAAGTTAAATCCCAGTGAGGAAAATAGAAAGAAGCATAAACTCTGGCAAATGAAATGTAAAAATAGAATTAGGAAAAAGAATTTGAAGAACTAGCCAAAGACTCAAGAAGTAATAGCATTTTTTTTTTAATTAAAGTGCATCAAAAGCAGGAAGCCTGCTAAACAACCAGTGGGGTCACTGGACATCGAGGTTCAAAAGGAGCATTCAAGGATAATGCCATTGCAGAGAAACTAAATGAATTTTTTGCATCAGTCTTCACAGCTGAGGATGTGAGGGAGATTCCCAAACCTGAACCTTCTTTTTAGGTGACAAATCTGAGGAACTGTCCCAGACTGAGGTGTTATTAGAGGAGGTTTTGGAACAAATTGATAAGCTAAACAGTAATAAGTCACCAGGGCCAGATGGGATTCACCCAAGATCCCTGAAGGAACTCAAATGTGAAACTTCAGCACTACTAACTGTAGTTTGTAACCGATCATTTAAATTGGCTTCTGTACAAAATGGCTGGAGGATAGCTAATGTGACTCCAATTTTTAAAAAGGGCTGCAGAGGTGATCCTGGCAATATCAGACCTGTACGCCTAACTTCAGTATCAGGCAAATTGGTTGAAACGATAAGAATGAAATTGTCAGACACATAGATTAACAATTTGTTGGGGAAAGTCAACCCAGTTTTTGTAAAGGGAAATCATGCTTCACTAATCTACTAGAATTCTTTGAGGAGTCTAAATTAGCTGTTACCACTCAAGAAAGATCTTGGAGTCATTGTGGATAGTTCTCTGAAAACATCCACTCAATGTGCAGCAGTGTCAAAAAAGCTACAGAATGTTGGGAATTATTAAGGGAGAGATAAGACAGAAAATATCATATTGCCTCTATATAAATCCATGGTATGCCCACATCTTGAATACTGTGTGCAGATGTGGTCGCTCCATCTCAGAAAAGATATATTGGAATTAGAAAAGGTTCAGAAAACGGCAATAAAAATGATTAGGAGTATGGAATGGCTTCCAAATGAGGAGAGATTAATAAAACTGGGACGTTTTAGCTTGGAAAAGAGATGGTTAAAGGGGGGGGGAATACGATTGAGGTCTATAAAATCATGACTGATGTGGAGAAAATAGACAAGGAACTGTTATTTACTCCTTCTTATAACACAAGAACTAGCGGTCATGAAATGAAGTTAGTAGGCAGCAGGTTTAAACAAATAAAAGGAAGTATTTTTTCACACAATGCACAGTCAACCTGTGGAACTCCTTGCCAGAGGATGTTGTGAAGGCCAAGACTATAACAGGGTTCAAAAAAGAACTAGATAAGTTCATGGAGGATAGGTCCATCAATGGCTATTAGCCAGGATGGGCAGGGATGGCGTCTCTAGCCTCTGTTTACCAGAAGCTGGGAATGGACGAAAGAGGATGGATCACTTGATGATCACCTGTTCTGTTCATTCCCTCTGGGGCACCTGGCATTGGCCACTGTCTGAAGACAGGATACTGGGCTAGATGGACCCTTGGTCTAACCCAGTATGGCCATTCTTAGGTTTTGATGCTTACTTTCTCATTTTTACCATATAATTATAAAATAAATCAATTGGAATATAAATATTGTACTCACATTTCAGTGTATAATATATTGTCTATATGAAATTTTAGTTTGTACTGACTTTGCTAATGCTTTTTATGTAGTCTGTTGTAAAACTAGGCAAATATCTAGATGAGTTGATGTACTCCCTGGAAGATCTCTGTGTACCCCCAGGGGTACACATAGGGTGACCAGATGTCCCAATTTTATAGGGACAGACCAGATTTATGGGTGTTTTTCTTACATAGGCTCCTATTACCCCCCCCGTCCCGATTTTTCACATTTGCTGTCTGGTCACCCTAGGTACACGTACCCCTGGTTGAGAACCACTGATTGAATGTTGCAGTTGTAAGATCTACAGGGAAATGATGTTCCTTTAAAAGCTGTTTCCACTGGCATTTTTAAATAAATAGAAATGTTTCTGACTGTTGATTTATATTTTAACAAAATACAAGGCCAAATTTGACCTGACAGAATTGCTTTAAATATTTCCCACTCACCTCAATGGACATTTCACTTATCTCAAAAATTCTTTTTGTCAAGGATGAGTCCTCATCTGGTTAAAGTGTCCGGTTTGTTTCTCAACACTGGGGAAGTTTATCCTTCAATTTCAAAGTTAAAAAAAAAGTACTTATTGTATTTAAGTGGTTCAGAATATTGTCTATTCATTTCCATAGTTTTTGTCCTGAAAGATCTCAGACCACGTCACAAATGATGTACATACAACACCACTAACATGCAACAACTTCTGGGGGAGGAGACCACTAACCAGAACACATCACCTCCATAGTGGGGAAATTTTACTCAAGCACACTAAGACAAATTGTGCCATCTATCACACAGAGCAGACCTTGACTGATTTTTTTTAAAGTGGTCTGTAGACAACCAGACTCACCCCTGCAGCGCCTCCTGCTGGTCTCTCAGGGAATTAGCTCAATTCAGTTCCAGAGCACCCTCTGCAGGCCAGTGATCCGCCTGGCCTCTGGCCCCCATGTTCCTCCCTGGACCTGGTGCCCTTTTACATGGGGTGCTGCCCCCTGGCAGTAACCCACCAATCTGGGTCTCCCCTCCCTGGAGAACCCCCAACCCACTATCCCCACTTTGCCTCAGTTTTGGCTACTGCCCAGTCTCCATCTAGCCCCCGTTCACTGGGGCAGACTGCAGTATTAGCCACTCATCACAGGCAAAGGGGTTTGGACCTACTACCTCTGGCTACCCATGGGCTTACCCCTGCAACCCCCAGTACCTCTTAGCCTTATGCTAGGCCGCAGCCTGGGGCTTTCCAGGCTAGAGTTCCCCAGCCCTGCTCCACACAGGTACTTTGTCTCTAGCTCCCTACAGCCAGGCCCTTCTCCCTCTACAGGCAGGCCAGGGGGGACTATCTGGGCTTCTAGCTCACAGCCTCTTATAGGGGCCAGCTGGGCCTGATTGGGGCATGGCCACAGCAGAGCCAGCTTTCCTCAATCAGCCCAGGCTTCTTGCCCCAGCAACAGCCCCCCTCGTAGGGCTGTTTTAAGCCCTTCAGGGCAGGAGCAGAGGACCACCCTGCTACATGGTCTCTCTTTCTCTCTCTCTCTCTCTCTCACACACACCCTTTGTTCTCCTTGGCTATGATGCAATCAGAATGCTTCAATGGAATTATTTCTCTAACATCCCATCATACCAAATAGGAATATATAATTACCCCCTAGTGATTTGAGAACCAACCAACCAAAAAAACAAAACAAAACCCCTAGCATTAGGGATGAAGTTTCCACTCTAAGTTTAATTTTTCTTTGTCTGATTTTCCATCAGCATCACCCCCAAATCCCATTAAAGCCAACATGGGCTGGAGATAATCAAAACCTTTGATTAAAAAAATAAAACCAGGCTCTCTTTAATTGAGCAGAACAACTTTCTTAAAAAAAAATATCTTCCAAAAATTTCCTTTTTGTATGAGTTCAGGAGAGGACAGACAGGTGAGTAGCAGCCACCTGACTTCGGGTCATTTCAGTCAGCTGGAGTAAAATTAGGTGTTGAAAGAAGATTTTGGCAGCTTGGGGCTTTCTGAGCTGTGCCAAAATAGTGGATGAAAATGCCATTATTAAGAGATAATGTCAGATCCCTGCAACAGGGATGGTCCTTGGTTGATAGCAATGAAATGCAGAGCCAGAGCCAGAGCATTTATGGAAAAGGAATGCCCAAGCATAGCTGGATCACTGCTCTTTCGACAACATTCTGTTACAATGAGGCCAACAATGGAGGGAGATGTCATTGTTCATTGTGCTTGGCGGATGTCACTTCTGAGGAGTGACAAGCACTGTGCACTGTTTAGGAATAACTACATTCTGATTGGCTTCGGGCACAAGATTAGTGTGATTCAGCCAATCAGGGAGCAGCTTAGCCATAGAAGTATGGAACACACACATGGCTAGCCGACATCTACTTTTTTTGTTTTCCATTGAACTCTTCTCAGCCAAGAGGTGATGTCAGCAGAGACTTGCTGACCAGCCCCTGCTTCATCAGCTGTAACAAGGAAGTTTGTCTGTTCCAAGGAGATTAAATACTCAGCATTGGTAAAGAGAGGCTATTCATATAACAGGAATATCCTCCTCAGTGCTGTAGCTATGGGTTCCAAGTCCATTGCTGGTTTCCATGGAAGTCTTCAAGTGATCCTGAAAGGTTCTGGAGCCTTAAAGACGTCCTGGAGCTTTTGGGATTGGGTGGGGGGTTGGAGGCTCCAGAACTTTTGGGGTTTGGGGAGGCCCTGGTGCTTTGGGATTTTGGGTGATTTCAGAGGCCCTGGAGTTTTGGGGATTTTGATGGGATCTTCATTAGAAATTGGATTATCTGCTCTTGCTAACGAATACAGAGGTCCCCAGGAAGAGGACCTGGTGGGTGTGGGGAGGAAAGATGGTCTTGCAGTTAAGGTACTGGACTGGGACTCGGGAAGGATGGGTGTGGCCTTGGGCAAGTCACATGGCCAGTTTTCAAAAGAACTCAGCAGCCTTGATTTTATCACTTCATTAAGAACAGCTGGGGGCTGAGTGTGTCTACAAATGCAGTCACTTTAAAATAAAATATATGCAGATATACCTATCTTATAGAACTGGAAGGGACCCTGAAAGGTCATTGAGTCCAGCCCCCTGCCTTCACTAGCAGGACCAAGTACTGATTTTGCCCCAGATCCCTAAGTGGCCCCCTCAAGGAGTGAGCTCATAACCCTGGGTTTAGCAGGCCAATGCACAAACCACTGAGCTATCCCTCCCCCCCCACTGCCTGTTGGTGCTCTGGCAGACAGCACTAGGGTGATATCCCTGTAAATGGTCTAAGACCCTCTCTCTGTGCTATATCTTAGAACCCACCCAAAGGCAGCCAGGGCAGCCGTGTGTATCGAGCTGCTGTGTGCAGTGAGCAAACACAGTTGTTTGGGACCCCACGCTGCCGCTGTGATTTCTTGGTGTGATTTTTGTTATGTCTGAAGCACAAGACACAAGGGGTGCCTGAATGCTAGGAGTTCATTCAGGGATCTGGCCCGACACCGCTGTGGCTATGTCTACACTATAAGCGAGGGGGGTGAGTCCCCTGCTCATTTGCACAATGGAGCGAACAGGAGGATAAATAGCAGCATAGCCTCAGTAGCATGGATAGTAGCAGCTGAGGCATGGCTTAGCCATACCAAGTACCAACCTGTCCGAACTAGCAGAAGTATGTGTCCACGAGCAGAGGAGTCATACCCCTAGCTCATAGTGTAAACGCAGCCTTTGTGTCTCAGTTCCCCTTTTGGAAAATGGAGGTACTAATGATATTTCCCCACCTCACAGAGCTGTTGTGAGGATAAATTCAGGAATGAATGTGATACGCACTGCAGCGAGGAAGACCAGATAAACACTTAGAGAGAATGGCTAAAGCTATTTTTACGTGTGGTCACCATAATTTTGTAAGAACAATTTTTTAAAGCAAACCCAACAGTTATAAAAGGGATTCATTTTAGTGGGGCTCACTCACTGCCCACTTTTAGCTCTTTAATTATAAGCTGGCAGGTGTAAAGGGAAATCATGCCTCACTAATCTATTAGAATTCTTGGAGGGTGTCAACAAGCATGTGGCCAAGGGTAATCCAGTGCCTATAGTGTACTTGTACTTTTTGAAAGCTTTTGACAAAGGTCCCTCACCAAAGGCACTTTAGCACAGTGAGCTGTCATGGGATAAGAGGACAGGTCCTCTCATGGATCAGTAACTGGTTAAAAGACAGGAAACCAAGAGTAGGAATAAATGGTCAGTTTTCACAATGGATGGGGTGTCCCCCAGGGATCTGCACTGAGAACTGTGCTGTTCAACATATTAATAAATGATCTGGAAAAGGGGGTGAACAGTCAGGTGGCAACATTTGCAGATGGTGCAAAGGTTTCAGAGTGGTAGCGGTGTTAGCCTGTATCAGTAAAAACCACGAGGAGTACCACAAGTACCACCTTAGAGACTAACACATTTATTTGGGCATAAGCTTTCTTGAGCTAAAACCCACTTCATCAGATGCATGGAATGGAAAATACAGTACACACACACACACACACACACACAAAGAGATGGGGGTTGCCTTACTAGTTCTAATGAGAAAATTCAATTAAAGTGGGCTATCATCAGTAGGAGGGGAAAAAAATCACTTTTGTAGTGGTAATAGTTAAGTCCAAAGTTGACTGCAATGAGTTACAAAGGGATCTCCTAAAACTGAATGACTGGTAACATTAACAAATGCAAAAAAAAAAAAAAAAAAAAAATTAAAGAAAGAAAATGCACACTGGAAAACATAATCCCAACTATACATACTGTGGTAAAGTTCCTCTTCTACCTTGGTGGGTCCTGCACTTATTGGCAGATTTGCTCACCTCAGTGATCTTCCCCTCTGGTGGAACCCACAGTCTAGGTCAACTCCTCCTGTGTCTGATCAGGAGTTGGGAGGTTTGGGGGGAACCCAGGCCCACCCTCTACTCCGGGTTCCAGCCCAGGGCCCTGTGGATCGCAGCTGTCTAGAGTGCCTCTTATAACAGCTGCATGACAGCTACAACTCCCTGGGCTACTTCCCCATGGCCTCCTCCAAACACCTTCTTTATCCTTACCACAGGGCCTTCCTCCTGGCGTCTGATAATGCTTGTGCTCCTCAGTCCTCCAGCAGCACACCCTCTCAGCTCCTTACACCTCTTGCTCCCAGCTCCTCTCACACACACACACGCCTCACTGACTAACTGGGAGGCTTTTAACTAGTTCCAGCCAGCCTTTGGTTGGCTTCAGATGTCCCAATCAATGTAGCTATCTCCACTGCCTTCTAGAAGGATCTTAATTGGCCCCAGGTGTCTTGATTAACCTGGAGCAACTGCCATTTGGTTACCATGGTACCAGGGATTTGTTTAGCCTGGGGCTAACATACCTGTTCCTTACTACTTTACCGTAATCATCTGGCCTTGCCTCATCACAATACAAAGTGATGGCATCTAAATTAGTTGTTACCACTCAAGAAAGAAATCTTGGAGTTATCATGGATAGTTCTCTGAAAACATCTGCTCAATATGCAGTGGCCATCGAAAAAGCGAACAGAATGTTAGGAACCAATAGGAAAGGGTTAGATAAGATGGAAAATATCATAACGCTACTATATAAATCTATGTACACCCATGTGCAGTTCTGGTCTCTCTGTCTCAAATATGTATTGGAATTGGAAAAGGTACAGAGAAGGGCAATAAAATGATTAGGGGTATGGAACAGCTTCTGTACAAGATATTAAAAAGATTGGGACCTTAGAGGTTTTTAAGGCCTGGCTTGACAAAGCCCTGGCTGGGGTGATTTAGTTGGGGTTGGTCCTGCTTTAAGCAGGGGGGTTGGACTAGATGACCTCCTGAGGTCGCTTCCAAACCTAATCTTCTATGATTCTATATTCATCTTAGAAAAGAGATGATTAAAGGGGAATAGGATATAAGTCTATAAAATCATGAACGGTGTGGAGAAAATGAATACAGGAAGTGTTATTTACTTCTTCACATAACACAAGAACTGGGGACACCCAATGAAATTAATAGGCAGCTGGTTCAAAACAAACATAAGGAAGTACTTCTTCACACAATGGTCAACCAGTGGAACCAGGGTGACCAGATGTCCTGATAAAATCTGGACTGTCTCAATATTTAACCCTTTGTCCCGCGTTCCAATCGATGTATGCTTGGGACCCTGTTTGTCCGATATTCGGTGGGGCTGAGTGGGGAGGGGACGGGACCTGGGGCAGAGTGGGGGCGGAGCCTGGGAGGAGCGGGGGTGGACTGTGGGCAGGGCTGATGGCACCCCAATGTGTCCCGATATTTTACTCTTGTGATCTGGTCACCCTATGTGGAACTCATTGCCAGGGGATGTTGTGAAGGCCAAAAGTATAACTGGGTTTAAAAAAAAAATTAGATAAGTTCATGGAGGATAGGTCCATCAATGGCTTTTAGCCAACCCCACATTCTGAGTGACCCTAAACCTCTGACTGCAAAAAGGTGGGACTGGAGGACAGGGAATGGACCACTTGATAATTGCCCTGTTCAGTTCATCCCCTCTGGGGCGTCTGGCACTGGCCATTGTCAGACTACAGCATGCTGGGCTAGACACACCATTGGTCTGACCCAGTGTGACCATTCCTATGTTCTGATTTCAATTCTAGGGGGGAAGCGAGGTGTCATTCTTTTATATTCTAAAATGGTTGTAAAATCCGTTGACACGAGACTGTGGAGGAGGAAACCCCCACAGTTTCTCACACTAAATCCTCCCACTGTTAGGTATTCAGGAACTGTCGTCAGACGTCACCGGTGTCACTGCTCTGCTCTGTTCAGCGTTGATACCAGTCGGCTGCGTGTGTGTTCCCCCTGTGCGCTGCCCCGGCTCTGCAGATCGCTGACACAGCAGAGCCCGGGAGACCCCCAATGACCACAGACTCCGATAAGGTACGAAGGCACCTGGCCAGGTTTATTGCCAAACGAAACACAGTTCTAGCTCCCCGGATCAGATGTCTACAGTTCTGCTAGTACATATGTGCTCCCTGACAATGGACCGGCTCAGTCAGTGGCGGGACTTACCACTGCCCCCTAGGCCAGACAAAGACAATTCTTCAGGGGCGCACTTTTATACACAGGTACAAACAAGTTACACATCACTCCCAGCATATAGAGGTGCAACCCGTCTATGTGTTAGGGTGCCGCCCCTCACCTTGTACATGTTGGTTCGAACAAAACAACTCTATCCTATTACCCTCCTGCCCCTGCCTTTAGGATGGCTCAGCCTGTTCCTTGTTATCTATTTGGAATGTGCTTGTACCGGAATGTTCTGGTACCATCCTGGCACATGTTTATATTATTAATGCTTAGGACCTTTTAGGCATGTATATATTTGCAACATCAGCCTTTGTCTTGCCAGCTTCTGTGAGCAGGGCCTGCCTCTGGCTCACAGCTTAACTTTTCTTTATGTTAGCAAAGTCTTGACCATTACTTTAGTTCAGGCCTTAGGCTTCATACCAGGCCTCTGATACAAGGATTTATATTTCAGGGCCTCATCTTACTACAGGAACATATGAAATTAGTGAATCTTAAACAAGAGGCGTTTGGTAAATAAAATGACAAACTCTAGACACAAACAAATAGGTTTCCACACAGCTTGCATCCCAGCTTTGTCTCCCTTGTTTACCAGGGATGCCACCCTGCTGGAAATTCTATAAAGCTGAACAGCATAGTCAAAGTATACATATATTTACAGGGGAGACGCATGTCTTACAAATTCAACCCTGAGACATTTGTTCTCTACCAAGAGGCAGAATTCAAGATTTCACAGTGAGAGACTGATAGCCCTGGCTAGAAACAGGCGTGACATACTGGATCCACTTTACAATCCATGGCTGCATATGTATGCAGGGAATTCTGGCCACTTAATAGCCTAGAGGTCAATGGAGCAGGAAGTGAACTTGTGATCTTCCACTCTGAAAACACAGCTCCACTTGAGCACTAGAAGAGATTCTTCTAGATTGCAGCCATAGCTTGTCATGGTCTACTCAGGCCGATCTCTCCAGGGCTAACAGCCCCACCCTTGTGAAGAGGGCCATGGGATCTTTCATTACCCCATTTCAAAAGCTCAGACTTGTGTGCATAACTCTCAGTGGAATACAATAAGGACCATCACGTGAAGAAGAAGAAGAAGAAGAAGAAGAAGAAGAAGAAGAAGAAGAGGGCCATCTACTGAACCACGACCCTCTGCCCTTGTAGCTGCTGGGTTTTTCTAGGAGGTGTCCCAGCTCACTACTGGCTAGACTCTTCCCTTCTTAACTTTCAAGCTGTGGTCTTTGTAAGTGGCTGGGGAGCAGCCTCAGGGACCCCTAATCCAGGGGACAACTCTAACAGAATGTCCCTCCGGCAGGGTAAGTCTTTCAAGCTGCGTCGCTGGCAGGTGCCCATCTGTGGGAATGAGGCCTGATGAGTTATTTCCTCTTCAGATGCAGCAAAAGCAGAAGTGGCTAAAGAACCCCCCCGGTTGAACAACTGGTGATTCATGTGACCAGCGCTGAGCTGTGGAGCCTGTCAGTTGGAAGGGGCTGATTAAATCCAGCCTAGTTCGGGAAGGACCAAACGTTAATTACCAGGCTGAATGGCTGGAGAGTGGCCAATGGGTCCTGCTGCTAGTTGAACAGATATCAGGTCAGCACCCCATTAAAGGGCAGCCCCAGCAGCCTGGTTAAGAACTGAAGGGCAGTGCAGACCAAGCTGCCCTCTTTTGTCTGAGGACAACCCGGTGAGGGGGTGTACGAATCCCATGCTGGGTGAGGGCTGCTCCATGTGTGTATGTGCCAGGAGGAAGCTGGGATTATAAAAGAGAAAACGGTAACCCAGAACATGGGGGAGGATAAAACGAACTCCTAGCCCCTCAATACACAGAGTTCCTGCATCCGGAGCGAAGTGCCCCCCATTGTGTATGCTCCTGGCTGAGACGGAGCACATATTCCTGGGGTCAACAGATTGGGGGGGACACCTGACAATAGCCTTTCCCAGGCTGGGAAATACCCTGAACTGTGCATGCTGGGAAACACTCTGCAAGCAATGCCACCAGCTCCCAGTGGCCACTAGGTGTCGCCTGGGCACATCACAGCTGCTCAGAACTAGCTGGGATGTGGAACAATTCAGATGGGGGAACTGAATTCTCTATTTGCTGCCCAGCCCATCAGGAAGGTGTCCCCAGGCCCTTTGCTGTAGGGGGAAGGAGGGGAAGGAAGAGGGTGACTGACAGATTCAGCTGTGGGATTCCTATTGCTTGTCTGCTCTCCAGACCCCACCCTCCGCTGAGAGTGCATCACCATATATTATATGGTAAAATGAACCTAGGGTGACCAGATAGCAAGTGTGAAAAATCGGGACAGAGGTTGGGGGGTAATAGGCAGCTATGTAAGAAAAAGCCCCAAATATCTGGACTGTCCCTATAAAATCAGGACATCTGGTCACCCTAAATGAACCATAACCTCCCCCCCCCCAAAACTGTCTATCTTAGACCCCCAGGCTCAGCTGCCGATAGGATGCTGGCACCACTCAGCCGTACACTTTATTTCCAGCTGATGCAACCATGGTCTCTACTAGAATGGCCACAGGAAGTCAGTTCTTGAGTGAAGAGACCCTGGCTGCAGCTGAGTCCTGGCAAGACCAAAGTGATGCTGCTCACAAAGGGGAGACCCTTCAAAGAGGTGGCCAAGACATCGTCTCCACCTGCCATCGAAGGCTTTGGCCTCAGGGTCCTGTCTGTCTCCTTGCTAAGCTAGCTCCTGGCGCCGAGGGCTCTGAGCACCCATTTGGCTCGGGTGTGCGTTTCATCCTGGGAGACGCACGGTTTGAAAAGCTCGCCGAAACCTCGCTCAGCTCTGGCATTGTTCTATCCACCTCTGGTGCTGGCGGAAAGCCAGGGCCACCCAGAGGATTCAGGGGGCCTGGGGCAAAGCAATTTCAGAGGCCCCTTCCATAAAAAAAAGTTGCAATACTATAGAATACTAGATTCTCATGGGGGCCCCTGTGGGGCCCGGGGCAAATTGTCCCACTTGCCCCCCCCTCGCCCCGGGCAGCCCTGCAGAAAGCTCTCCCCAGCACAGCTCTTGCAGTGGACTAATCTGGGGAGAACTCCTAGTGTTCAAATTGGTTTCATTGCTGATCTTTCGATCGAGGCCAAACCTGCCAGGATGTGTCCCAGACGGCACCTCTCGGGCGCCCCTTGTGTTCAAGTTGGTGCCATCCATTAGGAGGGGCTGGTTCCTGGGGCTGGAGCTGGGCACAAGGTTTTGATCTTTCAAAACTAAAATGGGGGGTGGGGGGGAAGAAATTTCGGAAAAAAAATTGTGAAATTTGCTCACAAACCAGCTCTGCTTGGGCTCTGGCTGCCCTGAGACTTCTCCTGAAATCCCCCCACCCCTGAGAAGGTGGTTGATCTTGTGGTAGTCACAGGTTGGAATAAAGACCCTCTGCATGACTTTGGGCAAATTACTCTCTCAGTGCCACTCTGGTCCCCGTGAATCACCCAGCTAAACCCCTCCTGTACAGAGAGATGGGCCCGACACCTGATTTGTCTGTCATCTCCATTTAGACTGTAAGCTCTTGGAGGCAAGGACTGTCTCCATCTCCATGTGCCGCACCTAATGAAATAGGGCTCTGGTCTCAGAGCCTCTAGGCCAGGGGTGGGAAAACTACAGCCTGCCGGCCAGATCCAGCCCTTTGGGGCTTTGGATCCTGCCCACGGGATTGCCCCCCCATGGTGCCACAGGCCCCACACCACTCTCAGAAGCGTCTGGCACTACGTTCCCACGACCCCCAGGCTGAGGGGCAAAGGGGTCCATGCATTGCCCTGGCCTCCAGGCACAGCCCCCCGCATCTCCCATTGGCTAGGAATGGGGAACCGCGACCAATGGGAGCTTTGGGGGAGGTACCTGGAGGCAAGGGCAGCGTATGCGGAGTCCTCCGCCTGCCCCCTAGGGGCCGCAGCGCTTCCTGGAGTGGCATGGGGCTGGAGACAGGGCAGACGTGCAGGGATCGTGCCCTGTGCCCTGTGCATGCTGCTGCCACTCCAGAGCCGCTTTAGGTAAGTGGCGCCGGGCTGGAGCCTGAACCCGCCTGCACCCCGCCCTCACAACTCCCTGCCCTAAGCCCCCTGCCTGCACCCTGCACCCCTCCTGCACCCCAACCCCCTTCCGAGCCGCCTCATACACCCCGCACTCCTCTACCCCAATCCCTTGCCCTGAACCCCTTCCTGCACACCGCATCCCCTCCCACACTCCGCACTCCATCCCGCACCCCAACCCCCTGCCCTGGCCCTGCATACAATTTCCGCACCCAGATGTGGCCTTCAGCCCAAAAAGTTTGCCCACCCCTGCTGTAGGAGCTACCATAACACACACGAAACTGGCAGGAGCTCTAATGTAGACTGACCAGCAGTGCTTTTATCACCATGCCACCTAGATCTGTTCTAAGCAGGGTTACACAACCCGGGTGTTGGAAACACCACCACTTGCTATACACGTGCATCCCTGCTGTTGCTACCACCTGGGAATCTGCACTTCTACTAGACCAGGGGTAGGCAACCTATGGCACAGGTGCCGAAGGCGGCACGCGAGCTGATTTTCCGTGGCACTCACACTGCCCGGGTCCTGGCCACTGGTCCGGGGGCTCTGCGTTTTAATTTAATTTTAAATGAAGCTTCTTAAACATTTTAAAAACCTTATTTACTTTACATACAATAGTTTAGTTCTATATTATAGACTTATAGAAAGAGACCTTCTAAAAACGTTAAAATGTATGACCGGCACGCGAAACCTTAAATTAGAGTGAATGAATGAAGACTCGGCACACCACTTCTGAAAGGTTGCCGACCCCTGTACTAGGCCGATGGTGGGAGAATATTCAGAAATGTCTCAGTGTAGATGCAACCAGGGAGGATTAATTTTCCTCCCCCATCCCCAGCACCTTGTGGAGATGTTCTTCAGGTCAGGTCTGAGCCAGGATCCTTTCTGAATGCTTAGTACCAGTCACACATGGTAGCAAGGACTTTGCTGCTAGCCAGACCAAGCCATTCCACTGCCATGCCCTGATTTTCCAACATGCTACACCAGCTTTGTGTTAGTAGAACTCCATCACCTCTAATGGGGGCTACCCTGGGGTAAGGCTGGAGTCATTCATCGCAGGGTCCAGTGCCCGGCCTCCACTGAGGTTATATTCTCCACCAAGGTCTCCTTGCTTCTTCCATCCCTTGCGAAGCCTCTCAGGACACATCCTTTGGCTACATTTTTCAAAGGCAAAATGATGACGAGTTCAAAAGCAGCCTCTGATTTTCAGTGCCTGCATTTTGGGACAGTCAGCTAGAGACAGGTGGGGGCCTGGCTTGCCGAGGAGCCGAGCGCTGGAGCTAGTTGAAAGAAAATTCAGCGAAAAGGAGCTTTTCAACCAAATGGACGTTTTCCTCAAAAAATTCCATTCCCATCAAAAATGTTCAGGTTATTGTTGCAAAATCAGAAACCCCCAAATAGAAGGGGATGGGTGTTGTTTTGTTTTTGGCTTCCTGCAGCTGAAAAACAAACATTTTTCAGTTTTTGAATGAAAAGCTAAGGGTTTTATTGGTTTTCAGTCACATATTTCAGGGGGAATGAAAAAGACCGGCCAGTTCAAACCACAGCGGACGTCAGTGCGAGCGGTAGGTGCTCAGCACCTCCGAAAAAATAAGGTCCAAAGAGTCTCAGGATAGACCCCGCCTGGGATGAGACGCAGCTTTTCAAAATGTTGGCGTCGGCTGGTAGGCAAAGCACAAATGCACAATGATTCTCATCACTGCCTTGGTCTGGGCACCAGCCCATTCCAATTTGGTCTGTTACGGGAGTGGCCCTTTACTTTGGAAGAGGGATCATAGAATCATAGAATAGCAGCGGTGGAAGAGACCACAGGAGGTATCTAGTCCAATCCCCTGCTCAAAGCAGGACCAACACCAACTAAATCCTCCCAGCCAAGACTTTGTCAAGCCTGACATTCCAGTGCTTCACCACGCTCCTGGTGAAAAAGTTTTTCCTAATATCCAACCTAGACCTCCCCCACTGCAACTTAAGACCATTGCTTCTTGTTCTGTCATCTGGTACCACTGAGAACAGGCTAGATCCATCCTTTTTGGAACCCCCTTTCAAGCAGTTGAAAGCAGCTATCAAATCCCCCCTCATCCTTCTCTTTTGCAGACTAAACAATCCCAGTTCCCTCAGCCTCTCCTCATAAGTCCTGTGCCCCAGCCCCCTAATCATTTTTGTTGCCCTCTGCTGAACTCTTTCAAATTTCTCCACATCCTTCTTGTAGCGTGGGGCCCAAAACTGGACACAGTACTCCAGCTGAGGCCTCACCAATAATCACAATGACTTTTTTTGTGCAAAACCTCCTCAGTCAGGTTTGGCAGGTACAAGACTCCACATCAGTGCAGAAACGGTTTGAAGCGGGGTCCCATTTTTACTAAGGGGGGACTTGCAACATTTTGAGGTATAAAGTGATTCATAGATTTCAGCGTCCCAAAGGACCATTCTGATAGTCTCACCTGACCTCCTGCATCACCGAGGCCACTGAATTTCAGCCACTAACAAATGGTCCTGGTGTGGGGCCCCTCTCTTGATCCAGGAGAGCTATTTGAGATGTTCCCAGGCGTTCTGGAAGTCAGGTCCAGACAGAAAAGCAGCTCACATTTGCACTAGTGCTGGAGAACAACCAATCAACTGTGCAGATGGGAAAATGACTTGATCAAGGTCAGCCCGTGATATAGCTGGGCAGAAACAATGTTATGTCCCACAAGAATTTTTAAGATTTTGAAATAGTTTTCCCAACCAAATTGGGGTGAAAAGTGGAAATCTTGAAAAAATTTTGCGAACTGAAAATCCAAACGCTTTTTGGATCGGTGCAATCAAAACATTTTGTTTCAATTTCGACTTTTTTTTCCAAACACTATAAATTAACTTAATCCCAAAATAAAAAGTTGTTTTTAACAAAAAAAAAAGGAACGCTTTTGTTTAGAAAATATGTCAAAATGGGACGTTTCAACAATTTCAAAACTTTTTTTCAAATTTTTTTTGCGAAACGGGAAATTCATTGAAACTGGCCCTTTCCCATATAAAGCTTCCGGTTTCACAAATTTGCATTTACAAATGAAAAAAATTGAGTAGAAAAATTCCCCGTCAGCTCTAGTCAGTAAGCAGGAGCTGGGAAGAGAACCCAGGACTTCCTCACAGCCACCCCTGGGCTCAGTCACCTGCATTGTACTACGTCAGAACACGCCTCTGTTATCAGCATCCCTGTTTTACACAGAGGACACAAAGGCTTGGAGAAGTTAAATGACCTGCCCATGGTCGCACCATGGATAAGGGGCAGAGATGGGAAGGAAGCCCAGGCTAAAAGAATCATAGAATCATAGAATTCAAGATCAGAAGGGACCATTATGATCATCTAGTCTGACCTCCTGCAAGATGCAGGCCACATAAGCCGATCCACCCACTCCTGAACTAGTTCACTCCCTTGACTCTGCTGTTGAATGCTCCAAATCATGATTTAAAGACTTCAAGTAGCAGATAATCCACCAGCAAGCGACCCCTGCCCCATGCTTCGGAGGAAGGCGAAAAACCTCCAGGGCCACTGCCAATCTACCCTGGAGGAAAATTCCTTCCCGACCCCAAATATGGCGATCAGCTGAACCCCGAGCATGTGGGCAAGACTCTCCAGACAGACCCTCTGGAAAAGGCTAACAATATCCCAACATTGACCCTTTGTACTAATTACCAGTGTGGCACGTTATTGACCTATTGACTAAACCCGTTATCCTATCATACCATCCCCTCCATAAACTTATCCAGCTTAATCTTAAAGTCATGGAGGTCCTTCGCCCCCACTGTTTCCCTCGGTAGGCTGTTCCAGAATTGCACTCCTCTGATGGTTAGAAACCTTCATCTAATTTCAAGCCTAAATTTCCTGACTGACAATTTATATCCGTTTGTCCTCGTGTCCACATTAGCACTGAGCTGATATAATTCCTCTCCTTCCCTGGTATTTATCCCTCTGATATATTTAAAGAGTGCATCATATCTCCTCTTATCCTTCTTTTGGTTAAGGAAAACAAACCAAGCTCCTCAAGTCTCCTTTCATACGACAGGCTTTCCATTCCTCGGATCATTCTAGTGGCCCTTCTTTGTACCTGTTCCAGTTTGAATTCATCCTTCTTAAACATGGGAGACCAAAACTGCACACAATACTCCAAATGAGGTCTCACCAACGCCTTATATAATGGGACTAGCACCTCCTTATCTCTACTAGAAATACCTCGCCTAATGCATCCCAAGACCGCATTAGCTTTTTAATGCCACATCACATTGCCTACTCATAGTCATCCTGCGATCAACCAGGACTCCTAGGTCCTTCTCCTCCTCCGTTACTTCCAACTGGTGCGTCCCCAGCTTATAACTAAAATTCTTGTTAGTCATCCCTAAATGCATAACCTTACACTTCTCATTATTGAATTTCATCCTGTTACTAATACTCCAGTTTACAAGGTCATCCAAATCTCCCTGGAGGATATCCCGATCCTTTTCAATTGGCAATACCTCCCAACTTGGTGTCATCCGCAAACTTTATCAGCCCACTCCTACTTTTGGTTCCGAGGTCAGCGATAAATAGATTAAATAAAATCGGACCCAAAACCGAACCTTGAGGAACTCCACTGGTAACCCCCCTCCAACCCGACAGATCACCCTTCAATACGACCCTCTGCAGTCTCCCCTTTAACCAGCTCCTTATCCACCTCTGGATTTTCATTTCGATCCCCATCTTTTCCAATTTAACCAGTAATTCCTCATGCGGTACCGTATCAAACGCCTTACTGAAATCAAGATATATTAGATCCACCGCATTTCCCTTGTCTAAAAAATCTGTTACTTTCTCAAAGAAGGAGATCAGGTTGGTTTGGCACGATCTACCTTTCATAAAACCATGCTGTAATTTGTGCCAGTTGCCATCGGCCTCAAGGTCCGTAACCACTCTCTCCATTAAAATTTTTTCCATGACTTTGCATACTACAGATGTTAAACTAACAGGCCTGTAGTTACCCGGGTCACTTTTTTTCCCCTTCTTAAATATAGGAACTATATTAGCTAATCTCCAGTCAAACGGTACAACCCCCGAGTTTAGAGATTTATTAAAAATCATCGCTAACGGGCTTGCAATTTCACTCGCCAATTCCCTTAATATTCTAGGATGAAGATTATCCGGGCCCCCTGATTTACTTCCGTTAAGCTGTTCAGGTTTGGCTTCTACCTCAGATACCATAATGACTACCCCCATATCTTCATTCCCGTCAGTCCCTCTACCACTATTCCTTAGCCCTTCATTAGCCTCATTAAAGACCGAGGCAAAATATTCGTTTAGATATTGTGCCATGCCAAGATTATCCCTAATCTCCACTCCGTTTAAAGTTTTAAGCGGTCCCACTTCTTCCTTCTTGGTTTTCTTCCTATTTATATGGCTAAAAAACCTTTTGCTATTGGTTTTAATCCCCTTCGCTAGGTCCATCTCCACCCGGCTCTTTGCCTTTCTCACTGCTTCCCTACACCCTCTGACCTCAATAAGGTAGGTTTCTTTGCTGATCCCTCCCATTTCCACTCCTTGTACGCTTTCTGTTTTTTCTTAATCACCCCTCTGAGGGCTGGTCTACACTAGGACTTTAATTCGAATTTATCAGCGTTAACTCGAACTAACCGCTCAACCGTCCACACCAGGAAGCCATTTAATTCGAACTAGAGGGCTCTTTAGTTCGAATTTGGTACTCCACCCCGGCAGGTGGAGTAACGCTGAATTCGACATGGCTAGCTCGAATTAGGCTTGGTGTGGATGCTAATCGAACTGTTGACGCTCTGGACAGCAGTCCGACCTTGGATTCTCTGGCCAGCCACACAGGAAATGACCCGGGAAAATTTGAATTCATTTTCCTGTCTGGGCGGTTTGAATCTGACGTTCTGGTTGCACATCGGGGCGAGCTCCGCAGCACCTGCAACGATGCAGAGCTCTCCAGCAGAGGAGTCCGGGCAATCCCAGAATAGAAAGAGGTCCCCAGCATGGACTGACAGGGAAGTCATGGATCTGATCGCTGTGTGGGGCGAGGAGTCTGTGCTCTCGGAGCTGCGCTCCAGCAAGTGGAACGCGAAGACCTTCGAGAAGGTCTCGAAAGCCATGAAAGAGAAAGGATACAGCCGGGATGCGATGCAGTGCCGCGTGAAAGTGAAGGACCTAAGACAAGGGTATCAAAAAGTCAGAGCGGCAAACGGACGCTCCGGAGCCCAGCCCCAGACATGCCGCTTCTACGAGGCACTGCATGCCATTCTAGGTGGGTCTGCCACAACTGCCCCACCAGTGACGGTGGACTCCGAGGACGGAATAGTGTCCCGGGACAGTTCCTCCTCGATGTTCGCCGATGGGGAAGATGAGGAAGGGTCTTTGGAGGACGGCGCAGGCGACAGCGAACCAACTCCCGCTTTCCCTGACAGCCAGGATCTCTTCATCACCCTCACAGAGATCCCCTACCAACCGTCCCCGCCCGTTAACCCGGACTCGGAATCAGGGGAAGGATCAGGCGGTAAGTGCAACACACGTATAAACATTTATTTTTTATAACATTGTTATAGAAAAAATAGAAACAGTATTTACAAAATTCTAAATATAAAACTATAATATATATTAAACTATATGAAGAGAAGGTCCACACAAATGGACTTTAAAAAATTGTAAATATTTACAATTTAAAACATTCTAAATATTAAACTATAATATATATTAAACTATATGAAGAGAAGGTCCACACAAAGGGGGATAGAAAAATAGTCCTCTAGCGACATTTCCACAAAGGTGTCATTCAGTTCCTCGCAAAGCCTCCGCATGAGGTTCGTCGGAAGAGGTGCCTTGTTGGGCGCTCCGTGGAAGCAGAATCTTCCACGCCAGGACATCCGGATATAGAGTGGAACCATTGCCTCGACTAGCATTGCCGCATATGGTCCTGGTCTGTGCAGTGCGTCGCGTAACATCCTGTCTTTCTGGGCACGAGTGAACCGCCTCAGGGTGATCTTGTTCTGCAAATACTGCATCTAAGTAGGGCAATTAGTGTAGTGTTACTATTGTTAATGGTTTACAATTAGGTTGCATAACAATGACCCTCGCCTAACAGCCACGTGCGAGAGGCCACAGAGAACAAGCATGCATTGATCGTTCCCGTGCACTGGCGGGAGGGGCTGCAAAAGGCTCATCCTTTCTGCTTTGCACATTGTCTTTAGCAGGAGAGCACAGCTAACCACTAACTGATAAGCAGTATGTACTGTAAGGCTTACCAGGACTGTCTGCAAGACGGATTCAGCTGTCTCTCCCCGCTTGTCCGCTCTCCTGTGCAATGGCGCCGCCAATGAGAGCGTATTCTGAAATCTCGAACTAGTTCTGAGATCTCCTGAGACTTGGTGCCCTGTTTGGTCTTGTTAACTGAAACTGACTAGACTGTGTTCACTGTTGGCAAACATGTATGTGTTCAAGGAAATCACCTACTTTTTCGCATCACACAGCTTCGGCTCCTTCCCGGACTGCCCCGCCATCCCCCTCGCAGAGGCTGGCTCAGATTAGACGCCGAAAGAAAAAGACTAGGGACGACATGTTCCAGGAACTGATGGCCTGCTCCAGAGCGGAGGCGGCAGAGCAGAGACAGTCGAGGGAGAGCATGTGTCAGCAGCATCGCACACACATGGAATGGGAGGATAGGTGGCGGCAGGAAGACCAGCAGGCGACTCAAACACTGCTTGGTCTAATGAGGGAGCAAACGGACACGCTCCGGCGCCTTGTAGATGTTCTGCAAGACCGCAGGCAGGAGGAGAGAGCCCCCCTGCAGTGCATCTGCAACTGCCCTCCAACGCCAAGAAGTCCTGTCCCCCCCTCACCCAAAGTTACAAGAAGGAGGGGCGGTAGGGGCCGTGAGAACTGTCCCTGCACCGCAGCAGACCGCTAATGTTCGAGACAACTCTCGCGCTGTAAATTTGTACAAGTTCTTTCCTTACAGCATCAACCAGTCCCAACTCCAAGTTTAAACCCCCCACTGTGTACTATATTATTAAAAGCGGTTTGGTGTTACTCACTGTTTCCGTCACGTTTCTCGTGTCAGAAGACTTTCTGTGTGTGTGTGTGGGGGGGGAATTGTAATTGCAGTGCATAGCCCACAGTACCATGGTACAGACTTGGGTGCAGGGTCAACTGCAGGGCACACACAGACTGCAGTCACTAGGCACCAGGGACAGTCTGTGTGGTGTATGCTGCCCCGGGTCTTTCCTTGATGTGTATGCTTGTCCAGGGTCCTGGTGCCTGCCATCCCCGAATGTAAAGGCAGGCTTCCCTTCACATGCATTTTGACCGTAGCCACGATCCTCCCCGGTGCCCTGAGCCCCAAAAAGAGCCCTCATCCAGGGGCAGATACTCACCCTTCCCCCACACCCCTCACCCCTTCCAACGCCCAAACCCACAGCCCACAGCCGTCATGTAAACCCCTATCCAAAGACGGCACCCCTCGCCCCTTCCTGCAAACCCCCCCCTTCCTGCAACCTCCCCTCCATGCACAACCACCGTAAACCATCCCCCACCCCACAGACCTATGTAGGAGCAGGAGGCTGTCCGTCCTGTTTTGGACAAGCGGTCTGTACATCAGTGCACACCTTACCCAGCACAGAATGCTTCCATGTTTCAACCAAGAAACAGAAATGCAAAGTCAACGAAAGATTTATTATTAATTACTGAAACATTTCCTTAGTTTTAAAACGTCCTTTGGAAGTGGGGGAAAGTTGGTTTGTGATCAGGCTCTCTTAAAATCAAGTGGACAGTCACAGGTTACCCTGCTCTGCGAGGAAACTCGCTTTCAAAGCCTCCCTGATGCACATCGCTTCCCGCTGGGATATTCTCTCGGCACGGGTGTCTGGCTGATCGTAAACAGCAGCCAGGCGATTTGCCTCAACCTCCCAAGAGGCCAAAAAGGTCTCGCCCTTGCTCTCACATAGATTGTGGAGCACACAGCAAGCAGCAATAACTACGGGGATATTCTTTTCGCTGATGTCCGAGCGAGTCAGTAAGCTCCGCCATCTCCCCTTGAGACGTCCGAAAGCACACTCCACCACCATTCTGCACTTGCTCAGCCGGTAGTTGAAGAGTTCCTTCTCACTGTCCAAGGCGCCTGTATAGGGCTTCATGAGCCAGGGCATTAGCGGGTAGGCCGGGTCCCCGAGGATCACTGTAGGCATCTGCACATCCTCAACCGTTATTTTGTGGTCCGGGAAGAAAGTACCTGCCTGGAGGCGTCTAAACAGACCAGAGTTCCTGAATACACGCGCGTCATGAACCTTGCCCGCCCACCCGACGTTGATGTTGGTAAAACGTCCCCTATGGTCCACCAGTCCTTGCAGCACCATTGAAAAATAGCCCTTTCGGTTAATGTACTCGCTGGCCTGGTGGGCTGGTGCCAGGATAGGGATGTGAGTCCCATCTATAGCCCCACCGCAGTTTGGGAATCCCATCGCGGCGAAGCCATGTATGATGACCTGGACATTTCCGAGAGTCACTACCTTTGAGAGCAGTTGCTCAACGATTGCGTGGGCTACTTGAATGACAGCAATCCCCACTGTGTCATCCCAGCATGAACTTGACCCATTGCTACCCAGCATTCCAATGGGCAGCGGGAACTGTGGGATAGCTTCCCACAGTGCACCGCTTCCAAAGTCGACGCTGGCCCCGTGAATGTGGACTCAGAAGTTCGAATTTGTGTATTTAGTATGGATACACAAATTCGACTTCATAAGGTCGAATCCACAAATTCGACTTAAGTAGATTCGAAATAGTCCTGTAGTGTAGACAAGGCCTGAGACGCTTGC
Organism: Mauremys reevesii; assembly: GCF_016161935.1. Classification (NCBI taxonomy): domain Eukaryota; kingdom Metazoa; phylum Chordata; order Testudines; family Geoemydidae; genus Mauremys; species Mauremys reevesii. The sequence goes on from NC_052643.1 coordinate 4,160,896, forward strand.
TCATCCAGCTTGGTCTAAAGCTGCTACCTACGAACTGTTTTCCCTTTCTCGGGATACAGGCCTCTGACAGCTCCTGCAACTTCAACCTGAAGTAACCCCAGGCGTCTTCCGCCTTTAGATCCCTAAATATGTTAGTCCAATCCACTTCCCTAACTAGTCGCCTTAATTTAGTAAAGTTAGTCCTTTTGAAATCGTAAACCTTAGTCTCAGATGCAATTTTGTTTATCCTTCCATTTATTTTGAAACAAATTAGCTCATGATCACTCGAGCCAAGGTTGTCCCCTACAACTATTTCCTCAACAAGGTCCTCGTTACTCAACAAAATCAGATCTAAAATGGCATCCCCCCTCGTCGGTTCAGCAACTACTTGATGAAGGAATTCATCAGCTATCACGTCTAGGAAAAGCTGAGCCCTATTATTATTACTAGCATTTGTTTCCCAATCTATATCTGGGAAGTTAAAGTCTCCCATGATCATACAGTTCCTATTAGTATTTACCTCCTTAAAAACATTAAAGAGCTCTCTATCCATATCCAGGCTAGATCCCGGCGGTCTATAGCACACCCCAATCACTATCCCAGGGGACGCTCTAGTAGTTTTCTTCCCCAATGTCACCATTGCCCAAACAGACTCCGTATTATCCATTGCATTGCTAGTTATTTCGTTACATTTCACCTCATTATTGACATACAATGCTACTCCCCCACCTTTACCTTTGTTTCGGTCTTTCCTAAACAGCACATACCCTTCCATACCTGTACTCCAGTCATGGCTACTGTTCCACCATGTTTCGGTTATTCCTACGATATCCGGTTTCAATTCTCGGACCAGGAGCTCCAGTTCCTCCATTTTGTTACCTAAGCTTCTCGCATTGGTGAACAAACATCCTAATTTTTGCTGTTTGGCTCCTCTCACCCTTTTCACCCAACTTGGTAGGGACACAGTACTACCAGTATGACCTGTCGGTCTAGTATCTGTCCCCCCCCCCCCTTCCTTATACCTAACCCTCCCCCTAAAAGGACCCACCAGGCTTTGCTTTAGGGCCACCAACTCCCCCATTTGGGTCATTTATATAAAAGTGCTTTAATTAATGATCATGTAATGCTGTAAATACTCTTCTTACTGATCATTAGCACTTAATTGCACACTTAATGGCTTTATCTCAGGTAAGGCATCACTCTTCAAAGCCATCTTCCATCACGCTCTGCCACTCCTTGCTGATCTCAGCAGGAATGCTGCCACTTACATGCACTAATGGGTCCTCCCTTGGTATTTTTGGAATCATCCCTGTATTTCAGGCAGAGGTAAAGAGGCCTGGCCTGATTTTTCCCAGAGGTGCTGAGTCCCCGCAGTTGCTAGTGAATTCAGTAGCAGTTGGGGGTGTCAGCACCTTGTACCCCAACCCATCGTGCCCAACCATGAAGGAGAGAACCCATGCAATACAAGTGGGGGCTGGAGCACATGACTTATGAGGAGAGGCTGAAGGAACTGGGATTGTTTAGTCTGCAGAAGAGAAGAATGAGGGGGGATTTGATAGCTGCTTTCAGCTACCTGAAAGGGGGTTCCAAAGAGGATGGATCTAGACTGTTCTCAGTGGTACCAGATGACAGAACAAGGAGTAATGGTCTCAAGTTACAGTGAGGGAGGTCTAGGTTAGATATTAGGAAAAACTTTTTCACTAGTAGGGTGGTGAAGCACTGGAATGGGTTCCTTAGGGAGGTGGTGGAATCTCCTTCCTTAGAGGTTTTAAAGGTGAGGCTTGACAAAGCCCTGGCTGGGATGATTTAGTTGGGAATTGGTCCTGCTTTGAGCAGGGGGTTGGACTAGATACCTCCTGAGGTCCCTTCCAACCCTGAGATTCTACAATTCTATGATTCTCTCTCATAACTGGGTTATTACAGTGGGTCACAGAGTAAGGCCTTGTCTACACTACAAGACTATTTCGAATCTACTTAAGTCGAATTTGTGTATTCACACTAAATACACTAATTTGAATGTCAGAGTCCACAGTAACGGGGCTGGCGTCGACTTTGGAAGCGGTGCACTGTGGGAAGCTATCCCACAGTTCCCGCAGTCCCTGCTGCCCATTGGAATGCTGGGTAGAGCTCCCAATGCCTGCTGGGGGAAAAAATGTGTCGAGGGTGGTTTTGGGTAACTGTCGTCATCGAACCGTCAATCACGCCCTCCCTCCATGAAAGCGCCGGCGGGAAATCTGTTCGCGCCCTTCTCTTGTCAGTTACAGCGCGTACGCCACAGCACTGCGAGCATGGAGCCCGCTGCGATCATCGCTGCACTTATGGACGTTGTCAACTCCTCGCACCTTATCGTCCACCTATTCCACAGTCAGCTGCTGAGAAACCGGGCGAGGAGGCTCCGGCAGCGCGGTGAGGACAGGAAGTCACAGAGTGGCGCAGACCTCTCACAAATTAGGGTACGCCGCGCCGTGGAGATCATGGTGGCAATGGGTCAAGTTCATGGTGTGGAATGGCGATTCTGGGCCCGGGAAACAAGCATGGACTGGTGGGACCGCATAGTGCTGCAGGTCTGGGATGAAACAGAGTGGCTGCGAAACTTCAGGATGCGTAAGGGCACTTTCCTTGAACTCTGTGACTTGCTGTCCCCTGCCCTGAAGCGCCAGGACACACGGATGCGAGCAGCACTGACTGTGCAGAAGCGAGTGGCCATAGCCCTCTGGAAACTTGCCACGCCAGACAGCTACCGGTCAGTAGCGAACCACTTTGGCGTGGGCAAATCTACCGTTGGGGTTGCTGTGATTCAAGTAGCCCACGCAATCGTTGATCAACTGATCTCAAAGGAAACGTCCAGGTAGTCATAGATGGCTTCGCAGCGATGGGATTCCCAAACTGCGGTGGGGCTATAGATGGGACTCACATCCCTATCCTGGCACCAGCCCACCAGGCCAGCGAGTACATTAACCGAAAGGGCTACTTTTCAATGGCGCTGCAAGCACTGGTGGACCATAGGGGACGTTTTACCAACATCTTCGTCGGGTGGGCGGGAAAGGTTCATGACGCGCGTGTGTTCAGGAACTCTGGTCTGTTTAAACGCCTCCAGGCAGGTACTTTCTTCCCGGACCACAAAATAACGGTTGGGGATGTGCAGATGCCTACAGTGATCCTCGGGGACCCGGCCTACCCGCTAATGCCCTGGCTCATGAAGCCCTATACAGGCGCCTTGGACAGAGAGAAGGAACTCTTCAACTACCGGCTGAGCAAGTGCAGAATGGTGGTGGAGTGTGCTTTCAGACGTCTCAAGGGGAGATGGCGGAGCTTACTGACTCGCTCGGACATCAGCGAAAAGAATATCCCCGTAGTTATTGCTGCTTGCTGTGTGATCCACAATCTCTGTGAGAGCAAGGGCGAGACCTTTTTGGCAGGATGGGAGGTTAAGGCAAATCGCCTGGCTGCTGTTTACGCTCAGCCAGACACCCGTTCCGAGAGAATATCCCAGCGGGAAGCGCTGTGCATCCGGGAGGCTTTGAAAGCTAGGTTCCTCGGAGAGCAGGGTAACCTATGACTGTCCACTTGATTTTAAGAGAGCCTGATCATGGGCTTGTGTCTGTATGTGTCGAGTTAGATCTGAGGTTACATACCCCGTTCTCCAAGTTTCCCCCACTTCCAAAGCACGTTTTAAAACAAATTACATGTAACACTAATAAATCTTTCGTTTACTTTGCATTTCTGTTCAGGGGTTGAAACATGGACGCATACTGTGCTGGGTACGGTGTGCACTGATGTACAGACCGCTTGTACAATACAGGACGGACAGCCTCCTGCTCCTACATAGGCCTCTGGGGTGGGGGACGGTTTAAAGTGGTTGTGCATGTAGGGGTGTGTTTGCAGGAAGGGGTGTGTTTTGCAGGAAGGGGCGAGTGGTGCCGTCTTTGGATAGGGATTTGGATGACGGCTGTGGGCTGTGGGTTTGGGCGTAGGAAGGGGTGAGGGGTGTGGGGGAAGGGTGAGTATCTGTCCGTGGATGAGGGCTCTTGTTGGGGCTCAGGGCAGCGGAGAGGATCGCGCCTACGGTGGAAGTGCATGGTAAGGGCAGCATGCCTTAACATTAGGGGGTGGCAGGCGCTAGGACCCTGGACAAGCGTACACATCACAGAATGACCCGGGGCAGCATACACCACACAGAGTGACCCTGGTGACTACTGACTGCAGTCTGTGTGTGCCCTGCAGTTGATCCTGCCCCCGATAGTCTGTACCCTGGTAATGTAGGCTATCCCGTGCAATTATAAATCCCTCCCCCACATACACAGTCTTCTGACACGAAAGACGTGACGGAAAGAGTGAACAACAGCAAACAGCTTTTATTAATCTACTACATAGTGGGGTGATGAAACTTGGATTTGGGACTGGGTAATCCTGTAAGGGAAGCACTTCTACACAGTTATAGCGTGAGAGGTGTGTGGTACATTAGCGCTCAGCTGTGGTGCAGTGACAGTTCTCACGGCCCCTACCGCCCCTCCGTCTTGTAATTTTCGGTGATGGGGGGACAGGACTTCTTGGCGTTGGAGGGTGGTTGCAGATACAGTGCAGGGGGGCTCTCTCCTCCTGCCTGCGGTCCTGCAGAACATCAACAAGGCGCCGGAGCGTGTCCGTTTGCTCCCTCATTAGCCCAAGCAGCGTTTGAGTCGCCTGCTGGTCTTCCTGCCGCCACCTATCCTCCCGTTCGATGTGTGTGCGATGCTGCTGACATAGGGTCTCCCTCCACTGTCTCTGCTCTGCCGCCTCGGCTCTGGAGCAGGCCATCAGTTCCGCGAACATCTCGTCCCTAGTCTTTTTCTTTCGCCGCCTAATCTGAGCCAGCCTCTGCGAGGTGGATGACGGGGCAGTCCGGGAAAGAGCCGAAGCTGTGTGATGGGAAACAGTAAGTGATTTCCTTGAACAGATACATGTTTGCGAACAGTGAACACAGTCTAGTCAGTTTCTCTGAACAAGACCATACAGGGCACCAAGTTCCACGAGATCTCAGGACAAGTTCGAGATTTCGGAATACGCTCTCATTGGCGGCGCCATTGCACAGGAGAGCGGACAAGCGGGGAGAGACAGCTGAATCCGTCTTGCAGACAGTCCTGGTAAGCCTTAAAGTAGATAATGCTTATCAGTTAGTGGATAGCTGTGCTCTCCTGCTAAAGGCAATCTGGAAAGCAGAAAGGCTGAGCCTTTTCCAGCCCCTCCCGCCAGTGCACGGGAACGATCAATGTATGCTTGTTCTCTGTGGCCTCCAGCACGTGGCTGTTAAGCAAGGGTCATTGTTATGCAACCTAATTTTAAACCATTAACAATAGTAACAATACACTAATTGCCCTACTTAGATGCAGCCTTTCCAGAACGAGATCACCCTGAGGCGGGTCACTCGTAGTCAGAAAGAGCAGATGCTAAGGGAAGCCCTGCACAGACCAGGACCATATGCAGCAATGCTGGTGGAGGCGATGATTCCTCTCTACATTAGGATGTCCTGGCGCGGAAGAGTGTGCTTCCACGGAGCACCCAATAAGGCACCTCTCCCCAGGAACCTCCTGCGGAGGCTTTTCGAGGAACTCTATGACAGCTTTGTTGAATTGTCCGTAGAGGATTATTGTTCAATCCCTATATGTGTGGACCTACTTTTCATATAGTTTTACATTGAAATTTTTTATATAGTGTTTCTATTTTCTAAATACATATTTTATAAAAAATAAATGTTTACATGTGTATAGCACTTACCGCCTGATCCTTCCCCTGATTCCGAGTCTGGGTTAACGGCAGGGGAGGGTTGGTAGGGGATCTCTGTGAGGGTGATGAAGAGATCCTGGCTGTCAGGGAAAGCGGTATTGTGTTCGCTGTCACCTGCGCCATCCTCCAAAGACCCTTCCTCATCTTCCCCATCGGCGAACATCGACGAGGAACTGTCCCGGTACACTATGCCATCCTCAGAGTCCACGGTCACTGGTGGGGCAGTGGTGGCAGACCCACCGAGAATGGCATGCAGTGCCTCGTAGAAGCGGCATGTCTGGGGCTTGGCTCCGGAGCGTCCGTTTGCCACTCTGACTTTTTGATACCCTTGCCTCAGGTCCTTGACTTTCACACGGCACTGCATCGCATCCCGGCTGTATCCTTTGTCTATCATGGCTTTGGAGACCTTCTCGAAGGTCTTTGCATTCCGCTTGTTGGAGCGCAGCTCCGAGAGCACAGACTCCTCGCCCCACACAGCGATCAGATCCATGACTTCCCGGTCTGTCCATGCTGGGGACCTCTTTCTATTCTGGGATTGCCCGGACTCCTCTGCTGGAGAGCTCTGCATCGTTGCAGGTGCTGCGGAGCTCGCCCCGATGTCCAACCAAGACGTCAGATTCAAAGTGCCCAGACAGGAAAAGGAATTCAAATTTTCCTGGGTCATTTCCTGTGTGGCTGGTCAGAGCATCCAAGGTCGGACTGCTGTCCAGAGCGTCAACAGAGTGGTGCAGTGTGGGATAGCTCCTGGAGCTACTAAGTTCGATTTGCATCCACACCTAGCCTAATTCGAGCTAGCCATGTCGAATTTAGCGCTACTCCACCTGTCGGGGTGGAGTACCAAATTCGAACTAAAGAGCCCTCTAGTTCGAATTAAATGGCTTCCTGGTGTGGACGGTTGAGCGGTTAGTTCGAATTAACACTGCTAAATTCAACTTAAAGTCCTAGTGTAGACCAGGCCTAAGGCTCCTTCAGCCAAGAGCCAGAGTGTATTTAAACCCCCTGAAAGCCAAGGTGTCTATACAGACACCAAGTTCCAGGAAGATCGGATCGGCTGACACCTAGTAACCTGGAGCCCCCACACCACCAATGGCGTGTAGAGAGTACGGGATCGCTGGTTCACCCAGCTGAGTCCAGCATTTACACCTCTGCCCAAGGACACCCAGACACCGTTGTGCCCACGGGCCCCATTCTCCTGTGGGCAGCAACAGCCCACAGAGGGGCTGAGAAACACATCTCATTTTGCTGTGAGGTGTTTCCATGGAAACATTCTCATTGACTGTGGGGAGGTGAGACATAGCTTCCCCCCTCCCCTGCTTCCTTCATGGAATAGGGGTTAGGATGGGGTTCAATCTGCTTCATCTGTGGAGCTTGGGACACGTTGGGAAAGGGAAGCCATCAGCACACAGGCCCCGTGTCGCCCCCAAGCCCTAACTAGGTTGCCAACCCTCCAGGATTGCCCTGGAGGCTTTAACTAAAGATCATGTCATGTGATGAAACCTCCAGGAACATGTCCAACCAAAATTGGCAACCTTAAGCATAAACAGCAAGATGGCTCGTCGGGAAGTGAGCTCCCTGCCCGTCCCGGGTGGCTCGTAAAGGGGTGGCTCCTCTTAGAGAAAGGGGAGACTATGTAAGAACCCCAAAGCAGATCCTTGCCCAGACAAACCCCGGAAGGGTCAGTGGGGAGCAGCTGTCCTCCCAAACCTATCCCTTTCCCAACTCAGAGCCCAGTCCCCACAGGGCATGGACTGGGGGTGGGGGGAATCAGAAGGAAAGGGGGAGCACATCATGGAGCCAGCTGTCATGCTCTTCTGTGTCCCTCCTTGCCCCTGATCTGCCCAACTTGGGGTCCATCAGAAAACCAAGGGGACAATAGAATCATAGAATATCAGGGTTGGAAGGGACCTCAGGAGGTATCTAGTCCAACCCCCTGCTCAAAGGGGGACCAATCCCCAGACAGATTTTTGCCCCAGATCCCTAAATGGCCCCCTCAAGGATTGAACTCACAACCCTGAGTTTAGCAGGCCAATGCTCAAACCACTGAGCTATCTCTCCTCCCCAATCAAGCACCTAAATCAACAAGTTCAGCCCCGCCCCCCTGCAGGTGCCATGCGAAACCAAAACAACCAGTTGCTAAACAAACCAGCTCCGCACCCTGAGCTCAACCCCTCCTTTACATGAGGAAGCCAAGAAGTTACGAAGCGGGATTGTTATTCTTGGCATTGAATGTACACGTGCTTATCTCGTTGGCTGCTGCCACACACGTACAGACAGGACACGGCCGGGATGTTGGAGAGCCAGTCAGGGGTGACCAGCCACAGTGGTGGTCTCCATGGCACCTCAACAGCCTTTTTCAGCAGCGCAAGTGGTCGAGCCACAGTGCCGTTGAGTTTCATGGGTGTGACCCTGGGTGACTCACTCCAGGCAGGGGGTCAGCACAAGCTCAAAACGGGACTTAGTAGGGACTTCAGTGAAGCAAAGGCCCCACTACTGGCCCATCTGTACTGGGACGGGTCCACCCTGAGTGATCAGTAGAAAAATCAGGACACACAACACCAAAATCAAAGGAATCAGAGGTAGAGGAGAGGAATGACAAAAAACTTCCCTCTATGCAGATGTCCGGATTTACCGACGTTGGTCCCTTCATCACGGCTCCTCTCACAAGCATGGAAACACAGAAACACGAGGGATTTTTCACAATTTAAAATAACTTTGCCAAGTCTGAACCTTTCCTCTCAAATGGCGCCACAGCAGGTGGATGGGACTGGGGACTCAGAAAGCCTTGCAAGGTCGTCACGTGCATGTACAGGAACAAAACCTACTCTCTCACCAGGGACGCTACTACAGATTCTGGAGGGGGCTACTTAGGCACCTGAAAACTCTATTTTATTTTTTTTGGTTGGCAGATAACTTAGCAATTAGCTGACAGGAGCACTGTATCTAATTCCTATATAAAAGAAAGAAAATTAAATAAATATTTGACCCACTCAGCTCTAATACTAACGTTCTCATATCTTGTGGCAAGTCACTTCAGGGACCCTGGTTACGTTTAAAATTGTAATGTCTATTCTTACTTTGTTACTAACTCTGCAGAGAGAGAGACCCCATCAGGATTCCTGGGTTCTACCTCGGCTCTGGGAGGGGAGTGGGGTCTAGCAGGTTACATTAGGGGACAGATACATCTGGGTTATATATCAGAACCTAAGAACGGCCATACTGAGTAAGACCAATGGTCCATCTAGCCCAGTATCCTGTCTTCTGACAGTGGCCAATGCCAGGTGCCTCAGAGGGAATGAACAGAACAGGGAATCATCAAGGGATCCATCCCCTGTCGTCCACTCCTAGCTTCTGGCAAACAGAGGCTCGGGACATGCAGCACATGGGGTTGCACCCCTGCCCATCCTGGCTAATAGCCCTTGATGGACCTATCTTCTATGAACGTATCTAGTTCTTTTTTTAACCCTGTTACAGTTTTGCCCTTCACAACATCCCCTGGCAATGAGTTCCACAGGTTGACTGTGAAGTACTTTCTTTTGTTTGTTTTAAATCTGCTGCCTAGTAATTTCATTGGGTGACCCCTAGTTCTTGTGTTATGTGAAGGAGTAAATAACATTTCCTTATTCACTTTCTCTACACCAGTCATGATTTTATAGACCTCTATCCTATCCCCCCTTAGCTGTCTCTTTTCCAAGATGAAAAGACCCAGTCTTATTAATCTCTCCTCATATGGCAGCTGTTCCATAGCCCAGATCATTTCTGTTGCCCTTCTCTGGTCCTTTTCCAATTCTAATATCTCTTTTTTGAGATGGGGCAACCAGAACTGCCCACCGTATTCAAGATGTGGACATACCATGGATTCATACAGAGGCAACATGGTATTTTCTGTCTTATTATTGATACCTTTCTTAATCATTCTCAACATTCAGTTTGCTTTTTTGCCTGCCGCTGCACATTGAGCAGATGTTTTCAGAGAACTATCCACGATGACTCCAAGATCTCCTTCTCGAGTGGTAACAAACAGCTAATTTAGACCCCAGCATTTCGTATGTATAGTTGGGATTATATTTTGCCCTGTGCATTATTTTGCATTTATCAACATTGAATTTCATCTGCTATTTTGTTGCTCAGTCACCCGGTTGGGTGAGATCCCTTTGTAACTCTTTGCAATCAGCTTTGGAATAATTTTGTATCATCTGCAAATTTTGCCACCTCACTGTTTACCCCTTTTTGCAGATCACTTATGAATATGTTGAATAGGACTGGTCCCAGAACAGACCTCTGGGGAACACCACAACTTACCTCTCTCCATTCTGAAAACTGACCATTTATTCGTACCCTTTGTTTCCTTGTTTTTTAATTGAAGTCCCTGGCAATGCTTCAGGGATCATCTAAGAATCCTTAATTTAAAATTTAATTTAATTTAATGACAAGCCTTTTGCTATCTTAATTACCTTGCCTCTGTTTATAAACAAACTCCCTGCCCTAAGGATGGAAGCTGGGAGCAGCGCAGAACTTAGCACATTCCTTCTGGGGCTGGGGCATGTGTCACGGACTCACAGATCGTGCCCACTCTTGGCCCCGTGCAGTCCATGGGGGGTGCCCCTTTCAGTGAGACAGCCCTTCTCGGGGGTCCACTCTCTCTCGGGGTCAGGCCCCTCCACCTCCTGGAGCCGCACCTCTCTGAGCCTTAGCACGTCTGCCTCTGCCGTGGGCCCCCTCAGGGAGTCCACGCGCTCTGGACCCCCCGGGCCTCCTCACCCCCCGTTCTCTAGCCCGGAGTGACTCTCAGCCAGGATAGAACAGGAGGGTTTATTGAGAGTTGAACCCAGCACAGGAACCTCTCCCGGCTTCAAGCCTGGCCTCCCTCAGCCCAGCATATCCCAGTCCCCCTGCATCCAGGTGGGCTCTGCCTGCTCCCCCTCTGCAGCCCAGAGCCCCCCTGCTTCCCAGCTGGGCATCTGATATCCCGGGCCCCAAGCCCCCTCCGTCCATTGTCTTCTCTCCAGTAAACAGGGTCGTAAACAGGAAGGCCTGGGTCTCCTCTCCTCTCAGCCCTCCTCTGGCTGGAACCGGCTGGTCAGGTCACCGGGGTCCTCTCTCTGCAGCCCTTTGTCCCCCACTGGCCAGAACTGGCTGTGACTCCTGAGCTGGGTCTCCGGGTCACCAGGTCACAAGTCGCTGGGGTCTCCATCCTCCAGGCCATCGGCCGGGATCCCATGTTCCCTCTCTGGTCCTCTGTAGCAACAAACTCCCTCTCCCCTCACCTCGCTAAACCAGTAACACCTGGGGACACTGAGTCCCACTCCCTCTGCCTGCAACCCACTGGAAAACACAGAAAAAACAAGAACCCCCCCCCACTTCGTCACATCATGTGCTATGAGAAGACTTCTGGTAGGAAACTTGGGAGGGGGGAGGGCAGGAGCCCCCTCCACCCCTCCAAATGGCACCCCTATCTCCCACTCAGATGGCAATGAAAAGAACCAATGACGTTATACTGAACCATCACAGTTAGTCCAGTGGGCACATGGCGTTTTACAAGGCCAGTGATAAACGGGCTAGTAAATCCCCAAACTCACACATCCTTTACCCCCTTCATAAGCATGAGAAATTTCCAATTGCTGTTTGAAGTTTGCCAAGTTCCCCCCGACCCCCCATCCTCTCTCATTACTGAAATGTCTAGTGTCACTCTGTCACTCGGTGGTTCGCTACTTCCCCCGAGGAGGTTGAACCTAGTTATGTTGTGATCAGTATGAAATAATGACTCAGCAGCAGCTGCTTGCTCAATTAGCTCCCGTGTGTTGCTTGTGAGACACAAGCGTTGCTTGGTGAGCTGATAAGGTGGCCACTCACGCATCTCCAGAACATTGTGCATTGCAAGACTGCTGGGAATGGTTTGAGGCTGCCCCTGCTAGCACGACTGCACCTCTGTCGGGTTACATCATCCCTATGCTGCCTTGGTGGAAAGTTACAGCAGCAGGACAACAAGAATAGAGGAGTTAGATAAAGTTGTTATGAGAAAGTAGGGAACTGCCAGAGCGAGGCAAATGCCAGGTGGCCTAACTGGGATCAGATAAGTTGCATGGGAAATGGGAAACCAGTAAGCAAAGGGCCATGCATGTGAAAAGTGTGTGTATCAGACAAAGAACCAATCAGCAGCAATGTAATGTTGGTGTGTCTGACGTTTGCTAATATGGAGAAGCCTATATAATATGATGCATTGTAAATAATAAATGATTCAGCTTGCAATCATATTGGTTGTTGTGCTTTATCCGGCCCGCATGCAACGCAACAAATGGTGACCCCGACGTGATTCGTATCGAATGAAAGTGTCGGTGGCCTGACCCAGGCGGAGAAGCCCTGAGCTCAGAGGCGAGCGTCCGAAAAGAGAGGCGCACCTGAGCTCAGAGGTGAGCGGCTAACCCCGACGTGACTCGTATCGAGTGATGATAGTGTTGGGAGCCTGAGCCCAGAGGCGAACGGCCAGGAGCCTGAGCCCAGAGGCGGGGAGTGCTTATCCGACGTGACTCGTATCGAGTGATGATAGTGTCGGGAGCCTGAGCCCAGAGGCGAACGGCCAGGAGCCTGAGCCCAGAGGCGGGCGGCTGGGAGCCGCGGCGGGGAGTGCTTGAGAAGCCCCCGGACCCTGACGTGACTCGTATCGACTGATGATAGTGTCGGGAGCCTGAGCCCAGAGGCGAACGGCCAGGAGCCTAAGCCCAGAGGCGGGCAGCTGGGAGCCGCAGCGGGGAGTGCTGGAGAAGCCCCCGGACCCTGACGTGACTCGTATCGACTGATGATAGTGTCGGGAGCCTGAGCCCAGAGGCGAACGGCCAGGAGCCTGAGCCCAGAGGAGGGCGGCTGGGAGCCGCAGCGGGGAGTGCTGGAGAAGCCCCCGGACCCCGACGTGACTCGTATCGAATGATGATAGTGTCGGGAGCCTGAACCCAGAGGCGAACGGCCAGGAGCCTGAGCCCAGAGGCGAGCGGAGGAGCTGCAGCGGGGAGTGCTGGAGAAGCCCCCGGGCGTCCGAAAAGAGAGACGCACCTGAGCCCTGAGGAGAGCGGCTATAAGCCGCGGAGGAGAGGGGCAGAGCAGCTAACGTGAGTACCGCTGTATCAGCTGAAGAAAAGGTAACACAGAAGCTTTATTTGCACATTATGAACCGACAGGGGGAAAAGATTTCCCCTGCTGCACTGATTTACTTATTAAGAAGAGAGGGGGAGTTGGGGAGGCTCCTCCTGACCGGCCTTCGGGCACAGGACGAGGAGGTGCTCCACTGGAAGCGAGCCCTGGACGGGAAAACTTTGGAGTGCATGGCGCAGGCAGAGGCTCGTGAGCAGGCAAAGGCTCGTGAGGAGGTGCTCCGCTGGAAGCGAGCCCTGGACGGGAAAATTTTGGAGTGCACGGCGCAGGCAGAGGCTCATGCCGTGGCCCCGGAGGTCGCTCGGACCTACAAGCAAGTAAGTTGTTTTGGCAGAAGCCCGAAGAAGGCGTCCTACGCTGGCTGGTCTGAGCCGGGGACAGTGCCGGGAAAACCGTTATGCTTCTCCGGTATGAGCAGCAACAGCTGGGTGTTCTGACACAGGCTGCACAGATTAAAAGAAGCCAAGCAGGGAAGGAGAGAGAATAAAATGATTTAATTGAAGAAAAGCTCATTTTTTTCTCGCCCCAGTCAAGGACACTAAGACTTGGTGAACAGCCCAGACTAAAGAGAGCTTGACTGGGCCCAAAAAAGCTAATGAGAGCTGCAAAATCCTGCCAGGCACTAACGGAATGTGTTAGCTGTCTCCTTTTGCAGGTATGGAAGAGATGCCCAAAGATTCTAGCAGCCCTGCCAATTTTGCAACCAGGAGACTGATTGCCTGGACCCATGATTTTATTGCAAAAGACCCCTTTACATCAGGAGAATTTTCCTACTGATGATTGGCCTAATTATTTTTTAGTTCCATTGTGCTTTTAAACAGCAGGAAAAAACGGACAAGGTAACGTGCTGGCTAATCTCTCCCTTGTCCGCTGCAGCCCCCACGTCCTGATTATTTCCCCCGTAGAAGCTGAACCACGACGGTGGTGGAAAAGAAGAAAAAACACTCACGTTGTTGATATTGCCAAAGTCCAGAAATTCCTGACTAAAAAGACATTGAGAACTGACCCTGGTGAAGAAACAAAGAATTGTACACTGGCAGGAAGAAATTTGGGACTCCTGCTGAGAAATGTGATGTTAATTGGATTTTGGGATTTATTCTACAGGCTGCGCCCTGTGTTTTGGATAAAATTTTTAGCATATATTGCCCTCCCTAATTGGATTGTAATGATATTACCCCCCCCCCATTACTAACCCCGGTTTTTTAGAGTTTGATTGTTTTTTGTTTTTAAAGTTTGAGAAAACTCAGCCAAAAGGTTTGTTGAGTATTCTCAAGGGGGGGGGAGTTTATGGTGTTATTAGGCATAAATTTAGGTAATTTGGGAGAATGGCTTTGAATTTATGTGACCCAAAGTACCTTTATGTAAAGTGCTTTTGTTAGCCTTATTAGGTTTTGTTAATTTGTGTTATGTGCTGATTATTGGCTGTTGTAGATTGCTTGATACTAGATGTAGCCTATATTATAATAGATAGGTTGAAAGCAGATGTTGTAATTAAAGTTATGCATAAAAATGTAGCCCCCATGGTGGGAAAGTACAGATAATTGCTTGTAGTAGAGATTAGAAGGGTGGGGGCTAGTTAAGAAGTATACCCTCCTAGCTAAATTGATAGTGAAATAAGTTGGTGTTCACATAGGCGGCAGGTTTGTATAATTTTTGGTGGGGCCCAAAATGGTGGTGCCCCCCCGCTCCCGCCCTGTAAGCCGATATAAAATGAAGCTACAACGCGTCAGTGCCACAAGATTACAAGGGTCAATTAAAAGTGGAAAGTCAGAAGCAGCACTTGCCTACTTCAATATACAGTATTATATTTTGTTGCATCTGTTGTGATGAAGTGGGAATGTTCTTAATATTTTCTCTGAATACTGTGTGGGTGCCTCAGTTTCCCCTGCAAGATGCCAACTGAAGGTGTTGGGGACAAAGAGATCAGGTGGCCTCCTTGTCCAGAAGAGACACAGAGGCCAGAGGAGGGAGTGTCAGTTTGGAGCTGGCTGGGGAAATTGGGAGAGACCCAGAACTTGGTTCTGGGCTCCCCACCCCCCAAGATGGACCTGACAGAGGGGTTCTGTTTTCTGTACCAACAAGCTCTGTTTAAACTGTGTTCCCGTCATCTAATAAACCTTCTGTTTTACTGTCTGGCTGAGAGTCACATCTGACTGCAGAGTTGGGGTGCAGCGACCTCTGGTTGCCCCAGGACCAGCCTGGGCAGACTCACTTTGGAAAGTGCATGATGTGGAAGGGCATGCTGAATGCTCTGAGGTCAGACCCAGGAAGGTGTAAGCTTCTTGCCCTGGAGACAGTATGCTTCGAGAGAGGAGGCTCCCCCAGAGTCCTGACTGGCTTTGTATGGAGATGTTCCAAAGCATCACAGCATCCCCTTCCACACCGTGCACTTCCCAGAAGTCCGCACAGGCACTGACACTCCCTCCTCCGGCCTTTGTCTCTTTTCCAGGCATTAGGAGGCCACCTGATCTCTCTGTTCTCCAACACCTTCAGTTGGCACCTTGCATTGGAAAATGATTTGGGAGAAATGAAGTAAAAGCTGCCCAAACCGAGCTTGAGCACTCCTGAATTTTGAGGTGTTCAAATCTGGAAGGCAGGTGCTGGGGGTGGGGGAGCATGGCAGCAACTGTCTGGAGCTGCATGGAGCCAGATACGCTGGTCTGAGTGGCACAGTAAGCAGTTTGGGGGTTGGAGAAGAGGTAGGGAGTTCCGGGGGCAGTCAAGGGACAAGGAGCAGGGGAGTTGGATGGGGCAGAGGTTCGGAGGGGCAGTCAGGGGACAGGCAGCAATTGGATAGGCATGGGAGTCTAAGAGGTTTATCAGGGGACAGGTAGGGGTGCGGTCCTGGGGGAAGTTGGGTGGGGTCTCAGGAGGGGCAGTTGGGAACATGGAGAAGGGAGGCTTAGATAGGGGCTGAGGTCCCAAGGGGCAGTTAGGGGCAGGGGTCTCGGGAGGGGGTAATTGGGGAACAAGGACCAGAGGGGCGTAGAGAGGGGGTGGAGGGTCTGGGGGGCAGTTGGGGCAGGGGTCTGGGGAGGGGCAATCAGCGGACAGAGGCTGGGATTCAAAGGGCTCTGGGCTGCTGGCAGCCTTGGGATCCCAGAGCCTTTAAATCCCAGCCCCGGCTGGGAGTCAGAGGACTCTGGGCTGCCTGCAACCGCAGGGAGCCCAGAGCCTTTTAATTCCCAGCCCGGGCCGGGAATCAGAGGGCTCTGGGCTGCCCACTGCGGCGGGGAGCCCCGAACCATTTAAATCTCAGCCGCGGCTGGGATTTAAAGGGCGCTGGGCTGCCTGCACCGCGGGAGCACAGAGCTTTTAAATCCCAGCCGCCGGGAATCAGAGGGCTCTGGGCTCGCCGCAGCAGGCAGCCCAGAGCCCTCTGATTCCCGGCCGCGGCTGGGATTTAAAGGGCTCTGGGCTGCCTGCAACCGCGGGGAGCCCAGAGCCTTTTAAATCCCAGCCGCGGCCGGGAATCAGAGGGCTCTGGGCTGTCTGCTGCGGTGGGCAGCCCAGAGCCTTTTAAATCCCAGCCGCGGCCGGGAATCAGAGGGCTCTGGGCTGCCTGCAACCGCGGGGAGCCCAGAGCCTTTTACATCTCAGCCGCTGCTGGGATTTATAGGGCTCTGGGCTGCCTGCAACCGCGGGAGCCCAGAGCCTTTTAAATCCCAGCCGCAGCCGGGAATCAGAGGGCTCTGGGCTTCCCGCTGCAGCAGGCAGCCCAGAGCCCTCTGATTCCCGGCCGCGGCTGGGATTTAAAGGGCTCTGGGCTGCCTGCAACCGCGGGGAGCCCAGAGCCTTTTAAATCCCAGCCGCGGCCGGGAATCAGAGGGCTCTGGGCTTCCCGCTGCAGCAGGCAGCCCAGAGCCCTCTGATTCCCGGCTGCGGCTGGGATTTAAAGGGCTCTGGGCAGCCCTGGCGGCGGCGGCGGCAGCGGCGGGGGGGCGCTCTAAGCAGGGGAGAAAAAACATTGGTGGGGCAGAGCCCCTGCTTGGGATTTATTCATGGGGCTAAAGCCCCAGAGCCCCATATAAGTCGGCGCCTATGGGTGTTCATGTAAAGAACGGTTTAGCAAGAGGAAAAAAGGATCGGGCCCAGGTGGGTAGGCAACAGACAGAGAAGCTGAAGAGGAAAAAAGGATCGAGCCCAGGCGGCGGGCAACAGACAACAAGCTTGGGAATTTCAAATATTCAGGGGGATACTTGGAATGGTGATTTAGTTGAGACAGGTGGTTGTTGAAATACAAGCGAGTAATTTAAGGCAGAGTAAAAAGTTCACTCTGTGATTGCTAGAGGGAATAGCAGTTGAATTTTGTAAAATGCTAAAAGAAAAGTTTTTGGTGTTTTTAAATGTTTGTAATAAATTTAGGTAAAGATATTAGTTTGTAATTGTTTGGCTATGAATAATTTTGCTGTATTAGCTGAAGAATGTATATAGTGCTATGTAATTGTAATTGTATTAGGCTTAAGGGCATATAAGTGGTGATGGTTTTTTTTTAGTGTTTAAAAGCAGAAGTTAATAGTAAGAACCCTTAAGCTGTGTATAGCTTTGAATTTAGAAGTAAGCCAGGATGCAATTGTATTATTGTAAATGATTTAATTGATGAAGTGATTTTCCTGTTTTGTACGCCCTTTGCAATGAAGTTTGAAGAGGCTTATTGGATGTTTTTTTCTGTGTGTGTGTTTAAGAAAAGAGGGGGAGATGTCGGGTTACATCATCCCTATGCTGCCTTGGTGGAAAGTTACAGCAGCAGGACAACAAGAATAGAGGAGTTAGATAAAGTTGTTATGAGAAAGTAGGGAACTGCCAGAGCGAGGCAAATGCCAGGTGGCCTAACTGGGATCAGATAAGTTGCATGGGAAATGGGAAACCAGTAAGCAAAGGGCCATGCATGTGAAAAGTGTGTGTATCAGACAAAGAACCAATCAGCAGCAATGTAATGTTGGTGTGTCTGACGTTTGCTAATATGGAGAAGCCTATATAATATGATGCATTGTAAATAATAAATGATTCAGCTTGCAATCATATTGGTTGTTGTGCTTTATCCGGCCCGCATGCAACGCAACACACCTCCACCGGCATGAGCGTGCGAGGTCACACTGGCAGGGGTGCAGCGGTGCACTCTTCACAATAAGGTCGCCCACCCGCCATACCGGACAAACCCCTATCCAGTTTTGTCTCAGTGTTGGACACAGGACAAACCATTTAAAGCCAGGACCGTCTGGCTTCAAACTGGCCTGCCTTTGCATGTCTGCGCTCTCACGTCACTGAATGAGACGCAGGATATCTAGGCCCACAACGAACCCCTGTCACGAGGGAGTGCAAGAGAAAGCAGATCGGGAAATGATACGGACGCATACAGCGTTTCATTAGCTGACCTTGCTACTCCGAATGGGCGTACGTGCATAGCCAACCAAGGTGTAGCCATTGGTATAAGGTGCCGGGAGAGTGACACCCACAGGATGAGAAAAGCAACTGGATTTACCTGAATTTCAACTGGCAATAGGTTTTTGTCCAAATTTTAGCTAAACGACAACTGAAATCCCAACGTGTGTCACACCTGGAGACTGCCAGCAAGGGAGAGAACGTAATGTGCTTCGATCAGAGAGATGCTCCAAAGACATGCAAAGTCCAGCACTTCTGGTTGGAAACCTCCATAGGTGAGCCAAGCAAGCACCAGAGAGAGAGAAAGAATTATGAAACATCAGGCTAAACCAAAAAGGAGCCATGGAGATACCATTGCCTTTATACATTGTCTCCCTGTGCTTGGAGTCCAACACAACCCAACAGCAGCGAGTTCTTAAACCTTGAGCCTGCAGGTCCTTGTGCTATGCTCAAGGCTGTTTTCTTGCCCTAGGGGTGTGAGTGGCGGCTCCACGGGGTGGTTTGCTATGTGATTACTCTGCGACTTAAAAAGTCCCGGCTTTTGCTTTCATGGGCAGCAGCACCAGACCTTTGGTTGCCCTCCCTTAGGACAGGCAAGAAGTTGATAGTTGGGAAGGATGGTTGCAAGAATCTAAGCGGAATAGATTAAACACAGAGGAGCTGGACAAGTCCACCGAGAAGCCAGATCTTCCGGTCTACTTGAGGCTCATGAAAAGACCAAGACATAGAGGAATTGGTGTGATTCCATGTCAGGGAGGAGCCAGATCCTGCACTGAGGTTCAATAATCTCCATATACCACAGGCCGTCTGCGCTTCGTGGATTCTATCCATTGTAGACACTGGCACCGACCTTCACCAGGAGAGCCGCTTTAGAAGCCCTTCCGAGCTCTGCCAGCAGGGGGCAGCTGCTGAATCAGGCCAGGATGATGATCAGTGGTTTGTATCGGGGTAGCCCCAGTGAGGATCGTGGCCCCATCCTGCCTGGCGTGTTACCAACATATAGGAAGACAGGTTCTCAGGACCACCTTGGCATTAACCCTCCCAGCCCATTTAGCACAAGCACGTAGACAATCTTGCTAAACTTGGCGGGAGGTTCTGTGCTCATTAGATAGGCTTTCCTTGTGGTACAGCCGCCCAGTTAATTAAATAAATCCTTATGCAAACAAGAACGGCAAGCGACGACTGGTTCAATGCCTCTCTTTATTGCAGGTAATTAGCCAACAAGGCTATTGAAATTACCGCCTTCAGTTACGCACATGGAGGAATAAATCATGTGCAATTATCACCCTGGGGAGATTATCAGCTTTTTCCTGCTACGATGTCGTTATGAGGCCGATTAAAAAGCCCAGCAAGAGGTCAGGTTAGCTCTGACTCCCTGCTCCATAAGGGAGGGGTTTGTCTACCTAGGGGGTCACGACCCAATAGGAGGCATGTATAGGTATCAAGGGATTGTAACCACCCTGCCCCACCCACGCTGCTAACTGGGAGATTGCTGGATCCTGGCTAGGAGATGGGGTCTAGTAGGGAAAAGGCAGAACTACCGCCACAAGGGAAACATTTAACAGAGACTATGTCGGGGGCTCAGAAGTGCGTGTCAGACCCTGTCGTCAGCATGAGTAACTGGGCCGGGAGCTGTGGAGCCCTAGGTGGGTGAGGAAAACACCTCCTTCCTGGGCCATGGAACCAGAAACGTAGTTCCTTGGCTACTGTTCCAGAGTCAGTCGACTCTGCAGCTCTCCACCGCGGATGGCAATACAGCCGGCGGATCCATGCATCCACAGATCCATGCATCCACAGATGGATCCACAGATCCATGCTTCCACAGATCCACCATCCACAGCAGCCCTGATTGCTGGGGGTCATAGTACACAATGACGGGTTCACTCCCCCTGAGCAGACCCTCCAAAGCCTGTCCCACTGCACAGCCCAGCGTTGATGCTGTATCTGGGACCCTCCAAATACAGTGGGGGCAGGGAGTTGCCCAAGTCATATCAGTGAGTGCCTGTATTGGGACCGCTTGGTATGTCACAGGTTTGGGTACTACCAACACTAGCCTGGCTAATGATTCACCCACAGGACCCTGGGGTGGATCAGGATTAAGTTACACACTGTTTGCCAGACTGGTGGGTATGAAAAAGTTACATGCAAGCTACTCCAAACAGGCATGGAATTATTTCTGGAATTGGCTTCTCCGGGAGGCAGCTCTCCTCAGATAAGCTCCCCATCACAGCTTCAGCTGATCATATTTCCTGAGTCTGATGAGTCACTTCCAGAGGAAAAAATGGGCCTGATCCCCACGTGCGGTGCGGAGTCGCCAACACCCATGCAAGTTCTAACAAGTCAGAAGGCAGTTTGCACAGTTGCTAGCGATTCCGCAAGGCCCAGGGTATTGAAGAATCAGGTTCAACGTGTATGCCGCTCGCTCCCCCTTGTTCGAGTACAGTCACACAGTCATTTCTATTTCTGCAGGCCCTGCTGCACGATTTTCAGGGTGCTGTTAGTTTCACAACACCTGCTTGTGCAATTCGTCTTAGAAAGTTATAAATAGTATATTTTCCCCTTGCGAGAGATTTGTGTAGCAGGATCAAAATGAACTTAAAAACAGTATTTTGGGGGCAGGGGCCATCTTTTTGCACTGTGTTTGTACAGGGCCTAGCACAGTAGGATCCTTCTAGGAATGCAAACAATGACAATTACAGCAATATTTAAATGGATCACAGGGGATGCATTTTCAACAAAGCATTCAGAGGGAGTGTTCCCTCTCCTTTATCCCAGGATTAATCATCACGGAGCTCTACTGCGAATCAGTTCTGTGGCACAGGCAGCGGGGCAGCCGATAATTTGTTTGGTGTGGGCGTGCGTATGGCACCTCTCAGTGTTCTGGTGTCTGGCGGAGGTGGCTGCCATTTTGGGTTCAGGTCAGTTGCAGCACGGTTCAGAGGAGATGCACGGCGTGCTCTCTCTCGTGGAGACCTACTTTTGTTCTCTCAGGCATGCCCAGTGCTGGCACCCAACTGTGCTGATGCCCTTGAAGAATTTTTCTGGCAGCCCCAAAGTCAACACAACAGAGTAGATTTTCCACCTCTTGCCCTTCCCCTGTTCCTCAGGTTCCTGTCTGTCCCACCCCAACCTCCTACCCTCTCTCCCAATAGGGCAAGATCATCGCCTTAGGGTATTTCCTACAACCTCAGCTTCCAAGAAGAGGTCCTTCTGGTCACAGGGCTTCCCGAGGAAGGCTGCACAGGTGGCTAACGTAGCCTCTTGCGTCTCTTTAAAAAAACCTGCTTATATCTCTGAGAGCTGAGTGGTTGGAGCAGTGGCTTGTTCCTGGCAAAGGCCTGGCTGCATCCAGGAACCATTTCAAACAGGACGGCACAGGAGATGAAACTATGGCGGGGCAGAGAATCCTCCCTGGGTGGCCAGTGCTGAAATCAGAGCCAGGGGAACGAGTCAGGCTGAAAAACAAGCCCGACCAAACCAGCTCCTTTGCAGTCTGCCAAGCCCCACCCCAGCTCAGCCAATTCAATTTGACACGGGCGAGAAATAACGCTACCACCGAATAGATACGTGCATCTCCGCGGCGTGTCGAGGCCCCGGGACGTGTCAGTCACAGGCTGCAGACATCGGAAGGTCAGGAGGAGGGGGCCACAGGAGAATAGCCACAGGAGAGCTTTATACGCTGGGGGAGACCATCTCCGGAGCACAGAGGGGAGTTGACCGATCTCTCTGTGGTCCAGATTCCTCCACCCACCCCTCGTTGGGTGTCTTCCAAGCTTTTAATAAGCAGCCTCCGGTACAAGGTGTAATTACGAGAAAACGCTCAGCCCTGACGGAATATACGATTTAAAGTTTGAAGGACCCCCTCCTGCTGGGTGGGCAGGTAAGAGCCACGCGCTGGCCCCTGACAGATGGAGGAGGAAGAGGAGGATGTAGGTCCCAAGCAAGGAAAGTCGCGTGTGTTAAGAGGAGGGACTGTTAGAGGTCACCCCCGTAATACAGCTGCTAGTGACACAGAGACTCATAAACGGACAAGGGCCCAGCTACAGTACCCACAGGCAATGGTACTTTTCCATCTCTCCTCCTCTGCCCCAGTAGAGCACGGATCTTGGGTTTAGACATTGCAGAACTGCTACGCCGGGTTCGGGGAAGGAGGAGGAGCTCCTGCTTGTGAGAACAGACTCTGGCTGGGTCTGCACTCCAGAGTCTATGCTGGCGTAGCCCCTAGCATGGGCGCAGAAAAACTCCTTCCGATGGCGTAGGAACCCCACCTCGCCGAATGTCATTAGCTGGTGGCATAGCTGCATCGACACTGGGGGTTTCGTTGGCATAGCTCTGTTGCCGTGTGTGTGTGTGTGTGTGTGTGAGAGAGAGAGAGATGCTGGTATCCGTTTTAAACGGAGATCAAGCCACAGAAACGTTGGAGCTCCCATGGCACACGGGAGCAAATCTACACCACAGGCCTCGACACCCTGATGAGGTTCTCTGTCTTGGTTCATTTCTCACTGCAGCGTGTGGCCTGGAATAGCAGGGCGCTGCGGGAGAGGAACGAGGCGAGTTATCGGGGCAGTGGGCGGCTCTGGACTGGCCTTAGGGTGACCAGATGTCCCATGTTGATAGGGACAGTCCCGATATTTGAGGCTTTTTCTTATATAGTGACGTATTACCCTCCACTCCCTGTCCTGATTGTTCACACTGCTATCTGCTCACCCTAACTGGTCTGCAGATGCCAGAACTACCTGAGGAAGCTAGCACTACGCCCAGCTCAAACCAGGAGCTGATGGATAAGCAGTGACAATGTTGCTGGCATGGATACATAGCACTTTCCAGCCACACATCGCACGACAGATACCAAATACGAATTCCTTCTCATAGCTGCCCTGTGAAGTAGGTACAGCATTATTACAACTGTGTCCACACTGGGGCGGTCGTACAGTTTGAGTTATACCAGTGTAGACACAGTCAAAGCTGTATAATGTGTCGGTGTAGACAAGACTCCATGCTGTGCATAACAAGAGCTAGCCCAGCACCTCATCCAGACTCTGGCTGGGAAGCTCAGCCCTTAAAGGTGCAGCCCCCCCCTCCCCCCGTACCACTCCTCCATGAAATGTGGTTCTTTACAGCCCTGACCCTAATCTCGCTGAACTCGCTGAGTTTTGCCTTGAACTTCAATGGGGCAGGATCAGACCCAGCAAACTGCAGGTTTTTAAAGAGTTTTAAACAATTAAATATTAAATGGCTGTGAGCAGTTTTTCTGTCCTAGCTTCCCACGACCAACTCCTTCACGGGCATGAAGGGCTTGTCGACATACAGACGTTGCACCACTTTACCAGTGTAATTAAAGCCGCACTGCCCACTATATGGTGTGGATGGAGTTATTTGGGTGGCGTTCTTTGGGTATAAAGGTGCCTTTGGCTTGGTTTACGCCTACAACATAGGTCACCCTAGCTACACCGCTCAGGGCTGTGAAAAATTTTGCACCTAGTTTGACATACTAGGGTTGACCTAACCCCCACTGTGGACACAGGGAGGTTGGCAGAAGAATTCTTCTGTCTCTAAGAAAGGCAGATGACCTGCATTGATGGAAAAACCTCTTCCGTCAATGTAGGAAGCATCTACGCCACGGTGCTACTGAAGCAGGCAGAGTTGCAACTGACCATCTGAGAGAAGAAAATGTATCTATGAAGTGGCTCTAGAACTAAAATATTTCTAAAAAGAAAAGGCTATTGGAAAACACAGGGATTATAATAGGGGTGACAATGAAACCCGTCTAAAGATTACACCCCCTACCAAAGAACCCTCAACCAAATTTACCATGGCCGGTATTCACTTAAAACTTATACTGCATTACTAGGTCAGTTACAAGTGTGATTTTTTTTAACCAACATATGGTTGTGCCGGTATAAGCCCTAACCACTTATAGGCATACAAGTTCTTCTGCTGGTATAGCTTATGTTTTATGCCATTATAAACTGCATCTCCATTAGGAGGGTTTGCTGGTTGCCGGCAAAAGGCTGGAACAAGCTTTGTTAAGCGCCTCAAACTGGCTCCAAGACTGGGCTTGATAACTTTATGGAGGGGCTGGTAGGATGAGACTGCCTACAACGGCATGTAGCTGATCCATGGTTGCAGTTAGCAAATATCTCCAACGGCCGGAGATGGGACGCTAGGTGGGGAGGGCTCTGAGTTACTACAGTGAATTCTTTCCCAGGTGTCTGGCTTCTGGGTCTCACCCACATGCTCAAGGTCCAACTGACTGCCTTATCTGGGGTCAGGAAGGAATTTCCCCCCAGCTCAAAATGGCAGAGATCCTGACTTCCTCTGCAGCATGGGGCATGGGTCACTTGCAGGTTTAAACTAGCGTCAATGGTGGATTCTCTGTAACTTGAGATCTTTAAACTTTGAGTTGAGGACTTCAGTAGCTCAGCCAGAGGTTCTGGGTCTATCACAGGAGTGGGTGTCTGAGGTTCGGGGGCCTGCGATGTGCAGGAGGTCAGATTAGATGACCTTGATGGTCCCTTTCTCGTCCTAAAGTCTATGAGTATGTCGGCTCCTTTTTGGTATCCAGTACATGTTTTGTTTCATTCTAGACTGTTGGGAAGACATTTTCTCCCCAGTTCAAGTTAGATATTTTCACTGGGTAAAACAGAGCCACTTCAGTTGGGGTCAGAGATCCAGAGTCACCATGCAAAGCCGAAAGGACTCTCTTTTCTCCCCTCTGGTGCAACATCAGACAGGATGGACTCCACCCCATGCTGGGGGTCAGCAGAAGGAGCCTGCCAATATTATTTATTATTTGTATTGTGGGGGTGCCAAAGGACCCTAGTCACAGAGCCCATTGTCCAAAAAGGACTACCCTCAGATACAGGGTTGGCCTTACGGGTGGGTGACATGGGTGACCGCCGTGGTCAGGGGAGACTCCATAGTCAAGATGCAAGGAGCAGAGCAGGGCAGGCCTGCAGTACGAGGCCATGGAGGGGGAGGCAGCGGGGGTCAGGGACAATGTGGGGGATGGGTGGGGACGAGTGGGGAGCCAGGGGTGCCAAAATACAAGTTGGCCCAGGGTGCCAATTTTCCTAAGGCCGGCCCTGCTCAAATGAAGCCAAAAATCCCCTGGGATTTCACCACCATTTGCTCCTACCCATAGCCTCGATTCAGCGTTGAACCTGAACCCAGACCTCCGGGCAGAACGTAACCCCGCACTGGGTCTGAACACCACCTCCTATAACATGCCTGTTAGCCTACTCCAAGGGGGGGGGGGGGTTTAAGAATCAAATAACCTTGTAAAGCCCTTAGCCCGTGTGAAGTGCTTCATCTGCTCATCCCCAGGAGCAGCACACCGAGCAAACGCCCAGGACTTTCCTATCTTCCACACCTGAGTTTGCCGTGAGCCAGTCTCTACCTTTGGAATGACCATGCAGTCAATGCTTGGACGTGACAAAGGCCAACCGGGGCTTGGGGCAACACAGCTCCTGCCCTTCCTTCCTCCAGCCCCTCATATAAAACCCAAACAGAAGTAGGTAGGTAGAGACCTTGGAGGGGGAAGGGACGGAGCCTCCAGCTAGTCAGTTCAGATAGGGACGGGAGGAGGGTGGAGCAAATTTTCTATGCCTTGTAATCCAGTCGTGCTGGTTTGCCTGTAAAAAACAGAACAGCCCAGGAGCACAGCTGCTCACTTCGCACACGTTTATGGTCCAAGGCCAACCATGACGCAGCGGAGAGTCCGGGTGTCCACCGAGAGTCCCAGCTACGCCGTCTGTGTGGTGGGCACGGAGGTCTCTGTAGACATCTATGGGTAAGATTCATTTTTCATACTGGGAGATTTGCTGAGCTTCGGCACTTTCTCTAATCCGCTTCGACTGTCCGAGGCCAATAGGGTGGGGAGCAGCCTCTAGTATTTCGTGTTTATTTTACAGATGAGCCCAAATGAAAAACACGGATCTAAACTCCCTTGCTGAAACTTGCACCCTGTCTCTGGCCCTCCGTCCCAATTTCCTAGGCAGCTTTAGCATAATGAGAGCTCTGGGGTGAACTGCTCCCATTTTCAAAAGGGAATCAGACACTTACTGAAACTCAGTGAGTAGGTCACTTTGGAAAATGGGACTTAGGCACTTTTTGAAATTTTCCCTTGGTCTCCTTGCATTATTTCCACTGCTGGAAGGAGACCACGGCCTGGCATCACCCTGTCCCCTAACTGGCTATGTGAGATATTCAAACAGTTCTGAAATGCAGATTCAAACACAGACAGCTGAGACATCTGCAGAGACTAAAGCCAGTGCACACCCCTGCTAAATGGATGCTATTTCTGGCCATCAGAGTGCTAGGCAGCAACCTCGCTGTGGGAGTGACTTGTAAAGAATTAAACTGGATGAAAGAATAACTATGCCTTCTTCTAAGTGCATAAAAATACATGAATATGCCAGAGTACGTTTTAAGGGGTAACCTAAGGAAAAGAAGGTTTTTCTGATGCGAAGACCAAGGGTTACTTTACTGTGCAGAAATGAGGCTGTATTTGCTAATGCTCTTCCATTATGACGATTTAATAACATTTGTACTGAAATGGTGCCGCCGGGCAAACCAAGCTGGGAACCTATTTTGCTAGATGTTGTTCTACACGTGATTATTAAAAAGTATTTCTATGACTGGCGCCTCAGTCTTGGACCGGGACCCCACCGTGCTAGGTGCTGTACAAAAAGATTGTTCCTGTTCTAAAGCGCTCGCTGTCTAGGTAACACAACGGTCGACATTTAAAGGTCAACATTAACCTGTTGTTGCCTTATTGCTACCCAAGAGCAATGGCGGTGCAGGAGCCCAGACTGGGGTGGTGAGAATTTGACTGCAGGTGCTGCAGGGGCGGGGGTGAGTGTGGAGGTTGAGGGTTAAAGATAAAGATAGAGCATAGGTGGGGCACCAGGCCCTGGCTGGCTGGGAGCTTCCACCCTCACTAGCAGCCCTTTTCTGCCTTTCACAATCATGGCAGCATTCAGTCCTGCTGCCCGACAGGCGCTGCGGCCCAGATCCATTGAAATCAACAGGGGTTAGGCACCTCGCTGTGTTTGAGGATCTAGGCCTGAGTAAATAGACGACTTTCTTCTCCCCCAAGCACGGACAATAAAACCAGGAGAACACACGCACGTCTGGCACCAAGCCTTGATTCCTCTCTTCCATCTCCATCCACTTCCTTTGGCAGCCACGGCCTCAGACTTCAGGACGGAATTAAAAAAATAATAATAGAACAACTTGGAACCATCCAGTGGTGGATGCAGTTACCCGTGTAACCACGCAACCTTACTGGAGTCACCCTCCTCCTTCCTTTCCTCATTCCCTTGAGTCATTGGCATGGCTACTACCTCATGTAAACCAATCAGGATTATTTACATTGAGAACATATGACTAAGGGAACATAAGAATCACCTCTTAAAGCAGGGGTGGGCAAACTTTTTGGCCTGAGGGTCGGGGGCTGGAATCAGGCGCAAAGCATTTAGCTTTAGAGCAAAGATGGTTCTTTTACACAAAAAAATTAATTGGGTTGGAATCTTTAAATCTGAACCAAGGTCAGAACTGTGTCTTGTAACAGCTGATGTCACTCACAGATTCCAAGGCCAGAAGGCACCAGTGATCATTCTAGTCAGACCTCCTGGATAACACAGGCCAGAGAACGGCCCCAAAATTTTTCCTAGACCAGATCTTTTAGAAAAAACATCCAATCTTGTTTTTAAAATGGTCAGTGATGGAGACCACAGCTATATTTGCTACTTGGGATCATTGCAATTGCAATGTCAGCAACATCAATGGGTTCTTCAGACTTTGCTTCCAAGTGGCTGTTGTCAATTAGGTGCGTGTGCACGCTCTCCGGATGCTGTCCTGGCCCTGTGCAGATCAGTGATTCAGCAGGCCTCGATAGCACTACCCAGAATGAATGACCACTGGCATGGTTCGGGGACAAAGGCTCTTGGCCAGGTTTACCATCCCAGCGCCCTGGCTCCAGGGTTACAGGTACACTAACACGAGTGCCCTGTGGCAAGGAGCAGCTCAGCATCAGGACTTTCTGCTGTCTCCTAGGCTGCACAAAGGGTTACGGCAAGGTACCCTGACATTTATAGGCTGAGACAAACAATTTACGTACCACCTTATGGGTTTCATGATATCTGCTTGTTAGGTCCCCTTGTCCCTTGCTCCATGTGTCTGGGGCAAAACATCCCTATTCATCACTTCTGTCAAACTCTCTTATCTGGTGCTAAGTCAGGAGGTCTGTAGCAAGGCGGGCTGACTCACCAGCACAGTGCCTCCTGCTGGTCATCTGGGAATTAGCTCTCTCAGCCCTGGAGCGCCCTCTGCAGTCTCTTTTTCTCCACCACATCTAGGCCCCACGTCCCTCCCGGACCACGGTGCCCCTTACCTTGGGATACTTCCCTTCACCCAGGAAACCCCTCACTCTTGAGCCCACCTTGCCTCAGTGACCCACTGCTGGTCTTCATCTAGCCCCATCCCTCAGGGGCAAACTGCAGTCTGAAGTGGCCACTCATCACTTCAGTGGCTAGGTGGCTGGATCTGTTGCCTTTCCCTGCAGCCTCAGTACCTCCTCAGGCCTTCCTGTCAGGCCTCAGCCTGGGAGGTCGCCAGGCCTGAGCTCCCCAGCTCAGCCTGCCCCTTCCCCAACACTGCCCTGTTGAAGGTACCCCATGCTCCCAGGCACCCCAGTCCTCCTCACCCCAAGGCTGGAGTGAGACTGCCTGACTCCTAGCTCACAGCCCTCTTTATACCAGCCCTACCGGGCCCGGATTGGCTGCTACCTGCCTTCCCCTGATTGGGTCCCCGGGGCAGCCCTTTCCCAGAGCTGGTTTTAACCCCTTTCTCTCCAGAGCAGGGTGCTCGGGCACTACAAGGTCCCTGGGTTAATCACACATACCCAGTATCTGTTGCTTCTCAGGAGTGTCTGTGTTTTAGCAACAGTAGCAATACCTTTGCCACGATCATTAATTTGTGAATACATGGCCTCACTTTGATGCAGAGCCTCTGGTCTAGACCTCAGGTCTTGCACCAGACCCAGTGCTCCAGGATCTCTCTCTTTTTCTCCCCTACACTGGTCATCTCATCATGCATCTTAATTTGAGGGGAATTTCCCCAACTTCTCTAAGAAATTATGAAACCATTTGTTAGTGTCAATAAAGCATCTGCTCCAAACCTATAAGGATACAGCTTTGAATACATAAAAGGCCAGATCGTCATGACCGTAAAGCAGGTATGATCACTTACAGCAGCTTATGTAGTGGCCCAAAATGTAGAGCTGGCAGAAAAACGGAAAAGATGCCATCAACAATTTGGTATGTTCTACGGTGTTTCTGCTTCGCAGGCTCCAAAATGGAACTATTTTTCCCTCCCCCCCGCCCCAAATCATGAAACTTTTTCAAAATGTTTTTAAATGCATCTCCCAGGCCCTCCCGTCCTCACTGGTGCTGTTGAATGCAATTAAATGAATGACATCCAGGATTCTTTTTTCCATTTTTTCATCCCTCCTCCCGCTCTTTTCCTTTTGCTACTCTGTGACTTTTCACACTTTCTCTAACCTTGGGAAAGGAATAAAAGAAAAAAAAAAAGGAAAGGCAGGAGGTAAAAAATCAAAATCAGGCAATTTTCAATTTTGAGTTTTTGACAAAAATCTAGAACATTTGTGAAATTTTGTTTAATGCTTTTGGTCTGGGGAAAGGGCCATATTTTGCTGAAAAATTGCTTCATACAGATGTCAACCAGTTTTACTAAGATGTCATAGGATGCAATCCCAGTTTTCCATCCTCTTTTCCCGCAGGGGGCTTTTCCCTCCCTCACTCTGGGTCTCCGCTTTCATGCCTGCCCATCCACCCAATTTGCCCCCGTAAGTGGAGTGGGGGTGGGCACGGGATGGCATTGTTCCTCCCCCCCACCCAACTGCAAGCCTCAGGCAGGCAGCCTTGAGTGTGCAAAGTAAGAGCTCTGAAGAGGAGACAAGAGATTTGTCACGAGCTGCTCCCAGCTTATGCCCCTGGGCCAGGGAGTCAGAATTTTGTTTATAAATAGAGTGATTAACTGGTGATTAAGATAAGAAAGGGCTGTGAGGGTGTTTCCTAAAGTTAAATGAGCTGTTCCAAGCTTGGTGAACTGCAAAATGTAAGTAGCTTGCCATTGTTGTATTCAGGAGGTAGTAACAAAAGTTACCTTTCTTGGAGAGGATAACTGATTGTTCAGACAAAGGAAATGCAGTAGATCTAATCTACCTGGATGTCAGGAAGGCATTTGTGACAGTTCCACATGAGGAATTATTAAATTGGAGAAGATGGGAATTAATATGAGAACTGAAAGGAGGATAAGGAACCGGTTAAAAAGAAGACTACAACAGGTCATACTGCAAAGTGAACTGTCAGGCTGGAGGAAGTTATTGGTGGACTTCCTCAGTCTTGGGACCAACCTTATTTAACATTTTATTACTGACGTTGGCACAAAAAGTGGGAGTGGGCTAAGAAAATTTGCAGATGACACAAAGTTGGGAGGTATTGCCAGTCCCGAGGAGGACCGGAATACCATACAAGAAGATCTGGATGGCCTTGTAAACTGGAGTAATAGACATGGGATGATATTTAATAGTGCAAAGTGCAAGGTCCTGCATTTAGGGACTAACAACGAGAATTTTTCCTATAAACTGGGGACTTAGCAGTTGGAAGCGACAGTGGCGGAGAAAGAGCTGGGTGTATCGGTTGATCATAGGATTGCTATGAGCCGCCAACGTGATGTGGCTGTGAAAAGCTAATGCAGTCCTAGGACGTATCAGGCGAGGTATTTCCAGCAGAGCTAGGGAAATGTTAGTACCATTATGCAAGGCACTGGTGAGACCCCCCATCTGGAATACTGTGTGCAGTTCTGGTCTCCCGTGTTTAAGAAGAATGAAT
The DNA here is from genome assembly GCF_016161935.1 of Mauremys reevesii. NCBI lineage: Eukaryota > Metazoa > Chordata > Testudines > Geoemydidae > Mauremys > Mauremys reevesii. Next base: position 4,192,080 of record NC_052643.1, read on the forward strand.
TCAACTTGGAACAGGTGCAGAGAAGGGCTGCTAGGATGATCTGAGGAATGGAAAACTACTTTATGAGAGGAGATTCAAAGAGCTTGGCTTGTTTAGTCGAACCAATAGAAGGCTGAGGGGAGATCTGATTACTCTGTAGAAATACATCAGAGGGACAAATACCAGGGAGGCAGAGGAGTTAAAGTTAAGCACCAGTGTGGACCCCAGAACAAATGGCTCTAAACTGGCCATCAACAAGTTTAGGCTTGAAATGAGATCAAGGTTTCTAACTAGCAGAGGAGGGAAGTACTCGAATAGACTTCCCGGGAGAGCAATGGGGGCACAAAATCCCTAACTGGCTTCAAAACTGAGCTTGATACATTTATGGAGGGGATGGTATGACAGGACGGCCGACAATGGTGTATGGCCCATCGGCCACTGCCTGGGGCAAAAATCCCCAACGGCTGGAGACAAGACACTAGATGAGGAGGTTGTGAGTCCCCTGGGAGAGAATTCTCTGTAGTATCTGCCTGGTGGGTCTTGCCCATGTGCTCAGGATCTAATTGATCAGATTAGGGGTCAGGAAGGAATTTCCTCCTGGGTCAGATTGGCAGAGACTGTGGGGGGGGGGGTTCACCTTCTTCTGCAACATGGGGCACGGGTCACTTGCAGGTTTAAACTAGTGTAAATGGTGGATTCTCTGTAACTTGAAGTCTTTAAACCATGATTTGAGGACTCCAGTAACGCAGCTATCACAGGAGGAGTGGGTGGGCGAGGTTCTGTGGCCTACGATGTGCAGGTCACATCAGATGATCATGATGGTCCCTTTTGACTTTAATAAGTATCTCAGTAAGAACAGACGCTGCAATTTTAAACTAACCAGTGTCCCTTAAGTGACTTGCCACAAGATGTCAGATCATGTTCGTATTAGAGCTGAGTGGGTCTAATATTTATTTAATTTGCTTTCTTGATAGAGGAATTCAATACCGTGCTCTTGTCAGATAGTTCTAAGTTATTATCTGCAAAAAACACTGGAGTTTTCAGTTGCCTAAGTAGCCCCTGGAATCACAATTAAAGTCCCCCCCCAATCTGAAATGGTGCCCCTATTGTCAGGCATGGAATTTGTCCCCCTTCCCCACCACCCCCAGCCCAGTTGGTCTGACTGGAGTCACCCCCCCAAATATAGAAGTGAAACTACACCTATGCCCCTCTGGGTTCCAGCTTTTTTCACCATTATTCCCCCATTCCTTTGCAGGTCCCTGCTCCCTGGCCACCCTTGCCAAGTCCACTCCCCCAGCCTCCCTATTCCTCTCACTCCGCTTGTGCCCCACTTCTCCCGCTACAAATCCTCCTTATAAGGCTCTCTTAGGTCTGTTAGAGTCCTGGCAACAGACAATGTCTCCATGCAGCAAATTAAGTTGCTGCCTCTGATATAGGTGGACAGCAGTAGAAGGCTGCAGAAAGATTTCTCTGCTGGCCACCCAAGGTAGTCTTGGAGGTCTCGATTTTCCTGTGAATCAGTGTTCCCATTTAAACTAAACTCAGTAGGCGCGTGCCCATTGCTGCCTAGAATGTCCCCTGAAATTTGGGGGGTTGATAGGACGCAGTGTCCCAAAGTTAGCATGTTACAGACAAACACCCGACAATGGCAGGGACCACATAAGAACCCCACCTGGAAGTAATTCACACAACGTCTTTGGCTGTTCTCTTCGTGCCTATAAACACACGCTTTTGCCAGTCTTCCAAAATTGGCCCCAGAAGCCATCTCTTCTCGGCCTTCTGGCTAAGAGGGGTGAAAACATTATCTAAGTTATATCTGTTCTGGCAGGGTGTGATAAATCTGACATTAAGACTTCAGCAGTACCCAGCAGAAGAGAAGAAGCTATTAGACAGGTTTACAGGTAGATTTAAAATTCTAGAGGAGGTTGAGCGATGACAGATTAATCTCTCTCTTTACGAGTTGCTTCAGGCACTGACATGTAAAGAGAAACCAGGAATAAATCCCTGAAATATTTTTCTTGTGGTTAACGTTTACACAGCTTCATCCCTTTTCTTTGGGAAAGGAAAGGAGGGATGCAAATCATATGCAAGACAAAAATGCCTCCCCCTAGCACATTTAGGTGTTAATAGGTTAATTAATGTTCGCTTTGAAAGTGTGAAGTACCATACCTGCTGAGTGCAAAGAATAATTATTGCTTGCAGATGCAAAATCCAGTCCATTTAAATGCCACCTTTTAGCTGAGAATCTCAATCATTAATTTAGCCTTATAAAAAAAAATCCCATTTGGTCAGGATTAGAGCTGGGGAAAAAATTTCAGACTCAATGCAAAAGAAAAAAAAAGCAGATTTGGCAACATCAAGATGTTAGGTGAATGAATTTGCACTGATATCGCTGATGACCCACAGCACCTATGGGAATTTCCTGAGTCTGTGGGGATCTTTAGTCAGTGCTTTTATGCGTATACGTAGACAGTGAGAGGGATAACTCTGACGGGCTCCTTTCTGTTCCAGATCCATCCCAAGTGGTGCCACGTCATTTGATGCCCGTGGTACCTCTGGAGTGAAGGTCTATGTTGTCTACAAGCCTAATGCTGTGAAGAAACCTGCTGGTGCATCGAGATGGACCCTGAATTCTCAGGTGGAGGTCATAGTGTCCATGGACATCCCGAGCAGTACTGTCAATGATAGCAAGGTGTGTGGATTGCCGGGCTTTGAAAGACTCGCATGATCACCCCTGGAAACATGGGGTCAATCTTTGCAGGTTCAGAAGAAAGGGGCTGTTTTAACTAGGGGATGTGGCACAGTTGCAGAGTGCTTGTATGTCAGAAACACCGCGATCAGCCAACTTCTAAAGATCAGATTCCCAGCGAAATCTGTGTCGTTAACAGCCACAAAAAGACATAGAGGAGAGTAAGGGTGTGTGTGAAGGGGAGTGAGGTTGCCCAAAGAATGGAGAGAGGAAGGGTTAACGTGCTGGAAATTCAATGATTGAAAAGTCTGGTGGCAGACACCCAGGAGCTAGTGCAAGAGAAGAGGAAACCCTTCTTTCACCTTGGCTTTAACTTGGAGATTAACTGTGCATGGGCATTGTATGAGTGGTGCACAAACTGGGGGGCGCCCTCCACTGGGTGCACAAGAGGTTCTTGGGGGGGGGGTGTGTGCAAAGAAACTGGGATCCCGCAGGTCCCATGAATGCCCAGTCCAGCAGCCGCTGCTCTCTCGCCACCCAGCACTGAAGGCAGTGTTGCCGTCAGCAACAGTGCAGAAGCAAGGGATTACTTCAGATTACAAGTAATGGGGGGTGGGGGTGACAAATTATGTGAATGGCAAGGCGGTGGTGGGGGGGGACTGGAAAAGCTTGTGCACCACTGGTCTGCATAGCCCGGGGCAGAGAGCCTCCCAGCCCGGGTCGACAGATTCTCTACTAGCAGTGGGCTTCAGAACACCAGCTCCAGGCCAAGCCACAACTTCAAAGCACTGAACGCACAGCTGTGTTTAGAGAGTGAATGCAAACCCTGCGAGCCCCACTCTGTTAACCCAGGCCGGGAGGCTCGCAGCCATGAGCTGAGTACACAGGTGCCATAATGCCAGAAACAACACAGAGGATTCCAGGGAATGGGCTTCCCCACCCCCTGTTCCATGGGTAAATTGCCTGGGGTTATAAATCCATCGCCAAGGCCTTTCCCGACTCCCCTTAGCGTGAATTAGGCCTGTTGGATGAATGACTCACCGACCGAATCATCAACTGCCATGAGCATGCAGGATGGTCCTACAGTTGATTTATTGAGGGTGGTCTCCATACCCCCACCACCCAATCTCAGCAGATATCGGGCATCACGCCTCTCTGAGGGCAATGAAGAGATCACATTTGACAACGGGAGTGTGGCATGATATGGACCTTTGCTAGAATTGATCGTGACCAGGCAATGTCTTCACAGGTTAGGATTTCGTACTATGGACAGAAAGAGAATGCACCTATAGAGGGGGCTTGGTTATACCTCACCTGTGTCAGTAAGTATTGTAAAAACAATCGGCTAAATACCCTTGAGACACGCAACCTAGGCAGCAAATGGGAATTAGTTTGTGTGCGTGTATAAATACTGTAACATTTTCTATTTTTCCATCCACTTCATGATAAGCTATTCAAAGGGACGAGAGAAATGGATACGCCTCCCTTCATCACATATATATAAGATATGTGTATGTACATATATTAAATATAATATGTACAAACATTCCTTTCAAATAAACAAAATAAAGGGGAGATGTTTGTGTTTACGTGTATATTTAATATATATGCAGTGTGTATAATAGGAACCAGTGGTTTTCAATCTGTGGTCCACAGACCTCTGGGGGTTCGCAGACGATATCGAAGATTTCCAAAGGCGTCTGCACATCCATTCAATATGTTATTGGGGTCTGCAAATGAAAAAAGGTTGAAAACCACTGATAAACATATTATACCCCCATACCCCCACCCTCACCACAGATATATTTAATGCAGGGAGGCTTGTACATTTCTCTCTTCCCTTTGAACAGCTTATAATTAAGTGGATGAATGCAAGAAATAGAACATTAGGATGTTAATCTTGCTCACCCCACAAAATCCATCTGCTGTGTCATGTCCCTACTTGCCTGCTGTTCTACACCCCTTTCCTATGAACAATACGACTATCTGGCTGGCTAACCAGGGTCCCAAAGAAACTGGGTGTGGGATTTTCAGAAAAGGCACATACAGCAGAACCTCAGAGTTACGAACACCAGAGTAACGAACTGACCAGTAAACCACACCCCTCATTTGGAACCGGAAGTGCGCAATCGGGCAGCAGCAGAGATAAAAAAAACCAGATACAGTACTACGGTGCTGTGTTAAACCTAAACTACCGAAAAAAATCAGGGAAAGCAGCATTTTTTTTTTCTGCATAATAAAATTTCAAAGCTGAATTAAGTCCATGTTCAGCTGAAAACTTTGAAAAGAATGGCCCTAATGTTTTGTTCAGAGTTATGAACATTTCACCATTCCCGAGGTGTTTGTAACTCTGAGGTTCTATGGTACATTTGAAAATCCCACCCTAGGAAGCTGACATTTTCCCACCTGCTATGGCTCTCTGAAGTGATGGACACTGGCTTCTCAACCAAATGTTTGCCCTGGGCTCAAACTCTGGGCACGTATGGGCACTCCCTTAGTCTCCAATCCCACCAGGGCGCATAAAGTGATTCAGCTTCTCCATGTAATGTTCACAGCACACACACACACACACACACACACACAGAAGTTAGATAAAAAACACAGCACTCTCTTGTTGGAAGGCTGCACTGTACCACTACTTTATATCTTAGCATGCAGAACCCTAACACACAAGAACCCGAACCCAGAGTTAGACAAAGCAGGCTGCTCCCTAAAACAGTGAGGCACAACTCATCCCATCTTACTTTAGGGTGGCTCTCTGCAGACTGACTGCTGAAAGACCAGGTTGCAGGCTTCCCTGCAGATCCTCTGAGCCTGCAGGCAGGACCAGGAAGTAGCCACCTCCTCCCCCATTCCCATGCCCTCTGAATGATGCTCCCTTTGTTTCTCCCACTATCTTTTTTTTAATCAGCTCAGTGGACTACCAGAGAACCATCATTTAGTTAGACCTAATGTCTACTATTGACTAGGGGTCCAGTAAGGAGCATATGGTCAGAAATCTGGGGACGGGGGCGGGGGGGGGGGGAGCATTCACTGAAGAAGGGCCCCTTTAAAATATTTCATCACTTCAAGCAAATATTTTGGTGTTTACATGCCATATTCTGGAAACATTTCTTCCTGCTTTCATTGTACTTAATCGTCATTCAACAACAAAAGGCAGATATCAAAGAAACGGGTCAAAGAATCATTGCATCCATGAAATTCTTTCCACCCGTGCTTTCCTGCTCCAGGGACCAAAGATGGGAGTAGACAGATGAAAATCATAGGAAGTGGCAGGAAAAGGCTGGAAGATACAGATTCTGAATGGAGACCCGGGGAGTCCTGTTCACCCGGCCCTGTCCTGCTGTGTGTGTCGAGGGTGGGAGAGTTGGTGCTGTCCAGATGCGGATGGATAGTGTTAAGGAAACACCCAAGACATCAATGCTTTGGGTGTGCTCATTCTCCTGCTGTCTGGGACCAGGGCTTCCTTCTCCCTTTGTGATTTCAGATGTCTCTCTGGACACCGACACGGAACGCAGCGGGATGGTGAAGAGCAATGGAATCAACAAGGTAATGAGCCTAATTTCATATCTGTAAGCAAGGAGTAAGGTAAAGCATTCAGCATGGAAACACTTCCATTCCCGGTCCTAACAGGCACTAGCAACCAGAAGCTGACAGTGACAGAGGCTGTGTTGTGGAGACAGACAGTTTTCTGAATCTCTGAAGAAGCCAACCTAGTCCCAGTGTTGTTTTTCCATGTCCTACCGCTATGAAACCATGGCATTGCCCCTGTGCAAAATTCTCCTCCCTGCTACTCCAGTGCAGAGTCAGGGGTCAGGAGAGCAGAAGTAGCATTAGAGAAAATTATTTGGCTCCCGATCTTTTTCCATCAGGCTTGAGATTTGCTAAGGACTCCATCCGTCAACGGGGTTATGCAAAAAAGAAAGAAACTACCCCTTTGGTCCTGGATCGGTGTATTTGCTGCGGGTTCCAGCTTGCTCCATGCCTGGGTTAAAGAGTCGGATGCCCAAGTTCCCAGTGAATGTTTTTTTATGGAACAATACAGGGATAGATTCACCCCGGCTGCTCTCCTGTAGGGACGGGGAGGGCAAGTAGCTTCCGCTTTCCTTCAAACCACGTCTACACTAGAAAAAACCAATCATGGGTTAACTCAGGTTATGTCTCTAGTGTAGACATGGCCTAATTTGGGTTAAAATGCCAGTATAGACCCGGCAGTTGTAGTTTTCATACGAGTTTAATCTGGGGCTGAGATCATGTGTTAAAACTACAACTAACTCCCTGGCTTACATTAGGGTTTTAGCCCATTGGCTTGTTAACATGTTAACGTATATTTTCCTAGTGTAGACATGGCTCTGGGGTTTTGCCAGCCAGGGGCACCCTTAGAGTATGTCTGCACTGCAGTTGTAGGGTGACCAGACAGCAAATGTGAAAAATCGGGACAGGGGGTTGGGGGTAATAGGAGCCTGTATAAGAAAAAGACCCCAAAATCGGGACTGTCCCTATAAAATCAGGACATCTGGTCACCCTATGCAGTTGGGAGGTTTGATTGCTAGCCCCGCTCACCCAGGACCCCCTGGGTACATATGTGAGTGGCCACCGAGAGTCCTGGCCAGACAGGGCCAGTCCATGCAGCCAGCCGTGCTGCTGCGGCTTCCCAGCTATTGTTTCTTGAGCTGGCTTTGATCTCAGGAACGTCTCCTCATGCAGCCATCACCTTCCCCGCGCGTCAGAGACGGGCCCGTCGCTGGAGGCTGCTCTCCGGATGTGCTGACCCAGCACATCTGCTGTACACGGCTGACCGCACCCCATCACAGGCGTGGCCGCTCGCCCGGATCATTGCCAGGGCTGTTAGGGGGGAGGAGAGGAAGGGTAGATTCCGGGTGAGGAGGAAGAGGGAATTCAGGCTCTGGCCTGGTCAGTGTTTGTACCAGATCCCTTTGACTTTCCTCTGCAGACAAAATGGACGTGGGGCCCTGAAGGGCAGGGAGCCGTGCTGCTAGTGAACTGTGACAGGGACAGCCCGGGTGCCAAGGAGATGGACAGTGCTTACCAGTATGTGCAGTCCTATGCAGGTACTCACAGGGAACAGACCTCTGCTCTGGGCCGAGCGTTAGACAGGTGCAGGGGGGAGTCTGAACGTGAGCCAGGCCAGAACTAGATTGATATTTCCTGGGCCGACTCTGTCAGGTGCTACCACTACGATTCCAACGCAGGTGAAATGAGTTTCAGTGTGTAACACCTGGCGATGGGATCGGACGGTCCCTCGACTCACGCCTCCAACCGCGGCTCCTTGTCTTTTGTTGGGGGGGGGGTGGTCCCCCTTTCTCTGCACATCTCCCCCTCAGGGCTCATCTACACAGGGAAGTGGGTGAAAAACAGCTAGCGCGGGTATGAATTTAAGTGCAGCAGGTATTCTTCACTAACCCCTCCATGTCGATGCTCCTTTTCCTCATGAACAGTGCCTTTTATGCAGTGTGGCTTAATCCACTTTGGATGTGAACGGACCTAATCTGCACAAAGGCACTCACTCATAGTGCGGAATCGGTGTGTCCACAAAGGAAACTCGTCTGGAACTGCTATTTGGCTATTCTGCACTAATTAGGGGGGACTTTTTCCCCATGTAGACAAGCCCTTAGATGCTATCCTGGCTGGGAAAACAAACTGAGTAGACAAATAGAAGTGGGAGTCTAATATCTTAACCTCGTGGCTTCAAAAGAGGCTCCAATTTTCAACCTTTGACCCATGCAAGCAGTGACCTGTCCCTGCTGCTCCTAGGCAGAGGCGCAGCAGGCAGGCGCTGCATGCTGCCTGTGCCCGCAGCTCCCATTGGCTGTGGTTGCCAGCCAGTGGGAGCCGTGGAGCTAGCGCTCGGGGTGGGATGAGGGCAGCGTGCAGAGCTGCCTGCTGCACCTCCGCCTAGGAGCAGCTGGGAGAGGTTGCTGCTTGCGGGGAGCTGCCTGAAGTGAGCGTCCCCTGAATCCGGCACCCCACACCCTCTCCCGTGCACCAGCCTGCTGCCCCAAGCCCTCTCCTGCACCCAAACTCCCTCCCGGAGCCTGCAGCCCGCACTCCTTCCCGTGCCCATAGGTGCCAACTTTCACTGTTCCCGGTGATGCTCGAGCCCACCCCTGGTCCAGCCCCTGCACTGCCCTCGCCCTGCCCCATTCCACCCCTTCCCCCAAGTCCCCGCCCCCGTCCTGCCTCTTCTCTGCCTCCTCCCCTGAGCGCGCCCTCCCTCCTGGAAAGTCTTAAATCCAGCTAAACAGCTGTTTGGCGGCAGGAAGCGCTGTGGGAGGTAGGCAGAGGAGTGGGGACGCGGCGCACTCGGGGGGGAGGAGGTGGGGCAGGCGGTGAAGGGAGCTTGGCTGCCGTTGGGTGCAGAGCACCCATTAATTTTTCCCCTTGGGTGCTCCAGCCCCGGAGGCACCCACGGAGTCACAGCCTATGCCTGTGCCCTAACCCCCTGCCAGTCCTGTGCCAACCCGACTTTCAACGAAGATCAGAAATGCTGGTTTATAGAACTTCCCAGTTGGTGAAGTGTTGGATAAAACAGCTTTTACTGTATAATAAAAAATAAACATAAAGTGAGCACTATAGACGTTGTACTCTACGTTGTAATTGAAATCAGTATATCTGAAAATGTGAAAAACATCCAAAAATTTTTCTATAAATAGTATTCTATTATTGTTTAACAGCGCGATTAACTGGGATTCATTTTTTTAAATCGCTTCTCAGCCCTAGTAGCAATAACATAAAACCATAGCAAGCCGCCCATATAATCTGACAGCCAGATATAAGCTCAGTATAAGCTCTGTATCTAGACACACACTGGGAAAGTCAAAGTTTCAAGGCTTGAGATTGAAAACCTCAACAGGTCACTGTAATAAGCTGCTTCTCTTCACTTTCAAGGCCTTTCACAACATATTCCTCTCCCCCGCCCTCATCTCTCATTCAATATCAAAAGGTCGACTCTTACCTCTCATCAGCCCATGATGGCAGCTTCCTTCGCCCACTTGCTAAATTTTCAAACCAGCACCTTCATGCTTTCTCCCAGGCCGCCCCTCACGCTTGAGAGAAGCTCCTCATAGACATCTGCAAAACGAACTCTTTCTCCTGCGTCAAACCCTCCTTAAAACTCCCCTCTGCCAGAAGCCTACAGAAAACTGGACAACTGGTGGGCTGCTGGTGTTCTGAGACCACTGCCTGTCACGATGACCAGTGTTGTTCCACTGTTTCCTTGTATTCCCTCATCTTATCGTGGTCTCTTGTTTCATACTTGGACTATGAGTTCTTCGGGTGACAGGCAGCTTTGTCTCTTTGTTCTGTGTTTGTACAGCTCCTAGCACAATGGTCCATGACTGGGGCTTCTAGGCATTATGAGAATACAAATAATAATAGTGGCCAATGCCTATCTCTTCTCTTTCCAAGATCTTGAAGACATGTCACTTATGATCCTGAGAAGCCAAGGCCCCAGTGCCATCTTTGCTGACTACAAGTTGGTTCTTCATGTTTCTGTGGCCGACGTGGATAAAGTGAGAGTTTTCCATGCCAGTGGTGAGTATTTAACCTTCCTGTCTATCTAGGGGCTTGGGTGGCCCCATCACCAGACTATCTGAGCCACTCACATATATTAATGAGTTTAGGTGGAATTCGCTTGAGTGCCTACATGAACTAGATCCTTGAAAGTCAACAGGGCTCGGATGACTAAGCAGAACTAGACAAAAAACAGACATTTTGATTTGCTGAAAATTTCTAAACATAAAAACCAAGTTTTGAGTCAAATGAAATGTTTAATTCAACCCCAAATAAAATGTTTCTTTCATTTTTGAACATTTTCTAACTTTCGGAAAAACTTGGAAATAAAATTAAAGGAAATTTCAAACCGGAAAAGTCATTTTGAATCAGAAAACTGAAAAATTTCATTTTGAAAAGATCAAAATCCAGAACTGCGGATTTTTTTGACTGAAACAATTCAGTGAAAAATTGACACAAATTGGCAACGTGCTTCAGTGTCGCTCAATCTGGATTTTTTGATGGAAAAAAGTTTTGCCCCCAAAACATCCCCCAGTTCTATTTCTAAGGGTACGTCTACACTATCCGCCGGATTGGTGGGTAGTGATCGATCCCTGATCGCTCTGCCGTCGACTCCTGTACTCCACTGTGGCAAGAGATGGAAGCAGAGTCGACGGGGGAGTGGTGGCAGTGAGGACGCAAGGTAAGTCGACCTAAGATATGTCGACTTAAGCTACGCTATTCTCGTAGATGAAGTTGCGTATTTTAGGTCGATTTCCCCCAATGTAGACGAGGCCTAAGACATTGTTCCACCATCTGTCTCCAATACCGCATGAAGCAGGAACGTACCAACCCCAACGGGGGCGCTTAGAAATTAAGGATCGGACTGGTAAATGCTTTATGCTCCCAACAGTCCCCCTCCTTGTGTGAATAACGGATCGGCAGTGCGAGCAAGGAGTTTAAATCTGGCCTCACTGCCTCGCTCAGGGACAAGGCGTCTGTGGGTAGAGTAGTGTAGCTGCAGAAGCGTGGGCTATTCGCCTGAGTACAAACCCATAGGAACATACATGGGGCAGCTCCCCCCAGCCGCTGTGGCTACACTGCTGTCTTTTAGCGTGCTAGCTCAGGTGAGAGTTAGCACAAATATTTCTGCATGAACTGGGAAGCACACCCCTAGCTCCTAGTGTAAACCGTACTCTGTGGCCAAGCCAGAAACAGAATCCATCTCTCCGGAGCCTTAACTACAAGACCATCCTTCCTCCATGGCAGTCTCTTGAAGTCCAGTGATCTGACAATACATTCGGCGCATAACTCTATAGCTCTCAACAGTCAATATCATTCGACATCTGGTTTCTCTGGCTTTGTAATTTTCCTGATAATTTAGGCGTTTCATGTCATTTCACTTTCCTGTTCCTTCGACTCATTTTTCCTGTACAATTTGATGTCCTCTGATTTCAAAGGTATTTCCTGTCCTCTGAGCATCTCTGCATTCTCTTGCGTTAGCCCTTTTAGAAGATTGGGTTACAGGACAGTTTGGGTTATTAAAAAAAAGAATAATGCTTTGTTTGAAGCAGCCTGCTGAAATTTCAGAGGGCAAGGTCTGCTTCTCACACCAGCTCGTCTCCGACGATTAACTGCGTTTGACGTTCCATTAGGCATTTCTAAGCTCGCCTGGGCAGGCCTGACTGCCTACAGAGCCCAAATACATATGAGTGGTGGGCATTGCTTTGCCTCATGATTGCCAGCCTGCCCACTCCACCAAATCATGATGCAAGTCAGTTTTTGCAGGACAAACTTCAGAGGTGGGTAGTGTGACCCAGGGGAATAAATACACGGCTGGTATCCAGGATGGCCCACGTTCCAGTCCTGGCACTGCCACTGACTCATTGTGTGAATTTGGATATTAGGAAACATTATTTCCCGAGGAGGGTGGTGAAGCACTGGAATGGGTTCCCTAGGGAGGCGGTGGAATCTCCATCCTTAGAGGTTTTTAAGGCCTGGCTTGACAAAGCCCTGGCTGGGATGATTTAGTTGGGGATTGGTCCTGCTTTGAGCAGGGGGGTGGACTAGATACCTCCTGAGGTCCCTTCCAACCCTGAGATTCTATGATTCTATGAACTTGGGCAAGACACTTAGATCAAAGCTGGGCACCTCTCTGGGCAAACAGATTCTTATTTCAACGCCTAAATCCGTGGCTGAGTGCTGAGCCCCTGCAGCTCCCATTCAAAATGAGGCCATGGATTTAGGGGGCCAACTTTAGACAACTCACACTTGAAAATTTTGGCTGCAGGGTGTACAAAGGAATATTAACTGTATCCACTGGACAATGCAGGAGACGCTCTCCTTTGGTATACACCACGTTCTTCCCACCTTCCCCTGGCTGCCCCTTCCACCCCAGTGCGTGAAATGTCCCGTTCACATTGTGGTGTGTATTCCTTCCTGTCCCTAGGCAGTGGCTCACTCGCCCAGTATGAGCATGTGCTGGGGTCAGATAAACGCTCCTACGTAGTGGACCGTTCCAGCGGACAAGAGGAGGACACCTTCTACGTGGAGGGATTGGCCTTCCCGGACACTGACTTCTCAGGGTTGGTTTCCTTCCACGTCACGCTGCTGGAGGTCTCCGATAAGGTACGATACACTCTTGGACTCTGGGCAGTACAGAGAGATGCTTCTAGCTGCAGTGCCTTTCAGCCAGTGGAAGGACAATCACATAGCGAGGCATGGATCAAGGACACTGCTCCCACAGGGTTCCCCAGGCCAACGTAGTCCCTTTCCCCAGGAGGAGGGTTTCGGAAAGAGCAAAAGGTTCAGACAAATTAGAAACAACCCCGAATTTCCAGCTCTGGCCATGACTTTCATTGCATTGAACAGGAGTTCCCAGAACCTGAGCTTTTGGTCAGTTGCTCAGAGAGGAACCTTCCCTTGGGAGCACTTTTTGAGCACATCAGGAAGCATAAAACAGAATAAAGTCAGTTAAACCAGCCTCTCCCAGATGCTCTATGAGGCGGGCTGGCCTGTGACACTCATCTACCCACCTGCAGCCAAATCTGGCACCCACCGGGGTCTCCGTGAGGAGAACCTGCTCTAACCCCAATCAATCACTTTCCCCTGGACAGTTCGGTGTTTTCCATGGCTCTCCCCTCGAGCCCTGTTCTGGCTGAAAGGAGGGGGCTGCTTGCTGAACCCTGAGTCTGAATGACCATCATTTTAACGGGTCGTAAACACTACAGTGTTTTATTGTGTTTGTTGCCAGCTTGTGATGTGTGATTAGGGATCCGTGTTCCTCACGGAGGTCGCAGGAAGTCAGGGAGGTCATGTTTGTCATGGGAGCGTCTGCAGCTCGGTGGCTCCCAGCACAATCCTGGGGCAGCTGGAGCAGCGGCTGGCCCCCAGGGGCTCCCACTCCGACGGTGGCTGGAGTGGCAGCGAGGCCCCCAGGGATTTCTCCTCCCTGGAGGCTGGAGCGGCAGTGGGGCCCCCACCCCACAGCAGGTGCCATGGGCCCCCCAGGGCTCCCACCTTGCAGCTGGTGCCATGCCCCCTCCCCCCCCAAGATTCAATCAGGGGTATTTATGGTTTATGTCATGGACCGGTTGCGGGCCGTGATTTTTTTGTTTCTTGCCCGTGACCGGTCCATGACTTTTGCTAAAAATGCCCGTGATTAAATCGTAGCCTTCGATGTGATGGAGGGTTCCCGGCTACCCATGCGGCAGTTAAGGCCCTGCCCCTAACCACGACATTGCCAGGGCTAGAGATGAGCTCAGTTGTCCCGGGACAAAGTCTCGTTACTGTGCAGTGAAGACAGGACCTCCTGACCACGTCTATGGCATTAGGTTAGCCAGGCCTCCCAGCAGAGAGGAAACACATACAGGAGATGTTAAACCAACTCCGCTCTCCCTGGCGAGCCCTTCCAAAACTCAGACTGGGGTTGCAGCCTATTTTCTCATGGGAAGGGGCTTGGAGTGGCACTGGAGAAGACTGCTCCCTTCTAGTGGGGAAAAGAAAGGGTTAAGAAAAAGCCATGAGAGTGGCCAGCATTCCCTGCACCCTGCGCGGAGATGGCCTCCTAAGCGAAGTGGCAGCCATGGAGCTAACTATCCGGTGACCCTCCTTAGCTGCACACTTGCAATTTAAGGGCGTTTCTGGCCAGGAGCTCTCCGTCGTCTGCTCAGCTTGCTCTGCCGGTCCGTTCCCGTAAGTCCCGTCACTGCTGCGGTGCCCCCTACTGGAGCGTAGTGCATAGCTGGCTTCTGAGTCCTTCGTTTCGGAGCCGTACTGTCAGCCTCTTGCTCCTTCAGAGACCGGGTTTTGCTTTTGCTAGGCGCTCAGTGACTTTCATCTCTTGTTGCCTGTAGAATGCACCAGACACCCCCGTGTTCACAGATACCGTGGTCTTCCGGGTGGCCCCGTGGATAATGACGCCCAACACCCTGCAGCCTTTGGAGGTTTTTGTCTGCAGGTGAGAGTGATACGACTGATCATTTCAGTCACCAGTCCTCATTGGAGTGGGGTGGAGTCACGCTGCTTCCGCAGCTCAGAAAATCACAGAGGGAACATGTGTATCACACTCACACCCTGTGCCATGCATCCCGGTACAAAGGCCTGTATGCAGGAGAACAACCTTCTACTGCTACCAACTAACAGACTTGCTCCTTTAGTTCAAGTAGCACAGGTGTGTGTACTACGGAGCCGAAGATTTTCCTTGAGAATTGTCCTCGCCCCCCCACCCTCTCCCGACAATCTAGCCCAGTCTGCAAGGGAAGAGTGTTGCAGGCTTGGTCTCCTGTTCTCCCCGGGTCCCAGTGATGAAGAACCTGGACCTGCTGCCACCGGCATCCACTGAAACAGGATGAGGATCAAGGCCCCCCCATTTGTCATGCTGCCGTTTTGCAAAGTTTCTCCTTCCACAGGGCACAGTTTAGCTCCTGTGGAAGGAGGAAGCACAGGGCACAGTTGGGGAGCACAGGGCACAGTTTGGTTTCTGGCTGGGTCCCTGTGACCCTTTCTCCGTAACGAATTGACCCCTCTGCTCCATTTAGGTTCCTCTCTTTACTCATTTTCCTTCCAGCATTGAGAGAGGCTCAAACCCTAATGGGGACTTTTTGGAGGCTATGAGATCCCTGGTGAGGAAAGCCAACTGCAAGCTGACCGTCTGCCCTGAGGTCGAAAACCGGCGCGACCGCTGGATCCAGGTAATAATACGTGGCTCTTACCTAGCACTTTTCACCAGTAGATCCAAAAACGCTTTATCATGATCTCCATTTTACAGATGGGGAAACTGAGGCACAGGGAGGCAAAGCCCAAGCTCACCCAACAGGCCAGGGATGAACCCAGGTCTTCCAAGTCCCAGGCCAGTGCTCTGGCCACTAGATCCCACTGCCACTCAGATTAGCGTATCACTGTGTCACCACGGCTTCCTCAAACCCCAAACCAAGCCAACAGGGATTAGGAGCCTTACCTGGGGCCAGAATCAAATAAATAAAAACTGGCGACATTCATCAGTAGGTGGCGTTTTGATCAGCGGTTGGACACTATGTCAATCAGGACTCTACAAATGACGCCAGATAGGTAGCTGGACCCTGCCAAGCCCCCCTTCGCTGTCTCAGCAATGACTCTCTCAGCAGGCATTACCCAGGGCATGGTTTTCCAGGCCCTGGGGGAGAAAGGAAAACCACGCTCTCTTGTCATGGGGGGTCTATTTCATATTCGTGATCCTCCGCTTAGTTAACGCAGCCTGAAGGGAAAGGATGAGGGTTCATAGGCCCTGCAGGAACAGCGTGGATCAAGGATGGGATTGAAGGAGGAGAGAACAAGGTCTGGCGTGAGTGGGTATGATAGGCCCCTCTGGAGGTGCTGGCACCCTCAGCTACGTGTGCAGGCTCGCACTGTAGCAGCTCTGGAGACTTGCAGTTCAATCCCTAGCGTGTCCACCACCAGGGCAACCATCACCCAAACACCCCCCTCCACGCACGCTTCCACCCCACACATTCCCGCTAGTCAGTGACTGATAGCGCTGCTGCTGCTGCTGCTAAGAGACCTCCTGCCCGCTTTCTCCCCACAACAGGACGAGATGGAGTTTGGCTACGTGGAGGCTCCCCACAAGATGTTCCCCGTGGTCTTCGACTCCCCCCGGGACAGAGGCCTGAGGGATTTTGCCTTTAGAAGGATTCTGGTTTGTAACTATTTTTTGAAATGGCCGAGAACAGACTCTCTCCAGGGTGTTCCTGATCCTGGGGTGAGGTTTGGCTGCTCAGGGTCATCCCGTCTCCTGGAACTCACCGCCCTGGAGAGGGGATGTTGCTCATTTGGGGTCTGCTTGAAGGGTTTCTTCTGGCTTTGGCGAGTTTACTCGTCGGGTGTCTAACATGTGCAGATTAGAAGCTCTAAATGCAGAAGCACCGTTCAGCACACGTTAATTACAGCACACGGCCGATAAGCAACTAGCATCCATTAAAGAGCCACTGCTCTAACCCTCAGAAAAAACCTGGTGCTTGCAATAGATGGGTCAGACAATCAAACACAGGCAGCAGTCTCCTTTTGCTTACCTCCATCGTACAGGGCCACAACCCCCAGGTTAGCCTCTGATGTCCCAGTTTGATGCCAGCGGACGGAATCATTCGTGTTTTACATCTGGCTTCACTCCCTGCAAGGCCTGAACCTACAGACTCGGCAGAAGAGTTTGCCCTGGGCGGCTGGTTCTAAGCAATGCCAACCATCAACCACTATGTCCTGTCCCCCCAAGCCTTTCTGCATAGCCTTCTCGCTGGAAAAGACACCTCTCTCTTACTGCAACAGAGCCATCCTCCAGAAAGGGCTGGAGCCCGGCTGGTCAAGGATTAATCCAAACAGCACTTCACTGAACACAAGACTGAGCCCTGCGCAAAGTTGGAAGCAGAATCACTTTGCTCTTTCCTTTCGCACTTACGTTACACAAAGCAGAGGCCTGGCCACTCTTACCTGAGCGGGCTGTTTGTGTGCGTTTGTCTGCGATGCTCCAGACCCAGGCGCATTTTGCGAGCGGAGACTGTACTAACTTTCTACGTCCTATGATGGGAGGAAGGGGGCTTGTGTCTATGGATCTTTATACCCTCCCATCCAGCACCGCCTGTGCCAGGAACACAGCACCACAACCTCCCACTGAACCTGCCCCACATTCGCTTGGCCTCATATTCTTGGCTGTTGTCTTCGAATGTTCATGGGCGGTTGGTGCTGGGGGCTCCATATTCCTTCCTCGCCTGGGGACGCTGAGGGGGCCACTTGTTTTGATGGCTAAAACAAAAACACTTTTTAAAAAAAAAGGTAGGGGAGGGAATCCCGGGGCGGGGGGGGGGGAAGATCCATTGGAGGGGGATGATTGGATTAAACTAAAAAGGGGGTGGAGTCAAGGGACTATAAAACTGATCTCCAACAGCTGCAAGAGTTAGTTCAGATTGGAGCAGGGGGGAAGCTTGTGATGAATTTTTGTGTGTGTGCATATCAATTATTTGCTGTCCGTCATGAAGATGATAAAGAGTCAGTGGGGCAATGAAAGCGTGAGAGCGACTCTACAGCCTGGTGCTTGGAGCACATCCAGAGGATGAGGGAGATAAAAGTTTAGCTCCCTGTTCTAATGACTCATTTAATTAGTTCTACAGAGGGGAACAGCAAGGGGGGGATGCCAAAGAAAGAAAACTGTCCCTGTGGCTCAGAGCTAGGCTGCTCTCTAGCAAGGTGAGAAACCTATGTTCAAATCCCTTCTCTACGGCAGGCAAAGCAGGGCACTAAACCTACATTTCTCAGGTCCTGGGCTGGGAGCTATAAGGAGACAAGCTGCTCCTCTGTATTTTGTGAATCTTGGCTTCTTGTTAAAATGCCCAAAACTGAATGAAAATTGGAATCAGGTCAAAGGAAACACATCACCCAACCCCCCTCACAATGTTTTGACTTTTCAATTCACCACAAATTCTGAAAAATCTTCGTTTTCAGTTCAACCCGAAACAGCCCTTTTTCCCATTTTCTTTGGAATTGCCAGTGAACTGAAAAATCCATCATCTGCCCAGCTGTACTCATCAACCCTTCTCGGCTAGTCACCAGAGGGAGTCAGAGAGCCATGCTGGACCAGTGGGCCTTAAACTAGCCCAGCCCAGCTATTTCTCCGATTGCTTCTTGTTGCCTTACACCCCTCCCCAGCTGGGAACAAAAGTCCAGAACACCTGGCAATGGATGCCACTTCAGGGAGGTGCCCAAGTGTGAATCTAGATCTAGTGTGATTTGGTTTCACAAAGGAGGTTGCATGCTTACCCTCCAATGATAGGTTTTATTGGGGTGAGGAGCTATTGGTTGAAAGGAAGAGCACCCCCTCCTGGCAGGGTTAGGAGAGGAGGGGATTTCCTTGCCTGGAAGGAAGGCTGGCTCCTCTGCTCTTCCACATGCCCAGCAGGTCAAGCCTTTAGCACATGCTCTGACAGCAGCTCCGCGGGCGCAGGCAGGATTGCAGCTCATCACCGCAATGAACAGCGCATCTAACTGGATGGTGCGTTGTGTTGTTCTCGTCCCCGAAAGGGCCCTGATTTTGGCTACGTGACCCGAGTACCTTCTCACGGACACGTCTCCAACCTCGACTCCTTTGGCAATCTGGATGTCAGCCCTCCAGTGACTGTCCAAGGGAAGACGTACCCGCTGGGAAGGATCCTCATCGGAAGCAGCTTGCCCAGGTGAGGGAGGCGTGTGAATTGGGACTTTTAGGCCTCATACACTGAGGTTTTGGTGTGAGAGAGGATTAAAGGTGCAGCTAGCGGAATAAAGGCACCGGGGAGGAAAGCTCCCGAGTGGGGAGATGGAGGGGAAATTTGCAGATGCAGGTAAGTTAATAGCTCACTACTAATGTCTGCAGTGGTGCAACCTTCCCCTACAACCAACACTGTCAGCTTGCTGCTGAATTGCTGCTCGAGCCTTGAAAACAGCAGAGAGAATTTTCATGTTCCCTCTGCTGTCTGTCACTTCAGCTGCTTCGGGTCTGTTAGCATCTCCTTAACATGGAAGAAGTTTTTTTAAACCACGGGGAGATGCAACATCTGAGCCCCCTTCTGCACAGAGACATTAATGAAATCAGAGGAACTTACACACACCCCAACTGCCTCTAAAAGGTAAAGGCTTTATCATGCAATGGGAGGGGATGGGCAGCACGATCACACCCTGCTGTTTCTAGCTAGGTACCAGGCTTATATGGCTCCTGTATCACAGTATCTGAGCATCTCACAATGCCACCCGGCTATAGCCCCATTTTACAGAAGGAGAATTGAGGCAGGGAGAGTCAAGGTGACTTGCCCAGGGTCACAGGGGATGATTGTGGCAGAGCAGGAAGCTTAAGGCTGGTCAGCCCAGGCTGGCGTCTGAACCACCAGGCCACCCTGCCCCGTTGGCCAGTATTGCCCCTCGTTTCAGTGGAGCACGCTTCAGTGGCCTGCAGTTTGAACACACAACCGTAGGCGCCAGCCATCCCCAGAGTTAATAGACTCGATGACCCTGGAGCGCACATTGATAGAACATGGTAGCAGCAGGGGAGGAGCCTTATCTAATCCAACCGCCCTGAGTTACAGGAATAGGAAGTCTCCTGGAACACGTTTGCTCAGAGACGGGCATCTCCAAGCACCACTTCTAGGTGTTCTGTCCAAGGGAGCAGGTCAGGGCTCACCTCACCACCACCATTGTCACCAGCCTGTGTAGCTAGATAATATACTTACAGTGTGGGCTGGTGGATAGTGAAGCATAAGTGGAGGAAGAAGTGATTCCACCTACTTTCGTTATATGGACAGAGAATAGGATCCCTGCTCGCCGACCTAGGAGACACCTGTTATCCCACCAAGAAAGCATTCTGCTTCGAATCCGCCCTTTGAATGAAGCTGAGCCGAGCGCAGCCCAGCAAGGGCTGCTGGGACACTCTCAGCAAGCTGGCAGCTCTGCAGTACCACTAGATCCCGGTGACACCGTCAGTACCAGGGTCTGGAAGAACAATCCTGCTTCCTGCTGCGGAAGAATTCACCAGCCATGATGCTCGGCTAGAGGAAGGACCAGAGTGGAAGTCTGGTTTTTAATATGCCCGCACTTAGAGTTGGAGCTGACCTCCGTGACTTTAGAATGGCTTAACCCAGGGGTAGGCAACCTATGGCACGCGTGCCGAAGGCGGCACACAAGCTGATTTTCAGTGGCACTTATGCTGCCCAGCTCCTGGCCACTGGTCCGGGGGGGGGGGTGTGCCCTCTGCATTTTAATTTCATTTTAAATGAAGCTTCTTAAATATTTTAAAAACCTTATTTACTTTACATACAACAATAGTTTAGTGACATATTATAGACTTTTAGAAAGAGACCTAAAAACGTTAAAATGTATGACTGGCACGTGAAACCTTAAATTAGAGTGAATAAATGAAGACTCAGCACAGCACTTCTGAAAGGTTGCCGACCCCTGGCTTAACCCAAACCTCCTGATCGGGACACTGCCAAACGATGGAGACATTTGGATCTGAGTTCTGCAGCTTGGGCCCATTTCCCAGTTCGAGCAATGGAAATAGGATTGATCTGCGACCCTTCCTTGCTCTGAGTTGCACTGAGCTGGATAGTGCCATTGATCCGAGTGGGACGGCTAGCATGGATAAGTGCTACTCAGTGGGCTAAGAGTAGGACCTAAATTCCCCATATAATAAAGTCATTCGAACTCCACTGTGCATGTCAGCCTATTAGAGATCAAAGTTAAAATATAGAGTTTACGGGCTTGATTCCCCATTGGCTTGCACCCCATGCAGGATCATTTCCCCCAGCGCATGGGTGCAAGCTGCTACCATTCTGATGTCTACCGCCATTTTGCACTGGTGGGACTGACCCCACAGACAGCAGGGCAAGGGAGAGGCAGGCCTTAAACGGCTCAGAAAAGGTTAAACGCCTGGAGTGAGTGGAGGCTGGTTTGCTCTGCCCCCGAAAGACTGGTGACTGGAACTCAGCAGCTGTTCCGGGCAGCCAGTGTTAGGTGGCTCAGCTAAAACAAGAGGGCTGAGATGTGCTTTGCGTGATAAAGAGCCCTGCTTTACAAAGGAGTCTGTTCACTGAGATAAACACCCCCCACCCCATGAATCTGGCGCGGCGTTTATGTGGGGCATTCAATGGAATAGCATTAAAAGAACAAACTCAGGCATTTGGAGAGGTCAGACAAAGGCTTTGTCTCAGAAGAGCAGAGCATTGGCTATTTTTATCAAAACAAAGCTAGTTACAAGGGAGGATCGGGAGTCGGGACTTCTGGGGCTTATACCAACTCCTATGTTCTCCCCTCCATCTGAGTTCCCAGGTCAGGCGGCAGGAGGATGACAAAGGCCGTCAGGGACTTTCTCTATGCCCAGAAGGTGCAGCCCCCCGTGGAGCTCTACTCTGACTGGCTGAGTGTGGGTCACGTCGACGAATTCCTGAGCTTTGTCCCAGCCCCCGATAGGAAGGTACCACTCACCAGGTGACGTTTCTAACCAGCCCTTCCCTCCCTTCCAGTCAGGCTTGGCGCTTGGAGAGCATTCTTCATCTGCGGCTCTGGAAGCAATTTACAGAGGTTGGGGAACATTCCTCCCATTTGCTTGATGGGGACATCGAGGCAGAGGGGAGGGGAAAGTGATTTGCCCGAGGTCAGACGGTGAGTCTGTGGCAGAGCTGGGAATAGAAAATGCATCTCCTACTTCCCAGTTTGGTGCCCTACCTACTAGACTGTACTGCCTCCTTTTAGAGCGGGAGAAGTCACAGAACATGTGTCTAGAATAGTTGCACTCTTGCAGCAACTTAGATGCACTTTTGGCTGTATTCCTGGTATTGTGGGCTTGCATAACCCTCTCCACACATACTTTGAATTCCTCTAGTGCCTTTCACCTGAGACTCTCAATGCTCTCTGTACACATCAAATAAGCCCCGCAAGCCCTCTGTTAGGATGGGTAAATAGCATTGCCATTTTACAGGTTAGGGAAACTGAGGCAGAGGAAGTGACTTGGCTGAGATGACACACTGACTTACCTCAAAGGCCAGCATCATGTAATAATAATATCTATTTTTAACAGAAAGTCTCTTTGCCTCTGTTACCTGATTCTCTTTGGGACCTTGTACAGCTCCAAGCACATGGCTGCATCCTGGTTCTGCGATCGCCCTACTCAGCAGAACCAGGCTCATTACACGTCTGGTTCCAAATGCGGATTTTCAGCCGCAATTGCCTTTCATTTTTCTCATGCTTCCATGGGGAAAAAAAGCTTCCAATTTCCTGAAATTCCACCATCTCTAATCATTTTTGTGGGGGTGTGTGTGTGTGTGTGGAAGAAATCACATGAAATGAAGAGGAATGTTTTAGGAAGTTTGGGTCAGATGCACATGATTTTAATTGTATTTCAGTCATTTGAGCACTGGCCAGTTAAGCCCAGGGTTGTGAGTTCAGTCCTTGAGGGGGCCATTTAGGGATCTGGGGCAAAAATCTGTTTGGGGATTGGTCCTGCTTTGAGCAGGGGGTTGGACTAGATACCTCCTGAGGTCCCTTCCAGCCCTGATATTCTATGATTCTAGTAGTGCTGGAACCCCCCTGTAACTGGGGGCCAGCTGTACCAGCTCAAAGTGACAGATAGCCCGGCCCCAAATCATTAGCGATCTAGATAAGGCAGGTGGGGTGGAACAGGCGGAGCAGAGGCTAGAACCCAGGTCTGCTGATTCCCAGGCCCTTGCCTGGATGTATGAGACCAGGCAGCCTCCTGTGAGGGCCCTTCTTGGCCCCAATTTCCCCACTGCTGCTTCCATTGGTTCCGCTCCTGCAGAGATAGCAACAGGGGACACTCTAGTGTAGACAGGATTCCAGCAGCCACTGGTGTTCTCCCCATGCTCAGAGCAGGTCTGAGTGAAGGAACGCATCAAGAGCCGGCGAACACCAGTGCCTCGGCTGCATGAGCTCTCCCACCATTGTGTCACCAGTGAGGCTGAACCAGGGAGATGGGAGATCTCGGAGGGTGAAGTCTAATGGCGACAAGGCCAGACACTGACTGACTCTCTCCGTTAAGGGTTTCCGGCTGCTCTTGGCCAGCACTGATGCCTGCTACAAGCTGTTCAAGGAGAAACAAAGAGAGGGGCACGGCAACGCGGCCCAGTTTGCCGGTGAGTGGCTCAGTCAGGACACCTTTGGCACTCACAGAGGCCGGCCGGCCGGTGGGTCTCACTTGCTGTATTCCTTTCCTCTCCCAGGGCTAGAGAACGTGCAGACCATAACAATAGATGAGATGCTGGCTGATAAGACCCTGAGGAGTGACAGTGAATACGTGCAGGTAGGCGTGGGGAAGAGGGAAGGCCTGAAAAGACCCCAGCAATACCAAATGCAGCACCTTAGAAGTCCTATGGCTCCCCCCTTATTGAAGGAGCATGCATCCTCCTGCAGCCTGAGCAGATCAGCTCATGGGCTTTGTCCCAGAGTCACCTTGGATGTGATGCATGAAGAGGCTGAGGTGTGACTGGGGGGCGGGAGGGGTGAAGTTCATGAATTCCACCAGGTGCAGAGGGTCAGCTACTCATACTGAGTAATGCTCTTCATCATCATCACGGCACACCCCAAAAGGAGGTAGTCCCCTTGCAGATCAAGACCACGCTGGTTGATCTCTAGCTAAATCCTTAAGATGTTCTAGTTGGATGGTCAGATTATGTCCATCTTCTCAAATTAACCTCAAAATTCCCCACCTCCTCAGTGACCCGTGGTGCCTAGGGTAGCCCAGACTGAAAATGCCAACGTTGGGGCAGGCTGCTCCCAAAACTGGTGGTTAACACTGTAATTAGACTCACCAACCAGTCACAAACTGTGCTCCTGATCCCCCACACTGCTTATCAAGAAGCCAACCAAAAAGAAATCACACGGCCCCCTTTCTTGCATTTCAGTCTCAGGCTCCCAATCAGCGAATAGGTCCGGTAAAGTGAGAAGTTATTAAAACTCTACTCACTATACAAAATGTTCTTCTGATCCCCAAAGGGCCAGCCACATTCCCAGATCAATACTAGTCTGGATCTTATCCAAAATACCACGCTGCCAGCCAATCCTTTTGTATCTAAAACGAAACGTTTATTATAAAAGAAAGGAAAAGAGAAGAGAATTGTTAAATGGTCAAAGCAATCAGATCCATAATATGACTTCAGAGTCCGTATGTCAGGTTTGTAGCAGCACTGGTGAGTTAGCTGGCTTGTAAAGTCCCTCTGGAACACACCCAAAGCTTGGATGGGTGTATCTGTCCTTTGTTCAAAGCTTCAGATTGTAGAGAAGTTACTCCAGAGGTGAGAAGCAGTGAAGACAAAATGGAGAAGATGCAGCTGCCTTTTTATATCCTTTGCCATGTGGCTTGAAAATCCTTTGTCCCAAACACAAACTCACAGCACATGGGCATGGAAAAGCTCTTGGTGTCCTTGTCCACAGGCGTGTCCTTGTCCCTACATGTCCTGCTGACTCATAGGTGTAGCCCCCGGCTTCTCTCAATGGGCTCCTTGTAAAGCCGATTATCCTCGATGGGCCATCCAACAGGGTAGATAGTGCTGATGCCAATCTGTCTGGGGGTGTCACCCCGCAGCACAGCACAAGTTTGAGATACAGCTATATATCACACATATTCATAACTCACGATCCAAAGATGATACATACCAATCAACAAGATGATCATACTTAGCAAACCATAACTTTTCCACTGATACCTTACATGGCATATCTTGTAAGATCATGGCAATTTTGTAATATGGGTATCAATGATATTATAAATGGCCATATAGCATCACACCCTCTACCTAAAGACCACATATGCGACACATTTGAGGGCGGGCATCTTTTACAGCAAAGCAAGGGGAGATTTCTAGTGGATAGCAAATTACAACCTTCTTTGCTATAACAGCGTCTCCAGACTAGGTGCTGTGTAGAAAGGAGAGCAGAAAGATCAGCTGCAATGGAGCAGTGGTTTAAAGCATCTAATGGTACAAAAGCAGCGGAGAACATGGTATCTGGTGTCAGGGGGCCATGCACAACAACATGCGGGTGGGGCCCCGGTGCGGACAGGGGAGAATGAGAGGCTCCAGGCGTCCTGATCCAAAACTCATTGATCTGAACGGGAATCTTTCCATTGAACACAATGGGCTTTCAAGCAGGTTCCTCATGGAGTTGCTATGTTGTGTCCAGTTGCTTCAAGCTGATAACAGGGATGGACAGTACAGTGATTCCTGACAACATCTAGAAGGGGTAGAACATTTGCTCTGGGACATTAACGTATCCCAATAAAACTCCGCATACAGACACCGGGGTTACCTGTGAGTTTGTCGCTGCAAATCATGAGCAGCAGAAATACAGCGCTTTCGCTCCACTCTTCCCAACTGGCCCGTAGTCACCTCCCTTCTCTCCAATCCTCTCTTTCCCCAGAGCTGCATTGACTGGAATCGACATACCCTTAAGGAGGAGCTGGGACTGACTGAGCAAGACATCATTGATATCCCTCAGCTGTTCGTGCTGAACGGTTCTCGAGCGGACGCTTTCTTCCCAGACATGGTGAGGGGACCGTCCTGCTCGTGCAGTTGCTTCTCATTTCTGCTCCATCTTCTGCACTGCCCGTCAGACTCCTATTCCCCACTTTGCTTTGCCCTGCCAAGCACTCAGTCCTTATCTTCCATAATTTCCCTCGCTTTCTCCTTTCCTCTGGTGACCTCCTGGATCTCATTCAGCGCCCATGTTGTCAGAGAATGGGTCTCAGACAGGAAGCGAGACCTCCCTGCTAAATGCAGGAAGGTTGAAAGGAGAGCTGAGCAAATGACAGATTTTTCGGTTATGTGGTGATTTAGAAAAGTCAGGGGGAAAACCGTTTTGGGTCGGACCAAAAAGAAAATTATTGTTGTTTCAGCACAGTGTAAAAAACAATGGTTGAGGGGTTGAAGCAAAGGTTTTGTTCCACTTGAAATGTTTCATTTTGATTTGGATCAATTTTTAATTTTTGAAAAACAACTCAAAAATAAAATGAACGGAAATTTCAAAACAAAGAGTTGTTTCAAAATGAAAAATGGAAAAATTTCCATGAGGAAAATAGCAAAATGAAAAGTTTTGATTTTGGGGGGATTCAAGTTTTTTTTTTTTTTAAATGAACAATTCTGTGAAATCAACACAAATTCATAAAACATTTCAGTGTCACTGAATCTGCATTTTTTAGTTTAAAAAAAAGGTTTTGGTTGAATAATTGAGCCCAGCTCTAGCTAAGAGGATAGGACACAAGGGGTGGTTACATGTAAAACACTGAAGAGATGCCCTCATGGGACCATGTCTGGCTGTTGTCCATCTGTCCCTTTTCTCCTGGCTGCAGGTGAACATGATCGTCTTGGGGAAACACCTGGGCATCCCAAAGCCGTTTGGGCCAATCGTCGATGGGCGGTGCTGCCTGGAAGAGAACGTTCGCTCCCTGCTGGAGCCGCTGGGCCTGGTCTGCATCTTCATCAATGACTTTTTCTCCTACCACACTCTACTAGGGGAGATCCATTGCGGCACCAACGTCCTCAGGAAACCCTTCTCCTTCAAGTGGTGGAACATGATCCTCTGAGCAGAGGGGGTGAAACCCCAACCCGCTGCTCAGCACTTTTGCCAGACAAGGGAACATGGGACCAAGCTGATGCTAACGAACTCTGGATAAGGGCTCCTGGAATCTGGCAATCTAAGAAGTTTTGTAAATAAGGCGAACACCATCGAAGGAAGCCCTAGCCCCTAAGCTAGAAGCTCTTTCTAGCATGCCAATCCTTCATTGCTCTAGCACACCTGTTCCTGCCACTGCAATTAAAGCTCAGGTGCTCTTTGGAGGTGCACGTTAATCATAGCTACGCATACAAAGTGGTGCAGAATGCACAGCTGCATGGCCCAATGATTACTTTGCATTTTAATATCCACCACAAACTCAGCACCTACAGCGGATCTTGCTTCAGAGCTTGGCGTTTTAGCCATAAGCCTGGCCTCCCCTCCCCCCCACAAAGCCTACCTCTGTATCAGTTTCAAAACCTACTGACGTTCCAGTATTATGGTCTCCGATTGGGGAGGCCAAACTAGGGAGCCAGGTCTCTTATTCCCAGCGCTACAAGTGGCCTGCTGTTTGATCATGGGCAAGTCACTTCCTCTTTGTGTGTCCATCTGTAAAATACTTCCCCTCCTTCATATGGTGCTTTGAGATCCAGGGCTGAGAAGCACCAATGGTCATGCAACGTATTAGTTTTAAACTGTATATCCTGAGATCCAAGGAGAAAACATCTTTCCCCCTAACTTCCCTGGCAGGGCAGTGATTTTTAACTGTCATAAAATCTCATTAAGGGTTTGCACTGCTTCTGGCTTGGTGTTGCAGAAGGCCTGCTTAGGGCAGCACAGTACATGACCGCACAGTCAGAATGTGGGCATTGCAACTAGCTTCCAGGGCTTTCTCCAAATGTCTCCTATTTCCCATGTATTCTTCCATGTTGGATTCTGGATGTTGTAAATTGTTGGTAAGAGCTAATTTATTAATTACTAACTTGTCTTGAGTGTATTTGCCCCTTACTGGCACACAGGGTGGATTATCAACAGGATTTGAACTCATGACCTTCAACTGCAAAGCAGAAATCGCTGCCACTTGAACCACAGCACGAGCTCTAGCAGCTAATAGCAGCAGTGTGACTCTTTGGGGGTTCACCCACACCAGTAAGGGGTTGCGTCACCAGCCTCCCTGAAACCCTGAGTGCCTCTGTTCTGTGCTACTTTGGGTCAAAGCCCTGACCTCAGCCACACTATAACCTCACCATGGCTTCTCCCAGCCTGGGTACTCCTGGCAGAGTGACCCCAACAAACCTTCCAGTCCCAAGTCTCCCCCAAACCACCCCCCGTACTGAGTCCAGTCCTTTGCCTGGACCCGCACAACAGTTCTCAAGTTCGCTGTCTCCAAAGAGACAGAGCCCACCCCAACCTGTTAGTTTGGCTGAGGACTCACACTAAGACACAGCTCTAAGCGGGTTTTGTAACAAAACACAAGTAAGTTTATGAACGAAGAACACAGGCGTAAGCGATTACGAGCGTGAGTGAAGGAGATAGGGACGGTTACAAACAAAACACGCTTCCTGGCGAGTAAAACGTAGCAAGTTACAGTCATGGCCAACGCAGTTTCCTTACCTACCTCAAGTTCTCAGCATCCCTGGTCCTCCAGACTAGGGGTCCCAACTCTGATCGGCTCGAAGGGTGTCGCACCCGTTGCATCTCCCTCAGTCACGGGTGACAAAGTGGCTTTTGCCTCCGCCTAGATCTTCCCAAAGTTCAGTTGTTGCTTTGCATTTTAATAGTCACCAGTAGTAGTTTTCCTCCACCACAAGCCTCAGTTGTTCCTGGGGGTGCCATGGAGGGGTGCTCCATGGTCATCTTCCCCCACTTGCTCGCCTGATGGTTTGGTTTACCTTGCATGCAAACGTGCTTTTTCGTTGTCTCAGGTTCCTCTGGCTTCGTTTACACTGGAGACACAGGACCTGTGAAACAACATTCCTTAGAATCATAGAATATCAGGGTTGGAAGGGACCTCAGGAGGTATCTAGTCCAACCCCCTGCTCAAAGCAGGGCCAATTCCCAACGAAATCATCCTTGGGCTACGGCACACTGGGCTTAGGCCCTGTCTGCCAAACACATCTGAGGAGCGGATTTCCAGCCCACCTCTCTAATTCGCTATGCACCGCCCAGACACACATGAATGGCCAGCGCGTTCCCAGTGTGCCTACGACACATCATCCGAGACCTTCTAGCTTCAGATGATGACAACAGCGAGATGGGCAATGAGTGTGCCAGGCCTGAGGAGAGTTATGGGGTGCTGGGCCCAGTGGGGCTCCCTGGGCCAGTTATCCTCTAGGTTGCTGCTCCGCTAGAGAGGGGCATGACGCCCCTAGCCAGCGTGCCACACAGCTCGCTGCAGGAGAGCTGCACTCCGGTTCAGACGGTGCTCAAGGGAGGAAGTGAAAAGAGACCTCCCAGGACTGGCTGCTGGGGGACAACGCTCATTTAACAGCAAGCTCCAGCAG
The DNA here is from genome assembly GCF_016161935.1 of Mauremys reevesii. Lineage (NCBI taxonomy): Eukaryota > Metazoa > Chordata > Testudines > Geoemydidae > Mauremys > Mauremys reevesii. The sequence goes on from NC_052643.1 coordinate 4,221,312, forward strand.
GGTGTTATAGCCTCCCTCCCACTCAATGGGCCCCAAATCACTGGATGCAAAGTGGGCTTCAAGCCATTTCTCTGCCTTTATTAAATCATCTCCATTCCCAGGCAGCCTCAGGAGCGAGAACTCTTGCTCCCCAGCAGAGACTGGTCTGCCCTTAGTGGGGTGACCAGACAGCAAGTGTGAAAAATGAGGACAGGGGGTGGGGGGTAATAGGAGCCTATATAAGAAAAAGACCCCAAAATCGGGACTGTCCCTATAAAATCGGGACATCTGGTCACCCTATCCCTTAGCAACATCATGCAGGGGGCGGAATTGCAACCCTGATTGTTGTACAAGTCAATCGCTTTCATGCCATTTCCCCAGGAGAACGAGGTGCTGCTGATTTAATGGTCCTGGACGCAATCCTCACAATGAAGATGCTGTTCAGTATGATTTGTGCAGGGCCTTTCAGTACCCTTGGAATTTCGGTATCAAGTTTTCCAATGAAGAAATGCCTACCGTTTCCAGCACGCTCTTTCGGGAGCGACACCCCGATTAGTCTTGCCACTTTAGCTATCCAGTGAAGTTACTTTAGATTAGCAGTGCCCCCAGCCCTGGAGCGCTGGGCACCACGGCCCCCGGCCCTGGAGCGCTGGGCACCACGGCCCCCGGCCCGCAGCCCTGGAGCTCTGGGCACCACGGCCCCCGGCCCGCAGCCCTGGAGCTCTGGGCACCACGGCCCCCGGCCCTGGAGCGCTGGGCACCACGGCCCCTGGCCCGCAGCCCCGGAGCTCTGGGCACCACGGCCCCAGCCCGGGCGCTGGGCACTGCAGCCCCCGGCCCGCAGCCCCTGAGCGCTGGGCACCGCGGCCCCCGGCCCCCAGCCCTGGAGCGCTGGGCACCACGGCCCCCGGCCCGCCGCCCTGGAGCGCTGGGCACCACGGCCCCCGGCCCGCAGCCCTGGAGCGCTGGGCACCGCGGCCCACGGCCCGCAGCCCTGGAGCTCTGGGCACCGCGGCCCCTGGCCCGCAGCCCCGGAGCGCTGGGCACCGCGGCCCACGGCCCCCAGCCCCGGAGCGCTGGGCACCGCGGCCCCCGGCCCCGGAGCTCTGGGCACCGCGGCCCACGGCCCCCAGCCCCGGAGCGCTGGGCACCGCGGCCCCCGGCCCCCAGCCCCGCAGTGCTGGGCGCCGGGGCGCCAGGCCCGCAGCCCAGGAGCGCTGGGCACCGCGGCCCCCGGCCCGCAGCCCTGGAGCGCTGGGCACCGCGGCCCCTGGCCCGCAGTCCTGGAGCGCTGGGCACCACGGCCCCGGCCCGCAGCCCTGGAGCGCTGGGCACCGTGGCCCCCGGCCCACAGCCCTGGAGCGCTGGGCACCGCGGCCCCCAGCTGCCCTGAGACCCGGCCTGCCGGCCCGCCGTAGCCCTGCCCCCAGCCCCCTTTGGGGACGAGGAGCAGCCTGGGCTGGAGCTATGTGGGAAGAGCGGGAAGCAGGAGGGGGCCTCGGGGCAGAGCGTGGGCAGGGCCATGCCTGGCTGTTCGGTGACGCTCAGCTTCCCCCGGCCTGCGATACCCACCGCCCATGGCGCAGTTCCATGTCACTGGTCCCTGTTGCAGTGTGAGGGGGGCGTAGATAATTCAGCCAAGACTGAAGGACGCTTGACAAACTGGCTGAGCTTGAGCGTGGTGGGCCAGAGCTGAGCCTGAGAGCTCACTACAGGCAGTTTTCAAAGCACTTAAGTCCTATTTTCAAAAGTGACTTACGGATACGGACCCAGATCCCCAGAGATATTCAGGCACTAGCCCAGAGGTGGGCAGACTACGGCCTGCGGGACCCACCTGCCCGGCCCCTGAGCTCCTGGCCCAGGAGGCTCGCCCCTGGTCCCTCCCGCGCTGTTCCCGCTCCCCCGCAGCCTCAGCTCGCTCGCTCTACCGCCGGTGCAGTGCTCTGGGCTGCGAGCTCCAGCCACCGGTGCTCCAGGCAGCGTGATAAGGGGGCAGAGAGCAGGAGGTTGGATAGAGGGCGGGAGAGTTCGGGGTGATGGTCGGGGGCAGGGGTGTGGATAGGGGTCGGGGCGGTCAGAGGGCAGGGAATCCGGGTTGGATAGAGGGCAGGGTAGTTCGGGGTGATGGTCAGGGGGCTGGGGTGTGGATTGGGGGCGGGGCCGTCAGAGGGCAGGGAATGGGGTTGGATAGAGGGCAGGGAGTTCGGGGTGATGGTCAGGGGTGGGGTGTGGATAGGGTCAGGGCGGTCAGAGGGCAGGGAATGGGGTTGGATAGAGGGCAGGGAGTTCGGGTGATGGTCAGGGGCGGGGGGGTGGATTGGGGTCGGGGCGGTCAGAGGGCAGGGAATGGGGGTTGGATAGAGGGCAGGGGAGTTCGGGGTGATGGTCAGGGGCAGGGGTGTGGATAGGGGGCAGTCAGAGGGCAGGGAATGGGGGTTGGATAGAGGGCAGGGGAGTTCGGGGTGATGGTCGGGGGCGGGGGTGTGGATAGGGGTCGGGGCGGTCAGAGGGCAGGGAATGGGGGTTGGATAGAGGCATGGGAGTTCGGGGTGATGGTCAGGGGTGGGGGTGTGGATAGGGTCAGGGCGGTCAGAGGGCAGGGAATGGGGTTGGATAGAGGGCAGGGAGTTCGGGGTGATGGTCAGGGGCGGGGTGTGGATAGGGGTCGGTCAGAGGAAGGGAATGGGGGTTGAATCGGGGCAGGAGTCTGGGGGGGCAGTCAGGAAGGGGGGGTTGGATGGGGTGTAGGGGGGCAGTCAGGGGCAGGGGTTCCGGGGGCAGTCAGGGGACAGGGAGCTGGTGGTGGTGGTGGATGGGGTAGGGGTCCCGGGGGGCCATCAGGGAACAGCGGGGGTTGGATGGGACAGGAGTCCCATAGGTGGGCTGTCAGGGGGGTGAGAAGTGTGGGGGGGATGCCCCCCTCTCCTAACTGGCCCTCCAATTTCCAAAACCCAATCCTGCCCTCAGGCCAAAAAGTTTGCCTCCCTGCACTAGCCCAGGTCCCATTAACCCACAATGAGACTTAGGCCCTATTTTCAAAATTGTCTTGGGCACTCAGGAGCCTAAAACACTTTGGTGCCTTTGAAAACTTCACCCTAAATGCAGTCGCTACAGAATGCTGTGCCAGGCCCTTCTGTTTTGAGCAGTGTGCTAAACTCTCATGATGCTACTGCTTTAACCTTGAAAGCATCGTTAAGGCCAGCCCGTGAGCTGCTAGCCATAATTAATCACTGCTGGGGTTTGTTTGTGAGGCAATGGCTTGGGACAAGGTCTTTTCCCAACAATAAAAGTGTAAACCAAAGACTTTGGAATCTGAGGTTCTCTTTTAGTTCGGTACAAATTCAGCCCTATGCTTTGCTCCCCCAAACACCAGTGCCCCATAGGTAAGACATTATTGTAGCGCGCACACACACACACACAAAACTTGGTGCTTTACAAATGCAGGGAGATATGTTCCCTATCCTGAAGAATTTACAATTTTAATTAAGACAAGGCAAGAAAAACCAAGCCACGCTGGCCTTAATCTGAAAGCTCAGGTGCCTGAGCGATGAGGAACAGTGGGCAGCCTAATGGATTGAGCATAGGCCCTGCACTCTCGAAATCAAGTGGCTCAGACTGGGCACCCAAAATTAGTGAAAATGTAGGCCCAAGCCTCTCTGTGCCTCAGTTTCTCCATCTGTAAAATAGGGACAACTACCTCCCAGGAGTATTGGGGCTTAGTAGAAGATGTAAAGCACTAGATGACCGCTGAGAGTTATTGTTGTTACAGCTTTATAGGAAAGATCATAGACACGTGCCCCCTCCAGTGCGCTCCATGCCCCCTCCAGTGCGCTCCATGGTGGTGAGCGATCAAGTTTGTTTCAGGGTCATGCTAAATATTTTAAGACGCTGGCTCTTCTTACATCTGCAGTTTCTGCTTCCTTGGTGTGCAGGTATGTAAAAGAACCCTACAGTACACGGACACGCAGGCACCAGAGAGGATGCTGATCTGCTCCCAGGCCTGGAGATCAGCAGTACCTTAGATAATTTGTGTTTCCCCAAGATAACCTGTCTCTCTTTCCTCCCATTCTTTCACCTCCTGCTGACCTCTAAACAGCTGATCACAGCAAGCAGAGTTCTGCTTTCACAGTCTGCCCCTCCAATCACCAAGCAGAGATCCTGGAGGTGGGATTACATCTATCTCCAGCTAATCACAGCCCATAGTGGAGAGAGGAGGGGTGGGACACTTGGCCCATGCCTTTTAATCTGATCATGCTGGCTCATCCACTGTAAACAGAGCAGCACAAGAAAGCTTGCAGCTGAGAGAAGGGTACAAACATGTCCCAGCAAAGAACCATACGGCTGTCCTTGCAGCAGCAAACTAGCACTGTCTATGTGCTGGGCACAGAAATCTCCATTGACATACATGGGTAAGAAATGTGAGCTTTAATAGCTGGCGGTTCTCTGATCATTTTGATCATGTGGATCTTTACTGGTGTCTGCTTTAAATGGATACTGTTCCCTGGGCTGGGGAAGGTAGGGGGGAAAGTGATGCTAAAAGTAACTCGGAATGAACTCAGCTAGAAATATGTTGTTGTAAACTGAAAAGGATACACTGGGTGCCACCAGCCACATAGCCTGGGAACTATAAAACAGATAAGGGAAGTGGCAGTTTCTACTGGGCTCCAGATGCATGTTTGTCCTCCCTGGTGCAAAGTGGCCCGGCGCCCCTGAAGGCAGCAGAGCCATGCTGATCTAGCCCAGCTGGGGCTCTGTTTGATATGCTCTGCACACGCAGTGTTTGTGCAGGCATTATTGTTAGGGATGAACGGCTTGGCTGCAGCACTCTGACATTCTTTTCGATGCCCAGCTCTCCGCTGGCAGTGCTTGGCTTTTCATACCCATCGTGGCAGTGGCGCAGAGGCCGAGATCGAGGGAGGGGAGATTTTGCTCCAGCTTTCTGGGATGTAATGAGGCTTCCTCACCCCAGCACCCTACCTTGTCTGGAGGGAGGAAGTTCACGGGGTTAATTTACTGACATTAAGGGAAGAGGAGAAAGTTCAGAGGCAGCCTGGTTAAGTGACTTGCTCAGAGCTGTGGAGCAGCAGGGCCGCCCGGAGGAATCAGGGGGCCGGGGGCAAAGCAATTTCGGGGGCCCCTTCCATAAAAAAAAAGTTGCAATATTATAGAATACTGTATTCTCATGGGCGCCCCCATGGAGCCTGGGGCAAATTGCCCCACTTCCACACCCCCCCCCCCCCCGGGGCAGCCCTGTGAAGCAGACCAGTGGCAAAGTCAGGCATTAGAATGGAAACTCTGCAGCTCAGATAGGGGAAGCAGCTTCTTCCAGGGAACTCTTTACCATCACCTTAGATTGTGCGTGTAAGATCTTTAGGGTAGGGGCTCTCTCTTCTTATGTGTATGTACAGCCCCTAGCACAGTGGGGGCCCCGATCCCAGACTGGGGCCTCTGCATGCTACTGTAATACAAATACTTAATAAATGACCCGAATCCGCAGCGCCATCTTTTATGATTTGTATTATGGGGTCGGGAAGGAAGGGGGAATTATTCCTGGTCTGATACCCAGGGCTGTAGGAAATCAGGTAAAGCTGCAGTGAATACATTGGAATTGAAGGTGGGGTGAGATCAGAGCGCAGAGCTCCAGGATTGCCTCCCGATAGACAGACCCACCTGTCTTTATCTGTTATCCCGTAATGTCCCTCCCTCTTCTTCCCTGGAAGTCTGAACATTTGTAGTTGCAACTGCAGCTGAACGCCAGGCTTCCCTGTGCAAGGCCCGTCTGCAGTTGTGTTTCTCTCCCAGGGGGAAACAGAAAAGGTTATGGTGTATCACACTTATCTTCAGGTGGGACTCTTCATTATCAGGGAGCAGGTGACCTGAGTTATCCCAGACCTCACCCAGAGGGGAATAAAAAGCCTCTGGAAGCTATTATTCAACACCAGCTGCCTGGCAGGAAGCCAGACATTAAATAACTGAGTGTCTGTCTGATGCAACTTCTTGCCGGGATGGGATACAGAGCTGTGCATCTCTCTGTCACTGGCAGACCAGGTGGCAGCTCAGGTCAGGGACCTGAGGCCTCACCTGAACACTGAGAAATGCACAGCTGGTAACCAGTCTGCCTCACCTGTGCTAGTGTGGTTAAACCAGGCGTTAGAGTGATAAATGTGTTTAGTGTTTAGACTTTATGAAGTGCTTGTAAGTTGCTGCCTGCATTAATCTCACTTATCATATCCCTAGCCCATGTTATAAGTAAGGCTGCGAGTTTGTCCCCGAGGTCACGGACTCCGTGACTTTCCGTGATCTCTGTGACTTCTGCTCAGCTCAGCCAGCCCCTGCGCCAGGAGCACCGGCAACTGCTGGAGCAGTCTTGCCCCTCTCCCCCAGCACCAGAGTTTGGCTGTGGGAGGGGACAGGGGGTTGGGGCACTGGACGGGATGAGGTGGGCTCTGGATGGTGCTTAGCTGGGGGGCTCCCCAGAAGCAGACACATCACCCTCACTCAGCTGCTAGGCGGAGGCATGACCAGGCAGCTCTGTGGGCTGCCTCCACCCAGAGTGCTGGCTTTGCAGCTCCCATTGGCTGGGAACTGCAGCCAATGGGAGCTGTGGGAGAGGTGCCTGCACGCAGAGGCAGCACGCAGAGCTGCCTGGCCACCCCTCCGCCTAGCAGCTGCGTGAGGGGGATGTCGCTGCTTCCAGGGAGCCCCCCTCACCCCGTCTCATGCCACAACCACCGCCCGCCGCTGCCCGCGCCCCCCCTTCACCCCCCCAAGCAGCCAGGACACCCTCCCCAAGTTTTATTCACTGGTGTTTTTAGTAAAAGTCACAGACAGGTCAGGGGCCATGAATTTTTGTTTATTGCCCGTGACCTGTCCGTGACTTTTACTAAAAATACCCATTACTAAAATGTAGCTTAGTTATAAGGTAATAGTTAAGTGTTTGTTCTGAAACTGGAAACCCCCACAGTTAGGAGAGGAGCATTACCAAGTGTGATATACCAGTTTGCCCCACGAGGCATCCTGCCTAACAAAAGAAGGCCCATCGACACCACACAAACCATTGTGAGACATCGGAGGACAAAAAACCTTGTGGATTGCTCGCTCCCCACCCATGAAAGTGCATGAGTAATTGTCCCATCAGTTTGAATGCTGGGGGAAGGGAATAAAAACCCCTGGCAGGAAGAAACTGGGTCTTTATAATGCTTGGACTCTGAGGGGCAAAGATTTCTAAGCATAAGCAAGGGATCCCCGGTGCTTGGCCTGGGTTAGCCTTAGAGGACTTATAGAGCTTGCATATTACAGCAGCTTCCATCCTCTTTTGAACCCTAAGGCTGGAACTCATTGGTATGTGTATGTTTATCATATTTACAAGGTTAAAGAACTCATTTCTTTTTCTTAGTTAATCAATCTTCACATAGTTTATTATAGGATTGGCTACAAGTGTTGTCTTTGGAGTAGAACAGGGGTAGGCAACCTATGGCACGCGTGCCGAAGGCAGCGCACGAGCTGACTTTCAGTGGCACTCACACTGCCCAGGTCCTGGCCACCAGTCCGAGGGGCTCTGCATTTTAATTTAATTTTAAATGAAGCTTCTTAAACATTTAAAAAACCTTATTTACTTTACATACAACAATAGTTTATATATATTGTGTGTGTATGTGTGTGTGTGTGTGTGTGTATATATATATATATATATATATATATATAATCTCTCATAGACGTATAGAAAGAGACCTTCTAAAAATGTTAAAATGTATTACTGGCACGCGAAACCTTAAATTAGAGTGAATAAATGAAGACTTGGCACAGCACTTCTGAAAGGTTGCCGACCCCTGGAGTAGGATCTAAGGTGCAATTGACTTGGAGTAAATGATCGGTTCTTTGGGACTGGGAGTAACCTGAATATTGTTGTGATTTTTGGTGTAAGTGACCATGTATCACAAAGGTAGGTTTACCTGGGTAGCAAGATAGATCGGAGTCCCCAAGGGGACAGTCTGTGACTCTTAAGTTAAGGCTGTTGTAATGCCTGAGGAGCTCACACTTGATTGGTGAAACCTAAGTATAGAACTCGTAGCCAATTTGTGCTGTGTGCCCTGCTCAACAGTCTGCCCTGAGTTGGCACTCATGCTGCCTGGAGCCACTCCAGACAGCTTAACTGTCACTGTTTCAAATCCAGTCAAAGAGGATTAGAAGTTGTTAGTATGGGTAGCATGCTGGCTAAGTGTGTTGTCTTCCTCCAGTGCCTGATCCATAGAGATAAAAGCCTTCTACTGCTACCACACAGTGGAGTTACTCCTTTAGCTGACGTGGCAGAGACCAATGTCTTGGATCTAAAGCTGTGGGGTTCAGTCTCCACAGACCCCCTTTTGGGGAGGGAGGGGACCATTACACATCTAATGTCTGTTTGGTGGCCTATTTGAATTGAGCACAGTTCATAGGAGGCAGGTGTCTGCCAACACGGGCACCCTTGTTAGCTTTCTCAGTAGACGGGCCAGGGATTGAATGGCCCATGGTCACTGAACTCCATCTCCTCTTGCCCTTGGGAAGGGTCTCCCCAGCACAGGGCTGATGCATGTTGGCAGTGTACGGGAAGTTCACCCCGTTGCTGCCTGTGCTGCATCTGCTCTGGGAACCGATCAGCTCCTGCTTTCCTTCTCCATTCTCATCCTGCAGCCAGTCGTGCTGGGCCACAGGCCAGTCCCTGACCTTCATCATGGTCATCATGTATATTACAGTAGCCCCTAGTGGGCGCAGTTGAGACTCACCGCTAGAGGGCCTCTACGGGGCCAGGTGTGGCATAGTGGCTCTCCACATCTAGTGTCCCCTGCTGACGGCCTCTCTGGTGGTCCGCCTCTTCCCACGACTGGGTCCTCCAGCCATGTCATAATTTCTGGAGTAACAAAGTCCCACCATTCAGTGTTATATCAGATCTCCGGCCGCAATTCTGGGCCCAGTGGTCCTTGCACGCCGTACGCTCAGGGGTTCCAGTCATCCTTTGTCCCCTTGTTCAGCCTGTGTCACCATCCCAGTGGCTGGTAGGGAAATGCAGGTTCCAGCCTGGGGATCCTATAACCAGTAGCCCCGGTCTGCTCAGACCTACACGTTGCGGCTACTTCTCTGGGCTTCTTCCTACTCAACCTCTCTCAGGTCTTCTCCCCACAACCTCTGCAGGCTCACCTGTCTCTCAGGCCCCCAAATTAAAGCCTAATCTTGAACATAGTGCCATAATCTTGAACACTAGAGCTACTTGCCCCGTCTCTATTTCCATCCCGGTTCTGGCGGCAGCAGCTCCCTGGTTCTGTTGTGGTGACAGGGCCTGCCAATTTACCCTCACTGCGAGCTCAACTGTCAGAAGTCATTGTGAGGTCGTAAGATGTCACAATCACCTCCAACGACAGTTGGGGATGGGGAAAGGGAGACAGACTGGATTGGTCCAAATGAAAAGGTCGATTGCTATAGCTCTAGGACTGTGTTAGGACCATGTCTGGTAAACAAGAAAAGTGTGGAACCAAAAATCAGTGAACCAAATGTGGTGGGTTGGATACGAGGCCTACAGGGTGGACCAGATAATGACGGGATGGGCCACTCCGCCCACCGCTCCCTTTGTGAGACCTTCAGAAAAGAGACTTTGGGCGAGAAACTGGCTACTGGAGCAAGCTGCACCATCATGGCTGCCTCCCCCACCATCTCCTGAGACCCCTGTGCCTTTGTCAGCCTGACCTTGAGAGTGGCAGCCGGGGGCTCGGATGGTGCTGCTACCACCCTGGACCCTTTAAATCGTCCCCGGAGCGCTGCTGCCGGAGCCCTGGGTGGCGGGTCTCTGGTAGCTATTTTAAGGGTCGGGGCTGTAGCGGGAGCTTCCCCAGGGCTCCGGCAGCAGAGCTCTGGTGGCAATTTAAAGGGCTCTGGGCTCCAGCCGCTGCTGGGAGCCCCAGGTCCTTTAAATTGCCGCCAGGGGAAGCCGGGCCACCCCGGTACGGCGCACCAGCTTACCTTCACCTCTGGACCCAGATGACATGGCTACCTCCACCAGCTCCAGCTGAATTCCAACCACCACCTGGGATGAAACAGGATCAGACTTTAACAACAGCAGCACCTCCAGCCCCTCTCAGCTAACTTCTCTCTTGCCCCAAAGGACAGTGATGATCATCTCTGATATTAGCGGAGAGACTGTCCAACAAGGGGGTTTTCTTCTAAAAACGCCTTCCAGCTCAAGGAAAGGGAACAAGGGATGTTGTTAAACAGAAAGATTTATTTAATACAGTACATTTTGGATGCTTTAACTGTTCTTTTCCTGTATCCTTAATAAAGGGCTAAAAGGGTTTCTAATGGTGTGTTTGCCGTGGTACTAAGCAGACCGAGGTCTCTGTATACCAAACCCCGAACCTGGTTTAACACTGCTTAATGTTGGACAGCGACTGGATGATAACACCACCTTTGGCCCATATAGTCCATCTAAATAAATACAACAGCTCCTCCACAGCCTGTCCAGTTGCTCAGGACCCCATGGCTTCCTCAAAGCTCTCTGTGCTACAAACTTCGCGTGACCAAATGTCCTGACTTTATAGGGATTTTGGGGTCTTTTTCTTATATAGGTTCCTAGTACCCCCCCACCCACTGTCCCGATTTTTCACACGTGCTGTCTGGTCACTCTGTACATGCTGCAGATGCCAATTCCCTTCAGGCAGCTATTTGGAGTTAAATGCAGAAGGGAGCCTCGTCCGTGTTAGAGGAAGAGAGGACAAAGGGTTTGAGTTGCTCTTGGTTTCATAAGAACATAAGAATGGCCGTACTGGGTCAGACCAAAGGTCCATTTAGCCCAGTATCCTGTCCACCGACACTGGCCAATGCCAGGTGCCCCAGAGGGCGTGAACCTAACAGGTAATGATCAAGTGATCTCTCTGCTGCCATTTCCTTTTCTCTGTGCTACCTCACAGGGAAGTACATGGGCTAATAGTTTTATAGATGGCCAGGGCCGCCCGGGAGGGAGGGGGGCAATTTGCCCCGGGCCCCACAGGGGCCCCCACGAGAATATAGTATTGCAACTTTTTTTTTTAACGGAAGGGGCCCCTGAAGTTGCTTTGCCCCAGGCCCCCTGAATCCTCCGGGCGGCCCTGTAGATGGCTCAGAGAATGGCCTGGAGTGTCACTGATTCATCCCGTAAATTTAGAGCTCAGGCTGTCCTTGGGATCAGAGGAAGGGAGGGGAGCGTCACTGTTGTGTAACGCTGCTTGGTGGGTTGCCACCACCAGGCCTGGAGGAGGGGGGCACAGGGGGCGGTTCTGGGTGTGACTGGCATATGGCAGGATTGTCAAAGTGAAGAAATCAAGCACCAGGCAATGTGGAATGCACCCAATTAGAGCTGGGTGAATCACTGGCTTTTCTGTAAAGTGACTCAACTGAAACATCCCAAATGCAAGTGCTTTGCGTTTCAGACCGAAACAGAATTCTTTTCTTGGTTTGTTTTTTCTTGCTGAAACAAAACAACCCAAAAAAGACTTTGTTCGGGTAGAAGGAAACATTTCGAAATGCCATTTTGTTTTGAAGCGCCGCTTCGATTAGAAAATGGCAATTGGAAAGGACCCGGCTTCTTTGAAAACAAATCCAAAACAAAATGAATTGCAAAACAATTCAAAAGGACCTGGTTTATTTCAAAACAAAAATGGCAAAACGGTTCATTCAGAAAACGCGGAAAGGAAAACGGCTCAGAAACCAGATATCAAAGATTAAGAATGCCCGGTGCATTTTTTTCTCTCTTGTGATTTTTATGAGTTTTTGGGGGCTGATTCATGAATTTTTAAGCACTTGGGGTTGGCAACACTGCCAGCTATGGCGCCTTTGCTAGAAGCATCATGTCCCAAAAAAGAGCGGGAAACTTCCTGGAAAACACCCACAGGTAGGGGCTGAGGTTGGTAGCTGCATTCCTTGCCTGCCAGACCTGACTAAATCCCTGCCAGGCCTGCCTCACATCTCGGCTCTCCTGTCTTGAATCATCGTTGTGCCCCAGCCCATTGTGAGTCTCTGAGTAACAGTTAATACCCAGTCGCTGGGGCTGGTGCTGCAAGGTGGGGAAAGCTTTGCTAATCCGTATCTACCTAGGCAGCAACGTACTGGCCACGCAGTTTTGCAATGTGATCTCATTTGTTCGGTGTTTGGTGACTAACGCTTGGCTGGTCCCGCGGTGCAATGGAACCTGTCTCCCGGTCAGCTGGGCTGACACGAGTCTGTCATGAGCCTCAACCACAGAACCAGTCGTCCTCGCTAATCGAGCAGCATGAATTGGCAGGAAAAAGCAGCTGGGCTCAACCAGGCTTTTCCTCAAGGGCTAATCCTTTTAACAAGGAGGCAGCCAGATTTTCCTTTGCTGGCTGGACAATGGTTGGGCCGCTGCTGTGCTGGGACCACTGCCAACGTGCTGACCCGTGTCCTGGCGTTTCCTTGTACTCCCCTGTCTGTATCCAAGCCCCCCTTGGGGCAGTGACCGTCTATTTATTCTGGATTTGTCCAGCACCAGGCGCAATGGGGTCCCGGTCCATGCCTGGGGCTCCTAGGGGCCATGGTAACACAATTAATAAGAAGTGAAGGAAACAGCTGGGACTCGGCTCAGGCCTACGAGCTTTGGGAACGGATTCCAACCTTCCAAGGCATGCCCCGCACTCTGCGCCAGACAAGGGGAAAACTGAGTAGCATTTAACCCCTTGTTTGCTGGGAACCAGGTAGCGCTACTGGTCATTGTCACCTCCTGCCAATGACCGGGGCAGGGCAGCACTTTCTGCTGATGTGAGGAGGACGTGCTGGGAGAACTGTGCCTTTGGAATGCCTGTCTCCTTCCTGACCCTGCACTGCCTGCTTGCTGGCAGGCCCCGGCTTGTGCTGCCAAGCAGGCAGGTTCCTCCATCCGTGGAAGAGGGCTGGAATAAGCTTGTTCTCTCTGCTCTATTGATTAGCAGGAAATCTTAACTCCACCTGTTTGGCAACAGCTTGCTTCCTGGGTCAACTTCTGGCCAGGTGTGACGAATGTTTTCTCTCGAAGAGGTTTGCATGGCTGCCACAGGAAGGATCCTCACCCTAAGCACAGAGACCGTCCTAAGACTGTGACTCATGGGAGTTAACAGGAAAGGTGGATTCTGAATGACAAGTTAGGGCTCCCAATTGTGACAGGTGTCCTCTGCCACTGATGGCTCCAAGGGGCCATTCTGGGGTTAGGAAGGGAGTTGAAAACATGCATCTGAATGATTGAATTGAATGCATAGTTGTCCGTTTCCTCATGGACTCAATTGTCTCCAGTCAACCAGAAGTGCTCTGCTTTATGGCGTGTCTTCAAGTCACCAGGGCCTGATGAAATACACCCTAGAATACTCGAGGAGCTGACTGAGGAGATATCTGAGCCATTAGTGATGATCTTTGAAAAGCCATGGAAGACAGGAGAGACTCCAGAGGACTGGAAAAGGGCAAATATAGTGCCAGTCTATAAAAAGGGTAATAAGGACAACCCGGGGAATTACAGACCAGGCAGCTTAACTTCAGTACCCAGAAAGATAATGGAGCAAATAATTAAGCAATCAATTTGCAAACACCTAGAAGATAATAAGGTGACAAATAATAGTCAGCATGGGTTTGTCAAGAAGAAATTGTGTCACACCCAACCTAGTAGCTTTCTTTGACAGGGTAACAAGCCTTGTGGATGGGGGGAGGTGGTAGATGTGGTATATCTTGACTGTTTCCCATGACCTTCTCATAAACAAACTAGGAAAATACAACTTAGATGGCGCTACTATAAGGTGGGTGCATAACTGGTTGGAAAATCATTCTGAGAGAGTACCGTAGTTATCAGTGGTTCACAGTCATGCTGGAAGGGCATAACGAGTGGGGTCCCGCAGGGATCGGTTCTGGGTCCAGTTCTGTTTAATATTTTCATCAGTGATTTAGATAATGGCATAGAGAGTACATTTATAAAGTTTGCGGATGATACCAAGCTGGGAGGGGTTGCAAGTGCTTTGGAGGATAGGATTAAAATTCAAAATGATCTGGAGAAATGCTCTGAAGTAAATAGGATGAAGTTCACTAAGGACAAACACAAAGTACTCCACTTAGGAAGGAAACATCAGTTGCAAACATACACAAGGGGAAATGACTGCCTGGGAAGCAACACAGCAGAAAGGGATGTGGGGTGTCATAGTGGATCACAAGCTAAATATGAGTCAACAGTGTGACTCAGAGACTTTAAGGTCAGAAGGGACCATTATGATCATCTAGTCTGACCTCCTGCACAAAGCAGGTCACAGAATCTCACCCACCCACTTCTATAACAAACCCCTAACCTATGTCTGAATTATTGAAGTCTTCAAATTGTGGTTTGAAGACCTCAAGCTGCAGAGAATCCTCCAGCAAGTGACCCGTGCCCCATGCTGCAGAGGAAGGCGAAAAACCTCCAGGGCCTCTGCCAATCTGCCCTGGAGGAAAATTCCTTCCTGACCCCAAATATGGCGATCAGTTAAACCCTGAGCATGTGGGCAAGACTCACCAGCCAGCACCCAGGAAAGAATTCTCTGTAGTAACTCAGATCCCAACCCATCTAACATCCCATCACAGACCACTGGGCATACTTACCTGCTGATAATCAAAGATCAGTTGCCAAAATTAATTGCCAGAGTTAGGCTATCCCATCATACCATCCCTTCCATAAAATTATCAAGCTTAGTCTTAAAGCCAGATATGTCTTTTGCCCCCACTACTCCCCTTGGAGGGCTGTTCCAGAACTTCACTCCTCTAATGGTTCGTCTAATTTCAAGTCTAAACTACCTAGTGTCCAGTTTATACCCATTTGTTCTTCTGTCACATTGGTACTAAGCTTAAATAATTCCTCTCCCTCCCTAATATTAATCCCTCTGATATATTTATGAAGAGCAAGCATATCCCCCCTTAACCTTCTTTTGGTTAGGCTAAACAAGCCAAGCTCTTTGAGTCTCCTTTCATAAGACAGGTTTTCCATTCCTCGGATCATCGTAGTAGCCCGTCTCTGAACCTGTTCCAGTTTGAATTCATCCTTCTTAAACATGGGAGACCAGAACTGCACACAGTATTCCAGATGAGGTCTCACCAGTGCCTTATATAACGGTACTAACACCTCCTTATCTTTGCTGGAAATACCTCGCCTGATGCATCCTAAAACTGCATTAGCTTTTTTAACGGCCATATCACATTGGCGGCTCATAGTCATCCTGTGAGCAACCAATACTCCGAGGTCCTTCTCCTCCTCTGTTACTTCCAACTGATGTGTCCCCAATTTATAACTAAAATTCTTATTATTAATCCCTAAATGCATGACCTTGCACTTTTCACTATTGAATTTCACTGCTTGAATAACACCGCTGCAAAAAAAGCAAACGTCCTTCTGGGATGTATTAGCAGGAGTGTTGTAAGCAAGACACGAGAAGCGATTCTTTCACTCTACTTTGTGCTGATTAGGCCTCAGCTGGAGTATTGTGTCCAGTTCTGGGCATCATATTTCAGGAAAGATGTGGACAAATTGGAGAAAGTCCAGAGAAGAGCAACAAAAATGATTAAAGGTCTAGAAAACATGACCTAGGAGGGAAGATTGAAAAAAATTGGGTTTGTTTAGTCTGGAGAAGAGAAGACTGAGAGGGGACATGGTAACAGTTTTCAAGTGCATAGAAGATTGTTACAAGGAGGAGGGAGAAAAATTGTTCTTGTTAACCTCTGGGGATAGGACAAGAAGCAATGGGCTTAAATTGCAGCAAGGGAGGTTTAGGTTGGACATTAGGAAAAACTTCCTGCCAGGGTAGTTAACCACTGGAATAAATTACCTAGGCAGGTTGTGGAATCTCCATCACTGGAGATTTTTAAGAGCAGGTTGGACAAACACCTGTCAGGGATTATTTAGATAATACTTAGTCCTGCCATGAGTGCAGGGGACTGGACTAGATGACCTTTCGAGGTCCCTTCCAATTCTATGATATAGACCTGTGAAAGATGCAGCAAGCTTTTTATGGTCCCAGGTTCAATTCCTTTCTCTGCCACAGACTTCCTGTGTAATCATGGGCAAGTCACTTAGGGGATCATTTAAAAAGTGCCTAAGTCACTTAGACTCTGATGCAGAACTAGGCAAATAACTGATTTTCGGTGCGTTGGCAGTTCTGAAAAAAATGGTTTGAGTCAAACTGCATCTGAAATGTTTCAGATTTTTCCTTGAATTGAAAAAGTTAATTCCAGGCTTGTTCCAGAGCAGGGATTTCGAACGTGGGTCTCCCACATCCTAGGTGAGGGCCCTCACTGCTGAGCTAAGACCGCTGAGCAGTCATCTACCACCGCTACCTCCTCCTCGTCGGGCCATTTTGTGAATGGCTCAAGCTGGTCATGTCAAATTTTGTCAATACTTTCCAGTTGACCAAATCTTAATTTTTCCTCAAATAACTATTTGTCAGAGAGATTTCTCCCAGCTTTCCTCCTAGGCCCTGGTGATTTTTAATGAGACTTAGGCTCCTAAGTCACTTAGGTACTTTTTAGTCTCCCTAAGCCTCAGCGTCTCCGAGACCCTTCATCTCTCTGTGCCTCAGTTCCACATCTGTACATTAAATTCTGAGACGCTCAGATACTACGGCAATGTTAGCCATAGAAATCCCTTAGATTGATAAAGATCCATGTATTCCTATACACACCCTTGCACACCTGCAGTCCTCTAACCTTGCTCAGGAAACCACCCCATGGAATAAGGCATTTACAGAGCATAAGAAAGCATTGCTAATTCCAACCACAAGGGAAGGCATTGGGTTTATAGGCAGATTTATTACCACTCTCCAGTGTGGTATTACCAACGTCTATTCCTACAAGCTGCCACAACTGTACCCAGAGAAATGGGGAACAAACTTGTCACAAGTTAGGGCAACTGCACCTCTGTTCCCCCTCTGAGGTCTCTCAAGGGCACCCACTCCTGGCTCCTCAGCCGTCATCTTTCTTGGGCAGAGACCAGTGTCTCTCTTCCTCCTGATTCGGGTTTTTTCCAGGCTGCAGAATTCTCTGCCTATACTGTGATATCCCCAGCAAGCCAGGTTGCTTAAATGGGCCAGCGTCTGTGCTTTGCTTTCTCTTACATTGTTCATAGCCTTCTAACTGCCAGCAGTGTCAAGTTACCACACAGTCCTTCCTAAGCAAGCACCTTCATTCTTAAGGTAAAAGCATTACAGAGAAAACATATTAAAATAATAAAGATCCTGCACATGTGCTAATAAGCCTACCAGAAATCACCCCCAACTCTGGCAGGGGCTCTGGTAGGAGGCAATCCTTCAAACTCCACCACATGGTGTGGTTACATAACAGCCTTGGCTAAGCATTAACACCACCATGAATAGCTCAGGCTACGTCCACACTACAAAGCACTTTGGTGCAACTTACAGCGCTCAGGGGTGTGAATAATCGATGCTCCTGAGTGCTGCAAGTTACACCGACTAAGCGTCCGTGTAGACAGCGCCATGGCAGTTGGAGAGCTTCTCCCGCAGACATAGCTACCGCCTCTCGTGAAGGCAGGAGTTACTAAGCCAATGGAAGAGCTCTCTCCCGCCGGCTTAGAGCATCTTCACCAGAAGCGTGACATTGGTGAAGCTGGCGCTGCTGTGAATGACGCAGTGCAGACATAGCGTTAATCTTTCCTTTCTACCGCTTGGGCCTTTGACCTTGAGATTCCAGGAACAGGCAATCACCAGACAGTGATCTCCTTCTCAGGACACAACTTCCAAAGGCTGGGTTTTTGTATAACCAGAGGTGGGAATTTGCATTCAACTCCCTGTAGAGATTCCCCAGGCAAACCACTTGACACTATTTGTCCCCAAAGCCCATTCTTGTCTGGCACATTGTTCATTACAGTCCTCTGAAGTTCATAACACTTCCCAGGGTTCAAGCCCCCTCTGCCCCCTAGGCAGAGGCTACGTACAATCCCAACCCACAAGAATACATAAACCACATGTAAAAATACATTTAATACAATGGACCCCAAACACACAAACTTAATTCAGTGAGGTTTCCCAAGACTATTGCAGGAAATTGCCATGTCTGTCACTGAGATGATTGGTAAAGTCTCTCAGTATTTTTCTTTGGGTGTAAATGAACTTGCTGATCCCTACCACCCACTCCCCCCGCCCCCCAATTGTGGGTCAAAAACTTGATCTAAATTGGAGAAATAGTACACGAGTGAATATGTGTACACAGTTAATGGTGCTCATAGATATGTAGCATAGTCCCTGGGGTTTGTAGGACCAGTAAGACGACTTGTGCACTGTAAACCAGTGGCTCTCAGCCTTTCCAGAGTCGGATTTGTCTTGCGCCCCCACAAGTTTCACTTCACTTAAAAACTACTTGCTGACAAAATCCGACATCAAAATACCAAAGAGTTGCTTATTGTCTCATTTTTAACCATATAATTATAAAATATATCAATTGGAATATAAATATTGTACTTACATTTCTGTGTATGGTTTATACGGCTCGATATATAAGTCACAGTATGAAATTTTAGTTTGCATTGACTTCACTTGTGCTTTTTATGTAGCCTGTTGTAAAACTAGGCAAATATCTAGGTGAGTTGTACCCCTGGAAGATCTCCACATACTCCCAAGGGTACGTGTACCCCCGGTTGAGAACTGCTGCTGGAATCAGTTTCTTTTGTGCAGCTTTTGACACCAGATCTCAGCTGTACCTGCCCACACCAAAATACTGAATAAAATCTGCTCAGCACGTCTCCTCCATCATGGGGTACGGACTCCTGCAGTTTACAGCAGAAGCTTCCGTGGGTGCCGCTTACTGCACCCACAGGCTTTGCCTTTACTGTGGAATTCCCTCGCCTTAGAACAGGAGCGGTCACATGACCACAGTGTAGTTGTCTGGCTCCGTAGCATCTTTACGGAGCTGACATCGGGAGCGGACGGGATTTCCAGCTGCGCCGGTAACCGAATGTCATCCTCTGCCTCAGATCAGCCCCGAAGGACGCCACGTCGTTCGATGTCCGTGGCACCCCTGGTGTTGACGTCTATATTGTCCACAACCCTCAGGTTGCCAAGGTACCGACATGCGTGCCCAGATGGCCCCTGGATGTCGGGGTGGAGGTGGTGGTGACTATGAAGGCACCAAGCGATGCTGTCAATGATAACAAGGTGAGTTTGTCGTGGAGAGGGAGACGCACCCTTAGAAAACACAATGTCAAACTTCCACTAGCACAGGAGCAAAGAGCTGTTACTCAGGTCTTGGACCAGGCAAGAGTATGTTTGAAGTTGGTCAGCAGACACTGTGCCTTGGCTGGTGAGACGTCTGCTCGCTAAGGGTGCCCACGTCCTGGGTGTTAGATTGAGCGGGGTATCCCATGAATCCCTGGGTGATGCATTCCCATACGGGACTGTTGTCACCTCACTGACCGAGAGAACAGCCCACTTGTAAAACCGCTTCATTTCAGCAGCCTGGACCTGCTGCTTTGGGGTGTTTATTATTTAGCCTCATTATCCTGTTGTGCATTTCCATGAGGGAGCAATACAAATACTAATGCAGATTAGTCTTGTATTACAGTAGCTCCGACAGGTCGCCTTGTGAAAGGTGCTGTATGAACACAGTGAGAGACTGTCCCTGCCCACAAGAGCTGCCTAAATTAGTGGGTTTCAAGATTTTTTTCCATTTGCAGACCCCTCAAAAATTTTGAATGGCGGTGAGGACCCCTTTGGAAATCTTAGACATAGTTTGCTGACCCCCAAGGGTCTGCAGACCACAGGTTGAAAACCACTGGTCTAAATGGAGAAGACAGGCAGTGGGATGAAGGAAGTATAATCCTCATTTCACAGATGCCACGAATTGAGCCCAGACCTGCTGAGTCCCGGCCCAGGTCCCAAGCCACATGACCATCCTCTCTGTCTTAAAATAATGAATGTTAATGAAGGAGTCATCTGCACTGCCCTCCCAGTTGCTCTCAGCATAGAAAGTGGAAGACCACGTGCAAGACTCACACTCTGGCCTCATCCGTGGCAGCGTTCTGTCCCCAGGCTGTATCTGTTTTACTCTTAGCTTCGCTACAGGTGACAGTGTCCTGAAAGTGGTAGTGCTGATTGTAGTGTCTTTGCAGGTTAGGATTTCATACTATGGGCAGGATGGGGGGCCTCCTATGCACAGAGCCATGCTCTACCTTACCTGTGTTGGTAAGTAGAACCTAAGAATCCATCTGTTCAATAAACTCAGCCCCAAAGTGCCACTCCCTTGGGTGGGAGGACACATTTTTTATGCTGGTTTCTGGGTACTCTGGCAAAAATGTGTGTGGGGGAGGGTGGAAGTGGGGCACAGAAATTTAAATTTTTCAGTGGAAATTCAAAAGCCAAAATATTTCCATTTGGAAATGCTGCAACAGTGACTCATGGGAGTTATAGTTTGGGTGCCTCATGCTCTCATTCTCCTCTCTAGGGTAGGATCTCTGTTTAAACTACATCTCCCAGGAAGCACCACTGTCTCCCCCTTGGGTAGGGGGCTGGTGCATTATGGCTGTCGCTGGCAATGGTGCATCCTGGGAGATGCAGTCCAGCCAGGAGCCTGGACCACATGGGATAATGGGGATAAGAGGCACTTGGACTACAACTCCCATAAGGCACCATGGCAACATTCCCACAGATTGGAAATATTTCAGGTTTTGGGTGTTCTGTTTTTCAACAAAAAAAAATCAAAATGTTCTGTGGAAAGCAAATGCTTTCGTGAATATGTTCATTTAGTCAAAGACAGTTTTGATGGAAAATGTTCAAGCAGCCCTGCTCGTAGGGACAGGCTAGCTGATCTGAGCCCCATGCTTTAACGGACACCAGTTCCCTTGTAGCTCACATCTCTCCCCATTGAGCTGTGTTCAGTCCAGGCCTTGTTCTGCCCTGTGGCTATGGGGGTTGCCCGCTTTTAAAGAAGCCTATAATGGCACATACCCACCGAAGGATCCCCCGCTACCTCTGCTTTTGGTACTGAAGATCCCAAGCCTGGCGAGAACATGGTCAAGTCCAGTTCATTGGTTCTCAGTGCCTTCCAGCCTGATGGGTTCTCTCCTTCTCTTGGGCCGCTGCAGACATCTCCCTGGATGCTGATACAACTCGCAGTGGGGCGGTGAAGAGGAAAACAGCAGATAAGGTAAGTATGATTCATCTTTGTACCCAATAACGGAGACCAGTAGGCTGAGTAAATTCTGAGCTGAACACCTCAGAGCTCCCCAGCAAAGTATCAAGTGTACAGGAGACATGCTATGGATCATGGTTTATCTAGTACAGTGTGCTGCAGCCTAGAGCACCAGCTGGTGACCTGCAGGGAGCATTAAAGAAGCTACAACAGTGTTATTTAGGGGTTTGTCTACATGGGGACGCTCAGGAAAATTAATCTGAATTAATTAAAGGTGTGAAGTTTAAGTGGATTAGTTAAATGACATTAAACCTCTGTGTGAACACGCTTGTTCAGAATTAAAGTGGCCTTAATTAAATTTATTAATTCACTTTGGAAGTAAATTAAACAAAATTGAATTATGAATAAGAGCTTCTACAAAGGGGTTTAATGCATTTAACTAATTGATTTAAAATTCATATCTTTAGTTAATTTGGATTCATTTTCCTGAGTGTCCCTGTATAGACAGGCCCTAGGTAAATTTGTTGTTATTGGAAAATGTCAGTTTATTAAAACAGAAATTTTTCACAGGAAAAGGTCAGTTTTGACAATTTTTTTGCCTTGGGAAAAAAGTCAGAAAAGTTTGGAGATTTGTTAACATTTGGTTTTGACATTTCCAAGATGGAAAATATTAGTTTTCTGGGTTTCATGTAGAAATTTAAGCTAATTATAGTAAAAGTAGTAACCAAAATGTTTCTCAATGATTGACACAAACTTTGTTGATATCTCAGAAATTTAAGTTGGGACTGGGTAACATGGAGAACAGCTGGGAGGTTTCCATAGGAGCTAGTGCAACAGGAAGTAGCTATGTCACATGCCTGTCCTCTCAGCTTTTATTACTGTAGTAGTGAAAAGAATTGGGTTCCAGCTCTCTGGTCTTGTTCCTCATTTCCGTACCAAGCCTGTCTGTGTTGCCTCTGCAGAGAGAGTGGACATGGGGCCCAGATGGGCAAGGAGCTATCCTGCTAGTGAACTGTGATAGGGACGACCCAAAGTCCTCGGATATGGACAACATGGATTTCTGTGTGCGATCGTACGCAGGTACTGGCAGGGAATGGATCACTGCTTTGGGAATGGGCGTTAATCCGATGATGCAGAATGTCTGAAATTCCAGCCAGGTCAGGCCAGAATGCAAGATGTTAGCTGAGTCCTAAGAAGAAACTACATCTATATAAAAGGGAGTAGTGAGGGTATGAACACTGGACACTAGCCCAAGGAGTGTTCATGGGCTCCACTCATCAGAGATAGGCCTGGATTTTCATGGCCCACATCCATGAACTCCAGGCACATCCAAGGTATCTCAGTGATATCATAAGAACTGCAAAAATGTTTGCAAAGTGGTTGTGTTAGAAGTGTAACCCTCTAACTGAGCCATGTGACTGACGGGCTACTGGTCGTGTAGTAAGACAGCTCCAGCTTAGGCCAATTTTCAACCCATAGCTGGTCTACCTTCTAGGGCAGCCTAGATGTTGGGTGCCGCTTATGGAAGACCATGTCCAAGATATCCAGGGGGGGTTATTTTACATTGTGATACTACTAAGCTTAAGGCGCAAGTCTCTTGAAAATAACCCTGTTGAACGGAATAGCCAAGGGGGCATCTCTCTTCTCTCTTGGGTACCCAACCACTTCTAGTTTTGATTTTTGGAGGGTCACCTCTGTGTCTCCAACGCTAAACAAGAGACACCTGGCTTGACAATAGAGCTTACAGCCTTCCCTAACCCACACCTGAAAAAAGGAACACAACGGAAACCGATGGGATGGGCAAAGCACAGGGGTCCCGTGTTCCAGTGCTCTAACCTCATAGCTTCAGAATGAGCTGCAATTTCCTCCTTTAGCACCAGCCCAGAAGAAGTGATTTCCCCATCCCTTCTTGATACAGTTGGTGTATATATACAAGGATCCTATCAGACCTAGCATTACCTGAGGGGTAGAGTTTCTATAGGGGGATTACATACACTGTGGACCAGATCCTCAGCGGGTGTACGTTGGCCTAGATCCAGTGACACCGGTGGGGCTAGGCTGATAGGCAGTTAGGTTCCAGAGATGTGATGATCCAAATCTGAAAGCAGCCGCTTTAATAAGCCCCACTCTTTTCTCTTTTGGTCTCCTCTTATCCTCAGACCTTCGGGACATGTCATGTATGATCTTGAGAACTCAAGGCCCCGATGCAATCTTTGACGACCACAAGTTGGTTCTTCACGTTTCCGTGTCCGATGCAGACAAAGTGGGAGTTTTCCATGCTCGGGGTGAGTATCTGGCTGCTGCGGGCTTGGAATTGCAGCTCCGGGCCGAGACATGCGGAGTGTCTAGAATTCCCTCTGCCTGTGTGCCACCGCGTTACGCTGCAGTCTTGCATGACCTGATAACCTACTCTGGAGAGCGGTAGCACTTCAACAGCCTGCTACAAGCAAGCGGAAGAGGGTGTTAGTAAAAATTGGCTGGAATATTGAATCCATCCACGGACCTGCCCCTGCACCCTGTGAAGCATGTGGGAGCTTTGCTACTGACTTCAAGGGGAGCAGGATCGAGTTCTGAAGTTGCCCTCAGGAAGGCCACCCTCTGCATCCACGTCCATTTACCTCCACACTTTTGCCCCCGTCTCGCAAACACTTCCACACACGGCCTGCTGCTTGCCTGCCTCCCCAGCTCAGGGAGGACCAACGACAGGCCCCAAAGCTGGCCCGGCCCTTCCTGCAGGGCACAGTTTTATTCTTCAGGCACAAACCTCCCAGCATATCAAAACAAAGCTATTCCCCCAACCAAAGCAGGCTTCAGTGGCTTTTCCCCGTGTCTTCCCTCCTACTCCAGGGCCTGCCAGCATCCTCCCAGCAGTGCTCAGGCTTGGACAGGGCAAGGAATCTCCTGCCCAGCTGGGTCTGCTCGTCCCCCTCCCTGTTTGGAAAACCCTCCATCCTCAAACAGGGCTGGGGGTGGGGGTTCCAGGGCCCCAGACTTTAAAGAGGCAGACCACCCTATTACACTCAGGCTCGGCTGTAAGCGAGTGAATGCTTCCATTGACTCAAGTGGGACCATTCAGGTGCTTTAACTCGTGCCTGGATGTTTGCACAGGTGGGGTTTTCTGTGGTATTTTTTGAGAAACAGTGGCCTAGCCCTGGAGTGGGGGAACTCACAGGCAATCTTTGCCCTCCAGGATGCTCCTGAGCAGCGCTGGAGGCTCATGGCCAGAGTGCAGTGCTGTAATTATACTGTATCACAATAATGATACAGGAGGGGGCAGAGTTAAGGGTGTCTGGTCAACCTTAACTGTTGCATCTCTCTGCTTTTTTATTGAGTACGCCTCCGTGCCACCTTAACATCCTTTTAGTGCAACATCCTAGTGTAATCAAATGTCACTGCTGCCCATTATGGGTGTCCGCAGTGCTGCCAGGCCAGCCTTTGTCCTGTGCCAGATGCCCCACAGCTGAGGCAAGTGCCGCAGGTGATTCAGCTGCCAACTGGGGGCCTCCAATGGATGCTCTGCCAACTGCCCCAACACCACCCTCCTTCCCGGGCCACTCAGAGCCCCACCCTTCCCAACATGCAAGTGCCCTCCTGCCAGTGTCTTCCCCAGCTGGAAAAAGAGACCCATTTCCACCAGATCCAACACATGCCCCTGTTGACCTGTTCCCACGATCCACTACATCCATGGCTTTGCACCAGTGTAGGCTGCAATTTACATTGGTGGATTTAACTCCTGCGAGGAATTGGGTCCACTGGTGCAAATCATGGCTTCGCCTATCTCCATGAGGGGTTTGCACTGGTGCAGCTACACTGCTAGGGCTAATTCTCCATGTAGACAAGGCCCTACACAAGGTCTAGTCCAGTCGTCCAGCAATGCACTTCCCGTCACGTCTGGAAGCTTGATCCCCAGGAGCTGGGAACAACCACACTACCTCAGCTCGCTCCCTTGTGCTCAGTGTGTTTCCCCCGACATGTCAGTATCCTCCTCTACATTCGTAGGCGATGACGTTCTCCACCAGTACGAGCACGTGCTGGGGTCCGATGAGCTCTCCTACGTAGTGGACCGTCCCAGTGGACAAGAGGAGGACACCTTCTACGTGGAGGGATTGGCCTTCCCGGACGCTGACTTCTCAGGGCTTGTTTCCTTTCACGTCACGCTGCTGGATGTCCCGGCTGAGGTACAAGCAGCCGCTGCGCTCACTTGGCCTGCGCCTATCTGGGCTGGAGAGAACAAAAGTGCCGCCGAGTGGCTTCTCTAGTGGGGGTTCTGCCGGTCCACCACACCCCTCGATGGCGCAGCAGCAGCAAGGGCTGAGCCTCGGCCTGCTGGATCTTAAAATCTGAATCTCTACAAAGGTTCAGCCATGGCTGCGGTAGGATGTCAACCACTGCCCGTGGCATGATCATCACTGGAGGAGGCCAGAGCACTGCACAGCGTGGGTGTAGGAGATCCAGGCATGGGGACTGAAGGGCTCGTGTCCCCATCCCCTGAGCTGGGTGTTTCAGTCATGGAACGGTTCAGCTTTGGAGTCCTGCAGCTGGTGCCAGGCCGCTGGCTGCTAGCCTGCAGGATTAGCCTTTGCAGAATTGATGTCTCTGGTGGGTCACGCAAAGGGAAAGCTGCTTCTAGACAGGCCTGCTGGAGAGCTTGGGGAGAGGGGATGGAAACTGGACAGTGTTGGAATAACACATCCCACAGCCCCTAAAACCAGCCACGGTCTCCAAAGCCCAACGGGGTAAATGAGTGGTATGCTCTCCCAGTGGGCAGCTTGGTCCATACCTGCTGCTATGGAGATCTCTGTTACAACCTCCTCGGTACTAATGAAACACACTGGCAAAGAGAGTGTGCTGTGTCCACAACTAGTAGCTGGTTCACTAGGGGATAACTACCTACAACTGCCGCCAGCTAACGGAGTTGCTTCTTTAGCTGAAGTGACAGCAGGCTTTAGCAGCAAAAGTCGTTGGTTTGACCCATGCTGGGGCCCATAACACTGGTAGGAGAATGTGAAAATGTCCTGGCTGGATGAGGGGCAAGTCCAGCTGGGCCCAGGATTTTAATGCTAAATACTTAACAGGAGGAAACTGCTTTTGAATAGCAACTTAATTGAGGTCTCCTGCCATTTGAGCCAGGCCTGAGCCTCCCCTTCCTTCTGGGCAGAGGCGCTGAATGTCCATGTGAGAGGCTTGAATTACAGTGGGTAAAGGGCCAAAATGCATGGGAGCAGCAAAGGGACGGATAAAAGGCATCACTGCCCTCCACACCCTGTGGGGAGGACGTAGCAGAGAGATGGCAGAGGTCAGATGCAAGCAGGGATCTCCTTCCCCTCCCGAGAGATCTTCGAAGTTGGACTAAGATCCATCAATCACCTCTTGTTTCTTCCCCTCCCCTAGAATCTTCCCGAGACCCCGATTTTCACAGACACGGTGGTTTTCCACATGGCTCCCTGGATAATGACCCCCAACACTCAGAGGCCTCTGGAGGTCTTTGTCTGCAGGTGAGGGCAGGATGGGTCAGTTGCTATGGGGAAATGGGCCGAACTGTCGTTTTCTACCCAGGGGCTCGATCCTGCAAGGTGCTGAGCCCTCTGGCCCCGGTCCAACGCAGCCCTTCAGCACACGCGTAACATCAAACACGCGCGTAGCCCCGTTGAGTTCGATGGGCTTTGGATCAAGCCCCAAAGGCCTAACAGGGATTTAAGAGCAAGCCGCCCCCAAAGATCTCTGCTTGGGACCCAGCCCATATAAGGATGGGCCTCTTTGGGCACGTGAAGTCAGATTGTGGAGACCTTACAGCTGTCCCTGGTCCCGTCGTGCCTGGAATCGCTTGGTTATAGCCTGAACCGTTTCCATCAACACGCCCTTGTCCCATGGGAGGGCAAGAACACCTGGGCCAAAACCCTGAAGTGGTGGCAGTGAGACCGATGGGTGAAAAATTCCCTCTTGATACCCAGGAAAGGGGCTCGGCTACTCTCAGGCACCAAGCCGATTAGCGCCTCGTTAACGTACTAAATCCCCTGTTGGATAAATAACGGTCACCCAATCCATTCCCCACTGTTTGACTTGGGCCTGCTGGGCTCTCCCCAGTGACGGGCTTTTTTTTGGGGTGGTGGGAGAGTGTCTGTTTGTCCCCTAGTTTAGGCCTCACTCTCCTCCCCTGTTTCGTTCCCAGCGTGAGCGACAACGCCGACTTTGTGGAAGCCGTGAGCGAACTCGCCAGGAAAGCCCGCTGCAAGCTGACCGTCTGCCCGGAGGTGGAGAACCGGAACGACCGCTGGATCCAGGTCAGACCGCCGGGAGCGGGAAAGCCAAATGTGCGGGCCCTGCGTCTCTGCTGCATGTGGAGTCGTTGACGGCTGCCGGGTGGTGTTTCGTGCCCTTGTCAGTCACTCAGTGCAGAGCAGGTCATAAAGCTCGGTCACATCCTGCTGCATCACAAGCGTCCCTGGATGAAACCAGCGAGGTTCAAAGCTGGAGGAGTGGAGCGAACACTCCAAAGAGGTCGTTCCAAGAACACACTGGGACGAAGCGAAGAACATGCCTGGTCTCTAAGCTGCTGCTCGGCAGTGGTACAACAGCAATCCCACGTGGGCTTGTCCAAAGCCCATCCAAATGGACAGCAGTCAATTCTGCAGGTTCTGGGTCAAGCCTGGCTTGGTTGGCCATTTATTTGCCATTCTCTTTGTCCCCTCTAACAGGACGAGATGGAGTTCGGCTACGTGCAGGCTCCCCATAAAACGTTTCCCGTGGTCTTCGACTCGCCCAGGGATGGAAAGCTGCAGGACTTCCCTTTTAAGAGCATCTTGGTACGTGACGCTGTCTAGCGGTGCCAGCACTCCATTTAACACCAACTCGTCGGAAAGTTTGTGTTGAAAGGCTTTGGGGGTTTTGGACAGAAAATGCATTTTTCAGCAATTGAGACACTTTGAAAAATGCATCGATTTTTGACCAGATTTCATTAAAAAAAAATGGAATGAAGTGTTTTTCAGAATGGAACCTTTGGATTTTTCATTTGGAAAGAACTTTCCAAGACTAAATTCATTGGGGGGTTTTTTTACTATAATTTTTGTTTAAAGTTAAAGGTCAAAATCAACATGAAATGTTGGGGATTTTATCAAAATGTTTTGATTGACCCAAAACAAAATGACCCCCAAAAATTTGTTTAGCAGAAAATGTTGAAGTATCTTTTTTTTGGTGAAACAGAAAATCTGGTTTCCGTCCAGCTCCGTGCCCCTGCGATGGAATTCTGACTCCTTGGAGGGCTGTAGGACCGACTCAGGTTCTGTTCCTCACAGCCAGATGTGCAGCCCTGTTAACTTGTATTCAAAAGACTAAGCGTAGGCCTCTGTAGGGTTTTCCGTCCACAGACCTCAAGTTGTTTGCAAAGGGTGAGGGGAGAATGCCTTCATTTTACATATTGGGAAACTGAGGCACTTAGCGGCAAAGTGGCTCAACCAAGGTCTTACAGGGAGTTGGTGGCAGAGCTGGGAATAGAATAATGTAGGTTTGACTTGCCATGCTGTGCCCATTCCACTGGACCACTCTCCACTGGACCATGGTGCCTTTTTATTTGGCCACTCCAGACAGAGCTTTTAGAACCAACACCAGCCCCATGAGGCTGCGACTTTATCTGATTCAGTCGCAGCAGGGTATAATGTATCTGGTGTCGCATACCCATTTAAGGCCTGGGCCTCACCTTGTCTGAGTTACGCAATTCACTGCTCTCAATTTCATTGTCATCTTGTTCCCTGGTAGGGCCCTGATTTTGGCTACGTGACCCGAGAACCTTATAATGAAACGGTCTCCAGCCTCGACTCTTTTGGGAACCTGGAAGTCAGCCCTCCAGTGACCGTCAAAGGGAAGGAGTATCCCCTGGGGAGGATCCTCATTGGCAGCAGCTTCCCCAGGTGAGAGGCATGAGCATGTGTCTCCTCCTAGCTGAGCTCAATAGGAGTAGTTGTGGCAACAAGACCAAGTTACACGTGCTACAGCTTTCCAGGTGCACCAGTGGAATATCAGTGCCAGGGGGAGCAGAGGATGCAGGGAAGCTTGGCGGTAGGGAAAGTGACAGCTCTGGATATGGACACACAGAGAAAGGCGTACAACCTACTCCCATCCCACGGCAAGATGGATATTTAACTCCTGAATTGCTCATTCAAGCGAATTCCTCCATGCCTACTGCTGCAGTCCTTCGCTTAATTCATCACAGAACTGCCTTACACTGGTGGAGCACCTACTCATCAGAATTATAATTTATTATTTGCGTTGTGGTAGGATGCAGGAGCCCCAGTCTTGGGCCAGGATCCGAATGTGCTAGGTGCTGTACAAACAGCAAACAAAAAGCTGGTCTCGGTGCCAAAAAGCTGACAGAAGAACCTCCTGACATGCCCCGCACCACAGGGACATCCAAGTATTTTAACCACTGGGTCTATCTTTTAACCGACATCCCTTATTTGGTGCCTAATGTCCTGCAACTAGTATCCAGTCAAGCTACCCAGAAGCATCTGATGAGCTAATCAGTGTGTGGTCAAGCAACAGTTATGTCCAGGCTTCTGTAGTGATACAAGTCTCTGATCTGGCCACGTTGAGATGGGGGATCACTTAAAAAACGAGCTTTGCTCCATATTTGGCCTAGGGATTTTCTGTGTGTCCTTGCAACGTAGGTGCTGGGGCTGCCACGGACATTCAGACTGGAAATGAGGGATAAGTTTTTAACAGTGAGAGTCATTAACCATTAGAACAGTTTACCAAGGGTCTGGTGGATTCCCCAGTGAGAGAGAGACGCTCTCGACCATACACAGGGGCAGGGGCAGCACGTTCTGCTGAGGTGAGGAGGATGTGCTGGGAGAACCTGGAGGGCCCAATCGACCATACACAGAGCTTGAGGAAGAGACCAAAGACATTACTTCACCCGCCTTGTCACTCTAATATCCGGAGACCAACACGGCTACAACAACACTGCATACAACCGTGGTAGAACCATAGACATGCGGGGCTGAAAGGGACCTCTGAGGTCATCTAGTCCACCCCTCCTGCGCTAAGGCAAGATTAGGCACACCTAGGGATTAAGCCTCGTGCTGGGCGCTGCACAGACGTAGCTAATGAAAAGCAGGCTGCAAGCCCTTGGCGGAAGTAAAGCAGCATCACCAGGAACCCTGGCCTGATGGAGGCGGATTCTAGGCGCACATTAGACAAGGTGCAGTTGAGACGATTTCAGGATGATTCGAGTTGTTGGCCTCAGCTTCCTGGCAATGTATTACGTAAACCACGAAGTAGTGTTTACACTTTGCATGGGGCGGTCAGGTTAGCAATGACACACCTACCACGGATCTAGAGTTTATTGGCCTTTAGTGCTAGACGAAGGGAATCTGGGGTCACAGACACGCCATGACAAGGGGGCCTGTGTCCCATCTCCATTTCATGGTGTTGCTCCCTGCTTGGAGTGAGGGTGTCCGCCCCGCTCTGCTCTGCCCTCTCACAGAGGCAGGAGAAAGAGTAGCCCTCTCCTAACTCCCTCCCCCACCCCACCCCAGTACTTACCCCAGGATCTGTTGGGTATGTGACTAGGCCAGCTGCACTCTTCTCCTCTTGCCACACCCAGGGTTGCTGGCTGGGCGGAGCCCCCAGATCAGCCGGTCATGGAGTTAGCCCCGTGCATCTCAGTGAGGAGCTGTTCTTCTCAGAGCAGTCGTTTCAGGTTCTCGGCAAACTCAGGCAGACGTCCCTGCCTGAGTTACACTTGCCTCATGTTTTCAAGCTTTCCTCTGCAGCCGTGAGGGCTTTGAAACGTACTTTCATCTGACTTCCCAGGGAAGTGGGTGGGGCCTACCCATGAGCCTGTGACATTTATGCCTTACTTTGGCCCTGTCCACCTTGTGTCCCGATTCTGTTCTTAACTGAAGAATGTGTCTGGCTCATCTCTTGCTTCCCTTTGGCCTCTAGGGTTGGTGGCAGGAGGATGATGAAGGCCGTCAGGGACTTCCTCTGTGCCCAGAAAGTGCAGCCCCCCATCGAGCTCTACGTCGACTGGTTGTGTGTGGGTCACGTGGATGAATTCCTGAGCTTTGTCCCAGCTCCGGGCAGACAGGTACCGCTCGCTGGGTGAGAGGTCCGGGACCGGCCCCGGGCAGACGGGTACCGCTCGCTGGGTGAGACGTCTGGGACCGGCCCCGGGCAGACGGGTACCGCTCGCTGGGTGAGACATCTGGGACCGGTCCTGGGCAGACGGGCGCCGCGCGCTGGGCGGGACGTCTCGGACCAGCTGTCCCTTCTTTTCCATGAGACCAAGTTTCCCTAGAACGTGTCTAGCAGCAAACCAGGCATAACCCGGTCTGGGATGGTAACAACATTGACATGGTGCTGTAGGAACTTGACCAATGGCCTCATGATTCAGAACGTGTCCACGTGCACATGCAGGGGGCCAGCTGGGCCCCAGCAAACAAGGACTTAGCGTCTGCTTCACCCTCCCCCTGAACAAGCACTCACGGGGAAGGGCTCTGAGAGGCTGCTTGGGGGCAAGGGGTGGCAGTGATCATGCCTTTGAGAAGATCAGGCTGAACTCAGTGGAGCTCTGTTGATTTACACCAGCTGAGGAGCTGGCTGACTATGTGCTTAAGCCTTTGTGAACTACGCAGGCAAATACTCTTACCAGTAAGAAAACTGAGGCATAAACTGTAACTTACTCAAATGCCAAAGAAGAAGTCAGTGTCCAGTTTGAAGCTCCTGAATTCCAGTTCAATCCTCAAGCCCCCAGAGCACACGTCTGCTCCAGCACTGCCATGTGCTTTCTAGACACCTGTACATTTTAGGGAGGTAAAAACATGTGGCACTCTCCTCTGCAAGATCCCTCTTTTCCAAGCTGAATTTACCTCGCTCCAGGGAGAGTGTAATGAGCGTGGGTACCACACCCATTGATCCAGACTATTGCAACCGCTCCTTGTAGACTGAACCCACGGGGCAGAGGGTCTGTAATGTGCAATGTGAGTGAATGGCAAAGATCTGTCACTGAACTGGTTTGTCTCTCGACAGGGTTTCCGGCTGCTCTTAGCCAGCCCCAGTGCCTGTTACAAGCTGTTCAGAGAGAAGCAGGAAGAGGGCTGTGGAGAAGCCAGGCTGTTTGAAGGTAGGAGAGCTCGGCTTTTTTCCTCTCTCCCGCACCACTTCACACATTAGAACAAACCATCCGGAAGTTTCCGCCTGTGGTGAACCTCAACAAGCTGCTCTACGGGCACAGGACAGCTCAGCAAAGAGCCGCTCAAAAACTTCCTGTCAAAACTGTTTTAACGGAAAATCTTCAATTACAGGAAATTTTGTTGAGGAAAAAGTTTATCCACACAAACTTTGATTTGTTCATTCCCCCTCACGCCCCCAGAAAAAGGTAAAATTTCTGTTTGGTTGTGCTGTGGGGTGCCTCATGTCCAACTCTTCTCTATAGACTAGGCTCCTGGAATAAACCACATCTCCCAGGGTAACCATGGCTGGGTTCCCATGATGCACTGCTTCCTCTCTCCAAGAGGGGAGGCTGTAGTGCATCATGGGACATGTAGTCCTTCCAAGGTGCCTAATCAGTTGAGAAGAATGAGAGTTTGAGGCACCTGAATTACAACCACCATGAAGCATGACAGCAGCATATATTTTTTGAGTTTTAATTTTTTGGTATTCATAGACTATCAGGGTTGGAAGGGACCTCAGGAGATCATCTAGTCCAACCCCCTGCTCAAAGCAGGACCACTCCCCAGACAGATTTTTACCCCAGTTCCCTAAATGGCCCCCTCAAGGATTGAACTCACAACCCTGGGTTTAAGCAGGCTAATGCTCAAACCACTGAGCTATCCCTCCCCCCTCTAAATTTTCCCTGTCAAAAATTTTGACATAAATGACACTGTCACAACTTCCCCTGGGAAAAAGAAACCATTTTCTGACCAGCTGAAACAAGGCTCTTAGATTGATCTATAGATGCACGTGGGTTACATGTACATCCTTGCTTAGCGTGTGAATTTTCATTCATCTGTTAAATTTCTTTCTTCTTACAGAGTTAGAGACAGTCACCACCACCACAATAGATGAGATTCTGGCCAATGAAACCCTGAGGAGGGAGAACGACTACGTTCAGGTAGGAACAGAAGACAGAGCATTGGATGCCGGACTCTGGTAACCCGATTGACCCTTCTGTCCACCTAGGTGCCGGTGTAAGAACCTATCGCTGTTGCATGTGAGAACCCTACTGAAAATGCCTGGTTGGAAGCAGTTCGTGGCAGACTGGAGATGTGGCCTAGAGAGGCTGCTAGAAGGGGGCTGCTCACAATACACACAGCCACGTTGAAAATGGGATTTTGCCACTACTAAGAAAATCTGACTTTTTTGAGATTCTTGCACTCAGACCGTCCTGTTTTTACTCACAACGGGCCATGGTCTAGCTCAAAGGGGATGAAGTACTGAGTGAAAATGGGTTATTTATGGAGGGAAGAGGAGGTGGCTTTGTGGCCAATGTAGCAGAAACGGCTGTGTCCAACAATGAGCAGGTCAGGGCTACTGCACTGCAACCCTCGGGACAGGTGAGAGAGACCGGGCCGCCCAGGGGCCCCGCGAGCCCTGGCCCGGCGGCGGTCCGGGTCTTTGGTGGCATTTCGGCAGCGGGGGACCCTTCAGTGCTGCCGAAGACGCGGAGTGACTGAAGGGCCCCCTGCCGCCGAAATGCCACCAAAGACCCGGACCGCCGCCGGGTGAGTACAAGTGCCGCAGCTCCCCCGCTTTGCCCCAGGCCCCCTGAATCCTCTGGGCGGCCCTGGAGACAGAGCACGGGAAGCACCGAGTGTGTCCAGATTCACAGTGGAGCCGGAGAACCAGTGAAGTAGCCAGGGAAGACTTTGCCTCGATTTATCTCAGATCTGATACGAGGCCCTAGCAATAGCCTAATATTGGCAATTAATTTGGCAATTGATCTTTGATTATCAGCAGGTAAGTATACCCAGTGGGCTGGGCTGGGATGTTAGATGGGGTGGGATCTGAGTTACTACAGAGAATTCTTTCCTGGGTGCTGGCGGGTGAGTCTTGCCCACATGCTCAGGGTTTAGCTGATTGTCATATTTGGGGTCGGGAAGGAATTTTCCTCCAGGGCAGATTGGCAGAGGCCCTGGAGGTTTTTCGCCTTCCTCTGCAGCATGGGGCATGGGTCACTTGCTGGAGGATTCTCTGCAGCTTGAGGTCTTCAAACCACGATTTGAGGACTTCAGTAACTCAGACATAGGTTAGGGGTTTGTTACAGGAGTGGGTGGGTGAGATTCTGTGGCCTGCATTGTGCAGGAGGTCAGACTAGATGATCATAATGGTCCCTTCTGACCTTAAAGTCTATGAGTTGGGTTCATGGCTGGGTTTTGGGTTTCACATGCCGCCACAACCGTCCCTCCATGTGAGGTTCTATCTCCATTTCAATTCCCAATTTACTTCCATCCCACGTCGTCTCTTACTGAATCATAGAATCTCAGGATTGGAAGGGACCTCAGGAGGTATCTAGTCCAACCCCCTGCTCAAAGCAGGACCAAACCCAACTAAATCATCCCAGCCAGGGCTTTGTCAAGCCTGACCTTAAAAACCTCTAAGGAAGGAGATTCCACCACCTCCCTAGGGAACCCATTCCAGTGCTTCACCACCCTCCTAGTGAAACAGTTTTTCCTAATGTCCAACCTAAACCTCCCCCTCTGCAACTTGAGACCAGATAGCAAAAATGCTGCCTCTCCAATCTGCTCCTCCCAGAGCTACCTGTAGCAGGAACAGTTTTGTGACCTTGTCCTTCCACCCCAGAGCTGCATCGACTGGAACAGAGACATCCTGAAACAGGAGCTGGGCCTGGGCGAGAAAGACATCATCGACCTCCCCCAGCTCTTCACGGTAATCGACAAGGAAGCCAGTGCTTTCTTCCCAGACATGGTAAGAATGGTGGGAATAAGGGCCTCTTCCGTTTTTTCTTGCATTTCTGGGGCTTAAAAAATGTTTCATTGTAGACTATTTTTAAATAGTTCTGATTTAAAAACGCAAAACTAAAGGAAATCTTGCAACAAAAAGTCCCTTTGAAGTGAAAAAAATCAAAACATTTAAAAATTTTCTAAACAAAACACTGAGTTTCTGCAGACTTTTGTTTTGTTTTGTTTCTCCAATTTGGCCAAACCAACTGGAATTCACAAAAATTTCAATGTTACCAAATCTGCATTTTTCACCAGAAAAACAGTTTCACCTGAAAAATTTCATCCAGTTCTACTGGATTCTTCTCCGGGGACTGGGTTTCGCTGAAAACATTCAAACCTTGCTGAGTACAAGGCTAATCTTCATTACAAGACCTCCTCCTCCGACAGCCCATTCGGAGTCCAGCCTCCTTCACAGCATTGTCAGCTCTTGTAATTTTATTGGGATCACTGTTGCCAACTCACGATTCTGGGGCAGCTGTTTTTCCATAAAGCGCCAACCACCGGAGTCAAGTGACTGCATGAGAACCTCTGCTTTTTCGCTTCGTAACCCTCATGGTTGTGAAGGAAAGCTGAACATGTGAAGTCCCCTAATGGCTTGGAAGACAGAGTCAAATCCAAAAAAAGGCAACATTGCATGGTTTTTAAGACAGTGTGATAGGATTTGGGGTTTTTGGGTGGAGGGGGTGCAGACGCTGATTCATCTTAGGGTTGACAATGGTGCTTTAATTAACAAAACCTAGAGCGTTTCATCAGGAGATCGCAAAGCACTTTACAAAGGAGACCAGTATCATTACACCCACTTTACAGATGGGGAAAAGGAAGGCACAGAGTGGGGAAGAGACTTGCCCACGCAAGCGAGGGGTGGAGCTGGGAATAGAAGCCATGTCTCCTGAGTCTCAGGATAGTTGCTTTTTCCACTAGACAATGCTGCCTTCTTTAGGTGCCTGGCCATCTTCTGGGCCCACTCCAAAGCTCAATTAAAGTCACTGGGAACCTTTCCATTGACTTCAGGTCGGGCCCCTTGTCAGGAGCGCATCAGGGTAGGGGCTGTGTTCAGATAGTGCCCAGCACTGTGGGGTCCTGATCGTAGCCCCCAGGCACCACCGTGATAATTGGTGATTCATAATTAAAAATAGCTGAAAATAAAAGTGGATCCTAAAATGGTGCGTTAGAGTTTGGCTGGGAAGCGCTGCCTCCTGTCTATGCAGAACAGCAAAGTCATTCTCTTCTGCCACGCTGGAGTGAGACGTCTGATCGAGCCAGCCTGCTAAAAATAGAAGCAGGATGGGGCAGCCACCCCGAGCACGTGCCTTGGATTTCAGCGACGCTTCTATTTTTAGTGCACTAGCTCAGTCGGCGCTAGAGTGGGTACGTCTCCGCCAGCTGGAAATCCCACCTCCCGCTCTAGCATCGTCACGCCCGCAAGGTACATTTACGCTGCAATAAGAGCCGAGGCAGGGCCGGGGCTGCCCTGGGTCAGCGGACTTGGGCATACATGGTTCAGGCTACGGGGCTATAAAATAGCAGTGTAGACATTTGGGCTTGAACCCCTGCGAGGCGGGAGAGTCTCAGCCCAGGCTCCTGCCCAAGCCCAAATATCTACACTGCTCGTTTTAGCCTTGCAGCCCAAGTCGGCTGACCCAGGCTCTGAGACTCGGCGCTACAGGGGTTTTATTGCAGCGTAGGCATAGCCAAGGAGACCTCAGCAGAGACTAGCTAACCCTGGTTGCAGCATGGCCAGGGACACCTGTGGGAGTCGCGTTCCATTAACTGTACAATATTTTCTATGAGAATGGAGACCCTCTCTGCTACTTGATGGCTAAACACAATCCAATTGGCTCAGGCAAGGCCCTGTGACTCAAAACTCTTTTATCCATCAGTTAGGAACTGTAGAAATTACACTAAGAACAGGAGTACGTGTGGCATCTTAGAGACTAACAGGGTTGTGAGTTCAATCCTTGAGGGGGCCATTTGGGGAACTGGGGTAAAAAGCTGGGGATTGGTCCTGCTCTGAGCAGGGGGTTGGACTAGATACCTCCTGAGGTCCCTTCCAACCCTGAGATTCTAGGATTTATTTGAGCATAAGCTTTCGTGAGCTACAGCCCACTTCACCAGATGCATAGAACAAAACCCTGGTCACGTTTCTGGCTCCTTCCCATTTCCAGCTGCTACATTGTATTTAAGAACCGCTCAGCTGCCTTGATTTCCCTATTGTCCTTGTCCAGGAGGGCAATTGCTCTTGGTGCCACGGGGATGGTGGGTGGTGGCATGGACCCTCTCTCCTGCCGTACACATTGACGCATGGGAAGGGAAGTGTTCTCCCAGCCACAAACAGGAGAGGGAGCTAGTGCCTCTGAGAATTTCAGCATTAAGCTGTGGCCCAACTTTGAGATCCTCAGCTCAGAAATCTTCAGCAACCCCCAAGTTCTGGGTGGGACTCGTCAGTGCACTGCCTGCCAGGGTCTGTATAACAAGGAGTCAATATACTACGCCTTGTTTAAAAAAAAAAAATCTCAGTAGCAGAGGGGCTTATGCCAAACTTTGGGATGTCTGGATCTGCAGCCGAGGTTTGTGCCTTGAGTCTTCACTGTATCCCCCAACACTTGGCTGTGCAATCTCTTTCTTGTCCTCACACTGGAGTTATGCAGAAGACACTGCAGTGAAACCCTTAAAGGAATGCGTCTGGCTGTTGTAACAGTATACTCAGTGCTCCCATCCTGTCCTTCCTCTTCTGGCTGCAGGTGAACATGATTGTCTTGGGGAAACACCTGGGCATCCCGAAGCCGTATGGGCCGATGGTCGACGGGCGGTGCTGCCTGGAAGAGAACGTTCGCTCCTTGCTGGAGCCGTTGGGCCTGACCTGCACCTTCATCGATGACTTTTTCTCCTACCACGCTCTACTAGGGGAGATCCATTGCGGCACCAACGTCCGCAGGAAACCCTTCTCCTTCAAGTGGTGGAACATGATCCCCTGAGCAGAGGGGGTGATATAAAGCTCACTGCTTTTTTCAAGAGGAGGGAACTAAAGCTGAATGTGACCTGCAGTTTCCTGGGGTTCACTTCACCCACCACTGAATTTGTAACTTCAATAAAAACACTACTTTCTAAAGAAACCCCTTACTAACCTGCATAGGAAATCGCTAGCTACCCCATCCTCTTCCCTGCCGCACGAGTCGGACAGTTTGCTGGGACTGTAATCCCCACCCGTTTCTTGCCTCTCATCAAATATAGGACCTTAAAGAGGTGTGTCTCACCTAATTTATTACAGCTACCTGGGTACCTATAAGGCCCCCAATCACCATGTATTTATCCTCATCTGTGTTGTAGAGAAGTATTATCAGCCCCATTTTACAGATGGGGAAATTGAGGCACATAACGGTTAAGTGATGTGGCCAAGATCACATAGGAAGACTGTAGCAGAGCCAGGAACAGAACAGTCTGGTGTCCCAGTTCTGTGCCTTAACTACAGCTGACTGGAGGATGACAATTCCCCCACATGGCAACTTTCAAGATTTTTGAAGGGAGGCAGTGGGGAGGGCATTGAGCTGGGATGCAGAAGACCAGTCCCTGTTCGGCCTCATTCAAAGCAGATTGTTTTCAGCTCACTCTGATTCAGGGTGTAAATCTGAGTCTCCCACATTCCAAGCCCGTGCCCTAACCACCAGGCTACAGGGTCTCTCTCCCTCCTCCCTGGTTCGGCTTTGATGAAACTACATATTTTGTTGAAAAAAGCCAACTCCAGCTTTAAGCACGAGGCCCCACTTCTGCTACAGAAAGCAAAAGCTACAAGTTAGGGAGAGTAGCCAAATCTGAACCTGCCTGCTTGGGCTCGCTGCTCTACCCATTCGCTGGGGGAGCTGCAACTTTCTATGCAAGGTTGTTTTTTTTTTGGTTGGTTGGTTTGTCATTTAAGGCAGTGGTTCTCAGCCAGGGGTAGGTGGATCCCTGGGGGTACGCAAAGGTCTTCCAGGGGTACATCAACTCATCTAGCTATTTGCCTAATTTTACAACAGGCTACATAAAAAGTACTAGCGAAGTCAGTACAAACTAAAATCTCATACATAATGACTTGTTCATACTGCTCTATACACTGAAATGTAAGTACAATATTTATAGTCCAGTGGATTTATTTTAGAATTAAAGGGTAAAAATGAGAAAGTCAGCAATTTTTTCAGTAGTAGTGTGCTGTGATACTTGCACTTTTAGGCCTGATTTTGTAAGCAATTATCAGAGGGGTAGCCGTGTTAGTCTGGATCTGTAAAAGCAGCAAAGAATCCTGTGGCACCTTAGAGACTAACAGATGTGTTGGAGCATGAGCTTTCGTGGGTGAATACCCACTTCGTCGGATGCATGTAGTGGAAATTTCCAGGGGCAGGTATATATATGCAAGCAAGAAGCAGGCTAGAGATAACGAGGTTAGTTCAATCCGGGAGGATGAGGGGTACAGTTGTCTGGAAAAGTTGAGAGCCACCACTTTAAAGAAGTTCTTTGAGTCCTTAAGCACAGGGGCCTCCTCACAGCCACACCTTACTGCCTTACAAGAAGGCAAGCGGCCTGCAGGGCTGTAGCTTTTTCTGTTTGGAGGGTGAAAAGTAACTTTTCATCACTTCCACTCCAACCATTCGACTTTCAGACCAGGCACGGTAATATTTCTCCCAAAGCACATCAACGGCCAGATGTCCTGAGTTGGGAGAAAACACCTGACTGGATAATAAAGTTCTGACCAACTGGAAGTTGACCAGCATGCTGTGTTATGTAAAGTCTGAGAGCTCACAGATGCACAGGGCATACAGGTTTTACATACTCTTCTTATGGCAGGGCAGTAGCTACTGAGTCAGAGTCTGGGTGTAGTGTATTCTGTAGTCATACCCTTAAGCTCCTTGTAAAATCTCTTTGCGAGGGCAAAACAACGTGTGTGTTCTTACCCTGCGGTGGCTAACACGATCACTTAATTAGCTGTTACCATTCAAGAAAGAAATCTTAGTCAAGGTGGATATTTCTCTGAAAACGTCAGCGCAACGCACAGCAGCAGTCAAAACGCTAACAGAATGTTAGGATTAACTCTTAGGAAAGATATGCAATGATGTGTGTCACAGAGTGTGGGGGAGCACAAGGCCCTGCACCCCCAGCTTCCTGCGATTTACCAGGACACTCAGCCAGCCAGTAAAGCAGGAGGTTTATTTGGACGACATGAACACAGTCCAAGACAGGTCTTGCCGGTACAGACAACAGGACCCCCTTTAGTTAGGTCCATCTGGGGGCCCCAGGGAGGCCACCGCCGTCGGGCGTCCCTCTCTATTTTCCAGCCAGCTTCCAAAACTGAAAAAAAACCCTCCAGCCCCTCCTTCCCCGGCCAGGAGGTCACCTGAGCTGTCTGTCTCCAACACAGGGGCGGCTCTAGGCACCAGCAAACCAAGCTGTTGCCTGGGGCGGCCAAATCTAGGGGGCGGCAGGCTGGGCCGGGGGACAGTCATGCCATGCTGCGGGTGGGAGGTCCCGCGGATGAGATGGATGACCCGCAGGGGAGGGCGCATGGGGGCGCGCATCCCGCCTGCTCGCTGGACCTCCCGCGACCGCAGGCTGCCAGCGGCTCGCCGAGCCGCGGACGGGCCGCGCGCGCGCGCGCGCCGCGCCGCGGAGGTCAGCCGGTTCGGGCGGCTCCGTCCGCGGAGCGCGCCATGCCTGCGCGCGTCCGCCTGCCCCGGCCGTGTGGACGCTGCGCTGCGGAGCTCCCGGGAAGGGGGGAGAGGCGGGACCGCGGGAAGGGGCGGGCGGGCGACACCCGGCGGCGCCGCTGGGCAGCCTGCCTGGGGCAGCCCTGCTCCAACACCTTCAGTTAGCACCTTTGTAGAGGAGGGGCCCCAGGCCATCAGTTGCTAGGAGACAGAGTGTCAGGCATTTAGGTGCACTGGCCCTTTGCTCTACAGCAATCACACCCCCTTATCCCACCACCTAGATACTTAAGTATCAGAGGGTGAGCCGTGTTAGTCTGGTTCTGTAGAAGCAGCAAAGAATCCTGTGGCACCTTATAGACTAACAGACGTTTTGCAGCATGAGCTTTCGTGGGTGAATACTCACTTCTTCGGATGCACTACTTGAAGTGGGTATTCACCCACGAAATCTCATGCTGCAAAACGTCTGTTAGTCTATAAGGTGCCACAGGATTCTTTGCTAGATACTTAAGAACTGCATAGGGGACACTGAGGCACCAGCACTGTATTCA
This sequence comes from Mauremys reevesii, assembly GCF_016161935.1. Lineage (NCBI taxonomy): Eukaryota > Metazoa > Chordata > Testudines > Geoemydidae > Mauremys > Mauremys reevesii. The sequence continues at coordinate 4,262,604 of NC_052643.1, forward strand.
GAGAAAACATTTAAGAACATTCCCAGTTCATCACAATATGCAAATAAGAAAAATATCATAACACCACTAGGAAAGGTCCAGCAATGAGGATTAGGCAAGTGGTCAAGGATGCAACCCCATGCTTGGGCGAGGAAGATGGGTGGATCTCTCCAAAATTGCCCTGCTTGTTCTATACGAAGGTCTGGAACTAGCCCTTGTCAGAGACATGGTCCCTTGGTCTGACACAACGTGACTGTCTTTAGGATACAATATCCCAGTGAAGAGAAAGCAGTTTGCAGCTCTGACCTGTGGTGCAGGCCGAGGAAGCCTAGGATACAATAATTTTTTTTTTTTTTTTAAAAGATCTCAGTGGAGGAGGTGACTAAAGGGCAGAATTAAACATGCAGCATTTTTCTCACCCAGCTGTTTGTGAGCCAGCGTGCGTCCGAATGAGCTATTTAATTTAAGAGCTAGCCAACGCCGTCGCAGTCCGAATAGCAGCGCAATAGCCACTTTGGATAAACTCTTCCAAAAGCTGCTGCTTCTATACGCCGGTGCAGATCTGTTTTCACACAGATTCAGCTCCTTTGATTTCCAGTAGGGTCAATCCTGACTCACAACCATGGGAGAAGAGAATTGGGCCTGTTGCATTCCTGGCTTACCAGCTCCATTTGGCTTGGAAGAGAACCCATCCCATCCACGAGCGGACTGTGCTAGGATGCTCTTGGTGAGGTGCTACTGCCCTCTGCTGGCTGATCCAGCATGGACTTTTGTCCTTTGGTTAAAGCAGAAGATGCAAATTGGGGATTATGTCCGGATTCCTTATTCCTCCTGGTCGTTAGGGGCGGCAGAACAGTCCAGCCCTAGAAAGGCAGAAGGCCCAGAATATTGGCGACATCCCACTGCAGCCAGGAACTAGCAAGCCTGCCCTCCCTCTCTGCGTCAATCTGGAAATCTGCTCCCACTCCCATCGGCTGCCCTCCTCCACCTACGCCTCCTACAACAGCTTGTGACGGGCTGCTCTCCAGCCCTGTCTGCCACTGGACCACAGTGGCTTGATATGCATTACTGGGGGTGTGATTACATCCCCCTGCCGCACACCCCGATACAGCTGCTGCCAGGTATCAGAGGAGCATTGTCATTGCCGCTCACCTTCTCCCGCTCCTCAGCTGATTTTACCTGCCTGCCTTGGCTCACCCCTCTACCTACATTCAGGCTGCTGGTCACCACCACCTTCCCACTGTCCATCCCTCACACCTGTCCTCACTACCTCTCTCCCCCAACCCAGCCTCTCCAGCTCTCACCTCCCATGCCTCAGAGCCACAACCCAAAGACCCCCCGCCACATACACACAGAGACATGCTCCAACACTTGCACACCCAGTTTACGTAGCCACATGTTCTTGTAACCTTCATCCTCCCTCAGTCTTGATTGCTGCTACTGCCCATCTCTAAAATCAGCTCTTTGGGCTGGAACCGTGCGGGACTGCTTCACAGAACGCCTAGCACACTTCCCATGCTGTAGGAACGCGAGCATAGGAGCTGCCAGGATGGGTCAGACCCGGGATCCAGAGTCCAGCGTTCTGTCTGGCACACTGGCTGGTAGGGTTGCCAGGCGGCCAGTTTTCAACCAGAACGCCTGGTTGAAAAGGGACCCTGGTGGCTCTGGTCAGCACCGCAGCGGGGTTGAGGCAGGCTCCTTGCCTGCGCTGGCTCCGCGTGGCTCCCAGAAGCAGCTGGCATGTGCCTGTGGCCCCTAGGCGATAGGAGCACCATGGCCAATAGGAGCTGCAGAGGCAGTGCCTGCGGACATGGGTAGCACACACTGTGCAGAGCAGCCTGGCTGCCTCTGCGCCTAGGAGGCAAATGTACCGGCCGGCGCTGGGAGCCTGCCTTAGCCCTGCTGTGCTGCCAAGCGCCTGAGGTAAGTGCCACCTGACTGGAGCCTGAACCCCCACCTACACCCCAACCTGCAGCCAGAACCCCCTCCTACACCCTAACTCCCTCCCAGAGCCTGCACCCTAACCCCCATCCCAGCCCTGAGCCCCCTTCTGGAGCCTGCACCCCACAGTTCCTCCCACACCCCAAGCCCTCATCCCCAGCCCCACCCCAGAGCTTCCACCCCCAGCCAGAGCCCATACCCCAGCCCTGAGCCTACTCCCAGAACCTCACTTCTGGCCCCACCACAGAGCCTGCACCCCAACCCCCTGCCCCAGCCCAGTGAGAGTGAGGGAGAGCAAGAGACGGGGGGTTTCAGATGGAGCGAGTGGAGGGTAGGGCCTCAGGGGCGGGGCAGGGGCAGGACGAGGATGTTTGGTTTTGTGATTAGAAAGCTGGCAACCCTACTGGTCAGTATTAAATGGTTCACAGGAAGAGCATGACACCCTGCAGTGGGCAACTAAACCAGAACCTATGCAAGGGGGAAATTCCTTCCTGGCCCCTGGTAGTTAGGGGCTGGAGCATGGGGGTTTATATCCCCGATACATTTGGTATATTAAGCCTCTTTTTAAGATCAGGAAATTACAAGTCATGGCTAACAACCCTCCATGGTTCATAATCCCCCAGAGTCCTGGGGAGAGGCGCTGAAAAGGTTAACTCATATTGTCCTGACAATTTAACAGCTTTCTAACATGGAGTCTTCACAGTGAAGCACTTTAGCACGTTGAATTGGGTAAAGCAGTGAGAACGCAGAGGATCCTGGAGATGAAAGACTTTCTGATCCAACAAACCCGTTCTGTTGAGTGGACTGCAAGCGGTAACGGCCCCCAACAGACTTCTGGACCAAGCAGATTTTTGGTATTGCCCCTAAGGGTTCCTAGAGGCCTTTGGTTTTAGAGGTGCACAATTTTTTTTAACCCCTTGGTTTGTCTATGTAAGAGGGCAGTCTCCTCTCATCATCCACCCTATGTGCCGACGGGAACAACTCATTCGTTTTGGGGGGCTGAAGAGAAAGGGTGAGGGAATAAAGTAAGGAAAGAGCAAACGTGAAAGGAGCAGTTTGGGTGGCAATACAATGCTTGAGGCATCAATTTAAGAAATCAGGGAAGAACTCTTCACGTGCTGTTATGGTAGGGACAGCTGGCAATACTCTATGGCCACGGCTTACTCAGCAGATGCTATTCCAAGCATGACTCAGCGGAGGTACAATAACTGACTGGCGTGCCCAAGGCACAGCGACATGGCTTTTGTCAGCCCTGGGAGAGCGACCTAGACTCTATGCTGCCATCAACGTGTAACTGTTCGGTGGGAGGAAAGAACCCAGCTTACACCTCAGAGCCCTGGCGGAGTTTGCAGCGGTGGCAGCTAGGAAAACCCCTTCTCCCCCATGTTTTTACGTGTAAACTGAGCCAGTTGCTGTGGGGGACACAACTGTGGAATCTCGCCCTGCCACTTCTGTGGTCACTTCTCAGAGAGCAACTGCACGTCAAGAAGGGAGGCACCGATCAGGGGGTGAAATCCGCAGTACTGCTCTTGAAATTCCCTGTTCAGATGTAGGGTCACAACCCTCTCCCAGCTCCGACTATACAAACCGTCTTTCTCAGAGACCCCTCTCAAGCTGCAGCTGAACTAAGGGGAAGACAGGGTTTGGAAATGGAGTTGAGAGCAGGGAGAACAGCAAATTCCCAGAAGCCTGCCAGATTGCTCACCCTGTAATGCAGAACTTTACATCACAATGACGGGAAGCCAAAGAGGCTTAGGACTGTCAGCTCTTTGGGGTAGGGACTGCCTTTTTGTTCTGATCATACAGCGCCTAGCACCACGGGGCCCTGTCCATGATCGGGGGCCCTAAGCATGTCTACAACACAGGGATTGCTTTCCCTGCCCTCTACAGACACTAATATGTACCCACGCTGTTTGGCGCACGAGCGACAGTGCAAGAAGTGCTAGTAACGTGCAAAGGACATTTGTCCGATGTTTTAACTATTCCGTGCCAATGAAATACTGTGCTAATCCAGCAGGAAATAGGCACAAATCGGCCAAAGACATGAAAAGCTACTACGTCGCCATGTCAAAAGTCAGGCTACAGTCAGCAGTGAACGAAAGGCCTGATCTACCTGCAGTTTGGTGGCCTAAGTGGAACGAGTTGGTGGTCACAGTTCAGTTTCTAGAGAGCAGGAATAATGCAAACATTTTGGCGGTTGGCACCCTTGTTAGCTTCAGCAGAGGCCAGGGATTGATTGGGCCAAGGAGACCGAACTCTGATTGGAAGTGGTTCCTCTAGGTCAGAGGTTCTCGGTGAGCCCCTCTTGGGTGGGGGGTACAGAATGTATTCCAAGGGGGTGAGAGAAGCTCGGAGGAGGCGAAACACCTTACTGCACACATTTTACCCACAGCAGTGAATAACTAGCAAAGCTGAGTCCTTCAGACAATCAGGTCCTCGGATGACGCTGTGCGCGTATGTACTTGTGTGGCAGGAGAGGGAGGGGCCTACACAAACACAGACACAAAGGGGGGGGCCGTGATCAAACAAGTTTGAGAGTATGGCACCTTTTTCACTAGTAAATTCACTTAGGGGAGCACGCCCACTTCCAGGCTATCAACAGAGGCCTGTGAACCAAAGGGTGTACACAATGACCTTGTTTATTTAAACATTTACTCCAAGAAATATAAAAAAAACATGAAAATACAATTACAGCACTAACCCAGGAACCTTTCAGCTCGTCTAAATCAAAAACTGCTCCAAGATCCTTTTTCTCAGACTCTCCTTCACTCTCCCAAGGTAAGAGCAGGAAGAAGGCAGCTGGGGGAGAAGTTAATGAGGTGCATGAATAATGTTTGATTTCTAACTACCACAGGCAGGACTCTGCTTACCTTGGGAGGTTCAGCCCCTTTTGGGTTGGAATAATTTTTGGGTGAAGGTGAATTATAGATTTTGCTGTTTTCGCAAAACCATCTTCCTGAAGAATTTTTCTAGTTTGAGAATAAATGGATTACTTAAAAAAAAAAAAAAAATCTGAGGAAAAATTATAGCTGAAACTCAGCTTAATGCTAGGTCAGATGGAGTCGGCAACTGTTAGCACACGGCCCTCTGGCATGCAAACGTCCAACCCCAGAAAGGGTCAGTAAGAGTTAAGATTTCCAGTGCTGCAGCCCAAATTCTTGGGAACAGGTCACGCACAAGTCAAACCTCTGTCCGCTCATGTCCTGCATCTGTTAATCGGCTAGTATGCAAGCCAAGGACACAGTCTGAAGGGAGATTTTTGTTCTGGAGTCTGGCATTAGAGAGAGAAGAGACACAGACAGGCCGCAACTGCAGCTCGGTAAAAAGGTTTTGGGTGAAAAGGCTCAGGTGAGTTTGATTGTGGCAGAACCTCTGGCCTGGATTTCTATTCTCAGGACAAATCTCTTACTTTCAGGCTGACTAATTTAAAGTGTTCAGTTTATGACACCGGGGGGCCCATTGGCAGAGGCACTGAGTGCCCACAACAACAACTGATTTCAAATGGGAGCTTTGGGTGCCTAGTGCATCTGTGGAGGAAAAAAAACAAAGCAAAAGAAATTCCAGGTGGCTAAAATTAGCCTCCTTTAAACACAGACACTCAAAATTAGTCGGCTATTTTGGAAAAATTGCAGCCGTCCTGCTTGAAGGTGGTTTATAACCACAACGGCACATGCAGGCACCTGGCTGAACAGGAGTTCAGTTCAGTTTCATTAAACACTTGATGCTGCTCCATGCAGAATTAACCAGGTGCAGACACTGCAGCTGGCTACACCTGTGGTTTGACAAGGGAAATCCCACTTTTCTGGAAATCCACCTGATGCAAAGTCTAGGGAATCACGTAAGTCAATAGAAAAAACTCCTATTAAATTCAACGGGCTTTCAAATGGGCCTTAGATACGTGGCTGGAGGAGGGGGGGGAAGACAGTTAAGATTGAGGCCACTGGCTTTACTCCATATTGTAGACGGGAAAGGCTGACTGACGTTATTAAACCAGCAAAGCAAAGACTCAATTGCAGAACTTCTCCACCCAGCTGCTCTCCATGTTCGAGGAATTTTTTACTCTAAACACAATAAAAAAAGCTTTTTGCAGTAAGTACTGCAAGAATCCCAGAACTGCAGTGTAACAGGATGCCAGCAAACGTTGCCTCTAGAGATCAGTGCAACTTGCTAGGGTAACGAGAAAGGAAAAGCCGTGCTCATGTTTGTGTGGAGACAGAGCAGAGCACTCTGATAAAAGGCACCTTTGTTTCTCCAGCACAGTCCAGAGTACTGGAACGGAAGAAACTTTTGGCGGGTATCTGATTGCAATCGAAAAATAAGAAACCTCCGAACCGTCCAGGGCTGGGAGCTCTTTGCATCTCTCCGCCAGTAAAACCAATTTGGTTCAACAGCTGCGCAAGAGTCCAGTCGAGGGCCAAGTCCCTGCTGGGGGAACTGCTGCCCATTTTCACCAGCAGAGTCTGGCCCAGCACCTGCTCCAACACCCAGTTTGGAGGAATCGGATGGCTCGTGGGCAGTAATTTCCAAGGGCAGGAAGACAAAGGATCCCCTAGCGGATACCTGCAGGGATCTGGTCAAAAACCGCAAGTTTTTAGGGAAAAAGACATTTATTGAAATGTCAGTGTTGAGGGGTTGTTTTCTGACCAATTCCAACCCTCCTACTGTCTGAGGCCCTGATCCTCCAAAGACTTACGCACATGCTCAGCTACGCGCTCAGCGCCGCCCACTGACAGCTGTGGGACTTCTTCTGTATAGGACGTATTAAGCAGGCAAATAAGACTTGTTTGATCAAGGTCCACGTCTCACCGACCAAAGGGAGAGGCCTGGGCTGCAATGTTCTGATCTAACCCCTCCCATCCCCAACAAATTCAGTGGTGTTTGGATCCTGGGTTTTCATTTAGGCCCATCTCTGAAGACTTCAGACTCTCAAGGAAAACGTCAGCGGGGCAAATTGCGATGAAAACCTCACAAACACAACTACCCTTGGAATCAACTTCATTTACAATTAACACTCGGGAGCACCGCTCGTGCCAGCCTTTTCATAAGTGACCCCAGGTTTTGATGCCCGACTTGACATACACCTAGGGCTTCATTTTTCAGAGTGGGTGAGCACCTGCAGATCCTGTTGTTTTTAACTGGAGCTGTGAGTGCTCAGTTCTGCTGAAAAATGAGCCCCAAAGTGTGTCAGATTTTGGGGTACCCATCTCCCAAGGCACCAGGGGCTACTTGAATGCGTTGGCCTAGTTTTTGTCTCGATGGAGGTTTTTAATCTGAAAACAATTAATCACACAAAAAGGTCAACGCTTATGAAACAGCCATGAAATAGGTGGCAGCCAGAGTCCCGCAGCTTAATCTACCAAGGGGTTACACAGCTGGATACTCGCTCCTTGGGGCTTATGTTAGACACTCCTCACACAGAACAGGGACCAGCACATTAAAACTAGAGAGATGAGAATGTAAATTTGCTTCTGGAAAGAGATCTCAGTAGTTGACTTCACCAAAGAGATGGCCCCATAGACACTCGGGGTAGATTTTCAAAGGCACACAGGGCTATTGGGGTCTAAACTTCCATTGAAAGGCAATGGGAATTGGGTGCTCACGTGCCATTTGTGCCTCTCCAAATCTTCCCCCAAGCTCTTGGTGGCAGCTGGGATTCTCCTCAATTCAATGCAACAAGCGCCATCTGGCCATGCTTACGCGTCAGCAGCTGTTCCGCTGCTCACCAAAGTACGTGGGGTTTATATGCCAAAAGGTCCTGCCATTTTCATTGGAATGGGAGCTCGTGAGCCAGGAGCAAATGTCAAACGTTTAAAAGAACCGAACACTTTGGAAATGATATAGTAACAGGTAGTTAAAACTGTGAATCGCTTATAAAATTGAACCTCGGAAAGTCTAACAAAAAGCTTCGGTCAGGTCTCGATGCCGATCTGCAATCTCTTTCGGTCCCAGTGCACATTGGAAATGACAGCTGCCATGGCAGGGGCGCAGGGCCCTGGCCTTATCAGAGGGTGCGTGGGTTGTATTCGGGCAGCTTCTTTAGCTTCTCTTTCTCCACTTCGCTTTCGTCCCTGGCTATCACCAAAGAATGGGCGTAGCCCATCGCCACCTGAGTAGACAGAACAAAGCATTTGCCACCCTAAAGCTTATACTGAATTCCATTGCTAACAAACTGCTGCATCAGGAGGTCTAGTGGGTAGAGCACTGGCCTGCAATTCCGGAGACCTGGGTTCTATTCCCGGCTCTGCTGTCTGATTGTGCCTCAGTTTCCCCAGGTATAAAACGGAGGTAATGATACTGACCAGACTGTAAGGCACAAGGAGTTCTACTGATGAAAATCGCTATGTAAAAGCTAGGGAAATCACAAGTCTTTTTATGATCAATGGCTTCTTATAACTCACCTTTGGAGGAACAGTGTGCAAGGACTAGCAGAGCACACAATTCATAGATGCCAAAGCCTGAAGAGACCATTGCGATCATCTAGTCTGACCACCTTCCCCAAAATAGTTCCTAGAGCATCTCATCTAGAACATCCAGTCTTGATTTAAACTACACCCCATCCCTACGCTCCTCTAACTCCTCATGCGAGGTTTGCAGACACGCCACATTCACTGCATCTATCCCGGGTGCCACGTATGATGGACACCATCTCCCCGCTCAGGTATCCCCAGCATAAGGGATCGGGTAGGGAGTCTGGTCAATTTCTGTGCTGATTAAAGATGAATGGATTAATGAACATTAACAGAATTAGCATCTACCCTACACCCAGGAGGATTTTACTCCATTTCACAACCCGCCTCCCCACTTGTGCATACACATGGCACATACCCACCCCAGAAACAATCTGTCTGGGCCAGGTTTCTACTTGTGCAGTCCTCTCTGAGAGCAGCAATGGTGCAGATGCCTTTCCATTACCTATGGAAAACAGGCTCCCCCACACTTCTCTCCGCCTCCAGTTGCTGGTGTCTTTTGCATACGACAATCCCATTACCCAGTATCCTGAGGATAAACAGGGATCTGGCTGCCATGCTTTACAACATCAAGCAGACTATTATGAGGAATGGGATTATGAATAGGGTGGTGATTTTCGGAAGCATGAGACCTGAAATGAGTGCAATCCAGCCTGCTGTGCTTACAGCTTGTGTTTTTATTTGCTGGGTCTGCTCTCACCTGCTCTGGATAAATTCCATCTAGGGTTTTCACCTCTTGGGCTGCAGTAGAGGATTTGGGTTTATGGTCTCCATAGCCCTGTGAAGAGAAATGCGGAAGGGGATGTGTAAGATCAGAGGGTAAACCACAATCTAATCATTGTCCAAGGTTGTGTTATTTAACCTATTCCCTTGGCTTGCACTGGCTTCTGGAGTAGCCCCATGGAATAACCAAAGGTACAGAGGTTAGCGACTCTCCTGGGCAGGCTTAACTGCCTGCAAGGGCAGCAGAGACACAGGAAGAACTAGCAATTACAAAAAAAATTTCCCTAAGACTGAGAGGAAAAAGGCTCTGGCTTCTAGTTTGTATTTTATAAAATCCTGGGTTGTTTTTTTTTTGTTGGTCCTACAAAAATGGTTCTGCAGAGGACAACAAAATGTTATCCCCAAAGCCGGACTGCCAGCATGTGCGTGGGGCATGAGGAAGGGGAAGGACACCTCACCAACAACTCAGAATTATGCTATTTTCAGCTTCATTTGGAAGAGGGGTAGGCAGGACAAAGAAACTTCGTTTTCCAAACTTCTCAGAGTAACAGTCAAATGTGATGAGCAATGGGACTTTGATAAGGCAGCTACTTGATAGGTCGGGGCGAGGGGGGAAGATCAGAGTATCTAAATGAAACAAAAAAGCCAATACGGTGGCTGAACCTTGAAAACCACTGAAAATTCAAACCACTGAAATGCAGGGACAGAGAAATCCAGAGCCACAAGCAGGCTTGCGCTAGCTTTACCCCAATCACTCGGGACACCGAGAATTAGAACCAAGGAGGCAGATATACGTCACCATACAAAAGTATAGCACATGGGTGGCCAAATTTACTGGCCCTCCGAGCCACATACGACACTCTTCAGAAGTTTGAGAGCGGCGGCACACCTGCCGGGAGCCGGGGAGTCAGCCCTGCTCTTGCTGAAGCCCCGAGCTCTGGCAGGTGCGCCCCGCAGGGCTGAAAGCCCAAGACCCCTCTCTCCCCACTGGGCAGAAGTCCCTTCCGCCCAACCCTGCCGCAAGACAGGTCCTGAGCTTCCCCAGCTCCCAGTCTGGCAGGTGAGGAACAGGAGGGCTCCGTGAGCCGCACTTTAATGGTAAAAGAGCCGCACATGGCTCACGAGCTGCAATTTGGCCACCCCGGCATAGCAGAAGTGGTCAAATACTTTAGTAACCTGGGGAGACGCAGACTAGGACTGCATAATTCTGCGTCTTATCAAAATAGTTTGAGATCATCATAAAAATGTACTGATGTCCTCAATTAAAGCTGTTATTTCCCTGGGAAAATGGGGCATATTAGATAGTTATGTCACACTACCCCAGCACGCCAATAGCTCTTAAGGAAGGAGATGGAAGAGCTGTTACACTTGTGGTGAGATAAAACATTTGGTAATTAGACACAAGAAGGTGCATTAGGGTGAAGCCAATTGACTTGTAGAGGTTGTTAGGCACGAGGCAACGCTGAGTGTTTCCAGCTATGTGAGAAGCCAGGTCTCACCAAGATACAGAACTCACTTGGGTTTATGAGTTACGTGCATCCATCCTCTCCTCCCCTTCCCTCCGATACAAGCTCCCTGTTTCCAGAAAAATTCTCTTAGGAATATTTTGGTAATTTTCTCTGGGAGAAAACTCTGCGTAGTTGTGTGTGTAGGAGTAGAAAGGTGCGTTTCTGTGTAGCATTTCATCTCTGTATAAATTACCTATTATTGCATCTTCCAGGCTAACCTTTCAACACGTGCTACAGGAAAAAAAATTTCCCTTCAATAACTAAATTAAGCAGGACAGTGACCATTAAAAAATATAACCCCACTAAATTAGCGATCACAGGATTACAACAGTCCACTTGCAAAGCTGTTTCCACCCCCCCACCCATCTCTTTGCTTGCAATCTTTCTTCTCTGGTACTGGCCCAGCCTGGCTAGGGTTTCTGTGCGAGTCCCCAGCTGCCTTCTTACCAGTTCACCGAAGGTCGGAGATGGGCCCCAGCTGATTGTGCTCTCATCTGCAGCCACTATAATACTGCTCTTCCTGAAACAGGTACACAGGCTGTTACTGCTACACGATCTGCTTTCACGCCCGCCCCCGGCAGCCCCACTAGCTAGTTACATTTCCCGGGCCAACTGGCCGCTTGCTACCAGAAGAGAATTTCCCCAAGTAGTTTTGGATGCTTTCTTGCTCAGATGCAAACCCTGGTCCAGCTGCTTAACAAAGTGCTGCAAGGCCTGATCCTGCTGCCTGGGGGTGGGTGGATCCTTGTGGAGCTTCACTGAAGTCAGAGGCCCGCCCCTAAATGGATCCCCATAATCATTCATTCCCTAAAGCAGCATTTCCCAAAAGGGGCCACCAGCGGATTTGTGTGTGGCCACGACAGCTTCCAAAGCGCTGGCAGAGATCGGGGGCAAAGCAGCGCCCCCTCCCTGCAGCACCCAGCTATTGCTCCCGAATAGCTGTAACCAGGGGCAGCAAGACGCGCTGCCTTGGCGTTTGCACTGGCGCTGCCAGCGGGGATCAGCCCCCTGCACCACGCAGCCTCCTCGGAGGCTCTGGGCAGCGCCTCTGGAGATGTATGGGGCCGGTGTGCACAGCGCCAGAGGTGGCTCTTGTCAGGGCATTCAGTCCCCAGGGCAGCTCCCCGGCTCCCACCTGGCTGGGGCACGAGCGGCCTGGGACTCTGCAGGTGACAGGTGAGTTCCTGACCCGCCTTCCCTGGGGCAGGCTCTCACTGAAGGGGACGGGAGGCAGGGATAGAGAGCCGGCAGAGCCGCCACCCGCTCTGAGGCCACCAATCAATGTGTTGAGAGAAGTCCTGTAACATACTCAAGATAAAAACCTTTAACAGAAAGTCAAGGAGAGGTTGAACAAACATTAGGTCTTAAAGGGATTCCCTTCCCATGTCCACTGATACAATGCTCCCACTCAAACAGCAATCAGGCAAGTCAGAGATCAATGTTCATTTGAATGAATGCCCACGTGCTTGCTTTTTAGCGACAGAACCTGCAGAGGAATGCCTGGGTCGAGAGAGTGAGGAAAGAAATCTTTAAGTCCTAGTGTAAAGCAAGTTTGCAGAGCCCTTGGAGGTCACGTGTTGGGTTTCTTCATTGCAGCATAGTAAAATTGGTTACAGTAGATTTACAGGGGGACTTTTCAAACAGATCCCAATGTTCTGCACTCTGAAGAGCTTGCAGTCAAAGAGAGACAAGACAAAGATAGGTGTGGCATGAGACAACAGACCAGACAAGGGAGAGGGTGAAGAGGATAGGAGACCAAGGAGGAAGGATTCCTGGAGAAAGAAGGTTTTAAAGAGGTGAGGAGGATCATAGAATCATAGATTATTAGGGTTGGAAGGGACCTCAGGAGATCATCTAGTCCAACCCCCTGCTCAAAGCAGGACCAATCCCCAAATGGCCCCCTCAAGGATTGAACTCACAACCCTGGGTTTAGCAGGCCAATGCTCAAACCACTGAGCTATCCCTCCCCCTCCAGGGATAAAATAATTCTATTTCTCACAGACCTCTAGCCAAATGCTCAAGCTGTTCACAAAATCTCCCGTTAATACAAGCAGAAGCATCCTCTAAGCAACCTAGAAACACTGCATAGCACCCCTTCATCCCCGCCCCCCCACACCCACCCACCACGCACACAATGGAGTGCTACAATCAGTGCTGGAGAATGCTTGAGATTTTAGCATACTCTGATCAAATCAAGTGACCATTAAACAGGTTTTAAAGATTTGTATGCAGTGTTGGGAGCCTTGTCAGTCCCCGGATATTAGAGAGACCAGGTGGGGAGCTCATATCTTTATAGAGCCAACTTCTTGTTGGTGAGAGAAACAAGCTCTGGGTAAGCTCCACAATTGGTCTCTCTCCCCAACAGAAGATGGCCCAATAAAAGACACTTCCTCACCCACCTGGTCTCTTTTAAAGATCTGACAGTTTCTCCCCCACGCCCAGCTGACTGCAGCAAATCACGCAACCCCCCACAAAACCCATCACCCCAACCCCACAGCGGAACTGGAAGGTCAGACATCCCATGATGGGTTCTCCGCCCTCCGTCATGAATCTAAACAGAGATGTTTGCTCCCTCCTAGCACAGGACACGGCAACAAACCTTTCTAGGAGGAGAGACTTGCACCCAGACAGTCATTTATCATGGGCCATTTCCCTCCGCCCTTGCTTTAACCAGGCCTCAGACCTCCCTTCCTTCTCTAGTGCTATTAATAACACCCACCCTAGGAATCCAGCAATTTTCCCCCTACCACCGGATCAAAAAGCAAACAAACTCACCACCGCTGCCTGGATCCACCAAGCAGAGCTGGACCCAAGGCCTGGATAATCTAATCAGAGCTCGGTGTATGTAAATATAACTAGTCAGTAGGAGCCATTTCATGGGGCCAGATTCACTGCTCCTATTATCAGTCCCTTCTGTACTTGGATCTGCCAGCTAACGGCACTACTTCTACGACGTCATTCAGGCAAGCTGTGGGCAACGGTTCCCCCCTCCCCAGTTCTGGGGGCAGGAGCGGTCACTTACCCACAGGCCAAGCTGCGGATTTTCCAGCCACAGAGGTCCTGCACAGCTTTGGGGTACATGGTTGACTCACGGGAGGTGTTTGTGGCTCCCCAGAAAAACAGACCACCTGCAAAACAGAGCAAACCAACCACCGTCAGGCTCTGAGATATTCTCGGACACAGAAATCCGTTTGAAACGCACATGCACGGACACTATGAAAGGGATCTGCAGAGACGACGTAACACATGCTGGTCGATCACTCCAGGGTTTATTTTAAAGATACTGGGAGGATTCACAAGTGAGCACTCCCTGAATGGAGACAAAGGCCGTCTATTGGAGCATGGCTCTCACAAGACAGACTTTGTGCGGAAAGATGGCTTTGCGCCAAGACCCATCTGCAAAGAAAGACGTGGCAACTGACCTGTTTCGCTGACAGCAAAGGAGCAGGTGTAGCCGGCATAGATCTGAGCCGCCCCACGGCCTGGGAAGTCAAAGAGCTTGACCAGCCGTGGCACCATCTCGTCCTTCTGCTCGGCATGGCCCAGCCGCCCGTACCCACCAAAGCCCCAGGAGAACACACGCTTCTGAGAGTCTAAAACAAGCTGCAAAGGGACAGACGGTGACACGGACTTGGGTTTAGACACAGGAAGACGTCTCCCCACCATGCAGCTATTTGCAGAATGGATTATTAGTTCTGCTCTACAGATCTTGGCAGCCGACCAAATGCAGCTGTGTCAGAGGCATAAAGATAACCTGTGGCAAATTCTATGCTGCAGGGGCTGAAACCATTGAGATGATACACTTAATACAAGGACATTCCACTATTTCCTCTGCCAACTATTCCATTTTTCCACTCTTATCTTAATTGTTGTTAAGTCACGTGTCTTCCCACTCCTCTCCTTCAGTAATAAAGCCAGAAGCAAAAAGGGCTAGGTGTCTAGACAGCTGGGTAATTCAGTCAATTTCATACTCCGATATTGATTAAACTGGAGAAAGAGCAAACAAGATGAGGACCCCGCCACCTCCCCCAGGATTCCCGCTCAGAGCTTTTGTGCTGCTCTCTACAGAGCTACTCAACAATGGGCAATAAAATACCAGGACTCGGCCTGGTGCATTTACACAACAATTAGAATTTAGCTGCCACCCATGATTTGGCCTCCGGTACTAGAGGAGTTAAGTCACATGGCAGCTTCAGTCAGATAAAACATCTCAGTAACAATAACTGGAAAAGACATTTAGACTTCAGGCATCCTGTGGGTACACACATATCTTTCCCTCCGTTATTTGCTTAACAAGTCTGCCTGTCTCTCAGCAAGCTATCACACAGTGGATTTTCAGGTTTGGAGGGGTTTATTTTGAATCTATTATGACGCATTTCAACCCGCTAAATGTTAGGTATCAAACTACTCAAATTGGATTAGGACACCTCCCACACAAACTAAAGTCATAATCTGATTACGCCAAGATTGGACTCAAAACCTAAGCAGGGCAGGGAGAAACAGAGGGTTTGTGCAAACGACGGCCTGTATTATAGATCTGTGCCAGTGGACAGCACATTTCCCATCCTTCCAGTGTGTGAATTACCTATTCTAAGAAAAGGTGTCTGACTCCAACTGTCCCTAGAGAAGTTTCAAAATGCACCGAGACAAAGTTGTGATCAAACCTTTGTGCCATGGGTTAAAGTTTTGCAAATGGTCCACAGTCCCGGGATTACAGCCCTAAGGCTGGAATCAACATACTTTTAGGGTACTTGGAGCTGGTGGGGAGATTCCTAGCTAGCAAAGCGTGGCTGCAGCAGGACAAGCAGAAGAATGCACTAGCAGCCCTGAGTATGTGCCGATCTGAGACCGCAGGCACATACTCAGGGCAGCCAGCTGTCCCACTGCCCACACTGCTGCAGCTACGCTATTTTTAATGCACCAGCTCAATCACAGCTAGCACGAGTACGTCTCCTCGAGCCGGGAATCAGCCCCCTGGCCCAGGCGTCGGTATATCCTTAGTTACAGCTGATGGAAAGAAGCGAAGAGAGAGCACTGAAGGCTTTAATGCCTCAGAGGATAAACATGAGGGAAGGTTTTCGACTAGGTCTAGTGTAACTTCTGGTTAGAGATGGGACAAACCACGATCCGAATCCAAAACTCCTGGAACTCTGAAAATTCGTGGCACAGGAGCAGCTCTGTTCAATGCAGCTCTGTCACTATTACAGAGAATCCAGCACGAATCAAAGTCATTTTTAAAGAGACGATGTAACTGCCAGTCACCAGGAGTCAATTAACTGCACGTGGAACGTACAGCAAATTGAGGGGAACTCATCAAATCAATTTCTGTCAGACCCCAGCAGAATCCCAATGACTGCCAGGTGAAATCCCCGCCTTACCGTGTGGTTAGCACCGCAGGCCACATCTCGCACGACCACGTTAGGGACAGGAAGGATCTGCCCATCTTTTGTCTTTTCGATGAAGATGGCAACGCGTCGGGGCACCAGCTCACAGTCATACTCTATCCTCTGAGCACGGGCGATGAACTTCCCATCAGAATTGTGCCCTGTTGCAGGGCAGAGAGAGATGTGAAAAAGGAACTCTGCGTGGCTGGTTACCCTGGCCCACGCCACCCGGTAACTCAGCAGGAACCCTCTTGAACCCATGGGATAGGAGCCCCACACTCTAAATGACTACACTTCTCAGGGTAACGGTTTCTGTGCTAACCTTATACTCCTGCTGAAGAGGGCAGTGTGGAAGACTTCTAACTACATAGAGCCATTATTATGCATACTGCAGTAGCACCCAGGAGCCCTGGCATGGCCCGGGCCCCCACTGCGGCAGGCACCGTACAAACATGGAACAAAGAGACAGATCCTCCCCAAAGAGCTTCCCCTCTCATTGGAGCAAAGGAGGAGGAATTCCCTGCAGCGACTCCTGGAGCTTTTCCCATTTATAAAGGATTTCCACCTGATTTCCCCTAAAGGCAACTTAATGTCATCCCCCATTTTGTCAGGAACCTGCACCTCCGGCACGTCACGGGATGTCTACTCTGCAATAAAAAACCCACGGCACCAAGTTCCAGAGCCCAGGTCAACTGACTTGGGCTCGTGGGGCTAAACACTAGCATAGACATTGGGGCTCGGGCTGGAGCCTGGGCTCTGAGACTTCCCCCATCCTGCATTGGGCCCCAGAGCCTGGGATCTAGCCTGAGTGTCTCCACTGCAATTTTATAACCCCGGAAGCTGGAGTCAGCTAACCTGGGCCAGGCACGGGTCTTTTCTTGCAGTGCAGACATGCTCTCAGAGATCCTTCGAGCCTGCTCAGGAAATCCTCACCACCCTCCGAGAAGAGGCAGCCCGTGGCTGCATCAAAGCCTCTCCTGCAGGAGAGCTTGCACACTCCCTGCTCTGTAGATCCCAGCTACTAGCCATTAACCAGATAAAGTACAGCTCATGCATAACTGAACACGCTGCCTGGATGCACAGTGGCAGATTGTCACTTCTGCGGCACCGACAGGCTACACAGTCTAGCATTCCAAATGTGTGTGTGTTTATGGCCACTCCAGGGGCAACGGCTTTTGTTTGATTGTAACATCGCCGCCTCACACTTCCCTCTCCCTTTCATTCAGAAGATCTCAAAAGCACTTTACGAATATTGGCAAATTAAACCTCACCACCCACATGTGAGGCAGTCTAGAAGCACTCACTCGATACCTGGGGAAACTGAGGCATTGATCAATATGCCTTGCCATTCTATGTCATAGGGCTTGGCTACACTTACAAATTTGCAGCGCTGCAGAGTGACAACACACACCCTCTGCTGCGCTGCTGCAATGCAAAGCGCCAGTGTGTAGTCAAAGCCCAGTGCCCAGTGCTGTGCGTGCTGCTCCTGTCGTTGTCACCCCAGGGTGGAGGACAGGACTGGGGACGCTGGGAGAGTCTTCTCCCGCTGGCGCCTGACTTTTGACTACAGCGCCGCGCTCGTGAGCGGCAAGCAAAGCAAATGCCATACAAACAGAGCAGAGAGAAGAGAGGCCAGATCATAGGCTTTAAACACAAGGCCACTATCCCCTCTGGAAGGGGACTAAGATAAGATTCCCCCCCCTTATTGTTTAGATTATACCAACATGCCAGTCTACAAAAAACTTGGTGGCTGCGTCAGGCTGGATTGGAAGTCTGCGGTCATTAAAACTAGATAGTCCTTTAAAAATAAACCACCATACCCAGCTGTCCATATTCAGGGCACCCAAAGGAATAGAGGTTTCCTTTGCAGTCCATTATCATGCTGAATTCAGCCCCACAGGCCATTTTGGTAATAGGTTGGCCATTGTACATTATCTACAAAGGAAGGAGACAACAGTAACATTTGGAAACAGATGAAACGGAGTGACCCAAGTGTCCCTTCTAGGCTGCAAGTGAGCACTGCCAGACTCCCAGAGCAAATATATGGCCAGGCTCTCAAGGAGTGCACAGCTGTTTTCTGACACGTGTGCGATTATAGGCCCAAATTACCTAGGCAAATCAGGTATTTGCATGGACAGTTAAGCAGTACATTTGCATACACCAAGTGACTATGTTTAGCGTGTACTAATTTACATGCAAAATCGTGCAAACCTGACTGAAGAAACCTGGCCTGTCATTTAAATAACTGCCCCAATATTGGGGAAGAGGAAAAAGGGGTTTGGGAAATGGTCAATTCACTAAATAACCCACAAAAATATGAAGGGAGAAGGAGAAAATAGGAACTGAGGGTGTGTCTACATTGGTGTAAGTTCTGGCTTGAGGAGACATCCCTCGCTAGCGCTGATCAAGCCGGCATGCTAAAACCAGACGTGCAGCCAGCTGGTGGGAGAGGCTAGCTGCCTCGAGTACAATCCCATCTGAGCCGCTAGGTATATTCTCAGGTGGCTAGGTTAGCCCCTCCCGCTGCTTGCACCCCGGGGGCTACACTTGTATTTTAGCACACCAGCTCCATCATAGTTAGAGTAGGTTATATCTACTCGAGCTGGAAACTGCACCGCCGCTGCAGTAAGCGCTTCTTAGGACAGCTCCTCGGCTAAACTTCCACTCTGCTCTCAGCTAGACGTTCTCTTCGCTTACTTCATGCACTGGGGCAATATTTTGCCACCCTTTGGCTCTTGCGTCTTCAGCCCAGACCCATAAGAGAATGGATCCCAGTGATTATGGGCTCTGTTTAATCTCCAATCCGAGGTGTGAAAACTCTCCTCCCTGATCCATTTTGTTTCCCAAGACAAGAATGGGAATGGCTAAGAAACAGGTAATCTCCTCCACAGGTGACAAGTCTGACCATTGTTTTGACTTTGTGATGTGAAAATCTGAGCGCCTGTCTACCAAAAATTCAGCTTATGGTGGTCCAAAAACTCACTTGGGATGCTTTCAGTCCCCAGCCACACCAGTGACCAATCTAGTAGCTGAGCTGTTTGAACACTGGATTGCCTGGCCATTGAGGGGAAAACAACACTTTAAAACCATGCTTAAAAGTTACGGGAGGATCTAGATCAGGGGTGTGGCAAACTATGGCCCCTGCTCCGGCTCCTATGCACACCAATGGCCCCGCTCCACTGGGAGCTGCAGGGGCGCTGCCTGCGGACGGGGCAGTGTGCAGAACTGCCTGGCCGCGCTTCTGCGTAGGAGCTGGAGAAGGGACATGCCCCTGCTTCTGGGAGCCACTTGAGGTAAGCAGCACTCAGCGCCTGCACCTTGAGTCTCTTCCCACACTCCAACCCCTGCCCCAGCCCTGATCCCCCTCCCGGCCTCCAAACCCCTCAATCACAGCCCGGAGCACCCTCCTGCAGCCCAAACCCCTCATCCCCAGCCCCACTCCAGAGCCTGTACCCACAACTGGAGCCTGCACCCCTTCTCAACCCCAGCCTGGAGCCCCCTCCCACACCCTGAACTCCTTATTTCTGGCTCCACCCCAGAGCCCGCACCCCCAACCAGAGCCCTCACCCCCTCCCGTACCCCAACCCCAATTTTGTGCCCATTCATGGCCCGCCAGACAATTTCTATTCCCAGATGTGGCCCTCGGGCCAAAAAGTTTGCCCACCCCAATCTAGATGATCACACCAGCCTCTTCTGGCTTTATAATTTATGTTCTAGACTATATAGAGAGCTAATCTAGAGCATGGCTTTAAAACTGTTTGGACCATCCACATTGGCCAGGTAAACCATGTTAGCCAGTTATCAGTCTGACATCAGATTTAAACGGACTCAGGTAATATTGTATAATCTTCAGTCTGGACAGGGCTTTTCCACTTGTCCAGCAAATAGACAAAATACATGATGTGATGCTATTTATTTTCCAAGTCAGTGGAAAATATACGGCAGAAATTTTTGTTCTGGATGAAGATTCCATGTCTCCCACAACCTTCACGCCTCTTATTGGAACCAAGTCCAAGCAATTTGGTTTTAAGGATCGACACGGCCCCAAAACGGTCACCAGTGCAGTAACCAGGACGTGAGAAATTAAGGAACCCGTTGACAGACAGAGGAAACCCAAAGAAGAGCGTTAGAAGTACCTGAGTGGGACTCGGAACTGCATCCGTCTGATTGCCGAGACCAAGCTGTCCCATCTTGTTCTCTCCAAATGCAAATACAGAGCCACTCTCTGGAACAAGAGGGAAACAAATGCAGGGGGGAAGGAGGAGGGGTGGCAGTGAAGGGAGAAGTTTAAACCTCCATGTTAATGCAGAGTTGCTGGAAAACCATTAATACAGAATTTAGATGATCATGCAATGCACCATGCTAAATTAAAGCATATTGCCCCAGGTGCTATAACTTAAACATTAGAGTTGTCTACAGAGGGACACTCAAGAAAGTTATTTCAAATTCATTAAAGGTGTGAATTTTAATGTGGATTAGTTAAATTGTATTAAACCTGTGTGGACACACTTATTTGGAATTAACATGGCCTTAATGTGGTTTATCTTAATTCCCTTCTAATTATTCACAATTTTGAATAAGAGCATCCACACAGCAGTTTAATGCGGTTTAACAAATCCACTTTAAATTCACAGTTTTAGTTAATTTGGATTAACTTTCCTGGGTGCTTCTGTAGCACAGTGCTGCCCTAACCCTATAGTGTAGACACGACACAGCCTATGCTGGCACAAGGGGCTTCCCCCCCACCCATCAGTGTAGGAACTCAACCTCCTCGAACACATCTACAGAAACATTCTTCCATCAACACAGCTGCATCTACTGTGGGGCTCGGGTCACCAAATTCTGGACACGGGTATGGATTTGTCACAGCCCTGACCTATGTCAGCCTAACGTTTAAGTGAAGGCCAGGTCCCCACACAGACAAGCGTTAAGCCATCCAGAATCTCAGGGTGTCTCCCCACTAGAAAGGCTACAGCAGCACACACGCTGATGACAGCAACGGAAGGGGCTCTTCGGTCACTGTAGCGAATCCACCTCTCTGAGGCAGTAGCTAGGCTGACGGAAGAACTCTGTTGACCTAGCAGCATCTACATCAGGGCTAAAGTTGGCTTCATTACATCACACAGGGTGTGAAATTTCTCTCAGCCTTGAGCAATGTAGTTAAGCAGACATAACTTTGTAGTACAGACCAGCCCAGAGAAGGAATGTATTACAGTAGGAGAAATTAGCAACAAGGTGGCATAATCACCATTTTATAGCACTGCTATCGAGACAGTCATCTCCTGGAGATAACTATGCATAGGCAGCCATGTCTTACATTCTAAATAGCAAGATAAAGAGCTTGTTTGCATTATAGAGTGGTATGAAACGTAGAGCACTCTCATATGGTTCACTCTAACTGCCCCACGTAGACACCGCTGGCATGGACTGAAAGGCACTAACGTAGTTCCATTTGAAACATTAATGCGCACTAGTTATCTTTTAGTTTGTGCCAGCAGGGTCTACAACGGGCACTTAGAGCCCTCTACAATTCACATGCCCGTCGTCCAGACTGCAGCGCCACGCCGACAAACCTAAAGTAGCTTCTTCCCTTCGTGCCCAGTGATGGAAGTTTCAGAAGTGGAGTAAGACTGAGACCATCTTCAATAGCCTTCATATTCTTCAGGATCCCTTTGACTACAAGGCCCTGCAACACAGCTCTCGGCCAAGGACTCCCTTTGCATATCTTCACAAGCCAAGGCATTCGCTACCCACCAGGGGCTGAATGTGCTGCTTCCAAGACCCTATCAGCTTCTGTTAGCCTCAGGAGCAAAAGAGTGCGGGTGAAATCCCAGCCCCATTGAAACAAAAACATGCATTACCTTCAATGGGGCCAGGATAGCACCGAAAGACTCCGTCCTCCATTGCCACCTAGCCCGAGGTTCTCTCTCTCATTCCCAGGTGCATTGTGCGTTTCCTGAGGATCAGTATTTGATGCACCAATTCCCTGTATGCCCCAGTATTCTGCAGTGTCCTGTAGGGAGATCGATAGCCCAAGCCCAATTCCTCCTTCCCAGCAGCCTCCCGTACCTGTCAGAGCGAGTGTGTGGTTCCGCCCACAAGCTGCTGATGCGATCACCTCGTTGCTGAGAACTTCAATGAGTTTGGGAGCCTCCACGCGCTTGGTATCTCCATGCCCCAGCTGCCCTTTCTCGTTACGACCTAGAGAGAAGCGTGCACACAAACACGCATGAGCCGGTGAACACCTTTAATTTTAAAAAGGAAGAACATACTACAGAGACTCAGATCCCTTTTCCCGCTCATTGCACTGTACCCCTTCTCAGTTGTGACCAGACCTCCCACTAGGAGAAACCACCCTTTGAACTTGATCTACTCCTCCGTCCTTCCCAAGCAGAGCTTGCCTAGTGTATGAGTGCCTAACCTGGGGATAGCAACAGGTCTCAAGGGGTCGTGACCATGCTCCCTTTCCTTATGGCTGCCTTCAAGCTTTGCCAGTTGTAGCGTGGGAGCCGTGATATGGAAAAGGTGGAGAACCACCATTCTAGTGCATAGAGCATCTGAACTAGTCTCCTTGAGATTCACAAGATACAGCAAGGGGCAAGTCACCCACTAGCTGTCAAAGATCTAATCCGCCCCACTGAACTGTTTCAACTAGGCCAAAAGCCAGGCTGTTTCAGGAACCAAGTTTTCAGCACCTCTGATACAGACAGCTGATAATTCAGAGCTGGGCAGAGACCACTGCCTTCCTTTATGCCAGCAATATCTTTACTTGATTCATGATCTAAGAGCTACTGGTACACACTGTTTATGCCTACTACTCACCCCAGCTCCAGAGCCTCCCCTCTGTGGTGATGAGCAGACTATGAGCTGCACATGGTCCCGAAACCACAGTCCGTACTTGAATCCCTGAGAGACACCCATACCTGTGAGGCCCCCACAAGTTCTGGCCCAGGTTACGGTAAGCCACTGTAGAGAAAGTGGAATACAGACGAGTCTTACAAATAACATGAAGTCAGTAGCAAGGGCTCTAAAATCATCTCTAACAAGTCACTGTCCACAAAGAAAACCCACTTAAATAGGGACAGGTTTGTGGATTCCGTTTTGCCCCAGAGTTTATCCAAAATTAGGGCTGTCCTACGTAGTTCTTGCAACTCACCTCATTCAGCTGATTTGTGGTTATATTTTATGTAACTGCTATTACAGAAATCCAAAATAGTTTTCAGTTGACCACTGACATCTTACGTTCACCTCACTGTTCTGTCATGCTACAGGATATTCTTGGTTGTCAACATGAGACAGGAAGAGGGAAAGGACAGCAGGAGATTTGTGACCTTTCTGAGTCATATTAGCACAGCTGATTTCTATTGAGAGGTTAATTAGACCAAAACCCACCAACAAAGCAGTCCCAGCAATTACAGGCACCGTGACAAAGCGACAGAGCTAGATAAAGAATGGGGGACCTCAGTGAGCCAATTAAAGTCACTGTTGCAATTACCTGCATCCTACTTAGGTGGCTTTGACCATACCACCACATGAGGCTTGAAAATACTGAGCGACTTAAATGACGTCAGGAGTCAATTGATCCTTCATGACTTAATTTTCCCTATAAGTATAACGGGCTGTAATACAGCATCTCTAACCGGGGATCTCAAAGGGCTTTGCAAACATCAGCAAGTTTAGCTTCACGGCACCCTGCTGGATACCTACAGATTGTCCCATTTTACACATAAGGAACAAAGGGTTAAATCCTGCAACGTATCAAGCACCCACCGATTTCAATGATAGCTGAGGCATTCGGCATCAGGAATGAGAGCCTCTGACTGATGAAGTGCACTCCCTACAAACTGAGTTCTGATGGACACACTCCACTCTATGCATATTAGATCTTGTTTGTTCGATCCATCTTCCTTTATGCCTTTAGCCTTCTTTGTCAATGATCTACCACCACAGAGCACTGTAGTTACGACACTGTATTATTTAGATTTATAATAAGTACCTATCTTGGGCTCCAAGCAATTTCATGCACTTCTAAATGCTTTGTCATTGTATTTTTTTTTTTAAAACACCTCCACCACATCACAGGGGTATTATGAGGCTTAATTCATTAGCTGAAAGCATTGTAAGTGTGCAAAGCACTGCAGAACTTGCATTTTGTTGTTGGGCTTCCTGGTCACAAACTCTGCAGTCTGTGTGTGAAATGTGACTAAATACCACAGAGGAGTTTGTTAGAGGCTGGCAGTTTGCAATAATGGCAGCTGCCAATTATGATGTCTGTTTGTTTTAGCGACAAATGTTGAATGATGCTGCTGCTGTCTATACTTAGCCTGGATACCCACAGAAAGAGGCACCTTAGTTCACCTGGTTTGCAGATGATATTCTAAACGATCTTTCTCGTCACTGCACAGAAGAGGATATTGATTAATACAGAGATGTGCTGGAGAGACAGGGGCTCAAAATTAACAGAGGAAAAACAGAATATATGGTATGTGATTTCAATAGTACGAACACTGAAGAATTATCCTTGGAACCAGATGGGCAGACAATATCAAAAATGCAAAGTTTCAAGTATCTGGGTTCCAGCTTCTGGGAAAATGAGAAAACGGAGGTAGGATAATAACCCCCAGCTCAAATGGAGAGAGATAAGTGGTGTCGTATGTGACAGTAAGATTAAAGGGAAAGCCTAAAAAACAGTGGCCCATCCAGTTTTAAATGTCTGGCACTCAGTGTTACGCAACAGAAGAAACGTGAGCGAACAATCTGTTCCACAAGAAGTTAAGATGGATAAACAAGAAAGACCACGGGAGGAACGTGCATGGTAGAGACGTGCTCAAAGTAACACTCAGCAATGAAAAGATGAGGGAATGCAGGCTCAGATGGCTTGGTCAGGTAAAGTGCATTCCTAATAACATGTGGCTACGAGAGTCCAACAGATCAAGACCGAAGGAAAAAAGACAGAGGCCGACAAGGAACAGTGGTGGGATGCCGTAAGGGAACAGGCTAGCACATGGCGTGATAGAGGATATGCCACTGAACAGAGCACTTCGGAGGGAGAGGACTCAGAGCGGACTGGATTAAACGCAAAGAAGTTGACTGACAGATTACTGAGGTAAGCACTTTCCCCCATTTTAATTATTTGCGGAATCATCTCTGTTTCAAGATGCCGTTTACCACTGGGGTAGTGAAACTAGACATACGGTATGCAGCACTGGCCAGCGTGTTACAAACTTGGAGAAGAGAAACAACGGCAGTGGTTTGTACGTGCTTATCTCGGATGACAGAAATCAAGCAGGACTGGTCTATTTTACACCCTTTTTAAATGGTGTATCTGCTCACAACTCTGGAATGCAGCGTAACTGTGGTTTTTAATTCCCTCTGGTATGGTGTACGTCTGTCAGTGCCTACTGAATTGCACTAACTGTCCTGACTAACTGGGATGGAGGAAGTCTGTTCATCGCTGCACTCAAAATTCACAGAGCCAACTAGTGCATTTAACTACGCAACTCCCGTTAAATTTGGTGGGTGCCATGTGCCTAAATCCCCTAACTTAGGGGTTCTCAACTTTTTTGAGCTCACGACCCATTTGTAAATGGTTATAGCCTATCTGAACCAAGTAAATAGTCTGGTGGGGAGGCCCTGGGGTGGTTCTTGTCAGATCCTGCCCCCACAGGGGGTTGGGTCCTGCCTGGCACTCACCCCATAGTGGTGGCTGCTGTGCCGTGGGGCTGGCTCGACTTGGCTCTCTGCTCCGGGTGTTGCAACCTCTGGGGTTGCAGTGCCGCTCAGGTTTGGCCCCGCTTGTGACCTGGCTCATGGGGTTGCAGTGCCACTCACTCAAATTTGGCCTACTCGGATTCCATCATCACGACGGCTGGGCCAAGCCTGAGTGGCGCTTGGACCCCAAGGGCTGTGCTGCCTGGAGCAAGGAGGAGAGCCCAGCCACCCTCATGGGACAGGACCCAAAGGAGCTGCCAGACGACCCTGTGAAACATTTTGGCGACCCGATTTTGGGTCCTGACCCACAGGTTGAGAAACCCTGCCCTAACTGACTGCGAACATCTCAACTGGTCTCAATTTGGAGGCTCTAGAGACAGTACAGTTGTCAAAATGATAACAAGAGATTTATAACCAAGGCAGCACGGTCTAGATGGAGAAGCGTTAGGACCCAAGAAGATCTGGGTTCCATTGCTAGCTCTGCCGCTGATGTGCTGTGTGTCTTTGGGCAAGTGTTGCTTCATCTCCCTCTGCCCCCATTTCCCTTTCCATCCTTTGTCTGTCTCCTCCATTTAGCCTGTAAGCTCTTCAGGGCAGAGATGTCTGTACAGCACCTAGCAAAATGAGGCTGTGATCTTGGCTGGATCCACTAGGCACTACCGTGATATAAACAACAACAGAAAGTTATGCTGATTTTACTCAGTCCAACAGTCTGATTTCACAAGGTAAGAATCACTTGTTACCAGGAATCAATGGCGGGAGAAGTTACACTGTGGACAGAGTGCTGGACTGGGACTCAGGAGAACCCAGATCTTATTCCCGACTCTTCCATTGACCTGCTGGGTGGCATTGGGCAGGTCACGTCCCCCTCTCCATGCCTCAGTTTCCCCATCTGTAAAATGGGGATAATGATCCCGACCTCCTTTGTAAAGGACTTTGAGGTATAGAGATGAGATGCGCAAGATAAAAGCGAGGTATTATTAATATGACAAATGATTAGCAACAATTGTCATTTTTGAGCCTACTGGACGCAGCCACCTTGCTGAAAGGTGCCGTCACGTGACCTTTGCTTTGCAGATCCCCACACTCCAAAGACTATAAACCCATTTTGATGTTCGTTTAGCCGTCAGAAAAACCAGTCGTTTGTTTGAATAGCGGAGTTCTCATGGTTTGGCAAGCCATTGTTGGAAAGTCACCCACAGGGCTCTCCACGCCGTCAGCATCACTGAAAGCCGCAGGATCTACCTCAGGGGTGGGCAAACTTTTTGGCCTGAGGGCCACATCGGGGTTCCAAAACTGTATGGAGGACCGGGTAGGGAAGGCTGTGCCGCCCCAAACAGCCTAGTCCCCAACCCCTATCTGCCCCGTCCCACTTCCTGCCCCCCTCAGAATCCCCAACCCATCCAACTCCTCCCTGCTCCCTGTCCCCTGACTGCCCCAACCCTATCCACACAACATTTATCCTCACAACCCCACCCCCCACACGAGGAAGGGCAGGGCTTTTATCCCCATTGTACAGACACAGAACTGAGGCCTGGAGAGATTAAGTGACTTGTCTAAGGTGTCACAGGAAGTCTGTGGCACAGCAGGGACTCAAACCCTGACCACCCCGAACCTCCACCCTCCTGCTCCCTGTCCCCGACTGCCCCCAGGACCCCTGCCCCTTATCCAACGCTCCCACTCCCCAGCCCCTTACCATGCTACTCAGAGCAGCAGGACGGTCCTGCAGGCCGAATGTGGCCCACAGGCCATAGTTTGCCCACCTCTGATCTAGCTATTCTGGGGCACTTTATGGCCCCTGTTATCACAGTATCTGAGTGCATCCCAATCTTTAAGGCATTTATCCTCACAACCCCACCCCGCACATGAGGAAGGGCAGGGCTTTTATCCCCATTGTACAGACACAGAACTGAGGCCCGGAGAGATTAAGTGACTTGTCTAAGGTGTCACAGGAAGTCTGTGGCACAGCAGGGACTCAAGCCCAGGTCCCTCAAGTCCTAGGCTAGTGCTCTAAACACTGCATCACCCCTCTCTGGTGGCTGTCTTCAGCACAAGGTTCAGAAACGCTAACGAATTACAGATTTTAAAAAAATCCACACATTTCCTAATTCTCTTTTTACTTTGAACGTTTAGACCGCTGGGCTGAACACACCGGGTGCAGTTTGCCTTTAGGAGAGAGGCCAAACAAAAGAGCACACTGTGTCTGAGACAAGGAGGCAGCCTCCTGATAACAGACAGGCTGCGAGTTCTCAAGGTCAGCGGAGAAGGTGTCTTTGTCCTTCAGTCTCCTGTGATACTGAGAACCCAACTGCACAAGTCTTTAAAGAGAGTATTTCAGTGAATGCCTGGTCTGATATTCAGAAGCGCTAACCAACTCTGGAAACCAGGCCATCCATACATAGATTGGACCCTGGCGTTGTCTTTCATAGAAAGTGTGGCCTCTTCCACATATCTACAAGGTTACATAATTAAGTCTAAACATTTTATAATTAAGGAAAGCACACATTCCCCTCCACCCACCCCCCGCCCGGCAATTTTTTGTTACATTTTAGCAAACAAGTTTTCCCCCAGATGGTCAAATCAGGGTAAGTCCTCAGCCACCGTTTCTTCGTCTAATCACCTTGCTGTTGTTGCATTCCTATCATTTCACGCCTAAAACAACTCTAAGTACCAGACATGTTTTAAGCGCTTGTTTATCACTAGTTCTTCTTTCCTAAGGCGTGCCAATAAATGAGACACACGGCTACATGCTGGCAACATTCAGAGGCTGTTAAAAATCAAATGGCGTTTCACAAATAAGTGGCCCCGGATCGGCTATGCTGCAAATACAGACACCAAGAATTCAATAACTTCACATGAAGAAGCCTCACAGGAGCCCTCTAAGTCACCTAACCACAATAACAGAGAGCTGCCCAGCAAAGCACTGACGTCAGAGATTTGGCTTCAAATGGCTCTCAGGCTAGATACTGATAATGGATACGAATTTTTGAAGTCAACAGGAGCGCCTGTACAACAGACAGTGATCCCAGTATCCAATAGTACAGTGGTTCTTAACCTGGGGTGCACAAACCCTGTGGGGGTGCGAGATGTCCTTTCTGGGGGTGCGAGACAGGCCAGATTTTTTTAGAAGGTAAATCATTGAAAACACAAATTAAGCACAGGCACGTCAGTACAACTACTTTGTTTCATCAAACCTATGGATTTATTAACATTATACATTTTTTAACAATTACTGTAATATACAAACATTCTCTCCCTTTCATTCTGTAGTTATGCTATATCTAGGTTTAAAGAACTGACCTACCTCAATGATTTTTTATATGGGGGGAGGGGGGGCGGGAACATATTTTGAGAACCAAAGGGGTGCAGGCTGTAGTAAAGGTTAAGAACCGCTGCAATAGTAGGATCAGGCCTTGCAGCTGGCTGAGAATAGGTACATTGCACAGACCTGAGAAGGGGGAAGCAAACCCGTCTGTGAATAGTTGGCACTGATGCACCACTCAGACAGGCCCCCGCTGCCCCACTCACTCCTTGCCCGGCCCTTGCTCAGAACTTTTAGGACTTCAAAAGTTTCCACTCAGCATTGCCCCACGTGCTGCCATGGAAAGCAAAAGGCGGGAACGTGCATTAAAGCAGGGCTGTGTTCCGGGAGCTTTGTCCTACCTTTCTAACAAGTGCCAAAGTGAAAGCTGTTCGGCATCCATGAAATATTCTAGGTTGTCTAAGTTCCCTGTAAGCTGTGCAGCCGTGCAGCAGCCTATTTAGCGCCGTGCAAGTGCTCAGGGAACCCGCTCGGGGACCTGCTGCGGCCAGGGGAGAGACGCGCCTCCTCCAGCCCCAAGCTAGCCCAGTCTCCACTTTGCCACAGCTGGGGCACCTCTCCCCCAGGCGCGGCCGGCCCAGCCCTCCCCCAGGTGCGACCTGGACCTGCTGGGGCCGGAGGAGGAGCACCTATCCTGCAGCCCCAGAGCTGCTACCGGGAGAGAGAGCTGGGGGGAATCCTCTCTCTCTGGCGTAGCCCTAGAGCACCCTCCTGCACCCCAAACCCCTCATCCCTGGCCCCACCCCAGAGCCTGCACCCCAACCCTCTGCCCCTGCTCCGAGCCCCATCCCACACTCCGAACCCCTCGGCCCCACCCCCACCACGTCACAATTACGTCCACATTGGTGCACATAACAAAATTCATTCCACGCATGGATGGGAAAAATTAGAGGGAACACCATAGGCCACCATCCTCAGATACCACAGATGTTAAGCTATGGCCATTGTGTCTCCGGCAGAGATGCTTGTTAAAGAGTCCGCATGGTTGAGCTTGTTGAAAAAATTGGACCAGGAGATCTCCAAGGAAGGGATGCTGGCGGCATGCTTCCCTCTGAGCTGGCACTGAACAAATACCCACAGCATGGTACAATGCGGGAATATACTGCTCATGGCGCCCCCTTTCAGATGAGACAACATTGTGATGACGTCTACTGCTGGTGATTAATGAGCTCATTGCACTCCGACAGTTTGGCGGTAGGCAGATTCTAGCTTGGACAATGCCTTTCTGCAAACCACAATTCTCACGGACACTGGCTTGGTATTTTAATTCCTTTGCAGGTCATCTGGCTATCCTAAGAATGTCAGTTTTAAGACTGCAGTTTCCTCCTTTCAGAGGGCTTAGTCCTGACTATGGAAAAGATTTTCAGAGCGTGACTGTTTTGGTATGGGGATGGTAGAAAAGGAGACAAGCAACAGACATCAGGCTGGTCCCCTAAAGGGTATGTCTACACTGCAATCAGGAGGCGACCCTGAAGATCAAAGCCAGCTCAGCTATGCTCACACCTCCTGACTGCAGTGCAGACATATCATTAACACTGTCATTTTAGCCACAATGGGCCACTCGGACGCGTCAATTGTTTTCGCTTCTCCTACCTTGCTGCTTCGGCACTTCTTTCCGGCCAATCAGGTCCCAGTTGGTTGCTCCAAATATCAGAAGCTGCCCCTTGCACTTGGACCCTTCGAGTTTCTGCCCGTGTAAAGAGAAACAATCAGCTCAGCACACAGGAAAGGGAAATAGGAACTGCAACTGTTCTGCAATTACCTCGGCATACAGGGAGAGGCGGCGGCATGAAACTGAACAGTTTGTTAGTATCGCTACTGTTCATTTAGATGCTCCTGGCAACCGCAGAGTGTTTTATTGCATGCACTATCATTGCACCACAATTATACCTATTGTTTACTTTAGACTGATTTTTCTTTTTCAAAATCTGGTGAAGATTAGTACCAAACGCACTGCAGCAACTAATGATCAGTACAGATATTTGCAGGTTACATTCATAGTACTGAGAAAGGATAAACTCCAATAAAACTGGCCTATAGTTTAAAAAAAAAAAAAAGGAAAAACTAAAACTGGATGCCCATTAGAAAGGTCATGGCTAGAGACATTAGGATACAGCAGATGTAACACCTGTACTGTACATATTAGCTCCTTAAGGCTGAAGATTTCAATTGTTCAAAGAGTTGAGTCAAATACACCATGCACAGGATTCAAACCTTCATTCGGGACCTTTTCCCTTCACCCCCACTTTATTCTGGCAGCCCACTGCACTTTAGCCCTTATTCGCCCAAAGCGAGGCCTACTACTGTGACCATCATCCTATTAGTCAAGATGGGACACCCTTCAGAGCCCACCGCCATCTCATCCCCATTCCGAGGCACCACCGCACAGCACTCCTGCTGTCAGGAACACTGTTCACACCCCACAGCACTTCCTGGCGGCCCCAAAAGGCAAGAAAGCAGGCTTTCTAGCCAGATCACTTATTCTGAACCAGTCAGCAACTCGAGGACCAACTGAGTGTTCTCAGAGCCTCATGTTCCTTGGGGAACAGAGACTCTCCAGCCTTAAAAATCTGACCCTTTACAGCTGACATTGCATAGCCAGATTCAAAGCTGTGGGCCTGATTTTCTCAAGCACGGGGCCTACATGTCTCCAGCTGCAGCCTGTAGAAGAGGTGTGTACTCAGCACCTCTGAAAAATCCAGCCCTTTCTGCACCGAATGTGCACACAGCTCAGAAAACAAAAGCCAGCATCATCCATCCTGCAATGCTGTCCATGGGCCGCTCACAAAGGCAAATGAATCCCCCACTCCACAGGGCTGAACTTACCCATGTTAAGAAGGTTTAAAAAAACAAGTGTGGGAACAAGAATTCTAGAGCTTAAATTTAAGTGACTGGTTGGGATTTTCAAAGGAGCTAAGCAGCAAAGAATCCTGTGGCACCTTATAGACTAACAGACGTATTGGAGCATGAGCTTTCGTGGGTGAATACCCACATCGTCGGATGCATGTATTCACCCACGAAAGCTCATGTTCCAATACGTCTGTTAATCTATAAGATACCACAGGACTCTTTGCTGCTTTTACAGATCCAGACTAACACAGCTACCCCTCTGATAAAGGAGGGGAGGTATTTCGACACCTAACCAGCCTTGAAATACAATAGGAGCTCCTTAAGGCTCCTTTGAACAATCCAGCCATTATGTTTGCAATCACTGATAATATAAAACCGCAGAAGAAGCCACTCTGACCTCTGGTTGGCAACTTACAAACTAAAATAGCAGGGCACACAAGAGAACGCTTCAAATGATGGCCTCTGACTTTTACAAGGCTGGGGAAATCATGTTTCCATTTGGTTTTGCTCCCAAGTACACAGCTAAAAGCCAACATTACAGCATAAGTTATGTTACAAACAGCTGGTAGGGGAGGGAGAGTTCAGTTTACACAGACACCTGTGAAAAGGAAGAGAAACAGCACAAGAATCTGACAAGAAGGCCACCTAAACTCCATTTAAATTATGTAAAGATCTTTATCAGAGAGCTTAGAAACACAAGCCTTTCAAATGCTCTATTTCAGATCACACCGTTGTCTTTTCCCCCTTTTCCTTTAACTGACAGGCCATGAATTTTAGTTCTGCAGAAGGGACTCCAGAGCCTAAGCTTCCTGGATACATGTTACATCAAAGCATCTGTCTTAAGAAACAGGAACTGCTTCCTGAGGCAAACCCCTCCGTAGGTTAAACGGACTTTACTCCTACAACTTCCTGGTCTGCCTAACGGATCAGGAAATAGAGAAAAGGAGAAAAATGTGTTTTCTAGCAGCTGCTTCCCATAGGACGTCCACTCAAATCAATTGAGTATTTGATGCTCTGCCACATCTGGGAACGATGGAGATACGGGATGGTACTGAACGACGCGAGTTCAAAATTTGAGGGGGCCACCTAGGGATCTGGGGCAAAATCAGTACTTGGTCCTCCTAGTGAAGGCAGGGGGCTGGACTCGATGACCTTTTAGAGTCCCTTCCAGTTCTATGAGATAGGGTATATCTCCATATATTTATTTATTCAGATACCAAGATATTCTGCTCCATCACACAATCAGAATCTAGACACTGTTACCAGGCAGCAGCTTGATTGCAGATACTTTACAAGTAGGGCAACAGGAATCATGCTAATAAAAGAACAGGAGTACTTGTGGCACCTTAAAGACTAACAAATTTATTGTAGCATGAGCTTTCGTGAGCTACAGCTCACTTCTTCGGAGTTATTTTAAATGTAATACCCTGCAGTAATTACAGATGCTTCTCACAGCTGATACATTGGCTTCGGAAACTGGACACGTTTTCAGAGTTAACTGTCATCTTTATTAATAAAGTTGGGATTAATAATATTTGGTCTGGATTTTTTTTTTCTCTTGCGAGGACAGGCATGATGACAAGATGCTGTACAATAGTTATGGGAAGAATACATCAATGCAGCAAAAACAAGCTAAGGCTATTCAACCCATCGGAAGTGGAGTCAAATTTCCCCGGAGGGAAGCTGCCAAGCCCAGAACGTTCAGTATTGTCCAGGTTAAAAGACCATACCAAAGATTTACTTAGCAATAAAAGAAGTCTTCCCTGTACGCTAATCTAAGCCCACTCTTTGCTGCCTACTTAGATCCTTAGCCATGTAATTTGTGCTAAGACGGATGTGATGGAAAGGGGAAAAAAATATGAACCTTCTTCAATCAGCAAAATGGGATTTCCAGGGTAAAACTACTTTGGAATAGTATCTTAAGGGAAAAAAGATGTTTGAAAGGCTGATGTTCAACCTTTTAACAGCCTCATTTGAGAGGTTGCATCTTTCAGACAAGGAAAGGGTATTAAAGGTACTTGTCCATTAGCGAGTGTATTATTGCAATCAGCTACAAAACAGGACAAGTAAATAAATCTGGGATGAATCCACGAACCCCCTGAATGCACAAGTTACACTACAGCGCTGTGTGATCTCACTGCAGCATTAATCTTGCATCCCCACTAAATGACCAACTTCACTTGTTTGATCAGAGGAAAGGGGATGTTACAACACATTCCGTCAGCTCAGGCAAAGATCACAGACTTACACGTGCGTGCAACAGCAAAGCTTAGACCTTATTGGCAAAGCAGGCTGAAGGTGTTTGTAGGATGGGTCCCTCCCTTTCCAAGGCTTCTAACATACAAGACAAGAAGTGGCCAAGCCATGACAACGCAGAAGCAACTTCTACTTCAAAAGGAATGAGCAAAACATTTTCCATAGCTTGTTTGTAAGTACAACCATTCCCCGTTGCTTACTCCCTTCCCCACAAGTCAAACACTGAAAGCTGGCTTTACCCACAAGATCCAAACAAGTTAGAGCATGGTTACCATGGGGAAAATCGAAGACCCAATGGTCAAGGTTGGCCTTTGCATCATGGCATCTGCGGAGATTTTAGGCCAAATTTTCAGAGAAGTTGAGCACCTGCAGATCCAAAGCCCCGTTTTCCTGCATGTTTGGAAGTTTAAATAGATGCCTCATGACAACTCAAAGGCTTAGACCGGAGGCAGCTTTGAATATTCTTCTGAAGTTTTGTCATGGGTGGTCTTTGGAGGTTTAAAATAGTCCGCACTGTTCTAACCTTTCACTCTGGCACGTACTTCTGTTCTATGAGAAAAACTACTAGACCAACAAATACTTTAAACACTTCCACGCTTAACTGGCCAGTAGAAGGGAAGCAAACAAAACCCAGCCCGACTGTTCATGGCGTCGCCGACACTTCTGCTATTACCGACGTCTTTAATGTTGTAGCCTCCTGCCCAGATGTCAGTCCAGAACATGGGACCCTTCCCCGTCCCCCATAAAAATGAAAATGCAACATCATAAAGATGCTAAACGCAGTTGCAGAAGCAATGTTAACAAGTCAGTCATGTGTTTAAGATTTTGCTTACTGAACAGCCTCATGGGAGACATGCTGTTTCTAGCAAGATCCCAGGGGTAAGGAAGATTCTGCTCATAACTGCAAACAAAAATTTACAGTAACTAAAGCAGAAGCTGCCAAGATGCTTTTGTAACAAGCCTAAGTAACCACATTAACATTATTCAAATTACTCTCCATTTTGTTGCGCCAATCCCCTTTCCCCTTGTCTTTCTCTCTCTTTTTTCTAGTCTTAAGTCTCAGTCATGCAGCTGGGTCAGCACAGGTGGATTCTTACGCTCATAGCTTTCAATGGAGCTGCACGTGGGCAGAAGGGTCCACCCACATAGTTCAGATTGTAAAATTTGGAGCTTATATTGAGAACTCTTGGGGGCAGGGACTGCATCTTATTTATTCTGTGCCAAGCAAACTCGGGCTGCTCTATAAAACTGATCACTATAACGCAGGCCACTCAACCTAATCCATGCAGCATGGAGGAGTCGTGACTTCAGTGGTTTTTCACATGCTGTTTCTTGTGAGAGAAGATTACAAAAGTTTCTTAAGATCAGTCCTTGCTTCAGCAGAACAGCTCATCTTATTCCAAATGCTTGGGGGGTTGCAAGTCAGAAGCTTTCCAATTAGTCAGATCCTTTTAATTAGGGATCCACAACAGCTCTGTGCACTTTCTAGCTCCCTGCCTCTCTCCTTGCAAACAGATCTGCCCCAGACAAAAGAAAAAAAAAGAGAAGCGTGGCTGGCAACAATGCTAATCAAGTTCTCTGCTGCCTCGGCCCCATTATACAAGCAGGGCTTCCCCACCTGCTGGTGAGACAGGAGGGGGAAGGGAGAGAACACACCGGGCATGCGCAACAACCTCTCTCCGGCTTCTGCCTTTACAAGGGAGTCGGGCTTCCCTTGCATCCTGGGGAGGGGAAACACCACGAGCATGCACATGCGCAGTGCCTGCCTGACCCCTGCTACAGCTGCAGGGCTTCTCCCACGTCCTGGGGAGATGGGAGGGAAAGAAAAGGGCTGGGAGCAACTGGGCATGTGCACTGCCCGCCTCCTCTCCTTCCCCCACCCCCCAGATTAATGTGCCACTGCCAGAGACAAGGCGGGAACCTCAAAATGCTTAACAGTGTCTCTCTCCAAACAACAGATCATCCCCTGGCCCTGTAATAACATCCCCTGGAGTATCTAATGCAGCCCCCAACCCCACATATTCCCAGACAGAGAGAGAGGCCAATACCAGACAGGGAGCACGGGTGGGATCTTCCCTGGTACGCATCTGTCACTGGATCAGCTTCTTCGGTGGGTGAGAGAGACAAGCCTTCCAGCTCCACCCGTCTATGGAGCCCCAAAGCTTGTCTCTGTCATCCACTGAAGTTGGTCCAACAACAGATATTACCTCACCCCACTTTGTCTCACAGCCTGGGTCCAACAAGGCTACAGAACTGCAGATAAGTGTAGCATTATGTTTTCTCTCCAGCTGAAGAATTGGGGCTTCCAATGCCAGTACATTTCTTTCAGGAAGCTGGGCTCCTCTACTGGCATCCCAACCAGAGAGGGACTATCTTTCAAATA
Organism: Mauremys reevesii; assembly: GCF_016161935.1. NCBI lineage: Eukaryota > Metazoa > Chordata > Testudines > Geoemydidae > Mauremys > Mauremys reevesii. Next base: position 4,299,128 of record NC_052643.1, read on the forward strand.
AAGATCATGATTTCTCCTTCGTGATAAAAGCAGAGCCTCTGACATCAATGTCTGCCTGCACATGTAATAAACGGATCACGTACCCCACTTCCCAGCAAAGCACATTCACTCACATGATAGTAAAACTAAGGGGTTGGGGGTAGGGGGGAGAGTTCTGTTAGTGACCAAGAGAAGTTTGACATTGAAATCCTTCCTATGGAACATTTGAGGGGACCTATTTTTCTTCCATTGGTCTGGGGAATATCCAGATTTCCCTCCCGTCCACCCAAAAAGGACTTCCCTTTCCCCAAATAAAGAAGGAACCAAGCAAAATGTGGGTGTTCAAAAGATCCCAGCTAACTTTTTTCACAGTGTGTGAACTCCCCTCTCGCCCCACTTTTCTTTTAGGAGAGAGAAGGCCCCCCACCCCCCAAAAAAGTGAGCTCCTTTGAGTCAGGAAGGGGCCTAATCTTGGTCACTAACGAGGGATCCATTTTCAGGGCAGGTTTGAACTTCTGTCCTCAAATCCAAAGTAGCCATAACAAGGGAGGGCTCATGTTCAAAGGCAGGTTGGCTTGGTCTCTCCTCTACCATTGGGAAAGAGGAGTTTGCTTATGTGCTTTCAAGAGGTACACAGCTTCCCCACATCATTCAAATTCTCCCTGCAAGTTACCCCATCCAAAAGGCAAGTACCCCTACATTCCCAGGAAGAGTGCCAACCCCTGGACTGACCCACATGAGGTGGGAAGACGGGTGCTTACACCACAGGGGCTAAAATTCCCCATGGGGGGAGGAGGAGAGAAAATCAAGCCAAGAGGGAGAGAAAATGTTTGATAAATATCAAGAATAACTGCAAGGAGGAGATAGTTAAAAGACTTTTGGTGTGGGTTAAAGGGACTGGGTTGGAGGAACTCTTCACCTTATCTTATTAAATGGATTTAACCTATGGATCGTTCATTTTTTAAAAAGCATTAAATAATCACACAACCCCCCCCCCCCACCCTAGCTGGGTCAATTTTAAGAAAAGCAGCTATTTATATATTTCCCCTTCACAAAAACTAAGAGGGGAGTGACAAGAGGGGCTTATCCCACAGCAGTTCACAGGGAAAGGGGGGCATACTGCCCACACTTGGTTTTGAGGGTGGGGTAGAATAACCAAATGTCCCAATTTTATAGGGAGAGCGCCAATATTTGGGGCTTTTTCTTATATGGGTGCCTATACACCACCCCCCATCCCGGTTTTTCACATTTTCTATCTGGTTACCCTAGGGTGAGGACAAGTAGGGGGTCCACCTAGCCTCAACTAAGTGATGGGGGGGGGAGAAGGGGACCCATTCCCCCCAGCTCAGAAAGATGAGGACTATCTGTCATCTCTTCTCCCCCTGGTTACTAGGGGGTGGTGGCTCCCATCCCTCACCCCTGGGCTTTGACATATATGGGGTGGGCCTCTAGGCCTTGACCTATGGGGCAGGGGGACCTCCCATCCCTCACCCCTGGGCCTTGACCTATCGGGCGAGGGGACTCCCATCCCTCACCCTTGGGCATTGACTTATGGGGCAGTGGGGACTGCCCTCAGTCACCCCAGGGCCTTGACCTATGGGGCAAGGGGCTCCCACCTCCCGGGGTCTTGACCTATGGGGCAGGGGGGCTCCCAGGCCTTGACCTATGGGGTGAGAGGACTCCAATCCCTCACCCCTGGGCGTTGACCTGTGGGGCAGTGGGGACTGCCCTCAGTCACCCCAGGGCCTTGACCTATGGGGCAAGGGGCTCCCACCCCCCAGGGTCTTGACTTATGAGGTGAGGGGGCTCCCATCCCTCACCCCGGGGTCTTGACTTATGGGGCGAGGGGGGCTCCAGGCCTTGACCTATGGGGCGAGGGGGGCTCCCACCCCCCCGGGGTCTTGACTTATGGGGCGAGGGGGGCTCCAGGCCTTGACCTATGGGGCGAGGGGGGCTCCCACCCCCCCGGGGCCTTGACCTATGGGGCGAGGGGGCTCCCACCCCCCGGTCCCGTCTCTCACGATCCGCTCCTTGCTGTGCTCGGGCTCGCTGATGATCACGGCCTGGCCTCCCGCTCGGCCGCCGCCCGGCCCGGGCCTGGCCGCCCTCTTGCCGCCGGGGGTCCCGTCCAGCTCGGCCGCCGCCAGCAGCAGCTCCCGGGGCCCGTCCTCATCGCTGCTGCCGCCGCCGCCGCCGCTGCTGCTGCCCTCGCCGCCGCCGGCCCCGCGCTCCGGCCGGCCCCGCTTCCTCGGCCCGGGGCCCGGCCGCTTCCTGCCGGCCGAGCGGGCCGTCCCGTTGCCGGAGCTGGCCTCCCACACGGGCCCCGCCGCCGCCGCCTTCCTCCGGGGCATCTCGCCGGCTGGGCAGAGAGGGACAAACACACAGCGGCGGTCAGGGGCCCCGGTCCGGGCCCCACCGCAGCGCCAGGGCCCCCGGGGCGGCGGAGCTACAGCCTGCCGGGGACAGTGGGGGGCCGCCCCCCACCCCACGGGGGACAGAGCCCTGAAATACACCCTCGAGCAACAGCAAAACCCCTCACAAGGCACAAGCGCCCCCCCCCCGCGCCTCGTGCAGGGAAACTGCCCCCCCCCATGAACTAAAATCGCACAGACCCCCCCCCCCCCCCGTCCTAGATGGATTAAAATTTGCCACCTTGAAAACAAAAACGTGCATGGAAATAGCACACCCCGGCCAAAGTTTAGGGGGTAAATGTGTCTCTCCCCCCCCCGCTACAGCATTCAAACTGGCCCACAGACAAGATGTAAGAGGGGGGAAAAACACCCCCGCTCCCCCCGTTAAAATTTACACTCTCGAAAAGATCAGGGCATTACATCTCCCCCCCCCCCCGAGAAGGGGGTGATGAGCTCCAGCGATAGTTTTACACCTTGGTAAACAAAAAAAACCCCTAAAACAAATAGGGACCCCCCCAAATATCCAGGCCGGCTCCAAAAAGTATAGGTGAGAGTTATCGACCCTCAGCCGGAATCAATATCATACTTACAAAGCGCTTTAAAGTCTGTTAAAAGTACAATTTACCCCCACTTTGTCTCTCCCCTCGAAGCACCCGCAAAGCGTGTGTCGGGGGGGGGATTTCCCCTCACCTGCTGCTGCTTTTGTCTTTTAACTCCCCTCCCCCTCATTTAAAAAAAATTAAAGTAAATTATATCCCTCCCCCCCCCCCCCGCTCAGAAATGACACAAAATCCGATTCATGTCTCCATCCTAGATGGTTCAGAGCTTTATCTTCTATGAGCCGGATCCGTTCCCAGGCCTTTTCAAGAAAAGAATAAAAAACACACAAAAAGATGCGCTCCCCCCCACCAAATAAAATCCATAAACACCTGTTCGGGGAGTTCGGTTTGTTGTTCCAAATCCAGAAAAAAAAACTTTAATTTCTCCAACTCTTTCCAGCAGTTTTTTATTTTGATTTTTTTGCCCGGGTAGCTCTGCCGGTTTATTTCGGATTCAGGTTAGGAATTTTTCCAGCTCTCCTCTTCTAGATTTTCCTCCAGCGTCCCTTTTTCTTTTGCTCTGCCTTTAAAAAAAAAATTGAACAATGGGATCTCTGTCTGTCTCCGATTAAACCACGTGGATCCGCCTTCCTTCCCTTTTTTTATTCATTCAACCCCAACCCCCCTCCTCTTAGGGTTTTTTTTATCCGCTTCCCCCCCACTACCTTTAAAAAAAAACTTTCTCCTCCTCTCAAAGAGATCAGTATCGAATTCCAAAACTCTACCTGGTTGGGATGAAGAGAGCAACAAAAAGGAAGAAAGAATTCAAAGGCTTTAATTAATTTTGTTTTATTTCCTGGTAAAGAAAAGGGTTTTTTTCCCCCCCTAGTGCCCACCCACCAGATGCACTTAAAATGTAAATATGAGCCGCCAGAACAAATGCTACAATACAAAACAGAAACACATGTATGCACAAGAAAAAGGAAAGAGCTGTGAAAGAAGGAGGCAGGCAAAGTCCAGCTTTGAGAACAGCTCCATCTTTAGGAAAGGATGACTGGGCGGGGGGGGGAGGTTAATGCAATTAATATGGGGCGGGCGGGGGGGGGAGCAGTTCTTCCCCTTGCTACAATGCTACATTGAAATCCTCCTGCATGAATTAAGGCTAATGGGAAAAGTGCCTATTTGTTATGTCTTGGTATTCTATTATTATTATTATTTATTTGTATTCCAGTACTGTCAATGGACCCAAACTGAAATTAGGGCCCTGTTCTGCTAATAGGTGCTATAGATCAGGGGGTTGGCAACCTTTCAGAAGTGGTGTGCCGAGTCTTCACTTATTCCCTCTGATTTAAGGTTTCGCGTGCCAGTAATACATTTTAACATTTTTAGAAGGTCTCCTTCTATAAGTCTATAATATATAACTAAGCTATTGGTGTATGTAAAGTAAATAAGATTTTTAAAATTATTAGAAGCTTCATTTAAAATTAAATTAAAATGCAGAGACCCCAGCAGCATGAGAGCCACTGAAAATCAGCTCGTGTGCCACCTTCGGCACGCGTGCCATAGGTTGCCTACCCCTGCCATAGATACATATACGCATTGTGGATAGTTCTCTAAAAACATCTGCTCAATGTGCAGCAGCAGTCAAAAAAGCCAACAGCGTGTTAGGAACCATTAGGAAAAGAGTAGATAATGAAACAGAAAAATATCCTAATGCCACTATATAAATCCATGGTACACCCACACCTTGAATATTGCAGGCAGTTCTGGTCGCCTCATCTCAAAAAAGATATATTAGAATTGGCAAAGGCGCTGAGAAGGGCAACAAAAATGATTTAGGGTATGGAACGGCTTTCTTATTAGAGGAGAGATTAAAAAGACTGGGACTGTTCAGCTTGGAAAAGAGACGATTGAGGCGGGGATATGATAGAGGGCTGTAAAATCATGAATGATGTGGAGAAAGTAAATAAGGACGTGTTATTTACTTCTTCACATAGCACAAGAACCAGGGGTCACCCAATGAAATTAATAGGCAGCTGGTTTAAAACAAACAAAAGGAAGTACTTCTTCACACAACGCACAGTCAACCTGTGGAAGTTGTTGCCAGGGGATGTTGTGAAGGACAAAACTATAACTGGGTTAAAAAAAGAATTAGATACATTCATGGAGAATAGGTCCATCGATGGCTATTAGCCAAAATGGTCAGGGACGCAACCCCATGCTCTGGATGTCCCTAACCTTTGACTGCCATAATCTGGGAGTGGACGACAGGGGATGGATTACTTGATGGTTGCCCTGTTCTGTTCATTCTCTCTGAAGCACCTGGCATTTGTCACTGTTGGAAGACAAGTATCAGGGGGTAGCCGTGTTAGTCTGTAGCCACAAAAACAACAAGGAGTCTAGGGGCACCTTAAAGACTAACAGATTTATTTGAGCTTAAGCTTTCATGGGTAAAAAAACTCACTTCTTCAGATGCATCTGTTGGAAGACAGGATACTGGGCTAGATGGACCCTTGGTCTGACCCAGTTTGGCGTTTCATATGTTCAGTATTGTTGTAGCCATGTTGGTCCCAGGGTATTAGAGAGACAGGGTGGGTGAGGAGATACCTTTTATTGGACCAGCTTCTGTTGGTGGAAGAGACAAGCTTTCAAGCTTGTGGACATATAGTGAGAGAGAGTCCCTCACCTGAAGAGTTTTCAATCCTGCAATCTCTTTCCCCGAGACTATTCCTGTGCATAAAGTTAAGCACATGCTTAAGTGTTTTGCTGGATTGGGGCCAGAATGCTCAGCAGTTTACAGGATATGGGATAGAACTAAAGGAAATAATATCCCCATTCTACAGATTGGGGACTGAGGCAGAGAGAGATTAAATGAGTTGCCCAGAGTCATACAGGAAGGCTCTGGTGTATCCAAGAGCTGAACCCAGGTCTCTTGAGTCTCAGTCCAGGGCCTTACATACAAGACTATTCACCTGGTCAATATTAGCTGTAATGGTCCATTATTTGTCTTTTCCTGCATTGAACGATGGATCGTTACTTGTATCGAGTTTTCCGTAAACACCCAGCTTGGAAGAAGCTCCTTTCTGCTGTGAGGTGTATTTGAAATTGTAGTACCAGTCATGAGCATGGTATTTTATATACATAAATACATTCATAACCACAGTCTTTATACATCTCTTGTAATGACCATCAAGTTCAGAACATTTCAAGCTTTCATAAAATACCTCACTCTACATATTTTATGCACAATAACATTGTATACAACCAGCTGATTCACTTACTTACTCTTTCAGGTCTAGACTCCTCGTGTCTTTCCCTTGGGGTGTCTGGACCCTGGCTGGCACAGTCTGGAATTCAGCTAGAGAAAATATAGTTACCCAAACTGGAATACATTAGGGCATTAGTGCTAACACCTTTACCCTGTAAAAAAGTGCCGCTGAATCTTTAATGGTCAGGATCTGATTTTACCTGTCACCCAAAAGGCTGCCTCTACTGGCCCCTGGCTCCAGTATGGATCGTAGAGTGGCACATTACTGGTTTAGAGGAAAGAAAGAATCACTGAATCACCACTCCACTATCACCTCCTGAGGCACATGGAATTTTCAGAGAGGCCTCCCATCAAAACCATGTTCCCTGCTTATTTTAGGACATCTGAGAAGATGAAATGGCTGGAAACATAATAAATGCTTTCCAATGTATGTTATAAGGACATCTTCTGTGTATTTGCTCTTCCGGTGTGTTAGTATAAAAGGAGGAGAAGAAGAAATTTGAGCGGAAGAACAGTGCTGTGTCCTGATTTTAAAAGGTCAGAGCCTTTGCGAAGAAATAATAACATCACTGGTTGTTATCCCCCCTTTGCTGGCTTTACCATTTCCTTTATGTACAGTGCCCAGAGTTGCCAATTAAAAGTGCAGAGCAGAGAGGATGCTGTAGTGGATTGGAGGGTGCCTTTGTAGTGTGACAGGGCAGGAATAAAATGCATTCCTACCCCATAAAACTGTCTCTGAGGCCTTTCTGATCCCACCCTTATGCTCCAAATAATTAGCAGCTGTCCTTTTTATTGCTAGAGCTGTCCTAGCTTGTTTAATTTCTGAAAGGCTTTGTTCTGGCCCAGTGTGAATGTAGACTTATGGTAAGTGCATAACGCAGAGGGCCATTTTGCAGTCTCCTTTACCTCACTGGACAATCTGTGCTTAAATCACTGGATTTACTCTAGATTTACACTGGTGACACCTGACAGCAAAATTAAGCCTATAGAGTTAGTGACTGGGGCACATTGCATTGTATTATCATGTAAATAAGAAATTAAAAATAAATTAAAAAGTCAGATCCGGCTAGTGTTTTCTCTGAAGCACATTGATGGATGACTGAAAAAAAATTAGCTCATCAAATTGATTTTGTGTCCTATTTCCAAGAAAAATGTCTCAGGATGGCTTATCTCGGACTCAGTAGCCAGATGCCAAGTGCATTGTCTATGGGCCCTACCAAATTCATGGTCCATTTTGGTCAAGTTCATGATCATAGGATTTAAAAAATAGTAAATTTCATGATTACAACTATTTAAATCTGAAATTTCACCGTGTTGTAATTGTAGGGTTCCTGTGCCAAAAAGGAGTTCTGGGGCGGGTCACAAGGTATCGTAGGGGGGGTTGTGGTACCGCTACCCTTATTTCTGCGCTGCTGCAGGCGGCAGCGCTGCCTTCAGAGCTGGGTAGCTGGAGAGCTTTGGCTGCTGTCCAGGAGCCCAGCTCTGAAGACAGAGCCATCGTCAGCAGCAGCGCAGAAGTCAGGATGGCACGGTATGATATTGCTGTTCAGACTTCTGCGCTGCTGCCTGCAGAGCTGGGACGTCAGTCAGCAGCTGCCACTCTGTAGCCGGCCAGCTCTGAAGGCAACAGCACAGAAGTAAGAGTGGCACGGTATGGTATTGCCACCCTTGCTTCTGCACTGCTGCTGGCGGGGCACTGCCTTCAGAGCTGGGCACCTGGCCAACAGCTGCCACTCTCCAGCCACTCACCTCTGAAGGCATCGGAGAAGTAAGAGAGGCAATACCACAATCCCCCCTAAAATAACCTTGTGATCCCCTGCAACTGTCTTTTGGGTCGGGCGCGCAAAGCGGAGGGGTGCAGCTCTACCGCGATCATTCATTTTTCAGCGGTAATTCGGCAGAGGGTCCTTCCCTCCGACAGGGATTCAGGGAGCTGCCGCCAAATTGCCGCCGAAGAGCCTGGAGCCAGCCCTTGTCTTGGGCACAAAAATTCCTTGTTAAGGCTCTGGACAGAAGGCAGAATACAGAACTATAATTCACCAGTTTAATCCCATTCCTTTGGAGCTGGTACAGGGGATGTTCTCTCAGAAACTGCACTAAAAGATTTGATGTAAAAAAAATCCCAATCAGCTTAAAGGAAGTGGCTACAGCTCATCTTTAATGGGCTAGGAATCCCTGACTCCCATTTCTGGCTCTGCCACTGGTTCACTCTATGACCTTGAGCAAATCACTTAGGATCAGATTCACTAGTGCAAGCCTGGGGTAAGTCTGTTGACTTCACATGTGTTGCTGTTGATTTACACTGGTGTAAAGCAGAATTTGACTATTAATCTGACATAGTTTCCGTCTCTGTAAAATGGGCAGAATAATACATACCTACCGGGTCTCCTGAGTCCCAATTCTATACTCTCTCCACCATATCGTGCTGCATCCCTACCTCAGAAGGGTGAGTATTAATTAGCTGGTGTTTGTATAGTGCTTTGCACATATAACGCTGCATGTAAGTGCTAAGGAACAACTCCTCAGCTGGTGCAGATCAGCCTAGCACCATTGACTTGAATGGAGCAATGCTAATTCATCCCAGTTTAAGTGCTGACCCTGAGTAGTAGTATTAGATTTGGTTGGGGAAGTGCTAGGGTTTTACTTTCGTTTGGTGCCCCCAATAAACCAGCGATAGCAACCCAAGACAAGTAGGCAGACGGTACAGTCTATAAGGACGCCAGTCACGGACTAAGGGTCACCAACTGCCTCTTGAAACCTTTTTGTTTTAGTCTAAAGATGTCAGCGACAGGTATAAGGTCATAGCTTAGGTGGCGGGAAAGGCACAGAAAGGGGTTCAAATCAGGGACTGACAAGCCAGATCTGAAGGTTGTGCTGAGGTTTAGATGGATCATTTGGGACTTACCTGGAGTCCTTTTGCGGTTGTCTCACTTATACAGAAGAGCATGATCTTGTGGTTAAAGCCCAGGGGTAGGAATCAGAACTGGTTGTAGGTCTGCCTCTGCTGCACACCCAATGTGGGACCTCGGGCAAGTACACTTCACCTCTCTGCCCTCAGTTTTCACAGCTGTACAATGTTGTACAATGTTCAGTGGGGACTTATGAAGTTCATTCATTAATGTTTGTAAAGTGCTTTGAAATCCTTGAATGACAGGAGCTAGAGAAGTGTGAAGATCTATCTATCTATCTATCTATCTATCTGATATGTAATGGCACCCAGCACTGTAGTTTCATTTATTATGATAATTTATTGTGAACACCTGTATGATATCTCATGCTTCGATGCCAAACACAAGCAAGATTGCTATCAAAGAATTCATTCTACCACATACTTGCCATTAGGTTTCCTTAGGAAAATGGCACACTGCGATTGGTCTCTGCTACAGAAGTGTTTCTCCCTTTACAATGTGGCCATGTGGCATACCTGGCCATGTCTGGGCTGCGGGCAGGAAAATGAAGGCTTTTTCCCCTTGTGTGTCATGAACGCTGATGCAACTAGACGCCAGAATCATATGATGCTAAGGTGTGGATTTCCAGAAACTGGTTTTTCCTGCGGTTGGGCTGCCTTGGGAAAGTAATTGGGAGGGTGAAGAACTGGTCCTACTTGTTAACTCCCCAGAGTAGTTATGCTACTGCATGCCTCCATCATATGCATTGTCATTTCATCTCAGAAGGCCTGTGGCTGTGCTTACAGAGACTTCTCTGATAGAAGTCATCAGTTGGGTGTGCCACAATACTGCATTATGCTTCTAGACCACAGCCTCTCTGGGGCACAGACTGTCTGGGTTTGTTTAATCCAGGTGCATGTTTAGGGCTTGTAGGCAATACAATGAGGATGAGGATAATTATGAAAAGAAGGAGGAGGAGGAGGACAGAAGAAATAGGAGTTCTCCAAAAGAAACATGCAGGGAATTATGCCTTTTATCCACGAGGCAGCTGCTTTGTTCCTAATATGCAACTCCAATCAGGTGGACGGGTCAGAATCTACACAGGTAGGGTTGCTCCATAATAGTGGTGGAGGCCAATTCATTTTTCACTTGTCATTCTGTGGCTCTCTCAGAAAGGCCTCCTGGCATGCTGTTTTATCGTCATGATTAAATCACCGCTATCCTTGGCAGGGACCATCTTTATGTTCTGGGTTCGTGCAGCGCCTAGCACCATGGGGCCTCGGTTCATGACTGGGGCTCCTAGGTGCTACCACAATACATTGAACAAACAATCATCCTTTCCCCCAGGAACTAAACACATACATCAGTAGGAACTGGGGGCCAGATCCTCAGCTAGTGTAGTCACTGCAGCTCCACTGATTTCAATGGAGTTAGTTTACATCTGCCCTTTTTTCTGGATTTCTTTGGAGTGCCGGCAATGCATTTGTTTGGGTTTTGCATTTTTTTCTCTGCCTGTTCTCGAGCCTTTTGCCGCTCAGTAAGAAACAGGCGGATCGTTGCACTTATTCAAAGGGGCGTTGACCAGTAAAATCAGGGTTTCACCGAAAACAGGACGCCCAAAGTTCTGTGTTCCCGGCTTCTGTTATGGTGAAGGATAGCTCGGGGTTTTCATTAGAACCCACTTCTTAGTTGTGCTTGTAATTTGGAAAAGGAAAGGGATCGGAAGAAAGTGACAAGCTCTTTGGGGCAGGAACCATCTTTATGATTGGTTTGTACAGCACCGAACACAATGGGGACCTGGATCATAGATCTTAATAACTATCATGGTACAAATAATAAAAGTAACTGAGACCTGCTTGTAGGATGGGATTTGAAAAGCAGCCTAAGGAGATTTAGGTACCCAAATCACCTTTACTATTCTAGGTGCTCATATAGCCCTCCTCACTATATTACCCGAGCACCTCTCAGTCATCAGTGGATTTCTCCTCACATTTCCCTGTGAGGCAGGGCAGTGCTATCATCCCCATTGTTCAGATAGCGAACTGGGGCCCAGAGTGACCAGCTGCCTTGCACAGCCTCACACAACAAACACGTGGTAGAGCAGGGCACCCTAACCTCGAAACTATTCTTACCCCTGATGGGCATCAGAGTTCAGAGCAGCTGCAGCTGGAGTCCCCCTCCGTGGTTCCACCGAGGGCACCCGTTTTAGGCTCCATCTCTTCAGCCGTCACTTCTCTTGGGTGGAAACCCATGTCTCACTCACTCCTGACTGTGGATTTGAAGGCTGCACAGTGCCCTGCCTATGCTGTGATATCCCCAGCAAGCCAGACTGCCTAAAAGGCCAGCACCTACACTTTGATTTCTCTTCACGGGCTGTGACCAGTGGATCGCCCGCAGTTATAAGTTACCATCCACCTCCTTCTAAGCAAGCACATTCATTCTTAAGGTAAAAGCATTACAGGGAAAACATATTAAAACAATACAAGAACCTACCTGTATGCAAAAAAAGCTTACCAGAGTCACCCTGCAACTCCAGCCTAGGGCTCTGGTAGGTTTTAATTCTTCAAAACTTACCATTGGGTTTTCCTATTGTTTATAAGTTCATCCATGTTAGATTCAGAATCAGAACAAAGACTGGGCAGATCAGTCATTTCTGGCCTTTGATCTCAGCCTTATGTAAGAGGTAATCAGCAGGCAATGACCCTCTCCTCAGGGCATAGCTTCAAAGGGCTGTGGGTTTTTTTATTTGCATAACTGGAGTTGGGGAATTTGCATTAACTTCTCCCTAGGAATTCCCCAGGAAACCCATTAGCACTTTTTCTCTCCAAAGTCCATATTTGTCTGGCACATTTTCAGTATAGTCTTTTGAACTCTTGGATCTTAAATCTGTCACATTTTCCCCCCTAGAAAGGTAATATACAATCCCTGCCCACAATAATACATCACCTTAATACAGTGGTTTTCAATCAGTGGTCCACGGACCTCTGGGGGTCCACAGACTATGTCTAAGATTTCCAAAGGGGTCTGCACCTCCATTCAAAATTTGGTAGGGGTCTGCAAATGGAAAAAGGTTGATTGAAAACCACTGCCTTAATACAGAAAGGTCGTCCATAGATAATGGAGGAAATTGCCGTATCTGTCGCAGTGGGTATGTCTACACTGTAGCTGGGAATGTGCTTTCCAGTGTGGATACACACTAGCTCTGCTCAAGCTAATGAGCTAAAAATAGCAGTGTAGCCAGGTTAGCATGGGAGGCGGCTCAGGCTAATCACTACGTACAACCCCCTTCCAGGCCTCCTGGGTATATACCTGGGCAGCTAGCCTGAGCTACCGCCCATGCTAACCTGACTACACTGGGGGTGATGCTGACGCCTACGGCAGACCCATAGAAACAGGCCCCTCATCCTCCCACTCCTTCCCCCCTTGTCGCTTTCCACCTATCCCCACGCTTTGCAGTGTCTCCGCCACGTTGCTCCTGGACTTTTGAGGAGAGTGAGTTTCCTTTCCTCCCACCATTAATAAATACATTTTAAACAATAACATTCTACATGATCGCTAGGATGTGGCGGGATGACAGGGGGAGGAGTTATGAGGGTAGTAGCCAGTCGGGGAGAAGGAATTTGCATCACCTCTTTGTGGTTATTGAGAAAGAACTATTCTGCAGCTCTGATCTATCGGTGGGAGGTTTGCCAATGCCTTTATTGGCTACCGGATCAAGCCCTTATAAAACTCACTTGGCTGCATTACTTAGGAGCTTATTTTGGCCCTCATCCAGTGGAGATGGATGACCTTATAGAATCCTAGATAGACAGTTTTTTAGTGCATTGCTGCAGCTGATGCAAACCCAGCCACTTGCGCTCATATGGCTTTGGTTTTTTGCTTGTTTTTGTAGGCCCTACAAAAATGGTGATCACTGCTTTTATTTTTTTTTTTTAATTTCTCAAGAATAGGCTTATTGAGGTCACCAGGACTGCTCACAAATTAAAGCAAAGCATATGCGTATGTGCCTTACAGAATCAGCGCCTTATGCAATCCATGCAAATAAACATGCCAGGTTATGCAAATCACCGCTCTCCAAGTGGGTAATAATGGCCCTCAGCCAGCCAGCATACTGGGATTTGCATGCTGGATGGGTATTGTGAAAGAAGAGCACAATTTTTGTGAAATGTCCAACTCCTCAGCCAGTCATAATGCAGAGAACTGCATCACGGAGGAATAAGGATAAAGTTATGGTTCAGTAACCGAACAGCAGACCTGAGCTCTGATTGGCTAAGAGAGGTGAAACTGCAGCATAAATGTAGAGAGACAAGGTGGGTAAGGCAATATAGCTTTTATGGGCCCAACTTCTGTTGGGAAAAGAGACGCTTTCGAGCTCCGCAGAGCTCTTCTGCAGGCAGACTGGCAAGTGTAAAAAGCAGATGCACCCTCGCAACTCACAGTTCAGCACCATTTCACCTAAAACAACTGTCAGTCTTCTTACTTTCCATTGTTTTTTAAACCCTTTCCCGGAAGCTGGAAAATAAAATGCTGCAGATCTGGTCTTTTTTAACCTGACAAACGTTTATATATTTTTTTCTGTTTCTAACAGAGCTGATTGATTTATAGAATGCCATCCTCGATAAGGGTCAGCACAGGCACAGATACCATGGTGATGGACGTCCTTATCGAAACCTAGGCAAACAGAGTACTGGTTAGCTGACGCAGAGCCGGCAACTGGAGCGCACATGCTCCTTTCCTGTAGACGTTATGCAAACAGTGGTCCCTGCTTTTATGCTTTGAATTTCCCAGCGATGGCATCGTGGATTTTATTTTTAAATACAAGGTATTTAAAATCCTGGTGTTACAGGGTGGCCTGCTCCTTTAAGGGCCAGGAGGCTTGAGTTCAATCAGCCCCACCTGTGCTCTAATTAGCTGCCTTCCAGCCTAAGGGGGCTGAACCAATTGGGGTCAGGTGACAGCCTGATAAACACCTGGGCCTCATAAAAGGGCAGAGAAGTCAGCGTAGGGGAGGAGGAACCCCAGGGAGCACGCTGGGTGGGCTCTTACGGAAGGCCCTGAAGTAGGAGCTGGAAGGACACCAAGGAATTTGCCTGGGAGTCAGGGTTTCCTCCCAGCATGGAGAATTGTAAAGAGAGCCCAGAAGGTGGGCTGAAGAGGAGCCAAGTGGGGTGAAAGAATTTGTTGTTTGTTTGGACTTTTGTTATCCCGGAAGGGGCTAAGTTTTAATGATTGACTTGGCTGGAGACCTAAGCTCTGTTGGGGACCCACCTGGGAGGAGGAAATTGAGGCAGCGAGTGCCTGCAGCACCATGCTTCGCCAGCAGGTGGCACTATAGGGCCCCGGTTATACAGCACTACACCAAGCTCATAGCAACCCTACATTCCGCCAAGTTTTCAAACTCCTAAATTTCTTAAGGGCCTTGTCCTATTAACCGTCAAATGTTCTGTTCGTGGAATTTCTTTAACTGTCCTAGAGATTCAAGTAGCAGAGGGGGAGCCGTGTTAGTCTGGATCTGTAAAAAGCAACAGAGTCCCGTGGCACCTTACAGACTAACAGACGTGTTGGAGCATGAGCTTTCGTGGTGAATACCCACTTCGTCAGATGCATGTAGTGGAGGTATAAATATGCAGGCAAGAATCAGGCTGGAGATAACGAGGTTAGTTCAATCAGGGAGGATGAGGCCCTGTTCTAGCAGTTGAGTTGTGAACACCAAGGGAGGAGAAACTGCTTTTGTAGCTGGCAAGCCATTCCTAGTCTTTGTTTAATCCTGAGCTGATGGTGTCAAATTTGCAGATGAACTGAAGCTCAGCAGTTTCTCTCTGGAGTCTGGTCCTGAAGTTTTTTTGCTGCAGGATGGCTACCTTTAAATCTGCTATTGTGTGTCCAGGGAGATTGAAGTGTTCTCCTACAGGTTTTTGTATATTGCCATTTCTAATAAGGATTCAAAGCATCCATGGGCCTCAGGTTTGTCCCCCAGGGCTCGGTTCTGCCATCCTCATGCTGAGTGGTTTTGCTGATTTCAGCAGGACACTGCTCAAAGAGGATTTGGCCGTAAACCTTGAGCAAGAGTCAGGGCCTAAGTGTGCTGCCCCGGGAGCAAACCGGGAAGCAGATCCTAACCCAGACAGTCACAATCTGATGCTGGCCTTGCTCTGGTCTGGAAATAATCTGCACTAGCCCTACACTTGACACACATGGCTTCCTCTAGTGCACTGGTGAAACTGCCGCCGTGCTGCCCACACCTTGCCGCTGCTCATCCACTCTCCATGGGAGTAGCGGTCTCTCAGACTGCCTCTCCCCACTGCACACGGTATGACTAGTCTGTGCAAAGGAGCGAGGGGGTGTCTTCTGCCCACCGGGAAAAAGAAAAGTCAGCGCCTGTGCTATCCATTGTTAGACTCTGTCTTACGAGACAGTAGCCGAAAGGGCTGTAATTCTGCACATGGCTGCAGGGAAGAACACCTATAATGGAATCCCCCGAGGACTTTAGTGAAACATGGGACTTGTTTATAGGACTCAAACTATTTTAATTTCTCTTCACTATGGAACTTTATTTTTTGCTGCCTGGAAATACCTGGATGTCACATTCTGAGGCTAACCAGGGAGCACAGAAGGGCAAAGCTCATTCTCTTAATTTAGCTTTTTTTATTAGAAGTGTTCAGAGATTGCTCCCTTGCACCGCTTGCCTCTGTGCGGCGCCTGCCAAGGGCAGGAGATGGAAAGGAAGGTGCACGTGGGGAAGGAGCAGAGTGAGCTAACACCATTAATAAC
Source organism: Mauremys reevesii (assembly GCF_016161935.1). Taxonomy (NCBI): domain Eukaryota; kingdom Metazoa; phylum Chordata; order Testudines; family Geoemydidae; genus Mauremys; species Mauremys reevesii. The sequence goes on from NC_052643.1 coordinate 4,314,984, forward strand.
CTCCCCACAAAGACTCCTGCTCCTCTGCCAGAATATCAGACAGGAGGAATTTCAGACTGAACCGTTTCATTTTGACCCAGTTAAGGAGAGGTGGTCAAAATGACGTGATTACTGGAAGGCTCATAGCACAGCCTTTATCCCCTGTCCTGCTTTGGGCTCTCCTAGCCCGGATCCCTTTGCGTGTGGAGAGTCCCGTTGACTTCAGCGAGATGTCTTCACATCCTGATACAGTGATAGACACGATAAATAATCAGCTCGCTAGTCACTCCTGCTGCTCCATATTAGCCAGCGCGCGGTTACAGGTAAGAGACTATTCATACGAAAGCATGATGTGACATGTAATAATTATGTTCGGTCCTAAAACTAATCCTGTTAATCCTAAAACGAAAATATGCCAACGCCAGGCTCTCTCTCTGTTATGAACCTCTGGTTTTCTCTTTCGCGTAGGAGTAATTCAGCACTCCCAGGTCAAAATTGTAAGGGTAGGTTCTGATATTTGGTCTGGTTTGTGCTGTGTATACAAAGGAGGGAACAGTGGAGAGTCTTATGTCTTTTGTTCCTAAAAGCTCATACTTCAAGGTTGCAGCCGGCCACCTGCAAGGGCCAGGAAGGGATTCCCTTCCCCCTTCCTCAATGTATCCTGAGTTTCTTTTTTTCTGATCTACTTTCTCTGCCGCATCAGGATTGGCCATGGCTGGAGATGGGCCATTGGACGGCGAGGGGCAGGGCTCTGTGGTGGCACCGAGCGTTCTCTCTCTCAGGTGCTTGGCTGGCTGGTTCTCGCTCATACGCTCAGGACCTAACTGATTGCCATAGGTGGGGTCAGGCAGGAATTTCCCCCCAAGTCAGACTGGCAGGGACTTTGGGGGGGTTTCACCTTCCTCTGCAGCATGTGGGGTGCAAGTCTCTTGCCAGGATTATCTGGGTACATCTCACTTGATCAATTTTCTGCCATTCCAGGGGCCTTGGGCACTGGTGCACCGGGGTCGCTCTTGTTCTCTGCCTGTGGCACAGAAGAGTCTAGTCTCCTGTGGGCTGTGATACTTTGTTTTGATTTTGGTTGTTGGGTTCAGTGTGTGGGTGCTGGGGTGGTGTTGGTGGCCTGTGATATACAGGCGGCCAGACTAGATGATCTGATGGTCCCTTCTGGCCTTAAACTCTATGGCCCTGTGACTCTGTAACATACCAATACTTACTTCTTGCCTATGGATTAGAGATGGGAAGAGGGCATAGCGTTGGGATACCACAGCTCTATTCTCCAGCCATGGGGCACAAATAACTTCTGCTGAGGTCAGTGGCTGCTATTCTATCCCATGCTGGGGGAGTTGGTTCTCCAATCAAGTTAAGACTAAGGCAGATCAACCTAGGGGGCCGAATCAAGGCTAAATTTTGGGAACACTCATAAATTCTTCTCATGAGATGTCATTCAGCTCCATCCATGTTGAACTGGACCCTGAAAACAGGCCTCCTACTTCCAGTTTGGGGTTTGACCCACCCGCCAAACCTTAGTGGCCGGGATGGCTTTGGGGGATTTGGATCTGGACAGCTGCCATCCCCACCTGGATATGGAGTCCCGTAACTGCTATGCTTTCGTTTTCGGTGTGCTGTGCCTTTACGAGTCTGCCGGCAGAGGGCGTCATCACTGTGTGAGGCAGCATGTTACAGAAGAGGCGCAAACACCGGGCTCTCTCCAGTAGACCTGACTCTTTCTCATTTTGTTAAATGAAAATCGAAATCATTCAGGCTGAAAGGACGTGGAAGAACATTACACAGCCCGTCCCCAAATTCCAGGGAATGGGGGTGTTTGGATGGGAGTTGCCAGTTTAGCCCTGGGATGGGGTCAGCTTCCCCACCCGCTGCCTCACTGTCCCTGACTCGGCTCCCTGAAGAACACACGGAGACTCACATGGTCCAATCACATCCCCTTCTCGGGGTCCCGGTTCACAACAGAAGAGTTCAGCTCAGCTCAATACCTCATGTCTTGTCCGTAGACGAGCTGGAGTCTGCTACTAGGCGAGCTGTTTAGCTCATGCTCCGGAGGTCAGGGCCCAAGATGATGGCTGTTACATTTGCATTGTGTTGCCTTAAACAATCCCGAGTCGAGCATTATTACTGGGAGGGAGTCAGCGTTAAATGAAGCTTTGACTGTTACTGGGTACCATAAAGGAAAGGGCAGCTGCTAGAGAGGTTCACAATGGGTGTAATGTGGTGTAATAAATATGATAAATCAGGCAAGTAACCCCCCCGCCAGCCAGGATATTTAATCAGCAAATTGAGACAAGGAAGCTCGTATCACAAAGCATATGCAGAAGGCCGGACAAAGGATCCCAATTGTCATTCCAAAGTGAAGTAGATACTAAGGTGACAGGCTTCCTGGAAACGGGAGTGAGAGAGGTACCTCTCACAGGGGAAGGCTGTGTCCTTGGTGCGCCAGGAGCCTATGTTTTTAAATGTTTATTTGTATGATTATTCTCCTTTCTCATGGGGTTTAATGCCCCAGGGAGCCGTTAAGGGGGCTGACCGACTGCGAGATTGAATATGCTCCTAGCACTTCATCTCCTGGAAGGCGGGAAGAGCGTGAGGAGACCAGATCTAGTTCGTTGCCACCCCTAAAAGGCCTTCACTCCGGGCAGAGCACCGAGAGCATCTATGGAGCTCCGGTAGGGTTGCCCAAGGAGCACAGGGCCTCCTGGCCTGGCCAGGGGGGAGTATTGCCACCCCAGGAGGGGAGACGGGGGACACAGCGCTGGGAGCGAGGCTGGAGCAAGGGCAGTGCTGGAGCTGGAGCTGGGCTGGGGGAAGGGCAGAGCTGGAGCTGGAGCTGGAGCTGGAGCTGGAGCTGGAGCAGGAGCTGGAGCCGGGCTGGGGGAAGAGCAGAGCTGGAGCTGGAGCAGGCCGGGAGAAGGCTACAGCCTGTGGAGTCTGCCAGCACTATCAGGTAGAGGAGAGTCCAAGCCAGGAAGTGAGGCTGGGCAGACTGAGCAGCTGTTTCTCCTGTGAGGCGATATACCTGCCCTGAGAGCCACCAGACCAGCTCCTGGCTTGTGGATTGTCTCTGGAGCCTAGCACAGGGATGATTCATCCCCACATGTGGCTGATTCAGGCTCCTCAGGGATGACTCCACACCGCACACACGGTCTTGTTTGGTAAGATGGCCAAGCTGATAGGGCACTGGAGTGGGAGTCAGGAGACTGAGAGTCTCTTCCTGTCCCTTCACCTTGTTGTGCCTCAGTTTCCCCTCCTAACTTTGTCTTGTCTCTTTAGCCTCTGCACTGTGCAAGGAAGGGGATCTTATTACGGGTATGTACAGCACCTAGCTCAGATCTCTGCTGGGGCCTCTAGTTGCAACTGGAATGTAAATCATAAAAATAAGGTGACCGTGAACGTTGGCTCTGAGTGCAGCTCAGATTTATTTCATAACAGATTAAGGCATGTATTTAAATTTGTTTGGGAGAAACAGTGTTATCTAATGGTTAGAGAAGGCTCCTGGGAGTCAGGACTCACAGGTTCCTCTATTCACATCTCTGCCACTGTGCAAACTTAGGCAAATCACCTAACCTCTCCGGGTAGGTCTACACTGCACACTGAGCCCGGGCTCTGATTCAGGTTTGAGCCCAAACCCCTCTTCCGTCCACACACAAATCAGTCAGACTCGGTTCAGCAAGTACTCAGGACCTGGTTCCTAGGACCTTGGTAGGAGGGAGGGTTACAGCCCGAGTCCCGCTGCCTCTTGGATCCAAGCCCTGTAGATTTGCAGTGTGGATGCAGCTCAAAACGCAGACTTGAGTCAGAAGGGACATGTAAGCACAGCTGTGAGTCCCAGGTCCAGCAATTGTAAACCGAGATTTACAATGAAGTGTAGACGCTCAAGTGTGGGTTTGGAAACGAGTCCACAAGCCCGGGTCTCACCAGGTTTACGATGCAGTGTAGACATACTCTCTGCCTTAGCTGATTTATCTCCCACAGTGTTCTTGCCAGCAAGTTAAAGAAGTATTGGCAGGATGAATGGACTATCAGGTGGATAGAAAGCTGGCTAGATCGTCGGGCTCAACAGGTAGTGATCAATGGCTCCATGTCTAGTTGGCAGCTGGTATCAAGTGGAGTGCCCCAAGGGTCGGTCCTGGGGCCAGTTTTGTTCAATATCTTCATTAATGATCTGGAGGATGGTGTGGACTGCACCTTCAGCAAGTTTGCAGATGACACTAAACTTGGAGGAGTGGTAGATATGCTGGAGGGTAGGGATAGGATACAGAGGGACCTAGACAAATTAGAGGATTGGACCAAAAGAAACCTGATGAGGTTCAACAAGGACAAGTGCAGAATCCTGCACTTAGGACAGAAGAATCCCATTCACTGTTACAGTCTAGGGACCGAATGGCTAGGCAGCAGTTCTGCAGAAAAGGACCTGGGGGTTACAATGGATGAGAAGCTGGATATGAGTCAGCAGTGTGCCCTTGTTGCCCTTGTTGCCAAGAAGGCTAACGGCATTTTGGGCTGTATACGTTGGGGCATTGCCAGCAGATCGAGAGAGGTGATCATTCCCCTCTATTTGGCATTGGTGAGGCTTCATCTGGAGTACTGTGTCCAGTTTTGGGCCCCACACTACAGAAAGGATGTGGAAAAATTGGAAAGAGTCCAGTGGAGGGCAATAAAAATGATTAGGGGGCTGGAGCACATGACTTATGAGGAGAGGCTGAGGGAACTGGGATTGTTTAGCCTGCAGAAGAGAAGAATGAGGGGGGATTTGATAGCTGCTTTCAACTACCTGAAAGGGGGTTCCAAAGAGGATGGATCTAGACTGTTCTCAGTGGTACCAGATGACAGAACAAGGAGTAATGGTCTCAAGTTGCAGTGGGGGAGGTCTAGGTTGGATATTAGGAAAAACTTTTTCATTAGGAGGGTGGTGAAGCACTGGAATGGGTTTCCTAGGGAGGTGGTGGAATCTCCTTCCTTAGAGGTTTTTAAGGTCAGGCTTGACAAAGCCCTGGCTGGGATGATTTAGCTGGGGATTGGTCCTGCTTTGAGCAGGGACTTGGACTAGATACCTCCTGAGGTCCCTTCCGACCCTGAGATTCTATGATTCTAAAATAGGATGATAACGTTTACCTACCTTGCAGGAGTGGCGTGAGGGTTACTGAGTAATGAACTGCTTGCAAAGCAAAGGCTCTGCAGCAGTGCAAAGCACTAACATTGCTTTTGCTGGCATAAAAAGAATCCTCGCAGTGGTAGGTGCGTTAGCTCATCAGTGCCAGCAGAGGGTACCCTGGCACCAGGATCATCTCCATGGAATATGACAGAATGGACTTTAACAGGGTACCAGTCCCATGTCAATATGCTGGTGTCAGGCATGTTCCCATACTGGGTCACAAATGGTAAAAAAAGAGAGAATTTTTATCCCAAATCATTTTACTGATCAAATGCTTTCTCTGTCTCTCTCTATTCATCATGTTACCAAGTCACTGATAGCGAGATACCACCACGGTGGACAGATAGATAGGTCTGGTTGGGGAATGAATTTTTTCACCTGCAAAAAATAACAAAAATGAACATTTGCATCCCAAATTTTCTCAGAAATGTGAAAAACAAGAAGTTTCGGTTACTGAAAACCCTCTTTTTTTGCTTTTGTTTTTTGCGTGTTCAGTTTTTCGACAAAAACCCGAATGCTTTTGACAATGACCAATTGTTTTGCACCTTCCTCTCAAGCATGCGGTGGGGGCTAGAGGGACTAGGGGTCTGGCTCATTGTCTTTGAGGCACGAATTTACTCCAGGGGAAGGGCCAGATTCTGCTCTCAGTTACGCAGGTGTAAATCCAGAATGACTCCACTGGCTTGACTAGAGGTTCCCTGGATTCACACAGGGGAAACTGTAACAGGATCTTGCCTATACACTTTACATTGAACTGAATGATTGGTCAGACCGCAGCCATTCCAGCCCTTCATCCGCTCGGTGCGGTGAGAGACACTACCCGAAGCTGAACTCACCTCCCCAGGTGCATTTCCCATTCTCCTTTTCCTCTACTGCTTTCATTTGGCGGGGCAGCCAGATCCTGATAGAAGCAGAGTTCCTGCAATAGAGGATATTGCAGCTGCTCAGGTCTTCTCTCCCCTAGGTCCTTTCTAGCTGGTTCTGCAGTGGCATTTTCTTCATTCCCTTTTCCTTCCCTGGCTGCACTACCACGTCCCTGGCCCCATTCCCTTCACATACATGGCCCTGCTTCCTATTAACATCCCCTCCCTTCCTACGCCCGCTCTGTCACTGCCCTTACCTCCGATCTCGCCAGCTCCCTCGTTCCATATGCTGGTGCCAGGCACCACTGATCCCCAACTTCCCATCCATCCCAAACCCTCTCTTGCTTTCTGGGTAGCCAGAAAAGGGGAGCATCGCCCCGTTGCCTTTGGAACAACAGTTATTAAAGAGTCGAGACTTGGTGAGCTGGAAAAACAACAACTGAGTTTATTAAAAATTAAGAGATGAACTCAACTGGGCTTAACCGAGCTGGCTGGCGCCTACGGGCAGCTCCCGTTTCCCGGCGTATCCAGCAGCAATCCCTAACGCAAGCCGCTTCGCTGGCTCCTCCGCCTAGTTTGCAGCTTCTTTTACAGGCCTCCAGGCTGGGCACATGTCAAAGCAGCGGGAAACCAGGAGGAACCAGCACCGTGTGGCCGGCCAGCTGTCCCCGAGCTCCATGGGCCCTAGTTTGAGACCCTCTACATTACATCATCAGAACAAACTCTCATTGGCTGATCAGATGGTATGAGCAGGATGCTGCTTCCAGCAGCTTAACCCTTTTGTGGGTGTCCATATCCGACAAGCCCTGTGAGCACCATTTCAATAGCACTATCTGCGGCTATGGTTGGAAAACCAAATGTAATGGCCTGCACCGTGAGTCATCAGGAGGGGTTGAACTGGGCCCTTCAGCTCCTAAAACTCAGCCTCTTCCACTTGAGCTAAAACAGGGGTTCGCAAAGTTCTGTCCTGGTGTGTGGGGTTACATTATCCCTATGCTGCCTTGGTGGAAAGTTACAGCAGCAGGACAACAAGAATAGAGGAGTTAGATAAAGTTGTTATGAGAAAGTTGAGAGCTAGCCCGTGGGAGACAGACGCCAGGTGGCCTAGCTGGGATCGGTTTCAAGGTGATAAACAAGTCCATAATCAGATGGATTGCATGGGAAATGGGAAACCAGTAAGCAAAGGGCCATGCATGTGAAAAGTGTGTGTATCAGACAAAGAACCAATCAGCAGCAATGTAATGTTGGTGTGTCTGACGTTTGCTAATATGGAGAAGCCTATATAATATGATGCATTGTACACAATAAACGATTCAGCTTGCAATCATATTGGTTGTTGTGCTTTATCCGGCCCGCATGTAACGCAACACTGGTGACCCTTCACACAGCAAGCCTCTGAGTGTGACCCCCCCCTTATAAATTAAAAACACTTTTAAATATATTTAACACCATTATAAATGCTGGAGGTGAAGCAGGGTTGGGGTGGAGGCTGTAATAACCTCATGACCCCCTGAGGGGTCCCGACTCCCAGTTTGAGAACCCCTGAGCTAAAAGAGTACCTTCATTAACCAGTAGCAGCAGTAGGCTTTTAACCTTTAGGAGTACATCTACACCAGTGTTTCTCAACCTTTTTGATCCAGAGACAAGCTTGCTGCCTTCTGAAACTGCATCAGGGCAATCTCAGGGTCTGGTGCTGGTCCACGGACCGGTTGTTGAGACTCCACCCAACTCAGGGTAGCAAACCTCTGAGCTAAAAATAGCTGTGTAGGGACTGGGGTGGGCTTCAGAGCCAGAGCTGCACCTTCTACCCAGCTATTTTTGGTGCGGTAGCATGAGCCTGAGTGTGTCAGTTTGGGATCTGAGACTCATTGCTGGGGGCTGGGCAGATGTACCCTAAGCGGGCCGGTCCCGTGTTAGTGGCGATATGTTTGTTGTATTTTCAGTTCTATACCTACATACATTTTGAAGTGACAGAGACATTACAACCACTCTCTCTCTCTCTCTCTCTCTCACACACACACCCCTTCTGTGTGTGAAGCCCCCCCACACCCTTTCTGAGTTTACAGACACACACACACACACCCCTTCTGAGTTTACACACACACACCTTCTGAGTTTACACACTCTCTCTCTCACACACACACCACACACCCCCTTCTGAGTTTACACACTCACACTAGGGTGACCAGACGGCAAGTGTGAAAAATCGGGACAGGGGGTGGGAGGTAATAGGAATCTATATAAGAAAAAGACCCCAAAATTGGGACTGTCCCTATAAAATCAGGACGTCTGGTCACCCTAACTCACACACACACCCCTTCTGTGACTATACACACACGCACACCCCTCTTCTGTGGGTGAAGCCCTGGGGCAGACCTTTGACTGTCCTTTGGTCAGCAACTCCCTGCACCCCTTGTTTATTGAATCGCATTGTGTGCAGTCTCCTGGCAGGGGAGGGGTTAACCACCATTGGCTAAGCCAAGGCAAATCAAGGGATCCAGGTGAAAATCCAGCTGATTTCTCCTCACTGTCATAGCATCAGCTCTCCCTCCTCCCCCTCCTCTCAACACACGTGCTGACAGGGACCAAACGGAAGGTAGAGGCTAGTGGAGAGGTGCCAGCTGGGTTCTAACACTTCATTCTTTGAGGACTGAATCAGCACTTGCTTAATGCTGCTAAAGAATGTACCATAAAGGGGGGGAGGGAATCCAACCAAATCAAAACAAAATCGCTCTCGCTTGCGCCAAAACTTATGAACTCTCTTGGCAAAATGGGCTTTTTTTCATGTCTCCAGGGCCTTAAGCAGCAAGCAGAGCCCCAAATGACTTCCAAAGAGGAAGTCTGAAGGAAATCCTTAACCCTTGAAGGCAAGTGCACTCCTGCCCTGGCACTGGATTAGAGATCTGTGCTGATTGCCGCTCTCAGGCTGGAGTAGACTGTGGGGCTGAATCATTTCTGTGTCGAGAGTGTCTGGTTCAGGAAATACTGAAAGCCAAAGATGGGGACTTGGCAGACATAAGAACATTACATGAGAACATAAGAACGGCCGTACTGCGTCCATCCAGCCCAGTATCCTGTCTGCCGACAGTGGCCAGTGCCAGGTGCCCCAGAGGGAGTGAACCTAACAGGCAATGATCAAGTGATCTCTCTCCTTCTATCCATCTCCACCATCTGGCAAACAGAGGCTAGGGACACCATTCCTTACCCATCCTGGCTAATAGCCATTAATGGACTTTACCTCCATGCATTTATCCAGTTCTCTTTTAAACCCTGTTATAGTCCCAGCCTTCACAACCTCCTCAGGCAAGGAGTTCCACAGGTTAACTGTGCGCTGTGTGAAAAAGAACTTCCTTCTATTTATTTTAAACCTACAGCGAGGTCATCCTAGAGAAATGAAGGGTTTGACCCTGCAAATCTTGACACGAGCAAACAGTCACCGCTGAAGTTAATAGGAATATCTGGTGGGAAAAGGTTTTGTAGGATTGGGCCTTAAGTGTTTAGATGGGCCTGGACATTGTTGTCCCATATCCTTGAAGATATTTAGGTTCCTAACTCCCTGGGAGGACCTGGGCCTTACTCTGTAGATCAAGGCTTACCAGGCAAAGTTCCAGCTGTTACTTCAGTAACTATTGGACTAATACCAGGCACGTGCCCAGTATGGGCATTGTTTATGTTCACTGCTTTAAATGCGTTGCTTGTATTTAAAGCTCTTTGATGCATCGCCTGGATGATATTAAATGTATCTGCGTATGCCAGTTTACTTGCATTGTTCCAACTGATCTGTATTATGGTTTCGTCGTGTCAGGTGATCTGATGACTAACGAGTTCCACCCCACCATGGAGCCTGGAAGCCGTGAAAGCTCCGGCTGCAGGAGAAGCGCTATGAGCAAATGATCTTTACCCCCTTTTATTGTGCTTGTTTTAAATAACGTGGAAAGAGCACTTGGGTGTGGGCCAATCCAATTCGGTTTCTTTGCAATTCAGGGTAAGTCTGTTACAGAACAGTTTGTTCAGCCTTTTTCCTCACACACTGGAACTGGGGGGCTCTCCGGGATTCTGGTTGCCGAGCTGGGGAGCCTAGGCCCCGAGAGCCCATGCTACAGCCATGGCTTCCAGACCCCTGGCCCTTCTGTTGGGGTTTGTTCCTGGGGAATTCAATGTTTGTTCATTCAGATCAGTGAAAAAATCTCTATGTTCCCTCTCAAGAGACGTGTGCACCTGCTGGAGGCTATAGCACTTGCTGTATTATAGAGGGGCTCCGAGTACGCGCTTGGCGGTGGGCAGGAGAAGGGGTGACAGCTGGTGATGTCACGGAGCAGGGCATGGGCAGTCATGCGTATTGGTCAGAGCGGAAGTCAGCAGCCAAAAACACCACTGAGGATGGGAACCAGAGTCAGGAAGCAAGCGAGGCTAGGAACACGGCACCAGAACAATCACACGGTCAGGAATAAGTAGCCAGTGCTGTCTGCTGCTGCTGAGCTTAAATGCAGCCCTATAGGCTCCTTGCAGTCTATAGGGTGGGATGGCCAATCAGGTGATGCTATAGCAGCGCAGCTGGTTTCATTAACTGGCCCGAGGGCTGAGCTTGGCAGCCCCAGGCTCAGGTGAAGGAGTGCAGGCTCAGAGTTCCTGACATGCAATGCTGGCCACACATCCTTTTTTAGCTACCAATAATAAAGAGGGTCTGTGTTACTAGGCACCGGCCTCAGCTCTTGGGACCTGCTGCTGCATGTGCACTCTGTGACTGTGTTCCAGGTATTTCAACAGCTGTGAATTCTGCCTTTTGGGCCCAGGACCCAGACTGACCCTATGTCTGCATAGCTGGCAAATGGCCTGTGTACTGTCCCCAGGAGAATCAACTCTGACATGCTGCCAGACCCAGGGAGAAGTCTGGTTAATGTGTTCTGCAGGTGGGGATTGGAGGATGGTTGCTGGTGACAGTTGCAGCTGAGAGAAATGCCAGCAGGGAGCTCTGTCTTTCCCCCAAGTGTTCCCACCAAACCCATGTCCAGTGACCTCCAACCCCCGTTCCCAAATACCAGGGAGCCGTGGTTAACAACCACTTCCTTCCTAGAACTGAAATAGTAGAGCAAAGCGTTAGAGGAAGCTGATGGTCTCTGGGCATTCGCCTACTTGGGCCAGCTTCCAGATAGAAGAGAAGCAACCTTGTGTAGATGGAGCTGTGTTAAGCTCCGCCTCCTCCTCATTGCTTATATCACCACCTTCTTCACCTTGACTGTGCCCTGGGGTATGTACTACCATGCTCCAGAGGAGCTGACTGCCTAGGGCCACGTGGATTCTGCTGGCTCCTCCTCATGGCAACCTGGTTCCCTTCCCTTCACTTCCTGGGGTTTTTCAAAGGCTCATAACTTGGCCCAGCCTGTGTGGATTTTCACAGGGATGACAAAAGGCATCTCCCTGACCAAAGGGCATTTCCCTGCCATATTTCAAGTCTCCGCTCCAAAACATGCCAGAACTTCTCAAAGAAAAGGTCACCAGCATTTTTGAACAATGTATTTTTCCCAAGCCTCGTTCTCAGAAACAGCTGAACTGTTTTGGCTGAAATTTTCCAAAGCAATTTGGTCTGAGGTGGACACATGGCATGGACAATTTCAGCCCCAATGGGTAAAGCTTGGTGAAGTGATAAACAGAAAAGAGGGATTTGTGCTGGGAAGTATCAGGCAACCTTAATATCAGGCTATCTTTGCCTAGACTTATAGTTCCAAATCAATAGCATATAGGCTGCCTATTTGGTCTTGCTTAAATCTTGATCTGAAATCTCTCCACTGCAGGAAATTGCACCTGGTAATTTCAGTATGTGGCGGGGCCTCCATCTGCATGTAAATGTTTTCTTCCTTTTCATAATTTCCTCACGGCCTCTCCACTTTTGATTACCTGGCTACAGAGTGGAGTTTTAGCTCTGTGTATCATGGCTATTTACGTGCTGGAAGCCCAAGGCAGTTCATGGTGCGTGGCTGGAGTGTGAGTACACAGTGGCTCCGGCTATGAATAGATGTTGCTGTAATGGATGACTTTTTTTTTTTCTGCAGCGTTCATTGTGAGCTATTTATTTTTTGTTTTGGTTGGGGTGGCGTGTCTGAGTCTTAACTACACTCTAGTTTTGCAAAAGTCTGGTCTAATTAAAATCAAAAGTGTCGTAAGCCAAGAATTTAGTATTAGGAGGGTCCTTCAGCCTTAGAGCTATTTCTTCGAGGCAGTATGGCCTAGTGGGCGGTGCACTGTGTCACAAGAGACTTGGGATCTAGTGCCATTCTGCTGAGTGCCTGTAAGCCAGTCATTTCCCCTGCCTGTGCCACAGGCTGTGTCTACCCCACCACTTAAAGCAAGTTCTTCCAAAATAAATGTGTAAGGCCCCAGTCCTGAAATGGGCTCTGTGCATATTGAGTCCAATTGACTCCAATAGGTCTCTGCATAGATTCATAGACTCTAGGACTGGAAGGGACCTCGAGAGGTCATCGAGTCCAGTCCCCTGCCCTCATGGCAGGACCAAATACTGTCTAGACCATCCCTGATAGACATTTATCTAACCTACTCTTAAATGTCTCCAGAGATGGAGATTCCACAACCTCCCTAGGCAATTTATTCCAGTGTTTAACCACCCTGACAGTTAGGAACTTTTTCCTAATGTCCAACCTAAACCTCCCTTGCTACAGTTTAAGCCCATTGCTTCTTGTTCTATCCTTAGAGGCTAAGATGAACAAGTTTTCTCCCTCCTCCTGATGACACCCTTTTAGATACCTGAAAACTGCTACCATGTCCCCTCTCAGTCTTCTCTTTTCCAAACTAAACAACCCCAGTTCTTTCAGCCTTCCTTCATAGGTCATGTTCTCTAGACCTTTAATCATTCTTGTTGCTCTTCTCTGGACCCTCTCCAATTTCTCCACATCTTTCTTGAAATGCGGTGCCCAGAACTGGACACAATACTCCAGCTGAGGCCTGACCAGCGCAGAGTAGAGCAGAAGAATGACTTCTCGTGTCTTTCCACAATACACCTGTTAATGGATCCCAGAATCACGTTTGCTTTTTTTGCAACAGCATCACACTGTTGACTCATATTTAGCTTGTGCTCCACTATAACCCCTAGATCCCTTTCTGCCATACTCCTTCCTAGACCGTCTCTTCCCATTCTGTATGTGTGAAACTGATTGTTCCTTCCTAAGTGGAGCACTTTGCATTTGTCTTTATTAAACTTCATCCTGTTTACCTCAGACCATTTCTCCAATTTGTCCAGATCATTTTGAATTTTGACCCAGGCTCTGCCCATTCAAATCTCATTGGAGAATCAGGGCCTGCGTTAGCTTGTCTAGGCAGTGGGCTAGATTTGTCCCCGGGGGGGAGGGGGGTGTCTGTGTGTCTGTGGAGGTGGAGGGAAGAGCTCCCTGCTGCTCCCAAACACTGAGGTATCCAAAATCCCTGGTACTTTTAAGAATGTTGGCCCCCTTTGGCCAATATAGCTAGCACTCCCCTCTTGCACCGGGCGATGTGCAGTTCAAAGCTGCTACGGTGGTTTTAATTATTAGTGTGTACGCGTGATGGAGGCCTCTCCGGGGGCTCTTGATGAAGGGGACCCAGGCTCATTGTCCTCCACAAGCAGCCGTCCTTGCTGGTAACAGACACTGAAGGCGGAAGTTAGATTTCTCATCCTGACTTGGGTTCTGCAGCTGGCAATGAAGGAGGAAGGATCTCTGCCTCTACGCATCCGATAGGTGGTGCCAGGACAGCTTTAATTCCCAGCTCTTTCCTAGCCCTAAGTCACTGGCTGACTCAGAGAGCCCGGCCCATGCTGAGCCAGTAGTAGTCACTCCAGAGACAGGTAATGCCCATACCTGTAGGTTCTCTGCTCCTCCTGCAAGTGTCTGACTAACTTCCAGACTCCGCTGCGTCCCTGAACTGCCAGAGCTGGGAGGAAGAGACAGGACATCAGAGAAACCAAACCAGTATCGTATGCAGGAGTGGAGTCAGCTTTGTCTGCAGTACCGGAGGGCTCGCTTCTTCAAAGGGCAAGCGGAGGACTTGAAAGGAACCAAGTAAGCTTTTTACGGTCTGTCTTCCCAGGCGGAGCGGATCCTTGGCACTGCGCTTGGCTGAGCGTGTTGTGTGGTTGATAGGATCTTGATGAAATCTGGGCTGAGGTGGTTTGGCTGGTGTATCAAAGGATCAGAGCGAGGGAACCTCCTGTGAGAAGTTTGTTCCTCTTCTGATTCACCACCTGATTTTTTTTTTTTTTTTACAGTTAAGGGTTTGTCTTCATTAGGAAATTGTGTCGCTGTGACTAGACTGGGTCCAACTGCCCTATCTGGACGCAGTTATATCAGTAAAATAACAGTGCCTACCCTTCCTGTAGCGCAAGCCATCAGTGCATGCCAAAGTGCTTCACAAAGGAGGTCAGGATCCCTACTTCCATTTTACAGATTGGGAAAACTGTGGCACAGAGCGGGGAAGTGACTTGCCCAAGGTCACTCAGCAGGTCAGTGGCAGAGCTGGAATAGAACCCAGGCCTCCAGTCTAGTGCGCTATCCACTAGTCCTCACTGCTCTTCCCATGTAGAAAGGGGGATACGCTATACCCGTAGTTAGTCACCATTATATTAGTGCTTGCGCTGATCTAAGTAGCTTGGTAAAAAACCAAATCCCCCCATTCACTGACACTGTTATATATAAAAAAAAGATTTTGCGCATAGCCCAGGCCATATTATGCCCCACTCCTGTGGCTGTAGCTGGGCTTTTAGGTCACTGCTGCTCCTTAGGTGTCTAGGAGATTCCTCTTCAGCACTTTGATGCACTTTTCCCTCCTGGGCGGGTGCTAAGTCCCTTTTGCGGTGCTCTCCGGCCCTGCCGCTCCAGGGAGAGGAAGACGTTTCCCTGGCTATTCTGCTGCCGAATCATCTCCTATTGACTAGGACAATTGGTTGTAGATGGCTCTGTTTACTTGCAAACCTTCCTGGGTGCGTGCGGGCCAGCCCTGAAAGAATGAAGGCTCACAGGACATGTGACCATGTCACAGGGTACTGGAATCCATCTTAAATCTGGTACCTTTCCATTTAGGAGGAGGGGTGGGGACCCAGAGAGACAACAGATTCCTGCCTTCTGAAAAAGCTATAAGAGGGGGTGGAACAGAACAAAGGGGGTTGCAGTCTTGAGAACGCTCCTGCTTTCCACCTAAGATGTCTGCTGGAACTAACAAGAACTGTACCAGGGGAAAGAATTGGGCCCAGACTAGGAAGGAGTCCAGGCTGTAAAAGAAGCTTATTGGAACATCTCTAAGAATGAGATATTACCTGTATCAGTTTCTTAATATATTAGGCTTAGACTTGCGTGTTTTGTTTTATTTTGCTTGGTAACTTACTTTGTTCTGTCTGTTATGACTTGGAACCACTTAAATCCTATTTTTTTATACTTAATAAAATCACTTTTGTTTATTAATTAACCCGGAATAAGTGATTAATACCTGGAGGAGCAAACAGCTGTGCATATCTCGCTAACAGTGTTATAGAGGGGGGGCAATTTATGAGTCTACCCTATAAGCTTTATACAGAGTAAAATGGATTTATTTGGGGTTTGGATCTCATTGGGAACTGGGTGTCTGGGTGCTGGAGATAGGTGATCTGCTGAGCAGTTTTTGGTTAAAGCCTGAAGCTTTGGGGGCATGGCCCAGACCTGAGTCTGTGTTGCAGCAGGCTGGCGTGTCTGGCTCAACAAGGCAGGGTTCTGGAGTCCCAAGCTGGCAGGGAAAACGGTCTCAGAGGTAAATTCAGCAAGTCAGGTGACAGTCCCAAGGGGATCTCTCTGACTGAACCCATCACAGGCAGCTCATAGCCCCGGCACCTCTGGGCTTGTAGATTTAAAACTCTGAGCCCACATAGCTGGCTGGTACTGAGTTCTTGACATTTACTTGCAATGGTGCAACGTGACAAGACCTGACTTGTGGATAGTGCGTTCTCTTAGGAGTGGATGAACGCAGACACCCGCTCTCTCCTTACTCATCCTGTTTTGCTGGCACGAGGAAACAAAATCAGAACCAGAGTGCAGGAGGAAAGGTTCATCTCCACGGAAATGCAAGCCTGGGAGACCATGAGAGAAGGAAGAGTGGCCCGGGTTGTGCTCAGACTTTTTCTCCAGGGATCAGCCCTTTGGTTTGAATCCTCTGTGCTCTGGTCCCAGGCTTAGCCCTTTGCTGCTGCATTAAACACTTGTAACATTTCTCCTGAGTCACTTGGAGCTGTGGCTCACTGTGGAATCCTCAATGTTCCTCCTTCTCAGAATGAGCAAAGGCAACAAAATAATATGGAGAGAGTATAACAGCTTTGTCATTTAAATCCCTGTCAGAATTTGATTGATGTGAATAAAAGAAAATCAGTGAAGAAAATGGTGTTTTAAAAAAAATAAAACAAAAAAACCATTCCAGACTGTCTCTCATATGCACATTCCCATGATTTTATTGAGATTTTATTGTCTTTTCATGTTTGCTCTTTGGGAGGCAGTGTGTACTAGTAGCTAGCACTTTGGACTGAGCTGTAAAAGATCTGGGTTCTATTCCTGGTTCCCCTGCTGGGTGACCTTAGGCAAGTTGCTTTTCCCCTGTCTGTGCCTCAGTTTCCCCATCATAAAATGGGGATAAAGATTCTGACCTCCTTCTGTAAAGCACTTTGAGATCTACAGATGACAAGTGCTATAGAAGAGCTAGGGATTGTTATTTATTAATAAAGCCCCAGCAGCTGGAATCAGGTGATTAGGTAAAATTCTTGTATTCCGTTAAAAAGTAGTAAGTTTCCAGCCCTCCTGGTTGCAGAGAAAAGCTTTAAAATGACCAAAAATCACAAGGCAAGGACCCAAAATTATGAAATTGTCTTAAAAATAATGAGATTTTAAAAATAATAATATTGGGTTCATCTTTTTTTTTTTTTGTTGCTTTGTGGCTTTTGAGCCTTTGGGTGGAGGTGAGTGTCACATTTTCAAGCTTTTCTCTTCAGCCACAAAATCTAGAAATGTCCCTTTTCTTTCTTGCTGTCACTTGATTCCAGGAGCTAGGGCTGTAGGAAAAACAGCAAATAACATGAGACTTGCTAGGAAATCGTGCAAGCTGGCAACACTGCGAAGGTGGGACAATACTGAAGAGCTACCGGCCCCGTTCATGCAGTTAGATCCGTGTGGCTCGAACCGTACACGTGTGTGGCCATCTGTTGTCTCCAGTGGGATGTCACGGGAGGTGGGGGGTTAGGGTTTGCCTGTGTGGATCTGATTGCAGGTTCGAGGCACTGGAAAGTAAGAGGCAGTCTAACAACTCAGGCAGATGACATCTCCCCAAAGGCATTGGTACATCTGTGGGCAGAGCACCCAGAAAATAAAGCACCGTGCGGTGCTAGTTTGATGGAGGCTGATTTTTTTTTTTTTTTTAAATAACCATGTGGCTCTGGCTAGGGTGTTGCTATAATATGATCCCATTCCCAAGGGCCCTTAGATTTAGCTGGGGCTGCCTGTCTGGTTTATCTGGTTCGTTATAAAAAAACAAAACACTTCATCAATTATTTCCTAAGCTAGGATGGGCGGAGGTGGCATCATGAAATACCTTCTTATGACAAGTATCCGAGGGGGAGCCGTGTTAGCCTGGATCTGTAAAAGCAGCAAAGAGGCCTGTGGCACCTTATAGACTAACAGATGTATTGGAGCATGAGCTTTCGTGGGTGAATACCCACTTCGTCGGATCTTCTTATGACAGAGGTCTGACAGGCAGAACGCTGGGTGTGACTGGTCAGAAGCTAGCGACGCGTGGGATAGCAGCTGCACAGCAGGGTAATTTCCAGCAGCCCCTGGTTATGGGCAGAGATGTGGCTGGCCAGGAAAGCCCCGCAGAACCCTTTTGATCAAGCACCTATTAAACGAGGTCCACCGAACTGAGCAAAAACCTTACTGGCTGCAGCCATCAGTGAGTTTGTGTGCGTCTCTCTGTTGTGCACATGTGTTCTTAGCGCATGAAAACAGTCTAATGAAGTAACGTGGCTTTGCACCACTGCCTCCTGCTGGAGAGAATCAGGACAGTTTAGCTATGTATCATAGCCGCTATACTTCTAAAAGATCATGGGGATTCTCCTTTAGCTTTAGTGATGGGGTCCTTTGGGAGCAGGAGGATGTGAGTTCTGACCCTGCTGCTGACCATGCAGCTTTATGTGATGGCGACGGGCTGCAGCATAGTGACAAGGCGTGGCCTTGGATACGGATACAATATACAGTGTTAATGACCAGTATGGAAGGTGCCCTGCTGTAATAGTGTGTATCCTGGGGTGGTGCCGAGAGGCCAGCCAGGTCAGGCCCCACTGCGCTTGGTGCTGTGCAAACACACAGGAAAGGACGGTCTCTGCCCCAAAGACGTAACAGTCTAGAAGACACGACAGGACAGGTGGGTGTGGGTGAGACAACCAAGTGGGCCGGGGAGACAGTGGAGGAGACAGAAATAAAGGTGGGTGAAGTGCTTAGCAGAAGCATGGTTTAAACACATGCACCCTAACCCTAAAGAGCCCATAAATGAGCCAGGATGGTCTTGTGGTTAAAGCACTGAACTAGGACTTAGCTGATCTGGGTTCTACTTATGACTTAGCCACTGTCTCTTTGTGTGACCTTGGGCAAGTTGTTTAATCTCTCTGGGCCTGGGTTCCCCATCTGTGAACTGGGGCTAATTGTCCTGCCCTCTCTCGGAGGGGCATTTTCAGGATAAATCCATTCATGTTGGTGACACGCTCAGATCCTCTGGAGGAAGGCGAGACATCGCGTAGGCCAAACGCCTAATGGGAAAAAATGGTCTCAAGTAAAATTGTGCTGCTTTTGCCTTATGCTCCATTTTGCTAGCCTTGAGTTAGTCAGAAGAAATGGTTCTGAGTTTAGTTTTTGCTGATCGTGTTAACGTTTGTTCTTAGAAGAATAAAAGTTTTATGGCTGTAACTGCCTTATTTACGGCTGGGTGTGAGTAAAGAACGTCTGGTAATTAACCGAGAAAGGACAGCCAGCTAGGCCAGATGGTCAAGAAGGGAGTGGAGGAGTCGAGAGGCGCCAACTTTCACCCGGATGGCAGATTGACAACCCCAAAGCAAAGGCAGACACCCCAAGCACAAAATAAGAAGTTAAGCCGAAAAAATAAACCGAATAAAAAACAGCTGCGAATCTTCCCGGCAGGGGTGAAAGTAACATGGATGATTTACTGGTACGAGCCGGCCCCTGGCAGGGGCGGGCTGGGGTGGGATCAGTGTCCCAGCAGCGATTTAAAGGCAATTTAAAGCGGTTTAAAGAGCTCACACTGGGGGGCAAAAGAGGCAGGGACCTGGCAGGGCCACCGATGGGGGGCGCAAAAGGGGCAGCGACGTTAAAGTGCTGCCGCAGCAGCGCTTTAGTCATCTGCATACGGGCTGGTACCGGCGGCCACTTTTTACCGGTACTGGCTTACTTTCACCCCTGCAAGCTGGCCCTTCCTGGCCTCTTCTACCCCGTCCCCAGGGCTGGGCCCCCAGAAGTCTGCCTTCTGCTGACAAGCCCGAGCTCACGCCTTACCAAGACAAGGTCGCCGTGGGACAGCAGCTCAGAGATGGGCGGGTCTGGGGACTGTGAGTGGTGGTGGGTGGGAGGGGTTGGGTCACAGAACCCCCCCCTTGGGCTCAGAAATAGTCTAGGCGCATCAGGTGGCAGTCCCATTTTCCCTGGCAGCTTGGGTCTTCAGTGCCTCGTTTGAGCCACACGCGCTCGCCTGCTGCAAACACAGATCCAGGTCTGAACCACGTCCCCCACAAGCTGCAGGCTTAACTGAAAACAGCTTAAGAAGTGCCCCTGTCTCCAGCACTCAGACACCCAGCTCCCAACGGGGTCCAACCCCCAAATAAATCCGTTTTACTCTGTATGAGGCTTATACAGGGTAAACTCATAAAGTGTTTTCCCTCTATAACACTGATAGAGAGATATGTGCGGCTGTTTGCTCCCCCCCCCCAGGTATTAATACATACGCTGGGTTCATTAATAAATAAAAAATATTTTTATTAAATACAAAAAGTAGGATTTAAGTGATTCCAAGTAATGACAGACAGAACAAAGTGAATCGACAAACAAAATAAAGTAAAACACGCAAGTCTATGCCTAATACAGTAGGAAACTAAATGCAGGTAAATCTCACCCTCAGAGGAGTTCCAATAAGCTTCTTTTACAGACTAGCCTTCTTCTAGTCTGGGTCCAGCAATCGCTCACACCCCTTTAGTTGCTGTCCTTTGTTCCAGTTTCTTTCAGGCATCTCTTTGGGGGTGGAAAGGCTCTCTCTTGAGCCAGCTGAAGACAAAATGGAGGGTCTTCCAGGGGCTTAAATAGACTTTCTCTTGTAGGTGGAAACCCCTTCTCCTCTCCTATGTAGCCTGCAGCTACAAGATGGCGTTTGGGAGTCACATGGGCAAGTCACATGTCCATGCATGACTCAGTTCTCTATAGGGCCACGCCACACTCCCAGGAAAGCCAGATGTGGACTGGTGTCTCTCAAAGTTCATTGTCTGCTTAAGTGTTTCTTGATTGGGCACTTACTGAGAATAGTCTCTTCTCAAGAAGCTGACCAAATGCTTCGCTGAGGCTACTTAAAATCAAACAAGTACACAGGCAATATTCATAACTTCGAATACAAAAATGATACATGCATACAAATAGGATGAATATAGCCAGTAGATCATAACCTTTGCAGAGGTATGTTACATGGCATATCTAGCATAAACCATATTCCAGTTATGTCACATTCATAAGCATATTTCTATAAAGCATTATGGGGTGAAACGTCACAGTGAGGAAGAGGGGAGAGAGAGCATAGGCGGCAGCCTTGCTGCTGAGCATGGCAGGGAGAGATGGAGGTGGAAATGAGAGCAGAAATCCAGGCCGGGCTGGGATTATCCATTGCCTCCAAGGGAAATACAAGGACAGTGAATCAGCTGTGCTACGGGATAATATGGCCATGTCTACGCTGGGATTGTGGTCACCAGGGGCGTTGCCCCAGTTGTGCAGACCTCCAATGCAGACACAAACATGTTGCAATTTGCACGGGGGCAGTTTCTCTTGGTTTCAAACAGGGAGGAAGCTGCACCCGCACAAATCCCGCTGCACTAGCATAAACTGTGTCTACGAACTGTGCAGCCGCACCCGTGCCGGCAATCGCAGCCGACATCTTACGCCTCAAGAAGGGGGAGGCGACGTGGTCCGAACAGCATTAGCGGCAGTGCTGAATAGGGCTGGCTTGAAGTTTCCTGTCTGCACTGTTTGACCAGCTGTACTTCTTCCTAATGTGTCTTCAGGTGGTTGTCATACACTGCACTGGTGCTGGCTCAGGCGAAGCAGGAATGCATACAGCTGCTATTTCTGAAGCACTTCATTCAAAACCGGAAACATTCACTTATGAGCTGTCAGTCATTCGAATACTCAGCAGCAGTGTCGCATGCTTTAGCCACAGATCTCTAAGTGCTTTACAACGGTGGAATGTGCCCCATTATACAGAATGGGAAACTGAGGCACGGAAGGGCTAATGCATGCAGGGCCGGCGCAACCCATTAGGTGACTTAGGCGGTCGCCTAGGGCACTGACATTTGGGGGGCGGCGACCGCGGCAGCTGGATGTTCTGCTGCCGTGGTCAGCGGTATTTTGGAGGCGGGACCTTCCGCCACCTCTGTCGGGGACGCCATTTTGGGGGCGGGACCTTCCGCCGCCTAGGGCGCCAAAAAGGCTGCCGGCGCTCCTGAACGCATGGGTGCACTTGCAAAATAGCCTTGTAAAAAGAAGTAGCAAGTTGATTTGTCTGTCTCTGAAGATTTCAGTTGTGCTCAGTTTATAGGCTAGCTCCTCAGTTGGCTACGTGATTTAATTATTAACCAATCGAGAGGCGTTTCCTACGTTATTAACCAATGATGTTATCAGCTTGCACTAACTTATTAACTTCTTTGCCGTGAGAATAATCTAAAACTAAATATTTCCACGTCACGCTGTTTAAATAGGAATAGTACCATAGTCAATGAAATGCTGCACTCACTGTACTGTGGCTTTTTTGGGTCATGGCGATTGTTAATTTGGTTCCTGAGCCACAGAGGTCTGAGTATCACTGAATGGAAAGGGAGACACCGGGAGCAGAACTGGCGAGTAATACTGTGTCCTGCTTCATCAGCTACTTTTTTAGAGAACAGCCACATTTTAAGTGATTTGCCTGATATAAACAGAGGGAGTTGATGGCAGGGGTGGGGCTTGAAACCACATCTCCTACCTTTCAGTTCACAACGCTGGCCTTACTCCTGATTTGGTTTGGCGTTTTAGCTTTTGACAATCACTTACTCTATGCTTTCTCTTCCTCCTCCCCTTAATTTATATTTCCGTTGTGTAATGTGAATGTCTCCCTGTGCTATAAGTCACTGCTCGTGCCGGCTCTGGTATTTCATAAAGGAAATAATTAAAATCCCATTGATCTCTGCAGTAGGCTGATTTTTCTGTAAGTTGTCTGCCCTTAGAACTAATACAGAGACACAATGACAATACTTAGAGATAATCTTATCTCACCTGCCTTAGCAATGATATGACAGAGCTGGGAAGGTTTCCATGTGTTTGAGTTTAATACTTGCCTCACTACCAGCTGCCTAGCAGGCAAATAAGGAAATCCTGGAACTGATAGGAACATACTTGCCAATACATCCTTTTCTAACTGGTCTATGGCTGGGTGCCCCACCCAACCCATTCGGAGAGAATCCATGCAATATGTAGATTTAAAACTCAGCCCCTTTCCTGAAGATGGGGTTTTATTAACAGACAAATTAATAAATCAGCTCAAGCCTCCTCCCAGGGCTTGGCTGCTCCTAAGGTTCCTCTCTCAGGACTGCTCAGCCCATACCCTAGGTCAGCATTTCTCAAATCATATCATATCATAGAATCATAGAATCATAGATCAGAAGGGACCAATATGATCATCTAGTCTGACCTCCTGCAAGATGCAGGCCACATTAGCCGATCTCCCCACTCCATTAGCAAGCGACCCCTGCCCCATGCTTCGGAGGAAGGCAAAAAACCTCCAGGGCCACAGCCAATCTACCCTGGAGGAAAATTCCTTCCCGACCCCAAATATGGCGGTCAGCTGAACCCCGAGCATGCGGGCAAGACTCTCCAGCCATACCCTCTAGAAAAAGGTTAAGAATAACATATCATTGACCCATTGTACTATTTACCAGTGTGGCACTTAATTAACCTATTGACTAAGCCCGGTATCCTATCATACCATCTCCTCCATAAACTTATCTAGCTTAGTCTTAAAGTCATGGAGGTCCTTCGCCCCCACTGTTTCCCTCGGTAGGCTGTTCCAGTATTGCACTCCCCTGATAGTTAGAAACCTTCGTCTAATTTCTAGCCTAAATTTCCTAACTGACAATTTATATCCGTTTGTCCTCGTGTCCACATTAGCACTGAGCTGAAATAATTCCTCTCCTTCCCTGGTATTTATCCCTCTGATATATTTAAAGAGTGTAATCATATCTCCTCTTATCCTTCTTTTGGTTAAGGAAAACAAACCGAGCTCCTCAAGTCTCCTTTCATATGACAGGCCTTCCATTCCTCGGACCATTCTAGTGGCCCTTCTTTGTACCTGTTCCAGTTTGAATTCATCCTTCTTAAACATGGGAGACCAAAACTGCACACAGTACTCCAAATGAGGTCTCACCAACGCCTTATATAACGGGACTAGCACCTCCTTATCCCTACTAGAAATACCTCGCCTAATGCATCCCAATACCGCATTTGCTTTCTTAACGGCCACATCACATTGCCTGCTCATGGTCATCCTACGATCAACCAGGACTCCTAGGTCCTTCTCCTCCTCCGTTACTTGCAACTGGTGCGTCCCTAGCTTATAACTAAAATTCTTGTTAGTCATCCCTAAATGCATAACCTTACACTTCTCACTATTGAATTTCATCCTGTTACTAATACTCCAGCTTACAAGGTCATCCAAATCTCCCTGGAGGATATCCCGATCCTTTTCCGAATTGGCAATACCTCCCAACTTGGTGCGGCCACCAGGGGCTTTTCTTGCAGCCACAGCCTCCTGGGCAGTGATTGGGGAGGGGGAAGCAGTGGCCCCTCCCCGGAGGCCCCCATCAGGAATTGGGCCCTACCCCCTTCTGGAGGCACAAACACTGGAGGAGCAGGCAGCCACTGAGTTCCTGGAGGCGGTGGGGTCAGACTTCAGCCCTAGGGTGGCGGGCAGCAGGCTCAGGCCATGGGGCTTTCGGCTACGGACACGCTCCCACTCCCAGGTGTGGGGTTCCGGCCCCCGGGCTCCCCCCCATCACCCCTGGCCCCCCACTGCCTCCCTGCCCACCTCCCCATCCAGGGCTTAATTTGTCCCTCATCTTCAGGGCCAGCTCTGGCTTTTTTTACTGCCCCAAGCAAAAAAACCCAAACAAACGAAAAAAGCAAACCTGCGGGGCGGCCGGAGAGGCAGAGCAAAATACCCGTGCAGGGTGGCTGGAGTGCAGGTGCAGGGGACTCCTGGTGCTGCAGACGTGCCCCGGGCAGTGGGGGGGTGGGAGAGGGAGCGGGGGGGAGAGAGAAGGGGTGCAGCCAGGGCTTCTGCTGCGCCGCCTGTGGGAGGGCTCCGCACTGCTCTGGTTGGCAGGGAGGGAAGGATGCAGGCTGCCCTGCTGGGCTTGCTGCAGCCCTGGCCCCAGCTGGGGCAGACGGAGCGCGCAGCCCACTCCCAGCAGGGCGCTCCCCTCCTGCGCGCCACTGCCCCTTACAGGGCGACCGGAGCGGCGAACCAAAAAGAAAAAAGAAAAAAAAGGATTTGAGGGGATGCCGCCCCTTAGAATCTGCCACCCCAAGCACGAGCTTGCTCGGCTGGTGCCTGGAGCCGGCCCTGCTCATCTTGCCAGGGCTGAGTAAATCTGCTGTGAAAAGTGATATTTGTATGTTTGTTAATATCACTTTTCACAGCAGACTTAGCAGCTAGCTACTAACATACAAGTATCACTTTTCACAGCGGCAGGCTTACTAGCTAGCACGTCTTAAAAAAACACTAAAAAAGCAAAAGAAACGACAACAAAAAAGACAAGAACGTGCTTTGCTTATTTGTGTTTCTATTCTGTTTAGGTCCAGTAAAGAATAAATTGTACATTATTTTTATTATTGGGTCTGCAAAAAGACCCTATATAAATAAATTACAATGACTTGGACGTGTGTATGTCCATATTTATTTGTTTTTCCTAAAGTTAATTAAGTATTTTAGGAAAAATTGTCAGAGCGGCCACCAGCAAGAGGTGGGGGCTGCACTTTGAGGCCACTAACAAATTTGTCGTGACCTGTCCTAGATCCTCTTGCTAGAGAACCACCAGAGGTGGCTCCAGGCACCAGCACGCCAAGCGTGTGCCTGGGGCGGCAAGCCATGGGGGGCGCTCTGCCGCTCGCCGCGAGGGTGGCAGGCAGGCTGCCCTCGGCGGCATGCCTGCGGAGGGTCCGCTGGTCCCGCGGCTTTGGCGGACCTCCCGCAGGCGTGCCGCCGAATCCGCGGGACCGGGGACCTCCCGCAGGCAAGCCGCCGAAGGCAGCCTGCCTGCCGTGCTTGGGGCGGCAAAATACCTAGAGCCGCCCCTGAGAACCACCATGTGGAGTAAGGAACCACCTTCCTCGGTTGCTTACTGGAACATTTAACATGTTCTCTATGGGATCAACACGTACTAAATGGCTGCGATGCCTCTGGCAAACAGTGGTGTGCTGGTGCATGAGCTTATCTTTCCAAACATTCGAGTCTGATTTTTAAGTGACAGGTTTTTTTTGTTTTTGTTTTTTTGGGGGGGGTCTTAGCCAGGGGCGGCTCTACAAAGTAGGCTGCCCCAAGCAGCGGCGCGCCGCGCGCCGCCCCCCCCCCCCCCGCGGGGGCCCTCCCCTTCCTCCGGCATCCTGGGAGGGGGGCGCGCGGCGGCTCGCTCCGCCGCCGCCGCGCGGCATGCCGCAGGGTCCGGGCTCCGCGCTCGGCGGCGGGCCCTGGCATGGCGGAGGCGAGCCAAGCCAAATGCCGCCCCTCCCAGGATGCCTGCCCCGCCCGCTGGCCTGCTTGGTAGGGTCTTAGCTCATTTTAAATCCATTTCTTACCTGTCCATTTGATCTATTTTTAATCCTCATAACCTTACTAGAGAATCCTTCCTTCCCCTCAGTCTGAACACTCCTGTATGTTGGAGAAGGGGACTATGTGAGGTTGAAGAATTTAACCCCAAATCTCAAACCCATAATTCATGACTGATCCCCACCCTTTAAATTCCAATAAAATAACATTTATGGGGGAGATTTTCCAAAGCATCTATGGGATTTAGGGGCATAAATGTCACTGACAGACAATGGGACTTATGCGCCTAAATCCCTTAGGTGCATGGGAAACTCTCCTTTTACAACAACTAATCCCCATAAACAAAGGGGATGATTCTCACTTACTTGTGCTTGGCTTAGGGGGTGAGGACTTTAAATGCTCTTTGCACTTTCTGCACTCGGGGGCTGTTCCGGACCCTGCCAAGCCCCTGGTGTAGGTCAGAGCAGTCTTAGGGCTGCTCTAACATAAACTTTGTTCCCATGGGTCCGTAGATGTCATTGGAGGAAGAAAACAGCCATGCCATTACCCTGATACACCCTTGTGATGGAAGCAGAGCCGGGTAGAATCCTTACACCAGCTGTATTTTTGGGTGGAAGGCGGGGGGGACCATGGGGGTGGATTTTCACCCCTTCAGGTCTTCCTTACAATGCTGTCAAAGGTGTCCTTGGCCTAACTGAGAGCCTTGTCTAAGACACAAGCTGAACTGTCAGACCAATAGTAATGGTCGGCCTTGTTCCCTCGCCCACTCTTGTCCTGAGTCACGCAGAGTTCTCACTGCATGATTCCTCCTGGGGGAGCAGGGTTTGCGGTCATGACGAAGGACAGGATCTCTCAGCCTCTGATGTGATCGCTGCCGGCTGGAGTAGCCTCACCCACACACCACCCAAAACGTGCTCTGGAACCATGCAAGATTGTGGCTCCAGTGATGCGGTTTGGGCCGTTCCCTTCTACATCAGCAATGCGATGGCTTCGGACAGGGCAGGGAAAAGCCAGTGATGCTGGAGCATGCCCAGCAGCAGGTTTATTCCATGATAAGCTGCAAGCCCCCGGGCGTGTGGAATTCCATGGTGGGGCTCCGTTCAAAAGAGATGCAATCGCTCACCCCTGTGCTCATATGAACCACGAGATGGCCCCTAATGCGACCACGTTTACCCGGAATCTGCTACCCAGGAGACCCTTTCTCAAGAGCCAATGGCAGAATCCACCACATGGGCTCACTGGCTTGTTAGTTCTAAGCCGGCTGGTTTACCCTGCTGCTCCCAGAGTTGCTTATGTGCGTAACCTGTTTTCTCTTCCCATAGTGGTATTTCCTGTCCTGCAGCGGCTGAGTCATGCTGCCAGGATCAGAGCATCTTTTCTCCTCGGCTTCATGCAGAATTAGATCTGGAAGTTTCAAAACAGCAGGGTCATTAGGGTAACATTGCTCAATTGTTCGCTCTCTTCGGGATTCAGCTCTGTTCCCTCCCTTGCGCTGCTTCACTTAGCAGCAGAAGAAAAAAACCCAAACTTTTGTAGTGATAATCAGGATGGTCCATTTCAAACAGCTGACAAGAAGTAATTGAGTTACAGTAGGGGGAATTCCTAATGGACCATCCTGATTATCACTACAAAAGTTTTTTTTTCTCTTGCTGATAATATCCCACCTTAATCGATTAGTCTCATTAGAGTTGATATGGCACCCCCCATTTTTTCATGTTCTCTGTGTATATACATATATCTTCCTACTGTATTCTCCACTGCATGCATCTGATGAAGTGGGTTTTAGCCCACGGAAGCTTATGCTCAAATAAACTTGTTAGTCTTTAAGGTGCTACAAGTGCTCCTTGTTCTTTTTGCTAAATAGTTTTAGTTCACTTAGTAATCTCTTCAGAATAACAAGGAAATGGCTCCCTCTGAGGGTGCATCTTCTCTAGCTCATATGGTGCTTTCTTACCATTGGCTAACACATGGTAACTAACGTGTGTTAAAATCCTAGTGAGGACAAGACAGTTTGTCATTTTTCACGTGTGTCAGCAGGTCGAGGTAAAGACTGTTGAGGAGTCTGGGCTTTAAGTTGACTTGTAAACACACACATGTGAAAACTACAAACTTCCTTGTCTTCACTAGGATTTTAACTCGTGTCAGTTACCATGTTAGCTAACATGAGGTAAGAACGCACCTTTATTCCTAGTGAAGACAAGGCCTGAGGGTGGTGCCCATAGCCCAGCTCTAAGCTAAATCTTTCTGCTTTGTTGCTTTTCCCAAACACAATAGGTTTAACATTATCTTGCACGTTAGCCCGTCTCCTCTGATCTCTGTGGCCTTGGTGGTTGTTTGGCTCCCTGCTATCACTGATTTTGGTTTTAAGACATTGTGAAAATGTGGTGGGGCTGGTTGTGGTGAGGACGGTGGGTTTGTTTTTTAATCCCGCAAAACAAAAACAATTTCAAGATTTTCCACGTTCCCCCTTCCCCCATTTTTAACCAGCTCTATCTGCTGCCTGATGGAATCACTTATGCTTGTGCAAAGCGAGTGTGCGAGAGTGGAGGGTTCTAAGTTGGTAGCATTTTACCCACGCTTTGCACGGCACTAGTGTGAGTAATGATAAAAGACAACGCCACACGAGGCACTGGAAGCTCAGGCCCTGGGTTGAATTCTGGGGCTGGGTCAATTTCATAACATCATAGAATGGTGGGACTGGAAGTGACCTCGAGAGGTCATCTAGTTCGGTCCCCTGCACACAAGGCAGGATTAAGTATTATCTAGACCATCCCTGACAGGTGTTTGTCCAACTTGCTCTTAAAAATCTCCAATGATGGAGATTCCACAACCTCCCTAGGCAATTTAGTCCAGTGCTTAACCACCCTGACAAGAAGTTTTTCCTAATGTCCAACCTAAACTGCCCTTGCTGCAATTTAAGCCCATTGCTTCTTGTCCTACCCTCAGAGGTTAAGGAGAACAATTTTTCTCCCTCCTCCTTGTAACAACCTTTTATGTACCTGAAAACTGTTATCACGTCCCCTCTCAGTCTTCTCTTCTCCAAACTAAATAAACCCAATTTTTTCAATCTTCCCTCCTAGCTCATGTTTTCCAGACCTTTAATCATTTTTGTTGCTCTTCTCTGGACTTTCTCCAGTTTGTGCACATCTTTCCTGAACTGTGGTGCCCAGAACTGGACACAACACTCCAGCTGAGGCCTAATCAGCGCAGAGTGGAGGAGAAGAATGACTTCTTGTGTCTTGCTCACAACACTCCCGCTAATACATCCCAGAAAGTTTGCTTTTGTTTGCGGCAGTGTTATCAGGGACGGCTCCAGGCAAGAGCAGAGCAAGCAGCTGCTTGGGGCTGCCAATACAAAGGGGCGGTGCTCCGTCCCGCTATTGGGGCTGCACATCCGGCGGGAATTCGGTGGTGGTTCCCTCAGTCCCTCTCTTCCTCTTTGAGCTGCCGAAGTGCCACAGAAGAATGGAGCGTGATTGACCTGCCGCCAAAGTGCTGCCGATCGTTTTTTTTTCTGCTTGGGGTGGCACAAAACCTGGAGCCGGCCCTGAGTGTTACACTGTTGACTCATATTTAGCTTGTGACCCCCTACATCCCTTTCTGCAGTGCTCCTTCCTAGGCAGTCATTTCCCACTGTGTGTGTGTGCAACTGATGGTTCTTCCCTAAGTGCAGTACTTTGCATTTGTCCTTAGTGAATCTCATCCTATTTACTTCAGATCATTTCTCCAGTTTGTCCAGATCATTTTGAATTTTAATCCTGTCCTCCAAAGCACTTGCATCCCCTCCCAGCTTGGTATCATCCGCAAACTTTACAAGTGTTACAAGCAGGGCCGGCTCCAGGCACCAGCTTAGCAAGCAGGTGCTTGGGGCGGCCACTCCAGAGAGGGGCGGCTCGTCCAGCTATTCGGCGGCAATTCGGCGGAGGGTCCCTCGCTCCTGCATGGAGCGAAGGACCTCCCGCTGAATTGCTGCAGGTCACGATTGTGGCTTTTTTTTTTTTTTTTTGGCTGCTTGGGGCGGCAAAACCCCTGGAGCCGGCCCTGGTTACAAGGTTATCTAAATCCTTGAGGAAGATATTGCTTCCTTCAAGGGTGGATATGTAGGTTCCCACCTGATGTGTGGGGCCTTGGGCTGCGCCCTTAAAAGCCATGGTTCTGTCTTAGCTAAGGTTCCCAGGGTGTGTTTTGTTAAAGGAGAGGTTTTCCACTGTCTGCTTGGCCACAATTTCCCAAGGCTGCCCAGAGGATTCAGGGGGCCTGGGGCAAAGCGGGGGAGCTGCGGCGCTTGTACTCACCCGGCGGCGGTCCGGGTCTTTGGCAGCACTGAAGGGCCCCCTGCCGCCGTAATACCGCTGAAGACCTGGACCGCCGGGCCAGGGCTCGCAGTGCCCCTGTAGGGCCCAGGGCAAATTGCCCCACTTGCCCCCCTCCCCCCGGGCAGCCCTGCAATTTCCCCCTGGGCAGTGCTGTTCAATGTGCCTCACAAGCTGACTGCTGCCCTTCACGCAAAAGGAGGCTGCTGCCTGCGTTTCAGTGGCACGGTGGTTAATAGGGACTGAAACCGTTCGGTTCCTTCCGCATGCTATAAAAATGGAAAATGTTATTTTATTATAAAAATGCCCATTTCCTTTCATTAATTAATTCTCATGTAGACTGTCACTTCCAGGGCGCCAGGCTCTCAAGAGCTCAATAAAGATGATAAATGGATCTGCCCACCCCTTCGGCCAAACTTTCCCCCTTCTTCCAGGCCTAAGCCCCAGTCACCTCTCTCCAAATCTGTTATCCCCTGTAGCAAAACTCCAGGGCTAGAATAGTGGGGAGGCGGGTGAGGTGGGGGGAGGGTTTGCTGGTCAGGACTGAGTGGCAACGGCAGAGCTGTAGGGGGCCCAGGACTCGAGTAACAGAAGACACCAGGACAGAGAAAAACTAGGACAGGATTGAGGAGCATTGGCAGAGCTGCATGTGGGGAGCGTGGGGCTGGGGTAGCAGGGGCTGCGGGTCGGGAGTGAGGAGCATTGGCAGAGCTGCGTGTGGGGAGCGTGGGGCTGGGGTAGCAGGGGCTGCGGGTTAGGATTGAGTAGGGTTGCCAACCCTACAGGATTGGCCGGGAGTCTCCAGGAATTAAAGATGAACCTCTAATTAAAGATTACATCATGTGATTAAGTCTCCAGGAATATGGCCAACCAAAACTGGCAACCCTAGGATGGAGGGGCAGCGGCAGCACTGGGTGGGAGACCTGGCTGTTGGGAGCTGCACAATCTTCTTGTCACCAGGACAGCCTGACATGGGGGGACAGGCCCTGAAGTGGGGGGGCGCGTGTGTGCATGGGGGTGTCTAACAGGCAGCCAGCTGGCTGCCATCCGCCCAGGCCAGTGTCCACCCGCCGCGGCTCTGTTCTGAGCCCGTCGGCCCTCAGCGGCTCGCCGCGCCTCCCAATTTAACACAAAGAGGGTCTAAACATCAGTCGCCCTGGGGTGCAGCGGGAGAGTTTGACCCACGGGTGCAGGCCCCCCACATTAGGCCCTGAGCTGGGCACGGCTAGCTAGGGTGACCAGCTAGAAAGTGTGAAAAATCGGGACGCGGGTGGGGTGGGGGAAAATCCCAAATATTGGGACTGTCCCTATAAAACCAGGACAACTGGTCACCCTCCGGCTAGCTGGGGGCTGGGTCAGCTGGGGAGCCCATGGAGCAGAGACACTGCACGGGCAGGGGGCCTGATCCTGCCGGTGTAAATCCGGAGTGACACCGGAGTCGCTCCGGCGCAAAGCGGGAACGAGCCGCTTCCCAGCTGGGGGCCTCTGACGCGGGCCGCCACCGCCTGCTGCTGCTCCTGAATATTCATCGCGCCGGCCGGGGCCGGGAGCCAAGCGGCCCCGCAGACGGGGGCGGGCCGCGGCGCGCTGCCATTGGCTGCCGGGGCGGCTCCTGGCTCGGGGAGCAGCCCGGGGTTCGGCCGGGAGCGGAGGCAGAGGTGGCGGGGGGGGGGGACCCGCAGCTCGGCCGGGTTCCGTGCACGGGCTCAAGCGGGGCTGGGAAAGCTGCGAGTGGATGAGACCCCTCCCCGCCCCCCCGGCCTTTGGGAGCTGGCAGGGGGAGGAGAGACAGAGGAGACACACGAGTGTGTGTGCGTGTGCAAGGAGCGCTCTGCCTTGTCAAGCGGAGCACGGGCTGCTGCTGCTGCGAGCCTGCTGCTGGCTAACATCACAACAAAGGCTGGCGTGTAACCGGGGTAAGTGGCCGCTCCGATTCCCTCCTGCTGCTTTCCTGGGTTAGATGTGGCAATGCCCATTGCATGTATGGCAACAAGCCCCCCCCCGCCCCCCAAGAAAACAGACAGCTCGACCGGCTGCTCCTCCAGCTAAGGAATGGCCCCCAGAGCCCAGCCCCTGGCTTGAAAATCCTGCTCAGCCGCAGGATTTGGGGGGGCGAGGCTGTGACCGCCCTTCTGCCCACGCTGGGAATCCAGACGCAAAGCCGGGGGAGATGTAACCTTTCCCCAGGTCAGCGCAAACGGCTGGCCCTGGCAGGGCTGCAGTGGATAGCTAGCCCCAGCCCTGCTGGGTGGAATCAGGCCTGTCCCAGGGCAGGGGAGGGGGGACGAAGGGGGATGGCTGCATGGATGGTTGCATCTTTTTCGGGTAAGGTCGCCTCTTTCCTGCTATTGTGGGCAAAACTCCCGGCCAAGCGGTGGTGGTAATGAGGGCCTGGCAGATCCTCCCCCGGGGGTGGTTAATTAAAATGTTGCAAACACTGAGGTTGGGCGAGGAAAGGGGAAGGCTCAGAAAAATAGCGATAATTTTTTATCACAATCTCTGAAAGTTTCCGTGTCCTTTGAATACTGATAGACAGTGCCAGGTCAGCTGCGTTTGCCCAGGCAGGATCTGCTCTACAGCCAGAACGTGTGGAAGCTTTTCCGTGCTAATCCATCCGCGGGCCTCAACCTTATCCCAGGGAGCTCACCTGTAGGGCTCAGAGGGGAGTTCAGTTTCCATGGCCCAGTGTGGCCTTGGCCTTGGCCTTTCTGCGGAGCCTGCCAAGGAGAGGCCACATACCACTAAGGGCTGGTCTATGCACAGGTTTTGTACTGGGTTAACTATGTCAGTGAGGGGAGTGATTGTTTTTAAATGCAATAGTTAAATCGGTACCGTCCCTAGCACAGGGTAGAGGTGCCTTATCGTGGTTGAATTTATGCTCCTAAATGTACAGGAATTAAGGTCTAAAAATGTTATTAAAGTTAATGTTTAAAATGAAATAGACACAAGATAAGAGGGAAGGTGCTGTACATCTGGGGTCAGGCTCGAGTTATGAGGGATTACAGGGATCGGTTACAAGGTTCACGAGATACAGACATATCACGTAACCGGTATTGACCCGGATTGGGGTATGGGAGTTTTTAAAGTGTCAGTGGATAAGTGGGCTCGGGAATGCCACCCATGGAATGTATTAAGATCAGTGTAGAGGTGCCTTATCGTGGTCGAATTTAGGATCAGTGTAGCACACTGGCTCTCAGACTTTGTACTGGTGACTCCTTTCACACAGCAAGCCTCTCAGTGCGACCCTCCCTTATACATTAAAACACTGTTAAATATATTTAACACCATTATAAATGCTGGAGGCAAAGCGGGGTCAGGGTGGAGGCTGACAGCTCGCGACCTCCCAGGTAATAACCTCGCGACCCCCTGAGGGGAGTGGCAGTGACCCCCAGGAGTAGTGAATAAGTCCATGGGTGGGGTGTGTCCCTCGGTTCGTCAGGGAAGGAAGTGGGTTATTTCCCTGGTCGGTGGTCTCGGTTACTCGAGCTGGACACAGTGTAAGGAAAGGAGACGGTCTGGCCCTGTGAAGTCAGGGGGGCGAGGTTCTGCTTTGCTTCAGCCTGGGGTGGCAGAATCTGGCCCTCGAGGACGAAGGAGAGGACTGCCGGAAGAACACACTGCTTGTGAACTGTGCCTTTCTCAAGGCCTCCTCACTTCGCCCTTTCCCGTCTCAGCGCTGCTGGTGCAAGAGCCTTCTTCCCTGTATCTCCTGCTGCCTGGAGCAGACTCCCTGTCTATCTCCCTGCCTTGCCAACTCCCCATTTCTTGTCACTCTCTTCTGGTCACATTTTTGCTCCCTTGCTCTGTAGCACGCTTGTCACATGTACAGTGTATCATAAAAGCATAAGACTGGGTCACACCAAAGGTCCATCTATCCCAGTGTCTTGTCTTCCGACAGTGGCCAATGCCAGGTGCCCCAGAAGGAATGATCAGAACTGGTAATCGTCAAGGGATC
Source organism: Mauremys reevesii (assembly GCF_016161935.1). Taxonomy (NCBI): domain Eukaryota; kingdom Metazoa; phylum Chordata; order Testudines; family Geoemydidae; genus Mauremys; species Mauremys reevesii. The sequence continues at coordinate 4,349,373 of NC_052643.1, forward strand.
CATCCCCTGTCGCCCATTCCCAGCTTCTGACAAACAGAGGCTAGGGACGCCATTCCTGCCCATCCTGGCTAATAGCCATTGGTGGACCTATCCTCCACAAACTCTTACCAATCTCCTGTTAATGTTCCACCATTAGTTTAAGTGGACCTTTGTTCAATACCTTAATGTTCCTTTTCCTGACAACTTTATCTCAACATTCCTCATTCCTGCTTAAAAGGAACATAGAACATTTATTTAATTCATTTTACTTTTACAATATAATTCACTCTACTTTCACAACATCCAGTTATGTGTTAATAGCACCATGCCCCGAGATCTGCCTATGCTTCTCCATAACTGCTCACCTTTTGGTTAGAGTTTAGCATGATTTAATACAGCAGGAAGATGAGATTAAAAACACTCAAAGTTGTTGCTGGAACCAGCTGCAAACGTGGTTTAAGATACTGGTGCTTTTTCATAGATTATAAAGTCAGAATGGATCACTGGGATCACTGATCTGACCTCCTCCATAACAGGCCATAGATCTTCCCTGAAATAATCCCTGTTTGAACTAGAGCAGAGCTCTTCGAAAAACATCCAGTCTTGATTTAAAAGTTTCCAGTGATGGAGATTCCACCCCAAGCCTTGGTAAATTGTTCCAATGGCTGGTTGCCCTTGCTGTTAAAAAATTACACCTTATTTCTAGTCTGAATTTGTCTAGCTTCAACGTCCAGCCACGGGATCTGGTTGGTATTGAAACACCTCTGAGATCTCGCTCTGTATTGGATCCTTTTAATGTTACTTACAAAGTTAACCAAATTAATGCCACTGGAGGAAGGAGGGTGGGGGAAAGATGAAACTGGCTTCTAAAAATCTTGCAGTGCTAAAGGAGCCTTATCAAAGTGCATGGGTTAAACTCTGGACCTAGCTGCTGTGGCTGTAACTTACATCTGTTCACCAAAGGTGAAATTCAGCCCTGCGCAGACAGCCAGCGTGATGCCCAGCCATAAATAAAACCCTGTTTTGAGGGCTTAAACGGGAACAGCTGATTCATAGGCCTTGTGCCAACCCACTCTGCCAGGGCTGATTTCCCACTCCAAAGTCACCCAGCGCTGGATCCACAGCCCATTGAACGCGCAAAGAGTTTTGGAAAAAATGCTGCACTATTATTTTTAAAAATTACTCACCAGGCCTGCACTTGTGACGAGCAATGTGACAATAATAGATCAGTGGACTGAAGTGAGCACGTGCAAGCTAAAACAGTGCAAAACCTGGTGTCTTTCAGGGTACGGGCCAAGGTAAATATTTTCTCATGGGCATCTGAAAATAGGGTGAGCAGGGAATTGTAAGTGCAGGGAATTATTGGAGAGGGATTTGTGGTCGGTTATCGTAAATTAATGAATTTAGGCACACAGGTCAGAGCCTCAAAGGTACTTAGTTTCCTAACTTCCATTGATTTCAAATAGTTTCAATGGAAGTTAGGGGCCTACATACCTTTGAGAGTCTGGGCCCTAGCGCATATGGCTAGAGATGCCCTTTGTAGAATTTTTATGAATCAAAATAAATAAGCACCCTACAATAACAACCCGGTAGAGTGTCTATGTAAGAGAGGAAAACCCGTGTGGAGGGGATGAAACAGGTTTTACATTTCAAGCTTCCAAAGAATTATTGCAATGAAACCCCAGAAAACTGTTTTGAAATGGCCAGGAGTACTTTTGATGGTAGCACTTTAAGAGGGGGAGGGATAACTCAGTGGTTTGAGCATTGGCCTGCTAAACCCAGGGTTGTGAGTTCAATCATTCAGGGGGTCACTTAGGGATCTGGGGCAAAAATTGGCCCTGCTAGTGAAGGCAGGGGGCTGGACTCATGACCTTTCAAGGTCCCTTCCAGTTCTAGGAGATTGGTCTGCCTCCTATTTTTATTTATTTTATATTAAACAATCGCATGATATCAGAGCGTGAGGACAGTACAGGAATGGAGAGGAGTCAAGCCCTTATTTCTAATGAGGACCCTGCTTTTTAAATAGTCAGATTGCCAGGTACCAAGTGGGGGACAGACTGGCCAACATTAGCCTGTGTCTCTCCTGCTGAGGAAGTGCCTTACAAAGAAAAAAGCTGAACACAAGGGGAACAGCAAAGACAAGGAGGTGGGGACTCTGGAGCAGAGCCATCTGCTCAGGGGGAATCCCTGAGGACTGGATAATCAATCCAAGGCAAGTAGCCGGGCAGAGACAACTGTGATCAGCTCATCGGCTGAATGGCTGAATGAGTGTATCTCAGGACCTGATGATGGCAGAAGCCATCGGGGTTTAGGGCCCGATCCACAGCCGAGGGCGAGTCTTTTCATTAGTTTCTGGGAGCTTTGGATCACCTCGGGGCTGGGGGAAAAGGGGATGGGCACGTGCCCCGAGGGCAGGAGTTAAGAAGATGCATGTGAGTCCTGTGGCGTGTCTGACTCTGCATCCCACTGTGGTACCTGCACAAATGCTGAGTGAAAGAGCTTTGAACGGTGGAACTATGCTGGGTGCAGCACCCGCTGGTCCGTGACATGCACCCCAGGAGCTTCCAAAAGGGATTCTGGGAGAATCGTCAGCTCCTGCGTGCTCCAGCAACGACTCCCTCCCCTCCTATCCCCACTCCACTGTGCCTCCATCTTGCAGGGCAGATTTCCGCCCTGTCAATTTGAGCCTGTAAATGCAGGATCTGCAAGTCCTGTTTAGGTGCGAGCCCGGCTGATCTCTGATGGGTTTTGCCCCACCAAGGCAGGTTCACCCAGAAGAGCTTTTAATGCAGAAAGCCGGGGAAAGTAGCTTTCCTGGCGGTGGTATAGCTGCATCGACGCTCTCCAGCTGAGAGCGGGGTCCCAATGTTTACGTACAGTGCCTAGCACGTAGTGAGAGATGGTCCCTGCCTCGAATAACCTCCAGTCTACACAGACAAAAAGGGTGGGAAGGAGGAATATGATTAGTCTCCAGGCACAGAGGGATTAAGTGATTTACCCATGCCACAAAACCCTCCCATAGTCTTGTCCGATTGGCACAGCTCGGGGGAAGCCCAGGACTAGAACGACAGGGGGTGCTGTCGGTCAGGACTGAGGGTGCCTAGGCCCAGTTTTTATATTGCTGACCCCTGCAACACTGTGTCTGGCTCCCGCAATAGGTTTCAAAATCAAGACCGAAGGCTTCCTGTTTTCAGCGGGAGTTCAGGGTGGGGTTTGCATGCACGCTCAGCGTTGGCCTTGCGCTCTTTCCCGCTGGAATCAACAGTTGACAATGGTGGGCTCGGAGTTCGGCCAAGCCTGTGTTTGTATTCACGGGGGGCGGAATTCCCCTCTGTACAAGGCCTTCGTGCCATTCAGGTTCTGCCTCAGACTGTGGGGCTGTACCATGTAAGACAGGTTTCCAAGCTAGGGTTCGCAACGCCTAGTGATCGGTGAAGGCTTTGGCAGGGATGTGGATTGTGCCGTGTGTTTTTACCCCCAATGCATGTGACACACTCCTCCCCCCCAACTCAGGAAGAAGCCCTGGGGTTCAGAAAGTCTGAGATCCTCTGATAGGCAGCATGATCTAGATGGCATAATCGAGTTGTGCTTTGAGTGTCACTTAGAACACGATAGGAGCCTTTTCTTTCCTTTGTGAGCAAGAAGATGTTTAGGGCCTGGGAGAAATGTGCATTTCCAGTCTGAGGTTCAACTGCGAAAGGCTCACCACGGCTCCATGTCTGTTCTGTTTATCTGCGATCGATGGGCTGGGCTTCGATGCCAGGGGCTGGATTTTAAACCCTGGCCGCCGAGGCTGTGCATACAGCTGTTTGTAGTTGTACCAGTGCGTGCACACCCATGTGGCTCGCACGGTATTTGTGTGTGCACACATGAGGATGGTGCACTGACCTGAGTCACAGGCACAAAAGGGGCGTGCATCCAAGTTTGGCACGTGAACTCCAGCGTGTGTGTGTGTGTGTGTGTGTGTGAGATTGTATGAAATTTCTTCTTGCTAGGCTCTGTGCACCACTATGAACTCCCCAAGAACTTGGGACTATCACAAACCTCACCGCTTTCCGTTCCCCGTGCAAGGCAGACTTCTCCGACCTTTCCTTCTCTATTATAAACACACAGCAAGGGCTGTATGTAACAGATAACAGTCAGCCCGCCCCTACCGAAACCGGACACGCCACTCCACACCTTTCTGCCCCTGGGGAGAGGAGAAAACAAACAAGTGACAGATGGATAGTCCTGTTGCTCAGTGCAGCGTTGGAAGGCACTCAGATATTATGGGGATGAGTGTGGTGTAACAACAGATATAGAATAGAACAGAACTTGCTTCGAGCAGGGGCAGATTTCACCAGGGGATACGCAGACATGGAAGCTTGAGGGAAATGTGACCTCATGAGCAGTGAAACCAATGTGTAAATATTGGTGTCCATTAGCTGTCTCTACCTTTCTGTGGCCTTCTGTTTAGCTTCCTATCAAACTTTAAAGGTCACATGGTTTTTTACTTGGCTGGCAATTGAAACCCGAGAGTTTTTCTGCCCCCTTTTCACTGTGTTTTCCGAGCTGATGGTGGTTACCGGGGACTGCACTGTGGAATGGCTGGCTCGGTCAGGCTGGCCAATGTTTGCTTAACGTCACAACTATTTTCTTGGCTTCGGCTGCTGTGCAGCTTCAATCATGCGGGTAATGGATGGTGAAAAACAACAGGCTGTGCTGGGGATTTGAACCGCTGCTGCTTCTGGAAAAGGCCTGAGACAACAAACTAGTTTTGTGGCAAATGCAGGATGAATTTTCTCTGGGGTGGTTAGGAGCAGCTGTAGCCCCATCCCCCCTACAAAGGCTCAGTGGCCCATAAGCAGGCTGTGCAGATGTTACGGAGAGGGGGCTGCTTCTGATTCTCTTTCTTTCCTCCCCCCGCAGTTGCTTTCACTTGCTCTACGGCGTCTTTAAACCAAGAGTGGGTGGGTGTCTTTCTCAGAGGTCTGCTCTAGCTCAGCCAGAAGTTATGGGCTTCATGCAGGGATTAGTGGGTGAGGTTCTTTGGCCGGGGTTGTGCAGGAGCTCAGACTAGATGATGACAATGGTGCCTCCTGGCTTTAGAAAGCTATGACGCTCTGCTGCTTTACCATCTAAGGAATCCTCCCACCTCTGCCAGCCCACTTTTTCTGCCGTCATCCTGATCTGAGTGTGTACTGCCTCCTCGTGGCCGGCAGGAGGCGCTCTAACCGCGCTATTGTCACGGCGCCGTGTGGCAGGCAGCCAGGCAGGGGAGCAGCTTCAGAAACTTGCCAGCAGTAATAACTCAGCTTGATCCTGGGCGTTGTTAGTGAGCTCCACGGTGGGGACAGATCCTGGTCTCCCTCCTGGGTGAATTCACTCAGGGCTCCATTCTGCCCCATGCTGAGCAGTGCCTTACTATGCACCTCACTCCATTGGGACAGATTCTGCCTCCTTTCCCTGCTTGGCAAACAGCGCCAGTCATTTCCAGGGGCTGAGCAAGGGACACGGTGTGAGAAAAGGAGACGGTCTGGCCCTGTGAAGTCAGGGGGGCGAGGTTCTGCTTTGCTTCAGCCTGGGGTGGCAGAATCTGGCCCTCGAGGAAGAAGGAGAGGACTGCTAGAAGAACACACTCCTTATGAACTGTGCCTTTCTCGAGGCCTCCTCACTTCGCCCTTTCCCGTCTCAGCGCTGCTGGTGCAAGAGCCTTCTTCCCTGCATCTCCTGCTGCCTGGAGCAGACTCCCTGTCTATCTCCCTGCCTTGCCAACTCCCCATTTCTTTTCACTCTCTTCTGGTCACATTTTTGCTCCCTTGCTCTGTAGCACGCTTGTCACACGTACAGCATATCATAAGAGCATAAGAATGGCCAGACTGGGTCAGACCAAAGGTCCATCTATCCCAGTGTCTTGTCTTCCGACAGTGGCCAATGCCAGGTGCCCCAGAGGGAATGAACAGAACAGGTAATCATCAAGGGATCCATCCCCTGTCGCCCATTCCCAGGTTCTGGCAAACAGAGGCTAGGGACACCATCCCTGCCCATCCTGGCTAATAGACGTTGGTGGACCTAGCCTCCATGAACTTATCTAGTTCTTTTTTTGAACCCTGTTATAGACTTGGCCTTCACAACATCCTCTGGCAAGGAGTTCCACAGGTTGACTGAATGTTGTGTCCCCCTCTAGTGGCTGATTGAAATAGTGAATAACCGCCTACTACTGCTCCTAGCTTATGGAGTTAACTCCTTTAGCTCAAGTGCTCTGGTGCCGAAGATCCTAAGGGTTGAACTCTGCTGATGTCCTTGTGTTGAGGTAGCATCTAGGAGCTCTAATCATGAACCAGGACCCCATGGTGCTAGGTCCTATACAAACACAGAACGAAGAGATGGTTCCCTACCCAGGGAGCTGACAATCTATGTATCAAGGGATGACAGATGGATGCAGGCAGACGGGGGAGCCCAAGGAAACAGTGAGACAGTACGGTTAGCAGGACAGGCGGTGCTCGCAGCAGACCCGCAGCCGAATGAACCATTGCCAAGTGTTTTGTAAACATCGCGGCAAAGGAGAATTTTAAGGCAGGAGCTGCAGGACAGAGGTAGCTTTGCCGATGCTTACGGGAAATGCTTCCCAAGGGTGAGGGGCAGCCTGGGAGAAAGCACAACATTTAACAAGTTGTCGATGGAGGCTGGCATGGGCTGGTCGGAGGAGAGAATCAACCTCTTGATAACAAAAGATATGATAGGTAGAGAAGCAGTGGGGCTAGACAAGCAGTGATTGGCCTAATGACTGGATGCTATAATTAATCCATCCACCACACAATGCCACCCAATAAAACTCTACCTGGCCCTCTCTTTCATCAGTGGTAGAACCTCCGAGTTACGAATGGCGGTTGTTTGAAACTCTGAAATGTTCGTAACTCTGAACAAAAAGTTATGGCGAGTCTTTCAAAAGTTTACTAGGCAGAAGAAAAATGCAGCTTTTAACCATCTTAATTCGAATGAAAGCAGCACAGAAACAGTTTCCTTACCTTGCCAAATCTTTTTTTGAAACGTTCCCTTTATTTTTTTCGTAGTTTACGTTTAACACAGCACTATTTGCTGTTTTTTGTCTCTGCTGCTGCCTGATTGTGCACTTCCAGTTCCCCATGAGGTGTGTGGTTGACTGGCCAGTTTGTAACTCTGGTGTTCGTAACTCTGAGGTTCTACTGCACTGAGTCCTGTATTTGGGCTACTTGGGGTTTCAAATTACCCGGTAACTTGAGAATCTCACCTAAATCTCCTTTGCTGCAGACTAAGCCCATTACGTCTCGCGTATCTCTAGCACACCTGTAATAATGATGAATTTTCAAAGAACAATCGGTGGTTTTGGCTAAACAACTAACCATTCAGGTTCAGCTAAGCATCTCTAATCAGTCTATTTCGACTAGACATATGACTTCCTCTTTGGTTTCAAAAAATCAGGCTGAAAATCTCAAGAGAACAGACTCCTTTGTGAGATTTCAAGAGCCTTCCCGCTTCTGACCTTCAGGCCCAGATCGCTCAGGAATAGCAGTTTTCCCCCTGGTGCTTCACCGCCTCTGGTTTTAAATCCTGGTTGATGCAAGGAGGTGCAGAAGCACATGAAAATGGGGTGTGTGTATGTGTGTGTGTGTGACCTAACTCCACCTTAGTGAACCTCAAAGTATGTAAGTTTCAAGTGAAAGATCAGGACAGGTCCCATTTTACTGATGGAACTAGTGTGTTCATAGTTGTTGGCTGTCTTGGGATTGGCATCTCTATTTGCCGACTTGGTCTTTGGAACAAGGCAAAAAAACAGACTGTGCCGGTCTAGATTATGATGATTGTTAATTGCGTTGCCACAAGCATGGCCCACGACCCCCTCGTGCTAAGCCCTGTACAAATCCACCCAAAAAGACAGTTCCGGCCTCAGAGAACTTCCAAACGAAACATAAGACAAGCCGTGGATGTAGACAGACAGGGAAGCAATCCACTCCAGGTTTTACATTGCGCCTGCTGCACGCTGGGACAGGAGGTACTGGGTGTTCAGCGAGTGCAGTGCTAATAGCCATGCAGCGCATACATCATCGGCACAGCTCCTGGGCCCCAATCCAGCAAAGTGCTTAAGCGTGTCCTTACTTCAAGTGTGAGTCTGACCACTTGACATCAGTGTGATGGGACTGGTCACATGCCAGATCAGGGCCATAGTTTCTAGACCTCATTATCAGTGCCTTGTTCTAAGAAGTTCCCCAAAAACCAAAGACAGGAAACTTGTGTCCTGCTACATTGCCACATCTTGTCCAGTTGAGTGCAGTGGGTTCTGCCGTTCTGGCTGAAATGTGCCTTTTAGATACTAACCGTGTTGTTTGGACTGGGGTCTTTCTCAGTGCAGGGGAGTTTTGCATTTTAATGGCACTGCAGTGAAGCCAAGCACGGTCCGTATTCTGAATGAATGACTGGAACACCGTGGCTCACTGGCCTGTGATTGCTGCGGCAGAGATCCCAAGTGCAGTATCCTCGCACTTGCTGAGGCCGTGTCTGAAAGCTTGCACGTTTGAAAATACAGGCCGGGAATAACAGAATGAGAGTCGGGCTGGAAAACGGCAAGCTAGTCCTTCTGGGGAGCAGGAATCCCAACCGCAGATCTGGAAGGAAATCCTTGGAAAACAGTCAGGGTTGGAAATGACCTAGGAGTGACAGTAGAGGGCGCGTTAGGGGAGAACTTGCAATGCACGTTTGGGCGTGTACATACAGAGGTATACTGGGCCCTGGAAATGATTGTCTGTATCAGGAAACACTTAGGAATAAGGGACCTAATTCTCATTTACATAACGGCCCATTTACGCTTGTAATTTAGGCCCTTTCCATTGCCAGAGTGGTGTAAAGGGGTCTTGGTATAAATGAGAATCCGACCCGGAATCTACAGGATTGCGTCTCTTTCTGGGCACCTCAGTGCTAGAAAGGTATTGCTCAGATAGAGGGAATTTGGAGACGAGGCTAAGAGGGCCAGGGGTTTTGTTTTTTTAAATGTAATTTATGAGGAAAGAGTAAATGGCCTGCAAATGTGCAGCTTGGCTAAACAAGGGCTAGTGGGGAGGTTATCATCAGTGTCCATGGAGAGCTGAAAGGTGCAACAGCAGAGCAAATGTTTAGGTGGCTGAAGGGTATAACCAGGGCTTATGGGAGGAAACTGAGCAAAGATACATTGTGATGAACACGCAGAAAACGCCCCGTTGGCCCCAATCCCGTCAGCACGCACGGAGTCACAACTGCTTTCCTCTAGAAGTCGTAGATATACAAAGCAGTGAACGAGGCCTCCCTACACGGAACGACTTCCCCTGGAAAAGTGAAGAACGTGCATAAGCGTTTGCAGGATTGGGTCTGGGGAGCAGCGTCTCAAGGGGAAAGGCAGAAGCAGGTCATTTGGGACACTTTAAACAGGACTGGGTCAAATGCTGAAATAATCTGCATTGGCTGAGGGGAGGGATTGATGAAGAGTTTAGAAAGAAATAGCCTGGGGTGCCTTTTCCCTGTGAAAGTACCAGCCCTGTTTCTGCCTCTATTGGCTGTTTCATTTACAACCTGCCTCATCAGTATCTCCCCTCCCTCCCCGGGTTCGGCTAACAGAGAGCTTTGGGAGGTTTCTTTTAGACACAAGTGGTTCTGAGCTGACACCCAAGCTTTGGATCCAAATTTGCAGCTCAAACTTCTCTCCATGTTGGATGGAGTCTGGAACACCAAGTTCAAAATGCCCTGAGCTTTGGATTCCGCTGTAGAATTCAGCCTCCATCCACTCCTTGCTTCTGCACGTCTTCAGAGCTGACGTTTCAGTTCAGGGTCTTATTCCTAAATGTCCTGGATGACCTTTGCTTGGGCTTTCCTTATGCACAGACGAAGGCCTGGCGGTTCTACCTAGTCTCATTTCTCCTGCTCAAAGCAGCTCTTTGCAGAATGGGTGGCAGTGCTTAAATGAATCTCCGGGCCACCTCCCATGCATGTGTGAGTTCACCCTCTGTAGCACTGTGACCCTGGGTGCTGCTTCTGTGCTGCACTCCAGAAAATGTCCTCAGTCCAGGTGGCACTGTTATTTCCAGGTTCAGTTGAAATGACACCTGTACTTCCTCCAGGGTGTGACTGCTTTGCTCACTTCAATTTGCACGGTATGATGCATTTGCAGCAACTAGAGCCTGGTCTACACTACGCGTTTAAACCGGTTTTAGGAGCATAAAACCGATTTAACGCCACAACCGTCCACACTAGGAGGCACCTTATATCGATTTTAATGGCTCTTTAAACCGGTTTCTGTACTCCTCCCTAACGAGAGGAGTAACGCTAGTATCGATATTACCATATCGGATTAGGGTTAGTGTGGCCGCTGATCGACGGTATTGGCCTCTGGGCGGTATCCCACAGTACACCAGTGACCGCTCTGGACAGCATTCTGAACTCGGATGCAGTGGCCAGGTAGACAGGAAAAGCCCCGCGAACTTTTGAATATTTCCTGTTTACCCAGCGTGGAGCTCTGATCAGCACGGGTGGTGATGCAGTTAATCAGTGATCGCTGTAAGGGCAGGCAAATCTGTTCTATCAGCGCTCCGTTACAGAAGACAACATTCAAAATCATTTTTTAAATATCTCCAGACAGATGCCATAGCAGGGACTCAGCGCACTGCTGCGTGACAAGCGTAACGGAAAGCCAAAGAATCAAATGGACGCTCATGGACTGGAGGACTCAAGCTATCCCACAGTTCCTGCAGTCTCTGAAAAGCATTTGCATTCTTGGCTGAGCTCCAAATGCTTCTAGGGTCAAAAACAGTGTCCGCGGTGGGTCAGGGCATAGCTCGGCAATTTACGCACCCCCCCCCACCCCCAGAAGTGAAAGGGAAAACAATCCTCTCTTGACTCTTTTACATGTCACCCTATCTTTAATGAATGCTGCAGATAGACGCGATGGTGCAGCACTCAACACCAACATCCTTGCTCCCCCCACGCTATGGCTGACTGATGGTACAATACAACAGGTATCTGTCCTCGTCATCAGCCTATTGGCACATGGGGCAGTGCAAAAGGACTGGTAACCATGATGACCAGCATCTGTTAGGTCAATCAAGGGCGCCTGGTCCTAATTTTTCATGGTAGATGGTGCAATATGGCTGATAACCATCATCGTCATAGAAACAGGGGGCTGAGCTCCATCAGCCCCCACCCTTCATGTGTAAAGAAAAGATTCAAGTGCCCCTGAACTAGCAGAGGGATGCTGGGCTCCTCTCCTACACACTCCTTACTGTCCTGTCTGGACTATCATAGCAGCTGGAGGCTGCCTTCCACTCATATCTCACTAACAAGTCACTGTGTCTTATTCCTGCATTCTTTATTACTTCATCACACAAGTGGGGGGACAATGCTACGGTAGCCCAGGAAGGCTGAGGGAAGAACGGAATCAACAGGTGGGGTTGTTGCAGGAGCACCCCCTGTGAATAGAATACAGCTCATAATTTCTGCAGGATCTGACACAGAGCAGCTGTGCTCTTTGGTTCTATGATACAGTGGTTCTCTAGTACACTTGCCCATATTCTAGGCAGGACTGATTCTATTTTTAGATACCAAAAAGGAGGGATTGACTCAGGGAGTCATTCCCAATTTTGGCTTTTGCGCCCCTGGCTAAGAGCAGCCAGGGGCACTTATGACAGCAGCAAATGGAACAGTGCAAAAGGACTGGTAGCCACAATCATCTTATTACCAATTTATGGTATGGTAGATGGTACAATATGGCTGATAACCATCTCTGCTATCATGCAAAAGCAAAAGCATGCTGCTGTGTAGCGCTGCTGAATCGCCTCTGTGAGCGGCATCTAGTACACATACGGTGACAGTCACAAAAGGCTAAACAGGCTCCATGATTGCCATGCTATGGCATCTTCCAGGGCAATCCAGGTTAAAAAGGCATGAAATGTTTGTCTGCGGTTGCTTTCCCAGGGGATGGCGTGACTGACCACATTTACCCAGAACCACCCGCGACAATGATTTTTGCCGCATCAGGCACTGGGATCTCAACCCGGAAATTCAAAGGGGCGGGGGAGGCGGGGGAGGCTGCGGGAACTATGGGATAGCTACGGAGTAGCTACCCACAGTGCAATGCTCCAGAAATCGACGCTAGCCTCGGACCGTGGATGCACACCACCGATTTAATGTGTTTAGTGTGGCCGCGCACACTCGATTTTATAAAATCTGTTTTACAAAACCGGTTTATGCAAATTCGGAATAGTCCCGTAGTGTAGACGTACCCTAAGTATTTTCCCACTTGGCTTGTGTAATGGTAATTATATGTTTATCCTGTAATTTCATCAGGAGCCTCTGCATGCCAGGATGGCTGTCATTCAGGTCCTGTTTCTGTATGTCTAGCTCATGTTTATTACGTGACAGCTCTCCCAGCATCCTTATAAATTTCTCTGTGCAATTTCTCCCATCCATAGGCTAGAGCTAAGGGTTCCCTCCCGCCATCAGAGCCTTTTTTGCTCATTCTCAGTCTTTGATCTCCCAGAGGAAGTAGGAAGCAGGAAACAAAGCATCTTTTCTCCTGAAACGAAACTTTTCAGAGGCCAGAATTTTAACTAAAATCTTCAAAACCCACCCAAGCCTCCCCCTAGATCAGTAGGGTTCACACTTGTGTGTCTGGATGCTGGCCCTTGAATCAGGAAGCTCCAGCTGAGTTGAGCACAGCATGGGTTTATTGTTGTTGGTTTCTCTGGAAGGGAAAAGGTCCTTATCTCTTTCACCAGGGATGTTTACTCCAGCCCATGGATGCTGGAAAGCGGGGATGGCTCAGCAGTCCATATGGGCGTTGCTATCTAACCCCTGGCATTAGCCACATCCCCTTCCTAAGATCAGCACTTGTGTGTTGATATGGGGAGATGCTGGCTCTGGACAGGGAACTGAAAATATACAGAGCTCAGTAGCTGAAATCAGTTTTCTTAAACAGCACGTGCGCTAGGAGGCTGCACCTCATAGACTTTGAAGGCCGGAAGGGACCATCGTGATCATCTAGTCTGACCTTCTGCACATCCCAGGCCACAGTACTTCACCCACCCACTCCTGTAATAGACCCCTGACCTCTGCCTGAGTTACTGGAGTCCTCAAATCCTGGGTTAAAGACTTCAAGTTTCAGAGAACTCACCATTTAAACTAGTTTAAACCTGGAAGTGACCTGTGCCCCATGCTGCAGAGGAAGCGAACCTCCCCTCCCCCCTTCCCCCTCCAAGGTCTCTGCCAAGCTGACCTGGGGGGAAATTCCTTCCTGACCCCAAATGTGGTGTAAAGCAGTGTTGCCCCACTGAAGTCAATGGAGCTGTGCTGAGTGGCATCAGCGGAGGATCCGGTCTTTTGTGTTTCTAATGGAGCAAAGGCCGACGCGATTCAGTTTTGTTCCTTGTGGGTGTAGCACAATCGGAGCTGATGGGGCTAGGAATGCGTAACTGTGGTGTTAACTTTTTTAGGTTTTTGGCCATGTCCTGGATAAATGACAGTTTATTTCCTGGTGAAATTTAACGGCTGATTCTTCTGAATCAGAAATCTGCCTGCTTACCTGCCTCCCATTGCTATGGAATCTGAGCATCTCGCAGACATCTTGTATTTGTCCCTACATCCCATTGTGGGGTGGGGAAGTGCTAGTATCCCAATGTCTAATATGGGAAGCTGAGGCACACGGAAAGGCAGAGCCAGGTTTCCAAAAAGAGATCAGCATCCAACAGCTGCCATTTTCATTCTACATCCAGTGCAATGAGCTCTTTTGACAATCTGGCCTGTAAGTGACTTGCCCATGGTCACACAGGAAGGCTGTAGCAGAGCCAGCAATTGAACCTGGAGCTCTTGAGAGCCAGACTAGTGCCTTAACCCCAAGACCATCTTTCCTCTCTAAATGCCCCTGGATCCAAATGCTCTCAAGTCTTTGAGGGGATTCAGAGAATCTACATCCAGATTTTACACCTACCTGTGTGATAGGCCTGAACTGAAAATCATGGATCCAAGCATCCCTCCTGAATTTGTGGTAGGGGGAATAATCAAAATCCAGACTGGAATTTTGTGGTTCATTCCCATCTCTCTAGAATTGGGAGAAGTCCCCTCTTTGCTCCCCCTATGTTAGAACAATGACAGCATACAGGAGGTTGAATCTAGGGCTTGAAAGCTGAATTGCAAAAGATTTTTAAAAAATTAGGTTGTGCACCTGTATTTTGCATCTGTATAATAGAGAACAAAACAGGGGTTTCATTTCAGCCTTCAAAATCTCAGTGATTTCTAGCCTGGTCTCCTTTCGTTTTGCTGGAGGACTAGGGCCTTGGCTACACTTGCAAATTTGCAGCGCTGCAGCAGGGTGTGAAAACACACCCTCTCCAGCACTGCAAATTGCGGTGCTGCAAAGCGCCAGTGTGGTCAAAGCCCCAGCGCTGGGAGCGCGGCTCCCAGCGCTGTACGTTATTCCCCACAGGGAGGTGGAGTACGGACAGTGCTGGGAGAGCTCTCTTCAAAGATTTGTACTTTGAACTCTGCCACCTCACTTGACTGGGTGAGCCGTTGAATGATTAACAAAGACTCTTTTATCCCAAATGTGAATCAGTTGTTGTAGTTTAATAGGCGGTGGTAAAAATAACAATCAAAGAGTTTTAAGCTGCTTGATTAATCTCTTCCGCCCTCAATGTCCATAACGTGCTGTTGTCATTTCGCCTTGTCTAGACTAGGGACATTGGGACAACCCTCTTACGTAAACAAACGACGCCACTGTCACTTACGCTGGCAACTTAGTGCAGACCTTGTCTTTACACTAGTGCAATGCATTTACACTGGGGACTTGTGCTAACGGAGCTGCTCAAATGCAGCCTCCTCGCACGTACGCACACATGCTGCCCCAGAACCCAGCATAGCCCAACTTAAGGTCTTCACGAAACATCCAGGCCAGTCTTAGGGGTGAGCAATGAGGGTAGTTGCCCTGGGCAGCGACTTCCGGGAGCATCAGATCAACATCGGGGGGCGCTACATTGGTTTTGTTTTGGTTTTTTGCTTGGCCTTTTACGGGGCATCGGGACTGTTTTCTGCCCTGCGTGACAAAACACCCGGGACTGGTCCTGCTAATCATAGACTTTTCCCGGGCAGGTAATACATGAATTTCTCTTGTAAAACAATGAGAAGAAAGAAAAAACCGTAACACAATCAAATAAAGTTTTTTCCAGGTGTTCTTTATTCACTACAGAGAAACAGAAAAGTGCACAAACCCATTTTATTGTTTTTTCCCTCTTGAAAGTCTCCTTTAAATACTCTAGGGTGTCTCTCTTTAAAGACCATTCAAGTGCATGAGAAGGTGCTTTGAAAGACACAAGTGGCGCTGGTTGTAATTGGGAGGGATTAGACAGCAAGCACCAACAGGAAAGCCAGCCGGAGGGCAGATTTTAATGGGGGTTTTGTGGTAATAAATAAGATTTAAAATAAAACAAACAGTCGGACCGTGGGAACCTGGAGCTCTGCCTTCTTAAAACAGCGTTCTTGATTAATATTGCATAACTTTGGAGACAGTGTGGGACGCGGCGTAGTCCAGTCACCGGAGTGTGGCCTCCAGAGGCGGGAAACGTGTGAGTTCTAATCGCAGTCCTAATGCTGACCTGTTGTGTGTGGAAGGTAGGGTGACCAGATAGCAACTGTGAAAGAACGGGACGGGGTGGGGGGTAATAGGAGCCTATATAAGAAAAAGTCTCCAAAAACGGGACTGTCTCTTTAAAAATGGGACATCTGGTCACCCTAGTTGAAGGGGATGTCAAAACGTTCCAAAGTTTCCAATCTCATGCTCTAGGACTTCACCTGCAGGGGTCAGGAAGGCAATCCCCTCCCCCCACCTGTGTGTTCGGTTTTCGTTGTTGCTGTTGTCGCCTTCCTCTGAGGCATCAGAGATGGTCGTGGATGGGGTGGGCTGGTGCTCTGAAGTGGCATGGAGAATTCTCCCTCGGATGCTTGGCTGGCTGGTTCTGGCTCATATGCTCAGGGTCTAACTATTACCATATGTGGGGTCAGGCAGGACCTGGGGGTTTTCTTCCCTTCTTCTGCGGTGTGAGGCATAGGTTGCTTGCCAGGGTTATCTGGGTATATCTCACCTACTCTGTTCCCTGCCACTGCGGGGGCTTCAGACACTGGTGTTCTCTGTCTGTGGCACACAACACTTTAGTCTCCGAAGGGCTGAAATATGTGGGTCAAATTCTGATTGTGAGGCTTGGTGGGGGGTGGCCAGGTGGTGTTGGTGGCCTCTGAGGTGCAGGAGCTCTGACTAGATAGAGAATCTCATGGTTCCTCCTGGGTTTAAAGTCGATGACTCCATTTTGGGCATCTGAATTCTTGGGTGCCTGATGGAAGGTGCCGTTGGGTTTGGTTTTCAGAGATGCTGAGCAGCTGCAAATCCCCTGGGCTTCAGTGGGCGTAGCAGATACTCCGTATTCCTAAAAACGCAGCTCAGGATGGTCAACTAGACACCATGAGGATAAGCATGGCAGTAAAATCATGACAGCCATGCTGGCTGGCTTGTGTTATCGTGCCACAGGGCTCTGTAACTTGATTAAAATGGCCCAAGGAGCCCGACCCACCTCATCCTTATGCCTCTTCTTCCTCATCAGAAGATAATGAAATCCCATCCGTTTTCCACCTCCTCTCCAAGCAGATCCTGCTTCCTGGCCACTGAGTTCCCCAGGAGAAATATTGAACAGTGTTGCCTTTGGAGATCAGCAGTGCTGTCTGGGAGAGGTTGCTGGGTGATATCATAGAATGGTAGGACTGGAAGGGACCTCAAGAGGTCATCTAGTTCAGTCCCCTGTGCTCAAGGCAGGACTAAGTATTATCTAGACCATCCCCGACAGGTGTTTGTCCAACCTGCTCTTAAGAATCTCCAATGATGGAAATTCCACAACCTCCCTAGGCAATTTATTCCAGTGCTTAAGCACTCTGACAAGAAGTTTTTCCTAATGTCCAACCTAAACTGCCCTTGCTACAATTTAAGCCCATTGCTTCTTGTCCTATCCTCAGAGGTTAAGAAGAAGAATTTTTCTCCCTCCTCCTTGTAACAACCTTTTATGTACCTGAAAACTGTTCTCACGTCCCCTCTCAGTCTTCTCTTCTCTGATCTTCTATCTGCTTGTGGTGCAAGGAAACCATTTGTAGTTTGGGGAGGGATAGCTCAGTGGTTTGAGCATTGGCCTACTAAACCCAGGGTTGTGAGTTCAAAAAATCAGTACTTGTCCTATCCCCAGAGGTTAACAAGAACAATTTTTCTCCCTCCTCCTTGTAACAACCTTTTATGTACTTGAAACTGTTATCACGTCCCCTCTCAGGCTTCTCTTCTCTGATCTTCTATCTGCTTGTGGTGCAAGGAAACCATTTGTAGTTTGACTACTACTGTGTCACCCTGCAAAGTGTCATCTCCTGGTACCCTGCAGGCTGAATGCCTGGTGTGGAATCCATTGCTTGGGAAGGCCCAGCCCTCATGGGGATGTAGAGGGGACCAAGGCTCTGGAGCAAGTAGAGTTAACATCGGAGCCTCGCTAGAGAGACCCAGGCGGATGAAATTGGCCTGCATGATTAGCAGCGAGCAAGGAAAGTAACAGAGGATGGCAACAGAGCGCACTGGCTGCAGTTCTAACACCTGGAAGCTGTCAATCGAGCATCAGGCTAAAAATAAACGAATAAAGAAGATTTGCCAGCTTGCTCCTGGACAAGTCACTGGGGCTGGCAAGGTGCAGCAGATGTGTCAACTTTCCTCGTTTTTAATTTTTTCCCCTTTACTGGCTAGGGAGAACATGTCTTTTTAAAATGGCATTCGCTAGGCTGCACTAAAAAGTCCCCCATATTACAGCTCTGGATTGATTACGCTCAGCTGTACTGTGTTACTACGTGGTGGCCCTGCACAGTCTGAATAGTCAAGGAAGACAAGGATTATTGTGCCCATTTTATGGACAGGGCTTGGTCGCCCAAGCAGTCTGTGGAAGAGACCCAGTTTGGTGCCTTAGCTACAATCCCATCCTGCCTCACCACTTCTAACACTGTAGCCCACGGGTCTCAAACTCAGTTTACCTTAGAGCCAGTGCCAGTCCTCAAATCCTCCCAGCGGGCCAATAATGTCACTGAAGACGGCGTTCAGAAAAGAAAACCTTTACATTGTATTTTTTATTTCAAATTTCTTAGGAATAATAAAACTGTCCTACAACTTTATCCAGTTCTTGGCCCGCCAGAGAGTTTTTAGCGTTGGCCAGCCACCTGGCAATGCTTCAGTTCTGTCAGTTTGGTGATGTTTGGCCTCAGTGACCGAGCAGTTGAAACCTTCAGGATTGCAGCAAGGTGTGCATCAGAGAGAGTTGTGTTCGCTATTTCTGACTTGTTTTCATTGTGGAAGAAAGTGATGCTGCCTCCATGGCTGACTCTGCCCGGCAACTAGTGATAGTATCTCTGTCCCTCTCCCCCAGCCAATGGGAGCTGTGTGTGTGTGTGTGGGGGGGGCGCCTGTAGTTGAGATTGCCGGCGGCGTGTCTGCCTGCGTCTCTCCTCCACGGGCTGCAGTGGGGAGGTTCTCGGTCTGCAGATGGCCCACGGGCCGGGACTTTGAGACCCCTGCTGTAGCCTCTTCAGTCTGGGATAATCGCCCTGCATTGTCAGATGCCTCACAAACCCAAGGCT
Organism: Mauremys reevesii; assembly: GCF_016161935.1. NCBI lineage: Eukaryota > Metazoa > Chordata > Testudines > Geoemydidae > Mauremys > Mauremys reevesii. The sequence continues at coordinate 4,368,024 of NC_052643.1, forward strand.
ATTGGCAGGCCTGGGGAGTAGCCTGGTTGTAAGCTTATTCGAGACGCTCTCTCTGGTTAGGTGAGCTTTCCGACAAGGCGTCTTTCCCCTTTGACTCAGGTCCCATTTGTAACCTTTTCCGGCCACCGTGAGGGCTAGAAACTGTTTTAAAAGGAAAGTTGAGATGCTCACTTGATCACATGCCTCCAGGGGCTGGGACTTTAAGAGAAAGACCCCAAATGGTGTCAGGTTTCAGAGGGGCAGCCGTGTTAGTCTGTATGAGCAAAAACAACAAGGAGTCCAATGTCCAATGTAATCAAGGTAAACCCTGGTGCCAACTCTGTCCGCATATCTATTCAAGGAGCATCATCATAGGACCTAACCACATCAGCCACACCATTGGGCTCGTTCACCTGCACATCTACCAATGTGATCTATGCCATCATGTGCCAGCAGTGCCCCTCTGCCATGTTCATTGGCCAAACCGGACAGTCTTTATGCAATAAATAAATAAATAAAAACACACAGATCAGACATCAAGAATTATAACATTCAAAAACCAGTAGGAGAACACTTCAATCTCCCGGGACACTCAATAAGAGACTTAAAAGTGGCAATTCTTCTACAAAAAAAACTTCAAAAATAGACTCCAATGAGAAACTGCAGAACTGGAATTAATTTGCAAACTGGAAACCATCAAATTAGGCCTGAATAAAGACTGGGAGTGGATGGGTCACTACAAAAACTAATTTCCCCCTGCTGATACTCACACCTTCTGGTCAACTGTTTGAAATGGGCCACCTTGATTGCATTGGCCTCATTAGCACTACAAAAGTGATTTCCATGCATCTGATGAAGTGGGTTTTAGCCCACGAAAGCTTATGCCCAAATAAATGTGTTAGTCTCTAAGGTGCCACAAGGACTCCTCGTTGTTTTTCCGAAATGGTGTGCGACCAGAGCCCACTGGGTGTAAAACTATTATTATTTATTTGTCCTGCTGTAACACCTAAGTGCCCTAGTCATGGACCCAGGGCCGGCTCCAGGCACCAGCTTAGCAAGCAGGTGCTTGGGGCGGCCACTCCGGAGAGGGGTGGCAGGTCCAGCTATTCGATGGCAATTTGGCGGAGGGTCCCTCACTCCCGGTCAGAGCGAAGGACCTCCCGCTGAATTGCCACAGACCGCGATCGCGGCCTTTTTTTTTTTTTTTTTTGGTCTGCTTGGGGCGGCAAAACCCCTGGAGCCGGCCCTGCATGGACCAGCCCCCGTGGCGCTAGGTGCTATACAAACACAGAACAGTAAGACAGTCCCTGCCCCAGAGAGCTTGCAGTCTAAGTAAAAGACAAGAGAAAACAGGTCTCTACAGACAGACAGGGAACTACAAGAAAACAATGGGACAAAATCACAAGGGTAGCGTTTTACAGCTCCTTTGCACTGGTATGAGTGACTGCCCAAACTTAGACTGGAACCTCTTTGAGGCAGGGACTTTTTGTTCTGTATTTGTACAGTGCCTGGGCAAGGCAATCAATGGGGGAATCAGGCCTGTTTTTCATCTCACTATCCTGTTTCTCAGCATCTATTCTCCCTTATACGTTGTTGCGACATTTTCTAATAAAAGAATTCCACGAGGACTGTGTGTTGCCTCTAATATGAGACTGTTATTTGCCACCCTGTGTACCCCGTTATACAAAGGCGAGGGGACAGATCCCTTCCCCACGTCCCGCAGGAAAGCCACTTGGCATAAGGCGTGGTTTGCAGAGGCATAAGTGCAGAACAGCTCTGCACAGCTGCTACTGTTCTCGCTGTTTCGAGTCTGCATTAATGCACTTGCTGTACAGCAACCAGATATCTCCCCCTCGTAGCGATTAGGGAGCTCCACCCGTCATTTCAGAGAGGGAGAACTAGCTCACTAATTCCCCTCCGTAATGCGCTCGCTTGCAGGAACCAGATGGTAAAAGAACTGGCTGTAGGAGAAATCAGCCTCTTATGGAGCATATGTTGGGCGCCAAAGCAGTAACCGCCTTCCCCATCTCCGATAGCCTGCTGAAATCCGACGGGCTGATCCCGTCTTTTATTCTAGGCCTTGAGAATGTATTTATTTGTGTATTTGTTGCTCCAGTTACTTTGCTCTGCAATGAACAGAGCTGTTTGTTTTCGTTGGAAGGGGGAAGAGTCAAAATGCAGGGAATTAGAAAACCAGCGAGGAAATTTGCTGAGATAAACTTTGTCTCCCAAATGTTTCTTCCTGTGGCCTTTTCTGGGACCCTTTCGCCCCTCTCCTGCTGCCAGCCACGCAGATCATTTAGGTTGTGATCCGCCAGCAGAGGGATCATTGTACTAAGTCCTACTCAACCCTCCTTTGAGCTCGGAGCTGGGCACAGCAATGGGTTCCCCCCGGGAATGTGGACATGCTGCTCTGTCATTAGCTGGGGGGAAGATGATCCTTGGTGGGCTTGGGGTGCATTTTGATGGTTCGTTGCTGTAGTTGGCATTGGAAGAGGTGGAGGCCTCCTGGTGCTTGTGTCTTTCCATGTCATGTTAGGCGATCTTCTTCAGTCTCATTTGGAAAGACTTGCACATTGAACGTAGGAAATCAGGTACCTGAATCTGGGAGGATAGAGCAGTGTATGGCAATGGGCTTACTAGGGGTATCTTTACCATTGCCCCCTACTGGTTCAAATCAGATCTGCTCAACTGAGTGTCATAGCCTCTATACTGCTGCCAGCGAGGATTCTCCTTTAGCTCAGATGGGAGGAGCCTAGACTTTTGGAGCAGTTTGATCCAGGAAGGTCTGCACATTCATAGATTTACCATAGTCCAGTGAGCCTGCATTGACAAGCATAAAATTCAGCCATCCATTGGAAGCGAGGACCCTCTTCATTGATTCATTTAAAGGGGTGAGCCTCTACGAAAATCATGCAGGGGAACGGTGTGTTTATCATCCAGATGGCAAATGATCATGTAAAGCAGATACAAATATCCAAAAGAGGAGTGAAAACACACTCCTTGGCTGGGAAGTTACTTCAACTCTAGGGTTAGAGAGCGGAGTTTAGAGAGAGCAAATATCCCTGGCTTCTCCTTCCCAATAAATCACTGTTAATAGGTTTGTGCAGAAAACAGGCCCTTTGCAAACGCGCTACTGAGAAAGCATCTGTTTGCAGGATTAGTTTTCAAGAGCCTCACAAACTGGGTCGAAGTTATTGAGTTTCAGTCTTGCAGGAAAGAAACAAATGGATTTTTTTGCCCAGGTAATGGAGAATCCGGACTTATTTTTAATCTAGGGTATGTCAGATATGTTTATTTTAGTGCCTTTTGGTTATTTACAGTAATAATAAAACATGCATTTATTTATATAGCCCCAGGGTACTTTACAGGCTGGTGCAATAAAAAAATATCCATCATTGGGTCCTGTTACCAACACCCTGTTGCCTGCATCAGACGTGCAGAGGGGTGGCAAAAGTTGCTGAGAATGACAAGAAAAAGTGAAGCCAGCTATTTAGACCCCAAGAAAGCTTGCACGGAAATCTGGGGCAGCCGCTCTTTTATTCCAAGTGATTTGAGACGCTTCAGCAATCCCCCCTGTTCTGTCACGAGTTACTTCCACACACAAGCTACCCTCTGTCTTGGACATCAAAGCCAGTTTTTCATGGGCTCAGCTAGCTAACCTCTGGAGCACACTTCCTGTAGCGGCCTTGTGATTGATTGGTGCATTGAAAGGTCCCTTTCTTGAAGGCTGAGGGGACTGAATCTACAGCTGTCAGCTCCTCCGCACCCCTGGGTTCACTCCTTGTGTTATTTGTCTCCAGACGTTCCACTGGGTTTGCTAGACATGGTCTTCCACAGTCCGTCTTTTCACTGGCTGGTGTGTGTCTGGCTCTGTTTCTGGTCGGCATTCCCGCTCTCCTCCCCTGGCCAGTGACACAGTCGGACAGGCAGGCGTGGGGGTCCCCTGAGTTTTCCCTGGTTGGTTTAAACAGTGGAAGAGTCTGGACCTGCTCCAAAGCCTGTTGAAGTCAGTCAGAGTCTTCCCAGTGCCATCAAAGGCCTTTGGATCGGGCCCTGTCTAAGCTGAGCTGATTGTTTAGTTCTGGCGGCTCATGTGCCGCTCACCTCATGCCACAGAAAATGCAAGTTTGGTCTGGGAACGAGCAAACCAACCGAACTAGCGACCGCCGCGTTGCTGATTGGGCTCGTCCAGGCCAGTGTTTCTCAACCTTCTTGATACCAGGGACCAGCTTGCTGCCTTCCTAAACTGTGTGAGGGAGATCTCCGGGGCCGGCGCCGGTCCACAGACCGGTTGTTGAGAAACACTGGTCTAGTTGATCTGTCAGTGCGCGGCATGCCGGTGTGTCAGCCTACCCTGCAGTGACCTGCCGTGTGCTGACTGGCTGCGTGCGCTCTGCTTCCCCGTACTAAAGGTTCCCTGGAGTGCTGTGATCTGCCTGCTTTGATTAACACCCCAGCTTGCTGCATGCTGACCCTTCCTCTGGACAAGCCCAGCAGCATTGGAACCCGGCCCTGGCTGCCCAAGGTTTGCACCGCTTTAGTTATGCTGCATTAATTAAGGGCAAGTCTACACTTAAAAAACTGCATTGGTGCAGCTGCACTGGCGCACCACTGGAGCGCTTTAATGAAGGCACTTGAAGCTGACGGGAGACCTCCCCGAGAGACGGTAGCTAGATCAGCGGGAGAAGCTCTCCTGCCAACATAGCTGCTACACTGGGGTGTTAGGTCAGTATAACTATGTTGCTCAGAGGTGTGGATTTTTCACACCCCTGAGCCAGGTAGTTTTACCAGTGTAGGTCTGTAATGTAGACAAAACCTAAACTGGTCCCGTTAAGTTAGTGCAAATTCCTTTGTTGAAGCGCTTATTTCGGTTTAAGAGTGGCTTATTTCGAGCGTCTCCAGGAGCAACTTGCACCAGTTTAACTTCAACCATTTAAAAAAACAATTCAGTTAGGGCAGGTCTACACTATGGCAGGGATCCACGCTCTGAGATTGATCCATTGGCGGTCAATTTAGCGGGTCTAGTAAAGACCCGCCAAATCGACTGTAGATCACTCTCCAGTTGACCCCTGTACTCTACCCCCGACGAGAAGAGTAAGATAAGTCGATGGGAGAAAATCTCCCATTGACCCCCCGCGGTGTAGACCCCATGATAACTCAACCTAAGGATATGTTGACTCCGGCTACGTTATTCATGTAGCTGGAGTTGCGTAGCGTAGGTTGATTTACCGCGGTAGTGTAGACATGGCCTTAAACTGGTGCACAAAGCTGTGTGGGTGCTCTTATTTCAGCTTCAGGGCTTGTCTACACTTGAAAATTAATGTGGATTAAGGTAGGGTGTGAATTTAAAGCACAATAGCTGTTCCTGATTAACTCCATTGGCCTTGGCTACACTTGAGAGTTACAGCGCTGGTGGTGGCTTTATAGCGCTGTAACTCACTCCCAGTCCACACTGGCAAGGCACGTACAGCGCTGTATCTCTGTGGCTACAGCGCTGCTTGTACTCCACCTCCCCGAGAGGGATAAAGAGTATAGCACTGCTGCTGCAGCGCTGGGGTGCCAGTGTAAACAGGGATTAATCTTACTACGCTGTGACTGACCTCCGGAAGCTTCCCATAATCCTTTTAAGTGAAGGTTCCTCTCTTTGTTTTGTTGTGAACTCCGGGCTCCGGGAGCTGCTTATCAAAAAAACAAACACAGCTACTTTTGCTCCCTTTGGAACGCCCACAGCTAGTGTTTGCTTGAGGAGAGGGGAAGGGAGGGGACTTGAGGAGAGAAGCAAGAGTCCTGCACTTAGGACGGAAGAATCCCATGCACTGCTACAGACTAGGGACCGAATGGCTGGGCAGCAGTTCTGCAGAAAAGGACCTAGGGGTTACGGTGGACGAAAAGCTGAATATGAGTCAACAGTGTGCCCTTTTTGCCAAGAAGGCTAATGGCATTTTGGGTTGTATAAGTAGGGGCATTTCCAGCAGATCGAGGGATGTGATCATTCTCCTCTATTCAGCACTGGTGAGGCCTCATCTGGAGTACTGTGTCCAGTTTTGGGCCCCACACTACAAGAAGGATGTGGATAAATTGGAGGGAGTCCAGCGGAGGGCAACAAAAATGATTAGGGGGCTGGAGCACATGACTTATGAGGAGAGGCTGAGGGAACTGGGATTGTTTAGTCTGCAGAAGAGAAGAATGAGGGGGGATTTGATAGCTGCTTTCAACTACCTGAAAGGGGGTTCCAGAGAGGATGGATCTAGACTGTTCTCAGTGGTAGAAGATGACAGAACAAGGAGTAATGGTCTCAAGTTGCAGAGGGGGAGGTTTAGGTTGGACATTAGGAAAACCTTTTTCACCAGTAGGGTGGTGAAGAACTGGAATGGGTTACCTAGGGAGGTGGTGGAATCTCCTTCCTTAGAGGTTTTTAAGGTCAGGCTTGACAAAGCCCTGGCTGGGATGATTTAGTTGGGTTTGGTCCTGCTTTGAGCAGGGGGTTGGACTAGATACCTCCTGAGGTCCCTTCCAACCCTGATATTCTATGATTCTATGATTCTAAGCAGCGCGGCGGGCGGGAAGGAGTGGGGGGGGGGTCCGTTTCGGCGAGGCTGCTTATCTGGTCTGTGAGGGAAAAAAAACAGCTGCTGTTTGCTTTCAGTGAGTGAGAGGGTGGGGGAGGGGGTCGGAACTTGCAAGGCAGGGAGCTGACACAGTGTCGGCTCCAAAAATCCACTTTCTCTCTCTCTCATGCACTCTGTCACACTCCACCCCACCACACCCCTTTTGAAAAGCACGTTGCTGCCACTTGAACGCTGGGATAGCTGCCCATAATGCACCACTCCCAGTGCCGCTGCAGATGCTGCAAATGTGGCCACGACAGTGCGCTGGTAGCTGTCAGTGTGGCCAGACTGCAGCGCGTTCCCTACTCAGCTGTACGAAGACAGGTTTAACTCCCAGCGCTGTACAGCTGCAAGTGCAACCATACCCAATGTGTGGGCACTTGTATTCCACTAACAAGAGCATTGTTCCTGCCAGTTTCACCCATTCTGAAGTTAAAGTGAAACTGAACAGGCACAAGGAACTGTTGTTGTGGAGTAAGTGTCAACTCACTGGGCTAATCTGGAACGATTAGTCAGGAGCACCTCTATATGTAGATACGCCCTAAGAATTGTTTATTTTGGTTTTGCTCAAGTCAATTTCTGATTGACCTGAACTAATCTGAAGTAAACTTGAGTCACACTGAAATAAGAGTGTCCACACAGCCTTGTGTGCTGGTTTCACTAAACTGGTTTCAAATCATACCCTATGTTGCACCCATGCAACTCAGCATGGTCATGAACTCTGTGATCGAAATGCTGGCCCTAAACCTGGGCACCGCAGGTGTGGAGTGCTCCTGATGCTGGCAGTGAGCGGAGAATCCTGATTTGGGAGCAATATTTGTGTCTACTTTCCACATGCCCCTGTATGTGGGATGATGACACAAGATCCCAAGAAGGGGAGAATCAAGCCCTTGGGTTCCGTAGGGAAGTTGTGGGTCTAGTGGATTGAATTGGAGAATCCACAGACCTGGATTCTAATCCTAAATCACACCTGCTGTGTGACTATGGGCAAGTTTGGGCCTCTCTTTTCCCCTCCAAGTTTTTGTCTATTTTGACTGTAACCCGTCTGTCATTGTGTTTTGTACAGCACCTTGCGCACAGTGGGGCCCTGATCCTGATTAAGGTCTTTATGTGCTACTGTTATAAATCTTTCTTTATTCTTAATCGTCTGAATACCCCATCTCTGCATCTCCGCCGCCTTCCGCCTGCTTTCTGAGAGCTGCTGGACTTTTCCCAATCTCTTGCTGCCTCCTCCAGATGCGATGAAGGAGCCAGGCTGCTCTTGGTGCTTGGTCCATTGTTTGGTAACGTTAATTTCTTCACCAGCTGTTGTCTGGTGCAACCCTAGGAATTCCGTCCAGGTTTCGCCTTTCCTCCCCTTGGAAAACATATTTCTTTCTCACTGCCATCAGCCTCCCTACCTCCTCCTGGCAAACCCGGCAACTTCAGCTTTCTGCAGCGACAATTCCTTTTGCAATTGAACTGCTCTCGCTGACTCACTGGTGAGTCCTTCATCCGCCTCCAGCCACTCCTTGCTCCTTCAGAGTCTGCAAACTTCTTTCTTTCCACTCTGGGTGAAATTGCCTCCTGTGCAGTCCTGTTCTCAAAGGTGCTTAAACTTCCACCACCCAGGTGAAGCCCGTGGGAGCCGCAGATGCTCAGCGGGTGCATCAGGCTCAGGGTGTTTCAAACTCAACAGCCAAAAGTTGAGGCATCCAAAATCAGTGACCATTTTTCACCTCACCGCCCCGCTCTAAGGTAGGGAAATATTATTATCCCCAATGTGCTGATGGGGAAAGCCAGGCAGAGAGGTGGCGTGACTAGGCTAAGACTTCACCCACTCTGTGCTCGTTCCTCTAGTCAGCCCTGTAAATGCGTGTAATGGCCAGTAGCATAAACCTTCCCGATGCCCCCGATCTCTTTGCCTTTTGGACCCCTCGCTGTACGTTAAGATGTTTGAATTGATGTATCTGAGGTGATCAGCGACATTGGCTTCATCTTCCCGTGCCTGAATTTTGCAATCCCAAAAATGCGAATGACAATAATTGTTCGTTTGTGTTCTTAGTAGCACATTGTGCTGGCAACTATAGATGCACAAGTGAAGAGACAGTCCTTGCCCTGGAGAGTCATAATCCTTACCCACCTCTCAGGGGAGAGGGTGTGAGACTTAACTAATGTCTATAAAATGCAAGGAGATGCCACAGACGTGCTAAGTATTATTAATAGTAACGGTGCTGATGATGTACCAAGGATGTCCGGGAAATGGATTTGTCCAGCCACATGAAGCAAACCAGACTTGTCTAACCAGGTCAAGGAAATCGGCTTGAATGGTGTGTTACTATATACCACACGTGTCTGGTATTCCTGTCCTAGAATCATAGATCTATGAATAGGACACAGACCTCCTGATTCCCAGCCCAGTACCCTATCCACCCGACCAAATGCTCTCAAACTGGGCGGCAGATCCCTTTTGGGCGGGGTCGGACAGAATAACAGAATATATTCTGTTGCATCCGACGAAGTGGGGATTCACCCACGAAAGCTCATGCTCCAAAACGTCTGCTAGTCTATAAGGTGCCACAGGATTCTTTGCTGCTTTTACAGATCCAGACTAACACAGCTCCCCCTCTGATACTTGAGAATATATTCTAGTGGGGCGTGAGAAGCTTTAAGGAAAAAAAGGACTTAGTGTGCACATTTTACTCACAGCAGTGAATAACCAGCCAAACAGATTCCTCCGTATCTGGTCCTCAGAGGGCGCTGTGCATTTGGACGGATTTCTGTGACGCTTGCAGAGCATTCTGCAAAGTCGTTGCCGTCTGTACGTTAAGCCGCTCGCTACGACGCCGGGTGCACGTTTCTTTGTGAGCCCGGACCACAATCGCAGTTTTGCTTTTGCTCTTATTACAATGGCTTGTTTGATTAAAAAAACAAACCAACCCAACAACTGAAGTGAAAAACAAAGAAGCTGAAACTGATGCGAGTGAAGCAGCGCTGCTGCATAGATCGGTAAATGTACTTGGGTGGTGGTGGTGGTGGTGGGGGGGGGGGGGGATGTAAACTACCCCAGATACAAAGAAGGGGGCACGATCAGATACGTTTGAGAACCACTGCACTGGGCTGTACAGGCACTGATTGCTGCTGTGAAGTCCTGTCCTGGGCAGTTGGGTGGACAACGCTATCCAAGAGGAAATGAGCCAGTTGACTTGACACTTGCCTGGCTAACCCCGGACAGGGCTGCACTCCTTCCGTGTCTGTTATTCCAATAGCTGTGCGTAGACCGCCCGGTTGTAAAGGACACACCTGATGCAGCTGGCTGGTGCCCTTTCGACTCTGCCGGCCTCCGGATGCCAGCGGGTTAGACAGGTGTTCCCTCTTCCGGTGGAAGTGAGACTTGCGAATAGAGAATTCCTCCCCCAGCTTAGTTCAGAAGCGGATCAAAGCTGCTTGCATTGGCCTCTCTCCCTAGTCTGTTTGCCTGTTGCACAAAGCCTGGGGGAGTCTCACTCTTGATCTGGGATGGGCCCCATCTATATAAGTTTCCGTCTACACTGCAATTGCAAACCCTTGGCTGGCTCATGCCAGCAGACTCAGGCTCGGGGGGCTCCGGCTAAGGGACTGTTTAATTGCAGTGTAGTCGTTCGGGCTCGAGCTGGACCCTGCAAGGTGGGAGGCTGCAGAGCACATTGCAATTAAACAACCCCCCCAGCCCATGCCCCACAAACCCATCAGCTGGCAGGGGCCAGCGGCAGGTTTTTAATTGCAATGTAGACGTACCTTAAGAGGCCAAACCACCCCCCTGCATCCAGGCTCCCTCCAAATTTGGGGGAAGTTTGGATCCCACCCAAACTTAGTGGCTCTGCTTTCAAACCTATGGCTTGTTCGGTGCCAGGCTCGGCCCCTTGCCTGCCCTTTGGAACCGAGGTCCTGGGGATTGGCCAAAGTAAACCCACTGTGCAAACAGGCACGGCTGCTATTTGAACCAGTCGCTCTCAGCCCTGCTGCAGACCGCAGTTCGCTGCACCTGTGCAAACGGCGGCTGATAGCACTTTCCCCCTGTATGCCTTGGGGAATGAAACCCCCAGGGCAAAAGACACCCGAGACAGAAAGACGTCTCCGCGTTATGCTTGAGTTTGGGGGGGTCGTCTTGAGATGTCTGATAACAAAGGGATGTGTGCAGGTTAGGAGGCACGTTTCCCGGGGCAGCCGGGAACTGCTGAATGACAAGTCAAAGCACCAAACAAACAAACAAAAACGGCCGGTGAGTTATAGCATTTCTCCCTGACGGGGAAGGGAAATGTTCCCTGGTCGGGCGTTGGGCCAGTGCCTGCCTTTGCATTTAATCAGCTCCGCGGGAGGGCACAGGCTGCTTCTCCATCTGGGCTCTCTTTCCCCACTGGATACCAGCGAAGTTGTAGCCAGCAGGTTTTGCTACATCCTGGAGCGGTGCTGCTAGTGTCCTAACGCTTCCTGCTGCTTTGGGCTCCTGCTCGGCTTGCACCCAGGAAATGCTGCCTCGTCTGTAGCCGCAAAGCACCTGCGAGGCAGCGTTGTCTGGTGGGTAAAGGAGGGAATGGGGGGGGCCCTGGGTTCTGTTCCAGGTTCTGCCGCCGCCGCGTCAGGGCAGCCTGTGGGTCCTACCTTATACCTGGCCCTACCATTTACTAGTTGTGTGACCGGGAGCAAGTCACTCCTAGCTTGGGTTGTTCAGTACCTCTGAAAATTCGGTTGCTCATCTCCAGGGGCCTGTTTCCCCTTCTATCAAAGGGTGTAACCCCTACCCACAGGGCGTGCTGAGCCAGAATTAATTAGGAGCAGAGCTGTAAGGGCAGGGAATTCTAATGCTTTATTCCCCACTCCCAGGAATAGACAGACATGGGGGTTTCTCTTCCGACTAGATCTCCTCTCTTTGTGTCCCCAGGAAAGCAGCCGGGAAGGTGCCAGGCGAGACGTCAGGATTCCTAGAGAGATGGCTTCCTCCAACCCGCCCCCAAGCCCTGCAGTAGGTAATGTAAACCCAGCCCTTTTCCTTCCAGAACTTGTATTAATCATTAGAAAATGAAACAGATCTAGCCCAGTCCCCTCGCGCTGTGAGCTCGTGGGGGCAGGGCTGGCTTTGTGCTGTGTGTGAGTGCAGCGCCTGGCACAAGGGGGGCCCCGATTCCTGATCGGCACCTGTAGGGGCCTCTGCAGTCTCAGTCAGAAATAACAGCATGCGGAGCGGCTCGTGATGAGCAGCCTCGGTTTCCCTTCGGCATCAAGGCTTTTGTAATGCAGAGCAGCCCCCCGGGATGCGGGGCTTTCAGGGCCCTCCGAGAGCTACCAGGCAACCCATCGCCTGGCGCTGGAATGTCATTCGCTCCTAACAGAACTCGGAGGCCCAGGCAGGTCACAGCCCCATGCAATTGTAACCCCGGACCGACCCACATCCGAGGTCCGTGATCCTGTCCCTCCCACTGCACTCTTGAGAGCAACGCCGTATGGGGCATTCTTTCCAAAGGGCGGGCCAAGGCGATGTAGGGACGTGGTGCCCGGTTAATGTGTGTGGCAGGGGAGGGGAGGTAGGAAAGTCACAGGGTCTGAACCTGTAAACCACGGCCGGATTGGAACCTGCAGCCTGCTCACGCTCATTTTACACCCGCATTGCGCAGGGTAAATGGCGAGACACGGTGCCAGGCAGGCACTTGACGCTCGGGGAGACCTTGCTAGATATTAGAAGAGCCAGGAAGCCCTGTGAGATTGAATCTACAGGAGGCACTGCAGAGTCTCTGCGCCCTCCCCACAATTCCCCCCTCCATGTGCCCAGAAGGACAGACAAGTTCTCCCACGATTCACGGGGAAAGAATCATCGAGCAGCTCAGCCCGCTGCAGTGCTAAGAGCCAGGGGCCGTGACCCCACGAGTCCTAGTGCCTCCCGTGAGTGAGTGCAGTGCCAGTGTAGCTTTGCAGTGTTGTCGCTCAAACCCGGCCTGGGCCGGCCCGGGTGTCCATCCCCCGGGTTAACACTGCAGCGAAGACGTCTCCGCAGAGATCACCCTGCAAACTCCGGGCCTCTGAGCATTAGGGGGCCCCGTTTTCAGAAGAGCTCAGCTCTCACGTAGGAACCAGAATTAGTAGTTGATTTGCTCAGCACGCAGGGTTTGTTTTATAGATGGGAAACCGAGGCACAGAGAGGCTAAATGACTTGGTACGGTCGTATGGGGGGCTTGTGGGAGAGCGGAGACTTGAACCCAGGTCTTTCAAGTCTCAGGCTAGTGGCCTAACCACTGGATCATCTTCTAGTGGTTGGAGCTCACCCCGAATCCCAGTTTTCAAGCCTGCTCCTTATGGCCAGCTTGGGATCTGGCGCCACTCAGACCCAGTTCCCGTCTGCTGTGGTACAGTCCGGTCTATGCTGTACACACCCTCCCTACAAACCCGAGCTGGCTGGCCGGGAGGAACCAAGCCTGCAGTCAGTCCATGCAGCAGCCCGTCCTTCCCCCCGCAGAGCTCTGAGACGCAAGGAGATTGCAAAGGGGGACGTTGGAGAAGGAGGAAGCAATGGGATAAAGACGATTTCTATTCCAGCGGCGCTTAAAGGCCACAGCTGAGATCAGGGCCCCGTTTCGCTGGGCCCTGCCCGCACCCAGAGTGAGAGACAGGCCCTGCCTTGAACAGCTTATCGTGTACATGGACAAGGCAGAAAAGAATGCGAGTAAGGAAGGATTCTGCTGCTGTTATTATCTGTATGAGCATCGTGCCTAGGAGCCACAGTCTCAGACCAGGCCCCTGTTGCGCTACAAACGCAGAACAAAAAGACCGTCCCTGTCCCAAACAGCTGACAAGCAAAGTATCAGACAAGAGACAGCAGGTGGATACAGACAGATAAGCTCAAGGACAAAGTGAGATTTTAGCTCCGTTTGACACGTGGGAACCGAGGCCCAGTGTGAGTAAGTGACTTGCCCAAGGTCACATGGAGAGTCTGTGGCGGAGCTGTCAATTAAGCCCTGAGTCCCAAGCTGCAGCCTTAATCATTCAACCATCTTTCCTTGCACGGAAAACTGCACCACCTGATGAAGCCTTGAGCTGAGGGGAACTCACTGGCAGTTTGGGAACGAGCTGGGCCAGCTCTCCAGCTGCCCTGCTCTGAGCTGAAGCGCTGCCTCAGAATTTACCTGGTTTCTCAGAGGCACACTGTATAACGCTCTAGGCAGAGGGTGAATGGCTGAGTGGAGCTCAGTAGGGCTGTGTTCAAGTCCTGCTCTGCCACAGACTCCACGTGTGACCCCGGGCAAGTCACTTAACCCTGCTGGGCCTCAGTTCCCACCTGTACAATGGGGATCCTAATTCTTCCTTTCTCTCGGCCTCGTCTATTTACAGTGGAAGCTCTGTGGGGGCAGAGACTGTTTCTCCTGTGTGTGTGTACAGCAATGTGGGGCCCAGACCTCAGCTGAGGCCTCTAGTTGTTCCTATAATGCTAACAATGAACATTAATAATTTGTCTCGGCCACACAGAGCACAAGACCGGTAAACAGGCAGTATAAACGGAGAGGAGTGAAGGAGATTTAAAAACATCTCAGTGCCGATCACTACGGGGTTCTTTGGAGCACAGGACAGGAAGCCTGGAGAGCCTCCAAATAGAATTTTTGGTTCTAAACCCGTGCCCGTCACTCCCCCTCCTGTTTTTTCATTGGTTGTCCCCTAGAATCAGTTGATCCCTGTGTTTCTTCTGGTCCTGCCCCCTCCCCACGCATACGCCCTGGCCTGGTCTTTGCCAGTTCAGCAGTAATGCTGGCTTCCAGCTGGTGAGTGCGAGAGGTAGAGGACGGAAGCCGTGGGAGAGGGGCAGAGGAAAGATGAACGGAGAGAGAGGCGCGCAGAGAGGATGCGGTGACAGGAGGCCGAGGGAGCAGCTGGCCGGCTAATACCTCAGCAGGGGAAGTGCTGGAAAGCAGTTCCGAGACAGGCCCTCCCGAAAAAAAAAAACCTCTTAGCAGCAGAACGTGCCTCCCAGTCCCAGGGAACAAGCCGCTTCCGCCGCTCTTTCCTGGATTAGCATGGCCTCATTGTGGGACACGGGTTGTTCCCCTGCTCAGCCAGCCAAGGAGAAGCCTGGGCTATCTCTGAGCGGGCTTGCGGGTGGCTGTGTTTACTCCATAAAATTAATCCCTAACTGTCTTGGCTCCGGGCCACTCTGCGCTAAATTGGGAGCAGATTGAGATTAGATACCGCCGGTTGCTCGGGCATTTGGAGAAATGTTCTAAAATGCCCTCGGGGCTCCCGGCCACAGACAGGGGGTGCAAGGGAAATACGAGGCGGGGAGGCGCTGTTGCTGGGTTTTTAAAAACGGACTTTCCCCCCCTTGCCCCTCCTGCTCTGAGGACCCGAACTGATCCTGTGATGGGCGGTGCCGGGCTGGCTTCCCTGCTGAGAGTGGACGTGTCCCTTCAGCTGAATTTTCCTCCAATCCCATGTCACTCAGTTAATGCAGCTCAATCCTCACCCATTGCACCCCCTGCTATTCCAGTCCTGGGGCCCCCCCTGCAGCTCTGCCAGTGCACCTCAATCCTGCCCCCTCTGTACCCCCTGCTACTCTGATTCTAGCCACTCTGGTGTGCAGTGCACACTGCTGTTCCAGTCCTGGTCCCCTACCAGTGTACCTCAGCCCTGACAAGCGTGAGTGTTCACACACACACACTTACCCCTGCCAAGGCACATCTGTTGTAACCTTCAGCACTCCCGGCAGTTCCAGGCCTGGGTCACCAACCGCCTGACCAATGCAATTCCCTGCTGACCCCATGGCTGCCCCAGAGCTGGGACCTAACTGACAGCTCTGCCAATGCACTTCAGTCTTGTCCTGCAGACCCCTCCATCCTGGACCGTGCTCACCCAGCTGCCCTTGTTAGGCTGCACAATGAATTTAAGATTTGTCAAATGCCCGCTAGGAACTGGGTTAACTGGACCAATGCACTCATTTTACCTGTGACTTCCCCTGGATTTAAGCTCATCTCTAGTAAGAATAATAATAATTCATTCTCTTATCTAGTGCTTTCCATCAGCAGATATCAAAGCCCTTTATCCAGCAGGTCAGGATCATTATCCCCATTTTACATATAGAGAAACTGAGGCACAGAGCGGGGAAGTGATTTGCCCAGCAGACCCATGGCAGGAATAGAACCCAGGCCTCCTGAGTTCCAGTTCAGTGCCCTAACCGCTAGGGCAGAATGCCAGGGCATATGAGTCTAGCATTGTTCACCCCATGCCTCTACCAGGTTGAGCTGTGCTGGAGAAGCGGCGTCGCTGTGGTTTTGTTTCCATTGCACTAGGACACTCCAGGGGAAAGCATTTAGGGGCAGGGCATGGCACCCGTTGCACTCAGTTCAGGTGAGCCCACCTGAGCGGGACTTGTCCTCGCTGCTAGTGACTGGTGGCTGTACCGCTGCGGGGGTGTTGGGGGCAGTCGCTGATTGAGACCAGGATGATGCTTTGGGTGCTATAATGGAGGGAGGAAAGGGGGATCCCAGTTCTGCTGGAGATACCCAAAGAAGCTTTCCCTGGTCCACGGGAGGATCAAAATAACCGGTTGCTTGAGACCTTGACGAGTCAGAGAGATGATGCTCCTGGCTGGGTCATCTGCAGGGGTTGAATGCCTGAATGCATGAGCCTCTCTTGTTTGAGTTAGAGGGTGAGGTCCAGGGGAGATAGCGTGGTGTGGTGGACACGGCACTAGAGTGGGACTTGGAAGATCTGGGTTTTATTCCCAGCTCTCCTGCTGGGAGACCTTGGGCAAGTCACTTCCCCCTTTGTGCCTCGGTTTCCCTATCTATAAAATGGGGATAAAGATACTGACCTCCTTGGAAAGCACTTTGCGATCTCCTGATGGATAGGGCTCCGTGATGTTATTAGCATGGAGACAGTAGCAGATTTATGAACTTGTAATACCTGGTACGGCCAGTGGAGGGGGACAGAGCCACACCGTTAGCTTGGGTATGAAAGCAGTAGGAAATGGACTACAGAGACCACGCTGCACTGGGGTTCCCAGGGGAAAAGGGTCCTACCTTTCACCTGTGATCTGGCTGCTTAGTTATCATGTTTTCCTCCCTCCCCCCCCCCAATCCAGAGTCCATGGATCCACCTAATTGTTACATCTTCTGGCAGGAGACGGGCTAGTGCCGGGGGCCCTGGAGACCTCGCCCGGGGGGGAGGAGGAGCTAGGGGAAGCGTTTGATTTCGACGACAGTGAAGAGGAGGAAGAGGATTCCACAGTAGGGGTCAGCAGCGCTAGCTCCGAACCCAGCGTCGGAGTGGCCCTGCAGGCCCCGCCCAGGAGGCGTAGATCAGGAATCGCCGCTGAGCCCCATTCGTCCGCCCAGCAGGAAAAGGATGGAGCGCCCCCTGCAGGGCAGGCACAGCTGACCGACTCTGGATCGAGCACCAGCGCTGGTAAGTAGGGCTTTCAGCTCGTGCTAACGCAGGATGCTTCACTCCCAGCATCTCTCAGGGGTCTTGGCAGGACTCGGGGTTGCAATGGGACATGCTCAGCCTACTGGCACCATTACAGAGCTGCAGAAGGAATGGGTAAGAACCAGGTCCTGGGTCTCCGTTGCCCGGTCCCGCTGGCAGTCACGTACCCCAGTGCAAAGTGAGTTTCACAAGCTACACTCCTGATCCGACAGGGATTGACACCCGGGCCGCGATCCCTTTGCAGTGCAGAGAATCAGGGCTGCCCTGTTTTGTACTTCTACTGCTTGCAGTTTTAGGCTCCTACCCAGCTCTGCCGATGCCCCTCGATCGAAACCAGCCACTCCCCTCCCCCACTATTCCAGTCCTGGTCTCTCCCCACGTCCTTGCCAGTGTCCCTCAATCTTGACCCGAAGCCTCGCCCACCCGCCTCCTGCTTTTCAAGTCATGGAACTCTACCATTGCCCTCAAATTCTGTTTAGAGTATGAGGGGAAACATTTTTTTTTTCAGTCTCATTCCTGAGACATCCTACTGTAGGGCAAACACGCTGGCCAGAGACCAAGCCCTTGCTGAGAGCTGGCTCAGGGACGGTCAATTTCAGTGGAACAGAACGCTCATTCACACAAACTTGGGGTGAGATTTTAAAAGTCTCCCTGAAACATGTTTCAAACACTAGATTGAGCACGTCAAAGAATGCTTGAAAACGAAGCCAGCGTGAGTGAGATCTTCTTGGTGCTGCTAATAGTGGCCCAGCATGGCGGGTACGTTCTGCTTGTAAACCAGACACACTGATATAAACCCTCATGCTTCAGGGCATAAGCAAACCCCTACTTAATGGAGGTCAGGAAGGAACTTCTTCTAAAACCAGGTTGTCCCTTAATTGTCCACTACTGGGTTTCCTGCACCTTCCTCTGAAGTAGCTGATGATAGCTACTCTCAGAGACAGGCAACTGAGCAGGATGGACCCGTGCAGTAATCCAGCAGGACAATTCCTGTCGTCTTGTCAGCTCTGATTCTTGTTGTGCTTGGGTTAACGTGCTCTAAGATACCAACTTGGTTTCCTTCTGCTTTTTTTTTTGACAGATCCACTTGACACAAAGCTACAGACAGAGTAAGTGAGTCTAGATTTTATTTAAAAAATCACCCCAAACCCTTGGGAGCTTGTTGGATTATATCCAACGGGGGAATCCAAGGGGTGTGAGGTAGGGGATGAGAATGCAAATAGTTAATAGAACCCAAGATGGTTTGCTGGCAATGGAGAGACAAAAGCCTGTCTCGTTACCATAGGCGTGCGCAGCACATTTCATTAGGGGGTGCACTCAGGGAGCCCTGCCCTGGCCCCGCCCCCATCCTGCCCCCATCCACTCCCTCCTACTTCCTGCCCCCTGACTGCCCCCCTCAGAACCCCCAACCCTCCCACTCCTTGTCCTCTGACTACCCCCTCCTGGGACCCCTGCCCCTAAGTGCCCCCCAGGACCCCACCCCCTATCTAAGCCTCCCTGCTCCTTGTCCCCTGACTGCCCCCCTAGGACCCTACCCCCTACCTGTCCCCTGACAGCCCCGACTCTTAGCCACACCCCCAACCCCAGCCAGAGCCCCAGGACTCCCATGCCTATCCAACCGCTTGCTTGCTCAAAGGTGGGGGCCTGATCCCACAAACCTGTTCTCGCGTGCGTCACGTTAAGCGTGTGAGTAATCGCGTTGAAGTCAATGTGGCAACAGCCCCTGTTATTCCAGTCCGGGGACCTAACCGCTGCGGCCAGTGGGACGACTCACGTGCTTAAAGTTAAGCCCGTGTATAAGGGGTTGCAGGGCAGGGCCTCAGGCAGGAATTGTGCCTCTAGCTTTGCGCTGAAAGCTGGGGGTCAGGAGTCCTGGGGTCTATTCCTGGCTTTGCCACTGCCTCACCCACTGTGACTGGAACATCGCTGCCCCTCTCCGTGCCTCAGTTTCCCTGTCGTGCTGTCATCTCTCCCTCCCCAGCAGCTCTTCTCCCTGCTTCAGGATCTCACTGTGATGCGCAAAAGGATCCCAGGGCACGGGGCTATCAAGTGATTCTCTTGCTCCCCAGTGACTGGGTTTGCTTGTGTCTGTGGTTTGGTGAACACAATGGGAGCTTTCAGGGCAGCCTGAGCGTTCAGGGCGTAGGAGGCCTGGGAGGTTTGGGGGGATGCCAGGTGTGGCCAAAGCAGAGCCCGTGGATTTCTGCAGCGCAACTCGGCTGCCGTCGCCTTTCGCACACAGGTGCGGCTCAAAGGACAGGTCCCAGCCTGGCAGGCACGCCCGTGAGGGAGGGCGGTTTTACTACTCAAAATGGTTGGGGCCAGTAAGAGGGCATCGCCCCCTGCTGGCCAAAAGCTCGTTAAGACATCCCAACTTCCTGGACTTGGAAAATGTCTGCGGTTTTCTCCCTTCCTTTCCCCACTCCCTGCCTGTACTGTCTCGTGATGAATGGATCCAGCCCTCTCGCGTTCCCTGTAAGTCTTTGCGCCAGCTGCTGGGCGGTGGCTACCAGCGCATGGTGCAATTCTGGTGCGTGTGCGTGCAAAAGTGCTTTAAAGTTCACCCCTGTGCACAGAGTGACCAGACAGCAAGTGTGAAAAATCGGGATGGGGGTAGGGGGTAATAGGAGCCTATATAAGAAAAAGCCCCCAAAAATCGGAACTGTCCCTATGAAATTGGGACATCTGGTCACCCTACCTGTGCGCTGCCCTGATCCTGCGGCTCCGGGCTGGGCTTGAGCAACCAGTGGGCTGCTCCGACTTACGCCAGCTGAAAGGGGTTGAAACCACAGTGAAGCGGTGTCCAGGGTGTATGGCAGAGAGGGCAGGGGCCTGGGGCCTGCTTGGAATGGAAGAGCGAGTGGGTTCTGCCCCCAGGGAATGTCTGTAAGGAGTGGGGATCGGTCCTGCTATGTGACTCGGAGGGCTACCCAGGCAGATTGCCAGAAGCTGGAGTGATTCAGAACTGTACCGTGGTATTTACGGCCTTGCGTCTCCAGTGCTCACAGAACGGGCTGCTGGTGGGAGCCCCCCCGAGACGTGCCGTTCGCCGGCTCTGCCTCCGCCTTGCATTCCCAGGGAGAGCCCTGTGATCGTCTGCCCCGAACGCGGGGACGTGCCAGCTCCTTCGACCCTGCCCAGCGCTTTGGCCTGGGTTCTGGAACCTCAGTGGAGAGGCCACCTGACCCCCCCCTCCGCCAGAGTAGCAAGTGAAATTAACAGGAGGGTGGCTGAGGGCATGTCTGCCTTGGGGAACATCCTTCACCCGACCCGTTACCCCTCCACCCCCATCTCCCCACAGGAGAGGCCTCCCAACACTGCCGTAGTCCTTGAGCCAGCTCTCCTCGCAGTCTGGTCTATGGGGGTGATGGGGTGATGGGGGAGTGGGCACAACTCCCCTGGTCCCCTTTGTGCCTTCCTCACTTTGGGACGGGCACCCCGGTTTCTCAGGTTGAGGGGTTGTTCTTGGCCCTTGGGACCTCCTGCCTTAGCAGGACTGTTCATAGCCCCTAACGAGTGCGGAGAGCTGGCCTGTCCTACGCTCCTGGCTTTCCCTGTCCTCCCTCCCACCTCAGCATCAGTCGGGCGATTGAAAGCCGTTAACCCGGCAGGGCGCTCCAGAGCAGGCAGGCAGCACCCCGAGCTTTCGAGCTCGTGCACTAGCTGGAGGAGCCGGGCTTACTGTCCCAGAGGGGCCGGGGCAGTTTGCTTGGCTGGCACTTAGCCGTCAGATCACATGTCAGATGGTTGCTCGACTCCAGGCCTTGCGTCAGGGCCAAAGAATCCGCAGCAGTTGCTCAGCGAGCAGCTGTAAAGTGTGTTATTGACCTCACGGTGGAGGCTGGTGGAGTAATGGGCATGGGGAAAGGGGGGGCTCTGATTGCCCAGGGATTCACCGCTAGTCAGCTTCTTATCCTGCGCCCATCCTGGTGGTAGCAGAACAGGATTATTGCTATACATGTTGTTAGTATTATTACTTCATGAGCCAGGAGAGATGTAGGTCAGGGCCCTGTTGTGCTGGGTGCTGCACAGATGCATAGCAAGAGATAGTCACTGGCTCAAACAGACAAAGACAGGGAGGAAGAATTATTACAAATGGGGAATGGAGGCACAGAGAGATCGAGGGCTCGTCTGCACGAACAATTCATTTGTGGCACGATGGGATGTGCATCTACCTCCTGCTAATCCTCTTTGAACGGGGACAGGATCAAAGCACACTGCTGAAGAGTTAGTGCATGTCGGCAGGGTCCACTGGGACAGTTAGTCCATGGTAGGCTGGGGGAGGGTGGATTCACACCCCATCCTGCTGTGAATTAATTGTTCATGGAGACAAGCCCTAAGTGACTGGCCCAAGGCCACCCAGGGGGTCTGTGGCAGAGCTGGGAATTGACTTTCCTGAGTCCCAGCACAGCCCCTTCACCACAAGATCACCTGAACTGGCTCAGAAGCAGCTGTTTTATCCCCCTCTTCTCCTGTCGGTCTGGGCATTTAATCCTCACTCGGCAATAGTTCATCCCAATCCCCCAAATCCAACATCCTCCTCCCTCCTGTATTTATTTTGTGGGTGATTCCAAATCTGGATTGGGATCAGAATCAGGATTATTTATTATGTGCAGCCTCTGGGAGCCCCAGCCAGGGAGCAGTACCCCAGGTGCTGTACAAACACACAGCAAAAAGAGTTCCCAGGCAGCCTGCCCCTACCTCTGTATTGGGACAAAACACACATTGCCCCACCTGCAACCCCGGCCCACCTCCAGATCTGAGCAACCCCGAGCTTTGGGACTGCAGCGTTCCCAGTGTGGATCAGGTTCTGAATTTTGCATCTGTGGATCCCTCACTCAACAAGACCCGTAGATAGCTCGGTGACTTGACTCTCCAGGGTGGTGAGGGGAACCCACAAGTGGGTGGTGCAGGGGGGCACTTTGCACGGACACTACAGGGCGTCTTTCAGCTGAGGATCTCAAAGCACTTTTCAGACAGCGGGTCAGTATCAGTATCCCCCTTCTGCAGGAATCAAGCCTTAATCTGAACAAACACCATATGTTATCGGGAAGATACAAACGATCAGCTGTTTGGGGCAGGACCTGTCTCTTTGTTCTCTGTTTGTGCAGCACCTAGCACGGTGGGGTCCCGGGTGGTGACTCGGGCTCCTAGGTGTTATGGTAATACAAGAATTAATAATACTCCAGAGCACTGACATTTCCTCACCAAGAAGGTCTCCAGCACGGTTTTGACTTATCCCCCTAACCCAGCACCTGCGGGGTTAACATGGTACTCAGCCGGCCTTCTCCTCAGCTGCTAATAGCTGGCTTGTTTCACATGCCCACAGCTCCACCCCTTCCTCTCCCAAGGTGATAATTGGAGCTGGGAGGCACCCAAAGGAGCTGAATCTGTGTAAACTCTGTGGAGGGGTGGGCTTGTGCCACCGCTTGGAACAAAGGCTGCCTTTGTGGGGTTTGCATGGATCACTCCAGTAGCTTTGCCTACAGGTGCTTCCATAGGACGTTCCTGGCCAGGTAAGGGAGGCAGGTGGGTTGCTCTGGGTGTGTAGATGTTGCTTGAACCAAGTTCACGAGGCAGGTCACGGTTTGTCCTCTGAGAGCAGTGCAGGGTGGGGAGAGACCCAGGCCTGTGCTTGGTGCTATGACTCAGCTAGAACCTTATGGTAAATATTTCAGGGCTTTCTCCCCCCAGGCTTACAAGGTGCTTCCAATTTCTAATCCTCCCACCCTAGCACTTGCATCTCCCTCCCACGAGAGCTCCCCAGGCCTTTAGCTTCATCTCAAGTGACCCCTTGGCAAACATTTTAAAGGCTATGAAACATTCTCATTGCAGGCTCTCCAGGCCTCCTGTCCTGTGCTCCAAAGATCCCTGTAGCGATGGGCACTGAGATGTTTTTAAATCTTCCCTTCTCCTTTTACACTGCCCGGTCACCATTCTTGCACTCTGTATGGCTGGGACAAATTATTAATATTCATTGTTAGCAGCTAGAGGCCTCAGCAGAGGTCAGGGCCCCATGGTGCTATACACGCATTGCGTGAGATGATCTCTGCCCCAGAGAGCTTCCACTGTAAATAGACAAGGCTGAGGGAAAGGAAGGATGAGGCTGTCTACTGTATAGGTGGGAACTGAGGCCTGGCAAAGTTAAGTGACTTGGTCAGGGTCACACATAGAGTCTGTGGCAGAGCAGGAATTGAACACAGCTCTGCTGAGCCTCAGCCCAGTGTCTGATCCACTTGGCCATCTACTCTGTGTGTACAAACAGCCTAGTCAGTTTCCTTCTCTGGTCTGCATGTGTGTCTGTTGGTGCTGATAAGGCCCCATCAAATCGTCCTTGGTACTTTCACCCACACTAGGATTCCCACGATCCGAATAACTGCTCCATTCTCTGAGATACATATTAGTTGTTAACAAACATTAAAGCAATTCTCTCTCCCTCCCCCCCCCCCCATTTCATCTCCCATGTCTCTTAGCTCACCTGCCCGCAGGAAATAGTGTTTTGCAATGTTTGCATTGCAAACACAAGAATGTTTGCTGGTTAAACTTTTCTATTGAAACTGATAAATTCCTACAGGCTTTATGTTTAGATTTAGCAAGCTTCAAGCTGAATTGGGGCTAGAAATGGCCTTTAAGCTTGATTTAGAAATGCCCTGTGTGCGGGCTGGGCCCCACCTTTTCTTACAAGTGTTCCCCTCCCCTTTCTCTTTGGCCTGCACTCCTGGGGTGGGTGTGGCTGCCTGCTGCAAAATGAGTCTTGTGACCTTTATCTTCAATCCCCTCCTGCTCGGGGTGTCAAGGCTGTTTGAATCCCATTAGTGCTGTTGCTGCTGCATCAACCCAGCCCACTGGTCTGTTGTAATCCGGGTGTTTAGAGCCCTGCACCTCTGCGCAGGCTGCCCCAAGCCTACAGAGAAACTGACAGGAGAGACTCTACCGGGGATTCTAGTGATTTGGGGGTACAACTTTTTCCCTGCATGGGAGTGGTATGTTAGGCAGGTCTCCGCTGGGTGCTGCTGTTACATCCACCCCAGGAGTAGATTGTGCAACCCTGTATGAGGGTGTCTGGCTCTTTCTCTCTCCATCCTACCTCTCCTTCCTGGTGCTTACTCCTCTGGTGGCTGGGTCATGCTGTTATCTGATCTCTGGGCTGGCGTCATATTGAATCCCAGCTGCAAAATCTGCCATTTCAGGGAGGCATCCGCTGCTGGGAGAGTCTGCTGCAGATTTGAGCCTCCCCCATCGCAGGCTGTGCCCTCCCCCACCCAACTGAGGCTGGGTTCACCCATCCCTGCCGGAGCAGCAGGACCCGGGTTGGTAATGCAGGGTACGTCTACACTGCAATTGAACACCCAGGCCTGGCCTGGGTCAGCTGACTCAGGCTTGCTAGGCTCAGGCTGCAGGGTTGTAAAATTGTGGTGTAGAGGCTCAGGCTGGATTCTGGGCTCTGGGACCCTCCTCCAAGTGTCTCCACCACAATTTTACAGCCCCAGGAGCCTGCGTCAGCTGGTGGAGGCCAGCCATGGGTGTTTAATTGCAGTGTAGACGTACTCCAAGGCACAGGTAGTGCCTCTTGCATGTGACAACAAAGGTTTCAAGGCTGAACTGGGTTCAAAGGGGCACCAGAACCATCTGCAATTCTCATCCTCCATTCGGGCAGCGTGAAGACCCGCTCCGTCTTGGCCTATGTCATTCATATGCACAGTAGAATTGGGGAGAGATTTTTCCCTTGTTCCTTCTGTATTTTCTTGTGTAGGGTCTTCGTTTGCTGGCTGACTGTGGTCGAGAGCATGGGGCTATGAGTCAGGGAAGCCGATGTCCTATTCCTGGCCCACTGTGTGTCACTTCCCTGCTCCGTGCCTGACTTTCCCCATCTGTACAATGGGGGTCACTCTGACCTACTTCTTAAAAAGTGCTTTGGGATCCTCTGGCAAAAGGTTTTATCTGAGTGCAAACTGTTAATATTTTAATTTTAAACTCCATACGGAGATGGGAACAGTTAACTTCTCGGTATTCTAGAGGAGATTACAGGCTTATTTAGAAAGGTGGATACACATAATACTTTACTTTCGTTCTTTCTTGTTTAGAATAAATCCATTTAGACTGGAACACTCTGCTCTTTGCATGTGGAATATATATAACTGAGGCTCCCCTCTGCCTGTTTCATAAGCAAATGACTTGGGAAATGCTTTTGGTAGAGCTGGTTGGAAAATAAGATTATTTTTTCCCCCACACTGGAAAATTTGAGTTTTGGGCAAAAAACTAACTGAACTATTTTGGCTGAAATTCAAAACACTTTGGGAAATCCTGCCACGGTGCCTTATCAGAGTTGTAGTTTAGGTGCATCATGCTTCATTATCCTCCAGAGGCCTGCCTCTTTGTTTGGACTACATGCCCCATGATGCACCAGCTTCACTTTATGGTGACAGGATGCAGTGCCCCATGGCTGCGGTGCATGATGGGAGATGAAGTCCAGCTGGGAAGGCCGGCCATAGAGAATGAAGGCAGGAGGCATCTGAACTATAACTTCCATGAGACGTTTCAGGCTTGAAATATTTCATTTTTTTGGCCAAAAGTGTCTCGTTTTGGGCATTTGATTTTTCAATGAAAAATTAAAAATTTCTGTAGAAAGCAGATACTTTTCACAAAATATTCAGTTTACTCAAAAAACCAATTTTTTTCACCCATTAAAAGACTGTTTTGGTGAAGCTTTAGTCCTTTAAGACGCTGTTCTGTCGTGCATTGTGTTTGCCTAGAATTCAGAGCATATGTAATGACCCCCCTCCCACCTGTAGGTTTCTAACCTAGGAACTTCAGCACTCTAACACGGACCTCTGCTGGTGCAGCTGAAGGAATAGTTGATTAGTGTTAGCAGTTGTAGGCTATTATCCTGGAGTATACCAGCTACTAGAGGGAAGGGTACCACCAACACTGTGCTGAGGGGTGTGTGGAGCAGAAACCGCTTCCCTGGACGTGGCCTCCACCATTGCTAAGAGCCAGGTCTATATTTGCATTGTCATCGGCGTGTAAGTAACATGACACACAAGGCTGAAGTCAATTAAACACAGATCGCTCTAGGGCTTTGTTTGTGGTGTTTTAATAGCATCAGTTGTTCCGTCCTTCCTTCCTGCGCTGCTGGCAGCCGCCGTTCCAGCTTCCCCACCTCATTGGCAGGGTTGCCACCAGGGGTGGCTCTATGTATTTTGCCACCCCAAGCACAGCAGGCAGGTGGCTTTCGGCAGCATGCCTGCGGGAGGTCCACTGGTCCCGTGCCTTCGGTGTACCCGCCGCTGAATTACCGCCGAAGCCGTGGGACCGGCGGAGCTCCCGCGGGCATGCCGCCGAACAGCCTGACTGCCGCCCTCACGGCGACTGTCAGACCACCCCTCCATGGCTTGCCGCCCCAGGTACGCGCTTGGCATGCTGGTGCCTGGAGCTGCCCCTGGTTACCACCTCTGAGGTACAAAAAATTGGGATGATCCCATAAAACTGGCCAGCTGGCCGTGCGCGCTGAGTGTCCTGACAGATTTTCCAGGGCAGCTACCTCGAACAAGGGATCATCCTGGGAAAAGCTGGACAGGGGGCAGCTTTACCATGGCAGCGAGAAGCAGGAAGTGCTGAGAAAATGGACAGGGGACTCGTTGCTGGCAGCTGGGAAGAGGTAGCTCAGAACCGGAGGGAGCTCTCAGTATTGGAGGGGGAGCGGAAGGGCTGGGAGATGGCTTGAGGCAATAATCACTGAGCACTTCATGCCTGTCTATTTTCTTCCTTTGGTCCCAATTTACCACATCTCTGCACTTCACTTTGTCCTTTACCCCGGAGCAAAAGGCCCGTGGCTCAGAAACGGCAGCGTTTCACACCTGCTTTGCTCGGGTGGGAAAGGTGCAGGACAGTGGTGAAACAGGCCCTGTGTGTTTGCACGGCAGGGCAGTTCAGGCACAAGGAGTCAGGACGCCTGTCATCGTCTTCCCGCTAATGCTGCCTTTGGTTCCTGGCGTGATGTTGGGCCAGTCACTTAAGCCTGAATTTTCCAAAGTGCTGAGCTCTCAGCTCTGGTTGAAGGGGAGCACCCCTGAGAGGCAGGCCTGTAACCGTGCTGCCGCAGCTTCCCATCTGTACAATGGGGATAAGAATCCCGATGCCGCTCCGAGCCTGTGCTAAATTTCTGCAAAGCAGCTGAGCTCCTCTGATGGACGTGAGGTGAAACGTTTCCTAGTGGCATTGCGAAGGCATTTCTCCTCCTGCCATCTGGGCACCCCAGAAAATCTTGGGAGGAGATAGCTGGGATCCAGAGAAACATTCCCTAATTTGATGACTGTGCAACCTGCCTGGAGACACTGAAATCCCTGGCTGTCTGGTTTCGAGGCTGGCGCACCCTCGCACGTACGTTCTGGATGCAAGTCGCTAACATGCACTGATGTTCCGGTGTTACAGCAACCTCCGTGCGTGGGGATCCCTGCACGGCCTGGTCTCAGCGAATGACCTGAGTCACGTGTACACGGGTGTGTATCCATGCAAGGCAGGTGTTGGGCTGTTAGATGAAACCTGAAAGGTGGGCGCGTGGGTGGCGTTAGTTGGGCACGACGGCGCACACACCCCGGTTTGGTGTGGCTGGCGAGATGCAGGCAGGAGCAAGGGAAGCCTTGACTCTGGCTACTAGAATGATGCAGGGCTGGGACGTTCTGTCACTGGTTGCAAGAGCTGGGGAAGTCCCCAGCAGCCAGAGCATGGGGCCTGTGGCAGGGTGACGTGCCTGCCCATCTGGTCGTGCCGCTGGGAAGGTGGTCAGGGAAGCCCAGTGAACCTTTCTCTGCGGAACCTGAACTGGTTGCTGGTGTTAGAAGCCAGCTTGGTTCCAGTGTTTGCCTCCCCACGGGCCATCTGGGCAACACCCCTTCCCCTCCACCTCTAGGTCTCTCCGGGCTCACTCCCTCGCAGTTCTCCCTGCTATTAAACACCTGCATTTGGAGTGTTTTCACACCCTGGTGCCTGTGGGGATGGGGGGTGGGCCAGGGGGTTTTGGTGGTGGAGGCTAGAGGAGATGTGAGCAGTCTGAAGGAAGCTTATGCAGGCGCTTATAGGTGCAGCTCATGGGCTGTTTTCCTGGACTGTTTACCCCAGCATGTTAGTTCTGTCCCTGGTAGCGCTGGGTCTGAATTGCAAGAGTTCGCTTCAGATCTGAGCGCTGTCAGCGTGCCGGGGTGCTCAGAGCTGGGATTCTGTTTGAGGGATGCAAGGACAGTTATGACCTGCTGTGGATGTAGCTCTGCAGACCACAAGTTCCTTTATGAATAGCAAAAATATTTAAAAGGGGATTTCGAATGGAGAGTTAGAGACGTTAGCAGGCTGGTTCCACTTATGGTGGGCAGATAACCGGTTAACCCTGAGCCCCTAATGGCATTCAGGGGGAAATGGCTTCAATACGCTACATCATGATACTGGATTTGCTTTTTATTGTTGAGTCTTTTTCATTTGACCAAATGTCTCCTTTCTAAAAGCAAAACCGATATTATATAAGCTCAAAGGAGCAGCAGGTAGCTGCATTTAAAAGTTAAGTAGGTTAGCTGCTTCAGTTCGTGGTGGTTGGAGTGGGACGGCCAGGGCATTTCAGTACCTTGTGCTTCCCTAAAGTTTCCCCTGCAGATTCAGCTAGAGAAGTTATTCTTCACCCCTTGTTCTAAATTGTTGCATAGCGCGGCTGTGTGCTACAGCCCAGAGGTGGCTGCATTTCGGTAGTGAGTGAAGGGACCTCAGCAGGTAGGAACTGATAAGTCCGATCGAAGGGTGGAAGCCTGCTGTAATCCTGTAGGATTAAAGGTTTCGGAGGGGTAGCCGTGTTAGTCTGTATCAGCAAAAAGGAGGAGGAGTATTTGTGGCACCTTAGAGGCGAACAAGCTTATTTGAGCATAAGCTTTCGTGGGCCCACAAAAGTACTCCTCGTTCTTGTTGTAGGATTAAAGATATAGACTGTTAAACGTGCTTAAAAAATGATTGTTATGGTAGCATCTAGCTGCTCCTCTGAGCTCACTGCCCGGTTGTGCTGGGTGTGGCACAGATGCATAATGAGAGAGAGTTGCTGGACTGAAGAGCTTGCAGTTCAAATATCCAACACAGACACAACCTGGAGAGGGGAAACAGAGGCATGCAGGTGAAGGGACTCTCCCAAGGCCACGCGGCAGGTCAGTGGCAGAGCTGGGAGTAGAAGCTGTCTCCAGAGTCCCTGTCTATTCTAAAATCAATATTAACGCTATGTAGCCACCTGAGGCTGTTTCCTCCCATGTCAGGCTCCTGGTGTCTGTCGCTGTTTCTCACACAGCTCTTGATGGACATACAGGGCCTCTGATCCGGTTAATAGGTTCTTCTCTCTCGTCCTGCCAATACGGGCTTTCCTCAGCCCATCTAGAAGGCAGCCGTGAGCGGAAGAAGGTTAAGAGGCGGGGCGGCGGTGCTAGGTGTCAGCTTGACCTTGTTGCTCCTGGATCCAGCAGCAGTTGCAGGCAGCAGGGAGTGATGCAATGAGGGTGGAGGAGATGCTGCCTGCTGAAGGGAAGAGACGGCGATATTGCTCAGCTGGCTGCCTCGGGATCTCGCTCGCTCAGCACAGCGAGCGTGTGTCCCCGGCCCAGTGCACGCTGCAGTGCAGAGGAGGGTGGGCGTGGGGCCGAAGGGAAGGCTCTCTGGATCATGCCAGGGGAGGATTGAACCGGGAGCCGCGGTGATGGGTCTCCTGCCGGGTCCGGAGAGAGGGGTCTGATTTCTGGACTGGCGTGCGTGGTAGGCGGTGTCTATCCCTGCTTTTCCCAAGGAGAGCAGGACACTTCGCTTTGCTCTGAAGGTACGTGAGGAGGCAGGTGCCGCTTCCTGGGTTGCCTGCAGGGAGAACGGATGGAGGCAGCAGAGGTTGTTGGGAAGGTGCATACCCTGCCCGTCCCGTGCTGACCGTACAGGTAGCTGTAATGCCGCTGCTGGGTAGGGATGTGCTCCTTTGGTGTTCAGGGGACAGACATCCAACAGGGGACTCTTGGCCCCCTTGCGGGCCTGGCACCAAAACTGGGGAAAACGGAGCCCTCCCTGACAGGCCTGTTTTGCCAGCAGATTGGAAAGTGAGGACAAGTGAGACAAGGCCTGACTGGAGGGCTGAATGCAAGGCCCGTCCCACTCAGCAGGGAGACACCCTCCCAGATTTGGCTCAGGCCGTCGGTGGTGATGAAGTGCAAACTTTCTGTGTTATTTTTATGGGGTGGGGTGGAGAGCTGATGTGTGCCTCAGTTTCCCCTATATTTTGCATGGCTACCCGGTGGGTGGAGGGAAGGTCTAGGTTTGCTCTCTGGGCAGCTAGGAGACATAGGGAGGGTGTGTGTGTTGGGGGGGGGGGGGGGGAGGCTTCTCACCTGGAAACTAAGGTTAGACAGAGCCAGAGCCTGCACCTGGGGCTGGGCTTGTTACAGCTCAATCTGGCCTGCCCAGGACAGACTGAGCTTTAACCGTAGTTTCCCTGCGCTCCCCTTAGGGCTTTCGGCTTGTGCATGCCCGGGGGGCTCGTGAATGGATACCTGGTTTGGGAAAGGCTGCCTGGCACTGTAAATACTCAGAGCATTGCTCCCTGAAAGGCTCCTCCCGCAGGCGTCCGGCTGGGCTGGATTCGCTGCAGGGAGCCCTGTTGAGACAGTGGGATTATTGGTGCCACCGGACAATGTCGAGGCTGCCCCGTGCGGATCTATGTGGGTCCTGCCCCGCCCCAACTACAGGCCGGGGCATAGACCTGGCCTTGTGACTTCGACGCTCCCCCTGACCTTTCATTTACTTAATAAAGCCAGGCCCGAGCCGCCAGTCTGAGCTCTGAGCCTGAGCTCCGAGTCCTGTCTGCCCACCGCCCTCCTGGTTTAAAGCTGAGATGTTCGTGTGTTGGGCCAGCTTGTGTGGGGCTGGTCCATGCTGGCCCATCATCCGGGTGTGGATGCCTCCTGCTTGCGACGCTTCCCCTGAGCGCTGCGGCGAGCCACGTTCTGTGATGCGAAGGCACGTTAGGGGATGGATGTCGACTCTGCGTATTTCCCTAGTTCCACGATGGGGATTTGAACCTGGATCGCATAGGGCTGGGGAGAGGCCGGGTGCGTTCACTCGGTGCAGTATTTAGAGGCCCCAGATGCTGCTTTAATAGCCGTGCAGATAACACCGTGGGGAGAGGGCACAAGGAGCAAATGTGTTTGTGTCTGGAGACTTTATAACCCACCCCCTGCTCCCCAGGTCTGAGTTCATGGCCGGGTCTGCCCAGTTAGGTCTGCTGGGAGAGGCAGAAACCTTCAAGGATGCCCCCCAGGGAGGGGGATGCGGGGTCACCAGGACACTCCATCAGCTGCTGTCTGGGAAACAGCCCCTGTGGCTTTGATCTCGCTGGCTGCTCTGACATCCTGTTCCACCCCACCAGGCACACTCCAGCCCGCCCTCCCCTTTTCCCAAAGCTCGGACACAGACCTGCCTCCCCTCTAATACTGATGGAAGCCCCCCCACTTCTTGCACTGAGTTTGAAAAATTCGTAACCCCTTCCATGCTGGATGATGGGCCCGGTTTGTCTGGCAAATGAGTGGACGTCCCTGGGACAGCCTGCTGTCGCCTGCTCCAGGTGGCAGATGGGCTTAGGGGGTAGGATGATGTGCTGGCGCCAGTTCGGCTGCTTACGTGCCCCTCCAAGAGGATGGAACATTAGACTGAAAGTCTCGCAAGGGGGAGGTTCTTTTCTGTCTCTCTCGGCCCTTCTGCTGCCATCTGGCACCTGGGATCCCAGTGCCGCAGCCTGCACACTAAAAATAATGGAGGAGGGGCACAGCTAATGGAGCTCTTCCAACCTCAAGGGTTAGATTGAAGCTTTGGCTGAAGGTTCATGGCAATTCTTTATCCAAACCTGTTTGTCCAGCCCTGCTGGGTATCGGGAGAGTGCTGTTTGTAACGCTTGTGGGGCTCGGGCTGTACAGACGTAGTGGGAGCTGGTCCCTGCCACTAAGAACTTGCAGTCTAGTGGCAGAGAAAGTATTATCCCCACTTTACAGGTGGGAAACTGAGGCACGGAAAGAAAGTGATTTGCCCTCAGTCACGCGGGCAGTCCGTGTCAGCGCTGAGCAGTGAATCTTGCTTGTGTCTGGAGAGAGATCTTCAGAAGAGAGGAACTTGGATCGCAAGCTCTCTGGGGCGGGGACTGCTTCAGTTACCTGTGTGTGCAGCGCCAAGCGCGCTGGTGTTAAGGCGTTTAGGTGCTAGCACAGTACTGGTAAGAATCAGGGCTGAAGGTAGGTTCCAGCCCCAAGGAGTGAACAAGCTTGAAGGGGCGGGGGAGAGGAAGAGGACTGACTCATGATGGGGGGGGGGAGAGTAACCCAGGGGAGGAGGTGGTGAGCACAATGCAGAGAATGGGGAAGGGATGCCCTGTGGGGGAGGAGAGTAGAGGAAACAGCCAAGGTGGGGAAAGACACCGGGAAGAGAGAGAGGCATGTGGAGTGAAACAGTGGCGAGTGGGCACGCGAGAGGGACATGTTGGCGGGGTGGGGGTGGCATGCTGGGACCTGCAGCGTAACTGGACGGCGCCGGTGCTGGGAGTCAGCTCTGGTATCTGTAAGTGCATCCACTTACAACCAGCCCTGCTTAGGGGTTTGCACCTTCAGAGCTAAAAGCGGTGAGCGCCCATCGCTGCCGCTTACGGGGCAACTCTCGTGGCTGGAAGCAGTAGGAGACTCGCTAACCTTTTACACAGACCGGCCACTGGAGGGGGTCAAAGGCCCATCGTGTCGTAGTGTGGATTGCCCGTGCACGTCACCCTCTCTTGGTGCAGTTTAGCTATGGAGGATCCCAGTTGGCAGCCGAGCGATTCGGGTGTGGCCATTGCGTTTGCTCACAGCTGGCCCTTGCTGGTCAGGTGGGTGGATCTGCACTTGCCCAGCGACAGCTCATAGCTTCCCCCAAACATCCCCGTGCGCTGGCTGCCTATTCCGCCTGCCTGACCACTCGGTGTCCTCCCGCCCTAGGTTCCTGACGGTGGTCAGCAATGGGGACGTGGTGGGCAGCTCCCACACCGGGACTCGGACCTGCAGCTGGAGGAGGAAGAGCACGCGGCGAGGTAAGGGCTTTGAGCTGGGCGGGATGGATGGAAACAACTCTGGATTCCTTCAAAGAGTCTCGTGTGGTGTTTGGTCAGCTTCGGCGTGCCCTGGGAAGGCTGGGATTCCCGTCTCCCCACCACAGATGGAAAAACACGGCTTCCCCATCCCAAATCCCGGCTCTGTTGAAACACTGGGGATGTCTGGGACCAGACTTCAGTGTAGCAGTTACCGTACCATACGCAGGGTGTTGAGAACTTGATGGGTTGAAGTCAGAGAAGTGTCTGATCCAAAGAACCGATCCAAATTTGGGGTGGTTGGGGATCTGCACTTGGGCCTAGATCTGGATTTCACAGCTGGCTGCAATTTCTCATCTGGGCCATGCCCCCAGAGCTAAAGGCCCCCTGACTTTGCACTGAGATGTAGACTTTGTAGCCCTGGCCTGTCGCTCCTTAGAAAAGAGCCAGGATCGAGTCCTAAAACTCGGCTACAGGTTTTTGAGCTCTCCTTGCAGAGGCTTCAGAGAGAGGGGGCAGGATCTAGCATTTGCCATTGAGGCATGAAAGGCATCGAGAGCAGCCCATTGAAGGTTGGCGCTGAAATATCAGGTGTTCCAGACGAGACCCACTATTCCTTGTGTTCCGGTTGCACTCAAGAGGACCCTTGTGGTCGGCCCTGTGCAGATACCCAGTGAGAGACAGTCCCGGCCCAGAGTTGACCATCTAAATAGGCAAAGTGGGAAGAACAGTCCCAGAGGTGAAGTGACTTGGCTGCTGGGTCAGTGGTTGAGGCAGGCCCAGGGCCCAGGTGTGGTGACTCCCAATCTAGTGCCCTACCCACTGACCCACGCTGCCGCTTGGCAGCCAGGAGTCAAAGCCGGATGTCGCTGAAGCTCGTGGCGAGTTCTCTGCTGGATTCAGGTTCCTCTCCACAGCTTGCCCTGTGTTGCCTCTCGTTCCAGGTGGACGGTTTGAGTTCCCGGCCCTGGAGGAAGATGTGATCTATGATGACGTCCCATGTGAAAATCTGGACTCTGATCCGTACGGTATGGAACCACCCAGAATTTTGTTTTGCTCTGCGCAGAGGTGCCTTTCATGCCCTTCACTCCTTGCCTGTCTGTCAGCTCTGTCCTTCCTCTCATAGCCCCTCCCATCCAAGGATCTTGGAGCTCGTACGTGAGTGTTGGGGGATGGGTAGGTGCGAGGAGCTCCATTTTACCAATGGGGAAACTGAGGCCATGTGACTTGCTCCAAGGTGGCATGGTGATTCTGTGGCAGAGCTGGGAATAGAACCCAGGAGCCCTGACTCCCAGTCCCCGGCTCTAACAGGGCCATTTCCCTGCCTCCTTCAGGAGTACCCTGGCCTTTTAGAAGCCACTGTTGGTCTGTGGATTACTTGGTGCGTCTGAGTCCTTTCAGCCTGCTTGGAGCTAAATCAGAATCTCTCTGGAAGCAAAGGGCCAGGTCGTCAGTTGGGGTAATTAGTGTAACTTTACTAATGCCAATGAAGCAATGCTGAGTATCTGCCTTGCCGTCTCCTGTCCACCCCTCCAGAGCTGCCGACTGACTGTAGAGGAGGGAGCCCTTTGTGGCTGGCAGTGGGGGTGGGGTGCGTGTTCTGTGCCACTTTAAAGAGATTCCTGGGTAGAGGGAGGGATAAAGCAATTGGGCTTTTCATGCCTTTAAAACACAGCAGCTCTGGGTCTGTACCCACAGCCAGCCTGAGCCATAAAGAGCTGGCGGGGCCCAGGAAGGGAAAGGGGGACTCTGCATTTCATTGCACTGAATTAACAAACTCCCGCTGCTGCCTGGGATATGGGAGTGTGCAGTGGCTTCGAGACCAGAGGACACAAGGAAGAGGCTATTTGGAGATGCTGGTGTGAGTAGGTGAGGGCCTCTTAGGCCCTATCTATCTTACAGCTTATGTCAGCAGAACTTCTGTTGCTCAGGGATGAGAATAAACCACACCCCTGAGCGAAGTTACACCCACGTATGTGCGGGTGTGGACAGTGCTGTCGGTGGGAGAGCTTCTGTTGCCAACACAGCTACTGCCGCTCGCGGGGGCTGGAGTAGTTAAGCCGATGGCAGAGCGCTCTCCCGTCGGCTTAGAGCGGCTACATTAGAGAGTTTACAGTGATGCAGCTGCAAACTCTCCAGAGTAGCCAGGCCCTTCGGCTGATGGCACCTCCCTCTGTTTGCGGTGTTGTTGTAGGCGTGTTGGTGCCAGGTTATTACGGAGACAAGGCAGGTGAGGTCATCTCTTTTAGCTTCTGTTGGTGAGCAAGACCAGCTTTCTAGTTTACCCAGAGCTCGTCTTCAGGTCCGGGAAAGGCACTCCGAGCATCACAGGAAATACAAGGTGGGACGAACGTTTAGCATACGTAGTTAGCACATAAATCTAGGGACTTTTCAAGGTGAAGTGGCCGGTTAATATGCCTCCAATCATGGGAGGGAACAGATTGTTATAATAAGCTATAAATCCAGGTTCTCTGTTTGGTCCCTGATTTTTAGTGTCTAGCAAAGTTTATGAATTTAAACTCCAAGGCTTGTCTTTGGAAGGTGCTGTGCAGGTTTCCGTTGAGGACAAGGACTGAGAGGTCAGATACAGAGTGATCATTCTGTGAACAGTGTTTGTCCCTGGGTGATTTTTGTCTTATTTTCCTGTGCGAGTTTCTTCGAGAGCGTAGTGATGGTCTGGGTTTCACCCACATAGTTGTTGGTTGGAGCATTTAGTGCACTGGATGAGGTACACCACACGCTGTGATAGGCATGTGTGGGACCTGTGGATCTTGAAAAGTGTGCTGTGAGGGGTGTTGATCATCATAGCAGTGGAGATATGTCTGGAGGGTCTGGTGCTGCTTTGAGTTGGTGGGCCTGGGTCTGTGGGGAGCTTGCTTCTGAAGATAAGCTTGGAGAGGTTGGGGGGTGGTTTGAAGGCCAGAAGCGGGGGTTCAGGAAGATGGCTTTCAAGATATGGTCCCTGGAGGGGTATTTCCATATTGAAGCAAGTTCTCCCAAGGGAGGACTGTTCCATGATGTGGTTTACTTCTCTGGTGGTGTGTCCTTATTTGGTGAAGGTGATTTTTAAGTGTGTGAAGGTGTATATCCTGGACTTTCTCCTGGGAGCATATTCTGTGGTCTCTTGGAGCATATTTGGTGGCCTGGCTGTAGATATTGATTTCGTGGTGTGTCTAGGATGGTTACTGGATCTGTGGAGGTAGGTGTGGTGATCCGCGGGTTCCTTTGTATATAATTGTCTGTAGGGTTCCATTGTTGAAGCTGCTTATGGTGTCAAACATGTTGATGGTGGTGTGGGAGTGCTCTAGAGAGAGTGTAATGGTTGGATGGTGGTTGTTGAAGCTGTGGTGGAAATCTGTGGGAGTTTAGATCATCTGTCCAGAGGATGAAAATATTGATGATATGATCTTAGGTATATCACATCTCGGGCTCATGGGACTGACTTGGGGCCTAGAATATCCATCTGGAGCTGCTGGCAGCCTCTAGCTTGGATGCGTTGCAAGGGGGAGTCAGTCCCCCGCTGTCACTTTCAGTGCTGGGTAAGCTCTGGTTGAGGTCTGAAGCATGGCCTAGTGGCTAGAGCAGTGGGCCGGGACTTGGGAGATTTGGGGCAATTCCTGGCTCTGCCACAGTCTGTGTGCGACCATAGGCAAGTCACTTCCGGCTGAATGCTCCAAAGGAGTTAGACCTTGACCCCGAGCCTCACCAGGCATAATTTTAGATGCCTGGAAAAATCACGGTGATTCCCAAAGCCCGAGTTAGGTGCCTACACTTCTGTACGACGCAGGGGGAGAGCTGGGCACCTTTGACTGCAATTCATGCGCAGCAGGGAGAGGCCTAAGCTAGTCAGTGGGAGATGCCGACTGGAAGGGTGGGCGATCTAGGCTCCCAAGTCCGGGCTGCAGGGAGGTGCCTGGCAATTCTGAAGCCAGGAACTCTCTTCAGAGTTAGGCACCTTATGCCATTTTGGGGGTGGGGGTGTGCCACCCACCTTACAGCTTTAAGCCCAGTGATTAGTGCAGAGAGGATTGGAACAGGGCTCTCCCAGCTCTGACCACTGAGCTATGGGATATTCAGATGGGGGCTCCCCCCATCTCGCCTGTTGAAGCAGGCCCACCGTGGAGAGATAATGACGGAGTGGTTGGAGCAGGAGGACAGGACCCCGTTGTCTGCCATCTGGTTACCCGAACCACTGGATGACAGAGACATTCTCCCTCTCGCAATGACCCTAAGAAGCTCCTCTTCCTCCTGCCAGGTTTTGAATGGGCCCAATCTGGTCGGCGGGCTGAGAGGGTGCTTACTAGACTGAGCCTTGGATGCCTATCTTCCCTGGGGTGGGAATCGGCAGGCGCCCGCACACCCACAAGGAGGCCGCAGAGAGAGACACGGGCTGAGGGAACTTCTACCCTGACAGTTTAGGGGCTGAGTGAGTTTAGGTGCCTGAAATAGGGACTTGGGCGCCAAAGTTCGTTCGAGCATCCTGCCCCTTACCCTGCCTCAGTGTCCCGTCTGTGAAAAGGGGAAGGGGGCAATAATTCCTTTACCCCGCCCCCTTTTTGTCTCTATTATCTATTTGGACTGTAAGCTCGGGGGGCCGAGGACAGCCTGTACCTTACAGGTAAGTCTGTGTGGCAAGCAGCAGCCCCCAATAGGGAATCTCCAAGCCCGAGTCCCCAGGCTCAGGCTTGCGCTAATGGTGCTAGAAATGGCTGTGCAGGTAGTTCAGGCTGTGAACCCCACTCCCTTTCCCTAGGCTTCGGAGCCCAGGCCTCAGCCCCAGACTGAATGTCTACACGCTATTTTTAACACCAGAGCCCTGAGAGTCTGAGTCCATTGCCCGGGGCTCTGAGACGTGCCGCTGCCTGTCATGTAGGCGCAGTCTAGCTGGTACAGTACTACACGTGATGATGATGATGAACACTCCTTCATCTCCAGCCACACTTCCTTTGCCCCTTGATGGAAAGCTCAGGAGGTGGAAATGCAGGTTAATTGCGTGATTGGCCCATGACGGCTGCAGTGATGGGGTGTGGTTTTTCTTCTATTTTGCTCCTCCGTGGCCAGTTGTACTGGTTACCCAAAACCAAATCCTCTTCTAGGGAGTTGTTTATCTTTTTGTTTAATAATAGCCTGATGACTGGAATCCTGTGTTAGCTGTCAGTTTAAAATCCCTGTCCGCCTGCATTCCTTCCAGTACATCTCCTCCTCCTCCTCCTGCCAGCCTGGGTATGGAACGCGGGTCCCTCCCTAGCTTTAGGAGTGGATGTTCCCACGGTGGAAAAAATCCAGCTGTCCAAAGCTGAGCTTTACCACTGGACAGAAGAGCAGGAGCCCATCCAAATTTTAGCCTACGGATAGTGCTGGGCATTGCACGCATCTAGTCTGATGTTAGCCTTGGTCTCCATCTCCGGCCCAGAGGAGCAAGGCCAATGGGTTGCCAATTCGGTCATCTGCTTCTGCAAGTATACATGTAAACGTGTCCATCTAGAAACACACGATGTCGGCCATACTTACAGAGTAGGGGACTCTATCCTGGGATGCAGTGACTCTGGAAGAGATTGTGGTGGTGTGTGGTGGATAATCAGCTGAACATGAGCTCCCAGTGCGATGCTGTGGGCAAAAGGGCAAATACAATCCTGTGATGCGTGAAGAGGAATCTCGAGTAGGAGCAGAGAGGCTATTTTATCTCTGTATTTGGCACTGGTGCGACCGCTGCTGGAATCCTGCGTCCAGTTCTCATGTCCACAATTCAAGATGGATGTTGATAAATTGGAGAGGGGCCGGAGAAGAGCCATGAGAATGATTAAAGGATTAGAAAACCTGCCCGATAGTGAGAGACTCAAGGAGCCAGTCTGTTTAGTTCAACGAAGAGCAGGTTAAGGGGTGACTTGATCACAGTCTGTAAGCACCTACAGGGGGAACCAAATATTTAATAACAGGCTCTTCTGTCTAGCAGAGAAAGGTCCAACATGATCCAACGTCTGGAAGCTGAAGCTAGACACATTCAGACTGGGAATAAGGTGTAAATTTTTAATGGTGAGAGTAATTAACCATTGGAACAACGTGCCAGGGTCATAGTGGGTCTATCGCTAACAATTTTTAACTCCAGATTGGATGTTTTTCTACAAGATCTGTCCTAGGAATGGTGTTGGGGGAGGTCTCTGGCCTGTGTTATACAGACGGTCAGACTAGATGATGACAATGGTCTCGTCCGGCCTTGGAGTCTAGGAACGATGGAGGGATGAGGGCAGGGGACTGAACTCAATGACCTCTCGAGGTCCCTTACAGTCCTAGAATCTATGAATGAATCTATGACTGTGGGGATCTTTCTCGCTGTTCCAACAGGTGGGAAGGGCCCACCAGAGACCAGGAAATCCAAACAAGGGCTGAAATCCTGGCCCCACTGGAGTCAATGGGACGTGTTGCTGTTGAGTTCATTGGAGTCAGGAGGTCAGCCAAGCTCAGGGAGCTGAGAATGGTGTGGCTGGCCTCTCAGGCCTGGCCCTTCAGCCTGGTGATAAAATAAAAATGGCAAGAGCTCAATGAAAGCTGCACGTCTTTGTTGGGCCTCCACTGAGAAGAGCAGGACTGTGTTTAAATATGGCCGCCGTGTGCTGGTGGGAGCTTGGAGGAGGAACGGGCCCTGTGGTGCCATGGTAACTTGGGGCGAAGGTTCCAAAAGTTCCTGGTAGTTGAGGCTTGGTGGAATCTGCTAGGATGGAAGACCAAGGGGCCTGGCCATCTTCTGCCGTAGCAGGCTCAGAGATGGTGCAGGTGTACCGCTGACCTTCACCACAGACCTGCGTCTACGGTAAAGGAATAAGCAGATCTGGGTCCTCGAAAGCTGGCACATTTCTTCACTTGGCTACTCTGGCTCTTGTGCAACTAGAGGTGAGACTCCTGTGGTTCCACAATGCACAAGACACTGAACAGAGGCAGCATGGGCCACAAGAAAGCCGGGTGTTGGGGATATGGGCGAGTTGCTTGCCAAGGAGAGAATACACCTGGGAATGGATCTTTTAACTCTGAATAGGGCTCACCCTGCTAGTGCCTGACTCTGGGGTGGCTGACGCGGCAGCTGGCTAGGGCAGGGCCCGCCCTTTGGTTCTGTGTTTGTACAGCACTGAGCGGGATGAGGTTGTGATGGGGCTTCGGGGTAGCTACTGCAATGCACATAAGAAATAAATAGTACTGGCACCTCTGCGTTCTACAGTCCGTTTCAAGGGGCTGTGTGGCGCACGCCCTGCAGTGTCGCACGGGCTGGGTTTTTATTTGAGACGTGACAGAAATGTGCAAGATCCCGCCCCAAATCCTCTTCCGTGTTACCAAATCTCTTCTCTGGGCTGAAGAGCAGAAAATGGATCTGCTGAAATAGGAAATGGATTGTGGCTTGGGAAATGGAAATGGAGAAACACATGGTCCAGGCTAGAGGAGGAGGAGGAAAGTAGTAAATAGACGAGGTTTAAACACATATAGGAAGGGGGGAAGAAGGACACTGTGGTTAGGGGAGCTGTTTTGGCCAGCAGTGTTCCCCAGGGCTTGGGACTCTCCCAGCTGTGACGCTGATTCCTCTGTGACCTTGGGTAAATCACTTAATCTCTCAGGCCCTCCACTCCCTATCTATAAAATGGGGTTAATGTGCCTTCCTTGCCCTGCTCTAGTTAGATCCTCATCTCTTTGGGGAAGGGACCGTTTGTAGAGAACGGTGGGGTCCCCACCCCGATTTGGTCCTTCGGGCACTATAGTCACAGAAATGAGCAATGAGCCTCTCTCCCACCTTCCCTGATCTCTTGAGAAATGCCACCTCTCACTGTGCCTGGCTCGGGGGGATCTCCCTGCTTTGGGTCTGCAGAGTCTAGCTTAGGATGCATCAGCATTAGCTACCTGTCTGTCCAATTCCAGGAAGAGAATGAAGCCTTTCAACTGTGGCACAGGAGCGCCCTCTGCTGGGCAGCACCGCTCCACCTACCCACCCACCCACTGATACTGATCTGTGCTGTGTCTCCTAATTCCACAGTTATTGCCGGCTCGGTGGGGAATCGGCTGTCGATCGGTGCAGCCTCCGAGGCTGCTCCTCATGGGTGATCATGTTCCCCTGGAACTCTCAGG
Organism: Mauremys reevesii; assembly: GCF_016161935.1. Taxonomy (NCBI): domain Eukaryota; kingdom Metazoa; phylum Chordata; order Testudines; family Geoemydidae; genus Mauremys; species Mauremys reevesii. Next base: position 4,409,244 of record NC_052643.1, read on the forward strand.
ACTTCTCACCTTGCTTTCCATGAGTCCAAGCCCCTCTGCTCCACCCTCTTTTCTCAAGTTCCTTGTGGTGACTTGTGGCTGGTCTGTCTATGCAACTGAAAAGGGTGTCATCAGGAGGAGGGAGAAAACTTGTTCACCTTAGCCTCTAATGATAGAACAAGAAGCAATGGACTTAAACTGCAGCAAGGGAGATTTTGGACACACATTAAAAAAAGTTCCTAACTGTCAGTTGTTAAACACTGGAATAATTGCCTAGGAGGGGTGTGTGGAATCTCCATCTCTCTGATTTAAGAGTAGAGTAGAGATAAAATGTCTATCAGGGATGGTCAGACATATTTGGTCCTGCCATGAGGGGGGGGGGGACTCTTCGATCCTCTCGAGGTCCCCTTCCCAGTCCTAAGTCTAGATATACCCCAAATAAAGAAACAACAAAGTAAAAAAAAAAAAGCAACCACCATTGGCTTAACCATGTAAAAGAAGATGAAAGACTGAAAGACTTCATTTTAAAAGTGGAAGTGTGTGTCAAGGCAAAAAAAAAACAAAAAGAACACAACCAACTTAAGTGCAAGTAAAAGGTGAAAAGAGAAGAGAAAAGGCAGCTTGCCAAAACAAAAAAAAAAAAAAAAAAAAATTAAATAATTTTTTATTTTAAGTAAAGCAAAAGCCTGCTAAACAAACCAGTGGGATGATGGGAAAAAAAATACAAAAAAAAAAAAAGCGCTTAAGACGATAAAGTCATTATGGAATTTAAATTCTTTTCTTTGCTTCAGTCTTCACGGCTGAGGATGTCTGAGCTGGCTTTGAGGTGGCTACAAATTTGAGCTGATCACTGAACTGTCACAGATGAGATTGAGAGGGAGAGAATTAATTTTGGAATTAATTGATAAAACTCAACACAACAAGTCACCTGGACCAGAGAAGAGAGATCTGAGAACACAAAAGAGTTGGTGTGAATTAGCTAAGGTTGTTTGTAACCTGTCTACTAAAATCCTTTAAATTGATTTGGTTGGAAGTTAGGCAAAATAGCCAATATTTGAAAAGGGATCTGAAGGGATCCTGGCAATTACAGACCACATTAAGACTCGGTACAGACCGCAACAAAATTAAAAAATACAAAAGAAAAAATTGTCAGAAGAAAAACAAAAAACATTAAATTATTGAGCAGTAGTCAACAAAAAAATTAAAGAATAGAAATAAGTGTGTCTTCTGTTAGAGTTCTTTTCTTTGAAGAAGTCAACAAACATGTGGAGGGGATCCGTTGGTGGACATAGGATTTTTGGATTTCAAGCCTTTCAGCAAAGGCTCTAAGCGGCTCAGTAAATTAAGTTGTCATGGGATTAAGAAGGGGTTTCAGAACTGGTTAAAAGACAGAGAACAAAGGTAGGAATTATGTATAATTTTCTCAATGAAGAGGGTAACTAGGTGTGTTCCCCTAGGTCAGTCCTAGGTCCAATCACCAATTCAATTTTTTCAAAAATGATCTGGAGAAAGGGAGTAAAAAGTGTTGAAGCAAAGTTTGCAGCAGATGATATTAAACTGCTCAGAGAGAGAAGCAGATTGTGAGATTGTGAAGAAAAAGAAAAAGAAAAAACAAAACTAAGGGCAACAAAAACAAAAATTACATTTATCATTATTTTTTTAAATTTAAACAACATGAAAAAAAAAAAAAAAAACTATACAAATACAATGGGGTGGGGATAGCTTTTACAACAATGAGTCAAAAAAAAAGATCTCATTGTGATTGTGTTCTGATCTGCTCCACCTGTGTGCAGAGGTGTGCAAAAAAAAAAAAAAAAGGATGTTAGGGAATAATTAAAATTAAAGAGGGAGAAGAAGAATATATATTATTATATTATATTATAAATAATCATCCATACCACATCTCTCGAACACTGTGTGTATGTGGTCTCTCAAAATCAAAAAAATATTCTAAAAAAAGAAAAAAGAAAGAAAAAAGAAAAATGATTAGGAATGATTTTGGGTAGGGAGAGAGGAAGAAAGGAAGGGGGAAAACTTTTCCTAGGAAAAGGAGAAAGATGGGAGAGAGGGGAGGGATATGATGAGGTATATAAAATCATGAGTGATGTTGAGAAAGATAGTAAAAGTTAGTTATTTATTCCCAATACTACGAGAACTAGGGTCAATGAAATTAATAGGCAGGCAAAGCAGGTTCAAAAAAAAAAAAAGTTCTCTTCTCTTTCTTCACGCACAGTCAAGGAACTGAACTCCTTAGGAGAGGAGAGGCTGGAGGCTACTATAAAATTGTGGAAAAAAACTGGATGGATATTGGGATGGTGGTCTAAAGATAAATGGCTATGGAGATGGTAGAAGGGTGGTCTGTCCCTCTGGTTCTCTGGAGAGTGGAGGGATGAGGATGGAGAGAGATCATGATCATGATCATCATTGCCTCCTGTGGTGGGGCACCTGGCTGCACCTGGCCACTGTCACTGTCGGTGAGGAGATTGGGGGACTGGACTGACCCGATGCGGCTGTTCTTATGGCTGTCTTATGAATCTCCGTTCTCAGAGTGAGCGCTTGCTGCTAGCCCCTGCTGGCCAAGAGCTTAGTCTTGTCCTTTGGGCATGGTGCATAGCTGCTCTGAGGGTGAATGTTAGGAGACCTGGCCTGACCCACTAGCTGCCTTTCCTGAATACAGCATCTGGAAACAGAGGTCGGAGAGGGGGGAAAAGATCACTGAGTCGCCTTATCCTTCTCCAAACTGCTCCAGACCCCTTGCTGCTTGCAAGATGGTTCCTTTTTTCATCCACTGTCCTGCCTGGTTTGAAGAGATCTAAGTGAGGGGGGGTTCTACCAATTTCCTTAGGTGGCGCTCCTCCTCATTTTCACCCTCGTATGGCTTACTGACACGTGTAGCCATAGATTCAGAAGATTTGCCTAGTTCTGGAGCAATGCCTTCCGAGGCAAGTGAATGCAGCGAGATATCTGGGCCTGGGTCAACCCTGGAAATGGGTGGTGTGGGAGGCCGAGAGGCACGTTGTGGATAATGCTGAATTAATTGGGCACGTCGTGGGTTGAAGCAAATGCCTCCTCCCGAGAGTCAATGCTGTAGGCCCTTTGCCAATGATCTGTTCTTTCTCCTGCCCCGACAGGAGCAGACAGAAACCTGATTTACGAGGATGGGGCCCATCGGGAAGCTGAGGACCTAGGCTGGAGCTCCAGCGAGTTTGAGAGCTACAGCGAGGATTCTGGCGAAGAGGCCAAGCCTGAAGTGGAACCTGCCAAACTCAAGGCGTCCTTCCAGCCAAAGGTAATCGGCACACGATGTGCCCTGAGAACTGATACAACCGGTCCTGCCTCGATGGCTGGCGTGGGGTGGTGGCGCACCAGTTTGAAATAAAACCTCTGACCCACTTCTCTCGTCGATGATCCAGGGCTGTACTGGTTGGGGACGCTGGATGGTAAATGCTAAATGGTTTGTCAGGCTAACGCCCAGCTGTAAATGTTTATAGCCCATCCATGGTTAAGGGACTGCTATATCAATAGCTTGAGGGTAAGAAGCAGACTGGGAAGGGTGTAGCTGTTTCAATATTGACTCACCTGCGATATGGGGTGCACTCGGATGGCCTGGATATGAAACCTTTTAGCTTGAATAATCCCCACTGCCTGGGAGAGTGGAAAGGGACCTAGGTGGACCTCCAGAGACTGTTGCCTGGCACTGGACTGGGACTCAGGAGACGTGGGTTCTATTCTTAACTCTGCTAGTCCCTGTCCTCTCGTGCCTCAGTTTCCCCATCTGTAAAATGGGGCTAATGACAATGACTTCCTTTGCTTTGAGATCTAGGGAGGAAAAGCCCCATATAATAACCAGGTGTTCGAGGAGATGGTGGGTGGATTATTTATTTTTTTAAATTTATTTAACATTTTGCCCAGAGAAATTGAACTGGGATAATAAATTAGCTGCTGGTCTCAGATATTGCCTGGTGCTGGGGAGGCCATTTGTGGCCTCGTTTGAACCAGGATTCCACTCGTGGCTTAGAGGTGTCCCGAAGCTCTGCAGTTTCCTAGGAGCTGAGGCTTTGTTCCAGGCTATCAGGGTACGTTGAAATGTCCCCACCGCCATGCACGCTAGATCTTGTCCTCTTTGGGGTGGAACCCCTGCAGCTAGCTAATGGTTCATGATGCAAACCGTGTACAGCTGGCTGCAGGGCTGTTCTGGTGCAGTCAAATGCTCATCAGCAGGGGGGCAGCGAGAATCCCAGCTGGGACACTTTGGGGGCCACCCAGGCCAGTAAGGGGTTCATTCACCCCCTGCTGTGTAGCTTTGAGGATTTTTATGCTGGGCAGCTTTGGTTCAGAGCCCTGATGCCAGTAGCCGGCCCACAAGCACAAGGTCTCCCTCTGGCATCCACCAGCCTTTGAAGAGTGACACCAGCAGCCCTTCCCGTCCCGAGTCTTCCCAAATCTGTCCTCCCCGAGTTCGTAACCACCAGACGCTGACTTTCCCCTCTGGTGCGTCACCCTCAAAGGTGTGAAATCAGCCCCCCCGACATCAGCTGACTTTGGCCCCCGCATCCACCCGGTTTGTGCACCAGAGACCTGCGTGGGGTGCAAAGAAACAAAAGGTTTGTTAGAATCATAGAATCTCAGGGTTGGAAGAGACCTCAGGAGGTATCTAGGCAACCCCCTGCTCAAAGCAGGACCAATCCCCAACTAAATCATCCCAACCAGGGCTTTGTCAAGCCTGACCTTAAAAACCTCTAAGGAAGGAGATTCCACCACCTCCCTAGGGAACCCATTCCAGTGCTTCACCACCCCTACTAGTGAAATAGTGTTTTTCCTAATATCCAACCTCGACCTCCCCCACTGCAACTTGAGACCATTGCTCCTTGTTCTGCCATCTGCCACCACTGAGAACAGCCAAGCTCCATCCTCTTTAGAACCCCCCACCCCAGGTCATTGAAGGCTGCTATCAGATCCCCCCTCACTCTTCTCTTCTGCAGACTAAACAACCCAGTTCCCTCATAGGTCATGTGCCCCAGCCCCCTGATCTTTTCATTGCCTCCGCTGGGGTCTCTGCAATTTGTCCATATCCCTTTTGTAGTGACGCCATTGGCTAGAAAAGCCACCAGTTCAGAGATGACATAGTTACCGAGAAACCTGTCTACGTTAGGTAAAACCCCTTTTCTAGTACAAGCTGCCTATTGCCTTTGAACGGTTTCCCAGTGTACCCCCGAGCCGTGGCGAAGATCCAGTGTTTCACGGACAGCACCCGCCAAGTGACAGGTCCAGTTTCCTGTCGCGCCCTGGCGTGGGCGGCGCCCCTCCCAGCGGTGAGGCGTACCTGAAATTGTAATGCAGGTTATGAGCACAGTGTTTATAGAGACAGAGCCGTGTTCTGTCGTCTTCTCTCATGCGGACCAAGTTCAGAACATTATAAGCTTCCATAAAAGACCTTCCTCGATGCACATTGCATACTGTATTATTGTACTATAAATCAGTTAGTTCAACGGCTCATTTGGGGCGGGGGGTTAAAGCTCTCTTCTGCTGGGGGGGTGTGGGGACCCCTGGCCCCATTATCTTCTTTGGTGGGTCGTCTCCCCGTCATTCAGAAACTGGCTGACTCCTCCTCTCGGTCGGTCCGTGAAATCCAATCCTGGCTGGGCACCTCCTCGAAAGCGAAAGCAGCGCTATGGCTGGTGCTTGATTGGTAACGGAAGAGGTGCTGGAGCGCCAGCAATTGGGTGCCGGGGTTCAAGTTTTTGGTTGTTTCATCACTGAATGGCCGGGCCCGGAGGCGCCAGGGCTCAGCCCTGGCAAACCCCAGCACCAGCTAAGCCCTGCCTATAGGTGTGTTGTCCGTGTTTCCTCTGATGTCCTGTTCTGAGTCCGAACCGGGACTGTGGCGCAAGCAGAGAAGAGCCCCTGCCCCCCAGAGAATCCCTCCCGGGTTTTACACTGAGCCCAGTGTGCGCTGGAGCAGGACTTTGGGGTGCAGCCAGTGCCGGGCAGACGCGCACAACAAAGCGGTTACGTCTGTTCCTATTGCCTGTCGGTGCTTTGAGCTCCCGGTCAGCTGGGAGATGAGACGCTCCAGCACTCGGACTGTTCCTGTGACTGGGCACTGCCACTGGGGGTGGGACGCCCACCTGGGAGGGAAGAGGGGTTGACCAGGATGGTGGGCACCCAGCAATGCCTCCTGGTGACTGAAATCCCGCTTGGCGCCCTGCGTGCTGCATGAGCCTGTGCTGCCCTCTCCTTCCGCCTCCCCGGCTCCTGTGTGCGCTTGCCTCTGTCCCGCTTTGCTGTGCGGTCTGCGGGGAACAGGCACATTGGGTGGGGCGACTTGCTGGGCAGGGCTGCGGAGCAGCTTGTCTTAATGCAGCAGTGGGACAGTCCCTTGTCCCCTCTCCTCCCTCCCCCGCCCGTAGCGAGTTCTCCTTGGGCTCAGAGTCGGGGGATGGACTCCTGCATCGGGGGCCTCGACATGGGATTGGGACTGTGGAGAGCTCGGTAAATTACTGAACGTAGCGGTTGTTGCCTGGCTGGATCTCTTGTGGGTCCTGGGCCCCCCCTTTATCTGGAATGCCCTTCTTCCTGGTGCCTGGGGAGGAGCATCCCTCCTTTGCAGCCCCTCTCCGCCATCTCAGAGGAGCTCCAGTAGGTACTGGTGCACCATTGCAGACATGGCCTTGGGGTGGGGAGAGCCTTGGCCACCGTTCAGCACAAGACCTCCTGTTCTCCTGAGAGAGGGGCTTGAAGCAATTAAATTCCCCCTCCCTCCCCTCCAGGGAGCAGGACAAGAGTTATCCACAGCCCAGAGCGATCCACCCCCTGGTGGGGATCATGGCAGGTGCGCTCCTCCTTCGGATGGAGGGGACAGGAGCGCCACCTGCATTCAGACTGGCTAGTCCAGCCGGATCACTGCTCCTCTTGTTTCTCTTCCTGTGTTTGGCTGCTTACCTGAATCTCTCTTCTCTGCCTCTCTTCCCGCCGCCTGTTGCTTCTCCTCCTACCTGATTGCTTGGGGCGCAGCTTTCTCCAGACCTGAATAGGCTAAAGGAGAGATACGCCAGGACAAAGAGGGACATTCTGGCTTTAAGAGTTGGGGGGAGAGACATGCAGGAGCTGAAGCAGAAATACGATTGTAAGGTACTGTCCCTCCTTCAGACTTTTTTTACCCCCTTATCGATCTCTCCTGGGTTGCATGCTCTCTCTGCACCGCAGTCTCCCATCTGCTCTTTCTCTGCTTCGCATGATTGCTTCCTTTTTATACCAGGCCTGCCGAACTCAAGTCTGCAACCATGTTCTTAAAGGGGCAGAGGTATCTGGACCAGGGGCGAGAACTGGGGGTCGGTTCTGTTCCCGGTGACTCCCTGGGTACGTGCAAACCCCAGCTCGAGGAGACGTACCCGCGCTAGCTCCGCTCCAGCTAGAGGACTGAACGGAGAAGTGTAGCCGTGGCAATGCAAGTGGCAGGAGGGGCTGGTTGCCCGGAGTACGATCCGGTCTGAGACTCTAGGCATGTACTCAGGGCAGCTCGCGCCTCACCCTGGGGCAGCTACACTCCTGTCTCTGGCACCAGAGCTAGCCTAGATATGTCCCCTCGAGCTCCAAGTGTAGCTACACCCATAGCCTGTGGCCAAGCCGTGTCACCGTTGTGCCTTGGTTTCTGGGAAATCAAGAAACCTTTCTGGGAAAACAGGTAGAATCCTTCCCTGCCTCCCAGGGGTTCCATACAGCATGGTTGTGGCTCTGAAAAGTGACTCTAAAAATGGCATTTCCATGTTTTGTTTTCTTTCAAATGAGCTTGGCTTCCAAGTAATATGATGCGGGAGGAGGGTTTTATCTGCCAGCTCCCTTTTGGATCTGAGCACCTCTTTCCTTACGCATCGTGACCCGTAAAAGGTTCTGCGGATCAAATTTTGCCCTTGGTGACCCCTGTGCAGCCCCAGGTGTCACTGATGGGAAGTTAATTAACAAGGTGGCTTGCACCAGATGGCCTGGGATCCCGCACCCCCCTCTGCCAGCTGCGTTGGCTCCTGCACAACTATGGGGAGTAAAAAGCAGCAGAACTTTATTTAAGGGCTTGTCTTCACTGCAGAGTTAATGGGAGCCCTAACCTTGCCCCAGGACCTCCTTAACTCCAGTGCGCTGGTGCTGTTAGCTACTGATACGATCCCGCTGCGCAGATCAGTGTTTCACAGTGCGGCTCCTTGCTCAGGGGAGGAGGTAGATAGCTGGAGTTAACGCTGCCGCCGAGTGGCTAAAGTGGGCGGATGAGACTGATAGGTGCCGGGAGATCTGCTGAGTAAGGAGGTGCCAGTTTTGCACAGTCACTTTTCAGAGAACGGCACATGAGTGAGCTGGCCTTTGTAAGACGCTCGCAGACACTGGAGATAGGGTGACCAGATGTCCTGATTTTATAGGGACAGTCCCGATTTTGGGGTCTTTTTCTTATATAGGCTCCTATTACCCCCCCGCAGCCCCTGTCCCGATTTTTTTACACTCGCTGTCTGGTCACTCTCTCTGGAGAGCGGCTCCCATTTAAAAAGGCACCAGCCGTTCCCACGCAGTGATCTGAGAGCAGTAGTTCCTGTACCTTTAAGAAGTAAACCATGTATCTTGGATACCTCTGGCAAATGCTGGTGATTTTTGTATGGAAGCCGTTGTCTATAAGTGCAAAATATTGGTCACACTTCGTATTAAAGCTTCCTTTATAAGCAGTTAATTGATTGCTGTAGAGCCCAGTAGGTCGATAGGTTGCTAATAACCATCTATAACACCTTTTTTTAAAGCCCTTTTTTTATATAAAATATAAACACAAAAGGAAACCAAACATATGTAAATACAGGCCCAACATGGAAGTGGCATGTAAATAACAAAATTCAGCCTTCATTTTTTTTTTTTTAAACCTGGAAAAAATGGAAACAAAATCAAATGAGCCCGAGGAGGTCATGCAGGGTATCAGGTCAGTGACTAAATAGATAAACGTGAACATAAGCTATGTTAACTAATATATACTAAACTGCAAAAATATGTAACGGTTTCATGAATGACCAGGCATCCTCATTCCTCCTCTCCCAAACATTTCTATTAGACAGTGATTTTTTTTTTCCTATTCATGCGCTAGCAGAGAGCTCACTAAGCCAGTCTGTGTCCGAGGGAGGAATTGCAGATTTCCATTTTCTCAAAATGTTTGGCCACACAAATAGTTACTGCAATCCACTTCTTAATACCAGCGCCTCCAGCAGCCCTGAAATACACACGTTTTGAGAGGGACATTTAGCGTTTTTGAGAGCGCTCTGAATATGGTGTTTCTGAACACCTGTATTTTTTGGCTGGTATAGAGGATGTGTGAAAGGTTGGCATGCGGCTGTTTGCTCTAATGCCTGCTAGTGACATGCTTATAACCATGCCTAGCACACGCTGCTGATGTCTCGAACATGCTTAGAGCAGTCCAGTAACCCTTCATAAACCATTTGTAGGTGGAACCTCTGTACAAAAATGACTGTGTTATCTGATCCATTGCCCAAGACTGAAAATGGAAATCGTATTTGACTGGCCCCTCATTTGATTGTCCCGTCTTTGCTCTGGGGTTCATCTCTCAGTACTGCTGCTTATGACGCTTCCTAAAACATGAGAGCAATAAGAATCTGATCTCTTGCATTTAACCTGCACCTTTGTCCGCCTCGCCTGCCCTCTGCCCATTAATCCATCTCAGCCGGGGATTCCTCCGAAATTCTAAACCTTCAGTGGCCTGAAACAGCTGCCTGTTAAAAACCTGCCGTAAGTCGTCCTCCAAAAGGTGGAATTTGAACGCCGTCCTCCATCAAAATTATTCAGGGCTGCAGCACAAAATGGGCACTAGTTAAATTCTCCAACGTAGCGACTGGTTGAAGGCCCCATATTGTAATAGTAGCGTGCCACAGATCTGGGCCAGGAGGCGTGGGTTCAAATCCCACTGCTGGTACCATGCTGTAATACTGCAACACCAGAGATTGGTGGTAAGAGACCGAACTTCATCTCCTTGTTGCAATCACCGGACCTGGGTTGGGGTTACAAAGGTTCACCCGAAAGAGGTCAGGGGTAGACCTGTGTGGAGGCTGGCAAATCCATTTCACGAAGGATTTAGGGACTTTCACATTTGTCTTCATTCCAGTTACAAATAAAACCTGGAAATTTCTAAACACTCCATGAAAGAAAACTCCAATTTTTTTTGGTCAATTAATTTTGTTTTGATTAACTTTTTTAAATTTTATATTATAATACAACATTTTTTTAAAAAGTCAGTTTTTTCAAAATGAAAAATCAAACTATTTTTTCTAAAAATATCCAAAAGGAACCTTGTTTTTAATTGTTGGAACTTTTTGGAGGGTTTTATCCAAAATGAATCTTTGGTGGAATTGACACATTTCGGGAAAAGTTTTAACTTTGAGGAAACTGCGTTCTCTGATGGAAAATGGGTCTGTCAAGATTTTTCTGACCAGCTCTAGTCCGTACCCACCAGTGGTGATGGCTACAAGTATCTTCTGAACCATCGGGGCCAGATACAGGTGTCCTGCTCTCAGCAGAGTGTGTGCGGCTGCCCTCCGGGTGCTGCACTGATCTCTAACCCCTGCAGTTTGCAAACGGACACTTTGCACGTGCAGGTGTTGGATTTTCAGGTACAACTGCAAAGCTCCCGCGTGTACAAATAGCCATGGTTCACAAATACCAGGGAAGAGGGTGTGGGGGGAGATTGCCAGATGTGGTAAAATTGTTAATGGTGCTTCTAGCTTGAAACTAAGCTGGTCTTGAGCAGATGAGCACAGTCTTTCCCCTTCCCATTTGGCCACCCTGAGAATCCCTTCCTGCTTTAAATGTTCACGGAATATCTAATGCTCAAACCCTGTTCCGAATCTGATGGGTCACTACAGGGAAGATTCTCTGTCCCACGTGGATGGCGATGTGCCCCTTGCTGGTGGGGTTCCCAGCAGGCTGCCTTTCCTTCAGGCAGGGAATGGGGAGTAGGCATAGCAGGGGTGTGCTATGCTCCAGCTATCCTCAGCGGGAACGTGGTGCCCTGGAGACGGTGGCCAGGTCCCCTGTGAGGACGTGCACTGGGCTGCTGCGTTGCTTCACCATGAACCTGCTCTTCCCACCTTCCCTCTGTGTGGGACGCCAGCCCTTTTAATGTGTCGGATGGATCCAAGTGAGGGTCGCGTGCCAAAGGGCGGGGGAGCTCCCGAAGGGATTGGCGTTAAAGGGAAGCCATCACGTCAGTAGGATCGCTCGCGTGCAGCTGGCTGGCGATGCGTTCCTAGAGCCCCATGGCTGGAGCTGGGCCGAGGCTGGTCCCAGAGCGGAGGCGGTAAAGACCCTGGAGCGCTGCTGCTGTCTAGTCCAATGGGAAATGCCAGAAGAGGAGGTGGGCAGGCTGGCGTGTCGGACTGGCAGATTGGGACTGTGATCCCGTCTGCATCCGGCCAGGCGGGCAGGGACTAGAAGATGCCACCATCCGCTGATGGTTTGGTGGCGCATGTGGAGATGGTTCTTGGGGCTCAGTCCAGTTGCCTGGCTGGTAGGCTCAGCAGAGAGGCCGAGGACAGACAGGGCCCCGGAGACTGAGCTCTCTCTACCCCGGAGGTGATGCCGCCACAGAGCACATTGGCAGGATGTGTGGGGGAGCCTTGCATTGCTGCTGCCCTGTCCTGGGTGTAAATAGGACTTCAGGCCCTGGGGCTATCCAGCAGCATCCGCAAAGGGTTTGATCAGCCTAACCTCACTCCCACTGAAGCCAGCCGGAGTTCTGCCCTCCGCTTTGACAGGAGCAGAGTCGGCCAATGCCGCGCGTCTGACAATCCCCACCCCGTTACTAAATTCACAAGTTTAAACCAAAAAAGTGGCATTTCCTCTTTTTCGGAGATGGAAAAGAGCAGAACTTGCTGCAAGAAACTGCTCCTCAGGCTCCTATGATGGTATCGCCAACGGGAATCTCTCTAGGTAAATAGATCGCACTTTATACTAAGGTTTCATCTCTAAAGGGTTAATAGATGCTTCGGTAAATGCCTGTCAGTTGCTCCAGATTGCTAGAGAGACCTTGGGTTGAGAGATTGCTTATAAACCATCCAGAACGCTTTCTAGTGCTGTGCTGCAAGCCAGCTGTAGCACGTACTACTCATGCCTGGAACACGCTAATAACATCTCTGAATAATTTAACCCTTTACAAAGGGATCCTTAATATAAAGTGTGGCTGATTTGTAAAGCTGCTATTGAAAGAAATTATTCATTCTTTCAAAGCCATTTCTTTAGGGCCGAGAGGGTCCGTGCCCCTCCACCCCCCCGCCCCCCCCCCCATGAAGTGTGTGTCTGTGTGTGTGGTTGACATGGGGAGAAAGAGCTGCTCTTGTGTCTTGGAAGTAGAACCATTCCTCGCAAAGAGGCAGGGAGCGTGGGCTCTGGGATGGAGCAGCCGGGGCTGGAGGATTGACAGAGATGGTCACTTCTTTGTGTCTCTTCTCCTCAGATGACTCAGCTGATGAAAGCCGCCAGAAGCGGCACAAAGGACGGCTTGGAGAAGACGAAGATCGCGGTCATGCGCAAAGTGACCTTCTTGCACCGGAAAGAAGCCCCAGGTAACTGGCGCTGAGGCGGTCGGTGTCAGGTGCAAAATAACTGATTTTACAGAGAGAAAAATCACAAACTGAAAATACAAGGATTTCTGGTGTTTACTACGAATGATGAGGTGATCGCAATTTGATTTCCCCCCCCTCCCAACTTATGCTTTTTGCCTCCTTTTTGCACTCTCTCACTCTTGGGCTCTAGCGTGGAATTGCTCAGAGCACCTAAGTGACTTAGGCTCTTAAGTGTCTAACTTTTGAAGATGGGATTTAGGTTCTTGTGAAAACTTTGCCCCTTGCCTAGTGCAAGGCAGTTGTATGAGGGATTCCAACAGCGGGGGGGAGTTTACATGTCAAACCTTTATGTACCTTTTAAAAACTCATCCCAGAATCCATTTCCTATTTAGTTTTTCTAAAACCTATCAAAGCCTTCATGACTCTCAAGCTGGAAATGCAAGCAAAAGGCTGTACATTTAAAAGCACCCTTCATTCAGGGCCGGGTTTTCCAAAGAACCCTGCTCCCACTTAGGTGCTGAAAAGTCATGGGCAGGTTTTGAAACGAACTCCGGTTGAGGGCTATGCTCTTCTGAAAATCTGTGTCTTGATGGGAACTAGTCGTCATCTGGTGCCAGTTCGGAGTGGGGAGCATTTGAAAAATCTGTCCCCTAGGTCTTTTGAAAAGCTGTCCCCTAATGGCCTGAATGTCGAAAGTGTTTGTCTTCGGTAGGAGCGGTGGGCGCTCAGCACGTTTTGAGAAAACAAAGCCAGATGCTTCTGGCCTAAAACCTGTTTTGGTTAGTCATATTTTTTTTTTATAAAAATCACGTTCCTGTTTTATTTCCTGCATTGCTTCTGCTGCTGTTACTGAACCAGAACAATGTGCTGGGGCAGAACCTTTTGCTGGAGTAACTAGCGTAACTTCCTTGGCTGGGTTGGCATTGCTGCCTGCAAAGGATCTGGCCCCTTGTGACTAAATCTGGATCTTCCCGCGGTTGCCACCCGGGTCTGTTGTAATCCTGAGTGTTGCTGCTTCATTTCCATGGAAACAACTGTGCCAAACCAAATCCCTTTCGTTAGCCTTTTGGCAGCACGTGAAAGAGGAGAGAGGAAACCAGCTAGAGCCGGGGTAGGCAACCTATGGCACACGTGCCAAAGCCAGCACATGAGCCAGTTTTCAGTGGCACTCACACTGCCTGGGTCCTGGCCACCGGTCTGGGGGGCTCTGCATAGACTCAGACTTTAAGGTCAGAAGGGACCATTATGATCATCTAGTCTGACCTCCTGCACAACGCAGGCCACAGACTCTCACCCACTCACTCCTGTATCAAACCTGTCTCTGAGCCACTGAAGTCCTCAAATCATGGTTTAAAGACTTCAAGCTGCAGAGAATCCTCCAGCAAGTGACCCGTGCCCCATGGTGCAGAGGAAGGCGAAAACCACCCAGGGCCTCTGCCAATCTGCCCTGGAGGAAAATTCCTTCCCGACCCCAAATATGGCGATCAGCTAAACCCTGAGCATGTGGGCAAGACTCACCAGCCAGCACCCAGGAAAGAATTCTCTGCAGTAACTCAGATCCCACCACATCTAACGTCCCATCACAAGCCATTGGGCATATTTACTGCTAATAGTCAAAAGATCAATTAATTGCCAAAATTAGGCTATCCCATCATACCATCCTGTTTTAAAAACCTTATTTACTTTACATACAACAATAGTTTAGTTATATAGTATAGATTTATAGAAAGAGACCTAACACCATTAAAATGTGTGACTGGCACGCGAAACCTTAAGTTAAAGTGAGTAAATGAAGACTCGGCCCAGCACTTCTGCAAGGTTGCTAACTCCTGAGCTAGAGTTTCGGTGGTGGAACCTCCTTCTCTCCAGTAATGGGAGGGAAATGCTGAACTGGGGGGTGCTGACATTGTGGGGTGCCCCTTGGGGGCACGGGTACAGTAACTAGCACCGCCTTGTTAAGTCAGGGATATTTAGTAGGGCTGGTCAGAAAGTTTCCATCAAGGTGTTTTCCCATTGGAAAATAGGGTTTTTGACTAAACAGATTTTCATGGAAATTGTCTAGTTTTTGGCCGTTTGACGTAAACGTTCAGTTTCTGTTGACATGTTCCACGGGTTCGTGGTGGGAGAAGCCCCATTTTCTAATCCGCTCTCATCCTTGGTTCCAATCCATAGCAGAAAAGGAGTCTGAGCAGCCCGTAGGGTGACCCGATGGGTCGTGACCGCAGTGAATAGCTGCTTCCTGTCCAAGGGAAGAGACGTCCTAGGTGACGCATCTAGTTAGGGATAAACCTGGCTGTCGTCTGCCATCCTATGCCCTCCCCCCACCATAGGCGCCAACTTCTCCTGGCGCTGGTGGGTGCCTGCCCCGCCCCATTCCATCCCCGCCTCCTCCCCTGGGCGCGCCGTGTTCCCGCTCCTCCTCCCGGAGCTTGTTACGAGTGCTGGGAGGAGACGGGGGCATGGGGCGTGCTCGGGGTGGAGGTGGGGGGAGGGGAGCTTGCTCTGCACCCATCACTTTCTCCTCCAGCCCGGGCGCACCCACGGGGTCCGTGCCTAGGCCACCCCACACACCCACCCCCCCGTGCAGGTCTCCACAGGCTGATCCTGCCTCTGCAGCAAGGGGCTTGGGCTCTGGTTCGGAGACCAGCCGCCGCTCCCCGAGAGCAGCGTCCGAGCAGAGATGGGCTCCCTCCGGCTCGGTCTCCCCGCCCATCCCTCGCCGTGGTTGCCACTCTGGGGCTGGAGCCGAGCGACAGCGAGCTGAGCGGCCCTTCCAAAATTAGGGAAGGAAAAAGGTCACTCGGGAGTTGTGAGCCAAGCAGCTGCTGTGTTCCTGCAGCCCTCTGATCCCCCTCGTTACTAGGCACCTCCCCTCCCCGTCTCCACCCGCACCAGCCCAGAGTGTCCCCGGCAGTCGCCCTTCCTCCCGCGGCTATTTATAGCCGTAAAGCTAGAACGGGGGTGGGGGGAGAGGAAGTTGACAGGCAGTGCTTGCGGGAGAATGCAGCGGGCAGAATGTGGAGGAAACGGGGCTCCATTGAAAACGATTATATTGTCTCCTCCTCCTCCTCCTCTTCCTCTTCGGTCTCTGCCTCAGGTAAGGGGAGGTGTGTCCCTCTGGGCTTCCCCTTCTCAGGTAGGTTCGGTTCCTGCTGCCTCTGCTCCCCAGTCTTGCTCACTCCTTCCTGCTTCTCTCTGCACGGGGTCCGTTTTCCTCCCCTTGCCCCCTTTGCTTGGGTTTGATTTCTGAAGAAGCCATGAGGAACAATGGAAAAAAAACCCAGTGGTCCGTTGCTGGGATCATTCTGTTCAGCAGGGACCTGAGATGGGAGGTTGGTTGGAGCTTTGCAGAATTAAATGGGTTTAAACCCCCGAGTGAGTTTGATTTCCCTGCTACAGGCATTTGCTTGGCAGAATGGGTGCTTGGCTGGCCATGACATTCAGGGGCAGACGGGGCACTCGGCTCGCTGGTCCTGTGCCCTCCGGCGCGGATAGAGCCAGGGCTTGGCTATAACAAACCCAACGGGAATTCGTTCCAGGCGGAGACCTCAGTGGTTCTCCAGTCCCTACCTCTCAAATTCCTTGGGCTGGTTAATGCAGCCCAGTGGTATCTGGTGTCAGCGTTCAGGGTTTCCCGTAAGTCCCGGCTTGGACTATGCAGTTGTGCAACATGCTGCTGCCTAGAGAGGAACCCTCTGCTCCTTGAACCAACCGTGGCAATGAGCGGAGCCCCAGCCACCCGGGCAGACAGTTTATTCTTCAGTCCCAGGGCCATGCTTGAGCTACCAATTCTGCTGACCGGTGGGTCATAGAATCATAGAATCTCAGGGTTGGAAGGGTCCTCAGGAGGTCTCTAGTCCAACCCCCTGCTCACAGCAGGACCAATCCCCAGACAGATTTTTGCCCCAGATCCCTAAATGGCCCCCCTCAAGGATTGAACTCAGGGTTGGAGCAGTGGGGGGTGCCTCTCCGCCCAGGGTAATGCCTAAGACATAGGACGAGACCGGCATATTCAAGTTTCTAGGTTCGTTCTTGATGCCAATAGAGAGAAAAGGCCAGTGCATTAACCACCGGGTTACCAGCCCCAGCCCCCTCCATGGCAAGGGAGTGTGTTGGGGGGCGTGGGGTGAGTGCAGGCTGGACAAATACTCTGGATATTCTTAGTGCCAGCACTGTCTGCAGCCTGGGAGAGGCCATGGTGCCCACTGCAAAGTGCTTGTGATCTGAATGGTAAGCGCCTGGAGCCCTCCAGAATGCAGGGGCAGGATGCTCAGTGGACACGTGTGCTCCTCCCCTGGTGTAGGAAGCTTTAAGAGACACACTGGCCCATGCAAGGTACTAGCCATTGGCCCTTCTGCTGGGCGCGCCACTCAGGTGTTCATTGCTTGTGCGTTTTGTCTTCCAGGTGACTCTGAGGAGGAAGACATGGGGTTCTTGGAGGTCATGGTCTCGGACATGAAACACCCGCCTCCAGAGCTTGGCCCCATGCCGGATGGATTAAGCCCTCAACAGGTCTGTGGTAGGGTGAAGGTGCTGAGTACATGGGACTTGACCTCCCCTGGTTGACCACCCCCGGTAGGATGGTGGTGGTGTAGAGAGCTGTCTCCTCGATCCAGAGCTGGTGGAAGCCTCTTTGCAAAGTTGCTTTTATTTCAAAGGATCCGAATGGGGCCTGTTTTGTGCCGTTTTTCTTTTTTGAATCTTTGATGGAAGCCTTTATCAAAAAAGTCATTTAAATGGTTAAATATCGAGGGGGTGTGGAGTAATTATTGGCCAAAGAGCATCTTTTGCATGAAAACAAAAGATTTCGACTGTCCAGTTTTTATGGGAAAAATTAGATTGCCTAAAAAAGGTCACTTTCGAACAAAATGTTTGGAAAATTTCAGCGAGCTCTATTAGATGTCATGTTTGGAACCCAGAGATTGATCCCTACCAGGTTTCAGCAAAAGCTAAGGCTCATTGACATTAACAAATACCTGTCTATGTTCTATAGGATTTAAACAATCCCCAGAGGCTTGCCATGTGCGAGCTTCCCCTGCTGGTCATAAATCTGTGGTCACAAGTGGGGTTGAACCATCCAGTGGCTTAACTTGTGAAGCATCCCGTTGCTTGAGGCTTGTCTGAAATTACCTGATCTTCTGGCAAGAACCCCAGCCAGCATAGCTCCTTCCGTTGCTTCCCGTTAAAATAAAATAAATGGAGATATACCTATCTCATAGAACTGGAAGGGACCCTGAAAGGTCATTGAGACCAGCCCCTGCCTTCACTAGCAGAACCAAATACAGATTTTGCCCTAGATCCCTAAGTGGCCCCTCAAGGATTGAACTCTCAACCCTGGGCCAATGCTCAAATCACTGTTAACCATGCTCCCCCTGTTATCTGCTGTAGCTGTCTCCAAGGGTTGGCAGGATCTTCTGGGGAGGAGAGGAGGGCTGTTTACCTCCGCTTGGTCCTCTCCAGCACAGCAGAACCCAGTGGTGCCTGGTTACCTGTCTCCATGGTTTGTGGCACACTGGAGATGGTGGGAAGTCCGTCTTGGTGCATGTGAGGTTCTCATGGCCTGCAGGGGGCGCTCTGGAGGGTGCCTGGGGGTTGGAAGCACCAGAACATGGCTACGTTTTAGAGCATTAAGTGCAGTAAGCCCAAGGGGAGGGATGCTGGGCTTGGGAGCTGGAGGAACAAGTTTTCATCTAGTGGGAGGCCCAAGAGGATCAGCGGCTGTAGACACACAAATATGGGTGGAGCCTTTACCAGACTTCCTCAAACTTTCCAATATGCTGGTGTTCAGCTGGCCTCATTTCCCCCCCTGTGTGTTTTTTGTAGCTGTATGTTGAGTAACTAAATTGCCTCACCACCGTCCAATCTGATCAAAAAAGATAAGGCAGCAAAATAGCTCCACATAGCTCTGCTGGGTCCTAGCACCAGGCAGCATTGTGAGTGAGCAAAATAGCTCTGCTTCTGTGAGTGGAGCTACAGCCGGACACCTTGTCACTTTTTTTTTCCTTCCCCCGGTCCTTTCCCTCTTTCTCTTTCCTCCCACCGATGTCTGTGAGGATGTACATGTTCTGTGCTGTGGTGCTAGGGGTGTGTGTGTGTGTGTGTGTGTGTGTGTGTGCTGATGGAGGGGCTCTGCACCCGTTTCTGACCGTAACCCTGGTGTGGGTGTTGCAGGTGGTGCGGCGTCACATCCTGGGCTCCATCGTGCAGAGTGAGACGAGCTACGTGGATTCGTTAAAGCGGATTCTCCAGGTGACGCCAATCTTAAGCCCACCTGAGTCACCCACCCTAGCACAGACAGACTACAGACATCTGTGAATGGGAGGGCTGGGGAGGATGGGATAGATGGGAACATCCCCTCCCCCCCATCCCATTTAGAAACCTTAATAGGGAAAGTCGTGGGGGATGGAGGGGGAGGGAACCTCAGTGAGACTGATCTCTAGGCAGAGGTGAAAGTGAGCCGGTACGGCATATGGGCAAGAGCCGGTATGCCGTGCCAGACGCGACTGGCTTCCCCAGGCTGGCGATTTTAAAGGGCCCGGGGCTCCCTGCAACAACCGGAGCCCAGGGGCCTTTAAATCGCCTCCCGAGCCTGGCTCCTGGAGCCCTGGGGTAGCAGCGGCAGGGCTCTGGCAGTGATTTAAAGGGCCCGGAACGCCACTGCGGTGGCCAGAGTCCTGGGCCCTTTAAATTGCCCCTGAGTCCCGGGGCTTCCAGCCACTTCTGCAGCTGGTAGCTCCGGGAGTGCCACGCCCCTGCTCAGGACTCTGGCATACCGGTAAATCCTTTAACTTACTTTCACCCCTGTCTTTAGGTAAGATGATGGAGTAGCCATGACAGCTTCTGGACTTGGCTACCTGCCAGGGGGGAGGGGATCCTTGACTCTGCAGTGCTGTGGGACTTGCTGTAGTGTTAGGCTGTAGAATTGAAGCTTTTGTTAAAAAGAGAATTGTTTCCACCACTTCCGGTTGCAAAGAAAGCCCTGAGTGTAACAGAGGCCAGGACGTCTGCCTGAGTCTTCAGACAGCCTTAAACAGTAGTGCTGAGGAGTGTGAACTGCCCCCAGGCAGCTAGGTGGGTTGTTAACTCTGAAGCCTAACAATAACAATTTAAATGGGTACATTAAACCGTTTCACTGCTGATCATTTAGTAGAAGCATCCAGCAAATACGCTAATCATGCAGTCCTAAACTAGGCTCCAGATTCTCCCTTCCCGCCTCTCTGAGCTCCATGGCTCACGTAACTTCAACGCACAATCTCTGCAGCTCACTGAAAATTCAGGGGCACCATGAAATGAATCACACATCCATTTAGACAATGCAGGGAATGTGCCATGGATCGTTTGATTCACACCCCCAGCCCCCCGCACCCAGGGAACTCTGTGGTGCTTTCCGTTTAAAAAAAAAAAAAAAAAAACTGATCTGAAGTTGCCACAAAGCGGGGACCCTGGGCAGCCGTGGCGCATGGAGGGCTTTGGCCAAGAGGCACAAACTCATTAACGTTTGCAAAGCACAGCGAGGGCTGTGAACGGCGGGGGCCATGGGAACATGAAGGAGGAGCAGCAGTGGGGAACAATGTGGGAAAACTGCTGGAGTGAGCCAGGGGAGGGAGAGTGTTTTAAAAATCATCAAACCGGTTCACTATGGTAGGGACGATGGGCTCCAGCTGGGAGCAGGGTCCCCGGGTGTGAGGTGCCGGACGTACCTGGGGTAAGAGATGGCCCCTGCTCCGGAGAGCTTAGGGGCTAATTGATGGTTTGTCTAAGAGCATGAGAGAGGGAGCAGGAAAATCCCTGTTCCACAGCTGGGAGCTGAGACGTGACCATTAAGGCTGGGACGTTCACAGGGGGACACCCAACTCATTTTGGCTCCTTTGATGGGCCCGATCTGGGGCAGCGAGGGCAGGAGGAGGGTGGGAAAGCCCGTTTAACCCCTCTCCCCTGGCTTACAGGATTACAGACACCCCCTGATGGAGATGGAACCCAAGGCCCTCAGCGCCAGGAAGTGCCAGGTGGTTTTCTTCCGCCTCAAGGAGATCCTGCACTGCCACTCCATGTTCCAGATCGCCTTGTTCTCCCGCGTGGCCGAGTGGGACGCCACGGAGAAAATCGGGGACCTCTTTGTGGCCTCAGTAAGAGACGCCCTTCTGGAGCGAGGTTAAGAGGTGGTGGGGTTACCTCCCCCCACACATCCTCTTCCCACCCCCAGCATGCCAAAGCCGCCTCCAGGCAATGACGTAGGATATAAAATGCACAAGCGTCCTCTCTCAGTACCCTTCTGTCTGGACCTTCCCAGCATCCCTTATTCCATCCCAGGCCCCCACTGTTCTCTACGGAGCTTCCACACCCACTGCTGCCAGCTCTAGTTCACTGGGAACCTGGGTTATTGCAATAGGCACCGTGTAGATGAGACCATGGCAGCGCGAAGACCGTGGGAAGGTTTTAAGAGCAGCCGCTGTAAGCTGACCAATGAGGGGAAGCCTGGGAGAGCAGCATTTGATTTTTGCTGGTTCGCTTGATCAAATGTATAGAACTGCCTTGTGTGCCCCAGTTACTGCAGGATAGCGAGTTAGGAGGCTGCAGCCCCACTGCCAATACAGGGGTCCTTCTGTCTACCGCAGCACGGGGCGCTCGCCTTGTTTACGGGGGGCTGGAATGTGGGCGAAGGCGTCAGGGTCCCGTGGCTCTGACTCCTTGGAGTAGCTGCCGGAGATGAGTTAAGCTCAGTTTAGCTTGTCGTACGAATTCCGGCATCTCCGACGGGGTAATCCCGGGGATTACCTCGCTCAGAGCTCTGCAGACTTCAGTGTTGATGCTGCGTACAAGCCCAAATCTTGGCGGAGAACTTGAACCTGCAGTCTTCTGGCCTAGACGCGAGTGTTCTCAGCTGACCACAATTAATTTGTCCATTGCAAGGGAGTGGGAACGCCCCTGTACCACCATCCCATCTGCGGGGTGTGGCAGTCCCAGCGCCCCTCTTATTCTGTGTTTGATGGTGGTAACCTCCTTGCAGATTGAAATGAAAGCTCTGGGTTTCAGGATGGACTTTCTGAATGCAAATGCCTCGGGAGGGGGATGGGAAGGGGGAGGAGACAGGTTTGCAAGCTGTGAGCCTCTGGCAGTCTGCTGCGAGCTGGTGAAGTCATGTGCTGCTGGCTTCTCCTCAGCTCTAGGTGCTAGGTAAAGAAACGCTGGATCTGACTCTCTCCTCTCTCCTGTCTGTCTTGTTATTTGTTCATGCGCCAAGTTTTCCAAGTCGATGGTGCTGGATGTGTACAGCGATTACGTGAATAACTTCACCAACGCCATGTCTGTGATCAAGAAGGCCTGTCTCACCAAGCCTGTGTTCTTGGAGTTCCTCAAGGTCAGTGGAAGAGTCAGGAAAGGATGCACCTGTCACTGCCTGGCAGTTGGCTTGCATGGGGCTCTGCTTGCGACAGGGGTATCATAAAGGTTGATGTTTCCAGGAACAAGCAGAGGATGCAGATGGAGAGAAGATGCATTTCAAACTACTCGGTGAATCACTTAGCAAAGGTCACCGGTACCCAGGACTTTCTACCTGTCCAGTGGCTTCCCGGAGCAGTAAAGGATTTTCCCGCTCTGCGTCACATCTGCACTGTCTGATGCCTCTATACAAAGGGTTGGGTTTCCAGACCCATGTGGTGGTCTTCGCCTGCACAGTATCCGTTCTGCTGGTCCTGGTGGCTGCTCTTCTCTGAGGCTGTGGTTGCACTGAATGATGCTGGCTTGTAGCCTCTATCCGCTGGCCCCGTCCCTTACCCTTGCAGAATACCCACGTCCTCCTTTCTCGCTGGACTTGGATTCCCACCCCAGAACGAAGCTGGGGGCACCATCAGAGTGCCACCCGCCTGATCTCTGAGTTCAGGACGGATGCCAACATGGTGCAGAGTCACTGACCGTCCTTTCAAATCCTACCATATTGGTACCCTCCCCATCTCTTAACGCTGGCATCCTTCCCTTGCCAGGCATGTGCCACGAAGACCATTCTCTGCTAATGCTGCATTTGAGTGAAGTTAGGCAGAGAGTAGCTAGCCAGAGCAACAGCCTTGCTGCCAATGAAAACCGCTGCAGGAACCTAGGGTCCTGAGTGAAGCCGGGCTCAGAGCGGTGGCGGGAGAGGACGGGTTAGTTAGTTATTCCAGCTCTGTGGTATCTCTCGCTGATCTAACCTCAGACAAGAGGGTGCGGTGGGTGAGGGAGGGAGGAATGAAAATGGAATGAGCGAGGGCCAGAGTGGCGAAGAATCCCACCCAGATGCATGGCTTGGGGAGGTGCGTGGTGGTGGGGAGAGAACAAACGGGGAGGGGTTTCTGCTCTGAGCGATCCTGGTTGAAGGGCAGGTGGTAGAGGGTTGTTCTTGTCTCGACAGAAGCGGCAGATGACAAGCCCTGACCGGGTCACGCTCTACGGGCTGATGGTGAAGCCCATCCAAAGATTCCCTCAGTTCATTCTGCTGCTGCAGGTACCTTAAACTGGAGTCTGCGCTCTTACTGGGGGGTTGGGGGGCAAGGGACGATGGGATGGAGCCACCGGGCAGGGAAGTGGCCGGATCTCAGGGCTGGCAGGATGGGGACAGTCTGCCTGGTGTCTGAGTCAGCTGGGGTAATTCCACAGGAGTCAGCGAAGTGATGTGGGTTTACATCCGCTGAGTCCCCACCCCCTGCTCGCTCCTCTCTGCCCCCGAGGCCCCATCGCTCACCCTTACGTCCGTTAAAAAGTGATGGGGCCTGACCCCCCCTCCTTTTCCGGCGCCTCTGCCCAGGGTTTAGCCTAGGCTGGCCACTCCCATTGTCTGGATGTGTATGGAAGAGCTCTGGGACGGGTTCCCCCAGGGTGCCACCGAGCCCGCCTGACCCACCAGCCTGGGCTCCTTTCACACTATGAGGCGGTGATAAGCTGCCAAGCTCTCCAAGTTTGCCCTTTCACCAGCACACACACAGGTAGGGACACACCCAGCTGCAGCTTCACACACATGCTGAGATCAGCTCTGCATGGGAAGGCTCAGCTAAGGCACCCCCCAGTTGCTAAGGCACCCCTCCCCTCCCCCCTGGAGTGTAAACCCCAATTTATACTGTCTTGCGCTGCACAGGGAACTGTACAGCGGAAGCTCATGAATTTCGCCCCCTCCCTCAACATGGAGGAAGATATGTAACCGCTTTCTGCCCCAGGTATGATTTCCACCCTGGTTTTAGACCAAACAAAACCAAGTTTATTAACTACAAACCCGCAAACTGAGCTTAACACACTAGACAGGTAGGATATGAATTAGCAAATTCTCACCCTGAGCGATAAACAGGCTGGCAGATTCTTAAGGCACAAGCTGCCTTGGCTTTCCCGGGTTTTCGTACACAGGCTAAAAATCCCTCTGGCCTGGGACTATCACTTCCCCCAGTTCAGTCCTTGTTCCTCAGGTGTTTCAGGTGTGTTGCTGGAAAGCTCTTTTGCTGTGACCTGGGTCAAACAGTTCCCATTGTGTAGAGCTCTCTCTGTTGTACACAGTTCTGGGGTAATCCTGGTGCTCGTGTGCATTTCCTCCATAAGCCATTAACATTGTTTGGCCTTTTTACAGGCGGTCAAAAAAGCAAACAGGATGTTAGGAATCATAAAGGGGATAGAGAATAAGAAAGAGAATAGATTATTGCCCTTATATAAATCCGTGGGACGCCCACATCTCGAATACTGCGTACAGATGTGGTCTCCTCATCTCAAAAAAGATATACTGGCACTAGAAAAGGTTCAGAGAAGGGCAACTAAAATGATTAGGGGTTTGGAACGGGTCCCATATGAGGAGAGATTAAAGAGGCTAGGACTCTTCAGCTTGGAAAAGAGGAGACTAAGGGGGGATATGATAGAGGTATATAAAACCATGAGTGGTGTGGAGAAAGTGACTAAGGAAAAGTTATTTACTTAATCCCATAATACAAGAACTAGGGGTCACCAAATGAAATTAATAGGCAGCAGGTTTAAAACAAATAGAAGGAAGTTCTTCTTCACGCAGCGCACAGTCAACTTGTGGAACTCCTTGCCTGAGGAGGTTGTGAAGGCTAGGACTATAACAGTGTTTAAAAGAGAACTGGATAAATTCATGGAGGTTAAGTCCATAAATGGCTATTAGCCAGGATGGGTAAGAATGGTGTCCCTAGCCTCTGTTTGTCAGAGGGTGGAGATGGATGGAAGGAGAGAGATCACTTGATCATTGCCTGTTAGGTTCACTCCCTCTGGGACACCTGGCATTGGCCACTGTCAGTAGACAGGATACTGGGCTAGATGGACCTTTGGTCTGACCCACTACGGCCGTTCTTATGTACCTGAAAGGCTGCTTGTGAGTGTTTTTTCAACCTCCCACGTAGCCAAACTTTATAACTTCACATACGCCGGTAGCACATACAATCCAACGAGAGATTACTGTCTACCAGATCAAGACTCTTAGAATGATCCTTCACAATGCGCACTTTGTACAAACGTATCCTAATTACACGACAGTGGTGAAAATTGGGATGCCAGGGTGTCACAAGCTCCCACTCAGCAGAGGTTCTGTCATCGGCGCCCCTGAGCTCAGCACGGTGGGAGAACGAAACAAAATCAACGCCTCGTCCTCCCACTTCTTTGTGCCTGGGAAGCATGAAGCCGCCAGGCGAGGGACCTGGGCAGGGCAGCTGAGCATCCTGGAGCTGCACATTGTGCCTTGGGGGAAGAGTCCGCGGTGCGTTGATCACCCTGGCGGCCGCAGAAAGTGTCCCTACGTGTACGCATGTGCATGTTTGTCTTGGGCGGCTGCTGCTCCCCAAGTCTCTGTGCAGGCCAGGCCTGTCTAAAATCCCGTTGTTTTTCAGGAGTGCTGCTTGGGGGCGACAGCTACTCAGCACCTCTGAAAATCTGAGTGCCGTGCCGTCAGGGGCTCCCTCCGGCCCCCAGCTTGGGCTGCCAGGTGCATGCGTGGGGATGATCTCCCTCCCTGGTGACTTGATTTTTCCCCCTCCCTCTTTCACCCCAGGATATGCTGAAGAACACCCCGAAAGGCCACCCGGATAGGCTGTCGCTCCAGCTCGCCCTCACCGAGCTGGAGACGCTGGCGGAGAAACTCAATGAGCAGAAGCGAGTGGCCGACCAGATGGCCGAGATCCAGCAGCTGACCAGGAGCGTCAGTGACCGCAGCAGCCTTAACAAGGTGGGGGCTTGAGCTCCTGAGCGATGGGCAGGGCTCAGCGTCTCTGGTCGGGAAATTCCCCTTCCCGGCTCTGCCCACTAGATGACAGTGTGTGTATGTGAATAGCTTAGAAATCCCCACCCCAGCTGTAGCCTATTGCAGAGGATGGCTGGAAAGGGTGGTTCTCGCCTCTCCCCAAAGGTTTGTTCAGAATCCATTTCTGGCTTGGCACAAAACTCTCCCTAGTTTAGGAATCTACCCGCTTGGGCTCTAGCCAGGTGTGTGCAGCTACTTGCTAACAGCATCTTCGCTGGGGCCGGGCAGGGAGGCACTGGTGCGGGGAGGTCAAAACTAGATCATCACAATGGTCCCTGCGAATCTGCTTTGCCCATTCGGATGGGATAATGGAGCAGGAAAGCCTGGACTGAATATCTGAGGCCCCCGGAGCGGATTCTGCCTACGACCGTGGAGTGGGGAAGACAATCTACTAGGCTGGGTTGTGGCTGATATGTCCCGTGGTCAGAAGAATTCCCAGTTTCTTTATCTGGTGATCCGTGATGCTGTCCTCCGGCTTACAATGCTAGGACCAAAACGTCTTCCTTCCTGGATCCTCCTCCTCCCTTCACCCAACATCCCTTCCCCTGAAGTCGCTCGCTGTTTGTGTTTCACCCCCATACACCTGCCCTCTGCGATGGAACCGTTAGTGCCACACTAAGTCTCCATGCTGCAGGTGCGAGCCCAGGAGCTTCAGAAGCATCCTGGAGAGGGGCAGGATGCATCAGTGAGCGCTCTGCAGACTCCACCACTCCTTTGTCCTCTGTTCTAATGGCCCCGCTTGCTGGCTTTCACGCTACCCTTGGCAAGTTGGATGTGCCTTTGTCCTTTATCTGCTCAGCCCTGCTTCTCAGGGCTGGCAGGGTAGCCAGGATGGTGGTGCGGCCAGCCTGTGGCATCTACCCCTGAGTGTTTGCTCTTGAACAGATCTCTGGAGCCTGGATGGTGTTGTCTGAGCAGGACTCGTACTCAAATCCCTCGGATTTGGCCGCGTTCTCCTGCTCCGGAGCTGAACTCTGCAGTTCGGGTCCATCTCAGATTTTCTTGGCTGGCTGGCATCTGCCTGGCTGTCTGCAAGGGGGCTTCTGCCAGGAAGCCTGGGCACAGGAACCAGGCAGGCTGCCTGGGCACGCTCCCTGCCAAAGGAAGGGATGGAGGCTGTGTCTTATTCCAAGTGAAAGCTCTGATTTGAGAGCACCTCGAACGCATCAAGACCTGGGGATGGGCTGTCCCTGGCTTCTGCTAAACTCTCCCTTTTCGGGCGGCTGTTACCGGCTCACCCAGACGGTCCAGTCCAATTGCGGCTCCTTAGCCGGGTGTGTGAGCCCTTGGGCTGCTCCGGTACCCGGCTTTGCCATTTCAGGTGCTGCTGGGCATTGAATGGGAGGCAGGGGCAGTGCACTGGTGCCCGGCACAGAGGTTCATCTGAGCCACCTAAGTGCAGTGACAGCCCAGCCCGGCTGGGCGGCCGTTCAGAGCGCAAAGCGGGGGAGAATTTGAGCTTCGTATGGGTGGGAAGAGTGTGGAAAGGGAGCCCCCTGTCTCCCCCAGCTAAGCACCCCCTCCTCCTCAATAGATCGGACTCTGTGTTGGGGGCGGGGACAGGTGGAAGACCTCATAGAGGAGGCAGGTTGCCAGCACGTAGCTCACGTGCTGGGCCATGGGGCGTTCCCTGCGGTGCCCCCATCTCCTTGGCCGACCTGTGAGTTTCCCTCGCCTGGCAGGCTCCTGTCAGGTGGGGCTTACAGTAGATGGGTCAAAGCACCAGGGCAGTCCCTGAAAACAGGGATGTTACCCTGCTAACTACCTGGCTGGTAACGGGGCTCTTCTGCCTACTCTAGCAGGGCACAGGCCGGTCCGTGCTGAGGTGACTGCCGATGGCGGACGCAGCCCGCATGGATTGCTGGTGTCCTGTCTCTCAGATGGGTGTGTGCGTGTACACGACTCTTGGCCAGGCTAACTGGCATCCAGACGCTGCGTTATTTCTCAGAGAGTCTCTGGTTTACACAAAGTCAAAGAGCATTGGGTGGAAATCCCCCCCCCTCCTCCCGCCCTCGGCAGTTCCTCCTTGAGAGGCGAGAGACTGAAAGTCAGTCAGCGAGATTTCGAAATAGCCAGGGCAAGGCATTTGCAGAACAGCCTGTGCCCGGGCAGTGCTGGGGCTGAGCGGGGCACAATCTGCTCTGCAGAGGAAATGAAAGCAAAGGGACTCATCCCGCAAAGCGGGGGACTTTCAGGGTCTGAGACTCGCTGCTGCAGGTTTTAAAACGTAGCGTAGCCGCACCCGCAGTCATGGGCGCTGTCCACCTTTCCTCCCTGCAGCTGGGCGCAGAGACTTCGGGGCCGAGGAGCAAAGTTCTGAAGTGGCCCCTGAGCCTGGTTCTGCTGGGTTGTTGCTCGGTGTGCTATTGCTGTTGTGCTGTGGAGTCCTGTTGGATACATCTCTGTACAGGAGCAAATAGTTACCGTAACGAATCCGTTAGGGCTGCTGTCTCTACTTTGTGCACCGGGCCCGCTCAGAACTGCACGGCAGAACCCCGATCCTCCTGCTCTGAAAGCCCAGGCCCCTTGAGCTAAAGGAGAAACCCCAATAGCTGTTAGCAATATAGGGCCTATGACACAGAGCGTAGCAGTTCTGATCCCTCAGCAGGGGGCAGTGGTGCGTAGGCACGTGATTAGCTAGGTTGTTCCCCTCTCTTCTGCTTTCCTAATAAAGGACCTTTCCTCTGCAGCTGCTGAATTCGGGGCAGCACCAGCTGCTGCTTTGCGAGACCCTGACGGAGACGGTTTACGGGGACCGTGGCCAGCTGATCAAATCGAAGGAGCGCAAGGTGTTCCTGCTGAATGACATGCTGGTGTGTGCCAACATCAACTTCAAGTACGTTGGCAGCGTTCATTTCCTCCGGGAGCCCGTCGTAAATGTTGTCCCCGCAGCCCTGGAGGAATCCCCAGGGATACAGTATCGAGGCTCCACGCAAGGAAATCCAACAAAAAAAAAAAATGCAGGCTGACCTTTATAAAATGCCGCCTCTGTTTTGCCTCCAGGAAAACTGCTGGCAGCTCTGCTGGGATTTGACATTTTTCTTTGCAGTCGTTCTGGCAAGTTTGGGTCAAATGGATCCCTGGTGTGATCCCATTGGCTTCGACGGAGTTATACCAGTGATAAATTATGGGCCATTTGACTTTAAAATATGCCTTTTGATTGCACGTTTCCCAGCACTGGCAAGTTACCCAAGAGCTGCTGCAGGAAAGCTCCATTATGTGGCTATAAACATGTAGGTGTTAGAACCAGTGAAGATGGCTCAGTAAATTGCCAGTTGCTGCTGCAGTTAGCTGCAGCAAACTGGGATAACCTCCAGCCCTGCAGCGGCTGCCTGCAGTTTTGCCATGCAAGCGTGTCTAGCCTGGATCCCCGTGTAGCCTCTTCCTGCAGAGTGCTGCCCTGGGCCCTCGTCAGTCGTAATTTGCATCCTAATCTCATTTTACCCATCGTTGTTACAGCCTCCGAGTCGAGCTCCTCGGGTTAAGAGAATGCGATGACTGAAGCCCTATAGGGCATAATAATCGACCGGAGTAAAGATTTAAGGCTAAAACTTTTCAGTGTGAATGTTTGAAGTTAGGCACTTAAAGACAACATTGGTCTGCTCTGCTCAGCGCTGGTGAGGCCCCCACAAAGACGTTAATGTATTAGAGCAGGGGGGGCCACCCTGAGCCTGAGAAGGAGCCAGAATTTACCAATGTACATTGCCAAAGAGCCACAGTAATACGTCAGCAGCCGCCTCCTCCACGCCTCCCGCCCACCGATCAGCACCTTCCCCTCCCTCCTCGCACCTCCCGATCAGCTGTTTTGTGGGGTGCAGGAGGCTCTGGGGTGGGGGTGGGAAGGGGTGGAGCGGGGGCAGGGCCTGGGGCAGAGCCAGGGATTGAGCAGTGAGGACACCCCCCCCCCCCCCAGCACATTGGAAAGTTGGCGCCTGTAGCTCCAGCCCTGGAGTCGGTGCCTGTACAAGGAGCCGCATATTAACTTCTGAAGAGCCGCACGTGGCTCCGGATCCCCAGGCCGGCCAGCCCATATTAGAGAGAGACCAGAGGAGAGCAACGAAAAGGTTTAGCGAACATGACGTGGGAGGAAAGGTTAAAAGAACTGGACATGTTTAGCCCTGAGAGAGGAAGACTGAAGGGGAAACGTGATAACAACCCTTTACTGTTGTCAACAGAACAGTGATCAGTTGTTCTCATTGTCCACTGAGGGTAGCACAAGAAATCATCGGCTTATTTTATTATATTTATTTTGCAGCAAGGGAGATTCAGGTTCGATATTGGGAAAGTACTTTGCAACTCTCAGGAGAGTTAAGCACTGGAAGAGGTTCCCTAGGGAGGCTGGGGGATCCCCATCACTGGAGGTTTTTAAGAACAGGTTGGACAAAGGTCCAGGATGGTCTAGATTGACTTAGCCCTGCCTCAGTGCATGGGGAAGGACTCCCAGCCCTAATCTTCTATCACTCTATAAGTAGCCTGATTTCCAAAGGTGCTGAGTGCCCCTTTGCAGCTGCCTGAATGTCCATTTCCACACCTGAATCAGAACACTTTGCCCTGAGGGATTTGCCTAAGAATTCGGATGGTGTCAGAACCAGGATTTGAACTCGGGTCTTCCTGCTTTCCAGAACTACTAGATCTGGCCTCTCTCTTCAGAGCAGAGGGTAGAAAATAGTAGCTGCAACACCCAGGGAAGGGAGAGAAGCAGAAGACTTGCATGCAATTGTGGTAGTGACCTTTGTTAATCTTCTCTCTTTCCAGGCCCGTGAGTACAAGGTAGGCTTAGCACGTGGTCTGGTCTGTTTGCCTCATGTGTTGGGGGTGCAGATTGTGGTGGAAGGTGTTAACATGCTGGTGCAGGGTGTGGAATGCAAGTTTTGAAGCAAGGGAGAGGGAGCTGGGCTTGCAAACGTGTCTGCTTTTTTCTGGTCTAGAGGTGTTCTCCGAGCATGGCCTGAGTGTTCCCTCTTGGTGCTGCACGGTTCTGGCTTGGCTGGGGATGGGGAGGTTGGTGGAGTGGAAGGATGCTTTTTTTTTCAGGGAATAAGACTCTTCCCTCTCTGCAGGGGCCAGCTGGAAATCAGCAGCCTCGTCCCTTTGGGCCCCAAGTATGTTGTGAAATGGAACACTGCCCTCCCCCAGGTGCAGGTGGTGGAAGTTGGGCAGGAGAACAGCACGTACGACAAAGACAACGTGGTCATCCAGAACGCGGGAGCCAAAAAACACGTGTCGTCCAGCCAGTCATCCAGTGAGTATCCGCTCGGCGGTGGGGCTATAGCACACCAGCTTAGTGTGCTCGGTCTTCCTCTAGTCAGTGGCTGCTTCGCAGAGGATAAGAGTCTACTACTGTTGCCAGCCAATGGAGTTACTCCCACAGCTCCAGTGGCAGAGCCCTGTTTTTGGTGCTCAAGGTTCAAGTGGGTGAGGTGGGAGGAGAAGAGGGAAGGGGATAGGAGGGGGAGCAAGGGGATCTACAGAGACTCCGTGGTGCAGCCAGCTCCTGGCTGGGAAGGGGAGGTCCCAGCAGTTCCTATCTGATCCCTGGCCCAATCCTGGTCCCCACAGAGGCTGCTCCAGCCCCTCCGGGTCCCATCCTCATGTCAGCTCCCCAGGTGTGTGCCAGCGTTCATGGGGGCAGAGCCCCAGCAATATTTCCATTGTGGGATCATTAGTGCAGTTCCACCCCACCCCCAAGTTCACGCCAGTGGGTGATTGACTCAGCTTGCACAGCAAAGCCCTAATCTGGGAATTTTACTGGGATGGGCCATTGGGTTGGGCCATGGTGATGTGGTAGAGCCTGGTGCCGCCTTCAGATCGCTGACCCCCAAGGAGGGGTTCCCCAGCCCTTCCCTCCCCACCTCATTGATCCCCGCACGGCTGGTGGAAGCGCCCCATCAATGCTCAGCTGCACTCTTCAGTGACTGAACTCGGCAGCGTCCGCTCTAGCCAGCGCCTGCTGCGTGATGGAAAGGGACGAATCGGGTCTTTCCTGAACCCAGAGACCTGGTCCCTGCCTCGCTGTTTGTTAGACTCAGAGGTTGCCTGAGCCCGTGACTCCTCGGTCACATGAGGCGAGCACGGGAATGACTGCACGCCAGTTGCTGGCTGGGTCTCTGCAGCGACGTTTTGCTGATGAC
The DNA here is from genome assembly GCF_016161935.1 of Mauremys reevesii. NCBI lineage: Eukaryota > Metazoa > Chordata > Testudines > Geoemydidae > Mauremys > Mauremys reevesii. The sequence continues at coordinate 4,441,208 of NC_052643.1, forward strand.
TAACAAACGGGGCCTGTGCCTCTTGTTTTGGTTTGCCGGCGAGAGGGGACTTCCTCTGTGGGCAGTGTTGAAACCGAAGATGTAGCAGGCAATAAACGCGGGTTGGGAGTTGCTTGTATGGGACCAGAAACCGGAGCCCTTTGCTGCTTGGGTTCCTGGACGTGTCTCATTGTATCCCTGCCCGTGGTTGTGCTTGACCCATCTCGGTTCTACCCTCTCCAGCCTCCTCGTGCCTGTTCTGTTACAGTCGGGACGATCAGGTGGAAATATTGTCTTTGAACTTGTTGTTTCGGGGCCAATTTTTTATACCCCAAGGAGCCGCCTTTGTGCCGCCTTATGACGGGGCGACGACCAGCAGGAGGCGCCGTGCCGGGGAGTCGTCCTGGGAATTAGCTCTTCACCAGCTCCAGAGCGCCCTCTGTTGGCTGGTGTCTCGCCTGCAGCTGGCTCCCCGTGTCCCTCCCGGACCCCGGTGCCTCTTTACATCGGGCTTCTGCCCTCAGCAGCAACTCACTGTCTCTGGGTCTCCCTTCCCAGGGGAACCTCCAACCCTCTATCCCCACCTTGCCTCGGTGGCTACTGCCAGTCCCCATCTAGCCCCTGCTCACTGGGGTGGACTGTAATCTATAAACCACTCAACATTGGCAAGGGGGGTTAGGACCTGTTGCCTTTGCCTGTCTCTGGGCTGCCCCCCTGCAGCCCCAGTTCCTTTTGGCCTTTTTAGCAAGGCCTGCAGCTTGGGGAGTTACCAGGCTGGAGCTCCCCAGCTCCCTCTGCCCTTCCCCGGCACTGCTCCACCCTGGGTACCCTTCTCAGCGCCCAGGCAGCCAGGTCCTTCTCCCTCTGAAGCTAGAGAGCGTGTGTCTCCGTCTCTGGCCCTCAGCCCTCTTAGAGGGCCAGCTGGGCCCTGATTGCACTGGCTACAGCTGCGGCTGCTTTCCCAGTTGCAGTGGGCACCCCTCAGGGCAGGAGCGGGGTGCCCACCCCTCTACATGCCTCACTCGCCATTAGCTGTTGGAACGACTGACCTTGAGACGTGGTGGATTCTCCATCCCGTGGAGTCATTAAATTGAGACTCAATGTCGTTCTGAGAGATGTTCCCTAGGTCAACCATAATCTGAGCCCGATGCGGGGATTACCGGGGGAGACTCCGGCCTACGCTGTGCAGGAGTCAGACGGTGACTTCTTAGCGAATGCGCAACGTGCCTCAGGTGGCACGTGATCAGGAGTCATCACCGAGTTTGGTCCGCTGGTTGGATCATTCGCTCCCCCGGCTTGGCCCGGGTACTGACTGGGAGCGTGGCATGAATGCCAATCCGTTCCCCACCCCGGAGTCAGGCTAGATTATCACAATGATGGTTCCTTCTGGCCTTAAAATCCACGGGGTGTCTGACAGGCGGCCCCACACTTAGGACTGTGCTGCCCTATGAGCTTGACTGCCGAGAAGACCCAGAGTGGTGATGGCAAAAGGACTGTGTGGAATTCCCGCTCCGAGGACAAGTGAATTTTGGCACTTGGGAAAGCCGGGGCTGGGTAGCACCGGCAGAGTCTGCGCAAGCTTTCCCCCTGCGGCTGTGCTAACGTACTCCAGTCCTGAATTCTAGCGCCGGCTGCTCTTCTGTTCCTGGGCAGTCTGCCGGTTGTACGCCGGGCGAATGCGAACTTGCTTCCCCCTGTGACCCAAGTTGGGATTTGAAGCCAAGTCTTCCAAAGTGGAAGGTCAGCTGAGAAACCCACTAAGCCCCTCTCTGCCCGCTAATGCATTGTTTTCCTCCCAAGATAAGGTGTACCTGGGCCCTCCACGGCTCTTCCAGGAGCTCCAAGATTTGCAGAAGGATCTGGCTGTGGTGGAGCAGATAACCCTGCTCATCAGCACCCTCCATGGCACCTACCAGGTAATGGCCAGGCAGTTCCCCTTCACAGTGTGTCAGCTCTCTCTCTCCAAGCTGATTCCTGCCAGCAGGTCTCCGGTCAGTTGGGAATGGGATTTATTAAAGAAATGGAGCTATTTCCCCTGTGGTCGGCAAGCCACAAGCTGGGTTGTGACTTGGCCATAACCAAGGCTGGGGGAAGCCATTGCAGTCTGGAAATCAGACCCCAAGTTAGTGGTGTAAACAATAAAGAACATAACCTTGGAGCAGGGCAGAAAATGGCACTGAATGAGATTTTTGTCACTATCTTACTTCTAAAGCAACTGTCCCTCCTCCCTAGCCACAGTCCTATGTACCCCTCCCCAGCACCTACACCCAACGTTGCTATGCTGGCTCTTTAGCTGGCGAGGCAGGCAGGTCCTTGCTCTGTGGATGGCCTACAGTGGATGGCCATTGGCTTCCCTAGGAACCTCCAGACATACCAACTTCCTGGTGGACTTGGTTCTCCACCCTTGGCGGCGTGGGTGCCTATGCTAGTCCAGGGCCCCGCTCTTTGCTCTTGCTGGGTGGGTCTTTGGGTGCAATTTGATGGTAACTCCCGGACTCCTGCCTGGCTGTCTCTGCCACGCTCTGATACCTGCATCTCAGGGGCTTCCTTTTCTCTCTTGCTTCCAGAATCTGAACATGACTGTGGCCCAGGATTGGTGCCTGGCCCTGCAGAGGATGATGAGAGTGAAGGAGGAGGAGATCCACTCGGCCAACAAGTGTCGCCTCCGTCTCCTGCTTCCAGGGAAGACGGACAAGTAAGTCTGCTCTGAGATCCCATGGGCAGGGCATTTCCTGCTGCATCCCTCTGAGCATGGAGACAGAAGCGGAGGGCAAAGTCCTATTGGCCCATTCTAGCCAATCTCCTGGTAGACCCGTGCAGAATTGTATGCTACAGCGTGTTCCAATGCTTGGATCAGTCCAGGTGTACGTGTCTTGGGTAACGGAAGCCTATGCCAGAGTGTAATAAGGTCTCACTTATACCTGGTTCCCTGTACATGTCTGTGGGCCTGGGCAGCTTGAGTCTTCTCTTGTCCTAGCCTGGCTGGGATGTACCAGAACAAACAGCTGGTTCAATGCCAGTACTTTGGAGGAAGGAACCCCCCTCCCGGCCCCCAGTTAATTTGGGTGAGGTGGAAGGAGGAACATCCTCAACGGAGCACCCCACACTGGGATTATGCCCTGATTTTGAGGAGACACTAAGATTCATGGTGGATCCTGAGTTGGTGGAAATCAGCATACTATGGTGCTGCATTGCTTTACACCAGGTGAGGATCTGGCCCAATACGCTTCTGATGAATCTTGGCTCCTTTTTTCCTCCCTCCCTTCATGGATCCTCTTGTGTCTAGTCCGGAGGGAAGGGTGACTGGCTGAGACCATTGCAGCAATTATTGGTCCCCTCCTCCGTTCTCGCTGAGATGCAGTTCCTCAGTCTAGCAGCTCGGGCTCTCGAGGCCCTGTGCTCTGCAGGGCCTGGGGGTTGTGACCAAAGAACTAGCAGCTGCCTCAGCTGGTCAGTGCTGGCAACCCCCCGGCTGTGACTCTTGGGTGAGCCGCAGGCCACGTCTGGTGACCTACCACGTAAGTGACTCCAGTAGCTGCAAAGAGGACTCCTGTGAACGTAGTAACTGAACCCACAACAGGATGATCTCCCTGTCTCCATAATGTCGTATGTAAACTCCCGGCCTGCCCGCCGCATGGTCAGTGCATTTCCAGCCCTACCCTTTTCTCTGTGGCCCCTGTGTGCCCTATTAAACAGCTACTGCCCATCTCTGCAGGGGTGGTTGCACTTCTGTGGTGGGGGAAGTGCCCTTTGGCACAGAAGGTAGCTAAGCAAGGGCTGGGGTGGTACTAGGAACCTAGGTCCATCAATGACTTTCAGTCAGACTCAGAATGGAGCTAAGTTCTGGCCTCCGTCATCCTCCTGCTGCAGGTCCGGCCGTCCCATCAGCTTCATGGTGGTCTTCATCACCCCAAACCCGCTCAGCAAGATCTCCTGGGTGAACCGCCTGCACTTGGCAAAGATAGGACTGCGTGAGTAACCCTGTTTGCATGGGCAGGGCAGCCCTCTGAATGCAAATGAAGGGGCGGGGCAGGGAGGGCCTGGCGATGTCTGTGTTCCCTTTGATAGGTCCGGAAAAATAAGCATCAAAGCTCCTTGCCCAGCACGTGGCATTGTGGGAACGTGCCAAGCACAGGTTAGAACTTGGGAGCGTTGGAGCCCAGCAGAGCTGCAAAGAGCTTGACTAGGAAAAGCCTTTAGCGCCTCCGTGTCACCCAAGAGTCTCCAGAGCAGAATGTTGGATGCCCCTTATCCAAGTCAAATTGGGATTTAGCGATGGGCCAAATCAGTCCTGTCTGTTGCTCCATTAAGGGATCCAGCTCGCCGCTGCCGTGTGCACTCGCCCCACGTGCAATGCTCCCATGCTGATTTGCTCGTGGTTCACGCTCGCTGTGCACTGGTGCAAATGAGTGTGCAAACTGCAGGGCAATGGAGAACCATGGTCAAGGTGGGCTTGGGTCATGAAGTCTGGCTTGGTTTGTTCACATCAGATGTAGGGCTCGAAAGGGGTCTCTTATTGGGGTGACTTCCCGTTGCCTTTGATGCCTTGGAAGCTTGTTCCTCCATCGTTCTTAGTGCTTCATCGGGGATTAATTAAAAGGCATCACTGATTTTCTTGCCTGCAGATCTTTGGTTCTGCTGCATAGCAGGCAGGCTAATACCAGGGCTATTTCATCAGGGATGTTTGTTTTAATGGAAGCTGTGCGGTCTTTCATCATGGGGCTCCCCCTAGTTGAATAGTGATTAAGACCCAAGTGTTAGCAACTGTTGCAGTCTGTCTGCTGCAGGAAGGCACTAGGCTGGCTGAGAGGTGGCAGTGATGGTGGAGAACTTCTTGGGAGATTGCTGATTTCCTCACCCTCCCCACTAGCAGTGTCAGCAATGAGAGATGGATGCGATGGGCAATTTTCTCTGACTCGTGCCTCTGTGCTTTTAAGAATCTGCTTTATAAGCTTTTTTTCCCCCTGTTTTCCTGGGAATTGTGTTGTGCGAGTGCCTACCAGAAACCAGAAAGCAGGTTTGGGTAGCCAGAAAACACCATAAAATTACAAATCTAGAATGCGCAAAAGATCCATAGAGGAACTGCTTAAGTCAGGGTGCCAGTTCCGATTTCAGTGCAGAGGAGGCAGCTTGCAGAGGCGGCCCTGAGGATGCTTAGGCTCCTGGAAGCTAAGGATAAAATGTGTTTAAAAAAAAAAAAAAAAGTCAGTCTATTTTGGGAGCATTTGTGGTTTCATGTAGGTTTCCTACAAGGAAATTACCAATGCAGCACAAACAGGCAATTACCTGTAACAAGTTCCCAATGTTAATTTTCATTTGGACAAACTGTTTAACGTTCTAGCTGTTTTTGGCAACCTTTCTGGTGAAACTTACCAATGTAGAGAAAATGCACCGTCCTGGATAGTAGCCTGAAATACCCTCATAGTCAGAGTTTTCTATACGCCAGCCTCTCATGAGACAGGCCGGTAGTTTCAGCAATTCGTTGAGGCCTTGATTCAGGAAAGCGTCTAAGCATGGTTGACTTTCAGCATGTGTTTGAGATCTGCTGGCAGTGCTAAGGTTAAAATATGTGCTTAAGTACCTGTCCCAAATAGGGATGCAGGGCGTTCCCAATTGGAAGAGGGTCAAAGCAGGGGCCAGTGACTTTTCCTCTGCTCCCCAGGGCTTAGGAAAGACTCGAAAACCAACATTTTAAACTACATTCATACTGGGCCAATAGTATCCCGGCCTAGATGGGTTTTTTGTTGTGTTTTCAAACTGAGGCTTGGGTGAAAATTGTGTAACTGCCATTTAGAATTATGGCTTGTGAGTGGTGGTAGTGGAAACAGAGTTTGGGATCGAGGTGGCTCCACACCAATTCGCTCTATGCACCTGGGGAACCATCCCTCTGTGCGCACAGTTCCCAGCACTATACCTCCCGGCCGGCCGGCACGTACAGGAGCACCATCCCTCTGCATGCACGTGCCCCTTCCAAGTTCCCCGAGCACCATCTCTTCTTCTCCTCCTCCAGTAACCCCTGGGGTACCATCCGTCTGCACACCGACAGCCCCCTGGCACCATCCTGAGCATGCAAACTTCCCCAACCCTCAGGGCATCATCCCTCTCCGCACGCACCCTGGGGCACCACCGCTCTGTCCATCCCCCCTGGATTTGGTGGGCTCAGGGCAGCAGTTCAGTGCTTGCATGTTAGTGCGGCCAGCCCCGGCAGACAGGTTATGCCCAGTCCCTGTCCCCCGGCACGTTGCAAGACACCTGGCTCTGCTTGGCAGGAGGGGTGGTTCTTGGGACGCCCCTTGCTCTGTTTTCCTGCCTGGTGTGAGGTGCAGAGAGGGGAAAGGGGCACGACTGCCCACCCCTATTTAAATGGCGCCCCTGGCTCAAGTGTAGCTAAACCAGAGTTCAAGTAACCAAACCCGCAGATGTCCCCTGAAAGCAGCACGTTCCGGGAGATGGAACACACTCAGCGGTGTCATATGGCAGGCCTCAGTCTGGCCTCCTCCCTGGGCTCTAAAACCAGAATTGGGGGGTGGAATTCTCGACTGCTTCGAGCTACTGTGGGTGTGTGTGTGTGTGTGTGATGTCCATCCGGTCTCTGATCGGAGGTCTTAGGAAGGGGACAATTGTGGATCGCGCCTCAGGGAGGTTGGCATATCTCCTCTATGGGGCAACACTCCCTGTGCTGTTTGGAGGGGAGTGGGGAGACTCTCTAGGCCTCTGCCGTGGCTGGCGTCCACACGAAAGCGAGCCTGGCCGTGTTTGAGAGAACCAGGAGGGAGGAACCCAGCCCCTGTCGCTCCAAGCAGCTAATGGTCAACCCTGAGCGTTCACTCTCTGCATGGAAGAAAACCAGCCGGGGGCTCAGATGAAATTACGGCTCTTAGGAGACCCTTGCAGTAGGCGTCATGGCTGGGTGCTTTGAGTGCCTTCACCTGTCTTTCCCTGACACCTGCTCTGTCCCCCTTGCTCCTTTCTATAGCAAGGACCACGTTTTACTCCTCTCTTTTGGGGGCGATCGCGGCCGGCCAGCCAGCCCTGCCTGTTGTTTTTCCATCCCTCTCAAAGGCTGAGCTATAGCTTTGGACATCACCTTGTGTTTACACAAATGAGATGATCACAGAGATCTGTGAAGCAGGTGGAACTGGGTACTGTTGAAGACAGGAGATTGCTCTAGAAGATGGACCCCAGCCTGGTGCAATGTGGCAGATCCTGTGTTCCTAAGTAGAAGGAACAGAACTGACTGCAGGTTTCATCTTGGGTGGCTTCAGGCCACGCTTTGGGCTGTAGAGCCATGAGCCAGTGGCGTGGCTGCATCTGTTCCTTCCCAGGCTGCACCTGGCTCTCCCATTGACCTTCAGGGCAAGACACGTTTGTGTGCAGCATTTGATTAAGGCGCTTTGTTTTGCATTTAATTTTCTTGTAATTAAAGCGTCTGGCAGCCGCAACCATCAGCGCCCTGGAAATGAGTGAAATAAATAACTCCAGCTACGACTGCCTGGGGGCTTTCTTGAGTTGTGTTGGCTCTGAATGCTGAGGAAATGGGCCAGCACTTAGAGGCTGCCTGGTTCTTATTGCCATGCTGCAGGATTCTGCTGTTTGTCACTTCTCCAAGCTTCCTTGTTTGGCCACCGCGGCCTGGAACGGATCTGTGTGCATGCAGCCTTAAAGCCTCCCGAGCCCACGGCTAACAGGTACAGCTGGACTCTTGGACAGAGACTTCCTAGTGTGGCCACCTTCCGGCCAACCTTGAGAATCCTGAGTATAGAACGGTTGCCCAACCGCCCTTCTCCTGCCTGAGTTGTATTTCTGCCCACCTGGCACTGTGTGGTGCCATCCTTGGAAAGGCCCTGGTGGGGTCTGTTCTGCAGATGATTCCGTGCAAGGAAGAGGAGGATGAGGTAAAAACAGCGACAGGCTTTCCAAAGAGCTTAGGGTTGATTTCCAAGTGCTTGGCATCTGCTATCGAGACCAGATTTTTCATGGAGTGCTGCACTTAGCAGCTGCCGTCGCGAATGGTGCTGAGTGCCGATGAAAATCTGGACTCTTGGTGCTTTTATAGAAGCTGAGTTCTTCTGAAAGTTCATGATCTTAGGGGACCAAGGATGGAAGCTTGTGGGTTGGAACCTGGCCCTTTTTCAGAGGGCAGCAAAGGTGCCTGAGCTACTGTAGGTATGACGTACCCATGTGGATGGTGACCCCATATATAGACGCCTCAAGGCGGATAACTTAACCACCAAAAAGGCCACACGGTTTTAACCAGAGGGAGATGACGTGCTCTGCCTAAGGAGACGTCTGGTCTGAAAAACTGGGGGATGATGGGATCAGGGAATGTTGGTTCAGTGTCTGAGTGATCAGGGCTAGAACTTCCTGGACGGTTTCATTAAAAAGTACCATGTGTGAAACCGTGGTGCAGATGCAGAAACTGATGATCTTCCACATAGTCTTAGCAAAAATCTGTGCCGTGCCCCATTGGACTCAGCCTATAACTTATGTCACTGGCAGCAGAAAGAGCCCATTGCGATGGCCAAGATTTTTAACATTGACTAGTGGTTTGGGGTACCTAGTCTGAGACGCCTTAGAGGGCCTTGATCCGCACAAGGTGGGTGCAAATTAAGGGGTCTTAATTTAAGAGCCCCAGAACCGAGGCTCCCAAATTCACCAGTCGCTTTTGGAAAGCCGCGCCTGAACTCTAAGGTGGTGTGTGCCACGAAGGGCAGCTTCGAATCTTCCCTTGTTTTGTAAATGGAGCACATCCCCTTGAAGTTTATTACGGGTGTCTGTGTAACCCTGGAATGTCATTGGTAGCATTGCTTCTCAGAGCACGGTCACCCTTTGATCTCCCCATTAAACGGGGGAAAGAAAGCAGGCAGATGATTCTGGGCGGCCGCAGCTCCCCTGCGCTCTCAGGTCCCCCGGCGGCAGAGAGTTCTCTGGTGACACTTGCGTCCTTCTTATCTGTGTTTCTGTTTAACTCCACCAGCCACTGCAGCGCAAAAAAAAAAAAAAAAAGTTTAATGGAAGAAAAATTCATTTGAAATCTTCTTTGAATGCCTGGATTCCCCCAGGCTGGAAGGAGTTTTGATTCTCTTGTTTTTAACAGTTTGTTTTTTATCTGGGATGCCTGCGGGGAAATCCTGTAACCACCAGTTAGGAATAAAAACGCATTAAAGCCTCATGTGAAGAAATGTTTTGTTATTTCATTTCCTTTTTGTTTTTTGCTGCTGCTGCTGCTCGGGCCTGGCTCTCTCTGCTCCATGCTGCAGTCAGGACTCGGTGCGTGAGCGAAGGTGAAGAAGCAGAAAGAATTGCTCTTAGTCCTTGGAAATGCCAGCCCCTGGTTCCGCCCCTGTTGGGTTCCTTGGGAGCAGACGAGCTGTATGCATTTTAAACACTGTTGAGCTTCATCCTAAAGCCCAAAGCCAATGTTTATCAACCTTTTTGATACCAGGGACTGGCTTGCCGCCTTCCTAAAGTGTTGGGGAGATCTCGGGGACCAGAGCCGGTCCACAGACCAGTTGTTGAGGAACACTGATCTAAGCAGTCTAGGCAGCTGAGAGATGCTAGATTCTAGCTCATCACAGCTGATCTGGGGTATGTCTGCATCTACACAGCAAAAGCCTTGAATCCAGCTAGCGTGGGTAACCCTAGCAGTGACGATAGCACAGCCAGCCAGATGAGGGTGCACCCAGGGTGCGCTCCAGGCTCGCACTATCCATCCTGTTCTGTGTTCGCTGCTAGTCACATTCAAATTAGCACAGGTAGACCTACCTCCTGCACAGCTTCTGCTGTGTAGATCTCCCTGTAGAGAGAACCTTTCCCCTGTGGTGTCTGTCTCCAGGGGTTTGTGCTGACACCCATCTCCGTCCTATAGGATGACCAATGAAGCATTCAATAGCATAGTCCTTAGTCAGCGCAGTGGAGTAATAGGTGTCCTGTTTCCAATGCGAGTTGGATAACCGAGCGTAACGGAATGGAATTGAGAAAAGGGAAACTCCGGCTGGAATCGCAGGCCTTCCAGCTGCCTTTCTTCCCCCTATTTCTTGCGTCGGTTAGAACTGACGGGGCAGGAGGAAGAGGAAGGCCCAGCAGGTTTATCACCCTGGTGGGGCTTCCCAGGCGTGAAATCAGACTGCAAAGACCTGCGGGGGGGGGACCTCTCTCAGCCCAGTGTGGGGATGGTCCCTACGGTATGCTGGGGCGTGGTGGCCAGTCCGTATCCCATTGGATACCTCCCTGGACTCTGAACAGCTTCTCTGTGCCTGGCTGAGTTCTGCGAGGGCTGCATCTCGGCTGCTTTTCTGGTTACACCCAGGCACTAGCCAGGGGCTAGTGTGGCTACTCAGGGATTCAAGGAGTGCCTGCATGTTAACCCTTTCGTGACCAGAGCAGGGAAGTTCTTAGCGTAAAAGAACGTCGTCGTCCGCGGCGGGGAGGTATACAGCTCTCAGCTAGGGTTTAAGTGGCCCGGTTAAAGCCTTGTTAACGACCTTTCTCCCATCAGTTACTCTCTCCTGCTTTATTGATCTGAGCTGGAAAGTAAGCGACACGAAATAAAGCCTCACTGACAGGTGCTCCTAAACCAGGAGCTTTGGCTGCCGGGAAGGATCCGGGTCAGAGCCATAACAAGGAATTTTTGCGCCCGAGGCAAGGGCCGGCTCCAGGGTCTTCAGTGGCAATTCGGCAGCGGGTCCCCGAGTCCCTCTCGGAGGGAAGGACCTGCCGCCGAATCGAGGCCGAAGAACGAATGAAGCGGTGGCAGCAATTCGGCGACGGGTCCTTCCCTCCGAAAGGCACTCGGGGACCCGCCGCAGAAGCAGCGGCGGTGATAGAGCGGCTGCTGAAGCGCCGCTGATAGCCCCTCCGCTTTGCGTGCCCGAGGCAAGTGCCTCACTCGCCTCGCCCTTGTTACGGCCCTGATCCAGGTCCAGGTGAGGCTTCTGCGTACACGTTCAATGTAGCCTGATAGCGAGGGCCAGAAGCTGTCTCCAGGAAGGGGGGGGTCTGAGCAGAGAGCGACTGTGAACCAAGCGCTGGGGAAGGAGTGCAGAAGGCTTTGTCTGCAGGCCAGTAAGGGTCTGTTTCATGTTTGGCTCAGGCCCTCTCTCATGGGTGCAAGTTGGGAGTATCTCCGCTGGCCGGAACAGAGTTGGGGTCAGCCATGCACAAGAGAGAGCCCTGCGGAGATCACCGCGGGCACAAGACGTTCCTTGGCTTTGCGTGGGTTCCGCCTGGTCCTGTGTTAAAGGAGGCGGGGCCTGATTCACTGGGCGGTAGCGCCAAGAGGTGGAGGGGTGGAGTTATGCTAAATAACTTAACAAGGCTTAGAGCTGGGGTGGGCAAGAAGGTCGAACTCCAACCCGGGGAAAACGAAGCTCAACCCAGGGGAAGCTGCCCTGGCCGCGTGATGGAGTCAGCGGTAGAACAGATACCCAGTGGAAACGCGAGGGGCGAATCCGCATTACTTGGCATGGTTAAAAACTAGGCTGGGCAAACCCTAAGCAGGGTGCAATAGGGCCTTGCCTCTCAGGCTGGGACCCGCTTTGTCCCTTCTCTGGATGCCGTGGGTATGTCCGCACTGCGGTGAGACGCCCGCGGCGACTCCTTCTCGTGGGGCTCGGGCTGAGGGGCTGTTGAACTGCAGTGTAGATGCTCTGGCTTGGGCTGGAGCCCAAGCTCTGGGGCCCTCCCATTTTGCAGGGCCCTAAGGCCCAGGCCTGATGTCTGCGCTGCAATTAAACAGCCCCTTCGCCGGGAGCCGAGCTCGCTTCAATCTAGCGAGAGTGGCTAAAAATAGCAGTGTCGACGTGGTGGCCTGGACCCCCGCGCTGGCTGGCAATGAGTGTGCGCCCAGGGTTGTGGGTGGGCTGGTGCAGCCCACGCCGAATTAGTGTCACCCTGTCTGCATGGCTATTTAGCCAGGCTAGCTAGATTAACGCTCGCTCGGGTATGGCTGCCTGAGCTGCAGTTACACCTCTGGCTGCAGTGTGACCTCCCCCAACCCTCCATCCCCTGGGCATTAAAGGAGAGATGAAGGTGCCTGGTCTTCTGGCCGCAGGTGGAAAGGGAAAGATCTGTTCTGGGAGCGATAGGGTGGCTGGAAGGATCTGTTCTTCAGAGAACATCCTAGGAGTCATTGAGATGAAATGAGCCCGTGAGCTCGTTGGGTCAGCTGAGAAGCTCTTGTTGACTTTGCTCTTTGTGTTGGAAGAGGAACGTTTCTGTAAGAAGTTTTGTCTAGTTGTAGAAGTTCCTCTGTCTTGTCCATCAGAGACTAGTTTCCTGCCGCAATTAGAGCAGCTTCCCCTTTAAGGTGCATAGGGGTCCGGGGTGTGTGGGTGCAGCTACTACCCGTGGGTGGCTGGGCAAACCAGCGTTCCAGGCCAGGGCGTCTGGGCAAGGCACATACATGGGAATGGCTGTCTAGAAAACGACTAAAAAAGATACATGAAGTGCACGGTCGCCATGGAAGGAGCTGCTGGACTCAAGGGTGAGACTCTCCCTGGATCCCTGCGTTCCCCACCTCGTTCTGAGCCATGTATGATGATCTTGCAAATATGATCTGTCCCCACCCTGGCTCACTGTTAAAACAGTAGTGGGGAGGGGACAGAAGAGGCTGCTTGGAGAAAAGTAGAGGAGAAATGTGTGATGTCAGCTCATGGCTTCTAGTGTGTCCTCGCCGATAAATGATCCTAGGCCAGCACCCTTGAAAGTTGGACTACTGATGGTAATATCACAGCTGCTGATCGCTGCTCCTCTCTGTAAATGGGCTGCACTATTGGTTAATCACTGGACTGGGACTTAGGAGATCTGGGTTCTCGTCCCAGATCTACTACTTGGACATGTCACTCAGACAGCTGAGCCTTAGTTCCACGTCCGTGAAATTGGGCTGATGCTAGCACAGGGGCCCTGTAAGGATAAACACGTTGCTTTGTGAGGCGTTCTTGTGTGGTAGTGCTGGAGGCCATGTACCTACTTCAGCGGGATCTGCACTCACCCACCTGGAGGGTAGGGAGCACCTTAAAACCCAGCTCCCGGTGGAGTTTGTAGTTCTTTGCCGAATGGGGACTTTTTTTTTTCCTTGAAGGAGCAGGGCTTGAAACCTCTCTTTTCCTGGTGCAATGGGCACAGACCCCCTCTAGAGCTTACAGACAGCTGGGGCTCTGATCCCCTTGGCTCTGCGTGTTTGGAGGCATTCGGGGAGTGCTGGGTGGGAGGGAACGGTCTATATGAAGACTTGCAAAGCTGTTAACTTCCCCTGCCTGCTCCGCTTGCCACAGGGGAGGAGAACCAGCCTGGATGGCTGTGTCCTGACGAAGACAAGAAAAGCAAAGCTCCCTTCTGGTGTCCCATCCTGGCGTGCCGCATACCTGCCTTCTCCTCCAATGCCCTCGACCTGCAGGTAAGAACCAGCATCATCCTTTCTCTTCTCCTCTCTCCCAGACTGGATGCTGAGGAGAGCAGTGTGGGCTGGGCTGTTAGACTGCCCCATGTTAATGCATTGCCCCCGCTCTGTCTTTCCGGTGTCTCTCTTGTCCCCTTGTAAGGGACACAGGGACGGGTGCCCCGGTCAGGGCTGCTAAGTACGAGACTGGGGGTTTTCATGTCGCTCTGGGAGATGCTAACAGGAGAAGGTGAAGGAGGGTTCTTGGTCTCGGAGGATTGAACGCCCCTGCTGTGGGACTGGTCCCCGGTGGTAGAATCGGGGCGAGTCCTTGTGTGGCTTTTGTGGCTAGACACTAGCAAAAGGGGGGATGGCGGCTCAGGGAAGTGGGGGGAGTCCCTGGAACTGGACCGCGGGCCTGTGGAAATTCTAGGTGCTACGTCAGTGCTGGCTCACCTGTCACAGGTATTGTGGTCAGCTTGCTCAGAAGTGCCTAGGAACGCCAGTCATGGGCCAGGGCCCGCCCCGTGCTAGGGCTGTACGAACACAGAACCAAAAGCCAGTCACTGCCCCGGTGAGCTGGCAGTCTAAGTAAACGCCACAACCTTGGCATGGTGTGATACAAGCCTGGCGCCCTCCCAGATTGGGAACGTGTGGATAGCGACAGTCCCACTGTGAGTTAAAACTCGGTGGTACGGCGCCGGACTGGCCGTCAGAGATCCTGGCTTTGTCACTAACTCACTGAATGACTTTGGGCAAGAGACTTAATCTCTCTGTGCTCCGTCCCTAGCGTGGGGACACCAGCACTTCATTTCTGCTCCGTCTGTCTGGTCTTTTTCCACTGTGATCTCCTCGGGACAGGGACAGACTGTCCGTAGACACCACCTGGCGCAATGGGCCCCTCATCTCATTTGGCGCCTCTCGGCACAACCAAGATAACAGGCGGCCAAGTTTGCCTATCCATGCGGATACCGTAGCGGGCTGCTACTAACGACCCACGTTAAGTGGGTGGATGCAGCGTTTTGGGAAACAAGCCAGTGAAAACCACTTGAAAGCTCCCGGTAGTTGTTGCGCACAGAAACCAATGCAGTGCAGGGATTAAGGACCGGCTGAACCACCACCGCAGCTCTTGCCTGGTGACCTGCTTTTTTCCAGGGCTGTCCTGGCAGCTCAAGGTGTAATTGGCCGGCCGGCCTTTCCTTGCAGCATGCTGCTTTCCCGCCGACAAAACCTGCTTGGTCTTGGCTGCCTTGACGCACTCTTTACAACACCCCATCGCTGCTTCTCTCCTGATGGCTGTGTGGGGTGGGAAGGCTTGAGGGTTCGCTGCAAAACCTTGCTGATCTGCTCAAGCAGCCACTCAAAACACCCATGTGGTGGTCCTGATCCGCCTGCCTTGCTCCTGGAGTTGAACTGCTGCAGGGCTGCTGGGAGGTGCTTGGGGGGTGGGGGAGGCGCTGATCTGCAGGGCTGCCAGTGGGTGCTCCAGCCCTGGAGCACCTGCGGAGTCGGTCCCTTGGAGCCTCAGATCTAGGGCGTGAATCAGGCAAGGTCCTGGGGAGACGGGGCGGGGTGGATTCTCCTTTACACCATCCAAGAGGGAACAAAACGTATGGTGCCCCAAGCCCTCTGCGGGTTCAGTGCAGCGACACAGGGACGTGCTATGGGGAGGGCATGGGAGGCTGGTGGCTTAGGGGAATGGCAGCCAATTCACCCTCCCAGCAGCTGCCTGATGTAGGTGAGTCACATGCTCATGGGGAAACTGAGGCACGGCATCTCCGTGGCAACGCCAAGACTAGAACCCAGGAGTTCTGCCTGGACACGGCTGTCTCTTGGTGCGTCATGGCTAACAGGCGCTAGCTAAGCGTGTCTATTCAGGCATCCGCCTGTCTCCTCTTGCTTCTGTTTCAAGAGGTGCGGCCTGTACCGGCCCCCCAGCCTCTCTTCTCCCACCCCAGCTTCCCTGTTGCCATTCAGGACGGAAGTAACCCAATCAGCGCCCCGTCGGCGGGGTGAATTAGGGCTCCCCAGCGTTGGGAGTTTTCATCCAATTACCGACAGTAACAGATGTGATGTTGTCGAGCCGCCGGCTCCCTTCCCCCTCCCGCAGCCGGCTCCGGCGGGAGCCTTCGTCAGTGGAGGAGCACATTCCTTCTGGAGCCCTCGCTGCCGTGCCGGCTAATTAGACCAAATGGCGGGCTGTCTCTCTCCGGGGGGAGCAGGGCTGTGTGTGTTGCCAGCGCGGTGCTTTCTTATCAGCCCTGCCATAGATTCTGCTCTGTGCAGTTGTGGTTTTATTTTATTTTTTTTAAATGCTAACAAGGGCACCAGCTGGAAGAGGACAACGCTCCTTCTTCTGTCTTTAATCTACAAAGTTCTTTTGCCGTGGTAACATCCTTCCCTCCTGTCCCCGTGGAGTCTGTGTCGCTTTCGTGGTGTCCTCTGACTTCAAACACTTGCCCGAATCTCACTGGGGTCCCGGGAGCTGGGGACCTTCCAGTCTCTTTCCACGGAGCCTTAAACATTCCAGATCCCTCACCAAATTCAGACTAAGCCCCCCGGTTCTCCCCCTCCCCCTTGCTCTACCAGCTGCGAATCATCACTCGGATCTGCTCCAGCTCCTTCGCGAAGTGGCTCGTAGTCGGTGCCAATGGGGAGGTGGCCTTCTGGGAAAAATTATCCAGGCTGGGCTTCGCCTGGCACTGTGTGGGCTGGTGCTGAGACAAATCCCCGGCTCCGTGGATGTGCCTGGGACGTGGAGGTGGGGAGGATGTCTGCGGGGAGGGGCTCTCTGTACCCACTCGCTCCCCTGTGGGGCTACAGGAGGAGATGGAGTGAATCCCAGCTGGCAGTGCCCAAATCCTTGCTGGGCTTCTCCGCAGTGGAAGGTGCCAACGGGACATGTTGTCATTTGAGGATGGGGGGGGATATTGAAGCAAAGGGCGAAGTGTGTGACCCAGTGTTGCTTGCGCTGCAGCAAACTTCTTGCAAGGGTTCCCGTGCTGGACCAGTGCCGATCCCAGCGAATCTGTGCCTGGGCTCTGCGTGCCTGGGTACATATCAAATCCCTGCGCCGAGGGATTCGTTAGGGCGGCGATCATCGGCAAAGGCCTTGACTTCTCCACCCTTCCCCACCTGTTTTATTCCCTCTCATCCCCCACTCTCCTGGCCTCTCCGCACAAGCTCCTGGCATCCTCGTCCGCCACCTGATCCAGGCGGCTCCGTACGCCCCCTTCCCCGCTCCGTCTACGAGAGCGACTTCTCCAGCCCGTTCCTAGCAGATGGGCTGCGTCCTGGTGCCTTTGAATGAATAAATAATGTCAGTCAATTAAAACAAGGCTAGAAAAGCCCCCATGAGAGGCTAACTGGATGCTCATTAAAGGGCTAAATGCCATCGGCAAAGGCTGTGGTCATGGGCGATGGGGTGTCCGGAGGGAGGTGCCCTCGTCCATGTGCCCTGGAAGAGCAGCAGAGTTGCCAACCTCCAGGATTGAAGGATGATCATGTGATGAAGCCTCCAGGAATACGTCCAACCAAAACTGGCAACCCTAAAGAGCAGTTACTGGCCTGGAGCTCTGAGCAAGAGCTTGCTGGTTGTGCCAAGTGGCCGGCTTTGCCGAGAGCATCCATCAGTCTCCGACGCGCTGGCCGGAGCAATCTGTGGTGGGCCTCCCGCCCCCTTTACCTGTCCAGCTGTGGGTTGTCTGTGTCTAATTCTTAGCTTCGTAGGCCCTTTGTGGAAGCCCTGGCCTAGTGACGGGAGCCGCGTTGTGGGGGCTGGCCAAATTCGTCTGTGTGCCCACTGGAAACAGCAAGCGGGAGGACGGGGAGGTGCAGTTCAGTGTCTAGGGATGGGCCCTTCTATGGGGCAAATCTTGCCTCCATGCCCCACGGTTCCGCTCTGGGAACCCGTCCCATGTGCTTCACCGGGGAAGGGGGGGATTTCATCCCTGCCGATTACGCCCTCCCTGGAGAGGATTTGCTGTGTTCTGGGCTCATAGGAGCCGTGCTGGGCTCCCGTGGAGAGGCACCCAGTCAGCAAGTCCCTCAATCGCATCCCTTGCCAGCTGCCCCTGCCAATGCTTTGGGCTGGGCTGCGCCTTGCAGGCCCTGCGGTGCTGCCATATCCTGCCCTTGCTGGGCTATATATTGTGTGTGGGGGGGGCACCCTACGCACCAGTCCCTGTCTGCACATGCCTCCAGGCACTGGGGGAATTGATCCCTGCAGGTGATGGATGCTTTGACTTCGCCCAAACTGCAGCACGTTTAGGGTCAGGCATGTCTGAATGCTCCCCTGAGTGTCTCCTCGGCTGCGTTTTGCTGCCAAAACCAAGAGTTTGCTGCACTCAGAGCTGTAGTGTCAGCACAGCTATGGGAGAGCGAGCTGGCGCTTTTGTCCTGACTTGCAGATCATCAGTTCTGGGCCTCTCTCTCTGTGAGGTTAAGAGGGAAAAAAGATGCATCCCTGCCTGCCTGTCGATCCCAGGCTGCCTGGCGGGCAGAGAAAGCAGGAAATGTCCCAGGTTTGTCTTAGTCAGTGGAGCCAGTTTGCTCTGATGGTGGCGGAGGGAATCAAGATGTAAAAGAGAATTTGGGCCTATAGCTCCCTACTCGCTCCGAGAACGACGGTGGGTTTTGCAAAGGCAAAATAGTCTAGTGGTCAGAGCAGGGAACAGGGAGCCAAACAAAACGTGTCTGGTTTGTGCTGCAAGAGTTCATCCGAAACTCTACCTCTGAGGCTGAGATACCTGCGTTTCTCCCCCCCACACACACCCCACCCATGCCCAGGGTATCGATCTGTGGTTTGGAAGAGCTCCAGAGATGAGCTGTAACTGTAGGAGGCTCGCTCGGTTCCATCCTGGAACCTTCAGACAGGACGCCTGGCTCCATTCCTGGCTTGGTCACAAGCTCGCGGCGTGACCTTGAGCAGATCGCTTTGGGCGAGACTTGAGAAAAAGCCCACGTGATTGATCCTGACCTGTGATCCCGAGTCGCTTAGGTACTGCTGGAAAAACCTACCCTGGGCCTGTCTGTGATTCTGTTGCCCCATCTGTTAATAAGGCTACTTACCTGCACTCCTTTCCAAAAGGTGGTGATCTGAATGCGCGGTGGCATCCGAGTCCAAACGGAAGCGGGGTGCCTAAGATCCGAGGCAGGTTTTGAGATCTTGTCTGAGGGCTGTGTGCCGGACAGTGGCTGTTCTCCCTTCCACCTCGCCACTACAGCTTCCGTTCAATTGAGATCTCTGTAAATATCCCATGCATCCGTCGAGAAGCTGGCTATGGAAAACCGGACTTCAAAACAGTGTCTCTAAACATGGCTTTTCCAAATCCCCCATGGCCAGAGCAGGAGGAGAAGAATCAGGCGTTTGATGTCTCCACGGGCCAGTGAAATGTCCAGCTTGTGTGCAAACCACAGATGGCTCTGCCAGGTGGCTGGGGGACTGGGGTTGCTGGCAGATCGCGGGGCAGAGGGCCATCTTCTCTACCTTGATGGCTCGTAATTGTGCAGCCGCGCCGCTGTGGTTTGGGGAGCATGTGATCGGATTCCACGTCTCGGCACACTGAGGTGCAGACGCGCGGTGGAGGGGGTCAGGGCGGGGAGAGCATTTTGGCTCTTGTGTTTACCTTCATGCTCATATGATGCTTCCCAGCAAAGCACTGTCCAGGCCTCGATTGATGGTGTTGTGTCCCCGTCTCTTCCAGCTCGGAGCCGTGGTGCACAATCCTGTCCAGTCCTCGCTGCTGGGCTTCTCTGCCGTGAGCACCTCCCTCCCGCAGGGGTATCTGTGGGTGAGTACGGGCTGAGCTGGCCTGCGTGGGGAACGGCTCCTGATAGTCGAAGGCTAGAGCCTCCCACTAATCCCAGTCGGGGCTCGCCCTCGAGGGTCTGACATAGCTCAGGCTTGAGGTGCTGGGATACCCCGGTGATGGGCAGGAGCGTGAAGAGGAGAGATGCTTTGTAAGGGATTCAGCCAAGTTCATTTTCCTGGTCAATCCAGGCCAGCACGCTACTGGCACTGTTGGCGAGTGTCAGATGGGAAGGGGATGGGCAGCAAGGGGGTGGGCAGTGAAATGCCACAGCCCCAGTTATGCCTGGGCCTGGGGTTTCAGTTCCTTGCATGGAAATCAGCTGTTCGAGCAGGGCCCTGCGTAAACTACCCAAAGTAATTGCAGTAATTAACCCCCTGGGTGCTGCCTAGTGTGTCTGCGGCATGGGGTACAGGCCCCCCTGCTCCACCCACCGATGCTCCTTTAAGGAGATCCTGTGCACCTCCTAGAGCTTGCAGGCCAGGAGGGGTCGCTCTGATCAGCCTGACCCCCCCTGGCCAGAGAGCCTGACCCAGAGTCCTGCACGGGAGGAACTGCCATGGGCATGGTCCAAGCAGCTTGTCATCCCAGTCTCCACCCTATGGCAAAGCCGGGGGAGAAAATGGAGCACCTTGTTTGCAGAAGGTGTGGGGGGTGGGAGAATATTCCAGCCTGCAGGGGCAGAGGTTCAAAGGCCCTCTGGGTGGCTTCCTGCATCCCCACAGGTTGGAGGAGGCCAGGAAGGAGCAGGGGGCCAGGTGGAGATCTTCTCGCTCAACCGCTCAGTGCCCCGCACGGTGAAGTCCTTCCCGGTGGCCTCCCAGGTGCTCTGCATGGAATACATTCCCGAGAAGAGCAAGGAGGAGCAAGAGCCGGGGAAAGCGGAGGATTTGAGATCGGCAGCTGACCAGCCCTCCGCCCCGCATCCCACCATCTGTCTGGGGCTGCAGGATGGCAGGTGAGGTTTGGGCCGGGGGCTCGGCCTTGCACCCTCCTCCGTGGAGGCAGGTGTCCACCAGCGCAGCCATGGCGACCGCCCTGTAGCCATGCTGCGTATCGAGCGCCACCAGCCTGCTAACGCTAGCACTATGCTCTAGCAGTGCCGTCGGCTGTCCAGCCGGCTGGCCCTTCCGTTGTTCTCCGTCTGTGGCTTTCCTCCTCCTTCTCTGCACCCCAGTAGAATTCTGAGAGCAGCCGGCGTCTCCCCCCGGAAATCTCAAGTCTTACGTCCCCCTCAGCCGCCTCCACTCCTGGAGCAATGGGCAGGGCTGGGTGTTGAGCTTCTTCACCCTTCCTGTAAGGGGTCACTGATTTTTAAGGCTGCTCCTCTGCAAATTCTTCCTGCCTCCTCCAGCCTGGACAGTGGAAGGCAGAGGCCAGGCCCCGGAAAGGATCTGCAAATCAGATCAGGTAGATCCCCACCTCCCCATCTATCCCCATAGCCCTTCCTGCACCTCGTGGTCTTGTCTCCACTTGATGCCAGAGGGATTCAGACTCCTCTGCCTATGCGGGTAAAAATAGTCTCCTTTAGGAACTGGCTGAGTTCTGAGTGTTTGCAGCAGCAGGACGTCTTCCACCAGCCAGGAGTCTGCAAGGACCGAGCTCTGGGCATCCATGATTTTCCCCGGCTTAGCTTTGTCTCGCTGTGAAAATCCTGGCGTTGCGTGTGTTGATTTGCCCACTGCTGTCACTTAGCTCCATTACTACGGGCAGCTGCCAACCGGTGACCCTAACCTGGTCGTTCCCCTTGTCCCTAAGGTGGAGCCCTGAGTTTGGCATTGCAGACGCCAGCCATGCACGTCATCAGTCCAAGAGCTCCACGTTCAGACAGAGCCGCAGGAGCCATAGCTTCCTGCCTGGCTGGGATATCTCCCTCCCGGGCTCCATCCCGGAGCGAATGCACGTTCTGGCTTAAATCGTATGCATGGCAGAGCTGGGCCATACCTTCCTCGGTCCGGGAGCAAATGGGGGGGAACAGAAACATGAGAGATCAGCCTGGGGTGGCATGTTCAGAACCTGCTTCGTGCAGGTGGATCGGATGGATCTGCTCCCGCTCTGCGCGGGGGACTCCCGGCCCAGTCGGTGGCTGGCAGGGCTGGACTTCGTACAGGGGCTCACCCGTGTTACTCTGGGCTTTCCCACTCCTTCCCCCTCTCTTCAGCATCCTGGTGTACGGCAGCGTCGACACGGGGACTCAGTGCTTGCTGACCTGCCAAAGCCCTGGGCGGCAGCCTGTCCTCTGCCTGAAGCATAGCCCCGAGTACCTGTTTGCCGGACTGCACAACGGCACCTTAGCTGCTTACGCCAGAAACAACGGTGAGTGTGGGAGTGGCGCACGGGGCGGCGGGTGCTTTGGTTTTGACGTGCCTTCCCCAGGGATCTGGAATGAGGCTGGGGAGACAGGAATGGTCTCCCAGCTGCGGGGCCAGTCTCTTTGTCTCGCCTTTGCCCTGGCTGCAGCGGGGCTGCTAGTTAACCCTTTGCTGCTGTTACATTGGAGCATCGCCCGCGAATCCATGCCTGGAGCACGGGTGTAACGTGCCCAGTGTAGCTGGGAGGGGTGGAATTGGATCTTCCTACCAGCTGCCGTGCTCAGACTCTGGCCAGTGGCCTGCAGAGTGACACGGC
Source organism: Mauremys reevesii (assembly GCF_016161935.1). Taxonomy (NCBI): domain Eukaryota; kingdom Metazoa; phylum Chordata; order Testudines; family Geoemydidae; genus Mauremys; species Mauremys reevesii. The sequence goes on from NC_052643.1 coordinate 4,463,003, forward strand.
GTGTTCAGAAGGGAAGGATGAGTCAGGGGCATAAGTTAGCCCCTGGGGTGGAGGAGCCCTGCATTCAATTCCTTGCTGTGCCACTGACTTCCTCTGTGTTCTTGGCCAAGTCCATCATTTTCCCCCATCTCTAAAACAGGAATAACAGCGTTGCCTTGCCTCCCAGGGGGGTTGTAAGGATAAATATGTCTCAGATTGTGAGGCACTCGGCTCCTGCAGTGCTGAAGGCCGTAGACGTACCAAAGGGAGAGGTGGTGTGATATTAAAGGGTCCCCTGTACAACAATAGTTAGCGGGATATCCAGGGCGCTGATTAGATTTACCGGCCTGCAGTTTTCCGTCAGTTATTGGCTATTCAGACACAGTAATTGTGGCCTGCGTGCATGGTCCAGTTGGGACTGGATTGTCTTAAATCTCCCAGGGGGTCGTCACAAGCAGGACAATACTTAACTGACCCAATGGAGGGACAGGCTTCTCCAAACCGTCCCTGGACCCCATAGGAAAAATTAGTCCAAGTTTATTGCCAAGTGGTTTTTAAAACTTTCTTTCCTGCTATTGCAAATATATAAATACATAGAGAGAGACGCTAATGGGCTGTTCAGAATGCAATTGCTGGAATTCAGGATTCGTAACAGCTGCAGAAATAAACTCCTATTTGAGAATTAGAGACTAATTTCCTATTGACGGGCTGTCACTTCTCTCTGGCAGAGAAGACGCTGGTTGTCTCCAAATGGCTTTTCAACTTCCTTGCTCTAACTTCTAGTTGGACAACGGACGTTTGTTTGGAGCCATTCAATCCAACGAGCCTTTCTTGGCCTGCCAAGCTAGGCAAGTGTTTGCCAAAGTGACACATCTGTCAGGATCGCTTATTTCTCCCTTTTCCAGGAATGTCCATTTACCCGAATAAATCGAGTCCAGCCAGGGACTGAGACTGATGTATGTGGATGCTGAGGGCCAGGGCAAAGCCATAAACGCCATTCAGGTTCTCAAAATAGACCTAAAGTGGTTCATACGTGCTGACCATTATCTTGGTCTTCATCAGGGCTTGAACCTGGGACCTTCAGAGCCCAAAGCCTGCGCCCCTGCACCTTGAGCTAAAGGACTAAGCCCTCGTGCTGGTATCAGCAACAGACTCATAGCCTCGGTGGATCAGGCATAGGGGAGGATGCCTGAATGGTTGTGCAGAGTTTTGGGCTAGGGATGATTTTCCCCCTCTGGGTTGGCCATTGGATGCCAGGTGTTGTACGTAATGGCGTGGGGTGCTGAATGCTCGCTCCTGCGGTCCAGAGTTCTCTGCTTTGCTCCCTCTCCTGGTGCTGCATTAAGCAGCTGGCATGGCTGTGTCATCGCGGCCCGTTCAGGGTTCTACACGGGGGCGTGCGCAGAACGCTGATGCCACTTGGCGGCGTGTTGGGTTTTTTAAATGAGTTTTTGATAAGGCATTTATAGGTTTTAATTTAAGGGGGAGAGGCGAAAGGAAGCCATCTCCCAGGCAGGCGGGAGTGTGTGGGAATGTAAATACATGCACATATCTGCAGGGTTCATGGAGCTCTCACTCCGTTGGATAAATACGGTAGGGAACCTGGCTCTCTGCACTGCACGGAACGCGAATAGCTCTCAGCTCCAGCTCTGCGTATTGCTCCTCTCCTGCTCTGAGACATCTCCACCTCCTCCCGTGCTGCTGGGCTTTGCTTCTTTTGGGGATCCGGCTCCCTGGGACTCGCCCGGCTTTAATGACCTGCCACACTGTGCCCCCTTCACTTCTGTTTCTAGTGCAAGGGGTTACCCTTAATAGCCAAAGGTGGGTGGAGAGGGGCTGGGAGGGTGGCGCGGGTGGAAGGACAGGAGTGACTTTCTTGGCTGGTTTCTGCCCAGGCGTGGGGTGAAAGGGGCAGCAGACTGGTATGGCACCCACAGGGAGCGCGTGGCATTGGTTTGCAGGGGTTCCAGTGAAGATCTCTGGAGTTCTGGTGCACGGCTGTTCAGCCTGGCTTCGGAAGGCGGCTCGGGCCTGTCTACTCGTGTTTTGGGATCAGTTCAGCTGCACCTGTTGGCTCTGGGGTTCTGGGGAGGGGGCCTGGATTCCTTTCTCTCCGAGGTGCAGGGTCTTTAGAGGCTGCAGGCTGGCTGTTTTCTGGAATGCACCTGGAGTTCTCAGGGCTGGTGGTTTTGCAAAATCCTCTTTGACTTTATAAAGGGAGCAGATTCCTTCCGGAAGCCTTTCAGGGATAGCAAACAAAAGCCCCCGCAGTGTCATTCATTACCAATTCATCTCTCTGACTCTCTTTAATGTTCTGCTGAAGCCATGGGAAATCTTGGCAGGACAAATCTGTGTCCGTGAAAAGCGCAGCGACGGCAGGCCGAGGTCAGTCAGCCCTACCCAGGGTCTGTCACCTGGTCTCCCGTGTCCGGGAAGGATCTGCAAGGTGGAAACTCGAGGTCTCCGTCTCATTGTCCCGGCCCAACCATATAAACTGCACCGATGTGGGTGGTTCCCATCCTGTTAAGCCAGCGGTGGGGCCCGGTCCTGTGAGCCCCTCGACTAGTCCAGCAGCCAGAGATGAAGGTGCTTGATGCGTCAACGGGTGGTGTTCAGCCCCCTGGCTGGCAGCTGGATTCGGACATTGCCTTCAGCCATTGTACAGCCAACAGCTGGTGTGGAGCTGCTCCGCATCACTTCACGTGGGCCCCGCTTCCAGAGGTGAACCCGGCCTTGTCTCATTGCTGGAAGGGGCTTGACTAGATGAGGATCATGGGCTCCAGTCTCCAGGAGCCCCCCGTGGCGTCTGCCTAGGCCATGGCCCCTAGGCGGGGGGCTCTGGTCACTGGAGTGCAGAGATCCTGGATGTCCTGGTGCCATGGCTGTGGTGCACGGGCGGCAGTCACAAACACACCTTGGTTCACCCCACATGGAAGGGGATTTCTCCTTGGCACAAGGGGAAGAATCCCGTGTCTGCGGGAATCCCGAGGGTCCTGATTGCAAGGCGTGGTATGGATGGGAAGTGGGTGGTTGTGATATCCGGGGAGATGCGCCATCTTCACCATGAGGGTGCACTCTCCACCCTGCTCCGTCGCCGGGTGCCCCCTTTCACCCAGCGCTCTGCCTGCTTTCTCAGCCAAAGAAAGGCCATAAGAAGAGAGAGAGCGAGGGATTTGCAATGCACCTGCTGCAGCTCTTCCAGTTAATCTGAGCCTCAGTTATTCATGCGCTGCTTTTCTCTGGGATGCCGTTAAAGTCGGGCCGCTCTGTTGCTCCTGCCTCTCAGCAGAGGTGAGCCGGGTGTCAGGTGGATGAGCCCAGGGAGACTTCATTCCTGCTGGGATTTCCATGGCTAAAGTCAGCTCCTGACTTCTGGAATTATTGACCCTCCCACTCCCAGTGTAGGGACCAGGCCCACTTGGAGGAGAACAGTTTGCTGCTGCTGCTAGGGGATGGAGCTACTCCTGTAGGTCAGGTGTAGAAGTCTGTGGCTTGGAGCTGAATGCCGGATGTTCTCCCACCACCGCCAGCACATAGCGCGGGTCACTACATACGCCTGGGGATGGCTGGGCCCCCAGGCGGGTGCCTCCAAAGGTGATGGCCCCTGAGGAACTCTGACCTTGCCGTGGATGCGGTTACAAGGCTTTCCGTGAGGCAGTGACGGTTGTGTGTGTCGCCTTATGCCAGCGTTCGGGCTGCATCTGGAGCCTCTGAAGATTAGAGAGTTGTTGGGGGGGCAGCTGCTTTTTGTCCTAGTGTGACTCTCGCTGGCAGCGCTGGAGGGAAGGGGCTGGATCTCGATTGCTGTAGGACTGGCAGGGGGCTGAGAAGCCCGGAGGCGTTATGGGAGGCATGGGGGAGGATGCTCTGTGGAGCTCCCCTCTCCTGCTCCTGGGGGACCCATATTCGCCGGGTTAGGAAATACCCCTGTGTGACCACTAGAGGGCAGGAAAGAGCCTGAATGAACCTGCAAGTCTGTGCAGAGACCTTGGTAATGTGCCTGGGTCCCTCTGCCCCTCCACGAACCGCGGTATCCCCTGAAAGGGACCAGGCTCGCACGGGAGCAGCGCCCCAGTCCGTGGGCAGAGCCGTGCTCGGGCTCTGGCTTGGGTGGGCGTTTGAGAGGAAGGCAGGGACCGTGTAGAACAGCAGAGGGTCGGACGCCCCCAGCTCCCGGGACAGATTAAAGCAGCGGGGCCGGGAGAAAGGAGCGTGTGCGGGAACGTGGCTGCACTGACCGTGGAGTTACAGAGAGGGAGGCTAGTTCCTGAGCTGCAGTATGATCCCAGATGGTGGGACGCTGCTGATCCCTGTCCTCTGGCTTTAACATGGAGCTCGGCAGTCCAGCCTTCCCAAGGCTTCGGGACCCGGCCACTGGCCAAAGGCGGGCGTGCAATCCAGGACGCCGACAGAGTCCTCGATCCCTCGTCTGCTACGTGCCTGGGCTCAGAAGAGCAACCCCTGGGCGTCCCCAAAGGGCTCTGGTTATCGCTCGGCCTCGGGAATTTGGAAGTCTCGTGCGGTGGCGCTGGGAGTGGGCTCCCAATGGTGGAGTGCAGCATGGTGGGAATGTCCCTTTTCCAGCTGAGCTAAAGGGGCTTTGCCTTTGTCAGTGCAGCTGGTGGCACGTGTCAGGGGCACGGGGTCCTAGTGAGACCAGTAAGGCTGCCTGGGAAGCCAGAGAAATCGGGGATGAGGGAGGTAAGAGCTAGTCTGGGTTGAGTGTCCGCAGAATGGCTCTCCCCTCGGCCCGGGCACCCCAATGCTCTCGTTGATAGCGGCCGGTGAGCGTTAGGGGATCCCTTCCTCTCTCCGCCGGTGCGTTCCCCCTCAGCAGCTCCTCTGTGGGCCGTATGGGAACCGTGTGTGTCATGTTTGTGACAATACGTCACCGCGCTGTTACTCGACACATGCCGCGGTCATCTTCTGTGCCGCTGCTTCAGGAAGCTGCTAAGTTTCTTTCTGTTCCATTTTTCCCCATTCCTTCTCCTTGACCAGCCGGGCAGAAATTAGCAAAGCATCGGTTTACCCTCCCTTCCTCTTGCTTGTGGGACGCCAGCATCTCAAGCTTTTCCGCCCTAAAAAATTATTTATAGTTTCTTTCAGGGGTCTCTGGGCCAGATCCCCAGTTGGCACAAATTGGTGTAGCGCCCCTGAAGTCAGTAGAGCCATGCCAATCTGTTCCAGCTCGGTGGCTGACCAGGCTGCTTTCAGTCCTTATCTTCCGTTCTTCTGCAGAGATTTTTGGTGTGAAGCACCTGATGCGGGCTGGGTAAATAAGTCAAGAAGAAATATTTCCATAAATTCTTTTGCAGATTCTTAGGCTGAAAGTCACTGGTCTGTTGTTCCTTCAAATGAAATCGCACATTTTCTGGAACAGCCGATGTTAAGTGAATATTGCAGAAGGGCTCGGAGCGCTCCAAAAAACCATCTGAGATTTGAAAAACAGGCCTTGCGGGGAGAGACTTAAATAGATTAAGATCATTATCTTATCAAAGAGAGGGCTAAGGGTTGACTTGATTACAAACTACAGGTACCAGGGAAAAGAGATCTGCCATTAGGAAGCCCTTTCATGTAGCAGATGAAGGCATGACAAGATCCAATAGTTTGCAGTTTAAAAAAAAAATCATTTGGGGAATAAGATGCTAATTTTTAAGTGAGGGCAATTAGCCACTGAAACAGCTTAGCAAGTGGTGGTGGTGAATTCATCACTTTAAAGCTTTAAATCCAAATTGGATCTTTCGAAAAGATGCTCCGTAGTTCAGCTGCAAATTAATCGGCTCTGTAGTGTCACTTCAATAGCAGGGAAAAATTTCCTTCGCGGCAGGAACGACGGGGTGAAATTCTATGACCTGTGCTATCTTGAGAAAAGAAGACTGGGGGCGGGGGGACCTGATGGTCTTCAGGGCTGTTCTAAAGAGGACGGTGATTTATTGTTCTCCATATCCGCTGACGGTGGGACACATAGTAATGGGCTTAATCTGCAGTGAGGGATTTAGGTTAGATGTCAGGAAAAGCTTTCGAACGACAAGGATGGTTAAGCTCGGGAATAGGTTTCCAAGGGAAGTTGTTAAGAACGGGTTGGACAAACGCCTGTCGGGGCTGGTCTAGGTTTGTTTGGTTCTTGGTCTTTCCTCAGCAATGGGGGGCTGGGCTCTGGAGGTACCTTCCAATCCTACGTTTCTATGGGCTTCAGTGCAGGCCTGGGCTCTGAATGCCGGATTCCTTCCGGGCATTAAAAGCCTTTGCAGACGCGACTGCATGAGGAACCTGGCTAGAAGCGAAGCGTATCTGATCAGGGAATGAACCATACGACCTGACCTGGGTCTAATGAAAACGGTGAGAGTTTTAAGGTGTCGAATGTGAGACAATGCTCCTGACTGAGCGGTGGGCGGAGGATTATTGTCAATGACAAGTTGGGGAGCAGCTAATTGTGTGCGTGAACAGGGGAGAGATTTAGTGAATAAAAATGACCTGGTGGAAATGTCCCAAAGGCGTTGAGGAACCTGAGCTGGAAACATCCTGCCTGGACTCGCGGCCGCAGTGCCGTGGAGGTGCTGGTTCGTGGTTTCATACTTCGGGTTGAGTTCAGCTTGGGGCTTAAAGCAGGGATTCAGCCTCTGTTTCATCTGAAGAACAACGGCGTGTCCTCCCCAGACTTGCAGCGCTTCCCCTTTGAGTCCAGAGAAGCAACGGGCACTGAGCGGGGAATGGTTCTTCCAGACTGGATGTGGAGCTGAGCTGCCCAAACCTCCTCCAAGTCTAGGGCTGTGAGGGCCCATCAGCCCTTTGGGCAGGGCGGCTTCAGTTCAGATCTCTCAGAAGCCCGGCGCTCAAGTGACTTGCCCATGCTTCCTCAAATAGACTCACTGATCCTGGTCCTGTCTCTGATGGGGACCAACGGCAGAAGGAAGGAAGGTGTGAGACACCTTGAAGTCGGGAGTCTAGGAATAAGCTACCCATGGGGGGGGGGCTGGGTAAAGTTCCTTCTTGAACCAGTTAGAGTGGGTGGGGATGGTTCTGTGGCCTGCAATGTACAGCTCAGATTAAGTGACCCGACCTTAGAGGCCGATGTGTGCCCTGCCGCAGGAGGGGTTTCTGTCCCAGCTCGGCACCACAGTGAGAACCCCCCGAAGGCAGCAGGCCCCGATTCCCCGTGCTGCACCACCCGCCATTGGCGGCGTCCCGGCTCTTTTCTTCTCAGGTCTCCAGTTTAATCCGTAACCTCGTCGCTTTAATTAGAGCTTTCTGAGCGTCCCCGTTCCCCAGAAGAGATGCCGCTGCCTCCGACTCTTTCAGCCGTTTGTAGAGTCGTGCGCGCTGCGGGGCGGGAGTCGGGCAGCAAAGGGATCCTTTCATGGTTCACGTCAGGCAGGTGCCAAGAGGGGTCAACCTGCAGCAGGGGCCGCCGCTCAGAAAATACTAGGGGTGGGAAAGGTCATTCCTGCCGCGCCTTTTGTGGGGAAATTGGCGCCGCGGGATGCCCTGATGAAAGAGCCGAGGCAGTTCAGTTCCTCTTAATGACAGGCCGGGCCTAGCACGGGGAAGTGCTGAAGGGCCCGGGAGGAAAGCCGCCGCGCAGCCGTGTGCCAAGGCCCGTTTCTTAAATTGCACTTCAAAGCTCCGGTGCAAAGAGCTGCATGGTGCTGCCGCCGCTGCAGACATGCTTCTAACTGGGCAGATGTGCGCTGCTGTGCATGTGAACTGTGATCCCCTCGCACCCCTGTGCCCAGCTCCCTCCTGTCCCATTGGAGAACCCCCCACCTTGCTCCTTGGATCCGTTTAGCAAACGGAGCTAAGTGGCAGTTGGAAGGGCTGCAAGGCTGGAATAATCACCGCAAAGGCAGGGAAATGTGATGGGTCTTGTGCGAGGAACAGCCTGTTCGATGCACCAGGGTGCTCTGCGCAGGAGGCCGCGAGCCAGCCAAGTTCTGCCACCTGACTCAGCCTTCCCCCCGATCTGGTCTCCATGCCCGTGGGATGGCAGAGGAAAGAGAGTTAATCCCCTTGAGGCTGCCGCCCAAGTTCAGGGAGAGTGGCAAGGGAGCCGCCGCTGGCTGGAAAAGACGGCGTTTGCACCGTGCTCCCCAGTATTTTTGTGTTTCTCCGTGAGCAATCCCACGCCATCCCCCCTCGCCCGCACCTGCCAGCCTGGTTATAAATAGACCGTGCATGCTGTCAGGGCTGCAGGGAAGAGAACTGCGCTTGTTTTCCTGCTGCCGCATTCAGAATGTGGAGGCATCAGGTGAGACTTGATTCGTAGGGGAAAGAGACGTTGCTGCCCTGCTGAGCCAGCCACCCGAATTCCTGTTGCAGGCCAGCTCTCTCCTCTTCCCCTCAGCTGGGGGAAATGCCTCCGCCTGGGGGTGGATGTGCTGGGGGGGGGGTGAGGAGGCAGGAGCTTCCAAACTCAGGTCCATGGAGGCCTGGCCTGGGTTCTGTGGGTGATTGGGGGGGATCCTGCCACTTTTCAGTGGCTGGCGCTCCTGGAAGTAGCTGTGTGCCGCGCGTTTCCCCCTGCAGTTACTTACCATTGAACAACGGCTGCAGGTGTCCCAGGGAGTGGTGAGCTGGTGAACGGATGGAGGGATGGTGCAGGAGTGAGGCTCCAGCTGTCTATTGAAATGTGGGTCTGCCATGGTCGTAGTATGAGACACCCCGGGCTGGGTTTCAGCTGGGGATCAGTCTGATCAGAGACTCCTGAGGGTAAAGCCTTAGGTGCTGGGGGCTGAGATCTGGCTCCAGGGGGCCTTTCCTCCTCTGGTCTATGATGACAGGTCTCTGATATTTGCTCTCCTTTTATTTTCTGCAGGGGGGCTGTGGGACCTCGAGGCGCAGCCCACCTGTCTGGAGGTGGGGACCGGACCGGTGCGAACCCTGCTGACGCTGGATGACACCGTGTGGGCCAGCTGTGCCAACCAGGTCACCGTGCTGGATGCTGCCACCCTGCAGGCTCAGGTACTGCCGTGGTTCAGTGCCCCTTGCCATGGGCAAGCCTGGGTGCCAGGATTCCAACCTCCTTCGGGGTGGGGGTTCCTTCCCTTCCACCCTCCCCACACGTACTCTCTCAGCTCCTCGATCTCCGTGCCGGGTGACGGACCAGCTGGCCCAGACGAGGCCTGGCCTAGGCTCCTGTTAGTGTGACACTGACCTGGTGTCGACTCCTCTCCCCACTCCTGCGTCTGCGTGGGGCGTCCCAGCGAGTTTCTGGCCTGTGCTCTCTGCGTGGCTGCGCACAGATTGCTCCGGCTGTGAGATGCGGAAGGTGGCTGGGACGGGGTGAGCTTTGCTTGCACCCTGTGAGCAGCCGGGGTGGGGGGGTAAGGGTCTGGTGTGATGGCTGAACATGCTGGGGGGAGCCTCTTGCTCCTTGGGGATGCTGTGGCTTTAGCCCACCTGCCCACGCAGCCCTAGGGCCGTCTCATCCTTAGCGCTGGCAAGTGTTAACTCCGGCCACTCCGCACCGAGCCCGGCCTACCCTGCACGCTCTTCCAGGAGCCCTTTGTCTCAGGCTTGTTCCTTACTTGCTTTGGCGCCCTGCGGAGTGAAGGCCGGAACGATTGCAAGGGAAGAGGCCGGTGCCTGGGGCAGCCTGGCTGTGTGCCCCTTGGCCGGGGCTCTGAGCGGCACTCGGACAGCGGGCACAGAACCCGTGGGAGCGTGCGGCCGGGTGGAGCTTCGTGCTCTCGGTGCTCCTGCTCGCGTGTGAGGCACCAGAGCTACGCAGGGAAGGAGCCTGAGGACAGAGCAGCTCAAGGAGTGTGGTGGGTGAGGACCGGCTGCGGGAGGGTGGATTGGCAGAGAGCGGGGAGGTTGGCAGCATGACATGCTGCCTGGCTAAAGGATCTGGAATGTATTTGGGGGGTGGGAGGGGGTTGCTGTTTGTTTGGGTATGCCCCAGTGCACACAGCATCTTCTGCACCCAGTGGGACTGGCTGACTTCATCCCAGATGCTCCTTCAGCCAGGATGGGCAGAGCTCTGCAGAGTCCACTCCCTCAGGAGCCAGCTGGCCGGACCCCAGGCTTCAGCCAGAGGCCACTGCTCGAGTGCCTCCGGGTGTGTCTGCAGACCAGAGCTCCAGCTAGCGAACTTCAAATACCAGTCGCTCTGAAGCGGCGGCAGGCTGGGCTCGCTGCTTGGGTACCTACTCTGGGACCTAGGCGGCTGGTACAGCCTGTGCTGCCGTGGTTTTACTGCTCTTGTTGTTGGCGCGAGTTCAGTTAAGGCTAGCTCGGATCCGTCTACACGTGCTGCAGGCACACCTCCAACTGGAGTGTAGACAGACCCCTGGGGCTGGCCATCAACCCAGCTGCCTCGCTCAGGGGTGTGAAAAAGCCACGCCCCTGAGTGACATAAGTAAGCTGACATGCATCCCTGCATAGACAGTGCTGCGCAGATGGACGAATTCTTCCGTCAACCTGGTTACCGCCTCTCGGGGTGGTGGATTAACTACAGCAATGGGAGAAGCCCTCCCACCGGCGTTGGGCAGTGTCCACACTGATGCCCCTGTACTGCTGTAGCATTTCAAGTGTAGACGGGCCCTCAGTGCGTCTGCAGTGACTGGCTGGGCTCCTGGAGATGGGGGCAGCCCTTCCCCTATGCCTGAAGGGCGAGCCAGCCCCCTGAAAGATGGCAGAGAACCCTTTCTGTGGCTGGCTCAGCTGGCCTCACCTGTGAAAGACCAAGGCAGGATTTGCGGGCAGTGCCCTGCCTGGCCACTGCGTGCCACTGTCGCGGTGCACAAGCTGCTGCGGCTGGAGGCGTTCTCTGGGCACATCCATCCCAGGCCCGCTCCCCCACTGTCTAATAGCAGGCCTCTAACGACGGTGCATTTCTCGGTTGAGCGCTCCCCGCGCTCCGGCCGGCCGTGGCCTTCCTCGGTGCGCTCCCATGCTATTATGGAGATGGAGATGGGCTGCTCCCAGGCTGCGTGTGCCCCAGCCTCTCTGCCGCCTCACACCTAATGGGCTGCGATTTGATTGGAAATGTCCCTCGCCGTGCGGGGGGAGCATGCTCGCTTCGCATGGCATCAGAGCGCCGGGGCGCACTGTTCGTTAACCAGCCTCCCCTGCCCGCCAGCTCCCCGGCGGGGACAAGTTAACCATCTGCTGGTTGAATGGGACACATCGGCCGGCCCCGACTTGTCTGGGCGAATGGGCCGGGCACCCTCGTGTTCTAGTGATTCCACAGGTCGAAGTGGCAAGAGATGGTCAGAAGCTCGGCTTGGCAAACCCAAAGGCCGGGGCGGCGTCTAAGCCATTGGCAGTGAGTGTGAACTGTCTTGAACAATGCCAGACAAAAGGGGGGTCCTCTGCCTGGCTGGTCTCTGGGCATTTCCATCCTACAGATACCTGCAGTAACCCGGCCCACAGAGAGGATAAGGGATCTACTACTACGAGTGGTTGAAGGCGATCTCTCCTTCCGCTCCAGCAGAAGCCCGTTCGGCTGGAGTGTGGGTTTAACAAAGGCCAGGTGCTTGGAAAGCCCTAGCGGTGGGGATTATAAAGGCCCACGTGAAGGTGACAGGCTCAAAGGACTCGGTGCTGAGCTCAGTGCCGAGTTCAGGAGGCAGTGGGGCTCGCTGGAAGGGCTGGCATGGGGTGGGATTCAGAGGTCCCCCGAGTTGGGGAGTTGGCGTATCGGAGAAGCAGAGGCTTTAAAATAGACTTTTATAGTGTGCTGCTCTTTCTGGCTCTGAAACGGTTCAATACAGATGCGGCAGCCCTGTAAGACTCCCCAGTGCCGTACAATGCCCAGTAAGCACCAGGGCATGTGCCCTGCCTGCCCCTCAGAGCTCATGGCACCCCGTGCCCCAGCTGGTACTGCCTGGCCAACTTTGGGGGACCCCGTAGCCATGCTGCAGACTCAAGTCTCGGATGTAGCTGGCAGCAGGCCAAGTGCCCCCTGGCGAGGGGTCATTGGGCTCCGCTCTGAGCCAAGCCGGGACACAGGCCCGGAGATTGGATGGGCCCCAAGCGTGGGGGACAAATTGGCATTTCAGGCCACTTCAGAGGCTTCCTGCTGGGCCTGGATTTGGCAGGCTGCCGTTTGAGTCCCTCGCCTGGCCTGTGCATGCTCTTGGTGGGAGCTGCCGGCGACGCTCCACCAGCGAGGGGCTGTTCAGGGTGAGGTGGAGCCCGCACTTGGGGACCCGCGTTCGTTCCCAGAGCGGGGCGGCCTTGGTGATGGGTCAGGCCCTCTGCGGTGGGAGCCAGGCTGCCCTCGGCTGGATTCCTCCTGCCCGATGAGCTGTGTGGCTGCAGCTCGTTAGTCAATGGGGCGAAAGTACAAGTTTCCAGCTGACGATGGGCTGGGCGGCATCGTTATGGTGCTTTTTATTTTTCCCCCGCCTCTGCGTTGGAGGGCAAACTCCCCACAGCGCGTGCGTCTCTGCAGCTGCTGTAAGACCTTTCCTCCAGTAGAGAGCCTTGCACTGGCCGCTTTAACTCAGGCGCCGGACCTGCCGCGCCTGGGCTCTGAGCCGCTGACCGCCGGATCGCACCCCCTCCCCCCGGATACCTCCTGTCAAATGACTGCGCGGCAGCGTGTCCGTTGGGCAGAATCGGTCGCATCCGCTCAGGCTGGTGACCTGGGTAAGGCTCTCGTGAACCCCTAAGGAGCCAGCCTGGCTCTGGGAGAGGGGCCTGCAGCCTCTTCCTTCCTTCCTTCCCCTTAAGCCCTTTAAGCCCTCAGGTACGCCTGTGCAAACCCAGCCCTGGCATGGGGGCTGCCCAGCTACCACCCAGGGAATAATTTTGGCCTCCTGGCCCCGGTTACCAGGGAGGATGGGAGCGCTGGAGAGAAGCCAGCTTGACTCCCCAGTCCCCGGTGAGGTTTGTAGGGGCCGCGCGTAGAACCCTGCCCTCTATCCCCACTCCTGTCTCTGTTTAAACTTCTAAACTGGAGGGTGGGGCCTTGGAGATGAGATGGGAGCCCGAAGTGTCCCATTTCTGAGGAAAAATGCACTGTAACCCCCGCAATGCTGGGGGGCGTATCGCAACTGTACAGCGGGGGGCACTAGAGACCTTCCAGCAGCGCGGCTGTACGAGGCGGCTGCCCTGACGCGAGTTCCCTAGTGTAGCCGCTCTACCGATGGCAGAGAGCTCACCCGTTTACTTAACCAGCCCCTGCAGGAACGGTGGGAGTGCCTCCCACCAGCGTAGCGCCGTCTAAACCAGCGCTTAGGTCGGTGTCACTGACGTCACTCCGGGGGTGGCTTAGTCACCCCCCCGAGCGACACATGTTCTGCCCACATAAGTGGTCGTGTAGTCGTAGCCAAAGGCAGAGAGGCCAAGTGATTCGTCTGAGGTGGTGCAGCTACAGGCGGGACTGTTCTGAAATTCAGCTCCGGTCTTATCCGCCAGATCCTGCTTCCTCCGTTTTCCATGGTGCCAGCCCTGGCTGGAAGAAAAGAATCGAGTCCCAGATCCCCAGCTGGTGTTGATCAATGTCACTCGACTGGCGTTAGTGGCCCACCCCCCCAGCTGAGGATCCGGTCCCTAGGGTGGCCACGGTCTGAGCTGCCAGCCTCGCCTCGGCGACTGTATAACACCCTGGCCGGGCAAGCCGCAGCCCCTGGCTTTTTCGCTCTTGTGATTTAAGACCAGCAATGTGCTAGCGCCTTTGAAAAGGGATCAATACCGCCTTTAGCCTGCGTTTTACACTGGGCTAGAGATCCCCACACGGGGAGGGGCCGGTGAGCTGCAGTTGGGTGGGGGCGGGGGAGCAGTCTCTAAGACACGCACGTCGACAGCCCAGCTGAAATGGAAACGTTGAGGGGAGGTGTGCGCGGGACGGGGGGAGCCGGCCTTCTGCACCCGCCGTCCCATTTCCATTCCATACGGGACCGAGGTGAACTCAATCCATATTTAATAGCGAGCCGCTCCTGCTGGCCACTGAACAGGAAATGGGCTTCGTTCCGCTGGCTCCAGCTAATGACAGTCCCCGCAAACATCACACACGCTCTGTCTCGCCAGCCGTTACCCCTCCCCGGGGTGGGGGTGGGAAGCTCTTCTCAAGGAAGACGGAGGGTGACCCGGGGGCGCTTATTACCTGTAATTGCGGCGCTTCACAGTGTGCGGCAGCCGGAGTTGAAGGCCGAGGACAATCGTCAGCGTTGTTCTCCGGAGATGCTCTTTGCTGTCAGACGTGTGTTTGTGTGTCGCCAAGAACTTCTCTTCCCCACGTCGCCCCCCGATCACGTGTGATTCTGCCTCTTTCCCTTCATGTGCCGGACCAGCCCCCAGTCCTGGCGGATTCAGGGTTGCACCGTTCCCTCTTCCAGCCACGGCTTCTCCTTTCTAACTCCCCTGGACCGACGCTGGAAGGAGTTGGCGTTGACGCCAAAAGGGGGACTGCGTCCCTACACGTAGGCACTTTTCTGCACTCCGCTCCGGCAACGCATGGCAGTTCTGGCCGGCAGCACCCACTGCCAGGCCACGCACACAGCCCTGCCCGTACGCCTCCATCCAGCCCAGCAGTGCCCCCTGCTCCACAGCTCCGCCTGGGCACCTCAGCAGGGTGCAGGAGGCTTCTGAGTGGGTCTGGATCCCCAAATGATCTCTGGCAGGTCTCCCCCTAGCCCCCGCTGGGGCTCTTCATCAGAGCGGAAATCTCCAAACACCCTTTCTGCACGGAGAAGGGAAACGGGCTGGAGCTACCAAGCCTTGTCAAGGCCGGGGATATGAGGCAGTGTGAGGAGGAGGCTTAATGCAGCGAGCGGGAGAAGGCCAGCAAACGGCTTGAGGAGGGTGACGGGGCCCTAACCCTGAGGGAGGAAGACGATTTCTAGCGGTGGTGTTCTGTATAGCCCTGACGTGTGGGAGGAGAGCGTTGGGGGGCCGGCGAGGAGGTCACTATGAGTTACCATTTGTGCTGGGCTATGCAGTAGGGGCTTGGATGCCGTGGCGACGGGCAGTATAAAACCCTGAGAGAGGATCAGGGCTCCGTTACGCACATAAGTGACAGCAGGGTCCCTGCCCGGAAGATCCCATCAGATACGAAGAGAAGATGCGACAAAAGATGGACAAACCACACGAGGAAGGATGAGGGTAGTGGTGAGTTCTCAGCGACTTAAGCTAACAATGCGTGATGGTCCCAAATACGTGACAACTAGCGAGGGAGGGTGGCGTAAGCGGCTGCTGTTCCAGGGAGGTCACTGAAGTTGTATCAGATGACACCAGCTGAGGTTCTGCAATGGTGTGTCTGCATAACAGAGAGATGCACACGTGCACCCACCCAGTGTAGCCTTCGTTATCTGGCTTTCTTGTAGGCATGGCAGCAGGTGGGGAGTCATGGTCTTACAGGCAGATCCAGGGGGCACGTTCCATGCGTGCAAGCCGGCCTGGAAGGAAACGTGCAGCTTGTTGTGGACAAAGCAGACAGACCTGGTGATTGGGGCTGGTGTAGTTAGCAGAGAGCAAGCTGAGGGATGACCTTGCACAAAGGGCTCCTCTAAAGCAGCCGGCCATAACAAGAACCTGGCTGTGGTATCGTAGGGGAAGAGGAGAGGGGGATTTTAAGACCACACCGAGTTTAAGTCCGGCAATGCAGTGATAGGGCTGAAGTTAACCTGCCTTTCGCTGTCCTACGTGAATGACCTTCCTACAGCTCTGGCAATTATTGTGTAGCGGTACCTAGTACTGTTGGCTAGCTGGCCTTTCACCCCAGAGCTAGCAATGCCTCTCGCTACCCAGTCTGAGATGGGAGCCAAGGCAAAAGCTCTCCTTGTCGCTCAGCCTAAGGAGGGAGTGTTGAATAGTCTCTTCTCCCGCCCTTAAATTTTGCATTTAGTGCCCAAACTTAGTTTGCATGTATTAGCGGCTGTAAATCTGCCATAACAATGGGGCCGGGGATGAATAATGCATTGCGAGGCTGTATTAGTTTTCTCTCTCCTATCTTATTTATGACATGAGCCGGTTGGGACCTTTTGCGAAAAGGGGGTGGGGGGAGTCTCCGTGTGGGGCATGCTGGGTAATGCTATGCAAATCGTTTTAGGAAGGTTGCAAAGCTACCAAAAGGGCAGAACTCCAACATTCGGGCCTCTGGGGTGCAGGATCTCGAGGTGTCACTTTCCTCCACTAAGTCCTTCTCTCCACTCTCGGTTCGTTCTTAATGAAAATAACAAACTCAGGGGGACAGTTGGAAACTGAAATTGGACAAATGGCTTGCTAGGTGTTCTGTGGCTAACTAGTTGGGTCCTGAAATTGTAGACGGGGAAGCATCATCAAATGGGTATGTTTCTCGTGGGACCTTGCAGGGATCAGTTCTTGGCCCTACGCTATTGAACATTTTTATCAATGACCTGGAAGAAAACACAAAATCATCGCTGATAAAGTTTGCAGCCGACACACACGTTGGAGTGATAATGAAGGAGGCAGGTCGCTGATCTGGATTGTTTGATAAGCTGGGCACCAGGAAGCGATACGTGTTAGGTATGGCTAAATGTCAAGGTATACATCTGGGAACAAAGAACGTCGGCCATATGTACAGGATGGGGGATTTTCTCCTGGGAAGCAGCAACTCTGAAAAGGATTTGGGTTGCAGACTGGTCTGTATCACCTCTCCGGTCTTAGACAAGCACTGTCAGCTACAGGCGCCTGGGTGGAAGGATGAGGTCTCACCCTAGCTCTGCCATGGACTTGTTGGGTGGCCTTAGGTCATCGGTGACATGGCTGACTTTGAGGTGCCAAGTGTCTGCAGCTCCCACTGAAGTTGGGGACCCAGCACCCCTTGAACTCAGGCCACTTACTCTTAATTTCCCCATCTCTAAACGTGGATGACACCTGCCCACCTTCCTCCCTGGGCGGCGTTGCGTTAATTAACGCTCCTACTGCAGTTTGGGGATGTACAGCATTGTGTTAGCGCTGCGTATTGACAGCTTCCTCCTCCCCGTAGCAGCTGAACAGTCACTTACCCACATTATTACTTCTCTTATGACGACCGTGAGCCACCAGAAGTATAATGGCATCTCTGCAAACCCCCCTCTGGTTATGGTATAAATAGAATTTGACGGAGCGCTGTGTAATCGGCTCTTGTATTTTCATGAATGGGACAAAGTGCTGGATGATAAACCACAGGGCAAGTAAATCCCACGCTGGTTGAGAGCAAGATGGAGGTAACCTAACAAGTCTCTTTCCAGCTCCCAACTTATGCTTCAGCAATAATCTTGCCCAATCCCTGCCTGGTTTGCTCGGTCACCTTGGGTAGGCAGCTCTCCCTCGGGAATGCAGACATCACTCATTTGTTACTTTGTGTTGCAGCCCGCCTGGCTCCAGCTGAGATCGGGCCCCTGTCACGCTAGGTGTTGTACAAACGCATTAATAAGAGACAGGCCCTGCCCCGAAGATCTTGCCGTCTAAATACACAAGGCATGGGGGAGAGGAAGCATTGTCCCCCTCCTTTTACAGCTGGAGGAATTGCAGCAAAGAGAGTGACTTGCCCAAAGTTACCCATGAAGGCAGGGGTAGAGCAGGGAATTGAGCCTGCGTCTTCTGAATCCCGGGTTAACGCATGAATCATGCAACCCTACTTCCTCCTTTAGCCATAACCCACCCATCACCATGGTATCTAGGCTCCTGATGTCCAAGAGATGCTGAGGACCCATTGCTTCTGTTGGTTTTAGTTGAAGCTGCAGGTGCTCAGTCCCTCCGAAAAGCAGACCTCTCTTCACTAGCAATAAGCACTCATCAGCGTGACTTGAAAAGCTGGCCCAGGCACCGGAACAACAGACTGGGACAGCTTCGGTTTTTCCCTCGGTCATTTGGGGGAAAGGGAGGCCAATCTCGTGACGACGGTACATGCCTCAGGTTCTATTTCTGCTTCCGCCGCCGAGTTCCTTGAGTCAGTCACTCAACTGCTCTGCGGTGCCTCAGTTTCCCTATGGGGGGTGATAATGGGATCATGAACATTTACAAAGCCCATTGAGATCCTTGGCTGGATGGAAAGAGAAATGAGCCTAGTACTGTTGGGATTTTTTTATTTTTTTGCTTCTGGAACCTTGATTAGGTCCAGCTGAATCCTGCCTCAGGCAATCGTGCACTCTGTCCTTTAGGAAGGGTGTGTGTGTGTGTCTTTGAAAAAATGGTCAGAAAGGAAGAAGAAAAAAGTGCCCTCTCTTAGTGAGTTCAGGAGAGTGGGGTTGGTGCCAGTCTGGGTTTCTGGGTAGGGCAGCTGCAGGGTGGTAAGGAAGAACAAACGACTTCCTGGCAATTGCCGTTCGCCTCGTGCCAGCCTGCGTCATTAGCCGGCGTCCTCAAACTACCACCTGAGTGCAGTGGATTTTGCCTGCCAGAGAATGGTTCTTTTGGCCATCCCAGAGTTCATCCTGTGGACGGTACAGCTGGGGAGGCCTTGAGGCAGGATAGGCTTGGGGCTAAGGCCCTGGGGAGCTTAGCTGTAATTCCCCTTTCTGTGTGACTTCGGGCGTGTTACTTAATCTCTCCGTGGCTCAGCTGCTCCTCTGTGATAACCCATCCTTCATCGGCCTGGTCTATCCTGGTTGCAGGCTCTGCTGGGCACAGACTGTCCCTTACTGTGTATCTGTACAGCAACAGCCTAATCAGGCGCTGATCTCTGCTGGAGCCTCTAGGTGCTGCTGGAACCCAGTTCATTAATCACACCCAAGGGGTTAATTTTCCTGCATAAATATATATACAGTAGCCACCTAAACCAACTTCTCCTTGGGAGACCATGGTGCACCTTGGAGTGGTCATTCCAAGCTTAGCTTCCCTATGGCTGGAGTTGGAATGATCTACCTGCTCCTTGTTTTTTTGAATGTTTCTAGTGAAAATCCCAATGCGGGTGTCTTATGGAAAGAAGCATATGAGGAAACAATCCCACTTCAACCTTCTTGGACCTCTCCTCCACTAGGGAGAGGCTGGAGGGCATATTTAAATCAAGCGTTAATAAGAACACATGTTCC
The DNA here is from genome assembly GCF_016161935.1 of Mauremys reevesii. NCBI lineage: Eukaryota > Metazoa > Chordata > Testudines > Geoemydidae > Mauremys > Mauremys reevesii. The sequence goes on from NC_052643.1 coordinate 4,481,905, forward strand.
AGGCGATGGAGGCATTAGAAAATGTGGCAGGTTCTCTCGCAGGGGAGATGAGATGCTACATTGATTCCCATAATTGGACAGAAGAAACAACAAATTGAATGGAACGAATGAGGGGAAAATCCATAGTAGTTCGTTATTCTAATAAGAGCTGGTTTCTTTTCATGCAAAATGTCAAATTTAAAAGCCTAAATTTAAAAAAAAAAAAGTTAAGGCAAAGATTGAGAGTTGACGTCCATAAAGTCACGTTGGGGAAACTCTCTGATCTGATCCAGCCACCGGCCTTAATGATTCTACCCTCAGTTACCCCATGGTCTGTGGGCTGTAAACGCTCGTTGGGTATGGAGAGTGCCTCATCTGGAAGTTCTAGCAGGTAATACGGTCTGTATTATAACACGACCTAGAGGTCCCGGCTGGCATCTGAACCTTGTTCATAGTCATAGAGTCCAAGGCCAGTAGCGACCACTAGATCGAGTCTGACCTCCTGTATATCACAGGCCATCACCACCACCCAGACCTCTCACAAAACCCAACACCAGAAATCAGACCAAAGTAAACAAGACTCACACAGCACGCTCGATGCCACCGCAGAGTCCTGGCCCAGTTTCCCAGTGTCCTAGCTCTAGCCACGGCCATCCCTCATGCTGCAGAGGAAGGAGATTTTTAAAAAAAAAACCTTCCCAGAATACATTGGGGGAGGGGGGGAATCTCTTCCTGACACCTGCCAGTGGCCAGGTGAAACCCTAAAATCCAGGTGCTACATGTACACATTACAAGAGATAGTCCCTGAAGGAGGCAAGAAAGTATTCTCTCCGTTGTACAGGTAGGGAAGTGAGACCCTGCAAAACTAAGGGTAACATTTTGAAAAGCCCCAACTGACTTTCCATTGTCAAAAGTGTCTTAGGCTCCTAAGTCACTGAAGGTGACATTTTCAGAAGTGCCTACGTGACATACCCAATGTTGCTCAGTAAGGACATGTTAGAGCCGGGTGGGATATGGTTTTTCCACCTGCAAATATTATTGAGTCTAAAATCTTTTCCTTTCTCAATTTGGGTCGAAAAGCCCAAATCTCAGATATTTGCAAACCAAACCCCCAAGCTTTGTGGTCAATTGAAATATTTTGTTTTGATTTCAACCTTTTTTTTCCCCTCTTTTTAGACTTTTTCCCCCAATCTTGTTAGCTTAAATTTCCAAATGAAAAGTCATTAACCGGAAAACCACACTTTTTTTTTTTTTTTTTCCATTTTGAAAATGTCCAAAGGTGCCGTTTTGAGGGGGAAAAAATTCTCACTTTTTTTTTGTCAGGAAATTCCTTGAACCCGACCCTGTTCGTGAACATCTTGTTTCAGCAAATCAGTATTTGTTGGGGGGGGGGAATCCATTGAAAAATTCCCAGCCCGCTCTAAACGTGACAGAGCTGGGAACTGGAATCCGGTTCCGAGTCCTGTTCCTTAACCTCACTTTCTTCTCAAAATACCAAGCTCAATCCAGGCTCCCATTAAACTCAACAGGAAAAACTTCCATTGACTGGTTGGATTGGGCCCCAGGTTCCCAAGAAGGCGTCTTCGTATCAATGGCCAGTTGGAAGTTTCCTAGCACGACTGATGTCTCCTCAATACTAATGACTTTTCCTGCCTTGCCTGCTGCGGTGTGGATTTATAGGGCCTCTATTTTATATAGACATTTCTAGGTCCATAAATACTGTGCTGCTGTAGGTAAGCTTGTGGCAGCATTTCCAATATAATATTCAGGATTTTATAACTCCCATCATAAAATTTTGCTCCGAGCTGGGACGCGGTGCATAGGCTCTTGGCCAGGGAAGGGGTTTTATTGTTAAACTGGGGGAGGAGGGGTAATAAATCAGCTGTTCGGCTGCTTTTAATCACACTACTAACGCATGCTTGTGGAGGTAAGGATGAGCACAGGAAAGGTCGTCCAGGGATTAGCACACTAACCTGGGACTTGGAAGACCCTGGTGTTCCATCCCTGCTCTGCCACACACTTCTGTGCAGACCTTGTGCAAGTCACTTAACCTCTCTGCACCTTAGTTTCCCCCATCTGCAAAATGGGCACAAGAGCTCTGCCCTTCTCACAGGGGCATTGTGACCCTAAATCCATTAACGACAACAAGGAATTAGAGCAACTCCTCTGAAATCCAGGGTGTGGGGGGGGGGCTAGTTACGTTGGTGTAAATCAGTCAGGAGAAAAGAGCCTGACTTTGCGGTCGAGATTTCCATTTGGCCTGAATCAAAACACCGGATCCGGACATCTTTAAACTGAGAGCTGGATGCCAGACTCTGCAGCTTGGGCTCATCCCATGTTCCTACATACCATCCCGTCACCAGTGAAGCAGAGGGTACTTAAAAAGATGGCGATTTTCACCCACTTGGCTTCCAAATCCCCTAGATGGCTTTGAAAAAATCTCTAAAACCTGCAGATTTTATGCATTTGCTGGATGCCCATAGGGTCAGACCGGATGGGGCATTAAAAGGGTAATTTAAAGCAGTACCAAACTCCAGACTGGACTTCCTGTGGCTTGCGGCTCTTTCTTTCCTTTTTTTGTGCCCCAGATATGAACAAATAGCTGCCGCCTCCTTTATTTTTAGCTCTCCAGGAAACAATAATTAGTCTCTTCTACAGGATGTCTTTGAGTGCCTCAGATTTGATGCAACAGCACTGTAGTGCATTGTTTTGGCCGTTCATTGTCCTCAGGGGCCTAATAGCGCCGTGGAAGTGATTAAACTGCTGGGGACTCTGCATAACCCGAGGGAGCTGATCCTTTGGGAGATCATTGGCAGGAACAAGAGTGGATGATGAGATCTGGACATAGGGTAGTTACCCAGCCCTGACTTTTCTGTTAAATTCCTGTTGCCTAGTGCCCCAGTCCAGGAATGGGACCTCATTGTTCTAGTTCTTTCTCTCTCTCACACAAACAGCGACACAGACACACACACACAATGAATCGAATCCCTCATAAACATCCTGGTGGAACCTTGAGGAGGAGGAGAGGTTATTTTACTGCTGCATTTGGCACCGGTGCGACCCCGGCTGGTATCCTATGTCCAGTTCTGAGGCCCACAATTCAGGAAGGATGTTGATACATTGGAGGGGGTTCAGCGACAAGGCACGAGAATGATGGAAACCATGTCTTAGAGTGAGAGACTCAAGGAGCTCAATTTATTTAGCTTAACAAAGAGAAGGTTAAGGGGTGAGTTGATGAGTGTAGAAGTAACTACAGGGGGGAACAAATAGCTGATAATGGGCTCTGCCATGTAGCAGCCTGGGAGTAAGGTGGACGTTTTTAGCTCCGTGGATTGAGCGTTGGCCTGCTAAACCCAGGGTTGTGAGTTCAATCCTTGAGGGGGCCACTTAGGGATCTGGGGCAAAAATCTGTCTGGGGATTGGTCCTGCTTTGAGCAGGGGGTTGGACTAGAGACCTCCTGAGGTCCTTTCCAACCGTGATATTCTATGAACAGTGGGGGTAATTAACCGTTGGGACAACTTGGAGTTTTGTGGTGCTCTCTCCATCGCTAGCAACTTTTAAAATCAGGATTGGAGGGTTTTCTAAGAGAGTCCCAACAGCTGCACACAGAGGGAGCACCGGGTTGGGCCTTTGTGTAGGACGCCTCTGCCAGGCCTTTCAACGAGATTTACAAAAGCAGGTAAGTATTAGCCCCATTTCCACAGGTGGGGAAACTGAGGCACAGAATGGCAAAATGCCTTGCCCAAGGTCCCATGGGGAGTCAGTAGCAGAGCAGGCAGGAGGACCCATGCATGAGGGCTGACTCCCAGCACTATGCTTAGACCGCCTTCCCTGACTCAGTTTCCCCCAGGGTATACAGAGGATGTGACTTAACTGGGAAATACAGTCGCATCCTCCAGCGCGTGTCTGCAGGGCTGAGCTTGGTAAGCGCCTTCCCTTCGTTACAATGGGTCTGCGTGTTTGCCAGCTCCTATCTGTTTGGGGAATAGTGACTTTCCAGCGTGGCAGCTAATTTAGTAGATGGAGCATTGGAGGCGGGGGGGAATTCCCGAGAGCATGAGCGGAGGTGGGGGCACGGAAGGGTATCTGTAAATCAATGAGAAGATGGAAAATAAGCTCTCATTTAAATGAATAGCAAGTTGGTATTTGCCAGACCTGAATTCAACTCCCTGTGAACTTGAGGAGCTGAATAGATCCCTGATGGAGATGGAGGGTGGCTGGGGGTGAGAGAGAGATTCCCCTTCTTCACCAGTGGATGCGAGCAGCGGTTTGGAGGGTGCCTTTGTGTTGGCTGGTGACAAGTTCCGGGCTGTGGCGAGGGTGTGGGTGAGGGATTTGCTTGTTACGTCTCTTGTATTTGCTTGCTGTAAATGCCTTCCCAGTGTTCCTGCTGTGGGGGTCTAGGCTGTGCGACCCTGAGTGCACTGCAAAGCCCCTTGCTCAGGCAATAGGAGTGAGTAAGTGCTACTCAGCGTAATTCAGGGATGTGGAACCCTTTTGTACACAGTGCAGTGTGTGCTGATTGGTTGCTCCTCCCCAGAGCTGGCTGCATTTCAGTGTGGGAAGCACTTTGGTACTGTGCAGGAGTCAATTAGATTTATTCCTGATTTGACCCCTCAATCAATCGACTTCTTGTCGTGGCATTGGCAGCCTGAGCCAGGCAGCAATTCAGTCTCTGTGCATGTGCCTCAAGTGTGTCCTTGATTAACATCTCTGAGCAGCTCCCGTCCCCCGTGTCTCCAAAGATCAATACGTCACTAGTTACTGGTTTCAAGTAACTTCTCCTTTTTCCAAGCTAGCTTTGTTTGTGTCCCTTTGAGGTGAAGCTGTAATGCAGCGAAAGGTCAGTGCTGAGAACAGATCTCTTCCCACTCAGAAGACCAGCCCAAGGGCTGGAGATGGTGATAACAGGAGTGGTTGAGCCTGACGTCTAGACTGGGGGTGGAGGGCAGGGGAACCTGCTTCCTCATACCAGGAGTTTGGGGGCTCGTGGAAGTGTCTGGGTCTGACACTGGGTATGTCTTTTTACAAGATCCTCCTATTCAGCTGAGCCAGCATAGATTGGGGGAGAGGGGCAGCACCCTTTACTCCAGTCCCAAGACCCCCCAGCTCTGCGAGAGGACTCCCGATCTGCTGCAGCCTCCATCGTGTTCTGGTCCTGTGATCTTTGAGCAACCGCTAATGGTGAGGAACTTTTGATGAGTGGTGGGTGGGTTTTGATGAGAATGAAACCCAGGCTGGCTGCTAGCTGCATTGGGACAGCTTTGTTGCTCCCGGGACAATCCATATTCTCTAGATTTTAAGAACAACCACTCACCTCGAAAAGACGGTGGTCAAGTGCCTTCTGAGACCTGACAAGAGGATGGTAACACCTGGTTACCCGGCGTTACTGTCTCGATGGAGTTTGTCAGCGTGGTTCTCATTAAGCTGCTTCATTTGGGGTGGGGAACAAGCTCATGGCTTGGTGGCAAGGGGTCATACCTACTTTCAGACCAGCCTTCTCTCGCTCTCGACCAGCCTGATGGTGGGAGGTGTTGAGTGCTGGGAGGGAACCAGCGTGTCTCAGTGATGCTGAAGCTACGTTAAGAGGCACCTGTCTAGCTCTTCTCAGAGGCTCTGACACAGGACTTCAAAGGGCATGGCGGAGGGGGAAGGTCCCCGGATTCCATCTGGGATGCAGGTGGCCCCATTGGTGGAGAATAGATATCTGCTACTTGAGGGCGGTGGAAGGTGGAACCTAAACGCTCTCGCCTGACTTGGTGGGTGGGAGGTGGATTCCAGCTCCTCTGATGTGTGGGAAAGGGACAGCATCTCATTTAGAGCATTGGCCGTCTTGCTGTTGGCTTCATGGGGAGCAGGACAAGCCGCTAATGGCTCTGGGTTATAGGCTGCGTTATCTCGGTCAGGCGTGGCAGTCAGGAGATCCCAATGGCTCATGCATCCTTTGTCTTTATCAAACGGTGCACTTTGGACTTACCAGTGGCGCATATCTGCTTTCTGAGCGGGGCCATCTGAAGTCATCACTGTCTTGCAGAACTCCCGAGCTAGTCCCCTCTAATCTTTCACCCTACTCTTTGCCATCTCCAGGGTAAAGAGGTGACATTTTCCACATGGAATCCACGTTCTCCTAGAAACCTTCTGGCGTGGGTGGAGCCCACATCTTAGACCGTGAGCTGTGTGTGTGTTGGGGGTGTGTGGGATGGGACCATCTTTCTTCTCATATCTGTGCAGTGTCTAGCGCAACTGGGCCCTGATTGGAGCTTCTAACTGCAACACAAATAATTGTGATGCTTCTCTTCTAAGCCTGACTTGCACAGTTGCGCTCTTCCCTACATCCCCAGCCATTATCCCAATTTTGGGGGGTAACAAAGGTCCTTTGTACATTAAAGATCCCTGTGTTCTCCACACTTGAGCAAAACAGCTTCTCTGAGACGTTTGAGATGGAGGGGACGAGCCAGCTGCGTTCTGACACTGGAAAGCTGGTGGCTTTTGAAAATTGTTCTAACTTCCTTTGACCTCCCATAACTCAAAGAGACAGCGTGTAAACTTCAGGTTTATTTCATGCCCTGATTTTCACTGCCTGGGGCCGTGGTTTTTTTTAGGTGAGTTGAAACGCTGATGTTTTCAGTTATTGGAGGTGAGCTCTGCGTGTTGGAATGTGCCATGGGAAGTGTTTCTGCAAAAATAGCAGCTTTATCCCAACTGAGTGGCAGGTTTGGGGGAAAAGTTTTAGAAGCACCTAATTCTCCCTTTCAGAAGTGGCTGGGGTACTTCGGCGTGGAAGCGTCAATGAGTGGTAAGCTCCTAAGCATCTAAGGGTTTGTCTGCACGGCCAGCCATGGTATAAACCTACAGCCTACCAGCTTGCCGCGCGTTAACGGCACTGAAAGTTCTGCAGTGCCTGTTGCCATATTCCCGCTCGGAATGGTCGCTCAGATACATGCTTTTGAGATTGTTTTGCCCTTTCTGATTCGTAGCTTATTTTTGTTCAATCCTTGTGAGCATCTACTTTGACTTCCTGGAAGAACTCACTCCAGGCCGTCTTTTTAAACAACTCAAATTCCTTTCCAAAGCCAGGAAGAGTATGGAAGAGTCCTCGCTCTAATCTCTAGACCTCACTCTGCCCAGTGCCAAGGACAGAACCCAGGAGTCCTGACTCCAGTGTCTGTACTGCGGTAGAAGACGTGAGGCACAGCTGAGGCCGGCCTCAGTCACCTGTCTTGGGCCATGGAGCTAGAAAATTGCAGTGGAGACATTCAGGCTCGCGGGGGCTCAGAACCCAGGATCCAGCACAGACATCTACACTGCTATTTTTAGCCCCAAGCTGGAGTCAGCTGATCCGGGCTCTGAGACTTGGTGCCGGGCGGGGGGAGAGAGGAGTATCACAGCCTAGACAAACCCACAGTTCCCTGCAGAGCAGAATCTTGCAAGCTGTGCTGTAAATCTAACCTCGGAGTTGAGCTCTTTGTCGTGAAGACCCTGTGTAAATCAATTGCCACCAGGCCTGGAAATGAGTCCGTGTTTGTTCTAGACAAAATCATTCCCACCCCTTCCCTGCGTTGCACTCCTGCCAGGTTAGACTAAAGGAGGCTGAGTGCTTGTATGCAGAGTACAGGAAGGATATGGGCACGGGTGAGCTACACTAGGTGGGAATAGAGGGGATGCAGTTTTTATGAGTCCGTAAAATCCACCAGGGGCATAAAATCCACTGTTGCTGTGGATTTTATGCTGAAGGCACTCAGAGGCTGGGGTAATGGACAGCAGTATAAAACCCTTAGACAGCAAGACACCAGCACAGCACTGAAATCGGAACGGCAAATCTCTTCGGGGCTGATCAGAGAAATTGTCAGAAGGTTGGTTGAATGGGCAGTGGCTTCCCTGCGAAGGGGTGTTGGTGGTGAGCCGCTTGTGTCGGTGAAGTGTGGTCCCTACCGATAGTCCCCTGGAAAGGACGCGGGGTTTGTCTATGCTTGGAGCTGGCGGGAGCTTACCCATGCTGGCTCTGAGCAGCAAGCTTGCACGCTAACAATAGAACGTAGCTGCGGGACTGGCCAGCTGCCCCGGCTAGCGTCTCGTGGGTGTGTACTCAGTCTCTCCTGTTGCTCGCACTGCTGCAGCTAGATGCTGTTTTTAGCACGCTAGCTCAGTGAGAGCTGGGCATCGCACTCCCGGCACCAAGTGTAGATATACTAAATGGGGCAGACCTGAAGCGCTGGAAGAAGGTGCTGCAGGCATCATTGCTGACTTCGGAGAGGCAAAATCCTGCTGGCTGACTCTCTTGGGTTTGGGGCACTGGATCCTAAAACCCCAGTGGTCCAGTGTGGAGATTCTAAATCAGAGAGCTTAGAAAAGAGAGGCAGCGACCTCGTCACCTGCTGGACAGCCGCTGTTGTGATGGGCGCATTTCAAAAAAGAGCGTAGCTCGTTCCAAGCAAGCAAAATGGGGTAACCTGTGAACTTCCTAGCAAGCTGACAGCCTGCACCGTCGGGATGCCAGGCTTGAGAGCGCTTGAATCTGTCCTTTCTCTAGCTCCGGGTCCCACTGGAACCTATTAAACGCTCTCCCTGAGTTTGTTTCCGTTAGCCTGTCCTCGTCGCCGCAGCTCTCTCTCCTTCCTAATTCCACCGGGTGCTGCTTTAGAACCCACTCGGGACACTGCTCGGCCCTGTTTCTCGTTCACTGGAATATTTATCTTCTTGGAGGTGAATCCGATTCGCCTCGTCTTCTCCAAGCCCCTGTCCTCCGGGAGGCAGCATCCTCTGGGCGTTCCCTTCTCTACTGTAATAGAAGAGTGAGCGGGTTCGGGGGGACCCAGGCCATGGGAGGGGGTGAGGGCGAGTAACTTAAACCATGATGGTCAGTAAGTTATCTTCTTATCGAACATCAATTGTGAAGGCCTGCAGCTGGGGGGCAGAGTTGTTTTTAAAGCATTGTAAGGTTCAGTAGCTCTGCTGATGCCTTTTAAAAGAGCCCAGATGGGTCCCAGCTAGACTTGTTTCTCTGGAATTGTAACACGAATCCATTTCCTGCACTGAATCTTTATTTTAATTGAAATCTGACAGCCAGGGTCTGGGCTGCGATTGTTGCTGCTGTTGCCTCTCAAGCTGGGCTGGGTCGAAGCCATTCAGGCCTCCGGTGTGGGGAGGAGGGGGGAATATGAGCCGATCTTTGCTCATAGTTTCCATCTAGGACAGGGGGGTGATGCTGAGAAAGCAGCTTCCTTGGCTGCTTGAAATGCCCCAGCGTGGAATTAACTTGGGTACCTAGGGGTGGTTAAATGGAACCTCAGGTGAGTCAGATGGTAGGTGCTAAAGCAGCATCACCATCTCGCTACTGGTGTTTCCCTCCCGGCACCATCTCTCTCCCTTCGTGGTAACTGGGGAGGTCGCAGCCAGCGTCAGTGCCACTTGACAGAACAGCTGCCCGTGCGGAGGATGATTGCAGCGGGAAGTGGGCTGTAAGATGAGGGTCTCACTAGGTGACCCCATGGCCCATTTCTGCAGCTGCAGAGCTGGTCACTAGAGGAAGCCCAAGCTAACAAGCTATTCCCTGTGCTTGGAGAAAGTCTGCGCAAAGGCAGGGAAGAAGAATGAATAACTTGCCTGCACTGGGCGTGTTTGCACCGGCGTAGCTACACCAGTGCAAACCTCTAGCCCTAGTGCAGTCACTCTGCACTGGTGTAAAAATGCTCAACCCAATTTTTCGGATCTAGGCCCCATCTCCTGACTGTCCCACTCTCGTGTCCATTCAGTGGCTCTCCACACAACCTCAGGCCTGGCATACGCTAGGAAATTAGGTTGATGTAACTACATCACTGGCTATTAGCCAGGATGGGCAGGGATGGTGTCCCTCACCTCTGTTTGCCAGAAGCTGGGATTGGGTGACGGGATGGATCACTTGATTATTCCTGGTCTGTTCATTCCCTCTGGGGCACCTGGCATTGGCCACGGTCAGAGGACAGGAAACTGGGCTTGATGGACCTTTGGTCTGACCCAATATGGCCGTTCTTATGTCGCGCAGGGGTGTGAAAAATCCACCCCCCAGGCATATGGCTTATCCAGTTCCCCTGAGCAAGCACTGGAGCCCTCAGGGCAGGGCCGAGCGCCAGCCTTTCCTGCCAGCGGACGGAGAGTGCTCAGCTCAATAGCCGGCTCCCAGGGCGGGGAGAGACCTCAGCCTTGGGAACGGACAGGGAAGTCTCTAGCCCGTTGTTCTTGGGGACGCTGGTCCCAGCAGGATGCCGGCGGCTCAGGGTGGGAGGAGGTCCTAGCGAGTAATGGGGCCTCTCGCGTGGCGTGGATTCAGGGCAGGGGGTGGGAGAGCTCTGAACCGCTCCTATTGCAACATCCAAAGTGAACCAGGTTAACCAGGCAGGTAGTGCCTCCACCTCCAAAGCCTCTGCAACAAGTTCAGGGTTTGCGAATGGGAGACTCTGGTTTGCGCCGGTTACACAGGTAGGGGCCATTTGCAAAATTGAGGCCGAGGTTTTCTTTTCAGTTCCCTTCCCCCAAGTGCAGGAGTGTTGGATCCAGGAGTTGGGCGCAGGAGCTGTCTCTAGGATGGGCAGCAGGCCAGGCGGGGCTGCTTGGTCGTGGTTGTGTATGTGGCCGGCAGCTGTGTGGAATGGGGGGCGCTGGCGGAAGGGGCACCGTTTCGCTTGCACTCACGGGGCGGTTCTGCTAGGGTCGCGTCGCAGGAAGATGGGAGCAGAGGCTGTGAATTCCTGCGCCCTCCGGGCACTGCAGGGAACAGCGCTGCCTGCATGCACTGTGATTGGGGGCCGGTTAAAATCAAATCCTGGCTAATTAGAAACCAGCCCAGACCGTTCCCCTGCTCTGAAGTGCTTCTGCTGCACCCCGGGGCCTCTCTCTTAGGTCTGCTGTCCGCTGGTCACACTGACTGGTCTCCGCTCTCATGCCTGTAGCAACTAGCCATTCCTTCCCCTGCCCCATGGGGGACCGGGTGGGATTGAGCCTATCTGTCATTTGGGGATCCACTATTGTTGTGTCCCCCTTGCTTTGCAGGCATATGGGACATGCCCCACCGCCAATGAATAATAATCCCGAGCTCTTACTTAGCACTTCCCTTCAGCAGATCTCAAAGCACCTTCCATCTTTAGAGCCAGCCGGGCCAGACTCCGCATGGAGAGGGCCTGCGCAGAGCAGCCCCCGTGACACTTTTGGGGTGCTCCCCAAGAGGCAGGAGCTGGGACAGCCCAACTTCCATGACTGCTCCGAACCCCTGCTGCCCTAGGGGACCATTGAGGTAGACGCCACATCCAGCTTTGGTGCCGGAGCTCCATTATGGACCCTTCAGCGCCTGCCCCCTGATAACGTGCTCTGCGGCGACGCCCCCTCTCAACCCTCCTCTTTTCGTCCTCTCCGTGCAGCAAACCTTTGAGGCCCACCCGGAAGAGGAAGCCAGTGTGACGCACATGATCAAGGCGGGCAGCGGCGTCTGGATGGCCTTCTCCTCGGGGTCCTCCATTCGCCTCTTTCACACCGAGACCCTGGAGCATCTGCAGGAGATTAACATAGCAACGCGGACCACCTTCGTCCTGCCAGGTAGGAGAGGGGGGAGGACTGGGCTGTTTGTTAGGGGGCAGCCCACGGAGGATCAGCCCCAGGGCTGGTGGGTATGTGGGGAAGGCTGCTCCCTACATGCTTGGGGTGGTAGAGAGGCCGTGAGGAGCGGGGGAGCATCTCCATGGAAAGAGCTTGACCCTAGGGAAACAGGGAGGCTGGATGTCGTCTTGGTGACGTGTTGTGACAGTAAGAATTGCTGGCAGGGCCCAGGCGGCCAGGAGCCAGCTGTTCTCAGGAGGTGTGGGTTTGGTGACCACCTCCAGCCTCTTCATCCCAGCATGCAGGCTATGGGTCTGCATGGAAGGGGCCCTTGTGTCTGGGGTGAGGGAGGTGCTTTAGCACCCGTGGTGGCCGGGGTCAGGCCTGGCTTCATTGTAGCTGCGGAGTGGGCGTGACTGCGGAGAGATACCGCGGGGAGGAGGCGAGTTTGGCTTTGCAGACCTCAGCAATCTTTGAGGAAAGACCCATTCTTCCTCCCCACGAACCAGCAAAGAAAATCAGCCTGAGACCATTAGTGCCAAGACCGTGTTCTCCTCTGCCCTGATCAGGGGAGTAGAGATTCTGCGGTGTTGATGCCGCTCCCAAGACATCCATTGTCTCTCTCTCTGGAGAGAGCACTTCCTGCCTACCAGCAGCAGGAGGCGCTGTTCTGAGCAGGCTGGCTGGATTTTTCTCTCGGCTTCAGATTCTCCTTCCCCTCCCTTGCTTATTGCCAGGAACCCAGGGCCCAACAGGAACTTCACGGTTGTTGCTGTGCTGTGCCTGATCCTCCCATTAGCCGTGTAGGGGCTTATGACCCACAGTTGAGCAGTTTTGATACTAACCACTAGGGAGCAGTAGTGCGCACACACCAGTTTGTTGCCTTGTAGACCCTTTCTGCTCTACGCCTCCTCTCCACTTCCCTTTGTCCACATGGTCGGTTCCCATTCCAAACTCCCCTCCATCCTGTCTGGGGCGGGGGCCCACAGGAATCAAAATTTGGCTGCTTTTGGAGGGGCATTTCCTGTGCCCCCTGCACGGTTGGAGAAGCTGGTTCACCCCGGGGCTGGTGGAGCTGTCGTCTCTCGCCAGAGGAGCTCGCTGTCCGTGCCCTGGCCCCGGAGGAGTTCTGTGCTCCCACTGATGCCTCTGCTTCCCCCCACCCCTTACGCATGCCCCTGACCCTTCCCCTGTGTGGATTAACTGGTCAGGTGGGCTAGCTGCTGTGCTTGAACGAACACTGCTTTGTACAGATGGCCAGACGCTGACTGAGTCAAACCCCTCCAGCGGGGCCGGCAGTGGGGCACGGGGCCAGGTTATCTTACCAGTGTAGCTGCAGGCTGGAGAGGAGTTTGCCTTCTCCGCCTCCGCGCATCCCACCCATGCTGGGTGGGGTGTGTTGGGAATGAGGCAGTTTTTGCATGAGGATCAGCAGATCGGTGGCTTCTCCTGGCAGGGGGGGGGGAAGATCCGCAGAGAAACGACCTCTTCCGACCCTGCTCCCATAACCTTTGCGAGCATCCCGTTCGTGCAGGACGCGCACGGCAGCTGGCCCAAACCCACCCTCCGTGGGGAGAATGGGGGAACATTCACCCCTTGAAATAAACAACCCCCTGCATCCAGGGGGAAAAGCCGTTCGGCAGCATCTCTGTCCCGAGCCCTGCCTGAGCCCCGAAGCAGTGCTGGGAAGGGGCCGTGTTTATCATTTAAAGAAGCGTGTGGGCCGGACACGCTGCAGAACTTCAGCTAATGGCTCGGCGAATGGAGCCAGATGGGCTGTGACTGCTGCTGTGGGAAACGGCCTTTGTCTGATGCCTGCATATGCTGCTGCTAAGAGGAAGCATCTTTCTTGCCGGGATTCTTAGCTGGTGACTCGAAAAGCTGTTCCCCGCTTTACCAGCGGCCTGACAGATGAGGCCCCTGTCTGGACTGACACCTCCGGCGGTTGTCCTCCTCTGCCTCCTCCCCAGCCAGCGCTGGATGCCTGCAGAGTATTTATAGCCTGCTTTGCTGGAGGGCGGAGTGGGAAGGGTGAACAGAGAGGGGAGGGGGAAATTGGGGTGTAGGAGATGGGGGGAGAAATCCCCCCCCTTCTGAGCATGGATCCTTGTTGCCCATGCTCACCCTTGCAAAGCATTGCGGGGAGGGGAGGAGGAGACTGCGGTAAAACGACAGGCCTGGCCCTTTAAATTTCCTCTTGCCCGTCTCTCATCTTACCTTTCAAACAGCAACTCAGGGAGCTGCCTGCAGGGTGGATGCTCTAGGATGACTCTTAAAGGGCCAGGACTGCACCCCAGCAAGGGACTGTCTGAAAAGGGGCCTGGTCCCCCCCAGATTAAAATGACCGGAGCGATCCTTCGAGTGGTGCAGCTGCCCGGACCTCGTCTGCCTTCCCTCAGGGAGGGGGTTGTTCTGTCTCTGGTCCCTGTCTCCCCACCAGGGTGTCTGTGCGGGAGCAACCTTTCACTGTACCCTCTCCCTAGAGCCGGGGTCAGCAGCTAACCAGAGAGGGGGACTTGGGACCATTTCCCCCCCAAGCCCACGGCAGCGTTGGGATTCTTGGCAAGTCCTCTAGCCGGTAGAAGGCAAGATGGTCCCAAATGCCTGTCCTGACTGATACAGAGGGGTAGCTGTGTGGTGGAAGCACAGAACTGGGAGCCTGGAAACGGGCACTGACCCTAGCTCTGACATTTCTCCCTCTGTGGCTTGGAGTGGGTCACTCAAACGCCCGGCCTTGGGTTCTCCTGTTCTAAAATGGGAACGGTACTTATTTGCCGCCCCCTCAGAGCTGGTGTGAGGCTACGGATTTGCAGGAGGCTGTTGGAGAGCTGCGGTGCCAGTGCCCGCCGGTCGGGGTGTGTGTGTGTGTGTGTGTCACTGTTCAGCTGCCCTTGGTTTTCCCTGGTCCAGCGGCCCCAACCTTGCGTTCCAGGAAAAGCTCCATTGCAAAGCATCACCCGTCTGCTGCACTCAAACCCTGCATTCCTTGCAGCGTTAGTGACTCTGCGGAGCAGATGCTGCACAGCAGTGCAGCTTCAGTCCGATTCAGGTTCCATGTCCCAGCTCGGCCATTTATTTACGGTGCGACCTTGAGTGTTTAGGGAACGTTTCCCGTGCCTCAGTTTCCCCAGTTTAAAAATAGGACTCGTGGTCCTTCTCCACCTTTGTCAAGTGCTTTGAGGTCTGTGGAGGAGGGAGGTGTTATGACAAGCATAGCTTCGTTTGTTTCGGCTTTGTTAAACGCTCTGTTGTTGTCAGCATCAATGTGGCCTAATTACTTCACTCGTTCGCATTTAAAATTGATGAAGACGCTGGTGATGCCAAACGCCTGCCCTGCGGAAGGCTGTTCAGTGCAGAGGGAAATGATTTTCAGACTGTGTCTGGGTCCCGGTGGAACCGCCCTCACTTCTTGGCAGCCTCTGCAGAGAAGTCAAGTTGTGCACAGTCGTCCACTGAGCTCCCTCCTCATCCCAAGAGAGGGCTGGTCCCCCCCCCGCCCCATGTCAGGAGTGAGGCACATTGAGAGGGCAGCCGGGGGGAAAGTTTATCTGGTCCCTCCTCTGTGGTTACATTCAGAACTCGAGTCTTTTTGGTTGTCAGACTGGCATCTTTTGTGAGCGCACAATTCTCATGCACTGTTTAAAAAGCCACAGACAAAGTCATAGTACTTGGCTGCCTGGGAAAATTGCACCAGTGTCATAACATCGATACAGTTGCACTGGTGGAAACCTATAGTGCAGACACCCTATGCTGATGCAAACTAGAATTTGCACCAGGGCCTGTCATATTTTTGCACTACTGCAATGGACACCCATTAGACGTTTGCACAAGTTAACATCACTGCAAGTTTCCCTAATCTAGACAAGGCATTAGATCAGGGGTCGGCAACCTTTCAGAAGTGGGGTGCCGAGTCTTCATTTATTCACTCTAATTTAAGGTTTCATGTACCAGTCATACATTTTAACGTTTTTAGAAGGTCTCTTTCTAGAAGTCTATAATATACAACTAAACTGTTGTTGTATGTAAAGTAAATAAGGTTTTTAAAACGTTTAAGAAGCTTCATTTAAAATTAAATTAAAATGCAGAGCCCCCCAGACCGGTGGCCAGGACCCAGGCAGTGTGAGTGCCACTGAAAACCAGCTCGTGTGCCGCCTTCGGCACCTGTGCCTTAGATTGCCTACCCCTGCATTAGATCTTAAAATCCTTTACTGATCCCTCCCAGAGAAAGCGCTCCCCAGAGATCACCTCTTCTGCGTTCTCATCCGTTTGCCATTGTCTTATTACCAGGGTCGTCTGCATAGAACAGGATCTCTCGCTTCTCACCAGCTCATCTGCCAATTCTTCCTGTTTTCTCCCACCCCTCTCCGAATTGCAAACGTACGTTTGTGCTGTTGGTTGTTTTCAAGGCAACCGATTGCGATTTCGCAAAAACTAACCACAGCTAATGGGCCGATGAGAAGTCAGGAGCTGGTGAACTCGGTGGAAACAAAGATCCTGTCATCATGCGACTGCTTTTCAGTGCTAATGGGTTTCTTTTAGTAGGCTGCAAGGATGAGAAATGCAGTCTGGGGGATTGACTCCCAAACAGAGGCTATTTTGAGCTCTCAACCCCCGAGAGTGAAGTTCTGTATTTATCCACAGAATAGCGATAGGTCATGCCCTCCCCTTCCCCCCGCAGGCTGCCCTGCTAACCGTTCTGACCTGAAAGGACTTGAGCTCCTGGAAGGATGAGAGGTTTGTGCCCCATTCATCCCTTGGCCTCTGCTGAGACTAACGAGAGGCAGTTTCTGATTTAATAGTTCTCGTGGATTGAGCCTCCAGTGCTCAGATACTGCGGCTATAGAAAATCCGAAAATAGAATCAAAGCTGGCTTTTAAGGCCTTTCCTACATGGGGGGGTTTGCCCAGTTTCCAGCCCCCGGCACCATGGCACTAATGCAGATGCTTAGTGCAGAGAGGGTAAAACTGCTTGAAGCTGCTGTCTTGCACTGCTCCAGCTCTGGGAACTTCTGAACTGGAGTCGTGGGCTGTGGTTGCCCCTCGAGCGGACGCACCCACTAGTTCGAATCGAGCTGGCTGGGATACCAGAGCAGCAGTGCTGCAGCCAAAGGAGTGATTACGCAGGGCTCCAGCTGGGCTCATCCAGCCTCAGCACACCTCCAGGGCCAGAGCTAGCTAGATTAAAGCTAGCTTGGGTGTGCCTACTGGAGCTGCAGTCACGGCCTGGGATTGTCCTGCAGACACACCCTTGGTCGATTGTCTAGAAGTGCCCTGACACAGCTTTGCCCCTGGCTGAAATCAGGGCAGTCCCACCAGCGGGGACCAGGCCTGAGGCTCGCCTTTAGAAACGGGCTGGAGCCCCAGATTTCGGGCGCCGACCCAAACATCAAAGGGTGTGTTGAGATTCTGCTCCGTCCCCATCGCTCATTTCACCCAAAGCGCCAACGACCCTTTAAGAGCAGGGAAGTCAGCTGGGAAGAATTCTGAAATGTATCGCTCCCCCACTCTCCGCTTTGAAGGGCCGTCGCCCCACCCCTCACTGCAGCGATGAACAGGAGTAATT
The DNA here is from genome assembly GCF_016161935.1 of Mauremys reevesii. Classification (NCBI taxonomy): domain Eukaryota; kingdom Metazoa; phylum Chordata; order Testudines; family Geoemydidae; genus Mauremys; species Mauremys reevesii. The sequence continues at coordinate 4,499,012 of NC_052643.1, forward strand.
GTTTAATTAGTAATAAAGGCAGTAGTTGTGTAAGTGGGTGGGTTTTTTGTTTTTGGGGTTTTTTTTTTTAGGGCATGATTAAAAAAAATTGATCACTTCCTTTTCTTCCTGGGAGAGTGAGTGTTTTGGCATTAATGCGTTTTTGAACTTAAGCTCCCTCATCCTTTTTTAACCAGACAGGTCATTAATAAAGTCTTCGTGGAGAGCCCCAGCTTTCTCGCGTTGTAGCTCAGCAGATATATTGCTTCGGTGAATCCAACGCCGCAGTGTTACGTCGCGGTGATAAAATATTTATTTGCCATTAGAAATCTTACCCTTTTTTTTTTTTGATGTCTTGCTTTTCCTTTCTTGGAGGTGGGGCGGAGGCCCAGCTGCAAAAGAGCCCTGAGGAGTTAAGGATCTTATTGGCGTAACGGTGGTGCCAAGAGGTCTCACCGGAGGTCGGGGCTCCGTTGTCCTAGGTACAGCCTAGACGCTGAGGCCTTGTCTGCACGAGCAAGTGGAACCTTTATAAACTATACCAGTATAGTTCAAGCAGTTCCATCCCCAGTGTGGACACAATTATACTGATATTGCTAATTCCCAAACAGGAAGGGGGGAATAAGATGTAACCGTTTACTACTAATCCCTGGCTCTCATATAGCAGTGCTCATCAGCAGACCTCAAAGCCCCAGGTCAGTACCATTATCTCCATTTTACAGATGGGGAAACTGAGGCTGGGGGGTGAGAGTGATTTGCTCAGGCCAGTGGCAGAGGCAGGACTAGATCTGAGGCCTAGTCCAGTGCTGTAGCCACTGGGCCACACCGTCACCGCTATGGCACTGTAACTATGTCCACGCTCGAGTTGGTCCTGGTACATAACTGTTTCTTCTGGTAGAACTATTTCAGTGACAAAGAAAAATCATACCCCTGACCAGAATAGTGGCCTTGCTTGGCTGCCTTTGCCCCAGAGAGCTTACAGTCTAAATACCCCAGATGAACAAAGGGGGCCAGGGGACACTGGGGGTCAGGGGAGGGTGCTCAGAACACAGCTCTCAAGCCTCTTCCTGCTGGCACTCCTTGTTTCGTGTTTGGGTTTTTTTTACTGTTCGTTGAGGTGATGCGTTTTAATTGCGAACTAGCTCCTAGACGGGGTGGGGAGGGGGCCGGTCGTGGATTGGGCATGGTGGGAGCTTAGCAGGAGACAGGGAGCAGGGCAAGGTAGACAACCGCCGGCGCGAATGTGTCCTGAGAACGGTTCCCGCGAGGCAGGGGGCTGAGCCGTCAGCCCTGAGGCGGGGTCGGGGAGGGCAGGATGCGCAGCTGGAGGAGGCGGCTGCTGGGGGGGGGGGGGGTGTTTGAGCAGCTGCCCTTCTCCTGCGGTGCCTGGGAATGGGGGGTGGCCACCTGTCCTGCTCTGGCGCCCTCCCGCTCTGCGGTTCGGTGGAGCTGCCTGCTCCTCCCTAACCCCCTTGCTACTGCACCCTGCTGGTGCTCCTGTGCCCAGTGCATACTGGGGGGGTCCTCCCTGGTGTAGCCGTGCCAGGGGGACCCCCAGTGTGGGAGGTGTCAGTGGGGTCTGGCCGCATGAGGGGTTAGCCCTTATTTAGCTACAGACAGTGCTAATCCCCCTGGACACTGCTCCAACCCTGCCCCGCCTTGTACCTGGGAGGGCTTCTCTTCCTGCCCCCTTCTGCTTGTGCCCTTTGTAAAGGGTGTGTGTGGGGGGGGGGGTGAGGTGCCTGCTCCTCTCTGCTGCCCCCTCTGTTCACGGGGGCGGGGGTCGCCCTCTCTCTGGCACCCAGGGGAGAGGGTCCCGGAGAGGACACTGTCCCCTGGCCAGCTCAAGTGGCAGAGCCGAGGGTGGAACCCGGGTACACGTTGCTCCCTGGTTGCAGGAAGCTGATTTTCAACCGGAGATGACGTAGGTGGGGATGGCCTGGCTCAGAGCCCCTCTGCCACCCCGTGTCTGCCCCACGCTGGTCACGGCCGGTGCTCGTCTGTTGCTCCAGGCCGTGCCCTGTCCTGTATTGTTTGCACGTGCTGGTTACTGGCCATGGTTAATTCATTTCTCCCAAAGCCTCTTCCCCATTCCAGCCATGCAGGGCCCCTGGTGTGGAGCCGCTGGGGTGGGGGGGTCACGATCCTTTGTCTGCTCCATGCTTCCTTCCTGGGAAAACACACAAACTACTGACAAAGCATCGGCTCCAGCTTGGGTCTGAAGAGGCAGGCTCCACCCAGGGCTCGGGACTCCTTTGTGGCCGCGCTTATCCTCTGCCAGTCAGCCAGTGCCCTCGGCTCTAGCAGTCAGCTCCCAGCTCCAGGCTAATCTCGCACAAGGGTGCTGGAGGCTGGATCCCCGCTCAGGCGGCCCAGTGACAGCAGCGCATCCTGCGAGTGGCGCACGGGCCAGGCTGTGTGGGGAGCAGCAGTAGCAGTGGCATGGGCGGGGGGGAGGAGAAAGACATTGGGTAGCACCCATAACCCTTCTCCCTCCCTCCGTCCCGCATTCTTATCTCTGGTGGGAGCCGTCCCCACTGGGGACAGGGCAGGGTGTCAGCTGGCAGCCTTGCAGCCGCACTAATTGTGGGGGGTGGGGGGCATTGAGATACAAAGCAGCTGTTTTGCTCAGCTGGGATAACAGCACCCCTCTGCTTCATGGCCATTCCACCTCCCCTCCCATGCATGTGGACAAGGAGGATCCAGTGGACATAATGAACGTGGACTTTCAGAAAGCCTCTGACAAGGTCCCTTGCCAAAGGCTCTTAAGCAAACCCAAGCAGTGTCTTAACCAGTCATGGATCGGTGAAAGGTTAAGACAGGAAACGAAGGGTAGGAATAAATGATCAGTTCTCAGGCTGGGGAGAGGAGATCCCCAGGGATCTGTACTGGGACCGGTGCTGTTCAGCATATTCACAAATGATCTGGAAAAAGCGGGAAGCAGTGAGGTGACTAAGTAAGTTTGCAGATGATACAAAATTACTCAAGATAGTTAAGACCAAAACTGACTGCGAGGAATCACAAAGGGATCTCACAAAACTGGGTGACTGGGCACCAAAATGGCAGATGAAATTCAGTGTTGAATTACCATTCAAGAAAAAGATGGTGGAGTCATTGTGGATAGTTCTCTGAAAACATCCACTCAATGTGCAGCAGCAGGCAAAAAAGCGAACAATGTAAAGAACCGTGAGAAAAGGGATAGATAATAAGACAGAAAATATCATAATGCCTCCATATACGGTAAATCCATGCTACACCCATCCGTTGAATACTGCGGGCAGTTCTGGTCGCCCCATCTCAAAAAAGATATATTAGAACTGGAAAAGGTACAGAGGAGGACAACAGAAATGATTAAGGGTCTGGAACAGCTTCCAGCTGAGACGAGATTAAAAAGACGGGGACTCTTCAGCTTGGAAAAGAGCCGGGGATATGATAGAGGACAGTAAAGTCGTGAATGGGGTGGAGGAAGTGAATAAGGAAGGATGATTTACCCCTTCTCATAACACGAGAACTAGGGGGCACTCCATGAAATTGCGAGGCAGCAGGTTTAAAACAAACGAAAGGAAGTTCTTCTTCACGCAATGCACAGTCAGCCTGTGGAACTCCTTGCCAGGGGATGTGGTGAAGGCCAGAACTAGAGCTGGGTTCAGAAAAGAACTAGATAAGTACAGGGAGGATAGGGCCACCAGTGGTGATTAGCCAAGATGGGCAGGGCTGCAACCCCACGATCTGGGCATTCCTACGCCTCTGTTTGCCAGAAGCTGGGAGTGGATGGATCACACAATTGCCCTGTTCTGTTCATTCCCTCTGAAGCACCTGGCATTGGCCACTGTCAGAAGACAAGATATTGAGCTAAATGGACCGTTGGTCTGACCCAGTATGGCCGTTCTTATGCCCCACCCCCCACGCTACCACTCAGCTGCCTGCTACCCGCTCCTGCAAGACCCAAGACGCAGCCTGCAACCTCCTCCCCCAGCCCTGGAGTGGAGCGGGGGTAGTGAGACAGGCAGCAGAGTGAGGATTCCTGTGAGGCACCCCATCCTGGGCTGAGATAAAGGGGGGCATGTCGTATTTCCCCAGGGGACTCTCCGTCACAAGCACAGGGACCCTGGTTGGCTTGTGCATCCCAGCACTGCAGTAAACATCCCGCTCGTCATTCGTCCTGCCCTGTGGGGTGGCTTGCCAGAGCCCTGCCCCCCACATGTGTGATATGAGCCAGCCCTGCACCCCCACCCTGCCCCTCCGTGCAGTGATGGCATAGGGTGGGGTGGAGAAATCTTCCTCCGTTTTTGGGTTCCCCTATGGAGCCTCGTCCTGCCACCTGCTCCTCTTTCTGCTAGGGCCTCCTCTCGCCCGGCTCCAGCCCCCGGTTCTTCCTCAGCTGTGTCAGCACTGGAGAGAGGAGACAGGCATCCGCACTGAGCCGCCCGCTCCCCCGTCCTTGTTCTCCCGAACGTTGCCGCCAAAGTGAAAAGACAGCGCAGCACTGCTCATGCGGGAAGAGCTAATCTGGACTGACATCAAAAACATGTTAATTCATGGCAGCGAATTATCCGTCTCATTGTCCGTGCCTAGAAACAACAGGGTATTCTGTTCTTGCAAAGGAGAGGCACTCATGCATTCAGAATGTAAAACATGGCTCTGGACTCGCGCCTTCCAAGCTGTGCCAGGAGGTTGCTAGCGCTGGCACCGGGGCCCTCGCCACGTCCTGCGTTCTGTTGCCTCCTAGCCCCAGCTGTTCGGCAGAGCCGTGGCTGGGCCAGGGCGCTGGGTGGGCGCAGGCAGTGCTCTGCTTCCCCCACCGTCCTCCAACATTCACTCCCTCTTCTACCCCCACAGGCCAGAAGAATGTCCGTGTCACCAGCCTGCTGATCTGCCAGGGGCTCCTGTGGGTTGGTACGGACCAGGGCATCATCGTGTTACTGCCTGTGCCTAGGCTGGAAGGCATCCCCAAAATCACCGGTGAGTCTGCTCCTCTGGTCCGTCTTGCCCCTGGGAGTTGGGCAGAGCAGGGGGTTCTCAGCTGGGCCAAGAGGGAGCTCGTCAGCTCTGCGTTGGTGCTGGTGGACTCCCGCCGCGCTAGGGTTAAGCAGCACCCGGGGGACGGGTGGCGAATCGCTGGGGGACTGCAGAGACGTTGCGTTTGGCTCCTTCGCAGGGCCAGCAAAACGCTAACTGGGATTTGCAAATGAAGCAAAGGGACCATGGCCCTTGAAGTCCCATGGCATCGCCGTGGCGTTTGGGCACGTCTCTCCCTTGGATTCCTTCGCAGATCCCAGCCAAGACCAAACGCAGCCCTGGAAATCCAGCCTGTCGCGCTGCGGGCTCTGGGCTGGCATGTCTGGTTTGTCAGCTTGCTTCGCTAGCCCCGGAGCGTGTTTCTGCCACCACTGCCAGCGCACGCCGGGATCTCGCAGCTCAGTGGGCTTTAGCGTGGCCGGCTCGGTGCTGGGGTGGGACGCCTCCCAGAAAAGCCCCGGCCCTGCCATAGGTGGTGCCGGTGCCTCGAGCTGCGCTCTGCGCCAGCGGGAAATCGCTGCCCTTATGCGCTGCTAGAGGGCGCTGTTCTGCTGGAAGCGTTGCCACTGGCATGGGTCTCGGGACTGGAAGCCCTAAGCGCTGGTTCTTCTGGAATGTCTCCTATTTATCCATGTGTTTGCATAACTCCCCCCCGCCCCTCCCCGGCACATGGGTGCGTCAGTGCATTTCTGTGCCCTCTTATGGCCACCGGGCGCCCCGTGTCCTGGGGCGTTGCTTTGTGTTCATGGGCACGCTCCCTCCCCGGGCTGAGCCCCGGACAAGCTGAATGGGACCGTGGAGATCTGTTGCCCTGTTGCCCACCATGGGGTGCTCATGGAGGAGACCTTAATGTGCATCGTACCTCCCAGCCCCTTCCAGCATGGGCCACGTGGGGCAAAAGGCCAAAATGAACCCCCCCGGGTCCTATCTCAGGCAGCAGCCCCATGCTTCCTGGCTCAGCCATTGGAAGCTAGGGTCATGCTTCGCTGCACTTGGGGAAGGAGAGGGCATGGTAACTCCAGGGATGAATTCGAAGGTCAGGACTGGGCTTCCCTGGTGGAGCTGTGGGTACCAGGGCTGGAAACACTCTGTATTTCCCCTCTATCTCTCCCCGTCCACCCCCGCTCTAGCAGGTGCTGCTAGATGTCAGCAAACAGCTTGGGCACCATCTGATCCCCGAGAGAGGACGCGGTACCGTCGCTGGGTCAGAACTGTCTCCGTCACGACCACAGCGGGTGGGCTGTGCTTCCCGTTCAGGGCCGGCCGCTGGGATTTCCCAGAATCCCCCCCATTAATAGGAAGCTTGAGTCGCAGCGTGGGGGGTCAGGGGGCACAGCATGTAGTCAGGGAACAGGGAGCTCCAGGGGCCACAAGTGGGAGGGGACTTGGGACCATAGCTGGAATGGGGAGCCATTGGCTCAGATGGGAAAGGCTGGGTGTGGCATAGTGGAAATTAGGAGGATCTGGGCCGTTGGGCCTGCTATGCAGCTCATGCACGGCATGGAGGGCTGAGCACGCTGGCCCCTGCTCTCCTGGCTGGCGCAGGGTTAATGGCGAGGAGCGGCGAGCTCAGGGCCCGTCTGTGCATCTCAGAATAACGTGCTCTAGTTATCGAGGCAGCCGGGAGCCGCCGGGACTCGGCAGACGAGCCTTGCAATATTTATGAGGCGTGAACTTGATTTGTTTTCTGAAGCGTTTACTGTTAATAAAACCTCGCTCTCCTCCCCGCTCCTCTCCCAGGCAAAGGCATGGTCTCTCTGAACGGCCACTGTGGCCCCGTGGAATTCCTGGCCGTGGCCGTCAGCACCCTGGCCCCGGATGTGCTGAAGAACGACAAGGAGGAGGAAGGCAGCCAGGAGGAGAAGCCGGACGGCCCGTCTCCAGAGCCATCTGCCCTCGACAAGCCCCCGGCCAGGGAGATGAGGAAGAAGGGGATCCTCTTGCAGTACCGTCTCCACTCCACCTCCCACCTGCCCGGGCAGCTGCTCTCGGTGAAAGATGCCCCTCCGGCGCCAGGCGGGACCGCCTTGGAGCACAGCGAGGAGGACGGCTCCATCTACGAAATGGCCGACGACCCGGACGTCTGGGTGCGGAGCAGGCCGTGCGCCCGGGACGCTCACCGCAAGGAGATCTCCTCAGTGGCCATCATCTCCGGCGGGCGCGGCTATCGGAATTTCAACCCCAGCAGCAAGCTGCCAGCCTGCAGCGAGACGGACAGCACTCTTCTCATATGGCAGGTCCCTTTGATGCTATAGCGTCGACGGCAGCCGCTACCCACAGCGCACCACTTAGGGTGGCTAACTCTGGCTCCGGACTCATGCCAAGCCCCATGTGGAGCGGCCTGCACCAGGGAATGCTGGGATTGTATCTGCTACTGTCCCAGGCCGACCTAGGGAACGACTTGCCCGCTGCTCGGGAGGGGGGCAGCCTCTTCCACTTACCAAACAAATGAACACCCCTCCTCACTCCCCCTTTTTTAAAGACTTTTTTCAAATGTACTATTATTTTTCTTGAGAAACCAGCTCGTTTTCTGGGGGGTTCTTTTACCGTTCCGGGGTGCGTCGGGAGCCAGCACCCTCCCTGCGGGCTGAGGAGGCTTGCTGAGCTCTTGGGCGCATCCCTTCCAAAGGGGGCGTGAGTGTCTGTGTGTGAATATATGAATATATATATATATATAAATCTAATTCTGTACATTATTACATGTATAAATAAAACCGTCTGTATATATTGTGGCATCCGGAGGCGCAGGAATAAAAAGGAGGTGCACATTGGAGCCCGACGGGTACTGTGTTCTCTCGAGCTTTGTCGGCCGGTCGCATGTGGTTCAGCTGGGGCGCCCGGCGGACAATGTGGTGCATGTACCTCTGGGCCTTGGTTTTGAGCTGGGCAGGAAACGGCTTTCCCAGCCACGAGGGTTTACGCCGTTTCAAAGGATACCTGCTTTGGCATAGGGACGAACCCCGCAAGCTTTCGATGTTTCCCATGACAAACCAGACAGCTCCCCCTCCTGAAATAGGGGGGGTCGGGCCCCCCCCGGGATGTGGGAAACCTAATTCTAGGTCACATGAATCCTAGAAGCCTGGGGCTGGAAGTGTCCTTGAGAAGTCACCAAGTCCAGGCCCCGCGCTGAGGTACGACCAAGAAAACCTAGACGGTCCCTGACAGGTGTTTGTCCAACTTGTTCTTGAAAACCTCCAGTGATGGGGATCTCACAGCCTTCCATGGTCACCTCCTCTAGAGCTTAACTACGCTTGTACCCCTAATATCTAACCTATATCTCCCTTGCTGCGGATTAAGCTCATTACTATTTGTCCTACCTTCAGTGGACACGGAGAACAAGTGATCACAGCCCTTCATGTCTTTGAAGACTGTTATTAGGTCGCTGCTCAGTCGTCTTTTCTCAACACTGAACATGCCCAAACTTTTTAACCTTTCCCCGTAGGTCAGGTTTTCTAAATGTGATTCTCCCCTCTTCTCCTACCTCCCAAGTGAGTGCCATAACCGTGAGGCTGCGTGGGCACGGGGGGTGTTTGGAGCCGGAATCCCATTCTGGACCAGAGGGAGCTTCCTGACTAAAGTTCTCTTGAAACCATCTCTGCCACAGGAAACGTTCTGGGTTTGAGAAACCGGCATTCCATGATGAAGAAATGTTTCACTGAAAAATTCCTGACCAGCTCTAGTCTGGCTGCATAAGGCTTCTGTCTGGCAGGTGCTGAAATTTGTTGAGAGATCCGTCTGTCCTTGTGGTCAGTGTGACAGCAAAGGCCTGGGCTTAAGCAAGCTTGGAGACTAGGGCTCTCTTCACGGCAGAGTTCATTCAAGCTGACTACACTCGAGGTACTCCTCTCCAGCTGGTCCGGTGTGATCGCCTTGTCCCTTCAGCCCTGAGCAGAGGGGACTGGGTCCACCTTGGCAATGGGGAGCACGCTGGGGGAGCTTGCTTTGTCATTGACTCTGTTGGCACAGAATTCCAGGCTCCAGGCCTGCCAAGTCAACCCCTATCCCATCAGTGCAAATCCTTGAGCCCTAGCTAGGTGCGGCCGTCTCCCTCACAGAGCCCTGCTATGGCTGACGGAGGGTTTCCTTTAGCTCGGACAGCAAGGACCTGCAGTTTCAGAGGCGAAGGCTGTAGCCTGTGTGCCCGGTGTCGTGTGTGGATGACCTGGTCATCTGCAAAACTGGAAGCGGGGAATGGGGGCTGATGATACTAGAGGTTCTCTCTGGGATAAATCCAACCACCTACGTCCTTGTGGTGACTGGAGATCCCCAGCAGGGGCTTTGTGTGAAGAAAGCGGTTGTTACGCTTTGTCTTGCCAAATTCCTCCATGTTGGTTGCCACCATCCCGCCTGTGTGTTTTCCAGCTGGATGGGGATCCTCCTCTGAGAGCTCTGTGGCGCTGAGCTGCTGTTTTCAGGCCCGTCGCTGTCGGCCCCCCTGTCGCGACTAGTGTGGATGATGGGACGGGCGCCGCGCTGGCTCTGGTGTCTGGGCAGTGAGGTGTGCTGGGAAGGGACGCAGTTCCCTGAGCTGCTGGGAGTTCTGCGTGGCTTGGGTCAGAGCAGTTGCCCCAGGCTTGATCTCTAGCCAGGCCCAAAGATCTGGAAGGCACATGGGGAGGCGGGGGGAGAAGTCCCCCCCCCACACACACAAATGAACTCTTGATGAGAACCAGCGCCCAGGTTGGGAGTAATCTACCTCTTTGTCACTAACGATGGTGCTAGAATTGGCGCCCTCAGCAGAGATTCTGCACAGTTGGAGGTGCCCGCCGTCAGTAGTTCTCATTGCAAACCCTGGAATGCTGTTTTTGGTGCGGCGTGTGGGCACGAAAGCCTTCAGCGTAGCACTGGTGGCTGGCGACTCAGGTCTTTGGAAAGGAAGCCAAGGATCGGGACAAACTAACAAACCTCTTCACTGAATGGGTTTCGCTTCTAAGAGACTTAGCGAGGGCTCATTACTTAACGAGCCATGGAGCTTGGGGAGTCTAAACAGCCTCCGCCTGCCCCCTTTGTTGGACGCACACCGCAGGGCAGCCACGTGTTTTCCACACCTCCATCGATAAACCTCGCAGGTCCTTCAGCCTCTGCCTCCCGACAAGCTGGCTGCCTTCTTGCAAGAGGTGAGACCACCGACCACTGCGGCAGCTGTCTCCTCGCCCAGCAAAGCTGCAATGGAATAGGAGATTCCACTCTTCCCAGCTAGCGGGGCTGGGGGGTCAGCGGCGCTTCTCCCCATACGCAGGGAGAATCCAGCTATCCCCAACCAGTGACTGCAGACACTCGACCCTTCTGTCTTCACCCCACCCAAGAAGGCTCCAGGGGCAGCTACTATCAGTGACGTGTCTGGCAGCAGAGATCCCGGGAGGAAAGGGGGACCAGACAATGTGGAAACATGGGTAGTTTTTGGGGTGCGTGTATGGAGGAGCTGTTCTAGGGGAGATCACCGCTTAGCATTTTAAAGGCTCTGGGCCTACTCATTAGTGGGGGTACATCAGCATAGCTCTGTTGATTTCAGCGGGGTGACCCGGATTTATATTAGCTGGGGTTCTGTCCTTTTGTTCTTCAGGGGAACAGCGCCGAACAATCCTGCAGGAAGCTACAGTCCTGTTCCTTTCAAAGTGTTGCTCTCACCCCCGTAGCTGAAGCTCAGGGTGACATCTCAGTTCTTCTCTGCAATACCAATATCCTCTGGGTGCAGCAGCCAATGGGCGAACCTTCCGAAACTGGAATGAATCCCGGCTCGGATGGAGTCCTGGCGGCCCGACTGTAGCTCAGTCCCATTTGAATGCCTCTGGCAGCCCCCTGTAGTCTGAGGTCCAGAAATACAGCGCAGCCTTCAAACGGGAAGGGAGGGGAACATGGGGTCCCCTTCAAAGACACTGTGCCAGTCCCTTGGGTTGTCATTCGCACTGTGGCAGCACCTAGAGGTCCAGTTGAGACCAGGTTCTATTGTGACGATTGTGCCACCTATGCAGACAGGACAGGCAGAGGGTGGGGGAAGAGGCGCAAAGCTAATTAGGCTCATTGGATTCAGTGGGAGTTAGGAGCCAAAGTATCTTTGAAGACCTCGGCCTAAGTGACTTAGATCTCTGAACCCAGAGCTCTCGAGCCGAACCCAGATACCATCCTTCCTCCCCGTCTTGTTTGCATAGCACAGCTGGCGTGGGAGGCCTGAGAATGAATGGAGAGGTTACAAGACATACCTGGTGGCTTCCTGCACCTCCCCTACGCTCCCTGACTGTCTCCCCCATGACAGGAGCAAGCCCCTGAGGGCGGTTGGACACAGGAGCTGGTGGGAACGGCTAGGTTTCCCAGTCCCACGGGATCCTTCTGTTGAACTGATGTTTTAGGTTCACTTTAATCTGCCCGAGGGTGGGCAGGGGAAGGGATGAGTGAAGGAATATTGACATGGAGGAGTGGGGTTGGGAGAGCGATATCTGATTGAAGCTGCCTTGGTGCCAACCTTCCGTCTGCAGGAAGAAGCCTTCTCAAGAAATGCAAATGCCACGTGCTCCTCTGGCACGCACCATCCTGCTTGTTCTCTGAATAATTCCTGAGGCTCAAATGTCAGGCGTCCAGCCTACCCACTCTGCTCTGCAGGAGCATCAGCCCTGAAAGCTGTCCAGAGACCGCCATCGGGCCAGACATGGCTGCTGCCCAGTGGGGCCATTTCCTCCGGTACAGCGAGGGTCTTCCCTGAGCACCGTGGTGGCCGGGCACTTACAGGGGAAGTGCTGCATTCTTCAGACACATGTTCCAGGGGGAGGTTTTCAAAAGTGCCCACGAGCGTGTCTAGGCTGGAGCTGGAAGTGTTGTCTGTAGGGGCCTGTACACTCGTTCTGAGCTGCATGCTAACAATAGCGGTGGTGGCAGGAGTGACTAGCTGCCCTGCGTACATGCCCAGAGCTCAGATGGGATCCCCCTTGAGGCAGCTTGGCTCCCCGCACCGTGGCTTTGACGCTGCTATTTTTAGCATGCTATCTCGAGCGTGTCGGCGTGAACCGGAAATTGTACCTCCCGCTCCATGGTCGTCGTCCTCTGAGAGACCGCTGGAGACTGACCTCCGGCAGGACTTGCATCTATGTGACGTAGGAGTACCGCCGAAAAATCCGACCGTCCAATCTGCTACAGGCTGAGCTTCTAGAGCATGGGACACGTTGGTTTAAATTCTCAGGGTTCGCGCAACACATTCTGTTTGGGCTGCTGATCTGAGCAAGGTCATGCACCCCCTTGAATGTGTAGGTGGAATGATACCAGCGAGTCAAGGTGAAACTCGGCCCAAACCACCAGTTTAAATGTGGTTTCTGCTCGCAACTGTGCTTTGACCCAGGTTGGCTTGGAAGGTGCAGGAGTGGGGATGGGGGTGGTGGGGAGGGGTTGTAACCCAGTGGCTGTCGGGTCATTACCAAAGACTTCCAGAGCTCTAAAATATTCTTTCCTCTCCCTCAACAAATTCTGTGTTTCCTGGTCCTCCATCCTGAGTTGTCGTGATCTTTCTTCGGACTGGGCAGAGGACTGGATGGGACCCCCAAGGAGCTGCTGCTTGTTGTTGTTGGAAGAACTCAGGATCATGCCCCCATGCTCAGGGATTGAATGGTGCTGCCTTTATAGCTAGAAGACCAGCTGGTGAGAGAATCAAACTCCGGTTCCCAGCTTGGCCGGCCATGGTTCAGTGCTGATTTAAAATGTCTCTGCACTAAACCTTGAGGCGGTTTAATATGATCAACATTTGCTGCCATACTCTATTGCAAAATCTGCCAAATCCTTCCTCCATGTAGTGGATAGGATTGTAGTGATGCATTGGAGCTGAAATTGGTCTTTCAGTCTTTGCCCACTATGCTGCTGGTCAGGAGGAGAGGAGGAAGAGACCCAAAGAGTCAATTAGCCGATCTGGCCGGAGGGAGACGGTTCTGTTACCCAGTTGCAGCATTAGATCAAAACCAAAATCTTTTGAATGCCTTTGTGAAAACAGAACTTTGTGTGCACGCACATACGTGCTGGTGGTTCGGGCCACCAGCTTGGGACGTGGGAGACCTGGTGTCAGGTCCCTGCTCTGCCTGGGATGAAACACTGCTCTGGTGGCCTGTAGACTGGGGGTCTCCTCTTCCCCAAGCTGGAACGCAAAGCTGAACTTTTGAAATTTCCTGCAAGAAATAAAATTCTGAAAATCGTTGATTTGGTACCATCCAAACATGCCAGTTGGCCTGTGCTTGGTGGTTAACCAGCTGGGACTGTGTGGAACCCTGCTCCTGGGAAGAGGCAGCAGAAAGCAGAGAATCTTTAAGCAGGATAATTCATCCAGCTGCAGTGTGTCTCCACCATTAACGACAGCTTGCTCCATCCAGCTGTCTGCTCTAGAGGAATCCTGGACAGGGGAAGATGGAAATTTTGTCCGAGGACTAAATCAATTTAAAATAGGATCCTCTGATGGCTTCAATTTGATTTTCATTTTCAGCATTGCAATTATCAGATTTATATTCCCAGCTATTCATCCTTGAAATGGGACAGCTTGGCCGGCACTGTCAGAAAAGAGATTATCCGGCTTACACCAATTTCCTAGTATTTTTCTAATTAGACATCAAATCTGCATGTATTTATTATTATTTTTTTTGCACAGCCTTTTCTTAATAAGTTTTCCTGCATCTCAGCTGTTGTCACATACAGAAGCGTGGTTAGTTCATGGATTCTGGGGAGGTTTGGGCCAGTCTTGGGGCCAGATCCTCCATTGGTATAAATAAGCACAGCTCCCTTGAAGGAACATGGGGATGGATCCTTACCTTACGGCATCAGTGTGAGTATTTATTTATTTTTTTAAATCTCCTACATCTCTCTTCAACATGGGCCGGGTATTTAAGCACCTAACCCCTGTAGCAATCAAAGGGAGTTAGGTGTCTAAATACTTTTGAGGCTGTGGGGCCAAACTTCTGAAACGTGACTGGTGATTTCTGATGGCTCAATCTGTGAGTGGTCCAAGTGGTGGTATCTTAGAGAAGTCTAGTGTTCAGAGAGGGCTTGCTCATCGTGCTCTGAAAATCAAGCTCTTTCAACCTGTCTCAAACCAGACACCCCAAATCCCCAGTCATGTGTGACAGTCATAGCATGGCCCAGCTCTTGGCCAGTTGTGTGTTCCTCACCTGAAGGCAGCACCTGGTTCTCCTGCAATACCAACCTCGTCCCCACCAACAGTTGCTGCCACAAAGGAAAGCTTGTGATGTTTGGTGTGCAACGAGCAGTGGATTCTGATCAGCCTGCCAGAAACCAAAGGGCTGCGTCATTCATAGAACCATCCAGGCGATTTAAAACACAATGAAACGAGCTGAGTGAATTGCAGAAAAATCTGTGCTGGCCATGCAGAATGCAAGGGCCTGTTTCTTGCTGGATTCGGTGATGTGTTGCTGGGGCCTTTAAAAGGACCCCTTGAAAGTCGCAGTTCTGCCTGGAAATGGTGTATCTGCTGTAGCTACATGTAACGCCAAAGGTGACTAGAACTCTGAGCAGAGCACGGGGGGAGGAATTTGCGGCTTATCCTAGGGTGGCCAACTTTCCATTTTGTGAAAACTGGACACTGAGCACCAGAACCTCCCCTGCCCTGCCTCTTCCCTCAAGACCCTACCTCTCTTCCCTCGAGGCCCCGTCCCCCCTTCCTCCCCCCACCCATCGGTCGAAAACCAGACACTTGCCATCCCATCCATGCCTTTGCAATGGGTCTGCAGGCGAACCATCTTCTACAAAATGCTGCCGCAACTCCCACAAACTTCAGCCTGAAGGTGCGATTGCTGTCGTAGCCTTGACTTGCTGCTGCCCTAGCAAATCTGCTGAGGAGCAGCCTTTTGACAACTCCCCAGAGATGACACTAAGCAAGAAACCCTGCATAGACTCATAGAATATCAGGGTTGGAAGGGACCTCAGGAGGTATCTAGTCCAACCCCCTGCTCAAAGCAGGACCAATCCCCAACTATTTTTTTTGCCCCCATCCCTAAATTGCCCCCTCGAGGACTGAACTCACAACCCTGGGTTTAGTGGGCTAATGCTCTAACCACTGGGCTATCCCTTCCATCATGAGAAACAGCCTTCAGTGCAGGTCCCTGTCTGTGCATGTATGTGACACCCCCTCCCCCATTCCTAGGGTATCCGAGGGCCTCACAGTCAGGAATGGAATGATCTTCACAACCCCCTTGTGAAGTGGGGAATTGTACAGTGGGGGAGCTGAGGTGTGGCAAAATTAGAATTTCAAGGACTCGGCACCCACCTTTGGGGCCAGATTTTCCCAAGAGCACTGGCTCCATTTAGGCATCTCCTACTGGGAAGCTTATGCCCAGATTTTCAAGAGTCCCGCACCCAACGTGCTGTGCTGTCTTGAAAAACGTGGTCACCTATTTTGGTGCAGAAATGGGACCTGAGCTCTTGAAAATCTGGCCCTAAGTGACTTGGCCACGATCCCACAGGCAGAGCCAAGAACTTGACCCCGGCCACCTGAGTCCCAGTCTGATGCCTTAACCACAAGCCCATCCTTTTGGCCCCAATTTTGTGATTCTAAACTAGGAAACGTTCCCAGAGCCTGTTATATAGACCTGACCTGCATCTATATAGCAATGTTTTTCATTATTATATCTGACACAGCCATCGGCTGCCTTTGCCCTTGAGAACGTTCTTGATCGATGACTAGAAATTGCCCATCGAGTTGAGTTCAGCAGGTGTGGAACCGAGGGATCATCCCCCCGAGGCAGGAGTAAAGACACCAGACGTGGTCTCTAGCCCTTTAGAACCTTTAGCCTCCCTGGGCTGGGACTCTGTCGTTAAGACACAGCAAAGTGGAGGATGCAAGGTTTAATTTTGTCTAATAAGGGGGCATGAAAGACCCAATCCAAAGCCCGTTCAAGGTTACCATCTTATTCAAAGCTCACTCCAGTCCATGGGTCTTTCCAGTGGCTTTGTGGACATTGGGGCAGCCCTGAAACAAAGAGATTTTAAGTGAACGCGAGAGCCAGAGGGATGCACCTGGCCCCTTGTCCGCACCCTTTACGGTCAGACCAAGCAGTTCACGGCCTGATCAGGATTCTCTCTCTGAGCCAGGCTCCGGCAGCAGCTGCTCAGCGTTACATTGTTAGCTGGGCTCCGGAGGGCTTGATTATCTTTTATCAAATTAATGTACTTTAGCCGGCGCGGCTGTGTAATGAAGACATTTCGCAGTGCCTCATTTTCTGCCGGCTGTCTAATAAGGAAGGTATTGCACTTCTGAGAGGCGCCGGGTCTTGCAGATTGAAACCGTCAAAGGGAACAAAACTAATTCCTGTTTCCTTTAATGAGATCGGCTGTACGGAACGTGCAGGTAGGTCGGTCCCGTGAGCTGGTCCGTTTGCATGAATCCCTCTCGCCTTGCAAAGGGGCTGCCGAAATGCAAGGTCTTTCTATGATCTCTGGGAAGCCAGCGCCTCAACCGGTGTAGCTCCCGTGACTACAGTGGTGCTATGCTCGTTGGCAGTGGCTGGGGATCTGCCCCATTGACTTCAAGGGCACTGACACGGATTTACGCCACCTGAGGGTCTGTCACAGGAGATTCTTCTTACCTGGCTTTTGGTTATGAGAATTATTTGCTGACTCGCGATGTCTGAGGCTGTACAATAGCAGAACCTCTGTACCAATGGGATAATGATGCGACCCAGGGCCCAGGCTAGTAATTATAGTAACTAGCTCCTATCTAGCACGGCTCGTCCAGAGCGCTCAAAGTGCTTGTGGTGTCCCGGCTCTTGAACCCAGGTGTGGAAGTGCCCAGACAGCTGCTGCCTCCTGGCCTCCACCCAATGCCCACTGACACCTGCTGGGCGGAGAAGCTACCGGGACGACAGCCCCAGCCAAAGCGTAGGGTTGCCAATTTTGGATGGATGTATTCCTGGAGATTTCATCACATGACACAATCTTTAATTAAAGATGAATCTTTGATTCCTGGAGACACCAGGGCAATCCTGGAGGGTTGGCAACCCTACCAAAGCACCACCCACGGGCGCTCTGATTGGAGAATTGCCCAGCTCCACTGATTGGTCCAACTACGCTATTTAAGCCAGAAGGAGGCACGGGAAGTTTGTCCGAGCAACAGAGGGTTTTCCTGTTGTGGCCGCATGGGACCCTGCTTGTACCTGCTTCCTGCACTCAGCCCTATTCCTGATTCCAGCTCCACTCCTGGGGCCTGCCTTTGCTCCTGTTCCCACTGTGTTCCTGCTCCGTTCTTGGTCCTTGCCTCTCCTCCTGCCCTTGCACCTCATCTCTAATCCTCCGCCACCAGCCCTGGCTCGGGGCCTCTGACTTCTCACCCTGACTCTGGTGCTGACCCTTGGCTTCATTCCCCAGCCTGGACGCCTGCGCCGCCCACGAGCCCTGACTACTAGGCCACACCACCTACATCCTGGTCCCTAACGGTGCTTTACAAAGAAGGTAAATATCATTATACCTGATGGGGGAAAATAGAGGTGAAGTGATGATTTATCATGTATGGGTGACCCAGGACGTGAGACTGTCCCTGCCTCCAAAGCGTTTATAATGCAAATGGATAAATCAGAATCCAATTGCCCAAGGTCCCACCTGTTCAGGGCAGAGCCAGGAATAGGAGCCAGGTCTTCTGAATCATAGTCCAGTGCCTGGACCACACTGCCGTTTATCCCCATCTGCCTAAGGCTAAGCCAGCAGTGGCCTCTCTAACTTGCTGAACTGCGTAGGGCGAGTTAGGAGTTCACGAATGATGAACAAACTGAACTTGAATTTGCAAATGGCTTTTGAGCAGGACCCTTAAAAAAGAAGTGGAGAAGGACCACAGGGTCGGGGTCAAAGGGTTTCGAGCTGGCTACGCTCTAGGAAGCAGAGGAATGGTAAGCTGTTGTATCTCCTGGAGGAATGGGACAATGGTTGGTGGCGTGGCCACTGATTTATTTCAAAGCAGATAACAAAGTCATGACTCTTTAAGGCTCCAGACCTGTTGCTTTATCTCAAGTACTTAAGTAACCCCCATTACTATTATATTTGAGTACTTCAAAAAAATCTTCGTACTGTATTTATCCTCAAACACCCTGGGCGTGCTCTGATCCCCGTTTGACAGCTGAGGGACCAAGAACCCGTGAGTCCAAGGTAACACGGGCAGAACAGGGAACCTAACCTGTGTCTCTGGCAGGACCCTAACCTCTGGGTCATTCTTCCTCTCCGAGTCCTTGCTCCCAGCTGCAGCAGCTATTGAACTATGCCCCTCCTATGCCAAGAGCCCGCACAATTGCATTAATGAAGGTATTCATGGCCCTATTAATCAGCGTAGCATCTGAATGTCTCAACTTCCAGTAGCTTCTGAGAGTGGTGGAGCAGCTTCCATCTGGCGGAAGTGGCCGAGATGCACCGATGGGTCACTAGAACTGGTTGAAAAAGGCCGAAGGACTTTCACAAAGAATGTTGTTGTGTTAAAATGTTTCATCTAAATAGCAAAATTTAGAATTGTATTTTAGCCACCAGTTGATAAAAAACAGCCACGTTTTCATTAAAAATCCAAAAAGTTTGCAAAAAATTGTGGCCAAAATCTTGACTTTTTAAAAATCGGTTCTACTGATGTCATTTCATTGCGATATTAGGCCGATCCCGCAGTCGGATCCGAGCAGAAAGACCCTTGCATCTGATGGTCGGTTTGGAGCCATAATGATTTGCAAGAGGGCAACTTTGCTGCTGAAAGAAAACTGCTTCCAGTAGTCGTAATAATCCCTCGATCTTATACAGAGCTTTCGATCAGTCGATCGCCAAGTGCTTTACACAGCAGGTCAGCATCATTATCCCCATTTTATAGATGGGAAAACTGAGGCTCAAGGAGGTGAAGTGACTTGCTCAACATCCTCCAGCAGGCCAGGGGCAAAGCTAGGACCAGAACCCACATCTGTTGAGTCCCAGTCCAGCTGTATGCACACTGTCTCCCTACCACTAATAGATACCCCATATTGATTTAAATACACTGGGGTGACAGTGATGTACAGAGAAAATAGCGAGACTCTGAGATGCTAGCCGGCGGGATTTCTTGGCAAGTTCCAAAAAGCTTCTCTGAGCGCTGGGGAGGATGTAATGCTACTTGTACTCTTTTAAAAAAAAAATGTAATCTGGTGTATTGTAATGGCTGGAAATATTTC
Source organism: Mauremys reevesii (assembly GCF_016161935.1). Classification (NCBI taxonomy): domain Eukaryota; kingdom Metazoa; phylum Chordata; order Testudines; family Geoemydidae; genus Mauremys; species Mauremys reevesii. The sequence goes on from NC_052643.1 coordinate 4,518,154, forward strand.
CTTGTAAACACCTCTTATGGCGTGTTTCTGACAATAAATCTGACTTCCTAACATCTAAACTGTGCAGACTGCTATAGGAGGCAGTGGATTTGACATCTGTGTATTGGAAGGGCTGGCCTGAACAGCTATGAATTAAGATCCTAGTTCTCCCTGTTTTTTCAATATTTCCGTTATTGATTGGTTTCTCCAGACTCATTATCACTCTGAGATGCTAATATGACCAGCACCAGGCGAGCTTGTCACAGGCGGCGTTTGAAAACTCCTGCCTAATGACGTTAAACAGAAAGCTGCCTTTAATGACGGAGAGCCTTAGGTTGGACTAAATAGGCCAGCTGGCTTCTTTATAGCTGCTTATCGGACATAATTGTTTGTAGTGTTGTTGTGGTCATGTCGGTCCCAGGCTATTTTAGAGACAAGGTGGATGAGATAATGTATTTTATTGGCCCAACTTCTGGTGATGAAAGAGACGAGCTTTGGTGCTACACAGACTTGAAGAGCTCCGGGGAAGCTCGAAAGGTTGTCTTTTTAACTAACAGAAGTTGGTCCGATAAAAGAGATTCCCTCCCGCACCTTGTCACTCCGGTGAAATGATCACTTGCTGGACTATGGGTTGTGAATGAGCCTCTTTTAGAAGGAGATATTTAGGAATAAAAGGTTTGCATACTCCAGGAACTAGGGACTATTGGAACGCCGGTGGTAGCACAGGCTTGGCCCAGTAATAGGGGAGTGGAAATGGACATGGTGAGTGATGGGATTATCCTGTTTTCTCGTTTGTTCGGTCCCTGTTAACAGCAAACTTTTTCTGGTGCAAAAGTGAGGATCTCCGGACCGGTTAATAGGTTGGTTAACTCATTAATGGGATGCAGTGGTGCCCAGTGGAAAGGGTACCAGGATGCCTGGGTTCTGCTCCAGACTGGCACTGATTTATTGTACCGTCTTGGGGCAGCTGTTTCCCCTCTCTGTCCCTCAGTTTCCCCATCAGGCGTGATGACACTGATTTGCCTTTGAGAGATCTATTGATGAAAAGCACCGTGTCAGTTCTAATGATTAAACCTACACATCTCCTGAGAATGAAACCAGACGGGTGATACTGAGTCCCTCAGGCCCAGATCCTCCAATGGATTCAGGCAGCCAACTCCCATTGAAATCAAAGGTATTTAGGTGCCCAAATACCTTTGCAGATCGGGGCCTCGGGTTTTACAGAAGAGCTTCCAGTTACACGAATTAATGGTAGCGCTACCTCAATAGGTTAGTTTCAGAGAGCGGATGCTGGACTAGCAGCCCTGTGGGTAAAGCCCTGTACTGGGACATGAGACTTGGGGTTCTGTTCTCAGCTCTGCTGCTAGGTGACCTTGGGCAAATCACTCCCCCCTCTGTGCCTCAGTTTCCCCATCTGTAAAACAGGGTTGATGCTACTACCCTCCTTTGTAAAGCACTTTGAGATCTATTGATGGAAAGGGCTAGATCAGAGCTAAAGATGATTATTAGACAGACCCAGTTTGCTGGTTCCTACGTTCCCAAGTGCTTTGTGGTAAAAGGTTTCCTGGCTCAGCCAGGGAATCTGACCCTATTTTCACTTTCAAGTGTGGCTGGATATTTATGGCCTTAGCCCTAAGAAGTCTTCTGCTGTCGCTGGCAGAGAGGGGCAGGGAGCAGGAGTTAATTGTGAGCTGGAGGATGGAAGGTCCATCGGGAATCCAGCACCTGGCTGCTGATATGAGTAGAAGCATTTGTGGAAGGGTGAGGGGTGATAATTTAAATACTGGCTTTAAATGAGATTTAATAGCGATACTTGTAGCTGTGCAGAGATAATGGTTATAAAATCTCCTATAGGTCAGGCCACCTGCAGCCCCCCCCCCGATCAGCGCCTCCCCCTCTCTCCCTGCACCTCCCGATCGGCTGGTTTGTGCTGTGCAGGAGGCTCAGGGGTGGGGGAGGAGCGAGGGCAGGGCAGGCTCAGGGGAGGGGGCGGGAAGGGGTGGAGTGGGAGCAGGGCAGGCTCAGGGGAGGGGGCAGGAAGGGGTGGAGTGGGGGCAGGGCCTGTGGCAGAGCCAGGGGTGAGCAGTGAGCCCTCCCCCCTGGCACATTGGAAAGTTGGCGCCTGTTGCTCCAGCCCCGGAGTCGGTGCCTCTACAAGGAGCCGCCTGTGGCTCCGGAGCCCTGGGTTGGCCACCCTGGTTTATACCCAGATAGCCGGGCAAACCGCAACGCTGGGGTAGGAGCTTCAGAACAAAGCAGATCTGGGGTGTAACCTGGTTGGGTTGGAAGGGAAGGAGGGTGACGGGCTCCCTGTAAGCAAGTGTCTCCTCTGGGCCTTGGACTCCCAGGCATCGTGGTCTCTAAGCTGCCTTACACGAGGAGGAAACAATCGAGAAGCGAGGGAGCGTTTCCATGCAGTCAAACCGCCTGCCACACGCGCTAGGTGCTGCAGCAACCCCGAAGGCTGATCTGTCCCACTTAACTCCTGACAGAGGCAGCGCACGGTGACGGCCGCTGCCCGGCTCACATTCAGCTCCGTCAGCTGTTCCTTTGGATTCCCTGTCTGGGCTGAGCGGCTTTGCCCGCAGAAGGAAGCTCAGATTATCTCCCCTCTCTTTTCCCTATCCAGGTCAACTCTCCCCCTCCCCTCCTGGCCACCCTTTTCTCATGACACTTTCCTGGGCTTCTCAGAGCGCTTCCTCCTTTGAGGCGGTTCCTGCTGAGGCGAGCCCGCAGGCTCAGGAGGGCCAAGAAGGCCTGGTGTAATCCCATGTCTTCAAAGCCCGCTCTGCGCCGGCAGGCTGCCAGGTTTGCCCCTTGCTTGCTGTCTGCCTGGTGCCTCTCGTCAGAGGAACGCGTGTGTGGAAGGAATGAGGGAACCGCCCGGCTTCTGGTAGCAAATGGCAGAACAAACAGCAATAAGTGTGTGCCGTGGCATCGGGCAGCTGGCTCTCCTCCAGCGAACGGGTTCTGGGCCTCAGGGTCCATGTCGGTGGAGCCATTCTCGTTTGTTCCTCGGGGCATCTGCGGCATCGGACAGAACCTGAAAGCAACCTTGTAACTTCTTGGAGAAGCAGGTCTTAGACTCAAAGGATGAAGGGACGGCTACCCTGGCTAACCCTGTGCATAGCACTGGATGCTTTTTACGTTAGTCCTCCAGGTCTTCTCTCTAACATACTCCTCAGCACCCTTAGCAATGGTGCTGCATCTACCTCTCACCTCTAGACGGGTGATGGGGGCGTGAGACCCACATATAAATTGCAATCCAAAGCACCACGTCTTGCAGGCAGATTCGGGCTGGTGCTTTTCAGTTTATCTCCTCCCAGTGTACAGATGGGGGTTGGGTTCTGCTCTTAGTTATGCCAGCACTGATCTTCAGGCATGCTAGTGATCAACTCTCCTGATTACATCGCAAGTCTCGCGCTGCTTGGTGTGGGGGTGTTACAGCTCCAGCTCCTGGAATCATGTGAATTTGCAAGAACCTCAGCTTTCATTTTTTTAAAAAAGGGAAGTTCCTAGCCATCAGGATAGTAGAAAAAAACCTTGAAAGCATGTCTTGAGCTTCAGAAACTAAAAGGTAAATAAAATAACCCAATGTTGATTGTTCCAATGAAATCTCAATTTTTTTTGTAAAGCCAATCTCTTGATTTTGGTGGCTTGACAATACTGGGAGATATTCCCTGATTGCACCTGGCTCGTCAGAGAAAGATGCCCTCCTGGCCTCATCTCTGGTGCAACATTTTCCAGTTTGAGTGCCAAGCTGGGGCATTTTATTGGGCCACCTCAGCAAATGTATATAATTCCACCCCTCACCCCCTTCCTCTTATGTCGCTGCTTCTCAGCTATCTGCATCTGAATGGTGTTTTCCTGGGTCGGTGCATCAGACATGAAAATGTATCCTGCGTAAGGCAGTGCTCATGCTCATTGTCTAGAGTTTGGCTAAATGACCAAAGCAATGGAAGGTGAAAAGACCAAAAGTGGGTATGTGAAGCTGAGAAGAACTGATTTGTGCAGGGGCAGAACGTGCTATAGCTTTTCACTGCTGACCGCTTGGGTTCAAAGCTTAAGAACATAAGAACGGCCGTACTGGGTCAGACCACAGGTCCATCTAGCCCAGTCCTGTCTTCCGACAGTGGCCAGTGCCAGGTGCCCCAGAGGGAATGAACAGAGCAGGGAATCATCAAGTGAGTGGTGGGAGGGATAGCTCAGTGGTTTGCGCATTGGCCTGCTAAACCCAGGATTGTGAGTTCAATCCTTCAGGGGGCCATTTAGGGATTGGCCCAAAAATCTGTCTGGGGACTGGCCCTGCTTTGAGCAGGGGGTTGAACTAGATGACCTCCTGAGGTCCTTTCCAACTCTGAGATTCTATGATCCATCCCCTGTTGCCCAGCTTCTGGCGCACAGAGGCTAGAGACACCATTCCTGGCTAACAGCCATTGATGGATCTATCATCCATGAATTTATCTAGTTCTTTTTTGTACCCTGTTATAATCTTGGCTTTCGCAACGTCCTCTGGCAAAGAGTTCCACAGGTTGCCTGTGTGTTGCTCAGTGCCAGAGTGAACTGTGTATAGTGGTCTTGCTTTGTTCCTAAATACGCATTGGTTCATAACCTGGCACAATTTGCTTCTCTGAGGTCAGGGCTAAAGCAGCATAACAAGGGTCCGGTGCATCGGCAGAGTGGAAGCTTGCAGCGGGCTTGTTCGCAGCGAGTGCTATCAACTTTTATGAGCCCTGACATTCATTCAGAAACGGTGAGGTGAGGCGGCGCAGGAGGGTGGGGGGGACCTGGAAAAAGCACACACACAAAAAAAATGAATTTGGGCTTTTATGAGAAACAGATGCACCATAGGTCGAAAATGGGGAAAGATAAATTCCAAGTGATGGCAGGGCCAGGGAAAGAACAGAGCATGCAGCAGAGCTACAGGGCTCTGATGTAAAAAAAACTGCTCTAACCATCTGCAATGCACGATTTTAGAGAAAAAGGCAGAGCAGAAACAGTGGCCTGTGGAGAAGGATTGAATGTTCACCAGGAGATGAAGATCACCAAGGAAGCATAAAAATACTGTATCAACATGATATTGGATGCCTCCGTTTATCTAGGTATTTTTCTGTTTCCATTCCTGGCAGTAGATGAGAATTTGCAGTGTTTTCTCGTAACCCCCAGCCGTTTTAAAAAAAAGGAAAACAGCAGACGTTGGGCCATGGGTGGCAAGTATCGCAGGCCAGAGGAGGCTGAGCCTCCCCTGCCCATGCTCCGACCAGGTCCCCTCCTGCTTCCTGCACTTCCCCCATGGCCCGGGCTGGGGGTAGGGTGGCCGTGCTGTGGCTCAGGGTGGCTGGAACTGTTGCTCGGGCAGCCTGCAGCTGGGGCTACACTGCCTGAGGCGCTGGGGCCATGCCGCTCAGTGCTCTGGACCTGGGGGTCCTCCGGCGGCCCAGGGCTGGGGGGGGCAGCTGTCAGCCATGATGGGGGGCTCAGGGCTCTGGCAGGGGAGGGGGAAGAGGGGTGGCACCGGGGGATAGCTTCCCCGAGCGGGCAGTTCACATGCCACCCAGGAGTTGCACAGCGCAATGTCCCCTTGCAATGTCCTTCAGTGTTTTTAAGGTTTGCAAACGGTGGCTGATTGAGAGCAAAATCCCGTTCTTAGATAAAAGGGTCGTAGCCTGATTGGTGCCCACATCGCTGATCTCAGTAGAACTCCCCTTTCGGGGACCACCTCTAGGGCTGACGGTGCCATAGGGCAGGTCCCGTCCGTCTGAACTGCTTTTGATGGAAAATTGGATTTTCAACTAAAAGGAATTTTTTTTTCACCAAGTCTCTGCTTTCTGTGGAAAACCTCGTGTTGCCAAACAGCTGAAAATGGAAATATTTCCGTTTGGATATGCTGCTCCAGTGCCTCATTGGGAGTTGTAGTTTGGTTACCTTGAGTCCCCAGTGGGTCAGTCTCCCTGTCCAGATTACATCTCCCACAGCTATGGTCTTCCATGATGCAACTGTTTCCCCTCTGCACAAGCTGCATCAAGGGAAATATAGTTTGATCATGGAGCATGGTCTATAGAGGTGAATGGGAACATGAGGCACCCAAACTACAACTCCCAGGAGGCAGCATTTCCAAATTGAAATACTTCTGTATTCTGAATTTTGCAGCAAAATTGAGATTTTTCCATGGGAAAACTTAGACAAAAATGATTTTTTTTCCCCCTCTTCATCTAATTTTGTTGGTGGAGGAAAAAAATATATTTCCCAACCAGCTCCAGTGTATAGCTCAGCTTTCTCTCTCTCTGTTGAGACGGCTGACATGCATGCCAGCCATGCCGGTTGTGCGTTTTTGTGGTGAGTCCATTGGGAGACCCCCCCCACCCACAAGTCACTACAAACAAACCAGCTCTGGATGGACACTAGGGAGCCAGCAACCTGTCCGTTACCCATTCCCTGAGCCACCCAGCTTCCCCTTTGGTCATCTTAAGCATTAGGGTTGGAAGGATGTTGTGGGTTATTTAGTCTATCTGCCCTGCATGGTATTAGGTAGTTTTTCATTGCTCCACCTGTATTTCCTTCCTTTAAAAGGTGGAAAGAAGAGAGATTGTCCACCGACGGATTGCTCTTACGTCACAGGTGCCCAGCTTCCACTATTAATCTTCAGAAGAACAGGTTCATGACATGGTTGGAAGGGGGTAGGAAACGTCCTTCCTGGTTTGCCTTGAGTCAACATTACTCAGAAGTGAACAGAGATGAGCCAAGACACTCATCAGATGCAACTGAACTCCTTGAAGCTTTCAGGTAAATTATTTTCTCGGTCAAATAGCTCTTAAGAACTCAGGCGCAGCCCGGATAGTTCAACTCTATGGAGACCAGGCTGGGAGACTAAATAAACCCAAGAAAAAATGAATATTGACCCCCCACAGGACACACAAAGATCATCACATCTAGGCTGGGCAGGATTAGATTTTTATCAGTAAATGTCGGTAAACATTGATTTCACCATACGCATGCAAAGAACAAAAAAATATTCCCACTGGTAGTCGTAGAAATATACAGATAGGCAAGTTATGAAAAGTGCAGCCTGAGAACGTATTGGACTTAGATTTATGCATATTTACTTTGTCTATTTTGATGTGACGTCAAGAATTGGAGCTTTAACTCTTTAAATCTCAAGGTTTAGCGTCGTTCAATAATTACTGTCTGACCCCCTATAATTTCCCGCAACTGTCAAAAGTTTAATTGATACAAATAAAAGGCTGAAACCCCATAATTTTACACAACTGAAAATTTAAATTAAAAATAGACAAAAGACTTAAAAAAGAACATTATCTGTTGAAATTACCAAAAAATTATTTATATGTATTATATATTGTGATCGACCCAGGCCAGTTGGGAACAGCAGAGTAGTAGAAGGCAGATATACTGGCTGCTGGATTAGCAGTTTTCTGTTCCCTGAGTGACCAGAGCAGGGGCTGCTCCAGACTAATGAGAACACCTGACTCCAATTAACCTGCTAAGAGTCAGGTGAGGCTGTTAAGCACCTGACTCTAATTAAGGCCCCTATGATGCTATAAAAGGGCTCACTCTAGTCAGGCCAAAGGGAGCCAGGGGAGAGGAAGTGTGGAGCAAGAGGCATGCAAGAAGCGGAGAGTGAGTAGGCATCCTGCTGGAGGACTGAGGAGTACAAGCGTTATCAGACACCAGGAGGAAGATCCTGTGGTGAGGATAAAGAAGGTGTTGGGAGGAGGCCATGGGGAAGTAGCCCAGGGAGTTGTAGCTGTCGTGCAGCTGTACCAGGAGGCACTCTAGACAGCTGCAATCCACAGGGCCCTGGGCTGGAACCCAGAGTAGAGGGTGGGCCCAGGTTCCTCCCAACTCCTGATTAGACACAGGAGGAATTGACTTGGGCTGTGGCTTCTACCAGAGGGGAAGGTCTCTGGGCTGTTTCCCGACCCACAGGGTGAATCTGTGAGGCGAGCAAATCTGCCAATAAGCGCAGGACCCACCAAGGTAGAGGAGGAACGTTGTCACTATATATAGTGAATTCTGCCAACCCTAATCCTATGTTTTATTTGGCTAACAAGGCAACACTGGGATGGCACTTGTAGTCACAGAATTATTATCCTTTGTATTATGCAACCACGATTGGGGCCCCCTTGTACTATGCACTGCTCATAATGAGGATCAAGGTCGATCGAAGCAGACAAGATGTGCAGCGGGTGGGAGGGTAAATAGAGGGGAAGTAACTTGCGCTGCTGGGCTGCGACCACGGTTTAGAAGGTGAATTGGAGCTCATGTCTCTGACATTCCAGTCCGGTGTCCTACCCACTAGATCACGCTGCCTTCAAAAGAAAGGCCCTGACACATAATCTGCAAGCTGTATATATAAATGGGGGGTTATATATGCCTCCCCCATTGAAATGCTTGTTTTGAGGACAATTATAACCCTGTAATGTTGTTTTATCCTAAATTATTGATCTGTCCTCTCAGCATTAACTCTAGCTCAGTGTAACTTTTGCCTCGGGACAGCATCACCCACCACTATACTATTGCAGCGGGTGGTTAATTTTGCCAGGGAAAATGACAAAAGGTGGTGAAGCTGCACTGTATCTAACAAACCGAGGTGGTGTGGGCACAGCACGTGTCACAGGTCAGGATACCTCCACTTGTATTTCCCCTCTGTGGTCCCTTGAGGGCACACACTCTAGGCTCAGCTGTCACCTCTCTTGGGTAGCTCCCTTAAAACTACATTATGGACCCCAGTTTTAGAGAAATCTTTGCCCTGCTGGGGCATTTTCCTGATCAGAGGGGGGAGAAAGGACCGCAATGGTGAAAATCAACAGTGTGGACTACAGCGAGTTGTGTCCCCTGGCACCACCTCGTCCATTCTCCCAGGGCTTGGGAACATACTGGACATGATATGTTCATATGAACAGCGGGATGTTTGGGGGCAGGCAGAGAAGTTCATGTGGGTGATGATAACCCATTGAAAGGAAGGTAGGAAGAAGGATGCCGTTGTGAGTAAAGCAGCGGACGGGAGCTCAGCAGAACTGGGTTCCGTTCCTGCATTTGACACAAGCTGCCTGTCTGACCTTGGGCCAAGGTCAAGAGAGTCTTTTTTACCAGTATAACCAGTCGTAAGGAGGTGGCGTAACTACTGGCCAAAGACCTTTTTATGCTGATATGTGTTGTCTCCCCGCTAGGGTGTTCTGCCAGAATAGCTATATCTGTACAGGCAAAGCCTTTCTAGCGTAGCTCTGTCACACTATTCTTGAGCTGTAAAATGGATCCCCACTACTGTCCTATCTTGTAAGTGTGTCACAAGGGTAGGTTCGTTAATATTTGTGATACTCTGGTGATAAGGGTCATATAAGTACCTAGAGAGGCAGACTGTTGAACAAGCTTGCTAGCAGCCAAAATCCCGAATTTGGCTTATAAATCACAAATTTAAAAATTAAATAAAATTGAGGTTATTTACCTTCTGGTTTCCAGGTATTTGGGGCATGCTCAGTATATGTGTTCAAGCTTTTCTCCACTACTGTGAGGCCCTGAACCTTCCTTCTTTACATGACAACTGAGATTCTTGATTTCAGGGCCGGAACTTAAAACAAAACAAAAAATACACCTCCACCCCCACTTAAGTCAACAGTGGTTACGTCACTTTTAAGCCTAAAATGGAGATTTTTGCTAAAGCAGGACAAACAGCAACAGGAATAGAAATGATTGCAGGGTGTGTGTGCGTGTGCACAATTAATTGTTTTAAACATGCAAGTTTATGACCCTACCATGAACATCTGGTGTAGCAGAGAACTAGAAAAGCAAAATTGATTATAAACAGCAGGTGAAACAGGACTGTCTGGTTTCTGTGACTCAAGCTGGGTGAAGTGCAGAACAGAAACAACCAGCTTAAGTGGTAAAAAGTAAATTAGATTTTAAAAATCCTTTCAGTGGTCCATGGAGACAGAACTGTAGAGTAAATCCAGAGACCTCGGTTCTATTCTTGGCTTGTCCATGGATTTCCTGTGACCTCAGGGAAATCACTTCACGGCTTTGTGCTTCAGTTTCCCCATCTGTAAAATGGGGGCCTTCCTTTTGGAAAGTGCATTTAGATCTACGCAGGAGAAGGGCTTTATTTCCCCTGTATCCTTTCAAAAAAAGCCAGTGGCTGGCTCATTAGGGTGGGTCTCAATTTATACAGCTTCCACCCTCTTTGAATTCTCCTTGAAAATATGATTCTAGATGGGTGGGTTTAAAAAAAAAAAAACCCAACCCTGAAGAATGTTGATATTTTTGTTGAAATGTTTCACCGACTGAAAAAAATTGGCTGAAATTTCAAAATGTCAGCTTTTTTGAAATTTAAGTAAAAACTTTTCAAAATTCCCCCACAATTGTTGTTACTGTTCTTTGGACCAGCTTGAGGTCTTGGTGTCCCCATTCAAAATCTGAAAGCGGAGCTGTTACTAGCTTGCAATTGGATCATGTAGGTCACATGGTACGGTTTGTTTGGTTGTTTTCCTAGGAGGAGTATAACTGTTCTGTGAGCAGAGTTACGTGTGACACCAGGGATTTAACTGGGGACGTCCCAAGCTAAAAGCACGCTCTATCAGAGCATGAGCCAAAGAGCTAGGGTTTATAACCAGGAGCTGTAGCAGACGCACATCCTCTGGGAGAGATGGACAGAGCGTGTGTCTCTCTCCTTCTCTCTCATATAAATGCTCACAGAGAGCACGTTTTAAAGTTCTTTTCTGTTCTTGTGCACGCTTAAAATTTGATTGCCACAAGCATTCATGCTAGAGCAACTCGATCGCTCTATTGTTTGTGGAAAGTGAACAGGAAAGGGATGACGACTCAGCGAATGGGAGTTCACTTAACAATCCAGATGAACGTGCGTGCACTTCTGCACCGTTTATCTAGCTCTGGAGTTATTTGCTAGGGGGTAGGAGTGTCTCCTTGGACTATATGGCACCGTTAGTTGGTGAGACAGTGGCAAACCACACGATGCTCTTTTGTCTGGCTCTTCGCTGCGACAATACAAAGCCGCTTGAGAGTTCAGGGCAATTGCAGATAAGAGACAGTGCAAGAAATTCAAAAGCAGGTGGAGATGACGACATGGGAGAGAAAAACAGAAAGTCTGCCTCTGCCCGGCGTGATTTGTCAACAACAGAAAGAAGCCAAGATAGATGTGCACAGCAGACCTCACCTCACTGGAGGAAGAGGAGCGGGCCTGCTCTGCATATCAATGTAGCATTTATAATTTCATTTTGCAGCCCATATTCCTTTCCATGTCCCACAATGGCGGATTGGCACATGCCCCACTTGTGCGATACAGTGTAAAGACTGTAGCCTGTAAGTGGATCTGTCCCTCTTCACAGCAGATTTCATTTAGGGGGAGACCAAACGGACTGTGCTGCGGCTCTGATCAACAGTCCCTCTGTTCCTTTGTGGGAGAGCAGGTAGGCCCCAGTGCAGAGAAGTTGCCCAGCGCAACCATTTGGATGTTTGTAATGCTCCCAGGTGTGTGACATTTTTAATTAAAAATAAAACTCAGTTGTTGAAAAGGAATTGAAGCCTCCCCTTCGAGGACGAAGACCAGTGCTCAGGGCCGGCTCTAGGCACCAGCAAAGGAAGCAGGCGCTTGGAGCGGCCAATGGAAATGGGCGGCACGTCTGGGTCTTCGGCAGCAATTCGGCGGCAGGTCCCTCAGTCGCTCTTTGAGCTGCTGCTGAAGAGGAAGAGAGGGAGCGAAGGACCCGCCGCCAAATTGCCGCAGAAGAATGAAGCGTCGCAATTGAGCTGCCGCCGAAGTGCCGCAGATCGGCTTCATTTTTTTTTTTTTTCCCCCCTTCGGTGCTTGGGGCGGCAAAAAAGTTGGAGCCGGCCCTGCCAGTGCTCCTCTTCTCATCCCTCCTGTCATCTGCAGCGGTGTGTCCCCTTCAAAAACAAGACAAGATCGGACTTGCCTACCCAAGTGCTGTGCCTGGTTCAGCATCATGCAGTGGTCCCGTAGCCACACAGGCCGTGTGGCTGTCCATTAATCCCATGCCAAGGGCCGAACGCTAGAGCTGTGAGAGCTGAAGAAAACTTTTCGGTGGCCAGCATCGAATTAGGGCTTGTATGTCTCCCTTTAGGAAAATGAGAGCAGCCAGAAGGTAGTATGCTCATACGCAGCAGAGATCATCTGTCTGGGTTCTTACGTTGCACCCATCACCGTGGTATCTGAGTACCACCATCCAGTAGAGAGAGGCGAATGCCCACGCAAACAGCCACACGAACGGACGCATGTAGCAGTGTTTCTGTGCCAGCTGGCATCTTTAAGACACGATCTATCCATTAGACATCAGGAAAAATCTTAACATTAGGGAGGCAGATTATCACACCCAGGTCTTCTGCAGAGTTCTTATGCCTTTCTCCCAAGCATCTGGTGCTGGCCACTGTCCGAGACAGGATACTGCATTGGATGGACCCTGGGGCTGACCCTGCCTGGTGATTCCTATGTATCTAAGCCTTAGTCCCCAGCTGAATCCATAGGGTAGAATGTTTTTTACGTGGATTTAAAGATAAAGATCTGGATGGCAAATGAATTGGGGCACCTATTGCTAGGGACCTTTATTCAGAGTGCCCCAGCAGGGGAAGGATCTGGTTGCTATTTCATAGAATCATAGAATCTCAGGGTTGGAAGGGACCTCAGGAGGTATCTAGTCCAACCCCCTGCTCAAAGCAGGACCAAACCCAACTAAATCATCCCAACCAGGGCTTTGTCAAGCCTGACCTTAAAAACCTCTAAGGAAGGTTTCCACCACCTCCCTAGGTAACCCATTCCAGTTCTTCACCACCCTACTAGTGAAAGTTTTTTTCCTAATGTCCAACCTAAACCTCCCCCTCTGCAACTTGAGACCATTGCTCCTTGTTCTGTCATCTGCCACCACTGAGAACAGTCTAGATCCATCCTCTTTGGAACCCCCTTTCAGGTAGTTGAAAGTAGCTATCAAATCCCCCCTCATTCTTCTCTTCTGCAGACTAAACAATCCCAGTTCCCTCAGCCTCTCCTCATAAGTCATGTGCTCCAGCCCCCTAATCATTTTTGTTGCCCTCCGCTGGACTCTCTCCAATTTATCCACATCCTTCTTGTAGTGTGGGGCCCAAAACTGGACACAGTACTCCAAATGAGGCCTCACCAGTGCTGAATAGAGGGGAATGATCACATCCCTCGATCTGCTGGAAATGCCCCTACTTATACAACCCAAAATGCCATTAGCCTTCTTGGCAACAAGGGCACACTGTTGACTCATATTCAGCTTTTCGTCCACCGTAACCCCTAGGTCCTTTTCTGCAGAACTGCTGCCCAGCCATTCGGTCCCTAGTCTGTAGCAGTGCATGGGATTCTTCCGTCCTAAGTGCAGGACTCTGCACTTGTCCTTGTTGAACCTCATCATATTTCTTTTGGCCCAATCCTCTAATTTGTCTAGGTCCCTCTGTATCCTATCCCTACCCTCCAGCGTATCAACCACTCCTCCCAGTTTAGTGTCATCTGCAAACTTGCTAAAGGTGCAGTCCACACCATCCTCCAGATCGTTAATGAAGATATTGAACAAAACCGGCCCCAGCACCGACCCTTGGGGCACTCCACTTGATACCGGCTGCCAACTAGACATGGAACCATTGATCACTACCCGTTGAGCCCGACCATCTAGCCAGTTTTCTATCCACCTTACCGTCCATTCATCCAGCCCAGACTTCTTTAACTTGCTGGCAAGAATACTGTGGGAGACTGTATCAAAAGCTTTGCTAAAGTCAAGAAATAGCACATCCACTGCTTTCCCCTCATCCACAGAACCGGTTATCTCATCATAGAAGGCAATTAGGTTAGTCAGGCATGACTTGCCCTTGGTGAATCCATGCTGACTGTTCCTGATCACTTTCCCCTCCTTTAAGTGGTTCAGAATTGATTCCTTGAGGACCTGTTCCATGATTTTTCCAGGGACTGAGGTGAGACTGACTGGCCTGTAGTTCCCTGGATTTTCTTTCTTCCCTTTTTTAAAGATGGGCACTACATTAGCTTTTTTCCAGTCATCCGGGACCTCCCCCGATCGCCATGATTTTTCAAAGATAATAGCCAATGGCTCTGCAATCTCATCGGCCAACTCCTTTAGCACCCTTGGATGCAGCGCATCCGGCCCCATGGACTTGTGCTCGTCCAGCTTTTCTAAATAGTCCCGAACTACTTCTTTCTCCACAGAGAGCTGGTCACCTCCTCCCCATACCGTGCTGCAGAGTGCAGCTGTCTGGGAGCTGACCTTGTCTGTGAAGACAGAGGCAAAAAAAGCATTGAGTACACTAGCTTTCTCCACATCCTCTGTCACTAGGTTCCCTCCCTCATTCAGCAAGGGGCCCACACTTTCCTTGACTTTCTTCTTGTTGCTAACATACCTGAAGAAACCCTTCTTGTTACTCCTAACATCTCCGGCTAGCTGCAACTCCAAGTGTGATTTGGCCTTCCTAATTTCACACCTGCATGCCTGAGCAATACTTTTATACTCCTCCCTGGTTATTTGTCCAATCTTCCACTTCTTGTAAGCTGTTTTTTTGTGTTTAAGACGAGCAAGGATTTCACTGTTAAGCCAAGCTGGTCACCTGCCATATTTACTTTTCTTCCTACACATCGGGATGGTTTGTTCCTGCAACCTCAATAAGGATTCTTTAAAAAACAGCCAGCTTTCCTCGACTCCTTTCCCTGTCATGTTATTCTCCTAGGAGACCTTGCCCATCAGTTCCCTGAGGGAGTCGAAGTCTGCTTTTCTGAAGTCCAGGGTCTCTGTTCTACTGCTCTCCTTTCTTCCTTGTGTCAGGATCCTGAACTCGACCATCTCATGGTCACTGCCTCCCAGGTTCCCATCCACTATTGCTTCCTCTACTATTTCTTCCCTGTTTGTGAGCAGCAGGTCAAGAAGAGCTTTTCCCCTAGTTGGTTCCTCCAGCACTTGCACCAGGAAATTGTCCCCTACACTTTCCAGAAACTTCCTGGATTGTCTGTGCACTGCTGTATTGCTCTCCCAGCAGATATCGGGGTGATTAAAGTCACCCATGAGAACCAGGGCCTGTGATCTAGCAACTTCTGTTAGTTGCTGGAAGAAAGCCTCGTCCACCTCATCCCCATTTGCCAACTTCCCCCACTATTAGACCTGCCCTGGTGGTTCTCCTGTATCTTTATCCCACCTTTTAAAGGACCGGCATCCCGCGTTCGCTCCCTAGAGAGAGCAGACGCCTGCTCTCGAGGCCTGTGGTTATCTTCACGCAGGCCTTTAAATTTTACCACCTTGTTTATGCACCACGAGCTTACCAGTGTTTAAAGATTGCAAGCTCCATTTAGCATTTATGACAGCAAACTACTCCAAAGCGTATAGGGAAAGGGGGGTGGGGGGAGAAGACAAGCAAGCAGCGATAACATGCCTACGCTGCAACAAACATTCCAGCTTCTTAAACGCTCTGAACCAGTGCAAAAATACTAGTTACAAATTCCCCTTTGCCCATCGTCTGCAAATCCACTAGCTGGCTGCAATTGGCTATAATTGTCTGTCTCCGGTCCCTAATCCCCCAGAACACGGTTTGTCCAGTAGGCAGGAATCTAAAGAGCAGAATAAAGTTCTCAGGTTTCATCTCACAGGTGTTTTTCTGAGCCCTGAGCCGTGCTGTTCTCAGTGATACGGCTCATGAACCGTGGCAGGGAGAGAGGGTTGGATTTATAGCACTCCACTGAGGATAATGAGAGGAGATATTTACAGGAGCGGTGTGACAAACACGGAGTGAGGGAATGGAGATGAACAATATTGGCCTCTCTGACACGGGGGATTTGGCGAGCTGGTGACTTCCCACTGCCTTCTGATCCTCGAGTGCGCCTGCAGCTCTTGGTTTAGAGCAATATTGGTTGTTACTCATAATACTTTGCATTTATATGGCATCATTCATAAGGATCTCGTAATGTTAGATGAGGGATGGTCTTGTGGTTAGACCCAGGTGTAGGACTCAGGGGATCTGGCTGAATTCCCAGCTCTGTTACTGACTGTAGATGTGCGGACTCACCCCTGCGGCGCCTCCTGCTGGTGACTTCTGGGAATTAGCTCGGTTCCAGCTCCGGAGCGCCCTCTGCAGGCTGGTGATCCGCCTGTCCTCTGGCCCCCGTGTCCCTCCCTGGACCTGGTGCCCTTTTACATGGGATGCTGCCCCCTGGCAGTAACCCTTCTCTCAGGGTCTCCCCTCCCCGGGGAACCCCCACCCTCTATCCCCACCTTGCCTCAGTGTATGGCTACTGCCAGTCATTGTCTAGCCCCGAGCCCTGGGGCAGACTGCAGTATCAGCCTACTCATCTCTGGCAAGATTGGGTTTGGACCTGCTGCCTTGGCCTACCCCTGGGCTGCCCTCTGCAACCCCCAGTACCTGTTGGCCCAATGCTAGGCCGCAGCCTGGGGCTTTCCAGGCAGGAGCTCCCCAGCTCCTCTGCCTTTCCCCAGCCCTGCTTCACTCAGGTTCCCTGTCTCTAGCTCCCTGCAGCCAGGCCCTTCTCCCTCTTCAGGCAGAGGAAGACTGACTGACTGGGCTTCTGTCTCACTGCCTCTTATAGGGGCCAGCTGGGCCTGATTGGGGCATGGCCACAGCTGAGCCTGCTTTCCCCCAATCAGCCCAGGCTTCTTGCCCCAGCCACAGCCCCGCTCCAGGGTTGTTTTAAGCCTTTCAGGGCAGGAGCCGGGTAAGCACCCGGCTACACTGACTCACAGTGTGACATGGGCAAGTCGCTTTAATCTCTCTCTGCCTCAGTTCCTCATCTGTAAAATGGGGATAACCCATCCTGTCTCGCTTTTCAGGGCAGGGACTGTCTCTGTGTTTTGGCAGTGCCTAGCACAATGGGCCCTCTAGGCTGCTATATACAAATAAAAGTAATTTTACACTGTGGTACAAAGTGAAATGACTCTCCAAAATTCACACAGCAAATCAGTGGCAATGCACTGGAGCCCAAGCCTGCCGACTCCCCTGCTCTGACCACTGGACCATGCTACCTAGGGCCGAGTGGAAAAAGATTTTATTGACCTCTGAGAATATTTGACAGTTTGAATTTTTTTTTCCCATCCTGAATCAGGACGAAAAGTCAAAATGTCAAAAATGTTCACAAACCAACAATAAAAAAACCCCAGTTGGTTCAGGTCATCGTGTTTCAAAAATTTCCCAATGTTTTGTTCCACTTTTGCCTTTCTAAAAAAGAAACCATTCTTAAATGTAAGCTAAGTTAGTTTTTTAAATGAAAAATTGTTCTGAAACAAAACCCAAGAACTGTTCATTTCGAAAGAGCGAAAGTGAACTTTGGTCCTCACTTTTTGAAGTTTAAAAAAAAAAAAAGTTAAATTCCTGACCAGCGGGGATGCTACCCCACACTCAGAATGTGCATTGCAAATATATCGATGATCCCAAAGCAGAATATCAAGTTACAATTGATGCCCGTTATTTCCCTTGTACAGGTAATAGCATTCAAACCTAGGAACTTCAGTGCCAACTTCTTTCATTTAAGTTAAAGGAGCACCTCTGTTAACTGATAGCTGTAGTAGGCTATTATCCTCTTATTTAGACTAACCACTAGAAAGAGAATGACCCACGTTTTGTTTGTTACATTACATTGGCCCATCCATGCAATATTTGGGCTGTAAAAAGGACAGCATTGACCGGTTTGCAAATGAAAGAGCTGTTCCCATTGGAATGGAACAAAGCAGCATGTAGAAATGTTTCCTTTGGCCTGAGGCTCTGCAAAACCTTGTTCCTACAGAATCTAAACGTTCAGGCGATGTCCTTTAAGTGATACTTTCAGGGCAGGTTCTTCCCCCTTTGTCGGGGAGGAGAGAACGTTCTTGCACAGCTCAGGGGAGAGATGTTAGAAGTGTGCTGGGCATGGTTGATGGCTCACCGCTGAGTTGGAGGTGGGCTGTGAATTTTGGCATCATGCAAGAGATTGATAGAGGGTCACCAGAGTCATTTAACAGCAGCACCCGACAGTGCCACAGGCTGTGCGTAGGGGGCTGCTGCCAGCACGTACACACGTACGTGTGTGTGTGTGTGCGCGCACACACCAACACTGTCTGATCTCAGGGTGAAGGATGGAGGGGGGCAGCTGATTGAGAGGAGAGACCGTTTTGACTCTGAAACAAACCAAGATCTTTTGCTCTCAAAGGAAAGACATTTTTGTCAGGGAGAGAGGATGAAGGGTCAACTTAAGTGCTTCCTTTTCCCTTGTTTGCTGGGCTGAGTCCTTCTCAGGCATGTAGAGAGCCTGTTGCTCAGGAGGCCCGGCTGTGGTGTCTCGACTGAGGCTGCCTCTACCCTGCAGCTGGGAGGTGTAAATCCTAGTGTGGGGAGACGTGCCCACAAATAGCGGTGTGGCCCCAGCGGCGCGGGCACGCACTGGTTCAAGCAGAGTTAGCGTGTGTACGCCTGCCCCAGCTGGGAATTACCCCTCCCAGCCCCAGGGTGTAGAGAACCCCTGCTTACTCTGATGCTGCTGGTGGAGTGGGATGGGGCATAGGGTGGAGGTGGGTCAGTGAGGTGAAATCCACCTCCTCCCCCCGCTCCAGCCAATGCAAACTCGGTTCCTTGACGCTGAAGAGCACCTTGTGCCATGCACTGAGCCGTGGGCTTCAAGTTCAAGGACATGGAAGATGCATAATTCATGATTTCCTTTTGCCTCCGCTGTCTGTCGTCTCCCTAAACCCGGCCGAGCTACGGAAGGGACGTCTGGCTATGCTGCAAAAACCTCCCCTCATTTTAGCCCCCAGCTCCCCATCTTGGTTTTGTTTTTTGGTGTTTTTTTTTACATCCTATTAGACTATTTAGGTTTTTTTTGAAGACCAGTAAAAGAAGAGCCAGGAGTCTGGGAGGGGCAGGCAACAGGGAGCGGCACATGAGCATTAGACACAACCATATGTTCCACTTTCCGCGCTAAATGCTTTTCCTTGTTTCTGTGTGAAAGGAAAAGCTAAGCACTCTCGTAGCCTGTGCAGGGGACTAGCTGCTGATTGATATCCTGGCTGGAAGCCAGGTCGTGCTAAAGCTGGCGTCCTTCTGCTTTACTGATTTCTGGGGAACCCACTGGAGGCAGCTAAGAAAACTTCATGTAGTGAGAGGTGGCTGAACGACCCCACCCAGCGCTGGCTGCTTGGTGGGATGCAATGATCATTGCAATCCATTGGCTGCCTGGGGGCCCATGTGACAAGAGTCAGGGGGTCTGGCCAGCGCCTGACGGCTAGGAGACGGCATCACCGTGATCGCAGCCAACGTTGGCCCAGACTCGGGCCCCTTGGTTGGCAGCCTCAGCAGAGAGCCCACAGGCTGGGTGAGCAATGGGCACTGATCAGTGTTTCCTTTACAGCTGGGTAACGTTTATCGTCCAAAACATCCCCCCCCCCCGCCCTGAAAAACGTAGATTCGGTTTGAACAAAACGTTTCATGAATTTGTGTTGAATTTGCTGAGTTGGTTCCACTGGCTAAAACAACAACAAATCAGACAAAAATTGAAATGTTTCATTTTGACATATTTGAAACAACCAGCCTCTGGTTTCCTCGGGCTGGGACCTGCTCACGTGGCAGTGAAGATGCAGGTAAAATCACCCGGTGCTGATAATCCTCCGACATCATCCCACAATTACCCCTGAAAGAACAGACCCGTTCTCCCAACACAGCTGACTGGGAACGAATCCTAGCGTGTGTCCACACACGGCAGCGTGTGCCTGCAGACGCACACGGGCAAGCGCAGGCCCACACAGTGAGCCGGGTAGGGATGTTCACACCTAGGCTAGTCTCACCCACCCAGGTTAACTGAGCAGTGAAGACAGGCCCCGGCGGCTGCCTTGAAGAGCACCGGTGAAGAATGTGTGTCTCCCACTTTGCGTGGGCCATTGCTGTGTGGGACCGCTCTCCTTGGCCGATGGTGATGTCACTCCAGAACGTGTCGCGTGGAGGGGAGGTGCCTCACTGGTCTCATTCTGGGCACAGGCCTTGAGCAGCTGTGGTTGCGTTGGGTGTTTGTGGGGGCGCGTCGTCAGACAGGCCGCTCGGCCTACCTGCTAATGCCACCCGGAGGCTGAGAGATGCCCAGGACGCGTGTTCTATAACGAGTGTTGAGCTCTATCACTCTAGCCGCATCTGTCCCTGAAGTCCGTAACCGAGGCAGAAGGTGAAGTCCCACTGGGCTCCCTGGTGACGTAGCGCATGGCTGACGTGCTGCTCTGCAACGTGAGGGACCTGGTTTCAATCCCCAGCTCCCAACCTCTTGCCCCGCTCTGCTGCCGGCGGCCTGGAGAGGCCGGGGAGAAGGAAGCGGGGAGCTCAGCGGCTGGAGAGTGCTGCAGGTTCCTAGCCGACGCCGGGGCTGATTCAGACGTGAGGGCAATGGACTCGGACGCAGGTTCAGTCCTCAGCTGGTAGGATACAAGGATGGGTGTGGGGGAGACTAGAAGTGTGTGTGTGGGGGGGGGAGGGTTCCAGCCCAGGTGGGATTAAAGCAAGAGGGAAAACAAGGGGCTTCCCTATGGCTCCATACCATGGGAGAACCTGGGCACCAGCTGGGGCTACACCCCCATTTTCAGACACGATCATTGTGGTCCAAGCTTTAAACAGCGGCATCCATTGGTCAAAATGAATCCAGCAAAGGGGTGTGACACTCGCCCCATTCCCCTGCCCGTACGCACGCACACATCAACCCCGCGGTATCTGCAGTAGCTGTTGCTCAGACCTCAGTGCCAGCTAGACTTTCCAGCTGTCTAATAGACAGAGCTGAAAGACCAATCACTTTACCTACAGCCATTGTCCTCAAGGCCCTTAGTGATTTAAAAGCTCATCCTGGTTTGGATTGGACGGTGTCCAACGCAGCGCTGTGTTCCCAGGCGAGGGGATTAAAGATGCTGAGGTACCTCTCCCTGTTACTCCTTCTGGCGTAAGGTCAAGGGATGAATTATGCATGGCCGCGCTTCAGCCTTCAGCCTTTTTTTTCCCCCGAAGGCCACGGTGGGATTTTTTTTTTTCCTCAGCGTGTGAATTGACAAGGGAATGCTGCTAAGGATCCGCACCGAAGTCCCGACTGGATGACGGGATTCCTGTTGGGGAACAGAGAGGAGAGGTCAAATGCAGGCGAACTTGGAGGGTCCCTGAAAGCCTGTGGAACCTGCTTGTGCTTAAAGGGGAAGAAATTGAGAATTTCATCCCGGTTCTGATTCATTTCTTCTTCTGCCACAGGCCCCAAAGCCAACTTGAAGAGCTGTTCCCTGAAGCTACATGGACGGAGCAAAGCTGCAAGACCCAGTGTCATGCAGAGGTTACTTGCCAGATGGATCCCAGCTCCTGTTTCTATTGCTTGGAAACATCGGGTTTGAATTCAGATTCCATACAGTAGGCTTGTTCCCTCCTTGGCATTTTGAGACGCTTGGAATTAGCCTGGGAATGATTTGCTGCTCCTGCCACCGCAAGTCCCCTGGAAGACATTTTGAAAACACGCAAATCGCTTTCCATGCAAGAATGGCTTCCCCCTGCCATGGAAATACGGCCACTCACTGGGAGGCACCCAGCATCTATTCAGCAGCACGCATTGGTGGCGCCCAGCAGTTTGGGACAGGAAGTGCAGAGCTGGGAGTGTAGGGAAGCAGCAGACGGTTGCCCAAAGTAGATTTTGTTCTTTCCAAGGGCAGCAGGGCTGCTGTGAGCTGCTTTTTGCCAGGAGTACCTAGGATCTTAATTACCACATGCCCACCCTAGAAGTCTCAGATGGCAAAGGCCTGTGAGATTCGTGCTTCTCAACCTGTCACCTACCGTGACCCTCTTCACTCCCATTGAGCTGGGATCTAGCCAAGCTCCTTCACCCCATTTAAGCACCATGGGATAGGTGGGACGGTACCCGAGAACCCATGCGTTAGAGCATCCGCTCCCCTCTCCCTGCCCCTGCGCGACTGTTCCCTACATGGCGCTCGAAGTGTTTTATCCCCGACTGTCCCGAGCGGCGGGGCTGTCAGCGCTCCCTCTGGGAGCCCGGTCTAGCGCAAACCAGCTCAGATCTGGCGTCTCCTCCATTCGAGCCACAGCCATGGCTTGTTTCCTGCAGACCCAGCGAGAGGCCCACGAGGAGTTCGTGTGGGGATAACAGGGTGTGCGAGGGGAAGATGAACCCTTAAATGGATTAACACCCCAGGCAGCTGATATCAGTGCAAGGAGACCGGCCTTGTTAAATAGAGCTATATTCCTTGCTTTCCTCCTGCCACCATTAACACACGGGCCGCACAGTCACAAGAACAGTGTACTACCTAGCTCTCTGGCCTACTTCAGTTCTCCTCCTTTCCATCCTGGGAACCCCTTTTCCACACTGGAACCTTTCTCCCATCCAGCCGGAACCCTCCCTCCCATGTAGCAACTTCCCGTAGCAACCCCCTGACATCTGTGTCGTGATCTTCCCGGGATCCTCCCGGTGGAGAAGCTCAGTGGATGCTGCTTCTCCACCAAGCGATGCCTCCCTCCCCCACACCTTGTTCCTTTTTTTTTGTGTCTCTGCTGAACCCATCACGTGAAATCACTGTGCGGCTGAGGCAGCTGTAATGGAGTATTTAATTCCATCATCATTCGTTTGTGTCAGACACCGCAGCACCTGTCTTCAGGGTTTTTTTTTTTTTTTGTAATGGTATTTTTAGGTTGCTACATTCTCCTGTTCTGCCTCTGAAACAAATGCCTCTCATCTGCGACTGGGTTTGTGTGTACGATAGCCGCGGGGAGGCTTGTCAAGATCTTTCTTGATCATGCCTGGATGCTGATGTGGTTCCGCGTGAACTCCGTGTCCTATTTAAGGTATACATTGGATGCATGCCTAGCGAATGCAGTGCAGCTCTGGATTTTCCACCTGGGCAGTGGAGACGGGGCTGCCAGAGCTGACCCTTGTCTCACACCTCCTATGCAGCATAGACAATTCCTCACACCCTCTTCCAGCAGTCCCGTAATGTCCCCTGCACGTACCCCTCCAAAAATATCCAAAGAAAAGGCTACTCCCCCAGCCAAAGAATCCATCCCAGGTATTACACAGAGCCCAGCACATCCTGGGGGCGGGACTTTGGGAGTGATGAAGACATGACCCCTAATGCTCCTGGGTTAGGGACAGTGACTCAGTATTGAGAAGCTGTCCTGCCACCTGGGATGGATGGGAACATGGGGAGCGGCGCGAGCTATTTGAGCAGGGGAGGGTACCCTGCAAGGCAGCAAGATGGCTGGTGCAAGGCCGGGTGCCGCCACACCTGTGGCATACACCGCTTGCTCCTCTTGCAGGGTTTCTTTTGTTAACCCACCCTCCCCCAGCTCACTGCATTTTGACTTAAGGCTAGTCAGTTCAGGGAAAGCCCAAGAGGTAGAATCCCAGTTTTAGAAACCATGGCTGCGGGATGGGCTCTGAGAAGGCATTGTGGGTGAAATGATCTCATTGGCAAAGCTACCTCCAGCTGCTAGATGGGGAAGGATGTTTCTCCAAACATCTGGCAGGTGGGGCTATTTTCACGCCCAGAGCTGAGCTGAACGTCTGTGCCGTCTCATCCAGATTTTCCCACATCTGAACTGCTTATGGTGTATTGAGCACTGTACTGGAATGGCAAGCTATCACTTTGAATGGAGGGGGAGGTGCTCCTGGTCCTGCCTGCAGGCAGGGGGCTCTGTAGCAAAGCATGCAATCTGAGTCAGTATGGAAAGAGCCAGCTTAAAGCAAGGCCGATTGAGGCGTGCCTTGTTGTGTTAGGGAGCAGCCTGCTTTGTCTCTCTCTGGTTTTGGTTCTTCTGTGCTATCGTTCAACATACGCTGCAGCCTTCTAGCCAGAATCTTTTTGTTTTTATCTGTTGTCTCTGGGCGTGCGCTGTGAATGCTTTTCTGTCAAATCTCAATGAAATACGGAAACCTCAAGATTGGCTTGAAGATATTTCGCACAGCCCCAGAGCTGAACTAGGTCCGGGGCCACAACTCCCACCCAGCCAATTGACCTGCTTACACCAATGGCCACATTTGGCCCCTTGTCTAGATGCGGCCTGATTGCTCATTACGCTTTCCACGTTAACGAGGCTTTGATTTTGTATGCAGTGCAGAAAAGGTGACTCACCCGCTCTCAGGCAGTCAGACCTTGTAATCTCAGGTACTTAATACACAGCTTGTTGGAGTGCTACCTAGCGCTGCGCCTCCTCATTAGCTTACATTTAGAAGGTCATTTGGTATTAGCAATTAATGACCTGTTTCAGAAAACTAATCCCGTTTTCTACTGAGCCTCCATGCCTTTCAGGCCTTTCAAGAAAAGCTGCTGCATCTGACGTGCAGCATGTTGGAACATCTTCCCACTGAGATGAAGCTCGGCACGGTGCCTTCCCGCTCAGCGGGTGGACGAGTAAGATTGCCCCCTCTGTATCTTACCTGCCTGTGTGTCACAAGGATCATGGATTCCTGATGGAGTCTGGGATGCAGAAATTGTTGCTAGGTAGAGGACTGCGCTTCCTGGTTACTTCCTTAAATTGCCACCGGCTTCAGTTGCTTTTCATTTTCAGGCTCTGCGTCCTTACAAGAAGCAGCAGTTTTGTGACAAGCTAAATCTGTGCCTGGATGCGGCAGTGACTTGTAATAAAAGTGAGAGAGAAGATAGAGGAGCAAGAATCTTGGGCAGCATAGTAGAAGCGCAGGGCTTGCTAATTCCTTCATATTCAGTGGATTTTAGTGCCAGTCTCATTGGCAGCCCCGGAGACACCCAGTCACACTCCAGAATGAACACTGTGAACATAGTGGCATTATGAGCCTCCCCAGCCAGCCCTGGCCACTGGGGGAGATAAGTGTGAAGAGACACATCTGCAGATATCTGAGGTGTGTAAACGTGATCGAGGCGACTGGGGGAAACATGCCCAGGCATAGCTAGGTGCAACAGGGTGAAATTGAGGGGAAATGTAAGCTGAGCGGCTGGAAGGAACGCTGAGGTGTAATGGGCCTGGAGGAGAATTGCCCATGGAAAGTGTTGGAAGACCCATTGTCTAGAGATTGCAGCAACTCAGGGCATGCCAGCTGGGGTATTGAAAACTAGACGCTGTACTAGAGATGGGGCAGTAGGTAACAATCCTGTCCTGGCAGGGAACTGGGCTGGATGGGACCTGATGGATTCCCACCTCTCAACCCTTGGAGTTTATGTCCCTTAGCTCCTTGGAGGGGTTCGAGAACTTTAGTCTCCATGGCCCATGCAGCCCTTGGCCTCGCTGCTGAGACTACCAGCTGTGTGTGTGTGTGTGTGTGTGTGTGTGAGGTGCAGCTAGTGCCAGGGACAACCGTGTGTTTTGCAATGTGGACACTTGTTCACTGGACACTAGAAGGAGACCCACCGAATAACTTCACCCGGGCCACTGAAGAGCTATTGTCTGTGCCAACCTGGGGAGGGCCAAAGGAGACGAGCTTCCTGCTCCATCTCTTGAGCTCTCTGATCCCCTATCCAAGAGGCCAGGTGGGGATGGAGAGATGTTTATAGCTCCAAGCACTGGCAAAAAGTCTCCCCATCCTGGCTCCCCATGTCTCCCCGTTTCCAGCAGGGAGCCTGGGCATGCAGCAGCCACTGCCCTCCCGTAATGCAATGCCCCAGCTCTGTTCCATCTCCTTCGCCTCCCCAGCCTTATGGCTCCGGAAGTGTGTTGCTCCCAGCCAGCCTAGGATGAACGTGCGCTTGTGGCACGCTCCGCGCTGCCGCCAGCTCGGCTGCGATGATTCAAACTCAGTGGCCCAAATTCTTTCTAAATCAATCAGCGTCCCCCAGCACTTTGCCATAGCACCAGCAAACAAGCATCCACACAATGAATAAGGTGAGACCGGAGGAGGTGCGGAGGAATAGAAAGGTGGAGACTAGCTGTGATGCGCGCACATGCAGTGTCCTTCACAGCTGCCAGGGGACGAGCACAAGAGCCCTAAGTAAGAGGTAGGGTGGCCAGTGATTTGCAAACTAGCCTTGGACTTGGGTGATCTGGGTTCAGGTAGCTCTGCACAGGGTCCCTGTGCAACCTCGGGCAAGTTACTTAGCCGCCCCATGCCTCGGTTTCCCCATCTGTAAAATGGGGATAAAAGCACTGCCCGGCCTCACAGGGAGGATCAATACATAAGACTGTGAGTGGCTCAGATTCTAAGGTAATGGGGCTGTTTCATTAGCAGGGCACAGCTGGGTTTCCACTAGGAAACACTGGATGGATGGCTTGCTCTGATATTTGTCTGTTCTCTGGTGGACGTGCCCTGTCAACGTGGGGAGGTAGGGCTGGGTTGGGAGTCCTGCCCCACCTCCCCTTTCAGCCTGTGCTCCCAGTTTGGCTGGCCAGTTCCCCACCTCTGAACCAGCGAGGAGACAGAGCACATTTGGCGTGGACGTTCCGGGTGGGGATGGAGCTCAGACCGGCCATAAGCAAGGAGGTGGATGGCTCCGAGGAGGTGGGAAGGGAATCATAGAATATCAGGGTTGGAAGGGACCTCAGGAGGTATCTAGTCCAACTCTGCTCAAAGCAGGACCAAACCCAACTAAATCATCCCAGCCAGGGCTTTGTCAAGCCTGACCTTAAAAACCTCTAAGGAAGGAGATTCCACCACCCCCCTAGGGAACCCATTCCAGTGCTTCACCACCCTCCTAGTGAAATAGTGTTTCCTAATATCCTACCTAAACCTCCCTCACTGCAACTTGAGATCATTACTCCTTGTTCTGTCATCTGGTACCATTGAGAACAGCTGAGCTCCATCCTCTTTGGAACCCCCTTTCAGGTAGTTGAAAGCAGCTATCAAATCCCCCCTCATTCTTCTCTTCTGCAGACTAAACAATCCCAGTTCCCTCAGCCACTCCTCATAAGTCACGTGCTCCAGCCCCCTAATCATTTTTGTTGCCCTCCCCTGGACTCTCTCCAATTTGTCCACATCCCTTCTGTAGTGGGGGGGGGGGCCATTGCTGGACGCAATACTCCAGATGTGGCCTCACCAGTGCCGAATAGAGGGGAATAATCTCGATCTGCTGGCAATGCTCCTACTAATGCAGCCCAATATGCCATTAGCCTTCTTGGCAACAAGCTCACACTGCTGACTCATATCCAGCTTCTCATCCATTGTAATCCCCAGGTCCTTTTCTGCAGAAGTGCTGCTTAGCCAGTCGGTCCCCAGCCTGTAGCAGTGCATGGGATTCTCCCATTCTAAGGGTAGGACTCTCTGCACTTGTCCTTGTTGAACCTCATCAGATTTCTTTTGGCCCAATCCTCCAATTTGTCTAGGTCACTCTGGACCCTATCCCTACCCTCCAGCATACCTACCTCTCCCCCCCCCCCCCAGCTTAGTGTCATCCGTGAACTTGCTAATGCCCTCTGCGAATGTGCAGGAGACTCTCTGCATGCTGGAGGGGATGGTGATCCTGCTGGAGGCAAAGGGGGATGCTTAGGAGCTTGGAAGAAGGAGAATGCCAGATCATGGGCACTTCTGTGGAGCGACTCTTTAAGCAGAGAGAGGTCTGGTAACCCTTGAGGTTTGAGTGGGTTGGGAATCTGAATTTCACAGCTGATCTTCAGCTCCATATTGGGCCAAGCTGGAGCCCCAGATCCCGCCAGCCCTAAACCTTTCGGATGTTAGAAAGCCGGATTCAGCTCTGAATTTTGAGGCTATCTGGGGGGTCGTGATGCTGGCAGACCTGATGCCAGCTCATGCCAAGGCCCCAGGCCTCACTGAACACTGATAAATGCATGGCTGGAAACCAGTCTGGTTCTTGGTGTGTTAGTGTCGTTAAAATAGAGATGAGAGTTATAAGAGTGTGTTCGATGCTTAGACTTTATGGAATGCTTGCAGGATGCTGCCTGCATTAATCCTCCTTATAATAGCTGTATCCCAAGTTAGAAGGG
The DNA here is from genome assembly GCF_016161935.1 of Mauremys reevesii. NCBI lineage: Eukaryota > Metazoa > Chordata > Testudines > Geoemydidae > Mauremys > Mauremys reevesii. The sequence continues at coordinate 4,546,036 of NC_052643.1, forward strand.
GATGTTTAAATGTTTGCTAAACTGTAAATCCCCCCTTCCAGTCAGGGGCGAAGCATAACCGAGTCTGACATGCTAGTTTACCCCAGGAGGTGTTATCGCCTCTCCCAACAAAAGAAGGTCTGTAGACATCTCAGAAGCCATTGTGGACAAAAGGCTTTGTTGCTGGCTTCCACCACGTCACTGAAGAGGGTACTGCAGGGGGAAGGGCATAAAAAATGCCTGTTAAGGAGAAATTATTATCCCTTTGCGGCTTGAACCATAAGGGGTGAAGATTTTAGCGGTTCCCCAGCTGTTTAGCTTGGGTTAGCCACACAAAACTTGCACATTCTAGCAGCTGCTCTCATCTTTTGGAACCTAAGACGGTATCTCATTTGTGACGTGTTTCAACCTTGCAAATAACTCACCTCTTGTCTTAGTTAATAAACCTTTACTTGGTCTGTTACAGGATTGGCCACAAGCATGGCCTTTGGTGAGAGTCTTGGGTGCACTTCACCTGGGGTGAGTGAGTGGTGCCTTGGGACTGGGAGTAACCTGAATAGTATTGTGATTTTTGGTGTAAGAGACCATCTGTCTCAAAGGCAGGCTTGCCTGGGTGGCAGGACAGACCAAAGTACCCAGGGGTACTGTCTCTGGTTCCCTATTAAGGCTGTGATCGTGCCTGAGGAGTTCACACATGTTACTTGATTGGTGAATCTACGTCTAGAGAACACAACCAGTTTGAAGTTCGTGCCCTGTTTCGTGACAGTCTGTCCTGAGGTTGGCACCCAAGGAGGGGATCTCTGATTCCCAGGGGAAAGCACTAGGGAGCTGAGTCTGGATTCAGCTTGGGAAGCCGGACTTGAGCTGAAAACCTTGGAGTGAGAAAATCAAGACACTGTACTATATTTTAGTGCTCTGTTCTCCTTCCTCTTAATTTGGCTCCTGCTTGCTTTGGGGTCCATCTACAGCAGCAAAACCGCTGTTTGCTGACAATGGGAGGTCTCTGTCTTCATTGTGATATGCTTGCAACGTGTGACTCCACGCTCTAGTGGCTGGCCCACAGAGAGGATAACAGCCTACTAGTATTACTAGATCATGGAGCTACTGCTTTAGCTCAGGTGGTGGAGGGCTGTGCTTTGATGCTGAATGTTCTGGGCTCAAACCTTCTGGTGGTAGGTACCAGGACTTGGTGCACGAGCAATGGGTCATTTTCCTAGTTCATATGGGATTTTTCTTCTCTCTCTGTGTGTCTGACTTCCAAGCAACATGAGAAGTTGAACAGTCCCCAAATGCCCTACCACGAGGCTGGAATTGGCTTGCTCTGGGATCAGGCTCATCTGGATACGCTCCTCCCGTGTTGCAGAACAAGGGAGGGAAATTAGGACTCTGATACCTTTTCGCTATACGGCCCACGTGCCCCTGCCAGCACTGCATGCCCCCTTCTCCCGCCCTGCACCCCTTGCAGAATCTTTCCTGATTGAAATTCCAGCATATGCAGAGCACAGCTGGCCAGCCCTGCCTGCTCCGCTCCAGCTCTCGCTCTCCGCATCTGGCACGTGTCTCTCTGATCTGGAAGATTTACATGGCAGAGCTGCCTGGTAGCCTGAGCCTCGGAGCCGGATAGGCTAATGCCGGAGACACAACATGCTGTGCCCTCCAGCCGCTCACAAAGTGAAGGCTAGCATGGTCCCTGACTTTGGCAGCTTCCGTGTGCCTGGCTGTTGCAGCGGGGGAGGGAGATGTTTCATTCACAAGTTTGTGACGCTGAATGCAGCTTACATTGAACAAGTGAAACTTTTATTCAACCCTGTGCATGGCTCTACCCAGGGGGCTGACTCCCCACCTTCCCTGTTCCGCTCTCTCTCCAGGGAACATTGGTCCTAATATCGAACCTAAACCTCCCTTGCTGCAGGTTAAGCCCATCACTGCTTGTGTCCTACCTTCGGTGGGCATGGAGAACAATAGATCACCATCTTCTTTACATATTTAAAGATGTAGCCGACGCCTCCTCTCCCCCCAGTCTTCTTTTCTCAAGACTAAACATGCTCAGTTTTTTTTTTTTTAAAACCTTTCTTCGTAGCTCAAGTATCAGAGGAGTAGCCGTGTTAGTCTGGATCTTTCGTAGCTCAAGTTTTCTAAATCTTTGGGGTCATCTTTGTTGATTGCAACATGCAGCAACTTGCAATATGTTGCACTAGGGAGCTGGATGAATGCACATAAAAATAGCAGAAGAAGAGAGATTGGTGACTCTCCTGACTTTTTTTTGCATGGCTCAGGGCCTGACTCAGCCTGATATTTAATCATGGGCCTGGGACGAAGTATCATAGTGAATCGGGGACCAAATTCGGTGGTTCTTTCTGACGTTCCATTTCGCGCTCTGACTGTAAAGAGGCTCTTGCTTTTCCCTGAGGCCTCCCAGAACAGGTCAGACTGGCGCCAGCTGTCATAGTCAGCCCTGGGGTGTTTTCACACCTCTTTGAGAAGCCCGTTAGAGGCATGACATGGGCCGTGGCCAGCTTCCTACGGTGCTCTGCTTTACCACGGTCCAGAGGGGAACGGGAATGGAACTGTGTTGACAAGGGCCTTGGAAGGCTGGGTCTGAGTGGCAGTGGCTGCAGAGTGGAGATTTTGGAGCACTTTCAATGGGCGTTTGTTAATGACACTGCTGCTTAATAGATTGCTGCATTGCTAGCATCTCTCCCGCGCCCTATAATTACTTGCTCTTTAGAGCATTTCAACCCTAACAATAGAAACCCCTGCAAATAATATTCCAATTAGGCACCTGGGCCGCCTCCTCCCATTGCAGAATGATCACTCGGCAGCCGCTAAAGAGGCGTTTAACTTCAGCACCATGTTAAATTCCTGGTCAATTGGCGGAGTCCCAGGGCCATTAGCTCATGTATACATTTGCAGCACAGTCCTCTGCATGCTTCTGTGCTGCCCCGGAAACACCCTGACCCCGACAAGGCTTCAGACCAGGGTTACAGGCAGAACCCCTCCTTTAGAATCATAGAATAGAATATCAAGGTTGGAAGGGACCTCAGGAGGTATCTAGTCCAACCCCCTGCTCAAAGCAGGACCAACCCCCAGGCAGATTTTTGCCCCAGATCCCTAAATGGCCCCCTCAAGGCTTGAACTCACAATCCTGGGTTTAGTAGGCCAATGCTCAAACCGCTGAGCTATCCCCCACTCTGATCCCAAGCTTCCCAGAGACACTCATACATGGAGAGAGGGATAGCTCAGTGGCTTGAGCATTGGCCTGCTAAACCCAGGGTTGTGAGTTCAATCCTTGAGGGGGCCATTTAGGGATCTGGGGCAAAAATCTGCCTGGGGATTGGCCCTGCTTTGAGCAGGGGGTTGGACTAGATACCTCCTGAGGTCCCTTCCAACCCTGAGATTCTGTGATTCTATGTGGCTTCAGAGTGGGGAAGGGGGGAATGATGCCCCTTTAAGATGCTCAAATAATTGTAACAGAGTCCATTCTAGCACTATCGGGGAGAATCTGCCCCCTCCCGTGAACAAACACGACCCTTTGGGACGCTCACGTCCCGTGTTAATGACGGGCCCCGCTTGTAACCGCTGTTACTCACTTGCAGCTGCAGAATGAATCACGCCCCACCACACAAAAGCTCCCATTGTGCTGAAAAGTCATAGCCCCCCCCCTCTCCCCGGGCACCATGGTTTGCAGTGCATTGTCGTGTGATGCACGCCCTGTTCTCACGCGGAGAATAAGAAAGGGTTTGGGAGGAGAGGGGAGGTTACCTGTGCCAGCGCTGGCTCTGCTGAGCAGTGATTGCATCCGCAGATGTTGCCAATGCATCCGGCCCATTCACGAGCTTGTAAGAGAAATACCTGGGTACACACGTGTCCCACTGCTGTGCTCTAGGGGGTAAGGCCACGGGCCTGGGACTCGGAAGCCCTGGGCTGTATTCCCAGCTCTGACAGCCCACTGGGTGACCTTGGGCCTCGTCTGTATAGATTGTAAGCCCTTTGGGGCAGAGACTGCCTTCTACGCTGTGTATGTGCAGTTTCTAGCACAGTAATACTGTAGTTCTCATACAGCACTTTCCATCCGTAGATCTCAAAGCGCTTTACAAAGGAGGTCAGGATCGCTATTACACATTTTACAGATGGGGAAACCGAGGCACACAAAAGCCGGGTGGCTTCCCTGAGGTGGTCCAGCTGGTCAATAGCAGAGCCAAGCCTATAACTCGAGGCTTCTGAATTCCACACGTGTGGTCTCGATGCTAAGCCAGACTGAAATAGAGCCCTGGGCTTAGCCATGGGAATTTTAACCACCCGGCTCAGCTCACGGTTAGATGCACCAGTGCTTATCTATGCTCGTGTTCCTGGATTTGCGGGGCAGCAGGGAGAGATTTAAAGACAAAGACCATCATCGCCCAGGCTTAGGTGTTCAGGGGGACTTAAAACTTCTTCTACCTGAAGGGGGTTGATCTGGAAGGGGGGTGTCCATCATGGCAGCTCAGTTTCCAGGCTTTGCCCAAACTCCGTTGTCCCTGTGCCGCACCCCAGATGCCGGTGCGCTCTGTCTGAAATGCTCCACGGGGCGGTGGTGGTAGGACACTTGGTGCTAGCTGGGCGTTCTCTTTACGGCGTCCTTTCTCTCCTCGGTCCCAGCCTCCCCTGTCAGCTGTGATCTCCATTCCTGGGGCGGGGCTGTGGGCACGTATCCCGGGGAGGAAACCCGCTGGGCTCAGACACGGCACTCCCTGGGCTGCCATGCCAGTGATGGCCCTGCAGCTGTAATTACCAGTAGCGGCTGCTCAGAGATTCCCTCACTGGCACCAGTTGTGGAAATCCCTGTGCCGGAGAACCTGGCCTCGGTAATTGAAGGAAACTATTTTTGACCAGCTCCAGAGGGAGGCCTCTCATTCTTTATCCATCCCAGGAACACCAAGGACCCCCATTGCCCCCAGGTGTGTGGTGCATTCGTTTCATCCCCATAGCTTTTGTAGAGGTGGGAGGAAGAGAGTACAAACTTGATGCCCTTCTGCCACTGACCTTGGGTGAGTGCTCGCTCTGTGCCTCAGTTTCCCTATCAGTAAAACAGGAATCCCATGGGGGATGGGCTTGGACAAGGAAGGCAGCATTAGCCGTCCCTTCTCTGCCCCACTTCTGCCACCTGTCCTGGCAAAGGGCATGAGCGTGCTATGTACCCTTGTGCTACCATGGCTTTGTAATAGCCCTGATCAGGACAGCCATGGCCCAAGGTGGGGTGCGGGGAGTCATGCTGCAAGGTCATAAGCTGGGCTGAATGAGGGGAATAACGTCATTGGCCTGTTTTGGTCACCGCTCCCCTGAACACACTCCTCTGCTGCCACGTGAAGAAGCGATATGCACCCTGCGGGCTGGACTATGGTCTAGTGGTTAGAACATGGAACTACCAGTACGGGCTCTGCCCCTGTGTCGCTCTGCCCTTGGCCAACTCACTTGAGCTCTTGGTGCCTTGCTTTCCCCATCTGTACAATGGGCTTATAACAATAATGGCTCCTGCACGGAGCTGTGGATGGCTGTGAGGCTTAATTAATAGATGGCACATGGCTGGCGATCCCACAGGAGAAACATTATTATTCATTTCCCCTATTTATTTTCTTAACTCTTTCAGCTGATACGGAGATGGTAGCAGGAGAGTGGGGATCAATTCATACCCGGGGGAACTTCCCAACGACGGCCTTGCAATTACGCCACCGATGAACTCTGGGCTCTCATTCCTGCACCGGCGACTCAGTGGGCTGGGCTCCACGGGTCTCTGCTCTGTCACGACAGGGCTGAGTCCTCCCCGTGGCCTGGGGTGGGGCGGGGCTGGTCAGCCCTGGCGTGTTTTCCTGACGCGCAGCAGGCGCGCTCGTCGAAAGCGCTCTTTATCCCGGTGCCTGCACATCAGGTCAGCAAACACGCCGACAGCCTTCGTGTCGAGACGCTGAGCTCCTCTGCAGCCCCTCGTGCCGTTTTCTGGGTGCTTTTATTTTTGTTTTTTTAATAGAAAACCCTTTGAAATGAGTATAGATTTTCCTGGATATTCATTTTGTCTGGATGCTGGGGCGTGTTGTAAATGTTCAGACAGAGCCACGCAATCAAACCAGAGCCAGATTGGAGGATGTATTCGCTTCAAAGCCTAGCGAGAGAATGGGGTTATTCAGCATAAATCCAGGCCCGGTGCAACCATTTAGGTGACCTAGGCGATCACCTAGGGCACTAGGATTTGGGGGGTGGCATTTTCTTTGGCAGCGACCGCGGTGGCCGGATCTTTGGCCGCCCTGGTTGCCGCCGGCATTTAGATGGAGGGAGCTGGGGCAGGGGAGCGCGGGGAGGGCTGCCTGCAGCAAGTGGGGAGGGTGGCACGCAGGGGAATTCCCCGCCCCAGCTCACCCCTGCCCCACCTCCTTCCCGAGCACCCCGTGGCTGCTTCACTTCTCCCGCCTCCCAGGCTTGCGGCGCCAATCAGCTTAGGCGCCGCAAGCCTGGGAGGCGGGAGAAGTGAAGCGGCCACGGCGTGCTCAGGGTGCTCGTGCTTGTGCGCGGAGCAGTGGTGAGCTGGGGCGGGGGCCTCAGGGCAGAGGGTGGGGGTGGGGAGCTGCTGCAAGGGGGGCGCCTCAGGGCAGAGGGAGGGAGCTGCTGCAGGGGGGTGGGCGCCTCAGGGCAGAGGGAGGGAGCTGCCGCGGGGGGGGGAGGGGGCGCCTCAGGGCACAGGAGCATGCGGGGGGAGGGCACAAGGTGGAAGTTTCGCCTAGGGCGCGAAACATCCTTGCACCGGCCCTGCATAAATCAATTATGTATTTTAAGAAAGAGTTCTCCTAATTAACGAATCTGTCGAAATGAAGAAAATTCTAGCAAATGGCAAAGCTACCCCTCTTCTTCCCCCCCCCCTCCTCCCCCCCCCCCCCGGAAAAAAATGTTTGTCATCTACATATTTGCTCTCAGGGGATTGATAATACTGTGGGGTATTGAAATCACAGTCAGAGAGGAGACTTTCCTGCAATCACCTTTCAAATGCCCTGTGATGATGAGGACAATGCAGAGTTCTTTATTGGTGGTCTTCATCCAGAGAACTCAGCGTGCTTAACCACAGTAAGGAAGACGGGCAAACCAATGGTGTAACAAATGCCAACATTTTCAAACCTGGCCTCGGATCCCGGCCGCTTCCATGTTTTGGGCGCCTCGCTTGAAATACACAGAACCTTCCAGTGCCTCGTGAAATGATTGGGAGTCTTTGCAGGGACTTCGGATCAGGTTCCATGTCCTGATGCATCGCAGCGCTTAAGCACGAACTTTATCTTAATACTCCCGATGGGATTCACTCCAGCTAACGGGCAGGGGAGGCAAGAGGCTGTGGAATCTAGACTGATCTGATACAGGCCAGTTGTACGTTTCAGCAACGCACCAAGATGCAGTGGTGATGAGCATGGTGTAAATAAAATAAAGAGTAACTGAAATTATGGTCTTGATGCAGAAATCGTTGGGTGAGGGTTATGCAGGAGGTCAGATTAGATGATCACAATGGTCCCTTCTGGCCTTAACATTGGCTGTCATTTATTTTCATGGATTCATCAAACATTTTCAGCCGTCTTGTCCATTTTTGGATGCATCTGTTTTCAAGGGTCCTTCTTGATATGTTGTGGGCCTGATTTTCGTGGGTGCTGAGCACCGCCAGCTCACAGTTCACAGAGCAAGGGGCTATCATGAGATAACCAAGATCTCCTGACTCTATTTTAGCTGTAGTACAGACATAAGAGCTGCCATTCTGGGTCTGGCCATGGTCCATCTTGCCCAGTATCATGTCTTTGACAGTGGCCCGTACCAGAGCTACAGGGGCAGCATACAGAACGGAGAAATTATGAAGTGATCCATCCCTGTCTTCTATTCCCTGCTTCTGGCAGTCAGAGGGTTGCACCCTTGAGCATCTTGATGGACTTCTCTATAAACTTCTCCAGTTCTTTTTTGAACCCAGTTATTCTTTTGGCCATCACAACATCCAGTGGCAATGAGTTCCACAGGTTAGCTGTGCATTATGTGAAGAAGTGCTTCTGCTTGTTTGAATGAACCCTGCTGCCTGTTAGTTTCAGGGGGTGACCCTTGATTTTCGTACTGTGTGAAAGGGTAATTAACATTTTTCTCCACACCATTCATGATTTTATAGACCTCGATCACTTGGATGGTAACAACTTATTCAGATGAGGCTTTGTTCCATGCACCCTGTGACTGCCCTCCTGCATAGCACAGGCTGTTGAATTGTTGGGGCTGTGTTTCGAGACCGTTCCTTGGCCTTCTCCTTCCACTAGCATCTTGGGAGAAGTTTTATGCCGCTTTCTGCGTGACCCCTTGCCTGTTAGTTTGGCAAAGGTTCTGTTCTTTCTTCTTGTCTCTTCTTCACCGAGAGCTGCAGGCGAAGTATTTTGTTTTCTCGTTGACTATATCTATTTTTTCTTTTTAATCAAATTGTTTTGACTTCTTCCAGCTTCCACGTGCCCCCTCCTCCCAGGCACAGCACAGTGAGAGAAATCAAACGGCGTCAGCAAACTGCCTCCTGAAAGCGTCTTTCATCTCCGGGCACTGAGCGCTCTCTCTCTCATTTGCATAAACTCCTGACCAGCATGAAGAGAGATTTCTCCTCCTCGACGCGCTCTCCATGGCCGACGGAGAGCTTTGGAGATGAAAGGTCCCCCCATGGAAGGGCACAAAGGCGACTCCCCCATGGGGGGTGCAGCTCGGTGGAGAAAAAACATCTTCAAAAGGCCCGTTAGTGGTGAGGGGCCCCCAGGAGAAGTGAGGCTGTGAGGAAGGCGCATTGAGGGGCTCAGTGGATGCTCTGAAGATGTGCTTACCAGGCGACTGGGGCAGGGGAGAAAGCGGGAGTGTAGAAAGATGCCAAGGCAGAAGGTCTCCAAAGAAAGCAGCTTAAAAACTTGGATGTGCAAGATGGCCTGGCATAGCAGGGTCTGACATGGGGAGCACCCTCTGCAAGGCAGATGCTGGAAAGACCTTGCCACAAGGCGGGCAGCGAACTGAGCGTTGATAATTGCTGTGGTGCAGGTCAGCCTCTGAGCTAAGCCTGAACCAAACTCCCAGCTCTGAACCGCCCAGATCTTCGGAGTGTTCCCAATCCAAGTTGCGATCCAGGCCTGACTTCTGCAAATGCTTGTGTCTTGCTAATGGGAGCAAGCCAAAACTATCTTGGGGTGCTATTGCCATTGGCATTGAACCAGCCTCGTCTCCCGGCTGGACTCATGTGTGTGGGGTTCTGCTCTTGAAGGCACCCGTGGATTCATTTCTCACCCCCATGAAGAGGAATTCCAGGAGCTAAATTCCACCTGCCATTGGCATAACTGGTCCCATTTACGTGTAACCCACTCAGTCCCCCTCTGGTGGTGGCAGGGCCATAGGTGGAGCTATGGCCTTGGCTAAGACCTGCATTGTTAAACTCAGGCAGGGTAGAGACATCCACCGCTGGAGCATGCCTCGCTGAGCGGGGCTGGCTTCCATGTCCTAGAGCTGAACCATGGCCCACAGCATCCATCGGGACCCCGGGGCCAAGCTGCGCCGGAGGCCCGCGGTCGTTGGGTGCCTGCTCTGTCTGCAAACAGTGAGGCTCCAGCCCTGGCATGGGGCTTTACTACTCACGGCTGGGGCGCCTCCTTGTGGCTTAGCTGGGGATTAGCTCTCAGCCAGTCTGACACCCCCCGTCCCCCTTTGGTTACTCACCCTGTAGAGAGTCTGTCTGTCTGACTGTCTGTGTGTGTGTGTGTATCTCTCTCTTTCCCTGGCCTCAGTTTCTCTGTCTTTATAACTACGCCCTCTGTCCAGATCTGTAAAATCCTCCCCCTTGCGGGGTAACGGCCCCACTGGAGAACCACTGCCACTCTGTGCCGTTTTCTCAGTGGCCAGTGGGTAGGGTTGCCAATTTTCTAATGCCACAAAACCAAACACCCTAGCCCCGCCCCTTCCTGAGGCCCCGCCCCCGCTTGCTTCATCCCCCCCCCCCCCAGCCCTCCGTCGCTCGCTCTCCCCCACCCTTGCTCACTTTCACCGGGCTGGGGCAGGGGGTGGGGGTGAGGGCTCCAGCTGGAGGGGTGGGTTCTGGGGTGGAGCTAGGGATGAGGGGTTTGGGATGCAGGGGAGGATGGGCTCTGGGCTGGGGGTGCGGGCTCGAGGTGGGGCCAGAAAGGAGGGGCTCGGAGTGGGATGTGGTTGGGGTGCGTGGGAGGTGTGGGGGTGAGGACTCCAGCTTGGGGTGCAGGCTCTGGGGGGGAGCCAGGGATGAGAGGTGTAGGGTGAAGGTGGTGGCTCCGGGCTGGGGTAGGGGTGAGGGCTCTGGGAAGGAGTTTGGGTGACTCTGCGCTGGGGCAGGGGGTTCGGGTGCAAGCTCTGGGGTGGGGCTTCAGATGAGGAGTTTGGGGTGCAGGAGGGGGCTGGAGCAGGGGGTCGGGGTGCAGGGTGGGGTGTGGACTACAGGAGAGAGTTTGAGTGTGGGAGGGGATTCTGGGTTGGGACAGGGGTTGGGGGGTGTGTGGGGTGCGGGGTGAGGGCTCTGGAGGGAGTTTGGGTGTGGGAGGGGAGCTCCCAGGGCCGTTTACCTAGGCTGAGGATCTGGGTCCAAACTTCAGCCCTCGTTGGAGGGTGACCTTAGCCGCCCCCCGCTCTAGAATCACCAGCCCTCCTAGTCTGGGGTCGTATTATTCCCACAGCGTGTGCCAGCCAGACCCCAAACCTCACTGCGGTCTTGGGTTAATCTCAGCTAACGATTCATCCAAACGCACAGTGATAAAAGTCAACACCGAGGAGCCCTTTGAAAATGAATCTCCGATGACGGAATTGGCCGGGAAAGGATAAAACTCCCCATGGCAGCGCGTGGCAAAATCGCAATAGGAAATTAAACTGATCAAATGGATGAGTGCTCTGGAGAGGAGCTGGGTTTTTCCTTTGTGAACGTCAAACCTAACTACACCCGAGGAAAGCCAAAGACCCATTCAAAGAAGCAATACAGGAGGAGAATCAAATTCTCCAGCAATGAGGTTATGGGCCTTCTTAAGCAGTTTGCTTATTAAGTTTCGAGCTGCAAGCGAAGATGCAGCCTGGGTGGTGAGGGGGATTCCTACAGGGATATTAGTCTATCAAACCTAACAAATGAATAGCCGAGCGGCAGCAGATCCCCCATTTCAGAGGCGAGGCTGCGCTCAGCTGGAGCCGGTGTTCCGGTGGGATGAAAGGGAGATTAGTTTAAAAATGAATATTTGACAAACCAGCCCCTATTTATAAACGTTTTCCCTTCTCCAGCTCCTCTGTCTAAAGTGGTAAAGTCCCTGGAGCTTAGGCCAGGCATGTTCTCTCCCCCAATGAATGCGAAGTCCCCCAGCAGTAAAAGGACAGCATAGAGAAGTGGAAAGCTGTGTGATCTCATAAGACAGGGCACTTCCTGGGGGTAAGAAGATGTGGGCTCTAGGCTCAGCTTTGCCTCTGACCTGCTCTGTGACCACCAGCAAGTCACGCCCCCTCTCCGCGCCTCAGTTTCCCCTTGCGTTCTTTGTCAGATGGCATGGTTACACCATACATCATCATCCTAACAGAGCTAGCGTCTGCCATTGAAGGATCTCCAAGCACTTGTCTGTAATGACAGAAGGGCTGTATTAATATCCCAGTTTTACAGGCAGGGAAACTGAGGCACCGAGTGATTAAAGTCATCCTGCTCGAACCAGAGTCTTGAAAGTTAGCCGTCTAAATCCATATTTGAGCGTGAAAAGAATCCCTCTGCAAATCAGGCCTTTTAACTGACTCACACAGGGAGATTCTGGCAGGAGCCAGGGTTTGAGCCCCAGCGTTCCCAGATCCCGTTCCTGGGCTTTAACCACACCTCCTGCGATGACTCTGCTGGAGGGGGGAGGAGGGGATGGGACAAGACTAGGGCCCAGAACCTCAAAGGTATTTAGGTACCTAAAATCAACGGGCAGTAGGTGCCTAGATACCTTTGAGGATGGGGGCTTCGCTCCCTCCCCCCACAAAAAGAGCAGAATGGGCGTTTCTCTCTTTGGGGACCTTATTTTGGATTAAGGAAAAGAACGTGGACTGGAGCCAGCTCCCCTCGTACTTACGCCGATGTCAACGGGCAGCAAGTCCCTTGAAAGCCAATGGGGCAGAAAGAGGGGAACCATCCCCAAATCCCGCCCAAGCAAGAGAGCCCTGGGCCACCCTCAGTAATCGTCTGCAACAGAAATGCAGTGCCCACAGCAGCTGCCTCCGGTGCCTCTCTGGCTCATACACGAGGCGTAGATGGGATTAATGCCCACGAACGCACTGGGTGCCACTTCTCTCTCGCTTCTTGGGCACCCGAGGAAGTGGCTAATGTTCTTCACTGCCCCAGCTCCCCTCTCCCGGGCCGGCAAGGACTGCTCGCACTGGCGGATACTGCACAATCCCGTCCTCTAGCTGGGGAGTTTGGACAGCCTCATGCATTTCACTGAGGCAGCCCTGCCCTGCATGGGGCTTCGATGGATGTGAGCTAAGAAGGGGGGATTTTCCCCTCCCTACTGCTATCTTCTCCTGATGGCAACATGATTCCTCCCCGGCCCCATTGAATCAAAGCAGCTTCTGGATGCCTGGCTTCCCAGGGCCCTTAGAGATGAATGACCCAAACTTGCCTGCTAATGAGTAACTGAGCCCGGCTCCTTGAGACCAACCCTCCTTCCCTAGGCACCTTTGCAAATCCACAGGGACTGGAGCAGGAATTGGCCTCATGGCTTCCCTGGTTACAGGCCAGTGAGGAGAAGCCTTATGGTTTTTCGGGGAGGGAACAGGTTTAATTCAGCTAGTAATTAGTTTTCTGTATAACATCACTTCTCAAAGGTGCTGACACCTGCCCTGCAGCTGGCTTGTGTTTATTCCCTCAGCCACGGAGCTGGGCTTGTTTTCGCTCTGCGGCCCTTGTAAAAAGTCCTGACGAGTTAAACGCAGCACTGCAACCTGCCCGGAGCTGTGCCAGCGCAGTGCTTGGGTGCGTGTGCACGTGTGTGTGTGGGCACAGGCGTGTACGTGTTGTGTGCCCATGGGCAAGAGCTGGGCGAATGTGTAAGCAGACGTGTGTGCGTGCGTGTTTGTCCGTGCATGTAATACATGTGTGCCCATATGCCTGGTCTGTGCACATGCTTCGGTGTGTGGGGACATGGTCCATGCATTTAATACATGCTTGTACGCGTTTCTGTGTGCCTGTGTAATGCATGTGCACCTGTGTGTAATACAGCTGGCACATACATCAGTGCACATGTGAACGCTTGAATGTGTATGTGTGTAATGCACGTGGGTGCACACGCCTATACATGTGTCAGCGCATCAGTGTGCAGTATAAGGTGCTAGTTCAGAGGAGGCCCCCGGCCCCTCCCTGCTGTCCCCCTCCCCTGCAGCCTCAGCTTGCCGTGCCGCCAGCGCTCTGGGTGGCAGGGCTGTGAGCTCCTGCTGGGCAGTGCAGTGGCGTGGCTGGCTCCAGCCAGGTGGCATGGCTACTAGTCCCGCTGCTCTGAGCGGCATGGTAAGGGGGCGGGGAGCAGGGGGGTTGGATAAGGGGCAGAGGATACTGGGGGGTAGTCAGGGGACAGGGAGGCAGAGGTGTGGATAGGGGGTCGGGGCAGACAGGGAGCAGGGGGGTTGGATAGGCGGGGGAGTCCCGAGGGACAGGGAGCAGGGGGTTGGGTGAGGCAGAGATGTGGATAGGGGGTCGGGGTAGTCAGGGGACAGAGGCAGAGGTGTGGCTAGGAGGTCGGGGCAGTCGGGACAGGGAGCAGGGGCGATTGGATGGGGGGTGGATCCCGGAGGGCGGTTGGGGTGGTAGGTCCCACGAAGGGGTGATCAGGGTTGGATGGGTCGGGGGTTGTGAGGCGGGCAGTCGGGGGCAGGGGCCAGGCTGTTTGGGGCGGCACGGCCTTCCCTACCCGGCCCGCCACACAGTTTCGGAACCCTGATGTGGCCCTCAGGCCAAAAAGTTTGCCCACCCCTGTGCTTGTGTGTGTGTGTGTGGGGGGGGAGGCTTCCTTTCCCCATTGTGGGGCCTCCCAGAGCCTCTTGCTCTGAGCGCCATGCCTGCCCGCTGCCCTCGCCAGGCAGCTCCTGCTGTGCTGTGCCAATTCCGGAGCGCCCCCTCCCCAGCCGGGCACCCTGCTTCGCTCTCATGTTGTCGGCTTCTCCCTCCCTGAATACCACATCAGGCGTCCCCGGGGCAGAGGCCTGTGTACTTCGCCGGGCCGCTGGTGCAGCAGCGAGGCGCTGATTGAGCGCAGGGGCGGGCCCAGGCTGGATTTCCAAGCCTGAGGGGGCATCTGCTCAGGGAACGTCACGCTTAGTTACGCGCACCGTGGTTCTCCATCAGTCTGGCCGCAGCTTTTAATGCGCTGGGAGATTGATGCGCTCGGCTGGAGTGACGGGATCGATTCCCGGCCCTTAAAGGTGCAGAGCCCCCTTAAGTTAGCTTCCGTTTGCACCGTTCGACACGTGCCCTGTTCAGCTCAGGGCGCGCCTGAGAAAGCCGAGGCAGGTGCTGTACAGATCAGGGCTCCTGGCCTGTCTCAATCTACATCCTTTGCAAGGCCTAAGTCCCACAGGGAGCCTGACAACCGGAGCCTGTGGAAAGTGTCTTCTAGCCCTTGTGGCTGGGAAACGTGCCCAGGTGAACTGAGCTCATGTTCCTGCAGCGATGGCCCCAGTACGGGGAAGCTGCTTCCGTCCCTCTGATGATTCCCTGTCTGTGCCCATTGGGGTCCCTCCCCCCAATACACAGCCTGGCTGGCGCAGGTGTGTGGCCCCCCGTTACAGCCTGGCCACGCTTCCCTTCAGCCTAATTTGATTGCAATTACGGCTGCATTTAATATGGCTCGATCTGCAAATTAATAACCTTATCTCGCCTCGCTGGGTGCCCGCGTGCCTCGCCGAACCTGCTCCCTGGAGCGGGAGACTTACTTTATCAGAAAGCGGCAGGTCTCTGGTAGGGGCTTTCATCTGCAGGGGAGAGGAAACAGTTATCTCTGGCTTGCCCTTCCCTCCCCCAGCTGCAGAGCCTCCCAAGACTTGGCATGGAAGAGCCTCCCCCCTTGGCAATGTGAGTGTGATTGGGGAGCATCTGGCATTTCTGATGTCTTCCCCACCCTGCCCCGCCCCAAAAAAGCAACAGGGCCTTTCTTTGCACAGTCACCCTGTGATGGGGGGTACTTCCCGCATGGGCCCTGCAAGAGCAGAATTAGGCCAACTGGGCCCAATTGGCTGCAAACAGGGGAAGCCAATTAGAAGGAAGCTCACATGTGAGGGCAGCAGGGAGGAAGCCTGCAGTCCCTCTCCCTGATGTAAGGGAGAAGACACCTGGTAGGAAGGAGTCCAGGGGCAAGAGCAGTAAGGTGGTGGAGATGCAGACCTGAACTATTCACTACAGGGCTCTGGCCTGGAACCTTGTGTAGAGGGTGGGTCTGGGTTCCCCTACCAGCTGATGCAGAGTGGTGTTACGGGCAATGAACAGGAACGCTGCCTGAGGCACCGCTGGACAGACAGGGTGAGGGCAGCGGGCGTCAGGACAGCCTGATGCCACTTGGACACAATAGACTTTGAAAGACTACCCTGGAAGGGGGAACCGCTGCGTAACCTGGCTGGAGGGCTGAGTCATGAAGAGGAAGCTGCAGCTCTGGGCGCGAGAGAGGGCCGCAGAGTGAGAAGGAGACAGAGTGCAACCGCAGGAAGGGGCATCGGCCTGGCAGAGCTAATCCCCAGCACCGCCAGAAGGAGGTGCCATCCTGTGGTGAGTAGAGCCCCTCCCCTCCTGTCGCACACCCATGGGCAGACTATAATGCTTGGCGTGGTTCAATGATAGAGCCACCATTACAGTCAAGGGTGAACAACAGCGCAGGGAGGGCAGAGTGTAGACACACAGGCAAGTAGATGTTTTCAACTGAGATCCAAAAAGTGGCAGTGACTCGATAATCTGGGGTGGCACATGGAGCTGTTCCAGCAGGAGCTGCGGAGGAGAAGGCTCTTGTGCCAGCAGTAGGGTGATCATCCAGAGCGGGCCAGGGAGGAAGCAGGTGCTTGGTGAGTGGAAGGAACCAAGAGACCAGGTCTTAAAATTCAGTTGGAGCTAGGCCATGCCAGAGAGCAGAAGCTTGGAGAAGCCAATTGAGAAGCTGCAATGGTCCATCCCAGGGGAGATGAAGGCCTGGAAGAGGACTTTTCAGAGGTGCAGTTGTGGCACTGGGTCCCACCAGTGGTGGTTGCCAAGTTTGCAGATATTGTCAGAAGAGGAGTCCTGAGTCCCAGCGGGTCCCAAGGCCATAGACAAACGGGAGATGTTAGCTGCAGCGTTAATGCGTCCAATTCCAGCTATCCCTGTGTAGTTCCATTGGCTTCAATGGGCTTGTCCCAGAGAGGCTGAGCGGGGAATTTGGACAGCTGCAGCTGAGGAGGGTCCAGCACAAGCACTTCTGTCTTTGAACTACTGAGCAGCTCTGGGTTTCTACCCAGGTTTTTGGCACATGCAAAAGGCATCATTTTTCTGCCAGGCAAAGTGGAAAATGAGATGAAATTTCACATGCACGCACTGCACCTGCCTGTCCAAAGCGCGCTCTGTGTGTTTTGTGTGTGTGTGTTTGTGTGTTTTTTGTGTGCGCGCGCCCACATGGAGAGAGTGCACGTAGGGGAGGAGGACAGGAACACCCTTGGTGATTTCTGGTTTCACAGCACCCCAGTTCGGTCACTGAGGCTATGTTCCAAGTTAATAGGACTCTGATGAATATACTTAGGACCAGCACCTAAAAGCTCTCATTGGGATGCTTCTTTTGGTGCCTAACTGGGAGCTGAGCTCTTTTGACACTCATCCTTGGGATCTGATTTTCCCCGGCTTTGCAAGTGAAAAGAGCTGATTCTCATTCTCGCACCAAGGCCCCTTTCCCGGGGCAGAGGGCTGTAACTGATCATCAGGCCCTGTGGAGTCACTTACACCTCACTGAGTTTAAGGCCAGAAGGGACACACTGGGGATCATCTCGTCTGACCTCCTGCGGCGTGTTACATTTCAGCCACGCACCCTACGTTGAGCCCAATGATGTCAATTAAACCAAAGCCCGTTAGTCCTACGGGGTCACCCTGTTGCGTGCCTCAGGAAGAGACTAGAAAAGACCGAGGGGTCACCGGTGCCCTTGTGCCGGCAGGGAATGGCTGAGAGGTGAGACCTGCCCAGCTGGTCCTCTCTGGCGTTGGACACCCAGTTTGCACAGCAGCGAATGGCGACTCGGGGCAGGGTCACTTCAATACGCTCCCACAGCTTGTTGCCGCCATAAATCCAGCTTAACCAGGTGGTCACCGGAGCTGCAGGAAGCCTAAGGGGCAAAGCGGGGGAGGATCAGGCCAAATTGAAGAACTAGAAGTTTTGCTGCCTCCATCCGTCACGTTGCTCTGTCCACCTGGAGGAAGAACTGAAAATTCCCAAAGGGCTGAGAGAGGAGCCAGGGGCGTTGGCAGAGCGGTGGGCCCCACCGAACACCATGACAGGGAGCTGGTCACATCCTGTGCAGGGTCCAGGACTGGGTGGAGGGGAGAGGAGCACGCCTGGAATGGCCAGAGCGGGTCAGGTCAGGTGCGGGGTCTCCTCACTCGAATGGCAGGCGTGTTCCAGGCCAGGACTCGGCTGAGCGGTGGAGCTGCACCAGGCCTGGGTCTTTCAGTCTCTCACTTCCCTGAATCCCAGCTATGGGACGTGTTCCGACCCGGAGGCTCTAAAGCGTAAGAGACTCCCAATCAGCTCCACTTCGCTGATTTCAGCAGAGCTGCGCCGGTCGACACCAGTAGGGGATCTGGCTCATTGACTTCACTGGTGCCAGGCTGAGGGGGGCATCTGACCCCTCTTCTTTTGTTCTAATCTGGACGGGGTGGAAATAATTTAAGGGACTTACCAGTATACAGGGCAGCTGGGGTCCTGAGCAAGGGGGGAGGGAAGGAGCAGAGCTGGGGCCAGACTCCCTCAGCCAGGCTTTCAGCGTGGCCCGGTGGTGATTTAAAGGGCCTGGGACTCTGGTTGGGGTAGCGGTGGCCGGGAGCCCCAGGCCCTTTAAATCACCGCAGAGCCCCATGGTAACGGTAGCGGCGGCTGGGACATGTAACACCCCCACTCAGTGCGTCGCACACGTGCTGTCGGAGCGTCTCGAAAGGATCCCAAGAGGACTCAGGCCTGCTCTTGGGGCTGGCCGGGATAGGCAAATCCAGGCCGCAGGATGGCATTGGTTATAGATTCAGCTGGTGTCTTTCCTCGGTGGTGCTCTCTGTGTCCCCCCTCCTCCCCCTCCTCTTAAGTAATTCCGAGGCTGTGATTGATGCGCTCCCTCTGGAGTGTCAGCTCCCTCTGATTAGGCCTTAATTAAAATGATAAATTAATCTTTAAGGGGGTTTCGCTTTAGTTTTGCAATTAGGCTTTCTTTACCTGTCCCATTTGGCACCATTTACATCTCGAGCACATTACCCGAGCGGTGCCGTGAGACTGGCCCGGTGCCCACCCCTCCGAGCCAGGACCCGGAGCCGTCTCAACCTCCCTGAGCGCCAGGTGTGAGAAACCCCTTTCCTTGGATTACCACCCTCTGCTCCAGATGTGCAAAGCTGCCATTCCCCTCGGAAGGGGACGCGTGGGATTCTTGCTGAAAGGATAACGGCAGCAGTTGACATGCAGCGTGCATTCCCCTTGCCTTGGTGGAAATAACTGTGAGGGGCTGGGATGGGGAGGAGGCGGCCCCAGCAGTCTGTTTGGGTGGCTCTGGTGGGGCTCCGATGGGTCTCTTTCTCCAGCTGTGTTCTCCTTTCTTGGCAATTGGATTAGGATGGATGCTTTGGGGATGACCTCTTCTCTCTGTCCCCCTTTTTAGGCCCTGTCTCCTTTGGGGACTCACCCTGACTCCAGCCATTGGTATCCTGCCACCAGTGGTGCTGCCGTGGTGCAGACCCTAAAGGCAGAGAGGTTTAGTTCTGGTTTAGCAGGGCCTAACAATCCCAGTGCAAACTGTCGCTTCCCTTGTCTACGCTGTGCCAGGATTTGCACTGATGCAGCTACACTGGTCGCCAACCCTCAGTTGCTGGAACTGGAGTTACTCTCTAATCTTCATAGAGAGCTGGATTGTCCCCTGTGACTGAGCCCCCCTGGGTGCATGCGAGGGGCTGTCAGGGAGCCAGTTATAGTTCCCTTAGTCTGTGCTGGTCCTGAGGGGAGTTAGAGCAGCCTAGGGGCTGCTCTAAGTCATGCCATTGGTGTAAATCCCCAAGGGACCTGGCACTAATAGAGGATTGGAGCACACCCACATGGTGGTGGGAATAGGAGTGGCTCAAGAGCCCCTGCAGTGGGGCATTCCCTTCTACAAGGGGATTTATTCACAGGCCAGAATCTGGTCACTTGTAGCCGCCTTGTTTCCCTCTGACTTGTTGTTGTCAGGCCCTTCAGGATGAAAACCTTTGGCAACCCAGGGGAGGGGGCTGCACTTTGAATCTCTGAATCCAGACCAGCCCCTGATGCCTTTGGCTCTGACTCAGATCCACAGTAGGAAGGGACATTGTTCTCCGGCTCTGGTTCAGAGGTGGTTGGGATCTCCCTAGGAGAGGTGTGTAGCCTTTCATTTTACTTAAAGTAAATGTAATGATGATGTACTACATCCCTGAGGGTTCGGCTCAATGGCTGCTGTCTCGAGTTCAACAGTTCTCTCTGCCCCGTGTTTTAGCTCTAGAGCTCTTTGGGACACATGATGGCCAAGGGAAGTAGAACATAGTCATAAGAGCAAAGTCTACTGTCTCTTATCAATTGTATTAAAGTTACCAGCAAAGTTATGAATGTCACAGCATATACAAATCCTAGATATATCCATGCACCAGATCTAGCTACAGACAAACTCACATCCTCTAGACCGTGTTAGGGTCAGCTGGGTCTCTCCTGGATTGATCATCAGTAGAGGGATGGTTCCTGCTGGAGTTTTCCTGTAGGAAGCACAATTTCCCCAAACGGGGCACGCACTTTTTATAATGTGATTCTGCCTATGCCGACATTCTGCGTGTGTACACAAAAGTGTCAACCCTCTTTTTCCGTATTGGTCTGGTGTCCCCAAGAAAGGTGAGGTACCCCGTTTCCTACAGGTTTTGTATAGTTCCTTTTATTCGCATTAGCTTTGATTCCCAACCTATATCCTGTGGCTAAGGCACATGTTGGAGCATTTTTGTGATTTTAAAATTAATCTTCTAGCTAATTTTTTGCAAAATTGCCCCTTGGTGCATCTTTTCCTGTAATCTTATGGCATCGGATAATTCTTCGGTCACTTACTTATGTCAGCATTACTTAACTCTAAGGCCTAAAATCTTACAGGCCTGAGCGTATAGGTTTTGCATTTCAGCCCTCCTCACTTAGATACCTAATTATTCCTTCTAACTGCTGATCAATCTTCTACTTCTGTAATCGTCCAACGGGCCTCTGTTTCCCATACAATGATTACATCTGACATAACATGTTGGTTAATCCTGACCCCACACACAATAAATGAAAGATAAAATAAAATCATTGGCTGCAGGTGTTCTCCAGAGACTTTGACCTACTGCGAGCTCTCGCACGGTCTCCCCAGATCAGCTGGCAGGCTGTTAGTGCCATCAGATCTAGAACAAGATCCTGAGGTAGCCTGAATTCCAAACTCCGACCCTCTCTCTGGATCCGGCTCCAGAACGGCCTGCTGGGCCCACCAATCCTTCGTTCACAGCCACTCCCTGGGCGCGAGGCGCTTCAGTCGTAGTCCAGGCAGCAAACGCCAGATGAAAGCTGGAGCCTGCTGCTTTGTTTTCCTGCAGTGGAGCAGAGGCAGGAAGCGGAAGGCATGAGGGGCTCATGGCAGCTGGCTGTTATTGAGGGTCTGGGGTTGTGCCTGTCGAAGACAGCAGGAATCAGCTAGGAAGATGAGAGCCAGAGGAGCTGCAGAATGGAGCAGTCCACAGGACAGATGCTTCCGCCTCTCAGCTGAGCAGGGGTAGGAGGAGTTTTCATGCATCACCGTGCACCCTTTGAAGGGGCTTGGGACATACCTTCCCCTCAGCCCGAGCAGAGTGGTTTAACTTTATGGCTCTTCTGTGTGATTAACCACACATTCCGCTCCCCCGCCACCCAGTCTATTGCACTCTCTGGGTAGTTGTCTTCTCCGTGACCGGGTATTTCTGGGGCTGCTGGCACCATCTGGGATTAACGCAGAGCTGGCAAAATCCCTGCATCCTACCCTATCTGCCCAGGCAGAAGGAGACAGCTCTGCCCCCGCAGCCTTGACTTAAAAGGATCTTTAGTAATCAAAGAGCTAAAGCTGGACAGGTATGAGACAGGAGTTACCATGCAGATCAGCTGGAATTCTCCACTTCTCGAGGGTAGAAGGGACAATGCTCCTTGGGTCTGATCCCACTGGAATCAGTGAGAGTCTTTCCAGTGGCTTCACTGAGCCTGGGATCGGTCCCTTAAATCCTGGCAAACGGGGCATCCCTCTGGCAGAGGCTTTCGCTGAGCAGTGGTTCGAGCCTGGGGTAGAAGTAAATGGATTGATGCTGTCTGTGAAAGGGTGAGCTGGGTGGATCAGCCCGAGGTTCTCTGGCTTCTTATGGCCTAGGGGGAGCTTTGTAAGCAGTGAAAGGACTTTCGCACGCTTCCCTGGGAAGCACTAGAGGGATTCAAATGAATTTGTGGACTGCCCCTTAGTTTGCCCCATACAGTACCCCGGCTGGGTGGTATGAGAGTGGGGTCAGTTCACTGGCAGATAGTCAAACAAACAAAAACTTGTTTTGGGTCAACCCCAAACTGCCATTTTGGGGGATTTTTGGCAAAATGAAAATTGATTGATTGATTGATTTTTGCTTCGGGTCCAGTGAAAAATATTTTGGCTAAATGTGTCTCCCCCTCTAGTGGCTACGCAGCGATACTTAAGGCAACTGAAATGCAGTGACCGCGGCTTATCGCGTTAACCAGCCTTGTCTCTGTTTTTTCTGCCTCTCCCCACTGCTAATTTGTTGCCCCGTCTCGGGCTCAGACTGGAAGCTCCTCGGGGTGGGGACCATAGTTTGGGTCTGTGTTTGTAAGCACCATGGGGGACCTGGCCCATGACCGGGCCCCTCACCTGCTCCCACAGCACGCATAATATTAAGGCTCAATAATTAACCATTGGCCATTAGTAATTAATAATCAAATCATGAATAGTTCATAATTAATGATTCTTTACCACCCTGTGCCTAGTGTGGTCGTTTACGCCAGTGCAAAGTGAGAGTAAATGGCTGCCCTCGGTGTAAACGAGTGGTGAATTCAGATTTGTCAATGCTTTCCGCTTCACTTGCCCATGTCCAAATGGCTCCACCAAGGCGAGGCAGGGAACAGTTGGGTCTGCAGAGCGAGTGGATCTTGTCCACCTGTAACGAGGGCGTTTGAATGCAGAGCTGCCTTTTGGCTTTTCCCTCTGAAGTCCCGCGTGGGTTCAGCTGCAATCACAAGCCAGTCCAGGCTCTGCCTTTGCTTGTGCGAAGTGCCTCAGCCTGGGGAGGAAAGGAGGGCACAGGGGTTAAAGCACACAGTGCTGGCAGACAGCAGCCCTGCGCCGTATTCCTGCTCCTGCCACAGCCTCAGCGTCAATCCAAAATCTTCCTTGGTCTTATGTGCACACAGATCCACAAATCTCTCTCCATTCTCCATTCTCACTCATCTCATAAATAACAGCATGCCAGGAAGTGCTTGGAATTAAGAAACACAGCAGAAAGAGGTGGATCACAGCAGAGTCCTTTGACTATAGAAGACAGAAAGAAGAAGAACAGAAGCAGTGAAGAGGAATATTAGGAAGGATAAGAGAGATTATGGATGGACTGGCTGCAGGAATAGAACAACAGATGAACAGATGGGCGGAGCACTTTTGAGGAACTCCTGAAGAGACCAGCACCACCATCACCAGACATCCGACCAGCCAGCCGACCTCCTCCCAATCAATTGATAAACCAACCAGAGAGAGCCGAGAAAAGAAACAAGCTGTGCCAACTATAGAGGAATCACTCAACTCCAGCAGAGGAAGAAATTAGAAGGAGAAGGTTACATGAATGATGATGAATGCCACAGCCTCAGTGGTCACAGTTTTTGCTAATTTTATGAGCCTTGTTTTGAGATGCCGAGGGCCTGAATTTCAGAGGTGCTGAGCAGTTGGCCTCCAAGGGCAGCTACAGGTAGGGTGACCAGATGTCCCGATTTTATAGGGACAGTCCCGATTTTGGGGTCTTTTTCTTATATAGGCTCCTGTTACCCCCCCACCTCCGTCCTGATTTTTCACACTTGCTGCCTGGTCACCCTAGCTGCAGGTGAAAAGAAGAAGAAGTTCTGCTACTGAGTTCAAAGGGTCCATAGAACCTGCTAGGAGGAAGAGGGTTTGAAGGCAGTGCCCCGGAGGGGGATTTCTGCCTGGGGTACACGGCACTTTGCGTTAGCACAGGCGCTCCTGGGGAGTACGTGCAGAGCCGACACAAGCAGGCGCGCACACAAGCGATATAATCACTTTGTTGGTTTTATGCCGGCGTAGTTTGCATTGGCCCAAGTTTGCAGTGTAGACATGGCCTAAGGCGTAGTGAGCAGATGATGCACAGGAAGCTTGCACTGCTTCTGTGCATGCTTTACCGGCTCTGGTAGGAGACATGCTTCCCTTCCCCACCACTGTCATTCCAGCCCCTCAGCCAGCTCTGCATTCCTTCGTTTAAAATAACAATGTGTTAAAGCATTGTTCTCTCCCATGCCTTGAGAGGAGCCACAGACTGGAAGGCGAGAGCCTCCCAAAAGTCTGTAATTTGGAGAGATGTATTGCAGCGGTTTCCAGATCAGGAGGCATAAATTCACCACTCCGAAGATGGAATTTTTCCCTTTTGGGATCAGAGGCAGCAAGCGATTCCACAGCTACTTTTTTTCTTTGTCAGGGATAATAAATATATATATATACCATGAGTACGGCAAAGCCTCCAGCTAACAAACAGGATGGCAAATTGTCATCCTCAGCTTCCAAAGTAAGAGAGAGAGGAACTCAGAGATGGCAATTTAACAAAAAAACTTTAATTTTATTTTTATTTATGTTTTTTCCTGAATGTGAATCTCTAACCTCTCTCGGGTAGACAGGTTGCATTTCTTTCTTCCTCCCTCTACTTCAGGGAAGAAAACGATATCAGGAAAATCAATGCATTGTAGACACACACACATAGCAACTCTTAGGGATGTTCCTAGGCAGTCATTTACAAAGTGACTAGTTGGAATTCAGGGAGGGGCAGGGGCCTGAGCTGGTCCCTGGCAAACAGGGCCGGTGCAACCATTTAGGCGACCTAGGCGGCCTAGGGCGCTGGGATTTGGGGGGTGCCATTTTCTTCGGCAGCGAGTGCGGCGGCCGGATCTTCAGCTGCCCTGGTCACCGCCGGCATTTAGGCAGAGGCAGCTGGGGCAGGGGAGCGCAGGGAGGGCCGCCTGCAGCAAGTAGGGGGGGCAGCACGCAGGGGAACTCCCTGCCCCAGCACACCCCTGCCCCACATCCTCCCCGAGCACGCCGTGGCTGCTTCACTTCTCCCACCTCCCAGGCTTGTGGCACTAATCAGCTTAGGTGCTGCAAGCCTGGGAGGCAGGAGAAGTGAAGCAGCAACGGGGTGCTTGTGCACGGAGCAGGGGTGAGCCGGGGCAGGGGGGTGCCTCAGGGTGGGTGGGGGGAGCTGCCGCAGGGGCATCTCAGGGTGGGGGGGGGGGCGTGAAACATACTTGCACCGGCCCTGCTGGCAAACAAGGGGTTAACCTCAGCTCGGCCTCTGCTTCCTCTCTGGTGTCATGGCTCTGCCTGGGAGCCAGAGTGGGGAGAATCCCTGGGGGAAGGCAAGACGGCTGGGTCACAGGGATGGGTTGAACTCCACAAAGGAGGTTTCCGGTACTCTTTGATTGTGGTAACTTGCCCTGTTTTCTGATCATAAACTTGATCCCTTGAGGATGATTGATTGATTGCACCTGCATTTCTGGGTTGGTGGTGCTAACACCCTCCCCCCAGCTCACTGGTGCATGGGAAATCTAAGAACCTTTTTGTTAATTCCAGCCTTTCCTTGTCCTCCACCCTCCACCTCTGCCCCGGCCCCACAAACCCGCAACAAGTGGAGGACTTTCCTGTGACAGCCGTGAGCCATGGTGCTCTGAGCACCTGATCTGGGGCTAAGCCAGACCCCCAGGAGAACGTCACATACCAGAAGCATTTGGCGGGCTGCAAGTTGTACATTGACCTGGTAGGAGCTCTGATGGGCGGTGCTGAATTTGCACAGCGCATGCAGTCAGCACAGCCTGCGGGGATGGGCCCAGTTCACCACTGCCCTGCACCTTGTGCAGCCATTTACACCAGTGCAAAGTAGGTGTCAGATGCATTTTGAGTCGGTAGCACTTTATATGCACTTTGCGCTCCCTCGGCCGGATGCCAGTGGTCCCACAAAGTGCAAGGCAATAGGGAACGAGGCCTGGTCTGCACACACGCTTCGGTCGACCTAGCTACCGCCGCTTGAGGGGTGGATTCACTACAGCGAAGAAAAAAACCCTTTCACTTCGCGGCAGCAAGTGCCTACGCTATAGAGGCGCAGCTGCAGCTGTGCCAGTGTAACACTTCCGGTGTAGACATGGCCTCAGGGCAGGGGTTCTCCTCCAGGACAATGCAGATCACATTCAAATCCCCATTCCCTGGGGAGGGGAGCCCGCTGTGGCGCAATCTTCCAGAGGCGGATCCGGTTGGATTTCCAGGATTAATTAGCCAGGCAGTTGCTCCCTTTTATAGCCTTTGCTGACCTCTGCCTGGGTGACCAGACAGGGCAATGTGGCTGTCGCACCGAATCTGTCGTGGGTGATGAGCTCAAATGCCATCCGTGTCATCCAGGCGCAGCTCACAGGCACAGCGGGCTGAATGCTCCCGTTTGGAGCTTTTGGGTTATCATATGCCGCTGGGGTGTTGTTTATTGAAAAGCCCAGGGTTAGCAGACCCAGCCCGGTGGGCTCAGAGAGCTGGCAGCACCTGGGAGGAGTGTACGGTGCTGGGATACTCGGCTTTGCACAGCTTGGAGTGCAAAGAGGCTGTGACAGTATGGGGAGGGGTATTGCCTCAAACCCCTGGGCTGCAGGTGAGGTTATACATACAGGGAAGCCCCTGTTTGCATTTTTCCTGCTGCCTTTTCTGCCTGCAGCTGCCCCATAGCTACCTGGCTTCTAGAGCCCAGCGAGCAAAGACCGCCCTGCACGCGTTTTAGGGTTTGGTGGGGGCTTGGGCAGTGTGTGCATGCCCTGTAATCACAGCCCCCGGGGGGCTCACACCTGCAGAGAACTGCCAGGGTGCATGACCCTTCCAGCCAGGCACCCTGACCCACCCCCTGCCTCCTCGTGACCACCCTAGAATGCACCCGGCATGGCCTCTGGGCGGCGGGTACTCCTCAAGGTGCTTAGCTTTTACCTCCCGCTCCCTTTGTACCCGTCTAGATGGTGCAAAAGGGCCAAAGGAGAACGCGGGAGCTGGCCTGAGCTGCATTTAATTCACACTGACTGCCCCCGCCCCTGAATGGCTGCTGGGCACTCGTGAACCAAGGTGCCTGGCACACCCCTCTCCCACAGCTGTTTCACATGATCCTTTGACCTCAGCAGAGTTCCGCCAGGGAGGAGTTTGGCCTATGGAACGTCTCAGTGGGAAGCGATGAACTCCCCAGCCTGTTTCTCAGCTCGTGGCTGGGGAAAAGGTTTCCTGTCACGTGGGAAATGCAGAAAGAAGTAAATCTGTGGGGACAGGGAGAGTGTTTTTATTCTGGGTTCGGACAGGGCCTAGCACAGAGGGAGCCTGGCCCTAGACTGTGGCTCCTTGGTGCAACGCCATGTAAATAATCATAATAATGAATAAAGAAAACAAAGCCACACATTGTGGTGTACCAGAGGCACAGCCGGAAAATGGGCCCAGTTCTGCTCCCAGTTGAAGTCCACGGGGCTGCCAGAATATAGCACTCGGCCCATTGATTCTGATCCACACCCAGACCTCTGCCCCCTGCTTTTCCTTTCCCCCGGCCCGCAGAGGACGGCTTGTGCACGCGACATTAATGGTCCCCAATCAATGCTGGGAACAAGGGGCCAGAGCCCCAGCTAGCGGAAGGCAAGGTCGTGCCGTTAACGTCAGTAGGGCTGTGCTGATTTCCCCCAGCTGCGGATCGGGCAGTGCTTTACAATGTCTTTGTCAGTCACCTGCTCCTTGCAGACCTTGACGTCCGCCCCCCTTGGGCTGTGATTTTGTGACAGAAGCAGAGGGGCTGATGGTCAGGGCTGGGAAAAGAGCTTTGGGCAAGTCACGTCATCATCTCATTGTGCGTCTGTCTCCCCTCCCGCCCCGCCCCCAGGACTGTAAGAACTTGGGGGCAGGGACCCTCTGTAACTTGTGGGGAGGGATACTCAGAGGTTTGCACATTGGCCTGCCAAACCCAGCGTTGTGAGTTCAATCCTTGGAGGGGCCATTTAGGGATCTGGGTTGTGAGTTCAATCCTTGACTAGGCCATTTAGGGATCGGGGGACTGTCAGGGACGGTACTTGGTCGCTGTGAAGGCAGGGGACTGGACCTGATGACCTTTCAGGGTCCCTCCCAGCTCTATGAGGTAGGTATAGCTCCATATTAACTATGGGTCCATTGGTAGGTGTGATTGTGGCACTTGGAGCTGGATTAGATCCACACCAGCTCAGGTAACTAGCGCTGTGGGCCTGGGAACATACTCAAGCAGCTGTTGCCTGTGCTAGGTCAAAGCTAGCGACATGTGCTGCCATCACACCTCTGACTGCCGTGTGGACACATCCTATGTGTTTGCACAGCACCTGGCACAACGGGGCCCTGATCTCACCTGGGACCGCTCCCACTCACTCTCATGCCTGTCTAGTCCATGCAGAAAACTACTGCCTTCCTCCACTGCAGGGTCATTTTGAGAGCTTTCAATTCTGCTTCCGTCGTGCGTTTCCTTGTTAGCCATGCCTGCCTCTTGCCCCGAGGGTTCCAGTCCAACGCCTGGCTTGCTACTCAGCTCTGTCCTCCATGGATGTGCCGGTCCTCTCCATTTCCACGCCGTAATTTCTGTCCTGCTTTAGGGGCTAGTGTAACGATAATTAATCATAATTAGCAGAAGACCCAGGCTGCTGCTAGAAGAGCGGGGCATGGCTCTGTAGGTTGCACTCTATATTTGTGAGCCAGCACTGATCTGCCGTCACTCCGTGCTGATGTTCTGCTGGAGTTGTCGTCTGTTTTCCTTATTCGAACAGAGTTCCTTGTTCTGTGCTGGAGGATAGCGACTTCACATTGTCGCTTGGCTAAAGGCGAGTGAGCCTCACAAAGGAATTGCTTCGCCTGCCAATGAAATGCAGCCACCTCAGAGATGAAAGCGGTTTATCTGCCCGCAGCAGTTACTCCACACCTTTGTCCAGGACAGGAGATAAGAGGATACAATGGGCCAGATGCTCCACTGGCATAAATTACACCAGTAATGTTAACAGAGTTCCACCAGCGGAGGATCTGGCCCATTACACCCAGCTGACACTGCCTGAGGAGTGAATGGAAGGAGGCAGAATAGAATTATTCAGCTCAGAAATTATCTAGCACAAGAACTGGTGGAGATTTGTTACGAGCAATGGACAGCCTGAGGTCTATGAACCACTTATGTCCTACTTAAATCGAAGAGGAATTCCATGGTGTACAGGCGTTCTGTGTGCATGGGGATGAATACCTCCCTCAATCCCTTTCATTGAAGAGCTTCTGTCCAGCACCATCCCCAGCTGCCCCCTCCCGCGACTTAAAAAAAACCAGTGCCCATTTTCATACCTTAAATCCCTCCAACCCCTGGCTGTGTGAGTGACGGAGCCCATGTGCTTGGGGAGGTCCAGTTCTCGTCTCGCAAACAACTGTGAGTGTGCAGGCCAGCTGGGCAGCCACGTCCCGAGCAGTCTGTGCACACACCTGCCCGATTTACCCGCCCGGCCATGGTAATGGGGTTTGTTTTGCTGACACAAACAGACCGAGGGCCCTGATCTCAGACTATTAGCAGGGCTTTCTGCTTGCCCGGCACTGTTCCCCTGCCCCAGCTGCGGGGAAATCGCCGACTCTCAGCCCACGCTGTGAAATCCAATTGCCAAAAGCGCTGGCGCGTGTTGTTTTTGTGCGGCTTGGTTTGGGTCAAACAGAGGCTCGTAATCCACTGCTGCTCCTGCCGCTCTCTCCCCGCTGCGAGAAGCAAACCCAGCGGCGGCTCTGCGATAAGCCGCCGGCAACAGTTGTTTACCACCGACGCAAGCCCTTTAAAACCTGTCATTTCACAGCACAATGGCCAGTTTGCTGGAGCGTTAACCCGCAAACGAGCCCATCTTTCACCATAAAGGCGGATTACGCGAATCCTCGCTCGACAAGGGGGGACGGCCTGTTCTTAATCACTCCCAGCCTGCTCCCGGCGCAGCGTTTATTATCCGGCTACAGTTACCAGGGGGGTGCCAAGCCGAGCGTGGATACCCACGCAGCGAGAGAGAGCCGCCATCCCCCGCCACCGGCCTAGCTGGCGTCCTGCCGCCCCTCGGAGGCAAGCATCAGGGGAACGAAAGCAGATTAGACAAGGAGCCGCCCGCTTACTGTAAACCTCAGACAAATACATAAAGCCCTACGCCGAGAACAAATTAAATTCCTCATCTGTGGCTAAGTTGCCTCTCTGTACCGGTGCCTGTGATGGCGCACGGCTTCTCCGCTCACCAGCGGCGGGACGGGGAAGCATAGAACCCAGTTGTCAGGCTCGTTGGTAATGCAAATAAAAGTGAAAAGCCGGTTTGCTGAAATGAACTTGGCACAGAAGGGATCCTTACATACGCACCCGGCTGTGCCAGCAGATAGCGGTTACCTGCCTTCACCAAGGAGCATCCTCTCTATTCGGCCCTGTAGGAAAGAAAGCATAGGAGTCCCCAGGTCAGCTTTATGCCACATGAGGCAACATTGGGGGGATCTCTCCCGGGCAGGCAGTGTGATCTTAGTGGCTGGTGTGCTGGATGGGGACTCAGAAAGACCTGAGTTCATTCCCAGTTCTGCCACTGACCTCCTGTGTGACCTTGGGTAAGTCACTTTGCCTCTTTCACTCCCTCCCTTTCACTCCCTGCCTTGTCTATTTAGATGATAAGCTCTTTGAGGCAGGGACTGTCATTCCCGATGTGTTTGTACAGCGCCTAGCGCAAGGGGAGCTGATCTCGTATGGGGCCCTGGGTGCTACCGTAATACACGTAACAGTAATAATGTGGGACAGGGAAGCTGGTCCAGGGCTGCTTTGTGCCACCTGGAGTGGTGTAAACTGGCCAGACCGGGGCTGAGGATAGGACCCTCAGGGTGTCAGGTAGGCCAGTTTGTGCTCCCTTCAATGCACCTTCGCCCATTTAACGCCCAGCCTGGCATCACTGCAGTCAATAGGGCCAAATCCTGGGCTGATTTTACACCCTCTGCAGTCCCAGGTGAGGCGTCAGAACAGAATTTAGAGCCTGTGCGATCTGCCGCTCACTGACTGAAATGGGAACAGGCGCAGGCCCGGGCCTGATGCGGTGGGATAACAGCAGGCTGGCTGCATGGGAGTGGGTGGGGTTCAGAGTTGAATTTGGTCTGGTTAAAAAATCATGAGCCAAATTCATCCCTGGCGTAACAGCAGAGCACCCAGTAGGGCTGGCCTGGACCTGAGGGGTTTGTTTGAGTCTGGTCATTTTGGGTTTTAATGCAAAAATGCACCTGCACACGCACACAAGCGCACGGGCACACCCGCGCATATACTCAAATGCACGCACGAGGGTGCACAAAAGTCTGCACAAATACAGACAGCACACGCACTTGGAAATCTGCACACATGCATGGATTTGTACAGCATACACACACATTCCTACACAATGCACACACCAACATTTATAGGCATACGCACACATACACAGCCAGACACAAACATAGGCATATGATTAAGGCTGCGATTCTGTCACGGAAGTCACGGATTCCATGACTATTCGTGACTTCTGCAGCGGCCGGTGCTGGCTCAGGGGGCGGCCCTTGGGTCATCAACAGCAGTTTGGGTGTATGGGAGGCTAGGGGCAGGGGGTTGTAGGGTGCGGGGGAGGTGCTTACCTTGGGGTGAGGGACTCCCCGGCTCCCACTGGCATGGCCCTGCTGCTCGTAGGTGGAAAAGTCAGGGGGTTCTGCGTGCTGCCCCCATCTGCAGGCCCCGCCCCCGCAGCTTCCATTGGCTGCAGTTCCTGGCCAACGGGAGCTGCGCAGCCGGTGCTTGTGGCAGGAGCAGTGCGCGGAGCCTCCTGGCCCCTCCACCACCTAGGAGCTGCAGGGACACACGGAGCCGGGTAGGGACCCTGCCAGCCACGCCAACCCTCCCCCCCACAGCACCAGCAGAGGTACTTGGCTGGGTGCCGCTGCCCGACAGTCCTCCCCGCCCCCAGCACCAGCGCGGGTCCTGGGCCCCCTCCCCCAGAACCCACAGCGACCCCAGACCACCCCGCCAGAGCACCCGAGGCCTCCCCACCCAAGTTTTAGTTAGGGATATATATAGTTAGGGATGTATCGACTGCTCACAGGCTGTGAATTTTGTTTTACTGCCTGTGACCAGTCCATGACTTTTACTAAAAATACCCGTGACTAAAATGTAGCCTTACATATGATACACACACATGCAGAAAGATGTCTTCATACATAATGCACACAAATATACCCACATAACCACACACACACACACAACACCAAAGGAGACAAACTAAGCCATGAGCCCTTGTTTGTTTCCCCTTGTCCCTAGGAGCTGCCAAGATGGCGAACCGGTTTCCACACCAACCCACAAATTAATTTAGAGATGGATTAATCTAATTTGGCTCTTTAAAAAAAATAATTAAATGCAACAACAAGCCGAAAAAGACTCAGAGACAAAATCTGCCTGAGCCACTGATGGAGAAAATAGCAGAAAGCCACACACCCGCGACGGTCGGGCGGTACATTCCCAGCATGCATCACACGGAGTGATGCCCCCTCCCTGGGGCTAGGAAGGAGATTAAAAACAGGGTGTGACAGGTTCACAATCTCCTGCAATATCCTGGACAAACCTTCCTGAGTTAGGTATAAGTGTTTTGGGAGTTCCTTGTATTAAAAATGCAAATGTGTGTGTGCTATTGAGGGATTTCATGTAATCCCAGGGGAGAGGGGGACCACAGCCCTCCAGGAGCTCAGAATAGTTGGGACGGGTTATGCAAATGTACTCAGGTTGTAACACCTCCTGAGAGCTACCAGCTCCTGGAGAGACGCTTGCTTATACCGGTTCAGACTGGATTCTCCAGGGCCCAATGGGACAAAGAGAGGGATTTGGGTTAAACAGCCTGAATTCAAACTGACTCAGGCCCCGCTTTCTGATCCAGCAAATGGACCAGACCTCTGCTCCAAGATGGGCCCCGTCCTTAGGGAAGGAGTGGAAGGTCTTGGGCCCACTGAAGCCCCACAAGAACTTGGGTGCTTGTTCTGAGCTGAAGCTGCGATGAATTTATGACCCCTGGGAGAAACCCTCGCTGGGATCTGAAGGATTAAACACCAACCAGGGCCCTTGTTGGACTTGGGGTGTGTGAGAGCTCTGGTCAGCCTGTTGCACATGTGCAGGTTCTTGTATTGTTTTAATAGGTTTTCTCTGTAGTGCTTTTACCTTAAGAATAAAGGTGCTTGCTTAGGAAGAGCTGGGTGGTAACTTAAACCTGGGAGCAACTAGCCCAGAGGTCGGCAACCTTTCAGAAGTGGGGTGCCGAGTCTTCATTTATTCACTCTCATTTAAGGTTTCGTGTGCCGGTCATACATTTTAACGTTTTTAGAAGGTCTCTTTCTATAAGTCTATAATATAGAACTAAACTATTGTTGTATGTAAAGTAAATAAGGTTTTTAAAATGTTTAAGAAGCTTCATATAAAATTAAATTAAAATGCAGAGCCCCCTCCCCGACCGGCCAGACCCGGGCAGTGTGAGTGCCCCTGAAAATCAGCTCGCGTGCCGCCTTCGGCACCTGTGCCATAGGTTGCCTACCCCGAACTAGCCGGTGTAACACCATGGAGGAGGCTGCTTAGGCCCTGTATCTTTTGCTTGGGAATCACCTAGTGAAGGCAGGGACGGTGCAGCCTGGAGATACCCTGGTCCGGAGGGAGAGAGCGACACGCGTCTCCACACCCTGGAGAGGTGACGGCTGAGGAGCCTGGATCCAAGAATGGGCGCTCTTGCTGGACACAGAGAGGGGATACGGGGCAGTCGCCGTGAACTGTGCCCCAGGGCTCGGTTCACCCACAAGCAGCAGCAAAGTGCCTCGCCAATGGGGAAGGCCACATCTGCTGGTTTTCCCAGTGTAGATCCAGAAGATGGCGGTGCCCTTCCGTTCTATGGACCAGTTCGATTCTCAGTAGCCGTGCTGCCTGACGGGGAGCAATGGCCCCACCAAGCGTATTATTCCCCCATCGCCTCCTGTACATGTGAGTAGGTCTGGGGTTACCTGTGCCACTTACAGGCCTCAGCACCAGAGACTCTTTAATGTATGTATTCTCCTAACGCCCCTGTGTGATAGGGAAGTGCGATAGCCCCTCTGTATAGATCACAGACTGAGACGGAGAAAGGCTAAGGCAGGGCGGAGCAGGGTATTGTACCCAGGTCTCTGCATTGGAGGCTGGTACCCGAACCCCCGGGCTGTCCTTCCTCTTCCGTCCCCCTTCAGCCTTCTCATGCGTGCAGCAGCGGCTGCTCCGCACAGCTCTCATGGAGGCATTCTGCTTCCTAAGGTTGGCTGCAGGACAAACACCTCCAGCTCCGTCTGGTCCAGCGCCCCTCAATCCCCCTTCTCCAGCTCACTCCATGTGTCAGTAACTTCTGCAGCACCAAGGGTAGAGTGGGAGCAGTTTGCGCCGGTGTAACTGACTGTGCAAGGTGGTGAAGAGCCAGGCCCAGGTATTTAGAAATGCAGAAGTCAAACAGTTCTGTATAAAACTCTCCACGCCGTGCACGACGGATTGCAGACTTTCCCCCGAAGTTTGCTTCCTCCAAAAAGAACTAAATAGCAAAGTACAGTGAGCCAGGTTTGGAAATGTTGTGACTCCAGAGTCACTCCACTGCACGTGAGGGCAGAACGTGGTCAAGTACAAAACCATTGTCTAAAGCTCCTGTAAGCCGGCGTAGCTTCGCTGAAGTCAATTTACGAATGCTGATATACACCAGCTGAGCATCTGCCTCACTGCATATGTAATAAAACAGGTTAAGGGCACACTACTTATCAGCTGCTTCAATACCATGCTCTGTATTCAAAAAGCACTCATGAAAAATTGATTAAACGGGTTGAAAAAATGGTGACATCTATAATTTATAATGTTTCCCTGTTGTGAGAAGGATGCTAAAGGGACCAATTTGGATCTCACCTCAGGTTAAATCTGGAAGAGCTCTGTTGGCACCATTGTCTTACTCCAACAACACACTGGGGTAGCTGAAGTCAGAATCTAGCCAAGTAATTACTGTTTGGCCCTAAGAACCACAAAGCCTCACGGGATGCTGGGAGCTGTAGTTTCTCTACTATGGCTTCCTCATAGTCTTCTTCCCATCTTTCACTCTACGTGTGAGACCTCCCTCAGCGTGCCCTGAGGAGTTGCAGTTCTCGGCCCTCATTGGGGCAGCAATTGCATTGGATACAATTTGACTGGTGCGACGCTATTTCAGTTTAGCCTAAGATGTTGCACATTGGACATTTCATCTGCTCTCTGGACTCATCGTCCTCTGCTGATGCCATTGGACAAGTAAAAACCGGTTTCTGGAGGTCAGTAGGTGGCAATAGGTCTGGGGCTACCTTCTTCAGAACATGTAGAGCTGGGATGGCCAAGCTGCGGCTCTTCAGCAGTTAATATGCGGCTCCTTGTACAGGCACCGACTCCGGGAATGGAGCTACCGGCGCCAACTTTCCAATGCACCGGGGGGTGCTCAGTGCTCAACCCCAGGCTCTGCCTCAGGCCCTGCTCCCACTCCACCCCTTCCTGCCCCCTCCCCTGAGCCTGCAGTGCCCTCGCTCCTCCCCCCAGAGCCTCCTGCACACCATGAAACAGCTGATCGGGAGGTGCAGGGAGGGAGGGGGGAGGCGCTGATTGGCAGGGGCTGCTGGTGGGCAGAGGGCACTGGGAGCGGCGAGGGGGAGCGGATGAGGGGCTGCTGACGTATTACTGTGGCTCTTTGGCAATGTACATTGGTAAATTCTGGCTCCTTCTCGGCTCAGGTTGGCCACCCTTGATGTAGAGCTAGTTGGGGAAAAAAATTGCATAAAATGTCAAAATCTCTCACAATCCCCTCCCCCACCACCTGGGTGGTGGTGTTCTTCTTGTTGTTTTGTTTGCCAGAAGCTGGGAATGGGCGACAGGGGGATGGCTCACTGGATGATCCCCTGTTCTGTTCATTCCCTCTGGGGCACCTGGCCTTGGCCACTGTCAGAAGACAGGATACTGCGCTAGATGGATCTCTGGTCTGACCAAGTATGGCTGCTCTTATGTTTTGTTTTTGGTGGGGAGGGGGGATAGCAGGAGAGGTTGTTTACCATCTTTTGAAATTTCATGGAGATTTGAAACTTTCTCCCACCTCTATAAATGGTCAATAAACAGGGGAAATATCACAAAAAGTGTAATTGAAACATGAAACAATTTATCCCAGAGATGATGTGCCACCATTTCATTTGCTCTTTGAATAGGTTGAAGAAGATGCAATATTAATTTCACAGATTTTCCTGCTTAACAGGTGGGCAGCTGTAGAATGTATATAAATGTGTTGAGTTTTGCAATATATGGACCTGATCCTCCGCTTGGTGCAAATCATCATCACTCTGTTGAAGGCAATGGAGCTGTGCTAATTTTACACCAGTTGAGGATCTGGTTTATTGACCAGAAATGGGCCCACACCAAAACCTTGGAGAGCTGGTCCCCTTTTTCATTGTAATGGTCCTTGAGCCCAACCTAGCTACCCTCTAACTTTGGGCTCCGGGCTGTCTGCTGTGGTATGGTGGTTGCCATTGAATTCAGGGCTGCTTTTAAATTCAGTATTTAGTGGGAAGCTCCAAGGAGGTGTGAACGGAGGAAGGTTGGCCTTGTGGTGAATGCACTGCGCTGAGATTTGGAAGATCCACATTCACTTCCTGCGTCTTCTGTAGGCTTCCTCGGTGATCGTGGGTATGTTACTCAGTCTCCCAGTGCTTCAGCAACATCATTTATAGCATGTGGATCAAGGTACTTCTCCATTTCACAGGGCTAGTGTGAACAAGGCTCTTAGGTCCGGATCCTCAAAGGCATTTAGGCACCTAACGCCCATTGATTTCAATAGGCCTTCAGTGCCTAAATAAGAATCTTGGCCTTAGATACTGTAGTTATGGAGGCCATATAAATACCTAGTTAGGATGAGGAAAAGGAGGATTGTGGGAGGGGAAGGAGTGGCAGAAAAATAGGGACTGTTTGTGCCTCTAGGGTGGTTTCGGCCTCATTTTAAAATGAATAGAAAAGCGGAGCTGTTACTGTAATTATTCTCTCAATGCCATTTGCTTCATTCAGAATGGGTCCCTGATTCAAAGATCCCATGTTAAGTTAGGTCATTAGCCAGGAAACATGATCAGTAGCCATGGTAACTGAAGGCGGCCTCGTTAATTGCCAGTGGGCAGCCGAAATCAGGATGATGGAGTCTCGTTGTGGAGGGTCTTTCTGCCAGAGCTGCGGAAATCTATTGAAGGTACTCATACAGCCCCCATTAATGTAGGAGATGAGCATCTCACAATCTTTAATCACAGTGCTCCCGTGAAGGAGGAAGGAACACTTATTTCTATTTTACAGGTGGTGAACTCAGGCCCAGCCAGATTGAGTGACTTGCCAAAGGTCACACAGATCTGTGGTAGCTGCGGGACTTGAACCTGGGTTTTCTATGTCCTAGACTAGGGCCTTAATCATTGAGAAATCCTTCATTTCAAGCAAAGTCATTGACTTCAAGTCCAGTTCTATGAATGGGGTTAGGTGCGCCAAAGGAGGAGGTGAAATTCCATCCAGATCCGGCCATTGTCTGCATTCCCATTTGGCCAGGGTCTCTGAGCTTTGGCCTCACAGCTCCTATCCTATCCTGCAAGGTGGGTACACAAGTGGTTGAAAGACCATATTCAAGAAGCAGTTATCAATGGTTTGCTCTCAGACTGGAAGGGCGTAACTAGTGGGGTCAGTCCTGGGTTCAGGCCTGTTCAATATTTCCTTAATGACTTGGATAATGGAGTACGCTTATAAAATTTGCAGAAGGCATCAAGCTGGGCGGGGCTCCTAGCACGTTGGAGGGCTAGATTAGAATTCAGCTCACCTCAACAATTTGGAGAATTGGTCTGAAATCAACAAGATGAAATTCAACAAAGACAAATGCAAACTACGTCACGGAGTCAGGAAAAAAATCAGACGCACAACTACACAATGGGGACTAGCTGCCTAGGCAGTAATACTGCTCCAAAGGGGTTATAGCGGATCACAGCGTGAATATGAGTCAATAATGTGATGCAGTTGCAAAAAAGGCTAATATTCTGGGGTGTATTAACTGGGGTGTTGTATGTAAGACACAGGAGCTAATTGTCCCAGTGTACTCAGCACTAGTAAGACCCCAGCTGGAGTTCTGTGTCCAATTCTGGGCACCGTACTTTCGAGAAGATCTGGGCAAATTGGAAAGAGTCCAGAGGAGAGCACCAAAAATCACAAGAGGGTTAGAAAACCTGACCCATGAAAAAGGTTAAAAAAACTGGGCATGTTTAGTCAGGGAAACCAAGACAGAGCGGGGACCTGATCAATGAAGAGGACAGTGATCAATTGTTGTTCTTGTCCACTGAAGGTAGGGCTAGAAGTAATGGGCTTAATCTGCGGCCACGGAGATTAGGTTAGATCAGGGCTTGGCAACCTTTCAGAAGTGCTGTGCCGAGTCTTCATTTATTCACTCTAATTTAAGGTTTCACGTGCCAGTAATACATTTTAACGTTTTTAGAAGGTCTCTTCATATAAGTCTATAATATATAACTAAACTATTGTTGTATGTAAAGTAAATAAGGTTTTTAAAATGTTTAAGAAGCTTCATTTCAAATTAAATTAAAATGCAGAGCCCCCCCAGACCGGCCAGGACCTGGGCAGTGTGAGTGCCACTGAAAATCAGCTCGCGTGCTGCCTTCGGCACACGTGCCATAGGTTGCCTACCCCTGGGTTAGATACTAGGAAAACCTTTCAAGCTCTAAGGGTAGCTAAACTCTGGAACTCCATCACTGGAGGTTTTTAAGACCATGTTGGACAAACACCTGTCAGGGATGGTCTGGGTTTTCTTGGTCCTGCCTCAGCTCAGGGGGCTTGGACGTGATGGCCTCTCAAGGTCCTTTCCAGCCCTGCGTTTCTATGAGTCTGTAGGAGAAGGGACTGTGAATCTGACAGCTGCTGGGGTGAGATCGATGGAGAACCGTTGCTCTGTGCCTAGCACACCACAGTCAAGAAATGGCCAGATAGGAACATGGGTTGAAATTTCCCAAGTGGCCTAGAAGACAGGAATGCCTGATTCTCATTCCAATGAGCATGTGACGCGATGCTTTGGTGCAGTGGGGGCGATCAGCACCTCGCAGCCCAGGCAGGTGTTCTCTTCCTGGGGGCAGGCCCGTGAGCCAGTGGGGAGGAGGATGGTGGCCAATGGCAGGACCAGGATGAAGGGAGGGCAAATGCGCCTACGCTGGTGTGCAGGCAATGGCCACCTACTGCCTGAACAGATGCGAATAAAGGAGGAGAGACTGTGGATGAGAGACAAAGGCAGGAGAGGAAAAGAGAGAGGGAAGGGAGAAAGGAAGAATAGAGAAAGAGAGAGGAAAAAAGGAACGGTACCTAAAGCAGTATAATGAGCTATCCATCTCTGCATCTGCCCCCCGTGCCCTTCCCCAGCACCAATCTTATGGGCTGAGAAACCAAGCCGTTCTTTCTCTCTCTGCTCGAGCAGGGCACAAACCATCCATCCAGGTGAGCCCAGCAGGAGAGGCCTCCGCCATGGCACCAGATTGCTTCCAGAATATGAATACGCTCCTGGAGCTGGCAGGCTGGAATAAAGACCCCAGATCTGCCAAAACGAGGCTACCCGCTCCGGCGCGGTGCTTTGAGAGAGGCTGGAAACGTAACCCTTATGTGCAAAACCCAAGGGCCCAACCCAGTGCATGGCCTGGCCCCTAAAATCCCATGGGATATTCATGGAAGTAGGCCCCACTTTACTGAAAATGTAGCAGCTACGTGATGTCATGGCAATAAGGGATCTGTGCCAAGAGTCAGCCGTGCTGCTGTCACCATTTGTGCACAGCAATAACTGAACATCCCACTGTGCACAGAGGGGAGCTGGGGAGATAGGGAGGGAAGATCCCTAGAGAAGAGAGCTGCCACCACGGAAGGGGACCTCCTCACCAAGCTTGGCTGGTGACTCTGGAAACTCTTAGGAACTTCCCCACACGCCAGGAACTGGAATTGAGGCTTGGTTGTACTGCTGGGGATTTAGGCCAAGATTGCCAAAGCTTCCCTAGAGGAGTTAGACCCTGCAATCTAAATGCCCGAGGCAGCGTAAAGTCCTCCTTGTGGAGGCTATGGGACCACTCCCCTACTTGGACAAGTGTCTAACTAGCTTGCTGTATAAGTGCCTCATTTCTCCAGGCCTAGCTGGTGGGGTTTGGAGAGGGGTCAGGCAGGCAGTGCCTGATCCCCTTCTTGGAAGGCAGAATAATGCCCCCATATAGCCTATATCTTTGGCCAGTCAACAGACCTCAAGATCAGAGATGGGCAACATTTTTCAGCCCAAGTTTTCATTTTGGTGAAAAATGCAGCTTTGGTGACAAGAAAACGTGCCGCGAATGTGTGTCCATTTCCCTCAGCTGTTCCCATCAAAACAAAACCCCAACCACCCAGAAATTCCCCAAAGGTCAAAACACTTTGATTCGTGGGTTTGAAAAAAATCTGTGATTTGCTCAGCTCTGCTCAAGATTACCTCTAGCGTGGAGCGGCAGCGAGAGCTCTTCTAAGACCATTGCTAATGGCAGAGCACCCCGGCATTGTCTGGGGAGAGATACACCTGAGAGGAACCTAAGATACCACAACATGCCATTTCAATAGGGCCTATGAGATATCCCCATGGCAATTTGCAGGAAACGTGCACCCTGTGTTAACCCAACCAAGCACTGCAGTGCCATTAAACAGAGAGCAGAGCTGTCTCCGAGGCTCGCCGTAGGGATTACGGAATGAACACCTGAGCAGCAGCTCTTCAGCCAGCTGCACATAATAATTTGAACGGTTGCTGTTGCTGGGGGGAGGGAATGCAAAAGAAGCGACTTTATGGAGCCGCCTCCCAAATCCACAAATCTTCAAGGTGGCCTTAGCAATAAATGCCACGTTCCCAGCTCTCCCACAGCCATCACCTCTGCCGGAACATTTCTGCCCTGAGCTGCCGTATGCAGCTCCACAGTAAGTCAAACGGCAATGATTAGGCAAATAAAATTTCCATCTGTTGAGGAATTGACGAGAGTTATTACTAGTAATAAAACTGGTGCGAGGCGAATGATGTATCTGAGGGGGTAAGTGCCTCCAATTATGAGCAAAAGTGACTTTTAAATAAGGTTACAGACTTCCTTATGAGCTCGGGCGAATCCACGTCCCTCCACCTGCGCACCAGGCCTTAGCTTGTGCCAGCGTGGGGAGCATTCGCGGAAGGAAGCACTTGCGTTTCATCACTTCCTCTAGTGGCTTTGAGTGCTTGGCAAAGTGCTGCTCCTTTCTGCAGTGGTTGGGGCATTGGGCAGTCTAGCTATTACTTAGGCCTGGCCTGAGTGCTGGGGGCTGGAGCAGATGACCTGTTGAGCGCTCTTCCAGTCCTACGGCAAGTCTAGACTACAAAATTAAGTTGACCTCAGTTAGGTTGATGGACAGCCACCGCAGTAATGACTGTGTTTTTTTCATGTCCACATTAGGCCCTTCTGTTGGTGGAGGTGGAGTTGTTCGGTCGGTGGAGTGGGCGACTTACGTCGGTGGGAGCAACGTTGTAGTGTGGGCACTTATAACGTTAGGGTGACGTAAGCTGCCTTACGTTGACCTAACTCTGAAATGTGGACCAGGCCTTACGCTGCTATGATCCTATGACAGGGACTCCGGCGAACTTGAGTTCTAAGCCAGGCACTGCCACCCCCTGCTCTGTGTAACCAGCCAATCACTTCACTTCTG
The DNA here is from genome assembly GCF_016161935.1 of Mauremys reevesii. Lineage (NCBI taxonomy): Eukaryota > Metazoa > Chordata > Testudines > Geoemydidae > Mauremys > Mauremys reevesii. The sequence goes on from NC_052643.1 coordinate 4,587,347, forward strand.
TTTCCTCTGTCTCTGTGTCTAAACAGATTGCAAACTCTTCAGGGTAGGGACTGTCTTTTGCTATGTGCAGCCCCGAGCACAATGGAGCCCCGTTCTCAGCTGGAGCCTCAGATGCTGCTGTATCACAAATAATGATCTTTATTAGGGTTTTGAGCTGCATGTTTAAGTTGTGCCAGCAATCACTAGATCGTTTGGATAGCTGCCCTTCTTAGCAGTTGCATACATGCAAATACATGAATAAAAATATAGAAAGATAAACATTTTGCACTGTCGTGTGTGAGAGGATTGAAATCTCTCCCCGTGTTCCTCAGAGGTCAGAGGCGGCGGGGGCTCGGGCTCAGAATGAAAGGGATACGCGTGGGGACACGGCTCTCGTGATCCCAAGCTAAAAGCGACTGCCGTGAACTAGGTCGCAGTGTTGATGTTTAACTGATTCGCGCTAGGCTTCACGATTAAAGCATTCTTGAGTCGAGCTGGGGCCATTCACACTGCTCAGTGCTAGTTTTCTAGCCTGTCTGGCTGCAGACTCACTGGGCATCACAGTCATGCAGTTTTCTTTGCAGCATCACTGGAGGTGAAGTTCAGGGCTTAGATTCATCCTCACCCTGCACCTTCTGTGTTTACACCAGTGAATTTACTCTAACCATTCACACTGGGGCAAAGGGGGTGCAGAGCACTACCACATCAGAAGAGCAGCCTTTTACACCCACTTTGCACCAGCATAAATGACTAGATAAGGTGCAGCATGGTTGAGGTTCAAGGCTTTTAATTTTGGCCTTTGGCCACTTAAAAATTAGGTTAACACAGCTACAGTATGTTGGGGTGTGAAAAAAAGCACACCCCGAGCTATGCTGACCTAATTCCTGGTGGCTGCACAGCTGTGTCGAAGGAAGATTGCGTCCACTGATGGAGCTACGATTGTTTGAGAACGCGGAGTTCCGAGGTTCTGCCAGCATACTATGCTGCCATAGCTATGCTGGTATAGTTGCTATCATGTAGACGTCAGCCTCCACCCCAAACCCTGCTTTGCCTCCAGCATTTATAATGGCATTAAATATATAAAATAGTGTTTTTAATTTATAAAGGGGGGGTCTCAATCAGAGGCTTGCTATGCGAAAGGGGTCACCAGTACAAAAGTTTGAGAACCACTGGTCTAACAGAGCCTTTTGCTGTTGCCTAGGCCAACGTCCTTTGTTCCTGTGAGGCTGCGCTGGGTTTGTCCCATCCATGGCCTGATGAGGTGTGAACTGCCTCTGCTCTTGGAGAGTTTTTGCCTGGGCTTGTTTTAAGCCATGAGGACATATTTTCAGCTTCATAACTATATACATGAAATGATAACCTATAACCTTACTATAATATTACTGTAACAATTACTATAATATCACTATAACAACCATACTCAGTGCATCATGAGTCTTCAGAAGACACCCGACATGACAAACTTTGCAGTGGATACCACTCAGTCATTTTATGAAGATGAACACGGGGGTGTAGGGTACAGAGTGTCACAGTGCGGTAGGAACACCACGCTCCACCACTAGAGGGCAGAAGCAATTGTCGCTCACCAGTAGCCCCGCTAGTTGAGTTTTGAACTATAGCTGCAGTTATAGATAAAATGATCTGTTCATTCCCCTTACGCCTCCCTTGAGCCAGCAGAGGGTTATTTCATTCAGATATTAGGAATGGCAATATACAAAAACCTGTAGGAGAACACTTCAACCTCCCTGGCCACACAATAGCAGATCTTAAGGTGGCCATCCTGCAGCAAAAAAAACTTCAGGACCAGACTTCAAAGAGAAACTGCTGAGCTTCAGTTCATCTGCAAATTTGACACCATCAGCTCAGGATTAAACAAAGCCCGTGAATGGCTTTCCAACTACAGAACCAGTTTCTCCTCCCTTGGTTTTCACACCTCAACTGCTAGAACAGGGCCTCATCCTCCCTGATTGAACTAACCTCGTTATCTCTAGCTTGCTTCTTGCTTGCATATATATACCTGCCCCTGGAAATTTCCACTACTTGCATCCGACGAAGTGGGTATTCACCCACGAAAGCTCATGCTCCAAAACATCTGTTAGTCTATAAGGTGCCACAGGATTCTTTGCTGCTATTTCATACACTGTCTTCTTCAGTGCCTTGTCCATCTTGAGTAATGGAGTTCCCACCACCTTCTTTGAGAGACTATCCTCCATCGAATTTCGTTACTAGTAATTCCCATGAGTAGCGATGACTCCCGTGATTTCCTCTCTGCTACCAGCTGGCAGAGAGAAGGTCCTGGAGCAGAGCCACCTTGCTATGCTCAAGTCAGCGAAGATGGAAGTGAGGCTGCTGGATTTTTAATAACTGGCAACGTCAGTATCCTCACGCTAAGTTGAGGGTATCTGCGAGTCCATTGTCAAAGCAGCTCATTATCTCAGGGGCCTGCTGGACTTTGTGCTGCTCCTTCATACCCAGCAAGGGCAGGGACAGCTCAGTGGAGGGCAGGGATAGCTCAGTGGTTTGAGGCCTGGCCTCCTAAACCCAGGGCCGTGAGTTCAATCCTTGAGGGGGCCACTTAGAGATCTAGGGCAAAAATTGGTCCTGCTAGTGAAGTCAGGGGGCTGGACTCAATGACTTTTCAAGGTCCCTTCCACTTCTAGGAGATTGGTACATCTCCAATTATTATTAGAGTCTTTGGTTGGCCCAGAGATTGGGCCCTTTGCTATTAGATGAGGATTTCATCATGTGGACCTTTGTTTCTGCTATAGTAGGCTACAGCAGCACCCTCTAGCCGGGGCTAACTGCACAGGGTTTCTGCTAGTGTGCAGTGCAGCTGAGCCACTCCAGTTCTGAGTAACAGTGGTGGTGGGAAATTTTCAGTCCAGGGTAGCACCTTACAGTTAAATAGGATGTGATTTTTCTAGCCTGAATGTGTATCTAGAGGTGTATTGACTTTCTGGTTCATTGAATTAAGTGCTTGTTTCTTTTTTCTAATCTATACAAATATTCCCCATCCCCCCCTCCATCTTTTCTTGCTTTTATGTCTGGGGCCCTGGCATCCACTTTGTCTTCCTAAAGCCCATGTTCTTCCCTTCCTGAGTTCTAACATTGGTCTCACCTCCAATCTGCTGAAAAGCCTCCTGTGCCCTCAGGGGAATGCATAATAAGGGAGAGCAATCCTCTCTCTCTGCCTTTCAGGTGGGCGGCAGGGGAAGCAGAACTGCTCCAGTTAGCTGCATGCCGTAGGAAGGAGCTGCCTCCCGCTGTTTGGCTGACATTGCTGCTTTCGGGCTGGGGACAATCCTAATTGGCACGCCCTGCGTCGGATCTCTCCCCAGCAGGAACAACAAGTGATGGAGGCGGCGGTCTCACTTTGTATCCTCTGCCACTCATTTCCCAGCTGAATGACTGTCTAGCATCCAGACCAGTCTCCCCAGCCTGGGCCGATGAAAACGTGGGTTCAAGGCTATTATTTGTATAACAGTTACACTCGGAGGTCCTACTGCGCTAGGTGCTGCACACACGCACAATAAAACACAGTCCCTGCCCTGAGGAGCTCACAATCTAAACACACAAAGAGTGGGAGGGGAAACAGAGGCACCGAGCGACTCACCCAAGGTCGCACAGCCGGGCCCGGAATGGAAACCAAGCTTCCCGAGGGCCGGCTCTAGTCACTAGGCCACACTGCTGCTCCACGACATTCAGCAGAGTCTCTGCCTTCGAAGCAGACACAACGGGGACGGAAGGCGATGGAGACGGTGGTGGTAGCCAAATGGAACGGGGGACACTGGTACTTTAAGAGAGAGGTGGGGCCCTCTTAGACTGACTGCATAAAAGCAGGCCCCTGGGCAGGGGAGGGGTTATCCTTCTTTTCCTTGTGGGGGCAGCTGAGCAGGTAAGTGGCCTTTAGTCTCTTCCTGGGGGGAAAGGCTGTTTGCTGAGCAGTGGCTGTAAGATTCCTGGCAGGTTATTTATTAGCCTGTTTGTTTCAGTGGCGTCTGATCTACCTTCTTAATGGCAGATGTATGAGTTTCACCTTTAAATGAGACTATGCAGGTGGGACTATTAGTTACCAAGACTGATCGAGCCCTGTCTCCTAGCCTAAGCATTGCTAGGCAATGGTTTTTTCTCCTCTCTCAGGTTGGAAATCTTTGCCTGGCTGGTGCTCAGTGTGTAAGGCTCAGCCTGAGGACAGGCTTGGCCAGGGGTGTTGTGTGATGCTATGTGAGCTGCTCCCTGATTAGATTCTGGAACTCCATCAGGAGCAATGGTCTCAAGTTGCAGTGGGGGAGGTTTAGATTGGATATTAGGAAAAACTGTTTCACTAGGAGGGTGGTGAAGCACTGGAATGGGCTCCCTAGGGAGGTGGAGGCATCTCCTTCCTTAGAGGTTTTTAAGGTCAGGCTTGACAAAGCCCTGGCTGGGATGATTTAGTGGGGTTTGGTCCTGCTTTGAGCAGGGGGTTGGACTAGATACCTCCTGAGGTCCCTTCCAACCCTGAGATTCTATGATCAGCATGTGTCTAATATGCCCTCTTAGCTTCCTCCTCCAGGGAATTGCAGCCTACCCAGAGGATGGCTTGGGTTGCCTGTCTGGTGGCTAGTGGCCTGTGCAAAGCAGATTGGGGCCCATTATGGAACAGAAGCATAACTAAGTGCTCTGGTTAGAGCAGCGTAGTTCTTGACTGCACTGTAGTTTAGCTGCTCAATAACCATCCTCTCTCTAAAGAGGACTGAGGGCTACATTCCACTGCATCCAGCTGCTGCTGCAGCCTTAGGAGGGCAAAGGAAATCTTAAACCTGCCTGGGAAAGGCACTTCAGCACTTGTTTTCCTTCCTAATGATTCAAGGAGCTCGTGTCCTTCACCTGCTCCAATTGCTTATTTAACTTGATTGAGCTGCAGAAGGGCAGACGTCCAAAACAAGGCAGAGATTCATTTGAATCGCTTAATGAGGGGCTGGCTGGTTAACCCCTTGCGTTCTGCAGCTTTTGCCGAGTTAGTGCTGCCCTTAAAATGCCACAATACACTGAAAAGCAGCTACCTTAAAAAACAAAAAACCCCAAACCATCCCATAAACATTGTTTCTAAATGAGCTGATTGAGAGTTCTTTCTGATTGTCAGTGGAGAAAGAGTTAGAACTCCCTCATTAAAGCAAAGTTCTAACTGCAGGATCAAACTGAGCCCTGACTCTGCCTGTTAAGACAATGGGTTTGCAGGTGTTGAACTGGTCATAATTTGACCTGCACTCCATAGGGGTGGCATGTGAAACAGTCAGAAGGCATCTGGCCTGGGGGGACCTGCAGCACCAGCTAGGAAATCTCCCTACTTGTGTCACTGTTGTCACAGCTGTGACAAAAGCTTGTAACCCTGTGATCTCTTTTCTGGGAGTGGTGCTGCACTTCAGAGTCTGCATTTGGCTTGCTGCCTCCTGCACCAAACGTGACAGGAATTGCAGCCTAGTCCCTTTCAGACAGTACAGGTCAGAGTGGCCCGTTCAGGTACCCTTCAATCAACCGGAAGACTGGGTGTAACTGGAGCCAGTCAACAGTTCTGTCCCCTCCCCCCCAGTCAATGTCATTTTGTCTGTTTTTGGTGGGAACACTCATGGTGGTGGTTAACTTTAGTGGTGAGGGGACACTTCAGTAGATCTTGGTTTTGTTCTGTTTGTTTTAATGGAATTGTCTGCTTAGTTGTAACATCTAACTTGAACACTTTGGAGTGGGTAGAATCTCTTCTGCACCCCCACTGGAGCGTCAGAGGGTTGGTACTCACAGAAAACAGTAACCTGTCAGTCCCTGATCGTGTGGCCAGCTGGCAGTGACTGTCCAAGAGCAAAGCTACCAGTATGCTGGTGACCCGTAGTTGTGGCTTTTTTAGGGTGGGGAGGGAGAGGAACTAGGGGTGGGGTTTACATGGGAAGAGGCCATGTCACTTCTGGGGGTGCCTGACCTTGGGATGGGCATGTTGGTGCTTCTACAGACGTACATGAATACAGACTGATGCTTTTGACTAGTGACCAAGTCTTGGCTTATGTGGCTGAAACAAGACAGGCTGGTTCCCTTCTCACTACAAATGCAAGGAGTTGAGACCAATGGTCAAGAATCTCCAAAGGCCTGGTCAGGGCCAGCTCCAGGCACCAGCCCAGCAAGCAGCTGCTTGGGGCAGCCAACAGCGAGGGGCTGCATGTCTGGGTCTTTGGTGGTGGGTCCCTCACTTCCTCTTGGAGCAAAGAACCAACTGCCAAATTGCTGTCAAAGACTGAAGCGGCGGTGGTAGAGCTGCAGATCACAATTGCAGCTTTTTTCTTTTTGCTGCTTGGGGTGGCAAAAACTCTGGAGTGGTACTTGCGTCAGGGAATTACTACCTTTTAACCATTCATCAGGCCTTATCCAGACCAGGATTGAATGGTGTCTCGGTCCTAGACAGGACTGAGTGTTCGTGACCATCGTCCATACTTGTGAAACTACCCAAGCTCAATAGGGAAATGGTGGCTTTCACTTAACCATCTTACTGTATGCCTTGTCTTCATCACTGTTTTGAAGAGGTAGACATGTCAACTATAATGTGCAAGACAGGGGTCGGCAACCTTGCAGAAGTGGTGTGCTGAGTCTTCATTTATTCACTCTAAGGTTTCATGTGCCAGTAATGTTTTTAGAAGGTCTTTCTAGAAGTCTATAATGTAGAACTAAACTATTGTATGTAAAGTAAATAAGCTTTTTAAAATGTTTAAGAAGCTTCATTTAAAATGCAGAGTCCCCCAGACTGGTGGCCAGGACCCAGGCAATGTGAGTGCCACTGAAAATCAGCTCACGTGCTGCCTTTGGCACATGTGCCATAGGTTGCCTACCCCTGTACTAAGATCACCGGAGCACTGGAATGGGTTCCCTAGGGAGGTGGTGGAATCTCCTTCCTTAGCAGTTTTTACAGTCAGGCTTGACAAAGCCCCGGCTGGGATGATTTAGTTGGGAATTGGTCCTGCTTTGAGCAGGGGGTTGGACTAGATGCCTCCTGAGGTCCCTTCCAACCCTGAGATTCTATGATCACACCTTAAACCCTAGCCTAGACAATGCTATAGTGGACTGATGTCCCACTACTGGGTGCTGCATCTGCCTGTTAAATGAGCAATTCTTGCCAACCATTCCTAGAAGTGACCTTTGCCTCTAATACTAGAGGGTTAAAACAAGTGTTCAGTTTACCTGCTCTTCCATCTAACAAGCTGGCTTGCAGCAGGGCTCTCCAAACAGAGCAGGTGTCCCTTGCCAGGATAACATGAGCCTTAACAGAAGGTGTCCTGTGCCTTCCCGAGCACACCACTTGGCGGGGGGGAACAGATCTTCAGATGATATGGTTAGTAGTGAGTCTGGTAGCCTACTTTAAGTCTACTTCCAGAAGACTGGCCGAAATCAATCCTTCAAGGGCTTTCTCGAGTCACCTCTGGACTCCAAAGTACAGGCTCTGCATGTTGCCTGAATATCCAGTTCTGTTCTGTCTGCTTTATCCACTGCAGCAATGTCAGTCGCCAAGATTCTGGATTAGGAAGGATCTAGCTGCCAACTCTGTAGAATGGAACATGGCTTGGCCTTCTAGAACATTCCTTGAAAGGGCAAGAATCGCAGCAGTGATCCCCTAACCCGACATGAGTTGGAATGTAGTGAATACTTCTGAATCTGGCAGCATATAAATAAACTCGGGCATATGGGGGAGGATCTGCATCTCTCAGGCTTTAGGCAGTTCCCTTGATGGAGTTGGGGAAGGGACCTGGAACAGCAAGGTGCAGGACAGGGAGAAGCAGCTTTCTATGCTCCTCTGGAGTTGAATGAGAATAAATCCTTGCTCCTGCTGAGTGCTGGAAATCCAGACTGGAGATGGGGGAGGGAAGGTGTGGCTCAGCAGACCACATGTGACAGGAGATCTACCTGGGCCTCCTGAGAACTTGGTCTGTAGGGGAAAGTACCTTCATGAGATGCCCATTGTTCAGTTGCACCTTCCAGGAGGGTGTGGCAAGAGAGCAGACCTGTGGTGCTGTAATGGGATGCTGTCTGTCTGTGGGGCAGTCATGTCAGGAGCTGAGGCTAGGTATGTCAGTACAGTGCTATTGTTATGGGTGTATGATTGTATGTAAAACAGCATAGTCAGTGTGCTCCAATGCACTGGTGCTATTGCTGAGCTGCCTATCAGTGGCAGTTGGGCTTGACTGACCAGCATGGTGCTTAGCTTTCCTCCTGAAGTTCTTATTTGTCACAACCTCTGTGCTGACCTCCTCTTCTAGGTTATTGCAAAGAACAGCACCAGGTTCCATTGGCCCTAAGCCCTGTTACCTGTCCCCATGAACAGCTTAGCCTGCATTCTGGTCACTTTAAGACATTGCTAATCTTTAAACCATCTCTTTATTCCATGCTCCCTCAAGTTTTGCTGCCTTTCACACCACTTAATCGTCTGCAGCTGTGAGTGGTCATTTTTTTAGACTCTCTCCTTATTTTGGGGGATGCCTGGAAGGACCCAAAGCCATGCTTTTATCCAAGCTGACTTCCTAAGCAGATGGAGGTCTTGTGACAAAGTGCCAATGTATTTCCTATCCAAGGAAATGAGTTGTAGTTGAATCTCAAAAGGTTTGTGCGTTCCTTGGTAGGGAAAAGTGTGTGTGTGTGGGGATATGGCTTGTTGGCATAATGAAAACAAATCCTTAATTTCAGGTAAACCACTCTTTTAAAATTTCCATTAACAACTTTTTTGTGTTGGACCAGACTAAAGGGACTCTTGAAACAGGCTTCAGACACAAATCAATGTCAACACAAAACATTACCAACTTCTAGGTTTCTAACAAAACTGGCCAAAGCCAACACAAACTCTCAAACAGTCCATGCTGCTGAATCTGTTTTTGGCTCTTTTGCTTGAGAAATAATGGAGGGGGAGATTTCACCCAGCTCTACATTGGAGATGCCAAGAACAGAAGGTTCTTGGCATCTGCCAGTCCTAAATCTACTCCAGGAAGGTAGCAGTTGTCCTTGCTGAGACAGGGGAATCTTGTGGTTGGAGATGCTGGCTTGGGGCTGGGAAGGTCTGGTTTCAGCTGCCATAGACTCCTGTGTAACAGCACAAGTCTCCTCATTCTCTGTGCCTCTGTCCCCTGTCTGTAAAATGGGACTACTTCCTCTTGTCTTGTCCTCTTGGGGCTTTACGTTCTCAGGCTGGGAATAGCACACTAGGAACCTGCTCTCAATGCTGGAGATGTTATCGTGACTCAAATACAATAGACCCTCCGTTACGAACACCTTTGGTAATGGAGGTCCTCTGTAATCCTGAACAAAACATTAGGGTGGTTCTTTCAAAAGTTTGCAACTGAACATTGACTTAAAGCTTTGAAACCTTACAATACAGAAGGGAAATGCTTTCACTTTATTTTAGTAGTTCACATTTAACACAGCATTATATCTGCTTCTTTGTCTCTGCTGCTACCTGATTTTTTTTTTTAGTTTTGGCTCCAAATGAGGGGTGTGGTTGACCAGTCAGTGCATAACCCAGTGGTCATAACTCTGAGGGTTTTACTGTAACTACACCTCTACCCGATATAACGCAGTCCTCAGGAGCCAAAAAACCTCACCGCCTTATAGGTGAGGCCATGTTATATTGGGTACAGGCCAGTCCAGTGTACTGGCAAGAGCTGGTACATCATGCAGGACTGGACTGGCTTCCCTGACAGTGACTTAAAGGGCCCAGTGCTCCAGCCACTGCAGGGAGCCTGGAGCCCTTTAAATCACTGCTGGAGCTCCGGCAGCCGGGCTTGGGTGGCACTTTAAAGGGCCCAGGGCTCCCTGCTGCTTTACTGTATTATATCTAAATTCGTGTTGTGCTGGACCACATTATGTCAGGATAGAGGGTGTAGTTAAACACCATTCAGCCAGCAGCTGAATGGCAAAAGTATTTCCAGATACAAGTAACTAGCATGGGTGTGGTAAAGCCCTGGACTTGCTCATCCCCCTAAACTTGCAGAAGTTCTCGTGACACATGGCGATTGCAAAGTACATTAAGACAGGCCTTGGCTTCTACTGCTTCCAGTGCCTGCACTCCCTGGGCCTTGCTGGGCTGTTTACAGCCAGCGGTTGGTCACTTCACTAGGAGTCAAACGCTCATTTGGCAGTGAGCACAATGTGATGCAGTCCTCCTAGGCACTCGTGTGTAAATGAGATGCCCCTGTCTACAAGGGGGCAAGGCTAGGAGGGCAGGCAGGGCTGTTCTCCGCTGTGCCAAAGCTGCTGCAATTGGCAGCACATTATGACTCAGCGATCTGCCCACCTCCTTGGGTTAAGTCTAGCAGTGCTGTCGCAAGTGACTGCTGCAGTGAGGCATAACAATGAGACTGTCTCTTTGACTCTAAAAAGTTTCTTAAAATATACACCCACCTGGCTTCCATCAGCTGTCAGCTCTTAGCACTGCTGCAGAAGCCTCTTCTCTTAAAGCTATTTGTTTAAAATGTCTTTAGTAGGCAAATGGCTCTTAATCTTTCCATTACCACTCTGGTGACATTTCCAGTGCCTGCCCTGAGCAATTTCCCCAATTTTCTAGACAATTGAGGGTTTCCCACATGTGTGGAGAGGCTGAATCTTGATCAGTATATTTCAAATGTTCAGGACTTACTCACTTCCTTGAAACTCTGTCTTGTGGCCTCCTGTGACTTCAGCTTCTTTTGAAACTTTTGCTGCAACAAATCACACTTGGATGGCCCAGTGCGTGGATTTCTCTAATCACAAAGCTTCTCTGAACAGGAAACTCTTCCACTCTGCCCCAGGCGTGGAAGTTGGATGCTCTATAGAGTGACCAGATGTCCTGATTTTATAGGGACAGTCCCAATTTTGGGTCTTTTTTCTTTATATAGGCTCCTATTACCTCCCCCCCCCCCCCGCACCCATTCCCAACTTTTCACATTTGCTGTCTGGTCACACTAATGCTCTGGAAGAAATGGAAACCAACATGATGGCTTCAGGAACCTATAGGTATCCTAGCCCAGGGATGGACAGTTTTTTGGGGGGGGCCTGAGGGTCTCATTGGGGTTGCAAATGCCTATGGAGGGCCAGATAGGGAAGGCTGTGCCTCTCCAAACAGCCTGGACCCTGCCCCCCATCCAACCCTCCCACTCTTTATCCCCTGACAGTTCTAACCCCTACCACACCCCCATCCCTAGACAGGACAGTCTCCTGAGTGCCCCCCAGAACCTCCACCCCATCCAACCACTCCCTGTCCCCTGACTGACCCCCAGGACCTCCTGCCCCTTAGCCAATGGCCTGGCCCCTTACTGTGCCACTCAGAGCAGCATGTCTGGCAGCTGCACCCCCCCAGCCAGAACCAGACACTCTGCTCTGCAGGAGTGTGCAGCCCTGCGCCCAGAGTGCTGCCTGTGCAGCGGAGTAGCTGCATGGGGGGGGGGAGGGAATAGTGGGGGAAGGGCTAGCCTCCCAGCCAGGAGCTCAAGGGCTGGGCAGTATGGGCCCGCAGGCTGTAGTTTGCCCACCTCTGTCCTAGCCTAATGTCCTCACTAATGGTAGCCTGCAAAGGACTTCAGAAGTAAGGTGGTTAGAGAGCAAGTGTAAAATCAGGATGGGGTTGGGCTATTTGTACAAGACAAAGCCTTGACTATTGTGACTGGTGACCTGATGTTATAGGGACAATCTCCCTTTTCCATATAGGAAGAGGGTTTGGAAGGGCCTTCTTGCTTAGTCTACTTTAGAAACCTCAAAGCCAGCTGTAGGCATGGAGGACTTGTTACAGGGTCTTGCACAACAGGGATTGCAAACTCCCCTTAATCAAAGGACTGAGTGAATCTCTAACGGAGACATCCGTCCTCCAAGACATTACCAGCAATAAACACCTTAAGTTCCTGCTCATATCAAAAGTGATCATTGAACAGTTGATTGCTATGACACCATCTCACTAACATCTTAATGAGATGGGACCTGACCTTCTTCTAATATGGAAAAACAAGCTTTCCCTGTTCTTCTTCCCATCAGGATGCATGGAATATTTCAGGCTCTTCTGACAAAAGAAGCCAAAGGCACAAAGACATCTCTTCCCCTTCCTTGCACAGGTTCACTTTCAACATGAACTTGCAACCTGTAAGACACATGATCCTAGTATCAAAGCTTTGTCTTCCTGGCATGTGGCTCAAATTGGAGCACTGCTTGCTAGGACCTGCAGGTGACCCTACAAGGGGTTCTAGCATGCAACTCCAAGCTTCTTCCCAAAGTCAGGACTAGAACAAACTCTCTGGCTACCTCTTCCTAGCAATGAAAAGGCAATGCTGGACGTGGCTATATAGTAAAGGATTTGGTGTTTGTACAGTGATCTAAAGCTATAAAGAACCAAAGTTTAACCACTCTTAGTGTAGCTAGAACCAACACACCCTCTGCGGGGGGAGCCTTGAGTTCAGGGGTTTGCCTAGAACAAAATGCTTAAGGCGAAGCATAAGTCTTGGATGCTGGTCTCAAGGTCTCTTGAGACCATTAACTCAAGACAAGGGCTCTGGCACCTGAGACTGCCACAAACCCACAACTACAGTAGAACTTAGCAGTGGCGTCTCTAGTGAGGGTGGCTGTTGCAAACTAGCAAGACTATAAAACCAACCAAAAGCAAACTAACTGGTATACTCAGACTACAGCTTAAATTTTGGCAAAACAGGGAGACTACAACTGGTCTGAACTGTGGGGTGGAGAGTAGTAAACATCTACTCCTAGCTTGTGTATTTGGCATTTAAACCTAGCCTGTGTTTGGTACTACCTGACCCAAAGGGGCAACCTTTCTGATGGGAGTTGCAGTACACTGGCCAGCCCCTAGAGGGAGCAATCTTCAAGCAGGGGTGCTAGCACCTCCAGAACTGGACTAGATGCATCCCAAGGAATATACAGGACTAAATGGGTGGAGATTCCTAGGTCAGTGTTCTAGCTAAGCATGCCCCATTAGCTGGCTTAAGCTAGTAAGGACTTCCTGCTCTCCAGTGAGGCAAGTTGTATGGATGTATCCTCCCCAACCCTGGATAAAACAGCCAATCCTTTAACTCCAGGGTAGGTCTCTTCCTTTCCTTCCACTCAACTATCAATGAAAAAGGCACTCGGCGCATTTTAAATGTGATTTTAACTGTCAGTTAAAGATCTGGTTTTTATTACACCATAAATTTTGAGATGTCTTACTGCAGATAATAACACCACCACAGCTGTCATTATTTCATTTCTTCTTAATTTGATTAAGTGAGGTGATCAATCTAGAGTTCAGGATGGAATTAATTCATGCTGCTTAGGTACAGGGAGCCAGAGCAGCTGTCTTCCCTCAATGCAACTTGAACAGTATCTGTGAGTTCATTCAAACAGTCATGGGAACCTGTGCCTCTTGTCCTAGACTCCAACTGCTGGGGCTTGTAGAGGCAAAGGTCTGCCAGAAGGACTGACTTCCTCATGCAGAGGTGGCTCATCAATACCACATTGTCCTTGGAATGGTTGTGGTCAGACAATACTAGGACTTCTTGGGTTGCATTTTAATTGCTGCCTGGGAGAGAACATCCCAGGGAAGTGTTGTAGCTTATCTATTGAAGCAGAGCTGGTAATGGAAGAACTAACAGGAGTACCACTGGTTGGGAGTACTCTGCATAACACACCTGGCTCCAACAGGCTCATCCCAGAGTCTTTGGTGCAGCTGTCTGTGGCAGCTGCTACTCAGATCTAGCTGCTAGAGGTGCAAACACCATGTCTCTATCACATGGGTACACGCCACATGTTCAGTAGGTAGGCTGTGATACCGTCCCTTGCAAGGGAGCTACCCAAGGTCCTGAAAACTCAATAGCACACCATTAAATGTCTCCGCAACAAGACTAACCGAGTTCCTAGGTAAGACTGCTTTTCCTGAATCCGCTAATTGCAGGCAGCTTAAGCTGGATACTATCCATTTCACAAGGATAGTGGGACAACAGATGGGATCCTAGCCTGGCCTTTAATGGCAGAGGCCCCCTCAGCCAAGGAAGCTGGGAGAATGATAGCAACATCTGTCCTAGTGAATCAACATTAACTGGTTTCAGAGTAGCAGCCATGTTAGTCTGTATCCACAAACAGGAGTCCTTGAGGCACCTTAGACTAACAAATTTATTTGAGCATAAGCTTTTGTGGGCTACAGCCCACTTCACTGGATGCATCTACAAAATGGGCTGTAGCCCATGAATGCTTATGCTCAAATTTGTTAGACTCTAAGGTGCCACATGTATTCATGTTCTTTTTACATTAACTGGGACTTTTGGCATATCTGTAACCATAGCCTGGGCTAATAGGCAGCTTGGCTTGGCACTTTCGTCTAGTCTGCAGTCACTCCTTACCTTGAGATCAGACCCACCTGTCTTGTTAAACACTGCAGCAGTCAGGCAGACATGCCTGCTCCAGTGGAGACATAATGGTGGGACAACTGGGAAGCTGAACTGGCTGACTTGGGGCTTGGCTGAGCTCAGAGGGCAGCAGTATGTGAAAGCGAGGAGCATTCGCAAGGGCGCCCGTAGCTGTACACAGCATCCTGGGATCTGAACACTCAGACAATATAGTAGAGTTTCAAACAATTGTGTTAAGGCAACACTTGCCATCACATTAACCACAGCTGCCCTGAATAGGAGCTGCAGGTTTGTGCACTCCATCTGGCAACCTCATTGTGGCCCTGCTAAATGAACACATTGTTTAACTTGTATTACTAATACTCAAAGCATTAAATTGGACTTGGGTGTTCAACATCTCACCCCTTAAGCTGTTCAGCTACTTGTTTGTCAGCATGGACAAGAAAACAAGACCAGTCTGCAGCCAGTCAATTTCATGGTCTGGTTCCCATGCACTAGCACAGGGTTACTGTGCCCTGGCTAAAAACACTGCCTGTCGTGCTAGATGAGACTGATCTCCAGTGTCTCTAAAGCAATTTTCTCCGCCCTAGATCTAGGGAGGACTAAATGGGGTTGTCTGATATTCAGAGTATTCATGTACAAGACCCATTTCCTTGTTTAGTCATACTGTGCTACTTTAATCTCTGGCGTATTTTCTGTAGTCATGCTGCTGACAAAGGCATGGAATGAATCCCAAGTGTAAGGCTGGAGTAGTTCTGGGTGCTGGCTGCACGAAAACAGCTAACAGCCACTCCAGCTCCTTCCTGTTCTACCCTGGAGGTGCTGTGTGGCCTAATGGCTAGAGTACTCAACTAGGACTTATTCCTGGCTCTGCGCCTGGCCATCTGGTTGACCTTGGGCAAGTCATGTTATCTTGTGCCACCATTTGCCTATCTGTAAAATGGGATGACAATATTGACTTCACTCCAGAGCTAAGAGCTAGACAAGCCCATTGAGAGATGGGGTGTCCTGATGCATCCTGTCTAGGGCCTCACCCATTCCCACGTTGCCAGTTACAGATTTGAGCTGCAGGGGCTGAAAAAACTGTTGCCTGGCATCAGTCCTGAAGCTAGGTAATGTGACCACAAGTCTTAAAATGGGACATCTGCCTGTCCTGTTAAATAGCCTGCCCCTGCAGAAGGGCAGCAGCTGCCATGGACAGGCAGTTGCTGGAAAGTTGTCCCCTTATGCTCTGGGGAGGGGGGGAGAAGACTGAGCCTAGTACTGTGGTAACAATGAAAAACATGCCAGGATGCTGTAGAACAGCCCCCAAACATGTGGGCAGGGGAGGGGGGTTTTTCATAACCGCTGTTCCTGACAGTCAGTGATGCCAGCAAGTAAACAAAGGGACACGACTGCTGGTTATCCTTGGAAGCAGTCAGGCTACCGAACATAGACTATTAGGGTTGGAAGGGACCTCAGGAGGTATCTAGTCCAACCCCCTGCTCAAAGCAGGACCAATCCCCAACTAAATCATCCCAGCCAGGGCTTTGTCAAGCTGGGCCTTAAACCTCTAAGGAAGGAGATTCCACCACCTCCCTAGGGAACCCATTCCAGTGCTTCACCACCCGCCTAGTGAAATAGTTCCCTAATATCCAACCTAAACCTCCTCCACTGCAACTTGAGACCATTGCTCCTTGTCCTGTCATCTGGTACCACTGAGAACAGTCTAGATCCATCCTCTTTGGACCCCCCTTTCAGGTAGCTGGAGGCTGCTATCAAATCCCCCCTCACTCTTCTCTCCTGCAGACTAAACAATCCCAGTTCCCTCAGCCTCTCTTCATAAGTCATGTGCTCCAGCCCCTAATCATTTTTGTTGTCCTCCACTGGACTCTCTCAAATTTGTCCACATCCCTTCTGTGGTGGTGGGGGACTGTTTAAGGGGGCAGGGGGGAGCTGTCTATGTGCTTGCATGAGTCTGCAGCCAAGTTGGCCTACAGGATTTGGAGAGTCTTCTCCCTTAACCACCAAAATCTCTGCTCAGCCAAAAAAAGAGGATCCAGTTCATACTCCAGGACCACTTCCTGCATAACACCAGCTGTACCTTCACCCAGTATTCCCTGCATCAGTGTGAACATGAAGTTGAGCTCGAGCGTGCTTGAGACATCGTGTCTCCACCAAAATATTTCATGTGACAGCAAATCTTCAACAGATGTTACACCCCTCACCTTTGCCATGAACATCTGTGCAGTATTGCACCTTAATCTGGTGGAACAGGTTTGCCCAGAGTGCAAGTCCTGCTAAATAGGACACCGTGCAAGATTCTTTGCGGTGTGAATGCTCAAGCTTAAAACAGAGGGGAAGAGCTTCCTATTCACTGCACTGGGATATTAAGCAGCTGTTTTAATCAGGCTTCATTGTTTCCAAAAGCTGGACTGCTGGGCATACACCCACTCCCTTCTGGGAAAGGGCTGCACTAGGCTCAAACACATTTCTATTTAAAACCACATGCGTCCAAAACAAGACGCTCCCCTGCCCGTGCTGCTCCCCAAGCAGAGACCAAAGCATGGGACTAATTAGTCCACTGCTTAATATACTGCTGTAGATGTTCAATACTGCTCTCATCCCTGAAGTAGTAAAAATATACAGACCAGGCTGCTTGGGAGTGGAGTTGGGTGAAGGTTGCTGTGGAAAGCTCACTCCGAACTCCTGAGGCATTGGGGGTGGGGGGTAGATTTGCCAGCAGATGTTTATGAAATATTAAGCAATGCAATCAATACTGCTATCCCAAACCTTGCCTCAGGCTTGCATCTCATTAAAATCACTCAGCTGCCTGCTGCTGGGATGGAGTCATGACCTGTGATCCACTCCTTCCACATCAAGAAGTTGCTTTCCTGCCGTTGCAGCTGGAAGGTGGTGATGCAAGAGGAAGCAGCCAGTAGGCTGGAAAGCATGCTGTAGAGATCAGTAAATAGAATTTTTTTAATTGGGAATATTTGATTTCCATGCAAGAGCTGGTCCTTGCAGGGGGTTCAGCCTTCTCTGCATAATGCATGAGCCAGAGGTGCTTTTTCAAGCCACAGCTAATGGCAAATTAGGCCAGGCAGGCACAGATTAAGCTGGGTCCCTGTTAACTGTCTTCTAGAATCTAGCAACAAACCCAGCACCCTGCTGGACTTTCCCACTAGTACCTAGCTTTCCTAAGTGCTAAAGACCTCCCCCATCCCTGACAAACACACATGCTTATGTCAAACTTAACATGAGTGTGAAATCCACCAGAGCATTTTCCCAGCCCGCTGCCAGTGCCTGGGATCTGTGGCTTCCATAGCTAATGAGGCACAGTGAGCTGCTCCCTCCCCTTGAGAGCCTTTAAAAAAAAATTGCCAAGAATTTATTAGTCTAATTACATTTTTCCTAATGCAGTTGACCTCAGCTGCACTTATCAAAGCTGCAATCTCCCAGCCATTATTGGAGTTTTAATAAGAGTCAATTGGTTATTGTCACTCTTCAAGTGGGACACTGGATGCACGATCCCCAGACAGTCAGTGGGGCAGGGCTCTTAAACTATTACGTTCATAATGGGGATTAGGCTCTTGTCAGGCTCACTCCCACTGGGATAGTGAATGCCAAGAATCTTGGGGCTAGGCAGCCTCCCAGCTTGTAGGAACCTGGTAAGTCCTTGTTTTTTCCCACCCCTCCATGCTCTGCTATGAGTTGTCAGGAGGCCTCTACATGCCCTGCAATCTTACTCCCATGTGCTCTAGGTTTGCAATGTCAGAGGTGGTGAAGTATCCAAGCTGCATTAGTCTGTATCCACAAAAACAAGCAGTCCTCATTCCCAGCAACCACACATGGCATCATGCAAGAAGCAAAGAGGGTGAAGGGACTCCTGTGTGTGCCAGGGGGTGCTCCCCCTGCCCCATTCTGACCCCTCCCCTGAGCATGCCTGGCCCTCACTCATCCCTCTTCCCCTCCCCCAGTGCCTCCTGCATGCTGTGGAACAGGTGATGGCAGTGGGTGGGAGGGAGCAGGAGATGCTGACCACAGAGCCACGGGCAGGCAGAAGGCACTTGGGGTAGGAAATAGGCACTGAGCACCCACAGAGTCAGCATCCATGGTGAGTCAACCACAAGCAGGAGTGAGCTCCGCAGGCCTGCTGAGGCCAAGAGCTTAGTAAAATAAAACTCTGACAGTCAGATAAAATCCTAGCATCTAGGAAGGCCTGTCTCTTGAGGTTCAGAGCTTGAACCCTCTGTAACAGGATTGAGGAAGAGCTGGTTTGAAAACTTGCCTTGTCTTCACCGAAGTTCCTCCTGGGAATGAGTCTCTCCTCATCACTTCAAAAACTTGTTGGTCCAAAAACCTTCTTCATAATGTTGGTCACAACCCCTTTCTGTCAAATCGACCCTTCCCATAGGAATCTGGACAAAGCTTCTTGTCTTCAAATGTTCTACCAGCCCTGGTGGGAAGAGGCTTCCCTGTAGGCTGGGTTACTGCAGGTGTAACCCCCACACCTCAGTGTCTGTCCCTTCTAGTGGCACTGAGACCACTTAGATTAATGAGTCTGCTACAGCCTTAGCTAAGAGCCATGTAGCTTTTAGCCCATGCAGTAGAGGCTCATGTACTTAACTCCTGAGGCCCCAGGTTCAGTTCCCACCTGCTGATGGCACCATCAGACCATTTACTCAGCCACCGTTCCTAGGATACGGTAAGCCAGTGAATTTTGCAAGGAGAGGCTACCGTTGGGTAGGCAGAACCAAATCACTCTGGTCTAGGTGACCAGAGTTGGCGTTGCTGCTCCTTAAAGAGCCTGCACTGAAGGCCAGACCTCTCCAGATAGGGCATAAAACTTCACCGCTGCCAACGGCAAACTGCCTCCTGCCAAAACTCAGTTCTTGCACGGGGAAGATGGCTGCTTTACTGTCGACAGCATTTCCCAAAGCCCCTGACCCAGGGGCAGCTCTAGGTATTTTGACGCCCCAAGCATGGCAGGCTGGCTCCCTTTGGCGGTTTGCCTGCAGGAGGTCCCCAGTCCCACAGATTTGGTGGCACGCCTGCAGGAGGTCCGCCAAAGCCACAGGACCAGTGAATCCTCCACAGGCATGCTGCCGAAGGCAACCTGCCTGCCGCCCTCGCGGCTTGCCACCCCAGCACACCCTTGGTACCTGGAGCAACCCATGACCTGACCTAACCCTGCTTGGATCCCAAGGGGACTGTAGAACAGCTAATCTGGTTGCCCAAATGACTGAAAATACCCTCCCTTCCCTTGCCCTGCAGACTCTAACTAAAGAGCTCAGATGCTGCTATGAGTTTTTTTGTCTTGACTGTGGGACCTGTAGACCTTTAAATGCCCCTCCAATGTCCATGTGGATAAACACAGCACTCTGATTTCCAGTCTCACCAGTCCTCTAACAGGCTACCTATGTAAGGACACCAGAAATGGAGCCTACTCCTATGCTGTGAAATCTCTCCCTTAACACAAGAAGGGACCTTAATTTAAGATGCTGCCTCCAACTGGTGCAGTAATTGTCAGATCATTGCTTTGAGGACACAACAAATTCTGTCTTCATTATGCAAGTATCTGAATTACTTATGCTCACCACTTGTTCTAAGGAGCTGCAGTCCCTCAGTTACTCCAAACACAGTTGTGTTGCTATCTAACAATGGGGAAACTCCTGTCCGAGGAAGAGATCTAGGCTGCTTTGAACTGCATGTAAGAAATTCCATCCTGTGGCTGGGTTCTGAGCTCCAAATTTGTGGCTTGACATCAGACCCCCCCAGATGAGTTCCTCCACAATTCTCTCTAGGTCCTCAGCAGAATGCTGAGATTCTCAGTGAATGTCAGGGGTGTGGGGTTTTTGGTCTTTATCCTGTGCCACAGAGCGATCTTAAAATCAACACCATGATATCAATGCCTGATCGCTGGGATTTTGGAGGATAGTTCAGTCTATTTCATCAAAGGAAGAACCTTCTCAATGGCATCTTGCTTTGGCCTGGTGGCACACTCTAAATCAAACTAGAGATGTTGGAGGAAGTGTCTTGTCAAATGTGCTGGCTTACAGCAAACATCAGCTGAATCTAGATTCAGCTGGAGTAAGTACACAATGCATTTGAGGGCACGCTGGGGAGGGCAGTGCTTCCAGCTGCATTCCTGAGCAGCTGCCTCTTAACACAGATTGATGCTGTCTCCCAACAAGCTGCTAGACTCCTGGGTGTTCATTCTCCTTCCCTCCCAGCATGGTGGAGGGTGGTGTGCTAATCTGAGCATGCAGGTGGTATGGGCACCTCTCCTCCCTCATGTAAGTGAACTGCAGAATTGCTTAAAACACTTCCCATCATTTGCCCAGAATTAAGGCTGCCTCCTTGCAGATCGAGCCCAGCACTGCATAATGCTGCTGTCTCGGTGGCAGGGCACTGGTGCAATCTCAGCCGTGGGCTCTTCACCCTCACTTCTGTAAGAGCTTGTTAGACGTGGCTGTCTCCCAACTGGCTTGGAAAAGAGCAGCTTTGGGGCTGACTCTGAAATGCTGCTTTTGCCCCTGCTGATGAAACAAATTTTCACTTGTCCAAGCTAGTTGGCCTCTATCCTCTTGAATCAGGATTCTCTGCCTATGGTCTAGGCAGGAACCGCCATCGTGCCAAAAGGGTGTAGCGAATGACACTGCATACGTGAGACGGTTCCTGTTAACCATTGGCTCCACCTAGCGCCTCAGGACTCAGACTAGAATGCTTGGCAGGTGGGGCAGGCTTGCCCCCCTAGATGTGCTTTGTTGCTCCCCAATAGACAAGGCATTTGTGAGTGGAGGGGGATGCAGCCATTTAGTGTCCAAGATGCAAATCTTTAGGGATGAGCTGGTGTAACTGGACTCAACTCACCCAAGTGGGTCACCAGTAAACTCTCAAAAGGCTCCTCTACTAGGGCCGCAGGAAAGACAGTGAGTGTAAATATCCTAACCAGCATTGGAGGCTCTCAAAGTGGAGAACTTCCAAACCTCACGTATAGAGGGCAGTCTGGAAGTGCAAGGCCAATCCCTCTAGTTTAGTCTGGCTCCAAACCCCTACGCCTCCGGGGAAGAAGAGGCAGGTCAGTCTTGGGCTTGCATGGTCAGACCAAAAGCAACTTGGTGGTGGTTACAAAGTCTCATGACTTTCCTGACTCTCTTGCTTTCAATCTCTGCTTTCCCTTTAAACAAGTTTGTGGTTTCACACTTCCAAGCTTCTCTGCACCTGACAAGTGCATCATTGCAACAAGAGTCCTAAAAGAGCTGGCTGAGGGGATATCTAGCAGCTGATATCAACTTTTTAATCTTCCCAGGAGGTGTACAATGTTGAGCAGTATTGGCCCCAAGATATTAGAGATGGTGGATGAAGTAATCTTCTTTTTTCTTTTTAAATTGGACCCACTTCTGCTCCAACTCTTGAGCTTGGAGTTCTTCAGGTCTGGGAAGCTAAGAGCTAGTTAGCATCACTGCTAAATACAAGGTTTGAACAGGTTGTTTAGCGACTTATGCTAATCCCACAAATACTGTCCCACACTAACGGTTCTCTCCCAGGCCTGCAGCACTGCACAGCTTCTCAGCTTGGGCATTGCCGCTCTTGGCCAGTGGCTCTCAACTTTTCCAGATGACTGGCCCCTGTTCAGGAGTCTGATTTTTGTCTTGCATGCCCCAAGCTTCACCTCACTTGAACAGTTTACAAAATCAGACCTAAAGAGCCAAGCATGACAGCACACAATTACTGAGAAATTGCTGACTTTACCATATAATTATAGAATAAATCAATTGGAATAGAATGTATTCACATTTCAGTGTAGCGCCATTTAAACAAGTCATTGTCTGTATGACACTCTTACTTTCTGCTCGTGCTTTTTATGTAGCCTGTTGTAAAACTGGGCAAATATCCAGATAAGTTGATGTATCCACAGAGGACTTCAGCATATCCCCAGGGTACACATACCCCCAGCTGAGAATCCCTGCTCTAGGCCAGTCTCTCGCCCCTGACCCCAGCTCTCACAGGCTTTCTGTGGCTGTTCACCAAGCCTCCCCTTAGCAACCGGCTCTTGGGCTGCTACCTGTAGGGCTAAAGAGATGCCACACTCCTGCCTCTTTTTGGGTCCCTGTTCTGCACCCTCTATTGCCCAAATGGACATCTGCCCTTTCCAGAACGACCAGCAGCCCAGCCTACCCCTCTAAGCAACTCTAAAGCTGGATGGGGATAAGTGGCCTGTATTGAGGTGGCAGGTGAATCAGTGTTAACCAGGAGTAGTGGTATCTGAAGAATAGGCCCTTTCTTTCTATCATAGAATCGTAGAATTTAAGATCAGAAGGGACCATTATGATCATCTAGTCTGACCTCCCACAAGATGCAGGCCACAAAAGCTGACCCACCCACTCCTGAAATAATTCTCTCCCTTGACTCAGCTGTTGAAGTCCCCAAATCCTGATTTAAAGACTTTGTGTTCTCTACAGCTATTGAGCTATAGCCCAGGGGGGTGTGAGGAGAAATGCAGGCTATTCATCTTTTTTAATCTGCTGACTAGTTTTCAGGGGCTTAACATCATGAAGCTTCCTGGCTGGCTCAGTTTCAGGTTGCTTGACAGCCTATAATCTGCCCTTCTTGAAACAATTGACAATTTCAGTTGAAATGGCACAAAATAGACATCTACAATTTTCAGTGTGTTCTCATAAGGAGAAAAGCGCTTTGACCATCCAATTGCCTCCCTAGGGAAGGGACTCTTCCAAAACAGCTCTGCTGGTGTGCTGTTGCTAGCCAGTGTCAGCTCAGACTGATGCTTGGTGCAATAGGATGGGGTAATGGCCTCTAGCGTGGCCAGGAGTCAAGACCATGGTCTAATTTGAAGTTGCTGCAAATGAAATTCTGGTCTTCTGTAGAAGAACACTGAGTCCATTCTGCCCTGAAGCTTGTGTGGTCACTTGTTCCACATCTGCCTTGCACTAGCACTTGGTAGCATCTTACCTGTGCAAAATGGATGCAAGTGACCCCATAACGGACACAGGAACAGTCTGAACTGCAGGATTCCAGAGAAGTTCTCCCTCTGAACTAGGGGGTGGGAGGCCTGTAAAACGAAGGACTTAGAAGTTTGTGGCAGGAATGCTGAGCTTCTGTGTCTGGTCCCAGCCAGGCTTATGTCCTGCTTGAGTGTTCGACCTGCAAATCCAAAGTCTTGCAGCAGTTCTAAAGCCTTGGCTACACTTTCAGCACTATAGCATCATAGCTATAGCTGCTCCACCATAGACACTCACTACAGTGTTGCAAGGGGTTCTCTCATCGGTATTGTTAATCCACCTCCCTGAGAGGCCACAGGTAGGCTGGCAAGGAAAGTCTTCTGTTGATCTAGTGCTATGGACAGGGGTTAGGTTGGCTTAACTCTGTCTCAGGAGTGTGGCTTTTTCAGACTGACCCAGTTACATTGCTCAGTAGAACTCTTTAGCATAGACTTCCCCTTAGTCTATGGACAAGATTAAAGCTTTCCTCTCTGGCAGTTTGCTCTCACTATCATTCTGGTGGCCTGCAGAATGAAAAGGCTCCTCTGGGGTGTGGCCAAAGTAATCAGAATTCCCCTTGACTTCCCCATCCACTCAGGGTATCTACACACCAGGCTAGATTCTGCTTGTTTCATGGTGGAACCCAGCAATTTAAGTTGTACAACAGTAACACTCAGCCCAAAGATCCCCTTTGGGCAAAGGCTGTTGGTTGGGCTAACTCAAGGAACCATTAGGAAAAGGGTGGCTATAAAATACCACTATATAAATCCAAGGTATGCCCACACTTTGAGTTCTGGTTGCTCCACCTCTTGAGTTGGAAAAGTTAGGAGGACAAGAAGTGGTTTGGAACAGCTTCCCTATGAGAGATTAAAAAGACTGGTGGGACCAGTCTGTCTATAAAAGGTGATGAGAGGCGTATTTGGGCACAACACATGCCATTAGTGTCATCTTGGTGCAAAATATACCTGGTGAGTTATCACTTAAACCGATAAAACGCTGCTCATTGATCTTTAATGTGTATAGACAAAATGTCTTCAGAATGGTGAATGCAAGCTGAGATTGACACGTTTACCAGAGGAGTGTGTGTGTGTGTGGGGGGTAAACTCTTTCCTCCAAGACCAAGGACAAGCTGATGCCTCCAACCAGGTGTCCCCAGGTGATTGCCAAGTGCCAAAGAAGGCCAACAAAGGGGGCAGGAACAGAGGAATCTACAGTGGAGTTTCAGAGATGTGGATTTCATGCTGCTCTTGCAGTTGGCATGAACTTTATCTATTGCATCCCAGAATGTGACAGGGATGAAACCAGGAGTTGCCAATGAAATTAATAGACATTAGGTCTAAAGCAGCAAAAGAATGTACCTCTTCACACAATGCAGTCAACCTGTGGAACGCCTTGCCAAGGGATGTTGTGAACCCCAAAACTAGAATGGGTTCAAAAGAGAATTACCTGGAGGATAGGTTCCTCAATGGCTATACGCCAAAATGGTCAACCATATGCTCTGGGTGTCCCTAACCTGTTATCCAGCCCTAGCTTCTGGTAGGGGATGGATCACTTGCCCTGTCCTGTTCATTCCCTCTGAAGCACTTGGCACCAGTCACTGAAGACAGGCTACTGGGCTAGATGGACCATTAGTCTGATGCAATATGGCCATTCTTATGTGCTGACTTCCCCTCTCCCCTCCATGCTCCCACTCATGATTAACCCTGGCTTTGCTGGCCAAGGCACTATCTGTTGCCTTTGGACTTCCTAAAGATGGTGAGCTTTTAAAATGGAGTGAACTGTTTCCTTAGAGGTGGGGTGTAAAGGTTGGTGGGATGTAGTGACAAGCTTACTGCACTGAGCCTTTTTGGGCTATTTTTGGGCTGCCTTAGGAAAGATGCAGTGAAATAAGACCCTTGTTAAATTGGTCCCTGTGGGCTGGCTTCCTGTATCTATTCCACTGTTATCCTCTGATCTTCCATAAACTATCTCTTGAATTCTGCTGGCTATCCAAGCTTGGCTTTCACAAAGGATTATCCTTCTGTATCGGAATTTTGACAGCCCTTTCAAGAACTGAAACCATTCCCATGTCTCTTTTTTTCTAGATAATGAGATTAATTATACTGAGATTTGTCTCCAATGGTGTGTTTTGAGGAACTGGTTATAGTTTTGACTTTTTCCCTCTTTCTCTGCAGTTTGCTGGCTCTGTATTCTTGCTTAATCTCATCTCCCTTCCCCTCCAGGCTCCTTTGCTTCTAATTAGTGTCTAGAAGGGTAATTGGACTGAGGAGGTGGGGGCGGGGGTCCTTCCAGGGAGGAAGATGGCTTTGCATAAAAACTGTAGTGAGGCTCCAAGTTTGTAACCTGGTTAGATTATCTGCTTTAAACGTCAGCAGTCAAAACATGATTTAAGCAAAGGACTTGACCTGAGCTGGCTTATTAAAATGAGAGATGGGTGTCTGAGTCAATTGGTAGCAAACTGACAGGCAGAGAAGCTAACTGTGTCCCAAGCAAAGGCAGTGATAGCTTTTTATTAAAAACTAATAAAATGCATGGCATGGGAATAGGGCTACCCTAGCCAAACAGGCAAATATCTAGGACCAAGGCTCAGAACTGAATCACCCGGAACCCTGCACTCCAGTGCTTTACTGGAACCGGGCCGTCTCTAAAGATGGTGCTGTCCTTTGAACAATGCTTTAGTCACTCTCTCTAAAGTACAGACCTGGACCCTGGCTATTCATGAAACTATTCACCAGAGCCAGTTATTGAGGTAGTAAGTTTGCAGGACCCCCTCTGGAGTGGGGCCACACAACCTTGCAACTATTCTACCTTATGCCTTCCTCTCCTTGAGGAAGAGAATGAATATGGCTGTCCTTGCCATGTGGTCAGTGGCTAGTTCATCTTGGGTAGTGTATATGGAGCTTCCAGAGGTTGTAGCCACAGTGGGCTTCAGTTCCAAAATGAGTGACCCGCATTCTCAAAGCAGTTAGTACACACTGGTGTAGCCAGTGCTCATGGCTAGAATGCATCCTGGTTCCTCTGTGGAGGGAACCCCACATTCACACTCCACTTGGGCTTTGCAGGTGGGGTGGACTCTCTGTTGAAGGTCTGTTGGCAAACCACCCAAGACTTGGGTGCATCACCACTGCCAAATGGTACCCACAGGCTGGATTCAAAGCTGGGGTGGGGCCAGTAGGCAGTATAGATCCAGCATCTTCCACTCACTGAAGTGTTGCTGGACCACTAAGTGTTAACACACTTAGTCCAATCTCTCCCTGGCAGGCTGGGCTCCCTGTGACTCAGTGCTTGGCTGTATGTTAGGAAGTGATTCCAGACTGTCACCCACTTCAAAGCAGTCTCCAAAAGGCTCCTATTGGCTACAAAGATTGCTGTAGCCCTGTTGAGACACTGCTAACACCATGTGATTCTAGTGATGTCCTCCAGCAGGCAGTGGTGGCATCTAAAACAAAGTACAGAATCAGTCTAGTGACACTAGCCTCCACTTACTCCTCTATGCTCATGTATCTTTCAGGCCTCCTGATCTGCTTGTAGTGTAAAACTGTTAACTTGACTGACGTTCTACCCTGCATTAATAGCAATAACTCTAATAAATTGAGGGCCATGTTGCAATTAAGACTGAAGACTGGAAGATTTCATCTCTGGGCACAGGCATCAAAGCTATATACATAGACAGGGAATGGGTTAGCCAGTCCATCTGTAATTACAGGGCCGGTGTGAATAGATGAACATCAAACTATTAGAGTCTAATTTGACTATCTAACGAGGAGCTGTGATGTTTTATGCATGGTGCCTAATTTTACCCTGGCAATCTCCTGCTATATTTAACATCATTAATCATTGTTGATTCCCACAGGGCTGGATCCCTGATTAGTGTCAGATGCATCACGGGAGGGAAGGGATTTTAAAAAGCCCTTTCTTCACATTGGAACTGAAGCCAGTTCAGTGGAGTTGATCTTATTGCTTGTGTGGCTGGAACACTTTTTTGTGAACAGGGATAGACAGATGCACTGCCCTCCTTCCATTAACCTTTGTCCTCCTCCTTTCTCATGGCCTGGAGTGTCATCTGGGGTCTTGCTTCCTGTCCCTGCACATGTACCATAGCAGCTGACTCTTTCTTGTAGAGGTAGGTGGTGCTTAGCTGCCATGCCAAAAGCACACAACCATCCTTGGGTGGTCAGTCTTGGTCTCCTGGTTTGAGGGAGAAATTCCAGGTAATAGAAGCTTCTTGGTCGCTGACCATGATGCCAGATATTGACCACACTAGAATCCTTTCAGGAAGTAGTGACCTAGCATCTAACTGCATTTTGACTTGGCAAATGTCCCTGTAGCCAGGACTGTTTTTAGCATCTCAGCTTTGAGATGAGGCTCTCACCCTGCTTCACAACTAGAAGAGTCTGTGTCCAGGCCTTGGTGTAAAGGTTTGGATGCCTCTTTTTCTGAGGATGGGCTCAACTTGCCTGAAAACAGTTGCACAGCCCCTTAAGGCTCATTGAGGCAATTGTAGCCTCAAGGCTCCATGGACACTCCCAAGGAGATGAGTGGCTATTGCATTTCAGTGATCAAAATGTAGACCCAGTGAGAACTTCTAGCAAAGACGTGTATGACAAACATGTGATGTTTTCTCCCCCCTCCACAATCTCTTGATGAAACTTCCCAGGAAATAAAATTTCCAAGTTCCAGCCAGACCTGTCAGAACACTTGACCAGAAAGCAAAGCTGGCCATGACTAGAATAATCTTTCAGATAATTGGCTGTTAGTTTTCTGTTGCTATCACAACCAGGCATGGAGTTTTTAGGTTTATCTTTAACTCTGATATTGAAAAGTCTAGTGTGTGCAAAACACTAGAAAACTGTATAGGGAAGTACCTTCCTATACAATCTGCTGTTCTCCCCAGACTGCTCTGGCAGGATGAGTCTCATGAGGACAGCTGTGCGAATACCAAATTTTTCAGCTCACTGGCAGTTACCCAAAAATCACTTCCTTGTTTTGAATCAAAATCTCTTGTCTTGATTTCAAGCATTTCTTAAAGTTAAACCAAAAACCCCCAGTCACTTCAAAAATATCAAAACAGCTTGAATGTTCAGATTTAAAACAATTTGGCAGAACTATTTTGGCTGTTGCCAACCCTGCATTTTGCCAAATAGCTTGTTCAAAATTTGCACATCTCTACTTCACGAGGCGAGGCTTTCTGCCGACAAAACCAGGGCTTGCTAGAGAATGGGTAAGCAATCTAACCTGCACACCAATTTCTCCCTGCAAATACTGGTCCTTGGAATAGAGATCTACAGGCACCATCGATATTTTATTTAATCTTTGTCATGCAGCCCATCTTCCAAAGTAATCAAAGTCACCACGACTCCACTGCAGGAGGAGATGGGCTTATCTTCACAGCCTTGTTCAAATATCTCTAGGCTAGCTTTCCTTGTCCCACTTTGCTAATTAAACACAACTTCAGTCACCTTTTTCATCTGAGACAAGGTGAGTTAATCTGTTATTGGACCAACTTCCATCAGTGAGATGAGCATTTGAACTTGCATAGAGCCCATCAAGTCTGGGAAAGCGACGCTGCATCAAAGCTAATACAAAGTGGAACAGATCATGCCAAAGGAGTTACGCCTGTTGCAAGAGGCTGTTCAAGGTGAAGGGGCCAGTTAACACCTCTGCGGTCACAGGCAGAAGGCAGGCTAGATTGTTGTAATGGGCCATAATCCAGGGTCTCGAGTCCAACATTTGACACCTAGCAGTTATGAATTTAAGATCCCTACGCTAGTCCCTTGAAAGTGTTGTGATGCTCTCCTTTGACATGTCAGATACAGAGTTTGCCCATGGGGGGCGGGGGGGTTCTCTTGTCTTGGCACCCTTCTGCGTGAGCTCATCAGAGCATAGTGTCTGCCGGGCTCCACCAACCCAGTTGTTGGGACACATAGTGCACTGGATGAGGCATATGTAGGACCCAGGGCTGGTGCAACCTATTAAGCAGTCGCCTAGGGCGCTAAGATTTGGGGGGCAGCATTTTCTTTGGGGACCACGGTGCTGGATTTTCATCTGCCTCCAGCATTTAGGCGGAGGGAGCTGGGGCAGGGGGTGTGTGGGGAGGGCTGCCTGCAGCAAGTAAAGGGGGTGGCACGCAGGGCAGCTGCCCACCCCTGCTCTGCCTCCTTCCCTGCTCCACCTCCTCCCCAAGCACACCATGGCTGCTTCACTTGCACCACAAGCCTGGGAGGCAGGAGAAGTGAAGCAGCCAGTCCACTTGGAGGAGGCGGGGCAGGGGTGAGCTGGGGTGGGCAGCTGCTGCATGGCTGGCCGGGTGGGGGGAGCTGCTGCCACAGGGGCGGGGGGTGCCTCAGGGATGGAGGGCGCAAGGTGGAAGTTTTGCCTAGGGCACAACATCCTTGCACCAGCCCTGGTAGGACCCATGAATTGTGAAAATTGTGGGGGCTATTGATCACAATAGCAGTGGAGATCTGTTGGCAGATTATGGCCTATGCCTGACTGTCTAGAGCTCTCTTCTTGAGGCCCTATTGACAACTCCTCTTCCAAAGAAGAGAGCATGGCCCCCAGAGTCTGCAAAAATGTGCAAATGAGGACTGAAGATCTGCCCCCGGACACCTAGCTGGCTTTCACCTCGACTCTGCTTTCTTCAGTAGCCTTGTCTGTTCCTGGCCATCTTCCCTTCCTCCATCAGAATCTTATTAGCTATGTTTACATGGCAGGGATGTCAAGCGATTAATTTTTAATGGCTTGGTTTATTGCGTGTAGGAATGGTTTAGTGAGTAATTTCCACATTTAAGTGATTAATTCCCTGGGGTTTGGAGGGACTGGTTAGCTTTACATTAATCAGGACTTCAGCATGCCAAGGGGTGATCGATCAATCCCCCTGCTGCCAGGGAGAGTAATGTTAAAATACCTCCAAGGTACAGTGAGGTTAGGCAGAGCTTTAATTACTCCCTTCCTTGCTTCCAGCAAATTTCTTGGTGGTCCCTGCTATTGGTCTGGTCTCTCCTGCACATCCCCCCCCCCCCCCCACACTTCCCTTTCCCAACACACAACAAACCCAGATGTTCATTAGGAAGCTGGCAATAGCCTGTCAGATCCTACATAGGATTCATGCTCCCCAATTCCAGTCCATCTGCTCCTGGCAGAGCTGTGGTATAAAATATGCACCTGCCATGTGGGAGAGGGATATATTAACTGCTCCATGGACAGGCAGCTCTCTGGTTCTAGCTAGGGTCAGGCTGAGTAGGAATTGGTGAAAGCTGCCTCACCTCCTTCCTTGCTGACTGTGCTCCTGTCCTGACCAGTAGCTGCCCCATCTGTTGATCCCAGGTTACTGATCTTGCCCAAGATTAAAGCCAGCACCGGGGTAAGTGCCTAACCTAATGTCTGGTGGGCAGCCTTAAGCAAGCACCTCTGCAGATCACCAAACCTCCTGCTAGGCCTTCTCAGGAAGATTTTTGTGCTGGAGTCACAAGCAGAAGTCCCACCTAGTAAATCTCTTCCATGCAGGCTGCTCCTATGTACAAGCATCAGGACCCTGGTCACACCACCATTCATAGCACGCTTCTGCCATAGCCTTGACTGCTACGCTATTGCTGGAGTATCTAGTGTATTACCGTAACTCCCCTTAAGCAAGTGCTGATGAAGCATATGCTGGCCAAAAAGTACACAACACACTAGCCCTAACAAACATTTCTGCATTTTACCTACAAAGTACTTAGAGACCTAATGAGAGCACGTGGCATCTATAGGTAACTACACAACCACAGTATCAGACTGAAAACTAACACAGCTAGAGTTAGGGTGACCAGACAGCAAATATGAAAAATTGGGACAGGGTGGGGGGGTAATAGGAGCCTGTATGAGACCAAAATCAGGACTGTCCATATAAAATCAGGACATCTGGTCACCCTAGCTAGAGTTGCAGATTGTTACTTTCTCAAATGCAGCCTGCTTGGTTTACATTAGCCATCTCCAGCACTATACTCTTCAGTAAGTTAACAAGAAAAGCCTGTGCATTTGACATCCAAGTGCATGGAAGATGTTGTACTTTTTTTTTATTTTGGGGCTTGATAAACTTCATACTTCCAAATCTTTTAGCTTGTGTGACTGTAACAACCAATCAATAGGTGGAGATGCCAAGATCTTCTGAAGGCTTTGCCTGTCTAAGATACTGGATAGCAAAGCTTTCCTGGTTGCCTTGGCAGAGTCAAGAGACAATCTCAGATCATTGAGCAACTTCTGCTACAAAGAACCTAAACATTACCACACTTTCCTTCTGGTTTGTTAATATGGCATCAACCACACCTGGTTTAATGGGGACACTTAGATGCTGGGATTCCAGCACAGCAGAATGACTGGCTGCATAAGGACTGGTCTTTCAATAGGTCTTGTGACTTAAACTGTCTCTGGGTCAGGAATGAATTTGGCTTTAAATCACTAGCTCAGTATTCGGCCAATTCCTTAAGGCATGAACTGGGTAATGCTAAGATCTCTGGAGCAGGAAGAACAAATCTGAACTTGTTTGCAGTGCAATAACCCAGTTGGTGTAATACTAACTGGATAAGGCAGTAAATTTAGCTGAAATCTTGTGGACTAAGTAACAAAGCAAAGGTGTACAGCTTCAAGGACTTCCTGTAGGAGTAGTTTTATATTGTCTAGCATCAACAGCATGATGTAGTCCATTGGCAGGAAGCTAGGTAACTCATTTGATGCCTTGCCTTGTAGTACTGATACTTCCAGGAAGTATGCTAGTCTCCCAAGCCTGTCGTCCAAAGTGCCTTAGAGGGAGGACTTCTGGATAAGTGTTCACATGGTTTGTCTCCTCTACACAGTTCTCGGTGTGCATTGGGGAGAAGGACATCTTCTCTTCTCCCCCCCCCAACTGGGAAAATCAGTGAATTGACAGGACTCCAATTCCTCCTACCTAAGGAGACAAGTCTATGATCCCACCATAATGGCTTAGGGTTTGGAGGAAAGACCTTCAATACCTCATCACACACTTATTTGTGGAGAAGGTGAGACTTGCTCTCACATCCAGACCCTACATGGAATGGCCCTCTAAAAGGCCCAAGATACCATCTAAAGAATCCATGGGTCCTGCACCAAGACCACTCCATTTCCCAACCTTCCTAACTGAGATGCAATAGCATTATGGTTACCTACCATGAGTCTGCTTTGGGACAGATGGTTAGGAAGAATAATTCAGACAAGTACCAAAGGCTAGAATAGAAATCTGTTCGTTACAGCAAACTAAGGAGTGGGCTTGGGTGGAGGGAGACCTTTTTAAGGTCAGGATATAACTAAAGCCTTCAGCATGAGAGAAGCTGGTGATCGTTTTCAGTCAAACAAGTAGGTGGCTTTCTAAATACATTTTCTCTGGCTTGTGTACTTGGCCTATTGACCCGATCGTCAGTGTGGAGCTGAGACAGTGAATCTTTCCGATGCTGTTGGAGTCTGACTGGGTATGGCTCAATTAGCTTTCTGCAGTAGCTGCCTCTCCTCCTTCCTACAATAATGAAGGATTTGTAGGCTGAACAGTACTTGGCTTCTCATCACAGGGCAATGCTTCCCGCTCGCCTCTTGCTGGCAAAGCCGATGGTCACACTAGGGCCAAAGTGGGACGTTGGCACCTCATGCTGCAGACTCTGTAGTTTGTCACCGCATGGGCCTGACTTTCTAAGCGCTCCACACACAGCATGGGGCTCTTTCCTTATGAAATCTGGGCTTCAAAGTGGAAACTCCGCTCCCGCCCCCCTAC
This sequence comes from Mauremys reevesii, assembly GCF_016161935.1. NCBI lineage: Eukaryota > Metazoa > Chordata > Testudines > Geoemydidae > Mauremys > Mauremys reevesii. The sequence continues at coordinate 4,620,421 of NC_052643.1, forward strand.
ATGTGAATCTGTCTGTGCTGAACTCCTAGAAAACCAAACCTGGCTCTTGCCACATTCCTTTCTCACTGGCCAGATGTTGGCAAGCCAACACATGGTCCCTACCACATCAGTAGCTTCCAAAGCTAAAAACCCAGGACACTCAAGGATGTGGGGGTTTGAACTGCATGAATTAAGACACCCCCAGCCCCAGAAATAATTCAATCCTGAATGGACTCAGCCTGCCCAGGCTCACTGTAGGGGAGAATAGCTTTAACTCTCACTTGGCTTTTAATTCAACAGGCCCTTCCTTAAAAGGGAGGGTGAGGAGTGGCACTTCACCTCCATATTTCGCTTGTCACTCTACTCCTGTAGCTGGCCAAAGAGGTCTTGGAAAGAGTTTAGGTGTTTAGCAGCCCTCAAACGCTGGCAGGTACGACATCCTTTCCAAACTGCCAGTTCCAGCTTCTGAAGTCTCTCCTTAGTCTGTCCCTTCTAGATAGGGACCCTTAAGTGCCTCATGAGGGACAATGACACCTATAGTCAATCATTATCCAAGCATCTCTGTAGGATATGCATATATTTAAACCAACTACTAGCTTCCAATGCCCTGAGATGCTCCCTCAGCAGGAGCAGTTGACTTGCCTTTCACCTAAAAGCTTGGTCTTTCTCAATCTCCTTATTCAGACAAACCAAAATGGCCGAAGAAGAAATTGCTGCTCTCATCATTGATAATGGCTCTGGGATGTGCAAAGCTGGCTTTGCTGGCGACGACGCCCCTCGTGCAGTCTTCCCGTCCATCGTCGGACGCCCAAGGCACCAAGGGGTCATGGTTGGGATGGGGCAGAAGGACAGTTATGTTGGTGACGAGGCCCAGAGCAAGAGAGGCATCCTGACCCTGAAGTACCCTATTGAACATGGCATTGTCACCAACTGGGATGACATGGAGAAAGTGTGGCACCATACCTTCTACAACGAGCTCCGTGTTGCCCCAGAGGAGCACCCTGTCCTGCTGACGGAAGCTCCCTTGAACCCCAAGGCCAACAGAGAGAAGATGACCCAGGTGCAGTATTGCAACTATGTGTATATCTGCTGTGCATGTCTTAAAGACTGACTTAAATGAGTGTCGTCTTGGTTCTCTATCCCTTGAATCCCTGATGTTTTATGGCAGCCCTGGCACTTCTGCTTCTAAGTCTCTTGGCTGTCTCAATTTTTGTCTGATGCTGAGGCCTGGGTCTACTAGGGGGCGGGGTCAATGTAAGATACTTCGACTTACCTCCCATCCTCATGGCACGGGATCGATAGCTGTGGCTCCCCCTGTCGACTCTGCTACTGCCACTTGCCCTGGTGGAGTTCTGGAGTCGACAGGAGCATGTTTGGGTATCAATATACCGGGTATCATGTCTCATCTAGACACAATATATCAATCCACGATAAGCCGATCACTACCCACTGATCCAGTGGGTAGTGTAGACATACCCTGAGTGTCCAGGGTTTAAGGTCTCCCAGGGAACCAGTCAAACAGCACTTCATGAGACATGTCAAACGTCTCAGGTCTGGTTTGAACCCTGCAAGAGCTTATCTCTAGTGGAAACTTGCAAGACTTCAGAAATCGTCACTTTCCTCTACTAGTTGAATTTCTAAAAGGACGGGAGGTGGAGGTGAGCTACAACTTAAGGTACAGAGTTGAGTCTTCTGGACAAACTCATGCCAAAGGGGTCTTTGACCGGCTCTAGTTACCCATCAGCATAGTATCTGGCTGCCTGTGTGGTCTCTGTGCAAGTGTAATCTTGTAGCAGCACAACTGTTCACAGCAGAAGTCCCTCTAGCTCATAGGGGAAGACCTGGGTTTTGATGCTTGAGCCCAGAATAGTCTAATCATGGTGTCTGGGTCTAGCCTGGTTAGCTACAGATTCAGGAATCAGTATTTGGTTGCAGGTGTGGACAGCTGATCTCTGCAGTATAGTAAAAATGTCTCCTCTCTCCTAGATCATGTTTGAGACCTTCAACTCCCCTACCATGTATGTGGCCATCCAGGCTGTACTGGCTTTGTATGCCTCTGGACGTACCACTGGCATCGTGATGGACTCTGGTGATGGGGTGACCCATGCCGTGCCCATCTATGAAGGCTATGCACTGCCTCATGCCATCCTGCGCTTGGACTTGGCCGGGCGTGACCTGACCGACTATCTCATGAAGATCCTGACCGAGCGGGGTTACAGCTTCACTACCACAGCCGAGAGGGAGATTGTGCGGGATATCAAGGAGAAGCTGTGCTATGTTGCCTTGGAATTTGAGCAAGAGATGGCCACAGCTGCTACATCTGCCTCTTTAGAGAAAAGTTACGAGCTCCCTGACGGGCAGGTGATCACCATTGGGAACGAGCGGTTCAGGTGCCCAGAGGCCCTCTTCCAGCCCTCCTTCCTGGGCATGGAGTCCTGCGGCATCCACGAGAGCACCTTCAACTCAGTCATGAAGTGTGACATCGACATCCGAAAGGACCTCTACGCCAACACGGTGCTGTCCGGCGGCAGCACCATGTATGGCGGCATCGCTGACCGCATGCAGAAGGAAATCGCTGCCCTGGCTCCGAGCACAATGAAGATCAAGATCATTGCCCCAGTGGAGCGCAAATTCTCAGTCTGGATTGGCGGCTCCATCCTGGCGTCTCTCTCCACCTTCCAGCAGATGTGGATCAGTAAGCAGGAATACGACGAGGCTGGTCCGTCCATTGTTCACAGGAAATGCTTCTGAATCATGTTCCAAAATGGAAGTGTCAAATGTGGCTGGACAATGGATTGTTCCTTTATGGAAATCTTCCTTCCAAAGCTGTTCCTAGCTCTTCCAAGGGCTGTCTGTATGCTTAACATATCCTATCTAACATTGCTTTTGACCTATTCAAACAAGTCCCATCACATATAACCTAAGACAGGGATCACCTGTAAAAAATGTGCTAAACCCTCATGCTAGTGACTCATCACAAGGTTAAGAGGTAAAACCACGCTAATGTGAGGCTATGGATCTGTCACTGACTAACAGCACTCTCTTCCCTCTTCGTTGTCATTGTACTGTCAGATTCTCAGGGCTAGAGATGAGATTGGTGCAAGATGTACTCAAGGTCGGGCATCTAAAGATTGAGTAATTATTCCATAACTCCTCTTTGGGGGCTGGCAAGTGCAAATGTTAATTGCCACTTGACTTCCTGCTGTACCAGCAGGAAGTAAGGGGCCTGTCTGCTTTTTCCACCCAACTGTACCAATAAATAGCCATGGGGCTAAAGGCCACTCCTGGCTCCATGTGCAAGCTGTTGTATTCATACTAATCTGAAGAAAATCTCTGTACATTAAGGAGATGTAAGAGTTTGTATGGTCATTAAGGCAAAGTGGAGAATTGTAACATGCAATGATATCACAAGACTAAGAGAAAACTTAAAAATTAAATATGTGAAGTGCTTTGCAGGACTGACTAAGTTCTTTAGGAAATGGATGGGGAAGGGATTTGGACAAAACTCTAGGTCTCTTTTCAGAAAGACAACTCCTTTGGTCAAGGATCACATGTTACACCTTGAACAGGGATACATACTCATTTTCCAGCCTCCTGGAAGGGAAGGCAGGGACTAGATGACTTATCTGACACTGCAATGAGTCATTGGTGGCAGATCTGGGTATGCAGTAGTAGACACTGGGGGCTACTTGTCCTGACAATTCCACCTGATTTAAGGAAACGTCGGTTTCCTGTGGTGGTGTCTCAGGTCATTGACTCTTAAGGAAGAGTCTCACAAAGGTACATGATTAAACAGCAGCTGGGTTTTTTCCAGAGGTGCTGAGTCTCCAGTGGCTGGAAAACTGACAGAAAGGGCAGGTCTACACTACAAACTTGCATTGGCACTGGTGCATCTATGGCATTGTAATGCTTCTGGTGAAGATGCTCTGAGCTGACGGGAGAGCTTGTTCCTGTCAGCTCAACTCCACCACCATGAGACAGTAGCTACATTGGCAGGAGAAACTCTCTCTCCTACAGACCTACCCCCGCCCCCCCAATGTAGACAGTTATGCCAATCTTAACTCCACACCCAACCAACACCCCCTGAGCAACAGTCATACCAAAGTGTGTAGACCTGGCCTTAAGCATCTAAATCTGGATTAAAACTAACAAGCTACCCATTTTCAAAACTCTGCCTGAAGGCTGGGCTTCTCATTGGTGTCCCACTCCTGAGGAATGGGGTGGATATTAGGAACCTAAATTGAAATAGCTCTTGAGGCACATACACTGCTACAGGGTGCTCTGAAGCTGCCTAACTACAAGGGTCAGGGTGGCCTTTTGTTAAGGACTCCATTAGATGCCTTAAAACAGAGGTGCCTCATGGGATTTTTTTCAAAGATGTCTAACTCCTAGAGATCTCCAAATGAAAAGCACACCAACGGCCTTCTGCATCTTGGGGGCCAGATTACTAGAGGTACTTTGGTGCTAAAACTCCTGTAAGCCATTCTGACTTGGTATGACAACCACCTCTGGGGACCCAATCGCCCAGCAATCAAACCTGCTCAGCCCCCTGCTGCTCTAGCTCTGGCAGTAGAGTCTCATGCAGTGAGGTTCAGAGGGCCTTCATTCCGTGCCTGGTGTGGAGGGTGCCCTGCATAACAGCACTGCCCCAAACAATGTTCAGCTGCATAAATTGAACCTCAGCCTAATGGCTGTAATTGTCCAACACTTTGGGCACTGGGATTAATAGGCATTGCTCACCCCTGCAGGACTTCAAATGCTGGGCAAACATCTTAGTTGGTGTGAAGGTTTCTTTAGCCTGGAGTGGGAGAATGTGACCAGGCTATTGTGGGTGGGTGGGTTTTTACACTACTACTCCAGGCAACATCTAGCCTTTACATCTAATCATGGAACAAACTGTAGCACATAACTAAGAACAAGCTTGGTGTTTAAATTGCCTCACCTTTGAACACATACATCCTTAGCACTTGACTTGCTGAGTAACTTTCCTCTTACTTGAAAAAATGTTCAAGGCTGCTGTCAGTTTCATACCGCAGTCTTGCAGCCCAGAATGCCAGTGAAGTGTGAACAGATGGTCAAGAAACCACCTCAGGAAGAGCTGGCTGAAGCTTGATGGTCAAACTATGAAGGCAGATTTTGTTTTCTTTCCCCTTCCCTAGGTGCCCAACTGGAGATGATTTAAAGGACCCTAGTCTCTAAGAGTGTCTTCCTAGAAAGTATTGAACACCTTACCATGTCTGACTAGACACCAGAACTCAACAGGGTGTTAGAAGGGGTCTGGGTCTCTGCACATAGCAGGGACTCTGAAATTTGGGTGGGGAGGGATGGGCAAAGCTTCAAAACTAAAGCTTTCCACTCCTGTGAGACTCTAGAGGGAAGCAGTTTCTTTAGAGGCCAGGCCTCTTCTCCCACCACCTCCACTAGCCTGCCTTCTGCAGCAGGGGCAGCGTAAGGGTACAAGTATTGTCTAATTTAGTCCTGTGTCCTTGAATTGGTTCTAGCGAAGAACAACATCACTTCCACAGGGAATGTAATGAGAGAATGTCCAATGTCTCTGTTCTGGCTAATGCAAAAAAGCTTGATCATTAGAGTAAGGGCAGCAATATCACAGTCCTTTCAAAAGCAAATGCTGGTGGCCATGGTTGCAGCTCAAAAGGGGGGTTAGTACTGATGTTCTGCATCATGTGCAACTAGGAAAAAGCATTTCTAAAACACACACATTTTTTTTAAAGGGGGGAAGTGGAGGGGCTTCTGCTTTCTGGGCACTGGAGGTCAACATTTTGGTCAAAGCAGACACTCTTCCTGGGACAGCTGCTTGGAAGCCTGTCAGGGTGAATGTAGATGCTGTTACCTTTAATGTCAACAGAACTCCTTGGTGACTCTACAAGGTGTGTGTGTGTGTTTGTAATAGGGAGACAGATTTTAGGTGTAGACACATGTAAAACGAGATCAAACCCTACAGCCTTATGTGGGCATAACTTTGTAGTGCAGGCCAGCAATGTAAAGAACTAGCAGCATCCTCACAAGGCAAAGAGATGCCCCATCTAGGCTATGGGCTGGCCTGGCCTAGTTTTAATATTTTGCCAGTACCACGCTCCTCCCAGGCTCCTGTACGTCTATCTGAAAGCAAGAGTGGAAGGCCGAAAGAGAGGGGATGAAAACACCTAGCAGCTGAGGTGGTAGGGCTGAATTACCCTGCAGCCCTATCTGCCACTCCAGTGAGAGTTGGTGCTGCCTGACCAAGAGAATCAGGTTCTGGCTATGCAAGCAAACCTTTCCAGAAGCTGGCCTACTCCATGTCTTTCAATCCTGCCTATTCCTTTGTTAGTTCCACCTATCTGGGAGGTGGGAATGGAATTAACTGGCATTTGTAGCAAATCCCTCTGTTAAGTCTGCAGCAACAATTCCTGCTCTTGGAAATAAAACAAACTCAGCTCTTTACAGCTCTCGTCTGAAGCCGAGCTACTTAACTGCCAGCCAGCTCCATGTAAGCTGTTAATGATGGCTCCTGAATACACAGAGGGAGCTGGGAGCCAGGAGCTGTCTCCTTTGGTCTGATCAAAGCCAACAGTGTAAAACTCAAATCCATGGAGGTATTTTTAGCCAAAGCCTCAGACTTACACACAACTTCAACTTAGCAGTTAGAGCAGCAGATCTGTGCGTTTCTTTCCTCTGAGGCTCAGCCAGGCTGGCTTTAAAGGAAAATTACACCCCCCCCAAAGGGGGAAACCTGAGACACAGTAAAGGAGCCCATCCTCTAAACAGGCCCTCTCTGAACAGCTATCTAGTGTAATGTCTTTCCTAAATGTCTGCCGAACAAGGGTTTCCATGGACACAATCAGCTTCTTCAGTGGTGACTTGGAGCAATGCATTTGCAAAGTGTGGGCGGGATCAGGCAGGGCAGGCTTGGTACCATCATGCTGTGGGGTTCCAGGGTTCTCTGCAGGGGCCCTTGGGAATCGGCTTAGCTGGATGCTCCAGCCCTCGCTGCCATTGAATCTACCTCTTGAATGATCCTCTAGCAACTGGCTTCATGCTTGGAACGTACCTGATTTTGGTGCGTTCTTCGGCAGCTGCGTTTGCCTTTGTCACGTGTACCACCTGGCCTTGAGTGCTGCCTTTTACCATACAAGGAGGTCCAAGCATCTTATGAATAGGCATGGCTAGACCCCGTTGCTCCCCAAGAGCTAGGTGAATCCTAGAATCTCAGGGTTGGAGGGGACCTCAGGAAATATCTAGTCCAACCCCCTGCTCGAAGCAGGACCAATCCCCAACTAAATCATCCAGGTGAGTGCTATCCTGGCTTGAACGAGTGGAGAACTCCGGCAAAGATCAACTCAGGTTGCAGTGAGTACAGGGCAGGGCCAAGAATAACACTGCGGGGTCCTGAGTTTGATCCAACACCCGCTGGGAGCCTTTCTGTTGACGTCGCTGAGTTGGATGAGAGTCTGGGTCTTGCTCTGTGGCTAGCTAACGTCATGATAAAAAGGAGGAAGCGACTGGGTTCATCTTCCCTTTTGGGTCACTTGCACCGGCTCTTCCTACTTGGTGTCTATTGACCAACCAACCTCGCCAGCGAAGTTTTCCTATCCCTGGCACTTGAAAAAGAGGAAGGCATGAGGAACAAAATACCAGAACACACTGAATGCCACTTAAAATTTCAAGGTGATTATGGAGACCAGAACTCCGATCTTCCTGCTACAAAAGTGCAAGCCCCTGCTGCTTGAGCTTCAGGAGAATCTCCACAGTATAGGGCCCATGACACGCAGCCAAGCAGGTTTGGCACTGCTGTGGTGCCCATGCTCGCTCCATTCTTGCAGTAATGTGTCGATTTTACAAAGTCAGATACTGAAGTTACAGATCTGCTTTAAAAAAAAAAAGTTTGAATTCTTACAGCCCTGACCCCCGGTTTTGTTGGTTGGAGACCCCAGGTCAAGCTGAAAAGCATGACGGGTTGGCGTGATTAGGCAAGCGAGTGTTGCTGTATTCAGCCGACCTGTTTGGTCGAGCGCCTGCTCGCACAGAGAGGTGGCAGGCTCACAAGTGCCCAAGTTAGGCCGAGTCTCTCTAGCAGCCCAGGCGTGCTCAGCTGCTCAAGGGAGAGTTTAACTAATTGCGGCTGATTGATTTGGAGGAGAGTTTCCTGAAAACCATCCAGCTGCATTCAGGGTGGCCTGCGGCTGAGCCAGTCGGGGCACAGTAAGCAGCTAATAGCTATGGATTTTCTACTCTACTCGCGTAGCTCTGCGTCCTGTGCTCCCCCAGATGTGGCATCGGACGTGGGCCAGTTTCGTGGCTTGTGGAAAGGGGTGAGAATGTAGCTGCTTGTTATACATCGTAAAAGACTGCCCTTGCCCCAGCAAGCTGACAGTCTGAGGAGGTGAGACAGACAAAGGAAGGGTGATTTAGCCTTGCTTTATAGCTACGATACAGAGAGATTAAAGCGACAGCCCAAGGTCATTCAGAGCCTGTGGTAGCATAGAGCAGGATCTGAAGCCTGGTTTCCTGAGTCTTAGCCCACAAGACCATCCTTCCCCTTTTTCTTTGGCAGCCTGTACTTCCTCTCGCAGAGGATGTTGGCCAGCTGGGCAATTCAAATGGCTACGCGGAGTGTGAAACAGCTGTCTGGTGTTTCCAGCCCAGAAAAAGCCCAATGAATCATGCAAGCTGCATTCCTGCAAGGGTTTGGAGCCTTTGTTTTACAGTTACCTGGGGGCCTGACCCGAGTGCCCAGCAGACTGACAAACTCAGCGTGTCGGGAAGCAGGAGCATCCCCTCCTTGCTTGGAGCATGGAGGATGAGACCCTGGGGGGCTTCTGCAGGTGACGGTGTCCTTCATGCAGCCTGCCGAGCGCTGTGCAGTAGAATGGTAATGGAGCCTGTAGCTCTGCTTCAGAAGGAAAAAGGCTCATCCCCTCGACTGGGATGTTAAAATAGCTCTGGGAACAATCTGCTTCTAGTGGTTTGAGTGGTAACTTCTCCCCGTTAGCAGCCACTGACCACGTGTGCTTCTTTCCATTGCTCATTTACTAGGCCAAATCCTCGACGGACATTGTTACCGGAGCGTAGAGAGAGACAATTCCTCTGTCCTGGTAGAATCATAAAGGATGCAGGTAGGACGAGACAGCTTCCTCTTCCTGACCCATCCTCTTGCAATATGTTGAGTGTAAAGGCTTGGGATGTGAATATAGGAGAGAACATCTTGCTATTTGCAAGATTCTCTCGGGGGAGGGTGGTACGGGCCACTCAGAGGTGGGAGTTTGAAAGTCGATCTCGCTACAGTTGGGACAATGGTTTTGTGGCGAAGACCTTGGCTGTTTTCCAGTACCTAGCACCGTGGTCTTGATTGTGGCCTCTGGATGCTACTGTAAAACAGTGATAAGTCTCCCTATGATAGCACAAAATCGCAACTTTGTACTTATGCCTTTTATCTGGGAGGCTGCATTTGCCTAGATCTCTCGGCAAACCTGACACGAGTTTGCAGAGATTTATTGTGTGCGCGCGGGGTTTTTTGATTAGTTAGCTGGAACCTTTACAGAGAGATGCACAGACCTTAAAAAAGAAAGAGCCAGAAGTTTTATGGGGATGAGGAGACTATGAAATGAATTGGACAAATGCAAAAATTCACCCATAAAGTTACTCCCGTGGGATGGGATTGGGTCGTCCACCTGTGTTTAACTGCTGGGAAAAGGCGATAAATCTTTCCCTGGACATTTGCTTTCGGAGCACGCTGTGTTTGAAAATTCTCCTCATTAACTTTTATCCTTTTCTTATTTAAATAGTTTGCAGTGGGTTTTTAATAATGCAAGGCTTAATAGTGTGACTGTAACTCATTAAGGGATTGGCTGCTCGAGTGAGCATCAGGCAAGAGGTGAGCAGCCCGGTATGCAAGTGTCTCTTTTCCCGCAGCTCTGCCAATAAATGCATTTCAGTCCTGACTTTCGGACCTTTCTGGTCCGAGGCATTTGCTGATATACCTCAGAGCTGCCTTCCTTGTCCAATCCTGAGATCTCTAAGAACTCTGCCAATGCCCCATAATCCTGACCTGACCATCCTTCTACTCCAGTCCTACGCACCCCCCACCACTCTGCCAATGCACCTCACTTGCAATTACAATTATTGCAAATTAAATTACAGTTCCAGTCCTGGGCTCGCGCATAGTTCTGCCGATTGTCCCCCCGGCTACACCCACACTCTGCCAAAGCACCTCAGCCCTAACCTGCAGCCTACCCCGGCCCCCTCTCCCCCCAACAGGATCCCGGTCTTGGGTGCCCCACTCAGCTGTCCCAGGGCTCCTAAATCCTGAGCAACCCTACTCCCGATCTTCTGGTCCTCACCCCAGGCAGTTTTTTCAATGAGCTGCCCTCAATATCAGGGCCGCCGAGAGCGGGTTGGGGCCCCGGTGAAAAAAGGCAGGTCGTTTAAAGGGGTGAAATGCGGCAACATGCTTCTGTTCTGCAGCTGGCTGGAGCGGACGCACGCTGAGCTTCGCCGCCTGGCTCACCGGTGGGAGGAGCGGGGAGTGGGTTACGGTGCACTCTGACCCCCGGGGGCTAGGAGGGTGGGGACCAGAGAGTCTGGTGGTCATTCTGTGCCAGGGGAATGTAGCTAAGGGTGCCTGTCCCCTGCCATACAACCCCCTCCCTCTGCCGGCTCGGGATCCTAGCAATTCTCTGCTGGGCACTGCAGCCAGATTACAGCCCATTGCACCATCTGGACAGTGCACAGGGCCTTACCGTGGCCTCAGCCATCCCCGTGGCGCTCCTAGGAACCACTGTCTGGTGCTTATGAGCACAGATAGGAGGGGTGGGGACGTAGCGTGCTGTGAATACATGGATTTAGCTACCTGGCTTTAAGTACCCGAGTCTGAAAATGTTGCCCTGCACTAACAGTATCACGAGGGGTATGAGCGGTGTTAACTATCCTGGTTCTGACTCACCTGCAGAGAGTTAAATTTATTCCCAAGTGAGAAGAGAATTCTCCCCCACCCGTGCACGCCAGCGTAATGGCTGGCTGGCCGGCCGGCCCGCATAACCCCTTCTCACAGTGATAGGATTGAGACTGGGGTCCTAACTGGAGAATTTGCTGAGGGAGGGCTGGCTCCAGTGGTCGTATTGTTCGGCGACACCAGCGATGCACTGAGCCCCAAGAGCAGCTCAATATTGCAAGATATTGTCTGCAAAGGGGCAGGTTTCCGAAGTGCTCTGTGCTGCCCTAAATCCGCTTCCATGTTAAATCTCCCATCAGCCTCGCTGGCAGCAGGGTTAGGCCAATGCTGAGTGGTTTTGAATGATCCTGGGACAGGGACTGGGTCTTTGTTCTTTGTACAGCTCCTAGCACAATGGGGGCCAGGTGTGTGGCTGCAGCTCCTATAGGCTGCCACAATAAAATAATAACAATTCATAATAATCCTCCTATCCTGGCTGAAACACTGCAGTCTTCATCCGGCATCACTAACGTATGCGCTCTGCTCCGTCGGACTGTTCTTTGTCTCTATGAGGCATATAACGGCAGTGGCACAATTACTGTCTCCCGTGAGACATTCAGGCAGGTGAACACGGTACAGTGCTCCTGAGACAGAGTCTAGCGGTGAGAATGAGCGTCTGCGTGTGTGCAGGTGTATCGTGAATCGCTGCGTCTGCCGGCTCCTTCGAACAGACAGCTTTGCCGGCCTCTGTCACTGGAAGCCTTCGCTTCTCTGTCTGCCCCCTGTGATCTCAATCTGTCATCTGTCAGTTAAAAACATGCCCGAACACCACCCTGCTCCCTGGGGCTGATGTGTTCTCGCGCACAGCGCTGGCTGCAGGGAGAAGGGATCGTCCTCTGAAATTCACAAGTGCGGATTGTGTGCTAATCTCCTCTCTGCAGTTCTCAGTCAGTGCCAGCTGCTGTTGCAGGGCCTCAACTCGACAGGCTCTGCATAGGATGGTGTGATGGGGAGACCGGGAACCTTGCGTCACCAAACATTTTTCAACTTACCTCCCCACCCGGTCTCCTTTTTTCGTATTTACAAGTGGCCTCTGTAAGGCTGCACCACTGCGAACAGGAGGTAACCGCGGACCTCTCTGTCTACGGTAAAGAACTTGCTCCAAATATCCCTCCTTTATATGCAAAACCACAGGCCACTCTGTTTCCACAGCCGCCAATTTCTTTGAGGTCAAAGGCTGGCTGAGACCTGGAGTCCGTTGGAAAATGCCATGTTTTCGATGGAAAAAAGTAGGAAAAATGAAATTTGTTTAAAAAAGTGGAAACTTTTTTTATGAAAAAATGCAACCCACTGCCTTTTGTTGTTGTGGCAAAAAGCCTGAACGTTTTTAAAGAAATGACAATTTTTCATTCACAAAAGAATCAAGAGACCCATTTGTGTCTAAAAATTAAAAAAAAAAAAAAAAAGTTTGAAACATTTTGCCCAGCTCCACGTGGACTTTAGCCGAGCTGGGTGTTTTCACGCTCTCTTAGAAAACATTTTTCTTCCTAGATTTACCCTTATAAACATTTGAATTGCTAGTGTATTGCTGTCGGAGTGCCTCTGGGTCCTTGGGGTCAGTGGAGGATGCCCAGGAGATGTTCTGGTAAGGTGGTTTGATTGTCCGGGAGAACATGGCTGTACCCCACAGGATGCTGGAGATGAACCAGTTTGAAAACAGGGCTTCAATATGAGCTCCCGTACTGGGGCTAGAGGGAGTGCCGTGCTGGGAGGTTTCACAGTCTCTGATAGGCAGCCAGTATTAGTTCACGATCACATCTGGATCCCTGCTGGCAAAGTTCCCCATGAAATGTTCTCTACGGGTTCGATGAGTTGGCTGTATATTCGATTGTCAGCAGTTTGGGGAATGGCCTGGCTTTTCGTTCTGTGTCTGTACAGCTCCTGGCACACTGGGGGTGGGCTGGTCTGTGACTGGGGCTCTTAGGTGCAATGATAATCCAGATGATAATGGAGGAGCGTGTTTATGAGCATGGCATGGAGTCCCTGGGCGATGCTCTGGAACTGCTCCCCACAAAGCCAGGCAGGACTTTGGGGAGCCTCCTCTCCCTTGGAGCAGACTGTCTTCAGGGCAGGAAGCTCACACGTAGCATTCAGCATGTGCCCCTCCGTGTGCTTCCCACAGCGAGTCCACCCAGGCAGGGTCCTGGGGAAGCCAGAGGGTCCTGCACCCCCCCACCCCCCTTGCAGTCAGACGTGACTCTCAGCCAGCCAGTAAAACAGAGGTTTATTTAGATGACAGGAACACAGTCCAAAACAGAGCTTGCCAGTACAGACAAGAAGACCCCCCCTTAGTTAGGTCCATCTGGGGCCCCAGGGAGGCCACTGCCCCCCTGGGAGGCCCGAGCCTCCTTGGGGCTCCCCTCCATTTTCCTGCCAGCTTCCAAAACCTACCAACCCCCCCCTCCAGCCCCTCCTCTCTGGGCTTTGTCTCTTTCCTGGGCCAGGAGGTCACCTGATCTCTCTGTCTCCCACACCTTTAGCATCCCCTGGCAGGGGGGAAGGGCCTGGCCATTAGTTGCCAGGAGACAGAGGGTCGGCCAGAGCTGAGACCCCCCCCCCCCCACAGTATTCAGAGGGAACATTAAAACCAGTCCCACTTCGTCACAGAGCGACCCTTCCTTGCCTTGGGGCGGTTTGATCTAGTGGCTTGGGCATTGCACAGGCAGTCAGGAGACCTGGCTTTGTTCCTCACTGCAACCTGGGGGAGCTCCCTCCATCCCTTCCTGCCCCTGGCTTCCCTCCCTACCCTTCGTCGGGACTGTAAACTCTTTAAGGCACGGGCTCTCGCCCCTCTGTGTCTGCAGAGTGCTTGGGCTTGTGGAGCCCGACTGTGGCAGGGGCCTCCGGGTGCTGATATACACAGTAATGGTTTGCCAGTGGGCTCCCAGGAGAGCTGGTCTGTGCCATGACTCCAACATGACTTCGCAGGGGCATGGGACTTGGTGCTGCGCTTTTGGCTGACTCGGCTCGGGCTCAGCGTAGAATGTGCTGCTGAGTGGGCAAAGCAATCCGTGTGCTGCCACTAGCTGTTACTCCTTCTAACCCAGCGGCAGAAGTGGGTGCGAACGGTCCTGTGTCCAAACCCTGCCGGTGACCTGTGAGCGTGTGGTGGCCACTCCATTGGCCGGCACAGCAGGGATTGGACCTGGGACACCCAGCACGACCTGCTGCCGCTGGAGCTACAGCGTTCAGACTCCACAGCTGTGACAACTCATCTCCTCTGTGATCGGCCCAGAAGGCAACCTGCAAACAGTGGGTTACAATCGGCACGTGCTTTGCCGAACCAAGGTGTGAGTTAGACCAGCTCTCCTGGTAACTGCCCCTCTCTCTACTCCCCTCCACGGCTGACACCGATGGGACTTGCATCTGCAAGAGTCTGGCTCTCACGGCGCGAGATGCACCCGTTTAGACCAAGGGACGATGGTACCAGACTTGACTCTTCAACAAACCCCACATTGCAACCTGATCTAGGCCAGGCACCAGCTCACAAGGAGAGAAAGAGGCTTGTTCTGCCTCTACGGGTATATGACGCGGCTCTGATTTTGCAATGCACTTGTAATGGTTTAGAAATGCAAGTTATAATATCAAAGGGGGGTGGTGGTGGTGGTGGATGCACAATTGAATCCCTTCCACTCTCAGCCTCCCCACTCCACAAGTGGAAGCCGGCCCACCTACCCCAGCGGCAAGGCCGGGGAAGGGCGGCTTTTGGAATTGCAGTACATCAAAGGGCGACGTTTACCGCCTTCATTGCTTTCCCAAATCCCTTCGATGCTGCCTCCCCCATGCAGCGAGCACGCGGCCCGTCTAGCCCCATCAGCCTTGGCGTTTCTCAGTGACGTCCGCGCTCGCAAGATAAAAACCTGCCCCTGCCCCACCCCTCCGCTCCGATCACCCGCCGCCTTTGTGCTCGGAATGGAAAAGCGTCGCTTGCAGATTTCTTCGGCGAGACGAGGAGGAGGAGGAAGGAAAGGCGAGGGGGAGAAGGGGGAAAAAAGCAGAAGCCCATCCACCGAGGCACAGATGGCACAAATTCTTCACACAAGATTATACCACTAGAGGAAAGCAAACAGTTCCGTGGGGGGTCCTTTCCCTATTTTAAAAAGCAGCCAGCAGTATATAATTCCTTCATGTAAATTGTATATTTAAGTACTTAAGATGGTTACGAGAGCGGCGGCGGACACCCGGCACATGGAAATTAGAGTGTTTTCAAGCTTCGGAAGTTGAATGAGGCTTCAGATGATGCCATCTTTCTGATCCACTCCCCGAGCGCAGCTGGGGCTCGCGCGCCTTTTGTTTTCTCCCCAGGTGGCCGGTGAGGTTAGACCCGCCACCGCCGTGTTCTTCTGGACTTGTTATTTCTCCCATCGTGAAGTTGGCAGGAGGAAACAAAGGCCAGCAGAGGCAGGTTCCACAGACGCGGCTGGAGTGGGGATGGTATCAGCTGGCTGATTCGTCTCTCCCTCCTCCCGGTTGATGGAACCCACCAGCTCGGATCTGGGGATTAGCTCTCGTTAGGGTGACCATATTCCCCGAAAGAGAAAACAAGATACCACGTGGGGCTGGCCCGAGCCACTTGTCTGAGCCTCCCCACCCTGGCCTGAGCCGCTTATCCGAGCCTCCCTCCTGCCCTCACCCGGCAGAGGTCTGGCCTGAGCCCTACCCCCACCTCCTCAGGCAGGACCTGCGTGCCCGGGCTGTGCCAGCCCCCCGGTATGATGCTGAGGCTGGTATCGCTGCTCTCTCGAACCCCGCCTCCTCCTCTGCACAGAGCTGGCATCGCCTTTCCCCCGGGTCGGCAAGAGCAAACAGGACAAATATCCACTTTTGCCAAAGACGTCAAGACGGCCGGGACGGGGCTTAAAAAAGGGACCATCCTGGCCAAAACAGGAGGTATGGTCACCCCGGCTCTTGTATTTATGCCAGCTGGGAAGGGGGCGTAATCCTGCTGCAGGAAAACATGGCTCTTGCTCGTTTCAGGCCACCCCGATAGTGTCTAGAGCCCTCAGCGGAAACTGAGTCCCCACTGTGCTAGGTGCTGTACATGTACAGACTCAGCCCCCCAACGCTTACAGTCTGACTAGCCAAGACAAAGGGAAAGATTTCTATCCCCATTGTGTGTGCAGGGAACTGAGGCACAGAAACGTTAAATGACTTGCCCAGG
The DNA here is from genome assembly GCF_016161935.1 of Mauremys reevesii. Lineage (NCBI taxonomy): Eukaryota > Metazoa > Chordata > Testudines > Geoemydidae > Mauremys > Mauremys reevesii. The sequence goes on from NC_052643.1 coordinate 4,636,548, forward strand.
GTCAGGCGCAAAGAGGAACATTCAATGCATGCCCCCTGACTCCCAGCGCAGTGTCAGAACTGCAAGAGCATCCTGCCTCTTTCTTTTGTCTTCAGGCCAATTTCAAAAGGGAAAGGTGCGTGCGTCCACCCCGGCTCTGCAGAAATCTGTTCCTCTCGCCCTTCGGGGAGCTGCAGCCGCAAACCAGCTGCTTGGAAGCTCAGAGAACGTGTCTAGTGTGAAGCCAATAGGATTAGTGGTGGTTTGTTGTTTTCCGTTCTTTTGATGGGACACAGTTCCAGGATCGCAGCCTGCGGTTGCCCAGCTTACATGCCAGGCAGAATATGTCTGTTAAGTAATGGTGCATTTTAGTGTCTATCAATTTAGGCAGAGTCTGTGAGATGTGGCCTGTGCTGATCAGAATGGAAATTGATCAGGCAGCTACGAATACCCGGGGTGGGACTGTAAAAGTAGCAAAAACACGTGCTGTGTTCTGGGCCGGTGCAGACTCAAACAATAGAACCATGTTAAAGAGACTTGCTACAGCTAAGCATGTGCTCTGGAGAATTCTCACAAAGAGGGTAAAATGGGCATAACTCTTGTTAGCTTGTAAGCCCCTTGGGGTGGGAGTTATTTCTTGAGCCCCTTTATTCCTGGATCAGAGCAGCCACACAGGGTTGAGCATGCTTTAACTTAAGCGCATTGACTTCACATCTTTGGTTGACTTGTGTTGACACAGCCTTTGTATGTGTATGTATGGTGCTCAATTGGGTCCTCAATTTGGTTTAGCTTAATTCACTTTGGAAGTGAATTAAAATAAACTGAATTAAGGCCACTTTCATTCTTAATGAGAACATTCACATGGGGGCTTAATGTGGTTTAACTAATCCACTTTAAATTTGCATCTTTAGCTAATTCAGATCAACTTTTATTCCCATGTAGACAAGCCCTTAGTGTGGCTCTTCTGCACAAGATAATTAAAGAAGCCCCAGCTTCCTGGCACCACAAGGGGGTGCACATGTGGGTGCTCTGTCTCTCTGGGTCACTGATTTTGGCTCTGTAGACCAGGAGCAATTTCAAAGCACTTTAAATGAAGTGCCCTCCTATATGAGAGTTTAATTATTACATTATAGGACAGTTACTGGGTATTAGGATTTTTATAATTATGAATATCATATTAAACAATGAATTATCACAAACAATTACAATTAATTACATTTCTCCACGTTAATTAAATGATTCTTTTTGTCAGGCAAGCGAGCGTGCTCTGCCATAAAAATTAAAGTCTCGTAACGGGAGAGTCTAACAAAGTGGAAGTGGATAGAGCACACATGGTATTCAGTGCTTCTAGCCATAAAGTCAGCCTTGCCATTCTGCATTTCCCTTCCTGTCTGTGTGATCCCATCTGCTCATCCTCCTGGAACCCCCTTCTTTTGGATTGCAAGGAACTGGAAACTGTGTCATCATAGAATCATAGAATATCAGGGTTGGAAGGGACCTCAGGAGGTATCTAGTCCAACCCCCTGCTCAAAGCAGGACCAATTCCCAGCTAAATCATCCCAGCCAGGGCTTTGTCAAGCCTGACCTTAAAAACCTCTAAGGAAGGAGATTCCACCACCACCTCCCCAGATAACCCATTCCAGTGGTTCACCACCCTCCTAGTGAAAAAGTTTTCCCTAATATTCAACCTAAACCTCCCCCACTGCAACTTGACCATTACTCCTTCCCGTGAGAGATTAAAGACACTCACTCTGTTTGGTTTATCTAAGGGAAGGTGACAAGATAACTTGATCACTGTCTTCAAAGATCTTCGGAGGGAAGAGATGTTCGATAATACTGCTTCTTAATCTAGCCGCCAAAAGCCAGATGAGACCCCAGGGGTTGGAAGCTGCCGATAGACACATTCAGGCTACAGATAAGGTGCAAGTTTTTAACAGTGAAGGCGATGAACAATTGGAAGAATTTACCTGGGGATTGTGGTGGATTCTCCATCACATGAAACCTTGACATGGAGACTGGGCTCCTTCAGAGAAGAGACGCTGTAGCTCAAAGAGACGTCATGGCATGGATGCAGAAAGCAGTGGGCGAGGTTGCGTGGCCTGTGTGACGCAGAAGGTCAGATTAGATCTACTCATCTGGGAACATGACTCCAACGCTTGCAGATCATGAGCTCTCTGCATTCCGAGTGCTGATCTCGGTGTGGTGTGGGGGATGGACCTCCCTTTTGCTAGAAATGTGAGTTGGTGAATCAGTTAATCAATGACTCTTTCTGCTGAGTTAGGACTGTACCAATGCCCCAGCCTGTGTGCAGGGAGCCCTGTGCTTCTGGCAGTGCCGTGTGTTAGATGAGACATGACCCTGAGGCCTACACTGCGTAAAGAGGCAGGCAGTGAAGTCTAGTCAGAGGATAGGTCCTGGACTGGGAGTTAGGAGACTTGGTTCTATTCCTGGCTTTACCACTGACCTGCTTTGTGACATTAGACAGGTCACTTCCTCTCACCGTGCCTCAGTTTCCCCCCATGCTATTTTCTGCCATGTCTATTTAGATCATAGAATCACTGCCCTGAGGAGCTTCTCTCACTATGTGTATGTGCAGCGCCTAGCTCAGTGGAGGCCCGGAGCTCAGCTGGAGGTCTCTGGATGTTACTGTCATGCAAACAATAATGAATAATTGCCGGCAAAGGCCACCTTGTGTGTTCCCCTCCAGCACCCTGCAATAACCCCATTGGAGATCACCCCCGGACACTATACCGGCTTTTACACAGGACCCAGTACGTCGTGGCCATGGCTGAGTACTTCGTAGCTGTCCCGCCAGTGTGGATGCTACTGCAACCCTGAGCCTTGGCCCCTGCCAGCAGTGGGACCCACAGCAAGATTAGGGCTCCTCTCTCAACCCCCGTTAGCCAACCCTTGATGGTAGGAATACGTTTGAAAGGACGTGTTTCATCAAGTCATCATCTGACCCCATTTCCATGGTAGCCAAGCACCTCACACTCTGTAATGGATCTGTCCTCACAATGCCCCCGTGAGGCAGGGCAGAGCTAATATGTATCCCCATTGTACAGGTGCGGAGCTGAGGCACGGCGACTGAGTGACTTGCCCAAGGTCATACAGGAAGTCTGTGACAGGACAGGGACTTGAAGCCAGGTCTCTAAGTTCGGTACCAGTGCTCTACCACTCGGCCAGCCTTCCTCCACTTTCATTCCAAAAAAGCTCCCTGGCTCAGTCCTGCAGCTACTGACATCCATGGGAATTTTGCTCTCAAATTGCATGGCCCAGGATCAGGGCTGGTTGTATGTGAAATCCCAGCTTTCCCAGTGCTTGCGGACTGGATAAATCTCCCCATCTCGTTTCATTTATTGGGAACCAAACCAATTCGGACACTTCTCAACAGCGTCAACCATTAGCATTGGGCAGCAGCCAAACTGAATTCTGCCTTCAAGCAACTGTATATTTTTATGCAGCATTTGCTAACCACTGGGATTTCTCACCGCTGGCGTGAGTGCAGGAACACGAGTGTCGAGTCTCTCTCGGCTGCGTGGGAATCAGCCGGCCCCAGCGCTTTCCTAGGGAGCTGGGGGGAGGGTGATTTAAGCAGTCTGCTGCACCGTTGCACGCAAGAGTCACCCATCGCCTTGGGTCCCGATTGCAAAGCTGACAAGTTACCTCAAGTGGCACCCTGGTGCTGGTGCTAAGCTGTCAGGTGGCTCTCTGAGCGGCTAGAGTCTCATCAAAGCAGAAGGCAGGGTGCAGTGCAGCGTTCCTGTCTGGCACAGAGGAGGCAGGGAGCCACTTTATTCAGCCTGCCGGACCCAGCCTGACATCTCTGCCGTCCCTCCTCTGGCCCCTAACCCTCAGCCTGGCCAACGCTCACGTTAACCTACCGCTCCCGTGTAAGACCTGGTGTGCCCCAGGCATTCACGGTGAAGTACCCTCCTGTGCGAAGAGGCCATGCAAAGCCTGCACGCCGCTCAGCTTTCTCCATCTGCCACTCTTAGCCGGCTGCTCTCTGCTGGTGAAAGTCACCCCTGTGTCTGCGAAGTGGGCCAGAAGCGGATAGGCTGACCAGACAGCAAGTGTGAAAAATCGGGACGGGGTGGGGGGTAATAAGGGCCTATATAAGAAAAAGCCCCAAATAGTGGGACTGTCCCTAGAAAATCGGGACATCTGGTCACCCTAGAAGCGGAACATGGAACTCACACCAGACCTCACCCGGGGTGAATTTCACCCTCCGGCCCCACTCCCATCCCGGGTGCCTTGGGCGCCCTGCTGACGGCTCCCTCTTTACGTTTTTCGTTTTCCCTTCACGTGTCTCTCTCTCCCCCTCCACTTTACATCTCGGATCTCTCCTCCCACCTCTTTCCACTGACCGTTTTCCCAGCTGGGGTGCTGAACATCCCAGCCAAACGAGGGGAGCATCCCCCTTCCGTCTCTCCTGTCTCATCTCGAGTGATTCCACCTTTCGCTTCCTCTTTCCCATTCGTACTTTCACCTTCTCTGGCCACGACTTCCTGCCTTCTCTGCCATTTTCTTCTCTCTTCCCCTTGTCCGGCCTTTCCTTGCTTTTGCCATTTCTTGACCTCAAGACCATTTGCTAGCAGTGCTGGTATCATCGTAGTGGTTGTCAGAGAGGCAGGAAGGTCTCCCGGATATTACACTGGGCTGGGACTCGGGAGACTTGGCTTTGTCTCTAACCTTGGGCAAGTCACTTCCCCTTCCGTGCCTCAGTTTCCCTCCCATCTATTGTCTGTCTTGTCTATTTAAATTGTAAGCTCTTCAGGGCAGGGACTAACACAATCGGCCCCTGATCTCCCTTAGGGGAGACAGGTGCTCTTTTTATTGCCAATAATTAATAATAATAATAGTCCGTTTCACCCCCTACGAGGCCAGCATTCCTTCATAAAGTTCCTAGCCCCATCGTGGAAGCAGGGAAACTAGCAATGACCTGAATTGTGCTGCGTTTGTTACTCAGCTTCATTAATAATTTCATCTGAAAAGGCCAACGTGATGCTGAGATGAACTGTACCACGTTTATGGCAGCACTGATTACAGCCCCGTGGAAAAACAAGACTTACAACTCGAGGATGCCTGTTTAATTATGTTGTTGACAGACCCGGCTGTGACAGCCTGCAGAGTTGCGTCTCAGATTACTACTCACGCAACAAGAGCATCTTTTTGGAGGACACATAGAGAAGCGCGTGCCACCGAACCCCAGCCACGTACAAAAGGAGGAGCTACCTGCTTGCATTATTTTACTGTTGTTGCAGTACTGCCTAGCAGCAGTGCCCAGCCATGGACCGGGTCCTCATTGTGCAAGGGGCTGTACAAAACCAGAACAAAAAGATGGCTCCTGTCTCAGTTACCACATACAATTTCTTGAATGCTCAGTGCTCAGGTTGTAGCATCAGTTGCTTCTAGCATCCTGGCTCGAGTTAATTCTGTTTGGTTCCGGTTTGGGTAAAGGGAAGGAACATTGTTCATTTAACGGCAGCAGGCTCGGGGCTACGTGTATTGTCTCTGAATGTGCTCATGGATGTATGCATATGCCCTGCATGAAATTACTCTCAAATACGTGCCTTCGTCCCCCACCATCGCCGGGTGCCGCAGCTCAGGCCTGTTTCGACCCAGCCCAATTCACGAGTCTGCAGGGAGACCGCCGAAGTCCCAGCTCTGACAGGTGCATGATAACAAATTCACAAATCCAAACAGAGTTAAAAATTTAAGGCGTGTGGCTGGTGATAAATTCAGGGTGAAGCAGGCAGGAGCCTGTTCATTTTCATGTGTTCGTGCTGCTCTGGGGAGAACTGATGGGTTTTGAAAAATTCAGTAGTGCTTCAGGGAGATGTCAGCGATCTAGGAGTGAGCTTTAAAATAGGCTTCTGCTTGTTGCATCTTGTGCGTGGGACGCATTGGCTGAGGGCAGAATTCACCCGTGGGCTGAGGACCAACGTTCAAGGGAGAGTGACCAGGCTCATGTGCTCTGTGCTGGCCTGTTGTGTGGGGCGAATTCACCTGTAGTGCGGGCGAATTTCACCAGTCGTGCGGGTGATTGTCACCACCTAGTGGCTGGCCCAAGTTACCGTAACAGCCTGCTACTCCTTACGCCCAAGCAGTAAAGCCCTGTGTTTTTGCAGCGGTGGGTCCCACTTTTGCACCCCACTGAAGGTATAGCGTGTAAAGAAAATTCTGCAGCTGCCCTAAAGGCATTGGCTACATTCCTCACTCAGATTCCAGCCAGATTAAGGGTGGGAGCCTTTATATGGATTCGGATGCTCCCATTGCTGAGTCTAATGTGTGGATGTGGGTGGGGAAGGAGGAATGGAACTGCCCTTTGCCCATTTAAGACAAAGGGGGGCAGTGCCAAAGGCTCCCCACGTCCCGAGCCGCCTCTCCGTGGCTGGTGTGAAGGAAAGGGATGGTTTTCTGGCTGTCGCAGGGTCTGGTGTGGGGGCAGCAGAGGGGTGGTGATGGGGCCCGTTGGCAATCTGCTGGCTCCCCTACGTGTCGAAGCAGGAGGGGGCACAAGAGTCATTGCATGGGCTAATCCATATCCCAGCAAGCCAAGGGACGCCGGTGAGCGGGCAGCATGGGAGCTATGGGAGAGTGGAGCTGATAAAAGATTCTGCTGGGGAGGATTCCTCCTCTGGAAGCCTGAGCTCTGCGTAGGTCTGGGTCCTGCGGGTGTCTCAATCTGAGCATCTGGTCAAAAGCCCACTGAGTCTTGCCATAGATTAGGCCCCATATGGGTTGGATCCTAGGGCGTCTGAAGGTGGCAGGGGGAAGGCCCAGGTCACTCATCCTGGAGGCAATGGGCCGGTTTTAGCAGAGGCCCGTCTTCCCGGGAGCAGAGCCATGGCTCAGGTAGGATCAACCCACTTTGCTGGGATCGGAGGAGTGGGTCAGCGAGGCCCGTCCAGCGCCAGGAGGAGCAGCTACGGAGCAGGCTGGCTAGCTGTAGGGAGCAGCTGCTGGGGCGGGGAGTCAGCAGAGAGCGCTGGCAGAGCAGCTGTGCAGCCGGGAAGGGGACGGAGGCTGCGGGAGCAAAGCGGAGCCGCGCAGGGCTAGGAGGGGACAGCGCATCTGCTGGAGAAAAGCGAGAACCGGTGAACAAAGCAGGCTAAGTGAGGGGCCGGAAGAGACTGCTGCAGAGGCAGCGGGCTGGGCTGGGCAGGTCAGGACTAGCCGTCAGTGTCTCTCTGGGGGGCCACATGCTAGAGGCTGAGAGTAGACTGGAAATGGGGCTGCAGATCTGGGTGGCCCCTGGCCTGGGATCTGCAGGAGACCGGCCATGCAGGCAGCTCTGCAGGTAGCAGCAGCTCAGAGAACAAAGGGGGTGAGAGCACCAGGATGGCAGCAGAGGGGAGGGTGAGCGTTTGGCAAAGGCCCAAGTGAGGCGGCCTGGAGATCCCCAGTGCAGAGGGGCAAGTAGCCAGGGCCAATAACACGGTGCCCTGGAGTGCTCCTAAAAACTAGCACTCGGGCAACTGTGAGTAGCACGGGCTGTGAACTGTCTGCGGAGGGCAAGGGCAGGGTTTATTGAATGGCCGTTCCCAATGAATGGAGAGGAAGGCTGGTCTATGGTTAAGGCACTGGGCTGGGACTCTGGAGAGCAAGGTTCAATTCCTATCTCCGCCACAGACCCCCTGTGTGACCATGGACGCGTCACTTCATCTCTCTGTGCCTTGGTTTCCTATGTACAAAAATGGGGCTAATAGAGCCATAACGTTGAAGGCCAGAAAGGACCATTAAATCTAGTCTGACTTGTATAGTCCAGGCCATGACATTATATACACAGGCCATAAATTGCACCTGATTGCCACTATACTGAGCCGAGGAACTTTGCTTTGGCTAAGCATATTTCCCAGAAATGCATCTAGTCTTGGGAGTTCCAATATTTCCTTGGAATTATCCTTCTTTTCTCCCACCCTCGTCTATTCAGACTGTAAGCTCTCAATGGTACAGGCTGTCTCTTATAAGGTGCGTGTGCAGCACCTGGCACAATGGAGTCCTGACCAGCTCTGCTGAAACACGTGTAAAAAAATAATGACTTGAGAAAAGCACAGTGCTGTTGTTAGGGTTACATTTATCCTTGTCTCCCGATGAACAAATCCATCCGATTAACTTGCTGCTGGAAGAGAGGCGGGAAATGGTTCTTTCATCCCAGGAAAATATTCAAGATTTTGAAAAAATTTTCCATCCCAAGTCAGGATGGGGAAAAAACCTCTCAAAATGTTTTGCCAACCAAGAAACTGAAAAAGTGTCAGTTTGGGTCCATTGAAATGTTTCATTTTGATAACGTCAAAGGTTTTGTTTTGATTTTTGACCCTATTTCCTTGTTTTAATTATAATGAGCTCAAGTTTTGAAACAAAGCTCTGAACTGGGAAACCAGAAGTTTTCATTTGACAAACATTGAGGGACATTTTGAAAATTTTGAAATTTTCAATATTATTTTTGAGTCCGGAAGTTTGTCCAAATGGACCCTCTTTCGCAAACAGTTTTGAGTTGGCTGAATGGACATTTTTTAACAAGAAAACAGTTTGCTGGAAAATTCCTAACCAGCTGTACTGCTGAATCATGTCCTCCTTCATGTCAGGGGGCTGCATCTTGGGAATATTTCCTCTCTGGTTCCCGGCTCTTTGCATTAGACAGACACACGTGTGTTCAAGCGCCGCTTGCAATAGAGTTGAGCAGCAGGACAGGACGGTTTGACCTTCTCTGTTCTTGAACATAATTACTGTTATCCCAGATAATCACTTTGAAATAACTCTGGGTCACCATGCACCTTCCTGCAATTTCCCCATTTATCTGTTAGCAGCGCTGGCCTGGTCAGCAGTGGATAGGACGTGATGGATTTTTTATTTCCTGCCTTGCGAGTGTGTTGGACTTCACTGAACCCTCTTTGTTCTCTCCCCTCCGTTGGCTTAGCAGCAAGAAGCATTTTGGGTTTGTGACCTAGATACTGGTAACTGGCGTGTCGGCCCAACCTCTCTTCTTTCCGTTCCCAGGTTGGATTGTCCTCCTCTCTGTATGTCTCTTAGCTGGCTACGTAAAGTCAGAGAATTTAAGTCCTGAAAGCACCACCAGCCAGATCATCTAGTCTCCCCGCCTATATAGCACTGGCCACCAACACAACCCGGCACCTGCACACTAAACCCAACAACCAAAATTAGACCAAGGTATCACAGCCCACGGGAGACCAGACTGTTCTGTGCCACAGGCAGAGAATAGGAGGGACCCAGGGGAACCAGTGCCCAAGGCACCTGCAGTGGCAGGCAGTTGATTAAGTGAGATGTACCCAGATCCCTGGCACGTGACCTGCACCCATATGGTGCAGAGGAAGGTGAAAAATTCCCAGGGTCCCTGCCAGTCTGAGCTGGGGGAAAATTCCTTCCTGAGCTCACCCACAGACACTAGTTAGACCCTGGGGTTCGCAAAGTCAAATCTTCCCTTCTCTTTATATGTCACTTAACTGTCAAGTCATTTAGATTAGGCTCCAAATTTGCCTCACCTTTAAAATCCTCATTAAGCAGCCAGGCCTGTGTTCTGGATCCTAGGGGCCAATACACCCATTACAAGGGTGTAAACTCGCATTGCTTCAATGGCATTACCAATGACTGAAATTGGTGGGCGAGCCAGATCATCCCCACCTGCTGGAACTCGCCAGCACTTTTCACTTCTCCACTGTATCTTTGAGAAACGTCAACTTCAGCAGCCAAAAGAAGAAGCCGTTGCAATGTGGATTCCCAGAAGACCCAAGAGCCCGGAAGGATCAAAGTTCACTGCTCATCTAGGCCCTGAATCAGCAATGCATGTGCTATAACTTGAAGCATGTGAGTCACTGACGTCAATGGGACGATTCATTTGCTTCGGGTTAAGCATGTGTGTAAGTGCTTTGTTGGTTCTGGGTCGTTGCGCCTTTCGGTCGGAGTTTACTACAGTTCCCTGAATTACTGTCTGTATTATGGACGCTGCGTCTGCACAGAAATGAGCGCTCCCCTTGTGCAGAGTAGCTATGACCTCTTATGTCTCAGCCCAGATGCTGAGCTCCTCTCCTCTGGAGAGCTAAATCCATGAGCCTGCCACACTGCTTGCTGAGCCTCCTTTGGGAGGGTTAGATCTCCATTACAGCAGGCGGCCAGCTGGGTCACGACGCATACAGCAGTGGGATTGGGTGGAGTGAACCTAGCTCCGTTCTTGAGGGATCCTCTCTATTTCCATGGAAACTGGAGATTCACCGTGGCACCAGACACACAGGCAACCGTGAGAAGCTGGGAGAGAGAGCGGTGGGGCATGGATGTGAGCACAGTCCAAAGGGGCTTGAATTATGCAGGCAAGATCCTGACGTCAAGGGTGGGGGAGAGAGTCAGCAGACCCAGAGCAAACAAGATTTGAGGAGATGTTGGTTTGCCGCTGGAAACGTTTTCAAACCCCAAGGAGCAAAGACCAAAAAGGATGAAAATTCACATGCAGTATATGGAGCAGAAATGCCTGCCTGTACATGTCCTGCTGAGTTATAATAAGCACAGGAAATGAGTAACCCGTCTCTCGCCTATGTCCTTGTGGTCTGTTTCCAGCAAGGGCATCTGATAACTTAAGAACGTAAGGCCAGACTCATCCATCAGGATAAACATCCAGCATCTGGCCGTGGTCAAGCCATGAGGCAGCATCTAGCAATGGCCCATAGGAAGAAGACACAGAGCTCTTCTAGTAAGTGTATCATACCCATCACGCTTCATGAGAGCAGAGTCCCCAGGCCCCTGAGACGGAATGTCCTTGTATTACAGCTTGGCTTATTTGTTCTCTTCCATAATACAAGATTAACACGGATGCTGTTTACATCTCGTAAAAGTCCCAGCAGTGTTGACCTAGCACATCGCAGCGATACCAGCATGGCTCCATGACGTCCCATCAGCGCTAATGCAACTGGGTAAGGAAATTAGATGGCGGTTATTAATAAATACTCACTCCGCAATCTTTGCTCTGCTAGAGAGCTGTTGCTCCTTGGTTCTACAGCTGTTTGAAGGCTTTAAATAGACATCTTGCTCACGTTAGGAGATCTGGTTGCATTAGCCATTGCAACTAAATTTCAGGAACTTCTATCTGTTCAGGGTTGGCTTGCAACCACATTTTAGCCAATGTACCCTTTTGCAATAGTGCTGGTTGTACAAAACAAAAAAAAAAACAGGGAGGAAGGGATGTGAGGACATTTTCTCGCCTTTTTCTTTTTCCTCCCCAGAATTGAGAATTGTGAAAACTGAAAAAGTGTGACCTGCTGTTGAGCAGGTCAAAACAATTTGGAGAGATTTACCAAAGGTCGTGGTGGAGTCTCCATCACTGATAATTTTTGAATCAAGATTGGATATTTTCCTAAAAGATCTGCTCTAGGAACTATTTTGGGGCGGTTCTCTAGCTTGTGTTCTAGAGGCCCCTTCTGGCCTTGGAATATATGAAAGCACAGTGAGGAAGGAGGGAAGGATCTGAAAATTTCAACCATTTTCCTTTTAAAAAAAAAATTCCACCTTTTTGAATTTTTTTTTTTTGCCAGCTCTAGGCATTAGCAAGGATTCATTGGGCAGTTTATGTGACTGTATGTCATCCTACTTGTTGACCACAAACTGTTCAATATTAATTATTCGTGGTGGGCCACCTACCTCTTGGAGAGGTGTCTTAGGACATGACCGCCCATGGAATTGCTCAGGAATAGCTATTCCTGAGTAACTCCATGTGTCGATACTCTTACTCCACTTTGGTAGATTGAGCTAAACAGGGGCAAGGCACTCTCATTCCAGAAGAAGAGTGTCCACACATGCAATTATTCGGAAACACCTACTGAACTTTGAATTCACACCCTACCTTAATCCACATTAACTTCCAAGTGTATACAAGCCCTTAGTTGTACGTATGCTCACTAGTTAGAGATCATATTGTTTCTGGTTCCCTACCCCAGTGGCTAAGATTAAAGGACAATGGATGATGAATAATGAATACTTTGGTCTACATACCAGTCCCCTGTTTTCATGTGAATCCTGCTGTTGCAGCAAAGAACACCCATCCCCATTTGTGTGAGCAAAACCTCAATTATATGGATAGCAAATAAGTCGTTTGAACGTGGGCAAACCGAACAACTTGTTTATATCTTTCAACCAAGCCTACTCATGTCAATGATGTGACGAAGGGGAGTGCACTGCGAGAGGAAGGACGGACTACGGATTAAAGCAAAGGTCTGGGAGTCAGGACGACTGGGTTCTACTCCGGGCTTTGCCTTGCTTGTGGCCATAGGCAAGTCATACACCCCGTCTGTGCCTTGATTTCCCCCCTCTGTAAACTGGGGATAACAACACTGACCTCTGTCATGGGGTGGGATGGGAGAAGCTACCATAATTAGCATTTTAGAGCCTGTTGAGATCCTCATGTGGAAGGTGCTCTATCAACTCAGAGTTCTTGGGTGGGATTTCAAAAGCACCTCAGTCACATGCCTAACTCCCTTTGACTTTCCAGGAAGCACCTAACCAGTTTAGGGAGTTTTGAATGGGCATTGGTCCATTCATTTCAGTGGCGCTACCTTGGTCTACATCAGCTGAAGGTCTGACCTGTGATTTGCTGGTCCCTGCCCTTAGCTGCTTGCATGGATCTGGATGCTCTTGAGAACTCATCACAGTGTAGCAAATGAGCGGTAGCTCCAGTCTTCTGGGCCTTCTCCTCTCTACAGCTCTGTGCATGCACCTCAGTCCTCAGAGGCAGCACCCCAGGCTATTCCAGGCCTGAGCTCACACTTGGCTCTTCCACTGCACCAGTCACCATGTATTTTACTTGGCTAAAATAATATATCTGCAGTCCCAGTCAACACCTTCCATTAAGCAGTCTCCAGGCCAGAGCTGTCCCTAGGGCTGTGCAGTCTGCCCCCCAAACCCCACCTTGCGTGTGGCATCCCCTTGGTGGCCAAGGCCCTGGCATGGCTATGGTGTGTGTCTCTCTGGGTCGGAGCCTCCCTGTGGGTAGAGGCGATTCTGAGGTACCTCCCTACCTCCTCTTCCTAACTGGGATAAGTTCATTAGAGAGAAGCTGGTTTCACTAAACTCATCAGAAGAGAGAGAAACAAACAGCTCTTAGAAGAGACAGGAACAAACGCTTGAGCAGAAGCTCAGCGGAATTAAGCTGGCTCTTTGATAATACAAATTATTTCATCTGCAAGTCTCTTTGTTTTCAGTTTGTCCCCAGAAGTTTGTGGCTCCCTGGTCTGTGCGATGCGATGCCAAAGAGCCAGCCATCAAGCATAGGGGGCGATCTCCATTTGCTGCGCATACGAGCAGTTTTCCCAGCGAAGTCCTGCCAAGCGTGAATGCACAAGCGTCAACAGATGGAGGATAGAAACAAGACTCTGTTTTCTGCGGGTTTCTAATGCAGATACCTTCCGTCCTCAAACAGCCAGAACCCAATAGTATCGGGCTCCTGGCGTTGCAATCTGATGTCCCAGATCTCAGGCGTGCGCCGAGAGCAGATGCACAGAGTGACTCACCGGTTGCAGCTGGTGCCCACGGAAGGACGTTGCAGGCCTGAGTTTGGAGACAGGTTCGGACTGATGTGGGACAACTGCCTTGAATGAATATTGCACGGCTGGCTGCCACGAAAGGGCTTTACCATTCAACCTCCCGTCTCTGTTCTTCGGGGCATAGACGAAGCCCTCGCGCTTAACCCAGTCCCCTGTTGAGCTGTTGTAGAATAAGCAAATGAGTAAAGTTTTTTTAGCTTACTTCAGCAGCGAGGGCAGTGTCTGAATCCAGTGCTCTCTGCCCATGGCAGATAGAAAGCTCAGTGCTCTGGCACTGAGCAATAGGTTACTTACATCCGAAGTCACGGTGGACCAACTGGAGATGCTAGATGAGAGGCAGTGGGTTTGAGATGGGATGGTTTGCATTCCTATCACACGTCTTGCTAGTCCCAGGGAAATCAGTGTGTCAGATAAAGTTATAATAAGCAGCTTGAACCTCTCCTCCCCTAACTCACGTTGAACTCTAACCCCAGCTGGGACCTTTTGGAAGGGCCACACCTGTGGATTGGGGCCATTATTTCTCCTGTTCGCTGTTGTCTCCTAGGTTTAGAGGTAAGTCCCAAAATAGAGTGAGTGTCTCCTTGTGGGATATTTCAGCCCAGTTCTGCAGCCCCCATCCATCCACTCCTCACACTCACTGGTTCTGCCCTGAAATGTCCCAGCCAACGGGAACGACCAGACTGGCATCATCCAACCTGCTCTTGAGAGCTCTGGGCTGTGAGTTGCTCCCTACATACCAGGCTAGGTGGGGAACACAGTTTTTGCTGCTCCGTTCTCCTGTCTCCTGATGGAGGAGCAGATGATTGGCACAGCTTCGCATCCTCCCCAACTTGAAAGGCTCCTGGCAGCATCTTCAGTTCTTGTTTTTAGCGCTCGTCCTCTCCTCGGAGGTTCCTATTTAATGAAATTATTCAGCTCTTTGATGCAATTTTCCCTTCCATCTTCAAAGTCTCTGAAGTGGATGAGCAGGGCTTGAGAGACGGGGGGTGGGGGTGTTAATGTGCATTGCCATTTAAGCAGCTTCTCTTCCTTTATCTCCTCATATCGGAAGAGTTGCGCACGCTCTTCTCTCTCCCTTGTCTGTCACAGCCTCTCCCTTTGAATGTGCAGAACTCTAGGCGTTTTCTTTAATTTCTCGCACTCGGTTGGTATTTCCTGGAGATTATTTTGAGCACAGCCTCTCTCCGAAGACAGGCAGCTGAATGCACAGAAGAGACCATTTGCTCTGTTTACTTTTCACATTCTTTCCCCTTGATTTCCCATTACAGACTCCAAGGCTCTGCCTGCACTCAGTGATTTCTTTGCTTTGGATCCAGCGTAGTGCGGAGAGACTGTGTAGGAGATGGGAGGCAATGGATGACTCAGGGGGACTGGAAAGAGATCTAGAGCCTTTTCCTGGCAGGCGTCAGGTTTGAAGTCAGGCCACGAGGGTTGTTGGGGTAGATGGTTGTTGCTGTCCGGATGGCAGCACTCTCCGCGGGACACTTATGGCCAAATTTCCAAGAACACGTTGAGTACACTTAGAAATCTAGCCCAGTGCATATTAAAATCAGATCCAGGGAGGAGTCGAAGGCACAAATGCGGACTTGTTTTTGCCGCTGGGTGCTCCTCTCCGCACCCCCCCCACCCATGTGAGCGGCGTCAGGAGGAAGAGCTGAGTGGGGGCGGAGCCTCGGGGTGGAGCGCAGGCGGGGCCTCGGGGAAAGAGCTGAGTGGGGGCGGAGCCTCGGGGTGGAGCGCAGGCGGGGCCTTGGGGGAAGAGCTGAGTGGGGGCGGAGCCTCGGGGTGGAGCGCAGGCGGGGCCTCAGGAGGAAGAGCTGAGTGGGGGCGGAGCCTCAGGGTGGAGCGCAGGCGGGGCCTCGGGGGAAGAGGCTGAGTGGAGGCGGAGCCTCAGGGAAGCAGCCGAGCGGAAGCAGGCCCTAGGGTGACCAGATGTCCCGATTTTGGGGTCTTTTTCTTATATAGGCTCCTATTACCCCCCCCCACCCCCGGTCCTGATTTTTCACACTTGCTGTCTGGTCACCCTAGCAGGCCCTTGGGGCATAACATGGGCGGTGGGGCCACAATCCGGATGCCAGGGCCCACAAAAGACTAATCCGGCCCTGCGGGTGCTGAGCACCCCTTATTTTTTCCTTTCGGTGGGTGCTTGAGACCCGGAGCAACCACGGAGTCGGCGCCTATGGTTGCGGGGGCCTGTGAAGATCAAATAAATAAAGCACTTTTATCTTTTTAAATAAGAGACGGCAAAGCCTTCCTCACCGACACAGGCACACGTTCCTGCTAGAGGGCACAGCCGCCATGTGGCAGGCCCTGAGGAAATACAGCCTATGGTTTATCCAGCTGCATGCTACAGACTCCTTGCTTTGTGAAGCCTGCTCTCAGTGGGACGTCTGGGATCCAGCTCTGCCCAACCCCCGTGCACGGTTCACGCACCCGTTGTCACATTCCCCCTCCCCAGTGCTGTCGAGTTTGGAAACGCTGTCAGCGATAGGGCCGGAAGTTTCCAGAGTGTTCTTGGCCCCCAGAAACAGGGCTTGGTTTTCAAAAGAGCTCCGCCCGTTGGGAGCTGAGCCCTTTTGCAACGCTGGCCGCCAGCGTCACGGCCGGGTGTGGAGGATTGTTGAAAATCCAGCCAGGTTTTCGGTGTTAAAATGGAGCTGAGTCCTCATCAATATCTGGCTCCCTTTGTGGGTGTGAGTAAATCAGGGCCTGAGCGTTTTTGAAAACCTGGACGCTGGTATCGAATGCTGGTTATAAGCATTAGACTTCAGAAGAGACATTAGGGCTAGACTTGTGATATTTATAGCACCTATACAGCCAGATCCCCGGTCTGGCCCAGCTGAACGCAGTGTAGGAGACAGAGTGGAGGGGAGGCTCTCAGAAACCTTTCCACCTCCCCTGATGCTGAGGTGGGCCGGGGACCCAGAGACATGCAAAGCAGACGGAGCCAGGGGCTTGTGCCTTATGCTGGTAGCATCCCTGGTGATGTCAAGATAGGACAAAACTGCAAGTGGGGGTGAAGAAATGGGTGAACAAAGTGAGATTTTTGCATGGAGGGAACAATTCATGGTGGCCCCTTCTGGCCTTAAAGTCTACGAGTCTATTCCCTGCTGAGAAATCATCCAGTAAACAGATTAGCTTGATGGCTGCCCTGTCACTTTAAAGCTACAGCAAGTTCTGGGAAATCAGCTCCTGCCTAGGAGGAAGAGTCCACCAGCAGGCGCAGATCTACCGACACAGGGAGGATGCAGCCGGCTCATTACAGCAAATGGTGCAGAGCAGCGCACCGTAGCCGACAGCGCATTAGCCCCCATCACGGCTCTGAAGTGGCTCAGAAGCATCCAAAGAACATTAGTATCATTACAGGTGCCCAAGAGCCAACCAGCGATAATACAAATTGGTTTAACAGAAGAGCAGGGAAGAGGTAAAAGCTAGGAAATCAACTTCCGCTACAATAATACAGGTGACCTGGTCGCGCTGCAGACTGGCTGTTGTATCAAATTACAGCAGCCTTTGCTCACTGAGCGCCTCAGGAAATTGGGGAGGCAAGTAATTGGAATTGAGGGAGATCAGAAAATACAAAGGACCCCTTATGTAATGGGATGCTAGGGCTGTGTGGCCCAGAAGTGCTGTGGGATTGGCTTTTGGACTGAGTGGGGTATTCAGAGGAGCAGGGTGATAAATTCATTTCAAATCCTTATCTATCTAGTCTGTCTCAGTGGCTCTCAACCTTCCCAGACGACTGTACCCCTGGCAGGAGTCTGCTTTGTCTTGCGTACCCCCACATTTCACCTCACTTAAAAATTATTTGCTTACAAAATCCGACATCAAAATACAAGAGTGTCACAGCACAGTATTACTGCAGAGTTGCTTATTGTCTCATTTTTAACCATATCATTATAAAATAAATCAATTGGAATATAAATATTGTACTTACATGTCAGTGTCTATCGAGCAGTATAAACAAGTCATTGTCTGTATGAAGTTGTAGTTTGCACTGACTTTGCTTGTGCTTTTTATGGAGCCTGTTGTAAAACTAGGCAAATCTCTAGATGAGTTGATGTACCTCCTGGAAGAGCTCTGTGCACCCCTGATTGAGAACCACTGATCTATCTATCTGCCCAGCAGCATGGTATCTGAGTGTGGGACAGAGGAGATCAAGGAAGGGAAATGAGAAATGTAAGCTAGTGCATACAGGTGGTAATGAGGCTGGAAGGACGGCTTTGGTTCCTTGTTATACCTTCTTCATTTTAATTTTCCTTTCCTCCTTTGCTATTATTTCTCAGGAACATGATGTACTTTTCTCCCTGCTAATTCAGCAATGCTGCCTATAGACTTGGGCACAGTTAATTTATAGAAAGACTTCCTTGTATCACCCTTGACCAACAATTTTTCTATTGGCATTTACTGCCTTAATTATATTGTATAACTCTTTATACTCTATTATTCTCTGCTTTTTCATGGCCCTACAATTAAAATGTTTTATACCAATGTACTTGGGAGCGGCTGAGTTGAATTGTGCTAGCCAAGTGCTTTTGAAGACTGGGAGGAAATCTGCTTAGGAGTCAGTCATTGAAAAAAATAAAAAGTAAAATAGAAGTTTGAAAGGGTCATTCCATTCAAAAATCCACTTATTTCAGCATGGTTTTATTTGGAATGAAAAAGCAGATGATGATAAAGGATTTAAAGGCATTGACATAAAGATTTGTATTTAGAAAGGTTGTGTAGTAAGTCCCAGCCCCTGCACCTCAATTCCTGCACACGCCCCCTTTCTAAGGAACCGGATCCTTTGGGGAGTTGCCACTACTTTGTGCCTGGTTAAGCTGGCAGATCCAGCCTTTGGCGCCTTCTCCCCATGTGGAGGAATCCTTGGATGGTTCAGCCACTGTAAAGGCTGTGTCTCCACCCCACTCACGACCTCCATTGTAGGTGACATGGCCTGGGGAAAAGAGGTGTAGCTGGGGTTCCCTTATGTTCTAGCAATCCCGATCTGGAAGGATGGCTTCTCGAGGCTCTTGGCAGCTGGTGTAATTTAGGGCAGCCTTTGGGTTGCTCTCAGTTGTGCCTGGAGATTGGTCCAGTGCACATCAGCCCCAGCACTGGGGAAATGCAAGAGATGGATTAAAGTAGGGCCGGCCCACAACATTTTGGCACCTGATGCGGGGAGCTCAAATGATGCCCCCATGCCCCCTCGCTTGGGCCAAACTTTGAAAGGTCTCAATTCTGCCTTCTTCCTGTTCTACTCCTCTCATGGTACTGCTCTGCTACCTATCCCAATAAAGGAGAACTAACAACTTAAAATGCCTTGTTCAAAAATTTTAAGTAACATTTAACTTTCAAACGCCTGAACAGCAAATGTAACTTTTCTTGCTTGCATAATAAACACTGGCATTTTTATCTGTTTGAATAATCAAAGTGGTGCTTTCCCTGCCTTCTTGGTTTCAAAGATTTGAACTGCTTCCTGAAGGTCCACAGTCTGGGCCAGCTCATGCCCTGTTGAGATGGTTGCAAGGCCGACCAGCCTCTCCTGTGTCATTGTGGAGCGTAGATGTGTTTTTATTAACTTCAGCTTGGAGAAGCTGCATTCTCCACTGGCAACTGTTACAGGAAGAGTTAGAAGTATGTGCTGAGCAACAAAAGCATTTGGAAAGAGGATGGTCATCTTATTTGTGTACATATATTCCAGAACAGCCTTTGGAGTTGATCCTGCTGAATGTATCTTGAAAGGGCTTTCAGTTCATCACCTAAATCACTCGCATCAATATCGCACATCATCATGTGTCAACACTGTCTCTAGTGCCCTGCATTGCTGGTGTAGGTCTTCTTCAGGCATAGTGAGGAGTTTTGAAATATCATACAACATCCCAAATATACTGCTGTGTTCCTTGAGCTGCATGAAACGTTCTTCAACTGATTGTATTGTTCAATCTAGCACCTGGTTAAAGAATTCAACTTTGAATTGTTGTTTGGGGTCTCTTATGGGATTATCCCGTGCCTCATAATCAAAATGTCGTCTTCTTCGGTGACTCTTGTATTCTTGAAAGGGTGGGGAAATAGCTTCAGTGTGAAGTTCCTCTGCCATCTTCTGTGCACTCTTCAGAACGCTTTGAAATCCCTCATCTGACCGGTAAGACTGTAGGTATGACTTTGCTTTGTCCAGTTGTTCCGTTGCTCTAGATATGTCAAGGTCAACACCTTGGAGTCTCTTGCTTACAACATTTATTCCAAACAGTATGTCATGCCACAACACTAAGCCAGACAGAAATTTGAAGTTATGTATTTTTCTTGTGATTCCATTTCCCTCTGCCACTATTCTCCCACGAACAGTTCCTGTCATAGCATTATCCTCCATAATGGCAACTATGGCATCATCTATCGTCCCAATTTGGTGTTTGATAGGCTTTATTGCCTCCACTCGACTTTCCCATCGTGTGGCACTCAGTGGTTTCAGTGTCAGAGAGGATGTTCCCAGATGTTGCTTCAGAATTTGCCATCGATGAGTTGATGCAGAGAAAAATACATAGATGCTTTGAATTACATTAAAAAATTCAGCAACTTCACTAGAAGCTGATGCTGCATCACTGACCACCAAGTTCAATGAATGAGAACTGCATGGGACAAAAAAAGCTCGAGGGTTTAACTCTCGGATCCATGTCTGCACTCCTCTGTTCTGTCCTCTCATGTTGGCACCATTATCGTAGCCCTGACCTCTCATGTCAGCTATCGCAATTCCTGTATCTTCCAGCTTTTTAAGAAGCACATTTGTCAGACCAGTTCCTGTAGTATCATCAATGTCAATAAATTCTAGAAAATGCTCTTGGACAGTCACCATTGTTGTTGTTACAAAACGCACAATTAAAGTAATTTGTTCTGTATGGCTGATGTCAGGTGTGCAGTCCAGCATAACAGAGTAATATCTTGCTGACTTCAGATCTGCCACAATCTTCTGTTTGACTTTTGTTGCCAGTAACTATATGATCTCATTTTGAATTGTTTTTCCAAGGTAGTGGTGTGTGTACATTTCTTGGGTGGTGACTCTTGTTAGATGCTCCTGGAGTACAGCATCAAGCTCAGCCATCAGCTCCACAATTTTAAAGAAGTTTCCATTGTTTGGCACATAGAGTTGATCTGAAGTGCCACACAGCACTAGGTTTTGGGTAGCAAGCATTCTCACAATGGCAATGAGCCTTTTCAGAACATTTTGCCGGTAAAGAGAGACTGATGCTATCTTCTCTTAATGCTGATCATCTATGGTGGCCTTTAATCTTAGCCTCATCTCAAACTCTTTCCACCTATGGAATGCTCTCTGGTGATTGGAGGAGGGATAGCTCGGTGGTTTGAGCATTGGCCTGCTAAAACCAGGGTTGTGAGTTCAATCCTTGAGGGGGCCATTTAGGGAACTGGGGTAAAAAAAAATGTCTAGGGATTTGTCCTGCTTTGAGCAGGGGGATGGACTAGATGATCTCCTGAGGTCCCTTCCAAACCTGATATTTGATGATTTGCTGCCTTCTCATTGCATGCCAGATGTTTCCAGTCCTTTGTTCCTGTAGAACCCAATGTGGCTGGAATATTAGACTGGAAGAATTTGCAACAAAAACAGTATGCAGCATTCGAGTACATAAACCATGGCCTCTCCACTTTGTCACCATTGGGGATTTCACACCAGTAATATGTTGGATGGAAACTTCTATTTTCATTGTCTTCGGGGAACATGAAGTTTTTCACTTGCTGTGGCCCATGCAGTACAAGGCAGTCCCTCAGGCTACTGCTCAAGTGGGTCCACAGTCCTGGATCATCTAGACTTACAGAACTAAACTCCTCAGCAGCAGCTGTTTCTTGCGCCTCCACCACACTCTTCTCTGATCTACACTTTTCTTCAGGAATGTGCATGGTTACATCCATTGGAGATGGAGCTATGGATGCTGCAGAAGCTGCCAGGTCACCTGCACTCTGACTATCTGGAAGATCAGGCATCTCCTCACCACTCTCATCCTCACTGGGGCTGGAAGGCTCACCGTGAACATTTGTGTCTCTGTATCTCAGGAGAGCTCCTTCCTGCTTAGATAGAAAAGCTTCCTTTGCTTTCTTTCTCTTTCTGAATGCTGCCCCAGAGGGGCGTTTTCTTCTTTCACTCATGGCTGCTGTTCTGTGCCAGCTATAGTGGCTCTCAACACTCAATTGAAGGGGACAAATAAGCAGGCTGGTCGCAGGGCCTGAGTGAGGGAAGATATCAGCCTCTTAAGGGCCTAACTGGCTCCCATTACTTCAGCTGACTGCCTGTTCTCCTCAAGTGGGTTCAGGGAAGCAGCAGGAAACAGGAAGCTCCCTGAGAAGCTGGTGTGAATCAGTCCAGGCTTCTGGAGAGATACATAAGAGTCTCCTCCTCCTCTCTCTCCCTGCAGCTCCTGCTGCTTTGTTATTTCCTCTCACCTTTTCTCCTGCCTGCCTGTTATGTCTCTTGTGCCCTCCTTCCTCCAGCACAGCACTTCACCTTCTCTGTGCATCTAGAGCAGAGAGAATACATATGCACCAGCAGCAGACATAATTGTTTACACTCTGGGTCCTAGTGGCACCCTCCCACCCCCAGTCTGGCACCTGAGGTGGCCACCTCAGTTTGCCTCATGGTAAGGCCAGCGCTGGATTAAAGCCATCATTACATACCTGCACCACACCCGAGCTGTGCTGAGCAACGTCAGGCACAGCACAGACTTCTCTCTCTCTCTCTCCCCCCCATACACCCTATCTATCTATCTATGGGCTGGTCCACACTCCCGGCTGGTAAGTGTAGACTAGCCCTATGTATGTCACCACCATAGCTGTAAAATCCTAGAGTTGCTCCTCTTCTTTTCCAGCACTCATTAAAATATTTTTAACTGATGTCCCTAGCCTAAGTCAGACTCAGGAGAGGATCAGATCACCAAGACTTTGCATTCTCAACATATCTCCTGCTCCATACAAGCCCGCAGCCTATTGCAACGAATCCATTCAACGCCTTCAGTTACTCAATAAAACTCCCCCAAATGAAGAGGCGTTAAAGGCTCCCCACTGCGTGGCACCTTGTGGAGTCCTTCACACCAGCGCGTCACAGGTGTAAAATGCTTACAAAGCAGACAGCCGCTCTGCACAGCTGTAGATGGCTGCACAAGGCGCAGGGCAGGGGAAACCCAGGCTGTCAGTGTCCCATCCAGTAACCGGGAATTAGCAAAAGGACAGTTTTACATTAGCGAGAGAGACCCTGTTACATATGCAGTGAGAGTGGCCAAGCGCTGCTATTTAACCTTCAGTTTGTCTGAGATAAGAAGATTGCTCTGTCACACACAGAGAATTGCTCTGCCTTCAACACTGGCAAGTCGAGTGTAGCTCATCACCATGCGTGGTCTGCCTCATTCTGCATTGGCTGGGAAAGGCTCGATTTCGCTCCACCTGTGTGCGAGGCATGCAGAGGAAAGAGACATGGGCAAGGAAGTGTGTGTGTGTGTGTGTGTGTGAACTTTGTGTGCGTGTGTGTGGATCCGAGTCAGTCACCATGCTCGCTGGGGTGCTGCATGGAGTGGAACTGATCCCTTAGCACAGCAGGGAGATGGGAGAGGCAGTTAGGGAATCCACTCTGCAGCAGAGAAGCAGGCCCGGGGCTGGAGTTGGGGATTTGAGGAGGGTGCCCCGGGCTGGTGGCCCGGCATGGTGCAGGGAAGTGGGGACTTGTGTGTTTCTGGCTAAGCTGCGTGGGCCCACACGTGCTGCTGTGCTGGATTGTAAGGGCGGAAGCTTTTTCCAGACACATACATCTGCCGTTGTAACAAAGAAATTGCAGAAAATTACTGGTAAAGGCCATTGATTTTGGCATAAACGCTCTCTCTTTTTCACATGTCATCTCAGCGCAAAAGCCCTTCTCTGAAGTGGTTTTTTCCTCCCTTTTCCCAAATCTGTCTTGAGCATTCTGCCTTTCTGTGCTTAATGGCATCAATAATGAGTCAAAAATAAACAGCCCAATTCTCCAGGCTGTAGTTCTGAGCTGATGCCCGGGGCTGCAGCTCGCTCACTCTCCGGTAGTTTAGCCTTTTAACTGTACGATCCCACTCTATCCCATATGTCTGTGCAAATATTGATCGCCGGGTCTTTGCCGAAAGCTGGCGAAGATGTTCACGGAGGAGGATCGACCAGTCCGGGACACATCACAAATGGTTTGTGATGGGTCGATTGACATAACCTCCCCTAAAATTAGCAATAACATGCTCATCTGAACCTGCTGGAGTGTTACCGTTGTTGTTATGTGTTCTGCAATGGAATTTAAGAGGCCCCAACCAGGGCTGGCTCCAGGCACCAGCCCAGCAAGCAGGTGCTTGGGGCGGCCAATGGAGAGGGGCAGCGCGTCTGGCTCTTCAAGGGCGGGTCCCTCACTCCCTCTCGGAGTGAAGGACCAGACGCTGAATTGCCGCCGAAGACTGAAGCAGCAGTGGTAAAGCTGTAAATCATGATCGCGGCTCTTTCTTTTGCTGCTTGGGGCGGCAAAAACCCTGGAGCCGACCCTGGCCCCAGCTGAGAGTAGGTCCCACTGTGGTGCATGGGCGTGAAGCAAGACCCAGTGCCTGCTCTGAAGGGTTTACAGTCGGAAAAGACAGGGCAGATTGTTATCTTCCTGCTGGAGCTGGGAAACTGAGGGATAGCTCAGTGGTTTGAGCATTGGCCTGCTCAACCCAGGGTTGTGAGTTCAATCCTTGAGGAGGCCACTTAGGGATCTGGGGCATAAATCAGTACTTGGCCCTGCTAGTGAAGGCAGGGGGCTGGACTCGATGACCTTTCAAGGTCCCTTCCAGTTCTAGGAGATTGGTATATCTCCAATTATTAAACTGTGGCACAGAGAGATGCTGTTGCTTGCGCAAGGTCACACAAGAATTCTTCCATCAGCCTAGGTCAGTCTACACCGGTGGGTTAGGTTGGTACAAAGATATAAGTTCCTAGTATAGACCCGCTATCATTGTTCCTCATGTGTACAGATAATAATCTTGCTTTTCTCCGATCATTTGTCTCTTGCCTATTTAGATTGTAAATTTTGCAGGTCTCTTATCATGTCTCCCTACAGCGCCTGGCAACGTGGGTCCCTGATCTCAGCTGAGGCCTCTCACTGTACGTGTAATAAAAATAAGAAATAAAAAACCCCATGGAAATGTGTTTTAATCCCCAAAGAGAGCAGACACGATGCTGACTGCACACAGAGAGCACGTCTGCTGAGTGGGAAGGTGCAAATCTTTGCCGTGTCACCTCTCAGAGCAGAACCACGCTATTAAAAGGAGTTTGAGTTCTGTTCAGAAGAAGGGCTGAGCTGCCGTGTAGTCCTCCTCTTTAATGGTACGGACAGGCCTGGCCATCCTTAGCTTACTAAATATTTCTGTAGCACTGAGGATTCATGATGGAAATAAATAGTGGTATTTTCCTCACTTAGGACAGAAATGTTTCTGAAGTGGAATTAAGGGGGTGATTTATACCATGGTATGGGCTGTAATTGGATTTGTACTAAACAGGTGTTTACATCCTTATCACCTCAGTAATGATGTCATAACAAGAGATGGGGAAGCTGAAAAATACACAACCTCAGGAATAATGTAGCCCTAACTGAATGCTCTAAGGCTGTAATTCCATCAAAGGATCTAGGCAGTATCATAAACCTCCAGCGTGAAGCTCAGATCACCAGAACCGTAGGACAGAATTACACTCTTAATTTATATGCTGTTTGGAACTTGAATCACTAAGGTGTAGCACTAAGTACTTAACGACCTTCTCTCCCTCCCTGTCCTCTTCAGCATGTCTGTCTCCTCCTTTCGTCTTCCTCGCCTCCCCTGTCTCCTCTTCCCATTTTTCCGTTCTTTGGCCACTATTTCTAGACATTGGTATTTGAATGATAAACTTGTTCCCGTGCACTGCTGCAGAGTCATCAATACTCCTGTGTTTGTGACATTGCAGTTGGCTGCTTGCCACCGGAATGGATGTGATGTCAAGAACCCAAATCTTATGACTTCACCACGCTATCTAATCTAATCTAATCTAATCTATCTCGTCTCTCTTTTTTGGACAAGTCCATTATTCCAGTGAAATGTGGCTGTTGACGGTGATCGTTGTGGTCCCCGCTGGCAAGCAGAGACAGGCAGGGAAGGGACAGAACTCTGGTTTAAACACAAGCAGCTTTGATAGTAACAGCGTGGCAAGAAATCTATGGAGCAGAGATAGTAAATGTATATGTTTGAAACCTCTCCCAGGTAGGGGAGAGAGAAACCTCATCTCCAGCAGAGAGAAGCAAACCACTCTCAGTCCCATGTTACAGTAAATATACCCAGAAGGCTATACTTACTGTATACCCAGAATATAGACCCAGAAAGCTAAGCATGTGACCGAATTATTTATATTTAACCCTTTGGTGGTGGTCTTAACACATATGCTATTAGAATCCAGGTATGTAACTGCAGTGTATTTGCACTGTGATTATTCTTGCTTATGTAGCGAACTCTCCAATTAGACTAAGCAGTGGCAAACACCCTGTAATAACGGTTTATATGTACATTGTAATTACAAGGTAATTACGCTTTGTGTACAGACTTTAGGGTTGCCAACTTTCTGACTGAACAAAACCGAATGCTCTTGCCCTGCCCCTTGTCCGAGGCCCACTCCATCCCCGCTCCCTCCGTCGCGTGCTCTCCCCCACCCCCACTCACTCACTCATTTAAACCAGGCTGGCGAGGGCTGGGGAGAGGGTCCCTTTTCGACGGGGTGTTCGGTTGAAAACTGGTCACCTGGCAACCCTAATTACAGTGCCCTTATTATGACGCGTGGTCCAGTTTTCTGTTCTGTTGCTCAGATAAAGGCTCAGGAGAGCGGCTCCCTTGAACGTGACTCAGCGATATCATGCATTTATTTCCTATCAGTTTGTTTCAAATGCTCCCATCATGTAGAACTTCTTCCTCCCTCAGCATCCCAAGATCCTTTGAAAACGTTGCCCCTCCACCCACCACTGAAAAGCGGATACGTTTGGGATGGAACCCTGCACCTGCTTAACAGCGCACAGTAGTGCTACAAAATAATGTCAGTCAAGAAGAGAAGAAGAATACTGCATCCAGCTGAAAATGCAGCATGCGGAATATCAGGCCTGCAGGAGGGAGCTAGCAAATGGAAAAACCACTAATAACCCTTCTCTTTTTGCAGAAAGTAGGAACACAGCGGCCTAATCCCATGATAGTGCATTGATTCAGGGCTGGCTCACAGGAAGGCGCGCCACCTCCTGAGTCACTAACACTACTTTCCAGATTTCTGTACACGGCTTCCCAACCAAGTACCGACTTGCCTCAGCCCATGTGTGCCCCGGAGATCCGGCAATGTCACAGCCGAAAGACTGGCTTCTACACTCACTGAAGTCAATAGCAAAACTCCCATTTATGTGACTGGTGCAGAGCCAGGGTCTAAGCCAATATGTGGCATCAGGCCATATGGAAAAATATATCCCTTTCTTGTATGGTTTGAAATGTAATCTTCTCAAACTGGGGAGATGCCTTTTGTTAGCCGCCAAATCCAATGGGAGGTGGAGAGAATTTTCCCCTGGCAAGGGGGTTTCTCTGAGCCACCTGATGAGTATGAGCAATGAGAGGGCAGAGGGTTAATGAGGGCTGTGATTATGGAAGTGTAGAACTGCTTCCACTAATCTGATTAGAAGGGAAAGAAACAAACAGTCCCCTCGGATGCAGTGTTAATGCAGGAAATGGTCTAACGGAGGCTTGGTGGAATTATCCCAGCCCTTGGATAATAATTACAAATCATTCTATTTGGCTGAAACAATCATCCCCCATCCCTGAGGAGATGGAGGTTCAGGAATTGCCTCACGAGAAACAGACCCAAGGTCCATGTAGTCTTCTATCCTGCCTCCGTCTGCAACCACCGCAGGATGCTTCAGAAAAGGGGCATGAAACCTTCCCCAGGCACCTCGTTGTGCAATGCCGACCCAGCAGGTGAAACTCCCTGCTGCCTGAGAAGGAGAATGGTTAGGCCCCAGCTTGGGGTTTGGGAGACTTCTTGTGTGACCTGGGTAAGACATTGAATTTCCCTCTGCTTCAGTTCCTCCTTTGTGAAATGGGGATCACAGCACTTCCCTGCCTCACAGATGTGTTGTGATGACCAATACCTGAAAGATGGTGAAGTGCCCAGATACTACTGTTATGGGACCTGAGATCCCTGCTGACGAGCAGCTGACGTGGTCAAAAAACAGGAGAGAAAGGAAATGGTGAAAATGTAGTCAAAATATTTTTTCCTGATTTTTTTGTAATTGAGAACATTATAACCAGCTCTGCTTATCAGCATTCACATGTTACCCCATGATTCCAGAGGGCACAGAAAGGATGCTGGTGCTGTCTTCTCCAAGCTTCTTGTTACTTCCAACATAGTCCCCTTTCTCTGAACTTGAGGTTCTTCACCAGGACCGGGGGATGCTCCACCATCTTCAGAACTTCCCACTGAATTCTGGCAGGGTTTTTCTCCATCAATGCAAGCTTTCCATGGCCCTGCAAGGAGGTGCCCTTTTTGGAGCATTCCACTGGCTTCTGGGAAAGGAGGCTCAGATTTTCCATTGCATTCTGGGATGGACCCATAGTGAGCTTTTCATTCCCATGGAAACTAAAACTTCTGCAAGACTAATTTGTCATTTCCCACAACTTGGACGTTGTCTGTTGCTTGGGAATTCACGCCTGGAGCTGGTCTAAAAATGACAATATTTTGTGAGAAAAATTTAAAAAAAAAATCATTTTTTTTCCAAAATGCCTTGTGAATTTTTTCAGTATTTCAGTGAAAAATTCAAACCAAGAATTAATTTTGGTTTTTGAAAACTCTTTATAAATCAGGGTTTGAAAACTAAAAAGAGAATTTTTCTTAAAGAAAACTGAATAGAAAAATGAAATTTTCAATCAAAAAGTGATTTTTTTTAATCAAAACATGTTTCTGATATTTCAATGAAAAATGGAAAATGTAAACCAAAATGGATTTTTTTCCATGATTTCCCCCAAAATTATGAGATTGACTGACAAATCATGAAACTTTCAGAATTCATCATCTGGGAGGGTCTTATTATTCACCTGCTGGTTTTAGAGTCTGTAGGAATCACATTTTCAAGTTTTCCTCTGCAGCTACAAAACCTGCCTTCTCCTTCAAACAGATGTGGAAAGTCTCACATAGTCACATGTCTCCAGGAGCCAGGACTTTAAGAAAAACTCCCAAAATCATGAGAGTTGGCAACAGGGTATGCTAAAGTGATTAACTAGCAATTTGGAGGGCTACCTTTCCTGTGAAAAAAATAATTTTTGGTTAAAACAAAAAGCCATTTTTCATGAGAAAAAATGGGACAAAGAAAAAATCTTGACCAGTTCTATTCACTTCCCATATCTGTCGCTGAACAATTATTAACCGTTTTAAAGACACATTCTACACATCAGTCAAGTCCTGGGGCCTCTGCCAGCCCCAGGGGGCCTGCAGTATCTCAAAGCGTGCAAACCGTATTGATGTTGTTGGAGTTGAGAACCCCAAACTCATCCCGTACGTGGGCTCTCAGATGACTCAACACAGCTACTGCCTGATTCCAAATATTGCCCAGGCCTTCACAAGTGAAACCATCCCATGTTTAGTTCCAGGCTGTGGATGTCACTTTGGCATGGTTGGGCATTCCTCGCCCACCAGCCCGTTGACTTTGAGTCTTGGGTGGGGTGGGTTTTATGGGATAATTGGATAAAGCCACTCTGCCCTGAAAACTTAGCACCCCTAGAGACTTGTGCCATAAAATAAATCATGCCTTCTTGACTTTCATACTCTGCTCTCTCAGCCCCCCGGGGATGGCGTGCTCCGCTCCGCACAGCACATCTCCAAGCTGCAGGCAGTGCAACCTGCTATTTATGCCATCACGTCTCGCCGAGTGCTGACAAAAAGGACAAATTTCCCCATCTGTGAGATGACAGTGATTCCGCCGGCAGCCCAGGTGATTTAGTGGCGTTGTAAAAGTGGTTAGTGGGTTACACGACAGCGGCGTGTTACTGGAAACAGTGTCGGTTGCCAAAGAGCAGCGGCTGGGAGGGAGAGGGGAAGAGAGAGGGGTGGGGTAGGGGCAGCAGGCAGAGAAAGGAGAGGGAGAGAGAGGAGGAGAGGGGCGGAGTGGGACAGAGAGAAAGGGGGAGAGCTGGATGTGCTTTGAGAGAGATGGAGGAACGCTGGGGAGGAGAGAATGAATGAACGGGAGAGACTGTGAGAGAAAGGAGGGATTGTGAGGGTAGAGAAGAAGGAAGAGGAGGAGGAGGAGAGGGACTGTGAGGCTGGAGGCGGGAAGGGAGAGGAGGAGGAGGCCGTGAGGGTGGAGAAGGGAAGGAGAGGAGGAGGAGGAGGAGGGGGCCGTGAGGGTGGGGATGGGAAGGGAGAGGAGGGAGAGGAGGAGGAGAGGGCCTGTGAGGGTGGAGAAGGGGAGGGAGAGGAGGAGGAGGAGAGGGACTGTGAGGGTGGAGGGAAGGGAGAGGAGGAGGGGGCTGTGAGGGTGGGGATGGGAAGGGAGAGGAGGAGAGGGACTGTGAGGGTGGGGAAGGGGAGGGAGAGGAGGAGGAGGCCGTGAGGGTGGGGATGGGAAGGGAGAGGAGGAGGAGGAGGAGAGGGACTGTGAGGGTGGGGAAGGGGAGGGAGAGGAGGAGGAGGCCGTGAGGGTGGGGATGGGAAGGGAGAGGAGGAGGAGGAGGAGAGGGACTGTGAGGGTGGAGGCGGGAAGGGAGAGGAGGAGAGGGACTGTGAGGGTGGAGGCGGGAAGGGAGAGGAGGAGGAGAGGGCCCATGAGGGTGGAGAAGGGGAGGGGGAGGAGGAGGAGGAGGAGAGGGACTGTGAGTGGCAGGGCAGTAGAGAGGGACTGGGAGAGGGCGGGTAGATGGTGCGTGGGGGGTGGAATCTGGGATGTCAGTGAGAGAGATTCGAGAGCGTCAGAGGGAGCGAAAGAGGCAGAGGGAGAGGTGAGAGTGAAGAGCAGAGAGAGGGAGCCGGACGCAGAGGGGTGTGCGAGGGAAATGGAATGAGATGCACCAACACGCACTTGCTCAACCTCTCTGAGGAGCAGAAATGATTACATTTCCTCCTCACATCAGTATTCATGAGCAAGAGTCCCGAAGTCACTTTCCCCATGCCAAGTGCGGGGTGTTGGTACATCACTGAACCCACAGCCAGCGCCCTGCCCTGCCCAAGGGCCAGAGCCTGAATCCACGGGAGTCTTACCAGGCCCCAGTGAGACCACCCATGACCACCTGCTCCTGGGAGTCGCTTCCCCCACCCCTTCTCTTCCGGAGCTTTATCATGAGAATCACCAGGTTAGACGAAGAGCCAAATTCTGAGAGGAGGGCGGGAGTGTGTGGGGGAGTCTGCAGCCTTGAGTGGGTCTAAATAAGTGGTAAGAGGGCAGAATGCCCACCCTGGGGAAGGAGTTGGGAGAAGGGGTAAGTTAGCTTCATCACTCAGACTGGTTTGCCTTTGTCTACACGTAGGGTTCGGCACTAGAGCAGCTACATCCTGGAGTAAATTAGGAGGTACTTCCAAGTGTAAACAGGCACCACCTTGACCAGGGATCTCCAGCGCTACAAGCATGAGCGGCTACAGCTTGAGCTAAAGAGTCAGGATCAGTAGCAGGGGTTATAACAGACTCGTCCTCTCTGGATCGGGCACAAAGAGGGACCCATCACACACACTCACCATCAACAAAGCTTCTAAACTTGGCCGTAATACTCCATATTCAGCATTGCAACCCCCCAACTCATGAGATTTTAAGCATTAAGTTTGGATTATTTTTCTTTGCCATCTGGTGTTGGAGCCTTGTAGAGCTGCATTTTCAAGCATTTTTCTGCAACCGCAAAGCCTGGAAACCTGCCTTTCTTTTCAAATGAAAGCTAAGATGCTCTCCTGATCACTTGCCTCCAGGAGCACCCAAAACTGTGACGACTGTTAACACTGCACGTTAAAGGGAATAACTGGTGAGTGAAGAGCTACCTAGAAGTAAGACTCCAACCCAGATGTCCTGTCTTAGCAGCCATGTGCGTAATACCTGGGCTGGATTCTTTCTCGGGTGAGGAGAAGTTGATGGACAGACTATAGCCATTCTGAGGTCTCTGGGAGAGGGAGAAATGAAAAACCTTTAGCTCCATCCTGCTATCCAGCAGTCAAAACCTCCCTGTCTGCACCTCCCTAGCACTCCCCTCCCTGCCCACTTCCACCACCAACCCTCCCTAATCACCCACTCCCACCCTCCTTTTCAAATGCAGGCACGTGCCCCACAACAGCCATCCTGGCATCTCCCCACAGAAGGGACATGCATTGGTGCCACGGTGAGGGCTGGCTGGCAGTTTTCTGATGGAAATGGTTCTCTGTCAGAGGTGCTGATTCCATGGGATTGAAACGTGCTGTGTGGGGACGTGTTAGTTCCATTGAACCTTTCAGTGGAAATCAGGCAGGTTTCCGGTAGTATTTTGTCTGTATTCCTGCTCTCTCTCCTGCTCGCCTGCCTCCCCAGCAACTTGGGAGCCAGCCTGGCAGGCTACTCCTGACCCAGTGGGTCCCAGGGGTCCCCTGGCTCCTACCTAGTGCTTTTCATCAGTAGCCCTCAAAGGAGGTCAGGATCTTTATTCTCATTTTACAGCTGGGGAAGCTGAGGCACAGGAAGGTGACGTGACTTGCCCAAGGTAACCCAGTAGGAGCAGTGGCGGAGCTAGGAATAGAATGCAGGTCTCCTGAGTCCAAGTTTAGTGCTGCATCTACTAGGCCATACTGTCTCCCATGCTCCATGGGCTTCTCAGGGAGCCAGGCTGCTAGATTGAGGGCTAGTCAGCTCCCTGGGTTTTTCTGCTTCCCAGCTAGCCAGTTCCCTGAGCTACCCAGCAGTTCACCTGGCCAGTTCCCTGGGCTCCCTGGACAGCCAGTTCCCAGGCTGCCTGGAAAACTGGCCAGCCACAGCACTCAACGAGCTGGGAGGCCTGCCCAGGTACCATTTTTCTGAAATGGAACAGTTCTGGAAATCCCTTCATGTGAATAATTTCACGTTTGTTACTTTTCATTCTGATATGGAATAAAACAAATATCAACATTATTTTTTTCCCCAAGGATGGGGATTTCCATTTTACAGCCACATCCCATTTCTACTGGCTGCTCCACAGAGATGATAGCGTACCACCTGGTAGCGGGTGATGGAGTTGCTTCTTTAGCTCTAGTGCTCTAGGCCTGGGTTCACTGCTGAAGGTCTTGGGTTCAAACACTGCTGGTGGGTGCACAGGCGCTGACTTTTATTTTTCCTGGTGGGTGCTCCCCACCCATCCTAAGGCCCCACCCTCCCGTCCCTTCCCCCAAGGCCTGTCCCCACTCCACCTCTTCCTGCCCCGGAGCCCTCCCGCCAACCGCCACAGCAGGCCAATGCTCCCCTTCCATTCCTACTGTGTTGGCCATGATGATGGTCATCATGCTGTGAGTGGGGGTTATTAGATAGTGGCACAGCTGGTGGGTGGGGGCAGCATGCAGAGGAAATCAATTCCAAAACTCACAGAAGAGGGCCAGAGAGATTCTCATGCTTGTCAGAGGGCAGGCAGGGAATGGAGAGGTTTCCCCTGAACACATGTGCTCTGGCTTCCCATGACAAGCGCCTCTGCTGTGCCAAAGAATAGAGCCAATCACCTGGCTTTGTTAGGGAAATTGGTTAACGATCTCTTCAGCAGATGGCAGCTCCTCGCTCCAGGGATGTTATCCAACTGTCTCAATTGCATGGAATCACACACGCGGTGTTCTTGCTCTCTCTCCTTTCGGTGGCATTCAGGGCTCCTGTGCGACAGAAGGCTTTCAAAGCCAGGCCGCGCCGAAGCGGGGGCCCTTTTGTCGCGCCGGCAGAGAATGTAGGTCAATGGGATAAATTGTTCATTCAAGGTGCGCGTTAGTGAGAGGGGAGAGAAAGAGAGGTGCTCCCGTTCACAAGTGGCTGCATCGTGAACATCAGCGCGCTCTGAATGCACCTTTCATGGGCTTTGAATAGGGCATAATAAACAGAATCCTGGGCTCCGTGACGGTGCTTTCACCAGAGCCCGGCTAATGACTCCACTCGGCTTCTTTTGGTCCCAGACGGAATTCGTTTACCCTGAGCTTCAAGGCTGCGGCTTGTGTGCGGAGCAGCGGCGGCCTCAGCTTTGGCCCAGGGAGGGTCTTTTTGTTCCGTGTTTGGGCAGTGCCTGGCACGACGGGGTCCTGGTCTGTGAGCTGGGCTCCTAAGGGCTGTGATAATACAAATAATGAATAATAATCGTACGATTCCCCGCTCCTTCGACTGAGAGTGGGCCCTGAGCTGCTGGAGAG
Organism: Mauremys reevesii; assembly: GCF_016161935.1. NCBI lineage: Eukaryota > Metazoa > Chordata > Testudines > Geoemydidae > Mauremys > Mauremys reevesii. The sequence goes on from NC_052643.1 coordinate 4,670,444, forward strand.
ATAGGAGCAAGCAGGGCAGGGGCGAGTGTCTATTCTGCCCGGCTGCAGTGAAGGGTGGCAGGTATCATAGGCTGGGGGAGGCTGTGCCTCCCCAAATAGCCTGGCATGGCCTCACCCACGCTATACCCCCAGGCTGCTTCCTGCAGTTCCTTCGTCCTTCTCACTCTTCCCTAGCCCAGGCTGGCTGGGGTGGGCTGGCGGGACTCGGGGCAGCTGGTGCTGGGGTGGGATGGGGGGCAGGAGCTGTGGAGTGTGTGCGCGCACTCGCGCTCTGGGCTGGGTTCCTGCAGGGAAGGGGGGCAGAAGGGGAGGGCAAGGGATGGGGCCTTGGGCAGAAAGGGAGGGCCCGTGGGCTACCGGCTGCCCATGGTGGGGTTCCTGGGGGTTGCTGCTGCTTCTTCATTCTGATCCTGCTGTAACAGCTTATGCTGTGCCCAGCCCCCCCGCTAGCCAAAGGTTAAATGCAATGCCAGAATTATGCAAAGGGGCCTTAAAATAAGAGGATCCAGCCTTCTCCCTTGACTATATCGAGGCTGATCCTTTGGCCTGCCTGTTCTTTCCCAGGAGGACTGTTTGAGATGATGCCATCGTGGTTTAAACACCATTGGGAACGGCATCCGATTGCTTCGTGGTTTTGTTTTCCACTCTTATAGAGTTACCATATTTCAGATTCCCCCCAAAAAGGACGCTGTGGGGGTGGGGTGGGGAGGGAGCTGGGGGAGTACGGTTGAAGGAGGGGTTTACTTGCAGTAATGGTACTCGCTGGAGGTGGGGGAGCAGTGTCACTCCCTGTCATCATCAGGGCCGCCCAGAGGATACAGGGGGCCTGGGGTCTTCGGTGGCGGGGGGCCCCCACCGCCGAATTGCCACTGAAGACCCGGCACTTCGGCGGTGGGTCCCGGGGCGGAAGGACCCTCCCCCCACCGCGGGTCTTCGGGGCACTTCAGTGGCGGGTCCCGGAGCGGAAGGACCCCCCCCCCGCGGGTCTTTGGGACACTTCGGCGGCGGGTCCCGGGGTGGAAGGACCCCCCCCCCGCGGGTCTTCGGGGCACTTCAGCGGCGGGTCCCGGAGCGGAAGGACCCCCCCCCCGCGGGTCTTTGGGGCACTTCGGCAGCGGGTCCCGGGGCGGAAGGACCCCCCCCCCACCGCGGGTTTTCGGGGCACTTCGGCGGCGGGTCCCGGAGCAGAAGGACCCCCCCCCGCGGGTCTTTGGGGCACTTCAGCAGCGGGTCCCGGAGCGGAAGGACCCCCTGCCACCGAATTGCCACCGAAGACCTGGAGCGGAAGAAGCTCTGCGGCCCCGGGCCCCGCGAGAGTTTTCCGGGGCCCCCGGAGCAAGTGAAGGACCCTGCTCCAGGGGCCCCACAAAACTCTCATTGGGGCCCCCGTGGGGCCCAGGGCCTGGGGCAAATTGCCCCACTTGTCCCCCCCCGGGCGGCCCTGGTCATCGTGGCAGGGCTGCTGGTGTCAATCAGCACCTACCTGCAGGACCCTCTCCCCAGGGCTGGGAGCCAGGGGCCTGGGTGGACGGGATCCGGCAGCTGTGGCTGCAGGGGACTGGCTCAACCAGCTGCAGATGCAGGGAAGGGACCAACCGAGATGTGGAGCAATCGGGGCTCTTTCTGAGCTGCAGCGTCTGCTCTGCCAAAATCCAAGCTATTGCCTGTTGTTTGAAAAATCTGCCAGGACAGAGGCTCAAAAGAGGCAGTGCCTGGGGAAACCGGGATGTACGGTAACCGTAACTCTTCACGGCTGGCAGTATCATACTGGCAGAAGAGGCGGTTGCCTCGGGCAGCGAAACGCGGGTGGCTTCAGGCTGGTCAGGGTGGCTACCTGCCAGTTTGCCTCGGGCCACAGAACCCCTGGAGCTGCCCCTTTCTGACGGTTTAATTCATCAGCTGCTTTGGCAATTTTCCATGTGGGGAAGCTTTAGCTTTGCAGCCCTGTCTTTCTGTCTGGTTGGTTTTCTTGCACGTTTGTGTGTCGATATTGGGACTGGCTCCGCATTTGCTGAGCTCAGGGGCTCTGGGGAAATCACTGGCCTGTAGCTGATCTCTCGTGCACCTGTGTAAGTCAGGAGCCCTTCTACTGAAACTGATGGAGTAAAAATTTGTGCAAGTCAGATCAGAATTGAGCTTGTTTGAGTTGGGCAATTTCACGACGTTTTTTTTCCACAAGAGGCAGTCATTTGCTTTGTGCATCCAGCTTCACAAGGTTTTTCTTTTGCACAAGAGGCAGGTAGCCCTTTCCCCCCCCAGTGAACACAGCAAGTTTACCCCCACCTGGAAAAAGACCAGCAGAGGCCTCAGAATTTGGAAACTCCCAGCAAATCATCAGAACGTAGGGCCACACATGTGACACTGTATGGAATCTGGGGGACACTTTAGGCATTATGAATACCAGTATAGTAAAATGGCAGTGGGTTGTGCCAGATATGCCATGTGATGTATCTGCAGAAGTGTGATAATTTGCTGAGTATGATAATCTCCTTCATGTGTTTGTATCACCTTTGTATTGTAAGTTATATGTATGGTATGGCCAGGGCTGCCCAGAGTGGGGGGGGGGGCAAGGGGGGCAATTTGCCCCAGGCCCCGCAGGAGCCCTGCGAGCCTTGGCCCAGCAGCGGTCCGGGTCTTGAGCCGGCATTTTGGCAGCGGGGGGCCCTTCAGTGCTGCTGAAGATGCGAAGCGACTGAAGGGCCCCCCGCCGCCGACATGCTGCCGGAGACCTGGACCACCGCCGGGTGAGCCCCCTGAATCCTCTGGGCGGCCCTGGGTATGTCTGTAGTTCCAAACTTGTGCTGTGCATCTGGGTGACACCCCCCAGACAAATTCGCATTAGCACTGCCTAGCCTGCTTGATGGCCCATCAGCTATACAACTGACCCATTGAGAGACGCAAGGGATATCCACCTTATGACTCAGCAAGGCATGCAGGGGCTGCCTATGAATCATAGACTCTCAGGGTTGGAAGGGACCTCGGGAGGTATCTAGTCCAACCCTCTGCTCAAAGCAGGACCAGTCCCAGATTTTTGCCCTGATCCCTAAGTGGCCCCTCAAGGATTGAACTCACAACCCTTAATCACAGGGGGGAGTGGCTTTTAAAACAGCCTTAAAACTAATCCATTTATGAGATCATCTCCTTCCAAATGAGTTAGTCTTGGCAGGTTTGATGGGATCCTGGTGTTTAGTGCATTATGCCCTCCCTGCTCCTGGCATGCTGGTCGTCAATCTTCCCCTCTTTCCAATCTCCATCTTTGCACTCTCATCTTTCAAGAGGCTGATCAGTATTATCCCTCCAGGCAAGCACTCAGATACCACACTGAGGAGTGTGGTGTAAACACCTAGCTAGACAGATATAGATGTCTTGTCTGTTCACACATATATATACGTGTCTGTGCTTTGGAAACAGAGCAAGGAGGTGGGGTTTGGATCCAGATCTGGATTAGGGCATGAGACTGAGATCAGATCAGTGCCTGGATTTGGGTTCAGTTTCCTGCTCCTGTGTGACCTCGGGCAAGTCACTTCCCCTCCCTGGGCCTCAGTTTCCCCAGTGGGGATGTTGGGAGGACACATGCACTAGAGATGGTGAGGCGCTCACATATTTTGGTGAGGGGGGCCACGTAGTACCTAACGTAAGCCTCTATGTCAGTCCCCAAATGTAGTGCGAGTTCCGTCATCGCGATCCAAGAATGGGACGCCAATGCATGGCTGGATCTGGATCCTGTTGTTCTCTTTTGGGAGTTCACCTGTAAAGCCTGTTGAGGGAGGGGGCCAAGTGTGCTCCTCCGTGTGTGTACAGTGTGACAGATATTGCAATCTGAGGCAGTATCTTAGGGGACCAGAGTGTAGACAGTTGCTCTCCCTTTAAGTATAACTGGGGGACGGGGATTGTATGCCACTCCAGGGCGTGTGTGCTGGTGTGTACCAACCCCACACGGCACAACAAAGGGTTAAGGAGCTGCTCTGGACTCAGCCAGCCAGCCCCACCCGGCCACACCTGCGAGGCATGCACAGGCTGCAGGAGGAGCAGAGCTGCTCACGTGTGGGTAGACTAGGGAAGAGAACAAACCTTCAGCTCCTGAGGAAAGGGCTGACTGAAGGTAGGAGCATCCCCGATGGCCACTCCCTGAGGGAAGGCAGGGCTGGATTCTGATGCACCCTGAAGGGCGTCATTCCCCTCTATTCCCTAGGAACGCCATTTATTTGCCATAATTCCCTTTGCTTTTTGTCCACGGACTACGATGCAAGGGGAGAGGCCACAAGTGACCTGGCCACAAGGCCAAATCCCAGGAACAGGCAGGTTCAGAGGTGTAGCAGCCATCAGGGAGAGAGCTGCCATGCCACGCCCGGCCATAAGGAGGCGCCAGCAGTGGGTCAACCCCTTCACAGGGCAGCGTTACCACAGCTGTGGGGGTGGGGGGATGATTAAGGTGAATTGCTTAGGCTGTAAACACCTCCAGAGAGGTACCACCCCCCTGGGGAGGCGGGTCTGTGTTGGTTCAAAGTGGGTTTTCCAGAGACCATCAGATAAAAAAGTGATTTTGATATAAAATGGCTGGATTTAAACTGATTCAGGGCCTTCTTTCTGATCCCGCTCCCGACCCTTGCAGAAGCATTGGAAAGACCTTGGCCTATTAGGCACCACAAGACTGATGGGAGACTCCTGGCATGTTTGGTGTATGTTTAAATCTGTTTGTTGTTTTTAGCATGTTTTCTCTGGGACGCTTTTACCTTGAGAATAAATGTGCTTGCTGCGAAAGCGCTGTGCACGAACTTGTAACTGCTGGCAGCACACTGTTCATAGGTCTCAGGGAGACAGAGCAATGCACAGGTGCTGGTCATTAGGCAAACTGGCTTGCTGGGGGTATCACAGTGCAAGGCAGGGAGCTGTGCAGTCTTAAAACTCCTGGTCAGAAGGGAGGGGGACAAGGGTCCCTGCCCAGGAGACAGCTGGAGACCTCAGATCTGGCTGGCTACTCCTGGAGTGGAGCATGAAACTGGGGGAGGAATACCGGTGCAGTTATCCTGAAAGTGTGACATACAGCACCAAACGTGCCACTAGCCGCAGCAAACAGGAATGAATACAACCTTGGTGCATTAGAATCCTACTCCTCTGGTAGGGAATTTCCTGCCTGCAAGGTGAATTCCACTGAATTACATTGAGATCTTGTAAAAAGACTCCAGGACAGGACAGGTTCTGGGATTGTCAGTAATAAATCTTCGGCCACATCCTCAGCCTCTGAGAAAAAATGATTCAAAGTGGAGAGTCAGGATTTTTGCTTAGCCACACAGTAACACCCCAGGAGCATGAGAGGCCAGGACAGGAGAGAGGTGTATCAGAGAAACCTTTCTTGCTTGGGGCAAGTGGGGTCCCCCATCCCTCCTCCAGCCCCTCCCAGGCCATTGGTTCAGGTGTGCAATAAGATTTGTTGTGGTCTTGGGTGGTGGTGATGGTGTGGTTGTGGTATTAATGGCAGGAAGTGGGTTGTGTTGCTGGTAGTGGGTAGTGTTTGAGTTGTTGGTGATAGTGATGTTGTTGGTGTTAGTCAGTGGTTGTGGTGTTGTTGACACTAGTGGGGGTTAGCGATGGTAGCAGGTGGTGGTAGTGCAGGCTGTTGCTGGGGGTAGGGGATGGTTTTAGTGGTGTTGGTGGGCGGTGATAGCATTGGTGGCAGTGGGTGGTGCTCGTGGATCGTGTTGGTGCTAGTCGAGGTTAGTGGTGGTAATGATGACAATAGTGAAAGGGACCCAAATTACATCATCACCTGCTGCCAGCACCAGCTCAATCCCAAACACCTCCTGAAATAAAACTGGATCTGACTTTATCAAACTGCAGCAGCTCCTGACAAAGGGACAGGAATTGCCATCTTTCAGGCCATCCAAGTAACTACCAGACAAGCAGTTGGTACCTGCGGCTCAAACAAAAGCAGAACAAACAAAAAAAGCCCCAACAAGAAAACAACCAGGGTGCAGGGCAGCCGGAGCGGCGAACCAAAAAAAAAAAAAAAAAGGAAAAGTGGCCATGCCACCCTAGGATTGGGCGGAATGCCGCCCCTTAGAATTTGCCGCCCCAAGCATGAGCTTGCTCAGCTGGTGCCTGGAGCCGGCCCTGCAGACAAAGGTGTTTTCCTTCTAAAACTCTCGCCAGCTAAAGGGAAAGGATGTTAAGGATGTTTTATTTTATTTCATACTTTACATTTCAGAGGCTTTACCTGCTTTTCGGTATCTGAAATAAAAAAGTCGAAAGGCTTTTGAATGGTGTTTGCCATGGTACTAAGCAGGCTCCGGGCTCCGTATACCAAACCCCGAGCCTTGTTTAGCGCTGTTTAATGGTAGATAGCAACTGGGTTCTCTTAATACCTTTGGCCCATTTATTCCATCAGCCCCTGGCTACGTCACTCAATCACGCTCCGTTTCCCATCTGTAAAATGGGGGGATAATCATTCCCTACCTCCCTGCGTGAAGATCAATTCATGAACGGGTGGGCGGTGTTCATCTCCTGCTGTGAGAGAGGCCAGAGAAGTGCCTAGTCCCATAGACTCATTAACTGGAAAGCCACTCAGCCTGAGTGGGGCGAGGAAGAGTCTAAATGCAGACGCTGGCTCCCGTTCGTACAAAGGTTCTTAATGCCATTTTATATGCGTCCCCTTCTCTATGTATATTAAAGAAATGGAGAAAATAAATTGAAATGAAATTGAATGGGGAGCTCTGGAGTGTGAACAGTGCAATATGACACTCGAGCCTTTGTCCTGAAGTGCCGGGGATTTGCATGGATCTTTGCTGTTCCTGGCACTTAGCGCTGAGGATACAATATTAAGATGCATGTTTTATCATTATGTGGATTTAAGTGGCATTGTGGGAAATAAATGAGGGGGTGATTTTAATGCCGGAGAGATGAGGGAATAAAGGACAGGGATGATGCGGGGAAGTGCTGTGTAATCTTGGCTTCATAAAACCTTCCCAATGCCCTGTGATCCTGCAGCACTCCTTGAACACCCCAGTCCTCTCCAGCTGCCACCCCACGCCTAACCTCCCATCCCCGTGGGCTTGCCCAGGGTTACCCCAGCTCCATCTAGACTCTGTGCTCTTCCCAATCTGGCATCAGGCCAGGAGACAGAACCAAGACAACACTGGTGGCACTGGAGAGGTGGTCCTCTTGGCCAAATACTAGGGCCCGTTCTCCCATGTTTGCACTGCTGGGCCTCTGTCTCGCCAAGTGACATGGTCACTTATTTCTGCTGCCCAGCCACAGAGTTGTGGCAGGGGCTGGTGGGATTGCACTGAGATGGCGTCGACTGTCCCTTCTCAAGCTGCCCCAGAGAATCATGACTGGCTCCTTCACACCCAAGCCGTGACCTGTGCAGTCCCACGGGGATCCATCCTCTCCTTCATCCTGTTCCACATCCATCCATAGCCACTAGCCTGGACGCAAATACTAGCAGTAAACGGAGGACACCCAGCTCTGTACTGTGCTCACAACAGGCTCATGCCGCACCGTCCCCCAAGAGCTTGGCTGAGACCAGCAACTGGATGTACTTGGAGAAGCAGAATCCTGGGAAGGCCTGAGATGATGAGTCAAGGAGAGGGAGGCACTGCAAGGAACTCCTGGCCTCCAGAACATCCTCCTTCATTGAGGTCATCTGGCCTGACATCATTAGGATGCTCCACAGCCACAAAACACCAGCTTTCCGGCTCTGGCTGGCAAGAACGCAGCTGTTCAGACGTAGTCACAGCGCTCCACAGAGCCAGGGCCTCTGGGCTCAGTTACTGTAATGCTCTGTGCCTAGGAATGAAGCAGCCAACCTTAAAACAGCTGCAATTAGTTCGGCACAGCAGCTCAGCCAAACAGACTGCCCTTCCCAGGGCTCTCCACTCTTCACTGACTACCCAGTGAGCACTGAGAGAAATTCAAGGCATTGGTCGTGAAGCCTTCCATGGGACCGATCCCTGTTACTGAAGGGTCTTCTCAACCTGTGTCCTCACGGCACGTGACACTTACTTTCCACTGAGACAGTGGACCCATCAGCTTCAAGAGTGAGTTTCTTAGATGCTTGGGACAGAGCTTTTTTGGAGACTGACTTGTGAATCTTTCTCCCAGAGGGGATCAGATGAGCTTGAACCTCAACGCCTTCGGAGAAAAATGCAACACCCTCATCTGCAACTGTGCCTGCTTACTATAACACACAGAAAACCCCAAGAACAACAGAAGCCCCAGTCCCTGCTGTCTGGAGGAAAGAGAGAGAAGCACACCTCATGTTGGCTAGCACTCAGATACCACAGTGAGGGGCACTCAGGGTACGTCTAGACTACCCACCGTATCGGCGGGTAGCGATCGATTTCTCGGGGATCGATATATCGCGTCTCATCTAGATGCAATATATCGATCCCCAAACGCGCTCCCGTCAACTCCGGAACTCGACCAGCGCGAACGGCGGTAGCGGAGTCGACGGGGAGCCACGGACGTCGATCCCATGCCGTGAGGATGAGAGGTAAATCGATCTAAGATACTTCGACTTCAGCTGCGCTATTCACATAGCTGAAGTTGCGTATCTTAGATCAATCCCCGCCCCCCCAGTGTAGACCAGCCCTCACATACGAACCTAGGTAAACGAGACATCAGGTTTTCTCATCCTTTAAAGGCAAGGGGTGGGATTTTCAAAAGCACCCATGTGACTTAGATGTGCAAATCCGATTGGCTTTCAGTGAAACGTGGGCTCCTAAGTCATTTAGATACTTCTGGAAGCCCCAGGCAGCATGACTGCTCCATGGAGTTCTTACCTGTAAACGCTGGACGAGGAATGTTGTGTTTTCAGTTTGCATGGCACAATGCCGGACCACCTCGCTTTTGATTTTAAGATAGTGAGAGGTGGGGCATTGTACAAGTTATGTCAAAAGTCACATGCCTAACCGTGTCTGGGGTGTGATGATGTGTAGGATGGCGCTGGAAGGAATCCATCGCAGACAGAACAGATATCATGTAAGTCACAGCATCTTAACTTCATAATAAGGCATCATACAGGCCTGGTTTTGCTTTGTGCTGGGATGCTCTAGCAAAGAAATGGTTAGCTCTTGCCTTGTAGAATAAAGTGAATATAATAATTAATAATCTGCACTATTGCGTCTGATTTTCCTCTGCACGTTTATCACCCTTTTACCATTTAGATCTTAGTTCGGGTCCAGTCATTCAGACCAGATGTGAATGCTGGGCTGTTGCCTGCAGGGATGGCTGGATAATAAAATACACGAGGTATCTGGTCTCCTAAATGCTTAAAGGCAACTTGGCTCCTCCCTGGAGTTTGTCCTTCACATGAGAAATAAGCCAGGTCGAAGGAAGCAAGAACCAACCTGAACCTTGGTTCAAAATTCAAACCAAACTCTTTTGCAAAGCTTGAAAGTTTTGCCTGCCTCTTTGCTTCTATAGCAGCGCAGAGGCTATTCTCTCTGCAGGTCTCCAGCCTCACCAGAAGCAGAAAGTGCTAGAAATCTCATGAGAGGCTACTTTAATGAGATTCCCAACTCTCTGCAGACTCAGGAGATCCAAAGAGTTTGGATCCAATCTAAAGAAATGCCTGAGCTCCTGAGATGCTTATCCACTCTGGATTTCTGAACTCTCAGGTTCTCCTACCACTAGCAATAGTCACATAATGGGGCTACAGGGCATGCAGTCACCAGAAAATCATAGGTAGGGATCTTGTGACTGATGCAAAGGAAAGCCCAGAGAGCAGTGTGCCGTATTGTCTGGGCTTTGGGGGCATTCCAAAGCATTCATTTAAATGCCATGAGTTTGAGAGAGAAGCACAGGCAAGGGGGATCTTTGGCTCCTAGCCGAGGAAGATGCAAAGGGTGCTTGAATGGCTGAGGAGACAGATAATGGGACGTGGGATCTGGTATCATTAATTTATGTTGCGGTGATGCCTAGGACCCAGTCATGGACCTCAATCACCTCTGTAATTTCAGTTGGATAGGGTGTTCTTCTGCATCGTCATTGAACAATGTGGTGTCAGACCATTGCTGCCTTCCCTTTGTCATCAGTGGTGGAGTCACATTTGCTAATGCCCTTTCTTTTCACCTTCCCCCTGCAGACCCTTTTTGCCTTCACCCCCAGCCTGGGATACTGGACTGACGGCTCTGTAGACTGTACTGTACTGTGACTAGCCAGCAGGAGTCACTGCTTGAGGGCTAAACATCTGGCCTTCTCCCCAGTCCTCTTCCCTGGAAGCTGTGCAAGCCACCTTCATCATTGCAACAAATCCACTGCGTGATCAGCAGAGCAGCTGGACCGCTGAGGAGCTCATATCTCTCAGCCGAAAGGAGAGACGTGGAACTGGACGTTTAAAATGTATAACAGAGACTCAAAGGAGAGACATTGGGACGGTAACACAGGGAGGAGGAAGCTGGCAATGCTGTGGGCTTCATTTCTGAACAATGGACGTTTTCCATTATCCGAGCTCCACAATTCTGTATTTTCAGTATTTTACCAGCAGGAAGAGAACAGGTGCGGAGGTAAATTTGGGTCTGAAACAGAGCTGGGCCTAAATCAAAACCTCAGTTCCAGACAAACCTGAACCCTGGCGGAGTTCGGATCTGAACCTGAGCTTTGCTGGTGCAGGCTCCTCTCTAGACTTAACAAGGCCCAGCTGGCGTGTAATCCCGGGTACGTCTACACTACGGGATTATTCCGATTTTACATAAACCGGTTTAGTAAAACAGATTGTATAAAATCGAGTGCACGCGGCCACACTAAGCACATTAATTTGGTGGCGTGCGTCCACGGTCCGAGGCTAGCATCGATTTCTGGAGCGTTGCACTGTGGGTAGCTATTCCGTAGCTATCCCATAGTTCCCGCAGTCTCCCCTGCCCCTTGGAATTCTGGGTTGAGATCCCAGTGCCTGATGGGGCAAAAATCATTGTCGCGGGTGGTTCTGGGTAAATGTCGTCACTCATTCCTTCCTCCGGGAAAGCAACGGCAGACAATCATTTCGCGCCCTTTTTCCCTGGATTGCCCTGGCAGACGCCATAGCATGGCAACCATGGAGCCTGTTTTGCCTCTTGTCACTGTCACCGTATGTGTAATAGATGCCGCTGACAGAGGCAATTCAGCAGCGCTACACAGCAGCATTCATTTGCTTTTGCATGATAGCAGAGATGGTTATCAGCTGTTCTGTACCATCTACCATACCCTTGTAAATTGGCTATGAGATGACGGTTACCAGTCCTTTTGTGCTGTATCCTCTGCTGCTGTCATAGGTGCCCCTGGCTGAGATCGGCCGGGGGCGCAAAAGACAAGCAGAGACAGTTACCAGTCATATTGCACCGTCTGCTGCTATCATGGGTGCCCCTGGCTGAGATCGGCCGGGGGCGCAAAAGACAAGCAGAGACAGTTACCAGTCATATTGCACCGTCTGCTGCTATCATGGGTGCCCCTGGCTGAGATCGGCCGGGGGCGCAAAAGACAAGCAGAGACGGTTACCAGTCATATTGCACCATCTACCACCAGTGATGGGGAAAGAGGATACTGCAATTGAGTGCCGCAGCATCGCGTGTACCAGCAGCATTCAGTAGACATAGGGTGATATTTAGAAGAGTCAAGAGACAATTTTTTTACTTCTGGGGGTGGGTGGGGGCTGTAAATTGACGAGCTATGCCCTGAACCACCGCGGACAATGTGTTTGACCCTACAGGCATTTGGAGCTCAGCCAAGAATGCAAATGCTTTTCGGAGACTGCAGGAACTGTGGGATAGCTTGAGTCCTCAGTCTCCCCTCCCTCCATGAGCGTCCATTTGATTCTTTGGCTTTCCGTTACGCTTGTCACGCAGCAGTGCGCTGAATCCCTGCTATGGCGTCTGTCTGGAGATTTTTTTAAAATGCTTTGGACTTTCGTCTTCTGTAACAGAGCTCTGATAGAACAGATTTGCCTGCCCATACAGCGATCACATCCATACGGTCCATGCTGGAGCTCTTTTTGGATTTTGATTTCAGACTGCATTGCCACCCGGGCTGATCGGAGCTCCACGCTGGGCAAACAGGAAATGATATTCAAAAGTTCGCGGGGCTTTTCCTGTCTACCTGGCCACTGCATCCGAGTTCAGATTGCTGTCCAGAGCGGTCAGTGGTGCACTGTGGGATACCGCCCGGAGGCCAATACCGTCGATTTGCGGCCACACTAACCCTAAACCGATATGGTAATACCGATATTAGCGCTACTCCTCTCGTTAGGGAGGAGTACAGAAACCGGTTTAAAGAGCCCTTTATATCGATATAAAGGTCCTCTTAGTGTGGACGGGTGTGGTGTTAAATCGGTTTAACGCTCCTAAAACCGGTTTAAACGCGTAGTGTAGACAAGGCCCCAGATGAGTGGTCTGGATGTCATGTCAATGCAGACAGTGCCCCGAGATACACAATATAAATTTAACAGGACCCAGCACCTGCGCCACATGCCGTGCATGGGGGAGTGATGGGGGGCAGTTCATGACTAAGGCAGGTGGGATGTCCTTGAGAGACAGATGTTGGGGAGAACATAGAATCACCAACAGAATCTCATTTTTGAGCCTATTAATACAAAGTTTTGTCTACTTTACAAATAAAAATAGATTCACTCCGCCATCTGCCTGCCAGCTGCTCTGCTGTCACTCCAACTAGGGAACAAGTGTGTCATGTCCCTCACACCTTCGGCAAGATTCATCCCTTCTATTTTTTTTTTTTTGTAGATTGCTTGGCTGGTGCCATCCGAAGCAGCAATTATTAGCTTTGCCAGGCAGGAATGGCACCAGTTTGTTATGAATATCTTCACAAGTTTCCTTACAGTTCAGACAGAGAATCCTGGGGTGGGCGGGTTGCTGGTTTGTCTGTGTGTTTGTGTGTTTGTGTGTGTGTGTGTGCGGTTTTGGTTTTTTGCTGCTGTTGTTGCTTTGGTCTTGCAGCCTGGGATGTTGTCGCCCTGTGACAGACTGACGAAAGTTGATCAGAAAGGAGGATGCAGAGACAGATTTGTGCAAAAGAAAAAAAAAAGAAGTAACAAGAAGGCGGTCTGGCATTTTCCTGGCATATCTCCCCTTGATTATTCAGTTGCATCTTCTTCTGTACTGAAGTGTCAAACGCCCCCATCCCTGATTTCTGCCTACCTTCCCTTGCAGAATGATTAATCCACTCCATAGTTTCTGCAGGATTCTGGGAAATCCTGTCAGAGTCTCTGATAAACTTTCTTTTGGATCTGACACAGTCATTGCTAAAGGGCTGGTCCTGGGCCCTTGAGTCCAGAACTTCAAAGGATACTCTGAGAGTTAGATGTCTAAATACATGCGAGGACTGTTGGGGATTGGTCCTGCTCTGAGCAGGGGGTTGGACTAGATACCTCCTGAGGTCCCGTCCAACCCTGATATTCTATGATCTGGGCTTTGCAGTCTCTATGGTCTGCAAAGTAGGAGATATTTTTTCAATCTTATGGGTTCTACAAAGGCCCCTGATTATCTGTGTTTAACCTCTGGCAGGAACTCCCTTTGGATGATCAGCATGATTGAGTAGCTAGAGCACCGGACTGCAAGGTAAGAGAGCTGTATTCTGTTCCGGGTTCTGCCTGCTGTGTTGCCTCCTCTCCTTCAGCTGCCTTGTCCATTTAGAGTATGTGCTACACGGGCAACCATCTCTCACAACGCATGTGGACAATGTCCAGCACCAGAGGGCCATAATCTCTGTTGTTACTGAAGTACAAATGATAAATAATAGGAACACTCTGCTGTAGCAGCTGCACGGACCTGCATGGATGTATAGATGCTCAGCTGAGTGTGATATAAATGTCTAGAAGTGAGGAATTAGGAACAGCCATAGCAGGTCAGTCCAGTAACCCCTTTCTGACAACGGTCAGTACCAGACACTTGAGAAGTTGCAAAAATATCACAAATGGAATTTTCTGCCCATTGGTGATGTATCTTCCTATCCCTTGTTAGTAAGTAGCTGGCTTATACTGTGAATCATAAGGTAGGATTTCTATCTATCTGCCCACCACTGCCCCAGTATCTGCACAGCTAACAAGTTGTAATATATTTAACCTCACAAAACCTCATTTGACAGCTGAGAATGAGGTACGGACACAATAAGTGAGTTGGTCAAACAGGGAACATGTGGTAGAGCAGAGAATTCAACTCCCATGTCCTGAGTCCCAGGCTACCATTAGATGAATAGATTCTAGGACTGGAAGGGACCTCGAGAGGTCATCGAGTCCAGTCCCCTGCCCTCATGGCAGGACCAAATACTGTCTAGACCATCCCTGATAGACATTTATCTAACCTACTCTTAAATATCTCCAGAGATGGAGATTCCACAACCTCCCTAGGCAATTTATTCCCATGCTTAACCACCCTGACAGTTAGGAACTTTTTCCTAATGTCCAACCTAAACCTCCCACGCTGCCTCTCTATTTCCCACTGCACTGGCGGCATGGGTCAGCCATGTACGGCTGTCCAGTGCAGATATCCTTCAACACAGCCAGCTCAGATATTTTCATCAAAAAATAATTGTGACAGAAAATGGCTTTTCATCATAAAATAAAAAATGTCTCCGGAAAGTTTTCACTTTAGACAAAATTTTCAGTGCAAAAAAAAATTGAGGTTTAATTTTTTTAAATGAATTAAAAAATGGCTTTCGGAAACCAAAGATTTTTCAGCCCCATTTTGCTGTAGTTGAAAACACCAAAAATATTCACAGGAAAGTCCAACATTTTTCTACATTTCCCACAGAAAACAATTGGCAGTTTCAACTGGCTTTAATAAATGTAGTGCGATAGCAACTTCAATACTGGATCTTGGTGCATTAATTTACAGAGCCCTTGATAATCTGGAACACTACAGTCGAGTCAAGAGGTACTAATATATGGAAGCAGAAATTGGATGACTACATGGAATTTACAACAGTTCATTAGAAGAGTGTTCAGCTCTCTGCTTGGAGTGGGCAAATGTCCTTTGGGAGTTCAAGAGGGAATTTTTCACAGATCACGCTCCTTTCCCCCAGAATGGTAATGGGCTTTGGTTTCTGCATAGCAGCAGTTTTGCCCTCCTCTGACTAAGTGTATCGGATACAGAGTTAGCATCAGGCCGTTCAAGAAACAAAGGCCTGATACAGGCCCCATATGGATATGTGAGAGAACTAGACTCCAGCTCAGTTCTTGGGCATGGTGGAGGGGACCATTTCATTAATTCTACAAACTATCTTAGATAATTCTGCTGCCCTTGTTAGTGCAGTCTCCAAGCACTGTGTGAATTTATCCTTCCTGTGGGGTCTGGCAGTGCTGTCATGCCTACTTCATAGGTGGGGAACTGAGAGCTGGAGAAGCTAAGTGACTTGCCCAAGTTCACATAGGAAGTCTGTGGCAAAGCAGGCATTTGAACCCAGGTCTATCCAACCAGAGCCCGAATGTCTACACTGCAATTTTACCCCACCACCAGCCCGTGTCAGATGACCTGGGCCAGCCGCGGGGGGTTGAGTGCAGCGTAGACCTACGCAGTAACTCAAGCATGGCTTGGCAGTGTGGCTGCTCACACCCAGGCTGGGCTAACCCGGGTGCCAATCACCTGAGTTAACGCTGCAGTGAAGATGTGCCCTAAAGGGTACAGTCCTTTCTGACACGTAAGCCAAGAGCCCCTTATTTCAGTTGCCACCTTTGCCTAGTCCCTATGCCAGGCTAATATCTCCTCTTCCCCTTCCCCATGGAGGCAGGAGTGGGTGTGAAGGAAACGGTTTGGTGTGAAGGTTTGTGAGCAGCAGCCGTTGGGGAGTGTGGAGGGAGAGGCTGAAAATGTTACAATGTTTGTGTGGTTCCTGCTGGACGAATGCAGAGCGAGATCAACAGGGAGAGAGATCGTCTGCTCCCCCCCCCACCTGGCATCTCTTCCAACCGCATTTACTATAATTGTCATGCAGCCTCCTCCGCGGCGAAGGCAGAGGCGCCTGTCTCCGGAATTATTTTTACAATCTCTGTTTGGCACTGATATCGCTCCCCTCACAAAAGCCATTTCTATAAATAACTCCAGCCTGTGCTCTTCATTTCTCTCCCCATCCGCACCCTTTCCTTTAGTATCTCTCCAGCTCCTTTCTGGCTTTCTTTCCCAATTCTCTCTGGTCCGGCCCTTTGCCTGAGAACACAAGTGGGCCTAAGAGCACAGGAATTGCCAGACCAGATTATATTAGGAGTCCAGCTACCCCAGTACCCTATCCCCCACTAGCTGCTTCAGAAGAAGGTGCTTGAAACTTTGTAATGGATAATGTTGGACTAACCTGCCCCATAGTTTCTCCCAAAGCTCCATCAGTTAGTGGTGGGTTCATGTCCCTTTTACATTTCTATCCTGTCTAACAGAACTGTGGATTTTCTCTTTGTATATTCAAATGCCTCATTCTTGTTTGATTCCTGCTGAGCTCTTGGCTTTAATGACCTTGTGGCAGTGCGGGGAGGGATCACTCAGTGGTTTGAGCATTGGCCTGCTAAACCCAGAGTTGTGAGCTCAATCCTTGAGGAGGTCACTTAGAGATCTGGGGCAAAAATTGGTCCTGCTAGTGAAGGCAGGGGGCTGGACTCAATGACCTTTCAAGGTCCCTTCCAGTTCTAGGAGATTGGTATATCTCCAATTATTAGGTCAGCCATGTAATTGGATTAAACAAATGTATTTCCTGGTATCCATTTAATGTAACTTCTGTCAGTTTCATTGGCTGTCCTCTTGTTTGCAGACCCCGCCCGCACTGTTACTTCTCTTTACAGACTGCAGGTTCATTTACCTCGCCTCAGAAAGATCACAGGGACTTACCACAAACACTGCAGGACCCAATGTTCTTAAAGAAAACACATTTGATTAGGAAAAAATAGGAGAAGAAGCAAATGAACTCAAAGGCAAACGGTATTAAAATCATCCCTACCTAGGTCTTTAGGAGGGGTAGAGGACTGCAAGGAGCCAATGTCAGACCCCACCATAAATCAGAGCCACTGAGGATCAGGCCTAACTCGTGCCATGGCCATCGGTGGAACATCCAAAGATGCAGAATGGCCCACCCTGCCCTGCTGCTCACAGGCGCCCTCCATCCTCTTGCATCAGGGGCTGCAGGAGGCAGTAGCATGATCCCTACCAGCTTCTTGCCAGCAGAGAGCTTCCCTCCGTCGATGTAAACTTTGCACCACCGGAGAATCTGTCCCTCTAGTCTCCTTCCTACTGCCCCAAACCCCTGTTGTTAAGGCAAGGCACCGGCCCCATAGCTGGTGTAAATCACTGTTGAAGGCAGTGGGACTGCAGCAGCTTCCACCAGCTCAGCATCGGGGGCCAAGAAATCGGGATGTATTTGTCTGACATTTGCCAGTGTCCTGCTTTTCTCTCGGACTGTCCGGCCCTTAGCACTACAGCAGGGTGGAAGTTCACCTGTGCCAGCTTGGCCATTGGGTCGGTGCTGATACAATAGCTGTGGAATATTTCCAGCTTGACTTGGTCTTGTACGGAGCAGACTGGGGTTCAGCACATGTCCCTTTCCGTGTTCATTTCAGAGGCTGATCTGAATTGGCTTTAGTGCGGATAGTTGCAACTTTGCTGGCACCTTGATATAACAACATCCCTTTGCACAAGAATGGCTCTCCCATCCCTGGGCATCCTTAAATGAGAGTAAAGCAAACTTGGCCCATTTTTCAAAAAATCTTAAAGACTCAGGGACAAATTCCCAGCTGGTGTAAACTGCCATAGCTCCAGTGATGTCAATAAAGAGAATTTACACAAGCTGATTGGCTGGCCCACAGCGACCATATAGCCTTCATAATTCCTGCTGATCTATAATGCCAAATGATATGTAATAATGATTTCTGGACAGATGGCCTGTCCTCTGTCGCATTGAGCTGTGGCTGTGGGCGGGGAAGACAGGAATATCACCACAGGAAATTGCTCGGGGAAGGCTGAGATGGATTCAAACTGCAAAATTAGGATTGGGGGGGCCTGATCTGGATTTTTGAACAGGCCCAAGTTTACAGAGCATGTGTGTGTTCATGCAGCAGCACAAGTGTGCATACATGTGCATGTGTGTGTGTGTACATGCATGAACGTGTGTGTGTGTTTGGAACAATCAGATCCTCAGCTGGGTTCAGATTTCCAGTGTGCCCTAGGCGTTGAGAACTAGGGTTTGGTTCAGGAAGGTGTGTGGGATGGGCAGTGACAGAGGAGGATTTACCGTACCGAGATGCATCCAGTGGAGAGATGGAGGCCAGCGGCGGCTGCTGCTAGCAGGAGTTCCTCCACACATCCCGTTAAGAGGCGTAATGAAATGCTAGTCACACGCCATAATGAACTGCTGGAAGACTCCGCACAGGGCTCCCAGCAAATTAGATTTGGATTATTGGAGCAATGAGAATTGAATGATCCGCAATGTTATCGAGGGGGATTGGGAGTCATTTCCTTGCTTTATGGCACCAACTGCATGCATTTAATTACCTGCCATTAAAAAAAAAAAACCCTCCTGACACAAGCCCACAGCTGAACATCGCCACGCACCAGGCAGCCGTTGCGAGGGAGGTCTGAGAGGGGGAGAAGCTGGCACTGGGATGCTTTGGAAGGGTGTGTGGTGAAGGGATCACAGAGGTAGATGCCAGCGATCAGGGCAGGAGGAGAGGAGACATTGGAAGAACACAAACCCAGGGCCCTCCGGAGGGAGACCAAGGGAAACCTGTGCCGGCAGATGGGTCCAGTGCTGCACAAACTCATACAACTTCATCCCTTCAGGCGCATTCCCACTCCCTGGCTCAGCTGGGATCCGCTGGGAGCATCCACCTTTCCTTCAGCTTATCCTAGCAGGGGCTGGGTTCACTCATCTACTCCATTCCCAGCCTTCCTGGGCCAGATCTGGTGCTGGGTGCACATTGGCTGCTGAACACACTGGAAAATCTGGCCCTTATTTTTTTTTGCCTTAAATGGGCAGCTCACTTCCTCCTCCCCCCCCCGCACTTTAACTGTCTGGTCTATTTGGACTTGTGATGGGGTGTACTAGGCCTGTAGGCTCTGCAGTCCTACTACATCATGCCCCAGGAAAAGAGCAGAAAAGGGGAGTCCTCCAAGCTGCCTAGAGAGGCTGCGGGAAAGCAGCCAATCAGAGAGCAGCTGAAGGAAGCAGCCAATCAGTGCATAGTGGGCCCAGCTAAAAGGCGCTGCAGGGTCTGAGCAGATTCAGTTTGCTGGCTGGAGCCAGAGGAGTAAGCACAGGGCTCCTGGCTGGCTGCAGGGCTGGCTGGATCAGTGCTGGCTGGAGCCAGAGGAGTAAGGACAGGGCTCCTGGCTGGCTGCAGGGCTGGGTGGATCAGTGCTGGCTGGAGCCAGAGGAGTAAGCACAGGGCTCCTGGCTGGCTGCAGGGCTGGACGGATCAGTGCTGGCTGGAGCCAGGTGAGCAAAGAAGATGTTGGGGCTAAGAAGGGAAGTGGCCCAGCGAAGTGCAGCAGCAAGACGTTAAAGGGAAGCAGCAGGTGGTGGCTACTTATAGGGTCCCTGGTTGGGAACTGGAGTGGTGGGCGGGCCCGGGTTCACCCCACCCCCTCCTAGCCCTTAGGGAAGTGACTTAAGCCCTGAGAAAGGGAGTAGCCCAGGGAAGGGGTTGAAGACCCAGAAGGAGGTCAGCGATTGTGGGACTTTGATACCCCCAGAAAGGGAGTGGACTGAACCAGAAGGAATGACTGAGCTGGGGTCAATGAGGACTGAAAGGCAAAGCATCTCCAGGCAGGAAGCCCTCGGGGCACTGCTCCATATCAGAGCAGGGACTGTGGAGAGAGTCTAGAACGGGGCTGAGAGACAGATTGCCGAGGACTGAGCCAAGGGATGGGGCTGCAGATAAAGAGACCAGCTGAGGGTACCGCAATAGGCCCTGTTGGACTGTTTACCCCAGAAGGGGTCCGTGTGTTGTTTCACACGTGGACTGTGTGTGACTTGGCTGGAGGGCTGCGTCACTGAAAACCCGCCTGAGAAAAGCTAGCTGGGGGCAGTAGGTTTCCCAGGTGCCTGGTTTTTGATCGGAAAGTCCAGTCGAAAAGGGGACCTGGCAGCCTGCAGTCAGATGTGCTGGCTGGATACCAAAATCCAGCTTACTGTGGGGCGAGGGGAGATGCCAGGTCATTAACCTGCACTGGCTGCTGCTCAGCCAGGGCCACCTCCTACCTGCTGGCAGGCTCCTTGTCAGGCTCCAGCAGCTCCTGTCCCAGCCCCAGAGTAGAGGAAGCCCAGCTGGGCGGCGTGGGAGAGGTGGAGACGATCCAGCGAGTGATGGTGGGAAGGGGGAGAGGAACAGGGAGAAGAGGCAGAGAAGGGGCGGGGCCTTGGGGAAAGAGGCAGAGAAGGGGCGGGGCCTCATGGAAAGAGGCAGAGAAGGGGCGGGGCCTCAGGGGTCTGGTTACCAGCAGTTAGGAAGGTGGCAACCCTAGTCAGCAGGGGATGCCAACCGGAGAAGGCAGCGAGAGACAGTGCAGGTACGTGCACACCAGATAGGAGGCGCTTGTGAGAGGCGAGTGGCCCCGTCACAGGACTGTAAGCGCTTGGGGGCAGGGACTGTGACACCCAAGGGGGCACCGTTTGGGGCTGCGACTGTTTTATACTCAATAATAAGGTCCTACGTATCGAGGGACTGTCAGCTCGACTGCTTCAGCTGTTGAGGTGGGTTATGAGCACAGTGGAACTGACAGCTTTATAGGCCCAAACCCAAAATTGTATCTGGAAACCAATTGTGAGCCAGTGTAAAATCCCAGTTAATGAGCAGGCCGCTACGTTCTGCACTGGCTGAGGATTCCTAGTGGTGGTCGAGTATGACCCCAAGTAGCCTGAGGCATGCCTAATGATAGCTGGTCGTGAAAGAGAGCAGAGGCCATGTATCATAGGCCCTATACTGCTAGCCATTCTCTTTCCCCTCAAGTGGGAGGGGGCTGAGCTGGTGGGGCTAAGTTCTGCCCTGTACAGACTCAGGGGCTCAGGCACGTTTATACTCGGGCTGCTGGCCTGAGTGTGATGCCACAGCCATGGTCACACTGCTCGTGTGGCTCGGTAACTCAAGCAGCACTAGTGGACGTTTGTCTACCTGTGCTGGGAAGCACCCTCCCAGCTGCAGTGCACATGCACCCCTTGTGTCTCCATGGCAGCCCCATCGCCCAGCAGCAGCACTGCGGTAACGGGAGCTAGATGGAAATGTCCCGTCAACATGGGGGTTTTGACAGAAAAAGCTGTTTCTGTGGGAAAATTTAGATTGACGGAATGTTCTGATTTTCCACTGGTTTCCACTGATTCAACCAGAATCAAAACATTTTTGTTTGAGGAACTGAACCAAAACTTTTCATTTCAGGTCAGTTTGACATTAAACAGCATCTCCCTTTGGGGCTATGGAGTCTCATAGGCGTTATAGTTCAGATGCTCCGTGACCTCATTCTCTCCTATGGCCTGGGCCCTACTCTGAGCTGTGTGGGGCATTATGGGAGTTGCGTAACTGAAGTGCCTCATGGGAGTAGTAGTCTACTTAGAGACCCCACATGATGGGGAAAGTGGGGCAGGGTTGATTAGGTCCAGAGGCCCCCTGCTGGAGACCTCACTGCCTTGCGTCACCCTGCCCCAGAATAGAGCAGAGAGAAGTCCTCCAGGCAGCCTAGAGTGGCTGCAGAAGAGCAGCCAATCAGAGGGGCTGATGGAGCAGCCAATCTGGGGCCAGAAGTTCCCTATATAAGACAAGCAGCAGAGCAGGGAAGTTCAATTGCAGTGTGGAATTGAGGAATGGAGACTCGGTGACTGGCTGGAAGAGCAGCAGTACCACGGACAGCTCACCGCAGACAGAACTGGAGCCCAGGGAAGGGTGCTGAAGACCTGGTGTCTGGGTGGCGGGAAGAGCAGCAGAGCCAGCAAAAGGTCAGTGTAGGCCAGCTGAAGCCCAGGGGGACTGAGCACAGAACTTGGCCAGGCCAGAGAGGGTGCCAAGATGGACTCTGCTGGTCTGGTTGCAGAATGAGCCTGGGGAGGCCTGCTGAAATGCCACCAGCTGCGGGTACTGAAATGGGCCTCGGCTGGGTGGTTGAAGGAAATAGTGCCTCTGGGAGAAGCCTTAAGAGCTACAGCCCCATACCATGGCTGAGTACTTGGACTGTATCCCTGGAAGGGGGAACAGTGTGTGTGGCTTGGCCGGAGGGCTGAGCTGCTGAAGACGAGCCGTGAAAACCATCGGCCGGGGGGGCTTGCGAGAGGTGGGTGCCACCCTGATGTAAGACCAAAAAAGAGAAGCAGGCTCACACCCAACCAACCAAGTGGGGCTACCTGCGAGAGGTGAGGGCTGTCCCGTGAAAAGACTGTTTGCAGGTACATTGGCAGAGAAAAGGGGGTGCTAGAAAGAGGCGGGTGCTGACCCTGTAACAGGAAGAATGAGAGCATGAAGCACCCCAACTCCCAAGAGGTATTGAAGCACCCTAGGCAAATGCAGTTTAACATGAAACTGCCTCAAAATGAGACACTTCAGCATTTCCAAATCAAAATTTTTCCAGAGCTTCTCATTCCATGAAAAATGTCAACGTTTCTTTTTCATCCTAATTTGGGATCAAACAAATTTTGAAATTTCCTATGGAACAGACATTCCAACTTTTGTTGAACTCTAGCGAGAACCATGACTACCTCAGTGGCCCGGACTCTGTCACAATATTACGACAGCAAGTGAATACACTCAGCATGTAGGGTCATGGTGAAGCAGTTGCATATGGTGGTGACTCTCTGAAAACAGCTGGAAATCAGCTGTGTCACATGCCCGAGGAGCAGGTGAGGATGTCGGAGCCATCCTTCTACAGCATGACAGTTCTGAAGTCATGTTAACAATCCATCTTTTCTCAGGGTACGTCCAGACTACCCACCGTATTGGCAGGTAGCGATCGATTTATCGGAAATCGATATATTGCGTCTCGTCTATATATATCGATATAGCGATCCCCGAACGCACTCCCTGTCGACTCCGGAACTCCACCAGAGTGAGTGGCGGTAGCGGAGTTGACGGGGGAGCCGTGGCTGTCAATCCTGTGCCTTGAGGACAGGAGGTAAATTGGAATAAGATACATCAACTTCAGCTACGGTATTCCCATAGCTGAAGTTGCGTATCTTACATCGACACCCCCTCCCAGTGTAGACCAAGCCTCAGTGTTCATTTCTTGCTCACATAAGAGATGAGTGGGAAGGGAGGGCAACCTGAGAATAAAAGGGTGAAGCTCTACTTATCTTAGGCCTGGTCTACACTGGGGGTGGGGGTTGAACTAAGGTACGCGACTACGTGAATAGCATAGCTGAAGTCGAACTACCTTAGTTCGACTGACTTACCCGTCCTGACGCCGCGGGATCGAAGTCCGCGGCTCCCCCGTCGACTCCGCCACCGCCGTTCGTGGTGGTGGAGTTCCGGAGTTGATGGGGGCGCGTCCGGAGTTCGAACTATCGCGTCTAGATTAGACGCGATAGTTCAGACTCCGAGAAGTCGAACTCTACGCGTCGACCCGGCGAGTAAGTATGGACCTACCCTTAGGTACTTACCGTGGCCTTGGGAGTCCTATAGCTGAGCACTTTACAATGTTAAACATATCTCCTGTGAGGTAGGGCACGAAAGTTAGTGCACATAGCACAGGACAGGGATTCAGGAGACCTGAATTCTATTCCCATTCTATGATTCTGCCACCGGCCTGCTGGGTGACCTTGGCCAAGTCACATCCCCTCTCTGTGCCTTAATTTCCCCATCCACAAAATAGGGATGGCCACACTTACCTCCTTTGAGATCTGCTGATGAAAAGTGGTAGATCAGCACTAGGCATTATTATCATCCCCATTTTACAGAAACTGAAGCACAGAGATGCAAAGGCCTAGATTACCAAGCTGGGAAGGGTAGCACGTGCTTTGTAGGATAGAATTAAAATACAAAATGATCTGGACAAACTGGACAAGTGGTCTGAAGTAAAAGATGAAATTCAATAAGGACAAATGCAAAGCACTCCACTTAGGAAGGAACAATCAGTTGCACACATACACAATGGGAAATGACTGCTTGGGAAGGAGCACTGCGGAAAGGGATCTGGGGGGTCAGAGTGGATCACAACCACTGATTGTCTGAGGTCAAGAAGAATCTTCTCTAGGCAGGTTGCGCCATCTGGGGTTTCTTGCACCTCTCCTGAAGCAGCTGGTCCTGGCCACTGCAGAGACAAGCTCCTGGTCTGATCCAGTACGATTCCAGTGTTCCTGTGCTTCCATCCTGCCCTGATGCTAGGTACCTTACAGGTAGAATAGATTAGGTAGGGAACAGTGGGAAGCATGACTTCAGAGACAGCTCTCCATTGCTGCGGCAGCGCAGGACACTGGGAGATCCTGGAGACAGCGCCCGACCAGACTAATATCAAGAGGATCCCATTCAGAACGAACCCCAGTCCCTGCCGTGTTGAGGGAGGGATAGCTGGGAAATTTCCTGCTGAACCCTGCGTCCTTCCAGCACGGCAGCACCACACCTCTAAGCCCACCCCGCTGTATGGCCCATGTCCTCGAGTGAACTGAATTCTGATTCAGAGCTGGTATTTCTCCCCCCCACCCCTCCCCACTGTTGAGATTTTTCCAGTCAGAATAAACAGCTTGTTGTTTTCCTGACTAGCGTCTCCTGAGAGAGAGAAATTAATTTTTCACCCCCCAAAACATTGTATTCATAGAGTGCCAGGGAAAGTCAAATAAACAGCTGCTTTACAGCTTCATTCTTCTATTTTCCTCTCTAGCTGGGATGTCTCTGAATCAAATCTGCACAGAGCACGCTCGCATCAAGCCGTTTATGCGCCCCCGTGCCGGGATTTGCACTAGGCTCCCAGGGAGGCAATTGTACAGGCTTGTACTCAGTGACCCAACTGGGCCTGCATATGCCCCCTCCCAAGCACAGTGCGCGCCCTTGGCCTTCCAGTTGATGCCCATCAGGGTAGGAGAAGTCGTGAGCATTTCAAAACTAGCAAAGGGCGGGTGGTGTTTGGAGATGGGGGGAATCCTGTCTTGTGGGAGATGGGGAGCCATCCCCGGATCCTCACTTAAAAACGACTTGCTTATAAAATCAAACATAATACACAAGTGGCCCAGCGCGCTCTTACTGCAAAGTTGCTGCTGCTCTTGTTTTCCCCATATGATTATGCCATCAATCGATGGGGCTATAGATATTGTACGGGCATGTCAGTGGGAGATTTGAGCCTGGGCTGGAACCCGAGCCCTGCCGCCTGGGGCTGGAGCCTGTAATTTAGCTCCGTTGGGCCCCCTGTGGCTTGGAGCCCTGGGCAGTTGCTCTGCTTGTCGCACCCTAATGCCGGCCCTGCAGTTGCAACCATGGGTCATTCACGCCCCCAAGGTTGAGCTCTAGATGAGCTGAGGACCCCCTGGAAGACCTCTGCATACTCCCAGCTGTACACGGACCCCTGGCTGAGAACCACTGAGGTAGGGGAAGGTTGCATTAGGTGACAGTCCGAGTTCAGACCTCTCTGTTCCACCAATGCACCACAGGGCCAACCTCCAGCACCCCTCCTATTCCAGTAACTTGGCACCAACAGAGTTTTCCCAATGCCTCTCTCCTAATACACAATATTCCAGTAACTGGGAGTGCCTGGAGATCTGCCAATGCGCCTCCGTGCTGATAACCACTAGCCCAGTAGCCAGGCCTGCCCAGAGAGCTGCCGGGCCTGACCTGCAGCACCCCCTGCAACAAAAAGTCATGCAACAACTAGCTCTGGCCCCAAGGGGCGGAGAGTGTGTTTGAAAGCCTTCGTGTCCTCCTTCCGCCTGGTAACGGCAGCTCAGAGCTCATTTGAAATCCAGGCCCATAAGCAGAGAACAAGCAGATTTAATTAAACATAACCTTCCCGTGAGCAAGAAAATAAAATGCACTCTCCTCATAGAACAATTAGTATTTACAACCCCGCCCCCTTGCTCTTTTCTTCCCTCCCCCCTCCCCCTTTTAATACCTCTCCTTTATTATCTTCGACTTGGAACAGGCTCCATTTGATTTCCATAAATTAGCATAAGGGGAAAGGAACGGGGGTGGGGGGTGGAGAAAGACAGAGCCAACTTCTCTGGCAAAGTGGCAGCCTCGTAGATCCCGGCCCTGCCTGCCAGCCTGGCAGATTTAGGCCTAAGATGAGGGGATTTTGCTGTTCTTTACAAAATAATTGTTATAATTAAGCGAGCGCGGCGAGGGATTTTAATGTTAGTGGCTCGGGCCGGGCTGGCTGGACGAAGCCTGCGCTAGCTATGCAGACGCAGACCTGCAGTACGCGTGGCAGGGTTGGCTCCTCCTCATGGTTCTGCCAATGCACCTCAGCCCGGACCCATTGCACCTCCTTTGGCCTCTCTGGAGCAGACCCTGCCCGCTGCGGCGAAGTGCTGCTAGGACGCACAGTGGCTTTGCCATGTGGCTAGAGAACGACCTGATTTCCAGACGTGACGAGTTTCCCCACAAATCCCATGGAGGTCAGTGGAAGCGGCGGAGGCCCAGCAGCCCAGAGAATCAGCTTCAGGATGACGAGAGACCCGCCTACGTGAATTTTCGTTTAGGACTGGGAAATAACGTTTGAACATGGGACTCGGGCGATTAAATCAGTGTTGTTCCAAGTCTCTCCAGGCCTTTCTTTAAAGCCCAGACTTGTAGTAAGCAAGAAGATAGATGGTCGTCAAGTTAATGCAGTGGGCTGGGACTCAGGAGATCTGGGTTCAACTCCTCTCTATCCCACAGCCTCCCTGAGAGACTCCGGGGCTGTCTCTGGCTAGGTGAATGTACACACCTAGCACAGTGGGGGCCCCGATCTCTGTCGGGATACCACGGTAAAATAACAAAGGAGGAGTCCATTAGACTAAAAGGAGGGGAGGGGGGCACATTTGCTAAGTGTCTCTCCTTCTCACCCACCCTGGCCCCCTACATGCTAGACTGGCTGAGCAGGATGGGAAATGCAGTTTGGTGGGAGGCTGAGTGATTAATATTTTTGAGACATGAATGTGATACCAAGAAAATAAACCTGCCTAGTGGGGGGGAGGGCGGCTTGTGATTTTTAAAGTTCACCCAGTCCCCAGTGTTTCTTCGGAGATAAAAGCTTTCGACGTCCTGGGCAGGAAGCCAAAAATCGGTGTTTATTTGAACATGGTATAAAATACGATCTACACGGGAGCAGCTAATTCCTCTTTCTCGGGGAGGGCCGGTGCTTTTCATGTGGATGAAATGTCATCTCTAAGCTTCCAGGCATTTTGTTGTGAGGAGCACAGGACAAGTGTGAGCTTATTAACCTTTCTGGCAACCCTGTCACCTTCTTTGTGGAGATTCGGCTTTGAAGACCATTGCAAAAAAAAAAAAATCTGTTCTGGGCCATGCTGTGTCTCCTCTCCCCCTCCCTATAGCCTCGGAAGAGAGTCCAAGAAATAGCTTGGCCTTTCTGGGAGATTCCAGGGAAGAGATGTCAATGATCATCTAGTGATGCCCAAACGACCAGGAGAGGCACATGGCATCCGTGTGGGTTGGAAGCCAAGGTGAATGTTCCTGGGTGCAAGAGCACGTGTGCTTGAGGGCAGCTGAGCTGTGCAAGGCCAGGCTAACCAATGGACGCGAGTTCGGTGTCTAGAGACGTGATGGCATTTGGGCTCTCTGAGCTTCTTCCGTCGGCATCACCCTTTCCAGAAATGCACCTCGGAGCCCTGCCCATGGTACCTTCACACCCCCGTGCCTCTGACTCCCCTGGGATACCTTCCGGAAGAACTTGGAGCACCCAGCCCTCAAGCAAGATCCAGGGACACATCTGGAGAGTTACTGTGCAAGGAGGTGCCTGTATTAGTGTCTGAACATGACCAGAGTGACCAAGATGGGCCTGGCCCTCAGCTCTGCTTCAGCTGCTCTGGCAGTGTAGGGCAAACATAATGGCAGCTAACCCATCCCCTGGTGGGATTTCCCCAGTTAGCAGTGGGGAGCTGTCATAGCAACTCCTGTGCTGTCATCCTTCATAGTCCCTGCTGCTGGCAGTGTCCAGGAGAAAGGGCATGTGGGCAGTGTGTCTCTATGGTCCAGTGATCCTCGGGTGCTAGAATAGCCCCCCTGGGAGCCGCGAGCATACAGCAGAACACTCAGCATAACTTAGAGCTACCCTTGGGCTGCTCTAACTTGTCAGTCCAAATTGGCTCACATTAGCCCCAGGGGCTGCACAGGTGGTGTAAAGTCACCTTCCTCCTTTATCTTATGCCAGAT
Source organism: Mauremys reevesii (assembly GCF_016161935.1). NCBI lineage: Eukaryota > Metazoa > Chordata > Testudines > Geoemydidae > Mauremys > Mauremys reevesii. The sequence goes on from NC_052643.1 coordinate 4,698,675, forward strand.
ACAGCTTGGCCAGACCAAGCAATCTGGCCCGATGCTTCCAACCTGGGCAGAGTCAGAGCGAGCCTGACTCATGGTACTGTCTTATTGGCAAGGCCTGGAGTCCAGGTGTGCTGGCTGCTGACCAGTGGCATTGGAGCTGGTTCTTTGCTTACAGAAGGGAGGCTAAATACTAAGCAATAGCTTGTGTGGTCACTAGCGTGGAGTGTTGGTTTGGGCTGCTGGATGTTTGTGAGCGAGCAGATTTCCCTCTTCAAAGCAGCTTACCAGCATCCACATTTTGCATGATAACCTTGCATTAGGCTGTTGTTTGTTCTCTTTCATTTTAAAATGCTATATGGATAGAATGTTTCCGTCTGCTGTGCATTCTGTTTACTCTCTCCTCCCGAGCTGCCAATCAGCCCTCCTTATTATGTAGGTGTGATTGATGGGTACATAGGGGTGACATCACATCTATTCATAACGCAGCAGGAATAATGAATGGGATGCAGCGATTTATGAGGGGATGATTTTGCGGAGGATTTCTGGTCACATCATAAACCGGAAGGATGTAGCTCATTCCCCGAGACAGAATTAATTCTGCGAAATTTACCGCAGTCCATCGGTTGTTCAGCTTTATAATATAATGGATCCAGGGGTATCTTGAAGATGGGAAACATTTAAAACAACTGAAACATTTAGCGGTGCTGATGAAAACTATTTAAATCGTTATTAGATGAGTAACAGGATTTGGGCCACTCTCATCTGCGAGGGAGAAAATTCCCAGAATCCTCATGTAATTGGCATGCCTGAATGAGCTTATACAGCTACAGAACAGGTACTGAGTGGGTAACAAGAACACTTACACACACACACTGCCATGTGAGTCAGCCTGTCAGGGAAGGCCAACCTTTAGGAGTCAGGGCTGGGGATGGTAGAAACATTTCCAATGAAACATTTTCACCTGGGGAAATAGGCTTTTTTGTCAAATCAGGAATTTTCCAGGGGAAAAGATCCATTTTGCCAACCAAACATATCACTGAAATTGAAGAATTTGGGTTGATGTTAACCTCTGAAGTGTCACGGAGCCTCTTGGGAGTTGTAGTTCCAGGGGCTGGACTGCGTTCCCACGATGCGGCATAGACTCACCCTGCTAAGATGTCAGGGTATCATGGAACTCCACGGACGTCTGTCCTGGGACCTGGGCCCATAGGGGAGAAATGGGGCATGAGAGTCCTGGAACTACAGCTCCCATCAGGCACCATGGTGGCTCAGAACAAGGGAGAGATTAATGTCAATTTCGACATTCATGAACGGAAACTTTTTGGAACTGTTCGTTCCTCGAGACGTTACATTGCTCGGCTTTTCACTGCACTTGGAGACGAAAACGAATCTCAACATTTCCTGCGAGATGGAAGTCCTGCTTTTTGATCCACTCTATCAATAGAGCAGTAGGACCACATCCTATTCACTCCTTGGCCTCCCTGTGGCGGGGGGGGCTGCCAATGAGGGGCTTGCTTGGTGCTGATCCCAGCGGTGGTTTTCTGATGCAAGCACCTGCGCTGCAGGGATCGGGCTGAGACCAGCTGTATGTTTCCACAATTCCCAGAGCTGAACAGCGTTGGCTTACTTACCAAGCCAGGCTGCTTTCAAAGGGGCGACCTGATCCCATTAGGCAATGTAGCTTTCCTTCCCTGATCTCTTCCTCCCACTTTGCCCTGGGTAAATTACTGCATGACTTGCAGGCCTGTGACGAACGGGGGCCCAAGGAGGGAGGGAAAGCATCGGCCCCTCTATAAACTGAGTTTCTTTCACGCTCTCTGAAAGCTTAATTCAGCCTTCAGTCCCCAGCCCTGCCTTATTGTTCTTCCTGACGCTCCTGTGATGTCTACACTGGAGAGTAAACCTTTTGCTTGCTGGAAAACGAGGGAGAGTTCTGTGCACAGCGTAGCTTTTCTAACCAGCCTATACCGCATTCAGCGTGTCGTCTGCGGACAAAGCCGGAGTGTCCTGCTGTCACATGGGATTCCTTAGTTCAGAGAAGTTATCTTCCCCAGGGGCATGTGTCTCATACAGTATAAATGCCTCCAATCACAAATAAATTAGTACAGTCGTTTGCCTCCACTAATGAACGGCTACCAGAGGGCAGAGGGGAAGAGTTTTCATTGGGGAAGGATTGCGTTTGTAAATGGCTTTTAAAGAATCAGGTTGTGGGTGAAGCCAAAGGCCGTCCTCCCCTCCCACCGCAATTAATCTGCTTTTTATCTGGGACAGAGACTCTGTTTCCCTGTGGCACCAGTCCCAAGGTAGAGAGAGCGAGACTGGGATTCCTGAGATAATTATGAAGCACCCACAGATGCGATGGGGCAGCAGACTGCCAAGGTCTGTGTGAAACAGCTAGTTTGGGGTTTCAGGGGCTAATCACACCCTGGGGTGCGGGTGACGCTCAGAACTTATGCATGGAATGGAACATACCCGGGTACGGGGGTTTGGAAAGAGAAAAACATGCTAGGAGAGGGGGGGAGGGATGCTGATTAGAGACCTGTTTCCTTGTGCTTCTGCTGGTGTCGTTTTGTTAGTAATGCAGAACGCTCCTTAGAGCTCCTAAGAGCAAGCGGCAGGACCGTGGATGTGTGGTTACATCTGATTTGATTCCTGCCTCTAATACAGACTCACTGTTGCAATGCAGGCAAATCACGTAACCCCTCCGTGCCTCAGTTTCTCCTTCTGCCAAATGGGATAGCGCTAATAATGACCTGGCTCCTAAGGGGTGAGAGGCTGTGAGTGGAGCTGAGTGACTAATGGGTTTGTTTCACCCCAAGATGCATTTTTGGGTGAGAAAAATCTATTGACTGAACAACGTTTACCCACCTGTAGTTGGGAGTTTAATGCCTCTTTGGTATTTGAAAGGCGCCCGATTGCTGCCCTTATGAGCAGCACAGAAATGCCTGGGTAGCTGAAAGAAATCCCACCCATTCATCAGGAGAGTTCTGGTTTGCTCCATTGCCTCCCTCCAGCAGGCAAAGCAGTTTCCTAGTTTCACTCAGTTCTGCCTCACTGGTTGTTCTGGCTCAGCCCTATTATTGAGGCTAAAGACAGGAGTGCTTGGGGATCTGAAACGACCCTTTTGCTTGTCCCAGGTGTTTCATCAGAGCCAAAGTTTCCATGTAAGCTGGGCGATAAATCACTCTGTTCCTGTTCAACACGCGTGTGTCTACCCCCTCTCCCCCAACCATACAAAGATTGTTAATATTGTGTGTTCACTTACTGGAGGTGGCATTTGTGCTGAGCTTAATGACCTTTCCCGACTGGATAAATGAAGATGGAGCTATGGAGCAGATCCTCAAGGAATCCATTTTGAAGCACTTGGAGGAGAGGAAGGTGATCAGGAACAGTCAACATGGATTCACCAAGGGCAAGTCATGCCTGACCAACCTAATTGCCTTCTATGATGAGCTAACTGGCACTGTGGATATGGGGAAAGTGGTGGACGTGATATATCTTAACTTTAGCAAAGCTTTTGATAGGGTCTCCCACAGAATTCTTGCTAGCAAGTTAAAAAAATATGGATTGACTGAATAGACTATAAGGTAGATAGAAAGCTGCCTAGATTGTTGGGCTCAATGGGTATGATCAACAACTCAATGTCTAGTTGGCAGCTGGTATCAAGTGGAGTGCCCCAAGGGTCTGTCCTGGGGCCTGTTTTGTTCAACATCTTCATTAATGATCTAGATGATGGCATGGACTGCACCCTCAGCAAGTTCATGGATGACACTAAGCTGGGGGGAGAGGTAGATAAGCCGGAGGGTAGGGTCCAGAGTGACCTAGACAAATTAGAGGATTGGGCCAAAAGAAATCTGATGAGGTTCAACAAGGACAAGTGCAAAGTCCTGCACCTAGGACGGAAGAATCCCATGCACTGCTATAGGCTGGGGACTGACTGCAGAAAAGGACCTGGGGATTACAGTGGATGAGAAGCTGGATATGAGTCAGCAGTGTGCCCTTGTAGCCAAGAAGTCTAATGGCATATCGGGCTGCATTAGTAGGGGCATTGCCAGCAGATCGAGGAAAGTGATTATTCCCCTCTATTCGGCACTGGTAAGGCCACATCTGGAGTATTGCATCCAGTTTTGGGCCCCCACCACAGAAAGGATGTGGTCAAATTGAAGAGAATCCAGCAGAGGGCAACAGAAATGATTAGGGGGCTGGGGCACATGACTTACAAGGAGAGGCTGAGGGAACTGGGCTTGTTTAGTCTGCAGAAGAGAAGAGTGAGGGGCGATTTGATAGCAGCCTTCAACTACCTGAAGGGGGGTTCCAAAGAGGACGGAGCTCGGCTCAGTGGTGACAGATGACAGAACCAGGAGCAATGATCTCAAGTTGCAATGGGGGAGGTCTAGGTTGGATATTAGGAAACACTATTTCACTAGGAGAGTGGTGAAGCACTGGAATGGGTTACCCAGGGAGGTGGTGGAATCTCCATCTTTAGAGGTTTTTAAGGTCAGGCTTGACAAAGCCCTGGCTGGGATGAGTTAGTTGGTGTTGGTCCTGCTTTGAGCAGGGGGTTGGACTAGATGACCTCCTGAGGTCTCTTCCAGCCCTAATCTTCTATGATTCTATGATTCTACTCTTCGAAAAAGCAGCCACTGGCTACAAGTAGTGTCTTTCCCCCCCAGCTCCGACTGTGAAGAACCCAACAACTTGCTGGCTGGTGGACAGAAAACAGACTGAGAGGAGCTGGAGATTCACACACCTGTCCCCAAGAACAGTCGCCCCTGGCTCCAGCCACTGTCGATAGCCTCGATAGCTCATCATCGGGGTGCACCGCTGCAGTTCCTTCCTCCAAGCATCGTGAGGCATGTTGTGGGGTCCCTGTGCGGTATGGCATCCCGCTCTGCACAGTATAGGCAGGTGTGAGGGGCAGTCCCAGACCTACATTGACATCATCATGATGTATGGCACCAGTTGGGAAGACCATCTCCAACACTTATCCCAGGAACTCCAAGCCCTTAAGGACTCTGGACTTACGGCCAACTCAACAAAATGTCACCTCGGACAGAGCAAGGTGATGTACTTAGGATACACTGTTGCGGGGAGGACAACTAAAGCCCCTGGTCGACAAGATAAAGGCCCTGTGAGATTGGCCCAACTCGACGATGAAGAGGCAGGTGTGGCAATTCCTTGGCCTGGCCGGATAGTACTGGTGTTTCATCCCAGCCTTTGCTACCGTGGCAGCCCCCCTGATGGACCTAACTAAAAATTCACAACCTCAGAGGTCCGTCAAGTGTGAGACAGCCTGCGGACATTGAAAGAGTGACTGACCAGCGGACCAGTCTTAATGCATCTGGATTTTCAGAAACCCTTCATTTTACAGACAGATGCCTCAGAAGTAGGCCTCGGGGCAGTATTATCACAGGAACTAACTGGGGAAGGACGCCCTGTGCTGTAACCAAGTCGCGAGCTGTTCCCCAGAGAAACCCGCTACTCAACTATTGAGAAAGAAGCCTTGGCCGTTAAGTGGGCCATAGAAGCTCTGTGGTATTATCTGTTAGGAAATACATTCTGACTGATCACGTGCCCTTGCGATGGTTGAATAGCATGAAGGATACAAATGCACGAATCATGTGCTGGTATCTTGCCCTGCAACCATATGACTTTCAGGTACTAAATCACCCCAGAAAAGCGCATGCTGATTTTTTTTCAAGGATAGCGGGGGAGGGGGGAAAGGAAGAACCCCCCTCACCGAGTGCCCTCTTGTGGGGGAGGGTGTGTGATGGGTGAAATCACCTCATACTGGACAGGGAAGGGTTAACTCCGCACTATGGGTGGAGGAAGCCATGCCCCCACGTCTCTACTGGGCATGCTCCAGGTGTAGCAGCAGTATAAGGGGGAGCAGCCCGGCTCAGTCTGGGCTGATCGCCGGAGAGGGAGGATGCTCCTTTCTGGTTCTGGCCCAGGAACCACTGGAGCCCCAGATTGCAAAAGCCAGAGGCACCAAGACCCAGACAGATGCCCAGATACCTGTGGACACCCCAGGGAGTTGCACCAGCCGAAGAACCCAGAGACCCTGAAGACGCACAGATCACAGACTGGAGTGACAAGGTAGGAAGTAGCCCCGGGCCGGACAAGCCATTGTCCCGAGGCCGGTCAGCGTGTTGCGGATGGATCCCCACTGACCCAGTGGCAGACTCACTCGCCACTGCTAAGGCCTTGGGCTGGGACCCGGTACAGCAGGGAGGGCCCAGTTCCCCCTACCTGGACGCCACCCCTCCCCCCCCATGCGTACACTTGACCATACAGCCCCGCTCGGAGGGAAACTTTATTGACTCCGGATGCTAAGCTGTGCAACCCTGCCTAGAGGATGATTTTATTGACTCTGGCCACTTGGCCAGACAGCCATGCCCAGAAGGTGACCCTATTCGCTCCGGGCACCTCGCCATACAGCCCCATATGGAGGGCGACTTTATTGACTCTGGCCACTAGGCCAAACAGCCTGGCCTGGAGGGGTATCTCCATTGACTTGGGCCACTACACCTGGCTGCTGGAAAATTAATGACTCTGGTCGATTGGCCTTAACTGCCCTGTAGACCCAGGGAATCGCTTTTGATTTTGGCCTTCAGGCCTTACTGCCTTGCAAACCCTGGAGTACCCCTATGGACTCTGCCCACTAGGCCTTCCTGCCCGGCAGAGAAGGGCAACCCCCTGGGATGTGGGTCACGTGACCCTATTGCCCTGTGGAGCAAGGCGATTCCATAGCCTCCAGCCAGTGGGCCGTAAAGCCCTGCGGATCAGGACATCTCTGTGGACTCCTGCCCTTAGGTCTCACAGCCTGGTAGGGTGACCAGATGTCCCGATTTTATAGGGACAATCCCGATATTTGGGGCTTTTTCTTATATAGGTGCCAATTACCCCCCACCCCCGTCCCAATTTTTCACACTTGCTGTCTGGTCACCGTACGGCCTGGAGATCCAGGGCAGCTTGAAGGATGGGGTGAACTCACCCCGCACGGGACAGGGTCTCCCCCACCCCGTCATAAATGCTCATACAACTTTAGCATCTTGCATCTCAATGTCTACTGCCATTACATAATTATTGTCTGACCCCTTCCCCCCATTGTCTATAATTTCCCACAACAGTGAAAATTTCAATTGATAAAAATAAATTCTGAAACCCCTTAATTTTGCACAACTGTGAAAATTTAGATGGATAAAAATAGAAAAAAAAAGTCTAACCATAAAGATCGATATTATCTGTCAAAATTATAAAAAAAAAATTGAATTCTGCCAAGCCTGTCTATATTTATATGCCTGCAATTTCCCTGTCTCTCCCTTTTTTTAAAAGCATGTTGATTTTTCTGATAATCCTTTGAATGTTTCCTCTCCTCCCTGCACAAATCTCCACAGCTGTTAGGTCTTCAAATCCTTCATTCATTAAGAGAGGCAGAGAAAGAGAGTGGGGAATGAAAGGGCTGCCTGGCGAACACAAAAGACGGAGAAGAGCGAAAGAGAAGATGACAATGTGGTTAATACATAAAACAGAGACATTTCTGGCACTCATCGTATCATTAATCTGTCTAAAGTGGCTTTGATCTCTTCTGCTTTAATTAACTTATAATTATAATGTGATTATATTTTTGCAAGCGGGAGGGAGCTGGGGAGCTGCGGTCTCAAAGCAGCGAGTGCTCGCGACGCCTGCCTTTCATACCCCCGTCACTTTGTCACCGGCGCACATGAGCCTGCGTGTCAAAGATGATATGAATGGGGGGGGGGAGCAGCTCACAGTGGCTGGGGGAGGAGGGAGGTATATACCAGCTGCTGCTCCAGTCCTGGGGCTGGTACCTGTCCCCTCTGCTTTGCCTGCTCCCTCCTAGTAACGTTAGAATCCAGCACAAACCCTGCCAGCAGCCAGGAGGTCAGACCCCCTGTATTACTCTAACACCAGGTCTACGCGACAGGTTCCCGCGTGGCATGCCAGGGTGTGACTCTGCAGCATGCCAGCTTACCCGTGCGGTCACTGCTACAGCGCAGTGAGAGAGTCGGAGCGTGGCTTTGTGCCCACATGTCCAAGCTGCAGTACACCAAGCCGCGCTCGGAGACTTTCACCGCGTTGCAGCAGGGCCCACCTGGGACATTAGTGTGCGGCAAGCTGGTGCACCGCAGGTTCCCATCCTGGCTTGCCGTGCCATAACTCACCTTGTAGACAAGCCCTATGGTGGGTTTTTGTTGGGGGGGGAAGAATGGGGGTTGTAACTCACCTTGTAGACAAGCCCCTTCATTCTCTGGCTTTCCCCTCCAGGGTCTTCCTGCTCGGCCCATGAAGCAGTGGCGTGGGATGAAACTATGGGCTGGATTCAGAAGTGACTCACTCCGGGACACCCACATCCACTCATCAGTGTGTCATTTAAAGCAGGTCACCCATTTTGTTGCGTTAGGCCCATTAGTTAGCAGGTGGTGCTAATCAAGCGATGGTCCTGGGTTCAGTCCCTGTCTGGGGCACATATTGGGCATGGCAGCCTGGCTTTGTGGGGGACGGGCCTGGATTGGGGATCTATTCGCAACTCTGCTGCCGGGTGACCTTCGGCAAGTCACTGCCCTACCTTCTGCCTCAGTTTTTGCCCATCTGTAAAATGGGGATAATGAAACTGACCTTTCAGAGCGCTTGGAGATCCACTGAGGAAAAGGTCTATGTAAGAGCTCAGCTGCAAGCCTGTGTCACCCCCACAGAGGAGCTGGAAGAAGGTCCCAGCTATTGCAGGTCATGACTTACTTTGGCGTGCACTTTCCTACCATGGGTGAGCACATGAGTGTGATGGCACGCACACTATTGCCACAGTCGTGCAAGGGGTTTTGATTTGCCTGAACCCTGGTGGCTGCCTGGTGCACAGCAACGTCACCATTCGAGCGTGCCACCACGTCAATGGGAGTTACGCACCTAGCTCCCTTTGAGGAACTGGGCCTTAGGGGCTTTTGAAAATCCCACTGTGTTGGGGTGTGAACCCCACACCAGTGAGCAAAGGGTTAACAGGAGCCTGAGCTCAGCTAGGCCACCTGGCCACACCTGGCGGGTGTGTCAGGCTTGGTTCATCATCAGCTCCAGCTGGGAAGAAGCTGGGTCTCCTTCATGAAGGAAGGAAGCGAAAGCTACAGGGGAAGGACCCAGGACACAGAGGGTTGGTGTTCCCTTGCTCTGGGGTTGGAACGCCAGGGAAGAGCTGGCCCCGATGGTAGGCCTGGGGAAAGGGGCAGGGCTCCAGGGAAGCCGTCCTGAGGGTCGGTGTTCCTCACCAGCAGCTGGGGAGAGCCTGGCAGGATCCAGAGCTCAAGCCAGCATGGGTGAAGGTTACTTTAGCTGGTTTGGTTTGGCTGGGGGGCGGAGGGGTTGAGTTCTGTCAGGGGAAGCCTAGGAGCCTGCTACTCTCAGAGAAGAGTGGGACTGCCGGCATGGAGGAAGGTACTGGGTTGATAACTGGAGTTGTGTGGGACACTGTCTGAGACACCAATACCCTGGAAGCCGGGAGACTTTAACGTGACCTGGCTGGAGGGCCAAGTTATGAGAAGAAGCAGGTCATGTCTAGGGAGGTTGTGGAATCTCCATCTCTGGAGATATTTAAGAGTAGGTTAGATAAATGTCTATCAGGGATGGTCTAGACAGTATTTGGTCCTGCCGTGGGGGCAGGGGACTGGACTCGATGACCTCTCGAGGTCCCTTCCAGTCCTAGAGTCTATGAATCTATGAATGTTAGGGCTGGAGCAGCTGTTGGTGGGGGTGCCAGGTGTGGAGAGCCATGCCCAGCCATGAGGGGGCATGTTGGCCGGTGAGTCACTCTTCTGCACCCAGCCATAAACAATAAAGCTGTACGCTGAGCTGAGATGAAACGAGAGGACGTTCTCGGCAGGCAGAATGTAGTTACCCAGGTAGGAATTTGGCTAGATGAATGAGTGCCGTGGAGTCCGTAATGCCCACGAGCCGTCGAGCTCTGGGCGATAGCTCAGCTAAGGGATGGTGACTCCTACAGCACAGCGCCCCCTAATGCCACACCTAAGAGAGGCAACTTCAGAGTGACTTCCTGCAAAGACGGGCTGATCAAATACGCTCCCTACATCTTGGGCATTTAAACCTGCACTTCCCCCTGTTTGAGGAGTCCTGAGATGAGGATTACCCGGCCCCCTTGGTCAGCATTTTTACATGTTACTAGCCAGGCTGGGTGCCTAGCTCAGGTGCCTTAAAAGGACCTGATCTGCAGAAAATGCCTAGCCCCCACCCTCTGAAAATCAGGCCCTTTTAGTGCAGTGGTGGGCAAACTTTTTGGCTCGAGGGCCACACCTGGCTATGGAAATTGTGTGGTGGGCTATGAATGCTCATGCAATTGTGGCTTGGGGTGCGGGAGGGAGTGAGGGCTCCGGCTGGGGGTGTGGTCTCTGGGGTGGGGCCAGAAATGAAGAGTTCAGGGTGCGGGAGGAGGGTCTGGGCTGGGGCAGGGGGTTAGGGAGTTTGTGGGGGGGTGAGGGCCCGGCTGAGGGTGCGGGCTCTGGGGTCGGACTGGGGATGAGGGGTTGGGGGTGCAGGAGAGTGCTCTGGGCTGGGACCGAGGGGTTCGGAGGGCGGAAGGGGGATCAGGGCTGGGGCAGGGGGTTGGGGCGGGGAGGAGGTCAGGGGTGCAGGCTCCAGGTGGTGCTTACCTCAAACAGCTCCCAGAAGCAGAGGCATGTCCCCCATCCAGCTCCTATGCTGAGGCACAGCCAGGCAGCTCTGTGCACTGCCCCGTCCACAGGCACCGCCCCCGCAGTTCCCATTGGCCGGGAACCATGGCCAGTGGTAGCTGTGGGAGTGGTACTTGGGCGTGCTCACCCCGCAGGCTGCCCCAGGCATAGAAGCCGGAGGGGGGACACGCTGCTGCCTCCAGAAGCCACGTGGTGTGGAGCAAGCCCTTGGCCCCACTCCCTGGCAGGAGCTCGAGGGCCGGATTAAAACATCTGGAGGGCGAGATGCGGCCCCCGGGCCATAGTTTGCCCATCCCTGCTTTAGGGGGTGCTTCAACCTGGCCCATAAAATCACTGGTCACTTTTGAAAATGCAAACCTGGATGTCTATATCTGTCCCTTTCAGATCTGCCTCAGTGGTAAGACCCACTGCCATGCATGTAAGGGGCAGAGGCTTGTATAGCCCATGTCTGATTGCCTGGCAATCTGATCTCTTATACATTCCATGGTACCATTGATTTAAGCCTGTTCTTCTTCCCCCTGGACACAGGACGGTTGGACACAGCTGGCTTGTTAGCCCAAGGGGAGGTCTTTGCCTTTGCCCAAGCTTTGAGTTTCCAGCTACTGCGAAAAGGTAGAGTATTAGTGGCATAAACGGGGCATCTCTCTCTCACTTCCCTGGAGGGTGGCAGAAAGCACTAATGTCATGCTAGATGGGGCATAACGAGAAGTGGCCCCATGCAAACAGGTTCCCTTTAAAAAGGATGAATAGACACTGCTTGGCTGTGGATTCCACACCAGCGGCGCTTGGCTTTTTTTTCTTTTCTGAGCCACTCGCAATGTTTTGAAGTGCCAAATGAAACTAACCTGCCTTTGGCAGATACCCCCCAGATCACATCTCTGTGCAGGGAATGGGGAAGGCAGGAATGCAATATCCTGCTTAACTGTATCTTAAGAGAGCAAATAAGAGTGTTTTTTAAATGACATACATTCGTCCTAAATTGCTTTTGAATGGCTGCCTTGCGATGGAGTTTGAGAGCGCCGATCCATTACCGGGCAAATCTCTTTCCTCCCAATCTAGCAAAAATGAAGGGAAATGCGCCCATTGCGTCTGTTCTGCCAATACCGCTCCGCTGCCCCTCTTCCTTTCAGCTGCTTCCTGGCCGGAACTTCTTTCAGAACTCACGCGACATCCTCCAGCCTAGCGCTTAACAATCCGCCCCTTCATTAGCTCCTGAAGTGCCGCTTTGAGCAGCTTCGCTGATAGGCAACGGCAATAAAAAAGCGTAATTCTCCCGAGGAGGCTTCTTTAGATTGGGAACGACGGGCCATTACCTCTAAGGTGTTCAGGCAGACTGAGCGTTTCTTCCCTTCACAGCCATTATGGGAATGGAGTGTCGAAAATAGTTCCTCGCCCGCCCGGCTTTGCTGCACGGGCTCTGCGCCCCTTGGAATGCCGACAACGGGGCAGCTCTGCGTTCTCCTCCGAAAACTGGATTTCGGGGACTCACCGGGCTCCTTCCCGTTCCATGGAGCTGGGCGCTGCTCTGGTATACAGGTTAAGTGGGCTCTTGAAAGAATCATGGACGGGTAACGTCAGTGCTCGTGCATCGACGGCACTGCCTGTAGAGGCCATACACTGCCATCTTGATGCACCTCAGGCCTGATCTATAGCGCTTCCTGCTAGTCCAGCCTGGCTCCTCCAACGGCTCTGCCGATGCCCCTCACACCTGCCCAGCAGCACCGTTCCAGGCAGGTGGACTAACTTTGCCAGGTGCCCACCACATTACTGAACAAAGGAAGCCTGAAGCTGGCTGATTTTTTTATCTGCATGCAGCTGGCGATCAGTTAACATTTGCAGTAGGTATTTATACCCCTGTTCTGTGTAAGGATTTCACAGGAGGTAACCAGACAGCTGCCTCTGGAATCGATACATCAGCGTGAGTTATGGAGCACCATCACCTGCGGCAGCTTGACGATGCGTTAGACAATGGGTACGTTCACCCCTGGCTATCAGAGGCGTGAATTACACTGGATAATTGAGAGAAGCTGGGGAAGGGGCATCCCTGCTCCCCCCACAGCTCTCTGCAGGATGTGCCCTGGGCCTTTTAATCAACACAGGTGGTCTCAGTTTTACATCTCCTCTAAAAGGCAGCACTCGCTCCGTCACTGACATAGTCCTGTATCAAAGGACATCTTCCCCCTACCACTCCCTGCTGTTTGTTAGGGGGTCTGCTAGCCACACCCAACCCTGGTTAGCTTGTGAATTCCAACCTGCCCCAGGGGCAAAGTGTAGATTCCCAGAATTAGGGGAAAGTTCATCTTGGAGGTTTCACTTTGTTCCATCACGGAGCTAGAGCCCAGCTGTGAAATTAGGAACTGGATATGGGTTTGGATTCCGGCCTCCCCATAGGATCCTTGGGAGATGTGACTTGAGCACTGAGTCTTCCTCCCGCTTGCCAGCAAACAAACGCTGCAGCCCTGCATGCTACTTCTGAAGATATACCCTTGTTTTACTCCATTTTCTTCCTTCCTTTTGTGGGGAGGGATAGCTCAGTGGTTTGAGAATTGGCCTGCTAAACCTAGAGTTGTGAGTTCAATCCTTGAGGGGGCCATTTGGGGATTGGTCCTGTTTTGAGCAGGGGGTTGGACTAGATGATCTCTTGAGGTCCCTTCCAACCCTAATAATCTATGATTTGGGTGTTGTTAATGCATGAACAGTTTTGTGCATCTAGATTCCAAATGAGTAATGGTGGTGAACTGAGCGCAGAGCCGATATTGATCCTCTATGTGCAGCTTAAATTTCACATGCCACCTTCCGCAGCCTGAAATGCTCAGGGGGGCGGCAAGGCGGGTGGGGAGATATCAGCAACAAACTGGCGAGGACAAGTGCATGTCATTCTTGATCAACGTCCTGTGGTGGAATGGTTCTGATGGACTCCAGAGGAACCGCCAGGCCTCCTGGGCTCATGGAAGAATCCTTTGCAGGTAAAGGAAATAAGAGGGGTCTTGGCCATCCCATTCTGGCTCAATCGATTGGATTGGGAATCAAGAAACCTGGGTGCTACTCTTGACTCTGCCACTAAGCTCTCACGTGCCCACCGACAAGTCACAAAAATGGCTCCGTGCCTCGGTTTCCCCATCTGTAAAATGGGGATCATGCTCCTTCCCCCTGCTTTGAGATCCTTGGGCAGGAAGTGGAACGTAGTCTCATTAACCCTGCAGCCTGTCTCGCGAGCAGCATAGAACCCCGGGAGCAGACGGGGCTTTGCACAAGCCTGCCACCTAGGGGAAAGTTCTCTGTGCGCAGGGCGTGACATTGTGACTCTTCCCCGCAATGTGTCGTCTAGCTGAAGCGTCAGCTGCCTACGGACTCTGCAGCGTGGGCAGGTGCGACATCAGAGAGAGCCAGGCGCCTGGAAAACAAGACGTTCTGGGACTGCTTCCAGCAATGAAGATCTTTTGAACTAGGGGGGTGGGTGGGAGGGAGGGAGCAACCGCAATGAGAAACGGGATTGCCTAATGAACGCACCAAAACTGTGCTCCGTTCCAGGGTGTGAGCTACCCGGAGCCAACGTCTCCTGGATTGTCATTAGCACGGAGAGATTTGGAAGAGACAGCACTCAGGTTGCAGAACAAGTGTAATCAATCTGAGAACATATGGGGACTTCTCCTTCGCCAAGCTGGCATCCCTCACGCCCTTTCTCCATCTATTCTCTTCTTTCTCGCGACAGTATTTTAGAGAAGGTTTTAGGGGGTGGGAAGGCCGGCCTCTTATTTCAATCACCTGTAAGCAAAGCATCTTGTTATAAATAACACTCCTTAGCATCCCTGTCGCTAGTTCCAGGCACACACCGCCGAGCCCTTTGCAAAGGCAGGCAAGTGCTGCTAGCCCTGTTTTAGAGGCAGAGGCTAGAGTCCAAAGGGGGCCTCAGATTTGGGGATCTCGCTGTCTTTGGGGTGCCTAGCACTGATTTTCCGAGGGGCCGGGCATCTGCAGCTCCCCGTGGATTGGTGTTGTGGGCACCGCTCAGCACTTCCTGAGCAGCTGGCCGAAAGTGCTGCAAGACGGGCACGTGGAAAATGGAGGCACTTAAAATCACTGAGCGCTTTTGAAAATTCTGGCTGGAGCATCTTGCCTGAGCGCGTGCAGCAAGAGCTGAGAATACCAGCGAAGTCTCCTGGCTCCAATCAAATCTCCAATCCAATCTCCAAATCTGGTGCTGTTTCCGCCAGCGCACGCTGTGACAGACATCCCAATCCCATGCCACAGCTTTTGGGCCCAGGCTGTATTAAGTGTATGAATGGTTTATGTATCACGACGGGCCAGGGATTGCATGCAACTTCCAGGGGGAAGGTTGCCACAGCCCCTCCGGGAACCCAGACCAGTGTGGGTGGGGAAATTAAGATGAAACACTCAGTTGTAAACAACTCCTGAGGGGTACCCCCTCCCCCCAGTGAAGGGTAATTTATACTGGTTCATACTGGGTTTTCCAGAGACCAACCAATGAGGAAAAGGCTTTTGATAGGAAAAGGCTGGATTTAAACTGCCTCAGGGTCTTTCCTGATCCAGCAAACAGACAGGACCTTCTTCCCACAAAGGATCTCCAATCCTTGAAGAAGGGTTGGGAAAACTTTGACTTCCTGGGCACCAAGAGACTGATGGGTGACTCCTGGTATGTTTAGTGTGTGCGGTTAAATCTGTTTATTGTGATGTTTTTCTGCAGTGCCTTTACCGTAAGAATAAAGGTGCTTGCTTAGAAAAAGCTCCGTGGTCACTTGCACTTAACCTGCAGAGAGAAAGCAACGCACAGGTGTCGGTCATTGGGCAGACTGGCTTGCTGGGGTATCACAGTGTCAGGCAGGGGGCTGTGCCTCGTCAGAAGGGAGTGGGACACGGGTCCGGTCCCAGAGACAGGTGATGGCTGGATACCTGACTGGGCACTGCTGGAGTGGATACTTACCCTGAAACCGACACATGGAAACTGACACGTGCTACCTCTCCTTGTTAGCCATGTCACGAACGGGCTGCAGACCGCATGGTGATGCTCTTGTTCAGACATAGGCTCAACTGACCAGCTCTGGGTATCACGTTCTGCTGAAGTACTGGGTGGGGAGCGGAGGAGATTGGAGCTTGAGCTTTCATTTAAAGCCATCTTTCCCCGTAGCACCCTCTAGGGAATTATTACTAAGCATTGGCATTGAGGTAGCACCCAGTAGCCGTAGCCAGGGACCAGACCTCCGTTGTGCTAGGCCCTGTCCAAGCAGAACACAATGATGGTCCCTCCCCGTGGGAGCCGACAGTCTAAGCAGTTAGTAGCAGGAATATTTCTTGGACTCTTCTTTATCCTTTGCAATTTTGTCCCCTGCCTTCAAAATCCAATGTCAGCTTTTAGGAGCCGGTGACGAAGTTACCTGCCTGAAGCCATTAAAGCTGGTCACAGTCCAGGGTGGAAGGTGCTGCATTATGCTAGCAGTGTGGGAATCATTTCTTGGACTTCCTCCGCCCCCCCCCCCCCCCCCGTGCCTCCCCTATAATCACAGCATCCTCTCGCTGTCGGCTCCGTTCTCTGCTGTATATTTAACTTTGAAAAATCAGTGAGCAAGAAAATTGGGAGGGGAGAAAAAAGGAAAACAGGGAGTGTTGCAAAGAGGCAGCATTGCCCAGAGCCCTGCCCTTGCTATGCAAAGCCGCAGAGTGCTGCCCGTGGCGTGGGGCAGCAGGGAGGCGGGGATGCCTGGTGGAGTGCTCCTTCCTGAGCCTCTAAAAGGGACCTTACTGCAGCACCAGCTACACGTGGATGTGCTGGGAGGTTAGAGGGCTGGGGCCCATGGTGCACTGCGGGTGGGGGTAGTAGCTAGTCCCCTGACCTCTCATGGAGTGCCAGGCTGGAATCTCACTCTTGCATTGCGTGGGAGGAATTGCCCCTGTGCAGCCCTTTCTTGCAAACAAAACAGTCTGTGGGTTCCTTAGTTAGGTGGGTTGGCTAGAAGCTTCCTGTGTCTTCTGCGAAGCCCTCAGGTGCTGGCTAGGCTGCTCTGCCTGCCAGGGGTCCCTCTTGGGAGAGAGTCACCCTCTAATGCCCAGCTCCCATTCTTAAGAGTCCTATCGCATGCATCCCCTATGAAAGGGAGAGACAGGCCCTAAATCAAATCTCCAGCGCCGAAGGGTGGAGCCAGAGCTGGATCCTGCATTTCTGTAATGAGCAGAACCAAAACCTCAGATCCAGACAGTCCTGCACCCAGACCGGGTCAGAATCAGAACTTTGTGAAAGGATTCAGCTTCTTCTGATTCTCATAGGGTAGGTTCAAGCCAAACAGGGCTGGTTCCAGGGTCCCATTTCTGGGGGGCAAGTGGATATTTTGAGGGCCCTGTATGTCACTGTGTAAACCTTCCAGGAGTCCAGGGGCTAGTTAGACCCCTGGAAAATCTTGGATTTAAAGTTTAAAAAAGTAAAATTTGGCGACTGTGTCAGTATTTTGTTATTGTCACTTCCACTGCTTAACATTAGATAACTTTATACATATTCTGGGCTTTCTTGCTTTGGGGCCCCTTGAAGATTGGCTTTTGGGGCGGGGGAATGTCCCCTTCGGCTTCCCAGTAGTGCCGGGCCTGCAGCCAAACCCACGGACCCTAGTCTGCTAAGGTCCAGCCAACACAAGCCTTTTTTGAAACAAACTTTTTGTGGGTGGGTAGGTGGAAAATCTCCATTTTTTTCTGAAATTTTCCAATTCCTTTGACACAAAGAACCAAGAAATGAAAGTTTTTCAGTTGTTCTATTTTTGTTCCTCCCATTTTTCAGTCATAATAAAAAAAAAGGCAAGGGCAAAGAAAAAGAATGGCTTCAAAACCTGATTTCTCCCCCCACCCCCTCCAATTTTATTTTTTTAAAGGGAAATTTTTGAAATTTAGTTGTGGAGAATTTCCAGAAAGTGGTACTTTTTTTTTTTTCCAGAAAATGTTTGTGAAACTTAGTTACCACTGCCCAGTCAGCTCCAGTGGTTCCCTTTTCGTTTCTCACCTGGACAGTATCTTGCCGGCTGAGTTCAGGGATGAAGTGCTGCTGCTGTGGGTATCATCAGGAACTCACCCATTGCTGTGGCCAAGTGTTTGTCTCTTCTCCACCCTCTCGGCAGTGCGCTGGCCACTGGTCTTGCACACGGATAACCAGTGTGGTGACCTTAAGAGAACTCAGGTCTCAAAAACTGGGGGAGATAGCTGGTCTCTCAGAGTGACTGGTGCAGATTCTGGGCATCTGGCCATGAAATGACATCTTCTCAGGTGTCTTGGAGACTCATTCACATCTTCCAAGCAGACACATGCCCCCATGCATCCAAACTTGGTCAGTCCAAGGGAACTAGCACATGTGCTTATGGGCAGTGGATGGAAAAGGGTCACCTTTGGGAGGGACAGCTGTTTACCAGGGAGCAGTGATAGGGTGGGGTCATTCACAACGAGGTTGCCATGTTCACCACTGAGATAGTCATGATCGAGGGCTTCATTTTGGATGGTGTCTTAACCCCGCCTTCCATTCTGTATCCATGCTTTTTTTCCCCCAGTTACGGTTGGGTATTTATCAGTTTACCCTCACATCACACAAGCCCCCCCTAAGATCTCGTATGGGGTGATGCCGGTGGGGCTGCATTGCTGTCACCCCTGTGTGGCCCTCGGAGCAGACACCAATTTCCACAGCTGTCAGTCAGGCGCTCAGATGTGCTGGCTTCAAACAAGAAGATCAAAGTGAAATGAACAGGCGGTGCCGCTTCCCATGGAAAACAGCTCAGCATCGCCGCGGTGAGCTGAGAGCCAGCGGTCCCATGCCTGTTGTGCTAGGCTCAGAGCGAAGCTTCCATTTATAAAAAGCTTTATCAATATTTCAGAAAAATATTAATAAATGCAGCTGGGCACATTAATAACTTATCATAATGCACATCAGAAAGTGCAGTGGTGATACATTTTTAACAGATGATTCTAAAACAAGCCAGCAGCCAAGGCCCATTAAGTAACACAGAGCGCTATTGATCCACGGTGATATATGCTGTATTTAAACAATGCACTTAGGCCTCGTGCAGAGAGAACTGAACGCTCTCCTTGGGAACAAGGCAGTTGGAAGCCGCGCTGAAGAGGCCCGATCCTGCAGACTCTCACTGAGGCGCGTACTCCTATTGCTATCAGCAGGCTAGTCATGTCGTAAGGTTTCACAGGATTGGGCTCAAAATCTGTAGTGTCATCACCAGCGAATGAACTCTGGACGTTCAGTGCTAAGATCATGACTCACCACAGCTTATTTTAAAGGACTTTTAGGGTCAGATTTTTTTAAGGTATCAGGCACCTGCGATTCAGATAGGAATCTAGTGGAATTTTCAAGTGTCTAAGCACCTAACTCAAACTGATTTCAGTGGGAGCGAGACACCTCAGAGCTTTTAAAAATTGCACTAGGCACCTAAGTCCCTCTAGCTGGCCTCTGTAGGATAAGGGACAGAAGGGGGAGCCTGAACAATGGGCTACATGGGCATCAAAAGTGTTTTTTGGGGGGGGGGGGGGTGAGACTTTTAGGGCTCTGCCCAAAGCCCTTGAATATGTGGGTCTGTTGAAATTGACATGCTTTGCAAAATCTGCTCAATTTCACCCACATTTCGTTTAGGAAGAAAACTGGACAAAAAGGTTCTGACAAAGTTCAAACATCTCGCTCGGACACTTTCCCGAACATACGGGTTTGATATTTCCATTTTAAAACTTTTTCTTTGGATTTTTTTTTTTTACCTCTTGCATCGTAGCAGATATTGTCCGAGAAACACAAAACTTTTAAAACAGCCCAAACTGACAGGTGTCCATTTTGTCCCGAGGAAACAGTTCAGTTGACGTCAAAGCAGTTTTTCTTCAGCAGTTTTCCGGGCAGCGATTTGTCTATGTTTGTTCCGGTTGGGAAATGGAACTTCAGTCCTCTGCCGCGCTCTGCGTATTATTTTTATTATGGTAGTGCCTGCAGGCTCCGACCAACGTCTGGCTTCCTTTGCACAAGGTGCTGTGTATGTGAATAATAAGAGATAATCTGTGCCCAGAGTAGGAATAAGGCCCTACAGCTGCTCCTGTTCAGTCTCCTGATAGCCAAAGCCTGGCGACCTGCCCCGCCTGATTGGCTAAAGAAGGCAGCTGACTACTTCTTAAGCCCAGCAGCCAGGGCTTGCTGGCTACTCAGTGCAGGTACTCATGGGTTCTCTGCCTCCCTGTGCTTGCCTCACTCCAGCCTCGATCCTGCTCTGCACCTGGCCTGGGAAGCCTCCTCCCTCAGCACCAGCCCTGCTTCTGCCTTCCCTGACTCCAGGTAATCCGGTTCTGACCGCTGGCTCTCGTTCCTGGCTCGGACTCCTTCTCTGACCACTAGGCCAGACCACCTCTGGCCCAGCCCTACAGCCCCCCCCTCCCTCCCCAAAAAATAATTTACAATCTAAACAGGCCATAGACAAAGGGTGGAATGGGAAATGACTTGCCTAAAATGAGCCAAAATGTAGCAGATCTAGCCATTGGGCCACGCTGCCTCTTGTCCGGTGAGCTGTTCCATAGTGAAGAGTAAGCACTACTCTACGTGAGTAAAGCCCATTCAGCCCCCTGATTCGTGCTGTGTCTCTCTCAGGCAATATTCCCATGGAAGGCAACCGGTTATGTGCTGTTTGCACCGGTGCAACCGAGAGCACGTTTTGGCCTAGCGTTGCTAGATAAATCAACGGCCGCTGCTGTAAGATGCTGGCTAAAACCAACTGCCACCTGCAGACATGACTGTATAACCCACGGGTGAGTGTGTTACAGGTCTGCCTCTTGGAGCGAAAAGCATCCACCCCTAGTTCTTTCGCTCAAGCTCGACCATCTTTTGCTCTCTGCTCTGGAAGCCCACGGTTCAATCCCCAGTTTGTCTGCCAAGATGGCTGCTGTCAGAATTGCTCCGGGGGTTGGATTCTCGTTGACACAGGTACTGCTTCACATCACTCCTTAGAGCCCAGGCTGGTGTACAGAGACCACAGAGTAGCTGAGAACCAGGTGCAAGGTGCAGAGTGACCACACATTGGGCCAATGAGCTAAATTCCCTGTAAGCTGCGCGGCCACCCAGCAGCCTATTTAGCACCACGCAGATGCTCAGGGGGTCTGTCCGACCAGGACCAGCTGCAGCTGTGGGAGGGGTGCCCCTTCCCCCGGCCCCAACCCGGCCCCGGATCTGCCATGGCCGGGGGAGAGGCAGCCTGAACCCAGCCCCAGCCCAGGTCTGCCATGTCTGGGGGAGGGGTACCTATCCTGCAGCCCCAGCCCTGGAGCTGCCGCGACAGGGAGAGGCACCTCTTCCCCCACACACACCAGCCCAGGCGCTGCTGTGGGGAGGGAGAGCTTGGAGTCCTCTCTCCCCGCTGTAGCCCCAGAGCAACCTCTTGCACCCCAACCCCTCTTCCCTGCCCCCACCCCAGAGCCCGCACCCCCAGCTGGAGCCCTCACCCCCCCACACCCCAACCCTCTGCCCCAGCCCTGAGCCTGCCCTCACACGCCGAACCCCTCAGCCCCACACCGCCACACATCACCTCCCTATTGGTGCACATGACAATTTTTTCCACACATGGGTGGGAAAAATTAGAGGGAACACTGCCCATGAGGTGCATGGTAATGGAGGATCAGGCCCCCCCAGGTGACTTTACAGAAAAACAAAGTTCCCAACCACAGAAGAAACTTTCTAGCAAGGAGAAGGAAAACCCCCCAAGTCCCTGAAATCCCCAGTGTAAATCTTGGTGAAAGCCATTAAGGGACCAGGCAGCGGGGAGACAAATTTAGAGGCAGAGGGATCAATGTTATTTTTCCACAAGCAGAATTCATAACATTTTATGACAAAATCAATGCAAATCTTCATGAATAAAGTGGTGGCGGGTGCACCTTGCAGAAAAATAAGGGTGGGGGAATTAAAAACATTGCAGAGGGATGGGGATGATTTTTGACTCCTTGGCTTCTCTTTCCCCCCCCCCCCACCTCCCCTGCCTATGCCTTGGCTCTGGGGCCAGGGGCATCTTTAGCGAGAGCAATACATCAGGTCTCTCACTTAATCCCATTTTGCACTGGGGCTACGGTGGCATAAAGCGAGTGCAGGTGAACGCAGAATCAGGCCCCTGCATGGGAGCTTTGGCATGCTTTGCTGCTGCTGTGTGAGCTGGGGGAATGGATGCAGACACTGCCGCTGCATGGGCGAGTGATTGTACCAATAAGTGACTATAACTAGACAGGAGACCAGGAGACTCCTCAGATGGGGATTCAGCCCAGTTTTCTTGGTCCTACCTTCTGAAAGTAGCATCCCAGACCCGTCTCCCTTATAGCTCTTCCCCGGAGCATCCGCTCAAGAGGCGGGAGAAGCTGAGCTGAGGGTCACAGGAGCTCAGCTGGGCCCTGTCCCATCTCTTCCCTGCCAGGTGGCGCTGGGGAAGGGCATGATGCCACCCGTCGAGTTTGCGGGCAGGCGTGTGATGCTAGCAGAAGGTCTTCAGCCTCCCTCCCTGTGTAGCTTTTCCAAACCATCTTTCTGAATATCAGTCTTGGTGCCACAGGGTTACCTGGACACAGGAATTTGGTCAGCTCCCTGAGTTGCCGTCAGTAAACTCTCCCTCCTCTCTGCTTTATTCTAGGCATAGATTCATAAATACCGATTCTTAAAGGACCATTGTGGTCCTCTAGTCTGACCTCCAGGATAACACAGGCCAGAGAGTGGCCCCAAAACAATCCCAAGAGCAAATCTTTCTGAAAAAACCTCCAATCTTGAGTTAAAAATTGCCAGCGGTTCCACCACGTCCCTTGGCAAATTGTTTCCATGGTTAATGACTCCCACTATTATTAATTGAAGTCTTGTGTGCAGTCTGAATTTCTCTAGCCTCAACTTCCAGCCATTGGATCATGCTAGACCTTTCTCTGCTAGATTGAAGAGCCCATTATTAAATATTTGTTCCCCGTGTAGATACTTATAGACTGTAACCACGTCACCTCTTAACCTTCTCTGTGCTAAACTATATAGATTGAGCTCTTTGGCTGTATCGCTACAAGGCAGGTTTTCTAATCCTTTGAATCATTCTCGTGGCTATTTGCTGAACCCGTTCCAATTGATCAATATCCTTTTTGAATTGTGTGGACCAGACCTGGACACCGGATTCCAGCAACAGTCACACTAGTGCCAAATGCAGAGGCAAAATAACCTCTTTGCTTCGTCTTGAGATTCCCCAATTTATACATCCCAGGCTCTCGTTAGCTCTTCCGGACACAGAGTCACATGGGAAGCTCGTATTGAGCAGATTCTCCACCCCTCTCCCTCTAGTGTCTTTGAATATAACCACCCCAAAAAGCTCTGCAGAGAGCTAACAGCGGAGGGGGAGGGGATGTAGGGGTGATAGCCAGGGAGGAAAGCCAGGTCTGTATTCAGGCCAGATGTGAAGTGAGATGAGGTGCAGGAGGCTGTTCCAACCTACAAGGCCAGGGATAATGACTCTCATAGCAGAAGAGGTGAGATCACCAGGGGTGGCAGCCAGCCCTAGCCAAGCCGAGGGCGTTCTAGGGGGAGAGCTGTGAAATACGCAGTCCCTGGAAAAATCATGGAACAGGTCCTCAAGGAATCAATTCTGAACCACTTAAAGGAGGGGAAAGTGATCAGGAACAGTCAGCATGGATTCACCAAGGGCAAATCATGCCTGACTAACCTAATTGCCTTCTATGATGAGATAACCGGCTCTGTGGATGAGGGGAAAGCAGTGGATGTGCTATTTCTGGACTTTAGCAAAGCTTTTGATACAGTCTCCCACAGTATTCTTGCCAGCAAGTTAAAGAAGTCTGGGCTGGATGAATGGATGGTAAGGTGGATAGAAAACTGGCTAGATGGTCGGGCTCAACGGGTAGTGATCAATGGTTCCATGTCTAGTTGGCAGCCGGTATCAAGTGGAGTGCCCCAAGCGTCGGTGCTGGGGCCGGTTTTGTTCAATATCTTCATTAACGATCTGGAGGATGGTGTGGACTGCACCCTTAGCAAGTTTGCAGATGACACTAAACTGGGAGGAGTGGTTGATACGCTGGAGGGTAGGGATAGGATACAGAGGGACCTAGACAAATTAGAGGATTGGGCCAAAAGAAATATGATGAGGTTCAACAAGGACAAGTGCAGAGTCCTGCACTTAGGACGGAAGAATCCCATGCACTGCTACAGACTAGGGACCGAATGGCTGGGCAGCAGTTCTGCAGAAAAGGACCTAGGGGTTACGGTGGATGAAAAGCTGAATATAAGTCAACAGTGTGCCCTTGTTGCCAAGAAGGCTAATGGCATTTTGGCTTGTATAAGTAGGGGCATTTCCAGCAGATGGAGGGATGTGATCATTCCCCTCTATTCAGCACTGGTGAGGCCTCATTTGGAGTACTGTGTCCAGTTTTGGGCCCCACACTACAAGAAGGATGTGGATAAATTGGAGAGAGTCCAGCGGAGGGCAACAAAAATGATTAGGGGGCTGGAGCACATGACTTATGAGGAGAGGCTGAGGGAACTGGGATTGTTTAGCCTGCAGAAGAGAAGAATGAGGGGGGATTTGATAGCTGCTTTCAACTACCTGAAAGGGGGTTCCAAAGAGGATGGATCTAGACTGTTCTCAGTGGTAGAAGATGACAGAACAAGGAGTAATGGTCTCAAGTTGCAGAGGGGGAGGTTTAGGTTGGACATTAGTAAAAAAGTTTTTCCTAGGAGGGTGGTGAAGCACTGGAATGGGTTACCTAGGGAGGTGGTGGAATCTCCTTCCTTAGAGGTTTTTAAGGTCAGGCTTGACAAAGCCCTGGCTGGGATGATTTAGTTGGGATTGGTCCTGCTTTGAGCAGGGGGTTGGACTAGATACCTCCTGAGGTCCCTTCCAACCCTGAGATTCTATGATTCTATGGAGGGATTCCAGGGAGAGAGGGGTAATTCTGCACAGATTGAGCCGGTGTCAATTCAGCTGTCGAAGAGGGGAGTGTCCATGGAGAATCCCTATGAGTGCCCACGAGGCGATCCCCGCCCTTCCCAGGGCTTTCCCCAGCTGGGGCACCCACCATGCTGCTGTTTTCCTGGACCCTCTGGCTGTTTGATCTCAGGAGGGGGCATCCTAGGGCAGAGGGGATGCTCTGAGATCCTTGCCGTCGTCTCAGGCTGACCAGCCCGGCTGGATCCCTTTGGGGCTGAGACGCGACGCTGCAGAGACCCAGTGTCGGGTCAGCCCCAGGCCCCTCAGCATCACTGGTGGAGCAGGATGTAGAGAGGTTCCACTGGGGGTGGATAGTGAGGGTTTGTGTGTGTGTGTGTGGGGGGGTTACTCCTAAGGCTCTTATAGGGCCCTTTCCTTCCTGCCTGGCTTCCTGCTCCAAATGTACAGGAATGGCGCACCCAGCGCTGAGGCCTGATCCTGCTGCTCAGGCCTCGGATCCCATCACTGCCCGGAAAAGGCGGGCGTCCCATTTGTCGTGGTGCACTGAAAACAGGAACCACAACCGCCTTCCCTCCACACACGTGGCCATTGGGTTTTGTGGGGCAGATCCCCAGCCACACCCAACAGGCTCCTCACCCTCCGTCCCTGTGAAGATCAGCCCTTGCTGGGTCAGCTCTAGCTCACCTCGGGTGACCAGATGTCCTGATTTTATAGGGACCGTCCTGATATTTGGGGCTTTCTCGTATATAGGCACCTATTAACCCCACCCCATCCTGATTTTTTTTTTTTATACTTGCTGTCTGGTCACCCTAAGCTCACCCCACAGCCAGAAGATGGAGACCAACATCTTTACAGATGTTTACTCTTGCAGGGCAAGAGTGAGTTAAAAGTCCCACCAGCAAATTGCAAGACACCCCTTCAGCACAGTGGCTTGCTCCAGGAAGGGAGTGTTTAAATCGCGCAGCACCTGGCGAGTTCCCAGCCACAGCTGGCTCCCGCCCAGCCCCTCCGGTGTATTTGAAGAGCAATCAATAGTGGTTAGAGCCTATTCATTATTTTAATTGCCTTTCCTTTTAATGAGATTGACAACCGATGTGGGCAGAAGGCATCCCCCTCACCCTCGGATGGGGCAGAGGGCCACAGACCAGTGGAGGAAGGTGCAGGGAGAACATAACCCCCAGGTCTGATCCGTAGCACTCTCCATAAAACTGGAATACAGGCTGTGTGGTCAGATGCAGCAGCTCGCAAACATTCCAAGACGACTGTACCCCTGGCAGGAGGCTGCTTTGTCCTGCGTACCCCCCAAGTTACACCTCACTTAGAAACGACTTGCTGACAGAATCAGACATCAAAATACGAAAGCGGCACAGCTCGCTGTGACTGACAAAGTTGCCGACTTTCACTTTTTTGCCGTATAATTATAAAATAAATCAATTGGAATATAAATATTGCACTGACATTTCGGCGTCTAGTCTATAGAGCAGTATAAACAAGTCATTCTCTGGATGAAATTTTAGTTTGTACTGACTGTGCTGGGGCTTTTTGTGTCGCCTGCTGTAAAACGAGGCAAAGCTCTAGATGAGTTGCTGAACTCCCTGGAAGACCTCTGCGTACCCCAGAGGTGCACGTACCCCTGGTTGAGAGTCACTGGTCCAGTGGCTAAGGCAGAGGTTTTCAAACTGGGGGTCAGGAACCCGCAGGGGGTCATGAGGTTATTACATGGGGGCGGGTCGCCAGCTGTCAGCCTCCACCCCTGACCCCGCTTTGCCGTCAGCGTTTATAATGGTGTTAAATATATTAAAAAGTGTGTTTAGTTTATTAGGGGGGTCGCAGTCAGAGGCCTGCTGTGTGAAAGGGGTCACCAGGACAAAAGCTTGCGAACCACTGGGCTAAGGTATCCGAGGAGAAGTCAGGGACCTGGTTCTCGTCTAGGTTATAACACTGTCAGTGGCTGCATGTCTGCAGAGGCCGCTGGGTTTGGATGCAACTATCCCAGGAAGCTTTCCCCAAATGGCATCACTGCATCTGCCTTGGGCTGGGTTTTGTCTGGTTTTAGCTGCTGTCAGACACAGGCTACGGAGCTAGATGGCCCCTCGTGGTTGTCCTTGTGTTGTGATTAAGGCACTGGACTGTCACTGGGCTCAGTTGCCACCTCGGCCGCTGGTGCCTTGTGTGGCTTTTAATTTCTCTGTGCCTCATTTTCCTATCTGTAAAATGGAACTAATCGTGCTTGCTTTGTCTCCCCTGCGTACACATGCTGTAAGCTGTTTGGAGCAGGGACGATGTGAGTGACCCACACCTAACAATAGGGGGCCGCAATCTCCACTGGGGCCTGCAGGTGCTACTAAAATATAAATCATAAGAAATAAAACTTGAAAACATCTTACTAAATACCTTGAAAAGAGCTGGGCCCCGAGCAGAGCATTTGGAGGTGGATATTGAGACTATCCTCGTTTGGGGGCATTTGGGTTTTTGAGTCTGCTCTGGATTTGGATTTCAACTCCCCCAGTTACTTCGGGGGGGAGGGTGAATCTGGGGTTGTTACCTTATGGAACTAGGAACCAGTTGCACACTTTGAGTCGGAAGACGTGTAACTCTTTTCCAAACACAATGCAGCTCGGCTGATCCATGGGGAATGCAGACCAAAGCCAGCAGATGGGACATTTATCTGAGAGTTAAATGCTTGATTAACGAAGAAGGATGCTGGGAACGGACTGCTTTAGGTGCTTGCATTATCATGGGGCTGCTCTAAAGACAGAGGGTTTGAACATAGATGTTTTAACAATGAACAAGGCCTCGACTCCTGTGGGGGGAGAGAGATGTTCCTATTACTCTGTCGTGCCACCTTCTGGCGATTCAGGCAGGGCATGGACAGGATGCAGGTCAAGCAGGATGCTAGACTGGGATGGGGAAATGGAATTTTGAGTAGGGGAAAAATCATTGGGGAGGGGGGTTCTAACAGAAGGAACCCTCTGCTGGCAGAGAACAAAGCATAAAATAATCAATGTTTTACTCTGGATATTCTAGCCCAAAGTGCACCTCTGAGTTCACTTTCACTGATGGATGTGACTCCACTGACGGCGCACACTGGTCATATCCGCAGCAAGTCCTGCTAGAAGCTGTCCCGTTGACTTCAGTGGAGTTACACCGGGTGTAAAGCAGGAGTAAGTGAGAGGAGAATCAGGGCCCTGGTTTGATAGCAAAGCTTGACTTTTAGAGTGTTTTGCCTTTCTCTGTCTCTCACCATGGATTCCTCCCAGAATGCCCTGCAGTATCTGATGCGAGACTATTAACAAGGTGATTAGAATGTCACAGCAAAAGCTCTTGGATTTTTGGAGCAGGTGTAAAAAAAAAATTGATTTATGATCCTGACAAATGGAAGGCAAAGATACTGTTGAAATTAAGAACCTGCATACGCAGGAGTACTGGATGTCACATTAGTATGGCAGGGAGGAATCTCTCTGAATGCCCCAACAACAGGGAACAGGGTGTCTTCCAGTTTCATTGTTGTAGCCATGGTGGTCCCAGAATATGAGAGAGAAGGTGGGTGAGGTAATACCTCCTACTGGACTACCTGCTGCTGGTGAAAGAGACAAGCTCTCTGTGATGCTCAGAAGCCTCTCTTCTGCCAGTGGAAGTTTGTCCAATAAAAGATATTACCTCCCCCACCTTGTCTCTTTCCAGCCCCAAAGGACTTTCACTGCTATGCTGATTTGCCCGAAGTCTCACAGGGACAGAGCTAGGATTTGAACCCAGCTTTCCTGAGTTCCAGGCTAGTGGCTGAAATCACAAAACCACCCTTCCTCTCGACTAGTTAACAATCAGCCCCCTTCTCCACCCACCGGCCCACATGCTTTTAACCCAGGCTTAAAAGAGGGACTTATTTCTAGGAAATCCATTATGCATTGGCATGGGAAACTGACCGAGAGATGCTTGCTGACCTAGTTTGGGAGAGGGCTTTTCTTAATAACGGATGATTAGAAACGTGTTTCTTTCTGCATCATGCATTGCAGGGCCACTCAGTGCCATAGCGGGTGAGACACTGCACATGCCTGGGCGAGTGAGGGCCGTGGTGGTGTCTCAAAAGAGCCCCCCAAAACCTTGGTGTCTGGAATGTCCTAAGCGAAGATATGATGGACTAATATGGCCAAAGGAATGGGACTAAGCTGTCTGGAGTCTTTCACCTCTGGATTGTGGGGTGTGTGTGTGCAAAATAATATAGCATCATTGAACTGGCTCCCTGTCTTTGTAGAAGAGCTTATAGACTGCAATGGACCAGGGAGACCCTACTTCCATCTGCCCCCAGAGGTGATCCTGCAGGCCAGGGTTGAGCTCCCAGGTGTGTGAGAGGGTGGCTGCCCATGGATAGCTCAGCCTGCAGGTCCCCCGTAGCTACCTGCCTGATGAATGAAGATGCCTTTGCCTCAGAGGCTGCCAATCTGGCACCTTTCACCGGCACTGGAGTCGCTTAAATACACATTTTTGAGGTTAATTAAATGACCTTGGATCCTGCAGCCAGCTGGCCAGGCATTAAGGCAGCACAATTGCACGCTGAGCTACCCAGGCGAAGCAGCAGACCTGTGGGGGCCCAGAGGATGGGCATGCTGGGCCTGGTACCTGAAGCAGGGACACTTTGGGTGGCCTGGTGCCCCCAGGCTCTGCCACATCCCCATGACTGAGTTCCCCTGGAATAACGCGACGGTTTCATCCCCAGTTCATGAACATCATTCTAATTGCCCACCACTCAGTTGGCTAGTAAAGTTCCTTACTGCAGCTGGGGCAGCTCTCTCCACCTCCTAGGACATCCCACAACCCGGCAGTCCTAGGATGGGGCACACAAGGCAGCAGGGGGTTGGGGAAGCTTGCTGGAGCTGCATTATTCTCTCCCAATACTTAGTGACCCAACTCCTCTGCTCTGACAGAGCTACCCAACGTCCGCTATCTGGATCCTCCCTCTACCAGGCCCCATGGCATGGAAATGTCTTGGCATTGGAGCACAGAAGTGGAGGTGCCTTCTTAAGAATCGCTGGGCTGCAAAGGATGCTAATATATGGGCTTTGGTTTGATCCAGGCATTAAAATGAATCCCCTGCAGTTGCTACTTCCATTTTTCTCTGGCTTGCATTCCCCGGGGCCTATGGGAATATGAGAGTTTAAGTTTTGAAAAAGACACTCAAATTCCAGCCCAGGGAGATATAGCCTTCCGCTGAGATGGCAATCAGGAGGAAATACACAGCATCTTTCGTTGATCCTGATAGCTGAAAACCAGATGAGTTCCCAGGCGGATAAAGACAATGGAAGTGAATGGAAACGATACCTCTGCAGCTTATGCTCCAGGGAAATTAGAAGAAGCGATGCAAGGCTAGTTGGGCTTCAGCGCTTCTCCTCCTTCACCCCCTAACCAACCTTCGACGGCAAGGCTGGATGAGTCAGAACACCGGCCAACCACGTGGAATCTGGCTGGGTGCCCCATCTCGGCTCCAGCAGATGGGAAGGGGGCACCACTGGCTCAGGCCACCGAAGTGAAGGAGGACCAGAGTGAGAGAGGAAAAGGGCCCATGATCCCATCCCAGGTGGGTCAGATCAGGAGACATCCTCCTTCTAATGATCTCATAGACTCGTAGACTTTAAGGTCAGAAGGGGCCATTATGATCATCTAGTCTGACCTCCTGCACAATGCAGGCCACAGAATCTCACCCACCCACCTTACCCGAAAACATAGGGTGAACAAGAGTTGCACTGTGCACTGACCTCCCTACTCACCTACCAGGACTCCCCGGGGCTGTAGGGGTGACCACCCCTTTAAGATGGAGTCCCCCCTCCCCAGCACACACACACACCAGTTGACATCCAGCAGCTGAGGTCCAGCATCCAGGCCTGAGGCACTTTCTGATCCAGGGGTCGGGGGAGAATTCCAGCCGGGCGTTCAGGGTTTCTTGCGGGGACGATAAGGAGGTATGTTACTGGGTGCTTAGTCTTGTAAGCGTGGTTCTTTCTAATCACTGTCTGGGCAGGTTACCTAGTGGAGCTCTCTGTACCCCTATGCTTGCGTCCCCCTGGGGAGGTGTTGTAGACTCCCTGTCTCAGTGAATGGAGCTCCCCTGTCGGCACAGGGAAGTCTGCCCCATATTCGTGGAAACTGCTCTGTGCTCCCTCCAGGGGGTGAAGTCTGTTGGCAGATCCCAGTCCCCTATCTGTGGGCATCCCCCAGGGGTATTGGTCTCTGGTTGGGATTTGCAAAGGCACCTAAGGGACTTACAGGCAAAATCCCATTGAATGTTGTGTCTAACTCCCTTAGGCTGCCACTTGTCTGTTTGCTGGATAGCTGTGGGCATTCCCTGGGGTGCCAGGCTGTTTGCTTCCTGTCGGCGAATGCAGCTGTGGGCAGCCCCTCGGGGCTTGCTGTCTTTTTGCAGAGGCAGATGCTGCAGGCTGCTCCTCCTTTCATCAGCTGGTTCAGCATTGGCCCGTTTGCCAGACTCGATGCCGCCTGCCGGAATGGAAGGCGGCGGTGCAGGACTTACTCTGTGTGCGTTTCCCCAAGGTCTGATGTCTAGGTACTCGCAGGGCTTCGGCCGTAATGTAGGCGCAATAGCGCCGCTGCTTTCAGAGGAGTCGTTTTGGGGTGCGTGGGTCTGGGTGAGGAATCTAGCCATGGGAGGGGGAGTGGCAGAGCAGTTCGTTCCGAAGGCAGCCAGGCGCGGGGCCATTCCTGCCTCTTGCAGGAGCCTATTCCACTGCCAGGGTCCGGCTGCTGGGAAAATCCTGCCTGCTAAGCACTCACTCAGCCCTGGTCTTAATCGTATTCATCATGATTAAGTCCTGAAATTGGCCAAAGACAAGGAAAAAGTTGCCAATTAGACCTTTTATTTCTGCCATTCGTCTTCCTTTCAGGGGCTTAGCAAGAGAGACACTTACAAGAAGATGAAGAAGGACTTAAATGCACCAAAATGACTTACAAAATGTTTAAATAAGACTTAAATCAGCCTTTCCTCTTTACCCAGCTTTCCAGCACAACGGAAAGTGAGGATGATTTACAGCCAGGGACCTGGCTGGAGCCTCTAGTTTGCATGGGCTCTGCTTGTAAGTGGAGCGCGCAGGGGGGCAGGGTTCCATGTCGAGTGAAGGTTAATGACAGTGCTTCAGGAAAATGATAGAGCATAATCCCCTCGCAATACGTTTTGTCTTGGCCGTAAGTTTCCTGGCAGTGGAGCGAAGGGATCAGTGCCCTCCTTTATGATGACATGTTCTTCTTTCAGTCGCAGCTTTGCTGCTGTGGTACCATGGATTCCTGCGGGCATGGCCAGCTATTGCTGCTTCCCAACCCAGCCACGAGGCTTCCTGTGCAGGATGCACTTTAAAGACCCCTCTGGGCTGTAGATTTCATGCCCCGGGGAGGAAGGAGTGGGGTTCTACCAGCGTCATCGCTGCTTGCTCATGTTCTAACAGGGCCTCGGCTTACCCAGCGTTATCAGCACTGTAGCATGATCCTAGGATCCAGTTTAATCAGGCTTTGTCCCAACCACAGACAGAATGTCTCTCCTCGGGTCATCTGAAATAGACAAGGCCTTGGGAGTTGGGGGTAAGGATCAGAGGGCTTTTGAGAGCCACAGTCCCGGCGTGGGATGAAAGTGAGACATCCGGGGAGGGTGACAGAAACGAGAGGGGAATGAAGTAGGGTCCCAGTAGCAGCTGTTCTCACCCTGCCTTCCACCCCAGTGTGTACTGAGCCCCCAAAATACAGGGTCCGTGGACACTCCTGCTCAGCATCTGAACTACCAGCAGTGGCTGTGGGGTGGCTTGCCAGTGCAGGGAAGTACAGTTTTGATTCTTGGGCTTTGATTGGGTCAAACTATCGTTATTTGCTTCCTTGCTTAATGAAATTGACTTTAAAGGGCAAATTTCTAGCCAGGCTCTCCACCCCAAGCCAGTATTGTTGGGGTCCGATTCTGCCGCTCATGTTGAGAAGCATTTAGTGACATGAGCATTCCCCATGACTTCAATGACTGAGTGCCACTCCAGGGGAGTGAGGGCTCCAGAACTGCAGCGCTGCCAACGCTCACCATTTTGTCATGCTCTCATGATAGTTGGTGTTTTTTCTTAAGGTCCCAGCTCCGGGAGTCAGGTGAATACCCTCAGACGCTCAGCTTTCATTATAAAAAAAAATAATAACATGGTTCTAGCCCTTAGGGTTGCAGAGCTAAGCCTGAAAATGTGACCCCCCCCCAAAGGCTCAAAAGCCAGAAGGCAAATAAAAAGAACCCCAAATGTGTGAGGTTTTAAAAATCCCATGACTTTGCGGGAGATGGAGACATGCTTTTTCAATACTCGGGGTTGGCGATACTGGAACTTGGGCCTTAAGCTTTGACAGCTGTGAGGGGAAATAATTTTAATAATAATCCTTAGCTGCTCTAGCATGTTCCAGCTGTAGATCTCAAAGTACTTCAGAAAGGAGGTCAGGATCATCACCCCCGTTTTACAGATGGGGAAACTGAGGCACAGAATGTGGACATGGCTTGCGCACGGTCACCCAGCAGGCCCGTGGCAGAGCTGGGAATAGACTTCAGGTCTCCTGAGTCCCAATCCAGTGCACTGTTTATTAGGCCACACTGTCTCCTAAAACTGAGGTGGGGTTGTGTGTGGGCGCAGGGGTCTGCACACAAGGCTGCAGGGATAGGAGCTGTGCTTCTGTCGTTTAAGCCTGGCTCCCCTGGAGCCTCAGGGTCTGCCTAGACTGCAGTCACTGGGTGTGATTAAAGCTAGATCGGGTCTGCCAGCTCCTGCTGTCATCACAGCCTGGGCCTGCAGTGTAGACATATCCTCTGCCTCCCTTCCGTGGAATGCTGCAGAGGTACACCTTGGAGCCAGCCCCCATGCTGGCGCTTTCCTGAACACAGATGGCAACGACCTGAGCCCCAGTCCTGCGCGCTCGCTGCTGTTGCAGCTACCAGGTACCTCAGCCTCCACCCCTGCCACGAGCGGCAGAAATAAGACAAAAGAGGAACTTGCGGAGGACTTAAAAATTACAGCAGGGTAGATGATTATGCAAACACCTAAGAGGCTTCCGCAACGTTCCCTGCATCCATAAGCACACAGGACAGCTAGCCGGAGCTTGAGTGGGGGCGAGAAAATGGGATTTTACAATATAAATTCATATTCTGTTTTTTATTGAAGCAGCACAGGCTTACGGCTCTCTGCTTCCCTCGCCTCCCGGGGAGCAACAGCGACTGACTTGACATTTGCCTGCCAGGCAGCCTGAAAGACTTTAGGCCAGATCAACAGCTGGTGCAAATCGACCTCTCTTCATTGGAGTCAATGGAAGGAAGCCAATTTACCCCAGCTCAGGATCCATCCCTGATCCTTCAATCTTAGCGGCAATTGAATAAACCAAGCTTGGATGCCACAGCCCAAGCGCTGACCTCTGTCCCTCGGCCCCTCTTTCCTTTTCAATATTAAAACGGTGATGAGAGGAATTTGCTGAAAGATTTAACGCTTAAAGCCTGAAAAAATTCTTCCATTACATCCATAATAACCAGTTTTCCCATCGTTCTTCTCCAGTAATAAAACAAGGGAGCCCCACAAATATGCCAGCGGCCAATTCCCTAGCCACAGAGGTTCATCAGTAACCAGAGGAGTGAAACTAGAGAGAATAAATCTTGTTTGGAAATTAATGTAGCTCAGGAAATAAAAAAAAAAAGAGGGGGGAATATGTCCATTTACTTATTTCAACTTCTTGTTGCAAAGCTTCATAAGTGAATAAATCCAAAATACATTTAAAGAGAGGACTTGGGGAGAAAGCACAATAAATGCAATTCCATCGTCCTAAATGAAGACAAAGGTTTCAAAGCAATATTAAATTCAGTCCCTGCAGACTCATTTCATTTCAGCTCTGTATTGCCACACAATCAAGTTTCACAGCATGGCCAAGCGCCGTTTTCCACCTCCCCCAAAGCCACTCATATGCACAAATTCATTTTTTCCTCCCCGATCCCAAGTGCCGCTTGGCATATTCATTTTCACAGGTTGTCCTTCCGCCGGCTCGCGCTGGCTGACCTCGGTAACTTTGTTTTAAATAACAGATTCCTCGGCTCTGTGAAAGGAACTTGGGAACAAACCGCAGTCTACTTTCTCTTTCCAAAAGATTCCGTGTCCATAATTGTCTTTCTGCCTTGATGCCTGTTGTTAACCTTCCTCCGCCAGGAGCCACAAGCAGTGACCCTGCTTTTTCCAATCCCCCCCAGCTTTGTGGCCAGATAAAAAACTCTATTGACATTTCAGAGGCACTTTATTCCCCTCTGCTCACTGCCTCAGCACGTTTAATTGCCCAGATGAGTCAACTGCAGGTGAAGTTTTACTCTCTGCGCTAACGGCAAGGCTTGGGCGGGGGGCAAGGCTGGTTGGCTTGCGGTGAAGGCACCAGCCTGACTCTGAAGAGAACCACATTCAAGTCCCTGCTCTGCCACAGGTTTCTGGCATGACCCTGGGCAAGTCACCCGGCCTCTCTGTGCCTTGGCTCCCCATCTGTTAAATGGGGACAAAACTCTTTATTTACAGCACAGAGGATGCTGGAAGATGAATCCATGAATGAGTACGAGGTGCTGAGCTCTTGTGATTATCTTGCTAGCTGAATATCTCAAAATGGAACTTCCCTGCTCAAAATGACCAACCCTGTCATATTTATTGTTATTACAGCAGCTCCCAGAGGCTGCAATGAGGGAGCGAGGCCCCATGGGGCTAGGTGCTGTACGCAGACGCATCGAAAAGATGGTCCTTGTGCTGAAGCGCTTGCAGTCCAACCGCTCACATCAGCCTCACGCACTGGATACTGATAGCAGCCCAATGGCCCCCGGGGAACAGGGACACATTTAAAAACCATCACTTAAGTGAAACATTTGCATTGAGATTGTGCAACATTCACCTGGGTCCAGGTTTGGTTACAAACTCAGCCTGGGCTTGTAGGAAGCTTGAATCAATCTCAAGAGCCTGGCGGGTACAGAGAGGCCCAGACCTGCCCACCAGGACTGACCGCCCATCCCCACTACTCAGCTTTGGGATCAACTCCAGATCTAAGCCTCACAATTCAGCCCTCTGGTCACCTCTAGAATGCACCAGGCAGGAAGACTGACCTTCTTTTGGGACGCCCTGTTCTGGAGCTGATTCCGGGCGCAGGCAGGGGGAGGTGGGTCCATCTCTGCCTTCAGATGTCGTGGCGATTTGCCCTGGAACCAGGTTTCATTTGTCATTTCAGCAGGAACCTCGGCAGTTGTGACTTTGACCCTCCCCGGGCGTCAAAGTGAAACCCTGAAACTCAAAGAGAAGCTTAGGGGGCAAACAGGCAGTAAATGATCATTCCCTGCCCCAAGGAGCTTGCAGGGTGACGGGTCACATCGACTGAAACTGAAACCCCTGCACAGGGAAACCACTCCAAGGCATCAGGCTACCAGGGCACAGTCATGGCTGCTTGTCTGCCAAGGGAATTTCTCCTTCCCCTCCCAGGTTTAAGCATGGTAAGAAGCTATGTCCTTGCCAGACCAACGCATGTTCGCTGCTTCTCTGCCTGTCCCTGAACTGTGTCCCCCAGCAGCAGTGTCTTCTCTGCATGGGGATTTCAGACCAGAGCTGCAGGAGGATTCTGCACTGCAATCAGAGGTGTGGCTGCAACTCGGTTAGATAGACCTGCTCTAGCTTTAATTGAGCTAGTAGGGCTGTAAATAGCAGTGAAGGGGTGGCCGTATGGGCTTAAGCTTGGGCTATACAAGTTCCCCTGGGTGTATATTCCCATTGCTCGGCTGCACCAGGGTCCATGCTCCCGCACCTTCACTGCTACTTTCAGCCATGCTGGCTAGGGAGTCCAGCCCCTGCTGCCATCACACCGCTGATTGCCGTGTAGATGGGCCCTCAGAGAGACGAGCTCAGCACAGCAGACGTGCAGGGAGGGATGAAGAGCCGAGCTGTTGGGTTTTTTTAAACACAGGCAGTGGTGCAAGTAGATTTTAACTCTTACGGGTAGAATGGGTAACTCGTGGGGGGGCACCAGCTAAAGGGGGGGCATGTGACCTCACCACATGACCCCCGCCATGTGACTCTGCCTGCCCTCCAGCCCAGGGCCCCTGTGCTCCCCCACTCCAATCCCCATATAGGGTTGCCAACTCTCCAGGATTGGCCTGGAGTCTCCAGGAATTAAAGATTAATCTTTAAGTAAAGATTATGTCATGTGATGAAAGCTCCAGGAATACAGCCAACCAAAATTGGCAACCCTATCCTCATCCCATATTACGTGGCTGGGGGAAATGGGGGCTCAGTCCTCCCACTGTGCCGGATACCGTTTCAGCAGATACCGGGCGGCCGCACGCCAGCAGCTCCTCCGGTGTGGCTGTCCTGCCCCCCAGCCCTGTCCTCTGGCGGGGCCGTACCGCCCCCGGACAGGAGATGCAGTTGTGTGGAAGGGCTGCGGGGGGGTGCAGCTGTGCCGGAGGAGCTGCTAGTGTGGGGCTGCCTGGCAGCCCCATGTTCTGCTCCTTTCGCCGCTGCGGTTCCAGGGAGAGCCCTGCGGTGCTCAGCGGATACCAGATCTGTCTTTCGGGTACAGCGTCCCATCAATAACTATCGTCATGGTGCAGCGTCCCTGACCGTACCGGTTTACTCGCACCACTGAACACAGGGCAGGAGGAGAGAAGGGAAAGATGGG
Organism: Mauremys reevesii; assembly: GCF_016161935.1. Lineage (NCBI taxonomy): Eukaryota > Metazoa > Chordata > Testudines > Geoemydidae > Mauremys > Mauremys reevesii. The sequence continues at coordinate 4,735,987 of NC_052643.1, forward strand.
GGGCGGGAGGGAAGCAGAAGGAATGAGAGAGACCAGATTGAAGCAGGGAGAAAGAACAAGCCACCAGGGCCGGCTCCAGACCCCAGCGCGCCAAGTGCGCGCTTGGGGCGGCATTTTGCCGGCAGGGCGGCAGGCGGCTCCGGCGGACCTTCCGCAGTCATGCCTGCGGGAGGTCCACCGGAGCCGCGGGACCAGCGAACCCTCCGCAGGCATGACTGCGGAAGGTCCGCCGGAGCTGCCTGCTGCCCTTCCAGCGCACCCTCCGCAGGCACGTCTGCAAGAGGTCCCCCGGAGCCGCGGGATCGGCAGCACGCCCCCTGCGGCATGCCGCCCTGCTTGGGGCAGCCAAATTCCTAGAGCCGCCCCTGCAAGCCACCAGACCAGAGCTGGGGCTGCCAGGTGGAGGATACAGACCCCACACTGAGTCTGAATAGGCTGAAGGACAATACTGGGCCAAGGTAGCCCTGCCCCATAGGCCTGCCCTGAATGCTGCAGCTGGAGGCGCAGGTTCAAAGGAGCTCAGAAGCCCAGCAACGGGCCGGTGGACAGATTGCAGGAGAGAGGGAGCTTTCGCCAAGAAGCCACACCCAGGATGGAGCCTGAGAGGGGACCCGCGGGCCCCCAGGCGGAGCCTTCTCCAGCCACCCCACTTTGAGACCCAGCAGGTCGTGCAGCCCACTGCTCCTCTGGACTTTGTGGAGCTAACGACTGTTTGGACTAGAGGGGCCACACCCCAAACTGAAGGAGATTATAGATAGGAAGTAGCCCAGGGCAGGGGTGCTGGAACTAGGGGAGCTGCTGCACCCCATGGCTTGAAGTGGTTTCCCTCATATGCAGGGTTTACAGTTTGGTTCAATGGCTCTCAACCCCCCACCCCACTGTACAAATTGTTCCAATGCCGCTGGCCCAGGGTGGCAGATTTAGGCTTTCTATGGGGAGGAACCTGCTGTGTGATTTCCCACTGGGACCGGGGCTGGGATCTGGTGGGGAGGGAGGGCCTGGATTCCCCTCTCACACCCCACTTAAGGGCAAAAACCCAGTAATGGGGGGGACGCCCAAACCGTTCTGGCATAGGGTCAGGAACCAGGCTCTGTCACTGCCCCCAACACAGAGCCATGGGATTGGAGGCCAGGTGCACTAACCATTAGACCATCCAGCCCACCAAGCAACGTATCACATGCTGGGAAATTGGGTTGCCACCTTTTGTCCAATCAGAGGCAGGCGAGACAAGGCGAGCCCTCCCCCACAGCCTGACATTGAACAACAAGAACGTTTGAAAAAGTCCCTGCCGTGGTCTCTGCTGCCCCAGTTTCAAGGAGGAAACTTTACCCCATAACTTTGCATGGCTTGGTGCACACTCCCATCAGACTGATCTGAACAGCAAGTAGGTCAGGCCCCAAACTTAAAGTACTATATAATTCTGCATAGCAAGGAAAAGCCAAGATCCCCCATGCTGTGCCCCAAACAGTAAAGCTTCCGGCCGAAGGATTTAGCTGGCCTGTTCGGTGACAATGTGTGAGGTAGAATCCCCAGCTGCCTTAGCGCTTCAGAGTCATCCGAAGTCAACAAAATATTCGCTAGGCAGCTAGGACGCAGCTGACTCATCAGGAGCCGAACCAATGGGTCTTCCTTAATTCCAGATGCAGCCGCTTTCCTGACCCGAGTTTCTCAGCTGCTGTGGGTTCCACTTGGGTCACATTTTTAAAAAGTCCCACGGTGAGCAGCAGAACACAGTTCCTAAGTACGGAGCCAGATCCAATGGTTACAGGGCTGACACTGGCCATGCTGCAGAGAGCAAAAATGAAATTCCTTCCCCGCAAATAGATTCTGCCACTGGAGTGTAGCCACTGGGGACAGGTCAGTGACTAGGTCGCCTGCTGAAATCAATAGACTAGAAACACCAGCACATACCCCCGCAATCTTTATTATCCTCTGGTTGTTATCTGGATGGATTCTCTTCTTTTCTAGCCCTGAGCTCAGCAATCCTCAGAGCCAGGATTTTATGTTTGGGGCTGCTTCTTAAACTGGCGTCATGTTTTTTTCATTCCTTATTTATAGACAGCTGACATGGGCCCCAAATCATCATAATGTCATCTGGTTATCTGGCAGCTTTCGCGCCAAAGCACTTTATAAGCTGTGTAGGTAGAGGCATCGCTTCACCCGCCAGTGCAGTGCGATCATCTCTGGAGGAGAAAGTTAATTGGCAACTGTTGAACAGCAAACGCTGCACAACTGTTTTGGACAGCGCAGAAAAAAGAGTCCAGCGTCCAGCTGAAGCAGTAGAGGGAGGGGGAATTTAGATGAAAAGGGTGTAACTGTCGGAAGTGGAAATTGGCCAGGACATCAAGATTAGGCAGTGGAGGATTAACAAATTTGCCGCCCCTAAGCCCACAAAAAATTACCACCCTCCCCCCCCACCCCAGCTCACCTCCGCTCCCTCGCGGCAAGCCTGGGAGGGAGTTGTGGCACGCTCGGGGGATGGCGGAGGTGGAGTGATGGTGAGCTGGGGCAGGAAGCAGTTCCCTGCTCCCCCCAAAGAGTTACTCCCTGCGCCCGCCGGCCCCAGGTCACCTCCGCTATCCCCCGAACGCGCTGATACGCGCTTCTCCCTTCTCCCTCCCTCGCTCCCAGCCTTTTTGCGTGGGAGGGAAGGGGGAGAAGGGGAGTTGCGGCGCACTTGGGGGATGGCAGCGGTGGAGCGGACGTGAGCTGGGGTTACTCCCCGCGCCCACGGGCCCCAGCTCATCTCTGCTCTGCCTCCTCCGATTGCACTGCTACTCGCTTTTCCCTCCCTCCCAGTGCTTTCGCGCGGCAAGTCTGGGAGGAAGGAGGGAAGCGCGGCGCGCCTGGGGGAGGCGGCAGGCCGGGGATTTGGGGAAGGGGCAGAGTTGGGGAGGGGGTGTGAGCAAATTTGCCACCCTAGGCCTAGGCCTTGTTGGCCTAGGTGATAATAGGCCACTGAGGTTAGGCCTCCCAAAGTACAATGGGTTGACTAACAACCAGAACTGGTCAGGACTTTCGCTTCTCATTGACAAGAGCCTCCAGGTGCTGAGTGCCCCCTTCCCCTCGAACGCAGGGTTAGTATTGCAGGTGTGGATGGAAGAAAGCCACCTGCTAAAGCCCAATCGACAAGTTCTGCAGTACGTGGGGTTTCTTTTAGGGGCATCTACCCTCCTCGTGGCCAAGCCTGACTCCGCTTAGCTTGTGGGAGATGCTGAGAGAGTCGTCACAAGTGGTGGAGCTACGGGAGGATGAGGTTGTGATCCCGATGAGCTCATATTGCACTTGGGTTCTTTTACCGTTAAGCTAGACGCAGCAGTTCTCAAACTGTGGGTCGGAACCCCAAAGTGGGTCACGACCCCGTTTTCAGGGGTCGCCAGAGCTGGCGTTAGACTTGCTGGGACCTGAGGGCTTCAGCAGGCTCAGGCTTGAGTCTCCCCTCCTGGAGACGTGGAGTCATTTTTGTTGTTAGAAGAGAGTCATTGTGAAATGGAGTTTGGTGCCGGGAGCAATGAGCCACTAACTAGAAATGGGCCCAAATCTCAAAGATCTGATCTTCTCCACTCTGAAGATGCACTGAGTCAGGGGCTTTTGGTCACTGTTGGCTACAGCTGGGTGAAAGTTTTCAACAGCACCTTTTTCTTGGCCAAAATAATGCAGATTTGGTGACACCCAAATGTTTCACGAATTCGCATCAATTTCACCAGACGTTTTTGATTTAAAAAAAAATTTCCAAAAGTATCAAAACGTTTTGATTTTTCAATTTGAATTGAGGTTTTTCGTTTTGAAATTTCCTTTGATTTTTATTTTAGAAAATGGAAAAATATTTGTAAAAATGCCCACAATGGAAATGAAAACATGTTGTGTCTGGTCAAACCAAATGACCCAAAACATTTTTTTTTTTTTTTAACTTTTCAAGTTGTTGAAAATGTTGAACAAATTTGTTTTCGGTTTGATCTGAAACACATCCTCTCCCCAGCCCATTTTTCAGAATTGCCAATAAACAGAAAAAGCTTGTTTTTTTCACTCAAATCTAATACTGACCTAGGCTAGCGTTGAACTAGCCGCAGAATAAACTGTAGTTCTCAATACCATGCCTGAGCCAGGCTGTCTGCAGCAAACATTTGTTAACTTTTTAGTCTTCATTGTTTCCCCCACTATCCAGGCACATTTGAAAAGCAATCCCCTTATCCATCACCACCCTCTTTGGATGCTGGGTCTTCATGATTAACATACCACGCACCAGAATCGGTGGTGCACAGGCTCACGGAGACAGAAGCAAACCAAGACGAAACAGGCAGTCATGGTGGGGGGAGTAAGACAAGGCATAAACAGCAAAGAATGATGTCCTGGGAAGACTGACATGGGTAATAAGAAGGATTCCGAGTTCTGAGAAATTGCATTAACCAATCAAGTAGTGAATTAGCTATTTGGAGAGGAAAAAAATCAATGGGCCCTGATCCTAAGTGGTGCATTAATGCATTAGCAGCAGTTCTGCGGAAGGATGGTATGCAGCAGTGGCTGCCTAATGTGATTTCAAGAGGCTGTGGCGACCAGCCAGCAGGCGCTAGAATTATCGTCTGTCCTTTCCACTCCTTTTCCTTTATCTTTCCAATCTCCTTGTCGGCTTCTGAATTTTAAGTCATTCAACTGTTGCAAAGACAACATGGAAAGGTGGAGAACACGGCCGTGATGGAGTCCAATCCACACAGAATCTTCAGAGGAATCTTTCACGCGGCGGTGCACACGGCACTCCATATTAGTGTTATTAAAGGAACGCATAGAGAGGCTCCTATTGAGATCAGGGCCCTGTACTGCTGTACATACACACAGCAGGGGATGGTGCATGCCCCAAAGAACTCACAATCTAAATAGACAAGACAGACAAATAGTGGGCGGGGGGGGAGGAGGAAGTATTCGTATTCCCAGGCTACTTATAGGGAAACTGAGGCACACGGTAGCTCGAGCGACTTGCCCAAGGAGTTTCTCGCAGAGCCAGGAACTGAATCCAGATCTCTTAAGCCCTATTCCAGTGCTAGAGGCCTTGTTTACACATGAATGTTTTACATAAGTATCAATTTAAACCTATTACGTTAAACTGGTGCAACCCCCTGCATGGATTAAACACTCGTATTTGTATTTGAAAGTGGCTTTGTTGGTTTAGCTTAAATAAATTGGGGCAGGTCTGTACTACCAAGTTTTCCTGGCATTGCTCTGTCAGTTAGGGATGTGAAAAAACACCCCACCACCAATCAACACAGTAATGCTGCCAATTGCCGTAGTTCTTCTGCTGGCATAAACATGGCTATACTGGGTCAGACCAAAGGTCCATCTAGCCCAGTGTCCTGTCTTCCAACAGTGGCCAATGCCAAAAGCCCCGAAGGGAATGAACAGAACAGGGAATCATCAAGTGATCCATCCCCTGTCGCCCATTCCCAGCTTCTGGCAAACAAAGCCTAGGAGGGATTAAAGCAGGCTGGAGGGATCCTGTGCAGAACCCGGCCAATCAGAGAAGGGCAGAAAGGCAGCCAATCAGAGCCAGGCTGGGCCCTATATAAAGGCTGCACAGCAGAGGAGATGGCAGTCTCCCCCTGACAAGCAAGGGAGGAGGACTGGCTCCCAGGGATAGCACCTTAGCTAGACCGGCGCTGGGCAGGCTCAGGGGAGCAGAGGGAAAGCTCCAGCCTGATCCCTGCCAGGCTGAGACCCCTGAAAGAAAGGGCCGAGAAGGTGCAAGGGCCAAAGGGAAATGGCCCAGGGAGTGTGAGCAGTAGAGGGGGAGAGAAGGAGGGCAGGTCATGGCTGCTGCTAGAGGGTCCCTGAGCCAGGACCCAGAGTGGTGGGCAGGTCTGGGTCCATCCCACCCCTACACTGCAGCTGGCCGTGGAGGAGAGCGGCCCGATACAGACTGTGGCTGGCCCCTGAGGCAAAGCCCTAGACTCTGGGGCTGCAGTTGGCCACGAGGGCAGGTGCAGAGTGAGGACTGTGGATACCCCCGGAAGGGGGGAGAACCGAGTGGGGCGCAGCCGGAGGGCTCTGTCCAGAAGAGGAGGCCATAAGCCAGGGAGCACCGCGGGTCCCAGGCAGCACAGCAGAGCAGACAACAGGTGAGCCACCACCTGCAGAGGGCGCTCCACAGCTGGACAGAGCTAATTCCCAGAGCGACTGGCAGGAGGCGCTGCGGTGGTGAGTCTGTGCTCTGTTACACTAGGAACACCGTCTCTCTCGCTTGGGGACGTGATTTAACTATGCCTTCGAAAGAACTCCTTTTGTCAGTGTAAATTGTGTCTCCGTCGGGGGCTGTGCTGGCAGAGCTCCGCTGGTATAGCTATGCTAGCCAAGTAGTTGTAGTGTAGAAACTCTCAATCCCAAAGAAAAACCCTTGGGATTGGGATTAAGAGGGTCCACTTGCATTGATTCATCTGTATTGGTTTAAAAAACAATTTAATTTAAACTGGCACAATTTCCCCGTGCAGACAGGCCTTAACTCCAAGACCATTCTTTCTCTTTTCCTAACGATCATAGCAGAGAAGGGGCATTGCTCCTTACATGTAACCTGTGCAGTGTTGGTGAAAACAAAGCGGGGAGGCAGTATTGTCTATTCGTTAGATCAGGGAATCGACTGGGAGGAGTTAAGAGACCTGGCTTCTCTTCTCGCTTTCCTCGCTGTGTGACTGGGAGCACGTTAAACCTTCTGTGATGTATTAAAGTACTTGCTATGTATGTGTGACCAACGACCTTTGCTGGATTATGCCATGAGACGTTCTACCATTACACTGAAAAAAGAGTCTGTACTGGCAGTAAGAGCCTGTGTTTCTGCAATGGAAGACGTATCTAGGGCTGTCACCCGATGGGTGTACAGGCACCATTTTTTCAGCTACAGCGGATGGGAAAGTGGTGGCACTCCACTTGGAGCCTCCACTGTCAGGGGCTGTTAAACCGATGTCCCTCCCAGTGTAATGCTGACTAAGCAGTGTTGGAGAACATCTTTATGGCATGGGCTAGAAAGCGCAAAAGGCACAGCGGTGAGGCAAAGCAAGCCCACGGGCCGACTCCTGAGTTACAGCCATCTCTGGAGCAGTGAGGCATGCCGGAGCAGCTGGGTGTGGATTCTCAAAACAGCCAGGAGCCTTTTTATCTGTAACAGAAAGCACCTGACCACAGGGCACAGTATGCGACTGCATTCAAATCCCCTTTTAAGGGAGAAATAAGACTTTAGTTCTCAGACAATACTTGATTTTAATGATGCCAGGACAGAGGCAACAGACTATCAGTGGAAATTCCAGTAGAAAACTTCCTCTGGCCTCTGATTTCCACTAGTCTCTATTGATTTCTTCTGTCCCCTTCAGTAGAAGGACCAATAATCCCAGGAGCCAGTAGCCCGGTAGACCCGTTGCTCTATTCCAAAGCCCAGTTGACCCATTGGGACTAGCAGAACTGGAATTTCCACTGGGCCTGGGTTGTTTGAGGAGTGTTTCGACAGGAACAGCCAGCGGCTGCCCTGAGATGGAGATGGCGGCCACAAGCACCGTAGCTCTGAGAAGGAGCGGCTCCAAGATGGCCACCGCAGCAGACAGATCAGCTTTGAGAAGTGGATTCAAGATGGCGGCAGCAGACGCGGTTGCTCAGTCTCTCTGGGGAGGAATGATTCCAAGGTGCGAGTCGCTCTGAACAGGGGTAGTTCCCAGAAGGCGACTGGAGGCAAATTGGCTCAGCCCTGGGCGCTGTGCCGAAAAATAGTCCAATGTGGGAGCCGTGGCAGTTTTCCTCTTGCCTGTCTAGATTAGAAAAATTCTTGTGCTTTGAATAAAGATTTATTCAAATGCACAGAAGGCAACATTCAGAGCCACCTTTCACTTTTCCCTGTATTTTTTTAATACATCCTTGGAACAAGGAAGTAGATGGAAGCCAAAGAGAGCTTAAAATAAACATTGAAAGGAAAGAGTGTGAATCAGCCAAAATCCCATGGCTTGAATATACTCTGCCACTTTGACCCTCTGTGGCCTGCTTCCACAGCTCGAGACGGGCATTTTGTCAGCTTTAGGGCCGCTGCTCTCCACTCTGGTTTCAATTTCTTTTCCCATGTCAGGACATATTATTAAAAAAACAATTGCCTTAAAACATTTCTCCGTGTTAATTTAGAACAATGGGTCATTCACCTAAGTAATGCAGTGCTAATCACACAATTACTCCGTGCTGTATTATATTTTAAAAAAAATACTTGAAATCCAAAACAATATCTTGTAAAGAATTAATTTGGTTTGACTCAGGCACAGTAATTCTTCTCTCTCTGTTTTTTTTTTTTTTCCTCATGTCGAAACCAGAGCTGGCTAAGAGTAGTTCAAGTAATTCTGAAGTAATCAATCTTTTTTTATTAAGATGAGCTCAAAGGACATTCAAGGCCAAGGATGGAAAAGGGAGACACAGGGCCAAATTTGCCCCTGGTGTAACTTCTTGCTGGATGACAGTAGGCTCTATGACCGCAGGCAGCAGGCACGCCCCCTGAAATTTTTCACATGGTGTGTACAACTGAACTGTTCTCATTTCAGGAGTTGCAGCACCACTCGGGTTTGGCCTGGCAGCCACTTTGACAAAGGACCCCCAGGCCAAACCTGGGTGGCACCCTCCTCCCGTGCACCAGGTCACAATGCCACTTGGTTTGGAAGACCTCTCAAAGAGGGGTGCAGGGCAAACTGCCACTTCTCCCTCCTTTACCTGGTCCCCAAGGTAGCCCTGCCCCTGCTAAAGGTACACACCATGCATAACATGCATACGGCTGCATGGGGTATAGAGTCCATCCTCCTGAGGAAGCGTCACACCCACCCTCCTATTCTAGCTCCACCAGAAGTTACGGGATTGGGGCAGTGTGATGGGATGCATAAACCCCACACTGGCAGTGACAGGGTTAAAGGGAACTGCAGAACCCAATTAACACATTCTGTGGCACCTGGAGGGGAGACAGATAATTAAGGATTTGGCCCAGCTGGGGAGAACCAGACTAGGTGGTTCTGATAATGCAGTTCTCAAACTTTTGTCCTGGTGATCCCATTCACACAGCAAGACTGAGTGTGATTTCCCCCCCCCCCCTATAAATTAAAAACACTTAAAAAATATATTTAGCACCATTATAAATTGCTGGGGGGCAAAGCAGGGTTTGGGGTGGAGGCTGACAGCTTGTGACCCCCTGAGGGCTGGAGAACCCCTGTGATAATGGAAGCAGTGCAGGAAGAGGAGACCCAGGAAGGAGGTAGAAGGAAGTTTCTGGTCTCCGGGAAAGGAGCCAGAGGACGGAGCTTTTACCCTAGGGATCTCTCTGAAGAAAGAAAGTGGGTAGCTGGGGAGAAGGAGACTCCTAATGCAGTCCTAGGAGAAAAGAGACTCCAGAGGAGCAGTCCTGAGGATCTGAAGCTCAAGAGGAGCTGGGGATCCCTGGAAAAAGCCCTGTAAGCGCCTGGGAGAGGAGCAAAGAATCTGTGGAGGATTGAGCCTGGGAAGGATGGAAAAGGTTTGGGGGTTTTTTGGTTCCTTTGAGTTTGGACACTATTATCCTGGAAGGGATGGGGACTTTTAATGTGATCTCGATGGAGGGCCAAAGCACAGCATGGACCTCTGAAATCCAGAGGAGGAGGCAGCACAGGTGCTGCATCGCTGGGTCTTGCTACAAGGAGGCGCTTCGGGATGGGTGAGTCTATGACATGCAGAAATTACTGAATGAAATTCTACTGCTTGTGTTATGGCTGATTGTGATGTCCCCTTCTGGCCTTAAAGTCTCCGAACCCTGGGTCTGAAGGGTCAGTAACTTGGGGGGATTAAGAGGAGTAGGGACTGCGAAGATCCGTTTGTGGTGTGACGCTGAGAGGAGCCACAGAGCTCTTGGCTCTGAGAAACCAGCAAAGTCCTCAGTGTCAGTGATCATCCTGGGCTGATGGAATCCGAAATCAAATCGCTTGAATTTTCTGAAGTGGGCAGCTCAGTTTTCAGGGTGCTCAGCCTGAGACCTTTTAAGGGGCCCGCCTTTCAGAAAGCCCTGAGCACCCATCCTCTGAAAATCAGGCCCCTTTATAAGGCATCCCAAACTGGGCACTCAGAAACCGAGGCTCCTAAACTGCCTAGTCATACTGGAAGAAGTAGGCTGATGGCTTCCAGCCTGTGTCATTGGCAAGGGGGGGCTTTCAGAGCTGTGGTGACTGCCTGAGGCCGCTGCACCTTTCAGGCACAGAGCATTCTCAGCAGGCAGAATTCAAAAGACGCAGTAGCTTCAGCTGGAGTTGGCTGGGAAGCCGTCTGCAGGAGTGAACTGAGGGCTTGTCACTAAGCATGCACTCACTGCGCTCACTTGACTCATGTTTGCTGGCGCTTTTGTTTCTCCTGGTTGTTGGGTTCATCAGTTAAAATCAGTACAGTTAATTAAAAAGGCCTGCTGTGGCTCTGGAGCGGTCACAGAGTCAATGAGGGTCCCTGTTCTTCTGTAAGTGCATCCGGAGGTCTCCTTAAGAGCTGGTGCATCCTGCGTGACTATCGGTGTGGTCTCCTAAGCCTTGGCAGGGGCAGGAGAGGAAGACGCAGCGACGAGACTGAGGAATGATTGAGAGAGGCCAGTCAAAGGCCTTGGTGCCGTCACAATATTTAAAGCCTTCACTAGCAGTCTAGAGGGAGGAGGCCACACCCAGGGGGATTGTTATAACTGTTGTTCATGAGCCCTTTTTGTAGGTTGGCTACAACCATCCGGTTGCCCAGCTGGCTTTGATTTTTCCACAAAGCCCTCCCCAGAGCCCTGGCATTGGCTCGGTTAAAGGAACCCGACATGGATCGGATAGCACCCTTTCCCGCTAGGGCTGGGCGTGCACAGACTATTACTAGGTGTGAATGTGCTGAGGGTGAATTACATTTCAATGTGTTTTTGCACTCGGCCGATAAATCTTTCAGTAGCCTAATTTTGGCATGAGCCATCAGGCTGGGCCTGCGTGACCCAGAAAGGAAAAGTTTTTAAATTATCAAAAAGTCCTGCTTATCTGCGCCCAGAGAGAGTCAAGGGCTCAGTGGTTTATTCAAACCTTCCCCTTCATCGGGGGAGTTGCCTTTGCCCAGTCAGGGAATCGCAACGATACAACGTGACTTATGGGACCAGTCACAACTGACCACAACAGCTTCAAATGTCAAACACGCAATACGGAGAGGGAACTGAAAAGGAGGTGTCAAAATTCAGAGTAATTCTGAATAATGAGGAGATCGGAGAAGACTGCAGTCTGCTCCGGAACACTGTGTGTGAGCAGGAAAAAAAAGCCACTAAATCTGCCAAGTAAATTAGTCCCCCTGAGTTATTTGCTCAGCTGCGCTCAAGAGCATTGTTGTCTCTGGATTATGGCCCCAGAGCTCAGGCTGCTGCAGAATAAAAAGGTGCTTGTGATGCTTAAATGGGACCTGCAAAGGAAGTCCTTAGTTTAGATGCCATTTCAGCCTCCCGGCTCACAGGCTGGCTTGCGACGTCTCAGCCATGGTTGTGGCTTCTTGGGGATTTGATGGAAATTGCTGCAGCACCGGAATGACCTCGGGGATGCACAGTACAGCTGTGGTTTCATACTTTCCCCTTCCCCCAAACTTCCTCACGTCTAGCTGGGATGTCCCCGGCGGTACAGCATTATTGCTATTGCTGCTGTAGTTCTGCTCCCATATGCAACTTTGGACGCGCTAAGCACCTCTCTAAATCCGGCCCTGAGCCTGCATCCCTGGCGGGGGTTTTGCCAAGGACTGCAGGATTGGGACCTGGGTGTGCAAGTGGTTGAAGCCTGGAAGGGGCAGAATTTTATTTAGGCCGCATAAATTCTAGAGCTAGCCTTGATCCCTAGTCTAACACCCAGGATGGTCAGCGCCGTGTCTGACGCACGTGTCTTGGGAAGGGCTGGGCGAGACAGTGGCAGGCAGAACTGCGCTCTGAACTGGGCTCCTGTACCCCAGCAAAGATGTTCCCTGATCTGTATGTGTAAATTCCATCTCTGCCTGCCTCTGGGGAGGAATGGTCATGGCACTTCTGACGAGCTCTGCATGGCTCAGGAGGCAGTGATGGGAGCCCAGTGAGTGGTCAAAACAGGAGGGGGATCTGGGTGGTGAGAGAGCTGATGCAATTCCTACATGTTCAGTCAGCCAGTGATCGGCACTAGTGGCAATAAGTGGCAGCATGGTCTAGTGGGTAGAGAGCTACTGAATTCAGGAGTCTGGGCTTGAGTTCCCAGCTCTGCCACTGACCTGCCGTGTGAACTTGGGCAAGTCACTTCGCCTCTGTCTCGCCTATTTAGGCTCTGTGGGGCAGGGACTGTCTCTAAAGCTGTGTTTTTACAATGCCCGGCACTATTAGGGTGACCAGACAGCAAGTGCGAAAAATCGGGACAGAGTGTGGGGGGTAAGAGGAGCCTATATAAGAAAAAGACCCCAGAATTGGGACTGTCCCTATAAACATTGGGACATCTGGTCACCCTACGCACTATGAAACTTTGATCTTGGCTGGAGCCTCTGGGCGCTACTCCAGTGCAAACAATAACAATGCAAAAAGTTTCTTCCCCTCAAAGTCAGGTTCTTCAGTTCCCAAATGCCTCCTAGTCTAAATATCCCTGTGTAGGCTTAGCGGAGGGAGGAGAGGTATACAAAGCAGTGCAGGATGATGCACTGAAGTTGAAAGGATGAAAGCAGAAATCCCACCCCCCCATTATCCTTGTCACACTAATTCCTGCCCACACCTACAGTGGGTGTTTGTGCTGCAGAATACAGCAGTCAATTATGGGGCTAATTAAAAAATCACCTCCTGTAGGTGTAGCCAATTTTTTAACTTAACGACAAAAATCTTTTGTGCAGGCATCTGCATGTGTTTGCATGAATGTGCTACGGTCTGTAACTCTGCAGCTCTTGCTGCATGTTTGGGGTGGAGGTGTACGCAGTCACATGTGCGTGTTTGTGTTTGTCTGCCTGGCACTTGTATACAAGTGTGTGCACTGGCAAATCCTCTGTGTGCCTCTCTGCATCCTTGCCTGCCTCTGTGTATTTCAGCCTCCTTTTTTTTTAGCAAAACAAGTCCACAAAAGCATTTCCCAGGCTAGTCATCCAGACAGTATTATCTGTGATAGCAAAAACAAAGGATTTAAGCAGATTTGCTAAGCCTGCCTAACAGCAGCAAGAAACTCTGTTGTGTATCTGTCCTGTCCTTGCTCCATTACACAGACTCTTGGGAAGGAAAGTGAAACTGCAGAAGGAAATCTGCAGCTCCTCCTCCCCGACTCTTTCCCTCATTCAACTCCCACTCCAGTCTCCGCCTCAAAGGTTGGTGGGTGCAGAAAGATTCCCTGCTATTGTGGAGAAAATTAACTGGAGACAGATGGAATTATTGCCAGTGATTTCCATGGGGGTGGGAATTGCTGGGGTTGGGGGCTGGGCACTGGGGGTAGCCTGACTCAGAGTTGTGGCAAATTGGCTCCGAATAGCAAGACCTTCATTCTTCTTATCCTGGTACTAGAAAAGGTTCAGAAAAGGGCAACTGAAATGATTAGGGGTTTGGAGAGGGTCCCATACGAGGAAAGATGAAAGAGGCTAGGACTCTTCAGCTTGGAAAAGAGGAGACTAAGGGGGGATATGATAGACATCTATAAAATCATGAGTGATGGGGAGAAAGTGGATAAGGAAAAGTTATTTACTTATTCCCATAATACAAGAACTAGGGGCCACCAAATGAAATTAATAGGCAGCAGGTTTAACACAAATAAAAGGAAGTTCTTCTTCACGCAGCGCACAGTCAACTTGTGGAACTCCTTACCTGAGGAGGTTGTGAAGGCTAGGACTACAACAGCGTTTAAAAGAGAACTGGATAAATTCATGGTGGCTAAGTCCATAAATGGCTATTAGCCAGGATGGGTAAGGAATGGTGTCCCTAGCCTCTGTTTGTCAGAGGGTGGGGATGGACAGCAGGAGAGAGATCACTTGATTATTGCCTGTTAGGTTCACTCCCTCTGGGGCACCTGGCATTGGCCACTGTTGGTAGACAGGATACTGGGCTAGATAGACCTTTGGTCTGACCCAGTACAGCCGTTCTTATGTTCTTCCTATACATGGGGACCACTAAATATGCCACTGAAATGCTACCACCTCTGGGATGGAGCACATCTTTTGGGTAACCATGCACAGCAACACCGCAACAGTTTAGGCCAGGATGTGAAGAATATCTATCTGCTGGGTCAGCAGCACATGAAATTAGGGAGGCAGAACCTAAAGCCTCAGCGTCCTGGCAAAATCCAAGGGGAACATCAGAGCGGGTTGGAAACTAGAATTCCCATTCTGCAGGAAATCCTGATGTTTCCATTCCCCACCCCGCACCCCAAACTGGAATGAAAGGCCAAAATTTGAAACTTCACAAGAAATGAACATTCAAATTGTTCTTGATTCAGAACCATCTGATAATGTCAGAACGTTATTATACCATATGAAATGTAATCAATGTACGATTGACAAGCATATATATAAAATTACCTTAACATGAATATTTTAATATAAGAAGTCAAATTGAAATGCTAACATTGAAACGAAACATGGAAGTCAAAAGGATTCAACATTGACTTTTTCTCATTGGAAATGTCATCACAATCAACCAGTTCCCGTAAAATGTTTCAGTTTCAAGGACGCTGCGTTTTCTGACGTCTACCTCTCCGGCTAAACATTTTTTCTAGTTAACGTCCCCTCCCCTTGCAAAACCTGTCTTGGGTATTTGATGGCCCAGGCTGTCTGCCTTTTAGTCTCGTGTCTCCTCTAAGAGCTGGCCCCTCCGGCATGCCCCAGGCCCGCCCTGTAGCGTGGGCTCCATAATGGCTCAGAGAAACGAGCAATGTTTAGCCTATTAGATGTTTAGTGGCATTGTAACCTACTGGCCATCAGACTCCCTCGGGGTTGGACCCTACCCTGGTAAATCAGGCAGCAGCCCAGAGGACGAAGCGGCCGCTGGAAGATCGCTGCGACGCTGGCAGCGTTGGCACGTGGACAGAAGCCAATCAGTGAGTCAGCACTTGGCAGTGGCAGCAGCCACGTCTTAGTGGCCTGGCCAACTCGTCGTTAACGTGAGCAGAGACTATGTTCCAAGGCCATTGGCTGCTGGCTGAGGAGCTAAGAAAATGGGCACAGCACTGACCCTGGGGGCGAAGGGAGTGTGTAGGGGCCATACCTCCCCCACCCAGACGTCTCCTTGTGGGGACAGGGGCATGAGAGGCAGGAGAGCTGCCCCACTCTGCCTCCTGAGTGAGAATCCATCTGCACACTTGTGATGCCAGCCCGGCCCCGCTGCCTATTTTGCTGTTACCAGATGTTGCAGTTGCCTGTTTTGGTCTACTCATGCCACATGTGGCATCCAAAGATGGCTGCCTCTGTCGGTCAGGCCAATCCCGAGATAGCTTGGGCACACGGGTGTAGCAATGGCCTGAAACAACTGGCTTTGTGCTGCCAAACGCGGGACTCGTGAGCTGTGGGATGGTCTGGTGGTTACAGCAACAGACCAAGCGGCAGGACTCCTTGGTTCTGTTCCCACCTCGCCACTGATTGGCATTGGGAACTTGGGCAGGTCATCTGGCTGTCAAAAGCTTAATCTGTGTTTAGGCTACTCATTTAGATACTTGCTTTTCAAAAGCGCAGAGAACCTTCTGCTTCCATTGAGGTCAGTGGGAGCTGCGAGTGCCCAGCACCTCTCAAAGAAAACCTCCTGTTTTAGGTGCTGAAAAGCCAGTTTTCAGAGCAGCTGAGCACCCACAACAGAAGCCAGTGTGAGCTGTGGGTGCCTGGCAGTTTTAAACATCAGGCTCTGAAAATGCTTGGAGGTGCCTAACCTTTGGCACCCAAGTTGGAAAACATTTGCCTTTCTCTGTGACTCGATTTCCTCAGCTGTAAAATGGAGATAGCGGCAGAACACCTCAAGGGGGAGGACGATCTTGCGGTGGAAGCGCTAGATGGGAATCCGCAGATCTGGGGTCAGTTCCGAACCGTGCCACAGACTGACTAGATGGCCTTGGGCAAGTCTCTTAATCACTCTGGGCGGCAGTTGCCCATTTGTAAACTGGGAATGATAATCCCCACTTTTTCCCACCCTTGGGATATCTTCTCTATTCAGACAGTAAGCCCCTGCCTTGCATTGGGGTTATGTGTGTGTTCAGCACCTTGGACAGCCAGCTCCCTTCTGCTGCCTCTCTGCCATCATGCAACTAATAATAGCACGTACGAGACCATGTCCATGTTGGTAAAGTGCTTTGAGATCCTGGGATGGAAGGTGCTGAATAAATCCACTCCTGATGCAAGACTTGGGCCTCTGTCCTAGACTGGCAGCCCTGTCATTCCTCGGAGAGCTGGAGCAGGGACGTCCGTCGATTCCTTCATTCCAAGGCCAGAAGGAACCCCTGTGGATAGTGTTAGTTGGGAATTCTGACAGAACCTTTTTTTTTTTAATTAAAAAAATGCTAACTCATTGAGACCAAAACTCTTTATGGTTTCAACACATTTCTTAACTTGGCTTTTTTTTTGTTTTTAAACCAAAAAATGCTGGTTTCCCAATTCAAAATGACTTTTTGTTGATAAGTTTATTTTATTTTTTTTAAATGTTTGTAGAAAGTCAGTAAATGGTTTGAAGTTGAAATGAAATGAATGACCTAAACTGATCTACTCCCTCCCCCCTCTGGATCCACAATTTTTGGTTACTGAAAATTTTCATAATTTTGACTTTGTCCTGATTTTTTATTTTTTTTTCTTGTCCCAAATCTCACATGTTCGGCTCTAGTTCTCTGTGACTTTGGGGCCTAGTTCCCGGTACTTCTACATTCATGCATCTGGGTAGGCTTCTCTGGGAGGCATAGACTATCTCCCTGGAGCACTGGGTGCTGTCCATGGTCCTTTGATCTGTCTCTCCCCTCTGGATCCCTTATTTTGAACCCTTGACCTCGCTCCCATCCCTGTTTTGTATTTTATTGTCCCAAGATGTCTAGTTGGATGCATCCTTCTCCTTCCCTTTCTCCCTCCCCATACTCTCTTGATCCCTCTGTGGAGGGGGGATGTTTTGGTTGGTTCTACTGGCAGAAGATGAGCATCTGCCTGGCTCTCACATAGACCATCTCATCCCTCAGGCTGGACAAGACTAGATGCTGGGAACAAGAGGAGGGGAACAGGAACAACTCTAAAAAGCAGCAAGAAAAGACTGGTCTCCATTGTGCTTGCAACTTTCTTTTCTTGGCTGCCAGGAGATTTACCATTAAACGGCTGTTCAGGACTCTTTAAAGCCACTAATTAGATATGCCAGAAGCCTTAATGAGAACTTTTTATTTCGCTTCCATTTTTTAGCAGGTTTAAAGGTTCATTAGAGATCCACAAAGGATCTCAAAGTGCATCTCAAACCACACTCCACTCCCATAAAATAACTTCCATTGCCTCCCCGCCTCCCAACATTAGCTTCTCTTTCTTTCCTGATTACCAACAGCTTGGGCCCTGAACAGCAGGTCAGCAAAATCTTGTTGGCCCGTCTGCCTTCTGAGGGCTGGCTTGTGAATGGCAGATGCTGAGAGTGGGTAATTTGGGGGAGGAGGACATGTGGTTGTGGAGACTGTCTTGTTCACCCTCCCATCTTTCTTTCTCACCTCTCTTTATTCTTTCACTCTTTCCATTCTCTCATGTGCTATCTTGCCTTTCTCATCATCTCATGCACCTTCTCTTTCTTACTTTTCAATTTTCTCTCATTCCCTCCATCTCACTCTTTTGCTCGTCTTTCTCTCTTTTTTTTCTCAGTCTCTCTCCCTCTTTCCTAATTTTTTTGCTGGCATTAAGGGCAATCATCACGGAATTTCTCCCAGCATGATTCCCGCGGTGCTAGCACACTCAAGAGGCTCTCAGAACAAGTGGCATTCAAAGAAACATGTGCACGAATGCCTTTGAGTTCCAGTAGGTTTCCAACCACATCTGAGCTGTCATCAATGCTGTCTCTCTTACCAGTGGTCTCATGGTCTTCAGCCACTGAAGGCTTCTTCTTTCACTGCAGGAGAGCATGCCCTGGTAACAAACAGGCCTGTCCCAGCTGGGTAGAGACCTTCAAGAGAAACAAAAGGTCAGGATGGGACGATGAGAGACTCATAGAGGAAAGCTTTGGACAGAGGGAAATGGACAATGTTAAACATACTGACTGTCTTTACTATACTAATTTGTCCAGAGTCTAGCACAGTGGAGTCCTGATCCCACCCTGTCATCAGAGAAATGTTCATGCTAGAATAGCCACCGGTCTCAGAATACACTGGCCCAGGTGCCATAACTACAGATCTGTTCTGCATCTGGCAGCTTAAGAGCTCTTCCTTTGTTCTGGGCATTGTGACGGCAGCAAAATAGTAAGTGTCATGTAAAACTGTGAGCAAAATCAGCCACCAAGCCAGCTGCTGCTACCAACTTCAACCTCGGCCCAGAAGATTGACTTTCACGTGAGGGTAGTGTTCCGTGGCTCCAGACCAGGATTTAGACCCTGTGTCAAGATAGCAGGCAGAAGAGGCTGTCATTGCTGATGCATTCCTCTGACCATCTCACCAGCACTTTGCCCAGTAATCTACTTTTTGCCAGAACTACTTTTGGCATGCCGGTGCCATCAGCATGTTCAAACAGCTGCGTCTGAATCCATAACGTCTAGTTGAGCTGGAGCATATTGTTCAGAAAGACAGCCAGTGCTGGCTGAAAGACTTCAAGTGACGGGGAACCCACCCCTCCCCTAGACAAGTTTGTTCCAATGGTTACTTACAATGACTGCTAAAAATCTGTACCTCCTGTCCAGCCTTTGGAGCTCATTCTGCCTTTGTCTGCTAAACTCAGATTTTTCCTCCACTTAACTCCCCTAGCCTGAGAAGCAGGGTGGGCGTTATTCAGTCATGCTCCAGAAACAGACGTAAAGGCAGATATCGCTCTAGTAAGCTGATGTCTAGTTCTTTTTGGAAGCTGAGCTTACCACCAGCAAAATCGGTTCTGCTTGTGTCTTTTTAAGACACGCGCTCAGGTATAGAGCTGCAGGCTGCTGGTTATGCTCTTGTAAGTAAATGAACATCTCGTGGTGCCCAACAATTTCTAATATATAAATAAAATGATAAATATGTGGCGCATGCAGGGTGATTGCACCAAAGTTTACTGGCAGTTACTGACCTGTGGTACTCGCCTATGGCTCTGGTCATCTCCAAATTCATACCACAACACTCCAATTAACTTACTTCCACATGCTATCTTATTATGTGCAGATTTCTCATTTTAAATTCTTTACAGAATGCATTCAAAATATATATTTTGACACATCTGTCAAAATATTAATATTAATAAGCGCTCCTACATAGTGCTTCATCTTTAGATCTCAAAGCACTTTACAAAGGAAGTCAGTATCATTATTCTCATTTTTCAGAGGGGGAAACTGAGGCACGGGGAGGGGAAATGACTTGTTCCAGGCCGCTTAACAAACCAGTGGCTGAGCTGGGAATAATACACAGGTCTGGTGACTCCAGTCCACTGTCCTATCCTCAAAGCCATGTTAAGAGTATTGCTATTGCAAACAAATGAACACCTTTATGATAACTAGTGAACTGGGAATAATTCAGATTTAAAGCCACAGAGGGAAATAAAGATGAATATTCTGGCTTCATAAAGACGGTAGAACTAAGGCTGTCTGGGTGTGACCTTGGCAGCTGTTAGAGAATGTGTTTGGTTTCCTAGGGGAATGGGCAAGGTATGTTTGTCTGTGGGTGGAAGCTGCATGAGAGGTATAAAAAAGGTCTGTGAGTTGGGGTAGGTATATATGAGCAGGTAAGGTACGTGAGTGTTCAGCTGTCATTTGTCCTTGTTTCGGTGGTTTTGTATTGTCCCTGTGATGGCTAAAGCACTTGCGGAGCCAGGACTGAGGGGAAGAGAGCTGATTTGCTGGATAGCCTGTCAATCACCGAAAGAGACAGGGGAGGAGCTTCTCTTCTCTGCAAAGGGTTCTGGGTAGGGAAGCCCTCTATAAAACTCTCTGGCTTCCAGCTGGGAGTTCAGAATTGCAGGAGGAAGGGTCACCTGGAGGATGCTGGGTCTGTTGGAGTCATGTTCTGGAAGGAATTCCGTGTTAGTGTATTAATTTATTATTATTTTAAAGACTCCAAACTAGATCTTGCTGCTTTATCGGAGAACCTTACTACCATGCCTGGTCCCTTAGAAACCCGCTTGTTTCCGCAAAGTGCTTTTTGCATGAGTGTGTGTGTGAATGTGCGTGTTTGTTTAGTTTAATGAATATATAACACATGGTTCTTTCATCGCTGAGTGGTGATGTCACTTCAGAAATTAATGATGCTCTGTTAGAAACAGAGTGTGACTCAGTATTTGGTTAGCAAATAAGTGTTACATTGAGCTGGGGGGGAGATTTAATGAGTAACAGAAGTTAATGTTGCATTGTGTTAGCACAACAGTTCCTTCTGTGTGAACAATTGCTTTACTTGGGTGGCCTTAATGCTGCATAACCAAAGGTGACGGTGACAAAGTTCCTCCTCTACCTTGGTGGGTCCTATGCTTTATTGGCAGATTTGTTCCTTGGTGATCTTCCCCTCTGGTGGAGCCCACAGTCTGGGTCAACTCCTCCTGTGTCTGACCAGGAGTTGGGGGGAACCAGCTCAGGGCCCTGTGGACTGCAGCTGTCTATAGTGCCTCCTGTAACAGCTGCATGACAGCTACACCTCCCTGGGCTACTTCCCCATGGCCTCCTCCAAACACCTTCTTTGTCCTCATCACAGGACCTTCCTCCTGGTGTCTGATAACGCTTGTACTCCTCAGTCCTCCAGCAGCACACCCTCTCCCTCTCTGCTCCTTGCACCTCTTGCTCCCAGCTCCTCACCCCCCCCCCCAAACTGGAGTGAGCTCCTTTTTACACCCAGGTGCCCCGATTAGCCTGCCTTGATTGGCTGCAGGTGCTCTAATCAGCCTGGCTGCCTTAATTGGTTCTAGCAGGTTCCTGATTACTCTAGAGCAGCCCCTGCTCTGGTCACTCAGGGAACAGAAAACTACTCACCCAGTGACCAGTATATTTGCCCTCTACCAGGCTCCTGTACCCCACTGGCCTGGGTCTGTCACAGTGACCCAAAATGCCTGCCTCCTGGAGGCGACAACACCAAGTGCTGATGTTGTGCCTTGGCACCCTGCCCAAGGTTCATGCTAATGTCTGTAATAACACTAAGGTACCCAGGGTTAGAGGGCTTTCCCTTCACCCCCTCCCCTGGTTCTTGTCTCGCAGACAGAAAGCAGAAGAGCAGAAGTCCAAAGTGCGGGCAATGCGACGTTTAGTGGGGTTAGTTCCAAACAAGAGCATCCAGAGCTCTCCACGCCGGCAGAGTCTGTTTCCCACTGTCCCGTTCCCAGCTCTGACACCGCAGAGTATTTACCCCATGTCCCCTTCCTAGTTCTGACGCTGCGGAGCCTTCCCTGTGTCCCCTTCCCTATTCGCATCTTCTCACCTCCTCCTGCTTAGCAGGCCCAATATACCTGTGCACGCTGGCGCACTCACCCCTTTTGTACCCCGTGGGAGGGCTAAGGAGTGAGGTGGTGCTACAATCAGGGACAGGCATTTCGTTGGTCTTTTAGTGTTTTAAACCTTCCACCCCTTTGCCCCTCCCAACTGTGCCTTGAGATAGGGGTTGAGGCAACCTTAAAGCGTGTGCTTGAGTAACACCTTAACTGCTCTTCTCTGTTCCCATTGGACTAACAAACCCATCTGACTGGGCAGAAGCAACATACCCAGTCTTTGTCCTTTGTTTACACTTATAAGAGTATCGAAACCCAAAATTCTATCCCCAGCTGACAGACAAACCTATCCACGAACGCCCAGATATTCTGGGAGGTTTCTACCTGCTGGGTTAGTTGTTCTTCACTGCCAGCGACCAGGTTCAGTCAAGTTAGAGGGAAGAAAGACATTTGGCTCAAAGGGACACGGATCCTGATCTCGTCAATTAAATTCCCTGTTGTCCATTGTGCACTTGTTCTGGGCATGGAGCCATTGTAGACGAGCACAGAACGTACAGGATGAATGTGTGAGAAGAATATTGTCGCTAGACTTCACAGTGCATCTCTGGACCAGTCATTCACCCCTCTGCCTATCCATGTCTAAGAGTTCTCCAGCATGGTTCCTGTTCATGGGACTCTCACCCATTCGTGCCTCCCTGGCCCCACTCACCTCGTCCTTTTTCTTGCGATCGGTGTAATTAGATTTTGCTTTACTGCCAAAAGGAAGAACCAGAACAAAAAAAAAAACCCCATCCTGACAACCAGTGAAAAATAATTAGTGGCACATTGTATCATTAAACACTAGACTTTAATTAAATTGCGGGGAGATAACTACCTCTTAACGACTGAAAGGCTGGAGCCTGTAGACAGCAAAGCACTCAGCATAATGGAGTAATAGGCCCTGTAAATAGAGACAAGTCAGGGTGCCCTTGTTGATTAAGCACCTGACTAAATTGGGTTGTCACCTCACATCCTGCACCTACTACCTGAAAATTGCTCATTATCTTCCTCCCATTTGATCTCTTTGGAGCTAACAAGCCTTTGCGGCACTTGCACCAGTGATCAAAAGGGACTATTAAATACTCAAAAGTAGGATAATAATAATGAATCTTACTGAGGGTCTTCTCTGCCCTCAGGAATAGCCTGGCTAGTCCATAGTTAGAACTGGCGGGAAATGCCTTTTCTGTCCCTCAAATATTCTGGGGAGTTTAAATTTTTTCCTATCTCAAATCAGGATGGAAAAATCAATCTCAAAAATATTCATGAACCGAAAGCCCCAAACAAAATGTTTTCTTTTGATGGTTCCAGAACTTCTTGGGTTTTTTTTTTTTTTTTTTAATCAAGCGATTTGTTGAACCCAAACCTACTTCACAGATGGTTTTGAGAAATAGGCATTTTTGACCGGAAAAAAGAAAAGATTTTGTGGAAAACTTCCCAACTGGTTTGAATGGTTAGAAGTCAGTAGGAAAACAGCCAGAGCAGCTGCTGAATAGGGGCTATTCCTCACAAGTCCCAGCAAGAGGCTAGTGTTAATGGTGCACCAGTTGGGCAGAGGGATGCATATCCAGCAAGCTTTTGGTTACTTGTCTGAGCTTTCTAGCTTAGGGTTGCCAATTTTGGTTGGACGTATCCCTGGAGGTTTCATCACGACATACTCTTTAATTCCTGGAGACTCCAGAACAGTTCTAGAGTGTGGGCAACCCTATTCTCACTTCCTTCATCCTCCATCTCCATCTCAGAGGTGCCTGAGAACCGTCAGTCAATACACTAGGCCTTGGCCTATGAGTAAAGAACTAGCAGCTGCACTGGAAATATCAAGCTGGGCTGGAGGTGAATGTAGAACTGGAGTGGTTAGAATACGCCTAACGTCTCACCACAGCGTACACCAGGTCTGGTGCAAAATCTGGGCTAAAGCCTTCAGGACTGTCTCTGCTTGGGGTGTTCCAGTTGTGGAGTCGTGGTGGGGAAGGAGAGGCTGTGAGGCTCTCCGTAAGAAGTTTCCCCCAGTTTTTCCACTGGAGGAATGGGCTTTGTGACTACCACCCAGGCCTCCTGACTGCTAATCCAGGAACCTACCTGCAACTGGAGCATACTGCCTTCAGTGCTACATCGGGCTATGTAAGTGTTAAGTATTATAATTTTCAAAACAACCAGCGGTTGCATATTGAAACAGCTTTAACCATCAGGTAAGAGTGGAGAGACACTTTCTAATAATGAGTTGGAAAGCATCGTATGTCTCTAGGCTTTATTCATATGCTTTCACTTAAATCAAATAAAACCCCTTAACAATGGCCCACCGTAATGTTCCCCAGGCTTTACTGCTGACTTGCCTAAATAGTGTAGCTATAGCGGCAGCTTCCCTCCGAAACACACACATGCACACGCTTTCTTGTGCATTAAAATTTAATTACTGCTTTCTTGACTGTCACCGCCAAACCTATAAAAGTCTTATCAGGAGTGATACGCCCAGCACCCTGGGTAATCGCACCGTAACTCACACGGAAAGCAGCAATGGAAGGGGACAGCTGGCTTTATGGTCCTCCTGTAATACTCTGCCCTGGCAGCTTTATAGCCAGGCTCTTTCATGGGAGGCAAATGCCAAGGCCCCTCCCCCCCAGCCCATTAAAATGTGTGGCTCTTTTTCCAGTCATGAGGGTGTTCTCATTCATCCGTTTGTTTTCAAGAGACAAAATCCATTTGGAAGGGGTTTTTTTTGTTGTTTTGTTCTGCTTGCTGCCATGAATTAGTGCCGGGTGAGCCACAAGGCAGCAGCGACCCTACCTGGCAGAGACTGAATAACCCATCACCACTGCTTGAGCTGGTCACAGAGCTGCCAGTTGGCATCGCCCACCAATGGCGAGCCCGGGGTTCCACTTGTATTATGGGTGGCATAATAGCACCTAGAAGCCCCCTCTGAGATCAGGGCCCCATTGTGCTAGGTGCTGCACAGGCACATTGTAAAACACTCCCTCCCCTGAGGCACGAATAGGTTCGATAGGTGGAAGAGGAAACAGAAACACAGAGGTGATGCAGCTGGCCCGAGGTCAGGGTGAGGGACGGCAGGTCTCAGACCCAGGCCTGCGGGCAGTGCTTCGACGGCAGCCACCACTCAAGAGCTCCCTGGGACCAGTGGAGAAGGAGGCAACCAGAGGTCCAGCTCACCAAGGGCTCCACCCACAAAGCTTGTGATTGGAGGAGACGTCCAGCCCCACCCATTGGCTCAGGCATACTACTTAAGCCAGAAGGAGGAAGTTGTCTGAGCAGCTTGGTGGATCCCAGCCTGGCTGCCACATCAGACCCTGACTCCTGCTCTCCTTAGGCCAGATCCTCCTCCACTCCTGGTTCTTGCTTCTCTGCCTGGGCCCCTGACTCCGGCCTCCACATGGCTTGACTCCTCTCTCCAGCTCTGGCACTGGACTCGAGCTGCAAGCCCTGACTGCCCATGTGCCAGTCCCCACAGTTGGTGGCAGAGATGTGCCAAGAACTCAAGTCTCCTGAGTCTGAGCCCCGTGCCGTATCCACTGAGCCACGTCCAATTTGTCACCTTCCTGAGGGTAATAGAGGTTGGTGGGCAAGTTCCTTTGCCACTTCCCTGCCAGGGTCAGTGACAGTCTTATTTTATAGCATGTGCTGGTCTTTTCCCCCATCCCTCTGACCCTGCTGAGAGAGGGACAGACCCACAGACTGCCTGAGACAAGAGAGAGGCCCTATGGGGATCTCAGAGAAGATGGCTCTGCCAGTGACAGGTTTTATTTGGCTGCCTGTCACAGAGAATGAGAAGGACTAATAGAGAGAAAGCAGCTTGCATTGAACAGCCAAGTCCAGGAGACAGGTTGATGGTTTTTTTTTTTTAATAGCCCTTCACAAAGTCTACAAAGTGCGTTATTATTTTTTTAATTGCCCATTACGGGCCAAGGTCGTGCCCCAGTGGATTCTGGGAAAACAGTCCTGTGTTGGTCCAAAGCTGTGGATGTGAATGGAATCCAGCCAGGTTTGTACGAGAGACAAGCGCGAAGTCAGCTGGGAGACGGCTGGAGAAAGACGAGGTCTTTTGTGAGGGCTCAGAATCCACCAGAGACCAGGACTCTGTTTCATGTGTCTCTTCAATCTGCTCTGAAAGGAAAAGCACGTCTCTCTTTGCTGCTGTTTCATTCTCTCCCTCCCGCCCAGCATGTCGTTGTCTTCTTCTGTCAGTAAATGTGAAGGTGAGTTCAGTGCTGATGGAAGGGCACAAAGGAATGCTGCCAGTGCCCCTCCCTCTGCAGCCTGACTCACGGTACCCCAGCTGTGCCAGGACAACCTCTCCGCATACCTGCAATCTCGACCTGCAGCTCCCCCGTTACTCTAGCTCTGCTGCTGCCACTCAGGCTTTAAAGGTACCTGACGCTCATTCCAGTCCTGCTGCTCCCGACCTCCAGCTCAAGAATGATCATGGGAGCGGTTGGCATTTTAGCACCTTTGCATTGAGAGTCAGGCACTGAATTGGGGGGATCTGGGTGCTCCCCTCTCTTCCCCAGAGGGATGCTCTGGAATGTTTGTCTCGGTGACCTGCTTTTCACTGGATCCCATTTGGGAGACACCTGGCCACGCCGCCTGGGAGATGATGTTGATGAACAAGTGGCTTGGGAACCCGCTCCATACACCGTGCGACTCTGAGGGAGTCGCTCATGCCTGGCGTGTCCCGGGGCAGTTGAATGGCTGGCTTGGGATGGAGTCTGTGGGTTCCACCCATGCTCATCTGTGTGTGGTTTGGGCTCAGCGTCTCCAGCCTAATGTTGGCTAATTCCAGCGGGGCTGCGGCCAAGCTGGCAATACGTGCTGAATGCGAGTGTGCCCACTGCCATTGGCCTGCCAGAGGTGCTCTCTGCTGCTTGGCTAAGAAACCATTGAGCCAATGTCTTGAAGAGGGGCTGTTTTCTGTGGCAATAGGATTGTCATTAGCTTAAAGCATAGCCCTGAGTGTCAGGAGGCCTCCATTCTGTTAGATGTAAAAGCTAGGGGCTGTATTGAGAGGGTATCTGCCCTAAACCTTTTCCATTAAGTACAAAGGGCCCCTTGGGGTACAATCCTGTACTAGCCGCAGGAAACCAGCCCCTTCCTGGTCTGCGGAATGTGTTCGACCCGGTCTTGCAGCCCTCAGATCTTTCTCACTGTCGTGGGGAGGATACCTTGAGGGGGATCGGGAGACAAGGGAGTTTGTTTGCATCAGGGACAGGAGGCCTCAATGAAAAGCAATCTGCTCACCTCCTGCCTTCCCCTCTTTCTTTCTCATTCTGTCTCTCTCTCCCTGTTCCCCAGGCTGTGTGCACGTGTACGATCTGCTTTTTCCCTTTTGTCTCTGCTTTTTAGTGGGGTTCCTTTTTATTAAAAGACTCTTTGATTCATTATTACTGAATTTCTCAAAGCCCATTTGCCACGTTCACACTCCCCTCCCCACTACCGATACAATGGAGCATTCCAGGAGAGACGCTCTGTTCTTTTAGCGAACGTTTCACGGGGGCAATCAAACTTGGCTGATCTGAGAAGCGGGAGATTAGAGCTGTTTGAGGTTTTTCATTTGAAACTTTTATTTTCTGACCAAAAATGGCCTTTCTTCCCCCAAAATAAACATTTGGATTTCTTTCAAAATTGTCCATTTTTGTAATGAAAAGAAGAGAAAAATCTGTTTGAAAATGGAACACAATTGAAAATAATGTCCCTGGATCGAGCATCAGAGGCTCTCCGTTCCACTCCTAGCAATGCCACTTTAAACATTGCTCCACATTAGAACATTTCACCCACAAAACTCATTTTCTTTTGGCTGTGCCTGGCACCCAGCTGTTATGTTCACAACATACAAGCAGAAGTTAGATAAAAACATAAAAATAGTCTTTTTCAGGAATGTTGCTACATAACACTACTATATTTCTTAAAATCCAGATCCGTAACACACACGAACCAAAAACACACAGAGAGAAAGCAGGCTGCTCTCTAAGGCAGAGATGAACAACTCCCCCCACTTTGCTCTAGGGAGGCTCTTTGCAGACTGAGTGCACAAGTCCTGGATCACATGCTTCCTTACAGAGTCCCCTAGTCTGCAAGCAGGATCAGGAAACCCCCCTGGGGATTTAAAGTGATAGCTCACCATTTTAATACAGCTTTCAATATACCACAGCATCCACACTTAATATTGTGTCCTACTGATAAAATCCTCCAATTTTGCCAGCATAATTATTCCTCTTTCTGAGCAACATAACTCCTCCCGCAATATAGTTCTGTTGGTACCGTGCCAGACCAGTATGGAAGTGCATGGACCTGTAGCAGGATACGAAGTCTTCCAGCACCGATCCCACAATGCAACATTCCCTTCAGTAGTGACCTGTCTCTTCTGCCAAACATTTCAAAAGCAATGACACACTTTCATATTTTTTTAATCTGTTTTTGGCAGAAATGTTCGCTTTCCAATGAGAAAGCTGCAGCTATGTATAATTTGGGTTTCAAAATCTGAAACTCATTCAAAACCTGAGACACGGGCGGTTTGGGAGGTTAGAAAATGGAAGAGTTTCCGGTTACAATTGTTGCGTTTTGTAATTTTTTTAAAAAATGGCAAAACTATTTGAGCCGCACAGGTGATACCAGGTGACAGGGCTCCAGCTGAATCTCTCCTTGCCAGATGCCACCGATACTGGGGCAGCAGTGCTGGGTGTGATGGGGCTTCTCTGGAGTTTATCCTCGAGCACCTGGCACTGAAGGAAGATTATTACGAGTTGCCTAGCAGGTGGCGGCTCCACACCTGCCAGCATTTCAGGTGGACAGTTACCTGGGGATGAGCACACTTACCATTATATTAGAACAAAAACTTCCAAAACAAAACTAAGGACCAAAGCCTTTCAGTCCTTCCTCATGCAGATCTCCCAGTGATTTGAATGAGCGTTTCTGTAACCCACTGGTGAGGGTGTGTTACAGGGCCCACTCTGAGCTGAGGAAAGGGTTGTTCCAGCCCCTGGCTATGGAATTTTGGCTGGTTCGCTCTGGTTGTAGCAGATCACACTTTCAGCTCTGGATGGTCCCTGTGTAGTGGCCAAGAGGATAGCCATCATACATTGGTTTAGGACTAGGATAGGTCCATCTATGGCTATTAGCCAAGGTATTCAGGGATGCAACCCCATGCTCTGGGTGTCCCTACACCTCCAATGGAAGCTGGGAATGAGTGACGGGATGGATCACTTGATGATTGCCCTGTTCTGTTCATTCCCTCTGAAGCATCTGGCACTGGCCATTGTCGGAAGATATGGTACTGGACTAGGTGGACCATTGGTCTGACCCAGTGTGGCCGTTCCTATGTTTGATGTTACAGGGGGTGGGATCTGAGTTACTACAGAGAATTCTTTCCTGGGTGCCTGGCTGGTGAGTCTTGCCCACATGCTCAGGGTTTAGCTGATTGCCATATTTGGGGTCGGGAAGGAATTTTCCTCCAGGGCAGATTGGCAGAAGACCTGGGTGGTTTTCGCCTTCCTCTGCAGCGTGGGGCACGGGTCACTTGCTGGAAGATCCTCTGCACCTTGAAGTCTTTAAACCATGATTTGGGGACTTCAAAGGCTCAGACACAGGTTTGATACAGGAGTGGGTGGGTGAGAGTCTGTGGCCTGCGTTGTGCAGGGGGTCAGACTAGATGATCATAATGATCCCTTCTGACCTTAAAGTCTATGATTCTATTAACACTAACAGTTGGCACTTCTGTAGCCATTTATTGTCTATACATCTCACATTGCTTCACAGAGGTGCACCTGTATCATTGTACATGTGGGGAAACTGAGGCACAGAACGGGGCTGTGATTAACCAAGGTGTAACAGTGAGTCAGGGGCAGTATTGCCAGCCCAAACAATGAGGAGATTGGCTGGCTGAAAAAGAATGGGATTTTAGAAAATGATAAATGTTGGGCTCGTCTCTGTCTTCAGGTTCCCGAGCCTTTAGCATGCACTGGGATCACATTTTCAAACTTTTCTCTGCAACCAAGAGGGGCTAGAAACTTTCTTTTAAAACAAAGGCAATCAGAGATTCTCACAGAATCACGTGACTCCTGGAGCTGGGGCTTTAAGGAAGAACATCAAATATGACAATAATTGGCAACACTGCAGAGCTAGGGATGGGACTGTGATCCCCAGAGTCTGGTGCTGTACTCACTGGACAAACTT
The DNA here is from genome assembly GCF_016161935.1 of Mauremys reevesii. Taxonomy (NCBI): domain Eukaryota; kingdom Metazoa; phylum Chordata; order Testudines; family Geoemydidae; genus Mauremys; species Mauremys reevesii. The sequence goes on from NC_052643.1 coordinate 4,765,705, forward strand.
CAAGACAGTCCCTAAGCCTTAAAATCCTTGTGGATTTCATCCCCTTCTGTGCAACTGCCTACAGGCCAGCACCTTTTATGCTAAGCTCCTACCTGTCCTCCTCCTTCATTGCTACGATGCTCTAGGAGCCAGTCTCTCTGCTGAGTTTTCCCCTTTTCCTACCCACTCCTGCCACGTTTCCACCTGAGCCAGCCCATTTCCCCAGTACGATCAGCTGAGTCCTTGTGTGTACATATGCAGTTGAGAGCTGGCATCCTGTGCTTGGCACCAGGCAGGCTGAGCAGAGCGCGGCCGCATGAGCGATCCGCTGAAACTCGCTCAAAGCTGCCCTTGCCCAAGGAGTAAAGCAGCTAAAATGATTCATTTGCTGCGCACCGATCTCATTATTGCTGGAGTCTTAATGAAAAGCCCTTTTCAAAAAGGCTCGCCGGTTAGGAAAGACATGCAGCTGCCTTTGTGGAACAGATGCTCTGCTTAGGCATGAGCCCGGCGGGGTGCTTTAAAGGTGCAGTCTCAGTTCAGGTTGCATCCCCGTGCCATGGACACCCCACACACAGCAGAGCCTGGATAACGAGTCTATACTGTGGGATAAGGCCCAAACACAGCTACTCCCAAATGTTCCACCCGCATCGGTCACAGATGCCCTCTGGTTCCACTCACACATAGCCCAGGGAGGCCACTCCAGCTGCTCCTCTCTGAGCCTTCATCCTTCCGAGGTTGAATTCTGTAAACTCACCCTGTGTGGGGCTTTCCCACGTAACAGCCAAGGCCCCCTCAGCTCTGCAGTAACAGTGAAAGCTCCCACTGAAATGATCCCTCTGAGGCCGCGTGCCAGTTGCGTCCTGTCACTGTAGAAGTGGAAGGAGATACTTTCCACTCTGTTTTCTGGAGACTGCACCCTGAACTGTAGCCACGCTGCCATTTTGCGTTCAGTTCAGATGCAGAACGTTACAGACTGCGTCATTTGGGGGCGAGCTTTGTGTGGAGGCCAGGCCTGTGTCCCCTCACTCTGTGTGCAGCTTGTGGTACCCAAAGAGGTTTCCCCTCTTCCTCTGTCCAGGTCAAGGAAGGGATTTGGGAGTCATTGCAAACAGTTTAATAGAAACCTCTGCTCCGTGCAAAGCTATGGTCAAATATGTAAACAACCTGTTACGAGGCATAGGCACTGGGATGGAGAATAATATGGAAAATATCATCATGCTGTTATATAGCCTCAGCAGGAATGCTGGGTGCAGTACTGGTCACCCCCCATCTCCAAAAAGATAATCCAGGACTAGAGAATGATCAACGACCAGGAAAACTGTCCTGTAAAGAAAGATGGAAAAGACTTGATTTGTTTCCCCAAGAGATGAATAAGACGGGACATAAGAGTCGATTAAAATATTGAAGGCCTAGAGAAAGGAGGGCGGGAGCTTCCATTTTCGCCCTCGCTTAACATAAGAACAAGGGGACATTGATTAAAATTAAAAGGTGGCAAATTCAATATTGATCAAAGCAGGGCTTTGGAGTGGAGTTCGGAGCTGGAGCGCGGAGCAGCTCCGGAGCAATGGAGCTGCAGGTTTTTGCCTGGAGCGGAGCAGGAGCACAGCTCCAAAGCCCCGGATCAAAGAAAAATCGACTGTGGAACTCACTGCCACATGATGTTGATGAGGTCATAAATTTAGCAAGATTTGGAATTGAATTGGCTGTTTATATGGAGAATCTGAATATCTAGAGTTAGAGCCCAGATAACAAGCATTTTAGAAGGGATGTTAAACCTTGTGCTTCAGGGCTTAAGCTGATCTCTAGCTGTTAGAGATCGGGATGAGACCTCATGTGAGATTATCTCACATCTGCCACTGTGAGGCTCTTGCACCTTCCTGTGAGGCTGTGGTACTGGCTAGGTGGCCCTCCTGTCTGAACCAGCTTGGTAATTCTTATGTTCTTTCTTGCATCCGACGAAGTGGGTGTTCACCCTTTGCTGCTTTTATGTTCCTTCTGTCTCTCAAGCACCCAATTTACAGCCCTTCCCTTGAGCACCTGTGTAAGGCAAAGGGGAAGCTGAGTGACAGCCCCACTCAGTTTTTTATTCTGTCCTTTTTATTTAGGTGTATTTATTATTTGTATCAAAGTGGCACCTACCTAAAGGCCCCAGGTGTGCTTGGTGCTGTACATGCTGACAGACAGTTCCTGCCCCAAAGAACGTCACCAAATAATAAGACAGCGAAAAGGCAGAGAGCGGGAACAGAGACAGGGAGTGACTTGCCCAAAGTCACACCCCAGGTCAGTGAAAGAGCTGGGGATAGCACTCAGCTCCCCACACTTCTAGATGAATCAGGCCCTGTCCATTGGACCTGCTAAGTAAACTCACGAACCCTTCTATAGGCTGCAAGTGACGTGCATTCAGCTTGCGTTCTCCTCTGTCCCGCCACTCAACATGTAGAGCAGGGCAAAAAATTTTGGATGCACTTTCCCCCCAAAACCCCTCACAATGAGGTTGTAACATTTCCCAAAGTCACATCAAATTCCCCAGATTGTTTCAGCTGGGAGAAAAACAACAAAAATCAAATTTCAGAAAAAAAAATCTAAATGTTGAATTTTGACATTTTGATTTTTTTTCTATTTTGAATATTATTTTTTTAAAAGATTTAAAAATCTCTCAAATACAAAATGAAACATTTCTTTCTGGGTTGAACAAAATGTTTTGTTAGCCCTGAAATTAAATTTGGGGTTCTCTGAAAAATTCAAAAGAACTTCTTTTGTTTCGGGTTGACCTGAAACAATATTTCCCCCAACTTTTTTGGTGGGGGTTGGTCATCGAACCAAAAAGTCAGTTATTTGCACAGTTCTCCCTGCATGGTTGTCCCATGAAGTGTGCTTTCTTCTGCTCCACAGATGGTCCCCTGCTGTAACCATGGCACTGTAGTCACGTTGGGTGCTTTTACTCAGCTCAGGCCAAGCCTGGAGGTTGTATTTCCCTTTGAAAGATATAGTCTGAAAATACAGTTTGGAAATATTAGAAAAATCACTAAACACATTTCTTCTTTATATTCTTTGAAGTAGAAGGGCCCGGGGCGTAAGGACTGATAAATATGCAGATAGAATGGAGGCAAAAACTCCGGTAAACCCAGAATTGACTGCATGAGACAGTATTTTACTGTCGCATCGTTAAAGCAAGAGTAGTACGGAGGGGGAGAGGACCCAGGGCATAGCAGAGTGGAGGATAGGAAGGGGAGTGGAACCCTGGGTAGCTGCAAAGATTAAGCTTCCTGAAAGGGGAATTTATTTTTCCTGAACTGCATTCACCACTGCCTCTCGCCTATGAATTTCAATTTAAAATGTGATGGAGTGAGAGCAGCAGCCTGTGTTACATGGTGGCATTATACTGAACAGGAAAAAGACATCGCCCGCACGGGGCGGTTTCATTCTGTGCCTTGCCAAAAGTCCTGGCCAGCATGCGGTTAACCCTCCCCGCCCCTGTTTGCTTTTCCCCACTCTGATATAACCCCCACCCCACGCACACACTCCTGATTGTTGCACTGTGGTCGAAGTGTTTAGCTCCATTGTACAGTTGGGGAACCGAAGCATGGACAGATTAAGGGACTTGCCCAAGATCACACCGGAAGTCTGGGGCAGAACAAGGAATTGAATCCAGGTTTCTTAAGTCCTATGCTAGGGCCCTAACCAGTGGACCATCCTTTTAGATGAGGGATAGTAGTAACTCCTTTGTCTGTATTGTCTCGTTAGACTGTAAACTACTGAGGGCTGACACTGTCTCTTCTTATGAGTAGTGGATCTCAGTTGGGTGCTACTGTCTTACGATTGATAGCCTACCTCCTGGGAGTGTGACAGATAAGACAATATCCTGGACAAACCTTATGGAATGAAGAATTTTAGGAGTCCATTGTATTAAAATTGCAATTGTTTGTGTTACTGTGGAATTCTATGTAACTTCTCCAGGAGATTTGACTAATGAAATCTCCTGGGAAGTATTAGGAACAGCTGAGGACTTTGGGGGACAACACGCGTCAAGTTGATTTCCTAGGAAATACTTGAGGGTGAGGAGAACTCAAATGACCGAACTTGCTTTTTGAAGCTTTGCCTTGATCAGAAAACCATTCTCTGACTGATTACCTGGTCACGGTCTCCTCAAAGGCCCGAACTGGATAAAGGAGTCATGAGGGTGATTGTTCTGAGCTGAAGCTGTGATGAATTTGTGACCGCAGGCAAAACCCCTGTCTGGGGTTTGAAAGGCTAATCACCAAACAGAGCCCTTGCTGGAGTTGGGGTGAGCTCTGGTAAGCTTGTTCGCATGCATGTAGGTTCTTTTATTGTTTTTAATGTTTTCCCTGGATTGCTTTTCCCTTACGAATAAAATGTGCTTGCTTAGAAATAGCTATATGGTAGCTTCACTGTGTCAATTACGCTGTACACTGTCTCTGAAGAACAGGCCAAACAGCCTGCTTAGGCAGCCTGTCTTTTTCTGGGGATAACACAGAGTATGCAGGGAAATGTTCAACTGGAAATACCCTCATCAGGAGAGAGAGACACAGCTCCATCCAAGAGAGAGGAAAGCTGGGGACCCAGACGCCTAGGGTAGGTGCCCTTGCTCGATCACTGAGGGGAAATAGAAGTATATTTGCCCTGACAAGGATAAATGGCTTAATTCAGACTTATAAAGCATTCTGAGATCCTTGGCTGAAAAGCATTATTGAACTGAGAAGCACTGCTGTGGTCAGGTTACTGTGCATGCATAACACAGCCCTCTGCTTGATTGTGTGTCACTGAGGGCCAGGAGAGGCTGAGGCTGAGGTGGTAGGGCCTTGTACTTTTTGGAGCAGGAAGATCTGAGTTTCTAGCCCTGTTGCTGTCGTGAACTTGGGAGAGGTCCTGGTGTGTAGCGTGGTGGCGACACTAAAGTATTAGATAGGCATGGATTTGTTGCATGCTTTTTTCTTTCTTTGACACTTAAATCTTGTCTCCCAGGAACACAGATGGAGAGAAGGTGGATGGTCTGTCGGAAGCTCAGTTCACACATGTAATCAGTGTCTGATGAGGCTCTTCTCCTTATCAATTGTAAACAAGACAGTGAGATTTGCATAGGACATTGGCATCGGAGATTAACAAGCATGTTTTACAAGGTGCTAGTCTGCAGGAGACAAGTTTTAAACAGGGTTCTTCCTTCCCTTTCCCACAATTATAAATCCAGTCAGGTGCGTGCTACTGTACACAGGAGACTATTGTAAAAATGTATTATTGGGCAACTGGTGAAAACATGTCAGCGATGCTTGGAAACAGGGCCCTGATAATAGTTACCGCGCGTTGTGAAACAAAACATGAATTTGATTTGTCCGCTGTCACCTCTTGTGATCTGTTGATTTATAGACATTCTTTGCAGCAGTTTGTGTTTGAAACCCTGATATTTGGACAGCAGCATTGTCAGTCTATTCCAGTCCGTCTGGAACTGGCGCTGGGCCTTTAGAGGATGGATGAGGATGATAGAGTCTCACATCGATGTTGATGTACAAGGATTCAGCAAACACCCGTGTGGCACGGCTGACTCACCTGCCCTGTGATTGGATTGCAGTGGGAAAGGCATGTGCCGTTCCAGTCCCGTCTCTGGTCCATGCAAGCCATGTGCAGAACTGGTGCAGAAATTGCAACGAGTAGGGCACCAGCTGTGGATGCTAGAGGACTAGGTTTGTGTCAGCAAGGTGGACTGAGACCACCAACTCATTTGCTGAGCTAAGCTAAGCCTGGGACAGTGTTGGTTTCGCAAATTCAAACCCGGAATTCGGGCTGGTTCTGATCGGGGGAGAGGTGAAGGGAGCAGTGTCTAGTTTAGGCTACTCACTACCTAATTCATGCAGGGCCTGGTAGCAATGTTTGGTTGCTACCAACTAAGCCTGTACTCAGAGCACCGTGGTAGAGATAGAAGACTCTGTCTCTCGTAGTAGGGATGGGTTCAATCTGGATCTGGATTTCAATTCTCTGCCCCAGACCATTCGGAGATGGTTTGGTTCAGGTTCATCTCTGCTTTGCCTCTCTGCTAAGTCATCCGTTCCCTCAAGCAGAGTCGCACTGGAAGTCATTTAGGGAAGGGGCAGAATCCTCCTGTGACACCCTGGCATCCCCCTTATTCACCACTGTCCTATAATTAGGATATGTTTTGCATGAAGTATGGCTTGTGAGGTATCATTCTAAGAGTCTTGATCTGCTAGGCAGTAATATCTCGTTGGATTGTATGTGCTATAGTCGTATATGAAGTTATGAAATGTGGCTGTGTGTGTGTTACTGAAACATGTTGTGAAGCTGAAAACACCCACAAGCAGCCTTTCAGGTACAATAGTAGAAAGGCCAAACAATGTTAATGGCTCACTGAGGAAATGCACATGAGCACCAGGATTACCCCAGAACTGTGTACAACAGAGAGAGCTCTACACAATGGGAACTGTTTGACCCAGGTCACAGCAAAGAGCTTTCCAGAAAGTGGGAAGAAGATATAAAAGAGGGAAAGGACATCATGGGCGGTCCTCACTCTCCCCACAACAACACACCTGGAAACACCCGAGGAACAAGGACTGAACAGGGGGAAGTGATGGTCCCAGGCCAGAGGGATTTCTAGCTTGTGTATGAAAACCTGGGAAACCCAAGCTGCAAAGCAAAGGCAGTTAAGAATCTGCCAGCCTGTTTATCACTCAGGGTAAGAATTTGATAATTCAAATCCTACCTGTCTAGTATGTTAAGCTCTGCTTGCGTTTTTGTTTTATTTACTAGGTAATCTGCTTTGATCTGTTTGCTATCACTTAAAATCTATCTTTTTATAATGAATAAATATTTTATGTTTTAACCCAAACCCGTGTGCATTTGACTAAGGTGTCTGGGGAAAATCTCAGCTTGGGTTACCACAAGTGTGCATGGTCCTCGTCACACTGAGGGAGAGGCGAACTGGGTATTAAACCCATATACTGGCCAGATTTGACCAGGGCAGGACGGTACTGCTCTGGGGTCCGAGGCTGGTGGTCGGAGAGCCCCCATGTGACTGCAGCTGGGTGTGTCCCTACCTGGGTGAATGCTGGTGGAAGTACAGGCTGGGAGAGCTTTGCAGCTTGTCACAGCAGTACAGTGTGAGAGGGAGCTCAGGCTGGTGGGCCAGGGGGCTCAGTGATACCCCAGTTCCAGGTGCCACCCCGGGGGGGAACCCGTCACAACTCCCTTCAGCCAAAGGGTAAAGGTAACACAGTAATGCCCAGCTGGAGGGACAGAGGGTAAATGAGGCAAAGACCAGGCCAAGCAGCAGGACATGATAGGCTCCCTCCCTGATGCCTAGAAAACAATGTGACCCGTTCCTGCTTCCTTTCCTGTTTTTGGGGGGAGGGATAGCTCAGTGGTTTGAGCGTTGGCCTGCTAAACCCAGGGTTGTGAGTTCAATCCTTGAGGGGGCCATTTAGGGATCTGGGGCAAAAATCTGTAGGGGATTGGTCCTGCTTTGAGCAGGGGGTTGGACTAGATACCTCCTGAGGTCCCTTCCAACCCTGATATTCTATGATTCCGCTCATACCATCTCAGCTCTGCTGACGGTTGATTTCTCCCGATGGCGAGTGCTGATGCATTTGCCTCCTGCAAAATGCACCATCTGCAGACACACTGCATGCACCGTGCAATGCCTTAGCACTCCAAGCCCTGATGCCTGCACCTTTGCCAACACTGTGCTCCCAGGTTGGGAGCCAAAGGGTTAACTCTGCGTTCTGCCTGCTCCTGCCAGATGGATTTCTTTCTCCTATTTTTGCGAACTTCAGCTCTACTTCTCGAGGTACTTGGCAGTGAAAAGATTTAATACTTAACTACAGTCTATTCTCACACCTCACCTGCCTGAGGAGACACAGGGAGTGATTTGCATATTTATTAAATATCTTTTAGTAGGATACACAAACCGCATTGCTACATCTCGCTCACGGTGCAGTCCTGCTGGCAGACAAAGCAATGAGAGGGGTAACACGGCATAAAGACACATTAAATATATGTTCTGACTCTCCGAAGCGGGCGGTGCAGGGAGCAGGGGCGGTTGGGGAGCGAGGCAGGTGGGAAGACTGGATCCTTAAAGCAGAAAGGAAGCAGGACAGATAGAGGTTACATGGAAGAGAATCTTCTAGCGGGAGTGGCCATCACTTTGCTAGTTACCACACTGCCATTGTGGGCTGGCTGGCTGAATATTTCAGGGGCAGTTAGCTATAGACGCAGCTTGAAGCAAAACTCTGGGTCCACTCACTTTCTGGGCTCTGCAGGTCTGGATTCAGATCAGGTCACTGCTGAGCCCTACGTTTATAATGAGATGAACCAAGAGCCCGGATCAGAATCTCACCCCCAACCCAGGAAATTTGAGGGAGGCCCATCACAAGGCTGGCAATGGGACCAAGTTTGGGGGTGGGTGGTGGGTGGGGAGAATGGGAGATGTAGGAAGCAATAAGGGTGCTTCACTTTCCTTCCCCATCACCCCTCCCTGTCCCAAGTTCCCGAGACTTGACAAATAAAAATGAACACTTGTGTGAAAATCCCCACCGGCTGCATGTGCCCCAGGGGGAGCCGGAATTAGATTCTCCTATTGCTTCTGAAACACCCAGGGTAACATTTTCAAACACGTCGAAGTCACTTAGGCTCCTGAGTCCTATTTTCAAAAGTGCTTGAGGCACTGAGGAGCCTAAGGGTTCGTCATCACTTGACAGACTGCAGCTGCACTGCTGCAGAGCTTTGGCGTAGCCACTTCCTATGCCGGTGGGAGTTGTCCCGTTGGCAGAGGTCATTCACCTCCCCAAGAGGTGGTAGCTTGCTAGCTTCTGTTGACCTAGCGCTATCTACCCGGGGACTTAGATTGGCTTCACTACGCCACTCGGGCGTGTGGATTTTTCATGTCCCTGAGCAAGGTAGTTAAGACGACCTATTTTTCTAGCATAGACCTGGCCTAAGTTTCACTGAAAATTAACTGGAGATAGTTTTCTAAGGTCCATATCCTCAAAGGTATACAAGTGCCTAATTCCCCTGCATTTCTAGGCACATTTGGAAATCCCACTAAATTTCTAGGTGCCTAAATACCTTTAAAATCTGACCCTTGGGGATTTTTGAAAATTTTATCTTTGGTCAGCAATGAAACTGGAACAAAGGAAGTCACCTTCCACAGACTAAGGATTGGTCTACACACACTTTTTGCACCAATTTAATGCAATCAGTTTTTTTCTACCAAATTAGTAGGAGAGGTAGATATGCTGGAGCATAGGGATAGGATCCAGAGTGACCTAGACAAATTAGAGGATTGGGCCAAAAGAAACCTGATGAGGTTCAACAAGGACAAGTACAGAGTCCTGCACGTGGACAGAAGAATCCCATGTATTGCTACAGACTAGAGATCGAGTGGCTAGGCAGCAGTGCTGCAGAAAAGGACCTGGGGATTACAGTGGATGAGAAGCTGGATAAGAGTTAGCAGTGTGTCCTTGTTGCCAAGAATGCTAACGGCATATTGGGCTGCATTAGTAGGAGCATTGGCAGTAGATTGAGGGAAGTGATTATTCCCCTCTATTTGGCACTAGTGAGGCCACACCTGGAGTATTGCGTCCAGCAGTGCCCCCCCCCCACCACTACAGAAGGGATGTGGACAAATTGGAGAGAGTCCAACAGAGGGCAACAAAAATGATCAGGGGCCTGGGGCACATGACTTATGAGGAGAGGCTGAGGGAACTGGGGTTGTTTAGTCTGCAGATGAGACGAATGAGGGGGGATTTGATAGCAGCCTTCAACTACCTGAAGGGGGTTCCAAAGAGGATGGAGCTTGGCTGTTCCCAGTGGTACCAGATGACAGAACAAGTTGCAGTGGGGGAGGTTTAGGTTGGATATTAGGAAACAATATTTCACTGGGAGGGCTGTGAAGCACTGGAATGGATTTCCCAGGGAGGTGGTGGAATCGCCTTCTTTAGAGGTTTTTAAGGCCCAGTTTGACAAAGCCCTGGCTGGGATGATTTAGTTGGGGTTGGCTCTGCTTTGAGCAGGGGGTTGGACTAGATACCTCCTGAGGTCTCTTCCAACCCTGATATTTTATGGTTCTATGACTTCAAAAACGGTGTAGAAATGCACTAGCATTTCAGAGGACTACCAGCCAGAGCAAGGAGTTAGCATCATTCATAAAACCTAACCTATATGTTGCTGAGTGCTGAACCCAGGTTTTTGCCTGATTTCATACTACCTCTAGCAAACCCAATTTACCAAGAAGTCACCGGGTCTGACTATTCATTTCAACCCGCTCTGGATTAGCTGGCGATTTCCCAGAATGCTGTGACTAAAAGAATTAAAATCTCTCTCTTCATTAAAAAAAACAAACAAAAAAACCCCCACAAAACCAAAAAACCACAACTCATGTGCCTTGTTCCAGGAAACTCAACACCAAACCTTAATACCTTTAGTAAAACCACGTTCTTTAACGTAGCCAATCCCAGACAAACAACAACTCTTGCAACAAATCCCTCAGGCAATTATAGAACTACATTTCCCAGGAGAGCACTGGGGTCAGAGTTCCTACTACCCAATCTAAAGCCCTTGATTTCAGGTCACATGTGGGGTATAGGGCTGCTTTTGGCCTTGATTCAATAAATATGTGCTGAACTTTAAGCCCACAAGCAATCTCGCTGATTGCACGGCAGGGTCCCAGAACTGGAATAGGAGAAGATGCTGCATTGACTTCAGTGCAACTATTCAGGTGCTTAAAAATAGGCAAGTGCTTAAGTGCCTTGCTGAATCAGAGCCTTAATAGGTTCAGGTAAGCAGCACCTTTCACCTCTCAGTGGCTATGTTGTATAAGCAAAACACGTCATTTACAAATAGCAGCCAACAAGATGACTAGAGGGTGGAAGTGGTTGCCCCAGGAAGTTGATGGGGCCAAGAAATTAACAAGATTCAAAAAGGGATTGGCCATGGAGACGGGTATCAGCGTTAGAACAGTTCATGCTACCAGCAGTTCTGGAAGGGATACGAAATCATAGAATCATAGAATCTCAGGGTTGGAAGGGACCTCAGGAGGTATCTAGTCCAACCCCCTGCTCAAAGCAGGACCAATCCCCAACTAAATCATCCCAGCCAGGGCTTTGTCAAGCCTGACCTTAAAAACCTCTAAGGAAGGAGATTCCACCACCTCCCTAGGGACCCCATTCCAGTGCTTCACCACCCTCCTAGTGAAATAGTGTTTCCTAATGTCCAAATCTTGTACTAGAGATCAGGCTGAGACCTATTTAGGGGTATGGAGGCAGATTATCCCACACCTGCTAAAGCAAAGCATGGCCACTGACAGAGGCAGGATACTGGACTATATGGACCCCTGCTCTGATCCAGCCCTGCAATTCCTATGTCCTTTGAAGTACCTTTCACCGGACATAAATGACAACCTTATTTACCAGTCTCGCTCTGGCTTTCATAGAAGACACGACTTCTATGCTCAGCTTCCTATTCAGAAAGGACAAACCATTCACAGTGCACCTCTTCTGAAAGTACTCTTAAAGGTACAGACCACAGCCTTTGGACGCCTTCATTTTACCCAATAGTCTCCCTGGCGGAGGGTAAGACTTGCATCTTTCAGGATTATTTCAGGCTGCACCAAGCAGAACCAAGTCAGCTGGTTGGAAAAAGAGAAATAAAAACAATTTGCTCCCTTGGGTGAAATCATGACCCCACTGAAATAAATGCGAAAGTGGGGTTAGGAAAAAAAAAAACTTCAGTGGAGTTAGGATTTCACCCCCTGTGACCTGCCTGTGACCTGTATTTCCTATTACATGCATTTCTATAGCCCTACTAATGGACACAACGCCAGCATTCAGACCACAAGCAAATGCTAGCTAGCTGGTTAAAGGCTTCCATGCTTCATGGAACACCTTCTATTCCCAAGCTAACACGTTCACCATAAGAGGTCCCCAATAATATACAATAATTGTTAGCTGCTGCTAACCAACCAGCAAAGTTCTAGAGCTTTTTAGGGGTGACAAGGAGGAGAAGCATTTCAGGGAAACAGGGCAAAGGCTAGGGTATAACAGGGCTTCAGGACCACTGGCTTTGGGGCCCAGCTCTGCTACTGATTGTGTGACCTGGAGGCAAGTCACTTCCCTGTCGCTGAGCCACAGTTTTGCTTGTAAAAGCGTGTGTGTGCGGAATGACTTACGTACCACACGGGCGACGTGAGGTTTAATTCATTTATCGCTGTGAAGTGCTTTGGGAATGTTGGCTGAAAGACACGGTGGAAGTGCGAATTATTGTTGTTAGAGAGTCTCCGCTCTCAGAGAGCTGCAGTGCTAATATGATGTAATTGATCACAAGGCAAGTCTGGTTTGCACAGCGTCTTTAATACAAATTGTGAGTTAAGGCAGAGTTAAATAAAGCTCAGGGAGGGATGGCTCTCAAATATACGCTCTAGGCCCAGCACAAGCAGTTGAGCTAGATGCAAGAATTGCCAGCTGGCCTGTGCTATGCTGGTAGGGTTGACAGGCATCTGGTTTTTGACTGGAACTCTTGGTCGAAAAGGGACCCTGGCGGGTGCCGACCAAGCCATTAAAAGTCCGGTTGGCAGCGCAGCAGGGCTAAGGCAGGTTTCTACCTGCCCTGGCTCCGCACAGCTCCCAGAAGTGGCAGTCAGGTCCCTGCGGCCCGTAGGAACAGGGAGGCTTCGCCCTGAGTGGCGGCTCCGCAGCTCCCATTGCCCGGGAACCACGACCGGCGGGAACTGCAGGGGTGGCGCCTGTGGGCGAGTGGGCAGCACGCAAGCCTCCCTGGCTGCCCATGCACCTAGGGGTCGCAGGGACCTGACAGCCACTTCCTGAGAGCCAAGGTAAAAGTCACTGGGACCCTGCACCCCAAACCCCTCATCTCCGGCCCCACCCCAGAGCCCACAAACCCAGTCAGAGCCCTCACCCACCCCCGCACCCCTGCCCGAGCCCAGAGCCCTCTCCCGCACTCTGAAGCCCTCATTTCTGGCCCCACCCCAGAGCCCGCCCCCCCCCAGCCAGAGACCTCACTCCACTCCCACACCCCAACCCCTGCCCCAGCCCAGTGAAAGTAAGTGAGGGTGGGGGAGAGCGAGCGATGGAGGGAGGGGGGATGGAGCGAGTGTGGGGCGGGACCTCAGAGAAGGGGCGGGGTCTGGGAAAGGGAAGGGGCGGGGCCTCCGGGAAGGGACAGTGGGAAGGGCAGGGATGTTCGGTTTTGCGTGATTAGAAAGTTGGCAACCCTACATGCAGGTCACACTGGACCATCCGAACAGCCCCTTCTGGCCTTGAAATCTACCGATGGCATGAAACCAGTTAGAAACTCAGAGCAATGACACTTAGCAGAGAGAACTTAAGAGGCCTGGACAAAGGAGAAAAGAGCTGTTTTCATGTGAGATTTGAAAGTAGATGTCAGATTAATGAGGCAGAGAACAACAAAGGATTTCTTGCCCTCCTGGTGCTGTAAATAGACGTGCGGGTCAGGGTTTCAGTGAAGGGTAACGGTGAATTGCAAGGCAGTACCTCCGGAGGATCAGAATGGCATTGTGTTAGGCGGGTCGCAGTAGGTGCTCTGGCCGGGCACGGCCTCCCGTTAGACGGGAGTGATGGACGTTTTTTCCCGGGAGCAGGCAGGACTGTTTAGGATGCCGAGTCCAGTCCAGTGGTGCCCCTTGTACCCAGCATGGTACCCTGAGCTCCTGTCTGCGGGGGAGCTGAGCCGCTGTGGCGTATATTGTCGTGTGCCGGAAACCACCACCCAGCCATCCAACCGGGGGCTGGCCCCCTTTTCACCCCGCCTGGTCTGGAGCAGAGCAAAAGCTGGATCTTCCTCCGCCCTTTTGTTCTCCGTTCACTGCTGTCCTCGTCTGTGTTCAATCTCTCTCACTCTAGGTGGCTGCTAATATATTGTTCGTCCTTCAGTCACTGGGCTAACTGACCTTCAGTGGGCACCACTGAACAGAGATACCACTGGGGGCCCCCAGTGCCCCTCGTCCTCATCCCAGAGCTGCTCCTTCCAAGGCAAGATTGAGACACCTGGAGGGGGCTGGCCTGGGACTCAGGACACCTGGGTTCTATTCTTGGACAAGCCACTCCCCTCCCCCTGCCCTTTGCCTGTCTTGTCCATTTTGATTGCAAGCTCCTGGGGCAGGGACTGTCTCTCACTGCACGTAACATGCCTAGCACAATCGGTCCCTGATCTCAGTTGGGTCTCTGGGTGCTATTATGATACCAATACCGTGTTCTGTGTTCCACAGCCCTTCTCTGAAGGATCTAAGCCCCTCCCAGCCGTCACACAGAGGGACGTGTTATCCCTACTTCACAGACAAGGAACTGAGGCCCTCAATGGTTAAATGATTCTCCCAAGGAGCCTTCAGGACTTGAACCCAGGTCTCCTGACACCCAGTCCAGTGCCTTGACCACAAGCTCAACTACCACTGTGTGTGCCCCTCCTGTCCTCATTCTGTGGGTAGCTAGAGCCCTCCAGGCTCTGGGTTTGCCAAGTACAGAACTAAGAAAAAGATGAGCCTCCCGGAGCGTCAGCCTTCGCTTCCAGCAGCGCCAACGGCCAGTTTCTCAAAGGCCGGGTAGGTGGCTTGGCCTAGAATTCTTTCCTCCTTGTGCAGCCTCTTAAGACCCAGCAGGGTTGCCGGTTTTGGTTGGATGTATTTCTGGAGCTTTCATCACATGACAATCTTTAATTAAAGATTAATCTTCAATTCCTGGAGCAGCCAGTGAGACCAGAAAAAAAAAAAGGACTTGAAGGGGTTTTCCCTTTGTGCAATCCTGGAGGGCTGGCAACCCTCAGACTCCGTGAAGCGAGAGGGCTGCAGGCGTTCAGCCAGGCAACGCTGGAGTGAAGACGGGACGGATCGGTGGTTCCTGGCTCTGTGGGCCGTGAGCGCGTGTCACTGCAGGAAGGAGCAGCCAACACGCAGCCACGTGGTCGTGGGAGACAAATTGCTTTAAGATGGAGATTCCTCTGGATTTCTCCCTCTGTGACTCAGCAGCATTAGCATGAGTGCTCCTAACCCGACATTCACATGCACAAAGCGGCTCGAGCTTCTGCTTCGCAGCATCTCAGCTGGATATGCTTCCGCTCCTATGAGAAGAGGGCGGGGGAGTTGTGCATGGTGGGGAGGAAGGCTGGCTCAGTGCCTGTTTGCTCCGCCACCTCTTGCTTCCTGGCACCAAGGTGGGGCCTGGGAGAGGGAGCTGGAGGGAAGCCGGTCATTACACATCTCTGGTTTTCAGAAGTCCTGAGCACCCGCAGCGCCAGCTGAAGTCAAGAGAAGATGCAGCTGTGCAGTACCTGGGAAAAGCCAGGCTCCCATATGGTTTCAGGCAGAGCTTCTCCCGCCAAGGGAGACTGAGAGGACGTGAGAGAGAGGGGCCAGGACCAGGACTCTGGATCTGAGACCCTCTTCCCCGAGCTCTGGGGAAATTCAGAGCTGCATCCAAATGTTACGGCTTGGGCTCATCTCTGCTTCATGGGGCTGGGCAGCTTCACCCAGTGGAGTATAAAGAAGCCGAACAGTGCAAAAAATAAGCCAGCCTGGAGCCTCCTTGCAGAGCCCATCTTCAGCTGGTGTAAATCAGTCACTGTGCTGGCCCTGCACTGAGTTACTCCAGCCCAGGATCTCAGAGCTTGGGTGCAGGAGCAGCCACTGGCGGTCTGAGAAGGACAGATCACAGCCGGATTGTTTAGCTGGGCTTACGGAGAAAGAGGTTCCAGGCTGCTGACTGGTCTCAGGACCCTGTTTCTTGTTGCTCACTGATTAGCAAGGTGTGTGTGTTGGTACGGCGGCTGGATTGGGAAGTGACCGACGACAATAGAGTAGAACTTCACGTCTCTGACCGCAGAGGTGGATCTGTTCACAACACTAGATTTAAACTCCCTCAAACTTCAGGGAAGTTTGAAGCAGGCCCCAAATTCACTGCTCATATCCATCCCTACAAGGTGGATTCAGACAGCCACCGCCAGCCAAACTCCTTCCAACTTTGGAGACGCCGAAGTCTAAATCTGGCTCCATGCTTTGTGGCGTGGTCCTATGTCTCGGGGAAGGTGACTGTTTTGCTGCATGCTGCCAAAACCCATCCTCCACCGATCCTGCTGCCGTGTTTGTTTTTCTACCCTTCATGGAATTGCACCACCATGTCGGAGAATGCTGATTGGCCAGCATTGCTGTGCCATCAGTCCAACAAGCCGTGCTTTGCCAGCTGTCCAGAACCGATCTGCACTAGGGATGAACCATAGGGTGTGGTTATTTGGCTAGACTTCTCAGGTTTACGCCACAGCTTTCAATTAACTGGGTTAACCTCTTTGGTGCCCTGTGGATGTTCTGCAGAAAAGTGACACCCGGCAGACCCTGAAGTCAAATGCCTCATGTCCTGTTGCATTAGTTGCCAGACTGAGGGAAACCATTTGGTCCCAGAGAGTACACCAGGTCTGGTACTCCCGGGTTAATGTCATTGGCCTCTATCCTGATCCTACTAGCAGAGACACAAGAGCCAGAAAGAGCCTTTATACAGCAGCCTCTTTGTGCAAAGGTCCGAGAAAGGGACTGGTCTACACCAGAGCTCTGCTGGGAACCCAGTGGCTCGTGGTGGGACGACTACCACCATCAGCACAGACCTCATTTCCCTCCTCCCCGTACACCAGAGAGAACTCATGAGCCTTCAGCACGCTGCAGCAGCCCGTGAGACCAGAAAAAAAAAAGGACTTGACAGGCTTTTCCCTTTGTGCAATGCAAGTAAGGAATAATAACGTGTGTTGCCAGTACCTAATGGAGATGGCGGGGCTGGAGACGGCGGCTGCGGCCTGGGTTCTGCTGACCCTGGCATTGTTACTACCTGAAGGGAAAAGGCCTCTATAAAATATTGAAAGAAACTAATAGAAAGCGCGACAGCATGACTAATGGAGTGGAGAGGGGAGGTGGGGCCAGCCAGCCAGGCAGCTCCCGCACCTGCTGGATTGCCGCTCGCTTTGTTCCGAGTTGTCAGTGGATGCAAAAACCCAGGCTGCTCGAGAACCAAGTGAAGCATGAGCAATGGAGAAGTGAAGCCGCAGGAGGGGGCGGGAGGGAACGCGCAGGAGCCCTGCAGCAGCGGGACAGCCGCTGCACCAATGGGTAGGGTGTCTGAGGGAAGGAGGAGAACCCAAAGGAACAGGAGTTGCCCAGCTGAGTAGCGGGGTTTTCCCCCAGCCTCTAGCTTCACACTTTCTCTAACTCGTGAGGTCACAATGCATCACGGCTCCCAGCCCGTGGCCGAGGAGGCCTGGACGGGAACCTGTTCAGAACCTGTCAGTGTTGCTCCCTAGTCGCAAATAGGAGTTCACTGGTTCAGACCTCCCCCATGCTGCCAAGCTCCTCTGGTCCTGTGGGGCAAGAAGCCAAATCCAGATATTGAACTTAAACTGCTATGCAGCATCGCTGGGCGGCTGTTGAGCAGCTGCCATGTTCCATCCCAGAGGTGGCTGCATTTCAGTGGCAGGTCATCCCCATGTGCAAGACCCACCGGGATTCTTGTCCAGCTCCAGCTCTACTACTGCTCTCCTCTGGCTGCTGATGGCTTCCCTCTCTCCAGCGCCCCTGCCCGTTGATAAAATATTTTAATTTACACTTTGTAGCCCTGATTAGGCAAGGCTTGGGAGTGAGGGGGATGGGAGAGGGGGACAGCGAGGCTATGTCGGGGGGCGGGTTCTCTTTCCTCCTGAAGAGCTGTCAGAATCGTTTATGGATAGATGGATTGGCAGACAGGTGACAGAACTAATTGGCAGGCCCTGCTCCCAGCTGGGGTTACCACCGCGGCTCCGACGACAGGAGAGTACGGTGAGGGGCTGGGAGCGAGAGGATGAGCGAGGAATCTAGGCTGACGCTCGGGTGACCAGACGAGAGGAAGAAAACATCGGGGCACATGGCGGGGCGAGGGGGTCCACCGGCGGAGAAAACAAAAAAAAGCTGAGTGCTGCTGGCAGAGCGAAATATCGGGACAAATTGCGTCCCAACCAAAGATCGGTTGGGACACGGGACAAACACCTAAATATCGGGACGGTCCTGATTTTATCGGAAGGTCTGGTCACCCTAGCCAATGCGCGACCAGGGCTCTGCTCCCTTACACTGGAGCTAAGGGAACGTTTGCATGAGTCACGGCACAACAGCGCCCAGAATGAAACAAGGTGAAAGGAGCAGAGGGAGCACCAGACTCCTGACACCAGCACTGTCACTTCCAGAAGCATGAGTCAGACCCCCAAACCCGCCGTGAGATTGGCTTAGAAATCACAAGATTTTAAAAGTTGGGGTCTCTTTAATTGGCCTGATGGTGCGAGAGCCTGGAGGGGATCACATTTCCAAGCTTTTCACTGCAGCCGCCAGGGCCAGAAACGGACTTCTTTTTAAAAAAACTGAATGCAGAGATTCACGCACAGTCACATGAATCCAGGAGCTGGAGCATTAATAAAAGCACCTGATACAATGAGACTCACGGTAAAGTCATGAGAGCTGGCAACACAGCCTGGAAATGGCTTGAGGGACACACAATGGTTCAAAGGAAAGGAGGTTCTTTTATCTAACAGCCCCGCTCTTGTGTGCGCCCGGCTCTGGAGACCTGAGCCTTTCTGTCCGGGTATATGGAGCCAAAATCTGTCTTAAAGAGGAGGCATCTATGAAAGAAAACAGCTACGGCTACAGCCACAGCCATAAACATACAGATTCCACAGAGCTTGAGTCCCAGCTTTGTCTCTCTTGTTTATCAGGGTCCACATCATGCCTGGAACTCTTCACAGCATGTGGAGACATCTAGCGGCTAAATAATGTATTGAAAGTTAATCTGTCATTGCACCGTCCACTGGCTGGGACTTTTCAAATGCCATAACCCACACCTTTCACTTCCACTTCCCCAACATTGTCATGGCCACTTGCTGTCTGGGACTAGCCCTGCACTGCTGCTCCATTGATACGTCCCTGGACTGTGTGGGGACAGGGCTACCACCTGTTGAGCCCAGCTGTCCAGCTCAGAGATTGGGTGCAGATGCAGCCACTGGGGAGATCTTGGCTCTGAAAACCATGTAGCGGCTTCTTTACAATCCTTGCACTCTGGGGAGCCTTTTCCTTTCTCCCGTCTGTTGTCTCTCTCTCCCGACACTCTCATTTCCTTCTCGTTCATTGTCTTGGGGTCTTTCATTGTTGTTTCATTGTTGCCATTTGGTTTTGAAATCCCTTTTCTTCTCCTCTGTGCCACAGGGATTGAAAGTTTCCTAGTCAGTTACTGTATAATTAGCCACAGCCAGAGTCTCTCTCTCCCGCCAGGGAAGGATGGGCCTTGTGAGGTCGGATTTGACTCTGTACAAGCTGGATTCTCTCCTGCTGTTCTTTGTTGATGGACAATAAGGAGTAGGGGGGTGTCATAGATTCCTAGACTATAAAGCCAGAAGACACCGTTGTGATCCTCAATTCTGACTTTGTGTATAACACAGGCCACAGGACTTCCCCCGAATTAACTCCTGTTTGAACTAGATCGTATCTTATAGAAAAACACCCCAATCTTGATTGCAAAAATGCCAGTGATGGAAAATCCAGCATGAACCTTGGGACACTGCTCCAGTGGTTAAATACCCTCCTTGTGAGAACACTGCACCTTCTCTCTAGTCTGACGGCACCCCGGCTTTGCGCTCCCAGCCTTAATTCTCTCATCAGTTTGGCAACAGTCAGTCTGGTGCAGTGGTTCTCAACCTGCGGCCCGTGTAGGGTGATCAGACAGCAAATGTGAAAAATTGGGACAGGAGGTGGAGGGCTAATAGGAGCCTATATAAGAAAAAGACCCAAAAATCGCGACTGTCCCTGTAAAATTGGGACATCTGGTCACCCTAGGCCCGTGGGCTGTTTGCGGCCCAATCAGCACATAGCTGCAGCCCATGTGACATCCACAGGGATGAGTATTGTATTGGATGACTTGTATTGGATGAGTAAATAGGTTGAGAACCACTGATAGACTCTGTTATCAGTGCATGTACTGGGCACTCAGTTCTAAAGCTGCTGGACACAGGGCTGCCCGAGGGGTGAGGGCAAGTGGGGCAATTTGCCCCAGGCCCCGGGCCCCACAGGGGCCCCGCGAGCCCTATCCCAGCGGCGGTCCGGGTCTTTGGTGGCATTTCAGTGGCGGGGGACCCTTCAGTGCTGTCGAAGACACGGAGCAACTGAAGGGCCCCCCCCCGCCGCCGAAATGCCGCCGAAGACCCGGACCGCCGCCGGGTGAGTACAAGCACCGCAGCTCCCCTGCTTTGCCCCAGGCCCCCTGAATCCTCTGGGTGGCCCTGGCTGGACACAGACAGACCCTGTGGTTCTCTCTAGCTCCTAGACTAACCCAGTCAATGCTGCTACACAGTCCAATCCAAAGCCCATTGAGGTCCACGGGAGTCTTGCCATTGATCTCAACGGGTCTTGGATCCGACCCTGAAGCCTGGCCTGTCTTGGAAGGGATGGTTGGTCTTTTCTCAGGCAGGGCCAACCAGAGACTGGGGGCACCTGACACGGGAGCTTGCTGGGAGCACTGCGGGAAAGTGACCGTTTCCCCCTCCCTACTCTCTGCCAGAGGCGGGTTGCATTTTTTTTTCTTCACACCCGCAGTAAATGGTCCCACTAATGTTCACCAACGTCAGCAAGTGAAATATCACCCTTCCCGCGCAACGCCCAGCTCTTCCTTGGGCTTATCCCCTTAGAGGGCTTAATAGGCCTGGTCCAGGGTGGGGAGCAAGGTACAGAAACCAAGCCAGGCAGCCCGTACCCTCTGGATACTAGCACAGCCGTGGTTTGGGGACTTGCCGAGTCTAGGCTGGTTCCCACCTCTCTGAACCAAGCCCCGTATTCCAATATCCCCGGGCTGGGAGGACGTTTGGACTCGCTCCAGAGCTGCATCAGACTAGTTCAGATTAGGCACTTGTCTAGTTCAAAGGGAAGGTGATGGTGATGAAGGATGTCAGATCGATGGCACCGGACAGCGCGATTCTTTGTTTATCCTCCAGGCTGCCCTACCTCCCAATCCAGTCATGGAGGGAGCACCACTAAATGGGTTCACATCGGTCTCCAGGGCCCAATCAAACTTTGGCTCCTCTACTGAGTCTGCCAGTGAGGGGGCCAGCGGGGGTGGTTTGGTGACGTCGTCATTGTTTGTCCAATAGGAAGCAAATGCAACATCTCCTGGTGAAAATGGCAAAAAGCCATCCTCTAGGGGGGAAAATATTAATTCTTTGTATTACCATAGTCTCTGCCCTGAAAAGCTTACAGTCTAAATGGACAGCTCAGACAATGGACACATTATTATTTCCATTTCACAGACAGGAAAACTGAGGCACAAAGCGATTACGTGACGTGTCAAAGGTCATACACTCGGTCTGTGGTAGAGCTGGGAATTGAATCCAGATGTTCTCTGGCTCCCGTCAGTGCCTGAATTACAACCCGCTCCTGGCTCACAGCAGGATGAATTCTGGTGGCTTATGATTTTTCCTGACCCGGTGAAAATTTTACCACTTTCCTAAAGAAATGTCATGGTTTGTGCAGTCAGCTGGGTGTTCTGTCCAACAACATTAACATCTGGGGAAAATCCAAGGGGAGAACAAAACATTTTTGCTTTCTCCTGCTCCAGCGACTTTTCCCCAATTTCTCCAAAAGTGAGAAATTTAAACATTTTATTAAAGTTAATGTTTAAAATGAAATATGCACAAGTTAAGAGGGAAGGTGCTGAACATCTGGGGTCAGGCTCGAGTTATGAGGGATTACAGGGATTGGTTACAAGGTTCACGAGATACAGACATATCACATAACCGGCATCAACCCAGATTGGGGTGCGGGAGTTTTTAAAGTGTCAGTGGATAAGTGGGCTCAGGGACGCCACCCATGGAATGTATTAAGAGTCCAAGTCAGGATCAGTGTAGCGAATAAGTCCATGGGTGGGGTGTGTCCCTTGGTTCGTCAGGGAAGGAAGTTGGTTATTTCCCTGGTCGGCGGTCTCGGTTATTCAACCTGGTATTGACGGTGTCCCATGATGTGTTCTGTGTAGATGTCTCTGCCCCACCTGATGGTGTCGGACACCACGAGCTGTCTCATGAGCCGGGCGTAGTATTATAACCTCTAGAACCACAAGAAAAAAGTGGTCTCGCCGGTGTGCATCACCACCGCCCCCTACTGGTTGGGATCAGACTTGTGTGTCTCTGCGATTGCTGCCCTCTGGTGGCTGGAGGCCTACAGAGCCTCTACATTCCAGCAATCACTGAGCTTCTCTTTCGGTTTGGCTAGTCCACATGTATAAAATGGATCCGATGACTGTGGTGTCTGGCGCTCTGTGACCAAGGATTTGTAATAGCTTCTTAGGGCTAAATACTCAACCAAAATAATGAGATGTAGGCGATGGAAAGTCCATCAGGCAAGGCTACTATGATAAATGAAGGGGGGGGAGGTAGCTTCCTTTTATGGACACCCAGCCAGCCAGTTAGCTACAAAGTCCCTCTTGGTGGCTGTTCTCTGCTTGCTTTACCTGTAAAGGGTTAACAAAGTTCCCCAGGTAAAGGAAAGGAAGTGGGCACCTGACCAAAAGAGCCAATGGGAGGCTGGAACTTTTTAAAATGGGGGGAAAAAAACTTCCCTTTGTTTGTGTGTGTGTCTCTCTGGGAAAGAAGGGGACAGAGGGCAGCAGGAATGCTGTGTCAGGCTTGAACCAGGTATCAAAATTCATCTTTCATACCTAGAAGAAATAATTTGGACAGGGAACGTTTAGTTAGACGCTATCAGGTTTATTTCTTATTTTGGCTTGTGGCTCTCCTCTGTGCTAGCCCCAGATGCTTTTGTTTGCTTATAACCTTTAAGCTGAACCCCCAAGAAAGCTGGTTTGGGTGCTTAATTTTTGTAATTGTTTCTTTTAAGATGTAGCAAAAAGCCCAAGTTCCAGATGTATTTTTTTCCCTTTTTGTTTTTAATAAAATTTACCTTTTTTAAGAACAGGATTGGATGTTTGGTGTCCTAAGGGGATTATGCATGTTGTTTGATTAGCTGATAGCCACAGCTAATTTCCTTTGTTTTCTTTCTCAGCTCTTCGGGGAAGGGGTGTATGAAAGGGCTTGAGGGTACCCCATAGGGAGGAATTCCCAAGTGCTCTTTCCAGGGTTCAAAGGGTGTTTTTTTGCATTTCGGCGGTGGCAGCGTTTACCAAGCCAAGGTCAGAGAGAAGCTGTAACCTTGGGAGTTTAATACAAGCCTGGAGTGGCCAGTATTATTTTTTAAAATCCTTGCAGGCCCCCACCTTCTGCACTGGAGTTGCCAGAGTGGCCATTCAGCCTTGACAGCAACGGGTGGGGTTGTAATGGCACAAGCTGCTCCACCAAGGGGCAGCCGGCTGGGAGATGCCTGGACTTGGGGCATCTCGCAGGCAGCTTCCACGGAGACCCCCAGGCTGGATTTTGAAAGCTGTCCTCCCCCGGCAGAAGGCCATCCCTAACGAGGCCCAGGTCACAGGGATGGCTGGCAGAACCAGAGGCAGGATTGTTTCACGGGGCCCTTAACATATTTCATGGGTAATTTCACAATTATTCATCAGGAAAAAGAAAATCCCCAACCCCCCTTCTTAATCAGCGTCTGAGCTCTGAGCCTCGTCTGCTTATCTCTGCGTCCCTGCTAATCACCTACCACAGCACTGTCTCGCCTGCTTTGTTCGGAGTGACTGCTCCCCAGCTGTACGGTGGCTGTTTGGGCTGTTTTTTTCCCTTCTCCCTTTTGTCCCTTGTCGCAGTGCTGGCTATGTCTTCCAGGCCTCGCCGCTGACGGGTCCTGGTGTTCCGCCACAGTTCACCCCCGCCATTCCCTGCTCGCCAGCTGTCGTTGAACCAGAATGATGATGATGATGGAGCAGTTTCTTTTTATGAAAGATCCTAAAAATATAGCTATAGAATGTGAAAAACAAGCCAACAAAATCGCCAGACCGTGGGGTTCTTTTTGATAACATAGATTGGGAGCTTTATGAATGAGGGTTAATAATAATACCTACCTCTTCTAGCACTTTTCACCGGTAAATCACAAAATGCTTCACAAAGGAAGGTGACTACCTCTGCACTCTGCTGCTGTCATGCCTTAGAGGGCCTGACAGCTCCCCCAACATGGTTATACCGGTATAAAAATTGTATGTAGACCAGGCCTACTCTAGATTTAAACCGATTTAAGAGCGTCCACACACAAAATTGGCCCACTGTAAAATTACACCTTTACGCTGGGTCTACACATGGTTTTTGTGCTGGTTTTCCACCAACATAGTTATACTAGTACAACCTGTAGTGTAGACGCAGTTATACTGATGTAAAGGTACCTTGCACTGGTTTAGCTCATTCCCCTTCTAGTACAGGGGACCATTATATTGCTATAATTGTATCCTCGTTGTAATTATTCTTACCTCCCTAGTGTCTAGGAGCCTCTGTCATGGACCCGGACCCCACCGTGCTAGGCACAAACACAGAGCAGGGTTGAAGCATTTGAATTCCACCAGTATAGTTAAAGAGGTACCATTTCTGTGGGCAGACAAGGCCTTAATTAAATAGGTACAACTTTGTGTATCGACCAGGTCTAATTGAAGTAAGCCTGGTTTAAACTGAAATAAACTGTGGCCTGCGTTGTGCAGGAGGTCGGACTAGACGATCATAATGGTCCCTTCTGACCTTAAAATCTATGACTCTGTCAGAGTGTCCACACAGCCTTTGGCACCAGTTCAACTAAATCGGTTTAAAGTGACAAAGAGTCCTGTGGCACCTTGTAGACTAATAGAAGTATTGGAGCATGAGCTTTCGTGGGTGAAGCTTGGCCACCCCTGAGTTAACCCAATGCACTCCGGGCAGACAAGTCTTTAGGGATAGACATTCCCTGCTCTGAAGAGCTTACAGTCTAAAACCTGGGCTACACCTAAAATTATATCACCCTAGCTGCAGTGCTCAGGGCTGTGAAAAATGTTGTGCCCTGCACAGCTTAGTTAGGTTGACCGGTAGATGCAGCTCGGTCGACAGAAGGATTCTTTTACACATGGGAAACTGAGGAAAGAGAGATTAAGTGAATTGCTCCCAGCTACCCAAGGAGTCAGTAGCAGAGGTGAAAATCAGACCCAGAGCCCTAAACCTGAGCTTTAATCACAAGACCATCCTCCTTTTTTCTTTCTCCTCTGCTGTAGAGGAGCAGCTATTAGAAATAATAGTGGCATACCTGTCCGCTTTGGAAAGTTTTATCGATACAGCCATTGTGTTACTGTTAATATTTGTTGTTTGTATTAGAGTAGCACCTAAGGGCCTCAGTCCTTTATCGGGTCCCGTTGTACAAACACACAGTAAAGAGACAGTTCCTGCCCCTAAGAGGTGATGCTGTATGATGGTATATTACATCATTTGAGAAATAGGAGGTGATTGTCTAATTAAAGATTGTATCCTGAGGCATACACACAAAGAGGGCAGAGTTAAGGGTGTTTTCCTTAACTTTGTCCCTCCACCCATGTGTATGCCAACCTTATTTTGGCACTTCCTGATTTGTATGTGCGTCGCTTTGAGACTTTAACAGAGATTGCTGTATGGAATTTCCTAGGTTTTTTTTTTTTAAGAACACAAAGATGGGTGGGGGGCGGGTGGGAGAACCACACCAAAAGCAGCATAGCTCTGCAGGATGTCTAAACTCTGCGGCTCTGCAGAATTACTATTATTAACCATTTACATTACGGTAGCTCCTAGAGGTCTCCGCCAGTCTGGAGCCCTGTCGTGTTAGGTGCTGTCCAACCATAGAGCAAGTGACTCCCTGCTCCAAAGAGCGGGGAAATCGACAGGACAGAGGCGGGAGGGAACGATGGGGGAGGAAAATACTAAGATGCCTTAGCACAAATTGACTCCATGCACAATTCTTAGCTAATTAGGATCAGTCAGTGCGAGGGATTCCAGCCAATCAGGGGGTAGCCGTGTGCACAAGTTGTCAGCCACTCTGGCAGGGTACGTGATTCTCAGCCCGTCGGAAGTAGACATGACAACTCGCCCTCTGCCTAGCTGGCCTCCGCTGGCCGTTTTCTGCAGGCGTGCTAGCGGAGGGGAGTTTCGCAGGGTGCAGAGGGGTGGCCGCCTGGACAATTTTGAGCGAGAACGTTGCGGGCAACAGCACGTGCGGGTTCCGGAACGTGGAGCAATTTGGTTGGATTCTGCAGGAACGCCCTGTTCCATACACAGCAGGGAACCTGCAGGAGACGCCCCACCTGCTGCCAGGGGTTAGGCTCTTCCCTTCCCCTAGCTATAATGCTCCTAGGGTGCGAACATGGAGGGCTCCACTCATTTCAAAGTGTGCAGGAGCCCAGCTTGATCCCTGCTATATCCTCTGAGGTCTGTAGGGGCTGCGGCAAATCCCATTCATGGCAAGGCTCCCACTTGTAGCAGAAAGAGGGGCTGAAACGTAAGCTCTTATCTCAGAGTCCTGAGTCCTGGGCTTAAGCAGCGGTCAAAGCTTTGCTGACGTAATGCAAATTCAGGCTCTGGGCTGGAGACAGGCCCTGCTCCCAGAATCTGGCAATACAATATTGCAAAACCACACACATTCCTAAGAGACACTAGGCACCAGGCCCCTCACGCAAACACACTCCAGAAGGGTGGGACCAGAACACCCCGATACCCAGTCTGGTACAAACACACCCCGCAAAGGTAACGAGAACACACTGACCCCTCCTAAAGAGGAGCTCGGGATGACAGCGTGATGGATGGAGATGGTTTGATTGAACCAACAGGAACAAGGTGAAGGGTGGTGGTGAGCTACGTCACAGGGTGGTATCTAGGTATGTCAGAGGGCAGTAACTAGCCATGTCAAGGAGGCAACACGGAACTGGTTTGTATCCGTGTATAAAGATGTATCGTCTTTGTCTGGGGAGAATGGAAAGTCCTGCCATTCACTGAGCCGGTCCATTGTCACGAGCATATAGAATCTCAGGGCTGGAAGGGACCTCAGGAGGTATCTAGTCCACCCCCCTGCTCACAGCAGGACCAATCCCCAAACAAATTTTTGCCCCAGATCCCTAAATGGCCCCCTCAAGGATTGAACTCACAACCGTGGGTTTAGCAGGCCAATGCTCAAACCACTGAGCTATCCCACCATTGAGGCGGGGTATTGGCACTGTGCTTCATCGGCAGTAAACCTGACCAACTGCCTTCACCACGAGCCAAGTGTGTGGATGTATTGGGCAGTTCGCTCAAAGTCTGCTGTCTCCGCTATCTGCCACCTGTGCGTAAGTGGGGATCTGGAGACCTGGGCTCTAGTCCCAGCTCTCTCACTGACTAGCTGCATAAACTTGGGCAGGTCACGACCTGGCTCTGTGCCTCAGTTTTCCCATCTGTAAAATGGGAATAATAACAGTGCCACTTCTCACACTGAGGGCCATTTTATCAGTATACATCGGGAGCCAGATAACACAGCCCTAAGTGCCATAGAAATGCCTATAAAGAAATACCCTCAGGCTGAATCCTCTTTATCGGCTCCATTGTCCCTTAATATTCACGTTCTTCTCGGGGCTTAATCCTTCTGTTTTCTTCCAATTCCTTTTCTAACATCTATGCTCCTTGCTGGGGCTCCCCCTTCTCCTTGGCCAGAAGCCTTCAGCCCCTCCACTGGAAAGCAGCTCTCTGCCTTGTTCCTCTCAGGCAGACGTCTCGGGAAGGTTGTAGGTAGCCCCTGATTGTACCAGCAGCTCCATCCTTACCCTCTCAATTACATGGTAATGCACGTTAAAATTACAAATTTATTTATAGTATTTTTTTTTTTTACTCTGCAATTTTTTACAGCTCATCTGCTGTAACAAATTCTACTTCATAAAGCAAAGGAACAAGTTATTATTACCTTATGGAAATAAACGCCAGCAGCCGATCTTTATTCCGGGCCTCGGCGTTTGTCTCCTGGAATACTTAATACTGTTTCAATCAAGGCTCCGGATTTGTTCCAGTCACTGAGGACGGAGGAAGCTCAGCTCAGGGCTTCCACTTTTATATTCTTCCCTCTCCGCCCCCCGTTGGATGTAATTTACTCCATCGCCGACCCCTTGTTATTTGTTCGCCTTGGATAGAGCGAGGAAGGGTGGGAATGTGTTTGCTCAGCGCGGCCCAGTGCCTCTGATGAGGGGTTTTGGTCCTCCGGGGAACGTTCTGTTCCAGGAGTAGGAGGGGATTGGAGCTGTTTGCCAGCACCTTTCTTCTGAGGCCGGTGACCTTGGTCTTTCCTTTTGAAGCGGAGGAGCAGAGTAATTGCTCTGGTTTTACTTTTCGTTTGGTAGGTTGGTGTCCCTGAGACAGATGCTCAGGGCTACTGTGGGGAAGATGAAAATTCATATTTCTAAACCAGTAGGCCTCCAACCCAAACGCGGCCCCACGGTGCTAGGCGCTGCACGTGCACGTAAGGAGAAGGAGCCCTGCCCTGAAGCGCTCTCAGTCTAGACTGTCAATGCCTGGGAGGGGAAACTGAGGCAGGGAGCAGGGACGTGTACACAGCATGTCAGTGGCAAAGACAGGAAGAACCCAGGTCTCTGGAGCCCTACTCCGGTGCCTTTCCAAGTCTTAGAGCCCCCTCCCGCTGGTAATGGAGTCAAAGGGAGTTTTACCCTTTGGGAGGCGAATGAGCCCTTCCCTCTCTTAAGGCCCAGTCCTGTGTGGTGAGGAGCCTCCTACATTCTCGTTGGAGGCAGACAGCACCACGCAGGATCGGGCCCTTACTCCCAGGTGTGGGAGTGCTCAGCTACCTGGAGGAGACAGATTTCAGGGGTGCGTGGAGAGCCTCGCTGCTCAGCTGCCCTGCCGGCAGGAGCAGCCGGAGGAGAGCTCTGAGAGCAGAGCCGGTCAGCTGGAGGGACAGGGGTGGAGCTGAGAGGGGACAGCAGAATGAGGAGCCAAGGAAGGATCTGACAAAGGGCAGAGGCTGCACAAGCCGTCAGTGACTGTCCTGCGGGGATGCTTTGCACAGGTCTCCCCCATCTTCTGTGCAGGGCATGATCCTCATTGCACACATAGGGAAACTGAGGCACGGAGCGGGGGACAATGACTTGCCCGAAGTTGCACAGCGGGTCAGCGGCAGAGCTAGAAAGAGAAGTCAGGTCTCCTGGCTCCTTGCCTGGTGCTCTAACCACTAGATAGGTCCTGTCCGTAGGAAGAGTTGTGCCCCACAGGAGATCTTTTTTTTAAAAAAAATCCTGTGTTCCTAGCACAATGCTAGTCTGGGTTCATGGATAAGGCAGGGCATGGGAAGCTGTGGGTTCAATTCCTGGCTCTGCCTTCGGCTCCCGCTGTGACCTTGGGTTAGTCATCTCATCTCTCTGTGCCTGAGGCCAGGCCCACACGACCTTGGGGAGAAGCCACTGGGGGCAGTGGGGTAACTATGCCAATGGGGAAAGCTCTCCGGTGGGGGTGGTTACGTCTCTACTAACGTGCTGCAGTGGCACAGGAACAGCCCCGTACATGAAGACAAGCCCTTAGGGTCGATCTATCCCGTAGCGATCGATCTATCGGGGGGTCGATTTATCCCGTCTAGTGTAGACGGGATAAAATTGATCCCCAATCGTGCTCCCCGTCGACTCTGGAACTCCAGCTCGTGAGAGGCGGAAGTGGAGTCGACGGGGGAGCTGCGGCAGTCGACTCGCCGACGTCCTCACGGCCAGGTAAGTCGACCTAAGATACGCCGACTTCAGCTATTCGCGTAGGTGAAGTTCTGTATCTTAGGTCGACCCCTCCGCTAGCATAGACCTGGGCTTAGTCTCCAGGCTGCAAAAGGATGCGAATCCTTCCCTATTCTGTTTTGTGTATTTAGACTGTCAACGCTTTGAGCCAGGCACCGGCTCTGACTGCGTATACGTGCAGCTCCTAGCACAACGGGGCCCTGTTGGGTACAGCGACTCTAATGTCAGCAATAATGACATGAAAACATAAATTAAAACAGGGGTTCTCCAACCTTTGTCCTCGTGACCCCTTAACACAGCAAGCCTCTGAGTGCGACCCCCCCCCTTATAAATTAAAAACATGTGTTAATATATTTAACACCTTTATAAATGCTGGCGGCAAAGCGGGGTTTGGGGTGGAGGCTGACAGCTCGCGACCCCCCCATGTAATAACCTTGTGACCCCCTGAGGGGTCCCGACCCCCAGTTTGAGACCCCCTGGATTAAAGGCACATGAAGGCTGCAAAGGCAAGGCGTCCGCGGTTAGGCAATTGCCAAATGAAGGTTGCCTCTGCATTACGATACAGCCTTTAATAGCGGGGTCACCAACCAGTCTGGGGACAAGCCAGAAGTAAGGTGTTGGGGGGGGAGCCCTGGATGGGACCAGCAGGGAGGCTGTGGTTCAAGACTGAGGGGTATTGGCAGAGCCGCATATGGGAGCTCAGGACCCCAGTTGCCAACTTTCAGGCGGTAAATAAGCCCCCGCGACTTTCACAATAAGCCAAACATCAAGCTAATCCCATTTCAAAACAAGGCCAAACCGAGCCAGTCCCTAAGAACCCCAGCGCTCTGTGGGACTAGATCCCCCCGGCCTGCAGTCTGGGACTGTGATGGGCCCGCCGTGCCCCCCGACTCTCTGCCCCCCTTGCCCCCGCTTGCCGGGAGCCGATGGAAAAAAAGAAGCAACAAGCCTAACAAGCCAAAAACTAGCCAACAAGCAACTCACAAGCCAATTAAGCCCCAAACAAGCCCATTTCTGCGGGTTTTTTTCACGGGTTTGGCATGTCTGTCCATGACGGGAATACGAAGCGGCTGCAGGTAGGGACTGATGGGCCTCGGCAGAGCTGGAGAGGCAGTGGCGGCTCCAAGCACCAGTGCTCCGAGCGCGTGCCTGGGGCGGCAAGCCCTGCCGGTCCCTGCGAGGGTGGCAGTCAGGCAGCCTTCGGCGGCGCGCCTGCGGGAGGTCCGCCGGTCCCGAAGATCTGGTGGCAATTCGGTGGCGGATACGCCGAAGCCACGAGACTGGTGGACTTCCCGCAGGCGTGCTGCCGAATCCGCGGGGCCAGGGACCTCCCGCAGGCAAGCCGCCGAATCCGCGGGGCCAGGGACCTCCCGCAGGCGTGCCGCCGAATCCACGGGGCCAGGGACCTCCCGCAGGCGTGCTGCCGAATCCGCGGGGCCAGGGACCTCCCGCAGGCAAGCCGCCGAATCCGCGGGGCCAGGGACCTCCCGCAGGCGTGCTGCCGAATCCGCGGGGCCAGGGACCTCCCGCAGGCGTGCTGCCGAATCCGCGGGGCCAGGGACCTCCCGCAGGCGTGCCGCCGAATCCGCAGGGCCAAGGACCTCCCGCAGGCAAGCCGCCGAATCCGCGGGGCCAGGGACCTCCCGCAGGCAAGCCACCAAAAGCAGCCTGACTGCCGTGCTTGGGGCAGCAAAAAAGCTAGAGCCGCCCCTGTGGAGAGGCAAAGGGAAATGTCAGACAAACCTGCGAGCCCTCTGCTGGTTGTACCCCCAACCAGGCCCACAAGTCCCCTGCACACAGGAGCTGGGGGGGCGGGGGGGGAGTGCAGTTGTTTCGTCTCTCAGAACTGTTTCCCTGTCTGAGGCTGTGACTCAGCGGCCTCCCCCTCCCGCAATCACGTTAAAACCCAGCTCTCGACACCCTTAATCTCCTCAAGTGCTTCTGCTCTTCACATTCCAACCCAAATATTAGCTCCACCCACTAACCCCACTCCAACCAAATTGCATTAAACGGAAAGCCAAGCCTGCCTTTCACATTACCTCCCGGACGACCGACCGTTGTTATAACAACCTGGTGCAAATCTACCCCCCCCCACACACTCAGCTCCTCTCCCCAAGACCTCCCGGCCCAATCCGCTGCAATTTCAGACTGACTCTTATTAGTGACAGTCTGTCCTTTGCTTTCGGAAACGACCGCCCACTGCGGGCCAGGTTTAAGGCGCTTAGAACGCAGCGGATTTAATGGGAAACCTCTCTGAGCTGGAAAATGCTCTCCATGGCTTTTCCATGTCCTTTGCCTTGAGCCCCGCTAGCTCCCGCTTGGTTTTCATCTATTTAGAAGCATCGCCCCTTTCTCCACTAGCCTCAGGATGTCTGCTTGATTCTCACCGCCAGTGGCTGACTTCCCGGGGTGATGAAGCGCGGGAGGGAGAGTTATTCCAATTTCCTTCCAAACCCCTCTTCTTCTTGCTCTGTAATCCCCGTGTCAGCTATTTAGCGTGGGACTTTCGGCCGACGCCGGCTCTGAGCATCAGCAGAGCCGGGGTCCGGTGAAGGCACGACCCACCTCGGTGCCCGCTCACCTGTTCGTAGGATTCCGGGTGGGTTGGGTTTCAGTCGAAGAGGAGCCCAATATTGTCAACTGTCATGATCTTATTGTGCGTCTGGTGATATCTGATGCTTTTCTTAAAGCCCTAGTTCCTGGAATCATGTTAGGATATGGCGATGGAACAAACTTCCTGAGATCAAGGGAATCCAGGGTCTGTTTGTCTATAGGAACTGCTGCAAAGCCCGCATGCTCGGGGTTCAGCTGATCGCCATATTTGGGGTCGGGAAGGAATTTTCCTCCAGGGTAGATTGGCAGAGGCCCTGGAGGTTTTTCGCCTTCCTCCGCAGCATGGGGCAGGGGTCGCTTGCTGGAGGATTATCTGCTACTTGAAGGCTTTAAATCAGGATTTGGGGACTTCAACAGCTGAGTCAAGGGAGAGAATTATTTCAGGAGTGGGTGGGTCAGCTTTTGTGGCCTGCATCTTGCGGGAGGTCAGACTAGATGATCATAATGGTCCCTTCTGATCTTAAGTTCTATGATTCTATGATTCTATGAAAGCCGCCTTCTTCAGAGGAAACTTTAGCTTTTCACCATACGACTGACACGCACAACACCAACACCCCCACCTACTTCGCCCCCAAAGAGGAAAATAATATAGCTTAAGAAACCCCAACAAACATGCCTGTCCCAAGCGCAATTTCATCCTGAAAAGAGAAACCTGCCAGTGACACAGGGAAGTTCAGTGGGGACTTCAGTATTGCTATTGACTTTATACAGAAGGCACCTGGATTCTATGGTGATGGATGATAATATAGAGAGATTAGACAGGAATGTCTGGTTCTAGCTTAGATTAGCATCTCAGGTTTCGTTGCTTTAAAAGCAAGTTTCTAGCGCTCATGGTTGCAGAGAAACCCTTGAAGATGTGACCACTGGAATAAATTGCCTGGGGAGGTGGTGGCATCTCCATCATTGGGGATTTTTAAGAGCAGGTTGGACAAAGACCTGTCAGGGATGGTCTAGATAATACTGAGTCCTGCCATGAGTGCAGGGGACTGGACTAGACACCTCGCGAGGTCCCTTCCAGTCCAATGGTTCTACTAAAGGCTCTGGACCAGGAGACAAATCATTATTAGGGGCTCGAAGCGATGGGTCCACAGGCAAGTCTGTGCCTCACAAAGGGGCCGGCAGCAGGGAAAGGTTGGGGAACCCTTCATCTAATGGGTTCTTTGGTTCCATGGTGGCATCAAACACATGAGAGTTTGAAAACATGGACTCACTCAGCCCGGGCAACCATCTGGCATCTGCTGTCAGAGCATGGTGGAGCGTTTGCTTCCCAAATGCTCCTGGATTCCTGCAGCTGCCCTGGGAACATGTGCCTGTTTTTGGAAAATGAGACCAATTGGTCTCATTTTCCAAAAACAGGCACATGTTCGGAAACTGACCCTGTGCTGATTGGCTGCCTGGCTCACATTTGGTTGTTTCTGTTCCCTGATTGGGTAAGAGTAGCTCTCAGGGTTGCTTTACACACGTTTTGTACTGGGCTTTAATGTTTATCTATTTGAAATTAGTCTGGTTAAAGAGATACAAGGCCCTAGTGGGATTCGATTATGCCGCTATAATGGAATATAGAACCACAGAGCTTATTCTCATAAATGCAGGGGCATAACCTATACTAGCATTATTATAGTAATCATCCCTAGCGCTTATAGAGCACTTTCCATCAGTAGATTTCAAAGCGCTTTATAAATGCGGGTCAGTATCATTATCTCCATTTTAGAGTTGGAGAAACTGAGGCACAGAGAGAGGACGTGGTCCAGCAGCCCAGTGGCAACGCGAGGAATAGAGCCTAGGTCTCCTGAATCCCAAGTCTAGTGTTCTACCCACTAGGCAATATTACCTCCTAGAAGGCCCCTTGATACCAGTATAACTGCGTTCACACCAGGGCTTGTCTAGGTTGAACAATTTCAGTACACAAATTACCCCTAACATTGTTAGATTGGTACAAACCTGTGTGTAGCCCAATCCTTGGAATCACCGTGTAAGTGCAAGATTTGGCAATTTGGATTCACTGTCCAGGAAGAGTCTTAGCATCAGTGTTTGGACTGCTTGGAAATGTTTCAAATTTTGAAATTTCAACAACCACCAAAAAACAGGAAAAAAATCTGCTTGCAAACATTTATTGTTCCTGGCCTGGCTATAATATAGCGAATGACGGGACGTGGATGAAAAGTTTGGTCCAAATTTCAACAGAAAGAGGGGGGGCAAGAACATATCCCTGGACTGGATTGGGGTGTGTTCACCCACCTCCCTGCCACGCTCCTGTTTTCCAGCCAGCTTTGATTGATGTTGGAGGGATGGGTCCCGCCAGAGCACTCCATCATGGCGACTGTGCACCAAAGAGCAATTCGCCTGGACAAGGAGGATTCATTTACAAGTTCAAATAGATATTGGTGGGAACTTTTCTGTGGCGTCCCCTCAGCGCTGTTCATCAGTGAGTGCGAGTTAGTGACGCTGCGTGTGCGTGTGTGTGTGTGTGTGTGTGTGTGCGCATTTCTCACTGTCTTCCTTTTCTTTCCCCAGCCGCACATAACCTCTGTTAGATCTTAGCACGTGGGTAAGAAAAGCTACTCGTTGAATTTTTGCCTGCTGCACAGTTCTGAGTACTGACGATTAGGTCGCCAAAATGGGTCCTGTTGGCCAGGGCCGGCTTTAAGCCGATTCACCCGATTCCCCGGAATCAGGCCCTATGCCGAAGAGGGCCCCGCGCCTAAGGGGGCCCCGCTCCGTGGGTCTTTGGCAGCATTTCGGCAGCGGGGGATCTGCTCCAGGGGTCTTCAGCGGCATTTCGGCAGCGGAGGATCCGCTCTGGGGGTCTTTGGCGGCATTTCGGCAGTGGGGGATCCACTCCGGGGGTCTTCAGTGGCATTTCGGCAGCGGGGGATCCACTCTCGGGGTCTTTGGCAGCATTTCGTCGGCAGCAGGGGATCCGCTCTGGGGGTCTTCGGCGGCATTTCGGCAGTGGGGGATCTGCTCTGGGGGTCTTCGGCGGCATTTCAGCAGCGGGGGATCCACTCCGGGGGTCTTTGGTGGCATTTCAGCAGCGGGGGATCCACTCTGGGGGTCTTTGGTGGCATTTTGGCAGCGGGAAGTCCTTCAGTGCCGCGGAAAACCCAGAGCAGACGCCCTGCCACCGAGTATCTAATCGGCCTCCGTGGGTCATAAAGCCAGCCCTGCTGTTGGCATATTTTATCTGTGGCATAGTCTGCAGGGAGACCTCTTTTCTGCAGAAATATTTCTAAGGGGGCATTTCTCCTCCCCAGGAAAGGAATGGGCTGTACTGTAGTAGATTTCTCCAGGCAAAGCTTGCAGGCATGCAGACAGCAAACCAGGTGTGCGCATGCACGCCACGGAAAAGGATGGGGGAAGATAGTTATGAAGAATGCAGCTTGACAGCTGGAGAGAGACAGAAAGTGCCTGTAACTTTTTGTTCTTATTTTTATCTACCTGGTTGATGTCATCAGCCTATTTATACAGATTCTAAGATGCCCCTTTCGTATGTGTTTTATATGTACATGTGTGTAGATATATATATGGATATGCAGTTTTATATTTGTACAGCTCCTGGGAGGATTCATTTAGCAAAGTGACTGGAGATCTTTTGATAGCTGACGTTGGAGCGGTGAGAATACAGGAGATAATTCTCCTATTGGCGTCATACGTGCTGAGGTTTCGACAGTCACTAATAGCAAGGCTCCCCCTTTCTCATGCAACCTCAGGCCCCAAGGGGTGACTTTGATTTCCCAGCCAGTTGGAGACCTTCCAGCTCCCACCTCTTCAGTGCCACCCTTCCTGACCAGCAGTGAGGTCTCCCCACACTAGCTCTGAGATTTGACTAGAGGGGACGCCGTTGAGCTCTGAGACATGAGCTTCTCCCTCTGGTTCTGAGGTTGATGCGCTTGCAGGACTCCCGGGCACAGGGAGCTGCAGGTCGGGAGTGAGGGGCATCGGCAGAGCTAGGGGGAGCCCAGGGCTGGGATAGCAGGGGCTGTGGGTTAGGATGAGGGGCATCGGCAGAGCTGCGTGTGGGGAGCGTGGGGCTGGGATAGCAGGGGCTGCGGGTCGGGAGTGAGGGGCATCGGCAGGGCTGCCACGGGGAGCCCTGTCTGCTGAAGGGAAGTGTGGTCTATAGCAAACAGGGAAAACTAAGGAATAACAGGAGCAAAATCTCCTCTGAGCAGCAGAGCCCAGGCCAGAGGCAGAAGCTTTGTGCAGCGCGAGCTGAGAAAGCAGGAGAAGGAGGGAGGGTTAATCCCCACGCGCCGATTGAGGCCATCCATTTAACATCCCCCCCGCCCCCCCCGCCCTGGCCTTGCTGTTTCCGGCACTCCTTGTTACAGGGCCCCACCCCCACCCCCCTGGGGTCAGGGCTGCCTTTAGCTCAAGACGCCGCTGGCTGGGTGGAGAACGCCTGCATTTAAGCAGCCTTTATTGCAATCGATAAATCATGGCACCGTCTCTGATTGGGGACAGAAATAGCCCGCCGAGGACATGCCGTGCGGCAAGGGTGACCGCCATGTGTCAGATAACAAACCCCATGACTGATGGGAGGTTGCTGGGAGCAGAGGGCACTTAGCCCCTTCGTGTACCACCAGGAGCAGCTCCCCCCCCGACAACTCCTTGGCGTTCACTCACTGCTGCCCAGCACACAACAGTTCTCAGGCCTTATTTCCTACAGCCTGGTGGCTGGTTAGGTTAATGGCCTGGGCTTTGCCATGTCCTGTTGCCTGTGCCGGGGCCTGGAGGTGCAGATCCTACAGCCATCCTGCGGCAGCCGGCCAGGAGCTCAGCAGAGCCGAGAGCAAGCGCCCGCCCGTCCCCAAGAGGCTTGTGACCTATAGAGGAGAGGCGAGTAGGTCCCGGTTGGAGCCTGGAGAAGTTTTGGACAAACATCCGCCCTGGAGAGGGATTTTCGGGAAGGGAACTTTTCAAGCTACGGAGGCCTTACATCGCTGAGCGAATCGGTCGTCCTGGAAGTGGGAAGGGGATTCGTTTGCTCAGGAAAGTCCCAGTGGAGCTGTAGAGGGCGGGTTGGGCTCGTGGGGTGGCAGAGAGTGGCCCAGGCTAATGAGTCTGAGGTCTCTTGTCCCATTCATAGTTTCCGTCCTGTTGGCAGTAGCCCCGCACAGATGCAGCAGCCAATCCGTGCGCTGCAATCGCAGGCGGCCTCGGCCAGGCAAGTCCATGCGATTAGCCAGGGGGCACTCGCTAATGACAATGACCAGGATGTTGGGGGTCCCATCAACTTTCTGTGAAAGGTTCCAGGTCATCTTTAATTTGCATGTGGTGGAAGCCGCGGGGGCCTTTGGTTTAGCATCTCCTCGGAAGGCTGGCCTGGCTACGCCCCCGGCACCGCGTGGAGAGTGGAAAGAGATGAAGTCAGAACCATGCGGAACATGAACGGACGGTCTCCTGGCCGCTGGTGGTAGCGTGTGGTCAAGTGGGCTAAGCGTGCAGCTGGGCACTGAGTGCTCTTCCACTGGCTTGCTGCGTGGCCTTGGGCAAATCCTCTGATAACTAAAGATGGGGCTCAAGCCGCAAGTTCAGATCCGGACCCTCAAGCTTTGGGGCGTTTGGATGTGGGGGGTTGGTTCTGCACCAGGATAGAGAAAGGCTCATTTGTCAAGTTTAAATCTGTATCCAGACTTCCTCGAAGTCCAGGGGGGTTTGAACTCATCTCCTCAGGGCTCTTCTGTGACTCCCTTTCCCCACCTGTAAAATGGGGGCAGTGATACTCGCCTCCCTCCCAGGGCAGGGGTGCAAAGGGTAAGGTTTGCACAGGGCTGTGAATGCGTTAGCCGGGAAGCACCACTGTCTGAGCAACACACGCAGATCCTCATTGAACAGATACAGCGAAAGCCTCATTGCCAGGGAGCGCAGATGCTCCTCTTTCAGGGCTGAGATGTTATCGGGACCCACAGATGTGACTTCAGAGCCGTGACTTTTCCCCACAACATGTTTTTATTAAGATTGTTCAGGAGATCTTCCCTGTGCCCTTGTGCGTGGTTATTTGGTGTCAGGTCTGTGGAGAGGCACTTTCTATTAGAGGAGCTGAACGTTTCTGCTGATCGAGTCCGATTTCCCTGCGGTTGCAGAACAGTTGGCTTAGGATACATGAGCCCGGTTCAGTGGCCTTGTGACGTACGCCTCAGCACAGGGCACGCGGCAGAGGAGCAGCTGCACCTTTGTGTGCAGCCTGAGAGCTGCGCAGGGAGCACCGTGTTCTTGCTCCGTCTTGCAGAGGGAATGGCCCTGACTCAACCTGTGGCCGAGCGCTGGTCATAGCAGCCTGCCCAGCGGGGTTGCAGCCCAGAAGAGGCTGCAGGCTTCACTGGAATCGGCCAACCTGTCCCTGGTGGGGATTGTTGGGCGAATGAGGTCATTGGCTTCGTAATGGGAGGAAGGGGAAGTGAAGGGGAACTCAGAGAGGGTGCTGGGTGCAGGAGAGAAGCTGTGCGAAAGGTGCTGCCTGCCCCGTCCAGGAACAGGAGTAAAGGAGCAAAGACAGAGCTGGGGGAGGGTCTGTGAGGAGGGGGCAGGAAGCCAGGCGAGGCAGCGCTGCTCCCGGCTGCAGTTGCACCCTGGGACAGGGGTGGTACTGGGCCCCCATCCTGCTTAGGAGAGCCTGCCAGGGCAAAGGGCAGCGGGAGGAAGGAATCCAGTGACAAGAGAGCAGGGAGCAGCGGAGCGAAGAACAAACACGGAGCGGCTGCGACACAGGGGATCAGAGAGGGACGGGCAAAGCTGTGTGCGAGGGACCTGCTTGTGCCAGCCTAGCTTCCGCTGCCCGGCCTGGGGCGCCCCGTGGCTGGGAAACGAGACGGAAAGGTTGCTTTGGGGAAGAAGGGTGGTGGTGTGGTGAAGTATCAGAGGGGTAGCCGTGTTAGTCTGGATCTGTAAAAGCAGCAAAGAGTCCTGTGGCACCTTATAGACTAACAGACGTTTTGGAGCATGAGCTTTCGTGGGTGAATGCCCACTTCGTCGGATGCATGTGGTGTGGTGAAGGTGCTTTTCGGGTTTGGTGAGTGGGGTGCAGAGCTGAAAGTCAGCAGATCTGAGTTCTCCATTGCTGGCTCCATTCCGTGACCTTGGCAAGTCCTTTCATCTCTCCCTGCCTCTCTCCCCCCGCCCCTCCGTCCGTCTCGGCGAGCTAAGCTCTTTCGGCCAAGGACTGTCTCTTTCTATGTGTACATACAGCATCTGGCACCCAGAGAATCTCCATCCTTAGAGGTTTTTAAGGCCCAGCTTGACAAAGCCCTGGCTGGGTTGATTTAGCTGGGGTTGGACCTGCTTTGGACTAGATACCGCCTGAGATCTCTTCCAACCCTGAGAGTCTATGATTCTATGATCTAGGTTGAGGAAGCCGCCATGATAGAAGAGCAAGACTTGAGTTCACTTCCACCAACTTTCTGTGTGATCTTGGGCAAGTCATTTAATCCTTCCTGAATCATGCTGGGGGGAAATCCATGGATTTAAATTACAGCTCAAAAAAGGGACTATTTTTGCAAATACTAGTCAGAAGTACCCGCATCCCTCCTCTATGCACCATATATTGCTGTAGTGACATTAACTATAAGATCCTGTTGTGACAGGAGACAGAGCTGGGGCACCTGAAGGCCCAATTCTGCTATGTTACACTGGCGTAAACTGGGAGGGACTTTCCTGATGGTGGCGGTGCTGCCGGATTTATACTGGTGTAACAGGGAGCAGAATCCAACCCCCTGGATCTGAATGTGCTGAGTGCTGCGAGATTAAAATCTCCGCTCAAATGCTGCCCTAATGTCTTTGTATTTATACAGATCTATGCATAATGTATATGGACAAAAACCCACTGCCAACTTGTGGGGAGAGAGTCATATTTCACAATGTCACCAGAGAGCAATAATTTAACTAAAGCAAATATCTCGACTCCAGATCACATCAGAGCTGTGAAATAGGGACTTTTAAAAAGCTTTAGACACTAGAACAGAGTCACATGAATAATCAGGACTGAAAATGCCAGCCCTTTACACACTTAGCTAGTGGCCATCTTAGATTAGAGGCAAACCACAGTGTTTATAATAATGTTTTGTTCTCTTCAGGCATAAATCTCCAAGGGCTTTACAATGGTGTGAGAGGATCATCATCCGCATTGTACAGAGCGAGAAATGAGATACAGATCAGCACGCTGACTTGCCCGTGACCACCCTGCAGGTCCATGTCAGGCAAAGGCATGGAACCCAGGGGAAGGATGGTCCAGCAGTCAAAGTCTTGGCTTACACCATAAGAGACCCAGGTTCAGTTCTCCACTCTGCCACAGACTTCCTATGAGGCCTTGGGCAAGTCACTTAGTCTCTCTGTGCTTTCATTTCCCCTCTGTACAATGAGGGATGGTAGGCCTGCCCTCATGGGGATGTTGTGAGAATAAATACACTCAAGATTATGAGTTGCTCAGATGTTATGGTGATGCGGGGAGGGATAGAATCAGTTTAACTGAGTAGCAGTTCAGTGCTATACCCAGCTATTAACACCCCTATGGATCAGTCCTGTAGAATTTAATAGGAATAAAACCAATGAGGTTCTCTAGCAATCAAACAGGATTCTCTAGAAATTATTCTAAGCAGCTGTAGAATTGAGTAGAGTTTTAATAGCTTTCCATAGGCGCATTAAAAACCCTAACCGCTCACTAGAATTGTGTTCTAAGGTTTGAATTCTCTCAGAAATTCTCTAGACTACCCTAGTTTGAAGCAAACGCTACAGAATGGTTATCACGCGCCATCCCATTCCAGAGGGTTTTCCCATACGGGATGCCAGTTCTTGGGTTATTTCCACTGAACAGATTTGCTTCTTCCCAGGGGAGCATTCAGAAGAGCGACCCCCGTGCCCATCCTAGCAGGGGAACGCGTTAAGCTGACATGTTATGATGTTATAATACATGAAGAAACAGCCATAGGGATGCCTAACCCGGTTATAGACGACTCTAGTGACACTGCAAAGCTGTGTAGACATCAGGTGGTTTTGATGTCACAGGCAATTGGAAGTTCATTGCCATGGTTACCATGATGCCTTAGAAACTCTTGGCTGTTTCTATGGTTTTTTGCCCCATAGTTGCCTGCCTAATATCCTCCCCCTTGCCCAGTACCGTGGTGGGGATACCCTGGCTGGTTAAATTCCAACCCACGTAACCCAAGAGTGGAGAAACCCCCCCGACCACACCATGGCCCAGCCGCTCTGGAGGCCTCGCAAGGGATTTCAGAGATTTGAGTTACTTTTTTTTGCCATACATGGGAGGCAAAGGGAATTGCTGAGAGGAGTCAAACCCGCTTCCCTTTTCAGACCTCATGTCTGACATAGATCCATAGATTCTATCAATGCTTTGAAGTCAAACTGGGGGGGATGTATCTAGTGGGGGATGTGTCATAGGGGTCTGTCCTGGGTCAATATTTTGATTAATGACTTGGATAACGAAGTGGAGAGTGATTATAAAATTTGCAGAGGAGACTACATTGGAGGGGCTGCAAACACTTGGGAGGCCTGGATTCGAAGTCTAAACGACCTTGACAAAGCGCAGAACGGGTCTGAAATCCACAAGATGAAATTCAGTGAAGTCTAGTGGAAACTACTACATTTCAGAAGACAAAAATCAAACCCATAACTACAAAATGGGGAAGAAGTGGCTAGGCGGCAGTACTGCTGAAATTACAGTGGGTCACAAACTGAATGAGAGTCAACGACATGGCGCAGTTGCAAAAGAGGCTAATGTCATTCTGGGGTGTATTAACAGGAGTGTCGTATGTAAGACACGGGGGGTCATTGTCCCGCTCTCCTCAGCACTCATGAGTCCTTGGCTGGGGTAGCGTGTCCAGTTAAGGGGGCCACACTTTAGGAAAGATGTGGGGGAAACTGTGGGGAGTCCAAGGAGAGGAAGAAAAATGGTAGATCAGGTTCTCAAAACCTTTGATGTGGAAAGGTTTAACTGGCCATGTTTAGCCTGGGAAAAGAAAACTGTGGGGGACCTGATCAGCCTTTACATCTGTTAAGGGCTGGTATAAAGAGGACGGTGATGACTTGCCCACTGAAGGTAGGGATTTCAATATTAGGACAAACTTTCTAACGCTAAGGGTAGTTAAGCTCTGGAACAGGCGTTGAAGGGAGGCTGTGGGATCCCCATCGCTGGAGGTTTTTAAGAACAGGTTGGACAAACCCCTGCCAGGGAGGGTCTGGGTATATTTCGTCCTGACTCAGCACAGGGGGCTGGACTAGATGGCTCTCGAGATCCCGCCCAGCCCTACATTTCTGTAGTATGATAAGTAGGAGGTGCCTGTACTTATAGACTGACGGGATCTGAGTTCTATTCCAGCTGTGGCTGTGAAGTCTCCGGTGGCCGCAGAGTGTATCACAATGCAAGCTGTCACCTTCCAGCTGGCAGTGTGTTATTGTGTGGTGGTAGTGCCCAGGACCCACTGGGTTAGGTACAAACACAGTACAAAAAGGCAGTACCCTTGACCCAAAGAGCTGACAATCTAGGTTCGGACTCGTGCAGATTTCGAATCCGTTAATACCTCGCTTCCTCACAGGGCTGTGGCAGGTCTTTACTCGTGCTTTTATCATCCTGAGTAAGGGCAAGATACGGCTCTCTAGACCACAGGCATATTCCATCATGGGAGCGCTTCATGAGATTAGAAAATCAGAGGGAGGGGAGAGGAGGGGAGGGATGGGGATAGAGCTATAAATATGCCGGCTGGATGATTCAACAGTTCCCTCCCCTCTCCATCTTTGGGGAGAGAAAGCCAGAACTGTCTAACAAAAGATGGGGGAGTGGGGAAAGGGAGGAGCCAGGAAACAAGGACTTAACCCTAATCAGGCCCAGCTCTGGCTGGAATGGTCTTGAAAAGGATTCTGGAGGGGCATGAGCAGAGGGGGAGAACCTGGCTAGCTAATGCTAAGTGCCCGAGACAGGGCCATGCACCAGCTGAGCCTAAGAAGGAAATTAAAGAAATTTCCTTGATGCCATTTTAATGACTTGACAAGCAGAGCAGCGAAAAGGCACTCGGAGCAAGAGGGCTACTCCGGCTTATTTTTAACACAGGGTTTTTTTTATACCTCACATGTTGGGAATGCTGAATACGCCCCCAGTTTCATGGGCCCGTACTGGAGTGTTTCAGAGTTCACGTGCGACTCCTTGGTGCATAGAAACACTCGT
Organism: Mauremys reevesii; assembly: GCF_016161935.1. Taxonomy (NCBI): domain Eukaryota; kingdom Metazoa; phylum Chordata; order Testudines; family Geoemydidae; genus Mauremys; species Mauremys reevesii. The sequence goes on from NC_052643.1 coordinate 4,809,178, forward strand.
GTGCTCTGAGCACCTGTGCGCGCAGCCCCCAGTCCGTATGTGGCACACATACTCACACGTCCCTTCCACACCTGCACACACACCGTCCCACGCGCACGCTTCAACACGCTCACATGCACGCACGTTCGCAGCTCTATTGGGTGCAACAACCTTTTGAAGGAAGCCATGTTCCTGTTCAGAGAGAGGCTCCAGCCCTGACTGTCTAGGCTAGGGTGACCAGATGTCCCAATTTTATAGGGACAGTCCCGATTTTTTGGTCTTTTTCTTGTATAGGCTCCTATTAGCCCCCAACCCCGTCCTGATTTTTCACACTTGCTGTCCGGTCACCCTAGGCTAGGCCCTAGGGGGACAGACCCCCAGCATCTGTAAATCAATGCAGCGTTGACTTCACTGATGCGTCATTTATTTAGTGAAGGAACCGCCCAGGGGAGCCTGAATTTTGATCTTCGTGATGGGTGGAGGGAGTAGATCACTACCGTCTTACAGAACAGTCTCTAGGAAGCTCTGCTCAGTCTCATGGAGTTTCCTGGCCTTTATGTGGGTTTTTCCTGAATAAGGGAGAATATGGCCTTGAACTTCAGAAATCTTGGGTCGTTACTATCCAGTTGCTGCCACAGGAGGTCGTTGAGGCTGAGAGCTCAGTAGGGTTTGGTTAAGGGTTGGACACTTTAATGTGGTAAGAAACAGGGCCTCTGATATTCCTCCCGTCCTATTTCTGGGCTCCCGTGTGGGATGGGGTTAGGGAGAAGAGAGGCAGACTTGGGAGATCCTGGGAGAGGGCTGAGGAAACAGGCCAAGTTCCATCTGTCAGTTTGTCAACGCTGCAATGAGACACCCCTCGCTGCCCGGGTCAGCTGACTGGGGCTTGGGCGAAGAGGCTTTTGAATTGTGGTGGCAACGTTTGATTTGGACTGAAGCCCGAGCTCTGGGACCCTCCCATGTCGCAGGGTCCTAGAGCCCACGCTCCAGTCTGAACCTGAACGTCTACACTGCAATTAAACAGCCCCTTAGCCCGAGCCAACTGGCTTGGGCCAGCAGCAGGTTTTTATCGCCGTGTAGACGTACCGTGTCCAAGCCTCCTATTGGCCTGCAATGCCGCCATGCCCGTTCACACCACCTCTCGGCCGTCAGAGCCACCAAGCCCCACAATGGCAGGCTTCCGCCAGGCTGTTCTTCCTTCGGGTGCCTCGGGCGGCTGTGCAGTGAGCTAGTGATACCCTGGCACAAGGCAAAGCCCCTCGTGGTTGGGTGTAGGCAGCGCTTTGGGAAGTGACGTGGGAGAGGTGGCGAGACATCACTGTTTTAATGGCCTGAGCCAGTATGACAGACAGGTCTGAATGCCCATGGGGCATTCACGGGAGAGAGCAGCGGAGGGGACCCTAGGTGGCTGCCTCTCCTCTGGCTGCCTTTGCCTCTTCTTGCTCTCTGTCCATTTCCCCAGCATGCTCTGGTTTTTGACAATTGTTCCATGTTAGCGGAGCAGCCATGCTGCGGGGAAGGGGAGAGCATTGTGTCGGTGCGGGGATGGTTAAAACAAAGGTCTGGGACTCCTGGGTTTTATAGATTCCCCAGCACCATATTTCTTAGCATTCACCCCTTCTTACTACTCCCTTTGCTGGGTCCTCGGCAGCACAGCACAGAAACCACGCGGGTCCTAGCAGCTCTCTTGGCTGGGTTTTTCTTATTCCTCTACGGGAGGGTTGGACTATTTTGAGGCAGATCGGTAGAATCAGGGGAACGTTCCATCTCTCTGCGTTTATCTACCAGGCACATTTCTGCAGAATCCTGGCACCCTGCCACTTGAGATGATCTGTTCAGTTCCGTTCAAAGTCTGCCACCAGGTAACAGCATCTCCCATTAGGGTGTGTTCAGGCCTAAAAAGATTCCCAAGGGTCCCTCCAGGGGCAGGAGTGCAGCCTTTCCTAGCAAGTACGTTCCCCTTGCAGCTGGGTTTGTGAAATGGGCCTCGAGGACCCCGCCTTCTCCACCCATCTGCTGAGACTGCCTCTATTTCATGGGTGAGGCAATGGTCCGTTGCCATGGAAGTGACCCTGACGTTGTCGGCTAGGGCACCAGGCACTGCTCAGGGGGTTGAGCTCGCAAGGTGCATCCTCTTCCGTTTAGATCTGCGCAAGGTTTCAAAGCTTCTGAGCCGCAGGTCCTAGAAGGACCCCATTCTCTCAGAGGGAACGTCTGGCTGACTCAGCCGGGCTCCCCCTGGCTTCCCACTGTGGCTCGGTGTGGGGCAGCACCTTGTGTGGCTTGAGCGCTAAGCCAGAGGTTGGCCCAGGTTCCCGTGAAAGGCCCGTGAATCTTAGCCACACGGGACAGAAACCAAGGCTGGGCCTGTCACTGAGCACGCCGCAGCAATGAGAGTCTTTCCCCTGGCTCTGCTGCTAGCTCCCAATGCAACCTTGGATCTGCCAATTTCCCCACCTGTAAATGGGGGGTAAGCCCCCCACGAGGACGTGGTGAGGCTCGGCTCCCTGATGTTTGCAAAGTCCTGCCACGGAGGGTGCTAGAGACGGGCAAAGGGTCCGTACCTATCGCAGCTCTAGCGATGGCTTTGAGGGCTGCGTCAGGTTGTGTCCTGGTATGCGCAGACATTACAACGTGTGGTTTGCGGCACGGCGCATGGGGTAATTAGGCAAGGATAAATCCCCATTAATGCTAATGGGAATTATCTGTGGCTAATTACCCCTTTGTGCTGCATCTTCAGTAATGGAAAGTGACTTCCTCAAAGCCTGTGCAGGGGAAAGGAGCTTGTTTTTCCCCCTTTATTCTGTGCGGATTCAATTGCCTGCCCCCAAATGTAAACCCCACACCTTGAAAACAGTGGGGAGGCGTCAGCTGCGAGGAATTGTGAGGAACATGTCTGCACCATTGTCTTTATTCCAGTGGGGACTAGCACCCCCAACTGAGATCAAGGACCTAGGGTGCTGGGTGCTGTACGTGCACATCATATTTCACTATCTGCCCCCAAACGCTTATTGCATAAATAGGTGAGGCAAAGGCCTTCTCAAGAGCTCACATTAAGTGAGTGCCCGAGCCAAGAAGAGAACCCAGGTGTCCTGACTCCCAATCTGGTGCTAGCCCATGCTGCCTTCTCTTACCATGCAAAGCAGCCATCTCACCTGTGAAGTATCAGGGACCTGGGTTCTAATCCCACCACTGACTTCTCCCAGGTTAACTAAGGCTTTAATTGATCTCACAACTATTAGTTTAGGGAGGCGTGTATCGCCCTCCGGTGGCAAACAGCTGTATTTACACTAATTGCAAAGTGACTCAGGCCACAGCTAACTAGGTGGCGAGACTTACTCTTCAGAGGACCAACACGCGCTGCAAATCCCAGCAGTGTGCTGGTTTGGGCCCAGCTCTGCTCTGCGTCCAGATAGCAAGAGCCCAAGTGAGGAGAAACAGAGAAAAAGATTCCCCATGGACTCAGAGAGCCAAAGCTGATGAGTTTCTTGCAGCTCTCATGTGGCGATGGATGGAAGACTAGGGAAGAAGTGGGAGGGTGCTGGAGAGACAGCACCAGAAGACTGCAGCTCAAAGACCAGTGCAACCTCAATGCAAGGATCTGCAGAACCTCCCACACCAATTCTTCTCCACCTTGATCTAGAGGGACCCCCAGGAGAGGATGTCTCACTATCACTGCCTGTTCCTCAGCTGAGATTGCCGGCAAAGGTGCCAAGTATGGTGCAGATAGCCTTTCCCTAGGAACCAGCCTGGACCCGTAACCTCATTTCACATAGGACCTCTAGATGGGAACACGTTTTTGTCCTCTACAGATCTGAGGGGGCTTGGAACCAGCGACCTAGACCCATCCCCTGCAGGAGAAGAAGCTATAACGAGCACAAACCTTTCTTGTGAAGGGGCAGCCCTGAGAAGGCCCCATTTTGGGAGTTGCTTCCCGCTCCACAAAGGGCGTGAGGGAGACAAAAGAGCAAAGTGGAGCTGTTTGCTGCTCTCTCTCTCTCTGCTTCCTCATTAATCTTGATTATGGAACCCTCACGCTGAAGTTAATTTTCTTGTAGATGCATATCAGTCATGTAGCTGGGAATCTCTCAAAAGCTAATGAGGGATCGTATCCTTGCCACATTATTACACTCCTAATTAGTATACAGGCTTCTTCTGAAAAGGTCAGAAGAGAGAAGGCAAGAGACTTCAGATTTTTCAGTAGGACGACATCCTCTTTTGTGTCATGTGTAGCAAGAGGAAGGTTGGAGACGCTCAGGTCCCTGCAAAGATGGGGAACGAAGACGCCAAATTCTGATCTGGATTTGGAACATCCCCAAAGCATGTGGGGAGGGGCGTGTTTGAATTTCACGCTTTGGTTCAGGCTCATTGCTAGCTGGGACAGCTCTGAAATCCACAGCAGATAATATACAGCTACTGTTATAGCTGTACCACTGGGAGGCAGGAGGTGGAGAAAACCAACCATGCCCCCAAATGGGTGACATCTTCTTCCCAGAGTAGGGGCCCGGGACATCCTTGAACTGGTTCCTGAGCCCTGCTCTCCTCCTCGAGCAAATGGCAAGGACACACATAATTCACTCTAAGGAGAGGAAAAATGTGTCCTTAAAAAAAAGTACTTGATTAAGCACTTGAGTAATGTGATGGGAGAACTGGTAGAAAAATTTCCAGCTAAACTATTTCCTGTTGAGAAATGCCACTTTGGGGAAATCAATATGTTTCAGCAAAACACGTCTGTTTCAATGACATTTTCATTGGGAAGGTTTCCCAGGCCCAGGCTGAATGGAATTTCGGGTCAGAACTAGAGTGAGTGAGCCCCGTGTCTAGCACTGACCCAGGCAAACTGGGGATTTGAACCGGGGTCTCAGCCAGGTGTCCTGATTTGGGCCCCCACTCTAAGCGAAACCAGGCATCTAAATCCCTTAGGCAGCTTTGTCAGTTTAGCCTAACATTGGGCTCCTAAATTGATATGTAGGCCCCTGGTTAGTCAGCTGGATTTCCAACAGGGTTGCGCACCCAGCAGCTCCCACTAACCTGAAAATCTTGACCCAAAAGCTTTGCTCAGCCCTAGCGGGGATCACTCCAGGTCATCGATTGATCGATTGATTGCACATTGGTGAGCGGCAGCATGGCAGGAGCTTGCATTTTTAACGGGCAGCAGGTTTAAAACAAACAAAAGGAAGTATTTGTTCACACAACGCACAGTCAACCTGTGGAACTCCTTGCCAGAGGATGTTGTGAAGGCCAAGACTATAACAGGGTTCAAAAAAAGAACTAGATAAGTTCATAGAGGATAGGTCCATCAATGGCTATTAGCCAGGATGGGCAGGGAGGGTGTCCCTAGCCTCTGTTTCCCAGAAGCTGGGAATGAGCGACAGGGGATGGATCACTTGATGATCACCTGTTCTGTTCATTCCCTCTGAGGCACCTGGCATTATCCACTGTTGGAAGACAGGATACTGGGCTAGATGGACCTTTGGTCTGACCCAGTATGGCCGTTCTTATGGTCATTGCTACAGCCTGTGCCTGTTCTGTGGATTCCGGTCTCCCAGGCTGTCAATCCAGCCCCTTTCCCCAGCCACAGAATTCACACAAAATTAAAAACCAAGCAGAAAACAACAAAGCCAGACACCTAATACAAACGGCAATATTTTTATCCAACAATTTACATCACTTACTGTCTGCCTTAATGTCCTGGAATTTGGTTGATGCCCTGCGCATTTCTCTGGGCGTGTTCTTGTGCTACGATAGTAAATCTGGAGGCTGTCAAAGGTATTTTTCTGCAGGAAAACAACTAATTCTTTTAAAATGTTTTGGGACAAAAATCTACATCTCAAACTTCTCCTCTGCACTGTGGGTTGCTGTTGTGTCAGAGGATTAGGTCGTGCGGGAGCTCTCCCAGAAAGAGGGCAGCATATGAGAGCTACACCATGCATTGGCAAGGAGACCCCAAGTTGCGTCAAGCTCACTGGGATCTGGGTTTCTTGCTATGTGCTCAGAGGTTTGTGGTTTTGTAGTTAATGCACCGGACTGATGAAATCACTTGATTTGTTAGTAAAGACACAAAGACCACAAAGGTCAGAGCCTCCTGGAGTAGCCAAGAACGAGCAAATGAGCAAGGGTTTCTATTCTACAGACGGAGACCCTGTGGGATCCAGCACCCAGCGGTCCCACTGGTTGGTTCTCAATGTGTTTCACTGTCAGGATCACCCAGGAAGGTCTCTGCTGACAATGAACCACAGAAATTCCAGCCTGGACCTGAGAAACCTTCCTGACAAAAGTTTCATCAAAACCTCCCCTTTTGCAGGACAAGTATCGGATTCGATGAATTGCCATTTTCTGACCTGAAAATAAAAAAATTCCAACCCGCTCTAGATCTGACTCGTTTTGGTTGTTAAGGAGCCCACAGTACTTTCTGCAAGAGAAGGCGTGAGAGCCTTCGCGTCCTGGCCAAATCCCCAATCCAGATGACTACAAGTAGCAGGAGGATTTAAATACCCTAGCACTGGACATGTGTTCTTCATTTCCTGCCCTAAACATCTCAGCACCCCAATAGGCCAGCTGGTAAATCAATTCCAGCCCATAGATGACTTCTGGGCAAGAGGCGCAGGCTAAAAATAAGGCAGTATTATTTCTATTTAACAGGGGGTGAAGTATGAAGTGACTGTGGAAATATGCCCCCTAAGGAGACATCTTGGAATGCCTTCTACAAAGGCTAACGGAGCCATGTGGGTCAGGAATGCTTGGTTATCTGGACACAATGGATTTACCATCATTCTCCTATTTGCTCAGCTCAGCCTTACATCAGAGCCAGTTCCCTGGACACAGGCAAATGTCGGTTCTTCCACAAGGCCATATTTGTAGTGAATTTACCGGCACCTTCCCTGTAAATTGTGAAGAACTTGGTACACAGCGGACTTGGGTTTACCTGGAAGGCTCCATCATTGCCAGCCCCGAGGCTATTCTGTGGTTAATACCTCGGCATCACAAAGCGTGAGCCGTCCGTTTGTTTCAGGAATGGCTCTCTGGAGCATTCCCTCTTCAGCTGAGGGGCTGTTTATTTTTTTTATTTCGGAGATTAATGCAGTCATTAAGAATTAATCTGCCTTGGGTTTGCAAGTGTGGAGAAGCAGCCAGAACATAGTTTCTATGGCCCCATCTGTATTTCAAAGCGACAGATATTCCAAAACACACAGGTTGGAAGAGGGGGAGTTTTTCCTCAGGAAAAAATTCTAATTTGCCCCCTACATTTTCCATGGAAATAGTCCTTTTGTTAAATTAAATCCAGTTTCATAAAAAAAAATAACTAGGTGATTTCAGATGAAACAATTTCCCAGGAAAATAAAAGTTCATTTTGAAAACCAGCCTTTTTTTCGTCAAACAGATTTTTGAATTTTTGTTCATATTTTTGAACAAATCGTTGCCCCCCCTCCCTTCCTGAGCCCAGTGTGTTCCTGGTCTCCAGGCCTCCTGGAAAGCTGCTCCCAGCCTCTACCGGAAACCGAGTGTGAGAGAAGACATCCAAGATGGAAGGAGCAGCCCAGCAGCGCAGCTCGAGTGGGCAGCGGCCCCAAGCCCTGCCTCTGCGAGGCATATGCACGTTGGCTCCCTGGGCTCTTGGGAGCTGATGGCAGCGAGGAAACGTGCAGCCCCAGACACAGTGCTCCCCGGTGTGGACTGCTGTAAACAGGGGTTAAAGAATGAGAATGGGGTGGCCCCAGTGCTTAATTTGTGCCAGGGCTAAACCCTGGCATTTCCGGGCCGGGCGGTTCACAGCCCCGGCGCCTCCGGGCCTGGCAGTTCAGAGTCCTAGCGCTGCCGGGCCTGGCGGGTCACAGTTCTGGCACCGCTGGGCTTGCCGTGTCAGTTATGAATGTAAAAAAATTGCTGGAGCTCCGGCAGCTCTTTCATTACAAATGAAGCCCTGGGTGGCCCCTTTTGGTTAAAGCAGAGCCAGCGCTCTCCATTTTCACGCTGGCTGGAGTAAGCAGTGCTCCCCCACCGCACCCTCTCCTCCTGGGCTGGCCACGTGGGTGCTCCCTCTCCTGTTTCAATCCATTGCCCCCCCCCAAGCTGTAGCTTCCCCCACGGCCCTGGGCGGAGGGTGTAGAGGAAGCCATGGCAGCCTCAGCCGAGCCTAAGTGTGAACTGGGCTGCAGGCACTACCACCTCCACAGTCGGCTTTGTACTCTCCACTTCCTTTCGGAGGGGAATCCCCGGCCATCCCGGGGCAGGGAAAGCTGGGGTCACCCCTCCCTGAACCCGAAGAGCCTCCCCCCGGTGACAGCGCTGCTTTGATACCATAGTGCTCAGCTCGATGCTGGGCTCCGCACTCTGGCGAAGTGGGGAGGTGGGAGCCCACTTTAGCAGGTGCTATCGGAGCTGGGGAAGCAGAGAGATGAAAGCCGCACTCTCTGCACCTTCTGTTTCCAGGAGGGAAGCTCCTGGAAGGATTGCCTGATAAAGGCCAGGAGAGAGGAAAGGAGGTCGTCTTTGTCTGCTGATGAGCCTCTCACAGATGGAGGCTGCCTTCTCATTAACCCCGTCTCTGCCAGTGGGTCTGGCCGCTTGTCCACACCAGGAATGGCATCTGAGATCATACCTGGCTGCCCAGGCAGAGTGTGTATCTCTCGGGCAACACCCAGCCCACCTGGGGGAAGTGTGGGGAGCACGTCTCCTGGGCGTTCCCTCAGCAGCACCAGGAGAGCCACATCTGGATGTAACCTGGCCTGGGAGCATGTCTCCCAGATGTTACCTGGCTCAACCAGAGGCACGTCTGGAATGTGTCTCCTGGGTGCTAACCAAGGTGGCCAGCTGCATCAATGGAGTCCCTTGGATGCTACGGCCTGTCCCATTGCTCTCCGATCCTCGGCAAGAAGCACTTCATCTGTGGCTGGACCTTACCCGCCTCTGGAATGGAATATGCTGCTTACCAGCAGCACCACAAGCAGCCCATGCCGGGAAGTGCAGATGCTTTGTCCCCAGGGCCGTTTACCGGGGAGTTAGCTGAAACCTGATCCAGCTCAGTACATGAATGGACGAAGAATGACATCAGCTTGGATGAGTTCAGCCTGGCTCTGCCAGTGGGGAGGTTCCCTTCTTGCTCCCTTGCGGACCAAGAGGGTCTCTGTTTCTCTGGGCTGCAGTGGCGGACAGGCCATAGTCAAAACTGTCCCCACCAGGCCGGAGACTCTGCTACTTAGTTAAGTTCCCTCTTGACTCGGGCCACCAGGGGGCAACAAAGGCAGGGAGTCAAGATCTGTCCAGCTGTCATGAAAAACAGAGCCAGCTTCAAGCTTATTCTTTGCTATTTACCTCACAGCACAAAATATGGAGCCAAATTCTTAGCTGCTGCAACTCCGCTGGAGTCAATCGAATTACGCGAGGAAAGAATTTGGCTCGTGTTCTACAAAATAAACGTCAGCTACATAGAAAAGGCCCTTCTGGGTAAGAAGAACAGGTTTGCCCGAACCGTTCAGGAATCTTTCCAGTCCTCGTCTGCTAATCCGTCGCCAGATCTCCCTCCGTGGAAAGAGGAGACACTCCGTGTGTGTGTGTGTGTGTGTGTGTGTGTGTGTGTGTGTGTGTGTGTGTGTGTGTGTGTGTGTGTGTGTGTGTGTAGAGAGGGAGAGAGAGCTTAAACAAGTCCTCTTTACATCATTACATCAGGCAGATTCCACCAAAATCATAAGAGCATTAATAACGTCTGCATGTTCCCTAGCAAGCCAGCACATTTGCCTTCTCTTAAAGGACAGTGTGACTTTCCCAGGATGAAAACCTTCCTTTTTGCATCTCTAATTCTGAGCCAGTTCCAGAGATTTTTATTTTTTTTACCTGCTGTTGACTTTGCTGTCTGCTTCTCCCGAGGCCTCTTTCATAAAGGAATGAGTGAACAAGGGAGAACGGAGAGGAGGAAAAACAAGCAAGCCAGGAAAGGATGGGGTAGACTGGTCTGTTCAAAGTGCCCATTTATCCACTGAGGTGTATTAGAGACTCCCACAGCTCTAACTGATCAATACAAATTGTATCTCTCTGAGAGACATTAAAACCCCAGCTAGCTGCCTGGAGAGAATGCTTGTGTAATGGTGGAGAAACTGAGCACATGTACATGGGTATGGAGAAGGGGGGGAATGGCATATACCAGAGGATCCCAGGCCTTTCCCAAAAAGCCCAGCTGCAAGCAGGAGGAACAAGATGAAAGGTGAGATGGTCACTAAGGAACCCAACCATCCTGCACTCTGTCCAGCTTCTGAATTCCAGCTCCATCCACGCCTGTCGTCAGTTTCCCTTTTGTAACGAGAGACGGGCCTGAGTCCTGAAGTTAGGATCTGGAATTGGATCCAGCTCTGAAGTTTGTGGGTGTATTGGACTAGGTGCCCTGTTATGGAGAGAGAGCCAAATTTTGGATCTGGTCTCCCAGATTTCAAGGCTGCTTGGATTGGGTGTTCTGGTTCGTTATATTACAGAGACAGGCCCAAGCCATAAGAACATAAGAACGGCCGTACTGGGTCAGACCAAAGGTCCATCTAGCCCAGTATCTGTCCACCGACAGTGGCCAATGCCAGGTGCCCCAGAGGGAGTGAACCTAACAGGCAATGATCAAGTGATCTCTCTCCTGCCATCCATCTCCACCCTCTGACAGAGGCTAGGGACACCATTCCTTACCCATCCTGGCTAATAGCCATTAATGGACTTAACCTCCATGAATTTATCCAGTTCTCTTTTAAACGCTGTTATAGTCCTAGCCTTCACAACCTCCTCAGGCAAGGAGTTCCACAAGTTGACTGTGCGCTGTGTGAAGAAGAACTTCCTTTTATTTGTGTTAAACCTGCTGCCTATTAATTTCATTTGGTGACCCCTAGTTCTTCTATTATGGGAATAAGTAAATAACTTTTCCTTATTCACTTTCTTCACATCACTCATGATTTTATATGATTTGGATCAGGATTTCCTTCATTTAGGGGGAAGGTTCAGACCTGGTGTTCTAAGTGTGCTCCATGCTTCTGTAGGATAGCATGCCTCCGGGTACAAGAAATGCCCAGTACGCAGCAGAGATGGCAAAGCTGGAGTAGGTGGAGTTAAACACCTGCTGATTATGGTACCAAACCTGTGAAATTTGGGGCTTAGGAAGGCCTTGAGACAAACACTGGCTGAAGTGCAGGCCGAGCCTGATGATGCTATAACTGCTAATAATATCTGCAGCTCTGCAAGCTCGGACTGTGATAAGGGACATCAAACCTCAAAGTTCAGGGTGGGAGCTGGTCTCGTGTGGGGGTCAGGAAGGGATTTTCCCTCCTATGGTACCAGACTTCAGAATTGACAACATGCATTATGGATCAGCTGGCTTCTTTTACAGGATCAGTGCAGTGGCCAGTACAGATGGAAAATTGGGCTCCTCCATTACGGCAAGCCCTGTATTTCTATTTCAGAGGCAAGCCCTGGTTCACAGCTCAGAGCTGAACCACCCTGCAGCAGAGGGAAGTTTGGATCCACATCTTAACTTCACAGCTCAGGAGAAGCACCCTCCCCCCGCAGCAGCAGCCAGTCCAACTGGCATTTCACCCACTGCAATACCCTCTGCTGGGTGGTACCTTCAGGGCAGCCGAGCCACGTGGCCGGTTGGAAGGGTGCAGAGATATGCATTTGTGTAGCATCTCTTGTCACGTTTGGTGGTGTCCAAAGTTGCTCTTTTGGTGTCAGATGTTTAGTTTAGATACTTACGACTCCCATTATGATGCTACCCGAGTACCTCCCAATCTTTACTGGATTTATCTTCACAACAGCCCTGGGCGATAGGGCAGTGCTATTATCTCCAGTGTATAGCTGGGGATCTGCTGCATAGCCTGGCCCAAGAACACACAGGAACCCTGTGCCAGAGCAGGAATTTGAACCCAAGGTTCTCCAATCGCCGGCGGGTGCCCTAACCATTGGGCCATCCTGCCTTACAACAGTCTGTTCTAAGTGGCTCATTCTGAAGACAGAACCTCAGCCTTCATTCTTTTCCTGCCACGCTGTTTCTTTATACTCCTGTCAATACAGACATGCCAGACCCAAAAGCTACAGCAGCATCTCACTGGCAGGGGACCTGCAGAACTGTCAAATCCATGATCAAATAAAATTAGACCTTATTAGCATACAACCTTTGCCTCATTCCTTTGCAATATGTAACCAAGGCTTTCACTGGAGGATGAAAAAAGGCAGAGAACACATTTCACTCTAAGGAATTTGAAGAACGAATTGATTTCTCTTCTCCCCTTTAGACATCGATATAGGCTGGGGCTGGTGTTCAGGGGGTTGGCTTATTTAAAATATAAATCTTAACCTAGAAGATTTAAAAATCATGATCGCACTTATGGTGGTTTTGCACCATGACTTGCAAAGCACTTCTCAAGACACTCATACACTGCCATGAAGGCAGTTGAAGAATCTGTGTAGAATAGAATGATGCAAAGGTGTGTAAGTGTCATTATACATATTTTCTGGATGGGGAAACTGAGGCCATACCTAACTAAAAGTGCGATTTTTTTTAAATGTGTGGGGAAGGGGGAATAGAGACTCTTAATTTGATTTCAACCTGGCCATATTGATTTGGCTTCACTGGAGCTGAGTGTCTGTATACATTGTTTTGCACAGGTTTGACGATAGTGGGTTTCCAACAGAGTTGAAGCCAAATAGAGCAACTTTGATAAGCCTATAAAATAACCAGTGGCCTAGGGAAGGTAGAGGGGGAGCGTCTGTTCTCCCTGTCTCATAACAGGAACAAGGGGACAAGCAGAGAAATTAACATCTGATCAAGGGAGGGACTTGGCCACACAATGCATAATTAGACTGTGGAACTCATTGCTCCAGGAAGTAGTTGAGGCCAAGCACGCAGCAAGATTCAAAGGGGGATTGGACATTTAGATGGGTCACACAAACAGCCAGAGTTTTTTGTTCGCGTTAACTATATTAAAAACCAAACCGGGGGGCTTATAAACCTTGTGTCTTAAACCAATTTCGGATTATTAGAGATTGGAATGAGACCTAAAGTGTGTGTGTGGAGTGGGGGTAGATTGTCCCACACCTTCCCACTGGAGATACTTACACCTTCCTCGGCTGCATCTAGTGCTGGCTATTGTCAGCCAGGCCCCTGGGCTACGTGCCCAGGTCTGATCCAGCCTGGCCAGGCTGATGTCCCTGTATAGAGATGAGAAGGGGGCTGTGGGGTGAGACAACATGTCAAGGACCCAGCCAAGAACACAGCAAATGTCTCCTCCCTCCTAGCCCAGCGTCCTAGTCACAGGACGTGTTAGGCAGAAACGTCGGAGAGGAGCATGAACAGAGGACGTGCACAGTAAGTGTAGATCAGAGCCGTTAAATTAAAAACATCCCCACCATCCGCCAGTTTTTTAATGCTAAAATAGCAACAGGCAGAGCAGAGCCATTAAATTGTCATTGAGGGTTAGTATTTGCATCTTTCCTCAGCCTTTCATGAGGCAGAGATGAGAAGGTGCGGCAGGGCCAGCTAAGGACGCCATCAGATCGAATGCGGAATTGCCTGGCTCTCGTTCTTTAAGCAAACATGTTTGCACAATCCACTCCACTTAATTGGGAAATCCTCTTAATTGGGACATCTTCCAGGGAACAGATTTCAGCTCAATGCTGTAATGAACAGCCAACTGTGTGCACCACTGCCCTCCACTGGCTGGAATAAGGAACTGCTCAGCTGTGTGTCTTAGGCCCTATACTGCTAACAGTCCAGAGGGTTTCTCCTATAGCTCAAGTGGTGGTTTTGAGCAAGAGGACATGGTGCTGGGGCATTCTGAATAGAAAACCGGTGCGACCTACTGAGAAGCCTGAAGTCCAAGGTGCTGTGGGTTTGTTACAATACCAGTGACAGAAAGTCTGGTAAGGGGATAGAAAGTCTATTGAGGGGGGACATCTGCTTGTATCTGTTTTATATATTTAAAGTGGGGTGGGGGGACATTTATGGCCCCCTAGGGTAGAACCGTTCAAAACACTTTCTAATGAAAAATGGTTTCACCATGAAAAATGTCCAGGTTGGTGGTGAAAAAACAGGATGCTAGAAAAACCAAGCATGGTTTGTTTTCAGCCACAGTTTTAAATTAAAAAAAAAATCTGTTTTGTGGAAATTTTCTTGTCAACAACAACAAAAAAATGTTTGTTCTCTTCAGAGTTTTTCACAGGGGAAGAAAAAGTCATTTCCTGGCCAGCTCTGCTCTATGCCCAGAAATAACAGACTCCAGGAGTTGTGCCACCCAGGCCTGCGGCTCCCACTAGTAGGCCACACTGCCTGAAGAGCAGGGGATACAACCCAGGATTCCTGCTTCTGGCTTTCCCCTTCTCTGGGACCACTAGAGCTTAATTCCCTCCCGGCTGCAGGAATGGAACCTGGGGCCTCTGGCTTCTAGCCCCAGTGTAGATCCCATTCTCTGAAGAGCTAGAAATAGAAGCCAGCGGTCCTGCTTCCCAGCCCCCTCTGCGCTAACCACTAGGCCATAGTGCAAGAGAGAGAACTAAACCTCAGGAGCCCTGCCTCCCAGCCTCCCTTTTCTGGACCCCAGTCTCTCCCACAGCTGGGCATGGGAGTTGTGTCTCCCAGAACCTGCTCTAACCACTAGGCGCCATTCCCTCCCATAAAGAACAGTCTTTTTTTCTAGAATAAAGTCCTGGGGTCCTTGCAGAAGGCAGGGGAGCGCAGGGCAAGCCCCCCCTTAAGAAACCCCAGTGGGTTGCTGCGCACAGACCCAGTTTATAACTTCGACTCAAAGGGGCAGTTGAACCGCTGCATTGAGGACTTCGGGTCTCTTAGCGGAGCGGGGCGGGGCGGGGCGGGGGGGGGGTATTTATTTTCCAAGCCTGCAAAGAAGGGGATTCGAATGGAAGCTGCTGGCACAACTTTCACTGCGCGTTGGGTCTCTCCAGGGGCGCGCCCTGCCCGTGCCAGCCCCAGGCGCTAAGCGGGGAGGCTGAGTGTGTGTGTGTGTGTGGGGCTGTATTTTTGCCAGCCGGGAAAGGGTTAAGAAGCTAAAACAAGCAGCCGAGGGTGGGGGACGCGGGGAAAGGGGGGAGCGATCTCTGCCGCGTCTCTCTTGCTGCAATAAATCGGCTTAAAGGCCGGGCAGGCTTAGAGCCGAGTCTGTGCGCCGGGGAGGGAGCGGGCGGGGCAGGCGCGCAGGTTTCAGCCCGAACTCCGGCAGCTGATTTGGATTCCTCGGGCAGCCTGCGCGCAAGGAGAGAGGGAGGGAGGCGGACGCGCCGCCCAGGTGCAGCGTCTCCTGCTCGATTCGGGCTCTGCCCCCCCGATCCCGATCCCCTCCTCCTGCCTCTTCCTCCGCCCCGGACTCCCGCGGGCAGCGATGTTCGACCCCCGCCGCTGTCCCGTCGCCCCCGACCCTCCCGTGCCCCGCTCCGGATCGCCCCGCGGCCGGCTGGGGCGCGTGTGAACCCGATGGAGTTGTTATTCCGGGGGACAACATGCGAACGATGAACTACCTGCGCCTTTGCTTTGTACTCTGGGACCTCCTGGACGCGGCGCTGGGTGAGTGACCCCCCCCCCCCCGCTTTGGGGGCTTTGAGTCTAGCCCCTGAAGGAATGAAAAGGCCCCGGGGGGGAGGGGGGCGGCTCCCCAGCTGGTGTAAATCAGCGCGGCTCCAATCAAAGCGGCACGAAGTGTTGGGCTCCAGTTGAGGATCGGGGCCCCGGTTGGATTTTGTAACGCGCCTGCTGTGGCTCTGGGATACTTTCCTGGAGAGTCTCCGGGCAGCGCTTCGCTTGGGGCGAGCCGGGTTCTGGTTTCGTGGGGGGCTGGGGGGTGCAAGGGGGCTGCAGGGGTTTCGTGGGGATTTGGGGGCGGGGGCTGTTTCGTGGGTGTTGGGGTGCTGTTTTTGGGGCGGGGGGCTGTTTCGGGGGGGTTTTGGGGCGGCGGGGGGGGGTGTTTCATGCCAGCCCCATCCTTCCCCTTCGGCTGGTGGCTGCGGAAGGAAGGTCTCTGGCGCTGCCAGTCGCTCCCCGGTGGGGAGCGGAGCGACAATCACGGCGCATTGTGCGGCGCTAGTTACAAATAATCACCCACCGATTGCGGCTGATGAGCAGGAGGCCGGGGTTAGTCCTGGGCAAACCCGCCGGAGTGATTTACAAATTGGGGGGGGGGCGGAGAGCTCAGGTCAGAGGAGGGAACCCCGGGCAGGCGGGCTGCTGGCTTTCTGCGCCTGCAAGAGTCCCTACTCCGGAGCTGCACCTGTTAGTTCGCTGGAGGTTTACACGCCTATCCGGACTGAGTTCGGTTTAAAGGGAGGGGAGCACAAAGGCTTGGCCTGGGGGCGGGCGGGCAAGTGCGCCGGAGCTGGTGGTCTGAGACTGGCAGCAGCGTCCCCATCCCCTGCAATCCGCTGCCCTCCGACCCTTCCCCCCCCCCTTTTCCTTTCCGTCTAGAAGGCGCAGCGCGGGGGGGCACTGCCCGGACACGGTGTCAGCCCAGGGCAAGAGGCTCTTAAATCTGAACCAGCCCTTTGGGGCTCAGCTGCCCGGCCACGCTGCTTCCTCCTCCTCTGCGGCTGGGCAGAGGCTAATTTGGGGTCAGGGGGCTGATTTGCTCAATGCCCCTTTCCCCGCCCCCCTGCTCGGTCGGGGTGGTGTTTAAACAAACCAGCCCTGCGCTGGGGCCGGGGTGTTTGCAAATGTCCCCGCGATCGCATTGCAACCTCCCGCGTGCGCCACCCAGGGCACCCCTGCCCCGGGAGAGTGTGTGTGTGTGGGGGGCTGTCCTGGTAGCAGGGAAGCAGACCCCCCCCCCCATACACCCAGATGCAGGGCGCTGGGTTCCGGCCCGGCCATCGGGGCAGAGGCGAGAGGGGACAGCAGCGACTCCAGCTGCAAACTAATCGCATCCCTCTCGGAGCCGCCAGTCGGCACAGCTGGGGGGGACCCGGCCGCTCCCCCTGGAGCGGCCGCTGCGATGCGGGTCCGGACTCCGTGGAAACGCCCGGTCCGTGGAACAGAGAACGCGCTCGTGTCCCCTGCCCGGGGCGGCCGGGCCCGGCCCGGGGATGTCTCTGGGGGCCCTGGCAGGGCGCTAGGCGGGAGCTGGGGCCTTGCTGGCTCGGTGCTGCTCTCCCCGGCGTGTCTCTGCCCGCAGGGGGTGGCCTGGGAGGAGCCACCCGCTGAGCGCCCCCGGTCCTGCCGGAGATGCGCTCCTGGGGGACACCGGCTGCGGCGATGCTCCCCGGATCCGACAGGGGGCGCCCTTGGCAGCCGGCGGAGGCCGCTTCTCGCGCGGGCTCCCAGCCAGCCGGGCTAAGTTTGCAAACTCCTGCGGGCCCCCCAAGCAACTCGGCCCCCCCCCAGCCCCGGGCTGCGCCTCTCTCGGGGCCGGGCCGGCGGCTTTGTTCTGCGGTTTGAATAATGGAAACCGGCTGGGCTGGGACCTTCTCCTTTCAAGTAGGCCCCGGGATGGTGAAAGTTTAATAGCCAGGAAAGTGTTTCATGTCTCCAGCGCAGCGCATCCCAGTGCTCCCCGCCCGCTGCCATCGCATCCCAGGCGCGGTGCCCATCCCTGGCCCACGCCTGGCTGTGCCAGAGGCTGCCTGTTACCTGGGCTGCCCGGTGTCGATAGGGAGGATCCTTTCCCAGAGTCTGGCCAGCCTGGGATACCTCACCCGGTCCAAGTGGGGACACACCTGGCTGGGCCCGGCAGGTGGCCCTGGGGCAGGAGGGTGGCTGGGATCTCCTGGCTGCCCGGTGGCTGGGGGAGCGTTTGACCCGTGTTGCCCAGCACGTTTGCAGCGGTGGGTGCAGCCGGGTTGGTTCTGGGTTAGGTGGGTGAAGGGTTTTACTGGAGCAGCGTCAAGCTTTGAAGCTACCGAGCTCTTGGGAGCTGGGGAAGGAAGCCAGGAGTGTCGGAGCTAATCGCTAATACCCAGCGGGCCCAGCTGTGCGGGGGCGAAGGGAGGTCGTGCCCCGCACATCCAGCGGCACTAGATGAGGCGCCTATCCTGGGAAACGCAGCCTCGCGTCCCAACCCTTCACCGGGCACTGGGCATGGCAGGGGGAGGGGAGCCCCATTCCTCCCTGCCACTTCTCCAGCTTTCTTAGCTGTGGTTCAACGGCCTCACCTGGCCTCTTCCTCCTTGTCCCAACCTACCCTGGAGGGTCTGCCCTCAGAAGGCCCCTTCAGCTGTCACAGCAGGGCCTCCCTTTAACGCCGCTTGGCCCCAGAGACGGGGAAGCAGGTTTCTTTGCTCAGTGCTGAGTTCATTTTGCCCTGGTGTCTGGTTTGATCTTTTATCCTCCAACGGCCTTTCCCCAGCTGCGGCCAGTGACCCAGTTCTCACGCCACGAGTGATCTCGCCCCCTTCTCCAGCTTTCATGGAAGTCACCTGCAGTCTGGGCTCGGGTGGCTGCAGTCTGATCAGCACTCGGGAGAGGGGAAGGGAAGGGAAGGCCGTCAGAACCTGGCCAGGAGAGCGGAGTTGTGCCTTCTCGGGGGTTGGAAAGCGCCCGAGAACACTAGGGCAAGAAAGAAAGAAAGGGGCCTGTGGGGTTTCTTTTGTGCTGTGCTTTCCACCCGCCAGGAAGGCTGCTGTCAGCTGCAGCATCCGAGTGTTCCTGGGAGCGGGGTACTTGCTTTCCACCCAGCCTAGCGATTGACATACAGGGGCTGTTTCTTCTTTGCTCGAAGTCCATTTGCTTGGCTCAGCACAGGGGTGGCTCTGTGCCATCTTGGCACTTCCTGGGTTCTGGAGGCTGCCAGGAACTTGCGCAGACCCTGGCATAACATAGACCGGGCCCAGGGGCTGCTCTGACTTGCCTCACCTGCAGTGTCTCTCCAAGGAGCTCCCCAGCTGCCCAGTGTGGACTGACCACCTCTCCTCCCTGCCCTGACACCCCTCCAGCCACACGGGCAGCATGCCACGAGGCCTCTAAGGGGGAGCAGTGTGGGGCTGGTCGCTGGCTTTATGCCTCCAGGGAATCCCCCCTTGCACTAGGGAGGTTCCCTGCTCGGGGGATCCACGGGCATTGTGTTCCCTGTATGCCCACAGAGTTGGCACTGGCCTAGGAGCTGCAGCAGAGTCCAGAGTCAGGGCAGGACTCCCCTTGTAGCAGTGTGATGGGGGGTGTTAAATGCGGCTCCCCCAACTCCAGGGGAGTGAGCAGAGAATGCAAATTTAGTGCCATTTAATGCTCGCTTTGTAAGCTGTGAAAGGTGCAGGGCAGGAGGGATTCAGGCCCAGCGAGGGTCCAGTAACTTCTCCGAGGGAGGGGCTCTTAGGCCCCTGCTTTGTATTGGGTTGGGGCGGAGCGTGGGATCGGGGCCTGCTTTTTAAATGCACGTCTTGGCTATCGTTTAGGGATCTTAGCGCTGGTGAAAGGTCCGGCCTCATGGTGTCTGAGCACTTCACCGTGCCCTGTGAGGGAGGGAAGTGCTGTTATCCCTTATGACAGATGGGGAAACTGAGGCTTAGAGGGACTTGCAGGGAGCTCGTGGTGGAGCTAGGAATCGAAACCAGGTCCGGCTAATGAACTAACTGCTGGGCCTCTCTCTTCTGATGCAACAAGCTTTTAAAAAAAACCAGCCAAGCTAGGCAACTGGTGTGCTGCAAACGCTGTTTGTCATGCTGCTCTCAATCCTCCCAGTTTGCGCTGCCCCCGTCTGTCTGTACCCACCTACTGTCTCTTCTCTGACACATTGTCAGATGGTTGGGGCAGGGCTGTCTTTCTGTCATATGTTTGTCCTGCACCTAGCACAACAGGGCCCGATCCCTGATTGGGCTTCTTGGTGCTACCACAGTACAAATAGTAAATAAAGGTGTCGTTGGGAAGGATCTTGCAGATTGTGTTTGCCCTGGCTACAAAACATGCTGCACTGAGGGGATAAAGCCACCTAAGAGCCTTTCTGTTGCCTCTGGGTCTCTTGGTCCAGGATTCCAGCCCAAACGGAGCCTCCCAAGTGAAGTAAATTTGACAATCTGGGTTCCTGGCTCAGGGGAATGGCTGGAGGCCGCAGGCCACATCAGCCAGCCCCACTTGATACAGCAGAAATGTCAGTGCAGGATTCTCCTTCCTGGAGAAGGTGACCCCAGTGCACACAAGGGTTGTGGTAGGGTGCACCATAGACAGCTGCAGCAGGGAGCCTTGTCTAATGGTTAGAAGGGGGGGGGACTGAGATTAGCTGCAGCCCTTCAGACCATCCTCTGACAGCAGGATGAGAGTTCATAAGCTGGGGAGGGGAAGCAGAAAAGTGTGTGTGTATGTGTGTGAGAGAGAAAACCATTGAGGCCATCTCTGCTGCAGAAAGAGAAGCAATGGACATGAGAAAACCCTAATCGCTTCAGGAGGTAGCGTGGTCCCGTGGGACACTAAATTACAGGAGACTTCAAGCTTGTCTGCATGAACGCTTAGGGTGTGTCTACACTAGAAACACTCCAGTGGCATGGCACCGCTGTAGTGCTTTAGGGTAGACCGGGGTCGGCAACCTTTCAGAAGTGCTGTGCCGAGTCTTCATTTATTCACTCTGATTTAAGGGTTCGGTGCCAGTGATACATTTTAACGTTTTTAGAAGGTCTCTTTCTATAAATCTATAATATAGAACTAAACTATTGTTGTATGTAAAGTAAATAAGGTTTCAAAATGTTTAAGAAGCTTCAATTTAAAATTAAAATGCAGAGCCCCCCCCAGAGCAGTGGCCAGGCCCCGGGCAGTGTGAGTGCCACTGAAAAGCATCCCGCATGCTGCCTTCGGCACATGTGCCATAGGTTGCCTACCCTTGATGTAGACACTGACCACAGTGACAGAAGAACCCCTCCTGTCACTATTAAATCCACCTCCCCGGGAGGCGGTACCTAGGTTGACGGAAGAATTCTTCTGTCCACCTACTGCTCTCTGCACTGGGGCTTAGGTCAGCCTGACTATGTCTTGGGGTGTGTGTGAATTTTTCACACCTCGGAGTGACGTAGCTGGACTGAGCTAACTTTCTACTATAGACCAGCCCTTGGTGTGGAGAGCTGGGGTGTGGATCTACCCCACACTAAGTATCCATGTGGACCCTGCTGCTGCACACTTGAAGTGCCCTTGCGTGCTTTAATCCGTTTCCAAGTGCACGAGGGAACCCGGTCCGCCCGGACGCTCAGCGTGCGATAGGCTAGTGCGGGGTAGACTTACACCCACGCTGGCTGCAAACTCGGTGTTTCTGCACACAGTCCTGGCTCTAATACCAACCTACTGCATGGCCCTGGGGCAAGTCACTTGCCCCCCGTGTGCCCTGTGTCCCCCTCCCCCTCTGTCTGCCTTGTCTATTTCAGCTGGAGGCTGTCTGTGTCCGGCACCTGGCGCAATTAGGGTAGGGTGACCAGATGTCCCGATTTTATAGGGACAGTCCTGACTTTGGGGCCTTTTTCTTATATAGGCTCCTATTACCCCCTACACACACACACACACACACACACACACACACACACACACACACACACACCTCCTGTCCTGATTTTTCACACTTGCTGTCTGGTCACCCTTTAAATTAGGGTGACCAGACAGCAAGTGTGAAAAATCAGGGCAGGGAGTGATGGGTAATAGGCACATGTATAAGACAGCCCTCAAAAAATGGGGACTGTCCCTATAAAATCAGGACACCTGGTCACCCTACCAGGCTGTGAGACCTAAGGGCAGGAGTCCACAGAGATGTCCTGATCCGCAGGGCTTTACGGCCCACTGGCCGGAGGCTATGGAATCGCCTTGCTCCACAGGGCGATAGGGTCATGTGACCCACGTCCAGGGGGTTGCCCTTCTCTGCCGGACATCTGGTCACCCTAGGCGCAATGGGCCCCTGACCTCAGTGTCGGCCTCTAGGCACCACGATAATATAAACTAGGGATACCAGACTGAGGCTTGAGAGCTGCTGTTGGCTCTTCAATGTGTCTCCTACTGCTCTTCGCAGCACGTGATATTAAAACACGGGGTGATTTTGATTAGTAACCGATCTAAGTTATTAACCAATCAGGATGCTTTTACTGTGGTGTTAACCAATTGTCGTTGATATACTAATACTTGGTCAGTCATTTTGCTGTGAGACTAACATACTATAGCAAATGAAACAATGGATTCACACTGCTGTGGCTCTTTGGATAATGTTGATCACTCATTTGGCTCCTGAACCACTGAAGTCCCGAGTGTCATTGATATAAAGCGTCGTTTTTCTTGTGGCACTTTACCTTTAAGGTCAGGGCTAGATCTGGGGAAATCACTCACTAGCGACAACTTATTCATTGACTCTCTCCTCTTTTTCTGTTTGCAAATTGGTCCCAAACAGAGTGATTTTTTTGGCTAATTTGTCTGTTATAATTTCTGCAAATAATTCTCAGCCTATAGATCATTTGCAAGCAAGTCACTCTATTTGATAGTCAACATTTGAGCTGGTTAGCTTGGACAGGCCTGCTGTGTGTGTGTCCCCTCACAGGATGAACACAAGGTTATTAGGCTTCTGAAATTCCCTTTGTGCCAATATTCTGCAAGGTTGGCTCACAATATGTAGTTTCCTCAAACATTCCTGCCAATAAACTCCTTTGCTTTGGCGGTCACTTGAACATCAGAAAGTCCTGTCCATTCCCGGGAAATATTTTCAGATTGTCGCCTCGCTCTGGCCAGGACAGCTGCAGACATGAACGCCCGCGAAAGGTAGTGAGACTCCTAACTTCCATCCTAAATACCTTTTGAGGATCTGGGCCAGAGAGCTTAGTTCATGGCTGACCTACATCTTGTGTAATCACCAGCGCAAATGTTTACGAAGCAGGTGCAAAATGGTCCCATTCGGATGGGGCGGGATGTTGTGTTGCACTCGTGGAAATGACTACACAAGATGCAGAGAAGCCAGGAACAAATTGGACAAAACCTCCCCTCGTGGCTAGCTCTGATTTATGGTGAATCAGTCGTTTGAGCTTATATTTATTTGGGAGCCAGGAATCCCAGACTAATGAGAGAGACAAAAGCTCTGTTTGTGAGGGTGGAGAAGAATCCGGTAGTCCCAGAGGAGCAGCTGTCTGGCAGGAAAATATATCGCGTAGCCAGTGGGCTTGCTCGTTAACAAGAAGTGATGCAGCAGGCAGAGGCGTAGGGGAGAGATCTGTATGTACAGAGGCCAGCGGTACATGCCTAGAGGCTGGTGCATGTCCAGTACTGGGGCAGCCTGTCCCCAGCTTGAAATCCCGCTGAGCCCCTCACATCCCACCAAACTAGGTTCCTCGCTTTCTCCAGGTCCACTTAGCGAACAGGGCTAGGTAGAAATCACATGTTCTCCAGGGAATGGGCTCTCCAACCTCCAGTGAGGCTGTCCCTCCTCACATGCATTCATGCCCCCTCCACATACTCTGCTCTGGAGGTCGTGCAGCTTCTACCAGACTTGCTGTGTAGATGCCCTCTTGATCCTGAGCTCCCACTGTCCCCTGCTCTCCCTTCATTCCTGTTAGGTAAGAGTGTCTGTAAGCTCGGCCCCAACTCCACAGCAGCTGGTCCTGCAGGACCAAAGCTGGGCAACCTATGAACAGGCTTTGCGGGTTCCCGGGCCTTTGTCTTGGGGGCAAAGGCTTTCTAGCCCTGACAGCCTGG
Source organism: Mauremys reevesii (assembly GCF_016161935.1). Taxonomy (NCBI): domain Eukaryota; kingdom Metazoa; phylum Chordata; order Testudines; family Geoemydidae; genus Mauremys; species Mauremys reevesii. The sequence goes on from NC_052643.1 coordinate 4,832,750, forward strand.
CACACGAGAGGTTAATCCTGCAGGAGGGACGTGTCTCTGAGAAGGTCAAGGAAGCTCTCCTGGATCCTTAGAGTCCTGCCATTTCCATTGTGTACTGAAGGGTTTGGTGCGGGAGGAAGAGATTTTTGCCATCCATGCTGGTTAATCCAGTCAAGTCCTGCAGAAAGATCTGAGACGGGCCTGGCTGTCTGTACTTTAAAGGGCCAGATTTCAGCTCTCCAATGCAGGCTGGGGCTGGGTCAGTGGAACCAAGGAGAAGGTACTGGCTCAGCAGCCTCTTAAAGTACTATGGCTGCTACCGAACAGCTGCAGAGAGTCTCTGCCAACAGCAGCTGTGCTGCAAAGAGAGGAGCGGGGCCAGTGCAGCCTCTGGGAAGTGTACTCAGGCAGGGCAGCTCCTGTACTGGCAGTTCTTGGCGGGGGTAGGGAGCCTTCCCAAATGATCCCCTGTCCCATGGAGTCAGGAGACCTCCTCCACACATACCTCCTTGGCGGGGAACTCCGCAAGGTTCCTCATGGGATGGGGCAATCCAGCCTAGACTTCTCTGCCATCCTGATGCCACCCTCTGGCACCAGCTGGCTGGATGCTTACAAGCCTGGAGTAACCTGAGAGTGTGTGGCCATTCTCAGATAGCACAGAGGCATTTCTAGGATGAAAGCAGGCAATGGGGCAGTGCTGGGTCCCAGCCCTGCCTCTGCTTTCCAAAGGCAGCAGGCTGAGATGGCCGAGTGGGGATACACAGCACTGTGAACATACACTGTGCACTGAAAGAAGCATGGGCTGGATGAATGGACTATAAGGTGGATAGAAAACTGGCTAGATCGTCGGGCTCAACGGGTAGTGATCAATGGCTCCATGTCTAGTCGGTATCAAGTGGAGTGCCCCAAGGGTCGGTCCTGGGGCCGGTTTTAATCAATATTTTCATTAATGATTTGGCAGATGGCGTGGACTGCATGCTCAGCAAGTTTGCAGATGACACTAAACTTGGAGGAGTGGTAGATACATTGGAGGGTAGGGACAGGATACAGAGGGACCTAGACAAAGTAGAGGATTGGGCCAAAAGAAATCTGATGAGGTTCAACAAGGACAAGTGCAGAGTCCTGTATTTAGAAAGGAAGAATCCCATGCACCCCTACAGACTAGGGACCGAATGGCTGGGCAGCAGTTCTGCAGAAAAGGACTTAGGGGTTACAGTGGATGAGAAGCTGGATATGAGTCAACAGGGTGCTCCTGTTGCCAAGAAGGCTAGCGGCATTTGGGGCTTTATAAGTTGGGGCATTGCCAGCAGATTGAGGGGCATGATCATTCCCATCTATTCGACATTGGTGAGGCCTCATCTGGAGTAGTGTCCAGTTTTGGGTCCCACACTACAAGAAGGATGTGGAAACATTGGAAAAAGTCCAACGGAGGGCAACAAAAATGATTAGGGGGCTGGAGCACATGACTTCTGAGGAGAGGCTGAGGGAACTGGGATTGTTTAGTCTGCAGAAGAGAAGAACGAGGGGGGATTTGATAGCTGCTTTCAACTACCTGAAAGGGGGTTCCAAAGAGGATGGATCTAGACTGTTCTCAGTGGTAGCAGATGACAGAACAAGGAGCAATGGTCTCAAGTTGCAGAGGGGGAGGTTTAGGTTGGATATTAGGAAAAACTTTTTCACTAGGAAGGTGGTGAAGCACTGGAATGGGTTCCCTAGGGAGGTAGTGGAATCTCCTTCCTTAGCGGTTTTTAAGGTCAGGCTTGACAGAGCCCTGGCTGGGATGATTTAGTTGGGTTTGGTCCTGCTTTGAGCAGGGGGTTGGACTAGATACCTCCCAAGGTCCCTTCCAACCCTGAGATTCTACTATCTCCAATTCGCTTGTACGAGCCATTCATGCTGTTCCTAGCCCCAGGACTATCCGTGTGCGTCTGTAGCGGCCGAGCCAGAATATTTCTCTTCTGCGATTCCTTATCTTGATCTGCAACCACCTTATTTAAAAAGGATTTTCCCCGGGGTGAGATGTTGCAAGGAGTGTGTTTGTGTGTGTGTGCAGAGAAAGCACCCTCCCTTCCCTGCATGCCTTGCTCCATAATCTCCCATTGACGTGTGCCCCCTTTTCTACCTCCTCTTTCCTCAAACAACTCCCCTTGTCAGTCACTGAGGACACTCTCTGCCTCCAGTTGACAAATGTTCACATTTGAATATCTTCCTTGGTGTGACAATCTATCTGTGTGCTCCCAAAGTGGAGAAGGGGGCCAGAGCCATCGGGTCCCTGTCAGAAGTGGTTACAGTCCATTGAGCATCTGCTTGAGCTACGGCTTCTCTGTATCATTTGGGGGGCTTTCTCCCGTGACCGTTTGTCATACGCTGGCCACTTCTGAATTGGTGGCAGGTTGCTGCAGTGCCTAGCGTGTGTGTGTGTCTCTCTCTCGACTCCCTTCTCCTAGGGGTAGGCCCAGCGTTTCCTCATTGCCTTGAATGGAAAGTCTTTTAGCACTCGGAGGAAACGCCTCGTATTTTGGACACGGGGATAGGAAGTTCCTCCTTGTTTCTGTGTCTCCTCTGTTGTGCTGGTCGCTCTCCCACCCCCATCCCTTGGTGTGAACCTCCCAGATGTCCCCAGCTTTGTGCCTAATTCCTGGTTCCCATTTCTGTGTTTGGTGACCATCTCCCTGGTGTTTGCATCCTGCACTGCAGCTAGGTAGTCAGGCAAGGTGGAGCTTCTGTGTAGATGTAGCACTGGGGAAATGTGCTGTCTCCCCCAGCTCTGAAGATTCATGCCAATAGAAACCTCTAACTCACCATGCAGATATGGAGGGAAAGGGTTTCCCCAGTATAAAATATTCATACAGAATCATGTTGGTTTGCAAAACTGCTGGTGGGAAGAGAGAGGGTACATTTACACTTACCGGGACGGTCGACGCGGGTTTCGTTCGCGTGAGTTAGTTCGATCGATCGCCTGATCTAGAACGCAATAGTTCAACCCCGAAGCGCTTAGTTCGACTCCCGTACTCCACCGCAGGAGGAGAGTCGGAGAGTCGACCTGAGAGCCGCGGAGTTCGGACGAGTTGACGGTAAGTGGTAGGTAGTAGTAGTTAGTAGTTCATAGTTTCGCTTAGTGTAGACCAGGGCAGAATGTTGCCAATCCAGCCATGGATATGTCTCTTTGAGTATTCAGACTAGAAATGTTTCCACAACTATCCAGAAAGCTTGAAACATCAGAGTTCATAAAACATCAGGGTTGGAAGGGACCTCAAGGTCATCTAGTCCAACCCCCCTGCTCAAAGCAGGACCAATCCCCAGACAGATTTTTGCCCCAGATCCCTAAATGGCCCCCTCAAGAATTGAACTCACAACCCCTGGGTTTAGCAGGCCAATGCTCAAACCGCTGAGCTATCCCTCCCCCTGCTCTCAGATTACCTCAGATGGGGAGCTGGGGCCTAAGTGACATGCCTAAACTCACACACTAGGTCTGTGGCAGAGCAGGGACTGGCACCCCTGCCTCCCAATACCTAGGCTAGTGCTCTAAGTACACGGCTCAGTCTTCATAGGAATACGTAGCAGTCTAGCCTGTTTATTGACTCACTCTTCCCAGGGTCCAGTTGCTTGTCCCCGTGTTGTATTGAGGACTGGCCTGGAATTGCAAACTATCACTGACGCTGCGTCTCCAGGGCAGCCTGTTTTCTCTTTTACATAAGAACGGCCACACTGGGCAGACCAAAGGTTCATCTAGCCCAGTGTCCTGTCTACCGACAGTGGCCAATGCCAGGTGCCCCAGAGGGAATGAACGGAATAGGCAATCATCCAGTGATCCATCCCCTGTCACCCATTCCGAGCAAACAGAGGCTAGGGACACCATCCTTGCCCATTGTTGTTTTTTATAATCCCATCCTCCTCACCAGTTTTTTTTATGTTTCATGGCATAAAGAGAAATTAGATAAAAAATATAAATACTCTTGCTGGACAGTTGCAATGTAACTCAACTTTATTTCTGAGAATTCAGAACAATAACACACAAGAAGCCAGAGAGAGACAAAGCAGGCTGCTCCTAAAGTCAGCAAAGCTGACAACTCATTTTTTCCCTCCACTCCACTTTAATCAGGCACTTTCCAGTGACTCTGTTCATGCTCTTTGCTACAAAGACACCTAGAAACCTCCCCCGCCCTGCTCTTGAAGTGATCGCTTGCAATTCCAACGCAGTCCTCAAAACCCTCCTTCCCCCAAACAGATGTCAAACTGCTGCGTGACATGGCCCTGCACTGTTAGCCAGCTGCTGAGCTCTGCCCCGGCAGCAGCAGCAGCATCCCCCAGCCAGGTGAAAGTGCTCTCTGCACCATGTGTTTGTAGCTTAATCCTCTGAAGTGCTTTGTGAGGCTTATGAGCTGTGCTCCGCGAGTCGATTAACAATGATGGATTTGAAGTCGAGGGTGAGGGGTATCCTGAGACTGCACAGATCTAGCTGTTCTGCAGTGCCCTGCCCCACAAATCCAGCTGCTGGTTAGCAGAAGCGCAGCTGGTGAAGGGTGCGTTATGCGCCGATGGCAGCCAGAGAATGCAGCGCTGCGTGGTAGGGATGGTATCAGACATGCCGGGAAGCTGAGTTTTGGGAGGGATGTGGGGGGGACACAGAGAGAGAGACAGAGTGTGTGTGTGTGTGTGTGTGTGTAATAAACGATAGTGTGTTGAAAACTGCACACCCTGCTCTTTCTGCAAACTTTATTACACTAAAGAGCAAAACCCGAAACAACAGAAGTTCTAAACCTGCTCCCCCTTCGCCAGTGCTTGTGCGGACAATGTTGTGCCCGGGAAGAGATGTTTTTAAAAAGAGTGTGTGTGTGTGTGTGAGAGAGAGAGAGAGAGAGTGAGAGAGTTGACTAGCATTGTTTCTCTAAGATCCTTGGGGGGATCCATTGTGCTGGACAATTTGGTCGCTGCCCAGAAGAGCTTACAAACTAAGAAGTCCCTGGATTTCTTCATTGTACACCCAGGGATCATTAATTTCCACCTCCGTTTGTCATCACAGCTGGTAGGACACAGTGTGGCCGAGTGGATCGTGCACTGAAGTAAACTCTGGCTTCTATTCCTGGCTCATCTGCTAGGTGGCCTTGGGCAAATCACTTCCCCTCTCATGCCTTGGTTTTCCCATCTGTAAATTGGGAGCGCGAACGCAGCGGCCCTATGGTAGGCGTTTGTGTGGCTGCAGTTGTGTATAGGAGGGGGTTGTAGGGGTGTAGCTACATCTCTACAGCCCCCTCCTATACGCACACTGCAGGAAGTATCCCTAGTCTAGGCAAACCCATGGTTTGTGAATTTATACTGAAGCCAGCCAAGGGATGAAATAATAATGCTTAGCACTTGTAAAGCCTTCTTCTTCCATGGATCCGAACCACTTTACAAAGGCAGAAGGTTTCGACAGTTTCGACAAGCTGAAATTTATCTGAGGCAGAGCGACAGTAGCACCTTACGTAAACTGGAAAGAGGGCATGCGGCCTAATGCTGTGCGTCCTACGCAAATGGAGATCGGCCGCTCTCTAGCCCCAGGAGCACTGGAAATGAATCGTAGCTTTTGCCTGTGAGGAAGGATGGGAGCATCCACCCGTGATGGGTCTAAATGCAGAGTTTTGGGCAGAGAGAGTGCGGCATTAATTCAGGGGGTACCTCCTTGGCTTTGATATCAAAGGTAGGCACAAGATTGGTCTTGGCTTCAGCAGTGCTGTAGCAAGGCCTCAGTGCAGAAGGCCCAGGAATATGTTTGGGGTGGAGGGGACAGGTCCACGCGAGAGCCCCTTTTTGGAGGCGGGAGGACCGTGCCGGTGCAAGTCTTGCCTGGAGGTTTGTAAATCACCCGAGCAGAACTCGGGAGCGGAGCTGGGAGGATGCAGCTGATCTGTCTGGTTTTGTTCCTTTGCCAAGTTGCTCTCTGTGCCCTTTTGTTTGCTTTTTGCCGAGGCACTTGCCGCGCTGATGGGGTTTGTTTTTAACTAATGACTGGCGCTCACATGATCTCCTCTGCATTATCTTCTTCCCGCTTTCTCGGCGCCTTCCTAAAATAAACCGTCAATCACGGGCTTGTTTTCAGCGCGTTCGGGATGCGGATTCATTGCACGAGCACAGAGGGCCGGAGCGCGCTCAGCAAAGTGCAAGGACAATTACCAGATGCAAAGCTTCTCTTCCATGGAACTATTGGTCTTGCCAACCATATATTTATAAGAACAATAGCTGGAAGCAGGCACTAGACCTATAATAACCAGGTGATTAAACTCCAGTTGGCGGCCAGTACCAGACGTCAGAGAGATTTGGGAGGAAAGTGTGGTAAAATCTCTAAATCTCTATTGCAGCACTCAGCAGAACAGGAATTGCAAGGGAGGGGGCCGGGACATGGCTTGTGGGGTTCTGGGGGGTAAGGAGAAGAAAAAGGGGATAGAGGGGAGTGATTTTCAACCATCTCTTTGTACAATTAATAGCTTTATTTATGTTAGAGTGGTGCCTAGAGACCACAGCCGAGATCAGGGCTGTATCGTGTCTGGTGCTGTACGTACATGAGTGACGATCCCTGACCTGAAGAGCTCACAGTCTGCGCAGACAGGGGAGGTGACCTGCTGAAGGTCATGGATCGGGTCAGTGGCAGAGCCAGGACTCTTGACTCCTGGTTCGGTGCCTGCCCAGCAGCCCGCACGTGCATCCCCACTCTCTGTTCTCTCTCCAAGTCAGGACCCTGGCAAGTTGAGTTTCTCTTGGGAGTTTTCATTCCCTGGAGCCCTTGGTGGAGCTACGTGTGGCTGAGAAAAGGGGGGTGTTGCCTTGTAAAGGGGGGCGCCTTCTGAAATGAAGCTTTTACCTGGGCAATCTGCAAGGCTGGATTAAGGCATAAGATAACTAAGCTGTAGCTTAGGGCCTTGCAGTATGAGGGGCCTCTAAAAAAAGAAAAATCTGACTCCATTTCAAATGTTCTCAACGTTGGCTGATAAAGGAGATATGGGAAAAAGAAGATTCTCTCTAAATATAGACATTTTCATTCAAATATGACAAATATACACATCTGGCTACACAAATACCCTTACCCGTCACTAATTGTTCATTATAGACAGACGGGAGGTCAGGGCTGAGGAAAAAAATGATAATCGCACTTGTAAAATTAGTATTTCTATGAGTAAGTCTGCGATCAGTCTCCTAAGGCAGGCTTTTGTTGGCCAGCTGCTACTGGTAAAATTCTGACCGCGCCTCCATAACTTATTTCAATAAATAAATAAATCGCACTGCTGATAAAATTGGGAAAAATGTGAGGCAGGAGACGGAAGTGTCATGAGGCAATCCTGCCAAGCTCATATGCATATGGGACTCGTCCTAGGATTGATGTCACATATAGAGTCCCCCTTGGCTGGTAATAGCTGGAAGGCCGCCATCTTTTGTTTACGGTCCAGACGCACAGTCGTACGGTGCCTTTGCTCCTGTTTTCCTTTGTTTTCTTAAGTGTTCGTGGGTTCGTTCTTCTGATCTGTACATACGGACAGTTGTGTGTTTTGCTGCGCACGCCGCTTTCTGCGCCATGCGCTAGCCGTGCTTCACGTGATTGAGTTTGCAGGCGATCCTCTTATGGACTTGGGTCGAGTGGGATCTTGAGGAGGATAAATTTGTCTTGGTTTCCCTCCATCAGTTTCGGGAACCTTCACAAATTTTGCCTGTGCGTATATGCAGATAGAAAGCTTTCATGTTTATATAGTCAATATCCTTTCTGTGAAAATAATAATAGATTCCTTTTTTTTTAATGGTATGTCTTACACCTGACATAGCTTAGGGCCTCAGAATGTCATAATCCAGCCTAGGTGATCCGGCTGCACCCCTCTGCTGCAGTTACATCCTCTGTTCTAGTCCTGTGGTGCTGCTATGCACCTGGTGTTTGAGTCTTGCGTCCGGGGGCTCTGAAGAGGCTCAGAGTACAGTCCATAGGTGTTCGGGGATCTGCTGTAGTGGGGCCGTATAACTCACGGGACATGTATGATTCAGAAATTCTAAGATCTTCTCCTCTGACCTGTGGTTTAACCCAGGCCAGAGAATCACAGCCAGTTGCTCCTGTGTGGCATCAGATCTGAAGAGATCCAGTATGCGGATGTGAGGGTAACGCTGGGAGACGTTCCTGGTGAAGATGGAGGCCAACTCCTCCACTAGTCTCTGAACTACGGGGAGATTTGGGGCATCTCGCTAGATCTCATCAACGTCCCCCCGCATCGTAATGGTGTATTTTGAAGGTGAACTGTGAAGGGTTAAAGCCTGGTTTATAAGGCACCAATGGGAATAAAGTTCCGAGCTGTTACTTTCAAATGTAATTAGAGCCATATTAGCTAGAAGTGAGATGAGCATTAATGGGCCATCGCCATGACAGCAGCCTGAGTGAGTGGGATTTTTAAAAAAGGAACTGAGGCTTTCAGAGCCTCATGGTAACAAACACAGCATAGTCCTTCCTGCCTGGGCCAGGGCTGGGAGGAAACACCTTCCCTCCTCCACCCGCCAAGTCACCTCTGTCCAATTTAATGGCTCCAAACAGAGGATTGAATCCTGCTCCCCTCAAAGTCGATGGCATAAGGATTTGACCACCTGCTAGGAATAGCAGTGATAGAACAAGAGCATTGTCCAGGATGCATTGGAAAAATCCAGCAGTATATCCAGAGCATTCAGGTCAGCGCCAGGCCAGCAATTCCTCCTCCACCACCATAGTAACTTTGCTGGGCTCCCCCAGGTGCTCCTCTGGAGAAGCAGCCTTCTGGGCTGCAGCAGTGATGTAACGTACTGCATGCTTTCCTAGCCGGAGCATCCCGTTGCCACCCCTGCCTTATCACTGCCAAATCCTGATGCTCCTTACACCGGCTGCGCGCCCGTTGACTCAATCAAAGTTTTGCCTGTGTTGGGGCTAAATAAAAACGAAGGGGTTTTGTGAGCTGACCTACCGGGATTAGCCAGAGCGGGCCAGAAATTGGACTTCCCATTCCACAAGAAATTGTGAAATTAAAAAAAAAAAAAATTTGGAAACAACAAAAAATGAATTTTCAGGCTTTCCCGCAGAACAGGAATTCCAAAACCTTTTTATTTAGAGAAAGCTGAAGCACCGTTTAGTTTTGACCTTTCAGAAACATTTTCTGAGGCTCAGGCAAGGAGCTGGGCAGCTCAGGGATCTTGGGAATGCCGGCTGCATGGCAGACCACATGGTGTTCAGTTCCAGAGCCAGAACCCTGGGAGCCTAAGCTGCCAAGGTGCCTGGAAGCCTGGTCCCCCCGCAGCCCGCCAGGTGGGCTGCTGCGGAGCTAGGCGGGTGAGCTGGCTGGAAACCCAGGCTGGTTTTGGAATCTGCGTAACAGGCAGGGTTTTGTCAGAGGTTTGCTTAACTTCTGTAACCAATTCATCAAAACCTGCACATTCCCATTGACCGTCTGGATTTGCTGCAGCGGCATTTTCTGACTTCCCATTGAGGATCAATCCCATTGACTTCAGTGAGGATTTGGTTCTTTACTGGAGAGACGACGACGTCTTCGTATGGCTGATTTAAATGTTGAGTAACAGCTATAACTTTACATTTAGATGGTTAGGCCAGATAATTGCATCTGGAGTAGCAGAGTGTATCGCTGTGATGACTCCTTCGTATTTGTGGATTGGGCATTGAGTTGTTGTTTGTTCCGTGGCCTGTTCTGGATGAGCCCAGCCGCACGCTGGCGAGTCTTTAATTTTCCACTTGTGCAGTATTTATCCGCATCTGCCGTGGTTTGTGCGGATACAGCTGAGGGTTGCCCACGAGTGGCGAGACATGACGCAGGTGAAAGAGAGGGAAGAGGGCATAGCTTTAAGGTGATGCGATTGGGTCGGTTTGCTGCACGTCTTGTTTGATCCAAGGATTTCAAAGGATACATATATTTCTGTCTTTATCCCACATGGTGTTGAAGTCTAGGATGAGGAGGGGAGGCGTGGGAAGGAACATGGGTGGAGAGCGGTGGAAGGCTGACCCAAAGAATGGAGGCCAAACTTCACTGAGTGCCCCCAGCTGAGCTGAAGCCGTGAGGTACCCAGCTTTGAGAACTTATTGTGGTGTGTGGTGTACGCTGTAGGAGACAGCCCTTGCCCCCGAAGAGCTTGTCCTCTACATGCAGGAGATGAAGGATTATGAGCCCCATTTTGCAGATGGGGGAATTGAGGCACAGACAAAGTGGCTTGGCCAAGGCCGGGCAGGAAGCTCTTCGCAGAACTAGGAACTGAACCAGCTCATCAGAATCCTGCTTCCCTGCGTCAGCCACAATAATCAACATCCCTAGTTCCTGTCTAGTGACTTGCATCAGTGGGTCTCAAAGTGCTTTACAATGGAGGTTAATATGATTATCTCCCTTTTACAGAGGGGGAAACTGAGGCACGGGGCAGGGACGTGACTTGCATAAGGCTGCCTAGCAGACCTGTGGCACAGCTGGGAATAGACCCCAGGTCTCCTCCATCACAGTCTGGTGCTCTAGCTGCAAAGCCACAAGACCAACCTTCCTCTCCAATGCTCTTCCTTTCTGGTTCCCCAGAAGCCACTCCAGAGGCGGTGCAGCCAGCGGGCTCACACGCGGGCACAGAGGAGGGGGTTGCATCTGCCTTGGCCTGACAGGCTCCTTTCCCCAATGGCACATGGTTTGAGGAGCGCTGTCTCCCAGCAGCACATGGAGCTGCCAATCTGTTCTGATCCCGAAGACAACGTGCTTTGTTTATCCCGGAGAGAGAAGCAAGACTCCATCTGTGAAAACCTCATCAGCTGAAAGGGAAGGAGTCTCTGAGGGCTGAGTGTCTTTGAAAATGTACCACGGGGCCGGGGATTTGGTTGCTGTTCTGACCAAGTGTCGATATATAACTTACAGTTTAGAATTTGTGTTTAACAAAATACCTGAGAGGTGGTGGGGGGAAGAAGATTAGCAATAGTTACTCCATCCCTCTCCCACCTCTCCTCACAGAGGTGAATGCAAGAGCTGTCAAATCCCAGGAAGCTGGGGCCATGAGACACCGAGGGCTGTGCGGAGGAGCTGTGAGGCCAAGCCTAATCTGCATATTAATTTACATACATTTGGTTTCTTTGGATCAGCTAATGCTCCCAACGGCAGGCCCTGATCCGACGCTCATGGAAGTGGCAGAACCTAATGGTTCCCTGGGCATTGGATCAGGCCCCTGTGTGTCTCCCCTGGCAGGTCACAGGGAGGGAGCTGCTGGCTGCTCCTGGTACATCCTGTGGGTTGGGCTGGCCTGGGCTCTGCAGGATCTGTTCAGCGCCCTGGGCGCCTGTTGACTTGACTAGGATTTGAGGGCATTTCAGTGTCTTGCAGGGCCTTCAACAGGCTTTGGCAGTCTTATGGCTTCACTGGGCTTTGGATCAGGCTCTAAAGGTGCAGGAAGCAGAGGAGGGGCCGTTGCCGTGGGGTGAGATGGGCCTTTCAAGGTTAGTTTTTACTCTATGGGTTCAATCTGTGCTGCCTAGCCCACAGGAGCTAATAATCGGTCCAGCTTCCCTAGCATCCATCACCATGCTGGTTACCGTGGCACCTGAGCCCCGGCCCTGGACTGAGGGCCATCTGCTCCTTGCTGCTGTCTCATCTGTCTGAGCTACGTTCTCTGCGTTCTCCTCACCGTCCGCAGCATCCCGCTGCTTTCTGACTTCCCCCTTCGCTCTGCCGGTGGGAGCTCCGCCTCGGCCTGGCTCTGAGCCACTTTGAAAGTTACTGCTGGGACTTGGAAGGAAACCAAGGCCTTCGGTGGCTCTATCATCTGACTAGGAGAGAGGTCTCGGTCCGTGCTCCTGGAAGGTGTCTCTAGGCTGGATCCAGGATGGGTGGGGTGGGGTGGGAGTGGGGAATGTCCCAAAGTGACTAGTGATTCTAGGGGGCTCTGTTTTTGAGGGGCTCAACTTGAGGCACCCTAGAGAAGCCTGATCTCCAGAGATGGGGTGATCAGCACTTCCCAACAATCCCAGGCCCTTTGCAGCGCCTCAGACTGGAAAAGCAGCACCCAGAATCCCCAGTCGCTTATGGAGAATTGAGGGGTTTTCATGATGAGGGAAAACCCAGAGGGTGGCAGTAGGGGAGCTATTGATTGTCTCTGTGTGTGTGCGTGAGAGCGAGAGAAAGAAAGAAAGGTGGGACTCCATTGCATCCCAGTGGAAAGGGGGAAATGACCATGGCACGGCCTTTTTCCCAACCTCTTCCACTCATGGTGTGTGATCCTGGCCTGAAATGGCATCTCAGCTCAGTCTTTTAAATGCGCCCACACACGCCCAGAGGACTGTTTTGGGAAGGGATCCCTTTAGGGAGCAAGATCCCTGCTGTGGGAGGGAGGATGACATCCCCAGCTGGCTATAGCCTAGTGTCCGGTGATGCACCCAGGTTGCAGGGGGAGGAAGGTCCAGCCAGGAGGTAGAAATGGCCAGATTATTCACGCTGGAGATTGTGTTTGAGCAAAGGAAGCCAGGATTCTTGCTCCCAGTGAAAGGGGCAATTTAGGCTGGTAATTATTTGTCAGCATCACATGTTGAACAAAGTAGAAGTCAAGATTACTTTGATTTGAGATGATGGCTCTTACCAGGGGGCTGAGCAGGGGAATAGAATCAGAGGGAAAGAAATATCCTACAAATTCTTCCTCTTTGCCTCTCTCATGGCCGGATGGGGAAGGGGAGAAGGCAGCATTATCCCAAGAGTGACTAAAATGAGGCCCCATGCTTAACTACACACAGCCCGGGTTCAGAGGTATGACCTTTGGGGCTGACAAATCCCAGAATACACTGCTCCCTTTTGATCAAAACTGCTGAAGTCCTACGCACCAGGACCTGTGCGCAGTCTGTTTCCTTTTTGCACATATTCGGCTCAGCCCTTTGGTTCCCGGCCTGTTGCCACTCTGGGAGAAACCACGCTGGCTGGAAACTTGGAACATCAGACAGCCAGGTGGGGCACGGCATTTAAAAGGGATCCCAAAATGGGCCAGTATTTGGCAGAGGAGAAGCTGCTTTGAAATCTCAAGAGGAATCAGATACAATAGGAGATATTTTGTACCGTGTCTGTCATACAGACTCTATCCCCAAGTGCCGTACAAAGTAAAAATCAGTTTTATATATGGCCTGATCCTGCCACATTGACGCTAATGGAAGTTTTGCCATTGACTTCAAATGGAGTGGGATTGGGCCTTTAAGAAATAATAGCAGAGCAGCTGAGACAGGCAAGGGAGGGGAGTTTTAATCCTGTCAGATGAGATGTTCAATGAACTGGAGAGCAGATTCATGCCTTCTAAGAGCAGAAGGTGCTCGGTGATCATCCAGTATGACCTGCATAACAGCCACAGAACTTCCCCAGAATAATCCCTGTTTGAACTAGTGCAGATCTCTTAGAACCCGGCTCATGTCGATTTAAAAATGGCCAGTGTTGGAGAATCCACCATAACCCTTGATAAGTTGTTCCAGTGGCTAATTGCTTCAACTTCTATTATACTCTTGCCTGCTAGATTGAAGAGCCCGTTATCAAATATTTGTTTCTTCCCCATGTCAGTAGTTGTAGATTGCGTTTGTCACCCCCTCAGCCTTCTCCAGGAGCTCAGTCGATCACCGTGAGGCATGTTTCCCCATCCCTTAATCGTTCTTGTGGCTCTTCTCTGAACCCTCTCCAATTTATCAACATCCTTCTCACAGGGATGAGACTTTCGGTTCTTTTGCCGACAAAATTAGTCGTGACAGTTGCCTTGCAAAGGTCTGTAGATAGGAGTTGCTGGAGTGAGGAGATCCTTGCTAAATGAGCTGCAGGAGGAGAGTAAAAGTGGAAAGAATCTGTTGGAGATGTAAAAAACGGGGCAACTTTAAATTGGACTGTGAGATGAATGAGAGGCTGATTGAGGTGGTGCAGCTTAATGGGCGCAGCACTAAATTGAGACTGAGTAGATGTGAGTTCTGTTCCCAGACCAGTTGTGTGACCTTGGTCGAGTCACTTCCCCTCCCACTTGGTGTCCGTCATGTCTATTTAGATCATAAGCTGTCTCTCACTGTGTCTACAGGGCCCGGCATTACTGCAATACAGATAATGAATAATGATGGGATGTGGTTGTATCTTTTTCATTATATAATGGCCCACAGTTTATTATATCAAAGATACATTTATAAATAGTTTATCGAGGGTTAATACTTCATAGATCTTGCACTACTGATGTGCAAGTGTGATGTACTTGTGTGTTATATAAGCCAAGGTTATTAGCAACCAACTGCTCTGTTGGCTTCTATAACAATTGATTAGCCATGTATTAGAACACCTATTAATCATTTAACCCTTTATAAGCTATTTATAAATATAGGTTGGATATAAAGTGTGACTATATACAAAGGATACATTATTATTATATGGTCTCGGCTATAAACCAATTTTATAACAGCCTAATCTAGAACATTGGTTCTTTCCTACCATAAAGATTTTGGCTCTTTAGGAATAAAAATATTCTTTTTCTAGATAGGCCTGAAGTGGTGCTAGGTGTCTGGAGGACATGCCTTACCTTTCACCTCCAGCGACCAGGGTTCAAACTTTGCCTTGTGGTCACAGTGCCAGTGCATTTTGCAGCTTCGCTGCAGCTCCCAGTGGTGGTATCTCCACGTCACACAATCTGGCACAATTCAGCACCTGTAGCCTTGTGCACTCAAAGGCATTCGGGGGCGGGGAGAGGTGGTTGTGACTGAACTATGCAGGCAGGGGCTGGGGGTAGGCCCAGAGCTGTTGCAGGTCAGGAATGAGGTGCATTTGTGGTGTTTTGTGGGGGCTGGAATCGTTGGGGTGTTGGCGGTCAGGGCTGAGGTGCATTGAAGAACTGGCGTGAGGGACGGGCAGGCCTGGGGTAGTAGCACAGGTTAAAATAGATGGGAGCAGGAGTGGGAGCTCTCAGTGCTCCAGCCAATGAGAAGGGCGGGCTGTTGGGTGCACTGCTGACCCAAGCCGGGCAGTGGAAGGGAAGCTGCCTGTCCCCCTACTTTAACTCCTGTCTGTCAGTGTCTTATCCTCAGCTCAACAGCTGAGGCACTTGAACCAACAGCCCCCAGACAAACCTACTTGAGGGGCGTTGGCAGGGCATTCTCAGAGAGGGGGCCTGGATGCTGGGTTTCCCTCCCCCACTCCGCAGTCCAACCCAACCCAAGTGCATTGCCCTTCAGGGTGTGCTGGGTGACCGTTCCCTTACCCAGGGCGTCTACTGAGCCGATTGCTTGAGTTCTGTAAGGATGGCTCCGGCCAGACACAGCGCAGTGGTCTGATGGATACCAGATACTTTGATGATTGATGTCTGTCCCTTCCACACCGATCAGCCCGTCAAGAAGCATCACTTCTTATGACAGCTGGCCTAAAAAGAATGACCTGGATTGAACCATAAACAAAGCCGGCAGCTGCTGGTGGACAGCAGAGAAGCCAAGGATGGAATGGGCCCTGTAGACCAAACTCCCCTCCTATCTCTGCAGGGGGCCCTTCCAGCCCAGGTCATGTCTGATGTCCCACGGTGTGTGGGACCCTGCGCTGTGGCAAAGGATTCCTGTCTCCAGGGCTGTCCGTCTTGGACTCTTTTGCCAACGCTAAATTCAGTGAAAAATTAAAACCTTTGAGGTGCAGTGCCTGAAGGAAGCAGCCCCTAGACCTATGGGTTAGGACCCCGGTGCTTAGCCAGAGAGGTGGCCTGAAAGAGCCATGGCTGGTGGGTCTCTGGATGACCAGCACGGGAAGGATCTCACCTCTCCTAGTGACAGGGTGATTTCCGAGCCAGCCCCCCTCTGTCAGTGCATTTCCATTCTGTAAACGCAGCACATCTCGAGCATGTTTGTTGGCAGCGTGTCTTGGGAGGACGAGCATCTGGACTCTAGGTTGTCATGCTAAGGAGCTGCTCCATCCCAATGGCTTCTGCCAAGCAGAACAGAGAAATGGGGTGAGGGGAAAGACCTACATCTTGTGGCCCTTAATCAACCAAATCATTTTTGGCTTTAAAATCTTGCAACTGAGGAGCAGCTATTGTCCTCAGCTGTGAAATGCCGAGGCGGTGCGGGGGCTGCGCATTATATTTTCTTTCACTTACGTCGCTGCAGCTGGTTTAAAAGGATGATTTGACTTTTCTCCCTCCTGTCCTTTCCCCTGGGGAAAAGGTGGGGGGCAGGAAGGAGTGGACACTGGGCTGGGACTCGGGAGATCTGGTTTCAATTTCTGGCTCTGCCATAAACAAACGCACACAGGGAGTCTCTTTGTATTTCAGTCCACCAAGGAGCCCTCATCACTGATCAGGACCACATTGTACTAAGCGCTTCCAGTCTGTCACAAAATACCTTTGTCTCACTTTCCCTAATGTAAGATGGGCTTTATGGTAGCCTGCATCAGAGGTGTTACGATATATATTTGGGAGGTGCTCTGGTATTACCAGAATGTGCATCATACAATGTACCCAGAGAGATAGGGAGTGTGACCCATATAAGTACTTTGATAGCCACACTAAATAATCTTTACCTCATTGAGTATTGTTGTTTATCACCCTACCACCTAGGACCCCCAGTCATGGACCAGCCCCCCATTGTGGTAGACGTTGTACCAACACACAGCAAAAAGTTAGTCCCTGTTCCAAAGAGTTCATCATTTAATTGGTCCTAGAGAAGGGTCTTAACTCAAAGCCCAAACCTCGTTTGACATCTTTGCTGTTGGACCCAGTCTCCAATGAATTGCTGCTGCTAAAATCCTTTGTAGAATGTAAAAGTTGTAAAACAAAGCAACCCAAACATGAGAGTGGGGACACTGAGTCATGCAGGTTGGTCATGAACTTTCATGGAGGCTGGGGGGGGGTGTCAATCTTTGTTTTTAGGGTGCAAAGGCAGGCTTGCTCCAGAAAAGAGGGTGAGCTGCAGAGTTCAGAGCCGGCTCCCAGTCCAGAGCTCTCCAAAGTATTTTTGGAGTTGGGAGGTTTGGAGCTGGGCGTTCTGGTTTGGCCACATCTTGGGGGAGCTGGGTAGGGAGGAATCGTGAAAGTCTGAAAATACAGAGTTAAATTCCCACCAATCATCGTAACTCTGTTCATTGGCCTGTTCTACTGCATGATCCATGGCTTGCAATGCAAGGTACAGCACATGCAGGCACAAGGTAAATACTCTGCAGAGCCAGGATTCGGGGAGGGGCGGGGGGATTAGGGTTAGGAAAAATTCCACTATCTGGCAGCATTAGTAGGTCCCTTACTTTTTCTCTGTGCAACCACTAGAGGGCAACATCTCTCTCTCTCTTTCGCTCCTACAGCCAGTACACTCCAGAAGACTGGCAGCTTTACCATGAAAATCAAGTACATTTAAAGTCTTTGTCAACTCCTTTTCCTCCAACTAGAATAAGACATGGTCATACGTGTGTGCCAGAGAATGGCACTGAATATTGTCGCCTGCAGCTAGGATTTGTAGGAGCTCATAGTGGATATTCAGCCATGCAACGTGTTGTCCCAGCCACTTACTCATTAGGAGAGAGGGAGAGAGAGAGAGTGCATTAGAGCAGGATGCCCGATTGGTATGGGGAGGGCAGCGTGTTTGTGCAGCACCTAGCGCAATGGGTCCCTGTTCATGGCTGGTGTCTAGGGCCCTACCATCATAAAAGCTAACAGTAGACGGTGGTGGGTGTGTGGCGAAGGTTTATAGCTGGTAAGAGGTGAAGGCATTGTTGTCCCCCAGCTAGGGCAGGAGTGTGGGGGAGGGAGGGACAGGGTTTGGTTCTGTATCTACTGGATAAGAGAACTGGTGGTTGTTACTTCGCTCTGGGAGGGTGGGTTGCAGGAGAATCTGAGGCTGAGTAGGCAGCTCCGTTGTAGTGAGAGCATAATTTATATGTTGTTAGGTGGGGTTTGGGGGCGGGGCCTATAGGCAGTGTTGCCTAGTGGATAGAGCACAACACTGGGACCTAGGAGACCTGGTTCTGCCACTGGCCTGCTGGGTCATCTTGGCCAAGTCACTTTGCCTCTCTGTGCCTCAGTTTCCCTGTCTCTAAAACGGGAATAATGATAGTTGTTCATCAGTAGCTGTCCAAGCATATTGCTATCTAATAAAATAGGTATTGACATGATCCATGACTCAGACTGGAAATGCAGAAAAGGATGCTGTATATAGACGGAAGGGATATATGCAAGCAGGAGCAAGCAGTTTTGTGGCACGTTCCAGGGCAGGGTAAAGGGTTTTGGAACACTAGCCCTGAATTTCCAGACATTGAAATGTCGAGTGGGGGGGAGGAAGGGAGGAAACATTCCCCCCCACACACACACATTTACTGTCACCTCCGAATTTTGTCTCTTTTTGAAACACTTTTCAGATCTAATGTTTTCAGAAGTGGTAACTGATTTAGCTCTTTTAGCTATCTTTGTATCTTAATGTATTTTGGAGGGGGTTGGGCTGGGATATTTTTTCTTTTTAAGAAAGTATTTTAAAACATTGTAATAGGGGCAAACTTGCTGTAGATCGTTATTTCCTCCTGACAGTGAGAGGCTAGACTTTGCCATAACTATAGCTGTGATGTGCAAATGACAACTGCTGTTCAAAGAAATACAGGACCACGCAGTATTCAGCCTGAAGTAGCAGGATGAAAGACTCCAGCAGCAGCTGGTCATGTCCGTCTCCCAGACCGCTAACTCCAGTGGCGAAGGCTTTCCAAGCGACTACTGGTTTTGGATGCCTCAATTGATAAGTGCCCAACTTGACACCTTAAAGGGGCCTTATTTTCAGAGAGTGGGTGCTCATGAGTGGCATCGTGATGAGAGGAGGGAAGGCCCGTGGCATCTGAAGATGAACAGAGCTTCCCAGATATCGGAACTCAAAGGAAATGTCCCCGTGAATCGAAATGGCTTCACTTAGCACTAATCCTTGGCTGCTTGGAGGGGCAGCGAGGTCTAGTGGTTTAAGCATGTGACTGGGATCCCTGAATTAATATCCAGATTCTGCCACAATGTGACCTTGGGAAAGTCACGGAGTGAGATTTTTTCAGAAGAGCCTACGGGGGTTGGTGCCTAATGCCTTTAGTTCCCACTGCGGATCCCAGCCATAGGCACCGTGCCTCCATTTCTCCATCTGTGAAATGGGTAAGAAACATCCATCTTGGAAAAGTGCTATCCGGAGGGGTGCCGCGAAGACTGATATCTGCAAAGGGCTCTGAAGGTACAAAGTCCAGGGCTAATTATACATGGCTGCCCATGTTGACTTGCACTGGATGTGCACCTGGGTTGGCAGGGGAGAGCAATTTCCTTGGGCTAAAACATGGGGTTGAAACTGATCTCCAGGAAGGGGCTATACTGGAAGAAGGGGGAAAAACCCACCCGTGGCAGTGAATCTCAGAGTCCAGGTCTACACCTGTTTTTAGCGCCGTAGCCTGAGTCCAAGTCTGCAGACCCAGACTCTGAAACTCACTGCTGTGGTTCTTTTTGCAGTGTAGATGTCTCCCTGATAGCAGGAAGGGCGGGTGGGGTAAGTGGGGTGGGTTCCCCCCCCCACATCTCCCAGGCTGATGAAGCACAATAATAGGATGTTGCTGGGTTACCTTCCAGCACCTTCTGAGTTACCGTGGAGAGTGGATGTGCTGAGTTGTTGTCAGAGGTACCCACCTCCCCGCACCCGGCTGCCTGTGCGCACTGCTAAAAGCTTCCCGCAGAGAGAAAATAACCCAAATGCTTTAAAATTTAAAGGGCTTATTTAAACAATCTTATCTCTCTTGGAAAGGAGAGAGCATATTTAATGCCTATATTTAGTGCTCAATGTAGGACAAAGCAGATGCAGCAAGATTTCGAACACAGAGATACCAGAAATGTTAATCACTTCTGCCACAGTGTGCCGAGAGAAAGACACTGTGTTTGGGGCATTGGAGAGGAAGGGAAGTGGGGAAATATACTGGACCGGCATAGGTGGGCCTGTGTGATTGCACCCCACTTTTTATCACCCTATATCCATCTAGATCTGCCGTAGATTTTCTCTGAGTTGGCAGGACCTGTTGCTCTTTGCTATGCTACATAATGGTATTACTTTTAGGACAGAACTTCCCAGGCGTGGGCACCCAAAGGAAATGTCCTCAGGAGCCTCCTATGAATCAGAACCACTGACGTGTAGCGCTAACCATTGGGGTCTAGCGACTTCAGCAAGTCTTTGGGATCCCTGAATCAATATTCTGATTCGGCCACTGGGAAAATCACTTAGAGTGGGACTTTCAAATGAATCTATAGGAATTAGGCCACCAAATCCCCCTTATGTTCTAGAGGTGATCAGAAAATGGATTTTCTGTCCCAGGAAAATATTTGAGATTTAAAAAAAACAACAATTGTTCATCCTGAATTGGGAGAAAACCGAAAATTCTGAAGTTCTTCACAAAACAAAATTTCCTCCAGAAATTCCTTAAGTGTCAATCCAAATGTTTCATTTTGATTATGACTTTTTTTTAAAAAATTTATATGAAAAAATGTAATTGTGAACTGAAAAGGGGGTTCAAATCATAAAATCTCCCCGTTTTAACATTTTCAGGATGAAAAGTTAATATTTTGACATTTTCAAAATGGTTTTTCCCCCCAACTTTTTGCCCAAGTGAAAGGTCGTCAAAATCTGTACAACTTCGCACAAACTTTCCGTTTAGCTGCAATGGTATTTTCTGGCAGAGGAAAAAAAAAAACCTCTCAATAGAAATCTTCTGACCACCTCTAACCCTATCGTACCACAAGGAACGTGCGATGCAATCCGACTGGTGGGCCTTCCTCTAGCCACAGGGTGCAATGCTTTCGTTATGGGGTCTATGAGATTGTTCCCTTGTAGTTATAGAGAGGGTAGCAGGACTCGTCCTGAGCCAAGGTTATTCCACAATGCTAGGATGCGTAGTGCTTTTAACATGAGCTGTGTTGATTGGAGAGTATGGATTCACTGCTGGATGGTTCAGGGCCTGTAACAGGGTGTAGAGTCTGTCACCTGGATGAGGGGATATGGCCCAGCATGGTGGTGTCCGAAAGTCAGGACCACCTGATGGCTTTTTGGTAACCTACGTAAAGTGTGTTGGGATGCTGGCTGTGGTGGGAAGTCCCAGACCAGCTGGGTGCGGACAGGTAACTGCAGCACAAAATCCACCGCCCTGATTAGCACCCAAGGGCCCCTCCTTGGCAAGCTCAGTGGGGAAGGCAAAGGTTGAGGGAACCACCTCGACCCTCCCTAGTGGTGAGTCTGGAGTCGCAATGATGGAGAGAGCCTTGTGGGGGGAGCTCACCCTGCCTTGCCCATCCCAGCTGGGCTACCTGGAGGACTTCTCGCCAGCAATATGCCCCACCCAGCCTGTCTGTCTGTGTGAGCTACCACATCAATTGTCGGAGCCTGGGCTGCATTGCACCACTTTGGGAAGGCGGGTTAGGTACGAAAGGGGACATTTTTGAAAGCACAAAGGGCAGGTTGGCACCCAACTCCTATTGGCAACCAATGGGATTTGGGCACCCACCTCCCTTGGTGACTTTTGAAAGTTTCCCACGAAATTCCAGCACTGGTATAAATAAAATGGGAGAGAATTATTTATAGTGCTGTGGTGCTAGGTGCTGCACAAACACCGAACAAAGACAGAGGACTGACGAGCCAAGTGTTGAAACGCATGTGATCTCAGTTCCCTCGGACTGGTGGCGAGAAGCTTTTACCCTACTCCTGCCTAGTACTGCCCCCTACAGAGCCCTCACTGGCACTGCAGCCTTTGGGCATGCCCGGGAAAAGAGCCCTTACAAACGGCCGGGGCTGCAGGCCGGCTGTTAACTACACCAGCCGTCCTTTCTCCCGGCCAGCTGCTAGGAAAGCCTACCGCATTACCAAACCGCTATTACCCACCCTCGGGGGAGCACTGAATTAACGGAAATATTTTACGATCCTATGCTTCGTTATGTTTTATTAAAAGCAGAGCATCGGCTCTCCCCTGCCACATCCATCAGATCGGAGGCTGTTTTTTTTTTTTTTATTTCTCTCCGTTCCGCCGCTGTTGTCTTTAAAGCTGCAGGCTCCGTGGGCCGGACTGCGGCCCACCTCTGTTTTAGAGGTGGTGGTTGGGTTCTGGGGGGGAAGCGTCACAGCTGCTTTTCAGGATGTTGGCTCTCTCCTGATGGATGCTGGTTCAGCAGCCCAGGAAAATGCAAGATGCACAAATATATTGGGATGCACCAGGGGGGCTGAGGGCAGGGCAGGCTGGGAGCAACAGGTGGCAGAGAAGCATGGCCCTGTGGGACCCACGCAGCATTGAGTTGTGGGAAGGACAACTCACATATCCTCAAAAAGGTAATAATTGGAGATGTACCAATCTCCTAGAACTGGAAGGGACCTTGAAAGGTCATCAAGTCCAGCCCCCTGCCTTCACTAGCAGGACCAATTTTTGCCCCAGATCCCTAAGTGGCCTCCTCAAGGATTGAACTCACAACCCTGGGTTTAGCAGGCCAATGCTCAAACCACTGAGCTATCCCTCCCCCCCCCACTGAGCTATCCCTCCCCCCTCAAGGGAATGCATCCCTCCTCTCCTGCCCCAAATCCCCCATGTAGTCCCCCAAAGAGATTCCCCTGCAAAAGACCTCTTGATCCTCCAGAAAACCCTTTGTGATTGATGGAAAGGAGACTTCCTCTGGACTGGAGATTCAGGGGCTTGGTACAGGAAGAGGGCACTGCCTGGCCTCCCCACCCCCACTGTGGAATGGGATATGGGGGGGAAGGAACCTCTCTGCCTCAGTTTCCCCATCTGTAACATGGAGGCTGAGGATAATGCCTAGCTCTTACATAGCACTCTTCATCCATAGCTCTCAAAGCCCTTAATACTCATCCCCTTTGTAAAGCATTTTGAGATCTGCCGCTGCAAAGCACATAAGGGAGTTAGGTGGTGGCCCCAGAATAAGGGAAGCTGCCAGTGGAGAGGCAACAGCGGGACCTGGCAGAGCCTACTGAGGCTTGTGCCTACAAAAAGGGGGCAGGCAGGCAGTCTACCCCTGACAGATATGTCCTGGGTTTGGAAAAGGGGTGGGTAGGTGGGGGGTAGGGTCTTTCATGGCCACTCCACCGCCCAGCCCATAGATCTGGCAGGTGGTCAGCGGCCCAACAGCTGAAGAAGCCTGGAAGTTAGATGTATAGCCCATCCCTCTGAGCCGCCTCCTCAGCAGACAGCAAAAGAGAAGAGGGAGACTCCTGGGCCAGAAGGAAGGATCAGTAGGAGGGAGCTCGGCCAGCTTCTCTGACGCCTGCATTTGTTCCCTATTGAGGTTTGCACGCTGGTGGCCCCATAACCACGTGAGGTGAAACCAGCGATATCCCTCTACCCTGCTGGATTAAGGTGAGACAGGGCAGTGAGTTTAGGGTGAGATAGAAGATCAGGGTTGGAAGAGACGTCAGGAGGTATCTAGTCCAACCCCCTGCTCAAAGCAGGACCAACCCCAAGTAAAGCATCCCAGCCAGGGCTTTGTCAAGCCTGACCTTAAAAACCTCTAAGGAAGGAGATTCCACCTCCTCCCTAGGAAACCCATTCCAGTGCTTCACCACCCTCCTAGTGAAATAGGGAGAAATAGGTTGCAAGAAGACCCTCTTCCCACTCCACAAAAGAAGGGGTCATAGGGGGAAAATAAAACAAATATAAAGAAAAGCAAATCGCTTTGCAGAGAGAAAGTAATATCAGGAGTGAACAGGGCTGGGAGTTAAGTATCAGCCACTGGGATCGCTGGCCGGGTGCCAGATGAATATTGATCGCCAGTCATATCTGGAAGCAGTTGGGAGACAGAAAGGTATTAATTAGCAGTTATTTCTCAGCAGCGCAGGAATAGATCGGGATTAAGGTAACTGCCATGCACATCCGTTCCATAGCCGCTGAGAAGTAATGGTAAATCAGCATTATGAATCGGTGCTGTGAGAGGGAGATATGTTTTAATCTTATTAGTGGTACAGCATTACCGAGGGAGCAAAGGGATTATTAATCAGAGTGTAAATCGGGGAGAAGAGGGTAGCTTCAAATTAGCAATAATGCTTTGTGCGTCGACCGAGAGCATGGAGATGGATATCGGGCACTGGAGCGCAAGGTGAAGAAGAAAAGGAAGCAGATAACAGGATAAGTAACCGTCGAGGTGAGGCGGTAACAACTGGACATGAAGGAGAGGAGCAGGGGGACTAGCGGGTGAAAAGTGCACGTCATGCCCATGGCGGCGACGGAGTGACGAGCAGGAACGCGGGAGGGTCATGGGTTCGGAGGCAAGACGCAGCCACGCCATCTGGGAGCCTGGTGACTCTAGGGCGTAAGGATTTGCCGTACTGTTGCCAATAAGTCTGGTACCCTCTCTGGGCCCAGCGTTGTCCCATCTGGTCAGGGCCGGCGCATGCCATTAGGCCACATAGGCGGTCGCGTAGGGCACTAACATTTGGGGGGTGGTGACTGCGGCGGCCGGATCTTCGGCCGCCCCGGTCGTCGGTGGCATTTTGGGGGCGGGACCTTCCGCCGTCTCTGTTGGGGGCAGGGCCGCCCAGAGGATTCAGGGGGCCTGGGGCAAAGTGGGGAAACAGCCGCAGTCCGGGTCTTCGGCGGCATTTCGGCGGCGGGGGGCCCTTCAGTCGCTCCGCATCTTCGGCAGCACTGGAGGGGGCCCCCCCGCCAAAATGCCGCTGAAGACCCAGACCGCCGCCGGCCAGGGCTTGCGGGGCACCTGAGGGGCCCGGGGAAAATTGCCCCACTTGCCCCCCCCGGGTGGCATTTTGGGGGCGGGACCTTCTGCCGCCTAGGGCGGCAAAAAAGCTGGCAATGCTCCTGCCTGTGGTACGAATGAGATACCAAGCCAAAGGCAGGTATGTTACTATCTGGTACCCTGCCTTGGGTCCAGGACTTTGCCAGGACATCATGCCTCAAAGAAAGGAGAGGAACGCTTCCCGGGCTGCGCCTCGCTGACCGTAGAGTCCTGCATGTCTTGGGATTTGGTGACCAGCGCAGAGGGTGGACTGGAAGCCTGGCTCTGGCACTAGCTCTGTAACCTTGGACAAGTCCCTTAAGGCCACATTTTCAAATTTCCGTTGGCCGGGGGAAACCTCAGTACCATGCTTTGGAAGAATGGCCAAAATGGGGGGAAGCCTGGGAGGTTTGAGAGCGGCTGGGAGTGGGATACAAAGAGCAGGAGCCGGGATTAGGAGCACAGGTTGAGAATGGGCATGAAATGCAGCCCCAGGAACCGGGAGGGTCGAGCAATCGTGGAGGGAAGGCCGGGATTCTGAGGAGTGCAAGTCAGGGCATGTGGGAGCAGCAGAGCAGTGAGCGGGGCAATGCGGAGGGTCTGGACGGATGACAGGACCGAATGCACTTTGCAAGACACAGAGGCTCTGGAAGAGCGCACAGCCCGCGCTGCGAGGAACGCGTTGATTCCTGAATACCGAGCGCACAGCCCGTGCTGCGAGGAACGCGTTGGTTCTCCAGCAGCAGCAGCAACCCAAGGAGAATGCACTCGGGAAGGCAGCCGCTCTGGATGAACGCCTAGAAGTGCAGTCCCAGGCAGTGCGTAGAATCGGGTAAGTCAATTGGGGTGAGATGCAATTAGTACATTGAATCAGAAGGGCCAGTTATTGAAGGCAGCTTCCTGACCCCGGGGAGTGGAGCTTAGCCTCTCTTCCACCTGCCTTTCTGATCAGGTTCCTTTCCCCGCTCGGAAGCAGAGGGATTTCCCACTGAGGATGCTTTGATGATAAAAGCCACAATTGCATCTACTTTTTGCACAAACGGGATCGGCTATTTACTGTACATGGCGAGTGGAAGGAGCCGTGGGGACGCAGCTGGAAGGGAAAGTAACGATGACGACAAAAACAACCGCAACAAGACATGTGCAACAGATCTAGAAAATGAAAATAATTCATGCAAAGCAGTCGAGTGTGGCCAAGAGAGAAACACGCTGCACGGTGTCAGCCGGAGCCCAGAGCCGGCGCTCCATCTGCAGAGAGCCATCAGCCAGCCAGCATGACCTGTTTAAGTCACTGCCATACATCTCCTCCATTCAACAGAGACATCGAGGAGATCCTCCCTGATGTTTTTGCTGACAGGCTGTGGCTTCGCTGAAAAAATGCCCTTGACAGTCTCCTGTCAGCAGGGGCTGCCTTTTTCTTCAGCTGGAGCGCTGACTTTTCTTCTTAAAAAAATCAGGAAAGCAGCAGAAGGGGATGGGGTGGCGGGGACAGAAATTGAGGCGAGAAATCAGCCAGAGGCTGAGTGCATAAAGAGAGAAAGCAGGAGTGTGGTCACTGAGTACCCCTGAGTACTTTGCCCCAAGCCCTTAAAATGGGCATCATCCCCACGCACCCCCCAACCTACCTCTCTTAAATGGGGGATGGGAGAGCAGCACTTTGCTTCCCAGAGGTGCTGTATGTTGGGGCAGCTCCACCACTGCTCTCCTGAGGTTGTGATACACTCACACCCCTCTTTAAATGCGGACCCCACTCCGGAGCAATAGTGCATTAGTGCTCCTTCTTGAGTGCACGAAACTGTGTCTCGCAGGTTCCGCCTAAGTGAAGGAGTGGAATTATAACTGCCTCCGTTAAGCCAAAGCACCCCACGCTGCAGGAGGTCCACGAGATACAGCCTTCCCCCAACCTCCTCAAAACTCACCTCTGTCCAGAATGGTTGATGGTTTAGATGTTAAAAGGCCACAATAAAGAAAGAACCAAAGTAAAGTCCCCAGAAGAGTGAGCACTGTGTGTGTGTCACTCTGCAATGCGCTGCAGCAGTGGTGAGAACAGAAGTGGTTGCAGGCAGGGTGCTTAGAAATGTAAAGGTGCAGCACACAAGAATCAAAAGCATCCAGGTTTCATAGCCACATGCTAGCGGACATTCCCATAACTAATCATCACAACCCAAATTGAACAATTGGTTGCTTCACAGGAGATTGCTAAGCAGCTTCCAATACCCCTGGGATTGTTTAAAGGGGTCTTATCTCTTTGGCCATTTTTTTACTCTATTTCCTGGGATTTGTCCCCAGCTGAGCATCCTAACAGGAAGCACCAGGTTCTGATCTAGGGGAAGTGCTGTTTCTTACACACACACCCACCCCCTTTTGGGGCACAGAACCAAATCCTCCAAGACCATGAGATGCTTGAAGTCCCAGCCAAGATCAGGATCCCATTGTGCTAGCTGCTGTACGTACACATAGCGAGAGAAAGTTCCTGCCCCAAAGAGCTTGCAGTGTAAATAGACAACACAGACAAGGGCGGGAGAAAGGAAACATTATCATTGCCCTTTTACAAATGCGGAAGCCAAGGCACAGAGCAATCAGGGGCTTGACGCTAGAGCTGACGGCAGGCCGACAGTTTGGTTTTGTGGCAGCTTTCAAGGTTTCCGAGCTTGTTTTCACTCTGCATTGGAACGAAAAACCTTTTAAACCCTTTTGCAAAAGTGTGTGTGTGTGGGGGGTGGTAGACTAAGAGATGCAGGAGACCCTAGGCTCGAGTCTTTGCTGATTCAGAATGGAGGGTTTT
The DNA here is from genome assembly GCF_016161935.1 of Mauremys reevesii. Taxonomy (NCBI): domain Eukaryota; kingdom Metazoa; phylum Chordata; order Testudines; family Geoemydidae; genus Mauremys; species Mauremys reevesii. The sequence goes on from NC_052643.1 coordinate 4,860,201, forward strand.
ATCCCAGACCATTCCAAATCAGACCAAGCAGGGAGCTGAATCCAGGTTTCCCATGTCCCAGGCCCGTGCCCTAATCACCCCATACTACTCACTCTCTGCTGACCCAGAAACCTTCCCTATGGAAGATTCATGGAACCTGACACGGCTCCATAAACCATGTCAACTTTGATGAAACAGCCGATTTTTGCCAAAATTTCCTATCGGACTTACTCAGCACCCGCAACTGGAGCCGAGATATTCAAAAGCCCACAGCACCAAACCTATCACTCTGGCCTTAACTGTCTTGTCCAAAACCTGCTCTCAAGCCAAAAACTGGATCTCAGTCGCCTGTGTCCCAGAGCCTTAATCACAAACCCATCCTCCTCCTGAGTGCCCTTCAAGTGAACTGTTATTTCAAACCGATTAGGTCATGCAGCCTGTGGATAAGTTTAAAAGGGAGGGTGAATAATCATTTGTTTCCGATCGCAATGTGCAGAATCAATGACAGGCATAGACATTAAATATGAAACATGCCAAGGGGGAGGAAGAATCAATAGTAGAGACTGATCCAATCAAAGCTCTGGGATCATTGGATTTCCTAAAACTTCATCAGCTGGGCCACATCTCCTCTGACACTGGCCCTCCCTTCCCATGAAAACCCAGCTGATTATTCCACGGGGCTCTTAATTTGGCATGGAACGAGATGGCAATGTCTAAATCCAAATCCTCATACTCGCTCTTCGATGAAATTTAATTCCCCCCCCCCGCCCCAGCCTGCGTAACTCTAGCTACATCTGGAAATAGACAAGGGGATTTAGAAGGACTCTGGTGTATCATAAATAAAAATTCATAACCAATGGCCTGAGAGTTCAAACCCTGCCCAGCGCAGCTCTTCCTAACAATCAGGGATCCTAGAAATCTGTTTGCCATGGAAAAACACGGAATTTGCGCTTTTACAGAGAATCTTTAGATTTTTACATGTTGTGAAAAAATAAAAACACGTACAGTGGGACCCCCATTATCCGATCTAATTGGAACTGAGGCCAGATCAGATCATCAAAAATTTGGATAATCAGGAGAATAAGTGGGGCTTTAGCTGTCAGCCTGGGGCAGGGGGCTTGGGCTGCCAGCTTAAAAATAGTAAATATATCAATATAAACATGTTCATCTGAGACCTAGAAGTGTTGTGGCTAGGGAAACTAAAGTTCAGTGTTTTATTTTAATCATGGAAAAAATGTGGATTTTGGGGTGTTTATCAGAAAAACTAGGATCCCTGCTTATAATCATACAATGCTCTGACATGGTGCTCTTCATCGGTAGATCTCAAAGCATGTTACAAAGGAGGTCAGTGTCATCATCCCCATTTTACAGGGGAAACTGAGGCACAGATAGGGGCGGAGTCTTGCCCAGGGTCACCCAGCAAAATCATGGCAGAGCCAGGAATAGAACCCAGATTGTCCGAGCCCTGCGCTACCTACTAGGCCACACTTTCTCAGTGTCTATATTGCAGACCCCTGCCTGGCTGGTTCATGTGTTTGACTGCAGGGAACCATAGCAATAGCGCCATAATCAGCACGGGGAAGCTAGAGCAGAAAATCGGAGAAGGGAACAGGTGACGTGTGTAAGCTCTTCGGGGCAGAAACTCTCTTCTTGTTCTGTTTGTACAGCACGCTGATCAGTGGGGACCTGATCCATGACCGTGGCTCCCAGATGCGACTGCAATACAAATAAATAACAGATGGGGCATGCTCATTCGTAGTGTCTCTGGGACCTTTGGCGTTACCCTGTAATCCTGGTTTTCTCTGGGGCTTCTCTGCGTCCTTTCCCCCAAAGCGGGGCTGGGAGAGGGGGATGCAGTCAGACAAAGGTTCCTTGCCTTGCACTGGAAGACAGAAGCTCGTAAAGTAAGGAGAGGAGATTCCTTTGTACCCGAGTATTCCTCAGGGCAAGCATGACTTTTGTTTCCGCATGGGAGGAAGGAGAACGGCGAGGCAAGCTGCAGCCCTGCCTCCGAAGCGCTCGTTAACGTGGGGACCGGGGAGAAGGAACCAGCCTCTGTGCGGAATTAGAGGCTGTAATTTTCAGATTGTGGAGCTGGGTGTTTATATAATTACCATTAATGAGTTACATATGTACTGTGAAAGGAGTGCGCACCCGTGCGAACAGGCTGGGCGTAGGTTAGATAACGAGATAGCAGCTGGATTAGTCTCTTGATTAAAGGTACAAGCAAGTGCACGGACCCGCTCCGACGCTTGGGGCCTGGGTTAAACTGAGAGCCACAGAGTTACAGCCCAAAGGTGTCAGCCCAGAACTACAGGGGTTCTTCCACCTTCCCTAAGCAGCTGGCCCTAGCCTCTGCTGGAGACAGGACACTGGGCTGTCTGGACCCATAGTCTGCTCCAGGTTCTTTGGCGTGTGGGTCTAGGAGTTTACTTTGGCCTGTTATAAAGCAAAGGGCTGGCAATGAGGCTGATCCTCATTTTTACACGGGGAAACTGAGGCACGGAGCGGGGAGGCCTGAAATGTTGTCGGGCCTATTCTACTTGGCAACATCCCCTGTAGAATCCCTGGTAGAAAAGCGAAGGGAAAGTGGCTCGGTGGGTGTTTTCCACACTGGCAGCCACCTCAACTGTGTCACGGGAAATGCCTCCTGCCTCCGAAGGGTTGAGCACCCTTTTGAGGATGCTACAAGGCTTCTGAGCTTCCTTCCCACCCTGAAGAAGACAACTCAAGCTGGTGGGAGCAGCGCCTTAGCCTGTGGTGACAGGGGGCCCCTGGCCTTCACCAGACCTTGGTGAGATTCGTGAAACCAGCCCGAGTCTTGTGGCTTCTTCATGACGATTCCCCAATGGGGCATTCGGAGCAGAGCCCCGGCTGTTTGCCGTGCAAAGCTTTGGAAGGCTGGTGGCCAGAGATCTCAGAAGGAAACCCCCGTGGGGTGACCTCAGCTCAGCGGCGGCTCGAGGCAGGATCTGTTTCCAGTGCTGTAAAGCCTAGCTAGAATGACAGTACATTTTCTCCTTCTCTTCCCACAATTAATTCTGGATTACCCCTCTCCTCTGCTCCCCACCCCGCTTCAGCGGGGAGCGACTCTGTGCAGAGATTAGCAGATCCTGCTGGCCTCGCAGTCATTCCATTTGATTAAAAATAATTAAAAAGCAGAGGGGATGGAATTTTCCATGCACACGAGCCCTGAGGAAGCTGCTAAAGTTAGCAGTGTAAGAGGACAGCAGCGCATCCTGCATTGTCTTGGGAATGATGTTCTGAAGGTGCCATTTAAACACTACTGGGCAGACTACCAGCCTGCTCCCTCGCTGCGGGAACAACAGTGGGTGGAGAGGGGCAGATGGAGGGCAGTGACTTCCAGTTTGCAGTGAGGCGTTTGCAGGGCACCAGTGTTTAAGATGCCAGTGGGAGGTGGGATGACAGATTCCCAAAGGTGGTTCCCAGGATGGAGCCATGTATGCACCACAGTGGTGAGCACGGGGGCAGGGAATCCCCCTGAAGCCAATGGGACTAGGTGTGTGAGTAGGCAAGAGAGAGCCCAGCCCTAGGGCAGAGGTGGGCAAACTATGGCCCGTGGGACCCTCCTTCCCAGCCCTTGAGTCCTGGCTGGGGAGGCCCCTGGCCCCTCCCCTCTGTCCCCCCTCCCCTGCAGCCTCAGCTTGCCACGCTGCCAGTGCTCTGGGTGGCAGGGCTGTGAGCTCCTGCTGGGCAGCGCGGCGGCGTGGCTGTCTCCGGCTGGGCGGCGTGGCTGTCTCCGGCTGGGCGGCGCAGCTGCCGGCCCTGGTGCCTTGAGTGGCATGGTAAGGGGGCGGAGGTGGGGGGTTGGATAAGGGGTAGGGAGTCCCAGGGGGCAGTCGGGACAGGGAGCAGGGGGAGTTGGATAGGGGTGGGGTCCCGGGGCGGTTAGGGATGGGGTCCCAGGGGGTGGTCAGGGAACAGGGGTTGGATAGGTGTAGGAGTCCCGGGGCCTGTCAGGGGGTGGGGCAGTCAGGGGACAGAGAGCAGGGGGGGTTGGTTGGGGGGGCTCCAGGGGGTGGTTAGGGGACAAGGAGCAGGGGGGTTGGATGGGTCGGGGGTTCTGAGGAGGGCAGTCAGGGGGCAGGAAGTGGGAGGGGGCGGGATCCAGGCTGTTTGGGGCGGCACAGCCTTCCCTACCCGGCCCTCCATACAGTTTCGGATCCCTGCTGTGGCCCTCAGGCCAAAAAGTTTGCCCACCCCTGCCCTAGGGCTCGGAACGCCATCTAGAGGTAAGTCTAATTCTAGCGCCTCAAGGCCGTTGAAACGGGACTTCTAGGGGTGGATGGGCCAGTGGTTTGCTGGAGACCTGGCAGACCCAGCTTGTGTGTCACAGAGTTCCCGTGGGACCTCTGGCAAGTTACTTAGGCTCTATCTGCGCAGCAGGTGGTGGGTGTGATTGTCACGGACGTAGACAGACCTGTGCGAGCTTTAGTGTGGCTGGCTCAGGTACCGGTGGTGGCAAAGCCACTTCAGCATAGGCTGAATAGCCTGGCTAGGAACGCACGCGGGGGCTAGCCCGCACAGACATCTGTGCTGCTGTTGCTGCACCGATCTCTGCACCTGACCTAGGTCACGTCTACGGGTGCTGCACTCCCGCCCTGGGATTGCAGTGTGGACAAACTCAGTCGCTCGGAGCCGTCATGAGCCTCCCTGGCCGGAGACAATAGCACTGCCTTAGTGTAGGGGGTTGCTATGAAGATAAACACATTAGAAGATTGTGAGGTGGTCAGATACTGCAGTCACGGGGCCCACAGAAATACCACTGGAGCGCGAAGTGTGGTGTGCTAATAGCAAATCACCAAGCCTCTGGCAGTGCTCATGGGGTAGCTTCATCATGCTCAGCCTTCCCCACCCCGCCTGTTTCAAAATCAGAGTCAGGACCCAAAACAAGCTGAAAAGCCCAAACCCACTTCCCACCCCGATTTGGAGTCTGTTTTATTTGCCTTTAGAGAGCACTGGGGTCATGTGTCTTTTTACAGAGAAGCATGAAAATGATGGAGTCTAGAAACTTTCACATAGTCACCTGACTCCAGCGGCTGGAACTTGAAGAAAAAAAAGCCCAAATATTCTGAGACTTGTGAGAGTTCGCAGCTCTGCAGAATGAAGTCCCTGGTTTGAGTCCTGGGGCTCTGTGAATTCGAAGCTACTGTTTTTAACAGCAGGTGTGCTCTAGGACTCCTGGGTTCCTTTCCTTGCTCTACCATCAATTCACCGTGTAGCGTGGGGCAAGTCCATTTCGCTCTCTGTGCCTCGGTTTCCCTATCTGTGAAGTGAAGGAGATAATAGCCACCTTTGTAAAGATCTACCAATAAAAACAGCTACGTGTTATTTCATTTCTTACATTAAACCATACTCCTCTCCGGCGTCGCCTCTGAGCCTGCGCTGCTGCTGGTGCAAAGGACTTGGGGGACTATGGGGGATAAAAGGCGTCTACTGTAGATGGAAGGGCAGAGGCCTGATTCTGGAGGAAGAAGGGGGCTGGATAGGCTGCCGAGCAGGAACCCCCAGTCTTGCCTTTGCTGAGGACCCCAGTGCACCCACAGCTGCGTCTGGCGATTTGTTGGTTGGTTTCCTCTGACTGGGTTTTCACCCTGCCACGTTTGGTGTGTGGTGATGGCATGTTACAGGTCCTTGTCTGTGCCGAGCTACAGAGGATACAAGTTCTTCCAGGCCTCAGCACCATATGTAATGTGTGCGTGTGATGGGCAGAGCCGAACCTTGGTTATGGCGAATTGTGGCCCGCTGGTGCGAGGGGCCGGCGCCAGGCGCGGTCGGTCCCGGAACTGACAGGTTGGTCCCGGAAGTGACGGATTCGTCACTTCTGTCCTGGGCCCCGCAGCCCCCTAGGGATGGCCCTGTGATGGGTCCCCCGTGTGCCGATCCACAGCTATAGCCGTTGCCTACTTTATTTCAGGCTATGACAGGCCACGCTCCGGAGGTTCCCAGTTCAAGCCCCAGGGTTTCTGCCAAGAGGGCGGCCATTGTGATTGCTCTCACTGTTGTTTCAGTGTCTGGATGAAGAGACCTGATTTCTTCAGAGTGACTGCAGGAAACGTTTAAGCAATTGGTTGCTGCTGCTCCCCGCTCTGCCCGCGATCTCATTATTCTCATGGCCAGACCCATACCCCCTACTTCTGGCTGCGTTTCTCCATCTATCTTTTGTGAGACGCAGATTCTGCGAGGCTCCCCAGGTCTCCTTCCTTCCGGGGACTCATTTTTTGTTCTGTTGGTTTGGGGAAAAAAAATAAAGGAGGATTTTAAAGTCGCTGATTTCATGGGCATGCCAGGCAATAAGGCCTAGATGGCAGTTCCCACGTATCACTGCTAGTGCGAGGGGGGGGCAGACAGCAAGTGTGAAAAATCAGGACGGGGGTCGGGGAGTAATAGGAGCCTATATAAGACAAAGCCCCGAATATCAGGACTGTCCCTATAAAATCAGGACAGCTGGTCACTGTATTCACGGCTGGCCCTTCCAGGATCACACTGGATTCCTCCCTTTTGCAATCAATGCAAGTGCTGTGTGTGTGTGGAGGGTATGTAGGACTGAGGCTCATGGGAACGCAATGGCCTCCATCCTCGCTGACCCACCAGACCTGAAAGCACGTGTGTCTGCAGCTTGATCCAGCCTCTGCCTCTGGGGGCTGTACCAGACTCATGGACCAGGCACAGGAACCCCCAATCCAAGCCTCACTGAGGAGTGGAGTCGTCTAGCCAGGGATCAGGTGTGGTACTGACCGCCTGCTCTCATGCATTCAGGGGAGTGCTGCGTTTCCCCCAAGCTCTGCCGTGCCGCATCAGCCTGTGGAGTGTCGCCTTCCCTTCCTGAGTATGAACGATCCCCCTAGGAAATAGCAGCAGCCCTAGCTGGCCCGCTCTCCTCCGTGGCCACGAGGCGCTCGCTTCTATTTCGCTGCAGCTTCCCGTCGGCTGTGCTGTTCTGCTTGGAAGATGGCCCGTGCTCTTCAGCTGGTAGAGCAAGAGTGAAAACGAGAGGCCTGGCGTTTGCCTGGCTTCTTTGCCAGCGGAGAGCAAAGTGCCCCCTGGAGAATTCAGTGAGGGGACAAGCTTTGCCATTGCGGGGTGAGAGGCAGTGTCATGGTGGCATTCGGGGACAGGCTGGGGCTGCTGGGCGATACAGAGAGAGACAAGGAGTGAAGGACGTGGGCGTGGTGGAATGTGGCACTGATGTAAGCGGGGGAATGGTCCCGCTATTGTGGGGAACTTTCCTGGCTTCAGGATCTGAGTCCTCGCTCCACTTCCTTTACCCAGAGGCCTCCTGCCCTTGAGGACTCTCCTGTTTGGCAGAGTTCCAAGACTGGGCCCAGGATTCCTGGGGGGCTCAACCCCCAACCCTGCTGTGGCCACTTAGGACAGGGGCTAAGGTGTCCCCACTCCGGGGTACCCTCTCTGCACTGGGCACCTCCCTGACCCACTGATTATTCCATACAATTTAAAGCAAATACAAGTTGTTTACTTAACAATCAATTTAAAGAAAAGAATAAGAATAAATACATCACCCTGCTCTGTGGCAGGGAACATTACAAACAATGTCTCTGGACATCAAAGCACTTTGCAGTCTGTTCCTTGTAGGCCCCAGGCCTCCTTCTCAGGCCCTGGCTGTGCTGCAGGGATGCTGTGGGTGGGACACTTGAAATGGTGGTGACCACACACCTCCGGGCTTTGGATGGTGGGATCCTTCTTCCCAGTGCCAGCCCCGGCAGGCCTCCCAGCCTGGCCTGCATGGACCCTTGGCTGGAGTGTCTTTCTGCGCTGGGCCCTTACAAGGTCCCCTTGGCTGGCCCCAGTTGCTCACCACACTCTGGCTCTCTGGCTGCAGCTCTGCTCCCAGCACAGGATCTGCTCTCTCTGGGCTGTGCCTCTGGATCTGGCCTGGCTCTGTTCTCCAGCTCAGCTTGGGCCCCTGCTTCCTCCTTTCTCCCCCCCCTCTGTCTGACTCCACATTCCTGCTCACACACGGAGGGGGACCCACACTGGCCTTCTGTCTCCTGATTAGCCGGCCTGCCCTGTCAATCAGGCTGACCTGGAGCATTGGCCTCTTGCCATTGTTCCTGGGGCCTGTCAGTCTCAGGGTCCTGATTTGCCATCAATTTAGTGCTGGGAGCTAGCAGCCAAAACACCCCACTGAATGTTAGTAACATTCCCTGCTAAAATTCTGCCACAGCCACAATAGTTACAATCCAGGCCCCATAACAACAACATATATCCACATCATATTATATTAAAACCCATTAACAATTAAAGAACATTTAACATAGTTAACACTCCACATCTACTTCTTAATACTATACATAACAATATTTATCAACACACTACATAGAACCAATAAAATAAGTATCTCTAAGTCTAACAGGAAGTACACCTTTATTAGCTCTCTGGGACCTCCTTAAAACTGGTGGTTCGTTACCCATATTTTCTGTTTCCCTATCCCGGTAATACTGGGTCAGTTTGAGGATCTGGCCATTCTCGTTAGGGTTTGGGTTTGCCCCACTCTGTCCCCTCTGTATTTGGTTTGTGGGACTAGAACCATTTCCCAACTGGTTTCAGCCTCCTCAGAGTGTACTGATCTACGCCTCCTATGGTCCCTGTCTGGACTAAGAGTGCAATGTTTCAACTGGTCCCTGTGTACTACTCTCTCAGGACCTCCTCGTTCAGGCCGAATGGTGTAAACTGGTAGCTCGGGATTGGTGTGAGCAACTACAATGTGGGGCTTTGACTCCCACTTGTCCTGTATTTTATTAACTAGTACACGGTCACCGGGCCTGATGAGAGCCCCACTGGACTTGCGATCATAAGTCCTTTTCCTACTTTGGGCAGTGTCTTTAGTTGTATTGAGAGCAACTTCACAGGCTATCTTCAGCCTGTCATGGTGACCTTTGACTTGGTCATCATAATTGGTCACCTCATCCTTAGAAAAGATATCTTGATGTTTCTCTTGCAGGAATCAGGCAGTCTCCCATCACATCTTTCTGGAAGAAAGCCTCATCATCTGCAGCTCATTTTCTGTGTTCATCAAGGATCTTCCCTTTCCACGGAGGAATAATGGTCTTCTGTTTTCTGCCCACTTTAACATTTCCAATATGCCTCCTGGGGCCCAGGGAATGACTCTGCCTCTCCGCTCGAGCCAATACTCTCTCCGCACAGCATTCTTCGTAATAGTGCTCGTGACAGTTCATCCTCCTGGTTCCTTCTCCTGGTAAGAGTAGCTCCTTCAGCTCACTGATGATGTTCATTCCTAGAATCCCTGGAACTTCTTCTCCCATATGGTTGTCTTTCAGGATGAAGATGCATTTTCCGCAGCGTTTGGCCCATATACTCTATATCTGCTTTTCAACCACACCCCCACTGGGATTGCCAGTCCATTAACAGCTGTGCTGTGCATGGTCAGGTCCTTGTCCTTCAAATAGTTTTTAAAATGCGACTCTGTAATGGTGGTGACCAGTATCTACCAAACATCTGGTCTTCACCCCTGCTATATATACTTCAGCAGTTAGACAGTCTCCAAATGCTCGCTTACAGAAGTCGCTAGATATGCTGGCACTGACCACGTTCCTCTCACTGTATGCAGAGGGATTTTCCACCAAGGACAGGCCTAGGAATCCTTCTGCCACTGCTTGGCCTTCTACTCTAGATGGACCACTCTGGTGCCCCATTGGTTTTGCCTGGGACTCTGTTCTCCTTCTCAGTGAACATTCTCGGCTAGTATGTCCTGGCCTGTCACAAGTGTAACAAATGTATCTTCCCAGCTCATCCTTCAGTTGGATATCTTGGCATATTGGTGGGGTTTTCCTTTCATCACCTCAGTCATTACTTTCAGCATCTCCCCTGTTGGACCGCCAGTTTTTGGACAGCTTCACTTAAGCTTTCCAATGTTAGCTGTGTTTGGGGCAGGGCTTTTCTGTCTCTGCCACAGGAACTTCCTCTTCTTCTGACCACATAATGGCAGCCTGCATGAGTTCATAGAACTTCTTACTGGGCTCTTCCTTAAACCTCCTTTTCATTTCACGTCTGAGGAGTCATCACGAACCCCAACACCAGCTGCTCTTTCAGAACTGTATCTGGGTCTCTTTGCTCATTCTCTCCTGGAGGTCATATGCATATGCCCGGATAGTTTCACCAGGCTCCTGCTTTCTCTCAAAGAACTCCTTTAGTCGGGTTCCAATAGGCACCTTGTCTCCATACACTTCTAGGAGGAGTTCAAATACCTTTTCCACATCTTTCTTGTCTGCCACTGCCATGAACTTTACTGTGGCCTTGGCCTGGCCTTGAGATGTTCCTCCTGCCTTCACAGACTTGACCCACTCTTCTACCGTAATGTCTCCTGGTCTTGTCGGGAAGCCACCAAACTCTGTGACCTTGACATAAATAGTAGCGGGTTTCTTAGCTTCTGCTGCCTGTTGGTCTATTACTGCCTTGGCCAGCGATAAGGCTCTCTCTGTTCAGTTCTAGCTTGTTGTAATGCCTCCGCTTGGTCTGATAATCTGCGCTGAAGTTCAGCAAACTGGGTTCGTAGTTCTTCAATTCCAGCCATGGTAGAGTGCTCAACCAGGCCTGGACAGTGCTACTAGAACTCAACCAGTAAACCAATGGGGTGGACCCTGTGGATAGGATCCTGTTAGGATCTGAGTCCTCGCTCCACTTCCTTTACCCAGAGGCCTCCTGCCCTTGAGGACTCTCCTGTTTGGCAGAGTTCTCACAAGACTGGGCCCAGGATTCCTGGGGGCTCACCCCAACCCTGCTGTGGCCACCTAGGACAGGGGCTCTCTGCACTGGGCACCTCCTGACCCACTGATTATTCCATACAATTTAAAGCAAATACAAGTTGTTTACTTAACAATCAATTTAAAGAAAAGAATAAGAATAAATAACACATCACCCTGCTCTGTGGCAGGGAACATTACAAACAATGTCTCTGGACATCAAAGCACTTTGCAGTCTGTTCCTTGTAGGCCCCAGGCCTCCTTCTCAGGCCCTGGCTGTGCTGCAGGGATGCTGTGGGTGGGACACTTGAAATGGTGGTGACCACACACCTCCGGGCTTTGGATGGTGGGATCCTTCTTCCCAGTGCCAGCCCCGGCAGGTTAAGATCCTCCCAGCCTGGCCTGCATGGACCCTTGGCTGGAGTGTCTTTCGGCCCCAGTTGCTCACCACACTCTGGCTCTCTGGCTGCAGCTCTGCTCCCAGCACAGGATCTGCTCTCTGGGCTGTGCCTCTGGATCTGGCCTGGCTCTGTTCTCCAGCTCAGCTTGGGCCCCTGCTTCCTCCTAGCTCGCCCCACTCTGTCTGACTCGCACATTCCTGCTCACACACGGAGAGGACCCCCCACACTGGCCTTCTGTCTCCCTGATTAGCCGGCCTGCCCTGTCAATCAGGCTGACCTGGAGCATTGGCCTCTTGCCATTGTTCCTGGGGACTGTCAGTCTCAGGGTCCTGATTTGCCATCAATCCCTCCCCTTTTAGTGCTGGGAGCTAGCAGCCAAAACACCCCCACTGAATGTTAGTAAGGGGGCAACAGTCCCCTTACACTGAGGAGACTTAGCTTTTACCCTTTCTGCAGCTTTCTGAGTGGTTGGACTTGGGGTTAGAGTGGTTCTCACTTGCTCGTTATGTGGGCTGCATCCACACAATAGATATATGCTAGCTATATAGCCCTGAGGCTGTTACATGGGCCGCAGCACTGTGCTGATCGGGCCGCGGGTTGAGAACTTCTTGGAACTCCATGTGGAAGACCTGGGTCTAGCGTAAGCTCAGCTTTTTGAGAGGAAGGCTGACTCTGTGGCTAAAGACCCTGGACTGCAGATCTGGCATGAACTCCTAGCTCTGCCAGGCTCCCTGCCCCTTCCCCTCTTTGTGCCTCAGTTTCACCATCTGTAAAAATGGAGATCGTACCACCTCTGTACCACCTTGGGCTGTTGGGAGGCGAAATACACAAGATATACTTTGATACAATGGTGATAGGGGGCCATGTAAGTACCTAGAGAGATCACCGTCAAAGGCTTAGGATTTGTCCACACAGACCTTTGAGTGCACACCAGCAGGGTCTACATGGACCAGTTAATGCACAACACATTAGTGTGCTTTAGAAATGACACCCCTGTAGAATGCATCACCCGCCGTGTAGACAAGCCTGGAGTTAGCAATAACAGGATTTAAACAGAGATTTGGATTTCAGGGTCTGCTCCTTTCATGCCGTGTTCCTGGATGGCTTCTGACTTCCGCCTTTAGTCACACGGGTCCCTGTGATGATCATTTGGTGCCTTGCCTCATGATGGGGATTAAATCCTCCTCGCAGCAGAGGAGAGCACTCTGGTGAGTCTCTGGCTAAGGGGGAAGTTTCCCCCTCATTGTAGTTGCTCTGCATAATGTGAGTTGACAAGCCACTGGCGGAGGGCATGGCCGATGAGGGATGTTGTTGGCAGAAAGCTGTTTTATTTATAGCAGGCGAAGGTTTGGGTTTGGAATAGTTTCCAGGAGGAACGTTAACCTGCTCTTGGGGGCAAGGGTTGAAGGGTCGTGATTGGCAAGGCAGAGGACCGGGCAGAATCCTCTTCCTCTGCTGGTATGGCTTGTGCTGGCCGGCCTTGGAGTCAGGGCAGAGGACAGAGGCTCTTTCACGCTCATAAGCTGTTTTCAGGCCCTCCATGTTGCTTTGCCGCTTGGGCTGAATTTTCTCATCTTTTGTTCTCAGCCCAGAGGTGGCTTTTTCTTGGGAAGTTTTGATTCTAATTCCATGTGACTGTTTTCTCCCCAGCGCCCCCTGAGAAAGCCGAGTGTGGGAAAAGTGTGTGTTTTGCTCTTTCCCGGAGACCTCTGTGTGAGTGTTCACAGTTCAAAAACTGTTTTCTTTTTCCTCCTAAATATCAGGTCTGTCGCAGATTCAATTCCCTCTGAAAACGAGTTGCTTTAGTGCATCTGAAGAAAACTGGTTTAGAAATAAAGACAATTGTCAGCAATTAAAAAATAACACACAATGGCACCCACGCCAGCGCAGCTGTGAGTGAGAGAGTGGCACCAGGCTGGGAGTCGGGAATAGGGTGACCAGATGTCCTGATTTTTATAGGGACAGTCCCAATTTTGCAGTCTTTTTCTTATATAGGCTCCTATTACTCATCCTGATTTTTCTCGTTGCTGTCTGGTCACCCTAGTCAGGAAACCTGCCTCCTTTTGGCTCTGCCACTGGCTCACTGTGGTAAAGCTCTGTGTCTCAGTTTCCCCACTGTAAAATGAAGCTACCAATGCTTGGCTGCCATTCAGAAGGCACCCGGAGATCTATGGGTGAGAAGTTCAAAGTAGTATTAGCTGCTTTTAATTACATCTGCAGCCTGGTGCCTCCTTGTGTTCAGGTTTTTAAGGTCAGGCTTGACAAAGCCCTGGCTGGGATGATTTAGTTGGGGATTGGTCCTGCTTTGAGCAGGGGGTTGGACTAGATGGTCTCCTGAGGTCCCTCCCAACCCTGATATTCTATGAAACACCCCACACCTGTAAGCAATATAGGAGCAGTATAGAAATACTGCGAGGCAGCACTTGAAGTGAGAAAGGTGGGGCTGGGATAGGTGGGAGAGGAGAGGAACCCAGGGTGGAAGGCAGGAGAACTTGCCACGTTCCTGGGCAGGAGTGAAGCTGATGGCTTGTCAAGGAGCTAAGAGCTGTGAAAGGTCTTCTAACTTCCATTGACTCTGGGCCCATGTGGTTTGCATGCAGAGGGCCTGGGCAGACTAGAAAACATCTCCCGTGCTACGGGGAAGCAGAGGGACTTGGGCTTCGTCAGGGAAAAGCTGCCCCAAAGCTCCAGTCTCACGATTGCAACCAAGCAGAAATAAACAGCGTGCCGCGCAGAGGACAATGGAGCGGGATTTACATAGATGTAAACAGAGAGCAGACGATCCCTTCAAAGTGGGTCATTTAGGGGCCCCGTCTGACCCAGTTGTGTCTCAGCCTGTGACTGTCATTAAGGGCGAGGACAGCTGCATGTGCAGGCGGAGGAGAGGCAGGGAAAATGCACCTCGCGACGGGTAAGGCTTTGCTGGACTCTGTGGCCCAGATTAACCTTTTTTTAACAACGGCCTGAGCGTTGCTGCCTGTGTGGTCATTTGCATAAAGTTCCCACAGTGCCGTGTGCCTGCAGCACGCCTCCTCGCCATAGCCCAGTTAGCGGTTGGATTGCCCAAGTGGCTGGGGACGCCGAGGTGCGTTTGAATGTTGTGCGTGGATGTCATATGGTGGTTGTCTCGGCCTTGGCCATGGCCCAGCCGGTTTTGCACCAGTGATTTCATGAGCCTGCTGTGGGTGTGTTCTTCATTGGCTTGATTACGCCTGAGGAAAATATGCAGCCGGCAGATAGCACCGGCATAAAGCAGGGGTTGGCAGCATGTGGAGATCTGAGGGGACCAGTGCTGGGAGGGGAGGAATGGAGGCGGGGTTGGCCTGTGTTTACCACGTAGCTTCTCTCTGAGAGGGGAGCCCCCGAACTCATTCATTTTCAGTTCAATCCAAGGAAACTCGATTGGAGTGACAAGCGATACAAGTGTAACGAGAAAGACAGGGGCCGCAGGTATTGGTCCGGGGGAGACGAGCTGTCCGGTTCGATCCCCTGTCTCCATTTGTCAGCAGCATCCATCCCTGATCCAGTGCATGACCTGATGTGACACCCTCTCTGTCCTTTCTCCTAGGGTCAGGCACAGTCTTTCCCCCACGCTTTTGATACGACGCCTTTTATGATGCCTGGTCACTTAGGGAAATCTCCGTCTCATGCCGACGCTGAAGCAGAAAGAACCTCCTTGTCTCACCCTCTCCTCTGTGCTAGTGACTGCACCATCTCTTGTTCTCAGGGTTCGGACTGTTTCGTGCCTTCCAGTGTCCACCTCTGGTGATTCTGCATTTGGCAAGAGTCTGCCTTAGTTTTGCACATATTTTATTGGCATGTGGGATCTTACTGGATCCTGTTTGTTTCTCCTTCCCATGCCTCACCTGACCCCACCTTTCTTATCTTCCATCCCCAACTAAAAATCTCTCCCCAGCTTTATTTTAGAAAGAGAGTCCAGCTGTGGTAAGAAAAGTCTTGTGCCAAACCGCTCCTTCAGATGTTGCTTCCATCTTTCTCTCTCGTCCCACCGCACTTGTGGAATGAGCCGTCATTGGTATGGCTGCCCTGCTGTGCTCCTTACTGCAATGCCCTGAGCAGGTACTTAGGGGAGGAAAGGGCCTATTTGCAAAGCACGCTGCAGGTGAGAAGTGCAGAGGATCATAATATGTTGCGCCTGCTTTGCAGACCTAGAGCAATTTCCCATGGATGGAAACCTGCCTTTGCAAGGTGGTAACACCAGCTCCTGCCTCATTCCTCTCTTGCATCCCTACCAAAGGCTACAGGTTTGCTTTGAATGGGGGGGCTTTTTGCATCGCCTGATTGGCCTCCCCTGGTCTTGGGGCTGATGCCCGGTCCCTGCCCTTGCTGAGTAACTGCAGCTATTCCCCTTCCAGCTGCAGAATGTCGGTGGCATGGCGCAGACAGGGTGTTTGTTGGTGTGTTTAAAATGAAGGCAGTGGCTGGTTGGAGATGCCAGAGGGACAGCCCTGGGTGCCGGGGTCCATAGACTGTAGCTACGGCAGCACAGGGTTCTCCCACGCAGTCCATGTCGCAGCCCTGCCCTGGAAAGGGTGGGAAAAGACTTGAGTCTCCACGGCTAGCTTAGTGCTGGGCCTCTCTGCTGAGACTGCAGACAGATTGTCCGTTGTCCCAACCAAGTGCCACTTGGAACGAACAGGAGGTTCTTCCCACTACTCTTGTATGACAGCATCACCTGGAGGCCTAGCCGAGACCAGGGCACTAGTGTGCTAGGCACAGTACAGACACCTAGTCAACAACAGTTCCTGCCTCAAAGAGACCAGACAGACCACTTAGCGGCTGGTGCATTGTAGAGTCACATCCTGGCTTGCCGGTAGTAACTGGGCAGCCAAGCCCGAAGCTGGGAGGGGAAAGGCGCAGAGCGGCAAAGTGACATGGCCAAGGGTCACCCAGCAGGTTATGGGAATTTTAGCCAGGAGTTCGTTGGGGAGCAAAGTTAAACCAACACTGAATGCTTTTGAAAATCCTCCTCTTCCTGTCTGGTAGGAACTGGACAAACTTGTTTTACACAGGCCGGCAAAGAGGCGTTGGATGGTAACGACCTGCTCTGGGCTGGATTTGAACCAGTGGTCTTCAGATTAAAGGCTTGCTCCTTGGGTTAGTCAATGCTACTCTTTTGAGACTGAAGAGGACTCTGAGCTGTCTTCCCAAAAGACCAAGAAAGCCCTGGCCTGGCCCTGAAATTATCTCCTTGTTAAAGCATCTATTTGATTGTTATTTCATGCATCAATGTTGCAGAATTGCAAAGTGTTTCTGATTTTTTTAAAATTTAAATCCCATATGCAAAAATCCCTCAGATTGAAATTGGTTTCCATGTGTGCACGGGTTGAGGGAAACATCTGCCTGGTAAGAGTCCATCCCTGCCAAAGAAACAGCCCTCATTCCCAAGAAATCCTTCGGCTCTCCGACACCCCCATGGACCCACGCCGGCTGACTTGCCGAGCAACACAAGGCCGGGGCGGGGGCGCGGAAGAGCAGGGCAAGAAAAACGAAGTCTCCCAAAGAACCTCCGCCATCATTGCTACCACTCTTAGACTGATCACGGCAGCCATAAACCACAGTTGGGCGCTTTATTACCACGCTAAGGCATTATATTTTAATGGCAAAATCAGTAATGTGAAGATGCGGTAGTAAAATATGCCCCCTCCCCCACCCCATGTCGTTAAAGGACTCCAGGAAGATGAAGGCTTGGGATGTACTCCGTTAGCTTTACAGCAATCAGCTAAGCACCCTGACGGCAGGGAGAGAAATTATAAATAAAACTTTACTGCACTAGAGTAAATGCTGCTAAACATACTTCACATCTGTGTGGTGGAGAGAGATAAATATTAAATCTATAATTTATGTAGATGGTTTCCAAGCCGTACGGAGGGGACTGGTAGCAGCTAATAAAATGCAATCTATCAAGAAGACTTATCAATACAGCAAATGCAGTGCTGGTAATATTTTGCATGTAGATTGGATAGAGGATGGTAGACCAGACCTATCCACGTACTTGCATCTTCGCCACGAGGCGGCTGGCTGCAGTTCTTGACTGACTTTTTGTTTTTCTTTTTAAAAAGTTTTTTGGTACTTTTTGAAAAAAAGTCTTTTGGTTATGGCCCTGTTGTGTGGAAAAGTTGATTCACCACGAGGGTACCCTGTCATGGCCAGGCATGACATAGCAACTCTTTTGTCATCTAGCAGCCCTTGCTGACAGCCATTCCAGACCTGTGGTGGTCTCTCTTCTCATGACTCTTTCCTCTATCCAGCTCCCTTTAAAGTCTCTCCTCTTCTTGGGTAGCGGCAGCCTGTCACGGCACTGGTTATTGATATGACTTCTGCTCCTGCTGGGCTCCTCTTCCATTTCACATTCCTGTCAGGCTTTTCCTTGGAGCCTTTTAACCAAACTCAAAAGCCACTTCTGTCCCATCCATTCCATCGTTGGTCCTCCCTCAGCTCTTCATTCTTCTGCAGCACCTCATGGTCTTTAACATTTATTTTCACAACACCCCTATGTCATAGGCCAGTGCTATTATCTTCATTTTACAGGGGACACTGAGGGAGAGAGAAGCAAAATGACTTGCCCAAGGTCACACAGGAAGTCTGTGGTGGAGCAGGGAATCAAACTTAGGTCTCCCAAGTCCTGAGCTAGTGTCCTGAACAACTTAGACCATCCTTCCTCTGAGCAGCCGGCTCATTGTTGCCAAATTGTGTGCTTGGCCCTGTAACATGTAGCCAAATGACGTCTCTGAAACTAGGATGAGCCCGGTGTGTGTCCTGTCTCGAGGCTGAAGCCCTCCATCTCCAGAAGAGAGAGGCCCTAGTCAGTGTCTAGCCTTGTGGGCTAATTAGGTGGAGGGTGAATTTCTGAAGCAGTCTGGTCTGTACGCTGGCTCAGACCTAGTGGAAACAGGAGCGAGGGCCGTGGTGCGTATGGGACGCCTTGTGGAGGCAGGCTTCCTCCTGTTGTGCTCGGATGAACTGGAACAGCCCTGCCAATGATCATGAGCTGTAGAGGGAGCCATGAAGACGTTAACGGGATTTTGTTTCATTCCTTGCACAAACCCACGTAACTGTTATGGGTGATTCTGTCTGGGGCGGATCTGTTTTTCATTAGCAGCACACAGAAGGCTTATCAAAAGCAGGTGTTTACATCCTTATTATTGGGTACTACTCAGTGTCCTAATCAGAAAGTCATCTGTGGAGCCAGCGTTCACCTCATCGAGCTCAGGAAGGCAGGAGGGAGAACGCAAGGCCAGAAACATGTGGGGGGGCGGGCAGGTGAAGGGAACCAGCGGAGGGAGGGAGTGGGGGTGATGGGTTGGGGTGGAGACGCAGATGATTAAATGAAACTTGCTGATGCCATCTGAGGCTACTCTCCTTGCCAACTCTGTGCCCTTCACCATAAGCCAAGAGCATACAGAGTCCAAGTAACTAGGCCAGCACTCGGGAAACCATGGTTCTATTCTTGACTCCTTAGCAACCCTGATCCTCATCTGCAGCACGGGAATAAATACTTCATCCATCGATGTGCTTGAGATGTTATGGTGGGAGTCATGCAGGTAGTCTAAACGAATGGGAATTGGAAGAAAGATACCAAGGTTTAGTTCAGGTACATGGCTGAGGCGTGGCTTACGTCAGCCATTTTGATCCAGACCCAACCAGATGGTTGAGTTTTGCTTGGGGCTTGAGTGAGAGCTCAGACCCATTCTTATTTTGCCTGAATGAGTTTATCCATCTTTACCTAAGATACAGGAAGGGGTGTGTGTGTGTGTGTGGGCGGCAGAGGGCAGATGCATTCTAGAGCAGGATGTTGGCTTTTTTTAAGCACGTAGTAAATTAAATAATGGGCTCTCACAAGTCCCATTAAACAAGCCTGTCATTCCATGTCCGGGAAGAGGAGATGTCCTGCTTTGGTTTTATGGACTCTGCGAACCCCCTTACTGGAATTACAGCTGTGTTCTGCAGAGCTGAGAGCCGGGGTGGTGGTCTGTACATGATCACTGGTATTGACAACGTACGGGAACACCCCACACCCCACCGTACCTTGAAAGCTAGAGGGTGCACCTGGCTGGGCACAGGACTGAGGAAAGCAGGGATCAGAGTCCGTGAGTGAAAACCAATAAACTGGGATTTCTTCATGAGGAAATGGGGAAGGCCAAAGGCTGGTGCATGCCTAACTCACTGGTGAGTGTGTGATACAAGTCCCACTCTGTGGCCGATCCCCAGAGACTAGGAATTTGTTATAGTGAAGCAGTGGCTCACTATTTTGGCTAGCAAGTTTTAGCTCAAGCTATAGCAGCCGCTGCTTTTAGCTTTGGAGGACTCTGGTGTGATCCAGGTTGTTGGCCAAGATGTCCGCCGTCAAACACCAGGTACCGCGAAGGCTGTTTAAATTGTTGATTTACCCTGGCCACAGAGACTGAATTGCCCACCGCACTGCCCAGACTCTGCCCTGGTTCTGCAAGGAGGCAGTACCCACTTGGTAAGCGCGTCACACCCTCCTCTGGAGACGTGCGAGGCTCCAGCCACTGAGGTTCTCCTCCTTCAGCCAAAGCCGGCGTCATGGTTGGAACCGGGGGAGGGCAGCAGCCTTACTTGGGGGCACAGATTGACAGCGTGTGTCAATCAGTGTAGCTCCACTGAAGTCAACGTCGGTGACCGATTACCACGAGGTGAGGTTCTGAGCCAGTGTTTGCTGGAGCCCGGTGTCTCAATTCCAGTTCTCTCCCCAGATCCTTTTGTCTCTAATGGGATTTTTGCAACCAGCTCCTCTCCCTTGGAAGAAGGGGGAGCCTGGCTGGTGAGAGCTCTGTTGAACACAGACCTTTTGAACAAGTGCCATATTGATTTGTCCTGCCTGAGGACCCCACGCATGGTCTGTAGCCTTCCAGGCATACTGTGTGTGTGAGCGTCAGAAGGCCTGTTTCACAGCATCCTATGGAAGAGGCAGGATTCCTCGCTCCCTTTTAAGTCTGTTCCCATCCCCCCTAGAGCAGCAGCGACGGCTTCCAGAGCAGAAACATACTCCTGTAGAAGAGGTTTGTAAAGCAGTTACTTTGAAATCTCTGCACAGCTTTAGGCAGCGCTCTGGGTTCATGGGTGAATGTGACGCAGGCTGCAGGGTTCCCAGGAGATGCTACATAAGGCCTTGCACCTATCAGATTGACCCCAGCTCTGACGGGGTTGCTAGTTCTAATGCATCTCCCTGGGCAGACGGTTCATTCCCCCTTTTGCACCCCCGCACCCTGGTGTGGGGTGGAAGGCACTAACTCTGTCGGTCTCTCTCCCCCATGGCTCGCAGCAGGGTATGGGCCTGGCTGGCTCTGGTATTGCCGAATGGCGATGAGGAGAGCACAGGCTGGTTGGGGCTGAGGCGTAATCTAGTACCTAGGACCTGGCAGTACCAATCAGCGCCCCAAATCTGCCACTTGCTAGACCAGGCGGGCACAAGGGAGGGCCCGGCTGGGAGCACGGGGCTCCGATCCCAGGACTGGTCGCCAATCCGCCTCTACCTTTAACTCCGTCAAAGCCCTTTCCAATGATTAACTAGTGAGATGGTCCTGAATCAACCCCCTGGGCCCACAAACTCAAAGGAGGGCCTGGGGTCTGCACCTGGATCCTCCCTCGCTAGCAGACTGGCCTCTGATCCAACCACTCCCCATCTTTGGGGTGCTCGAAATCCTGATTTGGGGGCTCAGCCCCATGTCTCCCACTTGGCCCTCTTGCTCCCCTCCCATTTTTACAGATGGGCAGCCTGGGCCACAGAGAGATGACCTGCCCCACGAGGGAGTCAAGTGTCCGAGCCAGGACGAAATTCCAGGCGCGCCTTGCTCCCAGTGCTCTGCCGCTTCTGTGCCTGGGCTGGGGGGCAGCCCCCCGCATAGGACGATGTGATTTCCTGGGGCCGTCTCAGAGAGGCGTCCGGTCCAGGGCAGGGTTAGTGTGTCAGTGGGTGACTCTAACCCCAGAACGGGACACACAAGGAAAGGGACTCGGACAGAGGCCCTGTGCCAGGTTTGCCGGTCGAGGTTCAGATGCCACCAGCTTCCCCTGGATGCAGTTCCACTGGACTCCCTTTCTCCTCTCTTACTCTGCGCTTGTTCGGGGTGACGGGGGGAAGGCAGGAGGTCTTTCTCAGGGGCGTCATGTTCTTTTTGGAGCCAGCTAAAGGAGCCACTGGGGGAAGCAGAGGTGCTGAAGCCCGAGGCTCCGTCTCGGGGTGGTGCAGCTCCAGGGCTTCCCTTTACAAAAGAATTGGAGGGCCAGCGTCTAGCATGGAAGGATACAGTCCTGGGACTAGACAAAGAAGGGAGGCAAGCTTGCACTGTGGCTCTGGGTCACCTCGCCTTCGGCGGGACCGCCATCTGTGCGTAGAGAGAGTCAAATGCCGGTCTAGCACCAGTCCGGGGGGCTGGCGGAGCTGGGGGTGTAAGGTAGAGGTGGGTCTGAATGGGGAGGGAGACCGGGCTGGGAGCGGGGAGCACAAAGCGAACTGTACATTGCACCCAAAGGCCTGTCCTCACCCAGCCCCTCCTGGCCACAAGCTGCCGGCTCCGTGCTCTCCGTTTCGCTGCATCCCTAATGAGTCCAGCATTGCCCAGCACTTCGTCCAGTGGAGTCTCATTACAGCCCATTAATATTTAAAAGCGGGCTAATTATCCTGCCTGCACTGTCGTGAATTAGGGCCGGGAGTCCGGCTCGCCTGGCTCCCAGGGCTGTTGCTGCCCCTTTCGATTGCTTAACAAGAATAAGTCAGACACCAGGGATGGCCCTGCTCCCCGGCGCCTTCGGCTGCCTGTGAGCGTTCACTTATGCAACTGCTTCAGGAGGCCTAGCTGATCCCTGGGCATCTGGTGCTGCTGCTTCTCTGCCGAGGTTTACCCTGAGGTTGATTAGTTTGCTCTGGTGGGGAAGAAATGAATTCAGATGCTGTCAATCCGAGGCACCTGCTAGTCTCACTTAGCTATCTCCATCCCTCTGCTTTCACTACAGCTCCCAAAGTGTCGTGTCTTCCTTATTATCCAGCTTGCCAACCATGCTCAGGGCCCCGGCATGCCAGGTGCTGTACACCCTCCCAAAGTGCTGTTATAAATGTAGAAATCGAGAGCTTGCCGACACTTGAGGGTTCATTCGGATTAAGAAAGGATGTGAATTTCAAGTGCAATGGCTGCTCCTGAATAACTCCTCATGTAGACATCCTGATTCTGGGGTGAGAGTGGCTTGTTCCAGTTGGGCCTAAACCACTTTTGAAGTGAATTAAGCCAAACCAGAACAAGGCGCTCCATGTGTAGACAAGACCCGAGACAAACCTTGAGTGATCGTCCCATAGAAAGTCAGTGTCCAAAGCGATATCTGAATCCTGGTGTCTTGTGGGTTAGTCCACTGCCTTAAGCACAGGCCTGAGCTAGGCAGTGAATCTAGGAGTCTGTATCCTGACGCCAGCATGGCCTGCGACACTGGGAATGGACTCCAGCAAGTACCGCTGGACAGATAGTGGAAAAATGGTTCTGGGAACATCCTCTTGGCTTCTCAGCGGAGTTTGTCTCCCCTGTTCATGCCCCTTTTTTATTCATTTTCCATTTCTATTTGCATGAGCGCCCGCCCTTGTGGAAATGGGGAAGCTCAGATGGCAGGCAGCAGGGCATGGGTGCTTAGGACAAGCAGGGAGGTGATTAGAGCTGGTCAGAGAAGCTTCAATGGGACCGTAGTCGATTAGAACAGGCAGTTTGTTCCAAATCAGGTCGATTTCGCTGGAATTTTGTTTCACAAGAAAATGGGAGAGGGGGATTGTTTTCTGAACAAAAAGATTTGGGCTTTTTTTAGTTTTTTTTCTTCTGAAATGACTTTTGGTTTTAAACTTTTTTTTATTTTGTGTGGTGTCCTGTATCCTTTTATTCTATTATAATCAAATCTACAATTTAAAAAGCCGAACGTGAGACCAAAGGACTTTGTTGAAACAAATCATTTCGATGGACCCGAAATATAGAGTTGTTTTTCAGTGTTTCCTTTTGTGCTGAGTCCCTGCGCCGATCTAATTAATCTCATGCCTGCCGTGACCCATTAGCCAGGGAAATTTGCGGGCGTCGGCAAATTCCCAGTGGCTCCTGGCAGAAGGGGAGGCAGCCGGCTGCTTTTAAAGCCCTCAGTGCCTCGTCTGGCACGCGCAGTGCTGTGGAGCCGCTGATGGAGTGGGGCCAGCTGCGGGCACAGCACGGGGTCTCCGGCTGCGTGCTGGTGTCAGGGACAGTGCGTCCACCTGGAGGGGGCAGGCAGAGCCCACTGCAGCAATGAGCCCAGCTGGCTGACCCACGGCGGTGTTGAGTGCTGGGGAGTGTTGCTGGCAGAATGTGTGATGCAGGCTCCCACAAGTGGGCATGAGGGGCCGGGGGGGTGTCTCTATACACAGCACGGCTAGCTGGGCACTTTGTTTAGATAGGGGGCCAGATTTTCCTGCACTGGGGTAAGGACGACAGCCTCAAAGAGTTGCTCTCCAAGGGCCCCAGCCTCCTTTTGAAGTCAGTAGCAATCGGGCCCCAGATTAGAACTTCCCAGTTCGATCATGCTAAGCCCCAGCTCGTCCTCTTCCATGCGGCTCCAGGCCAGGCCACCTGCTCTTTCCCTGGGAGGGGAGGCAGAGGAGCAGGCGTGGGAATGCTGGGGAAAGGCCATAGGGCAGAAGGATGGTGGAAGGAAGAAAGAGAGAAAGAAATGGATGAGGGTAGTAGGAAGGAGGAGAGAAGAGACAACGATCCTGCCTCTCTGCTTCTCCATTCCTGCATGTAGGGCAGAGAAGGAGAGTGGGTCAAGTGGCTTTAAGTCACCCTGTTCCCTCCCCATGTGCTGGTCCAGCTTTGGGGGGCTGCACAAACAGCAGCCTCGGGGCTGCTCTAGCTTATGCACTGCTTTCCACAGCCACTGGGAAGCAGGGACTAGCCAGAATGCAGGGGACACAAATCGCACCCCTACGCAGCCCTGCCCCCAGGGCGGGCCCTGCACCGAGCTGGGAGCAAGGCCGGTAGAGCCCCGATGCCAGCGTTACACTGCCAGGGAGCCCCCACTGCATGGAGAGAAATCTCAAGGGGGAGGGGCAATTCCACCTGTTCAAGGCCCCTTCGTGCCGCCCAGAGTCGGCGGGACTGGGAATCGGGCCCGATGGGAATGAGTGAGACGCACCGAGGTTATGGAAACGACCCCATCTTGAGTGATGCTGGGCCCTTCCTA
The DNA here is from genome assembly GCF_016161935.1 of Mauremys reevesii. Classification (NCBI taxonomy): domain Eukaryota; kingdom Metazoa; phylum Chordata; order Testudines; family Geoemydidae; genus Mauremys; species Mauremys reevesii. Next base: position 4,884,550 of record NC_052643.1, read on the forward strand.
GATTGCATTTTCCCCTTGCCGTGAGCTGTGACTTCTCCAGCACCAGACAGGGCCCCAGGCCCCCAGCTACAGAGCCAAGACCGGGAGCAGGATCGGCTCCGGACTGTGCATGGTTCTCCCCCCGCCAGTCCCATCGCAGCTGGAATAGCCACGCGGCCGTTCGAGCCAGGTTACTTTGTGCAGCCTTGAAGGATGCTCTACCGCTGCTTCCAAGGCGCGTATTGAGCGAGGCGATGAATCGCTTGGGGTGCGTGCCCAGAACGGGATATTTATGGGCGTTCTCGTGAAATAGGGTAAGCGCAATTGCGTGTATTGCTGTGGGAACCCATCAGGATCTGTGCGGAGAGGGATACTTCTCTCTCCTCCCCCAGCGTGCCTGGGAGCTCTGTTCTCTGGAGGAATTTCACATCCCTGCAGAACCTCTTCAAGTATTGCCGGGAATCTGCAGCGGCTGCCCTGCCCGGCATGCCTGACCTGCACTTTATTAGCCTGACAAGGATTCCCCGCCTCTCCCCGGCCCAGATGGGTTTAACTTGGGATGCTTTGGCACTGTTAGGATTCCCCTAGCAAATGGAGGGGAAACGTAATCTCCAGTGCTGGCCTTGTCCTCAGAGGGGCTAAGTACCATCCACGGCTCCCTCTGGTTGCAGAGGGACTCCTGGATCCACAGCACCTCTGAAAGTGGGGCCTGCCTGGTGGGGGGGCTGGTGTTTTCAGGCTCCCTCTGCTGGGGCAGGAGCTGGAGTGGTTTGACAGTGAAGGACAGGTGAGGGTCCCTATGAGCCTTGGGGAGGGAAGGAAGTGGGGTCCGGGGAGGGAAAACTGGGTAGCTATTTGATGTGGATGCACTGCTTCCAAATGAACCCCAAACCCTCTGGTCTTTGCAGCTGCACCTTGTTACCCCGAGTGCTGCTAGCTGTGGACATGCAGCGCCTCACAGCACCCTGATCAGAACACCTGCCTCCTGGCATATGCTGTCTCTGCATCAGTCATTGGGTGCCTGCCGGCTTTGCTCCAGCCGGCATCCCATGCCCCAGACTGCACGCTCTGGGGGAGAACGTGACTACCCACCCCTGCTCCTGCTGACAGTCTGGACTGCATACGATTCCTGCATCCAATATAGTCAGTGGCGTACTGTACCGTCTCCATGGCCCAGCTCAAACCTGCTGCTGGGGGAAGGGAGAGCAGAGAGAGAGAGACGTGAGCAAACAAGCTATTGCACTGATAAAGTGCCTCCTGCCAGCCAGCTGTATGTCCTCTCAGGCCCCAGATTGACTTTAACAGCTTCCTAGCCCAGCTCGCTCTAATGCACGTGGTGGTGTCCCAGCGATGGGTCTAGGGGAGCTCCTGCCTGGTTTAATTTATCAGGACTGTGCAGATTCTGCTGCAGTTTATCTTCTAGCAGAAAGCTGGTGTTTATAGCGGCTTCTTCAGGAGCCCCCGGAGAGCTCCAGAGCTGGGGCTTACGGGGCTAAGAGGAGGGCAAGCGGGGCACCTCCTCGTCCCTGGTACCAGGGCGAGGAGGCAGGTTGTGGGGAGGAGAACTGCACAGGAGGCAGGGCTGAGCTTCCTGGCTGTTGGCTCTTCGGCGCAAGGGGCAGCCCATTAACCTTTTGGAGAACGACTGGCCAGGCATCGGCCAAAGTGTCTCCATAGCTAGCTTTTAATTAATGGACGCATTATTTATTGTTTGCATCTCTCTCTTTCTGGCCTCTTGGTGTCCCAAGCCGGGTGCATGCGCACGCTAGCTGGCCGAGTGGAGCCCTGCAGACAATGGAATATTCTCCGTCTCACCGCTCTGCTCCCACTTGGTTCCCAGCTTTGGTGAGTCAGATGGGTTGATGCTTTTGTTTTGTTTTGTGGGATCCAAACGATGACTCACAGGGACTTGGTCTAGTAGCTGAGATGCAGCCTGCCACTCTGGGATGTGCAGGGGCTGGGGGACGAGCCCGGAGCCTAAGCCAGCCCCGCACCTTCTCTGACAGGTCATCTGAGGCGGCTTCACATCTCCGCAGAGATGGTGTCTCCTGGGCAGTTCCCCTCCTGGCAACCCTGCAGCAGCTGCTTGCATGGCAAATTACCCCGAGGACAGGCGTCAAAGGAGAGTGAAACCCAGGCGGGAGCTCTCACCGCGTAGATTGAGGAGGAAGAGGATGGGGGTTTGCGGCTCACCCCAGCCCTGGAGAGGAGAGGGAATGTCACCCTGCTTTTAGTGGAGGAGGGAAAGATGTGCTTCCCCGTTCTCCCTTACTCAAATCCCAGCCATGAGAAAAGTGTTGATGCAATTGTAGCTGTGATGGGATATGGGGCATTTGCCCTTTATAATAAATATATCATAGAATCATAGAATATCAGGGTTGGAAGGGACCTCAGGAGGTCATCTAGTCCAACCCCCTGCTCAAAGCAGGACCAATTCCCAACTAAATCATCCCAGCCAGGGCTTTGTCAAGCCTGACCTTAAAAACCTCTAAGGAAGGAGATTCCACCACCTCCCTAGGTACCCTGTTCCAGTGCTTCACCACCCTCCTCGTGAAAAAGTTTTTCCTAATATCCAACCTAAACCTCCCCCACTGCAACTTGAGACCATTACTCCTTGTTCTGACATCAAGTACCACTGAGAACAGTCTAGATCCATCCTCTTTGGCACCTCCTTTCAGGTAGTTGAAAGCAGCTGTCAAATCCCCCCTCGTTCTTCTCTTCTGCAGACTAAACAATCCCAGTTCCCTCAGCCTCTCCTCATAAGTCATGTGCTCCAGCCCCCTAATTATTTTTGTTGCCCTCCGCTGGACTCTTTCCAATTTTTCCACATCCTTCTTATAGTGTGGGGCCCAAAACTGGACACAGTACTCCAGATGAGGCCTCACCAATGTTGAATAGAGGGGAATGATCACGTCCCTTGATCTGCTGCCAATGCCTCTACTTATACAGCCCAAAATGCCATTAGCCTTCTTGGCAACAAGGGCACACTGCTGACTCATAACCAGCTTCTTGTCCACTGTAACCCCTAGGATCTTTTCTTCAGAACTGCTTCCTGGCCATTCGGTCCCTAGTCTGTAACAGTGCATGGGATTCTTCCGTCCTAAGTGCAGGACTCTGCACTTGTCCTTGTTGAACCTCATCAGGTTTCTTTTGGCCCAGTCCTCTAATTTGTCTAGGTCCCTCTGTATTCTATCCCTACCATCCAGCGTATCTATCACTCCTCCCAGTTTAGTGTCATCTGCAAACTTGCTGAGGGTGCAGTCCACACCATCCTCCAGATCATTAATGAAGATATTGAACACAACCGGCCCCAGTACCGACCCTTGGGGCACTCCATTTGAAACCGGCTGCCAACTAGACATGGAGCCATTGATCACTACCCGTTGAGCCCAACCATCTAGCCAGTTTTCTATCCACCTTACCGTCCATTCATCCAGCCCATACTACTTTAACTTGCTGGCAAGAATACTGTGGGATATATATATATCTCCGAATGGAGTCATGCATCTCCCTTCCTCTGCCTTTCCTTTCCCCCCAGCACGTTTCCTGGCCTTGGTGTTGTGCTCTCTGGGTGGCTCCTGACACGTGCTTTCCAGCTCTCCGGTCCTCGACACATGCTTACCAGTCACCTCATCTTCCTGCTTCTCTGGTTTCTTCTCCCCTGCTTGCTTCCCTACACATGTGTGGCCACCTGGCCCGTTCTCCCCTGGAAATATTGCCCAGCCACCTGGTTTCCCCCTCCCAAGTGCTAGATGCCACTGGACATTTCTCTCCTGCTCTGGGCTCTGTTCTCTGAGTGCAGCTCCTTGTAGCCTTGCCTCCCGCTCGCACCTATCAGCAGCCCATAGCGCAGGCAGCTTGGGTGGATTCACCTCCTGGCTTGCAAGGGCTCTTCCAAGCGCCCCTGCACTTTGCAGCTCGGAGGTCTGTAGACGAAGGTGAAACCAAGGAGGAGGAGCCAGCCCAAGATCACCAGCCTGCTGTCCGTGGGCCACCATCGGGTGCTGGACAGAGCTCCGTTGTTCCATGATATACGGTGACTCTCAAATCTCTGGCCGTTGCCAGGGACATCTAGCCCTTCTGACACCTCAAAGCTACGGAGACCTAGCAAATCCACAGCCTGCCAAGGCCTAGGACGTTACGAATCGCCCCGAGAGTGCAGGATCCTTGCTGGATCCGATCCGATCCTCGCCTGCTAGCCACACCCACCAATCAAATGGTTCACGCCGAGGCTGCGAACAGCAAGCGCCTAGGCCAGGCAGTCTCCCGGGTGCGTGGCCTGATCCGTTCCCAAGCCTCTCTGCGTTGCCGGTGCTTTGCTGTGGATATCAAGCTGCTTCCTCCTCCTCCTCTATGTCGATTCTCTCCAACCTTCTGAGCCGAATGCCGCCTCCTCGCCCGGCCCAGCAAACACACAAAGAATAATTAGAGGTGCAAACTGATAAGTGTTTCTTCCCATTTATGCAAATCAGTGAGGTAAGAGGCATATAATTAAATGTTTGTACTTTTAATACGCTGCGGTGTGAAGGAAGATGAATTTTAATTACCGGCTCTTAATTGTTTGGTCGGCCTGTTAATATCCTGTTTACACAGTATTAATGCAGTTTGCTCTCCGCCGGCAGGGCTCTCCCTCTCGGCGCTAATGAGGCTCTTCTCCCTGGCCTGCCGCAGCATCGGGGTTCTGGCAGCCTGTTACAGGGCAAGCAGGGAGACGGGTCTCCCCTAAGCCCTACATAAGGGGTAGGGGTTGTGATTGCACCAATGCAGCCCCTTAGGGGAGATGCACTGGCCAATGGGAAAAGTGCCTTGTGGCGGTAAAAAAACGCAAATCACTTGTTACACGAGGTGCACACAAGCCCTCGGAGTGGGTGAATCCAGCGTGTTTCCACCTTCTCTCGCCCAAGCTGCGGGGATGCCAGGATTTGGAAGGCAGCCTTGTTTCTGGGTTGTTGGTTGACCTGCATTGCAGATGATACAAGCCCACACTTGCAGCCTCGTGTTCTCTGGCTCACTAGGCTCATTTCAGCGCTGCCATTAAAGCAAAGGAGCGCGGGGTGGATGTGTCTGAAAGGGAGGCAAGGAAATATCATGCTCCCATGTGGAAGTTTGAGGCATGAGCAGGGAAGCGTATGCAGGGAGTCAGTGTGGAGGATGCTGTGGCCCGGTGGAATGAAGTGGTTTAGATACTGGCTGTGATGCTGGTTCACTGAATAGTTTAGGTGCCAATTTTCAAAAGTGGCCACCAAGGGTATATCTACCCTGCATACTAAACTCAGGCTCAGGATCAGGTTTTAGCCTAAGCCTCCCTACTGTCCACACGCAAATCAGTCTGATTCAGGGAACAGTCAACATGGATTCATCAAGGGCAGGTCATGCTTGACCAACATGATTGCCTTCTATGATGAGATAACTGGCTCTGTGGATATGGGGAAAGTGGTGGACATGATATACCTTGACTTTAGCAAAGCTTTTGATACAGTGTCCCACAGTATTCTTGCCAGCAAGTTTAAAAAGTATGGATTGGATGAATGGACTATAAGGTGCGTAGAAAGCTGGTTAGATTGTCGGGCTCAATGGGTAGTGATCAATGGCTCCACGTCTAGTTGGCAGCAGGTATCAAACAGAGAGCCCCAGGGGTCGGTTCTGGGGCTGGTTTAGTTCAACATCTTTATCAATGATCTGGATGATGGGATGAATTGCATCCTCAGCAAGTTCGCAGATGATGCTAAACTTGGGGGGGAGAGGTAGATATGCTGAAGGGTAGAGGTAGGGTCCAGAGTGATTTAGACAAATTGGAGGATTGGGCCAAAAGAAATCTGATGAGATTCAGCAAAGACAAGTGCTGAGTCCTGCACTTAGGATGGAAGAATCCCATCCACCGCTACAGGCTGGGGACCGACTGGCTAAGCAGCAGTTCTGCAGAAAAGGACCTGGGGATTACAGTGGACGAGAAGCTGGATATGAGTCAGCAGTGTGCCCTCATTGCCAAGAAGGCCAACAGCATATTGGGCAGCATTAGTAGGAGCATTGCCAGCAGATCGAGGGAAGTGATTATTCCCCTCTCTTCGGCACTGGTGAGGCCACACCTGGAGTATTGCATCCAGTTTTGGTCCCCCCACTACAGAAGAGATGTGGACAAATCAGAGAGAGTCCAGCAGAAGGCAACGGAAATGATTAGGGGGCTGGGGCACATGACTTATAAGGAGAGGCTGAGGGAACTGGGCTTATTTAGTCTGCAGAAGGGGGGATTTGATTGCACCTTCAACTACCTGAAGGGGGTACCAAAGAGGGTGGAGCTTGGCTGTTCTCAGTGGTGGCAGATGACAGAACAAGGAGCAATGGTCTCAAGTTGCAGTGGGGGAGGTCTAGGTTGGATATTAGGAAACACTATTTCACTAGGAGGGTGGTGAAGCACTGGAATGGGTTCCCTAGGGAGGTGGTGGAATCTCCTTCCTTAGAGGTTTTTAAGGCCCGGCTTGACAAAGTCTTGGCTGGGATAATTTAATTGGTGTTTTTTCCTGCTTTGAGCAGGGGATTGGACTAGATACCTCCTGAGGTCTCTTCCAATCCTAATCTTCTATGATTCTAAGGTCAGCTAGCACTCAGGACTTGAGTTCTAGGACCCTGCTGGGGTGGGGGTGGGTCAGAGCCCGTGTCCTGCGGAGACTCGGATCCAAACCTTGTCTTTGCAGTGTGGCTGCAGCCCACACTGCAGCCCTGGGCCAGAAGGTCTGTATGGGGCAGTATGGACGTGGTAGCACGGCTGTGGGCTCCGGGCCCAGCAATTATAATTCAGGGTTTACAACACAGTGTGAACGTTCAAGTGTGGGGTTGGAAATGCCAAGTTGACCAGCCCAGAGCACACAGACCCGATGTTAGTGTACAGTGTTGGCGTACCCTGAGTCTGTGTATCACAGTTTTTGGATGCTCAGCTTAGGATACCTGAGACCTGCTTTTCACGAAGTGATGAGCATCTGCTACTCCCACGGACTTCAAATGAGAACCCAAGTCATCTCAAATCTGGTATCTGGAAGCAGAAGCCACCCCCAAATCAGTGGCCACTTTTGAAAACTTGGGGCTTAATCTCTCTGAACCTCAGATTCTCCAACTGGAAAACTGGGGGAACATTTACTTATCTAGCTCTTAAGTGTCATGTGGTTTAATTCAATAATGTTTGCAAAGCAAACTGTAATTGCCAAGCACAGCCACTGGTAGAGGTGGGATTAGAACTCAGGACCACTTAGCTCCTCTTCAACCTGTTAGAATATGGGAATAAATAACACTTGGCTGCTTTCACTTCAGTGAGACCCTTTGAGCGAAAGTGACTTTTCCACTTCACAACATGCAGTAAATAGTTCATGGGGAAATCTGGCTCAGGTTGGTTTTGATATATGTATGCAGAAATGCTTCCATTTCACACAAGTTTTGCAAACTGTCAACCAGGCAGAGTTCTGTAAAAAAAATTTTTTTGCAATGTATGTGTGACCCAGTTCTGGTTTAATTGGTTCACCAGCAGGGCCTTTAGCAAGGATCATCCTCGTTCTGTTGGAAAGGTTTTATATGCAGGATCCCAATGGTGGGAACTGGAGAAGCTCTGAAATTTGCCATAATAGCCAGAAAGTGGCTTGGCATAGTGTCTTTGGTATTGTATTTGCAATGCACAGCAGGCCGCTGGGAACACTAGATTCATAGATTCCAACGCCAGAAGTGTGACCATTGTGATCATCTTGTCTGACCTTGTATGTAGAATACGCCATAGAACCTCCCCAAAATAACTCCTAGGGCATATCTTTTAGAAATGCATCCAATTTTGATTTGCAAATTGTCAGTAATGGAGAATCCTCCACAATCCTTGGTATGTTGTTCCCATGGTTAATTATCCTCACTGTTAAAAATGTACACCTTATTTCCAGTCTGAATTCGTCTAACTTCAACTTCCAGCCATTGGATCGTGCTAGACTTTTCTCTGCTAGATTGAAGAGCCCATTATTAAATATCTGTTCCCTGTGTAAGTACTTACAGACTGTAATCAAGTCACCCCTTCACCTTCTCTAAATTGCCTAGGGAGGTGGTGGAATCTCCATCATTGTAGATTTTTAAGAGCGGGTTAGACAAACACCTCAATAGAATAGTTAGAGTCGATAATATTTAGTCCTGCCATGAGTACAGACTAGATGACCTCTCGAGATCCCTTCCAGTCCTATGATTCTATTTGTTATGTTAGATAGACTCAAGGAGCTCAATTACTATAAGGCATGTTTTCTCGTCCTTTCAATCCATTCTCATGGCTCTTCTCTGAACCTTTTCTCATTTTTCAACAACCTTCTTGAAACCTTGAGCCATCTCCTAGGAGAAGTCGTTCCCAGGTCCACTGACTGAGCTTCATGGAGCTTGGAATCTTGGTGGGGTCCTTAAACTCTGCTCTTTGGAACATTAAAGGTTTCTTGGCATTTCTCATCCAAGCAGGAGGATTGCTCCAGGATTGGCCAAAATTCTCCTTAGCCTCTACCCTCCCTGCTACAACCCTGTGCTGGTTGGTTGCTACCCGCCTGCACCCTAGAGATGGCTGCATCTCACTGGTCTGGCATGTCCTGTGTATAGTTTATGAAGAGCTTTGGAATCCTCTGAGGATAGGGGAAGGTTTCATGTGCATGGGAAATATGTAATATTAGGATAACTGTACTACTAAGCGATTATTAACTCTGTGTTCTGGTAGGACACAGAGACCCCCCAGCTGAGATCAGGGCCCCATCGTGTTAAGCCCTGGGCAGCTGTATGGTACGAGAAGCTCACAGACCAGACGTAGGCATAGAAGGATGAAACGACAGGAACGAAGCCCAGGCTCTGCTGTCTTCATGGCCTGTGTCCTATCCAGTAGACCGCACTGCCTTTACGTTACAGGATGAACACTGGAGGAGAGGCTGTGGGGGCAGGGAGGGCAGGGCTGGAAATGGAAGTGTGCTGGGGCTGCCATTCTAAGGAGCTCTCAGGTGGGAGGAGCATGAGTTGGGCCCAATCCTGCCCCCATTAAAGTTGACGCAAGTTTTGCCATCCGCTTCAATGGGCACAAGATCATCCTTTTAACCTGTTCCCTGCTGGGGGTGGCGTTTCCGCCTCCTTGCCTTTCGTGCATCTGGGCACAAAGCCTGCCAAGCCACTCAATATTAATGAGGCAGACTTGCGTGTATTCACCCTCCCGGCTAAAGTCTTTAGCAAACACACACCCGCGTTTTCTTCCCCCACCTTCTTTTTTAACAAAAGCAGCAGCTCATTTGGAAGTGTGAAGCCTGTTCTGTCTGCCACATCTGATTTCACTTGGCGTCATTTAACCTGCGTTAAAATATTTATTCCCCCGTTAAAAAGGTTACAGCTAGGAGCGTGCCAGCGCTTTGCTCACGATAATAAAGAGCAACGCGCCAAGAATAGACAGATCTGGCACTCCCAGAATCGGGTTTTGGTTTTTTTTTATTCCACCCCACATGTGTTCCTCCCCTCGCCCCCCAGTTAACAGTGAGAGGCAGTGACACATTTGAATTGTAAATTGCCTGTAAGATCATAAATAAGGCATTTCTGGAGCCAGGGACAGAGTAGGGGGGAGAGAGGAGTATTTTGCCATGCTCACAGGAAAGAGAACAATTGCTGGCATTTAATCTTTAATGAACAAGATGTTACAAAGCGTTGCAAGTCAAGATATGTTTACTTAACCATTTCTGCTCTCGTCTTGGTTTGGTTCAATCGGTAGCAGTTGTGCCTCTTGGTCTCAGAAGGTTGTGGGGTCAAGTCCTGCACCCCACTTTGGGCTTTATTTTATACAGTTGTAGTGTTGTGTTCTCATTGCCTTTACTTTCCCCCACCCTCTCGGTCATGTCCGGTATCGTGGTGTTGTCACATCTCAGCCTAGATTCTCTTTTTGAGTCGCGCTTTATTTCCACCGGGTGAAATCTTGGCCCCACTGAAGTCCATAGCAAAATGTGCATGGACTTCAGTGGGGCCTGGATTTCACCTGCGGGGCCTGATTCTCCTCATTTACATCCCTACACTTCATCTGAGTCACTTCTGGTTTAGCAACTCCTTAAGGCTTCACAGTGCAGGATTTGTCACTGGTTACTCGTTCCTGGATCAATAGCAGGTCGCTAACAAGTATGCCTAGTCTGGATGACCTCTGGGTAGGAAGCTGGACTGAAGTCATAGAATCATAGAATTCAAGATCAGAAGGGACCATTATGATCATCTAGTCTGACCTCCTGCAAGATACAGGCCACATAGCCGATCCACCCACTCCTTAGCAAGAGACCCCTGCCCCATGCTTCGGAGGAAGGCGAAAAACCTCCAGGGCCATTGCCAATCTTCCCTGGAGGAAAATTCCTTCCCGACCCCAAATATGGCGGTCAGCTGAACCAAAGCTGAAGTCTTTGCTGGCCACTGCAGGTAGGAATTAATTATTGCAACAGCTCCATGTAATATAGGTACCTGGCCAGTGGTCCTCCCCTCTATAAATGTCCCAGATTGTTTCTAAAGCTGCAGCAGAGCCAGCAAGGTCTCCTGCACTAGCCTCAGCAGCCAACACACTGCTGGCATCTAAGCGGTTTGCTGGTTGCGCACACTAGGAAAAGGGAGGAAGCTAAGCACCTGCACAGGCTGGGCAGGAACTGTTAGTCCCCAGTCCAGCACTGCACATTTGACATTGCTCATCGTGAGAGTGTCTTGTCTTCCTTCACAGTGATATTAGCCACAGCCGGAGGTGGGATACTGGACCTGATGGACCAATGGACTGATCCGGGAGGGCAAATCCTAGGTTCCTTTGTAAAGAGCTTTGGGACACCTGTTGCTTAAAAGCAAAGGACACGAAAACCATTGATTTCAGCAGAGTTGTGCCTATGGTAGGAGGGACTCAGAGTTAACGCTGTGACTCCCATGGCACCCAGAATCAGTGTTAATTTGTCTATGTCGCATCTGGGTCATTACTAATTAAATTCCAGGCACATTGGCCTCTTGGTGCCCCCTGCATAACAGCACAGTGTCAGAACTGGCGGGCTTCCATCGTCGGAGTGGAGAAAATGTAGGGGAAGAGAGAGGCTACAATTAAAGAGAATAATGGAAAGGCCAAAGTGAAGTAGTGGGGCCAGGCCTGGGCCAGGGAAGGGGATAAGTCTAGAGCCAAAGATGTAAAGGAGATGAGAGAGGCCAAGCACAAGAACGAGGGGAAAGAGGCCAGACTTGGAGTTAAAGAGAGAGAGGTGGAAAAGGGCCGTAAAAGAAAATGAAGATCAGGAGAAGAAAGATGCCAGGTTTATTAATAGCCAGCTGAATGCGAAGCAGAATAATCTTCTCAGCAGGCTCTCAAAGTCTTCCCTGGCCGCCCGGGAAGGTCTCTAGAGTTAGTCTCGTTGAGCTCTTCGATATTTAATAAGCCTTTCTGCAGCTAAAAAAGGGGAGGATGTGCTGGAAGGCGCCGAAAGGGTTAATGTAGGTTGCCCTCCGCCTAGAAATGTTACCTGCTCTGCTGGGTTATTACTCGCCTCTCCCTCTTCGCTGCTTGCTCCGGCCTAGAGCGCAGCACAACAGCAGCGGGGAAACGGGTCCCTTCGTGTGACGCTTTCCAAATTGTCCCCAAGACGTTCGGCGTTTGCTGGAGTACAAAAGGGGCAGCTATGGATGGCAGGCAGTGCCCACAATGCAGTGAGGTCAGGTTAGGTCACCCGGGTGGGGCTTCGCGGAGTGATTCTCCTGTGTGGTTCCTGGGCGTGCCTGTTTAAACTGCTGAAGAGCTGAGAATTACTTTTTTTGATGAACGAACCTGTGGGCCAGATTCTCCATTGATGTAAATCAGCGTAACTCCTTTGAGGTCAATGGACCAGATTCCAGGCTGGTCATTGCTCCATGAAGTCAACGGCCCGTTGATGCCAGCGGAGGATTTGACCTGTGTGTCTGTGGCAGTGTGGGGGGAAGCTGTGAGACCATGTAAGACAACCGACATTGTAACAGCAATAGACCCTTATCACAGCGTTGGAGAAGGAAAAAAAGCCTGCTAGCTAAGTGAGTTGCTATCTCACATCCCGTCTCAGTGGTTCTCCTCTAGGGTGACCAGATGTCCCAGTTTTTATAGGGACAGTCCTGATATTCTGGGCTTTGTCTTATACAGAGGCCTGTTATCCTCCACCCCCATCCCAACTTTTCACATGTGCTATCCGCTCATCCTATTCTCCTCCCAGGGGTTACACCCAGAGTCTCTTCCAAGAAGGTGGGGGAGGGATAGCTCAGTGGTTTGAGCATTGGCCTGCTAAACCCAGGGTTGTGAGTTCAATCCTTGAGGGGGCCATTTAGGGAACTGGGGTAAAAATCTGTCTGGTGATTGGTCCTGCTTTGAGCAGGGGGTTGGACTCGATACCTCCTGAGGTCTCTTCCAACCCTGATATTCTATGATTCTATGACACTCAGTTCCAGCGCAGGTTCTTCAGCTCCTAAAGGCCAGGTTCTCCTTCCCACCATAAAATACTCGCGGGGGGGGAAGAGCCAGCACCCTGGGGCACCTTGTGAACAAGAAGGCAGCATCTTGGGTGGTCCCTTGCTCCCTCTTTCCTTCCTTTCTCGTTCTTGCTGACATCAACTGCAGCCCAGTGCACAAAGGCCACTAAATGCCAATTGTGGTGCTCTCTCTTTGCCTGGCTGCCCTTGCTTGAGCATCTGGGGCACGGCGCAAGGACAGAAACGGAGGGAGCGGAATCCAGCCGAGCACGTGCTGTGCTGTGCTGTCAGTTCTAAAAGAGAGTGACGGAAGCCAGCAAATGAACTGGCGTGAATTATGCATGAGCCCTGCTAATCATGCACTGATTAAAATGATGATGTGTTAATATTATCTCTGGCACCTCAGCAGAGGGGAACTTGTGGACACCTGAGGGGCGGTGGCGCAGGGGAGAGGGGGATATGAACAGCCAGACTTATCCCAGCTCGTCCAGACTCTTCTCCCCTCGCTGGGTCTGATGCTAGAGCCGGAGGGGCCCATGTGCATTTACTCATGACAGGGACCCAAACTGCTGCTTGGACTCCTGTGTGTGGGAGACCGTGAGGATTGTCACCCATCCTGACCTGGAGGGGATTCAAACAGTCCCGCCGGACCAGTCAGATAGACCCGTGTCCCACGGCACCATCGTACCAATGTGGGGTGAGCTCCCCACAGCTGCAAGCATTAACCACCTGAAGCAGCAGGTGCTGATCCTAATCCAATCCAGTTCAGTCGCCTGTTGTTGTATGTGTCTCCTGTTTCCGTAAGCTGTAAGGGACCGAAGGGAGCTCAAGCCAAGGAAACAAGTGGGATAGGGAGCTAGCAAGCCCCCAGGCTGCACATAAATACCGCGCTGCCGGGTTGCCGTGGTGATAGGCCCACTCCAGATAGATACGAGGAGCCCGCTGAGCCGGACACTTCTCTGGTGGGGAGGGTGATGACGTGGTTTTGGAAGTAGGAAGAAACCAGTTTGATATTGGCGTCCACCGCTTCTGTGCCCCGCGAATTCCTGGCAGATGTTTCACGCTCTGTGGATGACTTTAGTCGTGTCACCAAAACATGGCGAATGACAGGACTGTGCTGGTTTAGAGCCTTCTAGGGTGACCATGCAGCAAATGTGAAAAATCGGGACGGGGGTGGGAGGTAATAGGAGCCTATATTTTAAAAAAAGACCCCAAAATTGGGACTGTCCCTATAAAATCGGGACATCTGGTCACTCTAGAGCCTTCTGTCCTGTCACAATAGTCAGCGCCAGGCGGGTGGGCAGAGCCCACCCGAACGAAAGGTCCGCCCTCTCAAATAGGGGAGGAGCCACAGAGCCAGCGATCAACTCAATAGGGGGGGTCAACAAATGAGCAAACAGGAACGGGAGTGGGGGGTCAGAGGTGCATTGTCAGTACCAGCCTGGGTGAATCCTAGGAGGAGGTGGGCAGAGCCCAGAGGAACTAAGGGGACAGGCCACAGGATTTAGGAAACAACCGAGTATGAGGGACAACAAATGATTGGGGTGGGATTTGGAGGGTCAAAGGTGTCTAGTCAGGACGGCCCTGAAACTGCAGGTGCCTTTGATCCACACAACAGGTACAGTGTGATAAGCATCAGGACAACATTCCCTCATCTCATCCCACCATGTGCTTTAACCTGGGCTAAGAGATGAGCCCATCTCCAGGGCTGATTCAGTCCTTGGCTGCTAGCAGGGATCCCAGTCAGGGCCAATTAAGGTGGTGGTTTTTAAGTTGCAGCTCACCCGGGCCACAAGGGGCTGGGCTGAGGAGGAGGTGGCAGTCTTGAGGGGACACGTTGCAAAGCCAATAGCGTATGCGGCCTTCGTGTGGGGAGGCTGCCAGCTTTGTCCCTGTTAGTACCAGGTAGCGGGTCAGGGATGCTCAGTCAAACCCCTGAACGGAGGGAGTAAACACCGAAGGAGGTGGAAGGAAAGATGGGCTGGTGTGCGGTGAGGGAGGAGCAGAGACTGGCAGTGGCTGGGGATTCTGACTGGGACTAGATTTACCAAGCCCTGCTTGATGTGCTCTCCTGGCTTCACTCCTGGCCTTTCTGCCTCGCACCAGGTGTGTTGTGATGCTGTGGCCCCTGGAAACGCGAATTCCTCCATTGCGGTGAATTCACTCCATGGCCACTAAGGCCACCGGCAGGTTGGACCATTGTTTTGACTGGAGAGAAGGTGCAATCATGGTTATGCAAGAGCCTCCTGTGACCAGCTTGGTCCACGTTACCTTTCAACCGCACTCAGAGCGGCTCTCCTTACGTGCAACGATAAATGTTTTCATTCCCAACATCTGCTGGTGCCCGGGTTCTGCACAACGCGAGCTAGAACGTGGTTCACACACAGCCAGGTGTGTTTGTGTCCTGCTCCGGGAGCGGACAAAGAGGCTATAATGCCAGTTACTACACAAGTCAACAGCCTGCTCCTCTAGCTTGGACAAGAACTCCCGGGTGTGGATGTGCCTGCAAAGATAGAAAGGAGCTGAAGAATCGCTGGCCCCCTACAGCTGCCACAATAGGGACTTAGAAATCGGATCCCAGCCGCAAAACTACAGTCCTCCAGCCGGGAAGAAATCATACCTAGCTCTTACAAAATGCTTCGCAAAGGCAGCCAGTATCAATATCTCTGTTCTACAGACTGGAGAATGAAGGGGAAATGTCTTGTTCAAGGTCCCACAGCAAGTCTGTGGCAGAGCCAGGACTTGACGCTTGTCCAACGGCCCTACCCGCTGGACCACACTGCCTGTCCATAGGATTAGCCTGTTGCTCTAACCTGGGATGCTGGCTCTTTTGGGCAGGGAGATGAGGCAGGTGCAGGAGAGATTCCCAGCCTTACAAAGAGGCACAATGAATCCTGCTGTGTTGTCTCCCTCCTCCTTTCAGAGCGAGAGGCCATACATTAGCTACCCATGTCACCTGTTTGAAATTAGCCTTCAGAAACCTCCGACAGCTGAGGAGGAAAAGGAGTCAGCAAATAAATATTAATATTAGATTAACACTGTCTCTAGGTTTATTTAAAATAAAAAATCCCAACAGCAAATACTCTGGGAGTTGTGTGGAAGGGACCAGAGGCTGCCAGCCCATCTGTCACCATCTGTCCCACTCACACATCCCCTTCCCCTCTCTCCATCAATCGGAGTGCAGGAATGTTTAAACGAGAGAGGTCTCTCGAAGGGCTGTCTGCTTTGTTGCCTGCTAGAGAAACATTGGTTTGGTCTCTGTCTTCTACAGACGCGGCTGCTCGGAGGGAGGTGTCTACGGCTCTCGTGGTCGGAGCAGGGTTGGGCATCATCATTGTTTGGGTGAGAGACTGCCGAGGAAAATGTGTGTGAGGCAAAACGTGTTCCTGTTTAGTCAGGATGTGGTACTCTTCCCTGGAGCTGGCACTGAACCAATCCACCAGTCGGGTGCTTTGGGCCACTGTGCTTCTGGAGGATGGAGAAAAGTGACAGCCCAATCATTTGTAGAAAGAGCAGAGTTATTAATCATAGCCAGATGGAATCAGCCTGCCTTCCCAAATTCTCCTGGGGGCCTCAGTTGGATAGAATATTTTTTCTCACTTCCTGCAATAAAACTGTTTGGCGTGTTGCTGTTTAAACGGTTGCAACATCCCATCTGAGAGATGGCTGCATTTCGGTGGTGGGGAGGTCCTCTGTGCGTGTATCCCCTCAGGCCAAAATTTTCACAAGTAAACACTGATTTTGGGTGCCCCCGTGTCAGGCTGTCGAACCTGAGGCTGATTTTTTTTTTCAGAGGTGCCCAGTAACTGCAGCTCCTCCTGACTTCCACTGGAATTGTGAGTGCTCAGCATCTTTAAAAATTAGGCCCAAGGTCCCTTCATCTGGCAATACCTAGTCCCACCCAAGACACTTGAGTGAGAGATGGGCCTGAGCCAGGACATCCGGCTCTGGGTCCCTGCTCCCTCATCTCACTGAACAGAAAACAGCTACAAGGAAGGAGAGCTGCTAGATCCATCAGCAGCAAAGGAATTAAATGAAGAGTCCTCTGCCCTGGCTGCCTTTGCTGGCGTCCCTGCCAGAGCTCCACACTGAGCATTGGGAAGCAAATGCCTTTGTTTCCATGTCTGATCACGGAAGGCTCTGGGCATTCATCGATCAGGGCTTCCTCTGAGATTATGAAACTAGAGGCAATAAGACCTGCGGTTGCAGAGCAGCTCTTTTCTGGCTCTCCCAGCTCGGCCAGCCACCTTTGCATATGCCCCGGGGTTAAATTCCACCCAGGGCCATGCTCCACAGCTCGTCTCTCCCTATGGAAGCCCAGTGACTCACCGGATCGACACAGGTGCATGGGAGGAACATTAGTTCCCTCGATACAGACGTTATCAATGCAAGCGGTTGTCGAAGTCCTGTATGTGGCTAAGAAGGTGTGGCTGTGTGGGGGTGTGCATGGAGCCTGTATCCTTTCCCCCATAGATGCTTTGTAATTGAAAACACTGAGCATGTTACTTTATGCTTCCTTTTATTAACGTGTCACTCCTGATTTAAAAGGACATTCTATTTCTCTCTCTTATTTTCTTGTGTGTCTAGCAAAAATTCCCACCGCTCGCTATCAAGAGAGAGTCTTATCCCCCTGGGATGCAGTCTAATCAGAGGACTGTATTTCCATGGGCCACGATCTAATCAGAGGGCTGTATTTCCATGGGCTGTAATCTAATCAGAAGTTTGCATTTCACGTGCAACATCTTGGCAGCGAAATGCGAGTTCCTTATAAAGAGGAGGGGCAAAAAACCCACCCAGAACTTCTACAGCGTTTGGCTTGTGATTCATGCTGATGAATTGAAGTCGCCAGTGGCGACTGACGGGGCTACCTCTGAGTGAGATGAACCCACCCCCATTCCTGCTGTTCAGAACAACCTTTAACATTCAATTGTAGATTCAAACACTCGCTGCCACTTTTTTTTGTAATGGAACAAAATGTTGCAAACAAACTGGAGAGAGGGAACCACGCTGTGAAGTCTGGATCTGTTTCCAAACTTCCCCCAAAGGTGTGATCTGGGGTTTGAGCTTGGGCCCGGTTCCACAGCCACTGCACGGGAAGACCGAGAGGGGCTTGTGTTGCGGATTTGAAAAAAAAAATCTGGTTTTTCTCTTTAAATCTGGCCACGTCTGTCCGCAGGGCCGGCTCCAGGCACCAGCAAAGGAAGCAAGTGCTCGGGGCGGCCAATGGAAAGGGGCAACATGTCCGGGTCTTCGGCGGCAGGTCCCTCGGTCCCTCTCGGAGCGAAGGACCCGCTGCCGAATTGCCGCCAAAAAATGAAGCGGTGCAGTAGAGCTGCCGATCGTGGCTTTTTCTTTCTCTCTTTTTTTTTTTTTTTCCCCGCTTCACCACTTGGGGCGGCAAAAAAGCCAGAGCTGTCCCTGTGTCAGAGATCTGAGAACTCAGCACACAGTCACCTTTTGAATAAGGTGAAAGAGGGCTCCAGGTATGTCTCGGGGTCCTTGTGGCCTCAGAATGCACCCACGTTTTGTGCTCATGGGCATCAGGATTTTTCTGGAACCCCTAAATACAGGGGTAGGTGTTATTCTTGTGCTGCGAGGGGTCTGTCAAACTGCATGCTTCAGGGTGAAAGCCAGTTCCCAGGGGGTCAGGATGGGATTGTTTTCCCGCTCTTTAACATTGACTGACCAGGTGCGGTAAGAGGTTTGTTTGCTTTAAGGCATTGGCAGGAGACTGGAGTCAATGGGCCAGTGGTCTGTGTTCGGCTCATACCTGAGCTCAACTGCTGATGTAGCTTCTGGGGTTCCGCTTGTACTTAGCTGAGCCGAGCCAGTGTCTGAAACAGTGTTTTGATTTTTGGTTTTTAAGAGGCGCCTGTCACTCTATTGTGGGGACCAGCCATAAAAATAAGACCATATAATATATATCCGTGGGGGTGTGTGTGTGGGGCGGGGGGGGGGGTGTTTCTATCTATGGACCCCTTTACTGAAAGATTTGGGCAGCTCACAGTTTGTAACGTGCAGTAACCTGTGAGGCAGGGCAGTGGTACTGTCTTCCCTTTACAGATGGGGAACGGAGATCTAGAGAAAGCATGTGACTTGCCCCAGGTCACCCAGGAAGTGAGCGAGTCCCATGATACCATCCCAACCCACGGGCCATCTTTCCTCGCCATTCAGCGTCCTATCCCCCTCCATTTACGCCACTCAGCCAGAAGCCACCTGCATCCCCCAAGCCATGAGCATTCCCTGAGCATGGCGGATCCAGCGACTGTAGAATTGGTTAGGGTTTTGTTTTTTTTTTCCCCAGTGAAACTATTTTTAATGAAAAAAAGTTTTTAACCAAAATGAAATGGACACAGAAAATGTTCGTTGCCATATCTGAGGTCCGCCCAGGGGTGAAAGTAAGTTAAAGGACTTACTGGTACGCTGGAGTCCTGAGCAGGGGTGGGGCCTCAACCGGAAGGGGTGGGGCTCCGGCTCTGGCTGGGAGCCTCGTGGCCTTTAAATCACCCCCCAAGCTACCAGCTGCAGAGGCGGCTGGGAGCCCCGGGGCTCAGGGGCAAATTAAAGGTCCCAGGGCTCTGGCCGCCTCTACCACAGCGGAGCTCTGGGCCCTTTAAATCGCCGATGGAGCCCTGCTGCCGCTACCCCAGGGCTCTGGCAGCTGGGCTAAGGCAGCGATTTAAAGGGCCCTGAGCTCTGGCTGCTGCAGGGAGCCCTGGGCCCTTTAAATCCCTATCATGAGGAATCCAGTTGGGTCCGGCACAGCGTACTGGCTCTTGCCCGTACACCGTACCATACCGTACCGGCTTACTTTCACCTCTGGGTTCTCTCCCCTCCACCCTCCTTAATTGCCCTCCCCAAGGGAAAAAAATTGGAAAGAAAGGGGTAAAAAAATGACCCCCTCCCCCAATGAAAAAACCCCATTCAGGTTTGGTTTTGTTGAAAAACCCAAAACTTTCTGCAAAAAAAAATAAAATCTTTTGTTTTGTTTGCTATCTATTTTCAGTGACAAATTTTATTTATCAAACAGCTATACTCACACGTACCGCCCCTGCCCCCCCAGGGCACAGGGGGTGGGAGGAGAAGAAGAAAGGGGGTGTGGCATGCACTATCCAGCCCTGGTTGGTAGATGGGTCCTTGAGGACCGTTGGCAGCTGGCACAAGTTAGAGCAGCTCTTGGGCTGCTGTAGTCTGTGTCAGGCTGGAGCTGTGCACAGAATGAGGTGCCCTCTGGAAGAATACAGCTGTTGATCTCGCAATCACTGGGTTAAAAGCCTCGAACAGCTTTGCCAATAACCTACATGAATCCCAGCTGGAAATTCTTGTTGAGGAGAAAGGAAATGAGCTCTCAGGCAGAGGGAGAGACTAAGGGTACATCTACACTGTGACCCAAGGCGTGATACGGCGCTAACTTTCCGCCAGCGAACATGGCTAAAAAGAGCAGTGGAGATAGGGCAGCGTGGACTACATGTGCCTGGAACCTGGTTACCAAGGGGTATTGCTTGGCGAAGCCCACTCTGCTGCATGTGTGCGGCCACCTTTAGCCAGGCTGAGCCACCTTTAGGGATGTCTGCCTGCGCTGGTGTCACATCGCGGATTGCAGTTCAGACGTGAGCTACAGCATATAAAGAGCGAAGGGAGCTGGGGGAAGAGCCGATGGCGAGCACACGAATGCGGGTACTCTGCATTGGAAGAGAACGCGCTTCCATTGGGGTCCAAATTTGGACTTTGCCCTAGGGAGGCCCTTACGTCCCATGTGAGATGTGACAGTGGGGGAAATCTTCCCTGGAGTATGGTGCCCATTGGGATGATCCCTTTCCAGCTCATCTAAAGCCCAGTGGCTTTGAGAAATCCCAGGGTCAAAACCCCAAAGCACCTGGGCCAGACTCCTGTGCCCAGCTGTCGTTCTGGTTGGTCAGTCTAACCCGTGGGGAATCCTGAGGAGGAAGCAAGAATGAACAAAGGCACATGCAATTCCAGGCTGCATAAAGAGGTGTCCAATATAAATGAAAAGAAAATTAGCCCGGCACCGTTTTAAGAGAGGAGAGAGGTTGCCGTTAGAACACTGTGTGTGCCGTTTGGGTCACCTGATTATAGAAAGGATATTATGGGAATGGAAAGGGGGCAAGGAGGACACGAGAGAGGGACCTCAGCAATTTAAAAAGGGGAGTGGAACTCTGTCTCCTGTACTTTGCTTGAAGAGATTTACTGGCTGGCTTCCTTGTGATAGCACAATGCAGCGTGGGATGGAGAGCACAGCTACTGCGGTCGTCATTAGGCAGGCACCGTTAGCCCACTTTGTGGCATCTGAGATACCAGAGGGATTTCCTGCTGTAAGCAGAGGGAAGAAGTTGCCGGGTGTCACAACCACAGTGGATTAACGGTGGCTTTTCAGTTGCAGCCGCTGTCTGAGAACGAGCAGGGCACTGACTGAAGGAGTAGGACCAGCATTTTCCCAAGAGGTCACTGATATGGGGAGCCTAAATTCTTGGGAGCTCAATTTGAGGCACGTGTTGGCTCTGATTTTCAGAAGTTTCTCAGCACCCACAACTCCGGCTCAAAGCACTGGGAGCTGCGGGAGCTCAGCAACCTGTGGAAACTAGGCCCAAGCTGTCACTCCGAAAGGGGCCCACCCCCAAAATTGTGGCACCCAGAACTAGTTGAAAAAATTCATCCCTGGAGCCTTAATTCCCACAGGCAGCTCCGTTTGCAGCCTGTGAGAACTGTTGCTCCTCAGGACCCCGATGTCTCAAGTTGGAGACTCAAAATCAGTGGCCACTTGGGTATGCCCATGGTGGGCAGATGCGTTTCCTGGATGTCCCTGATACTGCGTCTGAGCCAGAGACCATTAAACTTCACAGCTGTTCCTGGAAATAAGTCCCCTGTGGCCTGAGGCTAACAACATAGTAGCTGTGTTGGTCAAAAGCCTGCAAAGGTATCGATAAAATTGGATTCTGGTGCTGGAGGGTAAACATTGCTCTGTGTGTTCCCTTTGGCAAGGGTTGTGGGGTTTTGTTCTCTGTGCCTATTAACAAACCTGGTGTAGCACAACAGTCTCTGCGCTGTGCTAGATCCAGGCCACTTGTTCTGCCCCAACCCCGGGGTCCTTCTGCGTGCGCATCACTCGCGGTTCTCAAAGATGGCCATGAAGGGGTGAAGCACTGGAATAAATTGCCTAGGGAGGTGGTGGAATCTCCATCATTGGGGATTTTTAAGAGCAGGCTGGACAAACACCTGCCAGGGATGGTCTAGATAATACTGAGTCCTGCCTTGAGTGCAGGGGACTGGATTAGACACCTCTCGAGGTCCCTTCCAGTTCTGATTCTATGATTCTTTGCTGTCTTGTGTGAGCAGAGATTGTCCCACCTCCCAGCAGCCTAGTGCCTGAATTCTGCATATAGTGGCCCTGCAAGAATTAACCATCCACATCCGCTCACCTGGCAGAACAAGCTGAGCTGGGCCTGGGCTCGCTAGGAACACAGTTGACTACTAAGGAGTTTGAGACCCTTACGACTGCTCTGGGCCATCGTGACCCCCATGTCCTGTCTCATCCTGGGCACCATCTGGCCCAAGGGCTCTGCCTACAGGCCCCTCACTCTGGAAATGGCCAGAGCCTGGTGGCCTTTCTCTCTCCCGCACTGGTGCCTGGCTGCTGAGTACAGAACCCCCAGCAGCACCCGCTAGGCCAGGCCTCAGGAAAGAACCGTGGTAGTCCCAGACCCTGCACGGCACGTCCAGAATGACCCGTCCAGAGTTCAGCTTGTTTCTTTACTTTTCTGTTGGAGAGGAGAGGGGTGGCCTTGGCTTGTTGCCTTCCCGCTTGGCAGGGAGGTCTTGCCGTTGTCCTCTGCCCGCCACCACTCCCTGCTTGTTCCCTCGGCTGGTATCTGGGAGATTCCGAAGGTGTCCCGCCAGGTTACAAGCACCCTCCATGGCCATTGCTTCAGTGGCATCTGAGGGCACTCAGCATATTGCGGGATTGAACCCTGTCTCTGGGCGGGCGCCACTGCCCTGGGGAAGGGGTCCGGCTCTGGGAATGGCGTGTTACAGCAGGGCGGGATCAGGCATGAGGCTGCCGTGTGTCGATGGCCAGCGGGCATAAATCAGCGCCAGGCCAATGGGCCGGATCCCCAGCTGGTGTAAATCTGTGGAGGGGTGCTGGCGCTTCTTAGGGAGAACAGAGAACAGTGGGCAGTATGGCCAGAGGACCCTCCATGCGGAGGAGGAACAGGGACTGCCACAGGGAAGAGGGGGGGATGTGGGGGTCACTGCCATGGTGGGAGGGAGAGGGCAGTGAGGCCTGCCCTGTGGGGAGAGTGGTGGCGGTGAGGGTTGGTAAACTGAGGCAGGCAGGTGGCAGGAGGACCCCACCCAGTTAGGAGGGGCAAATTGGGCTGTGCAGCCCACCCCAGTGGGCAGTGAGCAGATGGGGGAGAGGGGTAGCCCGCAAGGGCCCCCCCCACGCTCACACCCCCTTTTCTGTCCGCGTGTGCATAAAGCTCCCAGCCCTGCTGCCCTGAGCAGAGAGAGCAAGCTGGCGCCGGCGGGACTGAGGCCAAAGCGAGGGTGCCCGAGCCACCCGGCTGAGAGTGGCTGTCGCTGCCGACGCAGGAGCAGGCAGGTTTAACATTGCGGGGGGGGTGGGGGGTTACGGATTTGCTCTCCTACCGCCCCCCCTTCATACAACATGATGATGTCTTTTTAAAGGCCCTTTCCCTCTCCCGCAGCTGGGAAGCAGATGGGCCATTGCCTTGGCTGCCTGCAGTAAAGCCACCTGCTGTATTTCACTCTCCCCCCGCACCCCCCCTTGCCCTGCTCCCTGCTTATCCCTTTAATATCTAATACATCCTCTCTCTGGGGCCCGTCTCCCGCGTGGCCCCGGGGGCAGCTGGACTCACTGATCTGATGGACCGTACCCAGCTCTACCGGCTGCGATGTATGATTCAGAGCCTGCGTCGAGCTCCCCTCCCTGTCCCCCCGGCCAGGTGAGCTTGGGGCATGGGGGGGGGGTGAGGCGAGTGTGTGAGGATGTAGTGGGAAGGGGTGGGACGGCTCCTCCCGCGTACACCCACCCCTCAGTGAACTACCCCAACCCCATAGCAACCGGGGAGACCGTCTGAGCCTGCTGAGTGGAACAAGCACTGTCAGCCCCCGATGCCATGGGACGGGCTCTTCCCAGCTCCCCCCCGTCCGGTCCAGCTCTGCCCTTGCTTGCTTGTGAGAGGGTTGCTATGGTGATGGAAAGTATCAGAGGGGGAGCCGTGTTAGTGATGGAGTCAACTTCCCCCCCCCTCCGAGGGAAAAATTGTTTGTTAAAATAAAAGTATCCGATGATGAAAGGAAACAACCCAACCAGACTCATTCCCTTCCCCATGGGCAGAGCTGTGGGGGAAGAGAATGGGGGCGATTTCTGGCCCTAAGTTGTCTGCGCTGAGAAGGAAGTGTTGCAGTGGGGGTGAAATGGCCACTCAGCCTAACTACCTGAGGGGCTGCATCTGTGTAACCTGCACGTCTAACTCTCTAGGCTTCAGTCCCGTATCCGCGGCATCCCCCAGCTGTTTCCCTTTCCCCTTCAAAAGTCCCCTGCGATGTCCTCCATCCCCTTATGCCCTGCACTCCCTCTTCCGTGCGGAGGTGCTGGTCCAGTAGCCCCTTTTCCACCCCACCCCCCCAGAGCACAGGGTTCCTCCACAAACTTTACTGCCAGAGGGGAGCGGGCATTGATTAGGATTCCCTGTCCCTGCTGCCTGCAGGGCTATGAATGAGTCTCTGATTGTCAAACTGACCCCCTTATCTTTCCATTGTCCTGCTGGGATTTTTGCCAGAGTCACATGGCAAAGTCTGATTCTATTAACTGGGGTTGGCAGAGGGAACGTTGCTGCAGCTGGTATTGTTCACAGATGGCCCAAGAGAAAAGTGTGACCCCAGCCCCCTTCCAACAAATGGGACTTTGTCCTAAGACTTTGAACCCTTTTTATTCCTCCGGCTTCGTCTGCCAAAATCCAGCCTCTCAGGCCTTCAGCTCAGTGTCCCAACGGATTCGTCGGCGGGCATGTCGATCCGAGTGTGCCTTTGCTGACACGAGTGTGAACACAGGCGCACAGATGCAAGCCCCTTCTAATCCATGTGTGTGCTCAGAAGCATGGGTGTGTACCCCCCCACACACACACACCCACACACACAGATGCAGAGGTGTGGATACATTGTCACATGCGCGCACACACACACACGCTCTCTCTCGGGGGGTGCCTGTATGCATGCTGATGCACTGAAGAACACGCCCACTGGCGCACGTGTGTTCATTGCACTTGCATCGGGGTAAGTGTGCTCCTGGACACAGGTCAGCTGGCACAGCGTGCCCTTGTTCTGTAACAGGAGGCGGAGCTGGAGGGAAGCTGCCTTTCAAAGCAAACTGCCCCCATTGGTTCAGCGCAGCGTTGTGCGAGTTCGCACAGTGCAACTCCCCCATCCCCGCTGTGCAGAAACCAGGACTTGTGCCGGAAGTTCACGTTTTTAATTAAAGTTGTTATTTCTCAGCCTCCTGGTGGCGGTGGCCATCTTGACAGGTGGCATCATTTGTGATGGGAGCTGTAACGGCTGGGGGGAAAATCCCAGAGCTGGAGCCTGCAAAACCGCCTTTCTTCTTCGTGTGCCAGAGTAAGAGCAGATCTCCTGATAGCTACAAACAGGGTAACCATATATACAGTATAAGAACAGAGGAGTGGCCCATTTTTCGACAGTGGCCATTGACACGTGCTTCAGAGGGAATGAACAGTGCATGGCAATTATCAGGTGATCCATCCGCTCTTGTTCAGTCCTGGCTTCTGGCAGTCAGAGGCTTAGGGACACCCAGAGCAAGGGGTTGTGTCCCTGATTATCCTGGCTAATAGCCATTGATGGTTCTATCCTTCATGAACTTACTGAATTCTTTTTTGAACCCAGTTATACAATATCCCCTGGCAAGGAGTTCCACAGGTTGACTGTGGCACCTTATAGACTAACAGACGTTTTGCAGCATGAGCTTTCGTGGGTGAATACCCACTTCTTCGGATTCACCCAGCTCATGCTCATGCTGCAACGCGTTAAT
The DNA here is from genome assembly GCF_016161935.1 of Mauremys reevesii. Classification (NCBI taxonomy): domain Eukaryota; kingdom Metazoa; phylum Chordata; order Testudines; family Geoemydidae; genus Mauremys; species Mauremys reevesii. The sequence continues at coordinate 4,910,081 of NC_052643.1, forward strand.
TAGTCTATAAGGTGCCATCTCTTTTTGTTTTTTTTACAGATCCAGACTAACACGGCTACCCCTCTGATACTTGACAGGTTGACTGTGCGTTGTGCGTATGTTTATTTTAAACCTGCTGCCTAGTAGTTTCATTGGGTGACCCCTAGTTCTTGTGTTGTGTGAAGGGGTAAATAACACCTCCCTATTCACTTTCTCCATATCTTATGATATTATAGACCTCTATCGTATCACCCCTTAGTCGTTTCTTTTCCAAGCTGAACAATCCCAGTCTTTTTAATCTCTCCTCACATGGAAGCTGCTCTGTGGATGATTTTTGTTGCCCTTCTCTGTACTTTTTTCAATTCTAATATCTCCTTTTTTAAGATGGCGCGACCAGTACTGCACCCAGTATTCAAGGTGTGAGCGTACCATGGACTTGTACAGTGGCATCATGATATTTACTGTTTTATAGGATATTTACTCTCTTATCCATGGGTTAATTAAGCCATTGTTTGTGTAAACATCCAAGCAGGACAGAGTCTCCAGGTATGATCTCCGGGGCTCCCCCTATAGGAACGTGGCAACTGGCACACAGAATCAACCCAGTGTCCAGTCCCCAACAGTCACTGTCCCAGATGCCTTAGAAGAAGGTGCATGTAGGGAGCCCTGCAATAGAGAAATATGGAATAAACTGCCCTCAGGAAAAGTGTTTCCTAGGCCTCAGTAGAGGGTGGCATCAGCTCTGATGCCATGGGTGTTGTGTCCCGTCCCGTCTATAACTCTTTATTCTCAGATAGAGCAGGAGGGATCATTTCCAGCTCGGATAGACATACCCCGGCTAGCTCTGACTGAGCTAATGTGCTAGCAGTGGAGCACAGCCATGGCAGTGGGAGAGGTTAACCACCCTGCGTACATCCTGTTTGAAACCCTAGCCAAGTGCTCGGGTGGCTAGCCCTTTTCACCACTATGCCTCTGCGGCTACACTCTTGTTTTTAGTGCGCTAGCTTGCTCAGAGCTAGCATAGTTATGTCGTCCCGAGCAGGAAACGACCCCTCCGGCTCCAGTGTAGATGTTCCCTTTGCACACACGAAAAAGTATGTTCTTAACTGGGATTAGCTATCTCAGGTTCATACTGTAATAAAGCAACTAACTGGGTTAGCCAGAATATTATAGATGGAGACCATTCCACCTTCCCTTACTTCCTGATTTAGCCTATGGGAGTTTCCCCTGTCCCCAAACTCTGTTGTGATGCAGTTACATAAAGCAGAAAGTTCCCTGCCTGCAGACTGGTGAGTTGCACTGAGAGGTCCCTTTACCAGGAAAAAAAAATAATACTAGCAGTGTCTGTTGTGGACTTGTCCAGGGAGTCTAGTAAAAGAGCCTAGACTTCAGACTCTAGCACCAAAATCTAGAATAAAGGTACCTAGACCAGAAGTGTCTAGAATAAAGGAATCCAGATGTAAGAGTCTAGAATAAAATCCTAGGATAGGGGTGTTCAGATTTAGGGGGGGTTGACTCTAGAATAAAATCCAGAATAAAGGAACCAGAGTTTGAGTCTAGATTAAGATCTAGAATTCAAGGGGTCAGATGTCGGTTTCTGGAGTAAACTGTAGGACAAAGCGGTCTATCCAGTAAAGGAGTCTAGGCTTGCGTGATGTCTGTTGCGGACGTGGCCAGAGAGTCCGTGCTGAGCTCTGGAGCGAGTGGTTTCAGCCTCCTCCCTACCTGCAGGGGCGCAGGCTCTCCCGCTGTAGGTTGCAAACAGGAGAATACAGGGGAAGACCAAGATGCCGTGCAGCGATTTCAGGCAGCTCCGACGTCTTCCAGCAGGGCCTGAGCCAACCCCCAGCCCCGTCAGCATCAGGCCCTAAAGACCACGCTGAGCTTTGTCCTTCAACCGCTGTGCAGCAAATGAAGCGGAGGGAAAAGTCAGCGAAAGGTCTGCGTGCGCAGCGAATGCTGCCAGGTCGCTGCCATGGCGCCTTTCTCCTCCTCTCCGTCCCCGCGCCATGTATATATTTTCCTAATCGCTCCGGCTGCTGATCGTTATCTGGCTTTGCGAGAGAGCAAAAGAGACTGTGTGTCAAACACTGAAAAATGACTTTTCCAGCAGCCGCTCTCCCCTCTGAAAAGAGGTGACGTGCTCGGAGCATACAAATCACTCAGCGCTCCGGCGCCTTGGCTTGCCCTGCCAGCGTGTGTTTGGATTGCAAAAAAGCCTCCCAGCCCCTGCCAAGGTCACCCAACCGCAACCCTGCCTTAGCGAGGAGCCGGGAAGGCAAAGCAGCCCATTACGAGTAACACGGCCTCGGTGCGGCCCGGGAGCTGCCCGGGTCGGGGAGTGAGAGGGCTCATCTCCCCCAAGAACGTGCTTAGGAGCAGGCTGGAGGGTGAGACTGGGGTGCGGGATAGTCACCAGGAGAGTAGTGCTTTGAATCAGCTGGGGGCAAGCGCTGTGTAGTGATCAGAGCTGGAAATTTAGTGGGGCTTGAATCTCCTTTTAAGCCTTGACTGCACTGGGGATTTGCCCCGATTGCAGCCGCGTGTGTAGACGGACCAAACTACTATTGGCCAGAATTGCTAAGGGCCTGATCTTCCTGTGTTCGGTACCCACCGCTGGGGCTGGATTTTCAAAGGTCCCACCTCCCATGGAGGCACCTGAAGAAGGCCCATGTTTGCAGAGGTGCCCTGCAGCATCCGCTCTGATGCTGAAGTCTGGAGGGCCAGCAGAAGCTCTTCTGAAGCTCAGCCCGTGAATGGGAGGCCCTATGCTGGCCTGTTTGCGGCGATGGGGCTAACCCCCGTTGAAACCAGGCGAGCTCGGGTGCAAATCCTGGCGTATTGTGGTGCAGCCTGTCCACTCTAGTAGTGGCTGAAATCAGAGCAAATCCACTGGTAATGCTGGAGAGGAAGGAGTGTCCAGCGGTGAGGTGCTAGCCCAGGCTTTGGGCAGACTTGGGTTCCATTCCCTGCTCCGCCATAGACTTCCTACAAGACATGGGCAAGTCATTTAGTCTCCATGGGTGTGTCTACACTGCATCGTAAACCCAGGCCTGTGGGACCTGGGCTTGTGGACTCGGTGTATCCAAGCCTGTGCTTGAATGTCCACACCGCACTGTAGATCTGGGCTTACAGTTGCTGAGTCCGGATCTCACAGCTGTGCTAACATATCCGTACTACACTGTGCAGACCTTCTGACTCAGGTGTGCGGCTTGACTTGTGTCTACACTGCAGAACGGCAGGGCTTGGGACTTGGGCTCTGACCCACCGCCTAGCAGGATCTTTGGACCCGCGTCCTGAGTGCTTGCTGACCTGAGTCAGACTGTGTGTGTGTGTGGGGGGTAACAGGGAATAGCACTGCCCTGCCTCACAGAGGTGTGGAGAAGCAGGTGCAAGAGTGCTCAGCTAGACAGATGACTTATACTGGGTTGTGGCCCGTGCAGTTTCTCTAGTTCTACAGTGGTGGAGATGAGAATCGGACTTGGCTTGTGTTTCCAATTGGCTCTGGAACATCGGGCAAAGCTGCGTATGCCTCCGCTTACTCGCTGCGGGTAAACACCGGTGACGACGCTCGCTTCCCAGAGCGCTGCTGCGAGTGAATTCATAAAGTGCTTTGAGATCTTTGGCTGAAAGGCACTCTAAATGCAAAGGCTGATTATTATTTTACAGGCAGGGATTGTCTTTTTGTTCCGTGTTTGTACAGAGCTTAGTACAATGGAGTCCTGGTCATGCCTGAAGCTCATGGGTGGAAAGAATAACAACTAATAAATAGCAAATCTTGTGATTTTTCTGATGTTGTCAGAATCCAAACAACCAGGCCTCCTTGAGCGGGCAGCGTGTTGATGGGTTTTTTTAAGCATTTGTTTCACCACCTGGCAATTCCAACTCTGCAGCCTCCTTTATTTAATCGCTCCTGTTATCTGTAACAAAAAAAAAAGTGTAATCTCACCCAGTCGGCTCCCAACGTTTGTTAACAAATAGGCAAAGTTTTATCGTGCAGATCGGCACCGCTCAGCCCTCTGTCCCCTGCCGTTTTGTCAGCTCAGGCTGTAATGCTGTAGCTGTTTCGTTCTGGCATTGTGCCGCTGCACAGGATGGAACCCCGATATGCCAGTTTGATCAGAGGCGGATAGAAGGGCAGTCGCTGATGTTTGTCAACCGGAACGTTAGCCGCAATCTGTGTCTGTGAGGCCCATTCAGAACGCTGCCTTTTTCTCTAGCAGTCTGCTTCTTTCAGGAACAATAACAGCAAAGTGGGGGGGAAAAGGTAAATCAATGAGACAGGCGGTCGAGGGAAAGAGCTGGCGCTGGGCAGCGCGGGCCTGTGGGTGGGGCGACAGACTGGCACTCGGGAGATCGCCGTTCTGCGCCACGTTCTCCGCTCACCTGTTGTGTGACCTTGAGCCCGGCCCTGGTTCCCCTCCCCTCCTTTGTCTGTCTTGTCTAGTTAGACTCCAAGGAGGGGTGCACAAAGGTATTTGGGTGCCTAACTCCCATTGGTTTCATGCTCTTTGTACCTCCCACCCCAAGTTCCTCCAGGCTGGGACTGTCCCTTACACCGTCTAGCACTGGGGGGTCCCATTCTCCATTGGGCGCTTTCGATGCCGCCCTTGTACAAATAATGACTAACCGTCTCTCTTAAAGGTACGTCCCCGCACTGCAGCGGGAGGGGTAATTCCCAGCTCAGGTTGACAGACCCGCACTAGCTCTGACCGAGTGAGCATGATAAAAATAGAAGCGTCGTCGCGGTGGTGTCCTGAGGATGTCCTGGCTAGACGTATTCAGGCGGATAGTTCCTTCTGCCACCTGTGCCGCCATTTTTAGCATGCTAGCTCAATCAGAGCTAGTGTGGGTATGTCTGCCCCAGCTGGAGATTACAGCTTCAGCTCCAGTGTAGATGGACCCCGAGGCCGTGTCTACACTAGGGATTTTGGCAAACAATGGCCACCACTGGTTTAACTGTAGTGGCGCATATTCTTAGTGTAGACGGGGCGAACTGCACTTTGCAGCTAGCGCAGACAGTGCCGCTGCAGACAGCTGACATCAGTAGACAAGGCCTTATGCTAGGCTTGTAAAGGGGCATTGGTGAAATTTAATCTAAGACATGGCCCAGAACATCATCATAATCCCTAGCTCATATATAACGCTCTTCATCAGTAGATGCCAAAGAGCCTTACAAAGGAGATCAATATTGTGACCTCCGTTTTACAGAAGGGGAAATCAAGGTACGGCGGGGCAAAGTGACTTGGCCAAGGTCACCCAGCAGGCCAGTGGCAGAGCTGAGAACAGAAACCAGGTCTCCTGAGCCTTAGTCCCGTGCTGTAGCCGCTGAGGCCCACTGCTTCCCTTAGCATCTTCTCCTGCAAGGTAATGAAAACCTCTACTCTGGTTACTGCCAGTGGGAGATGAAGGAGGCATCTCACTGGAGGTTAAAGCATCACAACTGAGCCAATCCATTCGTTTAGAGCTGGTCAGAAGTCACGTGTTGGATCATTTAGGCCACGGATTTTGCAGTCTTTTTCCAAAAAGAATTATGGAGGCTCCGCTTGGTTGTGTGGTTGTTTCCTTTGTTGTTCACCCGGCTCTGCTCTGGGGTTTCCCCCGCAAGTTGGGTGCGTTACGACTGAGAGCGGCTGAGAGAGAGAGTGCGGCCTTGTAGCTGAGACAGCTCCTCGGCATCAGATACCCACCCCACGTGCGTGCTGATTCATGCAGAGCCAAGCGAGCAGATGATGAGGGTCTGTTCCGTTGGTGGAATTTTACAGAAGGCTTTTACAGTCGAGGCAGCTGGAAGAGCAAGGAAATGAATCTCGTCAGCTCTAATCTCCGTTTCGCACTCCTGTGCCGCTGCTCTTGAAGAGACGTGTTTTACTTTGGTTTGTTGCAACAGATACAAACGGTGGGTCTGTTTTTTGTTGTTGTTGTTTCCCCCCATCATCCAGCTGAGACGAAGCCAAAATGCCCGAAGGGGCCTGGGTAGGGCAGGTAACTTGGCGACTGTCTGCAAGGCCTGGGGTAGGAATTGTGTGTTCGTTACCTGCGTCCGCTTTCCGATCGCTCTGCCTGTTGCTATCCATTCTTGTCTGTCACCAGACATTCCTATCTATCAATCTAGGGACTTGTATGACCCTCACTATGACAGTAGCTGAGACCACGTCCTGATATCTAAAGCATTACGAGCCTATTTCTGCAGAGCTGCCCAGAGGATTCAGGGGGCCCGGGGCAAAGCAATTTCAGGGGCCCCCTCCATTAAAAAAGTTGCAATACTATAGAATACTATATTCTCATGGGGGCCCCTGGGGCAAATTGCCTCACTTGCTGCTGCCCGGGCGGCCCTGTATTTCTGTAGCCCTGGAGTTTGCATCAGCTGCCTGCCTACACAACCTTCCCATGCCCTTTCCTTCTCTTAGCTTCCCTGCTTAAATATAATTAAAACTATTAGAAATAGAACGTCAAGCTGCTGCTCTTAATTAGAATGCGTAACTCACTTAAAATGTTTTGCATCTCCAAAGAGCTTTGCAAACTAGCTGGTCTATTTTAGGTATTTCTAAAGGGCCCATCACCTCCTTATCGAAAAGCCCAAGTTTATCAATCAGTCCTTGCAACACCCCCTTTGAAGTGTTGTTTCCATTTTATAGAGGGGGAAACTGAGGCACAGGGAGGTTAATTTTCAGTCCCTTCGTTTTTCAGTCCCCAACTTCAGGCATCCAGGGACTGCAAGAACTGTGGCATCCCAGATCAGTCATTAGTTGAACAAGTGGGCCTTGGTGGCTTGCCAAGGCCGCGCCTGAGCCTGGATTCGGACTGAGGTCTGGCAAGGTTTACAGCTCCAGGCTGTAACCACTAGCCCACGCTGCCTCTCTTTTGCGGTATGAGAGTGTGTGCAGTATGCACCTGTGGGGTACAGTGTGGAAATGTATAGGAACGCGTTTTGCAAATACCACAAGCGTTGTGTTCTATTTCCGTGCTTTGCTAGTGACAAACACCTGCCAGGTATAAAGAATGAAATTGATTTGTCCAGTCAGTTCAGGTTTATCCTCTGCCCTGTGACTCGGGTCTCTACCACCCTGGTGCCTTTCTGGTCCTCTTCACGTTCTCCGCTTGACACTTTCATTTGCAGAGCAATTGCTGTTTTTCATAGCACATCTCTTGTGCTTTCTCAGTGTCGCATTCTCATGGCAATATAATGGCTGCAAACAGCCGTTTGGGGGGGAAAAGCCCCCATTGCAGTCTTCTGTGTGTGCTAAAGATGTGAGAGCTGCGATCTGTGTCTGTCTAGTGGTAAATTGGTACCTATATACCCACCGGTTTGGCGGGAAGGCGGGATTGGGGTCCGTGTTCTGGTTCGCGCCCATCTCTAGCAGTGATGGCAGCTGTTTGGCTGTCTCTGTTCAATGAACTAGCCGTCTCGCTCTAGAATCCACATCACAAACTCTCCTAGCGTTACTATTGCATAGATGATGGCAGCACCCAGAGGTGCCAGCTGAGATCAGGGCCCCATTACACTGGGTGCTGCAGATACACGTAGTGCCTGACAGTTGCTGCCCCAGAGAGCTGACAACCTCAACAGATGACACAGACAAGGGGATCAGCATTTTACAGCTGGAGAGCTAAGATCCAGATGGAGGGAAGCCCAGATCCACAAAGGCATTTAAGCACCCAACCCCCAACGTAACCCCCTCTAACTCCTAGCCCAAACTCACTGGGCGCCTACGTTTTCAGGGTAAAAGTCCCCTCGGTGCCTAAATTTCATCCTTGGGTCCCATTCAAAATCTGACCATGGTGGGGAGGGGGAGCGGTACCCACCTTACGCATATTAGTCCAGTGGTTAGTGCGCTCCCTTGGGAGGAGGGAGTCCAAGGGGAGATGAAAAGATTTGAGGAGGGGTCTCCCACCTCTCAGGAAAAGGCTTTAATCTCCGAGCTATGGGATATTCTGATGTGAGAGAGCTGCCCCAGTCTCTCCTGTTGAAGCTGCTCCAGGGTGGATAGATAATTCATCAGTGGAGCAGGCGGTCACCCACCACCCGGCTAGAGAGCCATTCCCGCTTCCCCTCTTTCTCTGGCCCTGTGACTCGATGTTCCTCCCTGGTACCAGGCAGGCGGCCTCACCACCTCCTCCTCCAGCTGTTTTGCGTGAAGCGAGGCGGGCGCCTAATTCGTTCTTGCAAGGAACAATTTGGGCGTCTGATTCGCCTGCCTCCGGGGGCAAAGTTCCTGCTCCTGGATTGCTCATCAGAGCTAGGCAGCCTGGATTTAGGAGCCTATCGCTGAGAGAGGGACGGGGCTTAGCTCACGCCCCTCCCGTTGGCTAGCATGCTGGCACGGGCAGCCGGTCGAAGGCGCCATCTCTCCCCATTCATTGCCTAGGGAGCCTTGGGGCCTATCTCAGGCTTCGTGGGTTCCTGTGATTTTCTAGGCGCTGTGACGCTGAGATCATCGTAATACCTACATACCTGTGTGAATCGGGGCCAAAGTGACTTGCCCAAGGGCCCACAAAGCCAGAAATTGAACCCAGACCTTCAATCTCACCCCTTTGCCCTCAGCAAGGCCCGGTGGATAGGCTCCTGGAATGGGGGCTCAGGAAACCGTGGGTGAAATCCTGGCCCTATTAAAATCAATGGCAAAGCTCCCTTTGATTTCATTGGAGTGGGCGTTTCACCCTGGATTCTCTCCCAACTCTGCCGCTGACCTCCGGCAAATAGCTTCCCCTCCCTGTGCCTCAGTTTCCCCACCTGTAAAATGGGAGGAATGATACTGACCTTCTTTGTAATGTGCTTTGAGATCCGTGGAGGAAAAGCCCATTACTAACCCTAGGTTTCCCTTCCTCCCACTGGACACCCTTGCTGTCTGCAGAGAGGCCAAAGGCTTACATGACCATTTTCCCCTCCTCATCTCACTTCCAGATCATAGCCACGGGGAGGAGGCATGAGCCCAGTGGTTGGAACATTGGCTTGGAGGACCCATGTTCCCTTCCCTGCTCTGCCACAGACTTCCCGTGCGACCAAGTGACTCGGCCATGTCACTTAGCTGCTCTGTGCCTCAGTTTCCCACCTGTGAAACACACAGGGACGTTGGAAGGATAAAGATTGTGAGCTGCTCAGATACTATGTTGATGGGGCCAGACAAGTACCTAAGACAGATAGCCTTGCAGAGGGAAGCTGCCTGCTCTTTAGCTAAATAAAGACTCTGGTTTCCAGAGCTGTCAATCTAACCTTTTTCACCAGCACTAGGAAATATACACACAAAAAATGAAATGAAATCAGGCGACCTCGTGACCCCTTCTCGGCAATGTTCCTGCAATCTGTTTGCAGCAATCGATGGGAGGAAGTTAGATGGGAAAACGAAACAGAATAAAATAGCCATCCAGTGACAAGCGAGCGTTTTATAACGGCTAGAATGCAGTGCTCTGATTCCTATCTCTGGCATGTGCTCATTTAATAAAGTATTAACAGGAAGCAGGGATTGTATCGCCCATCGAGTGAGCAGGGAGAGAGGCCCCCACCCGAATGCTGCTAGGGAGATGTTGGGGGCAACAAACATGGCTCATTGTCTTGTTGAACTTGAAGCCAAGGGGTTTAGCAGGACTGCATAAGAACAGCCATACGGGGTCAGACCAAAGGTCCATCTAGCCCAGCGTCCTGTTGTCCGACAGCAGCCAAGGCCAGGTGCCCCAGAGGGAATGAACAGAGCAGGGAATCATCCAGTGATCCATCCCCTGTCGCCATTAGCCTGTGCTGGCTGCAGCAGGTGAGCCAGGGAGAGGGATTGCTTCGTTCCAGCACAGTTTAGTGCTCAGCAGTGGCGCTGGTCGCTCTGGTCCTGCAGGGATGGTCCCAGCTCCCAGCTGTGGGCATGCAGCCTGAAGCCTGGGGCCACAGCACCGCTCAGGTTTGGCCTGGGCACCCTTCCCACACCTCATGATGGAGGGGCTGCCGGGCCATCCCTGAGCGAGTGGTGTTGCAACCCCCTGCCGCGCAACACCCGGAGTGGGGACCTGGGCCAAGCCGTGCCAGACGGGAGCCACAGGAGTGGCGGCTGTGGGTGTGTTTTGCATTTGATTGTGTTGTTTCACCTTTGCGAAAAACACGAGGCTCTAAGAATTGCCATAGGGGATCGGACCCATGGACCATCCTTTCTCTCATGGTGGCCAGTGCCAGATGCCCGGGAGGAACGTGTGAAAAAGAGGCCCCCTCTTGTGTACTGACATGTCTCTTTCGAAACTCCTGGCACTGCCTCTGCCCTAGCTGGCCCCATTCAAAGAGACTCTGCGCCCCCTCACGCAGACTAAGTGAAGGCTTCCCCCACCTCATGCAGCCACTCACGGCGTTGCCAGCAAGTCACCCAGGCTTAGGCGGCAAGAGCAGACCAAGGGAAATGGGATTGCCAGGGATGAGATGATTGCTTCGTGTAGCCATAATGTATTTTCCCCAAGGTGTGCTTGCACAGCTGTTCGATCCACTCCCATCCTCTCCAGCACTCGCTTTCCAGGCAGCTTTCATTTTTTAAATGTCTCTGCTGGTCCTCTGCTTTTCCCCGCCCCGCAGCCTTCTGGAACCCGGAAACATTGCTCTTCTGGAGGCACATGCAATCAGCTCTGAGGGGGTGGGATAACTTTCCCTGCCATTTGTCTCAGGAAAGAGACCGATGGGAGACAGGGAGCCCATGGGTGAATGAATGGTCCATATCTCGGGTGTTTATATCTAAGCTTGGAAGTTGGTAAATTTCGGTACATGTTGATTTCACCATACACAGACAAAGGAAAAAATATTTCCATTAGCCACCGGACTATGCAGCTTCTCCCTACTAAAAGGGCTTGATTTATGTTAAAATCTCTGTCCTGCTTCTTTCTCTTCTGTGCTCTCCTTCAGCCAGCAGAGGTGCCCCCACCGGCTTACCTGGGATGCTCGGGGAATGAAACGAGGGGGAGGGAGGGTGATCTGAGAGCCCAGTGAAAGGTTAGCCCAGTCTGTTTCTGCTGCGACTGATTCCGATTTCCCCAAAGTTCAGAGACTGTTCTGGCAGCGAGTGAAAGCTGGGTTTCAAAAGCACTTTCCTCTTCCGACCAGTATTGTAATAATAGGTATTACAGTAGCGTCTACCCCAGCATGGCGGGAACGTCGTCACCGCACAGGTGTTGGAATTTATCTCCAGGAGCTAGCGGTGACCCCTTCACTCAGGACATGCATGGCACGGAGCGCCCGTTATCAAGCACACGCAAATCCCACCTCGGCCGCCCATCTGATTTAGACAGTGGCTGATCGGCCAGGCTGGCCCTTGGATTTGAACGCCCCGCTCCTTTACCGTTCCTGGGCTCCAACGGGGCTGAACCGACTGCTGAACTCCGGGGCTGCTGGGAGGGGAGCGGAGCAAAAGCCGCTTGACACATTGCTCATGAGTATTTGCTCAGATAAAAATGTGCTTGCTGCACATGAATACACACCGATTTGAAAGCCGGAAGGGGCTACGGGGATCATCTCATTTGACCTCAACTGTGGACTAACTGCGTGGTCGTGTGCAGTGCCTGGGCCTTCACAGCCTGAGTGCAGGGCCAGATTTTTAAAGCTATTTAGGAGCCGAAAGAAGCAGACCGGAATCTAGAGGGATTTTCAGCAGTGCCCAGGCTCCTAATTTTCATTGAAATCAGTGCACTCACATTAGATCGCCTCCTAGTCTCTTGGTGGTATCTTAAAAGGTGCTGAATATCAGAAAACACCTGCCCTCTGAAAATCAGGACTCTTCAAGGGGGCTGCAAGTTGGGCACCCAAAATTTCTCTCCAGTCACTTTTGGAAATGTAGGCCCAACCGCTTAGCTAACAAGTCTGTAACGGGAACGAGAGGCAAAGCTGGGGCCAGATCCTGAGACTCTCGACTCCCAATCCCTTCCGGATAATGGCTGCCAATGAGGAAAGCGAGGATGGGATGGGAAAAGGGACTTAGGGAAGACAAGAGGTGCATGGGAGCAGGGAACGGCGGAGCGTCACTACCTGATCTGCAGTGTCGCTCAGCGTAAGGTTCCGGGAGCCTTTAACATCCGAGCAGAGATTTATCTCCCAGACTCTCCCCGTGTGTGTGTGTCTCATTCTTAAATATCGCTGGTTATTTTACTAAACGTCTCTTAATAGGAGCGCCATAAATGTTGTCACAGATACAGGAGGGAGAGTGATGGAGGTATTCAGAATAAAGAAGCATGGAGTTAAGAAGGATCAGTCGCTCATCTGCTCGCCCAGCCTCCGGTTGCTGGGGGAGGGAGGTGGGGACCGCTCATTGGAATGGATTGGCAGCGCAGGCAGAGCCGATAAAACAGGGGTTACATCTTTACACACCCTCTAATTAATCTGAGGGATTCACACCCACGAGGACCGGAGTCGAGCAATTTTGAGGCCTTTAAAACAGGTCTGGACTGATGGAATGGTGCTGATTAGCCCCGTCTCCAACAGCTTTGCTGAGAGAAGTGAGTTACTGGTGGTAAGGCTGGGGCAGGGGGGAGAAACAGGCTTCATGCTTCTGGACATGGGTTTAATGCTTGTGTGTGTGTGTGTGTGGTGGGAGGTCAGGGTGGAAGTTCCCCATTTCCCCCCCATGCCCCTGATTAAGACCCAGTGTTACAATGTCTGTGTGGGTGGGAGAGAGGGTACCGCCTTCCCCTGAGGCATCAGCAGCCGGGCAAGGGTTCCGCTCACAGTAGCGGGATTAGAGGAGAAGCAGCCGGGGGTGGTGCTAGTCTGGGACTCCGGAGGCTCCGGGTTGAGTTCGTGCTCCGATACAGGCTTCCTGTTGTGATCTCGGCGAGTTACTTAGGCTTGTTTTCGCTACTAAACCCCTGGTGTTTCTTAGCTTGGTGTAAGTAGCATCCTGTGGGGAAAGCAGCGACTAGCAGGCTGTCTAGCTTCCCGGCGTGGTGACCTCAGCGAGGGCAGCCCCCGGTGAGGGTCCGGAGCTGACCCCGGCGAGTTCACTAAGGGCTTTGTCCTCACTATGTTTTTACCTCAGGGTCGCTCCCCAAGGTCAGACGAGCCCCGCGTCTCCCTGGGCCCTGCACTGCAAAGAAAAACCCCTGGTGCCGAGTCTCAGAGCTGGCTTCAATTGACTCCAGCTCGTGGGGCTTGGGACTAATCATAGCAGTGTAGACGCTCGGGGGTCTGAAACCCAGCCTGGGGGGGAGGGTCTCGGACCCTGGGCTCCAGCCCGACCCAAACATCTCCACTGCTATTGTTAGCCCCGGAGCCCAAGTCAATTGACACCCCCCCACACGCACTCAGAGCCTCTTTGCATGCAATCCGAGCCTGACCCAAAGCCCTTTGCGAAGAGTGGGGGGCAAGCAGGACCTGCGTGCCGAGAGCGCTGAGGTTCTTGTTCGGCTGAGCACTGACTACACGCAGGGTGGCTTTACCGCCTTGCCCCCACCATGTAGCCGGGCCTCTTTCCGGAGATAAAGGTGACAGCACGCCACAGAAGTGTCAGCGTGTGTTGTCACTGCCTTGTGATGCAATCACACCCTCTGTCAGTGCACGGGCTGGGGTTGTTAAACCTACTGGGCAGCTCTTAACATTGTACCATGAGAACACTTTGAAGTGAGAGCTCAAAGCACTTCACTCAGCCGAGTCACTATCCTTATCTCAGTTTTACAAATGGGGAAACTGAGGCACGGAGCGATAATGTGTGTCTACTCTATCTAAGTACTTAACGGGTGTTCCAGGTTGGGCAACCAAACCCGGAGGCACCCAAAATCAGCAATCACTTTTGGAAAAGTTGGCCAGACACCCATAGCGAATCCCTGGCAGAGTCAGGACATAGAACCCAAATTGGCTGACTCCCAGGATATTTCATAAATCAAAGCAATGCATCCATTTAATCATGTTACACATTAAATGCTGGTGCAATGGGATGGAGGTGAACTGTGCCTCCTTCACAACTTCCTAACTACTTTAGACCCACAGACTTGGGAAACAACGCGACCCTTAATCCCATGTCCTGAGCGTCTCCAGCGTTTGGTGGTGGTAGCTGCAGGAACTATTCCAAATATACTGCCTCTCCCAACTGCCAGTTTAAACCTCTCGACTTTATTCCCACTGCACATCACAATGGCGAGGAAACCCAGACGAGGCTAGTGTGAGTGCAACGCTTTGAAGTCCTGATAGCCGTGCAGTGGTTTTCAGTGACCCCTGTGTCACTGTTAATGGTCCTGAAAAATCCCAGGTGCGCTGCATTTTGAAAAGCCAGGAGACCTCTGTGTAACTGATGCACAAAGCGCTCCTTAGCAAAGTGCTGGGATTGGGAGTCTCAGGAGCCCCTGGATTTTTTCCATCCCCGAGCAGATTGCTTGCTTGATCTGGAAGATTTCGCTGTCAGGGCCAATTAGAAGCAGCTGTTTAACACAGGCCTGCCTGCTCCCCGACCCCCACCAGCTTCACCGCTCTTCCTCCCTGCATCCCGCTGGCTGGTGGGAGGGTATGGTTGCAGCGCTCAGAAGAAGCAGGCTCCTGTCTGGAGCTCCCAGGCGCTGATGAGTTTCGAAAGGCGGGCTTTTGTTTGTTTCACTGAGTGTTTTTTTTTTAACCCCTTCAGCATCTCCGTGGAAGGCTTTTGCGGGTTGGCTCCTGCCTCCATTTCCCTTGCTTGGTTTTGTTGCTGAACCTTCAGCAATGCATTTTAATCTACATCTTGTGATGGGGTGTCTGCAGGTGGGTGCAGTCCCTCTCCTGATTAGAGCCATGGAGACCATATGGCAGTTCTCTCCCCTGATTGCGTTCTGGTGAGGATGCTCCTTTATGAGAGTGCCTGAGTGTTGTTCATTTGGTAGCTGTCAGTTTCATTTTGTAACTGTGGCATATGCAACCTGTGGAACTCACTGCTGCATGAGGTGAACAGCTCAGATTCAAGACCAAATGGAACAGAATCTGAGGTCCCATCAGTGAGGAAAAAATGGAAAGGTGCTCTCATTCCTCATGCTTTCACGGCACAAGTTGTTGTCAAAGGAGGTTGGGAAGAATGGCTTTGTGTCTTGCAATCAGGTGTGCTGTTAATACCTCCCTCTACAGCAGACTGCAGAGGTCATTCCCAGAGGCAGGGCACCAGCCCAGGGAAACAAATAGCATATCCTGATGTATCTGGCTATGGGATTAGATGGATGATCGGTCTGCTCAGAAGTAACCATTCCTGATGGCTTCCCTGCCCTCCCTTGAAGCGGACAGCCCCCACCCAGCAGCCGAGCCTCCCCTTGCCTCTGTAACCAAAAAGCCTGGGTACCGTTATAAGCACCTGCTCCGCCAGCCAGACGCGGGCCGTGTAACCGATATGGGGTCACGTGTCACCTTTCCAAGCAATCACCTTCAGAGTCATTGTCTGGGGGGGTCATTAATCCTGAGATTGACCTTGAGAGAAGACAGTAGGTGTCATTCAGCGTGATCCTCCCACCTGAAGCCTGCCCCCATCGCACACTGGACCTGTTGGCCTCAAAGAGAGAGAACCCCCTTCTTTTATTTTTCTCTGTTGGCATCGAGAGATAGCCGGGGGCAGGGAAAGATGAACTGTTCAGGTTGCTGGACAATTCAAAACACTCCACATTGATCTCGTCCGCATTTCTGGTAAACCTCCCCTTGATGTCAGTGGGAGCAAAGCACAGCATCTGAAATGCTCCATGTATTGCAGGAGCAGGTGTCATTCTGCTAGCCCTGCTGTAAATCCATTGAACTTGCTGCTGTTAAGGTGCAAGATCACAATGGCCTGAGTCTTAGTGCGGTGATTGACACACCAGGGACCTCCTGCTCTTTAAGCTGGTGCAGCAGAAAGCGATATATATTTTTTAAATAATTGTGGTGGATAATATCAATGATTATTTTTCTGTTTTTATTGATTTTAAATGTTCACAGTTGCAGGAAATTGTGGGACGTCAGACAATGGGGGAGATCAGATTATTATTTAATGATAGTAGATGCTGAGATTCAAAAAGTTAAAGCTTTCTAACCACTAAAACACAAATATGGGCTGTCACATGTCAGAATATACAAAGTAAATATCCCTACCTCGAACTTTAGTAAGTTCTCGAGCAGCATTTTTCTTTCTTTTCCTTTCTGTATATTTCAGTTATTTCTGATGGAAATAATTTTTTTTCTGCTTTGCGTGTGTATGGTGAAATTGACATTTCTTGGCATTCACTGATTAAAAAATCTAATCCTTCCAAGTCTTCCTACAAACCTGACTCAGTTTGCGCTACAGAGCCTGGATCTTAAGCTGAAAGCTGTAACAGTCCATAGTCCCTGTGAATGGAGCATAGCCCGGAACGTATAACACCCACGCACTGATTGGGGATTATGTTTCCAACTTGTGTAGCCATTTAAACCAGTGCAAAGAGGTGTAAAATGCAGCGTCACCGACTCTCATGATTTGATCAGGAATCTTACGGTATCTAGTGTTTTACTTACGGGACCAGCTCTGGGAGTCATGTGATTACATGAGCCTCTCAGCTTTCAAGAAAAAAAAAAAAGTAGCTTGCTAGCCCTCCTGTTTGTGGAGGAAAGCTTGGGAATAGACCTGAGTGTAAGCCAATCTCATGATTTTGAGGGCCTGACTCGGGCTATTTTTTGAACATTTGGGGTTGGCGATGCTGAAAACGTTACCCCCCCCCCCCCCAGTGCGGGTGAGGGGCAAATCATTTATGATTATTATGTGCATAACCAGGCCCACATCGCGCCAGGCGCTGCACAAACATGGAATGAAAAGATGGCTGCTGCCTAAGGCGGCCCACATCGCGCCAGGCGCTGCACAAACATGGAATGAAAAGATGGCTGCTGCCTAAGAGGCTTGCAATCTAAAAAGGCAACGGCTGGAGACCAATGGGGGAATACAAGGGAACAGTGAGACACTATTGGCCTGCATTGTAGGCCGTAGTCTCTGCACAGCAGCAGTAGTGATTCGCACCCTCGGCACTGGTGTAAATGACTCCCTGAGGGCAGGACAGAGGGAAATCAGGTTCAATGATTTTTCCTTGAGGATGTGATCATGTCTGCAGGAGGAGGAGGGCGAGGAGTGACTAGAGAGTGGGTACGTGGTAGCCAATCTGCATTTCCATCCCCACTTGGGACCAGTTTTCCAGCTCACTTTAGCCTGCGCCCACTTCTCAGCTCACTTTGTGTTTCTCTTCCTCCGGTATTTCACAGGCTACCTGACTGTCAGCATTGAGCCGCTTCCGCCTGTGGTGGTCGGGGATGCCGTGACTCTGAAATGTAACTTCAAGACGGATGGCAGGATGCGGGAGATAGTCTGGTACCGGGTAAGTGACCGTCGGTTAACCCTCCTGGGACAGGGTCAGGCTGTTCTTGCAGCGCGTGATGTGCGGCTGGAGGGATGTCAGAGGAAAATGTCAGGAGGTTTCTTGGTGATGGAAGCATCGGTTACCCAGCTATAGCCGCCTCGTCCGATCTAAAAGGGGATGAGACAGGAAGGCTGGGCTTGGCTTTGTTTTGCTTTTAAATGAATGGCAAAGAAGTAGTTCTGAGATCATCCCTAGGGTCCTTCTGACACTCGCTCCAGTAGTTTTGTGGTGATCCCTCAGTGGCTGTTGGCGCTTGGCACTTTAACTACAAGGCCTTGCAAAGAATGGGAAACAGCGGTGGCCGTTTACATCCGCTGGCCATGATGGTGTCTGGAAGATTATTGCTCGGGACGCCCTGTGCTTTCGGCTGTTTGGAGCTGGGGATCCCGGTAGCCCCACCGGAGAGAGGAGACTTCATTCCAAAGCATAGATTTGGCTCCCAGAGTTCAAGGGGTCTGGATCTGGCGTTATACAGCCAGGGCCTACCTGCAAAGCTCCGATTTGGATCGGGACTTTCCCAGTGGTTGGAGCTGGCAGTTTCCTTCCCGCCATTCCGTAGTTTCCAATGCGCACAAGTGTGGCCTTATGTCCCAAAAGAGTCTTAAACCGGCCATTGCATGTTATTTCCATGCTAGGGTAGTCGCCTGCCAAAGGATGCATCTCCCTGCCCCCTAGGGAGCTGGAACTGCCCACCATAATGCCACGTCCAGGCCAGGCACAATGCCAGTGGGGTTAGAGGCAACTCAGAGTGATAGACAGACCTGCACCGTGCCCAGGGAACATGATCCTGCTCTCTTGTCGGGCCAAAGTGACCTCTCTGCATAAGCAGGTAGCAGACTCTCTTCAGGGAGCCGGGTCAGTGCTGGGCAGAATCATGGGTGAAGGCTGGGCTAGGGCTGAAAGGAAATCTGGGCCTGTAACTCTACACCGGCGAGCACCAGCCAGAACGGGGCGTTTTGCGTTCTCGACGGCTTCGCCCATCTCGCTTGGCCTGTGTTTGGACGGAAATCAGACTTAGCGTTTATCTGCCTTTCCCTGCAAACGGGTGGGGTGACAGCGGCGAGCCTCTCTGGCCGGGGGATGGAACGGGTGGCTCGCACAAGCATGCAAAGCGCGGTGCGTCGGCTCTATTTAAAACAGGAAACCAGGGCGTCGTGATGGCAGGTCAGAGGTGCCGCACAGCCCAGCGTGTGTTAAATGGACGGAGACGCGTTTGAAGCCCGGGGTCAGGGATCTCGCCTGCACCGATTGCACAATGAACGGCAAGCCGCGTCCTCCTGATCGATGGACTAATCCGGTGCCCAGGGAAGTGAGGGGCAAAGTGCAAACTGGGGTAAACCAGGCGTTGGGCAGGGCAGGGTTGGCCAACTTATTTCACAGAGCTCTGCCAGCGCCGACCTGCTGTTCCCGTCTCTGGTCCCTACCCAGCTCTGCCCCTCAGCCTCCACTCCGCCACGCTGGAATTCACAGTTCTGCTGACACACCTTGCTCCTTAATCTCAGCCCCCTGGATTGTACAGGCTGCAGCTTCCCTGGCTGTACAGGCTACTCATGTATAGGGTGACCAGACGTCCCAATTTTATAGGGACAGTCCCGATATTTGGAGCTTTTTATTATATAGGCACCGATTACTCCCCACCTCCGTCACGATTTTTCACACTTGCTATCTGGTCACCCTACTCGTGTATCTCAAACTGTTAACATGTAGTCTTGGGGGGGCTGTGCATTAATGGGGGGCCTTGGAGCCCCTCAAACAACCAGCCAGTTGTGCCAGATGACGTCCGTGGTGGTGGTTCTGTGGTGACACCCCCCAGCCCAGGTGTATGGAGGTGAAAGGTGTATGCACTAGCCCTGGTGCTACTTGGCTCCCCAAACACTTAACAAACAAACCCGTTTAGGTTCGCCCGTGGGGCAGAAACATTGGCTTCAGTAGAGCTCCACCAGCCTTGAACTTAGCCCACAGTCCTTTAATCCCCAGACACTTTTCCCTAATGTGCATCCCTCCCTTCCCTACTTCTATCTTCAAAAAGCCCACGGTGGCTGCGTGCGAGGAAATCAGCCTGACAAGGATTTTCAGAGGTGCAGAGGAGATGGGGATAGGATTGCTGGTCTGTGTTTTGCATTCTGGCTGGGAGGATCCAGAGATGTAAGCAGGAAACATTGGAACAGACCCTGCCTTGTTCCTTCGAGGTCTGGGAAGGTGTTCTCCCTTTTCCAGAGTTGTTTGCACAGATGCACTCTACAGTGGAGAGAGAAATCATCAATCTGTGTGTGTGAGAGAGAGAGAGAGAGAGAGAAATCTACCTGTGGGTGTGGGAGCATGGATCAGATATGTAGATGTGGATGTGCTACTCCTGGGAGAATTCTGCACCACTGCGCATGTGCAGAATTCATGTCCCCTGCAGATTTCTTTGCTTCCCCGCAGCAAAATGACTTTCTCGGGAGACGCGAAGGGAAGCCACAAGAGTGGTCATGTGACCCTCCCCAGCAGTATGTTTTGAGTGCCCAGGGCAGCCGACAGAGAGGTAAATCACTGTGGGGCAGGGGGTGGGACTGGGGAAGACCTGGCTGGTGGCTCCTACCCTGCGCCAGCCTCATCTGCTAATCCATCTGGGCTGGGAAGGATGAGATTCCTTTCCCCCTGCACAGTGGCACAGAATGCCCTCAGGAGTAATGTTCTGATGATTCATGCATATGGGAGAGGGCGTGATTTGTGTGTGTGCGTGCGTGCGCGCACACCCTGTGTATGACTGTTGGTGTGCAAATGGATGTCATCTGTTTGTGTATGGACGTGTGGGATCTGAGAGCGTGTACATTTGTGAGAAATGCAAGTGTGTGATCTCTGTGTTTATGTGCAGTTGTGTGGTCTGGGTGTGCGAGATCCATAATTGTCTGTATGAGAGATCCATGTCTGTATAATCTATGTAACTACACTTGTGATCCATGTGGGTGTATGGGTGCACCTGTTTGCCTATGTGTATGTGTGTGCGTAAGTGCATGCAGAAACTCTGTGTGTGTGTGTGTGTGTGTGTGTGTGTGTGTGAGAGAGAGAGAGAGAGAGAGAGAGGTCTGTGTCTCAGATAAAGACCAGTGCTTATTAGCAAACTGTCTGAGCTCATTTATCTCCAGGTCACTTGGACAGCAGAAAAGCCAAAAGGTCTGTTTATATTGCAGGAATGTATTAAACCTCTTCAGAGCATCATGGGAATGTATCTCCACCTGGCAATTTTGTCTGTCTTTTTCCGCACCTCACAAATTGTCCTCGGTGTTTTAGTAGCTGCTGCCCTGGGGTCACAGCAAGCCAGACGCCCCTGGAATGCAGAGAGATCTCTCTGGTGTGATAAACACGGCTGCTTCCCAGCATCCCCGGCTCCTTAGTGCTCCAGCCCCACATGGTGCTGTGTGTGTGTGTGTGTGCGCCCTCACATGAGTGTCTAACACGGATCCCGTGGTTGGCACAAGGAAGCGACCAAGGTAGACTTCGGTTTGATAGCTAGTGTACTGCGCAGAACTGGAGGAGATGCGCATGGAGTACTAGGGACTTGCTTTCCAGGGGGTATGTGAGGGACTGGGGCTTGGGACCAGGGACCGAAGATGGGATGGTGAAGACTGTTTCACCATCCCCCAAGCTAAGGGGAAATGGGGCTGGAGAGCGGATACTGCTCCGGTAGAAGAAGCCAAATAGCGTATTGTGGCATTCGTTTCTTCACCTTGGCCTCCCGTGACACAGACTCGGAGCACTGGGTTCAGTGTCCATCCCAAACCCACCTAAGGCTTCCTTCGAGCTTTCTGGGCTCTGCCATTCACACTGCATCCCAATGGACATGACCACTAACACCATCTCCTAATGCGCTCTGCCATGAGCACCATATCCTCTCTCACAGCAGAAGGAGCGATATCAGGGACCGATCGTTATTGTGCTCTGTTATAACTATTGATCCGTGTGATGGTTGCACTTAGAGAGACCACCAGAATCAGGGCCTCATTGTGTTAGGCGTTGTATGTACCCATACCCTGCTGAACTCTGCCATCAACTCCGTATCCCCTCAGACAGCAGAGGCTGGTACAGTCTCAACCAGTCACTATCCCTTGGGATAACAGGGTTAATACCATGGCCTCGGACAGACACGCTGCATCCAGGAAGGCCCCTGCTGATGATACTCAATCTGCTGGTCTCCTGAACTCTTGTTTGGCTGGTTATAGAATCGTAGGACTGGAAAGGACCTTGCGAGGTCATCTAGTCCAGTCCCCTGCACTCATGGCTGGACTAAGTATTATCTAGACCATCCCTGAGAGGTGTTTGTTCAGCCTGCTGTTAAAAATCTCCAGTGATGGAGATTCCACAACCTCCCTAGGCAATTTATTCCAGTGTTTAACCACCCTGACAGTTAGGAAGTTTTTCCTAATGTCCAACCTAAACCTCCCTTGCTGAAATTTAAGCCTGTTGCTTCTTGTCCTATCCCCAGAGGTTAAGGAGAACAATTTTTCTCTCTTCTCCTTGTAACAACTTTTTATGTACTTGAAACCTGTTATCATGTCCCCTCTGTCTTCTCTTCTCCAGACTAAACAAACCCAATGTTTTCAATCTTCCCTCACAGAGCTCATGTTTTCTAGACCTGTCATCATTTTTCTTGCTCTTCTTTGGACTTTCTCCAATTTGTTCACATCTTTCCTGAAATGTGGCGCCCAGAACTGGACACAGTTCCCCAGCTGAGGCCCAGTCAGCGCAGAGCAGAGCGGAAGAATCACGTCTCGTGTCTTGCACACAACACTCCTGCTACCACATCCCAGAATGTTTGCAGAACATAGTGCACCCTGCGCAGCAATGCCCGCACAAACCTGTGCGTTGATTCAGATCATCTGCGACTCCCCTTCCCCTCAGCACTGACCCTCGTTCATTCTGACTCCTGGCTGCTTCTGTAATCTCCTGTCTGTCCTCGGGGACGTGGGAGAGGACCAGACAGAATCGGTGACCGGGATTTGACTGTGTCGGAGGAAGTTTCTGAGCATCAGAGCCGCAGCTTAGTTTGCTGTTAGGCATGAGGACACAAAGATTGTCTTCAAATTCTGTCCGCGCCAGCCCGTCTCAGGTAGCTAAATTTAGCCCTGGAAGTGTGATTTCCAGCTGTCTCCGTCTGACTTAAGCCATGCTGTGTTTAACTGACAAGAGCACTGTTTTTTCCTTGCCGTGGAAAGATTAAAGGTGAACGTGCGCTCCGCTGAAAGGGAACTGCAACGACAGACTCATTCTGAAACTAAATCGAAGCGCTGGGATTTTTCTCCTTCCTGGCTTCTCCCCAGTTTATGGCACCATGGCCCGTGCTCTGTTCCAGCCAGGCCCAGTGATTTGATGGGAATCTTTCCAATAATTTCAAGGAGCTTTGGATCATGGCCTTGGAGAGCAGGTGTGAGCCGGAGGCAGATCAGGTCTCTTATTAGCGAATTTAGTGCCAATGAAAGATTGGTGGATGGACAGCCCTGAAAAGCCACGTCCTTGGTTTATCCACAGAACAGGGGCAGCATCAGCAGTCGTGACACATTCCCCCTCCACCCCCACGCCAATGTGCTTGGAGCCCGACCTGCAGAGACCACTTGGAAAAGGCAGAGATGGTTTCTCAGGTGTGAACTGAAGACAGTGGATTTACACCAGCTGAGGATCTGGCCCTGCAGATCTTTAATCCAATCTCTAGCTTAATTTTTGATGGTCCATTTACTGCAGTCCGGACACTCGGCAACGTAGGCGTGACCCCTCCTCTCCTTTCCTCTTCTTCTTTCGTTCCCTTCTTTTTTCTATGGATTTTTCCATGGCAGATGCTGAAAGCTCCAGTCGCAGTCTCCTACTCACTTAAAAATGAATGATGCTCTTGAGTGAGCTGGTGCAGAGATGCAGGGGCTGTGGAGTTATATTTACACAATTTGTAAATCATTCTGACAAGGCTTTTCTGCAAGATGCTGGCACCAGTTGTGCAGGGCAGCTTCGTCCCTTGTGTGGTTTGTTTTAAAGAGGCGAGAAGGGCCCTTCCTTGTGGCAGCCCAGGTTGACGCCAGCCGAGGATCAGGCCCATTGCTGTGTATGTCTCCAATCAAACAAGGTTCGCGTTGCTTTCACCAGGTCAGAGTGGCCCAGAAACAAATTTGTTTCCTGCTTTCCAAGCATTTTGCACAGGTGGAAGATACCAGCCTGGGTTTCTTCTCCTTCCTGCCACAAAGGCTAAGGGACATGCCCAACGCCACAAAAGCACAAGTGCCAAGATTAGAACTCAGAGCCCCGAGCCTCTTCCTCACTGCACTCCACCGAGCTGCCCTCCGTACATCACAGCCGCTCGGCAGGAAAGTTATGTGGGGTAAAACATGCTCGAAAAGCCTGCATCCCTAGTCAAGAAAGCACATTTGATTTTAAGCATGTGCTGAAGTCCCACGGAAGTCAATGAGACTTGAACCTGTGTCTAAGTAACTTATCTAGAGCTGCCTCTTGTGTGTCCCAGCGGCACGGTGCATGGGTCCAAAAAGGGGGCTGGTAGGCTCCTATGCAGTGAAGTGGATAAGGGTCCCTCTACACTGTACCCTAAGTCTGGGTCTGTGGAACCCAGGCCCATAGATGCCGTGTTTCCAGGGATGGCTCCGCACTTGAGTGTCCACACTGCAGTGTAAACCTGGGTTTACAATTGCTAGCCTCGGGGCTTGCAGCCGTGCTAATGTCCACACTGCACTGTGCAGCCCTTCTAACTCGGGTCTCTGGCTTGACCTGTATCCACACTGCAAAATGACAGGGCTTGGACTCGGGCTCTGACCCACCACCCAACCAGATCATAGGCCCCAGTTCCTGAGCATTTGCTGACCCGAGTCAGACTGATTTGTGTGTGGACAGAAGTGGGGCTTGGGCTCAAACCTGAGTCAGAACCCAGGCTTAGTGTGCAGTGTAGACATAACCCGAGAAACCGCAAACGGATGACAGACCAGAGGACTCCACTTTGATTGGCCTTTTCTCTGAGCTAGGAAAAAGCATCACAAGGGAGCAATGCAGCTTTGGAGGTCCAGGGATGCTCTTTACGCCCCGTATTTAAAATGACTGCCGGAAAACATGTGAACAGCAGCCGCCATCCTCGCGCACCCGGGAAAAGGGGGAACGTTCAGAGATAAAAATAAAAGCCGGGTTATTTCCTTCCACCTCCTCTCTCGATGGCTGTTCAAAATGAAGAGTGTAATTTGCTTGGCCGCCCCAGCACATCATCTTATCACCAAGGGCTGGAGCGCGTCTCCGAATGGGGAGGATTATGCAAATAGGAAATCCGCTTTGGAGAAAGTGGGCTAATCCAATATTACAGAGCAGGGCTGCGACTGAGTGGAAAAGGGAAACAAAATGAGAAAAAGAGAACGGAATGTGGGCAGGGGCGAGAACTCACCAAGGGCTAAATGCCCCCCCTGTGCAAAAAGCCAGAACTGATGCACCAGTAAAGCCCTCAAGCAATGCACAGGGCTTGTGCTGCACCCTTGGCACAGGGTGAATGTCACCCAAAGGGGGTGGATGTGGTGGAATAATGGGGAGAGAGACTTGCTTGGCCAGCTGGACTTTTTGAATACCCTAATTCCGAGCCCCGTCCACGCCCCATGCTGGGCAACGGCTGCTCCATAGCAATCCGCTGCAGAAAGGGATTTCAGCCAGCCGCTATCCCCAATGCAGGTGCTGGAGCCAGGGGCGGTTCCAGGCTCCAGCACACCAAGCACATGCCGGGGGTGGCAAGCCACAGGGGGCAGCCTGCCGGTCGTCGTGAGGGCGGCAGTCAGACTGCCTTTGGTGGCATGCTTGTGGGAGGTCTGCTGGTCCCGCGGTTTTGGCGGAAATTTGGTGGCGGGTACGTCGAAGATGCGGGACTGGTGGACCTCCCGCAGGCATGCCGCCGAATCGGCGTTACCAGCGGACCTCCCGTAGGCATGCTGCCGAAAGCCACCTGACTGCTGTGCCTGGGGCAGCAAAATACATAAAGTCACCCCTGGCTGGATCCCATTGTATCTCATTGATTGAGATGAGTCAGTATTGGGAAAGAGTCCTCAGAAAGTGGGGGCGGGGGGCTGGGGTGCTCACTGGGGGTTCTGCCTTCTGTGTGAGATTCCCCCTGCAGATGTCTGTATATTTACAGAACGGGCTATGCTGACAATGCACCTTTTTACGGCTATAACTGAGCTGAAAAATAGGTGTATTTAACACCAGGTTTAACTACATCCGCTTTTGAAGAGACACAGCTAGAGTGGTGCAAAATCTGAGCACAAATAAGCGTGAATTCGGCTGCCCAGCAATGCTGTGGGCTGTTCAATAAATGCGACTTTGCACCCCAAAGGAGGCTGCATTCCAGGGGCTGATACAGGTTTGATGTCGCTTTCAGCTTGGGATGAAAGGTGCTCCAGAAGGGCAAGACAGAGCTATGTTATGATTGAAGGCTATTCACCATGCTTTGAAATCTCTCTTAAGGTTCATACGGACTTTAGAAACCCCTCTCACACTCTAACAATGCACCGTAGATCAATGCAAATGGTCTTACACACATACACAAAAGCCAGTGACTATATATATATGAAAAAGGATGGGAAAGATCTTTGTACCAAACAGAATTATATGCTGGGTAAAGAATAGCTTAAAGGTACAGAGCCCATTATTAGTGGAGCTTTGAACAATAAGGAGGTATCAAGAAAAAAAAATCCTACAGGAAGAACTCCTATTTCATCAGAAGTCACCAGCCCAATTAGCCGTCTCTGTCCCCCGTCCCTCCTTTGCTGGCAAACATACAACTAAAGAGCTGGGCTTTCAGGCCCAGGGAAACTTTTAGTTGGCCAAGCTTCCTCTGATGAAGCCACTTCCCCCACTGTGTTTTTCATGTTCAGTCAGAAACGCTGCCAAGTGCTACCTGCGGGAGTTGGAAGGATTCAAAGATTACGCGACAGCTGCAAAGTTTCTCAAAAAGTGGGTCAGGAGATGAATTGCATCCAGATCTCCGCATCCTTCCTAGTCTTTCCTTTGTTATGAGCCATTTCACTTTGCCCTCAGCCAGTTTCCCAATAGGTGGTACCCGGTTTTAAGAGGGGGAGCTGCCCTGAATCTAAGCCACAATCAATACTGTCAACTTTCAGTCTCCAATGGGATAACAACATGCAGCTGTTAGGATAATCCCAGGGATGTATTTTCCTTGGACATTCCAGATGGGCAGAGGATTTATTTTGTTGCACAAGTATTCACTAGTGAAATCATTTTCACAAGCTTTGGTGAATATCACTCTGGGCAACATTGTAGCAATTCTACTGTGGCCTTAGTGGTAAAAATGGAAGGAGAATCTGCATTCTAAGGGGGAAAGTTAGGAATATTTTACAAACGTTCCATGGTGGGAATTTGCGATTTGCTCAGAAAAACGGTGTCATCGTCACATTGAGAAAAGGAAAGTGTGGGTGGGTAGTGCAGCAGTTTTCTGTTTGCAGAAGCTGATTTTCTGCTTTACCAAAAACTCAGTCTGGAATTTTCGTTTATGGGCGGTGAGAACCGTTTTTGGCTCCTAGTCTAGGGTGAAGCATGTTCAACAGTTGGCCAAATTACTTCTGCCTACCTAGGTCCCTTTGGAAATCCCAGAGAACGCGTTTCCCTTCCTTCTCCTCTCTACGAAAAATACTTTCCAGTACCTGTTTAAAGAACCCTATTGGTTTTGTCCCGTGTGTATTTTCTAGGACTTTTCCATAAGGGCAGGGTTTGGCAATTACTGGATACATGCAACTGCAGTCAGACCCCCAAGAACTGTAGCCTTTTCAGCTCTCAACCAAGCAGGCATGGGCTGTGTCAGTCCTTGGATGCTCCAGCGTAGGCTGTAGTTTGGTTGGCGGCACTTCTCGCTGTCCGGACTGAGCCAAGAGGAGATGGCTAGATCTGCATCTTAACCCGCTGTGGTCGTTACAGATCACAGGGTTTCAGAAGAACAGTGTAACCCCAACGTCCTGGTCGGATTCCACCTTGGAATCTGCCTACTGGAAGCCTAATCCTGTGAGGTACTGATGCAGATCTAGCCAACTCCCACTGAACTTGCTTCTGCAGATAAGACTCCAAAACCCCTCCTGCAGCATCAGCTGACATGTTCTTTGCTTCCTGTCTGAGGGTCCAACCTCGTAAACATTGTCCTGATGAATAGTAACTTGACTCACATGCATAAGTATTTGCAGGGCTGGGGCCTTCAACTGTAGCGTGGTCCTTAAAGAGCTGTGATGTTTCACCCCAGTGCTGCTTGCACCCTCCGCGGTGGAAGAAGCTGTATTTGCATGTCGTTGTAGGATGGAAGGGGCTACTGAAATATCGGTGAATCGACAGACAGCATCAAGGTTGATAGGGACCATTCCGTTCCTTTCTGTATTTTGAAGCCAGAGTGCCCGCTTGCAAATCTGTTTGCAAAGTCTGTATAATTTTCTGAACTCCGAGAGAACACAGGGATGTGCCAGCAATAGAGCTGAGATCAGAAGAAATCATTATGGCACTGTACCAAAGGCTGGTGAGACTGCAGCTGGGATATTTGGGAACCGTACTACAGAGAGGATAATGAAGAATCGGAAGAGGTGCAGAAGAGGGTAATTGGGCTGATAAAGAGTCTCCGGGGTTAGCATTACGAGGAGAGGAGAGGGTAATTAAGTTTATATTCATTAAAAAGAGGAGATTAAGATGGGACATGATTCAGCTGTAAAAAATCTGGAGAACAATTGAGAGGGTGGATGGCACGGATCTATTGCAGAAGGAAGATGGGATCAGAGACAAGAGGGAGCATGAACTGAGTCAGAGGTGGGATGGCGCGTGAAGGGAGCTCAGGGCAGCATTCTGACACCCATGGAGCGATCACATCATGAAACATGCATCTCCCCAGTGAAAACGCAGGCACCTACCATGGCAGCGGTTAACGCTAGGTACATACGGTAGGTGCTGGTGCCTAGAATTGCAGATGGGCCTCACTAGAAGCATTTCAGTCTGGAAGGAGGAAACAGGAGGCTTAGAGGATGGGACTCAGAACAACGGACTCAATAATTAAACACATAAATAAAAACAATAATTCTAGGGGCCCAGGTCTCAGGAATGACCCTACAATAACAAAGCACAAGGACTGTAGCCCAACATTCATGGGCTGGCCTAGAGAAACAAACAAACAGAAAAAGAGACTTTGCCTAGCACCTGTGAAAGACCCGACAATGCCAAGCCAGTGGGATGCAGCCAGAATTAATGGGCAGCCCTACAATAATAGATCATAGGGCGTAGCCTAGTCCTTATAAACAACACTACAATAACAATGCAGAAGATGCAATATAGCCCCCAAGAACACCCCTGCAATAATAACCCAGTGGGTGCATTGTTGTGCAGCCCTACAATGACAAACCATCGGACGTAGCTGAGACCCTACAATAACAAAACAGGGGACAGAGCACAGTATTCGTGCAATGCTGTGATAACAAACATCACCGTGCACGTGCAAAATTCTGTAGAAAATGAAGGAGTGCAACCCATTGCTTTGGAGAGACCCTACAATAACAAACCCATGGGCATGTGCAACGGAGCAGGAAAAAACATCCGTAATGAACAGATTTCAATCTCAAACTTCCAAAAATCCCTTTGCAGTCTCCCTTAATACTCAGCAATGCTAAGATTCCCTGGGCTAAGCAGATCAGTTCAGCAGCAACCTTAGCTGACCCCACAGGAGATGAGGGGGTTGGTAATGGAAAAGGCTGCGTTCTCATCACAGCGGTCTGATTTTCCATGGGACTAGCCAGGATTGGACGTTTGGGGATTTTGGCATGTGGGCAGGTGGATGCGATGGTGACACCTGATCCCTGAGGGCTGCCCCTGATCAGACCCTGGGCTGCGCAGGGTGCTAGGACGGTGCACCTACGACATTCTGACTCCCAATCCTGTGCTCTAGACACTAGGTCTTCCTCCTTCTTTAAACTGAGCTCACCCAGGCTTTGATCCTAACATCTCTCGCACACTCAGTAACATCCCCATAGACGAACAAGCCAGATGGCTCCATGCAATTTTGACCTGTGTATCTAGGAGTTTTTCCCTTTCCGCCGCCTTGTCGCTTGCCCTACAAATGTTCACGATAAAACAACAGCGACGGGACAGGGAGCATCTCACCTCCGCGTTGTTGGCCTGAATCCGGACCAGGAGGGGCACAACACGAAAGCCATTAGGAACTGATGGCTCTCTGCGGCCCCGGGTAGCATAGTTTGGTGACCTCAGCTTAGTTGCTAGCAGATTTGTGCTGCTGCATTGGTTATCACTAGGGTGACCAGACAGCAAGTGTGAAAAACCGGGATGGGGGTGGGGGGTAATTGGAGCCTATATAAGAAAAAGACCCAAAAATCAGGATGGTCCCTATAAAATCGGGACATCTGGTCACCCTAGTTATCACCCAGGGCAAACTTGGGCACCTGGATGCCATTACCCAGGCCCCCAAAATTATTTGAGGATCCTTTATTCTCCTGCAGACTGGGTTGGCGGAATTCGGCGTTGTCTCGTCGAAATCAGCTCCCAGGGACAAATCGGGATTCTGAGCACCGGCACCATGAGCACTAATTGGCCTCCTTGCTAGGAGTGTCAGCAAAGAGGCCCGGGGCTGAGTGGACGATGCGATTCTGTGGGTAGTGAGACACCCGCAGGCTGTCTGGTGCCTCAGTTGACGCTGAAAGGGAACATGGGAGCTCGGAGTTGGAGTGACACCCCTTTGACTCGGAGGCTGGGAGGGGTGAGAGCGTGTTGCAGGGAACTCTCTGTGCAGGAAACGAGTCTGCCATAGGCTTAGCTAGAGACCTTCGCTCAAGCTGTAGCAGGTCCTGCTTTTAGCTCCCCAGATCCCTGGTTCAGTGCCTGATGCTCCAGCCAAGATGGACATAGCAGGTGAGCACGGTTTAGCTCTGCCCTATAGGGGCCTGAATTTTAGACTTCAGGTGAACACATGGTGCATTCGGTGGAAGATGAATGCACACTTCTAAGGCCAAGACTTAACCGATATCCATGTAGCAAAGGCTGAGCTCCTTTGCTATTTT
The DNA here is from genome assembly GCF_016161935.1 of Mauremys reevesii. Taxonomy (NCBI): domain Eukaryota; kingdom Metazoa; phylum Chordata; order Testudines; family Geoemydidae; genus Mauremys; species Mauremys reevesii. The sequence goes on from NC_052643.1 coordinate 4,940,425, forward strand.
GAGAGGGGAAAATAAGCTGTCATCTTTCCTCTCTTGTGCCCGACCTTCCTCCATCGTCAGCCTCCCGCTGGGCGCTATTGTCTGTAGAAGGCAGCGTACGCAGCAGCACCAAAGATCTCATTCCTTTCATCAGAGCGCCTGCGGTTCCCCGTTTCAAGGCAGGAGGAGATGCTAATAAATACTGAGCCAAGACAATGCGTCTGGATCCAGAGCGTTCTGATAAATCAAAAGTTAAAGAAAAGGAAAATCAGTGCAGGTACGCTGGGGTGAAATGGTCACAGCACATCTCCGTCCATGTGACGGGAGATAAACCAACCATCAGCATGGCCCCTTGGCTCCTGCTTGCATCCATTGGCAGTGCAGCTAGAGGCTCAAAATACGCCGGGCCAGCTGGTATGAACTGATGCAGCGGGACTAGGTCAGTGACACCAGCTGAGAATTTGGCCCCAATAATGGCTGCTCCAGCTGGTAAACGGGCAGCGATCTGCCACTCTGCAGGCTGGCCGAAAATGAACGAGAGACTTGGCCTTCAAGCGAAAAGGCAGTGCCATAGAGATGCAAACTGACCGGTTAGGTGGCGTACCCAGAGGGTGGGATTTAGAAATGTTGCAACCAAACTGAGCCACGGCAGAACCAGAGGCAGAGGTGGATAAACCACAACCTAACTAATGGTAACCCAGTTGGATCTGGGAAGAGAACCGAAGAAAGGAGAGTGGCAATATAAAGGACACGGTGATTTTCCAAGGATCACCGAGAGGTGCTGGAACAATTTTACAATTCACAGCCTTTTATTACAGAGCGAAAACATGCCAACCACGCAAGAGATTTGCAGCGGTGGAAGGAAAGCCGACAACTAAGCCAGGGGCTTGCTGTTTAGAAATGAGGGGTGGGACCAGGGCTGCAGAGGTTGGCTCTCCATGCACGCTGCTCCGGAATTCAAGCTAAGATGCAGAGCTTTGTTCCAGGCCTGTCTCTGTCAATTACACAAGCATAAAAACTATTCCGAGACCAATAACTTTTTACTCGCCTTGCAGTTGGAACAATCAGACTTTTTTTTCCTTTCAGACAATGGGTCCGATTCTGGAGTTAGCATCCGTGATGCACAGCGAGCAGCTGCAATAGCTGTCAGAGGTAACAGAAACAACATCCTGCAGCATCTCTCGAAGGATCAGCTCAACCGAAAATACAAATTTCTTCAACTAGCTTTACTTCTTTGCCATTTAGATAAAACGATCCCCACCCACCACACATGTAAAATCTCCTTCTTAATTTCCCAGTAATCTAGGTCTCCTCCTGCACTACGTGTGCTGTAATAATCCTGCTCCTCCTCTCTCTCCATGCTGGACTCTCTGTCCCAAGAGCCGCTGAGTTACATGGCTGCTAAGCCTTCCCTTGTGCTCCTCTGCACCACAATCCTGCACTCAAATATCCGTCTAGCTCTTGGGGCCCCCCTTTTTTCAGCCACTCACATGTGCCTTGTGCACAAGCAAATGGGATCCTCCGACCCCGGCTTTTGCAACATTTTACTGACCGTGCAAGCAAATAAATGTCTCCCTGGCCCTGTTGCCTGAGGGACATGGTCAGCAAGAGGTGCTGGCATGAGGCAAACCTGAAGGCTCCTTTCCCTCCTCTGCTTTGGCTTCCTTCTCTGCCTGCTCAGGGATTTACCCAAAGTGCCTCAATTTGTTGGCCTATTGTACCGTGTCCATAGAAGCCAGAACACCCTTTTTTCTCTTCTCAGTGGGCTTTCCCTGGAAGCCAGGCAGCTTAAGGGCTTGAAGAAAGTGCTGCTGCAGGAAGCAGAATGTACTTGGAGCTTCCTTGCTGTTGGGCGTTGAAGATAAAGCAGATTTCTGGCCCAGTGATTTTATGTTCCAAAGGCAGCAGGAGGTGTGTGGGCGAGAGACTGGACCAGAACACAGGGCTTCAGGGTGGGATTTATCTGTCTACTCTGGGGTATTTCTGGAGTGCTTATATATCCTGGTGACGTGTGTTGTAGAGGTAAATAGAGCCCGCCTTGAATCCTGGCTGGAAGGTATTCTGGTCCCATTTCTCTTGCCCAGGCCCTTAACAGCTCAATCAAGCCTTAAAGAAACCAGCCCAGAGGCAAATTCTCAAAGCTGTGCATGCAACGCCCTCTATTCGTGCTCCTCCTTGGATAGCGAACACACCCGCTCATTTTCTCGGAGCAAGTTAGGTGGCCACTTTGGAAAACCAAACAATGACTCCTGAGCGGCTGCAGCCGTGTGGGGCCAACAGCTGAGCTGGAGGAACTGATTCATAGATTCTAGGACTGGAAGGGACCTCGAGAGGTCATCGAGTCCAGTCCCCTGCCCTCATGGCAGGACCAAATACTGTCTAGACCATCCCTGATAGACATTTATCTAACCTACTCTTAAATATCTCCAGAGATGGAGATTCCACAGCCTCCCTAGGCAGTTTATTCCAGTTTATTATGCAATTGGATGAATGACGGTGGTCCTGGGAGAAGCAGGAGCTGGGACTGCTCCTCGCACTGGACTGCAGCCTCAAGCAGCTCAGTGGAAGGAGGAGTGTGTGAAAACCAGTGATGGATCTAAACTCCCTTCAGGGAAGTTTGGTCCCAGATCCAGGTCTGAACTTGGCCACTGGCCTATTCCTCCATAAGGAGCTGACCTGAGAGCTCAGGTTCGAGTGCTCTCGATCCAAACTTCATGGCTCGGCTTCATCTCTAGCTAAACCAGAAGAATTGTCAGTAAGCGCGTTGGGTGCTTCCTCATTGTTTGCTGCAAAGTTAATAATACTTAGTCCTTTAAATTAGCTAGATCCTTGTAGTGCTTAAGTCTCAAAGCCCTCAAGTGAGCTGGGCATTACCATCCCCGTTTGACAGATAGGGACACCGAGCCAGGTTGAGTGACTTGCCCATCGCCATGTGGCAGAGTGGGGATTAGGATGCAGGCTTATGCAGCTCCTGACTGCAATGGTCTCTAAGGCTACACCCCTTCCCGCCTTCCCTTGATCTTGTACCCGACACAGGGGCCAGAAAAGGGTGATGGGAGCTGGTTAAGCCAGTATCGTGGCCCCTTTTTGCCATTGTAGGGGCACAAAAAGGTTGTATCTGGCCCCTAATATTCCCCTGAGCCTGTATCTTGTTACTGATGTAAGAAATGGAGGGAATGGCACTGTGGGGGGGGGGAGCTTTCTATCTCTCCATCGGCCATGTTTCTAAGCCATGAGGCAGCCATTTTCTCAGCTCCAATGATATTATCATCCAGGACAATAGGAAGGTGAAAGGACACAATTCTTACCATTTAAAAAAAAAATCCCCCGAGAGGTGGGCCCCAGAGGTAGCGGTGGCTGCACGTTGCCATGGAGACCTCTTCCCGGCCCTGACCGCCCCAGCGGGTGGACGTGGTGTTCATACAATAAACCCCCCCTTGAGAGATGATTTATACTCCTGCTTCACTTATCAGTGGTGGCCAGAGACGGGAGGGGGGCTGGATGGCGCTGGATGCTGCTAGCTCTGCAGTGGCCCCCTGGCTGCGTCCGCGTGATAAAGAACAGAGGGAGCTCGCCGCCTCGGGACGCAGTCATGAAAGGGCCGTTCCACGGGCAGTCGCCGAAGTCGCAGGCACATGGGCCAGAGCGACATAGGGCAAAGGATAGACCCAGCCTGCCCTTGGAACCTCTTCGCCCCATCCCCGCTTGACTGGGCCCTGCTTAAAGTGCCGGCGCGCACAACCCTGATTCGCGGTCCGTTCTTCCCTGCGCCGAGCAAAGCTGCCTGGGGCTCACACGTCCTCTATTCTGGGGCTGGTGTGGCCTGAGATGTAGGTTAAAGCCTCCTCGGGGTTGCTCTAGCTTATCTTCTGCTTCCCGTGGCACCCCTGCAGGCTGTGGAAAGCAGAGAAAAGCCACCACCCAAGGTGTTCCAGCCAGGCCCCATTCCTACCCCCCCTTCACCCACGTGTCCCTTTCACCAGGGGATGAGAGCAGAGCCAGGAGAATCAGCGCTGAAGTCTCTATAGCAGCTGAGAGACAGCGTTCTGCTACTTCCAATAGTCCCCTGCACCTTGCTCCTGGCCGGCCGCTCGCCAGGAGAAATGTGTTGCTTTCCGGGTTTGGGTACAAACTTCAGGCCTGGTTTTGCCCAACGGTCTAACCTTTTGGTGAGCCGGCCCCTGCATGGGTCTCCAGCGAGCCAACCCGGCCCACGGTGCTGCTTTGGGTAGAAACAGAGACAAGCCCAAGTTGCTTGGGGCGATGGGTTGGAGGAATGGAGACTTCAGCTTTGTGAGCTGGGTTTGGGGCCAGTCCCTTCCTTGGCTTTGAGACGATTTCCCCAGAGTTTGTTTATAGTATTCGGCTACCTATCAGCTGGGCTCTGGGCTGATGTCCCAGGGGGTGAACCCCTGTCTTCCAGAACTATCCGCACGAATCTCTACAGCTTGAGCTAAAGAACCAGGCCGGCCAGTTGTGAGCTGCCTCTAACAGACTCCAATCCTCTGTGGATTGGGCACAATGCGGGCGCCGTAACCTGCGCTGACCACTGACTTAGACGTTCACCTAGGAAATCCAGCTCTGTGCCGAGGGCCTCAGGGGTTTACATGACACGTTAGTGGTGCATAGACTTTGGATGTAAATCAGTGCCCAGGGCTCCTGTCGGGTCTCTGAACTGGGCTGCATCGTACTTAGCCTGTCAGATCTACAGTGCTTTCCACTCTTCCTCGCTGCTTTTGCCATGCCCTGTAGCGTGCAGGTGGGTGAGACAATGAATAATCCTCCAGCATCGGCTTGGCTTTAGCTTTTTCCACCTTGCGCCCACTTGCCTCGCATTCGGCCCACTGGCGGTTGGCCCTGTACATGGGCTGTGACGTTGTACGAGTGAACCGGGCCTCTGACTGAGCAGCTCTGGTTGAAAGCCACATCTGGCTCCCTTGAGTGACGTTTCTGGTGCACGGTGTCCGCAGAACCTCCCCGCCTCTGGATTCCCTGACGCTGGCACTTGGCTTGTGTCCTGCGAATGACACCATCTCCTGTGCTGCGGGACGGTCTGTTGCCAGGCAGATCAGACAGGGATTTACACGGCTACTCCTCACCGCTTGCCTTCGGGCTGAGCAGCCGTTAACCAGACTTTAAAAGGAAATGATGCAAAACAAACCTTCCTCTTAAAAGTGAAACCACCACGGTGAACCGAGCAAAGTGCGTGAACAACACGAACCGCTGGGGAGAGAGCGGGAGCGTGTGCAGCTCCAGGGAAGGGCCTTTCTCTGGGTCAAAATGATACGCTGCAGTACACAGGAGCGGGTTGGGCCTTCGAAACGCTTGGCAGGCACGAAGGGGCCATTTAAGCCGAAGTCCCCTCCCCTGCTGGTCTGAGAGGAGAGTTTGGCCTAGACGCTGATGGCACGGTGTGGCTCTTAGGTAACTAGATGAGGGGTGGGTGAGAGAGAGAGCGCGCGCATGTCAGCACAGCTGTATGGGAGCGAGCAACATCTGTTGCATGGGACGTGCTTTTGAGTGCCTCCGTTGCACTGGGCTTGCTCAAAGAGGCCATTTCCTGTGTGAGCATGTGGCTGTGCCATTCGTGGGTCCCTCCAGTGCACGGGGTCGCGCCCGCTTCCTATGCACGCCTGGCACATTGGACATTGCTGGCGGCGGCAGCGCCCGGGTGCAGTGGATGCGCTCAAGGTTTTTGTTTCCTGGAGCTCATTTCCTGCTGGCTCAGGTGCCCGAGAGGAGCATGGAGCTTGTTCACGGGGCCGATGGGGATGCGCCAGAGATGCCATCCTGGTGCAATAGTCCTATTGGAGAAAGGAACTATGTGGCTGCGCCTGCGGTTGCTTCATCCAGCGTAGATGATGCTCATGCCACTGGGACTAATTTGCTAGCAGGGGGCATCTTAGCGCCTGCAAACTTCCCCTGCAGCAAAGCAAGCTCCATAAACTGGGCTGTTACCTGCCTCACAGCAGTGTGGTTACGTTCTCCATGCCAGGAACGCCTCTTATGGAGGCAGCGTTGTCCAGTGGATAGAGCAGGACGCCTCAGCTCTTTTCCTGAGGTCGTCATTGACTCTCTGTGTAACCTTAGGGTGCGATTTTGAAGATGCGTCCACCTCATTGTGGGCGTCTCAGTTCCTTGGCTGTCGAAGTTGAGCCTCGCTGGAGTCTGATTTTCAGAGCTGAGATTGACGTCATTTGGAGATGTGGGTGTTCAGCACCTCTGAAAATCAGCCTCTGCCTCCAGTTGGGCGTCCACTATTGAGGGTCCCCAAATTAACTGACGCCTTACAAAATGTTGCCCTACTGTCTTTGTGCCTCGGTTTCCCCATCTGTAAAAATGGGAGTCATCTCTGCTTACCACAGGCTGCTGTGGGGCTGCATTACCGAATGCTTGCTCAGCGCTTTGAGATCCTTCTGTGGTTCTGCAACTCTGGTGCAAGTAATTTATTATGACAGAAGTGAGATAAGAATAAGTTGTTGGGGAAGGGAGGGAAATTTGGCTCTAAACTGAGGGATGGCTCAAGTTAGGAAGAGTCAAGGGGGTGGATCATGTATAAACCTGAACCACAGTGGGCTCCACCCTCACACATTTCAGCAATCCCGGCAGGACACTGAAAGTGGGCTGGTTGTGCTGGGTCTACTGGGGTAAGCTCCATCTGTGCCGGGCGTGATGCTGCTGGCTTAGCTTCGGGGTGGGACAAATGAAAGAGGTGCTGGGGCGCATATGATGGGGGCCAGGGCTCAAATACTTGTACGTTCATAACATACAGCAAGCCCAGAAGGGGCTGTGACCTGCCAGGCCCGGAGGTGCCGGGGCTCAGCCCTGGCACAAATTAAGCACTGTGACTATCCCAGAGTGAGCATAGCATGGCGAGGCCAGGATCCTGTATCCTTCTTCTCCATCAGCTGCCGTGAGGCTGCCAGTGGCCAATGGGAGCTGCAGAGCTGGTGCTCGGGGCTGCGCTGTCGGACTTTTAGCAGCCTAAAATCTCCCGGTTTGGCTTCAGTAGCCTCTGGGAGATAGAGCCCGACTCCAGGAGACTCCCAGCGAAACTGGGAGGGTTGGCAACCCTACGGCCCAGTCCGCCCCCAGCACTCCTGCCCAGAGCCAGCACAGCAGTAAAGCACAGTCACGCCCGCTCTACAGAGAGCGTGTGACCTGCTCCAGGCTGCCCATCCGCTCTGCTTCAAGGGAAGCAGCGGAGAGGCTAAGGGGCGACGGGCTGTCAGCGCCGTCTCTGAAGCGCGGCGTATTAGTGCCTCGGAGGGTGTGTTAGGTGTGTCTGTGCTGCCAGCGGAAGGTGCGTCTGGAACACAGGCAGGCCTGTGCTGGCGTTAATCCAGCTAGCGTGGGTAACAATAATGTTGGCATGGGCTGCCGTACGAGCTAGCAAGCCACGGGCATACCCAGGCTTCCCAGTGGGTTGGTACTCAGGCAGGTAACCCAGGCCCCCGCCTAGGGTGACCAGACAGCAAATGTGAAAAATCAGGATGTGGGTGGAGGGTAATAGGAGTCTATATTTAAAAAAAAAAAAAAAAAAAAAAACACCCAAAATCGGGACTGTCCCTATATAATCGGGACTTCTGGTCACCGATGTCTTTGTGTCTTTGCTACTATTGTTACCTGTGCCAGCTAGATTAAAGCTACCTCAGGTACGCCTACCTGTGCTGCAGTCACACCTTCACTTGCAGTGTAGACACCCCCCTTCCCTCCCATGCACTATCCAACCCTGGGCAAGTCACTTAAGCCTCAGCTTCCCACCTGGAAATCATGCTTCTTCCTTCCTCTTTTTCCTTTGCACTGCATGCTCTTTGGGGCAGGGGCCGTCTATGTGCATCCAGTGCTGGCCACCAATCTCGGCTGAGGCCTTTAAGTGCTACTGTAATAATAGCGAGGGAGAGAACTCACTAGGGGAGGGGTAGTGCTGTGTGGAGAGGGAGAGCCAAAGAGGAGGAGAAGAAAAATAAATTGTCGGAGAAGGGCCGGGGTCCTGGAATTTTGGGCATGGCCAGCAGAGGATGCTGGGAACGTGGATGGGACATGGGAATCCCGAGAGAAGGGCATCCCCACTTTTTGTCCATATTCCGACTCCTAATTTCAGCTAACCCAGAAATGCAGCCACCTCAGGAGTGGAACTCAGCAGCTGTGTAACAGTGTGCAGAACAGTAGACTAGGGAAGGAAGCGAAGGCGAACGCCAGCCTCAGTGCAGACCAGATGCACCTGGGTGAACCTCCATCGCCTTCCACAGAGCCTCACCCACGTACTGTGAGTCTGACAATGATCCACTGCGGGGGGACCTTAGATGGGGGTGATTCACCCCATGTGGAATGGGGCCGGGACGCTGGACACTGGCACCTCAGCTCTGGCAGAAATCTAGTTGGATCTTTAATTATGGCCTGTAACTTGGATATGTGTCGCCCCCAAAAGCAAGGGGGTGTCATTCCATTAGCGGAGACATGAAGATCCTGGTAACGGATGACCGGCGGAAATCTGCACACTTGACAACTCTTCCGTTTCCTAGCAACCCTGCCAAAGGTACTGCCCCCTACAGGCAGTGACAGCTCCCTGCGGCATGGGGAAGAGTGACTGTGCCAGCTACATGTGCTGTCTCTCACTCCCTCCTTTCAGCCTCGGACAAGGTCACCCCAGTACCCTCTTCTTTGCTGTTCTCTCTCAGGGGCGTGCAGGGGAGAACAGCATGTCTTTGCCAGGCACGTAGAGATGAGAAACGGAGCTGCAGTCGCAAGACAAACTTCCAAGACTTGGAGTCCGCTGGTGCAGTGTTTGTGGTGCCAGAGCGGAGTGGCAGGAGGCAACTTGCTTTCCATCGTGATCCCAAGGGCCAGCTTGTCTTCCAGCAGCCAGTGGGGCGGGAGGGGGTTATTTTCCATGCTGTGATCTCCCTGTGACTGGTTTCTCATCTAAGTGAAAGTGCGTGAGGATGCTGCCAATGCCGAGTTTAGCAATAGCGGACACGGGGCAAGCTTCCCTACACGTCCGTGCCCAGGCACCATGCAGCAGCCCCGCCGCATTCAGTCTTCTGACCCCTTGTAACTGCCACCGCACCTGATCTCCTGCCCCTAATCCCTAAACTCATGCATCACTCTGCCACTTCATCTCCGGCTGCCCTGCAGCTCCCTCTGCTGTCCTGTCTCCAGCCAATAGGAGCCGTGCTTCCCGTTCAGGCCCCTGAAAATGCTGCTGCTTCTCCCTCTGAGCTTTGGGCGAATCAATCTAGGACCTGAGCCATAGCTGGACCTGGAGACTCATTCTCAATGAGCGATGCACAGATGGGTGAAACTGGATGGGGATTTTTTGTGTGTGTCGAACGGCCCTAAGACCAGCTGCCCAATCACAATAACGTCCCTCTTCTTTGATCTGGTCCGTGTTGCCAACTGCACCTTAGCCAGCCCAGGCTTTGGTGGGCTTGTGTTCATCTCCTCGGGTACTTCAGTGGCCTCTGTTCTTCACCAGAGTATCTGAGCACCTCTCAATCATGGATGCTTATTAGTTGCGCCTGGTGAGCAGCTAAAGCACAGGGTAGTGAAAGTGCTTTTGTACGTGGGCACGCTCAGGAACATGAAGCCAAATTAAAAGGGGATTAGTTAAACCCCTGAATTCACTTTGGTGAATTAAACCAAATCAATTTAAGAGCACCTAAGTTCTGGATGGGAGCATCCACACGTGGTTTAATGTGGTTGAGCTAATCCTCTTTAAATTCACACCGTTAGCTGATTCAGATTAACTTTCCTGAGTGTCTCCATGTAGCCAAACTCTACTGATTTGCCCCAGAGCGCACACACCACCTGTGTTTGACCCAGGAATTGAACACAGATTTCCTGATCTTAATCCAGAGTCCTAACCATTAGGCAGCCCTCCCTTTCATTCAGGAACCTTTTTGCTGCTTCATCCAAGTGCTGCATGCAGCAGGAGCAGGAGCTGAGCGTGAGAGAGGTTAGTGGCATCCCTGCAAGCTAGCCTGTAATGAGTCCTGAAAGCGACAAAGCCGTCAAGCTGTTAGCTGGCTCAGGATCCCGGCTGGCTCAGAAGTTGTGCTAGAGACCTTATTAGTGTGGTCACTGGCATGCCACAGCAAGTTACGGGGATGGAGAAATTACTTTTCACAGCACTGAGAAACAAGGGGGAGGAAATAATTCAACCAAGTCTCTCTAGACACGTATCAATGGAGAGGAAGCCAGGCAGCTGGGAGCAATGAGTTTTTATGCACAGCCGGGGTTCAGACGACATTCTGGTAATCCAAGAGCATGCTGCACGGTTCAGCTGCGGTCGCATCACAGGCACGGTTCCTTGGTCGCGAGTTCTTTGCTGCGGGCAGTGTTTGTCAACCAGCCCCCTTTTGCCTTAAATAAAAAGTCGTTGGGTTCTAGGTTCGTACAGCTCCTAGCGCGATGAGGTCCCAGCCCATGACTGGGGCTCCTATGGGCTACCATGCTAAAAATAAATAATAATAGGAATAGTGGTCAGGGTGGAAAAAACAAGTTGCAGGGCTAAAGCAACCCTGGGTAGAGCTGGCTGGGTGCAGGCATGATGCCCTGCAACTCCAGGGGCTCTGACATCTGGTCCCAGTGAGAGCTGCGCAAACTTTTGGGTCCGGGGGCCACATCTGGGTATGGAAATTGTATGGCGGGCCATGAACACTCATGAAATTGGGGCTTGGGGTGCGAGCTCTGGCTCGGGGTGCGGGCTCTGGGGTGTGGCGAGAAATGAGGAGTTCAGGGTGCGGGAGGGGGCTATGGGCTGAGGCAGGAGGTTGGGATGCGGGGGTGGGGATGAGGGCTCTGGCTGAGCTGGGGTGAGGGGTTGGAGGTGCAGGAGGGCTCTCCGGGCTGAGACCGAGGGGTTCGGAGGGTGGGAGGGGGATCAGGGCTGGGGCAGGGGGTTGGGGTGCAGAAGGGGATCAGGGTGCAGGCTGTGTGTGACGCTTACCTCAAGCAGCTCCCAGAATCAGCGGCATGTCCCCTCTCCGGCTCCTACACGGAGACGTGGCCAGGGGGCTCTGTGCGCTGCCCCATCCTCAGGCGCTGCTGTGGGTAGTGTGAATGCCCTTGTAAAAATACTGTGGGATTCCTCAGCTTCAACAGAACACTGTAGAGTTCGGTCCATCGCTAGAGAATCCTACAGCGTTTTTTAACAAAGATGGTTGTTTGTACTAAGGGCGTGCATGTGTGTTGTGTGTGTGCGTGCACATGCGTGCTGTGTTGTACTCTGTGTGTACTGAATGTGTGCATAGTGTGTTCTGTATGGCGTCTCTGGGGTACGTGTGCCATTCTCTGCATACGGGTGCTTCATGTGTGACTATGAAGGTGCTAAGCTCTCTATACCGGTCCTGTATGTATGGATACATGCCTTTAGAGCTCTGTTCTGTGCTGTGTGTATGTGAGTGTATGACTGTCATTTGCTCTGGGTGCTTGTACCGTGTGTGCGTGAATGTACTGTGCTCTGTGTATACACGTGTGAATGAATGTACTATGCTGTGTGTGTGAATGTTCTGTGTGTGTGTTTGTGTACGCAGACATACGCATTACTCTGCATGTGCATTCTGTCAGCAATTTTCCATACACTTGGTAAAACACTGCACATATTTTTAAATGACCCATCACAATATTGTCAAATGGGGAATGTGTTCTGTATATTTTTTTACCACGGTGCAGTCCCCTCTCTTTCGATATAACTATGCCAAACGCGCAGCGCACTATGGGACAGCTTTCCGTCTGTATACGGAGAGCCCCGGGTCCTTGGCAGTACTGCCCCGCCGCCCCCCAACATCTGGAGGAGTCCTCTTCTCTCCGCGTGCCCTATGAGAGCAGTGGGGACTGAAGCAGAGATTAATTAAAAGGCTCATGGATTAATTAAAAGGCATCATTGGCAACCGTGCTGCTCTTTAGCTGCCTCTCACTCTGGGCTTCTCAGACTGGTCCGTGTTGGGGCAAGGCAGCCCTGCTCCAGTGAGTGAAAAGAAGCCTTTGCACAGGACAAGAGGGGATGGACAAGATGGCCTCACAGACAGGGGCGGCTCTAGACATTTCGCCGCCTCAAGCACGGCGGCATGCCGCAGGGGGCGCTCTGCCGGTCGCCGGTCCCGCGGCTCCGGTGGACCTCCCGCAGGCGTGCCTGCGGATGCTCCACCAAAGCCACGCTGGACCAGCGGACCCTCCACAGGCACACCTGCGGGAGGTCCACCGGAGCCGCCTGCCGCTCTCCCGGCGACCGGCAGAGTGCCCCCCGCGGCATGCCGCCCCAAGCACACGCTTGGCATGCTGGGGTCTGGAGCCGCCCCTGCTCGCAGATGCCACCTGCACTCCTCCCCGCAGCCTGTGACACTCAGTTCCTGCAGGGAGGGGGTTGTCTGCCACAGCCCATTAAGAGAATGAGACATTCAAATCCTGCCCGGCTCCGTCCAAGACGTCTCAAGGCGAGAAGGGATGTCGGGGAGGATCATGCCAAGAGCCATCCCCTGCCTGTTTCGGGCACTGTTGGGATCCCTTTTCCCCCAGTCCCAGAAGAGAGTGCCCTTGAGATTGAGGAGCAGAGGGCAGGAGGAGTTGGCACCAGAGAGCTCTTGGCTACAGGAGTCGTCACTGGCTGCCTTCCAGCTGACATGGTCCTGTATGCCATGGCAGGCTCAGCAACCCGCCACCCAGTCTGCAAGCAGCTTTGAGATGCCAGCACGACGTCTGACTGTGCGGGGTTGAGTGAGGGCAGCACCGTGTGCCCAGGTAGATAAAGGATCTCTGCCAGAATGAGCCCCAAAGGAATGGCCTTAGCCTGTGTATGTGGCAACTGGGCATCCAATCTTTCTCCTTCCCATTATCCCATCTACTGAGGTCAGGTCCAAATGCAAGCAGCTGCCCTCTTCATCTGTCTGAGGTGGCACTAACAGCTATTTGTTCACCATCTTCTTTGATTCAATCCCTCCATCGCTTCCTTGGCTTTCCTAGGGGTCTCTTTCCTACTTCCCTGTGCTGCCATGTCCTTCTCCAGGTCCCCTTCGTTCATCTTCTGTATGGGTCCGAACCAGCAAGGTCACGCTTCCTGGATTTCGTCAGCCCTATCATGGACTTTGACTTCCAGCCTAATGCTTCCATTTCAAAATCTCTCTCTTCACATAACTCATCATGAGGCCCTGTGGGCATGGGACCTGCCATCTCTTTATTGCACCATATGGCATTACGGGGCACACCATTGCTCTGTGTGGGTGGGCTTTCCGTCTCTGTGGCATATGCTTATCAAACGTGTACCTTGAGATGTTGTTCCAGCACTCCCCAGCCTGGCCTGCATCTCCGGTTCAAGCTCGCCTTCTTCCATGCCCAGCCACCCATCTGCTATCATCTCACTCCGTTGGTCATTTTCCCTGTGGCACCTCAACTGACCCACACGACCTCAGTCATCGTCATGTTCATTTTCATCCCGCGCCTGCTTGGCTGGTCATACCACTGCTTTGCTGTTGCGTCTAGGCCTTCCTTTGAGGATGCCCTTCTTGTTGTCATCTGCATGTAGCAGCTTCTCCTCTTTTTCCCATAGAGATACGGTTCATCAACATGATAAACAGCAACGGACTGAGGGTCAGCCCTCGATGCAATCTGACTTTCGCCTCAAGGAGGCTTGTCGTTCCAAAGCGTGGTTGGATCACTGTTTTACGTGTTCTGTACAGGGCATACGCCGGGGTTATTAAATCCTCAGACACTCCATATTTCTTCAGCACTGGGGTAAGCATCCTTCTGTCCACTCGTTCCTAGTTCGAAGCTGTCCTGGTCGTGCTCCGGCTGTTTCTCTAACCCTCGTCGAGTGATCAACGTTGGTGTCTGTGGTTCCTTGTCCTTTCCTAAAGCCCGGCTGTTTTTGCTCAAGGAGGGGTTCCCCCATTCCCCTAATCCTAGCATCAAATATGGGCCCAGTATCTTCATCCCATGCCCAACCAGGCATCCAATCTGGCTCCCATTTCAGTCAACGGGAACATGATCACTGTCTTCAGTGGGAGGAAGATTAGGTGCCTGATGTTTAGCCAAGCCCGTTGAAGCCTGGGTCCTTCTCAGCTCTGCCCCTGGTAGCTCCCTGTGCTTGCCCTGCATGGTGGGGAGAGGAGGTCGGGCCTGCTGGCAGTCTTTAGACAGAGCACTCCCCAGCTCTGCTGGTGCCTCTGCAATGCTGGCGGAGTGCTGATCAGGGCACTCAGCAGGAGCTCTGCCACTGACTCAGCCGGGGCAGGCTGTGCTGCAAATTGCTTTTCCGATCCTGAGCATCACAGAGACACCCACCAACGTCTCCGACATTCGGCTCAGTTCCCAGCCCTGCCGTATTGTCCATCAGGCCATTCGCTGTTCCAGCAAACCCTTCTCCGGGAGGCTCGAGCCACCGGCTGGCGCCCTGGAGGTTTTGACATTGGAGTAGAAAATGCAACTTTACTTGTGACATTTGCTGGCCCAGCTCTCTCGCCCTGGCCAGATCTGGGGACCAACTCATCTGTCCCACTGTGCTGCTCCATTGACTCATCTGAGCTGCCCCCACTTCCACCAGGACTGAATGTTCATCCTGAGGTCCCCGCTCCCTCTCTCACCCACTCTCCTTTGGGGAGGCCCACACTAGGTTTCGACAAGAGGCTGTTCCCCTAGTTGGACTGAATCTTCCCAGGTTCCTGCTGGGACAGTCGGAGCTGGTCCTGGTCTGGTGAGAGTTATGTAAACCTTGCAGCAAAGACTCTTCTGCCGAGTTATACCAGAGCCATGCCACTGACTTCATTGGACACTGGGGAGCTCTTTGAATCAGGGCTATATGGGGAGGTATCAGGTGACTCCTTTGGGTGTGACTCTTATTACGTCCAGTTATTTTATTGAAAGGAAGAGCTACAGAAGAATGACCCAAATCCCCCCACCCACACCCCTCATCCCACTGGAAATTCACTCCTGTGTCTACTGAGGACCAAGGAGAAGTGGAAATGTCCGCCTAGAAAACTGAGAGGATCAGGAGGTCCAGGGGAACGTGTAACTTCAGTACTGCTCAGCAAAATGTTTAATCCAAAACTTTTGTTCACCAAAAAGACGCAGGTTTGAGTTGACAGAAACAATTTGCAAATATGTGTCCATTTCTTTGAATTGTTTCAGTCCAAACCCCCCCCCAATCAAATTGTTCCATTTTGACTTTTTTGAAATAAAACATTTTAATTTTTTCCATTTGAAACAACTTTGTTTCAAAATGTATTTCAATTGGATATTTTAAAAAAAAAAGAAGTTGGAGGAAAAAACCCTGAAATTGAAACAGAACATTTAGGTTAACTTAAAACTAATTTTTTAAAAACTTTTTGGTTGGCCAAAAATTTTTTTTAAATCATTATGTCAACCCAAAACATTTTTTTAAAATTAAAAAATATAAATATTTTAACAATTTTTAAAAAATTGTTGCTGCAAGTGAATAAAAAATGTGGTTATTTGCACAGCTCTGCCTTTCAGAAGCATCAGATCAGACTGGCTACAAAGTCAATCAGCTCTCACATCTGTTGGGTCTGGAGTATGGCTCAGAAACAGCCCGTCTGTGCCATAGTCTGTACCAGCACTGCTCTTTCAAGCTGCTGCTTTGTTCACCAGAATCTCAGCTTCCATTTAAAAACAAATTAAGTCTCTAGCTGCTCTGGTTGTAATCAAAACCTCAAAAATGTGAATGGAGCACGTAACAAATGCAAGATTGAGTCTGCAGGGAGCCTGGGACAGTCACTCGGAGAGGTGTGAACTCGGCTGTTCATCGCACGCAGGGGCTGGTTAGCTTCAGTGCCCAGCGATGATCATTCTAATGGTACCAGCGTTAACTATTTCATTCCTCGTGTGAGAACGGAGAGGAAGCATCATGGATCTGCATGTCTACTGTGAGCAATGTTTCCTTTTGGTGCCAGTAGTGGGTGGCACTTGGAAGTCCAGGAAGGAGCCAGCAAAGCCTGTGGGCATAGCCAGACCCTGCCAGTGGAGCTCAGAGGAAATGCATGGTCCTGTTTGGAGCAGCTGCCCGATCTGTGAGTGGTGTCTCGTTCCAGTGACTCACATGGGCGGAGCTTATCTTTTGGGTGGGGCTTAGGAGTGTATCGCTCCTCCCTCTTTGGACTGGAGTAAAAGCCAATCAAGAGCCTCAAGGCAGGTTGCAAAACTAACAAGCCAGGGTGAGAGATTTAACTCAGCTGAACTAAGCTGCAGCTGCACAAGCTGGGAAAGGAAGAATGCTGGGTCTGGCTTCTTCCCTCTATCTCCACCTGCCAGCGTTCACCAGCAGGGGATCAGGCTTTCACCAGGATCAGAGATGGGGCCAAGCTGAAAAATTCACATTCTGGACCAAACTGGCCCGGAGTCCGAGCGGAAGCTGAGGCTTGGCTTTGCACCCATCTCTGGTTGGCATAAATGGCCATTTGCTGATCCGCTCCCCCCCAGGGGACCAGACACGGTTGCTAACTGCTCAGGGATGCAGTAGCCTTCACAAATGATCCCTTTAGTGGACGTAGCATAGGCCACCTATATCTTTCTTTCTAAATTCCTCTATCTGAGACTTCTTCAACCCTCACTTTTCTTCTTCTTCTCCTCTCTCCACTCACAGAAGATTGGCTAGAAACTCGCATCCGAACCCACCGATGGGTCTCCTAGATTGGCACCTCATAAAAGTGCCCCCTATTCTGCCAGCCCGGCTCTTGGAATGATGCCAGGGCCTGGCATCCTGGGAGACGACACGAGTATCAAACCCAGGACTCCCACGGGGCAGCAGTAACTATACGGGGACAGTGAACCAGCTCTTCTCTTCCCCCCTTCCACCCAAACTTATGGTTGCGTCAACCACGTTCATTGCTGTATCTGTCAAGGATTTAAAAACCGAAAAGAAGTGACTTGCGCAATGAAGGCTATCAATAATTTTTTTTTCCCGGGGAACTGATACGGGTGGATGATTTGATGCACTGGTAGCGGTTCTGAAAATTACACATCATTCTTCCAGCAAAGCTCGCACCTTTGACTGCTGTAATATCTATTTGACCATGCAAGTAATTTTCAGGCGTCACTTAGCAGGCAAGCGAAGCATGAACGCCAGGAGAAGGACCCAATCTGTACGGCAGCCCAATGATGAGCTGGGATGATGGAGGAGAGACAGAGTCATCTGTCGTCGCTCACTTATATTTATTGATATCTCCATTTAATTGAGAGTGGGGGAGGTGGGGAAGCAGGAGAGGAGGCGGGAGGGGCAAGAGCAGTGGTAATGATTTTAACGGCGGGATCAAACAGTCTGGGCTTGGACAAACAAATCAAATGCTCCATTTCTTTGCAAGCCACGTCTGCTGCTACCGGTGGGAGGTGAAAGAGGTTTTTTTTTTTTTTCCTGTAGCATCAGCTGCTGCAGTCGGCGAATGTGTTTCTGCTCACGGCCTCGTTATACCCAATCTGCTTTGCTCTAAAGAGTCGCTGTCGAGGTAGTTAGGCCTCCGCATGCACCTACTTTGGCAGCTGGCCCACACCAGCGCAGATGTTACCTGAAGCAGCCCAGCCATGAGTCGTCGGGGGGTGTGGGGGGGTATTTCGAATCGTTCTTAGCGAGAGCAGCATGTTTAAAGGGGCGGAGCCTGAAGAGCAGGTTTCAGCTGAACAAACTGGGCTGGAAGAGAGTTTAGCTCAGGGGCCAGATTCTGCCCAGTGGCATGATGTAACTGCAGAGCAACTCCACTGAAGCCAATGGTCTTGCTCTGGATTTACACCAGTGTCACTTAGCGGAAATTTTGGCCTCTGCGATGTTAGCTGGGCCCTTCTCTATTGCCGAAGAGGGTCAGAGGGTTCTCAGATACTATGGTGAGGAGAGCCGTGTAAGGATGGACAGACAGATTCTCTTCCATGGGCGGCGGGTATCAGAGGCTGGGGGGGAGGGGGTGTGGAAAGGGTGGGGCCTTGGGTGGAAGGGGCAGGGCTGGGGGGCGAGTTTCCCCCAGCCAGCAGTTCACGCGTGACCCATAGCCTCTTCTCCAAGGAATCCTCCCCGAGGGCCTCCACAAAGCCCTCGCTCAGCATGGGCATGAGCCAGCCGGACCGTTTGGGCCGGGGCGCTGTTCCCACACAGGCGACTCGCATGTCTCTGGTGTGACTGGATGAGCTTTCCTGGTACCTGGCCCAGGCTGGGGCTTGGCCGGGAGCGACCATTTGAGGCTCAGTGCGGACGAGACTTGGGTAATGCTAGCGGAAGGGATTTGATGGTAACGCTAGGGATGGGTCCAGTGCTTGGTACTGATGGGGTTTGGTCTCCCTTTGTCCAAGAGGTTTGCCATTCGGGGCTGTTCTTGGATACCCCATCTCTGGAGTCCCAGACAGAGGTGAATGTCCAGGGCCCCAACCTCCATATGTCTTTGCAGTCTGACCCCCAGCCTGCCCCCACTGATCCTGCCTGAGTGCAAGGTGCTGTTGTCATTGGACTAGATCCACCATTGGTGTAAGTCAGCGTAGCTCCGTTCAGCCACACTGATTTACGCCAGCTGAGGAATCCGGGCCACTCAAAGCAACCTACCTTCACTCTTCGAGCCGACCTCTGAGGCAGACTGTCGGCCTTCGCCATTGTTGCCGGACAGGGCAGCCAGATCTCCCAGCCTGCTCCCCTGCAGCGGGATGCCTAGAGCGAAGGGGGGGCATCGCGGTGGATGTCAGGGAGTGGGAGGCCGTGGATCAGAGCGGAGAAGGAGGGTGCTGGGGGTGGCACGCAGCTCTCAGTGTCTCAGTAATCAGCGCTGATGGGAGAGGTGGGGAGGCGGGGTAAAGCGTTTGACAGTTTAATGGGGGGTTGTAGGATGAGCTGTTCTTTGGAGTCCCTCTTTAAGCCGATGCTAGGAAGCAGGATGGGAAACTGATCTGATGCGGGTTTGCTCAGCTACAGTGCAGGCTGGCGCACGAGCACAGGTGTGTTCATTGGCGGGGCCTGCGGAGCACAGCAGCTGGCACCCTGGGGCACAGGTCAGATCCTATTGATTGCAGTGGGCAGGGACGCTAGGGCACAGGTCCGGCCAGCGGGGCTGAACGGCCGCAGCGAGCACGGACAGTGGTGCAGATCTGTTCCCAGCCGCTGGCGGGCACTAGCGGATCGCGTCCAGTGGGCATATGGGTGCAGCTCATTGACAGTGCTTACTGATCCTCCAGGCAGCGTTCGTTGGCAGCCTCTTCTCATCACAGCAGATGGAGACAGTGGCAAAGGACAGGTCAGCCGCTGCAGGTACATCCTGGGCTGCTCATTGCTGGCTGAGTTTCTCTGGCTGGCTGGCTGTTTCCTGGGACTCCTGGGCACAGATGGGCTTGACTCCCCGGCTATCAGTGTCCAGGCACAGGGCCCTACTGTAGCAATGTCTCTGCCTACCCAGGCCGTTCAGGCCATTTATAGCCCAGAGTCACTGGAACCAGGCATGTAGAACCGTAGCTGTCATCAGAGACAATTTCAGCCTGGCATAGTAGCAAGGAGCCCGACTGTACCAGAGACATGACAGCTGATCTCTGTTGCGATGCTTATCTTCACACAAGTGGAGATGGAATAACTCAGCTGTGGCTACGTCACTCGAGAGCTCTCCGTGCTCATGGAGATAAATGTCACGGCAGAGAGATCAGCCTCATCTTATCAAAGGCTCTTCAGCGCAGAATGCAGAGTGGTGTATTCGGAGTCAGGGTCGTGGTTGGTGGAACGTGACCGAGTTACACCCGAGACGGATTTGCTGCAGCGTGTTTGAGCCTCCTCTGCTCCCCAGCATACCACGAGGAATATGGGGCCGTGTCTGATCCTCCTCTGCTCCCCAACGTACCACTAGGAATATGGGGCCAGATCCTCAGCTGGTGTAAATGGGCATGGCGCATACACTGATTTATACCAGCTGGGATCTGGCCCATGGAGTTTCTTCTAGCAGATCCATTGCAGTGTCTTTGGTCCAGCAGTGGCCAGTGCTTGGCTCTTTATAAGAGGACAACTGTCCCTCTGTGCCCCCCCACCACCAATCAAGCCCCTGATCTTTAAGGGGGAGGTAGGAGGTGTGCTTGATTTCTGTAAAATCTCATTGTCTGGGCTTTGCGTTTTGCAAGTCCCCCCTCCCCCCAACCAGGGGTGCTTTAACCCAATTTTCTCTGGATCCCTCCCCACCAGAGTTCATGGGGCTAGAGGCGGTCTGGATGGTTCCAGTCTTAGCCTCTCTCTAGCTGAGCCCTGCCGTGGAGGGTTCTGCACCCGGGCGCTCCGTCGGGTGAGCTGGGGATTTATTCACGTGCACTCCGGGAGGAACAGGTGAACGGGCGATGGAACACAGAACGCTTTTCCCATTGCTCTTGCTGCGGAGCCGGAGCCGGCTAGGGATGCAGCCTCTGCATGGCTCTCAGGCTGGCATTTGCCATGGCTTCAGCCAGGTGCTTCGGTGGCACGGCCCTGGGGTAACCGCGGGCTGACCAATAGACGGCTCGGCTCGGGCTGGATTGTTGCTATGGGAACCGTGACAGTGAGAGTTTGCTGAGAAGCCGTCAAACTTGCTGCGTTGGGGGTGAGAGCGCAGGAGTCAGGCGGGCGTGGGGTCTTGGCTGAAGCCAGCTGGCCTGCCCTGGGGCTCCTTCAGGTTGAGCCTGCTACTCTCTTAGCTAACGGAGTGGCTTTTTTAGCTCCGGCAGTAACGGCTCATGCACGGAGATCCTTGGCGCCATCCTTGCTGCCAAGAATCCACTTGGAGGAACTATGCAAGTCCCGCAGACCTGACCACTCTAGGAAGCACGGGCATAAGGGAAAAGGATGCACAGGACCTAGAAGAAAGAGAGACTGATTAGCCCAAAGGAAAGCCGCCAGTGCAAGGAGTTCTTGCAGCCACAAGACAGATCCTCAGCCCTGGCTCCTGAGGTGGAATATGTAGCATCTCTTTCTTTTTGGCCATGCAGAACCCTTGGGTGACTGCCTCTCCTTTTGCAACAAAGGAAAAGTTCACGATGCTGGAGCTGCATCCTCCATGCTCACCCCAGCCCAGCAGGGAGCTGCATTTGTGCAAAGGCTGGGAAAGGGACCGGTCAGAGCCAACCACAGCTCATCTGGTGTGTGACAGGATGGTGGATTTTGCCACTTAAGCAGAAGTCACGGGGGATGCGTCGAAGCATGGAGCGACAAGAAACGCCGCCACAGGGTTGTGCCCAGGAGCGGCAGAACTCCGTGGAGCAGAACGGTCCATTTGATCAAAGTTCCTCAAAGCAGTGTGAGTTTTTTAACCCTACCCTGGTACTTGCTGCGGATCAGAGCCATTCCCAGCCTCCCAGGGAAAACACGGCTTAGTCTGGGTGTGCGAAAGCCAGGCAACCAGCTTAGCTGGCCATGCAGCATGGGCAGCCCAACAGGAGATGCTCCTCAGATGCCGGGGTAGATTTTGGCCTTGGCTAAGCCAGGGAGTAAGCCCCACCCCACCCCCCAAACACACGTCCCTGATGAGCTGAGTAAGACCGACGCAGGCCTGGTGGCCTGGAATGCAGCAGATGCTCAGGGCTGCAGGCAAGTGGGCAGGGATGGAGCAGACAGGGGCAGAGAGTGGGGGGAATCTCTGCTCCCCTCTACACACTGGCCAGAGTAGCTGGCCAGGTGCACGGAAGGGAGTAAGCTGTATCATTTCCAGGAAGCCTGCTGGAGTTACTCCCTGGATAGAGCAGTATATGCACCGGTCCTGGCTCAAGGTTTTGCATTAAAGGCACCATCTAGCCTGGAGTGACTAATCAGTGCATCAGCTCAGAGCGCACGTGTTGGGCGATTGTCCCGTCACCCTGCTGCACCCCTAAGCGCTGAACCCAGACGCGGCGACTCTGAAATTCCCCCCCCATGCCTGTGAAATGTAACGTGTTCCCCCCCCCCCCCCCGGTGCAATTTGCCATTTTGCTCTTTGGCAATTGTCACTTTTCCATAAAAAATAAATAAATAAAGACAAACGCACAAATGACTCCTGAGTGCGACTGCGAATTGTGTGTGGCTACTGCTTGCCATTCGCACCCGTCACCGGGCACGCAGCCCATGTAGCCTGCACAGCTACTGTGTGATGTGTACATAACACTCTAAGTGTCCTCCTCTAGTGACTGGTCAACATCAAGGGTAAGAGCCTACTACTGCTACCAGCGAGTGGAGTTACTCCTATAGCACAAGTGATAGAGGCCCATACTTTTAGTGCTGAAAGTGATGAACCCTGCTGATGACCCTTGAGGGGTCTGTTATTTGTAGACTGCTCTTTGCTCTGTCTGGCCACCTCATGCTCTGTCCAGGTATTCCATGTGGCCATGGGATGCTCCATACTCCTACCACGTGCACGGTGATCACTATACATCACTAGTGCACACTGCTACGCTGCTTGGTGCTCCGGACAGTCACTGCATGCTCTGTAATGCACCACATGCTCCTTGCAGCTGAGAATTGAGTGGCTCCTTGGTGTCTCTCCCTGTTTGTCTCCCGCCAGCCAATGCTACATTGAGCAGAGGATTCAAAGCCGCAAGCCCAGAGTGGCTTTGGACTAGTTGGGTCCTTCAGCCAAACCCCCTACAGAATGAGTTGTCAGGAGAGCTGCACGCTGTGGGGATCTCATCACTGCGGGGCTTGGGGCGTGGTTTGCTTGCCTGTCAGCATCCTGCTTTCTTAAACCCTCTCCGCTGGGATCCCGGAGATCCCGATCCACCCCTCGCAGGGGACCCAGAGGAGACACGGCGCCGGCTGTCTCTGCCAAGAGCAGACCTCCCCGACTGGCTCCCAGCATTGGTGGCGCGAGTCGGGCAGAGTGAAAGCAAAATGCCAGGTCAATGGAGAAGCGAGAGTAACCGGAGGGGAGTCAGGAGGGGATCCTGCCTCTGGCAACGCGAAGGGGCAGGAGGTTAACGGTTTCTCGGCACAGTGGAAATAATTGTTTTTTTTTTTGTCAGAAATACAATTCTCACTCCGGTTTATAAATAATGCATGGTGCAGGCTCCAGCCCCGGGCAGTCCTTAGCTCAGTTCTGATTCCTTAAATGCTTCTTTCTCTTTCTCTCTCTCTTGTTATTGGTATTATTTCAGTTGTGTGTCAGCTCCTTTGTGTGTGTGTTTTGCTCGGCTGAGGGTGTACATTAAGGAGGGCCGGAGGGGTGTCTTTTGGTGACTTGAGGGGTGTGGGCCTTGCTGTGTTCGTGCTTGGGTTGTTGAGGGATATTGTGGGAGGGATAATGGGGTGTGTGTGTGTGTGTGTGTGTTCGGTTTGTGAATATGATGGTGCTATGAGGGGCACGTGTATGTATACCTTGGGGGAGGTGTGTATTGTTGAGGCATGTCTGTGTGTGTTGTGGTTGTTAAGGCAGGAGGTTGTGAGTTGGGCATGTGCATTGTGTGTGCTGGGGTTATTTAGGGATGTTTGTGGAGGCTGCGTGTGTCTTTTTTCTGTTGGAGAACGTGTCCTGTGGGAGGCGCTTGTGCGATTTGGAATTGCTGAGGCCTGTGATGGGGTTAGTTGTGGCCTTTTTTGTGTGCGAGCTTGGGATGTGTGTGTCAAGGTGTGTGCTGGTGTTTAGAAGTGTGTGGGTGTGTGTTTTGGGATTGTTGGGGATGAGTGTGAGGGAGATCATTTGTGTGTGGCCGTGTGTGGGAGACGGGGTTATTTAGTGATGTCGGGGGCTGTCGTGTGGTGAGGAACATGTGTGCTGTGGAGGATACATGGTGGTGTGGAATTACTGAAAGATGTGCATGGGTCTTTGTGCATGCAGATTGCGACTGTGTGTGGGGGGGACGTGCGCGTGTGTGTAGGGGTTGTGGACGGTTCTGTGTGTTGGCAGATGTATACGCTGGAGGAGATGAGTCTGTGATTTGGGCCCAAGCTAATCAGTTTTCCGCCGTAATGAAACAGCCCCGTCCTGGCCTCCAGTGCTGAGCCCAACCGGAGATGCTGAAGTCCCCGAATTATCTCCTCTCCCAAAGTGAGCGAGAGGCACCTGGGCTGGCAGTGTAGGAAGCAGAAGCTCCTGAGCCTGCAGACTTTAAATATATGTCGCTTCGCTCAGAAGCTGACCCCAGGGCCCAGATAAAGGTGTACAAATCGGGCTAATCCCTGGAGATAGACTGTTTTCTATGCACCTTTTCATAGGAACTTATTAGCTGGCTGTAATCCCCCGAGGAACAGGCCATTCCGAGGTGGGGTTCATCCCACTTTGCTTTCTTCTTCTTTTTTTTTTTTTTAAGCTCCTTGTTCTCACTGACTTTGGGGAGTTGCACCGGGGAGTGAAGTGATGTTAATTGATGCTGGCCATGGGGGACCAGAGCCCAGAAGTGCATATCCACCTCCATCCAAAACCGCAGCCTCCCCACATGCACCCAACTCTGCTCTGCCACTCTTACCTGGCAGCAGGGGTAGCGGGCGGGATAGCTCAGTGGTTGGAGCATTGGCCTGCTAAACCCAGGGTTGAGAGTTCAATCCTTGAGGGGGCCATTTAGGGATTTGTGGCAAAAATCTGTCTGGGGATTGGTCCTGCTTTGAGCAGGGGGTTGGACTAGATACCTCCTGAGGTCCCTTCCAACCCTGCTATTCTGTGATACTGCCCGTGCAGTAGTAGTTCAGTCCCTGTCTGGCAGTACTTCTGTGCCTTGATCTAGATGGGCAGCATCACTTCCTGTTCCAGTCCCGTGCACCTGCTAAATGCCCCCCAGTGCAGACTGGCAGCACCCTCTGTTATCCCACACCTCACCCCTACCAGCTCTGCCCCTTTCTAATCAGCGTCCTGGCACCTTCTTGGAATCTTAGCCCAAGGGGGGAGGATTAGCTAGGCCATGGACGCTGGACTCCCCACCTGGCCATGAGAGGGGACTGCTCCCGCTCAGGATTGAGGCACACTGGCTGGGCGGTTTGGAGTAATTTACACTGCCCCTGCTGTGGCCGTTTCTACTCTGTGGGTAAGTAGGATCGACGGAGCCCAGGGAACGTGCAGGCAAGCAGCAGGCGGAAATCTGTCAGTGGATGTTTGTCGCCCTGGTCTGCAGCTCCTGCCTGCCTGCAGTCTCCCGGGCTGTCTGGCTGTGCTCTTTCACAACTGAGATCTCCAGACTCACACCCCAGGTAACCAGCCGGCCAAAGCTCCCCTCGGGACCTGCAACCCAGCATAGCTGAGAGAACAGGGTGCTGGACAGGGACTCAGGAGACTCGGCCCTATTCCCAGCTCTGCGATTGGCCTGCTGAGTGCCACTGGGCAAGTCCCTTCATCACTCTGTGCCTCGGTTTCCCCATGTAAGCCATTCCATAATAGGAATAAATTGTAAGCGCCTCCAGCCAGGGGCCATTTTGCACATGCAGGGCCTAGCATAATGGGGGCACAGCCTGAGGTTCTACCGCAGTACAACGGCCTATTCATACGACAAGCAGCCCTTTCGCTGCGATCTGGGACGGCAAAGGTCACTGTCTGAGCCTGTCTTTGAGGAAAGCATTTGCAAAGTCCTTTATTAATGTGAGTGAGGCCCCAAACCCGTTACCCCTAGAGCTAATGGCAGGGCCGCTCTGGTTTTAATATGGAATTCAGAAGAGAGTCTAATCAGCTCAGTGAAATCCTCCCTGGAAAGGAATACGTCCAGCACGAGCTCTGGAGTGCGCGCCCGGCCTCTGCTAGTGGGATAGCGAGTGCGTTCCGAGATGGAATGGTGTGTAATAGAGGAATGTAATTTAAACAGCTCGAGCAAAACACGCAAGCTGTTTTCGCTCCCTGCCACTATTCCGCTTTGTAGCAGCCGCGGGATTGGGCCGTAAGTGGGATATCAAGTTTATTGCAGCTATTTCCAACCAGTAATTGGCTTTGTGGAACACAAAGAGAGAGAGAGAGGTGAGTGGCTTTGGAAGGCAGCTGCTGGGAGAACGTGAGGCTAGTGGTGTTTTGTTCTATTTGTTTGCACAGGCCAAGTGAAAATCACCGTCCCGTTTGCTCGTTGCACCGACAGACCTAAGTACGTTTACCACGCTTCAGTTCTCCAACTTCAAACGCGGCGTCGGGAGGGAGCCTGGAAAGAATCAATAAGACGATTTGGGCAAAGCCCAGCCTGCATGGAAACAAGCAACAGAGGCACTATATATGGAGGCCACGAAAAAAGAGATGCTTAAGTAGAGTCCTGCTGGGATTGTGGGCGTGGTACAGTGGCGGTGGGTGGGGAGGAAAGTTCCAACACAGCAGCCTGCTGCCGCCGAGCCGCGAGGATGTGGCTTTTACTGGTTCACTGCAGCACAGTGCGTATGCAGCAATATACTGCAGGGAGGCAGTGCAGTCGGAGGATGCAAATTACATTCCGCAGCAGCAGCGCAGTGCTGCATGCTGCAATACACTGCAGTGCAGTCGGAGGATGCAAATTACATTCTGCAGCAGCAGCGCAGTGCTGCATGCGGCAATACACTGCAGTGCAGTCGGAGGATGCAAGTCATACTGATCGGCACTTGACTGTAGGCAGATGGTGGATTAGGAGTATATAGATTATATTGACTTGTTGCAGTGCATTTGTAGCTGCGGCTCCCTGCATCAGGGAGAAGATCGTGTACTGACCATGCATGTATTGAGTATTTGCTGCAGGCTACCGCCGTATACAGTGGAGCTCCTGTGTTGGGGTTCACACACTGGGGACTCACCGCCGCTGCAGCGTTGCAGCCTGGAAATGGTGGCCGGAGGATGCAGAATATACTGATTGGCCTGTCATGCGAATCACACAGGAGGTCAAGGGCCAGCTCCGGCTCTTAGACTGGTGTTTGCTTTCATTGTCATATCCTGCATGACACCGTTCTGCTTGGAGAGTTCTCCAAAGGGAGATGAGCTGCAAAATCGGATGTAGCTCCGCAAGCAGTGCTGTAGATCCCGGTGAACGGGAGATGCTGCAAGCTGCGTTCTTCCCAGCGGCCGGCAGTGCCTCAAAACACCTCATTACGTATGGGCACCAGGGGATCAGGGCTCCAGTGCTGTTGCCGCAACTGGCATTTCCTCCTCCTCTTCCCAGTGTAACTAGGGGAGACGGCAACAGGAGATTTAGCTCCCATATCCCATCCCTCTGTCCTCACTCCCGTATCCAATACAGCAGGGGAGGAGGAGGAAGATACTTGTCCTGCTCCCGTACCATGTGGCCCAGTGCTAGGAGAGAAGATAGAGCCACCTGTGGATGATACCAACTGGGATCACGATCGGTGCTGCACAGAGTCCTGCGGTTTGGGAAGCCGGGCTTCCGGCAGGCCTCGTTGGGGGGTGCGGGGCCCCCCTCCTGCCCTCTGTGAGTTTTGCTGAATTTGGCATTCACCGGAACCCCAAGAAGTAGCCCGGCCTAGTGAGTGGGACGCTGACGGAGGAGTCGAGAGACCTGGCTTCTATTCCTGGCTGCGGGTGACGTTGGGCGAGTCGTTTCGCATCCCGCCCTTCATCCGTCATATCTATTTAGATTGTCAGCACCCAGTGGGACTCGCAGCGGCTCTGGGGCCATCGACAGCACACACGTGGCCAAAGTTTGCTTGCCGGAAGGGGCAAGCGAGTGTATTAACGGCAAAGGATACCACGGCCTCGTTCGGCAAACCAGATTCACGTTTACTACAACCAGGCCTCTCCAAGCTGTGAGCATGCCCAGTGAGGTGGGGGTTGGCAGGGCGAGGCCACCGGAAGAACCAACAGCTGCTCTGACGTCTAAAGAGGGAAACCAAGCGTCCAGGCGCGAGGGAAGGTGCCCAGGATTCGGCGCTAGCTTCCCGATCCTCCCCCCGGCGCGCAGTGTGACGTGCTGGAAAATCCAATGTTCCACCCGTTAATTGCACAACAATGGGCAGCTAAAGCCATGGTAGAAACACTGCCAGCTCCCTTCTTGGCAAATACAACTGTATTAGGGGAGAAAAAACAAGAGGAGAGTTCACTGCTGGCTGTGGGAGAGGTACTCAGCGCTCTGGCTGTACCTTCGCAGGGCTGGAGAGGGCGTCGGGTGTTCTCGTGCTTCATTCGGACTATATATTGCTCAATAGCACCTAGAGGCTTTAGCTGGGGATAGGCGCCAAATGTTGTGCTAGGTGCTGTACAAACACAGGGTAAGACAGCCCCAGCCCCAAAGAGCTTCCCAAGGAGCCAAGAGGTGGGAGAAGGGAGGATAATTACCCCCATTGTACAGATGGGGGGACTGAGAGACTCAGGCCCAGGGCCACACAAGCTATTTAGACTCCTAAGTTTCAGTACGATCAATAGAAGTTCGCTGCCTCAATAGCTTTGCGGATCTGGACCTAAGGGACTAGCCCAGGGTCACCCAGGGAGCCTGTGGCAGAGCTGGGAATTGTATCGAGATCTGCTCTAACCGAGAGCATTACCCGCAGGCTCAGAGTGGTGACTGCCGGCTGAGTGGCGGGAGGCTCCAGTGGGTGCTTGGGCGCCTAGGTTGTGAGACTGCGATTCACCTCTGAATTCCTGCACTGTGCGCTGGAGGTGGCCAGCAGGGATGATCTTGCAGCATTGTATCTACAAGAAATCCTGCCCGAAGCTGACCCCTGAGGCACATTCAGAAGAGAACCCAAGGCAGGGAGCCCGAGCCTGGCTCGCGGGACTGGCGCCAGCAGGCTGAATGTCGCTGTGTGGACGTTCCCGGTTGCAGCGTCTCAGAGCCTGGCTCGCGGGACTGGCGCCAGCAGGCTGAATGTCGCTGTGTGGACGTTCCGGTTGCAGCGTCTCAGAGCCTGGCTCGCGGGACTGGCGCCAGCAGGCTGAATGTCGCTGTGTGGACGTTCCCGGTTGCAGCGTCTCAGAGCCTGGCTCGCGGGACTGGCGCCAGCAGGCTGAATGTCGCTGTGTGGACGTTCCCGGTTGCAGCGTCTCAGAGCCTGGCTCGCGGGACTGGCGCCAGCAGGCTGAATGTCGCTGTGTGGACGTTCCCGGTTGCAGCGTCTCAGAGCCTGGCTCGCGGGACTGGCGCCAGCAGGCTGAATGTCGCTGTGTGGACGCGTTCCCGGTTGCAGCGTCTCAGAGCCTGGCTCGCGGGACTGGCGCCAGCAGGCTGAATGTCGCTGTGTGGACGTTCCCGGTTGCAGCGTCTCAGAGCCTGGCTCGCGGGACTGGCGCCAGCAGGCTGAATGTCGCTGTGTGGACGTTCCCGGTTGCAGTGTCTCAGAGCCTGGCTCGTGGGACTGGTGCCAGCAGGCTGAATGTTGCTGTGTGGACGTTCCCGGTTGCAGCGTCTCAGAGCCTGGCTCCAGCCCGAGCAGGAACATCTGCCTGGGCCCGAGTTGGCTGACCTGGGCTCTGAGACTCACTGCCCTGAGTCCCTTCCTCTCGGCTTCCCCAAGGAGACAAGCCGACGGTCCCCCACCCCCCGGGAGTCTGTAGCAGAGGCAGGAATTGAGCCCGGGTCACCTGAGTCCCAGCCCAGCTAACTGTCTAGGTGTAAATCGACCCCCCCCCCCTTGGGTGTTTGTTACCCGCAGTCCTTCTCATGACGAGCTTTGCATATGTTGTAACCCGGAGCCAGAGCTGGGCTGGAAACTGCCCCTGCTCCCCCCATCTGAGCTGCCCCACACTTCGGGAAAGCCCGGAGCCGGCACTGCACTTCTGGGGCTACAGGGAGTTATGGGGAGAGTATTTCCAGCCCAGTTCTCCCCCACACCAGGCATTGCTGGGCGTTGCTGTGAGTGTGGGTGACACCCCTTTCCTTGGGAGGGGGCTCTGGGGAGCGCAGGGGCAACGCTGGCGGGGTTCCCAGCATTGGGCTTGACAGAAATAAAGGGGGCAAATATCCAGACACAAGGGTTTCAACTGTAACGATGCAGAGCCTGCCGGCTACCCCCCCTCCCCTCTCCTCCCACCCCCAGCCTGCCGGCTACCCACGCTCCCTTCGCCTCCCCTCTTCTCCCACCCCCAGCCTGCCGGTTATCTGCCCGCAGCCCGTCTGCTACCCCCCCCTCCACTCCACTCCACTCCACTCCACTCCCCTCCCACCCCCAGCCCGCCGGCTAGTCACCTGCCAGCCCCAGCCTACCTGCTACCCACCCTCCCAGCCCCTCCCTTCCCCTGCTATCCCCTGCCCACTTGCTATGCACCCTCCCATGCCCAGCCAGCCCCCAGCCCGCCGGCTCTCTGCCCTCCCCTCTCTAGCCAGCTCCCAGCCCTATGAGGCTTCCAGCCTGCTGCCCCCTCACTCTTCAGCCTCTGGCTCTCTCCTAGGTCTGCCCCACATCAGCCTCACCTAACTCCTCCTCCTCCTCCTCCTCTTCACTCCTCTCCCACTTCACGCATGTCTTCTCCTATTTTATTACTGTGACCATCCCACCCAACCTCACTCCACCCCACCTGAAGACGTTAGGGCCGTGTAGGATTGTCTGGTTTGGGCTGGGCTGGGCTTGCAGCTTTGCCAACTTGTAAAATTGCACAAGTCCCGAATTCTCTTGGGGGTCCCGTGAAGCGTGCGTAGAGGAGCTGTACGTCACTGACCGCTCTGCACTCTGCATTGTCTGTTCCTTTAGGAATAGCAATACAGAATTAATTCCAGCCTCCGTTGCCTTGGCATGATGGAGCCCTCTACTGGCAGCTGGACAGGCTAGGTAACCCTGTGCCCTCCACTGCCAGCCTAGATCGGTTGCCCGCAGCTGAGCCTGGGTGAAGGGACAGTCTCCACGATGGCGCCGACTGGCTTGTTATGGTGCGTAAGCACGTGGCTAATTCTCAGCACATGGGTAGTTCCACTGAAGTCCAGGCCGCATTCTCCTGGGACTCACCTGTGGAAATCAATGGGACTATCCGTGTGCTGGTGCTTAAGTCGCTTGCTGAATCGGCGCATGGAAGCCCTGATCCAGAGCTCCCGGAAACCAAGTGGAAAGTTTCCCATTAATGTTAACAGGCCTCCATGATGTCACTAGAGGACTCTGAGACATGCACATCCCAACAGGGGAAGGGTAAAAGGGGCGGGCTGGGGGTGGATTTATGCCTGAAATAAGGCCTGCAGATACGCGCATGTGCAGACACTGGTTTATCTCTGGTTTCAGAGTAGCAGCCGTGTTAGTCTGTATCCGCAAAATAATCCCAATGACTTGAAACCCCACAGTGATACTCAACGAAAGAGCTGCCACTAGCTTCCTGACTGTAAAACTTTCTCTTTATCGCTGGTCCAGAGCAGGTTCATTGGCTTGGTCCAAAAAAAAATAAAAAATGGGCAGGGTAAATGGCATGTATCCTTGAAAACTTCCCCTCCTACCCCAAAGAGCCGGAGATTTATGGCTTGGATAATTCTTTTTGCAGTTCTTTATCTTGTGTATGTGTGAGTATGTATTTTCTTTGTAATAAAAGCCTCAGCCTAGGCAAATAAATTTGAAGAGACAGTTTTACTGACAGCTTTTTTCCTCCTCTGTGTAATAAAAAAAAAATGGAGTGAAATTTGAGATAGGAATGGTAGTGCAGGCTGCATTTTTAAGAGCAAGATAAAGGAGCCGTACCTGGCAGGAGGAGAAAGGCAGATGCAAGCGGAAAGCCCAATGTGCAAGTGCCTTCCTGCATTGCTTTTTCCTCTTCTAAGCCTCTTCTCTGCCCCGAGCCCAAACACGGTGCACAGTGTAAAACGAAGAGGGGCTGTGTTGTTGATGGATGGAATTCACAGCCGCAGGATTTTGACTCAGCAAGCTGCAGCTGAAGTTAAAACCAAACCAAAAAGCAGGACATGGATAATTTTTAGGATGAACTTGAAATGTTTTATGAGCATTTAGTACCCAACCCTATAAGATAAGGATAATCAAATCTCAGGCTTCAGGGCACAGTCGATTGCCTGTAGGGGTCAGGAAGGACGTATCCCCTCCGCTATAGCAATTGGGATTGCTAGCTGCATTATGGGAGATAGATGGGGCTGCCTTCTTCTGAAGCACCCAGGCATGTGCTTGGGCAGAGTCTAAAATGGAATATTACTGCCGCTCTTCTGCCCATTGATCATAAGCATTATCGGTGCATTTATTGACATCCAGAGCATCCTGATCACCTCCTAGCCTCTTCCTCAAATTCCCAACAAGCGTCTCCCTGTGGTTTTAGTCTGTTGCTGCCGTGGTGTAGCAATCCCTTTGCTCTCATGTCTGTAAACTCCTTGTCTGGCGGTCTAGTCATTGCTCCTGCCATTAGGGGCACCGTCGCTTTCGACCCTGATCATTTTTATTCTCCCATCTGAGCTGTGGGCTGGGAGAACAATCACAGGAAAGGGCTGGGAGCCTGGTGTGGGGCAGAGCTGTGTGAATAACTGATTGCTTTGTTCTGAAAAATCAAAACCAAAGATTCGTTTGGGGTTGATCCCCCCCCACAAAATTGTTTTGGAATTTTCAGTGAACCAAAAAGTTGTGGGGTGGGGAGGCGGGAGATTTCATGTCAAAAGAAATGTTTCATTTGACCTAAAACAAAATGTTTCCTTTCATTTTTGAGCTTTTTTTCCTCTCTCTCTCCCCTCTCCCTACTGAAAAGAAATGTTCCGAACTGAATTTTTTCAGGGGGGAGGTTCTGACAAACAATTTGACACAAATCTGCAAAATGTGTTGGTTGAACTAAATCTGCATTTTTGGTGTGTGTGGGGGGGCGGGGAGTTCCAGCCAAAATAGGCTGCCCAGCTCCCGCATTGGACTCTAAATCAACCTGAGCCACTGTCAATCCACTCCAGGAAGTCCTAACCCTCACTGCAAGGCAAACGCTGCCCGGCATCTGAGCTGAATTACAGACCGCAGACCTGCTGCTGTTTGCTATGCAGCCTTTGCACAATTAAGAGAGAAACATATTTGCGATGCAGGCAAAGCCCTTGCTGCAAAATGCCTTGAGGCAGCCTAGCCGGACTCCCAACACTGCTCTGTGGCAGTAGCTTTGTATTGATAATGTCGTTCTCTGTAATGTACATGGCTGACTCCTTCTCCCGTGTATTTGCAAAGTGCTGCTCCTGGATTTTATTGGCTCCGTTTGTGCAAGCAGTTCCCATATACGTCGCTGAATGACTCTGAAATAGCTTCAAGGTGCCAGGAGCGCTTTATTCCCTTAGCACGTTTACTCCTTTGTTTTAAATAGATACGAGCCCGACATGCACAATTTGGATCCTGATCTTGAACAGCGCAGCATCCGGGAGCTGCATGGTGATTTGGCCTGTTTCAGAGATGAACACCTGTTGTGAAGTTCATATCGGGGCTATGGATGCCAAATGGATCGGACCCGAAGCTGGATTCCTGATATTCACAAAGTGTTTGGATCTCGGGTCCTAATTTTCAGATGAGCTCGGTGAGAAATACAAGCTCTAAGGGGAAATGGAAGAGCTAGTGGAAACTTTAGTGTAATTTTAAAGTCTTGCAGTGGACACCCATTAGTGCATCTTACTGAGATGTACAGAAAGGAGCCACATACGAGACAGACCCGCTTTGTGGTTAAAGGACATAGATCCACCTTTTATTCACAGCAGCATTGGGTTCTTGCACCACAAATCTCTCCTTGCCCGTGGAGAGCTAGGGTCCCCATTGCTTGCTGAGCCACAGGACACATGGACTCTCTCTCCCCTACATTTCATCCTTGCCCCTTCCCTCTCCTAACACAAGAACTAGGGGTCACCATATGAAATGAACAGGCAGCAGGTTTAAGACAAACAAAAGGAGATATTTCTTCACACAATGCACAGACAACCTGTGGAACTCTTTGCCAGAGGATGTTGTGAAGACCAAGACTATAACAGGGTTAAAAAAGAACTAGATAAATTCATGCTATTAGCCAAGATGGGCAGGGAGGGTGTCCCTAGCGTCTGTTTGCCAGAGGCTGGGAATGGGCAAAAGGGGATGGATCACGTGATGATTCCCTGCTCTGTTCATTCCCTCTGGGGCACCTGGCACTGGCCACTGTCGGATGACAGGACACTGGGCTGGATGGAGTATTGGTGTGACCCAGTACGGCCGTTCTTACGTTCTCATCGCAGCCGGTGATGTAGGTGGGGTGACAGCCAGTGGGGGCAGTGGCTACAAGGTGAAGAGAAAATCAGGGAGCTCCTTTGTGGTACCCCTCACTCAGGGTAGCATTTTGACCCAGGGCTGCTACTCAAGAGGCATCATCTCCGTCCACACGCAGCCAGGTCCCTTGCAGAGTGTTCAGGGTTCAATTTTTATCAGGAAGCTGCTGAGACAAGCAGTAAAATGCAGCCACAGGGCGGGCTAAGTCATTTCAGTGGCTCTAAGGCGTGTGCTCTTGAGAAGGCTTTGAAAGCCCTGGCCTGTTTCTTACGGCACCAGCACGGCGCAGGCGAGCTCCTGCACCCTCCGGCAGTCTGCAGGAATCGCAGCCCCACTGCCAGACCTCAAAAGCCAACTGTGGGAATAGTGGATCAAAGTTTCTTTCTTTTATCTTATCCTTTCCGCTGGATTATTTTTTGTTCTCTCTCTCTCTCCCATTTACTTTTTTTAAAATTTTGTGCTAATTTGTTTTTGAACAGCCTTAACCACAAAAAGTGTGTGTGTGTGTGTGTGTGTGTGTGTGTGTGTTGGGGGGGGCGTTATAAATCTGGAAGCTTTACAGAGAATGGAGTGGGGTGGGGGGAACGGAGATGACAGGGCAACTTAATCCCCACCTGCCTTATACAATAAGATTCCTTTAACGAGAAAATCAGACCAGCTAGCTGGAGATAGGAGTCAGAGAAAATGAAGCCAGAGAAAAGGCCCCTGCTCTTGTGATGGGATAGCAGGGAGCTTTGCAGAGATAACAGCCTAGCAGATGAGAGTGGGGCATTTTTTTTTTAATCATTTGTGGGGAAAGGAAATAAAAAATTAAAAGTGAACAGAAAAGATGAAGGGGGGGAGACACCTTCAAGATTTTCACCTTTCCTGTCTTCTAGCTAAGGTCCTTATCTAGCTCCTATGGCAAGAGCATCTGAGCCCCTCACAATCTCTAACAGAGTCAGTGTCCCAGCACCCTTGGGTGGCAGAGAAGTGCAGTTATGCCCATACTATGGTGGGCTACTGAGGCCCAGAGAGACTTACCTACAGTCACTCAGGGAGTCTGTGGCTGTGCTGGCAATTGGACTTAGGTATCCTAAAAGTGAGGCTACTACGCTAACCATTGGACCGTCCTTCCTTCTCTGGGAGGAGCTGGGCATTGGGTAGGGCTCAGTAATGGTGGTCTACGGTTTCGGGGGTTGTGTGAGGAGGTAGATTAGTTTGTGTTACGTTTCTGTTCTTGCTAGGTGATTCCATTGGATCTTGGGGTAAGTGACGTGTCTGTCTGTCTGAGGGCACCTGGAGCATTGGATGGGTGCTCTTCTATTGTGATAAACAATTACTGGAGACAGGTCCGGTACCAAACTCCTGGATCTAAACACCCTCAAACTCGGGTCTCTGTCACTGTAACAGGTTGGCCAGCAACTTCTGGATTGGAACCCCTCTAAACTTGGCAGGAGAGTGTGGGTTTGCTGGCTGCTGTGCTTTACTATCAGCGAGGGACGCAGAGGCAGCATGGGGCGGATGGCGTGGGGCTCGCGAGCTATGGGAACTCGCCCCTGGTTGTCTATTTTCTATGTAACTCTCACTGACCAACCGAGGTCACTTCCATTCATTGTGAAGGAGGAAGCTCCAGGTCTGTCTTCACCACCTGGGAAAAGCCCATGGCCCCATGCAGAGCGGTGTGCTGGGGAAACCTCTGTTTTTGTGATGCAGGGATTTGAGCTAGATTGGTCTCTTTGTCCCCAGAGGGATCATGATTAACAAATAAAAAAGCCACCCCTACTTTAGCCTGAAAGCTTGTGCATCAAACGTAGAGACGGAGCCAAATGGGGACGCCAGATCTGAACCCTTCATAAACTCTGAGGGAGTTTGGCTCTGACCTCGGTAGCTTGGACCCATCTCTGAATCAAATGTAAGATGTACGATGCTGCTGCTCTGTCTGCCCATTTAGGGCAAGCCCAGCTATCAAATTCTTATACACGTGTGTGTCCCCTTGGCAGGTAACAGATGGTGGTACCATCAAACAGAAGATCTTCACCTTTGATGCCATGTTCTCCACCAACTACTCGCACATGGAGAATTATCGCAAGAGAGAGGACTTGGTGTACCAGTCAACAGTGCGGTAAGCCATTCCACCTCCACTGAAGAGGGTGCTCTGAACTTCCCTAAGTTATATGAGAGAGCAATTTCAGGGGAGTCTACTGGGTTAAAACATTTGGGGGCGGGGGGAGATTGTGTGTCTTCATCCTGGTCTGAACTGTGCAAACCTACCATGAGGCAAAGCATGCACAGACCACTCATTTTTGGGACAAGTGCGACATATATATTGTACTCTCTGTGATGTATGTACTTTCTTGGCCCAGGGCTGATACTGATACAGACAGCTAACGTCCAGCGAGTGTAGGCTATAATCCAGAGGTGTGGAACAGGAAATAGCTGAATCATTTCCAGAAATAGGTCCGAACTGCTGCCTTCGGACTGAGATCTGGAGAGAGAGGCCTCCAAAGTCTAGGGGGGTTCAGAACCCTAATTCCACCCCAGACAACCTAACAGAGACCCAGCACCCCCTAAATATTGATGCAATACCTGACGCACATTCAGTAGAAGTACCAGAAGTGGGCATTGTCCCAGATACTCAGTACTTGGGTCTAAGTGATTGTCAGAGGTGGGGGCAGGAAGGAATTTTCCCCTAGGTCAGATTGGCAAGAACCATGGGGTCTTTTTGCCTTCCTCTGCAGTGTGGGGTGTGGGTCACTTGCTCAGATCATCTGAGCGTATCTCACTTCATAGAATATCAGGGTTGGAAGGGACCTCAGGAGGTATCTAGTCCAACCCCCTGCTCAAAGCAGGACCAATCCCCAATCAATGCTCCATCATTGCAGGGACCTCAGGCACTGGTGCACCTCGGTCCCTCCTGTTCTCTGCCTGTGGCACACAATTGTTGAGTCTCCTGAGGGCTGCATACTTTGGTCTCATTCTGGTTGTGGGGCGTGAGGTGGGGGTGGCTGGGTGGTGATGGCCTGTGATATGCTAGAGGTCAGACGAGAGGCTCTGGTGTGGTCCCTTCTGGCCTTCAGCTCTATGACTCTGGCCTAGATTCACAAAAGTATTTACATATCTAAACCCCAGACTTACGCACCTATGTCCAGGCTTAGGCACCTAAGTGCCGGGTTTAGGCTCCCACTGCAATTCACAAAACGACCACCAAACCCTGTAGGCTCAGAAATTCACTCAGCGCCTGTGTGTTTGCAGTAAAAGTTCCCTCGGTGCCACTGTTTCTGCCTCTGACCACGTGCACCGCTGCCGCCTTCTAGGCGCCTATCTCCTGGCTTAGCGCCAGAGCAATTTGCACGCCAGGGAAGACAGGCCTAACTCACATGCAAGGTTCTGGGGCCCAATCGGGCAGCTGGGCTGAGGAGACAGGCAAGATCCTGACGGGCAGCAACCTCATCCACGTTGATGCAACCTCCGTGATCGCCCGTGGGCCTCGCCTCTTCCTCACTGGGACAGGTGCCAGGAATCTAGCACTCTCTCCCCCACCCCCCGAAAGATGAACTCTGAGCCCCGCTGCATCTGTGGTGACTCCCAGTGAAATTCTGCCCGCTGCAGAAAGCGGTGGGCTCTGGAGCATTCCAGGTACCATTTCAGAGCCCGAAGGAAGGCATCCAGGCCTGGTCTGGATGCACCTAGGCTTCAACTCCATATTTTGAGGTGTGCAGGGCCATAGATGAACACTTGGACAATTTAATGGGTGGGGCCCCCATATACAGTTGTGGGCTTCCCATAGGTCTAGAGTCAGCCACGGTCTGGATCACCCTGAGGCAGCAGAGGGCCCTCCAGTACCTAAGAGGCCTCGGAGACTGGGATCAAGGTTACATAAAACATTCCTGTGTCTGTCTGAAGTCTGAGATGGGCCATTCCATTCTCCAGCAAAGTTCCGTTCTGTTTGTTGCGTGTCCCCAAGGCCATGACCTCAGTGTGAACTCCACCCTCTGAGGCCCGGGGTGGAATCTCATGAGTTTGTGTTGGCCTCCTGGGGCCCGATTCTTCACTGCCCAGCCCCTTGCACGGTCACTTACAGCAGTGCCCCGGGGCTGGAATGTTACTGGGTCTGAACGGTAGCATTCTGCACTCAGGCGGCCCTGGTGCCGGGAATTGGAGGCTCATATCCAGGGGATCTCCTCTCTGGAGCCCATGTCGAGCATGTTAATGTCTCCAAGGACTGCAACTGAAATCAGGACGCTCAGTCACTCTGACCTTTTCTGTGCCCGTTCCACTGTCATCGCCTGGAGAACCCTTAAGGAAGAGGCATACTGGAAGCGCAAAGCATGGCCAACGAGCCAACCATGCGTTGTAAATCATGATGTTCATCCTCATGACAAAGACTGTGATGAGCGGGAGCGAGAATGTCACCTGTTCTCTACCCCCTTGCCAGTTCCGTTGTGGCACCTCCCATCTTTCTCTGCATTGTCTCTCCTGACCCAGTTCTGAGTATCTGCCGATCTTTGCAAAGGCTGATTGGAAACGTGGATGCTAGGACTTTGTCTCACGACAGCTGAAAGTCTGCGAGGCTGCTTTTTAGCGAAACGAGAGCAGCTGCTTTTGAGGGACATGTCAAATGTTGGTACATTGGTTCTTTCCTACCTGCGCTCATCCAAAGAGCAGGGGGGAGGGAGGCGTTGGAGAGGAAGAAAGCTTTTAAACTAAAATTAAGAGAAGGGAGAGGGGGGAGGAAGCCAACAACCCAACCATTATATGAAGAGGAATCAAGTTGGAGGCAAGGGCTGCTGGTGCTTTTGCTAGACTGGCGGCAGGACGTCAGGGATAAGAACGCCACATTTACATATAAATGAAGATATTTACAAATTAATGCATTTCAAGCAAGAGAAAAATCCCGGCATCACAGCTGTCAACGCTTCATCTCCTCTTGCAGTGGGAGAGGGAGAGAACGAGGCGAGGAAGATTACCAGAACGCATGACAGCAGGAACGGTGCAATTTTCAGAGGCAAGATGTGGGGGAGAACGGTGCGTACTCTGATAGCTTCTCCCTGCCCGTAGCCCTTTGGGGCAGGAAACCCAGGGCCATTTAAAGGCGGAAAAAGCATCCAGTATAGCCTGAGCATCTCCCTGGAAATTAGCAATGGCTTGAGGAGCTTGGTACCCTAACCACCTGTAATGTAGATAGAATCCCCATCCTTCCTGCATAAAATTGTCCAAAGAGCTCCGCCTGATTGTTTCTCCTTTGCCTGTTTGTCCTGTATTTTCAGGTAGCCTTTTGTGTCCGGAGCTGCTGCGTGACTTAGTTATGATGACCTAGGCTAGATCCTCAGGGGCTGTCAATTGGCATAGCTCCATGGGCTTCCAGGGACAGCTGGTTGAACATGCTCAAAAGCACCTACGTGATTTAAGAGTCATGCCAGGTTTACATGACAAGATTTTGTTGGCATAGCTGTGTTGGTCAGGGGTGTAAAAAGCTCACCCCCGCCCCTAGCTGACAAGCTATGCTGGCAAAAACCAAACAGCGTATCTGCAGCTATGCCAGCAGAAGAGGGCTTCTGTTGGTGTTCCTGTGCCAGCAGAAAAGCTCCTGTTGACATCAGCTGCGTCTACACTAGGGTCCTCCACCAGCGCAGCTATACCAGCAAGGCGTTTGTACTGTCGACAAGGCCCAAGTCCCATTTTGAAAAGTGGCACAGGCACTTAGGAGCCTAAAAGACTCATTAAAAGTCAATGGGACTTAGTGCTCCTAAGTCACTTAGGTGCTTTTGGAAATTTTGCCCAGAATCTGTGTCAATGCCTAGAGAGCGGTAACTGTGATCAGGGCTACGTGCCACATGTACAGTCCCTGATCTGAAGAGCTTTCAGGCTAAACAGACGAGATAGACAGGGAATAGGAGGGGGAAACTGAGGCAGGAAGTGACTTGCTCCAGGTCAGTGGCAGGTCAGGGATAGAACCCTGGGCATTCTGAGTCCAGGCCAGGACCCTACCCACTAGGCCATGCTGCCTTGTCAAACCATTTTTAAATTAGTCACAGATAATTATTTTAATTACTCATTGTAGCATGAGACGCCCTGTTTTGTCTCCATCCCAAAATGCACCGGTGCCTTTTTTCCTAAGCCAGGGCAGCTACGTGGTAACCGATCCCTATTCATAACTCACCCCACATAGACCTGAATCATTTGGTCGGCCTGACCTGTCCCTTCGATTCTCACAAACGTTCTTCCGTTGATAAGGTGACTGCTGAATTGCTCACAGTACTGTACTTTCAATGTGATCCCATTAGGGCTTTATATAGCACTAGGGACGCTGCGGCCATGTGGCTGATAGATTCTCTCCCGTCTCCCCCCACCCCACCGCTCGTGCACGCACGCTCGCACACTCAGCAGTTAGTGTTCCAGATAATGTTTCTGCACAGGGAAGGTACCGTGCGACAGACTGTTGACAATTAAAGCCTCTTGCTCAGCAGTTTGTTAGGACCCTAGCAGCCATTCCCCGGAGAGAGCGGCACCTGCACGGGCCTCACCGTTTAAAAAGAGCTTTGCTTTTCGATTTGTACTGCTCCGTCCTTGCTGGAGAATGGAAGTGCTTTTTCCAGGAGGGAGAGGAAAGTGTTGGGAGGCCAGGCCAGGCCACCTAATTGCCTGCTGAATGGAAACAAAATCCCCTAAATTCGCCTGCTCTGGTTACATCAATTTCACATCAATTCCCCAAATACTGAAAAGAAATTATTTCTTCCTAATGCGCCTCTTTCTTTTTGGCGTCCTTTTTCTCTCTCTCGTTTGGCCCCCTTTCCAGCCGCCTGCACTTAGGATGGAAGAATCCCATGCACTGCTACAGACTAGGGACCGAATGGCTGGGCAGCAGTTCTGCAGAAAAGGACCTAGGGGTTACGGGTGGGAAAAGCTGAATAGTCAACAGTGTGGCATTTTGGGTTGTATAACTAGGCATTTCCAGCAGATCGAGGACGTGATCATTCCCCTCTTCAGCACTGGTGAGGCCCTCATCTCTGGAGTACTGTGTCAGTTTTGGGCCCCCACACTACAAGAAGGATAATGGAGGAGAGAGAGAGCGGAGGCGCAAAAAAAAAAAAAGGCTGGAGGGGCACAGCACATGACTGAGAGAGGAGGAGGGAACTGGGATTGTTTAGTCTGGACATTAGGAAAAACTTTTTCACTAGGGGGGTGTGGAACTATGATTCTATGATTTTACTTCTTCCTCGTTTCTTTCTTTCTCTCCCTCCGCCTCTTTATATCTCCCCTTTAGCAGCCAACCTTTTCACTACGCTGTCTCCTCTTTCTTTCTTTCTTTTCTTTTTCTCCTGCATCCCTTGCCCTTTCTTGTTCACTCCTTGCTGAGAGTCATTTTCTTTGTAACACACTCATAAAAGGAGAGAGGAGCCGCTAATTAATTACCTCTCGCTTGTTTCCCTATTTTTAAAGCCTGGCCTTGGACTCCTAATCAGACACTATTGTGTTTTTCAGCTCTGCTTGATTTTTGTGCGCAGTGTCCTCTTCCAGGGGATTGTGGGAAATATAGACAAAATCCTGGGGCTCTGGAGCTGCTCCTTCCGCTCTGCCTTCGCCTGAGCGCGGGGGCTCTGGTCTGTCCATGCCATTAGTGTCCTTCGCCTGCAGGCCAGGACCCCCCTAGTTAAGCTGTTCTGGGGGTGCACTCTGATGTAGGGCCCTTCCAAGTTCCAGCCTGGCGGATGGTAGGCACCAGGATGTCCTCCGCCTCTGTGATGAAGTGGGAATGTTCTTGCTGTGTTATGTGAATGCTGAGTGGGGAGTATTGACCTGGGAAGGTTGCAGGGGAGTTTGGGATGGCCGGCATTGGGGAAGGGAGCATACCTGAGACCCCAGGAGGGGGGTTGCAGGCCAGGTGACACCTCTGCCCGGAAACTGGACAAAGGATACAAAGGCTGGGGGAGGAGCTAGGGGGAGGCTGAGTGAGAGGCTGGAGGGAGTTTCAGTTTGGAGCTGGCTGGGAAAGAGAGGGGTGACCCGACCAACAGGGCTGTGGCCTCCCTGAGGCCCCCAGATGGACCTAACTAAAGGGGGTCCTGTTGTCTGTACCAGCAAGACCTGTTCTGGACTGTGTTCCTGTCGTCTAAATAAACCTCTGTTTTACTGGCTGGCTCAGAATCAAAATCGCAGGAAGCCGGGGGTGCAGGGCCTTGACTCCCCCACACTCCGTGGCAGCCTCCACCTCCCCCCATGGGCTCCAGGCTCAGCTGCAGCCTTGACATTTGGAATCTTTTCCTGTCCAAGGCTCCATGTGTGACCACCACCGTCCTGGCCCGCACCAGGGATCTGCAGAGCTAACCCCGTGAGTCTC
The DNA here is from genome assembly GCF_016161935.1 of Mauremys reevesii. Taxonomy (NCBI): domain Eukaryota; kingdom Metazoa; phylum Chordata; order Testudines; family Geoemydidae; genus Mauremys; species Mauremys reevesii. The sequence continues at coordinate 4,982,655 of NC_052643.1, forward strand.
TGTAGCTTGAGCTGAAGAATCTGTAGCGGGGCTGGCGCAGACTCCCATCCTGTGTGGATCAGGCACGGATTAGGACACACAACACGCTCACTAATGAGTTGCGAGCTGTCTCTGGACAAGCCACTGCGTGTGTAACGGCCACCGCTACAGAGGGAACCAAGGACCACCGGAGCGAGGAGCGTGCAGCCGTCGCTTGAGCTAAAGAGCCGGGCTCCTTTCCTGCAGCTGTAACAGACTCGTGTCCCTGGTTACTGGGCCCAAAGGGGGATGCACTGACCAGGGGGATGCACTGGCAGCACAGACTCCTGGCAAGCAGCCCCATTCTCGCACTGGCCTGTCTGCAGGTGACTCGCCTTGCAAAGCAGCGTTGCTGGGGTTGACTCAGCTGTCGCGTCCCAATAATGCGTTGAGCTCCAAATGCAAAGCCCTTGAGACTCAATAGGTGAGACTGAGCTTCCCTGCGCCTGTCGGCACTGCACCCCTATCTGACTAAACTCCCCGAGTCCTGTCCCAGCATGAACGGGGCTCGGTGGGAAACCTGGGATGGATTCTCTGGGAACCCTGGTTCTTTAAAAGCTGGTGGCGTCTAGGGTGACCAGATGTCCCGATTGTATAGGGACAGTCCCGATTCTGGGGGCTTTTTCTTATATAGGCTCCTATTACTCTCCACCTCCTGTCCTGATTTTTTTTACAGTTGCTATCTGGCCACCCTAGTGGGGTCATTACCCGGATCACTGTTCTCCTTCCCAGTCAGGCAGGAGCTGCCAGGAGCAAAGGCTTCTGGGTACATAGGAGCATACATGGAAGGGGGAAGTAAAAGGAGTATGCCCGGATTTCCAGTCCTAAAAAAAAATCCCTCCTGTGATATCAAATATAGCTTGCCTGGAGCAGGCGTCCATATCTCATACACCGAACAGAGCTGGGCTGGATGGCGGGGGGGTGGGAAAACCTGGACACTCTGCCTAGTGGTGCTGGTCATTCAGAGAGGGGGGAGGGGGAGGTGAACTTTGCCAAACTGTTTGGGCTCCAGCTAGACTCCACTCAATGCAGCTGTGATGAGCCCTGGATCTAATTACCTGATCGTTAACAACAAGAGGGCTCAGTCTTGTCCTTGGAGGCTGTGTCCATCCCATAATTTGGGGATGGAGCTGCGGGAGGTGAATTTACCTAAACTATTGTCAAAAATAGACTGAGGAAACGAGGCCAAAAATAAATAAATTAATTAAATTAAATAAAGGCAGAAAAGCTCAACTTTGCTTCTCTTCTGAGCAAGAAATCACTTCGAGGCCTGTCACCTTTATTACTAATTACACGCTTGCTTTATGGCCAGCGTTATAAAAACAAAACCAGGGCCTGAAAAATGTCAGGGGGAGACTTAAATTAAGTTTAAAAAGGCCAGGATAAAGTATTTAGTTTTGCAATATTTCTTAAAATTAGAATTGGCTAAACGTATTTCAACTCTTGTTTTCTGCATGCTAGGTAATAAAACACTCCTGTATCCTCAGGAATGTATTGTTGCTTCCCCAAGGGTGACTGCTGCTGGTTACTTAAACATGTGATTTTATTTGCGTGTCTGTGGGGCGGGGGGGTGTAGACAAGGTGGATGAGGTAATATTTTTTATTGGACCAACTTCTTAAGGTCAGGAGACAACCTTTCGAGCTACACAGAGCTCTTCTCCAGGTCTGGGAAAGGTACTCAGAGTATCACAACAGATTGTTTAGCATGAGTAATTAGCACATATTCCAAGGGACCATTCAGGGTGAAGTGGCCCATTAACACTCCTGCAGTCGTAGGACAAGAAGGGGGGGTTAGTGGGTTACAGATTATCCTAATAATCCATAAATCCAGTGTCTTGATTAAGACCATGATTTTGAGTGTTATGAGCCTCCCGGGCTCGTCTTTTGGAGGTGCTGTGGAGGTTCCCATTGAGGACGAGGACTGAGAGGTCAGATATTGAGTGATTGTTTTGTGAAGAGTGTTCGCCCCAAAGTGATACAGTGTTTTTGTCTTATCATTTTCCTGTGTGAGTTTGTTTGAGAGCGTAGTGATTGTCTGGTTTCATCCACATAGTTGTTGTTGGGGCATTGAGGTCTCTGGATAAGATACTCCACATGTTGTGATAGGCATGTGTCCATGTGATAGCCATGGAGCTTCAAAGGTGTGTTGTGGGGGGAGTTATCTCAGCAATGGAGATATGCCTGCAGGTTTAGCATCTGGTGTTCCAGCAGGGTCTGGTGCCACTTTGAGTTGGTGTGTCCTAGTCTGTGGGGAGTTTGCTTCCAATGATGAGGTTGGGGGGTTGTTTGAAGGCCAGAAGAGGGGGTTCAGGAAAGATTGCTTTCAGGATCTGGTCCCCGTTGAGTTTGGGTTGTAATTATTCAATGATACTCCAGAGGGGCTCCAGTGTGGAGTGGTAGGTGACAACGAGGGGTGTGTGGTCTGTGGGGTTTCTTTCTACATTGAAGCGGGTTCTGTCAGGGTCTTCGGGTGGCCCATTCTACAATGTGACACACTTCTCTGGTGGAGTGTCCTTGTTTGGTGAATAAAAGATATTCTCTCCTTCACCTTGTTTCTGTAATATCCTGGGACCAACTCAGCTACAACACCACTGCAGACAACAATGGAACATGTCTGCGGATGCATTCTTGTGCATCTGTGCTCATATGCAGAGCTGTGTTCATGTGTGTGGGCCCGTTTGTGTGGGCATTCTTGGGTGCATTGCTCGCACATGTATGTGTGAGCACCCATGTTGGTAGGGGTGCTTTTGTGAGCGCACCCACACACACACATGGGCATTCTTGTGTGAATGCAGGCACGTGTGTGTGCCCATGCATGTATTCGTGTGCACACACGTGTGCATACACACATGCCTTGTTTTCAGCTAGCTGCCCGGGGACCTGGCTAATACCCAGAAGCAGGTGTGCTGGAAGAGGGTGCTGCCTGGGGGCTAAACCTGAATGTAGAGAAAGGAGTTGGCAGAATGAGAGGCACTCGGGGAGCTCCCTTTGGGACTGGCCTCAGTTTCTTGTTAGTTGTAACGTGCTTGGGACTAGATCGCCCCTTGGGTTGCTTCTCCCCAGCATGTCCGGGGGGTGCCAACCATCCCACAGCCGTGCTCCTTCTCCCTGCTCTGGTGGATTCACTATGCTAAAGGAAGGGGAAGCTGGGAGAGGAATGGTCTCTGGAGCAGAGCAGAGAAGCTCAGCTTTGTTCACAAGGCAGGTCGACGGCCCCTGGCCACAGCTCAGCCCTCAGAATGTTGCAGGGCCAGGCCCAGTGGCTGGGAACGTCTGCACAGCAGCCGCGATTCCAGCCCACCGGACGGAGTGGCAGCAGTGCCCGAGGACTGGGGCAGCTTCGGGTTTGTTTTTCCCAACCCATTCCTTGGGCTTTAAGTGGGACCTGAAAATCCCAGTGCTCAGCACAGGACTATTGGACGGTGTTCAGCATACACTGGTCGGGAGGGACGACCGCAGCTTGCTTGGGTTGCCTGGCTGGCAAAGAGGCCAGTGAAAGACTCTTCACTGTGGAGGAGGCTGGGTGAGGCTCTCAAGGAAGGAATAGGGTTAAGGTTAGATCTGCACTGCACTAGAGGCTGGCTGAGGGTCTGGAGTGGGTAGGGATCTATGTTAAAGAGCAAAAAGTATGCTAGTTCGGCCACCTCACCCAGGGGCGTGCCCCAGTCTGTATTCCCCTGTTTCCTGGATAGGGTGACCAGATGTCCCAATTTTATAGGGACAGTCCCGATTTTGGGGTCTTTTTCTTATATAGCCTATTACCCCCCCACCCCCACCCTCTGTCCCGATTTTTCACATTTACTGACTGATCACCCTAGTCCTGGATGCACAGTGCCAGATGCAAGCACTCCTCTACCTGGATCGCCTCCCACTTAAATACACTTACCACTGGCATTGACGAGCCGGCCAAGCAGGAATTTTAATGGAGCACATGGGCAGAGCCAGCTCCAGGCACCAGCGGAGCAAGCTGGTGCTTGGGGCAGCCAAGGGGAGGGGGTGTCACGTCCAGACCTTCAGTGGCAATTCGGCAGCGGGTCCCTCGCGATCGCAGCTTTTTTTTTCGCAGCTTGGGGCGGCAAAACCCTGGAGCCGGCCCTGCGCATGGGTCCCTGCCGGCAATACATTATGCCCAGCCCATGTGGCAGCAGTGAAGTGGTTAATATACCATGACAACTCCAGCATCACCCTGGTTAATGTGGAAGCTGTGATCTCAAAAGAAATGCACCAAGAAATCTGTTTTTTCCTCCCATAGTTTAGGATTTTGGTTTCCTGAGTAGTGTGTGTTCTGCTCATCTGCTGGTTTGATTGCTGTAGAATTTTCTGACATGACTAATTATTGTTTTGAGAGTGTTTTTGAGGCTTTACTAATTGATTACACATTCCCTGACTTGACAGATTTTTTTTTTCCTGAATGCAAATGGGGTTTGGTTACCAAACCATTGTCTTTTTACTTTGCTCTATATTTAGTCCCTGTTTTACACAGCGATACAGGATAGAGAGAACCAGCGGGAGCTAGCCATTAAAGCAGAATGCCTGGGTTTTGTCCTGACTCTGCCACGGACTTGCTGTGTTGTCTGGGACAAATTGCTTACGTCCACATTTTCAGACCAATTCAGATTGAAAATAAGGCATGTATTTTTAACAGTGAGGCTGATTAACCCTTGGGATAGCTTACCAAGAGGTGCGGTGGGGTTTCCATCGCTGGCAGTGTGTAAATCAAGAGCAGAGGTTTTTCCAAAAGATCTGCTCTAGTTCAAACAGGTATTGATTCCAGGAAGTCCTATGGTCTGTGTTATACAGGTCGGACTAAGATGATCAGCGGGGTTCCTTCTGGCTTTAGGATCTATGAAAGCAAAGCCGCTAAAGTTAGGCACAAATCTATATTTAGCCACCTCGGAAAGTGACGTGAAATTGATGCTGCGATAGGAGAGGCAGAGGCCCAGCGGCTCGGAAGTTATCTTGGAGTGGTGAACTGATCTGTGCGGAACTGAAGGAGTTGCAAAAATGCACTGAATTATCCTGTACAAAACAGGCCGTGAGATGTTCCAGTCCAGGGCACGTTGCAGCTCAGAGACATCTGGGGGCAGTGGATTCTGGCCAGTGCATCAGAGTTTGGAGGAAGAAGGGAAATGGCAGAGAGCAGTGACAGGCCAGGAGAGCTTTCTGAAATGCCTCACTAATTCTCCGTCTCCCATGTGGGCCTATTTTGCTAGGGGTGAGCACACAAATCCCCATCCCCAACCATCTATCCCTTCCTACCTAGGAAAATAGGAGATGCCAGCTAAGAGCTGCTTCTGGCAGTGACTGTCATGCCATCCTCTTAGCTAGCGGAGTAAAGCTTTATCATGGGCACTGCAGGAGGAAGATTCCTGCTCATCCCAGCGTGTGCTCTCAGCTCATGCCCTCAAGCATAACTTCTCCTTCTATCGTAGTCTTTCAGGTACAGAGAGAGCCTGGGTGTTTCCCAAGCTGCCAGTTACAGAAAGGTATTTAAAAGCTTAGCCCGGGGGCGCCCGGGGCTAATTATACACTCTGGGCAGGGAACCCTCTTCACGGCCACACGCGTTTCTCACGCAATGAAACAGGGTCCCTCATGGCTGAGATGCAGGCCATTTACCAAGCAGGCTGGGATGCTTTCAGCATCGTGACGACAGTGGAACCAATGGCCAAGAATCATAGAATCTCAGGGTTGGAAGGGACCCCAAGAGGTCATCTAACCCAACCCCCTGCTCAAAGCAGGACCAATCCCCTGAGAAGAGGAGGGACGGAAAAACCAAAGAGAAGGGATGGAAAGTGCCTAGCACAGGCAGTTTTCATACTGGGGTCCTCTCTTGAACCCCACGCCCTGCATTTCCTCTAGACTGACATGCTGTCTCTCCAGTGACTCCTCCTGGCCCATCCACACCAGCTCCCATCCAGAACTGGAACCACTGCAGCGCAAGGCTCCCTTCCTGCGCCCCCCTCCGCCGAGCCACAGCCAGCGGAAAGCAAAGGAGTGAATTCAAGTCCCCATTGCTGCCCATATTACATAGAAATACAAATTCCCCAGCTCCAGAGCTGTCAACGCTGCATCTCTCTCCACCAGAAGAAACTTCACTTGGCAATCTCTCTCGCCTGCTCTCTGTGTATATTGTAGAACTAATAGACTTTGCAGCCAGAAAATTCACTGGCTCAATACTAAGCACTTAAAAGCATCCGTAATTGTCAGCATGGCTTGTGCAAATTGTCTGAATTACCGTGGAACAGAGGTTGTTTGTGGTAAAACTAGTTTCACGCATTTGCCTTTTTCAGAGGCAAACAGCAACATTCCTCCGTCACAGTGAAATATTACCAGTTTTCGTAGGGTGTTAAAGAGCCCATTTTCTGAATCACCGCCCCCCCTAAAAACCTGGATCCTTCGGCTGCGTGACAATTTTGGCAGGATCATTTGTCGGCCCGGCTCGAATGGAACACAGGAGTGCAAGGTTCCTGTATGGTGGTTATTATTTATATGGTGCCTGCCCTGTGCTAGGTCCCTGCGCTGAGAAGCTTGTCAGGCTCAATAGACGAGGTACAGAAGAAGGATGGAGCATAGAATATATCCAAAGCCTTGTGGGGCGCGTGGCACAATAGATCTAAATGATGCAGCGGGGTCCTGTGATTTATGCGACAGAGCTGCGCTGAATTCTGCAGCAAGTTTAGGTTTCGCAGCAAATGGCAACTGGTGGGGAGACGAGAATTCTGCATGGCACAAGAGCTGTGCCCATGGGGAAGGGGCCTGCAATACAGAGCTCAGAAGCCCGGCTGGAGTGGCTCCATGCTTTAATGTCTTAGGAGCTGTGCAGCGGAGAAAGGTGCCAGCCATGCAGAACTCTTAAGCCCTGCAGGGATAAACTCTTAAGTTCTGTGTGGCAGGGGGATGCACCAGCTATGCTGCATGGCCCAGCGAAGCCCCAAAGCCCCCTGGCACAGCTGTTGTGCGGTTTAGGAGCTACGCTACCATCTCCTCCTGACAGCCTCCACACAAATAGTTTTTTAGCCTCTTTTGCCACCCTTACAGAAGTCTGCTCTTTGCAACCCACGCTCCCCCTGCCATAGTGCCCCCACCCCCGCAGAGCTCCCCCAGTGGCCGGTGGACAAGCTACGCTCGCAGGAGAAATAGTCACTTGTTTGGATTCATTCGGCCAAAGCAGAGATTTATGCTGCATCTTCACAAAAAAGGTAAACTAAACAGCCCATAATCGCATTATGCACAGACCTGCGGCTGCAACGGCATGCAAATGACTAAGCCGTGGCGCTCGGTACGTGCTTTGTTCGTTCCGTGGGTGTCTGTGTGACTGATGTTGCGTTTTTTTTTCAGGCGGGTTGTTTTGCAGGGTCCTGACGCCCTGTGAGTTTGCAAAGCCCGTACTGTGTTTACATCTGTTCTAAGGAAAGAACAAGCCAGCCTCAAATTAGAAAAGCTAATCACATTTTTGGTCCACGTTTTCCCTGCCTGTGTTGATGTTCAGGAGGGCATGGGGGCTCCGTAGTGTACTTCCGACACGCGCAGTTGTTAATACGTCAGTGACGTGGCTTGAAATGAACGGCCACCAATCAGGTTGCTCCATCTGCCGTACTCCCCCCCCACTGCACCCCCACCCCGATTCCCTTTAATAAGATGATGGTCTCTAGACCTGTTTGCAGTGGCTCTGCAATGGGGCACGCTTCCTGGTTGATGATGCAAATGCCATTTGCAGCTGACTGATGTTATATTGGATTCTGAGCTCTTTGGGGCAGGGACCCTGGACTAGATTCTCTCCTGGTACAAGCTCAATCAGCATAGGACAGGGGGAAGCCTCGGCCCCAGTAGCTGGTCTAAGCTTAGCTCACTCTCCAACATCCCTCCTATGCCGGGAGGGTTCGACGCTTCCAGCACAAGACCCAGCTGCAGCCAATATGGGCCTTGCCCTCCGATAGTGGAATCCTCTGCTGACCGCTTGCAGCCAGATTACGGCCCCTTTGCATCACCAGCATTAGTGATCTTGTCCAGCATCTAGCAACAATGGGGCCTTGATCCTGCCTGAGGACGGGAAGGCGCTGACATCGTATACACAAATCCTAAACACAGCGGCAGTCACGTTACCGAACGGCGGTGCAACGCATAGCGAATGCTGCCACGGCGATGGTACGTCAGTCAGGCAAAAGGCCAAATGTAACCATTTTAACGACAGCCATGCTAGCGCTGGTTTGGCGGTCTGATTCTAACGCCCGACAGTGGTAGCAGATAGCCATGGTTTCCAACAGCCATATGCACCGTCGGACAAGCCCGTAGAAACTGAGTTTAGTATGCCCCAAATAGACATTAAAGCTTTACCCCACTGGGCTGCGATGTTCCTGTGAGCTAGCTGCCTTCTGCACCCCAGAGCAGGCTCCAATATAGAGAGCTGCACGGGGCAGGCGTGGAACTGTCAAAGCCTTGGTATGGTACACACGAAGGCTGCTTAGCCAGAGGAGACTGCCAAGGCTCTGAAGGAAGGTTTCTAAACCCCTTGCACCGGCGGTTAAAGATAAAAACGGCAGACGCGCAGTAGCCCGGGGCAGCTGCTCTGACTCCATCTGTGTTCCTTCATGCTGCCGCTCTGTTTTCTCAAATTGTAGTGTGATCAGAGGCGGTGGCAGCAGCAGCAGCAGCAGGTGACTTCTGAAGATGGGTAGAGCGAACCTGCAGGATTCAGGATCTGAGTGCGAGCGAGATCTGGGGGGGCAATTCGGTATGTGACTACGCAGAGCTGACTGGTTTCTTAGGATGACCCTGGGGCACTTTGGGTTGCTTACTTTCAGTCCGGAGCTGGGAGAGGGTGGGTGGGAGAGGCAGGGGGGACAGAGAACAAGATCTAGATAGGGCCAGAAGTGGAAGCTGAGGTGCTATCAAAGCCACTGACTCCGCCAGGGACCTCTTGTAACGTGCCAAGCCTCCGACTGGCTTCGCGCAGCCGCCATTTTCTTTTTTAATCAGCTTCTCTGAGAAATGTTCCCTCCTTTCTCCTCTGAAGGTGGAATTCCTCCTCAGATTATACTGGTCGGAGGCCCAGCTTGGACAATAGTCATTTCAGAACCAATGATAGGTCTGAAGCCTGATCTCTTGTGACCCTGGTGAGCTAGACACAGGAAGGGGGAAATAGATTCCTAGCTTTCAGGCGGGATGCACAGATTTTGCCTCTTGCCCGGGAAGGTCCAGAGATACTGCATTGTAAACTGTGACATTTTGATCACTAAAAACCACTATTTTAATTAATTTTTGCGGGGTTGCTATAATGTCCTATTGCCTCTGAGGTCTCTGCTGAGGCAGCCTGACTTTACAACTGCAGGAGCGCACTGAGGGACCATAAAAGGCAGGAGTCTCCCTGGCCTTGCATCCTGGCCTTGTCTGTAGAGGGGTCGGATGCGATGGGTAGCCACAGCCTGCTGACAGTTTTAAACACGCCTCTCCTTGTCCTCATGAGAGGCAGTCTCGTGTTTAACAGGTGCTGGTTAAAAACAGCCAGTCAGCACGCTTTCTAACACGATGCGGTTTGCCGGTACAGACAAGCCACTTGCGGAGTCGTTTGCCCCAGTGCAAAGCGGATGTAGGAGCCGGCTGGGCTGATCTGGTAGCGTTTCACAGCCACATTGCATAGGTGGGCGGAAGAAGAGGCGGAAAATGTGTACAAACTCTCAACAGCCTCGCTAAAGAAGTTTTCTCACTGAAACGAGAGGCATCTCCGGGATGCAGGATATCGTAACAGTTCTAGTGGTGCTCCTCTGGGCATTGTCTGTGTAGCCAGGCCCAGATCTGTATTCTAGAGAAGCCACTTGCTTAACAGAAAGACTGGCTCAGAAACGGGGCAGAACGGTTAGTTAGAAGGAGTATTGTTACCATAGTCTAGGAGCCTCAGTCATGACCCTGTACCCCATTGTGCTGGGTGTTGTACAAACACAGGACAAAAGGACATTCCCTGGGTGCTCTGGCCTCTGGGTCAGTATTAGAGCTGAGCAAATCATTAGGGCTGGTCGGAATTGTCCATCTCATGGAAGATTACGCAATTTTGAATCTTTTTTTTCTGTTTCGAAATTGAATGAAAGCAAAAAAACAATTTGAAATGTCCTAGAAAACAAAATGGAAAAAAATCATTTGGGGTTGATTGAACTGTTTTATTTCGATGTCAACATTTAAAAAAATTAAATATGTAGAATATTAAAATATATTTTGAAAAGAAATGGTTCAGAATAAGAAATCAAAATGTTCTGTTCCAGAAGATGTTAACGTGGACAATTTTAAGCTTATCAAAATGCTTTTTCTTCATTTTTTCCCAATTTTTTTTAATTGACACATTTCCCTGAAGTGTTTCACGTTCGACCAATCAGCATTTTCCAATGGAAAAACTCTTTGTCTGAAAATTCCAACCAGCTCTACAAATGATGTGTTATGAGCTAAAGGCCTGTGCGGTAGCTAAGTTCCACTTAACTTAAAGGTGAGTTTGGATTGGGCTGGGCCTCTCAGCAGTGGCTTAGTTGCTTCTTTAAAAGAGCAGGAGCACTTGTGGCACCTTAGAGACTAACACATGTATTTGAGCATAAGCTTTCGTGGGCTACAGCCCACTTCATCGGATGCATAGAATGGAACATAGAAGAAGAGTGTATATATATACACATACAGAGAAGATGCCATACCAGCTGCTCTAAGAGGCTAATTAATTACGATGACCTGTTAGCAGCAGGAAAAAAACTTTTGTAGTGATAATCAAGATGGTCAATTACAGACAGCTGACAAGAAGTATAAAGATAGTTATCATAAGGAAATAGATTCAAGCAGTGTAATGACTCAGCCATTCCCAGTCTCTATTCAAGCCAGAGTTAATGGAATCTAATTTGCAAATCAATTCAAGCTCAGCAGTTTCTCGTTGCTTCTTGTTCTTCAGCATCTCAGCTTTCATTACAAAACCAAACAAATATGTCTCTGGCTGTTATGGTTACAAAGGAAACCTTGAGAACATGAACTGAATTCAAACTGATGCAGTAACGCCTGCCTGAGTTTGCAGAGAGCCTGAAACAGTAGCAGTGAGATGTGTAAGCTCTCTGACCAATAGTTCTGAGAGGTGTGGGAGGAGGTTGGAAGAGTATTGCTGTCCTCTTTCTCCCCCTTCCCCCCCTCCGGTTTGAGCTCTATCATAACTCTTGTGCTGGCCCTCTGCAGAGGAGTGATTTTTACCCAAAGTGCTTTCGGGCTGGCTGAATAATGAAAGAAAGCTTCCACTAATAATTTATTGGATAAAGGATTGAGGGGAAAGTATGTTGACTAAACTGTTGGCTGAATAGTGTTTAACTGTCTGTAGGGCTGGCAAAAGAATGAAAAAGTAGTGCGCAGTAGATCAGGCTTGCGGGCTCTTGGCAGAGCTGCGTGAGGACCCAGGACTGCAATAGCAGGGATTGCAGCGGGTCGGGATTGAAGTGCTTTGGTAGAGCCGCTCCTGAAGCTGCCCTGTTTCTTGTACAAACCAGAGCTATTGCTGACTCACTTCCACAAACACCTTCGTTTTGACTTTAACAAGAAGGGAGCCTGTGCCTTTGTTCTGGCAAGTCCACCTTTGGAATTCCTGCGTGGACCTTTCCCCCTCTCCTCCATTTTCTCTTTCTCTCCTTTCTTCCAGGCCGTGGCCGCTTTCCGCTTTACCTCACATTACTAGCTCTATGTGCCAGCTGGCAAGCAAACAAAAAACTCTCAGGGACGGCTTTGCCTTTTGCACCGTTGCTGTCCTGAAGAGAGAAATGGCAGGCGTGGAGGGGGAGGGGGGTTGAGATTGAAATTAATAGCAGGGTATTGTAGCCAAAAGAATGGTTTTCCCTGGGTTGCTTGTTTCTGAGGTGCTGCCTTGCGTTACTTCACGTGACAGTATCTAGCCACGTCCGGTTACATCACGGGCGAAGGCAGCACAGGGCGACGTCCCCGGGAGGAATCAAGTAATAAATGCTGAATTCTGGTGGGTGGTCAACGCCGGTTTGGAAAGGGTGGGCTGGATGTGCCGCAGGACTCTCCCACCTGCCGCTAGCGTGGACCCCAGAGCTCATTGTATCCTCAAGCCTTCGTGCCATGGGGAAGGTGGGGAGGAGAGTGCCTGGCAGTAACGATGTCCCGTCTCTGCGGGAGGCCAAGCAGAGAGAGCGCTCCAGGAGACCCCGTTGAAGGCCAATGTTGGGAACGAGAAGTGAAAGGTTTGGTCTTTCAGTTCTCATTACCGGAAAGGCCGTGTAGATGCTCAGCCATGACAGGCTCCATGCTGCTCACCGTACAGCTGGGGATGGTGAGTGGGGAGAGAACCTCCTGAGATGGAATAGACTCAGTGACAACAGCCTGATTCACCCAATGGAGGGGAATGAGGAGGATCCACGTTACTGTGAATAATAATCATCCCTAGCTCTAGTACAGCACTTTTCATCAGTAGAGCTCAAAGTGCATTACAGAGGAGGGCAGGATCCTGATCCCCATTTCACAGGTGGGGGAACTGAGGCACGGAAAAGGGAAGTGTCTTGCTCAAAGTCAAACGTGGAAGAGCTGGGAATAGAACCCAGGTCTCCGAAGTCCCAGGCCAGCGCTGTCATCACCGAAGGAGCTGAAATGTTGAGCGTTGCTTTACCCTGCATGTATCCCTCGGCGGCTACACGTGAGAGCAAAAGGGGAAGATGCAGGGTCAGAACTGTCTGTGCATCCATACCCAGCTGCTCCCCGAAGTGCCCTGTGAGGCAAACAGGGAAAGCATGGAGTGACAGCTGTAAGAGCGACCAAACACAACAGCTGTGTGTCCTGGCCCAGATAGAGCCATGCACTGTGGGTGCCTTGTGGGAAGAGATCGGACGAACCATAGAAGGCCTGAGGTTGCTGGGCCTGGGCACAGCAGGGACAGGCGCTGGGTAAATAGTGCGGTTTCAGCCCTGCCGACCCCAAGAGTTCCAAAATGAAGAGTCTCCCCTCCCCCCCCCCAAAAAATCATGAAATTGGCCTAAAAATCAGAAGATTTTTCAAACTATTAAAATATATTGAGTACTTTCCCATTGCCTTCTGCTTTCTGGGGTCACACTCAAGTCACGTTTTCATGCAACTAGGAGGGCTACCATTTATTGTTAATGAAAGCAGAGATCCCCTTGTAGTCACAGAGCTGGGGCTTTAAACAAAACACCAAACATCGCGAGATTTGCAATAAAATGGCGGGAGTTGACAGCACTGCCATTTCGAGAAATCCTAAAAACGCAGTTGCTTCACCAAGTCTTTTCCAACCTGTCTGATCATCTTCTTCATCATCATCATCCTCAAGGCAAATCCCAAAGGAAGATGGCGTCATTATAAATTGGGCACCACCCGGATCGTCCTCTGGCTAGGTCCTGAAGACTTTCTGTCTGGATGTCCAGTTGACATTGGTGCTCTTTATCGTACCACCAAAACTTTTGGCATCCACGTGATCCTCTTGGGGATGCAAAATGTGGCTGGAAAGCTTATGAGCGAAGGCTGTCCTGCTGCATTATGGCTCTTTGGCCACTGGTCGGGCTGGGAACGCTGGAAGAATTGGCCTTTTTGTGATATCTCCGCACTTCCCGTCCCAGCTGGGACAGGGAAGCGAGTACATCTGGGTGCAGGGCGAGGAAGTGAGTAAACAAAGCTTGCTTAGGTTCAGCTAATCTCAGGGAAGGTTCTGAATGAGTTCTGGGCGAAGGTTGAGACCAGAGATGGTTTTATGTTAGTGGGTTTGGTCAGTGCATTGTGTGCACAGAGGGAAGCCCAGGGTAGGAGCCAACTCATGCTAAAGAACTACGGAGCACGGTTACAGCAGAGAAAATGAGTGTGGGAGCGCAGAGAGAATTGCTGGTAGACACAAAGAGCTGAGCCAATAGCTAATTTTTCGATTCGCTGGTAATTCCAAACACTGTTTTAAAAATGAATTGTGGGTCGACCCAGCAACAAAGTATTTTGAAATTTTTGGCAAGTTGAAAAGTGAAGGGGAAAAAATGATGCTGGGTTGAATTAAACATTTCATTTTGATTGCAAGTGGGGGTTGATTATGGGGGGGTATTTAAAAAAATTGAAGGAAATTTCTAAACAAAAAAGGCATTGAAAATTTTGAGTTTTGAATAGAAAACTTTGAAACATTTTGATTTTGTCTGAATTTTTTCAGCCTTTTTTTTTCCAGTTGCAACAATTCAGCAAATTCAACACAATTTCGTGAAACATGTAAGTCAACTCAAATCTGCATTTTTCACTGAAAAAGTTTTGGTCAAAAAATTTCACTCGGCTCAGGCCCAGATCTTCACCTTGATTGGTCCTTTGAAATGCGTTAACTACTTAGGTTATGTTCCACCTTGTATTTAGCTGGGACGCTCTGAGTTGGTTTCTCAGACCTGAAGAAGAGCTCTGGGTAAGCTCGAAAGCTGGTCTCTCGCCAACAGAAGTTGGTCCAGTAAAAGATATTCCCTCCCCCACCTTGTCTCGCTGATATCCTGGGACCAGCACGGCTGCAACAGCACTTCATACAGAGCATCAAAAGCATTTAGACTTCACTGCCATTGAAACCATTGAACCTACAGACCTCTGAGGATCTGGACTAAGGGAACCTACCCATGGAGAGGTGAAGAGAACAGGGCAAGACTGCCGACTTTATCCCAAGTCTCATGATATTTGGTGTATTTCTTAGAGTCCTCTCTCCCAGAAACAAGGGATTAGAGGCGAATCTCAGCTTTCATTTAACCCCCCCCCCTAAGTTTCTAGCCCTCTTGGTCGAGGAGAAAAACTCAAGAACGAAACCCAACCCGAGTGACCGACAGGCTCAGAAATCAGAAGGTAAAGGCAAAGATCCTGGTGTCTGGTCTTCAGAAAAAACCCTCATGGTTTTTAAGCCAATCTCATGATTTTTTTTAGGACCTTACTTGTGATTTGTGCATGTTTGAGGCTGGCAATGCTGATACAGTGTGGGGAAGGTCAGAGGGGCTGGGTGCAGGGCAGGGATGATGCTCGGAAGCAGAACGCTGACCAGGGCTGGTCCATGGCGCAGTCAGATCCAGCCGGTGCTCTCCTCTGGACCCGGTCTCCTTCGCGGCAGTGGCTGTAGCGGGCCCATGGCAGAGTGAGGCCCTGGCACGCTCAGAGGTCACCCCGAGCCAGTCCGCCTGCCAGCATTGTGCCGTCCCAAATCCTGCCAGCGGACCAGGACCTCTCTGTGCCCTGCTCCCGTGTGTGCTTGGGCTCTTCTGCTTCCCCTGAGCCTTCCTGAAAGGCCTGTTAATCTGCCCAGGCCACCGCAGCCCAGGCGAAGGAGGGGAAGGCATGCGAGTAAATTGGAGATGCTGCTGCTTGAAGTGATCTTGTGATGGAAGCCGAGCGCTGTCTGGAAATCCCAGCTCTGCGCCGGCTAGCGGAGTAAAAGCCCGGGGCCTGCGTGCTCAGTGACTTAGGGCCTGCCGGGATTTTCCAGGCTTTTTGTTTGTTTAATTGAATATTATAAGGGCCAATTTTCAGTTCAGGGGTAACAAGGATCCTCCTCCTTCCTGGCCCTAGGGCCCTATCCTGCAAGGGGGCTGAGCAGCATCGTGACAGCCAATAGGCCTGAAGCCAATGGGCCAGATTCTCAATCGCACCCTCGGGTCCCTTTACACCACTCTGGATTCAGCCCTCTGAGAACCCTCCCCGGGCAAGGGGCCTACGTGGTGGGGAAGAGGCTTGACAAGCATGGCCCTGAGCCTGCTCTGATCCATGCCCTGGGCTGGGTTTAACATCCAGTGGTGGGAGACCTGAGGACTGGGAGCAGGGGGTGTGGAGGGTGCTCAGCCCTGTACAGAATTGGGCCCTGAACGATGAGCTTCTGGGCAGCATCTTGGAGCTCTGCCGCTGCCCTCTCCCATGCGCTGGTGCCCTTTCCAGCATGCTGCAAAGCTGGAGCGGCTCCGGACCCCAGCCCTGAAGGTCGCCAGGCTCTGGGGTTCTGACAGCCTGAGAGCTGTTATGCGTTCAAGTCATGCACCTCTGAATGGGAGACGGGGATGCAGGCAGGTGTCGGCCTGAGATCCAGCATAAGGAGTAGACCCAGAGCTCCCTGTAAGCGGGGGGAGGCCAGGGGATGGCTGCCCTCCCAGACAGAGGAGGTGAGGAGCGATTGCTGCTTGCTACTGGGGAGGTCACAAGCTCCGGACGGATGGTCTGGACTGTGTAAATGAAATAGTTTCCTCCATAGGTTATATTCCCCTGAGCCCCACAAGGGGAGCCGTAACCGCAGGTCTAAGCACTGGCAGCTGCAGCCAAAAGCATCAGCCTGGCAAGACGGTAACGTCCCCCACCCAGAAAGATCCGTGTCCTCAAGCCACCTGCAAAATCCACACTCCCGTGGGCCCTTTGAAATCCAGCCTGGCCGGCCGCACCGCTCCACCATCCCAGCGGGAGGAGCGTGTGCGTGTGACACGCCTGGACAGCCCGGTTCACTCCCCAGGGCCAGCGCGAGATTCTTCTCTGCTCTTTGTGCTCCACTCGGGTGAGGCTGAGGGAGGGGAGCGGGGAGATCTGCACAGTGAGCCTGAACTGCCCCCGCCTTCTGCTGGGTAAATGCGTCTCCCTGAGGGGTGCTGGAAAGCGAGTCCTCCATCACACACGGGAGAAGAAGCCCCTGCAGCTTGGCTCAGCCTCTGTTGTTAAGGGGCACGGTCCATGGCTTCCTTTGCTGGCAGCACGGGGCTTCAGCGCCCTTTGTAAGGGGAGGCCCAGTGGGAGTTTTAACTGAGGAAATACTGAGTGGCGACCGCAGGATTTGGCCTAGTACAGAGAAGAAGCATCCCCTAGTCGTGTCTCTCCTGGATCAGAGGGAAGCAGTTGGAACAAAGATGAGGTGGACGTGGCCAGAGTGATAACCGTGTCTCACTTCTGCCTTCCTCTCTGGAGTGACAATATCTGTCACCTGAAGGCTGGATGGCTCCGGGGCTGAGGAATACAACACAGCACCTTCTGCTGCTGGATCAGCTATTCAAATCCAGCCCTGGCTGACAGTGATTGACACATGACTCATTTCTCTCCCATGGCAGCGGGTAATGAGCCTTGGTTCAGATTGCAAAGGACAGGTGTCAAAACATCCTCCCCCGGCGCTATCTCATTGGTAATGGCAGCGGGAGCCAGAGATGACACCGGCATGGAGACTGACCTACCTGTTCCTCCAAAGAGGAAGTGGCGGAGTTGCTATGGCTGCTGGGCAGAGTTCAGAGGGAAAGCCGACGTTACAGCTTGCTTTTTTGCCTAGCAAGTTCCAGGTCACTCGCACTAAGCTAATAACAGAACCTGCGTGTGAGTCAGTAGCCAGGGCCTTCAGCTGATTGCCTGTGTCATGTGCTGGCTGTTTTCTGGCACCACGGCTCTGCCAGTGCAGGTGTCTCTGTACCTCAAAGCCTGCACTTCCCATCCCTATGCATCCTTCCCACCGTGGTCAACTCCCGCAGGCAGATTCTTCTCATTCTGGTGGAGGAGAATTGTTTGCGTTTATGACAGTAGTGCCCAGAACCCAGGGCGGCTCTAGCTTTTCTGCCACCCCAAGCACGGCAGGCAGGCTGCCTTCAGTGGCTTGCCTGTGGGAGGTCCCTGGTCCCACGGATTCGGCAGCTTGCCTGTGGGAGGTCCGCCGGTCTCGCGGCTTTGGCGTACCCGCCGCCAAATTGCCACCGAATCTGCAGGTCCGGTGGACCTTCCGCAGGCGCGCCGCCAAAGGCAGCCTGCCTGCCGCCCTCCCAGGGACCAGCAGGGCGCCCCCCGCAGCTTCCCGCCCCAGGCACGCGCTTGGTGCGCTGGTGCCTGGAGCCGCCGCTGCCAGAACCTGAACCCTAACACGGTAGCTCCAAGTGCCCCCATTCACAGGCACCATTCTTCCCCTTGCAAAAGGGCCGGCCACAGAATCTCTCCCCGCAGGACTGTCTTGTCGTTCCCAGACACCAACTGAACCGCTTCCAGTGCCTGGATTCACTGTCTGTAACTGAGATTTTAAACAGAACCCTGGAGGCCTTTAGCCAACAGACCTATCGGGTGAGACGTCTCTCTGTCCTAGGTAGGTGAAGCTTGTCTCAGCTGCAAGTCACTCTCTCTGCATCTGGAATTCACAGGGCTTCACTGCATTAGATGCACGTCATGGGGCACCAGCTGAGTTTCAAATTGGGGCTCAAATCCATAGGGTCTTATAGTTAGAAGGAAAATCGCTTTTGCCCTCTCCACCCCTAGACGGCACGTGGATGTGAGTGATGCATGCTTTGTCGTGTCTCTGTTTGCTGGGGGCTCCTTAAATCCAGGCTCTGAGACTCATTCATGAGCCGTGGGCTTTACCGGTCACGTCTGTACTGCATGGGGATCCGATCAACACAGACTAAACTCTCAATGCCCTGCTCAGGAATGTGGAGGGGTGTCCCCAGGTCGTTACTCTCCCCATGAGGATTACCTGGCCTCTGTGGGTGCAGCAAAGGGGTTCTCCAGCTCAGAAGAGGATGGGACCCATTCCTATGCTTTCTGGGGAAGGACCCTGGTTAGGATCAGTGCAGATGGACCTTAGGCTAGGATAGCTGAGCCAGCATGAGCATCTGCTCTGTGTACTGAAACTGCCGCCCACTCTCCTCCCCAGCAAGCTGCTCTTGCAACAGCCTGTGTGCATCTAAGCAAGAGGGGTGCTCCTACTACAAGGAGGGCATTTAAAAATGGGATTCAGTCACACCCATGATGGCTCCTGGGTGCTGTGGAGATACCAGTGCTTCCACAGGGCCAGAGCCGTCCATCTGCCAGGTCCTCTGGGAGCCGCTCACATCTGGTGCTGCACGCCTGCCCGATGGACCATCTAGGCAACTGGAGTCCAATGGGCCATCCGGGAACTGACCAGCGGTAGCAAAAGCCACGGTGGTGGTGGTGGTCATCCCCCAAGCGGAAGGGGCTTGTTGCTCGGTTGTGACAGCAGCTTCATGCAGAGGTGGATGGGATCTTTCAGCTCTTCTTTGGCAGAGGAGCCGCCCGTGGCTGCCCAGATCTAAGCTGCAGCTCCTCCTTTACCTAGTCCGGAGCCAATGTTTGACACTGATGGATGGAAAGGGGGGAAGAAACATCCATCCCGCGCAGCAGATGAGCAAAGCAGAAGCTGCGGCAAGTGGATGGATTGAGACGGGGGGAAAGCACCTGCCAGAGCAGAGACTTTATGCAGCCTGAAGCCGGCTGCAGAGAAACGTCTCGAGCCCAGAAGTATCAGTATTATCCAGTCTCCCAGCAGCCAGGAGGTGCATGGGTGGAGGTGGAGAGACGCCATGCAAAGGTCTGCAAGGGGAAAAGCAGGCATAGAGAGGCTGCAGGATGAAGAGGATTTGGGCTGTAAGTTCTTTCTTTGCAAAGACAGACTGGAAAATTGAAATGGTTGTAAACCGCGTGCTTGGGCCGAAATCAACAACCCTGGGAAATGGGGGACGATCCTAAAAGTACCTCCATGTTTTATTTCAAATTAGGTGGTTAAGTTTGAGGCATCTCCCAAAGAAATGCCCCATTAACTGGTCCCTGAATCCTCGGCTCAGGCCAGTACCTACCGGGGTGATAATGGTGACAAGAGTCAGTTACACGCGGAAGGGTGGCAAATGGACAATAGCTTTTCTTATAGGCCTGCTCAAAAATGCGACAGCAGAGTCTGGCTTCCGGGGTGGAGAACGAAGCCTAAACAGTTGCTCCTGGGTGCAAATGGTGCCATCCCGCCACCTCCCAGAGTGTAATGGCAGCCACTGAGCTCTGCGCCGCATCACCTGCAGTCTCTGGTATTACAGAGGCGTGATTGTGACACCGTGGTTGTTATTGTCATCACCTGGCTTTCCATTTTAAAGCCAGGGCCAGATCCGCAGCTGGCGAAACTTGGCGTAGCTCCATTGAAGTCAGTGCTGATTTACGCCAGCTCTTTAATTGGTACAGTCCTCTAATTTTCTTGGAAAACACCTGAAATTGGGTGATCTTGGGCCCCAGCAGAATTTGTGGGTCATGTCGATGTTAGTTGGATACAGCAAATTTCCTTTGTGAGAACTCGAATAGCCCAGGATGAGAAATAGTGCAGAGACGTTCCCCCTCTGTAGAATAACGACGGCTACCATGCTTTTCATCAGTAGATCTCAAAGCCCTTTACCAAGGAGAGCACCATCATTATCCTCATTTTACAGAGCGGGAAACTGAGGCACAGAGCGGGCAAGGGACTGGCCCTAGGTCACCCAGCAGGCCAGTGGCAGAGCCAGGCTGGATCACAGTCCAATGTGCTAGCTACGTGCCACCAGCTGACTCTCCTGTGAGCAAAATGGCTAAAAGCCACGTTTGCATCATATGTAAATAGACACACGGAAGGTAGATATTAATCCGGGGTCAGGGTTAACATTATCTGTGGAATTTTAATTATTCATTTCCTAACGTTCAAACTTCTTTCTTTCTTTCTTTCTATCTCTAACTTTGACCTTCCAGACTTTCCAGCTTCTTTTTTTTATGACATTGTAATTTAACTGATAGCCGTTTACACAACTTTAACTGTGTCTTAATGAAGTGTTATCATGCATATCCGGGAAGACTCATCAAGGCTGTTATCTGAACTGTACAGAGGGTATTGAGAGAGTTTTTTTTTTTTTTCAAACAGGCTTTGAAATGTATAGGATCAGATGTTAAATTTAGAAGCAAAACGAAGTTAGAAGATATTCCGGCCTGGATTTTACTTTTTTCTTCTTAAAAACCTTGTCATTGTTTTGTAAGTCACAGACAGCCTGGGATAATGGTGACTGTTTATTATTACAAGTCTGGCTCTAGGACACAAAGGAAAACGTGGTCCTTGTTCTGAGGACCTTCTGTAATCCATGCTAACACAGTGTGACACTTTGTCCCCTCCTGGTGGTAAGAACGGGTATGAAAATTCCAGTCTGCTACAAGGTTTTTAAGAAGAAAGAAGATATTCAGGCCTGGATTTTACTTTTAACTTTATTTTGCTTCTAATTTAACATTGAACAAACCAAGGCTTTCTAAGCTAGCATGACCTCTGTTCCAATCTGTAGTGCTTTGCCATAAGCCTTGACTCTGAGCTCTCCGGGGCATGACTTTGGTTTACATGTTTGTGCAGCACCTAGCACACCGGGGCCCTGATCCCTGATTGGGGTCCGTCAGCACTACTTTTAGCTATTTAAATAAAGAGCAGAACACTAGTCTCTGGGTCTCCCAGTGCGTTTCTGTATCGGATCTTGCCAAGTAGGGAGGGTCTTTGGTAACTTTTTCAGTGGGAGTTGAGGGTGCTTAACTCCGAGGCTGGAGGCGCTTAGCACAAGAGCTAGTTCAGACTTTCTTGAGAAACCGCATTTCAATAAAATATTCTGGTTCTTAAAAGCAAAAAACCATCCATGGTTGGTTTAACTGAATCTCCCAACTTCGGGGGGGGGGAGTTTCAAAATTGTCACAATGTCCCATTTTGGTTCTTCAAGTCAAAATGACTTTTCTTTGAAACGTTAGTAAATTTAGATTTTTAAAAAAAAAGGAAAAAAAGGTTGAAATGGAAATAAAAATGTGAAAATTCTCAAAAATGTGAAAATTTTCAGGACATCAACTTTTCATCCTGACTCAGGCAAGGAAATTTGTTTGAGATCTTGAAAATATTTATGGAACCCAGAAACTGTTTCCCACCCAGCTATCCGCAGCAATTTTCAGCATATGGCCCTTAGATTTTAAATATAATGATACCCCGGATTGGGTCATTCGTGGAAAGCGAACCCAGGATCTTTGAGCATGAGTTGCTGCAGTTTGAGCCAGAGAAGCAGGTCTGCTATCTAATTGGGCTGCCCCTGCTTCATTACCTAGCGCAGCTGGTGGAGAGCAGCAACCCCGAGGCCTGGGTGGTGAGTGGAGGAGAAGAGCAGTGGGGAGGGAGTAGAGATGCGGCCACTCTCCCAATAGCTGCCCCCGCTTCCTCCCTCCCTGGGATTCCTCTGGCTGCCGTTTTTTGGGGGGGCAGAGGGGATGCGATGTGCTGTGTGCTGATGAGCATCCTAATGATGCTACGTAGTTACGCAGCCCCTTTCCCTGGGGATTGCCAAGTCATCTATATAGAGTCACAGTCACCATTATCCCAGGCTGTCTGTGACTTACAAAACAATGACAAGGTTTTTAAGAAGCTTGTGAGGCCACACGGTCCTCAGGATGGAGATGGGGGGTAATAGGAGCCTATATAAGAAAAAGCCCTAAATATCGGGACTGTCCCTATAAAATCGGGACATCTGGTCACCCTAACCATAGTCCCCCTGTGGTTTAACACTTAGACTGTCTTTCTGATCCCTGTGCTTCAGGCTCTAGGGGGAAGATCCTTCCCCTTCTTCTGTGGCAGTGCTGGTAGACCTGGTGGAGAGGAAGGTGGGAGAATTTGGGGAGCTGGTATGGGGGTCAACCCTCCCTGAGGGACCACTTCCAGGGGGCACTACTGCACTCGGTTGGCTTTTCAGGGTGAGTAGGGGCCAGTGGGCACCCATCTTTTGAGCCAGGCAGAGTGGGAGTGCAGGAGCTATTGCAGGGTCCAGGTTTTAGCAGCACCTGCAAAGCAGTGTTGCTACCGCTTCACAGTCCGGGAAGCACCGGGGTGGGGTGGGGTGGGGAGAGCTGAAGATTCCTTTCCCCCAGCCCCTGCAGAGACACCCTCTCCCCGAAGCTTGTCCATATGGGCTCAGCACCAAGGAGAAGACAAAATTAATCCTTGTGACCACTCCAGCTTCCTTCCTCTGGAGACTCTTTGGTGCAGGGAGAGAACCAGGCTGGTACTTAGCACGGTCCCTGACCAACCCTGCAGTGAATTCCTCCAGGCCATAAGAAAATCAAAAGAAAACCTGTCCGGGGACCTGGGGCTCCATCAGGTGAGGCCTGGGAGAGGATCCACGCACCTGACCCACCACCTCACCTGCAAAGCACAGACATTTCAATCACTTACTCTGCATCTCGCTTTTCTATTGTGTTGTAAAGTGATGCAGTTGTGAATTGTTTTCCTTTTTATGCATGGGTAATTAGAAGGTGGAACAGATGGCTGAGGCTTAGTTTAAAGTGATGTGTCCATTAAAATAAGATGCCAAGTGACTGTTCACTCTAACAGGGGGCTTGTTTACTCTAACAGGGTTTTGGCTCTGCTAAAATCCACAATAAACAATCCAGGGGCTTTGGGGGAGGATTTGAGAAAGAAGGTTCCACTTAGGACTGCTCGAACATTTTCCATCTAACCTGAGTTTTTTTAATAGGAAAATTGGGTTTTTGACCGAATATTTTTCATTAAAAATATCTGCGTCTTGTGGAATTTTTAACTTTTCATCAAAATAATGAATGCCCGAAAACGGAAATATTTCAGTTCAGAAATGCCACTGCAGTGCCTCATGGGAGTTGTAGTTCAGTTGGCTCATGTCCCCATTCTCCTCTATGAAGGCTGAACTTCACAGCTGGACTTCATCTCCCAGGATGCCTCCCCTCACCGAGAGGGTGGTGCATCATGGGAATTGTAGTCTGAACAGGGAGCCCAGGCTATACAGAAGGATGGGAGCGTGAGGCACCTGAACTACCATTCCCATGGGGTGCCATGGGGGCATTTCCAAATTGAAATATTTTTATTTTCATCCAAAATATTTGGGGTTTTAATTTTTTTGCCAAAACAGCAAAGTTTTCTATGGGAAAAAATCCTTCATTTTCTGACTAGCACTAGTTCCACAGCCTCTCAGGGCTGGCCGCTCCAACAGGGAAAATGGAAGTATCACCCCTCATCATACTGTATACCAAGATGCAAAGACCTTGCTCTGGGCAGAAGCCGACTCCGGTGACCTTTTCCTTCCATCCAGCCATGAGGTGCTCAGTGCAGTACAAATAATTGCTCCTGTCCTACTTTGAGACAA
Source organism: Mauremys reevesii (assembly GCF_016161935.1). NCBI lineage: Eukaryota > Metazoa > Chordata > Testudines > Geoemydidae > Mauremys > Mauremys reevesii. Next base: position 5,006,571 of record NC_052643.1, read on the forward strand.
GTAGAGGTTGGAGGGAGATTTATGAGTGACTGCTTTTGAATAACACACATAGAAACCCCCCCCTCCCCCAGATTCTGCTGTGTTTTCCAGTAGTTTTGTTTTCAGCAGTGCTTGCAAGGACCTTTGGAGTCGGTTTCCCTGTGCAGTACCAGGGGTTGGCAATCAGCCATATGCAGAGCGGTAGAGAGAAGATTCTCGAACACAATTTGAACTTGGAACTTTGGTCTCCCCAGCCCAATTGCAGTGCCCGAGCCAGCTGATTGCACTCCACTAGTTATTGATGGGAGCAGCTTTCATCTGCGGATCTCAAAGAGCTTTAATTACATCTCCCGACACCCAGTTAACAGACACTGGGATTAATTCATGGCTGAGTCCCACTTCCTCCTGCCAGCATAACCCAGAGTGCAGAGCACCAGCCACTGGAAAGTCTGCCCAGCGTGGGGCACACAGCCGGCCAGCAGTGCTAGCCAGAGCAGGGAGGTGTGGAGGATGGGCCGTGTGCTGGCCAGAGGGAATCACAGCTGATTCAGAGCTCCTAAGCCCTGGCTGCACTGTAACGCTGTCATCCTGTGGCAGAGAGCAGCAATGCAAAATGCCACCTATCGTCGAGGTTGGGGTTAGAGATTATCTACTTGCCCGCATGCTCAGGAGTTAATGCTGCATTCCTGACTCTGACTCTCCTGTTCTAACCAGTAGACCACACTCCCCTCCCAAATGTACCCTGCAGGTCCCACTCCTAATTCCTTAGTCTACCCACAAGGCCAGGCTTCCAAAACTGAGAACAGACCCCAGAAGCCCTGGCACTTAATCTCCTGCTGTTGCTTCTAGACCACGTTCCTTCCCAGAGCTAGGAATAGAACCCAGGAGTCCTGACAGCCAGCCTCCCACTCTCAGCACGAAAGCTTTCAGGCGTGGCCCTGGCGTATGCTGGAAGATGCACTCTAGCATCGCCAGCTGACCCCAGTTCTAAACCAGGGGGGACCCAGCACGCTGTTGCCCTGTTTCAGAAGTCACACCCTGTCACTTTCTAATGGCTGCAAAATTCAGCTCCTCTTCAGCCATCATTTTTCTGTTCTGATCCTGCGTGCCAGCCGCTCTTTTCCCTCGGCCAGGGCTGCTCTTCTCTGCAGCATGAACACGAGGTCCCCTAAGCACCAAAACCTTGCTGCTGAAACAGCCAGCCTTCTGTTAGCAAGGAAGGGAAAGGTATACGGCCCGTCTACTGGGGGAAATTTGATGACAAACGCAATGTCACACAAGCGGTAACAATGCTGTGTGAACAGCCAGCCTTCTGTTACCAGGCAAAAGCCTAGCTCAGCCATCCAGGGAGGTTTTAAACAGGACGTTGTTTCTGGATTTACACACACCGCACAGCTCTTTCTTCAGCCTGCTGTGCGATAAGTTATGCGTGCAACCCTCATTACACACACACGGTTCCAGTTACCAGCAAGCGCCCTCACACGCAGCGCTGACAATATCCCCCTTGGTGCCATTGAGAGAAAGTGCCCCAGGCTTTCCTCTAATGAAATGACTGCATGAAAACGGTGCTTTCTGAAGCTTTTTCCAGGAAAGGTAAAACTTTGACGAGCTAACAGCTGTATGAGCCGGACTTTTTCTATTCCCTCCAGCCGCTCGGAAAGGCTTGGCGATGTAACGTGCTGGAACGGACAAAGTGTCACCCACGCTGACCGCAGTGCAGTCAGATGGGGTGTCACCTGGTGTTTGCTGTTCCAGGAGACCAGGCTGTAAGTGACGACGATCAGGTAAAGTACAGTATCGGAGAAGTGTCACCCCCTGATGATCCCAAAAATGCTTTGATCACTATCAGAGAGATGTCAGCCTCTGATGGTGCCATACGCAAGGATTCATTAATGATTGGATTGCAGAGCCCAGTCACGGGCAAGGAGGACGCTGTGATGCACTGTCAGAGATGTGTCGCACGAGGGTGTTACGCTGCGCTGGCGGAGAGGTGGCCACCTAGACTCACGTAGCACATGAGGGTGCGATGTTGCACCGTTGGAGCGACGTCTAGCAATAATGACATCGCGCCTGAAAATCGTCCACCGTGCCGTCAAAGAGAGGTCACTCTGATGATGCCACACGTGAGACTATTACGCTGCACTATCAGAGCGGTGATGATGTCACCCACGTGGCTAGTACGATGCGTCGTGAGTAGACACTGAGCTATAAAACCAAATGAATCCAGTCCTTTATTTTAAATAATCCCCCAAAGTTCACTGAGTTGGCTTAACACAGCCATCCGCGGGGGGGATTTAAAAATCATCCCTACCAAACAAAGTTGTGAAACGTGTCCAGCAGCCTCGTGACTGGCTGTTGAGCCTGCTCAGAGCGGCAGGGAGCGGGCCCCCAGGTGAATGTGACACGCCGGCTGACTTGAATGCATCCTGAGGGGTGAGACTCGTTACTGTGGTGCACGCGGCCACCCACACCATCCATGGGGAGGTGGCGCCCTTTAGTGGGGTGGCACCCAGGCCTACCCTGGGATATCGCCAACCGCGGTCGCCCCCAACCCTGTCAGAGCCCGGGGAGACAACTCAGGCAGAGGGATGCTGGGATTGCTCCCAGGAAACGGGGACAGTGATATGCTGGAGTTCCTGGACCAGATTCGTAGTGATGCTAAGCGGGGGGAGTAAAGTGAGCACAGGCAGCCCCCGGAGAATAGCTTTGCACACGGAGTCACCGTGGCCCATGTAGAGGAGGGTGTAAGGCCTTTACAGAGGCCCTGTTCCCAGTGCAGGGGGCAGGGCGTATACAGGGCTGCCATACGCTTTGCTGAAGCTGCATCCTGCGTCCCAGGGACCATAAGGGCCCACGGGAAACGGAGGCCAGTATAAATCACACCGAGAGCCAGGCAGGCCCCTGCACTGCCCCGAGCAAGGAGAGAGGCCAACTGGGCGGCCTGCTCCTTTAAGGCCCTGTTCGGTGATCCCCACCCTGCTGCACCTGTGCAGGGAGGCGGAGGAAGAGGAAGGAAGCCCAGCAGCTGGCGCCTGGCAGAAGAGGAGAGCAGCGGAGCGGTGCTGTGCCCCGGAGCGGAGCTAGCTCCTGGGGTGGGCTCTGGATTGAGGGCCGGGCTCCAGAGAGGCAGGCCTGGGGCACTGTTCTGGCAGAGGAATGGAGAGCTCTCCAGATGAGCGGCTCCAGCCCAGACAGGGGCAGAAGTTTGATACTTCAGAGCTCTACGGAGGGGCCCAGGGAGAAGCTCTGGCTCCTGCTGCTCTGGAAGGAAAAGTGCAATTTTGGTGAGTTCTGTGGTGATGTGGAAGGACTTTGCCAGGCCAGGGGAGCCGGCAAAGGGACTCTGAAGAGTCCAGCTGGGAGAAGCCAGCTTGCGGCCTGACCAGTTACAACTGGGCTTGGATATTCCCGGAAGGGGTGAAACTCACAGAAGTGGCTTGTTGGAAGGGCCAAGTCGTCCCTCTGGTGGGAATAGGCTGAAGACTGACATTGGGGAAACTGAGGCAGAGCACTGCAATACCCAGTCTTGCCATGAGGGTGCGCTCTGAGATGGTGAGTCTTGTAACAGAGAGCCCATACATTAGTGCCCCATCCTCCTCTAAGCGCAGGGGTGGAGTAAACGAGAATCAGGCCCTTCCCACCGTGCCAAACTCTGGGGAATCCTTATAATCTCCACAACCCTCAGCGGGGAAGGGCCATTTTCCCAGCTTCAACAACTTCTGAGTCAGCAAAGAGAGAGCAAGAGCGAGGGAAAGAACGACTCTAGTGCTGCTTTGATTGTAAGTTCCTCAGGGCAGAGAGTGTTACGTGTGTCCAGAGACCAACAGGGGCCTCTAGAGGCGACGGACCGATGGGGATAACAGTGGAGATTTGGAGTAGGGGTAAGACCACCAGCCACTCAGAAACCCAGGCTCAGGACCCCAGTGGGCCAGGCGACGGGCAGCAAAGTAACAAAGAAGGCAGCCCCTTCCCCAGAGAGCTTGCAGCCCAGGATGTGACAGGAGGGCAGGACAAATAGACCCGTGGGTGGGGTAATCAAACAAAGAGAGTTGAGCAGAAAAGCAGGAGTCTCGTTGGAGATCTGTATATGTGTGCATTGTGCGGCTAATACAGTATCCATGTATGTTTAGTTGTGCATAGGTGTATTCCGCGTCTTTCTCTCCCCAAAATTAGAATCACCCCCACCGGCTTGTAAGGTTCCCCATCGCAGGCAGACAGCTGGGCCCTACCATTTGTGTCAAGGCCTCCGGGCTGGCAGGAAAGGCAGAGCGGGTTTTGGGCTCTGCATTCAGCTCACCCACCATCCACCAATCCAATCCACCCCCCAGTCACTGCCGAGATGCTAGCGAATTCTCCTGTAAGCGGTGGCAATGCTCCGACGCCCTCTTCCCCGGGGGAGATAGGCTGGCAAACCCACATGAGCAGATCAGGCGTACTGGGGAGAAGGCAGACCCTCGGCCCCACAGCCACATCCTCACAGGAGCTGCTTTATCTGCGGCTCCTTTCATTCCTCTCCTGCTGGGATTGAATTCCTCTCCCAAACTGTGCCTCTTACGTTATTCTTGTTCTGCCTGGTGCATTGTGGGAGAGAAACCCAGCCACTTCCATCTTCTTTCATGGCAGAGTGGGACAAATCTGTACAAATATACATACACACACACACACACACACTTCTGATGGACCTATACACAAGCACATAAAACACATACCTCAGCACACAACTATATGCACAATGAATACACATACACAATATTACATATGCTCATACACACCATTAAATATACACCGTGCATATACCTGATGAATAGATGTACACAAAACTAGGTATAGACACAGAATACACCTATGCACAACTAAACATACATGGATACTGTATTAGCCACACAATGCACACAAATACGTATATATGACAATATATGCACTCACCTATATATAAACATATGCACACATTTGATACACACACATGCAGTATCCACACAAACATGCATTAAATTCTACATATACAGCATATACACAAACACACAAGTACATATTCTGCAATTTCACAACACATATGCCTACACACAACTCTGTATACACAATGCATACACCGACACACAATGGAACATATACACAGATTGCATAGTCCTCAGAAATATACACATCAGATGTATATACACGACATTCACCGTACACTCACCCACCCGTATATTAAATCATACATACACACAATTTAAGATCATAAGCTCTTCCAGGCCCGGACCTTGTGTGATTGTATTTGTCCGCAAAGCGCTCTGAACTCTTACAGAGAGGCAGGGATAACACTATGTTATAAACTATACACACACACTGATGCTACAAATAAACACACACACGCACACCACAAAGAAACACAACACACACAAATGCCACGCGTACACAGTGCATGGATTCGGAGCGAGACATGCACGCATACGCACACACACTCAGATCGCGTGCCACACGCAGAGGCCCGAAATGACCCCTGACGGGTTGGGGGGAGAGGCAGGAAGAGAGGAGCAGCAGGAGGGTATATGGGTACAGAAAGAGAGAGACGTGGCCAATCCTCAGCTGGCGTAAATCAGCGTAGCTCCATTGGGATCAGTGGTGCTCCAATGTTTTACACCCAGCTCTGAAGCTTTATGGACGTGATGGAGCTGCATTGATTTCCACCAGCTGAGGATCTGGACCGCTGACATCACTGAAGTTGCCCTGATTTATGCCAGCTGAGGATCTGGACCCTAGAGAGAGAGGGGAGCTAAAGACGGGGGAAGACAGGAAGGGAGAGATGCAGAGGAAGGAGCTGTTGGAGGAGAACCAGAACAAAGAGGCAACGTTTGGTAGAAACTCATGTCTTCATCCCAAAACACCCCCCTTGGAGCGAGGGAAAGAAAGAAGAAAAGAAAACTCTGTCTCATTAAGAAAGCAAGTGAGCAAGCGAGCTCCTGAGAGAGCTTCGGTGGAATGAACCCTTTGGTGCAAAGCCGGCGAGAGCCTGAATCTGTTTCCAATGGGTCATTGGAGCTCTGCTATCGGCATAATGAGATGTCGGTAATGGAACAGCAGCAATAGCACTGCTAATTATAACAACATTTAGCTCTGAAGTGCTGTAATTGCCAATCGAAAATGCCGTCGGTTCTGGGAGCTGGGCACTATTACGGAGACACGGCTCCATTTGCGGGGTGCATTAGTGTTTCAATCTCCGGCAACACTGCCCCATTTCCACTTCTATCACCCACCACACGTATACACGCGCGCTCTCCCCCTCCCCCCTCTGGCCTCCTCGGCGGGCTGTCTGGTTGTTTTAACAGCCCTTGGTTTGATCCTACGCTCTGGTTCCGTTTCACCCACTGAGTGGTTTTATTACCGTCACACTTGCGAAGTTTCAAAGGATTTAAGGGAAGAGTTCTGCACCCTCCGAAAGGAGTAATAAAGATGCTTGACTCCACCACGCTCTGATTGCAACATCCTGAAGCTCTTTTCTCTCGCTCCTTTCCCCTGGCTCAGTGACTGCTCCGTTCTGTGTTCTCATCGCCAACTAGCTGGCAATGCTTAAATAGGCTCAGCTAAACCAAACAGGTTAAAATCAGCCACATCCCAGGGATCTGGGAGAAGTTGCCGAGCAGACAGTGGGTTATTTTATTTTTTTTAGCTTGCAACAAATCACCGAGACTGGGAAACAGGTGGCTTTAGGGGATCCCTGCATCCTATGCAAGGGGTGGAGGGAGTTAGCAAGATATCAAGCCAGCATCCCAAGGTGCAGGATGCCACGAGGATACATTATGCCATCTGGGGGGTTCTTTGTGCTGACTCTCAGGTTGCTTGGTGCCGCTGGAGGAGGGACTGGGTGGGTTTGGCTCCATAAGGCCTGATTTTCAAAAGAGCTCCGGATCCACATTCAGTTTTTATCTCTGCTGGGTCAAACTAAATCATCCTGATCTGGACACACCTCCTCCCTCCCACATTGAAATGTCCTACAGAATTCAAAGGGAACAATCCGTTTTCTATCAAATATATGAGCCAGGCTGTAAAATTTGATGGTAGAGGCCTCATTCGCTACTAAACCCCATTCCTATAGGACGCAATTGGTTTTATCACCATTTATTTCTGTAAGATGTTCCCGTTAGGGCTGAACTTTGGGAGCGTTCAGATACAGCTCTGAACTTTGTCTCTGGCTTTACTCTCAACAATGTGCCCCATTCAAAATCCCAGTGCAACTGGGCATCGGGGGATTCCACCCTGCACAGAGGTGCAGGGCCATTCTGCAGACTTACCCCGGAATGTCAGATCAGATGTGCCTCATCAGCTCCAGAGTATAAGTGGGTTGAGAGTCTCTCTCCAAAGCCTGTCAGGGCTCGGATAAGAGGGGTGATGTCACAAGGTGTTGGCTAACAGTCTATCACACCTCTAGTGTAGACAAGGCAGTATAGACCAGTGGCTCTCAAACTTTTTTTTACTGGTGACCCCTTTCACACAGCAAGTCTCTGAGTGCAACCCCCCCCCAATAAATTAAAAACACTTTTTTTATATATAAAACACCATTGTAAATGCTGGAGGCAAAGCGAGGTTTGGGGTGGAGGCTGACAGCTCACGATTCCCCCCCTACCCTGTGTAATAACCTCACGACCCACTGAGGGTCCCGACCCCCAGTTTGAGAACCCCTGGGGTAGACATGGGCTACGTGGGTCAAGTAGATGCCTGCTCCTAGCTTAGCATCTGTTAAAGCCAGTGGGCTTTGCCTGTTAGTACACTGGAATAAATGAAGCAATTAGTCAGAGGTAATAATAAATTATAATTACAGTATTTCAAATATTTGTTTCATGCTTTTTCAGCAGTTTCTAAACAGGTTATGTGTAATACACCCTTGAAGTCAGCAGTTAGCACGTGTTAGCTAATGTGAGCTAACATCACCCCTTGTCTCCTAGGCTAGACGAGCCCTGAGGCAGGAGAGGGGTTGAGGGACAAAGGGAAATATCCCAGGGAACAGCAAAGCTCAGGTGTTTGTTGTTACTTAACAAAGGCAAATGCCAGGAATGGGGGTGAGCCTGGACAATCTCTGGGTGTGGGTTCATGCTCTGGGTGTTAGTTCACTTTGGAGCTGGAGGACTCGGTTCCGGATTTGAATTTTACCATGTGGACCCACCTCTGCTCCCTCTGTTCAGTGCTGGGAGTGAGGCTCGGGTTGATCTGTCCCAGTGGTTCTCAAGCAGGAGCACACGTACCCCTGAGGATACGCAGAGGGTCTTCCAGGGGGTACAGCGACGCCTCTCGGTATTTGCCAAGTTTTACAACAGGCGACGCAGAACGCACTAGCAAAGTCAGTACAATCTAAAACTTCATGCAGACAATGACTTGTGTGATAAACTCAGGACAGACAGCTGCAAGGGAGGGGTCGGAATCCGTCCCAGAGGGTTAAAAGGGCCCTCCTCCCTCTCAACTGGGAGGCAACTCTGGGTCAATCAGGTTCAGCTGAGAAAGGGTTACCAAGGGAGCAATTAGAATCAGCTGAGGGGGAGCTACCTGAGGTTACTTAGGATCAGCTGATTCCAACTTAGGGCTGCCTGAGACCTTTTTAAACCCTTCCCTGGGAGGAAGGAAGTGGGGGAGAGCAGAGAGAGAGAAGGAGTCCAGCTGCCAGGAGTGTAGGAAGAGAGGCAGCACTCTCTCCCACAGAGGAGAAAAAGACTCTAAACAGGACTGGTGGAGATATGGACAGCAGACTTCCCCTGTGTCCCAAGGGGGGACCACATTACCCAAGCCTGCCTCACCAGGGCTAAAAGCAGCAGAGGCTGGGGAGACTGAGAAGGTGCCTTGCCACACCTGTTTATGCTGCTCTTTATACCATACACTGAAATGTCAGTACAATATTTACATTCCAGTTGATTTCTTTTATAATTGTAGGGTCAAACCGAGAAAGTCAGCGATTTGTCAGTAATAGCGCGCTGTGCCACGTTTGTTTTTTTACGTCTGATTTTGTCAGCAAGTTGTTTTTAAATGAGGTGAAACTTGGGGGTACGCAGGACAAATCAGCCTCCTGAAAGGGGTCCAGTCGTCTGGAAAGGTTGAGAGCAACTATTCTATCCCTGGCACTTTACTCTGCAGCTCACCGGTGCCTGGGAGGTGCTGTTCTGATGCACCAGCATCGGAGAGTGTGCTTTCGTAGAGAGACTGCTTTGCTTAGAGTTTAACTTAACCAGTATCAGTGTGTGAGCTGTCTTTGCTGTTCTGACAGTGCCCTAGCTTTTCATGTACTTTTCTTTTCAATAACACAATTACTTACCCTTCTGAGGAGCTGTCAGCGTTGGTAAACTCCAGCTGCTAAACTGCATTACACAGATCTCTCCTTAAATCTTTGCAGTTATTAATAGTTTATTGATCCTGGTCCCATTGCTGGTGAAAAGAATCTCCATCCCAGGCTCCTGTTATCTGAATACTGACTGCTAACCAGCTGGCCGATCGATGCCTCTCAAGCCCCTGGGGAAAAGCTCTCCTGCCTGCTTAATCCACTTTAGGAAGAATGCACTGGCAGCTCAGGGGGGAGTTTGGATTAGGTGGTGAAAATATGAAGCCAAGGAGAGTCGTGACCTGGGTGCAACTGGGTTCAACAAAGAAAGTGCCAACAGGCAAAGTCAGGACTCTGATCTTCTCCATCAGGATTTCGCTGCCGGTCCTGCTCTGCTAAGCACACTTCAGGTGTGATGTAAGTTTGTTTTGTCCAGGGGAGAGCCAGGATTCTTGGAGCCTGATCTCAGATCTGCTGCTGAACTGAGGCAAATCTCTTCGCCTCAGTTTCCTCATCTGTACAATGGGTAATTGCACGTACAACACCACCCCCAGTAAAAGCACCTTTAGAGATTGAAACTGGGAAACCTTGGGAGCTGGAAAGCAGAGGAGTCCGCTGCCTGAGCTAACAGATCAGGGCTGTTAGAACAGGGGCAGTCTGCAACTCACACACTTCTCTGCGTAGTCTGGCCAATAGAGGGGTGCAAAGAGCGGCATTGCGTCAGTGTGGCTTACCGGGGAATCCTGAGACTTGGTTAATGTTTAGAGGACACTGGGAAACCCTCAGACCAAAGGTGTCATAGGAGCACCACCTATAAATGCCCATTATTTGATTTTTTTTTTCCCCCATGCACACCCTTCCACAGTGTGCCCGCAGAAGTGTGCGAGGCAACTCTAAGGTATTGACACCGGACCTCAGGGTGGGCCCAAAGTGCATATCCAAATACCCCTGGAACCTGGGAACGTTTGGAGGCAGATCGGATCACTGCAGCAGGGTGGTAGAGAAGTCCATGGTAGGCAGAACTGGCCAGACAACAGAATTTCCCTCTTGTGAAAAATTGCTGAGCGGGGGGGTGGGAGGGAGGGAATTGACTCAAATTGGGACAAGAAGTCAAAAAATTGAATTTTTGTGTGGAAGGAAAATTTATCAAAAAAATTCTATTTCAGGAGAATCCAAATGGAATTTTTTGCCTTGGTGGGTTAAGAACCTGGGTTCCATACATCGCCCAGGTGAAAGGAAGAGCTCGAGCCTGTAGGGACTCCCTTAAAAGTTTTATTAAGATGATGTTAAGAAAAAGTGAATGGTACAGAGTTAAGCCTGGACGTTTCTGGTTATCAGGGAATAACCTACAGATTATCGAGGGTGCAAAGTTTGGTTTAAGATTGGGTGGCATAAGGAATCTGCAGTATCACCGATTGGAGGTAAAAGGTGGATGGGTCGAAGTACAGACATCGAGACGTGAGGGTATGAAGTTGATAAAGTGGCTCCGTTCGGGTGTGGAGTATGACGAGTGGCTATGATGATGAGGATGGATTGACCCTCATGCGGTGAGATGTAATGGTCCTCGACCCTACCATACTGCAGGGGCAGGCAAGTAAAGGTGCGAGAGATTTTCACAGACAAAACTGGCTGAGAGATTTTTGTGAAGATGGTCTGGAGCGAGGGCTTTAAGGCCAAGCAAAATGAGACAGCAAACCTCTGGCTAAAGCAGACTGAACAGAGAGAGGCAGTAAGCAGGCTGTCCCCCCCGCTCTGCTGATGCCCCTGAATCCTGACCTACAATACCCCCTACTTCCCAGTCCTGGCTCCCCACCCTGCCTGCCAATGCACCTCAATCCTGATCTCCAGCCCCTGCTATTCCCATCCTGCCTCTCTCGTGAGCAGAGTTCGCCGCCCGCCCATTCTGGTTGCTTTGCGCCGACTCCCAGGGGGCTCGATTTTCCAAGGAGCTCGGCTCCTGTTTTAGGCACCCAAGTACCTGCTTTCAGAACCGCTCGGCAAGCGGGGAGCAGATTGGGGGCAGGGCTCTTCTGAAAACCTGGCCCCAATTTTAGGTACTGGCCCTTGAGCTCTTTGGGGATCTGGCCTGTTCGCCACCATGACCCCGTGTGCAAAATGGGTGCAAGATGCTATGGCTCTGATCTGATTTTACACCTCTCTGCACGGGGTGTAACCGACAACGCAGGGCAGGGGAGAACTGGTTGACGCTGATGGGCTCATCTCGCTGATGAGGTCAGGACTCACTTCCCGTCCCCTTATCTCTCTGGTCCTGAGCTCCGGAGGTGACATATCAGGTCTGCGGTTCCCCCTCAACCCTCCTGCTGCTGAGTCTCCCTGGGGCATTTGTTTGACTAACTCACAGTCACATGCCCCCGTGGCCAGTTCAATCGATCCCTCTTACCAATAAACCTTCATCCTTGCTCTCAGCCGAGCTTCACGGTTATTTTCCTTCTCTGTTGGCTGCTGAGATGCGTAAGGGGCACTTTTGATTTTTCTACTTCACCTTCTCGGGGCCTTCTGGGCTGGGATAAGGCCATGTCACCGGATCAATTTAATCCCAGAGTAGACAAGTGTCAGGATCTGGCTTGGAGGAGCTGCTGGAATCAATAGTGCCCTGGCTGGACCTTGTCAGAAGTTTCTATCTCTCTCCCCTCTGTTAATGCACTGTATCTGGCCGACACCCCTTCCTGCAGCGCGAGGGATGTGGCCTGCTGCTTCCCGTTACACCTGCACCCACTTTATCCCTCTGAACTGTACCGAAGATGTTCAACGTAGACAGGTGCATTGGAAGGAAAAGTTGAAACTGTTTGAGCATGTTGTTGGGAAAAGACCTTGCTCTTCACAAGCACCTCCTCTCCGAGCTTTGCAGCCTGTGTGTGTTCAGAAATCAAGAGGTGATGTATTCAGAAAAGAGACACAATAAATAATCCTCTAAAGAACATACAGTTAACCTATGGAACTCCCTGCTGCTTGACACAATTGAGGCAAATGTCTCGGTGTAAGGCAGATGAGGATCACACTGTTCTAAGAGTAGCAATGGTAACAAGTATAAGCATCATCAACCCTAGGGCTTCCAGCCCTAATGCTGATTGTTGTCCGGTCAGGAAGAAACATCCACGTCCCTATGGTATAGTGCTGTGCAATTGTCCTCATGCACTATGGGACAGGTTTGCCTTCTGCTCAAATCCTGCTGGAGCGTTTAGGGGGCAGAGTTCTAGGAAATGCCAGCCCCTTCCCTTCTGTTCACGCAGTTAAAAAAAGCTCGGCTGTGTTTCTAATATGCCCATGGACTGATCTACGTGACTAGTTGCACAAGGCTCAGTGATGAGAGGTGACAGACTAGAACCCCAGCTGCAAACTAGAACAGAGAGGCGATCGCCAGAGCCCTGCGTGGATACGAAATGCGTATGCGCATCCCATCCGGGATCCGCAAACATGGTGCACAGCTGTAAAAGCGGCTCTCCGCAGATTTGCAGGCCTCTAGTGATCGCTGCCAGCTTCTCTCCTGAAGGAACGCCTTCCTATGCTGCTAGCTTCTCCACTCACGCCAATGGGGAGAGACTGGTGTGGCCTGTTACCGTGGACTCTACATTGTAGCTTTGTGGGTCACTAACTGGGACTGAGCTGTACCACCTTGTGCTGGGATCCCATCGAGCACCGAGAGGTGGGGGAAGGGAGATAGTCCGGTGGTTACAGCACTAGCTTAGGATCTGGAGGGCCTGGGTTTAAGTCCTTGTTGCATTATAGATCTCTGTGACCTGGGCCTCAGTTTCTCCTCCATAAAATGGGGATAATGACTCTTCCCTGCCTCTCAGGGCTGCCATTTAGGATTGCAAGGCTGCCTGATGTTCTCGAGATAGGGGCCATAAGTACCTGTGGTAGATGCTTCAAGAAGTGCTGCTAGTGCCTCAGTAGGCAGCATGCTTCCTCCTAGAGCAGGGGCTGGCAACCTTTCAGAAGTGCTGTGCCGAGTCTTCCTTCGTTCACTCTGATTTTGCTCACACGTGCGTGTATACATTTTAACATTTAGAAGGTCTCTCTTTCTAAGTCTCTATAATATATAATATAACTAACTATTGGTGTATGTAAAGTAAAAAAGTTTTTAATGTTTTAGAAGCTTCATTTAAATTAAATAAAATGCAGAGCCTCCTGGGCCACCGTGGACCCCCGGGTGTGTGAGTGCCACTGAAAATCGGGCTCACGTGCCGCCTGCGCGCCCGGCGCCCCTTGTTGCCTCTGTGTCTAGAGCCACCGAGCCAGCCTTGGTGCTGGGGAGTTGCTTGATTGCTGTGGATTATAGTGATGTTCAGTATCACTCACAGCCGGCCTCATTTTTTTGTTTTTTTTTTGACACGTTTTTTTCTTTCTCCCAGCACCCCAGGTAGCAAGCAGGTACCAGAGCGCTTTTGAAATTCCCACCCTTGGTTGTGTTACGTCTACACTGCAGCTAGGAGTGAGCCTCCCAACCCGGGTCGATAGACTCGGGCTAGTCGGGCTTCAGCTTGCACGCCCTGAGGAAGTGTGGAGGGGTTAGCTCCGGTGCCCTGGCCACATGACAATGTGCATAACAGTTACTTTCTGTCTCCTTGCAACCCTAAAGTTTCAGGTGACTGTAATGGTCGCCAGGAGAGCTGGCTGAAAAACATTTCAGCCAGACAGAAAAATGCGGTTTCATCAGAATCAAAACATTTCTCAGGGATGTGTCGATTTCAGCTTCAACGGGAGACAGTAATAAAGAGCCGTTTTGGCTTCCTCATTTCATTTTGATACTGCCAAAACATTTTGTTTTGATGAGGTCAAAATGTTCCGGCTCCACTTTCTTGTTTCGTTTCATTTCATTTTGAGTTGGTATTACATTAAAATATTATAATATACGTGTGTGTGTTATATTCTACAATAACATGCCAGCATTGTTGAAAAGAAATATTTTTTATCTTATTGAAGTGAAATATTTCATTGTTTCCAAAACTTTTTCCCCCCAGACTGTTCGTCCCATGGTACGTTTTTTTTTTAAATTTTAACTTTCCATTCAGAATGAAAACAAATTTAGAGATGTCAGTATTTCCCATGGAGATTGTTTTCCAACCATCTCTAGTTACTACCTTCTGTTACAATCTGCTGTGTACAGAGGTGGTCCCAACCAGTGACACCGGATCTGAGCAGAACCTCAGGTTCTGATGAAGTTCGGGGCTGGACTTCCATTCTGGGACTTGCCCTCATTTCTAGTCATGTAGCGCAATCTTAGAAAGCTGCAGGCGTGGGTGCAAGTCAGTGGTGGATGTTGTGGCTGCTGTGTAAGAAATGTGTTTGATTTGTAAAGCAGAGGAGAATCCTAAAGAATTACTGATGTCATGTGAGCGTAAGATATCAGTTATGTTACCATAACGTTTCCTTTTCCCTCTCCCTTCCCAGTCTTCCAGAGGTTCGGATCTCAGACAACGGCCCATACGAGTGTCATGTGGGCATTTACGACAGAGCTACCCGGGAGAAGGTGGTCCTAGCATCTGGCAACATATTCCTCAACGTGATGTGTAAGTGCAGCGCCTCCTCCCTGGCTGGGGGTGGCAGGGATGGGAGCTCTGGGTGGTAGTGGGTAAGGAATCAGTCCTGCTCTGAAATCTCTGCACAAACCAGACCGAAAGCCAGCAGCTGGATTGCTCTGCTGTAACCCCTGGCCAGGATGCAGGGATCATTAACCTGCTCCCAGCATGCAGTGTGCATCCCAAGCATGAACATGGCCAAAACAGTGCATGACGGAAATGGAGCATTAAACTGCATGAAAAAGTCCCAGTGGAGGGTGACTCACCCCACAGATGGCCATTCCCTGCAAGTTGTACTTCCCGAGAGAAAACAAAGTCCTGCGTTAACGCAGTCAGAGCACCAGATACGCAGAGAGAGCATCTGCTCTGCAGCACCCTCTGCTGTTGCTGCCAGCACATCCCCAGATGGTTTGAAGCCCATGTCTCCCAGGTAGCCTGGTGCAATCTAGCATCATGCCAGCCACTGAGTACAGAGCAAAGGAGAAAGGAGCTGGGCTGGGGATGGTTGAAGTGGCCTGGTATGTCCTGCTTGACGGATGCGGTCTCTCTGGATATGTTATTTTAAAGGAGCAGGGAAAAGTCCCACTCTTTTCAGGGGTAGTCAGAAGGAGAGCCGACTGCACTGGTATTTACTCGGCAGTGCTCAGCGCGCCATGGAGAAATAGGGAGCTAAGGAATGGGCATCAGCTAGGGCTGGGGTTTGTGGTTCCCGGGACTTCCTCTGCGATGGCAGTAGTTGCTGCTCCGAGCAGAGAGGAGACGGCCGGCGGAAGGCAGCTCCTGTCCAGCATGTCATTAGGAAGGGCACCAGGCAGAAGGAGAAAGTTCGCAGAGGGATTTTTATGGGGGGAATTGCTGCACACACACCCCCACACACATGCACTTCATCTAACGGCAGGATTTTGCTCAAGCGATCTATTCCATGCGGCAGGAGAAGCTGCTGTGAGCCTGGTAGATCCCAGGAGCTAAGCAGGGTCAGGCGAGGTCACTGCTTTAGATGCCAGGCCCTCGGAGGAACAGCGAAGCGATGGGGCTGATTTAGAAGGCGGCACTCTTCCCTCTGGTGAGGGCAGAACTAAGGCCCTTGCCAGGCGTTAGGGGGCTGCCGCGGAGGAGCTGCCTTTTGACCAGCATGTAAATCCTGACCAGCTGTGGGTATCAGAGCTTCCGTGGCAGCACTCGTGTCTTAGATTCCATGCTGAGTAATTTCCTGCTGCCAGCCTCACCGCCCCTGCCTCTGAGAGGGATGTAGCCTCTTCGCTCCCTGTCTGTAGTGTGTCTGCCCGTCACGTGGCATCATTATTTGTATCACAGTCACCCGCAAAGGCCCCAGCTAAAATCAGGGCCCCATTGTGCCAGGTGCTGTACAGACACCTAGTGAGAGACAGTCCCTGCCCTGGAGAACTTACAATCTAAATACAGGGGAAGGGAGGGGAGGAGAAACTGAGGCAAAGTGACTTGCCTAGGGTGGCTCGCCGAGGCTAAGCCTAATTGCAGTCGCTGGACCAAGAGGGGTCCCACCCGGCAGGTAGGTGAAGCCAGTCCTGCCTCGCCCAGCCCTGTGGGGAGAAGGGTACAGTAGAACCTCAGAGTTACAAGCTGACTGGTCAACCACGCACCTCATTTGGACCGGGAAATACACAGTCAGGCAGCAGCAGAGACCAAACAAAAACAAAAAACCAATCCAGTACAGTGCTGTGTTAAACGTAAACTACTAGACAAAAATAAAGCAGAAATTAAAAAAATAAAAGATTTGACAAGGTAAGGAAACCGGTTCTGTGCTTGTTTCATTTGAATTGAGATGGTTAAAAGCTGCATTTTCCTTCTGCAGAGTAAAGTTCAAAGCTGTGTTAAGTCAATGTTCAGTTGTAAACTTTTGAAAGAACGACGATGACGTTTTGTTCAGAGTTCCCAACACCCTCCAGTCCCGAGCTGTCCTAACGCTGAGGTTCTACTGTAGTTCCTGCTGGTGGGTGGTGATCTGGGAAAACGTGCTTGGGATGCTGACCACAGTTCTCTAGTCGTAATCACATCCTGCAGGTCTGGGCTATAGCAGGTACAAAAGCTGAGTCCGCTTGTCTCCTGCCTGAAAGGTGCTAGCTAATCCAGCTGGGGCCAAAGAGAAAACGGTTCCCTCCTGGATCCTGGGCTTGAATTTCTGTGCCTGCCTGGAATGGGTGTGAGCTATGGACATGCAGAAGGCTCTTTGCTTGGCAATATTTTGGGATGGTTCCATTTATAGATATCAGCAGGCACAGCTTTACCCATGGTGCTTTGTGGTCGGTAGTGACCTGCACGTGTGTATCCTACATAAGCTCTAGGGCGATTGAAGTACCTGTACATGTCTCAAATAAGACAGTAATGACCAGTGGGGAACGACATTTCTTGG
The DNA here is from genome assembly GCF_016161935.1 of Mauremys reevesii. Taxonomy (NCBI): domain Eukaryota; kingdom Metazoa; phylum Chordata; order Testudines; family Geoemydidae; genus Mauremys; species Mauremys reevesii. The sequence goes on from NC_052643.1 coordinate 5,023,759, forward strand.
CCGTTAATGAGCAACTGGAGGAATTTGACCAGAGATCGTTATGATGTAATGATAGAAAAAGAAAAAAAATAATTCCCTGATGTGTTCAGAAGTTATTAGTCCGACGGCTTGTTGCTATGGAGACGACCGTCTGTTCCACGCACAGCAGTGGCTGTTCTTAGCAGTTACAGACGGGCACGGTAGGCATCAGCAGAGATCGCCCCCAGACGCGCCATGTTCGGAGCCAGATCGGCAGGCCCGGGGGGGGGTTGGCTTTTTGCCACACCCTGGTAGAGAGGGAGCCGCGCCTTAGAAAGCTGGGCTCTGAGTCTGAACTTTCGCAAAGCTCTGGGCTGCTGGGGTCTATCCGTGATAGAGGTCGTGGCCGCTTGCAAAGCTGGGATCTGGGCGTTGTGACGCGGCCCAGCTGGGAGTCCACAGTGGACAAGGAGCTGGCTGCACAGTCTCTGTTGGATTCAGGGCCGGGCTTGCTTGGCTGGGCAGGTGCGTGTTGCTCTTCCAAGGGTTAAGGACACTGTATTGCAGCAGCAATGGGGAAGGCTGATTTATCCTGCAGATTTACCAGCGGGGCCGGTCTATGGGGCAGGGAGAGGGGACTCCTCACATAACATCCTCTAGTGTCCAGAGCAGGGATTCACCCTGCAGTTCTATCCCTGGCTCTGCCACTGACTGCTTTGCATGCCCCAAGGTGAGTCACTTAACCTCCCTGTGGCTCGTGTGATTCTGACATGAAAAGGGCTATAGAACTGCAAAGCCATTGAGCTTGGGGCAGGGGGTTATTGTGCCCCATTCTACCCACCTGCTCCCTCTGGGCCAGGTGCCACCTTTCCTGTCCTGACTGAGGTTCCTTCTCTTGGCTGTCAGACCTCAGAAGGGTCCGAGATGCCTCCGCAGAGGGCTTTGGGAAGGCAGGCAGTGGCCCTGCGAGGAAGGGAAGCAGCCCGGAGACGGGTTAGCTGTAGCGGAGCGTAACAAAACCGCTCGTCACCACAGGCTCTTTGCTTTTCCAAGGGCCTAATGCTCGGCTGGTATCGACTGGCTTCCCCTTGACTGAATCCTTCCTGCTAGGACAGCTTGTTCAGATAAAGAGCCCATTTAAACAATGAAAGCTCGTGCTGTCCTTCATACCAGCAAGAATGCAGCCGGAGAGCAAGAGTCACAGGAGGTATTTCTAGTGACTAGAGGAAATGGGAGAGTCGGGGTTAACACCCTGGAAGCCTTCCATGGGAACTGCTTGGCTGAAACACCTGCCTGCCGCTCACTATCTAGCCTATAGGATGCTTCACAATTAACCTGGTTGTTTTTCGCCTTCCTCCGATGCGCCAAGTGTCGGAGGCAGGACACGGGGGCCTGGGTGGGCCAATGTTCTGATGCAGTCTGACAACTGCAGTGCACCCAAGGGCCAAATTCAGCCTGAGCAGAAGAGGGCACCTCCGTGTGAGTGGTGTCAACATAGGCAAAGGCTGGAATCTGCTCCTGTTGCACTGAGGATCATGCCCGTGAATGCGGGACTCCTCGCTGCTGAGTCATCCTAAACCCAGGCTCTGTCTCCTGGCATAAAGATGCAGTGATGTCTGCTGATTCATGCTCGCGGGTGCCACTACTCTATAAGAGGGATTGGGCGTGCCACTGGGGGGTAGCGGGAACAGCCGAGCTGTGGGGAGACGTTGTCAGAAGTTTGCTATGTTGTGTCCGTTACTTGGCCGCGAGTTACTCAGGTTCGGGTAGGGCTGGCAGCTTTCGACGTGTCCTGGGAGTGCTGAGTGAATAGCCAAATGCAGAATTGCTCTTGCATCTGAATCAGAAACGCTCCTCAAAAACTCAAGGCCGCTTCAAAGGCATCAGTGCTGGGAATGAATAATAACGCCGAGTTCTTTTCAGCGGTAGCTCTCGAAGCAGCTCGGTATCGTTGTCCCCAGATCTGGGGACTCAGGCACAGAGAGGGGAAGTGAAGTGCATGAGGTCACACAACGGTAAAGCTGAGACCTGCACCCACGTCTTCCAGCGTGCCATCTGGTGCCCTGGCCACTAGGCCACCTTGTCTCCAGCGTCTTAGCGCTCAGCCCTCATCTCTAGCTCAGATCTCAAGAGGGACAATTTTGGAGGTTGGCGTCTTGCCCATTGTGGAAGTTTGTCTAATGGACAAAACCGACCATGCGTTTCGTCCCCCCGGCTGGCAGGGGGCGCTGCTTGTCAGTTCCAAGGGGCACTGAGACATCTTGGGGGACCCCTGGATTGGCACAGCAGGGGGTGCTGCCAGTCAGAATTGAGGTCTGGCTCCCAGGCGCGAAGGTGCTGCAGGTCAGGAGTGGAGCTGGGTGGCAAGAGGTATTTCCCTCGTGCAGGAACTGTCAATATTTCAGCTTTTGTTTCTGTCCCCAGTTGGGACAGCACGTCACAACAGTGAAATTTGGGGCGGGAGGGCTGAAAAGTTTTGCAAATGTCGATTCAGAACCATCGGCACGAAACACGTCCAAACATTGCTTTGGCGAATGGAAACCTCACGTTGAAATGGGCATTTTCCCCAGGGAGAGTGGGGATAGAACACTGCTCATTGGAGGAGTTGTAACCAGGTCTAGTCACGGGGCGTTGGTGTCGCAGGGTAGCTGCTGCCTGCCCCGTGCCTGGCGGCAGTGGGATAGTCACCAGTGTTGGCTGACATGCTCGGGATCTCCAGAGGTCAAAACTTGAGCAGCTACTGCCTGAACTAAGGAGTGGGGGCCTCTACCATCCCCATCACCTCTGTGGATTGGGCGCAAAGGGTGCATTGTCAGTTCACGCGCCCATAAAGCAGGCCCGGTCTCTGTCAGGGAGGAGGAGTCTGAAGGAGCCAGATACCAAGGATAAACTGTACGAGAAACCATCAGAGAAGAGTAAAAGCCCTGTTCCCGGAGCAGCTTGCCATATTTGACCTGTTTTATAGCAGCAAAGATGGGCAGTACATGAGGTCAGGCTCTCTGGGACACCTTGTTCCTCGGAGGCTGCTGGGCTTATAAATTGGCCTTAAAAGCAACAAGGATGTGCGAGCAGGGCAGCTAGATGTAACCTTCAGAGCAGCCGTGGAGAACAGCGTCGCCATAAAGCATGTCTCTCTGTTCCTGGCCGTGCCCGGTGCTCGGAGCCCCTGGAGCCTAATGAATGGAGCGCCCTGCGTCTGTTAATATGCTGATCCATAGTGCTTAATCACTTGGAAATTGCCGGTGTGCCAGCCGAGATGGCCCTGCTAACAGCACACTCTGCTCTGAGACTCTGAATGATCCTCTGCTCTCCTCTGGCACGTTCTGCTCGCGGATCTCAAAGCACTTCCTAAACATTATTAGTGAATTAGGGCGTATCCCCCTCTCCTGGGAGCGTGATCTGGATTATTATCCCCTTGTTATAGGTGGGGAAACTGAGGCACGGAGTGGGACTGTGACTTGCTCAAGGTCACGAAGTGAGTCACAGGTTGGACCCAGGAGTCCTGTCTCTCCCTCTGCTGCCCTTCCTGCTGCAGAATCCTTTCGCTCCAGAAGTTAGAGATGAAAACCAGCTCCCGCCGCTTTGTTTCCCATTTTATAGCCTCCAGTGCCAGGCTCAGGTGACATTATTGTTAGCTATACAACGGTAGCACAAGAGGCTGGAGCAAAGATCACCCCCCCCCTCCTCCGATCACATAGGGCTTATCTACCCAAACACTGAGTGTGCGGCAGGCTGGGTGGTACATCTACCCTGCCTCAAACTAAGGCTATGTTAACACGTGTGGTGACATGTGGCATACAGGCACTAGATGTGTAGCTACACGCTGCAGTGAAAGGCTCTGGCTGGGCTGAGTGGGAGGCAGCGGGGAAAGACTCCGGCTGCATAGATGTGGGAGGTACTGCTTGGGTGTGAAGAGAGCAGTGTATATTCCCTGGGGTTCAGGCATGTAGGACTGGCTGCCCTTTCTACCCTCCCGTGCATCACCATCTCCACTGCTATTGATTCCCATGCTAGCTGGGCGTGCAGTATGTATTCTACACACTGCTGTAAGTGGAGATGCTCCCTAACTGTCTGCGTGGACCCTGCTGACATGCACTAACAGTTCCTAAGGAGCTGTTAGTGCACATCAGCTGTGTCCACCCGGCCAGTTAGTGCACTCCTGTGGGGTAGATTGACAGCCTGGCTTGTCACAAACTAAATGTTCATATAGATGAGCGCCTGGTGAGAGACGCCCAGACTCCATGGAGATTATAATTAAGGCTGCAGTTCTTTCACGGAGGTCGTGGAAGGTCACAGATCCCGTGACTTTCCGCAACCTCTGTGACTTCCACAGCGGCTGGGGAGGCCCAAGCAGCCACTGCTGGAGCAATCTGGGGCCAGTTGCTCTGTCAGTCCCCGGGACTAGCTGCACCAGCCACTGTTTGGGAGGCCTGAGCAGCTGGCTCTGGGGAGCAGCGGCCGGTGCGGCTAGTCCTGGGGACTGCCGAAGCAGCAGTTCCGGTGTCTGCCATGGGAGCAACTGCACTAGCCACTGCTTGGGCAGCCAACCGCCGGCACTGGAGCAGGGACCCCGCAGAGGGAGCCCCTGGAGTAGAGATTTAGTCACGGCTATTTTTGGTCAAAGTCATGGACAGGTTACAGGCTGTGAATTTTTATTTATTGCTCGTAACCTGTCCATGACTTTGACCAAAAAAACCCATGTGCCTAAATCTTACCCTTAATTATAATCGGCGTAGTCAAAGGAAAGATTATATCCCCCGGGTGTGGACGGGGAATTGACGCACAAGGAGAGATGAAGTGACGTGGCTGCAGGCACCCGGAGTGTGTTCACACTGCAATATATAACCGGCAGCCCCAAGGCTTGGCGCCTGGGTCAAGTGATTCAGGCTGCCGGGCCGAAAGAAGCAGTGTAGCTGTTCCGGCTCTGAGACCCTCCATCTCGTGGGGATTCGCAATCCAGGCTCCAGCCCAAGCTTGAATGTCGACACTTCTGTTTAGCCCGTGAGCCCGAATCAGCTGCCCTGGGCCAGGCACGGGTCTTTTACTGCACAGTAGATGGACCCCCAGGGAGTCTGATGCTGATCTCCTGAGTCCTAGCCCCGTATCTCAACCCCAAGCGCCAACTTGCCGTTACTTCTCTTGGGACTGGAGAGCACCGAGGTCGTTTGCATGCTCCCTTTCTCTGGTATGAACACGTCCCTGCCTCCTCTCCCTCCTTCCAGCCTCATGCCAGGTGAGCAGGGACCGGCACTGTGCTGACAGCGTTTGTGCTGCTGCTGGCTCTGAGTTAGACAGGTCCAGGGGCTCCCAGGGGACGTGCTGTTTTCCACAGCTCTGCCCTTGTCAGGATCTCCCGTTCGGACAAAGACACTCTCGAAATTATCCTATGGCGCGATTTGGAGCGGGGGATTTGCTCCAGAGGGTTCCCCACTCTCCTGCCAGGAGCTGGTGGTTTCAGCGGGAGCTGCAGCAAGAGACAGGGTAGAGAAGAAACATGGGACTGAGTCAGGTGAGACGGGAATTAACCTCTTCATCACTGAGCACTGCCCAAGGCACCCACGAGGCAACGTGCCCTTCAGCTCAGCCGCTCTGGGGGGCACTGCTGGCAGCGTGGGGGTTGAGCTGAAGGGCATGAGGGAACAGCTCTGGAGTTAGGAAAACGGGAATACTGAGCTCGTCCCTAGTAGGCGTCAACCCAGCGATCTCAACGTGCTCTAAAGATCCAGGTGAGTCTCGTTCCCCCAACGTTAGTAACGGGGAAACTGAGTCACAAAGAGGGGAAGTGGCTGGCTCAGGCAGAGTCAGGGGCAGAGCAGGGGCCGGCCGGCCAACCGCAGCGGTCATTTGCGAGAGACTGAACTTCATTTTTGTTCCAAGTCGGATATAGCTAAATCTTGGCTCTCCGGTGTCCCGAGCGAAGGAGCTAACCGCCAGGCTCTTGGCTGTTGTAGGGTTCGCGGCTCCTGGCCGCGTTTCAGCCCGGACAAGATAGGTTTCTGCGGAACACGGTGGCTATGACGAAAGGGAATTTTTCAGTGAAAAAATGTTTAGTCCAAAATGTTTTGACTGGTGCTCGCTGGAACCCAGGTTTCCTGACGCCCTGCACCACAACAGAGACAGAGCCCATCACTGGGTATGTCTGGGGTCTTCACCTTTCCAGACGACTGGACCCCTTTCAGGAGGCTGACTTGCCCTGCGTACCCCCAAGTTTCACCTCACTTAAAAATAACTTGCTGACGGAATCGGACCTCAGAATACAAAAGTGGCACAGTGCCCTGTTACTGACAAATCGCCGACTTTCTCATTTTTGCCCTATAATTGTAAAATAAATCCATTGGAATGTAACTGTTGCACTTACATTTCAGTGTCTAGCATATCGAGCAGGACAAACAAGTCGCTGTTTGAAATTTTAGCTTGTACTGACTTGGCAAGTGCGTTTTATGTAGCCTGTTGTAAAATTCAGCAAATATCTAAATGAGCTGGTGTATCCCCTGGAAGATCTCTGCGTACCCCCACGGCTTGAGAACCACCGGTGCAGACGCTCAGGTCCTCCCCACTGGCTGGGTTTCAGAGCCTCGGCGCCAGCCTGAGCCCAAACGTCTACACTGCAATTTTAACCCCACAAGCCCGAGTCAGCGGACCCGGGCTCTTAGACTTGCGGCTTTGGGTCGTTTGTTGCAGTGTAAAAGGACCCGTAGTCTCTCGCTCCTACCTGTGAAGGCTGCAGGCCTCAGACATGGCTCCCTTCAGCACAGACCCCTCCGCGCGCTCTCCGGTGACTGATTATTTCTGCCGCTTGTGCAGAGGTGTCAGGGCGCCGGAAGCGCGGGATTGAAGCAGGCACCTCAATGAGCGTGCGAGGTGCCAAACACGGGCTTTACAGACGGGTGGCAGTGGCCTCGGTGGAGTTCTGTCATTTCCAAAGCCCGTCCAGGAGGTGTAATTGAGAATTACTGCTGATAATGAGTCACATCACTTGAGAGAGGCCCCCCGAGGTATCTCGGGGAATCGCTCACCGTGAGTGACAGGACAAGGCTGTAGCAAGCCAAGCTCATGCCAAGAAGAGGTGGGTTTTTTTATTAAGAGATGGTTGCTGCGTCTCCCTCTGGTAGCAAGGGTAGAACCTAATCCCCTGGGACTGGTGCTAGTGGCTCCCTGTCTCCCATTTCTCCAGCCCTGGGAGCAACTCTTTCACCAAGTGAACTGGAAGAGCAAGTCTTATCATCAGGGCTGCAGTCTGCTCAAATCTGCAGACAGCCTGAAACAGCAGCTCAGGGACAGGTCAGGACTGCCATGTACTGCCAACTCTGAAGCCTACTAATGCCCAACCTAAGTGCCAGCATTGTTCAGTTTCGCTCCCGAGCAAAGCACGCAAGATGCCGTCTACTGAATGGCATCTCGTTTGGGTGCCCCGAGTGGGAGGAGCCTGAATTGTGGGAGGAGTTTGAGAGCGCCGGCGCTTATTTTGTTCTTCACGCTGACCCGTTTTCAGATAAGCTTAGCGGAGAGAGCCCAGTGGCTCAGAAGGCGTGATCTGTACCTCTCTTGCCAGGGGCAGCATGAATCAGAACCTCCCATTGTTCCATCATACCAGGTGAATCACAACCACAGCCCGTGTTATGCATCATCCTCTGTTCCCAATCTACACAGGGCATGTGTCTGTTACAGCCAATCCTGGGGAGTCTGCCTCTTTAGTTCAAGTTACAGGGACTTGTGCTTTCGGCTCTTGGGGTCTCCACTTCAATCCCAGTGGATGACTAAGCATGCGGACGAGACACACAACATAAAATGTGTTGGTGGGGTGACTAGAAGCCACACTAAAGTAGGGACCCCAAAGGCCTTCTAAACAACCTGGGACAAGAAGTGTCCTCACCAACTCCCCTCCCCAAATGGTCGCAGCTCGTTCAGATACAAAAAGTATCCACCGCTGGAGCCTGCTAGCTTACAACCAAGCTGGGCTGGAGGAGTTAAGGGCGACAGGGACTCCCACAGCCAAAGACACTTTGAAAACATGGCTGCAAACCTTTGAGTTTTGATGCAAAAGGCCCACTGGAGTCTATGCAGAGACTCTCTGACCTCCCAGGGCCATTAACTAAAAAGCACCTACTCCCAGCAGTTTCTTTGTGTTCAGTTCACACACCAGAGGCAAACGTAATTGGCAATTAAAGCCGCAAAAATACAACGAAAAATTATACTGCATTAGCATCAGAGGGATTGCAGCGCTAAGTGAAAGGAACCCATCACGCAAGCAGGGACTGGGAAACTTTGCCCACCCAGCTGTGCAATCTTGACCTGCAGCACCTTCTGCTGTTGTTCCATAGGGTCCCTTGCACCGTTCTGCCAATGTATCTTGGCTAGGTCTGCTGCATGAGCTCCTGCCCTAGCCAGCAAACACAGCTGAGCAGGAGCTTTTCAGCGAAACGACTTTGGTCAGAAAAAGCTGCTTAAGGGAAACTGAAACTTCTCGCGGGAAAGGGTCGGTCTGGAGCAATTTTTCAACTTGACGTTTGTTTGAAAAAAGTTTTGAAATGATCAAACTGCTTCGTTTGGGCATTTTCGAAATGAAAAATCCCAGTTTTCGGGTTTGAAATGACATTTTGCTTCAATTTTTAAGTTAATTGTAGAGAGAGAGAGTGTGTGTGTGTGTGTATATATATATATATTTTTAAAAAAGGTCTAAATCTAAATGAAACATTTTGATTGACCTGAACTGAAATTTTTTTTGGGGGGTGGGGGGTGTTGGAATTTCCATTTGTGAAAAATTTTGAGATTTAAATTTTTTGTCCCACTTTGGGATGGGAAAATTTTTCAGTATCTCAACAATTTTTGCAGGCTGGAAACACCATTTCCCATTCAGCTCTGCTGACAAATGCACCAGCTCTGTAAAGATTAGGTTCAGAACCCCATGCTTACATCACCATATTTGAACCCACGTGACGTTTCCTACAATCAAAATCCTAGTGCTCTCTCCCGCTGCCATGCAGGAGGCAAGCCTGCAGCTTTAGACAAATCTAATTGTGTCTGGTTCTTCCAGCAAACCCTCCAACCCGGGCAAATAGCAACTTAATCTGGAACTTCTTGCAACCTGTGTCCAGCTGAGGGCCCAGTCAAACATGTCTGCAGAATCAGTGCTCTCCAAATCCATTTCATATGGATCAAAGCTGCCTTTCCCTGAATCAGCTACAAGAGTGGTTGCTTTCCACCTCCCTCCCTCTCCAGGTGGCCCTGCTCAGAGCCTGTGCCTTTCTCATTGCCATCTCCCAGGGTGCTTAGAGCCAGCCTGCTTTGCATGTACAAATTAACTCTACGCAGCCGGCTAGTTAACCTTCCTAGTGAAATTACAAAGACAGCTCATGCTGGAAACACAGGGGAGCTGGGCCGGAGTTGTCTGCAGGGAAGGGTGTTTAGTGATTAAGTGAAGGCCCGTCTCTGGAAAAGCTCTTTATTAATTTCATACGTGTGCGGCGATTCAGGGCCTGTGACCGACCTCCGTGGAGAAGGGAGGCAGCGGATGGAAAAGGAGCTGGTGCATTTTGGTGGGAGATATGTTCATTTATGGGGAAGAGATGTATGTTCAAATGATGTGATATGATCATCAGCAAAATAAACCCAACGCATATTTGCTTCTCCCCTTTGCGCCCCATCCTCCACCCCACGGAAGAGTTGTGGTGTTCTGAGATAATTCCTAATTATCCATAGTCTATGGGGATGGTATTCTATATGATGTGGCATTGGGTTTCCAAAGAACTGGCACCCAGGAGCATTGTGATTGCAGGGTTTGCCAGGGCTCAGTACCACGTCTCCAGGATTTAGATATTGAGACCACCTGGGCTTGGCATTCAGTCTTCAGCTCCCCACCCCCAGAACCCAGCGGCATGTTTCCAACCTACCTGGATTTAGCATTAGATCTCCATCCTTTTGGCCAACTTCTGCCCTCAGGACACCAGGAAGCGTAGCTTCGGTGGAGTGACTCTGGATCAGAATCTAGCCAGCTCTGTGATGTAGCCCAACCTTTGGAGGTGGACGGGCTGTGCTGGATCCAGAGGAAAGCCGTGCTTCTGGCACAGGCATCTGGAGCCAGCGCCGGACAAATCGAGCAAGAAGTTTCCAAGCGTCTGCAATTTCTCTACAAAGGAGGACGGAGCAATAATGAATATGGAGCCAAGAAAGTTCATCTGTGTCCTAGAGCACTTCAATTAGTAATAAAAAGTTGTATAAAGAGGGGAGGGAAATCAGTGCAGACTCGGCCGCATCCACTCTGGCTGCCTCTTGCCTTTTTGCTTTCAGAGAGAAAAATCCATTAATGGCAGCCCCGAGGCCTGGGAGCAGTAACCCTGTCACACAGCAGCTCCCAGCCTTTATAGCTAACTCTGCCAATTTGTCTGATGAAGACCCTGGGTGTACCAGCCCGGGCCTCTCGCCTCTCAGTCTATTCTTAGTCGTTATGGATGACGGCTTGGCCTTGTGTCTCTAGTGACTGGTACTGTCCTCTCGTGGCTGGGCCCACAGAACCAGTAAGGGAACGGTTGGTACAGCTGAAGTCAAATGCCAGAGGCTGGTCTTTCTGGAGCAAAAATATCTGGGCTCTACTCCCAGCTCCCTGTGTGCACGGGATTCATAAATCAAGGGTGGCTGCAGCTGTAGATTCGTTACGCTCTCAGCTGACGTGGTGTATGGGATGCCCTCTTTGTCAAATTTGAACTCTTTGGACGGAAACTTTCCAAGCCGGATGTCTGACGTGGGCTGAACGGTTTTGGAAGATTTCAGCCGAAGTGGTTCAGCTGTTTGCGAGAACGGGTGGGGTGGGGAGAGTGGGTATGTCAGGCTGAGACGAGCAGCGAAACCAAACAGAAGGCTGATCCCATAGTTAGAGGTGCTAGCCGGGGACTTGAGACCACGGTTCCGTTCTTCGCCATGCCGCAGACTTCCTGTGAGCCCTTGGGAAGCTCCCCGAATCTCTCTGGGTCTCAGCTCCTTGGGTCTGATAGCACCTATCATAGAATCATAGAATAGAATCATAGAATCTCAGGGTTGGAAGGGACCTCAGGAGGTATCTAGTCCAACCCCCTGCTCAAAGCAGGAACCCCTGACCCAGAGGGGGGTGGTGTCATTCAGACTGCAGCTGCATTACATTACTGTTCAGGGTGCACCAGAGCTGTGCGAGGTGCTGTCCACAGTGGTAAGGAAGAATGGACCCTGCTCCGAAGGAGCTAAAGCTAAAGCCGCCCTTGATGCCACCAAGGAGATCAGCCCCCAAAGGTGACCCGTTCACTTGCAGTCGCCTCCTCGGGAGCAATATCCCCTCTCTTGCAGGGACATTGAGGACACCAGGCACCTAGACCAACCCGCAAAAGAGAAGCAAGAGTGAACCCCTCCACTTGGGAGGAGAGGAGACCCCTCCCTGCAGGCTGCGAAGGGGCCTGGGAACCACAAGAAGGGGATTTTTGGTGGTCACTTGAGGGGCTCCCTCAGCTCCCAGCAGGGCACTGAAGCGACTGGCTGAATAATTAACTCCTAGTCACCGGAGCTGCAGCTCAGCACGGTGCCACAGGAGCCTCTGTGACCTGCCTGAATTCAGAGGAATGGCACAGAAGCCAGAGGCCAGCAGGGAATGTCCCTCATTTCCCTCCCTCCCTTCTCTCGCTCTCCTGGAGGCCAGGCTGCCCTTTCCGAGAGGCTGCAGTGTGGGGTTCCTGGGAGGTGAAGGGCCTGCAATTCCCAGCTGCTTGTCGGCTTCGAGGCCGACTCCGCGGCTGAGCATGGGCCGCAGGGCATTGGCTTGTTCTTTGCGGGTTTTTAAGTGAGGAGATCGGGTGCATTTCATCGCTCAGGATGGGGCAGGGGGTTGGGAACCGCCGCTGGTATTTTGAGTGCAGAGCCAGGCGAGATCCCTGCGCACAGCTCTGCCGAAGCCCCTTGCTCCTGTCCCGTAGCACCCGGGGCTATTCCAGCCCTGCCAGTGCCCCCTTCCTAAAGTTTTGCCAAAGCACCTCAATCCCACCCTGCACCGGCCCCTACAACTGAACCTAGTTTGTGAGCTCTCTCACGTGGGGACTGTCTTTTTCCTGCATGTCTGTCCCGTGCCTAGCACAACGGGGCCCTGCTTATTGGTCGCTGCCCCTAGGGGCCAGGGGCGGCTCCAGACACCAGCGCTCCAAGCGCGTGCCTGGGGCGGCCAGCCACTGGGGGGCGCTCTGCCGGTCGCCGCTAGGGTGGCCGGTAGGGTGCCTTCGGCGGCTTGCCTGTGGAGGGTCCGCTGGTCCCGCGGCTTTGGTAGACCTCCCGCAGGCGTCCGCCGAAGCCGCGGGACCAGCGGACCCTCCGTGCTTGGGGCGGCAAAATGTCTAGAGCCGCCCCTGCTAGGGGCTACCACAACGCAAGGAATGAGCAATAATCGGCTTCTTACTAAGCCAATCCTGCGCCTTTCACAAAGCTCAGCCAATGCACGTTCACAGCGATTGCCTGTGAAACCTCCGCTACTGCAGTACTTGCTCTGCTGAGCAGCATCTGCCAATCATTCTGTGCTGGGCAAGTCAATTCCCACCCGTAGATCCTAGGTCTCAGCCACTTCCGTTTTGATCTGTACAACAAGGGAGATTTCGTGCCATGAGGGTCTAGTCTATTGTATGTAGTTCTTCCGCTGCACGCGTCATCGTAGCAATGCATTAAGAAACGTGACTAACCTCTGCTAGGTTTGTTCTCTTCTCCACTCCCCAGAGGGTGAGGCAGGGACTGTCTTGGTTTGGTAGGATCCTATTTATTTATTGAAAATGTCTATGTTGCTCTGTCTTTGTGTTGGAGAAGCCAAGGTGCAGTGGGAAAGGCAGGCGTGTCAAGCCCAACCTGGGCATGACGGGTGCATGTTATGTGAGCAAAGACAGCTCACGTATGGCTGAGTCACTTCTGACTCAGAAACCAGATCCTGGTGTAAACAGCCGGCCCGGCCCCCTGCTCCACCTTCCGAAATAAAAGACAACCTGTGGATGGTCTCTGCAGCCTCACCCCATCTCCTGGCACAGCAGCGGCAGCTGCTCCACACAGCATGGACATATGCTAATAGAGCTCCCTAGCTGCCTGTCTGCAGCTGAGCACTAAGTCGGTCTGTGTGCAGCTACAGGGGGGAAGGCAGATGCGGCATGGTCTGGCAGCACCGGCTCCTCAGGACAGAGCGGCCGCTTGGGGTGCAGGGAAGCGCGGCACACGTGTTGGATGATGCTGTTTGGTGGTTGCATTGCCCTGCAGTGTTAGGTGCTGTACGGACACGCAGCAAAAGACGGTCCCTGCCCTGAAGAGCGCCCTCTCTAGGGCCTGTCACTCTCAGGGTGCAGCGCTCTGAGGGTCTCTGGAGTGCCAAAGCACGCACCTCACCTTGCCCTCTCGAAAGCCAGGCCGGGGCGAGGGTGCGGGTGGGCACTGCCTGGACCCTTATGAGAAGAATAAAGGTTAGGGTTAGGGTCTCCTCCGTGTCGACTGATCTTTACTAAAGCCTTTGGCCTTGTCTGTGCTGGGGGGTGCCCCGATTCCAGCCACCACTGTCGCTGCAGTGATGCACAGGCCGGATTTAAGCTGCCATTTGCTCCACTGCCCCTGGTTTCACTCACAGCAAAGGCTCAGCGGGCCAAGCCGCAGATGTGCCTGCCTGCAGCAGGAGTTTGCACTGAAACAGCTACCCCCATGCCTGAGACTGGGGCAAAGCACTGGCCCCTCTCAGCTCCCCCGTGGAGTAAGGGATCTACATTTCCTCCAACTTGCTTGTAGCTGCTCATGAGTCTCCCTCTTCCTCCGCCTTCCCCACCCTTTTCCTGTCTCCCTTGGATCTTTCTCCTTCCCCTTTTCTCCTGTCTCCCCCTCCTTAGTTCTACCGATCTTTCTCTCTTCCCCCACCCCGTGGCAAATCACCAGTTGAAAAGCCTCCCAGCATGTAGATTAGCCAGAGAGCCCCTATTAAAGTGGAAAAAAAACCCACAGCCACCAACCCTGGAGGCCCTGCCTCTTGTTCCATTTTTGCAGCTTTAACCGTCCAAGCCTCTCTGTAATGAAGTAAGACGCCCTGCTGGGAAAATGATCTTCTGCAGCGGAGAGAGAAGCGGGCCGCTGGTACGGAACGGCTGGGTTTTTCAGTGCGGCGTTTAGACGTCAGCCAACATCTTAAAAGTTGCTTCCTCATGTGTATCGACAGCAGGGGCTTCGAGCTCCTGCTGGAGCCGCCTGTGGGGGGAAGGGGGCCTACGCAGACAGGTATCTGGGGGGGGCATGTGCCAGTAGCACTAAATCATTAGGGTGCGTAACAGGGTCTGAGTTTCAGAGACGCCGAGCGCTCTCCTCTACAGCTGCATCGATGGGAGCTGTGGGTGCTCTGGCTGAGCATCTTGAAAGGAGGAGGATCCGGTACTCGGCGCCTCATGAAATTAGGCGCATGGTAACGACAGGACATTGCCCATCTCTGGCCCCGTTTGTCGGAGGATCTCAAAGAGCTTTACAAACATTAAGTGCTGCATGCTGCTCTCATTACCCCAGGTGTGACTCCGAAGTGAGTCCATCAGTGTATGATAATGGAGTGACACCTGATTGATGCCAGCAAGTGGAGAGCCACATTTGGCTAATTAACTGGTTAGGCACCAGACAACCCCCCTGTAAGGCAGATATTGCCATCCCCAGATTACAGATGGGTAAACTGAGGCATGCCGTAGTTAAGGGCCTGATCCTGCCATGCCTACATTGCGGAGCATCATGCTAGGTGAGCAGTCCCATTGAGATCTTGTGTCAAGATGCTCCTCAGTGTAAGGGGGATGGAATCAGGCATGGGAGTGCATGGCGAGTTGGTGACTGAGCTGGGAATAGTTAATTACCCGCGTGGTTAACGATTTGTGCCTTCTTTATAATCAGAACGTTTCTAGCTTCAGTTTCCAGCCGTTGGATCTTGTTGTACCTTTGTCTGCAGGGCTGAAGAGCCCAGTGTTGTGAGATTTCTGTTCCCCGTGTAGGTCCCTGTCGACTGTGAACAAGTCAGCCCTTAACCTTCTTTTTGTTAAGCTAAGCCGATCAGGCTCCTTGCGTCTCTCGCTATAAAGCACGTTTTCCAATCGTTTAATCATTCTCCTGGCTCTCCTGCGAACCCCCTCCTGTTTATCAACAATTCTATGGCGGTTGGGCACCTAAATGCCATAGACTGAAAGAGAAAGGGTGGCCCAATGGTTGGAGCATCAGCCTGGGTCTTGAACAATGAGGGTTCAATGTCCTACTCTGCCTCAGACTCCTTGGGCGAGTCACCTCGCCTCAACATGCCTCAGTTTCCCGTCTCTATAATGGGGATAACAGCACTGCCCTGCCTCACAGGTTGCTTGTAAGGATACACGCATTAAAGATTGTGAGATGCTCAGATACTACACCAGGGGTAGGCAACCTCTGGCACGGCACGCGAGCTGATTTTCAGTGGCACTCACACTGCCCGGGTCCTGGCCACCCGTCGCGGGGGGCTCTGCATTTTAATTTAATTTTAAATGAAGCTTCTTAAACATTTTAAAAACTGTATTTACTTTACATACAACAATAGTTTAGTTCTATATTATAGACTTATAGCAAGAGACCTGCTAAAAACGTTAAAATGTATGACCAGCACGCGAAACCGTAAATCAGAGTGAATAAATGAAGACTCGGCACAGCACTTTGGAAAGGTTGCCAGCCTCTGTGCTATGCCAATGGGGACCATAGCTGTGTCGTGGATAGGGAAGTGCTTCTGAAAATCTCAGCCTAAAAACGTGGTCTAATTTTTCCGAGATTCTGAGCCCTCGTAGTCTGAAGCCCCTCTGAATATGAAGCTGATTACGTCGACCCTTGGATTCGGGTGCCTAACTTTGGGCACCTTCAGTTGAAAAAAGAATTGGACCAAAGATTATTGAGCAGGAGAAGAACTTGAGCTAGGCCCTTAAAGTTACGAAGCACGTGGTGAAAACTGATCCCTGCCGGCTTTTCCCTTGTACCTGCCCTGTGAGCTGAAGAGCAGGTGGAGGCTGACATGAAATTAAAGAGCAGAACATTTAGACCCAATAAAAGGAACTACTTCTTTAATGCCGTGTGCGGTGAACCTGGAGGATTCGCTGCCAGAAGAGGGCAATGAGACAAATACTGTGGCTGGATTCTAAAAAGGCCAGGATAATTTTATGACTGCTAATAACGTTTGCAGCTATGCAAGCCAGGATAATAGGGGCAATCAAATCTTGTGCTTCAGGGCATAAAATGATCACTCACGGGGATACAGGAGGAATTTTGCTTCCATCTACAATGTTGCAACATTGAGTAAGTACATTGTGGTTTCAAATTTCCTTCCTTTGCTGAGTCAGGTGCTGGCCTCCCCTAGACTAGGCCATCACATCACATCAGGGCCCTGGTCCTGCATGGAGATCTGCTAACCTGGACCAATACACCTCTGCAAAGTGCCCAGGTGAGACATTTTTGGTGGCAAAGCCAGGAATAGACCCTGTTCGCTAGACCACTCAACGGGTAGTGATCAATGGCTCCCTGTCTAATTGGCAGCCGGTATCAAGTGGAGTGCCCCAAGGGTCGGTCCTGGGGCTGGTTTTATTCAATATTTTCATTAACGATCTGGTGGATGGCATGGACTGCATCCTCAGCAAGTTTGCAGATGACACTAAACTTGGAGGAGTGGCTGATATGCTGGAGGGTAGGAATAGGATACAGAGGGGCCTAGACAAATTAGAGGACTGGGCCAAAAGAAATCTGATGAGGTTCAACAAGGACAAGTGCAGAATCCTGCACTTAGGAAGGAAGAATCCCATGCACTGCTACAGACTAGGGACTGAGTGGCTAGGCAGCAGTTCTGCAGAAAAGGACCTAGGGGTTACGGTGCATGAGAAGCTGGATATGAGTCAACAGTGTGCCCTTGTTGCCAAGAAGGCTAACAGCATTTTGGGCTGTATAAGTTGGGGCATTGCCAGCAGATTGAGGGATGTGATCATTCCCCTCTATTCGACATTGGTGAGGCCTCAGCTGGAGTACTGTGTCCAGTTTTGGGTCCCACACTACAAGAAGGATTTGGAAACATTGGAAAAAGTCCAACGGAGGGCAACAAAAATGATTAGGGGGTTGGAGGACATGACTTCTGAGGAGAGGCTGAGGGAACTGGGATTGTTTAGTCTGCAGAAGAGAAGAATGAGGGGGGATTTGATAGCTGCTTTCAACTACCTGAAGGGGGGTTCCAAAGAGGATGGATCTAGACTGTTCTCAGTGGTACCAGATGAGACCATTACTCCTTGTTCTGTCAAGTTGCAGTGGGGGAGGTTTAGGTTGGATATTAGGAAATCTTTCACTAGGAGGGTGGTGAAGCACTGGAATGGGTTCCCTAGGGAGGTGGTGGAATCTCCTTCCTTAGAGGTTTTTTAAGGTCAGGCTTGACAAAGCCCTGGCTGGGATGATTTAGCTGGGGATTGGTCCTGCTCTGAGCAGGGGGTTGGACTAGATACCTCCTGAGGTCCCTTCCAACCCTGATATTCTATGATTCTATCTCAACCATCTTTTCTCCATGAACACAGTCTTCTCTTGGTGGAGTCAACAGTGTCTGAAGTCATGAATTCTGCTGAATCCAAGAGAAACTCTCCTTCCTTTTTTCAGTCCTCCCTTCAGATATCCCTTGGTGGTAGAAACAAACTCAGGGCAAAATTTCTCCTCTCTAATTAGCACTGCTCCCACAGAGAGACAAAAGGTAGAACCTCCTCAAGAGGTGGGACTGGCTTTTCTTCTCTGCTCACTGTCTCTCCGAGTTCATCCCGGGCCAGGCCGATGGCGACATCATTAAATTCTGACAATCCTTAGGTCAGCAGAGATGCTTTACAACTCCCTGCCGGCTGGCTCTAAATTTAGAGGTCTCAGCATTAGGTAAAGTTTCCTTCCTCCGGATGGCACCTTTAATTGCATGTGATAAGTGACTCTGGTCTGCGGGGGCTGGGGGAGAGGGAGGGTGATTTAAGGAAGAGAAGGGGAAGGTTACAAGGGACACGGCAGCAAGGAGATGGAGAGACGCAGGCAGAGGCAGACAGTGAGAAAGCACTTTGCCACTCCTAAATGGCCAGTGAAGCTAAGCAGCCTGGCATTTCTCTCATTAGAACCTGTCTGGCTGCCGGAGAGATGCCACTTTTGACAACACGCAGGGCACTTGATCCGCTAGCTGATGTAAAGGAAGGCAGTTCCGTCGACGTCAGTGGTGTGATGTGGTTTCACGACAGCTGAGGAGCCTGGCCCGGGGTTTATTTTTACGTTGGGTTCCTGAAACTCAAAGGCCAGAAAGGCCTTGTGGGTCACCCATTCCTCTCCAATTACCCACTGTCTCCTTTATCTGAGCGAAGACAGAGCATGGCTGAACGAGGGCTCATTAAATCCTCCCACTTGACGGAGAGCCTCTTTGCACAGGCTGTCTCAGCTGTTGCTCTGGGTGGTTTTAGCTAAGCTGTGAGGGTGTATATTTCACCGTGTCAATGAGGGGCTTTTCACATGGGTCCCAGGGTCCCACTTAGGGGCACTGGTTTGGCATTGATGGCTGGGGAATCTAGGAGTAACTAGTGTAGCACGTAATCAGACGGTGGAACTGACTGCCACAAGACACTGTCAAGCCAAGACGAATGCCAGGCTAGTCTCTACCGGCTGGGGATTTCTCTTGCCCTTTGGACTCTTGTGGAAGCCCTAACAAGGTTCACTGTGCTCCCTTCACTCTCACCGGGCACTGAGCGCTGCCTGCCCCTGCGATGGGCTTAGCACCTCAACTCCCCCCAAATCAGTGGGAGTTGGCTGGCAGGAGCACGTCCTTACCCAGCCACTGGCAATGGAAAGAGCATCTGGGTCCGGAGAGGCAGCTGGACCCTGCACTTGCTTTTCTTACTCGCTGGGTGGAAGGATGGGCTTGGGGTGAAAGTGCTGGGCTTGAGCTCAGGAAATGGGAGTTCATTTCCTGGCTCTGCCACAGGTTTCCCAATTGAGCTTGGGCAAGTCACTTCATCTGTCTGGGACTCATCTCCCCATCTGTTAAAATAGGGGTGGGAGTATTGCTCTTCTTCCCAAGTGTGTTCTCTGTTACCTGTATTTAAATTGTCAGCTCTTTGGGGCAGGAACCCTTTCTTACCATGTGCGCGTACAGCACCTCGTGTGATGGGCCCCTGATCTCCTTCAGGACCTGTAGGTGCTACCAGACTCTGACCAATAATCCCCGGTGCTCATGTGAGTGGAGAGGCTTGGCAGCAACTGTCTGATGGTGCAGTGCTTCTGTTTTATTATCCCTTGAACTGACACAACAAAATCAGATCTGGCTGCTTAAACCAGCACAAATCTTCCATGGGGTGGCTACTCAGCAGCTGTCACGTTCCATGGCAGGGCCTGGATTAGGCTGGGGGAGTTCAATTATTTAAAACTCTCACATCTCCTCTGTCTTGGTGTCTATATTTCCTGCACGTTGCCGTAATTTGCTCTCCGTATATCCATCTCCCATCTTTCTCCTTTGCTATCTGGAGCGATTTCTCTCCTGGCTCGCCACGTCCATCTTTCTCCCGCCGTGACACAGATCTATGGATTTTACTCTGGGGCCTTCACCGTGCTGGAATCGGGGGAGGAGGGAGCAGGTTATTTGTTACCAAAGGTTCCGGAGAAGAAGGTTTTGACATGACGGAATGTCTCATCTTGAGCAGCAAGCTCCTGTCATCTGTCATAAGACACAAGAGTGGCTTTTTCCTTTATTCCACTGCCAGCGCTCTCCCCTACAGCGTTAGCATGTCCAGCAATGTCCCTGGGATATATGTGAGGTGAACAGGTGTCTGCTCTGCTCCCCACCCAACCGGCTGTCACTAGGAGAGAGCTCTTCATTTTCCCCAGGTTTGGTATCTCCGACCACCAGGAGCCTGGAACGAATGCTCCTAAGGGTCATGATTCGCCAAAAGAATCAGCTGCCTTACTGAGTGTGATTCCACGTCTGCATGGCAGTGTCCAGGTCCCACAGCATCCTGAAATGGATTCTTAGGGGATGGTCGCTGGTTTGGTTGTCCCAAAGTGGAGAGGATATTTCCAGGCGCGTAAGAACACGAACATAAGAAGTACTGCATGGGACCACCAGTTGCTTGTCCACTTTGGTATTCTCCCACCAACAATGGCTAGTCCCCCGTGTTTCCAAGGAAAGTGCAAGAAACCCCACCTTACATGACACTGGGGTCTGTACTTTGCAAAATCTGTTGCTCAGATGCTTCCATTGACGTCTATATTACATGGGTCACCAGATCAGCTGTAGGAGCTGAACCCATCTCTTTCCCTGCCTTCCAACCCCAAATGTGACTGGGCCAGGACTCTGCTTTTTTGCTCTGGTCCACATGGTCCTTCCGCATTGTAAAGACTCCATGGCCAGCCATGAGCTAGAAGAGTACTTCAGCCTTAAGTGTGAGCAAGTAGAAGGCTCTTATCCTGGGTGCCATCTGACCACTAGAGGGCGACATAATCATACTTAGACAGGGCATCACATTAGCACCTGCTGGTGACATCGATTTCCTAGTCTCAATTACATGTCCAACTAGCAACTGGGGCCAGGTATGTTCCCTGCTTGCATTAGCGCTGACACCAGTAAAGTCTCTGCTCCAGGCAGAAGATGTGAGGATCTCCATGGAATTCCTTTTTCATCTGCTGCTTTAACCCCATATTTTTCCAAGAGCTGCTTTGCTGGAAAGATGATTTTCCCCATAGGAGTCGCCCCGAGACAGACAAGCCTCTTCTCTGCTGTTGGGAACGTGGATGGACTCTCCTTTCTCCCTGCAGGAGCTCAAATATGGACAGACAAGCGAGGAGAAGGCAAAACTCTTTTGTGACCTCCGGTGCTGTTCCTTTGTGAGAGCAGGTTGTGTTGCTTCCAGCTCCCACCCAGCACAGACTCCTCCAGTCTGTGTTCCCAATGGCATTTGGATGGATTCTGCCGCTCCCAAGGAAAGCCAGACAGGGCTCTCTGGAGGTGTCGAGCCTCAGCTGGGCAGTGGGTTCTAGGTGAGTGACTCTGGTCCACATTCTGCGCTCAGAGGCGTTAGTGTGAGTTTCGAATGTCTCCGACAGTGGAGTTGCTCAGAGTGAAACTGGCGTACCTGAGAGTAGAATCTGGCCCCGACGGCTCACCTTCTGGGTCCAGGCCTGAGTCCGGACCACCAGTGTAACGCTAACCATCCCCAGAAACTCAGAGAGGCCTGCAAAACAAACCTGAGTTTGCCACTACCCCGGACCAAGCGAGGCTCTTCCTTGGGGAGGCTTTTCAGAGCCGAATGAAACTTCAGGCATCAGTGGAGACAAAGAACCAAAAATCCCTTAGCAGCTTCCCCTGCCTTTTCCTATTCTCCCTCTGCCAGAAACGAGCACTCAGTGAAACTTTCCCTCCCGTCTCTGCTGTGACAGAAGTGCCTGGGTGAGTTTTTGTCGGCTGTGGCGAATTCGGCTTAGGGACATCAATGCAGGTGCGGCATCGGGAATATCTGATGGATTTGTACTCACAGAGGGAAGCGCTTGGAGGGGAATGTCGCCAGGAGAGGCAAGGAAATGTGCTTCCCGCTGTTTGTGTGGAGGTGGGCAAGACGCCCCGGGAGGTTCGTGTGAGCGGGAGATAACGCGCTTCCCCGGGTGGCTGACGGCATGAGGAAAAAGCGCCTCCCCAGACACATGCACTATCTCCCGGCAGCACAAACACACACCTTGGGGCATCGCTTAATTAGCGCAGGCACAAGACACGCAGCTGCCGGAATGAATTCTCTTCCATTGAGGTTCTTATGCTGTGCCCACGTCTGTCGTATCTGAGGGCACGTCCACATTGCAGCCAGAGGGTGTGTACTCTCGCTAGCCCTCTCAAAATAGCAGTGAGGATGCTGCGACACACGGGCTTCGCTGCGGGCTGCACAGGTGAGTTCCTAGCGGGTCACGAGTGCTTGTGCAGTCCTCCCCGAAGCCCGCACCACAGCGACCGCCCTTCTGTTTGGAGCGTGGGTACGTCTACACGAGCTGCCATTCCCGGCCCCCCGACTGCAGGGGAGATGGACCCTGAGTGGCTTCTGGTAGCGGGCTAGGCGGCACAATCAGCATCTGTCGTGCCTGTGTCACCGGGAAGAAAGATTGGGGTGATGCTTGAGGTTCATTCCCGTCCTCAGGAGGCGAAGGGGGAAGGGAGAAGCCCAGATGAAGATGCTGTTTCTGTGATACTGGGAGGCTATTGGCAGGCTCAGATTAACACCCACCAGCCCCGACCTCTCCTGCTCCCAGGGTTGCTCTCCCGGCCGAAGTCGCTGCATGGCACCCCCATGGCGTGAGCGATCCTGCCGTGACCATGACAGTGAGCACCGCGCCTTCCATGTTGAACCTTGGTCCCCGTGGCAAAGCAAGCGTAGCAGCAGTCGGAGCGCAGCGAGGGCCTTCCAGAGACAGGGTGTCTGCAGCTGGAATCGCACCGGACCAAATCCTGAGGGGCCGAACGCCAACCATACCCCCCTGGCACTGGCACTGGCACTGGCACTGGCGGCTCCCAGCCAGAAGGTGCTGCGTGTTTCTTGCAGTCCGCTCCCGTTGACTTCAGATGCTCTGGGTTCAAGGTCAGCCATCTGCAGGCTGCGATGTGCAAGAGCTCAGACTAGCTGATCATGATGGTCCCTTCCGGCCGGCCGGGCTATGAGTGTTTGAATGTGCTGCACTGGCCGACCTCCTTTCCCGTCTCTTGGGGGTCTGGGAAGTGACCGAGCGTTTCAGCAGCGCTCTGACCTGCAGAGCCCAGAAAGCAAGGTGGCTTTGGCATAAGTGCCAACTTTCTCCGCTGCCAGCGGGTGCCCGTGCCCCCCTGCCCCTTTCCCCACCCATGGCCCCACCTCCATTCCAACCCTGTCCCCAAAGTCCCCACCCTAACTCCACCCCCTCCTTGCCCCATTGGATCCCTTCCCCAAATCCCTGCCTCTTCCCCCAGTGCACTGTGTTCCCTCTCCTCCCCGCTCCCTCCCTGCCCCACGAATCAGCTGTTTCACGGCGCAAGCACTTGGAGGGAGTGGGGAGAAGCAGGACGCGGTGGCGTTCACGGCGGAGGTGGAGGTGAGCTGGAGCAGGGGGGAGGGAAGGAGCCACAGGGAGCTGCCGGTGGATGCTGAGCACCCACCAATTTTTTTCGGTGGGTGCTCCAGCCCCAGAGCACCCACGGAGTTGGCGCCCATGGGCTTTGGTTCTGCTGGGACACAGTTGAAGCTAGTCATCGCTGTGCAGGTGCTTCTCCTCACCAGTCTAATTAGAAAGCCAACAGCTAGGAGCTGCAGCATCCCCTGGCTTCCCCTCTGCTACCACCGGCATCTCCCACTGCTGAGGCCATCTCATCCCTGCCAGTCAAGCCACCCATGCTGCGTCTAAGTCTCCCCTTTGTCCTTTTCCGTCCTGCCCTCTGTGAAGCTGCCATGGGGGGATCCCGCGCCTTGCCTAGCAAGTCTGATCTCAGCTGCAGGGAGTATTTGCATGTGCTGCCATTTGCATACCTTCTTAACGAGCTCCCGTTTGCTGCTGCACCTCCTCTGAGAACAGTTTGTGGGAACTCGCCAAGTCCCAAGCTTATCACAGCCGATAATGATCCACACATGAAAGGGAGCTTCCACCTGCTGCCACGGCGGGGAATGGCCCTGCTGTGGGCACCTCTCCCAGTTCTCATTTGCTTCTTTGCAGAGGCCTCTAACCTGCCAGACGCCCCGGGAAGACGGAGGATCGGGGCACGGCACGTAGCAAAGGCGGACTGAGGCCATTCACGCCACGCATGCTGCTCCGTCCAAGAATCTGGGAGGGAAGGCGAACGGCGTCTCCCTGCTCTGAAGCCAGAGACAAGGGGGAGAGACGGGCCCAAGGAAGCTCAGCCTCACACCTCAAAGTGGAAGATACCAACTCAGAGGCATTTTATCAATGGATACGCCTAGCTCCTGTAACCTGACAGTGCCAGGGTTCCATTCCATCCCCCCTGGACACACGAAACCTGAGTCACCCTGGCCTGACTCCAGTGGTACAATTATTATTATTGTTGTTACTAACTACAGGATCACCCAGTGCTAGGTGCTGTATACGCACATAGGAACGTAGGACGGGAAAGGGGCCTCCTGGGTCAACGTGTCCAGACCCTGCTCTTGCAGGGAACTTCGTCATATAATCCCATTCCTCAGCTGATCAAGCTCCATCGGTTTCCTTCTACTGCTCCTAGTGGGAGGTTGCTCCAGAACCTCCTAATGGTTAGAAACCTGCTTCTAATTTCTGCCTCCGTTGACTCCTGGCCAGTTTATCCCCTTCTGTTCTGGGGCCAGTGTTGTCCTTTAGCAGGGGTTCCCTCCCTGATGTGTTTATGGAGAGCGATCAGCCTTCGCTATGCTGGACGAGACAACCCAGTCCCCTCCGGTGAGGCAGGCTCTCCATCCCCCTGATCATCCGAGAGACAGCGCCTGCCCCGAAGAGCCTGCACTCGAAAAGGACAAAATGCAGGCGTGGAAATGGACACCGGGTGGTGAAAGTGCCATGCACAAAGGTCCTGACTCCCTAGCCGGTGCCCTGCCACCAGACAGCATTGCCTCCCCGGTATGCTGGAGTGACTGCACGGGGGATGTTCACAGGGGTAACTCGGCGACCAGCAGGGCAGCATAGGGCACTTATTAAAACAAAAGCTTAAGCCCCACAGGAGGAGCTGAAGGGGGGGTTCTTGCCCCAGGCAACAGCAGTTCAGCTGGGCCTCCATCAACGCTAATGGATCTTTGCTGGTATCAGGCAGTGGGAGGGCGGCCTCAGTCTAGGTGGTCTGGGTGAATGGTGGTAACCCCAAGACAGGCATTCACTGCTAGCACTGACTTGCAAGCCAACAGGAATGAATGGTGCAGAACAGCTTGTAGAAACTGGCAGTGTAACCTAGTGGCTAGGGCACTCACCTGGGACTCAGGAGAGCTGGCTTCCGCTCCTGGCTGTGCCAGTGGCCACTGGGCAAGTTGTTTCCCTTCTCTGATCCCCCTTCCTGCCCCTTGTCTTATCTATTTAGGCTGTAAGCTCTTTGGGGCAGGGACTGTCTCTCTCACTACATGTGTGTACAGCGCCTAGCGCAGGGGAGCCCTGATCTCAGTCCGGGCCTCTAGGCACTCCTGTGCTATAAATAATCATAACTGGGCCATTTGTTTTCCTGGCATAGTCAGAAAAACGTCCCAAGCGAAACAGAACGACTCCATAATGTTCCCAGCTAACCGCCGGGGAGGGACGCTACTCTGGGAAATCATATGTTTGTCGGGAGACAAGTGGAGCAGAAAATCTTTTTGGTAAGAACCGAAGGGCCTTCCCAAAATGTAACTGCCTGGTATGGAAAGGAAACATTGAATCACTATCAGAGGGGTAGCTGTGTTAGTCCGTAGCCACAAAAACAATGAGGAGTCCAGTGGCACCTTAAAGCCTAACAGATTTATTTGAGCATAAGCTTTTGTGTCGAAGTGGGTTTTTTACCCACAGAAGTTCATGCCCAAATAAATCTGTTAGTCTTTAAAGTGCCACCGGCCTCCTCGTTGTTTTTATTGAATCACTGGGAAGTCAGCACCCAGCCGAGGGTAAACAGATTAATGCTCCTTGCGCTCAGAAGACAATGACAGTCGTGCTGACTGCTCTTTCAAACCAGAACGCTCCAAACTAAAGCCCAGGAGATGCCTTTCAGGAGACTGCCGAGCAGAACAATCTGCTTGTTTTGTGGTTGCTAATTTATTTTATTGGGTGGGGGGAAACCTTTAAAATCAAGCGTGTGTTTGTCAAACGGAACTGTTCCGACTCTGGAAATCCAGCTAGCAATTCTCACCGCGGGTAAAACACCAGGCCAAATCCCCAGCTGGTGTAAATTGACGTGGCTTCTTGGATTTCACGGGCACTACACGGATTTACACCAGCTGGGACTAGCCCGTGGCAACCCCACCTGTTGTAAGGCCTCTACAAGTGGGGATGACTATTAATGGGGACTGTTCTGCCTTATGAGCAAAAGCCGAGAGACATTTTCCAGGGGCTGATCCTACGCCGAATATAGCGCCTGGCAAACTAAGCATAGGGGTCAGGCCCCACTTCTGTCTGTAGATGCGGCCCAGCGGGGGTATTGGGTCAGTACGGACAGAGGGGGAAGAGCGCCCCCTACTGAGTCACCGCCTGCACTGCCTGCAACAGCGGCTGGGATTTCCCTGGGGCATCTCCCATCCCGCTGCTGAACAAACACCCCGCTCAGGGCGTGGTATCTGGTGAAAGCACAGCCCGAGGCTGACGTGCTAGTCGCAGGAATGCCGTGATACCAGTCAGAGGGCCCCGGCGGTCCCGAGCCGCCCATCAGCGGGCACCGGCGGTCTCATGACACCAGAGAGCGCCACCATTGCCCTGCCACCGATCAGAGTGTGAGCCCAGAGAGCGCCGGTGGTCTCACCCCGCTAATGAGAGAGCTAGCTAGTTCTGCTACCGCCAATCAGTGCTGCCGTCTCCCTGAGACCAGCACCCTAGAAACGAGGGCCCTGGAGCTCGCATGTAAAGAGCCACTCGCTCACAAGAGAAGGAGTCTCTGGGCGTTGTTTCTATTTTGCTCTAAGCAGTGGTCAGGCTTCCCCTCCCGCTGCCCAGAGGGGATGGAAGTGGCATGTGAACAGGCTCTCACAGGCCGGGGAAAGAGGCGAGTGTGTTGATTTACTGGCCCATAAAGGGCGGGGGCCACCGGGGACACACGAGGGGAACGGATGAAGGCGCAGGGGGGCTGACGATGCGTTCCGAGATGTGTCTCTCTCTCCCCCAAGCGAGCGAATGGCCTGGGAGAGGCAACCCATGGGTGGGGATGGAGAGAGAGGAGAAATTTACGAGCCCTCGTAAAAAGTTTTCTGCGCGGCTGTAATTAATGGGCGGGAGGGGCCGGCTTGCGCGGGAAGGTGGAAGCCTGCAGCAGAGGAGCTGCACATGCCACGGAGCAGCTGCCACATAAAAGGAGCCGTTGCTACAGATGCGGCAGTTTGCGTTTATCTCTCCTGTCAGTTGGGGCCCTGGCTTGGCTGCTGTTATTGCTCAGTTCAATAGTTAATTTTCACATAAACCAGAGGGTTGGCGCTTTCTTTTTTCTTACCCCTTTTTGTTTTTTGGTTTTTGTTTTTTAAATTCTCTCTGGCGACGCCTCCGATCTGCCTAAAAGCTTTAAATGTACAGCTTGCCGCACGGCGTGGCCTTTCTTTCCCAGGCCTCAGAGACTAGCCCCCTGCCTTTCACTGCAGCATCATCCCACTTCTCCTCCCCTCCGGTACCAGGCCCCACTGCGCTCCCCCTGCACCGGGAGGATGCCGCAGTGGGAAGGGAGGGTGTTGTCGGTGCTGCGGAGCTAGATTAACGGGATTGTGTGAACGTAATGAGGGGGAATGGAGAGGTGGAGGTGCAGGAGTGTGAATGCATGAGCAGCAGAGGAAGGCGATGGGTGTGGGATCCGGGCAGCACCTCACTCGTGAAGTTTCTGCATGGCTAGAAGCCACGAAAACACGCTGGGGCTGTCACCATTACACACCTACCCAAGCTGTGGGCTTTGGCTCCGGAATCGGATCTGAGGCCAGACTTTTTCCACGTCCCATCGCGCTGGGATCTGGTTCAGCCCTTCCAGAGGCAGAGCCATGCTGCAACGCTCCCCGCCCATCCGGAGGCAGAGTCAAGAACAAGAGGGCAAGGGAGCGTGTGGGCACCTGGGCACAGGGTGGGTATAGATGTACCGTGGCCAGTGCTGTAGAAGGCATGCGTGTCTGGGGAGGTGCTTCAGTGTGTTTTGTACATGTGTGGGGGTGTGAGGGGTGGGGCATGGGTGATCTGGTGTGATGTATGCATGTATATTGGTGCACGGTGGGTTCCCATGGGTTTGTATGCGGTACTGTATATGTGTGCCCGTGTTGTGTGCACAGGTGTGGGGGGGTGTCTACACAGACTTGTGTGGGATGCATTAGGTGGAGCCTGACCTTGTTGTGCATGCATGCGTGTGGACACAGTATGCACACACGTGTGAGTACAGGTTGCGTGGGGGGAAGTGGGTCTGGGCCCATGTTAGCGGGGTGTTTGGAAGTGTGTGTCAGCAGGCGTGTGTGTGTGTGTGTGTGTGCGCACTAGTGTGGTACGTGTGAGGTGCATATACGGGGTGCTTGTGTATTTGGGGAGGGGGGCACATTGAGTCTCCACATGCTCTCTGGGGGTAGCCCTATCCCAACCCACTTCCCCTGTGCCAGTGCCCTGTAGGACAAGCTCCTTGTACGATCTCTGGTCGGTGCGGCTCGGGGCACGATAGCAGGTCATTGGGAATAACCCTGGTCTTTCTCCCCAACAGCTCCTCCCATCTCCATCTCAGTCATTGCTGCAGACACGCCCGCCCCCTTCAGCCGCTACCAAGCGCAGAACTTCACCTTGGTCTGCATAGTCTCGGGAGGGAAGCCTGCCCCGACGGTGAGTACAGCAAGCGCACAGGAGACCCCGTGGTGCTTTGGTTCCTGCCCCGCATGTGTGGCGCTGCCTGCCTGCCGAGCCGTCCATCTCTCCAGCGCTGCACGCCAGGCTCACGCAGTGCAGGCACTCGTGCAATGACTGCAGGGCTGGTACAGTGCGCGCAGGAGCAGCAGCGCAACCTGCCCTGCCAGGATGGCGGGGTGGCATCTGCAGAGCCTGCAGCAGGCACGATATGAAATCAGGGGCAGTGGAGTTATCTACAGGCCATAGGGACAGTCCCATGCGCAATGTGTCTGCATCGCTACAGTCCAAGCTGAAAGCATGCAGGCTGGTGGACCAATGGGCCTGATGCTTTGTTTGGAGCACACCCTGGAGTAGACGTGCTTCCCCAGCCCTCCAGGGACCCTTCTCCCCAGTGCAAATAGTAACCCCCCACTCCGGCCTCCTTCCCAGGACTGATCTCCCTTGTAGGATTCCCCAGCTGCCACCACCCTCAGTGCCCTCGTTCCCTACCATCTTCAGTTCTGGTCCCAGCAGCTCCACTCCGTGCTGAGCCTGGTGCTGAGACACTGCTGTGAACTCTGAAGCTAAGTGTCTCATTGTCAGTAGTGACGCTGCAGAGGAATCTACTGGGGTCAGACAGGGTAACCGGCCTGTATGTTACCTGGCCGGGCACAGGTTTGTGCCTCACCAAGTAAAAATACAAATCCAGGAACCAGGATGTTTTTCAGCCTCTTGAGCATCCTGGGTTGGTGAGACCCTGACTCAAACTGGCCTGGTGTGGAGGAGATGGAGATGAATGGGTTTCACCCTTTGCATGCCAAGCAGCAGCCGGCCCCATGATCAGAATCGGGTTCCGTTTTCTTCCAGTCAACAAAGAAATCTGCCCCAGTCAGTCCGGTTGGGATTGGGACTCCGTCCCGCTGGCAGTGGCCTTGGCTTGGGCTAGCCATCCAGCCCAGCTGGGGTCAAATCTAGTTTGAAACCACGAGGGAAACGCTAGTTCCTGATTTTACAGACTCATCCCGCTGCACAGTCTGAAGGGAGTTGCCTGGGACTGGACTAACGGGGGGCAGGAGAGGTCAGGTGTGAGGTTCATCGGCAGAGCTGACAGGTGGACTCCTGCTCGCTCCACTGGTGGAATCCACTCCTGATCACCCACAAACTGCGAACAAACCAAACCAATGTCATTGCCCACCATGCACGAATTCTGCGGCAAAGCCAAAGGCTTCCATGGAGGAGACCAGGTGGAGCTGCTGCCCCCTACTGGTGGCGGTTGAAGGCTGTGATATTCCCCCCGCCCAGTCTACACCAGCCAGCTGTGAGTGGGAACACTAGTGTCCAGGCACTGAGTCATCTACACCTGCTGTGGGATGGGTGGTAAAAATGGCCAGGCCCGGTCTCTGCTAGCGCTGCTGCCCTTGGAGACACGCTGGTGGGTGTGTAAAGGGGTGTGTGTTGGGGGGGAGGTTCAGGTGGGATGTAGTGCGGCCACAGGCTCTTGGGAGAATTGCCTTTGCCTTGGGGAGGAGGAGAAAGGCAGCGCCATGTTGTCAGTTCCCAAGAAGGATGGGAGGTACCGCAGTGGGGGTGGCGATGGGGATAGGCCAGGGAGTGGGTGTGAGTGCAGGTGGTGGGGACAGTAGGTATGGATGGAGCATGGGTGATGCTAGGTATAGGTGGAGTGGGGGTAGTGGTGGAGGGAGTGGGGTGGCAGAGGGTACAGGCAGAGCTGATGGGCACGGGTGGGGAGGTAGGTATGGACGGAGAGGAGACGGTGCTAGGTGTAGGTGGAGTGGGGGGTGGCAGAGGCTACAGGCAGAGCTGATGGGCACGGGTGGGGAGGTAGGTATGGACGGAGAGGAGACGATGCTAGGTGTAGGTGGAGTGGGGGGTGGCAGAGGGTACAGGCAGAGGTGATGGGCACGGGTGGGGAGGTAGGTATGGACGGAGAGGAGACGATGCTAGGTGTAGGTGGAGTGGGGGGTGGCAGAGGGTACAGGCAGAGGTGATGGGCACGGGTGGGGAGGTAGGTATGGACGGAGAGGAGACGATGCTAGGTGTAGGTGGAGTGGGGGGTGGCAGAGGCTACAGGCAGAGCTGATGGGCACGGGTGGGGAGGTAGGTATGGACGGAGAGGAGACGATGCTAGGTGTAGGTGGAGTGGGGGGTAGCAGAGGCAGAGGGTACAAGCAGCGCTCACGGGCACAGGTGGGGAGGTAGGTATGGATGGAGTGGGGGTAGCGGTGGGTATAGGTGGAGTGGGGCAGTGGTGGAGGGAGTGGGGGTGGCAGAGGCTATGTGTGGGGGTAGCAGGCACAGGTAGGATGGTGGTGGGCACCAGTGAGGATGGTGGGGGTAGCTGTGAGGAGGTGGAGGAGGGTCCTGGGAGGCGCTCGGAGTTCCTCCAGGCAAAGCAGGGATTGTTTTCAGCTGAGTGGAGCTCTGGGGAAAGGTGCCAGACTGACAAGAGCCCTCTGGGTGGCCCAGAGCAGGTCCAGCCTAGACAGCAGCAGGGGATGTTTCTCCCAAACCTGGGCCCACCTGTAAAGGTGACTAGTCCCTGGGTGTGTGCCACAGTCGCTCAAATCATGATTGAGATTTTACTGATGTTCAAACCTGCCCACGGGAATGAGGCTGAGATCCACCAAACTCATCTCACATGTGCTACGTGCTCATTGCCAATTCGGGCTAGATTCTAAGTGGAACCTACAAGTGAACAGTTGTTTGCATTTTCCCAGCCTCCGGGCCCCTCGTTTCCCCAGGGAAATGCTGTTGGATGCTCTGCTTTGCTCTGCACTCACACGAACATACAGACTCACAGCAAAGGCCATGTTCCATTGCATCAGGTGACGTCTTCAGCAGGTTTTATTGTCTAAGCTTCCTTGAAGGCAGGTTCTGAACTTATTTTGTGAATGATTTTCCTTTAAATAAACACACGGAGGAGACCAGGGGGTTCTCTGCTCTCTCAAAGGATCAGGAGTTATTCCAGCCTCTGCATTCCGATGTTCAAGGCATTTAAATAAAAATATTGTGTCATTTTTCAAACGCTTATCTCCAAAGCATCCTGCAGCCTTTACATTACGCTGCGACTTCAGAGACTTCGAAGGAGCGCTTTGAAATGGAATACAGTTCCGCTGGAGAGAGGCTTTCAAAATCCCTGGGCAGGCGTTGTTGTGTCTGCGAGGGACGCTCACCCTGAGGTCCTAATGCACGCGCCCACAGCTGCTGCCTTCGTGAGCACTCTGACATACGCACGCACCCTGCTCACACACCAGCTCCTCACACGCTCACCTCAGACACACCCACACCCTTGCACACACTCACCTTCTCAGGTGTCTAGCGGCACGCACCCCTCTCTCTCTCTCTCTCTCACGTGCACCCTCCCCTCTGCCTTGCCCACACATTCTGTGTCCCAGGATCGGTGAGGAGGCTGGGGTCAGAGAAGCGGTGGGCAGAGGACAGTGCTGGATGAATAATGTCTCGTGCAGGCAGTGGGTAATATAGTGCAGCGTCTCCTGTGGCTATTACTGGCAGGGCTGTTTCTTTAGCTCAGTGGCCAGGTGCAGGCTTAGAAAGTTAGCGGGGCCCAGGTTGTCGTCCCAGCTCAGCTCTGCCAGAGGGGAAGGCTGGTTTTCTAGCTTCTGGTGCTTCTCCATGAGAAGACCAAGAGGGGATACAAAGGTAGAAGCTAATGTAGGCCCCCCACCCACCATGTTGACTTGCCCATTCTCCTGGCTCCTTGGTGTGATACCAACTTAGGTCCCCGTATGCATGAGCAGGTCGGGTGTCTGGGGTCTCAGGGAGTCTGAAGGTGGGAGAGTCCATCTCATAGCACCTCTCAGTGTGACCCAGAGTCCTTCACACCCAGGTTGCTGGTTGAAATCCAGCCAGGGCAGGTCTCAGCTAGAAGTTGCTGGCCTGGATGGGACGGGTTGTGTTTGCTGCGATCCCTAGCAGACAAGTGTCTGTCCAACGGGCAGCCCCAGCAAAGGCCAACAGCTGGGTGGAGCTACCGTCTGGTCCCAGAGACAGACAACTCATGGAGGTCAGAATGGAGCAGGCTCATTGGCGCAGAAAGGAGCTGCCAATGCGGCACCATCGGGTCCCCCTGTCTCCGGGACGGTGGCTGCCCCTGCGAATCCTGTGTGCTTCCTGGCAGGTGAGGGGGGGACCCGGGGTGGGTGGCCAGCAGTAACCCAGGCCCTCCCTTTTTCCCTCCCCAGGTGTATTTTAAGAGAGACGGGGAGCTCATTGAGGTGGTGCCCCTCCTGGAGCCTCCATCCAGCGCCGCCGGGTTACAGGACAGCCGAGCCGCTCGGAACCTGCTGAACCGTGACTTGGACGACACCAAGATGCAGAAGTCCCTATCCCTGCTGGACGTGGAGGACCGGGGCGGGCGGCCCTACACGGAGGACCCCCTCAAGAGCCTCACCCCTGACCCGGGACTTCTGTTCAGCCCGGCCACGGAGATCATCCCAGAGACTGTGGTGAGCCGGGAGTTCCCGAGGTGGGTCCACAACATGGAGCCCGTCTACTACTTCCACCATACGCACATCCCCCTCAGCGACGGCACCGTGGAGGTGCGGGCCATGCTCATGTGGACGCTTAACCCGCAGATAGACAATGAGGCGCTCTTCAGCTGTGAGGTCAAGCACCCCGCCCTCTCCATGCCCATGCAGGCCGAGGTCACGCTAGGTAAGGCGCGCGTGGGGGGGCGGGGTGGTTTAAAGGGGCACGGCATCATGTCGTTCGCTGTGCTCTCGGCTTTTGTCTGTCTGGTTTATGGTGACAAAGACCCCTCCGGCCCCACGCGCCTTCTCTCTTTGATCCCCTCTCTCTCCTCCTGCCATCCCACCACTTCCAGCTCCCCCCACCCGTTCTTTCCTACCACACCTCGTGTTTTCTCCCTGTTACTCATCTCTCTCCTCCCCTCCCACTCTCTTTCCTACCCTTTGCTTTGCTTTCCAAGTCCTTCCACTCCTACCTGGGCCTGGGAGGAGGCCTGCCAACCGTGGGCTGAGGGGCTTCTTTGGGTCTCTGTGTCCGCTGGTTACGGGAGGGGGTGGCAGTCAGGACCCTTGGGGTGTGTCTCCCTGCCCAGGTAGAAGATTCATGCTAGTGGGGCTCGAGCTTGCGTGGTAAAAAGAGCAGTGTGGTCATCAGGGCTCTAGCTGGCGCCTGGACACTCAAGCTTAGAGGGTTGGGTTCCTGGGTTCTATCAGGCAAGGTTCTATGGGGTTCTTGGGTTCTGTGACCAGAGGGGGCAAGCGCCCCCCCCCCGCACCCCTGTGCCCGCTGCAACAGAGAATGGCCTAGTGGAGAAACCACTGGAGTAGGATTTGAGAAACTGGTTCTATTCCCAGGTGACCTTGAGCAAGACACTTACCTGCCTCAGTGTCCCCATCTGTCAAATGGGGACAATGATTCTGCCCTCCATTGTAAAGCACTTTGGGATCCCCGGACGGAGAGAGAAGAGCTAACTAAGAGCTACTTACGATGAGGTGCAGTTCATCATCGAGCTGTGATTCTGTTCGCTCTCAGGAGCTGAGCCAAGTTGGGCCTAGTCAGCTCTTGGAAGGGTGACCCCCAAGGCACACACCTGGGGTGCACGGAGCAGTAATGTCAGATACACATCAGAGGATGCTCCTCCCTCTGAGCCAGGACTGGGTAATGGGTCAGCAGTGGGGGTGCTGGGAGAGGCTGTCCTGCTAGAGGGGCCGTGTCCTGCATGAGACGTAAAACCAAGCTTCTGACCGTTTGCAATCGTGAAAGATGCTCTGGTGCTTTTGCCGCAGAGGGCATTGCCCCGGCGGTGCTGCCCACGTTCCTCGTTTCTCCTACAGCATTGTGTGGTGTAGCTGCACTGTCACGCTCCCCAGAGGGGGTTGCATTTAACCATGGCTGCGTGATGAGTGGCGCTACGCCTGTGTGGGCTGCTCCAGGAGTCAGTCTCCCTTTCTTCTGGCTGCCTGTTTGCTCTGAGCACCCGCTTCGTTTAGTCCCTTGGTTAACCCTCTGCTAAGCCAGGGGAACGTTTGAGACCTGAAATCGCTCGGTTCCCCTCCTGCCCTGCGCCTCATTCACGTCTCTCTCTCAGTGCCTTGGCCACACACCAGTTCTGCTACGCCCGGGGGGCGCTCTCCCGCACTGGGCAGAGGGGCCAAGGCGGGGCCCTTTGAACTCCTCTTACCTGGCTTTCTGTGCCGGGGGGGATTTCAGCCGTCTCCCCCGGCGACGCAGCCCGGGTGCTGAACGGCGCTGGCTCCTGGGCCTGGTCCCATGGCAGCCACCAGCAATGGGGCAACCACCATGTCTGCAAGGGCTGACTTGCCCTCAGTGGCCTCCGTTGCCAGCGCTGCACCTGGAGCCGGCATCTTTCCATGCCCTCCTTGGCCCACAGGGTCTGAGTGTCTCTCCCGGAGGAGGGGGAGGGTTGGCACTGCCCCGAGCGCCTTTCGCTGTGGCACACAGTCGGAGGGAGCAGAGGTCACTGTTACACCCACAGCCCCGAACCGCCATGCTGGCTCCTTTAGACAAAAAGGGGGGAGGGGCTGGGGCACCCTTTCCTTGTCCCCAGAGAAATGCCGCCTGGCTGAGCAAAGAGTGGAGGAAGGGCAACACCTTGTGGTCAGAGGCAAGGCTTGGTCGGCAGCTGGCTCTGCCCTGCTGATGCTCCTCAGTCTGGGCCCACAGCACCATCCGCTCTTCCAAAGCGTACGGTGCCTTTGTGGGGTGGCCCTGGGAGGTTTCGACTCTCCTCTGCCTTGCTCCTCATGTTCTATCCCCACCACATAGACCCACTGAGCTGGTCACGCCCAGATCTTGGTGTCTATGGGCCAAGCACCTCATGGCAGGGGGTGTTTTTGGCAAGGGATCCTCCCATCTGGATCTGCCCTTGCTGTGACGGATGCAGCGGCGGCTCCAGGCACCAGCGCACCAAGCGTGTGCCTGGGGTGGGAAGCTGCGAGGGGCGCCCTGCCGGTCCCTGCAAGGGTGGCAGTCAGGCAGCCTTCGGCGGCGCGCCTGCGGATTCGGCGGCAATTCTGCAGCGGGTACACCGAAGCCGCAGGACCGGCGGACCTCCCACAGGCAAGCCGCTGAATCCGCGCCGCTGAAGGCAGCCTGCCTGCCATGCTTGGGGCGGCAAAAAAGCTAGAGCCGCCCCTGGATGGACGGAGCCAGTTGCTGACCTGTTTCCCAGAGCACCTCTGTCTGGGAGCGGTTCAAGGCTCTTTGCTTCATGGGCAAGAATCCATTGACCTTTGAAACGCTGCTGAGTCCATTAGTTACTTGTTTATTTCAGTTCATGGACACTCCTCTGCCCTGGGTACCAAAACAGCCCTTATCCAATAGGAGCCAAAGCAAATCCTCCCCTCGCGCCCAGCTGCACTCCAGGGTTAAACAAGCAAGCCCTGGGAGGCTGGGAAGGGATCCTGGTCGTGCGTGCAAGGGAAGAGTGGGATTGGCACTGAGAGTGCTGCCCAGACTCATCAGTGTAGCCACATCCTCCAGCCTTTCCACTCAAGGCATCCTCTCCGGCATGGACTTCACCCTTCGGCATGGCGGCTGTGTCAGCCCCGGAGTCCCCGCTCGGTCCCTAGAGTGGGCATAGCATGGCCAGCAACAACCCCCCTCTGTGCTAACCCCACAATTGCACCCCACGCTGAGGCAGAAGGCCACCCTGAGTCCACATCTGCTGAGGGAGCCAACGGGCAGATCCATTCCTGCCGGCCAGCTAGAGAGGAATGTTTGTTTTTTTGTGATGTGGCCTTCTACCAATCAGAAACCAGAAAGAGAGCCCCTCTCCCCTCCCCCTGAAACTCACTGGACCCATCACAGCCATCAGAGGGTAACAATGTTCCTTCAGCGCTATCTGGGCTGGATTCAAATCAGCCGCTGCAGAATCAAACGGCTTCCTAGCGCACGACCAATCAGCTGAGCCGTCCATTCCCCCCTGCCCACCCCCTGGCTGACCGTACCCCTCACTCCTGACCGTTATCATCACACACTCCTATCTCCATCGCAGGGAACTCAGTATAGCAAGGAAATTATGGGAGGGAGGCGGGGAATCTTCTGCACTCCGTCGTCTTTAGCAACTAACGCTGGAGCTAACGAAACTTGATGGGCTCCAAATCGTGCTGACTATAGGAAGGTGGCTCCTTCGCCCGCCCCCTGCTTGTAAAGCAACTCCCCCTTCAATGAGAGCCCCTTCAAGACAGCCCCAGCACTTCAAAAGGAAGAAGACGGGAAGCATCTTGCATCCTTCCTGTTTCCTCCAAGCATATCAGACGGCAAAAGCTGCTCCTCTCAGCCCATCATTTTTCAGCCCAGATTGGATTAAAGCCACTCTCGTTAATTTTTCAGGTTCCAGCACCCAAGATTAATTATCTCTCTCCTCTCGCTGGTGCAAAAAAATATAGAAAATCCCATTCAGCAGACACGCTGCACAATAAAAAGGTCACTATATGATCGTTAAATGAAGTAGCTTAGAGGGGAGTCAGGACTTGACCTGGTCTCCCTGCATGCTGAGAGTATTTGATACTACGCAACCCTCACTGCAAGTCTCAACCCCCCCCTTGGGTAATGAGACTCCCAAATCCACGGCAGCCCCCGGATCTGTAGAAGGGGTAGATATCCCTGGTGCTGAGGACAAGGCCTGATTGGACCGGTTCATCCGGGAGAGGTGCATGTGTAAGAATTCTGGGAGATAACCAGCCATGGGGTTTGTAGGCCAGAGCGGAACCCGTGTTCAGGTGACTCGGGTGCTGAGAGAAGCAGATTGTTCATCTGAGCTTTCGGTGCTGAGCTTTTTCCAGCTGGGAGTCCGAGTTATGGTGAGAATTAGTCTCAGTAGAACTGGCCAAAAAAGGCGAACTGTTTTTCCTGGGAATGTTTACGGCATTTTATCCTGAACATTTTCAGATTTTTTTCATGAGAAAAACGAACCAATGAACAACAACAACAACAAAACTGCTGGTTTTTGAAAACTTGAAAACCAAATATATTTTCAGTAAAAATATTTCGCTTTTGGTTAAAAATGCTGAGTTTTAGAAAATCAAAAACGTTTACCCCCCCAAAAAAGTTTGGATTTTGATTTTTTTGTGGAAAAAATTGGATATTTTTCCAGTGACTGAGATGACAGCCATTCCATAAAGCCCCGGACTGTTTGCAGGCCTCG
This sequence comes from Mauremys reevesii, assembly GCF_016161935.1. Classification (NCBI taxonomy): domain Eukaryota; kingdom Metazoa; phylum Chordata; order Testudines; family Geoemydidae; genus Mauremys; species Mauremys reevesii. The sequence continues at coordinate 5,061,371 of NC_052643.1, forward strand.
CAAAGCAAATGTTGCCAAACAGGTGAAAAAGAGGAAGTGGGACCTGCCAGCTGGAACTCCCTTCACTTCAATAAGAGGTGCTAGATGCTGGCTCATTGGATCTCTGCCAGCGCGGCGGGACGGGCAATACTTCCCAACACCCCATAAGAATGTCCACCAGGCACGGCGAGCTGCTCCGTCAAAAGCAGGGAAAGCTCACGCCGACACCTGCCTGGCTGACTTTCCAACATGTTCTGTCAGCCCAGGGTGCCGAGAACCAGAGATGGACAAGGAGAGGCTTTCATAGTTCCCCTGAATAATGAACAAGGGAGTGAATAATTAACAGGGGAGATGCTCCCCAGGGTAGCTCTGATTGGTGGCAATACGTGCAACCTCTGCCTGACTGGCGGTGTATGGGGTAAGACTGTATTTGTAATGGTGTTGTGTAAAGGAGAGTCCTGATTTGAAGTCTTAATTTCTTCCCTTCTAACTGTGGGAGGGAGTGAATTTCCGTGGTGCTCTCCAAAGCAAACAGCTGTGGTTGAATGGGCAAACTCCCTCTATGCTGCTTTGCCAGTGCACCTTTCTCCTGTTCTTCCAGCACTTACCATGCATGTACATTAGCCCCGGTAATGTTGGTGCTGGGGTGAAATTCTTAAACTGGGATTGTTGAGGAGCAGGATCTGTGGGTTCCCTAAGCACTGAACAGAGGGCACCAAACTCATTGCTCATAGATCATCATTGAGTTATCAGATGGTAACAGCTTTCTGTCCCTGCGAAATCCTGGATTAGATTCAAACCAATGAGTGGCTCTGGAGGGATCCCAAACTCCCTGAAGTCAGTGCTTTCCATTAACTTCAGTGGGCTTTGGATCAGGCACTTCCTAACTCTGGATCTCCCCAAACCTTGGGCCTCTAACTCATCACTAGTTCCCTGAGAAGTGCTGTGTGTCTGCCTTTCTCCTCCAAGATTTGTTCTGCTCTGAGTACCTAGGTCCTGTAGGTGCCTCTTCTCCCCTACATATACCTAGAGGCATTTCCCCTCAGCCCAAGGGCAGGGGTAACATGGCCAGATTTGCATTGCAACAGGTGGGTAAAGTCACCATGAGTTAATGCAGAGGAAGATTAGAAGCAGCAGGAAAGAGGGAGGACTTGCTGAAGGTACCCCTGTTCTACCGCTCTGCTGGGACACCAGTCCAGGGACCTATCCCGATGAACTATTAACAAAGGGAGAGGCAGGTATAGCCACTGGAATCCATGTAGGATGGACTGACCCAAATCTGCTCCCGGACACTAAAGCTTTAGAGTTCCTCACCAGCCTGAAATCCAGATCTTGTGTCAGGAAGTTCCTGTAGAGCCAGGTTCCGTTGCTCTTCTCCTCCCAACCTCCGAGACCGATTGTCATCAAAGGGCCCAGAGGAAGGAAACGATGGAGCTCTCCTCCTATCTGAAACCGTCCGGCTAGCAGCTTGAAGAGGCCTGGCAGAGGAGCATCCCCCTCAAACAGCAAGTGGAGCCAATGGGCTTGATCATTCTGTTGACAGCGGCTGCCTTCAGATCAGGAAGTGGCGTCGTGATGAGCGAGAGAGACCAGGCAGATAGCTATTGCTGAGGAGGTTGTTTGCATCTGTGGAGAATGAATCTCAGCAAAATGAAAGCTTGGAAGCAGATCCCATCCCATGCCTAGCCCACCTCTCCGCTGGTCAGTGCACAATGGGATTTGTTAGGGCAGCTGCGTTGTGCTCCTGCTACAGATCCAGACCCTGCCAAGGGGGGGCTGTGTTCATGAGTGTGAGCTTGGGACATGTAAAAACATCTGCTGGTGCTCTTCACTCCTCCCACCCCATCTTCCCACCCACAGAGATCCCAGGCCTGCTGCTGTCACCCGGTCTCCAGTAGTGAGCCCAGTGCTCCCCAAAGGAGTCAGGCCTGCAGCTAAACTAGAACCAGAACCAACAATCTCTGAACATCGGGGACACTTGGCTCCAGATCTGAGTTTTGCAGCTCAGACCCGTCTTTGGGTAGGGCACCCATAAACCATCCAGCAACACGTACAGCTGCCACAGGGGGGTCAGGGTCTCGGCCCCATGCCACCTATGAGCCAAAAGTCAGGATCTGAGACTCAAACCTAGCTCAATGGTTTGAGCACTGGCCTGCTAAACCCAGGGTTGTGAGTTCAATCCTTGAGGGGACCATTTGGGGATTTAGTTGGTCCTGCATTGAGCAGGGGGTTGGACTAGATGACCTCCTGAGGTCCCTTCCAACCCTAATAATCTATGAACCTACATCTCCAAATGGTAGCATTTGGGCACCTTGGCTAATCTGCTGGCGCAAGTGACAAACCTGTGCTTTGCCTTGTGTCTGTCCCGCTCCCAGGGCTGGCGCAACCCCTTAGGTGACCTAGGTGGTCACCTAGGGCACTAACATTTGGGGGCGGCGGTCGGATCTTCAGCCGCCCCGGTCGGCGGCGGTATTTCGGGGGCAGGACCTTCCGCCACCTAGGAAAGCTGGCGGCGCTCCTGCCCCCTCCTGTAAACAGCCGACAGGAGAAAGGCAGCCTATGATGATGGCTCTTCCGGTGCTGTTACCTACAGCATTATAAGAACACCGGGGCTAAGCTCATATACATCAGCTAAGCACCTGGCCTGCTCTATGGAAGTTGTGTCTTTCTCTGCAGGGTCAGAGTGGAGAGCAGGGGGTGAGCGCGTTGGATTGGCTGTGGCTGGGGCCTGTGTCGGGACTCGCACTATCTGACCTTGTGCTGGCAACAGATCAAAGATCCAGCTTGATTTTACAGCTGTCCGCTCCAGAGCAACTAGCCGAATGGTGCAGTACTGGGAGCTTGGCGGCTGCTGCCCGTGTGGCCACCCTGTGCTGATAGATCAGGCAGAGAGATTGAAGGATAGATTTTTCCCATACTGTTGCATCTTGCAGGTGACCAATGTCTCCATGCATGGAGGTGGCAGTTGGCTATTTCCCCTCACCAGGTGTTTCCTGGACAGTTGACGTGCTGGAAATCCCAGTAGACTCCATTAGACTCCTCCAATTGGAGTTCCCATCGCCCCAGTAGCTCCATTGCTCGCTTCCTAATTCAAGCTGCCAGTTGGAACCGATGTGAGAACGTCCATCTGGAAATTCCCCTGGAGCCCTTTCCCAGGCATTCAGCATGTGCCCTCACCACGCTAGGCCAGCCGTGATCCTCAGGTAGACGGGCTTTGCCCGGGGAGCTGACATTGGTCCTTTGTAGCCGGGTTGCTGTTGGCATCCTGTCTTTGAACTGCTGGCAGGTCCCCCAGCCAGGCAACCTCCTGTCTTCGGCAGGGGTAGGAGCGTTAGCAGCCTCCCCTTCCTGAGCACAGCTGGGCCAATAATGGAGTTTTTTGCTGATAATGCTGAAAAATCTGAAAAAACAAAATCCATTTGGGTGGAACTGAAAAAAAGATTTTTTTTAAAACATTTTTAGAATATGGAAAAGGAAAAAAAATATTTTTGTTCCAATGCTGAGTGGTTTTTAACGCTTTTCTTTAAACCATTCATTAAAATTGAAAGACACTTCAAAACAAAGCATCCTTTCGAACCCCCAAAAATCACAACCATTTGAGGGTGGTTTTTCCAGTACGAGCAATTTGTCAAAACCAACCCAAATTCGAGAACCAGTTTGGTGTCGCCGATTCTTCATTTTACCCCGAAAAACATTTCAGCAGACAAATTTTCCCTCGCTCCAGGCTTAAGTGCTCCCCCAGCTCCGTGTCAGGAGCCCATGCCAAGCCACGCAAGCTCAGGAGACAGGCGGTGAGCTAAAGAGATGAGACAGTTGTGCCAAGCACCGGGGCGGCTGCGGCACAGAGCGTGCCAGGGCCCTCACCTGGGGAGCGTGGCCAGATGGCTGCCGTGCGTTCTTTCCTGCCACTGCACGTGTACCTGGCAGGGAGCCCTCCTGCTGCTGGGCCTTAAGGAACCCTGGCTCACATCACAGCCCTGGGGGAGTGTGGAGGATGGAGCCAGAGGGGTGTTTCTAAGCAGTGGGGGGAATCAAGGGACACAGGTGGATTCTGGGAAGATGGATGAGGAGGCAAATATCCCACCGCCGCCTTTCCCTGTTACCGGAGGACATCATGTCAGGCCGTCACAGGCGATTAACCACCCGTCAGGCTGTGGCCGGGGTGGGAGTCTCTGCCTCATTAGCTCACCAACGCCCGCTGTCTCTGAAGGCCAGAGCTGGCTAATGAGTGACTCGCTCTCATGCTTATTAATAGGGGAGCAGGTTTCAGGAAGCACTGATGATATCTCAGTGATTCATGGTTTCTGGCTCTCGTGTCCCGGCTGATCTCTGCCCAGGCCCGGAAGCTGCCCCTGGCACCCTGGAGAAATCCCAGCTCCTCTTGCGTTTGGCCGCATGGCAAACACACAGGCCCCGCAAGGGGAGATCACCCATCCTGCCACCGCCTGACCCACCTATATTAACGGGCGTGTCACCCACTGGCTGGTGTGTGTGCAGCAGCGCCCTCTGCTGGCTGGCATCTGAGCCATGTACTGGTGTGTCATAGGCTCTCGACAGTTAACAGCCGAGGAGGAATCTGCTTCCAGTCAAGGGGAAGGGGCTCGCGCTGTAGCAGCTAAAGGATCCAATCCATCCAACAGCGCTCAGGAACAGGTGGATTGGTAAAGAACTATCTGGTCATCTAGTCTCTCTCCATGGGGGTGCACCTACGCTCCCTACACCCGCCCGGCTGGGCAGTTCAGGAGATATGGGGTGTCTAGGCCTCCGTGTCCTTCCTCAGCCCCACACACGATCTGCTCGCACCCTGAAGTGTAAAATCGGATTAGCTCTTTATTAACATGCATAACGACTGCACCAGTGTTTATTAATGTTTGTCAAAATTAGCCAGCTTCTTTTTTATACCCAGCCACAGTCTCTGACTCTACTGAGCATCCCACCGGCGTGAAGAAACCTTTGCTTTTATCTGCCTGCCATCACTGTCACAACTGGCCCCTTGTTCTTATCTGATGGGACTGGGGGAAAGGAGGAGGGAGGCACTGAGCACTTTTTTCACTTATCATCTGAAAACGGACCAATCCCCTCCAACCTGGGGAGTGGAGCCAGCAGAGCTGTGCCAGGAAAAGGGCTGGCTCAGTGTGTGTCCCCCACGGAGCAGGAAACGGAGGGTGGTTCGGATTCAAAACCCTTGAGGCAGTCTGACCGTGCGTTGCCCCTTACTCAGGGCAGACGGCAAGGTGCCAATCCAGCCCTATATAAGGGAAAGGAAGAATTTGACTCTTTAAAAGACCCAGTCTGAGGGCACTGGGTTGAATTGGTATGTGTTTGTGACGGAGCGATTCTGGCGGGACCCAACTGAGAGTGCCAAATCAGGACCAATTGCTTAAACTGGGCAGTTACAGCCCTAAGCTGGGGTTTTTCCACCTCTAAGGCAAACCAAACCAGCCAGACACAAAGGACTTTGGTCTCACCCCACTGGCTAACCACAAGTCACACAAGCAATTTCCTTAGACACTCCAGTCTCCCAGCATCACCACCAGTGCACTCGTCCTGGGGATGAATGGTTATGAAAACCAACACCCCAATAAAAGGAAAAGGTTCTCTCGATCCCAAAGGACCAAGCCCCAGACCCAGGTCAATATACACATCAGATCTTACCCACAAATCACGCTGTTGCCAATCCTTTAGAATCTAAAATCTAAAGGTTTATTTACAAAGGGGAAAAGGTAGAGATGAGAGGTAGAATTGGTTAAATGGAATCAATTACATACAGCAATGGCAAAGTTCTTAGTTCAGGCTTGCAGCAGTGCTGGAGTAAACTGCAGGTTCAGATTAAGTCCCTGGAACATCCCCCGCTGGGATGGGTCAACAGTCCTTTATGCAGAGCTTCAGTTTGTAGCAAAGTCCTTCCAGAGGTCAGAAGCAGGATTGAAGACAAGATGGAGATGATGCATCAGCCTTATATAGACTTTTCCAGGTGTAAGAATCCCTTTGTCCTCATGGTGGAAACTTACAGCAAAAAATGGAGTTTGCAGTCACATGGACAAGTCTCTGCATACTTTGCTGAGTCACAAGGCGTGTCTGCCTTCTCTCCATGGGTCAATTGTGTAGCTGATGGCCTGTAATGGGCCATCAAGCCAGCTATGCAGGGCTAACATCAGCTTTGTCTGGGACACTTCCCAGAGGCAGAGCATAATACAAAATACAGACAGTATAGAGCCAATACTTATACTTAAACTACAAAATGATACACAGACATACAGACAGCATAATCATAACCAGCAACCCAGAACCTGGTCTTAGACACCTTATATGACCCCCTTTATTTAGGATTTGGTGCCACCACAGGACCTTGGTTGCAACCCATGTTCTATATGGTCCCCATTTATATCAATAACGTCACAGTGTTGTACAACCTGAGGCCAGCAATGAGGTCCTGCCATGCCAAGGCTGGTTTGGAGCTCCCATCTTACTGGGGCATCTCAGAAGGAGCAGAGAACCCCAGCCCAGGGATTGTTATGCTAATGGAGCAATTGCTGCCGCCCTGCTGGCTGAAATGCAGAGTGGCGGATTGGGAGCAAATGTATCGGGCCCCTTTGTTTTTCTCATTTTTATACTGTGTAGCTCTTGCGAGAATGATGGCCCTAACCCTGCTTTGTATGGCTGGAAGTGAGAGAGAAGCCATCCTAGTGTTCATATATATATATATTCAAATAACATAGATACCAGGGGACTGCTGCTGCTTCTCTCATTCACACTGGTTTCAGGCTGGAGTCCTGTATTGAATTCAGAGAGTTACAGCAGTATCAGAATGGTGTGTAAGAGAGATCAGAATCCGGCAGATATATTTTCCCAAATTGATCCCATCTACAAGGAGAACAAAGATCTCTCTGTGGTCTGACTCAGTGGAGAAGGAATTGTTTAGTTAATTATTAGTATGGATACGATTTTGTCATGGTAAAATTAGGCAAAATTCAAGGAGCAGTCATGGTAAAAATGTACAAATTCAGGATATGTTCGCGGTGGGGCTGACGCCGAAGCCCGAGCCCTGCCATGTGGGGCTGACGCAGAAGTAGTCACGGAGATCTGTTCAAGTCACGGAATCCCTGACTTCCATGACCAGATCGTATCCTCATTTAGTTTCTATAACGATCTTTGTAAATGTCGCGGTGCTTTACTGAGGTGAAAGGGACGGGCTGTCGTTTCAAAAATGGACTTGTAAACTGCACACGGAAACTTGTGTGCGCAACCACTGGGCTGCACGTTTGTTTGTGCAACAGGGCACCCAAAATGAAGGACTGCAGACAGAGCTGACGGTGCCCATTGACATGCACAAATGCTAATGGGGGGCGAGGTTAGGCAGGCGCTTTAGAATGTGCGGCTTTATACCACACACATACAGGGATCCCCTCAAACCCACACCCACCTTCACTGAACTGCAGCTAGCTCTGGGGTGTGGCATGGCAGCCATAACAACACACCAGACTTTCCAGGACAGAGGTAGAATGTGCCATTGCAGCCACAGTGCAAATCAGGGGCCGGGGGCGGATTGTAGGATGCGGCCACACCGGGAGCATTAGAGGCTTTTGTAGTTGGGACTACAGCTCCTGGAAGCTTGAGATCCTCTCCCCCATCCCCTGAAAAGAAACCACTTAGTGGTTGTTAGAAGGGACGAAATCTGGCAGCGCTTCCTGGCAGGTAACAAGAGTAAAAGCAGGAGCGGGAGGCACAGCAGAGCAGAGTCAGAGAGGATCAGATCCTAGGGCAAGGAGGGATAGGAGCCAAAATTAAATCCCTTCACCTGTCCTGGGTAGGAATGGAATGAAAATCCTTGCCTGTGATTGACTCCAGTTGAAATCAGTGGCAGGCGCAGGCGCTCGGCGCCTTTGAAAGCACCATGGTGGCTATGTAGGCATGCCAGAACCGAGTGGCAGAGGGTACGCAGACCCCCAAAAGCAGGGAGGCAAGAAACGTGGCCGGCTGGTTAAATGGCAAGAGGCAAGAAATGATTCGAGCCATACGGGGGTCCTTCCGAAAGGGAAAACGCTGCCCCAGTGAAGCGAATAGAAAAGAGCTGCACAGGTGAAAATGTCAGCTGGGGAACGGGAAGGGCAAATCGCCAGACATCAAAACATGCAACATGAAAATGGTTGAAGTATATCTGATGTGGGAACCCTGCAGGGCAGGAGAGGAATAAGATGTGACAGAGCAATATCAAATAATGAGCGGCATGGCCAAGGTAAACTGGGTGCACTTATTCCCCCTTCCTCATGATACAAGTGAGAATTGAAAAGCAACACCTTTCATACCAATTGAGGACATACATTTTTAAACCACCAGTTATTAACCTGTGGAACTCATTGCCACAAGGTGCCACTGAGGCTAAGCGCTTACTATTAGTGCTTGATAGGGATACTTTGAGGACATCCAAAATCATGGTAGATGGGGTAAAACAATGGGATAAAATCCACATGCTTCAGGGCATCACCCAGCACTAAGTGACGGGGTCAGAAAGAAACTTCCCCTATGGGGCAGGTCATTGTGTGTCCCCCACCATCGTTCTTGCACCGTCCTCAGACACACTTGGCATTGGCCGCCATCAGAGATCACTGGTCTGATCCAGTGTGGTGATTATGATGTTCCTAGGTGTGGCGTGCTGGTGACTCAGCTAGCAGCGGTGAGCAATATATAGTCCCGTGCACACTGGGGCACTCCACTGTCGCACTCCTCGCAATCCCCGTGCAGTCAGGGGGCTGCACCGGGTATACAGTGGGGCAGAATGTGTCCCTGCCCCCCATTCGAGCTGCTGCTCCCTTCCACCCCCTACCATGTTCTCCAGCCTGCAGTCCTTATTCCCCTGCTCCCTCCACCTCTCCACATCTTGTATCTCTCTGCAGCGCCTCCATACGTATGTCCCGTATTTCCAGCAAGGAGGGATGGGAAGGTCTCACCAGAAGCCTTGCAGAGAGGCAGGGTTCACTGGTCTCTAGGGTTAGTACGTCCCACAGGCTCAGGATGTTATGCCCGAAGCGCCTGTGATTCTCCAGCTGCGGAGCTGGGGGGAGACAATGAGCCAGTTCATACACCTGGCGTATGTGTCTGTGCAGCAGCTGAAGGGGCCAATACACTACCAGGCACCGCAAGTTGGACTTAAAGGGGCAGCCACCACCCGGGTTCCATCCGCAGCGTCAGAGAGACGAGGTTCCCCCGTCCTGGTGAACTGCCTGTGGACACGCACCAGGTCCCCTTCAGCAGAGCCTGCTGCCAGCCCTCCCCGCCTCGCCCGCTGACGAAGCCCTGCTGTCCCCAGGCAGCCCCCTCGTGGTGCCATTTATATTTAAAGGCCGCGTTTAAAATAAATTTGCTGCCAGAAGCGATCAGAGGGAACAGGCCAGGCAGGGCGCGCGCCACTCCCCAGCTCTGATTTATTCAGAGCGATGCCTTGTAGAGTGCTACCCTGTTGTCTCCTGGAAGGGATTTGATTTGGGCTCTGCAGACGTGGGGACGCAGTGCCGGAAATCCCAGCCCTGCTAGTGACAAGGACAGAAAAGTTACTTCATGAACTTGGCAAACCTGTGGCTTCAAGAGAACAAGGAGGACTGGCTCAGAGCTCTGTGCAAATCCAACTGCCAAACAACACCGGAATCTGGAACTGGAGGGACCTGTACTGGAGAGGAAGTCGGAGAAGGGGGTGGCTGAGGTTCTGCAGGGTGGAGAGCACCTTCCTTGGGCAAGAGAGGTATTTGCACTGGGGAAGGGGCATTGTCCTCATCGCCTGGGCTTGCAGCATAGTGCTGTGACCTGGCCAGCCCTGTTTGGGTGGATGGTCAGCTTGAGAAATGCAACACAGTTGGCCACGGTGGGCCCTGGCACCTACTTCCCAAGGCAAATGGAGTTGTCAGGACAAGCGCTTCCGTTGGCCTCACTCTCTCTCAGCACCGTGTGCATTGTCACTGGCTGACTGGCCGCTGAGTTGTCTCTCCTATGGATTCAATTGGACGTGCCCAACAGGCGCAGCCATCCTAGCTGTTGCTATGTATTATTTTTCTTGATGCACATACAGACACGCAGATGTTTTCCCATCTGTGTTCCATGCATTTCTCAGGAGCGACTCTGATGCACCCAGGGACGACGTCCTTGCTCCAGAGAGTCTCAGAGGCCACGTGGGACCCTGCCAGTGAAAGATCAGAATAATGGCTAGTGTGAGGTGCTGCATGTCAAATGCCACTCTGGAGTTCCAGCTGGGTGGGTGTATCATATCCCCCAAGTGGGAGAGCCTTGTTCAAATCCCAGGCTCAGGCCCTAGCTGAAGAGTGTCCCACTCCCACCCTCCAGGGCCCACATATCGCCGCTATCCTTCCAAAGCAAGAGGCAGGAATGTTCCTCACTGGGGGAAGGGAGCTATCGATGTGGCACAAGCTAGCCCCCTCCTCTACAGATGGCTGTGTGCATTTCCCACCCCCACCCACCCAGGGAGCAAGAGGCCAGAAGACGTGGCCACTTCTCCAAGCGTCTCTCACGCTCACCCCCATCCTCCTGAGCGTGGCACTGACAAGGCGAGCTGTCGGAGTGAGCGAACGGACCGGGCTGGCGGGCAACAGGCGGCGAAGGTAGAACAAAGCACCAGTGTCATCTGCTCCCTCCGCCAGCCAGTTCCCCAGCTAAGTGGTAGCACAGCACAACGGAGGCCGCCGCTCGGCTGCTTCATCTTGACCCGAAAACGCCCCGGCCAGTACGATCCGGGAGGAGGAGGCGAAGTTGTCATGGCGTTGCCATGGCAATGGCACAGGCAACCTTTCCAGCTGAACCTTTGGCTTCATCCCTTCTCTTTTCCGGCACATCGCCTCATGCCACGCACCGGGCGCCGTCCGCCGTCCGGCACTAACAAGCAGGCAAAGCCCATTACCTCCGCCGAGCGACAGTCCCCGTGTGCACGGGGTCACGGCTTCCCTTCAGCGGCCAACTACCTGGCACTTGGTTATTTTAATAACTCACCAGCATTTTAGAGCCGCTACAAATGAAAAGCAGACAACTTTGGAAGGGGGGGTGCCCATCGGGCTGACCCATGGCAGGGGGCACTGTGCCAATTTTCTGCAGAGCCTCCTGCAGCAGAATCTGACACCTGTGCAAACAAAGGACTCCAGAAGGAGGAATTAAACATGGGAGGGGGGCTGCTGGCAGCATTCTCAGGGGCGGCAGAGTGGGTGGGTTGGGATGGGGCAGCTTGCAGAGAGCCTCCTGTCTAAAACGCTGCAGTCTGCCTGGCCTCACTCTGAACAGAGCAGCGTGAGAGCGATTGTACAGGGGAATTCATGGGATGCCACACCACTAGGCAGACGGGGAGGAGGAAGGAAAAGTCAGACAAGAGAAGAGAAAGAAAAGGGCCAGAGGAAAGAACAATAAACAGTGGGGCTAGATAGCGATTGGGATTGTTTATCTGGGGAATTGTTTAAGGGCCCAATCCTCCCCCTGTTGCAATCAGTGGGAGTTTTTCCATTGATTTCAATGGGAACCTTGCAGAGCCATTCTTACTGCGTCTCTTTTCTATCTTAAATGCCTCATGGACTTGACTGTAGGAGTGAACGGGGGACGCCTCCTATGTTGGGCTTTGGTATCAAAATATGGAGGTTTTCCTTTAAAAAAATTTAATTAAAAGTTTTTTGGTATTGACCTCTAATGCTGTAGGAAACATTTGATTTGCTTTAGTAAGAATCTAATTTAAATAAATACGTTATTTAAAAAAATCATTGCTCACCAAGCGGTCCTGAGCGGGAGGCTGAGCATTTGAGTACCTGTCTGTCTATATATCACTCATGCAGGCATCTGTCTGTCTAGCATTCTTGAAGGCATCTATCTGTTCATCTATCGTTCATGAAGCTATCTGTCTATCCGTCATCTTGACAACTGTCTATCCATCTATCAGTCATGAAGGTAGCTGTCTATCAATCATGTAGACAGCTGTCTATCCCTCTATCACTCATGTAGGCATTTTTTTTATAGCTACTATATCATCTGGGCATTGATCCCACACTTTTCTTTGTGGTACTGCACCATCTAAATGACTATTCAAGGTTTGACTATTAACCGATATGGGCTACTCACTATGGCAGTGTGTGTCTAAGTTGGCGAGTCAATGCTGTGCTGACATCCATTCTCTTTCCCCCTCCTGTTTCTCTGCAGTTGCTCCCAAGGGCCCCAAAATCATGATGACCCCAACGAGAGCCCGCGTTGGAGACACAGTTCGGATCTTGGTGCACGGCTTTCAGGTCTGCAGGTTTTTTATCCTCATAGCGCAACAGGGCCTGGTTTCGGTTGCACTGACAGATGGTAACACGTCTTCCTATGCAGCAGATTTATGAAGACTGGCAAAGGAGCAGATTGGGGGTGGGGGGAGGGGTTTAGTTTAGTCTGACTTTAGGATTTGATTTTTTTTTTCCCCCCCAGCAGTCAGGCCCTGAACTGAGCTGTTAATTTTGTTTGCAGAGTCTGCGATTGCACACGCAAAGCAGGGAATTGTGCATACAGATGGATAACAATGGCAGTTGGCTTGCAGCGTTCCTTGAGTTGCATGTCCACTCATACTAACCACACACATAAATAAGGCGTGCAATTCCTCATGGATTTTGCATGCTCAATTACACCCTCAACTCTTGAAAATTGACTCTTTTGTCTCCCAGTTCGAAATTGATTTGTTGTCACTCGGAGTTTTCTCTAATAGAAATCTCTTCACTCAACAAAGGCCCACGCTTCTCTATACCTTTGGCCTGGCGTATTTATTCTGTAAATGAATAATGCAGTAATTATGAACCTAGCTTGCGACTTAATGGCACAGAGGTGGGTGCTCTCCTTATAGACTAAATATGTGGCTTTTACATCTATGGGATATCTTAACTAGGAACCAAGTTGTGTTCTTAACTCCTCTTGGCTAACACAAGGGAAAGGCCTAGTGAAGAGAAGGCAGTTTGTAGTTTTAACACAGGGGTAGGCAACCCATGGCACGGGTGCCGAAGGTGGCACGCGAGCTGATTTTCAGTGGCACTCACACTGCCCGGGTCCTGGCCACCGGTCCGGGGGGCTCTGAATTTTAATTTAATTTTAAATGAAGCTTCTTAAACATTTTTTAAAACCTTGTTTACTTTACATACAACAATAGTTTAGTTCTATATTATAGACTTCTAGAAAGAGACCTTCTAAAAATGTTAAAATCTATTACCGGCACATGAAACCTTAAATCAGAGTGAATAAATGAAGACTCGGCACAGCACTTCTGAAAGGTTGCTGACCCCTGTTTTAACACATGTTGGCAGGTCGGGGCAATGCATTGACCTGCTAACGCCTACAATAATTACCGTCTGCCTTGCCTTCGCTAAGATTCTAGCTTGTTAGTTACCACATGTTAGATGATCCGAGTTAAAAACACAGCTTTTTTTTCCTGGAGCAGACAGGCGTTATGCTCTAGTATTTTGTTATTATGGGACAGATTCCCTATGGCCTGACACCTGGTTCAGGCCTTCTCATTTGTGCAAAGGAGTTGTGAAGTGCTCCCCGCCCCGCAAATCTTCGTCTCGTGGGTGGTAGAATTTCATACCCACCTGTGTTCTGCACAGACTCAAGATGCAAAGCACCATAGAACCAGCCGCTGTCTGTGCATCCAGCCTGCTGCCGGTTGAGTTTTTAATCTCATGCCTTTAACTGTAAATGACTTGTGGAGGATTTGAGATCTGCCTTGTGCCTTTGTATCTGCGCCTGCCTGTGTTGTTCTTACAAGGCTAACCCAGCTAAGCAAGCTAAAATCTAACCATGCCAATTAATGTATTCGTGCCACAGAGCCTTTAAGGGTCCATCTACACTGCAATAAAAGACCCGTGGCACAGCCACAGCTAGCCCAGGTCAGCTGACTTGGGCTTGCAGGGCTAAAAACTGCAGTGTAGACATTTAGGCTCGGGCGTGGGCTGGAGCCCAGGCTCTGAAACCCTGTGAATGGGGTGGGTCTCCTAGCCTGGACTCCAGCCTGAGCCCAGATGTCTACACTGCATCATCCCAGCCAGGGCTTTGTCAAGCCAGGCCTTAAAAACCTCTAAGGAAGGAGATTCCACCACCTCCCTAGGGAACCCATTCCAGTGCTTCACCACTCTCCTAGTGAAAAAGTTTTTCCTAATATCCAACCTAAACCGCCCCCACTGCAACTTGGGACCATTGCTCCTTGTTCTGTCATCTGCTACCACTGAGAAAACAGTCTAGATCCATCCTCTTTGGAACCCCCTTTCAGGTAGTTGAAAGCAGGTATCAAATCCCCCCTCATTCTTCTCTCCTGCAGACTAAACAATCCCAGTTCCCTCAGCCTTTCCTCATAAGTCATGTGCTCCAGCCCCCTAATCATTTTTGTTGCCCTCCGCTGGACTCTCTCCAATTTTTCCACATCCTTCTTGTAGTGTGGGGCCCAAAACTGGACACAGTACTCCAAATGAGGCCTCACCAGTGCTGAATAGAGGGGAATGATCACATCCCTCGATCTGCTGGAAATGCCCCAACTTATACAGCCCAAAATGCCGTTAGCCTTCTTGGCAACAAGGGCAACAAGGGCACACTGCTGACTCATATCCAGCTTCTCGTCCACTGTAACCCCTAAGTCCTTTTCTGCAGAACTGCTGCCCAGCCATTCGGTCCCTAGTCTGTAGCAGTGCACGGGATTTGTCCGTCCTAAATGCAGGATTATGCACTTGTCCTTGTTGAACCTCATCAGATTTCTTTTGGCCCAATCCTCTAATTTGTCTACGTCACTCTGGACCCTATCCCTACCCTCCAGTGTATCTACCTCTCCTCCCAGTTTAGTGTCATCTGTTTAGCCCCCATTCCCCTTTCCCCCCTCCCCCCCGCCCAGCCTTAGCCCCACAAGACCAAGTCAATTGACCTGGGTTCTGAAACTCGGTGCTACAGGTTTTTTTTATTGCAGTATAGACATACCCTAAGTGCTGAGCACTAGCATTTCAGGGGTGGCTCAGGGCGATCCATGTCATCACCTGGAGGATCTGTGAAGTTCTCTGGGATCTTTGAGGTCAGACTATCAATGGTTCCCAAACTTTCCTGGTCCACTTAGCTCCTCCTTAAAAAATTATTGTGAGGTGACTGGCTGGAAGGTCAAGCTCAGATATCACCTGGGGTATTCGTACCATGGTTTGGGAACCCTTGGATTAAAAGATCTAATGGTCCCTTCTGGCCTTAATATCTGACTCCGTGGATCTCTGGGAGGAGGAAAGGTGCTATCTGCAATGCCAATGATTGGCTCTGTGTTAGTATCAGGGTGGTCAGCAGAGGCTGTAGTAATGAAAATGACTCTGTTTTATTAAAATGACCCATCTAAGTTGTTTTCCCCATCTTGGCTGCAGAATGAAGTCTTCCCTGAGCCCTTGTTCACCTGGACCCGTGTTGGGAGCAGGCTCCTGGATGGCAGCGCTGAGCATGATGGGAAGGAGTTGGTCCTGGAAAGAGTGCCGGCTGAGTTAAACGGCTCCATGTACCGCTGCACTGCTCAGAACCCACTGGGCTCCACAGACACCCACACCAGGCTTATAGTGTTTGGTACGGTATATACCCTTGGGAAGAATCCTCCTCTGTCCCACATTACTCCAGCTTGTTCACAATGTCCTCACTACCCCTGACCAAATAGAAACTGGCTTTCCCTTTGGCCTGGTCAGGCTGCCTTGTCATTTGCTGTTTGCGACTCCATGTGTGACTGGCATTTTGATTGTACAGACGTTTGCCAGCGGCACGTTTCAGGCCCTTAGCTGAGAATAATCATTAATATTATTTATTTTACAGCTCAAATGACTAGCCCAGGGTCCCTGTCCTGAAAAATTTATGATCAAGAAATGACATTGGTGGGAGTTTGTTTATAATGCATATGGGGCAATAATTCATTATTTTGGTTCTCTGCCAATTCTGGGCAAAAAAAATTCATTTAAGATCAACTGAAAACACATTTTTTGAAATTTTTGCAGAGAGGGACAGGGCTATCTTTTTCATATATTGGGCTGCTGAGAGACCACGAATAGAGAATCAATGGTAACCATTGTCCTCCCTATGGTATGGAGACTAGAAAGGGTCTAGAAATGAGAAAGAGACACAAAATCTTGAGTAAAAAATCCAACCTCAAATTCCTCTCTGACTTGCAGTCAGGAGCAGCTAGAGAGATGAGATTCTGTTCCTGCTGACGAAACTCGGCAATGAAAGAAAATCCAGAGAGTCAGAGCTGCCCAAGATCACCCTTTTTAGGGTTTCTCACTTCGCTGGGCACTGATCAGTGACTGACCCTTGTTATCGAGAAAGGCAGAGTGCAACAGTGGTGTGAAAGAGACATTAGCTTTCTGTATCCCACGAGATATATGTGCACTTGAAAGGTCCTTTTGATGTTATCCCATCTGAAATTAACATCTAATTCTAATTAGTATCTGTGTATATTTTGTTTTAATTAGAAAACCCAAATATTCCAAGAGGAACAGAGGACTCAAATGGTAAGTTGGGATCTTATATTGCATTTCATCATAAATTACAGCTAATTTCTGAGTTGCCTCTGGGGTGGATGAAGAGCACTGAACACCTCATGTTCTTAGGAGGCCATGCATAGATAAAACTGTGTGTTTAGTCTGGGGAATCTTCCATGCCTCAAGGAACCAAACATTTTCTGACAGTTTATAACCCAGGAGTTATAACCCTAGGGGTGCGAGATGCCCTTTCTGGGGGCGCGAGACAGGCCAGATTTTTTTTAGAAGGTAGATCATCGAAAACACAAATTAAGCACACGCACGTAAGTACAACTGCTTTGTTTCATCAAATCTATGGATTTATTAACATCATACGCTTTTTAACAATTACCGTAATATACAAACAAAAAAAAATCTACGTTTAAGGGGTATGAGAACATACTTTGAGAACCAAAGGGGTGCAGGCTGCAGTAAAGGTTAAGAACCACTGGTCTATATTATGATCCGTAGTGTTACTAATCAGCTGGTGAACCACTAGCGGTCAATAAGCAGCAAGACAACCTATGCTGACTATGATGGTTGTTCCTTTGTATAGACAAAGAAGTTTCTTTTCAACATCATCACTTGAGCTGGTCAAAAAAAAATTCATCTAAACTTTTTTCCCAATGGAAAAAAAAGTAATTTTTGACAGCACGGAAGTTTCCACGAAAAACCAAATTCCATTTTGTCAATTACTTTTTCAGGTTCTCATTGAAAAAACAAGATCCAAAAATTGAGGGCGGGAGGGGGGAATCAATTCTGGAGTTTGTTTCTTGATGAAAAGCCGTAAAATTTCTCAGAAAATGAAAATTTTGGGTTTTCATCCAGATTTTTCACAAGGGGGGGAAAAATCATTCCTGAATCCGCTCTCCTCCATTCTCACTGCAATCTGCGGTATTCCAGCCCCCAGCCTGCCTTTTCTAGCACAAATTACACTGCTTCCTGCAGTAGTGTTCACTCCCTACCCCGAGGCATTGTGGGAACTCCTCAAAAGAGCAGGTGGGGAGTTTTCTGACAAAATATATTTTTTGTCAGAAAACGTTGGTGCGTCAAAGCCAAAACTGTTGGCAGTACAGGTTCGGTTTCATCAAAACTCTTGCTTTGAAAAAAAAATTGGGGGGGGAGAGGGGGTTGAAATTGTCAAAATGGGATGTGTTTTGACATTTTCTAAACAAAAAGTTTTGTTTTCCAGTTCAAAACTACTTTATTTTTCTGCTATACATTTCATTTTGAAATTTTTAGCAGAAAAATAAACCAAAAAGAAAAGTGAAAACTGAAATGGAACATTTCAAAATTATCTACAGAAGACGCTTTGATTGATCTGACCCGAAAACCATTTTGGATTTTTGGTTTGGAAACATGATTAAGATTTTTGACTTTTCATCCCAGTTCAGGATGGGAATTTTTTTTTTTTTTTAAACTCTCATGAGTCGAGAAAAGCGTTTCCCGGCCAGCTGTACATGGAGCAGAGAATTTGCCCCAGTAAGGGTTGTGCCTAGTTCTGACACTGCTAAATTTGGCCCTGGTAGCCCTGGGGATGGTGCAGGGTAGGATTCTGCATTACCTTATACCCTCCACTTACTTGGTTTTCCTATAGCACAGACACCTCCTCTCCTCCAGTGTTTAAGCTGCACTGGTTTGGCACACCCAGTGAATGCCAGATCAGTGAAGCAGCGCAAGTTACAGCTGTGTATCACTTACAGCCGTTTTGCAACTATCATATCTTAGCATGTCAGCACCTCAGGGCAGGGCTCTGGGCCAGATTCTGATCTTGAACCAACCACTGTGAGAAGGGCTGATCTTGTGGTTAAGGGACATGACTGGGATTTGGGAGCGCTTGGCTCAGTTCATGTGTGACCTCAGTTTCACCGTCCCCAAAATGGGGATACCAGCGCCTCCATTCTCCCACCCTTTGTCTTGGCTAGTCAGACTGTAGGCTCTTTGGGGGCCAAGAGTGTGTCTTGCTATGTGATTGGAAAGCTAATGGGACCCTGATCTCAGTTGGGGGCCCCCAGCTACTAACATGATACAAGTCATGACTATTAAACGCCAGTAGCATTGGTGGGAATCCAGATTAAAGTCGCTGCAATCAGTGGAGTTGCTCCAGATTTACAGCGGCACGACTGTGATCGGAATCTGGTCCGTTTGTCTGTAAGGCGCCATGCCTGGCGCTATATAGAGAGATATAGAAACAGTCTCTTTGTTTGCTACAGGACACCATTGGTCGCCACATCGCCAACCCTAACCCTTCCTTGCTTTGTCTAGGTTCAGCGACCAGCCACAGCGGCTTCAGGCTAATTTTGATGCTCACCCTAACAGTGATCCTGGAGCTGACGTGAAGGCTTGCCTCGTCGTCCTCCTCCCTTGAGCAGCTCCACCCAGCATTTACATCTCCGTCAATTGGTTTTCTTTTCTTTTCTTTTTTTTTCTTTTTCTTTTTCTAAACTATTTACAGTCTTGTCCTGTCTGTGTCTTGGCTTCCTCGGTCGATTTAATTAAAATGAAAAAAAAATGTCCCCCTGGTAAAAGGCAGCGCCTATTATTTGCCATGTGCAATCCTTGGCCTGTAGAAAGGGCAGTCTGGTCCTTGCACATGCAAAAACAAGAGCCGGTAATTACACATACAGGGAATGCATCCAGGCGCATATTTCGCAGACGCAGTTTAGGCACTGATGTTGGCAAAAGTCACCCCATCTAGCCATACGGAGGCAGAAAGTCTAACAGAAGATGGGGCTGGGAGCGAGGACGGCTGGGTTCTAGCCCCAGTTCTGTCACCAATTCTGTGACCCCTTGGACAAGTCGTTTTGGTCGAAATTTTCAGAGGTAGCCACTGATTTTGGGTTCACACCCCACCGTTCCAGATGTGCTGAGCTCCCATTGATTGCAGCTGGAGGTAAAGGTGCTCAGCCCTGGGGACAATCAGACACCGGGTGCCTTACGTTATTTACTCAAAAGCTGGGGCCGCTTTGGAAAACGTGCAAACCTCTCTGCCTCCGTTTCCCTCACTGCAGATCAGGCCAGATCCGCCTGTGCCATAACCCCGTGGCTTTCAGTGGAGTTACCCCAGGCATGATATACTTGGCTTGAAATCAGAATCTGTTTGCTGCCCTTAATGCTTGGCCTTTGGGCTCTTGCGAGCAGAGGAGAACAAACGAATGGTAAGCGTTTGTTTAGTACAAAACAGAGGCCAATTCTGAGGCCAAGGGCAGATTCTTTAACCCGCGGTTGCTGAGTACCCAAGTTTGTACATATTCCATGTGCGTTTGTTGTTCTTTATTACATTTGCGATGTTCGCCCCTGCAGAGGGAGAGCTGCATGAGAACCTGTTTTCCTGTCTCCAGGGCTGCCCAGAGGATTCAGGGGACCTGGGGAAAAGCGAGGGAGCTGCAGCGCTTGTACTCACCCGGCGGCATTTCGGCAGCAGGGGGCCCTTCGGTCGCTCCGCGTCTTTGGCAACACTGAAGGGCCCACCACCACTGAAATGCTGCCGAAGACCCGGATCACTCCGGGACCTGGAGGATATTGTCCCAATTCCCATCCACCCCCGAGCGGCCCTGCCAGTCTCATGAACATTTCTAATGTATAGAAAAGTGTTCCCGAGGCAGGGTGACTAACCAACATCCTGAAAACATTTGCAAACCAAAAAGGACAATTTTATTTTATTTATTTATTGGTTCTGGGCAATCAAAACATTTTGTATATGTTGATTTGTTTGCTTTGTTTTCTATAATTAGCTTAAGGCTCTAAACAAAACATCCTTTTGAGCCAGAAATCCGGACTTGGTTTAGAAAAACGGCGAAACAAAATATTGACCGTCAAAAAGCCTTGGTTTCAACTTTGTTTCAGTCAAAAATAAAGTGTCACACATGGCCCTTTCCCACAAACAATTTCAGTTGCAATGAAAGGGCAGGTTCTGATCCATTCTGGGATGTATTAGCAGCAGCGTTGTGAGCAAGACACGAGACGGAATTCTTCCGCTCTACTCTTGGCTGGTTAGGCCTCAGCTGGAGTATTGTGTCTGGTTCTGGGTGCCACATTTCAGGAAAGATGGGGACAAATTGGAGAATGACCAGAGAAGAGCAACAAAAATGATTAAAGGTCTAGAAAACATAAGGGAGGAGGGAAGATTGAAAAAATTGGGTTTGTTCAGTCTGGAAAAGAGAAGAAAACTGTTATCATGTCCCCTCTCAGTCAAGTACTGTATGTAAAAGGTTGTTACAAGGAGGAGGAAGAAAAATCATTTTTCTTAATCTCTGAGGCTAGGACAAGAAGCAGTGGGCTTAAATTGCAGCTAGGGCGGTTTAGGTTGGACATTAGAAAAAACTTCCTAACGGTTGGGGTGGTGAAGCACTGGAATAAATGGCCTAGGGAGGTTGTGGAATCTCCATCATTGGAGATTTTTTAAGAGCAAGTTAGACAAACAGTGGTGGCAGATGACAGAACAAGGAGCAATGGTCTCAAGTTGCAGTGTGGGAGGTTTAGGTTGGATAGTAGGAAACACTATTTCACTAGGAGGGTGGCGAAGCACTGGAATGGGGTCCCTAGGGAGGTGGTGGAATCTCCTTCCTTAAAGGTCAGGCTTGACGAAGCCCTGGCTGGGATGATTTAGCTGGGGATTGGTCCTGCTTTGAGCAGGGGCTTGGAGTAGCTACCTCCTGAGGTCCCTTCCAACCCTAATCTTCTATGATTCACCTGTCAGGGATGGTCTAGATAATACTTAGTCCTGCCATGAGTGCAGGGGACTGGACTAGATGACCTCGCGACTTCCCTTCCAGAGTCTATGGAAAAACATTCCCAACCAGGTCCACCTGACAGCCCTGACTAAGATCAAGGTCCCATGGTGCCAGGCAGCGAACACAGCCAACCACTGCCCTAAAGAGCTTACAAACTAAATAGTCAAGACAGACCAAGAAGGGGCGTGCACAGGTATTATTCGCCCCATCGTAGCTGAGAGGCGAGATTGAGGGGCTGGCCCAAAGTCCATGCCATGCCAATCCCCTGAGTCCCAGCCCAGAGACTTAACCCCAGACCTACCCCTTCACTCAAGTCCTCAGCCACTGGAGACAATGGCCGATGCCAGCACCTTAGCCAGGCGTGAGTGCTGACTAAGTAGCGCCAGGTAGGGTGACCAGATGGCCCAATTTTATAGGGACAGGTCTGATTTGGGGGGCTTTTTTCTTATATTACCTCCCCCCACACACCCCACATCCTGATTTTTCACACTTGCTGTCTGGTCACCCTAGATCCAGGACAGCTGGCGGTAAAGCCTGGGCTGGAGCTTAGTGGAGTGGCACCTGCAGGCTGGTGCCAACGAACCAGCTTGAGGCGCTAACACATGCTTAGCAGGATAGTAAAATAAAAAGCAGCCGCTAGTCGAAAGGGAGGGGGGAGGGGAGCACTAACAAAGGTCACTTCCTGAAAACTCATTTTAATAGACAAACAAAATGCCTTAATTATGCGCCAGCATCATTTATTCATGATGCCTCATTCGGGTCCATGAAGAAACCCTGCTCGGAAATGAATATTTAATTTCCTTGTTCTGACACCTGCGATTTTTTTTTCTCCCCCTTGGTTTTGTTTAACTGGGATTTGGTGCTTAATCGCATGGCTGTTTCAGCGCCGGGGGAGTGGGATTTAGTGTTTGCCTCGTGCAGCCCCGGTTAGGCGCTAGCAATAACACTGTGCAAACATGCCGCGCTTGGGGAAAAGCAGTGAGGCCTGTAAGATTTTTTTTCCCTTGTTCTGTTCAAACACAAACTGAATATTTATTATTGTCGCAGCAACAAACAACGCCTGGCTTTTTGCTCGCAGGCGGCAATGAGTTTGGGGTTCCCCGGAGTCTCTAGGGCACCCCGGTGGGGGGGAGGGGGGAATAGCTTTTTGTCCAGCTACAAATATCAAGAGCCCCCACTCAATGCAGTGCTCATCTTCTAGCTTGCAGTACGGTGGACTGATGAATGGACACACGCCCATTTCCTCCCTTGGGCACTGGAATAAGGCCTCAGCACAGTCATGCTAGACCTCATGTAGCTGTGGCAATGCCAAGGGGGTGAATCCTCAGTTCTGCCTAGTAAATGCTGGATGCTGCTTAGCTGGCATGCCAAAGACAAGATGCTTATGACGCCAGTACCCTGGGGTTCGGTTTATGTTGTTCCCATTCCAAGCCTGGTTTGGAGCAGCCCAGGGACTGCTCTAAACTACACTGGCTTGAAATTACACCAACAGGGATCACAAAAGCCCAACATGGCACCCATGGGGCCACCTATGTTGGCCCAGGACGGGGGGAGGCTGGCTATGCTGGCCGTGGCTTAACCAGGGCATCTCCCACTCCAGAGGAATCCTCGGCAGCCCATGGATGGCAGCTCTCAGTCCCCTTTTCAATAGTGGTGTGGCAGAAAAGGCATGGAGCAGAATCTAGTCCCATATATACAGAGGGCACCAATCTGCCTGTTAGAGTCAGCCGTCCCCTCCGCTATGTCTTGCTGGTATTTCCTCACCCCAGAGTGATAAGGTGAGGGGTTCAGAGTCCAGGTGACGGGCTCACTAGAACAGCTTGACTGGAATGGAATAGAACAAGGGGGCCAGCTGAGAGTGATTAGATGCCTCGTAATGTTTGGAATGTAGCCCGCTGCGCAGCATCATACAGAGCAACGACACCCACTGTTACATTGTGGCGAGGGCGGTCAAGCGATGAAAAAAATTAATTGTGCGATTAATCGCACTGTTAATAATAGAATATCATTTATTTAACTATTTTTGGCTGTTGGCCACATTTTCAAATGTATTGATTTCAATTGCAACACGGAATACAACGCGTCCAGTGCTCACTCAATATTCATTGTTGATTACAAATGTTTGTTTGTAAAAAACCCAAAGAACTCATATTTTTCAAGTCACCTCATACACGGCCTGTAGTGCAAGCTCTTTATAATGAAAGTTGACCATCCAAATGTATAATTATGTACAAAACCTAACTGCATTCCGAACTAAAACAGTGTAAAACTTTAGCACCTACAAGTCCACTCCGTGGACAATCCCTCAGACCAAAAAGTTTGGTTACAATTTGCAGGAAATAATGCTGCCTGCTTCTTGTTTACAACGTCACCTGAAAGTGCGAACACGGCACTGTTGTAGGCGGCATCGCAAGATGCGCTGAAGATTCATCTGTCCCTTCATGCGTCAACCACCATTCCAGGGGACGTGCATCCATGCTGATGACAGGTTCCGCTTGATGACAATTCAAAGCAGAGCGGCCCGACGCATGTTCATTTTCATCATCTGAGTCAGCTGCCATCAGCAGAAGGTTGATTTTCTTTTTTGGTGGTTCGGGTTCTGTAGTTTCCGCATCAGAGGGCTGCTCTCTTAAGACGATTGAAAGTATGCTCCACACCTTGCCCCTCTCAGATTTCAGAAGGCACTTCAGCTTCTTAAACCTTGGCTCGTGTGCTGTAGCTCTCCTTAGAAATCTCACATTGGTACCGTCTTTGTGTTTTGGCAAATGCTGTGAAAGTGTTCTTAAAATGAACACCATGTGCTGGGTCATCATCCGCAGAAATATATGGCAGAATGCAGGTAAAACAGCGCAGAAGACATACAATGCTCCCCCAAGGAGTTCAGTCACAAATTTAATTAATGCATTTTTTTAACACACATCAGCAGCATGGAAGCACGTCCTCTGGAATGGTGGCTGAAGCATGAAGGGGCATATGAATGTTTAGCGCATCTGGCACGTAACTACCTTGCAACGCCGGCTACCAAAGTGCCATGCGAACACCTGTTCTCACTGTCAGGTGACATTGTAAATAAGAAGCAGGCAGCGGTAGCTCCCATATATCTAAACCAACTTGTTTGTCTTAGCAATTGGCTGAACAAGGAGGCCTGAGTGGCCTTATAGGCGCTAAAGTTTTACATTGTTTTGTTTTTGAGTGCAGTGATGTAACAAAAAAAATCTACGTTTGTAAGTTACACTTTCAGGATAAAGAGATTGTACTTGCATGAGGCGAATTGAAAAAATACTATTTAGCATGTTTACAGGGCAAATATTTGTAATAAAAATAATAATATAAAGTGAGCATCATACACTTTGTATTCTGTGTTGTAATAGAAATCAATATATTTGAAAATGTAGAAAAAAATTAAATATATTTCAATTAGTAGTCTATTGTTTAACAGTGCAATTAATCGCGATTAGTTTTTTAATCGCAGTTAATTTTTTTGAGTTAATCACCTGAGTTAACTGTGATTAATCGAGAGCCCTAATTGTGGTCATTCAAGTCTTCTTAGCCAGAGAACCTCCTGCGCCAAAACCCACAGGCCCCCTGTGAGCTAAAGGAACTTTGGCATCAGCTGCTTGCACTATAGGGCCTGTGACACACAGTTGGCAGGTGTGTTTCTGCTCAGTAGTAGGTAGGGCTGTGCACGTCAGGGATGTCCAGCCATCCACTGCCTCGGAACCTAACCCAATCTTCTGCTTTCGCCCCATAAAGCCCTCCCCTGGCTCCCCCATGAAGCAGGCCACCAGCACCATCCTGCTTGTAATGCAGCTGAAGCTCTGCCCTGGCCCACTCTTTTGACCCACCCAGCCCAGCTGTGGCTGAGTCTGGCCACTTCGTACTGCACAACAGCTCCCCAGCCTCTTGACCGACATCACGGGGTGGCCAATGCACGCGCCTCTTCGCTGGCTTCAACGCCTGTCCCCAGGCCAGGCCATTCACAATGCTGAGAACGTGTTTAGCAACCCGGCTCAGTGCTCTGAGTGCATCGCATCCCCTCTGCCGTACCCCCTCAGCCACAAACCGCTAGCCCGCCCCGGTCACCCACCCCACGCTTGGTAGCCAGCCTGTGCCTCAAACTGGGGATCCCGACGCAAAAGGGGGTTGCAAGGCTATTGCGGAGGCAGGGGGAAGAGTCGCAAGATCACAAAAAATATTGCTGGGGGAGCTGCAGGGGGCTACAGAAAGGGCAGCAGAGCCTGCCCAAAAGTGGGGGTGCAGGGGTCCCCATTCCCCAAGGCCCCCACCCCCTTGGTTGAGGCCCTCCCCCACCCCCAAGGCCATGCCCTCACCCCTCCTCTTCCCCCCAGAGGCCCTGCCCCCAACCACGCCAGAAGCTGGAGCAGGGGTGGGGGCCGAAAGCAGCCCCCTGCCCATGTCCCCACCCGGGGCAGGTGGACAGACCCAGGCTCCTCACAGCTACCCATGTGGCTCTTCCCCCCGGGACCGGCTCCGGCCGGGGGGCCCTCGGAGCTGCTGCCCGGCCATGATACGAGCTGCACGGGCAGCTGTAGGGAGCCCGGCGTGGAGCCTCCACCTGCGCTGGGCGGGACACACTGGGGGTGGGGCCACGGGCTGCTCTCGGGACAGGTGGAGGGTCCACTGTATCTTCCCACAGCTGCCTGCATGGCTCTTACCCCCTCCACCTCCACCTGCCCTGGGTGGGGAGCCCAGGGGGTGGGGACATGGGGGATGGGGCAGGGTCCACCATGGCCCCCTGGCCCCCCCTTCTGGCACCAGTGGGGTACAGCAGCCGCCGCTCTCCAGCTGCCCAGCTCTGAAGGCAGCGCTACCGCCAGCAGCAGCACAGAAGGAAGGGAGGCGATACCCTGAGTACTCACTCCTGTACAGTAATTTGCTATCACTTTGGCCGGGGGGGGGGGTCATTAGATCCGGAAATATTTTGGGGGGAGCAGCAAAAAAAAGTTTGAGACATCCTCTCCCCCCCCCCCGATGTAATCTGATCTCCTGCACATTGCAGGCCTACTCCTGTATAAATAAGAATAAAGCCGACACCTTCTCCTCCTCCCAGTTCTCCCCTCTGACGTGATGCATGCAGAAACTTGCCAGCTCATAGCAGCTAAGCAGATGGGGAGCTGTGCTCAGTGCTCCTGATTGGCTAAGAAATGCAGACGCAGCCCGACTGTGCTAAAGGACCCTGTTATTTTGATTACTCCAGCCGCCCTCCGCTAGCCCCACCACACCCACTGGTGCCTCTGCCACCTGTCATGGCTTAGCCTTGAGACTGCGGCCTGGGCTCTCATTTACAATACGTTTTTTTTTCAGTGCCTCGTACAATGGAGCCCTAAGCTGGGAACTGTTACTGCAGCATAAATGGCCCGTAGGTCCCTTTGCAAATCCCAGCCGGCGTTACCTAGGGTGACCAGATGTCCCAATTTTATAGGGACAGTCCCAATATTTGGGGCTTTTTCTTATATAGGCTCCTATTACCCCCCACCCCGTCCTGATTTTTCAAACTTGCTGTCTGGTCACCCTAGCATTACCACACAGCCAGCCCATTCAGTCTATTCTGCATGAAGCTGGACTTGGCAATAATATGCACGGGTCTCAAACGCTCTCCTGTGGCAAGAGAGAGACCGCCCCCCAATTTAGAGCCACAGGGGCTCCCACACTTTACAAAGGGGGTCTAACTGCAGACCCAAGCAACGGGTGGGGGAGGAGGGGGGAGACCAGCAAGAGAAACAAAGTCACACGAGGCTAGGGTGACCAGATGTCTGGATTTTATAGGAACAGTTCCGATATTTGGGGCTTTATAGGCGCCTATTACCCCCCACCCAATCCCGATTTTTCACATTTGCTGTCTGGTCACCCTACACCAGACGCATTAGAAAAAAAACCCACCCCCCCCCCACAGCCGGAGCTAACCGTCCCCCCGACATGGCCTCTATTTCAGGGAGGGGTATGGACATGAGTGTGCCTGAGGGGGCTGCTGAATGCTGCTTCATACCCCAATCGCTCATGGGCCCAGAAAGGCCCGGCACTAAATCACGCCCCACTGATTGAGCCCTTGTGAGCTCTCACGCTGCTCACAATAGTTCATTTGTTACCTTGTGCTGAGGCGCTGGGGTATAAAACAGCCTTGCTGGGACAATAGCTCGCGGCTTCACAAAGGGCTCGGCCTATGCCTGCCGAGCAAGGCCTGCAAGACTTCCTTATTTATGAGCATCCTCGGCTCCAGGTTTTGCATTTAAATGCACTGCCTGTGAAACCGGCTGTCTAAAGGCTACTGCCCTCATTCGTATGGATTTCGCACAAAGAACCCCAGCGAAGGCAGACAACACAGTGCGAGACAAGACTGGAACTGCTTGGAAAATACATCGGGACAGGAAGGCACAAGAGTGAAAATTTCTGTGCACCAGAAAGTTTAATACGAAAGGTCAGAATGAAATGTTTATGTTTTCAGTGTCAACAAAACATCGATTTGAACCGGAACGGTTTGTTTCCCGGTGGCATTTTAGCTTCAAGTGACATGGCAGAAGTAAATGGCATGTTGGAAATATCAACATGGTTTGGTGATAAATATTTTCCTGTGGATAATTCTGATTTTGCCCAAACCACATTTTCAGATTTTAAAAAAAACCACACATTTTTTGGCAGAGAATGTTGAACCAGCCCTGGAAAATATCTATTGCTCACTGAGCATCCCAGTGATCGCACATTTTAAACTGGCCGTATCCTACAAGCCCCATGGCCGTTTGTAATCCATCCTAACACAGAGTGGCTCTTTGTCCCCCTCTAGTGGGGAGACCACACGTAGAGATTTTTGAGTTTGCTACTGCCTGACAACTAACAGACCTGGTTCTCTAAGTCATGCTGCACAGGCTAAAGTTTTTACATCCAGAAGTCATGGGTTCAGTCCCCATAGCTGACTCCAGCTAGGGACGTTGTTACATTTCCAGGGAGGCTTGCAACAAGCACAGTGATCAGGTCTTAGCCAAAACTAGAACCCCCAAGCCCTTCCAAAGTGGGCGAGGAGAAATTCAAGTTCGAAGCCATAGATCTGAACGTGACACCATTCACTTCTGGGTCAGATACCAAAGTAGAAGGTGCCTGGACACCTCTTTTTTTATTGTTTAATCCAGTTGGGATGCAATCAAAAAATCACTGTCATGAGATTTCAGCCTCAAATGGTACAAGATTTCCACCATTCTGGGTCTCCTGAGCTCACTAAACCTCTGCCCTTTGGGCAGTAGAATGTTAACAGCTAGTTTGTAGAATTTCTGCACCATGAGCATTGGCCTGCTAAACCCAGGGTTGTGAGTTCAATCCTTGAGGGGGTCATTTAGGGAACTGGGGCAAAAATCTGTTTGGGGATTGGTCCTGCTTTGAGCAGGGGGTTGGACTAGATACCTCCTGAGGTCCCTTCCAACCCTGAGATTCTATGATTCTATGTTTAACTCTGAACCCCGGCTTCACACTGGACCCCAGCCGCCCGCACCCCCTAGGTTTGAACCAGGAGCCTGGAAGCCCTGGCATGCTTTGCACCAGAGCTGCAGACACTGGAAGACACAGGGTCCTTAGCAGCCCAGCAAGCTGGCAGGATTCCCATGGAAACCTGTGTTTGATCTGTCAAATCTGCTAAACATCTTGGGTTCAAAGAATTGGCATTTTCTGACAAAACTCTGCTTTGCTGGAAAATTTCCAACTGGTTCTAATTCCCAGAAGACACAGCAGAGCTGGCAGAATGGTTTAATGGTCCAAGTCAAGGATTCTTCAGCTCTAATCCTGTGTGAGCTTAGACAGGTCATTTAACTGCTCTGCACCTGAGTTTCTACATCTGCAAAGCGGGGGGGGGGGGGGGAAGGGGGAGGGTTAATACTGTCCACTGCATGGGGGTGTTGGGATTTTTAAAGTCCTACGTGCTAGTTATCCCTGGCAGAATATGTGGGGACAGGATGATAGGTACAGAGCAAAGGAAGGAAAGGGAGGAGGCAGAAACAGAGAGACAGAAAGAATCGAAGGGGAGTTTTAGGGATTTCAGTGGAGCTACGCCAATTGACAAAAGCTGAGGATCTGGCCCATTAACTGTAATGAAGTTACACTGATTTCCACTGCTGGGGGATCTAGTCCATAATATAATTAAAAATACACACACACACACACACACACACACACACACAGAGGCCAGATCATGGAAGTCAGTGGATCTAGCCACCTGGGGATCCAGCTCACAGATCCTCACTCTCAGTCCCAATGGATTTGTTTCACTTTCTAATGGCGCAAATAAATCTTCATACAATACACGGCTACAGCAGGAGACAAAAAAAAGAAAGCAGCGAGGCTGTTGGGAGCTGCAATGTTTCACCCCAGGATGGCAAAGCCCTGGCACATTAAGGGTCTCACTGGAAAGGAAGCTGCCTTCCTACGAAGTAGGCTTTTGTTTTGCATTGAAGATTTCCCTTGCTTCTGCATTATGGGGTCCAGCACCAGAAACTGGGAAAGGGACTGCAGGCTCTGCACGACAGTGTTCCCTTTTTATAATAAATAGGTTGCCTGGGATGCATCGCTGTTAAACCATGTGTCTGTCTGTTGCAGCGGTACCGTTCTGGCTAGGAAACGCCTTTCTATACATACATGGCTAGGGTGGAATGGTGACAACAAACCCCTAGACTAGAAACGCCTGGTGTTTAGGGCAAGCTCATCCATTTTCACCCGGATTAGTGGCGGAGTCAGACAGCTCCGACATCCCTTCTCCCCACGACACAACTGGAGTTGCCAGTGACCTGCTGACAACATGGTTCCATTGTGTAGATGCGATTTCACATGGCCCTGGCTTTTGCCTGGTTTGGGGATGTGGTTCTGTTCTGTCCACACTGCAGAGCCCAACTATGTCTTAGCCATGTAGAGAAACAACCATGTAACCAGATTCCCCATCAAGGCTACTGTCATATGTGGAGGGTAGGGTGACCAGACAGCAAGTGTGAAAAATTGGGATGAGAGTGTGTGTGTGTGGGGGGGGGGGTAATAGGCACCTATATAAGACAAAGCCCTCAAAAACCGGGACTGTCCCTATAAAATCGGGACATCTGGTCACCCTAGTGGAGAGGGACCACAGACAGAGAAGGAAATGATCCATCCGTGCCAAGCCACTCTGGCACACCCCTTTCCTGGCGTTATCCAATGACCCCCCCAGAGGAAGGAATGGACTCCCCCCCAGCAGGATCTGTGCTAGCTGGCTGGACAATGGCTGGAGATGCAGCCTGTCCAGTATGTTCAGAACAGCTTCTCCCGTGCAGCCACCGAATGAGGAAAATTGCACCGCACGAGGTTTCCGTAAAACCCATCAACCTTCTGACACAAACAGCTGAAACCCAGGCAACGGGTCCCAGCGCTCCACTCTCCAGCCACCTCAACATGCCCAGGTCCTGCGGGCTGAGTGGTGCGAAAGAGAGCAGTGCTATGGAGAGCCCCCAGTTTCACTCAGAACCGGTTGGTTCCCTTTGATTTGCCACATACCCATCCTGAAAATCACTGCACAGGTCAATCTGGGCTTGGGCTGTGGGTTCCCTTTGCACCCCTGGTCCCCAAGTTGAAACATTCATTTAATAAACCCCTATTTAAAAACTGTCCTTCTCTTGAACTCATTCATCGACGGATTCTTTATTTTACAGATCCATAAAATGTACATATATATACACACACACACATACACCTTAGTTGTTCTCCAGGGGCTATTATCTAAGAATAATTTATCCTAGAAATTTGTTATGTTCGAATTACCAATTAGATATGATTATAACTTACATGGCGAACACTGCACTACTGTTGGAAAATGTGAATCCCATTAAAATCAAATTAGCATATGTTAGAGGAAGGAAGCTTTTACTGCACTGCACCAGGAGTTTATTGCAGAGCTCTGCCAACCAAAGGATGAAAAAAGGGCTTCCCATTTGTCTGTAGCTGATGGGCGAGCACCCACGAGTGGACGCACAGTTCTCAGGCACGTGTGCAGGGCTGGCGTTGAGGTGTCTCAGCCCTCACGCAATGTGTGGCGGGAGGTTAGGGCTGGCGTTTCTTCTCTTTCCAGGGGGGAAAAAGAGCCCAAACGAAAATCCCTTGCTCCTGGAGGACTTTGTCAACTTTTTGCTGCCAGTGACGAGAGCAAAACTGGCTTTGATTTTGGATGAAGAGAGAGAATCAAAGTAACGTTTCCATGGGAAAGTGACCTGTACCTTGTGTATGCCAGGGAAAAGCGCAGACGTTTGCGCAAGGCTCAAAGCAACAGAGAATCTGCCCCAGAGAGAGAGAGAGAGAGAGAGAGAGAGAGAGAGAGAGAGAGAGTGCGTACCTCCTCAGCCGAACTGAGCACAGAATGGCTACCGCGTCTCTCTGGAATTCACGGATTAACCGTGCAGTACACAGAAACGGGGTCCTCAGAGTTCCCTCGCTATGAATGCCACACGAATCGGCTCGGAAGGATTCGAGTTTTGTCAGTAAACGTCAATTCCACCGCACACGAATCAGCAAAAAATATTTCCAGCGATGATAACGGAACTTTCCAGATGAGCAAAGTAAGAAAAAAGCGGTTTGGGAACTTGCTAGGATCCGACGTAAGGATATTTACTTTGCCTGTTCTGGCAGGTGATGTTGGAGACTTGTCTCGCGCACCAACAGAAGTTGGCCCAAGAAAAGCTATTGCCTCAGGAGCGCTCAACCTTTTTCTTTCTGGGCCCCAGCAACGTGCTATAAAGATTCCACAGCACACTGGTGCCACAACCGCTGCTTTTCTGCAGAGCCAGGGCCGGCACTGGCTGGGGACAAGCAGGACAGCTGCCTGGGGACCCACCTCACAGCAGGCGCTATGAAGGTAAGTTGCTCAGGCTTTGGCTTGAGCCCTGGACTGTGGGGCTCAGGCTTCGGCCTTCTGCCCTGGGCCCCAGTGATCTAGCACCGGCCCTGCTCTCTGGATTGTTTTGGCAGCTCCCCTGAAACCTGCTTGCGGCCCCACACCCGGTTGAGAACCACTGTATTACCTTACCCACCTTCGCTTTTTGAACCTCAGCATCTACTGCCATTAAAGAATGATTGTCTCACCCTCCCCGTTACCTGATTCCCGCATAATTTCCTGCAGCTGTGACAGTTTAAAATCAATAAAAGCGGAAAAAAGCATAAAAATAAACATCGATATTATCCGTCACAATTATTTAAAAAAAAATTTAAATTGAATTCTGCCAAGCCTTCACAGGAGGCATCTGGGCCAATGGAGAGATTGTTCTCTGCACGTCTGGACATGTCCCCAGAGCATCCCGCAGAACAAATGTTACATAAATAAAGCCCCCACGTTGGGGTTGTTTACATCGGCTCGTGTATGGACCCAGATCAAACCAGGAGCTGAACAGCCCCCGAGTTTGACTCCACATCCAAACTTTACAGGCCAGGCCCATCAGTGGACAGAAACCGGTTCCTCACTTCTTAGATCTGTGGCCTTGTAGAAATTAGAGGTGGCCAGTCCCAGAGGTTCACAAACCCTGCGATGGATCATCTTCGCATCTCCACACCCGGCCCCTCCACTGCTTGGTTCTCAGGACACCATTAGGGATGTGAGCTGCATTTCAAGTCCCCCTCCCATCTTACCTCCCTAGTCCAACGAGGGTTCCTTTCCTTCTGTGTATCTTCCAGGGCTTTGTGCAATGGCTCTTCCACTACCATGCAGGAGGCTCTCCCACAAGCCAGTTGATCTCACCCAGCGAATTTCCTTCTCTGAATGTTGGCCCATGACTCCTGCCTGTAACACAAGAAGCAGAGAGGGCTTGTGAATAAGGCCCAGACTCATGAGATGGGGTTATATTCCCAGCAGGGCCATTAACCTGCTTATGACCTTAGCCAATCACTTCACCTCCAATTTCCTTCCCCTGCTCTGTCTGTGACGTCCATAAGCGCTCGGTTGTCTCTTACGATAAATTTGCATAGTACCTAGCACAACTGGCGCCCAATCTCATTGAGGTGCTACCGTAATACAAAGAACGAAACTGAAACAATTCGCCTCCATCCTCAGTGTTCGCGCCTTTCAGACAGTCGTGTGGTACACGATCCAAACAACGGGCCTGACTCACTGAGCTTTGGATCGTGTCCTGCACGGTAGAACTTCGTGCCCAAGACATGGAGAACTTCATCAGGGGAAAGTACATATGTGCCATAAAAATTTTATACGGTTCGTAAAAAGTCTTGACGTTTATATTCAAATGATACATTTAATAGAGTATAAAACACATTTTAAAATGTTAAAACACTGGCCTCATTCTCCTGAAATGTAAAATAATCCTGGCACCGTAATAAGCTAGGAGATGGAAGGTGTGAGGCCAAGGACTTTAAATTACAGCCCGTGTGACCCAGTTTCTATTATTTTAACTGTGCTTGCCGCATGTGTGCAATCCTTCTGAGGGAAAAGTTCACTCCTCGTAAGTGGAACAGCGGAGGATGGAAAGATGGGCTAGACAGTGTAATGAGGTCTCATTTTCGGTCCCCCAGAATAAGAGCTATTCAATAAGGTGATAAAATGTACCGAGAATGAGGAATTGGGAGTCCTTCTGCCAACATAGCAAGTTCAGAATGAAGTGACAGGCATTCTGGGTGAAATCCTGCTGCCATGAAAACCAAGGGCAAAACTCCCATTCGCTTCCATCGGGCCAGGACTTCACCCCATAGGGAGGCAAAGCCCAGCTGACTCCTTCACTCAAATTCAGTCTTGAGACGCATAAGCAGGGCTGCCAGCGTGGAGAGTTTCTCCAATGGGATAAACGTGTCACCATCACGCCAGGATGCGCCCCAAGGCCGGGACAGCGTGCGAGCCCGTGGCGATGGTGTCCCAGGGCAGACTCCTCATTTGACATCCAAACACCATGCCCCGGAAGTTATTTCGCACCACTCTGCATGCATCGAACGGAGGACAGTCCCGGGAAACGAAGCAGGATGGGTGGCAACACTGCAACGGGGCTAGGGATGCAAATCGAGAAAAAGGCAAATACTGAACATTCAATTGCTACTTAACGCCAAAAGTGAGAGGGAGAAAAATCGGACGGACTATGCTGGGCGCCTCTCCAAACCCCTCTGGATAACACCAGTGGCAAGGAGGGGTAAACAATCGAGTCAGATCCATTTTGAACACTATTCAGGTCACCTTGTTATAAACGGGACGTTACAGACACAGAGCCCACACAGCGGAAGGCAAAGAGAAGGAGACGGGTAGTCATTTCAAAAGATTAGAGCGATGTGGTCTGTGGCTTTTAGAAAGGGGTGACTGAATGACCTCCGGGAGGATGGCACCATTCAGAGGGAAGCAGAGCGGAGCCACTCAAGGACAGAGTCAGATGCAAGGGGCCAGGCACTTCAGACACGGTGGGGCTTAGGCACTCGAGGAATTTCATAGGAGTTGGCTAGAAGCCCGCAGACACAATAGGAGAAACTGATCTGGAAAGGAACGAGGCTCCTCCCTCACTTCCAAACAGATTGCCAAGGGCCTGATTCTCATTTACGCTAAGCCCCCTTTGCCCTGCCAGAGCGGTGTAACGGGGCCTTAGCGGAAATGAGAACCTGGCCCGAAGCCTTGGTCTATAAAACCCTGAATGGATAGAAATTCCAAGCGTTTACCCTGTGTGCCTCAGCCCCAGAGCTCAAAGCACGTTCCAGAGATGGGCAGTATCACCAGCTCCATTTTACAGATGGGGAAACCGAGGCACAAAGAGGGGAACTGACTTGTCCAAGATCATCCAGTAGCAGAGCTGGGAACAGGACCAAGGTCTCCTGGGTGCTAGTCCATTGCCTGCTCCATGGCAGCTGGGGATCTAGCTGCCTCAGAGCCTGCCTGATGCTGTACAACACATACAATCCACAGTGATATAAAGCCAGAGAAACCCTGGTTTAGATAGTCAGGCACTAGGGCCTGGCTCCCCACTGTCCCGCACCTTGCATCATCATTTACACCTGTGCCAGGGGGAATGCAAGGCTCCTTTTTACACCTACTTTGCATTGACCTTCCAGGGTGTAATGCCTACTCAAGGTGCAAGGCAGCAGGGAATCCACCCCAGGGCCCGCCCAGGCGCAGGACCCTTGCTGGAAAAGGTCCGACTTAGCCCAGGCCTAGCTGCATCTAGATCCGGTATAAGATGTCTTTCTGAAGTAAGCCGTTCCCCATGAACAGTGACGGTAAACAACCCAGACACAAGGCACATTAAACATTCCCAGTGGAGGGGAGATCAGCGAGGAAATAGCCCCCCTTTTGGGTTAGGGTCAGTGATCTGTCTTCATTTTGTACAGTGCTTCTATACCACAGAGCCCTAGAAATGCAGCAGACAGATAGATCCTCTCTAACTGGGGCTAGAGGCCTCTCCCACCACTGCCCTCCGTTATGGAACAACGACGATTCCCTCTAAATGTGGTCGATTGTAGATTTCACAAAATGGATTGCACAGAACCCTGAAGCCGTAGCACTGCATGCTGGGAGCTCCTCTGCTCCGTTGCACTGAACTGGTTCAGGCCTGGCTGGGAGACCACCCAGGGAAAAGCCAGCTGCAGATTACCAGAACTACAGGATTTCTTAAAGCTCTTACGATAATGGTCGTAGAACATGGAAGTCATGATATTTGTTCTGGCAAGAGGAGAGGACTGAACTAAGAGCTTTCTGTCCTCTGGAGATTGTTTGTTTTGGGGAGCATCACCATGTTCCCCCGCTCCCAAGAGAAAACTGTTCTGCAGGCAGGGGCAGGTGAAATTGTACCCAGGACGCCTGGACAGTTACACAAAAGCTTTACAGAGGCCAGCCGTCTGACTGCGTCGTCACGCTTTGCTGGTCTCCCACCGGGCCAGACATCGCTCTCCTAGAATAAGTGACGGTCAGATAACCACCACCCCATACCGGAAACCTACTGACTGCTGTTCTTATCTACATGCCTCCAGCTTCCATCCAGGACACATTGCACAATCCATTGTCTACAGCCAAGCCCTCAGTCTTCCGCAAGAGCCCACGTCTCCTGTGAATCCTTTCTGCACTGTCTTCACTTGAACCATTGACCCCTATTTTGCCTTGGCTCTGTTAGGTTGGAAGCTTGGGGGCCGGGACCATACCTTGTTCTGAACAAACCTCAGTCATTTGGGGTGTGACACCAAATAATAAGCAATAGAACAGCAACGGTTATCGATGGGGGACAGGTAAAGCTTACGAGTTAATTGGGGTGAATCTCAGAAGAGTAAGTCCGTTCTTTCAACCAGCTAGGGTGAAATCCTGGCCCCCCTGAAGTCAATGACAAAATCTCCCTAAGATACTTATATGGCCCCCGTTCCGATAGCATGTGAACATCCCCTGTGAAATAACACAGGGCTATTATAGCAGAGAGGTGAAGGACCATGTATTTAACGGTAGTTCGATGTTGCTCCACTCAGCGCTGCAAGGCCTATTTTCCAAAGTGACTTAGATACATAGAAGTCTAAATCCCTTTGACTTTCAATGAGATGTAGCCTCAGTCTAGGTCAGTTAGGTGTTGCACGGCTGAATGGCGCAATGCCTAAATACCTTTAAACAGGCCCAAATGAGTTGCCTAAGATGAGCGAGGAAACCAGGGCAGGGAATTGAATGCAGCACACCCAAGTTGGCACCCTGACCACTGGGCCATCCTTCCCTCACAGTGGGGCTAGATTTCATAGAATCATAGAATCTCAGGGCCGGAAGGGACCTCAGGAGGTATCTAGTCCAACCCCCTGCTCAAAGCAGGACCAAACCCAACTAAATCATCCCAGCCAGGGCTTTGTCAAGCCTGACCTTAAAAACCTCTAAGGAAGGAGATTCCACCACCTCCCTAGGTAACCCATTCCAGTGCTTCACCACCCTACTAGTGAAAAATTTTTTCCTAATGTCCAACCGAAACCTCCCCCACTGCAACTTGAGACCATTACTCCTTGTTCTGTCATCTGCTACCACTAAGAACAGTCTAGATCCATCCTCTTTGGAATCCCCTTTCAGGTAGTTGAAAGCAGCTATCAAATCCCCCCTCATTCTTCTCTTCTGCAGACTAAACAATCCCAGTTCCCTCAGCCTCTCCTCATAAGTCATGTGATCCAGCTCCCTCATCATTTTTGTTGCCCTCCACTGGACTCTCTCCAATTTATCCACATCCTCCTTGTAGTGTGGGGCCCAAAACTGGACACAGTACTCCAGATGAGGCCTCACCAGTGCTGAGTAGAGGGGAATGATCATGTCCCTCGATCTGCTGGAAATGCCCCTACTTATACAACCCAAAATGCCATTAGCCTTCTTGGCAACAAGGGCACACTGTTGACTCATATTCAGCCCTAGGTCCTTTTCTGCAGAACTGCTGCCCAGCCATTCGGTCCCTAGTCTGTAGCAGTGCATGGGATTCTTCCATCCTAAGTGCACTTGTCCTTGTTGAACCTCATCATATTTCTTTTGGCCCAATCCTCTAATTTGTCTAGGTCCCTCTGTATCCTATCCCTACCCTCCAGCGTATCAACCACTCCTCCCAGTTTA
Organism: Mauremys reevesii; assembly: GCF_016161935.1. Classification (NCBI taxonomy): domain Eukaryota; kingdom Metazoa; phylum Chordata; order Testudines; family Geoemydidae; genus Mauremys; species Mauremys reevesii. The sequence continues at coordinate 5,099,137 of NC_052643.1, forward strand.
GTGTCATCTGCAAACTTGCAGATCGTTAATGAAATCGTTAATTTCACCCAATGTCTTTACCATCTGTGTAAAGCCCGCCTATGGCATCATCTACCAATGTTCCACTGTAGTGATCATCCCTGGGAAATAGCAAAGGACCAACCCTGTCCCGCTGAGGGTATTTCAGCCTCTCTCTCCCTAACGGGAACACATAAGCACTGAAGCAAGCGTCACAATTCAAGAGCAGTTCCATGAAAGTGACCCCCCCCCCCGATTCAATCCAAGTCAGAGATGGGCGATCTCGGAGGAAGACGGCTCTGCTTTTCTCCAAACCTTCTTGTTTACCTGTCAGAGCCATGGATTCCCTAAAGTCATTTGATCATTTTGTTAAGACTTTGTTAGCATACACCTCGTTTTGGAATTTCGTACACGGAGCTGCCTATCGGACACAAAGGTGGGTAACTGGTTAAATATATATTTTAAATGAATGAGATCTACCAAAGAAGCCAAGTTGGAGCAAGATTGGTTCAGCCACTTTTGAGTTGCCAGCACACAAAATGTTTGATCAGAACAAGTGAGGAAGGATGAAGGGTTTTTTATTTATGCTGGGTTTGAGCAAAAGTTTTGCAAAAAAAAAAAAAATTGCAACCCCTCCTCCCACCCCCACAACAAAATCTCCTGGTTGAGACAAAGCATAGAAAATATCAGCCCCAAAACAATTTGTTTGAGAATCTTAGAAGCAACTGAGAATGTGTATTGGGGGGCAGACAGCACAGGGATGCAGAATGGAAGCTGCAATTCAGCTGTAACTAGAGATTGAGCTACTCGTGTGGCAGGCACCTCGACTCTCATCAAATATTTATTGCAGATGATCTTGCCTTTCGCTGTGTTTGCACAACTGTTTAGTCAATGGAAAGTAGGCTTTGTTTGATCCACAAAGACTGAGAAATATTTGACACGAGAAAGATTAATAAAATAATCCCGCTGGCTCCCTGTCAATCCGAGTCCCAGGCCTCTGATCTAGGAGCGCTTCTGAGTCAGAGTATGGAACAGGATTTGATAAAACTCCTGGGCTGCTCAGACCACACAGAATTTACAGGCTTCCTGTGTGCTTCGGGTGATTATTCAGGGATCCCAAAGAGCACCACTCAGGTCACAGAGTTTAAGGCCAGAAAGGGGCCCCCCAGATCAGCTAGTTGGACTTTTGCCTTGGGCTGAACCCGAAATTCCAAAGAAGGCTCAGGAAACCTGGGGGTGCCTGGCAGGATACTCAGGACCCTGCAGAGATGAGCCAAAAATTCAGGAGACTCCTGGAGAGTCCATAGGCCGGGTCCTCAGCTAGTATAAATCGACATCGCTCCGTTGCGGTCAGTGGTGAGGATCCTGCCTTGTCATGTTCAGTCCCTGATCAAAGGAAGAATGAAATGAAACTGTGCCTCTGCTAACCGGTAACTTTTCCAAAGTGTTTGAAAGGTTACGGAATAGCAACAAGAGAAAGTATAGGGTGAAAGGAACCACAAACCTGGACATTGCTCGTTTTGTGGCCCTCGGTGGGGGAAAAAAGGGTGGGGTGTGGACTGGAGCGGGGGACTCCGTGGGATCCAGCAACTTGCTTGAATAGAACTGCAGGATCTCAAGGGAACCCCTGGAATGAAGTTAACACCTGATTGAGTCACAAAGCCAGAGTTTAACCGGCTGGATCCGCTCCTGCAGGAGGAATCTGGTGAGGAGTTAAAAGGACCATGCAGGCGGGACACAGCACAGCTCTGGGCTGTGCTGTATCAACTGGCTTGGAGCCAGGCTTCCTATCTGCTGAGTTCCATTTTTTAGTCATTATGAAAATATGCCATCCCGGGCTATGCAAAGCAGGAACCATTCAGCAGCGCTCCCCCTTCGCTCCTGGGGCTCAGCAGGCGGAGAGGCAGATTGGAGATTAGCAAGGCTCACTTGGGAAAGGCATGATTAATTGGGTTTGGGGGCATTTTGTTTGGTTTTGAAGAGGCAAAGCAGAAAGGTTGGGTAGGCGGAGTGCAAGGGGCTGCTTCTGAGACACAGGCCCAGCCTATTCAGACACCCTCTGACCCACCAAAAGAAGGGGGAGCTGCATGCCGTCCAGAAAACACAGGGATTGCTGGTGGGAGCTGCCAAACTGACCCATCCTAAGGGGATTAGGGAAGTTAGTGGTGGAGTGGGGCACTGTGAACATTATGCAAGATCCAGCGTTCCACGTGGTCAGCGGAATGACGATCCCCCTGGTCGAGACCTCGATCTTATCGGTCCCTGTGCGCCAGCAGTGGTGAAAGTGAGGACAGGGGCTGGGCACAGTCCTCTACACGGAGGGGGAGTGGCAAGGCCCCTGCACACCCATGTGCAAGGGCACAGGGTGCAGGATGCGGGCAGAGAATGGGCACGTCTAGGAGATGTGGGCAGATGATTTTCAGCATGCAAACCAGGGATTCCAGACAGTACTCCCCCCTCTTAGATCCCAGGCCTGCTACCAGGCAGGGGCCTCTTGCAGCCTGCTGAGTCATGTGAGAATGGCACTGCCTCTCTTGTTCAGCATTTTGCACTGTCCCTCCCGCCCTCTCCACCTGCCTGGGGAGGAAGGGTCAGCTCCCCGGCAACAAGCCACACACAGGCTGACCCCCTTATCTTATCCCTTGGGGGATATTAAACTCCTAGGATTAGCGAGTGTTTGTACATCGCTTTGAAAAGATAAAGCCCTATGCAAGAGCTCAGCATTATTAATTCGCGTTGTTCACCTTAGTCATTCCCAACCCTGACATCCACTAGTGATTGTCAAAGGACGGGATAAACATTTGCCAGTTTAGATGCTCCTTGAAACCAGCGGAACCTTTTTGGCCTGTGATTTGGGTCCAGAAATTGCACGAGAACGAGATTTCTGCAGAGATTTACAGTGGCTGGTATTTAAGGGGAGGAGGTACCCCTCTTCTATTGAAAGCCAATGGGATTGGAGTGCCTAAATCCCATAGGTCCCCTGGAAATCCCAGCCAGTTAAATTATTCGTCGTATTTATTGATCGTTGACTGCTTCTGGCTGGGCCAGAGACATGACTTTGATATTGCCTCTCACAATCAGAGCTGGCGAAGGAATAGAAAAGTAATTTTGAGAAAATGTTCAAAGTTGTTTCCATATTGCAAAGTTTGAAACAGAACAATTCTCTCCCACCCCTCCTCACCCTTTTTTCCCCCCACTGAGGGCCACAAAATGAACAATATCCAGGTTTGTGGGTCCTTTCACCCTATATTTTCTCTTGTTGCTATTCTGTAACCTTTCAAACACTTTGGAAAAGTTACCGGTTAGCAGAGGCACAGTTTCATTTCATTCTTCCTTTGATCATATCCATTTCCATTCGTGAATTCTCCAGAAAACAAGCTGCATTTTTCTCCCGCTTAGTCACAAAATAGTTTCTGGAAAGAATTCTTGGTCTGCCTTGCTCATCTGCATGCAGTGCCGTGTAAGAAGTTCAGGCTGTTTTGATTGGCTACTTTAGTCACATGGTACTTTTCTATTCCTCTGTTGGGTTAGTGTAACTCTTAGAATGATGGTTCCAATGTAAATACTAGAGAATATAATTTTCTTGCAGTGGATCTCCTGGTACTGAACCACCAAGTTCTCTCTTACCCATTGTACAAAACGGAGACCAGAGACATCGCTGTCATTACTTTAGCAGGACCACTGCTACCTTAACCCCGTCGTCCAGCCAATTCATTCCTCCTAACGGCATTGTTGTTCCATTCAGTATTTAGTGGCAGGAGGGTTCACGGAACCCAGGAGCCCCAACCACCCTACTCTAACCACTAGACCCCACATACCCCTCCCATATCCAGGAATAGAACCCAGGAGTTCCAACTCCCACTCTCCCAGATACATGCTTCATACTCAGAGTAAGAGACAATCTTTGCCCCCAGAAGCAGATGAAGTGAGCATTTATACCCCCATTTTGCAGATGGGACAACAGAGGCAGAGAGACAATGTTGTCTAGGGTGACCAGACAGCAAATGTGAAAAATCAGCATAGGGGGTGGGGGTGGGGGTAATAGGAACCTATATAAGAAAAAGACCCAAAAATTAGAACTGTCTCCATAAAATCGGGACATCTGGTCACCCTAATGTTGTCTGAGGTCACATAAGTCCTTGACAGAGCCAGAAACTGAGGCCAGGCTCCAGACTGAACGACAAGGCCATCCTTCCTCATTTCACAGTCTGCGCCTTCTCTTGTTCACAGCAGGCCGGGTAGAGCCAGGCCGAGGGTGAGCCCGGACCTGCTCCCTCAGCGAGTTGGCTATTTCTCGCCCTTTTTGCTGGATTAACATTGCACCAACCCATTGCCGGATTCATGCTCCGGGGGTTCATCTAAACATGATTAAACAACCATTAGCCCACTCGCTAGGAAAATGGAGATTTACAGACTCCCAGACCTCCATTTAAATGCAAATGTGACGTTTTAGCCTGGAACCATGGAAATGAAGCGCTTTAAAGACACAGTGACACCAGCACCGGCTCCACTTCACTGAGGTGACCTCAGAGATGGAGTTTAATCTCGCCATCTAAGTACCGAAGTGATGTGACAGACAGATCTGCTGGGGAGGCTGGGCTGCCAGAGGAGGACTGATGAGTTGGTTGGTGCAAAGCTCTATATCTGGGTCTCAAATCCACCCCCTTTGCGGATGGAGATGTGTGTCTGTGAAAGGGAACCTTCTCCCTGATGTAACCTGTGGGGTTGGGCTTGGAATGTCCGTTGCTCTGAATGGGAGGTGTGTAAAGCCACACGACGGGCACGCTGGCCCACCCTGGCACTGCATGCCTGGAACCGTTCAGAAGATGACAAAGGATGTGCCAAGGTTCGGTGCTGAAGGCAGCGAGGCCACCTGCTTTTATGCAGTTCTGGATGCCAGCTGGGAGGGGATTCTTTTCTCCGGCGGGGTTTGCAAGCTACTGCCATTGAAAGTGCAGTGGAGGATGTGCTGAGCATCTGACCAGGAATCCAATTGTCACATGGCGATTTCCATGCAAGGCTCCTGTAAATACATGGGCCAATCCTGTTCTCTTTCATCCACAGGGCAGGGAGAGAGATGCTTGGTTTCTCACCTCGAAGCATGTTCGTCTCGTTCCACCCCAGCCCGGGTCTCACTAACCAAAGCCAAGATGTCTTAAAAGCGGTTTCCTCCCCCCCCCCCCACTGGCACGCTCTGTGCCCCCAGCCAGCTGAGGGTGTGGCACTCCAGCCGTGGCATATGCTCTTGGCTCGAGACTGGCAATCTAAAGCTATTCATAGCTAGGCATCTCTATGCACTCACAGGCAATACCAACTGCTGATTGCAATCAAGCCTGGAAAATGCCCCCCTCTTAGCAAGGGGAGATGCCAATTTAGAAGGTGGCTATTGGATATTGGCCTACAGTTAATTCCAAGAACTGTTCCCTTAAATCAGCTTCCTTTCTTCTGCGAGGCCTCCTGAGATACAGGCCAGCCGCGCTCCCCACACCCACAAGGAAGGGATAAGCCCGTGGCTTGGTTCAGCCACAGGCACAAAACAGGCCACTCTGGAGCCTGCCCCGCATCAGCCTCGCTCCCCCGGGCTCTCCGCTCCGGCCCTGCCTGCTCATGGAAACAGCACCAGTTTAGCTGAGCGGGTGCTGACTGGAAGTGCAGACCAGGGCACAGCACGTCCCCAGCCTCCCTTAGTGGAATGAATGTAATTGCTAACAGCTGGCCATGCCCTGCCCCAGGAAATCCTGCACTCAAGGTAAGCAACTGTTCTCCTTCCTCTAAGCAGAGGGAGAGGGTAAACCCCTTCCTTGCTAACCTCTATTTAGTATCTCTAGCGCCGGTGGCACTCGATATCACGCATCTTGCTATCTGCCATTGTGTGTATCTAGGATACGTGTGACACCCACTGTCCAGCCAGGCAGCAAACAGCTGATTTGCCTGTCCCGGTGAGGCAGAATGATCCCTGAAGAAGTCGAAGTGATCACATGGCCTGATCTTCCGCACCCAACATCTTCATTCCCTTGCAAACCGAATTAAGGAGAGCATCAGAGTCCAGCGGGACTCGGGAGGGTGAACCTCTGGCCTGCCACAGGACGGTGGGGCCTGGATTTCTTTCCCTCTGCACCTTGACTTGGACCCTGGGAGCCGTAACCCTGGCCTGAGTCGCCTGGCATGCTTTGGCGTCCCTGTGAAAGGAATTCAGGGAGGAACGGGAAAAGAAAGAGAGACCAAAAAGAGTGAGCGCACAAGAAAGAAAGATATAGGAAGGGAGAGACAGATGCGCTAGCTGCAAATCATAAATCAATTTCCCAACCACCATCCCTGCCTCTCCCCTCCCATCCAACTTTTGGTGGGTAATTACAAAGGACATCAATTAAAGCACCAGGGCTCCCCCCTCCCCTTTGTTTGAAGACCTGGTGGTGAATAATGCAGGAAGCTGCTCAGATTGTTCCATTATTGATGAGAGATGACAGATCCTCCGTTGACAATCTGCCTAAGAGATATGATTAGCTTGTAAAAAATTAATCGCGGCTCTCCGGGATGAAAACCCCGAGGAGCAGCGTTATCAATGTTCCCTCATTTCAGGAGACTTTGAAAAGGCTGTAGAGAAACTTGGAGGAGACCGTTACGTTCAATTAGCATCTCAAGCGCTGAAATGTCCCTGCCCTTAGGAGACGAAGGGGTGCAGGACACCCGCCGAGGCACCGATCCAGAGAAGGACAAGCCTGGGGCAAATGGATCCTCTCCCCAGAAACCGCCTTGCAGGGGAAGCAGCATCCTCCCTCCCCCCTTCGTCACTTGCAGCTCAGTTCCGAGTGCTCCCAGCTCCCACAAGCGATGGGAGGGGAGGAGAACGGTCACACACCCAGAGGCAAAAACTGCCTGACATCAGACGTTGGGATCTGCCTAACAGGGCCTGCCTGAGGGGAACAGTCATCTGCAGTGCAGCTTGATTTGCACGGCCCATGGGACAGATCCAGCCAATAGGTGCCCGCAGGGCCCAAGGAGATGGCCATTCCCACTGGACGCTAGGGAGCACCATATGGAGTGAGGCACCCAACTCCCATTGACTTTCCAGTGGGGCCTGGGTGCCTAATTCCCTTAAGCCCTTCCCAGAATCTCACCCTTCACTCTTTAGCTCCCATGCAGCACGCTGGGGTCCAGCGTTCTCCAGCCTGCTGCAACCTATTCCCTTCATGGGCCCATCTGTAGCTCAGCCTGCCTTTACTCCGCCCCCAGGTCTCCTTCTTCACGGGAAAGATAGTCCCACCCCAGAGCCCACAGATATTAGAGCAAGGAAGGGCCTTGGCACAGCCCTGAGCAAGGGGCAGTGGGTAAGCTCCACTACGCCAATGATCAGCCCAGGAAGTGCTGAGCCATAGAGACAGGCCTCTCACTCGCATCCCACCCAGCCCTGGCTTCCTCCTAGGGAGCCATCATTGTCCGCTGGCCTATCCCAGCAGGAAGGTACCACCCCCACCACACACACACGCCTCCCTCCATACTGCATGGCTCAGCTACCCTGCTCTGTGAGTGGAGGCCATGGGGCCAAGCTTCCGCCTATTCCCTGCCCACCTCTTGCTCCCGGGAGGGAGGACAGTGCAAACAGCCTGGCCTTGGCCTGGCCAGGGTCCAGCGTAAGGCGCATTCTGACTCCCTCTTGCCCCCTTGCACAGGGTGGAGTTCAAATCACCGCCCAGCCCTTTGTTTTATCCCACTCCTGCCGGTTACACTTGCACTGACCCGGACCAAGAATCCCCTTCTCCTTGCTTTTGATTAAAGTCTTGCAAGTCCTTATAGACCATCAGACCATCCACAGTGTGACCTTTAGAGTAGATATTTAATTTTATATTCTTTTCTTGGAATCCTCAAACTCTTCCCAATCCTCTCTGGCTCATCCCCCCCCCCACACACACACACAGAAAAATCACTTCCCCTACCATCGAAATGCAGCCAGGTCTGGGGTAGGATGCAGCAGCTGTCTACCAGCTCACAGAAACATCAGGCAACAGTTTAGAGTAAGAAGAAGGGAAGAGATCCTTTCTGTTTAGGTCATGTTGTCTGCACTTGCTTTGCTGGATTCTCTCCAGTTCAGCGATATGTTTTATTTACGTTACAGCAGCTCATACTTGAGATGTGGGCTCAACACAGCAAGGGGGGAAAAAGTCTCCTCTTTCTCTATTGTGCATCCAAAACATACAATAGCTAGGAGAGCAGGTGTGCTCTGACCACGGCTTATCAGAGTCCCACTCTTGCCTTGAGTGCTCCCCACTCTCTGTCTGTTGGAGCCACCTGTTGTCTCTTGCATTATGCATAGCTAATAAGCTCTTTGTGGCCAGAAAACCTCTTTTTGCTATATGGATGTACAGCACCTAGCGCAATGGGACTCCAGTCCCCAACTGGTACCTCTAAGCTCTACCACAACACCAACAATACATAATCGGCTCGCCTCAACTCTCTTTGGAGTCATTGAAAGTCTTTCCGGGAGCTGGATTGAGCCCATGGAGAGATTGCTCTTGGATTATGACTTCCTTAGGGTTTGCCAAAGATCATATATTGTACCCACTGTCTTTCACCCACCTGACCCTTCCTAGTCACATAAAATGCACACAGAAAGAGGACATGAATAACCACTCTAATCCTTGGCATATACCCAGATAGTCATTCCAAGGTGGTCAGATCTTTTGGAACATGGTTCTCCATCCTCCTCCCCGCCCACCTCTTTCACTGGTGCAGGTGGAGAGACGTCACTCAAGGACATGAGGGCATGAGGCGGAACTGCAGCAGCATGCTAAAAGGATTAGCGGTTCTCCTAACAGGCTCAGTTGTTTCTCCATAGCATATTCTTCAACCCAACCAAAGCCAGGCAGGGGATTCTGGGAACGATGCCAGTCTTTGAACATGGAATTGGAAATGCCCATCCAGTGAAGAGAGGATACTGAGATTCTCTAGTGTGCACAAGTCACCTCAAAATATTCAGGGATGAGACAAAAGGAAGTATGTCTTCACACAACGCACAGTCAATACGTGGAACTCTTTGCCAGAGGATGTTGTGAAGGCCAAGAATACAACGGGGTTCAAAAAAGAACTAGATACTAATCGATGGACCTATCCTCCATGAATGTATTAGCCAGGATGGGCAGGGACGGTGTCCCTAGACTCTGTTTGCCAGAAGCTGGGAATGGATGACAGAGGATGGATCACTTGATGATTCCTGGTCTGTTCGTTCCCTCTGGGGCACCTGGCATTGGCCACTGTCAGAAGACAGGACATTGGGCTAGATGGACCTTTGGTCTGACCCAGTATGGCCGTTCTTATGTTTCATGGTTGTTATATTCATCATCCTGCCATTACATCTTCTCCTGCTGGGAGATAGCCTCTTCTTGCTGCATCCAGTTCTCCTACGGACCATCCCATTCACCAGTTTCCATTAAATCTCTTTCTCCATCATTCCCCTCTGTTTTGCAGTGTGACTTCCTTTCCCAAGAGCTCCATTCTGCAGGCTCTCTGTTCCCTCTTGTGTTGTCTCTTCTTCATATATGGTCTGCTGATCCCTGCTTCCTTCATGCCATTTTCTGAAGGACATTAGAACTTCTTTCTTTTTTTTCTGGGCCATACCTTAGATTGGTGTAAATCTCCATAGCCTCAGTAGAGCTCCAAATTGTGATGTTTCATGGCATACCCACAAAGGATTTAAGTAACAACCTCCAATAATCAGTTGGAAGGTTGCAACACTACTTTTATTCTTAGAATCCAGAATTATTACACACAATAATCAAAACCAAAGAGAAACAAAACAGGCTGCTCCCTTGTTCTAAGCTGGTTCTTTCCAGACTGACTTTGATTGTGTTGCACACTTCCTCCAAAGCCCCTTAGCCTGCCACAGGACCAGGAACCCCCACCCTGCCACACATACCCACACACTCCTAAAGCAATAGCTTGCAATCCCAACATGTTTAATATACTACACAAATATGACTTCAATGGAGCTACACTAATTTATGCCAGTTGTTCCTATACCAATCTACATCAGTTATACACCTGGCTCTCTGTCTCATTCTTAACACCTGCAGGTGAATCTGATGCCTATAAAAGGGAGGAAGTGGCAGCCCCAGAGACAACAAAGTCTATTGGGCTGGGTATTGAGCTGGAAGCTGTTAACTCCCAAGGCCTAACCCCAGCTCTGCCACTGACTCGCTGGATAGCCTTGGGCAAGTCGCTACCACTCTCTCCCAGTTTCCCTAGCTGTAAAAATCACTGGAGATGGCCCCAAATGGTGCAGTTCAGATCTGGATGCAAAGCCAAGTGGAGGAGAGTCAGTGCCAGGGGCGTCTCTACTAGCATATACAATAATAAGAGTTATTGGCCTATTTTGCAGGGGGTGAGGCGCACACAAGTTTTGAAGAGAGCTTTGCAGGATACGAAGCCCATAAGTATTGTAATCATGGTGCAGCTTTCCTCCTGTTACCGACTGAGTGACCCTGGAAGACTCGTGTACTCCTCAAGCTGGGCTTTGCTGTCTGCTGCTCACTGAGTGCCCCTCTCAAGGGAAGGCGGCTGCTTCCTTATATTGCTGCCCTTAGAAGCCCCAGAATGCCCTAAGTCCTCCTGACCCCTCCCCGGTGCAGCCGTCAGGCTTAACACCACACCGAGGCTTTTGGAGAACCCCTGTTCACACAGGGGTGAATGCCGAGATCCTTAATTAGTTTTCACGCTCACTGAGAGTTTGCCTGATTACGGGCAGTAAAAACTGTGTAAGAAATCCAGGGCCTGGGCCACAGGCAGGAAAAGGACAAGCCACAAGTATCTACTAACGTTGAGTGGCTTGGTGTTTGGGTCCCTGATCTGACACACGAGGCCTGATTTTCCAAGGTGCTGAGCACCCGTTGATTGACCCCCTGGAGCTGCGGGTGCTCAGGGTGGAAATCAGCCCCCCCCCCCCCGAGAACTGAGCCACTCAAACTCAGTGGAGACTTTTGCAATTGCCGGCTTTAGCGCCTTGGGGAAGGCTTGGTCTCACCTCAGTCCTGACCTGCTGCAGCACCTCTGCTATTCCAGTCCTGAGCCCCAGGGTAGCTCAGCTTATGCACCTCAATCCTTCCCAGCAACATTCTCTGCTGTTCTGCGCCTCCCCCGCATCTCAGCTCTGCCAATGCCCCTTGCTCCTGTTGTACAAGAGCTAATCGGCTTGTTCTGAATTGTACCAAGCAGTGCTGTGATTTTGTGATAGGGGCCTTTGTTCTCTGGTTCTCGTGCTTTTCTTTCTCTCTCCACCATGTAATTACCAAGCACAGTTAATGCCTGACTGAGTTCATGGGGCCGCTAACAATTTTATGCATAATTCATGGTTCTCGAATCACGAGAGCTCGGAGCCTTCTATTCAGGTCTGCGTGTAGATTAAAAAACATGATCGCAACCAGGGGTTGTGTCTGCCAACTGGTGGCCAGACCCTCCAGGCAGGCAGCCAATTAGCAGAGTCCCAAAACATGTGTCTGGACTTGATGTGTGTGCAAACATGACACTGACCACAGCCCAGACTCAGAGCAGGACCCCCCCCCCCCCCGTGCTCTGAAGCCAGCAAAGCTCCTCATTAAGCAAGTCTCCTGTCTGTCAACCTATTAGGAGCTGCTTTACAGAAGGGTCTGAGCAGCTGAGGGAGTTTAGATCCAGTGGCTGGCTGTGAATCCACCTCCTAGGGATGGACTGGAGGATCCAGATCTGAACGGGGACCAAATTGTTCCAACCTCAGCTCATCCCCAACTGTTTTCACCTGGAATTCCTTCTCACGTACATCATCTGTACAGTCTTCATGCCACCACCAGCCATGCCACCTCTCCTTCTTAGAACGGCCACCTACCCTTCCCAGAGGCCCGAAAACCCAGGCCTTCCTTGTAACACTTTTCCTGCATGGAGCCTTTCAGTCACGGTCTCGGCTGGCTCCTCACACATCCTCCAAATCAGCTCATGCTTGTGCCCCATGTTTTCTCGTGTCTGATTTAGAAATGGGCACGAGCCAGCATTTAGATCCAGGTTCATAGCCCTCCTGCCCTCCACACAGGTATTGGTGGTCCCACCCATTACATTGCTAAGGGCCCTCTGAAAAGCTTCGATCAGGATGGGAGAGTCTTATATGACCTCACTAGTGTAGTATATGAGCACCTCCTAATCTTTAACTCATTTATCCTCACCACACCCCTGTCAGGTACGGAAGCACTGTTTTGCCCATGGGAAACCAAAGCAGGGAGAGAGAGACTAAGTGACTTGCTAAAGGTCATATAGGAAGTCTGTGGCACAGCAGACAATTACATCTGGGTTTTCCAAGTCCTAGGTTAGCATCCTAACCATGGGACCATCCACTCGTCCTCTCTCTTGAATTCTCTTTATGATGTGGCCACAGAAGCATCAGGCAAGTCTGTCGTCTCTCCCTCACTTTGCCACCTGTAGAATGGGGGTAAGGATTCTTCCCCTCTTTTGCAATGTGCTTTGAGATCCACAGAGGGGAAGTGCTAAATATCAAGACTATCCAAGATGGCATCCAGCAGTATCAGAGTCTTTATCTGCTGACTTCCAACAATGGTCCTCCATCTGCAATCCTGTCCTTAGGAGGGCTAGCCTTCTCCAGAGGCACACAGAAGCCCAGTTTTGGGGAAGGGAAGTCATTGAAAAGGAAAAATTTAAGACGTGATTAAAAAAAAAAATTCCAGTTTCACAGCTGAGCTACCGCCGTCCTCTCCCACTGCTTTGCATCTCCTCACACGCACCTTCATCAGAGAGCTGCTATCTTCTCAGCAGCGACTTCCCCAGCAGTTCACGTCATCCAAGCCCGTCATCAACACTAGCCAGTGTTTCTCAATCTCTTCTTCCCTTCCTGGAACGCTTGTCAGCAAAAGCCTGGCTAATCCCATCCAGCACTTCAAAGCCACGGCCCCACACATCAAGAGACTCGATATGTGCTCCCATGAAAAGCAGCTCTCGAGCCTTTGATGTCACCCACTCTTTCAAGCTGAAGCACAGCCTGGACTTCTAATGCAAAAAAAGAGACTTCTTCCATCTTAGCTGGAAGGGTTTCTTTTCTCCTTGCATGGTGAACTTAGCCCTGCTTTTACTTCAATAGCGGAAGACCTGCTCTCTTACAGATGTAGACTGTATAGGTGACAGAATGCTAGATGGATGAGTAAGAGCTAAGGCAGGAGCTCAGAAGAGATTACAGAGGATTCCGAGTTGTCTTGCTTCTGATAAGGAGACCGACTTGGCCGCTTCAAAGGCAGGAGCCATTCTTTCTATTAGGGAGGCTGCGTTATTCTCTTGTGTTGCGCGGCCCAATGACTTTCCTGGCCCTGAACTTTTGCAAGATGGCGGGACCCATTCAGCCTTTCCCCTCCCAGCGTGTAAATGGGAGTTGTGCCGAAGAGCACACGGCACCTTGGAAAAGGCCCCGTCGCATCTATGCACTGCAACTATTTAACACAGCAAGAGTCACCCGCTTTGTGACGTTCTGGCATTTTTGCTTCCAGACCCAAATGACAGGGGGAAGAGGTTGACCAGATGTCCCGATTTTATAGGGACAGTCCCAATTTTGGGGGCTTTTTCTTATATAGGCTCCTATTACCCCCCCACTCCCTGTCCTGATTTTTTCACACTTGCTGTCTGGTCACCCTAAGGGGGAAGCACGGAAAAAGCATGAAAATTTAAACTAGAGAGAAGGGGAACATTATGGAGAGAGAACTGAAAGGCCCAACGTGGCGTTGGGCACCCAGCACGCATTGGCTTTCTTTGGGATTTAACCCTTTGTGCCTTTGAATAACTCCCCACTCCTCGCGTTTGAACCTCTTCACGTTACGGATGAAGAGTTGGGTTTTTGGAGACATTGAGAAGCTCAGGGGGACATACTGTGGCCATATAGAGAGCCCAAGTTTCAGATCTTGTTGCCTAGGTGCCCATTTTCATAATTGGATGGCCAAACTGGGAGCCTAACACAGATGTTTTGGGCTTCTCGATACTGATTTAGGCACCCAAATGCAGAATTAGGTGCCCTAATTTGGGTGCTATTGTTTGATAGCTGAGCCCTGCGGTGTTTAAATTCAAGCACCTCGGTGGTTGCTTGGCAGGAAATAGGGTGTGAGAGAGAAATAGAAACTAGATTTGTCAAGCTTCAGGAAAAGCAATAGAACGCCTATAAGGCATCCACAATAGGGGAATTTAGCAGAATCAAACAGTTTGATTCTGCTAAATACCCCCAAAGTTTGGCTGCGTCTCCAAACCTTAGTAGAATTACCCTGGTGCTGGCAAAGACAGGCTGGAAATCTCTTGAGTACAGGAGTTTTCACAAGATCTTGAGTATTTCCTCTTCCCAGTAGAGCTGAATTTACCATGAAAACAGATTTTCTTAGCACAGCTTGGCTCCCTCTTCCGCACCACCTCCAGAGTCAGCACGAGTGGAAAATTACAGGGAGAAAGCAAGGCCAACTTTTACAAACCTCCGGAAACTTTCAGTCCTTTCTAGCTGAGCCTTCGGGGGTCACTTCTCTGCAGCCATAAAGACTAGAAATGTTCTCCTTTAAACAAAAGCGGAACTTCTGAGGCAAGTAACCGACTCCAGCAGCGCGGGCTTTAAGAAAAATACCAAATATGAGTCAGACTCCCATTAAAATGGTGAGATTCAGCTACACTCTCATTCATCTCTGGGCTTTATTACACAGGAGATAAAAACGCACAGGTGTTTAGACACAGCTAGGTTAACTGATTCCCAGGTGCTTGCTTCCTTATTTACAAGCCGCAGTGCTGAGAGTGAATTGCTGGTGGCAGTGTGTATAATGTTCTCCCGGGGATCTTTGCTCTTTTTTTTTTTTTTCATATAACCAGCTACCGCCCAGGAAGCCAAGAGATACTTGGACAGCGTTGTGTGCAATTCCTATCAAAGACTGGCTTTATTTTTCCTTTTAATACAGAAAAACTCCAGTTATGGTTCAAGGAAAATGCTGAGATTTCCCTGAGAGTTCGGGGGAAGATCTCAAGCTACCTTGTTTCCAGAAACACAAGGGTACAAAGGGATCAGGACCGAGGTTGATTGTTATGCTACAATTTTATTTCTTATGGCTCCTGATTAGCTGAAAAGCCATGTAATCAGCAGTTTAGTGGTTATAGAACTATGCTGGAAACAAACTGAAAAGCAGGAACAGAAGCTGAGCAGGCATATGGAAGGTAGAGTCATTATGTTCTGGAGCAGGGAGTTATGCACCATGGAGTCCTGATCCTTTGATCGGGCCCTGGAGGTGCTACCCCGATGCAAACCGCAAATTGTAATAAGGACAGTGCTGTTCTGAAGACACATCTAGCACAAATACCTGCAAGATTTCATTCCGTTACAGGCAACTTATTACCAGAAATGGAGAGACCTGGTTGACTAAGCAGTGACACTGGTGGATGGAGGAGGTGGGCTATGCTAAGGGTTGGTCTTGTAGCTAAACTGGATTGGGACTTGGCAGCCCAAGGTTCAGTTCCTGGCTCTGACCCTGGGCAAAATCACAACTTGCACATGTAAAGGGTTGTAAGGTTCATTGTAAGTCACAGTGCACCAGCGACAGCAGGCTCTGTGAAGTCATTATGCGTATTTTAAAGGCTGGGCTCCTTCAACATTTACCTCCAGGCTGGAGACCTTACCAAACATTGAGTGATGGGCAAACCTCAAGAGGTTCAGGTCAGGGAAGTCCCCAAAACCTTGGGCACTCACATGACCCTTATCAGAGCTCTTCAGACCAGGGAAGGGCCTGAGACCCAAGAGACAGATCTGGGGTTGGATCTCCAAGCCCTCCCCCCTTGAAGGTGTGGTGGGCGGAAGGCAGCCAGATCCCAGGTGGGATTGGGTTCGGGTCCATCTCGACAGCCCATTTCATGACTCTGCAGAAGTAGCCTGGCTATCTCACTGGCACAGGCTCCCTGATGAAAATTTCACGTTTCAGGATGGCAGCCTCTCTTGAGAGAGAGTTTGACTCATCCCACCAGCCAGAGCCTAGAGGTGCATAGACTTGGGGGGCAATAATACCCCACAATTCCACCTATTTTCTGTTCCCCCCTTCTAGGGAATAGGTTGTGACTGAATTTGCCTGTGGGTTGCTCACAACCAGCGATACATAGAATCCTAGAAGATCAGGGTTGGAAGGGACCTCAGGAGGTATCTAGTCGAACCCCCTGCTCAAAGCAGGACCAATCCCCAACTATATCATCCCAGTTTCCATCCCTGCTCTCCTTCTCCAAGCCAGGAAGAGCAGCCAGGAGAGCCGTCTATCTGTGCAGCACTGAAATCTCAACAGGAAGTTTCCAGCTCCTGCGGGGCACAAGCATTGTTCATTTGCTGTAATCTCAGACTCTGCGCAGCAGCTATAAAACCAGGTTTCAATGAGCTGCGGGTAAACACGTAACCTGGCTCAGGTTCCCAGGAGGAGCTGGAGCACAATTCGGCGTGCAGTTTTATGTAACCCTATTCCGCTAAGCGTCAGAGCTGTGCTGAGAACACAGCCCATGGGTACTGTACAGGCAACAGGCTTAGTGAGGTCAAACTCATCAACTCAGGAAAGCCATTAGTCAACTATAACAGGTGGGAGTGAGACAGACCCAAGCCATGGCCAGGCGCCAGAACCAGGGTTTTCACCTATAGTCCCAGGCCCTCACACCAGGTCGTCAGTCGTGCTCTGAGCCCAGTAGCCCTGCTGGTCCCTTGTGTCTGGGGTCTTCCAGCTAGTTGTCTCACTGCGGCTGTTGGGGAACTCCGGCCCTCCCTTTCTACCCTGGCTTCCAGCCCAGAGATCATTGTGGCAAGTGGTTAAGGTCTATGGGGTCAGACCCCTTGCTTCTTCCCTGGGCTACATCCCAGTGTGTGTTCACCTTCTCAGGTGGCATCTGCCCTGGGGTCACACCCCTAGCCTCAGTCCTCAACGTAACAAAGGAAAATAAACTGATAGAAATAAAGAGCTTCTCTGTCCTATCTGGATCCTCCAGTCTGTCTTTACCTCTCTGTCTGTCCTGATCCCTTTGTACCCATGTCCTACCATTCTGCACTCACAGGCAGCCGCAGGCAGTTTGGGTCTCTGCTGTGCTACTCTCTGGGAGCTGAGGATGAAAGAGGTCCATCCCTCTCCCCAGGCTGGGCCCTTCTGAGCGGAGCATCTCCCTTTTTAAGGCTTCTCCTCCAAGATCGGCATGCCCCATAGGTGTGACTGGGTGGACCTGCTCCTTAACCTCTCCTCGCCCAGTGCAGGGATTGTATGTCCCATCACGTCTTGCCTACCGACACAGTAGCACAGCTGTGAGACCTGCGTCCAGCAACTGCAAGCCCAGGTTTACAATGCTGTGTAGACAGACCCCCGAGGCACAAAGTGACTTGCCCAAAGTCGCTCAACAGGCCCGTGGCAGAGCTAGAAATTGAGCCCAGGTCTCCTGATTCCCAGTCTAGTGCTCTAGCCACTAGGCTGCACTGCCTCCAGTCCCAGCAGGTGAGCTGAGTTCTCTAGGGAGATGTTCAGAGTCGGTCTATACCCTGATAGCTGGTGGCATCCAGCTGTAACACTTCGTATGGCAGGTCTTCTTGTGTGTTTGGGTCCCCACCTGCTGAAGCTGTTGATTTGCAATTAACACAGCAAAGCAGAATGACTAATGGTGCCGGTGGAGTTCCCCACACCGCACCCCATTGTTTTTGTGTCCTTTGCTTATTTGACGTTTGTCCCCTCTGACTCGGAGCCTCATTAGACAAAGACAGTGACAAAGGAATGGTGGAGTCTCTCCAGCCACAAACCTCGCCTCCCGCACTCGTCACACACTGAACCAGTCCACCTCAGAGGCACAGCACGTACACAAATACCTGCTCCAGCACAGCCTCCACCATCTACACACCTCCCACCTCTTCACTCACATACACAGGCCCCCTTCCCCTCGCACCACACACCAAACACCTATCCCCCTACATCTCCTGGACACACACAGACACACCACATGCACACACCCCTAATACTTTTCACTCACATTGCAAAGATCCCCCACACACTCAGCAAATATCTATCCAGCCACGTCTCATCAACACACATACCAAATATCTTCCGCTATACACACTTATCCACAAACATCTCCCCCCCATCCCCCAAACACCTCCGCACGCATATACCGGTGCACACCTCATCCACATATACCACAACAACTACAGCCCCAACCTTTCACCTCACAAACACGCCGTGCTCACCTGCTTCACTACATACACACTCACTCACACCCAGCTCTACATCAGCTGTAACACACACACACACGTCTCCCAAACTTATCCTCTCACATCACAAGTGCATACACTGCTTACAGATTGGCCACACACAATACACACTTCCCACAGATTTCCAGCACAAATAGATCCCGTGCAACACAACCATACAGTCACACACACCTCCACCCCTTTCAGCCTTACCCACCCATATCACAAGTGCACAGGATGTACCCTACGCTACTCACCCACTTCACGCACCAGTCACTTACTTCACACGTGTTTACGTGTGCACACACACACACACCACAGCTACCCACCCATCTCCCCAGAGCTACATCCTACACCGCCACACATACCACACGCCCCAAATCCCTATCCACCCACGTTCCACACACCAACAACCGCCCACCATCCACGCCTACCACAGCACACACAGACCGCCCCGCTCCAGTCACACACTCACATCACACGTCCCGCCCTCACCCAGCCCCAAAAAATAGAATAAAAATCATCCCGCTCGGGGAAGAGAAAAAACCAACAGCCAGGAAACATTCTCCGGATTAAATGAGAAGCTAATCCCATTTAAGATAGGCCTGTTTGTTTGCATTGCATTAGATTGTTTTATCCTCCCCCTGAGCAAACTGAGGAGCTCCCTGGTTACTCTCACATGACACGGCACGCGAGGCTTGGCACACACACACGGCCTAATATAGACTTCCAATTATCTTTTAATTTCGCTCCTGTCTTCATTTGTTAATTTCACTCCTTTTTTTTTTTTTTAAAGCAATAAGTTCTTTCATTCCAAGTCGGCTATGGCTGCTCCGGAGACTGGCTGCGCCTGCCATGCTCAGCCCACTGGAGCAAGAGGACTTTGTGACTTTCCAAGCGGCTCCCTTCACTCGCCATTACTGAACTTCAGGTCCCCACGTCTCCCTGGGAAGGAGGACGACTGGGAATGCCTCCCTACCCGTTCCTGCCGCTGCCTCCTTCCCTGGCCCAGGGCACTCAAATTCATGGCAACTTACTCACATGACCGACGGAGCCTCGGCGCAGAGAGGGGTGACGCAGTGTTCCCACCACCTGCTCCGCCTGACGGGAACGGGTTGCGGTACATCCCTCCACCCCCCGACAAGTGCTTTGGGGAGGGAGGATGAGGAGCAGGGAGAGGAGGGGCTGTGAACCACATCTGGAAACGAGCACCCCAGGCCGGATCCTCTGCTGGTGTAAATCAGCATCGCTCCATTGACGTCACTGGAGTTTTACATCAATTGACGCCAGCCAGGGATCTGGCTCTACGATGTTATTTGCAAGGTTAGAAAGGCAGCCAGTCTGCTTCCAGAGCTGCTCCGGCTGCAAGAGGCGGAGGCCTCCCACAAGGAAGCTAGAGGATGCAGGACTGTGGTACACGGCCAGTCGTGAATCTGCCCCTGACCTTTGGGGTGCTTAGCCAATCCTCGCCCACTGCAGGGCAGAGCCCGCTGTGCTGTTATCCCCCTAGAAGCGAGGGAATGATTTGAAGGTTTGTAAGCAGCTGGCATTCCCACCCTGCTCCTAAAGCAGCACATGCACACGCTGGCCCAAACTTTCCCCTCCTCTGGGCATTTGCCTTTATGGTTCATTTAAACACCAGCACCACATAAACCTCAGCTCATGGTCTGCCCTGAGCGTGGCTATTCTTCGGGATTTTCCAAGATGGATGGACGGATGGATTGACACAGACCCTGCCTCAAAGAAAGAGGTATAACGGGTCCAATCTAAGTTGGAAGTAAGAGGATCTCCCCGTCAGTCCAGTTTTCAGCAGGCAGACGTCCACCGCATGAGACCGCCGCCACAACTGGCACCCTTGCTGGCAGCAGATAAGGACTAGCCAGGCCACGAAGCTGGGCTGTCCTCTCACCAGGACGGGGCATGCCTCTAAGGCCAGGCGTGCGGTTCACTGGCAGGGCAGTATGCAGGGAAGCTTTGCCAAGTGATCTGTTCTGGGTGGGTAAACAGGGGACTTCACGCTCCAGGACTGTCAATCCTGCCCCTGTTCCTCTACTCACTCCCCATCCACGGGCCCACCAAGCCCTGAGAGGGCCTCATCACCTCCTCCGGCAGTGGCCAAGCTCAGTACAGGAGGTGGGGGATGGATGGGGGGGGGTCAGTCCCCTTCGACTGTGTGGCCTTTTTCCAGCCCCTTGTCCAGGCATGCGTCCTGTAGGTGGTATCCCATCTCCTTGGACTCCTCTCACATCGGTGGGCTGTCTATGGTTCTCTTCTTGGCATCCCTCAATTTGACCCGGTGACCCTCCCTCCCCACCCACCCCCAGCAACACGCACACAGTTTGCTCATTCTTTGTCCCCAGTTAAATTCTCAGTTCCTGGCCCCTCCCTCACCTGAGATGGGGGCGGGGGCTTTCATTCTTTTCATGGGCTCCTCCCACCATCCCAGGATTTAAAGAGGCCGGCCCTTTTCCCCAGCGACTATATTCGTGATAAGCTGAAAACAAACGGGCCCTTTTAAAAAAAAAAAATTGTTGAAAGGCACGGAGAAAAGTCTGTGGGCTGGCTTGGGAAGCTATTTTCACCTTTCCTTTGCCTTTCTACTTACTTGTATTTTTTCTAAGCCTCTCTGTTTACCCGGGTAATAAAGCCAGCCCTGTGTCACTCGCTGTCTGTTGCCTGGCATGCACGTTTTCACCTGAGCCCAGCCCAACCCACCTTGCTCAAATATGCAAAGCTGCTATGGAAAGCAGACACTGCATGCTCCAGCCGTCAGCTGGAAGCCTGTGCCAGTCTACCTGCCGCAGGTGAAAGTCACCTTGCCCCCAAACGCTTCGGGGAGCTCAGAGAGAGAGGCCTGCTTTGCCTTGAGCTTGTCCCAGCTTGGCAATCATTAATCAGATTCTTCACATTCCTGACTGCTGGCCTGTTATGGAAGAATGACCAACGGGGCTCGAGTCAGCCGGGACTGGCTGCCAGACATGCAGCTCGCTGGGAAGCTGGCACTTTCCGCAGCGGCTCTGCTCCTACTGACTCTGGCTTATAGATTCTATAAGTCCCGACCAGCCAGCAGTGGGATCAGAAATGCTGAGCGTGTGACGGAGCAGAGAGAAAAGGCTGGATCCGGAAGGGGAGGCGCAGAAGAAACACCACGGGGACTCAGGTGCAGGCAAGTCAACAGCAATGGGGTGAGGCCAAGCACCAGCAAAGGGAATCAAAGTGCGCACCTGGGTGGGACGGTGGCGGCGGGACCGCGGGGCCCACAAAGCACACCGCCCAGGGAAGATCAAAGGCTGCCAAAGGGGGAGGAGGAGGAGAAAGAGAAGGGAAAAAAGGCTTGTCAGCTGGTCGCCGAATCACAGCCAGACAAAAAGCAGCCTGTTTCTGAGGGACAGGGGCAGAGTCCAGGTGTGGTCCCGAACGTGGCGACAGCAGACGGTGCAGAGCAGGAGGCGCCGGTGGCGGGAACAGAAGCCGGGGGTAAGCGTAACGTTTGCAGTCTGGCACGCAAACCGGACAGCTCGGTCGATGACAGCAGGGGGGCCAGCTGGGACGTAGCCTCGCAGCAATCTGGGTGTAGCGTCAGCCTCAGGCACAATCCTTGCAGCACCCAAGCAGGAAATGCTGCTGAGCTCACAGTAGCTGATAGATCCACCCCGGACACTGAGGAGGAGGAAGCGGGAGACATGAGTGAGAGTTTGGCCTGGAACCAGGAAGCCTCGGCTGGCCAGGAGAGGATTCAGACCCTCAATGCTACATCGGACATGGGCTTAGCCATCAACCAAAGCGATCAGAGGTCTGATGCCTCCTACACTTTCTCCTCCGTTGCAAAGATACAGGTGGAGGAAAACTATATTAAAGAGTCCACATCCTCCATTACTAGCCTGCGAGGCAAGGTCTATGACTACTACGTCCAGTCCACCTCGCAGTCTGTGTCGAAGGAGCGGCCCCGCTCGTACACCGACTCACTCTACGACCCAGACAAAATCCACGAAGAGCTAAGTGAACGTGAGACTTGGGGCGTAGACTGGCGCAGCCAAGAACCAGCCGGTGAGTCGGCAGTGGGAGATGAAGACCGAGCTTCACTAACAGCAAACATCCCACCCCTCTCTCCCAGTCTCCTGCCTTTCAGACATCCCGCAGAGAGCGTGGAGCCTGCAGACTGTGGTGGTGCGTCTGATCCGGCCAGCTCCTTCTCGCCCGCCCACAAGACAGCTGAACCGGAACGCAGGTTTGGCAGGAAAGAGAGTTTCCATCAAATTGCAGATAACCCCGAACTTCAGGTGCAGATGGAAGGGTTCGGGGCTTTGACGCCAGCTGGCAGAAGATCTGACTCAAGCACTCCCCCCGCCAGTCCCCTCCACTCCAGCTCCATCGTTTCCCTGGTGGAATCATTTCACAGCCTCCAGCCTCATGCAGGCAACGAACCCAGAGTCGAACTTGTTGCTGGTGCCAACTTCTTCAAAGTCCCATTAAGCTTGCAGCCGGATGTGGACATCCACCTGGATCTGGGGAACTGCTATGATGTCCTGTGCATGGCCAAGAAGCAGAAACTGGACAGTCTCCAGGAGGCAGCGTATAAGGTCATGAGCGACAATTACCTCCAGGTCCTGAAGAACCCGTCTATCTTCGGGCGCCTCAATGCCAGGGAGAGGGAGCTGATCCTCCTGAGGAGGATGAAGGGCAGGAAGTACGTCACCGTGGCAGACGTCAGCACGCAGGAGCAGAGCTTGCACACCAGCAGGCTCTGTTACTACGATAACGAAGGCGACGTCTGGCATCCCCTCTCCTATATGCCGGTGGAGGCGGTTTCTAGGGGCTGCGCCGTCTGCAGCATGTTCAATTACCTCTTTGTGGTGGCTGGCTGCGAAGGGCTGGGCCAGCGCCAGAAGCCTTCCAACAGGGTTTTCTGCTACAACCCCCTGACCAGTATTTGGCAGGAGATCTGCCCACTGAACCAAGCCAGGCCTCACTGCAAGCTTGTCGCCTTGGATGGCTACCTGTATGCGATCGGGGGAGAGTGCCTCTATACTGTGGAAAAGTATGACCCCCGCCAGGACCGGTGGACCTTCGCCGCGCCGCTGCCCAATGACACCTTCGCCGTCGCCCACACCGCGACGGCGTGCGACGGGGAGATTTACGTGACCGGGGGCACGCTGCGCTACATGTTGCTCCGGTACGTCAGCCGGTCGGACAGCTGGAAGGTCAGCATCACCAGCGGGAGCAAGGACCGGACCACCGAAATGGTCACCGCCGGTGGCTTCATCTACCGCTTTGACCTCAACCGCAGCATGGGCATCAGCGTCTACCGCTGCAGCCCGAAAGCCAAGCTGTGGTACGAGTGTGCCACCAAACGCATGCCCTTCCCACCCTGCTTCCAGTGTGCCGTGGTGGAGAACCTGGTCTATTGCATCAGCCGCCAGTTCAACATCAGGTTCCTGGCGGACCATGTCTCGCCACGCTTCGGAGTCAAGGAGTTACAGCTTTTCCCTTCCCCCCGAGGGACCCTCCTCCCCGTCGTCCTGGCACTGCCAGACAGAGGCACGGTGCAAACAAGGGTCTGATGGGAAGCTAAAAAAACCCCTGATTCTTCTCTTTTCTTTTGTCCTGGGCTCAACGGCCAAAGGCAGCTCCCAGAGCCTGAGCCACAGAACTCAGCACCTGGTCAAATCCAGACTTCCCTGAAGTCCAGGGATATTCACTTCCACGGTTCTAATTCAGCCCATTATAGAGATGATCCAACTGTGGCATTAGGATCTAGACTTGGGGGGAGGGCTTCTATCCTTGGTTCAAGCCCTTCTCTAACTAAAAGGCAGGAGGAACAAAACTGGCTAACTGTATATTTCCATTGCTGGCAAACGCCTCCCACTAGCAGTTCCAGTTCAGCGGCCACAGAAAATGCAAACAGCGGGTTGGGTGGGTGCATTTTTTGGGGGGCATATTTAAATGCCTGTAAACGTTGGTGCAAATTAAATGCAAGCCTCAGGCTCCTGGGAAGTTGCCAAAGTGGCCGTGGGTGGAGCAAAGTTTGGGACACCGCTGTAAAGTAATTTCCCACTGTGCCTGGTGCAATGCATCGCTACGTCTTACAGGCAAGGGGTGTTTCTTAGGTACCAGAAAGACAGCTGCAAGGGGACGCTCCCTGGTGGTTTTTCGAGTGTGCGGGTGGAGATGGGGAATCTGAAAGGGACAGCATCCAGACTGTATCCTTTGCTCCAGTACCATGCCAAGGACTTCAGCTGCCTGGGAGGGTGGAACTGAGGCAGGGTCTGGCCATTGGCATCATCACCTAAAGCAAGCAGCTGAGCTGTGACCCCCAAGCCCCCGTGTGGGCAGCCCTAGCGGGGAGGTCGGGAGGTGAATGCGGAGCCAGCTCAGGGCCATGGCACAAGGGGGGGAGCGGGCCTTGTGTATGCCCAGGCCATGATCATTGAGGGAGTAAAGAGACAACTCCAGCCTCTGCCGGGCCTGCCAAGCCAGCGCTTTCCAACAGCACGATACGTTTTTCAAAGGCTAGAGAGCTGGGCCGCTTCCAAAGATAGCCCCAAGGCCCAGCCCACACTGGAAGCAGTTGCGGTTTCCATGGCAAATGCCATTGAGGAGAACTTTGCCCCAGCGACTGAGCCAAGCATGGAGATCAGCTCCCTGCTCTGGGCCCGGTTCCCCGCTGTCCCGCAGGCCCTTTGCACTGGCTGTGAAAAGCAGCGGCCCAGCCCCCACGGCGCACAAGGCTTTCCTTACAGCTGTCTGTGCTCCCCCCTCCTCCTCCTCAGCCAGAGCTCCAGGTACAAGGGGCAGTCTGGGCACGTCGGGCGCGGCTGGGGGAAGGAGGGGCGTGTGGCTGGGGTGGGTTTCTGTCCTGGTGATTCCCTGCCCGCCATAACGGGCATAAGGCAACTGGGGGAAAGTTTAAAAATCCACCAGCAGGCACCTGAGGCCAAACCAACCCCTGGCAGTCACAGAATCTGGGGGGACGTATGGCCCCCAACTAGGGTGACCAGACAGCAAGTGTGAAAAATCGGGACGGGGGTGGGGGGTAATAGGAGCCTATATAAGACAAAGACCCCAAAATCGGGACTGTCCCTATAAAATCAGGACACCTGGTCACTCTAGCCCTCTTTAGCCCTTCATATCTCAAACAGCCCTCTGCTGCATAGGTTATTATCACAATATCTCTATATACGGTAGCACCTAGAGTCTCCAGTCTGGATCAGTCCCCACTGATGTACAGCCGCATAAGGCTAACTGTTGTGCTTTGGTCAAGTCATTTAACCACTCTGTGCCTCAGTTTCCCCCAGCTGTAAAAGCGGGATAACGATACTTAGCTACCTTACAGAGCATTGCTAAGCTAAGTCAAGTCAGGGAAGAACATGAAAGCCCTTCTGTGCAAGATACTATCTCTTTATTGATCTTAGGGATGTCCAAAGCACCTCTTGCCTAGTTATCTAAATGCTGTAGAAGTACAAATGCTTGGTATTAAATAAAACTAACCAAGATTGGGTTGTGCATCTTTTAAAATTTGTAATGGAAGCTACAAGAAAGGAAAAAACAGTAACAATATTCTGAAGTGAGGTAGCAAATTGAAACAAGAATGTCTTTGCAAAAAGTTTAATAGGCACAACTGCCTTAATATCTGATTCTGCAAATGGAGCCAGTGCAGCTGTCTATCGGTCAAGCAGGTGCTGTGGTATAAGTGTGCCAATTATCTCAGCTCTGATTGGCTCGGGGCAAAAGGGATTGCACAAGTCTACATCTGCTTTTGAAGGAGGCACTGCAAGGTAAAATCCTTTAACAAGAGCAAATGAGTCCCTTAACCTGATGGCTGGGACCAAGGTGTGACCTTGCACCCCATAATGCTTTATAGAAATATGCTTATGAATGTAAATATGACATAACTGGAGTATGTTTTATGCTAGATATGCCATGTAACATATCTTTGCAAAGGTTATGGTCTACTGAATGTATTCATCTTATTCGTATGCATGTATCATTTTTATATCTGAAGTTACGAGTGTTGGCTCTATGCTTGTATTTAAAGTGTTTGCTGTAGCAAGCACCTAAGGCAGATTTGATCAACATAGTGTGAAGGGGTTATTCAAGTAAATGGAAGTACTTGGCAAACAATGGACCTTGACAGATGCCAATCCACATCTGAGCTTTCCTAGGAACGTCCCTATAGGGAACTAAGTCATGTATGGACATGTCACTTGCCCATGTGACTCCAAAACGCCATCTTGTAGAGGGGATTCGACATGGGGGAGGGAGATGTTTAGACCCACAAGGGAAAACTATATAAAGCCTTGGGAGACCCCTCCATTTGGTCTTCAGCTGGCTCAAGAAATAGCTTCTTCACCCCCAAAGGATACCTGATAGACACTGGAACAACGGACAGTAACCAGAGGGGTGGGCATGATTGCTGGACCCAGACTAGGAGGAGGCTAGTCTGTAAAAGAAGCTTAGTGGAACATCTCTGAGGGTGAGATTTTATCTGTATTCAGTTTTCTTACTGTATTAGGTTCAGACTTGCATGTTTTATTTTATTTTGCTTGGTAATTCACTTTGTTCTGTCTGTTATTACTTGGAACCACTTAAATCTTACTTTTTGTATTTCAGAAAATCACTTTTTACTTATTAATGAACCCAGAGAATGTATTAATACCTGGGGGGGGGAGAAACAGCTGTGCCTCTCTATCAGTGTTATAGAGGGTGAACAATTTATGAATTTACCCTTTATACGCTTTATACAGAGTAAAACAGATTTATTTGGGGTTTGGGACTTGGGTATCTCAATGCTGGAAACAGGAGCGCTTCTTAAGCTGTTTTCAGTTAAGCCTGCAGCTTGTGGGAGATGTGGTTCTAGGGTGACCAGACAGCAAATGTGAAAAATCTGGACAGGGGGTGGGGGTAATAGGAGCCTATACAAGAAAAAGACCCAAAATCGGGACTGTCCCTATAAAATCGGGACATCTGGTCACCCTATGTGGTTCAGACCTGGGTCTGTGTTTGTAGCAGGCAAGTGTGTCTGGCTCAAACAAGGCAAGGCCCTGAAGTCCCAAGCCGGCAGGGAAAGCAGGGGCAGAGGCAGTCCAAAGCGGGGTTCTGTGAGCCAACACAAGGAAAAGAAACTTTAGGAGTAAAATTCAAGGTGTGAATTTTATCACCGTCCTAGAGGAGGAGAGCCAGGGAATGGTGATATTAAAGAGATCAAGGTCTGATTCAAAGCCCACTGAAGTCAATCAAGAAAGTGTGTCTCCCAGCAGAGGTAGACAGACTTGTGCTGGCTTCACTCAAGCTATTGGGCTAAAAATAGCAGTGTGGACGATGCAGCTCCAGCTGAGGTTTGGACTAACCCCTAAGGTCCAAGGTTGCCTGCCCCAGATGGTGGCTAGCTTGAGCCGCTGCTGGAGCTGGCAATTCTGAAAAAAATCAGGGGCAATTTGAAAACATGGGTTTTTTTGAAATTTTCCTCAAATCAAAAAGAAAAAAAAATAGTTAGGGGTCAAACAAAGCATTCCATTCAGCCCCAAATTAAATCTTTCCATTTTGAACCTTTCAGAACCTTTTTTTTAAAAAAAAATAATTAAATTGAAGGAAATTTCTAAATAAAAAGTTGCTTCGATTAAAAAAAAAATCAAAATTGTTTGATTTTGAAAATAGCCAAACAAAATAGTTGTACTTTTCAGGGGGTTCAGCCGAAACAATTCGGCAAAATCAACATGAGTTTGCAACGTGTTTTGGCGTTGCTGAATCTGCCTTTTCCCCCCTCCCCCGCCCAAAAAAAAACAAACAAACAAACAAACAAAAAAAGAAAGAAACACAACGTTTGGCCAACAATGTCACCCAGCTCTCATCAATGGTTCACAACCCTGAACTAATGCTAGCAAACGTGATAGAGTCAGTATGGGTTCTTGATTGTGCATAGAGTTTTGTGGGTCCTACAGAGTGGTTCACTCAGCCCTAGTGTGAACCCAGGTGTCCTGACCAAAATTCCAAGCTGGGTTATACAATTATGTCTCTCTAAACTTTCCCCTATCCTTTCAGTTGTATAAATCATTCTTCATTAATTCTCCTTCTGAAACTACTACACAGCATTGCTTTGGGCTGTCAAACAGCTGCCATGCTCAATCTCAGAGGTGGCTGCATTTCCATGGTGGGGGAGGGATCTCTGGTATATGCCTTACCTGGCTCACAAAGGACAGAGTGCTGAGGATTAATGAAAGCTTATAAAGTGCTTAGTGATAAAAATAAAAAAAAAAAAGATGGTGCTGCGGAGTATGATTATGTATTACTCGCTTTTGATATCAGTATATTTGACCCAAGGTTAATGTTCTTTAAAGGTACATTTTGCGGGTGTGAATGTGGAAATAGCCTCGATGCAGTTTTTAATTTTTAAATTCATGCGTCTCAATTTTACAAAGATTAGTACTGTGTAATCACATGCCCTATTACGGTATCCTTATTACTGTAAATGCCCCAAATTGCATAATTAAGATCTATAACCTGCCATAATCATTAATGCGCTTTCCATCCCAGGTGTTTCAAAATACAGATTTGTCAAAGCACCAAAAGCAATTAATCAGGCGTGCGCAGTAAGTGATCACAAGTTTTTAATTTGCAGGGAGGTCTTGTGTTTTTTGAGCATGCATGAGGCCAGACTGTTCCAAAGGCCATTGAAATCAGAGGGGGGAAGGATTCCATTGACTTCAGTAGGTTTTGGATTGGCCCCTAAAAGACGATAGCGAAGTGCCCTCCAGGGCCTTGATCCTGCCAACTTTTATGCACGTGCTCAGTTTTACACATGCAAGTAGCCCCCTTGATTTGAAAGGAGCTGCTCACGTGCGTAAAGTTAAGAACATGTATAAGTGTTAGGAAGAGCAAGGCCCATATGTCTGCGGGGTGTAAATGCAAAGAAGGACGACTATTGACAATGCAGTGGAAACAACTAAGGGTGATAGAATGAAACCAAGTAAAGAACCGTTTAGGATGAAATGTTGGGTTTAAGCCAACCTTCAACTATTGGGGGTTGGGCAGAGATTTCACCAGGGGCAGGTTATCCCAAAACTGCCTAAATTGGCATTTCACGCACATTCCTCTAAAGCATCTAGTAGCAGCCTTTCTCTCAGGGTCATTATGGAAAATCCGACCAAAAACCAGCCTAACCAGGAGATCTATTATGCGGTAGAAGAATCTCCTAAGAGATAAGCCAGTGGCTTGGGCACTAGCTTGGGACATGGAGACCTGGATCCAAGTCCCTGCTCTGCCACAAACTTCCCATGTGACCCTGGACATGTCATGTAGCCTCTCTGTGCCTCAGTTCCCCAAGCTGTACAATGGGGTTAATAGCCCTGCCCTACCTCAGAGTGGTCATGTGAGGATAGATACAGTAATGGTCGCGGGTGCTGGAGCTACAGGCGCCAACTTTCCAATGTGCCCGGGGGGGAGGGCTCACTGCTCAACCCCTGGCTCTGCCACAGGCCCTGCCCCCACTCCACCCCTTCCCGCCCCCTCCCCTGAGCCTGCCCTGCCCTCGCTCCTCCTGAGCCTCCTGCACGCCATGAAACAGCTGATCAGGAGGTGTGGGGAGGGAGGGGGAGGTGCTGATCAGTGGGGCTGCCAGTAGGCGAGAGGCACTGGGAGTGGGGTGGAGCTGATTGGGGGCTGCTGATGTATTACTGTGGCTCTTAGGCAATGTTCACTGGTAAATTCTGGCTCCTTCTCAGGCTCAGGTTGGCCACCCCCAGTACAGACTATGTGAGACGAATGGATTGTTCCCATCTCCAGTTCGTATGAGAGTGTGGGACTAATAGCTTTGACTAGATGCCAGGCACATGATGGGAAAATCTCCCCTCCTCCCACCCATGCACTCTCCCAATTATTAGTCATTCCGTTTAGCTTGGGGTGACATTTGTAAGATTAGGAGCATGAGGGACGTTCTGTGTCTGAGTACGGGCTGTTCTTGTTGTTAGCAACAAGAAGAAAGTCAAGGAACGTGTGGGCCCCTTGCTGAATGAGGGAGGGAACCTAGTGACAGAGGATGTGGAGAAAGCTGGTGTACTCAATGCTTTTTTTGCCTCTGTCTTCACAGACAAGGTCAGCTCCCAGACAGCTGCACTCTGCAGCACGGTATGGGGAGGAGGTGACCAGCTCTCTGTGGAGAAAGAAGTAGTTCGGGACTATTTAGAAAAGCTGGACAAGCACAAGTCCATGGGGCCGGATGCGCTGCATCCGAGGGTGCTAAAGGAGTTGGCCGATGAGATTGCAGAGCCATTGGCCATTATCTTTGAAAAATCATGGTGATCGGGGGAGGTCCCGGATGACTGGAAAAAAGCTAATGTAGTGCCCATCTTTAAAAAAGGGAAGAAGAAAGATCCAGGGAACTACAGGCCAGTCAGACTCATCTCAGTCCCTGGAAAAATCATGGAACAGGTCCCCAAGGAATCAATTCTGAACCACTTAAAGGAGGGGAAAGTGATCAGGAACAGTCAGCATGGATTCACCAAGGGCAAGTCATGCCTGACTAACCTAATTGCCTTCTATGATGAGATAACCGGCTCTGTGGATGAGGGGAAAGCAGTGGATGTGCTATTTCTGGACTTTAGCAAAGCTTTTGATACAGTCTCCCACAGTATTCTTGCCAGCAAGTTAAAGAAGTCTGGGCTGGATGAATGGACGGTAAGGTGGACAGAAAACTGGCTAGATGGTTGGGCTCAACGGGTAGTGATCAATGGTTCCATGTCTAGTTGGCAGCTGGTATCAAGTGGAGTGCCCCAAGGGTCGGTGCTGGGGCCGGTTTTGTTCAATATCTTCATTAACAATCTGGAGGATGGTGTGGACTGCACCCTTAGCAAGTTTGCAGATGACACTAAACTGGGAGGAGTGGTTGATATGCTGGAGGGTAGGGATAGGATACAGAGGGACCTAGACAAATTAGAGGATTGGGCCAAAAGAAATATGATGAGGTTCAACAAGGACAAGTGCAGAGTCCTGCACTTAGGACGGAAGAATCCCATGCACTGCTACAGACTAGGGACCGAATGGCTGGGCAGCAGTTCTGCAGAAAGGGACCTAGGGGTTACGGTGAACGAAAAGCTGAATATGAGTCAACAGTGTGCCCTTGTTGCCAAGAAGGCTAATGGCATTTTGGCTTGTATAAGTAGGGGCATTTCCAGCAGATCGAGGGATGTGATCATTCCCCTCTATTCAGCACTAGTGAGGCCTCATCTGGAGTACTGTGTCCAGTTTTGGGCCCCACACTACAGAAAGGATGTGGATAAATTGGAGAGAGTCCAGCAGAGGGCAACAAAAATGATTAGGGGGCTGGAGCACATGACTTATGAGGAGAGGCTGAGGGAACTGGGATTGTTTAGCCTGCAGAAGAGAAGAATGAGGGGGGATTTGATAGCTGCTTTCAGCTACCTGAAAGGGGGTTCCAAAGAGGATGGATCTAGACTGTTCTCTGTGGTACCAGATGACAGAACAAGGAGTAATGGTCTCAAGTTGCAGAGGGGGAGGTTTAGGTTGAATATTAGGAAAAACTTTTTCACTAGTAGGGTGGTGAAGCACTGGAATGGGTTACCTAGGGAGGTGGTGGAATCTCCTTCCTTAGAGGTTTTTAAGGTCAGGCTTGACAAAGCCCTGGCTGGGATGATTTAGTTGGGTTTGGTCCTGCTTTGAGCAGGGGGTTGGACTAGATACCTCCTGAGGTCCCTTCCAACCCTGAGATTCTATAAAGGCACCTGGATGCTGGGCAGATGTCAGGAAGCCATGGTGAGTTAGCCCTGCTCACAAAGTGTGTGTGTGTGTGTGTGTGTGTGTGTGTGTGTGTGTGTGTGTGTGTGTGTGTGTGTCTCTCCCTTGCTACAGGCTGTGTCAGAACCAGAGGTGAAAGTAAGCCGGTATGGGTACCAGCAAGAGCCAGTACGCCATGCTGGACCGCACCGGCTTCATCGGCAGAGATTTAAAGGGCTCAGAGCTCCCGCGGCTGCAGGGAGCCCAGAGCCCTTTAAATTCCTCCCGCAGCTGCTGGGGCCGGGATTTAAAGGGCTCAGGGCTCCCCTCAGCGGCGGGAGCTCCGGGCCCTTTAAATCCTGGCCCCAGCCCGGCAAGGGTAGGGCTCCCGCAGCCGCAGGAGCTCCGGGCCCTTTAAATCCACGCTGGAGCCCGGCTGCCGGAGCTGCGGTGGGGATTTAAAGGGCCCGGAGCGCCGCAGTGGCCGGAGCCCTGGGCCCTTTAATTTGCCCCTGAGCCTCCCAGCCACCTCTGCAGCTGGGAGCTCCAGGTTGATTTAGAGGCCCTGGGGCTCCCAGCCACAGCCGGTGCCCCAGGGTCTTTAAATCTTGAGGCCCCGCCTCATCCGGTTGAGGCCACGCCCCCCTCAGGACTCCCGGCAGTACCGGTAAGTCCCGTAAGTTACTTTCACCCCTGGTCAGAACCGAACACAAAACAGCAGCTGCCTCCAGCAGAGAGGGAGAGGCCTGGAAATTGACAGGCACAGAAAACAAATGTCATATGGAAACAAATAATTCTCAGGTACCACAGTGCGTCCTGCACTAACAGCCACATGGAGCCTTCTGAAAAGGAGATGAAAAGCTGGTACCCATAACCTGATGGCTTTTAGCAGCACATCAGTTGACACGAAGGAGGAAGCCATGACTCCTGGGCAGGCAATGCAGCAGCACTGGTGACACATGGAGGGGACCTCAGTTACAAGGTGTAACGGGCAGCAAGCGGGGTGGGATTCTGGGGTCTGATCTTCAGGAGTGCTGAGCATCCACAACTCTCACTGAAATCAACAGGAGCAGCTGGTGCTCAGCGCCTTTGCACATCAGACCTCAGGCTCCTGAGACGATATTGTCGGTGCTCAGAAGTTCATTGGGGTTTGCAACATGGGAGTTGTCTTCTTACTGATGGTTTTTCACTCACACTGATTAGATTCCCACTAGCAGAACAATCTCACCAACACATGTGAAAAGAGTCAGAAGAGAAAGAGTCATGGGAGACCATGTATCAAAGTGCAGAGGCTTGCAAATATACAGTTCTACGCCCATAGCTGAATGACTTAATGAAATTCCAATGTGTGCATCGCAGAGTGACAAAACACCCCAAACAAGTTTAAATAACAATAAATAGTGAAACAACACAATATACCCAGCCAGGCTGAGAGAGCAGATCACATTAAAATGTCAGGCCGATTACAAGAGGAAAATCAATCCCTCCTATCTGCGCAAGGAAAACATTATGTGATTTCAGAGAGATTTCCACTTCAATAATACACATAATTGTATTTCTCAGCCGCCCTGTCCATCAAAGCTGCAGCCGGCTCTTTTCAG
The DNA here is from genome assembly GCF_016161935.1 of Mauremys reevesii. Lineage (NCBI taxonomy): Eukaryota > Metazoa > Chordata > Testudines > Geoemydidae > Mauremys > Mauremys reevesii. The sequence goes on from NC_052643.1 coordinate 5,132,686, forward strand.
CTGGCCAGTCTCAAGGTGATGCCCAGTGCGGAGGGAGCTCATTTCTGCTTGCTCCTGCCTCTAGCCATCAAACAGGATTTTTAGCAAGTCCCCAGTGTGCACTTAGAGATACACACAGTCGACCAAGACCATGGGTGCTGACTCCGCGGGTGCTCTGGGACTGGAGTATCCACGGAGGGAAGAGGGGGAAATGGTGGGTGCTGAGCACCCTCCAGCAGCCCCCCTATAAAAACCTCCCCCCCAGCACCTCCTGCCCACCAGCGGGCCCCGCCAATCAGCACCTCCCCCTTCCTCCCACACCTCCCACCCACCGTAATCGGCTGTTTTGCAGCATGCAGGAGGCTCCGGGGGGGAGGAGTGAGGATGTGGTGTGCTCGAGGGAGGGACAGAACGGTGAGGAAGAGGAGGGGCGGTGGTAGAACGGGGGTGGGAAGAGGCTGGTGGGGGTGGGGTCTTGGGGGAAGTGGGCAGGGCCTGGGGCAGAGCCTGCAGCACATTGGAAGTCGGCGCCTGTGGCCAAGACGGCCATAAAATCAGGTCCCAGGGTCACACTGGCAATACTGAAGGCTCAGTAAAAGCGACAGGCCGCTCAGAGAAAACAGAGACCGCTCCGTAACTTTGCCCAGAACTCAATCCAAACCTTTTTTGAGGTTAGAATCAATGAGAGATTGATTCTTTCGGCTGCCCATGGCTGCCACTAACAGGCATCAATGGGTGAGTGCACGCTGGAATTCTCCATTGTTCTCAGTGGGAGTTGCTGGGAGCTGAGCTCCTTTGAACATCTGAGCCTAAAAGTGTCACTTCTGCCCACCCTTAGTCACGTGCAGATCTGGGCCGGCTACAGAGTTTGCTTTTTATCCACCAGATACGCTCATCATAGGATCCTTCCGTGCTCTGCCAGGTACGCCTGAAGTTAGTATAAATAAGGTATTTTGCCACACCGTGCCACCTAGTGATGGTTAATGGAGCATTCCATTGCAGCTCTCCTGTAAGTTCTACGTTCCTACCATTTACAATAGCACATTGTCTCAAGTTCAGTACGTATCAGTCTGTTAAGTGTCCCTGACCGGACATGCGGCTTTTTGCACACCTTGTGCACGTAGGCTGGAATAGGAGAGAGCTCTCCTGCCGACGAAAAACTTCCATCCCCCCCACGAGCGGCAGCGGCTTTGTTGGCAGGAGAGCGCTCCTGCCGACAAATCGCTGTTCACACCAGTGCTTCTCGTCAGTAAAACTTTTGTCGTACGGGGGGGGTGTTTTCTTAACACCCCTGAAGGACAAAAGGTTTTGCAGCCGAAGTGCCAGTGTAAACAAAGCCTTAGCGTGGGAATTTTCTTTCCTGGCCTCAAGACTTTTATGACAACAACTTTCAACACTCAAGTGTCTGTTTGCCGTTTCTAAGCTAATTTCAGGTTTTTCAAGTTTGTCAAGTTGCTCTAGGTTAGTGGTTTTCAGCCTGTGGTCCCCAGATCCCTGGGGGTCCACAGACTATGTCTGGGGGGTCTGCAAAAAGTTGTCTATCAACTTAGGCTTGAATAGAGACTGGGAATGGCTGAGCCATTACACACATTGAATCTGTTTCCCCATATTCCACACCTCTGTCAAACTCTCTGTAATGGGCCATCTTGATTATCACTACAGAAGTTTTTTCTCTTAATTAATTAGCCTCTTAGAGGTGGTAGGACAACTCCCATCTTTTCATGTTCTCTGTATGTGTATCTATATCTCCTCACTATATGTTCCATTCTATGCATCCAATGAGGTGAGCTGTAGCCCACGAAAGCTTATTCTCAAATAAATTTGTTAGTCTCTAAGGTGCTACAAGTACTCCTGTTCTTTTTGCGGATACAGACTAACACGGCTGCTACTTTGAAACCTACCATAGAACAGTGGTTTTCAACTATGTCTAAGATTTCCAGAGGGGTCCACGTCTCCATTTGAAATTTTTTAGAGGTCTACAAATGAAAAAAGGTTGTAAACCACTGCTCTGGGTTTTGCTATTTCACCAGTTCAGACTGTTTTGCTATTTGAATAACTGTGTGTAGGGTTAAGTCTCTTTTTAATTTGAGCTGCCGAGGAAGGTTTTTATCTGGTAACCAGCCTGTCTCTGATATTTGCATGTTTTACATTAGCAAAAATGAGTTTTCAGGCAGTGTATGCACCACTCTTATAAAACATTCAATGGTTTTCCCTGGTCCTTGAAATCTCTGGTGAAACCATGCTCTTTCATAAATCACATTTCTCTGAGGTATAAAGTATGCCTCAAATATAGCCAGGATCCTTTCATAGTCATTTATGACCATCTTCAGTCAAGTCAAAGGGTTTAAAGATATGCCCTGCTTGTTTCTCCACAGCATACATTAAAAGATATATCTGTATATCTCCAGTTTCTAAGTGGAGCTTAGTAGCAATGTGAAATCTTGCAAAAATATCATTCCCAGTCTGTCCATTCGGAAGTTTTTGTCAAAGCGGAAGATCTCTGGGGCATGTTGATGACCTCCTGCAACCTTTGTTGGTTTGTTCCTTCTGTTTCTGTACTTAGTTTACTTCTGACAAGGTCAGGTAAATAAATAATAATAAAATAATAATTGGAGATATACCAATGTCCTAGAACTGGAAGGGACTTCGAAAGGTCATCGAGTCCAGCCCCCTGCCTTCACTAGCAGGACCATTTTTTGCCCCAAATCCCTAAGTGGCCCCCTCAAGGATTGAACTCACAACCCTGTACCACTGTACCAGATATGGACTGGCTACAGTGCTTGCTTATACATACCGGATGCACTCATCATAAGATGCTTTCCCAGGCATGGCTGAAGTTAGCTGAAATAAGGTATTTTATACACAGTGCCACCTAATGGCTGAATAGTGTAATACAATTTAGCATGCCATTACATAAGAACAGGGAGAAATACCACTTGCCTTCATCCCTTGTGGTTCGCACCAATTGCTCAGGGAGAAGGGAGACCATTAGGGTGACCAGACAGCAAATGTGAAAAATCGGGATGCGGGTGGGGGGTAATAGGAGCCTATATAAGAAAAAGACCCAACAATCCGGACTGTCCCTATAAAATTGGGACATCTGGTCACCCTAGAGACCGTCCACTGAGCCCTAACACTGTTCTAGGCTGACTTAGACTCAATCATGGAAACATTTTCTGGAAAATCTTTTTCCTCTCATGACTGCCGGATGTCCCCCCTTGTTTAATGATGCCTTAAGCCTTCTCCCATCATTTGCGTGGATTAATCCATTGCAGGTTAAGGTAACGTCCTCATTATTTTGCATGTTCACATGCCTTTGATCTTCCAGGTGATGACCATAACAAGATGCAGCAATGTCTTGAGAAAAGCCTGTTATTACAGGATTTGCAGATGGATACTGCAAATCCTACAGCTTTAGATTAGTATTCACTTTTTCGGGTACATCTGGGAACCAGACTTCTGAGGTCTGCCTGTTACCAATCAGTGCCTTGCTGCACAAGAACCCCCGAGCACTCCTCAGTTCCCCAGCATACACAAGTGGCTCATGAGCCTCTGTCACTTGGTTAAGTATGACGCTCCATTTCAGATCTGTGGATACGGATAAAATTATGGTTTTTGTAAACATAGTGCCACTGTAAGAGGCACTTGGGAGAGAGACTGAAAAGCCCTTCAGTGAAAGAAATACAAATCCTGGAATGGCTTCAGAATCGAGTTTCCTTTAAAAGGCAACTATAGGATAGATTCTCCTTTTAACCTTTGTGCAACTTCCATTAACAATAACGATGGGAGCTACATGTGCTCATAGAAAGGGGAAAGTGAACATATATGATGGTCCAAGGGACAGAAAGCCCTGGGAATAATTTTTCAGCCTTAGCTACATGGAAGTGGATTAAAACTAGACATGAGCATAAACTTCAACATTTGGGCTTAGTTCCATAGGCCTGTCAACCCCAGGCTTTCCAAAAGCCAGAAGTCAGCCCCCTCCCCAATCAAAAGATTGTCTTAAAAACCATGAGATTTAATACATGTTGAGTTCTTTTTATGTAGCTTCTGTTTTTTAAATCTTTAGGGTGCACTTGAATCATATTTTTACCCTGCAATCATGAGGATTAGGAGCTTACTTTTTTTAAAAATTGAAAGCTGAGGTACTCACATATCACGTGACTCCAGGAGGTGGGGGTGCAAGGAACCTTCCAAATATCACAAGACCCACAATAAACATCAAGAGATTTGGCATCGTTATTTATTTCCATAAGGCTCCATACATTCAGTAGCGTGTAGAAGGAATCTGAGTCTGCAAAACAGAGCTGGGAATGCCATTAGAAAAGGTTTTCTGATGGATTCCTCTGGCCTTACTGCTACAGCGTTTGTCTACACAGCAATCAGGACGGCATGCGTCGGCAAACCCGAGCTAGCTCACTCAAAGCAGCAGTGTCCCTGTGGTGGTATAGAGTAGCCACTCAGGTAAGTACCTCTCCCATGACACCCCCTAGGCTATCATCACTTCATTGTTATTTTTAGTGAGTTGGCACGGGGTCAAAGCTAGTGCAGGCCTGACTACCGTGCTGCCAGTCATGGCAGGTTAAATGTCACAGGCCAGAGCGAGCCCGGAAATGCTCTGGGAATGTCAGGCAGCTCCTTGCATGCGTGGAGAGGTCAGCGTTAATGAAAGATGATATCGGGGAGCCGGCTTGCAGCCAGCCAAACATAATTAGCAGTATTTGCGGAAGATGAACCTTGGCAGGCGACGGGTGGGGGACGGAATCGGTGGGGGGAGGGGAACATGTCCCCTCGTGATAGTTTTGGAACAAACAGAGCCATTTGGAGGGCTTCCAAGCCAGAATAACAGCCTTGTGAATGACTATTTAATTAAAATCTGCACCACGTTTGAAGGGAGAAGGGCTCGGAGTGAATAAGCACAGCAATGAAATATGCCCAGGCTCCAGCATAAGTTCCCCTTTTTATGCTCTGGCCTTTGCTTAAGCCATTGATGGCTTTTGATTCACTAGCGACAGCGAAGAGAGAGCATTCGCCAAACACTATTTCAATCCCGCCGGGAGTTTTTCGAGGGGTTATAGCCATGAGATAGTTTAGAATGTGTCAGCGGTGGCATCATAAACACATATCAGAAATGCTATTAAAAAAAAAATCCTCCCCTGGCTGGAGTTTGTGATCTGAGGGCTCAGACCAAAGGAGAATTTTCTTCCCCGCCAAATAAAATCAATACAGTCATTTTTAACTCACAGGAAACTCAGAAAGAAACAGCTCCAGAGCGTGTTGTCTTTTTCTCTTCTTTTGCATGACTCAAAAATGGCTTTAGCAACAGGGCAGATGTTGAATCCCATTGCACGCTCCAGAAATACCATCCTTCCCCCGTACAGCTGAACCTCACTCAGGTCCTGCGGTCATCGACATGGGGCAGGACACGTTTCTCCCCATAGCCTAACCTCCCATCAGCGGTCTCCCTGGCCAGAGTCCTGCCGTGGGTTAAACTCTTGCCATCAGCAGCATGGCTGAGGGGTGCAGTCTGGGGCCCATTGTGCGTTAGAACCTCCCGCCCAGGCTCGAACCCAGCAGGGGGCAGCGATGCTCAGCTGAGCGAATGTACAGCCCCCCTGCAGCTTAGCCCCTCGGACAACTCTGCAGTGTTTTGCAGTCTCTGCAAAAGCTTCCCATTAATCTCTGCAGCTTTACAATTCAATCTCCTTTCGGGTGCTTAGCCAAATCATCTTGTCATCTCTTTCCACCATTGCAAAAGGCTTCTGCTTAAATCCCTTCCTTACCTGTCCATTCTCCTCCCCGTTCTGGACTGGCAGGAGCCAGTTTTAAATATATGCCTGAAGCACCAAAGTGATGGAATAGGGTGAGGGGCAGAGAACACACCAGGCAGGAGCACTGGGTGATTCAGAGGAAGGGTCATGGGGGAAAGAGCTGAGGTTGTAAGTCCAAAGACAGCTCCTGCTCTGAAGTGATGGGCTGTTACTATCTGATCGTGCACCAAGCTGGGTCCCAGTGAGGAGGCGTCCATGAGGCAGGGTCACAACTGGCCCGTTTGTTGTCACAGTCTCAGACAAGTTCTGAATGGACCATGGCACCTCAACGCCCTTCTCAGCCCAGTGCAGGTTCCTCCCGGTCAGCGCTGAGGCCTATGGGGCAGTCCACACGGCAGCTGCCCGTTCTGGGGCTAGATAGCCTGGGAGAGGAAAGTCCCCTGTCAAGCGAGCACCAAATCCCCTATTAGGGTTGAAAGATGCCCTGCGCACGAAGGCAAGGCCTGTTGTTCCCAGCAGAGCCAGCGCTGTGCTTTCTTGCCAGGAAATATAAAGCAGAGAAGGGAAGAGAAGAAGCAATCGCCTAATTGGAGCAGTTTGTAGCCTAAATGGGACCCCTTCATCATGGCCCCCAGTGGGAGAACACGAACAGAGCCTTCTCCAGGCCACTGGGAAGGCCTAGCAGTTAACATTTAGGAAGACGAGCTTGCAATGAGCACGCACGGCCTAAATGAGCTCCCGGGAGAGCCACACATGTCAGAGCCAGAACGCTTGATTTCCCTGCCACAGCCCTAGCGAGAATGCTTAAGCAAGAGGAGTGGAGGCCCAGGCAAGCCATTCATTATGGCTGCGGCCATTAGGAAGAAGCTACCGGAGCAGCCCGGCTACTCCCACACGCCAGGGAGACCATACGCCATAATGGCGTGAGGGAGGTTGAAGGGGAAGACGTGCTCTTGCTGCTGCTTTCCTTGGCGTCCCAGCAGTAGAGAAGGAAGAAGACAAATGATTCCCTGTTACAACTGCAGATCTTCTGTAACCTTCGCCCTGCCCCTCTCAAACACACACTTAAGCGGATATTGCTCTGTCGGGTCCTGCTCCCCCCCACACACACACACCTTCAACCCTCCCCTCTGCACGAACACTTAAGCTTCCTCTCCGCAGAAATGCTCGTTCAATGCGGATGAAAAGGATTGTGGGTAAAATACAAGCCGGTCTCACTTAGAGTGAGGTAACAAGAGCTTCTCTGTGCGCTCCACTAGTTCACCAGAGTGAACCTAGCAATGGCATTCCGTAACCCTTCTACTTCTTACTCTGCCAGGGAAAGCCCGATCCTCTCGCACCCAGGCAGCGCTTCCTGCTGATCCCGGCCCCAGACCCCCTCTGCGATCCTGCTCCCTCTCTCCTCAGGAGCCGACCAACCATCCCTCCCCTCAAACCGAATATCCAAATGGGCCGTCTGGGTGGACGTTCCATCCAAGAGTCCAAGTTTCTGTGACGCTCTACATTCACCGGCAAACCATCTTCCTGGTCTTCATCCCACACCATGTCCCACTACAAAATCCGATGGCGTCTCCTATCACACCATTCCATGTTAACATAGTGCCTTCTCCACACGTCCCCATCCTGACCATCGGCACCTTCTGCTGTCCTACTCCTGGGCTCCCTGAACAACTCAGCCAATGCACCCTAATCCCGTCCGATGGCGCTAAGGTCCCATGGTGATGGATGAGGTACAAGAATCCCTATAGATTAGATCGTTTTACAGTAATCCCTTCTGTTCCAGGGCTGGGTTCTCGGGTGCCCCAATCCAGTTCCCACCTACCTTCCAAAACCAACCCCATCAAGATTATACTATGGACTCTGGATTCCCCTCACCCCCATTACAGCAGGGAACTTTGCAACAGTCAACCTGAATCCCAGTGGAGAGATCGCCAGCCCTGCAAGATCCCCAATAGATCTTCATAGATTGATGGGAGGGAGCACCTATGACTGTGTGGACTTAATCCAGGACAGGTATATTACTCGAAGAGGAGTCAGAGAGCTTGCAGAGATGGGGCAGAAACCGTGAACTGCATTTCAAAGAGCCAGGGGTCAGGCGAGGAAACAGAGTAAGAACCAGAGCACATGGCAGCATATCCAAATTGCCTCTTACTTTGAGATTCCTGGATTGCCTGTCGGTTTAGAGGTGAGAGACAGGAGGAGGGCTGGTTAACTCAGGGGGCAGACAACAGGAGGCAGGGCCTTTCAAGTCTACGGGTCACCACTCCAACAGAATTGGGTGAAATTTTCTCATCAAAACTATTTTTAAACCACACAAAAACAAACTAACGAACCAACCCCAAAATTATTTTCAGCGAAAATAATTTTCTTCATTTCAGTCAAAGTTTTCCAGAATTCAACAACAACAACAGACACCCCAAATTTTTGGAGGACAAAATGTTCTGTTTTCAGAAACAAAAATATCTGATACTGAAAACTGATTTTTTTTAAAACCAAAAATGGTTTTTAATCCCCAACTCCCCCAAACTATGTCAGGTATCAATGTTTAGATTTTAAAAAAACCAAACCAATATTTTTGCAAGACGTTTAGAAAAAAAGTCGAGATTTCCCATAGAAAAAATAATTCGCATTTTTCTATTAGGTCGGCTTTCAACACTGACAGCAGTAAGGAATGGAAATAATCTTTGCTTCCCGTGCAAAAAAGTTTTTATGTTTTTGTTTAGAGGAAAATATCCAGTTTGACTGGGAATCATTCTAACTGGAACCACCAGCCCAGACATACCGAACCCGGACGTGTGAGCAGATGTCTCGGGAGGCAGTAACTAGCTTCGGCCTCTACAGCCCTTTGGAGTCGGGAGAAAAATCCATTAACATCCTGTGAATGGTCTAAGACAGATTGAAGCAGGTCATGAAAAATAACAGGCAGGACCTGGAACGGCCAAGGACTATTATTTTCCATTATGATCTCGTTAAACGCCTCTGCCAAAGAATGAAGATTCCAGGACTAGCCCCGGGGCAGACATTTACCTGATCGGCAGACGACTCGCTTGGGCAGTTAGCTTCACGCACAATTACTACTGATTGCTTGCCAGGCCTGTGCATCTTCACTACTGCACAATTATCCTTGAGCCTCTCTGATCAGTCATGGGGAGTGCCAGCTGCTTGGAAAGCGGCCAACCCAGAGAAGCCCAGTCTGGGATACTCCGCCTGCTACCTAGGTTAGGAGAGAGGAATGCCTACGAGGGGAAGAGGCTGGCTAACAGGAAGAGAGAGCTGGCTACACGGGGAAAGTCTATGGTCTGGGATCCCATCCTGGCTGCATGAGTAGCAGGTCCAGGACCCCATCTCCACAGCATGGGGAAGAAGAGAGGGCTGACTACGTGAGAAAGCAGACAGGCAAGGAGAATTCAATCAAAGACCTCATCCCCAAAGTCTGGGGACGAGCAGAGACCTGGCTGCATGAGAAAGTGACCCAAGAACAATCTGATTTTGGATCCTCTCTCAAAAAGACAAACAGAAGAGGCTGAGTTCTTGCTTTCCTAAATGTGGTTTGAAGCAGAAGCTGAAGTCCCACCTCTCTGAGCATGCCCACCCACTACATGCATCCGACGAAGTGGGTATTCACCCACGAAAGCTCATGCTCCAATACGTCGGTTAGTCTATAAGTTGCCTCAGGACTCTAACACGGCTACCCCTCTGATACTCCGCTACCTACCATAACTCACATGCATGTCCCTTGTGATGGGGCCTGTGCAAAGGAGAAGACCTCAAGGTGGGGGGAGGGGGGTGAAAGAAGATACAGGTTGAGCCTCTGACTTTGGCTTCCACTGGCACCCTAAGAAAGCAGACTGTTTGAGCATTTCTGCTTAGGTCTCTCCTTGGCCTTATGGAGCTCTTGATGGGACCAAGGGAGTACAAGATCTAGTCTTCCCACATCCATCTTAAGCAACATATGAAAAGAAGATCTCATGCTATTACACCCTCTTCCCTGGCTCCACTAAAAAGAAGCCCCTGAAAGAGGCAAACACAAATAAAACTCTCACTACCACACGCACCCCTAATATGCAGCTAGTCTAGGAGATGTACAAACATTCCCACGGGGACCTCCAGCCCCTCTGTGTTCCCTTAGGGCTGCAACACCACAGAACATGTCCCTGTAGCATCCCCCTCTGGAACACAGCCCCCACCCCCCAGAGTTTGGTTTCATTCCAACACAGTCCCCAGGAGAAATCAAACAGCAGGAGAGAATTAGCCTAAAGCTCCGTTTAATCTCCGGACCATGCAGCCAGGTCATTAATGGCTGACTTCGCAGGAACTCCTTCCCTTCACACAATTCCGTCTGCCTGCAGAAATAAAGACTTTTGCTGATATCTGGACGTGGAGAAGCTGGTGAAACCCATAGTACCGAGGATCTGAGTTGATCTCTATGGCGACCTGCTTAGTTAGGAGCAACCGGCTGCTTGGTCGGACTAGAGTTATGAGGGAACTAGGGTGGTGTTCTGACTCAACAGCCTAGCATGACACGAGCCGTCTAACAAAAGGACTGGCTCCAAGTGGCTCATGGCCTCTTAAAGGTACAGTTCCCCACACTAGCTTTCCGGTCTGTCACTTGATTTGGTGTGTTCTTTTTCTAAGAACATCGGATGGCCAGGCTGGACTAAACCAGGGGCCCATCTAGCCCCATGCCCAGTCTCTGACAGCGGCCAGCACCAACGGCACTAGAGGAAGGTGCAAGAAGCCCTGCAGTAGACAGTCTCCAAATAACCAATTTGCAATGAAACAACTTCTCTCTGCCATGAAAGCAGAGACCCAGACTGGAAAGAACGACGATCCATAATACTGCTACTTGCGCCAATGTATTTCTTAACAGAGGGGTGAACCCTATCGAGTGGATGTAACCGGGGGTGGGGCCCATCGGTGACTTGACCCAGGAATTAGACACACCAGCCAATAGATCTGCCTGTGAAGTCACATATGAGACTCCTTAGCATGATCCAGAGGTGAGGCAGGCCAGCCCAGAGACCAGGGTGACATGCAAAACCCAGCACACCTGTATTCAGCCGGTCACATACAAGACCCAGCGTCCCATCAATTCTCTCTTCCTCTAACTATTCCACTTTTGCTCATCTGGCCACCTCATTCTTCTCAGGTAACTGTTCCTCCACCTGCCTGACCCACTCACCTTCCCTAGTCAAGATGAAGACATCCCTCAGAAGTCAGCTGGTGGGACTACATGTGTCCCGCATATCACACACACACCTGGATGCATCGGGAAAGACGACCTTCCCGCGCCTGCCTCCGTGTAATGGCTGGATATTTCTGGTGATCCCAAACAGTGCTTGTCCATACCAGTCTGGATCTTCTCTGAAGGATTCAGCAAACCTTCACCCCAGGTCTAGCACCCAGCCTGGCACCTTTGTCTTGTGTATATGAGCAGTTTCCAGCTGAGAGAAACTTCTCACATCCAGGCCAGATAAATCCATCTCTGAGCCCTAGGCAAACATGCACAGACGTTGCTTAGTTAACTCTCTCCTATCCAGGTCAGTCCGTGACTGGCTTCTGCTACATGGACACTGCCCTATTAACCCTCTCTTGACCACCTTCCCAAGGGATCCTCTCCTAGCCTGTTCCCCCACGTTGGCACTCCCCACAGCTCCAATCCAGTGCCTAGGTGACAGCAGTGAAGCTCCAGCTGGGCTGGTTTAAGGAGCTGGTGCTTGTCCCATAGCAGCGGCAAGGAGGAGCAACACTGGCCGGCCCACTGCCCACTCACATTTGGCCCCCCCAACTCTCTGTCATGACCGGGGATGGCAAGGCCAAATCCGAGTGAGTGGCATTGTGACCTGGCACACAGGCTCTCAGCAGAACTCAGGTTGTCCCCTGCCCCGACCCCAGGCATGCACCTAGGTTACCTATGCCTTAGTCCAGCCCTGCTCACAGCCCAGGAGAGGGTCAGCAGGATGCGGTCTCCTTTAGCTCTGCTGTCCACACACCACAAGAGCCCCAGCTGCAGTAATACACGCATAACGCAGCAGGGCCGCCCAGTGGGTTCAGGGGGCCTGGGGCAGGGCTGGGTCTTCGGCGGCAATTCAGCGGTGGGTCCCTCTAGGAGGGAAGGACCTGCCGCCGAATGCAGCTGAAGAATGAAGCAGCAGCGGTAGAGCAGCCTAAGTGCCGCCGATGGCAGCTTTTTTTCCCCTTCTCTGCCGCTTGCAGCACTTGCGCTCACCGGGCGGCGCTCCGAGGCATCGGCAGCACTTCAGCGGCGGGTCCTTCACTCGCTCCGAGGCTTCCGCTGCACTGAAGGACCCATCGCCAAAGACCCAGAGCGAGTGAAAGGCCCGCCGCCGAAGTGCTGCCGAAAACCCGGAGAGGCTCGCGTGGCCCCTGCGGGGCCCGGGGCCAATTGCCCCACTACCCCCCCCCCGTAATGCAGACACCATTCGTCCCTGTACCACAGAGGTTGATTGAGTTACATCAGGGATTGTTTTGGCCCAGTAATCACAGCCACCAGAGCATGGCAGCTGGGGGAGAAGGGGAGGGAGAGAAGTCTGCAAAATGGGCCCATTGGGTTAGAGCAATCGAAGGTGGTCGGACGTGATGCTGGCCACACCACTCCCTTGTGTGCCATTGGCTATGAAGCTGTCATGCCTTAACCACATCAGCCCCATGAGCCATTGGTTCAAGGCCTCTTTGACTTTACCCAGCAGCGGATGCAACAGCTTAGGGAGCTGCCTTGTAGAAAGAGAATCACTAAGGGCAAAAATTCGATATTCCAGATCTTGGATTCTGCAGACGCTGGCTGACCAAGCTGGCGGGACCCCTCCCTTTGTGTGACTTGTTCCTTTCTAGCTCTGTGCCGGCAGCAAGGGCTCGAGCCAGCAGGTTTCATGCCCAGTCTCCGGCTGCAGGCACCTCACCTCTCAGGGGACTACAGATGGAGCTCTGCCCACATCAAACATGAGTTTGGCTAATGTCCACTTGGTATTAAGGCATCGCTGCCCTCTGACCCAGGCCATGTGATGCGGGATTATTGACCATTGGCAGCCTGGCCCCGGTCACGTGGCTGGAGCCAGGGAAACACGTCCAGTTTCTCGCCAGCGCTGCCGTGTGCCAGGCTGTTGTCACGCGTGCTGCTCCCTGGAGCTAGGACGGAGGGAGTCACTACGTACAGAGGATTTCCTACCCCGGACATCTTCTCTTACTGGGTGTTCCCACTGGCTCTTTACAAGAACTTTAGCCCACCTGTTTCCCAGCTGTGATTAGCCCTTCCAGAGGTCACTCGCCACGGACTGAGTCTCAGTCACAGCCTCCATTCCTCCCTGCGTTCTCGCTCCAAGGGAGACGCAAGCTTGAAAAACAGGAGGGAGCTGCTGAGCTGAGATGAGCGGCAGACAGGAGGCTTCAAGCTGCTGCTTCCCTGTGTCCCGCTGCTCCTCCGCAGCTTCTTTCACTGGCCATGCGGAGTGGCAGCTGTGACGCTGCAAAGTGCCCACCGGCTCGCCCCTGGGAACGCAGCCCTGGGTACTGTGGCTGATTCCCCTCTACCTCTGATCAGACAAGGTCCTGGGCACCTTGGCCGCGAGGTAGCCTGATCCCAGCTCTGCTCAATCCTGATGCAGGACGTGGGGCAGGGGAACGGGGAGGCCTCATGCTTCACAAACACATACACAGCTGGTTTTTTGACTTCAGTAGAGCTACACTGATTTACACCAGCTGAGGATCTGGCCCACGGTGCTTTATGCCTGATATTATCCGTGCATGTGTAATACCACAATGGGCTTTATATAGACTAAGAACGTAGTTCACCCCTAGGAACCAGATAGCCAAGGAAACCCATTGTATTATTCTCTTAAGCAAACTAAGCAGTCATGAGATAAAAGGGAAGATCCTCTGATGGATCAGTAACTGGTTAAAAGACAGGAAACAGAGGGTAGGAATAAATGGTCGGTTTTCAGGATGGAGAGAAATAAATAGTGGTGTCCCCCAGGGGTCTGTACTGGGGCCAGTCCTATTCAACATATTCATAAATGATCTGGAAAAAGGAGTAAAACAGTGAGGTGGCAAAATTTGCAGATGATACAAAAAATTACTCCAAAAAGAGTTAAGTCCAAAGCAGACTGTGCAGAGTTACAAAGGGATCTCACAAAATTGGGTGACTGGGCAACAAAATGGCAGATGAAACTGAATGTTGATAAATGCAAAATGATGCACATTGGGAAACATAATCCCAACTATACACACAAAATGATGGGGTCTAAACTAGCTATTACCATTCAAGAAAAAGATCGTGGAGTCATTGTGAATAGTTCTCTGAAAACATCCACTCAAAGTGCAGCAGCAGGCAAAAAAGCGAACAATGTAAGGACCATTTGAAAAGGGATAGATAATAAGACAGTAAATATCATAATACCACTATATAAATCCATGGTACGCCCACACCTTGAATACGATGTGCAGTTCTGGTCACCCCATCTCAAAAAAGATCTATTAGAACTGGAAAAGGTACAGAGAAGGACAACAAACATGATTAAGGGTCTGGAACAGCTTCCACGTGAGGAGAGATTCAAAAGTCTGGGAGTGTTTAGCTTGGAAAAGAGATGCCTAAGAGGGGATATGATAGAGGTGTATAAAATCATGACCAGTTTGGAGAAAGTGAAAGTGTTATTTACCCCCATCTCGTATCACAAGAATCAGGGGTCACCCAGTGACATGAACAGGCAGTAGATTTAAAACAAACATAAGGAAGTACTTTTTCACACAACACACAGTCATCCAGTGGAGCTCATTGCCAGAGGATGTTGTGAAGGCCAAACGTATAACTAGGTGCAAAAAAGAATTAGATAAGCCCATGCAGGATAGGTCCATCAATGGCTATTAGCCAAGATGGTCATGAACGCAACCCAGTGCTCTGAGAGTCTGCCTGCTAGATGCTGTGACTGGACAACAGGGGATGGATCATTTGATAATCACCTTTTCTGTTCACTCCCTCTGAAGCACCTGGCACTGGCCACTGTTGGAAGATGGGATACTGAGCTAGACAGACCATTGGTCTGACCCCTCATGGCCATTCTCTCAGGGGTGCTCCGCTAGACAAGAAACTCTCAGCCTGCCTGATTCCCTATTCCTGGCATCACCCGCAGAGAGAGCACTTTCCTACTGGCAGCCTCTTGGGTGCACAGCCTAGCAGTAGCTGAAAGCAGGATACAGGCACATGGCTGTGATTCCTTACAGGACTAGAGTTCATTACAGTGAGTCACTGCAGCCATTAACCTCTTGTTCAACGTCAACCTGTAGGAGCCTCCGTATTCCAAGACAACCCGGCCTGTGCCTCCTTTACACCTCTGTTTTCAAAGAGCCAACATGCAAAGCCCTTGGCTCTGGGCAAATTAGGATTCCTCCACCCCCCCACCCCCTTCTTTGCGTTATCTGCAGAAGGGAAGTGTCAATCCAATCAGAACGTAAACTGACAATGCAGTCAGGCCCTCAGTGTGCAGCAGAGCAGAGAAACGTACTTGGACTGGCCACTGCTGATAAAGGGTTTAGAGCCGGTGCCAAAAGTGATAGAGGCTCAGAGAAAAATACCAGGAGGCTGGAGAACTGGATCCGGCCCAGTTCAAACCCCCTCATGCTGGAGAGTTAAACAAATCCAATAATAATAATTATAGAGAGAGAATAAATGGCCACAGCAAAATCCTATCATGTTCCTGTCAGATTCCCAAAGAACTCAAACGCTGCCAGGAGCAGCAAGAGGGGCCAGCAGCAATCTCCTTGCTGCAGATAGGACAACCCAGCAACACCCACCCTCTGTGCCCCTTGGCAATCTGTTTGGAAAATGCTTGTAGCAAGCTGTGCCAGCACCGAACCCTGCTCTGTGTATCTGTGCAGTCCCTGCGTACTGCCAGCGCTCTACCCAGTTCCGCCTTCTGCATCAGACCTACAGGAACCAGGACGTGCCCAGCAAGAGAAATGATGATTGAAAGGGAATTCAGGATTCGTGCTAGAGAGACAAGGCTGCAATGCAGGTGGCAGGGTGCAACCGGGGGCACTCCTGCACTCACACAGAGACCATGTTTCACCTCAGAGGTGGCTGCATTTCAGTGATGGGTAAAGCAACACGTACATATCTGTAGCCTGTTTGCAAGGTTTTAAAAGTGCTCTGAGATCCCAGGTCAGCCGTTCTCTTTGCCCTGCATTCATCCCACCCAGTTTACAGGAGCTTGTAGTGAGGAAAGTGGCCTCCCTCCGAACCTGACATGGAGGGTCCACTCGCAGTCTTCATGGTGGGCGGAACCAAGCCAGCCCCACCCCTCCATGGTGGGCGGAGCCAAGCCAGCCCCACCCCCTGTGCCGGAAGCAGAGGGGAGAGACAAGTATAAGAAGCAGGTCCTTCCGCTCAGTTGGGCCAGAGTCAGCGAAGGAGGCAGACATCTTTAGCCTGCTGCAGAACTCCAGACCAGACCCCAAGCCATGCAGCACCCTGCCCCCAGAGGGTAGGGAAATGTTGCTGCCGTCCGCCACTTACCCCGAGGAGACAGAGAATCCGCAGGCTATGGCGCCGCACCAATGGACTGGGGGAGGGAGTAGCCCAGGGGAGTCAGACCTTGGTACAAGCCAGCGTGTTTCGGGAGGATCCCCTCCACTGTTAGGGTCTTGGGCTGGGACACAGTGGAGTAGGGTGGGCCCAGGTCCCCCGACCTCCCTGCTACCAACCCCAACCCTGGGGTGGCTGCCTACTCCCCCTAGGCCAAAAGGCCTGTGCCTTGTTTGTGGCTTGCCGCAGCCAGAAGACTGCTAGCCCCTAGGCTGGGATTACTGTCTGCCCATGCCAGGTGGCTCAGGCTAGATCCTGCTAATTCACTTTCGTTTGTTGCCTGATGCAGCCTGTCAGAATGGCCCCCCTCTGAGTCTGACATGGAGGATCCACTACACAGCCCAAGGTTAGAGACAAAGTCCCACTCAGTATCAAAATGCGGTTACCTCCAGGCACATTCTGCTCCAGCCAGCCATTCCTCCCCTGCTGCCAGAACTCCAGGGCCTGCTTACGGCCTCTCACAGAATCCAGAATGAAAACCAGCCGACCAGAAACAATGTAGGGGGGAGCTACTACCAGGAGCAGAGTCATAAGTGGTTGGAGAACTTTGGGGTGTGACTGAGGACAGGTGCTAATCGGGGGGATTGTTAGTAATAAGGGGTCTTATTTGCTGATGGAAGTATTAGTGACATGGAGGGCCAATCAGTGGCGGCTAATCTGGGTCTTGGGTTCCCCTTCTCAAGCCAGCTGCAGATACTGCCAAGTGTTCAATTTGAGAGCTGTTCGCCTCTTTCCCAGAGAAGGAGAAGATCCCGAGGTAGAGAAGGCGAGTGAGTTGTATTGACTATGATAGTAACTGAAAAGCAAAGGCAGTGGCAGCCATGTTGTCACCATCAATACCTAATTGCTGTTCAGAAAGCCTCTGGAAAGCCGGGTGCCCAGTCAATGGGGAGGGAGGGAGGAAACGTTAATATAGCTAAGAATCAATAGAGAGAGCATTCCCAGTGTCAAGTACAATTAACGGAGCTGAACAGCGGGAAACTGCAGAGAATTAGCTTTTGGGCTGATGCTGCTTGAAAGCTACAAGCCGGTAGACTAAGAAGCGAGGGAGAGTTTGCTAGATTCCCGTCTGTTCACAAAGAACAACTGGAGTCAGCACAGCCTGCAAATATTTTCTGAGGTGTCCTTCGTTAAATGGCGACCCAGGGGTCAGACTATCCAAATCTTGGGCCAGATCCAGACACCCAACTCGGACCCCTTTTTGCCACTGGAGCTGCTCCGGATAACCACATTTTAATCCTGAGTATCTCCAGCACATTTTATGTTATTTCCCTAGAGATTCATCCCCTGCAGTCAGGACTCCAGTTCCAGACGCTTGCTGCCTCTCTGTGCAGCCGGGTAGTGTTCTCCAGCCTAAAAGAGTGAAAACCAGTCAATTTGGCAGGAATCCCTGAGTGGCGCAGAGCTAGAATAGAGCTCTTGCCACTCAATGCCCGACCCCTAATAAAGGGGGCATTCCCGGGTGCAGTGGGAGAGAGTGGAGCCAGAATTTGCTGTGCTCCAGCAATCCTCAGCCAGCAGGGTGGCACAAGGGGCCCTAATTATGCCAGGCCATAGCTCAGGCCAAGCACCAGAGGAGCAGAAAGGTGGTTTGGAATCATGGCCTAAGATTATAAACTCTTTGGGGCAGGGACTGTCTCTTACTGTGTTTGTACAGAGCCCGCCACAATGGGGCCTGATCTTTGTCGCATCTTCTTCTTGTAAGAGAGGAGGATGGTCCAGTGGTTAGGGCGCTAGTCTGGCTTTGGTAGACCCAGGCTCGATTCCCTGCTCGGCCACAGACGAATCATTTAACCTCTCTGTGCGTCAGCTGCCAAATGGCGGTGATAGCCCCGTCCTACCTCCTGCACGTGCTGTGAGAATAAATCCATTGTTGACTGTGAGATGCTCAGACGCTGGGGTGATGGGGGCCACTAGCGCTTTCAATAGATGGTACTGGTTATTAGAGCCGGGTGGGGGCAGAGTCACTGGAAAATGCCAGTTTGTCAGAACCAAAACTTTCAATGGGAATGGCCCAGTTTCACTGGGAAGGTTTCTCAGGTCCAGGATGGAATTGCCAGTCAGAGACACCACCCAATAGCCCGGTGGGTAGGATCCTCTGTCTTATTCAGACCAAGGACTTGAACCAGCATCTCACATGAACACCTTAACCACCTGGCTCCTGGATATTCCGGGCTGGTGTTGGAGGTTCTCTCCCTCAGCTTTTTCACCAACACTTTTAAAAGGTTTCTGTTTCATGGGAAAAATTTTTTGAAATCCTGCAAATTTTCCAGGGACGTGAAAAACGTTTCCTGCCCAGCTCTGTTAATTGGATGTCTGCCCTGGCATCCTTTCTGCAGCCCCGTATGGTACCCGCTAGCATAAACGACAAGGGTTTCCAAGGCAGTGTTTCAGTTTGGTCGTGGTGGTGACAGTGTTAACTGGATTCAGAAACAGGCTTTTTGTGCTCACTGTCGATAAAACAGGGCAGCAATTATGTTCCATTCCTCTGTCGGCAGCAGATCTTTAGAAAACAAATACAATAGAAGTTCACTGAGTAACAGTGACACGAAAGTCTAGTCTATCACGTCTCTCCTGCCTGATTCTTCTTAACGCTGATACTTTTTTATCCCCTACAACTGTAGCCCATAGGGCTAGCTTAGCCTTTATTATATCCAGTTGTAATGCAAGGAACCAACAGGCCTGTATCCTGTAAGACATTAGCTTAAGCAAGTTAGCATAAGTATAGTAGGCCTGCAACCATGGATGGATTTAGGGGCAGGCAACACAGGTGACCACCTGGGGTGCCAGACTTGGGGGGTGTCGGGCTCAGGGTGCTATTTTTGTTGTTAGCGACAAAAGGGAAAAGAGAATGTTTGAAGTAAAATGTGTCGGGTATTCCATATGTGGATTCATTTTTCACTAACCTCCTAGAATGTTCTGGACCTTTGTAGAATTCCGTGGAACCTTCCAGACTTCCTGAGAACCACGTTTTCCTTGAACCTCCTAGAATGTTGTCAGCCATGCCCTCGTGGGTATATAAGGGGTGGGATGCCAGCAGCCAGTCAGCGAGAGATAAGAATTAAGTGAGAGCCCAGCTGTGATATTGTGAACCTTCTTTTATTGTGCAATTATGAAAGTGTATGTGTGTTTTAAGACTTGAAGAGTGTAAGTAGCGACTAATAAAGGACATATTTAATTAGATGCCAGAGAGATCTACTGAAGTCCTATCTACGCCATAATATAAAAGAAATACTGTTACATCTTTTGCCATGCTTAACACGTAATGTTTGACTTCCTAAGACTGCAGAACATAGACTTTTGCTCTCCCTAACACTGTCTGTTTTCCCCTGTAGAAAATAAAAGATGCTCCTGAAGAAGCCCACAGGAGTTTAGTATAGGAATGCGAAAAGCTCAATTGCAATCTAGTTTGCAGCAAGGGGAAAATTTGATGGGAAAATATCTGAAACAGCACAACTTAGACCGTTTTTTAGGCAGTAGCAGAAGAAATTGGAAGAGTTTAGCACAAATGATGGCAGTCCTATTCCTAAGGAATTAGCAGATTTACCTGAAGATAAGGAATAGAAGTGAGGAAAGTGATCAGGAATCATCCAGTTTTCCGGGTGGTGTAAAAGAGAGATGATCTTGCTCACATGAAAAGGAGAGAAATGATAAAGAAGAATCAACCTCACATGACAACAGAAACAGCAGTGAGAAAAACTGCATGCTACAGATCGATACATCAGATCCTGCTTTATGGCCGGCGGTCCTAAACTCTGCCGATATTGATCATACCGTTTTGAATGGGCCAGGAAAAATCGAGGATATGGCATTTCCAGTAAATGAACAGAAGCGACATTTCTCTACGTTGCCCTGCAAAAGGGTGCTCAAGGATGGTGAGAAACTGAATCGGCATTGGCTAGTTTACTCAAAATCAACTGACAAAGTGTTCTGGTTTTGCTGCAAAATATTTACAAGAGTGCCAAGTCATTGCATGCACTTTCCGGGTACAATTACTGGCACATATTAGCTAATGCTCTGAAGCAACATGAAAAGTCATCCAGCCATTTTGCAGTCTACTCCAACTGCATGGAGGTCGAGTCCAGACTCACGCTGAATAAACGCACAGATGCAGAAAACCAGTGCGTTATTAATGTAGAAACCCAGCGTTGGAAGAACATGCTCAAGCGTCTGATCTCAATTACCCTCTTCCTTGAAAAGAATAATTTGGCTTTCTGGGGCTCGCGGGATAAGTTGTTCACTGAACATAATGGTAATTTCCTCGGTTTGGTAGAGCTCCTTAGGAAATGCGACTATGTCATGCGTGAGCACTTACGTCAAGTAGTTCATAAAAAAGCTAGGGCCCATTACTGCAGCAAAACAATTCAAAATTAATTGATTGCCCTTATGGCAAGGAATGTGCTTGATAACGTATTGATGTGGCTCGGCAAAGCGAAGAACTACGCCGCAATAATGGCCTGCACTCCTGACATTAGTTACAGTGAAAAGATGTCATTTACAGTAAGATTTCTTGATTACAAGGATGGCTGTATCCAAGTAAAGGAACATTTTATCTGTTTCCAGTCTGTGGATGACTCTACTAGAAAAGGCCTGACAGAACTATTCATGAATGTTACCATGTCCTGATGGAACTGGCGCAATGGAATAAAGCCGAGGCTGGAATCTGAGATGAGGTGCAAAGCCTGGAAAACCAGATCACCAACTTCCAATTTCCAGTCTCAATTATGGTTTGGCATGATATCCTGTAACCTTTCAAGTAGAGTATCACAAATTCAGCTGATGGACATCGTAACCACTACTACTTTGATGAGAAGCTGCCTTGATTTCGTTGTGGCCTAAACAGATTTGAAGGTGCCATCACTGCTGCCAAAGAAATGGAGGAAAACTTAGAAGTTGAGCTTGTCTTCAAGGAAACTCGTATTCATTGGAAGAAGAGACAGGTAACAAGGACAGAGATGAGGTGATGGGAAGCTCGGAAGAAAAATTCAAGAGGGAGGTTTTT
The DNA here is from genome assembly GCF_016161935.1 of Mauremys reevesii. Taxonomy (NCBI): domain Eukaryota; kingdom Metazoa; phylum Chordata; order Testudines; family Geoemydidae; genus Mauremys; species Mauremys reevesii. The sequence continues at coordinate 5,154,032 of NC_052643.1, forward strand.
GCTCAAGTGTCCATCGAAGAAAGGTTTGGACAAATGAAGCACTACAAAAAGACCTGGGTTTTTTTATATGACCTAAGTAAGCATCCAGTGGACAGGAAAACACTCCTGAACAATTGTATTGACCTTTACCGGACACACACACATGGGGAATGTTCGGACAAAAATGATATAAACCTCTATGTCGAATTGGATAACATCCAGCACATTTTGCAACATGGGAAGCACTCTTCACTTCAGATTCTCCACTTCATTCACAATGCAAAGCTGAAAAACACTTTTCATAACGTGTGGATAGCTTAGAGAATTCTACTCACAGTGCCGGTCACAGTCACGAGTGGTGAGCTCAGCTCTTCAAAGCTCAGGCTCTTTAAAACATATCTTGGATCGACGATGGCTGATGGGGGACTGACACCACTTGCAATTTTATCACTTGAAAATACCATTGGCCAGTCTCTGGATCTCTCAGACGCTGTGCTTCAGTTTGCGAGGGCAAAGGCGAAAAAGGCGACCTTTTGAACTAAAGGACAAGGGTTATCATTCTAAGGTGGTCACCTACTGTAACTCTATTTAATAATGGCCCACCCAATGTTGGTGCACTGTACAATTTCTTGATATTAGTATGTTTCAGTTACTCTTAAAATTAAAAAGTTTCTATAGGCTTAGAGGAAGTGCATTTTTTTTTGGTTTATATATGGCATGAATAAATACAGATTTACAGATCCTAGCGTGCAAACTGGTCATCTTATATGACCAGGATAAATCATGCATCGAAATCATAAAATGGGCTACAAATGCAAGAAAGCATAAGGTATTCAAAAGTTTAACGAATAGAGGGAGGGCACCAAAGACACTCCTCACCTGGGGTGCCATTTGGTCCAAGGCCAGCCCTGCTTGCGACCTTTGGCGTAGATAAATGGCCTAACGGTTCCTCTTAGATTTGGGGAACAAGGAATAGCTTGCTCAGTGGCAGGAGTTGAAAACTAACGGTAAACGACAACCGCAGGAACATGGAGGTAATAACTGAAAATCTGCTTAAGCAAGAAGCGATGGGTATGGTAATGAGTTACGTGGCATTGATAGGTATTAATGTGTTACCCTGCTGGAGAAGTGCTCCCCAATATTATATGGGTGAGGAAGTTAGATTTGGGCATGGCAGGCTGAGTATTAGCATGAATAGTCATAATGGTGCTCAGGCCCTATAACAGCGCAAACCACCATGTAGAGAGGCGCTTCTCGATCATTGTTAGCCTGCCACCATTTGACCCTTCTGCTCTGTGTTCATCTACCATCAGTCCTGGTCGTTGAGGAACCTCATTTGGCATGCCAGAGACAGTGCCGGTCCTTTGTCTCTTACCATCAGGTCCTCAAGGAAGGGTGGAAGTATGCAAATCTAAAAGCGTATGCAAAGAACAATACCACAGATATCCCCAATGCTGTATTATTCCTATCTGTTCATGTGGCTTGGAGCTTTCCCGGCTTTATTACTGATCCTAATAAAAATCTCAAAGGCTTTACTTCACCCTCGGTGTGTGTCTTTGCCATACACCCCGAGGGTCCCTCCAAGATATTGAACTGATTGGTTTTAGTTCTGCATAGCCTGATTCAGGGACAAGAACCTTATCACCTTCTGACCAACCGGCAATCAATATGAGTATTATTAACCATTAAAAGGATCGGACAACACAATAAAAGTTTGAGATTCCTCTCACTTAGGCCAGTTTCACACTAGTGTAACGCCATCGATTTCGAGGGCCTGCCTCCTGATTTACACCCTTCTACGTAAGATCAGAATTAGGCCCTAGATATACAGCTTCTTTACAGATCACATTAGGGGAAAGCTGAGCCCTGAGTGAAATATTAGTAGTGACATTTGAAAGCATCACCGTAGCAGAGATTTGTGCTTTGTTGTTGTTTTTTAAAAACAAAAAACAAAAAAAACCCACCACATTTCTCTCCCAGTAGAAAATCAGACCATCCTTGTCTCTCATTTTCACTCCCCAAAAGAGGCCTGTTTTTGTACAAAACCCACCACATTTTTTTTTTAAATTTGAAATTTCATTTGGCTGGAGATCAAATTTGGTGTCAAACCATGTGAACTTGTGACTTTTTCCATTTTCATGAGAAAACACCAGTTGTGGGGGGAGAGGAATGGGCAAAACCAAACAAAATTGCGACACATTTTTGCATATAACCTTCCTGACTATGCACAGCTCTAGTCATGATGGATTCATGCAAAATGATTTTGAATAGGAATATAATCGAGGGACCAAATTTTCTGCTGGTGCAAATTGACAACTTCAATGGACCAGTCCCAATTTACATCAGCAAAGAATTTGTCTCAAGCCCTCTGTAACGGGTTGGGACTCACCCCTGCGGCGCCTCCTCCTGGTTCCTCTGGGAATTAGCTCTGTTCCAGCCAGGAGCGCCCTCTGCAGGCTGGTGATGTCCCGTCCGTCGTTCTGTCCTCTGTTATCATCTCTGGACCCGCATTGCTGCGTGCTCGGCGGCGTCCTCTTCGAGGCCACTGCCCTCCGGCAGTGCCCCTTAGTCCATCTGCGCCCCCTTCCGGGGGTCAGTGCTCAGCAGTCCCACACCTCAGTCACTCTGTTCAACCGTCCTTGAGTCTAATCCCTCTTGTCAGGGATCTGGCGTATCCAGATGGCCGTTCCCTACGGCCAATGGCTGGGTGCACTGCAAGGGGTGAAGGGGGGGACCCAGGCCCGCCCTCTACTCTGGGTCCCGGCCCAGGGACCCTCTGGCGTCTGCCTCGCTGTCCTTCTCTCCCCTTCCACTGTCTGTTCCCCTGGGCCGCTTCCCCTACAGCCCCTTGCACCCGCTAGGCCCTTCCCTTCAGGGGCCTGCAGCCTGGCAGGCTACGGGTTCAAGCTCCTTAGCCTCCCTGAGCCTAGCCAGCACTGCGCTGTCCGTGGTGCTAGTCTCCTCTCTTGGAGACTGACCTTCCCCTGTCGAAGGCCTGAAACAGACTGACTGCTCCTGCTCTGGGCAGCCTTTTTATATGCCTGAGCCTGGCCCTGATTGGCTGGCTCTAAACTGGGCCCTGATTGGCTCACAATAAGCCCCTCTCTGATTGGCTCACTGTCTGCGCAGGCGCCCTGGCCTGCCGCAGCCCACTCTCACAGGGAGTGGGGCAATCCACCCCACTACACCCTCCATTCACTTGCATAGAAAGGCAAAGTCTCCGTGCCTGGGTTGAGATGCTGGACGGTGGCCCATTGAAAAGGGAATTTACCAGTTTTCCTGCTGTAAATATTCCCTGATTCTCTTGCACTTTGTCTCAGCAGCTCATCTTTTCATTGATCATCTCAAGAACCTCCCCTAGGCAGGCTTGGGAAAACCTGCATCTTCTGCAGTATAAATAGCCCTTTCCACAGTAAAATTGAGTCGCGCCTGAATTTCATGTATGAGAATCACAGGGAACAATTCAATCCGTGTTTCTTTTGGTGGCTGGTACTCTTGGGATTTGGACAGATGAACGTCTAATCTGAATCTCAAGTGTCATCTGTTGTTCCTAAAATTATTTCCCCCTGCAGTCTGGGCTAATGTTGCAGGCTCCAGCACAAAAAAGTGTCTCCACAATCTGCAACGGGATAGTTGCTTTTACATCCCAGCCAGAAGAAGAATCCAGCTGGTTTCCAACAGATCTACTTTTTCTGAGATCTTCCCTGTTTTGCCGTGAGAGAGGCAAGAGTATTTTACATCTTATCCCTATGGTGCATCAGTATTTCCAGCATCACCCTAATACAGTGGCTTCAACCTGCAATCCATGAATCCCTGGAGGTCCACAGACTATGTCTAAGGCAGGGGTTGGCAACCTATGGCTCGGGTGCCAAAGGCGGCACGTGACCTGGTTTTCAGTGACACTCACATTGCCCAGGTCCTCTGCATTTTAATTTAATTTTAAATGAAGTGTCTCAAACATTTTAAAAACCTTATTTACTTTACATACAACAATAGTTTAGTTACATATTATAGACTTATAGAAAGAGACCTTCTAAAAATGTAAAAATGTATTACTGGCACATGAAACCTTAAATTAGAGTGAATAAATGAAGACTCAGCACAGCACTTCTGAAAGGTTGCTGACCCCTGGCCTAAGGGGTCTGCGAAAGGTTATTACCAAAGAACAGTGGTTTTCAACCTGGAGTCTGCAGACTCTATCCAAGATTTCCAAAGATGTCCACACCTCCATTTGAATATTTTTAGGGGTCCGCAAATGAAAAAAGTTTGAAAACCACTGCCCTAATCTATTGTTCTGAAGTTGGGGATGATAGAAGAGGTAGGGATGCTGTAAACTGGTGAGATGCCACCAGCTATAGAGAAGATAACTGCCAGCAGAAGACCTTTCCCACCATAATTTTATTTCCACCCCCTCTGTCATCTATGCAGATGTGGCCCATGACCTTTTTCTTAATCTGCAGCAGGGTGACTAAAACAAACTCAAAGTCTCCAAAAGATGGCTTCTTGAGTGCACTTTAAGTTCTCCCTAGACTTCTCGTTTGACCTGAGAATATCAATAATAAACCCTAGCCTGGACTTTTGAGCCTAATTGGAATGCACTCAGAGGATGTGGGGCAAAAGAAGATGGAGCTAGTCAGAAGGAACACCAGGGACCTATTACCCTGGGTAACCCATCCTAGCAATGGCCCATGTTTCATTTCCCACTGTTCTCCCTCTCTGCCTTCCTTTTTCCTTTGCAAGTATTTTGGGTCTGAGCTGCCGAGGGGAGGCGTTGATTTAGGAAGCACCAGCTGCGCACCTCCTTTCCCCATGAACTGAGCAATTAGTAGAGTCGGTTGTCTCCAGCTAATGGCCAGAGACATCACTCAAGGGAAATATGAAATTCCATCCCCATATGCATCATGTTCAGAGAGGTGGCTTCACACAAATGCCCCGCCAAGGCGGGGGCCGAGAAATGGCAGACAATACTCACCTTTAGCTCTCCTCCAGCTTCCCCCAGTGCCTGCAGATTTCACACCTACCCTGCAAATCCACTAATTGGCACTTCCTTGTTAAAAGTAATTTCACGGAGTTAGAAAAGGAACATACGTAATGATAATCCTGGAAGCCTGAAATGCCAAATTAAAGCTGCCGGCTTCTAAAGGAAACTGTGAAATGGAAGGCATTAAGGGAAGGAGGAGAGACAGGAGGGAGCCTGTTACTGATTGCGTGGTCTCTTCTCATGTGTGCATCGCAGCTCGCGCCAGGCACGACAAAGCCAGGTGTCCCCAGGGGTAACAGGATTCAATGCGAGGCTTTTTGTTCCTGGGCCAATTCCCATGGCTGAAGATGAGCCTTCACAGGAAGAAATAAAGGAACATGGGATCTGGAAATCCAGGCTGATGGGGTGGGGAGGAGAGGGATATTTGTTCTCTGAATCACTTAGGAAGGGCAGACATAGGTGTCGGCCTAGTCTGTGCTGGGAGAATTTCACCTTGCAGACAACAGGCATCAGCAGTGGGGTGCACCACGCTCGGCTGCATCCATTGCCAACAACGCCTGTTGTCAGCAAGGTGTAATTTTCCTAGTGTACATGAGACCCGAAGAAGCAACCTAAGTGGCTGACAAGACACGCCGCACAGGCACCCAGCCGGCATGCATTCCGGCTGATGCTGCCGTTCGCACGGCGTCTCAGAATTAATGCATCCCGTCAGGCCCGGCGTCTCCTCGGATAAGACTTTGCCACCTCCTAAGTGGTCTAGGTGTGAGAGCCATGAAACTAAGTGCTCCTGACACCCAGGCTGCAAAAGCGATGATGCTCTTACACCATAAGTGATACACACAATGCTACCCGTGGTTTCCTTAGAAAACCATTTGACATTTAGACTTGATGCTGCACTTAAGGCTGCAACGGAAGACATGCGCCCCATGGATTTTTAAATCTAGCCTTGAATGTTAATCTTCACTTCCACCCTAATCTCAGTCTGTGTCTCTGATCCTGGTTGGACGTTCCTCCTTGTGTTTGTACAGGGCCTGGCACCATGGGGGCCTGGTCCATGGTTGGTGTCCTAGGTTCTACCCCAATATAAATAATCAATCATGATAATAGATAATCTAACACAGAGCGGGCGCTACCACAAACACAAGGATTGTGGTCACTTACTACCTATGTGCAGGTGAGGATGGTCATGTTTTCCGTACCACGGAGGGCCTCAGCAGCTGCCAAGATTTGTTTAGTCTGGAGAAGAGAAGACTGAGGGGACATGAGAACAGTTTTCAAGCACACAAAAGGTTGTTACAAGGAGGAGAAAAAATGTTCTCCTGAACCTCTGAGGCTAGGACAAGAAGCAACGGGATTAAATTGCAGCAGGGGAGGTTTAGGTTGGACGGTAGGAAAATAGTCCTGTCAGGGTGGTGAAGCACTGGACTAAATTGCCTAGGGAGGTTGTGGAATCTCTGTCATTGGAGATTTTTAGACTAACACCTGCCAGGGATGGTCTAGATAATACTTAGTCCTGCCATGAGTGCAGGGGACTGGACTCGATGACCTCTCGAGGTCCCTTCCAGTCCTACGATTGCACTGAGGTAGCTGGACCCACTGGGGAATCACATGATGCCCTATCAGCATCTCTCCCCCCCATCCCTGAAGAGAGGGACGATTCTTACGCATCTCCCAAGCCCTAGCGATGGTGATGAGCAGACACAGCACAAGCCACTGTTGGCCAGCCCACTCCTTCCTGGGAGTCCGATGCTGCCCGTACAGGTCAGACACAGCAGGAGAAGAGCTAATGGTTTGCCATGGGGCTGAGGATTTCAGAAGGGCTCTTGCTTTAGGGGCAAAAAGTCTGAGCTGGTTTCAGAGGCAGCACTTGGATTAATCACTCTGTACACTGGCCACATTCTCACTGGTTTCTCCTCCACTAACATCACTGGTTCTCTCTCAGGTCACAAGTGACATGAGTTTGCTGGTCTCAGTGCAGCGGACATTCCTCACCTCACGCCAACCACCGCATGACTGAACAGCATCTGCTCAGGAGAAAGAACCTGGTATAGCTAATAAGGGCTGAGGCAACAGAGGGTGTTGCAGCTGAGGATAGGGGTGCCCTGATTAGTCTGCAGGGGACCCCAGAAACTGAACAGCAGGGAGGACTTCCAGTCAAGAATCAGAGGCATTAGCAGAGAGACAGGGCGGGGGAAATTTGCTCATCATCTCCCCTCTTCAGCCTCAGGTGAGCTCCCCCTCCACGTCATGAGCACTAAAATCACCCCCCATTAAACAAACAACCTGTCCTGCCTCGACTCTTACTCCTGCATGGACAGCCCGACGGACACCCTGAACCCGGCCCCGGCAGTGCTTACCACGCAGCCTCCAAGCGGAGAGGCTTTTAAGCAAGAACTCCAGCTGCACAGTGCCGTGATAATAGCGGCGGCCGCGTAAGCGCTGCTGTTTGTTTGCTGAAGCAGATAGGTTTTCCCAGACCAGTTGTTCTGACGGAAATCAATTTATATTTAACAGAACCAGGCCATGTTTGCTCAGTGAGAGATCTGAACTGGAGCCCAAGATTCTTAACCTAAAGTAATAAAATACACACTGCTGTTAGGAGCGATCCCTGCTCCCCACCCTCGCACTTCTGCTTTGCTTTCTATTTCTCAGGCGCAGGACGCAGCCAGCAAGCCACACAGGTTTCACCGCCATGCTGCCGGGAGCCCTGCCCATGCATTGCACTGAAATCAACAGGGCATCGCGGCACTGATGGCATGCGGAGTTGCACAGTGGGTGTGTTCCACGGGGCGTGTCTGGAACACAGCTGCAGAAGCCAAGCAGATTAAAAAGCCCCCCTGCCATGCTCAGGGAAACTAACAGTCAGAGATGGGCAGGAACCAGCCTGCTACATCCAAAGCCCCACTTGAAGTTTGGGACATGTAGATATGGATGCAGATCCAAACTTCATTATAATGGTCCAACTGGAACACAGAAATTGCCACTGGTCTCTAGATAATACTTAGTCCTGCCATGAGTGCAGGGGACTGGACTCGATGACCTCTCGAGGTCCCTTCCAGTCCTACGATTGCACTGAGGTAGCTGGACCCACTGGGGAATCACATGATGCCCTATCAGCATCTCTCCCCCCCATCCCTGAAGAGAGGGACGATTCTTACGCATCTCCCAAGCCCTAGCGATGGTGATGAGCAGACACAGCACAAGCCACTGTTGGCCAGCCCACTCCTTCCTGGGAGTCCGATGCTGCCCGTACAGGTCAGACACAGCAGGAGAAGAGCTAATGGTTTGCCATGGGGCTGAGGATTTCAGAAGGGCTCTTGCTTTAGGGGCAAAAAGTCTGAGCTGGTTTCAGAGGCAGCACTTGGATTAATCACTCTGTACACTGGCCACATTCTCACTGGTTTCTCCTCCACTAACATCACTGGTTCTCTCTCAGGTCACAAGTGACATGAGTTTGCTGGTCTCAGGGCAGCGGACATTCCTCACCTCACGCCAACCACCGCATGACTGAACAGCATCTGCTCAGGAGAAAGAACCTGGTATAGCTAATAAGGGCTGAGGCAACAGAGGGTGTTGCAGCTGAGGATAGGGGTGCCCTGATTAGTCTGCAGGGGACCCCAGAAACTGAACAGCAGGGAGGACTTCCAGTCAAGAATCAGAGGCATTAGCAGAGCGACAGGGCGGGGGAAATTTGCTCATCATCTCCCCTCTTCAGCCTCAGGTGAGCTCCCCATCCACGTCATGAGCACTAAAATCACCCCCCATTAAACAAACAACCTGTCCTGCCTTGACTCTTACTCCTGCATGGACAGCCCGACGGACACCCTGAACCCGGCCCCGGCAGTGCTTACCACGCAGCCTCCAAGCGGAGAGGCTTTTAAGCAAGAACTCCAGCTGCACAGTGCCGTGATAATAGCGGCGGCCGCGTAAGCGCTGCTGTTTGTTTGCTGAAGCAGATAGGTTTTCCCAGACCAGTTGTTCTGACGGAAATCAATTTATATTTAACAGAACCAGGCCATGTTTGCTCAGTGAGAGATCTGAACTGGAGCCCAAGATTCTTAACCTAAAGTAATAAAATACACACTGCTGTTAGGAGCGATCCCTGCTCCCCACCCTCGCACTTCTGCTTTGCTTTCTATTTCTCAGGCGCAGGACGCAGCCAGCAAGCCACACAGGTTTCACCGCCATGCTGCCGGGAGCCCTGCCCATGCATTGCACTGAAATCAACAGGGCATCGCGGCACTGATGGCATGCGGAGTTGCACAGTGGGTGTGTTCCATGGGGCGTGTCTGGAACACAGCTGCAGAAGCCAAGCAGATTAAAAAGCCCCCCTGCCATGCTCAGGGAAACTAACGGTCAGAGATGGGCAGGAACCAGCCTGCTACATCCAAAGCCCCGCTTGAAGTTTGGGACATGTAGATATGGATGCAGATCCAAACTTCATTATAATGGTCCAACTGGAACACAGAAATTGCCACACTGGGTCAGACCCAAGGTCCAGCTAGCCTAGCGTCCTGTCTCTGACAGTGGCCGACAGCAGCTGCATCAGAGGAAAGTGCAAGAACCCCCACACCAAGCAGTTATGGTATAACCTACCTTCAGGGAAAGCTTCTTCCTGATCCCCAATAGTGGCTGGTTTATGCCCTGAAGCATGAGGGTTGATGACCCTATTAAAGAGCTGGGCTGTTTCGGATCTGGAATCATGATCTCAAACTCTTTGGATCTAAAGCTGAACTTCCACCAAACTGTGCCCCACAAGAGATTTCTCCCATGCCCCTACCCATTCCAAAGTGCCTAAAAGCTCAACCCGACTGCAGGATGCTTTTCAGGGCATTAGCCAGTCTGAGATGCCTGTGCCTTGGGAAAAGACAGACAGTCACTGGGCTTGGTGTCAAAATACACCAGATCCCTTACCTTAAGAAGTCTAATGAAGGACAGAAGAAGTTGGAATTGTCTCTGGCTATGGGAACAGGCAGCAGGCCGGAGCAGAGTATCCTGTGTTACGTGTGTCTGTGCTATGTTGGTATGAAATCGCTTGGCTGCTCTCCCTCTCGGGACTCTCCTAAAGGCGAGACATGAATCTCAAAAATCTGAAACAATGCCTGTCTTTTAAACCCTGACACGTATCGGCGCTGTATATTTCGTCAGTATTGCTGATTCTTGAGACATTTGAGTGTGAACAGGGCAACCTTCTCCTCGCTCTCCAGCCTTCCCTCCCCTCTCCCACCCCCTAACTCTACCAGCAATGTCCCAGCCCCACGCCTGAGCGAGCATAGATGACAGGAGCTCTGGAAGGTGAGGATCTCTGAAGGGATCCGCCTGATTTGGTATCATCCTCCATTTCCATAGGGCAGAATGGCTTCAATACTGCATTAGAGATGCTGACCTGAGCAGAAATACCAGAGGGGAGTTTGAACCCAGGCCTGAGCTTTGCCCACATTCAGGGCCGTTTGGATCCAGGCTTCCAATTCAAACCCATGGGAGAGGTAACACCTGCTCCATGGAGCATGAATCTGAAACGTCCCAGGGTTGGGTTTGGGGCCCATCTTTAGCACTTCCCTACATCTGCTTGTGTGTAGACATCGATGGCTCTGGAGGAGGCCATTGGCATGGGCTGGGGACTTTTCCCTCTCAACAATAATAATTATTTATTTGCTTTACGCCAATGCTCGAGGCTGCACCCGAGACCAGGGCGCTATTGAGCTAGGTGCTGTACAAACACATAGTAGGAGACAGTCCCTGACCTGAAGCGCTTGTCATCTAAACAGACACAACAGATGAGCGGTAGGAGGGAAAACAGGCACGGAGAGGGGACATGACCTACCCTGGTTCCCACAGAACCCAGAGCTCCTAATCCTAAGGTCAGTGGTCCTACCCAATAGACCGCATTGCTTTCTGCAAGTGCCTTGTTTCTTGCACTCTGACAATCAATACAAGCTGCTCAACGACCGTATCAAATTCCCCCCACACAGGCCTTGTCTATCAGTGACAGAGCCAGTCTGGTAACAGATGTACAAGGCAACAAGAGATCGCCAAGTCTGACAGGCAGCTGGTTGGGTGGGTTTCTTTTTTTCCTTCCCACAACAAATAAACAGAGAAACGAAGTGGTAACATCCATTTGCACAAAGAAAAGCATCTGCACCTAGCCAAGCATCAGAAATTCTTTATCTCTGCACGATAGGCCTATCTGGAGAGGAGATTTTATTTGGAATTCAAACGCAGCCATTACAAGGATTGCATTTTCCGCTAATTGTTTTTCTCCCATTCCCATTTGGGAAGATATATGATGGCTGAAACAGCGGGTCAGGATGGCTGAAAAAACAATGGCAATAAAAATAACATTTAATACACAGAATCTGTGTCCTTATTAAACATGGGATAACAACATAAGAACGGCCGTATTGGGTCAGACCAAAGGTCCATCCAGCCCAGTATCCTGTCTACCAACAGTGGCCAATGCCAGGTGCCCCAGAGAAGTAAGCCTAACAGGTAATGATCAAGTGATCTCTCTCCTGCCATCCAGCTCCACCCTCTGACAAAAAGAGGCTAGGGACACCATTCCTTACCCATCCTGGCTAATAGCCATTAATGGACTTAACCACCATGAATTTATCCAGTTCTCTTTTAAACCCTGTTATAGTATAGTGGGGGATGGTTTCCCCCACTGCCTATTTTCCGGATTTCACATACTGGCTTGTTATCGTAGGGTAGCTCATTAGTGCTGGACTGAACCCATTAATTTTTTTTACGGGTGACTCATGAGAGCTGGTCTGTGCCATTAGTGTAGCCGAGAGCAAAGACCTTGCTCCAAGGACAGTCTATACACAGTGTATATGGTCCAAAGTTACCCCCTTAATGAGAACAACTTCAAACAACAGGAACAAAACATAAACCTTAGCCCAAGTTCAGCCACTCCTAAGATTTCCCCGCAGCACATCCGATGTCCTAGATCCCTCTGCCCCAGCCAGCCTCCACCATCATCTGCCCACTGGGCTAACAAGACCCCACTCATGAGCAGGAGTCAGCCGCAGTAATTACTCAGGGCCTGGCATCTGAGCTTAAGCTGGTTCAACAAAAGAACCCAGTATTCATAAACTGGGCCCCAGAGGCGGCCATCTTATTACAGGTGCTGGACTGTAAATATTGGTTTATTATTGTAGGGTAGCCTAGGAGTACTGGATTGCTCACTGTTTGTGTGCTGAAGATAAAGAGCCTGTGTTTTGAGGAAATACAACTACCTGAATCACATTGTGGCGTTTGTAAACCGATGCCAGAGGTTTTCAGAAGGCAGGTCAAATTTTGGTCCCACCAGCCTGGACGCTGTTCCTTTAAGCAAACTTTCCCAGGGATGCCAAAAAGCCAACCTCGCATGATCCTGTGAGGCGAGAGATTTGCAGCAGGCCTTAATGAATGCGCCGAGTTACTTATCAGCTCGTAACCACCCCGTCGCCCTGTGTATTGTGAAGTGAAAGTATCCACAGTGACCTGGCAAAGGTGGAGTGAGAGCGCTCAGCTCATGCCATATCGGATTAAGAATAAAATCTTGTTACGATAATGCTCTCGGCTGCTTAGAAGTTTCAGATACACTTTGGCTCCAGCATCCCTAAAATTAGCCATATGTTTTCATATTGGATGGAAGTAACTGCCTGGGAGGATTACAACTTTCGCTGCTCCAGTTTACAACACTTCAGGGCCTCTTTCCAAGCCCATCTAGCTCAAAAAGGGGTCAGCGAGCTAAGATGTCGCATTGCAGAGTCCAGCTGCTTGGGGAGGGAATGATTACTTGGATGATTTCTTCTGTTTGCACACCGGTAAGCATTTACAGCAGGCTGGCAGGGGACGGGCCTAGAAAGATTCAGAACAGTGCTTCCCTACTTTCCCAGACAACTCTGCCAGGATTAAGACCCACTTATCTGCAATCCCTTCCACGAATGGTGAATTGAGGCCAGGATTTAGGGGACGGGCTGGGTTAGGCAGGCTGGGACCCAGAGAAAACCCCAAGGTCTGTCTGCATCCAGCAGCCTCAGAATTGATCATGGTTAAGCCCTTGCTACAGAGATAAACCTGAGCTGCAAAAACTTTTGAATCTCGGGGGTTCTCAAACTGCGATCAGGGGGTCGCACGGTGGTTACATGGGGTTGCTAGCTGTTAGCTCCATGGGGCTGACAGCCCCGAGCCCCCATTAAATTTACCCCCCATTTTTAATTTATACGGGGGGGGGTGGTCACACTCAGAGGCTTGCTGTGTGAAAGGAGTCACCAATACAAAAAGCTGGAAAACCACTGCTTCAGATCAAACCCCTTGGGGGACCCAATCTTGGATTTTGGTTTGGCCTCGTCTAGAAATAGGGGCCAGTTGTGGAACTGGACTCCAGGTTCAGATTTTGGATCCAAGGGCTTGGGCTGGGCCTATCGCTAATTTCCGGACAATTCTCTTCTATTTCCCCCAGCCTAAGAGCTCACGTGGACCAGCTAGTGCCAGCCGCCACCTCCACTAATTCTACCTGTGTACATCTAGGACCCTCCACACTGTAGGATCTGAACCCTGAGCTGCTGCAGCTAAGTCCCATGATGGATTATGGCACACGCAGCTGGATGGCAGGTTGGCAGCGGCTACCTGCTGGAGCCCAAAACAGGAGCTCAGCATTAAAAGGTCTGATCCTGATCCCATTCAAGTCAACAGAAGCTGGTCCACTGTCTTCAGTGGGGCTCTCCAGCCGGCACAAGGGGCTGGAAACTAAAAATCTGAGCTACCAGGACCGCTGCATGCACCACTGATTGGGAACAACTGGAGTAGAAGCTGCTTTGCCATTCCAACTGTTGAAGCAGACAAGTGACCCATGGTAATGTACCCTGCCCCTCACTGTACCAGAGGCGGTGACAGATGGATGCATCCTAGCAGAAGGAGACATAGTTCGATTTCTGTTCTCGCTCCTCTGCCTACTCTCCACCCTGCCCTTCCCCCCACCACACCCCTACGTACGACTGGAGAGCTCTATCCTCAGCGTACGCCTCGGCCTGGAAGCTCGGTGCTATGTGGTCACTGCTGAAGTATCTCACCCTAGGCCAGCGGTTCTCAAGCTGGGGTCCGTGGACCCCTGGACTCCACGAGGATACTCCAGGGGGTCCATGAGTCATGTCGGGGGCCACCGGCCCCGCTGATCAACTCCTCCCCCTCCCTCCCTATGCCTCCCGCATGCCGTGGAACAGCTGATCAGTGGAAGAGGCAGAAAGAGGCGAGGAAGAGATGGGGCAGGGGCAGAGCACCCCCGGGGGAAGTTAGAAGCTGCCTTGGGGGCTTCCGTGAAAAATTTTAAATCAAAATGGGGGTCCTCGGATTGCCAAAGTTTGAGAACCGCTGCCCTAGACCAGTGGTATCCAAACTTTTTTATCACGCACCCCAGCAGTAAAAAATATGTTGAGCATGCATCCCCTGCTCCCGGCTGATCTGTCGCAGGGGAGGGAAGGCGGTGCTGCTCCGGCAGTGCTCCTCCTGCCACGCACCCCAAAGAATCCTCTTGCGCACCCCACTTTGGAGACCACGGCCCTAGACAAAATTGCCATTGACCTTGTGTAAACCCTCACCCAGGCTGGATTAACTGCTCTGTAACTACAGGAGTCAGGGACAGATTTGCCCCATGTTCTGGGTGCTTGTTAGCAGGCTCAGAATGAGGCCATTGGAGCAGGGAAGGCGCAGGCAGTTTCTGTGTATCAGGGTCCGGCGTTGGCTCCCATCCCACCCACACCTTGTGGCCTAGAGTCAGTCGGTTGCCTGGGGCAGGTGCTCAGGGTGGATTCTTGGCTCCATGTGATCCCTTGAAGTGAAATTCATCCATCAGCACAAGGATTCTGTATCACATGGGCCCCCCAAAGGAAGGTGGATGCGGTGCCTAGACCCTGTACAGAGGTGCCTTTCGCTCTGCACAAGAGCATGGACGAGACACCAAGAGAAGCAGCTGAATTGGGGATCCCACATCCCTGGCGAGGGCAGGGCGCCAGACGGATTATCTGTAACGTTCACTTCACACTCCATCACCGGAGCATCTCACAGGCGTTAGCCCGTTTGTGCTCACAGCAGCCCTGGGAGGCAAGGAGGAGTTACCCCACTTTACAGACGGGGAATTTAGAAACCGGGCACATCCCCGCTGCAAAACCAAACCAAGCACACCCAAAAAAGCCATTGCCGCATATCTCGGAGCGTGGGTCTACAGACTGGGGCCCACCCTAAGCACGGCTGTGCAGACAGTCCCACTTGGACTGGAGCGCGGGCTCTGAGACCCGCCCGCCCCCAGCTTTCAGAGCCCAAGTAGAACCATCTCCACCGCTATTTCAGATGCTGTAGCCCAGGGGCCCAAGTCTGTAGAACCAGACTCTGAGATTTGCTGCTGCAGGAGGGTTTTTTTGGTAACACAGACATTCCCAAAAAGGCTAAGGGATGTGCCAAAGGTCTCTCAGGAAGTCTGTAGCTAAACTAGGAATCAAACCCCAATCTCCTCACTAGCAGGCCAGTGCACTATTCCCTGGACCACAGGGGTGCTGGAAAAATGTGTGTCGTGGGGGGTGCTGACTGCCATTAAACCAAACTGTAAATCCTGTGTATGATGGAAACCACATCAAGACACCTATGCTGGCCCATCTGGCCACCATGCACCGCTTGCTCCTGGGAACCCCCCAAAGCCAGGAACTACGCAGACCCTGGAGGACAGAGAGAACAAGGATTCTTGTTAAACTTGCTGGCTGGGAGCGGAGCTCTACAACGCTCCTTTCAGCGTGGTTTCCCGCTCAGCTTTAGTACTGGGGGCCTAAGTAGGTGAGAAAAGCATCAGCGCTCCCTCCACTGTCCAAATCCATTAGGTGCTTATTTCATTTCACTTACATCTCACCAAGCTGCGGCAACACATAATCCAAGCTGCCTCAGCACTCTTGTCACTTCGGCTTGACACACTTTTCCTTGTTTAGCTTTCCCTGGCACTGGGGAGCCAACAATGGGACGGGGTTTGAAGAAGGCCGGACTGACGTTTCCTCTTTCAGGACGTCAGCGGATCGAAAGCCAAGCAGTAGAACAGCGGCGTCTGTTGCAGGTTAGCCTCAGACATTCTGGCAGGGGGAGGTTTTTCCTCAAACTGTCCCCGGTAGAACAGGCCAATTAATTCTGCACTAACATCCAGCCCACAAAGAACTCTCTTACTGTGATGGGAAATGGAGAGAAACCCCACAGCAGGATCCCTGTGCCCAGCTACTAAACCCCAGAGGTACAAGAACTTGAACTGGATTTCTGCGTCACTTCTAGTGTAGCGCAAGGAAGGAGGAGGAGAACAGGAAATGAATTACTGTCCCTGCTTAGACTGGATGGGCTACTCCCCAGAGAAAGCGAGAACCTAAACTGAATAGTTGTGTCCACTCTAAATGGTGCAGCCCACAGGAGAAGTAGAACTTCATCTAGATTTCTAGGCCCTACTTTGGATGGAAATTGGACATAGCGCCTGGGAAGAGAAGAACATGGACTGGATTTGTCTGTACACCTGCAATGGATTATGCATGGACAGAAGACAGGAAACTGTTGGCACTTGGACTAGTCACCTAATCAAAGGGAAGGTTTGCGATCTCCTTCCGCTGGTAGCATCTCCAAGCCTACCACTCACTCAGTCTCACGGAGAAAATTCTCCTCCCTCCATCTCTGTCAACCTCAGTGTCTCTCCAGCTTGATAACAGACTTTAGAGCTTTACGGTCTCTATCTCCAGTGCTAGTAATTCCCCTGGAACATGTGTCTTTCAAGGCTCGGGGAAGAATACAAATAGGCCAGAAGGGCCAGAGAGTTATCTTCTCACTCTCCTCTCATCCAATCTGTCTTGCCATCAAGGATGGCTGCTGGGCAGCCCTGTCCACTCCATCTGTCATTCTTGTAGGGACGTGTTATTAAAAATATAGAAAAGTTCAGGACTGCTCATCGCTGGCTCCTAGCTGGTGTCAGCCAGAGACAAGGGATCTTCGCCTTCCCTTTGTCAGATACTTGGAACCAATGCATCAGAGAGTTCCAGGGTATTTGTTCCTTGCTTCCTTTGTCTGAGGTTGAAGGATCCCTGCCTTACTTCCGGATTTAAAAGAGGGAATGTAGAAGTTAAGGATAGGGGTTTTTTCCAAAGGTGCCTCATGGATTTAGTGCCCAAGTCCCGTGGATTTGTCATGGCAGGTGGGTGTCCAATTACTTCACCGCCTTTGAAAACCCCCATCACAAAACGCCTTGTCCTTGACTAGTCGTTCTTCTTTCAAGAGCCAAAAGTGCTGCCGATGCTACGTCTTCCTGTCCCTGCTGCACCCCCTGTGAGGATCCCAGCCAGGGCCAGGTCAGAGCAGGGCCAAACCTGAGGCTGGGAGTCGCAGAGGAGTTCGTAGTCAGGGTCCAAGTCCGGATCAAGGAGAGGTCAAAGCCAGGAATTCAGGAGCAAGGAGCAAGCACAGTCGTGACAGCAACAGGAAATCCACACCGTTGCCTGGGTACTTCCTGGAACACCCTTCCGGTTGATAGAGGTCAAGGGGCCAATCAGGAGCCATGGGGCTGGTGTCGGTCAAACTCTTGAGGTGGAACTGCCCATGGTCTGTGTCCACAGCAGGTCATGGAAAGTGGAGTGAAAGCTGGTTACAGCTGTTGCTGGATGCCAGGCCGGGGGTCTCGCCCCCTGGGGCCATACGGACTCCTTGTGTTGCCTCTCTGCCCACAGCACCAGCCAGATACTCTGGGTGGGGTTTTGAAAGGCCCTTGGCATTGGCCTCATTCAGCTCTGGTAGAAATCAATGGAAGTTTGATCACCAAATATAGAAACTGACTTACGTAACAACCCCCATCCTGTGACATTAGCTGGGTTTGAACCATGGATCTGCAGCACTGCGGCCCAGGCCTCCACCACTTGAGCTAAAGGAATAAATCAACCAATGCCCCTAGGTGGGTATCCTCTAGGTGAAATAGCCACTAAAGGGGAATGAGAGAGACACTTTACCAGGGAGACGAAAGTTTCAATCTACTCCCAGGTACGTCTACACTGCAATCAGAGGGGTGACGGCAGCATGTGACTACAGCAAGTCTAGACAAAGCTCTAGATTCCAAGGCCAGAAGGGACCACCATGATCATCTATTCCAGAGGTGGGGAAAACCATGACCCATGGACTGCAACCGGCCCGCCAGATGGGCCTGCACAAACAGACCTGCATGGGAGCAGCTCAGACCAGCAATAGCCAGGGGATGCTGCAGGAGGTTAGCACTGAGATGCATCGGCAAAGCTGGTGCAGGAAAAGCTTGAAGAAATACTTGCCTGATCTATACAGACTCAAGCCAGTGCTACCAGCCCTTCGCGCTCGTTAAACTCTTCCAAAGATTTCCAGCTAATGAAAGAGGAAGAGCATGCAGGCAAGGGGCCATGCTCTGTGCAGCTGGCTGGTTGCACTGGGTAGCTAGAGTAGATTGAATGGCTGCAGTTCAGGAAATGGGTGAGGGGGGTTGGGACTAGAAGTGGGTACATAGGATATCCCAGATTTATATCATTAAAGCAAATTGCCAGCACTGCTCTGTGTCCTCCTGGGCTTTTCCTGTCCCTAGGACGCTGTCTATTTGTCCCTCCACCTGTCTCTCCGTCATCTGGCCCGGTCTCCTGCTTTTCCACAGTTCACTGCTTAATTACTAGTTAGCAACTGGTTCGTGTTGCTCCCTCCCCCCGGGAATCGCAATCCCGTGCCAGCGCGAAGGTTTGGCAAGTGCAGCGCCATCTGCTCCAGGCCCCCGACTTGGCACCAGAGCGGCCAATTTCTGTGCATGAAATCAGCCTTCACCATCCAAGCATTGTTCAAAGCGTCGGCTCACCAGAAGGCCGGATCAGGGCCAGGGCATAGAGAGCTGGTCCGGAGCTGTTGTTGTTGTTACAGCGCTAGGCTGTATGCATCATGATGTCAGTGCTGACAGGTACCTGCCCCTTTAAGACCTGGCAAACAGCGAGAAGGACTAACCGAACGAGGAATACAGCCCAGGGCTGGGGATAAGCTTGTGGCTAAGGCACCTGACTAGGAGTCAGGAGTTCAGGCCCCTGTTCCTGACTCTGCCACAGATGGGTGTATTACGTCACTTACCCACCTCTGTGGCTAACCCAAACCATCTCTCGCTGAGGCTCAGCTCACTCTGGGCGTGTCTAGGCGGCAATCGGAGGTGCGACTGCAGCATGTGCAGACACCGCCGAGCGAGCGTTGGTCTAGCCAGCATGGATACCAAAGCCAGGGATGCTGCAGCAGCCCGGGCTGCATAAGCACGTCTGGGACCCTGGGTGCTTGGCCGATGAGTCGGGGTTGAAGTCTCTGCTGCCGCGGAATCCCTGTTAGTGGCCCTCACACAGTGCTGCCGGAACAGCTTTTAGAGTGGGGGGGCTGAGCTGCGCCCGCCCTTCCCCCTGTCCGTGCCCCTCACCGCCCCCTAGAGCTGGGGCCGGGAGCAGGGCCGTGGCTTCGGAAGGGGTGGGGGGAAAACATGGACAGGGTAAGGGGGCCGAGGCTGGGGCCACAGCTGGGGGTGGGTGCAGAGCCCCGGCTGCAAGGCTGGCAGCCTGAACCCTAGGCACAGGGCCAGCAGCGGAGCCCCTGGGCGCGGGGCTGGCAGCTGGGACCTCGCATGCAGGCTGAAAGCAGAGTCCCAGGTGCAGAGCCGGCAGCGGAGCCCTCAGGCACGGGGCCGGCAGCTGGGACCCCATGCAAAACCTGGGGGTGCTGCACCCCCCCACACAGCCCTAGTTCGCTGACTTTGCATTCATGTTAGCTAGATTAAAGCTAGCTGGGGTAAGTCCACAGCCCGACTGCAGTATAGATACACCCTAAATGTCTGCAAAGCACTTTGAGATCTTCGAGGGTCAGAGAAAGGCAGGGAATTATTACACAAGGCTCTTTTTGCCACTGCCACTATAACCCACGAGAGCTCAAGTCATCGCTATCCTGAAGTTACAAACCCTCCCTATCTTTAACACCTGCACACCGGGTGGCCTCGATTTTCCTTTGTAATTATATTCAGGTACCAACCAGTAAATACCTCGGGAGGGTCAGAGGCCACTGACATTAATCAGCACCTTTGGTGACCAAGGACCAAGTGGACTTGGAAACTGAACTTCTCTCTAACACCTATAGGGACGGACATTCCTCTGCTGATGGACACTCATATTGCTCCTACCCTGCTGTGCCTTCTCTGGGGATAACAGGAATCCTCAGCACTGTCCACCCAGTTCCCTGCATCAGTGCACAGATCGTTACAAATTTCTCTTTTAAATGGTAGGGCCGTACAAAGCAGTGACATAAATGGCCATAAGACAAGAGAGAACTACGCTCTCCTAGGACCATGACCAGGCAGCAGTCCCTGCAATAGCGTGCAACCATACAATCCAAGGAGCCAGGTTGGCAGGCCCAATTCCCAATCTTTTGGTTCTGCTGACCCCTAGTGGTTTAGGGCCTTTAAACACACACAATTCAGGTTCTCTCCTTCGCAGTCTCACTCACTGCTAGTAACTGCAGAATCAATCCCTGCTCTGTTCTAGAGAGTTGGGAAGTTGGGGACCCTCCCCTATAAACAGCAGATCCAGGGACTGCACTGCCTATAAGCTGCGACCCACAATATAGTATTTTTCAGCCTAGATGCTCCCTGTTCAAATGACTGGCTTGGAAATGAAATACGTTCTGCACCTAGTGTCCCAAGTCAGGTTGGAGGCCAGCTTCTCAGAAGCCTCCAGGAGACGGGGAAGAAAGGGTAGTTTGCCCACTGACATAGACAGGAAACTAAAGAGACGACAGTGTGTGTGTCAGATACTGATCGGTAGGGATGGCTTGTTCCATTCACCCTCCCATCACCTCCCAGGAATAATGTACACTGCAAAAGAATAGCCACACCTGGGATGATGCCACAAGACTTACGAGAATCCTCAATATCCAGTGGGCTATTCAACGGGAGTGTAGATTTTGACAGGCAAAGGCCCTAGATACTAGGGTGATTGGCGCGGTAGCCAGACAGACAGACACTGAGGTGGACATCCAGAAGGAGAGTTTTCATTCCCTAAGAACCACCACAGCACAAGCTCAGTTAATGACTGACATAGGGTCAGGCAATGTTGCCTAGTGGCTTGAACAGTGAACTAGCACTCAGGAGACCTGGGTTCTGTTCCTGGCTCTGCTAGTGGCCTTCCTGGGTGAGCTGGGACAAAACTCTGTGCCTCAGTTTCCCCATCTGTAAAAACGGGGATAACGCTCCTGAGCGCCTTTATAAAATGCTTTGAGACCTAAGCACAGAAAGCGCTGCAGGAGAGTGCTTAATTAGTGAATACAAGAACTAATGAGCATTTAACTCCTGAAAACCAGAGACGTCAGAGCACCATTAGCCAGTAGGATGACAACGAGGCTTTGAAGTTCATCCGCAGCGTCTGCCAAGCAAATTCATTTTAAAAAAATTCGGGGGGGGGGGATCATTTTCAGAGGGCGACGGTCACCAAACAGTCTGCAACGGTTGGCTCAACTCTGTTCCCTCCACAGCTTGGCTAGCTGCCTTTGTTCCTGACTGACAGCGCCTTTGCTGGCCCAGTGCTCAGCCTGCCACCAACTCTGCCCCTGCACAGTGACCCTGCCCCGTACCGTGCCTGCTAGCCCAGTTCTAGGACTCCCAGCTCTTCCTAGGCACTGCTACTGCAGTCCGGGAGCTCTCTCACACAACGCTTCCAGGGGCCCTTGCTCTGGAGAACAGCACCTCCACCTATTCCAATCCTGGGGCCCCCCCACAGTTATGCTCCGGACCTGCAGTACCGTCTCCCAGGCTCCCCCCAGCCGAGAAGAATTGTCAAGTATCAGAGGGGGAGCCGTGTTAGTCTGGATCTGTAAAAAAAGTCCTGTGGCACCTTATAGGCTAACAGACATATTGGAGCATGAGCTTTCGTGGGTGAATACCCACTTCGTCGGATGCGTGTCGTGGAAATTTCCAGAGGCAGGTATAAATATGCAGGCAAGAATCAGGCCAGAGCTAACGAGGTTAGTTCAATCAGGGAGGATGAGGCCCTCTTCTAGCAGTTGAGGTGTGACCACCAAGGAAGGAGAAACTGCTTTTGTAGTTGGCTAGCCAGTCACAGTCTTTGTTTAATCCTGGGCCACGCGGACCGTTATCACCCCCGGCTCAGACAGGAAGCACCCACCTCATTTCCTTTGCAAGGTAAGCCAGGATCCGCATCTACATCTGTGGAGGTGATGCCCGTCCTCCAAGGGCTTTCGCTTTTAAAGCGTTTGACCACAGGCCTCCAACGAGCCCGGCACCCCCATTTCCGTTCTTGGAAGATGCATAAAAGGACAAGCGCCGAGAAATACAGCATTTTAAGGGTTGTAAAAGGGGCAGCCACCTGTCTGCTTATGGCGCAATAAAGTGCTGCTGTAACGTGGATTTATGGCCAATAAAATCGCAAAGCACAGATCGGCGATGTCTTCAGTAGTTTATAAACACATAAAACCGCAACATTCCCTTCCACACATCAGCGCTTCCTTTAGTGGAAAATGAATGTGCCGACTGGAGGAACGGTCTGAAAATTCAATCGCTCTTCCCAGGTCCTACGACAAGCACTAGGGAGCTCGGCCTTCTCGCCATCCCGGAGGTAGGGCTGCTGGGAAGAGAAGAGGAGTGACCTGTGCTCGTCTGGGAGAGACTCTCGGTAGAGAGTCCTAGGTGCGCTGGGAGAAGATGACGAACTGCTGGCATGGATTACCTGGGATAAGCAGCTAAAATGAAGCCCCGCATCCTACTGGATTTAGAAAATCCTAAAAGGGCCCTGGAATGAACTTTGGATGCAACCTCTGGCTAAAGAGCCTCAACTAGATTCCCCTAAGCCACATAAGTCTGTCTTTATACGGACCTATAAGGTCAAACCATCCAGCTACTGGAGTCAGTGTCCAAATTCCCACTGGCTGAACTGGGTGCAGAATTCATCCCAGTCCCTTTCTGAACAACCGAGCAGCACATTGTTTGACAGGAACATCAGCGACCCTGGGGACAAGGGAACAAAAACGCAGCCCTTGGGAAGACCACGAGGAAGTGGAGTAGAATCTAGGGGCCAGATCCTGGGTAGTGTAAATCTGCATCGCTCCACTGTAGTTGGTGGAGCGACATTGATTTACACCAGCTAAGAATCTGGCCCTAGCGGAATCGCAGGAGAGGAGAACCACATCTAGAGCCGTTGGCGCAGCGGGAAGGCCCCTCGCTGGTGTGGCAAGCCCTTCGGACCTCCTCACAACTAGCGTTTGCCAGAATATTCAGTCTCTGGGCTGTGTGCAGACTTCACTTCATTTCTGTCATGCAGTCGGCCAGCTAAATCATGTGGCATTTTTTCTGCTCCTTGACTGGACGACCATTTTAAACAGGAGAGTAACACATGACGTGCTTTCCCGGGGGGGCTTCCAGATTCACATTAGCAGCTGAGGGGTCACTGGGGATTCATGGCTGTTTTCTCCAGTTCCCAGCAGCCATCTAAATACTTGTGGAGAATGAATGATACTGCCCCAGGAATCATCATGCCCCAAAACTCAGTGTAACAACACCCCTGGGTGAGTTATCTGCAGGCATTAAAGCTGGGACCTCAGGACCAAAAAGCATGCACCACTACTGCCCAAACTAAGACCAGGTCCATTAGCTCAGAGGCAGTAGGAGACTTAAAAATGTCCATCCATAGCTTCTTAGTTATGTTACTGCCATAGGCCCAGGCCTCAGAAGTATTTAGGTGCCGATGTAACCCACACACCTGGGTGCGATGTTCTGTCCCATCTAGTGGCACCGAGATCATTTAGAGAGAGATTAATGAGTCTGCTACAGCCTTAGCTAAGGGCCATGTGGCTTTTAGCTCATGCAGTAGAAGCTCATACATTAAGCTCCAGAGATCCCAGGTTCGATCTCACCCGCCGATGCCCAGGATCTGGTGCTGTTACACCTATCTCTCAGGTGTCACTCAGGCCTGGTCTCAACTACATAGTCAAGTGGATGTTGGCCTAATGAAGTCAGTGTCCAAACTCCAGCCGTGCTCCCGCTGATGTATCTGTATACATAACTCCACCTCCACGACAGGCCCGGGGCTTATGTCGGTGTAGTTAGGGCAACGCGGTGCCTGCGTTGACACCGCATTACTTACATCGGCTCTTGGCGATCTTGTCAATTTCCCAGCTGGCATAGGTGCTGGAACTAGGGGTGCTGTCACACCCCCGGGCTTGAAGTGGCTTCCATCATAGCCAGGGTTTACACTTTGGTTCAGTGGCCCTCAGCACCCCCACTATACAAATTGTCCCAGCGCCCCTGCCAGCCAGGCTGCTGCCTGGAGGCTCTCAGCCCCCCAAACTGCCCCTCTTCAGTCAGTGGAAGCGCACCTGGTGAGGACACGCACCACCGGCAGGAGGAGGGTAACGTGGATATCAGCCACCACAGTAATTCCTGCAGTGGCTGTAAGTTGACCTAACAGGTCAAGTTAGGGCTGTAGTGGAGACGTGCCCTCAGCCGCATGCTGCAGGCAGAGTCCATAGAAATATAAAGGTGCAGCTACTTGTAGGTCTCCAGAAAATCCAGCCCTCCCGTCACACCTTTCAGCTGAACTCCAATGTCTTTAACTGGATCAGAATAATGGAGAAAAATCAAGTAACAGCAGAACAACCATGTTCATGGATTTTAAGGCCAGCAGGGAGCAGTAGACCATCTAATCTGACCTCCTGAATAGCCCAGGCCACAGAATTTCACCCAGTGACTCCTGTATTGAGCCCAAAAACTTGTGTTTGTGTAGCACTCGTAGGGAATATCAGGGTTAATTTACCCATGCCCTGTTCCTTTAAGGGTTGGAACACAGCTGAAGAGGAAAAAAAAACAAACAGTGGGAGCAAGGTGTGGTGCCCGTGGCGTATGGGGTTTATGGCAGCTGCAATTGCGGGGGGAAGGAGAGCCTTTGGGGGGCATATTAAGTTTAATAAACTTCAGTTTTAAAACCATCCCTGGCCTGGGAGTACAACATGTGTCTGAAGCACATCTCCCACATTCGCCCAGGGAATTTGCTTGCAAGTTGCATCCAGCCCCACTTCACTCTTAGGTTCGATCCCCCATCAACTCCAACAGCGTCAGCTCTTACAGGTGCCCTGACCCCCTCAAAGTCAAGGTGGTTCTTCAAGCTGCATACCCCACACACCCTGGCTTTGGAACCCAGCAGCGACGGGGCATCGAACGGAGGGTTTCTGGGGTCGAGGTACCTAAGGGAGGGAGCTTTGAAAGGGCCAGTCTGCATCTCAGATCCGGGTGATATGGCCTGATCTTTGAAAGCTCCCATTGACTTCAGCTGGAGCGGCGGGTGCCCAGCACTTCTGAAAAGCTGGGCCTCCCTGTTACTCCCTTATGCCTCCGGTCAGTGACCGGCTTTGCACAAGAGCTGCATGCACTAGCTGGAACCGGCCTGGTCTTGTTCCCCCTTGTGGATCTTGAGCCAGATCTGATGACCGGGTGGCAGCGATTGGCGCGTTTTCCAAGGAAGCCTGGGCTGGGATCGAACATCTGTAACTGAACTCAAGCAAAATGGGGCAGCTCTAAGCTCTAAGCTAAGCTTCACTCTGAGGCTTTGGGTGTGTTCAGATCAGATATTCCAAAGGCGGGGAAAGCCCTCAGGAGACAACTGTCACCGTGTTTTCTATATGGCCCTGGAGGGGGGGGGGGGGGAGAGGGATTTCCCTGATGCAGCCCCTGTAAAGTGCTAATCGTTGAGAACGACAGAATACTGGTGCCATCTAGTGGCCATTTGTTTAATTGCAGGCTGCACTAAAGGGAAAAACAAAAAAAAACTTTTAGGCTGTGGCTACACTTACTTCCTCCACTTGATCTTTTCTTTAAGTAGCAGCAAAGGGTTTCGTTCAGCCGGGACTAGCATTGTCTGGGCTCTTTTGTAACTCGAGCTCTTCCAGCTCTGACCAACTGCTACATTTGTCATTATTTCTACGTAAAAAGAACAGGAGTATGTGTGGCAGCTTAGAGACTAAAATTTATTTGAGCATCAGATGTCGTGGGCTACAGTCCACTTCATGGGATGCATAGAATGGAACATATAGTAAGAACCCTGGGCCAGGAGCAGAGCCCTGGGCATGGGGCCAGCCCCTGGGACCTCGCATGCAGGCTGAAAGCAGAGTCCCAGGTGCCGGGCCAGCAGCGGAGCCCCCGGGCGCGGGGCCGTTCTTATGTGCTGAATTCAAAGTGCTGCTCACGTTGCGAGGCCGCTGGACCCACGTTGTGTGGCACTAGGGGACTGGAAACAGCGGACCCGGCTATTTTGATAAAGCTAGACTCAAAATGGGACTTTGAGGCACCCAGTTATTCTCTCCCCTCCCCCCCATATTACATAGTCTGGGGTGAGTCCAGGGTTAGTGTTGCTTTGAGTTAGGCACCCGAGGCTCCTTGGAATTCGACAGAAATCCCAGCTTTAACCTTCAGCACATCCTGTCATGCCAGGGAATTCTGAATATCCTCGTGGAGCAGATGCTCCATGAGTCCTCCCTCATCTAAGGCTTTTCCTATTCTTCCCACTACCATCATATTGTATCGGGTTCCACCCTCTTCCATCTTCTTATAGCCCTTCTCTCTCTCTTTTTTCCTTCTGCCCATCTTAGCCAACCAGGGCAAACGTAACCTCGCAGCACTTTGCTGTAACCAGTTGGACAGAGAGAGCGATTCCTGAGCAGCCTGATCGTAGTAAAATTGTGTCTTTCCACAGCCTGGCCAGAGGGAAGTAAGAAGAGTATGGCCAAGCGTTTTCCAGGCCAAGCTCAGAGGAGAGGCTACTTTGATCATGAGTGCTGGTCTCCCAGCAGCTGACCTGCAGGCATCAGAGAACGAGGACACAGCCTCTCTTTTAAGAAACAGGATGAGTCTTTTACAAAAGTTTCTGAAAACTACTCCCAGGCCCCTCCTGCTGAAACCAGATCCAAATGGTCACACTGCACGGATCATCTTGCAGGATCCGGATGAAAAGTGACTCCCCCACCCCTCAATACAAGGGCATTTAAAGCAATAGAACAAGGGATCTTCCTCATTTAAAAGTTCTAAGAAGGTGGGGAAGTGAGGGAATTTGTTACAGTGAAGACCTCCTTGCGGTTTGAGCTTTACATGGTTTTGAGTGGTTGTATCCCCCCGCCCCACACACACACACACTTCGTCTTTACCTTTTATGAGTTTAATAAATGTTTAAAGACCATCCCAGCTGGGGACGAACAACAAAGCAAAGATAAGCCCCTGACAAACGAACCCCAGTTCCAAAAGGTTGCAGAAGCTGTGTCAGCAAGAAGAGTGGGGTTACAGACAGAGCAGCTTAGAACCCCTCAACAATCCTCGCAACCCAGGGGATGCTTCACCACCCAGACTCTGTCTCCAACTCTTACAATAGGCTCATGGCTCTTGCAATATCCGGTGTTTTCTTAAAGCCCCAGCTTCCAGGGTCAACAACATGGGGGGGGGGGGGAATGTTTTGAAAATGCCACATTTCAACAGTTTTGCAATGAAAAAAAAAGTTCCAATTTTTCACTTCAAAACAACTTTTCATTTCAAAATTTATACTTCAAAAATTAAGAGTCCAAATAAAAACAAAGCCATTTTGATTGACCCAAAACAAATCAGAATATTCTCTCCCCCTACCACTTTTTGTCCCAGTTTGCAAGAAAAACAATTTCAAAATCTTGAAAGTTTGTGCAGGCTGGAAAACCCATTTTCCAATCAGCTCTGCCTCTGACACACATGCTGGGGAGGTGCCTGTCCCATTGAGATAGGGCGAGATCTTCCCCATTAATCCTTTTCTCTATACCCAGAGAAAGTTGGGGTAGCCTGGCTGTTTCCAGGAAGGGCTCTGCATGCCTAGTGGGCATTTAAACACTCTGGAGCAGTGGTTCTCAACCAGGGATCCAGGGCCCCCTGGAGGGCCACGAGTAGGTTTCAGGGGGTCCACCAAGCATGGCCAGCTTTTCCAGGACATCATCTTTGCCAGCTAATGCTCAGACCCTCCAAAGGGAATTAAGTCAAGCAGAGGGGTCTCCCATCCTGTAGCTGAATGGATAGAAGGTGTGGTAGATACGCTGGAGGGTAGGGATAGGATACAGAGGGACCCAGACAAAGTAGAGGATTGGGCCAAAAGAAATCTGATGAGGTTCAACAAGGACAAGTGCAGAGTCCTGCACTTACGACAGAAGAATCCCATGCACTGCTACAGAATGGGGACCGAATGGCTAAGCAGCAGTTCTGCAGAAAAGGACCTAGAGGTTACAGTGGACGAGAAGCTGGATATGAGTCAACAGGGTGCCCTTGTTGTCAAGAAGGCTAGCGGCATTTTGGGCTGTATAAGTTGGGGCATTGCCAGCAGATTGAGGGACATGATCAGTCCCCTCGATTCGAGATTGGTGAGGCCTCATTTGGAGTACTGTGTCCAGTTTCAGGCCCCACGCTATGGGAAGGATGTGGAAAAATTGGAAAAAAAGAGTCCAACGGAGGGCAACAAAAATTATTAGGGGGCTGGAGCACATGACTTATGAGGAGAGGCTGAGGGAACTGGGATTGTTTAGTCTGCAGAAAAGAAGAATGAGGGGGGATTTGATAGCTGCTTTCAACTACCTGAAAGGGGGTTCCAAAGAGGATGGATCTAGACTGTTCTCAGTGGTACCAGATGACAGAACAAGGAGTAATGGTCTCAAGTTGCAGTGGGGAAGGTTTAGGTTGGATATTAGGAAAAACTTTCACTAGGAGGGTGATGAAGTACTGGAATGGATTCCCTAGGGAGGTGGTGGAATCTCCTTCCTTAGAGGTTTTTAAGGTCAGGCTTGACAAAGCCCTGGCTGGGATGATTTAGTTGGGGATTGATCCTGCTTTGAGCAGGGGGTTGGACTAGATACCTCCTGAGGTCCCTTCCAACCCTGATATTCTATGAATTCACCCCATCAGTGCCACACCAGTGCACATGGGTGTCAGATCGAGATCCTCAAGGTAAAGTCTTCTCCTCCCTAAGCTAGCAGCCTCCTAAGCTGATAGTTGCTCACACCACAGAAGAGCCTCAGTATTGCGTCACTGAGCCTGTAAGGTCCTTCTGATCTCTTGCTGTAGCCACAGAGGAAAAAAAATCCCAATGAACTTTTAATTGGTGCCCTCCCCAGTCAGTTGCACTGCAACGGAGCCCTCAGTGGGTCGGTCTTGGGGTCTGATCCAATAGGAAATTCCTGTGCAAGGTGACCAAATGCCGCCAATAGGCTGGAAGAGTCTGACCCAGGGACTGCTCTGAAACCAGTGAAACTCATAAGAACGGCCATATTGGGTCAGACTAATGGTCCATCGAGCCCAGAATCCTGACTTCTGACCGGGCCAATGCCAGCTGCTTCAGAGGAAATGAACAGCAGAGGCAATCAAGTGATCCATCCCAGCTTCTGACAGAGGCTAGGGTCCCTCCGAGCATGGTGTTGCATCCCTGACCATCCTGGCTAATTGCCATTGATGGACCTATTCTCCGTGAACTTATCTAGTTCTGTTTTGAACCCTTTTATCGTTTTGCCCTTCAAAACATCCCCTGGCAATGAGTTCCACAGCTTGACTGTGCGTTGTGTGAAGACATTTCCTTTTGTGTGTTTTAAACCGGCTGCCTATTAATTTCATCGGGTGGCCTCTAGTTCTTGTGTTATGTGAAGGCGTAAACTACATTTCCTTATTCACTTTCTTGACACCAGTCAAGATTGTATAGACCTCTATCACATCCCCCCTTTAGTCGGCTCTTTTCCCAGACTGAAAAGCCCCAGTCTTTTTAATCTCTCTTCACATGGAAGCTGTTCCAGACGCTTCATCCATTTTTATTGCCTTCTCTGCACTTTGTCCAATTCCAAAATATCCTTTTAGAGAAGGGATGACCAGATCTGCACGCAGTATTCCAGGAGCGGGTGTGCCATGGGTTTATATAGAGGCATAGGAGGACTGAAGGAGCCACCTCCCGGCTCCAACGCCCACTCACTACCAAGCTAGTTTGGCTCCAGAACAACTGCCTCAAGGTCACTCTGGCTTTACCCCACTGTCAATCCTTGATCACGTGACGCTTATTACTCAGCATGAGGCAGGAAGCAGTGCCAAGAGACTGCTTACATCCTGTGTGGAGACTAGATGAAGCATGGAGGCAGACATGAGGTGGGAGGGGGAGTTATAACCCACAGCAGCCAGTGGGGAGCTTGCTGCTAAAGGTATTGGAGACCCTTCTGGCAGTCGTTGCAGGAGGGTTTATGGTGCAGTGAATTCGGTTTTATTAGTTAATAAATTGCTCCAGATTGTATTTATTGACCCTTCCTGCTCATAAAGACGTCGCCAGCGAAGTGGAGGCAGCACACAATTGATTTGCTGAATGATGAATGGCATGGCACATTGTATTTGGGGAGACAGACAAGGGCATGGAGGAGTGAAGGGCTATAACGGAGTCTGGTGGAGGAGACAGAAGATTCTGCCCAGGTCTAAAGGAATTCATCTCCAAAGCAGCGATTAATAGCTGGATTATAGTGCGTGATCCAGCACCTATCAGTGTCAATGGGAAGACGTCTTTTGACTTTATTGAGGGCATGATTCCACATCCATTGCCTCTTCATGCTAAGGGCCAAGTGCCTCTCCAGATCTGGCCCACAGCCTCTCCCACGATCATCACTGGACAGGCAGTTCTTGAGCATAGAAGCAGCACGACCCACTGCAGATCTGGATTCTATTCCTGCCTCGATCCCTGACCTGCTCTGCCCCGGACCTGGGACAAGGTACTTCACCTCAGGTTGGGCTTCTACTTGCTACCGTAACAACAACAGCAAGGGCTGATGCAAATGTAACATTATTTAAACTTCCAGTGTGAATAAACAACCCTGTAATCCATGTCATGATATAGGGAATCACAGTTCATTTTAAACAGGAGATGTTTATTACAGCTAACAAACCAGCTTCCACACAACTTGAGACCCAGCTTTATCTCCCTTGTTTACCAAGATCCACACCCTCCCTAGAACTCTATATAGCATACAAACATCCAGTGATTGAATAATACACTACAAATAAACCTATCATTACAGTTAGAGCTAGCTGGAAATTTTCTAGTAGAACAGAACTGGAAGGACATAGCTAGTGGAGTCCTGCAGAGGTCAGTCCTGAGTCCAGTACTATTCAATATTTTCAGCAACAAGTTGGATGATGGAGCAGAAAGTATGATGATTAAATTTGTGGATGACACCCAACTGGGAGGGGGATGCAAGCACTTTGGAGCATAGGATTAGAATTCAAAATGATCTTGATAAATTGGAGAGAGAGTCTGAAATCAGCAAGATGAAATTCAATAAAGACAAATGCAAAGTACTACACCTAGGAAGAAAAAATTAAATATACCAATAGAAAATGGGGAATAACTGGCTAGGGACTAGTACTACAGAAAAGAATCTAGGGGTTACAGTGGATCACAAATTGAATATGAGCCAACAATGTGATGCAGTTGTGAAAAAGGTTAATATTCTGAGGTGTATTAACAGGAGTGTTGGATGTAAGACATGGGTGGGAATTGTTCCACTCTGCTTGGCACTGGTGAGGTCTCAGCCAGAGTACTGCGTCCCGTTTGGGGTGCCACACTTAAAGAAAGAAACTGGAGAATGTACAGAAGAGAGCAACAAAAAAGATAATGGTTTTAGAAACCCTGACCTCTGAGGAAAGGTTAAGAAAACTGGATGTGGTTAGTCTTCAGAACACAGAGCGGGGAGATCTGATTTAAAAAAAAAAGTCTTTAGCTTTGTTAAAAGCGGTTAAAAAAAAAATGGTCATCAGCTGTTCTCCACATCCACTGAAGGTAGGACAAGATTAATGGGCTTAATCTGCAGCAAGGGAGATTTATGTCAGAAAGTTTTTCCTAATGTCTAACTTGAAGGGTAGTTAAGCTCTTGGACAGGTTTCCAAGGGAGGTTGTGGAATCCCTGTCACTGGAGGTTTAAGAACAAGTTAGACAAAAAACACTAGTCAGGGCTGGTCTAGGTATCGCTGACCGCGCTCAGTGCAGGGGGCTGGATTAGGTGCAACTCTTAAGGTCCCTCCCAGCCCTATATTTCGATGAGCCTAGGATTTGGAGGGGGGGGGAATGTCTATTTTGCCAAAATTCCAATGGAAACCAGGCAGAGTTCGGACAGAATCCTGCCCGCTAGGCACATTTCAAAATATCAGGGGCGGCTCCAGACCCCAGCACGCCAAGCGCGTGCTTGGGGCGGCATGCCACGGGGGGGGGGCGCTCTGCCAGTCACCGGGAGGGCGGCAGGCAGGCGTGCCTGCGGAGGGTCCACTGGTCCCCCAGCTCCGGTGGTCAACCATGCCACGGGACCAACGGACCCTCCGCAGGTACACCTGTGGGAAGTCCACCAGAGCTGCCTGCCGCCCTCCCGGCAACTGGCAGAGCACCCCCCGCCTGCTTGGGGCGGCGAAATTTCTAGAGCCGCTCCTGCAAAATATGCAGGCCCGGCGGGTTTCTGGCAGTTTCCTGCCAGCTTGCCCACACAGCTCCTCGGTAGCCCTCGTGGTGGGCGGCTGGAGAGCCAACAGCCTGGGAACAGCGGCTCCCAGGGTCACGGCTTCTTGGCAGCCAAGGTTCCTAGGGCTTCCCCAGTCCCTGGCTCCATGGCAGTCCACCAGGCAGGATGCCAAGGAGCCTGGGAGCTCCGTGTCTGACTGCGGAACAGCCCCCTGGGCAAGTCCTGGCTCCAAGGCTCTTTGGAAGATTTCCTGCTGGCCTCCAGTGGGACTGGGGCTCCCCGGGAAAGTCGGGCAGCTGGTCCCCACCTCGCTGCTACAAAAAAAGTTGTTCTGCTAGGGAATAATTTTTTCCCCCCAAGTCTCGCAGTACTTGCCAGATGGAAACACCCACTCAGCTCACGTGCCACTCAGTGATATCTTCCCTACTCTGACATGGTTGCATGCATGCAACTAGCTTCGAAATGGAGAATTAAGCTCCCAGCATGTAGAACCTAAGCCTCAGTTTCCATTACTACTACAGGGAAAACTTCATTTTGTGACCAGTAACAAACCTTTACACCGGTGTTACAGCTGCTAGCAGAGATATGGCCAAACGCTTCAGGTCTGATCTCGATTGTCTGGTGGGAAATTCCTTCCTGAGCCCACCTCTCAACCCCATCATCCAGGTACATTGGGGGGGAGGTGGGTTTCAGGATATTCTGTAGCATCAGGTACTGGATACTGCCAGAGGCAAAATATTAGACTAGATGAACCAATTATATGGTCCATTCCACCCCCTACATGCCCCAAGAAATTTTAGAAACAGGAAAACACCCAAATAGCCTCAAACACCTGCTTTTTATAGACTGAGGCTAGTCTGATTTTCCTGCATTTTCACCAAGTCCCACACTTCAGAAAGAAGCTTATGGACCTGGTTCCCCACTGAAACCGATGGAGTTATATCAGTGTCAAGTGAGGTAACATTGCAATATAGCTCATCCTGGGTCTCTTGACCTTATTTATACCCTTTGCTTTCATTGTCTTCTTTAGTCACTGACTCTGGTTACATTTACCATGAAAGAACATTTTTCTGCCCATCACAGGGCGTTATTGTATGTGCTGTCGTAGCCTCTGGAGGCCCAAATGGAGATCAAAGCCCCCTTGTGCTAGATGATGTACAGACACGTTGTAAGAGACAGCCCCTTTCATGAAACTAGGGAGGTGGTGGAATCTCCATCCTTAAAAACCTCTAAGGTCAGGCTTGACAAAGCCCTGGCTGGGATGATTTAATTGGGGATTGGTCCTGCTTTGAGCAGGGGGGGGGGGTTGGACTAGATACCTCCTGAGGTCCCTTCCAACCCTGAGATTCTATGATTCTCTTAATGATTCTTCTTTAAATTGTTTATCTCCATTTTACAGATGGGGAATGGAGGCCAAGAGAGAAGTGACTTGCCCTGGGTCACCCAGCTGATCAGTAGCAGAGTGGAGACTTGAACCCGGGTCTCCCAATCCAGTGCTGTGACTGCACCAAAAGGTAACTCCCCTCTCTCCAGTTTTGAAAGGTCACAGGAATATAAGGGGGCAGCTGTTTTCTCCTGAAGCTCTTGGCCAAGGAAAACAAACTTGATTTTTCTGCTGCAGATGATGTTTTGATTCTCTAGAAAGATGAAATAAAAAATGAAATAAAATGAATGGGATATTTAACAGAGGAAATGCAGCTTAGCAAATTGATGAGGCACAGCCAGGCAGGCAAAAATCAAAGAGGATCTGTGTGACAGATAAAAGGAGAGATGGTATCGCTCAGGAGATTCGGGAAGACATTCATACAATGTCCTTGAGGAGAACAGGGTGGGAGGGACAGGGGACTCCACCCAAGGTCTCGGGTGTCTCAATAGTCCACTGTCTCCACAGCAATATTCCCCATGTCAACAGCAAGGCTAGGGGCTACACCAAATATTAAGATGCTCGCCCACTTGAAGACAAGAGGTGGTGTTGGCTTTCCTTACACCCAGTTGGCATCACTGATAGTCAAACGAGCAGCATTGGGAATCTCTGTGCCAAAACAGAGAGATCATAATGCAAATTATTCAGGCCCCATCACGGATCTTCTCTTTGTAAGTCTGCTTTGCTTGCACGCCTTCCTCTCCCCGCCTATGCCTGAGAGGTCAAGGCACAAGAGGAGAGGTTTCTCCTGGAAGAGATGAAACTAAATCATCTTGGGGGCACTTGAGAGGCGAGTAAGATTCATAGCATGTATGTTCTTATCCAGAAGGATCTCCATGGAGCTGATTCCGTGGGTTGATGTCATGAAAGCCATGCTGAAGAAGGAGCAAAAGATGCATAAGGAGCAAGGGCATTGTGTCCGGCTGCTCCAGTGAGGAAAAAAAGAGGAAGAGCGGATATAGCCCCGGGACGGCCAAGGTGGAGGGCAAGATTCTCATCCCCACACTGGCCCCCGTACATGAGTTGCAGAGGCCTTGGCTCCAGTCAAGGGAGAATTCCCTTGAGGAAGATAAATTGTTGTGTTGAAAATTTGTTAGCTCGCAGTTACAACATTAAACTGGCCCATGTGGTCTGGGGTTTCACATCAAATCATCGCTGATGACTCCCATTGTAACACAACTGCCATGGGGGCGGGGGGTGTCTTTTAAACCTTTTAGTGAAGACACAGAGAGGAAAGAGCTGCAGTCTTTGAAATGTAAAGTCAGGCTTTCATTTTAACGCTATTCCTCCTTCCCTTTAGCTAGAGAGGCTTTTTCCCTAAGGAACCAACCAACCCCACCTCCTGCCCCGTTTGACAGTCTTTTGGTTTATATTAAAGACAGGAAGAAGTAGTAGTGAGAGTTGAGATGGTCTGGAGCTGCTGCTACTGCTAAAGTCTCATCCTGTTGCCTCAAAGATAAAACACACACACACACCCATCCCAGAGCCAGAACAGAGACTGTCCAGCTTCCAT
Source organism: Mauremys reevesii (assembly GCF_016161935.1). Taxonomy (NCBI): domain Eukaryota; kingdom Metazoa; phylum Chordata; order Testudines; family Geoemydidae; genus Mauremys; species Mauremys reevesii. The sequence continues at coordinate 5,189,471 of NC_052643.1, forward strand.
CTCTGATGTGGACTCTTCCTTGCAACAAGGGTCCTGTGCATGGTCCAATCAACCCCTCCAACACCTGACAAACTCATACCAGTTTCAGTGTATTGCTTTTAGCTGCCTCACTAATCATGGGTTCACACCTGTGTTGCAAGAGATGCACTCCTGGCCAGCTAAGCGAGACTGAAGACAGAAGACAAAAGGAAAGACAGAAAAATAAATGAGGTGGCGGAGGAAAAGGACATGAGGGACCCATGTCTCACATTCCAGGTGCTGTTCCAGATTTAGCTGAAGCGAGTGGAGGTGGCGAGGTCACAAGTTCCCTCTCCCTGGATGCCTCCTGATCAGGATGAAGGCCCAATGGTGACATGATGGACCCAGAAATGATAGGGGTGGCAGCCATAATGGTGAAGCTCTCTTTGTCCACCCATCCCGCTCCCCTATTTAGTGACCCCCAGATAAACAGTGGCCAACAAGGGGTGGCAACCTCATCCCATTAACATTCACAGTGAGTTCGCCCTCCCATTTCTAGAATCTCTTGGCTTGTCGTCATGCCAACCTGCAACTCTTCTAGGAGCCTTGCAGGCCTCGGAGCACAGTTCTTTTAAGCTAAACAATCCAGTTTTTCCCAGTCTATTGGCCTTCAACTTTTGCTGACTTTTATAAATAATTTCATGTAACAGGCTAAGTTGGACTTTTGTTACCTTGGACAACTAAGAGTCCTGCACAACAGGCTGTCTTCTGGGGGTCCCCAGGCAAACCCTTTATAGGGACGGAGCTCAGAGGTGAGGAGTGGGCAGGGTCTCAGTGCCTCAATTAATAGGCAACACTTCTGCCTGTAGGCAGCTGGGGACAGGCAACGGTAACTTAGGCAGGCTCCAGGGCGAGGCAACAGAACTTTGATTCCAGTCCTGATGGGCTTCAAAGACTCACAGATCTGAGCGTCAGGAGCAGAAGGGAATGTCTTATGGTCCTCCTGCAGCCTGGCTCCTTGGTGCCACTCTGGTGGTACATATGGGACCAGAAAGCAGCCAGATCAGGCCAAGTGAGACTCCCCAGGGTATGAGCGTGCCAGTGCCCAATAGATTCAGTTCCTAGGCCGGTGCCCCTCATCCACCCCTCCCAAAGGGGATGGGGAAGTGCAGCTCTTTCCCAGGGCAGGCTGGGTCCCTGCTTCATCTGAGATCAGAGGCAAGGTCCGGCTGTTGGAGGAGCGGACTCCTCACTCCTCTCTCACACAGTGGTAAGGGCCAGTGGAGAGGGCATCAGATGAGCAGCCAAAGACCAGATCTATGACCATGTGGGTTGCACTGTTACACTCCAAAATAGCACGATGTGAGGTTCTAGGAGATTCACACCTATTAGGCACATAAAACTTGGGGTGGGAAATAAGGAAAGGCCAGGGAAAGACCAGATAGACAGTGAGCAAACAAAACAAAACCCACAAAAAGCAAAGACCCCACACAGCCCTGGCTCCTCCCCTCCACCCTGTACTGGGTGGCTCAGGGTTTTGGTCTCCCTCAACCCATTGAAGGCTGCCCAGGCTGTGGTAGCGGCAAGTGTTTTCCTGAAGGTTTCAATCCAATCTTAGCTAATAGAAAAGTGCAATCTTAGCTCTGAAAGAGTTTCAGGAGGTGTCAGAGTCCAGTTCTCAAAGGAAAAAGTTCCCAGCATAGATCAGGTTTCTCTTTGGCATGACTGTGGTGAAACATAAGGTGAGTAACAAGCCTTTGTAAAAATCCCTGGGTAGCCACTCTTCATGCACTGGCATTAAGCCTGTTTCTCTTCTCCAGGCAAAGTAGGCTTTTCATTTCCACTCTCTCAACCAACTGAGCACTGATCATTCCCCAAAAACAGCAGATGTTCCCTTTGGGCTGATAAGAATGAAGCACAGGCCGAGACGTAGACGACTCCATGCATGAAACCAAGGACGGCCGTGGCTCCAAACCCCACTGGCAACAAGAGAAGCATGGGAGTATCCACTAGCAATCTGCTTCAAGGAACCTAGAATCAAAGAAACCCAATGTGCCGACCTCCTCCCATCACAGGGCTCTTCTGGCATCAGGATCTGTGGTGGTTCTGCTTCCTTTACTACCAGCTCTGTGCACTGGATTCATCTCCTCAAAAATCATCTCACTTCAGTAAAACGGAGTATTCTCAGGACCCCAGTCTGAGCTTCTAAACCCATGCGCTGGTCTCTTTCAGGTGACTTAATCACAGTCTACAACAGAACCTCAGAATTATGAGCACCTGAGTTACGAACTGACCTGTCAGCTACACCCCTCATTGTGTATTTCCAGTTCCAAATCAGGCAGCAGCAGAGACAAAGAAAGCAGATATAGTACAGTGCTGTGTTAAACAAACTACTAAAAAAGGGGAAAGTGTTAAAAAAAGGGATTTGACAAGATAAGGAAACTGTGTTTGTTTAAATTAAGATCATTAAAAGCAGCATTTTTCTTCTGCATAGTAAAGTTTCAAAGCTGGATTAAGTCAATGTTCAGTTGCAAACTTTTGAAAGAACCATCATAATATTTTGTTCAGATTTACAAACAACCTCCATTCCCAAGGTGTTTGTAACCCTGAGGTTCTACTGTATATGTACCTGCGGTGTGGGGGGTGTGAACATTTAATAATGGCCTTGACAAAACTATAGCAAGATCCAATAGCTGGAAGTAGAAGGTCGATAATTTCAGACTGGAAATAAGGCACACATTTTTAACAGTGATGGTAAATTCTGCCAATGGATCAATTAACCAAGGGCTGTGGTAGATTCTTTATCTCAGGCAATTTTTTCTAAAAGATATGCCCTAGTTCAAACCAGACTTAACTCGGGGAAGTGATGTGGAGCAGGTTCTCCAAGAGGTCAGACTAGACAATCACAGCGGTCACTTCTGGCCTTTATATAGTCTATGAACCTAGGTGCTTGGGTTCCAGGTCCGTAGGAGCAGAAGTTAGAGATCTGGAGTGGGCCTTTAGAACCTTCTCCCTCAGGAACAAAGATTTAGCAGCCTACTTCCCTCTTAGTTTCTGAAAGCTTCTTGTGTTGGCTCTGAAACTAAGCCAAGTATGCCCTTGTCTGAGGCATCTTGGAGACTGGGTATGCTGCTCCAAATCGACAGATATGTTGCTCTGACCTTGTACAAAATACTGGAAGCCCAGTTTCTTGTCTGAATCAGCCAGTTCCATCAGCCCAGATTCTCAGCTCCACTGTAGCTGCTTTGTGCCAATCTACCATCACTAAGGGTACGTCTATGCTACCCGCCGGATCGGCGGGTCATGTTCGATGTATCAGGGATCGATGTATCACATCTCATCTGGATGCACTAAATCGATGTGCTAATCGACACCTGTACTCCACCTCGGCAGGAGGAGTAAGCTGTGTCGACGGGGGAGCCGTGCCAGTTGACTCGCTGCCGTGAGGATGGCCAGGTAAGTCAAACTAAGATACTTACGCAACTTCAGCTACACTATTTGTGTAGCTGAAGTCAAAGTATCTTAGTTCGAACACTGCCCCCACAGCTAGTATAGCCCAGGCCTAAGCAGCCATACATCTGGAAGTTCTGGATAGCGATGGATTCTCCCTACCTAGGGAAATCCTCCAGAGGTGTTCGGTCTCCATAGAAGCATCTACATCCCTATCCCAATACCTCTACCCAGGTAGGGATGGGGCTGGAGCTGACAAAAAGAAGCAGTGCCAGGGAATTCCCTATGATTTCTGGCTGCCAAGAGAGCCTTTGCGAGCCATCAGTAGTGATGTAAAGTAGAGCAACTTTGAGATTTACTCGGGGGACTGGTTTGGTGGCTGGGCAACCCCAAGCAAACTATTTGTCCCTAAACTCCAGCTCAGGTTCAGCCTAACGGCCAGGCCCATTGAATTCAATGGGATTACATAGGGTGTAAATCAATGCAGGATTAGGCCCCCATGATCTGAATTTAGGAAGGACAGACTATTGGCAAAACTTTGACACAATATCTTTGTCCCATCAAAGGGCACATCTGTTTCAGCCTTGCAGAAGTTTGTTCACCTGAGGTCATTGTTTTTAAACGTGCACGTGAAATATCGAGATAGCTAATGCTACAGCCATCGAAGTCAATGGGAGCTTTGCCATGGACTCCAAATGGGTTCCTCCCCATCATCGTGTTTCTTCCTTGTCATGGTGAGGGCTGGCTAGTAGAGGTTATACCTGGACTGGCATATGTTTTTCCAACAATTTGCGTGGCAAGTGCATATCACTAAACTTAGGAAGGAAAAAAAAAATATCAAATGCACAAGTACAAAACAGAGGAATAACCTGGTTAGACAGTAATACTACAGCAGTGGTTCCCAAACTTTAACAACCTGTGAACCCCTTTCACTAAAACGTCAAGTCTCACGAACCCCCTCCTAAAAACAAATATTTCCAGGGATTTTCTCCTTTACCTAAGTATAAATTATAAAAAGCAGTGATCTTGGAAATATAAAATTTGTTTTTATGACATGCTTATTACACATTATTAATCATTACAGTATTACTGTATGAAAAACAGCAACACTCTTCCAAGATCTCACTTTCGTAGCTTGTATAACAGGCTTATTCAAAGTGATAAGACAAGGCTCCTAGGTTTCATCAAGGAGTATCAGATGTGAAACAGCAGGAAGGTATTTAAGAAGCCAACTCAAAGAGTTCCTCCTACACAAGCATTCAGGTCTTGAACAAGTTTAAAGATTTGTTGTAACGTGCATTGTTTGCCTGGACTGCTCTTCATAATAATTTTAAAAACAATACTAGCTGCCAATTTTAAAACAGCAACAAATATCCACCTCCCTTTCCATTTCTTATGAGTCTTGAAGTTTAAATCTCCCCAGGGTGATAAATATGCTTGCTTTGATCTGCTTAGCTCTTGGAAGTCCAGGGGCCCCGGGCTGCTGGCCCCATCCTGCCCGGGGTCGCTAGGGACATCTGTTTGCCATTAGGGAATTCTTCCCCACCCTGAGAAGCCCCTGTAACATTTGGTGAACCCCAGTTTGGAAACTACTGTACTACAGAAAGGGATTTGAGGATTATTAGTGGATCACAAATTGTTGACTCAAATTTAATGTGATGCTATTGTGAAAAATTAAAGAAAAATATTTTTATCAATTTCAAAACCTAATGATGATTGAGATGCAGATTAGCTTGGAGGAAGCAGTGGTAGGGGAATATCATAGAATCATAGACTTTAAGGTCAGAAGGGACCATTATGATCTAGTCTGACTTCCTGCACAACGCAGGCCACAGAATCTCACCCACCCACTCCTGTATCAAACTCCTCATTTATGTCTGACCTATTGAAGTCCTCAAATCATGGTTTAAAGACTTCAAGGTGCAGAGAATCCACCAGCAAGTGACCCATGCCCCACGCTTCAGAGGAAGGCGAAAAATCACACTGGCTTGTATGTGCTATTCGTCTATGAAGTTTGGCTACGTATGTGTTACTGAAACATGTGAGGTTGAAAACACCCACAAGCAGCCTTTCAGGTACAACAGTAAAAAGGCCAAACAATGTTAATGGCTCACTGAGGAAATGCACATGAGCACAAGGATTACCCCAGAACTGTGTACAATAGAAACCTCTCAGAGATGGCTCTGCACAATGGGAACTGTTTGACCCAGGTCACAGCAAAAGAGCTTTCCAGCAAGGGGGAAAAATATATATGGGGGGAGAGAGGACATGACATCATGGGAGGACCTCACTCTCCCTATAACACCACACCTGGAAACACCAGAGGAACAAAGACTGAACAGGGGGAAGTGATGGTCCCAGGCTAGAGGGATTTCTAGCCTGTGTATGAAAACCTGGGAAACCCAAGCTGCAAAGCAAAGGCAGCCTGTGCCTTAAGAATCTGCCAGCCTGTTTATCACTCAGGGTGAGAATTTGCTATTTCATATCCTACCTATCTAGTATGTTAGTAAATAAACTAAACCGCAAACTGAGCCGAAGTAATCTGCCTTGACCTGTTTGCTATCACTTATAATCACCTAATCTAACCTTTTGTAGTTAATAAATTTATTGTATGTTTTAATCCAAACCAGTGAGCATGTCTGGGGAAAATCTCAGCTTGGTTACCACAAGTGTCCACGGTCATCTTCACAGTGAGGGAGACGCGGACCAGGTGTTAAACCCATATACTGGCCAAATTTGACCAAGGCAGGACGGTACTGCTCTGGGGTCCTAGGCTGGTGGTTAGAGCCAGCATGTAACTGCAGCTGGGTGTCCCCCTACCTGTGTGAATGCTGGTGAAAGTGCAGGCTGGGAGGGCTTTGCAGCTTGTCGCAGCAGCACAGTATGAGAAGGAGCCCAGGCTGGCAGATCAGAGAGCTTAGTGGTACCCCCAGTTCCAGGTGGCACCCCGGGGGAGCACACCACAGTCACATTCTACAGTCAAGGTTGTAGTTGCACAGTCACAGGGAACAGAGCAGGGCTCCAGTAATGCAACTTCTCTCCATAGGTCTCACAACATGCAAGCGTCGCTAACCAACAGAGACAGAGAAGGCAGAGTGCTGCAGCAAAAGACGATTAGCAAAGGTCCCGAAGCCTCTCAGAGCAGTTTGAAAAGCCTGCCCAGCATCCACAGCTCACAGAGAAGCAGGAAGTCAGAGTTTTTATCTTGTGCTATTTGGGATTGTGAGTTTTTTGTGGCAGGGACTTGATTTATCTGGGTTCTCTAAAGTACAAATACAATGCATATTTACAGAGCTAGATACAGTATTTTTACCAGCATTGTAGTTCACAGAACATGGATAACCTACTTCTCTGCCCTTAGGAATGCACAGCATAAATAGGACAAACCCACAAACATTCCCCAGAGACAATACAATCTTCCCCCATCCCTCTCCTTCCTCTATCCCCCATGTCCACACCTTATTTTTCTCCACACAATGTTCACATTTGTATCCACATTGGTAAGATAATTAGGGGAATCCAGTTTCATGCTTCAGCTGATTTTCTGCTGGGATCAGGAAGGATTTCCCCCCCCTCCCAATTCACAACTGGCTGAATGAACTATCTGGGTTTTTTCCCCCCTCTTTCCTCTGAAGCATCAGATCCTAGTCACAGCAGAAGAGCTCTTTCCTTTCAAGTGGGAATGGTGAGCAAAATGCAAATCCTGGTTTATATTTGTGTAATGAGATCCCATAACCTTCGTAATATGTAACTTTAGCCAACAAAAAACAACAACAACATTGTTTGATTAATCCCTTTTCCAGCTCGTAATTCTTCCGCTCTGCTCTGCACTGATTAGGCCTCAACTGGAGTGTTGGGTCCAGTTCTGGGCACCACATTTCAGGAAAGATGTGGACAAATTGGAGAAAGTCCAGAAGAGCAGCAAAAATGATCAAAGGTCTAGAAAACATGACCTATGAGGGAAGATTGAAAAAATTGTGTTTGTTTAGTTTGGAGAAGAGAAGACGGTAACAGTTTCGAGTACATAAAATGTTGTTACAAGGAGGAGGGAGAAAAATTCTTTTTAACCTCTGAGGCTAGGACAAGAAGCTGTGGGCTTAAATTGCAGCAAGGGTGGGTAAGCTGGATATTAGGAAAAAGCTTTCTAACTGTTAGGGCTGTGAAGCACTGGAATAAATTGCCCAGAAAGAATGTGGAATCACCATCACTGGAGATTTTTTAAGAGCAGGTTACAAACACACCTATGAGGGATGGTCTAGATAGTACTTATTCCATCAGTGCTAGCCCAGAAACGGTGTTCACATAGAACTGGAAGAGACCTTGAGAGGTCATCTAGTCCAGTCCTCTACACTCATAGGAGGACTGGACTAGATGACCTCTCAAGGTCTCTTCCAGTTCTATGTGAACACCGTTTCTGGGCTAGCACTGATGGAATAAGGGGAAAATGTAGAACCATCACCTATGCTTGGGTCTGGAGCCAGACCCAAAGCTGATCGAAGTCAATGGGAGTCTTTCCACTGACTTCAGCGTGCTTGGGCCCAGGCCCTTGGAGCTTAGCTATCATGCTGATATATTTGACCTAGGTAGATAGTTCATGCCGGAAATGCAAATCCCAGGAGGGAAGAGAACCTGAAACAGCTTTCAGTACTCATTTTGGAATGAAGTTTCGGTGCCGCCGCTGAGAAGAAACTGAAGATGACCTTGTGCCTACCTGGAATAGTTTCTGCCTACAGCCTCCTCCACATCTCCTTACATTCCCACATGTTGAGCAGGTCAGTCACTGAAAACCCCAGCTACCTCCAGAAGGCCTGAGTTCCTGCTTCCCTTACTGCAGCATGTTAGATAACAGCCAGAGGGCTCTCTTTTTATTATTTATCTTGGATATTTAGGGCTTTCCTCCCTCGGCCTGATAAGACTCATTTAATGCTGCAGTCCACAAAGGGCTCTTTGCAAAGAAGGTCACCCTGTGTAAAGCTGGCTTTGAAGATGCTTTGACATCTTTTATCATGTGTCTCCTCAGTTACAGAAAACTTCACTGTGACCAAGCTACTACAGTAATGGGTCTGTCCAGTAATGAGACTGGGTCACATGCATAGCTTGAGGGGGAGAAGTGAGAAGGCGAGGAAGGGCATTATACATCTTTGGATGTCTAGCGGCGTTCCATATATTGATGTATATTTAAGCTTCAATTGTCCTAACCAAGAAAATGCTAGAGGAGAAATGCAAGAGGAATGCACCCGAGTAACCACAAAGTAAGGGAAATTACTTAACGTGTGCAGTGATTGCCCCATGCGGTAAACAGAAAGGAATTCTCATGAAAGTCATGGTTTATTGCAGACAGGGCAGACGACACACAAATGGGTCAGATCTTCAGCTGGTGCAAATCTGGAGTTCAATGGAGCTTCACTGATTTACTCAACTGTAGGACAGACCCTCAACTGGTGTCAGAGATAAGAAACAGTCTCATATTGTTGTAAACTTAAGAATCCCCATCAGCTAAATGCCGATGTGTTTTTATAATGCTCAGATCATTTCTGTAACACTTGCTCAAGCTTAGTAGACCCACTAATATCAGGAGCTACTTGCATTAGTGTTACTCATCATGAGGGTTAGAACATTAGGCCTGTTATGTCTCTCTTCTTATTCCATAACTTTTAGTATTCCAGTAGTGCCTAGTCTGTATCATGGCCCAATTGTACAAGCGGGGTGGGGGACGTCAGATACATTTCCTGCCCCAAAGAGAGTATATAATCTGAAGGCCCCTCAATCCTGCAAACTCTTCTGCACCTGTTTAAAAAGTTAAGTCCATGATCTGTCCCACTTGTGACTACAGGGAAGTCGCATCTTACGCAGGGGTTAGGTTCTGAAGTCAGCGTGTAAGGGGAAAATTGCGTATAGTCAAATGCTCATTGAGTGGAATGGCAGGCGGAATCACCCACACTACAGGTACAGTATTTAAATTATTTTTCTCTTTTTTTGTTTTGCCGAGTGCATATACTTAAAATCACGCAAGTTAAATGCGCCTATGATGCAACTCCACTGTATCAACACAATGAAGTGCGTGCAATAGAATTGCAGAACCAGGCTAGCTACCATTTATTTGACAAACAACTACATGTAGAATTGTTTTCCTTGATATGAACCCTACTTAAGGCTTCTCAGCAAGAACACAAATGGTTAAATCAGCTTCTTTCCTTAGATTTCTGCAACATAACCACAGACTAGAGGCAGGCAAGTAATTTGCAACAGTTGATTTATTCAACACATTTTTACTTTTCTGTTCATAAATTGTCCATGAAAAGACTGATTTTCTCAAGTCCATTTATCATTCAAAATTACCGGTCATCAAGTCTGTGTGGCTAACCCTTGGGTCTGAAGCTTGGTCAGAGTCAGTTTGCCGCAAGCATTTGATATTAAAAATTAAAGCTGTTCTGTCTGGACACACAGGACCACATTCCCAGCTGATGTAAATTGTGACGCTCCATTGACTGTACTAGTCACATGCCATGTTTCCATTCCTTGATGGGATGGGTGTAATTTTTATAATCCCGTTTCCGGTGCAGGTTCCTATTATTAGGAGTTTTAAATTTGCTTCTCCAGAAATTTTCAAATTTGGCTTAAAATTCACTAGTGCAGCCAGCCAGTAAACTCTTTTTCTAGAATAACCATGGGCAGGGACGGCTCTAGGAATTTCGCTGCCCCAAGCACGGCGGCAGGCCGCGGGGGGCACGCTGGCGGTCGCCGGTCCCGCAGCTCCGGTGGACCTCCTGCAGACGTGCCTGCGGAGGGTCCGCTGGTCCTGCGGCTCCGGTGGAGCAGCCGCAGGCATGACTGCAGAAGGTCCACCGGAGCCGCCTGCCGCCCTCCCGGCAAAATGCCGCCCCAAGCGTGCGCTTGGCGTGCTGGGGTCTGGAGCCAGCCCTGCCCATGGGCGTGCATGTATTATAAGCAAATTGAGTCAAAAGAATATAATGGACTTTTCTTTAGAGTGCTTGCTAATTTCCACTATAGATTCTTTAGAAATTCACAGCATTTTCTATAGCTAGTGACCTAAGGCCTATTGGTCATATACTTGAAAGACTTGCTCCATCCAAAAGCTAGAGATCCATTCTGTGCCAAGTTAATCAAGGATTCCTGGCAAATGCTCAGGCTCATCTTCGACACTGAAATTGGGGGTGGGGGGAGAAAACACACCTCTCCCTTTCCATTTAATGGACCATTCTGGCATCCATCAGCCTGACACTTCAGAAATCTGCACATCTGTAGCACTGGTGACATTTATTTTAGACAGACCATTTGATGGAAGAAAAAAAAGAAATGCAGTTTTGGATTGACCAAACTATTCACAATTTCTGGTTGAGTTACAGTCTTGAAGCTATTTAATATCATCAGGAGGCCAAATGTGTTTCAAACTTTTTCATTTCAAAATGATGATTTCTCAATTTAGCTAGATTTTTTTTTTTTTGGGTGGTGGTGGTGTATTGCAATTTTGTGTTTTGGCAAGAAAAACTTTAAAAGAAAAATTATTTTTTTCCTTCAGTTCACCCACTTACCAAAAAAAAAAAAAACCACACCCCGCACCATTTATTCACTCAGCTCTAGTCCAGTGAACACAGTCTTCAAAGTTTTCAGCCCCCCACCCCCACCCTCACCCAATGGCAAACATGACTTCCTACCCATGGAACTCGGATGCCTAGGGCTAGCCTACAGGTCACCTTCAGGCCGGACAGCCTCAACTCATTATTTTAGATATGGGATAGTTTACAAAAAGGTTGAGTACAAATGTGACACTTCCATGCTAACCATTACGTGTTCCCTAATAAGTGAAGTCACACCACACTGAAAACCTTTTCATTCAAACAAATAATGTTGTGATTGGGGACGATTCTTCATCACCCAAGAAAAGGAGCGTAAAGAAATCCCCCATTCATGAAACCAAAATGCGTATTACCCAAGTCTTAGAGGACAGAGCAACGCTCCCAGTAGGTGTTGTGTAGCTGCTCATTCTCCTATCAGGAGACCTGGGGTTTATTCCCTATTCTGCCACCAATTTAGTCTATGGACCTAAGCCAGACAGACGCTTAACTGCTCTGGGTCCAGGTTTCCGCCCCCATCAGTTCCAGGGAGCTAATAATTCTTTCCTGCTCTACAAGAGCGTCTAGTTAATGTTTACAACACATCTTAGACACTCCGCTGAAAGGTGGGACAGGAGAGCAGTGTATTATTATTTTCCAAGAATGCCCATGTTTTGAGGAATTAAACTAGGCCACTCAGATTATAAAATAAGTGGTAGTCACATGGCACTTCCCCTCTTGCCTCCCCTCCTTCCCCCAGAGCAAAACACACACATCCACAAAATGCAATTCCACATCCTCCTGGACTGGAGGCCACTGGAGCCAATGCAAGATTTCTGAAGCAAGCTGTCACTTTTATCAATCGGCCTCTTTTCAGTCCATCTGGAACTCTCCAGTTTCTTTAAGTCCTGTTTTAACATGTTCTGCCACTCAAGCATCTAGGCATGCCGGCTCACAAATGGCTGTTTGTTCAATGGGCAGCATGCTAATTAGACATCAGGACTTCCCAGAGGCTTTTGTGGTCCAATAAAACAGAGGGGAGGAAAGAAAAAAAAATTATATATATATATATATATACACACACACACACACACACAGCCAATATCATGATCTTTGTACACAGTCTAGTCTCAGCCAGCTTAACTGCCCTATTCTAGCTTCTCTCTGTGCCTACTTATTTAAGTATAAACCTCAAACGCTAGTTCAAACAGGCCTTAACGCCAACCAATTTTAGGTCCCTTTGCTCTTTTAGGTCTGGAAATACCATCAGGGTTCTGAGCTGCTATTGATGGTCAAAGCAGCCAGTGGGAAGATACCAACATTTGCTTCCCAAGTAGATAGACCAGCCCCTATCAGCAGCTAAGAGATCCAAAAGGCAAGAATTTGGGGGCTAGATTTTGGGGTACCCCAAATTGCAGTACAATCATGTGTAAGGATATTCAGTCTGCTCATCCTGATCTCTACTTTTACAGGACACAAGAAGTGAGACAGACACAGATGTCCATGGCTTGATTCTCCATTCGCTTGCACCGAGAGAGATCATCTATGCCTGAGTAGAGTAGGTTCAAAATGTGGCCATTCTGGGTCCAGATGCAAGACACCATTTAACTTCAAAGATCTGCTGGATTTATATTAGCGGAGGCTCTGGCTCCTGCTTTGCTAGCACAGTACTTCCATTTTGCACAGATACAGATTACTCCACAAGATGGATATCAGTGGAGTGGAGAACCAAACCCCAATAAAGTTACATCTGGTCTGGACCACCAGATTTATCGGCCTCCCACTAAGCTCACATAGACCAGCCAGAAGACTGGAGACAAGGGAGTATTTTCTTAAACGCTTCCTGGGGGGTGGGGGGGAGGAGAGAGAGAGAAAAAAAATCAGAGAAGTGCATCCTAATAAGGGAGTTAGGGCAGTACAAACAAACAAAAACCAAGGAAAACACAGGCCAGATCCTCAGCTGGTGTAAAGCATGGTAGCCCCATTGACTTTGACCAAGATATGCTTATTGCCACCAGCTACAGCTCTGGCCCCCACCTCTCTAGCCCAGCCATTCAGGAGGTGCTTATGAGCCTCCCTTTCCCTATGGAGAAGCATCTTTGAGGCAGCTGAGGGCCTGACCCTGTACCCATGGGGGTCTGTGGGAGTTTCTCCAGCAACTCCTACAGGCTTTGGGGGTGGGACTAATTATCCTGTGTCACGTAGCCCTGGCAGCTAGACACAGCCTCCTGTGATCAGGTCCCACCTCACTAGGCCAGTGGGCTCTTAAGCGTCCCTTGCTCTAAATAGGCCACAGCACTGTCTTTCTTCAGCCTCTCTGGGCCCACCTCCGGGCACCAGCCCTCTCTTACCCCATCACAGAAATGGGACCACCTTCGCCAGGTGGTCCCACCTTCGTCAGCCCCCTAGGCCGCCAGGACCAGTGCTGAGCCCTCCCAGACTCCCCAAGTAGCTCAAGTACATCCTTTTGCAGGCCTCCAACCTTGTGGGCACTCTGCATTACAGTTCATCTCTTCAGGGATATGTGCTAGTTGAACCAAAGAGACACCCAGGCTTTAAAGGGTTTCAAAAAAAGATCACTTATTTCTTGTGCTAGCTGAAGCAGTATCTAAATCTAGAGCAAATGATAGATGCCTACGCACAGATCCCTGCTTCAGTTTCCTCACCACTCTGGTGCGTTCTTTGGATCAATGTCTCTGCTGTAATAAAAAAAACCCAGAGCACCTAGTCTCAGAGCCTGGGTCAGCTGACTCGAGCTCACGGAGCTTGGGGGCTGCAGGGCTATGGCATTGCCGTGGAGACATTCAGGTTTGGGCTGGAACCTGGGCTCTGAGACCCTCCCTCCTCATGGGGTCTCAGAGAGTCAAGACTCCAGCCCACGTCTGAATGCCTACACTGCAGTGTTATAACCCACAGCATGAGCCCTAGGAGCATGCGTCAGCTGACCCAGGCCAGCTGCAGCCATGCCACGGGTCTTTCATTGCAATGTAGACATCCTCTACTGAGTCCAGGATCACCCTCCTGCAAATGGCTTCGTCTCCAAATCATGGAGAGCCTCGCTCCTCTGTGGCCACTTTCCTTCTTCCTCAGTTGGACCTACAGTTAAGCAGGATCCCACTTGGGAAAGCATGCCTCTCCCTCCCTCTCAAGCTTCCTGTGACTCGGTACCTCTGAGTCTCTTAGGTTATATCCACACCACCTGTGGCAGTGAGCCTCCCAGCCTGGGCTGACAGACCCGGGGGGCATGGGAGCTCATCCTGGTACTCCAAAAATAGCTGTGTAAACAGTGCTTTGAAGTTGCAGCTAGGCTGGAGCTCAGGCTCTGAAGCCTAGAGACGGGGGGTGGAAATTCCACTGCTCCAAACACCAACCAAGTTGGTCAGCAAGGAGGACTGGTTTCCCTAGGCGTCAGCCATCCCATTGCCCTATGGAGCTCTCACTTGAATGGAAACCATCAAGCTTCAACCACCTACCATGGTCTCCGGTCTTGGATGGGGGGAGAAATACATGACAGTCCTGACAGCCTCCACATTCACCAAGGCAGACAATGATTCAGCAATTTCATAAGATCAAGCGGAATTCATAAGTCAGACAGATTTTTCCAAAGCCTCTCATCCTTTGCCACAGCTTTAAAAAAAAAAAAGTTAAAAATTATAACATTAGCTGTGGGTAAGAGGCAGGTTGGAGTTAGCGATTGAGGAAGAAGCAGACACTTCTGATCTTTGAAGACTTAAAAAGTCCCCCGTTGATAGAGTTGAAGGTTGATTTCTGGCCCCCCGAGCGGTCATTATGTTCTCTAATGCCAGCTACCGACCACCACGTGGCACTGAGAACACATGGAAAATAAGCAGAAGAGCGGAGCTGCTAAAAAGCTCAAACTCTGGAAATATGGACGACAACTGGGAGAGGTTTAAATAGCATTTCACTCTATAGCGGCCAGTAGTGGGTGCCATTGAAAAAAAACAGACAGTTCAGAGGTAAGCAGCCTTATTTCTGAAGGTTCTGGTGCACTTGATGTGTTTAGCAGTTTTCAGTTAACTCGGCAAGAAGGGGCTCACACAGATCGGAGATGTACTGCACTCCACGGAACAACAAAACAGGAGAGAAGCTTTTAACCTGAGGGTACAAAAAGAAGGTGAAAGGTTTTGACTGATCAAAGGCTGAAGAGGCAATCTTGCCATTTGCCAGGGCTAACCGAGGCCCAAAGAGAAGAAACCAGATTGTCCTTGGGATCTGGAAGAAAAAGAAGCAGACCACTGGAAAACCCAAAATTTAGGTGCCTATAGGGTTAAGCAGCAACTGCCAAGTGAGTTTTATGGACCACAGTGGTACCTAAAAATGGGATTTAGGTGCCTAAGTTTCTTTGTGAGTCCAAGTGACTTGCCCAAAGTTGCACTGGAAGTTTGGGTTAGAGTCAGGAACCCTGAGTCCTTGTGGCTAAGTCACTGAATTCAATCATCTCTCTTCTCATAACTAGATTCATCTCTCCCAATAAAATAAGCCAAATCTCTGCCATTGGCTGTTTGACTCTCAATGGCCCATCTACCAACCCAAGTTTCTGAACTAGGATTCCAGTTTAAAATGCTGTGTCCAAAAATACCACAGACATTAGCAGAAAAGTAGCAATGAAAATAAGTCATCTACTCAAAACAACCCAACCATAACCAAGGAATGTGCAATTTATTACAGAGCCTAAACACGCATACACAGGCATTTCTCCTAGCCTCAATAAACTTTGTCCCCCCCAAAAAAAAAAATCACAGATTTGTATGGTTCTGGAACACAAGGCTTCACAGTCATCGGTCGTCGTGCTAAACAAGGCAAAAACCACATAAGTGACAGTTACTGTTGTCATGTTGGTATATCTTGCCAATTTCTCAATAGCTTGGTTTTGATCAATTATAGTGAGTTCATGGATTTACTCTGCTTGTTGATGCTGTTGAACCAAAAAGGAGGAGTTTCCCCAAATCATGGAAATTCATTGTCTGGTCTCCACACCCTGGAATAGACGGGCATGGGCCATCTGCTCACGGGCCATAAAGGGAGGAGTAACTAGAGAAGCACAGCAAATATACGAGCAGTCTAGTGAGAATCCAGGGTTTGGAAAGTGGAGAAGATGGGGAGAAAGGGAAGAAATGAAAAAAGAGCAGTTGTTGCAGTACTGGAGAGGACCACAACAGAGTGAGATTAAGCAGCCTTGGGTAGTACCCAGTGGTAACAGATTCTATCCATTGGAGCCTCTTGGATCGCTGGAGCCCAAAGGTAACACACAGTGTGAATGTAACTGATCTGCTCAGGTGGAAGGGGATTTCTCTGCATTTTCAGAGAGTCAAGACCTGGGGTAAAATCCTGGCCTCCCTAAAATTAGTGGCAAAACTGCTATTGCTTTCAGTGCAGCCCAGATTTCTCTCGCGCTCACAACCCCCCCCCTCCTCCCCCGAGCATTGCAGGGACTGAGAGCTTGTCCGTACTGGGGCAAGGGGGGGGAAAAAGGAGGAGTGCATCAGTTTAGCTACACTGATGAACCTCAGTGCAAAGCCCTAGGTTAGAGGTGCTGTACCAGCGTACAAAGTGGTTTCAGTCTGGGGCTAGCTGCAAGTCATTTTTACACCAGTGCAGCACGTCCACCTCAGGAGTATGATTTGGTGCAAGAAACCCCACTGACCTGAGAGAGGAAGAGTGGAGAAAGTCTGGGCTGCAGTTAGATGCTGTAGGATGCTTAAAGTCTCCAGGCCAGCTAGTGTAGATCATCGTAGGCCATTCACTGCAGAGGAGTGAGGCTGATTTACCCCTGCTGAGGCTCTTGGGCTAAATTCAGCCCGGAGTTTGGGTGCTGAACATTTCAAACACGAAGCCCCAGCAGATGGAACTCTCCATACACTCTCTAGAGGGGGTCCCTCCACGCTGGAGCAGAGGCACATAGCTAGGATGGCATTAGGGAAACTTGTTCTGCGACAGCCTGTGCTGTGGACAGATGAAAGGATTATTTCACCCGTGTTGCCCATCGGGCAGCAGAGCTTCCTCAGGGCAGGCAGCAAGTACCCCGTTCAGATTGCAGAGTGCAGGCTTTACACACTACCGTAAGCTGGCTCCGAGCATCCCCTGCACCAGGTTTTCCTACCTGCTATCAGAGGTCACCAGCCTTTGCTGCACTAGGGAACTTTGCACCTGCATTGCATTCCCTCCAAACAGTGCCACGGTTACAGGGCTGGCTGCCCCTCTGTCCCCTTTCTGGTCTCTCTGAGCACACACCCCCCCCCCTCAGGCATAGGGCCTCATGCCTAGGGTGGAATCCTGCAGTTCTCCCATTCATATGCCTCATCTACACTGGGAGTGGCATGTAGGGCACATGTAGCGACACCATAGAAAAGAGTGCACGACCTTTACAGGGGGATAAATGTATCAAATTCTCAGCTGGTGTGATCAAACTACAATGGAGCTGAGCTGATTGGCACCAGCTGAGGATGTGATCCAGGATCTGTTGGCACATGCATACTCACCAGGTCTCAGGAATGGTGGAAAGGGTTAACATCTGCATTTTTTTTCCTTCCCTAAGTAGTTCGCAATTTCAATATCTATTCACACTAATGTATTTTCTGCCTCTGACATTAACATGACAGCACAGGTGAGGGCTCTGTCTCTCCCACTCCCCCTCTCTCTCTCCCCCCGCCCTTGACATGGTCTCCTTTGCCAAGATTTTGTCTGGACTCCTGGAAAAACAAATGATGCTCCTCCCCAGAGGAGGCTTAGCACTAAGAATGGAGAGGGGAATATTTTTAGGGCAGCCCAGTAGCACCCATTTTCCTGGGGTGAATGAGAACAGAGGGAAAGAGGAAAAGCCTGGTGTCCCCCCCCCTTGCTAAATATCTGCTAGCAGAAGATGTTGCAGGTGATAAATGGAGACGGGGCAGGAAAGAAAAAGCAGGAGGAAGAGAGCGAGAGTCAGCGTGCTGGGAGGGAGTCTGCTTTTCATTACTCACTTGTTTGTTACAGCTAGTGAGCAGACCCCGCCCTCAGCTGGCATTGCCCGTCTCCAGACCCCATCCTTCCAGACAGTGATAAATGGGGGCAGAGGGCATTCCCCAGCACTGCAATTTCACACACCTGACGGAATCCAGTGAGCCCTGCCAGCCACATCTTCTGGCCATTCAGCTGGGGATTTTTGGAGGGCGGGGTGCAACATACACTAGGGGAGAGAGAGAGAGCTTCATCCAGGGGCTGGGGCACTGAACTATAACTCAGGAGAACTGAGCTCTGCCACTGACCTGCTATGTGACCATGGCCAAGCCACTTCATCTCTCTGTGCCTTGGTTTACCCTTTCACCCATTGTCTCTTGTCTATTTAGACTCAATTCTTCAGAGCATAGATTGTCTCCTATGGGTCTATCGGGCACCTAGCACCATGATCTTAGCTGGGGCCTCTGTGTTGCTACTACAGTAGCGCAACCACCTCAGTCTCTAGGGGCAAGAATACAGACCTCTCAGATTCTGTACGATTGGCATCCTGAGGCATTAATGGGTAATAGATGCCCCCCCGCTTTCATTCAGAAGGATCCCAAAGCACTTTATAAACTCCACCAACAGACTATATGGGAATCAGTTTGCCCACCACTGGAATGCAGCCACCTCTAGGGTAGAACGGTTTTAACCATGCCTAACAACTCTATACAGATGATTAAAGCCAGGGATCTAAGAGTATTGGAGCCAATAGAAACCACAGCGGGAACTGTAGTTAGGCACACCCAGAGCCAGAGGGAATGCGGTTTGCAGTCCGACAATGAGGATCCCACACAGCCGGGGTCAAAGTCCTTACACTTTATCAGCAGCAGAGCTGGCAGGATGCTCACCAATGGCCATTTTAATTAACCCTTGACTCGTGACCAGAATTCACAGCACATAAGGGGTAACGCAAGCTTCCGACCTGGTCAACGCACACGGCATCGCACCACAAGATCCTAAGGCAGCCAGCTCTTGAGGTGCTGAATAATGAACGCTTGTTCGGTACTCTGAATAGCCACACCATTAAGTGTAACCCACACATACACTCCTGGGTGCGGAGTTCTGGCCCATCTAGCAGCACTGAGACCACTTAGAGAGCAACTAATGAGTCTGCTCTACAGCCTTAGCCAACAGCCAGTTGGCTTTTGACTCATGCACAAAGCTACAGAGGTCCCCAGTTCAATCCTGCCCGCCAGCAACCGGGATCTGTTGGCATTACGTAAGCTCTCTGTATGACTGAAGAGCAATTGCTGCTTTACATATTTCAGTGACTGTTTAGCCACCTGGATAATGGGCCGTCTGTTCTTTCCCTCACTCTCCAGATCATCTCTCTAAAGGCTCCAGTAACTTGGTGCAGTTTCTATGCCTTGCATTGCTATATAAAGAACTGGATATTTGGGCTAGCAAATGCTTGGTCTATGGAAGGGTCTACTGCAATGGCATCTCTTTATAGCCTATTGCAAATGGTGAGTTTAATCCATTGGCACCCCTTATGACTTATTGCAATTGACAGTCCACTGGCATCTCACACCCAATTGAGATTGGTGGATCTGACCCACCTGCCCCTCCTTATCTTCCGGCCTGCTACAAATGGTCCTTTCATGCTTTCCTCTTCAAGGTGTCACCACAATATCCTTTATCTCAGCCTCACAAATTGCTGTTCTAACCTCCATCCCACCTCCATCCCCGGGGGTGAAAGACTGTCTTGTGAATGATAAAAGAAAGCTGCTACCCAGCTGACTTAAGGGTGCAGAGGCATCTGCTCCTTCCTCCATTGGTACCCCAGTACACTCCCCTCCCCGCTTGCATCCTACATTTAATTATGGTGGCTGATTTAATATCAAAATCAGCGCATGTGATTATTTAGCTGTTGGTAGCATTTCCCACTGCCTGTTCTTAGTTACATGTGTGCCTTTCTTGGATCCTCTTAAGATCATCTAAGAAACGGAGCTGCAACAGAAATAGTGGGGCAAGAAAATGAAACCTTGTGAAGATGAAGAGTCTTATTCTAAGCACACCAGGTCAAATGCATCTGTTGTGTAATTGCACTGAAGTCAACAGCACCACACCAGGGACCAATTTATCTAAAGAGGCCTCTCAAACCAAGCCTGGCCTTTCGTGCTAGCGAGGGTAAATGTGATGAGTGTGTCGGGGTGTGGGCATGGGCATGTGATGAGAGAGATTTCACATGAGGAATCATGATTTGGCTTTCACGGAAAGGCCAAGTGGGAAGGAAGGGTTTAATTTAATTATCATCTTGTGACCGGTCAGCAGAAATGTCTCCACTGAAATCTTGGGGGAAGGGGTGCAGAGCTGTGCTTTTGGGCCCGGTGGAAAAAACAACAACTGCTTCAACACACAGGCATGAACCCTAGAAGCCATTTTGCCAGCAGATCAGGCCCGGAGAGAACTGGAGGGGCACACTCACACACGGACATACGACCTTCCACTAGTTTTGTACATGACAGTAGTAATAATTGGCATGAATACTTCATATTGTAGGATTCTAATGGAGTCTACCCTGGGCCCAGCAATGTGGTGGGATAGGAGAACTCTGGGCATTTGCAAGCATCGCATAGCGGCCTTCACAGCAACAATTTATAGAACTGAAGCTGATCAACAATTAACTTTATTGCTGAGTTTTAATGCCAACTATAGAAGCTGAGCTGGCAGGAACCTGGAGCCCTACAAGGGAACACACTTTTGTTTCCTTTCAATACTCTACCTTGAATGTTGCCCCAGGGGTATATAGATGGATAATAAATGCTATGATTTCAGCACCTTTGGCTGGGTCATAAAACCGTTAACATCCCCACACACACACACCCCACCAAGCCCCTCAGAGACAGGTTACCATGGAGAGAAGCCATGCATTATGGGTAGGTCTCGCTGACTACAAGGAGGTGCACTGACCCCACAGAAGAGGCTAAAGCCCCACAACCAAACAAGCAGCGGCCCCTGTGCTCTGCTCACTAGGCCAGAGCCTCCCTGAAGGAACACTAAGGAGCCTATGGCAGCAGGTTGCTTGAGGAGCAGCTTCTGGGTCCAGCTAAGATGCTGCAGTCTCAGTGTTCCCACTTCTGCAGCTTAATCAACAACAGACCAAAAGTGTTGAATACAGCAGCTGCCTGCCCACCAACACACAAGCACACGGGTGTGAGAGAGGGTTTGAGCCACACAAGAGGGAAGAGACGTGCAATGTTTTCTCTCTCTCTGGGTACCATAAACAGCTGTTGAAGGGGGGCTGAAGAGTTGTCTGGTAGGTGGGGCTGCAGCACGCTTGCCTTGTGTGGGGCAGGTGCCAGTTTTTCTGCATTTCAAAGGTGGTCACCCTAGCTGTATCCCAGGGACCAGCACCAGGTGGGACAAGCCAGCGCGGTGCCCATAACAGGAAGGGTTTTTTAATTTTGGTTAAAAGCTCAGGCCTTTTCCATCCAGCTGCATCACCCACCCCTAGAACGACAACTCTCATTCTGCTCCTGCGTTATGGCGGCGACGGGGAGGCATGCCAGTGCTTTTGAAGGGAGCGGCACTGGGCTCATACTGAACAAAGAGCAGCCGCACTCCTGCCTGAATGCCAAAAGCCTGCACCAAATGCCCATTGTGACAAAGTTACTCACCAGTCAGCAGGCACAGCCGTGCAAGGTGGTCTCTCTGATGCTCCAGCCACATGGCCCTTCAGGTCTGCTGGTGGTCTAGATGCTACTTCATCTTGTGACTCGGTTCTCCAGCCAGGTCACATTTTGTCGTCGCTCTTCCAGGATAAGCCAAGAATCCAACAGCAGGAGAGGTTGAAGACAGAGTGAAGCCATTGCACTGACTCTTAGCCTGGTAGTCCTTCCCGCTTGTCTCGGGGAAGGTTTCAATAGCCCTGATTGGGGGCCCACAGGGGAATCCAGACCCTCTCTTATCTGGGTTCCAGTTCACAGACCCTGTAGCAAGCAGCCAAGGTGCATCACCCTGGACCACTTCCTGCCTTGCACAATCTCCTGTCTCCCTGGGCTCAGCCTGTGTCTGACTCTGTCTCTGTCTGTTCTCTCTGGCCCACTGCAGGGATCTTCCCAGACTTACTGCCACACAACTTGCTGTACTGCAGGCAAGTTTTCATAGGTCACTCCCTGACCCTGCCAAAGCCTCCTCTACCAGGCATCCCTAGAGCCCATTTCCCTTCCTCAGCTTTTCTGCCTCTTGTGACCACCCAACTCCTCCCCAGCTGGGCCTAATACTAAACTGGGCCTCGCCCTCCCTCCAGGTGCCAGCCACTGGGCTAATTGGGCCACAGGCAGTGTTCCCTCTACGTTCTGATGTGCATGTGTGTATTGAATTTTGTTATGTGCCGCAGTGTGGAGGTAATGTGTAGGGGAGGTGGGGCTGAGGGGTTTGGGAGGAGGCTCAGAGCTGGGGCAGAGGGTTGGGGTTCAGGGGGTGAGGGTTCCAGCTGGGGGTGCAGGCTCTGGGGTGGGGCTGGGGATGAGAGGTTTGGGGTGCAGGAGGGGGCTCTGGGCTGGGGCAGGAGTGTGGGGGGGTGAGGGTTCCAGCTGGGGGTGCAGGCTCTGGGGTGGGGCTGGGGATGAGGGGTTTGGGGTGCAGGAGGGGGCTCTGGGCTGGCGCAGGAGGTTTGAATGTAGGGAGGATGAGGGCTCTGGCTTGGGGTGCAGGCTCTGGGGTGGGGGCCAGGGATAAGGAATTTGGGGTGCAGGCTCTGGGGTGGGGGCCAGGGATGAGGGGTTTGGGGTGCAGGCTGCCCTGGGGCCAGAGGACTCCCCCCAGCCCTCTCCCCACCGGCAGCAGGGAGCTCTGGGGGAGGGGCCCGTGGCAGCTCTGCATGCCCCAAATTGCTCCCGTCCCCAGTCCCCACCCCTTCCCTACCTCTCTCCTCTCCGGGCCCCGTGGCTGCATGGCCATTTACAGCCTGCTGCAGGGCCGCGCGCTTACAGGGATCTTAGGCCACAGGCTCCTAGTAACACATTGTTTCATACAGTGCTTAGTTTGTAATGAAACAGATGTCGGGGCTCAAGCAATTCTTTTACATTCATAACTGCCACAGCAAGCCCAGCGGTGCCGGGGCTCTGAAGTGCCAGGCCCAGCGGCACCGGGGCTCTGACATGCCGGGCCCAGCGGCGCCGGGACTCTGAACCGCCGGGCCCAGCGGCGCCGGGGCTCTGAACTGCCAGGCCTAGAACTCCTGGGGCTCAGCCCTGGCACAGATTCAGCCCTGGTTTGCTAGTGTGGGGTTTATACACCCCATCAAGCCAATACACTATTCTACAAACATCTGATTGGCAACTTATCAGTACATAAGGTATTTGCACCCACACTCCTGTGCATAGTCTTATGCAGACTATATAGCACCAAGTACCTGTGTACTCACCTCTGTGTGATAATTCCATGCCTGAAACCTCTACTCCTGTTTTCACTTACACTTAGAATCATAGAACTGGAAGGGACCTCAAGAGATCATCTAGTCCAGTCCCCTGCACTCATGGCAGGACTATATTATCTGGAAAATCCCTGGCAGGTGTTTGTCCAACCTGCTCTTAAAAAATCCCCAATGATGGAGATTCCACAACCTGCCTAGGCAATTTATTCCAGTGCTTCACCACCCTGGCAATTAGGAAGTTTTTCCTAATGTCCAGTCTAAACTGCCCTTGCTTCAATTTAAGCCCGTTGCTTCTTGTCCTAGCCTCAGAGGTTAAGAAGAACCATTTTTCTCCTTCCTTCTTGTAACAACCTTTTACATACTTGAAAACTGTTATCATGTCCCCTCTCAGTCTTCTCTTCTCCAGACTAAACAAACCCAATTTTTTCAATTTTCCCTCATAGCTCATGTTTTCTAGCCCTTTCATCATTTTTGTTGCTCTTCTCTGGACTTTCTCCAATTTGTCCCCATCTTTCCTGAAATGTGGCGCCCAGAACTGGACACAATACTCCAGCTGAGGCTCAGTCAGCTCGGAGTAGAGCGGAAGAATCACATCTCGTATCTTACTCACAACACTCTTGCTAACACATCCCAGAATGATGTTTGCAACAGCGTTACACTGTTGACTCATATTTAGCTAGTGATCCACTATGACCCCCAGATCCCTTTCTGCAGTGCTCCTTCCTAGGCAGTCATTTCCCATTGTGTATGTGTGCAACTGATTGTTCCTTCCTAAGTGCAGCACTTTGCATTTGTCCTTATTGGATTTCATCCTATTTTCTCCCAATCATTTCTCCAGTTTGTCCAGATCATTTTGAATTTTAATCCTATCCTCCAAAGCACTTGCAATCCCTCCCACCTTGTTATTGTCCGCACACTTTATAAGTGGACTCTCTATGCCATTCTCTAAATCATTGATGGAGATATTGAACAGAACCGGACCCAGAACCGATCCCTGCTGGACCCCACTCGTTATGCCCTTCCAGCATGACTGTGAACCACTGATAACTACTCTCTGGAAATGATTTTCCAACCAGTTATGCCCCCACCGTGTAGTAGCTCCATCTAGGTTGTATTTCCCTAGTTTGTTTATGAGAAGGTCACGCAAGACAGTATCAAAAGCCTTACTAAAGTCAAGATATTAAAGTCAAGATATCCCCATTTACATAGGGTCCTAGCTGTAAATTTCCTATAGGAATCACAAATGCCAGTATCAAATCTATAAAATGGGGGGTAATAGTATTTCCCTGCCTCACAGGAGTGTTGTAAGAATAAAGACATTAAAAATCACGTGGTGCTCCGATACTGGGGGCTCTCTGTCTGTACGGTGTGCATAGTATATATCAAGCATTTATAAATGGAACCTTAATATAAAGCAGGATGGAGATTTGTAGCATCCCAGCTGCAGAGTAGGCAGAGCCCATGAGATCTGCCGGAGGTCACACATTAAGGGCCAGATACTCCCAGGTGCTTCACTGGGAGTTGACGGTGCTCAGAGCCTCATCAGGGGTGACCAACACTTTGCAGGAGAGCATCTCCATGGGAGCGAAGGGCACCCAGCAAGAGCAGACATCACAGCCAGGGGTTCGACCCCTGGTGTGCTGACTCCCATCCTGGGCCCTGCCACCTCCCAAAAGCCAAAAGGGTGGGATCAACAGCAAAATAAATCTGGGGTCCCCAGATCCTCGGGGCAGATCCTCATCTGTAGTGACGAGTGAAGCTCCACTGACTTCAGAGGAACTCGGCTGATTTATGCCAGCAGAGGAGCCAGCCCATGGCTCCAGACAGTATTCCTATAAATCGGCACAAACCAGGGGGCGAGCCTGGGGAGGGGCCGGGCAACTGCAGCTCCTGCCAAGCACCGTGGTGGGAGCTGGGTGCGCTCCGGCTCAGGCCCTGAGACGGAGTGCGAGGCCTGGCACAGTGGCAGCTCTCTGGAATTCTTCCCTGCCACGTCTGCTCCTCAGCCGGGGTTCCCCACTCCCCTCCACACACCCCGATGGCGAATTCCACAGGCAGAGCTGAGAACAGGTGCTGGGCCCGATCCCCACGAGATCAAGCTGGCGTGTAACAGCTCCTCCCACCTCCACCCCCCACAGCTGTGGAAAGTAAACCCCCTGCTTCACCCCCCATAAAACCAGAGCTACCTTCTGGAGCCGATTCCTTTTACCGCTCCGGTCACGCTTTCATGTAAAGGCAGACGGGGCTAAGGTTTCAGCACGGACAGAAGTGCCCTGGCTTCCTTATAAATCTGCAGGGGAGTGGGGGCTCGTGCTCCAGGGACTGACTTGTCGGTGCGTCTGGCCGATGATGTCATGCCGTCAGGGGGGCTCTCAGAAATGCAATTAGACGCGCTTTCTCCACCCGCCTTTTCTCACACGTCTGCTCAACCGCCGCTCCCCCCTTTGACACATGTTCCCTGCCTCGCCCCGCTGCCCTCTGCCCCGTTCCCAACACTCGCACCACCCCAAGGGAGAGGGTTATCCTATTCGTTCAGTTTGGGGCTCCTGCTGCGAGAGCCGAATAAACCCTGCCGGACAAGTGCCTCGCCGCCTTCTCTCTGGAACACACGGGAGCTGCGTGGCAAGGCTGAGACAAATGATCACACTTGTCGCTGCCCCGTGCGCCAAGCTGATCGTATCACAGGTGGAGTTCTGCAAAAAAGGGCCCCAGATTCTGATCTCACTTGCACCAGTGAAAATTCAGAGTAACTAGGCCCAGACAGCACTGAACTGTAAGCACCCGCTTCAGTCCCTTTGACTTCAATGGGACATAAGCATAAGCAATTAGACAGATGGATAGATTAGATTAGATGATAATCAGAACTCTGGGTGGTTAGCCAAAACCAAAGCTTGTCTGAGTTGATCAAGTCTGCGTTTCCAGATAGTTTCTGCACCGGATCCAAACTCAGCAGAGCCCAGGGAGTTGTGGAAATAAAGCAGAGAAGTGGAAGCAGTGGTGTAGCTAGGAGAGGAAATTTGGGTGGGCCCCGACTTTTGGGTGGACGGGCAATGCCAGACTGTGCTGTTCACTGGCCATGCCAGCTGGCTGTGCAGCCTGGCCTGGGTGGGGAGTGCTGATCCCCTTGGCTGCACCCTGATTCTGCAGCGGGGGAAGAGACGGATCCGTTGCCTCATTTCAGGGTCTGGGTGCTGCCTTCCAGCTGGGGGCTCACATCTCCTGTGGGCCAAACGGCCCCTGTGCAGGGTCAGCTCCGGCTGCGCTGCAGGGGCACGAACAGGGGCTTGCCTCTGCATGCAACTTGTCCCGGACTTTGTCCTAAGTTGCCCAGCAAAGGGCATCCTCTCCTGGGAGTGCTGCAGGGGTGTGCTCCGGCTGTGCAGGGGTGAGCCGCGCAGAGAGCACTGCTGGCCAACGGGCAGCCCCCGAGCACCTGCTAGCTCAGCATCTCCCCTGATACCACACCCTCCTCCTAAGCCTGGTGCCCCCAGACACAGGGCTTCACCTGCCATGGGGCGGCTCAGAAAACAGCCAGGCAGAGCTGCCGGAGCTTTGCTCTCTGAAGGACAGGCGTATAGCTCCCTCCTGGATTTCAGGTGATGCCCGAGTGATGCTTCGGCAGCACTACACCCCTGCTCAGATTTGGGTGGGCCGGGCTGCTAAGTAAGGGCCCGCATCCCACCCAGGTCCATCCCTGGCTATGCCCCTAAGTGGAATAACCTTATTTGACCCTAACTGGTCCCTCTTCCCTTATTGTCAGTGGTGGGCGAAGTCCTCGCTGTGTCTTGGGTCCTGCACTCTGAAAAAGCACCGAGAGGGTCAGTTCTCCTTGCCAGGTGCTGTATAAATGTGTCAGATGATGATGACGATTCCTGTCAGTCCCATCAGTTAAGAGCGGAGCTGCTTTTCCTTTGGCCACTTTTTGCCACTGGAGGTCACTGCAGAGCTAGAGACGCCCGTGAGTTTGTCCTGAATGAGGCAGGAATGTCCAGGTGAGGCAAAGGGACAGGGCAAAGCAGTTGATCAGTCTCACTGAAATCCAGTGGGGTGGGAGGTGGATGCTACAGCTGAAGAGCTGGAGAGACAATCTGCAAGGGGGGAAGATGCAGGCCTAGTACGAACTGGTAGGATGGATTAGGTAGCATCACAGAGAGACGATGGACCGAAGCACAGAGTACTGCCTGGAAGAGGAAGATGTAGAGAGAGAGACGTGCACTTAAGTACATGCATACATCCTGGGTTCCCAAGCCCACCTATGCACCAGTCACTCAGGCCTGGATCCTCAAAGCTGCCCTTGAAATCAATGGGAGTTAGATACCTAGATACCTCTCAGGGTCCGGACCTTAGCCCTCCCGTAGTCTCTGCAGAACATCTTCGCACTTGCATGGCACCACAGATCTCAAAACACTTTTACTTGACATGAATTAATTAAGTCAGCTTCCCAACCGCCCCGAGAAGTAAGTCTGTATTGTCACCTCCTTCCCACCGCTGGGGAAACTGAGGCACGGAGGACTGCAGTGACTTGACAATCAGTTGAGCTGCTTTTAGGCTGCACCGCAGAACATGCCCACGTTTTGTGTGATGGGCACATCACAAACCAAGGATGCGACACGGCAAATCAGTGGCAAAGCTGGGAATATAACCTAGGAGTCCTGATGCCCATACCGTGTTCTAACCACTAAACCACTCTCCCTTCGCAACCTGGGCTGCCCACAATGGCCTCTAAGGCCAGGGTGATATAGACTAAAACAATAGCCAACTAATTGTGTGTTCAGTTCGCCTTACATAGAAGTTGTGCGTCCCAAATGCCCCCTTAAACTAGCCATCACAGCATGGCGGCTTACAAGTTACACAACGCTGTTCAAGTCGCTTAATGTTGAAGTTTAACTAGCCAGCTTGTGCCAGTTTTTCCTTTGGTACCTTCCTGTGCCTTCTCCATCTTTTGTTTTGAATGTTGGAAATTCCAAATGTTACGGGGCGTGAACATAGTCCCTAATACATAGCATCTTACATTCTCGCCTTGCACCTTTGTTTCGTGACACTCATCCATCTAACTTTTGACCGTTTCCGTATCTGCCTGCATCTAATGCTGAGCTATGTTTCTCCCAGGGCATCGTGGGATATGTGTTGTAGCATTAGAGAGCAAGAATAAGCGTAGTACAATTTAGCACAATTAGCCAACACACACATGTATATCAGAGGTTCTCAAACTTTTGTCCTGGTGACCCCTTTCACATCGCAAGCCTCTGAGTGTGACCCCCTTATAAATTAAGAACACTTTTTAATATATTTAACACCATTATAAATGCTGAAGGCAAAGTGGGGTTTGGGGTGGAGACTGACAGCTCATGACCCCCCAGTAATAACCTCATGACCCCCTTAGGGGTCCCAACCCCCAGTTTGAGAACCCCTGATGTATATTTTATTCCAATACCATGTGCATAACGCCTATTAGTATAGTGGGGGTGGTATATATAACCTATATGCACTGATTAACAGTGACCATTGAACGAATATCAGAACTATGGCAACAGACCTGCACATATCAGTGCCGGTGAGCAAACACTTCTACCTTTGTGTGGTCCCAGAAAAGCCAAAGGGGAAACTCCATGTGGGTTTAGGAGGCCATGTGGGACCCTGTCACGGGGAGACAGGTCCTTTAAGGGGAGCCCCACCTGTGACACAGTGAGCTCACCTCCCTGGTTGGGGAAAATGAAGAAGGTCAAGTGAGAGGAGGATCCTGTGACCCAGTCAGGCCTCTGGGGTAGATAAGGGAGAGGCCTGGAATGAGGGAGTGAGCTGGCCGAGAGGAGCTGAGAGCAGGAAGGCCCCTGCAGGAGACAGCCCAGGGGAGAGGGGACTGAGGTGGTGCAATCTGGTTTCCCAGGCTGCGGAGGAAGGCTGGAAGACTTCTCCCAATGTTGTAATGAAGGTTTAAGTTTGAGTTTTCTTTCCTGAAAGACTTTGTTGCCAACCCTGGGTGGAACCGGTGGAGGGCAATTCAGAGACACCAGGGAGAAGCACTGCCCCATATGAGCCTTGGAAGTTGGCTATGTAATCTCTTAGCCGAGAGGGAAGGATTTGGGCCTAGAGGATCCCTGGAAACTGTGCAAAGACTCAATGAATTATTCCACAGACAGGGAATCTTGGGTTAAATACCTTGGACTATGGAAAGTTACTGAGAGACCCAGGAGGGAACAGAGGGTGGAGTACCTGCGTGGCCACCCCTTGCCATGTTAGGGTGCTCTGGAGGCAGTGGTCCTACTACAGCTTCTTTGCAGGATCAGGGTCTACGAGCTTCCTCCCATTTTGACCATGCAGCAAGTACTGAGAAGTTCCAGGAAATCGCTTTTGAGCGAAGTTTGAAAAGGAAGATCACAGAGTCTGCAGGGGGCCCTGGTGGTAGGGTTGAAAGAGGGGAAGGGTCGCCAAATTTTGGGTTGATCCAGGCTCTCTGAGACACTAGTCCACTCCCGTCTATCTCAGCAATTCTCTGGACTGGATTCCCTGGTCCGCTATGCTCACTTTGCATCCCGTAAATGGCTTTAAAGAAGCCTTAAAGTGGCTGGCAGAGAATTTCCCCTGAGCAGAACTCTCTGCCAGCAGAAAGCTGGTGGCAACAGGTCTGTTGCCTCTGAGTAAAGAGAGAGAGGGAGATGCCAGAGTCATCCTGGGGGTCTGGCATGGGCTGGGGGATGCCTCACTTGCCACTGGCATAAATTAAAGCGGCTGCTTCACATCTTTAATATATGCCAAGGCTGAGCAGCTGAGGATCTAACAGCCACAGCGGGCTCCCTGCTGCCCCTTCTCCAGTAGGTCTGAGTGGGGCCCATATCAAGCCCTCTATCTCCAAAATAAGGGTAATACCTACCTCCCAGGCAGCTTGGATGAGATTTAAACAGTCCGTTGGCCAAGTCCTCTGCTAGTATAAATCCATTTAGCTTCAATGGAGCAATGCCAGGTTATACCAGCTGAGGATCAGGCCCAGTGTCTTTAAGGCCCTTCAAGACGCATTTCTTGTTTGAGCTTGTCAATATGTTTTGGTCACAAACAGAAGCTACTGCCGCCCTAGCTACTTCGAAGTCCCCTTGCTACAGTTCCTTGCAGTGCTCTCTGTCAGCATGTCCTCGCTGCAAAGCACCTGACGAGGTCTTTCCCAGTTAACAAGTATGTCTGCAGATTCCTTATCCCTTTTCGGCAGCCCGGGTGGTGTTTCGCACCAGGCCAGCTGAACTACAGCTTTCAACTTCAGTGGTCTCTGTCTGCCTCCATTGGATTCTCCCGCCCACCGAGTCCAAATTCTGGAGCTTGTGAGGCGTGCCTGTCACCCACGCGTAGGGAGGAAGAGTCATGCAAACTCCGAGCTCTGTGGAAACACATGACAGACAGGCCTGAACTTTAGTTCCAGTAGCTGGGCTGGAGTCTTTATTCCACAAGAATCGAATGCAGCCTGGCACCACCTCCTAAGCCACAGGTGCTTAGGAGGGATATGTTTTTAAAGCTGTTTAGAGAGAGACCCTTTCTCTTCCTTTCCTGGGGGTATTCACGCTTTGAAAATCATTATCAACAGGGGGAAAAAATTCCTCCTTTCATTCTCTAAAATTAACATGAGTTTCTCTAAACGCTCATTGTACTGTTTCAATTTTTCACACCCCCTAGAGTCTAACCATGACAAGAGGAGACACAGCAGTGGTTATGACCCAACTTTCTGGCTAATTAAGAGTCTTGTCAAAGAGAAGTCTCTCTCCCCAGAGAGCCCAGGGCAGGAAATGAGTGACTTCCCATGACATGTGAGCGAAGCTTGAGGCTCATCTGTTTCCTTCGGAACTCGCTGTGCAATCAGCGCCTGATTTACGAGCGAACCCGGGGGAAAGAGCGACTGCCCTGCCGGTAAGCACGTGCCATAGCAGAAGAAAGGACTCTGGCACCGTGGCCAGGTCCAGGGCAGCTTGTGGGGTGCGCATGAAGAGGTGTCTGGGATGGGTGGGATGCCAGAATTCTGCAGGCCACCGCCCATCGCTTGCTCTTCTTTCTTCTGAGGAGTCTGGTTGGTTAGTAAAACAAATCTACCCCCTGCCCCCACCGCATAAAATCAAGAAACCTCATTACAAAATATTCAATCCCCATTTCTGGATTTTGGGTCCAGTTCAGCAAAGTAGTTAAGCACATGACAACAAGTACCTTGGGCCTTAAGTACGTGCTTTGATGAATCGGGGACTTAGACGAGGAATGGTCCTGAGCAAACACCCCAGATCAACCACCCTTGGACATCAGGGGGTTCCCAGGACACAGCCATATTCCAGTCGGGATTTTGCTGCTTGTGACTGTCTTACAATAAAGGCCATTCCCCCACCGCTATCTTTTCTTCTGCGGCTCCCTGAAATGGCAAAGCAGTTTGACAGTAACGTCCCTGGGGCTGACTGTGCTGTGCTGACTCCACTG
Organism: Mauremys reevesii; assembly: GCF_016161935.1. NCBI lineage: Eukaryota > Metazoa > Chordata > Testudines > Geoemydidae > Mauremys > Mauremys reevesii. The sequence goes on from NC_052643.1 coordinate 5,221,274, forward strand.
AAATCAGTGGAGTTACCTCTGGAAATCAAACCAACAGGAGACCAGTCAGGCCCCTTGTTATTATATTACTTTTAGCATTTGTCCTACCATAGCACGCAAAGGCCCGGGTCAGGGTCCCACTGTGGTAAGTGCTATACAAACAGATAATAAGAATCAGTGGGTGAGATTTTTCAAAAGTACTTATGTGACTTAAGAACCTAAATGCGTGTCTACATGGGAACACTCAGGAAAGTTAATCTGCATTAACTTTCAAAGTGGATCAGTTAAGAGGTTAATTACAGTTTAACAAATCTACTTTAAATTCACACACACATTAACTTTCCTGAATGTTCCCGTGTAGACAAGCCTTGGCTCCCAATTAAAGTCAAGGGGACTCGGGCTCCTAAGTCACTTAGGCACTTCTGAAAATTGACCCAGTCTCTCCCATGAAAAGCTACAACATAAAGTCCAGATCCTACACCCTTCAAAATCAATAGAAAGAGCCTCATTGAGTGGCATTGGCTGGGACCTTGAGTAGAGAAGACAGTCATGGGTGAGGGGAAGAGTTGTGCCAGGAGAGTGAGCAGAGCGGTGGGTGCCTTCCTGGCCCCCCAGGAGCATGCTTTAATTACAATAAATGGTTCCACTAGTTTATAATTAGGGGTGGACAAGAAGATTGAAATAAAATAAGAGCCCTCCAGATCTATCCAACAAAAACTCAAACCAAACCTTTAAGGACATTTGAAAAAATTGGTTAACTTCCTTTCCTGTTTTGTTTGGGTTTTTTTTTTCTTTCGTTCTCCTGGTTGCCTCTTCTCTTCTACATTCTGGGCCAGAAGCAGAAAGGCTCTTAGCCTGGCATTTCCATCCCACACAAGCAGGAGTCCTGGAAATCTCATGATTCCCCACCTAATGTTGCAGACTCAGGGATTCCAGATAATCTGGAGAAGCAACGGGTTCTAGACACACACCAAACCCAAACTCCCAAGGCGGGTTTGAGCTGCACTCACCACAAGACAATCATAACTCTTAGGCTGGAATAATGGCCAGTATCATATGACTCTTAGGGGAACATGTTATATACTGACTGGAGAAAAAAATATTTTTTATGAGAGCTTTAAAATGGCTTGAGGTATATGAGGAAATGCTGGTTGGTGTCTTTTGCTCTTCACAGAACAAAACAATATGAAGAAACCACACAGGCATGGTTGGGTCTCAAAGAACCGTGTTTACAGAATATACACAAATCGTGCCAGGCCTTCATAAACAGCTGCCTGGCTGGTGCTGGCAGCTTCTGAAAAATAGAACACAGTGAGCGTCACTAGAGGGCTCACAAGCTATTTAAAGGGATAACTACCCTATTCTGTTAGTCTTTAAGGGGCCACCGGACTCCTTGTTGTTTTTGTGGATACAGACTAACACGGCTACCTCCTGATTCCCTATTCTTGTTCACTCAGCTGGCGTTCTCCTACGATCAGCAATGGAGAGCAGGACAACTCTGTGCTAAAGATCCTCCTTGCCAATTTCCTCATTCCATCTGAAAGCCTGTCTCCTCCCCCACACACAAACCCCTTCTTAACTATTCCCTCCATGAACCATGGAAGGCAAATGTTGGCAGGTTATGTGACTAGCACTCGTCCCCAGAACACCTTTGCTTTTAAATATACAGGCAAGCCAGAGCATTGGTGGGGCTATTGTGGGCAAAGGTTGGCAGGCATAGACAACTTTAACTTCCAATCTGGAGGCAGTATATATTATGGTGACTGGCTCTTTCTTCCGGGTCTTCCTCTTTGTATTATTCCATAGCTCCAGCTGTGTGCTAGGTGATGTGCAGACACACATGGGGACAAGAGAGAAAAGATTCTCTGCCAACTTATTAATTAACAAATTACCAGGTGTTTCTACTAACACGGGTCAAAAATTTTAGAAACTCAAAATTTCAGTGAAACTTCTTCGAAAGTGATTCAAATTTTGTGGGGAAAATGGGTCTTTTTTTCACAAAAAAAGTCATCACAAAAAAAATGAAATTTGACACAAAAAAAAGGGATGACATTTTTTGTGAAAACTTTAGCAGCTCTAATCTCTACTTTCTGGAAATGTGTTGGGATCATTTTACTTTAGGAGGCTGTAGCTATGAGGCCAGACTCTGATGTCAGCTATGCTGATGTAAATCTGAAGTAAACGCTGAAAGATTTCCAGGGGCAAAACTTATTCAGACTCTAGTCCATAGTGTTAATCTGATGGAAGTGACAATTCAGACCGACAGACCGCAGTGGCAACCAAGCCTAGACAACATCCACTCTGCCATGGAGTCTGAAATCTGGATCAGAGCTGGGAGGAACAAATGCATGTGGTCTGGGATGGAGGTATCTGGCACAGAGATGACACACGCCAAGCAACAAGTAACAGTTTAAAATATTTCTAGTCCCCATTTCACCTCTTCTATTGCAGTGGGGTCTCTTCGGAACCCTTCACCATAATGAATTACCTTGATGGCCAAGCAGTTGGAACTAGGGTCTGCCAAGATGATATTTCTCTCTCCCTCTTTGCACTGGTCTGCGCACAAAGTTATACTGATCTGAGGCCAGGTCTACAGGGGGCCGCTCAGGAAAGTTAAGGCAAAATCAACTAAAGGTGTAAAGTTAAAGTGCATTAAACATCTGTGGGGATGCTCTCATCCAGGAGTAAAAGTGACCTGAGTTCACTGTAATGGAAGACGCTTAAGGGCTAATCTGACCGCACAGGTTTTGATGCTACAGCTGTAGGAGTATAGCTGTACTAGCAGAGCCCACTAGTGTAGGCGCAGCATATGCTGACAGAAGGAGCATATGCTGCCAGTATAGTAACACCACCTCCCCAAATGACACTAGATATGCTGCCAGAAGCACTCTTCTATTGACTACACTGGCGGTTTTGTCGGCGTAACTGTTGGCTAGGAGGTGTGGGTTTTAGTTGAGTCGCCTCAACTTTCCTGAGTGGCCCCATGTAGCCATGCCCTGTAGCCATGCCCTAACCAAAGGTGTGGTGTTAAACCGATGTAACTAAACCAATGCAACTTCTGTGCGTTCATTCGCCCTATCAAAGTGGTCCCCAGAGCGATACTAGCTGGTCCTTTCTCTGAAGAACACTTGCTAACCTTGGCCTTTAGGTGGCAGCAACCTTCTGCTGTTGCAATATGAACGGTTTGATTTCAGAGCACAGGCAGCTGTGCAACTAAGTTTTGTGCAGATAAAGAGAAGGGTCAACATTTCTGGGAAAGCCTCTCTGGAATGAAGGTTTCCCTACTGCCACCACTCTGGCCTCCACAGCTTTAAAACAGTGGGCCTGGGGAACACAACTGCAGGTTGTAAATAACCCAAGCATTGTTCTGCAGCAGAGCAGAGTGGAGGTGAAGGCTCAGAGAACAGCAGGAGGTTCTGAGTGGATGATGACTGCATTGAACATGTCTCCAGTGGTGCACTGGGGAAGCCGGGACAGCTTTGGATAAGAAAATAAGATCTGCAGATCAGCGTCTTGTCGTCAGATGCCAACAGAGTGGGGGGAAGGGAGGTCATTTTCCTGGTGTTATAAACCTCTTAGACGTTATAAAATTCCAAAGCACCTGACATCCAGAGTACAGTGATTCCTTTAGGCCTCAATTCAGCAGCCCATCCTTATTTAGCAAAGCACTTAAGCACATGCTTAACTTTAAGCACGTGCTTAAGTTCCATTGTCTTCTCGTGTGTGTTTAAGCATGTGCATAAACTAGAACTTATCGGAAAACTTTAATCAACGCAATTTTCCATTGGAAAATGCTGTCTTGTCGAAACCAACCCCCCCCCCCTTTTTTTCCCCCAAAAGTATCAATTTTAACAATTTAATTTTGAAGAAAAAAATGTTTCAAAATGCCCTGTGTTGACATTTTCAGCATGAAACGTTTTGATTGTTTTTGTTTTGAAATGACTTTATTTTATATTTTAAAATGAAAATGGTTCAAAGCTGAAACAATGTTTTGATAGACCTGAAATAAAAAAAAATCATGAATAATTTCAGCATTTTGGCTTTTTGTCCCAACTCAGAACTATTTTTTTAAGTCAACCTTTTGCAGGACAGAATCAGTTATCTCTAATGCCTACTTAAGAACCTTGCTGAATAGGGATGGACTTAAGCACATTTTGAAATGCTTTGCTGACCTGGGGCCATAGACATATTTAATTGAAGATTCATTTCTTCAGCAAGGTGATCAGAAGCCACCTGAAGGTCTTCAAGCAACCAGAGATTTCAGCGAGATTTCTGTAGGCAGGACGGTCAAATGCTGGCCCTCAGGGAGAGGCAGAATAAATGGGTGTAAAATAAAACTATCATAGAATCATAGAATATCAGGGTTGGAAGGGACCTCAGGAGGTATCTAGTCCAACACCCTGCTCAAAGCAGGACCAATTCCCAACTAAATCATCCCAGCCAGGGCTTTGTCAAGCCTGACCTTAAAAAACCTCTAAGGAAGGAGATTCCATCACCTCCCTAGGTAACCCATTCCAGTGCTTCACCACCCTCCTAGTGAAAAAGTTTTTCCTAATATCCAACCTAAACCTCCCCCACTGCAACTTGAGACCATTACTCCTTGTTCTGTCATCTGGTACCACTGAGAACAGTCTAGATCCATCTTCTTTGGAACCCCCTTTCAGGTAGTTGAAAGTATCCTCCCATTACAAAATGTATCTCTGTGAAGAAGAAACGTTTTCCTTCTTGATAAAAGTTTTATTATTTGCAGAGAGTTACTGTATAACAGCACGGGCAAACATCACTTATTGAATGATGAACATAAGCATCAATGCATTGTGTACATAATAATACATGCAAAGAATCCTGTGGCACCTTATAGACTAACAGACGTTTTGGAGCATGAGCTTTCGTGGGTGAATGCCCACTTCATCGGATGCAACCGACGAAAGCTCATGCTCCAAAACGTCTGTTAGTCTATAAGGTGCCACAGGATTCTTTGCTGCTTTTACAGATCCAGACTAACACGGCTCCCCCTCTGATACATAATAATACATGAATGTAACAAAGCTATTTGGATAAAAGAATCAATGAGACAAACTCGTTTGAGCAAATGTAAACTAAATCTTCTCAAAGCCTACTAATAATAGTATTGGATCAGGGTCCCATAGTGTTGGGAGCTGTAGAAACACCCTATACCCTGATCCTCCAATAATTTACATACATGCTTAACTTTACTTCCATTGGAACTGCTTGCTATGCAGAAAGTTGAAAGTACGTGTAAGTCTTTGTAGAACAGGGGACTTAATAAGAGGCGGTCCCTGTCCCAAAGAGGTTACATTCTCTCTTATGTATCAACATCTTTGGTTATAATTTGCAATTGTTGTGTTATGTAGTCTTGTGTCTTAATTCCTGCTGTTTATCTTTGCTCTTTCCTGGACATCCTTGATTGGGGTGAACAAGCCCTGATCATTCATGTCAATCGCCTGCCAGTTGTTAGTATTTTCAGAACATCTGGGGTACCCTCTGTTTTTGGCCCTGTGGATTATTTGGAGGTTGGGACACTGCTCACGGTGCAAAACATCATCATCCCAGCCCGAGAGATGACTCTTAACATTGCTCATGGCTCAATAATTTCAAAGCCTTGTACAAACTCTTAAACTGACATGAGACGTGAGTGCTGTTATCCTCATTTTACAGATAATTCACCTACAGTCACAAAGAGTCAGGAGTAGAGCTGAATCCCCTAGAGTTTCAAAACTAATCCTCCTTTATATGGGTAGGGACTTGGCAGGTGGGATCCAGGAGGGGTGCTAGCGGAGCTGGGCGAATTTCATTGTCTGAAACGTTTTTTGGCAAAAAATACAGATTTGGCAATATTGAAGCTTTGCCTGACTTCATGTTACTTTCACCACGTTGTTTTGGACCAAAATAAACCTTAAAAAAAATATCGAGGTTTTGATTTGACCATTTAAAAAGCAAATGTTTCGATTGTTTTAATCAAAACTACTGTATGTTTCAAATTTTCCTTTCGGTTTTATTTTTAAAAAATGTCAAAAATGCGGAACACTTGTAATTGAAACGTTTCCTTTTGGGTTGAACAAAGCAATTGCCTGACTCGAAACAAATGTATGTTTTGTTTCACTGAACAACTGGGAAAATGTTGGGCTTTTTGGATCGACCCCCAAGTTTGTTTGTTTTTCTTTCAATTTTGCTTTCAAAATCAGTTGTCTGCACCATTCTAGAAGCAAGTGGGGACAGGAGAGGTTGTTGCAAGGAAGAATCGGGGCCCAACTTCGATGCACTCAAAGAATCAGAACCTGTGGAGGTTCAAGTACGGCAAACTATGGCTCTTGCCTGGCACCGCCCCTCACACCTGGATCCACCCTTCAAGTTTGAATTGAGGGGGTTCAGCAGAGTCAGACGGGAGCAGAGAACACTCCTGCCTCCTCTTTCCCAGACACCTCGGCAAGAATCCACCGGTTCTGGCTCTTTGCACCTGCGGACCGGCGCAGGGATCTCAGTGCTGGCTACAATACTGGATTTGTTTCACAACTGAGACTTTTAAACATCAAGGAGACATGAAACTTGGCAAGGAAATCACCTAATAAAGACATCTGAGCTTAATCATTCCACTCCTGTCCAAAATGTACCGTAACTTACGACCAAGTATAAAATCTGGGCCCAATCCTCTGCTCATGTAAATCGCTGTAGTGCTATTAAAGTCAATGGGCCAGGTCCCCAGCTGGTGCAAATCAATGTATCTCCATTAAAATCAATGGAACAGAAGCCCAGTTTGTGTAAATCAGAGCTACACCCATTTAAACCAGCAGATGACCCAGCCCGTATCCTTTAAACACGTCCACTCATTCTTATAGTCGCCCTTATATTTTTTAATGTATTTAATTTTTTTTCCCCTCCACTCAGTGGATTGGTTACAAAATGGTATCTTTTTACCTAGTTTAGGGGACTTTTCTTAACCATGTTGTGGAAAACATGTATCATTTCAGAGTTCCCCTTTTATTATTTATAGAACTCAATCATTTTGATTTTAAAATAACCCAAACCAACAAACGATGCTATTCCAAATATGGGATTATTGATTGTCACAGTAGTTGGCAGGTCATCTCATGAATGGCTTGTGCCTAAGAATATTCCAAAAATAAAAATTCCCCTTGAAATTAAAAATACTTTAACCATATTTGTAGCATTTTTTAGTGGCTGGTTTTTACCTCCTGTCTCCACCCCACAATATTTTGCTATTTAGGACAGCATCCTTAGTTAAAACGGGCATTAAAGCACACAGTGGTACATACAAACACGAATCAAGGTCTGCGGCAGGGCGGCGACTCACCTGCGGGGCGCCTCCTGCTGGCCGTCTCAGGAATTAGCTCTTTCTACCCCGGAGCGCCCTCTGCAGGCCGGTGTCCTGCCTGCCGCTGGCCCATGGGTCCCTCCCAGACTCCGGTGCCCCTCTAGGTCAAGGTTTTTCCCCCCAGCAGTAACCCACAAGCTGGGTTTCCCCTCCCAGGGGAACCCCCAAACCCTTCAAAACCACCTTGCCTCAGTGGCTACTGCCAGTCCCCATCTAGCCCCTGCTCCCTGGGGCAGACAGCAGCCTGTAAACCACTCATCATCGGCAAGGGGGTTAGGACCTGCTGTCTTTGCCTATCTCTGGGCTGCCCCCCTGCAGCCCCAGTACCCTTTTGTAGGCCTTTAACTAGGCCTGCAGCCTGGGGCTTTGCTAGGCCAGAGCTCCCCGGCACTGCTCTACCCTAGGTAACCTTCTCAGCTCCCAGGCAGCCAGGTCCTTCTCTCTCAGAAAGCTAGAGAGAGTGTCTCAGTCTCCGGCCCTCAGTCCTCTTATAGGGCCAGCCGTGGCCTGATCGGGGCATGGCCCCACCTGTGGCTGCTTTCCCCCAATCAGCCCAGCTTTCCCCCTGCCCCAGCCCTCTCCCAGGGCTGTTTTAAGCCCTTCAGGGCATGAGCAGGGTGACCACCCTGCTACAAGGCCCTAATTGGTTTTAAGAGGAGGAAATGGTTCATGTCTTCAGCTGGTGTCCGTCAGCTTCTGACTTCAGTGCAGCTTCGACACCAGCTGAAGGTGTGGCCCAATCAATGTAAAGAAGCTACGGTCCACAAAATATTTCAATAGAATTATGCTGGGGAGAGATTAGCTGTCTTCACCGAGCCTGGTCAGCCACCGCACACACAACACGCTTTGTCACACACGCTGCACGGCACCTCTCCCTTTCTGCGTCCGGCCAGGGGTCAAGCCGAAACATCCTGCCGTCTCGACTGGGAGTTCCATGCGTTTAGGCTGCGATTCGTGAGAAGCGTTTAAACACATGCTTAAAGTTAAGCAGGTGCTTAAGCCCCATTGATGTCAGTGGGACCACTCACGTGCTTTAATTGTTCTTGGCCGAACGGGGATAGCTGTAAATGTTTTGCTGAATCGGCGCCTATGGAACCCAGGGAAGTTTTTACAAAAGCTGGGCTGGGGGGGTGTTGCCTGGTCCAACTCCAGTTTGGGTGATTAGACTGCAGGGACGCTGGAACTATTTTTATAGTCGGGGGGCTGAGAGAAATTGAACCAAAGTGTAAACCCTGGATATAATGGAAACCACTTCAAGCTAGAGGCTGCCGGAGCACCTTAGTTCCAGCACGTCTGTTAAACTGTGCCCCCTAGACCCACACACAGAGCGGTCATATAAGAACATAAGAATGGTCCTACTTGGTCAGACCAAAGGTCCATCTAGCCCAGTATCCCGTCTTCTGACAGTGGCCAATGCCAAGTGCCCCAGAGGGAATGAACAGAACAGGTGATCATCAAGTGATCCATCCCCTGTTGCTCATTCCCAGCTTCTGGCAAACAGAGGCTAGGGACACCCTCCCTGCCCATCCTGGCTAATAGCCATTGATGGACCCTATCCTCCATGAACTTATCTAGTTCTTTTTTGAACCCTGTTATGGTCTTTGCCTTTACAACATCCTCTGGCAAGGAGTTCCACGGGTTGACTGTGCACTGTGTGAAGAAATACTTCATTTTATTTGCTTTAAACCTGCTGCCTATTAATTTCATTTGGTGAGCCCTAGTTCTTGTGTTATGAGAAGGAGTAAATAACACTTCCTTATCTACTTTCTCTACACCAGTCATGATTTTATAGACCTCTATCATAGCTCCCCTTAGCTGTCTCTTTTCCAAGCTGAAAAGTCCCAGTCTTATTAATCTCTCCTCATACGGAAGCCGTTCCAGACCCCTCATCATTTTTGTTGCCCTTTTCTGAACCTTTTCCAATTCCAATATATCTTTTTTGAGATGGGGCCACCACATCTGCACACAGTATTCAAGGTGTGGGCGTACCATGGATTTATTTAGAGGCAACATGATATTTTCTGTCTATTATCTATCCCTCTCTTCATTATTCGCAGCATTCTGTTCGCTTTTTTGACGCTGCTGCACACTGAGTGGATGTTTTCAGAGAACTATCCACAATGATTCCAAGATCTCTTTCTTGAGTGATAACAGCTAATTTAGACCCCATCGTTTTATATGTATAGTTGGGGTGATGTTTCCCAATGTGCATTACTTTGCATTTATCAACATTAAATTTTATCTGCCATTTTGTTGCCCAGTCACCCAGTTTTGTGAGATCCTTTTGTAGCTCTTCACATCTGCCTGGGTCTTAACTGTCTTTAGTCATTTTGTATCATCTGCAAATTTTGCCACCTCACTGTTTATCCCTTTTCCCAGATCATTTATGAATATGTTGACTAGGACTGGTCCCAGAACAGACCCCTGGGGGACACCACTATTTACCTCACTCCATTCTGAAAACTGATCATTTATACCTACCCTTTGTTTCCTATCTTTTAACCAGTTACCAACCCATGAGAGCACCTTCCCTCCTATCCATGGCAGCTTACTTTGCATAAGAGCCTTTGGTGAGGGACCTTGTCAAAGGCTTTCTGAAAATCTAAGTACACTATATCCACTGGATCCCCTTGGTCCACATGCTTGTTGACCTCCCTCAAAGAATTCTAGTAGCTTGGTGAGGCATGATTTCCCTTTACTAAAACCATGTTGACTCTTCCTCAACAAATTATGTTCATCTATATGTCTGACAATATTGTTCTTTATTATAGTTTCAACCAGTTACCCCAATACTGAAGTAAGGCTTACTGGCCTGTAATTGCCAGGATCACCTCTGGAGCCCTTTTTAAAAATTGGTGTCACATTAGCTAGCCTCCAGTCATCTGGTACAGAAGCTGATTTAAATGATAAGTTACAGACTACAGTTAGCAGTTCTGCAATTTCACCTATGAGTTCCTTCAGAACTCTTGGGTGAATAATATCTGGTCCTGGTGACTTATTGCTGTTTAATTTATCAATTTGTTCCAAAACCTCCCTCTAATGACACCTCAATCTGGGACAATTCCTCAGATTTGTCACCTAAAAAGAATGGCTCAGGTTTGGGAATCTCCCTCACATCCTCAGCTGTGAAGACCGATGCAAAGAATTAATTGAGTTTCTCCGCAATGGCCTTATCGTCCTTGAGTGCTGCTTTAGTACCTTGATCGTCCAGTGGCCATACTGGTTGTTTAGCAGCAGGGCCGGCTCCAGACCCCAGCACGCCAAGCATGTGCTTGGGGCGGCGTGCCGCGGGAGGGCGGCAGGTGGCTCCAGTGGACCTCCTGCAGGCGTGCCTGCGGAGGGTCCGCTGGTCTCGCGGCTCCGGTGGAGCATCCACAGGCACGCCTGCGGGAGGTCCACCGGAGCCGCGGGACCAGCGACCGCCAGAGCGCGCCCCGCGGCGTGCCGCCCTGCTTGGGGCGGCGCAATTCCTAGAGCCGCCCCTGTTTAGCAGGCTTCCTGCTTCTGATGTACTTTTTAAAAAAAAATGCTATTACTTTTTGAGTCTTTGGCTAACTGCTCCTCCAATTCTTTTTTGGACTTCCTATTTGTATTTTTACACTTCCTTTGCCAGCGTTTATGCTCCTTTCTATTTTCCTCACTGGGATTTAACTTCCACTTTTTAAAGGATGCTTTTTGCCTCTCACTGCTTCTTCTACTTTGTTGTTTAGCCACGGAGGGAAGTTCAGCTGCCTCTGAGAGCACCATTCCCCACCACTCCCACCCAAGGTCTAAACCCTCACTTGCTTGAGGATTATTCATCTGACAGCAGGACCAAGGCCAAGGCCCCAGCTCCTGCAGGTTCATTCACACAGGCCTCAGGGGTCTGCTTGCATGAATGAGCTTTCAGGGATGGGTCCCCCAGTACTGTGGGACATTCCGATCCTTCAGGAGCAAGGACAGAGCCTATACGATGAGGAGCACCTCATGCAAAGTGGTGCATGCTTCCAGCTTTCATTGGAGTTGACACAGGGAAGCACTCAGCAGCCAGGCTGGCCCCAAGAGGGGCTGTGTCACTATCCGATATGATTATTGTATGGCTCTCCGTTTCACTGTATCTTCCATTCCCTTCTTTAATTAAAGACATGCTGCCAAGCCCTGATTCAGCAAAGCACGTGCTTAACTTGGAAGTCCTATTAAGCCCGTGTTTAAGTGCTTTGCTGACTTGGGGGCCTTCACTGACTTCCTATGAACAAAGCCAGGGGCAGCTGTAGCAGGAGTGAATTTGATTCTGTATGGCAACCGCTCGGTCAGTGCTATTCGTTCACCACCTCTGAGGATTTCCACCCTTTAGAAGTTAATTCCTTGGTAACTTTTAGAGCAATTTTCAGTTCCCATTATGCCCGCTGCGCTCTGTGATAAGTATATGGCTCATCGACTATCTAGTAAGCTACAGCCTGGGAGATAGTTCTACCTTTCCCTTGACTAGCGGAGGTGATGTTAGGGAAGTGGCTCTATGGATTATGATAAGGGAATGGGTCACTTTATATGCTGAGCATAGTTGCTAACTTGTCTTTCCGTACTGGGGGTTGGGAAGGCTAATTTCCATGCAGCTCTCTATCTCCTATCAATACCAAACATTCAAATACAGCCTGAATGTTAAAAGCAAAAGACCCTTCCTTTATAGATACGGCATCATAGAAAAGAAACGTAACCATGGGCTTTAGAAATAATGTAAGTAGCTGTTTCGAAATCTAATCAGTGAACCATGAAAATATTTTTTAAATGAAGAAGGAAAAAATCGTGACTTGTTTCTTTTTAATTGTTGGGGGGAAGGAGGGTAAGACCTTCCAAAGGTAGGTAGGTATTTTTTTCCCCTGAGACTATAAAATACCTTGTGAATGTTAAAAAACTGATTTAAAAAAACGTGGCTCAAACCCTGATCTCGATCACAATGGCATAAATCCAGCTAGAGTAATTCCATTAAAGTCTATGGGAGTTACTCTGGATTTTTGCCAGTACAACGAAGATCAGAATCAGGTTCTGTGTTCGTAACAGATGGGGCGCAGTCCTGTGAAGCACCGCACGCCTTCAACTCTCATTAAAGTCAGAATCTAGCAATCTGCAGGCTTAGCTCTTAATAGATAATATTGTACACGGGCCCAATCCTGCTCCCAGTGAAGTCAATGGCAAAACTCTCATGGACTTTAAAGGAACCGGAAGCAGGCCCTCAATTTTCATATCCAGTGAATTGATGGTAAAATTCAGTTCTCCAAATGAAAACAAATATGATGTGTTTGCATCCATCTATTGCCTGCTACACCAGATATTAAACAAACAATTGATTTATGGAGAAAAAATAACAAAGTGGAAAGGAATAACCTAACCATTACTTTTCTAATGAAAATTCAGGAAATGAAAATTGACTCTTGAAAAATACCCTTCTGCATTGTTTTCTGGGTTTGTCAGCAGATATTTATTCAACTTTATGGTGCATTAGTAACTAGATTATCTTCCATCTCAGAGCCCTGAACTGGTCTCAAGTAGGAGAATTTCTTTGTTCAGAAGTCAGCACCAAAGGAAAGAGAGCTCCCAGAGAACAGGCACTGCAAAAATACATACCTAAGAGCTCCTCCGACTCCAACTTGTTTGTTTGCTTCCTCTGTTATATTGACTGCAAAAGTTTCTTTGGCTGCAATTTTTGACACAGAGTTTTGTTATATCAGAGCCTGATCCACAGTCCGTTAAAGTCAGTGGAGATTGTGCTTAATTTCCCTGGTCTTGATATTTCTCTCACTTCCACCACTTCAGTGGAGTTACCCCTGACTTACACCGGCACAACTATGATCAGAATAGGTCACACTGTGCTGGTCTGCACATGGATTTCTCGCACCACTGTCAACTACCTGGATTTAGTTATACCAGAGCAAACTCCTACCATAAACACACTCAAATGGGTTCAAATCATGCTTTAACAGAATCGTTTAGCGAATTAACTAAACCAGAATCAGCATGGTTTAACCCAGTTTGAGTGGGCCTCCATTAGGGGCCCTGCACAGGTGTGTGATTTTTTTTTTTAAAGCAGTCCATTACACTGGTGCAAATTTTCCAGTAGAGAAAAGAGCCTTAAGGGACAGATTCACCTTTGGTGGAAATTTTCATAGCCCTAGGGCATTTTACACCGGCTAAGAATCTACCCCTCTGTCTCGGATATAAAACCGCTTCTGCCACCCTTACTCACACTGAGTAGTGCTTTATTAAACCACTAGCCCCACTGAAATCAAAGCAAGGCCCCAGTCCAACAAACAACTCGATGTGGCTGCAACCTTATGTTCCCTAGGGTTCTACCCCAGCCAAGGAGTATCCTCGGGGGTGGGATAGCTCAGTGGTTTGAGCATTGGCCTGCTAAACGCAGGATTGAGAGCCCAATCCTTGAGGGGACCATGTAGGGATCTGGGGCAAAAATCAGTACTTGGTCCTGCTAGTGAAGGCAGGGGGCTGGACTCGATGACTTTTTAGGGTCTCTTCCAGCTCTATGAGATACGTATATCTCCGTATATTAATACCTGCATGGATTAATTTGCAGGATTTGGGTCCTATTAATTCAAATAATTGGGCTCTTCAGAACCAGAAAAAACCTTTCTTGCTTCCCAAATGCCAGATAAGGACGATAGATCAGTTTGAGCTTGTTCCAAACCAGTGAAGTAAGTAGAAAGACTCCCATTGATTTCAATGGGCTTTGGATCAGGCCTTTTCCTCTGGATTATGGTTCAGACGTTGATGTAACAGGGTCCTTATCAGATCCTGGGGTGGGGGGAGATCTGATTTTAATTGTAATGCCTATTTAATTATTCTTATGCTAAGCCAAGAAGAAATGATAGTTGCAGGAGATTAAAGTGCTGTAAGGCTGAGCCACGTGTAAATTTCCTTCGATGTTTCGGGGGACGACTTTCTGTCTGACAAAAATGTTATGAATTTTGAAACGGGAGCATTTTCCCCTTTACATGATTTGTCTTATTGTGAACTGGTGCCATAATTATTATGACACGATAAATAAAGTGGTTTAAATCAGTGGTTTCCAAACTGGGGTTCGTGAACCCCTGGGGGTTCGCAAAATGTTACAGGGGGTTCTCGGGAAAAACTTCCCTAATGGCAGACAGAGCTGTCCCTAGGCACCCCGAGGAGCCTGGGGCCAGCAGCCTGGTGGCCCTGGACTTCCAAGGGCTAAGCAGATCAAAGCAAGCGTATCTATCATACTGAGGAGATTTAAACTTCAAGACTCCTTATAAGAAATGGAAAGGGAGGTGGATATTTTTTGCTGTTTTTAAAATTAAATAGGCAGCTAGTCGTGTTTTTTAAATTATTATGAAGAACAAGTTTAAGCTTTGTTGTAATGTGTGTTGTTTGCCTGGACTGCTCAAAACCTGAATGCTTGTGTAGGAGGAACTCTGAGTTGGTTTCTTAAATACCTTCCTGCTATTTCACATCTGATACTCCTTGATGAAACTTAGGAGCCTTGTCTTATAACAGGCTTATTCAAAGTGATACAAGCTACGAAAGTGAGATCTTGGAAGACTGTTGCTGTTTTCATAATGTAATAAAAATACTGTAATGAAATAATAATTAATAATAAATAGTGTGTAATAAGCATGGCATAAAAACAAATTTTACATTTCCAAGATCACTGCTTTTATAATCTATACTCAGGTGAAGGAGAAAATCCCTGGAAATATTCATTTTTAGGAGGGGGCTCACGAGACTTGACGTTTTAGTAAAAGAGGTTCATAGGTTGTTAAAGTTTGGGAACCACTGGTTTAAATAATATTTTAAAAGAAGGAGCATATCTCCGATACAAAAGCCAAATCCCGAGCGCATCTAGCTCTTATCAGTAGATCTCAAAGTGCTTTACAAAGGAAAGAATTGTCACAACCTCTATTTTACAGATGGAGACACTGAGGCACAGATAAGCAATGTGCCAAAGGTCCCTCACAAGCCCAGTAGCAGAGCTGGAAATAGAATCCAGGTTTGGGAGCTCCTCATTCAGGATCCTACCCAATGACCCACACTGCCCCCACTATTGTCATCATTATACCTATTACACCCAAAGGCCTCCATGGGGATTGGCCCCATTGCACGGGGCACTCTACGGACACAGGAAAAGACCATCCCTTTTAAAGCTGGCAGCCTGAAGATGTAAATCAGGAATAACTCCGCTGATGCTAAGGGCACTGTGCCCATATGAAACCAGTGTTTGAGGACAATTAGCCTTGATGGTGTGAGGATGGGGTAAAACTCATCCAAGAAACAGCTGTACGAAGCAGGCCCATGACCCTGATATGCAAAATATTTTGCCAGCCCAACTACTGAAGGCTAGAAAAAAGTATTCGGCTTTATTTTTGACTGCAACGCTTAAAAGACACGAAGAGCTGTTTGTATGGAGTGGTATTGCTTGACTGCAGGGGGCAGGGGGGCAGGTGGACTCTTCTTTAGTTTACTAGCTAATAAAATGTTTTTCTTTCCTATTGTGGCATCCCTCCGCCCACCTTCTGACCTTTTACATTCGGTGTAATTAGAAGCTACCTGGTGTGAATGCAAAGCAGGGAACTGAAGTTTTCTCGGTGGGGCTTCAACCTCCTTCCCACTTCCTGCCTCCCTTCCAGCTCGGGAAGTTCCTGAAATTCAGACTTGCTTTCGAAAAGGGATGCTTAGCCTCTCGCAAATTACAGCCTGGAAAGGACTGAATTACAGTTCTCGAGGATTAAACCGGGCCCTGCCAGGATTAGGGGACATGCCAGGGGGGAGACAACACTGACAAAGAAACAAACGCCACGTTAGCATGAGCCCAGACCCTGCCGAGAGGAGACAGCGACGCTTCAAGGTGCTGACGTTTTAAATGAGAGCATTTTGTACAGGTTTGGGAGAGGACCAGGGAAAATAAACTATAAAACTATTCATTACCAATGGGTTAGGGGGGCAGTTGTCCAAAGCACTAGCCAAATTGTGCGTTTGATCCAGCATCACGAAACATGAGGTAATTTTACACACAAACCACATTTACCATTACAGTGGCACATAGAGGCCCCAGCTGAGAGCAGGGACCAAGTCAGGCAGCGTGGGCTCATGGTTAGAGCACTAGTTGGGGACTCAGGTCTGGGTCCTCCACCATTGGCCTGCTGGGTGACCTTGGTCAAGTCACTTCACTTCTCTGTGCCTCAGTTGTCCCATCTTTAAAATGGGGATACTGATCCTGGCCTCCTTTGTAAAGCACGTTGAGAGCTACTGATGAAAAGTGCTACATGAGGGCTAAGTGGTGGTATTATTCTTGTGCCAGGTGCTGTACAAATGCCCAAAGTGAGAAATAGTGCCTGCCCCAAAGAGCTAAATAAACAAGACTGGCAACCATAGTATTGCCCCCATTTTAATGAGAGGTGACACAGAAATTAAGTGACTCACTAAAAGCCCCCCACAGACTCTGGGGGGGGGGGCTGAGAATTGAGACCATTTCACCTGAGTTCCAGCCCACTGCCTTAACCACAAGACCAGCCTTCTGTTGCTGCTGCTTCACCATTCAGTGCTGCAGCATAGTGCCATTCAAACAGCAGTTATTATGGAAATTCTTATGAAATATTGGTCCTGATTCTCTTCACATTTACACTGGACTAATGCTACTGGTCCATGGATTCAGATGGGTGTGAAAGTGGCTAAGTGAGATGAGCGCCACAAAGCCATCCCAATTCATCTTTACACTCATGCTAGGGCTTGCACCAACACTATTCCAGAGCTATCCTAACGTGTTCCCCTGATAAGATTCGAGTGCTGAGAGACCCCCTCAGACCAGTTCCAGATACCAGAAACCGTTTGCTTCCACCTCATTTTGAATCACATGGCCCCATTCCTTTCCCTCATTCCTATCATTGCCTGCTTACCCACAATCCCTGCCCTCCCCAATAGCAACCAAAGAAGCCAGCCAGCTGACTCTGAAGATATCAGAGGATAAAGGAGGATAGCGTTAAGGTTAGTGGGGCAGAGTTAAGGTTAACGTGGGAAACGTTGAACTCAGCTTCTCTGAGTTTGATGTTGTTTTTTAAACTGTCATCTTTGAATGCTTCTTGGTTTTAAAGGGAAATTAATTCTCAACCTTCATTTTGTTTTAACAAAGTTTGGGGAGGAGGGCTGGGAATATGCAAAGAAATCTTTGGAGACATTAGCTGTCCTCAGCCTTCTGAGGATAAAGCAAGAAGAGAAACATACCCAGAGGTTATCTCTGGTATTTCAGAAACTGATTCAGAAAAGATGAGCTAGGGTTTGCTAAAATAAGGGATGGTGCATGGGATAAGTTGCAGCCGACTTCACTAGATGCCCTTCCCATAGCAAAACTGGGGCCTGATTCTGAGGGCTGCTGTGTGCTTTCCGTTGCCATTGGGCCAAATCCTGCATTCCTTACTCCATTTTTAATTAGTGCTTGTTCGCCATTGCGGTCAAGGTAAGTTTGCCTAAGTAAGGGCTGTAAAGCTTAAGAGAAATGACAGTAGATTCCATTAGAATCTTTCACCTGAGCTCTGTTAGTTTCTGCTGGTCACTGCAGATTCCTACCTGGATTCCACTGGTTTCTCCTGCAAGACCAGTAGCTCTGGGACCCAGAAGACCAATGGGTCTGTTGTTCCATCCTTAACTCTAGTTGCCATTTGGAACCAAAAGGAACTGCCTGAAAAACTTCAATGGGAGTTTTCACTAGGGACAGACAAGTAAGAACCAAGGGCTGAATTCATATTACAGTGTAAATCTTGAGTAAATCACTGGAGTTACTCTGGATTTACACCAGTGTAGCTGGGATCACAGCCTGACTCTGCATAAGGACCTCAGGGCTGAGTTCATTGAAGTCAATGGCAACTGAGGATGGTCAATAATTCCTGGGCAATTGTCAGGGAAGGAGGATAGATCTTCTTGTGGGAGGATCCTGGGATCTCTTCTCCAGGGCAGTTTTCTTGAAATCACCTTCTATTCGATGCATTTAAAGACAAAGGACCTGATTCCACATTGTATTACACCAGCTCCATTGACTGCCGTGGAGTTACACTTGCCTGAAAGTGGTGGAACAGAGTGGAGAATCCAGCCCACACTTCTGCTCAGCAGATACATCTTTATGGCCAGGGATAAAAGTTGTTTCTTCCTCTTCACTCTCCACTCTGATAAACAATCAGAACTTCTCTGTCCCGTGGGGGGAAGCGGCTTTGATTTTGTTTTGTGCCTGAGTTTGATGACATTTTTTTCTTCGCCTGTCAAAACCTCCCAAAGAACCTAGTTTCTGGTTCTATCCCAGTGGTTTCCAAGTGTGTCTCCCTGGGCCAAATTCAATTGATTGACTGGAGATGAAGAAAAGAATGGAAGGCAATGTACTTGGATATAATGGGCCAACTTCCCAGCTGGCATAAATCAGCGTAGGCATAGCACCATTGAACTCAACAGAGCCATGCTATTTCAACCAGCGGAAGATCTGGCCCACGGCCCTCCTAATGGGGACCCAATTGGAAAGTGCTGCAAATAACCATTGAGTCATTAATCGTTGGAACAATTTACCAAGGGTGCGGTGGATTCTCCATCACCGACCATTTGTAAATCACGACTGGATGTTTTTTTCTAAAAGATCTGGCCTAAGAATTCTTTTGGGGGCAGGTCTCTAGCCTGTGTTATAGGAGGTCAGACTACATGATCGCAATGGTCCTTTCTGGCCTTGGAATCCATGAATCTATGAAACCATAAAGATCTTTTTTAACTGAGCCATTTCCCATTCAGGGGATTTTTACAGTGTGTGTGTGGGGGGGGTGCTCAGGGCCAGGAAATCAAACTGTAAACCACTTCAAGCCAGGGGGTGCAGAGCACCCCCAGCACCTCCAGTTCCAAGTAACACCCATGGCCCCATTTCTGAAAGGAGAGGGAGAGAAAACCCACCATGAATAAGGATGAGAAGGTTTCTGATTCTGAGCCTTTTCAAGACACAAGTGAGCTGGGAACTATGAGAGAGAGAGAGCAAGGGTGGGGGGAACCTTTGCAAATGCACTTTTTTTTTGATCTATCTTAACAACCACGATAGAGAATTAAATGGAATTCATTTTGGTGATGAAGGAATTAATGGCACTAGGGAGAATCAGGTTCAGGTAGGAGACTTGAATCCAAAGAAGGGAATAAAGCCTTGAAATTCAAATGGGGGAAGAAATGATTCTGTAAGCATAAAGGGAACCTATTTTACACCTGTAAGACTGTAACTAGAACCAAGTGATCCCTCTGGGAAGCAGGAATTGTGCTTTTAATTCACCTAAACAAATGTGCAGCTGGGCTTCCAATTCCATCCACTTCAATGAAGTCCAGGCTCTTCATTCGGATTGTTCCCATAACCCCAGGAGTTTTCACCCTCCTTCTCACTGGCGCCAGCGTCTTCCTGGTAGGATTAGGCCACGCCGTAGACTATAGCTAGGCTCTGCACTTACTCCAGCCACTTTTCAGCTGAGGATTTCAAAGCGCTTTCCAGAAGGTGGTAAATATCCAGGAGAAGGTGGCTTGTCCAGGAGAAGTGGTTTAGCTTCCCCTGCCGCGCAGCCCATTTGCAAGGGCGGAGCCAGACCCTGCTTGAAACTAGAGGAAGCCGGGCCAGGGGGCGAATCCCAGCCTTCCTTGGCAGACGCGTGGGGACTTTCCCCGTTGCTGGCCACGAATTGCTGACCTGGGGCTAAACCAGAGGCTAGGCCAGACCAAAGCGAGGGGCGGGCTCTGGGGCAGAGCTGGCCCCTAGAAAGTGCTTAGTGGTGTTGGGTGCCCAAGTGGAGACAGCTAGATATTTAGAGGGCAGGTGCTCAGCACTTTGGAAACTCCAACTCCTTTCAGCTCACTCAAGCTGCGCGCCCCCAAAACGGAGGTGCCCACTAGTCACTGTTGAAAACCTTGGTCCCCTGCTCTCGCTACTAGACACACTGCTCCAGCCTGTAGGCAGCTGGACTCCATCCATGTCCCTCACATCTCCCCCTCGACACACGGAACCCACAACCACCCCCAGTAAGGAGCACAAAGGATCCTACAATCCCCACACACCCCCTTCTGCATCAGCTCAGGAGTGTCCTGCTTTAGCCCTGCCAGGTCGCTGCTGAACAGGAGAGATGCAATAAGAACATAAGAATGGGCCTCTTGGGTCCATCCAGCCCAGTGTCCTGTCAGTGGCCAAGGCCAGGTGCCCCAAGGGAATGAACAGAGCAGGGAATCATCAAGTGATCCATCCCCCTGTCACCCGTTCCCAGCTTCTCTCAATCAGCTTCTTTTTATTACCAGTGACCCTTTTACCATATAATGTGACTAAACCCAACACACAGAGGGAGGAAAGTATCTCCAGCCCCGCTCCTGCCTTGATGCCATCCCAGCGAGGCTGTTTGAGCCGGGCAGCAAGAATACAGGGAAAGCGTGTTGTAGGCAGAGAAAACCCAATTAGGATGTTGCACCCTGACAACAAGTAGAACTGAGCCTTTTAGCAAGGAGTATTTAATCTTCTTTAGAAAAACTAAGCAGGGACTGCCAATGGGATAGAAGTTGGTGTGGGACTGTTGAATCTCTCTAAAGCCACTTATGGGTTCAAAGACTGAACAAGGCCAGGGCCCGCCTTCTTATTTTGATTTGTTTCATGAAAATACTTTGCTCATTCCATCGATGTTATGCTTTGATAAGGTAATTGTTCGAGGGCGCCGCTTACATCTTATTAATACCGCACTCTGGGCAAATTAAACCCGGCCCAATGGCAAGCCAGCGTGGAGGAGCCCTGTGGAATCCAGCCCAGAGCGCTGTGACACTTTGCCTTTTGTTCAGGGTCCTGTCAGGGAGCGGAGCTTGACGGGGTTTGATTCGGGGGGGTTGTGTCTTGCTGTCCCTTGAGAAAGTCCCTGGGAAAATAAATGAATTCCCATTACACACAAATTAACAGCCTTCCTTGTGAGTCTGCAAGGGCTGCATCACACACACACACACACACACACACACACACACACACACAGAGTGTGGAGACATGCAAGAAATTGCAAACAGTTCTTTTTTTTTTAATACAATCTTGGAGGTCAAACTATTTCTCACTTCCACCTTGGGGCTTGAAAAAAAAAAAGCCTGTGATCTGATTGCATGGAACTTTTTTTTTGTTTTTTAAGCAATTAAGTTGAGAGCATCTCTCTGGCAAATAAACAGAGCCTTGTTTTCCCATCAAAGAGGGAGAGAAAAAAAAGAGGAAGCAGGAATACAAACCGAGAACTGAAGACCAGCACTGCTCTGTCCATACCAACGAGAGGGGTCGCATCCTGCTCCCGTTGGAGCCAGGGAGTTCAGTGGCAGCAGATTTTAAATGTTCAGAATCTGGTTTTTGCTTGTCTGGTTGTTTTCCCACTTCTCAGTCCATCCACCTACATAAAAAGCACAGGCTAAAACTAAAGGCAACTCATCTGAACACAGAACTGCTTGAAGGGAGATCTTTCTGATCAGGAAGCAGGGATATATATGTAGATACTATGGTGATAAAGTGTGTTATAACTTAAGAATCAATATAGACTAGACTAGAATAGAGCTACACACACACACACACACACACACATTAAGGTAATTTACCCTCACATTGGGCTTGATTTAAAACCCATCGTAACCACTGAGACATTTCAATACGCTTTGGATCAAGCCCTTAGTTTCTGCAAGAAAATATTCATGTCAATTTCGTTTCCGTTTCTACACAAACAGTAAATCAGGTCTTTGTCATGTGTCGTGTTTTGTGCCCTTTAGATTTTTATTTGTATTTATTTATTTGTTTTACTTTTCCCTGGACACCAGATCTTTAAGGACATGTAGCTTTTCAGACCTGCACTGCGCTTTTAAATAACAAACGAGTTTTCCTGCCTCCTGTCTTCGATGCTCGCTGCAAACATTCAGTCTCTCTTCTTCCCAGTGGGAAAACGTTTTCAGAACGAGCGTGGTACTTTTCTTTTACGATTTTTTTTTGCAATGGTCGTTTTCAAACAACGCCGAAGCCCCTCCGAAATATTGGGTTTGTTTTTTTTTAAATCCCCAGTTTTCAAGGCGTATTAAATCAAGCCCTCGGCAAGGGCGATTCGTTGAATAATCGCTTTGCAATAATGCTCATTGCACCGAAATTTCAAGTGGAAAACCCCTCACATGGATTATCTCCGTGTACATTTCAGGAGAGGGGAGTAACTTTTCCTTAAATAATTCCTCTGCGGTCCTTTTCAATTATTATTATTATTATTATTACTACATTTTAACAAAATAACGATCAAATTCTCCAGCTTTTAATATTTTCAAAAGTGCATATTAAAAAGCACGTCTGATTTGAATGATCTTTTGAAGAGAAGCTCTCTCCTTTCCATCCTCTCTTGGAGCAGTGTCAAAACAGACGTTCAGACGCAAGATCCCAATAAATAAAGAATAAGACGGGGTTTTTTTAAGACATAATGGCTAGCCCGTCTCTAAAATGCGCACGGACTAAGCTGGCGAGGGAGGTGGGCAGCTTTGCTTTTGGCAGCGGGTGCATTGCCTAAGTGATTTTTCCTGGGCAAGCTTGACCTAGCTGCCTTCCTCAAGTCGAGAATTTAATAACCAGACCTTGACAGGACGCAGCGCCGGGTTAGCCAGCCCCTCCGCAATTTACATACGCCGCCCCTCTGTTGAGTGGCTCTGAGTTCCACCAGAAGCAAAAGGAAGATGAGTTTGCCTGGGGGTGGGGGGAGAGAGAATAACACCCCTATTCCCTTATCCTTAGGAGTGGTCTTTCAGTGCTGATTTACAAGCCATCTCTCCAAAGGGAGCCCTGATATACAGCATTTATCAACCAGAAACATACCTTGGGAAACCATGGAGATACGCAGAGAAGTGAGGAGTCGCTTTCAAGACGCGAGGAATTCTGTCTTGTTGCTTTAAGCAGTTAATCGGGTCCTTTTCTTGATTGATGCTTGTTTTAATCTATCGCTTAGCGCTCCCCGGAGAGAAAAGAAGGGGGCTCTCCTTTGTGCACATGGGTAATGAAGCAAGGCATTGGGGGAAGGGGGAAAAAGGGTCCCCCCCCTTTCTTAGCTCTCCGGTTGGGCGCTCAGGTAACAGCCCCCCTCCCCCGCGCAGCCCCCAGATCTGCATGTGAAATTGCCATTTCACCCCTGCACACTCCTTAATTGTTGGAAAAATTATTTGTGAAATTGCTTTCCACCAGGAGAGCGGTGCACGCTTATTACACACACACACACACACACACACACACACACACCACCTTGCATTTCCAAGGCATGGAGTTCCCATGATGCTGGCAACCTGCTTCCTCCGCTATAAACCTATTTCCCTCAAAACACACACACACACTTAAAAAAATTAAGGCTGCTTAAAATGCCAGCACAAAAGAAGGCAGGTGCCATCTTTGCCTCGTTGGTTCCATGATAAATGCCCGGTGGACCCAGGACTCCTGCTCTGGGGTTCTTGCTTTGGGTTCGATGCAATCGTTCGAGCTGAAAGTTGGAAATCAAGCGTCCAATCTGGCCCTGAGAGGTGGGAACGGGGAGGCTGGTCCTTCAGTCTGCTTGGCCATAATGCCTTCATCAAGCGAGATTACGCATTGTCTGTGGAGATGATTATTCCAAAAAATACATTGGACAAAAGGATGAGAGGATAAAGGGTGTGTGGGGGGGTGGAAATCTGAAGTTTCTAGTGTCAAATCTTTTTCAATTCTCCTTGCTCCTTCGGGCAGGGTAAGGAAAACAAATCCTACGTTTGATCTGGGATTTTTATCCGAGAGAGGTAACCTTAGAGCAGTTGGGGAGGCAGGACGCTTTTCAAATAATCGTAGGACTATAGCTATAGTCTTTCTAAGGAGGTGTCCTAAGCAAGAGGTTTACTGGAGACAAGATTCTCCTCATTTTCTTAATCAGCTGGGGCGCTACAAAATCGGAGCCGCGTCATTTTCAACTTTTTTTCCCCCAACCAAGCGCGGTCCGGTCCAGTTGAAATGAAAATAATGAATTGGAGCAACCCTGAAGGAATTCAGCTAATACGGGTCTCCAAGTCCGTTCAAACTGGTCCGTTTTATCCCCCCATCGCTCTCCAGCGTGTTTCCCCTAAAAGTTTAGGAGCTGACACGTGTAGGGGGAAAGAAGGGATGAGAGAGAAAATCTTCGAAGCGATTCGACTCTTTGGAAAGAAATTGACATGATCGATTTTGTTTCTCTCCCTTCTGAAAAAGAATGAGCTGGCACAGAAACATCGCCAAGCAAATACCGCCCCCCCCTCCTCCATCATTTAGTTCAAGGTCTGTACTGCATCTGGGAGCTGATCATCTTTGGAAACACACACACACCCCTCCAAAAAAAAAGCTGCAATGGTTCAACTCAAAGCTACTTTTAACGGGAGGGATTTTCTTCTGTGCCTTGCAAAGTGTCTGAGATCTGTCAGGCCGGGGATGGGAGATGTGTGAATGATAGAAAAATTGAAGCAGAAGTGGTGGGGAGGGGGGCAGTCGCTTTTAATTGTTGGATTGCAGCTTTAGCTGTCAACCTCAGACGCCTCAGGCAGGGAGAACTTTTATACTGGGAGGCCGGATTAATAGTTGGCGGGGGCTTTTCATTAGGAGGGGGGGAGAAGCTGATGCGCCCGTGCCTTGTTGGGAGAGAGATTGAGATCCAGCATGTATCTAGCGCGTATTAATTATTATTCGAAAAGACAAAACAGGAGGGAAAAGTAATCAGCCACCTGTATTTGCCTGGGAATCTGTCTCTCCTCTGGCTGGTTTTCCAACTGGAATATACTTTTTCGTTGGGGGAGGGGGGTCCGATTTAATGGGAGAAGGTTTGGGAGACCTGATTTTGGTTGCAACAAAGTTTTTTTTTTTTTTTTAAGAAAGAAAAGCTGCAAGTGTAGTGTAAAAAAAAAAGTTTTCCGTGATTTCCAGGAAAAGTCCTTTTACAGCTGCAAACAAAAGAGTCCGCAAAGCCCTGGCGTCATTCCCTGCTGAGAAGGAGTTTTGTTCCCTTCAAGTCCCAAAGCAGCCACCTTCAAGGGAAACATTTGCTATTTGTTCAAATTGTCCTGGGTCAGCGGGACGATCCCCCATGGGGAAACCCAGGCTCCACCTCACGCTAGTGGATCACACCTGGGGGGTAAAGGGGCGAGCAATCAGCTCTGTGGCAACCCCCCCCCCCCCCGAAGCAGGGCCCGATCCTTGCCCACGGGCGGGAAGAAGAAAGAACTGGGGCGCGGGGAGGACTCCGGAGTCAGGTTGTTTCGAACCTGCCTTTCCTCGGTTAGAAACACGAATGATGAGCCAGCCACACGAAAGTGCCCAGCCAAGGTCGGTGGGGCTGGGTTCTTAGACCAAGGCGTGATCTTTGCCCGGATCCTTAAGAGAGGGTGTTACCCAACTTCCCTGCGCCTCCTCCCACTCCACCTGGCTACTGACTTTGTTCTTTCCCCCATCCGCCTCCTTGGTTACCCCTCCCCCCACCAAACAATGCCCCCAGATGGGTGTGGGGGGTCTGCTAAGACAAGAGAGAAACGTGTCCCCAGGTCTGGAGAGGAGCAGTGGGGACTCCCACGGGCCAGGCGCTTGGGGGGGGGGAACAGGAGAAAGCCCCCCAACCCCAAACTTGAAGAGGGTTTAAATGGCAGCGAAGGAAGCAGGGAAAGGGGGTTACATCGTTTGGGTGTGAAGGCGTCAAAGGTGGTTTATAGCCACACATACAAAGCGGTTGCGTCCGGGGCTTGTAACCCACTGGGCCATCTATTCCCACCAGGCACATTCGCCCTGGATCCATCTCTCTGCTCCCCGCATGTGGGGGACGGGGGGCGGTTAATTTGCAACCTGCTTCGGGGAGAAGTTTGGGCAGCGGATTCGAACGAGTGCCAGAGAGAGGTCGCCTAACGCGGGCCAGCTGGAGAGGCGCCGGCGCATGGCAGGCTAGGGAGGAGGGTCCCTTGGGTTGTGAGTTTCTTCTTGAGTCCTTAGTCGTGGCAAAACCTCCCCTGATGGGCTGAGAGAGGGGGCGGCTCGGTTGCCACTCGAGGAGACAGGCATCGCCCAAGGCAAGCGGGGGGCTCTGGGCGACCCTTCAGGGGAGATCGTGCTGGCGCATAAAGATTCCTTCAGCTGAAGCCCCGTGCGCTGGGGAGGGAACTTGCCTACCACCGGGAGATGCTTTCCCAAAGTTTTCTCCCCCCCACCCAAAAAAAAATCCCCAGCCTTCCCATGCAAACGAGGCCGAGCCTAGGACTGAATTCCAACCCCCAGCCCCGTGCGTTTGGAAGCTGCTTTCTGCGGTCGGTCCCTCCGCCCCCACAGCAGTGCCCCTTCCCCTGCTCATGAATAAAAGAAAGACGCTGGAGCCTATCACAGCTCACTCGGGGCTCGCTCGCTTCCTACCCAATGCGCCAAAGTTAGGCGCTTTAACTTCCAAACCTTCCAGCTGACATACCCCCCCCCCCCATCACCCTCCTCTCCCGAAAACAACCATCCCCTACGCGATCACCAACTGCCACACACACACACACGCACACACACAACACAACACCACAATAAAACAGAAGGGGGGGGGATCAGTCCCCCAGAAGCCCTGCCCAGTGGCCACTTCCCCCTCTAGTCTGTCTGTTACATTCCTCAAGAGCGTAAGCTCGGTCCAGCTGAGCCACATCGCTAAAACTTTAAGAAGAATTTCTGGGGGGGGTGATTTCCCCCCCTTCCCTGTCGGAGCAAAAGATTTCCCCGTTGTTGGTGCAGCCCAGGGCTGGGCAAGAGAGGCCGAGAAGACAGAGCCGGCTGCTGCAGCTCGCGGGACTTCACTTCGCTTCGCTCAGCCCAGACAAGGGGGTGGCCTGGCTTTGATCTGTGAGTCTGGTTGAAACCCAGCCGCCCCAGACTGACTTCGGGATGGCAACTTTACCAGGGACCGTTCCCAGAATGATGCGCCCCGCGCCAGGACAGAACTACCCCCGCACCGGGTTCCCTTTGGAAGGTAGGTCTTGATTTTAAATGACTCGTTTCTACACAGCCGGTCGCCGTGTGGGGACATCTCCCTCCCTGCCAGGGCCAGAATGCAGCATTGGAGTCCGGGGGGAAGGGAAAACTTGCAACGGGCGGTGCGATCCCCAGCTAATTACCCTGTAACTTTCAACCCTCATGGAGTTTGGGGGCAGATCTCCTCATCTGACTTTCCGAGACAGCCGGCAGTGATTATTTGCCAGCTCCTTGACGTTAGCAAACGTGCGTTGGGGTTTTTTTTTTTTTGTCTCTCCAAATCTCACCCCCTTAGACGGACACGATCCCGAGTTTCTCCCCAAACTTTCTGTTTCCTTCCCCAACTGGGTCGCTCCAAACTTCGGAAGCGGCTTCCCAAGAATCGGAGACCGTAGCCACCCCGGGCTCAAGGGCGGGTCACGGCTCAGGGCTGAAATGGACCCATTTGCAACAAGCCGCCGAAGGTTTGGGGGCTTTCGAGCCCCGGAGAGGCCCCTGAAGCTGTCAGAGGATGTGTCATTCCCCCCACCTCGCAGCGTTGCTGCATTCAATTCTCGATGTATCTGCCTTTGCACTGTGTGTCTGGCTGCACGTTACCGTCATTACCGGTATTATTTCTCACCCGCCTGCTGGCTGCTTAGCAGAGGCAAATTCAGAGTGGGACCCCTCTCCCCGCATTTATTAAAGCAGCGAGTCTCAGGCAAGCCGTGATCAAGTGGCCAAACTCACACCGATGGAAACCCACGCAGGCTGCAAAACACACAAGCTAGGGGGATTTGCTGAAGTGCTTTTCTGTAGCAAATGAAGTAAAGCAGACGGGCAGGGAAAGGATCAAAGGATTACAACAATATTTGCACACCATGCCTGGGAATAATGAAAAGAGAGAGCGGCCGGTGCTTTTGGTACCTCTTGAATGTAAAATTGGCCACTCGAGTGTTATCTGCCGCTAATGAGGTAGCCAGCGAGTGCTGGCCGAGTGACTTTGAATTAGTGGTGCATGATTCTTATTAAATCGGGAAGCAATTTCTGGACTCGGCTGTTCTTTGCAAAGAGAAACTCGGCCTTGTCACCCCCTCACCGCCGTCACCTCTTCGCAAATTATGCAGCTGAGTTCTTCGGTGTTTTCCAGGCTGTGAAATTGTATTAATCTGCAAGATATACATTGGCAGGTATTAAACAAACGGGGGGATATCAGACCGGGATTAGAAAGCCTGCCGCCCCCATGGCCCTGAAAGAAAATGCTGCAGACTTTGTCTTAGGATCTTGTGACGGATGCGTGCCCACCGCAAGGTGTTCCCTGGTTAAAACGGGGCCACCGCAAAGAACCAGCATTTTGCTGGTACAAGTTCGCCGTTCAAATATTAAGCCGGTTCCCGTCGCATTGCTTCCTTGAAAGAAACAAAAATCTCCCCCTCCTTTTCCCCCAGATAGACATCAAGCAAAGAAAGAAAGAGGATTTTTTTACGAGGTGATTTTAGCAGTGTGGGGTTTGTTTGTTTTTAAATGCGCTTTTCTGTGGTTTGGATCAGGCACCAAAAAAGCGCAAGGAAACTTTGGATGAAAACCGTTTTTCCAAGCTAGGTTCGTCGGTTTGCAATAGCGTTTAAAATCTGGGGACCAACGGCCAGATAACGTGATAACACATGGGTCGTTTGGGGGAGGAGAAGGGTGATCTTTATGGATCGATAGAAAAACGGTGCGCTTCTTTTCTTAACAAGACCTCGAGCTCGATAGGCGACTATTGCATTAGCTGTCGATTATGCGGCTATATCGAGGAAAATACAAATAGATACAGGCGGTAGGTGGAAATATATAGATGCAGACGAAAATACAGACACAGGTCTATAGAGGCAGAGCGAGGGGGAAAGATTTAGAGAAAGGAATAGAGAGAAATCTCCAGCCACCCAAAGAAATGCAGACGTTAGAGAGACAAATAGAAACACGTGTAGCTATACGGGATACATAGGCACAGGGAGGGGGGATACATGCACAGAGATGGTCGACCTGACCCAACTTTCTCCCCCTCTGAATTCTAGTGTCGACTCCTCTGGGCCAGGGCCGAGTGAACCAGCTCGGGGGGGTGTTCATTAATGGCAGGCCTTTGCCAAACCATATCCGCCACAAGATAGTGGAGATGGCCCACCACGGCATCAGACCCTGCGTGATCTCCCGGCAGCTGCGAGTCTCCCACGGCTGCGTCTCCAAAATCCTTTGCCGGTATCAGGAGACCGGCTCCATCCGCCCCGGAGCGATCGGAGGCAGCAAACCCAGGGTGAGTGCAAAGGGAGCTCCAGCCCGGGCAGCTCTGACCCTGCTGAGGTGGAAGCCAATGGGAAAATACACCCTCACCTCCTCCTCCCATTGGCTTCCACGGCAGCAGGATCCGGCCCTACCTGTTCAGCGCTCCCCAGGAGAAGCCCAATTCCCTCAAGCAGCATCGCTTTAGGAGCAGCCTTCTCGGCTGGGCCCATCGGTATCAACACGCATGGCTGCGTTCGCCACGCAATGCCCATCCACTCCGGTTTCCAGTGCAGCCTGGGCACTGAGTGCATCCACTCTCCCATCGGGGCCTGGGCCCCCACGCTGAACGCAAGAGGCCTCCCCCGGTGAAAATGCATTGTTTGGATGAAATGTACCTTCAGGGGCCGGGATGGAGGGGGGGGGGAGATGAGGAGAGAAGCGGTGCGGGGTTGAAGGCAATGAATACATTGGAAGGATTGTCCACCTGCAACAAGTGGGGCACACTCCAGCATTTGCTCCGGTTCCCGGTGCCTCCCGGGGGGAGCCCCGTTTGCATTTCAGGGAAGCTTTACATGAGGTCAATCGGGGTGTGGTGTGGATGTGAGTCTAGATCTCCCCTAAGTATCTCCCCGGCCCCCCTCTGGATACTCTATTTCATACACACACCATAAATCTACCCTTGTCAATTTCAAGCGACGAGCTTGGGACAAAAGAATCTTTGGCATCACGTTGTTTCTTGGGGGAGGCGGGGGATATAGGTAGATTTAACACACACATCCCTTACTTGGAATAAAATGTCTTTCTTGTTAGACCTCGATGGGAAATCTGAGTCTAGGAAAGTCTATGGTTCCTTTTTAAATTAAAAGTGATTTTTCCCCTCTCTCTCCCCCCCCTCCGTTCTCTGCACGTACCTTCCCCCCTTCCCCCCACTGATCTCCATTGATCCCAAAAGCAGGTTGCCACTCCCGACGTGGAAAAGAAAATCGAGGAATACAAGAGAGAGAATCCGGGGATGTTTAGCTGGGAAATCCGAGATAGACTCCTGAAGGATGGGCACTGTGACAGGAGCACTGTTCCCTCAGGTGAGAAGGCAGCTTGGCAAGAAATACACAGAGAGAGAAACATCCAGATAGAAATAGATCTAGGGAAATGATTATCTGCAGCCACCACAAACTGACACCCAGCCTGTATCCAAAGGCTACAAAACATCCTCTCAGGCGCTGCGTCCAAAAACAGAAGTGATGAATGAAACAAAATTCCTCTAAAATTGCCTAGAAAGGGACCTAGAAAGCAGGAAAGTGCACGTTTAAATTCTCCCCGCAAACAAACAAAAAAAAAGCAACCATGGACTAAGGCAAACATTAAACCCATAGTTGAAAGTTTATGACACTGTTGAGACTTTACCTGTTTCGCTCACAGTCTAAAGGGGGTGCACGGAGAGCACCCACCAGCATCCTGGGGTTTCTTTCAATCGCCCCTGGGTGGGTTTTTGAGTTGCTCAGGGGAAGAACCATTTTCTCCCCTCGATGATGTCCGGAGCTGATGCGGGAGGAAGCGTCTTTCAATTCAGTTTAAAATCAACCAGCAAAGGTTTGGGGCACCAATGGCTCTGCCGTCTCCGCAGGACAAACCCCCTCCCCACGCCCAAACTTCCCTCCGTGGGAGTAGCTAGAAAGCAAGAGTTTCAAGGAGCCCAGCAGTGGGCCCGATTCTGAATCCCTGCTACCTACACCCCCATCAATCCCCCCTTGACTTCAGGGAGGGAAAGCAAAGGGGAGGGCTGGCCCGTGCTCGGTTTTTTTCACAATTACAAACAAAAGGAGAACGAGATGCCGTGTATGTATTTGTGTTCTCGAGGGTGGGAGCGTGGGTGGGTTAAGTGGGTATTTCCGTGTGGGCATCTCTGTATGTGGGTGTCTGTGATTTGCACGCGTGTGTGTGATAAGTGTGCATTTGTGTCTGTGTAACAGATGTGGGGGGGAGAGAGGTAAGTGCATGTGGGTGTGCGATACATGCCTATTAGCGTGCGTGTAATTGCCTGCAGGCGTGTGATTGCACACCGGTGAGTGCTAAGTGTGCGTTCGTGTTCACGCGGGCGTCGGTGTCGAAGCTTGTGACTTGAGGGGTGCACGTCTGTGATCGGTGTGTTTGTGCACGGAGAGGGCGTGAAACGCGCAGGAATGAGTGTGTGTTGGTGTCTATTCCTGAGTGGGCACGCAGATCATGTTAGTGATTGTGCATTTTTATGCTAGTGTCTATTTCGGAGTCCGTGTGTGTGTGTTTTTTCTGGGGTTATTTCTGTGTTTGTGTTTGCAAGTTTCTGTGTGTGTGTGTGTGTGTGTGTGTGTGTGTGTGTGTGTTATTTCTGTGTTTGTGTTTGCAAGTTTCTGGCTGTGTGCGTGTGAATGTGTGTGTGTGTGTTCCTGGGGTTATTTCTGTGTTTGTGTTTGCAAGTTTCTGGCTCTGTGTGTGTGTGTGTGTGTGTGTGTGTGTTTGCCGACCCACTGCATTCTTGTTGCTCAACTTTGGAAGCGTTGGCGGGTTGTCTGGCTTCCACCCCTTTTCCACCCCAGCTTATGCTCGCGCTTTTGTCTTTGACTGGCCGAGGTTTAGTGAGTTCGATTAGCCGGGTGCTACGAATCAAGTTCGGGAAGAAGGAGGACGAGGAGGAGTGTGACAAGAAGGAGGAAGACGGGGAGAAGAAGGCGAAGCACAGCATAGACGGCATCCTGGGCGACAAAGGTAACTCGACGGGCCGCCGGGCCTGAGCTCCCCGGCCGGCATTCGGCCGCACTTGCTTCCTATTGGTCCCCGCTGGGTTTGGCCTGGGCCCGATCTTGCTGTCGCTGGAGTTCGGGGCAAAACTCGGTGAAGCGGGACGGCCCCTGCAACCAGCAAACGTCTGCAAAACTTGCCCTTCTCCGCCTCTTCCTAGTGATGAAGCGACCCCCGCGTCAAAAGTTAATGAAGCGCTTCAGAGGCGCTTTGGGGCAAGGGATACCCCCTCCTGCCCCCACCTCCTTTATTTTAACTCCCATCACCCCCATTTTGTTTTAACTAGGACCCAAGCTGTCCCCAGGGCCCTTTCCCAAAGGGCTAAGAGGAAAGCAGACACATGGCGAGAAAGGCCTCCATGCAATTGCGCATAGACGGGCGCTTGGAAAGGGGGGGCGCGTGGGGTATTAATGGGGTACCCGTATCACACCCTGCCCCCTCTCCGAGCCAGCTGAGATGCCGGGAAAGAGATGTTGGTATTTTCCTCGCCGTCACTGTGGCTCAATTATTTATAGAGAAGGGAGGGAGGGAGAGGAATCAGGGATTCCTTAAATGAATTTGTTAAACAGCTTTTTCTGCTGCTATCTAAGTGGTCCCCTGAAACTCTGGATGACAGTTGAGCGATTTGGGCAATCAATATCAATTAGAGAGGCTGGGATATGTGCTGCTTTGGGGCTACCAGCAAAAAGCACCGTTGCTAACCAGGGAGGGACCAGTTTGGGGGTGACGGTGCTCAGGTGAGCAAGAAATCTTCCCTTTAAAAAACAGAACCTGCTGTGATTGAGGAAAGGCTTTTGAGCTCGTTCGGTGCGCGGGGTGGGAAATGTGTGTTGAAATCTCCCGTCTCCAATCGCCTCTGGAAACTTTTATAAACACCAGTTCTTGTGCCCAGGGAAATTGTAGGGGAGAAGGGAGATAAGTTTGCAGAAACAAAATGTTTGCAGCTAAACCGTTCCTAGATTTTGATTCCAAACGGTTCTGGGACAAAACCAAAAAAAAAAATGGTCAGTGCAGATGCATGAAACAAGCATGAGAAAGGCTATAAAATAAACAGCGTGAACTGGTAAATAAAAAGTTTGAGCGAGGACTGTCGTGTGTACATTTCAATCTGTGTTCCTGTCCCACTTACAATGATCTTGGTGGGTCCTTTTTCACTGAAGAGAAAAGGAAAAGATCCAGCTTGGGGTTTTCCAATCAGGCTATTTTCGGCTTCTAAACCATAACTAGACCCTAACTCACTGGAGTGGGGGGTAAATACCCGTGTATTTACTTGAAGGGAAATCCGCTCTTTTCTCGAGTTAGGGATCTCACCAGCTCTCTGAGAGGAAAAGTGTCCGTTTAGGAAAATCCTTCGAAAAGATTTCGATCCTTTTCTGTGCAATAGGTAGAAAGCTGGAAAATGGCAACTTCTGAAGCGGTCTGGTTTTGGTTGGTCTTTTTTAATCACTTGATTTGGTTTCTGGTTTGTTTTGAAGAGTTTGCGGTTTCTTCGGACGATTTGCAGTAATATTAGTGACCGAATTTAGGGTCAGAGGTGGGGAAAATAGCTATTTTCTGTCGCAGAAGCCTGCAAAAAATGTGTGCGGGAAGAGATCACTCGGGCAATCTTTTTCACCAGCTATAACATTTCCCCGAGCTGCGACAAGGCGAGTGACTTGGAATATCGAAATCCAGCGATTTTGTGTTGAAAGGGGGAGGGTAAAATTGGGAAGAAAAAGCTTCCAAGTGCCACGATCAAACATTACTCCAAGTTTGAAATAAAGGTGCACAAAAGGGGGAGCTTTACGGATCTGATCCTCCCCCCCCCCCCGACCTTGAAGATGAATTTCGCTTACAAAGACCTTCAAGTCTATTGAAGCTTTATAAGCAAAAGATTCCTGGCCACAAAAGCAAACAGTTTTGTTGGTTTTTTTTTTTAATCTAGGCTGCCTTTAAAAAAATGGAGTAAAGGATGGTGGGGAGGGAGCGTTGTCCATTCTCATTCAAAATTCTGCAAGGAGGAGAAAAAGTTTGGACAAAGGGCCAAAGAGGGGAAGAAAAGGAGATAAATTATTCAAAACTCCCTGCTGTTAGATAGTTTTGTAATATTATAGGACCGTCTGTTGGAAAAAGGCGAGCCGTTGGACGCGGCAAAATGTTTCGTGTGATTTGGAAGGAGCCAATGCTCATTTGCAAATCAGTCCTATTGTGTCTCCGATCCCCCCTCCCCTTACGATATTTTTTTAAAAGATTTTAGTTTGAGTTTATTGCTTGAAAAAAAAATAATAAAGTCGCTCGCGAGAAAGCTGCAAAGATATTTCCCCCTTAAAAAAGAAGAGGGGGACTTTTTGCGGCTACAGACGAACACGGCTGCTACTCTGAAACCTGTCATATTTTCCCCCGTTCCCCCCCCAAAAAAATAAGAATAAAGGGTAAACATAGCTGTCAGCTTCCTTCCCCTGTTACTAAGAGGTAAATTAATTTCAATCAGCAAATAAATATACATTTTTTCCATGATCAAAGAAAACTGGTCCCCGATTTATGTATAGGGGAAATCCCCCCCCCCCGTCCATTTTCAAGCAAGGGCGAATTTGGGAACATCTCGGGATTTCAAATAACACACACACCAAAGAAAGTTCCCTGGCACTTTGTTCCACCGCTGGCTACTCGAAGAACCTAACCTGGTTCTAGATTCTTTCCACAACGGTGACCCTGACTCTGGAGAGCAGCCCAGGCTCCCCGGATCTTTTTAAAAGAAATACCTAACCGCAGCCGCAATAGCGAAATAGAGCCCCCGCCATTTGCAGGAGGCCTCTGCGGGTGCTTCTTGGAAATCCCGTTTGTTTTCAGCAGCTGATCGGATGCATTTAACCCGCTCGCCACGGCGGGAGGCGAGTTAAAAAAAAAACAGATGCAAAATCTCGCCCCAATCTAGACGTCTTTTGTCGAAGTACGAAGAAGTTTTCAGTGGCCCCAATTAAAGTAACTAATCGCACACCGCAGAGAGAGGGGGAGCGACTTCCAGTCTGGCTCCAGTTTAATAATCTTTAGAGAGCTCACCTCGGTTTAACCAAAATGGTAACTTTTTTAACGACTTTTTTTTTTTTAACCTCTTGGCACTAGGACCTGTAGTTTCCAAGCACAGCCACAAAAGGTTCTGGTCTTTATTAAAAAAAAGAATCCGGGGTCGGGGGGAAGGAAAAAGAAGAGACCGGGGGAGAGGGGGGGGGGCAGCGAACTTTGTTTTGGGGCTTTTTCCTCGTGACAAATGCCTTTGCTGTATTTGTGCACGCTCCTCGCAGGGAGCCGGGGGAAGACGGCGCTAAACGCTCTCCCTTTTTCAGCGCTAAAGAAAGATTCCACCCTGCGCCTGTTTCTTTCTATCATCTGCTTGGCATTTAATAATGTTAAGACTTATTAGAGCTGGTAATGAAAACTGTGGCCGCTGAATAGGGAGCTGTGTTGGAGCGGGGTGTAATAGCTCCCAGGCATGCTAAGAAATGTATTTATCCCCAATCAGTGCTCACTCTCTGAGTTCCAAGCACAAACGTTAAGTTGAAGGGTTTTAAGGCAGATTAAATTGAGCCTTTATTTCTCTGCACTTTCATCTTTAAACGGCTCACTCCAGCTAGCCCTGGGCGTATATTCATGAGGCTTCACTACTTCTTCCTCTTTTTTTTTTTTAGCCTTGTTAAAACCGAGTTATTATTAGTTGTTGTTATTGATTGTTGTTATTGGGGTGCATTAGGGAGTGGCACGTGGTTCTGCAAATTCTTCCCCTAAACCGGACCTGCAGCGCGTTGGCGATGCGGATCATGCGGGCCGTAGCGAGGATGCGTGTGGACACAACCCACAGCTTAGGGCGCGGGGAAGATGCCCCGTGTTTAATTAAGAAGGGCGGGGAGGGGGCAAGGCCTCATGCAAACGAGTAAATGGTATTAATTGCAACCAGGCGCGGGCAGGGGATTGCTCCACAATCAATGGAAATAGGAGGGGAAGGGGGTAGGGGCTGGCTCGCTCAAGGAATGGCTGAGTTGATTGTAGGGGTGTGTGTGTGTGATCTGGGTGCAGCATTTAGATATGCAAGGCGTGGAAAGAACTGACCAGGTGAAGATCGATTCCTTATATGCGTGGCGTATAGGGACGCATCTTCCCCACACGATAATCTCGTCAGTTTCACGCGCGCGCGCGCTTTATCTGCATCGTCCGCAACGGCAAAATGCACGTGTGACCAATTTTTTCAAACCCCGATATATGTATCTAAATATATCTTAATCATATAGATGTGCATGCATAAAACGAGGCTGCTGTATGAGGGAAGGAGATCTGTGGGAAATATTTAATTATATAATTAAGCGGGCGCAAGAAATTGACCAGGTTACAGTCAGAGGAGTACAGGGGAAGATGATTTCTCCGTGCGTGTGTGTTCACACACAGCGAGAGATCCCGTGTGCTTGCCTGTTTCCCCAGCCTGTAACCTGGTCGATTTCTTCTCAAGGTCTGTGTGTGGCACAGGGTTTCGCAAATGGATCAATACCAACATTTTGCTATGGCAAAAGATCCAGACACAACTCTCTAGGTTCCCGTATCAGTATTGCTTCGGGGAGCGGGGGGGCGGCTGTGAAAAGAAGAATGGCAGAAAACGGGAAGGAACCATGTACAGGTGTGAACGGGAGCAAGGGACTGGGAGTGGGGGGGGGGGAGAGAAAAGGTGTGGATATTTAGACACGTCCAGCTCAAGGTGGTAACAATTTAATTTGGCAGCAGCAGTCGCTGCTAATGTGGTTTTCGGAGGCTTGCGACACTGAAGGAAGCTGTTTTGATTGTGTGTACAAGGACCTGCCAAATTTAATTAGGCTCCGGGGGAGTGAATGAATGAGGAGAAAGAGGGGACTCCTTTCCCCCCCCCCCTCGGCAACATTTTTTTGCTGGCACACCTGGAAAGCCGGATTGTTTCCCCGGGTCGGCATTGGGGAGGGGAGGGTCTCAGGCGGTTTATCAGCCAGCAATCTGCATTGATTTAAAACCAACAAGCGCCTTCTCTGTAAATGTGTGTTTAGACGGGAAAGGGAACAGACACTTCATCAAATCAAGGGATTACCTAAGGTTGGCAATCTAATCAAACAGAGACCAGGCGGGATTTGTGAGTGTTCGCAGCGAGATCAGCGCTAATAATGGGGGGCAGGAGAGCGAGAGGATGGTGCCAGGCAATTCATTGGCTTTAGGCTCAGTTATTCTGTGCATATTTCAGGAGGAGAGAGAGAGGGGGGAAAAAAAACCCAGGAAGCGGGGGGGGGGGGGGGACTATGTGTGAGCACACACAGAGCTTACATGTCACAAAAAAAGCTGAGACAAATGAGGTACAACAATAAACACAGATAACAATTACAAAGGCAAACAGTGGCTTTTGGGAACAAGTAGCTGCAGAACCTGGGCTACATAAACAAAGTCGGCAAATGTTTGCAAGATAAACTCCTTCCTAAATCGAGTGTGACGGGAAGGAGAGAAGAGAGGCGGCGAGATAAGGTTGGAGGGGGAATACACGAGTATAATCTAATACAAGGCACTTTTAAAAAACAAACTTAAGACAAGGATGCCGGAGAGGGAACGGTGGCCGGGGGGGAGGTTCACTTCTACAGCAGGAAGAGGAATAATATAAGGAAGATGTTAATAATCCAGCTTTTTTTGGGGGGGAAGCATAATTATAGACCAGGAAAAAATATGAAGCAGGTAGTTATGATCCGTGATTTGGGGTGGGGATTGGGGTTAGATTCAACCAGATAAACCAGGGGAAAGAAAGACAATAGAAGGAATCGGTATTTATAACCCACGGATTTTTTGTTTGTATGGGTGGGTGGATACATTCAATTATAGGGCAGGAAGACTCGAAGGCAGATACGTCTGACCCGGGACTGTGTGTGTGCATTCTTAGCAAGCCCCTGCACCCAAAATACGTTTCCAGAAAGAGGTGAGGGGCTGTGACGGGGTTTATAGAGGGAATCCAGCTAAAATGAGAATGGTAAAGGAGCGAGTGGAGATGGCTGCAGTGTGGTTAAAGGAATTCAGATATTTACCAGTTCGAAATAAGCCTGGGTATAAAAAAAAGAGAGGGAGGGAGAGAGACGTTGAAAAGACGAGACGGGAGAATACTTCAAACGAATTCATCATCGGGAGTGATGCGGGGGAGATTTAGCGACAGTATTGGGAAGTTATTTAGATATTAATAACATATTTGCCCGAGGCGTCAGGAGTGCCTCCATACGCACTTTTCCCCTCGCAGCTATTTGGCTGGGTGAAAGATGGGAGACCCAAATGTTGAGAAGAGATAACGCAATCAGCCTAGGCCCGGTCCTGTGACTGCATCATAGCATTAAACCCGGATTAACCTCCCCTTTCCCCTCCCTCCCCCAGCTTGCCAAATTTTTCAGTGGAATTTACATGGCAGGATTTTAAAGCACATATAACACGACCCTTAAAGCGGTAAGGTACTTACTTTAGCATTAGGGTAAGGGGGGGTCTTGCTGAAAATTACCTTTCTTACACATGGAATAAGCAAACAAGGGACCCTCTGGAGACCTGAACTTCTGAGATGTTATAAACGGGCTGTTCCCCCTCGCTTAAAGAAAAAGCAATTGCCATCAGTCGCTACATATGCCCCCCCCCCCCAATGGGTTTTGCTTTGTCATTTTAATCTGCACTGCGCTATGATCTAGGCTCTGGATTGGCGGGGGTGGGGTCAGGACTATCAATGCTTCCTAATATTGTGTGATATTGACTAGGAGAGTTTGGTCTTCATTCAAGATGCCCTCCCCACTCTGGGAGGGAGGGGCGACCATTAAAAAGAAGAGAGAGAGAGTGTGTGTGTGTGTAACCCTGAATCCCACCAAAACTGACGCTCCAGGCCTTTCGGCTTGGGTGCACCGGGGAAGAGACCTTCCAGTCTGGGGGTCCCAGATGCTTGGGATTTTCTGGGAGCGCTTGATAAAATATCCCACCTGGCCAGAGGAAAATGACTAGCACGGAATGAGGGGCGGACAGGTGTTTTAGCTAAACTCCCCGGGGCTGATCAGCACACCCGCGGGGTGATCCGGTAAACACGCAGCGGGCTGCCGAAGCAGCGAGGTTTTGGATTTAGTTTTATTACGAATCATAATTGTCACCGTTTGGTGGCTGCGAACAATCAACCTGTGCCTGCCCGCCTCACCTCCCGCTTGTCTTTCGAGTTCGCTGGTTGCAAAGCATGTTTCGAGGGGAGCGGATGAATCTGCCTTTGGAGGGGTCACTTTTATGCTGCACTTTCTGTGATCCTCCCCCTCAGCAAAAAAAAAAAAAAAAAGGGCAATCAGGTGCCGGCTAATGACAGTTTATAAAGACATTTGTCTTTCCGAGTGGGGGAGGTGCGAGCATGGGGCGGGGGAGGGGACCTCGAAGGAAACCCATTGAAGAAGGGATATGAAGGTACAATTATTATTTTGTGAAGAGCTGGGGAAGACCCTCTGATTCTGAGAAGACCCGAGCTGTCACAGGGGGGAGGAGGCAGTGGCAACTCGTTGGGGAGAGTGGGAAAGAAAAAGGAGGTGAGGAAAAGGAGAGGCAGTTTGAGGAAACTGAGAAGCTTATAGTCTTTGATCCTTGGCTGCTTTTCCTTATCAGAAACATTTGTGGTGACACCGCTACAAAGAAAGTTCATCATATTACAGACTGCTCGCAGGACTCACTCTCTATTAATTAGCAGGCGATCTGTCTTGTGGGACATACTAGATCTGAGGCTACATATTACTTGCTTGGATGGCTCTGGGTCCTGTGATGAATTGTTGAAAAGGGCCATTTCGGTTTCTAGTCTCTGCAGGGTTGGTCAAAGAAGCCGGAGGAGCTTGGGGTGGGTTTTTGGGGGGGGGGCGGGGAGAAGGAGAAGCGCTCCTAATGCTCATTCATAAAGTATATGTATGGAGGGAAGCCTCTGTGCTCATTCGTTATATCTGTGTGGAATTATCACATATGCTCAGAGAATTCCAGGCGGTTCTGCTCTGGCCACTTAGACTTTGTGTTCCTGGCTTCTGGGACATTTGTTCGTGCTTAAAAAGAGAAAGTGCTTTTTTCAGAAAATAAATTCTCCATCTCTATAAAGTTTCTCCTATTACTAGTTTGTTAGTTTTCCTTCCCTGGGAGATGGCACCCTGGGGGCCAAGCGACACGTTTTAAAGAGTTCCCCGCTCTTCTTAACCCAGCAATCGCAGACAGCTAAGTTTGCTGGCAGTACCCCCGGGCTCCTCCTTCACCTACACCTGCTGCGGTGATGGTAGCTTGCTTTGATAGGGTGACCAGGCAGCAAGTGTGAAAAATCGGGACAGGGGTGTGTGTGTGTGTGGGGGGGGTGGGTTAATAGGCATCTATATAAGATAAAGCCCCAAATATCAGGACTGTCCCTATAAGATCAGGACAGCTGGTCACCCTATGCTTTGAACATCAAGCTAAACTACTATTTTAAAAAAATGGGGTTACTTAAAAGCGAATCTCCCATGAACGAGTCACATCCTTTCCGCAAGGTTCCAATTCGAAGTCCAGCCTCACTCAGGCCTTTGAATCATGCAAGACTGGAGTTGTCTTATCCACCACCCCGTGCATAGACGCTGCCAGAAAAAAATGGTGACTAGATGAGCCAGCGAGGTGCTGAGGCGGTGGTGGGAGCAATGCATCGGAAGGGGAAGAGCAAACTGCCTTTACACACAGACTCCTCTGCCCCTAGGCTCTCTGGACGCGAGAGGAAGCCCTGCTCGCTTTTACACTCTCTTCTGTGTTTTGTTGCTGTTGCTAAAATTGGAAGGAAGCACTTTGCCTGACCCTGCAGTATAATCACTGAGGGCACAGCTCCTTTGCAAGGGTCCTTTCGCGGTTTAGGTACAGAAGCGGGTGGGGGGAGGAGGACACTTTCGGAGTCTTTTCGCCTTCACTGGCTTCTTTGTCTGAAGTCCCTAAAGATCGCAGATCAAAGTGACCTGGTCGCTTCTTTAAAAAAGACAGAGACAGGGGAGGGGAAAACTAGTTATGAAACTCCTCCGTGTTTGGAATTGGTTCTCCTGCTGATTCCCCCCCCCCCCGGGGAGGGGGGCTGGACTACTTGGGAGTTGTGGGTGCTCGGGATTTCTGAAACCATCAAGCAGAAAAGGCCGGCGTGGGAGCTGGGTTTAGTTCTTTCCAGCATCAGCGAGGGAGGGTCTCTTCCGCGGATCATCACATTTGGAGTGGTTGTGGGTTTCTAACGGATCTGACCCCTCCTCCCTCTCCCCAGCTCCCCCTTTCTAATCGTCCTCATGACTAAGTGGTGCAAATGGGGAATGAGGTCCAATGTTTAATCATGCTAATAAATTCCGCTCCCAGACTTCTTCCTAAATTGTGTGTTGCCAGAACGCCTTTTAATCAGGCGTTTGTTTCAATTCCCTGGTACCTTCCCCTGAAAATGCTCCACTCAAAAACTTTAGGGTTTTTATGATGATTTTACTTTGCTATTCTCCAGTGAACAGCTAGCAAAAGAGGAAAAAATCTCTTCCCCCGCCCCCCATGGCAATTTACATTTTCGTCCAAATTTGGAGTGGGTGAAAAAAGTCAGATGATGATTATTGCAATAATGTTGTTGGCTTCTATTATGGAGACGAATTGATTTGCATACAGATTGGGAATTAAAGGAGGAACAGAAAAGTT
The DNA here is from genome assembly GCF_016161935.1 of Mauremys reevesii. Lineage (NCBI taxonomy): Eukaryota > Metazoa > Chordata > Testudines > Geoemydidae > Mauremys > Mauremys reevesii. The sequence goes on from NC_052643.1 coordinate 5,263,297, forward strand.
GATTCAACAAGATTATTGAGGCCGTTTTTCAGCAACTTTCTAGCAAGTGTGCGTGTGTGGGGAGGAATGCTGGGGGATTTTAGACTTTCCGAAAATAGATCTAGAAAGGAAGCTACTCACGTTGATTTTGAAACGCCGCTATTTGTTGTAAACGTAATTTCATTTGAAGCAAATTTTTCGAAAGAAAATAGCTCCCTTGTTTGCGGGGAATAAAGAGGAATCCATGCAGCTGGACTCTTAGTGAGTCGCTTTTCCTGAAAGATCGACAAAATTGTGGAGAGCGGGAATTATTTTGATCGAGCGAGGTCTTTTTAAAAGCGTGTGAAATATACAAAGGGCGGTTCGATTTCAAAAGATACTCCCGTTTAAACCCTAAGTGATTCTTTCCAACCCATTTGATTGCCAGGAAAGAGCAACATGGACATGGGAGGAATTCAGGGGAGGGGGGAAGACAACCACACGACCTTTCGAGATTGTAAATCATCTAGCCCGGCAGTAGATTCTCCAACGAGTCAGGAGGAAACACAAAAGTAGATAGTCGAAGCGGCCAATTAATAGACGTTTGGGGACTAGAAATATATTGAGTGGAAATGTTGGGATTTTTGGATTCACTCTTTCTGTGCCGAAACTTAAACGCTTTCAAATTCTTTCAAATCCACGCTCCAGCCCGAGACGTGATTATTGTTTGTTGCTAAAAAAAAAAAAAAAAAAAAAAAACAGCCAATTTCGCTATTTGAAGCCCCGTTCTGCTGGGGTTAGGAGTTGGGGGAGGGGGGGTTGCGAATATTTGGTTTGTATCTTGTTGCTTTTTCCTGGAGCTTTCTCCTTAATCTCATTCCAACCACAAACCCTCTCCTTTGCGTGCTGTTGAATATCCTCGCAGCGGGTAAGCAGTCATTTCTTTCCCTCAAACTCCAGCAAAGAGAGCAGCAAACTTTTTTTTTTGTTAATTCCTCTTTATATCTTCTCTTTATTGGAAAGAGGAAAAAAGAATCAGTCACTGCCTCGGAGAAATGGGTGAGAATGTCCAGGATTAATAGGAAGCTGAAGAACCAATTAGCCCAAAATTGATGCATTCAAGTGATGTTTTGGGGGAGCCATAGATTGTTAGACTCTCCATTCTACTGAGGGGAAAGTGCTTAAAGGTTCATCGTAGGTAGATAAACAACCTTCCCCGTTTAGGCTTGGCCAAATCCGTGTCACTATCAGTATCAATTGTAGAGAAGAAAATAGCTTCATTGAAGAACACAGATCTGGATCAGTTCTGATTTCCATTGCAAAGGGTGAAGTTTCCCGGGTAGGGAAAAATCCCCCCAGTCAAAACAGATCCGCAGACTAATACTTCAGCAGGGCAAATATTTAAAATGCATTTTTTTTCAAGGAGGGGTTCAGATTGCCAGGGAAGGAAGGGAAGTGTAAATGTCCTTGCTGCTTTAAAAAAAACAAACACCCTTTAATCAGGAGCCCCTGCTCTTTTTCGTGCTGCTGTGTGACTTCATGACTCGCTTTCCTTAGTTTTTAAACTTGATACAAGGCTGAATTTGATCCTTTTTAAATCTATTCCCCTCTCCTCCTATTATGGTATTTTTTCTCACTCTCTTTTCTCCCCTTAACCTCCTTTTTTTTTTTGTCCTCCTTTCATTTGAAGTGAGCCTTTACTGCTTGCTCCACTCTCTGAGGGCATCAATAGCCACTTTAGAAATACAAACAACTTTAAAGATAAAGTAACCAAACCAGAATGGGACTTTCAATGGGGGAATAGTTGTTGTCCTTTACCATGGAGTGTGCAGCCGGCTCTGCCTAATCCAGCTTTCATTTTCACCGACAAATGCCAAGAATCTATATCTGTCTCCCCACCCCTCGGGAGCCTGATTACACAACAAAAGGGCACCATTATCCCCAGAAGAAAACAGGGAGGGGACAAGGGGGCTCTGGGCTCTGAGGATGAGGCCATCTTCAAACTATTGACTTAGTGGATGAAGTCAAGAGCAAACACGCTGAGATCTAAAGGGGGAGGGAAGCGGTTTGAAAGGGGGTGGGGGGGGGCTAGTGCAGAAGCCAAGGAAAGGAGCAGAATGTGCTTGAAACCGACATGGGAGTAAATGTAGAGGTGGAAAGGAAAAATAAATTCTTATGCCCCCATTTTCCTTTCCCTCCAGCCTGTCCTGGAAAGCCCTGATCTCATTTGCTTAGAAAAAGTGGCATCTCCCCTCTCCCGCTCTCAGTTTCTGGTTCAGAATCCAGCTGATCTCTACTTGGGTTAGTCTGTTTCAAAGGGCTCCCCAGTCCTATCGCAAAGAGAATTGCGACACCCCCCCCCCCAGTCTTGCTCGCCCTTTTCATGAAACCGACAAGGGAGTAACGGGGGGGGGGATATCAGGGTCAGCTCCTGCCAGAAGAATGTCATCTTTTGGCCGAAATCTTCCAAAGCGGCTGGCGGTTTTCGGGTACCCAACTTGAGCCACGTCAAAGCAAGCTGATTGCTAAGCGTCCTCCCAGGGAAAATCCGGGTTCTTTAGGGTGTCTCATTGAACCTCCAAAATCAGGTGGGCTGCAGGGGCGGAAAAGCGTAGCTGTCCCATGCTCCATCAGCCCAGCCAGAGAGAAGGAAGGGCTGGTTCTGACTTCAGTTACGCCAGAGTAAATCAGGAGGCACTCCGCTGGAGTGAATCTGGATTTACCCCTGTTTTGATGAGGTTAGGGTGTAGGCTGCGTGTCTTAGTTGGGTGAAAGTTGCCAGGAATCTCTTTTACCTTTTGCTCCGGGGTTGGAAAGAAGGGACAGTTGGAAATATGCGATGAACTAACCCTAACCTATCCCAGAACCATAGAATCTCAGGGCTGGAAGGGACCTCAGAAGGTATCTAGTCCTGCTCAAAGCAGGACCAACCCCAACTAAAATCAACTAATGTCCTTACAGGTCCAGTAGCTATAAGTGGGAAAGGGAGGGAGGGCTCTGTCTCTGTGCCGTTTCTTTTCACCTTGCTGTGTTTTGCAGGAGTGCCTAATTAGCTGCTACTGGGTAGGGATTTGCAGTATGAGCTCATGGGGTTTCTATCCCAGCCCATACGGGACAAAAGTTATTCCAACCATATCTGTAATGTATCTGGGTCACCTAGGGAGAAATCTGTCCCAAGCAGCCCTGAAGGAGCCCCACTGCCCCTCATGACTCTTCAATCAACCCAACCCAGTGGTCCCTTTAAGAGCTCCCTTTGGTACAAGCCCCCAATTAAAGCATCTGCGCTCGGACAGATTCTTGGGTGTGCAGGAACTGTGGCAGCTTATTCTTACAGCGAGCTTCCCTTCGGAGAGGAGCTTTAAACCGGGGAGGGACGCCCCAAAATAGCGTAGGGGATGTGCTGTAAAACTGACCCTCTGTAAAACGAACCAACAAGGTGGGCATGGAAAGAGGGGCCCTCACCCTGTTGTGTCTAGTTGTCCCGGCTGTTGTATACTAGAAAAGACCCGCACAGGCTAGAAATTCTCTCTCTCCACCCAGAAACCAAGGGTGGGGGTAAGGAGGCGATGGAGGGCACCTTCGACCTAATCTGGATTTCAGCGTATTTTTTCCTGTTTAATTTCTTTGGGGGCGGATGGGTTCCAAACACCTAAAGAGGGAGGGGGTTGAAGTCTTTTAGACGCTCTGAGAGGCCTCTGTCTGGGCATTTGTAGAGCGTCCGTCACCCTGGTCTCTAGGCGCCTCTTTCAAGCTCCATGTATCAGGTTCACGTTTAGCCAAAGGCGTTTAATATTTTTTCCTCTCTGCAAGCACAGAGCCCTCCGCAGCCTCAGAATAAAGATTTCCTGTCCCTCAGCTACAGAAGCAGCAAAGAATCCTGTGGCACCTTATAGACTAACAGAAGTTTTGCAGCATGAGCTTTCGTGGCTGTTAGTCTATAAGGTGCCACAGGATTCTTTGCTGCTTCTACAGAACCAGACTAACACGGCTACCCCTCTGATACTCAGCTACAGAAGTTGACCGTAGGGGCGGGAACCAAGTCTCACTGATGTGCAGCGCCTAGCACATCCCTCTGCCTGCGATCAGGCTACAAATAACAACAAAGACGGGGATAGGGGCCCCAATGTGACTAGTCTGGAGGATGTAACCAGGCCTTCTCCAACTTCCTGGGTGTTAGTCTGAATCCGCACAAAGAACAGGAGGGCTTGTGGCGCCTTAGAGACTAACACATTGATCTGAGCATCAGCTTTGGTGGGCTCCAGCATCCGATGAAGTGGGCTGTAGCCCAGGAAAGCTTATGCTCCAATACACGTATTAGTCTGGAAGGTGCCACAGGTGCTTCTGTTCTTTATCCCGGGTCTGGCATTCCAAGGGCCCGCGCAACCCTGCGCGTGGGGAAAGGAGCCGTTGCGCATGCAAGAAAGTAACTTTGTGACTCTCTTGGGCCATATAGGAACATACCTATTTCTCCCTGAACCCTGGCGGGTGAAAATCGCCCCGCCATTCTGCTTCATGTTTGATCCGGGCGCCTAGCAAGGATCCCAGAGAAGCAAACGGCTATTTTTAACCACCGCTTTAAAGCTTAATTAAAAGCCCCTACCCTGATTGTTTTGAAAATTGATTTAGAAGACTTGCCCCCGGGCAGAGACACCAGCTCCGCCAAGCTGCAGTCCCAGAGCTCGCCGCGGGGTCTGAGTTGTTAACCCCGCAGGAGGGGGGGTGTTGGGGTGGCGCAGGGTCTATATATAGCTGGGCTTTTTGTCACCCCCTGCAAATAAAGGTGCCTTTGTTCAGCACTGGCGACTGACTCGGTTGCGTGGACCGCGGCTGGTTTCCTGGAGTTCTGAGGCTTAATTGAATTAAGTGAATCTCTCCGGGGCTGGGAACACGGGGACGGGAGCTGCTCCACTTTGCCCTTTACTCCGGGGACTGATCTCGGGCCAAGTTACGCGCAGCCAATAGGGGCGCGTCTCCCTCCCCGTGCCCCCAAATTAGGCGGCTGCTCCTGCACCCTGGGCTGCGTCTCTGAGTCCGCGCCCAGCCTCGGTTGCCTCCCGTTGGGGTTTTGGAAGGGGAGCGGATCAAACGCTGGAAGGAGGCGGAGGTTGGTCTTTGATCCCTGGGGCGCGCAGCCCCCCGCAACTTCAGGGTCGCCCAGAGGGGGGCAAGTGAGGCAATTTGCCCCAGGCCCCCATGAATATAGTATTCTAGAGTATTGCAACTTTTGTATGGAAGCGCCCCCGAAATTGCTTTGCCCCGCGCCCCCTGAATCCTCTGGGCGGCCCCCCCACAACTTCCCTTCCAGCTCCTGGGCACCTGGACATAGCCAAGGTGACCTGAGCTGCTTTAATTATCTTCAGCTGCTTCCTTGGAGAACTTGGCAGAGGAGGGAGGGGGAGCAGCGTTACCTGCCCAGACTGGGCGGAATGAAAATGCGTTGGGAGGGGAGCGCAGGGGAAGCAGCATTTCGGAGGCATAATTAGATGTAAACAAGAATAGAGACAGGGCCCTGTGGTCAGACAACTTGATTGTTCAGGGATTAACACCTAAGTAAACCAATGAAGGCCCCGCTTTGCTGGTAACAAGGCTGCAGGCCAGCTCGAGTTTTTAAAAGACAATCCAGGACCAATGGGGTTGTTCCCCACCACCCCTTGGGAGCTGAGGCCGCTCAATGACCAAGCCCAGAGACGCTAGCTACTGCATTGGTCGCAAACGGAGACAGGCAAGATTTTCAAAAGTGGCGCATGATTTTGGGGAGTCCAATTTAGGACACTTTAAAAAAAATCCCTGAAAAGTGCAGCGCCCCCCTCAAAGGAGGCCCCCTCAAGATAGTGGTTCTCAACCCAGGGGACCCAGAGGCCCTCCAGGGGGTACATCAGCTCAGGTAGAGATTTGCCTAGTTTTACAACAGGCGACAGTACAAGCCTCAGACTCCTGCCAGGGGTACAGTAGTGTGGAAAGATTGAGAGCCACTGGCCTTAACCCACCTAAGATCACTAGTTGCTTTTGATCATTTCTCTATATAAGAAAACCCTTCACGGGTACATCAATTCTTCCCTGATTTGAAACAAACAAAAATCATTGTGTGCACACCCACGTGTGTGTGTGTGTGTAGGTGCAAATCCGCGTGTATTTATGCGCCCGTTTCACTATATTTGTTTTAAACAGGGAACTTTGCGTTTTTTCAATTAACTCCTTGAATCGCTTTCACTTTTCCAGAAAATCCCGTAAAAAAAAACCCCACCCCGTCCAAACTCGAGGTTTCCATCCGTTGGCCTGTCTCTCTCTCTAGGTTTCTTTTCAACTTTGGTTTGGTCTGACTATTATTAAATCGGCTTGAATTCCAGTTTGCACCCAGCTCGCATTCTCTTCTACACCCAGGCCCCCGCCCCCAGTCTGGCCAGACTCCCAGTAGGTCGAGAGAGTTTAACCTTTTTAAAATCAGGGCTGCCCTTAAGTGCTGTGGGTACCTGCGAGTCTAATTTCCCTGGCTTCCTGCCTGCCAGGATTTCGGACTCGGAGCTACCTGAACGGCTCAGAATCAAAGTGCGTTTAATAAGTTGGCTTTGTTTGGTGCTCTCCTATCCTCGGCTCCCAGTGGGTTCTTTACTTCGCTGGGGGGGGACTAATATTAGAGCACTGGGGGGGGGAAGGGGGGTTGCGCGTATTTCTTCCTCCCTGATTGCAAATCACCGAAAGATTAGCACCAGCAGCTGTTTGGAATTGGAACAATAGCGAGACCTAGGAAGTGGAGAAATTGAAAAAGGAGAAGCCGCTTTCTAATCAGCCCGGCTCAAAGTTCACCAAGTCAGACTGCATGACTTAACATGACCTTCAGCCTCGGCTTCAGAGGGCTGGTTACGGGGGGGGGGGAGAAAGACACCGGAGCATTTAATGAAATTCCCCATAGACCTGCACACGTATTCCGTGACTCGCTGGGCCTCGGGGGAGATTAGCCCCAAACCCCTGCGCCCGGGGAGCAGTTTGCTAACCAGCGAGCAGAGGACGAATAGTTGCCACGGTTAGGAAAGGAGGGACGGGGGGGTCGCAGGCAGCGGACCCACATCAAACCCGACTGGGAGTGGGGGACAGGGGAGAGCTGGCCATCTGCTTCCCTTGCCACTTTCCAGCAGCCCCCGCCCCTGTTCCTACCCCCCATCCCCTCCCCATTAGCCGCGCGGTGCGCAGGAGAAGAGGTTTTCTTTGCAGCAGGGGCCCGATCCCGGGGAGTTTTTGCCACCAGCGCTGGGGCGAGTTGGCGTCCGCTGCTCTCCCGACTAGCGGCAGCGGCTCCTCCTTGCAAGTCACCCGGCCGAACTCCAACGGGGAGCCGGGTCCGGCCCTGCCATTCACTCCGCCTTCCAGGATCGGGCCCCCAGAGAACTTCGCGGGCCGCCTGCGCGGTTTTCCGCTCTTGCGCTGTAGCTGCGCGCAGCTCCCGGCCAGGAGGGCCAGGGTGAGGAGGGTGGGGGGAGGTACTTGTCTTTCCTTATTCCCCCCCCGCTTAAAAGCACTCGGGGTCCAGCCTGAGCCAGGGACCTTACCTTGCCCGCCAACCATCCCCTCTGACCTCCGAACCCCACACGCCCGCCCCACAGCTCAGGTCCAGACTATTTCTAGCACTTACCTCTGCTAACCATGCCCCCCCCCCCGGGCAATCAACACACACAGTAACGCCCGCGGGCGGTTGTGATTGTTTAGGAATCGCTGTTTGCACCCGCTGCTGCGCTTTGCACCCCAGGTTTGTTCGCCTGGGCAGGGATCACGTCTGGAAGGTGGCGTGGGAGGAGGAGGGGGGGTCCTTCCAGGCCAAAGTGAACCGTCAGGCAAACCTGGGCTGATCAAACGCTCCGTGAAGTGTGAGGGCCGCGGAGCTGTCAGGCAGGGCGGGGGTGGGATCCCCTAATGGATTTGACTCGGAAATCTCGACTTGACCGGTTTTTTCCTCTTTAAAACAAACTCATTAAACTTGTCAACACTCATTAGGGCTTCAAACCCCTGAACTGGGGCCGCTGGGGAGGGGATAGAGAAGCAGCCCAGAGTAGCGCGGGTTTCTGCTCTTTTCAGCAGGGGAGGAATAGTTCGCTGCTTGGTTAAAGTGAGTTATTGGCGTGGGGCGGGGGACACGGTTTGGGAACGTGCAGAGCTTGGGGTTTGCCCGTTGCAAGAAAGAGGAAAAAAAACCCAGCTCCGTTTGCAAGCGGGGCAATGAAATGACTCGCCTGGGAACTTGCCCTGGGTCCGCGGCGCGTCGCGTCTGATCTTTAATCGTGTCTCGTTGCGTGGATGTGTCCTGCGTCTGGCGAGCTCCAGGGCTCATCAAAGGAGAGAGTCGTATTTGTGTGTGTGAGTAAGGGGGGGGGGACCCGAGCGAAAGGGAGGTGAGGAAACGCATTTCGTGTGGCGATGCTGCTAGACATTGGGGGGGGGGGTTGTGTTGTTGCAATCGCTTGAAAAAAAGACAACCCTAAATCCTCTGTCCGTGAGCCTGGCCTCAGAAATTCTTTCCCAATCCCAACTACCTAAAATATTTTAAGAGCTTTAAAATTAGTTTGCTGGATAAAAACGACCTTGGAGAGAGACCCAATAAATGTTGACTCCCCCCCACCCCCAGTGTCTCTCTGAATGGGAGTTTTGTTTTGGGTTGATTTTTTTTTTAAATAAGGGGTTTCTGATGCTTTTCAAGGCTTGGTTCCCTTCTTAGAAACCCCCCCTCCCTCCATCCACCCACCCTTTAAAAAAACAACCCGAGCCCTTCTGTTCTCCCCCCTCTCTGAGAATGAGACCAGCAGCTATTCAAGCGTATTGATGAACTCCCCAAAAAAGTTTATTAAGAGAAGCGAAAACAAAAGGACTAAAGGCTGCAGGCAACTGGACAGCCAGTTTATAAACCAGGCTCCCATTGTCCCTTTAAGGCAGATGCATGAATACCTCTCAATGGGCTCCTTTGGAGTGACAAGATCAAGCCAGACAACAGCATGTTAAAAGGAAGGAGTGCGGTTTCCCTTTTTCCAACCCAAAGAGCGGCTCCCCCGACTTCTCCTGCATTAATGTACATCTGCAGGGGGAGGAATAAATAGCTCCTTGGGATTGTGTGTGTCCCCACCCCCCACTCTCCCAATGCTTCTCGGCACCATATGCTGCAGCTCAGAGCCCCAGACCTCTACGGAAGGCCGGATGCTCAAGCCAGCACAAACTTAGTGGTTTGTTAAAATCGCCACTTTAGAACAGGCTCCTTTCAAGGAGTCACCCGTGGCCACTTCAGTTTCTGCAGCGAGGGGGATTGGAGGAATTGTTTGTGGTTTCTTTGGCGAGGTGTTGGCAGTACAAGGTCCAGTGAGGGGCCGGACAATGGGCCAGCAGAGGACTCGTGGGTTTTGTCCATCCTCTTCCCCTGCCGGGCAAGATTCTGTCCCTTGGCTATTTGGGGGAACGGAGGAGGGGAGCTGGGGTGGGGAGCTTTGTTGGATCCCCATCAGAGAAGGATGTGAGATGAAATGAACAATAGGGAAAGAGGCGAAAAGACAAAATATTAAATCAGAGTCAGGAGGATGAGTAGAGGGGCTTTGAAACCAAGGGAGCTGGGCCATAAGCCCTACTCATAAACTGGATCCGGACACATTTTTCTGCCTCCCACCTTGTTGTAATTGTTCAGTAACAGCAATATGCTCCATCCAAAATGAAGCAAGGCAGGGATAGAGCATGAGATCCTGGGCCCAGGGAAGTCAGTGCCATGGCGTGTTATTGGGGCCAGGATTTTACCCAGGATCTGCTTTTTCTGCCTTCACTGGCACTTCCCTGCCTTCACCGGTTGTCATTAACGCCCCCGGTTACTCCTGATTTACGCTGAGAACAGGGCTCAGAGAGTAGCCAGAATGAACGGGCAGGCTCAGAGGAGGGGATGAACGGTTTTTTAATAAAACAGTAATATTACTGTTGTCATTTCTTGCACAGGTCATAACTTGGTGTCTTCTTTTGAAATCAGATTGACCTGTGTGTTTGCATTTTTGCCTTTTTTTCCCCCAACCACCCCCCTTCTCCCTCCACCACAGACACACTCGCCCCTCTCCCCTGCTGGTCGAGCTAAGGTTAATTTTTAAAAGTGCATGCAGGGGGGCTCCCGTGTTAATTTGTATTTACATTTTATGGCATTTCAGTGTCTATGATCCTAGGGTATCTCAGTTCCTATGAGAAAGCAGATCTCGTATTACCTGAGGCCCAGAGCCGCCAAGGTATTTAAACCAATGGAAGTTAGGAGCTTAGATACCTTTTGAAAATCTGGGCCTTAACTCCCAATAACTTATTGAAACATAACAAATAGCCCATGAAAAATGTCAACAGAGAGTCAGCTATTTCAGTGCACCAGAATGCCACCATGTTTGGCTTGATCTAGATTCCTAGCCTGAATGCCCAGCCCTGATTATTTTTACGTTCTTCCAAGTTTTCTTTGTCAGTTTGAGGCGTCCCATTCTCTCTCTCTTCTCCCCCCAAGCCCCCTATTGCAGATGGTAGGCTGGATTTCACTCTCAGACCCACCCGTGTGCATCTGGAGTCACTCCCCCAATCTGCAATGATGTGAATGAGAGGCGAGTCTGGTTCAGTGGGTGCATCTCAGTCAGTAGCTGCCTGAGTGGGTGTGGAGGAGAGCAGGTTTCAGAGTGATAATTCACATGATGAATGGCTACAGTTACACTGTGGTGATTGCTGGGCCATATGCCTGTTTACACAATCCTAACGAGAGACCGCTCTGAGTGCCAGGTTGGAAGGTCAACCGCTGATAATAATAAAGAAAAAAAATTCACACATCCCCCTTCTACCAATGGAACAGTTGCTATTTCATGACTGACTGAAGTCAAACTTCCCTCAAGGGGGTTCCGTGACTTATGACCCTTGTAACCTGTACTTAAAACTTTCAAAAGAGACAAGTACCCCTAGAGAGATGACCTGAGCAGAGACTAAATCACAAGGGCAAATCAAGGCTATAAAAAAGCAGCGATGGGGAAGAAAAGAACTCCTGAGTGAAAAACCAGAAGAGTTTCCCAGTTACAGAAGATGCCAGCTCAAATTAACTAACCCAGTGGTATCCAGAACAGCTCATGTGCCCCCGGTGACTATCAGAATAGGACCCATAACTTCTTATCTCTTCTCAGTTCATGTTTTCTATAGACATGGAACCCGTTTATAAGGTAGAATGAAGATCCTGAATTAGTTCAACTCAAGATTGGGGCCTGATCCTGGAATGTGCTGAGTGCTTTCCTCTCCTGGTGAAGTTAATACAGAGCTGAGATTGCTCAGTCCCTCATTCCCAGCACCTTGCAGGATCAGGCCTTTGTCTTATGTAGTGTCCTTTGTACAAGCTGTATTCCCAAATGCTTTACAGAGGGAATCGTGCAAGAGTTTAACATTACCCATAAGCAGAGGGTCTTGTTCCTAGAACCTCCTGTGAACGGTGCTATCTAAAGAGGGAGAGAAGAGAACTTTATAAGGTATATAGACAAAGGAGAAAAGAAATGCTTCCAGCTGAGGTTTGAAAGGAACCGGGAAGCCCAATTTACAATTGCGGTGATAGTAAATCTCTGCTTAGAGTGAAGTTCTTTGGGAGTTGGGGGAGATAAATTCTTGACAGCTTTGTGGTCTGATCCCCCCCCCCCCCCGCAAAAAAAAAAAGAAGTGCTGAGCACCTCTAGCTCCCACTGATTTCACTGGGATCAGTGGATGCTCAGCAGGTCTGAAGCCAAGCTACTAGTGGCAGCAGTACTTAGTAGCTCAAATATTTGCACCCTAAAGCCATCTTTGAGTTTGCAACAGGTTAAACACACACAGGCGCATACCCCAATCTTCTGTTGCTTCAAATTAGCTCAGCTGCTTCAAAACCAACCTACGCACGTGCCCGGTCCTGATGGCCTGAAGTCAGTAGGAATGGCTTGTGTGAGTAAGGCAAGCAGGTTTTTGACCCAGGCTAGTAGATATTATGGCCCTGATCCTGCAAACACACACATACATGCTTAACTTTACATATGTGAACACGACGACTTCACACTAACTGCTAATGTGCACAGAGTTGAGCATTGTGCATAAGCATTTGCAGGATCGGCGTCTCAGGTTCTCCTTTGGAGATTTGCAAATATCTTGGCATTTGACTGTGGGTTTTTCATCGGGCTCGCTTGCATTTCTAGGGCCAAAATAAGACAAGGAACTAAAAGTGCCATGAGAAGAACCAATCTTGCAAAATTTCAGTCCCTGAAGTCACTCCCCGAGGCATTAAAAAACAAAATCTGAAAAATATAAACAGAAATACTCCAGTTCCCTTATTCACATGTGCGTAACCAGTAACCAGGCCAATCTACAGAATCTCAAACTTCCTATTTAACTACCCACAGGATTATCACTTGTTGACAGCTTGACACCAGCAGGTGTTTCTAGCTCTTTACGATCACTGTTGTTTTTTTTATGCAGTGCTATTGGCAGGCGAATAGAAAGCTGGATCCTTGCCTTGAGAAGGTATCAAATTAAATTAGACCTAACTCAGTGAAGGATGATAATACTCAATATATAGGAGGGAGAATTGGTTCAAATCCATGAAGATCGTGCAATCTGCGTGCTCCAAATCCTGAACCGTGGAAATTGTTGGTTCCTCTTTGGATTTCAAACAAATAGACAAAACCATATTAAAATGTGGGACCAGGACCCGGAATGAGGGCTGGATCAGAACAAGGGTCTCATTCTGGCTTACAGGTGGTAGTGAGAAATATAGTTTTATTATTGTGTTATGGGAGGGCCGATCACTTCCGACCAAGATGGGAACCCTGTTGTGCTAGGCACTGCACATATACACAGTAAGGGACACTCTCCGCCCCAAAGAGCTTACACGCTAAATAGACAAGACAATCAAAGGATGGGAGGGGAAACTGAGGCACGGTGAGGTGACTTGTTAGAGGTCACACAGCAGGCCAGTAGCAAAGCTGCAGCAGGAATAGATCCCACATTTCCTGAGTCACCAGACAGGCCCTTTGCACTAGATCACACTACCTCTTACTTATTCTCTTGGGGTTTTTTTGGCTTCAAACCCTGCAGTCTTTACTTGGGCAAAACCCTCACTGATGTCAATGGGACTATTGTCCAAGGAAGGACTGAATAAGGACCTCAGGATATGGACTTTGTTTTTCATTAGGGCTAAAAGAAATAGAACTGTTGATAGCGGGACATCACGCCTATTTTAGGCCCAATCCTGCAAATGCCTGTATTAATGGTAACTTTATTCACATAAGTCGTTCCATCCATTTCGCTGGAACGTTTCCTCATGGGAGTAAAACTGCCCACGAACCATGTTTGCGGGATCGGGACCTCAGGTTACCACCACGTGTTCCCTTGTTACAACCGAGCGTGGTATTAACCCAGCTCTGCAAAGAGCCTCCTTTGCAGGTTTCGTGATTTCACTTAGTTCAGAGGACGGTCCATATTTCAAAAATGAAATAGCCGCCTCCTATTTATCTGAGCCTTAAAATCCAAGCCATGTGGGATGTGACTGGTCGTTGCTCGGGCGACGGGGGTATTGGCTTGATGTCGAATGCAAAGGGGGAGCCCCCCTGTAGCTGTTTGGGGGCAGCTCGACCTGCTGCAAAGCTGCATACATTGGGCTTGCTTTTTGTTTTTTTCCTCTCCCCCCTGGAATGTTTTAAATGATTCTGGATTTTAATGCAGGGCCTGGAGCTCATTCCACTGTGTGCATGGCATCAAACAAGAGGCTGCTGCCCCCAGCTGGGTTCCTCGAACTTAGAAGCAAAGCTCAACTCAATATTACCTCAATTAATTAACTAAAGAGACAAAGGCTTTTGAGGTTTCACCTCTGTTTCCAGGGAGGGGGTCCTGGGGCAGAGATCTGCCATAAACTCATTCAGAACTCCAGCAAAGAGCCATAAGGGGAAGAGTTAAATGACACTATTTACTTGTTTACTGAGACAATGTATGTCTTATATGCCACTCCCCCTTCTGCTGCATTAAAATCTCTGTTGGGGGTGATGTGTGGGGGAGGAAAGGGAGTATTATTCTCATTAACTGAAATCAGTGCATATGCCCATCTTAAAAAAATACCACTTCAGAGCTTTTGGTATCTTTAATTTTTTTTTTAATTTTAATTTGCACAAACTTTTTGAAGCTTTCCAGGTTCAATATAACAAATCTGAGCTTTGATGCTTTAAAAGTGCCGTAAAGAGCTACAGGCAACATCACAGTCAAACACCGAACTGTTTCAAGGCTCCCATCAGCACTTGTATCTGTTCCGAATGTTGTTCTGTTCTTTGCGAGCAAGTCGTGAATAAAAGGTTCGCTGGCTTCTTCCCCGGTGGGGCCGCATTTTGTCGCGGAGTGAAACCCACTTAAAAGGGCACTAAGAAACATGACCGGCTAGATAACACGACCAGCTTATATGGCCCTTGTCACTGTAGCATCTGAACACCTCATGATGACTAATGGATTTTAGCTTCCCCAAACCCCTGTGAGATGAGGAAGCCTTGTCCCCATCTGACCAATGGGGCACCGTGTCACAGGTTAAATGAAATGACTCGTCCAAAGTCATGCAGGGAGTCTGTGGCTGAGCTGGGAATTGAATCCAGGTCGACTGAATCCCCCATCCAACACCCTATGTGCTAGCCATCCTTCCTACCCACAAATCAGTTCGATGCCAAGATTATAACTCAATCATTCTCCTTGGCTGGACCAATCCCAATCATAGGGTTAGATCCTCAGCTAGTGTAAATTGACCTAGCTATGGAAATCTGTGTTGATTTACATCATTGGAGGATGGGCCATAATCTAGAGAGATAAGAAGGGAATCTTGGATCATCAGCTCCAGATCCCTTGGTATATACCAGGGGTAGGCAACCTATGGAACGTGTGCCGAAGGCAGCACTCAAGCTGATTTTCAGCGGCACTCACACTGCCCGGGGCCTGGCCACCGGTCTGGGGGGCTCTGCATTTTAACTTCATTTTAAATGAAGCTTCTTAATCATTTAAAAAATGTTATTTACTTTACATACAACAATAGTATAGTTCTATATTATAGACTTCTAGAAAGAGCCCTTCTAAAAAAGTTACAATGTATTAGTGGCGCGCGGAACCTTAAATCAGAGTGAACGAAGGAAGACTCGGCCCAGCACTTCTGAAAGGTTGCCGACCCCTGGTCTACACTCTCCCTAAAGGCTTTGTCTAGCCTATTTTTGAATACCTCTGGGACTGGCCTTTTGATGCTTGGGGAAATTATTCGCCTGGCTGCATAACGTCACTGTTGAGTATTGTTCATTCTGCTACCTAGAATGTGGAGTGACACCAGCAAGGGATTCTGCAACTGCAGGGAAAGTGGACTATATCTCAAGCGATCCCTCGTGGGCCCCATTTTTGTACCCTCAGTTTTGTGCATAGAAATAGGACGGGTACAGGTCTGAGTTGCAGGGCAGGGTGGGCATAGGAAAACGTAGTCATTTAGAACTGCTTCCTCCTACCTTGTGGCATGCAACTTCAGAGGCTTGGGTGGAGGCCTCCTTGAAAATTTGGTCCTTACCGTCTCACGTCCCAAGCCTGCAATTAATTATGCATCTGCTTAACTTTTTGCCTGCGAGCAGTCCCAGCGGGCATGGTATACACAGCAGCTATACTAAAGAAGGTGTTTCTGCCAGAATCTCCCTGAACGAGGTTGACATAGAGAGGATTCGTTCGGCTATTGCGGTGATATTTCCTAGGTTTTATGGCTGCACTTTGTCGTAGAGGCTCTTTATATAGTCCAAGGCTTAAGGGCCAGATCATTAGCTGATGTAAATTGGCAGAGCTTCACGGAGTCAGGGGAGCTATGCTAATTTACACCAGCTGTGGATTTTGCCCGTTAAATCCTAACATTAGTATCAGAAAACAAGCGAGGGGTTTTTTTTGCACTAGTTCCGTTAGCCTGTGATCATACTACCTTAAGCTAGTGGGAATATGGAGAGATGGAGATTTAATCCTAGCTCTGCTATGTGACCATAGGCTAGTTGCTTTACCTCTGTCTTGTCTATTTAGTAAGCTCTATGGATCAGGGACGGTCTCTTACTATGTATCTGTTCAATGCCTCGTACAATGGGGCACCAATCTTGGTTGGGGTCTCTATTATACAAAGAATAAATACTAAGAATAAAACAGCTCAGCCCTGGTCTTGATCAGCTGGTGGATGGAGGATCTCTAAGGAACATGTAGGTACTACTAGAGGTGGTGCTGGTGATTCAACGGTTGGCATTCTTCCCTCTGAATCAGCACTGGACTAACATGCCACCATGGTACTACCAGGTCTTTGCTGGAGTTGCTGTATTTTGAACAAGGCACAAAACAGACATCCCGACAGCTCATGGACATCCCATGGTTTTATTTGGAGGAGTAGGGGGGTTGCAGTTAGATCCTTTTTGCTTCACTTCCTCCTGAGAAGCACTGTTAGCAGTTGCACGGCAGTTGCATTTCACCCCAGAGGTGGTCGCCTTTCAGTCACGGGTGTAGCAATGTCTCTGGATAATTTGTATATCCTTTAAGTTTGTAAAGCGCTTGGTTATCCTTTGGCAAGAAGGCTACAAGTGTCAATTATAGGGTGAGGCCCTACCTTGCACCACGGGTAAGGTTGAACTTTATTATTGCAAGTGTTGTACTTCTAAATAATAAGAATAAATCATTATATTGTGGGTAAACTCTGACTGGTAGTGACTCCCGCGAGGCCTTGTTGGCTTTGCAGAATTCCTTCTAGCTACTCAGGTATTCTCGGAACCCGAGTGTGCCATGGACTTTAGATGTGTTGCGACAAAAAATGATGTAGCAAGAACTGGTGCCCTTTTGTCTTCTTTCCAGGAACCCTGGCCCAGATCCTCAAATATGTTTAGGCACCTAACTCCCATTGATTTCTTTGAGGATCTGGGCCCTCAAACCTTGCTTAGAGCTGTGAGACTTTACAATTTCCCTGCCAGGACTTTCCATTCCCAAAAATGATGACAGAACAATTTATTCTTGGTTTCCAATAGTGAACTTGGCTTTTCTAGGAGAAAATAACCACATGGGTCAGTTCCCCAGCTGGCATAAACCAGCATAGCTCCATGGAAGTCAACGGAGCTACTCTGCCCTATGTCTGGCCCCATGTGTTTAGTGCTCCTGGAAACTGCAGGGAGGATTACGGCAACCATTCCTGTCCCGTCTCTTTGAGGGTCTACATTCCACTCTGGGGAGGGATGGCTTGCTCAGCCCTGAGTCTCCCACAACACTGAGACTTCTAAATTATAATTACTTAACCGTATGGAAATAGGGGTAAAAGATTGATCCCCTAGGGGCTCAGCTGAGACCGACCAACTCATCGCATGTGAGACACCCATTTGGACTCACGCCAGGAACCTGGGGGGAAAGGCAGAACATTTTTAAAAAGGGGGCATAAAGGATTATCGGATAAGCCACCTGGCTCCCTTTTTCCATCAGGCACTACTTAAGCCAATGTACCTTTAAGTGAGGCAAAGGAGGGGGGTGGACTGGAAATGCTTCAGAAATGTAAATGCCATCCATTTGTTTATAATTTTATACCCCAACACGTAACCCGAACCTGATGGAGTCAATAAAGGATCAAACCTCCGCATGTTTCCTACCTCAAATATACTGGAGCCAATCCAGAGCTCACAGAGGCAAATGATTCCAAAAAGCTGAAAGGGAAAGAAGAAGGAATTAAAAAAAAAAGAAGAAGCAGCAGCCTGACCGTGTGAGTGTGTGTGTGTGTGGTTTGTTCCCCTCAAAGTTTTGAACGAGTGCCCTTACTTGTTCTCCCACATCAATGGGCAACTGATGACTTTTCAGGAGCCCAGCCAGCTAGTCATGAAGTGAGCCCCACAATCTACAAATAATTACATTTCTGCAGGGGGGGTTGAAGAACAGAAACGATTCTAAAGGGATGAAATTTCTCAAGCCCGAGAAATAAAGTTTCCGGCAGCTTTTTTTTTTTTAAGGAGAGTAATTTTCTGTGACACGAAACATAAGTAAAAACCTCAAGACTTTAGTTATTATTACCCAGGCATGGGTGGCAAAGAAACGGTGAATATGAACTGGGCCTTGATTGTTCTTGGACAATGAGCTTTTATGCCGGTGAAATCCACGCTCTGAGAATGAAACTGAGATTTGGACGTTGAATGTCACAGATTTGAGGGGGGGGTACAGCTCC
Source organism: Mauremys reevesii (assembly GCF_016161935.1). Taxonomy (NCBI): domain Eukaryota; kingdom Metazoa; phylum Chordata; order Testudines; family Geoemydidae; genus Mauremys; species Mauremys reevesii. The sequence continues at coordinate 5,281,457 of NC_052643.1, forward strand.
GTGGTCTTTGATTTGGCTCACGATAAAGACACGGCTGGTTCGGGAGATTTAGCTCCCCGGTCCAGAGTTCTGTCCCACCCTGCCCAACGTTCAGAAGGATTCGTTCACATCTAGCCTTACGCCGTGGTGAAGTAGATAGAAAGGTGCCAGTTGTTTTAAAGCATTGTAGTTGTGCTCTGTGTTTTGGAGCAAACTTGTCTGGGATCGGGGGGCGGGGGGCATGTCGTCATGGCGAGAGGATGTCTCCGTATTTATTAGTGCGGTGACTGCTTACTTTTCAGCCCGCACACAAGGGGGAATGATAGGGGAGCTGGCGAGACAAAAGCACTCCGTGATTAATAGTTTGCTATGTAGGTGCTTTTCTTTCAAGCAGGGTTTCCTTTGCTGTGAGTCCCCGACATCAAAAGTGCCCTGCTAGGGAATCGACTACACTGGTAAAACTCTGGCCTCACCTCCGCCCATGCGATCACTAGAGCTTAGACTGTAATCTCTTTGGCGGCAGGAACCGTCTTTTTGTTCACGAGCACAATGGCGTCCCGGCCCATGTTTAGGGCTCCTGGGTGCTGCCCCAAGAGAACTAGTAAAGCAGTGAAGGACAGAGCTTTGGCCTGCCTGCCAGAGATGTAAGTAATGACGTGCGTCTATACCATCAGTACGTGGGCACACCAATGATACACTTCTCTCTAACCAGTTAAAGGAGTGGGATGAAAGAGCTGGGTATAGGAAATCATAGGAAGGAGGCACCTTTTCCCCCTGCAGTGGGTTTCTAGCCTACCACTTTTTACACAGGCTCGAGCCAGCCCCACCAGAGAGAGCACCGGGCGGCGGGGAGGGCACCAGGGGACCCCTACTTTTGGGTCAAATCCTCCACCATTAATGTTACCCGAAATTGTAAATTTTTTCTCCTGCTGATAATAGCTCACCTAATAGCTCACGTTAATTAATTATTCTCATTACAGTGGGTATGGCAACACCCATTTTTTTCATGTTCTCTGTGTATATATATCTTCCTACTGAATTTTCCACTGCACGCATCCGATGAGGTAGGTTTTAGCCCATGAAAGCTTATGCTCCAATACATCTGTTAGTCTATAAGGTGCCACAGGGCTCTTTTTACAGATCCAGACTCCCCCTCTGATACTTATCCAGTCAGTTACAGCAGCGACACAAGTGCTGCTAAATCCAAATGGCCAGGTTTGCCTGTGCCTGTGTGCAGTGCAGCGCTGCAGAGACGTGGGGCCATGAGAAACTGACTCCAAATCTTTTGACACAAAGAGAATGGGCTTGGGCGGGTGTCTGGCTGGAGGGATTTCTGTTCTAGAAAGGTGTTTGCATCTATTGGACCGGATCCTCAGCTGGTGTAAATCAGAGTAGAGCTCAATGGAGATATGCTGATTTAACTCGGTTGATAAGCTGGCCTTTCTCTGATCCTTTGTGTTAACTCTAAGGGCCAAATTCTGCTCCCAGTTACTCAGCTGGCAAGAGCTCCATTGACTTAGGACCAAGTAGATCACAGCCGTTTTGGGCTATAAATCTATCAAAATGGTTGTGTGGAGGGGAGCGACCTTCTGCCCTGCCGATCCCTTTTCAGGTGCCCGCGTGTGGATTCAGTCCTCCTTGCTGGTTGCACTCCTTTATATATATCTTTGCTCCACTCACAAACTGCAGGAGCTGCACTAGCTCAGCTCGGAGCACCAAAAAGGAAGGCAGAGTCACAGTGAGTGACACAGTAGCCGTGAATGAGCCTGCTGACAGGGAGCCCGATTCCCAGAGGGCTATGCGCTGTCGTCACTATCCTGTGGCTCTTGAAGTAAGCAGTTCCCTGAGTGTTCTGTCATACTAACCGCAGCTGGCCGTAATGCACATTGGAAAAAATAACCCCAACTATACATACAATGCGATAGGGGCTAATTTAGCTACAACTAATCAGGAAAGAGATTGTGGAGTCCTCGTGGATAGTTCTCTGAAGGCATCCACGCAGTGTGCAGCGGCGGTCAAAAAAGCAAACAGGATGTTAGGAATCAATCAAAAAGGGATAAAGAATAAGACGGAGAATATCTTATTGCCCTTATGTAAATCCATGGGACGCCCACATCTTGAATACTGCGTACAGATGTGGTCTCCTCACCTCAAAAAAGATATACTGGCATTCGAAAAAGTTCAGAGAAGGGCAACTAAAATGATTAGGGGTTTGGAATGGATCCCATATGAGGAGAGATTGAAGAGGCTAGGACTTTTCAGCTTGGAAAAGAGGAGACTAAGGGGGGCTATGATAGAGGTCTATAAAATCATGAGTGGTGTGGAGAAAGTGAATAAGGAAAAGTTATTTACTTGTTCCCATAATATAAGAACTAGGGGCCACCAAATGAAATTAATGGACAGCAGGTTTAAAACAAATAAAAGGAAGCTCTTCTTCACACAGCGCACAGTCAACCTGTGGAACTCCTTGCCTGAGGAGCTTGTGAAGGCTAGGACTATAACAGGGTTTAAAAAAGAACTAGATACATTCATGGAGGTTAAGTCCATTAATGGCTATTAGCCAGGATGGGTAAGGAATGGTGTCCCTAGCCTCTGTTTGTCAGAGGGTGGAGATGGAAGGCAGGAGAGAGATCACTTGAGCATTACCTGTTAGGTTCACTTCCTCTCAGGGCCACCGTGGGGGGGGAGAGGGCAAGTGGGGCAATTTGCCCCGGGCCCCGCAGGGTCCCCCACAAGAATACAGCATTCTATAGTATTGCAACTTTTTTTTATGGAAGGGGGCCTCTGAAATTGCTTTGCCCCAGGCCCCCTGAATCCTCTGGGCGGCCCTGCTCCCTGTGGGGCACCTGGCATTGGTCACTGGCGGTAGACAGGATACTGGGCTAGATGGACCGTTGGTCTGACCCAGTATGGCCGTTCTTATGTTCTTATGATCTTTAATGTGGGCCTGGGTTGGGGCAGATACGCTAAAGTTCTCCGGGTGCAAAAACACACACACATTATCCTCTTCACAGTCCGCTTTACGCAGTATTCAGGACAAAGTTAGCGAAGCCAAGGGATCTATTCTCCATGTGTTTGGATAGCGTTGGTTCAGTTTTTATCCTGGATTCCTTGGAGCTAGTTGTTGGCTTAGAGATCCCAATACGCCCTTTTTGGGGAGTTAGCCCCCCTCCCCCTTCTCCAGAGTCATCCTCAACCCCCATGTAACATGCTTTCAAAACAGGCTCTCTACTTCTTTTTTTTTTTTGGCTAACTTTTTTGTCACTGCACCAGCACGCCTCAGAGTGTCAGCTTGACATAATATGTAACAGTAATTAAGAAATAAGCCTCTTGCCCGGTTTCACAGCAATCATTTAGCTAAGTAACTACCATGGTCCAGTGCCTCAAAAATCACCATTAGCCCACGCCACTTATGGCCATAAAATTTCTTGTTTTCTGCTTTTCATCGGCCTCACCCTGGAATCTTCGTTTTGCTTTATTTATACATTTGCACTCAAACAATGGCAATAAACCCATTCCCAGAGTGTTGCAAATCAGAAATTTGTCCACATTTTTTCCACCACCTTCCTGGGTGAAGCGGCCTTTTTGCTTGGGAACGGTGGTGGCTGGAGCCAGCAGGGAGAGGGGGCAGGGTGTCGCATGTAGATTGATCGGTGCTGTTGGAAGTTGCGGGGATGGGGCAGAGAGGGGGAGCTGGAGGAATCCGGCATGAAAAGGCAGTTTGTGGCGACAGGAGTTTCTTTTGAAAGCTGTGATTGAATCAGACCTGAGGGGGGAAGAAAAGGCGGCTGCCTGTGTTGTGTTTTATCTGCGTTTTTCTCCTCCCACCGCCAAGAGAGAAGTTGGATGTTGGGTTGTTTTGATTTGCCTTTTTTTTTTTTTTTTATGTTTAAACTTGAAGAAAATCTACAGTAGGTCCTGCCTGCAGGGGCAAAATCCTGACGTCTTCATTCAGTGCTTACAAGCCTTTGGGCCAGATCTTCCTCTGGCATAAACCAGCAGAGCACTGCCAGGTTCAGCGGAGCTCCGCTGACTTACACCAGCTCGTGAATGGTGCCTTCGCCTTGGAAAAGGATGAGTAAGGAGCTGTCCAACAATTAACTCCATGGGCCAGATCCTGATGCACTTACACAGAGGAGTCCTCTGATGTCAGTGGAATGACGTGTGGGGCAAAGTCCTCACTATAAATAATCTCTCTAAGGTCCTGGTGTGGTCTCCATTACTGTAGTACCTGAGAGTCCCCCGTTCATATCATCACGACACCCCCATGAGGCGGGGCAGGGCTATTCTCCTCATTGTACAGAGGGGGAACTGAGGCACAGAGAGGCCGGCGGAGCAGGGAACAGAACCCTTTTCTTCCAAATCCCAGACTAGCGTCCTAACCACTGGACCATCCCTCTTCTCCGGGGAGTCTGGTGTAGCCCCGAGTGAAAAGCCTTTTGTAGGGCCAAATCCTGAGGTCCTTACTCAGATTTTGCTGAGTTTTTACTCAGGCAAACTCCCATTGAGGACTAGGGAGTCACTGCAGCTTTACACCGCAGCGAGGTCAGAATAGCTTTGAGCAAATGCCTTGGCCTTTGGCACACTAGGCTTCGACGTGAGTTTTGTCAGAATCAGGAGAACTCAGGAGGACAGAGCAAATGGACATATACTGGGCTATCTTTTTCTATGCAGAACTTCCCATTGACGGCCCTCGGCGGGGAACCCTCTTGCACTGACTGTGATACAGATGAGATGCCTGACCAGGTCTTTACTGTTCCCCTCATTGCTTCTCCCTCCCAGGGCTGGCGCTTCCATTAGGCGACCATAGGCGCCGCCGAAGAAGGACCTTCTGCCGACGTGCTGCGGAAAACAGCGGCAGGCAATTGAGCAGCTCCATGACGGCCACTGTCACCTGCGGCATTTCGGCGGAGGGTCCTTCTTCGGCGGCGTGACGGGAGTGGAACCAGAAGCTCCCATGTGCCCCGTGGGGAGCGCACAAAATGCCCCCCCCCCGAATTCTGCCCTAGGGTGCCAGAAACCCTGGCGCCGCTCCTGCTCCCTCCCCAACCTTCAGTCTATCCAAAACCTTGCTGTGGAAATGATCTTCCTCTCCAATTGCCACCTTCCTCCAATCCCTTCACCGGATTCCCTGCCTCTTGCGGCATCAAATTCCAGCTCCCGGTCTTCCTCTACAAGGCCCCAGCTCCACATTCCCTCTGCCCTTCCCTCTTGCTCCCTGCACTGCACCCAATATTCTTTCCCTACCGTTTTTCATCTCTTCTCCTGCCCTTCATGCCATCCCGTACATTTGGCAGGGTCTCCCTGACCTCCCCCGCAAATGTCATCACTCTTCCTTCAAATGGCTTCTTCCAGGAGCCCTTCCTGCCTTGTTCTGCACTCCAGCATCCTCTCCACTCCCTGCTTTACTCCAGTGGTTGTCACCTATTTCATCTGTAGTTTGCTTTGTGTGTCATAAGACCCAATCCTGCAACCACTTATACAAAACAGTTGGCAGGATTGGGTCCGTAGACTGTAGGCTGAGCAACTCAGGGAACGTGTCTTACTCTATGGGCCAAATTCTGATCTCAGGAATGATCCGGAGTAAATCCCAAGTAACTGCACAGACTATAATGGAGGAGAAGTGAGATCCAGATTTGGCTTTGTGTCTGTGTAAATTCATGGTGCTGTCTCAAGCCTCAATCTTGCAAAGCTGATCCTTGTGGCTGGAGTCCCACTGAAGCTAATGGGACCTTGCACACATGCAGGGTTCCATCCCCTTGGATCAGATTGCAGGATCGGAGCTTCAATAATAACTAATTATAGAACAATATTGTCTATGAATCCATTGTCAGTTGCCATTCTGGTTGCACTGAACCTCTGTTAGGAGGGCAGTTGTTTTGTAAAATAACACCTTTGCTAGCGTTAGTCTTGGTGTGTGTCATATATAGTATGTTTATCTGATTTTCCTAAGGCAAAACAAAAATAATTTCTTTCATAGTCAAACTCCAAAAGACCTTGGCTTTCAACATAGACAGGTGAGTGGATGGATAGATAGAAATAGCTGGATATTTTCTCTAAGAAGGCCACTCTGCCAGGGAAACCTTTGCAGCAGTGAAAGTGAAACACGCAGTTGGTAAGGGGAGGAACCATGGGTGAAATCTGACTTCAATGACCTCAGGATTTTGACCCATATGTGCAGCCTTATCCTGCTCAGGGTCCCTATGTGATTTACTAAGTACGCCTTCCTCCCCAATCGGAAAAAGAATAAAGGGGTTTTTTAAAATTATTTTCAAATGAAAACTTTCTTAAATGATAGTCGCTCCTGTGAAACAAAGTATTAGCCCCATTCTCCACACCAGGAAAGTTACCTACCAAGTAGGGTGACCAGATGTCCCAATTTTATAGGGACAGTCCTGATTTTTGGATCTTTTTCTTACATAGGCTCCTATTACCCCCCACCCTCATCCTGATTTTTCACACTTGCTGTCTGGTCACCCTATTACCAGGTTCATATTAGCAGTCAGTAGAAAGCATCAGGAATGGAACCCAGGAGTCCTGGCTCCTAAGTCACTTGCTTTAACACTAGACTGTCTCTCCCGCATCACCTGTGTTCACTGGAGCACAACCTTTTCTCTTAACTTTGCATCTGAGCTGTGTGGGTCTGTCTGTCTTGCTGTTGTCCCTGTATTTCTGCCTGCGCCGTGCTGCGGCCCAGTTTCACGGGGCACTCGTTGCTCGTGTTCCATTAGTCATACTAGGTACCGCTTCAGGACAAGACCAAACACCGATTCTCTGGTCCTGCTTCCCTGAAGTCGCCGGGAGATTTGCCGTTGGTTTCAACGGAAGCAGCATGAGGCCCGAAGGTAGAAACGATTAGTCATGCACAGGGGCTGCGGGGGGTTAGCACCTTCCCTCTCTAGGCCAGGGACAAAGCTCGGGGCACCCGCTCTGTTGCTCCTACTGCCCACAGGCTGCAACGTGTCCCTTCCATGGCCCCCTGGAACAAACAACGGCAGTGCAGTCTCCATAGAATGTTGGGCCCTGGTGTCCCACCAAAAGGGGGCAGTAGTGAGTACAAACACATACCTGTCCACCTGGCAGGACAATAGTGTGTACGTGCATGGAATAAATACAGGCTGTCCAAGCAGATTCCTAGGTCAATAGGGACAATATCAGGGATCCTCCAGGCAAATGCAAGCGTAGCCATCTCATTCCAGCATTGTCTCTCTCCCCCTGTATCAAAACAGTACCACAGTGTCCTGTAACAATCGTGCAAAGGGCCCCGGCTTCTGGGATTGTTACCGCAGCATTTTCATGTTACTGCAGTATTCTACACACACACACACGCACACACATGCAAGCCAGCTCCTGCTCCTGTCCGAATGTTTGGCAGCTGTACAACAAACTTACTTAAGTCTGATTAGCAGCAGATCCATCGAGCAGGAGGGGCTGGGCAGGGGAGAGTGACTCCAACAAATATAATAGAAACAGCCCAGCTGAGTTGCTGTTGGGTTAGTTTCAGAGAAAGCCGAGGGGTTAGGAAACCCTCCACTAGGCCTTGTCTGTTGTCGAGCTCCATCACTTGGTTACCTAGGCTTCCTGCAGCCCCCAGGCGGAGGAGGGAGGGGGAGAAACAGGGAGCCGTGGGAGGCAGTTTTCCCCAGGCATATAGTCCACGCACATAAGTACATTTATACATCAGCGGGTGTAAATCAACGTCGCTCCATTGACTTACATTTGCACATGCTAGGGATCTGGCCCACTGACTTCAAGGGAGCGATGCTGATTTACACCAGCTGAGGATCTGGCCCTGATTATCTTTCTTCATCCTTCCCTCGTTCTTACCTTGAGATTCAAGTCTGGCCATGCAAGCACAGCACTTGCTTTCAGTTGGCCTGATCCCCCCTCCTCCATCCACTGGTAGATCTGCTGATGAAAGAACAACCTCGTCCTCCCTTCCCCATCATCCATCCACTGAACGATCCACCCATCAGTGAATCCTCTGTGTCTCATTTCTCCACTGGAGTCTTCTCACTTCCCTGGCTTGACAGACCACCTGGGAGTATTGCCTCAGACTGAGGCTTTTTGACTTTCCCAGCTTCCTGGTGATCAATCCTACCTTTGCTTTCATTAACCCACAAGCCGCTGTGGGGCAGAGCCAGTTGTCTCCATGCCGTGGCGGGAACCAAAGGGGGTGGTGTATATGCCACTTCTCCTGGCACTCGGAGGGGTTAAAGCGCTCAAACAGCAAGAAGAAATACCCCATTCAGAAACCAGTGTGACTTTAGTACAAGCCTTTTCTTCAATCGCCCCTTTCCTCTGTCCCTCCTTCCACCTCTCTCCCTATCTTCTCCCTCAGGAATCACCAGAGCATCAGCATCGCTTGAGTTCTCACCTCGCTCATGGCACAATCTCATGCCGGTCAGGAAGGGGTCTGGGACAGGATCCCAAGATGTGTCACCAGCCCAAACAGAAACTCAGACTCCATTTCGGTCTTTTAAGCCGTCTCTCTTGGTTTCAGATGGAGGTTGAGCAGCTCCAGGGACCATCCATGCCAACATACGTGCAAGGATGATTGCATGGAATATACAAGATTATCCTTTACGAATTATGATGCCAGCATATAAACTGTGATCCTTATCTTGCCTTGCACAAGCCATGCTTATCCTGGCACTTCTGCTAGTATGATAGCAAATCAGTATGGACAATAGATACATCTGTTGCTCTGTTCCAAAACCAGTTGGCCAACTGGAACCATAGGAACTAGATGCACCAAGTTGGGACCGTTTGCACTCTCGAGAAAGTGCTTGGAATGGAAGGCCAATTTTAAATTAAAAGAATGTCCTAAACTATTTCAGCAGGAGGACAGGCCATCGGTATACTTAGGCTAACATCTCAGCATAGACAGCCAGCCAGAGGTAGGTAGAAGTGATGGCCTTTCTTCTGCCATTGGTCATATAATGAATATAAAAGGAAAACATCTTACCAATGCAGAATCTGGGTGAATGACCCGACTTGGATAAAATATAATCCCCCCCTCCGCAGGGCCACCCAGAGGATTCAGGGGGCCTGGGGCAAAGCAATTTTGGGGGCCCCTTTCATAAAAAAAGTTGCAATACTATAGAATACTATATTCTCGTGGGGGCCCCTGTGGGGCCCGGGGTCTGGGGCAAATTGCCCCACTTACCCCCCCCCCCACACACACACACACAGCCCTGCTCCTCCGAAACCTTGGTTTCCATGACAGAATCTTGTTTGGAGGTTGTGAAATGTCCAGATCCCCCTTTCTAGGAGTGGGGTTGGGGGTAATGAAGGGGTTTTCTTTCATTTATGCTGTCTGACACTGCAAGGCCTAGAAAGCTCACCATCAATGCTGTTCTGGTGAGATTTTCCAGCTTGGTTACTCAAATCCAAGAAGTGCTAACAAGCATCCGTCAAAGCTTTTAGATCCTTATCCAAATGCAACCTGCACTCTGGATAACATGTTTTTTTTTCTTAGAAAGAAGAGATACAAATCTGCAGGGCCTAAGACAGCCATGAACTGATGGGGGGTGGAGGGAGCAGGTTGAGAAGACCCTTCCTTCCCTTCCGAAAAGAGGTTATTGCTTAATTGTCCACTCCTGGATTTCTTCCACTTTCTTCTGAAGCATCTAGTCCTGGTGTCTGCCTGAGAAAGGACAGTGCACCAGATGGACCATTGGTCTGACCCGATAAGGCTATTTCTATTTGAACACATCCAATCTGGCACTCAGGCTTGGTGCTTTGTCTGTCACTAAACAGGGATCGTCTACCAGCCTGTGGAAAGAACTTGTCCAGAAAGGAAGTAATATAAAGAGAATACCAGGCACACTCTTTTCATGGCTTATTCCCCAAGAAATCTTTGGGGGGGAACTTTTATGCCCAGCTCCCCAGAGAATGGGGTGTGTATGTATCTGAAATCTGTGAATTTGTATTTCTCTTTTCTAGTCTCCGTAGCTCAGATACTCTAACACTTTATACGCGTGTCAGGAGGTACAAGGAAGCAAGTCTGTCACCTGAGACGGAGTTGTACGCATTAGCTTCCTGTAACAGTAATGCTAACGTTCTCAGTCCTCCAGCCAGCAGAGGGAGACACTGTGCAGCTGTGTGAAATAGTCACACTCAAAAATCCTTGAAATCTCAGGTGTTTTGAATGTGCTGAGATTTTGAAAAGGAAGAGGCCAGATTTAAACAAAAATCCAGTGACATTTTATAGCTCTTTGCTTGCAAATAGGATTGCGTTGGGCTAATAAGAAAAAGAGAGTTTTCAATCCCAATAGCACTTTTTCTGAGCTTAAACATCCTTAGTTGTTGAAATTATCTCAGAGGAAAATTAATGTTTGCTCCGAAACCTCCACCCATTTTAATTTTCTGCGAGCAAAGACTAATTTTTGTGAAAGAAATCTTGACATTTTCCAGGCATGAAATCAACCAAAATAACATTGTGAACATTTTTTGCGGGGGAAAAAAATTACACTTTCACACAGTCCTAAGTGCCTGTAACTGATTAACATTAAAGCAGGTCTGATTTCCTCCGGTAAAGAGCAGAGAGTGGTACAGCTCAGACATTACTAGCTAGGATCTGCTCTGGGCAGTGGTTCTGGACCCATTAAGTTAAACTGTGGGTGAAAGTCTTTGGCTGGGATCTCGAAAGGCGCTCTGTGTGGGTGCAGGGCTCTACTGGGCGCGCTGCTGGCAGAATCAGGAGACTGGAGACTGCTGGGGGTAGGATCTACGTCGTCTTATGTGTTTCCACAGCATCTAGCACAGGGGTGGCCAACCTGAGCCCGAGAAGGAGCCAGAATTTACCAATGTACGTTGCCAAAGAGCCACAGTAATATGTCAGCAGCCCCCCATCACCCCCCACACACACCACACACGCCTCCTGCCCACCGGCAACCCCACCGATCAGCGCTTTCCCCATCCTCCTCGCACCTCCCGATCAGCTGTTTTGTGGCATGCAGGAGGCTCGAAGGTGGGGGCGGGGGAGTGATGGCACGGCAGGCTCAGGGGAGGGGGCGGGAAGGGGTGGAGTGGGGGCAGGGCCTGTGGCAGAGCAGTGAGCACCCCCCGGCACATTGGAAAGTTGGCACCTGTAGCTCCAGCCCCGGAGTCGGTGCCTGTACAGGGAGCCGCATGTGGCTCCAGAGCCCCAGGTTGGCCACCCATGATCTAGCACCACCGAGCCCCCTTGGATTGACTGCAATGTAAACGTTTAATACTAATAGTTGATAGGGGTTGGTTTACATAGGCAGAAATGGGAGGGAGTCCCCTTACCCCAATTGCTTTCCCATGGGAGTTGGGTGCCTTTGGAAATCTCCCCTGTGAATATCAGTGTCCTTGCAGATCACAGAGGTAGACAACGCAGTGGACTGTGTCTACACTGCATCGTAAACCTGGGTCTGTGGGGCCTGGGCTTGTGGACTTGGCGTTTCCAAGCCTGGGTCTGAGCATCCACACTGCATTGTAAGGCTGGGATTACAGCTGGTGGACTGAGGTCTCACAGCCGTGCTAACACGTCCATGCTGCACCACGAAGCCCTTCTGACGTGGGTCTGTGTGCTGAGCTGCGTCCACACTGCAAAAGACAGGGCTTGGATGCGAGTCACAGCAGGACTTGGGCTCTGACACCGCCTATCCTACCCCATCCCCCAGCAGGGTCCTAGGCCCAGATTCTGAGTACTTACTGACCCAAGTCGGACTGATTTGTGTGTGGATGGGAGAGGGACTTGGATGCAAACCTGAATCAGAACCTGGGCTTAATGGGCAGTGTAGACATACCTACAGAGACCCAATGGTGGCGGGGTTTGTTGGAACCCCATGGGTTGTGTGTCTGTGTCAGCCGTCCCCATGGGGACAATACAGGCAGACGAAATATGGATGAAAAGGAAGTGTAAAATTCTGGTGGAGCAACAGAGCCAGAAGCATTGCACTGAAGAGCATTTCCATGACAATGAGTTGACAAGTCTCCCCCCATTTCCCACGTGTTACTAAGGCCCGTTGGAAATATCTGGTGCTGGGCTCCCTGGCAAGGTTCTAAACGAGTAGAAGAAGCATTCTGAGCAGTGTCCATGGGACCCCGAGCAGCCCTGCCATCCCCAGAACGGGGTCCGCTCATACTGTCGCTAGTCGCAGCCCGATGACTGAATGTCTCGACGGGGTTTCTCTCTTGAATCCACAGCACTCCTAGGGTTAAAATTAAACCCAGAGGGTATGGTCCAACCCTTTCACTCACGGTTGGCGAAAGCTCTCCATCCAAGTTTGATGCCCCCACTTCAAATCGTTTCATTGGGAGGTTCATTTGTTTAGATGCACGGAGAAGGCTGTTTGTCGTTTAAATTAAGACACTGAAAAATGCTGCTGATATAAGGTGCTTTCTTCTACTTCGCAGCGGGTGAAAATTAGTGACTGGTGGTGAGCATCCAACAATTCAGAGGTTTGGTCCAGGTAAACATCCAAACGTACTTACATTTTTGATCATCCCTCAGACCAAACCGTTGACGAGATTCAAACGTTGTTAGATGAAATTCTGATGCTTCGTCTGGTGTTGGGGAGGGTGGTGTGCCTTGCTGACAGTTCTGGGGCTATCTCGCAACGTATGCAGCCCTTCATCTTGTGCACAGTGGGTTTTCTAAGCCTGGAGGGAAATATCGCAATAAAAGTGGCAGCTTTTTAAGAGTGACGGTAATTCACCATTGGAACAACTTACGTATGTGTGTGGTTGCTTCCTTGTCATTTGAAGTCTTGAAATCAAGATTATATGCATGCGCAAGCTCAACCAGAACTTGGGTTTGGTTCAGGAAATCCTGGATAAGGTTCTCTGGGTCTGGGTTATGCATGAGGTCAGACTAGAGCATTATAATGGTCCCTTCTGGCCGTAACAGCTGTGAAGAGTGGTCCATGGGTCAGACGCTGGCTTGGCTTGGGAGTCAGAAGACCCAAGATCTGTTCCTAGTTCTGCCACGGATCTGCTGCATGACCTTTGGCAATTTACCTCACCTCTCTGTTTCCTGTCATATTCTTTTCCCCCCTTGTCTGTTTAGATAGCATACAATGCCTGCCACAACGGTTGTGGACTTTAGGGACTACTAGAATATAGATAAGAATAAATGTATAAATGTTGAAACGCAGAAATGCAGGAAGATGAAGACAACCAGAGTTAAACCAACATAACAGAAACTTCAGGAAAGGTTTAAGTTCTGTTAAAGTAAGTTCTTAATTTATCCAAACCAGCTGTCCCCATCCCAAGAGAAAATATCCATCTCTGAACCCAAAATCTCATCAGTGAGTAGCTGAAATTATCTACAAACTGGAAAGAGGTGAACATCTAAAGGTTCCTGAAACAACCAAAGATTTGGATGCTTTTTCAACTCTCTTTGATCTGCAAGATTTGGTTAGAAATAGAGATGAGTGAAGGGACTTAGGTTTCTCAGCACTTGGGTTTTGGCTGAAGAAACCTGAGTGGTTTGGATGCAAGTACCATTGCACCTGCACCATCAAAGGTCAGGGGTGATTACAGTCTGGGCTTATCATTAGCTGGAAACCTATGGAGTTCAAAGGTTTTCTCATGGAATTTTGTGCACTTGCTGTCTCTGTTCAGGCTGGAAAGAGAACTGGCGTGAGAACTGTCTTTCTCATGCTGTTTCTGGTCCCAATAGGATCTTAAAGGAGGTTTGATTTGGGTTTGTGGCTGAGGCTTGTAATGAGGGGAGATTTCTTCTTCTTTTATCCACTCATCCCTACTCTTCATCTGTTTGCCCGTCTAACTGCAGGTGCCCGTCTGTCTGTCCCTGCATCTAACCAACTAGGTGTACCTAGGCACCCATCAACATACTCTCCTCACTGTGAGGAATTACCTTGTGTCGTAGAGAAGGGCACCAACATTAGCTATAGTTTCATGAGCCACAGAGAACAATAAGCAGCACACAGGACCAAAACCACAAATAGTCTCATTCCAGGTGCACAAGTAGCTGTGGAAGGGATGATCAATAGTCAAGGAACCAGGGCTTGATGCTACAGATCTTGCTAACCACCACCTAGTGTCTCATCTCCCTTTTCTAAGGAAGCTAATTCAGAAGTGAGCACAAACCAGCCTCCCACACCGTTTGACCCTGCCAGTGTCTTCAGGCCAGGACAAAGCACCAGTTTGTCAGGTGGACGATGTCCCTCTGTCCATAGAAAAGGGTCAGCATGTAGACGTCACCTTGCTTGTTGGCGTCCTGCGCTGGCTCCCCCATTAAACAGAGTCCAGCTTGAGGTCCCCCATGGAATCGGCTCTGGGTCCCCAATTGCCCCACTCCTCATACCTTGTGGCAGCTGTGTGCCCCTGGAGGCACGACAGAAATGACACCTGCTGAAACTCTCCTTTTTCAGCTGCATTTTGCTTTTGAACTCAGAGCTGGGAGCAAATGTGAGGACGTATTAACCAAACTTCACCAAGACTAAAGGGGAGTGTTCTTGTCGCTTCTCGTAGCCACTGAGTTCAGCCCAGCTCCACACCCTGCAGTTCCATTAGGCTGCCTCAGGGTGGGTCACTGAGCCTATACGTTTTCCCCAGAGGGCCTCATCTTGCATTCCAGGACCTAAGCTTTCAGTTCAAGGCAAAAATTCTTATGGGCACAAAGATAAACCTTCCAATGATGAGCTGAGCGAAAACTGATGTAGTAAGGTCTGCTGGAGTCTGCAGACAGCCTGACACAAAGGTTCTGCCAACTGTGACTTGCCCCTCGTCATCTCAATTGGGCGCGTTAACTCTGGAACCTAATGGCGTGATTTAACATGTCAAAAATGTAAAATATTTCTCTGTTGATCCAAACGTCCATGAAAGAAGAGAGGTGATCATTTTACAAAGGTCTGTGCAGTCTTCTGGGAGTGACATTTTGTTTAGGCACCAGGAGGGCCGAGTCATCTCTCTGCCTCAGTTCCTCATCAGCAAAATATAGATCATAGCTTTTCCTTTCTCTTACCAGCCTTTGCCTGTCTTGTCTATTTACACTGAAAGCTCTTTGAGACAGGGACTGTCTCTTATTATGCATGTGTACAGTGCCTAGCGCAAGGAGGTCTCTAGGCACTACTATAAAATAATTTAGGGGAGAGATGGCCCTTCTGCTCCTTGTGGGGGCAAAGCTTCAGGACTCCCTCCCCTGGCCAGACCATGCAGTACTGTCACGCCACTGCAGGCTTCATGTACCTTCCTTGGAATAATCCGATTCCGGTTGCCATCAAAGTCTCGTCTTGTCCAGTCTGGTGACTCCTTTGCGCCTGTTGCCTTGGGGGCCTTATGGCTGAGGATAAAAGCAAACACTCATTGGCCCATTTAGCTGGGCAGCAGGAAATGTATTTTTGGGTCGTCTTGCCACCCAAAGCTCTGCTAAGCACCCCCTTGATCTTCATCCTCCTCTCTTCTCCCTCCTCTCCCCCCACCTCCCGCCCCGCTCCACCCCAAGCTTCTTTCCAGGCTGCTCAGGGTTTTAATATTCAGGCCGTACCTTCCACATGAGCTGCGCTGAAGAGTTGACATGCTGGAGTTTATTGATATCACATCGGGCTGCACTGGGCTGTCAGCTGCACATTCAGGCTCTAACGGCCCCCTAAGGTGCCGGCTCTGGCAGCTCTAAAGGAATCTGCACAAAACCGCCTTTTCGTTTTGTCCAAGGTGAGACAATGCGACCGGGGCTCTGCACCAGATGACAGGGCTGAGAAAGGGCCCAGCAGCGCAGGGATATCTTGCTTTCTTTTCGCTCCTTCATTCAATCCTTCTTTCTGTCACTTTCATTCTCTCCTCCTGTGATTTTTCTTTCGCCTCTTTCTTCTCCCAGCTCAGCTGAGAGGAGAGCGGCAGAGACAGGCCGAGCGGTTCAATTGCAGGCGAATGTCACAGTCCGGCTTCTCAAGGCATTTTTAATGGCAGTGGAGGTGCCGTTGGCCAACGTGATGAGGGATTCCTGAGGGCACCCTCTGCCTGGTGTCTGGCTAGTGGCCCCTTTTTTCTCCCGGAGTTCTCTACGCTCACGTCGCTGTTGCTTTTTCCAAAGGACTAAAATTAACGTAAAGCACAGAGGGGAGGATAGATACAGAGGGAGGAGAGGCAGAAAGAGGAGGGGGCGAACCATAGCGCAGAGAGAGTGAGGGAGAGAGAAAGGGAGGAGACAGAAAAGGAGAGAGAGGAAGGGAAAGAGAAAGTGGAGGGAGCAGAGAGAGAAAAGACACAGAGAAAGAGGGATAGATACAGGTGGACAAAGAAGATGGAAGGTAGAGAAAGAAAAACAGACCGAAGTAAGTGTGTCCTCCATGGTCGCATCAACCTGTGCTGTGTTGCTTTGCTGTCCAGCAGCCAGGGACGCAGAAAGGACAAACCGCAGAAAATCCCCACGCTCCACTCTGCTCACCCCGCCTGGCTTCAGACAGGAAGCCTGACGCCCAGATAAATGAACCAAGGCCTGCAGGCTGCAGGAGGAACCCGTTTTTCACATGTGCTTTATTGGTCTCCAGCATCTCGTTTTTGCCGGCTGGTTCTTCAGGAGTGGGAAAGGTTTATGAGGTTGAAATTGGTGCATCTTTAATGCAAGAGGTTTATACTGAAAGGTGTGAGCTATCCATCCAGGGAGGCCCAGGGCTGGACTAGCAGGTGCCGAAGGACAGGAGTGAGGGGCATTGGCAGAGCTGTAGAGAGGGCTCAGGACTGACCCGGAAGGGGCTCGTTGCAGGTCAGGATGGAGGTGTGACGATGGGAAGAGGGCAGCTGCAGTCAGGACAGAGGTGCATTGGGAGAGTTTTTGGAAAGCCCAAGACTGGAATAGCGGGGGATGCTGTAAGTCAAGTCTGAGGTAACTCAACAGAACTATATTGGGCCCAGGACTGGAGGAGCAAGAGTGAGGCGCACGGGGCGATCTGTTGGCATGAGCCGTGTGGGATAGCAGGGAATAGGCCGTTTGGGAATGGGGCCATCGGCAGATCCGGGGAGGGAGCATTTCAAGACTGGAATAGCAAAGGCGCTGAAAGTCAGGACTAAGGTGCATTGTCAGGTTAGGGTGAGGGGCTCGGGGCTGGAGGAGAGCTGAGGTGCGTTGGCAAGGCTTCATGAGCTGGGGATGGGATTGAATGGGCCTCTCCAATGAAGGTCCCTTGCCAGCACCTGGCTGGGATGATTAGGAAGGAGTGGGAAGCAGGGGGGACTTTCCATGTGGGACGGGACATGGCGACTCATCACAACCGAGGCAAAACAAGCCCCCTCTGATGTTATCTTAGACTGCGCGAATGGTGAGGCGGGACGGCGGTGGCACTTTGCACTTAAATCGCCCCTTTCCTCTGCATTGTTATCGTTATTATTTATGTAGCCCTGCAAAGTCAGAATGTACGTTATGCACACACTCCCCATCCTCAAGGCGAGAGGCAGCGTGGCCTAATGGGCAGGTCCTGGCCTGAGGGTTAGGAGTGGGGAGGTCTATTCCCTGCTGTGCCTCTGGGCAAGTCACTTCCCCTAGTGGGGCCCCTTCTTCCCTCCCCGCTGTTTGCCCGACTTGGCTCTTCGGAACAGGGACTGTGTACGTCGCACCGCCCTGCACAATGGAGGTCCCGATCGTGGTTGAGGCTTCCAGATGCCTGCAGTTTAAATGTAGCCCCAAGTTTTGCAAACATGGTTCAGTAAAGCACCTGAACTCCCCCCGTGAGGCCAGGTGGGGCATGTTATTACCCCTCTTTTATACATGGGGAAACTGAGGCACAGAGAGGTAACTGTAAGCCAACCTTTTCAAAGCAGGGTGCCTGCAGTTAGGCCCCTAGATCCATATTTAGGTCCCTAAATAGGAGCAACCTGCTTTTCAAAGGCACTGAGTGACTGCGGCGCCCATGGGTGGCAGCATGCTTTGTGGGCAATCCCATTTCTGAATTCAGGTGCCTAACTCTACGCACCGAAGTTTGAAAAGCTCAGCCAAAGTGACTTGTTCTGGGTCACACTGGGCAGGAACCGGGAATAGAAGGAGGGGTCTCTGGAGATTATCTCACGGCACGTTTCCTCCTGTGTTGGCAGTAGGGAACTTCTAGTGCGGCAAAGATTTCCCCAGATCCTTGAAATTCCAGAGCTGCTTTTTCAGATAGGCCTCTAGAAATGCCCTTGCCCAATTTTGTGTGTGCACAAAACTTCCAGGTTTTTGCAACACAAACGTGTATGTATTTGCATGTTCAGATGAACATGTGTGCGTGCCGTGGCGACAGCAGCACACGAATGAGGGATTTTTGCATGCGTGAGCTTTGCTGCTGTGTTTTGAGGCCAGCCTGATGTCTTGCGTCTACTACATTTTAGCTTTCCAAGGCTAAGCCCACAGCTCTTCTGTATTCGGCAAAGTGCAGTGGGTAAATTGATGGCACAGGATACATATTTTTGAATAGTGATGGTGATATTGCATCGCTGTTAGAGAAAAATCTAAGCCACATAATTCAGATCGATCTTTCTAACGCACCAACGTTCAGGGAAAAGCGGGGACAAAAGGGGTCACAATACAGCATTGTGCGGTTACAATGCAACATCACAATGTGAAGGCATGATTTTCTCCTATAGGATAAATAGTTTGCACCTTGCTTGAGCCCTCAGACCTTCCGCCTTCTCCCCTCTGTTCAGCAGGTGTGTGTCCTGCTGTGGCGTATTATTCAATAGAAGCAACTGGCCCTGGTTTTAGGTCACCTACCAGAGACTGCACTGCGTGTGCTGAGTCAGCCACAGCAGCAACTGCTCCACCAGGGGAAAACCGACTTGTACCTTTTGGTTTTCTGCCACTGGTGGATTTAACCTGGGTTGCTGGTACTACTGGGACTTGGGCTCTGAGATGCTGAGCTCTGCAAATCCTCCCTCGGCAGGTGGAGGCAGGAGCAGTTTTCTGCTATCTGCTTTGCTGCCTAGTACGGGCCCAATCCATTGAGAGTCTTCCCGTTGATTTCAGTGTGGCTGTATTTAGCCCTGAGCTGTGCCTTCTATCCGAGATCAGGCACCGGGAACCTAATACCAGCCAGCTATCTCAGCACAAAGGCCCCTGCCTGGGGGTGGCGCCCTATACAGAACAGTAACTGGCCCACCTGTAGAAATGAAGGATAAAGGTATACGAGGGTTGTAAGGAAGCATTCTCTGCTCAGTGAGAACTGCGCCTCTCTAAGGGCTGGGGGAGGGAGAGATACCGCCATGAGCCCCTCGTAAGGGGCACTGCTCCAGGAACAAGCCAGGGCTTGAATTGTGACTCAGAGTCCCAGTTCAGTCCCTGCTCCCTCTTGCTCCAGGGGAAGAAAGCTGAACCATCTCACTACCCATTTTTTCTCCCACTGCATCAGCTCACCTGTGCTGGCAGGTGCTTTGGGGAAGTGGCGCTGAGGCTCCGCCCACTCCCCCTCCCTGCCTGCCTGTATGGAGAGGAGAGTCGCGACCTGCCTATATGCGCAGACTGGTGATGCAATTGCCCACGCAGGGAGTCAAGAGGGTGCCCTGTGTCTCTATCGTGCCAGTATTGGCACCTAAAACCCCTCACAATGAGCCCTAATACAGTAATTGCTCTTGAATTACCACATGCTCTGAAGGAGTAAAGGTGTTGGAGAATTATTTCATCTTTCCTTAATGTTGAAATCCTCTGAAAATCCTAAAAGAAAATCACCCAACTTTTTCCAGCACCCAAATCATGAGCAAACCCTGACGGAGGCAGCAGCTCAGGAGCTGGAAGGAACTGCAAAGATCCCACTCGAGGCCCCTGACCTCGGAGCAGAGCTGTCGGCAGCCGTTCTGAAATGTTTGTATGTGCTGGCCAATCCCTTGCCCAGACACATGCTGAAGTATAGTCATAGGGCCAACCTGGTCCCTTGTGTAACTCCAACATCTTCAGCGGGACGGCGCTAGAGAGGCATTTGTTACGTCATCTTCTGTCCCCAGCGCTACTGGGATTAAACAGGTTGTCCAGTGCCTAGCACACTGACTGGGCTTCCCAGGCACACCCCCAGTACAAATAACAATAATTAATAAGCCAAACATTGGCTCAATTTAGAGCTAGCCCAAAATATGAGTTTGAGCATCGTTCAAGGCAAAACTGCAGCAGGTTTTTTGTATGACGATTTTTGCAAGAAAGGCATCTTGGTTTTCAGCCAGCTCTAGTCCCAGTCAACTCAACTGCAAAACACGCATTGATTTGGGAGGGGCCAGAATCTGGCCGAGTATACTGACTAATGCTGCAGCTGCAGCTAGACTCAGGCCACTGGGTCTGATGTGGCCACTTGGCACTGTGCTGTCTTAGGAATGGGGACATAGGGCTGCAGAAGAATCGCTCCCATGTAGAGGGATCCCCTAGTGATGTAGGCCCAGATCCTCAAAAATATTTAGACTCGTGGAATTAAGGAGCCTAAATATCCCTGTGAGAATCTGGGTCATAGAGACTCCCATGCCACCCACCCCTGCTGGTGGTGGAAGGGATGTGAACAAAGCACAGAAGGTATAGAGAGAGCAAATTTGGCATGGCTGAGGTGTCCCTACACCCACCTCCAATTTCCAGTTGACATTTCAGCCCCTTGAAGCAATGGCCTAACTTAGAGCACCCTTCAGGTTACTCTAACTTATGCAGGGGAATGGGCCCAGACCAGAGCAGGCTGAGAATCAACGAGGAGCTAATGAGATCAGTTGAACGAGGTTACTGCCTAGCTTGTGAGCTCCTGGGGCCAGGGCTAAGTGGCTGTGCTGCCAACAGAGCGCTGCGCACACCGGCGATGGCATCTGCACACACAGATCACTATCGAACCAAAACACACCGTGTAGAACAAAACAAACTACCTGTGGCAATACATTACCCTTCCAGCCATCACCCGCTGCAACGACATCTCTCCCTGACCCCCGTAAGATTGGAATTTCCCACTGGTACCGAGGACCACACCTTCTGCCTCGTTAGTCAAATGGCTTTTCCTGAGTCCAGCCACATCTTCAAAACCAAAGTCCAAGTCATTGCAATGCCCTCCCCTCTGTGTCCTACCAAGATCCCCTTCCTCTGTTGTTCGAGGGCTGAGCACGCTGGTCCTCTGTGCCCAGTTCTCTTTTGTCACCCTTTTGGGATAGCATCAGAGGACCAGAGCCTCAGCTGGTGTAAATTGGCCCAGCTCCATTGATTGCAATGGAGCTGCCCTGATTTACACCAGCTCAGGATCTGGCCCAGAGGCTTGTCCTATGTGTATGAAAAATGATTGAAGGGAATTAACAAGGTAGATCAGGCCAAGGATGAGAGCATGAGAGGAACCCCCCAGGTTAAATAATTAAGCCCCTCCTGCTCCCTGGCCTCCATCCTCCCCCTGGCCTCCATCCTCCTCCTGCAAACTACCTTTGCTGCCCAGTTTTGGGAGCCCAGCTGAAGCAAAATGCTGCAGCAGGAGAGGCAGCAAGTGGAGGAGCAGGCGAGTCCCCACGGTCCCTCTCATGCAGCCCTCAGCTGGTTCCTGTGCCTGCCACAAGCACGCAGCTATGAATATTGAAGCGAAAAGGGCCTTTTATGGACTTCACAGATGTGCTGAGGAGTCGGGAAGGGCCCCTTTACCTCGGGGTGCTTTAAAAGGCCAAACAAAAGCCAGAAGAAAGAGGGGGGGGCGGGAGGAGGGAAGGGAGGCGAGAACTAGAAAAAAGTTGAAAGAAAAGAAAAGAGACTGGAGTTGATGGATATTCCATCTGTTTATGCTCAGGCTAGTGCAGGGAATTGACAAAGGCTGTCGGGGGCATCGTCTCCCTCTCTCTCTCTCTCTGCTCCCCCCTCCCCCACCGAGATGGTTTGGATGCTCCGGTTTTGTTCACTGCTCACACGTAACAGAATCGGTTTTCATGGCCGGGGGTCTTTCCGTGGGGCACGGCAGCGGGCAGCTGCCCTGCCAAGCACGGACTTCCAGTGGGACTCAGTAGGGGTCCTGGTGGCTTTTATTTCCTTCACGTTCCGAGAAGGAGATGGAGACTCCAGGACTCAGATCCCCCTGGGTGCAGTGCCATGGGCGTGCCATGAGCTACACCGCTTTATGACAGCGCCGGAGGGGACTTGGTCTGTCCAGGTGAAGCGTGAAGCAGCACCCTTCTGCATTGCCTGGCATCCCCGAGACCCTTCTCGGAGTAGCAAACATTTAACTGGTAAAGATCTCTGAACGAATCGCTGTCAGTTCGGAAACATACCAATGTGCAAGTGGTTTAGAGATCTAGCCCACACATAGCTCGTGTAATGGGCTTTATGTACATCTCCAAGGCAATTGAACCAGGCTGGCTGGATGGATGGAGAGAGAAGACTGTATGGTGATAGACAGATAGAGAGCTATGGATGGGCAGGACTCCAAAGTAAAGTCCTTAACCAAGTCTTCACTCAACTCCAGTTTGAGCAGCAGTGAAAACTCTTTGTGAGGGTGGATCTCCCTAGTTCTATCAAAACGAACATCTCTCCAAGCTGGAGTATTGGGTGGTGCAGTTGATGGTCAGGCTTCCTGCTTTCCATTCCAAAATGCATGCCCTGGTCTGTTGCTCCACAGTTCACGAGTCCCATCATGCAAGACAGTGCGGGACGCCTGAATGCGTTGCGGGTGTTGTGACGTTGGGTGGTTGCCTCAGCAATATGCTCTCCTTGCGCATCAGGCTGTTGGGTATTGACCTGTCATTCCCAAGTCATGTGGTGTTCTGTTGGGAAAATCCTACTCTGGACAGCACCTGTGACAGAACCAATGTGCATCTGCAACGTCAGCCGCGCGCTTCCGCTTGGAATGGAAGGAGAGGAATCCAGCACGCATGACACCCTGTGCCACTCTTCCCCTGGCTGACCCATGGGCTGGGGAGAGGTTCCCATTGACTTTTGGGTCTCAGCATAAAGGAGACGATTACCATAAAACACAGAGGTGCAGCGGCTTTGGGCTGCTGTTTAGTTTAGGCTGAAAATGTGACTGAAACTGTGCTGCTTGTATCTATCTTAGGTGCTTATATGACTCCCCCACCCCCCCGTGCCATACAATCTTTTTAATGTATTTATCATCACTCCTTAGAGGTCTGGATTTCCCCTTATTACTGATGGGGAGCTGGGGCACACAGTGTCTAAGTGACTTTCCCAAGGTCCCACAGATGTCTGTGGCAGAGCAGGGACTAGACCTGCCATGTCCTAAGCCCCAAGCTAGTGCCTTACCCAAGGTGCCCTCCTTCCTCTTGTTCAGCAACGATTGTGTGAACATTTCATGCCAAAGCACCTGGTGAAATACACCCCAGTTTAACTTTGTTATGAGCCCACAACATAAGAACACAAAAGCAGCCATATTGGGTAAGATCAAAGGTCCATCTGGCCCTGCCTTCCAACAGTGGCCAAGGCCAGGTGCCCCAGAGGGAATGAACAGAACAGGGAATCATCCAGTGATCCATCCCCCTGTCACCCGATCCCAGCTTCTGTTTGCAAAGTGGGGCCTGAATTCTGGTGGAACCAGGGCGGTTTTGCCATGTTTTTTAACCGGAACCAGGGACAGCATGGTGGTCCAGTCCAAGTCTCACTTGGAATCTTCAGATTTATCATTTCAATTTTAAACTGCAGTGTGAATCCAGGGGACCCAAAATTGGAAAAGAAACTCATCACTTGCTGCAGACCAAAACCTCTGTGTATTGCACGGCTCTAGCTGCATTTAGGTTTGCTGCCTGATCAAACCTGATGATCCAAACATTAAGAAGAGAGCTCGGAATGACATTTGATTTTCCATTCGCTTCTTTTTCAGGCTATTTAATCTCCAGCTTTCTCTTCTCACTAGCTTCTCACGCACCCCAATACAATCTTGCACCTTCAGAGAAGGCAAGGGGAATGCCTCCCTCCCACCCCCGTCCTTCTGGAGCATCGGTCTCATTGTTAGTGTTATTGCCAAGTTGTAAAGTCCATAATGGACATTACCTCGATCTGTGGTTTAGTTACAGCTGACCAGTTCAGTGCCTGAATAAAAAAAACAAAACCCTCATCTCCTAAGGCCCCATACTACTGCTGTGCTGAACACTGCGGTCCCCAGCTGAGCTGTAAATGACTTTTTCATTTTCCTAGCCCTGCTATCCAGTCTGTTTGGTATTCAAGGGCACCCCACCAATACGCACCTTCGCTCGGCTTGGACCGAATTACTTGATTAAAACGCATATCAACTATTATGTGATTCAGTTTTCTGCTATCGTTTCACACCACAGCCCCTAAACTATGTTAAACTGTAATATAGCTGAGGAGGGGCGGGGGGAAACTGGGAGACAGAGCAGTTTACAGGTTGGGGAGAGTGAAGAATCCAAGCTATATTGTATGCGCCGGTTATTGTTTCTTCATGGATGGGGCCAGGTGGTGGGGGGATGCATCTGGAGTTGGAATATCTCTCTGGCTCTCTTTTGAACACACCTGCAGCTAAATAGGTTGGGACGGGAGAGTGAGGAAGGGTTCTTCTGCAGAAATCTTATTTAGTTAAAATCCCACCCCTCACATTTAGGGCTCAACACTTCATCGGCCTCAAAGAAGAGAGACTGAGAGTGGGGAGGGAGATTTTTGTTGTTGCATTTAAAAAAAAAATCTCATGGAAATATAATTCTTTTGTGCCTGCAATGCCGCCGCCTCTCTCCTCAACTCACTTTTTAGATGGTCTTGTTTGCATTTTGATGGATTTTGTTTGCTTTCTGCCCGTTCCTGCTCCAGAGAGAGGCAGATACTCTATTCCCAGGGCGGCCCAGCTCTTGCTCAGAGAGAACCATCAATTGTGGTCAGAAAATGGGTACTCGTTGCAAATTAAAAAAATGCATCTTGCTGTGCCTTATTGATCCCCCCCTCGAATTGCTGCCATCGCCAGTTGAGGTCAGTTGGTGAATCAAAATAGGGATTTTATGACCCCACCCCAGGATTGCTGTCCCCTCTTGGCACTTGGCATCCAAGCTGTGTTTTTTCTGCTTCCTCCTCCAGCCCTATCAATATTGATTCTGCATTCTAGCCAGCAACTCTGCTACTGGTGCAGCAGGCAGAACAGAAACGCTCTTGCTCTTCTGTGGCAGTACTGGCTGTAGCATGAACACTTGTCTGGGTCAGTAAACTAAGTAGATACGGGCTGCACCGTGGGCCATTCTTATCTCTGACAGACTCATTTTCCCGCATAAAAATAACTAGCCTGCCTGGCAAACAAAGCCGGTCTTCTGATATCAGTGCAAATCAGTGTGTGAAATCTCTGTACGGCCGTATGTTAGGGTTTTATATAACATATTCCGTAGCATCGGAGTGCCATCAACAGTCTGTTTCCAGAGGTAGGGGGAGGAGAAAGCAAGATGGTACCGGAGCCAGAGATCCAGGCTGTTGTCCATTAGAGCCTCGAAAAGCCAATTCAGGAGGGCTCAAATGGAGAGGAGGAATATGGCCTCCATATATATATATATGGGATTGGTCCTGCTTTGAGCAGGGGGTTGGACTAGATACCTCCTGAGGTCCCTTCCAACCCTGAGATTCTATGATTCTATGATATGGGGCATCTTCCTAGTGCCGAGCTGGACTGTGATGCCCTTGCTCACACTGAGTAGGACCCCATTGATTTCAGCAGAGCTACTCATGGTGTAAGGTGCCGCTCAGCATGAGGAAGGGGTTCCCAGTCTGGCCCTGTGCATGTGTCATGTACCCAGCCCAATGCTCCAGTGGTGGCGAAGATTTCCATCCAGTGAGCTCTTCTCTGGTGTGCCTCTTGGCTGCATTGTGACAATGTGACACCACATCACCAGCTGCTGAGACAGCATTGTGATGTGAGGAAACCATCCCCTCCCAGCAGGGGCTGCTCCCCGTGTCACCAACCAGACCACAGAATAATGCTCTTTAATTGCCCCGGGAGCATGAGGGTGGGAAGAGCCCATGGCCCAAACTCAGAAGGTTCAGAGCAGAATTTCGGGACGGGTGGCAGAGTTCCAGTCGCACCCTGCCCAGGAACCGATCCATGCAGCCTCCTGAGGGGCTTTGTGGGTCGGAGGGTTTGGACGGCCAAAGTCTTCAAAGTGGGTTAACCCCACCCCCTGTTGTGCTGTTGATTCGAGGCTTCCCAGTGAGTAGGCACCCACCGCAGCGCCTTTGGTGCAGTCTTCTTGGGATGTCCCAACCGCCCCTGTGACATTGGAGTGATTTGGGATGCAGCCCCTTTGATGCCGTGACTTACCGTGTGTGGACAGCGCCCTGACGGGCTCCGGCAGGTTCCCAGCGACTCACAAAACCGGTCCCCTCTCTCTTCCTCTCAGTCACTTCTTAGGACGGGGCAGGTGGGAACGAGAGAGAGAGGAAATAGAGTTAAAGGAGAGAGGGTGACAGAGAGAGATGAGAAATATCGTAGGAGAAAACACGCAGCCCCCCTTTTACCTCCCCTCCCCCCCTGCCCAAATCCGATTTCCTCTATAATGAATGCGTCTTCATGTCCAACCCTGTCTGCGAATCCTTCCAGAAAGCACCGAGGTGCTTCAAGATGAGGCAGCGGGCCCTTGTAGAGCATCGAGGGCTGTCTGAGCCTGGAGGGGCTCGCCGTGGCCGATTCCACCTAATCCTGTTGATTAATTTAACTCCAAGGCTAAGAGGCTCCCAGAAGTAATGGAGGGAAAGGGAGGGGGCAGGGGCTGGGGGGAGAGAGGAGAAGCATGCCCCTTAATTATTGAGGGTTTTTCTTCTTCCTCCCCCACTCCCACATCCCCATTCCACTCCCACCCCTTTCAAACTCCTGCAAACTCCCTCTGCTCCGCTCCTCCTAATTACACGCCCCACCTCCGCTGGCGTTGTTACCCAGGAATGCGCGTTTGCGGGCCATAATTTACACATTTTCTCATGCTAGACTGGATTGTAAAACCAGCTCCCCCTCCCCTCCAGCCCTCTCCCATCTCCCAGACCCCCTCCCTGCTACACCAACGCACCTGCGTGTGTTGCTTTGACCGCGTACCCTTCATCCGGGAGGAGCCATCTTGTTTCATCCCTCGCATCCTCAGTTCAAACCTGGGCTTGAGGTGGATCATGCAAATCTCCCGCTGGCCTCTCCTCACCTTCTTTTCTCCATCCTCTTGGGGGTGGGAGGAGGTGATGGTGTGGGGCTGTTCCTGGGATTTTGTTCATGGTGAAAGTTGATGCTACAGCAAAGGGCTGAACCGTGAGCCCAGATCTGAATGCCCCCAGCTTCGGAACAAGTTGGATCTAGTTCAAGTTTTGCAGCTTGGGCTCACCTCTGCTCGCCGCTAGGCAAGGGTTTCCTGAGCCAGATTCTGAGCTTCTGCAAATCGGCAGAGCTCCATGGATTTCAGTGGGTCTGTACTGATTTAAACCAGCTGAGAATCCAGCCCACTGACATCAGTGGAGCGACGATGATTGACGCCAGCCGAGGTTCCGGCCCATTACGATCTTTATCAATTATTTTGTATTACAGTCGCGCCCACCAGCTCCAATTGAGAGCGGAGCCCCTTTGTGCCAGGTGCTGTACACAAACATAGACCCAGCCAGACCTTACCCCAAAGGGCCAAGAATCTAAATAAGGGGGGAGGGGACTTAAGAAGTGTTGCCAATTTTCAAGTGGGCAAACTTTCTCCTGTGCTGTAAACCCACATTTGTTGCTTGTTTCCAAGGGCGAGTCAATTAAAGAAAAGAAAAATGTTTTTCCAGCTGTGCTGTGTGTGAGAGATAGACTCGCCCCTCAGAAACTAGACTGGAACCAGTGCGTGTCCTGTATCTAGAACATATCCTAGAGGGGCTGCTCTTTCATCTCCCCTCTCTGTGCCATTTTTCCCATGGCTTTTTCTCCCTTCTTCTCTTCTTCTTCTTTCCTTTTCACAGGCAATCCCCAGACATCCTCGAGGGGTTGAAAGCGAGCGAGCTAATCTTTCCCTGTCCCTCATTACAAGGGGTGATGGGTGACCCACGCAAAAGGTGCTGCCTGGTTTTTCCACTGCCTTGCGTTTAGGGTGGTCAGTTACACCTGTGCAGAGGGGGCATAAAATGCTCCCCAGTCGCAATTATTGTCACTGTTGCTTGCATTGCAATACCCTCGAGAAGCCCTGGTGCCATTGCGCTTGGCGCTGTACAAACATATAACAAAGAGATGTCCCCACCCCAAAAAGTTTACAGTCTGGGTACGTCCACACTACCCGCCGGATTGGCGTCTAGACGCGATAAATCAATCCCCGAACGCGCTCCCCATCAACTCCAGAACTCCACCAGGGCGAGAGGCGGACGCGGAGTTGACGGAGGAGCTGCGGCTGTCGATCCCGCACCATGAGGACGGGAGGTAAGTCGAACTAAGATACGTCGATGCTATTTTCGTAGCTGAAGTCGCGTATCTTACATCGACTCCCCCCCAGTGTAGACCAGCCCAGAGTGGGATTTGCCACCCTCTCACACCAATGGGGACATTATACACCCACTTCACACACCTTTCCTCAGGTGCACGTGATGACACACGGTGTAAGGGGGAAGAATCAGGCTCATGGACTTTATATTTCGGAGGCTTTGTCTACATGCAAAAGTTGTGCCCCTTTAACTAGACTGGTAGTGTTAAAAGCAATATCAGAGCCCTAAAAATGGGCTATACCTGGAACCAGCTAGAGCGAATGGCCCCGGATAGAAGACTCTGGAGATCTGTGGTTGGCGGCCCATACCCCGGTTGGGGTGACGGGCATGAATGATGATGAATGATGAGTGTGGATGCAATTAAACCTGTTTAACCGTGCTTATACCCTACAGCTCATTCCTATAAGGGAAGGGGGTAAATTAGACCAGTATAAGACATCATTATCACAGTGTAACTGTATCTACACTAGGAATTGTACTAGTATAAATATTATAGTTAAAAAAAAACCCACAGCTGTAATTGACACAGTAATACCGATGCAAAATCTGGGACCCTAATCAAATGATGCTTCTCTAAACTATCCAGTATCTCGGGTTCCACATCCTTGGAGGTTTTTAAGAACAGGTTGGACAAACCCCTGTCAGGGAGGGTCTAAGTATACTTGGGTCCTGCCTCAGCCGAGGGAGATGGCTTAGATGACCTCTGGAGGTCTCTTCTAGCCCGACATTTCTGTGATAATCAGGCTGGGTATTTTGCATGGTTTCTTTTTCCAGCCAGAATTGAAATACCTCCAGAACAGCCTGTCTCGCACTCCTTTGCTGCTTCTGCTGCCTATCCTGGCTGGAGCCTGGTTGTTCAGAGGCCTCCAGAGAAGAACAGTAGTAAACAGGGGAGGCGGGGAAGGCATCCAAACATTTTCAAACTGGGGAAAAGAGTTGGTTCAAGTTTTGGATGAAGGCTCCTGGTGGTTCGCGGGGGAGGGGGGCATTATTTTTGCATTATACGCAGGGGGTGGTTATTCCTGCAGCTTTCTTAACCTTTTTGTGCGTGAACTTTGCTGAGAATAATAGAAGTGAGTCCCCCGCATAGGAGCCCTCTGACTAGGAAAAGACCTGTTAGAGCGATGAGGCCATCTTTCTGTAGTTACGGGAGATCATCCCCTTGATAATACAGGATGCATTGGCTAATCAGCTGACACTACGCTCAATCTTAGCCAGAAGGCGGCCCGCATTATTTAATAAATCTGTGCCTGACAGTGGCAGCTGCATCCTGCTAAGACCAGCTGGTTCCAGACGTGCCCTGGGATCTGTCTTGCTGCCTGGCCTGTTCCGTATGGTCTTGTGGTTAAAGCACAGGACTTGGCATCAGGCGTTCTGAGTTGTATTCCCAGCTCCGCTGCACGACCACAGGCAAGTCCCTTCCACTCTCCATGCCCCGTTTGTCATCGAACGCTTTCTGGAAATGATCAGGCAGGGAGTGTTCTGGAAGGCCAGTGTCTCACTGTAACGGCGGCTTTGGCGCTCTCCCATCTGGCACTGCAGCCAGGTAGATGGCCAGCAAGTCCCCAGGGACAGGCTGATGAGTTGGGTGTCATGACAACTGGCTATTCCCTGCCAGGCTCCTTGTGAGGGATTTTTCACCTGCCAATTTGCGGATGTTTAAAGAAGTTTGGCTCCTTCCCATTCCAGACCACCATGGAAAATATGCACAAGAGGCTAGGTGGGGAGGCAAACCGGAGTGGGGGGATGAAGCTTATCTGAGTTTTGGGAGGCTCTCTCATTCTACTTCCCCATCTCCTACACCGGGGTGTGGGTGATATTTTGGGTTGCAGCAGGGCTGTATGAATTAGTGGCAGGGATTCTGGCTGTAACACCAGATAGCCAAAAGAGTTGGATTCATTGTCCATCGATATTGTAGCACTAACCTTAGGTATATAAAACACCTCGATGTTGGATGTTTTGTTCATAGATAGTCGAGCATGACCACCAGGTAGCCAGGTGAGCCAGCTCCGTCGTCTATAGAGCAGGGCTCGGCAACCTTTCAGAAGTGCTGTGCCGAGTCTTCATTTATTCACTCTGATTTAAGGTTCTGCGTGCCAGTGATACATTTTAACGTTTTTAGAAGGTCTCTTTCTATAAGTCTATAATATAGAACTAAACTATTGTTGTATGTAAAGTAAATAAGGATTTTAAAATGTTTAGGAAGCTTCATTTCAAATTAAATTAAAATGTAGAGCCCCCTGGACCAGTGGGCAGGACCTGAGCAGTGTGAGTGCCACTGAAAATCACCTCACATGCCGCCTTCGGCAGCTGTGCCATAGGTTGCCTACCCCTGCTATAGATATTCTAGCACCGGGGTAGGCAACCTATGGCACATGTGCCGACGGCAGCACGCGAGCTGATTTTCAGTGGCACTCACACTGCCTGTGTCCTGGCCACCGGTCTGGGGGCTCTGCATTTTAATTTAATTTGAAATTAAGCTTCTTAAACATTTTAAAATCCTTATTTACTTTACATACAACAATAGTTTAGTTATATATTATAGGCTTATATGAAGAGACCTTCTAAAAATGTTAAAATGTATGACTGGCACGCGAAACCTTAAATTAGAGTGAATAAATGAAGACTCGGCACAGCACTTCTGAAAGGCTGCCAACCCCTGTTCTAGCACCACTCCCAGGTGGACAGGTGAACTGGAGGAAAATATTATTATTTATTATTAACGTCACATTTATATTGGGATACGTCCAGATCAGGGGGTTCACTGCACTAGGCACGGTACAATAATATACTAAATTACCATCCTTGGGCTGAAGCACTTAGAGTCTGAAAGTCAAGAAGTAACATGTGGAGGAGACAAAAACAGGGGGTCACGTTTAAGAGGTGGGGGAGGCAGGGTAACAGAAATAATCGGCTATGTGCAACACTAAGGGTCAGGATCAGTGATCACAAAGCCGATGAGGACTCTGGAAGTCCTCTCAGGTGGTTAGGTTGCCTGCATGTTTTCTAATGGCCAACAAGTCCATTCCACCCCTACAGCACAGTAAATCTGAAACGCCGTATAATTACCGGTACTTCACAATGAAAAGAGCAGCACTAACAGTAGCTGTTCCTTATGCAACAGCCTGAGTATGGCTGCTATGTGTGTGTGTATTTGTCTATACAACACTGAAATAATGTTCAATCTGATTCATTTGCCTTCACGACTGTCTGTGGTGTATTGAGGACTCAGCTGTATTGCAAGCTATCACTTTAAAAGCGGGCCGTGGGGCAGCTTCCTTGTCCTGCTGGCAGGCTCTTCGGAAAGTATGTGAGCAGAGTCAGTCTGGAAGGAGCCAGTTTAAAGCAAAGTGGGGTGAATTGTGCTTTGCTGCCTTAGTGAGCAGCCTGCTTTCTCTCACTCTGTTTTGGGTTACTGTGCATTGTTCTGGCATCTAGGAACAAAAATAGTGTTCCTCTGCAGCCTTCCAGCAAGAGTGTTTTATATTTTTTATCTAACGTCTCTGTTTATATGCTGTGGACAAAACACTCTGAAGTGTCCTCTCATTACCAGGAACAGCCTGCATTTTAGACCCAAACTTACCTCTTTCCTAACTTTTATTATTGCAAATTATTTCCATCAAGAATGCCAACTAATGAAACTGACAGTTGCTTGTGAAATATACAATTATATTTATGCTAATTAAATTAATAACATGTTCTTGGATTCCAGATGTGCTTGTGCACAGTCTGGTTCTCCAGAGCCCAGATGTACCTGTACCTGGCCAAGATGTGCATGTTGCACCATTTAAGAATCTAGAGATTTTCCTGAAAATGCAAGAACCAATGAAGCTGATCATGCACCAGAACCAATGAAGCTGATCATGCACCAGAACCAATGATGCTGATCATGCACCAGAACCAATGATGCTGATCATGCACCAGAACCAGTGACGCTGACCATGTACCAGATTTGTGCTACAGTCGGGATTCTAAAGGCCTCCTAAAAATATTGGCCCGATGCTGGTCCCACTGAGGTCAACAGCAGAACTGTTATTGATTTCATTGGAACCATGATTTGGCCCACTGGGAATAACAGATGTGAGAGATCGAAAATATGAGAACGCTATACATTGTACAGAAAGAGATCTGTGGATCACAAGCTAAATATGAGTCAACAATGTAACACTGTTGTAAAAAAAGCAAACATCATTTTGGGATGTATAAGCAGGAGTGTTGCAATCAAGACACATGCATCCAGCGAATTGGGTATTCACCCACGAAAGTTCATGCTCCAATACGTCTGTTAGTCTATAAGGTGCCACAGGACTCTTTGCTGCATTTTAAGACACGAGAAGTCATTCTTCCTCTCTACTCTGTGCTGATACTGCCTCAACTGGAGTACTGTGTCCAGTTCTGGGTGCCACGTTTCAGGAAAGATGTGGACAAATTGGAGAAAGTCAAGGAGAGTAACAAAAAATATTAAAGGTCTAGAAAACATGACCTAGGAGGAAAGATTGAAAAAATTGGGTTTGTTTAGTTTGCAGAAGAGAAGACTGAGAGGGGACATGATAACAGTTTTCAAGCTCATAAAAGGTTGTTACAAGGAGGAAGGAGAAAAATTGTTCTTGTTAACCTCTGAGGATAGGACAAGAAGCAATGGGCTTAAATTGCAGCAAGGGCAGTTTAGGTTGGACAGTAGGAAAAGCTTCCTAGCTGTCAGGGTGGTTAAGCCCTGGAATAAATTGCCTAGGGAGGTTGTGGAACCTCCATCATTGGGGATTTTTAAGAGCAGGTTGGACAAACACCTGTCAGGGATGGTCTAGATCAGGGGTAGGCAACCTATGGCACGTGTGCCGAAGGCGGCACGCGAGCTGATTTTCAGTGCCACTCACATTGCCCGGGTCCTGGCCACCGGTCCGAGGGGCTCTGCATTTTAATTTAATTTTAAATGAAGCTTCTTAAACATTTTTAAAACCTTATTTACTTTACATACAACAATAGTTTAGTTCTATATTATAGACTTATAGAAAGAGACCTTCTAAAAATGTTAAAATGTATGACTGGCACGCGGAACCTTACATTAGAGTGAATAAATGAAGACTCGGCACAGCACTTCTGAAAGGTTGCCGACCCCGGTCTAGATAATACTTAGTCCTGCCTCGGTGCAGGGGACTGGACTAGATGACCTCGCGAGGTCCCTTTCAGTCCTACGATGCTGATTCTATTGGTATCCCACAGGTGGAAATAGAGGCTGGGTTACAATCACCTGGCACAGTGATTCCCACAGCTCTGAGAACATGAGGCCACTAATTGTACTTAAATGCATATTGGTTAACTACAGGGGACCTGATTCTGATCTCCCTTACACCAGTATAACCACCCTGACAGATAGGAAGCCATGTAGCTCATGCGGCTACAGCACAGCCCAAGGGGTGCCTGGTCCGAGTTAACTCAAACGGACGTGGTCCATCACTCCTGCATCCAAGAGCTCAATTCAGACACAGTGCATCCTCCTCACATAGACCCAAGAAATGAAATCATCCTGCCCTGCAGCACGCTGGATCCAATGGCATGTTTGACCTGCTCGTTATAAATAATTGGCCCCCATTGGGATATTTGCCTCATGCTCCACAGGCCGTCTGCATTGTTCAGCAGCTGTTGAGAACGCCACAGCTGGGATTCCCAGTCCTGGGAGGAAAAAAAGGAGGTTTTGGTGGAAAGTTCCGATCACCACATAAGAGCACAGTGAAGAGAAGGGGCCAGATTCATCCCTGGGGCAGCTCCATTGACTTTATATGGATTATTCCAAGGATGGATTTGGCCCTGCCTATGTAACTCATGCATTTAATCATAGCTGATAAAGGTTTGGCCTAATAGGAGCAGACTGGGGTTGTGAACTATGCACTGAAACAGATTATGGTCTTGATTCTGCTCTCAGCTACGTCAGTGTAAATCGGGAGTAACACCATTGAAGTCAGTGGAGTTATTCTGGTGTAAGGGAGATCAGAATCAGGTCCCCTGTAGTTAACCAATGTGCATTTAAGTACAATCTGTTGTATTAATGAGAGACAGAGAAAGAGAAACAGAGAGATCAGATCTCTTGTTTCGCTGAGGACACCTAAGGCTTTAAACATCAAGTTCTCCGGTCTGCCTCCATACTGAGCAAGGGCATATATCCCACGAGAGCTGAAGTTGCCTCTCACTTTCCCACACAGCAGCGACGTGGGGTACCGGCCTAGATTAAGCATTCTGTGCACTGGCATCTGCACCGCTTAACCTGCGGCAGGGTCGCACAGCATCTGTTGAGACAACAGTTTTGCAATGTGAGTGGCCTCGAGGGAGCACTAAAGAGTGAGGCAGTCTAGCACTTTTCTCCCACCCCCTCCCAGTAAGGTTCCCCGGGCCACGTATTTACACTGGTGTAACTCTGTGGACATCAGCTGAGGATTTGCACTTGTGTACGTGAGACCAGAATCAGGCCCACTAGCTCTGGGGCAAACTCTGTTAAGCCAAGTCTGATCTATTTGGTTTCGTTGTTTAATGGTACGTCCCGTACACAGCAAAGACTTGATACTGGCAGCAGGTCCAGGTCAATACAGCTCAAATAAATGCTGAAGCATTTATTTTTCTTTCTTTCTTTCTTTCTTTCTTTTTCTTTTTCCCTCCCTCCCTCCCAGATAAAAGACTGTAGCAGGTGGGGTATCAGAGCTAATCATGAAGACAGAGTAGATAGCGTGAAAGCCAGGACCGTAGCCAAAACATGTGCAAACATCAGAAACTTGTTTTCTTTCCCCCTCCAAGAGCCGAGGACCTTTTCTGTGAGTTGTGACTCCCTTTAACCTTGTGCGATGCTGACAGGAGATGCAGCTATTGACTGAAGAGGAGACCTTTCCCTGTGAGCTGTTTTGAAACTAGTGGGAGTTTTTTAAACTCCTAGCGTCTCCCTTAAGATGCTTTCAGCCTGTTAAAAATGCTACTTTCTGGACCCATCATCATTCCCTCAAAGCGGGGCCCGGGGTGCCCTATTCACAGAAGTCAGGGGGCCACATGCTCCTTTTGAGGATGGGCTGTTGGGGAAGTTTCGCTGTCTCTCTTGTGAATTTGATCCCGATAAATATGCTGGATTAAACCCTCCCTTTATCCATGGGACAGATGGAGCCTGGGCAGCAGCCATGAAATCTCCCTGTGCACTGTGCCCAGCAAAGGGGCATCATGCCAACCAGGAGGGACCACCTCTAGGGTTGACAGGGGAATTCACTCAGCTCACGGTCTTTCTGCAGAGATGGCCAACAATGAGCATCGGCTGTGGTGTGTTTGGGGGGAAACGGATGCTTGTTCGCAAGGAACTAAACCGAGGCCCCTAAACTCGTGTCACAAAGGGGCATCAAACAGCCACCTGCTGACTCAGGCTGAGGGACAGTTTAACTGCAGTGTAGACTGTTTGGATTCAGGCTGCAACCTGAGCTCTGGGACCCTCCACTTTCATAGAATCATAGAATCTCAGGGTTGGAAGGGATCTCAGGAGGTATCTAGTCCAACCCCCTGCTCAAAGCAGGACCAAACCCAACTAAATCATCCCAGCCAGGGCTTTGTCAAGCCTGACCTTAAAAACCTCTAAGGAAGGAGATTCCACCACCTCCCTAGGTAACCCATTCCAGTTCTTCACCACCCTACTAGTGAAAAAGTTTTTCCTAATATCCAGCCTAAACCTCCCCCTCTGCAACTTGAGACCATTACTCCTTGTTCTGTCATTTTCTACCACTGAGAACAGTCTAGATCCATCCTCTTTGGAACCCCCTTTCAGGTAGTTGAAAGCAGCTATCAAATCCCCCCTCATTCTTCTCTTCTGCAGACTAAACAATCCCAGTTCCCTCAGCCTCTCCTCATAAGTCATGTGCTCCAGCCCCCTAATCATTTTTGTTGCCCTCTGCTGGACTCTCTCCAATTTATCCACATCCTTCTTGTAGTGTGGGCCCAAAACTGGACACAGTACTCCAAATGAGGCCTCACCAGTGCTGAATAGAGGGGAATGATCACGTCCCTCGATCTGCTGGAAATGCCCCTACTTATACAACCCAAAATGCCATTAGCCTTCTTGGCAACAAGGGCACACTGTTGACTCATATTCAGCTTTTCGTCCACCGTAACCCCCAGGTCCTTTTCTGCAGAACTGCTGCCCAGCCATTCGGTCCCTAGTCTGTAGCAGTGCATGGGATTCTTCCGTCCTAAGTGCAGGACTCTGCACTTGTCCTTGTTGTCCTTTGCAGGGTCCTAGAGCCTGAGCTATTGGTGTTAGGTCCTCTGCCCTCCACTTAAAGCCCCTACCCAGCTCTGGGCATCTATAGAGGATGTACTTTCTCTCAGCCACTGAGGAGCGGTGCTGGTTCCATCAGCATCAAGCCAGCAGCCCTGTGTCCTCTGGGCAGGCCAGAAGTAGAAACTCTTTTCATGCCCCACGAGAGTTTTTGAGGTTTCACGTGTGTTTCCATGTCCCAAATCAGGACCAAGGGTTCACAAATGTTCACAAGCTGATCATCCAAAAACTATAATAATCATCAAACTGGGTCAGCTGACACGTTTTGATCATCTGTAGGTGTTTCTTTTCCATTTTGACCTTTTTTATTTTGAACCTTTTTATAAACAATAGAAATTTAACATTTCAAAATGAAAAATAGTTCCCAACGGTCCAATGAAATGTTTTGCTTCAAAAATACCAAAATGGGACATTTCTACCATTTGGAAACTTTTCTTTTTTTCCAAACAATTTTCGAATCAGGAGATTCGTCGAAACTGATCCGTTCCCACAAACCATTTCAGTTTTGACAAATCAGCATTTTTCTGACAAAAAATGTTTTGTCAGAATTTCCCCGTCCAGTTCTACCCAGAAGTAGAAGTTGGCTTGGTGGACACCATCACTGTAGCATTGCTCTAATTCTGGTTGTGGGGGTGGCTAGGAGGTGTTAGTAGGCTGTTGTCTACAGGAGGTCAGACTAGATGATCTGATGGTGTATTCAGGCCTTAAACTCTATGACTATATTGGATTCTCTCCTTCCCTGTAGCAGTTTAATTCTGGCTTTTCTGCCATTTAAGCCTCAGTCCTTCTTCTCTTTCCCTCGCCAGGTAACAGGCTGGATGAAGGCTCGGATGTTGAGTCTGAACCGGACCTCCCCTTGAAACGCAAGCAGCGCCGTAGCCGGACCACCTTCACGGCCGAGCAGCTGGAGGAGCTGGAGAAGGCCTTTGAGAGAACCCACTACCCAGATATCTACACACGAGAGGAGTTAGCCCAGAGGACCAAACTCACAGAGGCCAGAGTACAGGTAAGGATGAGAGTCAGGACATGGCTGAGTCCCCTGATAACACAGCAGCCAGGGACTCTCTAGGTCCATTGACCTAGGAGCAGGAGGAGCTGAGAGTGGGAGGATGACACGGTGGATGAACCATTTCTATAGGATCAGGTGACCGGGGCTGAGATGCATAGTTTGGATCCAGATCCAAAGTTTCCCCATAGCCCAAGGCTGTTCCCATCTGGGATTTTGGTTTGGCCCATTACAGCTGCAAAATTTCAATCTAGATTGGGATCATGAGCCAAAGCTGACGGGATGTTCAGTTCTGTGTTTAGTGCCTTGAGTGAGGAAGGGGCTGTATCCCATTTACCTAGGAGGGTCTGGGCTGTTTCTACTATTTACCATACCCCAGCCTCCCCTCTCCCCGCCCAAGGGTTTGGATCATATTTTGCAAAGGTTGCAAATTCTGCGTGTGAATCTGTTTTTCTTTTTGCAAATCTCCTGAGAGTTTGCGAGTGGGGGGGGGGAGGGGAGAGGAGGAGGAAGGGAGAAAGCTATGACATCGACACAATTAATAGCCCTTGTGGGAACTCCGCACACAGACCCTTATGTCTTCCAGATAAAGGCTGGGTCAGCAGTGTGTGCAAACATGCAGAGGGATAAGGAGTGTGAACAGATCGGTGGGTATAATAGAGTCCCCCGGGGAAAGGGAAGGGGGGGCGCTGAGGATTGTGCTGGGTTAAAGAAGTGAAATGGAGACACCAACAGTCAGTATGGGCAGCGCTATTCGGTTTCAGCCTCAGCATGGAGTGGAATTGCAGCCGCAGGAGGGAGGGAAAGAGCAACCCCGTCTGGTGACAGGGAAATAGTTCTTCAGTTAAATGGCCTTTTGGAAGCAAAACAGGCGTTTTTCTGTCTGAGATTCCCCTCAGAATAACACCAGACCTGTGTTAATCCCTCCGAGGCCAGCCCAGCCATATGGCTGCATCCTCCCAAAACCGGGCCTCACACCTCTCGGACATCCACCCGGTTCATGGTCTTGCCCTGGCCATCAAAAGAGATGGATAGCCGCAATGCTACAGCTCACAGCGTTTCCTGTGTGTCTTTTTGCCTCCCGCTGGCTTTTCCTGCCCAACGTGTGTTCTCTGAAAGCTGCCACCGCGGGGGCTCAGACTCACAGCGCGTGGGTGTAGCAAAGGCTCAATGACTGCAGCGTGTCTCCCTGAGCCACCCAGCATCTCTCTGTGCCTCAGTTTCTCCATCTGTATAGTGGAGATGTTGATATTGGCCTCTGTAAAACTCTTTGAGATCTACTGATGAAAAGCTCTATATAAGAGCGAGGGATGATTATTATTTTCCTGGGGAGGGAAGATCTGACCCATCGTACCTTGAGACACAAAAGACGCCCTGTGTCAGAGTTAATCCTTCTCCCTGTGAACATAGGCTGTATTGCCCCAGCAGAGGAGATGTAGTGGACATTAGACCGATAGGGGCCTGGGGCACATGACCTATGAGGAGAGGCTGAGGGAACTGGGGTTATTTAGTCTGCAGAAGAGAAGAGTGAGGGAGGATTTGATAGCAGCCTTCAACTACCTGAAGGGGGGTTCCAAAGAGGCTGGAGCTCGGCTGTTCTCAGTGGTGGCAGATGACAGAACAGGGAGTAATGGTCTCAAGTTGCAGTGGGGGAGATTTAGGTTGGATATTAGGAAAAACTATTTCACTAGGAGGGTGGTGAAGCACTGGAATAGGTTACCTAGGGAGGTGGTGGAATCTCCTTCCTTAGAGGTTTTTAAGGCCTAGCTTGACAAAATCCTGGCTGGGATGATTTAGTTGGGGTTGGACCTGCTTTGACCGGGGTTGGACTAGATGACCTCCTGAGGTCTCTTCCAACCCTAATCTTCTGTGATTCTATGATACTAGACTTGACTTTAGCCAAGAGGGTCTTCCTGAGATTTTAGCAATAATAATGCCATTTGTTCATGATGAGCCCAATCCACCTCCCACTAAAACCCAAGAAAAACCCCCATTGCCTGCAGCGAGCATTGGAACAGGCCCTGTGCTGTTCCAAGAGTTTATCCTTCTCTCTGCATTACACAGGGTTGCTCATCCTCTCGGTTTAGGGCACATTGGTGGTGAAAGCCGGTCTACGGTAACTGGTCTAGAGCAGAAACGCAGCAGCTGCGTCACTGAAATGCTGCTTTATTTCCTTCTGGGCAAGGCAAGCAAAATCATCCTACTGGGATCCCAGTTTGTGCAAGGTCTAAGTACTCTTCTCGAGGACAGGAAGCACAGGGCTTCCTGTCCTCAAGTCTCCATGATAGCCGCTAGCCAGCAAGAAGGGGTCGTCTTTGCACCATGAGACCATCTGACCTCTTGAAAATTCTCTTACTTGCTCCTGAAGCAAGCCCTGCTCCACCCACCCTGGATGGCAGGGGCTTGTGCTGGAGATAAAATATGAGGGGGGTTGCATGCTCCTGTCCTGATTTACTTTGGCTGATGCAGACATTGAAAGACCCTAGTAGAGAAACAAGGAGAAGTAAGAAGGTGCCGGTTGGCCAAACCCACCCAGAGAATGGTGCTTGGAGGGGGAATTCTACCTGGGCAAAGACCCCTACACACGTTTTTACGGTGAAAAATATATCTGTATTCAGTGTACTGTGGTGCCAGTCGCGGGAGCGGAGGGAAAGCCCAAGGAGTGCCAGAGAGCTGAGATTCCTCCCCACAGCCCCTGCCAAGTCTTCTAATCCAGGCACCCACACAGCTGGAAGAGCTGCCCTGTGAACCCGTGGCAGGTTCCTTCCTTCCGAGGAGTTCCGACCTCAGAGCGACAAGGGGGTGGAGGAAAGCAAAGCCAACCAAATAAATAAATAACCCCCTTCCCTCGGCTCAAGCTGTGATCTCCGAATCCCTCTCCTGGCTCCCAGGCAGCTTGTGGGGAAGGCTCCTGCCAGAGTGCTAGTAGCAGCTGTTCTCCGCGGCGCATTCCTGATCGCTTTTTCATTCCGACATCCTGGCAGGCTCGGCTTCTTCCCACCGCTTTTAAGCCTGCCGCCCCTTGTAAAATTTTCTGGATATCAGAGCGGATCTTCCACTGGCTCTCAGGAGCCACAAACATCAGTCAATCACGTTCTTGTGGAAAACACACACACACACACAACAGGAAGAGTCCTGCAGCCCTTTTCCCCCTCTCTTCACAGGTTCTGCGGCCAGAACGGATGTTTATTAGCAGTAGTTATAGTATTATTTTTTACAGTAATGGCTAGAGGCGCCAGCCAAGATTGGGACCTCATTGTGCTAGATGTTGTGCGTGCACACACACACACACACGCGCGCTCTCTCTCTCTCCCCCCGTGCCCCAAGGAGCTCACAAGGCAAAACAGACAAAGGGTGGGAGGAAAAAAAGAGGTACAGAGAAAGGAAGTGCCCCTGGTCACACAGCCAACCCAAGATCTGCCGAGTCCCATCTAGTGCCTTATCCATTGGGTCCCACTGCCTCCCAGAGCAGCTAGTCTGACCTCCTGCACGAGAGAGGCTGTGGAATAAACCCTGCCCTGTCCCATTTTGTGTCTCTGATCCCTCACCCACACACTCCCCTCCACCTGAGAAGCCCCTAGATCTGTTAAACTCACTGGCAAGGCTTTGGAACTTGGCCGGTCGTGCAGCTGTCCAGCTAAGTGGAAGTTTGACACGTTGACAGCTAATAAAAATTTGCAAGCTGAAGAACAAGGGGAGGGGGAGGCAGGACCAGTTGTGGGCTCCTATTTCTCATCTGCTAAGAAGTTCATGGAAGAATGAGTGATATTTTCAATAGGGCCATAGCAACCTCTGTGCAGTCAAGGTGCATGGGTCCAGAATGCAGGCACTGGCAGTGTCCAAGATGCATGGCATTTAGAGGCATGTTAAGTCAATGGACAGGCTGCCACTGACTTCAGTGGGCCTTGCATCAGATTCTTAGGGCCTGGACCTATTGCCTGTGAAAGCAACAGCAAAATCCCCATTGACTTGAATGGGAACAGGACAATGCCCGTGTGTTCTACTCCAATTGTACATGTGGGCAGTTCCTTTTTCTGGGTCACTCTCGCCTCATTTGCCCCCACTCCCACCCCAACCAGCCAAACCACTGGGAGTCAAGTGGGACCACGCATGCCAAGGGTTTGCATTTAGTCCCCAATCCAGTCAAGCTCCCTGTACCAAGGGGTCTGATGTTCAGGTGAGGTCACTGCAGTGCTGGTTGCTAATCAGGGTATGTCATTCCCAGTTCCAGGAGACGTACCGCGCTAGCTCTGATCCAGCCTCGGGCACTACCGACAGAGGGTAGCTGCGACGGTGGGAGGGGCTAGCCACCCTGAGTACGTACCTGTGTGAGATGCCAGGCCTGTTCTCAGCACGGCAAGCCCCTCCTGCTGCTCACGCTCTATTTGTAGCACGCCAGCCCGACCAGAGTTAGCATCCTTGAGATGGGAATACGCCCTCCGCTGGAAGTGTAGACATACCCTTAGCCTCATGGCGTAGAGGCCGGGCTGGGGCATCTGCACGGCTGATCCCAATGGTAGCGGGAGGGCCTGAGCTGACGCTGGATTAGAGCCAGGGAGGTCTTGGCTTTATAAAACCTAGACTAATGATGGGGAATTTTTTGCTTTGTTATGTTGCCTTGTTTTCAGTAGGCTTCCTGGGCCCAAGGTTAAACCCAGTATCTAGTTCTATGGGCGCAGTTAATTACGGGCGTCTAACTTCCTGGTTAGTAACCACCATCGGGTGGCCAGGCTTTTAGGGCCAGATCCTTAGCTGGTGTAAATCAACAGAGTAAATAGGTTCCTCATTCTGCCTCCAAGTCTCACTCCCGCTGCCCAGGAAAGCAAGAGGGGTTTTGGATTGTGCCCTGAAAATCAGCAAAATCAAGCTGCCAGGTGGGGGCGGAGGATTTCAAATCAAGGTTCAAGGGCCTCTT
Source organism: Mauremys reevesii (assembly GCF_016161935.1). Taxonomy (NCBI): domain Eukaryota; kingdom Metazoa; phylum Chordata; order Testudines; family Geoemydidae; genus Mauremys; species Mauremys reevesii. The sequence continues at coordinate 5,323,962 of NC_052643.1, forward strand.
CAGAGAAAATGCCAACCAGCATCTTTCTCTCATTTAAACTATGAGGCTTTTAGGTCAGATACCTCTACTGATCTCAACTATAGACATGTGCCATAGCAGAAGGGGAGGTCTCTCAGGTAGGCAAGTCCCAGGTCACGGGAGACTCACTTGCAAGCTGCTGAATGTCTCCTCCTGTACTGAGCTTATGTAGTACCTTCCCTTTCCAAGTGCTTCAGGAAGACTGATAAGCATTAGGCGCTTGATAGCACGGCTGAAGAGCCTGAGGCCTGGAGAGGAGAAGCGACTGGAGCTGGGTGGGAAATGCTTTTCCCGTCCTGTAAGAATTTTAGAGATTTTGAATTTTTTTCTCATCCCAAATCAGGACAAAATGTCGACAACTCAGAAATTTTCCTGAGGCAAAAAATCTGAAAAAAATAAAAATAAAAATTGGAGCAGGTTGATTGAAACGTTGCATTTTGATCATTTCAGAATGATTCCTTTCCATTTCAACCTCTTCAATTCATTTTATTGAGCTCAATTGAACGTACATTTCAAAATGAAAACTTCCTGACCAGCTCCTGAAGTGAGTTGCCCCAGGTGACGCAGGAAGCAACTGGCAGAGCCCAGAAGTCTTGTTTCTCAGTCCTGTGCCCAATCTCCTGGGTCCTGGTTCCTCCTTGATATAATGCTGCCTGCTGATCTATCTAGCAGTATTTCTAAAGAGCACATCACTGTGGTAGCTAAGTGCTGCTCTGGGTTTTGTAGTTGACTAACTGGAGAAAAAGACAGAGGAAAAAAAGCTTAAATTCACCAGAAAGCACCAAAATCCCCCCAGAAAGGGGGGAATCAGTGGGCACCGGCCTCTCGGCAGATTTGGAGCTTTGAGCAATGAAAACGTTTTCAAAAGTGGGCAGGGGCCGGCGCAAACAACGGGGCTCTGTTTCTCCTGCCATTAAAATGAGTCCATGAATGATGTTCTGCATAATTCAGTAAGGCGGGAACGCAGGGCAAGAGACTCAGGTGGTTCAAGTCGGAATAGCTCCATTGATTGAAATGGCGTCCATTGATTGAAATGGCATCCATTGACTTCCGTGGAGCTATACCAATTTCCATCAGCTGAGGGTCTGGCCCATAAACTCCAGTCCCCGTCCTGTTCCAGCTACAGAAAGACTTCTAGTCTGGAGTCCAGTTCCCAGCTGGTAAAACAGGATCCCAGAAGCCTGCAATGTGTCAAGGTTTACGTTGGATATCGAGGAGGATTAGGTTGGATATTAGGAAAAACTTTTTCACTAGGAGGATGGTGAAGCACTGGAATGGGTGGAATCTCCTTCCTTAGAAGTTTTTAAGGTCAGGCTTGACAAAGCCCTGGCTGGGATGATTTAGTTGGGAATTGGTCCTGCTTTGAGCAGGGGGTTGGACTAGATACCTCCTGAGGTCCCTTCCAACCCTGATATTCTATGATTCTAAGGCACTGGGGAGCCCAGTGCTCTATCAGTCAGAAATCTCTGTGGTCAGTGGATTGCATGTCTCTATGCGGCAGTCTGTTATATGCGGGGTTGTTGGACCCAGGATATTAGAGAGACAAGGTGAGTGAGGTCACATCTTTTATTTGACCATCTTCTGTTGGTGAGAGAGAGACCAGCTTTCGAGCTTACCCAGAGCTCTTCTTCAGGTCTTGGAAACTAACTCAGAGCGTCCCAGGTAAATACAAGGTGGAGTTAGTTTCCCAGACCTGAAGAAGAGCTCTTTGTAAGACCTGGTCTACACTGGGGGGAGTCGATGTACGATACGCAACTCCAGCTACGGGAATAGCGTAGCTGAAGTCGACGTATCTTAGATCGACTTACCTCCCGTCCTCACGGCGCGGGATCGACGGCCGCGTCTCCACCATTGACTCCGCTTCCGCCTCTCGCCCTGGTGGAGTTCCGGAGTCGACAGGGAGCACATTCAGGGATCAATTTATTGCATCTAGACAAGATGCGATAAATCGATCCCCGATAGATCGATCGCTACCCGCCGATCCGGCGGGTAGTGTGGACGTACCCTAAGTTCAAAAGCTCGTCTGTCTCACCAACAGAAGTTGGTCCAGTAAAAGATGTGACCACACCCACTCGTCTTGCCGAGTCTGTTAGGATTCATTCTGAGGCCCTTCTGCGCTTGGAGGCGTCGTATGGAGATGGTCAATGTCTTCCCCAGATCTGAGCGTTAATCTGAGACATGTGAGGCTGCTTGAGTCTAATTCAGCGTGCCTGACTAGTTGATTCCAAAGCTCTTTGAGACTTTTCCAAATGGGCTCTGTTAATGCAATCCCTTCATTCTCAAAGGTCAGTGGAGAATGTTCTCTTTCTTCCACGGGGTTTGACTCGTTTGCATTTCTTGCACGGGGTGGGGGGCCGCTATGAGGTTATGACACAACAGCTGCCCTGTGTCTTTGGCAGCAGCCAGGAGAGACTGTGCTCAGGAACTGTGGGAGAGGCTACACTCAGGATCAGGGACTCTTCCTGGCAGAGGCCAGGTTGGCGTGTTCGTTCTCTGTGGCACGCAGCCAGCTAAGTGGCTTTCTCACACACGGGGGGGGCACCCACACAGAGCAGCCCCTGGCTCTATAGCAGCCATGTCAGTGGCATTTCCTGTGTGTGCCCGGGCACTGCGAGAGGCCGACAATGAAATACATGCACAGGCATGTCAGTCAACATTCAGCTCCTGGGAAAAGGTCGGGGGTGGGGAGGAGGTTAGAACACTTGCCCAGCCAAGTCGAAAGGAGCATTCCACTCTGCAAAGCCAGTAAGGACTGTTCTGAATTACTCTTTCGATTGTAGCTGGTCATTCCCTCCTCCCCAGACTGAGTTAGAAATAGACATGGAGATGGGTCCCATAAAAGGAAAGCCCACAACTCCCTTGTCCCAAGCCACACTCTCCAAATAAGACCCACGTCCGTCCAGTAGCCACTTGCACAGGGGTTCTCAAACTAGGGGTTGGGACCCCGTGAGATCATTACATGGGGGGTCGCGAGCTGTCAACCTCCACCCCAAACCCTGCTTGCCTCCAGCATTTGTAATGGTGTTAAATATATAAAAAAGTGTTTTTAATTTATAAGGGGGGGGTCGCACTCAGAGGCTTGCAATGTGAAAGGGGTTGCCAGTAAAAAAAAGTTTGAGACCCACTGCACTAGGCTGTACTGTATCTCAAATCTTCTGCTCTCCAAGGTCACCCAAACCATGGTGGCAGTTCTTCTCCACCTGGATTTGGCAAAGTTAAAGATCATCTGTAAGAACTGCGAGGATGTCCCTTCCCTCCCAGCTGTGTGTGTATCTGTGGCTAAGCTTAGAATTGCATGCATGCCTTTCTGACATATATATAATACAGTCTGGTTTCTGACATATATGTAATTACATATAATGTAATATAGTAACTGGCGCAGCCCCAAATCAAGAATAGCAGGGTTGGAAGGGACCTCAGGAGGTATCTAGTCCAACCCCCTGCTCAAAGCAGGACCAATCCCCAGACAGATTTTTTGCCCCAGATCCCTAAATGGCCCCCTCAAGGAACTGGACGTATAATTAGGCAAGATCAACTTGTTTTGCGTTCATAGTGCAAGGGATCCATATAGGGTGACCAGACAGCAAATGTGAAAAATCGGGATGGGGATGGGAGGTAATAGGAGCCTATATAAGAAAAAGACCCAAAAATCAGGACTGTCCCTATAAAATCGGGACACCTGGTCACCCTAGATCCATATGAAATGAACATGAGAGGTAATTTACAGCAGCAAATGGTGATCAATTTCACACTGGTTGAGTATTGAGCATAAGCTTGCAGTGTAGATATGGAGGAACCAGTTCAGATGGAATAAGCACTGGAACATGGTTTTACTTACTTTACTTTAACTATCAGACCAAAAAGGTTCAGATAAGCTACACCCTTCTCTAAACCGAACCTTTAGCTCCACCTCAGCCACCATCCCATGTGCCATTTAAAGCAAATAAGTGTGCCACTTATCCATTGCTTAGAGCCAGTGAAATTCACGGCACTCAATCTGTTCTCCTGGCGATTACCCCAATTAAGCAGGTCTTGCTATTTATTAGGGCACCAACTTAGCAGATTTCATTGGGGTTAACAATGGAAAATGTTTCTTAGAATCAAGCCTGGTGTTTGCCAAGATATTTTAATCTTTTATCTATTTCCCACAGCATTTAAGCTATTTTTGTAAACGATGCATAGCTTTTTCTGTCGCAAAGAAAATCTCCACAATATAAATCAATGTGCTGCTGTTCTGTTGTTAAAGCCTATCACCAGCCAGACAATAGCAGTGGGAAATCTACTTCCCAACACCTTAGTCACCTCAGTGAGGTGTGTGCATCAAAGCCTGTTTTGGAAGGCTTAAATGCAACTGTGACACTGTTAAGATTGGGCCATCTAAGAAGCAGGTATTCAAGCGGAGATCAGGCACTTTAAAAAAAACAAACCCCACACTGCTATGCAACTGTTTTATGCCATCAGTGAATTTATTCTAGTGTCTTTCAGCTTCCCCGTTTATCCCCAGGACATACAGTTTGTAGGGGAGATAAATAGATAACTGAAAACAGTGATTTTATTCTTCATTTTAGTTACTTAACAGCATTTCTTTTGACCACGATCATTGAGAAATTCTCTATATACACTGTAGAGCTGGAAGATGCTGAAAAAACAATGTTCGCAAACATTCATTCATATTCCAAACAGCTGTTCGGTCCAGCCATAATTTGAGTCCTTTTTATTTGCTAGATGCAGGTATTAGTAACATCCTTCCTAAGATGAGTAGGAGGGATGCACCAGTTTGCAGTGCTCTGGATGGGGACTCCAGAGCCAAGGGTTCGATTCCTGATTCAAACAGAAGATCTCTTGTCTGATGTTGGGCAAGTTACTTAATTTATCCCATGCCTCAGTTTCCCATCTGTTAAAATGGAAGTAGTTTTCTGCCACACAGGAGTGTTGATGATAAAATCCCTTAGTGATTGTGAGATGCTCAGATACTATGGTGATTAGGACCATATGAGCAGATGGATGAATCATTGGTTGCATAAGTGCTTGAGAACTGGGTTACTTGTTGTATTAACACATGTACTTAGATGTGAATGATTGTATTCGTGAATGGACAATAGTATTTATTATTTGTTGCTCATTCTCTGCTATTCACTATTCCCTATCCCTTGTTTAAAAACAATTTCAGGCATCCAATCAAGAATCAGAAACAATGTCATGAGACTTAGATGACCAGTCACGCATCTTGAATAACTAATGGTAACCAGCGAATAACTGAACTGAACAGTTCGCAAACAGGCCATAGTATTCAGTCCAACCCATTCAGTAGATACTTACCAATAACTAATACATTCACGGGTACTAGGACTTTCAAAGAGAAAAATCGGCTACATTAATTGGATAAATTTCTTTGTAAAAAATAGTTCGATCAGGTCTAATAATATTATTTCATATTTATATTGTGGTAGCGCCCAGAAGTGGTAGGGCCCTACTGCGCAAGGTGCTGCATAGCCATCGGGTCTGTCTACACAACCAAAGCTGTGCACAGGCTGGCCTACCTGAGCTAACTTGAATCCAGCTAGCGCAGGCAACAACAGCAGCGACCATACGCTGCAGGGCAGGCTGGTGAGACAAGTATATAGCCAGGGTCCGTGGCAGGCTTGAACTCCCTGGACTGTGCTGTGTTCACTGGTATTGTTACCCCGCTAGCTGGATTCGAGCCAGCTCCCATAGCATAGCCCGTGCACAGCTTTTGCTCTGTAGCAATACCGGTACAGGTAGATACAATGCCTTGCTGAAAATGTACATGCTTAAGATCTAAACATATTTATAAGCCGCTTTCTAAATCTGTAGAGACTTGTCAAAATCTAAATAATCTTTGATGATAATCTGAGCGGCGCATCTACCTCTCTGTTGTCTTCCCTGCGTTTCCCATCTTCTGACAGAGGAAGCACATGGGTAGCTGTCTTAGGTAGTTACATGGCCCCAGGACTGTTATCTGTGCATCTCACTAGCTTTACTGTATGTATGCCCGCAAGATTAATCTGGAGACTCCAGGACAATCCTGGAAGGTTGGCATCCCTAGTTATGCCAGCAAGTTACCACGTTGACTTCAGTAGACTCTTCATGTGATTGGCTAAATAGGTCTTTTCCATCCCTGATTTCTGAACATGTGGAAGCAAACGCATGTTGTGCCTTTTCCCTGCTGTCTGAGGTTGAGGGCAGGACTTGATTGTTCCATCCCTGTTTTCATTTACCAGCTCATTCATCCCATCCATCTTCCCTCAACATCGAGTCCTCATTAGGCTGAGGAGGAACACAGCGGCCTTTCTTTCCCACGAGAGGATCTTCTTGACCTCCCTTCCTTCTCCTTGTCTGACAAATTGTGGGAGCTGACCCAGATCGCGATGTTTGCTGGGATAATTCAGTCCAGCCTCCCCTGGCAGGCAGCTGTCTCAGCCGTGTGGCTGTCCTGGGTGCACAGACAAGTGGCTAGTACATCGAGTGGAAGTATTGGCAGGACGGGGTGCGAGGGTTCACTTTAAATAAGAACCAGCTCTAACCTTTCTCCCAAGTTCAAACCAAATCTGGCTGAGCTGCTGAGACAGAAGGTGGGTGGTTTTGTGGGTAAGGCGTCGGCCTGGTATGCAGGAAATCTGGCTTCAATTGCTGGTTCTGCGACATCCTCCCTGAATGACTTGGGGAGGCTTCTTAGATGCTCTGCACCTCATTGCCCCATCTGTAACATGGGGAGGAGAAGGAGAATGCTTTGTTTCTCCCGCCTTTTGTTTAATTAGATCCCTAGGCCAGGGACTGTTTCTGACTATGTGTATGTACGTCATCCAGTATAACAGGGCCCTGATGACAAGTAGGGGAATACCAAGAATAAGTTCAGATAACTTTTTCTTATGTTCATGAGCAAGCTTGGGTTCCTACACGACCGTGGTGTTGGTAATCACAGTGGGGGAAGTTCACCCATATGCAGAAGGTCTACGTGAGGCTTATGCACCACTTACGCCCATAGGTGGTGGATTTAAGTGGGGTATAGGCTTCTTGGTGCACAGGCCTTGTTCATGGGCTTTCTGCACGGGGGCGAGCTGCCCCCACCATGACTGGCTTGGGCATTCCAGGGTGGAATTGCCATGCCAGCTGCTCCTTTGCAAGCACGTGCCCCATGGTGTGATTTACGTCGCGTCGCTGGGAGGCTGTCTCCTTTGTTCTTCCCGACAGGCCGTGAAGATCACTGCGGTGAGGGCAAATGGGAAAGAGAGAGTGAGACTAGAAAGGGGAGGTGGGTTTTGCTTTGTGTTCACTCGCCCAAAAGGCGACTGCGTAAAAATGGCACCTCCCCATTCCACATATCTGTTCCCTGCATGTAGGCAAGCCACACTAACTACCTTTACTGAAACGAGCCTGTTTTCCTTACCGGTGATCCCCGAAGAGGCAGTGCGGCTATGGGAGAGCAAGCCGGATTCTAATCTGCACCAGGCACATTCTGCCCAACTAAATTCCAGCTGTGGAATCTTTACTATCGTTAGAGATACCAGACGAGGAAACAAGTCGGGTTGATTCTCCGATCCCTTGCGGTGCCCGTAATGCAGACAGTTAGAAGAATCTCCCCGCTGCCTTCCAATAGGGTCAGTTTGAGCTGCAGTATTTACAATCACTTTTCTGACTATAAATCCAAGAGAGGCAACGTGGGATAATACACGTCCCTATTAGCATCGCGTGTAAAATGAAGAGCCACAGCACCCTGTTCAGGCTCTGCCCAAAATTAAATACATTTTTGGATTAAGCAACGTCATAAGGAGATATTGGAACAGGAATTGGCTCTTTGTAACCTTTCACTTCTGTACATTGCACTGACGACATTGTGCTCGGATAAAGACCCCAAGTGTCTTAAGAATCATAGAATCATAGAACTTAAGATCAGAAGGGACCTGTCTTTATCAGATGCAAAATGCTGCCTGCAATGATCTAAATTTTGCTCCCGTGTCCTATGCATCTTCAGTGAATTTACAGTGTGGGATCCTCCTGCAGTGAATGGACATAGAACCTGAGGTACCTTTTACCTCTTTATAAAAGAGGCAGATGACAGACACGCATGTCCATCTGCCTCCAGGTACCTTGTGCAGCCTCTTTTCCAAGTGCCAGACAGCTTGTCCTAAAGGAAGATGCTAGCTATGCAGTTCTGCCCAAGCCCATCCCAATGGCCTATGGATGGGAACAATATTTCCGCAGGCAGACCCACAGCTTCAAGGCTGCTTCCTCTTCTCCTCCATCCCCCATGGTCTGGTTTTAGCAGCCATGGCCTTCACCCTGGGCTTAACATGCTGGTAACAGGATCTTCAGGCAGAAGAATCTTTAGTGGCTGATAAAACCTTAACTGTTGTGAAGCGAAAGCAGGTTTCCTTTGAAGTGAGCCTCGCATTGCAGTTCGATGCTCTAGCCTGTGTATTTTAACTACCAATAAAATGATTTTTAAGCATAAAGCCTTGAGCCACCTTTAAGCGGGGGAAGGAAAGAATTGCTAACGTCATTAGCTGGAATGTATCTTCTTTTTTTCCCGGTGGGTTATAAATAAGGGGCAGAATCAACCTGTATCAGCCATGAAACGTCCTTTCCTCTGCAAAGGGAGATAAATCCTATACATTCCTTTGTGGATGGTTTCAGCGGTTTTGTCTGTTGGTTTTGTTTTAAAGGCTCTAATATCATCCACTAGCCAGCCTCAGCTCGGAATCACTAGCGTGCAGTTATGAAGCTCCTTGGGCGCGCCTGTGTTTTCTCGTTATAATGACTATTTATTATTTGGTTTACAATAGGGCCTAGAGACCCCAGCTACTGGGATCTCATTGCGTGAGGTGCTGCACATACACAGAGTAAGAGACAGCCCCCGCGCCAAAGAGCTTACAGGCTAAAGAAACAAAACAAAGGGCAGGTGGACAGGAAGTCGTATTGCCCTCATTTAAAGACTTCCACAGACTGCCGATCAGATGCTAAGTGACTTCCCCCAGGTCACACAGGGAGCCGAGGAGGGAACTGATCTCTTGAATGCTCATCTGGTACCTTAACTACAAGGCTATCCTTCCTCTCCAAGGACGTGCACTTCTTAGTTGGAAACGTGGAACACATCTACACAGTGCAGCTGGCAGGAAGACAGGAGTGACCCCCAAAAAATAACCGTTGGCCATTCTGCTAATTGCATGGCACTGCGAAGGCCGGTGGCGGGTCTCCGTATCAAGAAGCAGCCACGGTCCGTTCCAACTAGGGTGACCAGACAGCGAGTGTGAAAAATCGGGGGGTAATAGGAGCCTGTATAAGAAAAAGACCCAAAAATCGGGACTGTCCCTATAAAATTGGGACATCTGGTGACCCTAGTTCCAACACAAACGAAAACAAAACTCTGGGCTCAAGAGGGTGTTGCAAGACAACACTGGGGAGCAGATGGGTTTGGGACGGACTGGAGCAAGAAGAGGCTTTTAGGGAGGGATCTGCAGGAGAAAAGGGAGGGTCTTTGGAGACTGGAGATCCTTCCATAGGTGGGTGGGATGAATGAATTGTGCAAAGATGAGAGTGGGGAAAGAGCAGTAAAGGCAGCAGGATGCTATGAGAGTAGAAACATAAGCAGGTTTGCTAGCATTGAAGTCAGTGGTCACATTTCCAATGATAGCACAGTATTAGGCCTATGGAGCCGTGAAGGGTTGAGCAGGGGACCTTCAATGGGATTCCCAGGCCCTCACAATATTTGCACAGTCATAAGCTCGCTCTGGTTCACTCACTGACCCTGCTGCAGCGAGAAGCCTTGTGTTTCAATTTGGAACTTGTATGTGTGTGTACGCACGCGTGTGTGTGAGAGTGAAGACAATAACCGTACGTGATGTAACATAATATAACGCAAATCTCTCCAAAATTGCATTTTGATCACCTGTTAGCCAATCCAACAGACAACATCACCCGAGGGGGAGCGGGAGTCATTGTGGGTAGGTTGCTTGCCCATCCCACTCCATGTGTTTCTTCTAAAACTCCTAATCCACAGTGGATTTGCCGGCATCTGGCTCTCCGTTATAACAGGGAACTTTCCCACCCTGTCCAACTTCAGAAAAGTGTCACAATTCAATGTTCTGAATCTTCTTGGGTCATTGTCAACTGTTGCAGTGGAAGCCGTTGATGTCATAAGCAGAGGAAAGATACCCTGTTAGCATGAATGAAGAGGGATTGTGTGTATTTGGGATGGGGTGTTTGGAGTACAAATGGGGGAAAGGACAGGACTCTCTACTTTGTATGACCAATGACAAACAAAACATTAAATTATTAGTATTATTTATTACTTGTGTTACCATAGCATGAAGGAGCCCTAGTCATGGGCCTGGACTCCACTGTGCTAGGTGCTGTACAAACACAGGGAAAAAAGACAGTCCCTGCCCCAAAGAGTTTACAATGTGTTATGAACCTTGATGTAAATTCATCCTCTTGACCCTCAATCACTGACTTACTGTGTGGCACTGGATAAATCATCTAAGCTCTCTGTGCCTCAGTTTACCTATGGATATAATAACAGTATCGTAGTGGAGTTGTGAGTAATGCAGAAATTTGCCCATGAATTAAACACAGAATGCACAATTGACTGTGGAACTCATTGCCACAAGATATCACTCAAGAGCTTAGCAGGATTCAGAAAAGAATTAGACATTTATATGAATAAAAAAAAAACCTATCCCATAACTACAATTGCAAGGATCCTTCCTCTGAAGCCAGTGCTGGCCACTGTTGGAAACAGCATACTGCACTAGATGGACCCCTGGTCCTCTATTGCAATTCCTGTGGTGCTCAATCAATTAATTTCATCCACGTTTGCACCCCATTTGTGTCCGCTTTGCAATCAAGTGTCACTAGAATGAATACGCCCCCAAAATTAATGTCAAGCTTCCGTGCTCCAACATCCACTGAAAGCAAATTTAAAATTCGCTTTCGGTGAGTGTCCTCGCCGGAAACCTGGCTGTAGGAGTTACGCTCATCCAGTCAAGAAGCAGAAACAATACCATGTGACTTATGTGACCAATCATAATAAAGCAACACAAGCCACGCAGTAAATGAGATGGGGGCGTGTGTGCAGGAAATTCGTTGATTATTTTTAAATAACAAACAGGCCCAAAATATCACGTGTTCACATGAATGTCCCACAAACACAAACACACCTCTGAGTTTTTCTCCTTTGTCTTGACTGATCATGTTGAGTGTAAGTCCATCGGCCTACCCCCATCCCTTTGCAGGGTCATAGATTTTAAGCACAGAAGGTCCGTTATGATCATCTAGACTCACCTTTGGCATAACATAGGCCAGAGAATCTCCACAGGGATTCCTGCAACAAACCCATATCCTTCCTCTTGCAGCCTGCAACTCTCCCCTGCCGTTTGGCCTCCGTCCTGGTCCCAACATACATGCATCCATACATTTGCCTCCACTGAACCTCGCTTGTTGCCGTAATCTCCCCAAGTCACTGCACCCCAGCGTACAACCCAGGCACTAGCAGAACGCATGCACGTAGCGAGATCTAGCAATGCAAGAAACAGGACAAGAGTAAACAAAACCTGTTCCCCACCTCCACACACACACACACACACCCCCGGGGAATTAAACGTACCTAATGCGACACAAAGTAGCCCATGAGGGACTGTACTCATTAGGGGGCTTGATCCAAAGCGTGTGGAATGACCCCTGTTGATTTCAAAGGGCTTTGACTCAGGCCTTAGGTGAAAGGAGAATCAGATCCAGAGTCTTCACTACATGCACAAAAGAGAGGTTTGCTTTGGTTCACCAAAACAGAGGGTGCTCTTGGGAACTACACCCCCCACCCTTGTCACCCCAGCTCCTAATCTGTCACTGAGCAGCCTGAAAGCCTGATGGAGGACTCCCCTCCCCCCCAACCCCGAACGCTTTTCACTCTTGATTTTTGCTCCATTTTTTCTTGTCCCTGTGAAATTTAATCATGTTTTCTAGCCCTTTAGGCCTCACAGAGTCCAGCAGCTGCATTCTCATCTGGTTTGAAAGCTTATCCGCATACTTCTCAACCCCAAACAGGGATCGGTCCTCAGAGCCTTGCTGATTAAACACAATAAACCAGACCCTAGAAAGGGGGCTTATGCCGCCCTTCACGCTATCCAGGAGGGAGATGGCTTGGGATAAAACACATCAGGGCAGACTCATGCTTTTAGAAAATCTCTCTTGAGTCTCACAGGTAAAACAGGGCAATGCAAGCCCAGCATAAATACTGGGCTTATTTTAACGCACAGTAATTTAGATGGGCTGCAGCACCTAGCGCAGGGAGGCCATGTGCTGGGCCACAGACAGTGCTGATTGGTTGCAGTACAGAGAAGCTAGGAGAACTCTCTATTCCTCCTGGTCTGGTTCTGTCTTTTTAGCTTGTCGAACATAGGAGCCGTGATGCTCATCTATCTATTCATCCTCTCTACCCGTGCAGCCATTACAGTAACCTAATCCTACAGCCTGATTCACATAGTTGCCAGATAATGAGGCAGATTGACCAGATGACAGCAGTACCTCTACTTCCTAGGGGCCCTCTTGGAACGCACGGGCTTAGTAATTATTCTTTTTCTCACGCTGATACTTACATGGCTCTCACTACCAGAGGGTCTGAGCACAAACCAGTGTTTAAGGTACTTACGGTCTCTGCACCGTTCTGACACAGGGCACTGCTATTATACCCACTTTAGAGATGGGGAACTGAGGTACAGAGTCACACAGGAAGCTTGTGGCAAAATACGAACCTTGAACTCAGGTCACCCCAGTTCCAGGCTAGCACATTAACCACCGAACCATTCTCCCTCTCTCTCGCTCAGCCTTTCTCTCTCACACTATGATTCCTCTGGTGCCATGGTCGCTATTGATCAGGAAATGCATCTAGGGTGACCAGATGTCCCAATTTTATAGGGATAGTCCTGATATTTGGGGATTTTTTATATATGGGCTCCTATTACCCCTCACCCAGTCTCGATTTTTCACATTTGCTATCTGGTCACCCTAAATGCATCAGCAATCACGGTGAAACAGGACAGTCTCTGCAAAGGATGGAACTCAGTGCGATTCACCCTCTCTTTCCTGTCCTCCATCGTAGGTGTGGTTCAGTAACCGAAGAGCCAGGTGGCGCAAGCAAGCAGGAGCCAATCAGCTGGCAGCTTTTAATCACCTGTTGCCAGGGGGCTTTCCGCCAACTGGAATGCCGACTCTACCACCCTACCAGCTGCCAGATTCCACCTACCCCACCACCACTATTTCCCAAGGTGAGCACCAACTACCAGAGTTGGTTATTTCTGGGTCTGTTCTCATCTATTATGCCACTCCGCCAGCCAGACCGCCCTACCATTCTGGATTCCCGTCACTACCTTCCTTTGAAGCAGCTGCTCTGTGCAGGTTGGCCTCGACTGGGAGGGAGGCCAACGTTTGATTCAGGCTGATGGACGCTCAATAGTTTCCATTCTTGATACTAAGCACAGCCGGTCAGCTTAATGTCCATCGGTCCCTATTCCTGCATCAAGGTCTCCCATGACGATGGCTGCTCCACTTACCATGTCACTGAGACTAATGAATCCAAAGTGAATTCTGTGTGGGACTGGTGACTATGGCTCAGCTAAGTGAAACGCTGGCCTCCCAGCCTAGGGCAAACCGACATGTGCAGCTGCTTTGACCGTGAAACCGGGCAGGTGGGAGAATGTGTATTTCCCCTTTTTAAAAAAAATCTTCAAACTACCATCTAAATTTGAAAAGCCGGGCCCAGCTCTTTCCAGTTCTGCAGCAGCAGCCATGGAAGGTCACACAAGAATAGTATCGGAGCCCGTTTAACAGAGCAACCAAAGCGTTTTGCACTGTAGTGAGTTGGACACCAGCAACCACGCACACAAGGCTTTAGGCACTGGGCAGCGGCAGGTAACCTCCGAAACTGGAGTCTGAATTCAAGCCCCTTGCACCAGCTCTTGGATTTGGCTCCGGAGCTGGTTTTCTGGCCGGGGGGGATGCTGGAGTTTTATTCAGAGGCCGTCCAAGTCAGTGGAAAGTCCCCTGTTGACTCCGATGGGCTTTGGATTGGGTCCTTACAAAGGATTTTACAACCTTAGGGACCTCAAACCAACATCTCTTCCTGCCTTGTGTTTCCTGCCTGTTTCTTTATAGACTGAACTGTCCATAATGTCCCTTTCTCCCTCACCTGCTCCTCCCCAGCAAACTGTGGGGATCAGGGTGTCATTGGAGAAGGAAGATTTAGAAATATTGGGGGAAATTTGGGGAAACGCTACTGGAGCTTTTTCAGGCGACTCCATCTCCAGCCCTAGGGGAATAGAGAACCCTGAATGGAGAAAATTTGTAACCCTCTGGGCTAGACCTACCTGCAACAGGGAGGCTGGTATTGTAAAAAAGAGAGAGGTTCTGAGATCAGGAGCAAGGGGGCCTTGTGGAGAACAGAGCTCAGTTCCTGCTCTGCACAACTGCAGGGAGTGAGAGTTTGCTGGGTGCACCTCAGACTCCCACAAAATATTCCAAGGAGGTCAGAAAACTGCCACACAGTTTCTTCGTTTGTGCTCACGTGCGACCCAGGTCCGGGATAGCCAGGTTGGCTGCAGGGCAGGGCTCAGCTGCACTGGCACACATGGAAGGGAAGCCAAGGACTGGATTAGCAGGGATGCAGATCGGGACTGAGGTGCATTGGCAGAGCTGATGAGGGAATGCTGGGTGCTGGCCAGGGTCAGTTCCTCATTGTTTGAAGAACATTACGTTCAATCGCAATTTGGGGAAAAATAAAGAACAGAGGGAACTATGCGGAAATGCCTCTCTGGTCTGTGCCAGCTCCCGCCTCTCCCTGCTGTTATCCTCAGCAGCCCTTGGGCTCTTCCCCACTGCCTGATGATGCAGGCGTGGCCTCCGGTCATGTCTCATGAATGTTTCCCTATGAATGATTTCTTCACAGATGGGAGCAGCACCGTGCACAGACCCCAGCCCCTGCCACCATCCACCATGCACCAGGGAGGGCTGGCAGCTGCTGCCGCCGCTGACACCAGTTCTGCCTACGGAGCCCGACACAGCTTCTCCAGCTACTCAGACAGTTTCATGAACCCTGCAGCTCCCGCCAATCACATGAACCCTGTCAGCAATGGCCTCTCTCCACAGGTACATAGTGCTCTTCCATTCTTCTTCTCCAAGCCAGGAGCGTTCGGTCAGCCCAGACCCTATGGGAGAGGGCAGGCGCTATGCGATCGCTGTCCAACACTATTACTGAACAAGTTGTTGCATGCTCTCAGGGAGCCCTGATCTATCTGTCTGTCTGTCCATCCATCCATCCATCCTGAGCTTATTGCCGCAGCATCTGAGCATCTGTAGCCTGTAACAAAGCTCAGATCCTGTGTTTGAGATGTCACACTCTGCTCCCAAGTATCTAGAGACTCGCTTGAGTCATCAAGTTGAGGGTTGGCTGGAACAGCATTAGGGGGGTTGTTCCAGCCCATTACAGAGGTGGGCCCGGCTCTGACGTTCCCATGCCCACCAGGGTCTGAACTTCCTCAAAGTTCAGGGATGTCTGGGCCTGGGATTTTGGTTCCAGTCTCTATCAGGAACTAATTGTGATGTGCTCGATTTTCTTTACGACCCCATCGTACATAAGAAGAGCCACATGAAGTGTGAGAGAGAAAACACATATTCCCCATATATTTGTTCAAATAAGAAGAGAGCACATCTGTATTGAACTTACCGGGCCAAACTCATACCTGGTGCAACACCACTGATCTCAAACTCCCTCCCTGAGCTCCATATAGAATGTGGGACTCCTGACAGCCAGTCCCCTGCCCCAACCACTAGACTAACCTGCCACTAGGCTAAGTTCTGGGGGCTCAAAAATTCACAGGGCTAGATCCACAGTTGGTAAGCGCCATTGAAGTCAATGGAGTTATAAGGATTTACACAAGCTGAGAATTTGGCCCACTGGTCTCTTACACTGGCTCACCTGGCATATTAACACCAGGGGCGGCTCTAGAAAATAGCTGCCCCCCAGCGCGCGCGGCGCGCCGCCCCCTCTCCTCGGTCCCGCGGGGGGTCCCCCTCCCCGCTGGCTCGGCTGAGCCTCCAGGTCCACCGGGAGCCCCGGGGGACGATCGCGGCCGCAGGCATGATGACTGCGAGCCAGCGGAGCCGGGCGAACAGCCGCTGCCGGGCGCGGCTGGCGGTCCGCGGTTCGCGGCGGGTCGCTTCAGCTGCCAGCTGCGCCGCCGCGCCCTGCGGGAGCGAGCCGCCGGAGGAGCGCCGCCCTCGCCAGCGCGCCGGCCTGCGGGTCGGTCCCGCGCGTCCGGTCTCCTCCGACCTCCGCCTCCGCAGGCGTCCCGCCGCCCCCCCCCCCCCCCCGCCCCTTTTGCGCCTAGGCAGCAGCTTGGTTGCTGCTTGGGTGCCCCCCTGCCGGATTAACGCTAATTTTCTATCAATCCAACGTACCCTCAGCCTTGTCAGACAGAGCATTTAATTCTCTTAGAATCATAGAATCATAGAATCTCAGGGTTGGAAGGGACCTCAGGAGGTATCTAGTCCAACCCCCTGCTCAAAGCAGGACCAATCCCCAGCTAAATCATCCCAGCCAGGGCTTTGTCAAGCCTGACCTTAAAAACCTCTAAGGAAGGAGATTCCTCCCTAGGGAACCCATTCCAGTGCTTCACCACCCTCCTAGTGAAAAAGTTTTTCCTAATATCCAACCTAAGCCTCCCCCACTGCAACTTGAGACCATTGCTCCTTGTTCTGTCATCTGCTACCACTAAGAACAGTCTAGAGCCATCCTCTTTGGAACCCCCTTTCAGGTAGTTGAAAGCAGCTATCAAATCCCCCCTCGTTCTTCTCTTCTGCAGGCTGAACAATCCCAGTTCCCGCAGCCTCTCCTCAGAAGTCACGTGTTCCAATTCTCTTCTCTGACATGTCATACTTTGGCTCCCATATGCACGTTTACTTTTAGTGGTAATAAGACACTTATCATATGTTAAGGGGTAACAATAATGACTTGTATTCACATAGCTTTTATTATCCTGAAGGATACCAAAGTGCGTTGCATTCTTGTTCTTTCCTATCACTGAAATACAGCTATCTGGGAGGTGATATATGGCTATTAATTAAGGACTTGTCTACACAGTGGAGTAACGTGCATTACAGGGGTGTGATTTCTAAAGTGTACTAATGTGTTGCACATTAACTGCTCCATGTGGACCTTGCTGGTGTGCACAGAAAGCTTGTTAGTGTGCTTTAACATAGTACCGTGTCACACAGTAAAAGAGTGCTCAGCAGCACTGCTTAAGACGGGAAGTGCAGGATCGTTTATTTAGCTGAAACTACAGGGAGATTTTCAGTAGGCGTTTGAAATGAAAAGGTTGGAACTGTTTAGTTTGGAGAGGAGGCAAATAAGAAGGTAGAATAGAGGTATAGAAAACAGTTACTCGTCTAGAGAAAGCAAATATAATACAAGAAAGTGGGGCTATTCAATGAAACAACAACTCATACAAGGACAAACTTTTAACACAATGCATAATTAATAGGGCTGGTTGGAAACACTTCCACTGAACCCTTTCCCATTGGATAAAGCAATTCTGTCAAAATCGTGTTGATTTTGCTGAAATTTTATTTAGGAGGAAAACAGCAACAACAACAACAACAACGTTCCAACCATGCTGAAATGTCCCACTTCATAGATTCCTAGATTCCAAAATCGGAAGAGACCACTGTGATTATCTCGTCTGACCTCCTATATTACACAGATCAGAGAACTCCCCCAAAACAATTTCTGTTTCAAGATTTTTGGAACCAAATGTTTAGAATTTTTTTGTTTTGATATTTTGTTCTGAAGTGATCTTTCCTTTCAATTGTTTTGTATTATATTATATATTGTAATATATTTTTAAAAAGTCAAAATCTAAATGAAATATTACAATTCGATCCAAAACAATATTTTTTTTCTGAATTTTCCGGCATGGAGAATTTTGAAATGTTTGGGTTTGATTCTGATTCAAAACAAAGCCACATTTTGAAATTTCAAGATTCTTCAGGAAATGAAATTTCTGTTCTCCACCCATCTCCAATAGTTAGCCTGTGGAACTCATTGCTGCAAGAGATCATTGATCTCCTTGGAGATGTAACAACTTACAAAAGCTGTCCCAGAGTCTGGACTGCTCAAGAGATGCACTAACAAAAACGAGATGTCTGGGTAGAGATCCCTTTATGACTTTGCATATAGAGAACAGATGATGGTATGATGTAATCTAATGTATCTAAATATATTTGCCTGATTTTGGAATAGCCACATGACTGGCAAGTGAAGAAGCCTCATGTGTGAGCTGCCCAGGTCATCTCAAATGCATTCCAATACAACATTTACACTACTCCACTGTATATTTTGTTTCTTCCCCATTTGTTATGGAAAAAACTTCTTTTAGAAATGCTTTTTAAAGGATCACTGGTATTAATAATACTTGGCTTTTATACAGCACTTTTCATGCATAGATCTCAGAGCACCATACAAAGGAGGTCAGTATTATTGTCACCTTTTATATATGGGGAAACTGAGGCACGGAGCAGGGCCATGACTTGACCAAGGTCAACCAGCAGGTTAGTGGTAGAGCCAGGAACAGGACCCAGCTCTTCTGAGTTTCTGTATGGTGCTCAGCCCATTGTCTCCCTGTCATTCTTCATAGCTTCCTGCCTCTAAGTCCTGCTGTACAGAGCTGACTGAGTGAAAAAGGTATAACTGCTATATTTTAGAAGCCTCTAAAAATTAGAGTGGGTCCAAAAATGTGGGGGAAAGGAGGGGGATATCATGGAAAACTTCAAACATTTCCAAGTGATTTTCATTGCACAGGTTTCAAAAGGGAATGATTTTTCATTGGTTTGAACTTTTTTTTGCAAAGATTTGGCATAAATATTTTTGGTTTAGGAAGTTGTCTCTTCCTCCTCTTCTTCCCCTCCCCCCATTTTACTTCCCCCCCCCCCCTTTGCTGCCCTTGTTTTCCGTTTTCCATTTTGCCACTGAAAAGGGTCATACGGAGTTTGGATTATGGGCATGTAAATTGCAGCTTGCATGCGTAGGTGCTGGAAGTAGGGGTACTGCTGGACCCCCTGGCTTGAAGTAGTTTCTGTTATGGGCAGAGTTTACAGTTTGGTTCAGTGGCTCTCAGCCCTCGCCCTCCCCCCCGCCCCCCACTGTAAAATTGTTCCAGTTCCCCTGCATGCACTAGCATTCTGTGCTAGAACTGTCCTATGGAGGCCCTGCAGGTGCAAATTATAAGGTACCCGGTTTGCACCAATGCTGTCCTTCCAAATGGAATAAAACTCCCATTTCTAGGTGGTTATAATTCTCATGGTGGAGCAGCACAATGAGTGCTGGTGTGTGGCGTAGAAGGTCATGGGTCCTGTTCCAGTCAATACTGGTATGTGTAGGCTGTCAAAATGATAAGTTATGTAAGGTTAAACCTTCCCCTGGGGCAGGGCTGAATATTACCTCTGGTGTGGTTTTTGTGGGGGACATAAGGAAACATTTCTCTGGCAGTTGGAATTTTTTTAAAACATCAGCTGAGTAAAGCTGGAGACGCGAGTATATATTCTGGGATTAATGGGCAGAGCACAGGTTAGATGATCCCAGGCACACGTTTATCCAGTGCTTTTGTAATTTATGACGTGGACGTAACACGGGGGCAATATCCAGGTGATAAATTGCACAAGCGTGTGGTAAATACGTCTGTTGTGCAATGCTCATGCAATTTATCCCATGCGGCTGCATCGTCTGCTTGCTGGTCCAGCTCCCTGGGATATTCCAACTGACTGAATAGATTAAAAGGTTCATTCAACCCTATCCGAGAAATAGTTCTTTCTATGCTTACCCCTACTCCAAATTACCCTGCCCTGGGGCCTTGGAGGTGAGTTCTGGGCCAGTAAAAGCCTTTCAATACTTAAAAATGTAGAGAGCAAGATCTTGCAGCCTTGAAGAAATAAGAGCTTGATGCTGTTGAGAAGGGGAGATTCCAAGCACTCACTTCTAACCCTAGAAAGGCCCAAGGTATCTGCATATAAATACATCCAGAGTTTTGTGTCTAAAAAACCTGTTTTAGGTTATTTTCTGGGTGTTTTACATGTGTTAGTTTTACTTCCTCTCTGCCCTTCTGAGCCCTGCACAGTTGGACTTGTGGCAGCCAAGGCTCCGGGTCTTACAGGCAGAAGGATACAAGAAAGAGTCCCAGTAACGGGAATAAAAAGTCTGCAAGGCATTCGTCAAATGCCTTTCCCCTAACATATTTGGCACATGCAGAATACATTATGGGGTGGGGTAGGGTAAAGGTTTTATTGGTACTCATCTGGGGGTGACCTGCCTAACTCACTTGTGGGTAATGCAAGCATCCACAGCCCTACAGATAAACCTTTTATGCCGTTCTATCTCTCTATCTATTCCCATATACCCCCTCTATCTATCTATCTATCTATCTATCCCCATACACCCCCTCTATCTATCTATCTATCCCCATACACCCTCTCTATCTCTCTATCTATCGCTCTATCTATCTATCTATCTATCTATCTATCTATCTATCCCCATACACCCCCTCTATCTATTTATCTATCTATCACCATACACCCCCTCTATCTATCTATCTATCTCTCTCTCTATCTATCCCCATACACCCCCTCTATCTATCTATCCTCATACACCCCCTCTATCTATCTATCTATCTATCTATCTATTCATTGTGGCATCTGGCCGCTGTCGGTAGGAGTAAATATCCAAATGAAAGGGGTTTTAGGAGACTGAAAAAAGTTAGAAACTCAAGATACGGTGGGTGATTTGTATGAGCTGCAGACAGTTCTCTGGTTTCTTCCCTCAGCAGCAGCAGGGGGGAGCTTTTTTTGCAGTTTAGACAAGGAGAAACCGATGGGGGTGGGGGGAACTGGACCCTGAGTTACAGCCAGAGCCCTCCGCATTTGCAGCCACAGGGATCGCTATCCAATTACCCCTGGATTGGGTATCCCAGCCAGAATCCACCAGACGGGGTTGGTGCTGGTAACTGAAATTCTATAGGCCGAGCACAGTTTTTCCATTCTCACAAGAGAGAAGGGGGATTAGATTTGGCCTCTGCAGGCTTGACACACACACCCTACGCCCCCGACAGAGGGAGCAGAAGCTGCTGAAAGTTTTGCGTAGAGCCTGTGGGAAATGGCAGCCCTTTGTGTTTGTTTTTTCTATACCCGGTGCGTGCCCGTGCTAAGGAGGGAACGATAGCGCTGACCAGTGAGGGGCTGTGTAATCAGTCTCCAAGCAGCACTGCCAAAGCACCTCCATACTCAGTCACCGCATCCCCTGTTAGTCTGATCCTGCTCCCCCCAGCCCCGGGGCTCTGCAGTCCTGGCCTGCAACACGCTGGGCTAGTCCAGTTCTGGCCCTAGGTCACTACACAGCTTCCCAGCCTTGTCCTGCAGCTTTCCCTGAGTTCCAGTCCTGGGACCTCCAGGACTGGAACTCAGTCTTGACCCTTCATGTTCTGGTTCAAGGTCCTTGTCACAGCTGTGTCAAAGCACCTTTGTCTTGACCTGCAGCATCCTCTGCTATTTCTGTCCTGAGCTTTTCCTGGGCAGACACCAAATCTATAAGGGAGCCCTTTTTCTCCTCCCACCACTAGACAGAGGCTGGATTAAGACACCCCCCCCTGCAAAAAAAACTCATTTTACATATGACAATCCACATAAGAGAACTAATCACAATGAAATGAAGGATAATCCGACATCAGTAAACCACTACATAACCCAGCCCCTATTTTGTACCCCATCCCGATCCTTAACGATGGAGCTTATGGTAACTTGAGAACTCATCTGTGATGGTTTTATGCTGGGGCGGCCTTGATAAGAGAGAGGCAGCTAATGATCATGCTCTGAAGGCTGCCTGTTCAAACCTAACATCATAGGCCAGCCAGCTGCGACCAGATGAGTCATCATGCATCTGTCAGACTGGATTTAGTGGCTACAACACTACTTAGGAGAAGCTCATAGCAGACCCAGAACTTGGATCTTCAAGGGCTAGGTACCCATCAGTTTCTAAAGGTTGCACCTCTAACCACAGAAGTCACTTGCTGGAGGATTCTCTGCAGCTTGAGGTCTTCAAACCACAATTTGAGGACTTCAATAACTCAGACATAGGTTAGAGGTTTGCTATAGAAGTGGATGGGTGAGATTCTGTGGCCTGCATTGTGCAGGAGGTCAGATTAGATGATCATAATGGTCCCTTCTGACCTTAAAGTCTATGAGTCTAAGTCAGAGAGTCTCTCGGGCTGAACTGGTGACTTGCAACATCCTTCCACCAGGCAGCTTTTGAGCAGAGCTCAGCAAGGCGGAGAAGAGGAAGAGAGACAAACCCAGAGAGAGATTAAAAAATAAGTTCGTGACAAGTTAATGCTCTAAAAGAAATGGGCTGCAGCCCCCAGCAGCTGGAGCTGGGATCTCACCCGTCCTTGAAGCCTCGGAACTATAGCAGGTTGAAAAATGGTGGGTGGGAATTTCATTAAGAAGTTTCAAAACATTCCAAATCATTTTTGTTCCACAGATTCCAGAAAGGAACAAGTTTGTGTTGGGTTGAAATTTCCCACAATTTTAATATTAAAAATGATCATTTTTGAAATTTTTCCTTCTTTCTTTCCCCCCCTTTTTTCTTCTCCCCTTCCCCTTTCCGCTTTTCCTTTTTGCCACTGAAAAAGTGGGAGAAAGAAGGAAGAAAAGAGAAAACAATAAACCAAAATAAACAACAAAACAAAACCAGACCCAAACCATAAATAAGGCGACATTTTTTCGCTTTCTGATTTCATCCAAAAAGGAATATTTTTGAAAAAAAAATTATTTTGAAAAAAAGTCATTTTTTCAATTAAATCAAAATTCATTCAAAAAATGTCAATAATCTACAATAATAACCAAGCTAAACACCTTGACCTTCCTCATGCATCACACCACAGCTATGTCAAGCTTCACACTGACAACAAGGATAGAACTCAAGTATCAGAGGGGTAGCCGTGTTAGTCTGGTTCTGTAAAAGCAGCAAAGAATCCTGTGGCACCTTATAGACTAACAGACGTTTTGCAGCATGAGCTTTCGTGGGTGAATCCGACAAAGTGGGCATTCACCCACGAAAGCTCATGCTGCAAAACGTCTGTTAGTCTATAAGGTGCCACAGAATTCTTTGCTGCTTTTTAAGGATAGAACTCAGATCCTTCTGCTCAGAAACCCAGACCCCTGCCACTTGAGAATCTCCATTTGTGGTCACCAATACAGGGCCTATGACACACAGCGCTGAGTCTATCCATTAAGGAGAAGCAGTGCACAAATACACTAGCTAGTTTATTATAATTGGGGCCTGAACAGTGCTTGGTTGACAGAGCTCCTGGAGAAGTGCGTGGCACTGCAGGAACCGGCGTAGGGAGCACAGAGGGACGGAGCGCAGTGTTGCTGTTTTCTTGACAAGACATAAAACTGAGTATCCAGCCACTCATGACCATGGAAGAGTCCATGGTGTTTTCCATGAGAGTAAAAAGCTCTGGCTGTGTTGCTTGCTGTCTGAATTTCAACTTGAGTAATTACATTCTGCCTGCTTAAATGTCCCACTAGTTTTAATGAGATGTTTTTCCCCACTTCCTGGCTAAGTGTCCCTGCTACCCTGTCCCTTCCACCCCAGATGTAGGTACCATTCAGTGATGGGTGAAGACATCCCTGTGTAGATCTTTTGGGATGGAAAAGGCTATTAAAATATAAGGGATTCTGGATTTATTGCAAACGTTTCTGATCACTGTGTATCTATTTGCTATGTCTGCAATGAATGGGCAACGAGAATGCTCATCGAGATGGCTTGCTAGCTAATAGGGTGTCGCGTCTGTAAGGATAGTGGGGCATTTGCCCTTCCCATCCATCTCTCTTTGATACAATGCAACTGGTTCTAGATGGTTTAGGTGGAAAATGATCTATCATTATATTGGTCTATATAAAGGGGCCAGGCTGGGGAAATGGGAAATGACCAGCATAGCTTGGTAATTGTCTTAACCAACATCTCTCGGTTATCTAGGGAATAAGGCTATGTGACATATTTTACATTAAATTGACACGTTTAGTTGTTTCACAGAATCAACAGAAATATGAAAATACCAAAATGTTGGTACTGTTTCACCTGCAAAACCCCTCCCCTCTACGTTTCCTTTACAAGGCAATTGATGTATCTAGCTCTTTGTACCGGTGCTCACCACGGTAGTGGCAAAGCTGAGTGGTACTTTAGCTTGACTGCCTTTGGATGGCCAAACTCAGATTTCCCCGATATGTTCTTTCTGAGTCCTCTAAAGTGTTCTGCTGGCCCACAAAGTCAACCAGAGAGATCACGACAATCACAGAAATATCAGGATTAGCAGGAAGCTCAGACACCCTCTCCTTGTGTTTGTTGCTTTTGTTTTCTCGGGGCTATGGGTGGCTTTCCCAGAGGAGTGAACCTAACAAGCAAATATCAAGATCTCTCTCCTGCCATCCATCTCCATCCTCTGACAAGACAGAGGCTCACTCCACGTGTCACATTCATCCCCAGTGCAGCTCCACCACTGAGTGGTCACGTGGCTAAGCCATGAGACTGAATGTTGCGGGACTTGGGTTCCACCATGTCTGGCTTTGCCACCATTTCTTGGGAAAGCGACAGCACCGCTCTGTGCCTCGGTTTCCCCATTAGTAAAATGATGATAACACCGCTGAGCAACCTTTGAGGGTGTTTAATATCTCTGACGTGCTTTGCGATCGGTGTGTGGCCGGTGTAGTGGAAGTGCAGTGCTGCCTTAATGGTGTTTCCGGAGAGAGGTTTGAGGCCCGGATCTGAAAGTTGGCATTTGTCAGTGATTTTGATGCTCGTGCACCTTACCTTTCTGAGGGGTGAGCGGCGGAGCCTTGCAGGCAGGCTCTCCCTCATGAATGGGCTGCTTCTGCTCCTTATTTCACCCCCAACTGTCTGGCTTTCCAGGCTCCATTTGAGTGGATGGCCCTGGGAGGTGCCTCAAGCTGACCTTTGCTGATCACGCCAGGCCATGTGGCTAATTCAGCCCGGCCATTTGTATTTCCTTCACACTGTGTTCCTGTTTGTAAAGCTGGGTGAGGGTTCTCTCATGGCAGTCCACAAACTCAGGGCTACATGGGAGGCTACATAGCACGGGCTGTGAGGGAACCTCAGCAAGGCTGCCAACTTTCCGGGGGTGTCCTTTCCTAGCAGCGCAGGATTCTGACTGGGGAGCCGCACAATGAGTTGAGGCCATGGTGCTGTCCTCATCTCCAAACCCACATCCCTCCTGGTCCCTGCCTGAATCTGTCCCCCCATGCGATGTGTCATATCATTATCTAGAGCAGGGGTGAGCAAACTGTGGCACCTGGGGGCCGCATCTCACCCCCCAGACATTTTAATCTGATCCTCGAGCTCCCGCCAGGGAGCAGGGTCTGGGGCTTGCCCCACTCCGCGTGGCTCCCGGAAGCAGCAGCATGTCCCCACTCTGGCTCCTATGCATAGGGGCAGCCAGGGGGCTCCGCACACTGCCCCCGCCCCAAGGGCCGCCCCTGCAGCTCCCATTGGCCGCTCAGGCAGTGTGCAGAGCTGCCTGACTACGCCTCTGTGTAGGAGCCGGAGGGGGGACATGCCGCTGCTTCTGGGAGCTGCTTGAAGTAAGCGTTGCCTGGAGCCTGCACCCTTGACCCCCTCCTGTGCCCCAACCTCCTGCCCCAGCCCTGATCCTGCTCCCGCCTTCTGAACCCCTCAGTCCCAGCCTGGAGCATCCTCCTGCACCCCCAACCCCTCATCACCCGCCATACAATTTCCATACCCAAAAAGTTTGCCCACTCCTGATCTAGTGCTTCTGTCCTCCTGACCCATCCCCCTACTGGTTGCCTGCTTCGCCCCCTGCCTGCGGCCACCTCCCGCTGTAGGCTGGCTCCATTTTTTGACCACCACCCCCCAATTCACCATCGTTTTAAAGAAATAGAACAATGGGTGGGGCGGGAGAGACATCCTCAAGCCCCGCTCCACTGCCTACTTTCTTGCACGGTCTGTAAAGGATGGAGTCAGCATTCTGGCCTGGAAGCGGGAAGAGGAGCAGAAGCTGGAAAGGAAGGACATTCTCTGCCATTCCCTGAGTTTTTCAGAGAGGCTCAGGATTCTTTGCTGCATCTCCTGCAGTCCCTCCAGCCAGCCCCAGGAGTGAGTGGGTGGAGAGGGAAGGAGGCAGTACACTGAGATCCTCCATCCTAGAGATTAACCCAGCTCTGACCACCTGCCCTCCATCATCGTTGAGGTCTGGACATCAGTTTTTGCAGCATGAGCTCTGTCTACACTTCAGCTTCTCCCATCTAGGGCCCAGTGCTGCTCCCGCAGCAATCCGCCATACAGCTTCTGTTGTGGTTCAGAACCTCGCTCGGTCATGGACCGGAGGCTTCCTGGCTGTAACGGTGCTGATGCTGGAGGAAGGACGGGTTTAGCCGGCTAAGTCCTTTTCGGGAAGCCTGGCAATTGGGAGGGACGCGGCACCGGGTGGTGAGAGGGGTTGGTGCACAGAGAGACAGTGCTCGCTCGTTCAGTGACACGAAACCTTTCCGTCTGGTTCCTTTTCTTCCTTCCTTTCTTTTTTTTTTTGTCGGAGACACTGCGCCTATAATAAGCATTTAAAATGAGTCTTGCTGGGCCGGGGGAGGGGAAGAGCGGAGGGGGCAAGATTTGGAGGGGGGGGGTTAAATAGCAAAGAATTAGAAAAAAAAATCTGATGCAAATCACTAGTAGAGAGAAAATTATGTGCAATTACCCAAGCGCTACTGGGCAGCCTGGCCCACCCCAACCAACAAGATCTCATTAACAAGCAGAAAATAAGATTGAAATGGTGCGTAAAAGAGCTGAAAAATGAATTTGAATGCTGCATTTGTCCACAATTACCCCCTCGTTCACACATATTTTATTGCCATTTTTTTATTATTCTTAATCTTTCCATCCCTCAAAGCAGATTGGGAACATCCTGGCATTACGGTTGCTGAGGGAGGACGCATTAAGGATTCCCTGAAAGGAGACCCTTCTCTCGCTCCAGTGTTAAAGGGTTGGGTTTGGAAGGATAAGGATTCATTTCTCCGGCTTATCTTAGTGTAGAAACATGTTCTTTTAATAGTCTTTAACTCTGACGCTCTTCGGTGCCATCCCACACGGGCTTTTTTTTCCCACTTTTCTCCTGGTTTCCTCGCCGTCCCTCTTCTGTCTTTCCTTTCACTTTCCCTTTCTTTTAACCGTTTCCCCTTCTTCCCTCCCACCCTGCTTTCTCCTCTCTCCCATTCCCATTCTGTCTATCCATTTACCTCTCTCCTTTTCCCCCTTGGATCTGTGCTGCACACGCAGCCACCTCCCCTCCCTTCCCTCCCTCCCTCCCGTCCATTATCCACCTTTGAATTCACTCTGCAGCCCCCCTACCCTGCTGTTATGCCCGGTATTTATCTCCTGTGTCTCTGGGGGAACATTATTCTCCTGGACTAACTGAGGACTCTCTGATGCACACACCTGGCCCCAGTCACCAGACCCCTTGGAAAGCTGCTACCGCTTCTATGGTTTTTTTGATTTGGGAGGTTGGGCTGCTTTTTTTTCCCAGAGACGAGAGCATATGCAAGTCCCATCGAGATGCGGCATTTTGTGGAGTGGGTGCATGTGATCAAATCAATGTCTTTTAGGAAAGTGGTGGGGGGGAATTGAAACCGTCTTTTTCCCCCTCGGAGAGGCTGGCTTTACTGATCCCTTTGGCGTTCTCAATTGCTCAGTATCAAATACAGCTCAGACTCTGTAAACTGTTAACCTATGTGGTCCTGCAAAGCTTTTCCCCTCCACCCCCTCCGCTAAAGTTTTTACCAAACAAAGCCAGCTGCTCTTGTCAATTAGACGCCTCAGCTACAGGCTGCGAGGAAAAGGGAGAACAGAGTATTTTTCTCATGTGAAAATAGACACGTATTTATTTGACTGCTTTCTAATTACTTTGTTTATAGGGGCGAAAGGAGTAGGGGGGATTCAGATGTGGGGGGTCCGAGGCACCGTTGCAGCCCTTCCATGTTTCCTTTCAATGTTTCCCATATGGTCAAACCATAAATATTTCCCACAGGCCCAGTCAGTGTTATTACCTCGCTATATATTACCCAGGTGACTCATACAAACAGCGGCCCCGAGTCTGGAGAAGCATCCACACAAGAGTAAAGTCGCACCATGTGAGTAAAAGCATCTGCGGAGTCTGGCCCCGCGTCTCATATCACACCCAAGAATTATTAGGTGTGAAACTACAGCCAAGATTTCAAAACCAGCCTAAAGGATTTAGAGGCCCAATTCTCATAGGAGGCACCTTGAAATGGAGTGCCCAAATCCCCTAGGCAGCTTTGAGCATCTCACCCTAAAATATTACTTTAAATACATTCAGAATAGTGTGACTTGTATTCTAGGCCTTATATAGATCTATCCTATATAGGTACAGACATATATATGTCCTGATCCTCATTTATGTTACACTGGCAGAGTAAAGATGCATTAGTGCCTTGTGTAAATGAGAAGCAGGTGTACACACACACACACCCGTGCGCCCGTAGAGTGAGAGAGAGAGTTTTGAAGGACTATTAAGACGTACAAGCATTATGAACACTGAGAAAATAGGACCTGATCCCAAGCCATTGAATGCAATGGGAGCTTTGCCATTGACCTTGGTCGATGCAGGGTCAGCCCCACAATTCCCATGTTACGTATTACTCTAAGTAACAAGAAAAGGGGGGAAAGAGGCGAAGAGAAAGGGAGAGGAAATAAAGGAAGGGGAAAGGGAAGAACAATGAAAGAGGGCAGAAGGGATGAAGGGGAGAAGAGAAAAAGGTCCCACGTACAATCCTCATATGACCCATGATTACTCCTAGTTCTATAGACAGTCGTTCCTGTAGAGCATTTGACTCAGATTCCTCTAGGAATCCCGAGCCCGTTTCTTAATATCCAAAGGTCTGACACGCACGGCGCGATGAATTGCCCAGCACATTTAAACCATACTTCCCGTGCCTCGTATTGTAGCAGATCTTGGTTTATGATGCGAAGCCAGGCCAACGTAGCACAGATCACGTCTGGACAGCTAGAATTGCGTGTATATGGTCGGGAGTAGCTGAATCTAAGCACGAGCTGTGTGTTTTCCCCCCCCCCGTAGGTTGGCTTGTTCGAAGTCTGTCTCCTCTGGGTTAGAGAGAGAGAAGGCGGGTGAGGGAAATATCTTTTATTGGACCAACTTCTGTTGGTGAGAGAGACCAGCTTTCGAGCTCTTCGCCAGGTCCTCTGGGTTTTGTCTCTTCTCTGCACGGGGGCGGTTAAGAGTGCGTGAGCCCCTGACTTGGCTGGTAGACACGGGCTGGGAGAATTCAAACGCCGGCTTTGCCCTTCTTTATGATTATTAAGGGAACTTGAGACAAGGCAGGCAGGGCAGATAGAGGGAGAGAAAATGAGAGATTAGCAATTAATACCGACTCCAGACGGGTGACAGGCATTGCCAAGCGACCTTTGGAATTCAGAGGCGAACGTTTTACCGCAGGGCTTCAATAGCCCAGGGACGTGGGAGCTGGGGCTGAGCTGTGAAAGGGATCAGAAAGGCCACAGTGCGGAGGAAGGTTGCCCGGGAAGGAGGACTCCTAGATGGAGACGCTTAAACAGAAAGAATGCAAGAAGAGAAATAATTTGACTCTAAAGGCTGTAGTGCGTGTGTGAGTTCATGTATGTGGGTGTGCGTTCCTGAGTGCACACGTGTATATCAGCGTGCATGGGGGCACATGTACATACATGTTCCAGTTTCAATAGTCCTTGAGAAAAAAGAGAGAATCATGCTGGCAGTTTGCTTCCAGTGGAGTCCATTTTAAGCCCAGCTCTGCTCCTTATCTTTGCATGAGCAGGGCCTGATGCTCAGGGGTTTACACGCAGATGGGTGTGCACGGCGTGTTCATTTCCTTGGGTGCTGCAGATACTCAGCACCCCTTTGGATCAGGCCCGAAATGCTACGGTGCAGCTTTCCTGCGTTGGCCAGGGACCAGGCACAGAG
Source organism: Mauremys reevesii (assembly GCF_016161935.1). Classification (NCBI taxonomy): domain Eukaryota; kingdom Metazoa; phylum Chordata; order Testudines; family Geoemydidae; genus Mauremys; species Mauremys reevesii. Next base: position 5,354,093 of record NC_052643.1, read on the forward strand.
CCAGTTCTACTGGGCAGCAGAGGTGGGCACAGCCCAGACTGTACCTTGCAAGTGTCAGTGAATCAGTAGCTTCCCCTCCCACCCAAGTCCCCCCCACCTCGTAAAGCATCAGCTGTGCCCCTTCACCGTCCCTGTGCAATGAGTCCGGAGCCTCGCTTTCCCCGGAGTGCTGGTGTGTCGCCGAGGCCCAGCATTGGCGGAGTTAATAAAGGTGCTGGGTGAGGGGTGCTAATGGAAGGGGGTGGGAAGAAGCACTTTCCTTTGCTGCGGCGCCAGCCCTCCCCACTGCATCAGCCAGAGCCTTGCCACTGGCCATCGCAGGGAAGCATTTTTGTCATTGACGTTGAGCGCCTCCTCCTGCAACAATGGTGTAGCGAGTCGCACAGGTAGGGTGGGTGGGGTGGGTGTGCTTTGGGGGGGGGAGGTTGCGTGTGACATCAGCCTCTGGAGTGTTGCAGAGGGGCGTGAGTGTTGCCTTCATCCCCTGGGGGGTATACAAGGGCAGGGTTGCGTTAGGGGAGGGGCTGTGGGTGAGCGATTTAGAGGGAGGCTTGTGTCGTGTCAGCTTTGGGTTGTGCCCTCCCCTCTGTAACACACACACGCAAGGTAGCGCTGCACTGCTCAGCCCTTGCCCACTATGGGGCCGGTTGGCCCAGCCTTTCTGGCCCTATATTGCAGAGCTGGGGGGGTGAGCTGTCCAGGACCTCGCCACCTGGCATCGACATTGGCACAGAGATGGGCCTAAGGGAAGCAGCGTGCATGCAGCCCCAGCTTCCTCCTGAAAGATGCTTTCTGCCCCCGCATCAGACAGGCATGCGAGAGATCAATTTACAGCAGGGGCTGAAGATCCGAAATTCTAGCAGGGCTTGGGGTGGGCAACTAGCAAGGTGATCAAAGGTGTGGATGGTCTTAGCTCCCGTGATAAGCTGGAGTCAGTCCTTAAGCCTATCCAGTTGGGAGATGAGGGGGATCTGATTGCAGGGAATAAGCACCTGAAAGGAGATCATAAGCCACAAAGCGAAGGGGCGATGGAGGAAGGATCTAATCTTGCTCAGCCGCAATAGGAAAATCCACAGGATACTCCTGGGAATTTGCAAGGAAATATACAAAGTCTACGCCAGGGGTTTGTTGCTGGCAGGGAATGGCCATCGCCAGAGTTTGCCCCAGAGCCACTGCAAGCCCACCAAGCCAGTGAACAGCTCGGAGCCCAAAGGGACTAGATGTTTTGCGGTAAAGACGCTGGTCCCCATTCGGCTCTGGGAGGCAGCGAGTAAGGATGGCTGGCTCCCCTTCCTCGCACGCACCGAGTAGGGATCACCTGCTGGGATGATGGAAGGGGCCTCTCCCACAGAGTCCGTTTCAGTGGCAAGGGGTGGGCCTGGGCACAGCCGTGTCCGTGACCCTCATCCCTGCTCCCCCTGCGTCTGGTGTTTCTAGGACCCACCCTGGGATAACGCCCGGGGAGCGCTGTGAAAGCTGGTACGATGCAGCAATGGAAGCAAAGCGCAGAATGGCTCAGGTCTTGTCTGGTCGAGTCTCACCTCCAGATTCCCAAGCCCGGCTCAGGAAAATGCCTTTCTTGCTATCACTATTATTATGTCTTTTTTGTGTTACCGTAGCGCCCAGGCACGGACCAGGGCCCCGTTGTGCTAGGTGCTGCACACACACAGCAAAAGGATGCTCCTCATGGACCATATGTCCCCATCCAGGCAGGGTTCCGGCTCCTTGGTGCAGCTCAGAGCAGGGAAAAGGGCATGAGGCGAGAAAACCCACCCCCATATCTCCCACGGTCAGTCTGCCCGAGAGCGGACAGCTCCCCCTCCACGCCGGCTGGAAATCCACCCCCACAAAGGTGCCAGGCTCTCTGTTTGCCCACTCTGCCAACTGCCCGGCTTGACGCAGTTCTCTTAAAACAGCCCCTCCCGCCTCTTTAACCCTCCAATGGCTTTATATAGAGCGACCCGGAGAAACCCCTCAGAGGTGCCCCAGACACCAGGGAGACCGTGTAGGGGAGAGGGAGAGAGTGGGGCCAGGTGCCCAGGCTGATGCTTTCCCACCCGTGGGATCCGATGTGGCACTGAGAAAACCCCACACTGAGAAAACCCTTCTGCTCCTTCCTCTCTTCCACTCCTCCTCTCTCCCTCTCCCTTCTCTCTTTCCTCCCTCTCCTCTCCTCTCCTTCCATTTGATGTCGAGGAGAGCTGTCTGCCACTCCAGTGTCTGTACCGAGAAGGGATGAGAAGTTTCAGCGTGTGCTCGGCGCCTCTCCTTTGATCCATGTCCTGAGGCCTGCTTGACAGCAGAAAAAGCATGGAGACAAAACGACTCAGTCAAAGTGATTCCTGACAACTGTCTCCCTGAGATAAGGAAGCTCTCTGTGTCTTGTGGTTTTTTTTTTTTTAATACCTCCTCTCCGTTTCCATAAGAAGCAGAGTCACTTTAAACCAGAAGAGCCAGGCAGCAGCCAAGCTGCACAGAGAACAGCGATACAGAGAGCGCCTGGCTGGGGTTTATCGTGTTTCCTGTCTTCCCCTCTTTCTACCGCCCCCCCATTTTCTTCCCCTCCTTTCTAATACGCTGCGATGGAGGATGTCGGTTACCCCGGCGCTGAATTTAATTACGTGCTGCAGAGAAAGCCCAGCGAATTTGCAGGTGGCAATAACATCAGTGGGTTATTCTGTTCTATCCTAACCACAGGGAGATGCCTGCATTCAAAGGGTAGGAGGGGAAAAACCTTTGCATTATCTGACAATAACCAATCCTTTTAGGGATCGGCAGCAGGCCTGCTCATTATTAGCAGGGCATTACGGCCTGCCAGGCGCTAAGTGGCCCTCAAAGCTGTTCCCCTGCTGCTGAGGAGTCCCGGGTTTGTATGCACAGTTGATGCTTCTTACCCAGAAGGCCAGAGAGCCTTTTTGTCTCCTCTTACCCCTCCGGGCTGCTCAGTGGAATGAGTTTGGCAGGGCTCAGCTCGGTGCATCGCCGACGCTACTCTGCGTTTTGAGGAAATGCCGCCATCTTTTATTCATGGTTGAGGAAGCAGGAAGGCGCCAGGGGAGGGAATTTGATCAGATTCAGGCCACAAGCAAACGCCAATGCAAAGGCCGGGCCTGGCTCTGCGAAGCACCAGGCAGCCAAAGCCAGGGTTGCCAACCCTCCAGGATTGTCCTGGCATCTCCAGGCATTAGAGCTTCGTCTTTAATGAAAGATTATGTCACGTGATGAAACCTCCAGGAATGCGTCCAACCAAAATGGGCAACCCTAACCAAAGGCGCCAGGCTCCCCTCAGGATCAGGCCCACAGATGGGAGCAGATCCAATCTCCCTGTCAGTCAAGACAATCCCTCAACTCAGAGCAATGGGATTTAGGAGAGGGGACAGCCCATGTGTGGTGGAACTTAGCTGGACCTTCGCCATGGGACGTGGCCAGGCAGGGCTGATTTGGGCAGATGAAAGAGGATAAATTGACTGTGGCTGCAAAGCGGCAAGAGGAACATAGGGGGTGGAGGGAGAAGAGGCAATCCCTTGTTTAGTTGGCAAGGGCAGATCACGCTGCCCCATCCCCAAGTTTAAACACACCGCAAAGGAGTTGGATCTGCGCTAGCCAGGCAGTAAACCCCACGAGACAAGGAGGAGATCTCACAGCCCCTGGGCCTGGAGAGGTCGTGATCCTTTGAGCATCATCATCCATGGCCATGGGAAGACAGTCCAGGCAGCTGGGGATTGTGGTCTTCTGGTTCGCTGCTGCAGGTGAAAGGGGACGGCGGGCACTGGAATTCGGAGCTCATTGTGGGGCGGTGTGGAGCCTCTGGAAAGAGTTCCTCCTTCTTTTCTCTGGTTGAAATAATGAGGCTATTGTTGTGCCGGCTGCTCTAAAGTCAAACGCCATTAATATGCGGGAATAGTAGGGATGGCTGGGAGAGAAAGGGAAGCGAGGGGACACAAGAGGAGGCACAGAGGTAGCGCGAAAGAAAGAGAGAGTGAGATTCCCTTCCCCCCTCCCCAGAACCGCACTGCACTTCGCTGATAAACGGTAAATATCGGGGAACGGGATTTCCACATTATCTGAGCGCGGCAGAAAATCAAAATTTCAGTCTAAATCCGAGGAGACGAGGCTCTAAGCTCCTCCAGCTGATACGGACGCCGAGCCCAGCTAGAGAGGCTCAGGAGGCACCAAATAACATTTTTCATTCAAAAAAAAAATAAGGAAAGAATGAGAAAAAAGAAAGGACAAATATTTCTTTGGCTAAATTGCAGGAAAGGGGAAGAAGAAGTGAGAGCGGAGAGGGGCCAACCAGCAATACCTGAGTTTATGAACTCTTTCTGATGGGAAATAGTTAGCTTGTGTGTTGGGGGGAATAAGAAGGGGCTCATATTTGAGGTAAGCCGTCCAATGAACTTTCCAATATGCTACTACGGATCAGCAGAGTGTTGCTTGGGGATCGACCTGGAGGATACTCACAGCTGCTTGAGGATGATGGCAAACCTTTAATTAATGATTAAAGTGTGCAGCTGAGCACAAATCCAGGCTCGAATTAGGAGCCACATGGGGTCTCCCTGACCCCAAAAGCCAATGCCGGATTCAGCGGCTCAGTCGGGAGTGCAGTTCCATTGGATATAATGAATCTCTCGGCATTGCGTGCCAATAATAGCGCCGTCACGCCGCTGCTTGTGCCGAGGAGGATTAGACAGCGTCTTTGACTGGGTAACTTCACACCCCGATCAAAACTGGTGCCTTTGCCAGGGGAAGTGGCCAGGATCTGTTCTAGGTGGGCACAAAAATCCACTCCACAGTTTACCTGTAACTGCCGTAGGCAAAGAGTAGGAACTAATGAAATCTAGCGAGTCAGCACATGGTGTCTGTAACACTCTCACAAGTAGAGGCGATACATGAATACAACAATGGGTAACTGGTCAAGCACGCAGGGTCAAGAACCAGGACGTCTGGGTGATTATGGCCAAAAAAAACCCCAAATGCGGCAAATAATCATGTTTTTTAAGGAATTTGCTCCATCCCAGTTCATGTTTCTTTTGTAGCCACTTTCCGCGAGCATTTGGTAAGTCAGATTTTTAGGCACAGAGGGACACAGGCGACCACTGACTGTCAATGGCATTTAGACTACTAAGTGCCTAAATCCTAAATTTGAACATTAGATTTAGGCTCCTAAATCAGGTAGGCATTGCAACGCTGAGCGCAGCAACACCTAAATCCTTTTAAAAATCTGGGCCTAGATGCTTTTGAAAATCCCACTAACTTTTAAATACGTTTAAAAATCTAGCCTGTTTCAAAAATGACGTAAGCACTTTAGAAGCCTAAGTCTCGTTGGAAGTCAGTGGAATTTAGGCTCATAAATGCGTCAGACTCTTCTGTAGATGGGACCCAGGCTCCTAAGTAATTTAGGTGCTTGATGCCTTCAACTTCCTTCGAAGTCAGAGTGAACCTCAAAAAAATGGAGAGATTCAGTTTGGATGAGTACCCAGGAGTTCAGATGCTTATTTGAAACACTTGCTTTAGCTCTCGGATTAACAAAACTGGGCTGGACAGCTTAGCTTCTATTATGGGATGTTGTCACATCTGGTGGAACCCAGAAGCAACATCATAGCTCAGTGGTTTGAGCATTGGCCTGCTAAACCCAGGGTTGTGAGTTCAATCCTTGAGGGGGCCACTTAGGGATGTGGGGCAAAAATCAGTACTTGGTCCTGCTAGTGAAGGCCGGGGGCTGGACTCAATGACCTTTCAAGGTCCCTTCCAATTCTAGGAGATGGGTATATCTCCAATTAATCTAATCTATTCAGTCCCGGTTCACAGCAAAGGCTGTTCCCATAGACAAAACACTGGGCACTGCAGGGCCAGATCCTCAGCTTGTGTAAATCAGCATGGCTCCCTTGACATTAATGGAGCTACACCCATTTACACCAGCTCAGGATCTGGGCCTGGTTGCGAGAAGATTGGGAATCTGGTCTCTGTGATCTTCGGCAAGTCACTGAGCCCACTCCAACTCCCAGTGATGTCTATAGGAGACTTGGCTACTAAGCACCTCTGGAAATCAGGTCAATGGTGTAGGTACCTAAATATGTCTCTCAGTGCCTAATCTGAGGAGCCTGAGTTTGAAGATGGGCAAAATTTTCTAAAGTGCCTTAATGATTCAGGAGCCTACACCCAATTGAAAGTCAATGGGATTTAGGCTCCTAAATCACCAGGCACATCTGAAATTTTTGCTTGATGAACTTAATCTCTGCGTGCCTCCGATTTCCTGTGGGTGATAACAGCAAGCACTTATCTCACTGGGGCGGGAGGTTTGCAAAGCTCGCTTCACCCGTTTGCAAGGCAGCCAGGGCTATGATGATGGGTGCCCAAGAAATGCCTAGAGTCAAATAATCAATAATAATTAATAAGTCAGAATCGGGTCACTTGATTTTCCCCACTCAGCTTTACGGCACATGCCAAGCTGAGCCACTACCTCCTTAACGGTACACTGCCTCCAGCCCAGGTGCAGGAAGGGGAATTACACCACCTTTGGGGGACCCTACCTCAAAGAATCCCAAGCTGGAAAGCCTGAGGATCCCGGGTATTCTGACATCCTAGTCCCCAGGGTGCCTGGCGTCGAGATCGGCACCACAGCGTGGCTATGCCAGTTTACACCAGATGAGAATAGATCCCGTACTTTTTAAAGGGCCAACACGCCACATCTAGTCTTAGCATTTAGAGCTGAGAATGCCTCCCGCTCCTCTAGCCACCTATCCATGATTCTGCCTGGCTGGCTGGCAGGGTTAACATTACCTTGCCGGTTGCCATTTGAACCTCAGTCGCTGCAGAGTTTTGGCCTAAGGGACACAGGAGAACTATAGAAAGTCAGTGGGACTTGAGACCCTAAATCACATGGGTGCTTTTGAAAATCCCACCTTGGTTACCTCAACATCGGCCTTCAGCTCCATCTTGCTTTTTCCCTGTTGGCTGACCAAATATCTTCTGTGGTTTTTCCCAACATCTCTATGACATTAGGTCAACCTCCAGACTATGTTCTCCCAGCCTTCTCTGAGGACTGCCCCTGTACCCCCGACCCAGCCCCTGGCCTCTTTCCCCCCACCCTGCTTCTTAGAAAGTGGTTTCAGCCCCCCTCCCTGCTGTTTTCTTGCTTTCCCTTCTTGCTGTATTTCATCCGGGGTCTCGGAACCACAACCACAGTGAGATGGCTTCTCAAACAGCTCGAGAGCTGCAGGCTTGTCTGGGGGGTGAAAGGTCACCCACTAGCAAGTGTTTCTGTTTAGTTCCAGATTCCAGCCTGACAGGTGTGTGCCTCTTGATTAATTCCCAGCTCCCCTAAATGTTCCCATCGTCATGTGCTCCTGCCTTGCCCTCGCCACGGCAAAGAAAGAAAGCAAAAAAGTGGTATTTGAATGCACTGGGCTTTATCCAGCCAGCTTCCTGGAATGGCACCTACTTAATGCATTGGACTAATGGAATCATTTCAGATTCTCCCCTACAGAGCTCCTTCCATTCAGGCTACATTTAAATAAAGAGATGGTCCAAACTGGGATTTTAAACCCCCTAAGGTCATCCCTGTGACGGCTTCTCCACTCTGAGCCATCTGCCTCTCCCACCAGCCCCCATCTGTGATGACAAAGGAGAGGGCTTCCACACCGATATCTTGTTAGCCACCAATGGCGCCCAGACACTGGAGCGGCTTTATCTAGTCTCCCCATCCACAGGCTGTGCAAGCATCCCATTGAGGCTTAAACCAAGATCCTTATCATCCGTGGGCAGCAGTTTTATCAAGGCGGCATCCTGTCCACTTGACCTGGTAGGAGCTATTCTGAGATAGGACTCTGCAGTGGCTTGTAAGCTCCTTAAGGCAGGGACCGTGTCTTCTCCTATGTGTGCACGGCCCTCTGGGCACCCTGCTGGCACTCAATAAAGAATCATTGTAAACCACCATCACTTTGCAATGATGGGACACATACAGGGATTCAAAAAGGTTGGGAGGAATTCAGTGATGTTTCAGTCAGGATGGTACTTTGATGGTGAGTCCTTTCTTCTGGCCTCTGGTCCTTGAGTTTGAAGAGCGATTGTCTTGGTTGCCAGTTAGCGATGGGCAAAAACCAGCCTGGAAAGAATATCAGTCCTCATGTGGTGTCTCTCGTGATCAAGAAGTAGACTGCAATGTAACAAATATGGTGGGGATTCTTTATTGAGGCTGCAGGATACAGACATACTCCTTGGTGTTGTCCGGCTCCCAGCCTGACCCAACCTGTGCTGCCTGGTAGGTGCCTGGTGTTTGCCTGGACCTTCCTAAGCCCTGGCCCGGACTAAACGGTCACAGAATGGATTGCTGACTACGCTATGCCTTCCCCCACCCCACCCCCACACATCCCCCCAACTCGAACCTTCTCCCATTTCTACAAGGAGACTGGGACCCAACTTTTTTTCAAATGCTGAAACGTTCTGAGAGGTTCTTTGAGTGATGGGTCCGGATCCATAATGCTGGCTCCGAGTCCCCATGACTGTGGAGAACGTTAGACAAGAAAACCAGATCCAGACTCCAGACGCAGGCCCATGGCCCCAATCCTGCGAATGGCTCATGGATGCAGGTGGATACCGATGCCAGTGCAGGGCCCCATCGACTTCAGTGGAGCCAGTTGCAGGATCCGATGCTAACTGCAAATAAACCAGAACCACAAATCTGAACACTCTAGATTAAAAAAAGAACTGGATAAGTTAATGGAGGATAGGTCCATCAGATGGCTATTAACCAAGATGGCCAGGGAGGCTACCCCATGCTCAGGACAGCCCAAAACCTCTGACTACCAGAAGCTGGGAGTGGAAGACAGGTGGTCTCACTCCATAATTACCCTGTTCTGTACACAACCCTGAAGCTCTGGCACGGACCACTGTCGAAGACAGGATCCTGGGCTAGATGGCCCATTGGTCTGACGCCCTGGCAGCTTTTATGTTCTTAACACTCCCAACATTTGGGGATGTGCAGATCTGGATCTGGACTCCATGGGAGCCTGGGCTCATCTCTAAGGAGTTTTCCCTCTACAGGTCAGGCCGCCCGGTGGGGGGGGGGGGCAAGTGGGGCAATTTGCCCCAGGCCCCAGACCCCGCAGGGGCCCCACAAGAGTTTCCAGGGACCCCCATGAGAGTTTTCGGTGGCAGGTCCTTCAGTGCTGCGGCACACACCCGGAGCGAGTGAAGGACCCGCTGCCCCGAAGACCCAGAGCTTCTTCCGCTCCGTGTCTTTGGCGGCAATTTGGCAGAGGGGGCTTCACTCACTCCGGGACCCACTGCCGAAGTGCCCCGAAGACCCAGAGCAGAAGGATCCCTGCCACCAAAGACCCCAGGCCCCCTGAATCCTCTGGGTGGCCCTGCTACGGGTTTCCAGAAATGCTGGAAATCTCATGAAAAAGTCGTTTCTCAGAGGACTTCAGGCCAAGCTGTAGAGACTCACAAGGTTTGCAGAGCTAGATAAGCATCAGAGAGCATCCCACACCAATTTATCCGCTAGAGAGAAGCAAGATCCCTTTTGGGGTTTAAGTAGTTGGGCTCAAGATGAGTTAAAGAGGAAATATGGTTTAGTGGTTGTAGTATAGAACTGAGAGCCATGAGAGCTGTCTCCTCTGCCACTGATTTCCCTGCATGACCTTGTGCAAGTCACTAAAAAAAAAACCCTCAGTGCCTCAGTTTCCCCATCTGTAAAATGGGGATAATAGAACTGATTCATCTCACAAGAGCGTTGCAAGGCTGAAATCATGACTGTCTGTAAAACATTTTGAGCTCCTCAGATGAAAGGTAATAGACAAGGACATGTCTTGACCCCTGCATGTTTCATGACCTCACCAATGGGGACACATTGAGCAATCCTGAGCACCTAAGGAAGCACCCGATGCACTCAGTTCTTTCTGGTTTGTGCGAGTTCTTTTTTTTAAAAAAAAACTTATTAAAATCTTGCCCCGGTTGCATTCCTTGCTTATTCAAATGCTGTCAGTTTCACTGTGGATCCGATATTATCTCCCATCATCTTCCAGCTTCAGTGTTTGGGTTATATGGAGAGAGAGGGGAAAAAAACTGCAAGCAAAATAAAAAGCTGCTATCTGACAGAATCTCTCCTGGGGATCTCAGTTATATAAAAAAAAATAGGAATAATTTTTCTCTGAGCTGGTGTTTGTTAAATGTGCAGGAGCCATAGGCAAATTTTTGCTAATTTTGTGCATGCTTTTATCATACTGGTGATTCACTGGCAGCTTTATCCTCCGATAAGTGGATTAGTTGTTGAGCTAAACAAAAAGGTGTTTGACAACCAGGAAGCTCTAAAGAACATATTTGTTTTCCAAATAATGGAGCTGTGTTTGCTGCTGAGTGCAGTGTGGGATGATGTTGTGAATTTCATTAGCCAAAAGGAAAGTCCTCGCAGCTTTTTCCCTTGCATAAGGCAGGAGTTCGACAGGAACCTCTCCTGTCTGCCGCAAAGGTTTGGGGGTTTTGAGTCTCCCTGCTCTGGCTCTGGTCTCGCCCTAGATCTGGTTTAGTCCGGAGGCGATGGTGATTAGGAAGTGGCTAATCAGCTGTGTCTGTGTCAGCCCAGCAAGGATAAGCTCTTCACTCAGCAGCTACTGGAGTTACTCATTTAGCTCAAGAGGTAGCGGCTCGTGCTGCAGGACCCGGTGCTAGCGAGACTGAGAGGTGAGGTATCTCTGCGCGTGTAGCCAGGCTTTGCTGCAGGGATCATTTCCTGGCTTTGAAGGAGGTGATATAGTTCAGAAAGAGCCTCTTAATTTAAATATGGGGGGGTGACCCTAAAGTGCAGCCTGTGGCTGCCCCCTCCTTGTGCAGGCCAGTAATATCAATGGCAGGCCTGATGGCCAGTTGTGCCCATCCACACGCAATTTCTATTCGCCCAGCAAGGCCAATTCAAACGCAAGCATTATGGCCAAGCCTGTTTATTTCTGCATGGCATGTTACATGCAGCCCTTGGGCTCCTGGAGAGCTGGGACGCGAGCCCTCAGCGTACAAGTATTTGGCTCCCCTGACCAAGGGGGTATGTCGACGAACTGGCTAAGTGGGAGTAGGCTGAGGCTAAAATGTAGCACTCGTCTCTGTCTAAAGCACTTATATGGCCCCATTAGTGTGCTATCTGAGCCCTTCACAATCCTTAATGTATTTCTCCTCCCCCTGGGGAAGTAGAACAGTCCAGATATCCCTGTTTTACCAAAGAGAAACACAGAGAGACTTGTCCAACCTAGGAAGTCTTGAACCCAGGTTTTCTGTGGCCTAGGCCAGGGCTCTAATCACGAGACCATATTGCCTCTCTTGAGCGGGAACCTGAACGTGGCCTCTGTCAGTTCACATGGAAAACTCAGTGACTTGAAGATGATGCCTTCATTGGAGCCGGCGGGATGGGGGCTTCCTGGGCATGGAGACCTTTGTATCTTTCTGCAATGACCCCTCTGCCTCTAAAAGGCAGCACTGATGGGACACACGGAGGGCAGTCAGGTCCAGCCATCTGCAGTAAAATGACGGGTTTCTCGGTGACGGTGGTTGGGCATACAGTGGAAAAATGAAAGGATCACACCCACCGCTTCCACTTGCCAAAAGGCGGAGGTGAAATTCCTCCCACGGACAAGCTGAAATCTCCTTGTTCAGCCTGGCGGAGCGCGCTCGCTGCTGTAGCTTTGGAATTCCTGTGTCTGGGAGGGAAGGATGCTGTTTGTCCTATGCCCTGTGGAGGCTGCAGGGCTGAGGGGTGCCGTGGTAACTGGTTTGAAAAGAGAAGGGGCTCCCCCAAATTCAGTCTGACTCCGAGAAACAATGGGCGATGTGGTTTCTCAGGCAAGGTGGATGATACTGAGAATAATGGAAGCCAGGGAAAAACACCTTCTTTGTTGGCTTAAACTCTGTACCCCAATGGTCCCCTGCTGAACCAAGCATCTGCTCTCCCTTGATGCCAGCTCACAGACAGACACTTTCCTACACGCTTTTAAAAGATGGACCGCTTCAGTAGTAGGAAAGATGTAATCTCAGTGCTTGGAGAAGGTACCTCCCATCTCTGCCCGGCAATTGGAAGAGAGCAGGAGCATCTTTCAAATTTGCAGAGGGCCCTAATGCTGAACAGGAGATCCAGGCAGTGAGTTAACTACCCTTTGGGTCCATTTGCAGGTGGGCCCACCGGGGAGCTGCCAAGCCTCCTTCCCTTCACTTGCATTGAAGGAAGGGTGGCTGGACGTGGGACACTGGACAGAGAGGGCCAGGGTTCTGAGGTGGCACTGAGCATTCAGGTGCTTAGCTGGCTGGTCCTGGCTAATCATCATCTGCAGGGTCAGGAAGGAATTTCCCTGCAGGTCAGATTGGCAGTGACCTTGAGGTGTTTTCGCCTTCCTCTGCAGCGGGTGGGTGCGGGTCACTTGCCAGGATTGCGGGGGCCTCGGGCACTGGTGCATCTCGGTCTCTCCTATTCTCTGGTATCGTTTCAGTTGTTGGGTTTAGTGTACGGGTGCCGGGTGGGGTTGGTGGCCTGTGATATACGGGAGGCCAGACCTGACAATCTGCTGGTCCCTTCTGGCCTTGGACTTTATGACTCTGTGACACTGAAAACAACACCATAACGCACACACGCACGCAACCCTGTGACCAACAGGCATTTCTGTCCTGGCAAAGGACAGTGTAAAGATGGGGTACATTCAGTGCAGGAGAGAAAGAGGCAGCAAAGAGAATTCTTCAGATGAAGGCGATCGTGCCCTCAGCTCCAGCCTGGATGAGCTTGGGGGAGGGAAGAAGGAGGGGGGGGGGAATAAGCAGCCGAAGAGCGAAAGGTCCCCAGCTGGCTGTTAGCGGCATCTGCACTCGGAGTGCAGACTCCAGCTGAGAGCTATTTCACTATTTATTTACATGTAATTATTGCTATGAGGTGCAGATATTAACACTGTCAAGAGCAATTTGCCCTGACATTTTTCACTTGCTCTGTTCCCTGACGTTTTCAGAGTTGTTGGTTTCTCTCGCTCCCTCTCTCTCCCCCCACCCCCGTCCCTTTTTTTCCCTCTCGCTGCAGCAGCCGCTAACACGGCGCTTCGGCTTTGGCAGTGCGCAAGGCGGCCTTTCTAATCCAGCGCCCTTCGCAACTCATTAAACTTTGGAATTAAATTTTGTCCAGGAGAGGCATGGGGGTGGGGGAGTCCCCCCCTTTCTCGCATGCTCTTGCACCCCGCCACCCGTCCACAGCAGTTCAAGCATTTCCACTCTAAACAAACCAAATTTACCGGTGGCCGCGTTTTCAATTGGAATGCAATCTCAGGCATTAACCTTTGCTTTTGACGCTGCATTTAAAATACAGAGAAAGGTGCCCAGCCGTTTATTAGGTAGCGATTTAAAGTGCGGGCGGAGAGGGGTAGGAAAGAGACAGAAAAACGACTGCAGTTGGAGAATGAATATTTTCACCGGGCCCCATGGCAGCATGGAAATAAGAAAATCCTGGGGTGTGTGGGTTATAATCTGTAGCTATCTTACACGTCCATAGGCTCTGTTTCCTTCCCCTCCTCCCTGCCCAATCCATCTGATTTCAATAACTTGCAACCAGTGGCACTTTAAATTAAGACTCCCAACTGGCGCTCAAACTCTGATTTAATGAGACAGTTATTGTATAACATCTAATAACTATCAATTGTGCACTAAAATTTACTCACTTAGCAGAGATGTGACAGATACAGGCTTCTTCATCCTCAGCCAATGTGGTGCTTGTCATCGACTGCTTTTTATTTTATATACAGAAAGTCGCATCCCTCCCTGGCATGACTCCACTACTGCCAGGCATTGATCTGACTCACAAGTTCTTTGTGAGGGTTTGTAAGCTGGATGGAAGGGAAGCATTTTATGCGGATCCCAGCATTGAAGCATCTGCGTTGGAAGAGATCTGCTTCATACTTATTTAGTCTACGTCCGAAGCATTTGATCGGTGTCTATTATATAGCTATATAATTGGGCCCAAATTCTGGCTGCAACCATTTTTTACCTCAGCACCCTAGGCCTGATTTTCAGCAGCTGGGAGCACTCACAGCTCCCCGTGTCTCAGGGCTGGGAATCTACACATGGAGCCTCTCCAAATCAGAGGCCACTTTTTAAAGTTTGTGCCCATCTTAACTCTTGGCCTTGAGGGTTTCTTCTGCCTTACCAGCTCACCCGCACTGAACTCCTCAAGGAAGGCAGGATCAGGCCCTGAGTGTAGCATCCGTTTGATAACCGGTCTCCGACTGCTTTGCCCTTGCAGAGGGGTGGACATAGGAACCTGATGGGGTTTTCCTGGTTCTGTTTCCTCTGGGTTTGAGCTCTAAGGATAGGGGAGGAGGGTTTTCACTGGAACAGGCAAATCCCCCAAATCTCAGGGATGCATGACAGGCCAAGGCGATCCCTCCCGGAGTGGAAATTCCAGATATACATTCCCAACTGATTCTTACTTAGGGTGACCAGATGTCCTGATTTTATAGGGACAGTCCTGATATTTGGGGCTTTGTCTTATATAGGCGCCTATTACCCCTCACCCCATCCCGATTTTTCACACTTGCTGTCTGGTCACCCTATTCGTACTTGGCCATTCAGTTTGGGAACAGTAACGGGCTATCAGCCTGCTGGTTCCTGCGCTGCTGGTCCCCCTGCAGACACCGAGAGAGAGCAGTGCAAAGATTCGAATGAGATTTCCACGGGTGCCCCCTTCTCTCCTGGGTTCTCTTGGAGATGTGCTGCCTGGGCCTTCCTTTGATGGAATGAGGGAGATCAGTGAAGGGCTCTGTCAATATTAACATAGGTAGGGACCCCTCTGCGTTTGATAAAGGGGTGATGCATGGAAAGTACCCGCCTGCTAGGCCCACCCCTCTGCACATGCAGATCTAAACTTTTTCAATGGAAAATGGGGTTTTCAATGAAATGCAATTTTTCCCTGCAATTGTCTGCTTTCTGTGGAACATTTTGACTTTCTTGTTCAAAAACTAAATTTTTTGCAGTGAAAAATTCCATTTTCTACCACTGCTCTATTAATAAACATTGAGCAGATGTTTTAGGTCAGTAGGTTGTTTATAACCAGGACTGATTAACCGTATAACACCTTCTGCTGATGAGCTTAGATAGTAAACTCTTTTTGTTCTGGGTTTGAAAAAGGTAACTCTTTTCCGTTCCAAATTTTGAAGGAAAAAAAAGGAAAAAAGTTTCATTTCATTTCACGTTTTTCAGGACTTTTCCAATTTTTTTAATTGAGTGAAACAATTTTATTTCATTTAGTTTCAAACCAAACATTTTTGTTTCGTTTCAAATTGAAAATTTAATTTTCTTTCAGCATCTGGAAACCAAAACTGTTTCCCTTTTTGATTTTATATTTTTATTTTTTTTCTACCTTTCTCTCCTCTTTTCCCTTTTCTAGAAAACCCTACCAATTAATTGGACAATCATTTCATTAAAAAAGGTGGAACCTTTCAAAGGAAACTAAAATATATCACCAAAAAATCATTTATTTTAAAGTCCGGTTTTCATCTAGAAGAAAATGTTGACCAGCTCTGTCTGTAACATCTATTCCTCACATATTAACCCCTTATACACCACTTATAAATGGAGCCTTAATATAAAACTGGTCCTTAGTAACATGTGAGTTTTCATAGATTGCATGTCTAAGTGTGATAAGAGGAAGGGAATGAGAGCCAGAAATTTGGACATGTCTATTTCTGGCTGCTTCTTCTTCATGCCCATCCACGTCCTGTTCTTCAGTTTGTCCATCTAGCTATAAAGAACTCTTAGCTCTTTGGATGAGAGCTCTATATAAGAGTAGATTTATTATTATTATTATATTATATGGCAGCACTGTTGTGAGGCTCACCTCATTACTCATTTAATGCTCATTCAGTGTGAATGGCAGGATGATCCGGTGGTTAGAGCACTAACCTAGGATTTGGGCTCAAATCCCTGCTGCTCCGCCACAAATTTCCTGTGTGACCTTGGGCAGGTCACTTAGCTTCTCTGTGCCTCTTCTGTAAAATGGGCCTGTTAGTCCTTCCCTACTTCCCAGGGTGCCGTGAGGATAAATTTAAATTTCATTAACGTTTGTGACTTGCTCAGATACCATAGGGATGGGGGCCGCCAAAAAGGGCTGCAGAATTGTAACCTGTTCTTGTTGTAATGCTGGCTCAGCTGTGAGATTTGGGTTGAGTGTTCTGGGTGGGTTAGGCTCATAGACTTTAAGGTCAGAAGGGACCATTATGATCATCTAGTCTGACCTCCTGCACAATGCAGGCCACAGAATCTCACCCATCCACTTCTATAACAAACCCCTAGCCTATGTCTGAGTTATTGTAGTCCCCAAATTGCGGTTTGAAGACCTCAAGTTGCAGAGAATCCTCCAGCAAGTGACCCATGTCCCATGCTGCAGAGGAAGGCGAAAAACTTCCAGGGCCTCTGCCAATCTGCCCTGGAGGAAAATTTCTTCCCGACCCCAAATATGGCGATCAGTTAAACCCTGAGCATGTGGGCAAAACTCACCAGCCAGCACCCAAGAAAGAATTCTCTGTAGTAACTCAGATCCCATCCCATCTAACATCCCATCACAGACCACTGGGCATACTTACCTGCTGATAATCAAAGATCAATTGCCAAATTAATTGCCAAAATGAGGCTATCCCATCATACCATCCCCTCCATAAATTTATCAAGCTTAGTCTTAAAGCCAGATATGTCTTTTGCCCCGTTACTCCCCTTGGAAGGCTGTTCCAGAACTTCACTCCTCTAATGGTTAGAAACCTTCATCTAATTTCAAGTCTAAACTTCCTAGTGTCCAGTTTATACCCATTTGTTCTTGTGTCCACATTGTTACTAAGCTTAAATAATTCCTCTCTCTCCCTAATATTAATTCCTCTGATATATTTAGGCGATCAGTCCCTTAAATGCTGCAGCGCCCCGTGGATTGGTGAGGGTAAAACTCTTTTGTGGCAGTAAAGCTATATCAGAGACTAAAACCAGCCCACCGTTTACAGCCGGAAGAGTTCATCTTTAGCTCACGTGGTAGGGGGCAGTTGTCCTTCGTGCTGCAGCTCTGAGTTCTGTCCAGGCTGATAGCAGTGGTGTCTGTGTGTATGGGCTGCAGTTGGTTACTCAAGGGCATTTCTTGGACTAGAAGGAAGTGAGTGGGGTTTTCAGTGTCTATGGGATTCTGATCCCATTGAATTCCCATGGGATTTACTCATCTGACTCCTGAAGAGTCTTTTGAAAATCTCTGCCATAATTCGGAAAGATTTCAAGTTGGTTTGAATGTGTCAGACTAGAAGAGGTAGGTGGCTTTTCTCATCATGTAATGGCAGAGTGAGGGTGAATATGATTGGCTGAAGGCTTTATGACTAGTGTCCAGAACACATCCTAGAGGCTCAGAAACCAGGATGCAAATAAAATGAATTCCAAGGGTCTTTTTAAAAAAAATCTCATGATTTTTAACACCAATCTCATGATTTTTTTGCGGGGGGAGCTGACATGGTTGAAGAATACTTGGGGTAGGCCATACAATGTGTTTCAAAGGTGAGTACGAGGACCCTGATGAGTCTCCATACAAGAGTCTTGAAGAATATTTGAGAATGACGCATAACCAGGACTTGTGCACAGAGGGCTTCTGAGAAATCGGGGTGACCCATAGGCTAGTGCGGACAGCTATTGTCATGATTTCCCCTCGGATTCCCGTAGCACATGGCCAGTGCCTCTCGCCATGGGTGTGTCCTCAGCCATTTCCTTCCCCACTATCAAGTCTCCCTCCAAGGGATCCAGAGCAGGGTGGGGTGGTCAGTAGAGGCCACAGAGCCCGGGGTAGCCTCCATGGGCAGACCCAGAGGGTGCAGTCTGGCCCTGAGTAATATGTCAAAATCTGGCTCACCCGTCCATGGGCCATGAACTACAGCGCAGCATGGATCCGTTCACCAACCTCGACCTCGCGAGGCCCAGCACCAGCAGTAGCGGTGAGGGGGACCAGGGATCAGGTGGGCGAGAGAGGGAAGCAGAGAGAGAACGAGTGATCAGCATTGATGTTGTCAATGTTGCTGGGACTTAACGTATTGTGAGATATGGCAGCTTGTTTGCACGGGTGTTAATCAGCCTTTCCTGTCCCCTCCTTGTCACTGCCCAGTCCCTGCCACAGCCAATCTGTGTCCTAATCTCCATCAATTAATGAGGAACACTCTCTCCCCTCTCCCCCGCCAACACATGCACCCACCCCGAAGCATAGGAGGCCCCAAGAAGAAACAACCGCCCCCTTACTTTCCACTAACTCAGCGCGGCCAATTAGGCATCTGACACCCGCACTGGCTGACAAATTGTTTCTGTCATCTGCTTTCTGTCTTTCATTAAACGGGAGGCGGAGGGGGGGAATCGGAAGGGAGGGGGGATTGGAAGATGTGATCTCCCATGCTTAGCGAGGCCAGATACATTAATTACAAAACGGCCATTTGCGGCATGAAAATGCATTAATTAAATTTATGCAATCATTATCTTTAAATAGTCTTATCTTTAAAATAATCAGCCCTTCCTGAGTCTTCCCTCTCCTCCACTAAGTCGCTTCTAATCCCCTTTCCTCCATTTATCTCTGGATCAGCAGAAGCTTGTGTGCTTTCAAATTTCCGCACGCGCGAGGAGCCTTAAACTTCGCCGGAGTAACGCAGGGTGTGACAGATCAGTCAGATCACTTCGCAGTACAGTTAGGATGGAAGGGAGTGGGCCCAAGCTTACGCAGGGATGTGAAACTCAGACATAGGTTAGGGGTTTGTTCCAGGAGTGGGGGGATGAGATTCTGTGGCCTGCGTTGTGCAGGAGGTCAGACTAGATGACCATAATGGTCCCTTCTGACCTTAAGTCTATGAATCTCTGACTCTATGGTGGATTCGCCATCACTTGAGGTCTTTACGTCAAGATGCCTTTCGACAAGACATGCTGTAGCTCTGACAGACGTTCCGGGCTTGATGCTGAGTTTATTGCATGAGGGTCCTGGGTTTGTGCCATCCAGGTCAGATTAGGGTCTGGTCTACACACACATTTTGTAACCAAACAAGTGTTTGGGGGGGGGTGATTTTTTTTTTTTTAGTGAAAGAGCTATACTAGTCCTCCAGCGTGGACACAGTTCTATCAGGATAAAGGTGTCTTGTAGCTAATTCCCCCTCCCATATGGGGATAGCTATCACAGTATGAGCACCTTTATACGGGCCTATCTGCATCTACCCCAGGGGCGCTGTACTGCTTTAACTTCAGCGCTCTTGTTAGCTGGGCTGCGGTATCGACTGGAATGTCTACATGCTGCAGTAATAGCAACAGTAACAAAAAAGGGCTCACAGAAATGACTAGAAATTGTAATGAAAATGAGCGGGGGGTTGTTTGCTTAGTTTTGGTTTGATGTGAACAATTCCTTGCATTGTTTACAACCCAACACTTTTAGGCTGTGCCTTCACTAACAAAAAAATCCCCTCTGGGAGTTCTGGTATCAACGAGCCTTCAGTGTTTTCAAACTAGGGTTCCCACCAGCACTATTACTGATTTAACGGCAGCACCAATGGGAACGTTATTGTAAAATTCTCCAAGATAGACTAGATTTAAGTGCATGAAGGTGAAACTACCTAGGTCATTAAACTGATGAGGTGATGTTCATTGTCCAAATGGAGTGAAACACATAAAGTAAGCAAACAACCTAAAAGGCAAATGAAATGCTTCACATTATTCCATTTTTAACCATTTGAGATGTTAGTAAGAGAGGGAGGGAATTTTAAAAATATATACGGTGCTTCACTCATTTGAAATTCTCTCAAAGGTACACTTTATAATCCACACACAAAAATCGATGGTCTCTGCCTATCCCTCTGCAAAGATTTAATAACAGCCATGGTTGTGAGATCTCATATTTCTGTGATCTCAAGATTTAAAATAAGGCAGTATACTCTGGAAAACTCTCAGTATTATTACTTAAAATACTAATATCCTATGGAATATCATCAGAAATAACCCAAACTGAACCACCATTGACACAAATGAGAAAAGGACCCTGTGATGTCTTACCCTGGCTTTTTAAATTGTGCCTGTTCTTTTACTTGCTAATTCACAAAATTCAGAGGCGATTGCAAGTTAGTGAGGTTTTACTGTGTGTGGATTATATTCTCTGCTGGTGTCACCAACAGAGAATCTGGCACTGTGATTTTGATAAACTGATGGTGTCTTTTTCATAGTGTGGAACCAAAGCCCCAATTCAGCCAACCATGTTAGCACATGCTCATGTCCATCCCTATTCTGCAAGAAAGCATTTAAGCACGTGTGTAAGCCCATTGATGTCAGTTAAGCATGTGCCTAAAAGTTAAGCACGTGCTTAGTGCTTTCCTGAAGAGAGATGAACTGCTGAATGGGTCTGAAGTCTTATAACCAAAGACTTACGTAAAGACTCCAGGATTTTTTCCATTGACAGTATTGTTATTCTTTGGTGATATTTTTAGCACTAATTAGGGAAATATGACTAATTCAGATAAAAAGCCAACTGAGCCGCAGCTTCTCCTAAAACATGAACTGAACTCGGTTTGCATTTCATTTTTAAAACTTTGCTCAACTTTTTTTGTTTTTAATTATTTCTTCCCCTTTTCATTTTGTGCTTCCTTTTCCTAGAAGGGAGTGAAAATGCCAAAATATCAAAGGAAGGTGCTTCCCATGGTATTCTCACCTCCATCTGAGGCAAGAAGCCCTAGTAAGCTTTAAAAAAAAAAAAAAAAAAAAAGCCTGTTCTCATGAGATTTCCAGCCCAACTACACTCAAGAGGTTTGGATGGTTCAGAGAAACAGTGGATGCTTATCTCAGCTGAAGCCCTGAAACCTTTTTGAGTTTTTGGACTTTGTAGGGTTGTCTGGGAGTCAATGGGGATTTTAGTATATTGTAGTCATTCATTCCTATCTGCAATAGAAATCTTAAAGACAGGCCAATGTAGTGGTGTTTTGATCCAGATCTGTATTAGATTTAGTCTGCGATTTGGAATTTAAGATCCAGTCAGATATAGAGTTTGGGTCAGGATTCCACTGTGTCAAAATCTTGCCAGATTTCTGATATCTTGAAGAGTGGAAATCATCTGTTCTCACTAGATTTCTGCCATCTTGGGCTGAAATCCCATGGGGTTTCAGTTGCATCAGAACTGTAACTGGAAAACAGTTCTTCCCCCATTTCCAGCCCGGAACCAAAAACATAAGGGTGGATTGAAGATCCAAAGCTGAATCCAAGCCCTCCTAATATTTAAAGCATCATTCGATCTTAAGCTCTTCAGATCTGAGACTGTCTGTATTTTTTACCTGGTACAATGCTGAGCGCATTAAATAATAAATAAATGCACAGGAGCTCAATTTCAAGGTTCTTTTCTCCAGCCCATTCTAGTAACTATTCACCCAGTCAGAGAGAAGGAAAAAAACTCCACTTTCTAACTGGAACTGGATGGGGAGAAGGACTATGAGATAAAAAGAAAACTAGACATACAAGACTAAGATCTCAATTAAGATCATCATTCTCCTATTTACCTACAGTAGTATCCTTATCCCAGTGAAAGTCTAGGGTCAGATCCGCAGGTGGTGCAAAGCGACACAGCCCCATTGTCTTGAATATTCTGAGAACGTTTGAGCTCTGAGCGTGTTTTTTAATGTAGAGGTGGACAGGGAGCGTAGATCACCAGAGGGACTTTGAAAATCTCTCCCTGAAATCTTTGTTTCGGCCTCACACAGCAGAGAGGACCATAGAAACCAATTGTGGGGCTGCGAAAAGCCACTTCCACTGAATTCATGGCTTGTCCTGCAGGAGTGGAGGGAAGACACTTGACTTTAAAACTCATCCCTGCTGCAGGTTCCCAAGAACCTAAAATTCTCTCAAGTTGCTCCAAGTTTGATAGGGGGAATGAGCTGAAAAGGAGCCGGCCTACCTTTAAAATGCAAAAAGCCCCGAGCAAGCTGAGAAGCAAGAGAGCAAATGAACAGGCAGCCAAGCAGGATGAGATGCTGCTAATTTTCCCTTTCTTTCATTCTTTTGCCAGCCCGAGTTATTAAATGTTTGGTTTGAGTCTAGCTAGCATGGCAGTGGCTGAACTTATCAGGGTTATTTCATCTCCCCATGACCTCTCCGTATTTACGATGGGGACCCTGGAGGCATTGGCTTGACTTAACCAGTGTATCTTACAGTGCAGTTAAGCCGGGCCTTAACTGATTACAGCCCTTGATTGATCAGAGGGGGGAGAGGGGCGTTCTAGAGCAGATACGCAGGGCTATCAGTGCACCAGGCAGCTTTGCCTGAGGCTGGGATATGCCACTCGGGGGACTCTTTGTAGTGCATCTTCCTTTCACATTTATAGATGCCTCCCTCCACACTCCTAAAAAAAAGAGAGAGAGAAGCAGAGAGGGGAGGTGTGCGGAGGACTCAAAGGATCTCAGGAAATCTTGTTTGGAAGCAGCAAGTCAGCACCCACACTCTATTAGCAGTGTCCGCGGGGGGTTGTGATAGTGAGTGAGCACATATCAGTTTAGCTGAGAATTGAAAAAAAAAATAGAGAGAGAGAGAGGGGAAAATGGCAAGGAAGGGAGAAGAGAGGAGACACTTCTGTGAATTTTGGTTTGGTTTTGTTAATCTCTGGTATGGAGCTGATGATAAGAGAGAGTTCTCAGGGGTTGAATGACAGAAGAAAGTTTATGAAACAGGTTTAATTTGCCAGGACTTAGCTATCCTGTTTGAGCTCCACGTCCAGCCATTATTCGCATCAGGCCGATGCACTGCAACAGATTTAGTGGGCAACCTTTTTTGTTTCTTGGTATTGTAAATCTCTTGCCAGCCCCTTACTATCCAGACCCTTCTCCCACCAGCGTTCCAGAGATCAGCCCAGGATGGACAAACAGGTGCAGAAAATAAGAACAAGGTGATCCCCAAACCTTTGCACATCTCTAAAGCCAAACCCAAACTAAACCCTGTTGAAGATTCTGAAATGTTTGGGGGTTCTTGCTTTTCCTCGTTGTTCCTCTCAGCTTTTGCATCCCCGGTGACCCTGTGAGTGCTGAAATGCCATGAGCAAGACTGTTCTCCAGACAGCTGTCTCCCAGTCAGAACCTGGAAACAATTACATTTATAATTAATCGTTTTGTGGATAAAGTGCCTAACCTGTTTGCCTAACTCAGGGGATCTCAGACTTTTTCATAGTTGCACCACATGGAGGTGTCCCATGGACAACTCCCCTCCCACTCCACCCATGTGGTATTTTACATGGAAATTGTTTTGGGGGAGAAATAACATCAGGGGAGTGTTTAATGTCTGTTTAGCTTCTTTTAATGCAATCTAGCAGCTGGAAAGGAGGAGGAGGAGCCAGCCCCATGTGATCAGCCAGCTCTCTGGCAAGCCACAGTTTGAGAACTGAACCACTCACCTTACTTATTTGTTATTCCTCTGTTTAAAATGTTTTAGCCATCCAATCAAGGAGCACAAAAAGTACCATGTGACTTAGGTAACCAACCACACAACGCAAATAACTAACTTCACAAACAACTCATACCTTGAAAAAGCTATTCAGTGACCCCGTTACAGACAGGGAACGTGTCTGAAGGAAATCAGGAGTAGTTCATTGAGCAATTCACGAACCAAAAGGGGAAATAAATTCATAACAGATACCAGGCCAGATCTGCAGCTGGTGTAAATCAATGTAGCTCCACTGAAGTTGATGGGGCAGATCCTCTGTTGGTATAAGCTAGCACATCTCCAGGATCTGTCCCATAATTTGGTGATGAACAGTTTAACAAGATCTATGCTCAGAGCTTCAGATGAATAGAGCCCTGGAAACGTGCAGATATGCACTTTATATCTGCGGACTGTGCTTGCGGATTGCGGAGCAGATGCGGATACAAATTTTGTATCCGCACAGGGCTCTACAAATAGAGGGAAAAATTCTGCTCCTATTCCATAGGGGAAATTCCATCCCAATCCTAAATTTATCAGTCTGTTCAGATCTATGCATGTGATCAAGAACCTCTGCTATCTATCAGTGAATCCCATTTTTATCCTGAGATACGACTGAGCTAGATTCTCCTCTCACTTACACCAATCTAAATGTAACTCTGCTCCAGTCAGTGGGGTTACATTGATGTAAAACCAGCGGGAGAGGAGAGTCAGGCCTGTTATCTTTGTTCTGTATTTTGAGAATGCTTCCTAGGCAGGGGTGTACACACATTAATTGACCCTTTGGTGTGGGGCACCGTTTGTACGCATTTCACTAATCTTGGGGCCAAGATTTTCAGAAGTGACTAGTGACTGTGGATGGCTTAACCTGAAACACCTTAAAGAAAGGAGTTTTGATTTTCAGAAGGAGGGTGATTTCAGGTATCTCAAGTTGGGAGCCAAAATCTCTAGTCACTTTTGAATCTCTTGGCCTGGGTTTCTTCCATCTCCACAGGAAGTGTGTCCATGTCTGATTAGTTACCATAAATCCATATGCACATAACTGGGATCCCCCTTTACCTTACGCAACCTGTTCTAACATAATGTGGCTCTCTGTTGTTGAGTCTGCTACTACTTCTGATACAATGGATTTGGTCCTTTTGCTCAAGGGATAGAGACTCATGCTTCTAGATCCAGAGGTTTTGGGTTCAAGCCCCACATGTAACAATGCCCCAGGAAATTACTCTTAAGATGCAAGAGAAGATTCCCCATAGACTTTCTTACTTTCTTTGGGACTTGCTCTGAAAGAAGATCTCCATTCTCTTTTCCAAACTGTCCAGGCTCGAGTAATAGCTAAGACCCACCTTTGAATAGTTTAGCAACTTTTCTCTGGACCGTCTCCATAATTTGTACATCCCTACAGAAGCAGGGTGCCCAAACCAAGAGGCAGTTCTCATGCTAGCCTTGAACAATCAGGTAATAACTTCCCATTGCCTTGTTTCTTCTAATACTCCTGTGCTGCTGCCTAGAACCTTACTGGCTTTCTTTGCTGCAAGTGATCATCGTATTCTCAACTCCACATTGTTCCCAATGGGAATCCATAAGTCCCTTCCATTGTCAGTACATGCCAATTCTTCATCCATCAGTGAATAGGTCATCTTAGGATTTTTAGATCCAAAAATAAAACCACTCATGTCCATTTCATCAACTGTTCCCTAAACCACTCCCCTTATGTATTTAAATAACCCTGAAGATGTTTTCAGTCACTGACAGTGTTAATGGTATTTCTAATTTTATTGCTAGCTGGCAAATTACACCACTCCACATGCACAGGTCCACAGTAAGCCACTTAGGAGAACGCTGAAAAAGGAGACAGCATAGTCTAGTATCCTAGCACTGAAGCGGGAATCAGGAATCTTGTGTTCTGGCCCTGGCTCTGTCAGTGACTCACACCATGACCTTGAGCGTGACCTCTCTGTGCACGTTTTCGCATCAGAATGATACTTGCCCTTTTGTGGAAAGCACTTTGAAATCTGCAAATGGAAAACGCTATAAAAGCAAAGGTTTGTTATCTGAAGGCAACTGAGATTCCTCCTCTAGAGACATCACTGCAATCCAGTGCCATTTGCAATAACCAGCTTTGGCGTCTGTCCATTCAGTAGATATTTATCCAATCTAGATACCTGAGTTTCAGAAACATGTTAACTAGTATAGGAATCAAACACTGGTGCAGTGCTTCATCCCAAGTTATAATAAACTCTGGATAGATAATATTTTAACCATTCCCTTATCAGGTGCCTTACTGGCCTCTTGTTGATCAAGAACTATCCAATTTTTGTCAGACTACATTGGTTCCCGTTCTCTTCAGCCCTAAACATCATGCTCTAATGCTCAGATCCCATGCTGATGGTTGCATGATAAATATCTAGCTAGACAGAGTCCATTCCACCAAGCTATCTTTTATAACGTAATAGATTCCAGGGGTGAAATCTTGCCCCACTGAAGTCAGAGCTGAAACTTTCATTGACTTTACTGGGGCCAGGATTTCACCCCAGTCATTTAAAATCTCATTTAAAAGCTTGATTGCATTTTATATAACATAAATCTCCAGAAATAAAACACACTCTTTTAAGATAATGTATGTGGACCCATTCTGGTTCCCACTGATTCCACTGAGCAATGGACTGACTCTATTTGCTGAAGTTAGACCAAACGGCCTATGATCACTTTGATCAGATCTTTCTCAAGTTGTGGCGAATATGAGCCCTGATCCAGTCCTCTGCTACCATGCCTGACTGCAAGGATATATTTAATTTGTACACCTGATGGGTTACCATACTCTTCACAGAGTTCCTTCAGTATGCCGGGATACCACTCATCTGAGCCTGGGGATTTTTAGAAGTTCAAAACTGAGTGCTTGGTTTTGTAAGTAAAGTGTTAATGATTACAATATAATCATCATATTTCTCTACCCATGGGCACATTTGGTTATAGTCAACTTCCTGCAACGTGAAGACCTTTGGGTCTCCATATTTATTTAGTTATTTATCTCCTCCCAAATCTTTCACCAGTCCTACAGTAACCTTTCCCTTAAGCTACTGTTTAATGTGGGTTTGAAATAAACCTGTTCTACCTGTAAGAATGACCACACTGGGTCAGACCAATGGTCCATCTAGCCCAGTATTCTGGCTTCCAAAAGTGGCAAAGCCTTCCTTTATTCACAATTTAGCCAAGCTATGCATATTGAGGCCAACATTTTCTAAAGTAGCCATGGATTTTGGATGCCTTAAAATGTCTGAAGATGGACACCCAACAACTCAGAACCACTTGAGAAACTATTAGCCTTAAGCTCTGTTCTCCTTCCCTCCAGAACCAATCCTTCCAGCCTCCTGATCATTTTTTGCTGCTCTTCTCTGAACTCCTTACAATTTGTTCATATCTTTCTGGTAATGAGGTGTCCAGAGGTAAATGTAACATCATTGTCCTGCTACATGATGTGATGCCTCTATAAATGCCCCTAAAATTATATCAACCTTCCCTGCTCCCCTTCCCCTGGGTATCAAAAAAAATGACCCCGTCTACGCTCACAACCAATAAGGATTTACTTCATCAGCTCTTTAAGGAATGATCATATGGTGCAATTGTCTGCCATTGGTTCTTCAAACCCAGCACCATGGGTATCTTTTCTCTCTAGTCCTGGTATCTTGCTCATTTAGTCTTGGTGTCACACCAGTTTAGCCTTCACGTTATATCCGTCTAGCAATCTGCTTACCAGAAACCTCACACTTAGATAATCATGAAGTAAGTCAGCTGAGGAAGTACAAGATTCATGGATGGGGTATGATCAGCCACCTTGTGACTAATGAGGAAACATCCTTCTCCCGGCAGTGAGTACTCTCCTACTTACATACTGACCTGCTGCTGGTTGGTGTCACCATTTGAATGTGCACAAGTTGGTTCCAGATGTCTCTGTGCCTGGGAGAGGTATTGTAGCAGCAGTGAGTTGGCAATCCAAGCCCTCAATTGTTTTTCTGCCCCCTGAGTGCCACATTCTGGTGTTTGTTCTTCTGGAAGTAATGTTACAAACCATGGCACCACGCTTCAGGGAGAGCAGGGGCCTCAGAGCTGCCCACTGGAGTCCCACCTTTGTGATAACAACAACAATAACATGCCCTGATACCACAAATTTCATCCCTGGATCTGTTATTATCCTCCCTTGTAAAAGGCCAAGAGAAGTTAAGTGGCTTGCCCAAGCATCACATAGTGAACCAATGAGAGAGTTGGGAATAGAAGCCGAGTCTCCTGGCTTCCAAGCCTGTGTGTTAACCATTAGGTCACACTACCTCTCCCACATAGCTTAGGTAAGGGCATACAGGGAGTCAGTGGCAGACCTGGAAACGGAATCCAGATCTGTTGGCACCCAGCCACCTGTTTTGACCCTCCCTGCACACCGTGGATATAATTTTCACAATGGTGAGATTTTTGAAGGGGGCTGGATAATTTTCTGGCCATCATTAACGTTTGTAGCGAGGCAATGTAGGACTATGATGCGGCAATCGAACCTCATGCTTCAAGGTATAAGCTGACTATCTTCTGGGGTCAGGAAGGAATTGATGTTAGCCCTTTTCTCCCCCACTGGTCAGGTGCATTATGGGAGGAATTTCTTGCCTTGTTCTGCAATATCAAAAGTGGGCGGTCACGCTGTGAATGCCTACTTCAGAGCAGACTATCAAAAACCAGGGCAGACACCCCAAACTGGTGGCATGTTCATAATTAGCCAGAAACAAATGTGAACTCCTGGAGCGCTATACTGGTCTTATAACGGAGTCACAGGCAGTCCCTTTAGATTCTCCAGCCTATCTTGCCACCCAGACAAACTGGATTTTGTGATAAAAGGTCACTCCATCCAAAAATCACACCACATCAGGTTGCTCCCAGCCCCAAGAGACCAGTCATTTCCCCCAGATCAATTAGTACGTCAGATCTTACGCTAGCAGCCAATTCTAGAGTAAACTAGCTAAAGGTTTATTAGCTAAGAAAAGGAAATGAGAGTTATTGAGAGGTTAAAGCAGGTAAAATAATGCACAGGTGAGTCTCAGTTTGAAACTCCAAGTGGTGGCAGTGATGCGATAAACAGCCCATCCTCCAAAAGTCTTTTCAGGGTACCCAGATTGCCTCTGGGGATCTCCGCCTTGCATCTGGTACACTTCCCTGTAAGAGTCCAAACAGTCCAGAGAGGAAAGATCTTTCCTTGAATCCATGCATCTAGCGTCTTCTCACAGAAAACAAGCTGACAGGGTCACTACCCACATGGGCTTTTCCTTTGATGGCATAGGGTGAGGAATGCGTTTCGAGTCTTTGACCTCCAACCATCACCCACAGTGGCCACTCGCTTTGAAATGGGCTCTTTTCTGTTCAAGTTCTTCACTTGCATTCTACAAGGCTTCTTTCTCCTTTGATGGGTTATTTTGTTTCAGGGATCTACCCAATGTAAATGTTTGCTACAGGATACAGATACATGAAAACAATGCAAGTAACATCCCATTATTTTTCCTGAAGTTTAAACACCAAATACACTCTGATACATTCAACAATCGCTTTGATCTAGGCGAATTCAGAAGTGAATTGGCCTGAGGCTTTAGCATGAGCTGGCACCTGGTCTGCCAGTGTCATATTGGCCATTGCCAGAGACAAAGTACAGAACTAGATGGAGTGATTGCCTGCAGGATATCTGCAGCCCCTTTCATGGCTGCTTTCCCCAGACCCTGTGTAATGACACTAGCCAGCGCAAGCTGTTAGCCAGGATGAGAACTAGAGAGAACCACAGAGTGAGTCTGTGTCCAGCAGCCTCAATGAGGAGTCCCCTTCATATTCATTGCGGCCAGTCTCCTCTCCAGAGTGAGGGATGGTGGATCCCAATCCTGTTTGTTTAAAAGTTTGTGGCAGTGCGCCCCAATGCACTGCCTCCCAAAGGAAAGGTCAGTCATCGTGCAGCTGCCAGATTTCCACGTTGTGCTTCTCTGACCCATTTTCTAGCGCCTTAGAAGCTCGGGCGGGTTTGTGTGTGGAGTTGCCATAAAGGCACTTTTGTGTTGGGAAGGAAGCAGATGGGGATTTGGCTCAAGGTTCACAGGGTGTGAGCACCCTAAGCTTGTACTCCCTTTCCACACCGAGTAAGGTGGGCGAGGACTGGCCCTGCCAACCTGGCCCTTCCCCAGCCTGGCAATGAGCAGCTGGAGTGGGAGGGAGAATATCAGTGAAAACAAGACACGGCCAAAAGCAGCGACTCCAGCCTCAGGGTGCTGCAGGGGTCCCTAGAGTTAACTTTAGGGAGGGGATATTTGGGGGTTGTCTTTCTTCACATTTCTACAAAGCCTGAAACTTACATAATATTCTCTCCCCTCCCCGCCCCCGCTCCCTTTGGTATATAAAAAAATATCGCCCCATCGCTGCCTCTCAAACTCCTCCCCCACGACACACAACACCCCCCACCCAATCTCCAAACCTCCAAATCTGGAGCCCCGATTGCAGAGATTGAGGCTCCTAATTGCACAGCACTTTCCAAAGCCGCCTTCGTTTATCATAAAGGGTGCACATTTCCCCGGCTACAGTTTCCACGGCCAGAGGCCCTGAGGGCCAGCTCAGAAATGGAGGGAATTAATTACATTTTTTAAACTCCCCTTCTTTTAAAGTACAGGAGAGAGTGATGAAACGTCCCGGGGGGGAACTGTAGAGACGATGGGGGGGGGGCAGTGGCGGGAAAGGAGGGGCCTATTATTTCATCCAGGAGGCTCCATTTTACCTTATCCTCAGTGACCCCCCAACACACTGAGATCCTCCTTTCCCCCATCACAAGCAGGCTCCTAAAAAGGTGGAAGTGAGGCCAAAGCACCATGGAGTGCAAGCTCACGCCAAGCCTGTGACTGATTTGGGGCAGCAGAAAAGGAAAAGGAGATTGGGGGGGGCAGGGATTGACAAGAGGGAGGAAAAGGCAACGCTGTCCCTTGCCATGATTGACAGGTAACAGATTTCCCTCCAGATAAAACCTTACAGATGTGGAGTGGGTATTGATTTTTAGTTAGTGATGGTAATGCACCAAGAAGTAATAAATTATAGGAAAGGAAGGTCAAGGAAGGAAAGGTAAAAGGACTTTGCATTCTTAAGAAGGGGATTACTCCATCTGCCCTCAACTTCCCCAAGTTCAAAAGGTTGCTGGAAAATGAGTTGCACCAGTTGGCGTGAAATGCCAGATAGTGCTGGCCTGCCCCCAGGCTGGAGACCTCTTCTCCACCCCCTCTTGTGGAGGGTGGTCAACGGTGGATGGATGATGTCAGCTGGGGTGTAAGAATCCAGGGTCCACCTCTCGTTATTTCTGTTACAAGACGAGATAAGGACCCCCAATGTACTAGGGTTGTACAAACACATAGGACAAGACAATCCCTGCCCCAACAAAGCTCACAGGCTAAATAGACAAGACAGACCAAAAAAAGCATTTCACAGATGGGGAACCCTGGAACGGAGAGTTTGAGAGATCTGTCCAAGCTCACACCGTGACTCTGATAGAGCTGTTGGTACCAGCCCACTACCTGAAACGCACCACCCCCCTTCTACCCTTAGATCCATGTGGGAGCATCCGTCTAGAACACACTGCTGTCTTTTTGGCTGATGTTGTTTGCCTAAGAGTACCTGGGTATGTAGTGCATGGGGCACAGAGCTTCACAATGATGCCACAGTCTCCTCTGGGTGCTGATATGTTGGGATCCTCTTGGCTTCTAATATAATAACAGTAATTGCCCTTCTGTCCCACAGCATCTTATGTCCTAGGATCTCAGAGCTCTTTACAGGCATGTATGAATTCAGGATCTCGACACCCTTGTGAGATATTTTGCAATGGGGAAACTTTAGAGAAGTTAAGTGGCTTTCCCAAGGTGTCACAGAGAGTCAGGGGCAGAGCTGGGAACCGAGCGCAGGAGTCTTGGCTTCAGCTGCATGAAACTTGGCTGTGGTTTTTTGCAGGGATTTGTGCCGGCTTTTCTTAGGGTGACCAGACAGCAAGTGTGAAAAATCAGGACAGGGGCTGGGGGGTAAGAAAAAGCCCCAAATATCGGGACTGTCCCTATGAAATCGGGACATCAGGTCACCCTCACTTTTCTCCGGTTTCAACTCTCACAGGTTGGGATACTGTGGGCCTGAGTCTTGTTTACACTAAGACCACTTCACTTCACTCCGTCTCGTCACAGGGCCTGAAAGTGAGTGTAGATGTAACTGGCACCCACGCTGAGGCCCTTTTACGCTGCCGGAGTGCAAGTGAGGCTCAGCCCGCGCGTCACCTTATGGTTTTGAAAGCTCATAGAATCCCTCAACCTCAAAGTGAAAGAAAACCGCTCAGTTCCACATGATTTCTACACGCAACCTCTCTGGGTTTATACTAGGACCAAATCTTCAGCCGTACAGCACTGCGAGGCCTGGACAGCTCACTAAGGAGAGCAGGAGGAGAGAGGAGGTGATAGCTTAGCCGTCAGATAACTGAGCGAATGCTTTCCAAAAATAATTAACACCAGCCATTTGTGCACCTGATCCTAGCCATGAATTGAATTTAATATCTCAGTCTGGCCCCACATATGCCTGGGGCAGGTGCCCTAGATATATGTATAATAATAAATAGCCATTGATGATCAGTTCCTTCTGAGCCAATTCACCTAGTCAGGAAGCTCCTGCCGTACCATATGAAATCAGGTTACACTAGACCAGGGGTGTCAAACAGGCAGCCTGCCAGCCTGATCCAGCCCACCTGATGTATTTATATGACTTGCATGTCCTAGTCAGATTCCACTTAAAGCAGAATCTCAGCGTCTGTTTAAAGGGAAAAAGCCGGTTTCTGACCTTCGTGATGGTGAAGAACACTTCCAAATATGAACTGAAGGAAAACCCATGCAGTGTCGCCTTCCTGAGTCTTCAGAGAGCCTGAAACAATGGCTCAGAGAGGTGTAAAATCCCCAGTCCCCGGTAAAGCTCATTAGACCGTCAAACTCAAATGATCACACTTGAACATCAAGATGAACTACTGCAGAGCTGATCGTTTCAGCAGGGGGAATGTGGGAGGGGGTAGGAGAGACGCCCCAGGAGGTTGGAAACAGGTGTTGCTGTAAGGAAACATAGAGGGAAGAGCAGAGGAGAGACACAAAGACAAGGAAGAAGGGGAGAAAGGAGGGTGGGGAAAGAAGAGAAGGGAAGGGCAGAAATAGTAGTGGCCCAAAGGGAGACTTATTTTTCTACCGAGGGATCCAACAGTAACTCAAAGTTTAGTTAGCATTTAAAGGCCAGATGCTACCGCTGATCCCATTGGGCATCCGGGCCAGGACTTAAAGTGGAATTTGGCCCTTTCCACCACAGGAGTTTGACACCACTGCATTAGTCCGTCCTATCATCTGAAATCAGCTGAGCTCCCAGCTGAGACTGTTAGAGTTCCAGGGGCCTGTGCTATCCTCCTTGGGACAAAGATGATGGAAATCCCTGGGATCCCAGGGCGAAGAGCCCCCTTTTCTGTAGTGTTTCTGGAATCAAAGGCTGCAGTATGCGTCCGGAGCCAGAGGGATGGCCCAAGAATATAGGACTTGCAGTTCTGGGTTAGGCCAGTGATCTGTCTCGTCCAGCAACCTGTCCCCAGTATCAGCTGGTTCAGAGAAAGGTGCAAGAAACCCTGCAGTAGCAGTTACGGGCTAACCTGCTCCCAGAGAAATTTCCTTGCCAATCCCCAATAGCTACAGGCTGGCGTAAGCCATGGTGCAGGAGGGTTCACATCCCGTTGTGGGAAAAGACGATGACGTCCTCGATGATACCTCTATGGACAGCTCTGTACAGTATATGCAGGGCTTTAGCAGAGAGAGCAGTTACTGCTGCTGGCTTTGTGATGCCCTTCCTCTCAAAGCCTGGGGCTGAAATAATGTGCGAGGAAGAGGAGGAACTCTGAACCCCCAGCCCAGTAGACCGCAGGGATGGGGGTTATACTGATTTTCCAGCTGATAAGATGACACCCTCTCCAATCCCCCATCACCTCCTTCTCCACAGGGGGCCAGCCATTGCCGATCTGTGAATCCAACGCTCAGACAAATCCCCGAGAAGGGGCTCAGCCTGCCCGAGTCGGGAGGTGACACTCCATCCAGGGAAAGGGTCGTTGCTGGACTCCTGAGTCCTTCCGGGGAAGGGGGAGGGTGGAAAAGCAAATGTCAATCCGCCCCCCCCCCCATCATTCAGGATAAGCTCCTGCCTTAGCGAGGGAGGGGAGGAGGGTGATGGGGTTGAGTAGAGAGGGAAATCGCTGTTCTATGGAATCCCCTCTTGTGTCATTCTGAAGAATGAACCCTCTGCACAATAGCTCCCCAGGCCACCGGCAGGGGATAAAGGGCTTGTTCTGCCTCTCGCTGGGCTGCAAATATTTTCAATTTGCCACTTTAATTGATGTCAATAAGGTTATGCTAAATGTGGAGATTTTCGACATTTCTGCTTTCGAGCTCCACACTGGCTCCCGAGGTGACCGCTGCCCGCCCCCCACCCCGGGCGAGCTGCCAGCACAAACGCCGCAAGCCTGCACTTACCCGGTGACGGGTGACGGGATCAGCCCAGATGTGTCAAAGACGCCTCTCCTCCCCTCGGCTCCTGGTCCTCAGCTCCCGGCCTGCAAACACTGACACACGCTACAACCGCGAGGAACCTCACTGATTTCAATAGGGCTGCCTGGGGTAGTAAAGTGAAGCAGGTGCACAAGGGTTTGTAGGATCAGGGCCCTGGTTCCCAGCCCTG
Organism: Mauremys reevesii; assembly: GCF_016161935.1. Classification (NCBI taxonomy): domain Eukaryota; kingdom Metazoa; phylum Chordata; order Testudines; family Geoemydidae; genus Mauremys; species Mauremys reevesii. The sequence continues at coordinate 5,388,308 of NC_052643.1, forward strand.
TAGGCAAACTGACTCACTCCATCCTGGTCCCGTTTGCTTTACAAACCCCTCTCTTCTAACAGGCATTTTCTCTGCAAAATGAACCAACTGTGGTTACAGTCCCAAAGTGGGAAGATCATTTAGGTGCAGCCTTAATTTTGAGATGGGCTGAGCTACTACCAGCAATTTAACCCCCTTTCCTTTACCTGTGCTTTTGAATAGGGGGTGGGTGAATTCACATCCCCAGATCAAAACCTGCTCTTCCAGGTTGGATCCAAAAGCGGGAGCTTACTATTCAGATCTGGTTCAGATGGGAGCCCAAGATGGCAGAAATCTGATGACCTTTATTCTATCTTTATTTGACTTTATCCTCCAGGGTCTTCAATCTGGCACCGTTTGGCAAACGTAAACTGACTTAAAAGCCACCATAGATATTGGCTGTCACAAGGCCACTTGGCGGCAGATCCTGCTGGGTCTAAGCATGCTCTGTTCATGTGCCCATCGACAATGCTTTCCCCCTTTGCTTCCCCAGGTGATGAGCATCCTAAGCAACCCGAGTGGCGTTCCGCCACAGCCCCAGGCTGATTTCTCCATCTCTCCCCTCCACGGTGGTTTGGATACCACCAACTCCATCTCCGCCAGCTGCAGCCAGCGGAGCGACTCCATCAAGTCTGTTGACAGCCTCCCCACCTCGCAGTCCTACTGCCCTCCCACCTACAGCACCACCGGTTATAGCGTGGACCCCGTGGCCAGCTACCAGTACGGACAGTATGGACAAAGTGAGTATCGAGCCCACCAGAGACTCGGCTGGACTTAAGCAGAGTTAGGTGTGGGAGGAGTTGGGGTATTGGAACCAGCAGTCAGATGGGGTGTTGGCTCTGCACTCAGGAATGGATTCCCATGGATGTCATCTGTACAGAGAATCATTCTTTAGGGACTAAGCAAACAGACACTGTCCCGCTCTTTCCGTGCTCTGTACAGGGTCCCCCACTCACTTGCCATCTATTGGAAAAGTCTGAATGAAAGATATTAAATAGGAATATGTATATTGTAAGAGAAGGAGGGGTACCTCCGGGATCCCTCTGCTTCCCCATCTCCTACTCCTGCACCCTCAGAGGCCCTACATCATGGTGACCCTGCTTCTGTCCAAGGAGATGTAGACATGACATCCCTAGCCAAGGGACCGAGCTCAGCTGCACAGGCATTAGCCCACCAACCCAACCTGTCAATAAAAATATAGGGCGGATATCAGCACAGCTTGAATCGATCATTAGAAAAACGCATGTGATGCACACCACGGCTCCTCAGCTGCCAAAACCATCCCAGTCAAACAATTCACAGTCCCCTTTACTCAGTTCTGACCCAGCTGCCAACACCCCCACCATCTCTTTAAACTACCAAGGGTTCCATCAGATAGATACTTAAGGTGACAAACCCTCTCACCTTTGGGGCTTCCTCAAGCAGGAGACTCATGCCAAACACACGGAGGTGGGGTCGTGGCCACTTTGCTACTGCACATGCAGCCCTATTGGGAACAGAATCCAAGCAGCAAAGAAACAAAAATGAAAGAGAGAGAGTTTCTCTAGCCTTTTCATTATGAATTAGACACCCCGTTAGCAGGTACAGGTTCTGGAATTTCGGGTGCTTTTAATGCAACCACCCGCTTCCAAATTTGCATAGGAATTATTGTTGCTATGGCATCAATTTGACCTCAAGGATGAGGATGAGTGGTTGGATGAATGGAGGTAACACGCCTTTCCCAACATTCAGAAATTGCTGACTGTGAAAATGTTACAACCACACTACCTGTCCCCAGATTCTCCTGAAATGTCCCTTCTGGGAGTCTCCTTCCAGAAATATTGACTCAGGACAGCATGGGAAATGGCCACCCAGTGGCTGATACAGAGGTCTTTTGAAATCAGTGCTGATGGGGGGAAATTGCCAGGCATGTGTGTGTTTCATAGGCGACATCATAACCAGGAGTCCCAGCCCTGGTGGAATTGAAGTGGCCATTCCAAGCCTGGTGCCAGTTCCAGTGCCTCACAGCCACTGGGCCTTTTATGTCTCCAGCCCACCATTTTCCTTGTGACCAAGGCAGGCCTGGCCCATCAAACCTCACTTGTTGCTTCAGTCAAGAAAAATGCTGGAAGGGTGTGTGTGTGTGTGTGTGTGTGTGTGTGTGTGTGTGTGTGTGTGTGTGTGTGTGTGTGAAAGAGAGAGAGAGAGAGAGAGAGGGTTTGGTATGGGAATCTGTGACTTCTGCTACTACCACTGGGCAACAGTGGGGATTCTTGGTTTGGCAAAACCTTGTCAGCCAGGTTTGGTTCTAGGAAACTCAGAGATAGGCCAGAGTCAGAATCCTGGGTGTGAACACACTCAAAACTGTTGTGAAATTTAGATGTGGACCCGAACCCAGCTGTGACTTATTTGAGCCCCCAAGATTTGAGGGCTGGGGGACTGGCTCATCTCGGCAGCAAAGCCTGTGTAAGGCATCCTGAGCATCCCGGCTTGCCCCTGAGGCGAGGCTGGTGTCAAAGATCTGCCGCCTGAGCCAAGGCTCACCGAAATCGAGTGGAGTCTTTCCATGGGCTACAGATCAGGCTCAAAAGTCAGCGGTTGGGACGGTCGGTTTCACCTCTAGAACGGCTGGGTCACAGAAACGCTAGAGACCCTGGCAGAGGGCTCACCTGCCGGTGTTAAACTAATAATAAGTGTGTGTTGTGAGAGAGCGACCCGCAATGGGTTAAAGGTGCATCCTCTTCCTCCCTAGCTCTCCAGCTCGCCCATGGCTTGTCCTCGGTGACCTTTCCTTCCATTCGGCCGTGGCTTTTTATTCCCCTCTCCGTCACAGCCCTTTAATGTCTTTAACTTCTATGGCTAAATGAGAACCGGCTGTGGCGGCAGACAGGATCAATAGCAGCTTCCCCCTCGCCCCTCCTCTTTTTGTTTTTAGGGAGCTTGATCTGCGACCCCTTGACCTTCCCCTCACTTCTGGATGCGAGGCTGGACACACGTGCTATTGATAAAAATCTTAAACAAATTCCAATACCATGTATTTCCAATAAAGATCCCTTCAGGCAGGACGTTAGTCACACCCCATGTGTGTAAAAAAAAAAAAGGGTGGGGTGGGGGGGATACATTTTAAAAATAAGAAGAAGGAGTTGAGAAAAGACAAGGGAAAGATCAAAAAGGAGAAGAGAAGAGAAAGAAACGCTTGTCTTGTTTTGCTGCCGGAATTCTTATTGGGGGCTCTCTGGGTTTATGAAACCGTCCGCTCAAATCCCTTGATATTCTTTTATTTGTCTCCCCTTTTTTGTTTCTGTCTCGTGTCTCCCTCTTTTCTGCAGAGTGTTTAGACTTTCATCCCATTTCAAAGTCTGGTTTTGAGCTTACGGTGCAATCCGCCGGGCTCGGTTTGCAGTGGGACCGTTTTCCGGTTTATTTCAATCAGAACCCGGGCTCCCAAACGTTCTGTGCCCAGCAGCAAATCTCGTACGATTGACAGAGTTAGACCAGATGTGCCGCGCTCCCCAGAGACATTCAGGTAGCCAGCCACAAAGGGTCCCTTCCTGTTGCCGAGGTGAAGGTAGGGTGAGAAGCTTTTAACACACACACACACACACAACCTCCACCACTTCTTCCCATTGCTGGGAACTGGATTCACTCCCAGTCACATGAGCCAGTGAAGCCCAACTGTTCCCCGTATAATACTCCTGCCTTTCAGTGGGATGCTGGATGGCAACCGTCGCCACAAACCAACATTACGTGTGTTAAGATGAGATGCATTTGAAGCTTCAATTTCCCTATATATACATGATCCCTGTGCAGGGCCTGCTCAAAAGCCCATTGACTTCAACAGGGTTTGGATCAGGTCCATAGGGAACACGATCTATCTGTCTATCTAAGAGATGCTGAGCACATGCGATACCTGGTAGAGTCAATGAGAACTGTGGGTATTCAGCACCAGGCATACACACACAGTCCCACTCGTACACACACCTGTGCATTTCTTTTTGTTTTGATTTCCACTCTGTATTAAACCAGCTCTGATTTCTGGCAGGGAATGACCCACTTCCTGTGAACCCTTCCCAGAGGTGTAGAAAGGGATTGACGGGTGGCTTTTGTTGGTTGGTTAGTTGGTTGGTTTTTAATAATAATACCACCACATTTCTAACACCAAGTGATGACCAAAACAGGACGAGCAACTTCTGGCCAACCTTCAGAAAGTACTAATTTCCCAGGAGAATTAATATTCCCAGCTCACCCTGCTTTTCCTCCCTCGGCAAGTACGTGTCAGAGCCCATGCCTTGCACAAATGTCAGCGTGGGGGGGGGTATACATGAGGATGGATGCACAAAATCAGCACACATACACACACACACACACACACACACACACAGAGCACTCTTAATTGTATGGGCAATGTGTCAGGAACGAATGTGGTCTACTAGCCCATCTCACGTGTACACACCCACCTAACACACATGCACCACAGCACAAATTTACAGGGCTAAGCCTTAGGACCAAGCAAACTAGGGACATGGGAATCTCATTCTTCCGGGATCTTCCATGCACCCCAATCCACCCCCCATTTCCCAGTCTTGTGGTCCCATCAGACTCCAGTGCTGGTAGGCCACCTCGGGGACTGAACTCCCTCATAGGCCTTATGCTGCCCTTCACACCTCAATGTAACTTTATCCTGTGCCCGAGTCCATTTGCCGCTCACGTGTCCCAAGCCATGAACACTCATGCACAGAGGCAACGCACAGCATGTTCTGTCCCAGCCGGTGTGGAGCAGGGGTGCCAGATGAATGTGGTCCTTACAGTTCCCAGAGGCCGGAGCCATGCTAATGATGCCGGTGATGGAACGCAGAAGCGTGAAAGGAATTCTAATAGATATGACAAGTCTAATAAGAATTTGTGTCTGGAAGGGACCCCCTTTGGGGCAGGCATCTGACAAGATGTTGATGGCTGAAATTTGTTTACTCATTGGCACCGATGGTACATCTCCTGCCAGCTCCTTATTAATCTAATTTGAGGCATTATAGCTAGTGAGAGGGAGAGACTTTGACTGAAGCTCTGCTAATGAGCGGTGTCACCATCCTGCCCTGTCCCTCTTCCCCTTCAGTCCATGGGGCGGTCTGTTGAGCTGGAACTTGGTCACAACTTGGGATACGGAGAGTCCCCGGATGACCTCGGGAGTTGCCAATGTGTCTTCCATGATGATGATCAGCAGAGGCTTCTCCCAGAAGGGGAGGAAGGAGGCGAGGAGTGAAACTATCAGAGACGTATCAACCTACAGTGTCTGGGTCAGATTCCAATCTCACTCACACTGGGCTAGCCCCATTGAAACCAGTGAAATAATTTACACCAGCGTAACTCAGATCAGTGGTGGGCTCTGTGGCTGTGAGGGAACACAGGGAGTTGAGCAGGAAGATCTCTGCGCTCACCCAGAGCTCCTACCAGCTGTCATTCTCTTCGGCCTTCATCCTTAGGCAGCTACCCAGGACATGCCCTTGTCTATGGGAGATGGGGAATTCTTGTGTTTTTCCAGACATTTTCACTAGGTTTGGGGAAGACGAGTGAATCTATAGCAATGTGTGTGCAAAGTTCTGTGAATGCAACCTCTGTATTTAGCTCCAGCAGGGCTTTCTCTTCTGTCAGGCCGCCCTAGCAGGTCCTGGGCCTATCTGTCTGTGACTCCCCTCCCATGGTGGGGGCCTGTGTGTCTGCAACTACCCCCACAGCGGGGCCAGCCTGTCTGCAATTCTCTCTGTGACAGGGCCTGTCTATCAGTGAGTGCTCCCCGCGGCAGGGGCCACCTGTCTGCAATTCCCTCAGTGGCCAGGTCTGTCTGGGACTAACTTAATGGCAGGGACTGTCTCTCTCCCCCAACCACCACGGAGGACCCCTTTGTGTCTGTGACGCAGCCTTCTCCACAGCAGGGCATGCACATCTCCATCTCCCTCTGTGGTGATGCCCATGTGTCTGTGACTCCTCCCCGTGGTGGGGCACGTGTGTCTACAACACCTCCTGCACCCCCCTATGGCCGGGCTCATGCGTCTGCAACTCCCCCCATGGCTGGGCCTGTCTGTCGGCGATTCCCCTTGTGGCAGGGATTGTTTATTATCCTCTTTTAAATGGACGTAAAATGCCTCATGCCCCGCAAATCCCAATCCTCATGCTGTGTTTTTTTTCCCTTCTTTTCCCCCCACCCGCCCCCCAGCTGCTGTCGACTATTTGGCCAAGAATGTGAGCCTGTCTACACAGCGCAGGATGAAGCTGGGAGAACATTCAGCCGTGCTGGGCCTCCTACCAGTAGAGACAGGCCAGGCTTACTGAAGAGCCCATCTGTGCCAACAACCCACTCCAGCAACCTGGTACCACCGCAGAAGACACCACCAGCAGCCTTCCAGGGTTCCACCTCTGCCCGGACACCGCTCCTTTCCAAATCCTCACCACCTGGCACCAACTCAAGCTGTGAAGGAGACGGGAAAGAGGGGGGGAGGGCTCTCCATCTATCCAGTTCCTTGCCGAGCACTCTTCTAAGACGCCAACCCAGCCTCTTTAACCGTGACTCCTTCTGTGGCCAGAGACAATGGGTTGGATACATTTATTAACCCTAACGTTCATGCCCTCCCTCCAGCCTACCCGGTCAGCTTGGCATACTGCCCACGCTTACTGACTTTCCATTGATCTCGGTAGTTGGCACAGTCAACGCTGAATTTCTTTTTCCATTGTAAAATATATTTTTTTATTTTCCCCCTCTTTTTTATTGTAGTAACTTGGTGGATGTTGTATAGAAGGAGTAACCAAGCTGATCACTAAGGGTGATGCCGTTTGGGACCAAAAGACCTTTGGACCAAATATAAGAAGGTGTTTAAAAAACAAATGAAAGTTACAGCAAACCTGTCCACCTCCCACGCTGTTGATAGCAAGGAAGAAGCAGGCAGGGATGTTGCTCAGCAAAGGTGGGATTCGATGGATGCTATAAATGCTCCAACCTGGGACCTTTGGAAAGTGTAAATGTAAATTGCTGAGCGGGGTTAGGAGAAGTTGGGGGCAGGTGTGAGCAACACTCAGTTTTCCTCTTAGGGACCAACTAGATCCTGACAGGATGGCGTGGGGCTGACTGAAAACCACTTGCATCCCATAGCAGCAGGAGATTCAGTAAGAAATGTTGGCGCATGTGCGTGTGGAGGGCTGGCATGGACACTGTTTAGGCCAAGCGGTGTCTGATTGTGCAGAGTGAGAACTGAACAATGACCTTCCTTCGCTCAGCGAGTTTGATCCTGGCCGTGAGGGAGAGTGGCTGTGTATGTCAGCAAGGGAGGTGCGCTGCCCAACGGTGCTGTAGCTGAGCCTGTGTCTGGCCTAGCTGGAGACACTTCAGCTTTCAGAACTGGGTCCTTCTGCTGCTTAGAACATGACTGAAATGAAATGAGACTTGTTCTGAAGCCGCCTGTCAGAGAGGTCAAGCGAAGGGCTGAGTGACAAGTTAGTCGCTGGGACGGAGGAGGTGCATTAGCTAAGGCACAGTGCCACACAAAACTGGAGTGGGCGTCACGCACTGGGGAGACAGGGCTGTGGGAATGTGACCACGACAGTCTGTCTCCAACTGGCCAGAGAGAGAGGGAGGCATAAACCCACAGAATGCACCTATTTGTGCTGTACTGTACGGCAGAGGAAAGACTCTTGCGTCCTTACGCACACACCTCTTTGTTTCGCAACCTACCAGGATAAGTACTTGTCTCTTACCTTAAGTAACTCGTCCTTTTCGCCATCATCTGGTGCTTTTCTGGACAGGCTGATCTCTTGGTCCCTTCTCTTCATATTTCTGTGTTCTTTATTTTGGAGCTGCATTCTCTCTAGGCCTCAGATTTATTTTTTTTTTGGTTCAGACTTGCCCCCCTCTTTTCTGTAGCATACAGCACTCTTCCCTCTGTACCAGCCCATGATCCTGCTCAACTCAATGTTCAGATAAACCCAGCTGGGAATAACAAGTTATATATGAGTCACGAACCACATGGGGTTTCTGCCATTTATTTTTTTATTTATAACAATCTTCACTCATCCCGATAAATTGCTAGAGCAGGTCCCTAAACATTTAGATTTTCTTCACTCTCTGACTGCATTTAAATGGCTCACCTCCAAGAACACACTTACTGTTTACTCATCACCCTGAAGAGGATGGGGAAAGCTGCCATTGAAACAACCCATCCTGCTCCTCTCCTTTAAATGATCTTGTGCCAGCCAGTGACTAATTTGTAAGGTCCAGTGTTCAATGGATTGGCAGCAGATGCTGCATGCCGGGTCGGTCAGGTACAACTTTCTGGTGTCTATATTGGACATACCCTCAGTGGAGTTGAGAGATGTGGGGGGACCTAGTTTCTGCCTCCCAGTGTGATTAAAGGGCGGGTGAGGGGGCAGATTTCTTTCCCGTATCCTTCAGCTTCTTCGTTTTTGCGTTTCCCTCAAACCATCAGTCCTTGTCTTTACACCTGAAGCAACATCTTCTGGGCAGTTTCAGGCTTTCTGGTGCCTGGCCCTTGGCTGCATTTCATTGTTAACCACAAAGTTGCCAACTCCCGTGGACATGGCAGCCCACATGGGCAAATTGCCAGGTCTTAGTCAAAGCAGATTTTTGCTTCATGTGTTGCTCTGTATTTCATCAGACACCATCCATGGCTTTTCATCCAGCCCACTGCTTCACTGGGCTTTGTTGTTCTGAGCTCCTGAAAGCATTTTAACACACAAGGTTCATCTCTCTTATTTATACACACACACTGCTGTTGATAACAATTGCACACATAGACTCCTCTGCAGTGACTTGTACAGAGAATCCAAATCTCTCCTTTGCTTGTCCAACTCTGCAACAAATAGATCTGTGATTCCAGAACCTCCCCTCATCTATGGGAGAATTTCCCGGGATCACAGAACTTCCTAGTTCTTGCATTTCACAATGCCATTTCCAAGACTAAATACTGCATATAAAATGGGAGTTGATGAGGACAAGAATACTGGTTTCTTAGAGGTTACTGGTGAACTGAGATATGATAGACAAGAGGTGTTGCCCAAAGCTAGTGTGATAGAAAAGGAAAATGGAGAGTTATGTGCTTTTGGTTTGGATCTGAAATGAGGAAGAGCAACTTTTGAATCCCACTTCTGGCTTGACTGTCCCTCCCAGTAACTATAACAACATTATTACCCCAACCACATCTAAACTGGAGAATCAAAGGAACATCTGGAAGCTCGAAGCAGATGTTAGGGTGTTTCCATGAGATAGCTCGTGACTGAAACAGCCATTTTAACCTGCTCTAGTACCTCATGGTTACCTGTGGGTTTTGAACAGACACCAGTAAGTACTGCTGCAGCCGTAGAACATGTGCATTTTGGGATATTACTGTATGCCATGAGCTGCATTAATCAGCAAAAAATATTGATGGCTAAGTGCCCATAAGCACCCAAGAAGGGCTGTCATGCCCTAGAAATCTGCAGCCTGGCATGTCTTGGTTCTGTTAGGAAATGTAATGTTCAGAGGGAAAATGTTAGCCCCCTGCATTAACTGAGCATTGTTATCACTGACGGCCAATTAAAAAGCTCTAGTAATATGCCAAGTCCCAAAAGCCATTTTATACTTCAACTAATTAAAGCCATTTTTGACTAAACTGATTTCTCATCACCTGCCACACGATACAACCAGCAGGACAGACCCACCTTGTAACAAGAAACGGTTGACCACTGATCCCGCCCACAAAAAGGTGCACTTCCTCTTTTCCCCACCTTGTTTTCTTGTATACTTGTGTGGGCATATATACAAAAGCAACAGACACACAACAGCTCCCCGTCCGTAAGGTGGCCCTCAACAGCATACAGCAGGTTCTAGTAGTGGGTATGTTGTTAACAGACAACTTCAGTTAAGCTAAGAGCCAGAGTGCAGGAGCCTAAGATAAAGAGTCTTAAAAAGAGGCAGCGTTATAGAAATCAGTTTACCAATTACCTTCACCAGAAAGTCCACGAACATCCTGGCTGCTGTTGTAAATAGAGTTCTTAGAGGAATATGAAAAAAACGCCCCATGCGAATAGCTATCCTCTGACCCTCTCCCTGAGTTCGCACTTATGTATATTAGTTGGATATCTGGTCATGTGCTGTATGTTTATAGAAAGTTGCGTTTTTTTATATACTAAAAACACAGTGAGGTGCTATGCTAGTTTAAAAAAAACCGGGGCAAACCGTAGAAATTTGCATATCGTGTGTTTTCAAAATACATTCCAGAATCTTTGGGGTGGGATGGGCTTGTTTTTGTGGGTGGGGGGGTGGGGTTTTTTTTGTGTTTTAATTTTTTGAAGGTACGTTAATGTATGAAAGTCAAAAGATTTTGTTTTGTTTTGTTTTATGGATTGCCAACCTCCGTTCTGCTGAAAAAAAGACAAACTGGGGGGATGAAGTGGGGAAGCAAAATGGAGGGAGAGATGCGCTAAAGGCGAAACGCTAGGAAGGGTGGAGCTGCGGCTCTTGGCAACGGGCAAGCATCGGACTCACAGGAGCCTGGAGAATGCCTGGCCAGAGTCACTTGAAGTGAAATGAACTGGCCATGAGCAGACATTCCAACCATGGGGATGCAGGGACACCTGGGAACCCAGACAAATCCCGCGCTTAATAAAAACGAACCAACTGAAGGACACATTCAATGGACGTTCTCCCAGGTTGATTTTTTTTCCAGGCCTGTGAACACGATCCTTGTGGGAAAAGAAGTAACAGATTTGCTTTATCTCCCCACCCACCGGCACCATTCCGAGACCATGCTGGTCACTATCTCACCATGTTCTGCAGTTCAGCAGATTAGCCCCTGTTGTTCAGAGACTTTGTGTATTTAATGCTTTTAACCCCATCACCCCTAACACCTCCATATACCCATCTGGGGAATATCTACATAGCACTATAGAACATTCCTTATTCCTTGTAACTGCGGATATGTTGCTTCTGTGTTTGACTCATAGCCATTTTGCTCCATGTGTATGCGTGTGTGTGTGTGTGCGCGTGCGTGGGTGTGCGTGCGTGTGTGTATATATATAATCGCACCATAATTTATTCAGCTATATGGAGTAGTAGAATAGAAAAAGAAACTGGTATTTGCTTTAACTACCTGCTGCCTGTAGGTGTCTCTCTGTAACTCAGGCATAACTGTTATACATTAAAAGAAAAAAAAAGAATTAAAAGTGTCTTTGGAGAAATTATTTAATTCACTTCGCAGTGTGTCACACACAATCAAATGGGAGCTGCATGACAAAAACCTTGGGGTTTTATGGGTGCTTGGTATAATAATAGGGTCATTTGAAAGTGAGGGGCAAATCCGGCCCTAAATGCCTAATTTAATCAAATTAACACCCATTAGGAAATGCAAAGAAATGCATTTTCACAAAGTGGTTGTTTTCATAGGACCGACAACACATTGATTTAACCTCTCCTCAGCAGCAGTGGGTTCATTAACCCACACACTTCTCAGAGCCAGCGAGGGCTCAGATACCATGGTGATGGGCACAACATAAGACTCTAGCCCAGGGGTCGGCAACCTTTCAGAAGTGCTGTGCCGAGTCTTCATTTATTCACTCTAATTTAAGGTTCCGCGTGCCAGTAATACATTTTAACATTTTTAGAAGGTCTCTTTCTATAAGTCTATAATATAGAACTAAACTATTGTTGTATGTAAAGTAAATAAGGTTTTTTAAACGTTTAAGAATCTTCATTTAAAATTAAATTAAAATGCAGAGCCCCCCGGACCGGTGGCCAGGACCCGGCAGTGTGAGTGCCACTGAAAATCAGCTCATGTGCTGCCTTTGGCACGCGTGCCATAGCTTGCCTACCCCTGCTCTAAATAGTTAACTAGAATTTAAAAAAAATCCATTAAAAGGTTTTTTTGTTGTTATTCTTTTTTAGCTTTTTGGGTTTTCATTTTGTGTTGCTTTTTAATGGAAAATGGCTTTTTGTTGAATCAGAAATTTTCACCCAAAATTCTTTTTTGTTGAAAATTATACATTTTTTGCTGGCAGCCACAATTTTTATTTTCAAGGCTGTTGGCTTGCTTGTGTATTTGTTTGTTTGTTATTCGACAAAAAAATTCTTTAAAATTCCACAAAAAGTTTTATCAACAATTTTCATTTGCATCAAAATTTTCAAAGGGGGAAAAAATTGTTTTCCAACCAGGCCTAGACGTAACCAATGCTTTTTGCGCAAAAAACAAACTTGTTTTGGCTTGGCAAGGCAGTATGTGAGTTGAATACGTCGTTGAACAAAAGCCACCATTTTAATTTCAGTGCCAGTCAAGAAACTGGAGTTTGCCAAATGGAAAAATACAAAATCAATGGGAGGAAAGTATTTTCAAGTTTCTAATAGGGAATCACAAATGATGGAATAAGTGGCTCATGGGACTGGCAATTGGGAATGGAGCAATTCACCTCTAAATCAAATACAGACGATAGAGGGCAAAATTCATTATCATCTGATGACTCTTGCACTATGTCTGTGAAATGAGATTGTTTTAGTCCAGTTTCCACTCGCCAACATCACAAAAACTACTACGACAATTGGCTTCTTTGTCAGTTGTCTCTCAGCAGAGGGAACGATTTGTGAATGGGTGCAAAGGATGAACTAACTTCTCATTTTGGACAACTGTCCTGTCACAGAGGGACCCAGTCCAGTTCACCTATGACTCATTAGCTGCCTCCCAATAGGAGGGCACCCGGCCATTTTAAAGAGCCAGGGAGCAGGTAGGGGAGAGGAAGAAGAAAGGGACAGCAGGAAGTAGCAGCAGGGTCTCTGTAGACAGCTGCATGAATACTGTGAGAGCAGTAGTTGGAAGCCGCTTGTGGGGAAAGAGCTGGTGCAGGCAAGAGGTCACAGCATTGGCCAAACCTGGGGAACCTGCCAGGAAGAAGGCTCAGGCAAGGTAGGGGGAAGAACCAGCTCAGCCAGGGACAGGCCAAACCCAAGAGGGTGATCCTGGAGGCACTCAGCAGGGGTAGATCTTGCAGGCAGAGAAGCCTGGGGAGCCCACTCGCAGGAGCCCTGAGATAAGGGTTGTGGCCCTTCACCGGTGTGGAAGCCCTGGAATAGGGGTGGGGCTGAACTGTGGTGAGGTGGGAGGTGAACTGGTGGAGGGCGAGGACAGAACTGATAGGGGCTGGCAGTAGGGGGCCCATTTAGGGAGGGCAGCGGGGCGCATCCGCCCCCAACTGCATAGGCAGAGATGGAGAGGGTATGGGGGCATTGCCTCCCTAAACTGAATACGTCACAGAGGCGACACATGGGGGGGCAGATTTCTGCCTTCCCATTGGCCCTGCTGCCTCCCTGTGCCCCCCCAACCCCCGAAGGGGCTCAGGCCAGCCACATCCCCTACGAGGGCTCGGAGGAATGTTCACGGGGGTGGGGGGTGAGCGGTGACACCAGATGCTCTGTGTGTCCAGGTCAGTTTCCACACCTGGGCTGGGTAAAGGCCGCACCCTCCAGGCTCAGGTGTGTCGTCCTTGGTGCCCGCGAACCACTGGCTGCTGGTGCCCACGGTGTCTGTGCAGGATGGCATGGCCTGGCATGGCCTGGCCCGGCGCACACACGGCCACAAGGAGCAGAGCTGCCCCCATTGTGCCAACTAGAGAGAGAGCACGGCCGGGCCCTATAGCAGCACCCTGTTGGACTCAGCCCCTGCCTGCACCCTGAGCTACCCCCTCCCCGCCAGGGCCGGCTCTGGCTTTTTTGCCGCCCCAAGCGAAAAAGAAAAAAGAAAAAACCTGCAGGGCGGCCGGAGCCAGGGTGCAAACTTTCGGCTAGTGGGACTCCCTGCGCTGAAGACGTGCCCTGGGCGTGGCGTGGGTGCCCTGGGAGCAGAGGGGGGGGAGAGAAAGAAGGGGGGCAGCCAGGGCTTCCTTCAGCCAGGCAGCCAGGGCGCTCGCCACTCAGCCCCTCCCGCCGCGCCGCCTGCCGGGAGGGCTTTTTCCGCTCTGGTCGGCGGGGTGTGGCACGGGACTGTCCCATGGAGTTGGCAGTAAATCAGAACCCCAGCGATTGTCCAGAATGGCTGCAATATGCCCAGGCACGCTGGTGATGAGCATCCTGTAACACATTGTTCTTGTCTGTGGGGCTTGCCTGGTCAGGACCGTGTCCCTCGGCCCAGGGAGGCGCAGTGTTCTCTGCAGAGGGGCTTCACTTGGTCAGGAGAGCAGCTTTCTTCAGTGTTTATCTTGGCATCCAACGTCCAGCACCTGTCTGACATTCTGCTCTGGACTTGGGCAAGTGGCTCCGCCTCCCATTCTAATACTTTTCCTACCTACCTAGGTGCATAGGGGGAGATTTTCAAAGGTACAAATGATGAAAGTCGATTGGGTACATAATTGCCTGTTGTGCCTTTGAATATCTTCCCCTTTTATGCTGCATTCATAACATGACTGGGGAGAGCTCAGCAGCAGTCCCTGAGCTTTGTCATTCTTCGGCAGACGTTGCATGAGAGGTTTCACCCTGAGCCCACTAGGATACGTCAGATGATTGGAAGGCACCGAGCATTGCACCAAAATCTCCCGAGCCAAGGGGCAGAATCAAGAGGAATTTGAGCTATTTCTAAATAATGCCACCCCCTTGTTCTGGGCAGCGCTCTTTTTTCACTAACAGCTCGATCGGGTGCCTTGTAATGGCAGGCAGCTCTGACAAGGCTTGAATGTGTTGCAGCTATGCCATCTTGTATTCCCGTTAGCTCCAATGAGCTAGGCAGGACGGGTCTGAGACAGTGCTTGGATGAGAGACCTCCAAGAGAAACCTAGGCACTGCAGTAAATAGTGTTGGTCTAATAGGGGGCACTCTTCCCTCTAAATCAATGGTCTACCCTAATGTTAGGGGCATTGTGCTATCTATCAGACCTGTTGGTTTTGTGATAGGATGTAAAATTGAGGTTCTGAAAGCTGCGGCTATTAATGATCCCCCAGAAGTTTATGTACGGGCGGGAATCACCCCTGGCCTCCTTGCCAAGTTCCAGGGTAAATTACATCCTGCTTCTGCAAATATGACATGATTGGGCTTCTCTCCCTGCCCTAATGTGTCTGTGTGCTGCTGTAACAGCTGTCGTGTTTCACCCCAGAGATGGCTGCACTTCAGTGGGGACTGAAGTGATCTTTTGCTGAGTTTGCATTCGGAAAGCTCTTTGAATGGAAGGCTCCATAGAAACAAGAGATGATGATTATTACACAGTAACTGTAGAAATGGAGAACATGGCCTCCAATTGCATGCCCTTTTATAATGCAAAGATTTTGCCCTGTGCCGCTGTGGAAAGGCGAAGTCCTTGTGCCGCCTCGCGGTCCCTTGCGGCCGTGTCTTGGCTCTGACAATGGTCGTGCTTAGATGTGTGTTGCCTCGGGCCCTGCCACTGCTAGTGTTTCAACGCTGCCCCCCACTGTCCCAAGCGCTCTTCTTCCTTTCGCCTAACGACTCCAACCGTTATCTAAGTGGAACAGGATATTTGCCAGACCTGGCAAGATTCGATCCATTACCCTCTGAAAGACATCAAGGGCACAAGCTATCCCGTGAGGGAGCTTTTCTTACTGAGACAGCTCCTTATGCCAGTATCAATGGTCAATGATGGCTCTGAGCTGTCATTGGCTATAATCTGCTGACAAGCCGATGCTAAGTCAAATGTGAGTCAGTTTGACAGCAGCTGCCAACTTTTGCAAATATGCTGCACCTGCAGTGTAGGAACTGCCATGTCCAGGGTCGCTTTATAGTCACAACCTCATCTCATTACCATTTGGACTAGCATACACCCACAGACGAATACACGGGGACCAGCCTACATAGTCCACTGGGGTATTGTTCCAACCAACGTTTCTTTCTTCCCCACCACCCTGGGTTATAAAATAGTTGGCGGTTGCTCTCCACCGCACCCATCTGCTGAGGGTGTGTCTACACCGCAAGAGAAGGTGTGATTGTAGCATATGGAAGCCTATCTGTGGTAGCTTTACTCCAGCTAGCATGAGTACCAGCAGGAGCGGAGCTGTGGTGGCACAGGCTAGCAGTCAAAGTTTTGGTCCACCGGGACACCTGTGTATGTATTTGGGTGGCTGGCCCCTGCTGAAACCGGCGTGGCCACATCTATATCACTCTTGTTACCCAGGCTAGCCAGATTTAAGCTACGCCAGATATGACCACCCGGGGTACTACCCACCTTCACTTGCACCTTGAGAGTTGTGCTGGTCACATTAGGGGGACTGGATTTCTTAAATGGAGGACAGGGTAGTGGAAGAAAGACATTCCTCCTCTGAAGACAATAGTTACTTCCAGGAGCCCAGGACATGCTGGAGGTGGCTCTCAAACAGAAGCTGGATTAGGGCAGTGGTTTGCAACCAGGGGTACGTGTAACCCTGGGGGTACTCACAGGTCTTTCAGGGGGTACAGCCACTCATCCAGATCTGGGCCTCGTTTTACACCAGATTACATAAAAAGCACTAGCAAAGTCAGGACAAACTAAAATTTCATACAATGACTTGTTCATTCTGTTCCAGATACTATACACTGAAAAGTAAACACAATCTTTATATTCCAGCGTATTTATTTTATAATTATATGGTGAAAATGAGCCAGTAAGCAGTCTGTCGGTAGTAGTGTGCTGGGACACGTCTGTGTTTTTATAAGCAAGTAGTTTTAAGTGAGGTGTAACTTGGGGGCACGCAAGACAGATCAGACCCCTGGAAGGGGTACAGTCACCTGGGAAGGTTGAGAGCCACTGGATTAGGGTAACCTCCCTGCTTTGCGGATGCCACTCAGTCATCTCAGCCAGGCCAGGCTTGTCCTGAGGGGCTCATAAACCCTGTGAAAGGAGGGATCTTGGGCTCTTGGAATGGACCCGATTGCCTCAAACAGCAGGTGTTTTCCTAAAAAATTGTTCCTGCTTGAGGCCCCTGGGGCTCAACTCCCACCCTTTCCAAGGTCTTCAATCAGCTCCATTTCTAACAAACAAGCTAACCACTGTGTTATCCTCTCACTGTGCTCCACTTTTCACTCACCTCCTGTAGTTCCAGCACACGTCGCTCAGGCATCTCAGGTTGGTAGGGTTGCCAGGCGTCTGGTTTTCGACCAGAACGCCCAGTCAAAGAGGGACCCTGGCAGCTCCGATCAGCATCGCTGATGAGGCCATTAAAAGTCTGGTCGGCAGTGGAGCGGGACTAAGGCAGACTCCTTGCCTCCCCTGGCTCCGCGCAGCTCCCAGAAGCGTCCAGCATGTCCCTGCAGCACCTAGGTGCAGGTGTGATCAGGGAAGCTCTGCGCGCTGCCCCCGCCCTGAGTGCTGGCTCCACAGCTCCCATTGGCTGGGAACCATGGCCAATAGGAGCTGCAGGGGCAATACTTGCAGGCGGAGGCAGTATGCAGAGCTGCCTAGGAGTGCCTCTGCCTAGGAGCTGGACATGCCGGCTGCTTCCAGGTGCCACGCAGAGCCAGGGCAGGCAGGAAGCCTGTCTTAGCCCTGCTGCACTGTCGACCAGGAGCCGCCTTAGGTAAGCACTACCCGGCCAGAGCCCACACCCCAACCCCCTACCCCAGCCCTGAGCCCCCTCCCGGAGCCCACACCCTGAACCTCTTCCCACACCTCAGCCCCCTGAGCCCCGTCCTGCACCTAAACTCCCTTCTGGAGCCTGCACTCCCTACTGCACCCCAACCCCCAGCCCCAGCCCTAAGCCCCCGCCTGCACCCCAAACCCCTCATCCCCAACCCCACCCCAGAGCCCGCACCCCCAGCCAGAGCCCAAACCCTCTCCCATTCCCCAACCCCCTGCCCCAGCCCTGAGCCTGCTCCTACACTCCAAACCCTTTGACCCCAGCCCAGAGCCCCCTTCTGCACCCCAAACCCTTTATCCCTGGTCCTACCCCAGAGCCCACGCCCCCATCCAGAGCCCGCACCCCCTCCCACATGCCAATCCCTTCCTCCAGCCCTGAGCCCCCTCCTGCACTCTGAACCCCTCATTTCTGGCCCTACCCTGGAGCCTGCACCCCCAGCCGGAGCCCTCACCCCCAACCTCCTCCCCAGCCCAGAGAAAGTGAATGATGATGAGGGAGAGCGAGCGACGGAGGGAGGGGAGATGGAGTGAGTGGGGCAGGGCCTTAGATAAGGGGTGGGGCAGGGACAGGGCAAGGGTGTTCAGTTTTGTGGGATTAGAAAGTTGGCAACCCTACAGACTGGGTGGTTCGTCAGGATCTCACATTCACTAGGGCCCAGATCCTCAAAGGTATTTAGGTGCCTAACTCCCACGGAAATCAAGAGGGGTTAGGCGTTGAAATAGCTTTGAGGCGCTGGGCCGAGGCCAGAGTCTCATTTACTACCAGACTAGGTAAAGTGGCCTGAGTGTAAATGAGATTTAGGTCCATGTATGGGGTATATAAACCCCACCTATTGGGAAGGGGTGGGGGGGAACTGGATTGGGCGGTTCCTGTAAATGAAGGACTGCAGGACAATAGAGAGAGAACTGAGGGGAAAGCTGCAGGAGGGAGGTTCCCTCTGAGGGTGAAAGAGCCTCCCGTGGCAGGTCTGGAAGAAGTCCTGCCAGATGGCCAGGATGGATATTGGGCAAAGGATCTAGTATGCAGGGAGGACATGCTGGGGATCTGGGGAGATGGCCCTGAGAGGCAGGGTCCTTGTAAGGGAACAGGGGAGAACGAAGAGCTGAGCCCAGGCGGGACAGAAGAATTTGTGGGTCTTTTGTTTATTTTGGACTTTGGGGTATTCTGGAAAGGTGCAAAACGATACTGTGACCTGGCTGGAACAACAACAGCACCAGCCTCCGACATAACCTCTGCGTCACCTTTACCTCCTCCCACATGCAGACGGAGGCAGCTCCAGTCACCTTGCCCTCCATGTTCCTAACATCCCTCTTTCTGTCCCAACAGCTAAACTGCTTGCACAGGCCGTAATCCGTCTCCTGGCCTGGCTACTGCAATCTCCTTTCTTCATGCCCCATTATATTTCAGCTGAACTTCTCGTGGAACAAGTTATTATGCAATGTGAGTAAGGGTAGCGGAATAGAGCCCCAAATAAGCAGAAATTTAGCACGTATGCACACATCTATGCTGGAAAATGCTGGGGGAGGGAGGGGCATGGCAGCTTAATTAGTTCTTTTCTCTAGAGTTGGTAAAAAAGAAAGTAATTGTTTCTCTGCAGGAAATGTAGGGGAAATATTTTTTCCAAATTTCCCATGAAAATGTGGAATTCTGACAAAAAAAACTGAAACAGAAAAAATGAAATGTTTTCAGGGGTTCTTGCTTTGCGGTGTTTGCTTCCTTCCCTCCGTCCTCCCACTGTAAGGGGGAGAGGAGGAAGGGGACACAGAGGAAAACACCCCAAAACCAAAAAGTATTTCGCTTTTTGCCCATTTGAAATCAAACATCTTTCAACTGAAACAAAATGAAAAGAACATTTTCTATTTTGTTTCATTTTTTTTAAAATGAACATTTAAAAAGAAAGGCAATATACCCCTGAAAATGTTTACTTCCTTCAAAAAGCCATTTTTAATCAAAACAAAACATTTCAGCAAAATGTTTTCACCCACTTTATTTTTCTCCTTTCATAGCGAATCACTTAGCAAACATTGGCTTTGTTAGCACTGACATCCCCCCCCCAGCCCCACTCGGTAAGGCAACTCCCATCTTTTCATGTGCTGTGTATTTTCCACTCCATGCATCTGATGAAGTGGGTTATGGCCCACGAAAGCTTATGCCCAAATAAATTCGTTAGTCTCTAAGGTGCCACAAGGACTCCTCGTTGTTTTTGCAGCTACAGACTAACACATCTACCCCTCTGAAATTTAGCAAACAATTTTCAGAACATCCCTGCAAAGTAAGGTTTTTAAGGCCATTTTACAAATGGTCAAATGCTGGTTAAGGCCCAGATCCTTAAGGGTAGGTTCTTAACTGCCTACCTCCCATTAAAATGTATAGGAATTAGGCTCCTAAATACCTTTTGAAAATCTGTGACTTACAGACAGACACACATACTTAAGTGTCAGAGCCCAGCAGTCTACCTCTCAATGGACCGAAGCCCAAATGTGGGATGCTATATATGACTGGGTCAAAATGAGGGATACAAAGGTTATTCATGCAGGGAACCCAACATTCTTTAAATTACTGTTTCTATAACTTGAATTCCATGATTCTTTATTTCTGATGTATATATACTTTTGAAAAAACAAAGTGCAGAGGATAAGAAATGTATGGGAATGTATTTGACTTTGGGATTAAGCCCCAAAGGGATACATTTGAAAGGTATGCTGTGAATCCATCATTATAAATTTTTGACAACATTGCACCAAGATTTTTGGAAGTGACTGGTTGTGGTGATTTGGGGAGTCTGTCTTGTACAATTTATGAATTCGGTGTGAGATTCTGAACACTCTGTATGTACCTTTACCAAGCGGCAAGCTCCATTTTGAAGGTGATAGCTACTTGCCTTCTCTCTGTGCTTTTGCCTCCCTGTTGGACTTAAGTTCCAAAGGAGGTGGCAAAGGACTAGCAAAGGGGGGTAGTTTATTTAAGGGCTGGACCGTTGATATTTACTCACCCTTGGTGATAGACTGGCTTCCAAGTAGGAGAAGTGGTTTGTCAGGGGAGTGGTAACCTCTCAGTGAAGTCACCTGGTAGGGCTTTGTGGTCACCTGTTAGCACTGATCAGGGAGTCACCTGACACAGGAGACAGGAAGGTTAGAAAGGGCAGATGCTGCTCTTCTTCCATTCACTCTCTGGCCATTTTTCACCAGCTTAAGATGAAGGAAGCTGCTGCCGGAGCCAAATGAGGCAGGGTGACCCTGCCTACCTGAACACAAAAGAGCCAAGGAAAGGGTGAGTTAGAGTGAGGGGAAATATATGTAGGGTTTATTATTCTTGCACGGATCTGTGTATTTCTCATTGGGATTAAGTAGAGCGCAAGAGCTGTGTAGAACTCTGTGCAAAGTGTTTGTGTGTGTTGTGTTACATCTATCTCCTGCCTCCTGAGAAAGCTAAACTGTAAGGGTGAGCCTTTGGTGGGATTCTTGGAGAGGGTGTTTTTAAGTGAGAGGAGGAGTCAGTACTGGGGCTTCTGGGATCAGCATCTGGGATGTGTTGCAACTCTCAGGAGGGAATATTAGATAGAAGGTCTGCACTCCAACAGTATGCCTAGGAACCTGAAGACTGGGGCAGTTCATGGACTCTATTTTGACTCCAGAGGCTGGGATTCCCCCACAGCAATCTGGTGGGATGCCAGCAGGGGGCACCTGACCAGATCTGTGATACTAGTGATTTTGAGTATTTTGATTTTTGGGGTGCCCAGTTTGAGACCTCCAGAAAGGACCGGACTTTTCCGGAAGTGCTGTGCACCCACCCTCTGGTCATCAGGTCCCTTTTAAGGGTCTCATGCTGAGCGTTCGGAATCATTGCCACTTTTGAAAATGTAAGCCATAGCCTTTTCCTCACAGCACAGCCGAGTTCAAGTCCTACTTGAGTCCCTCGTGGAACGAGCTTGGATGGCTTGTTTCGAGCGGACACGGTGTCGCAAGGTAGCAAATTGTGGCTGGGATAGCAGGGGGGTGTTGCCGATCAGGATTTAGATGTGATGACAAAGCTGTGGGAGCTCAAGGCCCGTGTGCATGATACCTGGTTCTAGTCACTTCCATAACGTCACTTGCAAAAGCAATGCACATCACTCCATAATTTTCTCTTAAAGACAGGTTTTGGTTCGTACGTTTAGCTGTGTGTGTTTTATCTATATATTATCTGCTGAGCCTCCCCGATGAACTTGGAAGTTGCTGTATGTTGCCACATAGGGCATGAAAATACAACTCCTAACACACACAAACCCAAGTCTGTCTGGAGTGAATCTTAATGTATCCTGTAGCATTGACTCTATGAACTACATTGCTAGCCAGACGGGCACACCCGCACCCAATAATTTAACTATCAGGGTACATGCACCTGCCTCCGATGTCTGTCACGCCTCGTGGCCTGTGTTTAGTCCTATTGTCACTGATCTCAGTAGCTATCATACAGTTCCTGTGTGGTCAAATTTAACTTGGAAGCCTTCAGCGTTACATTTCATGATCAATTTCTTTTCTGCATAGGTATAGAAAAGTTTATTACAATAGACTGTGTGGACCTGCATAAAATCAGGGCATTCTGAGCAGGGAGAGGTACATGAAAAGAGAATTAAATGACTTTAAAAGGATTTTCATGTGGGTCTCATTTTCTGACATTTAATGTAATTAATATTCTGTACTTTATGGACCAGATTCTTGGCTGGCATAAATCAGCTTAGCCCCGAAGAAGTCAATTTGCTGGGTTGATCTTACACCGGCTGAGAATCTTATCCTGCATATCTATAACACATAACATCCTTAATCCAACTCCTAACTAGTGGGGGTTAAGAAAGAAGCCTCCTCAAAGCAGGTTATCCCATAGCTGTTGATGCAAGATTTCTTGCAACTTCCCCTGATGCAGCTGGGTGCTGGCCACCATCAGAGATTGGATACCTGGGTCTGATACAGTGTGGCAATTCCTATGTCCCTTTCTGATGAATTCAAAGCAGTATGGAAACTTTAATCCCCACCACACCCCCGTGATGGAGGTATTCTACTCCATTTTACTGAACTCACACACAGGGAGGGTGAA
Organism: Mauremys reevesii; assembly: GCF_016161935.1. NCBI lineage: Eukaryota > Metazoa > Chordata > Testudines > Geoemydidae > Mauremys > Mauremys reevesii. Next base: position 5,410,949 of record NC_052643.1, read on the forward strand.
TTGTCCAAGATCACAATGGTGGAGCAGGGGAACAGGACCTTGTTAGTAAGGCCACATTATATAGCCCTCTGGTTAATCACATGAGAATCTGATTTGGTTTCCAGACATGGTCTCTCACCTTCCGGGCTAGGGTGGGATTAGGAACTGTCTGTGGAAGTGTACCGCCTTTTGGAGAGGTGGGATTTCCCATGCAGTGACCTTGGGACCATGCGAGGTGTGAGAGGGAGGTGACCCATCCATCTTTACCTGCCTGAGAAAGGTCGATGTGATTGAGGAAGAGGAGGAGAAAGAGGTGGACAGTTTCCTATGGAAAATTGACTGGTCCTCTACTGAGAATAAGTATGATGTAGATACCCTATTTGACTTCCCTTCTAAACAGTCAAGGTATTGAGCACTACAGAGTGTCTAGATCTTGGAGTATAATATAAGGAGTTAGGGGACCTGGTTTTCATTGCTTTGCCCAACTCCCCATGGGACCTTGGATAAAACACTTAACTTCTCAGGCTCAGTTTCCTTCTCGTTAAAATGGGGATAATTAATACTAACCTCAGAGTGGAGACAGTGACACCCGAATAAATAACGTTTGTGCGTGTGTTTTGAAATCATGGGAAAGAAGGTGCAGATTGGGATGGATGAGTGGCCCCACACCTGTCTAGAGCCCTCACAAGCCACTGCAGCCAACGGAGGGAGAACTGGGGGGAGGGGATCCTCATGGCTTACTGAGGGAAAATTCCCCCAGAGTGGACACTACGTAGCATGGCCAGAGTGACCCCACACAACCCCCACCTCCCTCAGAATCCGCAGCACAGGGGAAATGCTGGGGGGCGGCCATATGGGGGCAGGAGCGGAAGGTCCCGCCCCCAAAATGCCACCCCCGACAGAGGCGACGAAATGCCACCCCCGAAATACCACCGAAGACCTGGGTGGCCGAAGATCCGGCTGCCACCCCCAAAATGTTAGCGCTCTAGGCGACTGCCTAGGTCGCCTAATGGGTTGCGCTGGCCCTGTGTGGGGGGCAGAAGGAGCGTCCCTGCAGAGTTATGATGGGGATCACGGGTGGTTCTAATATGCACTGTTGGCTGCCCACATGCACCCCAGGCAGGACTGTCATAACTTAGAGCAGCCACTGGGGTCCCCTAAAATTGCCTTGGGGGCCACACTAGTCCCCAGCTGGCCCAGACTCCCCAGGATACAACACTGGCCGAAAGCCACCATGTCCCCCTCCCTCTTGCGCTGAGACTGTGTGCACTCTATTTCCAAGCGCCACTCCACCGAATCTTGACCGTTAACTCATTGCAGGATCAGGGCCTTCCTCATCTGTGGAAAGAGAGCTCCTTTTTTTTTTTCCTTTTGCCTCTTGTTCCCACCCAACGCAACCTCAAAATGGTTCACGTAAAAAAGCAGGAACAGGGAAGGCTTCCTACGCATCTCCCATAGGGGGCGAGTTATATGGGCCCGTGGTGCCCGTGCTCCACCTATATTTAGGAACGTGGGCCTGGCTCCACCAATGTTTGGGCTTACCACGCTTTGGGGGCCCCGCACTTCGGGGGAACACAGATCCAAGGCGGCCTGGCCCTAGGCCGCCCCGCTCCACTTCACCTTGGCAGCTCCTGGCATTGATTGGGGGAGAGGGTGAAAGCCGAAAAGAGGCGGGGCGGGGGCTTGGAGGAAGGGCTGGAATGGGGGCAGGGAGGGGGAGTAGCAGGGGTGGGCTGGGGCCAGGTTGCTCGCTGCTGCTGGAGCCAGGCCCTCCGCTAAGCCCCCCTGAATCACAGGGCCTCCCAAAGCGTGGGGCCTGGGGCCAGGACGGCTCTGCTTGGGCCCGTTCTGGGCACCACCAAAAATGATACAAACGTGGCACCCATGGTATCCCCAGCCCACTTCTGATTGTCGTTCATATACATCCAGGCTAATTATTATTAATAGCAGATATGGGTTTATTTCAACAAAAAGCAAAATAAGGAACTGAAGGAGGGGGAGGAAGAGAAGGGAGGGGAAAAAGGAAAAAAAAGAAGAAACCCACAAGAAATTGTTCACATTTCCCGAGACGTCGACCAAGCTTTTATGAATATAACTGGATTTGTAACAAGCATTGCAGCTGCATATAAGGCATTCAGACATGGAGACAATTTTACTAGATAATAGACTATCACGCAGGATACAATTTAAATTAAAAAATGCAATTTTCACCTTGAAATGAACAAATGATTACAATTTCTATACAAATTAAGGCATTCAGGCTCTCTTTCAGTAGTGGCATCAGTCCATGAAATATGACATAATTACCATGAAATACATTTTCAAATATTTTGATTTTTGTCCGCCGCTTTTAAAAAACATAGCCCCGGCTTCTGTGTGTGTATGTGTGTGTGAGCGCTGCTCGCATTATCCCACCTTCTGGGGGAAAACACATTAAACAGAAAAGAAAAACTACCCAAAGATTAAGCTTCCCCCCCCTTCTCGTTCTCCCTCCCCTCGAGTTGCGAGATAAAATTGAAAAAAAAAGAAATCTTACAGAAAGAAAGAAAGAGAACGCAAGCGAAGGCCTCCAAAGCCTCCAGATTTATCTAAATTACTACGCTTATCTGCAAAAATCACATCTGCTGGTTATCTACTAACTTTGCAGATTCCCCCCTCCCCTTTCCTCCCTTAAAATGATTTTTTTTTTATTCCCCTCTTTTATTTTTTAATTATTTTTCCATGATGTCCTCTTTTTGCGGCTGGAGATACAAGGCGAATCAGAGAAATTATGACACAGGCTCGCACACGAGAAAAAAGAAGAAAAGTGAAACTTTGCAGAAGTAGGTGGAGGAGTGGGGAGAGGAGAGTAGGGGAACGTGGCGGGCGGGAGGGATGTAAAAGAAGCACTTGCTGCCTCCCTGCAGCGTGAAAGTGATAAGTTTGGTGATCCCAAGAGAGGGGCAGCTTGCAGCCAGCTGATCTGCTCCCCGGCCTGTCTGCATCCTGCCTAAGCCTGGTCTATGTATTCTGAGCACTCTCAGCTATGGATAATGCTCTTTACTGGAGGAAACGTTGTTTAATGGTTAGACAAGGGTCTGGAATCCTCAGCTTCCCAGCACGGCCCGAGTATAAATTAGGCAAGTTACTTCAGCTCGAATTTTCAACTTGGATGGCTAAAGTTAGCCACCTGAATCTGTATTTAGACCTCAAAGTGGTCTGATGTTCAGCAGTCCCAAAAACCCAGAGCTCCCAGCAATCTCCTCATCTAGTCTGAAAACTATTTCCAGTAGGTGCCTGTGGATTTAGGGGCCTAACTTTAGATGCACAATCTTGAAACTAGTGTTCGGAACTTCTTTATGAGCTCAATCCTGCGTGGTGCTGAGCACCCTGGCCCCAATGCAGCAATGTACTTAAACTTATGCTTAAATTTAAGCACACGTGTAAACCCAGGGATTTCAGTGCTTTGCTAGCTCAGGGTTAGAGCACTCAGCAGAATCAAGTCTTATCTCTGCTTCTCAGTTAGTCCTTTTTATAGATGGCTTGTAACAATCCTTCATCCATATCGCAGGTGTTTGGCCGAGGTCTAATTGTTGCCTGTGAAGTATCTGGAGATTTTACAGTAAATATGTACGGTGTGTCATTTTAGTTTCAAAGTGAAAATCACACTGCAAAACTCACCCTTACCTCCAACTTTCCAGTGCTGTTGTTGAATAATAATCATTGTCTCTCATAGGTTATGTTCACAATACGTTATACACCAAAATACCAACTCTGGCAGGTCAGAGTTAAGGTTGTGATTTTTCGGTTGTTTGGTGTGTGCACTGAGGTTGACAGTCTTGCCGAACTGAAATGGAGTGTGTTGGCGAAGGTTCTCGTGTGCTGAAACGGTGGCGCCATGGGGTGGTGGAATAATGCCGGTCTTAGCGCTGCAGTGCACCGAGCGGCTTTGATTCTTTTGAAGTGAATTGTGGGAGAACGTGTCTCTCCTTCTGGACACACAAAGCTGAATTGTGGGAAGGCGTTGGAGGACTATCTGCTCTCAAGCAGCTTAGCCGGCATCCTCACTGCAGAGTGGGCAGGTTACAGGCCTCAGTGTAAACAGCCCAGGAGGGATCAGCAAGCCTGGGTGTAAAGTATCACTTAACTCGTTTTGTGTGTGAACAGGCGTTAACTCTGCCAGGAAGACGAGTTGTACTAGAGAGTGAGCTGGGATCCAAGGGGCTCAGAGGGGGTTTAAAGACACCTGTTCACATACACACACTCCTAGGTCCCGTCTTTACTGCAGAGTTAATCATTGCTCTTACTCGGGCGTTGCCCCAGGACTAACCTGTGCACTCAGACCCGAGTGCCAATCACCCAAATTAATTCTGTGCTGAGCTTAGTTATAGCCCCACTCAGGAGCCTCTCTGTCAGTCCTGTCTCTATCCTTGTTGTGACTCAGGGATAGTTATTTTTGTTATCGTACGTTTGTTGCCTTGTTGAGTCCTCCGAATCAACGCATGCATTTTAAAATCTATATATAGTGGTATCCAGGGTGTCCCACTTTTCCATCCCACTCCTTCCACCAGAGTAGCATCAGGGTCATCCAAAGGAGAGACCACGTTGTCAATCCCCACACACACACACACACAAACACACACACACACAAACTTTAATGCAGGCAAAGCCCTCATACAGCAGCGCCTGCCTCCCCTACAGCTGGGGAGCAGCACCTCCACCGAACAAAAGAACTTCGTTTCAATTCCTATTTCTCCATCCTCTCTCCAAACACATCTACCCGCCACGTTAGCCAGCGGGAGAGGGAAAGCCTATTCGAATGTTTCATAGTTGAAAAGAGAAATTTGGTCCAGCTCAGTGTACGTTTTCAAGGGGTTTTCCCCAAAGCAGGTGAGGCAGAAGCGTTGGGTGGTTCGGTTTTTTGTTTTGTTTTTTTTCTAAGAAAGCCCCAAGCCTGGGACAGCCATTCAGTGTCATTCAGTGTGTGGGAAGGTGGACTAAAGAGCTTCTGTGCTAAATTTAGACACCGATTCCCATCAGTAAAGTACTTGCACCAAAATTTTGCAAGTGGGCACCAGACCCTCTTCATTTAGACCCTCCCCCCCAATTCATGCTAGTGCTGCTAACTGTGGGTACATCGAACCACATATCAACTTCTTCCTTGGGGTGGAAGGGTTCCAAAGAAAGAAGGAAGGGGGCTGGGATATCAAACACATTCGGCCATAATGGGCTTTAAAATGGCCCCACAACAGTCACATTCAAGGCTGTGAAATCAAGCAAGGATTCCGTGGGGCAGACCCTGCTATGTGTAAGATCCAGAACAAGGCAATCAATAGGAAAGGAGTCCTGCCCCGCCTGCCTGCAGAGGCCCATCGTTAGGGCCCTACCAAAGTCACGGCCATGAAAAACACATCACGGACCGTGAAAGCTGGTTTTTTGTGGGCTTTTTACCCTATCCTGCCCAGCTCCGCAGCAGCAGCACAGCTGGGCTCCCGCCACCTGTGAGAGGCAGACAGCATCCCTTCCTGCTGCTCAAGACACTGCGCAAAGGAACCCCATATAGGGTCTCACAAACAGTCTAAAACCAGCATGGGGACTGGACTGGATGACCTCTCGAGGTCCCTTCTAGTCCTAGAATCTATGAATCTATGGGGCCCCATAGCAGAGAAACACACATTTTAGTCATTTACTAGAAAATGCATTAAAAGTATCTTGCCAAAATTGGAAATACCTTGTAAATGTCAAATTTGCAACTACTCGATTTGGGACAGCTGGAATGGACCTGATTCGCAAGGCGGTGAGCGTTCTATCCAGCGTGGCTTCCCTGCTCACTCCGGTTACCCCCACCCTGAGTATATGGATCCTCTCAAGACTAGTCTCAGGTTGTGCTGATGCTAAGTGGGTGTGGCATGCAAATTTAGCTCCCTCCATCCTGGCTGACACCAGGTCTGCGCCTAGCTTCATTTACACCTTGCTGCCAGTGAATGCTTCTTACAAGTTACACACGCTCAGGCACGGCGCTGTATTTCAGTCAGAGTTCAGACGCAGGGAACTAACTCTGGCCCCAGGAGTCCCATGAAACTGCAAAGAGAGTGAGCTAGACCTAGGGTTGCCAACTTTGGCTGGACATATTCCTGGAGGTTTCATCATCACATGACATAATCTTTCATTCTTGGAGACTCTAGGACAATCCTGGAGGGTTGGCAACCCTCACTAGACCGTATCTTGGACGTGACAAGCTGAGATTCAAGGTGTGCCCAAGGGCATAAGGGCAAAGCACATAGGATGGAGCAACATTAGTCCCTAGCAATGGGGGGCGGGGCAGGGGGGGCTTGTCAGCAATTAAACTGAACCACGGTGTGGGTCTATCCTAGTAGCTCTCACAAGCTAAGCAGGGTTAGGCTGGATCATTTTGGGGAATGGGAGACCTCCAAGAATAACTGTGGTGCAGAAGGAAGAAATGATGGTGATTCAGCACAGCAGGAGGACTGGCTTCTGAGTCAGTGAGGAAACAATGCCCTTCTGTGCTGCTAAGAGGCACTGCCTTTCAGATGAATCGTAGGACTGGAAGGGACCTCGCGAGGTCATCTAGTCCAGTCCCCTGCACTCCTGGCAGGACTAAGTATTATCTAGACCATCCCTGACAGGTGTTTGTCCAATCTACTCTTACAAAATCCCCAATGATGGAGATTCCACAACCTCCCTAGACAATTTAATCCAGTGCTTAACCACCCTGACAGTTAGGAAATTTTTCCTACTGTCCAATCTAAACCGCCCTTGCTGCAATTTAAACCCATTGCTTCTTGTCCTATCCTCAGAGGCTAAGACGACAATTTTTCTCCTTCATCTTTGTAACAACCTTTTACATACTTGAAACCTGTTATCATGTCCTCTCTCAGTCTTCTCTTCTCCAGACTAAACAAACCCAATTTTTTCAATCTTCCCTCATAGGTCATGTTTTCTAGCCCTTTAATCATTTTTGTTGCTCTTCTCTGGACTTTCTCCAATTTGTCCACATCTTTCCTGAAACGTGGCGCCCAGAACTGGACACAATACTCCAGTTGAGGCCTAATCAGTGTGGAGTAGAGTGGAAGAATTACTTCTCGTGTCTTGCTTAAAATATTCCTGCTAATACATCCTAGAATGGTGTTTGCTTTTTTTGCAACAGCGTTACACTGTTGACTCATATGAGTAAAAACTGAGACTCTGACCAATGGTCGTTCAAGATTTAATGGCAGTTTCTGATGGATGCAGTAGTATTATTCACTTCCTGGTCTAACCTACTGAGTGTCGGGTGAGGCGGGTAGGAGAGGGTGTTCTTATTCCACTTCAAAGGTGGCTTCATTTCAGCAATAGATTAAGCGTTCCCTATGTCTTTTATCTATCTCGGGGTTCTGTGAAGCTCAGTTAGTTAAACTTCATAAAGTGCTTTGCGATTCTTAGAGGAAATCTTCCGTAGAGGAGCACAACATGATCATTGTGTGTGTTGGGGACTAATGTGAGTTTCTTGGTGGAGAATTCTCAATTTTGACTTCCCTGCCAGACAGTTACTAGAGCAAAAAATACGAGAAGGGGTCAAAGGTGGTGGTGGTTGTTTTTTTCCTCCCTGCAAAACATTTCTCATTTTCCTCCAACATTTTCTTTGACGTTTTTCAGGTGTTTGTCAAAAAAACCCAAAGCCACAATATTTAGGTTTAATACCGCAAATGTTTGCTTTTCAACAGATGAAAATGTAAAACAAAAAAAGGTTTCTTTTTTTGATTAAACCCCTCAAAATGTGGATGAAAATCGATTTTTTCCCCCAAAAAAAATCATTTTATTGAGAAATAATTTTTGATCAGGAAAAAGAAGTTTCTAAAAAACAAGTTTGACCAGCTTTCAAGGATGTGAATGTCTGTAGGGCTCATAGGAGTGCAGTCAGTTATGGTGCCACCAATTGCACTGGAGGTAGCATTTGGATCAGGTCTTCCGGAGGGGGCAAAGGTTTGAGCAGATTTTCTGCTGCTTTAGACTGTTTCCTCTCTTGCTGGAGCATGAGTTCAAGCGGAGGTCACAAACTGAAGTAAATTTGTGTGGCTTCAGCTCCATCTCTCCTCTTGCCCCCCCACCACCACCACCACCATACCAGACAGAATTGAATTGAATTGGGAATCTCCAATTTATTCAGACTTGGGTCTGGGTCTCATTTCACTCCTCAGAATTAGTTTATCAGGAGCTAGTACACCTCAGCTGCACCTGACTTCATCAGCCCCTTCCACTGTCATCTGGAATACCTGCTGCCAAAACATGAAGGGGCAGGCTTTTGAGCTCAAAGTGCACAGGTGTAAATCAGGAGTAATTCAACTGATTCCAATGGAGACACCATGGATTTCTACAGGCGTAACAGATGACAATCTGACCCAACTGGCGTCATGTGCCAGCAATGTCCCTCTGCCATGCACATTGGCCAAACCGGACAGTCTCTACGTAAAAGAATAAATGGACACAGACGTCAAGAACTATAACATTCAAAAACCAGTCGGTGAACACTTCAATCTCCCTGGTCACTCGATTATGGACCTAAAAGTTGCAATATTACAACAAAAAAACTTCAAAAACAGACTCCAAGGGGAGACTGCTGAATTGGAATTAATTTGCAAAATGGACACCATTAAATTTGGCTTGAATAAAGACTGTGAGTGGATGGGTCATTACATAAAGTAAAACTATTTCCCCATGTTTATTTCCCCCCCACACACACATATACTGTTCCTCACAACTTGTCAACTGCTGCAAATGGACCATTTTCATTACCACTACAAAAAGTTTTTTTCTCTCCTGCTGGTAATAGCCCACCTTAACTGATCGCTCTCGTTAGAGTGTGTATGGTAACACTCATTGTTTCATGTTCTCTGTGTATATATATCTTCCTACTGTATTTTCCACTGCATGCATCCCATGAAGTGGGCTGTAGCCCACGAAAGCTTATGCTCAAATAAATTTGTTAGTCTCTAAGGTGCCACAAGTGCTCCTGTTCTTTTTGCGGATACAGACTAACACGGCTGCTGCTCTGAAACCATTCAACCTCAGCTATTCGTGTGCAATCCCATTGCCTGCAGTGGGGTTGCATGGATGTAAATAAGGGAAGACTTGTAAAAACTCACCACTTTATCCAGTTTCAGAACCTCCATTTGGCTATTGGAGGGGTGCAATTTATATTTTAGCCGGACCTATTCCCGCCACCCAGTACTTAGTATGTTGGACAGTTCCGATCCAAATTCTGTTGCACCCCCTACAGCTGACCCATTTCTGTGACTGTAACTGATTAACATCAGCCAGGAATAAATGGGGGAAGTTGAGCAAAACTATTCCATGCAAAAGGTAATAAACATATGGCATAAGTTACCCGAGAAGGCAATTGAAGCAAAGAGCATAAATGAGTTCAAGAGACATGATTTTTCTCTTAAAGAAGGAGAGGATTGAAGGAGTCTAGAGGAAAAAAATACAAAGCAGGAAGGTGGGGATTAAGATCAGCTATTCAGGGCTAGCTGAACTCTTCCTGTTCTTATCAGAGAGTGGAATTATGAAATTAGTTATAGGAAAATCTCCAGCAGAAACCTGTTTAGCACACAAAGCAAATAGTTCCTCGTGATGGCTCTATTCCCTGAATGAGCAAGTATTCCTGTATGAGAGTTCAACCCTTTTATGGAATGTGGGTTGGCTCAGTGCTCAGATTTGTTCCTTTATCAGCTTTGCACAGTCCTGCATTTTACCTGCCTTATGCATTGGAAGTTTCTTCTTTTAGCTAAAGCTGCAAACGAATGGGTCGCCGGAGTGTCGAGTTCTTGGCAAATCAAAAGCTACAAATCTCCTGAGCCTGTAATAAGAAGCATAAGAATAGTTTACATATGTATTTTCACTTGCCTTTCAACCTAAAGGAGGCCAAAATACTTTGCTAACTACATACAGAAAGAAATGCAGCCACTGCTGGGGAGGCTGGTACCAGCCAGCTGCCACATTTCACATCTACGGGAATTCTGTGAAGGCAGCAATGCACCAAACTCCCCTTTCTTGGTCTGACGGGGTAGGAGTCTCATGTCCGCCTTCCTGAAAATTGCAGGACCATCCCAATGTTTGAGTATCTGACCTGCATAGCAAGCTCTGCTTTCATAGACAGCTGCACCTACCCCACAAAGTTGGGATACAGATTTTTGAAAACAGCCCTAAAGGTTCAGTGTACTTGGCTCTGAGAGTCTGGTTCTGGCTCCTTTTCACAAGATAGAAATGAAACTCTGCTGGAAAGTTTATGCCTGTCACAAATACTGTGGACAGGCCCGATCCTGGGAATACTCACCCCTCGCACGAAGGTCACTGTTCAGCACCGCTCAGGATTTACAGTAAAGCTGATTTTAAAAAATGTCAGCGTAACAGTTTTCCATTGGAAAATGCAGTTTCATCAAAATTGCAATATTTTGAGGGAACATGTCAGTTTCAACAAAAAAATTTTCATTGGAAAAATGTCTAAACAAATTGTTTTATCTTTGTTTCATTTTGCTACAGTAAAAGTTGTTTCAACTTTATCATTTCAATTCCCAACTGTTACATTAAAATATTATGTTATATTACATTATATTTTAGATGTTAAATATGATCTATTATAACATTTCAAATTTGTGAGAACAAAACATTTGAACGGTTCTGAATATAAATTTTTCAGAATTTCTATTCCACAAGAAATTTCAGAATTTTGACTTGTTCCGATTCAGAAGGAAAATTTTGAAATGGGATTTCCCACTGAACAGGAAAATTCTGGTTTCTGACCAGCTCTAATTTACTGTCTGAAGTATCCATTTTGCTACCACCTACCATAACCATGTGCACTGGGCACCTCCTTGCATCCATTGCTATCCCATGTAGCATGATCTGTCACAGGAATTTCACATGCAATGAAGGAGCCTCATTGGAACACTGGGACAGCCCAAGGACAAGAATGGAAAACTAGCAACCAAGTTGAGAACAGTCTACGGGTCACAGGGTGGTCTCCAGTGTACAATGTGATACTTGTAACATTTATTGGATGGATGGATGGAGGCAAGGAAGTTGTTGCAACATTGAGAAAAAAAATGGTTGCCCCTCAACATATGATTTACAATAAAGGAAAATGGACCAAACTGCATCTGTAATCTTGATGTCCACAGTGGTTGCAGCAGCAGCTAATGTGGCTTTTGTAGTGGGACCTACACAAGGAGCTACACAGATGGAAGAAGAGAATAGAGAGGCCTTCCCTTCTCAGGAGCTCTCAGTCTGGTACCTAAATTTCACTAGCACCAAATTCACATGATGCCTTTTTTCTTTTTAAAGAAATGGACAGGGAGATTTAAATGCCCCCCCCCCTCCCCAAACTCACACACACACAAATGACAGCTCTGCAATTGTCATCCAATTGTTTGCTCAACTGTTTGGAGAGTTTTAAATGCTGCGGTTCCCCAGGAATACATAGGAGGAGGCTTATAGAGAGCTCAGGGGCCAGTAATCCTAGTACTGTGGAAATGGGACCAGAACACCCGGTTTGAGGATAGCACTCTAATGATACATCAGAAGCACCCAAAATAGTGCACAGCAACCCTTACACTTCAGAACTGTAAACCGTCCCAGGCTTGTAAATGCATCGGCTTAGCAGGAGAGGAAATAGGGCTGCAGCACCCAAACAGTTTTAAAGCTTAAAGTTCTTTCTTATAAGTACCCTGGCCCTGCTCCTGTTTAATTCAACAGCAAAATTTTCCCTTGTCTCTGAGAGTAGAATTGAGCCTTTCACGGGAGGTCCAGGGTCATTATAAGGGACACTGGGTTGGGAGTCTGCAGAAAAGAGACAGGCATATGAGAACTTCTTAGAACTTCTGAGCCTTCTTGGGTCATTTCTTCTTTACTCTAGCTGCAGAAGATAAGGGACTGAGCAGATTAAAGGATTTATTCCACCACCACTCCCAGTTGATACAGGGCTGAGCTTGGTCGGTTCTTGGATAGGAATCCTCTACAGATGCCCAGGTGCTACTGCAAACGGTAGCGATCATTCAGGAGGCAATGCTCTTCCCTCTCTCCGTACCAAATCTATGTCTTTTGGGGGCCCTACATACTGTCTTCCAGATGCAACGACAACCCAAGATCCTAAGCACTTGGGCTCACTACAACTCCCGTGGCACTTTTTCTTAAGAGCTTGTTAGCTCCAATGTCCACTTATTTAGGTGCCTAAATGGGAGCTGAACTGTTTTGTAAATCTGCCCTTGATTGTAGGCGCTGAGGACTTCTGAAAATCTGGGCCTAACGAATCCTGCCATACATTCCCCAGGCAGTTTCATTTGGCCGTGGGATTCCTCTTACCTGCTCATCCTGCACTGTTGAATAGTGTTGCTCTTCATTCGACCCCTGAAGCGGCTGTATTACTGTGGAGGCTGAGGAGTTTTTGAAGCTCTCTGGGACCCCCCAGGGTGAAAGGTTGCTTTATACATCTAAGGTAGTATTATTGTTTTATAGCCCATTGATTGGTTGACTTTTACCAGGGTCCACGTAATATACTTCTCAAAGTCGGTGCACGTTATTTCTAAAGGGGGTGTCATGACCCATTTCTGAAGTGAGGTCTTCCCTTTGCTAGTCAGAGAGGGGATGCCCTTAGCTTTTTATGTCAGAGCCATGGACCAAATCCTAGTTGGCATAAATCAGTGTAGCTCCAACCGAAGCCAATGGAACCACTCCAATGTGCACCAGGTGAGGGTCTGCCCTGTATGTCTGGCTTGGGAAAGGACACAAAATGTGTTCTTTCAATATACCTTTAAAATGGGCTCTAGTGACCTCTTCCATCTGGAACTTACAAGAGTCATTCCCTCTTTTGGTTTTCATAGATTGATGGATTTTAAAGGTCAAAAGAACCCACTAAGATCATCTGGTTTGACCTCTTGCTTTCCAGAGGCCGTAGAAGATCACCCAGTAATTCCTGTATCAAGCTGTGATAGTTTGTCCACCCCACACAAGCCCTGAGAGAGTTAATGTGTGCTAGAAGGAGGCAGGTAACCTGATATGCTGCACCTGCAGGGGAACTAGGGATTGATAAGGCCTAATGTCCGAGGAAGCCAAGCTGGAGAGGAGTATAAAGCCAGGAAGTGAGCACAGGAGGAGGCGGCTGGGAAGGGGCCTGCAGTCACTCTCTACAGGGGAAGAGAGTTGATCAGGGACCAGGAGGAAGTCCAGGGGGAGAGTAAGTCCTGGAATCCTGTCCTGGTCTAGGAAGTCAATCAAGAGTTCGAGATGGGTGAAGTAGCCATGGGAAGCAGAGGAAGCTCCAGTAGTAAACCAGGAGGTAGAGGGTAGAGTTGGAAGGAGCCCAGGGAAACAGCAACTGAGACTGAGCAGAGTGGATTGCTAGCCATTGGGAGCCTGGGCTGGAACATGGAGTAGTGGGTGGGCCTGGGTTCCCCTACCAGCCACTGGGAAGCGGCGCAGGATCTAGAAATGGAATGGAGATGTCGTCCAGACAGCTCGTCCGGTGGGGCTTTGATACCCCAGAAGTGGAAGACTATAGAGTGACCTGGAGAGAGGGTGGAGTCACAAAGAGGGATCACCCCTGAGTCTTGGGGAGAGCGGTGGAGCCACACTATGAGCAACCACACAAGGCGAGAGCTAATTCCCAGACCTAGCCACAATGGGGCTCACTTGCAGCGAGTGGAACCCCTTCACACAAGCCCATAACTTGCGTCTGAGCTGTCCTGTGCCTACATTGGAAGGGGTTCCAGAAGGGACTATTATAATCCTCTGGTCTGACCTCATCCTTGACTCAGCCACAGAATTTAACCCTGTGCTTCTCGCATCCATACCAACAGTTGGTGGTCGAACCAAAGTGTATCCCATTCCTCTTAGTGAAAACGCACAATGGCCCATCTCTAGTTTGATCCCTCATAAAAGAGTGTAACAAAGTAAAGACCGAACTCAAAGCAAACCGAGTGTCTGAGTCTAGCTCTACTTAGGTTTAAAAAGCCACACGGCCCCTTTAAAGCTGGCCCCAGCTGGGGTTGCTACAGTATTAGAGAAGACACAAAATTAAGTTACGTGAGGCTCCTGCAGCTGAACCAGATGCGACTGAAACCAGCTCTTTATGTATTCATGAGCTGTGTGGAAGAGAAATAAAAGGATTCATTACCACGCAAACTGTTACTAATGACATGTACCTGGCGCCGAGCACCTCTGGAAATCTAATGCGACACACTAGAAGAGAAAATGTATTCGCTTATTCAGAGGCCAGAGCTGAATGGAAAATTTCCCCTCCCCGGCCCTTCCTCATTCGGCAGTCACTAAAAGCAACATTTACAATTCTTCTGCCATTATGTCCTACCAGGGCCTCTGCGCTTTCTGTCATGACCTTGATATTAGCTGAAAATTGGAAATTCATTGGCATAGCAGAGGTGGGGAGGGGTGCGAACCTACTTGCTTTGCCTCCTGGTTCGCCGTGCACTGGAGGAAGGAAAGGAAGAGAAAAAGAAGGAAAGAAACTCCTACTCTTTCTAATGCAGCAGCAGCAGAAGGGTTCGAAGAGGTCTGCAACTTGAAACTAACCTGGCAGTTCTAACGGCAGGGGTCGGAATCCATTGGTGACTAAGCAAAATTCTTCTGCCATTCGAGTCGGCACTAGCCGGATGCCAGAAGAATGTTGGTAGTCGTCACCTGGCCAATCCAGTTCTGCAAGAGACCCGCTCCTGAGCCTTTGGCAAGGTGGCGTTTTTGTTTTAAATCCCCTCATCTTCCTCAGGTCTGAGAAGCTTCCAGTCAGGAATCTGGGCTCATCAAACATAAGTTGCCTCTGAAAAAATGGGACACAAAGAAATATGCGGTTTGTTTTAGCGCTGGAGAAAGGGTAAAGCGCAGATAATGTCAGGGTAAGCTTCCCTCACATGGCAGTGCCCTGCCAATGCGCCTCCCACAGAGAGTCACATTTAGTGTGAGACGATAAAGCCGTTTCCATGTCCTTGGTCTCTGGACTGAGACTATCAATAACAGGGCCAGATCTGGTGGTGTGGGGTGGACACCGTTCCTCCAAGAAGTGAACTGAGAACCAGCATCTTATTTCACGCAGGCAGCCGTCCAATTGTAATGATGGGGTGACCTAAAGCCAAGACCCCCCAAACTCTATGTTCCTTCCTATGAGTCTTCCAGTCCCATCTAATATCTACATTGGGAAGTGGACAAGTCACAGGGAGGAGCTGATGGTGGAATTATGACTTGCTACCACAAGGAGACCCAAGTGTCCAGTATGGAGGGTCAGGAGGAGTGGAGACTTCTGTTGCCCAGATCAGTGAGGCTCTGCTTGGTTTCCAGACAGAGGGTCATCCAAAGCTGACTATAGTTTGAAGGGGTGAATAAGAAGCATGGGTGGGAGGGAAGAGGAAACTCCAGGCCAGGTCATCAACTGGTATAATTCAGGATAGTTCTATTGATACTGGAGTGATGCTGATCTACACCAGCTGAAGATCTGGCCCTCCATTCTCAACTCGTTCACGTTTTAATAAAGATGGCATGTGGTTTTCCAGCTACTCTGATATGTGGTAGGGTTCTGACTGATGGATGGGGGGTATGTGGGCTTCAGGGAAGCCAGAGATCATGTTATCCTGGATGAAAGGATAACACAGCAAAGGTCAGGTCTGGGAGATGTTGTGGAAGAAGTGGTAGGATTTGGACATGACCTTGGATGTGAGGTACAAAGGGAACGGAGGAGCCGAAAATGATTCCTGGGTTATGGACCTGAGTGATGGAGAAGATGGGGGGGGAGAGTTGGAGACAGAGAAAGGGGAAATGGACAGGGCTTGGTAGTGGAACTGATCAAAACATTTTCATAAACTTGTTTTTTAAAGAAAAATGACTTTCTGATCAAAGTCCATTTTTAGTTGAAATTTTCCAGTTTTCCATGGGGTGGGAGGAAAAACAAAAGAATTACAAAAAAAGTCTGGTTTTCAGTGTTTAAAAGCAAAAGAACACCTACATACCTTCTGGTTAAAATTTTCATTTTCTGGATCAGTGTTTATTGTTTAGACCTCTACTTTACTGAACCCAGATATTTTTTTAAAATGGGAACAAAAGATTGGGTTTTGGTTTCAATTTTTCATTGGGGGGGGGAAATTACATTTTTTTCAGAGGAAAGTTTAAAAAAAAAACAGAACCATGAAAAAATAATTAGCATTTTCAAGTGTTCCACATGGGAGAGGTGAAGAGGAGCTCAATTTTGACTGGGTTAAGTTTAAACTGATAGCAAACCATCTCAGAATACCAGGTCAGAGAGACCGACTAAGAGATGGGATTGGATCAAGGGCGAGAGGAAGTTAATGCTGTTGAAACCAGGGAGTGATGTTTACATCGGAGTTGTGTGCTTGCCAGATCTCTATTTCTGATGCCATGGTCTTAGAGTAAGCTGGTGCAACTCCAGTTAAGCCAATGGAAATGTAAACAGGAACATCAGGGCAGAATTTGGTCCTGGTTGATGGATGGACTGTATGGTGTTTTGATTGACATGGCACCAGAAATGGATTATTCCTTTTACATAGTGATCAGCAGAGGGAATTTCCATTGTTCACTGAAGCCAGCATTAGGAGTCTTCTTGTGAACACATAACACTTGTATGCAGAACGGTAGGCAGCAGGTTTCTATTGGGCTTTTTGCTCAGTGTAGTCTATTGGGCCTGATTCCGATCTCACGAAAACTGGTGTAAATCAGGAGTTAATGGAATGACACTGGTGAGAGCGGACTCCAGCCCTTTTGCTGTTATCTGACCTTAGATGTGCTCTTCTCCAGTAAGAAGGGATTGGATTATGTCGTCCACTGGTTTAGCGGTGGTTTCATTGGTAATCCGAAAGCGTCCAGTGTCTTTTTTTTTTAATGCTGTGGGAAATGTTTTCTACTGACATTTTTATAGCTATTTTAAAGCTGCCTGAGGCATTCATGTATAATTTAACATGTGGCTTAGTCCTGAGTCTGTAAAGTCATATGTGAATTTGTGGTGGTTATTCGGGGAAAGGTTCTGTTTTATATTTCATCCCTCAGTCCCTCTCTGTTTGCCTCTGTCCCTTCTCCTCCCCATTCCTGTGTGTTTCTCTCCCTCTCTCTCTGTTCCACCGTCTCTCCCTTCCTGCCGCTAACTTCCTCCCTTTCGCTAGCCAACCCCCGTCACTTGTCAACTTGCTTCTTATCCACTTCATTAGCCCTGTTCCTAGTTGTTTGTGGAGGGGGGTTCGTATTAGTTGGAGAGCTTTCTAATTTAATCAAGGTTAGAGACACAATTCCAATGCTTGTTTGCCCGGCCCGCTGGCCCCGCTCTCTGATTAATTCACAGGCCGTCAGATGCACTGTTCTGCTTTGTTTGTCATCTTCCCCCATCATATCCTAGTCCATATTCTCCACACCAGGTGCACAGAGCTTTGAAAGCGCACACATAAACAGCCCTATCCGAGTGACGATGTGAGGAGAGCAACGCCCCGTTCTTGGGAACAGAGCAGAGCTAAGGTCTGATTCTAAGCTTGCTTACACCAGTGCAAATCAGGAGTGACTTCACTGGGGAGTTACCCTAGGGTGAAATTAGTGCGAGTGGAGAATCAGGCTCCTGAACTGCCCAGCTAGGAACAGAGATCCCTAAAGTTTCAGAGTTTCATGGGAGATAGCCACACAGAACATAAGAATATGATCCCACTGGCATTAATGGTGGTCATGTGCCTACCTGCCATACAGCTTGGTCAACACACGTGGAAATGGGTCATGTATGTGGGCTTGGAGGCCAGAGAAATGCTTGACCAGATGCCCATTTCAGGTTCGTTGTAGGGCATGGTTACCTTATTGTGGTTATGCCTTTCCCATGCCCTCTCTGGAGGGGGAGGGATAGCTTAGTGGTTTGAGCATTGGTCTGCTAAGCCCAGGGTTGTGAGCTCCATCCTTGCGGGGGCCAGTTAGGGATTTGGGGCAAAAATCTGTCAGGGAGTGTACTTGGTCCTGCTATGAAGGTAGGGGACTAGACTCCATGACCTTTCAAGGTCCATTCTAGTTCTATGAAATAGTACATCTCCATATCAAAAGAAGAGTGCCAGCTTTGCTTTTCTAAGCCACCACCCCTCCTTCTCCACAGAAGCAGAGCACTCAGGCAGTGGAGGAGAGTGTATTGACAACGATCCTTTCAGCAACTGCCAGCTGGAAGAGTGGCTGCAAGGTGAAGTCTCAGGGGAGGCGACAGAGGGGATCTCACCAAATTCTCAGCCCAGCTTAGCCAATTCAAGAGGTGCAGCTAGGGTAGAGACACAGCTGAATTCTCAGGTGTTTCTCTGAACCCCAGCCCTGGTTGCCTATCACCATTGCTTTCTGGATGCTTGAACCCCAGTCTGCTGCAGGATCTTGTCTCTGACACGGCTGCAATTAACATAGATCACTACATCCATCCAAGTAGTTTTCCTGGCACAACCCTTGGTCATGCCATGTTGGCCTTTTCACGCCATCATGCTGGCCAGTCGTGTTTGAGGAGTGCATTCTGGGAAAATCTGGGCAGGTGACAGCAGCAGAAGCCTGTGAGTGTTTTTCAGATGGGGCAAGGCGCTTTGGGATGTCCTTCCACACACACACAGCTGGGAGGTAAAAGAAGTGGCCAAACCACCCGCCTAACACAAACATAGCAAGGAGGGCAAGAAACCTGGGTATGGCATGGCAATAGTGGCGCAGGGTCAGAGCACAGTACCACCTGCAGAGGTAGGAACCATGTGCGGAGTCGACCATGTTACAAACTGAACACTCTTAAGTCAGACAGTTTCAGAGTAGCAGCCGTGTTAGTCTGTATCCGCAAAAAGAACAGGAGGACTTGTGGCACCTTAGAGACTAACAAATTTATTTGAGCATAAGCTTTTGTGGGCTACAGCCCACTTCTTCGGATGCATGGAGTGGAACATATAGTGAGGAGATATATATACACATGCAGAGAGCATGCCAATTAAGTAAGGGGGGGGGGGAAAGAACTTTTGAAGTGATAATCAAGATAGCCCAGTACAGACAGTTTGATAAGAAGTGTGAGAATACTTACAAGGGGAGATAGATTCAATGTTTGTAATGGCTCAGCCATTCCCAGTCCCTATTTAAACCTAAGTTGATTGTATCCAGCTCAGCAGTTTCTTGTTGGAGTCTGTTTTTGAAGCTTTTCTGTTGCAAAATTGCCACCCGCAGGTCTGTCATTGAATGACCAGAAAGGTTAAAGTGTTCTCCTACTGGTTTTTGAGCATTATGATTCCTGATGTCAGACTTGTGTCCATTAATTCTTTTGCATAGAGACTGTCCGGTTTGGCCAATGTGCATGGTAGAGGGGCATTGCTGGCACATGATGGCATAGATCACATTGGTAGATGTGCAGGTGAATGAGCCCCTGATGGCATGGCTGATGTGATTAAGTCCTATGATGATGTCACTTGAATAGATATGTGGACAGAGCTGACATCGGGCTTTGTTGCAAGGGTAGGTTCCTGGGTTAATGTTTTTGTTCAGTGATGTGTGGTTGCTGGTGTTTTTGTAGCCGTGTTACAGCCTGCTCCTCTGAGCTGGTTACAGCACACGCAGTAAAGTTGTGCCCACACTGCAGGGGAGTGTTGCACAACACAACCACAAGTCACAGTTTGTGCATCCACACCTGCTGGGCTACCTAAGCTGTTTTGCACATCCTTGGAAAGATTGCACAGAGGATATGCACACACAGCAGCACCCGCAGAACAGGTGGCAATGTCCCACTGCCCGTAGCACTGAGAGGAGGGATAATCAGCCAGATTGACTATACTGGGACAAGTATCAGAGGGGTAGCCATGTTAGTCTGTATCCACCAAAACAACAAGGAGTCTGATGGCACCTTAAAGACTAACAGATTTATTAGGGCATAAGCTTTCATGGGTAAAAAACCCACTTCTTCAGATGCATCTTTCGTGGGTTAAAAAACCTACTTCTTCTGAAGAAGTGGGTTTTTTACCCAAGAAAGCTTATTCCCTAATAAATCTGTTAGTCTTTAAGGGGCCACCAGACTCCTTGTTGTTTATACTGGGACAGTGAAGGGGGGTGGATCCCATCTACACAGCAAAATAACAATGTTCCTGATTGCCAGAAGACAGCCCTGTGCTAGGCTATGGTGACACATGACTGGCTGCCATGGTTACTAACCTAGTATTAATCTTTTTGCATGTGGACATAAAGGTGACCATGTCATAAGTGCATAAGAACAGCCACACTGAGTCGGATCAATGGTCCATCTAGCACAGTATCTTGTCTTCTGACAGTGACCAACGCCGGACACCTCAGCGGGAATGAACAGAACAGAGCAATTATCTAGTGATCCATCCAGTGTTGTCCAGTCCCAGAGTCTGGCAGTCAGAGGTTTAGTGACACCCAGAGCGACCCCAACCCTCTTGGCTAATAGCCACTGATGGACCTATCCTCCATGAACCTATCTAGTTCTTTTTTAACCCAGTTATACTTTTGGCCTTTACAACATCCCCTGGCAATGAGTTCCACAAGTTGACTGTGTGTTGTGTGAAGAAGTATTTCCTTTTGTTTGTTTTGAACCTGCTGCCAAGGAATTTCATTGGGTGACCCCTCGTTCTTGTGTTATGTGCAGGAGTAAATAACACTTCCATATTCACTTTCTCCACACCAGTCATGATTTTATAGACCTCTAGCATATCCCGCCCTTAGTCATCTCTTTTCTAAGATGAACAGTCCTCACGCTTCTTAATCTTCACATTTTTTAATCTCTCCTCATACAAAAGCTATTCCACACTCCTAATCATTTTTGTTGCCCTTCTCTGTACCTCTTCTAATTCTAATATATCTTTTTTTGAGATGGGGTGACCAGAACTGCACATCGTATTCAAGGTGTGGGTGTATCATGGATTTATCTAGCAGCATTATGGTATTTTCTGTCTTATCCTAGCCCTTTCATAATGGTTCCTAATATTCTGTTAGCTTTTACGACTGCCACTGCAACTTGAGCAGATGTTTTCAGAGAACTATCAATGATGACTCCAAGATCTCTCTTGAGTGGTAACAGTGTCATGAACCGGTTAAAAGTTTGGATCATGATTTTCAAAAGTGACTAGGGATCTGGGGTGCCCTCCTTACTAAGCACCCACTTTCTGAATATCACCCTCCTTTAAGGCATCTCGAGCTGTGTATCCAAAAATGTGAGGCACCCAGAATCATTAGTTACATTTGAAAACCTTGGCCAAAGTGTAGACAAGGCCTAAATCCGCAGTGCAAGATGGGTCCTTTGTGGTTTGGTCTGTTCTTCATACCACTGTGAGCAACCTCACAGCAGTCTGCCTTCCCCTTGCACCCCCAGACCACAAGACCTGCCTCCTTCCTCTCCGCCCGTCCCGGGGAAATGGAATACTTTTCTCAGAAGTTATTGTCATGTTCAGTAGCACATGAGAAACATCCGTGCTGTAGGTTATCGACTTCTGGTGCTCTGGTGTAAATTCAATTAGCCAGCATGTGTGAAGAGGAACAGAAACCTTCTCCAGATCACCTCTCCTGAGCAGAGATCAGGCCCTTGGCCTTCACAGCTTCCTGCTACATTTTTCACACCTCCTTAACAGGAAGGCTGGTGGAGAAGGGTGAGGGGGCTGGGGAAATGAATTGGGCCGGTTGGCTTTTGAACACATCAAAAGTGCAAGGTGTAGGACACCCCATGGCAGCTTTCTCGAGTGATCAAGTTACATCCCTGCAAACCCCCTCCCCTCCCCAGCAAAAAAAAATAAATCCAGGGCCAGAAAGACAGTGGGAGCGAGGCAGAGAGCTGGCGAGAGAGAGCCGCCGCTCTGATCCCTGTAGCATTTCACAGCTGTTAGAAGCTGCCTCCTCCTATTGTGGTGATTAGGCCCGAATTAATGAAGGGCCTTTCAGCCTTCAGCCTTCATTACTGCTGTCAGGTTTCAAGATGGCTCTGGGGCCTGATGCCTTATAGAGGGTCAGGGGCTGGGCTGGGTCCGAGGAG
Organism: Mauremys reevesii; assembly: GCF_016161935.1. NCBI lineage: Eukaryota > Metazoa > Chordata > Testudines > Geoemydidae > Mauremys > Mauremys reevesii. Next base: position 5,432,919 of record NC_052643.1, read on the forward strand.
GCTACGGTCTTGTCTCTCTCTTGCCTGGGCCTGCGGGTTTTCTCTTCTTCTTTTCCAGCCTTTGTTTCTGTGTTACCGTTTCCTTTAAGACACGTTTCTGCTCCTTAGAGGGGGCGCAAAGCCCAGTCCCAAGCCCACGTGCTGTTTGGGGGGGGGAGGGTTGAAATTCATGCACCCATCTGGCCTTCTCTTCATAATGAGCCAAACTAAGCTGGGAGGGAGGAGTTCAGAACGGAACCGCATCCGACCGAGTTGCTTGAGCCCATCTCTGCCATGCCCCCGAGCTTGCCAGAGGAGGCCAGATGCCAGAGGGACACTCACCTGTTGCAGGGAATTTGTTTGCAGGGCCACGACCCGCCCTACCGCAATGCGGCGTTGCCGTTGCCCTGATACTGCCTCCCAGCGTGATGGCTCGGAGCTGGGCTGCCATGATGCATAGATCCATCCAGCCCAGAACCACGCTCGTCTACCCAGGTTCCCCTCCGTGAAAGAAATCTCTCTGGAGCTCTACCAGGGACCCAGTTCCCCTCTGCCTCCCTGGGAACAGGGCCGTTTTCTCCAGTGTCACAAAGTAGGTGGGAGCTCCCCTCTGCCTCCTCCCGAAAGACGGGTCTCTTTGTAGCCCCGCACAGGGTCAGGGACACATATACCAACGTTCAGCAAGGCCAGGTGTGACGGAGCAGGGAGCAGGGCGGATTTGACCTGGGAATGTTGCAGGGGAGTTACCTTGGGGATGAGAAGGAAGCTACTTGAACATAAGTGATCAGCAGATTGATTGAGGGGTCCTGGTTGTGGCTACAAGCTCTGCTGTAGCCTGCATTCCTATTGTCCAATAAACCTTCCATTTTACTGGCTGGCTGAGAGTCCCGGTGAATCCCAGGAAGAGGGGTGCAGGGCCCTGACTCCCCCACACTCCGTGACACCAGGCATCTATATCCATCTTCCCATGTCCCCCCCCTGCCCTGAGAAAGAATTAATTTGCAAAGGTAGTTTCCCATATATGGGCTCAGCTCTCTTGGCCACCTCTTTCTCCATTCATTCAGCTCAGGTCTGATTTTTCTCCCTTTCATTCACCCTTCCCCTCCTGGCAACTGAGAGAGCCCCTTGAGATCACAATCTAAATAGTCTCCATCAGCTCACCTCCCCTCCTCTCTCCCACCTTTCCTGAGATGTCTTCTTGGCAAACATTTGGCTGGGGCAAGGAGTGGAATGGAAGGAAACGTTACAGTAAATCCCCCTGGTGTCTCAGTGCCAGGACTTGCTTGAGCCCTGCCAGCTGGGGTCAGTGGAGAGAGTCCAGGAGTTTGGATTCTTCTCAACGGCCAGATGTGCCTTTCCCATGCAAGGGAGCTTAGATCCAAGTGATGTGCCAAGGACATGGGGGAGACTTCCTCTTACCAACCAGTGAGGGGGAGGTCAGCAGGGAGGAATGCCAACCTCACAAAATCTGTACCACCTCCACCCTTCCGCCGTGCCCTGGCAGTTCTGCTAAAGATAATGCTGGAAGATATTCAGAGGAAGATTAAAGAGAAAGAAGGTTCCAGAGTAATGGAAAACAGCAGGAATTGGGGAGTGGGGTAGGGGTCAGATACAACAGATCCAGCCAACTAACTCTTGTCCAGCTGAGATTCTCATATATGTTCCATGCTTGTTGGACCTTGGCATTCTGCTTGCTGCTGGCCACTGCTTGGTGAGGTTCTTGGGAGTCTTGTACCCTAGAAATAATGGCCCACACGAAGTAAAAATCCTTGTTGGGCCATATCAGCCATGAAAAGGTAAATGCCTATGCAGGGCTCTTGCATGTTTTGGGGATGCAACTGCCCTCGGTGTAACAGAAAGGAAATCAGCCCTCATTTACCGAGAGCTGTACAAAATGTGGAACCACGTGAAACTTACCCAATTTCTCTGCAGAGGGGAAGAATCGGACCAGGTTCACTGAAAAGTTCATGAACCATTGGTGCAAAACCGGGCCCAACTTCAAGTGAATTTGGGCCGATGGCTGGTTTCTCAGTGACAGCAGAGGTGGGCTCAGGCAGTGGTGCGCACGTGCTGAGTAAGTACTGGCTGAACCTTGAGGTTTGGATTCACTGGCTCGAAAAACTTCCAAGCTCGTCCTGCAAAGTTTTGATCTCAAATGTTGGAAACCCCGACGCAGTGGGTATTCACCCACGAAAGCTCATGCTGCAAAACATCTGTTAGTCTATAAGGTGCCACAGGATTCTTTGCTGCTCCAACAGAGTCGTTGTTCTGGCCAGATTGCTGTCCTACTGAGCCATGCTCCTGTAATATTGGCTATTGTCCTGCTGTTTCATTTGCATTTGACCCAGAATCAGAAATCAGGGCCCTTCTGGTTTTAGATCAGACCTGGCATTAAAATCATAGAGGTAGGTTAGGGTCCAAGGACTCACATCTGAGCTATCTTATTACTCCTGAAATTTGAAAATCTGGTTTGGCCAATCTCTAATCTAAATCATGCCATGCCTGTGACTTTGATGCAAATCACAGATGTGCCTTCAAAGCATCTACTGCTGTCCATTGCTGGAGACAGGCTACTGGCTAGATGGACCATTGGTCTGTTCCAATAAGAAATCAAACTCCTTGTGGCTAAAACAGTTGTGTTTCTCAGCTGAAAGAAGAGAAAGAGAGAGAGAGAGACCAGGAGGAAGAGGGATATTTTTGGATAGACCCAGGATAACAGGAAAAGATGGGTTTCTATACAGGCAGATCTCAGTCTGTAAGATGCCCGTCACAATTACAAACAGTCGTTTCTGGATCCAGCTGAAATATGGTTTGGTTGTGCAAAGCATTCGACTTGTTGCATCCTTAGCCTTTTACAGAGTTGTACTGTTCAGGACCATGGCTAAAATATAGTTTAATCCCAACTACCCTGCAAGAGATCATCATAACTGGTTTGAGGGACTATCATGCTGTAAATCAATTTCCCCACTCTGGTAGGAATTTCAGTGAAGACAGGACCTCAAGGGTAGCACTAGAGATGGAAACGGACCTGTTCAAAATGGTTTGGCTAATCTTTGGCTGCTTGGGAAACATGGAAACGAAGGAACTACTTGTACTCTGGGAAACTGTTTTGCAGGAAAACTGAAAAACATTTGTGAAAAATCACAAATCTGCAGTACAAATCAAGGCAAACCATTACCTTGGTACGGTGCTCGCTTAATGTTCGGGCTTAGTTCATGTACAAACTGCTTCACCTAGCTACTGTCTCTGTCTGCCTAGACCCCCATCTTCTTCCCCTTTCTTTATGGCAAAGGGGTTCCCAAAACTTTCTGCTGTCCTGTCACAAAAGACAATGCAATGTCACTTCACTGCATGGAGAAAATCCAGAGGAGAGCAACAAAAATGATTAAAGGGCTAGAAACTATGATCTATGAGGAAAAATTGGGGAAAAAAAGTGTTTATTTAGTCTGGAGAAGAGAAGACTGAAGGGGAACATAACAGTCTTTAAGTACATAAAGGGTTGTTATAAGAGGAAGAAGATAAATTGTTCTCCTTAATCACTGAAGTCAGGACAAGAAGCAATGGGCTTAAATTGCAGCAAGGGAGATTTAGGTTAGATGTTAGGAAAAACTTCCTAACTGTAAGGATAGTTAAGCATTGGAATAAATTACCTAGGGAGGTTGTGGACTCTCTGTCTAACCCAGGGGTCGGCAACCTTTCAGAAGTGGTGTGCCAAGTTTTCATTTATTCACTCTAATTTAAGGTTTCGCGTGCCAGTATTACATTTTAATGTTTTTAGAAGGTCTCTTTCTATAAGCCTATAATATATAACTAAACTATTGTTGTATGTAAAGTAAATAAGGATTTTAAAATGTTTAAGAAGCTTCATTTAAAATTAAATTAAAATGCAGAGCCCCCCGGACCGGTGGCCAGGACCTGGGCAGTGTGAGTGCCACTGAAAATCAGCTCGCGTGCCGCCTTCGGCACGCATGCCATAGGTTGCCTACCCCTGGTCTAACCTGTTCTTAAAAACCTCCAAGGACAAACACCTGAGATGGTCTAGATAATTCTTAGTCCTGCCTCACTGAAGAGGACTGGACTAGATGACCCGTCGAGGTCCCTGCCAGCCCTACATTTCTGTGATTCTGTTGTAGCATAAGGTCACGATATAGAAACATTTGAGAACGGCCGAGGTAGACAGTTATTCTATGCTCCTCTCCTTGATATCTGAGTGCCTGCTCAAATGAGCCCAACGTGCTGTCACCCATGTCTCGCCCTCCACCTGTGCTCACAGTCATGGCGGTTTAATCAACATCTGGGTTCTCTTCCTATCTCTACCTCAAGGCCTGAATCTCCAATGCCCTGCACCTCATGCCAGCATTTACACTCGTGTCAAGTAGGTGTTAAAATTCTGCTAGGAGGATCCGGTAGCATTTTGCACTGGTGTAAATAACCACACACGGTGCAGGGCAATGGAGAATGAGGCCCAGTGCTTTCGAAACAGCATCAGCATTCTCTTCGAACACAGTGTGGGGATGGCAACGCTCCAAATGAAGCTGGTGACAGCTGCTTCGAAGGGCTTTACAGTGCACATAGGCTCCCAAAGCTTTGCTCATTCAAGGGTTTGCTCATTCAAAAATACCTATCATGTGAGTGCGACCAGATGTTCATCATGAAACCACAAAACTCAGTTTCAAACTATGTCTGCCCATCCGGAGGCAGCAAAACATTGCGATCTGAGTTGAGAAATGGGTCACTGGCCACAAAAATTCAGGTGGGGCGATTCTCACATTCAGCCCGCTCCGGAAGAGCCAAAGTTTCACATGGTTTTCAGGAGGTTCTGCTGCAAAAGTTTCATGCTCTGCCTGTGCTCGCAGTCCATGGCAGTTTAAGCAAGGGCAATGAAGCAGGACAAATCAAACACCTGGAGGAGAATGTTGAGGGACACAACTGGGTGTCTTTTCACTATTTCTTTCAAATCAAACGGTCTAGTGGCTGCAGCAGAGGATGGGGAGTCAGGACATCTGGGTTCTCTCCTTATCTCTTCTGCTGACAGGGCCGGCTTTAGGCCGGATTCGCTCGATTCCCCCGAATTGAGCCCCATGCCTAAGAGGGCCCTGCACCGGCACCTAAGAGGCCCCTGCGCCGGCGCCTTTTTCATTTTTACTCACCCGGTGGCGCTCCAGGAGTCTTCAGCGGCATTTCGGCAGCGGCTCCTTGAGTGCCGTGGAAGACCCGGAGCGAGTGAAGGACCCGCTGCCGAAGTGCCGCCGAAGATCCAGAGCACCGCCGGGTGAGTACGAATCGGGCCCCGCACTTGTTAAAGCCGGCCCTGACTGGTGATGCAGTGTGACCTCTCAGTGACTCAGTTTCCTCATCAGTGAAATAGGGATAATAATACTTCCTGTCATTTGGAGGAGGGTTTGGAAGGATGGTCCAGTGGTTAGTACACTAACCTAGCACTTAGGCGACTTTGCTTCAGGTCTGCCATGGACTTCCTGTGTGACCTTGGGCAAGCCACTTAGCCTCCCCGGGCCTCAGTTCCCCATCTGTACAATAGGTATGATAGCCCAGCCCTACTTTACAGGAGTGCTGAGGATAAACTCTTTAAAGACTGTGAGTGCTCAGTTACTACAGGGGTGGGGCCATGTCGATATAGGCCTGAACTAGATCGATAGGCTTGATTCATTAAAGGTTGTGAAGAACTTGGAGCGTCTTAGATCTGGGGATTGCCAACCAAAAGGGGTTTGTGGCCAACCTGCCTTTCCTACATTGCTAAAGGAAAAGGGGTCCCAGGATGGGCTAGGTTGAGAATGACTGTCTTAGATGAAGGGGATGGGGTTAATATTTATTTACTAATGACACCCTGTGTCTCCCTCACACACACTTTGGCTAGAACGTGCCACCCCTAGTACCTGACCCCTCGTTGAAACCAGTGGGGATCCTCGCAGAATAAGGCATGGGTAAGAGCGATGCCGTCTGGCCCTCCTGTGAGTTAATCAGGGTGCTTCATTTTTAAAAGCGAGGGAGAGAAGCGAGATGAGAGTTGGGTGAGAAAAGGGAGGGGAAAATGAAGGGCAGAGACAAGGGGGGAGAAGCGTTTGGGGAGAGGGGTAGAGGGAAGGAGCCAGCCACTCAGGTTTCAGGGGTCTCAGGGAAAAGTTGAGTCCTGAAGTATTTTCCCAGGCTGTGAGAAGGCATTGCAGCTGGCTCCCATCCTAGGCCGGGAAAGGAGAGAAAGTCTGAAGTGCTGCCAAAGTCTTAGTGTTTGTAATGAAAACGAGAGGTTGAGAGGTTAGGGAAGGATTCTCCCTGGCTTGACTAGAAAGATGAGACTTTCTACATGTGCAGCTGCTCACCACATTGCCAACCCTGGGGGTGGGAGGGTGGGGGGAATCAGAGCCCCCACAAGTTATCGGCTGCAGTTAAAAGGAGTTGACGAACAGGGGGAGGCTGAGTGACTGCAAGGCCCATAAACGCAGGTGTTACCAAGGAATTATCGCCATCCCTGGAGCACGGAGGGTAGTAAATCAGTGCTGCTAAGGTGCCACATTTGGTGCAAAGGACATTCTAGGCTGGCGGAGGTTTCTGGTTAAAAACCAGGCTTGGAGTCCTGTGTGGCCCGCTGCAGCGTAGAGGTCAAATCTTCAGCTAATGCAAAAGGGGGGCAACTTCACTGATGTCCATGGGTCAGATCCTCAGCTGGTGTCAATCAGCACAGCTCCATCGACTTCAGCAGAAATTTGCTAATTTACAGCCGCTGAGAATCTGGCCCCAAATCCTCCCAACAGGCCAGGGAGCTCTGTCTGTACCTATCCAGTGGGAGACAGCCACGGAGCTGACTCCTCTTCCTCGCTCTGGTGTAAAATGTGAGTAACTTCACTGAAGGTACAGGGGTGAGAGAGGAGAGTGAAACCCTGAGTTTCCTACTCTAACCACTCATGAGTCCCTAACGCCCTAAGCAAGTCCGTTAAAGTTCATCTCCTGGAGGATGTACTCCAAATCCATTCTTGGTCAGTACACCAATGCAGACCAGATTCTTTGCCAGATGGTGAGAGACACCCAGAGTTCATATAAGTCTCAGTGTATTGAGGTACCCCAGGAGTAACTCCACTGAAGTTATACTTGTTTAAACCAGTGTAAATGCCCCAAGAGCCAGGAATAGAACCCATGTCCCCAGACAGACAGTCCAGTACCCTGTTTGCTAGAGAATGCTTTTCACCTGGCACAGTCTGCTGAACTTTCCCCTCTGGGATTGCATGCCTGGCAGGCCTTAAAAGTGTGATAAACTGTAACCTTGCAATCCCTGAACCTTCAAACAAGATGCTAAAGCCAATGGAAATAAGGCCTGATTTAATCAGCAGGTTCCTATTTTTGATAGCATGGAAACCACTTCAGCTCATCTCCTTGGTGTGCATTCAATTTAGTCCTTCAATAGACGTATTCATTTATAATCCACCATTTGCCAGCCGGGTCTCATTGTGACTACAGAAGTCATATGGATTGATATATACAGATTGTCTACAGAAGCGCTTGTGCTCTGCAGGCGGGTCTGTGAAGTTGGAAGCAGGAAGCGGAGTGCCTTCAGCCTCTTGAGATGTGTGGAGAGAATTATGCAGCACACCTGGGCACCCCACGGCCCCAGGATTCTGCTTTGGAAGGAATTAAATAATTCTGTCAATGAATGACTGGTTAATCCTCAGCGCAGGCTGGTAACGATTGCGTTACCCCATTTCGCAGGTGCAGAAACTGAGACCTGGGTAGAGCCATGTTCTTTGCTCATGCTGGTGTAAATGCAGCGTAACTATGGCCTTTAATAGAGTGGCTCTGGATTTACATCAGTGTAAATGAGAACAGAATCTGGCCTCAGGAGCCTGAACTCCTGACCCTCTGCCTAAGCCGCTCTCTAATGCTGTAATAACTCCAGGAGCTGCAGTCAACAGATGACTACACACAGCTGGAACGCTGGGCATAGAACCCTGGTCTTCCAGCCCCCCCAAACTGGCCCTAACCACTTGAGCTAAAAAACTCCTCCGCGGCTGGTGGAATCAGCAAGTCCTTAACCCTTCCTGGGCCACCGGAGAATAACCTCGCACGTGCCTACGCAGAGCCAGTACATTGTAAGGCAGCAATACGAGCGAGACTCCACTGTTAAAGGGAAGGGGCGATACAATTTGCGGCAGTAAATTAGCGCCCACGCCCACGATCACCCAGGGATGGAACCGTGCCCCCTCGGTCTCTTTGTGCCACCCCTTACGATGGGCTCTATCCTTGTGGCACCGTCTAGGCCTCCATTGATTGAGCCACAGACGGATGTTTTAGCCGATGAGGCAAGACAAATTCCAGACTGCTCGGGTACATTTGACACTTCCCAGGCTTAGCCTCCTGAGTGATAAACCAGGTGGCTTCCCGACTCCAGGATGCAACAGCTCTCCCTCTGGCCACAGGCTGATGCTAGCTCTGGGTGCAGCCTGAGCACAGCACAGAGAGATAAATTAGCGAGAAGGAGCGAGGGGTTTCTCAGCCCAGTTGTTTGGTAGCTCAGCTGAAGGACATCCCTGAAGATAAGGGGCAGATGCCCAGGCTGATGTTCAGCCTGTAGAGACTTGGAAAGCCGGCCAGCTGCTAGAAATGAATCATGAGGAGGTGGGTGAAAGCAGCATAGTTACTTCTTGTTGACTCCCAGCTGTGTTCCCCGGGGAGGAGCAGAAATCCCATGTTTGTGCAATGTGCCCACAACATACCCGCTGCGTTTAGTCACACTCTGACCATAGGCTCAGCTGGGAAATGTACAGGGGGGAGGGAAGGGAGGTGGGTGGCAAAAGGAGGGAGAGAAAGAAGGGAGAAGAGAGGGGTGGATTGGACAAGAAAAGAATGGGGGTGAGGCTGGAGAAAGAAAAGGAAATGGAGGGGAGACGAGGGATGGGTGAAAAGAAAGAAGGATAAGGGGAGTGGCAGGTCTTAAAGAGAGAGGGGATTACCAAGCGTATTCTGCTACCCGCGGGAGCCTCCCGCTGAGAGCAGGGCCCCATTGTGCCCAGTGCTGTCGAGACACAGTAAGGGACGTCCCTGCTCTGAAGCGCTTACAGCCGAAGTAGACAACACCGACAAAGGGCAGGGGGGAAGGATATTCTTCGTGGGTGTGTAACATGCAGCGGTGAGGTCCTTGCTCCGTTCCTCACGGGTGTGCGGGCGAACATCTCTGCTTCCCCACCATTGCACTGGAAGGTGCAGGTGCCCGGCTGCTCCTCAGGACTTCCCCACTGAAGTGAATGGGCCTGATTCTGCTTTGCCCTCCAGCCCCTGGGAGCACAAGGGCTGTGAGGCCAGCTGATCCAGCCACTGGGGAATTGCCCCAATCTAGGAGGAGTCCATGTGTGGAACAGAGTTGGCATAATGGCCCTGCACACACATACCCTCCAATACATGGGAGGTGTAGGTGGTGGTCTGGCTGAATGGGAGCATGGATGGAGGGTCCTCAGATTGGTCTGATGCTCTTAAAGATGTCAACGGGAACTAAGGAATCTCTTCAGAAGCCAGGAATTAGAGCAGCAGGGCTTATGTTGAGTCCTGATTTGGGTTCCCCACTAATCTCATTCCTGGAACTCAGAGACTGGGATACCTGGTGCATGCCAAGGCTAAAGACGTACAAAGACTTTTGATAGAAATGCACTGGGTTACTTTTTATTTTCAATTATTTCATAAATACTGAAGTCCATGTTGAAAGTTCTTACTCACCCCGGGTAACCCCTTACTCTTGGAGGAATTCCATTGTTTCCCATGTGGCACTACAGTCCTCCAACCTGCAGCTTCCAAGATGTATCCCCTCGGCTTCCTTTGCTTCAGTGGGTCCTTCTCTTGGGTGATTTTATAGACAGACGCTGGCTCCAATGAGCTCTTTAAATGTATAAAGGCTAGTGCCCAGTAGCTCGGCCCTAAATATAATTTATCCCAGGCAATGAAAGAGTCAGTGATCGCCACTACTCTCTTTCTCTAAAGGCTGCATAACCCCCCTGGTTGTATTACTAGGGCACCCAGTGTCTGGAGGGATAGCTCAGTGGTTTGAGCATTGGTCTGCTAAACCCAGGGTTATGAGTTCAATCCTTGAGGAGACCACTTAGGGATCTGGGGCAAAAATTGGTCCTGCTAGTGAAGGCAGGGGGCTGGACTTGATGACCTTCCAGTTCTAGGAGATGGGTATATCTCAAATTATTACCTTTGCCTACACAGTTTCTTGGTGTCCTGGTAGTCCATCGATCCGATGATGACAAATCTGTGCAGATCATCTATTGTTGGTCTCATGGTGTGCCCTCTGATGACTGTACAAGCCAATTCTAGAGGTGCACTTTTGGCTGCAGATGGTGCATGTGAAGTTCGTGGTCAGTGGATTGTGCGCTGCTGGTGCTCTGTGACGTCGTTCGCATGCCTCTTGTAGACGCCGGCAGCGGCCTGCCTCAGAGGCGATGCAGGTATTTCTGACTGTTGCACAACACTGTGTTCTGTCGCTGGCGGCTTCCTCAAGGTCCCTGGGTTTGATCCTGCTATACTGCAGATTGTCTTCGATGGTGTCCTTGTAACGTTTCCGTGGACGACCTATATGCCGGATGCCCTGGGAGAGCTCACCATAGAGAAGCTGGCGGGGGATTGGTGCCCCCTTGTTGAACATCCCAGCCAAAAGACCAAGCACTGAAAGACCTCGCAGGGCCAGGCAGAGATACAGGGTGGAAGAATGCATGGGAAACATGTGCTGATCCCTTGTCTGCCCATAAAGGGCTTCCCTTTCCAGAGCTGCTACTGGAGCATCTGCCAGGACCACGAAACTTAAAATAAAAAAGAACAAACAAATTCCATCCACATCCAACACCTTGGAAAAGTCTCCCCTCCCTGCCCGGCCCATTCAGGTTGTTGGGACTCCTCATCCTCTGGACCCCTTCCCACCCTGCACGAACTGTGGTCTCTCAGTACCACTTACAGCTGTATCAAGCCTCAGACAATTGATTTCCCAGCAGCAATCCATCAGCCTGGCACAGCGGGCTGTAAAACTGTCACCAGGGCCTCCTGAGTGTCCCTCGTCTCAAAGAGGCGCCCTCCTTCCCCCTGCCGGGAAGATCCTCTCCCTTTCGAGAGCGCCGCTTTGTTCTTGGACAACTGTAACCAGAGACCCCAGCACAATTTCCAGAGCAGGCCATCTCGCAGTGGGGTGAGCGGTCTCTCTATATGGGAAAGGCTGGACTGTACATGCTTCTTGGGGAGAAGGAAAACAACTGCATCAAAACATGAGGATAAACTTTCTGAAGCCGGAGCTGGGTCAAGTGGCCAGAGCCGTTAAAGGCTTTCTGTGAAAGAATCGGAATAATGATCGATTCTGAACCTCGACTATATTCTCGATATATTCTATCCCTTGACTTTAGCAAAGCTTTTGATACGGTCTCCCACAGTATTCTTGCCAGCAAGTTAAAGAAGTATGGGCTGGATGACTGGACTATAAGGTGGATAGAACGGTGGCTAGATCATAAGAACATAAGATCATTGGGCTCTCAATGGCTTGATGTCTAGTTGGCAGCTGGTATCAAGTGGAGTGCCCCAGGGGTTGGTCCTGGGGCCGGTTTTGTTCAACATCTTTATCAATTATCTGGATGATGGGATGGATTGCACCCTCAGCAAGCTCACAGATGACGCTAAACCGGGGGGAGAAGTAGATACACTGGAGGGTATAGAGTGACCTATACAAATTGGAAGATTGGGCCAAAAGAAATTTGATGAGGTTCAACAAGGACAAGTGCAGAGTCCTGCACTTAGAACAGAAGGATCTCAGGCACTGCTACAGGCTGGGAACCGACTGGCTAAGCAGCAGTTCTGCAGAAAAGAACCTGGGGATTACAGTGGATGAGAAGCTGGATATGAGTCAGCAGTGTGTCCTTGTTGCCAAGAAGGCTAACGGCATATTGGGCTGCATTAGTAGGAGCATTGCCAGCAGATCGAGGGAAATGATTATTTCCCTCTATTCGGCACTGGTGAGGCCACATCTGGAGTATTGCATCCAGTTTTGGGCCCCACTATAGAAAGGACGTGGATACATTGGAGAGAGTCCAGTGGAGGGCAACGGAAATGATCAGGGGGCTGGGGCACATGATTTATGAGGAGAGGCTGAGGGAACTGGGGTGTTTAATCTGCAGAAGAGAAGAATGAGGGGGGATTTGATAGCTGCTTTCAACTACCTGAAAGGGGGGTTCCAAAGAGTCTGGAGCTCGGCTGTTCTCAGTGGCGGCAGATGACAGAACAAGGAGCAATGGTCTCAAGTTGCAGTGGGGGAGGTCTAGGTTGGATATTAGGAAAAACTATTTCACTAGGAGAATGGCGAAGCACTGGAATGGGTCCTGTAGAGGACGAAGCAAAGCACTCAGGAGGAAGACGATGAGTGAAGTCTCTACAAGGAATGCTCAAAGCTAGCATGGAATATTTCAGGTGGGCTCACCGGATGGGTGTGGATATACCCCAGGCCACATGTTTCCAACACATCCTATTCCTCTGTCTCACCACAGATGTCCTGCCTCTGAAAAAGCTGAGGTTCGGACAGGGCAGGAACGGTGCAAAGAAAATGGCTGAAGCTACTAAAGAATCCTAGCTGGAAGGGACCGTCACAAAGGGTTACGGGAGTGTCCATGTTTTGCCTTTCTCTGCCAAGCCAGCAGAACCCGGGGCTGCCGCAGGGCTTGGGTTTCACAAGCAACTCTGGCTATAAAATATGATCGTGTCTCATGCGCTGATTGATGGTCCCAAAGTAAACATCAGGCAGATAGACCCAGAAAGATCAGATTCTCAAGGGCTCAGACAGCTGACATCCTATCCGCCCTTGCAGCCCAGTGGCGACCCAGGATCTGTCGCCGTTGCACCACTAACGAATCAGCAGCGGAGGGAGGTCAAGAGAGGAGGGGAAAACCCCCACTGCAGTAGGATCATCTCTTTGGTGGAAATCATGCCAGTGCATCCAAACCATTCACTTGCTCTGTCTGGCCTTGGGCGGTGGCACTAGAAGCAATGCGAAGGCACATGGAGTCCAATTGTGGAGAGCAACCCAGAGAGTCAGAAAGCGTATGGTTTGGATGCACTGGCATGATTCCATTCTGCCTATGGTACGGGCATGCCTGGACCTGAGTGCTCATTACCAGAGAGGAGAAACCTCTGTGTTAAGGGGCTAGCCGGGGAACGCCATATGAATAGGTCTATCCCTAACCCCACCCCCACCCTGCTGCCAATCATTTCAGCCGTATCACCTGCCTACCAAGGAGCTTCCAGCTGACCCCTCAATATGGCAGGCGTTTATTTTACCAAGCAGAGCAACAAGCTCCACTTTGCATTTTCCCAGTGATGCAACTGGATGTAGCATTGCATAACCACCACCAATGCACAATGTGTTGGCATTCCAGCCTGGATTTAAAGATGTACCACCACTCTTCAGAAATGCCCGTGTGTATGACTAGCACCAACAGGAACTCCAGCTTCTTTCTTAAAACGGAAGGACTGTCCCTTTAACCCCCGGTGCATTGTACCTCCTTGGCTGCTTCAGTAAAGGGAGACTCAGGGAAACAATGCTGTCTATGGTGGGAAGAAATGCCCTTTTCAGGTGACTGGACAGAGCAGGGGTGTCATTAACCTTCCCAGTGAGGTACGTGCCACTTGAACTCCAGTGGATGTTCCCAATTCTCCCTCACTGGGAGTTTTTACATCAAGAATGGATCTTCTAGACAAAGATCTGTTGTGGGAATTATTCTGAGGCCGTTCTATGGCCTGTGTCATACAGAAAGTGATCAAGTGATCAGAATGGTCCCACCTGGCCTTGGTATCTATGAATTGTTGATTTGATTGAAACTACTGAGTAATCTCTAAAGCATTTTGCAGTGCCCGGGTATAAATGGGACTGTATAGAATATAAACGAGTTAGTTCACCAACCATTAACTGATTAGGATTAGTACAAAACTTTCCCCGTGAGCAAGTTATGCCATGATTATCCATCAGAAAACATATTCCACCTTCCTCTGAAGTGTCTGGCGCTGACTGCTTTTGAGATAGGATCCTGGCCTAGATGGACCGACGTTATGTTCCTAATACTATTATTGCTGTTTATTAACTGCTGTCCCAATGGCACATATCAAGTCAGCAACAGAGATGGGAATAGAACCCAGGAGTCCTGATTTCTTCTTCCCTCATCAAAGCACTAGATCATGCTCCTGTTTGCATGGGATGAATCTAGTGGTGCTATATTTTTCTACTTAGTTCATTAAGGGTGAGGCTTTGAGTGTATCTGCACTGGATTGGTTTGGGGGTTTTGCACTGATACTGGTGCACATTGCTGCAGTAGCAGTGCCGCACTGTTTGAAAACCAGGGCAAGAGGTACTAATTCAAGTCTCTATTTACACTAGTGTAGCACATCCACGCAAGGACTGAGATTCCGTGCTGCAGTTTCCGAAGGTGTAAGCCACCTTTCCACCTCAGGATTCTGGCTGCTCTCAGGGGCAAATACAGCTGCTGTGTAAATTAGAGCAGCCCCAGGACTGCTATCCCCAGGCTCTAATTTATGGCAACCTTCTGAGGACACCTAAGGGCTGCTCCACCATCTTGAGCTGCGCAGAATCTCCATAGCAGTATGTACTAGAGCATGTGTTGGCCACATTCTCTGTAAGTCCCTATACGCCACCTGGGTGGCATATGGGAGCCAGAGTAGGGGGCAGAGTGTATTCCTAGGGGGTTGAACTGGTGAAGCTACTCAGATGAAAAAAATTCCCAGTGTGTCCCCTTCAGTTTTTCCCTGAAAACAGCTTAGCATTAAGGATTGCAGGAGGAGCCCTGTTAAACCATCTGACTTTGCCTGTGCTGCAGTGTTATCTAGAATCCAACATGCTTGAGAAGCCAGGACAAGGAAACTGAGCAAGCTTTCTAACATCTCGCTGCCCAGAGGAGAGACCTCTGAAATGTCTGCCTGATTATCGTGTCCTATTTGAGGCTGGTTTTTAAAAGGAGACTGGAAGTTGTTCGCATGTGTGCGCTTATACTTGTTAGGCCGTGATCTGGTCAGTAATGGTAGTGTGGGAGTGAATTTGGCTCTATGGTTTTATATAGTACTTTCCTCACCCAATGAACTGTACAATTCCTGGGCAAAGAACCTCGGTTAAACTGGAAATGAGGTTGAGCAGATATAATCTCTTTGGGAAATGACTTAAAGATCAGTTAGAAATCAATCAGATCTACACTTTAAACAGGCTGGAAATTTAATATGAGGGTTCCAGTTTATGAAATTACAAAGTTAAGGTTAAACAACCAAGCCGCCCCGCCCCCTTTTCCACTTCCCCTGGTACCTTTAACGTTGATCTCTGGTGTCACACCCATTATGGGATTGTAGGTGTAACGTCTCACCTGGAAAGACGCCTCCACTGGCAACACCTTCCCTTTGCTGTGTTCTGTTCCCCAAGTGGTGTGGGACTTGAATTCCAGGGGGACAGATCCTGACTTGAGTCAACAGAGTTGGTCTGGATTTACATCTGTGTAAGTGGGATCAGAAGCAAGACTGGCACCCTGCAGAGAATGTTTTTATTCTCACTGTTTGTGTTTTGGAACAACTTTTTTAATGACGACGGTGGCACTTAGGGGTCCCAGCTGAGATCATTGCCCCATTGCATTAGGCACTGTGTAAACCTGAAGCACAAGAGAGCATCTACCCCAGAGAGTTTTCAGTCTAAACAGACAGGCCAAGCAAAGGAAGGGACTCTTATTCCCATTTCACAGGTGGGGAACTCAGACACAGAGACGTTCAGGCCAAGGCCACGCAGGGAGTATGTGGCAGAGCTGGGATTAAAAAGCAAACACCCAGAGTCCAGGCCTTGAATAAAAACATCTTCCTTCCTCTCTAGGTTCCTGAGTCCATATGGTGCTTTGGGGCTTTTCTTTCCAGCTGCAGGGCTGGAAGGTGTCTCCGGGGTGTTTCCTGTGTTTGGCTGTTCCATTGTCTTAAGTCTGTGGTGGGAGGGTTTGGGGTTGTCTGAATAAAAAGCCAGTTTTTATTTATGGTTGGTATTTGTGGGCAGTTCCCCCGTCCCCCTTTAGAAAACAAGTACAAGTCCATTTGCAGGGGGCGGGGGTGTCACTGGAGACCTCAGAATGATTTTTATGAGACGGGCTCACACACAACCCTCTTCCGGTCCAAACCCGCCCCCCAATAGCCACAAACAGCGAATGCAGCGCTGCTTCCAGGCATCACCCAGCAGCGCCTGGTGTTGATAGAAAGCACCGGGAGCTGGTTTTCGGGTAACAGAGGTCACAGCACTGGGCGTGGGTGACACATTGGGGAATTTCAGTCCATATTTTATAAACGTGACGGCCCAAGCGTGCAGCACGGTCCATTGTTATAGACCCGCACCCCACTCAAAGCAGGGCCTTTCTCTCCAGCTGCAATAGGCTCCCAGGCAGCAACCAGCCTGGCTTGTAGATTTCAAATCAGCTTTTCTTTATTCTCCAGCCGCTGGGCTTAAATACCACCTGATGCGCCTGAGAGCCATTCGGCAAACACAGGGTTAAGGCGCCTTGCATACGATAGCCCCCCCCAGGCCTCCTCCTTCGATGGAAAAATAGGAGACGCGCAGCCTCTGCCAGTGTAGCTCATTCTCGGGCCTTCATAGCAGGTTTGTGATGTCAGGGGGCCGATGGGAACATGCACAGCTGTCTCCAGCCATCCTGTTGCCACCGCAGGATTAGGGTGAAGGGGGGAGACTCCAAGGGGAAGGGTAGGAACGCATTCTTCAGGGACGTACGTCACTTTGGCACTTTTTCTCCCTTTCCTTGGGATTTGCGGGTGTGTGTGTGTGTTTATTCAGTCATGTGACCTGGCTCCCAAACTCCTGTCCCACACCGCGCCCCCGCACGATCCGGAATCCCACGCCTCTGCACTGAGACATGAACAGGGCAGAAAGGAGTTTATTCAAGTGCAGAGAAGCAGGTGATTCAAGCCCTGTGGCCCTCAAGCATGGGGGAGCGGTGATGTAAGTGGGCAGATGGCCCTCGATACCCCGATCCCTGCAGCCATCTGCCCAGGCAGGAGGGAGCTCACCCGGGAGCAGGAGAAGTGCAGATCCAGTGTCCAAACTTCCTGTGCCTTCAGCCACCATGCTGTGAATTGGTACTGAGCCAATGGTGAACCGTGGTGTTGAGAGATGGTTGCGCCATTGGCGGCGTGGTCTTACGGCCGAGACTCAGATCCTCACGGCAGGTGGGCACTAAAAATCTCATGGTGCTTTCAGTAGATCCTGTGGCTTTTATCCTGGCCAAATTCCAGCTCAGCTAATCACATCCTGCCTCCCTGAAGTCACCCTGCAAATATTGTTCACTTCCTACCTTAGCCTATGTGAAGCAGGAAGGTGTCACCGTCCAAGGGTTAGAGCCGGAGACTTGGAATCCAGATTGCTGGTTTCTATTCCCACCGACGCACCTTGAGCCGTGACGTTAACCCTTCCGTGCCTCAGTTTCCCCATCTGTCAAATGGGGTTAACAATCCTTGCCCATCTTTGCCAAGCGCTTTGATCTCTTTCCCTGAAAAGGGGCCCCGTACAGGAAGTGCACAGTAGAAGCAAGCCTTGCGGTGCGCTGTTCAACATGTGCAGCAGCTCACCCCAGAGGGGGCTGCCCTGGAAAACCCAATCGCTATAGATCCCTCACCTATTTTAGGGAGGCGCTATGAGGGTTAACAGGGCACTGTCTGCAAAGCACTTTCACGTGCTCAAGTGAAAGGCGCTAGGCAAGGGCAAAGTATTTTTTACTATTGATTGCTTTGTTAAGCAACTAGATTGCGCTACCAAGCTCTAATTCATTGGTGAAAAAATAATCCAGGGACACGTAGCCGGGCACTGTACATCAGTTTGTGGGATTCTGAGTCCTTCTGAAGAGGAACAGAAGGGACCTGCCGCTTCTGCCTTCTTCAGTCTCAGCCCACACTACTAGCAGTCTGAGTGTGTTGTGTGTAGTCGCTTCTCTGGTTTACTTGGCGTTAAAGTTTCTCCTCTTTATTAGGGTCTCATGTTCACAGGCGTTGAGCAGCCCCTGCTCCTCTTAGCTGCAGTGGAGTTTGTGAGTGCTCGGCCGCTCTGGAGATCAGACCCAGTCGACGCTCGCTGCTTTATTCAGAGTTGTACTCCGTTCTAACTCGGAGCAAGGCCCATTGACTCCAGTGGGAATTTGCGTAGGTGAGGTGCTCAGGATTTACCCGTTATTTCTAGGATCACCCTTCCTAAACTGGAACAAGTCCATGTCTTGAGAGCACCGCTCACAATAAACACAGGTTATCAGGAAAGTCCCCAAATATCCTTTTGGGGAGCTGCACCATTCCCCCACATTGTCCCCTTGCGCCGTTACCACGCACCGCACTGACTTGCTGAGGAAGCTTCATGAGGTTTCAAGGCAAGCATTGCAACGCTGGGATATACACATTTGTCCCGTGGGTCAGACAGACAGGGAGAGGTCGCAATACAGGAATTGCCCCACCTGAGGGAGGATGGTCTAGTGGTTAGAACACTAGCCAGGCAATCCGATTCAGTTCCCTGCTCTGACACAAACTTCCCCTGGGCAAGTCACTTTTGGGATCTGGGCCGTAGAATCATAGAATATCAGAGTTGGAAGGGACTTCAGGAGGTATCTAGTCCAACCCCCTGCTCAAAGCAGGACCAGTCACCAACTCAATCTCTCTCTGCCTCAGTTCCTCATGGGTACAAGGAGGATAATAGCACTTCCCTACCACACAGGAGGTTGTGAAGATAAATGCATTATATTTTGTGAGGTGCTCACATATTGTGGTGACGGGCTGTATAAGTACCTTAAATTCTTACCTCTAGAGCAGTGGTTCTTAACCTGGGGTGCACGCACCCCCTGGGGGTGCAAAATGCCCTTTCTGGGGGTGCAAGACATGCCAGATTTTTTTAGAAGGTAAATCATCGAAAGCACAAATTAAGCATTAAGTCATTTAAATCATTAAAAAGGGGATAGAGAATAAGACGGAGAATATATTATCACCCTTATATAAATTGATGGTACGCCCGCATCTTGAATACCGTGTACAGATGTGGTCGCCTCATCTCAAAAAAGATATACTGGCACTAGAAAAGATTCAGAAAAAGGCAACTAAAATGATTAGTAGTTTGGAGAGGGTCCCATATGAAGAGAGATTAAAGAGGCTAGGACTTTTCAGCTTGGAAAAGAGGAGACTAAGGGGGGATATGATAGAGGTATATAAAATCATGAGTGATGTGGAGAAAGTGGATAAGGAAAAGTTATTTACTTATTCCCATAATACAAGAACTAGGGGTCAGCAAATGAAATTAATAGGCATCAGGTTTAAAACAAATAAAAGGAAGTTCTTCTTCACGCAGCGCACAGTCAACTTGTGGAACTCCTTGCCTGAGGAGGTTATGAAGGCTAGGACTATAACAGCATTTAAAAGAGAACTGGATAAATTCATGGAGGTTAAGTCCATTAATGGCTATTAGCCACAATGGGTAAGGAATGGTGTCCCTAGCCTCTGTCTGTTTGTCAGAGATGGATGGCAGGAGAGAGATCACTTGATCATTACCTGTTAGGTTCACTCCCTCTGGGGCACCTGGCATTGGCCACTGTCGGTAGACAGGACACTGGGCTAGAGGGACCTTTGGGTCTGACCCAGTCGGACGTTCTTATGTTCTAAGCACAGGTACGTAAGTACAACTACTCTGTTTTGTCAAACCTATGTATTTATTAACATTATACATTTTTTAACAATTACTGTAATATACAAACAAAAAAATATATCTAGGTTTACTGGGTGTGAGAACATATTTTTTAGGTTTAAGGGGGGTGAGAACATATTTTGAGAACCAAAGGGGTGCAGGCTGCAGTAAAGGTTAAGACCCGCTGCTCTAGACAGGCTGTAGCTCTCTGCCTGGCTGTGCTGGATAAGCTTGATCTCAAACTCTGGCCGTGCGAGTTTTGGGGTGCATTCTATCATGTCATACCGTGCTGGTCATAATATCAGCGTCCCGAGGGTGGGGGGAATGTCATGCTCTCCCTGTTTGTATTTTGTTCCACTGTCTCCATTAAATCGTGTATTTGTAACTAATCACAAAGTCCTAATCATTATTCTTATTGTTTTACAAGCTCCTTCTCTGGCTGAGCTCGCTATGGCCGAGCATTTAGTCTGTCAGCAGCGCACTCCGCAGGTGGCAGGAACAGCTGCAGTCCGGCAGTGCAGAGCAGCAGTTTTACATTTGGGTTGATGCACGCAGGCAGCTCCAAAGCTGGCTTCCCTTCATGAAATTGACATTCCACGATCGCTTACGTTTCCCACCTTTCCAGGGGAGTGCCCTCCTTCCTAGCCTACAAAATCCAGTGGCCCTTTCCTCAGCTGTCCAGGGTTCACCGATCGTCCTTATTCTCTAGAACCCCCAGTGATGGGAACTCCATGATGGGATTCTTCACTGGAACAAGTAGCAGAAGGTCAAAGCAGGAGAGAGAGATTCGGACTGTGGTTCACTGCCTGATAAGAAATAGGTCACTCTTACTGAGAGAACCCCATGATGAGCCGAAAATCCTAAAGGCCCTAGATGTTCAGAACTGGTTTCAATCCTCAGGAATAAGGCAGGAGGTGGCAAGATCCCCATAAGTGGGCCAGAAGGCAAGGCATGCTTAGAAAGAGAGCAGAAGGGTTTATGACCCAGCGGTCAGGCAAGGAGACATGTGAAAAGGGACGGAGGGCCTGATACTCCCCTGCCTCGCACGGTGTGTAGCCATTTACACCTGTGCACGGTGACTCCACAAGCTGCAGGGCAATGGAGATCCAGGCCCCGCGTGTGCCAAATGGGTGTGATGCTCCACCACCCTGAGCAGTGGCCTACAGCCTGCGAGCACACTCTTGGCCTGAGTGTAAATGATGACAATAGGTGCACGGCAGTGGAGAATCAAGCCCACGGCCTTGCACACCCTGTAGCCTTTGAACGTACATGCATGTGAGTTTAGTACGGGCGAAAGGTGCTGCCTGACAATTCAGGAGCTGCAGGCCCTATTCCCCCTTGTTTACACTGGTGCCAATCACTGATTTTTAACAGGGTTACCCTGGAGCAAAATCAGTGTATGGGGGTATGTGTGTGTGTATATATATATATATGTTGTGATAGATTCAGGCCAGTTGGGTACAGCAGAATAGCAGAAGGCAGATATACTGGACACTGGATTAACAGTTTTCTGTTCCCTGACTGACCAGAGCAGGAGCTGCTCCAGGCTAATGAGAACACCTGACTCTAACCTGCAAAGAGTCAGGTGAGGCCATTAAGCTAATGTGACCACCTGACTCTAATTAAGGCCCCGCTGATACTATAAAAAGGGCTCACTCCAGTCAGGCAGGGGAGAGGCAGGGAGCCAGAGGAGAGGAAGTGCGGCTGAAGGGCTGGTTAATGAAGACACCCTAAAACATCGTTAAAGGAGCCCTAAGGTAAGGTTGAAGAAGGGAGAAGCAGGAGAGCTGTGGGGAAGTGGCCCAGGGAAATGTAGCAACTCTGGCAGTGAAAGGTTGGCTGCCAACAGCTGCTACCATCAGGGTCCCTGGGCCGGAACCCGGAGTAGAGGGTGGGCCCGGGTTCCCCCCAACCCACCACTACAGGAACATCTCCTGGGAGGGGAAGTCAGGTCCCTGTCAGGACAGGAGGCTGAACAGAGACTGTGGGAGTTCTCTCACCAACCTCCTTGCAGGCCTGTGATGAAAAGGGCTCAGCAGACTGTGACCCTGGCCCTAGAGAGAGACGGGCTACGTGGAGGGTCACAGTGAGCCACTGAGGCAGCATAAACCACCTGGAAGCCCAGGACCCACAGGAGCAAGGCCAGAGCTCTGCCACAATGTGTATCTACAGTGGATGTGATTTCCAGCTCGGCTCGACGTACCTGCGCCAGCTCGGATTGAGCTAGCCCACGAAAAATAGCAGTGTAGTGCCGGCTGCCTGGGCAGCAGGCTGGGTTAGCTGCCTCCAGGACAATCCTGCCCAAGACTCTAGAGAGGTACTCGGGGCAGCTAGCGCATCCTTTCGCCCATGCAGCCGTGGCTACATAGCGATTTTTCACTCGGAGCTGGCACAGCTCCCTCTGCCCGAGCTGGGAATTATACCTCCCGCTGCAGTGTGGGCAGGCCCTAAGTGAGTGGTAAGTCAGGCCCTGAAATCCTCTGTGCACCGCACAGGTAGCAAGACAGCGGCTTCCCCTCCACCGCCTCACCAGCCACAGTCATAAGGGGCCACCTGAGAGGCTCATTTGGTTTCTGTGGCCTAGTCACGTCCTTGGCCCGGCCCTGCCCCTGCAGACGAGAAGCCAGTTGTGATGGTGGCATTTTACGCAGCTGGAGATTTGTGCGCTAGGAACTAGCCTGGGACCCCCCAAACTCATGCCATGTAGCCGGCCAAACCGCCCCCAAGCACTGAGATGGCCCAGATTCAGACCAGCAACCTGTGGGGAAAGGCCCACGCACAATCCCCTCAGGCACCCAGAGGCCCAGCTCTCAATTGAGTCTTATTCTTCAGGCTTTGCCAGGAGCGAAACATCCTGAGGAATTTCTCCTTCGCCCCCAGTGGAAACTCACAAGGGACCAGACAGGGTAGTGCCCTCCCAGGGCCGGTTCACGGCGCGGTTGTAGTGGGGGCAGACGCGAGCTGGGCTGCGAAGCGTCACTAAAATGCATCTTTCCCCTGCCTCTCTCTGGAAATTCCCCGTCGATCCAGCGTGGCAGGCGTTTGGCATCTCTTTTGAGAGCTAGCGCCAACTGGAAAATAGCTGGTCTCCCCCAGAGCATTGCGATGGCTGCACAGTAATTGTTTGGTGCTCCCCGCCTGCTGGGCGGCAGATCCAGCGAGTCTTGATTTCTGGGCCCCTGTCCCTAACCAAAATCAGGAGCAAAGAGCCCCCATGTTCTTCAGAACAGACAAGGCATGGCCCTGCTTCCTCAGGGCAGATACTGTCTGCTTGTCACCTGCAGCTGTGAGCTGGCTCTGAGAGCCTTTATTATCTGTACTCCAGTAATCCCCAGGGGCTTCAACCAAGGATTGGGCCCCATTGTACCAGGTGATGTACTGACATAGTCAAAGAGACACTCCCTGTGCTAGAGAGCACCGAGTGTGCGTCAGTTTCACCTGCCCATTTTCAGATATTACCAGCTTCCTCCAGAGGTGGGGAGGGGGCGAGGTGTATCTTTTGTAATGAACTTGCCTATGTGTGTGTCACTGCCCACTGTGGCGTAGACTCAGACGATTCTGTTGCGTGTCATAGCCCCGCTATAGTTAATGAAGATTCTCCTTTAGCACAGGTAGTTGGGGACTGAGCCTTCTAGTGCCATGAATTTCAGATGGGCCATAATGTGCAAGATATTGACAACCAGGATGTGCTACGGGTCATAGATTTGTTAATGTTTGCGTCATAGCTGTATAGATTTTACGAGTCATGGAGAGGGGCTGACTTTAATAGCTTTATTACGTTTAAATATGGACACATACACGTCCTCTGCATATTATATGATGTGTGAGATCCAAAAGGAGGGGGAGTATCTCTAGGGTAGCACTCCACATTACTTTGTGCTGAAGAAGGCAGGCTAGGTTGAGCATATCATGGCACAATAACCAGATCAGCCTATATCCAGTTCGGGTTTTTATTTGGGGGCATATGTTCCAAATTAGTTTCGCATGGAGCATGGAGGCGCCTGGACGGGAAGCCAGGTAACCACAGAGCTTCTGAAGCAGCCATCAGACTTGAAGCTCAGAGCTGACCACGTGAAAGTCTGGGAACGCAGCCCTGGCTAAGAAATAAAATCCAACGTTCACCTTCTCTTAGCTGTAAGTTCTGCAAGAGCATCTTCCACCTGAGATGAGCTTAACCCAGAGCCTACTGACGTGACTAGGAGAGTTGGGTTTAGTTCAGCTGCTACCTCTAGATGGCTAGGATCCCGGTTCAGACCAGCTGTGGCAACACAGGATCATGTGTAATCTATACTAGGAGAATGAGTCTTTGTCCCTCTCTGGTGTCTGGTCCACTAAGAGGATAATCATCTACTATGGCTGACAGCTTAGCAGGTTTCTATAAAGGCTCATACAGCCTGGGGTCAAACTCCATTGATGGCCCAAGGGCAGTGAGATTGTTATAACCACACTGGGCCCAACTCTGATCTTACATCCGTTTGACGCCTCCATTTTTAGTGGCGCTCCTCCCACTTTACACCAGGGTGTGAGGAAAATCACACCCATGTCATCCATTTTGTGGGGGTGAGGGATTCTGCTAAGTGCTTCTATCCACTGGTGCCTCAGCAGTGGTTGTCAGGCACGTTAGGGCAGAATTATGTAGACTTTAGGAAGTTGCTTGGGGAGGAGGGAGGAGAGGAATAAATTAAAAGGGTCCACTGAGGGCACGATGAAATCTTAATTGGTTTTGTTAATTCATTATTATCCATTTAAAAAGTGTAAACTGAAGACTGAAAGTGACAAAACATGTCAGTGGAGCTTCTCAACTGTGAACTGCCCTGGGCTGCACAGGAAACCATCCCATCTGGATGAGCCATTTTAGCCTGTGGCCACACCCCGAGGAGCTGCTGTGGGGGTGCAGATTGGGGTGATTCCACCAGCAAAGAGGGGGAGAGCAAGGTGGCGAGGGAACCAGTCCAGGACTTGGGAGACCTGGGTTTAAGTCCCTGCTCTGCCACAGACTTCCTGTGTGACCTTGGGCAAGTCACTTAGCCTCTGAGTGTCTCAGCTCCCCAACTGTATAATAAACATCATAGCACTTGGCTGTCAGGTAGAGCTCCACCTCACAGGGTTATGAGGCTAAATCCCTTAAAGACTGGGAGATGCTCAGATATTATGATACATACATGTGCTATCCAGATCAGACTCACTAGGCTCTCAATCCTGCCCCACTGAAGTCAAAGGTAGTGTGACCATTGAGAGCTGGATCCTGCCCTAGTCCAATTCTCACTCCCGATTCAAAAAGGGCAGCCCAGCCTGAGACGGATTAAGACTAATAACACAGTCTGGATTCATCCACAAGGTGGAGTTTCCTGCACAGAAGAGTGGGGTGGGGGAAGTGACTCCAGAAAAAGAAACCACCAATTGACGTTAAGGGGACCCCACGAGGCCCCGTCAGCTGATCCATTTGACCCGTAAACCCCTAGCAGAGTTTCTGAAATATTTCAGCTGTCTCCCCTTCTCAGCCTTAAACCTCAAGATGCAGAGCCCTGCAATTCAATCCTGCGCAACAGGCTTCACTTTGGGGTATCTTTTGGTTTTTTATTTTCATGGGCTGGAAAAAAACCGAGAAGAGAGAGAGATGCCGGAAGGGTTGATCTTGCGTTGATTAAATGTTTTGGATGGTACTGATAGATTATGCAGAGAGAATCAATTGTTCAAGGCAGCATTGCCCTCCTGGCATTGTGAAGCAGGCACTGAAATGTCAGGTTTGTGATCTTAAATCAGCAACCACAACACAGGGGGGGAATTAAATCGGGAGGGGGGGCGAGAGAGGGGGAGAAATCTTAAATGAAAACAACACTGAAGCAGGTTGGGAACTGTGAGGATAATATTAATAATTGATACCAAAAAAAAATGTGCCATGGAGGAGACTGACGGTTGTAAGTAATTTTCTGGGTGCTGTGTACACACACAGATGCCTTATCG
This sequence comes from Mauremys reevesii, assembly GCF_016161935.1. NCBI lineage: Eukaryota > Metazoa > Chordata > Testudines > Geoemydidae > Mauremys > Mauremys reevesii. The sequence goes on from NC_052643.1 coordinate 5,458,582, forward strand.
CTGAAGGATGGAAAATAGCAGCCGAGATGAAACTTTAGATACATTTTAAACACTCGGATGAAGGTGGGGGCAGAGGAGAAAGCAAGGAGCGCGAGGCGGGGGAAGAGTTTGTATTGCAAAGCACTTTCCCATTTGGATACTGAGACCAAGCGTTAGATTGGAGCAGATAGTCGTGTTGCCTCAGGCCCAGGAGTGAAGGCAGCAAAGCCAAGCGAAGGGGGAGTTTAAGGCCAGTGGGTTAGAGAAAGGGGGAAGGTGGTTGTTTTTTTTTAATTTGGGGGGAGAACAGAGTGAATTTTGGAGCCGGTGAGGGATTAAAAGACTTGGCTTCTGTCTGGCACTAGTTTTGCAGAGCTCTGCCCCTGGCCCTCGGTCCTACCATGTTATTCTAGCTCTGGGCTGCCTACACCCACGCTTCTCTGTCTAGCCTAGGTACTTCTATCGCCCCCGATTCTGTAATACCCGAGCACGTCAGCGCCTTTAATCTAGTTATCCTCACAACACCCCTGCACGGTAGGGAAGTGCTGAGCCCCACTTTACAGCTGGGGGGACTGACGCAGAGAGACTAGGAGTAGAGATACACTGCAATGGGGCAGTGCGACTGCAGCAGGAGTAAACATGCCCGAGCAAGCCCAGGCATCGCTAGCAATGGGGCCGCAGCAGGATGGGCTGTACAAGGCTGCCCAGGAACCTGGGTAACTACTCGGGGGACTAGCCTGGCTTTGCTGCTTCTGGTATGAAGCTGGCTTGGGCAAGCCCATGCATTCGGCAATGGCGATGTAGCCGTTCCTAAGCGACTTACCCAAGGTCACACAAAGTCAGGGGCCGAGCAGGGAACTGGTTTCCCCAGGACCTAACCCCTGGGCTAGCCTTCCATTCTAGCCACGTATTGCCCTCAGCGCCTTACTGTTCTGATCCTGGGTTCTCCACACAACGCAGCCAACGCCCCTCGCACCCGAGTGGTAACCTCCCCTTGCTCTTATCAGAAGAATTCTCCTGTGCCAAAGCTGCCAAGCACACCCGATGCCGTGGCGGTTTAGAAACGGAGCAGCTAGCCCGAGGCCAGCAAACTCGTGTCACTTCCGAACCCAATTGCAGCGTGCACCCGGATCTCCCCGGCTGTGGTACACGCAGGGGTAGGGATTTTTCATTCTAATCGTTGTGTTCAAAGCACCGTTATTCTGTTACATACACAGGGAAGCCAGACGTGAACGAGACACTGTAAAAGGTCAGCTTGTCATTAAGGGCTTTGGAACCGCCTGACTATCATGTACACAAAGAACAATTCATCCTACATTTATTTATGAACAGCTTACTACTCAGAGCCAGGGGCTGGTGATTAACAAGTGAGTGAATGAATGAGCCCTTTTATTCCCTTTGGGAAAGAATCTCATCGTGATTATTTCGGTGTATTACAGTAGCACATAGGGGCTTCAATTCAGGATCACGGCTCACTGTGCTAGGAGCTGTACACACACGTTATGAAAGGATGATCCCTGCCCTTGCAATCTAAGGAAGGATCCATCTGTCTTAACGATCTAAAGTACCTACAAATGCACCTCTACCCTGATATAACGCGACCCAATATAACATGAATTCGGATATAACGCAATAAAGCAGTGCTCCGGGGGGCGGGGCTGCGTGCTCTGGCGGATCAAAGCAAGTTCGATGTAACGCCGTTTCACCTATAACGCAATAAGATTCTTTTTTGGCTCCCGAGGACAGCGTAGAGGTGTCTCTGAGCAGCTCACAATCTTTCCTGTATTTATCCTTGCAACACCCTCATGAACCAGGTCAGTGCTGTTATTTCTATTTTACCGATGGGGAACTGAAGCCCAAAGGGACTAAGGGTCAGATTTTTGATGGTATCTAGGCACCTCACTCCCCTGGGAGCTAGCCCTGAGTCGTTCAGGAAGTCTTGGATGGACCAGGAAACTGAACCCAAGTTTCTAAAATCCTAGGCTGGCGTCCTAACCCCTGGCCATTCTTCCTCTTTGGGCTAATAGCCTGGCTGATTCTTTTGGAGCACAGGGCCACTTGGATCTCCACATGACAGCCTCTAGGTTAAACATCAGTATTGTTGCAGGAGCTTGACAGACAGCAGAGTCATGTCTCTGCCTGCATGTGTCTACCAGGGCCGCCCAGAGGATTCAGGGGACCTGGGGTCTTCGGCGGCGGGGGGGCCCTGCTGCCGAATTGCCGCTGAAGGCCTGGCACTTCAGCGGCGGGTCCCGGGGCAGAAGGACCCCCCCACCGCGGGTCTTCGGGGCACTTTGGCGGTGGGTCCCAGAGCAGAAGGACCCCCCCCCCACCGCCAAATTGCTGCCGAAGACCCAGAGCAGAAGAAGCTCCAGAGGCCCGGGCCCCGCGAGAGTTTTCCAGGAGCCCCGGAGTGAGTAAAGGACCCCGCACCAGGGGCCCCAAAAAACTCTCATGGGGGCCCCTGTGGGCCCCACTTCCCCCCACCCCCAGGCGGCTCTGGTGTCTACTGTAGGCGTGATGGCAGCAGGAGCTGGAAAGAGGCCCTTATGCATGCAGCTCCTTAGTGCTAGTCTCATTTACTGGGGCAAACCAATGTAGAAACACGAAGGCCAGATGGGTGCCCTGCCACCCCAGTGCCAGCATTACGAACCCCGGAACCACCCACGGGACGACGTGCAAACATCAGCCCTGCTTGTGAGATGGTATGAAAATGCCTCTCAAACTCGGCTGCTAGCTGTTTCGTCCAGCTGCTGGGCTCAAAGGCAGGTGGTGATGCCAGTTTGTTAATCTAAGGCCACCCGTGCACTCGGGAAAAGCCCCCATGCCCTCATCTGTAGCCAGCCATCAGCGTAGCTGCACCAGGGCTAAGCTCAAAGTGTTGACGGCACTTACAGGGCCTGGCACCAAGGTTAACCTCATCATTATTATGACTATAGCACCTAGAAGCACTAGTCATGGACCAGAACCCCTTGTGTTAGGCGCTGTACAAGCCCAGAAAAAGAAGATGGTCCCTGCCCCGAAGAGCTGACAATCTAAGCATAAGACAAGAGGGGTACAGACCGACGGGAGTATAAGGAACAACAACACAGGCAATGGTCTCAGCGCACCAGCAGCCTAACTGTTGTCAAGTTTTGTCAGCAGAAGGGCAGGGTTGGAGGAGGAGGAGTTAGTTTTGTGCATGTTACGGGGAGCTCCTCCCAGTCCTTGGGGCATATCCCTATTGCCTCCATCAGGGCACGTCTTTGTCTTCCCCGTGTTGACACTTAGCAGTGAGCAGTGGTGCAGCGCCACCGATAGCTGAGGCAGGTTTACTCCCAGGCATAGAGACAGGGACATTCCAGGGGGTTTGGTATACTGAGACCTGGATACGCGTCATGTCACTGGTGGGTCACCAGGCTAGGAGTAACTTAAAGCTCTTGGCTATTTGGTGGGCCTCAGGCCAGTTCCCAGTGGGCAGTGTCCTTGTCACATATGTTGCCTTCGCTGTTGGCACTCACCAGCTGCCATTTTAGCAGTCTCAGCAGAAAGGACAAAGGTTATGTGTACATGGAGGCATGGCCGCTCTCAGTCAGGACGGAGGTGCATTGGTGGGGCAGGGAGATTTACTACCGCAGACCAGGCTGTACCCATCCTGCGGGTTAACGGAGGACTTCTTTCTCCCCTGCAGTTAAGCAATAGCCTTTCACCAGCCCGGAATTCAAATGGCTAGTTGGGTCCAGGAGACAGTTTGGCCTCTTCACCATTTCACTTCAACAGCTCCTTGTCTTCTCAAGGCTGCCCCGGCCGACTCTATCACTTCCCCCATGCGGCCCTGATCGCCTCTACAGCTGCCTCTCAGCACTAAGTAAACACTCTTCGCTTCTATAGACTTTTGGCTTGGCCAAGTGTTAGGATCGGCTGCCCCCGGCCCCTGCCCTGGGAGCCCCAGCTACCATGCAAAACTGCCTTAACGTGACAGGGGAAGCAGCCAACACACTGCGCAGCTGGCGTAGGAAAGGCTGAGATGAAGGCACCGGGGGGAATTCAGAGGCTTGGCAGATGGAGAAGTTTGCTGTTAATCCCAAGCCACCCTGGGCCAACTTTGCTGTGGTTTCCCGGGCTGTCAGAAGCCTCTTTATTTGCCATGTGAACCAACCTTGAGGTCTTTAGACAATAACAGACAATTTATCTCATGGGGGGTGTCCCCAGAGAGCCATAAGAGGAGAGGCTCCAAGTCAGAATCTGCTGGCAGCGGAGCAGACGGCGTTCACCTGTTATTCTTCTCAAGCAGGCTGGCTCCGAGGCATCAGAAATCTAGACAGGCCTCCCTGGGGCACGCTGAGAAACACGGGGGTAGGTATGTTCTTCTCCTGTTCCCCTTCCCCATCCACACCCACAGACTTCCCACCTCTGTGCCCAAAAAGCAGGCCCCTCTGAGAAATTCAGACCTCCGTTCTGGAGGGTGGTTCATGGCCAGCATTGCCCACCTCTCCATGGCAGTCAGTGCCTTTCAGAACTCGGAGTGTCAGTGGAAGTAGATGGCCAGGTTCTGTGTGTCGCACATCTTTCTGCATATGACCAGGAGTCCATAATGATCAGGAAATCGGGTGCTCTGTCCAGTCCCAGATTGGGAACGGTTAGCAAAGGTAGCAAAGTGGCTTTGATTCTGTCTAATCCCTTTGTAATTACTGGAGGAACAGCCATTTTGGAGGAACAAATCTCACCCTGAGTAGCACTTTGCAGTTCAGCCGTTTCGACCACTTGCTGGTCAAAGTATTTGTGCAAGAGCTTGGTCCTCCCGGTAGCCTGATATTTTTTTCTGCTTTCTGATTAGACAGCTGGAATTTTCTGAATAGAAACCACAGGTGCTCATACAAAGGAGCAGCCATTCCCCAAACAGAAATCCCTTGATGCAAATACCAAGTGAATTTAGCACTCGTGGAAGGCCCAGAGACTGTCCCCAGAACAGGTACCACAATGTAATTCAAGCTTCCCCACCAATGTTCCTTAACCCTAAGCTGGATGGGCTTCCCCTGGGTGTGAGAAGGCCATTCAATCTCCATGGCCCATTCTGCCCCCAGCCTTTCTGTATACACGGCTAACAAGGAGGCCAGTTATCATCAACTGTGCCATCTGGGAACCCCCCCCACACACACACACACACCTATTTCATGGTAGCCACCAAAGAGCCATCAGACAGCAACACTATACAATCAGACATTACCAGCCTGGGCTGGATTTAACCTGGCAACCAGGAGCTGAAAAGCTCTGCACCCCCATGACAATCCTTTGAGTCACCCAGCCTCTCAACATGCAAACTGAGGGGCAAATTCCCAGCCAGTGTAATCAGCTGCACTGATTTAATGGAACTCCGCCAATTGACATCAGCAGAGAATTTGGCCCTCTGTTTCTTAGGCTCCCAAGAACAGCTTTGAAGCAGGGGGAGATGTGTATCCTTTGGGTACCTTCTGCCCACCCGTCGGACCAGAGTTAGTCCATGTCTCCGTGAGCCCATAACCTGTCTGCCCTAAATGCAAGCTGGGTGTAGCCTCTGGATCTCTCTCCCCACCTCTGTCCCTTGTGGCTCAGCAGCAGCATCTAGCAAGGTCTTTGCAAGCAGGGACCCAACTCGGAGCAGGGAAGCAAGACCCTCTTTCAGACAGCAATGTTCTAGATGCGCAGGGGACTGGGAGACTTGGGCCACTGTTAACTAGTGGTGCTGCCTTTTGCCTTGGGTTCAAATGTGGCACAGATGAGTTGGGACTGAATCGTCTTACCACCAAGTGGCTGCATCCCCAAAACCACCCCCACAGAGAGACCACAGATACTCTCCCTCTATGCCACAAAGAGGCATATTGGCAGGCTGATATGTGCAGGAAACTTCCAGGCTGCTCTGCTCTGTCCTGTGGATAGATTAGGAGACTAAATACTCGTGTTGCCAACCTCAAGCGTTAAAAAAATCACGAGTCAAGCCCCAACATAATCATGAGATTGGCTTTAAATGACAAGATTTGAAAAATAGTAAAGCTTGGATTCTTATTTGCCTTCTGGGTTTTGTCCCTTTGGGGATCACGTTTCACAGCTTGTCTGCACAGCCACAAGGGCTAGAAACTTTCTCGTTTGGTTTGGTAATGAAAGGTGAGATGCTGGCGCGTTGATGTGACTGCAGGAATGAGGGCTTCCAGAAAAGCACCAAATAAATAAATAAATTCACACGAGTCTGGCAACGCTACTACACACGTGTTTTAAAGAGAATGGGGGAGGCAGGCAATTTCAGCGTGCCCTAGAATCGGTGCTTGTTGTGGAGGGGGAACTGGCTCATTAAAACCCTGTCCCCTCCTTGCTTTTTCTTACCCAGGGTTATTTCTCTAATCATAGAGATTGTGCATCCCTGGGTCACAGCCTCAGTCCTTGTTACCACCCCAGAACTATGTAAAAATTTGGATCTTAAGCGGATCTTTGTGGCTGCCTTAACTCTCCATAACAGGCTGACCCAGGACTCCTCCTCACCCCCAGATTCAATCCCTTCTGACTCTGATCCTAACTTTGCACCTTGAGCCACTCTCGGGTAAAAGTCCGGCAACCGAGTTTCCATCGGAATGAGGGCTGGATTGCAGGCCACCTTTCCCTGATCCGGTGGAGAATGGGGTAAAGAGCACCATCTGCTGTCTGATCCCAGCACTGTATGCAGCTGGAGTCCTTGACAGTTCCCCAAAATGGGTATCAAACCACTTCCCCGCATTTAGGTTTCCAGGTGTTGAGGACTGAAGTGGTGGCAGCACAGCCTGGGGAGAGACTAGGAACACAGAGATCGGAAGAGAGAGAGCAAAAGACAACGAACTAGGGAGACGCAGAAAGCACCAGACAGAAAGACAGAGGGACAGACAGAGAGGCCTTCAGTCCCCTAGCAAATCCTCTCCAGTGTTTGTGTTTTACTCCCGATATTTTCCCCTACTGTGTTTCATTTTCTTTCCATTGTCTGTTTGTCTCCTTTGCCTCTCCTCTCACTCTCGCTCTTCTGCTTCATATTTTTCTCCCCCTGTTGATTCCCACCCCCAGCATGTTCCTTGCAACCTCCTCTCTCTTTCCTTTCCTCATTCCCCTTTCCCTCTACCCCTTCATCATCCATCTCTGCTTTCTCCTTCCCCCTTTTCTCAGTCTCTGCCACCTTTTCCCCATCTTCCCTCCATCACTTCCCCTTCACCATTCTTCTGTCCCTCCTCCACCCCCTTGCTCCCCTCCCCTCTCACATCAAACCCCTCTAGGGCCCGGATGGGCTCTCTGAAATGCTGTCCCAGGCAAGTGCTGCAGGTACCAAGCTGATGGAGGAAGTCTGTCCCAGGTCTGTGGCCCACACTCCTCCTTTTGTCACACCCTCCATGACTCTCTCCTCTTCCTCCCTAACTTCCAGGGACAGGCCTGGGGAGTCTCTCTGCTATCCCCTCCTCCCAGTAGCCTCAGGGTCTTATCAGCCTGAAACACCAGATTGGCCAGGACAGGACTGGGCATTCCTGTCTGCCTGTGTGCTCCACAGTTGGCTGCTGGAGCTGTTCTCAGCCAAGGAAGGGTTCCTCCTTCTTCTCCTGCCTGAGAACATCTCAGAACCACTGTTTGATCCACCAGAGCTATTGCACCTTGTAATGCATGACAGGGGGAGCTTTAGCGCCCTACGGGGTTGTGACAGCCGTGTATAGGACACGCAGTGTGTGACCCTGAAAACCATGCCTCTCTACTTGGAGAACACGAGATTAAGCCCCCAGAGTCTGGCTGTTAGAAGGAACTGATTAATACAGGTGAGCAGGCCTGGCATATCCCATCCAGTAGAGGGCAGAGCATGTTCATGAACCTGTGCAGAAGCAGCCGACCCATGGTAAATGCCCACAGATGAGTGGTCTTCCAACCTTCCTGGTCGCGCCCCCCCACCCCTTACCATTCATGGAATTTGTCATCTCCTCACTCCCATTACTTGCAGGCACAGCCAAAGCTTCCTCAGCAGTGGGCTGCTTCTACCTTGCACCCAGGCTGCACCGCTAGGGCATGGCCAATACCTGCCTCTTCCCGCTCGGGTTTTCAGGGTTGGGGAAGGTGCGTGCAATGGTCTCTGGAGGCTGCCAGGAGCAGAAATCAGCTGACCCACAGGCCAGGTGGCCCGCTGAGGGAGTGGAGGTGGCGCTCCCTCCCCATACCCCACAGCCTGGCATCGCCGCTTGCCCCACAATTTGAAAAACCTCTGCCATAGATGGACCCAAACCAAGCCATTCACTGACAACATAGTGTGAAGTGGGGAGAAATTGGCTTGACACTCTCTGGCAGGTGTGACTGTGAGGAGACTTCCTCCCCAGGGAGCCTCAGGCTGTCACATCGAGCTGGGGGGACACTGTCTGGGGAAGCAGGAGAGGCAGGTGGAATACCACTCGGTACAGGGGCTTAGGCATTCAGACTGAGTGGTTAGCTGAGGCAGGAGTCCCCAACCTTTCTTCCCTGAGGGCCACCCGTGCAGCTGCACTAGGTACTGCAGCCCGCTCCATCAGGGACAGCAGTCCTGCGGGGCACGGGACTCACCTCAGTAGGAACCAGGGCCAGTGAGAGGGCAAAGCGGCCAGGCAGGTGCCACAGCCAGCTCCTGCCCTCACCCTCCACCTCAGCAGCCTGCTGAGTGCTTTGAGTTGGTCACCTGGCAGCCCTGCCCCAGTCACCCACCCAGCACCCCAGAGTGCCTCACAGACACCCCCTGCCTGAGAATGAGGGACGGGCTCGGGGGCACCAGCGCCAGCAGAGGCAGGCCCTTGGGCTGAGCCTGGCCGTTACCTATGATGGGCCCGATCACGGCATTGCCAGGTGGAAACAGAGCAGCATTGCTGAGCCCAGGTCCCTGGAGGAGCCCCAGGGCTGATACTCCAGGGGGCCCGACATCCACGGATCGTGGGGTGCGGCAACTCAGAGTGGGGATGGCTGCGAACCTTCCAGCCTCCTCCAGCTGACCTGAGATCTGCTGTCTCTCAAGGCCGGCCCTGTCTCCTTGTCCTCTGCCTGGCAGCTCCACTTCAGCCTCTGATGCCCGCCAGGGACGCTGGGCTCCTCCAGCTCTGGGCGGGGGTCATCGCCAGCTACCACTCCACCAACGTATACAGTTGCGGGGGCACAGTTTGGTGTGTTATAGCCATACACGATGACACTCCAGTCATGGGGACATGCTGAAGCAGGCACAGCAAGAATTTATGCTTGCAGTGGGAATAAACTGCCAAGGAGGATAACTCGTCCTTTCTGGCACGGGGAGAGCAACCTTTGTTGATGCTGTGACAACGATGGGTGCCATAGAATGAGGTTGTCCCAAAGAGCAGATCCACTGCCCCTGCCTGTGGAAGGGAGCACATTTCTACACCTCACCCCCAGTGGGTCACGTGTTGGGTCGTTACCGATGGTCCAGGATGGATCTGCCCACAGCAGGTGGTTACTTATACCCAAGAAACATGTATCTGGTGTCCTGCAGAGCGTAAATATGCCCCGAGAACAGCAGAGTCCCTGCCCCCGAGGACTGACAGCCCAAATGCTGGGGTGGGTGCAGTGCAGTGCGATAGCTTACAGAACCAGTGCAGCTGCATGTGGTCTGAGAGGTTTCCTGGAAGACGTGGATCTCCAGGAGACGTCTGAGCCAGGAAAGGCAGGGCTGCAGAGCTCAGGGGATTCATATACAGGGGGTTGGCTTGGGCCCAAGCTAAAGATAACACAGCCCCTATAGGGGGCTAATAACATTGTCGGCAGCTAATCATTTCCTTTAAAACACAGACTGACCTGTTTGACTAGGAAGTGATGCTCAGGACTCGGCTAAGGGAATTCAGATGTTGACAGGGAACACCCAGCTGCAGCATGAAAAGATCTGTTACGTGCCTTGCAGCTGGTTTAATGGCAGAAATAGCTAGAGCCCAGAGGTGACATGTGGGGGTCACATGCCCCCTCCGATTTCTGCCGGGGTGGGAGTCGGGCTGAGCACAGCTGAGGGGGACATGCCTGGGACTCCAGCGGAGCCGGGCTAGGAGGCGCCAGGAGTAGGGAAGAGAGACTGAGCTGGCAGCGGGTATAATAGGCCAGGGAAGGCTAAGCCTCCCCTAGCCATGGCCCCGTCCATGCTCCACCCTGAGGCCCCGCCCTCACGCCCCCTCTCCCCCAAGGTGCAGGGGCTCAGCGCCGGCTGGCAGCTCGGGTCGGCCAGCAGCCCAGCGTGGGGCAGCGGCGGCCGGGCCTGGGGTGGCTCAGGCCAACTTGGGGGTCAGACCAGTGCTCGGTCCAGGAGTTGGGCCAGCCTGGGGCTCTGTCCAAGCAGGGGTTGGGGCAGGCTGGTGCTCAGGCTGGCTGGTGGGGCTTGGATGGGCTGGCTGGCAGCCCAGGGCTCGGGGCAGCTAGGGTGGGTGGGCCCGTGCTCCTCCGGCCACTGGGGAGGAGACCTCCAGTCTCCGGTGGGCGAGGGGGGCACGGTAGGGGCAGGGCCTCGGGTGGAAGGGGCAAGCCTGGGGGCTGGCCTCCCCAAAGTGGGGGTTCACGCGCTGTCCATGCATGGAGGCGATGGGAGACGTGAGGAAGGAGCTGTGAGGGAAGTAGGGAGCAAGGTGGTACCAGTCAAGCCTCACTCATTGGGTGTGAGACTCACTCCCTAGCACGCCAGCTCACTCTCGCACACATTTCTAAGCTTATCTCACTCCTTGTGAGAAAATATGTAAAGACTGAAACTATTTTTACTCAGGCACTGCAAGAGACAACCATACATCCTAGGCCCCAAGCTTATGGACTGTGGCCATCATGGAGACTACAGGGCTGCAGTCTGTAGGCAGGAGAGAGGAGGCTACAGAAGGGGTTTTCTGGTGGGTCATGGGTGTGAACACTTGACAGTCAAAAAAATATGAGTTTGCCCAAAAAACAAGCAGGACTTGATCGAAAGTTAGCTGGTTCTGCAAAATACAGTTCAAAATTTAAACCCCACTGGACAAATTCATGGCCCTTCATTGTCCTGGTAGCAGGCAAGGCTTCTTTTTTTTTTAAACGTACGCTGTGTTGCCAGGTGCTGTCCTGTGGTCATTGAGGAGAAAAAGCTATAACATGTCATCTGGGGAGTGAAATATACTACACAAATAGCAGAGCAATGGCTTCACAGCCACAAATTCCTTTTGTACCCGTGGCAAATCCCTTCACTGATAAAGTAAGTCTAATATGTTTAATAATTATGATTACTGTTGTTAATTATTATTATTATTTATTAACGCTTTCAGGGCACTTGGGTTTCCCAGAAGTAATTTGTTTGCTGGCTTTTTTTTTTTTGGTGGTGGTACAGTAATTTATTCCTAGTACTTTGCCAGAAACTCTGTTTGCAATGTTTTCAGAAAGTTTTGATTGTTTTTATGAATTAATTTTTTATTGCGTCCAAGATTTTCTCTTTCTTGTACAGTTTTCAATGTGTCCCGATGAGGGTTAAATATTAATTAATTAATTTAGCTGAGGCCCTTTATCTAAGGCAACAGGATCATTAAAATACAGTATGGTACCTATAAAAAGTTACAAAGACACAAACTTGCAATCCTTATATCACAAAAAAAATCCACTCACTGTTTGTATAATATTATTAACATCCGTGCTTGTGAAACTCTGATTATACTGGTTGGATTAAAAACCTGGACTATTGGATATTGCCAAGGACCAAAGGTGAGTCCCTTTTTTAAGCAATGACCCAACACTCCACCTGGGAAATGTCATCCTTTGGCCTTGAATCTCACTCTTTGGTGCTGTAAATCTCACTCTTAAGGTCAGTCAACCTTTGGCAGGTGCAATGGGTAATTAGATGGGTGAGCAAGGGGCCAGAGCTGACGTGTGGGGCGGTCATATGGCCTCCCTTTAAATTTTGCCTCCCCCCACTATCATCAAGAGTTACATCTCACCTCTGCTAGAGCCAGAGAGGAGGAGATACATGCACAGAAGTAGTGACTTCAGGGTTACAGACTAGATCTTCTACTGCAGCAGCCTCTACGCACAAGTCCCTGCTTTAGCGAGCCAGCCACCATCTACAGCACAAACATGTCACAGGGCTGCCTTAAGTGCAGCAGTTAGGCCAAGCAGCTCAAAATGGAGCCTGCTACACAATCCACTTTCACCCACCCAGGCCAAGAAACTGGCTGCCTTGTGGAAGCAGGCCCAGTTGTTGCAAGGTGGGAAAGGGTACAGGAGCTTCCTCCCCGGGACTGCTCCTGTGGTGTAGGACAAGCCATGTAGACTTCTCTGTTCAGACTGCTCTTGTGGGGTGAGATCCTGCTTCTTCTTCTACCTTGCAGACTCCTCCTCCTGCCACGAGGAAAAGCCCCAAGGTTCTTTCCCAACAGGTAGTTGGAGATAGCAGGATGCCCCAGAAATCCTAATGAGAATCCTAGCAGTCTTGGTCACAGTACATACATACATACATAAAATGCTACCTCTGGGCAAACTATTTCCTGAGGCACTCCAATTAGCTAAATCTCCCCTCCCCTGCATGAACACAAGAGCGCAATGCAGAGCCCCCCAATTAGCTGAACCTCCCATGCCTACCTCTTGCGCGTGCGTGCGCACACACACACACATAGTGAAGTGCAGAGATCCTGATTAGCTGACCTCACTCCCCATGATGTACAATGCAGAGAGACCCCAGTTTGATCATCCCCCTCCTTGTAATACGGAGAAACCCTAGTTAGCTCAACCCTGATTCTCTGAACTGCATATCTGTTGCTGATTCTGAAGTGCATTTTTTTGATTTACCTAGAGCTTTAGCTATCCCAAGGCAATGAGATAATGGGGGTTTGTCTGCTGTGCTCTCAGGCACTTTGTATGCCACAGTCTCAGGGGCTATCCTGCCCCTTGGACAATATTTCACATTGCAGCCAGTCAATATTTGTGTGTATGTCTGTATAATTACTGCATTGATACTTGAGCTGTAAATCTGCTCTGCTAGAGGTATCTATGCATTTTTGTGTTGCCAGTACTTGTTATTTTACTGCAAGTCTCATGGTATTTGGCATTTTTCTTGGTGCTGAAGCTCCTGGAGTCATGTGATTATGTGAGAATCTCCACTGTTTAAAGTACATTTAGATTCATAAATTCCAAGGTCAGAAGCTACCATTGTGATCATCTGATCTGACCGTGCCCATAATAATTCCTGTTTGAGCTACAGCATATCTTCTAGAAAACCTAAATTTTAAACTAAAAATTGTTAGCGAAGGAGAATCCACCACAATCTAGCCCTTGTGGCTATGGAGAAAAGCTTGAAAACATGACCCCTAGTGGTACGATAACCAGAAAGCAATTCAATGACCCCAAGATGTATAATGTTTGACAATCTCATGATTTGTAAACCAATCTCATGATTGATGGTGCCTGATTCATGCCTTTTGCCTGCTCGGCGTAGGCAATACTGTTCTGGAAGCCAGAAAAACACCATCCCCTCAGTTTGGTAGAAAAATTAAATGATCTCTAAGTTCATGTCTTCTACGGTGGAATGTGCCGTGTCTTTTCCAACCCTCCTATGTATTGCCCCCATCTTACTGGGTGTGCACTACCCAGGATTTCTCATTTGCTTTACTTTAAATCTTAGGTTCCGAGACAAGCAAATGAAATTTAACATGAAGGTCCATTCGGTGTGAAGAATGTAGCATGGCCCTTTGCCAGGAACAGTTCAAAGCGTTTTGACACTTGTTAATACCCCTGCAGCTTCTGTGCATTCAATCTGGGTTGCATTAGCACCATGAGCAATCTGTGGTTGGCGGAGGTGGGAGGGGGAGGAATGACTTTGGGATCCATCCAAGAAGTGTCATACTCAATCTGGGTTCTTATAACTACTTATCTAACATGGTACATCACATGGTTTGATCTGCCAATTAGCCTCAGTCAGAGCTGCTAACCGAAAGCAGATGGATCTATACGTTATCGTATGGAAAAATCTGCCACTTCCCATTTTCCTGGAGAGTGGGAGAGCCGGGCTGAATGCCCCTTCCTAAAATCACCAGGCAGCAGCAGGTCTTAGATATGCAGGAGTGAGGGTGAACAATTAAGGGTGCTCTGATGCAAAGGTGACGGAGAGGGGAGTGTAAGTACCTAGGTTGGTGGAAGGCTGGTGGCTGCTGTTGTTTCATACAGGTGTGACACTGAACATGAGCGAAGGAGATGCCCTTCACCTGTTTCCTCTGTATTTTGTGTGTGTTGTACATTGGGATTATGTAAAGCAGCACCTGCTGTCCTTACCTTGCACCCTCCCCTCCCCTGGGGTATAAGAATTTCTGTTCCCCCATCTTGGGCAGAATGTTAGAAGCATCTGAGCAGGCAGGAGAACATCTCAATTGTCTGATCGGAACACTGGAAATTCCCATCCCTCCTTCTCGTCGCCCCACCTTCCCCAAACACATGCAGTAGCATTTATCAGCTTCAAAAAGAGAACTGTTTAAATAGCATTAAGGGCCTGATTTAAAGTCACAAAAGCCATGAAATTCAGAGTTAAGGCTAAAAATCCACTTGACACTCTGGCCTTAAGTCATAAAAGGCATGAGCCAAAGGCAGCAGCTGAGTGCTGGGAGTTGCCTGGCTTCCGAGCAGGCTGGGGGAGGGATGCAAGTCAGATCCCTTAATGAGATTTAAACGAGCTGATGGCCTGAACTCAGAAGGTTCAGAGATGCTGTTTGGATTAGCTTTGGGATACTGATCCGAACCGCTTTGGTCTGGGAACTGGGCTGGAAGGCGTATTTTTTTTCCCCAGGGGCTAGTCCTGAGAGGTGCTGAGACGCAGCAGCTCCAACTCCTGTCGGTCTGTGAGCTCTGAGAGCACAGGACCATGATTCAGTCCAGAATCCGGGTTGTTTGTGATGTGCGCTCCTCTTGGAGCCCGAGATTGCAGGGTTGTACGCGGAGAGGCAGTGTGGTTTAGTGGGTAGAACATCAAGCTGCGAATTAGGAGATCTGGGCCACTGGCCTGCTGGGTGACCTTAGGCAAGTCACTTCCCCTCTCCGTGCCTCAGTTTCTCCTACTGCTTGTCTTGCCTATTTAGATTGTTGGAGGGGGACTGTCTCTTACTATGACTTACAGTGCCTAACACAATGGTACTCCAATCTCAGATAGGAGCTTTAAATGCCATCATAATCCTAAATCTGGAACCGTTAGCCCTTAGTGAAATCACAACATTATCAGAGCAAATCAAGTCAGATTTAAAACCTTTATTATGGTCAAGGAACAAACAGAAAAATGTAACAGCATCAGGTTCGTGCACCTGGAACAAGGAAGTCCATTAAGTTCCAGCCATATTTGTTGGTTTGAATTAGCAGCTAATCCTACATTTTGCCAGGCTGCTTTCAAAAGCTTTTTATGCCAGCTCCAAGCTAATAGTGTCTTGTCTAGTTGCATAGGGTCACGTAGCAATGCACTTGGGCCTCATCGGCGAGAAGAAACTAACTCAGAATATGGACACGGGCTATCCAGCTTCGGTTGTTCAAGGCAAAATTTTCACTAACGGCCACTGAGTTTCGGTGCTCAGTTCCGCACTTTTTGGGGGCCCGGTTTATTTTAGGGATGCTGAGAACCCACAAGTCCATGGACTCAATGGTAACTGAAGGTGCTCAGCAGCTATGAATACAAGGCCTCTAACTGGGGCACCCAGAATTACTAGCCACTTCTGGAAATGTTGGGCCTTAATGTCTTGACCTGGGGTGAACTTCACGACAACTTCATTGTTGGGAAGGGCCAGTGCAGCCAAAGCAAAAGTCTCTGTGGAAATGTGTTCCTTTGGATGGACGTTCCACTGGGAAGGTTTCTCCGGTCCACGATGGAATTTAGGTCCTGCATCCGGTGGGGCGGCGTCATGACTGGGCTATAGCGTCAGTCTCTTTGTATCTGGCCCAGTGAATATTTAATTATTTATACAAAATGGAACCGCGACAACGGGAGAGACTGGCAGCGACTTGACATCCAAGCCTGGTGGTGAGGGCATTCAGCTGGGATATGGAAATGAGGCTCTGATTCAGAGCAGGGACGCACACCTTGTACCCAGATCCCAGGTGAGTGCCCTCACTCCTGGGTTGTTGGCTAGTCTGGAGTGAGTCGCTTACTCTCTTTTTGCAGAAGACTTTGACCGGTCGAGTTCTTGTTCTGATGCAGAGAAAAAAACAAACGTCAAAACCTCGAGTTGTTTCGGGAAGTAGAACTCTTGTTTTCTGGCCAACCTTAGTTGTTGTACATGTTGCCTCGTTTGAGGGGGTAGGAGGGAAATTTGCAAGATTCATACAGTTGTACAATCTACAAAGCATGGATGCATTTCTTGAAGAGATAAAGACTCTCCTCCAACACAGACGGGTTGGAACTGGGGCTTCTTCCACTATGGGGACTGTCTCCATACAAAGACGAGGTACCTGGTTAGTCCTGTCTCATGGTGTAGCTCTGGATGGCAGTTTGGAAATAAGCAGCCGTATTGCGTTCTGGATGGAAAAATATCAGATAACACTTGGGGCCAAAGTAACCCATGGAGATCCCAAGCAAATTGATTACCACGCCCACGGCATCGCAGATGGTCACCAGCACCCCTCTGTACACAGACATGACCAGGAAAATGGCAATCCCGGAAACAGAATAGCAGGTCATGCACAGCGTGATGTACTTGGCTTCGTTGTAGTTCTTGGGAAGCTCCTTGCCCACGTAGGCAAAATAGAAGCACAGAATAGAGAGAAATATGTCTAGGCTGCTGTTCATTATCAAGGCCAACTTGTAGCTCTTGTTGCATTGCAGCTCTACTATAGAGGGCTTGTCCTCCAGCGCTAACGGAACTGGAGCAGGAGGGTGGATGATAACGTTGGTCACAATGATGGTGACTTTCAGAGCTAAAATTACGGTTATAAAAATGTACTGGCCGTTGTACTTCATCCAGTAGCTGTAGACTTTGGGCAGCCGGGCAGCCATTTTGAAAATGCTGATGATCTGGAAGGACCTGACGGTGATGCAGGAGATGCACACGCTGAAGCAGAGGCTGAACACTGTTTGCCGGCACATGCACTTGAACTCTGTTGGGACCCCTATGTACATGGGGACGTTGATGAAACCGATGATCAGAGACACCAGCATGAGGAAGCACATCCTGCCTCCTGCGGACTTCACCACGGGTGTGTGCGAATGAATGGCAAATGTGACAGATATGACTACAGTGGCTATGAGGCCCAGCACCGAGAATAGCAGCAACACCACTGCAGTGCCATCTTGCCATTTCAGATATTTCACAAGCCTTGGGTAGCACTTTTGACTTCTGGCACGGGACCACTGGTCAGCTGGACAAGGCTGGCAGTTGTACAGGTCTGCAAAGCAAAATGTGGTGTTTCTGAAAGACCCTAGCAAGGGCTGTCTTGTCTGTAAATAGTCAATATGTCTAGTAAGAGCATAACTGATGGGAGTGATGCTAAAGCTTTTGCACCCATACTAGCTCAGGCCGCTGTCTTGTCAGCTCTCACTAGCTAAGCAGGGTCAGACCTGGTCAATTCTGGATTGGGAGACCTCCATGGGAACCCCAAAGTAGTGGTGGTTGTACAGTTGCTAAAACTCTTCTTTCTGACTAATATGTGAACCAGAGCCGTAAGCTTGGTCTTAGGGGTACACTATGCTGTTGGAGGTGAAGTCATTCAAATGAGAGGTAAAGCCACTTACGGTCCTTAGTGATCCCATGGGTTTGTTTTGGTTTGTTTTCCTTTGCAAGTGTAGTGATTGTAACCCTACTGTCTTGGCTAAATTCCAATCTGGGTAATTGCATTCTATATCCCAAAATTCCCCCTAAACTTGACGTTGGAGTCAGTGTTCCTTTCCCCTTCCTGCTGGAGTCGTTTTGTTGTGCACCGTTACCCTATTGTGTTCCACCCTAGAGGTGACGGCACTTCAACAGTGGCCACGGTTCCTCAAGTTTGTCAAGCTTCTTGGAATCCTTCAGGACAGACGGTGCTATGCAAATTTAAGATATAAGTAACACCTAAGGTCTTCTATTTGAGGATCTCGCATAACATTGCAAACATTAATGTAAGCTTCACAGCTCCCTGATAAGGTAGGGCAGTGGTCTCCAACCTTTTTGGGGCCAGTAGCACATTCATGTTTTCAGAAGAGTGTGGCGGGCACCAACAATTTTTCAAGACTTATTTTGTATTTGTACATTAAATAATAAAAAAGAAATCATATTTAATATTACATAATATACGAATCAAGAGAGAAGCCGGAGAAAAGCCGCGAGGAAAGAGAACACTGCTGCCTGTAGCCCCGGAGTACTCTGTCCCTGGCAGGCGTGGGGCCGCGGCTTCTCTCCCCTGCTGGGAACTAGGCAGGCCCTGCACCTGCCGGGGACTGAGAACACCGGCGCCCGCAGCCTGCAGCCCTGGAGTTCTCTGTCCCTGGCAGGCGTGGGGCCGCAGCTTCTCTCCCCTGCTGGGAACTAGGCAGGCCCTGCACCTGCCGGGAACAGAGAACACTGCGCCGGAAGCCTTAGTTCTCTGTCCCCAGCGAGCGCAGGTCCGTGGCTTCTTTCCCCTGCTGGGCACTAGGTGGGCGCACATAAATGCCCTGGCGGGCGCCATGGCACCCACAGGCACCATGTTGGGGACCACTGAGGTAGGGTGTTATGAAATCCATTTTACAGCTATGGAAACTGAGCCACAGCGAAGCCATGTAACTTGCCTACAGTCAAACGGTGAATCACTGTTAGGAGTGACAATGGAAGTCAGGTCTTCTGACTCGTCATCCCCTTTTCTGACTACACCTCTACCTCCATGCCCCAGCGCCCACTCCCTACACACGCCACACGCAGAGAATCTGAATCGGTGAGAGAAAGCATGGCCTTGCGGGGATTATTATTACAGTAATGGAGATCTCAGCCGAGACTGGGGCCTCGTTGTGCCAGCTATTGTAAAAACACGCAGTGGAGGCAGTGCCTGCCCAAAAGAGTTTACAATCCCAAAGAAGACGACAAAGGAAGGATTTATTATCCAGTATTATAGATATGGGACTGACGCCCAGAGAGAACTAAGTGACTTGCCCAAAGGCACACTGGAAATGTGGCACGGCCAGGAATTGAAACCAACTCTTCTGGGTAAGAGATTCATTCCTTTCATAGACTCTAGGACTAGATGGGACCATTAGATAATCTAGTCTGACTTCCTGGATAGCGCAGGCCAGAGAGTCTCACTCAGCTACCCCTATCTAGAGCCCAGTAACTAAACTACAGACCTTCTGCTGGGAACAAGCACTGTCGAACTGATATGAAAACAAGGTGCGTTTAGGCTTGTACGTTGCATTTTCCTTACCGTTGTTGTCGAGGAAAGTCCCTTCTGCACAGTCGACACACTCAAAACAGCAGCTGCTAACACTTGCAGGCTTCCTCCGCTGCCCGTACTCACACTGCTGGGAACAGAGTGAAACGGGGACCTGGGAAAAAGGGAATCGGAGGAAAACGACGATGATCTCATAGCAACTTCCAGGTGAGCTGGAAGAACTTGTAAATGTTCCATAATAGAACCTCAGCAGCTCATCTAGTCCCGCCTCCTACTCAAAGTAGGACAAATCCCCAGACAATTTTTTTTTAAACCTCAGCTTCCTAAATGGCCCCCCCAAAGATGGAACTCACAACCCTGGGTTTGCTCAAACCACTGAGCTGTTCAATTCTGATTCAGCAGCAGTATAGACAGGAAAGGGGATACACAGCTAGGATAAAGCCAACCAAACAATATGCTTTACCTTTAAATAGGGAACAGGGTTTAGACTGGGCCCCTCTTGGGATTCAGCCATCAGTTATACATACCTGCTATAATATTACCAGCAAGTTTACCATGTTCCAATGGCAGAGAACCAGGGATTGATTTCTTGGGATGGCCATAAGCACAACATTCCTAGGATCAATCTAACTACTGCATCACCTTTAAATAGAGAAGAGGGATGGGCATAGCCACAAAGGCAACACTCATCTGGGAATAACCTAACGAGCCACCGGATGTCGCTGTTGTACCAGACAAACAGCTGGAGGAACATTCTTCTGGCAGGAGGCAATTTAGAATATTAAAGCCAAGGGCCAGACTTTCAGGCCTTGTTTGTTTATGCACAAGTCTGGCACACACAGCCCATTCTGGCCGCTTTTTTGGTTGTCTGTCATTGTGTTGCCCCAAGTGACAGGATTTACGTGCTCGAGTCCCATTTGTGTGTGTAACTATGGCACAATAATCCCTAGCTTCTATATAGCACTTTACATTCGAAGAGTTCAAAGCACTTGACAAAGGAGGTGAGTATCATTCTCTCTGTATTACAGATGGGGAAACTGAGGCACGAAGAGGGGACATGACTTGGCTGAGATCACTCAGCATGCCAGTGGCGAATAGAACCCAGGTCTAGCTCTGTACTCTATCAACTAAGCCCTACTGCCTTGGGTTTTGCTCATGTAGTTCCATGACTTCCCCACATGTGTGATAATGGGTGGAGGGAACTTGCCGTGTTGTTTGGGGTGTGCCAGGAGATGTTCTGGGTGGTGAACAGCAGCTTCTGGTTCTTGGCGCTGTAGGAGGCGATTTTCTGAAAAGGGTTGTTGGGTTGGTCCCACTTCCACTGGATGATCTCGAAGCTGTTTGGAGTGTCGTCTCTCTGTCTGAAATTGATCTTCGTGTTGAGCAGAGAGAAGTCCACGCGCTTCACCTCTGGCACTAGCTGCAAATGGAGAAGGATAAGATGATCAATGCACACGTACTGCTAGGCACTGAAGTTATAGATTGAGGTCACTTCCTGAAAGTCTGGTTCTGCTCTGAAAAGAGACACTGCCTAAGGAGCAGCCGTGGGTATTTTACTTGGTGATTCCAGGTCAAATGCTCTCAGTCAGCAGAAATTTTCTTCTAAGACCCAGCATGGCAAGCTGACCCTTGGATCAGAAAGTCAAACTGGGCTTTTCTGGCTTACATATCCCTAAAGATTCTGCAACTGGGACTCAACCAGGCTGATGCATGAGTCAGAAGAGAAGCCAGCTCGCTCCCCTGGAACTATGTTGGCTTTGCAAGAGATCTAAAATTCCTGAGGGCCAGACCCTGCCACCCATGTTCACGCTGAGCAGTATCTTGCATCCGATTGATCACAATGGGACTGGTGGGTGAGTAAGGGGAGAGAGTGGCCGATTCTGCCATCCTCGCTCTGGTCTGTGGGAAGTGGATCTGACTCTCTGAAGACCATGGAGCAGGTCTGTTCAGCAAGATGTTGCCGTTTTGACACCCACTTTGCAGAACAGAACTGCGCTCCAAAAGGTCCTGCAGGAAGTGGTCGTGGTAAATGCAGTAGTGGTGCTTTTCCTCTGAGTCGGTGCTGACCCCTGCCACACACGCCCAGTGCGGAGTT
This sequence comes from Mauremys reevesii, assembly GCF_016161935.1. Classification (NCBI taxonomy): domain Eukaryota; kingdom Metazoa; phylum Chordata; order Testudines; family Geoemydidae; genus Mauremys; species Mauremys reevesii. The sequence goes on from NC_052643.1 coordinate 5,479,922, forward strand.
TGTGCGAGGTGGGCACTGGTCTCGCAGAGATGCCGTCTTTTGGATGGGGGCCCTGCATAGAGGTGGACTCTCTGCTGCCGTGTCTCTGCCCGAGCGTGAGTTTGGCACTCGGTACCTGCTGTCATTCTGCAAAAGTTCATTTGAACAATTGAGCTGGATGCAGGCGCGATCTATCTGTCCCTGCTAAGCAAGGAGACTGTGCTTCTGGGACAGCTACATGGAACTGTGGTAAGCTATTCTGCAACATGGACAGTTGTCTGCTAGGTACTCAGGGCCGCCCGGGGCGGGCAAGTGAGGCAATTTGCCCCAGACCCGGAGGAGTCCCCATGAGAGTTTTTCGGGGCCCCTGGAGTGGGGTCCTTCACTCGCTCTGGGGGCCCCAGAAAACTCTCTGGGTCTTCGGGAGCAACTCGGCAGCGGGGCGTCCTTCCGCTCCGAGACCCGCCGCCAAAGTGCCCCAAAGAGACGTGATGGGGGGTCCTTCCACACCGGGACCTGCCGCCGAAGTGCCGGGATACTCCAGGCCCCCTGAATCCTCTGGGCGGCCCTGTAGGAACTGGGTTGGGGTCATCTGACCCATCTGATGCAAACCACCAAGCAGCCATCAGAGACTCACACCTTTCTGTTCCTAGCCACATGGGCTGGAGGGAAAAGGTTCTACCAGCACTCTCCCAATGCCCCAAGCCATGTGGTCCCGCGCCCTTAAAACATGGCTTGGATTTCTCAATGCAAGCATGTGGCCAACCTGCCAGGGGTAAACCATCCGCTTGTGGCATCCTGTGGTATTGCAGCCCAGCAGCCTGTGCAAAGCGTGAGCCACGGCGTAGACAGAAGAGTAGACGTTGAAGTCTATGCGCTGCCCTTGGGCCCTCATACTGTGGTGTGCGTCTCGGGCAGCACTGAGGCACTGGTCGCACGCTTGGTTGCATGTAGTTTGGTCACTCGCCTGCTCATTGGCTCCTTCTGCCGGGCTGACCCTGAAGTCATCAAAACCAGGAATGAAGAATTCTTTTGCTGCCACCCCTAGGATGGTGCCCACCCTCCAGAGGTCAGTGATGTTGTACAGGGAGGGTTCAATGGCCCAGGCTTCGGCAGCAATCCACACCAAATCCGTGACATTCTGGCGGACAGCTTCTTGGAAGAAGAACGGTAGCGTCAGCTCCAAGGACAGGACGATGACCACCTTGGCCGTACTGTGGATGACCCTGCTGACAACGGCCTTGATCTTTCCCTGCAACTCTAGTGGGAGCAGCTGGCTGCTGTGGGGCACTGGGATGACGTCCTGCAATGCCACGCAGACCTCGGTAGCCCTGGCCCGCAGGAGCTTCAGGTTCTGCCGCCCGTAATCGTCGTCGCTGTACAGAATGTTGATCCAGTTCCACCGGAACTCCTTCAGCAGGAGCAGCATGGCCACGATCTGCTGCTCCATGCTGGAAGTGGTGCGGAAGGCGGTGGGGAATTGTTCGTGGTCGTCCAGCTCGTTAGTGATTGCCCTGTAGGAGATCTAGGGGCAGGGAGGAACAGGGAAGAGACAACGTGAATATACAGACATGACTTACACCTGGTATAACAGCTTTGGCGTCGTTGGACTTGTACAGGGTGTATTGACGTAGGGATTGGCTTTCTCTGGAGTGCAGACTTAATGCTGTCATAATGCCCAAATTAGGGGCTGGTCTAACTACGGAAATGGAGCGTGTCTGAGTTCCAGAAAGCCAGGAGGTGCCCAAGTGAGCCGTCCAGCAGCAGCACTCTGCACATCTGGTGTGATTTACGTATAAAGGGACCAGATTGTCCCAGTGAAAATATGGGATGCCCCTTGCTTGCCACCCAATGGGGAGCATGTGACACGGGTTGATTTGAGTATGGTGAAGCTACAGGGGGCTGACTCGCTTCCCAGACCAAAGCGCAGGGGATATGTTCATGAAATCATTAGTGAGGGAAGCCCTGGAAGGTTTGTCCAGCCCTAACGTGGGCACCAGCTTACCTGTGGCATGAGGAAAAGACTCAGTACCTGGGCCACTATAACAGCTGCTTGTGAAGAGTCTGGGCCAATAACAGCCAGCACCCGGGGCCGGTAGTGTGTATAGTTATTGTGCAGCTGCACCACAGAGTGCTGGTTGGCGAGGAAATACAAGATGGGGTGGATGGAGTTGGTGAAATAACAGACGTCGACCATCTCGTAGCCTAGGGAGACACCAGGCAGCAGGGTACTGGAATTGTTGATCTGCTCCACAGCGAACCTCATGGCCCGGAGGTGGCTGTAGCTTGCTATCTTCAGCTTGTACCTGGGAGGAGTGTAAAACGATGAGCGATGGGTGCGGGAACCCATCCAGTGAGAGACCAGGTCTGCCTTTGGGCTTATGCAGCAAGGCTCGAAGAGGACTCCTCTCCCTTAGTGTTGCATAGCACTGCAGTCTCAGGACCCTGGGCCCAACTCAGTAAGGTGCTGAGCACGCATAACTCCCACTAGCTTCAGGATTGGGCCCCAAATTCTACCCTGAATATAGCGCTCCTATAGGAGTCAATGGGAGCCAGGTGCGTCATGGGCCATCATTATGGGAAGCAGCGTGGTCTGTTGGACAGAGCAGTGGAGTGAGACTCCAGGGACCTGGATTCTTTTCCAAGCTCTGCCACTGGCCTGCTGGGTGACCTTGGCCAAGTCACGCCTCTTCATGCCTCAGTTTCCCATTTGTAACACGGGGATAATGACTTTGTAAAGTGCTGTGGGATCTACTGATGAAAAGTTCCATATAAGAGTTAGGGTTTGTTATTATCAGGCTTTGAACCCCAACCCCTCAGCACAGGCCTCTACCAGTTGAACTACAGGAGTAACTTCCTTAGTTAGTGTAGTAGGCTGTTATCCTCTAGCAGTCCAGCCACCAGTGGGGAGATGTGACACACACTCTGCTAGTGTCTTATGCTTGCCACTAAAGGCAGGATTATAATAGCGTTTTTCTCCACCATCTGGGCCAAGATTACCTTCCGGTTAAGATCACATGACTGGAAGCCAGGACTTCTGATTTCCAGAGTGACTTTGCAAATGTGTGACTTTGAGCACTTAACTTCTCTGGGCATCATCCCACGCCCTGCCTCCCATCGCATTGCTAAAATGGGTGTCACTGGAGGATCCTGAAGGATTCATGCTTGGGAAGGGCTTTGAGATCTTTGGATGAAATGCACTGTGCAATGTGAGTGAAATTCAGCCCTTAACAGGGCCTATGTACCACTTAAGCCTCATTGGGGTGGGGCACAGCCCTTGCGCTTGCATTTCACCCCATAAGACTAAATGAAAAGTGTTCTGATTGGAGCTGGCTGACTGCAAAGGAGGGTACATGCTGCCCCCATCCAAGAAGTGGCACAGCTTGTGTGCTCCTGCTGCAGCTTGCAGCGCTCTGGGGAAGCATTGTGAATGCCCCTCCTGAGGCCGAGCGGCTCCCCACTGCCTCCAGCATGGAACCTGTGACTTAATAGCACAGTCTGGCCTGGTGGCCTGTCCTTTGTCAGGCAAAACTTCTCTTGAAGTCAGTTTGGTGGTGGGGAGGGCTCCCCTTTTGGCCTGATGTGCCCAGGTAAAAGTTGGGAGGTGAGAGGAGAAATTGCACAGGCCTTAGGAAGCGACCCTTAGGAGTTCAGCTGTGCTGTGTGTCCTGGGGGCAAAAGTCCTGACGAACAGCTTCAGGAGTGTCTGATTCGGGAATGCTGGCCATCAGCAGCGGGCAAGGTGCACACCTGAGTAGGCTGCAAGCTAAGGGTATGTCTACACGGCCACCGGAGGTATGATTGCAGCATCAGTAGGGCATACCCAGCTAGATTTGATGTAGCTAGTATAACTCACACACCTCCCGGGTGTGGTGCTTTGTCCCCTCTAGTGGCACCGAGACCACTTAGGGCTGGCCTACACTGCGGGGGGAGATCGATCTAAGATACACAACTTCAGCTACGCGAATAGCATAGCTGAAGTCGAAGTATCTTAGTTCGACTTACCTAGCCGTCCTCACGGCGGCGAATTGACTGCCGCAGCTCCCCCGTCGACGCTGCTTACTCCTCCTGCCGAGGTGGAGTACAGGCGTCGATTCGCAGATCGATTTATTGCGTCTAAACAAGACACGATAAATCGATCCCCGATACATCGGTTACTACCCGCCGATCCGGCGGGTAGTATAGACGTACCCTTAGAGATTAATGAGTCTGCTACAGCCTTAGCTAAGAGCCACGTGTCTTTTAGCTCATGCAGTAGAGGCTCATTAATCTCTAAGTGGTCTCAGTGCCATTAGAGGGGAGGGAGCACCACATCCAGGAGGTGTGTGGGTTACACTAGCCATCTGAATAAGTACCCAGGGTCCTGGGCAGGCTCGTACAGCCTCCGCTGAAACCCAGGCTGCTGCAGCTTCACTGCTATGCCTAAAAACCTTTCGAGGCTCTAGGCCTGAGTGACTTGCCTACGGTCACACAGGGAATCGGTGGCAGAGCAGAAGATTGAACTTTGGTCTCCTGACTTCCCATGAACCAGCCTTCTGCCTCTGTTCATTGTGCTGGGTACTGAGTGTAGACATAGTACACAAGAGACCCTGCCCTGAAGAACTCTCAATTTAAATAGATAAGACAGACCATGACTGGGATTCGAAGCAGAGGCAGAGAGAGACAAAGTGACTTACCCAAGGTCACACAGCAGGTCAGTGGCAGAGCCAGGCTTGGGACTGAGGTCTCCTGGCTCCCAACCCGATAGCCTGTCCACTGGCCCATGATGAGCAGTCCTCCTCCTGTGCAGTCCCATTAGCCTGAATGGGTCTGCTTGGATGAGCAAGGGCCATTTGTTTAAGGACTGGGACGGAAAAGGGCTTGCATAGCGAGGCAGTGATCCTGATGGTCAGATAAATAGACTAGCAAAGCCTCATGAGGGATCCATTTCAACTGTTAAACAGCTGGTGAGTTTTGTTTCATTTGAAGCATCTGCGGTGACACACAATATTTGAATAGAGATTGAGGGCCACCACTTTCAAACATGGGTGGTTAATTTTGGGCACCTAGTGGCTTCCTTATCGGATGGGCTGAGTTCCCCTAGCTCTCGTTAAAGCCTACGGGAGCTGTGGGAGCTCACCACTTCTGACAAGGGGGCTGCCGGTTTAGGTGCCTGTCGTCCAGCACGTAGGCGTGAAAGTTTTGGCTTAAATGGTTTGTCCCAGGTCACGCGCAGGAAGTCTGTGGCAGAGTGAGGAACAGAACCCAGGTTTATGAGGCCCAGCCAGGTGCCTCAGCCACAAAAACCCTTCCTTCTGTCCCCCTTCACCAGGAACAAACCAGTGCTGGCTGCAGTGTGGCCCCAAACTATTTCGTCGCCCTTCCCAGCCCCGGCGCCACCCGTTTCCTACTTACGCTTCACACGAGGGCACCGCCGAGTAGCTGAGATGGGGGCTGCTCGTAGTTTCAGTGTGCAGCGAGAAAAGCCCTCCAAGGAGGTAATCCCCCGCCAGATGGAAATCGGAATATTGCGTCTCTGAGCCTGCCATGGTCAGCAAGACACTAACGCACATCGCTACCACCCCTGTGCTCCTCATGGTTCTAGGGTGCCTTCATCACCAGCTGCTGGTGAGCACCCAGAGTAGGTTTCTTGCCCAGGCTCTGCCAGTTGCTGGGTCTGGTGCTCATTTTCACAAATTTCTGCTGACTTATTTACATACATTTCAGGGGCCAGCCCGAAAGGATTTGTGTGTGTTTACATTTTTCACGGACTATTGCATTGCCATGGGCAGTTAAAGCCAACAGGGCTGTGCATCAGAGGGGGCACTCCTTGCTTGGAAGAGGAAATGCCTTTTAGAAGGCAATTATTGTAATGCTGATGTTTGTTAAGGGGCTGCTCTGCCTGTGCATTTGCCAGTGCTCTGCAGAAATCCATCAGGCCCTCATCAAGTGGGAGGCAGCATAGCCTAATTGATAGGGTTACTGGCCTGGAGATCTGGGTTCTGATCTTCATTTAGCCACTGGCCTACTGTATGAGCCTGGCCAAGTCTCTTCTCTTCCCTGTACATCTGTACAGGTTGAGACTTGCATGTCGGAAGACGGTGGCGCGTGTAGTCATATTCCCTGCCCCCGTGTAATCGGTTTCCTCTGTTTTCAAGAAATATATATATATATATAATTTAGAATAGGAAAACATGTTTAAAAGCCCCAACAATTAGCAGGGATGGGATCCGAAGAAGACATTTATTTATTTAGGGTCCACATTTACAGTACTCAGGGGTGGCTCCAGGCCCCAGCACGCCAAGCGTGGGGTGGGGGGGGCTTCTCCCACCGAAGCCGCGGGACCAGCGGACCCTCCGCAGGAACGCCTGCGGGAGGTCCACCGGAGCCGCCTGCCGCCCTCCCGGCGACCGGCAGAGCGCCCCCCGCGGCATGCCGCCCCAAGCACACGCTTGGCGTGCTGGGGCCTGGAGCCGCCCCTGCCCCCAATATTTTGAAATGTTTTGCAGGACAAACTATCTGTTTTCTGATCCAGGTGACTTCTGGCTACTGTTGTAATACAACTAATAAGTAGAAGCCCTTACTCCAAACCCCTGTGTAAGGGGACTGTTGGCCCCTTACTAAAATTTAGTTGGGTGGCGGGGTTGGTTGGCTAGCTCCCAGTACCAAAGAAAGGGGAAGGGTCGATGGGAAATCAGGACCCTGAGACTGGCAGTCCCCAGGGGCAGTGGGGAGAAGCCAACACTCCAGATCAGCCTGATGGACAAAGCAGGCAGGCTAATGAGAGAGTCAGGAGGCCAGGGGTCCCATCCTCCGTGTGTGAGCTGGAACTGCCTGGCCGGGGCCGAGCTAAGGAGAGAGCAGGAGACTGAGCTGAGCTGGGGAGCAGAGCTGCGCCCAAGCCAGCCTGAGCCAGAGAGAACCAGATAAGCAGCCTGCGCTAGGGAGAGCAGCAGCAAGAGCCAGAGAAGTAGCCCAGGGAGCAGGTCAGTGCTGGGAGCAGAGCTGCAGCAACCAGAGCCAGAGGCCAGAAGAGCAGCCCAGGGAGCTGCTCTGGAGGCAGAGCAGCAGCAGCGCAGGGCTGGAGCAGCCAGGGAGAGCAAGGGGTAGGGTGACCAGATGTCCTGATTTTATAGGGACACTCCCGATATTCAGGGCTTTGTCTTATGTAGGCGCCTATTATCTCCTGCCTGATTTTTCGCACTTGCTATCTGGTCACTCTAGCAAGGGGGGACCCTGGCAGTGGGCCCAGCTTAGGGAGACGCCCCCAGGCAAGATGTCTTGCAGGCCAGACTTGTGGGGGGGGCTGATGCTGGGAAGAAGGGCCCTGCCACCTAGAACAGGGGAGGGCAAACTACGGCCCACGGGATTGCCAGCCCCATGGCGCCGCAGGGCTAAGGCAGGCTCCCTGCCTGCCCTGGCCCCGCGCCGCTCCCGGAAGCGGCTGGTACGACGTCTCTGCAGCCCCTGGGAGAGGGGCAGGGTGGAGGGCTCCATGCATGGCCCTCGCCTGCAGGCACTGCCCTCCGCAGCTCCCACTGGTTGGGAACCGCGGCCAATGGGAGTTTCGGGGATGGTACCCACAGGCGAAGACAGCACATGATGGAGCTGCCTGCCCCACTCCACCCCCAGGAGCCACTGCCAGACACGCTGGCCACTTCCGGGAGCGGTGCGGGGCCAGGGCAGGCAGGGAGCCTGCCTTAGGCCTGCTGCGTAATGCTGCCACCCCGGAGCCGCTCGAGGTAAGCGGTGCTGGGCCGGAACCTGCACACCAAACCCCTCCTGCACCCCAAGCCCCTGCCCTGAGCCGCCTCCCACACTCTGCACCCCCTCCTGCACCCCTGCCCTGAGCCCCCAACCCCCTGCCCTGAGCTCCCTGCTGCATCCCTCCTGCACCCCAACCTCCTGCCATGAGCTCCCTCCCACACTCCGCACCCCCTCCTGCACCCCTGCCCCCAACCCCCTGCCCTGAGCTCCCGCTGCATCCCTCCTTCATCCCAACCTCCTGCCATGAGCTCCCTCCTGCACCCTTCCTGCACCCCAACCCCTTGCCCTGAACCCCATCCTGCACACCGCACCCCCTCCCACACCCCAGCCTCCTGCCCCAGCCCTACATTCATGGCCCTGCATACAATTTCCCCACCCAGATGTGGCCCTCAGGCCAAAAAGTTTGCCCACACCTGATCTAGAACCTGAAGGCAAGTGTCTGACCCGCAGCATCCTTGCAGCACAGCCAGGGCCTGAGAAGGCCTGGGACATGTGAGGGACAGACTGAACGTCCCTTATGTTCCAGAGACGGCTGGGTATGATGAGAGCAGGGTGACGAGTTTTCCTTTAACCTTTTCCTTTTTTTCCCTATTTTTTTTTAATTGGTGGCTGTTTAATAAATTGTATTTGCTTTGAACTGTGGGCCATGATCAGTGGGTCAGGGAAGTGTCCAGAGCAGAGAGAGCACCCTGGAGTGGGGGACACCCTAGCCCCTGTCCTAAGTGACCATGACAAGGTTGGGGGTCGAGCCCCCCAGGACTCCTGGGCCCAGCCTTGTCAGGGTTACAAGGTCTCTGCCACCCACCCAGGAGAGTGGAAGAGGAAGGTCCTTGTGGTCAGGCAGGCCTCTGGGTAAAGGAAGCGGGAGCGAGGCCTCAGATCCTTTCGTTAGCCCGTTTCACCGGGGTCGTGTATAAACTAGGAAAGTCCCCCACAATAGCCGGACCATTCCCCTGCTTACACCTGGACCCCACAGACCCAAACCCTGCCCTCTCTCCCCCTGAATAGGAAAAAGTGAAACTAAGGCAAACACAGAATTGCACGGTTTGAAGGCAGACTGCTTTTGAACACCTTTGGTTTTAGACAACTTTTTAAAAACTTGCTTTCGTTTTCTTGTTCTGTGCACGGATGTGGTCCTGGGCCGTGACTGGCATTCCTAGACACTATGGTAAGACAAGAATAATAAAATCAAAGCCTTCAGCCTAAACTGACCCTTTCCTTTTTACCCATTGCCAGGGCCGCCCAGAGGATTGAGGGGGCCTGGGGCAAAGCAATTTCGGGGGCCCCTTCCATAAGAAAAAGTTGCAATACTCTAGAATACTATATTCTCATGGGGGCACCTGTGGGGCCTGGGGCAAATTGCCCCACTCCCCCCCCCCGGGCGGCCTTGCCCAGTGCATGCAAAGCACCAGTGCCTTCACCATGGAAATGTATTTGTAGCTCACATTTGCATCAGATTTTGTTTGTGTGCATGTTAAACAGGACCATGAGCTGCTAAAATTTGTTCTTGAAGTCAAAGGCTGGGAATAGACTAGATGTAGGGAACATCCATAAGAGGTAGGTTGTTGTTTGCAGAAAGCGACATGAGGCCATATAGGCAGTTGTGTTTTAAAGCCTACATTTTCAGTGCAGACATAGCCAGACCTTCCTTTTATTGCATGCTGCATTGTGCCTGCAGTTTGGAGAGGCAGCACAGCCTGCTTAATAGGGTACTGGACTAAGAGTCAGCAGCGCAGGTTCAATTCCTAGCTCTGCCTCTGATCTTGGGTAAATCACTGCCTCAGTTTCCCCTAGTGCTCTTTGTCTTGGCTGTTTAGACTAAGCGCTTCAGGACAGGGGCTGTCTCTTAGTATGAGTTTATACAGTACCTACTCCCTCCAGGTGCTACCATAATGCAGATAAGTAATAATAAACTGCCTGGTTTGTTAGTGCAATTAAGAATTTAGGCATCTAAGTGTCCTAAACTGCATTCACAAAAATGGAGGCCAGCATCAGAATGCCTGGTCCTAAAACAGTGGGAGATGCTAATTTAGGGTCTGATTTTGCAGCCCTAATTCATACTTTACTTCATGAGTAGCCCTATGTGATTGAGGGTGTCAGAACTGGGCCCTGGATCTGTGGTCTGGTACCCAGATCAAGATTTATTATAACCCACGGTTGTGTGTGTTCAGCTCTGGGCCCAGTTGAGCAAGGATGTGATTCGCCTACTGTTCACAGCAGCAGAACCTGGATCTTTGGTCAAACTGCAGAGACGCGACGTTTTATCTCGGAGGCCCCTGGTTCAATCCCAAGTCAATGAAATGTTCAGCTGGCCGACCCTTGTGGAGCAGGGGTGAAAAGGCCTGTAGGAACATGAACTAACAACACCTTGAACCAGTAGGGTGACCAGAGCCAGTTTGAAAAATTGGGATGGGGAATGGGGGTAATAGGCGCCTGTATAAGATAAAGCCCTGAATATCAGGCCATCTGGTCACCCTGTACAACAGCCTGCTATGGTGAAGTACCACACGCAGGAGATGCAGAGTCAGAGAGCAGCGAAGCCGGTAGCAGAGTCAGGACTAAACGAAGGATCTCTCGGTTTGTCAGTAATATGCTCAGGCCTTCCTGCTCTTCTTGTTTTGGGATTGCTCCCCTAGATGCATGTGGATCTGTTGCGGCCCTGCCAAATCCTGAGATTTGTGCTGCTATATCCATGCACATGTGTGTGCATGCTCTCTCTCTCACACACACGCTCACTCGTTCTCTTGTGGGAGATTTCACCAGCAGTGAAAATGTTGTGTATCTGTGTGTGAGGGGGAGAGAGCAAACGACATGTTGGGGGGCGGAGGGGGGGGAAGAGTGGAACCATCTACACCCACCCCAGTAGTTGCCCCAATGGGGAATTCCTTAAATCGAGGTGCTGCGACTCAGTAGTGACGTGCATGACTCTGAACTTCATCGATCACATCTGCACTACATGGGTAACCACCCAGCCTCAGCTAGACGGTCAGAGCCCTGCAGTGCAGCCTTGGGCTCAGTGTAAAACCTGTGTTGGACTCCAGGGTCAGAGCTATGGAGAGGAGATCTCCAGGAGGGCATATATGCCATTTTCCCAACCTCAGAGATTCCCCGTCTGTCTGTAGTTTTGGCTGCCTGCACTGGTACAGTGTTAGGTAGCTGCTCCGTACTGAAGTTTGATACCCAGGAGAAAATATCTCTTGGCCCAAGGTATTTCACTGCCACTCTGTGATGTTGCCTCTAGTCTTTTATCCCCTTCCACTGTATTCCTAGCCATAGTCCTCGAATGCTGGCGGAACTGATCTGTATATAGGTTGGTTGGTTTATACAAAATCCAGCCTGATTACGACTTTCCATGAGGCTACACGTTCCATGGGAGTGCCAAGGTGGGAGCGGTAATCTCTTATTGGCTCAACTTCTGTTGCTGAGAGAGGCAAGCTTTTGAGCTTACATAAGAACGGCCATACTGGGTCAGACCAAAGGTCCATCTAGCCCAGCATCCTGTTTTCCAACAGTGGCCAGTACCCCAGAGGGAATGAACAGAACAGGTGATCGTCAAGTGATCCATCCCCTGTCACTCATTCCCAGCTTCTGGCAAACAGAGGCTAGGGACACCATTCCTGCCCATCCTGGCTAATAGCCATTGATGGACCTATCCTCCATGAATGTATCTAGTTCTTCTTTAAACCCTGTTATAGTCTTGGCCTTCACAACATCCTCTGGCAAGGAGTTCCACGGGTTGACTGTGTCTTGTGTGAAAAAATACGTCCTTCTGTTTGTTTTAAACCTGCTGCCTAGTAATTTCTTTTGGTGACCCCCCTAGTTCTTGTGTTACGAGGAGTAACTAACACTGCCTTATTTATTTTCTCCACATCGGTCATGATTTTATTAGACTTCTATCGTGTCATCGCTTTTCCAAGCTTTTACACAGAGCTCTTCTTCAGTTCTGGGAAGCATACTACATGTATCAAAACATACGTCGACATTCCCAGTCTCTGGCTGGCAGCAGGTGCAGCACTGCTATTAAAAAGGTCAACTCAGTCAATAACTGCATGTGCTGTAGGGTGAGGAGAGGGTTCTTAACCGAAAGCTCCCCTCAACGCCCCCACTACTCTAAAGAGCCAAAGGTTATTTCAGTGTTACCAGAATGTTCCACTAGCCCAGGAATAAACATCAAACGATGTGGGATATTTGCATAAATTTCCCTGGTCAGCAGGATTTGATCTTTGGCACAGAGATGAGAATTTTGAGAGGCACATATATTTTCCTGGCTTCTTCCGACTGCCTGTTCAGTGGCTCTGAGAACTCTGCTTCTATAGCGTCTTTAGTTCTTTATGGAGAGGGCCCTAAAACTGGGAGACTGGCTTCATGTGTCCACCACGCAGCCCCCAAAGCTTATCTTTTACCCCTTTGGACAGCGGTTTCAATGAACTGATAACGAGTTTGCATCCAATGTGCAGTAAGTGGTGGCTTCCAAAGCAGAGAATAATTGCTTGTGTGCATGGCCCTGCGCTAGAATGCTTGAACACTTCTGGTTGTTTTGTATCTGAATCCCTCCTCATGTTTGCCAAGCCCAAGTCATCAGATGCCCAGAGCTAGAGAACAATGGGAACTCTCCCCTGGAACTCTCCCCTGGCTATATAACAGTATAACCCCTCTTCAGAGCCACAAGTAGCTAGGATTGGATATTGTCCTGCACACATCCCTGAAGTATTTGAATGACCTGGGTCACATGCTCCTCTCCAGCTAGCTACATAAGAACATAAGACTGGCCATACTGAGTCAGACCAATGGTCCATCTAGTCCAATAGCTTGTCTTCCAACTGTGGCCAGTTCCAGATGCTTCAGAGGGAATGAACAGAACAGGGCAGTTAGCGAGTGATCTAGCCCCTATCATCCGTCCCAGCTTCTGGCAGTCAGCGGTTAAGGGCTCCTGGAGCATAGGGTTGCATCCCTGACCATCTTGGCTAATGGCCATTGATGAACCTATCCTCCAGAACTTAGCTAATGCTTTTTTGAACCCAATTATACTTTTGGCAACAAATTCCACAGGCTGACAGTGCGTTATATGAAGCAACATATCCTTACGTTTGTTTTAAATCTGCTGCCTCGTAATGTCATTGAGTGACACCCACACACACACACTGGTTCCTGTATTATGTGAAGAGGTAAATAACATTTCCCCAGTCACTTTTTTTCATACCATATATGATTTTATAGATGTCTAGCACCACCCCCACCCCTGAGTTAGCTCTTTTCTAAGATGAACAGTCCCAGGCTTTTTAATCTCTCCTCAGATGGAAGTTTGTTCCACATCCCAAATCATTTTTATTGCCCTTTGCTGTACTTGTTCCACTTCTAAAATATCTTTTTTGAGATGGGGTGACCAGACCTGCACAGTCTTCAAGGTGTGGGCATCTCATGGATTTATATAGTATCATTATGATATTGTCTGTTTTTTCTAGTCTTTTCCTAATCGTTCCTGACATTGCTAGCTTGTTTGACATTGACCAGATCTTTTCAGCGAGCTAGCTAGGACTCCAAGATTTCTTTCTTGAGTAGCAACAGCTAATTTAGACCCCATCATTTTGTAGGAACAGTTGGGATTATGTTTTTCAATGTGCAGCACTCAGCACTTATCAACTTTGAATTTGAGCTGCCATTTTCTTGCCTGGTAAGCCAGTTTTGTGAGATCATTTTGTAACTCTTCGCAGTCAGCTTTGGACTGAACAGTCTTGAGTAATGTTGTATCTGCAAATTTTACCACCTCACAGGTCACTCAGTTTTCCAGATTATTTTTGAGTATGTTGAACGGCATTGGTCCCCGTAGAGATCCTTCGGGGACCCTGCTATTTTCCTTTCCATGTGAAAATTGATCATTTATTCTTAACTGTTGTTTCCTATATGTTAACCAGTTACTGAGCCTTGAGGGGACCCTCCCTCTTATCCCATGACTGGTTACTTTGCTTAATACTCTTTGGTGTGGGATCTTGTCAAAGACTTTCTGAATGGTCAAGTACACTGTACTGATTGGATCACCTTGTCCACATGCTTGTTGACACCTGCTCAAAATTCTGATAGATTGGAGAGGCATGATATCCCTTTACAGAAGCCGTGGTGACTGGTCCCCAATATTTTATGTTCATCTGTGTAGTTGATATGTCTTTTCATTACTATAATTTCAGCCAATTTGCCTGGTACTGAAGTTAGGCTTACCAGCCTATAATTGTCAGGATCGCCTCTGGAGCCTTTTTAAAAACTCAGTGTTACATTAGCTATCCTCTAGTCATCTGGTACAGAGGCTGATTTAAGCAATAGGTTATATACCACAGTTAGTAGTTCTGCAATTGCATATTTGAGGTCCTTCAGAACGGTTGGGTGAATATCCTCTGGTCCTTGTGACATATTACTGTTCAATTTATCAACCGGTTCCAAAACCTCTTCTGTTGACACCTAAATCTGGGACAGTTCCTCAGAGTTGTCACCTAAAAAGAATGGCTCCGTGTGGGAATCTCCCTGACATCCTCTTCAGTGAAGACTTGCAAAGCATTAATGTAGCTTCCCTGCAACAGCCTTGTTTTCCATGAGTGCTTCTTCAGCAACGCAGTTGTCCAGTGGCCCCACTGATGGTTTGGCAGCTTCCTGCCTTTGAGGCATTTTTTTAAAAAAATTGCTGTTTTGCTGTTTGTTCACGCTTGCTTGTTGCTCTTCAAATACTCTTTTGGCCTGCCTAATTATACTTTTAGACTTTGCTTGCCAGAATTTGTGCCCCTTTCTATTTTCCTCAGTAGGTTCTGACTTTTTCAAGATGCCTTTTTGTATCTAACTACCTCTTTTACTCTGCTGTTTAGCCACAGTGGCATTTGGGCAGGGACTGTGCACCACGAATTGAAATAAGGCCGTTCTGGTTTTCAGATGAACTACAATTCCAGTCTGAATGTGACCAAACCTACTGTCAGGGAGACACACATCCTAAAAGCCCTTTGAGGGGAGAGCCTTCCAATTTAACCACACAGCAGAGCTGGGTAAGTGAGATTATTGTATGGTTACATTACGTGTAATTCATATTCTTCAAGGGTGATCTTGGAGTTGAAGCACTCGACTGGGACCCATTATCTGGCTTCCTGTGGCTCTGTCACAGACATGCCATGTGACCTTGGAGGTTACTTTAGCGCAAAATTTTCAAAGATGGCTTTTGTAAGTTTTTTTGGTTGCTCCTCCTGCCCCACCCCCATGAGGCACCCTGCATCTGATTTTCAGATGCATCGAGCCCCCACAAGGTCAAGTCAACAGGCGCTGTGGGTGCTCTGCAGCTCTGAAAATCAAGCCCTTGGTGCCACAAATTAGTCACCCCAACGTGGAGAACAGTTTTGAAAATTTGAGCCTGTTTCTCCCTCTATAAAATGGGCTGATATAGACCTGCCTCCCACAGCTGTTGGGATTTAATTCAGTGGCATTTGGGATGTGGGTGGAGAAAAGGCATTTTATGAGCACAAGATCAATCTAGAAATCTAGGGTAAATTTTCTGCTTAGGTGACTGACTTCATGGTGGGGGGGGGTGTTAAGCTTGTTATCCGCACAATCTAGGGCACCCAGTCAAGGCTAGTTTAGTATGGGGGTGAGTTAGGTCCCAGGCCTACAGAGTGAACTTCCTTTTAGAAGCAGGCCAATCTCCTGTGATGTTTATGAAGGGAAGGGGGAGACTAGCTACTGCATGTACCTAGAATTGGGTGACTTTTTATTTTATTTTTTTAAACCAAAAAAAGGGTTCAGCAAACCATCTAGCTTCAGCAACACCCAAGTGGTTTGTGTCAGTTTCACCAAACCCTTTCAGTTTAATTAAAAAGCCTTCCAAAATTAAAACTTCTGTTACAATATTTTCAAAACAAAACCTTTTGATTTTTTTTGTACAAAATTAGTGTGACCAACAAAAAAAATTAAGGAAATTAAGGTTTTAAATGGTCAAATTCAAATGAAGCACTTTGTCCAGCGAAAACTTTTTTTTAAAAAAACTTTTTGATTTGCTGAAAATTTCAGAAAACTTCAGGGTTTTTTGGTTTGACCTGAAATGTATCTTTTTTTCAGACTTGCCCCTGAACCAAAAAAACATAAATCCATTATTAGCCCAGTTCTCCTTGCACTTCCATTTGCCCGGAAGATGAGAAACATGTCGGTAGGCAGATCGGCTTCTCTTGTAAGCACTGAGCAACCCGCTGCCGGATCCCGAGAAGGTGTTAGCAGAGATTGCAGTGCCATTAACGTCGATCATCCTAATGTGTGAATTAAAAGGGTGAGATGCTACTTGAAAGGATTTGACAGGAGCATGAAAACCAGAAGGAGCTGTTAGATGCTCCCTGATGGTTCTTGGCTAAGCTCCAACATTAGCATGGGCTGGTACATCATCTCTTGTGTTCGCCCAGTAAATAACACTAGGATTTTCTCTCTGTGATTCCAAACCCTCTGAAACAACAGATGATGTCATCAAAAGTAACCATGGCAATTTATCAAGGCTGCATGGTGGCCTGTTGCCTTTCACTTGGGGAGTGGTGGATTGCAGAGAGGAGCTGTTTAACTGAACCTACTAATAGAAGTACCGCAGTACACCCACGCCATAGGCACTGGTTACTGGTTTACAGCATTGGGGTGGTGTCCTATTACCTTTTTGAAATCCACTTGAACTCAGGGAGCACTTGCAGTGGAGGGAGCTCAGCACCTCACAGGAACAGTCGCTTAGAGGGCCAGATTTTCAAAGATATTTCAGCACCTAAAAAGGCAGAGCAACACCTAGTGGGATTTTTCAATCCATCTGCCTCTTTAGGTGCTGAAACACCTTTTGAAAAGCTGGCCCTGCGGCCGTTTGGTCAGGCAGAAATAATCCCCAACCCTCAGGCCAAACTTAGATTTGTGGCAAGGGAAAGAATTCTTCAGGTCACGGCCGTGCTTTGCAAGTCTTTTATTAGCAGTACCTGCCCGATCCTGAGTATTATGCTCATCCCTCAACACAATACAGGTGAGACGACAGCAGCAGCGACCTTTCACTTTGAAAATATCTTGCAGCATTCAGCCCGACTTGAGCTGCAGCAAAGAGCGATCCGACTCGAGCACAACCAGTGAATCATCTGCAAACACTCACCGCTGTTTGGATCAGCCAGACCACTGACCTAGGAAACTGAAGTCCTTCCGCCATGAACAACCTGGTCACCCACTCAGCTTTCTGTCTGATCAACATTGCTCTCTGTACAGTGCATTTCAGGTAAGACCCGTTTTGCTAACATGCCATCAACAGGATACAGACCATGTTCTTGTGTAGACAACAGCATTCAAATTATTACTAAGAAAAAAATCAACCAACTGGAACCCCAGCTCCTTATAATTAGAGTATGAAAATGCTGGTTCCCTTCCCAGCTTTTGGAGGTGAAGATTTGCCATTACAGGTCACGCAAGGTAGAGTTAATGGGCAAACTGGAGGGTAGGATTAAACAAGACTTCTCTTTGTTGTGTGGCAGGGTGGCAAACATAGCAAAGGATCCTTAGCAGCAGTTTCTAAAATTAGAAAGATGTTCATGTAGGGTAGGGAAGGAGCAAAACAAAACTCAATTGTTTTTCACACGTCTCCATCACTACCGTGGCAATACACTGGGCCGGAGAGTGAGTTGCACAGGGGACAGGCTGCTTATTGCAGCAGTGGCTCCATTTGCATCCACAGGGTTTTATGCAAGCGACCTCTTTGGTTTTGATCCATGGGATTTGCACCACTTGAGTCTGAGTGCGGGTTCCAAAAAAATCGAAGTGGCACTCTAGCTAACCTGATGAGTTTCATCTGGCTTCCAAACTGGGGCAGGGTTGTTTGAAGCAGGACGGAGTTTGCAACTAAAAACAAACCCAGGTGCTTTCTTACATGATCGGGTGGTTCTTTTGGACTCACTGTTCCTGCTTATTTCATCCTTGTGCTAGGAAACACCTGTTATTCCAAGAGGGTCATTCCCTGCTTAAAAGCTTTTGGTCTTTTAAAGCTCACTGGTTTTTAAGAGGTACAAAGCCAGGTCATCTCCTATCCCGGATTCCATCATATGTACGTGGAAAGGAATGGGATAAAATGAGGGAAACTACACCAGGGCAACGGTAGGATTAGGAGCTGTAGGGCTGGGACAGCAGGGGCCTACTGAGCTAATGCAGCAGTTTTGATCTAAGTTTAACAAGGAACGAGGGCTGGAACAAGCCGTGAAGCAGGCAAGAGGTAGGGTGCAGTAGAGTCTATAGTGAGCACTTGAGGGAGAGCTGCTAGGAAGGGAGTGAGGACCTGGCGAGGACAGCTGAGAAGCAGGTAAGAGCTGGAAGGACAGATACCCAAGTCACTCGGCACTAAGGGTACATCTCCACTGCAATTAAAAACCAGTGGTTGGTGACTCAGCTCACGGGGTTCGGGCTCAGAGACTGTTTAATTGGGTCCAGGCCAAACCCAAAAGTCTACACCACAATTAAACAGGCCCTGAGCTTGGATCTTGGCTCAGATCCAGCATTAGCATGGCCTGGTACATCATCTCTTGACAGGCCAGCCCCGCGTAGCTAACTGCAGTGTAGACATACTCTAAGGGACTTGTCTACATGACCCCACAGTGCAGACTGCAGGGTCGCAAACTGCAGCACACACTGAAGTTTTGTGCTGTAAGCAGACCCTGCTAGCACGAACTAAAAGGTACCTAGTTCATAGCAGTGTAGTCTCATTTAAAACAGCCCTACACTAACGCAAACTGGGTATCGCTTAGTTTATGCTAGCAAGATCTATGTGGGGTAATTACAGCACTAAACTTTAGCGTGTGCTACAGTTCACACCTCTGTAGGCCGTACTGTATAGACAAGCACTGAATGCAGAATCAGGGGAAGAGACTTTATTTTATATAGGTTTGTGAGGGAAGTTTGCATAACGTTGCCGGTGAGAATAGAGTAGCTTCAGCTATCAATCACATGAATGTTTGTATTTACTGGATAAATTACTGATTTATTTTAATATGCAAAACCTTGTTGCTACTGTGCATACTGGTACACATTAATCTTGTCTAATATTACTTTTGTAGCATGTTACATAGTGATAAAAGGGTAAATGAGTATCTGAAATGTGTTTCTTTGAATCAAATACTTAATCTAACACAGTGGACTCCTTCAAGCATACACAGTTAGAACCAAAAAGTGCTAGTAGAATCAGTCATTAACAAACCTTTACTTCAAGAGTTACCTTTTAAAATGCATTCAAGTCTGTGTAACTAAGTTACAGCAACAGCTTTTCCATCTCATGATTCAGCATTTGATCTTTGCAATAAGTGGATATTGACTTCAGTGGCAGTGAGCAGTTATTGACCTGAAAGCTAAGTACTAGCCAAGGCACAGTAGAGGTTAACATTTAACTGACTGTGCACCTCAGACAAGTAACGTCCATACTGTCAGTCATCTACAGTTTCACAATTCTGGCTGTGGACTGTCACCCGTAACAGCTCGCTATTGAAGGAACATTCTAACTTGGACGGTCCAATCCAATCAGGACGTGGAAAGTTGGATACGAGAGCTCGGTGGACACGTCGTAAGAACCTACTCATAAGACTGCAGTAGCATTTGCAATTTAGAGCAGTTTTGCGCCTCAGAACAGGTGGGTATGTGTCACCCATGCTGTACAGGAACATACAGTCAGGGGTGTTCACTGTACACATGGCAAGCGGCTAAGGCCAACAGAGGCAAAATGGACTCTCAACATTGTGCTCAGATCGCTTTCCCTCTGAGCAGTCGATAAGATTCCTGCTGCCACGCACTTGTTAGTAACATGAGACCCACGCCAGGGAAAAGGAGATGCTCTCTGGATCCATTCAGGTAACCTCACCGGGGGGTAGCCTGCCCAACTGGATAGCTGCTAGTGAATCGCAGACCTAAAACGTCTTAATGCACCTATTCCTGACGCAGTTGCAAAATAGTATTTGTATGGCTAACCCTTGCCGTTGGCTTGGCTTAGCACAGCTAGTGACCGTACTAATGTGAAACACGTGCCTAGCACTGAATCACTTTTTAAATCAAAAGGTTTAAGAGCAAAATAGCCAGGAGGTAGGCACAATACCAGCATCCCCTGAGTGCTACATGCAAAACAGAGCTACCGTCACTACTGTTCAAACCAGCGCCTAAGCCAAACTAAAGCCTCTGATCTTAACAGCAAGGAACTCTGGGAAAGTGCGCAGCTACAGTACAGGGGTGTAGCTCTCTGGATCGATTCAAGCCAGAGTTCACATACATTTCCCCCCCACTCCCCGGAAGAGGACTTCTTAACTAACAAGCATGATTTGCAACCTGGCCCATTCATTAAACTAAAAACAAGTGTTTGGAAAATAATACAGCTCTGAAAGGAACAGAGGCAAGCCCATCCTGTTAATGCCATTATCTGCTCCAGTACAAGTCACATAGCTCTTGCTTTAATGATTTCAGGAAGCTCAGGTCGGGGGAGAAAGCAAAACTGGTCCCAATTCTGGCAGAGAGGGACATGGGTGTTACAGGCTGCTTTTAAAAAAGGATGGACAGAGTTGGAAGACAAGGGCTCTTCCCTGTCTCAACTCAGTTGCTGTTTTCATGCATTAACTTTCCCTAAATGCCTCTTCCCTCTAAACTCTGCAAAGGTTTTACAGCAGAAGTGTTTTAATGTGAGGCGTTCTATCACCTAGTGTTTGATGATAAAACACACGGCTTGTCCACACAAGCACTTAGCTTATGGCAAGCTGGGATGTAAACCTACCATGCACTAAAAGTTTCCTGCAGAGCTTAGATCTACCCCCACTTGGAGTAGATTAAAGCACAGTAGGGAATTTTTAGCAGGCAGCAGCAAGGTCCACACAGACACTTAGTGCCCAGCAGGCTTGTGCAGGGTAGATTTACACCACAGCTTGCGGAGAAATAAGTGTTTGTATGGCCAAGCCCTTTAAAGACCATGATTTGTTCCCTCTCCAATGGCAGACTGGGCACTGGCTTCATACCTGCAGCAGGAGACGCTCTGTCCCTGAGATCTAGATGGAAAACCACAATCATGCATAGACCAATGTATGGGGAGAAATGGACAAGAACATCTCCACGGGCATGTTCCTCTATGATTCTATGGGATGTGGAGTGGGAGGGCAAGCTTCATAGATTTGTTTAGCACAGATCAGCAGGAATCCCCGTTATCTAATTCTTGCCAGAACGTTTCTCCTCTACTGTTTCGCAGGCCTCTGGTTCTTGCTGCTGCATTCCTGTTCTAGTCTAGTTGTTCTAAGGTACCTTGATGAGCAGCCTCCTCCTGCTAGAGGACTGTGAACAAACTGCAGCCTACAGAAGAACCCTGCTTTAGACTAATCCTCTACATCAGGCTTGAGAAATCACAAGGGCTGCTCTTGTTGCTGGGTAACAGTCTGTTAAATCTTGTTTGAAAAAACAAAATGCTTTAAATACTGTTAGAGCCGTAGCTTGGCAATGAGATTGGCAACTCCGCTCTGCGTTGGGAGTCAGTAGTTAGAGGGCGTTCTCCCAGCATGGAAGGCGCTGGGCCGCGATCACTGCATGTACGCGTACTGCCAGTCTGCGAGGGGCACGTGGGTCTCCTTGATGGCCTGGGGAGACGTCCAGCGCAGGAGGTAGTAGGGACTGCCTGGTTTGTCGTTGGTTCCTGTAGGAAAGCCAGGAAAGGCTCTTTACAGGGTGACGGGGTCATTCCCCAGTAGGGAGCAGACTCCAGTCTTTGCCCTGCAGGAGGTTCCATAGAGAGATCCCCATCCCACAACTGAGGCGATGGCGGCACAGAGCCTAGGCCTGCTCACTCCCACCGCCTGGCTCTAGTTCCCAGAGAGGAACATTCACACCCCACTGACAGCTATTCCCCTCTCACGTGAACATCTGCCCCAGCACAGGGCTCTCTCACCTGAGATACGGGCACCCCCAAATGGCTGCTGGGCCACAATTGCACCAGTCGACTTATCGTTAATGTAGAAGTTGCCAGCTGCATTCCTCAGAAGCGTCCTCGCTTCCTGGATGACGTTCCTAGGAGAGATGGGGGAGCAGTGACACAGCGGAGGAGGCCACGCTCAGGGAAACATCCTTTCAATCTGCTGTGGGCCTCCTGACCTCATACCGTGTGCAAGAGAACGTAGTGCTGGCCGGAGGTCCCAGCCCAACATCTACCCCCGGCAAAGCAACCCACCCTGCCAATATTGCTCTGGCCTAGAAGGTTCAGCATTCCTAGGGTACCCTGCAGAGCCCGGTCAATCCCTGGCCTCTGCGCTGCAGCGGACAACAAAGCTGGTCAACTCTTAACTACTGCTGCCCTAGGCTGGACTCAACCCCAGCTGTGAAATGTCATTGCTCCAAACCCATCCCCGGTACCACTCAGTCCCAGAGAGTTGCACCACTTAAAGTTCACCAGCTCTGATGGCCATGGGGCAGCCCTAACGAGCCAGCTGGGGCTGGTAGGACACAGGAGTGTTGTCTTGAGGGAAAACCCCTGAAGGCTCAAACAGCAACAATCCCCCTGAACTACCCTTCAGAGCCTCTAGGGAAAAGGGGCTCAGCTGAGGAGCCTCCCTGCCCTAAATCACTACTTGGCCCATGCTGTGCAAAGCCCTACCCATGAAGGGGTAAGGGGCCATTGGCCCAGGACTTCCTTCCAGCAGAAGACAGTGATGAAAATGGAGCTAATACACGTGCTGGTTCTGCATGACAGAAACCGAAGGGTTAAAATTATTCGCCCCCTAGTGCACCCTGGAAAGAACGAGAGCGGAGAGCGAGCTACTAGCGCGCACGGCTAGAGCGTGTGCGGTGAGAATTCCGGCACTTACTTATCCTGGGCGAACACTGCCCCCGTGAGGCCATAGGGGGACGTGGTGTCTATGAGCTGTAGGATTTCCTTGTACTGCTTTTCTGGATAGACGTACACAGTCAGGACTGGGCCAAAAATTTCCTGCATAGCAAAACAAAGGCTGTCAGGGCAGGAGCAGCCGAGCCGGCGAGCGCGGCCCACAATGGCTGCTTGTTACTGATGGCAGCGCCTGCTGCTTGAACAAAGCGCCGGTGTGAAACGGGAGACATGACGGGCACTGTGAAAGCAGGAGGAGCACAATCAACTCCTGCAGGGAAGGACGCCGGGGGGAAGGCAGAGCACCATCTCCCAGCCCATGAGGCTCCATGGCTGCTCAAGTGTAGCACTTGCTTGGCAGGCAGTTCCCTCCCGGTCCTGCCAAGGACAGCCGTGTGCCTTCACTGTTATCTAAGGTGTTTAGGGGCCTGTACATGGGCCAGCCTCCCACCCACACAACGCCCCGTCCTTCCCGACCTGGATGGATGAATGTTCGTTAGAGCCATTCCCCTACACACTTCCGTCCCCTTCAGGCCGGAGGACGGAGAAAAGAAACAGCTGCACCTACACTGCAGTGCTGGCTGTCAAGGGCTATGTCTACACAGCAATTAGACACCCGCGGCTGGCCTGTGCCAGCCAACTCAGGCTTGCAGGGCTCCGGCTGCGGGGCCCTTTCATTGCTATGTAGACGTCTGGGCTTGGGCTGGAGCCAGGACTCTAGGGACCCTGTGAGTCATCTGGCGCTGGTCTCTCCTCGCAGTGTAGACATACCCCAAAAGGCCCTCCGGTAAGCCCCTGCTTCCGAGCTTCATTAGCGAGTGGCAGCGGGTGGGAGAGGAATGCTAGGCCCGGCAGCAGCCAGCCCTAACCCCGGGCCCATAGAACGGGCTTGGAATGAGGCTGCTGCTTCTCCTTCAGTTCATTGGGCTCTAGTTTTAGGCGCTTTAGAGGAACCCGCCCAGCTGGCCTTTCACAGACACAGCCCTCGTCTTTGTTTGCTGTGGTTTCCGGCCATCGCTAGGGTGAGCCAAGAGGAGTGGTGGAATGACACTCAGCTAGCTCTCAGGAAGGGCTTCCTAGCACGTACAACCGGCCCCTCCCGGAACCTGTGGATGCCCCGTCACTCGAGCAGCTACGGCACTGGGAAAGACAGCGTGGGGAACAATCCTGCACCAGTTACCGTGCTGCGCCGGTGGCCTCCTATTTAACTGCACGCTCATCATGGAGCTTGCGCTGCTCTGAGGCCCAGTCTTGTGAGCACCTCAAGGCCCATGGGAGGGCTACAAGTCTAGGCAGGAGGCAGCAACACACACACCAAGGAGCAGTGCGGGTTACTCATTAAGGGAAGGAAGTCCTAAGGGATCAATCCTAGAGGATGGGAATCTCTGGCTTAGATGGCCAGATTTCTCTCTCTCAACGATCTGTGCTTCCGCAATGGCTACTCCTCCTGCTCATCTCGCTGTCAATTCAGCCTCGACCCCCGCAGGAGAGAAAAGGGATACTCACCTCTTCCATGATGGGGTCCTTTGGGTCTTTGCTCTCCACGATACACGGCTCGACAAAATACCCAACGGTGTCGTCGCATGTCCCCCCCGCCAGGATGCTGAGGTTGGGCGACGTCTTGGCGTGTTGGATCCACTTCTTAATACGTGCAAAAGACTGAAAACCACAGTGTGAGGAGGAGTCTGAAAGGGGGCACTGCCCGTCGGCGACACTAGCCATGGATCCAGCAGCGGCAGCCGCGCCATTACAGCGCATGAAGCCACTTGCTGGAGTGCTGCCTAGAAGGCAGCGCTGGGTCCGCATCTCGCTGCATGCCCCGGGGTTTGCTTCTGGGAAGATGCCCCACGAGCATCCCCGCACTTAGAATCTTAGGCCCCTTCTGGGCGAGATCATACGACTGTCCCTAAGGACGGCCACTGGGGACGGCAGTCTCAGACAGGTGCACGTGCAGTAAGGCAGGGGGTGTCCAGACTTGGCTAGAAACCCAAAGCCGGGTACACTTTGCATATTGCAGCTGGCCCCGGAAGACACAGACCCAAGGACTACTAGCAAAGTGGAGCGTTGCATGCCGGGACTTGTAGCATAGCCAGCCACACCTCTGTATTGAAGATGAGCCGCTGCAGTCTCATTTGGCTAGTGGTCTGGCCACGCCATGGGGCAAGGAGAGAGTAGGGAGACAGGCACGGCAAGGGGCTGCACAAAGCCTTTACAACGAGGGCAGGCCCTGTGCCGCAGAGGCCCCTTCTCTGCAATGGAAGTGGATGAGGGATTTGCAGCCAAAAAGCCACCTGTATTGCCAGCCGCCTGCCCGCAAGCTAGGAACACACACTTAGGAGAGCACTTGCCAGCTCAGCTCCGTCTGGAATGATGGAAGGGGAGGCAGTGCAGCCCCTGACGCGGCCCAGGGCGAGGGAGAAGGGATAATCAATACCCAGGAGGGTTTGGCTGGCTTGGGGAAACCACGCGAGGCTTCTAGGGGAGCAGCAAGAAAGCTGGCTTAGGAGATCAGCGTTCGGCAAGCCAAAGGGGCAACGGGGAGCAATGGCACATAGGCCAGAAGGCCCACCCGCATGCCAGAGCCACCCCATAGCAGCCAGGGCCCACCCTCCGGAGGGACTCAAGCGGTCAAGCCCGCAAGGGGACTGGGGCAGGGGACTGGTCTTACCTTGTCATCGATCACAGCTGAGAAAAAGGTCGCGAAATCCTGGGCAGGCTGCAGAAGGAAGAAGGAGAGCTGGTGAAAGAGTGAGCAGGCCTCTTCGCTCCACAGGCCATCAACTGCCTCTGAGCGCCAGGCAGGTAGCTCGGAAGGCAGGAGGAGGAAGAAAGAGAATCTAAATCCCCCGAGTGACACTTGTCCCTTCTTTAATATCACACATCCCCACACCCCTAAGAGGGAGCAGCCGGCCTTTTTCAATTACGCTGTGGCGTTAACGGTTCCTTACAATCGTTCCTCCGCAGTGCTGGCTACAAGTTAATTTCTAATCACTAAAAAGATGAGGGGGGAAGAACCAGTGGATAAAAAGCTCGGTTCAATAGGAATTAGCAGCCGGCTACTGCAGCCTCTAATCCCATCAGCCACCCGCTGAGCCGCAAAGCCCAGCAGCTCCACTCACGTCTCCCACTTTGATCTTCCCGTGCTCCTCCAACAGTTTCGCTTTGATCTGGGGCCACAGCGAGTCGGGGGCGTAGAGGCGGGAGCAGGCCGAGCATTTCTGGCCACTGTACTCGAAGGCCGAGCGCAGGGTCCCGTTCACCACGCTGGGCACGTCGGCTGAGCTGTGCACGAAGTGGAAGTTCTTCCCGCCGCACTCTGAGGAGACACAGAGACCGACCCATGCCGGGCGGGAAGAGCCATTACTGCCTCGTCCCTTCCAGACAGGGCGACTTACGCCCAGCTCCAGCTGGCTTCGTGCACAGCCCTGCTTAACACTCGAGCTGCGGGCAGGAGACACTGCACCCTCATCAGCCAGGCCAGCCGTCTGCCTACCCAGCTCACCTGTCTGAATTACCCTGCCCCATGCTCGTTGGGATGCAGGGCTGGCTCTAAGCGAAGACACATCTGAGGGATAAATACCACCAACATGGGAACCACCTGCCTAGCTCTGCTCCAGCAGCTCCAGCCAAGTGTCTCCCAGCGGCCCTGTGAGGAGGGTCAGAATTATCAAACCCATTTTGCAGCTGGGGAAACCGAGGCAGTGACTCACACTAGGTCACCCCGCAGATCAGTGACAAAACTGGAGTTTGAACCTTGTTCCCTTAGTCCTGGCTTTCCCTCCAGCCTTGCAACCCTTTGGGTTCACCCCGTCTCTTCCCTTTAGGGTGACCAGACAGCAAATGTGAAAAATCGGGACAGGAGTGGGGGGTAATAAGAGCCTATATACGAAAGAGACCTATAAAATCGGGACATCTGGTCACCCTACTTCCCTTTCTCCCTCACTAGGTACAAAGCAAAGGGACCATCGTCCCATAAGCAGGAGGTGAGCAATGGGTTTATATGGGAGTACAGCATCTGCTGCAGGCTCCTATGAGTGAGCAGAGAAAGGAGCGTGCCCAGCATGGAGCAAGAGCCTTACAAACCACCCACCTCAATAGCTGCAGCAGCACCAACCAGCCGTCGGCACCCTGCCCCAGGTGCCCCTAACAGCCCCACAACCACCCGTCCTCTGCTCTTTACCCAACTCCTCCTGCGGAAAGTCGGGTACCACACCCTGTCAGAGCAGCCCCAGCCATTTCTGCACCAGGCTCGCTGGGGCCAGCTGCTCTTCCCGGGAGATTCACTGCAAGAGGCCTCCCCAAGCTGATCTCACAATGGCACCAGGTTCCCTAAATACCTCGGCCTGTTCAGCTCAGCCGGGGCAGAGCACGCTCCGACAAGGACGCGCTCTGGAATAGGATGGCCGGGGGAATACTGGGTGTCAGCTAGGCCGTAGCTAACCTGAGCAGGGGAAGGAAAGCATCCATGGGGTCCCCACTGAGTCAGCTTTGGCTCTTCAGGCTGCATGTAGGAGACAGACCTGTACCGCTCCACATCGCTGGGCACACAAGGACTCTGCCCTGCAGTGCCTGGGACCTGAGTGCAGGCCCCTGTGGTGTCCACATCACCACCCTCTGCCCTCCCCTAAACTCTGAGCACTGAAGGGCGACTGGCCCCATCTTAAAGCTCAGCACAGCACAGAGCAGTTAAATGAAGTGCCCCGAGACTAGAACCCAGGAGTCCTGGCTTTCAGGCCTCTGCTCTGAACAGTAAACCACACTCCCTCCAAGAGCTGGGAAAAGAACCCAGGAGTCCTAACCCACAATTCCCTGTTGCACCTGCTGGAGCCCACACCTCCCCGGCTCTCTCTCCAGACACCTGTTTCATTTCAAATGCACGTGTTTGGGAGGAGACCACCTGAAATACAACACAGCCATGGAAGTGAACAGCAAGCTGGCCACACACGCCCGGCTAGTTTGCTGCCTGGTAGCGGCTCAGTTCCTGCTGAGGAGTTCCCCTGCAGCTGGCAGGGCCCACATGGCTCAGCTCTGGGCATTACCTCCTGCCAGGCGCGGGAAGGTGCGGTACCGATCCAGGTTCTCCGACACCTGCTTCCAAAGGTGCTTGAAGGTTCTGAAAGGCAGAGGAGGAGAGTGAGACCCTGGCACCACACCGCGGTAACTCAGCGCACACTGGAGCGAGCATCTCTAGAGCTGTGGAGCCAGGCTCCAGCTCTCTGGCCCCAGGAAGATTTGAGATTGTCCTAAAGACCCAGATCCACGAGCTGAAGAAACTTCACCTCCCCATTCCAGCCAAGAGGCCTGATCCAACGCCCACCGAACCCAATGGAAACAACTCCCATTGACTTCAACAGGCTTTGGCTCAGACCTTGAGAGAGCAGGGGAGACGACCTGAGAACCAGGGCCTAGACACCAAGGAGATGGCAGAGATGGAGAGAGAGTGAAAGAGGGGAGAGAAAAGTGGCACAGAAGAAAATAAAGGAGAAAGAGAGTCTAGCAGGAGCTTCCAGTTCTTTTCTTTCCCTCCTTCTTTTTTGGTTCTGACTGTGACAAACCCCTGAGCTGCAAAACAATAAAAATGCTAATACGCTCCCACCAGGAGAGAGAGCCGCTAATACTAATTTATGAGCTTCCCACCTTTAAAGCCCAATGCTCATCAGACCATGTCATTCGGCTGGTTAGCGGGGCCCCCGGATTTTAATAGTCTGTCATCTTTGGGAGCGGCGCTTCGGGCAGGGCTAGCAGAGCCCTTCGCGGGAATAACTCACCCTGAAGTGCTGGGAGCCGAGTGGGAGTTTGCAAATCTACATGGACAAAGGGAGCACCTGCTTGAAATGCCCTTTTTCTGGCCGTGGAGTCCTTCACCAGGCTAATTCACATCCCTTTAACGCCTGTCAGCAGGGCGAATGTGAAACAAACAACACATCCCTTTCCTACAGCATCACTCTCCCAAGGAGCTCTCTAAAGGCTTTGCGAGCAATTAACGGAAGCTCTGCGGGACAAGTAAATATCACCCCCAATTTACAGATGAGAGTTAACCTCTCTCTGTGCCTCAGTTGAGAAACTTGTCAGGAGTCCCTGACACAGAATAAGATCAGGACCCAGGAATCTGAACTCCCGGCTCCCTATTCCAGCCTGTAGACACAGTCCCTGTAGGGAAAGAACGGTGGCTACTCCAGAGTTTTAAGTTTGCTGCATGGACTAGGTTAGGTCCCATCTACACCACTTTTAACTGGGGCCCTGTCCCTTGGTCACAGTGTAAATGGGAGTCTGGATTTGTCCACCAGCAGCCCTGCAGGAAGTCCCCACAGCAAAGTATTTACAGTCTTCGGAGTCTAGAGAAGCGGGGACCTTGGTAATGTCCACGTAGGTTTCATTATGCCCTGGAAATTAACATCATTCCACAGCTGCCATAATGTGTCAAGCGTACTTTGTGCTTACACCGTCGGAGAAAATGGGGAGTAGGGAGATGACAATGGGACCCTCTTACAGCTGATCTTTGTCCTTTCTATTGGATTGTCCCAATCCTGACCTTACTTGCAGAGCATTAACCAGTCCTGAACTAACCTCCAGTGCCTGCAAAACATTGGTATTTTGCTGCATCACACCTGAGCAGATGATGCTGCTGCAGCATGACCCTACCCTGCCCGACCCAACCACCTCTCCGAAGCACCGACCCTCGGCCAGCTTCCCTGCCCGCTTACGGCACGCTGCCCGTGAAGCTGAGCCCGCAGAAATGCTCAGAGCTTGTGACCGTGTCTCCAAAAACAGCTCCGTCCGCCGGGACGAACTGAATGACGTTTGGAGGGAGACCAGCTTCCAGGAGGATCCTGTAGATGGTGAAGTTGGACAGCATGGCGGCGTCGCTGGGTTTCCACAGGACCACGTTTCCCTGGAGGAGGAGGAGGAGGAACAAATCAATTGATCATGGAGGGAGGCCCTGGGCTTAGATAGCAGCCAATGAGGGGCCCCCTCACTGCTGACCCCAGGGCTCCAGAGCTCAATGATCCAACCAAAGCCCCTGTCTGCCAGCGAAGCAGATGGGGGCAGAGCAGTGAGGGTCAGCTGTGTTTGCGGGGGGGTCCAGCAGCGCTGATGTGCGTGGGATTGATACCCATCCCCTGCATTTAGCTTCAAGTTTCCATTTCGAACAGCGCTGAGCTTAATGCCCGACTCAGCTGAAGCCTCGAGACTTCTTCCCGCTCACACTGAAACCCGGCAGACCCCATCATGACCCTCTGCTGATCTCCAGCACCGTCCCCGTGCAGATCTCCCGCCAGCTGAGCCTGCCAGCGCAAGGGACGAGCTATGTGGAAGCTCACGGCAGCACAGTGGTGTCGTGAACCAAGACACAACAGTCATAGCAGACGGAAAGCAAGGGGGGGGAAAAGGGGCCGTGAACATTTGTCCATCTGGAGCCTCTCGACACAAACCCTCCCCTCCCCTCCTCTTCCTGCTTTCTTCCACTCCGAGTGGTGGGGAAACTACACCACACTCAGCAAAACGTTGCAGTCACTGTGAAATCCAATACAGGCCGGACTCTGTAGGCCTTTGGCCATGTTTGCTGGGGGATCTGGGTTAACTGAACCCAGACACTGGCTAGTTCAGGGCAGGCTAGGGCTTAGTTAGTTTCATTCAGAAACACTTCAAATCCTGGCCCAGAATCGCTCCTTCTCTTTGGGGCACGCCAAGCAGCACAAAGTGGTGAAATCCGGCCAGCTGAGAATTAGCTAGCACGAGGGAGCTCTCAGGTGGCATAGCTGGCACCGACACCAAACTTCACCCTCACTCCCAAAGCACAGGTGGCAGCGCAAGGCGCATCTGTGCCACACCAATTCGCAGCTGGCATAAACCAGAGCAGCCCCTAAGCTGCTCTAATTTACACTGATGGGCAGGGGCCCCAGGAGGAATCAGGGAGGCGTTCCTTGATCCCTGCCAACCCTGCGTCAGGCAGATCTCGGTGCAGGAGAGACACTCGACGCTAATACTTCTCTCTCTTCCTCCCACCCCCTTTCTTTTGTAAACATATGCAAGAGGCTACAGCAGAACTACCAAGCAAGGCTGGAATTCCAGGCCAACCCCGCATCACAGAACTGCAGCGGTTTCATTGTTCTGACCCACTCCCTCTTCTGCCCTTCCTCCACCCCACACAATCCGGCTGTTAGGAAAACCCTGGTATATCCCGCCTCGTGCCCACTCCCAAGGCAGGACTCAAGCTGCGGCTACCAAGTATCAGCTCGCTGCACTTCAGCGCTAAGAAATCCTATCTGCTCACCCAAAGCCCAACGTATCTGCCTGATCTGACGCAAGCACCCGTGTAACACTGCCCGACTGTGAAATCAGCAGCCTCATTAACAAGTTAATTTCACAGTCTCGTAATGCAACCGCTGCTCTACAGCAGACGCTGATTAGGGTGCAGAGTACTCACGCCAACCTTTCCCCGGGCAGTGCTCAGCGAGGGGACAGCACGAAGGCTGCCCCCCATAAATGCCCGCTGTGGCAGAGGCTGTACCCCAGCCACGCCGAGGGAAGCTGGACGCGCCGACCTACCTCCTCTAATAATAAAAGAACAAAGGGACGGTCAAGGGCCACAGATTTGAAAGAGATGAAATACATGTTTGCACAATGCAGAGCTAGCCAGGGGAACTCACTGCCACAATATGTCACTGAAGCCAAGAGCTTAGCAAGATTTGGGGGAGGGGGGGGCATTTAATGTAACCCATTATCCATATGGGGAGGCTTGAATAAGAATAAAAGGCAAACAAACCCTCATGCTTCAGGGCACGAGATAATCACTAACTGGCGGGGGTCAGGAAGAAGCTTCCCCTACAGGCAGCTGATGCCATAGTTGTCCATTACAGGGTTTCCTACCCCCTCCTATGAAGCGTCTGGTAACGTCAGAGACAGGATACTGGAATAGGGGGGGGGGGGGTGCAATTTACTAGGAGCACCTTGATGTTTGCAGTTCCTAGCATTGGAGTGTTTGAAATTGCAGCCTCAGCGTTCCATTAAAGCAAATTTCTTTCCTGATTGTGGAGCGTTGGTTGCTCGGCTTTCCCTGGGGGTAGCACACAGGGCCGATTCATTGGGCAAAGAGCCATTTAATCCCAGCGTTGCGTAAAGAAAACCCACGCACCCTCCTCCACACTCACCATCAAAGCCGGAGCCCCTGCCAGGTTCCCACCAATCGCAGTGAAGTTAAACGGCGAAACAGCTGCCACAAAGCCCTGCGTGCGGGAGGGGAAAGGGAGAATTTACACAGTGTAACGTGCACACCCCAAGGGAGGCCGCAGGAGCGTGGAAAAACTTCCCACCGCAGCTCGCGACGCACAGGGAGAGCATCTGGTCTGAGCCGGGATTTCTCACGCTCCCCCCACACCTTGGATGCATGCGTCTGAGCCACCCCACCCTTCCCCTCACCTCCAGCCCCCGGTAGACCATGCTGTTGGTGCTGATGGGGACGCTGATGGGCTGAGAGTTCTCCAGCTCCAGCGCATACTTGGCATTGAATCGGAAGAAATCGATCAGCTCCGCGGCTGCGTCGATTTCCGCCTGCATGACGGTTTTGCCCTGAAAGGGGAACAGGAGAGATCAGTGGCACTCAGGCAGCCCTGAAACACACTCCCACCCGGCTTTCTCCCTAGGGGCTGACGGACACAGGGGCTTGGCTTCTTTCAAGCCACATTGCCCCAGGCCGCCTCTGCCCCTTGCTCTCACTGGGTGGGTGACGACCAGCAGGAAAGCCAGACTCCCAGATTCAGACTGGGTTTGTTAGTATCTTTCCCTTCCCTCTCCCTGGCAGAGCCCTGACCTGCCTCCCACCCCCCAGCCCAGGGCGACAGATCAGGGCTGGGAATCAAACCCAGGTGTCCCTCACCAGTAAGTCGCCAGCCCTGCACAGAATGACGTCTGTTTCACACAGCGGCCTGTGCAATGAACACAGCCCAGACCCTCTCACTGTAATCGCTAAGAGGGCATTGGCTGCATCAGCGCCCAGGAAATCCCCTTTTTTCCTCTCCTTGCCACGAATCTCTTCTCCAATGGCCCCTTGCTGATCCCTCGGTCCATTTCAGCAATGCCAGGCCAGGCATCATACATGAGTTAATTCTCTTTCCCTCCATGCACAGCCCCTCCTAGCCTCTCACAGTGCCGTCTGCTCTATGAGCCCGGTATGCCGCCTGGGCCCCATGCTATCCCGGCCCCACATGCCACTGAGGTGACTGGGACCAACTGAAGCACTCAAGCTAGCAGATTTAAAGGGCTGGGGGCGCTCAGCGAAGGGCCTTCGGCTCTGAGGTCTGCTTCCCTCGCTGGGTCAACAACAGGAATCCGTCGCGATTTAGAGAACAGAACAAGGCCTCTCTTCTCCCGTAGGGTTTTCGTGGGGAGGGTAAACTTGTCTTTGGAGGGGGGGGGGGGGCTCCTTTGTTCGAAGCCCCCATCCACGCTCCGAAGCGGATGCACCAGGACAGAGCCCTGCCAAATGCCCTGCAGGATTCATACAGCCCCTTCTTGCAGCAAAAGCCAAGGGGGAAATCAGGTTCCTGCTAGAATCTAACCCCCTAATTGTGGGTCTCACTGGCCGCTCCTGATCAGCCCAACCCTGGATGTCACCTTCCCTCTAGCCAGACTTTCACCCACTGTCTCACCCGGGTTGGCCCGGGAAGCTTTTGCTGCTGACGCGACACTAACATGGGGCTGAAAGCGGAGCCAGAGCCCGATCAGCTGCTCACCTCCCGCTTCCTGGGTATTTCCACCCCACTCAACAGCCTGTTCTCCCTACCCCGGCATTATAACCACCTCCTGCTCCGTGGGAAGGGACAGAGAGACGCGCCCGCCCATCCGCTCCATTAGAAAGATCCCCCCGCAGCTCAGCTCTCTAGGGTCCTGCTAGGAAACAGCCGGCCAACGTCCCCCGCAGAAGCGGACGGACGCACGGCTCCAGCCACACAGGAAGAACTCCGGCCACACCGAGTTCTCATTGAATCACAGACGTTTCTCGTATTCGTGCCCCTTCCCCTTGGCTCTTCCTGCCCCTTTCAATCACTATGGTTTGTTCCAGCCGGTTCTCTGGGGACCATTCCAGCTGCAGCCTGACCTGCCCAATCATGGTTTTGGCCAGCATTTCCGCTCGCCTCGGGCCGCTCAGCATGTCGGCCGCCTTGAAGAAGATCTGCGCCCTCTCCTGGACGGGTTTCAGGTCCCACTCCTTCCGCACGGCCATGGCGGCATTGATGGCTTTGTTAAGCAAGTCCTGAGGAGCAGAGCCCAACAGATTAGTGCTTCTCGGGATCTCAGTCCCCCAGCAGCCTCACGGCTCAGATGGAAACAGCCCCACCCAACTCCGCTGCATATGCGGTCCCAGCAATAACCCAAAGACTTTGCTGCAAGCCGTAGGCGTGAGCTTGGGATTATGCCAGGGCTCATCAGGACTCTGAACGCCAGGGGGTCAAGAACCGCTCAGGCA
The DNA here is from genome assembly GCF_016161935.1 of Mauremys reevesii. NCBI lineage: Eukaryota > Metazoa > Chordata > Testudines > Geoemydidae > Mauremys > Mauremys reevesii. Next base: position 5,513,962 of record NC_052643.1, read on the forward strand.
GGCAGGTCAGACTCAAGAGGATTTTCCACTTTCCCTGCTAATGGTTATAACACTAAACAAATACCCCCCCTGTGTGTTCTGATAGGGATTTCAAAGCACTCTACATACATCCCCCAAGCTGCGCAATCCCAGTGTGAGGAAGGGAAGGACTAAATATCAGGGTCTCTTCATCCACTAGTGTAATGCAGCCACCTCTGGCACGGAAGGCAGCAGCTCTCCAATACCATGTAACCATTTTAGGGCAGGAAGGGGAGACGATTCCCATGATCCAGCTGAAACCGCTAGGGAAATTTCCATTCTGCCTACATAACAACCCACGCTGGGATCTGGCCAGGACGCCCCACTCAAGGATCGGTCGCGACGGAGGGCCTAGGTTTTACAATTCATTTAGCATCCGGCTGGGGCTCTGGTTCAGGGCCAGCTCGGAGGGAAGACGACCCGCTACGGAGTCGCCTCCCCCGCTTTCTGCAGCGACTCGACTCAGCAGCTGGATTGTAGCACCGGCTTTCACTCCCACAATCACTCTAAGCAGCTGCGCCCCACTCTCCCCCAGCTGCACTAGCAAGGACCCTGAGAGAGGGGCGGAGGGGTCTGTGCAGGGCGCAGACCCAGCGTGAGGCGCTATGCTAGGTTATGCTGTCTAAAGCACCCACAGCCTGCAAGCCAGAGGCCCACAGCACTGCCCCATGTGAGGAGCTCAGCCGCATGAAAGCAGAGGGGATAAATGTCACTTTCCCCTGCAGGCTCTGGGGAAACCTCCCTAGGTTTAGTCTGTCACCGGCAAAGGACAGTTCAGTGTCCCATGACCACGCGCCCTCAAGCCTGCCCCCTGCAGGTCAGACGCTGGGAGGCAGGTCTGGGCACAACCATTGGCCGCACTCACCTTGTCCGCGTAGCAGAACTTGGCCACCTTGTGCGAGTGATTGAATGGCTGAAAGGAGGAGAGCCTGGGGTGATTAATGCTGTAAAGAGCCACCCCCCGCAACTCTAGACCCTCCCCCTGCCCTCCCCCCCGCAACACCTCTGTGTACAGAACAGTCCCCCATTCACACGGGGTGACATGGGCTCAAATCCAGGCACGGAAAGTGTGTATCCAGCCCCATCCCCAGGGACCCACCCTGCTCCAAAGCGACCTGCTGGGTTCACCCAGACGCCTGGGTCCCGCATCAATGACACACGTTGGGGACACTCACGTGCAACGTGCTTTGGTTCTGCCTGTGTGGACAGGGACCGAATCGTGTGCACCAGCCCAGGCCTACACCACCCACAGAGGATCATAGAATCTCAGGGTTGAAAGGGACCTCAGGGGGTATCTAGTCCAACCTCCTGCTCAAAGCAGGACCAAACCCAACTAAATCATCCCAGCCAGGGCTTTGTCAAGCTGGGCCTTAAAAACCTCTAAGGAAGGAGATTCCACCACCTCCCTAGGGAACCTATTCCAGTGCTTCCCTCCTAGTGAAATAGATTTTCCTAATATCCAACGTAGACCTCCCCCACTGCAACTTGAGACCACTGCTCCTTATTCTGTCATCTGCCACCACTGAGAACAGTCTAGATCCATCCTCTTTGGAACCCCCCTTCAGGTAGTTGAAGGCTGCTATCAAATCCCCCCTCACTCTCCTCTTCGGCAGACTAAATAACCCCAGTTCCCTCAGCCTCCCCTTGTAAGTCATGTGCCCCAGCCCCCAATCATTTTCATCGCCTCCACTGAACTCTCTCCGATTTGTCCACATCCCTTCTGTAGTGGGGGCCCCAAACCTGGATGCAATACTCCAGGTGTGGCCTCACCAGTGCCAAAAAGAGGGGAATAGTCACTTCCCTCGATCTGCTGGCAATCTGATGGTCAGCACTGGCCCCTAGATGGTTTGGGGAAACAGCTTAGACTGCAATTCCCAGGTGGTGCTTTCTGGTCCCAGGAAGGGTGGCTTCCTCTGGGGAATGAGGTAGCCCAGAGATCAGGAAGAGAACAAAGGGGGGGGGGGAAGGAGGGGGCACATTATCCCCCTATCTCCCTACGGCAGGGTTCCTACACCTTCCTCCTAAGCTGGAACCAGCCATTGTTAGAGACAGGATTCAGTGCTGTGGGTCTGAGCCAGCCTGGCAAATCCCATGAGGGACTTCCCCAAAGATCCGTCCATTACCCAGCTCCCGGCTAAGGCAGGATGGGACCTTTTGTAAGTCTCAGGGAAAGGGCCCTCGTTTCTGTAACGGGCCGATTTGCTACAAGGCAGCATTTAATAAGGACACTAGGTAGAACTACACCCCAGAGGGAGAAATATGTCAACGAGCTGGAGTAATCCCTGGGGAGGGGAACGTCTTCCAGGAAGGGAATAAAACTGCCCCACACTGGGATTTCCCCATCGTGTCTGAAAGGTTCCTCGCAGGTTCCCAGGGCTCTGCCAGGCCGTGGAGGGGTCATCTAGAAAGCAGGCGCTCCCCACTGGGACTCACCGACAACTGGTACCTGACGTCCGACGTCCACACCTCCTCTCCCCCCACCACGCACGGGATGGCCTCCGTCTTGCCCTTCAGATCGTTTAGCGCCTATTGGATGAGTCAGAACAAAAAGGAACTGGTGAGAGCCTGGCAGCTCCCCCTCTGCTGAACGGAAGGCAGACCCCAGGGATGGGAAGCGTGTCCAGCCAGCCGTGGCTTTGATCCGCCTTCCTCCCCCACCACACTCTCAAACCTGGTGACCCGATGGTCCTACCCACGGCCCTGCCAAAGGTCCACTTCCAAGTCCCTCTAGAACCTGCCTCCCAGACCAGCACTGTGCTCACGTCCCAGGGAAAGGAAACCTTGGACTTCTCCAGTACCAAGTTCTGCTCAGACTGAGAACATCCCCGTGTTATGGGGGCCACCTGCAGGGTTATGGGAGGGGTAACAAGGGTGGGGTGGGCGAAAGGCTACTCCCCAAGAGGGGAACCAACAGGGGTTGGGAAGGGTGTCCTGCCACTTTAGCTAAAGAATCAGCCACTTTAGAGTGAGCCTGGAAGATCACACACCGCACTGGGGGGAGAAGAGCCCTGGTTTCCTGGCTGCAATGAGCAACTCAGGACAGTACCTTCTGAAGTGCCGCTCGTTCCGGGCTGCCCTGCTTGAACTCCAGAATGGGTTCGTTGGTCACCTCTACAGCTATACGGTGTTGCCATCGCAGCCTGGGAAGGGAAAGAGAGAGACACTGAGAAGCCACAGTCGTCTTCATTCAATCTATACCGCGGCTGTCCTGGCCGGTGAAGTGAGACAGGCATCCACAGAGGCACTGCTGCCGAGTTTCAGTCCTTACCGTCAGCGGTACACACTACACCAGACAGTCGGCTTAAAGATAACATTTCCCGCTGAACGTTTGTTTACTCCACGGAACCACCAGGGTGCCTAGAGCTGAAAGAGGTCGGGAGAAGTTTGTTGTTGTTGTTCTGTGATTGTACAGCTCCTAGCACATTGGGGTCCTTGGCACCGTGGCAAATAAATAATAATTTCCCTCTCTTCTGCCCCAGATTGTTTACTATGTACATTTGAGGGCACTTTGTGGGTAGTCAGTTTCACTGCCTAGTCAGCTTCCCGTGGGTGGTGTGGGTCTTTCACGCAGCAACACGGGAGAGAAAAGCCATTTTGAAAGAACGGGACAATGTGATTGTAAGGCCACAAGATTTGGCCAGAGGACTGGTGTCGGGAGTTGAAACTACTTTTAAACTTGCTTTCTGAAACTGACGAAGGGCAGAATTTTCAAAAGAACCTAAGTTACTTAGGTGCCACCGGCTGTCTACACAACAAGCACTGCAGACGCTTCCTATAGTAACGGAAGGTGTTTTTCCGTCGTCATTAATCCACCAGTCTGAGGGCTCGGTTACGCTTAAAACGCCACAACGGCGCAGCTGCAGTGCTCCAATGTAGACACTAGCTACGCCGATGGGAGGGGCTTTCCCACTGGCATGGCTCAGTGGTGCTCAATCTTTCCAGACTACGGTACCCCTTTCAGGAGACAGATTTCTCTTGTGTACCCCAAGTTTCCCCTAATTTAAAAACGACTTGCAGAGAAAACCAGACATAAAAATACAGAAGTGTCCCAGCCACACTATTACTGAAAAATTGCCGACTTTCTCATTTTTAACCAGAGAATTATAAAATAAATTGATTGGAATATAAAGACTGTACTTACATTTCAGTGTCTAGTCTACAGAGCAGTATAAACAAGTCGTCTGTAGGAAATTTTAGTTTGCACTGACTTCACTAGTGCTTTTTATGTAGCTTGCTGTAAAACTTGGTAAATCTCTAGATGGGCTGATTTACCCCTTGGAAGACTCCTGTGTACCCCTGACTGAGAACCACTGGCATAGGTAACCCACCTCCCTGAGAGGCCGTAGCTAGGTTGATGGAAGAATTAGGTCAACCTAATTACAGCACCCAAGAGGTATTATTTTCACAGTCCCGAGTCACATAACTAGGTTGATCTAAAAAAATGTAAACAAGGCCTAAGTCCTATTTTCAAAAGTGATTCAAGCCCCGAGAACCCGAAATCGCATTAAAAGACAACGGGACTTAGAAGCCAACATCGCTTTGGACAGTTTTGCCTTAGATCTCAAGCAGACAGCATCCCTCGAGAACATCCAGCAAAGCAGCACAACAATCCTGGGGGTGGTTTTTCCGTTTGTTCTCATCAGAACATGGTGTCATTTCCGTAACCCGGAGGCAGAGAAGGCGTCTGCTTCACACAGTGACAAATGCGACCCCTTGAGACTCCCTGAATTGCCATCCTATTGATAAAACGCGTGCAGCCTTCTCAGAGCCCAGGAAAATTACCCTTCTGCCAATGTAAAGTACAGCCCGAGTGGCTCTGTTGGCACCACCAAGTGGTGATGTTGTCCACTGCACCTTTGCCTTATCAGTACTGCCAGCAGCCTTGTGCTGTGATCTGGTGCATAAGCCAGACAGGGTCAGGCTAGTCACTACTTAGCGTCCTGAGGCAAGGAAGTCCAGGACCTCCTGATGTGGAGTCTAGATCCATGTCCTCCTATCTATCCTAGGGACTTATATGGTCTCTTGGTACCACAGTATCAGAGCATCTCACACTCTTTAAAGTGCTTATCCTCACCACGCCCCTGTGAGAGAGGCCAATGTTATCATTCTTATTTTACAGCTGGGGAACTGAGGCAAAGAAAGACTAAGTGACTTGCCCAAGGTCACACTGGAAGTCTGTGCCAGAAAAGGGAATTGATCCTGGCTCTCCTGAATCCCAGACTAGTGCCCTAACCACTAGACCATCCTTCCTCTTCCTCTGCAATGACCTAGAGTTGCAGATTCTTGAGAATGTGCCAGTGGTATCTGAACAGGGGTGGGACATCCTGGCTGGATACTCCTGGAGCAGCGGAGTGCGCATAGATAACCAGGCAGGCCAGGCCAGGCCAGGCGCAAACCGATGCACCATGGGATGCCAACGGGAGGACTAACTGGAATAGTGTAGTTACACCAACTGCCCACACAACCCTTCACCAATGTAATTCCGACCAGAACAGAGTTACGCCACCTCCAATGCCGCTGAACTAGTCCCACATAAGACCCAAGATAAACCAAAAGACGACAATGCATGCGGGGAGGCAAGAACAGTTTCTGCCAGAAAAATATAAAGTTAAACCATAGACAGGAGACTTCCCAGGAGGGAAGACTGATGCAGGAAGTGGTGCTGACAATTCAATAGGGGACTTTATTCCACCGGAGTTGCTATTGAACCAACATCCCAGCACGGTGGGAGGTTCTCTGCTGCAGAAGGCACCATCTTCCACATGGGAGTGATCAATTTACACCGCAACTCCTGCTTTTAGAAGAGTTCAGAGTACAGGGGGCAGAAGCTGGGCAGGTTTGTTTTGTCAGCACGGTCGGTGCATGCTTCAACAGGTAGCTGCAGATTACCCTGGGCGCTGCAATTTCCCAGGCCCAGTCTGGCATTAAATTCTCCACCTCAGCAATATTTCCCAGCGGCAGTGAGAAGAAAACAACCCACCAAAAGCCAAAGGGCGGGGTGGGGAGAAGCCCTTGTACTGGAGAGAGAAAAGATGTTGACCCAGGAGTGGGTTTGGGGAGATGCCAGGAGAAAGCAAAGGCCACAAAAGATGAATTAGCGGCAGTAAGTAGCACAGGGATGGTCAAAGTTTGGCCTGTAAACCAAGTGTAGCCATGACCACTTTAACACAGAGCTGCGATCCTCTGATGCTACAGTTCGCAGTGGGCAGTGCTCAGTCTTGACCGAGGCAGAGCCTGGCTCAGATCAAGGCAGTCACATATCAGGCTTTCTAGACTGGAAGCAGCAAAGAACATTATCTTCAGCCCATGTCATGTGACGAAGTGAAACATGAAGCTACTGCTGCAAATCCTTTACCTCCGAGGTCAACGCTGCAACGGAAATAGAAAGGACCCTAGAAGTTTGTTAGACACTAAAACCCTGCACAGACACCAACAATTCAGCTGCTGGACACTTGCCTTCTAACGCTTCACTTAGAGACTGATTTAGCTGTGACAAACCTCAAGAAGATGTGACAAAACCTTGGAGGAAGAGAAACATTCAATGTTTGGTTACAATTCCACTGGAAGTAATATTTTGCTTGGGTTTAAAACATTCCCCGGTAGCCCGGCCTTGCAACAGCAGGCTGGGGAGAAGCAACAGAGACTGAAAATTACAAACAAGTAAAACTAACCAGCCTATTTTTTCACTGTACAAAGGGAGTGAAATTCTTGAAAACAGACATGACCACAAAAAACCTGCACCTTTGGCATGCTGGATTCCTGACAACTTTCCCATTCAGATCTTTAGATACTATGTTTTCAGCTACAGAAAAAATCTGAATAATTTTTTTAAGACTGTTTTATTCAAACACATGAAGGAGGAAATTCAGGAAGTCAATAGGATAAGTTCTGGAACTATTTGAATGAGAATTGCCAAAACGCTTTGCACGTTACAAACCCACAGCAATGACATATTGAAAGCTCCTGGATACTGGGATTCAGACGTGCCTATATTTTTGAGGAGGAGGGAGGCTGGGTTACTTTGAAGAGATTTGTATTTGTTAGATCTGATGTAATCAAATCAAAGACACCATCATACACATCATGTTGTTAAGACTGTGGACAATTCCCTGTCTGTATTCCTTTCGGTGTTTAAAAAATATTTTTATTTTATAAAGCTAGAGCAGTGGTCCCCAACGCGGTGCCCGTGGGTACCATGGCGCCCGCCAGGGCATCTATGTGCACCCACGTACTGGCCGGCGGACAAACATCTGCCAAAATGCAGCCGAAAAGCAGAGTCACCAAGAGGCATCGCCGCTGAAATGCCGCTGATTTTCAGTGGCATTTCGGCAGTGATGCCTCTTGACGTTGCCACTTCTTGGCAGCATTTCGGCAGATGCTTGTCCGCCAGCCACCGTCCTCGGTGGCTCATCGTCCGGCGCCCGCCACCCAGAAAAGGTTGGGGACCACCGAGCTAGAGTCTCAATATTCTTTCTGTTGTAATCATCAAGAGTCAGAACTCTGCTCATCCCCCCCAAATGGGACCAAAGTACACAATGGCTGCGTCTACACTGCACCGTTAACCTGTGTGATTGGCACCTGGCTCTGAATGCTTGGGTTGGCGTAGCATGGGTCTGAGTGTCCCAACTGCAAAGCCCTGCCCACGTTACCGTGTCCTTACCGGTTCTGCACTCGCTTGGGTCTGTCTGGAGGCAAAGCCCCTGGCTCTGTGTGCTGAGATGCTCTAGGATTCTTTCCCTGTAGATTGTGGGAGACCTTGTCTGTCCTTTGGGGAGAACTGTGGGAAGGCCCTGGAGGACACCCAGCACCCCAGTGATTTAACCTGTGTACTTACTGCAAAGCGGGTGGGTTCCAGCCCAAGTTAAAAGCAGAGCCTGGATTCCAACTCACACCCACGGAGGAGTCAGCTGGGCCAGGCTTACAGCACCTCCAAACCTGGCACTGAGGTTTTCCTGTGTGGACACTAGGGGAGTTAAGGCTAAAACCCAGACGGGACCCTGGGTTAACCATGTAGCAGAGACATACCCAGTGGTACCAGAGCAGGAAACTAACTGGAATCCTGCCTGGCAGGGGGAAATAGGTAAAGAAGTTGCTCCTGCCATCATGAATCCTGGTGCTTGTAGCTGCCAGTTAAATACATTGCAGAGGGAACATGTTTACAGCACCACCTGTGGCAATACAACCCCGGAGTCACACAGGCAAACCTGGCCTTGTACCAGACCTGCAGTGATACCACATTCGTCACCCCCATGGTGGCACCCGCATGTCAGCAAAGCAGCCAATAAGCAGTTCGTTTAGAAGGGGTGTTCCAGGCACAGGTGCTGCATGAGCCAGAGACAGGAGAGGCCATTTAACCCCGAAAGGGGACACAGCTCTGCACGGGTCACCCCTGAACTGGGCGGGGCACGGGAGAAAGGCACAGGGAGGACCGGGCGTGTCAGTCTTGGGGGAGGGAAGAGGAGAAGGACGCGCTGAGACCTGCCAACATCCGCTTCCCCAGGAGACTCCTGCCTGCCACCTGCTGCCATTTTCCTATCTCCGGGAGTGCAGATAAGCCTAACCCTTCACTCCTGAGATAGCGGAGGTGTCGGGCAGATAAGGGGAGCACGTGCCGAGGCAGGGTGGGTGGGTGGGAGCAGGGAAATCTAACGGAGAGAAGCGTCCGGGGGAGCCTCCCAGCGGATTCCCCGCTGCCCCCCGCCTTGACTTCTGGGCACCCCGCTGTAAAGGAGCCGGGGGGGGAGTCAGGCCCCTGGTGCAGAGCATTGGGGGCAGCAGCAGGACCTGCTGACAGACTCCCCCTACCCAGAGCAAGCGGGGCCCAGGGGCAGCTCCGACCAGGCGCCTCCTGGGTGGGCAGAGGGGGGGGTCAGGTGGGTGAAACCCAGGCCCCCAGCAGCCGGTGTGCGGCAGCGGGGGGAGGGAGGGAGACCCCGGCTCTGGCTCCAGCTCTGCCGGGAGGTTTAAATCCCAGAGGCGGTGCCGACGCCAGGTCTCACCCACGCCGCGGCAGGGAGCGGACCATGGGCCGCGCCGCACGTGGAGGAAGGGGGCGGCCGGAGCTCCCGGGGACCCCGGATCCCAGCAGCGGGGGCGCCCCGCCCCGCCCGCACTCACCCAGCGCGGGGGCCGCCCAGCAGCGCTCTCCGCAGCGGGGGCAGCAGCATCGCCTCGGGGGCAGCGCGGACTCGGAGCCGACGGGCCGGACCCAGCGCTGCGCACGCTGAGCAGGGGGACCCCTGAGCCGGGCTGTACCATCTCGGGGGGGGACCGGCTGCAGATCCCGGGAGGGAACCCAGCTGCCCCCCCTCCCAAGGCTAGTGCATCCAGCAGAGCGCCCCCAAGCCGCCGCCGGGTGGGGCTGTCCCCACCCCGTCCCCCGCGCCCATTCCCCAGGGATCGCATACTGTGCCGCTAACCCCTCCCCCCCCCTCCAGCACATGGTGCAGTCCGTTCCGTCCGAGGGCGGCGCTGTATCAGCCAATCAAATCATAAGTTGGGGGCCTCCTGACCAATCGGCTGCTGCTTCATGTTACAACCCGATACAAAGAGGGAGGTGTCGGTAAAGTTCTTTAAAGGGTCACCCGGGGGGTGGGGAAGGAGAGTTTGGATAGACCAGTGGGGGGAGGGGTGGGCTCAGGCCTCTCAGCTTCACCCTGTACCCGCTCCACCCCCCTCCAGAGGGTCCCCATGGGGGGGGGGGGGCAAGAATTAGAGAATAAAATTAATTTATGTATGGAAATGAGAACTATGCCTGGTAACTAGAAACTGACCAAACTAGTCACATGGGGACACCCCCAGACACCCCCTGGTTCCCATGAGTTACCTGGGCACAGCACCAGGATCGGCTCTTCAAACATTTATATGAAAACTGTATCCTCTGTCTGGAGAATATAAACAGGAGGCTGTTGCTCCAGGACAAATGCTTCCTGGCCCACAGTTTGAATCATTATCCAGCTATTGGAACAAATCCATGGATCTGAAGGAAGTGAGGTCTTTTACCCTCAAAAGCTTATACCCAAATAAATCTGTTAGTCTTTCAGGTGCCACCGGACTCCTTGTTGTTTTTGTGGATACAGACTAACATGGCTACCCCCTGATATTTGTGCCCCAAAGCCACTCAGAACTCTGTTGCAGGGGAACCCCTGTCCTCCCACTCCAAAAACACAGGGCTCAGCTGGATGAGCTGAAGGGGAAATCTCTTCACACAAGGAGCATAAGTGAGATGTGACTCACGGGGGCTTCAGGATGGGCTGTGAAACAAAAAATACGCAGCCCAGCATAGCAGCAGAACTGCAAGGCCTATTTGAGATCTACCCACCAACCTTCCTGAAATCTGTGAAGAGGGCAAATAAGCTACACAGTTTAAAAAAAAAAAAGTGCAAAGTTTTTCAAAAGGAACTACTCGTTTTGGGAACCTCTCTTGAGATGTCAGAAAGGGGGGTGATTTTTTAAGACATGCTAAGCCTTCACCCTTTGAAAATCAGGCCCTTTTGACATGTCTCAAGCCAGGCAGCCACAATCACTAGTCATTTGGAAAATCTTGGCTTCTGAGTCTAGAAAGCCCAGTTAACAATGTACATCATTAGTTCCTGTGTAAATACAAAGGCAGGCAGCAGAGGAAGTTACGCTGTTTGTTTCATGTTTAAGGGGAGCACTGTCTAAAGTTTAGAGAGCAGCTCTCAACAAGCCACACGCAAAAGAATGAGAAAAATCTCTTCCTCTGACAGAGGAATGTTGACAAGCCCCTGCTCATCTCCTCCTCAAAAAAAGGTGAAACAAAGCAATGTCTCCTGGGCTTACCACAAGGCCTGTTTTTTCATTGAGGTTTTGTGGGGAGGAGGAGGAGGGGTCTGCTGAAGACTTTCTTTTTTTAGCTAGGGTCAGCTGCTGATTTCAGTTTGATTGTTTTTTGTAACTGTAAAGGAACCTAGAGCAGTTTATTATAAATCTAAATACAATCTTGGTACTCCTTTACTGTTAAGGTACAGACTTGGCTTTGAAGTATTCCCTCCCCTTCATGGACACTTAAAATTGAGACATGCATGTGAAAACAAGGGAGCTCTGAGTTTTCCTGCAATCTTTGCTATTGCTCTTAATCCACATGAGAGTAGAGGAAACAATGGAGAAGTGAAATAATTTGCCATCAGTGGTACTGTTGTCTCTTTTGAATGAGCAGGGGCCATGGGCAAAGCAAAAAAAAAGGGGGGGGTGGGGGGAGAGGGAAAATGGAGAGCTTGTGGTAGATAGTTGGAACAATTTATAAACGTTTGTTTAAACAAATGTTGTCCTACTTACAAACTAGAGCTTTGTGTAATTCATCAGTTTACGTAATTTTGAAGCATAGGGATGGACTTTTGACCCAAGGTAGAAATCTTGTCCTAGAGCAGGCTCAGTTACATTCCACAGAACACAGGTGGCTTAATTTTCATGCACTAGCACAGGGGTAGGCAACCTATGGCACAGGTGCCAAAGGCGGCACACAAGCTGCCCAGATCCTGGCCACTAGTCCGGGGGGGCTCTGCATTTTAATTTAGTTTTAAATGAAGCTTCTTAAACATTTTAAAAGCCTTATTTACTTTACATACAACAATAGTTTAGTTATATATTATAGACTTGTTCAGTCTTGCCAACTTCCAGCAGTAAACAGCAGCAGAGCCACCAGGAGGAATGTAGTAGAAGTACTTCAAAACTATGGCTCTGTTGTTTAAGTCAGTGGGATTTTTGTTTAGTTCCGAGAGTATTTAAAATTCAGAGACTATTTTCTAGGACAGTATAAGATGCAAGTTATCTCCAAACTTGGACCAATGTCCTTTGGTGAGCTTGGTGTAGAAGGGAAGAACATACATAAGAGAGAAAGGTATTAAGACATATCAGCCAGTTGTGTGCAGTCATGTTCCTTTTTCTGCCACTATGCAAATGTTAATAAAAGTTTTTCATTCATAGTTGGGGCCCTACCAAATTCACAGCCAGGAAAAACACGTCACAGACCATGAAATCTGGTCTCCCAGCGTGAAATCTTTTCTTGTGTGTGCTTTTACCCTATACTATGCAGATTTCATGAGGGAGACCAGTGTTTCTCAAATTGGGGGTTCTGACCTAAAAGGGAGTTGTGGGGGTGTCACAAGGTTATTTTAGGGGGGCCACCCTTACTTCTGCACTACCTTCAGTGCTGGGTGCTGGAGAGTGGTGGCCGGTGGCCAGGCATTCAGCTCTAAAGGCAGCACCCCACCAGCAGCAGCGCAGAAGGTAGACTGGCAATACCATATCACGCCACTCTTCTATGCTGCTGCTGGCGGTGGCTCTGCTCTCCAGCTCTGAAGGCAGCACCGCCACTGCCACCAACAGCAGCACAGAAGTAAGGGTTGCAGTATCGCAACCCCCCCTGCAATAGCCTTGCAGACCACCACCACCACCCCCAGCTCTTTTTTGGTTCAGGGCTTCTACAAATACAATACTGTTAAATTTCAGATTTAAATAGCTGAAATCATGAAATTTACTATTTTAAAAATCCTATGACCATGAAATTGACCAAAATGGACCATAAATGTGGTAGGGCCCTATTCATAGCAGAGGCTTGCCATAGTCCTGCACTGCATGAAGCCTACATTGTCTGATACAAAGTGACAAGACAAAGCATTATTCTTCATTTCAGCATAAAGCCATTCTAAATTAAAAGGTCAGTGCATGGGACAGGCAATCAGAGCTCCTGCGGTCTAATCCTAGCTTTGCCACTGTTTGGGATCATTAGCCAAGATCACACAATTCCTGCCATATGAGGAAAGATTAAAGAGGCTAGGACTCTTCAGTTTGGAAAAGAGAAGACTAAGGGGGGACATGATAGAGGTATATAAAATCATGAGTGATGTTGAGAAAGTGGATAAGGAAAAGTTATTTACTTATTCCCATAATACAAGAACTAGGGGTCACCAAATGAAATTAATAGGCAGCAGGTTTAAAACAAATAAAAGGAAGTTCTTCTTCACGCAGCGCACAGTCAACTTGTGGAACTCCTTACCTGAGGAGGTTGTGAAGGCTAGGACTATAACAATGTTTAAAAGGGGACTGGATAAATTCATGGTGGCTAAGTCCATAAATGGCTATTAGCCAGGATGGGTAAGAATGGTGTCCCTAGCCTCTGTTCATCAGAGGATGGAGATGGATGGCAGGAGAGAGATCACTTGATCATTGCCTGTTAGGTTCACTCCCTCAGGGGCACCTGGCATTGGCCACTGTTGGTAGACAGATACTGGGCTAGATGGACCTTTGGTCTGACCCGGTACGGCCTTTCTTATGTTCTTATGAATTGCTATAAAGTGCAAAACATTGAGGGGCTGTATGAGGAACCTTTCACCTTCAGAGAACTGAACTGTTTAGCAAACATTTTATAGCATTTTTTGCTCACACACATCACTGAATGGTAAATATACTGTACCTAAACCCAAGTCTATTTGAATGGCTTAGCTCAGTATGACAGCCCTATCTGCTTTGCGCCTTTGGATTTGATCTGTGAGCGTGAGCTAGTATTTAGTCTTACCTGTATAAAATGCTGCTAGCTTATGCTTCTCAGGTTAGTTGATGTGTCTAGATTTTAGAAAATGGGGAAGGGGACCATTAAGAACATTGAGGGGCCCTTTCCTCTGAAGGTTGGAGGGCTGGATGAGTGACTCAATGCTGATGAGTTTCTATTCCAGGGAAATGTTTACTGCATTTATGTCAGGTGTTATGGAAGAACAGTGTTGGAAGACAAGAACTGATGCACACAAAACAGACAACCAGGAAGTTTGGCATTTATTTTAAGGGGTTTTTCCTCATAACCAGACAATTACCATAACCCGTTTTCATCAACGAGCTTCAGAACAGCCTCTTTTCACAGAGAAGCCCATTTGGTACGTGACTTGGAAATCAACATTCATAGTTAGAATGTTTATAAATCAAGAGCACAAAGATGAACCAATATCGCAATGCTTCTCGGAAGAGCAGTACCACAGCACAGGATGGCTGAGAATAATGGAGGCGGGTAGGTGCTTGGATTTTTGCCCTTTCAAGACAGAACAAGAAAAAACAGTACACAGGCAGCTAGATCAGATCTACAGTCGCTAGTTTTTGGCACTAATAGGGGAATTGTGAGTTCCAGTGGATTACCTCAAATTCAAATGCTTTGGGTTCTTGCTGTGCATGTTTCCAGTGCTCCTTCCAAAATGGATAATTCAAAAATTGTGGACAGTTTATAAACCAACTGGTCTGCTTTCAAACTGAAGGACAGACTCCCAAACAGAGGGACAATCCACTTAAATCTGAACTCAGGGCAAGAAACCATGGCCCTTCTGGAGCAAGCTTAGGAATTGGTTCATCCTTGGATCTTTCCTTACTGGAGATCAAATAGCATCATCACTCAAGTCATTTTTTCCCTTTAAAATAAGCTAATATACAGAATATAAAGCACAATATTTACAACAATACAGTAAACAGTTTCATTTCCACTCTGAACAGTAGTCTGTTTTAATGAGTATTAAAATAAAACTCTTACATGATCCAAAAAAACCCTAACAGACACAAAGTGACATGGCATGGAAAGGAGTTAATTAATGTCTCCCATTTAAACACTTTAAAAAATAAATACCATTTTTGGCAAAATTTAGCTAAAAAATATTTTAATCCTAGGGACAGATGACTTTGTATATTCCTTTCAGTGAAACCGTATTATAAAGGAAGTGTGGTTCAGTGCCCAAGCTTTTAACCATCTTAAACATTTATTTCTAGAACAAGATTTAAGATTAAATCTTTGTATGGGTTGTCACTTCAGGCAGCCAACAAACTAAACATGGCCCAGATTTGCAGCACAGGGGTAACATGTATGTTCCACCATGGGAATGATTTGGATTGTCAGTTTCAAAACATTTGGACAAGAACTGCAATGAAGTCAAACACGTAACTATTTCTTAAGCAGTTTTTCTGATGTTAGCATCACTGCCTGCCTGAAAAGACAGACCTATTCAGATTTAAGACCATATCTTGTTTGTGAAAGTGCTTCATTATTGGAATGCCACAAGTCACAGATAAGGAGACCTGACATGCTCTTTTAAAGAGTTGAGGGCTTCATCAGCATCCAACTTCATCCAGCCTCTCAAAATCTCTGCTACTTCAAAAGATGAGCTTTTTGAAAGGCTGCTTTAAATACAAAAGATCAAGACCCCAAAGCTATGCACAAATGCATATAAAGACATTTTAAAAGGAAAATTTAAGCTCAAATAAGAAGCTAAGTTCAAAGCTTGACAGGTAAGTCTTTCAAGTACACTTTTAAAAATGGTATTTGGTACAAACCTACATGTGTACAATTTGCTTAATGATTTGGGATCTTGGTATTATCTGTTAGTGCCCCACGCCTCTGGTATAAAAAAACTATTCGGCCAAAGTTGGTCTAAAATTTAGGTTTTGTGAAAATGAGATCTGACAAAACTGAACGCCAACAAATGTTTCAGTGATTTTTATGTAATTTCAAAAGGAAAACTTTTCAAGTATGCCTTTACTGTGTCTGCAATCCAAATACTGCATCTTTGTGCTAGTGCACCAGCACCTTTAAATGAACGTCTAGAAACAAAATGTGAAAGAAATGATCTGAGTATTACCTTGGATCCTTGGTCAGCATTATTATCCAAGCAGAGTTTAAATCCCAACAGAACAGCTTAGGTGAAAGACCTTTTTAAAGTTTTCCACCATTATAAGCATTAAGCGTTTAGTCAGCAGCATTCCCTTTCAAACATTATGCTGCTCAAAGATGTAGCATTCACAAAAATGAAGCACAGTCAGACGTCCTTCATTATTAAGATGTTCTTCACTACATGTTCCAGGTACAAACATTCTTCCATCAATATGATCTTCCCACAGTATAGAAATAAGGAAAACATAAGCAAGTATCTGCTTCATTTCAACAGGTTTATGGGTGTTCCTGGTATGGCTGTAAGCACTCCTATGCCACCAATGCCATCACTCATCCTAAGGGCCTGTCTCCACTTACCAGTGGGTGCAGATCCACCGAGGGTCGATTTAGCGGGTCTAGAGAAGACTGACTAAATCGACTGCCGATCACTCTCCTATCAACTCCGGTACTCCACCAGAACAAGAAGCATAAGGTAAGTCAACAGAAGAGTTTCTCCCGTCGAACCAATGCGGCGCAGACATCGCAATAAGTTAACCTAAGGTACATAGACTCCAGCTACGTTATTCACGTATCAGAGTGGTAGTCGTGTTAGTCTGTATCAGCAAAAACAACGAGGCATCCTTGTGGCACCTCAGACTAAACAAAGTTATCTGGGCATAAGCTTTCGTGGGCTAGAACCCACTTCATCAGATGCCTCTGATGCAGTGGGTTCTAGCCCACAAAAGCTTATGCCCAAATAAATGTATTAGTCTCTAAGGTGCCAAATGGACTCCTCGTCGTTATTCACATAGTTGGAGTTACGTAACTTAGGTCAACTTAACCCTGTAATGTAGACCTGCCCTGAATCTGGACTGACAATGGGAATTTAAATTTTTGATAAAATACTTGCTATGTTAATATTGCCTTTACCATATTGAAATTGCAACAGTTCTAAAAAGCCTTCCTACATACAGAAAGATTCTGATCTCCAACTGGTATAATTCCATGGAGTTACTCCCCATTTATACTGGGGGAAGGAAATTAGCAATCAGGCCCCTCAAGTCTGAATTGCAGTCCAAATATATTCTACCCTGCTAGAGGGTAAAATACAAATCTTATTCTAGGTCAAATTTTAAAAGTGTAAAAAATGCATCTGCAGTATCATTTGTGGTTAGCAGAAATGATGCCAATCCTGGTCACCCTCTAGTTGAAGGCATTGGAATCAGTGAAGATGGGGAAAAATAATTCTGCAGTTACAGTAACGTTCGCAACATATGTTTTTCTTGCTATGAGGAAGAGATGGGAGGAGTGTTTCACAGCCAGCCACACCTGTTACATTTGTTTCTCATGCTGATACTTGAAAGTGTTGAGAATTTGGAGTCCCATCAAAGAACACTTTACAGAGGAAGACCTGTATTTGCTGACTTCAGTTGCACGTTTAAAAAAACAAAAATCCAGAAAATATACTGTTATTTATAACTAGATTACACATTTCTCTGAGTTACATTTAATGTTTTTCCAACCTATACTTTAAAAAAATGTTTTCATTCCTTGTTTCTTGCCTGACTTAGCGTGGTATTTATTAAATCCTTGAAAAATGTTTGTACCATATGATTCTTTGGACTTTTTGAAGAACATGCATCCACAAAAGCACTGAGATTTATTCACTGAAAACACTGTTTTTATACAAATCCATTTTAGGAATTTGATCTACCTTATTACACTGCTAATAAGCAAAAAAAGTTTGCTTTCTTGAAATCCTCTTTAAAAATATGAGGAAAAAAACAATGAGGATTTACTGATTATAAGTCTAAAAAAGTGTCAATATGACACTGCGTTAAGAATAGAAAATAAAAAAAGTATTTACAGCTTTACAAAGGAAAAAAAGAGGTCATCAAAATGATTTCCAGCATTTTCACAATTTTTCTTCTGGCAAGCTTTTGATCTGGTCACTACAGATGTGTTAAATACAGACAAAATGGGACCACTGTCAGCTAAATCAGCAGCATCATTTGAAACAAAACTAAACAAAAAAACCTCATGGGAAAACGACCATGGGATCAACTCAATAACTACCAAGGGGCTGACCCTGCTAGCTATCAAGTCCACTGCCTTGACTAAAATATAACCCCAAACCCAAGTATGAAGATAAATTTAAAAAATGGATTACATATGGTTATAGAAAAAACAGACAAACACAACAACCACCACAGTCATTGCTAATACCATCATACACATTTCATCATCATACACATTATTTCTTATTCTTTACTATACAGGTATCCCCACCTCCTACACTTGCAAACAATGCAACCTCATTACAGATGGTCCTCATAATTATGGCTATGAGATGAACTGTAGGTTACAGATTACTTGTATCAACAACTAAGTTTTGCTTCCTCAAGCGGTTCACTCTAACGCAGGATACTCTCTTCTCTTTCCCTGCCTCGACATGCCAACCATTAAAGGTACAACACTGACCCAGTCTCCTTGCAGAGCACTGCATTTTACAAAGAAAGCAGCAGCAGCTAAGTAGGACGGCTGTTTAAACTGTTCCACTTCTCCACTACAAAAGAGGTTTTCATAATCGGAGGACAGCTGACTGGAAGTCTCTAGGAAGGCTGTCTCACTACAGGAGCAAACTCCTGTTATAAACAAAGTTTCCTCCAGAGTCACTAGAGTACTAACTACAAACATTCAGCTTTGGCAGATGGTCTCTCAACCTTTTGAGAAACCTAATATATTTAGCAGCTGAGGTTCAAAGAGGCTTGGTAACCTTAAAAATACTTAAACTGAAAACATGGAGTCCCATTCCCTTATCAAAAGGGCATGACTGACACGTACTTTTCATTCCACTCTACAAACCCCACTCCTAGTGAACATAACTTACTGCTTTGGCTAGATAAGAGATGCTAGGAATGAGCACTTTGGAATACAGGTTTCTTTAAAAAAAAAAAGACCTAAACAGAAAATTACACATGTAATGAAACATTTTAAAAAGGCCACTGAGGTACAGTATGATTGATAAAAGAGCTCCTAACAAGAGATTATGCACAAGTGGCTTGAATGTTTCAAACATCAAGAAAAGTCAAATTAATAGCGTGTCCCTGCATTACAGTTCTTTTCGTGGACGGGAGTAATTTAAACTCACATTGTGGATCCAGAAAGGTCTTGTCACAGTATTTCTTTCCACCTGGAAAGATATGGGGGGGGCCATATGTTTCAGATGGCCCACACAATTCAGTCTGGGTCTAAGAAGTCAGCTACAGGACACTCAACAGGAAGAGCGATGAAAGAACTACAGGCAGCAGTGCATGGAACCAGAGTCAATAAGATGGTACTGTACACAAAGCTACTCTACAAGCAAGGATCTGTCAGGGTTACACTGCCCCCAAAGTGAAGCAAGTTGTGCAAAATTCAAAGAGGCATCCTCTGCCTAATACAGACACTACTTTAGTGAGGCTTGTGCTCTGTTATGGAGAAAGCAGCACTCTGATGTGTACTAGATTGTTTGCTCACAATGCCATCCCCCTGATTTTATTTCAAGTTGATGAGTACAGAACAGCCATCTTAGCACCACTTAACATTGAGAGGATGCTAAAACCTGACATTTCTCTGTCCAATCTATATGGGAAGAAAACCACTCCCACTCTCAGTATTTTTAAACCCGCTGTGGGAGGAGTTTCATGGGGGGAGGGGGAGATAATTTGAAATTTAGTCTCTAAATCTTAAAATGGTCACTAGCTACACAGTTACTTTTAAGAGCTATTATGTCTTCAACAGTGGCCTGCAAAACAATCTGTTTTCTGCTTGCTTAAAGTCAGAGATTTCCATTCCCCTTTTCTCTTGGCTCAGTTGTGACAATTCCTAATTATAACCAAGAACAGCCCATCTCATGCCACCAGCTCCCTGAATAGAAAGTAAATAAATTAGACTTTTGATGCTGCTTTCTCTGGTTTAAAATACAGAGGAACAGACACGTAAGGCCTAGGTCTACTTGCTTTCTCACAGAGAAAGCACATGGCTGTTATTTCCTAATTCCAGAGCAGCAGTAGTTTAGGATTTGTTTTTACTGTGCCCTAAAAAGGATTACAGTATTTTCTGATTTTCAGCTTTTCTAAAGAATAGTGGTCTGTAATGATGTCACATCTCAAGCCTACATCTACAGCACGGTGTGTCAGTTTACACTGATGCTTCAACCACGCTGCTCATGAAACTGCATTTTATGCTGCTTATCTCCCAGACAGTAAAGTAAGACCTGCAACTATTATGGTTAAAAAAAAAAAAAAAGTATTGTGAAAAAATTCAGGAACTGAAGGGCTGATCCCCCTCCTAATCCCATCCCAGGAAACAAAGGCATTGTAACAGGCATTCCTCCACAAAGGAAGCTCTACAGATAACTAACATGTGCAACTGTTTTTAGCTTTCCTTCCACCAAGAGATAACTGTAGCCCAGCAGGGACCAAACATTCCATATAAATAAGGCAAGCTTTTTTTTTTTGCATAGTAGTTTAACGGTGATATTCCCACCCCAGTGTACCCTGTCCATCTGCTTTGCCACCGAGCTGAGAACTGCTTCTTGGGATTCTAGACTCAGCCAAAAAGCTTGTGCAGACTCCAAAGGTCCCTCCACCCAGACAGATGGCATAAAGAGATTCCTTTGGATACCTTATAATGGCATGAGCCTAAAGTCTGCCTCTAACCCACTGCTATTTTTAAATGGGGTTAACAGCTACATTTGGAGGTGTTTACATTTTTATTTTATTTTTTGCCAGAGAACTGTAATTGTGTTGTGGTCCATGCTCATTTTGCCACAGTGTTCCTTCTGCCAATCAGTGCAGCCCTTCAGTAAGTCATAAGCCTACTGAAACACCCAAAACATTTGCAGCACCATTCTCTGCTGCAGCCAGATTCCCCGCCCCCCCCCTTTTTTTATTTTTCTTATAAAAAACACCTGCTATTAATATTCCATTAGAGTCAAAGTGGCTCAGCTTGGGGCAAAGGCACCATTAAAACACCATGTTTTCTTACAGAATTCTGCATTTGTAATTGGTAGAACAGTAGAAATGTACAGCACCAATCCTCAGGTGGGGTGGGGATGCGTATCGGAATGAGTCCTCAGGAACCCTGTACCAGGGCCTTTTAGTCTGTTCGGTCAGTATT
Organism: Mauremys reevesii; assembly: GCF_016161935.1. Classification (NCBI taxonomy): domain Eukaryota; kingdom Metazoa; phylum Chordata; order Testudines; family Geoemydidae; genus Mauremys; species Mauremys reevesii. The sequence continues at coordinate 5,534,783 of NC_052643.1, forward strand.
CTATTTTTTCCACTTTTTTTTTTCCTTTCTGTATTTTCCCTTTCACTGGAATGCTCAGATTATGTATCAGCTGACCATAGGCTCCACGTCCGCCTCTCTGTCAAACTCATCTTGAATCTCGTCTGTGTTTCCTGAGTCACTGCTGGCTACAGAGCTGGGAGATGGAGAATTTCTGCAGAGAAATGTAGAGAAAGATTTAGATAAAGTTCAGCAAGTGATGCTGTTAAACACTGCTCTCTGTTCATTTTAAGAAAAAAAAGGTCCCTTTCCATCCTCAAGTAAGGTAAAAAAGTGTCCTATGTCACTATCTGGACTTACATTTTCTAATTAGTATTAATAGTGATATCTAGCACTTCTCATCCATAGACTCTCAGTGTTGTACAAAGGTGAGTATCACTAGCCCCGTTTTACTGATGGGGATGCGGAAGCTGAGAGCGCAAATGACATACAAGTCTTCCAACACAACAGTGAGTATCAAGCCTCTTTGGAAGGTGCGTAAAACTTCCTTTCCAAACTGAAGAAAGCACCAACAGGAAATATTTTCCTTAACTGCTTTTTAATGTACTGTTAGGCAACGTGTTTGCAGGAGGACGTTAGAGAACCAAGGAACATCCTATTTACCTGTCAGCCGAGCCTTTGATAAGTCTACGACAGGTTTCCATCTGTACATCCAGGCCCCTCTTCATGCTGCACATTTCCATGTATTCGTGGAGGTGGCGATTCATGTCACTCTTGGCTGTGGCTAGCTCCAGCTGTCCAGAACAAGAGACAGTGGTCAGCATATAACAAGGAGACTTGCTAAATCCCCATCCTGTCCAGTTTTACAGGTTGTTGCCATGCTGAAGGTCATGCAAGCACTCCAGTAACCTATTCCTTACACATTCATGAGGTCCACAGAGCATCTTTACTTTCCATCTTCTCTGAGGTTACCATATTTATCAGCTTCTGCCCAATACTGCAATCCTGTTTAGTTTTGCTGCTTTCAACAGCTCTTGGCTACTAATTGTTTGCATCCTGTTTTTCAATGAACAGCGATTCCTTAAACTTGCAAACTGCCTGAGATGCTATTTATATATTTTATGGCTCATGGATGGAGCATAAATATCTTGAGAAGCTATACTAGTGCAGCCTGGCATTCTCTGAAATCATTCCTTAGCAACTAGAGGGATTTCCCAAAGAGACACAGAAAGGATGTTGTAGAAAACTAGCAAAATCTCCATGTATTTTTATTTATACCCATCTGAGCTGTCCTTTACCCACTAGTTACAACATTACATTCACTCTATATAGTAGTCTCAAGTAGGTTATTGCGCTATGGAGGACGGATGTGCCCTACTGCGTATGATGCCGAGGGTCAAGTTCTACAGTTACATATATACAATCCATCATCTTCAGTGGTTTGCAAGAGAGCCCACAATTTGGGCCAGGGAGTGTACCCACAATACTGAAGTTCATAACAGTTTTTTAAGCTGGTGAATAAATCCTTATGCAGAGTATTTTTCTTTCACAGGGCACTTTCTCACCTCGATCTGTCCTATTGTTTCCTGATACTCTTGGTCTCTTGTTTTGAAGAAAGATTCTGTTTCATGGATCAAGTTTCCCAGATTCTCCTCCTGCTACAGAAGAACATTACAGGCCAGTTAGTGAGGACAGACTAAAATGGTTTATGGAATAGCTCATTTAGGTCCCAATCATGTAGCCTTTTAGTTACACAACTAGCTCCCTACCCCACCCTTAATCCACCATGACTGCTTGTGGATAACAGCTTCAGGGTTTGTCCCATAGAAAGTCACATTTTTCAAGGTGTTTAGGCACTAGTGGGATTGCCAAACCCCCCTCAGCATCCAAAACTCATTAATTTCAATGGGTGTGGGTGCTTAGATACTTTTGAAAATCCCACTAGGCGCCTAAAGAACTAAAAATCTGGCTTTTAGTGACTCCGTGACTAAAGACCTCCATGACTTGAGCTCTGGCGGTTGGGAGCTGCAGGGTCCCGCTGCCTCCCACAGTGGCAGAGAGCTGTGAGGTACCCCTGCTGCCTCAGGCAGTGGGCCCTCGAGCTCTCAGCTGCCATGGGCAGCAGGGATACCCTGCAGCTTCCCACCAGCTACAGAGGACAGGGGGATCCCCAGCAGCTCCCCAGCCACTCGTGGGGACTGGGGGACTCTGGAGCTCTGAGCCCCTGCAGCTGCCCAGTCCTTTCCCATTTTATCATGGATATTTTTAGTAAAAAAGTCAGGGACAGGTCATGAGCGTCCATGAATTTTACTTTATTGCCCATAGCCAAGACAAAATCTTAGCCTTAATTATGATTTGAAATATTTTTTCACAAGTGTTACTTTATTTGTAAACAAGGAATAGTGCTTTGGAAATCTGGCTTATAGATTAAGTTATTTAGTTGAGTCTCCGTGATTTTGGCACTGTACAGACAAGAGAGACATCCACAGCTCCAAAGAGTTTCCACTGAATAAACAATAGCAGTGTAGCCAGTGCCAGACAAACCAACCATGATATACTGGAGATATTTTGGTAGATTACTGGAAGGCTTACATGGGGCGTTTTTTTTGTTGTTTTTTTTTGTTTGAGTGAACAGGAAGTAGTCTGATTCATGAATTGAGGAAGGCTCCACAAATGAACAGATTGGCACAAAAAGATGAAAGATTATTATGCAGTATTGTATTTCCATAGCATCTATGAGCCATAGTCCTGGACCAGGACGCCATTGTGCTAGGTGCTGTACAAAGAAGGATTAACAGATTTTAAAACCAAGAGAGACAATTTTGATCGTCTCATCTGATGACCTGCATAATACAGGCCAGAGAATCTCAGCCAGCAAATTTCTGTACCAAGCCCATAACTTCTGTTTGAGAGAGGTTTGTTTAAGAAAACATCTAGCCTCTAAACAAACACTTTAAATGACTGAGTATATCACATCTCTAGGTAAGCTGTGCTAATGGTTAGTTCTCCTCACACTTAATTTGTCTAGTTTTAGCTTCCAAGCATTTAATTCCATTATACTGTTTCTGCTAGATTAGAAAGCCATCTAGCATCAAAAAAAATCTCTTCCTCATATAGGAAGACCATTATCAAGTTACTCTTAATCTTCTCTTGGATGAACTAAATGGAGCATCGTAAGTTTCTCACAAAAGGGCATATTTTTCAGACCTTGAATCATTCTTTTAGCTCTTTAATAACCCTTTCCAGTTTTTCTACATTCTTTTTGAAGTGTTGACACCAGAAATGGACAGTCAAGTCCAGTAATGGTCTGACTATTAACACATTGTTCAAAGGAGCCCACCTCACCAAGCAGTTCAAATCAGTCTGTACAACTGACCTGTTCCCATCATTATTTACCACTCCAAGCTGTATTATCTGCAATTTTCTTCTAGAACATTGATAAAAATATAAAACATTGCACAATGAACAGATTGCTATTGGACATTCCAGAAACAATCCCACTCGATAACAATTACACATTTATAATTACTTTGAGACCTATCAGTTAACCAGTTTAATCCATTTAATATGAACATTGATTTCAGTATAATGCCCCCTTTTTTTTTTAAATCAATGTCAAAAGGGACTAAATCAAATGCCCTACAGAAGGCTAAGTAAACCATCACAGTTAAATTTTGTTTGACGAAACCTATTTTCCATAAAACTATGATGATTGGCATTAATTACTCTACCATCCTTTAATTCTTGAAATATTGCATCCATATCAGCCTTTCCATGAGTTTGCCTGGGATCGATGTCAGGCTAGTGGGCCTATGATTTACCAGAGTTATCCCATTTTCTTTTTTTCCATGCAAAAGGGTTTTAAGGAAGGCAGCCACAAATGAAGGCGGCTGGGGTGTGGAATAAAACCTCTACTGGGGGAGACTCAGGCAAGCCACTATGATATTAAAGCCCAGGCACATACTCAACCAGTCCGTCTTAATTCAGAATCTCCATCTACAAGGCAAATCTACCCTTTCCTTGTGTAATATTCATTCAGAAGGATTTAAGCCTCTTAAAACCTTTAGAGTTACACCACAGAAGGTCTGAGTTCTGTAATATGCCACTGATAACTGAGCTTATACATGCACACATGGCTATATGCAAATAATCTGTCACTAATTCCAGCACACAGCTCCATTACTTTATCATTCTGGCACTCTCCCGGCTCACCAGAAGACATATAGCTAAATATGCAGTATTCTGCAGTCTTAGCTCTTTTAAGTAATCTCTGCAGTTTCAGCATGTGCCATATGATACACAAATGGAAAGATGTAAATTAACACACTCCTGGCAGTCAACACAAGACAATATTCAGGAGACAGCTGCCTCAGCATCTTTATATTCTACTGGTGATGGGGTGGGGGGAGGCAGAATTCCTACTCACCCAGAGCTGTCATGCTATTCAGTAATGGAGTAAGTGTATACACCTCCAGGATCCCCCTGTTTAAATCTTCTCTCTCAAAGCCTGTCTTAAACACTCAAAATTTTCTAAAAGAGGAAGCTTGTAGCAATCAGATTTATTTCAAACAGACTAAGATATTGAAAGCAGCTGTTTATTAACAGCAAACTCCATGAGATTCTTGCCAGGTGGCCTTATCAAAAGGGGAGACGGAAGCACAGGGTCCATTGTTTCAGAAGATCCCTGAGACCTTATCCAGCCCAGTAATTCAAGTCTTTTGGCTTTCTATGGGCTACATATAACAGACATTTTATAAAAATACCTGGATGGCCAAGGTCTTCAAGCTCATCACATCTGTGGCATGTGGATACTATTCTATACATATTTTCTAAATAGATATTTACGCACAGCCACAGATGTACATAGCACTTTACACAGAAAGTGAGATAACGGCCCCTAAGTGGAGGCGCTTACAGCCAAAGGTACTTAAAAGACTTTAAGGGATGATGAGCAAGTGAGAGTATGGGAAGGATAAGATTTAAAGCAATAGATCATGAGATGCATTAGTTTTAAAAAGTATCTTTTTAGTTCCTTTTGCCTTGTATTTTATTTTTAACGTTATATTTAAGTTTTGAGGGAGCAAACAGACAAGATTGATGGAGGGTAGATCAGTATCAGAAAGCAAGCCAAAACTGTTAGAGGATCTGAAAAAGCAAGTTTTCATGGCAAACTGGATCACCAGCCAAAGATCCAAAGGCTGAGAGTGGCTATACATGATAAACTGCAGTATGCCATCCCCTGAAGGAAATAAATGGGAAACAAGTGAAAAACAGAACTCAGCTCACTTCTCCTTGCAGGTCAATTGAAGGATTGCAGTTTGTGAAGTCTTCCCAGAGAAGCAGGGTGTCTTCATTCTCCTCCCATGTTAAACTGTCACAGTCATCATCAAAATCAAATGTCTCACGCCTGTTAAAAGAGCAGTAAAAAGAAAAAAAGGGTAGAAATTTCAAACCATGTCCTTCCACAGTCTTGGAAATACCTCCAAAAGAACAGGCTTAAAACACTACATTAAAACTATAGGAGGAAAGGAAAAGAAACAGCAATGCAACAGCTGAAAAATCTAAAGGCTATTAAAAACCGGCTTGCTGTTCTGTCTGCAACGTTCTTATACCTGGGCTTCTCCCCACCTGCAACAGAGTACTGGAATCTTGTCAACATTCATTCTACTTTAAAGAGACAATTCCAGTTTTGGCCTCTAGATGGTGCTTTAAGTTTGCTATTTCAGCACTGAACAGTTGCTAAACCACAAGAATGCTGTAAACTATTCTGTTACGTAGGAGTAAATCAAGTTTTACTGAAAATGTAGTTTTAAATGTTCCCAAAAGCAAAGGCCAACAGAATGGTTCCCAGGGATTTTTTTTTTAAAAGTGTCAACTGGAAAGTTTTTACACAAACATTCCGCCTGCAGCACTTGCAAATCAAATGTTGCAGTTCCAAAAAAGAGACCAACTGTGAACAAATTAAATAGACTCCACTGATTTTCATTCACCAAACAGTGGCACAAAAGCGCATGAGTAAAAAATCCTGTTTATTTTCTCATTTAAATTCCATTTTGAGTAATAGTTTCATTAACATAGGTTAAAAATAGCCTGCAATCATTTTAATTTGACAGAGTCCCTTTAATTTGGGCAGTTACTAAGTAAATTAAAGTTATAAGAAGAGACTTGAGACACTTGAACAGCAGCAGAATGGAAATTCTACTCTAGCTACTTTGTTTCTTTCCCGTGTTGAAGCAGAGCCTGAAAAAAGGGCTTCTTGTTTTATAGTCGCTCTCTTGTTTCAGGCTTAGACATATTTTTGTTTCCTGAGTTCATTTCCTTTTAAGATGATCACATCAAGCCGGAAGTTGAGTCCAACTCTGTATCTTATGAAAAAGTTAAAGAACTTGGCAAGAGGACAGGCAAGGAATGTACGTCTACTGATGACCAGCCTTGCTTATTTTTAAAACTTCCAGTTTAATGCACCCACCCTTCACAGTCTGTTCAATCATAGTTCTTTTCACTCTAAGAGCTCACTGTTTGAAAAGAAAAAAACCACCCAATTTAAACTGCTGCCTGTTTTAGCTGTATTCATTGTTCAAAGACAGTTATTAGCTTTATTTGAATACTCAGGACCTTTCACTAACAGTGCTTTAATGATCCGCCTCATTAATTACAGCTCAAAAAAACAAATTATTTTCATGTCTGGTGTTGGTACGAGTCAGATTATTTGGTGGTGTATATCCTCCGCACCTCCCACCCACAAATCCATCATCACAAAACCCAAGGGGATGCAAGTTTGAAATACCTTTGTTTATCACAGGTCACTTAGATGAACCTATGACCAGTGTTATTTAGATCAACGACATTTGAAGTTAATGACAGGATTTCTAGGTGCTGCTGCTGCTGATACAAGAGTTTTTTCTTATTAAATCATGTTTATAAAAAACCATTGTAGAAGCCTGTTGCATTTTAATAATTGAGCCATAAATTACTGCAAAGCTTGTGTCAGTAATTCATTGAAAGGAAAAAGGAAAGCAAAACACACACCAGCAGCATGACTGGCTGCGTGGGAAGAGATAAGAAAGACAAAATGAAGAGGGGTTAGTGTCATACCAAAGGATCCTCAGAATGATGTAACAAATGAGTCCCCCCAATAGAAAGTTTTGTAAAGTGTGTGTGTTGTGGACTTGGAATATTTATTTGCTAATTAGGAGAGTATTAGAGAGACAGTATTAAGAGGCAGGGGCGGCTCTAGGAATTTGGCCGCCCCAAGCACGGCGGCATGCTGCAGGAGGCGCGCTGCCGGTTGCTGGTCCCGCGGCTCCGGGGGACCTCTTGCAGACGTGCCTGCGGAGAGTCCGCTGGTCCCGCAGCTCCGGTGGAGCATCCGCAGGCATGCCTGCGGGAGGTCCAGCGGAGCCGCGGGACCAGTGGACCTCCCGCAGGCATGACTGCGGAAGGTCCGCCGGAGCCGCCTGCCGCCCTCCCGGCAAAATGCCGCCCCAAGCGCGCACTTGGCACGCTGGGGTCTGGAGCCAGCCCTGTTAAGAGGACTTCACCATACAAATCAAATCTTAAGTTCCTTGTTTTTTAAACTAGTGTTGGAATTAGTGTTTGTATCGTGTTTTCAGTATAATACTGTAAATGCTAAATACTAAAAAACTCCTCAAAAATAATCTGTTGGTTTGCAGTTAAGCACACTGAATTTCAGCAATGAAAGAAGTAAAGAAACCTAAAATGCATTTCTATTACACTATGAAAGAACTGCAGTTGGCTGAACGTTGACAAGGAGAAGAGAGCCAGAGGGAAGTGATAGTGAGCACCTAAGGTCCATGTTTGGAGTGGCATTAATAAGGGAGCCACCAACAGCTCTCCAGCTCAGGGAGTTCCCATTATGTAAGACTTGAAAAGCCTTATAGTGACTATTTTGGTAGCACTCAACCAGGGCAGAAAGCAACAAGCCTGAACTCTAGCAATTATGAAGTTTACTATCTAGTACAGGGGTGGCCAACCTGTGGCTCCGGAGCCACATGCGGCTCCTCAGAAGTTAATATGCGGCTCCTTGTCTAGGCACCGACTCTGAGGATGGAGCTACAGGCGCCATCTTTCCAATGTCTTGGGGGGTTCTCACTGCTCAACCCCTAGCTCTGCCACAGGCCCTGCCCCCACTCCACCCCTTCCCGCCCCATCCCCTCAGCCTGTAGTGCCCTCACTCCTCCCACTCTCTCCCAGAGCCTCCTGCACACCATGAAACAGCTGACTGGGAGGTGCGGGGAGCACATGACAAAGCCCCCAGAGCATGCTTGCCACAGTTGGTGGCAGATGCTAGAGAAGCACATGCCAATCCTCTCTGGAGAGGCAATAAGGAGCAATGCAGAGCTCATAGCCCCCAGACTTCCTGAACTACCTTGTCCTGCACCAGCAAGATGGTTCTGGAGTTTCTGATAGCAGAGCTCTCTGCTACCACCATCCCAACCTTTTTTTTTTTTTTGGGGGGGGGGGGTGTTTAAAGCAGGAATTTGCCCTACTAATTCTAATCTGCAAGAACACACCAGTCATGAGCAAAATTGTTCCAGCATTAGTGTCCTTAACATCCATAACTAGGTATTCTGATATTGGAGTTCCTAGACAGGATCACCATGACTGTTGGCTAAAGTTAATTCCAAACCTTCCTGCAGAAATTCTGTATTCATAGCATGAACTGTGCATTTAGCAAACAAGTTATGGAAAAACAATTACATCTGTTCAAATCTCACATTCTCACACTCCACTCAGACAAAGAGGCAGATGCAGGAAAAAAAATCTCACAACTCTGGAAATCCTTAACATTTATGCCAGACCATATAAATAAGGGCAGAGTTTCATTCTTGAGCATGCTACACATTGGCTACAAGCAGGGTGATTATTAAATAAAAGTTTAGAAGTCTAATTTCACCATTTATTGCTACTTGCTTTCTGCATTCTATTCGGTGGGGACAGTGAAAATAAACTGTTCAGTTACACTTTTGTTTATACCTAAATTTCACTGAGTCTTATGCACTACCAAAATTCTGCAGTTTGAGTTCAACTAATGCTGAATATTTGGTGAAAAACTATTTCTACTGGAGGTTTAGAAAGTTTGTGGAAACACACTGTGGTCTTGGATTGCAACAACAAAAATCTGAATTTGGCATTTCAGTTGACCTGAAAGTCCCACAATAAAGACATCATACTCTACAGAATACTCACAGCTGATTAAACATTCGCTTCATTTCATCTGTAATGTTCAGAGAACAGCTGACTTCGTCATCTGATAATCTGCTGTTGTCTCCATCCTGCTCAGAGAGGTCTTCGTCAGATGTTAGCTTGCGTTCTCTCTTTTTGGAAGCCACCTTAATCGGAGAGAAGGGCAGTGACTGGAAGGTTCAACTGAGGTGCTGCACCGAAGGGTGCAGAGATAAGAAAGGAGAGGTGTTAGGTTGGGTGGAAGATAATGGTTCATCAGTACCCAGCGATTCAGGTGCACGAGTGACTGAACGCATTAAGGACAGGAATCGCATCTGTTAAGAAGTGGTGAACGTAGAGCAAAAGGAAGCAGTTCAAAATGGCACAGAGCAAAGCAAGCTGCAGACTGCCAGAGCTCTACGTACAGGATGTACTCGCTGGCAACATTATATGGGCTACAGAAGAGCATGCGAAGGCTAGAACGATACAGGGACCAAGCATAAGCTGGCAAGAATGCCCAGGCAGCAGGCTTGAGAGCAATGACAGTCTCTCCCTTTCTTGCCACTACCATCACAAGCCTGGTGTTTTCAGAGCTGAACACTCACAGAAAGTACACAACACTCAAAGGTAATCTTGATTCCTTTGCTATTCCCACCCCACTATCACAAGCACAGATTGCTAGTCATCACTTTGACAGTACAAGAGATATGTGGGAACTGAACTGTGAAAATATTTGAACAAACCGAAATAAATGCAGTTGATAGATGTGCAAAGAGACCCAAAAGCTAACCCTGCAAAGTGAAGGATCATTCTTTTGTCCCGTGGGACTTCAGCACAAATATTCATGAGTATTTACAGATGGTGTGATATAGTCTCTAACACATTTAAAGCACAAAATATATGCCAAATCTCCTCTTTAATTTTCACTAATTTGCCGGAGTTGCTCTTTGTGCTGATGATTTTAACCACTGCATACTTGATCAAAACTGTGTACTCAATTTAGAGCAGTAGCACAGTTTTACCACTTATCAAAGTTAAAAGACAAGATTTCTTTAGAAAAATGGAATAGTGATGAACACAGGGGAGCTGCAATTCTCTCCCCCTATCAAGTAGGAAATTTGAATCAATTTCTGTCCAGATTACCCCCCACCCACCCCACCCCCCAAAAAAGCTAATGAAAACTCATATTTACCTTATCTAAGCATTTTATAAGATATATTAAAAAGTTGATTCGGAATAGAGGAGAGTTTACTGTTCGTCACATTTAAGACATATCCATGTGAAAGGCTCAAGAGAAGGGCAAGGACTTTTTTTTTTTTTTTTAAGTTTGTACAGTGCAGCCCTAAGTAGCTCCTGTACTAGAAAGATTAAAAAAGTCAGACCTATTTATTCGAAGACAGAAAGGGAAGTTGAGGTAAGTTGGAAGGGCCAGTGATCAATTTAAAATGCAGTTATGATAAAAAAAGACTGTGTTAAAGGCACTCGATCACTCAGTAGCTCTGTTTTTTGAGCTATAACTGCCTACTTTTGGAGCAAAATAAATTACTCTTTTTCCACTGTTAATATTACGCAGCCAATATAGCTATGGGAAAGTAAACTGTATTCTATTCACCCTCACATATCAGAGTAATTGTAGTTAACTAACCATCAGTCACAGAATTTATTTATTTCTCATCATGGCATATGAGCCAAAAATAAGGGCTCAACTTGGAGATCACAGGATGCAAGTATACTGCATGAAGTTAAAATCCTCTTACTTGAAGAGAGCAAATCTGATGGAACCATTTAGACGAACATGGAATCCCAGGATGCTTTTTTGTACAGTTACTTGTAAACTGCCACCAAACTTTAAGAGTATTTTTCAGAGGACATTCTGAGCTCTCTTTGGAAGGTTTTCTATAAACTCTCAAGTCTTAATATGTGGATCATTGCTACAACTGGAGATAGATTCAGGAAGAAAAGAAGTCTACTGGGGAGAAATTTCAAAAGAAGTTGAGAATGTTAGATGAAGTTTGAGCCTGAACTAAACTCCCCAATATTCCCTTGCTTTCCCCTCCCCTCATACTGCCATCTTGTCCTGCCCTACAGAAAATTCAGGGCCTAATCACCTGGAATATCTTGGAAACGTCTTCAGAGTTGCGCTGCTGTGCTACATCGCACAGCTTAGCTGTAATATCGATTCGACGGCAGATGTCCATGTCCACCTTCATAGCCTTTTCTTGGATCTTTGTGTCCAGGTCTGTCATGGGCTGCAGGAAGGACAGTAGTGGATTATCTTCTAGCGTTACAGTTCAGGAGAGAAGAGATACCCACTGTATCTCTATAAACCCGGAGCACACCATTCTTACATCACATTGAGCCTGTTCTCCAGGGAAAGGCAGCACAAGGATAGTCTACATTAGACAACTACTGGAATTAACACTTTCAAATCTGATTCCAATAAATACAAGTGTTTGAGAATGAACACTAGCTACTGAGATACTCAATTCCCATAGCAGAGAGACTCCTAGACCCAGCAAAAGTCAACCCTTATGGACTCTGTGAAGCTATGAAATGGAGGGAAAGACTTAAACCTGTTAAGCAAGCAAAGAACAAGATGGGGGATTTGATACTTCATCACTTTTGCCCACTTCAGATAGGAAGTTAGCACTTCATTGTAAAGAAAAGTTAGTCAGATTCTGCTCTGAAAAAATTGTGCACCAACTTTATATCACCAAAAAAGTTAAAACAGGGCTAGGTCTGTAGAAGTCCATGTGAGTGTAGTACAGAGCAAAAGTAATACCCACATTAATCTGTCTTCTGTCCCAGCAGAGAACTGTGTGTCACTGCATCATATCGTGCTGCATATTAGACAGAAGTTATATATATTTGTAAGTAGCTACTCCTCCTTCCCCATTGGCAATGTTGCTGCATGACTGAGGAGATTTTCTCCATTTACAATTGTAGAGTTTCTGTGCTAGAAAAAACTATGCTGTGTTGGGAAGGACTGGCCTGAATGCAAGTGATACTATGCGAAAGCAGGCTATTTGGGAAAACACCAGTCAGAGACGTGTATTACTCTGTAAGCACTACTTTCGCTAACTAAATCAGAAAGGTTTGTTTTGTTTTTAATTTCCTCCATCCGGGGTAATCTTTCTCCACACGAAAAGTAAGTAGACTAGAGAAGATTGTTTTTAATCAAAGTGTTTGTATTCAGAAAAAAGTCTACACAAACATGAAAACATTTGACAAAAGTTTTGATAAAGAGCATTTATATCTGTGCAGTTTGTCAACAGGACAAAAAAACGTAACCTCCAAGTCAACCTCCGACCCCCTGAATATCATTGGGTAACTATGCAAAAACAGTTACGGCTTTCCACACAGCTTTGTGGCCTTCTCTACCACTCTGTTTAGCTCCACTTTGCAGAGTTCAGAAAGCCTGGAGGAAGCACTTGTACTTCAAATACGACAGGATGTTGTATTCACTACCTCCCTCAGCATGCACAGTAGAAAATTACAGTGGAAGGATGCAGCTGTAACAAATAGCTCACATTCCAAGTAACTTTCCCAGACATGAAGAAGAGCTCTGGCGTAAGCTTGTCTCTTTCACCAACAGATGTTGGGCCAATAAAATATATTACCTCACCTACCTTGTCTCTCTAAATTGCTCTCCTTCAGACTGTATTTAACCCAGCAAGTCTTTCTATTTTTGATAAACCACCCAAAGAGGGGGCCAGTGAACGGCTGAATTTTTTTAGGACGAGTAGGCCTAGCAGCCCTGAGAGAATGGATGCAACTTCAGGGGGCAGGTTCTGCAAGTTTGCATCAGACTGGGAAGGGGATGGGGGGGGGGGGGGAGAGATAAAATTCTTATAAAATGACAGACTAGATATGCATCATGAATGATCTTAGCTACACTGCTGGCATCAGCAACTCTTCAGTAAAAGAGAAGCCAGGTGAACCTTAAAATCCTGCTCTTTCATCTTACTTACGCATTTTCCTCTCACCTATATTTGCACACTAGCCCTACACACCCTACGCATTGACAGTCAGACAACATGCTATGACTATAGCCAGACTGTAAGATAAAGTTCTCAAAACTGCCAGTCATGACAATACCAGATCCCACAGCTTTGGGGGAAATTGTAGACTCAAAGGAGGACAATGGTAGAACTCCAGAGATATACACAGTTTATAAGTTTTCTAAAAGGAGACAGCAGCACTGCAGACAAAGCCATATCCTGGAACCAATGACACAGAAACTAGGATAGTCTCGATAAGAGCCTTTCACAAAGGTAGAATTGGGACTGCCGTTTTAGATTTCCTTTCTGACAATAACTGCTTGTAGGACTCAAAACAAAATCACCCTGTATTAGAAGAGTACCAATGGCTGCATAATGGTTGAACTTTTACCCTAATAGCATGTGGATTCTCCAATGCATCATTTCAAAGGCTGCAAATTTGAATGAGTTCGTTGCTAGCTGGTGAGAAGGGAATGGGAAGTCAGGGTTATGGGCTAAGCAGCAAGTTTAATGCATCTCTACACAGACCAGACAGGAAGCAGGGGCGGGGGGGAGGGGGTGATCTGTCTGATGCATTAGATCATAAAGGCAGCCATAATACTAACTACAAAGCAGCACTCATTAAAACCATAACCTTTTTATGAATGAAGCCATTTGCATGACAGATAGATTTCACAAAAGCAGGTGGGGGTGGGCCACTCTACTTCCCAGGGTACTTACATCACTCATCAGACCCTTAAAGACAACAAGCTCTGCTTTCAGCCGCTCAATCTTTTCATTTAACTCTTCCTGGACAGCTTCAGCTTCTTGAGCCTCCTATGAGAGAGAAAATAAGGAAAGAGCTAAATATCTGCAAGTATTTACTTAACTGCTAAGCTTCACAAAGGTGGAAAATAGCTGGTAGCCTTGAAAACCTGCCCTGTACCACCTGCACCAACCTCAATAGCCCCACTGCTACTCTGCTACAAATGCAAGTGGTGGAGGGAGCATGGGTGAGTTTCAGGACTGGCCTACCTTGCTGCTCAACCAAGAGCATAGTGGGAGTGAAGGAGAGGAGAATATTTAGATGGAGTGTGGTCCACGGGTTGCATCATATCAGCATATTTTCCCCTACTTCAATCTGAACACTAGGAACTTCTGATGTTAAGAGAACCCCAATTCAGGGATTGGTTTTGTTCTATTAAGAAGGGTTCTCATGATGATGAGAGGCTAACGGCTTGGACTACAGTAACTGAACACTCCAAAGAAGCAACCCTTTACCTTCATTAAGTTAAGAGATTGCCTTCTGCAAAAGAACTGATACAGGATTAACATCCTATTTATTGCATATACTGAAGAATAAAGATGCATTGCTTGAAGACTGAACTAGGTGAATCAAGGCACTCCTCCTGCTTCGGTCATAAAATTCAACATCAAGCAGCCTAAGGTTTCAAATATTTAACAGCTCTATCCAGCAGGAGGTAATTCAGCTGCCATAACTACAAGGGCTCAAGACTCTTAGGATCAAAGAGTAATTAATCCAAACAAAATATTAATTTTAAATTACCAGATTAAAGGGGAAAAACCTATACTATGAAGTATTCTAGCTCAAGAGTTGGACGAATGGTGGTCAGTACTAAGGAAGTCCAGATCCCACTCAAAACCCACCTCTTGCAGGGTTTCCACCATAGACTCCAGACTCATTCGCTTTGCCAGTTCCTCCTCCCATCTGAAAGAAAAAAAGATTTGCAGACAGAGATTAGATCAACATTTCTGATTCAGTTTATTCCAGCCACAAAGATTTTACCTTACCATTTGTAATAAAAAGATTAGATAGTTATTGTAGGTGTCAAGTGGAAAGCTTCCCTTAGTCTCAGCCACATGTGCGCACACATACTCAAACTGCCAATTTTCAAAGTAGCAATTAGAGTTTAAATTAGTTTACCTGCTAACACTAGTTTCATTCTTTGACTGTAGCATGTCGACACGTATAAAAATGGGAAACTTCCACTGAAGCAGCAATAGGTTGAAAATCTAGACAAGTTAGCAAATTTGCTACTTCTGGTATTTAGCCCTATAAACTCCAGGGACTAGTTATAAGCCTTCTTCATGACAATATCTTCAAATGCCTATATTTATTCCAGTTGCATCATAGAAGCACAGTTCCAAGCAGAGTATCTATCCTGCACGGGTGTCCTTGAATGCTGTATGAATGCATGACATATATGCCTTGTTATTGGCACACCAAGAGGCACAACCATAGTGGGAACCAGGATGGCATTAAGGGAGGGTATAACTTTCCATCAGTCTCAGACTGCAGGGCACACAGTATTTCTAAAAACACTATCTTAAGGAGGGACAGTCCCGAATGATGATTTTTACACATTCCATCTCATCAGTGCACCTCATGCTTATGACTCAAAACTCTAGTCCCCAAGCACAGGAAATGGGGAGCTGGTAAGCGACAGAGCATTTGGTCCACCAGGAGAGAAGAGGAGATGAAGATTGTTTAACAACATTACCACATGTGGAAAATGCTAAAATCATGGACCAACTTAGGCAAAAATAGACTAAGCTGCTTAAGCTACCTCTTACCAGCTAATATTTTAAATAGGCATTAATGCCAGTGAATAGGACCAATTTAGGATGAGCGACATTGAGTGTAAATATATACAAAATGAATATTTCTTCATGTACATTTATAGATCTAATCTGTGAAACTTCAGGCCTGTTCAATAAAAGCAGCAGTTCATAAGTCTGAAAATACTGCTGTTTGCCGACATGTCTGACAAAAATAATTGAACATGAGATGCGAGGGAGGTCAGCAAGAAAAAATAGAGCAGAACCACTGAAATAGAAGAAAGGAAAGATGCCAAGAAGTCGGTCATCAGGCCCGGATCCAACCCTTTCCATTAGCAGATTTTTGAAGAAAATCTTGTGAGGCTGTTTCACTTCTTTTTAAAAAGTTTATTGGTGCTAGCTTAATATTCACTGTCCTTTGAGCTGATGTCCACCATAAACCAAAAGGAGGTATGAACGGAGTTAGATAGCTTTTTAGCACCTGTCTCCCGTTTGAGTGTTCTGGACTTCAATGTTCCCCTCATTTCTTTTCCAAGATTTCCCCTCAGCTTCCATCTCTTTTTATTAAGATTATTCTCCTTTAAGCCCCTGTATCATTCTTGATGGCCACCAATAGTTTTCCCATATTTATCATATAGCAGAAGTATGGTATTGGTGGTAAGTACTCCACCAACAGGCTTACCATCAGAATTTCCAGGTTTTCTCATTTATCCTTGCCACTCATCTACATTGTGTTCCTATTCTATTCAAATCACTCTGAATCACCTCCTCAATTTTCTTAAGTCTTAAGGTTCATGACTTAACTGCATGGTTTTATGTTCTTTCTTCCAGGTTACCAGCAAACAAGTCTGGTCTAATACTGACAGGAACACAGGCCAGGAGAAACAGTTGTAAACCAATACCCATCAGTCCAGAAATAGAATCCCATCTTCTCCAAAAAAACCCATAATGCATATCTGCAGCATTACATGATTTGCTATACCTTCCTTGCAATATATGCAACCCTTACTCTAACACTGGACTAACTAGAAGAACCAGGAATTGAAATTAACTAAACACTGATTATATTTCCATCTATCGAGAGATGAGTAAAAAAAATTTTGTAATCAGTTTTATTAAATGTTATTATGTTATGCTCTTTGAACAGTCTTTTTAAATTAAGAATTTATTTTTAAACAGAGTACCTACTAAACTTTCAAATGCTCTATGAAACATCCTATTTTGATGTGCTATTTATAAACATTAAGGCATTTAAAAAAATTATTAAAGACCGTGCCCCTTTAAGAATATATGCCAAAGTATGGTAATAGATTTAATCCTTGCAATTTATAATTGACACTTTAGTTTAACATTGTTGAATTATGAATCCATCATTGGATTAGTGTGAAAATATCTGGCAATCATCTTCCCTTCACACATGGAAAACTATATGTGGTGAACAAAGTATTGTAGAATTATACAAGGTAAATTCTAAAGAGGATGGCAACAAGGTTTCTTCAGTGGATTTTAACATGTACAAGATTGTTGTCCATCACCTTTCTTAGGCCAAGCTTGTGCAACTATTCTTGAAGAGAAACATTCCTACAGACAGTCATTCACTCAAGTTTAATAAAAGCCAAAGCTTTATCTCTGGAAAAAAAAACTGACGCATTCCCAGCTCACTAAAGCCAATTGAACCCCAAGAAACAGTAGCTTCATCAGGCAACAAGGGATTCTCCCATTTAGAAGAAAGCTTCTTTTTATAGTTTAACAGAAGCTTGGCTTCTGGTACCAGCAGTTAAAAGGAACCAGGGTCCACTGACTCAGTCAGCTAAACAGCCAACAGAAAGTTTCCGTTATGTAAACCTTTGGAATGCAGCAGGTCACAAAATCTGCGCAGACCTTTCACTCAACAAATACCCTTACAGAGCCTGGGAATTTGAAAGGCTAGTTACAGAGTATGACTGATCACTGCCATTAAGAAATTTGCCTGCACTAATCCAGTAAATACAGTCTACCAAATGACAATTAAAAGCACTCCTATAATCTCTAATTATAACAAGGTATGTTATTTTTGTTCACACTCAGACAAATAGTTTTACAGCTAAATTTGAAGATGCAAGTCACAGATATGGAGGTCTACCCCCAAAAAATATTTATTTTAATCCAAATATGATAGGATTAAGAATGTTGAAAGGAGAGGAAAGAGTGCATTTTCTGGGTCAATTTCATAATCTTGCCAGCACAGTGTTAAATCTTCCAATAGGAATAATTTCACCATATTTTCAAGTTTATAAAAGAAACCTAGTAAAGTGACTGGATTTTATGGGACGATTGTGACACATTAAACAATTCTAAATTCACAGAGTGTATCATAAGCCCCAATACCCCCCCCCCCCGCCCACAGACTGCAATAAGTTTGCATTTCAAATGCAGTTGAATGCCAAAGGATCATTTCAGCAGGGAAGAACAAAGGCAGCTGTGGGTGTGCTGCAATTCTCGGTCTTAATCCATGACTAGCGGCACCTGAATTTATCATATCCTAATACAGTAGCAGCAGCGTTGACTAGGCCCTGCACTAGTGCATTACAATATGACAGGCTGACCGCATTTACTGTTCCCTCGCCACTGCAGGGCAGAGATACTTGGCATGGTAGCATTACGTCAACTCTCCAATATGTAACTGAATGCTAAAGTGGTACGGAAAGATATTACCAGTGTCTTTTCTCTGCCAATTATTTACTGCCAAACAATCTGAAATATTTAGGCTGAAATCTGTATTTGCCACAAATATTTTAGCTTTCATTTCCAATGTCCTATCTGCATTTAGGCTGCTAGTCACATGTACAAGTAGCATCCTTATTTTTCAAACCTCATTTGGCCAATCTCACCTTCTGGACTGTAACTGACTGCTTAATATTAAATTCACTACATGCAATATGGTCCCCTTCTGCTACATTGAGGATGTGTCATATGGTTTTAGTCATTCATACTGCATTGCTGCCAGCACGCTGTCAGTTGTGAATGCAAGATAGCGTAACTAGATATTAGGAAAACTGCAGTGCGCCGTCTCAAGAGAGCTCTGAAATGTATTACTTAAATGCTGAAATGTTGAATGCTAATTCTATTTAGGTGAAGAGATTTAACCCATTATTTGCATCCATGCCCAAACACACAACACAGCTCTGTGGGAAAATTTTTAGTAAATATTACATCCATATATTTTTACTAGTTGTAAGTCAAAAGCAAGCAAAATGCTTCAGCTTCCACCCCAAACACTTCAGTCACTCTGGAAAACTGTCAAAATTATCATTCGGAATCTATGCACAGCCTACGTGGTAACAGCATTAACTTCCATTATTCCATTCAGTTCCACCGGTTTAGTTTTTCCATCCTTATGCCATAATTTAACTGCATTTCATAGAAAAGAAGCATAAAGCCCCAGTTCCTTTAAGTAGAAAGCAAAGATAATTTTTGTGGAGAGTGGAAGAAGGGTGCCATCTTTTAAATAATAGATTAAAATTATGTTCTCAGCATATATTTCTTCATTTCTCCAATGGAAAAAGAAACCTGGGCCTTTTAAATATGGTGGTAATTTTAATCTAAAATTAAGTTAAGTTTTCTTCTGAAAGTAAACCAGGAATTACATTAGACTGATAATAAATCAGGGTCCCCCATCATAAATCACTGGTCAATAAAGTCAACTTGTTCTCAGTTTCAGAATGCATTCCCTACTGCCAGGCTGACTTGTCTCATGTAACACCTGGAAAAATGAAGTCACCAAGTTGACATCTGGAGAAAAACAAACAAACAAAATAAATCAGTCTTCATTTTCCCCACCACTCTTAACACAAACCTCTGGAGACTTGTTTTTTGGGGCAAGAGGGAGAAAAATGGAAGGAGTGGGGAGAGAAGAATGAGGATTGAATTGAAGACTGAATCTTCCCTTAATGCTTCCAAGCAAATTAGATAATAGATTTTTTTTTGACACTATCATCCTATATTTGCAGTAACACAAGTATTTTAAAGGCAATTGCTGCTACTGTACATTCGAGTATTGCAATAAGCAAAGAAAAAGACGGCATACCCTTGGGAAGATGCTAACTACTGTGCATTGGCACAGACATATGAAACATGTACTAAGCAAGACTACAGAATTTTAGGCTAGCCAATTTCTGCCCACTCAATTTTTCTTCCAAGAGCTGACCTGCAAGTCAACCACAGCACGTTTCAGATCCCTTAAAAATCCTCTGCTTCTAAGCAACCTGATAAGCTCTGCATGTAAGTGGTGCTGCTGTTAGAGACCTATGAAGATGCTTCTGTAGCACTTCAACACATATGTTGCTTCCTTCCCTCTCCTCCAAGGAGAGAGAAAGCCAGCCTGCTTAATCAGCATCACCCCTGCAGCATAAATGAAGGCCTGTAGTTTCCTGGCAGGACTATAACGGGAAACCAGATCAGCTCTTCCCATTGGAGCAGTGATGTTTGCCGCTCTGAAGAAATAGAGGTGACAGGAATTACCAGAACAATAATGCACAGAAGGAAAGTGACTGTACAGGCTACCAGGCTGAAAACAGCAGTCCTCATATTTGTGCTGCAGGATATTAACTAGACAGCTGCTTCTACTAGTCTCTGATATAGCTATTTCTGGGCTCAAACATCAATTCCTACAATTTCCAGATGCAGCCAAAGTAGCTTTCAGAGCTGGAGAGGCAGATATTGCCAGCCTGAATGTACAGACTAAGAAAAGGCTTTTGCTAGCCTACACCAAGGTTACTAGGATTGTTTTTAAAAATAAAATTCAGAAAGGGCAATTTCAGCACTGACTATTTAAATGTTATGACTACCTTCTAGATTCACAGGCTTATATTATAGTTATTAGAACATGAAAGGCCAGTCAAGATAAAACTCAGGATACATTTCCATTTTTCCAGATGCAACATTACATTCCAACTGTATTCAATCACTGCAGTTTCAGGCCTCAAACTGCCTCTGCAATCATGTGATTAAGTATTTTACATAGCTTGGCACAAAGGGAAGAACTGTGTACCTTTTAAAGAGAGAAAGTAGCTAGCGTATGAGACCTTGAACTAACAAGATAGAAGGATGCTGAATAGCCTTGCAAGGACTAACTCTGCTTTTGTAGTACAGCTGAATCACATTTCAAACTCCCATGTTTCCTTAGAAAATGGAACAGTACACAAGAGATCATCAACACTTAGATGAGTTGCTATTCAAAAGAAAATGGGTGGAGATTACAAGGAAATTTGATAGTACCCAGGTGTAAATTTCTTTAAGCTTCCACTACTCATAACATTCATTGGAACTCAACTGAGACATCTATACTGAATTCTTATTGACAGACAATTCACAACTAAACCAGCTTCCCACTCCATCACCGAGGCTAAGCAACATGATCTTGCACCATCTCTTTACCAGTATGAGCATTTAAAGTTTAGGTATGATTCTGAGTGGTGGGGGAAATTGCCATTTAGAGCCAGACTGTCAAAAGAGCTCAGCATGTTGATAAGCCAGAAGTTATGTCTGAACCACATTAGCAACTCCTTAACTGCCAAAAAAGATAATGAAGTACTCTTTATACACCATTAAATGAGGATTCCTATTTTATCAAAAGAATTTCAAAGAAAAAATATTATGAACAAATGTAGCAAAGAAACACTGCTGTAGATGTTGTGAAGACAAAAGAACCTCTTCCTATGGTACTCTTGAGGTTTTCCCTCCATCTTTCCATCTCTATCAGGTACCACACAGGAGGTTTGCTTGAGCTTGATTATTGCTATGCTTTCTTGTTGTCATGGTACATGACAACACTCAAAAGAACATCTCTTCAAAGCACGAGAGTTCACCTGAACACTATCAATATGCTACCAATGGAAATACTGGCTGCAAACGCCGGTTAACCCTAACTTAAGTGTTTAAGTGTCAAACCATTTCACAGGACAGGAAGCACACAAAGACAGAAAAAAAACTAAAACTCAAAGATGTCAGTATTTCATTTGGGTATGTGAGACACACCTAGTACTGCTCATCCTTTGTATGTGAAGCATCTAAGATGCGTCCTCTGATGTGCCCTACCTGTAAGGACAAAGATGGGAAAATATGTGCATTCTATGCCAGGCTCAGTTAATTATACCTTAGATGTTCTGCAATCACGGGTTAGAGACACGTTTTTTTGCTCTCGTGGCAACATCACTTGTTCTTTTGTGGTTTGACGCCCATATTTTGTTTAGGTGTATTCTGACGGGCAGGGCGTGCCCCACCATTCACTAATGTTGGCATGAGATTTGATGTTTTTGCATGCTCAAGCCCAACCAATTTAATTGTTTGAGATTACTCATAGTAATCTCATGTTTGGATCTGTAGTAACATGCCCATTAATCTAGTCTCCCCACATCTATCCAGTGATATCTAGATATTGCCATCATGGTTTATAATTGTGGTTATGATGCACTGATTTCATTCTAATTGGCATATTGCCCCAGGAGTAGCATCCATGCTGCCATACAAAGAATCCAGTTTCAAATCTCATGTTTGGTAAGAGAAAGACCATTGATGATACTACTTCTGATAGAGGATGCCCCTGCTTATGAGGAGAATGTACTTCAGCAGGTGGAAAGATCAAGATCTCTTGGTCAAATTTTCTAACATGGAAGTGTATAAATTCTTCCCCCCCCCCCCCGCCCCTTTAAGAGTTTGCAGCATCCTAGTTCCCGTGTAACACAAATCCTGCCCCATACTGAACCCCATATTTGTAGGCAGGTCAGGGGAAGAACCTGTGTATAAGATGAACACCAGAATCCCACCAACTCATTGCAGTGACTAGGGACATACATCGCAGGTAAGTCTGAATTAGCAATTAGCAAACAATATTGAGGACTCAAGGATATTGCAACAAAAGATGCATTTTGTCAAAACACAAGTATTTGTTGTTTACAAAAGACTTAGTGTGGCTTTGTAATGTATTTCGTTAAAATAAGATTGAAGTGTAATATTACACCTCAGAGTGCTGTCTCTGTTATTAAACCCCTACTTATATTGCAAGATCCGCAGGACAGGAAACTGACCCATATTTGAATGTCTGATTCCATGAAGCCTGGCTCTAACATAACTTCATTCAAGAATGCTGTGCTGTTATCTGTGGCTTACAACTTCTCAACTGCATCTTTCCCACCCAAACAACAAACCTGTTAGCCAAGGAATTGGTCATCTCAACAACATATTCCCAAAACATCAGACTATTGTGGCCAGCATTCATGTGTAATTGGTTTCTGTGTTAAAAAGAGAGAGATTAATTTATATCCTCAGAGCTAAAACCCAGTAAATGTGTTTTGGTACAAATGCAGATATACCTTTTCTAAATGGGAAGCAATCATTAAGAGATTCCTTTGCTCATTCAGGACCCATTTCCCTTTGCTCAGATTCACCAGTATCTGTTGATACTTTTTTAAGTCAATTTTACTAGTCCATATTCAGTTTGGACATGCAGCACTAAACGCGCATTGGTGCTCTCCATTGAAAGACTGTACAGGAGGTTGTAGCAAATTAGATCAACTCAGAACAGAGCAGAACCCTCTGCATTTTGTTCCCATGTGAGCGAAGAAAGGACATCCTATTTTTGGTGGAAATTTTAACAAGTACTGGCAATAAGGGCTTTCTCCATACTTAAACCATGCAATTTCTCAGTCTATCAGGTTTTAGAAATCATCTGGCCTTGTTTTAACACATAATGAGTCCAGAGGGCTGTTGTGGAGTAAGCTCAGTAGATAAGACACAGGATGTTGTGTGGTAAGAGTTTACTGTGGTGTAAAAAAAGCAAACAAAAACCACCTACTAAAGACAATATAAAAGCATGTTTGAGACACGTGCTCTATTTATACTACAATGCAGACCTTTGAACACCAGGAATTCCTTGGGCATGAGCTGTTAAATATAAACTTACCACTTTGTAAAACATTGGGCAAATATGTATTGTGATTAAATTTACGTGGAAAAATGCTTCCACACCTTGTCATTGGAACAATAAAAATTTCTTCCAGTGAAGCTGTCAGGTTTTGCTTCTGCCAACAGCTTGTTCCTGAGAAGAACCCTAGCATAAGGTTGTGACGGGTTCAGTCACAGAGACTCCCTTGGGACTGTCACCTGATATGCTGAAAATTACCTCGGAGCCGTTTTCCCTGCCAGCTTGGGACTCTAGAACGCTCCCTTGTTCAGCTAGACACACTAGCCTGCTGTAACACAGACCCAGGGTCTGGTCCATGCCCCCAAAGCTGCAGACTTAACAGGTAACCTGCTGAGCTGTTTCCAATCTTCAGCACCCAGACACCCGGTTCCCAATGGGTTCCAAACCCCAAAACAAAACAGCTTTACTCTGTATAAAGCTTATACAGGGCAAATTCGTAAATTGTCCACCCTCTATAACACAGAGAGAGATATGCACAGCTGTTTGCTCTCCCAGGTATTAATCCCTTACTCTGGGTTTATCAATAATCAAAAGTGATTTTATTAAGTATAAAAAGTAGGATTTAAGTGGTTTCAAGTAACAGACAGAACAAAGTCACCAAGCAAAATAAAGCAAAACACGCACGTCTAAGCCTAATACATTAAGAAACTGATTACAGATAATCTCACCCTCAGATGTTTCAATAAGTTTCTTTCACAGACTAGACTCCTTCCTAGTCTGGGCCCAATCCTCTCCCCGGTACAGTACTTGTTAAGTCTAGTTGACATCTCAGGTGGTAAGCAGGGGAGTTCTTATGACTGGCAGCCCCCTTTGTCCTGCTCCACCCCCTTTTATAGCTTTGGCACAAAGTGGGAATCTTGTGTCTCTCTGGGTCCCCACCCCTCCTTCTGAATGGAAAAGTACCAGATTTAAGATAGATTCCAGTATCATGTGACATGGTCACGTCAATGTAAGAACCCCTAGACTCTGTTCTTCCTGGGTTGGCCCACACATACACAGGAAGGCTTGCAGGTAAATAAACCATTTACAACCACCTTGTCCTAGTCACTGGGAGCCATCAAGATTCTAAACCACCATTAATGGCCCACTTTTTCCATAATTACAGTAGGACCTCAGAGTTATACTTCATATTTCTAGCTTCAGATACAAGAATGATACATGCATACAAATAAGAGGAACATATTCAGTAGTTTATAACCCTTGTTATACCACCTTACAAGAGACCTTTTGCATAAAGCATATTCCAGTTACATCATATTCATAAGCATACTTCCATAAAGCATATGGAGAGCAATGTCAAAGGTTATCAGAGCTTTAATGTCACATAGAAGTAAAAGTCTTGGGTGCATTCTTTAAAATAAAATATTGATGCTTTTAACAAGCAAAAAACACCCATCAATAATGGCTTATGGGTAAGGTTCATAACTAATTAAATTATTTCAAGCTATTTTAAAACTACATGAATGTCTCATGCATGATATGCTCTTTCCAATAGCTTTAATAGGTGTAACAGATATTCAGGTATGAAAACAAAGGAACTTTATGGTAATCCGATGAAGTAACATCAGGGATGATCTGTCCCTTTCCATACAGAAAGGAACCTGGATTCTTCCAGCACAAGAGGGAAGTGAATCCAGTCATTTAAGATGTAACTGCTTACTCAAGAAGGCTTTTTGGTACAATGTAGGACAGCCGGTTTGTTGTATGTACTACAGGGTCTCAGCAATATTTTTGACAATTTTTTAAAGAAAAAAGAAGTGGAGAGAGAACTTGCTGAAAAGGAGTTTGCACTGTTCAAGTTTAAGACTGATATCTGAAATAAGTCAAGTTATATTCAGCTTTGTGACAAAGTCAGCTGAGAAAACTGAAAAGTCTTAATTTACCAACAAATTCATGATTGTTAGCATCTATGATAGATTCTCACAGCAGGAGACAAAAGCAATAGCAATTTAATTTGAAACAATAGTGCTTTCTAGAATGAAGGTCATGAAATCAATCCCTTATGTTGGCTGAGCACCATACTGTAGTAATGGGTAACTTATGAAGCCGTCAAGCAGTCTATATTGCTGGCCTCTAGTTTTAGCAAGAGACCAAATTCACAGATCCTAGTCTCCTTTATTTTTTAACAGCTACTTAGTTCAGGGATTCTATGTCAACTTGCATTCAGATCATGACTGTAAATGCCTCAACTACCAACTGACTTAAAGCAAACTCTTGTTCTCCGGGAAAGCTTTTATTTTCTCAAAATTTTATAACTTATGTATTGGGAATAATTGTTCTTAATTATTCTTATAGAATGAACACAGAACCTCTGCAAACAGATTTTACTAGACTCATTTACTGGTGTATTAGAGAAAGAAGGTATGTGAAGTATTATCTTTTATCGAATCTACTTCTGTTGGTAAAAAAAGAGAGAAGCTTTTGAGCTTACACAGAGTTCTTCAGGTCTG
Organism: Mauremys reevesii; assembly: GCF_016161935.1. Taxonomy (NCBI): domain Eukaryota; kingdom Metazoa; phylum Chordata; order Testudines; family Geoemydidae; genus Mauremys; species Mauremys reevesii. The sequence continues at coordinate 5,560,897 of NC_052643.1, forward strand.
GGAAAGCTACTCAGAGTGTATTGAATTTCTTTCCTGTCCCCCTCTTCCTACCATTTCACAGGATTCTCTGTAGCAAAACGGAGACAAAGCTAGGTGAGTTCATTTTAAGTATGCTAAGGAATATATGTACATGTCTCAAATCAGTGGGAAGCCAAGACACCAACCTTTGTTTTGAGTAGACCAGATGGCAAGAGTTCTCTGTATATAGCACTTAACCAAATGTTATATGTAATGCTGTGACATCTGTTCATTTCAATGTAGTTATGTCTGAGATCAACTAGTGCAGCGGAATATGAAGGAGGAGGGCCTCTATTTTAAAGAGATCTATGGCAATTTTTTCTAAAGTAATTCCTCTCCACACCTAAACAATTGTGCTGTTCCTATGAAAATTATTTGTTTCATGTCAGTAAAATAAGAGTTTTGATTAATAAAGTGTAAATCCTGGTGATAAGACACTGTCCAACTGTGGGTACTGAAACTATACCACTGATAACGATAAACGTTTAAGTACAGTAGTCATAAATTAGCTACATGTGATTTCCTCCACCCCACCTCCCAATGCAATGCAAGACATTGCAGATCTGTGCACCCAAAACCTTTTTCTGTAATATAGCTTGATATTACTTTCTGTAAGATGCTGTATTTACTTCTCAGCACAAAATAGTAACGCTGACAGCCTGGACATTAAGGGACATGCTGGAATTATTAGCAGTACTAATAGTACTGAAGTCTCTCAAGTTTGAATGAATAGTGACCTGTTGGCTGGATTCTTTCAGACAGAGCAGGCCATCGATCCAGATGGGTTTGTTAACCTTCTTAGGAAAATAGAATAATAGAATATCAGGGTTGGAAGGTACCTCAGGAGGTCATCTAGTCCAACCCCCTGCTCAAAGCAGGACCAATTCCCAACTAAATCATCTCAGCCAGGGCTTTGTCAAGCCAGACCTTAAAAGCCCCTAAGGAAGGAGATTCCACCACCTCCCTAGGTAACCCATTCCAGTGCTTCAACACCCTCCTAGTGAAACAGTTTTTCCTAAAATCCAACCTAAGCCTCCCCCACTGCAACTTGAGACCATTACTCTCTGTTCTGTCATCTGGTACCACTGAGAACAGTCTAGATCCATCTTCTTTGGAACCCCCTTTCAGGTAGTTGAAACCAATCCTCCCTCAGTCTTCTCTTCTGCAGACTAAACAATCCCAGTTCCCTCAGCCTCTCCTCAGTCATATGCTCCAGCCCCCAACCATTTTTGTTGCCCTCCACTGGACTCTCTCCAATTTTTCCACATCCTTCTTGTAGTGTGGGGCCCAAAACTAGACACAATACTCCAGATGAAGCCTCACCAATGTCAAATAGAGGGGAATGATCACGTTCCTCGATCTGCTGGCAATGCCCCTACTTATACAGCCCAAAATGCCGTTAGCCTTCTTGACAACGAAGGCACACTGTCAACTCATATCCAACTTCTTGTCCACTGTAACCCCTAGGTACTTTTCTGCAGAACTGCTGCCTAGCCATTCGGTCCCTAGCCTGTAGCAGTGCATGGGATTCTTCCGTCCTAAGTGCAGGACTATGCACTTGTCCTTGTTGAACCTCATCAGGTTTCTTTTGGCCCAATCGTCTAATTTGTCTAGGTCCTTCTGTATCCTATCCCATCCCTACTCTCCAGCGTATCCTCTTCTCCCAGTTTAGTGTCATCTGCAAACTTGCTGAGAGTGCAGTCCATGCCATCCTCCAGATCATTAATAAAAGCAACAAAGAATCCTGTGGCACCTTATAGACTAACAGACGTTCTGCAGCATGAGCTTTCGTGGGTGAATACCCACTTCTTCAGATGCAAGACTAACAGATCCAGACTAACACGGCTACCCCTCTGATACTTGACATCATTAATAAAGATATTGAAGAAAACCAGCCCCAGGACTGACCCTTGGGGCATTCCGCTTGAAACTGTGCAGATGAACACCTGACATCTGAAATCCCTTGGAGCATCCAACATATGGAAATGATCTGCCTGCAAGTGTTAATGTGTGAGAATTTCTGAATTAAGACCTCCTACACTGAAAGGTCACTTGAAACAAGCTTTTAGAGGCCCAGCATAGGCAGAAAGGAAGCTGCTACTGTATTTTCCACTCCATGCATCTGATGAAGTGGGTTTTAACCCACAAAAGCTTATGCCCAAATAAATTTGTTAGTCTCTAAGGTGCCACAAGGACTCCTCGCTGTTTTTGCTTGATTAGTAGGTACTGTGGAATACAGTAGGCTATTATCATAGTGCCCTGGTAATGCCACGTGATTCACTTTGACAGCTCATCTCTGGTACCCTCATCATTGCTGGAAAAACTATGGGCTACAGCTTAATAGAATAGAGCAGAAAAAAACAGCACATTTTTAAATTTTCTGAAATATTTAAACAAATTAGAAGTGAATAAAAATTAAGATGCTTACACGAGTTAAACAGTGAATATTTCCATGCTCAGTTTATCAGTGACAAAACAACAAACAGAAGATGCAATTGTGACAGATATTCCAATCCCATGCAATATCTTTGGGGACCATACTGTGTTAAGTTTATGAATGGTTTATGTATCAATGTAGGCTAGGGACTGAATGCAACTCCGGGGGGAGGGTCACCATGGTGCTCCAGGAACTGTTCAGAAATAAGAAATCGCATGAGCTTCTGTGGCTCAAGTACTACCTTAGGGGTAGTAAGATTAACAAACAATGCCAGTTGTGACTTGAATATCTACAATTCCATCATTATGCAGATACCCACTACGAAAGAGTCTTTCAGCAGTCCTCTTAAGTAGGCCACAATCAGAGAAGATTTTCAGCTCCTATCAGCCTAGACTAGAATTAAAAACTAAACTAAACTAATGACCTGCCCTAAGAACACTTTTGCTTTTTAAAAAGTTTGATTTTCCTTGAAATTCAACATTCTAAGCTCTCAACTTGTCCATGGGAGTTAACTTTCAAAGATCGTGGATTTTCCTCAAATACCAAAGGGAAGCATAGTAGTTTAAAGAGTCTGATTTAGGGTTAAATTTACTATAGGAATAAAAACTGAGAAGAGAGTCTTCACAGCCATTAAGATAGATAGTGCTTTATCATCCATTCACCTCCAAATAAGAGGGTTTTGCTTTCACTACAAATATTGTGTTTTTAAATATTTAAATATGCTTTGCTATCTCACTTCCTTTATTTAAGAATGTACAAAAGCTAAGTGACATCTTATTTGATTCCAATTCAACATTTCCCACACACAAGTCTGAGATATCCTAAAGGTCATTGTTTCTGTGACAGCTAGTCTTGAGGTATGGAGTTCTGATGGACAATAACTCAAACTGAGATACCAAGACACCCGGGCCCTGTTATACTACGATGAAAAGCACTATAAAACTTTCTGTTACAATCTCTTATAACACCTTGCATTCTCATCAATGCCAACTCCAGCTATTTTACAAAAGCATTAGTTGTTCCACCGGGGATGATGATGTTTTGCTGGATCTTATAAAGGTTTATCCACATCTTGGTTAAGAGTGCAGTTTCAATAATTCAGTTCCCCTAACTCTCCCTCAATTGAGTGCCCTGCATTTGAAGTTATCTAAAAGACCCTGCTCACAACAATGCTAGGTGCTGTGTAGCAGAGTTCCTTTAGGATCTCAAAATAAGCTGGTACCACCACTGTTGTAAAGTGCTTGGGCATGGATGCACCAAAAATGATTGACAGACAACATTCCCGCATGTGGACTCAAAATTTTTTGCAAGGAACAGCAAGGGCTTGTCTACACTGGCACTTTACAGCGCTGCAACTTTCTCGCTCAGGGGTGTGAACCCCCCCACCCCCAGCGCTGCAAGTTTCAGCACTGTAAAGTGCCAGTGTACATAGTGCAGCAGCGCTGGGAGACCCTTGTGGAGGTGGTTTTTCTATAGCACTGGGAGAAAGTTCCCATTCCAATATGAAATCTAATTGGAGGACTACAACGGAGGTATCTGAAAAGGAAATAAGCAATAGAGACCGCGCAGGAAAGCAGGATACTAACCTGACACTTCCTGGAGAACAATAAGGGCCTAAATCTCTTTCACATGATAAATTACCTCCTCACCAATCTATCATTTTTCAAGATATCCTAAGGAATCACTCAGTTCTCTCATTGCAACTGTGTGTCACTAACAATATAGGAGACTCATGAATAGCCAGTAAAGCTGGTAGGCTTCCAGGTTGAGGTAAGGAAATAATAAATGCAAAACAAAACAAAAAATTAGTATGATAAAGGTATTCTGCAATTTTTTAAATGCAATTAGACTCAGACTTTAAGGTCAGAAGGGACCATTATGATCATCTAGTCTGACCTCCTGCACAATGCAGGCCACGGAATCTCACCCACCCACTCCTGTAACAAACCCCTAACCTATGTCTGAGTTACTGAAGTCCTCAAATTGTGGTTTGAAGACCTCAAGCTGCAGAGAATCCTCCAGCAAGTGACCCATGCCCCATGCTGCAGAGGAAGGCGAAAAACCTCCAGGGCCTCTGCCACTCTGCCCTGGAGGAAAATTCCTTCCCGACCCCAAATATGGCGATCAGTTAAACCCTGAGCATGTGGGCAAGACTCACCAGCCAGCACCCAGGAAAGAATTCTCTGTAGTAACTCAGATCCCAACCCATCTAACATCCCATCACAGACTACCAGGCATACTTATCTGCTGATAATCAAAGATCAGTTGCCAAATTAATTGCCAAAATTAGGCTACTCCATCATACCATCCCCTCCATAAACTTATCAAGCTTAGTCTTAAAGCCAGATATGTCTTTTGCCCCCACTACTCCCTTTGGAAGGCTGTTCCAGAATTTCACTCCTCTAATGGTTAGAAACCATCTAATTTCAAGTCTAAACTTCCTAGTGTCCAGTTTATATCCAATTAATTAATATTTCCTGCATTTTTACAGCACTCATTTAAAAACACTCCATTTATCACGATCTCAATAGATCATTTCAACACTGAATCTTACCAATTTCTCACCACCTGATTGCTGCAAGGAGCTCTTGGGAAAATAAGGGTACTTTGCACTGAAGTTTGGCTGCTGATGAGACAATGATTGCAGAAGAGACTTAAAACCATAATAAGACTACTGAAGTGTAAACAGTTGGGAAATACAAGGAGAGAGACAGTCAAATTAGGTCTCTGAGCCCCCAAATCAAGGTTTAGGATTTCAGCATATTTGTACAGATGCAAGTCAGTCCCAATGTAACATGTCTATCCTCGTGGTTGTTTTTTCTGCAGCAATTTTATAAATTCCAGATTAACCTCACAACACTTCATTTACAAACAACATCCAGTATCTACTAATTGAAGATACAACAGCAGAATTAGGAGCAAGTAATCAACGTCTCACAACTGGAATACTGGATAGATCTTCCTGTTAAAGAAGCTAGCAACATTAGGTTACATGAGCGGTCCTGACTATTCTCTGGTGGGGAGAGCTGCAGTTTGCTTGTTGCTAGAAATTGTAGCTGCAAATAAACATTGCTGATTTTTCAAGTTTCCAACATGGTGAAAGCAAGTTTAACAAATACAGTATCTCTAATTCTATGGCAGCTAAAAATACTGCAAATCACAGATTCCAGACAAGTTTTCCACATCTCTGCACTAAACATACTGATGAAGAGGACAGGTCACCCCTACCAGAAACAAACACATTTAAGACAGTTAGGCTTGCAAAAGCCTCTTACGCTGGAAAATGTTTGTACAGTCTGCTCTTTTCCAGTACCAAATACCTAAATTGGGGTTCTCAAATTGGGGGTCGGGACCCCTCAGGGGGCCACGAGGTTATTACATAGGGGGTTGCAAGCTGTCAGCCTCCACGCCGAACCCCGCTTTGCCTCCAGCATTTATAACGGTGTTAAATATATTAAAAAGTGTTTTTAATTTGTAAGGGGAGGGGGATTCACACAGAGAAGATTGCTATGTGAAATGGGTCACCAATACAAAAGTTTGAGAACCACTGACCTAAATTATATTAACTCCATTATGCTGTTCCATGCACACAATGACTAAAGCCAAAAGTGCTCATCAATAAATGTAATCTGTTGAGAGGAACAAGTGTGTGAAGTACATGTGCAAGAATTATGCATTTCTTTTACTAAAGTTATCAAGAACACCCAGATATTAGTGTGATATTAACTGAGTTCAACTACAGCTCCAACCCTAAGGAAGACAAATGCAACAACACTGCAAGGGTTACAATCTGGGATTCTTTTTGTTTTAATGCACAGACAAGGAGAACAGTGACTGAGAAAAATCACCTCACTTCCTTCCTTGTCTTTAGAATAACACACAGTTACAAGCGTCCTATGCTTTGAGTCATGTGTCCAAAACCCATACAAAATCAGAGTCCAGTGAGCAGGAAAGCCACAGAAGCATGGCACAGGGAATACATCCTATCCAATCAGCTAAAGCTGCTAGTCAGTTTGGGGCAATGGGGGAGAGAGTAACATAATAAATGCTTCATGCTTTTCTTGGAAATAAAGCCAACTTCTGTATTTGAAACCAGAACTGAAAAGGTGAATCTCTCTACAGCAGTTGCACCAATATACAGCTAATTCTGCACATGTGCACTTATTTTATAGCAGCAGGAGCCTACCCTTACAATATCTTGTGGTGATCTTGGAATCTCAGGGAAATAATCTTGTATGTGTTAACTAAATAAAACAAAAGGTGGAAGAGGCTGTATCAAGTTTCAATAACTACATGGAATTTATTAACTAAAAACTTCCCACAATACGCTGTACAAAGGGATAGACTAATCCAGAACCAAGAAAGAGGAAAGAGAAGCAGAGGAGCTTATGGAGCAGAATTTTTGTATCTGCATATTAAGATAGGACCATTGGGAGTTTGCTACATTTCAGTACTAATTAGGGAGACAACTAGCTTATTTCAGCCACAAAACATACCTCTTTAAAAGGACAAATCCCAAGCAGCATCCCTGAAAATGGGATTTAACTTCCAGTGTACCTGTGCCCCTCTAATAAGAGCTCAACAGTCACTGACAACTAGCAGCTGTTGCACGGTGGATAAGAATACAGATTAGCAGAAAGGATGTTTTACTGTGTATTATAATACACCTCTATCCTGATATAACGCAGCCCGATATAACACAAGTTCAGATATAACACGGTAAAGCAGTGCTCCGGGGCGGGGGGGGCTGCGCACTCCAGAGGATCAAAGCAAGTTCGATATAATGCGGTTTCACCTATAACGCGGTAAGATTTTTTGACTCCCAAGGACAGCATTATATTGGGGTAAAGGTATACTTGTACTTAACTGCTTTTCATTTAAGAATCTCACCTTCTTTTATAAGAAGTGCTTTTAAGTATTATCCCCATTCTACAAATGAGGAAACAGAGAAGTTAAGTGATTTACCCATTATCACACAGATGCAGCAGAGCCAAGAATAAAGCCCAGGTTGCCTGACTCCTCCAGGATACTGTCAACTGGCCAATACTTCCTTTCCCTCCACCCAAATAAAAAAAATTAAGAGGTTCTGCGTATATGAGTAGCTCTTTGTGATTGCATTTGTGCCAGTAGTTAGTTTTTGAAACCAACCAATTATGCCAACAGCTGCTCAATATCATGTACAGATATGATTCACTGGAATTGCACTACGTTGCCAATCAGTAAAAATACTAAGCACTGACAATTTGATTTCCCAAGATTTGGCATCTACAGTTGAGAACAAAATTGAGCAGGTGATTTAACACCTGTTATGGAGACAATTATTTCCTCTCTTTTTAAAAAGAAAAGAAACGCGAGATCTTGAATATTTTAAAAGACTATTTTAACAATTATGCCCCATTTGTAATAGAGAGACATCTGTTTTGAGTTTAACATAAGGCCTGAGTGGGATGAAATTGTCTTGGATCCAACTTCTCTGTTTAATGATACTTTAGGTGTGAGAAACAGTGTTAACCTTCAGTTATGACTATAAACAATGTACATTAAAAACCTTAATGAAAACTGTTCTATGCTAATACAACAAGCATCAACATACAACTTGCATTTTACAAAATACTGGGACTAGCTGCATCCCAAGTTATGTTTGATAGTTTACAATAACTCTGCACGTTGAACTCCTATCTGAGAAAATTTAAATTGGGGATCCAAAAATTATTTATCTTGTCTGTGTAACATCCAAAGAGAAAATTAAATTACATTTTTCAGACTGTCCATAATGCCAAGCTTTACTTTCAGTTATAATTTTAATACATATCCAAAGCAACTCCACTGACGTTCCATCAGATTAAAGACTAACTAAATTTGGAACCACATTACGAATAGTAATGATGCAAACTGTGTTAGATCCCATGTATCTGGCCCCTTTATTAAGACAATATACCTTGGAAATTTCCAGGATGATAGAAGCCAAGGCTGGAAAGACTGCTTTTGGAGAGAACTCTAATCCACAAAAGAGTACTGGGTTTCATCAATCTAACCAGAAGTTTGATTCAAACCCAAATGCTTATTTTCAAGCTCTAGTTCATAAAACTTTAAATAGAAACATCCATCCTAACAGATGCAACTAATTTTTCCTTCACTAGACTGTGTTAATTTGAACCCTTTTCCAAGCAGTAATCGCTGGTGTGCGTTGGATACGTGAACTCCAGCAGGATGTTTCAGATTTAGAGTCCTGTGTCCAGTCATTGTCAGTCACATGGTTATGAATTATGCAGGGGTGGAAGTGCCCAAACAAAAAGACTCAAGACATGCATCATCTGTGATTCAACTTCACACAGTAACAATTCAACTAGATTGGAGTTCTGTGGTCACTAACAAGCAGGACACATCATTAATGGGCACAGAGCACCATTCTTTCGGGCCTCTTTATGTTCTTATTAGAGAAGTAGACCCGGGGCAGGATTGATGTAATGTTTTGTATATGGATCAACAACTCAATGAATACATACAAGGCAAATAGAGAGACTTAAACACATTTTCAATATTACAGCCAGATATAAGAGTAGTTTTATCAAAAATTATTTTAACCAGATGCCATATTAATGTCATGATTGTGAAAACACACAGTTACAAATTGTCAAATATCAGAGAGGTAGCTGTGTTAGTCTGGATCTGTAAAAGCAGCAAAGAGTCCTGTGGCACCTTATAGACTAACAGACGTTTTGGAGCATGAGCTTTCGTGGGTGAATACCCACATGCACATGCTTCCGACGAAGTGGGTATTCACCCACAAAAGCTCATGCTCCAAAACGTCTGTTAGTCTATAAGGTGCCACAGGACTCTGCTGCAGTTACAAATTGGAGGATCTTGCTTCTGAAGAGACTACTCTCCATAGCAGAAAATAGCATACCTAGTCCTCCAACACAACATTCCAGAAGATTCTATCTGCTTGCACACAAAATCTGAATATGTGCATGCGTAAACAAGCTGAAAATCTGATAAACCACCGGATTTCTAGACACTGGCATTTGATGACAGAGCCAGGTGCAACAAGAAAACCAGTATAAAGTTCAGCCTGAAAAGCAGCCCAAGCATTATCCCTCCCTTCATTTTGGGAAGAAACCCCACACTCCTTCCTATAGCACTTCTCCAGAGCGGACATGAATACTGATTTCTGGGTCACTAGCCAATCACTTTCACCCATGGATCCCAAACAAGGCAGTAGAGTTCAGATATATTGTGAAACTGTCATGTGCTCATCTGACATGCCACCATACATTATAATAATAATCTTACATTGTTCTGCTAGTCAAAACTGAGGTTAAAAAGAAGAGTTTTTTTCCTTAAACTTCACAAGTCACAAATAAAGAGACTTCTATATAAATTGTGAGATACACAGAAGAGGATGAGACTTAATTGATGCTAAAATCTTAAGAATATTATATATAGCGCATGTGAGAGTGGGGATTCTGAGTGACAGATCCTTTTCTCCCTTTCATATCAGAGCAGTTGTTTGGGGGAAGAACCAAGTTCGTCTGAGAACCGACTGTTACAAGCATAGCCTTGGGATATGCTGGTTCTTTGCCCTGCTTACTGAGCCAAATCCCATTTGAAGCTGGCTGATCTGTTTGTTACCACAAACTAAGTTCACAGAACAGTGTTAGATAATCTTTTACTAAGCAAAGGAGGCAAGTCTGGGGGAACACTTTAATGGAATTCCAAGCTGCAAAATGGCTTCAGTTAATGGCCCCAATTTTAGCACACACAATTTAGATTTTAACCCAATGGGTAATAAACATCTCCAATTATTGTATTAATAGAAAAAATTGGTTTCTCCACCCCTTTGAATTTAGTGTTGTCTAGACACACAAATACACACACACAAAAGCTTTAAAACAGAACCCTGAGAAGATTTCAGCAAGCAGTCAACAGGACAAAAAAATTTTTATTTATATATATATATATATATGCATACAGGAAGCCAATGCAAAATCCTGCAGAGTATCACCACAAAAATCTGAACCACAAAAAAGCAGCTGCTGAGCTCTGCACCAGTCCCATTCTTTCCTTAGCTACAGAGAGCCAAGCACTTGAAATGCATTACTATACAGCAATTTAAACCTATGATTACACATAATGACTAGCTAGAAATAGCTTGTTCCTAGGTTTTGTTTTTGCTTGACTTATAAATTGCAAGTCTTCAGAGACAATTTGGATTTAAGATTTTTAAAAGAGCTTCTTTTTGCTCTATCAAGTGTACTTCAGAATCTGTTTTTTCAGCCTTTGGAAGACCTGAGCTTACTTTCATATGGACTCACAAAATATTGAAGAGGTGTATTAAAAGCTATAAATTAGAGGGCAAGTACGGCAGTATTTTCCATGGATGTAGCCATCTTTTGAAAGGCATGGAAGTCTCCCTCAACCACCCTAACCGGAATATTCCAGAGCCCCAGAAGTCCACCCCTGCCCTAGCCTCATGGGGTGACAGGGAAAGCACAGCTCCGAAAAGCTCAAAGCACCTCATTAACAGGGAAGCCAGGCACCAGTGCAGAGCCCAGCTAGAACTTTTTGTCCACTTCCTCAGAGGGGGGCATCATGGTGAGGGAAGATGAACCCCTTCTATGGAACAATACCCCAGCTGCCACACCTCACACAGCCAGCTGTGTTGGAGAGAGGTACCCCTTTCATCTCCCAGAGGCAGAACTACCCCATGATATAACAAGGACTCCAGAGAGCACCTCCATAACCCCAGACCATAGTGGCCAAGCATATCTCCATAATTCATCAATTTACTTTTCTTTTTTGTACCTGACAGCTGCAGGGACCTACTCAATAGCAACAAAGAGTGGAGAACTCTGGAACCCCCTATCCTCTCCTATCCCTTTATGGGATAGACACCCCAGAGAAGGGACAGTTATCTGAGTTGTAAAGCTAGCTTACATTTAAACAATAATTTAAAAAGAACCAATAGTAATAGATAAAGGGGTAGTTGGGGACAATAAACTGCAAACCCAGCCTGACTTTTTCAAGGGGGCAAACATTCAAGGGGCATAGAGAAGTTGTAATGCAATAGGGAATTTTAAGTAGTGTGATTCAGAGTTCACACTGTTCGCCTATGTAACTATATAGTATTGTTACTGTCACTCTTGTAATAAACTAGGTCAAATTTGAGGGAGGACAATCAAATTTAAACAAGACACATGAGTAAACTCTTCAGGGCAAGGGACCCAACCCCGACTGGGTCTTTGTGGCTCTACTGCAATATAAATAAGGAAGAACTGAAGGGGAACAGTACCTTGCCTTCTTCCCAAAAGCATGAGCACCCTCACTCCTTGGCCAATTACTCTAATTTCTACTTGTATTAGAATCCAGAATCTGAAAGATTTGATACAGATTTTTCCAAAAAAAATAATCACATTAATCAAACACAGGACTATGATACAACATCAACATTAAGGATAGCACAGTAGCACAATTCAGAGAAATACATTTCTTAACCACTGACTTTTGTAGTCTGAGTGTTTCAACCCACAGACTCTTGAGGGTCCATTTAAATTTGTTTAGGGGTCCACAAATGAAAAAAGGCTGAAAAGAGTTATGGAACCAAAAAAAACCTGCTTCTCTAATTTCTAGTAATAATCATTAATGTAGTCTATAGCACAGCTATTGTTTTTAGCATTAATCAGATAATTTTCTCCCTTCCTCAAGCAGAAATTATCCCTTGCTGCTAACAACTAGAATTCCTTTAACACTAACATTCAGTTTCAGAAGCATGAGCATTTACTTCAGAATTTTCCTTCAACAAGGGTGGGTAAGAAGTACACCTCTACCCCGATATAACACGACTCGATATAACACGAATGCTGATATAACACGGTAAAGCAGCGCTCCGGGGGGCGGGGGGGCTGCGCACTCTGGAGGATCAAAGCAAGTTCGACATAACGCGGTTTCACCTATAACGCAGTAAGATTTTTTGGTTCCCGAGGACAGCGTTATAGTGAGGTAGAGGTGTACCTGAATTTGGTTTGTCCCACTGGTAATAAAATCTCTACTAAGCACTTTTACTGAAAAGCCAACTGGCCCTTTTAAACTGTATAAAGGAGAGCAGAAATATACTGGAATTACAAATTAGAAGGAAGAACATTAATTTACAGGTAGAAAGCATTACTAGCGCTGTAAGAAACAAACATGGAGGGGAGAAAAATCTAGTACCTTAAAGAAATTCTTCTGTTCACCTCAGAAGCCATGTTATAATACATGGAGACCCAATAAAAAATATTTGCATCATATTACCATTGATTTTTAAGTTAAAGTTTACTTAGACATTCCTACAGAGTTTGTCCTAAGCATGATTTTATTAAGTTAAAAACAAAACAAAACAACCCACAGATCTAGGTTTGTTCTGACATACTTTGCCTTTGACAATGGAAAAATTTGTCCAGCTGCAGCAAATTTGAGATAAAGTCCAGTTGAAGAACAAGAGATTATTAATCTTCAAAATGAAAAGACCATCCTGAGGAAAAACAAGTACAGTCAAACCTTGCAATAACACACCCCGCCATAATGCAAAATCGCATATAATGCAATCATAAGTTGGCTCCCCTTTAAGGTCTAATACCAGTGGTCCCAAGCTATTCGAACAGAAGAATATAGAATGACTGCAGGAGGGTTTTCACAAACTCAGCAGACTTGTTAGCCACATACAGGAATATTTGGACAGTCACAATACACAGCAATGCACCCAGATCTTAATGGGAGATCTACCCACACACACCCACACCCCCACCTCAGAGCTTAAGAAGGTGAGAAGCTGAACTGTTACCTAGTTCAAAATAAAAAAAAACAAATCTCAACGTGTGCATTTTTGCCTTTTATACCATATTAGAAACCAAATTCTGTGCAGAGTACATTTTGGTATATTTCATAAACTGGGATGTCACCCTCCTATGTTTAGCCTTGATTTATAACACTGCCTCTTCAAATAGTCAAGAAAGAAGTTCTCCTACAGTCCGGGAGAATACATTTCAATGCGTGGGTATGTGGTTAAGCTCATCTCTTTGAATCGCATTGATTAGATCCCAGCTATACTACTTCACTTTCTAAAACCTAACAAGAATCCTAGAGTGTTAACATACTAAGGCGGCAATTATGTAACACAATAACTAGACTAAACTATGACAACATTGTTTACAGTTTTGCATCATTAACCATTCTTCTGAAACAGGATTCTTCTTATAACAAGCTATGCTGATCAGCGCAGCCAGAGCTCCCTTGCAGCTCTACAGCAATCTTATCACTGCAATTAAACCTGCTGATCATCCTTTGTGTAACCAGGCAAATGGTTATACATATGCAAAATCGCTGTATTGATCCAATACAGATATATTCTTTAAAATCACATTTATATAACACCTATAGATCCACTGTCTCTCAAAGAAAATGTTGATTTTTTTCTTCTCGTGTCTCCTAAGTTTTTCTTCCTATGATAAAGGACACATGCATGAACAGTTTTATTTCTAATGTTGAGAAGTAACATTTAAGATAACACCTAATGAAAGACTGGAAAAGTGATACTTTGTATACAGTCAATCTAAGTTACCCTAGGGCTAGTTTCTCCTGCTTGCATATAGGTCTTTCAAATAGCAACAGAAAAGGAGTTAAAGTGTTGTTATCAGATGTCAAAAACTGACCAAAGGACTTCTGAGCAGATCTGGAATCTAGAAGCTACTTTTATTGATTATCCAGAAATTAATAATTCAGAGTGATAAACAGAAAAAGGTTTAGTGAAGTGGCTGTTTTCATGTATCCTTGAATAAAATAGTAGCAGGGAAAAATAATTAGTTCTACACAGCCTATTTCTTAGTCAGCTGATTCCTCATGGGAACTTTTGCTCATTTCTGCTCCAGATTTTACTCACATTTGTTATTTTAAAACAAATCTCAACATTCTACTGACCATAAAATATTAGCTAAAGGTTATATATGTTTCAATGTTCTATCACAATAAGCTGCTGCTGCACTTCCAAGAAAATCTAGACTTTCGTGGGTGGAAAAAAGGCGTGGGGAATTATGTAGTCTGTTTTTAGAGGGAAGCCATTTGTAATTTCAAAAATTGCTTGTGGAGCCTCATCGGATAAAGAATCTTTGATGACCTACAGATTTTTTAAGACAGTTTTACCTCCTCTTTACCAAAAGCTGCTCTCAATCTGACTGCTGTGTTTTTCAGCTTGTGACTATGGCATGATTTTCATATTTGTGCAGAAGGAAGTTTAAATTTAAAAAAATATATTTTGAACATGATTTTTTTTCCTATTAGCATTAAACAGGCTACACATGAACTACAAGACATTGACATTCAAGAGGAAATTGTGCTAGCAACACCTTGCAATCCAGTCATGGAGCTTATTGCAAATAGTCAACTATTTCAACAGGGGACAATATTTTTGTCACCAAAACTCAGAAGCCTTATGTGAATTGGTTGCTTGGTACGGAGACTGTATAACCATTGCATAACAAAAACAAACACAACATGACTACTAGCAATGGTATTTGCACAACTCAGTAATGTAGTCATCTGTCACTCATCTTGGTATCAGTGTGTTTTCCTATAAGATGTATACTTAAGGGCTGATGCACATTTCAAAGTAGCAATTGTAAAAAAGTATTTGTTATCAGTAGGATTAATTTTACTTGTTTTGTAGTTAAAAAAAGGAAGATCACCAGCAAATATGCTTTACAAACTTATTGTTCCTTCACAATATCTCCTTGAGAATTTTCAGAAGCAAGGTGACTGGGCAACAAGATGGCAGAACTTTGATAAGCGTGAAGTAATGCACACTGGAAACCATAATCCCAGCTATATTTACAAAATGATAGGGTCTAAATGAGCTATTACCACTCAAAAAAGTTTTTGGAATCATCGTGGATAGTTCTCTGAAAACATCCACTCAATGTGCAGCGACAGTCAAAAAGGTAACAATGTTAGGAACTGCTAGGAAAGGGACAGATAAGACTGCAAATATAATGTTACTATATAAAATCTCTGGTATGCTCACACCTTGAATACCGGGTGAAATTCTGGTCACCCCATCTCAAACAAGATATATTAGAACTGGAAAAGATGCAGAGAAGGGTAACTAAAATTATTAGGGGTATGGAACAGCTTCCATCTGAGGAGGAATTAAAAAGACTGGGATTGTTCATCTTAGAACATGGGAGGATATGGTAGAGGACTACAAAATCATGAATGGTGTAGAGAAAGTGAACTGGGAAGTGTTATTTACCCCTTCACAGAACTCAAGAAGCAGGAGTCACCCAGTGAAATGAACAGGCAGCAGGTTTAAAAACAAACATAAAGAAGTACTTCTTCACACAACACACAGTCAACCTGTGGAATCATTGCCAGGGGGATGCTAAGAAGTCCAAAACTATAACAAGATTCAAAAAAGAATTAGATTAACTCATGGAAGATATGTCCATCAATGGCTATTAGCCAAGATGGTCAGTGACAACTCCATGCTTTCAGATGCTGGGAGTGGACAACAGGGGATGAATCACTCAATGATTACCCTGTTCTGTTAATTTCTTTTAAAGCATCTGACGTTGGCCACTGTTGGAAGACAGGATACGGGACCAGAGGGACCATTGGTCTGACCATGTATGACCATTCTGATGTTCTTATGGTTAAGCTCGCTCCTGGAATATTAGCATGTTAATCACAAATCCGCCAGTGCATTATTAGCGCTCCAAGTTAAAAAGAGCATAGACCAAAATTTAAATATCTTACCAACAACATGAATAGTAAGTCACTTCAAAAGAGATTGTCCAAAGTACTCCCTACGGGAAAGGCAAATATGCTATAAGAAACTGCAGGTGAATTTATTTCTGAATCTCAGAATTCATATTCACCACCTATTCAGTTCTTCTGCAAAGTAAGAAGTGTTTGACAATTGTGCCCAGACTGATTAGATGGTCACACCCAGCAGAGCATAAATATACTGCTTTGGATAAAAATGTATTAACACACTGAATCCTACTTTCAGAATCACATTCTGCATAGGAAAGCAGTATCTTACAGCCCGTAAGACAACAGATCCCTTAAAAAAGCTTAGAATCAACCATTGCCATTGGTGCAAGACACCCCTTTTCAAGATATCTACCATCTTGACCTAAGAGGAAAGCATCTAAGAGCACGGTAACACATCTGGTAACTATAATATTAGTTCTCTTCCTCCAAGGAAACTGAAGTTTGCTAACAGTAGTTTAGAGCACCCATGTAATGATTCTCCATCTTGCCACCTCAAGATAGTAGCCTTTCAAAAGAGAAAAAGTATTGCACACAGGTCTGTTTTCCAAGTTAACAGTAAGCAAGCTAGTCAGATTCCTCTTACATCTTTGCAGAGCAAGATCTAGAGGCACAGAGACTTATGCACATGTTTAACTCTTTGCTGACTATGTTTTTTCCAAAAGTGATAGAAACAAAAATCACTGGCTTCTTTATTTGGAGACCACTGTGCTAGGAGTAATTCAGTCATCAGGGGGCACTATCAGGCACTTTAAAACCAAAATGTGATTTTACACACCAAAAACACAAAACTAAAAAGAAAAACCACACAACAGAAGTGTTGGCAACGACAGCTAGCTCAGCAGGCAGAGCATCAGGCTCTTAATCTGAGGGGACAAGATTCTAACCCATCTGGGCAGCCAACCTTTTATTAAAAATAGTCCTGCCCTGAGTGCAGAAGACTAGACCAAATGACCTCTTGAGGTCCCCTCCTGTACTACACGTCTATGATTCTAAGTGTTTTAATTTAAAAAAAAAAAAGATAGTTTGGGAAGTAAGAAGTCCCTATGGTGTTTGCAATGCAAGCATTTCCATACTGTGGTAGTGCATGGAAAAGTAAAACTGAAATCTATTATTACTGCTAGAGCTGAGTGAAAGAGTAAACAGTATAAATATTTTCTAAATCACACAAAATTGGCTTGATGTCTCACAAGAAAAAGGCAACCACCACCAAAGAGCAGGTCACATAAAATCTAAGTCTGACTAGTGCAGGGCATAAACAGACAAGGATGGGGGGGCGGGGGGGGCTGGAAAGCCAAACAAGAATTGTAATAATCAGTTACTTAGTAATGGACATACACATTTTGAACAAAACATTAAAAATGCAAGTTTGATATTTTATTTTACTTTCAGCCAGATTGTTGCCTTTTTAAGCTTTTCATTCTGACATGTTACAAAAAAAGCCTTTCCAAGGGGACACAGGATGTTAACACAATCGTACACAGTTAGCTCTTATCTACACAATTTTTGTACTGCTTTGACTTCCTCAGTTTAAAAACAGATCTAGTTAAAGCAGTAAGACCCGCTAGTGTGGATGCAGTTATGCTGGTATAAAGGTGATTAGATCACAAGCAGCTATATTGGTATAAGCACTTTTATACAAGTATAACTACATCCACACTTTAACTTCATCAATTTCTAAACACAAAGTTAAAGCAGTGCAAAAATATGCGCAGACTATACCTTAGCCTTTTCCTCCGGAAGAAATCACCGTTCATCCAGAGGGTTGGACTAGATCAGGGGGTTGGACTAGATACCTCCTGAGGTCCCTTTCAACCCTGATATTCTATGATTCTATTTAAAAAAAGGAAAGTAGCACTAGACACTGATGACAACCTACACCCTAGGGATAACTTTCTTAAATGAAATGCGGCTGAATATATATTCTCCCAAGTGTCACCATCCAGCTTCTTAGTACAGAGAATGAAAACAAAACAAGCCCATGGCATAATGTGACAACTACTGCAGACAAAAAATACAGCCCAACTTCCCTTTAATCAAATCAAATTTTGACATCAACTCTTGTCACAGCACTAAGCTTCCATTGGCATTTCTAAAAGCCTATTACCAGGCCCAGTTTAAAAATGTTATCAAACAGGAGGGTAGTTTCATAGTGTACAGACATCCACATCACATAACCAGTATAACTGGTACGATTTATTGGGAGTTGAGAATCAAATAGATAAGACTGGGTTACTCAGATATGAGCCCTTAAGGGAAAAAAAAAAGTTGCTTTGCCAAATGAGAGATGTCCCTGGAATAAAAGCCATCAACTACTTTTCAGCATCACATTGGAGTTCCCACCCCACAGTAGTCATACTACTGAAAGCCACTTAATAGAAACCAGTTGGAACTATGATTTCCCAGATTAACTTATTTTCATGGTTCACACAGCTAGATACAAGGAAATATCAGGAGTGGAAGGGTATTTTTAAAAGTAGTCAAAGAAAGATTGCATCTATCACACATCTACAAGTGATTTTACTGTGTCATTCACCTTCCAAATGTAAAGGTGTTTTTTAGACAAGTAATTCGCAAGTACATAACCATAAATGTGACAAACTAACAGCTTATAAGGAACACAATGTTCTCATCCATGCAGAGCATTGCAATCAGAATGTGCTGTATGCCACATGGCCCAGACCCTGGCTGTTTCACAAAAGGGTTGTCTGAATTTGCCCTCCTACAAAATCAAACTGCCAGAGACAGACCCCATTTAAACCAAAAAGGCAACAGAATTTAGCAGCTGTTGCCCAGGTCTCTCTTCCAGGATTCCCTGGGCACTCACGGCATATAGAAATCTGTCTCCAGGATCCCAGCTTTTACTGGCCTCCCACCCTCAGCGCACGTAGACTTGTCTCTGTATGTCTAGTGTATTTAGACAGGTTTAATTTTGCATAAAGATCTCCCATGGCTTAACAAAAATTTAAGATGAACGTACATTTTTCAAGCTGTATGTGTCTGGTGGTTTTTTTTAAAACATTTAAATGAAACAGCTTTTGTTTGGATGCAAACCTTTCCCTGCAGTGTTTGCAACCCAAGTATTGCAGCACTGAGCTCATTCACAAGAGCCAGAAAGTGAAATTGACTGTGAAAATGATTAACCTGTTCTCATCTCCCAAGCTAAATTTAGGGCTAATTCTGTAAACAAACATTAATAGTAGATCGCTTCCCTCTCCAAGGACGGTTTAAAAAAAAATCTGTTAAGCTTGCAATGATCCTTTTGAGACAGGAATGTACAGAATGCTTGAAAGTGGGCCCTCAACCTGCAAAGGGCCTCCAGGTTTTCCGAATATCACCCACCTCCCTCTCTCCCCCAGGAGGGTCAACCAGGTTGGTGGGAGGGACAGATTCTCTCGAGGAGGATCCCCCGAGTTTTCCAAATCCATCGGCCGCCTCTCCATAGACAGGAAGTCTGGGGGAAGGGAAGCCACGTTCCCGCATGGGTCTCAGATGCCTCAGCCTGGCTACCCCTTCCTCACCCTGGGACGGCTGCCCGGAGAGTCCCCAAACCTTCTCCTTCCATCAGCTCCCCCATGCAAAAAACACAAGCGAGTTGGACAGGGGGGAGCCAGACATTTCCCGGCTTCATCTCCTCCCTCCAATGCTCCTCTCAGGCCTCGCCCCCCGACTCACTTTCTCTTGTACTCGTCCCTCTCCCGCTTGACTTTGGCCAGCACGTTGTAGAGGGCCCGGATCTCGGGGGTGATGGTGTCGATCTGCACCCCGACGCCGTCCGGGTGGACCCAGGAGACGCCGGGCCCCTGCAGGGTCTCCAGGCCGCCGCCGCCGGTGCGGCGCACCTGGGTGTAGCTCCAGATGGTGCCAGGCAGGCGGCCGTAGTGCTGCGGCGGGGGGGCGGCGGCGGCAGCAGCGGGGCCCGGCGGCAGGGCGCCCGGGCCGGCAGCCGGGGGCCCCGCGTCCGTCTGCACGGCCTGGTCCCGGGAGAAGGTCTTGTAGCGGAAGCGGCGGTCGCGCTCGCTCTGCTGCGCCTGCAGCTGCTTCTCCAGCAGCCGGTTGCGGCGCTCCAGCTCGTGCACCTTGGCCAGGAAGCAGCGGAACCGCACGTTCAGCCCCTTCAGCAGGTGGATGTTGGAGCCCAGGTCGTTCCGCAGCGCCGTGGTCACCGGCGGGGAGGCCGCCGCCGCCGCCGCCGCGGGGCTGCCGGGGCCCAAGGCGCCGGGGGCCGGGCCGGCGGAGAAGGCTCGCGCCATCTCCCCGAAGAGGAGCGAGTTCATCATCCTGCTCCCGGCCGGGCGGCCTCGCAGCGGCGGGGGGGAGCCGGGGGCTGGGAGCCGGTCAGCAGCGGGGGGCGGGTATGGACCCGGCTCGCGGGGGGGATTCAACCGGAAGTGGCGGTTAGACGGGGGGGGAGGGGAGCTGTGTCTGAGGTAAAAACCCGCCCAGGGTCGGTTCCCTCCCGCAGTCCGGCTGCCTCCGAGCGAGGGGGGCGCCCGGCCTCGGCTGCTCGCTCCTGCGCCAGCCGCCACTGCCGCATCCAGCGCCGCTGCCCGGCCCCTGACTGACTGACTGACTGACTGAGGCCGGCGACGCGGGGCGGGACTCGGCAGCGGCACCCGCGCGAGACACGCCCCCTCCCCTCCCGGCGACGGGCTGCAGGCCCGGCCCCGCCCCCTTTCCGCCGTAGCCCCGCCCTCCGCCAAGTACGCAACGCCCAACTGGCCCCGCCCACCCAGAGCCGCCGCGCACCCCGGCCCACGCCATCGTTTCCGAAACGGCCCCGCCCCTAGAGTTGTAGCCCCGCCCACCCGTCATGGCTCCTCCCCTCCCCGTGCCTTTTCATGTGCACGCTCTAAGTCCCTCCCATTTCCCTTCCCCGGGGGCGCGGCCCAGCGCTGCCTCCGGCGGGAAGTCCCAGCTGGTGCTTCCTGCAGCGTGATGACCTGAGCCGGGTTCCCCCCGTGATCGTGGGGGGAATCTGCCCTGTAACCCCCTGCCCGCAGCCTAGGCTGCCCCTGGCCAGGCTACACAGCTGGTTGGGGTTCACCAGGGGCAACCAGCACCTGCTTTAAAGAGGAGGGTCCAGAGCGTGGCATTCCCATTGGTTCTGCTTCTGAACAGCTGCGGGCAACACCGGCCATGTCCTTGATCCCAGTAAAGCCCGAGATCCATTGAGGAAGCCATCCAAGCCATGTGTGAGGAACCATCAAACACCCCTGCCCCAGGAGACATCCAGCATGCTGAGCACAACTGCCACTCCTGGCCAGAAAGATGTTACTAAGGTTTCCCTACCTACCTACTGGGCCTGCCCTTAGAGTTGGCTAGGGGTACATCTCCACTCCATGTGGAAGTGGGGATCAGGCCACTAAGTTCCTCCCACTAAAAGGTTGCTGATGTGAATCCCAGGGGGATCAGGGATGCTGGAACAATTTGTACAGTGGGGATGCTGAGAGCCATTGAACCAAACTGCCTCAGTCACCAATTAAATATGAGAGAGGGGGTTGAGCAACCTAGGTATTGTGAAGCCTGCATGGGATTCAGGGCCATGAAAAGCCTCTTGTTTTCCTTGCGTTTTCCTGCCCTGCTTGTAAGGTTCACTAGAAACAGCTAGAGTTTCCCTGGCAGATGTAAACAGAGCTTCAAGAACTAGGCTTTGATTCTGCCTAGTGCATAATTAAAATCCAGGCAGACTATTCTTCTAGCTGCAAAAACTGGCCTTGCTTATGAAATAAACATCTCCCCCATTATTTGCCTTCTGCAGTGCCAACATGCAGTTGTATTAGTAATTGTCTCCTTTACAGTTCCCTTGTGCTTGGTCTTATGCTATAAGAATGCTTAACAGGACATTAATTTTTTTATGGTACTTAATTGTTACAATTTTGAAATAGGAGGAGTGTTTGGAATTATCACACACCAATATATTCTAATAATACACACTGAATTGCTATTTATTGCTTTAATTTAGTATTTGCTGTTTTGTGGCATTGCCTTCCGGATCCAATTTTGGAGTAGACATTAGATTAACAATAGGAATGGCATGCCTGCCTAGATTAACAATAGGAATGGCATGTTTGCTTTCAAATAGGCCATTGACATGATCCTGTTCCCAATAAAGTTAATGGGACCTTTTGCCTCTGAGGCCAGAAAAAATGCTTCATGCTGCAAATAGGCCACATTGGGAGTTGCCAGTGGTCAGGAGGCATTCAGCATTTCACCCGGGAAGGGTTGGTTTACATAAGTCACATAATAGGACTGTGGTCTATGAAAGCTTTATCATACTGCTCTATTTAAGTGTTAGACTTATTACAATTATTTAATTAAGATTAGATTATATAATTACATATTTAGTTAATATTTGTATAATACTTTGAGAGTGAAGCCTTATTTGCAAACTAATATTTATATTATACTGTTACAATTGTGTTATTATTAAATAAACATTCCCTACTGCTGCAGATCTGTTATTTCCACATGATCATCTGAGCTGCTCAAAAATCAGAGGGATATTGTTTAATTGTATTATACATGTAGTACCATAGGTGTGCATGACACTTTACAGGAAAATAAAAACCTTGGGAGCCAGGTTTTGATCTCGCACTAGTGTCAATTTGGATTTACTTCATTAACTTTAACAGAGTTGCAATCTTAATCCAGATTTACTCCATTGTAAATAAAAGCAGATTTTTAGCTTGGTTTACCTATTTATTTTTACTTCATTTAAGAAAAATTTGGTGGCAATATTAATATTTTTATTCAGCTTCCTGTTTATGAAAAATATTGCACTAAAGAACTACGTATATAAAATATAGATTTTTTATGTGATAGGAGAGGTATGTTTCAAATATTACACTTTCAAAAGCTCTTAAACAAAATACTTTTTTGAGAAAGCAAACCATGTATCATGTTGACAAGAAGACATGCTGGGTGAGAGGTTTCAAAATAGAACACATCCTCTCAGGTGGACAGACACACTCACACACATGCAGTTTTGCCTCATGCCTCACAATGCACCTTAGGCGTGCAAACATTTGTCATAAAATAAGACTTGTTCTGTCTGTTTGCTTAAATAATGATTTAGGGTGGATATGCTAAATCTGCCTAATAGGCAAAAATTACATAGCGCTGTATAGGCATTAGTAGTCACATGAGTTCTCTTAAGTGTAATGTATAGAGCATTAGATGGGATAAGTTTATCATTTTAAAATATTTTTTTCTTTCTTGGCCCCTTATTTCACAAGCATTTTACTGATTTTTTCAGTAAGCCTAGTGCTGTCTGCCACATAGTGACATGACAATGGACCCTACACAAAGCAATATTTACACACTAAAGCCCATTCCTGCAACTCTCACGCAGGGAAAGCTCCCAGTGAAATCAGGACCCCACAGAAATCAGTGGGATTGCATGAGCAAGTGCAGAATTTGCCACTAAACGATTAAATCCTGTAGCTCATTGAAGGCACTGATTGCTGTGATTCTGCTGCATGAGAAGTAGTACAGCATGTGGAGAACCTGCTCAAATGCATCAGTTTCCTCCTTCCTGATGTACTGCAGACTAGCGCTCCTTGCAGCTCTCTTGCATTTAGCATGGAGGGGGCACAGAGGCAAGGTGGTGGTATGTTTCACAGCATATGCAGCAAGAAGTTAGATAAAACTATAAAATGCTCTTGCTGGAAAGTTGTGCCCTAACACTGCTTTATTTCTTAGAATTCAGAATGACAACACACAAGAACAGAGAGAGAAGATTGGCCCTTAGACAGAGCCACAACTCACCCCACCTTACTCTGACTGACTGCTGCAAGGACCGGATCACAGCTTCCATACAGAGCCCCTAACTGGCAAGCAGGACCAGGCAACCCCCCAGGAATTTAAAGTGACAGCCTACAATTTTAACACACCACAGCTGGGGCCAACACTAGGTCACCTCTAAACAGATCTGCTATCCAGCCCTTGCAGAAATGGTAGGGGCACAGCAGCTGTAGAATTGAGGGGTTGCTGCAACATTGGGGAAGGGCTCCATGGCTGCTCTATGACCTTGCAAGTGGGGAGAAGGATTCGAGTCCCTTCCAAACTCATACAGCTCTCACAGTGCACAACCTCACAATACACAGGGAAGGCAGCATGGCTTAGTGCATCGAACACTGAAGTGGGATTCATAAGAAATCCTGGCCCTAATGAAATCAATGGGAGTGTTCCCATTGATTTCAGTGGGGCTAGGATTTGCAAACAGGTTGTTTTACAAACCAAAATTTGAGACGGCTTCTTTATTTATTACAGTGGAAGTTATTTAAATTCTGTGGCTCAACCAATGACCGTTTGTAAAGCACTTTCAGATCCTCAACGGGAAGGCGTTCTAGGAGTGCAGTGTTGTTATTGTTATTATTCCATGTTTTCTCTAGAGCTGGTCTCATGCTCTGGAAAAAAATGTGACATTTTGTGGATCTAATTGCACTGGGTGGAGGCGCTGTGTTAAAGAGATGGTTCAAAGACACACTTTCACATGATTATCTCTCATCAAACATAAAACCCAGTTGATGTATGTTGAAGTCTTGTTCATTTTTGAGGCTACAATAAAACACCTTTCACCATTTGATATTTAAACTACCCTTACCTAGAACTAATGATGTTGAGTAGCAGTGAACCCATCAAACTAAATTACCTTTGTATTTGATTTTTTTTATGCACGTGGTTATTTTCTGTGTTATAATCTAGGGCTGATGATCTCCTCCATAGGCGGGGTTGAAAGGAGCCAAAAATCCATTGCTACAGTCAACATTTTGTTGGAGGGAGGAGGGTTGAGCCAATGTGACAGCCCCCAGCTCTGCTCTCTAAACTCATTGAAGTCAGTTGATGCAAATTCCAGGAGTTTGCGGCTCTGTGGCTGCCGGAGGACATGGCTGTGTGAATGAAGCTGGAGAAGAGCCACTCTCCATAGCAACATCAAACTTGTGGGGATTTTGCCCCTGTAAGATCATGCTGACCCTGTTGGCAATATGTTAGTGAACTTCCACTCTGTGATGTGAAATCGGGGATGATTGTCCCAGGCATAAGTGGGAAGTCTGAAGAAACCATACTGAGGTCCTAAGGGATAGCACAGACATATGAGGCTTCCTCATTAATGTCTTGGTCCTCCATAGACATTCAAAGATCTGGAAATAAATATTAGAAGATTTGCAGGTTCAGAGGTTCCTCTCCGTTCGATGGGGAGGCAACACCACCACCACGGTGTAGCAAAATCTCCAAAGCTTCTGACTGACTTGTGGCCCTCCTGTGCATTTTCCCCATGATCTGGGCTCTAATCTCTAGTACTTCTGGGTGCTCTTCAGTTGCCAGTTTGTGTGAATGCAGGAGACACCATGGGAGCTTCTTGTCATCATGCCTCTGAGGTATTTCAGGAGGAGAATACATGTTAGGGGACAACAAGCAAAGGGAATAGCTCACCAGGGAAATTTTCCATCCTCAGCATATATTGCACTGTAAATTTGCTACAATTGTTACAAAATGTGAGGATTTAGTAAAGCTGCAAGTGATAAGTTTTGGGTTATTAGCAGGGACAATCAAAACCCATTAATTTGGAAGATTGAGGCTTTTCTCATGATCTGGGTAATTCCCCAGAATCTAAGCTTTCATTACAGAAGAAGGAGTTTTAGCCTTTCTGCATATCTAAGGGCTGAATTTGACCCTTTGAGAAATACATAGCTACCTCCCAACTTCCTCCCAGGTCTCCTCTATGCTATCTGTGGAGACTGTGGTGTACACGGTACTAGAGAGAGAGGAGTGATCTCAGAAGAAAATGTAGTCAGCAAAACACCCCTATGAACAACCTAGGAAATTCCTATTGAAAATTGGCATTTTTTTCAAGGAGGCAGGAAACCATTAGACAGCAAGAATGTCCCCATGTTTGGGAGGGTGGCAAAATGAGTAACTAATCAATGTAATTAATGGTGATCTTTGGTACTTGTCCTGTGAGATTTTGTGCACTCCTGCTGTTTATTAGGCGCATTTATGAAGCAACCATCACTGTAGAATCCGGGTGAACAGATGGACTGGGGCTGGATCCTAAGCCCATTGAGTCGCTCAATAGCTTTCCATTGACTTTAGTGGACTTTCGCTCAGGCCGTTCTTCCTGCATAATGTCACGTCTTGTAACAGACGACAGCCCAGTACGTGGACAATCACTGGATGTACCGTAGAACCATTCAGCAGGAGGGTGGGATGCCTTCCCCAAACAGTAACAGTGTTCATGTAAGATGCGGCTCACAAATTGGACTCGGTTCCCAAACCGCTCTTTATCTGGCAAGTTCAATTCAAAGGGTCTTGGAGGCAGAGAGACAATTAAGCCCATTCAGTAAGAGGGTAGTATTAAGCGGCTGCTAACTGGGCTACTGTTTCATTTTGTCTCCTGAAAGTGAATCATTTTGAATTAATGACCCTAGGAACAATTAATTAGGATTAGGTTCAGATTCTTCCGAGAAACAGAAAGCTTTGTTCCATAAGGATTTGCGCAACCACAGACCTAACTCGCTGCCACAGAATTTCTGTCAAGCAGCCACAGTTAGCAAGGGGCTATTCTCTAAAAGCTCTTTGCAGTGCAGAATTAGCAGCTCACGGAATACCCCATTACTGCCGAGGACATTCCTATAGGGATTCCATTAATTCTTTCAGTTATAAGGATCTCCACTGCCTGACAATAGCAGATTTAAATAATGGTGTTCTGAGTAGCATTTATTTAACTGGAGCGAGAGGAAAATAAATAGGAAAGAGTTTTGCTTTTAAATAACTATCTAGCTGTACCTGTGCTTATCTAAAAAGTAAATAAAAATAAAATAATAAGAATTAATACAAAGCCAGTCATACTACAGTTGTTTTGTCCAAAGAAGGAAGTTGTCCAGTGGTTCCAACAGGGACTGTCGCTCAGGACTCACCCTACACCACAGAGTGATGATATTTTAACTCACTTTGCCCTGGTCGTGGCGGCACAAGGTGCAGTGCAATGGACAATCAGATCCCCCCCGTCCTATATCTGATGTTGCCACTGGCTTGCTGCTTTATCTTTAGTGTGCCGCTTTCCCTTTCTGTACCTCAGTTTCTCCAGCTGTAAAATGGAGCTAATCTTCACCTACTTCACAGGACATCGTGAGGGTTCTTTCAAACAGCTTTGCAGGCCACTAATAATGACATATAATACTTCGTGTTTATCCAGCACACCAGAAACACTTTAGAAATGATAATCAAAGCTCTTGTCACCCTCTGTAGGGAACAGGAGATAATTACACTAATTATACAGCTGGGGAAACTGAGGCACCCAGTGAGGAAAGTGACTTGCTTAAAATTACAAAGTGGCCGAGCTGGAAACAGAGCCCAGGAGTCCTGTAGTAATTACTAAT
Source organism: Mauremys reevesii (assembly GCF_016161935.1). NCBI lineage: Eukaryota > Metazoa > Chordata > Testudines > Geoemydidae > Mauremys > Mauremys reevesii. Next base: position 5,588,536 of record NC_052643.1, read on the forward strand.
GGACACTCCTTTAAGTGTATGTAATTATATATCACAGTACTGCAGCATATTTATTTATTTCAATTCCTAAAGCTCTAGGTGCTAAAGACACAGACAAAAATTCCATTGGATTAACATCCATAAAACTCTCTGGGGTTCACCCTCTCAGAAACGTTCCCCCACTGCTCCATCCCATAGCTGCAAATATGTCACCTCCACCACAAATTAGGTTCTCCCTCCCAAATCCAGTCCGTAGATCAGTCATCTCACCCTCTCAAGAGAAAGCCTGGGAGAGAACACAGGCCTTGAAAGGCAACAAGTCCAGGCTCTGTCAGATCAAGGGAATGTGGTAGAAATAAATGCCAGTGCACTGAAAAGTTCCTCCCATTTAACCCTGAGCCCAGCAGTTTGGGTGTCTCAACTGATCACAACTGTCATGGTATTACACTAAGAAAGAAGCGGCCTCCGAAGAAATCACAACTCAAACCTGCCTGTGATGTTCTGTGTACTGTACATGCATCCGGGAGTTAGCATAAAAATCAGCTCCTAAAAATAAGAGACTGGTCTATCAGAACCTGCCAATGGGCATGGTTCACTTTCCTGGGCTCCTCAATTGCATCCAGGAAATTCTGACAATCGCACTGGATATAGGAACTCACAAAGGACGTGTGAGGCTTAGAAGAGTGTTGCCCCTCTAGAAACAAAGACTCAGTGAGTCATGCTCCTCTTCTGTCCTTTTGGTTCCCAGTGGTGTTAACTAATCATTTCACTGCTTGTGGGGTGATGTCATGGACTAATTTAAAAAAAAAACCCTCTTATGGCAACTTTTCTTTTTGTTCCCCCCTCCTTTCATAAGAACGGCCATACTGGGTCAGACTAAAGGCCCATCTAGTCCAGTGTCCCGTCTTCTGACAGTGGCCAATGCCAGGTGACCGACAGGGAATGAACAGAACAGGCAATCATCAAGTGATCCATCCCCAGTCGCCATCCCCAGCTTCTGGAAAACAGAGGCTAGGGACACCATCCCTGTCCATCCTGGCTAATAGCCATTGATGGACCTATCTTAAATGAACATATAGAGTTCTTTTTTGAACCCTGTTATAGTCTTGGCTTCACAACATCCTCTGGCAAGGAGTTCCACAGGCTGACTGTGCATTGTGTGAACAAATACTCCCTTTGGTTTGTTTTAAACCTGCTGCCTATAAACTTCATTTGGTGACCCCCTAGTTCTTGTGTTATGAGAAGGAGTAAATAACACTTCCTTATTTACTTTCTCCACGCCAGTCATGATTTTATAGACCTCCATCATATCTCCCTTAGTTGTCTTTTTTCCCAAATTGAAAAGTCCCAGTTTTATTAATCTCTCCTCATATGGCAGCCATTCCATACCCCTAATCATTTTTGTTGCCCTTTTCTGAACCTTTTCCAATTACAATGTATCTTTTTTGAGATGGGGCGACCACATCTGCACACAGTATTCAAGCTGTGGATGTACCATGGATTTATATAGAGGCAATATGATATTTTCTGTCTTATTATCTATCCCTTTCTTAATTATTCACAGCATTCTGTTCGCTTTTTTGACTGCCACTGCACATTGTGTGGATGTTTTCAGAGAACTATCCACAGTGACTCCAAGATCTCTTTCTTGAGTGGTAATAGCTAATTTAGACCCCATTATTTTATATGTATAGTTGGGATGATGTTTCCCAATGTGCATTACTTTGCATTTATCAACACAGAATTTCATCTGCCATTTTGTTGCCCTGTTATCCAGTTTTGTGAGATCCTTTTGTAGCTCTTCACAATCTGCTTGGCACTTAACTATCTTGAGTAGTTTTGTATCATCTGCAAATTTTGCCACCTCACTGTTTACCCATTTTTCCAGATCATTTATGAATATGTTGAATAGGATTGGCCCCAGTACAGACCCCTGGGGGACACCACTATTTATCTCACTCCATTCTGAAAACTGACCATTTATTCCTACCCTTTGTTTCCTATCTTTTAACCAGTTGCTGATCAGTGAGAGGACCTTTCCTCTTATCCCATGACAGCTTACCTTGTTTAAGAGCCTTTGGTGAGGGAGTTTGTCAAAGGCTTTCTGAAAATCTAACTACACTATATCCACTGGATCTCCCTTGTCCACACGCTTGTTGACCCCCTCAAAGAATTCTAGTAGATTGGTGAGGTATGATTTCCCTTTACAAAAACCATGTTGACTGTTCCCCAACAAATTATAAGCGGGGTAGCTGTGTTAGTCTGTACCCACAAAAACAACAAGGAGTCCGGTGGCACCTTAAAGACTAACAGATTTATTTGGGCATAAACTTCCACCGAACTCCTCATTGTTTTTCCAACAAATTATGTTAATCTATGTGTCTGACAAATGCCTGGTACTGAAGTCAGGCTTACCAGCCTATAATTGGATCCCTTTTTAAAAATTGGCATCATATTAGCTATCCTCCAGTTATTTGGTACAGAAGCTGATTTAAATGATAGGTTACATACCACAGTTAGCAGTTCTGCAATTTCACATTTGAGTTCCTTCAGAATTCTTGGGTGAATACCATCTAGTCCTGGTGACTTATTACTGTTTAGTTTATCAATTTGTTCCAAAACCTCCCTCTAATGACACCTCAATCTGGGACAATTCCTCGGATTTGTCAGCTAAAAAGAATGGCTCAGGTTTAGGAATCTCCCTCACATCCTCAGCTGTGAAGACCGATGCAAATAATTCATTTCCTTTCTCCGCAATGGCCTTATCGTCCTTGAGTGCTGCTTTAGCATTTCGATCGTCCAGTGGCCCCACTGGTTGTTTAGCAGCTTCCTGCTTCTGATGTATATAAAAAATATTTGCAATTACTTTTTGAGTCTTTGGCTAGCTGTTCTTCAAATTCTTTTTTGGCCTTCTTAATTATATTTTAAAACTTCCTTTGCCAGCATTTATGCTCCTTTCTTTTTTCTTCACTAGGATTTAACTTCCACTTTTTACAGGATGCCTTTTTACCTCTCACTGCTTCTTTTACTTTGTTGTTTAGCCACGGTGGCTTTTTTTTTGGTTCTCGTACTATGTTTTTTAATTTGGGGTCTACCTTTAAGTTGAACCTCTATTATGGTGTCTTTTAAAAGTTTCCATGCAGCTTGAAGGGTCTTTACTTTTGGTGCTGTACCTTTTAATGTCTGTTTATCTAATGTCCTCATTTTTGTGTAGTTCCCCTTTCTGAAATTAAATGCTACAGTGTTGGGCTGCTGTGGCGTTTCCCCCACCACAGGGATATTAAATGTAATTATATTATGGTCACTATTACCAAGCGGTCCAGCTATATTCAACTCTTGGACCAGATCCTGTGCTCCACTTAGGACTAAATCGAGAGTTGCCTCTCCTCTGGTGGGTTCCAGGACTAGCTGCTCCAAGAAGCCGTCAGTTAAGGTGTCAAGAAGTTTTAGCTCTGCATCCCATCCTGAGGTGGCATGACTGGGTCAATATGGGGATAGTTGAAATCCCCTATTATTATTGGGGTTTTTATTTTTATAGCCTCTGTAATCTCCCTGAGCATTTCACAGTCACTATCACCATCCCGGTCTGGTAGTCAGTCATATATCCCTCCTGCTATATTCTTATTATTCGAGCATGGAATTACTATCCACAGAGATTCTATGGTACAGTTGGGTTCATTTAAGATTTTCACTTCATTTGATTCTCCGCTTTCTTTCACATCTATTGCCACTCCCCCACCAGCACGACCTGTTCTGTCCTCCCAATATATTTTGTACCCTGGAATTACTGTGTCCCATTGATTATCCTCATTCCACCAAGTTTCTGTGATGCTTATTATATCACTATCCTCATTTAATACTAGGCACTAGTTCACCCATCTTATTATTTAGACTTCTAGAATTTGTATATAAGCACTTTAAAAACTTGTCACTTTTTACCTCTCTGACATTACATGATGTAATTGAATGGGACTCTTATTCATTTGACTGTTTCTTATCAGATCTTACCTGTATTTTATCATTTTCTGTCCTCTCCTCCTTACTAGGATGTCTCTGTCTGAACCACGTGCTCCTCCACACCTGTTGGCTTTCCCTCGGCCTTTAGTTTAAAAACTGCTCTATGACCTTTTTAATTTTAAGTGCCAGCAATCTGGTTCCATTTTAGTTTAGGTGGAGCCCATCCTTCCCCTTTCTCAAACGTTTCCCCAGTTCCTAATAAATCTAAACCCCTCCTCCCTACACCATCATATCATCCACGCATTGAGACCCTGCAGTTCTGCCTGTCTACCTGGCCCTGTGCGTGGAACTGGAAGCGTTTCAGAGAATGCTACCATTGAAGTCCTGGACTTCAATCTCTTACCTAGCAGCCTAAATTTGGCCTCCAGGACCTCTCTCCTGTCCTTCCCTTTGTCATTGGTACCTACATGTACCACAACCACCAGCTCCTCCCCAGCACTACACATAAGTCTATCTAGATGTCTTGAGAAATCCACAACCTTCGCACCAGGCTGGCAAGTCACCATGCGGTTCTCCCGGTCATTGCAAACCCAGCTATCTGTGTTTCTAATGATCAAATCCCCTATAACTATTACCTGTCTCTTCCCAATGACTGGAATTCCCTCCCCAGGAGAGGTACCCTCAGTGCGAGAGGATACCACGACATCATCTGGTAGAAGGGTCCCAACGATAGGATCGTTTTCCTCGGCTTCAGTTGGATGTTCTCCTTCCCTGAGACTTTCATCCTCTTCAGCAGCACAGAGGCTGTCAGACCGGGCGTGGGACCATTCCACTGTGTCCCGGAAAGTCTCATCTATGTCCCTCTCTGCCTCCCTTAGCTCCTCCAGCTCAGCCACTCTGGTCTCCAGAGCCCGTACATGGTCTCTGAGGGCCAGGAGCTCCTTGCACTGAATCCACACATACGCCACCTGCCCATAGGGTGGTCAGCACCTCTCTCAGGAACAGGCCGTATCATTATTATTTGCATATAGTAACAACTAGAGGTACCAGCTGAGATCAGGGACTCCATTGAGCTAGCCACTGGTCAAAGACAGTGAGAGACAGTCCCTGAAGGTCTTGAACGGTTTACAGTCTAAATAGGCAAGACAGAAAAATGGTGGAAGAGGAAACAGAGGTGACATGTTTTGTCCAAAGCTACACATTGGCTTGCCATTCTGCTAAATCCAGGCCTCCTCCAATCCCAGCAGCCTGACCCTATAGCTCCGAGGATCTTGCCTTCACCTGCCCCCTGATGCAAAGCAGGAGGCACTAAGGAGCAAAGAATGAGGAAAGAAATTGATGGGCATGTGGGAAAATGGACAAGAATATGCTTGTTACAGAACACGGCCATGGTGACTTCATGAGTGACTCAGACTCTGCAGCAGCAATGTGGTTATTTCACTAGGACAAGTGGGTTGCTTCTGTGTTCTTTACAGGACAATTTAACAGGCAAGGTGTGCTTCAGTGGGGAAAGGAAAGGGCAGATTAGTCACAAAGATAATCACTCCTTGCCATATAAGGGATACAGTTAGGCTGTCTCAAAAATTCCTGTGGAGATCACATCATCACACTAAAAAAATACTTGGCACCTTTAGCCAAGCTATTACTATTGATAATTCAGAAAGAATGAATTCCATCATCAATAGGTTATTTCACAATTGTTTTTTGTGTTGGTAACTATCTCCAGGAGGATGTGGTATGGGGACTACGCAGGTACGACTAGTTTGTTTGTTCCTACGGTTTCCTTTTTGCCCATATATGATATTTCTCCCACCAAAAATATGAATTTTTAAGTGGGTTTGCCCTTACATTTTCCACTGATTAAATACAAATTGTGTCTAGGTGTGAAATTTACACAGGTAACGTTATTGTGTTAAAAATGTCAGCTTCTTACTTAACAGAGACTTTTCCTGTGTGTGTTCAGTGCGTGATCGGCTCAGTTTTCTGGGGGGAAAGTTGTTTTGGGAAGTATTTGGTTTTCGCTCACGTTAGCACTGCAGAACCAAACACAGCTATGGAAGCGCATGAGCAGGATTCGATTCTGGCTCATGCAGTCTCAAGATTCAACTCTGTGCTCAGAATTCTGCCCTCAGTTACACCTCCACCTCCTTAGTGATGATGAAGGGCTTATACAGATGGAAAGGACAGATCAAGCCCCACTGAATTAAACGAGAGTCGCTCCACTGAATTTAACGGGAGTTGTATTGGGCCCTAAGGAGTGCAGAATTTGATGCGCAGAATCTCCAATACACAAGCCAGACAGAACCAGGGGCACTGGAACAATTTGTATGGTGGGGTTGCTGAGAGCCATTGAACCAAACTGTAAACCCTGTATATAATGGAAATCACTCCATGCCAGGGGGTGCTGCAGCACCCCCCTGCACCCCTGGTTCCAGCACCTCTGGACAGAACACAGCTTGGCTTTCAAAACCCAGCTTGTGTTTCAACTTGAACAATATTCTAGAATTAATTTGATCATGACTGTATCATAGATTTGGCTGGTGCTTTAATAAAAGTGAGTCATCTAGCAAGAGGTAAGTGCTTCTTTAGAGGGGTCCAACATGATTTCTTCCTCCTTGAATTCCTTTTTGAATACCTGATCCTAAGAAGTGCTGAGCACCCATTAACTCTGGTTTCCTCTTGGGAAATACTGACTCAGATAGGGGCACAGGGAATATACACTACTGACCTGTGGATGAAATGCAGACCTCAGCTCACAATTCATCAAATCCTTGTGCATTTCGCTTAGTATACTAGAGAAGGTACCACACATTTAAAATGAAGTTAGAAGATGTCCAACAAAATAACAGGAGTACTTGTGGCACCTTAGAGACTAACAAATTTATTTGAGCATAAGCTTTCGTGGGCTACAGCCCATTTCATCAGATGCATAGAATTGAACATATAGGAAGAAGATATATATACATACAGAGAACATGAAAAGGTGAAAGTTGCCCTACCATCTCTAAGAGGCTAATTAATTAAGATGAGCAATTATCAGCAGGAGAAAAAAAGACTTTTGTAGTGATAATCAAGATGGCCCATTTCAGACAGTTGACAAAAAGGTGTGAGGACCATTTCAGATAGTTGGAAAAAGGTGTGAGGGGGTCTCCATGTTAAGTATCTTCACACCTTTTTGTCAACTGTCTGAAATGGGCCATCTTGATTATCACTACAATTTTTTTTCTCCTGCTGATAATTGCTCATCTTAATTAATTAGCCTCTTAGAGTTGGTAGGGCAAGGTCCACCTTTTCATGTTCGCTGTGTGTATATATATATATATATACACACACATATCTTCTTACTATATGTTCCATTCTATGCATCTGATGAAGTGGGCTGTAGCCCACGAAAGCTTATGCTCAAATAAATGTGTTAGTCTCTAAGGTGCCACAAGTCCTCCTGTTCTTTTTGCGGATACAGACTAACACGGCTGCCACTCTGAAACCCAACAAAAGAATGTTGCCATACATCAGTGACTCTTCAACTGTTAAATGATTCTGTATTCCTAAGAGCATTGATCTCAGACTGGGTCAATCTTATTCCTGGTGCACTTTAGATTTCAGTGGTATCTCTATATCCTTGGAGATGTGTGAAGCGATGATAAACAGTCTGGAAACAGAAGCACCTGGAATAGACCCAAGCAGATGATTGAGTGACTTCAGTAGGAAAGGATTCTGCAGGTAAGATAGAAGGTGTTATCGAGTGTGCAACAGCACTAATTATAGTGGTTGAGACACATTTCTGTGCAATAATATTTCCTTAGAGTCTTCCTTAATATTAATTGTTTCTTTAGTAACCAATTATTTATGTTTATAGAGAGTGGATACAGATGAATACCCCAGCAATATTAGTTACAATGAGGCTATATAGGTCACTGCACAGGTATGTGTTTGGGACACAGGCAATTACTTGAGCAATTTCTCATTTATAATGGTGGGAAGTTAGATCTCTAATTGAGCACATGTCTCTATCATTTGAGTCTCATCACTGTTAACTTTTTCTCTTACCCTAAATAAAGTAAACTATTGGTCTGATGAATGTGAGGGCTGAGCAGGTAACCATTGGATAATTAATGTCTTGGGGCTGATCTGATTTCAACAGATTTCTTCCTTGTCTTTCCTACTATTTTTTTTAACTAAAGTTGAGCTTGGAGATGCATTCAGCTGCAGTTGAAACCCAGAACTACGGTGATCCTTGAGCTCAGTGGGCTGATCAGATGTATTTTTAGCTCCCTTTTAGGTCCCCATTTCAGCAATCGTTAGCTGGGCATTTTGTTTTGGGGGGGTTATTTTGCAGATTTTTCAGCTGATTTGAAGCTGGATTTGATTTAAAGGAGCCAAATCCTGAGTTTCTCATTTGGCTTTTACTCTGACAGAACTCCATGGCCCATGAATGAGGGTCATCCTGGTGAGAGAAAAAAATGTCCAGTTGCTTGGGCATTAGCCTGAGACATAGACCAAAATTCAAATGCCTGTTCTGACACAGACTTCCCGTGTGACCTTGGGCAAGTCACTCTCTGGGCAAGTCTGCGTCAATGTACAGCCACCACAGTAATGAAATCACTTTTGCATGTCCACACTACGCTCCTTGTGTCGGCGGTGCATGTCCTCACCAGGAGCACTTGCACCGATTCAACTGAGTGTGGGGCATTGTGGGACAGCTTCTGAATGGCGGGAGCAGTCGATATAAGCAATTCAATGTCTACACTGACACTGCATCAGCCTAACGACCTCGACCTAAGCGCCACGCCTCTTGCAGAGGTGGCATTATTAAGTCGGTGTAGTGGGAGAGTTACATTGGTGCAGCTGTGTTGTCGTGGAGATGCTTACAGAGTTAGGTCGACGTAAGGCAGCTTATGTTGACCTAACTCTGTAGTGTAGACCAGGCCTGTGATTAATTCAGACATAATCAGAAGACTCTGGAGAGACCTGATAGGTCAAAGTCTTTCTTGGGGACTGCCACACTAGTCAAGATTTCTGAACGCTTGCTTCCAGTGCTTGGATAAGTGAAGTGGGAGCTAATACTGTAGCCATTCATTGCTCTCTAGTTCTGCTTTTCTAGCCTAGATACATGATAGTCTTGGATTGTTTGGTTCTTCCCATTGCAGTAGATCCATATGAAACCAAGTATCCCTCACCCTTTCATTCTAGGGACCCGGGTGCCCCCACTTTGTGAATCCCTATTTAATCCATTCCTCCCTCCTCCAGCTGGCAGGAGGCACTTGTACAAAGTACTGTCATAGCAGCATTCTCACCCCCGGAGATCATGTTTTGTTTCTGCGATGTGCTTTGTGAACCCGCTTACGGTCACTCGCAAGTCCCTGTCTCCTGCACCACAAAGCAGTGGCTGCGCCAAACGGGACTGCTTGGGCTCGACATCAAAAGCAGCAAACTTGTTAACTAGCAGAAGCTTGTTCACGGGATTTATCCCATTTTAGGCTAAATTGGCTGCTCAGAATGCGTAACACAGAAAAGCCGAATTGAAATGTTGTGTCAGCAAACTGAGTCCATTAGCTGCAGCTGTTGGCGTGGCTCTTCTCTGGTATGTTCTAATACCTTGGTGTGCTTCTTAGCAGGGAGAGGTCCTTGGGTGGAGTGCTCTGAAAGATACACACCCAGTCTTCAATTATTCTAAACCTGCAGTACAGGTGATGGCCCATAGCAGGGAGACTCTTCTATTGTGCCAGCGCATGCGATACTATGTCAATGAGCTCATAACACCAGAACTGCTTACAACATACAAAACAGCAACAGGCTGAACCAAGGGAGGAACAAAGTGTGTCAGGGAAATCTAGAGAAAAATACTTGAAGGTGATCTGAATAGTTTAGAATGTTGTTTTTGTCAGCAAATGTGGGAAAGTATTAAGGAGTTGGATTGGGTTGGATTTAATCATGTATGATCGTTTAAAAATAAATGATTAAACATGGATTGTTATGAGTTACTTCTCATAAGAGATTAAATATGTGGAACATTGCTCTAGAGTTTCTTGAGACATTCAAATGTTTATGTTCTAGACCAAGGTGGTAGGTGTCTTAGTAAATCTAAGAAGATAGGTAATAAAATGTCTCTCTCAAGGTCTGAAAGCTGGATTCTGTCACACTTACACAGGTTGTATAGTATCTGACCCTACAAAAAGTCCCACTGGTTAGGTTCAGTAATACCTCACTCCATGAGCAGAGCCACTGAAATCTACAGGATTACTTGTCCAACAGGGGACTACTCAAACGGAGAAAGGATAGCACCGTTTGGTCCTGAATTTGCAGGAATCCTGAATACACATAAGCAATCAAATCTGAAGGCACTAATAAATGAGATCATTAGACTCATATTGCCAAATACTTTCTGGGAATACTATGGAAGGAAAAGTATGTTCACAAATCAATCTTTCACCCTGGGGGGGAGGTAAGCTTTTGATAGTGAGGTTGATTCTATCTTTTATTGAGTGTTTAGTGCTAACAACTAAACCACCAAGATATAACCAATCCCCCTGGCTCGCTCTCTCTCTGGAGCACAGACCCATCAATGGCCTAGGGCAGGGGTTTCAAACTTCATTGCACCGCAACCCCCTTCTGACAACAAAAATTACTACACAACCCCAGGACAGGGGACCGAAGCCTGAGCCCACCCGAGTGCCACCAAAGTCAGAATCCCACCATCTCAGACGGGGGCACCAAAGCCCAAAGTGGGGCCTGTAATCTGTGCCTCACTATCCAGGGATGAAGCCCTTGGGCTCAGGCTTCGGCTTCCACCCCAGCAAGTCTAATGCCACCCCTGGCCACCCCGTTAAAACGGGGTTGTGACCCACTTTGGGGTCCTGACCCACAGTTTGAGAACCGCTGAGACTTGGTGGCTGACCCAATGGTTGCGAAGCCATCAGTGACAAACCAGAAGAGAAAACATGTAATTAAAATTAAGCATAAAAGCAGTGAAAGACTAATAGGCTGAATATAGGCCTAGGAACTATGAGCTCCCGAGTTCTAGTCCTGACTCTACCATTCGTTTGCTACATGGCCTTGGGCAAGTCACTTAGTGATTTCAAACCTCTGAGGAATTGAGCCCCAGCACTAGGTCCTTAATCTTCGCATGTCCCAATCTGCTACGCAGGGATAATATTTACCTCAGAGGGATGTTGCAAGGGTTATTTGGTTAATTTACACGGCACTTTGAAAATGACTGCGCTAAGAATTATTATTAATCATAAAAAAAATTTCAACATCTAAATGCTTCAAGCTCAACCTATACAACAATAAACCGCTTCCTGGTCTCCCATTTCATCCCATTTCAGTCCATCTAAAATGTTTTCGGGCTTCCCACTTCAATCATGTCATATCCCTCTACGATCGCCCTCCCTCCTTCCTGCATTATAGTCAAGCTCTTTGCACCCTGCCCTTATGCCAGCTCTCCCCCCTTATTGCTCTCCCCATTTTCCCTTTGCTTAATCCAATCCACACACCTAAACCACTCCCTGTGTACTACTGCTGGTCCAAGGCTGGCCATCCGATATGATTTGTTGTATATGTTATAGCACGTTTAATTTTTGTCTCTCTAAAATATTCAGCTGGAGCGACAATGCCATTTACTAATAGGGCTTAAGGGAATCGCTCAGAGATCTCATCAGAAAAGAAGACAGTTAAGAAGTCAGTTCAGAGCCTAAAAGCGACTTCGCCAACAGGGATGTGAGCTTGGAGACAACCTGCTCCAGGAGGGTTTCTGCCTTTGCAAGGTACCAAAGTATATAGCGCGTACAGACAAACAATTCATGAACAAGCTTGGCTGTAATTTTAGTGAGTGTGGGGATAGCTCCCCTACAAATTTCACTTGGAGAGGGGATAACACTTTCCCTCCCCACAGCTTGCAGCCCCCCACTTGGGGGGAAGCCAGGCACCAGGCCGGTTGCAGCTCAACATGCTCCTCCTCCAGCAGCTGTGCAGGGGATGATCAGCAGAGATCCTAGTTTTCTGTGATAAACCCCCAAAATTCTCCCATCAAAATACATAAAAATCCACGTTTTTTCCAAGATAAAAATGAAACGTTGAACTTTAGTTTCCCAAACTACAATATACAACGGAGCCCTGTTTATCTGATCTAATTGGGACCAGGGCCAGATCGGATCATCTAAAATTCGGATAATCCAGCGAATGGGCAAAGCGCTTCAGGCCCGGGCAGCAGGACTGGTGCTGTCAGCCCTGGGTGGCAGGGCTTAAGGGGCTTTGGCCTGTCAGCCCCGCGTGGCGGGACTGATATCCCGAGCCCTGCAGCCCCGGGCTCAGGCTGTCAGCCCCTGTTCGGTTAACAGGGAGAGCCGGATAATGGAGGCTCGGATAAACACGGTTTTATTGTATATGTTGGGTTTTTCCCCACAAAATGTGAAAACCCAAATGCCGCGTTTTTCCGCGGCAAATGGAGTTCTAGGATCCCTGCTGACCAGCGAGGAGGCAGATGCAGATGCAGCCTCTTACCGCAAGGGACCGCTCCAATTGCCAGCTCCTGGAGCCCTCAGGCAGGCAGTGAAGGGCCGGTGGGGCCCAGCCCACGGGGCGAGGCGGATCTGCCCAGCAGCAGCTCCATCCCCTGCTGGAGGCTCAGGTATGAGGAGGGGGGACTTTGGGCGCCAGTGGGGAGAAATAGCACTTGGGGAGCGACGAATGAAGGATGTGTTGGGGGAGGGGTAAGGGAGATTGAGGAGCGGGGAGGAGGGGGAGGGTTAAAGGAGGTTGAGGGGTGGATGGGGCAGGGGGTGGCACGTGGGGAGGTGAAGAAGGGCTAAAGGAGACTGTGGGGCAGGAGGGGGTGGGGTTAAGGGAAATGAAGGAGTCATTGGGGGCAGGGAGTGGGGTGTGTGGGGCACTGAGGGAGGGGTGAGGTTAAGGAAAATGCAGGAGTCATTGGGGCAGGGAGGGTGGGTGGGGAGCTGAGGAGGGGGTGGGGTTAAGGGAAATGAAGGAGACATTGGGGCAGGGAGTGGGGTGGGTGGGGAGCTGAGGAGGGGTGGGGTTAAGGAAAATGGAGAAGTCATTTGGGGCAGGGAGTGGGGTGTGTGGGGCGCTGAGGGAGGGGTGAGGTTAAGGAAAATGGAGGAGTCATTGGGGCAGGGAGTGGGGTGTGTGGGGAGCTGAGGGAGGGGTGGGGTTAAGGGAAATGAAGGAGTCATTGGGGCAGGGAGTGGGGTGTGTGGGGAGCTGAGTGAGGCATTGGGGCTAAGGAAAATAGAGGAGTCATTTGGGGCAGGGAGTGGGGTGGGAAGGGATGTGAGAAGAGTGAAGGGAAGTTTGGGGGTGGGGGTTGGGAAGGGTGTTCAGTGGGAAGTGGTTGGGTGGGAAGGAAAAATGAGGTGAGCTTGCTTGGAAAAGGGAGAGAAACTGGAATTTGGAAGGAGAGGTGAGATAGGGAATGTTTGGGGAGAGGGGAGGTGGTTGGAGCCTTGTTTTGGGGGGCAGTGTAGGAACTAAACATTGTTATAACTTGTACGGGGGCCCTCTGGGCTCATGGCACTATGGGGGTCTCCTTCCTCCCTCAACTTTGCTGGCAGAATCACTCCACTGTATTTTATGTTAAATAACTCTCCCTTTCATTCAAAAAATTAGTGATGGGAAAACCTGCTGATCAAAGCAATTTGGATAAATGTTTGGAATTTTCGCAACCTTGTGCTGAATTAATAAAGAAACATAACTCCAGCCGTGAAGCTGCTTATACTCCTCTCTTGTTTGCTAGTCAGTAACAAATAGATACGTTGCTAGGGCTTGTTTAATGAATTTCCTTTTACCCTGTGTTGCAACCTCTAATTTGTATTTGCCTTGATATGAAGAACTTAATGCAATTTATATTTTAAAAAATATTCTTCCTTCCCCACAATCAAAAGAATCTTTTGAAATGGGCCAGTTCCTTTTGCTATACCCATCTGCAAATTAGGAAGAAAAAGAAAAGCTGACACACACACATATATATAGAGAGAGAGAGAGAGAGAGACCAGGGGACAGTGCATCTCATTTGGGAAACACCATTCGGACTGTGCATTAAGATTTGAAGTTAGCCTGTGAGTGAGGTAATGTGCAAACATTCTAACAAAGACTTCTGAGACCTGAACACAAGGCCACAGAGAGAGCGTGACCAGTGGCTAGAGTTCCAGAGGAGAAGCTGCCGCAAGCCAGGCAATAACATACACTGATCCTGGCTGCTGCTGAATTTGCCGGGCCTCCACTAGGAAAGTGTGTAGTAGTTCTCAACAGTTACTAACAACAGTTCAGCTCCACTGGTATTAGCAGTGTTGGGAGTCCTAAATGTAGACAGCCCACTGGTTGCAGATACCAGTTTAAGCACTATGTCTATTTGGCCTTCCTCCTGCAGGGTCCCTCCTGTGCCTGGAACTCCATTTCTGATCTGGTATACCATGCTCACACCCTCTCCTGGAAATACCTTCCCCTGTCAGCCTAAGTAAACCCCACACCAACCCTCAGCACCACCCTGTGTTTTTCTCACCCATCGATTTCCTGGTGCATTATCTGGGTGTAGCCTTATTAATGTTGTAGTTTCATTTTTGCACATAAACAGTATGTAGGGAGGGCCCATGTCTCTTCTTTGTTCCATATAGTACTGAGCGCCTAGTCAGTTCTCAATAAAGAAGCATTTTACTCTCTTTGCACTTGCCATAGGAAAAGGGAACCACAATGTCTTCTAAAGGAAATCAGATTGCTTCCAATCTAAGATTTTGCCCTCATTGTTCCTTTTGTATGTTCTTACAGCTCCAAAACATAAACAAAGGTCACCATTGAAAGTCCATATGGAAACTGCTTGCAGCTGTCATTAAGTTCTCTCACTGCTTTCTTTGTTGCAACAAAAGCCACCGTCTTTTTTGTGGAGGAGTTATGCCAAGTGAGGTAAAGCTCTTGTGTCATGAATATCAGATTCTCTCTAATAATTAGTCCACTTTATAACCTTGGAGAGTCTTGTGATGCATTATGGGTCATTCCATCCCTGCCTGCAATCTCATGTGATTGTTTACAGCCAGGTACAGATGATCACAGCAAACAGGAGATCTGATGACCAGCGCTGCAAATCGCCAGTGTAGCCATACCCTAAGAACTGTCCAATTTTCTTATGTGAACTTTATCTTTCATGCCATCTGTTTACCTTATTTTTTTAATTGAGACAACAAGTCCAGGCAGGATATGAGAGTTCCCTCAAACTGAAACCGCTCAGAATTCTCTTCTACAAGGTTAAAGTCAATGGGATCAAATTCTGCTCTCAGTTATTCTGAGGTAAATCTGTAGTATCTCCACTGACCTCAACAAAGTTACTCTGAATTCACACCAGTGTCCATGAGAGCAGAATTTGGCTCAATAATTCTAAATTGGTTCTGACGCCTAGTTGCTAGCAGTTGGGATGTTTTTCCAACATCAGCAGTGAAGTCAGTAGCATTAAATGTCCAGGCTTTCTGTGTGAGCAGATCATGAATTTAGGATTGGTGAGATGAGGTAGAACCTGCTATGTGGGATTGTTGGTTTTGGCTATGAGCTGCTGCACAAAAGGGACTGAATAAAAACTCAATACTACTTTTGATTTAGGAGTGAAAATTACTTTTAATTTTACTAGGGAAGGAAATACACGAGATCCCATAAATGGGGTTTAAGGTGGTGGTGGTGTTCCCAAAAGGAAGATCTGCTTTCTTGCAGTGTGGAAACCTCCTTAAATTCCTTAATGCTCGGAGGGAGGTGGGGAAGAGGCTTAGGAGCAGGCTTATATAAGTATTCTCTATCATCTCCCCCACCCACTATAAGTGGAAAGCTAGGAAACAAGGAACATTTCTGATTGATAACTCACTTCCCCTCCCTCCAGCCCCAGGGCTCACTAAGAAAAAAGAAATGGGAAGAACATCTTTTACCAGAGAAGAGATTTTGTGCTTCGGGTTATTGTGTGTTTTTGTAGATGATGCTTATTTAATGTGCTAACATCACCCTGGTGTCTCTTGAAGTTCTCAGACCCACATCAAGGGCAGGGAGGAGAGGGTGGCGTATGTGTTAGGAAAAACATGATGGAATCTTGTGGGGAGAGGGAGGTTATAATTCCATTTGGCTTTGGGACCTGTAGAAACAGTGGCTGCATGTGCGTAAAGCTGCTGAACAGCAGATTATCCTCGCTAGTAAAATGTTAATAAGACATTAGGAGAATACGAAACATTTTAAGATGTCACAAATAAAGGTGACGGCTACTGTTTGTGCATTCACTGTGAGGCTGACGGGGTTGATTTAAACATCAGTATTTGGGGCTGTTTAGTATTTTGATAACTTACCTAGTGCTTCCCGTCCATGCATCTTCATAGTCCCTTACAAAGAAGAGCCATCGTCATCTCCATTTGACAGAGGGAAAACTGAGGTACAGAGACATGAAGTGCCTTCCCAAGGCCTTGGAATGGGTCAGTGGGAGAGTAAGGAATAGACTCCAGGTGCCCTGACTCCCAGCCCCTGTCCAAAGGACCACACTGTCTCTGGCACAGCCCTACGTTCCTGCTCCTGTGCACGCTCGTTCTGCTGGCCTTGGTGCTAACCCTGTTGCTGGAACGGTGTCTAGCTTACTGCTCCTGGCTCTCACTCATGTTAGCACGCACCACCTGGTCTAGGGGAAACATACCTCCTTCTCTTCCCCACTGCGTCCAGGCTCTGGGGGACATTTCTGCCCCGAACTTTGCTCAGTAGCAGAAGCTGGGGGATGGGGAGCCTCATTAATATGCAAGCAATACAACAAATGTTTTGCCTTTGGGAAAAATTGAACCGGCAACATTCAGAACCAAACTTAGCAGCACTCCAGACCGAGGGGCACTTGCTTCTCTGTCCCCTGTGCAGGGGCAAAAGATCACTAATGGAGGTTGGCCACAATAGTAACCGCACTCCTGCTGGTACCACAGCTATCTGAGTAGGCCTCTGGTGGTAGTATTGAGGAAGCAGAAGTTAACACTGATATCACAGGTTTCAGAGTAGCAGCCGTGTTAGTCTGTATCCACAAAAAGAACAGGAGGCCAATCTCAATTGATTGGCCTCTTCCAGTTGGTATGCGTACTTCCACCTTTTCATGTTCTCTGTATGCATAAATATCTCCTGTCTGTGTGTTCCATTCTATGCATCCGAAGAAGTGAGCTGTAGCCCACGAAAGCTTATGCTGAAATAAATTTGTTAGTCTCTAAGGTGCTACAAGTGCTCCTGTTCTTTTTACTGATATCACAGTTCTGCTGGGCCGAGGGAGGGCTCTGGATTAATGCAGTAACCTTTAATCAAGAGATTGTGGTTCATATTGTAGTTTATATGATGACTGAAAATGAGTTCAGTGGGTTTGTTCAAGTCTCTCATAAGACCACCACACAACTTGGCATGATAAGCTGTCCGTGCTCCATAGAAGGCCTGGTCTGGAACAGGGTTGTAGGTCAGATGAATTGCTGGAGCTGTGTGAAGACTGGGGTAGCTTGCACAGTGTGCCTCTGAAGTACTGAAACGGCTGTTCCTCTGGTATGACAGCGTCAGCAGAGTTCAGCAACCAAACATTCCAGAAACCTAGTTATTTCGGGTGCCTAGGACATTTCCTATAAAGGGTGTTAAACTGTCCCGGTATAAAATGGATCTCACACGACCACATCTCTAGGACTGTCAGGAGGCTCAATTATTGTTTACATAGCATTTTAACCTTTCCCGGCTTAACATAAAGCCTCATTAGGAGTGCTGTAACAGATGGGATGAAAATGAAAATATATCCCTATCTGTAAACGCTTGCCTGGAAGGCAAAAGGGAATTTGAGTTAAAAGGAGGCATTAGTTGTGATGCAATTTGATTGCATGTCAATTAGCAATAAAATACACCAGGGTATCTGTAATAGGCCAAATTCTGCTATCAGTTTTTGCAACCCCATGGGAGGCAATTGTATTTTAAACCATTATTTTAACCACAAGAAACCTGTGCTCATTGTCTGGCTCTTTTATACTCTTCCTTTGTGACCTTGTAAAAGTCACAAAAACTCTCTGTACCCCAGTTCCAGATCTGTCAGATGAGAACATCTGGATTGTCTGTTTAGACTGGCAGCTGCACAGGGCAGGGACTGTCTCTGACTATGTGTATGTATGGTACCCACCAAAACAGAGTCCTTTTCTCAGCTGGGGCCCCAAGAGGCAACAGCTATGAAGATTGCATATATTAGGAAATTTTGGCATAGAATACCATTCATTTGCGTTTATATAATTCTCCTTGCTGTTGAAAACATAAGACCACACCAACAGGTCTTTTCCATCACTAGCTTCTCTGAGTACTGCTGCAAGTGTCTCTTGTATTGACTTGATTTGGGATCATGTTCTTGTAGCTCAGATATGAAAAAACAACAACATTATAATGGTAAAATTCACCATGCAGAAGCACAGAGCAGGACTTGGTTTAGGATCCAGCTCTCCATGTGTGCGGCTGCCCGCTGATATTAATGGGAAATCCACAGAAGGAGGGAGGGTAGATTATCAAAGTGGAGTCTGGCCCCATGGATCCAAAAGGTAATTTTTTTTTGTTTGAATTTTGACTTGAACTTGGTGTCTGGCTGTTGGGAGCCCCTCTAGGTACAGACCTGTAGGTTATTTAGATTGTCTACTGTGGAATAGCAATGGCAGACTCAGCCCCACCAGAATTTGACCCTGTGGTTCTGGGGAGGATTATTATTCCAAATTTTGTGCTTAGATCTTAAGCCAGTTCCCTTAGCTCATGCTCTCTCTCACCCATTCTTTATCTGGCAGCAATTTCCCTTTGAGGATTTGGTGCTGTCTTTGTAAATGTCTTGGCGTCTCTTGTGTGTGAACAGCAGGCAGTTAATAGCTCTTTGCATAAGAGAATAGGAGAAAAGTTAGAAGAGGTTTTTAAAAAAATATTATATTCTGGGTAGAGTAGAGCAAACCTTTCCCCCAGTCACTTTAAAATCTCAGCATCAGCTTGGCCTTTATCAGAACCAATACAATTGGCAATGACATGAATGTAAAAGTGTAAAACTTACTTCCTGCAAGGAGGCACCCATTTCCCATGACATAAGATATCCTCCTCCCACTTGTTTCCCCTTCATCTGGACTCTTCTACGCACACTGTCTTCCCAATCTCCCTCTCTAGGGCCAGGGTGTGCAAAGTCAGGTGAAAGCCAGCCAGGGAATTTTCAGAACAGAAGGAAGGTTGGTTTTCATAGGGAAAAGAGCCAGGCCTGTTAGAGGGGCCTACATGCTTGCCTAGAACAACAGAGGAAAGGGAGCTCATGAGGAAGTCCTAGATACTCAGTTCAGGGAGAGAGTGCTCAGAAACGAACCATGCACAAGGCTTGGGGACCAAGAAGGAGCAAGGGATGTAGTAGGGTTGGGAGGATATCCTTCCTAGGTCAAACCCAAGGTAAAAAGACACACCAGGTAAAGCCAGAACCAGTCACAGACAGAGGTGTGGAAATTTCCACACATTTTAACGTTTTGGGGTAAATGTTAATCTAGCTAACAGGCCTCTAATACAAACACCCTGATTTCCTTTAGGAAACCAAGAAGGGACTCTAGGTTTAACCCAACACGTTAATGAAAGGAAGCTAAGTGGATTTAGCAGGCACTTCCTCACTCTGTTGAACAAGAACAAACAACATTGTTCTGCTGTTTGTTTATTACAAGTGGTGAGGATGTGACCTTTTCACCATGAAAGAAAGGGTGCAGTTTTAGTTCCTGATATTCTACCTGAGCAGCAGGCAATAGCACGACAGGTTCTTAGAGTCAGAGCTTCTAACAGCTCCAATTCAAAATATTGACCCTCTGCAGACCTTATCCAGGGTGGAGATGGCTCCTAGTCTCCACACAGCATTCTTGCTTGCCTGGGTTTTATAATCTTGATCCTGGGTGTTTCCCAGTGTTTAATCTCATGGCTATCTACTCATCAGAGCTGTAAGCATTTTCCAACATGCCTCACGTTTACCATACATGCCTTCAAAGCAAGATGCTACCAGTTGGTAACATTAACAAGGTGTAGCAAGCTGTGGGCAGATAGGTAATTGAAATTTATTGTGGCAAGCAGTGCACATTAGCGCCTGAAGCAAGGGTGAGCAAACAGAGCATGTGTCGAGAAATGAGGGCAAGCTGGAGAACATGGCATTTGACTTGAAAGGGAAATCATGATGAATTGCCTTTTCTTTGAATCTGTTTACAAACCTTGTGAATTTTCTGTTTCGTCTCTTCCAAACCTTATTAAAGAAGTTCTTGTTATTCTAAACCATCATCCTTCAGGACACAAACCAACCTCTGACTGAGGAGGTAAGAGGAACCGTCTCCTGTGGGAAAGACTATTTCCAAATGATCCATTATGCAGGTTCTTGCATCTGAACCTGGCCCTTCTTTGAGGCAGGATACTGGGCTATATGGATCATTGGTTTCAGCTACGTTCCAGTTGCACAAGGAGTCAATACTGCCCAACAATCTGCCAGTGAAGCATTTTAAAATTGTCCTACTGGCCTCGACTGAGATTGTGTGTGTTTGGCCTGATTTAGGGGATGAGGATAAAGAGTTTTACTCCCCAGTACATTCTTGGTAAGACAAAGTGGTACTTTCATATAACATGATTTATAAAAGATACTTTAAAATAATTTGACACTTACTTCCAAGCCAAATATCACGTTTTCTCTTTGCCCTCATGATCTCTTAATCATCCTTGCTTACGGCAATAATGTGCCTTTTTGGCTGTAAGGCTTGGCTACCTATCAACACAGAGAAGCATGTACAGGCCAATGTGACTTTGTAATCTAGACTCAGGCATGCATCAGACGTGATACATTTTGGAGACAGTGGCTTTCTAAAGAGGGTCTTTCCAGATATGCCTGGACCTTGCTTGAAAAGAACTGGGAAACCTCATCTCTGCACTCGGTGGCTTTTAGGACAGATGTTTTAAACAAACAACTCTGATTTAAATATGAAAGTTCGAAGCAACCTGAAAGGCTGGACTCACTGCACTTTGGTCTGGTGCTAGCAATGGGTGCTGCAGTTTAGCTGAGGTGCATTAGGTCTCTATAGTTTACACAGCCAGTAGCTCTATTGTACCATACTAGATAAGGACCAGATCAGATGCCCTAAAAATGTTTGTTTTTTCTCTTCCGCCAAGAGGAGCATAATTCAGAAGTGGGAGTCAGAAGTTCTGCTCCTGATTCTGCCACTGACTTAGTGGCTGATTTTAGGAAGTCACTTCACTTCATGCTGACTGTGTCTTCCATCTGCAAAATGGGGAAGGTATCTATTTTACCTCCTGAGGGGTCATGAGACTTAGTTATTGTTTTTTAAGCACTTTGGGATCCTTCACTGAAAGCCACTATTGGACTGCAAAGCATTGTATTACTCCCTCAGCCCATGAATGCAACAGCAGGAAGACACCAGAAAATGGTAAACAAGAAACATTTTTAATTATTTGGTTCATCTACATTCTTTGTCAAAGGGATTATGCCTGCCTTGTGTGAAGGGAAATCATGCCTCACCAATCTATTAGAATCTTTGAGAGTGTCAACAAGCATGTGGATAAGCCAAAACAGTGTCCTAGGACTTTCAGAAAGCCTTTGACAAGGTCTCACACCAAAGGCTCTTAAGCAAAGTAAGCAGTTATACGATAACAGGGAAGGTCGACTCATAGATCAGTAACTGGTTAAAAGATAGGAGACAAAGGGTAGGTACAATGATCAGTTTTCATAATGGGAAGAGGTAAATAGTGGGGTCTACCAAGGATCGGTACTGCTGTTCAACATATTAATAAATGATCTGGAAAGGAGGGTAAACAGTGAGGTGGCAAAGGTTGTGGACAATACAAAATTACTCAAGATGGTTGAGCTCAAAGTTGACTGTGAAGAGTTACAAAGGGATCTAAAAAAACTGGGCGAATGGACAACAATGTAACAGATGAAATTCAAATGTGTTTAAGTGCAAAGTAGTGCATATTGGAAAATATAATCCCAACTATGCATACAAAATGATGGGTTCTAAATTAGCTGTTACCACTCAAGAAAGAACTAAATCTTGGAGTCATTGTGGATAGTTCTCTGAAACCATCCACTCAATGCGCTGCGGCAGTCAAAAAAGCAAACAATGTTAGAACCATTAGGAAAGGGATAAGACAGAAAAATGTCAAGTCACTGTATAAATCCATGGCACGCCCACCCCTTGAATTCTGTGTGCAGTTCGGGTTGCTCCATCTCAAAAAAGTTATATTAGAACTGGAGAAGGGCAACATAAGTGATTAGGGATATGGAACATCTTCCATTGAGGAGAGATTAAAAAGACTGGGACAGTTCATTTTTGAAAAGAAATGACTAAGGGTGTGTGTGTGGGGGGGATATAATAGAGGTCTATAAAATCATGGTGTGGAGAAAGTGAATAGGGAAGTGTTATTTATCCCTTCACAGAACACAAAACCAGGGGTCATCCAATGAAATTAATAGGCACCTGGTTTAAAATTAATATAAGGAAGTACTTCTTCACACAATGCACAGTCAACCCATTGAACTCATTGCCAAGCACTATTGTGAAGGCCAAAAATATAACTGAGTTCAAAAAAAGATTTGGATAAGTTCATGGAGGATAGATCCATCAAACCTAACCAGATCAGCCACACCATCACCGGTTCATTCACCTGCATGTCCACCAATGTAATATACGCCATCATATGCCAGCAATGCCCCCCTCCTGTGTACATTGGCCAAACTGGACAGTCTCTAAGGAAAAGGATAAATGGACACAAATCAGATATTAGGAATGGCAATATACAAAAACCTGTAGGAGAACACTTCAACCTCCCTGGCCACACAATAGCAGATCTTAAGGCGGCCATCCTGCAGCAAAAAAACTTCAGGACCAGACTTCAAAGAGAAACTGCTGAGCTCCAGTTCATCTGCAAATTTGACACCATCAGCTCAGGATTAAACAAAGACTGTGAATGGCTTGCCAACTACAGAACCAGTTTCTCCTCCCTTGGTTTTCACACCTCAACTGCTAGAACAGGGCCTCATCCTCCCTGATTGATCTAACCTCGTTATCTCTAGCTTGCTTCTTGCTTGCTTATATATACCTGCCCCTGGAAATTTCCACTACTTGCATCCGAAGAAGTGGGTATTCACCCATGAAAGCTCATGCTGCAAAATGTCTGTTAGTCTATAAGGTGCCACAGGATTCTTTGCTGCTTCTACAGAACCAGACTAACATGGCTACCCCTCTGATACTTGAGATCCATCAATGGCTCTTAGCCAAGATAGTCACGGATGCAACTCCATGTTCTGGGTGTCCCTACACCTCTGATTGCCAGAACCTGGGACTGGACAACAGGAGATGGATCACTCAATAATTGCTCTGTTCTGTTCATTCCCTCTGAAGCACCTGGTATTGGCCACTGTTGGAAGACAGGATACTGGGATAGATGGACCATTATTCTGACCCGGCATGGGCTGTTCTTATGTTCTTAAGACAGCGAACAGGTTCCACAACTGAGTAGAATTGTCTTTATATCAATGCCCGTAGTCTAGTTAATACAATATGGAAAATAGCTGTATTTGCCCATGAGGAGATGCTAATTATATATGTATTGCAACAAGAACTTCTGGTGGTGGTGGTGGCGGCTGTAATTGTGTTAGAGAATTGAATGATTTTATTGTTTTATAATAGGGAAAGGAGAAGGATGGTGGGTTGTTAAGCCTTTATGACAAAGGCTGTCTTGTCTTATTGGTGCCCTGCTCCAACTACGGTGATACTACAGTATAAACACAGTAGTAATAAACCACAAGTGGTGGATAAGAGATGATTTTAAAGGAAGTGTGATAGAAACGGAAGGGCAAGAAGCCAAATCTCTCTTACCTTCCAGATCAGGGTGTTGAAGCATTCTAGGCGGTGCAAGAGGAGAAAGGTCCTATTAAAGATTACGAACAACAGGGATAATTGAGGATTTTAATCTGCTGCAGACCAATGGGAATAGTAAATAGATGACAAAAGGAAGGGAATTCTGTAAAGGATCAGATGATGCTAGCACACAGATTGCAAAGTTGTCAGACTATTCTGGCTATGAAGGGCCTGTGAGCTACTCACATAACAAGAGCCGTAACTTTTTACCGTAGCAGTTTAGATCATTAAACGCTAATAGCCACTATAACCATGAACAGGTTGTAATGGAGGAAGGGAGACACACACATCAGCATAAGTAGAGATACCATACACGTTATAGGATATACAGAGAGACCAAATAGTGGAAGAAGTGCTCAGATAAAATGGTGACAAGTGTCCGTATAAGAATCTAGATAAATGAATCTAGGTAGGGGGAAAATGGACAGAGGTTCATTCTGGCAGCCGCAATTGTGGATGACATCACTTTCTGCACAAGACAACAACAGTAACATTCTTTTTTTTTTGTGGCTGAAGGCAGAGACGTGATTCAGATAATTCAGCATAGGCAATGGAGCAACGCTACGGCCAACAAACAGAACTCAAAGCACAGTAGGAGCAGGCAAGTCCTGAGCTTGAAATACTGAAGAGCAAACTGCGTTTTGACTCAGGAGGAGGACGGTGGCAGCCTGTTTATTTTGGTGGAGACAAAACAACTTTCTAAACTGCATCTGGGCTTTCCAAAGGAGCCTAAGGGAATTTGAATTTCAATAAATTGGGTGGCTGACTCCCTTAGGCTCCTTTGAAAAGCTCACCCAAAGTACTGACCAAAAAAAAACAGAGGCAGATATAACATCTGGTTCATTAACGAAGGAAAAAATCAGTCATTGCAAGGAGACTGCATCATTTCAAGCCACATTGTAACTGAGACAAACAACTGCTATATTTCTTCCTGTATCTCCCCTCAAGTTTACAATAATTGCTTGTTCTTCCAAAACCTAAACGATGGAGCCGCTTGTTCTCCCGGCCGCTTTGTTATATAACAATTGGTATATCGTGTGGTGAACAAGGTGTGCTGTTAAACTGCTTCAAGCAGTCCAGCAAAGCTCTGGTGGGAGGTTTCTGCCAATATAAACACATGTAAATGCTAGGCACCTACATGAGGTGTGTTCACATGGCTCTGAGGGTGCTGGCTCACGTTTATCTCCTTGTCTTTTTGCTGGTGGCGCATCTTTTTGAAAGTGACCCAGCTTTAGCTAAGGAACTGGAGGAAGAGATGATGGTTATGGATGAAAGGGATTTTGTTTGTATTATGGTAGTGCCTAGAGACCCAAAGGACCCACCGAGCTTGGTACTGGGCACACACAGAGCTTACATTCTAAACAGATAAGACAGAAATGGAGGATTATTTTTCCCATTTTACAGACGGGAAACTGAGGCACAAAGAGTCAGCCACTTGCCCAAGCAGGTAGTTTGTATGGCATAGCTGGGATTTAAACCCCCACCTCCTGAGTCCCCTTAACTTGTTGTCTATTAAAGATGAATGCTTTGCCTTTATTGCACTGGAAACTCAGAACCTTTGTAAGGTATTTAAGTTCACGATGTATATGTTTATGCTCAGCAATAGCAGTTTCAGTGTTTGTTTGAAAATACTCTAGGCAACTAGACTGTGAGACAAAACAGAGAGATGAAACTGGAGGATGCACATTTCTAAGAGGAAATACTAACGTGCAACGGGGCAGGGAGGATATAGTGGCAGTAAGGTGCGTGCTTCTAGTCACCACAATGTGAGTTTTCTAAAAAACGTGTAGGTACAACAGAGAAACAAAAAGGAGAATTTCAGTGTGCAGAGCCTAGAGAACAGATCTGCACGTCTGACTCCAGGAAGACAAGAGAACACCAGACCACTGTCCAGGGTAAGTGTAAGAAAACTATTGTGGACCACAAGGAGCCACAATTAAGCTAAGGGAAGGTCGAGAAGTCGAGGGTGCAATTTCTTTGCAAAACATCAGGTTAGTATTCTGGAATAGAGATAACATGACAGAAGTAGCAAAGCTGTTTATAACAACTGGAGCAAATGCAGAGTGCAAACACTAACATGAGAGGAGGGGATTTGGGCCGACGAGATCCCTGCTAAAATCCAGATAGAGCGATTGCTAGGCACACTGTACACTGTGTTCATCTCCTGCAGCATTACCAGAAACGTACCAGAGCAATTACTCACAAAAGGGCTGAAAACTTTGTTGGAGGAAGAGCCTTTGAGAAGCTGATGGATTTCAGCCTCATCAGTGTAGTGTTGTCATGATCTGATTATAAACTCCAGAACTTCTAAAGTTTCCTTGTCTGCAAGGGTGGGCAGGAGGGAAAGAAACAAGAAGTTTTTAGAGTTCTCAAACTGCTGGCATATGAACAGAGGCTCCACTTAAAATTGCTAATGAAGACAAAGTAATAAAAAGTCACATTCTATTAGCAGCCGGAAACCAAGTTGCTAGGTCTTTTCAAATGAGCAACTTTCAGGTTCTTGATTGTTCACATGGTTTGGTTTTAATACGAGTCACAGAATCATTTGCTGCAATTGCAAAATCCAGCGTTGCAACTTCAGCAAAAGCAACAAGTTAATTCAGTTTAACGGGGCTTGCCCAGTAGAGCAGGTGTGAAAGAAGAGAATATTGATGTTAATGGAGTAGGGACTGTCTTTGTTCTCGCTGTGAGGCACTATTTACAAATGTTAAATAATAAGCAAATCTGCTTGGCTTGTCTGATTGCAACCATTTCAGATCTTTGTTTTGGGGAAGTGCTTATCTCATAGCTGCAGAAATGAAGATCTCATAGGTCACACATTCATCCCAGGTCAGTCAGTGAAGCATTATTCACTGTTACACGTTGACTCATGTATTATCCAGTCATTTTAGATGTCCCAAGCAATGGGGCATCCACCACTTCACAACTCTTCTATAGCCTTCAATTTCACTATCAGGATTTCCTCCCTGATATTCTGACTAAATTCTCTTAGTTCCAGCCTGTTATTCCTCGCTGTAGCCCTTCTTTCCTGTCCTAAATAACTCCTCTCTCCTCTTGGTGTCTGGCCCCCTTTAACATTTGTACAGTCGTCACGTCTTGTCCCAAGTCATCAATCAAGAAGAAACAGGCTTGGTGAAGTCAGTTGCAACAGTCCGCTTATGCCTAGCAGTGGCTCTGGCCCCTGCCCTCTGGGTCAGGTGCATGTGTAACTAAAATTACATTGGGCATTACTGCTGCCACAATGCACTGCAAACTCATGACTTAGGTGACAGTGGAAAGCAAATTAGTCTTTTAGCACCACTGTCTTTCAGATTAGTTTTCTTTACACGTGTTAGCTAGAATTTTTCCCAAGCTGATTTTTTTTGCACATTTCTAGATCTTCTAGCTCCTTTTATCTCCTCACTGGTGGTCAGTCCCTCCCTATTTATTATACTCTGTAGATGTGGTCAACACACTGGTTACTCCCTCCAAGATATTTAAGAAAGACCAGACCAATTATCAATCTTAGTTGTAGACTTCCCCACAATTTGACATGTCTCATCACAGACTGGATTCTACGCCTGCTGTCAAGTCATAATCCTGCCTCTGGGACACTGAGATTTATACACATGGCAAAAATTGCTCTGGTTTAAAAATAAAATACAATGAAACCAGTGCAAAATCCTACATAGATACTTTTTTGTTGAGTGGTTTATTGCGATTTACTTTAAATTGCAAAAGAACCTATTTAAGCTGCATCAAGATAATCCAAAATAAAGGTCAGAGGATTTTGGTCTCGTTTAACTATATCACCTTAAACACACACCTTTAATTAAACCAGTGCAAGTTTGTGTGTCGACAAGGCCTATCACAGATCAATACTGAGAGAATCAACCTTTAATCCCAAGCATTACTGTTATGTGGCAGGAAAAACAAGAGAAAAATGCCATGTAAATGGGTAGGAGCTGGTAACATATTTCGAAGATTTTATTTTTTTTGACGACGGCCGCATTATTTCTAAGCAGCAGTAGTGCCCGGCGGGCTAACTCTGCATAGATGAAAAGGAAACGTGATGCGTCTACCACAGAGCCATGTGAAAATACATAATGAGCAGGTACAGCACCAACTCTGTTTACACTGGCAATTTACCCCCAAGCTTTGCTAAACCACAAGAAGAGTACACCTTGTTCAGGGCAAGGTCTGCCAAACATTATACAGTGAAGACACAGACAAATAAAACCTTAGTCCATTTACAGATGGGAAGCTCGGGAAATTAGGCGGTGGGCTCTATTTATGGCTAGAGGGCAAAAGTGGGATGGAAAATATGGCTTTTTGAGAACATTACAGCCAGACATGTGGCAATGGCAAGCAGTGGTTAATTTCCTTCATAGCACTGTCAAATGATAAACAATGTTTTGTAGCGGTTACATTTTAATCATGAGCTCAGCTAATAAATAGGCTCCTTTTTAATGTGAGGTGGGCAGTAGTAACACTGACAGTATTTTTGCACCTGGTTCCTTAGATGCCATGATGACTGGCACATTAGAATCACAGAAAGCAGAAGCTGACGTGAACAGCAGCACAGATTTGGGTTCTTGATACAAGCTGAGTCTTGCTTTCTACAAGTTACTCTCAAACACCTTCTCATGAATTTCTTTAATTATGCTGGCGTGAAAGGTCCTTTCCTTTCGCAAGAAATTGAACTTTAGCAGCATCCGACTCCTGACAGCAATAACCGGGGGGGCATCTGAAGCAGTACTGAAACATACCGGTGCTGGAGCTGTTCTCCTATCTCTGAGGGTTTAAGCATTTTGTATTACATTTGACAGTAAAAGCAGACTTGAGACTGTGAAGTCTGTCCTTGCAAGTAAGTGCTTTGCAAAGAAGAGGAGATTCTTATCTCTGGTCTAGTGCTTCGCCAGCGGTTAATCTCCGTAACTGCACAGAACTATTACATTGCACTAGCCTTGTTAACAGGGAGCTATGTTGAGACAGACTTCCTTAGAATACTTCATTCTCCACCCTTGCTATTATAGAGCAAGGAAGATCTATAGATAGACAGAGCTTAATTTATCCCTTGCACTTCTCTTGAGATATTTTGCCTTGATTTATTCTTAGTAAACAACCCCACTGTTCCGTTGGCTATTCTGTACTCCAACCCTGCCCCCATGAATCTAATCCGACAACTGGAACTGGACTGAGCACCCAGAGACAACTCCCCTGGAGGTGGGTGAGAACGCAGTGTTCCACCACCCGTCGTCTTATCAATACATGCCCAAGGCTAATCACGGCATCAGATGGTCTGCTCAGTTATTCAGTCTCTGAACTACTGCTGACTGGTCACCCAATGCTAAAGTATGGGACTGAGTCTGATCCGTTGAAATTCAAGTTCATACAGAGACAGAATGATGGGGAAAGCTTTATTGGATTCCAGGTTAACCAGACTGAAGCTGGTTACACGACAGCAGAGATGATGGCAAAGGGACGTTACCAGCATGCATAACTGTGTTCAAAGAGACTGATGCCTGGATTCAAGCTAGGGTACACACCACAGAATGCAAGCCCGATACCATTAAAAGGATTGGCAGCCATCTTGACAGGCCTACTTTGTCTATTCCCACATGGTTCTCAAAGGAATCAAAACTTTATCAGATACTAAGGAACAGGTTTTAATTGCAAAAATGTCCTATTTCCTTCACTCTATCCCCTGTATAGGTGAGATCTCCCTGTATGGTAAATTACCCAACCCACTACTGTGCATTCTTGTTTTGAAGACAGCCCTAGAGTGAATGGAATCTAGAAAGACCTCGGTACACAAAGCATGCATCAATCATTTATAATATTAAATCCCAGTAGGCTCAATGAAAGGAGAAACACACAAGGCGTTAAGAGAAATCACTGCAGTGGTGAAAGCAATCCTCTCTTCACAATAACGATGAGAGAATCAAGCATAACGTGCTGTCCTTGCATTCCATTGACCTCGAACACCCCAAAAAGAGAAAATCTGTTTTATACTGTACGAAAAATAAGTCAGTAAATGTAGCTTCACAAACTGAGTCCTTGAGCACTACAACTCTGTTGGTTTTTACACGCTCCTCATCCACATTACGGGCTGAAAAGAGAAACAGCCCTGAACCCGCGTGAACTGCAACAACAAAGGAGCTCGGAGATACAAGACAAAAGGGAACCTGGTGTTTAGGCTGTTACTGCCTGGTTAAATTACTAGTCAAACCCACTTTGACCTGTTGTGTTTAATTTATTTAATTTCAAAGAGGTGCACACTAAAAAGTGTTAAGATTCACTGGCTGGGATTCTTCAGTCTGTACAAATTCCTTCGATCGCCTGGAATACACAAGGCTTTCTATATAGAAGCACTGAAGTACCAGATAAAACAAGAAGCCTAAATGCCAAATCACTGCAAGAAGAAGAAAAAAAAAAAGTGTAGAAAATAAAAAAATGCAGCACTACTTGGGGGCGGGAAAGACTGCACAAGGAGGGACACACAGAAATGGAAGGCAAGCTACTGTTGATCTTCGCAAGTTGCTTCTCTGTGCTCAGGGAATGGAGTTCAAAAGATCCTTGAGGAAGCTGTCAGGGTCGTCGATTTCTGATAATAGTCCTGAAAAAATAGCACACAGATAAGTTAGTCAGTAGCTGCCTGCTCTTCTGAATCACCAGGCATCTTTTACCATCAGGACACCTGGTGCTGGATTCAGAAGGCAGAGAAGCTACAACTCATCACAGACCAGCCACTCCGAATACTGTTTTAAAGCAAATATATGCCAGGCTGAGATCTGAGAATAGCAGACCCACGTCAATCAAGTTGGCTAACAGACTCACAAGGCCTGAAGAGAACAGTCAGTGCCAACCCCTAATGTAGACAAGCAAAGCTGCTATTTGCAACAGTGCAGTTTACCAGGGCAAATTGCAGTGTACAGCTGTTTATCCTGCCTATACAAAGTGTTTGCAATGGTGCAGTTACACCAATGACTGGCACTGATATCAAAACTGGGGATTTCAGTCACAGTCTCATTTTAAGTGTAACAAGTTCAGTTTGATGCTTAACTTCACAACCTACCTACAGAAGTGATGTAGAAATGCCAGGAAATATTGGCACTACACATACATTTAGAAGCAGATGCAGAAGAGTGGGGAGCATCGGTAGCACTGATAGTGCAGTCAAAAAGTTATTTGAGGATAGTGGTATCTTCTGCTAAGAGGCTGGATGATGAGTAATAACGACTGCTAACTAGTAAGGACAGGAGTTGGGCAGGATAAAATGATTAACAGTAGCTTCTCAGTGGGTGAGTTTCTCTGGTTTCCTGGAGATATGGATCCTGTGGCAGCAGTACCCTATCGAATACTTACAGATTTATAAAAACTAGGGAGAATCCCACAAAATATAAACCAACTTAAACAGCAGCAAGATGCCCCTGTTAATACAGAAGGATAAGACCTAAAATAGAATAGGTGTCCAAAGCCCTGGCTGCTGCCTTGTGGAAGACCACTCTGTGTTAAACAATTCCCCTCCTATAGCTTATGTTTTACATTTCATTTGTCCTTATGTTTAAATGAACACAGGAACATCGTGGCTTAGAAGTTCATCTGTTCCTGTTAATTCCTCCGCAATCCTCTTTTGAAACTGGAATCATCTGCTGTAATAATTGTGTCATATTACAAATTCAGCTGTGGAAGCAGCAGCAGCATATATATCCTACAACATTCTTCACTGGTGGATCTCAAAGCCCTTTACAAAGACAAGTCTCATTTATCTCCATTTTGCAGATGGGGAAAATGGCAGAAGATGAATGTTTAGGAAACAAGTGTATTTCACCCACACATACCTACAGAGGTGAATGCAGACTGCAGAGAGAAACAGACGACTCGCCAAAAAAAATGCTTTTCAAAGTGACCTAGGAGGCACCCGGTGCTCTAAGGTCCCGTCATTTCCCCCACCCCCCTCACACACATTTCTATAAGCAAGTTACATAAATTACATATTTCCAGTCATGAGTTACACAAAAACAACCTTTAACAGGTAAAGTTAATACTGACCAGCCACATCCAAAAATTCAGAAAAGGTTTCAACTGGCATAAACTCCTCCTGGAAAGTTTTCAGGGCCTTGTCTGCAGCTTCATGTATTGGCATATCATTGTGTCGGATAAATTCAGCCAGAGAGTAGGACCAGCCTCCCTCTGTGTTACTGGTAGGCACCTTCTACAAGGAGGAGAAAAAGGACAAGTCAGTTTGTTTTAGCCTGTAGAATAATAAACCCGTTAGAAAACAGACAGACAAGGTGGGTGTGGGAACATCTCTGATTGGACCAACTTCTGATGGTGAACGAGAAGGTTTCGAGCTGCACAGAGCTCTTCTTCAGGTCTGGGAAAGGTACTCAGAGTGTCACAGCTAAACACATGGTCACACAGAGCTGTGACACTCTGAGTACCTTTCCCAGGCCTGAAGAAGAGCTCTGTGCAGCTTGAAAGCTTGTCTCATTCACCATCAGAAGCTGCTCCAATAAAAAATGATCCCTCACCCACCAAGTCTCTCTAGTATCCGGGACCAACATGGCTACAACAACTCTGCCTACAACCTTTAGAAAACACAGAGTTCAATAACCTGATGCCTCATGTTAAAAATGTTAGTTCATTCTGAAGGCTTGCCTTTGGGCTGAGATTTCCTGTCTCCTGTAAACATGCCACACAGGAAAGGTGCCTAATACTCAGATTTTCTATTCTTCTTGGATAGAGTTTTAAAAAGCACTTGAGAGTTTTCCTTCTCCACCTCACCCTAATTGAATGTCTGCTTTCTTTGGGGAGAGAGCTACATGTTAACTGGGCTTTGCTTTTACACTTTCCAAAAGAAGACTGTGTCTTATCAATCCCTCTCTATCCCTTCTGAGCAGGGTCAGACACCCCAAGCAGTGTCCAAGGCCAAGACTTCCTTCCCACCCCAGCAACAAAGGCTATTCTAACCATTTGCTCTAGTGCAGAATTGACGCTCTTGGAAACAATGCCTGAACAGAAGACAAAAAAACAGGAAGAGAAACGGGGGGTGGGGGGGGGCTGTAAATCATAAGACCTTACTACTTCAGATGGACAACAGCTGGGAAGAGGGGTGATCACAAGTGGACAGACATTGTACCCCCCCTCCTGTTCCCATGAGCAAGCAGAGATTGAAATTTAGAAGGGATTTAAAGCCTTGTCTCCCCTTCAAAGGAACAGAGCAGACTGATTTTAACAGCATCCATAAAAACAAAAAAAACCCAAACAAACCAACAACCTTGATTCCAGACGGACCTTACCTTGAACATGTTGTAAATGAGATCTACTAGGGCCCAGAAGAGAAGGCCAGAGCGATATGCTGAATACTCCTTCACTGCTTTATCGGTCAGTCTGGGAAGAAAATGAAATCAAGCTCTGAGTTAATCACTTTACTCTGCTTTGTAACTCATTTGATGAATAGCATGAATGCTGTAACAGCCAAAAGCCTATCAATAATACACATGGGAAATGGTTTTGTGAATAAGCACTGTTCTGTGCTTTAGCATGTGGAACAAACATTTGCATTACCATGCCGGCCTAGGCTTAGACCTCTGTGCACTGTGATTCTTAGCACTTGTAAACTGCTTTACAAGCTGTAACTAAACTCTGAGGCGGGGATGCCAACAACACTCCCTTTTACAGAAGTGGAAAACGGGCACGAGGGAGAAACACTCACCCAAAGCCACAGAGCAAGTCAGTGGCAGAGCTGGAAAAAGAATTAATCAATCTCCAGTCCCCAAGTTCAACGCTCAGTCTCCTCAACCATGCTGCCCCTCTTATTCCGTGGTTCTGATCCAATGAATAATTATGGTACTTGTGCTTGAACCTTATCAGCAGGCAGTCTACATCCTTTACACAGATAAAGAGCCTGACACTCAGCTGTAGTTTTGACTGGAATAGCTGCCACCTTTTAAAAACTCAAACAAGTCTTTTTCAGAGCAGTGTATTAACACCAGAGGGGCCTGACCCTAGTCAGTTTTAAGCCAGTTAAAATGACACTTAACTTGAAACTTGTAATGAATTGTTTTCAATGTATTATATTTACAGCGCTACAGCTGCGCCCGAGTCCCCCACCAAGTTTTGGCATTCTCCTGTCACTTGTGAAAGATTCAGACATGTTGAGAACACATGGAGTGACTTACCACACGGGGGGAGAGAGACTGTGTATAAAGTGCTGTCAAATGACCACAGAAAAAATGTCTAGTTATGTAGTCTGGCAGGTATTACAGGTACTTTTAGAAAGTCATTCAGACAAGTGAGAGTTGAACTGAGTCCTTCAAAGACCCTGAACATTTAGCACAACACTTTGACTGACGGATAGCCACCTGGAAGCCTGTGGAGGTGGCCAAATACAGGGTTCAAGCTGTAGCCATACTGTGTCCGTTTAGCTGTCTCAGAAAGAGACACATTCCATGCAAGGGTGTACTCAGTAGTGAAGTGTTGCTGAAAAACTCCAGTGAAGTATTTCCATTTCTGTCAAATTACATCACACTCCCTGGCCCCAGAAAAACCCACCAGTGAATGTGGAAATTTCCATCTCTGGTCAGACTCTGACTCTCTAGTATTGTCCCAAGAGTCCTCCTAAGCTTGCCTTCAACACTCCAGTAACTGGAGAAGAAGGGGGAAAAGACAAGGATCGTCTTAGCTAAGAGGAAAAATTAAACTAATCACCAATAGCCCCTGGCAAGGTGGGATGTATTGCCAACACTCCTAATGGATTTGGAATTTTCTTGCATAATTTGTATAGGTACATCTGCCTTATTTCATCACATATTGCTTCCCGTTTGTCACTTTAAAGTTTAGAGACATCTCCCTCCCCGTACTGTAAGATTTACAACCAGTTCATCTGCCACTGCTGTGGATCAGCAAGAGACAAAAGGCATCCTCAGATTATGTACACAGCTAACATCTACCAAAGGTATAGGTCTTGCTTCATACACTGAGATTGTTTTATAAGCCATGTGTGTGTCAGAGACCTTCCCTCTCCTTATAACATGTGCTTTGTAGGTGGGAGCCTGCTTGTGCGGCTAGACTCAATTATTTAAAGAAAAACCAATTAGTAAAGGTGACTAAATTTCCACGGGAAGAAGAGCAACTTAGAGTGAGGCTAATTCTGGATTCCCAAATAGTGTTGAGACAGAATTTCTTTTTATTTAAATGGTTTTGATATAATTGGACTCTGTTCCTTTAATTGAAAACTAAAAGGCCCTTGTGGGTTAAGTCTATGTAGCTGCCATCTGGAATGGCTACTCAATACAATAGCTGCTATATTTGCATTAACGTAAGCTGGTTCAGGCTCATCAGCTACGCATGGATTTCCAGCTGCAAGTTGGACATTAGCAGTTTGGAAGCCTCACTTCTCTCATGAATATTTTACAAAGGTTAGAGTCAGGAGCACAGAAAAAAATTCAAAAGATCCTGCCACTACCACCCCACCCAATTTCACACAGATCCACACTGTGAATCATGTGTTTATAGGGTTTTTCTTGCTAAAACTCTTGGTTCAGTAATAACCTAACACATGAGGTCCACCAGTCGAATCTCTTCCTGGCATTGGACTAAAGGCAAAAATTTTCAAAAGTGCCTCATTGTCTGTACTCATTCTTTTAGCTTTATCAGCAACCTCTGAGCCTCAATCGGGGTGTCAATAGGAGATGCACATGCTCAGCACCTCTGAGGATCAGGTCCTTTGATACCTTTGACAATTAAATTGTGACCCTTGTAGCTCCTGGATGGGAATGGGTTAGAGCGGTTCCTAATTGTTCTCTGGCTGGACATGGATGGTATTGTTGGGCAATGGCTTAAGGGGCTTGCAAACGCTCTCATGCAGGATATGGTGGGTTTCTGGTTTTGCCCTCACTATATGCAACAGTGAGACACAATGGGATGAATTCCATCAGCCCCATAGAGCGATCCCAGTTGGCTTTCCCTATATGTGACTGAAACGTAATCAGAACAAAGTGATCCTGAGCAGCTGGAGGAAACAACCAGCCAGAGGAGGCGGCACAGGTGATATTTGCTCTTACTTGAGTGGGTGGGGCCTGTACCTTTGTTAGTAAGGATTGCAATCAAGGGACCCTACTAGATCCTCAGTTGCTTCTAGATGCACAAACAGCAGCAGCAGAGTGCTTTTCTCCCCATCTTCACTTGGAAAGGAGACTGCATCCTGGCCCCTTACACCTGCCTTTGTCCCCTCCAGATTAGATTGTTCAATTGTGCTGCGTATGGTGTTATTCTTAAAAAAGAACCCAGGAACTTCAGCTAGTGCAGAATGCAGCAGCCTGCTTATTGTGCTTTGTCCTACACATGGAGCACACGCACTATGCTCCAGAATCTGCACTGGCTTCCAGTTGGGTTTAGCATAAAACGTAAGGTGCTGGTTTTAACTTAAAAATCACATTAGTGAATTAAAGGCCACCATATCTCCATGTTCCATCCCAACAGCTAAGGTCAGCTAGGACCCTCAAGCAAAAAGTCCGTAGATTTGTCTATCTGAGGGGCTGAGTATAAATCAGCTGAATACTCTGAAATTGTTTTGTTTTTTAAATCGCCAGGAGAGCTCTCCCCCGGCGATAAAGTGTCTCTACACTGCCCAGGTCACAGCACTGCCGCGGCTGCGCTGTAACGTGGGCAGTGTAGACATACCCGTAACCTACTTTTCAAGAACTCCAGAGCAGAAACGGATAGTGGACATGAATCAAGGGTAGGTTTAGCATGAACAACAGAAACAAAGAAATCAATACTGAGGACTAATGTCCCTGCAAGGCTAGAAGACCGCTTCAACGCTATTCAAATGACTCAGAAACACACTCTTTACATGTCTGCTGTGTTGTGTGCTGCTGCACCTAAATGACTTTTACCAGGCATGCGATTATGGGACAGACCATTGGAAGAATGACTGATAAGTCATCTTAATGGACATTTCCCAAAATAGATCATTTTATTCTTAATTATGAATTATTATTTAGAATGACACCTTTGGAAATTGCAATTTGAATTCTCTCGGCCCCACCTTGGAAACAAACAATTTTTCTTCCACCAAGCCGAGGCAGTCGTTTGTTGTTATAGTATTGCACAATTCTTGATTGTTAATCTTGTGTGTGTGTGTTGGGGGGGGGGGGTTGTTAAAGGAAGCGTAATTTGCTTTTGTGGTGTGGTTTCAGGAGAAAAGTTAGATCAATTTTTGAGCCTTCTAAACTTGTCAGGATCACTTGAATGCTTCACTGACCTAATCTTTCATGTTCTGGTTATAGTTATTATAGGTTTGGACCATGTCAGTTAAGTGAGCTACAGCTGACAGCTTCCTAAATTGCAGTTCAACAAGTTAAACTGAACGGCTTCCTTTAGGAGAGAAGGAAATAAAAGATGAGTTCTAACCTTCTTTTAATTCCTTCACACAGCCTTCTTAGCAGCACCCAACACCACCCACTAATTAACCAGCACTATTGCATAAAGCAACAATGCTGTCTCATTGATTGTAACTTCCCACTTCTCACCTACTTGATTCTCCTCTCATTGAGATCATCCTAGAAATAGATACATTCTTTGGGATTGAATATGTAAAGCAGGTTATACTATTAAAAGCAATCTCCCTGGGAAAAATCTGTGTGTACTAATCTAACCTATTGGTATTAGGACCAATTCTGACCATAGGGAAGACAGCAGAAGAAACTCCATGTGCATAAATGCATCATAACGAGTGCATTTAATTATGTATGTGCCTGCCTCCATCCACATGGATTTAAATACAAACATATTTAGAAAAGGTTCATCTTGACTATTCCAAAAAATAAATATTCCTTTGTTTAGCACCAGACTAGAGCTGTCAAACAATTAAAAAAATTAATCACAATTAATCATAGTAAAAAAAGATAAACAAAAAGTTGAAGCATGAAAGGGCATACCAACGATTAGCGTATCTGACCTGTAAATACCTTGCAACACCAGCTATAATGCCTGTTCTCACTTTCAGGTGACACAGTAAATAAGTAGTGGGCAACAGTATCTCACGTAAATGTAAACAAACTTGTTTGTCTTAGCAATTGGCTGAACAAGAAGTAGGACTGAGTGGACTTGTAGGTTCTAAAGTTTTACATTGTTTTGTTTTTGAGTACAGTTATGTAAAAAAAATCTAAGCTTAAACTGCACTTCCACAATAAAGAGATTGCACTACAGTACTTGTATCAGGTGAATTGAAAAATACCATTTCTTTTGTTTATTTTTTTATAGTGCAAATATTTGTAATAAAAAATATCAAGTGAGCACTGCACACTTTGTATTCTGTGTTGCAACTGAAATCAATATATTTGAAAATATAGTAAACATCCAAAAATATTTATACATTTAAAATTGGCATTCTATTACTGTTTAACAGTGTGGCTAAAACTGCCATTAATTTTTTTAATCAAGTTAATTTGTTTTGAGTTAATTGCTTGAGTTAACTGTGATTAACTGACAGCCCTACACCAGACATGTTGCTATGCAGCTCAAACGACTAGGAAGGTAACACCAGTAAGTTCACTGGGCAGCTTCTGAGTCAATGGAAGGGCGGCAAA
Source organism: Mauremys reevesii (assembly GCF_016161935.1). Lineage (NCBI taxonomy): Eukaryota > Metazoa > Chordata > Testudines > Geoemydidae > Mauremys > Mauremys reevesii. The sequence goes on from NC_052643.1 coordinate 5,626,985, forward strand.
GCGGTGATGATTACTGACCTGCTGGCTCCCCCTGGTGACACCACACGTGCATGTGAAATAACCAGCAGCCTCCTGAGGATCTCAACCCGCATGGCTTTCCACTTCTCTGGGGGCAAGATGTGTAGTGCCAGAACTGTGTAGTAATGGGGCCCATCCACCTCAAAGGCACTCTCCACCCATTTCTCCTTGGGATGCTCCATAAAACTCTGAAGGTTCTTCTCCTCTCTGGAAGTTGCTCGGGTTCTGGAATACAAGGGAAGAGTGAACAACTAGCCCAGGCAGCGTGTTCTGTTAGGTGCAACTCAGTACGCTATAAAGCACTTTGAGATGTGTGTGTGTGTGTATGAGAAGCACTACCCAACCAACCAACATCTTATTTCCTAACTGGAGTCCGTTTCCCCCCAGAATGTCTCCTTCGTCTCAGATTTCCCAAACACACGCTTAGTGGTTGCAGACTAGCTTTTCCCTCCAGCAGTACAAAGCAGCAGAAAGGTTCCCAAGGCAACCCTCTCTCTCCACTAGAGGGCAATGTTTATTAAAAAATCCCTTCCCTTTTGGGGGTACGGGGGAAGAATCAGATGCCAGCCACAAGAGCTAAAATAACCAATCCCACAGGCAGCACTTAACCCCATTTAACCATAGATTTTTCCATGGCTAGATCTTTGTATCAGTTTGTGCTATTTATCCCTCCCTATAGTAATCAAGGGTAAGATATAGACCAACATCAGAAACAAAGATACACTTTATGAACACTCCTTTGTATTCCACTCTCATGAGGGAATCAAAAACGTAACTATATCACAGCCTTCAGCTGTACAGACAACCCGAGCTAAGAGATTCGTGGGCCCTGTACCCAGCGATCATAAAATGCTACAACCCAATAAACTGACTTGATGAGAAGGAGGCTGCCTGCTAGGTATTACCCAGCATTTTGAAATTAATAACAAACCCCTATAATCAAATGAGTGATAAATCAGTATCCCCAGCAGATATGAATTGTCTGTAGGTTGTCCATGGTGTGTCCACTTCTCATTGGCTGCACTCTACAGCTGATCTTAGTTGGTCAGCAACTGCAGGACTGTTAAACGCTGCTTTAAAAGAATCATTTCAGCAGGCTGTATAACATGTTCTTATACAAACTAACACAGCAGGGCTTTCAAATGCTGCCAAGCAGAGCTATGATTACATAATTAGCTTAATTTGTCTTCTCCCAAGGGAATTTGAGGAAAAAAAACACTGGAGTGTGGAGAAAAAGATATTAAAAGCAATACACAAATTGTGTCACTGCCCAAGTGTTGACTGCTCCAGGGATAGACAGGCTGTGGTTCCATTGCATTTGATTTGGAGTGACTCTGGAATAAAGGGCTTAGATTCTAACACTGGTTTTCTAAGATGCCTTATCCAATTAATACCTCTTTTGCTCTTTGCTACTGAAATAGGACGACTATGGACCTTACTTTTGTGCACCATACTTTGTAATGTAATATTACCTCAAACCCATTTGTTTAGAGACACTTTAGATTCTGGCTGTCTACATGTGTGTGCAGTTAGACATACTGACAGCTCAAACGGGGCTTGGAATTTAACTTTTGTAAAAATAAGCTTTTATATAAACTAAAATCAATAGAAATGTTTCTATTTTGTTTTTAAATTCCAATGGAGCAGACCATGTAGACGTATAAACATTTCACTAAAGTATCAGCAACTCAAACCACAGTGCTAGTGCTTGAGAACTAGCTTGGAAGCAAAACAGACTAGTTTGTTATCCAAGATCAGAGGTAAAAAGAGGGGAAGTGGTGAAAAATTTAAGTAGATTTACATTTTTCACAAACACAGGTGAGGGAATCGCTGGGGGGTTTTCACCAAAAATCTGACAACCTGACAATATCCCTTTAATCTCTAATAAATGGAAAACCCTTTAACTTTGTCCAACGTAGAGATAATTATTGCACACAGAATGGAATTTGCTTTTGTTAAATCAGTCTCCAAATTAGATGATCACAAGCTGCTGTGTTTTCTGTGAGAAACAGCTGTAACAACCTGCCATAAGGATTTACTTAATTTCCTTTTAAACCTTTTATGTGGTTTCCAAACTTTCCCATCACCACCTCCCTTGTAAACCAGATAGTATGCACTGTAGCACTAACGCATCCTGCATGTTAGGTTCAGGATCAAGATTTCTCCTGTTCACTGTTCCAGTGTCAACTTGGAATGCAACTGTTCAGCATTTAATACTCCAGAACTGCACCACTACTGCTAAGAGATTTATCTCCCTTCCCTCTGCCATTTTCCCCTGTTCCGAACAAGTTGGTTAAGGCTTCCACCTCCCACAGCAATACCCAGCAGGAGACTCCACTGGTAGCTGTGCATCCATTTATCATTTGGAGACCTGCCCTTGGAGAGTCAGCCTGCCACTAACAGGAGGAAAGACAGCTAAGACACACAAAGAGATACTGACGTGTTAAGGACATAAAGCACAGTGTGAATTATATATGGTATGAGGTGTATGTTGCTCTCCCTTCCTCCTCCTCCGGTGTCCACACTGAATGACTGCTCCATAGCGAAACGGAGAAATAGTAGCTTAATGTCATGGACGTTGAGCTGGTAGGTGGGTTCCCGCTGCCCTGTGCACTCCTGGAGGTATGTGTTGTGTCTGGGGAAAAACAGTAATAGATTATATTGCATATATATTCACTCCTTTGGGAACGCAGGTCAAAATTTGACTCCAAAACTGCAAACAAGTCAGAGCTCAGAATTAAAATGCAAATACCATCCCCCTTGGATTAACACCACAGAAAAGGGAGCTCTTTCATCTCTCTTGGGCAAATCCATTTCAGTGTGGGTTTCCTGAGCATAAGCATCAGCACTGCAAGGCCCTGGGATGTGGTTCCTTGGCTGACATGGACTAGAGGTACAACTGATTCTAATACCTAACACAGCATTACAAATACAAAGGACAGGACTAGATGGCTTAGGGAATTGGTAATAGGATACGGACTTCTTCCGCTCAAGCTCAGTGGTTAGAATTCAGCAGTGTTTGCCAAACTGAAAATCATTTACCATCTGACAGCAATCTATGCAACTGACTTGTTGGTGTCAATCAGGTTTGTCCTCTAAACCACCACCACAACTGGTACCCTTTCTTAATAATCTCAGTAGAGAGGATGAGAACTTCATCAGCATGAAGATGAAACTACTTTATCCTCCCTTTACTTTCCACTGCTAGCAATTCAGCCCAATTGCAAGTACTAAACTTCCTTAAAAATACAATGCAGAGTGGAGATTCAAACAAAGCCTTAGAGTGATTAAAAACAGAGCCAAAACACAAAGGTCAATGAACACTCAGTAATTCAGAGAGAGCTGTGTACAGCTTCGTTGCAGCTATCACTAACACACCAGTGCTTGGAGACGGGTTCTTTTGGGGAGAGGTACAAAAATCTCCAGCGGCATTTCTTAGCAGAGACAGATACCAACCCTGCAATGCCAGCAGTCAGGGCTTACTAACCCTAAGGGTTGCTATGATGATGATTATAATTTTAGGCTCAGCTAGTGGTGGATTTGTTTTTCATGCTTCTACCTTACCAGTCTGTGCAAGACGGCATGATGTGTTACATGTGTACTTTAAATTTGGAACGTCACCGATAGACGGGGTGGTGTAGACTCTGGTGATCAGTAATGGCTCCTAGTTGTTTGCAGCACTGGAAACTCCACTTGGGGCTGACAGTCAAACTTGTTAACATGTAGTAACTCCCCAGCTCATCTATTTTGAATACAAACCACCATTAAGAGTAATATTCTATGCTCACCTTGCTAAGCAGGTTGCAAAAGCAGACTCTGGTACACGGGGCCCCCACACTGGCAGAAGACCATTGCACTTGGTGTTGGCATTTTGTAGAGCTGCACTCTCCCATTCTTCCCGGCCACGAGCCAGTCTGTATTGACAAAGAGGTTATGCACAGAGGGGTTACAATTATTTAAGCTTTTGTCTGATACCACCAGCACCCCACTCTCCTGGATCTTATACAGTGCTCTTCATCCATAGAGCTCAAAATGCCTTACAAAGGAGGTCAGTATCATTCTCCCCATTTTACAGACAGGGAAACTGAGGCACAAAAAGGGAACATGAATCACCCAAGATCACCCAGCAGGCCAATGGCGAAGATGGGACTAGAACCCAGACCTCAGAGTTCTAATCCAGCACTGGCCACGCTGCCTCCCATTACTCTAAGCATCAGGGGGTATCTGTTAGTCTTTACGGTGCCAGTGGACTCCTTGTTATTACTCTAAGCAGTAAAAGAATAGGGTGGCACTTTGTAGTTGCTTAGTTCCATTAACATGCTTTATAAACAGTGCTTTCCAACTTCACAGAACCATGCACTGATTTTAGTTAATGTTTGAAATTACCGTACTAAGGAGGCCATAATAAAGTTTGGAGGACAGCAGCTGTTGGATGGATGATGGAACAATGATCTCTGGATAAGCATGTTCGTGCTGAGTTGCATTTTGTATTGTGTTGGATGCTTAAGGGACATTAAATGCATATACAAAGCACCACGATAGGTAAGTTCAAGCACAGTGACCCAAGAGACTGATCAGACCTTACCTCACAGCTGCAAGATGACAGTCATAATGGACAATGTTGAAATGAGAGACTGTGCTGTATCCCTGCTGCTTTCGGGGCTTGTTCTCAAATTCTTCAAGTGCAACCCGCTTGGTGAAAGTGTAAATACCCAGAACCTTTGTAGGCTGTAACAAACCAAAGCTTTATTAGAGATGAATAAGGTCCTACTGGAATTGTCAAAAAATTGCAGATGAGTTGCGGGCAAGCCATGGAAAATTGCGGAAGAGTAATAATGGACCTTATTATTTGTGGTAATAAAGTCCATTATTGCTTTTCTGCTATTTTCTGCTGTCGGCTGTCCGGGACAGAGTGGGGCAGGGCCCCCCACTGTCAACTGCCCAGGGCTGACAGCAGAGGCTCCTGCTCTTAGCCCCAGGATTCCTACTGTCAGCCCCCCATGGTGGGGCTCCTGCTTTCAAAATTGTGGTTGGAAGCTTAATATTGCAGAATCTGCCATTTTTGCAATATTGCAAGTTACGTAGGCCCTTAGAGATGAAATATTTGCACCTGCAAGCATTGAGTGGTTTGCCACTCATTCAAGAGTTAACTGGCCCATATCTATAGGAAGGTATTAGGGTCAAACAAGCTTTTCCCAAGCATCCACTCCCCAATTCACGTTTCCCACCTGGGAAGGGGAATCATGGAGACAATTAAGAAGTTAGGACTACATTATAAATTGGAGACAGAAGCCTCTTGGCAAACCATGCTCCTAGCAGAAGAGATGGGTGCAGATTACGTTCTGCTGAGCTTACATCTCTCCAGCTAAGAGCAGAGACTTCTAACCTGCACTTTATACTGAAAGTAGAAGCAAACCACAGAAGATATGTAACATTAAAATCCATTATTAAGACTTGCAAGAAGGTAAGTGAATGACCTAGGTGGGTCCCTTCACTAGGGGTTAGCTATGGTTTCAAAGAGTTTTTTGTATTTGCATTTTTGTACTATTGCCCTCCACGGCACCTGTGCAGGAGGGATTGTTACTAAAGCTGGGCCCTACACGAGATCTTCAGGAGCCTAACTCCTTCCTGGAAATAAACATCTCATCCCCCTTTTCTTTCAGAATTAGACACACAGGAGCTAAGCTGTACAGGGACAACCAGCTCAGTTTCATGCAGATGGTGAGGGGAAGCCAGAGAAGAGATTTAACGAGTACCAGCCTCATTTCCAAAGTTCAGCAGAGAACTACTGACCCCAGGAACAAAACCTGAGATCACCTGGCCCTACAGTGTCACTGCATCAAGTCTCTGTCAGGCACAAGGGCGAACACTGGTCATTTTCCTCATGTCAAATTAGGGCTTTCCTGCTGCTGTTCTGCTGTACCTGGAACTTATATCCTTCCCTGCAGATACAGCAGGTCAGTCCTGGTTCTTCTATCAGCTCTTCCATCTGTTTGAGGAGTGCAGTCTTTGTCACCACCTGGCCCTTTTCATTCGTCTGAAAGAGAGAACAAGTCAAACATACTAGGAGAATAAAACCAGTGAGGAATTTATATTTGCTAAATATCAGAGCATCTTAGTTACCGGAAGCAGAGAACACTGCAGCACAGAATGCTGCTCAAGCTGTACAGCTATCACAGACGTCTGAGCAGAATTGGGAAGCTCCCACAATCTTGCTCCTGAGCGTTACCAATCAAGATTAAGTCAGATTTATAATATTTTTGGACCTCAGAGATTTCTGCAGTTCTATATTACAAAAGGCAGCCACCAGCGCATGGAAAGCTGTTACATACTGAACACTAGGTGACAAGATTATGGTCAGTGGACTCTTGCAGGCATAACACTGCTATAGTTGGAGCTCCCAAACTTCAGAGAGCTAAAGGATTTCCCACCCTGAGACAGGTAAATGACCTTCACTCTTCCAAAAGTCATGCAAAGACCATGTGGCTGGAGCTCTGGTCACTCAATATTTGTCTTGCACTAAAAAAAAAATTCTTCTAGCATTTTTAGCAAGACAGGAATACGACATCCACCATAGACCATTGGAATCCATTACTGTGGATAGGCATTACCGTCATTCCCAGAGTGCCTAAGGCTTTTTGCCTCATTGCCATGGCCATACGCTTCTTCTCCGCACGTGTCTCCTTTCGGGCTGCATCTATCTTCTTGTTCACCTCTGGATGTTCCCTTAGTGCCTCCAGCAGGTTCTCAGCTAACGTCCCAATACCTTCGTCACTGGACACTTGCTCCAATTTGTGCAGGTTTGTAATAGAGTCTGTGCCTATTAGTACCTGTTAGAGATTAAAATACAGCAGCTTCTTCAGGAAAAGTGTGAGCAAGACCCGAACTATTTCATCTAACCCAGCCTGCAGCAATCACTGATTGACTAGTTAGAGCTTTAGGCCACTACAAGCGTTTTAAGGGGAGTAATTCACTGCAATGCTACAGGCGCCCAAGACTGGTGTCTCAGTCTTCCACAATGCACCTGTATCATGCCCTAAAACTGCATACCAAGGCTACATATACTGAGTAACCAAGAGCTAAAAGGAGTTTGTCATATAAGCTACTGAAGTGAAGCCCATAAAACACCTAGACCATGGGAAACCCACCACAGCCATAGTCTATACTTCTACCTTGCACTTCAAAGGAACTGGAAAATTTAACAGTAAAGAACGATCTTGAGCTTACGAGAACCAGACAGTACTTAGTCAGACTCTCTCTACTTCAATGGGCATAGTTAATCCAATAGTTCTTTCTAAACTAATGGATCAACTGGGTATGAGAACAACATTGCTCTCTAAACTCAACCACAGTACTACTATGAAAAGATTGATCTAGCTACAGACACCATATAAGCTCTCAGATACAAGCCAGCCACCTGCTTCCTGATCCGTTTCCAAGACTATCTCCTTACCTGTGTGGCAGGGTGTTGTGTGGCGAGCCCTCGAAGGAGCCTCAGGATGAAAGGAAGTGCTGGACGAGATAAAAACTTCTTCCATATGTCTGCATCCAAACTACAGAGAGAAGGCAAAAACATACAGCCGCTGAAAGATAATCGGCAGCACCAAAAGGTATCTAGCTTCCAGCCAACAGCCAGCTTACACTATACAGGCTTCTAAGAAAGATGGCCACCCTTCCCTCATCCCCTCCACACAAACAGATCACAAACTTACAACCAGAAGGGCTACTTTGTTCCCTCTTGTCTGAGCTCAAATACTTAGTTTAACTTTTTGATGTTTATTTATAAAACCTTAATATGGTAACTGAAATGACATTCACACTCCCTCCTCCACACTGCACACACTATCAGCCAGCTCCTCATTCAGTTGTTAGCTTCAGGTTTTGTTTTAGGCCTATGAGATAACCCTCAATGTGAGCGCTCTGTTTCAGGGTGGTGGATAAGATTCAGCCAGGAAATGAGGCCAACTGGTGCATCTGAGTAACCATGCTTAGAGCTGATAGAGACTTTAGGTCATTTAATCCACACATGCCACCACTGTAGTTCTGTCCCCTCAAGAGTTCATTCACCAGGGATTCAGAGTCTAAATCTTTCCAGGGATGGAAGTCCTGACCCTCTCCTTGGAAGACCATTCCATTTGGTGATGATGAAATAAGGATTACCACACAACACACCACAAAGTTGCCCTTACTTCTTTGCACTGGGGATATGCTTTTTCATGTAGTCGAGTGCATTCTGTGTAATCCCTTTCTGGAGGATGAGATCTTTCAGCTGATGCCCGTTGCTGTTATTCTTTATGCCAGCTGCTATTTTACAGAAACAGTCCAGGAAAACTTTATCATCTCCACTGTGTTCCTCATCATACCTGAGCGGGGAGAGGAAACAGCAGTGAATTTAGGGCTCTCCCCTAAGAACCCAGCAGATATAATGGTTCACTCTGCAGAGTAACAAAAACACATCAGCCCAGATAAGCTCTTCAGAACTCCCACCCGCCAACCAGACTCCTCTTCTCCTGCAAATATCCATTAGACTAACGGGAGCATCAAGGATGCTGATTTATTAAGAATTTTTATTTAATTGGTGCTCTTTGCTGACATGACAAAACGTACTTGTCAAAGTTACAGTAGGGCTTGAATCGATCAACCAGGATCTGCATTTTCTCCATTTCCCCAAAGGACAGATAAGGGATGATGCGTAACAGGCCTTGCAAAACACTGGGATTGGAGCGGACAAAAGTGCTGTTAATCTGATCCAGCAGCATTACCAGCTGATCCTTGTCACCGGTAAGGAGGAGGTTACCCTGCAAAAAGGAGAACGATTTATGCTCAGGATTAATCGATAGGCTTCAGGAAAATCCTCCTATTCCAGTGGTTTACTGACTGTTCCCTATCCGGAGGAAATCAGAGCTTCTGGATCTCAGTAAGACAGCGTGATAAAGAACAAAGACAGCAAAAGTAGAAGTCTCGTGGTCACGGAGAAACTGCATTTTTAGCACATTTCCAGGTGTCTAATGGAACAGCTGTATCAACCCATCTAATCAATACCTGGCTTTCTGCAACTGCTGTTAAAATGTTCTCATGTCGAAACAATTTAACCCTAGCCCAAAGGAGGTCTGACTCACGCAATAGTAGTTCAACCAGATCCACTGGGCTAATGGTACCCTCAGGGGAGGGAGAGAAGCCCCATTTCTCAGTGTTTCTGGTGTAACCACATAGTTCACATTGCCAGTTATTCAGAAAACTGAGTGTGGTTTCAGAGTTCATAAAAAGGCACTCTAAAGGACAAGGCAGATTCACCTCTTTCCATGTCAGCTGATCCAGCCACTCTGACCCAAAGCAAAAGAGTTTGGTAGGAATCTTACAACACTTTTGGTTCAATGTTGCACTTCCTTCTTCTGTCCCCAACACAATCTTTACCAACACTGAATCTGCCAAGTATTATCGTGTTTGATGGCACAGCTTAGACTCCTTTACAGCCCGCGGAAGGTCTGAACCACTGAACAAGACATTTAAAAGCCTTGGATTCCAGTCAGTATTTCCCTCTCCATGGCACCCAGAATAAACACTCACCTTGTCCTCACTCAGTGGTTCTGCATTAGACTCATCCAATATGATCTCCATGATACTAAGCACCTGCTCTGCCACAGCTGCTCCGCCACTGTCCTTGCTCTCCTGCTCAGCTACCAGCGCCTGCACAGAAGATGACATTAGTCACTACAGCACCAACTGCTATCACTAATAGATGACAGAGGGAAAATAGGGTTGATAGTCCTTAGCTTAGACTAGCACTGAGAGGATATTTAAGCTCTCTTTTGGTTGCTATGAGGCACGTATGACTGAAATTTTGGGTATCTTAAATACAACTGAGCAGATGAAAAATTTTCAGAAGTCCTGGTAAATTTGTGCAAGAGGATCCTGTTCATTACTGAGGAAGGACACGAATGTGATCTCAGCTAAGGTGTGGATAAAAAGTTGTGTTACCTGGAATGCTACTCTCCAGATAATGCAGCTAATCACCCAAAGGTACGGTCTCTGTACTAACTCCGAATTTGTGTTCTTGATGCCACCATCAAACTACACTGTTGGCTTTGGGTATGATTTACCATCCAGCAAAAGGTGAGCCAAGGGTACCAAAATCCACTGTAGGCCAGAATTCCTCCTTACCAGATTCAGAGTTCCCAGCATGACATTCAAAGTGTTCATCTCAGGTTTGACCAGCTGCTGACGGTTCACTTTCACTTTCACACAGTAGCTGAACAGTTTTAGCAGCACCTTCAAAGAAACAGAGACTGTAACCTACAAGATATCCACGAAAGGGCTGGCAGGATGTAAGCGAACTTAAAAGCTCCGAACATTCTAGTTAACTTTCCAAAACCCCTTGGAAAGCACAAGATGGGACCTCTCCAAAAACATTAACCCCAAGAAGATTTTCCAGTAAGATTCTCTAAAACATAAAACAGTCATGCTAACAACCTGGGGCCTGATCCCGCAAACTGCTCAGTGCCCTCAACTCCCACAGACTTCAAAGGCTTAGTCCGAAGAAGTGTTAACAGAGGGGATTAAAAGGGGACAAGGAGAAAGGAGGAAACTGCTATAATTTTACTAGACATGGATTAGTAAATTTAAACTCTGCTGCAATATGTGAGCTGCTGTACAGGACTGCAGTTGGTAGGCAGCTATTCTAAAAGGAGGAGCATTCCTGACTGCTTATGGCTTTACTCTACCGCACACAGTCTCTTTGCCATGAGTTGCTCAGACTCACTGTCAAGAGATGTCGGCCTTGTTTGAAATCCTTGATTCCAGTCAGTCGGTTCAGCATGCACTCCAGGCCTCCACACTGCGCCATCACACCGGCCATTTTATAAACCTCTTCCTCATCCTCCTCTTCATCTACAGGAAAGAAAGACTATGACAGAAGGGAGGCAGCGACAGCACCAGGACTATACAGCTACCCATAAGGAGAGAGGCATTGAAGTAAAAATGGAGATTAAGCTACAATTGCCAATGCCAGCTACGGTCAAAGTTAAGCAGCTGGGCCAAATCGGAGAAAAATTACCATGAGCAAGAATATTAAAGAAGGATTTTGACACACAAGTTCCTTCCACATCTAAGATGAAGTCTAAAACTCCAAAGTGCTGCTGGCCGCAAGCTCTGGTGTACCAACTAACTTCAGAACTGAAGGTCAATATAAACAGTTGCTCTAATATCAGGCACGTCTGAATCAGAGAAAAGATGGTCTTGTCATTAAAGCACTGGACTGAGTTTGATTCCAAACAGTGCCACAAATTTCCTGTGAGATATTGGGCAAATTGCTTAATCTCTCTGCATCTCTATCAAATGGAAATGATACTTTCTGAACTCAGAGGGGGATTGTAAGGATAAATTCATTCATGTTTATGACGTGCTCAGATACTACAATGAGGGGGGCTATATAAGTACCCACACTGATATTATAAGACAGTGTTGGTTATTTAATCTATTCCTGGCACAGGAGGTAAATATAGCAAAAGAAATGTTTGTCAGTCAAATAAGCTCAATGCTGTAAGGTTAATGGTACCATACTTCTGTAGTGAGCCCCTCCCTCCAAATCTAATTCCAGTTTCTAAGGAACAAATGCCTTACCTGTAGTGGAGTCCAGCGACTCAATGAATTCTTCAGTCGCATCTCCTAGCAACCCTCGCATGCGGTAAATGATCCTCATTGGCTCCCCCTGGGGAGAAGAATTAGACAAGTGTCATGTTTGCTATGCTGGTGTCTCTGAAAATGTCCAATTGTCCAATGATGTTTCCTTTAGAGGGGACGACAGAAATTTAAGCCTCAGTTTCCTTTCACCCCAAAACAGAAGATAATGTAGGGAAATTCTTCAAATGGCTCATTTCTCCACTTTTTATCTTTTCTAGAGTCTCTCCAAAACTCTATCCTCATAAAACCCCACTAAACCATCATTTAGTCTATTCTGTTTCCTAACAAGGCCCATTACCAAGTTGTATGTCTAATTAACAGTTCTCCCTCTTACATCACCTGCCTTCATGAAAGATTCCTTTAGTAACAGGCTGCACGTTGGTATCACATCAGTGAAAGACACAGCCAAGAAGAAGGGGGGTGATGAGACATGTATGTCCTCAGAGAGGGTACCTGCTCTATAATCAACCTTCTCGGCTGATTCCGTGGCACAACCCTAGAAAAGACTGGTAAATAAATTGGATGGGGTGTTGCCCAATAAATCAGGGAGAAAGAGAGACTAATTAGACTGGTGTTTTTAAACAAACAAGTCTCCGAGCAATGGGAAATGAAGAAGAAAAGAGTAAATGGCATTTTGATGAGCTTTAAGTAAAAAAGGGTACTGGGAAGTGTGCAAACACCGTAAAGGACTAGCTGCCCCCTTCCTGCGGGAAGGGAGTCAGGTAGCAGGATGCATTTCCAGCCAGAAACACTGGCTGAGTGTGTATCACCGAACTTATCATTTTAACACTATAGGTATGAATACAAAGAAGGAAAAAACCCGTAGCTTTGGGAACAGGAGACCTGGAGAAAAAAAACCTGTCAGAGAGCGCACTAAGCCTCATGTGGAATAAGCAGTGCTTAATGTCATAGCAAATACATAAGCAGAGGGAAAACCCTGGGGGAAGATCTGCTCAAAGGCCATGCTAGAGACCAGCAATTAACACCACAGGGGCCCTGGTAAAATGGCAGATGAACAAAAAAAAGCTAGTGAGAGAGACAAGGGAAACAAAACAGGCCTGAGGTTAGCTTCTTGTGAGCCTGTCTATTTCCTAGGGAACGCAAGATGGAGCTCCAGAAGTGCTTTGGAGCGATGCACACAAAGGAAGACAGATGAAAGCTGTTAGTGACAGTAATGCTGAACAAACTCAGCCTTTCCCATCCAGCAGTGCATCCTGGGAAAGCAATACTCTGGCTACAGAAGAACATCGCACACAAACAGCACTTCCAAATGCTGAATACATAAAAGGGGTCTGAGGGGAGCACATGGAATATTCAGCCTTGCTTTTTTGGCAGCTCACATGCACCATGAAGACCAGAACTCATTTCCCCAACCAGTGCTGCTTCTTAATGGAAAAAGGTGACCATCAACTAGCTTCAGGCTTGATTTTGCACCACAAAGGTTTTTACTCACAAGCCTGATCAGAGGTACTGCCCCAAATGAACAGCACTATACTGCATACGAGCTAGGCACTGGGATTATTTCAAAGAAAACAGGATTTATTTGAATCTGCCACAGCAGTATTGTGAAATAAAACACTGAGATCAGAAAGTGAAAATGACCAGTCAAGTTTTCTTGTCCAAGGTGAGCAAAATGCAAAGAATAAACTGTACATAAACAAGAAATATAAAATAAGATTTTAAAAACTCAGTCAGCCTTAATAATCTCCAGTGCTATTAGCATGAGCAGTAAGGCACACATTTTCCGCATGCAAGATGTACACTGACAGCTTCCTTTTTAGTGCTATCCACTAAACTAAACCCTCACAAACAAGGCAGACACCTCTCGACAGGTGCCCACGGTGTCACAGTTGGCTGACTGCAGAGTGGAAATAAAACAGAGAACAAACTCCTTCCTGCTGTGACAGCTTGGGCAAGTCCCTTAAACTCATTGTCTTTTTTCTGCAGAACTACAATGGGGCAATACCTGCCATCACCTCAAAGACACATTGTGAGGATCAATGTCTTAAGCTCTTGGAGATCCTTAAATGAAAGGCACTACAGCAGTATAAAAATACTATTGATATCAGATACTCTTTCTGCACAGACATTGAAATGCAGAATAATAGAGCAATCTGGTGTCCCAGGCGATACATATATCAAGCTGCCATGTGCAGATGGAGTGTGAAGTGAACCTTGAAAGGCAGTCACATAAAATGCAGCTGTTTTTTAAAGGAAGGGTCAGAAGAGTCCTTGTCTGAGAAGCCAGCTCAGATTTCTGCAAATGAATAAGCACAACATAGTCACTATTCTTAGCTAAGTCAGTGTTATGTGCTTCTAAGCCACCAGGATTGCAGGGATGAGTAACAGAGCTGCTTTCCAGTTCCCAAATGAGTGCCTGGAGAGATCCTGAGCAACTAGGCACCAGAGGGAAAAGCTGATCCCATCTGGTATTGTTTTAAAAAACAGAGCAGGGGGCCACAAGCACATACCTCATTGGTGGGACACCAGACCTTCTTGTAGACCTCAGCCACAGGCAGATCCAAGCTGATGATCTTATTGTTCACCAGAAGCTGAAAGGGGGGAAATAAAAAGTCTGAGCACAAGCTCACACCACATCACTGATGCAGATCACCAGCCCTGACCAGAAACCTGCCCCCATGTTTCTCAGCATGCGGTCAGCAGTTGTGCATTCTCACCTCCATTCCACTGTCATCCTCCAATAGAGCCACGAGGTCGCAGTCCTGACAGATTTTGTTCTTGATGTCCCTCATGAGCGGCCCAATGCCCGGCTCATTACTGCTGTAGGGGTTCCCTGGCATCCTTCCCTGCAAGAAATCTTCCTGCTGGGGATCTTTCTCCAGTGTTACAAAGAACTCAGTCACTTCATTTTCTTCCTTAAGAGCAAAAGCAAAGGGAGAGTGGGTGAAGATTTCCCTAAACACGTCTCTCTCATCCCCATAGCCATTACCAGGATTTTCTCTAAGACGGTAGAATCACTAGCTCCCCCTGCTGTGCCTACAGACTTTGGAGGAGACCTGATAATACCAGATCATCTTCTGTAAGCAAATTCCCCACTGCACACTAAGGCCAAGCCTCAGGCTTCTCACCTGTTCAGCAATGGCACAGGAACCCAGCACTGGTATCGGGTCCCAGAATGGGGACAGCACACTAGTACAATTCTACACTGGTTAACGTCAAACCAAAAATCAGTGGAGTCAGCACAGCTTTGGGATCGGTTCTGCTGAAGTGTAAACAACTACTTGGACTATTTTGACAAGCTTGTTTCATTCTGAGGACGTATACAAGACCTGCAAATGACTGCAGGTATCTGCTCACTTACAGGATAGATAATACTGCAAAGTCTTTCAAAGATGAAGACAGGAGTCCGGTAGTCATCAAGGCTGTAGCGTTTAGCCGTTTCAATACACACTGCCATAAACGCCTTTGTTTCAGATTCTGTGCCTGCAAAGAGAAGGGAGCGTTTCTCATTAATCTAACTTTTCAGTGGGCTCCTTTTAGCCCAACATATACACCACCTCCTCTCGCAGTAAGTAGCACACTTCAAGGCTACCTCTCTTCTGAAAAGTATCTGTTTAACATAGCTGGGGAAATCGCTATGGGTTCATGGTAACCAGGAAACCTCTTTGCATGCTAGTGCCACAGGAAAATCATCCTTTCATAACAAAGCACGAAATTCCTGGGAATTAATAAAGGTCTCTTACAGGCATTTTCTTTAAAATTTCCGTGTGGCCAGGAATGGCAAGGGGCTCTGCTTGCTAAGTTTATTACATGATGAAGGGAGGGAGGTGAGGGAACCATTGATCTACATAAGTGTTTGTAACCCCATGGCTAGTATATATCATGCCATAGTTTTGAAATGTTGTAGGATGTGCTTTAAAACCAACATGATGTGGTGGTCAAAGTCATGAAAATCCCTGTTGTGGGGTCCTTGAAGTTGTTCCTTTGTGGGGCTGCATGACAGGTCTTGTCTTCTCAGGTGACCTATAGTCAGGATCCCTGGAACCCAGTTGTCTCTACCTGTTGTCATATCCTCCAGCATCTCCAGCAGCATGTCCTGGGTCTCGTCAATCAGCTTTGTTCTCTGCACTACCAGCTTCCTCAGGCAGAGATAGCCATTCAGGACTGTGCCCACCAGACGGCTCTTGAAATGTCGTTTGATGGACTCCACTTCCACAAAGGAAGAGAGAAGACCTACAAAAACAGGAGAGATTCAGGAACCAGGGGACTCTATTTGCTTTGTTAGCTATGAATTACACATGGCCAGCAAATCTAGAACTATCCTGCGAAGGGAACAAGAAAACAAAATGGCCTGCAGTGACTCCTGGTGTCCACTCTGTTACTTACCCAGCCTACTCCTATATAAGCCAAAAGATTTAGGGTGAAAAGACGGGCCCATTTTTGGGATGGGGATGGCTCGTATGCAAGACCAAATGTGATCAGAGAAGAGGGGAGGGATGGGAGCAAACAATCTCCCAAGTGTGGGGCTTATAACTTCTTCACCGAACTCCACTTGTGTGTGGGTTTGGGGGCTCTTTTCTCCAGCCTAGAGAGTGAGGAGGGACTGGCAGTTCCACAGTGGCTCTTTTCTCTTGGCTACTCCCCTGGCCTCCTATGTTTAAGCCAGCTCTGATGATATGCAGGTGAATGACTGTACTAACACTTACACCTGCACTGGGGGACAGTTTGAAACACCACTACATGCTTTTGAAATACAGTGAACCATGCTGCAGCTCTTAATATGTGACCATTATATGGGGGTGCAACTAGGTACCTGTGAGGCTCTTCAAGGCATATCCCTGCTGCAGGTCAGTGCTGAGTGTGGCTTCCTCCAGGGCGAGTAAACGAGCTATTTCCTAAAAAGAACAAACACCATCTACATGACAAAGCAGCAAAGCAAACTACAGGTGCCAGGAATGACCGGCTGATCTGTGCTCAGCAGACTCAAAGCAAAAACACCATGTTTTTAACAGACACAGTAGAGGACTGGGGCTGGCTATGTAAAAGCCAGAACTGCAGAACAAAGAAAGAAGACAATCTGTCCACTGGTGCCCAAGCTGTATTTCTATTCTCTTCCACTTACTCTTCTCATTCTATTACCCATCTCTCTGTTGGTCAACCACCGCACACGCTGTGCTGGCATTGTTCATTACGAATGATGTGATGTCAGGATGCACCTGGTATGTTCCATTGCACAGCTGGGGTATTGTACATAACTGTGCCTGTAACATTTTATTCAGCCTCTTCAAGTTCCAGTAGTGTTTGCTATGGTCTAGGATTGGATTTCACTGCAATAAACTTGAGTATCAAGGGCTGCTGAAACCCAACGACTTGAAAACTGTAACGTAAAAACATTCCCTCCAAACAGCCCATAGTTCATGCTGGAGGAACTGGAGCAGACCTAAACCTTCTGCTCTGCGGTCACTAGTTGCTCTCTGAGCCTCTCAGTCCGTCAGCCAGGACATGGTATTTTGGCACAGAGCTGCTGCCAAGTCAATGTACCAGACATTTTTGCTCCTCGGCATAGTTGCCTGTGGAATATTTAAATAAAGGGACGTGGCCAGCTCACATCGAGGCATGGAGCAGCTGGAGTTAAGAATTACTATAAGCCATTTCTGCCCATAGTGATAGGCATCAGCTCAGAAATACCAACCTTATACAACTGATACCATGGGGAGGAAAGAGAAACTCGGAATCATGCACAAAAGCAAATGGGCGCAGCTCTTAGAGCGCAGAAACCAGGTGAGGAGACTGACATTGTGGGGCTTGAGGGGAGCTGCAAGGTTCACAGGTGCTGACTTCCCTGCTTTCTCCTGGGTGCTCGACCCCCCCTCTGCCCCTGCCCCCACTCCACCCCTTCCATGCAGCCCCGCCCCTTCTCACCCCTATCCTGCCTCCATTCCAACCCCTTCCCCAAAGTCCCCACCCCAACTCCACCCCTCCCTGCCCCTATTCCAACTCCTTCCCCAAATCGCCACCCCAGCCCTGCCTCCTCCCCTGAGCATGACACTTTCCCCGTTCCTCCCCTTCCCTCACAGACCACCCCCAAACAGCTGTTTGGTGGCGGCTGGGGGGGAAGCGCTGGGAGGTAGCCGTGCGCTTGGGGGGATGAGGGGAGTTTGGCTGCCAGTGGGTGCAGAGTGAGCACCCACAGAGTCAGCACCTATGGCAAGGCTGGCACCAGCTTCCTCGTACTATTTACTTTGCTTCCTTCTTACAGATCCGTACCTTAGTGATGAGGTTGCCAACGTAGGGCAGAACGCCTCTTGCTGCCAGGTAGACCTTCCAGTGGGCGGGCTTGATGAGTTTCTGATACAAAGCCAGGTACTCGGCAGCACACTCTCCAGCAATGCTCAGCTCATCCAAGTAGCTAACACAGGGAAACAGAAGTTAACTGCTTCCTAGTGACAAGAAGCACTCAGAACTTAAGGATGGGGCGGCACCCTGGGAAATAGCTATAATTTTTTTTTTTTTATAAATATGGTGCATGCCTGTGTGTGTTTATGATGGGTTACTTGTCAGGGACTTAGCTCAAAAGGGGTTGTTAAAGGAACCAAATAAGAATGGTAAAATGGCCTAGATAAGGAGCATCCCAATAAATACTCCAAACAATAGCCAGGTTTATAGCTGTGAAGAAGCAACTCCTCAACTCCAACCCTGGTGACAGAGCTGTTTTGCCAAGGCTGGGAAGAGAGAGCTCAAAGGGAACACACCAAACCATTAGAGGATCAGAAAAGGTTGGTGCTTGAGTGGACAGAGAGGCTGGCCAGAGAGTGTCAGTGGAAGCTGACAGGCTGACAAAGGAACACAAAGAGAGAGCATGCTGTGAGCAGGATGGTCTGTTTCTCCCAGAGATGGGGATTAGCTGAGGGGAACGTATAAAACCTGGCAAGGATCGATTACGGCATAAGACTCTTATTGATTTTACCCATTGCCCTGTGCACATTGTACCTCTGGGGGAAAGAACAAATAATGCTTTGTTTTGAAGACTGTTTAAGTCATTTTTATCAATGTGCCAGTCACAGACCCTAGGAATGAAAGGGCTTACAGGTGTCCAATGTAGCTGAGCTAGTCACATTAACATGGATGGGGAATGGCCCAGAGGATCCAGACCGAGAGTGGCTGGACTACGTGGTTCCACCCACAGCGAGGATCAGGGGTGCAGCACTTGAGAGGAACTGAAAGGGATCTCAGGCATGGTTCACCTTGTAACTGTGATAGATGGTAGGGAAACAAGGTAGGAGAAGAGCTGTAAGGAGCCTGCCTTTCCCCATTTGTGCTTTTTCTCCCCAATACCAGTTCTACCAGGGTTAAGTGCTGCTCCTGTAAAGCAGTAAATGCCCAGGGGAGACGTACTCTAGGGATTGTGGTGAGAATTCTTAAAGGAGTGATGTGCAAGTTCTAGTGGGGAATCAGAGAAATCAAATTATGTGATTCACTCTGATGCTACAAAGCTAAGCACCTTGTGAGATACCTGGTAAGGAGATCGAGGACCTGCTGCTTCCGGCTGGGGATGGTAGCCAGAGCTTCCACAATAGTGCATGCAGCCTGCCTGGCAGCTTGGGTTGCAGGAGTAAACAGTACCTAAGGTGGGGAAATTAA
This sequence comes from Mauremys reevesii, assembly GCF_016161935.1. Classification (NCBI taxonomy): domain Eukaryota; kingdom Metazoa; phylum Chordata; order Testudines; family Geoemydidae; genus Mauremys; species Mauremys reevesii. The sequence continues at coordinate 5,646,284 of NC_052643.1, forward strand.
AACATGATGTCATTGGCAGTGGATAGGTAAACCAGTGACAGTCACTAAAATGAGACCAACATGGTGGCCTAGCAGTAGTGCTCTGTATTGCCATGCCAGAGACCTAGGGATTGTCGACATGAACACTTACTTTGCAGCAAGCTACGGTGTAAAAATCTACACTGTTTCAAAGCAGTGTAAATCAAAGAGCACAAGAGAACTTTTGGTGCGTGGCAGCAGCATCCACATGGACACTTAGTGTGTAGCAAGCTAGTACAGAGTAGACTGACACCCAAGCTTGCTGGGAACAAAGCTTTTTTGCAGACAAGCCTTTAGATTTGATTTGAATCTTTCTTGCTCCAAAATGTGGTGAGGTGTGAGATCACTGTAGGCAGAATGCTAAGCCACACAGAACTAACACAGAAAACAAGCTACCTCACACTGTTCAATGCCAGCTGATGGGTTCTGTTCAGGACTCTTGAAACAAATGGTAACCAAAATGTAGTGATTGGACAGGAAAAAGTCAGTGGTGATCACAAGGTCACTCAAAGGTCCAGAGAGTTTTAAAAGAAGGCAGAAAGCTGGGAGTTATGTTTTTAAATGGCACTTTCATAGACCCAGCCCTAGGGGAGGTTTTGTGTGCCAGTCAGTCAGCAGGGCCTCTACAGGTCTGCCGGGGTATAAATACCATCCCACTCTTTCAGTCAGCAGGAAGGGCAATGCAGAGACCTTGTCCTGTCCCAGCTCCAGCTGCTTCCTGCCCTTCCTGTTCATTCTTGAAAGCTTTCCCCCTAACCCCAACCTGCTATAAAGGATTCCTTAAAAGGGCAACACCCCTTTTCTTTCAGCTATCCAACAATGACCCCACTTGCATAAAGGTTGCGGTGGGCACAGTGTCTCCAAACCACAGCTCCTTTGACACCTCATGGCTTGCTTGAAGAGACACTACCAATAACCAGTTGTAGAGCTGTGAGATAAAAACCATCAATGATTAAGAATGCTACAATTCTTGGGTTGTGTACTGGATGCCTCCAGGATGTTTACCTGTCGTAACCAGTTATTATGTCCCAGTTTGAGATCCAGAGGGCAGGTTCTCTTCCCATGGCGGCTCATGAACTGTTTCCATTTCCAAACATACTTTTCTGACAAGTAGAGATGGCGGAGCTCAGTTCTGCCGGGAGCTTTCCCATTGGCTTCTGTACCTACAATATCAACACAGCTTAAGGGAACTGTCAGCTCCCACTCCCTATGAACACACCTTGTGCAGAGGAGCTCAAAGAGTTCCCTTTCCCTGTGAATACAACCCCCTGCTTTGAGGAAATAGAGGATTCCATGTAGTTCTGTTTCTTTTTCCTGCTGGAACCCTCCAAACCACTCTAGGAGCACCGGGAATCCTCCTGTGCTCCCTTCCACTGCCATTTTCAATCCTTCACTGGGCCAACCTTCCCTCTGGCCAAGAAATGCAACACATGACTTCCTTGGGAACTCATCAGTTCTGCTCTCGAGTTGGCTGTGAGGATTTCTGTAGTACTTCCCTCCTGATGTTCCCAGAGAGTGTGCCCACTGCCTCTGCAGCACTGCTGTGTCAGGTCTGAAGGAGTCCGGAACTCCAATTCCTCTCATGTTACTGCAATGTGCTGATACCAAGGCACAGAGCTGTCCCTTTAAGTACCCAAGTTGCATTAACGTATTACTTCTATAGTACATGGGTGTGCATAGCACTTTATACCCAAATCAACAAAGAGGCATGAATCCTCCAAGTGAGAGTAAAGAAGATCCATTCACTAGGTGAGTCCTGCATATTATCATCATATTGTACATTGATAATCACATTGGTAAACTGGGAACTGCTCAGCACATGAGCCTTGAGATTTTGTAATTTATATTACAAAGGGATGGAGTTTTCAGATGATGTACAGACAATTATTCATCACAACAGCCCTATAAGGGAGGTGGTATCAACCCATTCTATAGATGGCCTACTGAGGCAGAGAGAGATTAAGTGCCTTGCCGAAGGCCACAAAGTTAATCAGTGGCAGAGCCTGAAGTAGAACTCAGTCCCAGGGGCCCAACCTTGTATTCCCACCATTACACCATATTGCCTCCAATGTCTGATTTTATTCCAAGAACACTCTCAGCCACAGGGGTTGAGCTACAGGCCTAGCAGCTCCTCGGAGATGGCAGCGCTGAGTCTACCCATTCTGCAGCTGAAGTAGAAGAGCAGAGATTATATCAGCTGTGAACAAGAGGGAAGGAGACAGGCAGCAGTTTTAGGACCCGCTAACTAGGTCAGCACTCAAACCTGGCCACATACAAATGTTCTCTGCACAATTTCACTCCATTTAGAAAAGATAAGTAAAAGGACAGGACTCTACCTCTAGCAGGGAGGCACTTTTTCCAGGCCTCATATGATGCTTTGGGGTCCCTCTTGAGCCAGAGCTGAGCCTGAGCATGGATCTCATTGCTGTAAGGTTTAACAGTGGTGAGAGCATCGACAGGGATGTCCTAGGAAGCAAAGGGAAAGCCTCAAGTCTGTGACAGCCTCAAAAAGCAAATTTTGTTCCTGAGACGAACTATTCCTGTGGCAGAACAATCAGACATGCCTGCACAATGGACAGGTAAAACACAGCTCTCCACAGGAGGAGAGGCAACTATAGCAGCAAGGTTTGTGTTCGATGTAATCAGAACACTAGTTTCAATTATGTAAGTTTAGACCACTTTACTTCAGTGCAAATGATACTGAGCTGTGTACATCCCCTGCTTTCTGCCCATGACACTGATGGCCTATCATTTAAATGAAGGTGCTTTATTCTAATGTAAAAGGCTGATACTGCTATGGAGTTCGATATCCCACGTCTGACATCGGACAATCCAAGTAAGACACCAGGGTCGTGACACATGCTCCAGTTGTGAACGGGTCACACAGAGAAGTTGATCAATTTTTGGTCTAAACTTGTTACAGCTCTACATGTACAAACGTTCAGTTGAGATAAAAATCAATAGATGTACTTGCTTCAAAAAAGCTAGGTAAAGTGCTGTAAGAACCTGTATAAAGTGACAGTCATTGCCTTGAGGGCCCTCTTTCTATGCATCTTAAAGCTGTGCAGGAGAAAGTGGAGAGACCGTTAGATATATCCACCCCGTCACTGGATTCCAGTGCATGTGGTCTTGTGCTTCTAGAGCAGCAGTGACCAGGAACAGGAAACCCGTACATATGGTATTTTTTTTCTGACACACACTACTGTGTCTCAGATTTCAGTCAGCTAACTGTCTCTTTGCTCAGTCCGAAGCGTCAAGGGAGGTACCTTGTTTTTCTTGCTGGTTGGAGCAGGCGGTTTGATCAGTTTTTGTAGAATTCGCAGACACATTAGGGTGATGTTCTCAACAACTACGGGAGTTTTAATGTTCACTGCCATCAAGAAGAGGCTGAGAGCTGAAAGGAGGACACAGGGATTAATGCCATGAACGAGTATGCAGTAAGGCTAAGAAAATCCCTGGAAGAGGTACTACTGCCATAGACACAAATCAAGAGTCTTCAACAGACGGCAAGATCTCATACCCTTAGGTTGAGCCATCACATTCTCATGGAGAGAAACGTGCCCGTGATAGGAAAAAGATCCCACTTCCCTTCGCCTCTAGTTCTGCCCTCTCCATGCTCTCCTGTTGTATATACTGCCCCCATAAAGCCCACAGCTGACTCCCCCACTACTGACCCCAGTTACCAGCTCATCTGTGCTAGGATTAATACACTATATCAGGAATTTCCCATTTTCACAGTCACCTAACTCATGCTTTTTAAATTAAACTCCCTTATTAGCTGTTTGAACGTACCACAACGCAGTCGCAGCTCCCAGCAGCTATCCTCCTTAGAGATGGAATCTGTTAGCAGTAACATTTCATACTGGAGGCTGCTAGCCTGCAACAGAAAAATGTACAAAGTTTTACGAAGGCTCGGGGACAGAGTACAGTCCTTGGTGCTTCTTCAATATCTGGAGGCTGGGGTTCGGGGTACACTAATTTTGGCAATCTCAACTCAAAGCCTCTATCTAAGATGACTGGTAAACTGTTTGAGAGAGGCCCAGGATAGAGTGCTAAAAGTGAGGACTGAGATGTATTGGCAATGCTGAGCGGGGAAGCTAGCCCACCAACACGTCATGTTATGCTTGACTCCAGCCTGTGTCATAGCACCTACCAAGACAGAAATGCCCTCGACTATGGATTGATTGGGAACGCCACTTTACTGAAATCAATTATTAGAATCAAAAGGCCACTGGAGAGGGGTAGGGGAGAAATAGTAAAATGCTGGAGTTCCTCACCAGATCAGGGTTTGCCCAGTGTCCTTTCAGAGCTGCAGAAACCTTCCCGATTATTAGGTCATTCATTTGTTGTGTGGCCTCTGGATTGTCTCTGATTTCAGAAGCAAAGTAAATACTATTAAACGCTGCTTGCAGACATTTCTCAGATACACAAAGCGCCTCTCATTTCAGTGTGGTTCATCTAAAATTTATAGCAAGCCTGTCCAAATCAGCACTTTTCTGACATAAGACCACAACTTATAAATCAACTTCTACAGAGGAGGAAACTGAGGCAAAGACATACTAATGTCCAACTCTCAAAGTAATTTATTTAGGATGCCAAAACTTGGGAGACCCTGTTCCCGATTTTCTGAAGTGCTGAGCATCCAAAACTCCTGCTGAAATACTGAGTGCCTTCTAAAAAACACGCTTACGCCATCTCAAACTGAGGCACTCAAAAACTGTGCTTACTTTTGAAAATGTTGACCTACAGAAAGTCAGTGTAAATGGCAGAAATCGAGTTCAGGATGTCCACTAAAACCACTAGGAACAATCTTATTACAAGTAGGAGTATGTGTGAACTCATGCACCACCACAAGTATAGAGCTTCCCAGAGCTCAGCTGTTAAACACAGAAATGTTTGTTTGAAGTGGAGTGCTTACGGAAAAGCTGGATGGACAAGCTCTAAATCCTTTACAATGCCAATACGCGCTCAAAGTGATTGAGCCACAGTTAACATTGCAGTGGGAGAGCTCAATTGGTCTTTGGGTGAAACTGGGTTAACTAAAGCAGGTCTCAGTGTCATTAATTATATGGCTACTTCAAAAATGATTTTCCGTTAGTGCATCTACCACACTAAAACTGGAACCAACAGGTATGAAGCGCCCTAAGCAAATGCAGAGCTGAGTCTAACCTGGTCAGAAGGCACATGAGCTGACGGACCTCTTCCCGCATCGTGGCTGCGCCCCGGCGCAAGTTGTAATCAAACAGCTCTCGGATAAGGCCCTGGGACACAAGAATGTGCCTGATGGCAGAGTTGGTTGCCAGGGCCCGGAGCAGCGTTATGCAGTGCTCAGTGACGGCTGAAGCACAGCCATAGCATTTTGTTGAAGATGTGTGGCCACAGCCTAAGACAGACAAAGCACGATATTGGCTGGCAGTAAATGTAGGCTGGACAGTGGTTCGGGATGATTTGGTTGCTGCCTCTCTCTGCTGGAGATCATATTCCAGGAGCTCCTTTCTAGAAGCAAAAACCTTCTGTAAACATACAAAAGAGAAGGAGAAGAAATTAAAACTGCAGGATTTAACCCCTCCTAAACTAACTTTTAAATGTTGTATTTCAATGGAACTAAATGCAAAATGGTGAAGAAAAAGGAGAAGCTGCATATGATCATCATTTTTTAATTTATCCACGTCTCAGGTTATGGTCACTTAATATGTTTCATACAGAAACATTTTTATCCAAAGATCTCAACATACTTTAAAACGAGTAATTTATAAACCTCACACCGCACTTATGAGGTAGGTAATTTTTATCTCCATCTGACAGAAGGGGAAAGCAGAGAGGCAAGGTGACCTGGACAAAGTCACCACACATCAGTGGCAGAACTAGCAAGACAACGGGGGAATCCTGACTCCCAGGCACTTCCTCTAACCAGTAGACAACACTCTCCCCATTACATGCACTATGTTGCTTAAGGGTTTGGTCTGCAGTGCCTGAGAATTAACAGCTGTCTCAGCGTTTAGGAAAGGTAGCTCATGGGTTTACTGAAAATCTGCTACCTTTCTTCTGCAGAGCAGCCCTTATTGTTACTACCGGGGGTCAATTCAGAACAGCCACAGCTCGCTTTGCATTTTTTATATCAATTGTTTGAAGTAATTTAGGACACTGGGTTGCCCAGATTGACAACGAAGTGAATATTCATACCTGAATGATCTTGGAGAGTTCATCAAAAGAATTCTTGCAGTCACCACAGTACTCCTGCGCTAGCTGTAGTATGTACCTGTTCACACTAGCTGAGGAGGAGCTGATCCCACCACTGCTACCAGAGTCCTCCTGAAACACAGGAAGCAGGGAAAATAACCAGCAAGTTTACAGCAACAAGTAGTCGCACGAGAGGACTATACAAACAATAAGCTTTCTACTACAAAAACCTGCTGGAGAGGAGATGCCCCTTTGCCATTCTCTGCAGTAACTTTGTAATATCTAATCAGGCAAGAGGAAGATTTTTCAAAACAGGCAAGACTAAACACACGCACAATGACACTCTCCGGAAAATACCAGAGAGACTCATGTACCTGTAGACCACACACTACGGTACTGGCTAGTTTACCGACACGCAACTGGCTTGGCAAGCTACTCCATGTAAGCCTGGAGTGTGAAACCAGAACGACAGTTTCAGTTGTAGAAGAGGATGGGTTAGATAAAGGCAGCCTAAGAGCAAAGTCTATGGATCCACAGGACTCGATCTAGCCCTAGCAGAAACACATTCACTTCATTCCCTTCCATCACAATCCTGATTGAAATAATGCTGCTTTCTGGTACGCAGCATTAAGGCTAGTGTCTTATTAAGCCTAGTCTTGGCTAAGATCAGTTGCGCCTTATACTGGGATTTGTCTATCCCACATTACCTGTGGCTTTTCGGGAGCAGCCTCGTTTACTTTGCACAGCAGGTTTTCCAGCTGCGGTCGGTGTCCCATCAGCTGATGATACACTCTGTCAGCCTTATCCAGAAGAGTGTTGATATTTGTTACTGCCTTGGAAGAAAGAAAGTAAAAAAAAAAAATGGATGTCACATTCAGAGAAGATTTTTATTCCACCTTTAAATAGTGTTACACCCGCCAGCAGAAACAGTTGTTGATTCATCCATCAGTTCTGCCTCTCAGCGTCTCTGACTTAGAGGCAGTGCTACCTACAAGGCTTTGGGTATATGGGCTCCTGGAAGTCATCATGGCCACAAGTCAGAGCCTAAGCACACAACATCTAGTTAGACTAACTTAATCTGTGCATGGGGAAAACAGTATAGAACCAGGATTGTTTGTGCTTCCTCCCACGCTGCCTTGGGCAGTGGGGTGGGGGTAGGACTGTAGGGGCTCCCCATAAACATCTGTGAAGCTACCTCATTATCTTCCTTGAGAAATCTCCTTAAACTCTCCTTTGCCATGATGGCTACAAAAACCTTGACATTCGTTAGGATGCTGGTGTGCAGATACCACTGCCTCCCATGCTGACCAATACTGTCTCGTTGCTTCCTTGTACTCCCCCTCTGTTGTATCTTGTCTTATACTTAGATTGCAAGAGCTTTGGGGCAGAGACTGTTCTTTTGTTCTATGCTTGTACAGCACCTAGCACAACAGGGCCCTGGTCCATGACTGGGGCTCCTAGGCACTACCCTAATAGGAACAACAAATAATAATACTGTAATCAAACACCCCTCTCACCACAGAGCCCTACATACATGGAACCGATGGATGCTACATACACGGCACTGGATGGTGGCTTTGCCAAGCGAAGGAAAGCCATTTTACTACTTTTTTAAAGAGTTGCCTGCCTGATGCAGAAGACACCTCTAAGTGAGACACTGCGCTTTACATCCCCTGAAATACTTGAGGTGGGAAGGGGATCCTGTACAAGGCTCAGTGCCAAAGCAAACTTACCTCCATGATCAATGCCACGTCCTGCATTAGCCACTAAGGAGTGACATAAGGTACCCCCCCCGCCTACCTTCCAGGCACCAAGCACACTGCCTCCGTAATGCTCCCAGCTGAGATACCACCTCTGACATCACTAGATTGTTGGCACGTCTAAGGGATATTGTGTTTTGTTAGGAAACTACTTGTACTAGTCTCACCTTCTTCCGATCCTCTTCATTTTCTATTGGATCCACTGCACAGCAAGGCTTGGCATACAGCATGAAGTCAAAGCGAGCGTATTTACAGAACCCACAGGCATTGCAGAGGAAAGGATCCTTCTCATCATAATTAATGGATCTGAAAAGCAAATCAGAAGAATTAAAGAGGGCAATAAAACTGGTTTATTGGGGTGCGTGTTTGAATGACAGTGGGGAAGGCTTCAACTTCTCTGTGTGCACGCACACACACTCGCACAAATGAGATGGATGGGCATTAAAACACCCACGCTGCCACCATACCGGTTGGTAGCCTCACAAATACCTGACCACTTGAAGCACATTTTTGTTGTTGAAACACACCCACTTTGTCTTCATGTCCTGCTGTACGGTAGTGCAGTGTGGCTGTGAGCTGTTATATGCCTGCCATATTTCTATACAGTAGGTGGAAGCATTTCAGTATATACACACCAACAGGATCCCTCTAAAGAATCTGCAAAGCACCTTGGACCCTTCAGAGTTGGGAGGAGAGACAGACTGGCTGGACAAGGAGACGGGACAAAAAGCCACCGGGAGGGGAGGGTACGGGACAAGGAGTTGAGGGAAAGAGAAGGAAATTAATAATTCTATAGTCAGAGCAGGGTTTGAACAGTGGCAGTAAATAAGACCTGTGGCCAGACTGCGAACAATGAGGCTAAAACAAAACATTGAGTAGCTAGCTGCTCATTCAGTGAGCACCATCCATCCTGCGAAATGACTGAGACACAGGTCATGTGGGGGGGAAAAAACAACAGTATGTGATCGTTAGTCTATATCATAATGCATGTCAACAAAGGCACCAAATTAAGATTCCCTGGGCAACCTTAATTCTGGCATTTCCTACTTTTGGAGGGCCTGACTTTGCAACTTTTTTTTTTTAAACGTAGCTTTTTAGATGTTATATTTGGTTTCTGTTATTTGGCTACATTCACATTATATCCCTGAAAGCCTGTTTTATACTTGTGGACTATATGATTCTGATTAAACTACATGAATGTGCCGTTTTACTCTACAGGAGGCTGTTTGCTAAGCATGACATGGTACGCAGTGCTAGGGCCCTACAAATTACTGGTTCTGGCTGAAGGAATTATAGACTCACCTGCACTTGTGGCACTGGTACACATTCTCGCCACAGTTCCCACACACCCCAGGGTTGGCTGGAACAGATGCGCTGCACCGAGGGCACTGCAGGGTTTCTGTGGAGGCCTGGTAATTCTCATAGAAATCTGCAAATTCAATCATCAAGTTTGAAGCCACAATGGGCAGTGGCAAATCAATCTTCACCTCTGTCTGGCCTGGGGTCAGCTGTACCTTTTTGGCTTTGTGCCAACGGGCAGGCCTGGGAAAGAGAGGAAGAAACATTCATTTAACAGAACAGTAACCTCCCACTCACACACACAGAAGCCAAAGAACAACCATCTCAACTCAAAATCTACTTTAATCAGCATGAATGGAGAGCAGTTCTAAGATTCATTTTCTTAGCTTGTATATTGATATTATATGTTGCCAGAAATGAACTTTAAGCTGTTATCCTCTTCGTAGCAAGAGACTGTTTAGGATTAAAGAGCTGTTGATGCCTCATGGAAAAAACTAATTTTACAGACCGTTTTTCTAGGGATTTTCACCTCTTTATTAGTAAAGACATAGGTATGAAAACAGGATATTTATTTCTAAAGATATCATCTGCTCCTCCTCCTTATTCCCAACCTGAAGTTAGAATCCTCTCTTTGTGACATCATAATCCTCTCCTAGGCAGCCACTTGTGATGTCACTGAGGATTAGAAATTCAAATACGCAGCAGGATAGATTAATTCCTAAACCAAAAAGATCCGATTCTGGCGAGAACGTCTCAAGAAGAAAAGAAGTATATAAGCAGAAAAGGGCTAGACGGTCTAACATGTTAAAAAGGAGCACTTTCTGGTGGTTAAAGCAGGGTATGGGAGTCAGATGATCTGGGTTCTATTTTTAGCTCTACTAATGACTATTGTGTGGCCTTGGGCCACTCACTCAACCTCTTTGTACTGCAGTTGCCCCATCTGTAAAAGAGGGAACCCTACCTCATCCGTGGTGTGACTATGTTTAATTCATTGTGTTGGTAAGGGGCTTTAATGTCTTTGGAGGGATGGAGATGGAGACATTCAAAGTAGAAGCTTTCATGACGTGTCAGTGGCTTTAATATTTATCTTCAAAAAACAAGCAAGTTATTTGCTTAAACTGTATCTGCGCGCACAAATTTTGCAGGCACAAATCAGACTCTAGGTTTTGAAAAACCTAGAATTTGGATGGTTTCTTTGGTGCTTTAGAAAACAAAGATCCCAGTGCAGTCCCACTCAATGGCGCAACCGAGGCGGAGGCGGATAATACTCTCAGAGGGAATGCAAACACAAGCAGCCAGACAGACAAAATCAGCCAAGTAGTGGAATGGCCAGGAACATGACTTGAATCTGTTCATCTCGGCAGAAGCTAGGGCATTACATTCAGAGGCCTACAGCTACAGGAGTTTTACAGCCATGGCCGTCATTGATTCTCTTCTCCCCACCCTCCAGAAGGGACCAGGGAGTTTCATCAAGTACACATCCTGACCAGTGTGCCTTAGCTGAGGAGCTGGAAGATTAAATGAAGTCCTCTAATTCAGGAAAGTGTCATATCCTATGCCAGGAAACAATCAGCCCCATATCAAACTTGTATTTTGGCCAAGAAAAATATCCTGACACCACTGCCAAACCCGAGAAGTACATACTTGTTTTTCAGCTCCACTATGGCCTGCACTGTCCTGTTGTTGTAATAGAGGTTGATAGTCCGGACCATTTTGGTCCTTTTCAGATCTCCTATCTTCACTGTCACTTTGCTAATGGTGTGGCTGCCAATCAGCTTCACCACCTGCTGGGTAGTGGTGTATCGTGTGTCCACCTTGATGGAAGACAGCTTGATGTACTGGGAAGAGAAACAAAAGTGCTATTAAAATCCTCAGCCAACACAACCAGATCCCAATGAATGGAGAAATACAGCCATTTAGATGGCTATAAAGGCTGGGATCTCTACAGTCTGAAGGGAAGACAAACAGCACTGATCACTTACACAGAACGGAACTTCTGGATTGTTGCAGACAAGACAAGGATCACTCTCCAAATAATAGCCATCAAATTCCACCAGGCCAGACAGCGTGCTGGATAGAGAAAACATTAAAAATATCTGTACTTTGACGTTCACTCTGCTTTAAACACAAGTCATTCAGAGAAGCAGAACAGATTTAGTTCGAGTGTTTTCTTAAGACCAGCTGCAACAAGTCTGTGATTTCAGCTGAGGCCCAGCCCCACCACTGTTTTAACAAAACACGTTTACACTCCCTGGTGGAGCGCAGCTGAAAAGTTCTTGTAATGTGCTGGAGGAAAGAGAGGAAGAACTCACTTGTAAATGTTGGAATTAGGATGGTTGGTAAGGATGTGGTTTTGGGTCCGGAGGATCTCAACAGCCTTTTGGGAGTATTCCTTCAGCTGAAATACAGTTAAACAAAGAAGAGAAGGCGGGGAAGAAATACCTTTTATTGGACCAACATCAGCTGGTGAAGAGATAAGTTAAACAAGTGACTCGGGCAAGAAATAATATCTTTTCTGCACCTTCCAATTTAAAGCAAGTTTATGATTTTTAACAGCACCAAGGCCATATAGCGTCCCTCCCTATTGCCTGTTAGTTCCACAGTGGATGCATGCTCCATACCCACGAGAAGCAGACTTTCATTGATACTAAAATTAGCCTTCTACTGAAGTGATGATGCAGATTACTGTCAAATGTCTGTGGAATGCTCTCACCTCTTGTGCATATAAATGCACAATTATCAGAGCAGCCCATGACACCACAGGCCCCTGAGAAACCATACCACTTGCCTTTCTTTTAGGTCAACACTAATGACTATAATGTACTTCTTAGGGTTGAAGCAGATTGATATCTGTAAATTAGAGCTGGTTGGGAAATGATTTTCTTCTGTGAAAAATAAACAAAAAAACCTTTTGTTTTCCTCTTGTCAAAAAAATTTCTTCAGTTTTTCAGATTTCACTGAGAAAAATTTTTCAGGTTATATTTATTTATTTTAAAGAAAATCCATTTTAGGGAAAATTAAAATGAAGTTTTGATGAAAAGTTCAACACAGAAGTTTGCCATCAAAAAATGTTTCAACGGCAAATATGATCAGCTCTACCATTAAAGTTACTCTTAACCCTTGGAAAGGGCCACACATTTAGAAAGAAAGAGAAAAAAAAAGAAGTGGGGGAGAGGCCCTCACTTCAGCTGTTGCAGAGTGACATCATACCTTTTTCTCAGTCTGTTGTGTTTTCAGAGAGAAGTATCCCAGGAGATCCACAAACTGGGCAGCTTTCCGTCCATAGGCTGGGAGTTCTGGCCATATTGACCACATGAGATCTAACAGCAGCTCTTGCTGAGACTTGTTAGAGTTCCTGATGGACAAATTACAAATCAAATCAGTTTCTGGAGATTAGTTTAGATGTGCTTTTCGTACCCAGCTCTCACAGGAGTTACCCAGGCGAGAAATATATGTAGGCTGCTGCAAAGTACACACAACCAAATCACCTATGTTGTTTAATCACTCCTCTTCTCGCCACTGAACTAAGTCGAGCCTCCTGCTGAATGGTCCTGTGACAACTAACCATAGAGGAAGCTTAAGGAGTTCAGCCCACAGAACTTTGCCCTATGCATAAATAAGAACATAAGAGTGGCCATACTGGGTCAGACCAAGGGTCCATCTAGCCCAGTTTCCTGTTTTCCGACAGTGGCCAGTGCCAGGTGCTCCAGAGAGAATGAACAGGAAATCATCAAGTGATACATCCCATCGCTCATTCCCAGCTTCTGGAAAACAGAGGCTAGGGCAGAGGTGGGCAAACTATGGCCTGCGGGCAACATCCAGCCTGCGGGACCATCCTGCCTGGCCTTTAAGCTCCCGGCTGGGGAGGCTAGCCAGCCCCCAGCCCCTCCCCTGCTGTCCCCCCCTCCCCTGCAGCCATGCAGGCAGTGCAACTTGCACCTGTGCACCTCCTAGGCTTTCCAATAAGCCAGTCCTGCCGCTCTGAGCGGCATGGTAAGGGGGCAGGGAGCGGCGGGGTTGGATAAGGGGCAGGAGGTCCCGGGGGGGCAGTCAGGGGACAGGGAGCAGCTAGATGGGGTGGAGGTGCTGAAGGGGCAGTCAGGGGGTAGGAAGTGGGAGGGGGCGGGCGCCAGGCTGTTTGGGGAGGCACAGCCTTCCCTACCCAGCCCTGCATACAATCTTGCAACCTCGATGTAGCCCTCGGGCCAAAAAGTTTGTCCACTCCTGAGCTAGGGACAGCATTCCTGCCCATCCTGGCTAATAGCCATTGATGGAACTATCCTCCATGAATTTATCTAGTTCTTTTTTGAACCCCGTTATGGTCTTGGCCTTCACAACATCCTCTGGCAAGGAGCTCCACAGGTTGACTGTGCACTGTGTGAAGAAATACTTCCTTTTATTTGTTTTAAACCTGCTGCCTATTAATTTCATGATTTCAATGATATGTGCATCACTTGATAACAATGATAGTCTGCACTTCTCTAGAAGAAAGAAAGTGATTCTCTCATGATTTCCAAGTTGTACAGAATGGAACAGACAGCCCAGACTCCACACAGTAGAAACTGAACGTTCCCTTTGGGTTATGATCAAAATCCATGGCAGCGAATGAGCCACAAGTGCAGTTAACTGCAAAAATGGTGGAAACAGATCCTCAAGATGATGCTGTCAGCCTGAAGGCCTCAAAACACCTGCAGAATGGGCAACTGAGCTCCAAGACTTCAGACAAATAAGAACTTTGTCGTCTGTCCATCTTAGTCCATAAACTCCTTTGGATAGTCTATTTTGTGACTTGCACAGTGTTGAACACAGACTCAAGAGCACAACTCAAGTGCTAGAAAGCAGTGACTGACAAGTTTGTGCACTGTAATTCACCACAGAATTTTATCTGCTACAAAGGATCCATCTATGAGAAAAACTGTGGCTTTGAATAGGCCCTTTAAACACACACCTGTAGATGTGGAGTGCCAGGCAGTGTGCCTGCCACCGCACAGAGGAGGAGTTGGACTCCAGCAAGAAGCAGCGCAGGAACTGAATAAGGGTTTCCTTATCAGCAAATTTATTCAGCTGGTTCACCAGAGCCGTGCAGAGCTGGTCTTCTTGGCTGCCAGCGCTCTCACCTGGAGAATAGCAAATGGCACAAGTCAAAAGAGCAGAGGAAACCAGATGGATCAAATGCATCACAAGTGTGGCAGATGTATCTGTTTCATGGATGGCATGGCAAAGGAGAGGGAGAGAGAGAGAGAGAGACACACACACACACATCTTCGGCTGACAACTGTGTGAACTGTAAGTGTTCGTTGACAGAAAACAAGTTTTTGGGTTGAGACTACAGTAGAACCTAAGAGTTACAAACACCATAGTTACAAACTGAACAGTCAGTCAACCACACACCTCATTTGGAACTGGAAGTACACAATCAGGGAGCAGCAGACACAAAAAAACAAATACAGTACGGTATCAGAGGGGTAGCCGTGTTAGTCTGGATCTGTAAAAGCAGCAGAGAGTCCTGTGGCACCTTATAGACTAACAGACATATTGGAGCATGAGCTTTTGTGGGTGAATACATCTGATGAAGTGGGTATTCACCCACGAAAGCTCATGCTCCAATATGTCTGTTAGTCTATAAGGTGCCACAGGACACACTGCTGCAAATACAGTACAGCGTTGTGTTAAACATAAACTACAAAAAAAATCAATATATAAAGGGAAAGCAACGTTCTTCTTTTGCAGAGTAAAGTTTCACAGCTGTATTAAGTTAATGGTCAGTTGTAAACTTTGGAAAGAACAACCACAATGTTTTGTTCAGAGTTATGAACATTTCAAAGTTACAAACAATCTCCATTTCCCCAGGTGTTCGTAACTGAGGTTCTACTGTAGTTCTGAGTGTGCCCCCCATTCTTTATTCCAGAAAATGGAAGCTAGCATCTGTGACTAATGAAAGCAGTGAACGTCTGAAAGGTTTGCCAGGGAGTTTTAGAAATGTACTTCACTCCCAGGAAGATCCATACTAGCAGCTCACCCTGCTGCCAGAATGGATCTCCTAAGGGCTTTCCCTACCACAAGGGAGCCCGTGCAGTGGGAGGCTTCCTAGGTAATGACGTGATGCAGAGCACTGGAGTGTTACACAGCGGAGAGCTGGAGGACTTGGAGCTGCAGGTTCAATACTCACAGGAACTTACTTTAAATGTATTTTCCCATGCACACAAGCCAGGAGGTGAGGGATAGGCACTAAGAGGGCCCCCAAATCATTCGTAGACCGTGAGTGGGGAAAAGTTTGAGCAAAGACACGTAGGAGCTGCTGCTTAGGGGCTGAGTGTGCAGCCCCGGCAGCTGCTTCAACTCTCACCAGTGCCACTTAGGGAGTTTGCATGGCAAGAACTGTGATATATTATGATCCCCATTAGAATTACAGACCCAGACAATTTATTAAGCATTTGTGAAAGGTCTGAGAGCTCCTCAGCACTTCAAAATTTATTTCAGCACCAATTTTAAGGAAGCTTGGCTCCATTCCTGACCCATTCCAATAAACATGAAACAACAAAATTGGCCATGTGTCCGTAAGTGTTTCTTCTGCTCTGCACACTTGGGGCTCTTGCCAAGAGCCGTGCATGTCTCAGAGCCGGGGAGAAGTGCATTTCTATTACCAGGAGCCCTGCAGAACAGGATTGTGGTACAAACAGGCTAACGGCTTGCAGCACAGCTTGGGGGAGGCATAGCTCAGTGGTTTGAGCGTTGGCCAGTTAAACCCAGGGTTGTGAGTTCAATCCTTGAGGGATTTAAGGATTTGGGGCAAAAATCTGTCTGGGGATTGGTCCTGCTTTGAGCAGGGGGTTGGACTAGATACCTCCCGAGGTCCCTTCCAACCCTGACATTCTATGATTCACACCTTCTCGCTCTTTTTCCTTTTCTTCCTTCTTGCTCTTTTTGGTGGAGGACTTGCTCTGCGTTGCTGGCTGCCCAGTGCCTGCTGGAGCTGACGTAGAAGAGGTGCTGGATGATCCAGAGGATGAAGCCACAGACAGCACTTTACTGCCGCACAAAGCACAGGACAGAAGCTGCAGAAGAACTGGTGACACTCCCTCGTCTACCAGAAAACTGACTTGTAGGAGAAAATACAGAACAGCTGTGGAGTAAGGAGAGGAAAAAGTTTAAGTCTGAATAAAGTAAGTTAAAATCACCCCAGAAGTAGAGCCCTGCAAATCTGTGGATGTCCGCTTCATATCAGTGGGACCATTTTTGCAGATAACAGTCAGCCCTTGCATCTATGCTAAGAGCCAGGCGAGCAGCTGTGAGGAATGTGGCGCGGACCCTCCACCTGCCCTGGGTGAGGGTCTGGGGGGCAGGGACACTGGGTGGGGAGCCTAAGGAAAAGGGACATGGGGGGGACGGACGCCCCCTGCTTGGGCTCCCTCACGGGGCAGGTGGAAGGTCCAGTGCAGCTCCCCACCCAGTTCTTACCGTGTCTGGGCTGCGGCTTCAAGAGCCGCCGCCCACTCCCGCTTCTCTGGCCAGAGGCGGGTCAGGAAGAGCTGTGCTGGCAGCTGTGGGGAGCCTGGGTGACTCCCGCCTGCCCTGTGTGTGTGGGTCTGTGGGGCAGGGACAGTGGGCGGAGGATCTGGGGGGCAGGGACATGGGCCGGAGGCTGCTTGGGCTCCCTGCCTAGGGCAGGTGGAGGGACTCATGCTCCCCACAGCCGGCCGCAGGGGTGGCTCTCAGAGCTGCAGCCCAGCCATAGTAAGAGCCGGGTGGGCAGCTGTGGGGAGCCGCGGCAGACCCTCCACCTGCCCTGGGCGGGGAGCCCGAGCAGCTCCACAGGTCGGTCTGTCTTTGACTCACACACACACAAAATGGCAATGCCATGTCTCTCGCTCCCCAGTCCAGTGCTCTTCCACTAGAGCGCACTTCATTTCTTTTTACTTTCTCTAGCCACAAAACAGAAGCTACCAGTAAACACTGATAATTAGTGTTAGAAACAAATCCTGGGCAACTCCAAGCTCTTCTTTATCCCTTCCAGTTCCCCTGTGCTGAATGTCAAAACAGACACTCTTTCAGCAAAGAGCGAAGAAACCCTGGATCAACTCTAAGCTTACTACGAACTGCCACCATTCTCTAAAATACTGTCACGGAAAAAACTCACAATCATCTTTAATGCAGAATTTCTGCCAGTTCACTGTTCGCTGCGTGGCGATCTCTGCACAAGCCTTCAAGTGTTCCATCTGAAATGCAGAGTAGCGTGGGATTTAGCAGCAAGTCAACTCTTCTGCCGGTGTCCCCATTTTGAAATTCAGCATGCCTCTCTCACTATATGCACACACGTTTTATCCACTGAAACATAATTCTCCTTACCAGGCTGATCAGTGTATCATACTGTAGGGCAGAGCCTGAACTTGCGGTGACCACACTTGCCCGCAGATAAATCCCTTGTTCTTCCAGGAGTTTTTTGATACCGCGAACATGAGAATCCAAAGTGTGCAGGTCTCGGAGCTGCCGGTACTTCTCCTTTGATCCACAGATGAAGAGAAGGAGTTTGCGGACTTGGCGGCGTACAAACGGAGTCTGCTGGATCATCAGGTACTAGACAAAGCATTCAACATGAATGCTGTGAAATCAATAGTTGACCTATTTCATCACAGCAATCACAAGATCTCAAGGTGGGTCAAGCTAACATGAGTATTATTTCCACAGGTAAAGAGGAAATGGAAATGCATTTAGCAGCTTCTCAGTTCGGGGGCGGAATAGCTCAGTGGTTTGAGTATTGGCCTGCTAAACCCAGGGTTGTGAGTTCAATCCTTGAGGGGGCCGTTTAGGGATCTGGGGCAAAAATGTGTCTGGGGATTGGTCCTGCTTTGAGCAGGGGGTTGGACTAGATGACCTTCCAACCCTGATATTCTATGATTCTAAGGTACTTGGACCATCAACACAACAAGTCTCAGGCAGAAGAGAAGTTGCACAGCAGTGCTATGTAGTACTGGAGCTAGTGGTTATGAAGTGATATCCTGCAGGGTCATTCCATGGCATAGTTATCCAAGCAACCTATGAACTCTGGTTAAAGGCCTGAACAAGTCTTACTGAATTAACAGCTGCACTACAGGTTACAACAAATGTAAGAGGATGTGTGGCTGCTTGAGGAAATAGGTATGTGTGTACATGTGTGGGGGGAACCCACAAATCTAAGCTGCCCGTTGAAATAAATGCAGACCCCAAACCCATAATTTGTTCTAAAGAACATCAGTGAAGTACTAGCAACACATTTTCACACTAGACCACTATCTAGCAGAAGGCTCTTGATTCTAGAGCAGCAAACAGTGCTGAATTATGGATAGCAATTGCAACGCTATCTGTGGAGCATGCGCTCCCATAGATGCTTGTTCGGTATAGACATACACAGTATTGAGGAGCTAGCCCTCTTAAGTGGGGGAGCGGGGGAAGGATCTCAGATCAGTCACACCAAAAGTTAGGGCTCTCCCAGGAAGAAGACCATTATTTACTTCCTTTTCTTACCACCCATAAATCCTACATCCCATTTCCAGGAGCACCATACATTCTTCACCTACCTCAGACAGGAAGTAGAACCAGGAATGATCAAAGATGGGTGGTGGGATCCGCGAGTTTGTGTCAGCAATTTTCTTGATTTGATAAGGTAAGCGCAGCACCATCTCTGTCAGAAGCTGAGTATAGGCCTCAAAAACATCTGCTGCATGACCCTGAAGTGGAAAAATTCAGTTGGTTAGCTAAGGATATGGAGCGTGAGCACAGAACACTCCCATCTTCCAAGCATGGTAAGTTGGGGGGGGGGGGAGAGAATTGCTTTTCCCCCCTTATAATCAGAATGATCCTTATTGCTATTCCATTTATTCTCAGTTGCACCTTTACAACTAAAATAAAACCCCTTGATTGGCAGATGAACACAAAACCAGCACACCCCTATGGTGAGGGTAATAAAATGCAGTGGTTATGGTGCAACAGGTCTCCCTGCCCTTAAGAATTTTAATGTTCTGTCCTTCAAACTAGAAAGCATTCGATCATTTAATTAGGCTTCCACTGTATTGCACCTATGTATAAATCAAAGCCTTGACGCCAGTGGAAGTTTACAATAAAGACACCATGGTGGTTAAACAAGCCTAGGATTTAGTTTGTAAATCATGACTGTAATTGGGCAAACAACTGCAAGGCATCCTTGCCATGGTAAACAGCAGTGGTTTGTGGATCTTTGCCTGCCAAGCAAAAGAAATCACCCCACAGAGTAGCATCCCTTCAGAAAGATTCATGTTTAAACGACAGACAATGACAGCAGCTCCAAAGAATTGCATGGCGCCAGAACGCAACAAACACGGCTCCAGTGTCAGAGAGCATCAAGCAGTCCCAGATGTCAGTAAGGACTCTAGAACTCAGGAGGACAAATTTTGAATCGATGGAGAGAGACAACAGCAGGCCAGATGCTAGCTACACCTACAGCAGTTTGGCAAGGAAGAGCTTCGTGTCTGCGGCTGGATGTTGATACAGGTTATGAGGGTGGCATGGTGCGGAACTCACCTTCACGTATTGCCGGAGAAAGAAGGGGCCCATGTCAGGTGGAGAAGAGGTAGTGTGGGGTTTCAGCAGCTGGCTGGTGGCTACGGGCTCCTCATCGTTCTGCTGGCTTTTCCAGTATTCCAGCAGCGACTTCAGAACATGCAGACAGTAATCAACTGCGCCAGAGCTCAGCAAAGCCGCAGCAGTGGCACTGGAAATGAGGGAAGAGGACTGACAGGGGAATAAAAAGGTTACTCCACTCCTAAGAAGCAGCTGTTTCAGTAAAGCAGACAAAGTCATTAGCACCAAACAGCCATTTGCAGACACTGGGGGTAAGAGAACAGATTTTGCTGAAACTTTACGGGCAGATTTCATGTTTGGGGTTTGAGTTTCTTAAAAAAAAAAAAAAAAATCATCAACTGAAATATTTACAGAGACTCTTTTGAACAAGCGCTTAGTAAAGAAAAACAAACACAATCTCCTCCTAAGTCTAATCTCCCCTCGACACATGTGCCAGAGGCCACTGAGCTGTGGATTAGAAGACTAGTTGTTTTTTTTTATTGGGATTTCTATTTGTTTATCTGGGATTTGGCCAGCTGGGGGTGAGCGCCGCTGAAGAAAGAGTCGCTGCTGCAGATGCCGCTCAGAGGCTCTGCCCCACCCAGGTATTACTCCACCTGCATTCTACAAGACGATGAGCTTTGATTTCTGTGGGAAGCTCAAGTCAATAACAAAGGCTAGAGAAAAAGCTACTGTAAATAAAACTATTAAAGCAGCCCTGTAAATCCAAACAAACCCCACAGCTCATAAGCTCATTAAAATTTGATGCAGTTCAGACTAAATTTTTAACCTCTATGCTTTTTTATTAATCTCCTTCCCACCACACATACTGTTTTTATGCCTTATTACTGTACCTTTTAGCAACAAATATCTAAGGAATCCTCTTAGCGACTTTTACGTTGACACAGCAGCATATTGCTTTCCAATAATCACATTATAAATCCCCTGTAACTCCTTCAGTGCCAAGGTGGTTTAACTCTGCTAGGCCATTTTAAGAAATACCTTTCTCTGCTGCCTTTACTCCAAATCAACAATGGAATCTAACTCAGCTACTGCCACTGGAACAAACTTATCTAGTCTCACTGTCCTGCTGGCTTCCCCTCTAATCCCAGCTGGGGTCTTTTTCCATGACAGCCAAGTTGCGACAACATTGTACACGCCCCACAAGGATGCACCAACGCACATCCAGTCATCCTTAGTTCCAGAATATCCATTCCAGAGAATCCCCCACAGCCACTCTTCGCCTGGTGAAGGACGGGAACTCCTGAAGGTATAGCCCCCTTGCAAAGAAACTTTAAAGGTGCCAGATTGTACCTCACAAATGGAAGATTTGGATCCTGACTTGGTCCTGGACATGAACACACTAAGCAGTCTCATTACCACCAAATGAACTTCATTCAGGGCAGAACGTTCATTCTTCTTAGACACATCCTGCAGAGAGAGAGCGGTCACTTTACACAGCTGCACAGCTACATTCCAACTCTAAGATCCTGGGAACCTGTTTATAAATGACACCTTGGCAACAATGGATGTTAGTGTAAATCCCCCTGGTGCTGAAGGCAGCACAGACCCCAAAGTATACACTTATACTGAATAAAACTTGGATGCTCCTGATCACTGCCAAAGCCAGGTCTAAGAGTCTGAATAAAAAGATAACAATTTATAACTACATTTCATATCGACTTACTGATACCAGCCTTACCAGCAGAGAGTTATACTCCAATACCATTTTCCTCCTCACAAAGTAAAGCAAGTAAAACAAATGTCTGAACATTTTAAAACAAACCCATTGCTCCCTGGACAACTCCTCTGCCTCAAATGCCCCTTAATGGGAAGGGACCCAACCCATAAGCTCTAGCAAGCTGCAAGTGTTTGCTCACACCACCCTACCTTTTTATCCATGCCCAATTCTGCGATGAGTTGGGACAGAAGGTTATCTAGAGCACCCTTGTCCTTCTCATCTTCACCATCTAGGTCTGTTGTGAGCATCAGAATAACCTGGAAACACAGAAATTGGAGAGGCAGTGAAGTCAGGCTCCACTATCACTGCGAGAGAGATGGACTATTTCCATAAAACACCCCACAGAGGAATCCCAGATTCCAATATTCTCTCTTCCATGAATCATGCTTAGACCATCACATCTGATTATTAACATTTGGTATGGTCAGCAAAGACCATAATCGGTCTAAGTGACTAAGGATGCTCGAAAGGGTTTTAGCCATATTGATAAGAGAAAAGGAATGCTGAAGGGGAGCAGCAATCTGTAGAATATAAATCTAGCAGAAACTCATGGGGACAAAACACTGCCTATCAGACTCAACGGTATAAAGAATGGTCTAACAAGATCTAACGAGAAAGGCCTTGTAATATGATTTGGTGGGGGTGGGGGGGTGAGGAAGATGGAAAACGTACGCAGAATTTTGTTGGAAAAATTGTTAGATATTTGCTAACCACGAAACAACAGGGTCTCTTGATCTTTCCTCAGTAAGCTACCTGCATGTAAGGAATGGCACGGACTCCTCCAACATTACGCAGCTGGGGTAAGGTCTGCAACAGCCTCTCCAAAAGCATCAAACGGACCATGTGCAGTCTAGAAAATAAGATATCAAGAATCACACATGAAGCAATTAAGTTTCAGACATCTTGTAATAAAAGTGAAAGCCAAAAGCGTTACAAATGGGACACCCTGATGTGTCAGCAAAAATTCACTTCCTGACAAGTTTGAGCTGACCAAATTAGAAAGGCCAAATCACAGATGCCAGAGAGGCCTTTTACAGGCAAGTCATGTCAAAGGTAAAATCAACTGTGGCATCAGAGAAATAATTAAATTAGTACTCTGCTTTAGAGTGCTTTTCCCAGCACAATTACCTGCAGAATGAAACTGACCAGAGACATACGTCACAAGTCCATTCCAATCTGCAGAGGGCATCCCTGGGAAAGTGGTTGATCATCTGTTGCCAGGCCAAAGAAAAAGGGGAAAATCAATGAGAAACTGCAGTGAGATTGTTGCAGACTGAGGGGTTTTTTTTAAGTATAGAGCATGCTTGACAGACACCATCCTGGGCAGCCTACATTATGTTTCCCCACTGAATGTCAGATGTTACCAAAATTTAAGTTTTAGTGAGTGGCTCACTAGATGTATGTGTCTAACATTCAGCTTGTTCAACCCTGCAAGTATAACTCCCCAGATGAACTCTCATGGGACACACAGGTGACAAGGCAGAATGACAGATGCGTGGATGCAAACAACGGCTTGCTCTATGCACAATTGTTGGAGACCAGTGAGATGGACGTTTGGTCTCTGATCTCTACCACAGCTGTTCATTATTCTCTATGGATTTATAGTATCTCCTAGGCCCATTTCCCCACCCCCCCCCATGAAAATGTAACATCAGTGGCACATGAGTGGGTCCCCTCTGATCTATTTCTCCATGGGAAAATAAAGCTTCATACCTATTGCTGGTGTGGACATCTCCTTCAGCTTCTCCTTCGCCTTCTCCTTCTGAACCATCCCCTTCCTGCTGCCCTGTGGTGGTACTGATGGCACCGGTGCTTGAGCTGACACTGCCTGGCCCAGCTGGATGGCCCTCAGCTGTAGTGTCACCATACGCGCTGCTGCGGCCAGACACTGAAGAAGGAAAGGTGACATGAGCACAACTGAGCACCATCTCCACTATGCCTCAGAGCAAACTGCAAAGCTGAATGACCATTTGGGATAATCATTCTTTGGATTCCGGAAGGGGGAAAAGGTGTCTGTGGCTATCTTCCAAGGCCAAAAAAAGAGCTTTATTTCTGTACAAATTATTTTAACACCACATAGCAACCATGTGTGTGAATGGTCAATTTTTATTATATAGGTTTCACCCAAAGCAAGAGCTTAAATGAAATGGAGTCAATACAGGAAACTTATTAAATGAATCCTGCATATGTAGTTTGTAAAGCACACTGAGATGAACATTAAGATACTCCACATACCCTTACCATGCACTAAAGAATTGCTCCTTTTTGTCAAACAATATTCTTGTCTCTCATATATACTGTTATAAAATAACTACAGTGCAATCATCTAAATAGTGCCCAAAACATGTAGGCACTGGCCAAATAAGTCACTGACTGTTATTACCACTGTGCTCGCCAGCCACTGAATCCACTGCACTGCCACCACTCTCAGAGCCCACACTGCCGCCATGGTCAGCTGGTGAAGTCCGAAGAGTAGAGCCATCTGTTGCCGCTGTGCTGCCTTCATCATCAGATGCTGGAGCTAAGAGAGTAACGAGAGCTGTTACAAGTAAAAACACCGTCTTTATACAACTCTAAAAGAGCATGCTCTAGAGAAAAGCCAAGAGTGACTCCAGGTTTGTGTGTCTATTTTCAGTAACCAATCAAGAGGATATGGAAATGTCCCTCACTACTTCTTGAGTCGGCTGGACAGCTCTGACTAGACAGGTGTCATGAGAAGTCTGGGGGTCTAACTACAGAAAAGAAAACGTTCCCACCAATTCAAGGAATTATCAACCACTGGGAAGAGTTACATCTGGTTGCTTATTAAATGAAAATTACTTCAGCAGCTCTAGTATATGAAGGAAGAATCTCTTGCTATAATTACGCTCAGATTAAAACCTTTCAGAACAGGGGCGGAACATAACACTATCAAACGCATCTGAAACCAACTATAATAGTATTGCTCTCGATACTTGAGCTTAGAAGCAAATTCTGCTCTGCTTCTTAGGTTAGAAACTGTGGGCCAAATTTTCTCCAGGGACCACAGACTAGCTTCCATCACTGTACAATCATCCCTCTGCTTGGGCACTGCTTTAAATCCAATATCCGCATGCACAAGTGAGGATTATTTGCACCCTTAATGAATGGTATCAACTATCATCTGTTAGAACAAGTGGTAGTGCTCAAAAAAGGGTGTGCATGAGCTTTTGTTCACAAACAATGGAGAATAGGTTCTTGAAAGGGTTGCCTTGTGGTTGGAGACAGATCAAAAAGAGTTAAAGAAATATGCTGTGTTGACGATCCTTAAACCTTCCTAATTAAAAAAAAAAAAAAATCTGGAAAGCCTAATAATTTGAGCTGCTGCTGTGCCATTATACCTTTTAAGTGTAAGTATCCAAACTGAGCAGAGGTGCTCTTCCAGAAGTGAAAAATTCACAAGAGCTCTAAAGCAGAATGCTAATGGAATCTAACTGATCTCTTGGGTTTCACCGACAATCTACATTTTAGCTGTGCAACCTGGGAAGCAGGCTGCTGGAAAAGTTTCCTCCTGAAGCACCCACAGGGACAGCACTCGAAGAAGAACTCCAGATTTCTGGGGCTGATTGTTCATTTTTAAAGCAAAGAACCCAATGATAGTAATTTTGCCAAGCAGTCACCAAGTGACCTGCAGGAGATACTGCAGTGCAGACAGTATTGCTATAGGGTTCAAGATGCCCTCAGAGAGTTTAATATCTTGTTGTGAACAGTTACCTGATGCTGTGGTGTCAGAGAGAGTTCCAGCATCAAGAGATGAAGAACTGGGGGCTTGGCCAGACAGTCCCAGGCTCTGTAGTCCAAGTGCACTGCTGCTGCTCCCTGTGAGAGGTGAACACACAACACTGACTGTCAATAAATCCCTGAACTGTCTACACAGTCCCTTAGTCCACACAAGTTAGGGTGTAAATTATGAGTACCAGTGTGACACGCACTAACTGCGCTGTGTGGACCCTGCTGGTGTGCACGGAAAGTTCCCAAGTGCAGGTTAGTGTAATACTGTTTTGAAATAGCATTAGAGGCACACGCCCTAGGGAATAGAGTCCACATGGGCCAGTTAGTGCATGCCATGCTGGTGCTCATTAGAATTTACAGGCCAGCTGGTGCAGACTACGGCATCGTGTAGACAATTTTTCAGTCTGACTAAGCCTTCCGCTTTGAATACCTTCAAGGTAACACACAATGGACAAACTTTAAGCTGGTTTACATTTATCCTCACATGTCTTGATTCCATCTTGCTGGCTTTGCTCTGCACAAGCCCCTCAGCCAACTGTTCCCCAGTCATCTACGTATTTTTTCTCATGCCAGCTCTTATCCTTGATGCAGTCTGCCTATCTCCTATGCCAATTGGCCACCCACTACTCATTCAAATCCCTCCTTCGAGAGCCCTTCCTCCACAAAGGCTCTTTGTGATAACTTGGCAATGATAGAAATGTATGTGAACAAAAGCTAAAAAAACCACATAACCAACATCTGCCCCACCCCTTAAGAGTAGTATTGCCTCTCGTGACTTAATAGGTCTCATCTGCTCCAGTCCCAATCCACTGCACCCAATGGTCATTTGGGAGTGGAAGGATGATCACGTTTTTAAGGCACTGGTCTGGGAGTCAGGAGATCTTGGTTCAATTCCAACTTTGCCTCAAATTCTTATGCAGCCTCAGATAAGTCAGGTAGGCTGACATTTTCCAAAAGGGTCCTAGGGAATTAAGTGCCTACTTAAATAGGGAATTCAAGGCAAGATTGGTTTCTAAATCCCCAAGGCCCTTTGAAACCGGGATTCCAATCTGTCTCAGATAACATGCACGTCTTACCTTGCTGGTCTTGTTGCAGGCTCAGGGCAATGGCTAGCTCCACCATTGTTTCATCATCTGCATCTGGAGGAATGTCCAGCATGGGTGGGAATCCCTCTGCTCCAGCCAGGAGAGCCTCCAGAGGAGAAGGGTTGCCATTATTCACATTTTCAGAAGTCTCCAGCACCATTGACTCAGACTAAGGAGAAGGAACACAGACAGAGCTTCTACCAGAGCACCCCCATCCAGTGGAGTGCTTGGGGTTGAACAACCGCAATTAAACTAAACCCAAGTACTTTTTAAAATAAAAAGACTCCAAACAAAAAAACTCTGAGCTCACCACCATCTCAAAGTCCCCGTGATCCACCTCGCTTTGCTCCTGGCTCTCTTGTCGAATATGCTCGCCATTTGCTATCCCAGAGCTCTGCATTTTGTCTTCCGCATCATCGTCGTCGTCATCGTCCTTATCTCCTGGGCCACAAAAATACCATTCACAAACACACCCTTTCCTCATCGCTTTCTCTCCACACTAATGTGTGGAGCAGTGAGCAGTGCTGACCAACACACTGATGGGACTCCATAGGGACTTTCGTACAGTCATCCTCGGTTGTGAGGGGAGGCAAAGATGAAGCCTCAAGGTAAGGGAATGCAAAGATTCGTCTTCAGGGATGCAGAGGACCCCCAGGAACAGAGGGAGAATAGGGGAAAGCTCTATAATACAAAAAAACCCCTCTCACCATGCCACTGTTCCTAGGTCACTCAATTATAAAGTGACTAACAGGCTGGCTTGGAGAAAGTCAGGAGTTAGAGACACTCAGGTTTTGTTTCACCCTCAAAATGAAAAAGCTAAGTCATTGCAGGTGCAGGGTATCCTAAAAAGGAACAACTCAAGTTGCTCTGTGGCAACTCCCTGGCCAATCCTGGAGGAAGCCATTTCCAGCTTTCCTCAGCCAGGATGATCAGCACAATACAGAGCTTTTGGAGAGGAAGAGGAGAAAAAAAAAATTGTTTACATTGTAGGATCCTGCACTGAGCTTTTCCTGTAAACAGGTTGATCATTAACCTTCTCCTGCTTTAACTGTATAGTAACAGTCCTTAGGAATCCATCTAAGGAAACTTCAGATTTTAGAGGATGAGCTACAGCAGGGGTCGGCAACCTTTCAGAAACGGTGTGCGGAGTTTTCATTTATTCACTCTAATTTAAGGTTCCGCGTGCCAGTCATACATTTTAACTTTTTTAGAAAGTCTCTTTCTATAAGTCTATAATATAGAACTAAACTATTGTTGTATGTAAAGTAAATAAGGTTTTTAAAATGTGTAAGAAGCTTCATTTAAAATTAAGTTAAAATGCAGAGCCCCCTGGACTGGTGGTCAGGACCTGGGCAGTGTGAGTGCCACTGAAAATCAGCTCGCGTGCCGCCTTCGGCACCCGTGCCATAGGCTGCCTACCTCTGAGCTACACAAAGCTGAGGGAAGAAGAGAGAACTTTTAGAATCCCTCTTGTGCCACCCCTCCCCCCCGCCTACATTTTGGGAAAATATTATTCTTGCATATGGCAGAGGAAACCCACATGGATGGGCCAGGAGACTGGTAATGGGGGAGGGGAGAAAAGAGTCTTACACCAAGTTCAAACCCATCCAGGTTGGCAGTGACTAATTGTTAAGATCACTGTTTCTTGGCCTACATCGGCCGGATACCCTGAGCCTCAGTACCACCCCCGCGGGGTTGTAGCTGCGAGCGCTGGCTCGCCAGCATGTCCCTGCAGCCCCTAGGCAGAGGTGCAATCAGGGAAGCTCCGCATGCTGCCCCCGCCCCCAGTGCCAGCTCCGCAGCTCCCATTGGCCGTGAACCATGGTGAATGAGAGCGGCAGGTGCAGGCAGAGCCACCTGGCCCCTCAGGGAGCAGAGCAGCATGGAGCCAGGGCAGGCAGGGAGCTGTGTGTGGGCCCCCAACTGATTTTTGATGTGCGTCAATGGCCCCGATAGAAAAACGGTTCCCCACCCATAGCTGCATGAAATAAATTGGCTGTCTGGGTGGTCACTGTTCTAGTCTCAGCAGACATACCAAGAACTGGATGGGTAGATAATGCACACTCTTTACATAGATGTGGCTACTCCAAAACAGGGCAGAGGTACAATGGTGGGAAGGAAACCTCCACTGTCCTCCATTTAGCCATAGATCAGATACTTCTGTCTCTACTATGGCATCTTCCACCAGCCATTAAGTTCTAAAAATATTTCTCTCTTGGATGGAGACCTGATTGGCTAATTTGAGCCTGGAGCAAAAGTTTACGGCCAACTTCTAAACCAATGAAAGTACAGACAGAAATGTTGACACAGTCTGCACTATCACAGTCTAGACTGGATAAACAGTGTGGAACTATATATTAAGGGTGGGCATTACACACAGCATTACCCAAGATGCCAATT
The DNA here is from genome assembly GCF_016161935.1 of Mauremys reevesii. Classification (NCBI taxonomy): domain Eukaryota; kingdom Metazoa; phylum Chordata; order Testudines; family Geoemydidae; genus Mauremys; species Mauremys reevesii. The sequence goes on from NC_052643.1 coordinate 5,675,089, forward strand.
TGAGAAATCAGGTTTATGTAGGGTGACCAGATGTCCTGATTTTATAGGGACAGTCCCGATTTTTGAGTCTTTTTCTTATATAGGCTCCTATTACCCCTCACCCCGTCCAGATTTTTCACATTTGCTGTCTGGTCATCCTAGGTTTGTGGGTTGTTTTTAAAGGACTGGGTTTTCCCCTTGCTAAGGGTGAGCTCATATCACATGATCTTAGATGAACTATTGTGCATAAGGTGGCTCAGATTAGTCAAAAGCACAGAGGAAGGTTATGCGTACCCATGGGGGTGTTGCTGCGAGGAGAAGATGGCAGCGTCACATGTCTCCGCTTGTTCCTCGGCCTCAGCACTCGAATTAAAGCTTGTTTACAGGAAAAGCTCACTGCAGGATCCTGCAATGTAAACCGATTGGTCATTAACCTTCTCATGCTTTACCTGTACACAGGGCCGGCTCCAGACCCCAGCGTGCCAAGCGCGCGCTTGGAGCGGCATTTTGCTGGGAGGGTGGCAAGCAGCTCCGGTGGACCTTCCGCAGTCATGCCTGCGGGAGGTCCACCGGAGCCACGGGACGAGCGGCTCCGACGGACCTGCCGCAGGCATGACTGCGGAGGGGGGTCCGCTGGTCCCGCAGCTCCGGTGGACCTCCCGCAGGCATGCCTGCGGATGCTCCACCAGAGCCGCGGGACCAGCGGTCCCTCCGCAGGCACGTCTGCAAGAGATCCCCCGGAGCCGCAGGACCGGCTACCGCCAGCGCGCCCCCCGCGGCGTGCCCCCGTGCTTGGGGTGGCCAAATTCCTAGAGCCGCCCCTGCCTGTACATTAACAGTCCTTATGAATCCACCTAAGAAATACCCAGCTGACTCTCTATTAGTCATCATGCAAACATATAGCACAGCTATTGTCTTCCCCATTATAACACTTTTCACTGTTCCCCAAGGCAACTATGATCACCTATCCCACGCTACCACATGACAAGCATACAGTATATACTTTCTCCCTCTCTACCACCTCTATTCCTTACCATGAACTTCTACCCCTTTATAATACCAATCTCTGGCACAACTGATGCCAATAGTACAAGTGATCTAGTCCCACTACTCCTTATTGTAAATGCATAGGATGTTTTCACAACATGTCTGCCTCCTGCTCGTAAGCACATTTCCTCAGCAGTCAGTTTTGTGGTTTGAGCATTGGGTCAAACATTCTTTCTGCCCATGCACATATTACGTTGTACTTTTTTCTATCAACTTTGAGCTTACAATCTCTATATTTCATCACTGGGAATGTGAGGAGTGACTAACTTTACACTGGCAGCTGAACCGGTATCAAATCTCTAGCAGGTGTCTTTCAGCCCTCTCCTGCCCCAACACCCTCTCCCATATTATGCAAAGGACAATACTGTTGGATATCAGATGGCTGCTTTTAGAAAACTGGGAATTCACAGGTTGACCAAGGACATATTATAAAAAGGGCCCTGAGTAATTCATGATTCCAGCATTAGAGTTTTATCCCAAATCAGATACCCACATCTAAAAGTTTCATTTATTAATAAAAAAAGCATCTCTAGCCCTTAAGGTTGCGAAGATAACCTTAAAAACATCAAAGGAGTATAAAAGCAACTCAGTGCTGTCTGAATTTGCAGAGAGTCTGAAACAATAGCTCCTCTGAGCATCTATGAGCTGCCCCACTCCTTTCAAAGGTGTTGGTTATGACATATAACGGGTACTGATTAAAATGTCAACACTCCTCTATTTCACTGCTGATCATAGCCAAAACAGTTAGTGTGCTTAAACCACCTCTCACACCTTTCCAGGAGCCAAAAGCCCCAGCTGCCAAAGACTTCAGCTTCTTTCCTGCCCGTTTCCATAAAGTCAGTTGTGTTTTCAATAAAATTAAGTCAATGGCAAAATAAAAACAAATTGAATGTAATATAAAAATAAATAAAACCAGGGATACTGCATTGATTGCATTATGCATAGTTACATTTAGCTCAACAAGAACCTCCATTTTATAATGTATCTGAGATTGCCAAAGGATATCCAGAGGTGCAGAATCTAGGGGCCTGACTGTAGAAGTGAACTGCAGAAGTTGCTACAGAGTACACGGGGCTTTGATCATACAGCCTCCACCACGCAAACTACTAGCCTTCTCGTACCACCCTGCCTGTGTTAGACTGTCCTCACACTATCAATGGTACAGGAGAAACCAGCACACAACGAGAGCAAGATTACGTACAGGACAGAGTAACATTTGCATGTAGATCTTGGATGCTGTGTTGATACAATCCAGTTCACATGTGCAGTATCCATGGATAATGTCCACCAGAGCGTTGACTGTGGCTTCAACATGCGTCAGACCTAAGTAGGAACAAGAGTGTAGGATTGTGAATTACTATTTAGACTAAGCTCTTCAGGAAGGGCCTACCTGTCTGTAAACAGACTAGCACACTGTTGGCATTATAAAAAATAAAACATGACGACCAAAAGAAGTTTATACAGACAAGTTCCCTAAAAGTATAAAAACATAATTACTTGGAAAACATTCCACCACCACGACAAACTTCCATCCTTGTGGTGAGGTATATAAGCCATCACTTCTTATGCTTTTGTATTTGTACAAGATATAAAAGAATTAGATCAGCATTTATTCATATCATTTAACAGGGAAATATGCAAGCAAATACTAAAACTTTTTTTCCCTCTTTACTAGCTTCATTTCAGATGGGCTGCTTCAAAAATACACAAGCTCCACTTTGGCAAATGACAAGGTTCAGCTTTAATATACCTGGTAAGCAGGCAGGAGCCAGGAAGGCATTTTTGGGTTTTGATGCATGTAGCTTCCAGAAATGGTTGACTAGCTGGGTGATAAAACTACACCCATCTCCTTCAGTGTGTTTCTGGGCTTCCTGTCCTTCTTCACCTCCCTCTGTGAAGGGAGAAAAGTAACCATCAGAACCACGCAGACTCACAAAGCAGGATTTTGGTCACAGAAAGTCAGGAAAATTGTAACACTCATACCACTGTTTTATGCAATGGGGGAAAAGGTGAAAAATTAATTTAAATCTGGAACTCACGTCATGAGTTTAAAGCGGTGCCTATCTTTTTCGATACTGACGTATAATGCTCTAAATAGCCTGAGACCCAATTATCTGAGAAATTGCATCTTCCCTGCCTCCCCACCTATCTGTCAGGGGATACAAGGTCTTCTGGACATCTCTCACTGTCAGAGTTCAGCCTTAAGCTTACTAGTGGCAGGGGAGGGGAAGAGAGTTTGTTAGCAAGCAAGGCACCACTGAGTTAAGTTGATACTGACTACTGCTGAAAGGCAGCCAATGCCTTGATCAGGAGAGCTACCAAATGTCTAATGAATGTTATTCTCATAGACCTGTGCCTACCATTTCTACTTGATTTTTTTAAAAAATTGTTAAGGGGACCCCATTTAAAGCCCCAACTCTCCCATCTTCAACAATCCCAGTAGCTGCTAGGGTCTGGGGAGGAGCGGGAGATGATCAGACTTTTGTCTCCCCCAGGCCAGTAACAGTGGGCTTTTGTCAGTGTCGACTGACCTCTTTAAACCCTTTGTGCTGGATCTAGTCTGGGACACTTGCCACCAGCACCACTCTATGGCATGTTTCTGAATTAGATACCCACGCAACGACTACCCAACTTCTATATAGAACAGATGGCGGCAGACCCCAAAAGTCTGGGAGAGAGAATACACAACACATGAGCCTTTCCATCTCAGTGAGCTGAAGTCTCTTTGGTCACTCATGAACCACGGAGGATAAAATGCCTATGGGAACTACCAGCCCTTGTATAAAGCAGCTGTACAAGCAAAACTACATAAAATATACACAACTATCCAAAGGGAAAGTTCAAGAAAGACAAAAATAGAAATTCAATGGTTTATCCACCTGTTTCCATCTGTGGCAACTTTGACTCCGTGAAATGAACCAGGTTGTTTGGCCTCATAATAGCGATGGATCGAGCAGTGATCACCAACCTCTGAAACACTTCAGGGTCCAGGTCCTTCCCTTCTTTGCTGGAGGAGCTCAAATATTGGATGGCTTTACTCAGCAAGGCCTGATCCTGCAAAGCAAGGATTATTAAAGACAAACAAGGGAACAGCAGCAGCAAAGGTCTGAAGAGCCAGTGTGGGAGGGAGTAGATGGGACAATTTAGCCTTCACTAAAAAGCTAACTCCCTGGTAACTCTTCACCACCAATCACTGTCACATGTGTCAGCAGCAGCAGAAGTCACTCAGCAACAAACACATTCCACTTGGAGAATGGATTTTCATTTCTCTATATAACTTAACAGGGTATCGATTCACAGCAGTTTACTGGGCTAGACAATGCAGTAGTCTACATTTTTATGGCATGACTAGATTTTTCAGGTCTAACCATGATTTACCTGATATTGTTCTACAGTATTTGATTCAAACCTGGTTGCCCTGCAGACATCAGACCTATAGGACATAAGTTGCAGACTAACTTCAGCATGTCCCAAGATACCCATGTGTTTCCCCACAGATTAACTGTTACTCTTTATTTAAAATATGGATTCACACCCAAATCTTCAAAGTGTCATGAATACAAAAGTCTCTGATGGAAAGAAAGGCCAGGCAGGCAGCAGATGCTGAAGGCAGCCAGCCAGCAGGCACATGTTACCTGGAAGAGATGCCCTTTGGGCGCACCTCGTATGTCAGCCATGCCACTGGGTGATTACAGCAGGCTTGGAAAACCCTCCAACAGCTTACCTTGTGGTTATGGTATGCCGAGCGGCTGGTGTGAAGGCTAGCCAGGAGACTCTTAGTTTGCTGCTGGACGCTGGAGGGAGCTGGCATTGAGAGTAGCATGGTAGCCAGTTCCTGAGCTGCAGCCTTGCTCTTTTCCTGTTCCCAGGGACAGACAAAAAGCCTTCAGTAAACTGACCACTGAAAGTGCTATGGGCATGCAAGTCTGACTTCTCAATCACTCCTGCTTCATCCTTCTTGCATTACCTCCCCCTCCCAGGAATGCAGGTTTCCTCCTTGATTCAATATTGCTTTGACATGAGGCTACCTTTATTATTTAGACAGCGTTTTAAGTTTATACATCAGAAAGTTCCTCTTCGGTTTGCTGGGCTCCCATCCTGCTGTATTCACAAACCAGGTCACTGTGCAGCACGAAAATCCCCACCAGCAATAAACGCAAATGCCAATTGTCATTCAAAACTAGTTTCAAATGCTTTTCACTAACTCAAGTTTCAGATCTCTGCTCTGAGCAAAACGGATGCGGCTCTCTCCTGGTATCAGGCCCCTAGGGCTGCAGGAGCTGCTGCTGATCTCACTCCTCCTCCCCTGTCTTTGAAAGCTCAAGATGTATTCAGAAAGTTACTTGCCTTCTCGTTGACTGGTCCTACAGCAAAGCAGCTTTCCAGTGCTTCTAAAGAACTCACTACTAGCCTGAAGGGAGAAAGGAAAGCAGGCTTGAGTACAGCAACCCTTCTCTCTCCTTAGCACTTTGCTTTATGCAGGCTACAGTCACGAGTAGCTCAGAAACAGCTAACGAATGCCAAGTACAAAATCAAAGCATGATAAAACCTGCCACAGGCACCATGCATATCATTTCATTGTGTTACAGACCAGAGTTAAACCTGGCTCACGCTCACAGACAAACTTAGGACTGCTTTAATAATCCACAGCTGAAAGACAGGGGCTTTTCTCTACCAAAGAGGATAAAACATTTCCTTATGCTGCCTGCGGCAGGGATAACTTGGATTGTCTTGACAGTACCAATTCACCATGGCCCACAGACGTATATGACTGCAGATCAAGGGTTGGTATGACACATGAGAAAAGTCAGTTATGCTTTTTCTAAGGGAGCAAGATTCTACGGAAGCTCCCCGACTTACGCACGCGTTCTGTTCCGGAACGCCTAGCGTAAGTCGAATTTTGCATAAGTCGGGAACGTATCTCCAATTATGCAAAAAGAAAAGAAAAAAAAGCTTACGGAACTTTTCCTGTAAGTCCGGATTTCCTTAAGTCGGGTTTGTGTAACCCGGGGAGCATCTGTACTCGCTTGCTATTTTCACAGAGGGTACTCTTTCCAATTCAGAGTTTCATCCCAAATGTTCCAGCAGTACAATTAACTGAACTAGGTATGCACCTAGGTATGTCCAAAACATGAGTTACAAAAGAGACCCAAATCCAAGAGCCTTCAGTCAATCACTTTTGACCCTAGGCAAGGCATGTTAGTAAAATGCTTGCCCACAGGGAAAGTCTGATTCAGGACTTGCAGACTTGTGCAAATTCTCCCTTGTTGCACTCCTCTCTGCCTCGCAATGAAACTGCCCGAAATGGTCAACGGACGCATCGAAAGGAGCACCGCCACACAGCAGGAGAGCGCAACAGAGAACAGAGTAACAGAGGCCAAGCTACACAGATCAGGAGGGGAAAGGGAAGAGGAGAGACAGCATAAAGAACAAGGAGAGAGAGCAGAACATAAGACTAAAAACCGGGTAGAAGAAATAATATAAGGACTGGGCAAGTTGTCTGGTCACTTGTCTGACAGTTAAACAGCTGAACAGTTTATTTCTCCTCATACACCCACAAAACCAGTGGGGAAATAGAAGGGGGAAAAAGAGAGGCACAAGGAGGGACAAAGTGAGCTGAGGAGTGTCAACAAGCAACAGTTATGCTGTATGCAGCCGAAATTCTCAATTCACCAGGCCTTTACATTTTGCTAAATCTTCTGCCATGCAATGACCAGATTGTAAAGAAGCAAATGTCACTTAAAAAAAATAAAACAGTCAACAAAAGCCACATCATGTGTTCTGTCTCTGACACACACTCATTCGTGCTGAGAAAAGGATGGCATACTAACCGGTCCAGGATGGTTAGGGACTCAGTTTCAGAACTTTTGGGGAGCAAAGAAAAAGAAAAAAAAAAATGTGTGAAGCTCACAGAAAACTACCTAGAACACATTCTAAGCAAAAGGCAAATTAAATGGGGAGTTGGGAAGCTGGGAGAGCGATATATACAGTAATTCCAAGCAGGACTCCTCCTATTTGGGCAGCACACCACTTCCCTAACAGCAAAACAAATTAAAGGAGATCGAGGCCATCTAGCACAGAGAAGCCAAGCACATTGGTTAAAAGCACTACTGAAGGCTAGGTTAAGGATCTAGAGTCTAGACACCCAACTTCTCCATCGGAAACTGCCTTTTGTCTACAACAGTGGTTCCTAACAAGGGGTCCACAACCCTTTTTTGGGGGTCACCAGACAGCTGGGAATTTTATAGTGCATAAAGTGGATGCAAGAAAAATACTTTATTTGAGCAGTCTAGCTTTAAGTTTTACGAAAACATAGTCCCACTGCTGAAGTTTCCATACAGAGGGAGACACCTGGTGGAGATAGGGCAGCAGAGGAGAGAAGAAAAAGATCTAGTCTAAAGAAAAAGTAGTACTGATAATGGGGTAGATTTTCAAAGGTGACTTTCAACGGGACGTAAGTGCCTATGGCCTTTGAAAATTTCCTCCAAAGAGCCACTTAACCCCTGTGCATCTCCAGTGAAGTCAGTCAAGTTACACCAGCAATGAATTTGGCTAGTTTTTAAGTCATACTAGTTTCTCTCTGCACTGAGTCATCTGATCTATCTTTATTTTACTTTCCCGCCTTCTGTCTCCACTAGCTCCCAGGCTACACATAGTCTCTGCTGCGTGGACTCTAAGACCCTGAGGCGGGGATAGACAATGGAGTGTAGAAGAAAAGAAAAGAAAGCAACAGAAATTCTCTGTCCTCCACCAAATACACCCCCAACTCCTGTTCATGGTATGTCCTGCACCTGGATATTGTACGAGTCCCAGGACAGGCTCTCATGCAAAAGCTAGTATTATAATATCTGGGTTGCAAGACTGAAAAGTTTGGGGATCCATGGCCTATGAGGAAGTTGCCACACAAGTAGTTGCTACGGAGAAAGAAGAGAGAACATATGTAGGGCAAGATCACACAGAAACTAAAAAGAGGAATGAAGAAACAGCTCTTCAGAAGTGAACTTAGGTTCAAATAGCCTCTAACTTTTGTGATCTTTGGTGGCTGTAAAAGGATCCCAGATTTAAATAAGAAAAGGTGGCAAGAAGGCAGAAGCCATCTGAGGCTGGTTGAGGTTGCTGCAGACAGACTCAATTGGTAATGTGAAGGAGAATGCATGGAGCTCCATCCTCAACTCCACATGGGAGATTAGAGAGGAGCAGCAGGAAACCATTTTGGAAGAGTTGCACATTGACTCTTTAGTGGCATGACATAATTGTCACGTTATATGAAAATGAGCAACACTTCATTACCAGTATAAAAGCTTCCAGCTAAGAATGCTACGCAAGTGCATCCAGGGCACCAGTATAACTAGTAACTTTTAAAAGGCAAATAAAAACTATATACATATATAATGTATAGAACTATATAGATACCTCTCCAGGACAGTCCCACTGGCAGCAGCAGGGGCAGCAGACTCCAAGTCTCCCGTACCATTTCCTTGATTCAGGTTCGGGGGACAAACGTTGCTCACTGAGGCAGCTGGGAAATCCTCTGGGGGCTCATCAGGCCAGCCAAACTGCTCTTTGGTCTTGCCATAAATTTTGACAGCATCCATCATTGTGACTCCAGCAGGATCCACAGAGGCCCCAACTGCAATGAGCAAGAGAGATTTTGCAGGTTCCCAGAAGTGAGGCTCCTTCTCTTTGATACCAAGAAGCAAGTAGAGAGAGTTTACGTTCAATTTACCCAGCACTCATCCGTTCTGAAACGTAGCTTTGTCTGATTGTCTAATGTCTTTCCCTCCATGCTACCTCAGCACAGAATCCTTGTAACTTAACTAGAGGTGCTGCATGTGCCCTCTGCAAGGGGGTGCTGAACCCTCTACGAAATAGCTACTTTACAGAAGCCCAGAATTATTAGAACCATGGCTATGTCCCTGTAAAACTAATTCCTGGCGGAACCTCTGCCCAACAACAGCTGTACTGCAACAGCCCCCAGACACCCCCAGTTTGCTTGCAGGTAGTTAAAACATGCAACCAAAACCAAAGACTTACTGAAGATGGTTAATTTTTTGTCAGCTTGCAGGGCTTCCTCCCGTGTGAAAGGAAAATCAAACCAACGAGCCCTGGTCATGTTCAACTGCATGGTGCGGCCAAAGATCTCCAGGTAGGAGGGAGCTCGCTCAATTGCTTGAGTGCCAATCTGGATCCTCATGCCTGTCATCACCATTGTGCTGTTGTTGTTAGTGACCTCAATGGTAAAGCCACCAGGCTGCGGGAGACAATCATTACTGAGGAAGGGAAAGCTGAAGATGGGTATTTCTAACCACGAGCACCCTGGAATGGGAAGGCCCATGCACCATCTCACTGCAAAGCCGGTGGCCTGCTTACACCATGACAGGAACAGAATGTTTCCTGGGAATTGTCTTCTTACACTACCTAACTTTAGTAGCAACCCCGTGGACCTGCTGGGAAGGACTGGGTGGAACAGCAGATAAATGGGGCTCAAAGGTCTACTCATTTGGGAAGAGGGATGCTCTGTTGCTGGAGAGAAGAATGGAGCCAGAGAGAAAAATAGCAGTCAAGGAAAGAAAAGGCCCAAAACAACAAAAATAGTGAAAGAGAGCAACAGTTGAGGTACAGAACTAAAGCTCCTAGTGGCAGATGACTGGCTGTAAGTTTGATGCCAAGCTGGTTCTTAGGAGGACTCAGATTGGGTGACCAACCAAAATTAGTATACAAAGATCCTCCAGTCGTGATGGGGTTGGTTAGCTCAGCAGTCTCCAGGATTGGCAGAGGGTCATTCGAATGAGAACGTACACTTTTTATAAAACAACTGCTCATGCTCTGATGAAGAGCACAGCAGCCTTATGACAAAATTACGTAAATACCTAAGACTGCTCCCAAAGCATCTGATTTACCTTGGTGTTGGCCACATACATGCCAGTGGAGTTGAGCCGGTGCTTTATCTGCTGGGCGTTATAAACCTGCAAGAGATCATTGCCTCCAAACTCCACATCTGTGAGCTGCTGGTTGTGTTCAAAGAAGTCAATGGGAAAGTTCACCTGACTGGAGGTGCGAGTCGCTGAAAGAGAGGATACCAATAGCTAAAAAAAGACACACACACACAGGTAAAGCTAGAGTGCTCCAATTGCAAACTGACTGCACATCTCTTGGGAATGCTCTAGCTTTCTAACTAATTATGCATTGCATATGCCTTGCCATGAATAAGAGGAGCTTTCCTAGGGAAAGGTCCTCTTACTCAGCTTATCTGCAGCTCAAACAAATGAGATTAGTGCTGAAAGATTAAAATCATCCCATGCTAGCCCCATAACACCCAAACCCGGTGTTTACTAGTAAGGTGATTATCAGAGCCAAATGCCTAAGTGCCTACGTGATGCTATCCTATTTTCAGTAGTGACCCTGGTACAACAGGTTCACATTAGACATTAGGGAATTTTAAAAAAAATATGAATCTAGTGCTGGCAAAAGGTTCTGAATTAGGAGTCTTGAAGACTGAAGTTCTCTTTACAGAACAGGTACAGCATGGGCAGTGGCAGCATGCACTTCCCCATATTACCCTACCAATGTACTTCAATGCTGGTCTCTAGCAAAGGGGGGTAATCCAATCTGCATGCTCATTCAGTCCTTGGTTTTTTGAGAAGCCGCCAAAGCGGCCACTGTAGCAGTGACTGTGTGATGTGGATGTGTGTCCACTAGGGACAAGACAGACTCAAACCACCACTAGGTGGTAATGAATAGTGCTCAATATCAACCCAGTCTAGATTCAAACCAGCAATTTAGAAATGAAAGGTTCCATTATTCCATTACTAAACACCCTTAGCCATCCAGGCCCCCACTGGATATCATCTTTATGAAGAGAGCTATCTTACTTCTGAAGGATGGGCAAGGACATATGAAAAGTTATGTAAGATAGGGTCCTCATGAAGGGGAAGTTAAATGGAAAATTTTGATGGAGTTGCTTGGGACTTCATCTGGATTGCAAAGGATCCCATTTCTGGGGAGAAGGTGACAGACCATGTATTTATTTCATTGTTAATTTCTTTATTGGTGACTTAGGATATGAAAGGAAAGCAGCCTTACTGATAGCAGCTGCCTTGCGTTTGCGAACTGGCTTCATGATGCTGATGACACTGCTAGGCTGGAGGGAGGGCTGCAGCCAATAGGAAGTATTCTCCACATTTGCCATGTATATTCTCAGGCTGCCGTCCTCACACAGAAGGATCATGGTGGTCCTCTGCTGCTCGTTACAGGCCGTGTGACGGATGGCCACCATGTCCTGGATCTGAAACAGGTTACACACCAGCAAATGAAAGGCCCAGAGAAGCTGTTGCCTCAGAGAGCAAGCTTGTTACCTAACTGTCACACAAGTATCAGGGATAGCAGGTACTCAAGCCAACAGAGGCTACAATAGAGCAAGAGAGTCAATGGCTTTGCGGGGAGAATGAAGAGTAAACAGAGGTTGAAAACACCTTAAAAACATGGGTGGGTTTGGGGAAAGTCAGTTTGTGTATTGAAACAATACTTTCAAGTGCAGTGTTGGTGGCTATTACCAGGATGACTTTGCTGTAAGACATCACTGCAAGGGAAACCTGGAAGAAGTGGCAGCAACAGAGAAACAGGAAAGTCAATTTGAAGGGCAAAAGATAGGGAACACTCACCTTGGCTTTAGCTGGCAAGGTTTTAATCTCCTGGATGAGGAAGGTATCTGGCTTCACCATGACCACCAGAGGAATACCTGTGGTCTGCTGAACACAGCACACCAACCCAGGATGGTTCATCACCTCAGACCATTGGCACAGTGCTGGGGAGGTCTTGCTCCCACCATTTGAACTGCAAGAGAGAAAGGCCAGGCTCACATGACCTCAAGAAACAGCTGCAAGGGGCATCAAGATAAATAAATAAAATTCTCATTCCAGCTAGCAAGACAAGTAACATCACCGTCTGAGGATCGCAAAGCACTTGGTTAATTAAACCACCTCAGAAAATCCCTGGCAGGTAGGTCAATATTATTCCCATTTTACAGATGGGGAAACTGAAGTGCAAAAAGTTGCACAGCTGAGTCAGTGGCAGCCTGGAGAGCCCAGAAATCCTGACACCCAGCCCTGTTCTTTAACATCTTTCCCCATTCATTTGGTATATAAAATTCTAGTGACACTATCATAAAAACAGGAAAATTACTCTTGAACCAGATTTGAAGTATCTATTTAACCTTATACTAGAGAGCTCTCTTATCAGGCTGGCAGGGGAGTGATTGCAAAACACCACATTACTTGTCACCACATCCTAGCAGACAGAATGGAAGAGCACTGGTCTCAGAGCAAAGCATCTGTGTTAGCGGATACAGTGCTCCATGCTCTACCATGGCCATGTGATGAATACAAAGGAAACAGACAAGCACAGGAAAATGCTCCCCAAGAACATAATCCTCACTGAGATCTAACTCTCAGAGTGGTGAAAGCCCCTGTGCAAAATGACCAGGCGAGGTCTGATTGGAGTGAGGGAGATGCCGGGACCTGATATTCATGGAAATAGAATGCAAGGTATCTGCCTCATGCTAAGCTAGTGAGACTCTGTAGCCTGAATGCCCAGCTCTGATTGTCAGAACAGATGATAGAAGAACTTTCTTCTTGACATTTTTATAGCATAAGAGATTGGTTTCCCTCAAGGCAGCCTGAAAATAAGACTTTATATGCACAATGCTCAGGGTCCACTGCAGTACTGGTGCCAAATGGAAACAAAGGCTTCCTGCTCCTCAGCCTCTGCGAGGGTGGATAATCCCATCAGTTCCAGTTGCTGCACCATTGGAAGCTCTGCACTCAGACAGCAAGATTGCTCCGAAGGCACCTCTGTGCTGTGAAATCCTAGTGAGCAAAATAAACATACATCCCACTGCAAAAGCAGCTGGGTTTGGTTTCAGTCTCACTGTTCTACAAGCAGAGGGTAGAAACAGGAGGTGACATATAAAATGGTAAGATGTAAACTGCAGGAAGGTTCTCTACATAAAGCCTTGGGCAGTGGGAGCTGGGTTCTTTCACTGGGAACAGCCACGGCAGCTAATAAGAAACAGAAATTGGAGGGGGGCAACCCCTCAGTCCCACCTCTTTATGTTGATCGGGAAAAGCCGCTGTACCTCCAGAGTAGCCCTGCTAATTGTTGCTGCAAAAGATTTGCCTTGACAGTAACTGAAGAAAAGCATCTGAAGGACATGGGAATAATACACAGACACGCCACCTCCTGCCACCTGGCCATTACTGTCCTGTAGGGACAAGGGAAAAACACTGGTATTTAAACACACACATCTTCAGAGCTCTAGAGTGGTCAGACTTAAATTCCTGAACAAGTACAATATTTCAACATCTGCCCTTCTACCTATCACATAACACAGCAAAGGGCTTTTGAGAATGCAGCCTTCGATGACATTACCACCAAGCTGCACACCGTGAGATACTCCAAGCATCTTTGAACAAGATACTGAGCTTGCACACCCACAGGCTATAGGTAGTGCATGAGACAGCACCTGTGTGAGAGAATGTTGCATGCCAACCCCTCTTCATCTCCAGCTCCCAGAAGCGCTTTCCTCTTGGCTTGTAGTTCCTCTATTTCCCCATTTCATAGTGGACTGGGGTAGTGATGCTGAATGGAAGTTGGAAATATTTTAAACTAGCCAGCCTGGGTGGTGCACACCAGGCCCGCAGCAGCGTAGACACCAAACAGAAACCAAGGCTTGCATCTCTGCAGACCCTGCGTAAGGGTGGATGATCCCATCCATTTTAGCTACTGCACCATTAGCAGTGCATTGTACTGACAGTAATGCTGCTCCGTAACCATTTTCCTGTTGTGAAATCCTGCTGGGCATAACTTCAGATCCAATCATGGAAAACGTACTCAATTTTCTATATGACTGGATCAATGGGTTTAATTTCAACCTTCCCCCTCAACCACCACTGTCAGAATCAGTGTCAGAATTTCTCTCTCTCTGCAGAAAAAAGTGCAACCTCATTGATCTAGATCAGGGAAAGAAAAGGAAACTGCTTCTTACCATCAGGAGTAGAGGGAGAGAAAAAGTTAGTAGGGAAAGCCACCATTACCTTCAAGTCTTCATGGCTGACTTCAAGCACATTGGTAACATAGAATGGTCCATGCTGGGCACTGCTTGCCTCCTCCATGAGCTGAGTATAGATGTACCCAGCAGAAGACATGATGACTATGATGTTCTTTCCCTCCTCATTGAACAGAAATGTGACATCCCTGATCTTGGAGCTTGGCAAAAGGAAATAGAATGTTGGGCTCAAAGCATCTACGGAAAGGTCGTAGATCTGTGGGAGGAGAGGGGAGGGAATTAGCAGCGAGCCCACAGAACAGCTCGTCCTAATAGGGCATAAACACAGATTGAAACTATTCCTACAACGGTGCAGATCCCGGAGGGCAGATTATTCAGGTGCCAGAATATGGAGATAAAGATAACCTCAGATCTATGAATGACCTCTTTCTTCTGCATTCGTCAGGTTAGGAAGAGGGGAAAATGTTGGCCCATCTTAAAAAATGACCTTCACTTTTGAGTGTCCAAATTTAGACAATCAAGGCCAGATTTTAAGAAGTATCAGCACCCACAACTGAAATCAAAGGGAGCTGCAGGTGTTGGTGCTGTTGGGGGGAGGTGGAAGAGAATAAATAAAATCTTAAATATTTCAAGTTGGGCACCCAAAATAAGAGGTCACTTATGAAAATGTGGGCCTTTGTTTTTGAGTTTCAATGAACAGTCTATTACTAACAGTGGTGAATAGCAATACATATTAGAAAACTAGAGATAACAGTAATGCCCTTCCTAGAACTCAAATTTTCCTAGTAAATTAAGAGCACTGTGTTATTCTGCAACACGGATGACTCTGGAGACCGCCAGAACCCCATATCAGTTCCACGGGAAATGAAAAGCAATACACAGCACCAAGTCAATCAGGGATCACCCACAAGTTGTGACCATACCTTCACAAAGTCTGCAGTCACAATAGCAAGTTCTGTCTGAGATCCTGGCAGCCACACAGCCTTAATGATGAAGTTTCCTGTTGCTAGTTGGGGGTGGAGCACCAAGTGATCGGAAACTGATCCAGAGCTGCTGAATGTTAGCACATGGCAGTCCTGGGACAAGAAAATAAAAGATGTAAAGTATTAAATATATATTTCTGCAAAAACAGATTCAAGGGCCATCATTCCTGCCATTGACCTTTCCCTAGCCCCAAACACAAATAATGGATTCATATAGGAAGAAATCAAGCGTCCCTGTTTTTAGGGTGAATGACTTTGCAAGAGAACTGTGCTTCTTCTGGGGTTTTTTCAAATATTTGAGACTACTGGTTTCTTGGGTGGTATATTTCTTTAATTGTAGAAATTGTGCACAGATTTGAAAAAATACAAAATGATCACCCATTGCTCAGTAGTAGAAGCGGCTGCAGATTAAGCACATCCATTTCAGTCAAGTTTTATTTACATGAATACTCTTTTCAGTTTCTGTAGCACAAAGGACAGTCGGCCTGAGTGTCATCTGAGGAAGTGGTTTTTTTGGGCATTATCAAGAATGGTTTAAAATAATAAATAGGATTGACATAGTAAATGAAGCTGGAGCTAAAACTAGTAGCAAGTGATTCAAGAACTAGAATTAGTAACATCCACAATGACTTTAGATCTTTGATAGCCAATCATAACTCTACAACCCATCGCCTAGGGAGAGAGGAGCACAGCTTGGTTTGAGGTAAAGGAACTCTCTTGCTTGTCAGACCCTTACCTTCAGCCCACACACAGCTAGATAGTCTTCCTTGCATGGATTTCCTGTTAGGCTCAGTACAGTAAAGGGAACTGGTGCAGATGCAAGGCGGGTAAGGGTTAATTTCCTTTTGCTGGAGTCTGCTTGTTTAAGCAATGCTGAGAGTTGTAACACTGTAATCTACAAAATAATGAAATCAAGTCAATTTTCTAATGTTGATATCCCAAAAAGAAATTCTCAGTATCTAGCTTCTCATATGACTCTATCAATGTATTGTCTCAGGATCTCTGCAGCAAGAAGCAAGATTTTTGTTCCCTAAAATATGAAACAATTGAAGTAACAATCACTTAGGGAGGTTTTTCCAAACGAGTCTAGTCATTTACAGAGTCCGTGAGTCTGACCGTAGGAAGTCTGCTTGATTCTTTAGTCACTATGGAACATTTTAAATCTTTTCATCTGACTTTAAAACGCATGTTTGGTTGTTGCACCGTTGGAGCACATCCCCTTCTCAGCACTCACCTTGCCCTTTTCGTGGCTCACAGCTAGATGCTGGCGGCGCCCATGTGGGGAGGACAGCACGCACATTGCCACTCGCCTCAGCACGTGAGCACTGATCAGCTGTCTGATTGTCTGCCCCTGGTCGCCACTGTAGTTCATTCGGACATTCTCAAAAGCACCTTCTTGAGAGCCAAGAGTTGGGACCTGAGCCATTGAGGAGCACAAAGAACACGCAGAAGTAGAGACAAATAGCAGAGATTGAACAATTGTAATAGTTTCATTTAGACTCTCAGAATTTGAGACCAGAAGGTACCATCATGATCACCTACTGAAAACTGCAGGCCACAGAACCTCGCCCACCCACTCCTGTAATAGGCCCATGTGACCGTACCTTCATGAAGGTACTGCTGGCTGAGTTACTGAAGTCCTCAGATCTTGATTTAAAGACTTCAAGTTATAGAGTATCCACCCTTTACCTTAGTTTAAACCTGCAAGTGACCTATGCCCCATGCTGCAGAGGAAGGTGAAAACCCCCCAAGGTCTCTGTCAATCTGACCTAGGGAAAATTCCTTCCCAACCCCAAATATGGCAATCAGTTAAACCCTGAGCCTGTGGGTAAGACTCACCAGCCAGGCATCCGGGAAAGAATTCTCTATAGTAACTCAGAGCCCTCCCCCTCTAGTGTCCCATCTCCAGTTGCCGGAGATATTTGCTAATAGCAGTCACGGATGGGCCATGTGCCATCGTAGGCCATCTCATATCATCTCCTCCATAAAAACTGACCAAGCGCAATCTTAAAACAAGCTAGGTTTTTCGCCTCCACTATTCCCTTTGGAAGGATGTTCCAGAACTTCACTCCTCTGATGGTTAGAAACCCTTATCAAATTTCAAGTATATATTTACCTATGGTCAGTTTCTATCCATTTGTTCTTGAGCCAACATTGGCCTTTAAACTTAAATAACTCCTTTCCTTCCCTGGTATTTATCCTTCTGATGTATTTAGGAAGAGCAATCATCTCCCCCCATATTCTTCATTTTGTTAGGCTAAACAAGCCAAGCTCCTTAAGTCTCCTCTCATAAGGTAGCTTCTCCATTCCGCCGATGAGCCTAGCAGCCCTTCTCTGCACCTGTTCCAGTCTGAATTAATTTTTTTTAAACATGGGAGACCAGATTTGCAAACAGTTTTCCAGATGAGGTCCCACCAGTGTCTTGTATAATGGTGATAACACTTCCCTCTCTCTCTCTCTCCTAAAAATACCTCACCTGATGCATCCTAGGATTGCATTAGCCTTTTTCACGGCCTCATCACACTGGCAGCTCATAGTCATCCTGATTGACCAATACAAACAGGTCTTTCTCATCCTTTGTTGCTTCCAACTGATATATCCCCAGCTTATAGCACAAGTTCTTGTTGTCTAAGTGCATGAACTTGCACTATGCACTATTAAGTTTCATTCCATTTCTATTACTCCAGTTTTCAAGGTTGTACAAATCTTACAAACATAAGAGAGGCCATACCGGGTCAGACCAATGGTCTATCGAGCCCAGTATCCTGTCTTCTGACAGTGGCCAATACCAGAGGCTTCAGAGGGAATGAACAGAACAGGCAATCATCAAGTGATCCATCCCCTGTCGCCCACTCCCAGGGTCCAATTACAGTTTTACCCTTTATAACATCCCCCGGCAATGAGTTCCACAGGTTGTGTGAAGAAGTACTTCCTTTTGTTTTAAACCTGCTGCCTATAAATTTCATTGGGTGACCCCTGGTTCTTGTGTTGTGTGAAAGGGTAAACAACACTTCCTTATACACTTTCTCCATACTAGTCATGATTTTATTGACCTCTATCATATCCCCTCTTAGTCATCTCTTTTCCAAGCTGAAAAGTCCCAGTCTTATTACTCTCTCCTCATATAGAAGCTGTTCCATACCCCCAATAATTTTTGTTGCCCTTTTCTGAACTTTTTCCAATTCTAATATATCTTTTCAGAGATGTGACAACCAAATCTGCATGCAATATTCAAGATGTGGGCATACCATGGATTTATGTAGAGGCAATATGATATTTTCTGTCTTATTATCAATCCCTTTCTTAATGATTCCCAACATTCTGTTCTTTTTTGACTGCCGCTGCACATTGAGCGGATGTTTTCAGAGAACTATTCACAATGACTCCAAGATCTCTTTCTTGAGCGATGATAGCTAATTTAGACCCCATCGTTGTATATGTATAGCTGGGATTATGTTTTCCAATGTGCATTACTTGGCACTTATCAATATTGAATTTCATCTACCAGTCTGTTGCCCAGTCACCCAGTTTTGTGCGATCGTTTGTAACTCTTCAGAGTCTGTTTTGGACTTCAATATCTTGAGTAATTTTGCATCACCTGCAAATTTTGTCACCTCACTGTTTATCCTTTTTCCAGATGAATGTTGAACAGCACTGGTCCCAATAAAACCCCCTGGGGGACTCCACTACTTATCTCTCTCCATTCTGAAAACTGACTATTTATTCCTCCCTTTGTTTTCCGTCTTTTAACCAGTCACTGATCCATGAGTGGACCTTCCCTGTTATCCTGTGACTGCCTGTATGACATTCCGGTCCTCCTCTGTTTTGGCCATACCTCCCAACTTTGTGACATCCGCAAATTTTATTAGCACACTCCCACTTTGTGCGCCAACGTCATAAATGAAAATGTTAAATAAGATCAGTCGCAAGACCGGTCCCTGAGGAATCTCTGAAGTTACTTCACTAATAACCTCCCTCCAGCCTGACAATTTACTTTCAGGATGACCTGGCCTCCCCTTGAACTAGTTTCTTATCCATCTTTCTATACTCATACTAATCCCCATCATCTCCAATTTAACAAATAGTTTCCTGTGTGAAAATGTATCAAATGCTTTACTGAAATCCATGTAGATTAAATCTACTGCATTTCCTTTGTCTAGAAAATCAGTTACCTTCTCAAAGAACGAGATTAGGTTGGTCTGGCACAATCTAGCTTTTGTACAACCATGCTGTATTTTATCCCAATTACCATTTACCTCTATGTCCTTAACTACTCCCTCTTTAAAAATTTGTTCTAAGACCTTGCATACAACTGAAGTCAGCTCCCAGATCATGTTTTTTCCCCCTCTCTTAAACCTAGGCACTATATTTTCAATTCTCCAGTCACAGGGTGTAACCTCCATGTTTACAGATTCATTAAAAATCCTTGCTACTGGGCTGACAATTTCATGTGTCAGTCCCTTAAATATTTTTGGATGGAGAATATCCAGGCTCCCCAGCTTGGTCCTATTAAGTTGATTGAGTTTGACTTCCACCTTGGTTGTGGTAATCTCTACTTCCATGTCCTTGTTCCCATTGGCCACCCTCCCACTGCCCCCAAGCTGCTCATTACCCTTATTAAAAACTGAGGCAAAAGTGATCCCTCCCCTTGGCCCAAAAGCAAGCATTTGAACCAGCAAACCAGCCAGTAATCATACCATCAACTGATCTGTCATTTCCACTGTCTTGTCCAAAGTGTGCAGCTCGTTCAGAGCCTGCTGCGCTCGGCTGCTGCTGCCCATGGCTGAAGCTTGCTGGAAGTTGATCTGAACGGCATCCATTAGGAAGCTCAGCATATCCAACACCAGCGGAGCAAAGGAGAAGTTGGCCTACAAGAAACAGATGTGGCAAGTAAAGCACAAGACATCCCCATGAAACCTCCATAGCAGCAGCATTTCACAGCCCAGGTAAGTCTTTGAAAAGCAGCTACAGCACTGTTATCCCAATAGACAAGTTACTTGATTCTCAGTTGTCTAACTGTTGGACCATATCAGGGAATTTCTGTATTAGAACCATAAAGTTCGTGTGTATAGCAAGTCTGAGGCCAAGAGAGACAAGGGGCAAGATTGAATTCCCCACAGCTTGAACTTCAAGATATTGGTAACAGAACAGGCCTCTTGCTTTTTCATTTCTGTCTCTCTCCCTCTCTGTGAGAAACATGCAAGGCCAAACTGCTAATTGTGTTATCACATCCTAAGACAGAAAGCCTGTTCTCAAAGAGTGATAAGGCTTTGCAAAAACAACTGTAATTGTTCTTCAAAACAGAACACAGCTTCCCACTCTTTGGAGCTTTTAACTTGTTTGTTATGTACGTTAAAGTTTAAGTAGATTTGTGACATCCTGAGAGTTGTTAGAAGTTAAGAGATAGTGAAGTCATAATAGTGATAAATGTATGTTAAAATAGAGGATGGATGCTTGATTAAAATAAAAAGGATGAACGGTCAGGGAAGTGACAGCCTAAGAATTACAACTTCAGTCTCGATTGGCCAAAGAATGCGCAGAGTGGAGATAACTGGATGACCCCCGGAGGGCTACCTGGAATCCACCCAACGATCCCAAGGATGAAAGAATCAAAGAACAAGATAAACACCTGACAGCCGTCACTGCTGTGCCGTCTGCATGATGGACTTATTTCAAACGTGAGAACAGTGATTAACACTTCAAATGCAGTAACAGCATGATGAAGCAATTCCCATAGACTGGTATAGGAATAAAATCCTATAAAAACAGACTCTAAAGACTGAAAACTTTGAATCTGGTTCTGCAACCACCTTCCAGGAGCATCGGATGTGCATTTGACAAGGACTCGGCTCCACCCTTGTGTGCAGGCTACCTGGCCAGTACTCTGCCACGAGCAACCTTTAGGCTGGTAACTATAACAACAACTCTGCAGAACTTGTATCAATGAGTGTGTGAATGAATAAGGAATAGTAGTGAAATAATATTGAACTGCATATCCTGATTTCTCTCTCCTTCTCTGTATTTATAATAAACGCAGCATTTTGCCTTATCCCTCTTATAAGATCCCGTTGGTATTATTTTATTAGTGTAACATAACTACCAGTACAGCCCATTCCACAACCACTCTGTACCAAACTTGACTGTTTCTTACGGGCATTAGACACAAAAATCCAGTGTTAACTCTCAACACAGAACATATTCGCTACACTAATACTGTACTGGCATAACACTAAATCAAAATGGCAAAAGCCTCTAAGTTAGAAGCACGGGCTGCCGTAAAGACAGCTTTATTCTAGGAGAACAAAGAATCCTGAAGAATTACTACACAGAGGGATCCTGATGCTTGAATGAGATTTTAACGTGACAACAATACCTGGGATTGCAATTCCTCTCGACAGCCCTCAACATTTCGACACAGGCTGCTCTTCTTGGGTTTCTCTTCATCAGGGCCTTTCCCATCATTGATGGTGACCTTGGATTTATCAGCAGGGGAGTTGCTCGCATGGCGGATGACACTCTCAGGCACTCTGGGCTCACTCTGGAATGCAGACTCCTTCATGGTAGAGCTGATGCCACTGCTGGGAGTTCTTTTCACCAAAGCCTGGGAAAGACAAAGCAATATTGAGGGCCCAATCCAGTTTCCATTTAAGTCAATGACAAAACTCCCAGTGATTTCAATTGGAGCAAAATTAATTCCTTAGAGTACATTTTCAGAGAGATCAGACAGCAATAACCCTGTACCCTACATGTCACTTTCCTTTTAGAGGTTTTATTAGACAGGAAGTAACATTGTTGGCAGCTGGTGGGAAACATCAAAAGAGCAGAGATCTGGTAAGTGGGCAACATGAAGTTGACCTACAAACCACAAGTTAGTTATGTAGGTTCAAAGTCTTAATTAGTGTTTTAAAAGATCTGCCAATAGAGATCCTTTTGGTGAAGGGGTGAAATCATTAAGTAGAAAGCTGCAAATTACAGGGGAGTGATGAAGCTTATTCTAAAGTAGACCCCTCCCATATACTGATATCACAGAATAACTATTGTGCAATATAAGACTTTGCAAAGCCAAACTTAGGCACCCTGTAATAGTTGCAGGACAGTTTAAATTTAGCCATGAAGATCCTTTACCAGGCAACTGCCATCTTCCTTCGCTCCACAGTCACAGAAGAATGAACCATATTTGGCGTAAGAAATCTCATGGTCCTTGTGACAAACTTTAGCACAAACCGTGCAAACACCAACCCCATCCACCATCTTACAAGTGTGACAGTGGTACCTGTACAAAAGAAACCAGACAGGTTAGAAACTATAGCCCCTCAGATTTAGCACATCATCTCTTCCCCAATTCTGAATGGCCAGTAAGCCCAGGCTGATATTCTGTACATAGGAAGACCTGGAGGGCTCTTACCAGTGTTGGTTCATGAATTCTTTCTGTGTGATGGTGAAGGTGCACAGTTTGTTGCAGAGAGAATCTTCATCCTGTTTAGGAAGGAAGATCATTTAGTCAGTGTATTACATATCTACCTACCTACTCTGGAGTCACTTGATATAAAGGAAACCCATTCACTGATAAATTCACATTTGAAAACAGTGAGTTTCAGCATCATCTAAAACAGCAGGCACCAAACAAAATCACTTCATTTTACATCCAAGAAATATTGGACAATAATTAAAATAAGATATTGGGGTCTGAATTTAAAGGCATGAATTACTGATGGCAGCTTTAATCTTGAAGCCACCCCAGTTAAATTGGGTATTAATGTAACAGAGTCAGAGAACCAGCTATATCAGACCAGCAACATCTTACTCAACATTTTTGCTCTCTGTCTTCAGCACATCTCTGCTTGTTTTACTGACAAAAAAGTCTTTACCTTTGTCAACATTGAAAAATTAATCTATCTGCACAAGGATGAGCTGGATTCTCTTCTGTCTTATATAGCTACGTTCTAACTGCAAAATCTTTATTGCTGACAATGATTTAAGAGAGAGGACACAGATGGGCTTTCAGACCCCAGGTTAAGATTGTCCAACATGAAATTATACTCTTTATAAGTCAAAACACAATATTTTTTCTACATTTGATCTGAAAGCTGCATATACAAATCTAGAAGGCTATTGTGACTCTCACCATTTGCATGCAACAATTTAATTGGTTGTATAAGGGAGACTGTGGAGATGATGGATTACTTAGTCCAGCTGCCACAACCATGCAACATTATCGGCTTTCAGCTACTAGTTGTGAACATCACACTATGAGAACTTACTGAGTCTTCAGCTTGAGAATCTTCCTCTTCCACTGCCAGCTCTTCCACCCAGTCTGAATCCACCTCGATAGCCCGTTCCTCTCCATCAACAGAAAGATGACTGGGTCCTTGGCCGCTGGTCTGGCTCAGAGCATTAGTGACATCAGCAAGATATGAGACAATGTGGCATGTACACTCCAGTATAGTAACATGCTGCAAAAAAAGGAAAGGAATAATTAAATCCTCCTGCATCTATGTTTAAATGAGCACAAATGTGAAAATATCTCCAATTCTTAATGACACAGATTGTAAGGATTTGTGTTGCACTCAGAAATTCTACCACAGCACATAACTGATTTGGGATTTGCAAGGTGGTTTGCATATTGCTACAGTATGGGGCCAGGACATTTTCTCTAAAAAGTTTAAGAAGGTCTCTCAAGGGTGAGAGGCTTGAGAGGCTTTGATTTGTGGGCATGCACATTGCACTAGCTACTCTATCCAGTTCTTGTGAGCTGGTAGGATACTAAAACTACCAAATACAAGTAGGTCTCAACCTCATGCCAGATGACAAGAACAGAATGGACAGTGGAGAGTAAATGACATCTTCAGTTCACTGGTGAATCACATCAAATTCAACACCTTGCCTTTGTTAGCAAAATGCCCAGAAAGGATACTGGGATTTTATCTGCTTGCAGTATTTGCATTAGAGGTATGAATATTCAGTTTCAGGGAGACATTAAAACAGTAATTATATATAGTCTGAAAAGGGCCGAGTGTAAGGCTTTAATTTGGGTCTGAATCTACAGTGTATGCCTATAAGCAAAAGCAAAAGCAAATTCACTACCATGTATAAAAGGAAGATCAGAGAATTTCCCAGGTGAAGATTTAGATTTTACAAGGTACCAAACACTTATCCACTATATATACAGCAGTATAACTTTTCTGATGCAGACCAGGGCTCAGACCAAACACTGAGGACTGAGAACTGCCTGTGCTTCTTACCTTCCCATGCATGACATTAGCATTCATTTTTTCTATAACGTTCTTTTGAGACAGGTATTTCTTGCTATAGGATAAAGGAAAGTTAAAAGAAGATGGTTATAGAAACCAGCTCTTAAAAATTATCAATTTAATCCTCACTGATGATGATCCCAAGTATTTAGTTTGTTAGTTTTACAACAGCATTACGCAAATCATTTAGGTAGTGGCCACTAAATCATCAAGAGGAAAAGGGAAGGACCTCCACAGTTCCAATACAAGTCTCCATAAAGGCACTTATCCCAACTACCACATATTCCAACAGGTGGCATTCTGAACTATGGGGCAACCACACAGCACCCACTCGCTCTCCCCTCTCCACTACCAAACTCCCAAGAAGTCCAACACATGAAGATAATCAATCACCAACACAGGTCTCATTTCTCTTACCATCTGCCCAGCCAATCAACTGCGGCACTGTGAAGCTGGAGATGTCCAGCACCTTGCCCAGCACTGGCCAGAGTTGCCATCACAACCATGAGCTCAGGGAAGCCTGTTCCATCACCATTGGCCAACATTTCCGTTGCCATTGGTATAAGGGTACTCAGCAGAACAGTGCACACGCCTTCTCCAACTTGGCTAATCAACAAGAAGAAAGTTTGAGATGCATTAAATCACCCATCTACACCAGTTTAAGCTCAACTTTTCTGAGGGTTATCTAAGCAGTATATTAGCCGGCACCAGACCGGTGCAAATTCTAGCATGCACTAGTGTGTCGCGCATTAACTGCCCCATATGGGCCCTGCTGGCACACACTAGAAGTTTCCTAGTGTATGTTAATGTAGTCCCGTTTCAAATAGTACTACATTAATATACACTAGAGAACAATAGCAAGACAATGGCCTTACAGCATGAGAGATCAGCAGTATTTAACAGACTAGAAGGTGTCTATGGAATATGTATTTTATCAATAAAATATAATGCAAGTCACATAAGATTGTTCTCTACCTGTTTTCCCGAACAATATATGTTGTCAGAAGTTGCAGCAGCTGCCTGTTCTCTTGAACAACATCCAATTGATCTGAATCTTTAGGAGGTGACATGGTCATCCTGGTTAACCAGGCCTGTAGGCGTACAGGCTCAACACAGGCCAACTGGGCCAATGAGCCACATAGTCGCAACAGACTGGGGTTTGGGCTCTTCTCAGCTAGGAGACAGAATTATCAGTGGTTGATATTGTGGCTGTAAATTGAACATGCCTGACGACAATTTTCCTTCTATTATTAAAAGCAAAATTCACTGGATTCCCTAAAGTGCATGCAATTGGAGGCAGTCCCACAGCTATCCCTGTTACTATCATCATCATTTTAATTCTATTCCTCCATTCGTTCCCCCCAGACACTTATTCTCTCTCTCAGACACTGGGGGTAACTAAATCAAGCATGACATAAAAGTGAATTGTGTAATTTTCCAGCTTGTGGTCATCTCTAGCTGTTCATATGCATATTGAAGATATTGCCAGACAGTCCCCTCGGGCCTGCTCCTCCAGAGAGCTAAACGGGCTGCTTAGCAAACATTCACCTTCAAAAGAGGGATTGCCGAAATACTAGTTAACTCAGAATAAGCTTTTACTACACACTGAAAGGGCAAATAGTTAAGGAAAAATGTGCACAGTGGG
Organism: Mauremys reevesii; assembly: GCF_016161935.1. Lineage (NCBI taxonomy): Eukaryota > Metazoa > Chordata > Testudines > Geoemydidae > Mauremys > Mauremys reevesii. Next base: position 5,701,057 of record NC_052643.1, read on the forward strand.
CGGCTGTCAGGGGAGGGACAGCGACAGAACTGAAAACTGAAGCTAGAGAGGAGGAGACAGAAGACGACAAAACACAAAAGATGACTGGGAATGAGTACACGTAGTCTTCAGTATCTCCCCAAAAATTTTCTTTCAAGCATTTTCATACTGCAGGTCAATATATGCAAAACAAGAAAAATGTTAAATGGACATCAAAGTTCTGATGCGGAGATTAAACAGTCACTTACTCAGCTGGAAGAGTTTGGTGAAGAATTTCAGAACTCTGTTACAGAATTTAGCAGAGAGATTTTCATTGGCTGTTGCCATCATGATCTGGACCAGTTCTCCACTAATTGAGTGAGAGAAAAGAAATCATCAGGTCAAACCTTTCAAAAATGCACTCATCTCTTTTCCTCACTGTTATTTATATCAATCTTAGATGCCAGGGCAGAAACGGTTCATATGCTGCAGAGTACTTCCAGGGGGAGGAGAAGGAGACACGGATGGACAGACACCTAAACAAGACAAAACTCTAAACCCTGCACCCAGCACAGTAAGGATGGAGTACTGCAGGCAGCTACCTTCCATTCTTAAAATTCCATTCTTAGTTTCACCAGAAAAGAATGGCAACGAAAACCATGTTAATGGGTTGTCCATGAAGAAGCAAAGCAGTTACACTCCAAAGGGAAATATCAAACAAGTGCCAACACTACTTCCCTTCAATGTTTATTAGAGCCACACGGAGTCATGCTGTAGTCAGTCAGCTTAAAATTAAGGCTACTTAACAGAAGAGCCTAGTTAAAAAAATGCTTGCAGCTGTGAGGTTGAAGCAATTTCAGCCTGCTGGTAAAATAATCACATCTTTTTCATATTGTCCTCTCCTCCACTCTGAGGTACTAACTCATGGTTAGGAGCACAACATTAACATGCTTTTTCAATCTGGCTATATACAATGCTTTCAAGAGCAATGCCATCAGAGCCTCAGCTCCAAATTCAGAGGCATATGCAAACCTCAGGAGCTCACAGATCATGAGCCATCTGGTAACAAACCAGGGTTCTGTCACAAAAGGGCCAACGCTGATTTCAACATCTTTTGTCATCATCTTCTTGCTTACTCTTTTCTCATTGATCTCCCATCCCAACAGCGCACACCAACCAAGCCAACTCCCCCATCATGCTACTTTAGCTTGGGCTGAACAAAACGAAGTAGAGAGCATGTAAAGGTTGTCAATCAGCTTTGCTCCTGGAATTAACTCTCCCCCGGTTCATATCTTCCTACACGCTTGCTGTGCTCTGCTGTTTTACATCCGCACTACCCTGTCTTCATACTCCAAGACAGGAAAAAGGCATCCTGCAGGAGACCAAGCCAATGCTATCCTGGGGTAGCACTGAGAGAACAGGTGATACTTTACAAGTAGAACTGACAGGCAAATTAATACAGCCTGTCTCAAGAGGTTCTTTATGCTGCCTCTGACAAAACAGATGTATCCAAAGACTTGCACAACCAGTCATTGAAATGACGACTAACTGAACATTTTATCTGCAGTGTAAAGCAGAACAACTCTCTCTTTCTCTCTCTCACGTGGGAATCTTTTCACACTTACAAAATCCTTCATCTCTCCAAAGGGCAACATATTCCTTGTGCAGATTATATGAACTTTGCACTTTCCTGTACAGAAGCAACAGCATTCCACAAATGCTAAGTGCGGCAAGATAAGGATTAACAGGGGAGAAAACAAGTCCTTAGAATACAATATTCCATCACCTCACCTCTCTGAGAAGAATTCCTCCATGGCTTTTCGGGCCTGGCTGCTCTCCAGCTGCTTCTCCAGATGCTGCAAACACTCCTCCAAAATTGACTCATCTAGGCCACTGTGGATCAAAGATTAAGTATAAAGAAAGGTGCACTCCCTGCTCAGTCTTATCTGTTTATTATCTGTCAAATATAGGATCAGAAACTATATGTGAAAATGATGGTTTGAAAATTTATAAATAAAGTAAAAAATTGATTAAGCCTAAACTGATCATGCCTCAATTTCCCACCTTAGGTGGGCTCAACTCCAAGATGTCTTATTGTCACATTTGGTGTTGCAATCTAAGACTCTGGGTACTAACAAGGCACAGATGGATGTAGGGAGGCCCTAGCCGGGGCATTGGAAAACATCCAGATAAGAAAGTAGGCTCTCAGAATGGAGCACTACATTAAACAGTTCTTCTGGGGAGGAGGATTTAATAGAAAAGCCTTAGCCAAGGAAGAACCTTGGGACATGGTTCAGGAGACCTTTGAGAGTAATGTAGTAAACAACAAAAAAAATATAAGAACTCCCATACAAAGGAAGTGTGTATTGAAGAATTATATGTAATGGTCTTGGGTCTGCAGGACACAGAAAAGGTTAAGAAATCCTGCAAACAGATAAAAGTACAGCCTAAATAGGCTGCAAACCATGACCAAGTGACGGTCTCTGCATCAGAACAAACTAGCAAACAGTTAACTTTGCAGAGGGCACTGACACACTCGCCCCATCCACCTCTTTGGGAAGAGGATGATTCAAATGGTTACTGGAAAAGAGACAGAGGTGCAACTTCATGGATTCCCAAAGCGCCAGTAATCTTTAAAGGAACTGTGGGTTGTTGTATTTAACTACAGTAGCATTGTACAGAAAAGAATAAGCTAATATGTGGCCTTTCCACAGCACAAATAAAAACACTGATGAACAAATGGATCAGGATAATCCTGTCCATCAGGCTTAGCAGGTCACATGATGAAGGGATACATCGTATGTGATTTGATACCTGTTGGGGTCGGAGTGATTAGCCAGTATGTTATAACATCCTGTGATCAACTTCTCATAGACACGAGCCAGGAATTCATCAGACTCCGCAGGGCCCAGGATCCTTTCTAGGGAGTTGCTGCTGATCTCTGCCACACTCTCCATGCTGGTCTCCAACAGAAGGGGCAACAAGGTATGAATAACCTGTGGTGGGTTCAGTTCATCTGACCAGCTTGAAGGGAGAAGAGAAACAGCAAAAACATTTCCATTAGTATACCAGTAAAAGAGCTACACAATGAAATAGATTAGCAGGCACAGAGCTAGGAAACTGATCTAGCTGGAAGACTAGGTAAATGTTAGGTTCAAAGCCCTTTTCAAATAGTTGGGTATAATTCAGTTGTCCTGGCTATTCTCTCTTAACAAAACAGCTCTCCTTGCCAAAACTATATTTGAGCCCCTATGGCAGGGGTAGACAACCTGCGGCACGCAAGCTGATTTTCAGCAGCACTCACACTGCCCGGGTCCTGGCCACCCATCCGGGGGCTCTACATTTTAATTTAATTTTAAATAAAGCTTCTTAAACATTTTAAAAACCTTATTTACTTTACATACAACAATAGTTTAGTTATATATTATAGACTTATAGAAAGAGCCCTTCTAAAAATGTTAAAATGTATTACTGGCACGCAAAACCTTAAATTAGAGTGAATAAATGAAGACTCGGCACAGCACTTCTGAAAGGTTGCCGACCCCTGCTTATGGTATACAGGTATCTGCAATGTTTTCCTAGGTAGTCACTGCATCGTTTAGTATGTCCCAGACACTGGTGCAGTATCAGAACCCTGTTATGTGCTTTGGGATACTTGGAGAATAAAAGTCACCACAGAAGAATTGTTTCTGTTTTCCTTTCTAGCATTAATATTTCTAAGAGGACAACACCTGGTGATCACAATCTAAAAAGCAATCCACACTGCTGACATTGTTTTCCCCATTTCGTGGGACATGTGTTTATTCTGTGCCCCCTTCTACAAGAAGAAGGGGCTAAGAACTCCCTCTAGGGAGAAATCTGGCTTCTAGAAATCCAATGCCGAGTGGGTGGTTATTTTTCACTCATACAGTCCCTGGTCTCAAATTCAGAAAGACAGTGTCCTTTACCCAACTTTTCTCCCCATAAACAGGAATGGTCAGTTGCAAGTCATGTTCAAAAGAACAGGCAAAACCAGACGGAACACAACTGTTCACTTACACGATGAGGTCCCCAGTGAGTCTGACCAAGGAGAGGAGGGTATGCTTTAAGGAGGCTGCGAGGGGCAGAGTCTGACTACAGAGTGTGCCCAGATGGGCAGCCTGAACAGCACTGATGTAGCTCTCTGCTGGGATTGTGTCATTCGCAAAGGCATTGCGCTAAAAAGAACCAGAACACATGTTCAGTCAGGATGAATACATAGCACAGAAAGCACAATTTGGTGCCTAAAAAATTAGCATATATGAATTAACGAAGTGTGTCATGCAGTCTTCTGGCTGAAGTTCACCTTTTGGGTTTTTAAAACTTCTACATTGTTGCCCTAATAGCTGCAGGGTGGTAGAACTGCAGTCTGCAGAAGCTGACAGTGCAGCCTATGGTCACCATCATCTTAATATGGATGTGTGACCCAGATAGACTTCATGCATCAACATGCAATCCTCCATATTGAACTAAGCAGCAGGGCTGTTCTGATGGTGAATGAAACTTGTTAATTTCCACTGGCCAAATCTCTATATTAAAAGGGAAGGATGCCATAAACCTGCTCCCTTTGTAGGAAAATTTGCAGCTCTTGGTTGTGCAAAATTTGGATACCTTTGCAATAGCAGATGATTCATGTCTAGCATGAGAGAGACTATTTCCCTCCTGCCAGATGTTTAGCTGTTTCATTAAACTGTAAGTTGAACAAAAAAAAATATAGTAGACAACTTTCCCACCAAGTTACATAGTTAGGGCTATTTCAGGACCCTTACACAGGACTGGACTCACCCATGATCCAATGTTTGGGAACTCATTAGTATGAATGTTGTTCCAGGATTCACACAAAGCCTGCACTGCTGATGGCAAGTTCTGTACAAGTGTTGGGCCTGCAACCAAATGAGACAGTAAAAATAAGGAATTTCACAGGGGCTGACAGGGAAGCTGGAAAGCAGTAAGGCCCTGTATAAAAACAAAACAAAACAGAATGTTTCCAACTGAATTAGGTACATTCACTTTGATTGGAAACTGGATAGCTAGGTTTGTCTGAACTGTAATTCTGGTGGTGAAACCGGTTTAACATTCTTCTACTGCAAGTCACGTTGGTCTTAACAAAATAAACCTGGCATTACCCTCCACAGCCTCGGGCAACTCAGTCATGCAACAGACAGTTCCTCCAGTGAAAAGATGTTATTTCAACAGTATTAACTTGTCAAAATGCTTTAATCAAGTGGTTAACCAACAACAATCCCTCCTGTGAGGAATTCTGAAAGTTTCACTTGCTACACAGTATACCGCGTATCCCATAAGTGAACACATTCAAGCAGTGAGAATCCAGGGAAATTCAAAAGACAGTTATGCCAGCAGAGTGCCAATACAGCTGCAAAGCCATTTTAATGCTGGCTGGACTTAATCTAGTTATTATTTTCATGATTTCCCCCCAGACTGCTGCACTACTACTGCTTCTGAATCCACAGGTGCAAGTACCTGACTGAACTACACAGAATCAATACCCCAGTCTGTGAGGTGATGGCTGGGGGAGTGAACCTTTTGCCAGCACAGCTTTGGAGCTGAACCTTTACAATATTGTATCAAAAAAGTCTCCCTTAAACAAATCTTGGAACATGGCTAAACTCCACAAGAGCCTTACCCAGAGTATTTGATTTGCAGCGGCTAGATCCAATAGCCAGGACAGCAGCATATCCCCGAAGCTTCTCTTCAGAAGGTTTGTTCTCAGTGGACCCCTCTTCAGAGAGGCTCTGCAGTAAGTAAGATCTGTGTTGGGGGTGGAAAGGACTCATTTCAGCGGGCAGCTTTGCATTTCAGAACTAACATGCCAATACAGTGACAGACGGGAAGGCAAACTTCAAGAACCAACCCTCTGAATTGTTATCCCATAAATCCTACAATACCATTCCACGAGTTCTGGTCTTTTAAGCTCCTTTAAGTTACTTACCAATAGAAGTGGCTGCTCGGGGAGAAATGGGGGGGAGGGGGGGAGCTGCTTTACTTTCACTTTCTTCTGCACAGGAGCCAAAGGCAGTTTAAAAGGCTTTGGACTCTCACTGAACAATTAAACCACCTCACTTCCAAGTCATCCTGACAGTCACAAGAATAACTCACTGAAATAACCCGTTGCTGCTCTCTCTCTTTCAGGGTGTTAGGGAGAGGTTTCAACTTCAGAGAGAAAGCTGTTTTGCAGCTTGTCGGAAATTCTTGAAAGATCAGGTATTAGATTACTTGAAATAGAATAATACAGTCTATGGATTTTAGAAGTCTACTGATTTAACATGGTACGTTCTATGTGATATAAAATAGAGCCATTATTCTGGACTATAAAAAGAAGGAACACTACAGGGATAGGGAGCTAACACAAAATGAAGAGCCAAGTACAGAAAAGAAAACAATATCCCTCTAGCGGGGCTGAGTCAGCAGCGTACCTGGTGAATGTAGCATAAGTGTCAATAAGCTGTAGCGTAGCAGGCAGCAGATTCTTGGTTATCTCAGATGATTTGTGTGGGTCGGTTTCTGCAGCTAGCTTGGAAAAATGCTCATCTAGAGAAACTTGGATCTTGGAAATTGCAGCATCAAGGGTATAAATGGACTGCAAGCTGGGAACCTCATGCAGCTGGAGAATTGTGGTACAGTCGATCCCACAGAAAGAGGAAATCTTAAAACAGAATGATAACATTTATAACAGCAATGCGCCACACAGATCAGTGCTCCACACTTGCTTATATGTACCCAGTATTCATACCAACTTACCTGCCTAGCAAAGTACTCCTCTGCTATTTCCACATCATATTTCACTGAGCTGCACTTGGTAGATGCCAATTCAATGAGAGAAGCAGCATGTTCAGCTTTCATGCCCTGTCTGATAAGGTGATCCTGTATGTATTGCAGAGAAAGATTCAGCATCACATTTAAGGGAATATAGAAGGGCTGTGGAATTTACCAATTTATGAACCACCACCATGCTATGATACTTGTGGGGGTTTTTTTAAAACCCCATTTCCTGTCACCATGCAAACATTACAATTCCCATATGCAGTGAACCAGGCAGAAATTAAAATGAGCATTGTCCATTTTAGAAACAGCCGCTAATGTTGTTTAATATGATAAAAAGAAGCTATAAAACAAGACTAAGAACTGGTTTGATTCCCTCAGCTTCACTTGGGGAGATGAAAATGACTTTTGATACACCTAGCACAGTTTATATTTCCCTCCTCTTCAAGCTCTGACACATATTGCTACAATTTCATTTCTTACTCCTGACACAGATCATTACAGCTCTGGAATTCGTGCTGTTGTGTTAAATACTAATAATGTGTCAAAAACCCTACATTGTAAATTCTAAAGAGAGGGCTGTACCTTGATCCAGCTGACGTAGGAGCTGATACGTAAGCGGGAAGACCAGCGCAAAGTGTGCAGGATATCACATTCACTCATCTCTGGTGTGTTCATGGCCAGCTGATTCAAGTAGTTTTTGGATGGAGGCAAAATCCCCAATATCCGCCACAGTATCAAGAAATAGTATTGAAGCGCACAGGCCTCCTAAACAAAGACAGTGGAGGATATATCAGGAAGCAAACATTTACAATCAACCTGCTTCAGCTGTGATCCTATCAAGGGCTCCTCAATGTGTCTGCACGTGGAGGTAGCGTCCCAGAGACAAGAGTGAGTGGACTATACTTCCATTTCATGCTGGTTGTGTGGCACAACTTTTCTTATCTGACCTAATTCCCTGTCAAGGGACATAAAATTCTCATCTAAGCACATTCAAGCCAGACCTTATGAATACATTTGGGAGGTATGATGATCCAGAAGCTCATTACATGTCTTAAAAGAAACTCAGCACTATGTATTATCATTTACCACTAAACAAAACCAGGGAAGGACCAACTTTAAGAACCATCTCACAGCCAGCAGCTTGACTTTCTCAAACCTAGTACATTTTGCACAATTTAATATTTTTCAGCTGAAATGAAAACTGAAATATTCATCTAAAACGTTACATTTCAAGTGTCACCAACTAGCTTCCTGCTTTATCAACACAAACAAAAATCACTCAAGTTCTTCCCCATTCTACTACGGCCACAATAAATCCAATGAATGCACTTTAAGCCAAAAGACAAAAGGTCCAAATTATTCCTTTAAGTAGCTGGAAAAGCTTGAAGCAGACACTAAATTATAAGCCAGACACAGGAGTGCATCTTGTTATTGACTGTCACAGGATGGGATGGCCCTTAAAGGGAGGTGGGCTTAACCCTACCTATAACTAATTAGCTGCCATCCAGGTGATGGGTTTGAGGTCAGGGATCAGATGATAGCCTGCAGGTCACCTGGTCTTCAGATAAAAGCTCAGCAAGCAGCTCAGTTAAGGGAGTGAGACCTGCAGGGAGTAGGAAGGCCACTGCAGGCGACCCAGAATCAGGAGAAAGGATCTGGAAGGGGAATCTTGACACAAATGAAGCAAGAGATCTGCCGCATGGGGAGGCGCAGAAGCTTTACAAGGAACAGACTGTAAGACAGGCCAGGTGGCAGGACCTAATTAATCTGTTTTGGTTTGAATAAACTCCTCCATGAAGGAAGGACCAAATTTCTGCCATCACTGGGACTATGTTACCTGATGCACTGGCTGGTGAGGAGCTGGCCCATCAGCTTACATTGACAAAATATAAGACACCTGTTTACCAGGAAATGTAAAGCTCCAAAATCCAGTTTAGTAACTATTGCCCAGACTCTGTATAAAATGCAGCGGCATGGAGCCAACTGTCTTCTCAGCAGGGAGAATGTTATAGCAACACATACATATGCCCTTACCAGTGCAGTGACGTTTTTGTTTTCCTTCCTCCTGAGGGTATCAAACTGGGATCCAGCTGCAAGCAGCGAGGTCAGGGCTGCATAAAGCTCATCGTACTTCATTGTCCTAGAGAACAGGACCTCACAAACCTATTGAAAAAGCCAAGTCAGAATTGTTTCCTCCTTGGTTGCACAGCTTCCCATCCACAGCCAGTTCAGATCTTCTCCCAAATATACTAAAAATACCACACACACTCCCAGCAAAATAACCCCGGAGGACAGGTGTGTCAATTGCTGCTTTTCCCAGGCAGAGTCTTAAAGACGCTTTAAATGTGTGCAAGAAAGGAACACATTTTGGATGTACAAACAGGAACCTTGGTGTACATGGTAAACTGCCCCATCCAACAATGTTATCTTCTCTTCTGAGCTCCAGAAATAAGAGCTCTAGTGAGCAAAGACAGCGAGTGTAAGAGAGCCAGAAAGAACATGGGGCAAACTGATGTGGAGACAACCCCACAGCCAGACACATTTCTATAAGCAGCACTGAGAGGTAACTTGAATATGAAGGAGCTCTTGGTATTGGCACAGCTGACAGAATCAAGCTACTACAGAGACAGAAAAGTTCTCAGCTCTTTTCAGCCACAATTTACTTCTATGCAGCACAGGTGGACTTTACATATCCCACTGGGCAAATCACTGCAAGACTATATGGGCTAGGTGAGCTGGGATTATTTCACCAAATATCTGCTTTCAAGTTAGGATTTGTACGCTGCTTAACTATAAAGTATTCAAACCCTTCGTTTATTGTCTTATACTAACATCTATTCAGCTAGCACACACAGTTCTGTTTTAATGCAGTACTAAATTAAATCCCTGGGCAGCTTGTGTCTCATATCTCAGTTACAGTGCTGGTCATTTTCTATGCTGGTTTCCCTAATGTAATTCAGGCTCAGAGAAAAGTCTTTAACGAAATTCCAGGTACCATGTTATCTAGGCGGTTCAGGTCATCTTCCGACGCTTCTGGTGACAGGATGCAGTAGAATCTGGGCTGTGGAACTGCATCTGGGACACAGATACCAAAGGTATAATTCAAAGTTAAATTTTAACAATTGAAGAGATTAACAATACTGCTGGCATATGATCATTGGTCATTTTTTTCCCCTCAAAAGACAAGTCACTTAGAAAGTAAAAATCTGCTAAAAAACAAGACTGTCTATATGTCACATATATAACCATAAAAGGGTGCACAGATTAAGTGATTGATGCATGTCTAGCGATTGAGTACTGTTTCCAGTTTTAAAATAAAGATTATAAAATTCCTAAATCTATACAGCACATGAGTAAGGCATGTTTTGTTCAATAAGCAATGTCTGGGCAATGCTAGAGGTCTGCAGGTTTCCTCCATCTCCCCTTCTGTGTAAAATTACAAGTAATTTATTCATAACAAGCCTGGTATTTAGTCTAACGTGTCTTAAACCACACTCCAAAGTTGCTGAAAGGGACTTCTTTGACTTTGCTCTGCAGCACCACATGCTGGAGCACTCATTATGCAACTATAATCCCACGACTAGGAGTAAAATTTTACTGAACAACTTCCCTTCTGACCTGATGAGCAGTGTTTGGTCCAGTTTTCTTCCACTTCTTTAAATCCATGATAGAGAGGGACAGAGATTCTTCTACTACTATCCTGGGATCCACTCACCCACCCAAAGGGTTGGGTTAGCAGGTTATACTGTACCTATGTAAAAAACACGGCACACTGGTTATAAGAAAAATATACAACCCCCTGCACTAAAACACATGAACTTTCCCAACTTGTGAGGAGTCAGAGATAGCACTGAGCACACAGCTGGAGACTGTTCCATACTTTTCAGCCAGTGAAGTAAAACTACTGTCAAGATACTAAGGAGATACTCCAGAGAATAGTCTGCAAAACATTGTTCCAGATTAATGAGGTGCCAGTGCCAAAGACTTAAACAAAGCAATAGAGATGAGCTAAACTCAAAGAACTTTACCTGAAGGGTATTTGAGAATACATGCAATAGTAAAAAGGCACTTTTAGGCCTCTATTCTTATTAGAAAGAAAGCAGGTTTACTGCTCTGGGCTTTGCCTTATTAGTAACCGGTGCTGCCCAGCATGTATTCACTTATAACAGCAGTTATGCCTGAGTACAAAGCCACATAACACACCACCCAAATCAGCTGCTGGAAATTAACAGCTCCAATTGTGTCACTAACTGAATGTAACCTTGCATGCTGTTAGTGAAATCAGAACAAGGAGTTACTGGAAATGCCAAAAGGGAGACACATAGGAACGGGAATACAACAAGGAGACTACCTGGTTTAGGTCATTGCTGAGCGATTATTTGATTAAACATTGGAAACATGCATCCTCAATCCCTTACTTGCTCAAACAGGTATACAGGAACTTTGGAATACTGATGAAGCAGGTAGTCGAACACCAGTAGCAGGCGAGCCAGGATAAGGGGCACAGACCGCAGCTGGGAGTCCATGTTCACAGTCAGTTCCAGGATGGTCTGGATACAAAGGGTCAAGATAGACCTCCGGCCTTTCTCTGAGAAGTTGTGGAAAATAAGCAATAGCAGCTGGAGGTGCTCAACATTCAGATCTTCTGTGTCATTAGGAAGAGCTCCCTGCAGAGCATTTTGTTTCAGTGTGCCCACAAATCTGCCAGCAACAGGAAAGAGGTTCAGTAAGAAGTTTTTTCTTCTAAAGAGTGATCCATAGATCACACTATTGCAAGGAGACTTTCACTGAAGCAAGCTAGCTGATTAAGATGCACATTTTAATCATGATTTCTTTCTACTTGATCAAGCAATGCAACTAGAGTCTTGTTTATGACCTCAGCCTTACTATGCGAATATTGCGATTTCACAAATTAACCATAACTCCACTGAAGGATGCATTAAAGTGAGACTGTGGAAGAGACTTTATGCCCTATATAAACACAAACAGCAAAGAACTTTTGAAGAGAAATATAACAAGCTAAAAAAGAGAAAGATGTGCGTGTGCCCCAGCAGGAAAGGCTGTAAGTCAGCCAAACCACACCAGACTATTGTACAGTTTCACATTTAAAAACAAGTACATAGGAGTCAAGGCTTGGCAGAAAGGAGCTCACATACCACAATGATGGGCTTGGTATGAGGCACCAAAATAATGTGATTATTGCCTTTTCTTTTTAAAAATCAGTGCTGCTGGAGCCATTCTACTCATCCAGGTCTTGATACTTTTATCAAAGTGTTCCCACTCCCTATTTTCATCCAGGGGCTGAATCTCCCCCCTCTTCCAAGCTTTACATCCTTCCTCTGTAGGATTTTCCTATTTTTTTTTTAGGACAAAATGTCTGGTCATTGGATTCATCTGTCCAGAAGAAAATATCATCTCCTAGGAAATTAGCGGTCATGGGAGAGAGCACGTCACTTATTTTTAGTCATGATATATATAACATTTTCTTACCTCTCCCAAACTTTAAGGCATTCTGGGACATCAGGGTCTCCCTGAGCACTGGCTTTGTGCTGCCAGATAAGAAGAAGCCGAGACAGCACAGACAGACTCTGAGGATGGATGTACAGAGGCCATGGTCCTTCAGAGAAAGGGGCTATTCCCAGCTGCTGTAGAAGAGTGTTCTGGCACAAGACAACAGATACACAGTTGAGAGGAAAGCCTTACACGTTGCTTTAAGTAACTAAAAGACTTCAACAAACCAAAGGTGATAATAAATGGTAGGGCTCTAAGTGGATATATATAGGGTTAATGCAATGGTATTTCACCTCTGAAAAGTTACAATATTTGGTACATGTACTAAGTAAAATATGGCATAGGTACCAAGTGAAGTTACGCTGAGGGGCTTTTATTTATTTATTTATTTTTTAAAGCCTCCATCTACACCATAGGGGACTTTTGTTACATAAAAAAGTCTAGGGAAAAATAGCATGAGTCCTGCTCACTTATGAGACCCAATACTGGCACAAGAGATGGTGCTTTGGCAGAATGGTAGACAGACTTGCAGTCTATAGTTACTCTGCCTGACAATCATGGATCCTATTTCATTGTCAAAAGCTAAAACTCAGGTATCCTTAGGAGTGGGGGGATGTGGGGAGCGGAAAAAAAACAAAAATATGACCAAAGGAGAATGGACCGATACCTTTTATTGTGCCCCAAAAACAGGAACATATGGACATGTGAAAGGAGAGATTTCACCTGAAACCACTGATCTGAAGCTCTTTAAACTCTAATTACACTTATTAAGTATGCTAAGCAACAATGCAAGAGGTTAACTAGTGGCAATACAGTCTCTGGAAGGCCCTTCATGCACTACCTCTTTATTTGCCAGAGTGTTTAAGTGCTATTTTCCACCCCACTCTCTAAAGTGCCATGTCTCCAGTAAATTCTAACCAGAACCGGAGAGGTGATCCCCACTTCAACACTCCACTCCTACTGAGTGCAGTTATGCTCACTCCCTGTTCACGTGTCAAAAATGTAGATCTAAAAAAAGAGTAACTACTTCAAAAAATTACTGTATTTAAACTATGGGGGAAAATAGTCCACAAAAGGCATAGGGATTTGATACACTACTGAAACAGATTTACAAACCCTCTTCTTATAGCATTAAGCTTGGTCAGTACATGTCCTGACAAAGGAACCTAGAGGCTACACGGTTAGTATATGAAAGCAAAACAGATCAATCATAAAAAGCCAAGCAGGAAATTCCTACAGTAAAATGCACATTCAGAAACAATTCTTCAAAACTAACAGCATCCTAGACATGGAGAATTATTCAGTTTTCCCTTTAAACATCTCTGGAGTTCAGCAGACTAATTCAAAGCCCCTTACAAATGAGTCTTGAGGCAGGCTGCTGCTCTCCAACTGTATTCATTCTGGGGACTACTCTGTAGAAAAAGCATCGCCTCAGGAAGCATCTCCTCTGCCAGCCCCACAATATCCCACTGCTTGGTGTTCGAAAGGGGCTCTGTAGTCAGAAGCACTGATGTACTAACACAGAATGTATTGTCCATGTGAATTCAACACCAGACACAAATGCTTTAATTTTACATCCTAACCTGCAAGGTAGGGGACTGTAGGTCCGAGGTCACCAACGAATGGTTGAAGTGATACAATGCAGCAGCAAATTCCTCATCTGATGTGCCTGAAACACAAAAGAGATTAGGTCAGTTACTACTACAGCTCTACTTGGCGAATCATGATCCCAACACTGGACAAAGAAAACCCATGTTAAGTAGAACCCCCCCATCCTAGACGTTCCCAGAGTAAAGAAGTTCTGCTCACTCACCCTTCAGCCCATCCTTGTCCACTTCCTTGATGATGCTAGCCAGCGTGGCCATGTGCTGCTCTGAAAGAGACACACTCAGGTAGTTGCGAATGAAGTTGTTCCTGGAGTTCAGCATGGAGGAAGTAATGAAGTTCAGAATATTGGAAGCCAGGCTTAAAAACTAGAAGGAAGAAACAGATATGCATTTATCTTAGAAACACCAAAATCCAATGGGGGGTCAAAGAAACACTAAACAAAAAACTCATTGCTAGATATGCTAGATAATTCACCACCCAGCTGCACTCTTCCTCCATTACAAGCCAATAATTAGAGTTCAGATTTACTTCTCTCTTCTCATTACAATTGGACTGCTTTACAGTTGCTCTGCTTGTCTGCCATTACACAGTTTCTAGTCTTCAAGACAAGCCCACTGGGATGAGTGGTTCTCTCATTCAGCTGCTATCATTTCATATAGCTGTCTAAAGAGCTTGCAAATCCATTATCTTTCTCAACAGCAGCATTAATTTTCACCATTGCCCAAAGGAATTGTTTGTCTGACAAAGTGCAGTTAACATTTCCATTTATAATTTTGCCCTCATATTCCCTCACCCCCTCCAACCTAAATCGATATCTTAATTATTCTCTCCTTGGACAATAGCAATTATTAATACATGTCTCCAGATAGAGTAATGCAAACAGCTCCTTCTGAAGCCAAGATCTTTGGCAATCAGACCCACGGCCATTCACCGTCTACTCCCGCTTGCCAGTGACTCTCAATCAGCAATATAATAAAATGCCTGGATTTAAACTGCTACATGCCAGACTAACAAGCCTCTTTGGCCACTGTTCAGTGCTACATCTCACTAATTACATAATTAATCACGGAGATCATAGCATACCAATTCTGGGTCCTTGCGGCTGGCCAGGATGTTCCCATTCTCCCCAGTAGTCTGTTTGTTGGGGCTTTTCACTCTAGGGGAGCTCTCCAGGGGAGGTGGGGGAGGTGGCGGCGGGGGGGCCACTTTCTCTTTACTTGGAGAAATCGTTTCTTCAAACCATTGCCCAAGGATGGGTTCGCTGTCATCATCTAATAAAGAGCACATGGAAAACAATGATACAGATGCAAAATGATATTGCTTCTACAAGCTAGTTCACTAACGGCAATACCAGAAGCCCTACAACTTCACCGACCCTTTCAGTCACGAGGCCAGTGAGCCATATCCTCATTCAGCAGGGACTCACTTATGAGGGGGGAGAATTCTCCGTCTTCCCCAAAGTCCCATTTGGGGCAGACACTGCCAACCCCGTAACGCTGAGGGGAGCTGACTTCAGTACCTACAAAGCATAGCTGGTATTTCTTTTTGCCCACTGATCCTAACAGATGAGTTTAATTCTTAAGCACCACAGTGTAATCCAGTCCTGGGAGATAAAAGCTTCGTACACGGGCTTCCAGGATGTTGAAAAATAAAACGCGTAAGATCTAGCGTTAAGATGCTTGCTGAAAACCATTACCTTGGCTGCTGTCCTCTTCAGTGCTGCTGAAGTCATCCTCATAGTAGGTATTAGAATCAGTAGAGGCACTCGCGTCACTGCTCACGGAACCCTTTCTCTGACGTTGCAAGATGCAAGCCTTAAAAGAACAGCAGAACAAGTTAAACCACAAGATCAAAACTTGAAGGTACAATAGATGAGAACAGACTTGCTTTCAAATCCTCGGCATTTATTTTTTCATACCCTTCTACTATAGTTCTGCTCAAATTGCATACTGGCATTTCTAACAAGACTTTCTTCTAAGTTACATCCATCATTTTCTGGGGCGGCTAATGCAGCGCCCACACAAAGACTCCAAGGTACATTTCACATATCAGTCTAAACATGAAGACTCCCCTTCTGTACACAGGACCCTTATTTTCTCTCCCGGGAGAGAATGGTCATGAATAAATATTTAGTTCACTGGGACTATCTGAGAAGAGAGTCTGTCATAGTCACATCCTCTCCTATTCTATAAAATGGGAGACATCCAATTCCTTGTTGATTACTTATAAATGTCACAAGTTAACACAGTTCTAAGTTCGTCTACTTAGCATGTAGATTGATACCTGCAAGAGGAACTCTCTCTTGCAGCTCTCGCTGTTTAACTGAGAGAAGTTCCATGACAGAACTATCAAAGTGCCATCTCCTACCTTTCTATAAGAAGTGGAGAGCAAAGTCAGCAGCAGATTAGTGAGTGGTACGGAATCAATCAGACGTTGAATCCTCTGAATTGATGTGCTCTGAGCCATGACGTTCAGCACTGCTGGGGGACCATCAGTCTCCCATCCCTAGGGGACAGCATCAAAGGACGGTTCAAAGCATGTTCCAATGAAGAAGACTATTTAAGAAAATCAGTGTGCCACCTTCTCACCTTGTGTAGTGCCTCCACCTGCAGATCTTGAAAGAGGGATGTTAAGAGTTTGATGGCATGATTTGCTAACACCACTGACAGAACACCAAACCCCTGATGTCTGCAGAAAAAGAAAAGGTCTTAATATTAATATTTTAATCACTATTCTAATGCTATCGACTTGTCTTCTTTGGCAGTTCCTATAGAATTATCAATTCAATCCCTCCATTTTACATCACTTTGTCACCTCTGAGGTCTTTAAACCAGACAGTAACATATATTCTGAATGGTTAGAGTATCAACAACATTGCTGGATGTTTATATCCATTATATTTATGTCTCATTTGCGATACCAGCCAGACCAAGTGTATACAATTTAAATTTGTACAATAAGGGGAATAGGATAATTAATTTTAGCATTTAGTTCAAGTGAAAACAATAATTCACTTGAAAATATTCTTCCATTTGAGGGCAAGGCTTACGCATTCCTACCACCCCACAACTGCATCTGCTACTGTAGAGTCATGAATTGACTGGAGGAGAGGAAGCTCACTAAAGGGTGCCAAACCCTACTAGACAGAAATCTAGGCTCTGCTCACCCCATGGTACACAATGCCTCATCCAGTCCAACACAAGATATATATTCCCTCCCCGCAAAAGTACCTGGCGCTAAGCCTAAAGTGGAATCTTCATACTCCGTTACAGATTTAAAACAAACCACTCCTCTTACTAAGTACTATCTAAAAAAGAGGCACAATATAATTTGTGAAAAATTAACAGACCAATTTCTCAGTCATCTCACTCAGTTTAAACTGAAAGGGAAAAAAACTGAAGCAATATGAACGGGTTGATTATGAAGGTGGGGTGGGTGGGGGCAGGAAGTCTCTTCGAGAAGACAACCAGACTCAGAGGTAACAGCCACAGTGTAACAGAACAATATCATAGTGATGTGCTTAAACTGATTAACTTAGAGCAGGTATTCACATACCCTTTCCCAGGTCCCAACTTGGGAGACCCAACTCCCTCTTTGGTACGAGCAATGATGTCTCTGACTCGAAGAGCAGCCAATGGGTCTTTCTCCTTTCCCTTATCAGCCAGGGCAGTGGGGTTGAGGTTCAAGATGAGGAAGAGGCTGTTGAGCAAACACCAGGCCCCAAGCAGCTGGAAATTCTGATAGTGCTAGCGTTCGAACAGTGAAAAAACCCAGACAACCATGTAAATCCAACTGACCAAATGCACCACCACAAAGTTATAACAAAGAAAAAGGTTCCCGATGGGATGGGATTATTACCTCTCCCCCTGCACGGCGCGAGTTGCTGATGGCTTGACCAATCATTTCATATATTTCAAGCTGTAAGTAAAACCAAAAATCCTCGTAATCTTGCAGCGCTCTATTAGACAAGTCACTAAACCATTCCACGCATTACTCAAACACCCTTCTCTGAAGCTTGCTCGGTTCCACTCCGCAGTAAACCTCCCCACTGCAAACTCTCAGATATTACTAGCTTATATTGGTATCAATCTTTCTTCAGGTGTCAGCAAGTCCAGTGCCAGGGACCAAGAGAAGCTCAAACAGTTAAAATTGTTAGGCACTTCCATGTGAAAGACCTAAATGGAGTTTCCCCTGGTCCTTTGCGTCGTTGACAAAAATAAAGTGAAAACAAGACAACTGCTCTCCCTTAAGCAGTTGCATTCCACACCATCAACTTACACATTTCTGTACAATGGTGGCAGCATCATTTTCGTAATCATCTTCTTTAGAACTTGTGGATCCAGTTCGTACCTGCTGGGTGCTGCCCACGTGCAGGATTGCCATGCATGTTGCCACACTCACACCTGATGAAAGAAGAGGGCAAAGGACCACATTACAGTTAAGAGCTGATCTTGGAAATCTATATTCCTGTTCACTTACACTACAGTCAGCAGTGCAGAAACCACACATGGAGTTGACTAGGCCAGGAATATTCACTATTCCAGTTGGAAGAAGAGAGAATATTTTCAGTTACCCTAAAACAACAAAGTTACATACAACCTAATACTCAGGAGGGAATCTGATATAGCAGAAATTATTAACAGAGAAAACTTTACACACTGATTACACATTTTCATAATTCTGGGGTATTTACACACACTTGGGAGACAGGGCTGAATTCTGGGTATAACTAGCAAATCTAAAGGATAAACTCTGGGAAATATTCTAAGTCCTGAATAACAAAGCAAAGCAGAAAAGGTAAAAGATGACAACTAAGGAAGTGTTTCATTACTGAACCTGTGCATCCCAAGGTCAGGTTTGCAAGGACTGCCAACACTAACCAATGCCTCCTCAGTCAAAGCAACTCTGCATTAGCGCTGTCCATGGACATTTTGGTGACATTACAACAATTTCCTGCTTAACTTAAACACAATACTGCCAAGTCAGCCTTCAGATTTACAAGAAGGAAAGGGCACACTTAGTTCCTAGTGCTATGGGCTGGGAGCACTGCGTTACAGAGGCAAACCCCAGGGAATTCAGCATGCCTCTTGCTCCATCCAATCAAGGTCAGCCTTTACAGAGTGTCCTGTTCAGTGCACCCTCAGCACGAAGGGAGGAGGTCATTGTTTGGGTCTCAAAGGTGCAGGTTACAAAGCAGGGGAAATGAAGAGCTACTTAGGGCTCCGAGGAGAGAGAAAAGACTTTTGATCTCTAGAAACGTGATGCTACCAAAGGACATTAACTCACCTGCATAAAGGCAGCTGAGGGCAAGAACAGTCACATCCTGCAGCCGTGTGGGAGTCAGGGGCTCCAACACAGGGAGAGACAAAGTATCCAGTGCCATGGTCACATCTATCACTAGCGAATGAAACCTATAACAATCATTGAAATGAATTAAGAAAAGCACAGTAATAAGGTAATAGGTAATAATTGGAGATATACCAATCTCCTAGAACTGGAAAGGTCATCAAGTCCAGCCCCCTGCCTTCACTAGCAGGACCAATTTTTGCCCCAGATCCCTAAGTGGCCCCCTCAAGGATTGAACTCACAACCCTGGGTTTAGCAGGCCACCAAAAAAACCAACAACTGAGCTCCCCCCCCCACAGTACACTCTGGAGAGGACTTTCTGGCATCAAATGTCTAACAGAAGAGAGACAGTGGCCAATACTGAATCCCTTGTACATTCATACTCTCTCATATAGCACACCCAATATTAACGAAGGAAGAAAAATTGAAATCGCTTACCCATTGCGGACTGCAGTGGCATCTGCTACAGTTGCTGGCATAATGAAAAACGAGTTGGCCGACACTGCATCCTGAAATCGATTTATGTATCGCAAAAAGTAAGGGAGGTTCAGACACACTCGCAGCAACTTTTCAGAGCCACCTATCAGACATAAATCAGAGAAAAAATGGGCCATTGTTTTACCTTTGTTGTTCCACTGGGTGGCTTTAAAACTAGAATTAAGGTGACAGAGTGGATGAGTCACTGGCTTAAATCAGTGGGGATAAAATTTCCCCTGTATTTCACTTGTGGCATTATCTTTAAAATGAATGCAGTTGCAATTTGTTGTGAGGAAATATAGGGATGGCACCACAGATTAGGTAACTGGGATAGACACACAATTTAAAATCTTGTTTAAATACACCACAGGAGAGCAGCCAAAAAAGTAACAGAAAATGTTTGTGTGGCTACATGGAAGGTCTCATGCTCATCTTGTGTGGCACATTAGACCTAACTTATGCAGCAGCGACTCCCAACCTAATCACTCATGCCCAGTCAGTCTGCCACCTCTTGTCATTGTACACTGCCTTTTTCTATGTATCATTGTTATTTGCATGTAAGTGAAATTATCTTCATCCTGTTCCTAACAAACAAGTATCCACATCACAGCCGCCATCTTTATTGGCAATCTCAATTCAAAGCACTCATGGAGGATGAACTCAACCTCCGCTCATAGAGCTAGTTCTTTCAGGTTAGGGATGGCAGGGTGTGATATAGGGCAGGCTTGCACTATCGTTACCCATGTTGCATCTCTGCAGTAGAGGACTTCAGGCTCCAGGGATCACATTCTGGGACCTTCCAAGAACACTTTTTTTTTTTTTTTTAAATTAAAAGCTCATTCTTACCAAGCTCTTGCAGGCTGGCTACATTCTGAGCAATGAATATACTTTTGGTCTTCGCCGCAGAGGCTTGATCTGTGGATGTCTGATTATCACTTTCTCCTTCCACCTAATAAACAAGTAGATGTTAAATACAGCAGCGGTTCTCAACCAGGGCTTCAGGGCCCCCTGGGGGGCCGTGAGCAGGTTTCAGGGGGTCCGCCAAGGAGGGCCAGCATTAGACACGCTGGGGCCCAGGGCAGGAAGCCAAAGCCCCAGCACATGGGGTTGAAGTCCAGGGCCCCGAGCCCCACCCCCTGGGATTGAAGCCTGAGCAATGTAGCTTTGGCGTGGGTCCCCAGGCAATTGCCATGATTGCTACCCCCTAATACCAGCCCTGGCTTTTATATGCAGAAAACCAGTTGTGGCGCAGTTGGGCCATGGAGAACCCTGAAATACAGGACAACCAGCATATGAAAATGGGCTGTTACTGCAGGTCTCTTTATGGGAGCGAGACTGATCTACAACACAACTCAACAAGGAGCCACACCTACAAAGATGTTAGCTTTCCATACTGTGATAAATCAACCACCACCAAATTTACCATACTTTCCTCCACCTCATTGCCACTCACCCACATGCAAATGAGATTTAACCAGTGCAGAAGAGCTTCATCTGAGTGTACATATTAAAAGCTCCCTGTTCATCTCCTATAGCCTTCTGCCCATTCCTATGCTCACACAATAGTATTAGGAATGTGGCACTTCTATTCTAAGGCTGTTTGTTCACCTGGGTGTCTGGAACAAGAGATGGTGATGCTGTCACTCTAGGGTTAAAAACTGATGTCAGTTGATTCAGGAAGTTCATCTGCACCTCTTTCTGTCGCAGTTCAGGGTTCACTGGAGAGGCCAACTCTTTCTGATCCTCCACTGCAGAGGCAGAAGAAGAGGGTCATTCCACATGCCAAGGGTAGGAAGAGTGCAGTGCTTTGTATACCTAAGGGAAGTACTGCATTGAAACAACAAGAATGTGCTAAGATTACATTGAAGCACTTACCATCAGAGAGGGTTTTGATGGTCTGAGGCAGCTTGGCTGATTTCATCATTGCTGTGAAAGTAATAATTTCAGTTCTGTCCAGGCGGCTGCAGCCAGTGCAGAGCCCCTTTATCAGCAGAATCAGGTGTTTCTACAAAAAGAAGGACACCAAATCAAATCCAAATGCTTTTGTTCACTATTTCTCCCTTAACACTGATTCCCTCTGGGGCACCTGGCATTGGCCCCTGTCAGAAGACAGGATATTGGGGTAGATGGACCTTTGGTCTGACCCAGTATGACCGTTCTTATGTTCTCCTCACAGGCCAAGGCTGATCTCTCATCTAGGGGCATGGAAGGGAATGAACAGCAGATGAGACTTGAATCCTCTCCTTGCTACGGAACAGTACTTGGAGAAGCAATCTTTCCGATAGTGCACTCAGGCTCAGAACAAGTAAGTGATCACACTGTGTCTGAGCCTCAGAAGCCAATTTACTTTTAGGGTTTTAATTGATTGTGAAACTTGGCAACCTGCTGTCTTTTTGTGGAAGAGAAACTCTCCCGAGGAGAGGAACACATGACCAGAGAAAAGTTTGTTTCTTACAAAAATAGAACAAATGAGTTGGCAATGCAGAAGCATCTCTCAAGATCACAATATTAAAGCAAAGCAGAGAAAAAAGAAAATCAGAATGGATGTTTGGAGCTCTATTTAATCACAGATCTGGAGGCAACGCTCATCTTAATGCCTGCACACAGGAATTCTGGAAAAAGAAGGCATTAACAAGGAAGATCCAGTAGGTTACGAGTACCATGTGTGGCAGGCGGGCAAGGGAAGGTGAATTAGGTCACTTTCCATCCCTGCAGAAGCGTTTCCTGTCTCTCTCCTTTTTCCTGCTCCCCCACAACCCTTATCCAACTGAGGATGCGGCAACAAGATGGTGTTACAAGTGTTACCCTTCTAGGGCACTAAATCTTAAATATTTCTAGAATAACTTTGCATCTTGCAACTGGTCCCAGAATTACACTGGAGCAGACACTAAGAAGGAAGAAGCCGTGTACCCTTTCTCTGATACAGTTCTGCTTCCAGTCTCAAAATCCACCCTTTGACTCACCTGTGAAACTGCACACGCCTCATCTGGATTTTCAAGTCGCAGTAGTGAGAATTCGATCAGAACTTTACAAGCAGCTGCCACGGACTGCAGCTGGTTCCTGGGGACTACAAAAGTAAAAGGCTTGTATCACTTAACCCCATCTTCTGAGAGTTAAACCGCTGCAATATATTCTTAACGCTACTGAAGAAAACAGTACGCAGGAGAGAGAAGAGAGAGTCGGATCCCAATACCCTTATAAATAGCACCTCACTCCACAATGAGTCCCAGTAACTTCAACAGAACCACTTGCAAAGTAACATACTGTATTGAGAGAAGGTTAAGTTTAATCTATTTCTTTATTAGACAATAAAATACAAGGAACATCTGTAAAGCAAGAATAATTATCTATACTGGTGTAAGGGCCACCACAGACACAAGGGATACTATAATAGTACACCTCTACCTCGATATAATGCTGAACACGGGAGCCAAAAAATCTTACCGCGTTATATCAAACTTGATTTGATCCACCGGAGTGCGCAGCTCCATCCTCCCCCGGAGTGCTGCTTTACCGTGTTATATCTGAATTCGTGTTATATCGGGTGGCGTTATAACAGGGTAGAGGTGTATTTGATATTTTGCATTACAATGACTCTAAAAGGCTTCAATAACTAATGTGAAAGGTCATAAAGCAAAGAGTTCCCCATTAGTTTTGTATTAGATTTCACTTACAATGCCTAGATCCTTAGGTCTGTGCTTCCCCCACACTCGTAAACAGGCTGCCAGAACGACAGCTGGCAAGTGCCAGACCCACAAGCTCTCCATTAACATCCGATTCAGAAAATAGACTTGAAGCAAGTCCCAAAAAATTACATCCCAGTCACTAGACAAGAAATAGGACATGCTGAACACTTACTTAGGCCACACACTGTAGTGATGTAATGAGTGGAGAGCGCCACAAAGGAGGAGTAGAAGGGCTCATATTGTTTGTCATGGTGCAGGATTTCAGATTCACTGCAATAAGAAAACATAGCAGGAAAGTAAGTCAGATGTATAAAATAATAGTAAATGTTTGAGTGCTTTGAAAATGTGATGTATTTATTAATACATGGAAGGCAAGAGGATTTAAAATCCACATATATATTCAAAACAAAACATGTGGAATAAAACTATTTTTCTCTGAGCAATGCAGCATCTCTGCTCTTCCCTATGTGCAAGGAGCTTTCTGACATCACCCATGTGCACTTCTGCATAAACAGCGAAGAAGAAAATACCAAGATCAAAATCAACTGTGGATCTGAGAAGAGAATTCTGATGCCCCACTGATGCGCCTCAACATTAGCATGGATAGGCCCCCTTGGAATGAGAAGGTAGCTGTGTCTTAAGAGCTAATTCAATCCTCAGTTTTTCCTGTGATTGACATAGTGGTACCTATTGTGGTGACACTGTGTGATGTGGATATCTGTCCACTAGCTAATGAATCATATCACACAAGCCATCAGACGGTAGTAATTGTCATTCAGTACCGACTAGATCTGAACTAGTAATTTAGGCTGAAAGACTTGCCTATTGGTCATAGAAAAATGTGGTGATGTGGTTTGACGGCCTACAGAAGACACTTTGCATTAACAAATGAGATACTTCAGTTCAAACCCTGGAATCTACCTAAATTCAGCAGAGGCAGGGGAAGCAGCTAGAACAGTTTCTAGTGACCTGTCCATGATAATACTGAGTCTGCAGAAGAGGCAGAATTGAACCTAGGTCACCTGAGTCGCAGTCCAGTGTCTTAACCACAAGACTATCCTTCCTCTCAGTACATTGTTTTTCTTCAATCTCTGTGCCTGCCTGCAGTCTGACTGCGTGACTGACTTTATCCTGTCCAGTTACCACTGCTTTGGAAGCAGACAAAGATCCAAGAGCAGTTAGAGTGTCCCAATGCTCAGCTAACATTTTCATGACAGTGTCTGTGGACTCCTGTTGGGTTCCATGACCGTGTTCAGTGGCAGACCATGCAACAATAAGAAACTGACAAAGAATGATTTCCCTAATCCCCCGATCAGATACGTAATAAATCACATAGAGACAGTGAGGGAAACATTGGAATAAGGTCTGAGTGAGAGTTTTTCCTCCAACCTATTACAATAAATTTATGGAAAACAAGTGGAAGATACCTTTGCAGTTTCCTGACTCTAATCTCATTGGATGATCTGCCTCTCCCAATAGTCAGCTGAAGAATCCCTATCTTAGTTTTCTGCGTCCCTAGAGTTTAGGTATTTGAAACAGAAAGTCTCCCCACTTCCAAAGTGAATCTATAAGTACTCCTACAGCTTCGTCTTAAATCCCTGGAAACATGAGAGGAAGTTTAATACTCTTTCATCCTGTCTACATGCCTGGTTATATGCTCCAGTGATTTCCACAGCACCACATTTATTATTTATCAGTACTCTGCAGCTATTTATTTTTAGGAAGTTCTTAATGTCAGTCAGCCACTTAGGAACAAACACTTTGCCATACCAGATCGAAACAATGAACCCCCAGGTTTGGTATCCTGTCTCCAGCAGGCAAAATACATCATGCCCTTACGTTAACTGCACACTGGTGTAATCTTAAACATCCAGGAGGATACAAGGAACAACTCCCTGCTGACCTGTGCAGTGATCAGTTAATGACCAGTCTTTACCCCTTTTCTATTTTCCAGTCACATTTTGCCATCTTATTGTGAAACTTATCAGAAATAGAGTAAACTGTGCTACATTCCCTCTCTGAGGGATGAAGACAGCAGGTCTGTAGCTCAGAATTCAAAACTATTTTCTTTAACTTTTACATAGGCA
The DNA here is from genome assembly GCF_016161935.1 of Mauremys reevesii. Taxonomy (NCBI): domain Eukaryota; kingdom Metazoa; phylum Chordata; order Testudines; family Geoemydidae; genus Mauremys; species Mauremys reevesii. The sequence goes on from NC_052643.1 coordinate 5,726,531, forward strand.
AGAGCAGCCAGTAAGATTCTAGGGGCTTCATTTGATGATATTCAGTTACCAAAAAACAAAACAAAAAAAACCCACTGATTTGCTAAGGTTCACCCCTTCCTACCTCTTGCCAGTATTTTACTTAGTTTTTAATAATTTGGAAGTTCTCAGTACAATTTGTTCCTGTAATTTAGGAATCAGACTGCTTCACCACAAATCCAAAGAATCTAGAGGCTTGAAAATAGACCTCTCCAACGTTCATATTCTCACGTGTTCCGATTCACTAGTAGGTTTTGCTCTTCCACCTCTTTGTGCACAACCGTAAATTAGCAGCAACATCCATACGTGATGTATTTTAAAGAGAACAAGCAAGAAAAACCTGGGGATCCAACAATTTGGCAGCTACTCTAAGCTATTACTACTCTGTTGTGTAAGGCAAATTGTGTGATATACTAATCCCCCCAGGGTTACCTGAGGCCAAAGGTAGAGGAACTAGAATGCAGGGAAATGAAATGTAGCACGAGAGATCTGTTTTTTTATTATGAAAAGAGCAGTCACATGGTCAATAAATCATTAATATTATCATCAGGACTGTTTTTGTAAATAATGAAGCACAGCAAAAATATTCAACTGTGTAACTTATGTTGGGGCACAAATGTTTGTTAAAAATATTAAGATTTCATCATGCTGAAGAATGTTTATTTCACACACAACCAAAACCCTCTGAGAGAAACATATATAAACACAGATTGTAATCTTGGTTTATATTCCGGTAGCACCCAGAGACTCTAATCATGAGCAGGGCCCCATTGTGCTGTTTGGATTCGAGTCAGTGTCTGTTGACTTTAGTGGTTCAGGATCAGACCCTTTACGCACAATAGTTATCACTAAGGCCTCCCTCTTGAAGAGGAACAGACTGACTCAAAAAAAGGTTGTCTTAATGTGTGAACATCTCCCCCAAGTCCATCCCATTTGACCCAAAGAAACTCTTTTTTGTATACACACACTGGATTCCAAGTTGATGGTGCAATTTCACATCATTAATTTCATAATTCAAAGTTAATTTTACAATATTTAAGCAAGAGGGCGAAAACTTTACTAGCTGCCAAACATATGTCATTATGAAAACTCCTCCATTAAATTGTTAATGCCTAAACCTCAGAACCAAAAGCCGCAGTTCTCAGAAAAATAGATCATGTCCTATTTTTAAAAGTTATTTCAAAGTGTTTAAATACATGCACTCTTTATTTATTCGGACTGCATTACATTATGCTTATCATGATAACTGTGCACCTCATGGATGTCATGAATTACACCCGCTGATACGCCCATTAGAAAATTCAACAGTATCTTTTTGAAAATAACTTCTACCATGTCTAAAAGTTGAGCCTGGTTTAAAATATAATCACATGCATTATCTTCTGTTTTCTTCCTCAATTAAGGGTCTTCAAATCTATAGGTTTATGCAGCACCACAGTGGGGCCACAGTCTGAAACAGGAGGTCCAATCTTACAAAGCACAGAGTGCCCTCAACTCCCATAAGCTTCAGTGGGTCTGGAGGGCACTCAACACATCAGATTAGGCCCTCCAAGAACAGTTCTCACAATAATGATGATGTGAATCCATAAATCAGGCCAATATTTTCATTATTGAAGAAAGGACATAAAGGATCAAAGACAGCCATCGATACAACAATCAACATTTTTTAAATATGTATTTTATTAAGGCAGTGATCAATTTGCCTACTCGACAGCTGAGATCCACAAGAGAAAGGCCATGCTAGGGAAGCCTTCAAAAGCAGGATTTGCAGGAAGATTCTTGAATTGCATAAACACATATGCAGGTTTCTAGGTGAACCATCATATACATACGTGAAAAACCTTCCTGCTCTAGGTGTCTACTGTTTGGGGTATTTTGTCTGATTTGGCAAAACAATGTTGTATTGTAACTGTTTTTCTAATGTGGCAAGTTTGGGATTGTTTTTGTTTGTTTGTTTTTTTGCTTCCAAAGAGGAAATTGTGAGTTATATTTATCTGTAACTGAAAATAATGTGGTGGTATTCATACTTAAAGTTTATGCTATACAAGAACTAATAAACCATCAGTCATGCATTAATAACTTTAGAAAATACTCCCAATGGCAAATACACTATGCACTCAAAATGAGACACCTCCAGCTTCTGGGAAAGACAGACCAGATCAGAATCTTGCCTTTGAGTAAAACTTCCACCCTCTGTATTTGTTAAAAATAGTTTCAGTGACAGAACCTAAATCCAAACCCATTTCATCTAAATGAGATGAAGATCTAGTACGCCACTGTCCAAGGACCTCAATAGTTTGCATTATGCAGCATATAAAATCATAACACATTAACCAGAGAAATATGAAGACAGAACAACAGTCTAAAAATATGTGACGGGTATAACTGCCAAGGATAAGGCAGAGCTCATCTTTTTTACAAGACACCAAATAGCTACAGAAAATGGAGAAAAGGGATATGACCCTATCCCCACTTGTGAGCAGCAATCTGAGGAGCCCAGGCTCTCAGAAGTTGGGAAGAGGCAGGATGCTAGTGCTCCTACCAGGGTGTTGTCCCCTGGACACTGCTTGGGGTTCCATTTTCCATAGTAGCCCCGGGCTAGCGGCTGTTGGATGCATTTAAGCCCCACCCCATCCCTGTCAGGATGGGGGAAAGTGCTGACACCTTCCCCGTGCCCACTCGTGCTGGGAGCGCCCGCCCGTCTAGCCCTGCCCAGGTCTCCCAGAGGATCCATTGCTGTCACCTGCCCGCAGCGGCAGGACACCGAGCCTGGTCAGTTTCAGCCTGGGGCCGCTCGGGAAAGCGCGGAGCTGCCGCCGAGGCCCGGGAGCGGCGCCTGGCTGCAGGCTCGGGGCTCTGCTCAGACTGGGCAGGCAGCGCTAGAGGGGCTCGGCCGGATCCGCCCCGCAATCCGGCGGGGGCACGGGAAGAACGGGGCAGGGCAGGGGCGGGAGGGGCAGGCGCGGTGCTGGGGGCCCTCTCCGACCCTCTCCCCCGCTGCCCCGGCCCCACCTCTCGATGACCGAGGCCAGCAGCTGCGGCAGCTCCCTCATCTCGAAGGCCGAGTAGGAGGCGGAGAGCAGCGGCCGCACCGCCACCTCCCAACCCGGCTCCCCCGGGGTCTCCGCTCCGCCACCCGACGCCGCCATCTTGTTGCCGCCTCCTCGGTTGGGTGAGGGGCGGGGGAAGGGGAAGAGAGACAGGAAACGCTTCGGCAGGGACGGGAAGTGACCTAATCCCCCCCCTCCCTGGCCTGCGCGCGACGCACAGTACCGCGGCTCAGCCCTATGACGTGTACAGACGCTACGGCTTGCCGCGAGAGGCGCTTTGTTGAGGCGCGTGCGCAGATGAGTCAGCAACATTTGGGCACATGCGCAGGAGACTATTTTCGTGCCCGCAAGCTGCGCATGTGCAGCAGGTGGGTAAAGTCGCGCTCCCATGCTCAGCTGTGCTTTACGGTGGCCGGAGCAGAAGCCAGGAGTGTTGGGCTCTCACCTCTGCCAGAGCCCCACACTGTCCTGGGACTGGCTGTCAGCTCACTCCTGCCGGGTCAATGCCAGGCACTGGTGCACATGCACCCCTCCTCCAAGCGTCTCAACCCAAGCACCCGTAACTCCCTCCCGGTTCACTTTCACTCTACCGAGTTTGTCATTTGGCACACAATCTAGTCAAAGGGCATAGCACAGCTCTGTATGGGGTTATTTAAGGTGTAACAGTTGGGAAAAGGTTAAGAGTCCGCCACTTGTGAGATCACACAGAGATGGGTGCTGTTAACAAAAGTCAGTATGGGCAGTTCCTCCAGCTTAGCATTTGTAAAACAGGTATAAAGAAGCTATTTTCTGAGCAATTAGAAACCAAACAAAAGGGGAGTAAAAGGTAAAGACATACTAGCTCCTTGTCTTTGCCTTTAAGGCCCCTCACCACATAGCCCTGCTCTCTAGGGTAGGGACTGTCCTCATTAATGCTTCTCTGAACGGTGCCTCATACAATGGTATTCCTAGGCATTGCAGTAATACAAACTAATCTGAACTATAACAGCAAACCTCCTTTCGTTTGTATTCAGAGGATATGTGATAAGCTGTGTCCTCACCAACTGTAGTTTTCTTCTGACTCCTAGACGGTAAACGTCTTTGTGGCAGGCATTATGGTTTCTTTGGCATTCTTCAGTACTAAGCACATTTATTTTTACATTGTTTTCATGGGGCAAGAATACTCCTACTGGTTTAAGCATGTAGCACTGAGTCAGGACTGCTGGATTCTACTCTCACACAGCTAGTAACATGCTAGGTGCCTCACGCTATTCACAAAGTCTCTGAGCCTCAGTTCTGCCTTCTTTAAAATTGGTAAGGCTAATTAGCTGTTTTGTGGGTGTACTGTTACCTCTAATTTATTAATCCTTAAAGTAATGAGATTCTCAGATGAAAGGTAAGAGATCTGGAATATTAATTAGTTGCAAGTTTTTAAAAGTTTTAAAAAGTTAGAGGATAATTTGTATTTTTTTGTTTTCATGTTTTTTCTTTATGCAGCACTCAAAAGAGAGCTACGTCCCACTACCTGTGTCCAGACTTACCTGGTAGACACTGATATTATGTGCAGCGGGGTAGAGGCCATCACCACTACCTCTTGTTTACATTTAAGTGATTTAACAAGTGTCTTTGCATTTTTTGAATGGAAAAAAGGAGAAATGCTTAACCTACAAGTAAACTACAGATACCAATCAAAAAGATCTAACAGAAAATTCAAACATGCTTATAGATACTGATCAAATTACTTTTATTTAGATAACCTGCTCTCCGCAGAAATGACCTCATATTCCTCATCCTTTCTGCCTGCACTCTTCCACACAAAAGAACTGTGGACCAGTTTCACAGTTAAAAACAAGATCTAGTTTGTTATAGCATCTGGTTATCCAATCACATCTCGGCCAAACATAAATCAATAAGGCTTCCAAGAAGCAAAGGGCTTTGTTGCCATGTGCCAAGTTGCAACCATTTCAGTACACAGGAGGTTCAGAACCAATGTTAGCACTTAATGTCCCAATGAGTTACAAATAATTGTAAAAACGTATTCCAATTTAAAATTAGATACTGAATATTACTACATACCAAGCATGAACATCCTTGATACATGGAGGGAAAACAAATTGCAGGCTTCTTTACTCCTGAAACTAGGTTTAAAAATATCGTGATTTAAGTTATCGCTTAGCTGTTTGGCAAAATAGCATAAAAGGTGGGATGTTTTTAGATGCAACTTCACGGCATCTCTCAGGTTTGCTAAACCCTTCGAAATATTTACTTTTTTACCAGGGCAAATCTTTCCCAGAAATATCCAATCGATGAGGTCTGTGTTGTGCAACCATTTGAAAGATTAAAAAGCAGAAAAGGAACATACAGTGCAGTCACAATAAATAAAGGACATGGAGACCTTAGTAAGCATCATCTTTCCCTGAACTCCTTCCCCATTGCTATAATTTACTTAAAAGGTTTGATCAATCCGTCCTGAATTTGCATTATTTTGTTAATATTCTCTTGGCTAACTTACGAACATCCCGTCTTCCCATGCCCCCCATGTACAGTAGCTCGCATTTACAAACCCTAGCTTTCCAGTCAGAGCTGTGGTGAATCTAGGGTTCTCCTCCAAGATTTCAGGAATGGTTGGGGTAGAGAAGAGGTAAACCATCAACTGGTCTCAAAGTGCACCCCAGAAGTGGGGGAGAAATACATCCTTAGTATTTTGATATCAATCTTAGCTAAAGGTGGGGAAGGTTTCTCATGGAAAGTGATGTGATCTTAGCACTTTGAAGGGGGAAAAAAAAAAACTGTAGAAGGTTTTTTCACACTGATTCAGTGAAGTCCTGGACAGATGGCTGTTCCTTTGTAGTCTCATTAATTCCTTGCCATTGGATAGAATTCTTCCCAGGTGAAGCATATTCTTCTTCCACTGGCAGCTCCTCCCTTCAATGTTTCCAGCAGAAATGTGCTATAAATACTTGCCTCCATCACAACAGTACAATTTAGAACATATAATTAAACCCAGTTGTGGCGTGCACACCAGCAGATGATCAGCTACTCAGAATCCCAGCCAGCCTGTTCTCCAGCCTCACCGGTGCCCTCAGTGTTCCCTTCACCCACGTGCTTACCGCCATGCACGGTTCAGCAGCTTCACCTGAGCAAGTCTCTTTGTAATCATAGTGGCAAAAACCAGTCCAAAAAGAACACTACTTATCAGCACATAGTCATAGTCGTCTTTCAGAACATCAAACTGCTTGGATGGGTAGACTCTGGTTTGGAAGATGTCCAGGCCATACGCAACAACCTAAAGAAGTGAGACCACCAGTTGTTACAGCAGCTTCACGCAGAAATCCAAATATGTTAATAAAAGATAAGGCTACACTTTCCGTGACTTCCAGAGACCTCTGTGACTTCAGCCCCACCAGCTGGGAGCTGCAGGGTCCCACCACCTCCCGCAGCAGCAGGGAGTGGTAAGGTACCCCCGCTGCCTGAGGCGGTGTGCCCCCACAAATCCCCAGCTGCCACAGTGGGGAAGCGGGGGTCCCCTGCAGCTCTACAGGTGCCAGGAGGGGCAAGTGGACCCTAGAGCTCTGAGCCCCCATGGGCGGTGGGAGTCCCCAGACCTCCCAGCCACCCCGCAGCTGCCCAGTCCCTTCCCATTTTATCATGGATATTTTTAGTAAAGTTAGAGACAGGTCTTTATTGCCTGTGACCTGTCCCTGACTCTTACTAAAAACATCCATGACAAAAATCTTAGTCCTCTAATAAGAGGCTCATCCCTATAGTTCTGATCAAGCAAAGCACAGTTCAGGAAACCATTAAGCAATGACTTATAACAAGACTTGAAGTTACATACCTTCCCTGAAACGGGGTGTGATGGCATACTGTTGTATCCCGCATCATGCTTTACAAAAAGAAACCCTAACCTAGACTCACCAGGCACGTGGACTCTAAGCCAGAGGGGGCAGTGTAAATCCCTCTCATTCGGGATATGGTTTGATTGTAGTTGATGAACCTCTCAGCATGGATCTGGACATCTGGGGAATATGGAATCAAATTTTCTTCCCTAAAAGACATTTGAGAGAGATATTGAAACCCAACCAAACACAGCACAGTGGGTAAATCCCTAAGCAGCCTGTTATCTGGAACTCAAGTCTGGAGATACAACATTAGAATCTTTATACAGATAATTTAGTCATTCACACATGGTGCTTGGTAAAGGCTATTAGGAAGAGGGAGACAAACTGGTAGCCCAGAACATGCTGTAATTAGGGTAGTGTCCACCTCCTTCTAAAGTCTGAGAGACCAACCAACCAGGTTCAAGGCCATAGGAATAAATCAGTTAAAGTATCACTCTAAAAACCATAGATAATTATGTAGAATACTAGTCACTAGTATGATGCTAACAGGTGCTTTTTGACAGCCCTCTGGACTACCGTGTTACAGACTAATTTATTCACACCTGGACTGGCAGTAAAGCAGTCCAATTGCCAATGAAGACAACGGCCTCTCTAAATTTAGAGTAAGAATTACTTGGAATCTGGCCAGACAGAACTGATACATTATCTACTCCAGACTAACGCATTAAAACACTCAGCTTTCCCCCTTTTGGCAGATGCCTGGGAACGGGGATTACTGCTGCAGCATTTTGCTTACCTGCTTTGTTCTGTAGGGATCTCTGGGCGTCGAGGATCCAGCAGAGCCTTTGGAAGGGAGAGAATTGCCCCAGAGGGAAGCCCAACTGCACGTTAAAAAAAAAAAAAAAAATCATCTCTTAGAAGTGACCATTTCTGACCACACTCTCTGATGGCTAATCCAGTAGTCCTCCTGAGGCATGCCAGAGAGAGCTTGCCACTAGTCAGTGATGAGGGAGGGTGTGTGGAAGCAAGCAGAGGGCTAGGCTGAATACTGTTGTTGCTCTAAAGCAGGGGTCAGCAACCTTTCAGAAGTACTGTGCCGAGTCTTCATTTATTCACTCTAATTGAAGGTTTTGCATGCTGGTAATACATTTTAGTGTTTTTAGAAGGTCTCTTTCTATAAATCTATAATATATAACTACACTATTGTTGTATGTAAAGTAAATAAGGTTTTTAAAATGTTTAAGAAACTTAATTTAAAATTAAATTAAAATGCAGAGCTCCCCGGACCAGTGACCAGGACCCGGGCAGTGTGAGTGCCACTGAAAATCAGCTCGCGTGCCGTCTTCGGCACGCATGCCATAGGTTGCCTACCCCTGCTCTAAAGGCAGCTCATGAGTGACAGGCGAAGGCACAGCCCATGCAGACAGCAGCAATGTCTAATGCACACAGAAGACAGTAGCATGCACCACGATTTCCGTCAAGGGAAGGGCTGTAGCTGCACTATTTTTTCAAATCACAGGCTAACTTTAAAAATATACTTTTCTCTAACGCAGCCCCAGGGACCATCATGGCTGATTGCCCTAGATACTGTAATGACCTTTTCTTTAATACAAAATTTGACACACATGTAACCCAATCCCTCCACCCTGTCCTAACCCAGTTCTTACTGAGCAAGTGACGGCTGGTGATGCCACGTTCAGTGATGGTGGCCTCCATGGCACTGATGGCAGATGGGAAGATATATGACTGCTGGAGGACCTGCGGCAACAGTGGGCGGTCAAGGGAACTGAAGGCTGTGGCGTTATACTGCTCCGTCCCTTCGTACAGCTCTAGCACAGTGAATTCATTCCGGCGTGCCTTAGTATTCCAGTACTGGTACTGAGACAAGAGGGGAAGACACTGTTCAGGAGGGCAGAGCAGAATGCTCCAGCACAAGTCAATTCACACGGAGGGTAGCTGGACAGTCACTGGCATGGAGTCGGGGAGCGTTCCCTGGGCAGTGTAGGCGATTGCCTCCAGATCTCAAATCTAAAGGATTACAAGCAATAACTTTTCCTTACCACCACCCAGTTCTCTGAATGGACAATGTGGACGGGTCCCTTTGCTTTCTTCTGCACAGAAGAGTGGATGATCCGGCCTGTGACTCCATCAATCAGATAGATTCCAATGAAGGTGCGTTCATGGTGAGTATCCGTGCTCTCCGTTACCACTGCCAGCAGGTTAGGGTTCAAAGACTATAGGAAAGAAATGTGGGGAAGCCCCTAGTTTATAACCATTGTGCCAGGGGCAATCTGTGCAGATTATCCCAGACCTTTGTAGCCAAAGATGGAGGCAACAAGATGTCTGTTAATAGCACAAACCATCAGGACAGATTTATAATCAGTCGCAGCTGTCATGATACCCCCATGGTCTTTAATAGCTGTCTGAAAAAATTTAGAGAGGAAAATTTCCTCTGCCAAAATTAAGCTTCTCCTGTCTTCCAGTAACGTTTAGAGACACTGATGTGTATTCAGAAACTTGGCACCAATTGTCCCCTCTTGGGTCAGGACTCAGGACCAGCAGTGCTAGAAATGGGCTTTGACTTACAAAGCTGTGCTCCCCAATCAGAAGAGAAAAGAACAAAAGTTTTATCAGACACTTGTTTTAAAATCTTCCCCAAAGGCAGGTGCATTGATATGCAATACTTCACTTGCAATATCGCCCACCCGGACAGTCAGCTCCTCCAGCTTGGGATGCTCCACCTGTTCTTGCTGGGATGCAGTTCTGGAAGAATGCAGCAGCCAGCGACATCCTCCTGGAGACCACGCTCAATGGTTCTGTAAATCACTTGGTCTCTGCTTACCTAGGGTCATTAATCTCCAGTCCACTTCCAAACCAATCTCTCAGCTGGAAGCTCACAACACCACTGCCTGGCTAGAATTGTTTGATGGAGGAGGAGGACCATTGGGAAGCATGAGAGGGAGAACAGGACCATAGCAAATCCAGGATTAGTTCCTTCTGGTAAAAGGCCTGGACAAGTGTGGATGCATCCCAGGATGGACATTAAGACTTATTATTTTTCCCCACCCCTTCTCCCCCTTTCTCTTGACCTCAGCATTGGTCTAAAAAAAAGGATCAGGAAGATAATAAATAGCAAGTTAGACTTGCTACCTTTGTTGCTAATATATGGGCTGCTCTATAAAGCTCAAAACGACAGCACGGCTGGCAAAAGCATTTTCCAACCAGTTTAAGTGTTGCTTTTAAAGCACGCTTAGTGTCTACAAGCCCAGGAGGTGGGTATCAGCTCCCTGATGCTTCCATGCCAAGTTCCATGGAAACCTTAGCATACAGCTCACAGCCACCAAAGCTCAGCTAACAAGGTCTGCAGTACCTTATAGAGGACACTGCGATCACCCATCACACGGCCTTGGGAGTGTACATGCTCATTTGATCTCTTCCCCTTCACAATCACGATTCTCTGCACTTCAGTTGGGATGGTCATCTGCCAGCTCTCCTCTGTTGTCAGATCCTACAGCGGAGTCAAGATGCAAAATAAGGTTTCCTGACCCTCTGAAAGAAACAATCTCCATTTACAGGACATAGATAGATTCCCCCTAGAACAGAGTGGTGCACTGGGTGGGAGAACCAGGGCTTCAGCCCCATGGGGGGCCCTGGAGCTCAGTGTTTCAGTGGTGGGGGCTCCATGGAAGGGCTCATGGAGCCCCAGGAGGCCACAGACCCCCAGTTGAGAACCACTGATTTAGAGGATCAACGGAACAGGGGAACACTTTTTACTAGAGGAAGAGCACATGCTTTCTCTGCCCATTGTCTAGGGCAGCCAAACTAGTTCTCAGAATAGGCAATAGAGTCTTGGGGAGCTGGGTGGGAAGGATTACTTGAACTACTGTGCTCTCATCTCGTCTCAGCTCCAAAGTGCATCTGAACCGGGAAATATGGGAGAACTGCTCCCTCTTATGGATTCTCACCAAACTGCAGGATGGAGACATGTCTGGATTCTTCAGTAAAGACTACTTATATAACTATGAGTTTACAAAGATTTTAGGAAGCTTTTGAGAACTGGCAGAAGTCTATACCCAGCTGTACTTCTTATACGTCAAACCAAAATCCCATACCATGACAGCGAAGATCCACCATACATACACTCTGTGGGATGAACGTGTCACTTCTTACATAGCAGAGAGCATCTTCTGTACCTTTAGCAGCCGGAAACCAGAGAGTTTGCCCTGTTCAGCATCCACTATATAAAAAAAGATGGAGTGGGCGATTTCCTCTAACTGGCGGAGGATGTTTTTAGTTGCTGGGAAAGCTGTAACCTGGGAAGATAAAGAAGAGTTTAAACAAAGACATTAGTTATCAATTTTTAGTCTCACATATGTAAGTAAGCTAGTCCAGTTAACCTTACTGGGCCCAATTCACTAGAGATGTAAATTCCACTGATTTAAATGGCTTGAATTACGGATGAATTTGGCTAAACAAGGGCAGAGGCACCCTGGGTAATAGGGACGCTAACACTACCCTTCCCTGTTCAATAAGTGACTTATATTCTTGCCAGGCAAAAATATAAGCCATTTACAATCCACATAAAGAGGTCCATAGGGAGTGTGCAATAGGAATCTGCACTGGGGAGGGGACTGTGGCCTGTGCTTGAAACACAGCTCCCTGGTTTGTAAGCCAGCGACTTGCTATATTTTACCTCTGCACCGGGAGGCCAAAAAGAGGGGTAGAATCAATTTAGTGCGGACTGAAAATTTAGCGTTTGTTTTAAAAACCATGGGGGGGTTCAAACGCGAACCAGACTGAATAGGTTCTCGTGACTCTCTCTTTCAATTGGAATGAAAATAGTCCGGTTTGGGATGCAGCTCTCGCCTGCAGTATTAGGGGACCAAATAAAACAAATGGCGCCTAGTGCACAAGAGCCAGGAGAGTTCCACGGTCTAGAGCCAAGAGTGCAGGCGACAACTTTGGTTTCGTGGTACAAGCGGAATGAAATGGAAGAGGTAAACCAAGAGCAAGAACAACAAAGTTAGATTTTAAAGTCTCTGTGTTAATCTAATGGGGTTATTAGTGACAAAGAGAAGGAAGTGGCTTTAAATGTGTGTTTTATCTTGATGAAGTCCCTTGAAGTCAGTCTCATTCCCTTTGCGGACTATGACTTGACAACGTTCTTATTTCTTGCCTTGACGGGGAGATATTTATCCTGCAGATGGAGACTGTTTTGCCCTAGGAACAAAATTACCTTGTATTCATCATCAATCAGAAGTAGCACTTTGGCATAATCTTGATCCATGATGGGCAGAAGCAAAGACTGAAGAACTGGACGCTTCAGAACAGGGGGAGCCACCTGACTCCACTTCCCAAAGATGGGATTAAAGACATAGAGAGAGCTCATTTTGGTCTCCTGAAACAGACAACAGGATGGGAAACTAGTTAGGGCAAACTCAGAGAAGGGTGGTTGATCTTCTAGCATATGAAGTTACCTGCTGGCTTGGTAACGATATAATGTGATCCGATATAAAACTAATTCGGATATAACGTGGTAAAGCAGCGCTGGCCGGGGGGGGGGGGTGGGGGGGTAGGGGGGGGTGGGGGCTGCACACTCCGGCAGATCAAAGCAAGTTCAATATAAACGCGGTTTCACCTATAACGCGGTAAGATTTCTTGGCTCCCGAGGACAGCGTTATATCGGGGTAGAGGTGTATTTGGATTTAATGTCTACACCTCCTTTCTCCCTTCACTGTGCTCCTTACCCTACAGATGAATATGCTGTGCACTCAAATCACCTCATCTCTGCTGATCCCATAGCGTTCACATAAGATGTATAAAATTCTAACGAGATCCTACCATGGCCTGTCCAGAATGTCACCAAAATAAGTAAGTGTGTGTTTATTTTCTGTGGAGTATATACTGTCGCGTGACCAGCAGAGGGAAAGCCTTTCCTATTTAACTAGCATACACAGGCCCTGACTTTCCACTTCATGTAGTGGACAAAGCAATTAGGTGAATGATCTTTTTTTTTTGTCATCGTTTAAAGCATTTAAAAAGCAAATCTGAAAATTTTTAACACTGTGGATTTTTCACTACATGGAGGTAAAACCAATCCGAGGTGTCTGTGTGACTCACCTTGTCCTTAACGAGCAGCGTACACTGTGGGGGGTGCGGGAAGTGGGCCGTTGTTCTCTGCACCATCAGTTTAAAGGAGGAGCCAGGCTTCACGTTCTGTAGATATTGCTTCCATAGGATGGTGCCAGAGCTGCTTTCAATACCAAAGAGCTGAAGCAAAGAGACGAAAAGAAAAGCCAATGTATGTAACAGCCTGTCTTTCACATCTACATGTTGCATTTCACTTTGGGTTCCCTCCTCCACTACAAGACACTCTGCTGGTCTCCTGACACCTTTCTCACTGCACTCAGCACTGAATCCCCCCTCACCATTGCCAGGACGGTATGCTCCATTTCCAGGAATGGCTTCTAGTCCCTGCCCTCCTCACCTTTCCTGCAGCAGTGACCATCACCATCATTTTCTGGAGGTTGAACTCATCTCTTGCCAAGTTGTCGATATTGATCTCATTCTTAATCTGGCTCCGTGGCTTCCTGGCGTCATAGAACATCTTCCAGAGATGGGCAGTCCAGGCCTGCAGCAGGATGAGCTGGGAGGAGAGGCGCTTCAGAAACATCCCCAGCAAGCCGTCTGCAAACAAGTCAGTGACAACGGTTAGCGCAACAAGCAGTGGTGCACAGCAGGGGAAACATACACACAGCACAGCAAATCAGACCACTGCCTCAGTCTGTAAAAGTCACGTGCTGCCACACATGTATATATTAGTTAAGAAAATTCTGCCTCATCTTTCATGACACCTGGATCATATTATATCCCATTACCATCATAGAAGCTCCTTTGCCTACCAAGCCCCTAAATACACACTGCCCTATCTCACTTCAGCAGGCACTCTGCTCGCCTCACATCCAGCTTTCCTGCAAGCTGCAACACTACCGTGTGCAGAGTCTCTTCCCTATCACTCCAGCAAGTGCCCAACTAAAACCAACGAGTGTACTTGATCTTACGCCTCCTGCTTTCACGTCTCGCGTAACAGAGGAGCCATCATTACGGAGAAGCACCCAAATCTTGGCAACTGAAGTCTGAATTAATTCCTGTTAGGAGCCATGTCCTATGCTTAATCCACCTCTTCTCCGAGAAAGAAACCAAACAGGGAGGACAAAGATCCACCAGCAAAGGGTGTCACAAGAGAGGAAAGGAACTGCATGTGATTCTTTGGGTTACCTTGAATGGCTGGATCCGGATGGCAAGAAAGACAATAAAGGCAATTATATTTCAGTCTTCAGGCTAAGACAACACAGGATAATCGAACAGTGCATTTTAGTAAGAGTGGGGAAGCTGGCTGTAATTTCCCTATCACTCTCTGTCTGTTCTACCCAGAGGGATATGGAAGAGCTATTAGTAGAGCTTTTATGTGTGGTCTAGTTTTAGAAGGAGGATGCAAAAGTTAGAGAGACGACCCCAGAACCTGGAAGTCAAGTTTATTTTAGTTCATTTTGGTCATACTGTCTGCCCAAGGGATCTGGGGTGAGAGCTCACAGCTTTGGGGAGAGGGATACTGAAACTATACAAGCATGAAAAGCAAGAAGCAAATAAACATAAAACTAGACCCCTGCAGAAGCTCAATTCTATGCGTAGTGGGGCCTAAGGTCCCTGTAAGCTGCGCGGCCGCGCAGCAGCCTATTTAGCACCGCGCAGGCACTCAGGGAACCCGCCCAGCTGGGACCTGCTGCAGCCAGGAGAGGGGTGCCCCTCCTCCGGCCCCAGTTCCAGACCTGCCACGGCCAGGGAAGGGACAGCCCGAACCTGGCTGTGGCCGGTGCTCATTGGTTCAAATCCTCACACCAACTCAGGCACTGTTTGGTTAGGTGCTGCTGCAAGGAGTGGGTTGCTGGGGGAGTCCTCTCTCCCCGCCATAGCCCTGGAGCACCATCCTACACCCCAAAACCCTCATCCCTGACCCCACCCCAGACCAGCACCCCTCACCAGACCCTGAGCCCAGGCCCCACCCCAGAGCCCACTCCCTTCACCAGCCCAGAGCCCCTGAGCTCCGGCCCCACCCCAGAGCCTGCACCCCAACCCGAGCCCCCTCCCACACTCCGAACCTCTTGGCCCCACCTCCACCACATGAATTTTGTTATGTGCACTGATATGAAGGTGACGTGTCACACCTCACCTCCATATTGGTGCACATAACAAAATTCATTCCACACATGGGTGGGAAAAATTAGAGGGAACCCTGAGTGAGGTCCTGGCTATTACCTGCTTTCTTTCCGAATTCCCCTTCCAACTCAGCCTGGGCACCCGTCAGAGGTAGATCCACCATCTCCAAGCTTACCACTTCCGCCAACGACTCCTCCCTGCTCCACAGAACTTTTCCTAGAGAGATACAAAGAAAAGGCAACCTAGGCTGATTCAAACAAAAGAGCAAGTTAATTTCCTGATGTGTGCTGCGTTTGTTCCTGAGAGCAATCGGGAGACAAGAAGATCTTACAAATCCAGTCCTTTTAAATGGATTGAGAGCTATACCCCTAACACTTGGGACTGAAGGATCTTCTGTCTGGTCTTCACAAAAGTAAACAGCTGCTTAATAAACCACAAAATGCCACATTTCTGAAGCTATCTGGATATCGATATTTACTGTCTACTACAATAACCAACACATTGGAGTTTAATCACTAACAACCCCCCCTCACTTTATTAAACAAGAGACAGTGTTGAAAGAACACACCCATGACTTGAGCATTGAAGGGCTTGCAAAAGGGTTGGAGTCATCAAAAGCAAAAGTTTAAAAAAAAAAAAAACACCATGAAGTTCAATCTCTAACATTCTTGCAAGGCCTCAAAGACTCAAGCAACAGAAATGGACTCTTAACTCCACCCTAAAGTTTAACACCATATTTTGTCTGAGGAATTTCCCTTCTTTTCCAAAAGGCATCAAGGAATAACTGCTACAGGTCCCTGTTCTGCAATAAGTTCTGTGTGGGTAGAACCCTGCAACCCTGCAGACCCTCACTAAAGCCAACAGGCTGTTGCTTCAACAAAGCACATCACAGGATCAGATTCTCAGCTCTGGCAGTGAAGGAAAATTCAAGTTGTGGGGGTGAGGGATATTCCTGGTCTTCTCGCTTCTCTATGGGATTTAGCTCAGGAAAGAATCTGCTTGGCTGGACACAATTGCCCCTGAATGTGCACTATTGAAGGTGCCAAGAGAGGATACACTACAGACAGGGGTAACCAGCCAATCTGGTTCCAATTTACCTGGCTGCTGGAGGAACATGAGCGTGTGATCTTCTGTTTGCACCAGCGCTCGGTAACCCACAGAGTCATCTTTCTTCAAAAAGACCTGGATATAGAGCTGGAAAAGGGAGACGAGGAAAGAGGAGATGATCAGGATTATAACCTCCTGCCCTAGACAAGCAAGATGCAATTCAAGGTGAGAAGAGGAAAGAATTTAAGATCACTGTTACATTTAAGCTCCTAAAGCAGTGGTTCTCAACACGCAGGCCACTTGTGGCCCAATCAGCACACACTACGGCCCATGTGACATCCTCAGGGCCAGACAGGTAGTATACATATTGTGTGGATGCGACCCACATAACACAGAGAGCTGCATATGCAGCCCAGAATGGTAAATAGGTTGAGTACCTCTATTCTAAAGCAACAAAAAGATGAGGTGCTACCTTCAGGGATACACTTCTCACAAACCTAGAGGCAGACCAGAGTCTGGTTTCATACAGCAACTCTCATACTTCAGGTATTTTAAAGCACTGAGTTAGACATCAGCAGTGCCAAGACCACACTGGCAAATGCAGCAGCTATTTTGTGCTTGGCAATATTATTCTATGATGTCAAGCCCTCCTCTGCTATATGAGGTTCCGCCCATCTGCCAGCATTGGCCTGCTAAACCCAGGGTTGTGAGTTCAATCCTTGAGGGGGCCACTTAGGGATCTGGGGCAAAATCAGTACTTGGTCCTGCTAGTGAAGGCAGGGGGCTGGACTCGATGACCCTTCGGGGTCCCTTCCAGTTCTAGAAGATAGGTATATCTCCATTATAAATCCACCCTTGCCCTGCCCTTACAGCCAAGCTCTATAAACCCAGGGATACACAATGCCACCATATCTGAATCAAAAACCTCATGGGTACATGTGGTGGTCTTCTCACTACCAGCAACCCCTTCAGATCACCCAAAGAGCTCTGACCAGCCCTGCCAGTCAGAAAAGGCTGTCATAAGTGAAGCACTTTTCATCTATAGATCTTGTGTTTTACAAAAGTGGGTAAATTTCACTAACCCCCTTTTACAGCTGGGGAAACAGATGCAGAAAGATGAAGCGACTTGGCCACGGTCAAACAGCACTTTGTGGTAGAGGGACGTAGAAGCCAAATCTCCTTGACTCCCAAACTAGTATCCTACCCAACCTTAAATCAGGGGCTTGTCTGTTTGGCTGCAGCAAAAGGTTTGATAAGCCTCAAGATACAGCCAAGCCTGATGTAAAGAGAAACTCCATGCAGCCATCTCTGACCACTTTCAACGACAGGAGAGAGGCTGCTAACTTACCTGCTCGGGCCTGGCACCGCTCTGCTCTAAGCTGAAGGTAATCGTGGTATCCAGCAGTCTTTGCCCAGTTTCAACCAAATACAGGTTAATATTGTAGGTGTTGTTGGGGCAGGCTAAGAATTCCTAGAGCATTATAAAAGACAAGCTGACAAAGACACATAATCTACTTACACTGCGCTTTTCATCACAAATGATTCCAAAGTGCTGTATACAATAAACTATTTACAAGGATCGATTCACCCACCACGGAAATGCAGACATTTCTGGAGCACAACACAACAGCTGCTTAACAGAACGCAAACAGCACACCAGTTTGGGACAGAAAACAAATTCTAGGTGACATTTCTATCTGCACATGCTTCCATGGAGTAATTACTGTAATTCTGAGCCCTTTTGGACAGAACACAGCAGAGGTCTATGATGCCTTTCTTCTGAAGATCTCAAAGTACTTTACAAACAATTATTTGAGTGCCAGCACCCCTGCAGGGTAGATGGTATAAGCACACATTAAACTACAGGGTAAACTGAGGCACAGAGACTACACAACTTTCACAAGATCACACAGAAAGTCAATGGTAGATCTGGGAATAGAAATTAGGAGTCCTGGCTCCCAATGCCCTGTTTCAAATACCAGGCAGCTCTCTCTCCTAACTACATAGAGGCACTGTTTCTGAAATAAACTGACGTTCAAAAAGCAGTTTTCCATTTTAAGGTGGGGAAATGGGTGTCTAAATGGAAGATCTGTTTCTTTGTAATGCTGTGAGAGGGTAGCATGTTCATCCAGTTCCCTACAGTTTCACAAACTGAATAGTTTTAAGATGCTTTTGGATAAAGTTTCATGGAGCTGATGCAAAAATATGATTCTCCGGAGTAATAGTCTGTCCCACTCCACCATTCAGCCTTCCAAACCCAAGAGAAGGGAATAGCCTGTTAATTGCAAAGACTGCCTACAATTCCTGACAACAAGCTCCCTTCCATACCTGTCTATGGGAACGTCCAAAAGCGCTGTCTGCCTTATCAGAAGTTCTAGATTTCTGCAATGAACATGGGAATAGAAAGAGAACTGGTGAGCATGACAAAGGCATGGAAAACATAAGAACATTAAGTGTCTAACAGGAACAAGTTCTGCCTCCCTGCTCAGCAGCTGCAAACTTAGGCAAATGATAAGTGGTATTGAAAAACGAAGTGGTTAGCTGGGTACTTCCTCTCACAAGACTTTACAAACACCTGGGGAATGGAGGTTGTACGCAACTCTGGACAAAAAGTTATGGTTGTTCTTTCTAAACAACTGAACATTGACTTAATACAACTTTGAAAAACTTTACTATGCAAAAAGAAAAATGCTGTTTTTAACCATCTTAATTTAAATGAAACAAGCACAGACACAGTTTCCTTACCTTGTCAATTTTTTAAAAATTCTCTTTGTTTTAGTAATTTACATTTAACACAATACTGTACTGTATTTGCTTTTTTGTTTGTTTGTTTCTGCTGCTGCCTGATTGCATACTTCCGGTTCCAAATGAGGGGTGTGGTAGGCCGGTCAGTTCGTAACTCTAGTGTTTGTAACTCTGAAGTTCTACTGTATATGGAAACTGTCAGGTCAAACATGGCCCAAAATATAGGTTGTGTGAAAATACCTTATACAAAACCTAACCAATTAAAATATGTCATGATTTTTTCCCCTCTCTATCCCAATGGATTTTTAAAACTCCCCTGTAGCATTTGCAACACAGATTTTGCACCATGCTAAAGGGATGGTGGGTAGGGAGGGAGGAGATGGTGCACGCATGGAGGGAAGCTGTATCATGGAGCAATCTGATGCCACTATCAGTTTCTTCAGAATGGAAGTTTTCTTGTTTTATGTTTCTAGCCCTTTGGGTTGTGATGATAACTTTCCAAATGAGACCTGAAGTAGTGCTGTTTACCTGTCTCTGCAGACAAGCAGCCTGCTCCACTAGCTCAGAGAGGCTGAAATGACCATATTTATTACAGCAGGGTATTAGCTCTGAAGCCAATAATCAATATTGTTTAATCCATGCTTTTGGCAGGAATATCCAGCTACCGTAAGGCTGTCAGCAGAGTCTGTGGAGTGCTTTTCCCCCACTTCATCTCATCCCCTAGTGCTAAGCACAGGAGAACCTGAAAATGAAAGTGAATGGGAAATTGACTCAGAGTTGAAACTGACTAGGATCTTTCATTCCTCTCAGCTTGAAAAATGAAGACCAAATAGCATCGGTTCCAAAAAGAAAATGGATTTTGTTTTAATTCTTCCATTTTTAATAATCTCTGGTCTTAGTGAGAAATGGGTGAGGGCATTTGGTTATTAAAACAGTGCAAAAGGTAGGATTTTGATTTTTAAAATGATAGCGTCTAGTCACCCATCACGGTATCAGCTAGTCAGCAGACTTTCCTTCCCAACACTAAGGTATTTATTTCGCTAAGGGCTTGTCTACACAGCGTGGTAAAGCGCATTAGAGGGATGTGATTTGCAGAGCACTCTAATGTGCTGTGTTCCAGCTGCCCATGTAGACCCTGCTGGTGCAAACTAAAAAGTATTTCGTTTGCGTTAGCGTAGTTGTGACTATGTTAACACAAACCTAGGTACCTTTTAGGTCATGCCAGCAAGGACTACACAGGGTAGTTAGCGTGTAGCACTTTGGCGCACTCTACCTCTAATGTGCTTTGTCGCGTAGTGTAGACAATCCTTAAGAGCCATCTCGCTCTGTATATTCATTGCACCACGGCTCGATACTCAGCAGCTCTACAGATGCTTGCATACTGATAGTCACAACAGATGAAATCTCGGCCCCACTGACGTCAACAGACGTTTTACCATTGACTTCCATGGAGACTGAATCTTGTGCCCTAAGGTGTTTAAGTCCAGGTGGTACATTCAGTCTGACAGTGGTAGAACACTGCTCTTTGGTGGCCCCTCAAAACCTTTATAACAGTCAAAAAGCAACACAAACTAAGTTTTTAGAACTTGAAGCAAATCTGAAATTTCCATTCTGCAACTGACTAACCACTTCATTCCTGCAGGTCAGGACAGAAGCCACAGTCTTCTCCCCAGTTGTTGCAAAGTTCACCAAAGCTGCCTGAAAAACAGAGGGGGATGGGGGGGGGGGGGAAATAAGAACATGTTTGTGCAAAGGACTTAATTCTCATTTGGTTTAGAACAATTTCAGCCGAATTCCAACAGGTCAGTTCATTTCAGCATGACAAGCAATTCTGACAGACTGAAGGACTCTGGTAAGTTTCGCTACAAGGAAGAGAAGCAACCTCTGGTACAACCACTGAAGAGATGGTTCATGCTGGGGTCCAGTAACCTTTAGCATTTTATCATTGACCAGTCAGAAGCCTGGCAAAATTCCAGACACTGCCACTGAGGTGATTTTCACACTAGCATGCTCTGCCTGAGTCTTCGGAGTTGAGAACTAACAGGTTTCCCCACTCATAACAGTAATACCATTACAGATGAAAGTCAGGAGCATAAGAGATGGAAAGCTACCATCAAAGAAAGGAAGACAAGAACCTAATGGGGAAAAGGTGATCTTTTCCATCGCTAATTTCTAGAAACCTATTAGATCACTGAGCCCATCCCCAATTGGCCAGTCTCTTGTAGACAATACTGCACTGAATCTGAAATGGTCATTTCATGTACTTCTGGTCCACTAGAACTACCACCAGCAGTATTAAGTGTACTAGAACCACTGGTCACTTAAGTGCTTTCTAGCAGCAAACCATCTCTTGACTCAGCACAGACCCTGCATTAGTAAACTCACACCTTGGTGAGAAATGTCAGAAACTGGATCCTCCTGAACTGATGTTAAATAGTTTAACTGCTACTGTACATAGGTTCAACCAATTCTATAGAAAGTATGATTGAAACCTGAGCTTCAGCTGCTTGTTCATAATGCTTAGTGCATGCTTTATGAAGGTTCTGGTTTTACTGGTGGATGGAGCCAGCCAAACAGTCAATTCACTGAATTTCTGCTGTAGTTCATCTCTTCTTTTCAGAGATCTGCGGCTGTGTTCATTCTGTTTACCTGCTGGAAGTCCCGGACGAGGCTTAGCAGCCCGTTTCTGTACTGCAGCAGTGTGAAGTGACTTGGAGCCAGCTGCAGGAAGAACTGAGCCCGTGACGCACTGGCAGGATTGGGCTGAGTGGGTAAAATCCTGGGCTGGAAACCATCAGCAAATTCTAGGTCAAGGCCCTGAGAAGAGGAACAAGCAAACATGGCAAGATGGAAACTTACTATGCAATTTGATCAAACACATCCCTTTCCTCACTAACAATAAACCTTTATGAAGGGTTAGTCCATATCTGATTGAACATGAAGCCATCGTGCGGAGGTCTGGGATGCAGGATGGACTACTTCCCATGATACGACAAAAAACGAGATTTAAAGAGTTGAAATCATCACCCCATAAGCAACCATTACATGGAAGCGATGTGATCTCCCCTTCCCTCCTCCACATTAGTCCAGATGTCCAGTTACATGTGAGACTATTTCAGGATCACTCACCTGCAGTGGGATCTGCTTCATTTCCTGCTCAGTATCCAGGGATAAAGCATAGAGCGACTGTGTGTCAGAGTCCGCACACACCAGCACTGCCTCACCCACCACACAACAGGCACCACTTAGGCTCTTCATCCAGGGGGCTGCCACTCTTAGCTGCAGGGCAATAAAGGGAGAGAGGCAGCTGGAAAGCCCCATAAAGACATTCCAGAAAGAGCCTTGTGTCCATTTGCCAGGGGCCTGTATCAGCCAGTGTGTGATATCAAAGGCTTAATGTTACATTTCACTTCTAAACTTAGTCACACTAACAAAGGCCTGTGTGAAAAGCAGGAGAATCCCATTTATCTATGAACAGTGGCTCTTCCCCTTGGGATACCCATAAAGCCAGGATTTTGTAACCCTGGGTAAACTGCCATCCATCTTGAGATTACCCAGGTTGATCTCAATTTTACTGTGTTCTGCAAGCCCTGTGTCTGGGAGATGCAGTTGTGAAGTCTCCTTCCAGGCCCATGAGACATCCCATGGAGACAGGATGACATTTTGACCTATGTGCCAGCAATGCAATTAACTTCCCTAGACATCACATTACATTTACCCAGGTGGGAGCTTTTGTTAAATTGGATCCACACTAGAGCCAACCTGGTGACGAGCTGACACCATGCATCAATGTACCAGTTCTACCTGTTTTGTAATTTCGCCATCTTCTACGCTGAAGGTTACAATGTTCAAATGGCTTCGAGGAGCAACTCCAAGTGCACGTACTACCCCGGTTCCATACGAATACACCAGCTGGTACTGGGTACTCTCACTGCAAGAGGAGAAGTAGCAATGAATCACCTTCTCCAATAGCTGCCCAGAGCTACCTGTAAAGCCCCCTGCTCTAGGAGCCTATTCACTGTCATCACGGGTCTCCCAAGGAAAGACCGGGTGCATCAGCCAACAGGAGAATTTTTGCCGATCAACACAAATAAATGTTTTAGGGACTCCTCCCCTTCAGCCATCGCCTCCTGCAGTTAAACACATTGAAAACCCAGAGACAGTATTGATGAAGATAACTTACTGGGTCATTCTGCCCATCTTCCCTTTAGCCTTCTCAGGCCAGGGCAGGATAGTAGGTGTCTCAGGCAACAGGACTTCCTCCACTTCTCTTGGGAGGCTATTTCACAGATTCACCACTAGAAAGTTTTTCCCCTATCAACTCCACCTCCTCCCTTCAGGTATCCTAGTTCCATCCTCCCTCTCCCACTGGCCTCAGTCACTGGAACATGGTCAGGTCTCATGTAGCAATCACTGTTTGGCCTAGTTGTAACTATTTAGTAGTTTTAATCTTCCTTCAGAAGTCAATCACATTAGAACATTCTTGTGTATTACAAGAGGATTCCCACACCTGGGTGGGCCCCTGTTTTCTGACTGGAAGCTGCTACTAATAGCACAAACTGGTTTGTTCAGGTTAACATGCTTAGTTTATTCATAGATTGCTTTTTCTCCGTAAGAGATGTCATCTCCTGACCTATTTTGTTCCACTAACCTAAAGGTTTGTCTACACATGGACTCGCTCAGGAATAGCTACTACTCTTTAAATTCACACCCTATCTTAATCTGAATTGACTTTGACGTGTAGACGAGCCCTAAGATACCATGTGATCACTTTACCACAAGTCCATGTTAGTACCATACAGTGCACAAATCACAATGCTGTCAGTTGGTCTGTAATTTGCCTGCACTAAAATCAGTAAACAGAAACGGATGTGCTCCTGTCTGTATGCACAGGAAGACCCTCTTCCCTCCCTCCCCCTAATTACCGCTCATATTTTCTCTTCATACTGTGCAGTGCAAGGTCCCCCTCCCAAGGAGTCTATATTCTCATATGTGCAGGAAATGGATGCAACCCCCGCCCCCATGAGATACTATGCGCAACATTTTCAGAAGCAAAAGGGTCCTCTCCCCCTTAAGACAAGTTTGAGAGGCAGTGATCTATCCTTGGTTTGGATTTGTACCTTTCTGGTAAATGCTCCGCCCATTTCTGGTGGCCGTTGGCGAGGTAATGAAGAGAAAGGGCAGCCTTCTTCAGGACAGCCAAATATTTCACGGTGTCCTGGAACCCCACCAAACTAGCCATCTGGAAACTAAGCACAGGTCAGAGACAGAGGGTGAGGCGATAATACTTATAAAACAGATTTTATAAAATCGTGTGTGCGTGGCACACACAACACACATCGGTGGTGGTTGAGATCCCAGTGCCTGATGGGGCAAAAAATTTTCCCAGACCAGAAAATAACAGTTGGGGATGTTGAAATGCCTGTCGTTATCCTGATAAATATTTAGAAAGATACATTTTACAGACAAATGTTATACTCTTTTCACAGAAAAAGCATATTCACCTTATTATAGCATGATGTGATTTCCTTCATACATTTTTTTTCATTAGTGACTTGCTGCATCTCTGGGGTTCTAGATCTCACAGACACAGGGGAGGCAGAGGTTCAGCAAATTCCTGATTTTTAACCAGTTTATCCTGACGATATCACTTTGCTGAGGATAACAGAACAAGATGTCTTCCTCTTCTTCTTCCTCTTCATCTTCCCTGCTGCAATCCTCTCTGAGAGATGATTACAACACCCCACCAGCTTTTTCGATTCTCAGGAGACTGCATTGTTAACTGTGCTGATGAGCTGTGCGTGGTCCCCTGGCCAGTGCATCGAGTTGAGAATGCTGTCCAGAGCGGGTCAGTGTGCACCAGAGACTTTACCCAGCTTGTGGGATCATAGCAACACTAGAATTATAGACAAACAGCCCTGCTCTTCTCCACCCTGGTAGCTGGCACAACACTCACATTTTTCTTAAAAATAGCTACTCTTACCTAGATAGAGTTAATATTGTGCAACCAAACCACCACAACTGTTGGCACTGACTGGCGCTCTAACTGCTGATCTCTGCGGTGAGGGCAAGGATGGGACTGAAGACCAACCATCCCATCAAGCCAAAGTGGCATCTCTGGGTCCAGAATGGTGCACACAGACAGGGGAAGCTTATGCATAAGTAACGGATTTCAATCTTCCACCTCCAATAAATGTAGGCTATGTACAAACCCCCCACACACACTTCAGCATTGCAAAATAGTCATGAACATTTATCAGCCCAGATACAAAATGTAACCCACTATTCACTTCAAGCGAGAATTTTCCATGGTTATAGGATATAGCATTAGTCCTGTGTGATAAACGACTGCAAAATTCAGCATCTCTACAATATTCCCACAAGGGTTACTTTATGACTCTCACAGCTACAGTAACTCCTCACTTAAAGTTGCCCCGGTTAACGCTGTTTCATTGTTACGTTGCTGATCAATTAGAGAACATGCTCGTTTTAAAGTTGCGCAATGCTCCCTTATAATGTTGTTTGGCAGCCACCTGCTTTGTCCACTGCTTGCAGAAAGAGCAGCGTTGGAGCTAGTGGAGGGCTTGGAACCAGGGTGGAATGGCATCCGCCCCCCCCCCCCCATCAGCTCCCCACTCCGCTAAGTTCCCAGTGCGGCAGCCGCCCAGCAGGCTACCAATTGCTGGGCAGTTCAGCTGCCCCTCCCCCCACTGCCATGTGCTGCTCCTGCCCTCTGCCTCGGAGCTGCTCCCAGGAGCCTCCTGCTTGCTGGGCAAGGGGCTAATGTCAGGGTGTCCCACTCCCTCCCCCCACTTTACCCATTTCCACAGAGACACGGACAGGGCTCAGGACAGAGGGAGCTTGCTGGCAGCAGCTGCTGTCTCAACTTGCTGATCTACTTAAAAAGGCAATGTACTTAGAGTGGGGTCAGCCTACTTAAAGGGGCAATCCGCATGTGTCTTTGTCTCTCTCTGCCACGCTATCTCCCCTCCCTCCATTTGTGCTGCCTTGTAGAGTGTGAGGCTACATTAAAAATGTGTTAACCCTTGAGGGCTAAGCCAAGTGGTAGCTCATCATTTACCATTCTGCTCCTAGGAAATATCCCACCCTCTGACTTCACCACCTCAAGCAAGCTTCACAATCATCATAGCTGTGTACAGTATTCAATTGTTTGTTTAAAACTTATACTGTGTATGTGTGTGTATATATAAAATATAGTCTTCTCTGGTGAAAAACATTTCCCTGGAACCTAACCCCCCTATTTACATTAATTCTTATGGGGAAATTGGATTCGTTTAACATCGTTTCGCTTAAAGTAGAATTTTTCAGGAACATTACTACAATGTTAAGCGAGGAGTTACTGTAATTGACATTGTCCCTAAAACACGACTACACACAAGGAAGGCAAATTCCCCTCTCCAAAGGGTACAGAGAGACAGGCCGCTGAAGATTTCCCACCTGCCAGTGTCCAGTGATGTCTCCCAGTTCAGCCCTCCAATGTTTGTCTCCCAGGAACGCAAAATGTGCCCGCCATTAGACAGAGTGATGGCATCTGGCCAGGAGGAGAGAATAACAAATCAAATATTTTTATATTGGTTTCTTTATTCAATTCCCTGCTCATCCTCCAGTTTATTTGCTCTTCCATTGTTATGGATAGAACATTACATATCAACCACTGCCCAGAAGACACCTGGTCTGCTTCAGATTCAGGAAGGTCATTTTATTTGTATAATGTGCAGAGGATTTCACGTTTTATGGTTCACTTGTACTCTTAGCACTAGGAGACCAGAATTCCTAATGTCATGCACAGTCACAAAAAAAAATCTTTGTGTAGCCGTGATCCTGATAGCACCAAGCGGTAAATTAAACAGAGCAGATAAGCAGGAAATTATCCTCATGCGTCTAGAAGAGGACAGGCCAAGGAGTAAACGACACAATCTTTAACACTGCACCTGTATCCACTACAAGCTCACCATGACTATTAGCTCTAGCAAATTTAGCCCTCTGTCCAAACCTGGCTGGATGTCTGTAATGGGAATGAACACTCATCACACAGGAAAGGCTAAATACTTTGCTTACCCTGTCCATGAATCAGCATGGCATCTACTGCTCCTTCAGGAGTCCCCTTGTCCACATGACGCCACACTGAAAGGAACAAGGAGTAAAGTGGGAATGATTTTTTCCCCTGAGGTATTTCATGCTGAAGAAAGGTATCAACTGGCAGTGCCACAGACTGACATCCTCTGTCTAACCACAGGCCAAGTACAGTGTAGATAGTGCCAATGCAAGCTTCCCCAAAACGGCCCTTCCAATGTGCCTCAACTCTTATCCAGCAGGACCACCTCTAGGGATGAGAGAGGAATTCAGTCTTCATGCCCCAGTCAGTTCTTGGTTCCACTGTATTGGTCAAGAACAGACTAGTCATGCCAGCACCTAACAAGTTTATACTTGAAAGTAGGAAATGAAGCCACTAAGCCTGAACAAAATTAAATAAAATTGATAAGTATATTTTTAAAAATTCCTTGTCTCCAGGGAAAATAAAGTCATGTCTAGTTAACCACCCCGCAACCCTTAAAATGGACTATGGGCCGAAAGTTAGCCTTGGTGTAAGCAGGAGTAACTTTTAATGTATTCCAGGGTTTAATTTTGGTCCCGTGTGCATTAGTTCCCACACAAATGGCAGATCCCGAGTCATAAAACAACAGTTCACTCACAGATTTCTCCATTCCTGGAATTCAAAGCAGCCATCACATTCTTCTCAGTAGCCACAATAAGCTTCTTGGAGCCCTGTGACGCTTCCAAGGAAGAAAACTTGAGTTTTCCCACATACTGCTGCCTCCTAAGGAACAGGAAAATCAAAGAAAGTGTGATTAAAATTAACACAGGTGGACAGAACACAAACAATATGGTGGCACTAGCTGCAACTATTAAGGACTGACAGAGGGCAACCACAACACTACTATAATCCTCCTTTTTTGGGGGGGGGAGAGGAGGATCACTGTAAATGAAGAGAGAAATTGAGTCTGAATGAGCAAGGAAGGAATTTTGTGATATTTTGGAGCTCAATGTCAAATCTGCTTCTAGGAAATTCACACAAAGAAAAAAGTGTCTAATATTCTACGTTCATTGACAAGAAATGAAAAAGATGAACTGTTGCACTGCAGTATAACCAGTCTCATTCTTGCATCTTCACTAAATACTACCAAAGCAAACAATGTATATCATCAATGAAAAGAGCTGCCATGTGCTGCTTCTATTAAGACGGCCCCTTGCACAGAGGAAGTCACTGGACTTCACAGCTCTTTTGGGGCCATATTAAATTCTTCCCTGAGCTCTCTGCATATTGGGTAGCATCAACGGATTTCTACCATCTAACCCACAAACATGCAACTGAGAACAGACATGTAATAAAAGTTTATTAATAATAATAATAATAATAAACTTTTATACAGCACTTTGCATCAGTAGACCTCAAAGCCCAAAGGACATAAACATAGTTATCCCCACTTTACAGATGGGGAAACTGAGGCACCTGATAGATTACATGATTTACTCAAGATCATTCAGCAGGCCAGTGACAGCCAGAATTAGAACCCAGGTCTCCTGAATCCCCATCCATTGCTTTACTCAGTAGGTCACATCAGAATTGGATAACTTTGCTGGAGAACGTGTTTTAGGGCACCATGGATGTGAAATGAGCACTTTGAAAGAGACTGGAAATAAATAAATATCTCTGACAACCTGCAAGAGCCCATCTTTACAATATCCAAAATGGGACTGGGTATTTATATAGATATCAAGAATACCCAGAGTCGTCATAATTAATAAAAACAAACATTAAGAACATAAGAAAGGCCATACTGGGTCAGACCAAAGATCCATCTAGCCCAGTATCACCCATTCCCAGCTTCTGGCAAACAGAGGCTAGGGACACCATCCCTGCCCATCTTGGCTAATGGCCACTGATAGACCTATCTTCCATTAACTTATCTAGTTCTTTTTTGAACCCTGTTACAGTCTTGGCCTTCACAACATCCTCTGGCAAAAAGTTCCACAGGTTGACTGTGTGTCATGTGAAAAAAATATTTCCTTCTATTTGTTTTAAATCTGCTGCCTAGTAATTTCATTTGGTGACCCCCTAGTTCTTGTGTTGTGAGAAGGAGTAAATAACACTTCCTTATTTACTTTCTCCACACCCATCATGATTTTATAGACCTCTATTATATCCCCCTTATATTCCAAGCTGAAAAGTCCCAGTCTTATTAATCTCTCCTCATATGGCAGCCATTCCATAGCCCTAATCATTTTTGTTGCCCTTTTCTGAAACCTTTTCAATTCCAATGTATCTTTTTTTGAGATGGGGCAACCACATCTCCACACAGTATTCAACATATGGGCATGCCAGGGATTTATACAGAGGCAATATGATATTTTCTGTCTTATTATCTACCCCTTTCTTACTGATTCCCAACATTGTTAGCTTTTTTGACTGCCGCTGCACATTGAGTGGATGTTTTCAGAGAACTATTCACAATGACTCCAAGATCTTTCTTGAGTGATAACTACTAATTTAGACCCCATCATTTTATATGTACAGCTGGGATTATGTTTTCCAATGTGCATCACTTTGCATTTATCAACATTGAATTTCATCTGCCATTTTGTTGCCCAGTCACCCAGTTTTGAGAGATCCTTTTGTAGCTCTTCACAGTCTGCTTGGGACTTAGCTATCTTAAGTAGTTTTGTATCATTCTGGAAGGGATGTTAAGCCTCAAAGTTCATGTCTGCCTGCTGCACAGTTCTTACTCCTTCCTACAAATCTGTCTACTGTCAGAGACAAGACTTTGAACTAGATGGACCTTGAATGTGAGGCAATATGGCAATTCCTATATCCCTTTGTCTTTAGGTTGAAAACCACTGCTGTGCAAAGGTCATTTTCTTCCTCCCCAGTGAAATGAGAAGCAGAAATCGACATCCTCAGCTATCCTTTAGAGAAAAGAGAGACAGGGAGCAGCTTCCTGAGGCAAAGGGCTCTAAATCCTAGACAGGAGGACTAATACCTGGTCAGCTAATGCACCTTTCCGATGGCCAGCGCAGGCCTGTTCCCTACAGATGTTTCTATGGCTGGGGCTCTTACACGACCATGGCAAGGTTGGGGGATGCATTCTCCCCCAGAGATACCAGCGCCCATGACAGTGACACAGGCAAGCCAGCTCGGGGCCAGGGGCAGACCTCAGCTCAGAGCAGGCTCCTGCTCACCTCGCAAAGCTCAGCTCAAAAGCTGCAGCAGTTCTGCACCCGTCAAACCCAGTGTGGCAACTGGGTCAGACTCAGGCTAAAATAGAGCAATGCTCAGGACTTGCTTCTCCCCCGGCTCACCCGGACACAGCCCCCGTTGCCCGAGACAACAGTAGGGGGAGGGGAGCTGCCCAGCCCCCCCTCCTACCCCCAGGGTCGGGGGGGATTCCCAGCCCCCCACCCCAGAGGACAGTGGGGGGATGCCCAAACCCAGGGGACGGTGGGAACTCCACCCCAGGGGACGGAGTGATGGGGGGGGGGGAAGGTCCCCAGACCCCCACCCCGGGTGACGTGAGGGGGATGCCCAGACCCAGAGGATAGTGTGTGGGAGGGAGATTCCCAGAGCCCCACCCCAGCGGACGGGGGGGGTTGCCCAGCCCAAGGGGGCGGGGGGAGATGCCCAGGCCCCCACCCCAGGTGACGGGGGGGGTTAAATACCCGGATGTGGCCCCAGCACGCACCAGTCGAACTTGCCCACTTGATCCTCGTAGACCGCGGCCGCCAGGGGAGCCAGGAGCAGCAGCAGCGGCCAAGCACCGGCCGTCATGGTCCGAGCCTATCCCGACAGGCAGCGCGCCGGCCCCACAGAACGGCCGCGAGGCGGGGCCTCGCCCCCAGGGGCTGCCTCTGAGCGCCTGAGTGGGGGAAAAATCCTCTCCCGGGCAGGGTCGGCTGTTTGTGCTGGAACTAACGGCGGCGTAGGGGGCAGCCTCCTCGCGGAAAGGGGCGCGCGGGGCCGGCTGTGGGGGAGGGATTACCCCAGCGAGGGCAGCTGTGGTCAGGCACCTCCTCGGGCACCTCCAGAGGCTTCCTATCCCGGCAGCGCTCGCGGCGCGCAGGGGCCTTGGCGCGCTCAGCTGGGGCCGCAACGTGCGAGCCATGCCTAAGTCCAAGCGGGACAAGAAGGGTGAGTGCCCCCCCCCTGCCCCGCTATTCCTCCTTTCCCGCCCAGGGACCCCCCAGCTCATCTCACCGCCTGCCCCCTCCCCGAGCCTGGGGGGCCCTCTCTGCCCCCAGCCCTTCCCCGAGCCTGGGACCCCCAGCCCATCTCACCGCCTGCCCCCTCCTCCCCGAGCCTGGGCTCCCGCCCCAGGACCCCCAGCTCAGCTCACCGCCTGCCCTCCCCGAGCCTGGGGCCCTCTCTGCCCCCAGCCCTTCCCCAGCCTGGGACCCCCAGCTCATCTCACCGCCTGCCCTCCCCGAGCCTGGGGCCCTCTCTGCCCCCAGCCCTTCCCCGAGCCTGGGACCCCCAGCTCATCTCACCGCCTGCCCCCTCCCCGAGCCCGGGGGGCCCACTCTGCCCCCCCAGCCCTTCCCCCCCGAGCCTGGGACCCCCAGCTCATCTCCCCGCCTGCCCCCTCCCCGCCCCGAGGGTGGGCTGGGTCCCGCTCGGCCCCCCCCCGCCCATCTCACCGCCGGCCCCCGCCCCTCCCTGAGCCGGGGGGGGCCTCTCTGCCCCCCCGCCCAGGGACCCCCAGCTCATCTCACCGCCTGCCCCCTCCTCTCCCCGAGCCTGGGCTGGGTCCCTCTCTGCGTCCCCGCCCCCGGGGGCCCTCCCCGCCCAGGGACCCCCCCCCCCAGCTCATCTCATCGCCTGCCCCCTCGGCTCGCCTGGGCTGGGGGCACTCTGCCCCCCCGCCCAGGGACCCCCCCTCCCCGAGCCTGGGGGCCCTCTCTACCCTCCCCGCCCATCTCAGCTCACCGCCTGCCCCTTCCCCTCCCTGAGACTGGGCTGGGGGCCCTTTCTGCCCTCCCCGCCCGGCGCAGGGGCTTCTGTGCAGGCGGGAGGCTCTGGGGCCGGGCAGGGCCACTCATGTTTCGGTGGCAGCTTCCCTGCCCCGCTGAGGTGGAGCCCCCGGTGGGGTCTGTTCCTCCCTCAGTGGGTCCCTGGCTGCTGTAACACCATGATACTGCGGTGTGGGAGCCGCAAGGGGCTCTTGAATGGGTCTCCTGCGGCTCCGTCCAGCACATGATATAAAAACACTGCGATTTAACTAACCACCGCTCAGGATGCTTTTACTATGTTATTAAACCCATTATAGAATACTTGCTCAGTTTGCTGTGAGAATAATATAGATATATATACACAAAACAACGGATGCAGACTACTGTGGCTCTTTTGGGTAATGTTGATTGTTAATTTGGCTACTGACCCACTGAGGTATGAGTATCAGGGGGGAGTTAGTCTGTAGCCACAAAACCAATGAGGAGTCCGGTGGCACCTTCAAGATACATTTATTTGGGCATAAGCTTTCATGGGTAAAAAAAATCCCACTTCTTCAGATGGATGGAGTGAAGATTGCAGATACAGGCATAAATATATATTGGCACATGAAGAGAAGGGAGTTACCTTCACTACAAAAGCAATTTTCTCTCTCTTGGTATTGACGACACCTCATCAATTATTGGGAGTGGACCACATCCACCCTGACTGAATTGGCCTTGTCAACACTGGTTCTCCACTTGTAAGATAACTCTCTTCTCTTCATGTGCCAGTATATATTTATGCTTGTATCTGCAATTTTCACTCCATGCATCTGAAGAAGTGGGTTTTTTACCCATGAAAACTTATGCCCAAATAAATCTGTTAGTCTTTAAGGTGCCACCAGACTCCTCATTGTTACTGACGTTGCGGGTGGGGGAGTTGTGTGCAGACATTAGGCAGAATAGGCTGTGTTAGTTGGTCTGGGAATTATAGAACCAAATGGCAGCCTCAGTAAAGATGTTTACTTTCTATTCCTGAGTTTCTTGTCTCCTACCAGGGATGATGCAAGTATCTGGTGATGTGCCTTTGGCACGTCAGTGCAATATGAAACCATGAAATGTTTTACTTAAATGATGGTTTGTAGCTCATGGTTTTAATCAGTAAAGGAAACCGTGATCCTACAACCATGCGGGCGTGCCCAGCAAAGCAGCAGTGCTAGAAGGTTGCACATGGTCTTCTAGAAATGAGTGAAAAGTCTTCGAGTTCATTAAAGCTGATGTCCAGAGTGTATTTGGCAGCCACATTTCTGTGCTTTTTAATTGTACTTTACATAACCAGTGCCCAAGTTATCAATAATGCTGACGCTCTTCTTCTTCCTTTCAGTTTCCCTAACAAAAACCACAAAGAAAGGCTTAGTAGTCAAACAGAGCTTAATAGAAGAGGTAAGTAAGAACATACGTCATAAGATGCTGCATTTAGTTTTCCATTCTATATCAGAGAAAAACAGATATGCTCTTTCCCTTCTGTAGAATCTCCTCCTGTGAGGCTCTTAATATACTTTACACAGACTAAGTCTCACTACATGCTTTCCAGATGTGGGGAAAACAGAGGCAATTGAACTACACCCCAGAAATATAGAAAAGAAGCACTTTGAGAATGGTCAACTGTTGTGTCAGGTGAATTCATTAAAGATCTGTTAAGTTTCTTATTAAAAAAAAAAAAGTTGCAGGGCATACAGTAAAACTTCCTCAGGACTTAAGCTGAGTGCCACAAGGGTCATAAAAGAATTTGTCGTGCTGTCTGTGTCATACAATTGACCAACTACATTACAGAGGCATCTTGGTCTCTTGACAACCTGCCAACCTGAAGCACATTCTCACCAGTAACTGCACACCGCACCATAGTAATTCTAGCTCAGGAACCAATCCATGCAACAAACCTCGATGCCAGCTCTGGCCACATATCTACACCAGCAACACCATCACAGGACCTAACCAGATCAGCCACACCATCACCGGTTCATTCACCTGCACGTCCACCAATATAATATATGCCATCATATGCCAGCAATGCCCCTCTGCTATGTACATCGGCCAAACTGGACAGTCTCTAAAGAAAAGGATAAATGGACACAAATCAGACATTAGGAATGGCAATATACAAAAACCTGTAGGAGAACACTTCAACCTCCCTGGCCACACAATAGCAGATCTTAAGGTGGCCATCCTCCAGCAAAAAAACTTTAGGACCAGACTTCTAAGAGAAACTGCTGCGCTTCAGTTCATTTGCAAATTTGACACCATCAGCTCAGGATTAAACAAAGACTGTGAATGGCTTGCCAACTACAGAACCAGTTTCTCCTCCCTTGGTTTTCACACCTCAACTGCTAGAACAGGGCCTCATCCTTCCTGATTGATCTAACCTCGTTATCTCTAGCTTGCTTCTTGTTTGCTTATATTTACCTGCCCCTGGAAATTTCCACTCTTGCATCCGACGAAGTGGGTATTCACCCACGAAAGCTCATGCTGCAAAACGTCTGTTAGTCTATAAGGTGCCAGAGGATTCTTTGCTGCTTTTACAGAACCAGACTAACACGGCTACCTCTCTGATACTCTTCAGGTATTGGCTTCTACCAGGGGCAGGACAGTGGGCTTAATGGTTGAGTTATGTAATGCACTTTAGCAGTCAAGGTAGTCACTACAAACAGCATCCTGAACAACAGCCAAGGCCATCCATGTAAATCAGATGATGACATTCTCACGCTGGATGGAACAGTGTCCTGAACCATCCTCCAGTTGCCACTTGTTCAGAGCTGGATGATCTGGCAGTCACTGCAGTTCTGGATCCAGACATTTGTACCAATGCACGAACATTGGATGAAGTGAAGTGTGCCATCTCTGAACTGAAAAATGGACACGCAGACAGTGCAGATGGCATCCCCTCAGAGCTGCTAATAGCTAATCATGGCTATTGATCCTGTAGCTGAATCACTTCTGGCCATCTTTTGTCTGGTGTGGAGAACTGGAACCTTGCCAACCGCCTGGAAGGACGGCATTGTGATCTAACTCCATAAGGGCAAGGGACCACGCGATGAATGTAAGAGCTACAAGCCGATCACCTTGCTCTCTGTTCCAGGGGAGGTGTCTGCGCATGTTTTGCTGGCACGCCTGGAGCCTTTGCTGCATTGGAAGCATTGTCCCCAACAGTCAGGCTTTACGAGGAACGGGTCCACATTAGACACCATTTTGGCCCTTCACTTATTGTCAGAAATACATCGCGAGTTCAGGCAGCACCTACACGTAGCGTATATTGATCTTAAGGCTGCATTTGATTCAGTAGACCATGTCATGTTATGGAAGGCCTTAAAGGGCATAGGTGTCCCTAACACCTTGATGGACTTGATTAGAGAGCTTCATAATGGAACCACTGCCCATGTTTGTCTGGGGAACCGGATGTCACTGCCTTTTAAATCAGTATCTGGTGTTAGGCAGGGTTTTCATTCTGGCCCCTGCTCTCTTTTGCTGGGCAATGGATTTCATAATGCAGCATTCCGTCAGGTCCACAGGCATTGAGATGGGTGGTGTCTCGCTCACAGACCTTGACTACGCTGATGACGTTGTTCTTTTAATACAGAGTCCCAACAGGTTTTGTGAGGCACTCCAGCATATGGAGGAGGAGTTAGCTAAGATTGGTCTCCATGTTTCATGGTCAAAGACAAAACTGCAAAATCTAAGACCAGGTCCACCTGCGACTCCAAGCTCTTTGAACAATGAAACTGTCGAATCAGTTTCCAGCTTTTGCAATCTGGGTTCTATACGTACCAGCTCCTCCAGTTCTCACACCGAGGTTCCCCATCAGATTGGCATCGCAGCATCTGCCATGGGCCGTTTACAACGGATATGGAATTAACATCATCTTAGTATGACAACCAAGTTCAGGATTTATTCGAGCTGTATCCTTCCCATACTGTTGTACGGCTGCGAAACATGGACACTATGCCACGCGGACTGGGCAAAGCTGCAGGCTTTCCACACCATATATTGGGCATCAAGTGGAATGACTTCATCTGTAATGCAGATATTTATGGTCGTTTGGGTCTACAGACCACTGGGGCCATTGTCCACAGGTGGCACCTTATGCTTTTTGGGCATGTCGCAAGGATGCCACAAGATGTTCCAGCAAACGCTGTACTCCAGGTGGCTTGTAACATCCAGGATAAAATTCCACCAACTGAGGGGTGGAGGTGGCCCAGAGGCAGACCTCCTATTACATGGGTTCATCAAGTCTGTTCTGATGTTGGACTCTCAGGCTGTCACGCCTTCGCGGTTGCATCGGAACAGACCACATGGTGAACGATCGCTATGGCCGACTGGCTATATGTTGGAGAAAGAGAATTTAGCAGATCCTGTGTTTGTTGTATACTATATAGTTTATTTTAATGTAAAAAAAAATTGTTTTACAATTGATTAGTTCAAATGGAAAATCTCACATCAAAATCATAGTTGTTAGTTCCATGGAGTGCTGATATTGCTGGGGTGCTAGAGATGTTGCCATGAATAGAATTTTTGAACAATCCTTCCATCCCATCTTCTGTGTTTAAGCTGTTGCAGAAACGCATTGGTATGCAAAGGGGATTTCTCTGATGTTTGCTATAACTGCTCAACATCATGTTCTCCTATAGTTGCGGAAATGTGTGGACACCTACAAATATCTCTTTATCTTCTCTGTCGTCAACATGAGAAACAACAAGCTGAAGGATATCAGAAGTGCCTGGAAGCACAGCAGGTGAGCAGTAGTCTCCGAGATGGCTTCCCCTCGTGGCTAGTGATCATGAATATTGTGTTATAGGTGTATACGTATCTTAGATTACTGTACTTAGTTCTGTGGGATGGGGAGGTAAGCTGCTAGAAGAGCTCTATGAATTTTCTTCTCTTCCACCCCTCAAGAGGAGAGTTTCCAGGAAGTAGCTTGGGGCTCTTGGCTGTAGTGCTGGGGTTAACCCTAGGGTTTAAACAACGGCAGTGTTCCATGGCAGCTGCATCTTTCAGGCACTGGCACGCAGAGCTAAAGTGATGCAGTGACTCTCACCTTCCTTCCCTCTCTTGTTTGGGGCAGAACAGTAACTTTCCTAATTCTTAGGTTACAAGGGAGAAGTTTCAGGATCCCCTTCCCCAACCTTTAAAAAGGGAGAGGCTGCGACTCCCCGATTGAGAACCCATCTTCATCCCTGATTCAACTCTGCAGATGTACTGAGCCCATCATGATGGATTCTTTTCCTTCTTTTCCAATAGGATTTTCTTTGGGAAAAACAAAGTTATGATGGTGGCACTGGGACGGGGGCCAGCTGATGAGTACAAAGAGAACTTACACCAGGTATGTTCTGGTTTCCATAGCTTTTGCATGTTTTGGAAGTAAGCCTTATTTTCTGTAAATCTCAAGAGAAAATAAAGAATTGCTTTGGAGAGCCAGAATGGATCAATACTCTTCCATCTGCAGTAAATGGGATTCAGATACTTAGATCAGGGGTCTCAAAGTCCCGGCCCAAGAACCTCCCCACTGCAGCCCATGGAAACTTTTTAAGAAGTTATTTTATTTGGCCCTCAAGGCTGCCAGCTTGGGGGAGGCAGGGCAGGGAAGCTCACATGCTCCTCCTCCCAATGTTACTCCATCCTGCTGCTCCTGGGACCCTCCCAGGAGTTGCACTCGGCAACGTGTCATTCACCTTGGGCAGCTCGGCTCCCTGCAAGCGATTCTCTATCCCTGCTGTTGCCGGCGGA
Organism: Mauremys reevesii; assembly: GCF_016161935.1. Lineage (NCBI taxonomy): Eukaryota > Metazoa > Chordata > Testudines > Geoemydidae > Mauremys > Mauremys reevesii. Next base: position 5,764,209 of record NC_052643.1, read on the forward strand.
GGAGAGACCCATACAGCCATGCTGCCACTGCAGGCGCCGCCCCTGCAACTCCCATTGGGTGGGGAAGAGGGACAGAGATACCATCACTAGTCAGCCATGGAGGCAGCATCATTAGTTGCCAGGCAGAGTCAGTTCGGGCGGCATGCAGCCAAGGGAGCGAGGGAAAATGGTGGGAAACGGGCTGGGAGGTGGCGTGAACACCATCTTCAGTGACATTATTGGCCCGCTGGGAGGATTTGAGGACTGGCACTGGCCCTAAGGTAAACTGAGTTTGAGACCCCTGACTTAGATTGTCAGCTCTTTGGGGGCAGGGACCATTTTTCTGCTCTGTGTTTATACAGCACCTAGCACAAAGGGGTCCTAGTCCACGACTGGGGCGCCTAAGCACTACCACGATGATGATAAAGCCGGTCCTTCACTGATACGTAGATCTTTAGGCAAGTTGCCTTTGACAACAGTCCCATTTCCAGTGTGGGCAACCTTTTGACTCTGGTGGTGGCTAGCTTCACGTCAGTGTAGCTTTGTTCACCGTAGGTTCTTCCACTACAGTAAGAAACTTGTCTTTTTAATTAGTTCACCAAAGGAAGGGTGCACAAGGATGTTGCAGCATTTCCCTCTCCTCCTTCCAGCATGTTGTGGGGTGAGGGATAAAATCACCGTGCCTTGCTCACAAGATACCTAATTGGGGACATTCCTTGTTAGTACTATAGCAACTCAGTCCTGAAGGTCTGCGTTGCAGGTACAAGTGGCATCTCTCAGCCATTGCTGCTTAATCTTCTTGCTGTGGAGGCAGAATTATTGGGAGAGTTCGAAGGACTTCCACTAGCAGATGTCTTCAAATCTTTTTAGCCTCTCACTGAAGGAGGACTGCAGTCAGTGTGTGAATAATCTGAATTCATCCATCCAAGCTTTAAAAATAATTTGGAGCCTCAACCCTATGGAATTCTTACTACAGTTTGAAAAACTAAATTCAGATGCTAAGAGCCCTCACAGGACTCCAAACATTCTGTTTAACTCCTTTTTCTTCTTCAGCAATTCTATGACTAGATCATAGTGACTTTTCAAATGGGGTTTCCCCAACTTTTCCTCATGAAACATCTGAAAATCTTGATCTTAATTCTTTCTTAGGCCAGTGATTCATACCCTTTCCCGCCTCCCACAATCTAAACTCCTTTCTCCAGAGTTTACATCTGGAATGTCCTGCCAAGCCACTGCTTCCTTCAGCCACAGAACAGGTTTCATGTCAGGAGGAAAAGTCTCCTGAAATAGACTTGCCATCTACATCCGGTCCTCCTTAATTTAGTCTTCCTCACAGCACCAAAGGGCTGCAAGACACATTGGGGCTGATTAGTCAAGATCTGCAAATCTGAGGGTTGAGTCCTCTGAATTATCTGGGCTTCCTGAGTAAACTCCTTGCTATTCAGCCCAGGTTAAGCGCACTGCTGAATTCCACATGTTGCTTATCTTCCAGGTCAGCAAACACCTAAAAGGTGAAGTGGGTCTCCTGTTCACCAATCGCACCAAAGAAGAAGTGAACGAGTAAGTATCTGTGGGGGTAACAAGGGGGCACACTGGCCACCAGTGTTGCATCTTGACTGAGAAAGAATTGAAGTTGACTGAGCCTCTTCTCCCACACTGAAATAGAAGCCGCTATTGGCAGCAGTTCTCTTGCTCTCCTGGATGCTGGTCTCATGGCAACGTTCAGCTTAAAATGCTTCGATGCATACCTCCCTTTGGAAAGGCTCACGGTGGAAAAGGCAGGGGGACGTTACAGCAGGTTATGCCATGCTTGAAAAGAGAATGGGAGGTGCTACACTCTGACGCATGTGGCTGCTTTCTTGGAGATGTTGAACTACACTTGTCCATTTGAACTGGGTAGTGTCCATAAGAGTAAAATCTAATGCCACAGGGTGAGCAACTGCTTAAGCAATCTCCGGCCCACCACCCCACAAACACAGCGACTGGACTTTTCCTTTCCTGAATCTCATGCTCTAACACAGGGATCGGCAAGCTTTATCCTGGCAGGCCACATGCCAAGCCTCCTGGCGGGCCAGGCCGGTTTGTTTACCTGCCGTGTCCGCAGGTTCGGCCGATCGCAGCTTCCACTGGCCACGGTTTGCCGCTCCAGGCCAATGGGGGCTGTGGGTAGCAGTGGCCAACACATCCCTCGGCCCGCGCAGTTTCCCACAGCCCCCATTGGCCTGGAGCGGAAAACCGCGGCCAGTGGGAGCCGCAATTGGCCAAACCTGTGGACGCGGCAGGTAAACAAATGGGCCCGGCCCCCCAGGGGGCTTACCCTGGCTGGCTGTGTGCCAAAGGTTGCCAATCCCTGCTCTAAAATAACTTGCACTTACCTGTAAAGTTAATGTGGGGTCAAACAGCTGCAAAGCTTTCCAGAATCCCCAAGAGTTACCTACACACATGGACACATGTACAAATCACCTTCTGGTATTGCTGGCCTGTGCAGGAGAGAGCGTGTGGAAGCAGAAGAACATCTGTGGCCTGTCATCTGGCCTAGGGCCAGGCTAACTAGAGGAATTCTGCTCGGGGGAGGAGGGAATTGTAAACCTAGCTTGAAAAGGATGCATTTCTTTAATGAGATAGCAGAAAAAACTGCAACCCTGCTTACACGTAGAGCTTTTCCACCATCAACAGAACATTTACAACCTCACTCGCTCTTTCCCCCATATCCCCCACCCTCCCCAAGACTCTCCCCCTGCCAAAAAAAAAAAAAAAATTACTCTGGGCCTTATTACTGCTGATCTGTTGTGCATGGAAGGTGTTTGGATACTGCAGTGATGAGCAGTAGTACAAAACCCATAGATGCTGATTTCACAATGTCCGCACCTCTTGGAGTAGGATAGATGAGTTCCAAGGCTGACCCATCCCAAGTGAGGTTTATTCTGTAGCTGGAGGTTTCTTAAATAAGTAATACTCTTGTTTCCTTCCCCGCCCCCCCAGATGGTTCTCTCAGTTCAAAGAGGTGGACTTCGCCCGTGCAGGTAACAAGGCAACATTCACGGTGAGCCTGGACACAGGGCCCCTGGAGCAGTTTCCCCACTCCATGGAGCCTCAATTACGGCAGTTGGGATTGCCAACGGCTTTGAAGAAAGGTATGTGAGCTGGCTGGGGCATATGATCATAATTAACTTTCTGCCACTAAAATTATTCCAGACTTACTGGCTTTTATTTAATAAATGTTGGTAACCTCATGGTCAGCATATATGCAGAAAGGCCTGGCAGGGAGAGTGTTAGATGATGGATGCAGAAGTCAAAGCATATGTTCAGCAGGGAACATCTAATATTAAAACCCCCTTCCTCCTCCTATGGAATTCTTTATTCTATATCGTAATATTCTTGTCTCTGAGCTGGTCAGGAGAAGCCGAGCACCAGATGAAAGCCCCATCTCCTACATGCCTGGGTTTTTCAAATCAGTCAGCTGGGCTTGACCTGCAGGTCACAAGGATTTCTCATGGAAAATGTAATTTATTTACTTTATTATATGCCTTGGTAAAGCCACAGGCGGTTGTGTGAAGTCTCCTTTTTCTGTCAAAGGAATTGGGAGGAAGGAAGCAGCCTGAACTAGTAATTGCATGAAAATGGGGGAGCCGTGGGGACTCAGCATTTGGGAGAGGACAGGTATGAAGCAAACACCTGCTAAGAGAATAGTCGCTGAAGTGGGTTTACACTGCATATTAATTTCAACAACTGATACATGCCTTACATTATATTACATTTCCTCACTGAACTGTCTGCCTATGTAAAAATCAAGCCAATTTATTGTCCTGCTGAGTTGAAGCTTCATTACTCTATGCTGTCAGCAATAGAGAACCAGGCTGGGAGCTCTGATTACCACAGCAGCTCCAGTATTCTCTAACCTCATGTGGTATTCATCCCCCTGCCTGGATCCCCTTCTTCCTCCCTGTTCCTGCAGGAGTCGTGACACTGCTTTCCGATTATGAAGTCTGCAAGGAAGGGGATGTTCTGACCCCTGAACAGGCTCGTGTCTTGGTGAGTAATGTATTAGCAGCAGTTATGCAGCTATAGTTCACAGGCAGCCACTATTTCCATCCAGTAACAAGTCCTGTGGATCTTTCATGAAATTACAAATCAGTGTGGTGAGTAGATTGAATTCAGTGTGAGACCATTTGTACTCAAATCAAATGAATCCAATTCTGGCTGTTAACAATAATGCATAGCTGCTGTTGATTAGGGTTCTAATATGCATCCTTAAGAGCTGTTTTGGCTGCTAAGCAATACTTGACTGGGGATTAATGACCAGCTGGAAGAATAGCCCAAGATGCAGGTAGAGTCCAGCTGATCACTTGAGAAATACCCTGTGCTGAGACAGGTATTGTTTAATTAAGATCACACAGAGAAATTACTAAGATGATGAATGATAGACCAGGTATTGCTAAAAGAATTAAATGTCTTGCATGTTGAGATATGAATCCTGCCTTTGCGTTCTAGTTTTATACTGTGCATTTTGAAACCAGCAGTAAAATCATAGCTGCCCGAGAGTGGCATGGACTGAGGAAGGGATCCATCTAATCGAGCTTGAAGGGAAAAGTCTGCATTAAAATAGCTTCATGCTTTTGGTCTACCTCAAGTTGAACAACTTATCCTTATATTAAAATGCACCCTTTGATTCTTGCTTACATCCCCAGTTGTGTCATAATCCAGTTGAAAGGTGTTACTTAATGTGGAGGCTTAGCAGTATGAGTGACAAGTTCCTGTCTCCCTTTCAGAAACTCTTTGGCTATGAGATGGCAGAGTTTAAAGTGACCATCAAGTGCATGTGGCATTCTGAGACAGGAGACTTCCAGCAGTTGGTGAAAGAGACAGAAGAAACCTCAGAGATGGAGGAGGACGATGAAGAAGAAAATGACAATTAACCGAAAGACCCGCTCTAGGACATTAGAGACAGTCTGTTCTATTTCAAGAATAGTCCACTAAAGCCCATGGGTACTCTCCCTCACGTGCAGCAGGACATAGTTGATCAACCTATAGACTTGCTATTTATCAAAGATGATGTAAATGGTTTATATATAAAATTAAGTAGAAATTTTGGATTCTTGCTTGTGCTGCCTCTGACTGCCTCTTTGAGCATCCCTGGGCCAGGAGAAAATGTGCAGAACCTGAGAGCAGCCTAAAGTTTCATGTAGGAAGTGTAACCCTTTCCACTCTGTGCTTATTGTTCAGACTTGAGCCGTATCTCTGCCAATCTACTTCACTGCCCCATCATCCTTTCTCTCTACAGAAAATTGCCTTTGAACTGCTCACTGTGCATTAGAAATGACAGTTGTATGGAGCCAAGTTGCATTTAAACAGTTCTTCTGTAAAGGAGAAGGTGCTAATTAATAGGGCCTAGGATGCTGGGTTTTGTCTTAATTCTACAGCTAAGAGAACCTCTCTGAGCTGGAAGAGACCTCAAAAGGTCATTGAGTCCAGGCCCCTGCCTTTACTAGCAGGACCAAGTACTGATTTTGCCCCAGATCCCTAAGTGGCCCCTTCAAGGATTGAACTTACAACCCTGGGTTTAGTAGGCCAGTGCTCAAACCACTGAGCTACCCCTCCTCCTTTGAGAGCAGATAGTGACTAAATTACCCCTGAAGCCAAAGGATGCCTCTGCCATCTTTTAGTAAGTTCCTTCTGTCTTCACTGAGCCTAACAGTGCATCACCAGAACTACTGCAGCTTCCCTCAGGCATGGCATATTTCTCAGTGTAGAATGGTAACAGAGCAGCAGTTTTCAACTTCTTTTCACATGCAGACCCCTTTTGAAATCTTAGGCACTCTGCAGACTACAGGTTGAAAACTACTGTTCTATGGTAATGCCAACCAGAACCCCTAGATATAGTCTGAAGACTCTAGAGGTCTGTGGACTACAGGTTGAAAACCACTGAAATAGAAGAATTATCTCCACTCCAACTTCTAGCACAGAATACCTGTGATTTTCCTGTAACTGATTCTTGGCCCAGCACCTCCAAGGCTAAAAAACTACTCATTCCCTTAGAAAGGGGAAAGAGTCTTAAAAGTTATACTTTAAATGTTGGTGTAACTAACCTCTGAAGTAGAGCTGCTGTGGCAGTGAGGAGTATGTGTGTACAATACTCAATCTACAGAAGCAGGCAAAATCCTGTAAAGACTTTAGGATGCAGAACTGAGGTTGCAACTACATGACCAAGACAGAAGGGGGCACTGTGGTGGTAAAGCAGTCACATGACCAGTTGTAATTCAGCACTTGCAAGAGTCTAGATCTCCAACTTTTTTAAGCACAAGATCACTTTTTGAATTTAAGTGCAACCCAGGATCTACCTCAGAGAAAATGTAGAAATAACAGTAATCGCACAAACACCCTCCCCTGCTCACTCCATCCCCCCTCCTTCTGTTGCTCACTCTCCCCCACCCTCACTTTCACAAGGCTGGGGCCAAGGGGTTCAGAGTGTGGGAGAGACTCCAGACTGAGCCTGGGGCAGGGGGTTGGGGTGCAGGAGGGGGCTCGGGCAGGAGCTTGGAGTGCAAGAGGGGCTGCAGGCTCTGGGAGGGAGTTTGGGTGGGGGAGCCTCAGGGCAAAGGCAGGGGGTTAGCGTGCAGGAGAAGTTTGGCCAGCATGTCCAGCAGTAGCTCCTCAGGGGAGGTGGCTCAGCATGCTGCCCCTGTCTGCAGGCACCACCCCCACCTGCTCCCATTGGCCGTGGTTCCCCATCCCCAGCCAATGGGAGCTGCAGGCAGCAGTGCCTGTAGGCAAGGCCAGTGTGCAGAAACCTGCCTCCCCCCCAGGAGCAGCATAGGGCCAGGGCAGGCAAGGAGCCTGCATTAGCCCCACTGCAGGACTGTTAACAGCCAATCTCCCGGTTTGACAACCCTAGACTGAGAGCAACTGTCAAAGGCTCCATGATCCACCAGTTGATCAAAATCTACTGGCTGACCACCACTGGTCTAGACTGAACCACAATTTTAGGTTCCTCCCCTCTGCCTATGGAAAATTCCACCAGAGGTAAGACTAGGGTTGTCAGCCCTCCAGGAATTAAAGATTGTCATGTGATGAAACCTCCAGGAATACCCAACCAAAATTAGCAACCCTAGGACTGGTCTTGTGGATGATGTCCACTGTTCAAGTGGGTTGTCTTCAACAGAATTGAAGTTGTGTAGTTAGACTGGAGTAAACAAACTGCTATTTAAACAGTTAAATAATGGGCAGGATAGTTCCCATTCTTGAGCCAAACTACATTAAGGTTATTCCTGCAGTTCTACTATTTAACAAAACCTGTTTTAGGAAGCCTGCACCTGGGCTGAAATCCTGATGGCTTAAGACAGTTTCAGAAGGCCTAGTTTACACTTCGAAGTTCCTCTCTCAGCTTGAGAGAGGCTTGTTTTCACAGCTCTTGCCTTAGAAAGAGAGCAAGTAACTGGGCTAAAGTCCCTTCATAAGTGAACAGCACAAGCAAAATTGGAACCTGCACCCTTCCTAATGGAACTCCGTCGCTTTAAGCACAACTGTCCTTGTAACTGCTACTGTGATTGGGTTTGGCTGTTATTAAAAGAGCTTTAAGCAGAAATTCAAAACAAAACCCAAAATTCAATTAAACAGGCATGGCCTGAGTTAGAAAATGCTTTATTCTGACAGCTGATTGAAGACAAATATCCACATTCCTACTTGGAGACTTCAAGTGGCCCTATGACAGGGCCAGTTCCTTATACGAATTACATCACCAAATCACAACACTATTTTGTGTGCTCAAGTGAAAATAGGAGCTGCCCTATTAAGGGACAGTCTCATGGCAATTATGGCTTTTAGTTTTGTTTAAGAAAAAACCAGATACCATATGGCTTGGACACCATGTGCAACTACCATTAAGTCAGCATAGAAACAGTGAGGCTTGTGATTGTAGGAAGAGCTTCGCCTCTAGTGCAAGGAAACCCCAATGTGACCCCAATACATTCACTACCTGGAAGCCCTGATCCAAGAGTGAAGTTTCCTCTGAAACACTATGGGAGGAGTTAGGTCTCAGATGCCAGGATACTTGGTTACCATCCCCACACTAAATTTGCTACCCCCATTTTCTACCGGAAGTAGTTGGAACAGTCATGTGCTACTAGATGCCAGGCTTTATCAAATGCTTCCACCACAGCTGGGAGCAGAGGGCCCTCTTCACTGCATGTGAGGTTCTGCTGCAGCTGATCCATGTTGGACATCCCAATGATCACTGCATCTCCAAGGGCACCCTGCAGTGGAAAGGGAGGAGTTACCTTATAGGAAAACCAACTTGCCTCCCATCTTGTAACAAACATCAGACTTCAGCTCTGTTTGTCTTTCAGCTGAATGTTGCTCTTTGGCAACTACTGGATATTTGGGGAAATATGTCGTAACTGCAGTCCTGTTAACAAGGCCAGAACTCAGTGTGCTGTCACTGCCTCCAAGTCTTGCCAACCCCTCAAAGGCTGCCAATTCATGCTCTGTGGGTGGCCAGAGGGATGTTTTGGGAGAGGAAGAGAACATAACCATTAATTTCCTGGCCATATGAAAAGCCAGTGTATCACCTCATGAGGAAGTGGCTGGCTGAGAAAAGTTAAAACTAAAGCAACTGGCATTTAACATCTTCCACTTTCCTTCAGGCCTTGGAGACAAAATACAAAAGGAAGTGTACAGCTGATTCACTCCTGTACTCTGCTGTGTGCAACAGCTTGGCATTGAAAGACCAAAGTAATGTTTCAAAAAGAACAGAGCAGTAGGGTCTGAGTGGATTAAAAGACAGATTTCACTGCTGATGGACTGCAACTGGAAAAACCAAAGAAATCCAGTTGCAGAGTTCCAGTTCTTTGGACATACCAACTGTCTATGTTAAAGTCAAGCAATTACCTGAAGCTTGGAGTGATTGTACATCCAGCGTAAAGCAGCTGAAGTTAGGCTGGGGGGGTTAGAGCCATAAGCCTCCCCTAATGCTTTCTCTACCAGGGCAATGGCTTGGAAATGGTGCTTCTTCCAGTATCTGCAGCAAAGGAGACGTTAATGGAGCATTCATTTTACTAACTCAACTATCTCTGGCTTCTCATGACTCAGACATGGATCCATACTGCAGGCATGAGAACAAAGGGGCATTCCTACCTGCAACAGGTCCAAGACCAGTGCCTGGACTGTTGCATGTACCCAATGCAGCCCTTATGGCCTATGCTACCCAAACGGTTTTTGGGTGATCCAAAAGGCAACCTCCCCTAGAGATCAGGGATGCTGCAGTCACTGTTTAACAAGCATAATGTTGCCTGTTGAGGCTTCGGACTCAAGAACTTATATTTCACTGGTGTAGAATTTAATTTTTTTTTTTTAGCTAGCTAGTATAATAGATTGTGTAGATACAGCAAACAAGTTTACAGCGGCCAGCTCATGCCCCTGCATCCTTTCCAGATACCAGACCATTAGCGTACTAAGGATGCACTAGATGTTAGATGGCTAGCTAGAAAAACCTGACTACCTTTTGTTCTTCTTGTAGGCCTTTCATCAAGAGCTGAAAGCACTTTGCAAACATTCAGTTTCAGCCTCCTGTATGGGAGGTCAATATCCCCCATTTCACAAATGAGGAGACGGCTATTTAAATGATTTTTGCAAGGCCACAGAACAAGTCAGTGGCAAAGCTGGAACTAGACCAGTAGTTCTCAACCAGGGACCTGGGGCCCCCTAGAGGACTGTGAGCAGGTTTCAGGGGGTCCGCCAAGTAGGGGCATTAGACTCACTGGGGCCCTCGGCAGAAAGCCAAAGCCCCGCTGCATGGGGCTGAAGCCCAGGGCCCTGCCACCCGGAGCCGAAGCATGAGCAATGTGGCTTCATGGGGGCTCCTGTAGCATGGGGCCCAGGCAGCTGCCCTGCTTTCTTCCCCAACACCGGCCCTGGCTTTTATATGCAGAAAAACAGTTATTGTGGCACAGGTGGACTGTGGAGCTTATAGCATGTTTGGGGAGGGCGGGCTCAAAGAAAAAGGTTGAGAACCCCTGAACTAGACTATAGAAAGCCCCCGCACCCAGTCCTCTGCTGTAATAAAGCCACCACACTTGTTCTCTTTATGATCATTAAACCATCCCTCTAGTTAACAAATTCCCACCACCCGAGCGCTGCAGGGAAGCGCCAAAGCACCACTGCACAGGGACAGCGTAAGAACTGAGGGAGATCACCTGCCTGTGGGCATAATCACTGAACAGACTTTAGTCATTTGTATCTTCTCCTGCATCTTCGCTTGGGGATTCATCTAGGCTGAATCAAAGGTAACATTCTAGCCCAGTATCAGAGGGGTAGCCGTGTTAGTCTGGTTCTGTAAAAGCAGCAAAGAATCCTGTGGCACCTTATAGACTAACAGACGTGTTGCAGCATGAGCTTTTGTGGGTGAATACCCACTTCGTCGGATGCAAGAGTGGAAATTTCCAGGGGCAAGTAAATATAAGCAAGCAAGAAGCAAGCTAGAGATAACGAGGTTAGATCAATCAGGGAGGATGAGGCCCTGTTCTAGCAGATGAGGTGTGAAAACCAAGGGAGGAGAAACTGGTTCTGTAGTTGGCAAGCCATTCACAGTCTTTGTTTAATCCTAAACTGATGGTGTCAAATTTGCAAATGAACTGAAGCTCAGCAGTTTCTCTTAGAAGTCTGGTCCTAAAGTTTTTTTGCTGGAGGATGGCCACCTTGAGATCTGCTATTGTGTGGCCAGGGAGGTTGAAGTGTTCTCCTACAGGTTTTTGTATATTGCCATTCCTAATATCTGATTTGTGTCCATTTATCCTTTTCCTTAGAGACTGTCCAGTTTGGCCGATGTACATAGCAGAAGGGCATTGCTGGCATATGATGGCGTATATTACATTGGTGGATGTGCAGGTGAATTGGTGGATCTAGCCCAGGGATTCTCAACCTTTTTCTTTGAGCGCCCCCACACACACGCTATAAAAACTCCACAGCCCACCTGTGCCACAACAACTATTTTTCAGCATATAAAAGCCAAGGCCGGCATTAGGTGCTAGCAATCAGGGCAATTGCCAGGAGCCCCATGCCACAGGGAGCCCTGCAAAGCTTAGTTGCTCAGGCTTCGGCGTCAGCCCCAGATGGCAGGGCTTAGGCCCCCAGGCTTCAGCCCCATATGGCAGGGCTTCATCTTTCTGCCCTGGGCCCCAACAAGTCTAATGCTGGCCCTGCTTGGCGGACAGCCTGAAACCAGCTCGCAGCCCCTCAGTGGGCCCCGGGCCTCTGGTTGAGAACCACTGTTCTACCCTCAGGAGAGGTCCATCTCTCTGCCATTCTACCATCTGGAAACTTACCTGTCCCTGTACGCCTGGGCCCAATCATTTCCAAAAAACCTGCCAGTCGGTTGGCCCATGTCTTTATCTTCATACTTGTACTTCCCTGTCAGCAGCCCTCCTGCAGGGGTTCAATGACATGCTATTGTCAGTGGCCAGGAATTTGTGGTGGATGGAATTGTACAGCCTGCAAAAAGTACTGTAGCTTTGTATACCCCATGACCTCCGACAGCTCTGAGTGCAAGGCCTCTCCTGCAGTCCAGGCATAAACCCCAGGATAGGATAGGGCAAGAAGTGAAATGTAGGGTGTAAACACTCCACCTATTCAGCTCTGACCAGCAGAATGAGCCCTTTGTAGGGAAGGGGTCCTCTGCCCTAGTAAGACGAGAGGGGCTTCTTGGCATCAAGACACTTGAGTCATTACAGCTGCCATTTTACTACATGTAAATATCTCTTGTGAATCTAGTGTTGGGGAAACGTGTCAGCTTGGCACCCTGAAAACTGATGAACACAGCATGGGTAGCCTCTGCCTTGACCTGCAAAGGATCAGCTTTCATGGCCCCATTCAGTCCTTCATCTCTGCTGACACAGGGACTGTTTGTAAGAGTGGCATACAGGGACACAGACCTACAGGTAAACTAGGAAATGGATGGAGAGCAACTCATTCAATGGTGACTTACAGGTGGAGGGCTCTATAGCTCATTATCTGTCCCCTGAGCCACCCACTCACCCCAACACCACCATTGTTATTCACGTCTAAGCCCACTGTTAGTGGTGGCAGTTTGGCTGAAGTGGAGGGAGGCAGGCCAATATCCAACCTGTTTTTGTTCTGTTTGGTTCAGTTCCCTGCCCTGCCCCACCCCCTTTAGCAGACCCTTCCTCCTCACCCTTGCCCAGCTCATACCAGCCAAAGGATTGTAGGCATAGAACCGCATTCCATAGTGTCTAAGGCACGGCAACAGCTCGGTTTCCACTTGGCGAGTGGTTGCATTGTACATGCCCTATAACAAAAAAGAGCACTTAGAACTTCAGAGTAGGGCCTGGCTAGCTTATGGGGTGCTAATGCAAGAGGAAGGGCTCCCTATCCGATGGTGAGAATCTAGAAGGCTAATAACGATCAAGACGTGTTGCCATCTGATGGGTATTTGGCCACCTATATGAAGTGGCTCAGTCCCGTTCCTAGTGGATTGTCAACACTGTTGGCACCATTTACCTACACTCCTAACGTGTCCGTCACTGCCCTGCCCTGCCACTGATCACCATGGGTGCCTGAGTGAACTGTGGCATCAAAGCTACACACAGATTTTAACTTCCCACAACCAACTGGACCTGATTTAGTAGTGACAACTTCAAAGCCACATGTCTGCAAGGCAAATTAACTAACATTCAGAAAAATGTGGTTCTGCTTTTCCTTTTACTTTGCCTTGTCTACAACTATTCAGAGATGAAACCAAGTGCTCTGGATCTGTGCTCATGGCATTAACAGGACTGTTAGACAGGCATCTGCCCATGTTAACCCCTTCCAAACATCCTGAAGAAATGTGTGGCCCAGCAGCAACTTCCTTTGCAGCAGTTATTTAACCATCATTGCATATGCACTGATTGACTCCCATTTAGCTCCATGATGTATTTGCATTGCATTCAAATCAAAAGTGCAAAATTCCAGTGGAGCTGGAATAGCCCTTTTCCTCCCACTCCATGGATACATTTTGTGTCATATGGAAGGAGTCAGAACAGACAGTCCCCAGGTCACAATAGATTGGTGCCTGCTAAAGAACAGATTTCCTGGATCAGTGTATGGTACTGATAAACATTACATTATTGTCAGTTTCACATCCAGGAAATTGCTGGAACAAATGACAGACACATATACTCTTAACTACGTCTGAGCAGTGACCTCACTTTGCTTTCTAATTGCACTTGTCCAAAAAGGTCTTATCAGACTAAATGAAAAATCTTTTTGTTCAGTGTTTGTAAAGTAACCAGCACAATATGGTCCCGGTCTGAGACGGGGACTCCTAGAACCTACCACAATAAAGCGACAGATTCCCAGGACTCTTGCAACACGAATAAAAGTTAAAGGTTTGTGAATTTTGACTTGCTTGGGCTTTCCAAACTACTCAGTGGGACTCTACAACTCCAATTTTCCCAGGAACTGCCCTCAGTGGGTGAAGCTTCGTGACATCATCCTGGAGGAGTAGTCCTCACCTGAACAGGCCCCTCTAGCTCCAGGTTGGGTAAAGAGGGACTAGAGCTGCAGAAGTCTGGTAGACCATATTAAATCTGCCACCCTCACCTGATACACAGTTGGAAGCACCCAGCTGTTGTACTTGCAGATGGTATAGATTTCTGCCACCTCCCAAGCTGCATAGTTCGACAGACCAAGCTCCTTAAACTTTCCCTGTAGAGGAATACAGAGAGTATTTAATCCCGGTCTCTTGCAGAGTGTATTTACACACACAGTTAAGATTAACATAGTGAAACTGAGTGTCAACTGGTTTTAGTCCCCAAATTAGATTCCTTTTTTGATCACTCCCTTCTCCAAATGGGGATGAGTTACACGACCCAAAAAGAATGAAAATGTTTCCCTTGTTTTGTTTGAATTAGAAGAGCTGGATTTACACCCTTTAAAAACTCATTTCCCTACCTGTTAATGCAAAACATAGCACAGGACCAATTTACAGCAGGAGGCAGAGATCAGAAATCCTAAAGCTTGTTAGAACGTATGAGATCTTATTTATAGTACTAAATGAATCACCTGGAGATACTATATGGTACCAGCTGTTTAGACCTTACACAGGCCATTGCTTTTTCTCCTCCCTGCCTTGTGCGATTCTGCCCCCTCACCACTGTACTCACACTACCCCCCTGCAATGGAAAGCAGGAGAAGACACAAGTAAACCTAGATAAAACAAAACAAAAGGCAAGTGAACAAAGTCACAGGTTTGGGCCTCTGCCTTTACCTCTTTGTATAGCTCATTGCAGGCATGTAGTGTCTGTTCCACAGGGGTGTCGTGGTCAGGTAAATGGAGATAGAACAAGTCTACGCTCTTCATCTGTAACCTCTCAAGGGATGTCTCCAGCTGAGACCTGACACTCTCAGGCTTCAGAGTCTTCCCCTCCAATGGATTGGCTTTGGTTGCCATCTTCACTAAAACAGAGACAGAACCAGATTGAAAATAACCAATTTTGTATTTCACCTTTAGTAACCAGGGTGAAGGAAGGATGGGGATAAGGAGCGGGCACAAACCACTTAAAATTCATGCATAACATGGTACAAGCTTACAGAAGCCCCAGGCAAGACTGGTAACATCTGCAAATTGCGGTACACAAAGGGAAAACCAAATTAATAGGGTTACAGAATTGCTAATGTTTATCTAAATAGCCACATAAGGGAAAGGGTAAAATCCTAGAAGCCCAATCCAGCAATCTACACAAGTTCTCTCATTCTTCTTCTTCGAAGGGCTGGGTGGTCACAGTGGCTGTAACAGTTGTTTTCCCCTTACCCCTGTTCACTTGATGTATAGGGCATAGCTCATTTATTTCAGAGTCAGTTCAATGGATCCCTGCTTCCCCACAATGGAGCACAAAATTAATCTGTAGTTTTAGATTGTACACTCTCCAGAATAGGGACTATGTCTTCATGTGTATATGTACAGCATCTCGTACAATGATCCTAAATGTGGCCCCTCCGTACTACTGGAATACAGATATTGTATAATAACGACCACTATTCTGTACCCCAATATGGCTGCGCAAAGTTAGGCACCTAAATCTTGTCCAAGACATGCATAAAGTAAACAGCATCAGTGGTGATTAGATTTTAAAGAGATTTTTCCCTGCAAACATGGACGTGTTGCAGTAACACAGATGAGCAGTTGCTTGGAGAGAGAGAGTTTTTATAAGACCTTCAAAGTGAACTCTGTCACCACCTCACACAGAGCACACCGAGCACGAGACTCCTGAGCGCAAAGGGCAAAATAACACCCACACATAAGGGAAAGGGGAATCAAACAAGTAACCAGGGGAGTGACACCTGGCTCCAGTCTGGGGAGCCTGACAATGCTGAGTGCTTTGGGGTTCCCCCAGGTGTGCAGCTGCATAAACGCCAGTCAGTGCTGTGCCCTCTGGCGGAGGGGCCAAGGAGTGGGATGAAGGAGGGAGATGGTATGTGCACAGAGACAAGCCTAGGCATTTGGCAGTTCCCAATGCTCTGACTAAAACAACAAGGAGTCCGGAGGCACCTTAAAGACTAACAGATTTATTTGAGCATAAACTTTTGTGGGTAAAAAACCCTCTTCTTCAGATGCATGGAGTGAAAATTGCAGATACAGGTATAAATATATATTAGCACATGAAGGGAAGGGAGTATTGGGTTCTCCACTCATAAGGTAACATCCTTCTCTTCATGTGCCAATATATATTTATGCCTGTATCTGCAATTTTCACTCCATGCACCTGAAGAAGTGGGTTTTTTACCCACGAAAGCTTAAGCTCAAATAAATCTGTTAGTCTTTAAGGTGCCTCCAGACTCCTCCTTGTTTTTGTGGATACAGACTAACATGGCTACCACTCTGATACTTAATGCCCTGACTGTTCTCCCCCCCATACCCACACACACCCCTAGGCTCCTGGAGCCTCTCTCTCTACCTAACACCTCACATTTGCTGCCCCAGCAGGGTCCCCACTCCCCTCAGCATGTGGGAGGGAGAGACCCTAGACTGCAGCCCAGGTAAAGGAGATGAGATTCCACCCCCTTCTCCTGGAATGTGGGGAGTCTAGGCTCCCCGCTCCACTGACTGCCCATGGGGGGGGAGGGGGAGGTATTCAGCAGGGGCAGCTCCTGCTCCCCCAACTACCCACCCCCCCATGCTCTCCTCTCCACACACACACCATGCCCAGCTCCCCAGACCCTCTTACACCACCCCCCGGGCCCACCTCTCTGGCTCCCAACCCTCTTACCCATGCCATGCCCTACCCCCGTGCCCAGCTCCCCAAACCCTCTTATCCCACCGCGCTGCCCACCTCTCCAGTCCCCTCATCCTCTTACTCCCCCACGCCATGCCCTACCCCCTGCCCACCTCTCTACACCCCCCCAACCCAGCTCCCCAGACCCTCTTACACCACCCCCCGGGCCCACCCACCCTCTCTTACCCCCTTCCCATGCCATGCCCCACCCCCGTGCCCAGCTCCCCAAACTCTCTTACCCCCGCACCTCTCCAACCCCCTCCCCGTGCCCCAGCTCCCCCCCTCTGACCCCTCCCCGTGCCCCACCCCGGCCCCAGCTCCCAGGCCCCAGCTCCCCCAGCCCTCTGACCCCCTCCCCGTGCCCCGCCCCCGGGCCTCAGCTCCCCCGCCCTCTGACCCCCCTCGTGCCCCGCCCCCGGGCCTCAGCTCCCCGCCCTCTGACCCCTCCCCGTACCTGCCCCCGGGCCCCAGCCCCCGCCCTCTCACCCCGCCCCCTGCGGCCCGCCGCCGCCCGCCAGCAGCGCCCCCAGGATGCGCTCGGACGCGCCCCCCCCGTACATATGGGCCGTGTCCAGCTCCCGGTGCCCGCGCTCCAGGAAGGCCCGCAGCAGCGCCCCGCTCGCCTCCTGGTCCGTGCGGCGCCCGAACTCCATGGTGCCCAGCACCGAGGCCGGGCGCTGGGCCGGGCCGCCCGGGGACCGCGACAACTGGGCCATGGCGGAGCGAAGGTGGCGGAGCGGCCGGACTGCGCCCTCAAACCGCCGCAGCGCCAGGAGCATCCTACTGCGCATGCGCCTCTGGGCCCGCCCTAGGGAACGAGGGGAAAGGTCTCACTGCGCCGGCAGGCGCTAGGGACCGTCTCCAAATTCCCACCCGAGCGACAGAAAGGAGCGGGGCCGGCTCACTGTGAACCGACACGTTCCCCTGGTCAGTGGCTTCTATCTTGTGTTCCCAATAGCTCCGTTTCTTAAAAAGTCTCTGTCCCTGGTGGTTGCAAAGGAAACGTCCCCAATATAAAGCGAGTGTGAACAGATGCTGTGATGTTTGCCTGAGTCTGCAGGCAGCCTGAAACAAAGGAGAGAGGTGTGAACCGCTGCAAACACCTCAATGGGGGCTGGGATGAGGAAACCAAAAGTTTTTTCTCTGTCAGCTGCCAGGGGATGGCACTTCACATTTTTCAGACACCTGTAAGCCAGTGGCTGATACAACAAAAAGAGCCTCAGCTGGGTCCAGGGACAGCACCCTGGTAGTAAACCGAGCACCTTTCCCCTCCCAGCACTTAGAGGTGGTGGGGCAGGGCTCCTCGCCAGGGTGTTGTCCTTGGACCTGTGTGATGGCCCCCACCCCCATCACGTTTCATATTTATGGCTAGTTAATAGGTTTGGTCCCCCTGCTCAGAGCAGGTCTAGAGGACACATGGTAAAAAGCATAAGGGCCTAGTGCTCTCACTGCTCCTATCGTTGGTAGAGCTGCACTGGTGCTAGAGCAGTGGTCCTCAAACTTTTGTGTCGGTGACTCCTTTCACATAGCAAGCCCCTGAGTGTGATACACCCCCCTCCCAATAAATTAAAACCACTCTTTATATATTTAACACTGTTATAAATGCTGCAGGCAAAGCGGGTTTGGGGTGGAGGCTGACAGCTCGCAACTCCCCATGTAAGACCCTCGTCGCTACCCCCTGAAGGGTCCCGACCCCCAGTTTGAGAACCCCTGTGCTAGAGCAAATGGGGAAGAATTAAAGAAAAACCTCCATGCACACAGACAAGGCCCCCAGGGTGTGCAATTAAAATCCTTTCAGCCCCAAAGGGAACCCTTTTAGGACACTGGCTGGGGGGAGAGAAGAGAACTAGGCTTTCCCCAGGTAGCAGGGGGAGGGAAAAGGGATGAGTTCCTGGGCTGTTACTGTCCTCAGGCAGGTTTGTGGGCCTAGGCCTGGGGACGGGGAGTGTATTACACCTGCCCCTGGGTGCATTGTGTGCTGGCAATGGTGGAGCTCTCGCCCTAGGGGCAGGGAGATGTGCCCTGGTGGGGATGTGGGTTATTGCCCCTGGAGAAGGACAAAGGTATTTTGGGGGCCCTGCCCTGGGGGGGTGCCCCAGTTACTGCCCCGGACGGGCCCCGGGGATCCCTGCGGGGCGGGTCCGTGCCGGGCGGGGAGGGGCCGGTGGGCGGGCGGGGGCGCTGCGAGCCGGCCCGGGATTGCGGGAAGGGAAGCCGGCGGGTCACGTGACCGAGCCTGACAAAGCGCCTGGGGCCGGCGGGGGCTGGAGCCGTGGCCCGGGACAGGCGTGTGCGGCCCGGCAGCGCCTCTTGCCCCGGCCTCCAGCCGCCGGAGAAGCCCGGAGCCGTAGCGGTGAGAAGGGCCCGGGGAGAAGGTCGAGGCGGCAGGCGGGGGGTGTATTTCCGAGGGCCCCCGGGGGGCCTGGAGAACGGCGGGGGGCCTGCAGCCGTACGGGGGCCCGGGGTGGGGTCGGAGGCTGGGGGGAGCAGCCCCTAAATCTTGCCCCACAACGGCCCTGCCCCCGCGGCGGCGTCCGGCTCCCTGTGGCGCCCGCGCTCCGGTCCCCGCAGCCCCAGGGAAGCTGTCGTTTGCATTTCTCCCTTTCCTTCCCCGCCCGGCTCCCGACCCCAGCGAGCACAAGTTCCGGTAATAACCCTGCCCGCTTCTGCTTCCGACTGCTTTGGGGGGCAGTGGCAGGGTCATTATCCCCATGCTACGTATGGGGGAAACTGAGGCACGGGACGTGGTTGGCTCAAGGTCAGTCAGTGACCGTGCACAGGGACAAGATGCCTTGTCTGCTGGACTGTGCTGCCTGTTACATACTGATCAGGAGGAAATTCAAAAGGATTATCAGACGTTTCCCAGTGAGGAGCCCCTTTGTCTCTCTTCACCCCCTTTCCAGGGTTCACTGGATGGTCTCATCCCCCGTGACAGGGTCGAGTTGGCATTGGCACCTGGCAATGCGGAGGCACAGTAGATTGAAGTGGGCGAGGAAGGGAGGGAGAGCTTTCACCACACTAGGCAGAGAGAAGGAGAAGCAGCTGTGAGGGAGCATTGCTATCCCAAGCCAGGGAGAGACTGCACTGTTTGAGCTGATCTCCCACCCCACTCCTCCTTACTTTAACCCCTGGACATCATGTGATATCCAACTGCCCTCAAGTCCAGTTAAAATTGGTGTTGTGGGTTGTTTTCAAATGTCCTGTACTGGGCTTTAGCTCAGAAAGCTGATCCTGAAATGTTTAATTCAATGGAAAGTCCTGGAAAACCAAATAAATAGAAACTACTGTTAACACAGGAAAAGTGTATCTTTCTCACCCGTGATGGGGGGACAATCTCCTGTGGAGAGAACTGAGCTGCCATCAACCCATATCCCAACATAATGATGTTTCTCATAGGCCCCTAAACTGACACTTGTGGGCCTGTGGTGACTGGGAAATGGGATGGGTGATGAGCCCTCTGTCCCTTTGTGCAAAACTCCAGTTGGGCACATTTTGCCTATCTGCAGAATCTCTTATGCTGGTATTTCTGCCCTGGACCTGCTTTACTAGGAAATACCTAGTGTTCCTGGAAGCACGTGGCACAATTGTAGATGGGAGAAGACAGCTCAGAAGGAACAGGAGAAGGGATTTCCACCATTATGGGAAGGCCAGAATGATTTGAACCTCCTTTCCCAATGTATTAGTATTTCATAACCCCTCTTTGCCCTTCCCTGCCCCTTCATCTACACCAGAATTTTATTTAATGAAAGAATAACCTAGAAATATAATCAATTGCTATGTTTCATTTTGCTTTAAGGTTACTTTTTCCTGTCACTGCGAGGTGCTTGTGGTTTGGGAGCTTATTGGGCGGTTCTGATTCATCAGAGACGTGATGCTGTTGAAGCTTCAGGTATGATTGTATGTTGGATGGGGAAGTATTGTGCCAGTGCAGAGGCTGCCCTTGCAGTCTAGATGAGATCCGAGTCTGATTAGACCCCAAAGAGCTGTGCTCAAATGGAGAAGTGATTGAACTGTGGCAGTGTAGGCAGCATACTTCTGTCAGTACCAGTTGATACCTCCCCTTCGCAGTTATTATTTTTTTTCCCTCTTACAACCGAATGTCAGCTTGATAGATCAAGTGTAGGCCTGGGACCCAAGAGATCTGGCTTCTGTGACTGACCGGCTTTGAACAAGCCCCTGAGACTTCATTTCAGTTTTCCCATCTGTAAAATGGGAATACCAATCTCACAGGTATTTTTGAGGTTTAATTTATTTTTGTAAAGTGCTTTGAGCTCTTCTGATGGAAGCAGAGTAAGGTATCATTATTAAGTGGGTCACTGTTGGCACATAATGATCAGCTGTTATGCAATCTCCTGCTCATGGGGTATAATTAAGACTTTCGTGTGTGTGTGTTTTTTGTATAGCATTACAAACGCCACGCTAAATGAGCTGGTGAGGTACCTCAGCTGTGTATGAAATTGAGACCTTGTGGTTAGTCATCCAGGCTTACAAAGGGTAGCCAAAGTGCAAGTTTCAGCTGCTGTACTTCAAGGAACAACTTTGCGGGTCTGTAACAGAGCCCCACTTGGCTTGGGCGTAGTGGTAATAAGAAATGGAAAAACTTCTGGCCAGCATCTGCCGCTGAATAGAGTTGACGATGCACAAATGTATTGGCACCAACTTCACCTGACCTCATGTCTGGACATGAGTTAAATTTCTACACTCTGAACAAAGATCCTTTCACGCAGGTATTTTGGCTTGAGAAATCATTGTCTCTGTCCTCCTTGAGTGATGTGTAGCTAAAGCTTCGGGGGCATCTCAGTAGCTCGCACGGCTGTAGATTGCTCTCAAAAGACTGAAAACATTTCAGTTCTCTCTCAGAAGAGGAAGGGGAGAGCCCTGCTTCTGGCATAAACCTGGAGGGAGAGAATAAGCCTAGCTCTCTCCATTGTCAGAACCTGCTATGCCCACTAGTCGGTGGAGATCGGCGCTTATTCATGTAGGCTAGCTACATGCACTAAGATGCTGGGGAGTTAGTGGAAGAAAAGCGTTCCAACGGAAATATCTCCGAATCCCTAGTTGTGAAATTTTCACCTTCCCCTGTTGCTTTTGGGGGTGCAGGAGCAATTTCTGTGATATCTGATGCACAGTAGGAACCAGCTCTCCACAGAGTATGTGGTACCAATATACAGTAAAAGCTGTTTTATCCAGCACTTCACCAACCGGAAAGCTCTATAAACCAGCATTTCTGATTGTCATTGAAATTCCGGTTTATCGTCCGGTTGGTGTGGGGCCAGCAGGTTGACACACGGGAGGGGGTGTGGACTGTAGGCTCTAGGGAGGGAGTTTGGGTGCAGGAGGGGATTTGGGGCAGCAGGTTGGAGTGTAAAAGGGGGCGCTCATCTTGGGCAGCTCCCCGCAAGCCCTACCTGCTCCTAGGCAGAGGCGCAGTAAGTGGCTCCATGCGCTGCCCCGAGTGCTAGCTCTGTGGCTCCTATTGGCTGGGAACCACAGCCAATGGGAGCTGCAGGGGCATCACCTGCAGGTAGAGGCAGTGGGTCAAACCGCCTGCCACGCCTCCACCTAGGAGCAGCCAGGACAGATAGCTGCTTGCGGGGAGCTGCTCGAGGTGAGCACCCCATGGATCTGGCACCCTGCACCCCAACCTGCTGCCGCGTCCCCTCCCGCACCCAAACTCCCTCCCTCTTAGCTAACTGACATTCACTTACCAGCACCCCTGCCCCCCATTCCTCCCAACATCATAGAATATCAGGGTTAGAAGGGACCTGAGGAGGTCATCTAGTCCAACCCCCTGCTTAAATCAGGACAAATCCCCAGACAGATTTTTGCCCCAAATCCCTAAATGGCCTCCTCAAGGATTGAACTCGCAACTCTGAGTTTAGCCAGCCAATGCTCAAACCACTGAGCTATAGCTTTTCCTGTTGTCCATAGCTTGTGAATTGTCCCAGTTTGGTTACACATGTCCTCTGGGTGACTTCTTGCATATGCTGCTCTCAGGGGATGCTATGGACAGCAGTGAATTTGAACTTCAGTTCAGAACTACAGGTGCTCCTGCTCCATGCATTGCAACACTCTCTTCCTGTTGAGGCATATACCTCAGCCAAGGCTGGAATAATGTGACTTATTGAACAGCCAGTAGTTTTCTCCCAGCCATGGCTAAACCAGTGGACCTCAGTGGGGAATTTTAATCAAGTTGGAGGTTCTTACCCTTCCATCAGGCCTGGCACTGTGGTGGCATTCTGTCTGGGGTCTTCTCCCTCTTACAGTGCAGTGCAGAGATGCAGGGGGAGATGGGGCCTTTCAGAGGGAACAAACTGGCATGGGAGGGTAGGGGAGAAGAGGGAAACATCTCTGGTTCTAGTTCAAACTCTCCATTATCCACTTGTCTGTTTCCAAAACACAGCGTGGCTGGAGGCTTCCTCTTTACTGACAAACGGCCTGAGTTTTCCATAGGCAGATCTTGCCCCTGTCCATACCATTGCTGATGTCACGCCAGTGCCAGCACTGTGTCTCTGCAGAGCCAGTGGATGTCCAAACGGTGGGCCCAATTCTCTTCTTGCTTATCCTGCTCTAAGCTGGATACTCAGCTGGCTTCAGTGGGGTTACTCCTTTCAGAGCCCACAGTGAGAAGAGGATCAGAGCTAATATTTCAATAAAGAGAAGGCAGTTCAGGTGATCTGATTTGTGGCAGTTTGATAATGACTTTCTAGCATGAGTTTCTGCACAGCCAGTCAGCCAGGCCAGCCTGACAGATGAGCAGGGATCTGATTCAGTTTTTCTTAAAAACAAAAACAAAAAAAACCCCAAACCCAGCCCTTTGCTTTTTCTTTTCTCTGCACTGACTCCTTCCTTTGGAAGGAAAATAAATGAGGTCATAGGGAGTAGGAGGAAGAAATAAATATTCTGTAGCTGCAAAGGGGCCCCCTTGCTGTCTTGCTGCATCTCTTAATCGGTCATTACTGATGAACCCAGGTGACCGGGGCCAGATCTACTTCCTACAGTCACCTGACTCTCCTAAAAATCTGTCTTAAAGGCCCACTCTTGAGCATTTGCTTTGGTGAGAAGCACAAGCTGAGTGAGGGGATGTGTGTCATAACCCCGTGTGCTACTGGAAAGACATGCCACGTAGCCCTTACATTTGTTTATAGTGAACTTAGTGCTGGCTTGACAGTTCTGGAGACTGGTCTGCTGATAAAGGAATTCAGTCTGTGATTACCTAACCACTAAAGGCCCATTAGACAGTAACTGTTTAATTGCAAGGTGAGACAGCTTTAAACCAATGAACTAGAGCTCAAAGGAGCCATCTGGTCCCTTGTTGCTGTTAATAATTCAGGCTCTTTCCTTCTCCCCATTTATTCCAACAGGTTCAGTGTCTGGCTCTGGATAAAGATCTCTCTCCTGCTGTCTGACTGCTGCAGCCTCCTCCCTCCAGGGCTGGCCCCTTGTTGACGGTGCTATGGACTCTCAGCTTTGGCAAGGTTCCCTAGGAGGGAATTTCTCAGACTGTCCCAATGGCTCCCAATGGGTGTGGGATGTGTTCAGTGAGTGTGCCCAGGATATCCGGGACTTGACCAGTATTGTGTTGGGTCTGGTTTCCATCTGCTGCTTTGCAGGAGCTTCCTTCCCGTAAGTAAAACTCTTATGCTGGATGCCCAGTGGAGGGAATTCTAGATCTGGCTGGTGGTTTTCCTTCTCCATTTGTGATGGCTTCCAAAACATAAAGCCAAGAGCCTTCACTGGAGATCTTGAGCACAGCGACTTCACTTGCCCTAGTGAAGGACTTGACTGGCCTTGGCTTTAAAGGGCTGGGTTTAAAATGGGGAGAGGGCTAGTGGAGAAGGAATAGTAGTTCAATGAACAGTTTCAGCTCCGTCATCCACACAAAACAAGGCATTGTTCGTTGCTAGTCCTGCTGCGTGCTGTTAAACAGCTGTAGCGTTCCATCCCCAAGGTAGGTGCATCTCGGTGGTTGAAGTGATTTCTTTGTGTGTATAGCTTGATCCCGAAGGCACCCAAAGTGTTATGCAAAATCGTTAAAAGGACAGACTGTAGATTGGATGACGCAAGGAAAATGTAGATGCTCTGAGAGCTTTTTCCATTTCTAAATATACAGTAAGGTTGTTTCACAATTAGAGGCAGTTCTGCTTATGCATAAATTGTGGTTAGCAAGTTAGCATATAGCAGATCAGCAGGGTCGTTCCCCACACATCAGATTGACTTGCAGATCACGTGTACACAAGAACCTCTGAGGAAAACAGTCTGGAGAGGCTGAGCTCAGCAGTCTCTTGGAAGATGAATTTTGGCCGCAGCCCATATGGAATGGGAAGGTGTGGGTGTGGGTATGGCTGGACTGCCATATTAGCGTTAACCCATGATGACTGTTCCTAAACCAGGAAGTGACTCATCCTTAAGCTTAGGAATGCAATCCATCTGCATACAAT
This sequence comes from Mauremys reevesii, assembly GCF_016161935.1. NCBI lineage: Eukaryota > Metazoa > Chordata > Testudines > Geoemydidae > Mauremys > Mauremys reevesii. The sequence goes on from NC_052643.1 coordinate 5,788,891, forward strand.
TGAGCATGTCTGTATCACTCCTGCTGTCCTAGACACCCCTATAAAAGGCTCAACAGTCAGCTTTGGAAGTGGGTCAAGGCTGGGTGCTCGCTGTAACTGGAAGGCATGTGTCACTACCTTGCTAGCTGGTTAAACCCAGTCTCTGACCATCAGCTCCCAGCTACAATGTCTGTGTTAAACTACCTGCTTAGCCCTAATGGACCAGGGTGGGTAGTGACTGACTAAGCTAAATAGCTAGTGGCTCATAGAAAGCAAGCTCATTCTCTGCCCACGTAAGGCAGGATTTCCAGGAAGGAGTTGATGGTTCTGTCTCCCACAATAGTTTAGTTCTTGTTTTTCAGGGGGGAGTTTTCTGCCCACTTGCAGAAGAAACTCTTCTCACTGCTTTCACATGTAGTGTGCTTTGTGTTTTCTCCCCTCCGTTCTAGCCTTTCTCTGAAGAGTCTGTGGCAGGTGCTAGGTAGGGCAGAGCTAGCATGCACTTATGTTTTGAAGATCCAGGCAAATATCTCCCCATGTGTGCTAGGCACCTGGACAATGAACCGGCTTACAAAACCCAAATCCATGATGGGTGAGATGCTACTGTTGCCAATTAATACATCAGAGACTATCAACACCCCCTATCCATTTTCACCTCCTAAGCCTCCCCTCCCATCCCCTCAAAAGCTGGGACGTGGGGGAAATGCCATCTGCACCTTGGAGAAGACCTGGCACAATGGTATCTGATTACTCTGTCCCAGCATGTAGACTTCATCCCCTCTTCTCCAAATGTAGGTCCCCATGTCTTTAGAGAGATGATGTTGTTCCTGGCCCCTATAGCACTGGTGCAGCCCCATCTCAGGCCACCTGTCACTCTTTCAGGGGCTTGGAGGAGGTCAGGTCAGATCTTGGTGATGCCAGCAGCCTGGGCTAACAACTGCCCTCAGTGGAATCCATTCACCTCCCAAACCATTTTAAAGCTGTACTCTCCCTGCCCAAGGCCTGTTCTTCGGCTGCAAAACCTGACCCAGTGGGTGGGTGCCAATCTGCACTCTGTGAGCAGGACACCTAACATCTTATTCAGGACAAAAGCTGCCTAGGGAGGCAGCAGCAGTTAGACTTGGCATAGGGCAACTTAGCCCAAGTCTTTCCATTGTTGTTGCACAGTGGAATGAAGTGTGGCGACTCAGAAAGTGATAGATGCTTCTCAAAGCATGAACTGAGCCAGGAGTCAACAGGGCATAACCCTCCCAGGAGCACTGGTGTCTGCTCCAGACCAATAGAGAGAGTGTGGCACAGAGAGAGAAGTGATTTGTTTGGACAGTGACAGCGAAGCTATTGGAAGACGTGCAGGGAATCCCATCTAGGCTCTGCCATGCCAACATCCAAGTCTCTATGAAAGATCTGCTTTGGTCAGACTGCATATAGTGAATCAAGTTCACTGCTATATAAATTGCTTATTTCCTTTTCCCCCAACCTCCGATAGTGAGCGGATTCAGAGCAGGGAGCACCCTTGGTCAGTGTTCCCTCTATTTTTTCCTGCACATGTGCAGAATGAATTTTGTTATGTGCACCAGTATGGAGGCGAGGTGTGACAAAATTCATGTGCTGGGGGTGGGGCCAAGGGGTTTGGAGTGTGGGAGGTGGCTCAGGACTGGGGCAGAGGTGTGAGGACTCCAGGTGGGGGTGCAGGCTCTGGGGTGGGGCTTGGGATGAGGGGCTCAGGGTTGGGGGTGAGGGCTCCAGGGTGGGGCCGGGGATGAGGGACTCAGGACTGGGGCAGATGGTTCCGGGGGGGTCCGGCTGGGGGTGTAGGCTCTGGGGTGGAGCCAGGGATGAGGGGTTTGGGGTACAAGAGGGTGCTCTGGGGCTATGGCAGGGAGTGAGGACTCTCCCCCTTCCCCCCAGCTCACTCTCCCCACATCAGCACCTGGGGGGTGGGGAGAAGCACCTATCCTTGAAGCAGCAGCTCTTGGGCTGGGGCCGTGGGATAGGCGCCCCTCCCGTGGCTGGGTTAGGGCTGCCCCTCCCCCAGCTGCAACAGGTCCGGGCTGGGGCTGGGTCACCCCTCCCCTGGCTGCGGCAGGTCCTGCCCAGGCAGGTTCCCTGAGTCCCTGCGCAGCACTAAATAGGCTGCTGTGCGATCACGCAGCTTATAAGGAACTTAGCTCTCAGCAATGTTTGGAAAGTGCCTAGCATGTTACTTCAAATCAATAACTTCAATCAGAATAAACTACTGGGCGAAGCAGGGATCTGTGCATAACACACCACAGCTTAGACTCACAATAAAGTGATCTAGCATTTTCCATCTCTAAAGCCCTTTGCACAAATAGAGGGTGACAACCTGTTTTGAGGGGGTGGGAGACAGAAACTGGGATGCCTCTATCCTAATGATCCCTGCTGCTTCTAAACAAACCAAGGAGCTGTCCAAACTAGATATTGAAGAGCTCAGGGCTCTTCTCGTACAAGTGGGAGTTTGCCCCAGTGTCCCGCCCCTTTCCCCTTGTTGCCCAGTGTGCTGCATACGTACCTAGCTGCATTTCACAGGGGTTGTAGTAAGTTTGGGGTGACAGGGGCTATATTAGCCCAGCTCAGGGAATGTTAAGTTACCTGCTGCTCCAGAGTCAGCCAGAAGAAGGCACTTCTGGCATTGGCTTGTGGGTCTCATTTTAAAAATAGAGGTTCAGCCCATTGAGGGGCTTTTGGGGAATGGGGGCAGGGCAGGGATTTCTTGTTAGGGGTGAACAGCCCATCAACCCAGCTAAAGGGTGAACAAAGCTGCACTGGAAACTAGCAGGGCTGCTTAACACCTGGGGCTGCCTAGTGGAGGGGAAAGTGCTGACACATTCACAGTAGAGCCTGTTATCTGACTTTAATATTCCTGTCTGGGTAGGTTTAAGGAGGGGGTGGGGACAGGCTGTCTTCTAAGGTGGGCCTGAAAACCTGCCTTTCGCACATTGGGGTTTCTTTCACTTCCCCTTTCCGCACCCCCTTGCAGCCACACAACCTGGGATCCCTGCCTTGAGTGACTTCCAGTTCCCATTGCCAAATGAACTCTAGAACCCATGGGGATTTGGCTGAATCAGCAGATTGTCAGCCAGACCTACTGAGCTGATCTGTTACCTAGAGAAGAGTGAGCAGGAACCATACTCTTGTCTGATGTGCATTGCCCGGCTCCTCCTCCTTGGGGATTCTGATAGAAGCCTTTCCTACGTGCTGTGGGGCAGCTAAATAGGAACCAGTGTATCCTCAGGGCCAGCCCAGGAGGGTTCCAGCAGGGGGTTTGAACTGCAAATCAGCTGTGGCTGCTGCTGGAGGTAGGGGATTGGGATCATCAGCTGACGCAGTCTTATCCTCTGCGGTGAAGTGCCAGATACTGAGAGTCAGGCTGAACAGGCTTTTTGCTGGCAGTGAACAATAGCTCTTCATCTCACAATAGGCTAATGCAGGGCAACCTGCTTTTTGACAGGGTTGCCTGTGATGGGAAGCTGTGGCACCTTGTACTTCGTCCTACTGCAAAGTATGGTAAACCTGCTCCCCATGCTGACTCAAACGGGGAGTGGCCATGGAGGTGTAGCCCCCGGTCCCTTCTCTACATGCTGGCTTTGAAATTCGATCAGACCCAGAGCCGCAGTGTTGTGCCTGGCTTGGTAAACTGAGGCACCGAGACTTGTTCAAGATCGTACAACGAACTGGTGGCAAAACCAAGAATAGAAGCAGAGTCCTAGCTGTCAGGCTGTTGTTCTAACCATTAGACCGAACATTTCCCTCGTGAAAGTGAGAGGTGGATAACACTATGCACAGTGCAGGCAGGTGGTTTGCAAGCATCCCCACACACAACTCTGCCAATCCTTCTCCTGTGTGACTTGCCTGAGCTCTGAGAGCCCTGCTGTTGCTGCCTGGTAGACAGCAGGGTGGCAGGCAGCAGTCATGGCCTATGTGACTAAGGTGGTTCTGCTCTGGATTTCCCTCAGCACAAAGGTGATGGTATTTAACTTGGAGTGGAGAGAGTGAACTTTTGGATTAAGCCAGTTGATCTAAGAGACTCTCCATACCCTCCTTCCCTTCCCGTGTCAGCCCTCATTAATAGTTGTGCCCTCTGGGGTTAGAGTAGCTCTCATTGATATGCCTTTGGTTGGGAGATCAGCAGAGCCAGCTTTCCACAGCCTCGACAAGGTCCTGATTAGGGGCACAAGAGGAAAAAATAGCAGTACTAGTACCTCCAACGATGTGGGGTTTCATTCTTGATGTATGTGACTTCCTGTAATGTGGGCTGTGGCAGTGGGGGGAGGGAACCCACTGAAAGGTCTCCTTGCAGCTCCTCTTCCTGGTCAACCCACAGGTGGGTCAGTGCCTTCGGGCTTGTTTACATAAGGAAACTTACCAGCAGAACTGTACCGTAAAGCTGCACTGCAATAGTTTTGCTGATAAATTTCCCTGTGTGGATAAGCCCTTAACCTGGTGCTGGTTTGTACTCCTCTGCTGAGTTTAAAAACTAACATAGCATCCAGGTCATCGGAGGGTCCCACGTTTAAGGAACCTCTGGCCTCTACTTCACAGGGGTACTGATGAATTGATTGTGTAGATCTGACTCTCTCTCTCTTTTTTTCGACAGCCAATATTACCAGGCCTGTAAAACAGGTAATATGGACCAGGCTCTCTCCATATACTTCCTGCTGGGATGGCTAGGAGGAGATTCCTTAAATCTAATAGGCTCTATCCTGGCCAATCAGTTGCCACTACAGGTAATGATTTAGGTTTTTCCTCTGTGATTTGAGTCTGCCTGGCAAGGATTAGTGTCCGGATTTTCTGTGTGGGTGGAGGGGAGGAGAAGACCTGGCTCAGTGGTATGACAGTGTCTCCCTAGCCAGGTCTCCGTGGAGTGGAGTTAGGACACTTATTAAAAGAATGACCATGATTTTGCTTGCTGTTCTACCCCGTTTTTATAGGGCAAGATTGTTACAGTAACTAGAGATGGGCCTGAGCCATGCAGTTGGGATCTGGAGCCAAAACTCTCCAACATGCCGGCGTGTCTGGCTAAGGGCTTTTGCTTTGCACCCTTCTCCCTGGCTGATCAGTAAAGATTGCCTTCTGATTGATAGAGCAGTTTTGACCCAGGATAGAGGCTGGTGTGCAGTCTGGGACTCTGGGTCTAAGCTCTGCCAGCATCTTGCTCTTTCCAGCGTTACAGGCAGCTAAGATCAACTGACTTACTTTCAAATTAATTTCTTGAGCACATGGGCAAGAAACGTCTCTTGCCCTATGGACTTTCCGAAGGATGCACTGAACCAAGGAGAAGCCCCTGAGTTTCTAGAGGTTGTCTAGGTCATGGTTCTGGCCTGAAGGAAGGAGGTTTTGCTCTGTAAGACCAAGAGATGTCCCAGTGTCATGCATAGTCCGTGTCTCTGACTCATTTTCTTACAGGAGGCAAAGCTAGTTGGAGAAAATCCAGGGCAGGGCATCTTTTCTCCTGCTAGATCAGGGTGGTGAAAGTGCAGCCCCAGAGATCTACATTATCCCCATTTTACAGAATGGGATAGTGATACTGACCTCCTTTATAAAGTGCTTTGATGACAAGTGCTGTGTAAGAGACCAGGATTATACCTATTATGTTGTAGCTTCCCTCAGTCTGGATGTGGCCTGTGGAGACGATACGAGCTACTGTGCAATGCCTCTGGCTGGATCAAGGGAGGGCCTTGCAGCTGCCGTTAGCTGGTCCTCTAGAATCAGACTGAGGAAAGCTGCTCAGCTGAATAGTCCGGGGGTCCATCTGTGATGCGCTAAGGGAGGCAGTTCTGTCATATGACTGACGATTGTGTTTCCTCCTGCAGGTCTACACTGCCATTTACTACGTGCTGGCAGACCTGGTCATGTTGTCTCTCTACCTCTACTACAAAGTCAGGAACCAGAGCAGAGGCTGTGAGTTGATGGTTACCAATGCAATCCGGCAACACTTGGCATTTGCAAAATTTTAACTTTTGAAAGCTGCTTCCTCCTGCAGCGGCAGGAATAATGATGGCGGTGGGAGGAGCTCGGGCAGCAGCCTGCTGGGCTCAAACATCTTTCCTGTTCAGCCATGAGAGCACAGCAGGGGTATGGTGGCCGAAGGACACCTCAGGGTAGCAGTACCATGAAGTTACACTATTACAACTGTTAGCAATAGGCGGGCCCTCTTTCTCGCTGGGGCAAGCATCTGACTTTCCTCTCATGAGATTAAGAAGCCAAAACATTCCCAAAGGGCTCCAGGCTAGAGCCAGATTAAAATCCCCTAAACACTAATGTATTGAGACAGGAATACTGTAAACTAGTAAAAAAAAAAAAAATGACTGACAACTAGACTAGCAAGTGAAACCGTTTACTGGGTTCAAGGCTTGCAGCCTAGCCTGTAAACCTGGAAATCCCCGTGGAGCTGGAGCTCTGGCTGTTTCTGAGCTGCTGTTTATCCTGGTAAAGAGTCTGATCTTGTGGCATCCTGGAGCTTCCTTAATCTGCCTCTAAGCATAAACAAAAGCTCTACTGGCCTAGGGCAGTGGTTCTCAACTGGATGCCCGTAGGCCGCTTGTGGCCCAGTCAGCACACAGCTGTGGCCCATGTGATATCATCAGGGCCATTGTGTGTGCGCGTGCGTGTGCGCCCGTCCCACTTAACGCACAGAGAGCTGCCCGTGCAACCCTCAGTGGTAAATAGGCTGAGAACCCCTGGCCTAGGGCAGGGGTTCTCAACCGTTTTCTTGCTCAGGCCCCTCCCAACATGCTGTAGAAACTCCACAGTCCACCTGTGTCACAACAACTGTTTTTCTGCATATAAAAGCCAGGGCCGGCATTGGGGGGTACCAAGCAGGGAAACTGTCCATGGCCCCATGCCACAGGGGCCCCTCAAAGCTACATTGCTCAGGCTTTGGCTTCCACCGCAGGTGGCAGGGCTCAGGACCCTGGGCTTCAGCCCCATACAGTGGGACCTCGTCTTTCTGCCCTGGGACCCAGGGAGTCGAATGCTGGCCCTGCTTGGCGGACCCCCTAAACATGCTCGCGGCCCCACAGGAGGCCCCAGGCCCCCTACTTGAGAACCACTGGCCTAGGGCATTTCCTGCAGTATTAATGGCCATCAGTTGTGCTTTGGGTCCTCCGCTAATCCCCAAACACTACCCTGTGTTTTGATAAGTATTCTCAGTGTTTGAGCACAAGTAGAACTTCTCCATAGGACTTGTTTACAATAGAGCTAGACATGGGGTTCTCAAACTGGGGGTTGGGACCCCTCAGCGAGTCGTGAGTTATATCATGGGGGGTCACAAGCTGTCCGCCTCCACCCCAAGCCCCACTTTGCCTCCAGCATTTATAATAGTGTTTAAATATAAAAAAGTGTTTTACTTTATAAAGTGGGTCACGCTCAGGGGCTTGCTGTGTGAAAGGGGTCACCAATACAAAAGTTTGAGAACCACTGCACAAGCAAGCAGGGACCAAAATCAGGCTACGGCACAAAATGAGTTACACCTAGCAGAGGACGGAAAAGGCAAGAAGAGGTTCTATAAATACATTAGGAGCAGGAGAAAGACAAAGGAAACTGTAGGCCTTCTGTTTAGTGTGGAAGGAGAGCTAATAACTAATGACCTCAGGAAGGCTGAAGTGTCTAATGCCTATTTTGTTTGTCCTCGCTAAAAAGATTAATGGTGATTTAGATACTCAACGCAATTAATATTAACAACAAAGGGGAAGGAACACAAGCCAAAATAGGGAAAGAACAGGCTAAAGAATATTAAGGTAAGTTAGATGCATTCAAGTCAGCAGGGCCTGATGAAATTCATCCTAGGTACTTAAGGAACTAGCTGAAGCATTGGTATCCCTTATCTTTGGAACCTTACCCATCCATGAGCTCTCAAAAGAGCTCGAAGGGCAAACATGGCATCTGTCTTTTTAAAAGGGGAACAAAGAGAACCTGGGGAATTATAGACCAGTCAGCCGAACGTCAATAACTGGAAGGATAGTGGAACCAATAAACAATCCGTTTGTAAGCACCTAGAGGATAATGGAATTATAAGGAACAGCCAGCACAGATTTGTCAAGAACAAATATGCCACACTAACCTAACTTCCTTCTTTGACAAGGTTATTGGCCTAGTGGATGGTGGCGGGAGGAGCAGTGGATGTGAGCTATCTTGATGTCTAGTAAGGCTTTTGATAGTCCCACATGACGTTCTCCTAAGAAAACTAGGGAAACGTGGTCTAGATGAAATTACTAGAAGGTGGGTGCAGAGCTGGTTGAAAGGTGCCACTTATCCATGGTTTGGTGTCAAACTGGGAGGGTGAATCTCGTGGGGTCCTGCGAGGGTCAGTCCTAGGTCTGGCATTAGTCAATATTGTCATGAATGACTTGGATAATGGAGTGGAGACTGTGCTATAAAATGTGCACATGACTCAACGCTGGGAGGAGTTGCAAGCACTTCGGAGGACAAGATTAGAATTCAAAATGACCTTGACAAATTTTGGTCTGAAATCAACAAGATGTACTTCATTTAGGAAGAAAAAATCATAACGTATTACTGCAAAATGGGGAATAACTGGCTAGGTAGTAGTACTGCTGCTGAAAAGGATCTGGAGTTATACTGGATCTCAAATTGAATTTGAGTCAATATGTGGTGCAACTGCAAAAAAAGGTTGCTATCATTCTGGGGTGTATTAACAGGTGTTGTATGTAAGATGTGGGAGGTAATGTACCACTCTGCTTGGCAGTGGTGAGGCCTCAGCTGGAGTACTGTGTCCCGTTCAGGGTACCATGCTTTAGAGACTCTCCAGTTTGCTCAAATCTTGTCTCCTTTTAAAATCTTCTCCTGAAAAGCTGTGAACCCAACATGACAGCACTGTGATAAAGCAGGAGAGGCAGAAAGAAAAGTGCTGCTAGACTTGTCTGTTTCACAAGAGCTGTGCAGAATCGGGGCCTTAAGTATGTGCTCGAGTGGTATGAAGACAGAAAAACCTTAAAGGGTTTTTTTAGTCTTGGCAGTGTTCCTTTTAAGACTGTGAAGCCCAGAACGATTTCCTTTTTCATAGTTAATGAATTGGACTTATCGCCATGAGATAGCAAATGTGGTTTTTTAATCTCTCTGAAGTTACTTGGCACTAACTGTACGACCACAGGCTTGAAACAGAGTGCCTACAGTGGAGCCGGAGGCCTGACTTCCTGCTTAGACAGACGTAGCCACACTGGCACACTATTAAATGGAGCTGTAGGAGAGGCAGGAGGGGCTATGCGCTGTTTGCCTAGGCTTTCAGACAGGATCATAGTTGGGGTGGCTAGCCTGTTCTGCTGCCAGGACTGCACTTTAGCATGCTGGCTCAATCAGAGCTAGCGTGAGGGTCTCTCTCGTCAAGCTGGAAGCTACGTCTTCCGGCTCCACTGCGGACATACCCACAATGAAACAATGTAGATTTTTTTTTTTAATTCCTTTTTATTCTACGATTTTTTTTTTCCTCACCAGGAGGTCTTGTAATGGCAAAAGGAGAGACATTTACTCTTTAACTTTTGATTAATCAAATATCTGCACTGAAGGCAGGCGCTGCTAACCTGTGATGTGTTTAAATATCTGCCACGTGCATTGCCTAGCCCTTCCCCAGCCTCAACATGTGAGGAATGGAACTTGGTTATGGAAGGCTTGCCTTCAAGAGACATCTGAACCTGCCACTGTGGAACTGATGCCTCCCTCTTCTGTGGGATGGCCCTGGTTTTTCTGGAGGTGATGGGATGCAGATTTAACTGGAATCCAGGTTGCCTCGCGTAGTGTCATGGACACACTCGCTCCTGTTCTTTGGTGGCACTTTGTAACTTACCTCTGCTTTCTCTTTCCAGACTCTGCTCCAATTAACGCAGCCTTTGCCTTCATTTTTCTGGGAACGGTGTCAGCAACATCCTTGCTGGGCAGAGCTGGCTCCACAGTTGAAACAGTGACATTTAAAGGGAGGACTCTTCTGTCTGCCACAGTGGATGCAGCTGGATGTGAGGTGAGCCCCTCTCGATATATGGGGGCAGGGAGGAGGAGGAGGATTTGTGGGAAAGATGAATAATCAGTTTGAAATGGGAATGTCCCACAGAGAGGGAGAGCGGGCAACCTTGTCATGTGACAGTTTCAGCCAATAGCTAGCCAGGCAACTCAAAAGAACTATTGACCAGGTGGAAAGACGACAAGGCATACTGGGTTTGGTCAGTCACGTGACCTCACTTTGCTACCAGATGCCTGTAAATCCCAGGGTACAGTTCTGCATGTGCCTTGTACAATGCATAACCGTTCGGTGTTTTATGTCTTGCCCTGCAGCCTTTCACCAAGAAGGAAATCATTGGCTTCACTGTGGGCTCTATCTCCTCCTTGTTGTATCTGTTCTCCCGAGTGCCCCAGATCTACACTAATGTAAGTGCCCCACTGGAGGTGGGGATGGGATCCACCCCGCCGCTGGGGCTCTCTTCCCCTGGGGAAGGTGAAAGGAGCGCCCTTCCTGCTGAGATTCCAGAGCGGGGCGTAGGGGAGTGTCCTTTATCCCTAAGGACTGCTGATGAAAGAGGCAGAGGACTCCAGACTACTAACCAGCTGTTTATAGAACCTTCCCAGGGGCCATGTCTCTGTATTTTTCACATTGGGTCCTGACTGACTAAACCTCTTGACTTCCATGCAGCAGCTGTTTCTCCCCTTCTGATTAAAATGTCAATATCCCATGGTGAAGGTGGGACTCTAAGTTTGCTTAATATTTTTACAACTGGAGCTGGAAGACTACTGGTATTGAGCCCACTCTATCCTTTAGGACGCCTGTTCTGGTGGGTATCTTTGTGGGGAGAGGTGATGAACAAGGGATGCAGCTGCTGGCCAATTCTCTGGGATACAATTCCCATTTTAATTTTCCCTGCTCTTCTTGAAGCATCGACTAGGGACACAGCAGAGCATGGTCAAGTGACCCTACGCATGCCGACACTGTCTAAGAAGCTTGTCCTTCAGACAGTGGATACCAGCACTCAATAGGCTGAGTCATCTTCTAGATCCTCCTCCCTTTGCATATCCCCTGGGAATCCATGCCTGGAATATCTAGCGTATTTCTGCTAGCAGGGAAGTCTTTATTCTCCAGCCCCTTCTAATATGGCTTCCTTTTCCAGTTCAAGAGGAAATCTACCGAAGGGGTGTCATACTATCTTTTCGCTTTGGTGATGTTGGGGAACTCGCTGTATGGAATAAGTGTGCTTCTGAAGAACCCAGACCCAGGGCAAGCTGAAGGCAACTACATCATTCATCACCTCCCCTGGCTGATTGGCAGCCTGGGGGTCCTGTCTCTTGATGTGATTGTATCCTCTTCTGGTAATGCTCTCTGGCCCACCCTGCCAAGCTTCTGTGGTGTTATTTCTAATGCTCTGCACAAAAAACCATTAAAAAGCTGGTCTCTTCTGGGATGGTGGGTGGGCAGGGCTGTTCAGAGGCAGATTTTTGCTGATGCTGTTACACAGCCAACCTGTGCTTTGCAGCTCAAGTCTTTCCCCCTGTGTTACAGTGATCTCTTCCAATAATGTTGGAACAATACATGCTTAGTATAGTTCCTAGCATGAAGGGTCCCTGATCCTCATTTGGGGCCTCTGGTCACTACCCTAATGCAATAAAATAATACATAGTCCTTATCTGTAGATCTCAAAGAGCTTTACAAATGAGGTAACCATGATTATCTCCATCTTTCTATGGCAACAGGTGCATGGTTACCATTGTAAGTACCAACCAGCCTCTATTTTCCCCCCGGCACTAAAGGCTTTCTCCCTAGGCAGAGCGACCTCATTTCTTCTATCTAGCCCTGGCTATAAAGGAAATAAGACTTAACACCTCCTCAGATCTCCTTCCAGTTCCTTGCCTATCGGAAGAGAAGACCTCGCACTTCTGATGAGAGAGAGGCCTTGCTTGGCAAGCAAGATGAACCCCTTGACAGCTGACGAAGGAACTGTGTCCAAGCAAGAATGGGATACTGGTGAGAACTCTGACTTCAAACGAGGGCACAGCCAGTTGCCATCAGGTTCCTAGACCTGTTTTCTGTTAACAGGAGTTGCCCAAAGAGGATGTAAGCCAGTGTGTGGTATGATGCTTCCTGCAGAAAGTGCTTGGCCACCTGGCAGAGGACTTTCCTGGTAGATCTCACCTGCTTGTAGTGATGACTCAAAAGGGATGAAATACTGTGACACTTCGGTACCTGGATCATAGTCACTTTTAAAAACTAGCTGAATTTGATTCTACTTTCCTTCCTCCCCTCCAGAAGGCTGCACTGAGTCACTCTGCATCAGACATTACTAGCAAGAATGAAAGATTTCTAGGGGATGGAGGGGAGATGAGGCTGTCTCCCTTCCTGTTTTAAGCCAATGAACACAGATGCTGTGAGCGGCTGCCATTTAACTTCACCTTTAACGGTTTATCCACAGTGGCTCCCTTTGCCTATGTGAATAACGTTGCACATTTTTCTTCTGGCAGCTGAGGCTGGGAGTGAGGCCAGTGGTGGGGTTGGGGAGAAGCATTTTAATACACGTGTGTATAAATATTTTATCAGCCAACTTTCTAGAAAAATAAATCTTGGTCCAACTTGCCTCCCTTGGTTTTTATTTTCTTGACTCCCAAAGACACTTCAGTTTTGGCTTGTCTCCATTCTCTCCCATTTGTACAATTACTCTTTTAAATGGTCTTGCGGTGTGACTACCGCCTACCCAGGGCCATTCACTTTCCCCCTTGTGAACTTTCATTGGGTCCTGGCTGTAAGTTTATTTCACATCCATTCTTGCTCTAGAGGTAAGCTTTTTTTCCCCCTTCATTTCTAAAGCAGATATGCTGGCAGGGCCTACCTTAGCTGTCTGCCAAGTAAGATGGACCATATATTCCCCCACCTACCCATTTTCAGTATTAGCTGTCCACTGAGAACTGCTCCAGGCAGCAGATGCCTTCGAGCAGGATGGGCCTACACCAGTATTTCTCGCATATGGCCACCAGAGGCTTTTCTTGTGGCCACAGTCTCCTGGGGTGGGGGGGGGGAGGGAAACAGTGGCCCATCTCCCAGGGCTGCCAATAGGGGCTGGGTTCCCTCCCCCCAAAAGAAAACACTGGTCGTGCAGGCAGCTGGTGTATTTCCCACTTTTTTTTCCAGGGGGCAGGCTTCAGACTTCATCCATGCAGTGGCAGGCTCACCTCCTTCATCCTTGGCCCTGGGTCCCACTGCCTCCCTGCCCATCTCCCCCTTCAAGGGTTTAATTTGTCCTAGGGCTTGCTGGGGCTGAGTAAGTCTGCTGTGAAAAGTGATAAACAAATGTACAAATACCACTTTTCACAGCAGCAGACTTATGGCTAGCAAGTCTTTTTTAAAAAAAAAAAAACAAAACCCAACATGCAAAGCGCTGTATTTGTTTCTATTCTGTTTAGGTCCAGTAAAGAATAGACAAATGTACATTTTTATTACTGAGTTTGGGGGGGAAAAAAAACTACATAAATTACACTATGGACAAGTATATGTGCATATTTGTTTTTCCTAAAGCTTATTTTAGGAAAAATTGTCAGCGCAGCCATCAGCAAGAGTTGGTGGCCATATTCTGAGGCAACCAAAAAATTTGTTGTGAAAGCCCCTGGCCTAGACTATATATCCCTACTGAACCATCATGTAGCTGAGTGGGCTGTGGCAGCTCTCCAGGCAATGAGACTAAGTCAGAGGTGATTCTCAAACTTGATCTCTAGGAGGAAGCTACTCTTCCCCCCAATTCTAGGGTGTTGTGTGGCTGAGAGAGAGAGACTTAACCTCCTACTTTGGTCTAAACAAGACACTACCTCTTTTCATTTCACACCCCCTTGAAAGCGGGAATTGTTGGTGACAGAACTTGCAAATATTCTGGGTATGAGGCCAGACACAGACAGTGCTGCTGTAATAATCCTTCACTGGGTTTTATGCTTCCTGAGTTGCAAAGGGTGCTCCTGTCCCATAGGAAAACTGATATGTAAAGGTGGAGACAGGAGGTAAAAAGCTTTTTGTGCTGTTATAATTCCATAAAAGCTATATGGAGAGCTCCCTTTGCAGTGGAGTCAGACACCACCGCAGGAGTAGCTGTGCCCTTCCCAAGATGCAGCAACAAGTGTTCTAGAAACAGTTCAAGTAGCTGTCTGACAGAACCAGAGTGGGAAGGGGGAAGCTACAGCCACGATTAACCTCCGTTGCTGGTTTTTGTTAAATGCAGAACTTAAGGGGCAGGATGGGGTACTGACTGGCAGTGTGACAAGCACAAGTGATTAGGAGCTAGGGCTCTTGTATTCTGTTCCTAGCTCTTACTGTGACCACCTTTGTGCCTTAGGCATTTGTAAAATGTGAATATTTACTTACCCTGGACTTTTCTACAGCTTAGAGATAAGAGCTTTGCTCCAGGCAGCAGTGGGCAAAATCCAAGCTGAACATCCCAACCTGGCCCTACATCTGTGTCAAAGCAGCTGGTCTGTGCTTGTTAGCTAAAGAGCTTGCACCCTAATTCCATCTTACACCACACTGCAGAAGCCTTGTAAAACAGAGGAAAGTGTTGTCTATGGAGTCAGAGAGCTGTTGTAGCTGCTTCTATTAGAGGTGGGAGTTTGCCTCCCAGCCTTGCTAGAGGCACTACTGCCTCTTGAGCTAGGTTTTTTGTTTTATTTTTAAAAGCAGGGGGGATGTTGGGCTATGAGCTGCCTCCTCAATACTGTAGGCCTGAGCTTGGGTGGCTAGCGCTTGCCCCACTGTCCACATTATCTTTGGTGTGCTAGCTTGACCAGTGTTAGCATGTCTGTTCACCCAGACTAGGAGGTATGCTCCAGCTGCAGTGTAGCCATACCTTAGATTCCTACTACTTCAAACCAGCCTCGCTCATTGCACTCCACATAGGTGCAACAATGGGCTGGTTGGTGGCTATTGATGCCTCTTGCCATGAGGCCAGCACTGACTGCCACCAAAGGCCAAGTGTGCTTTAGTGTACAAGAGGCAGACTAGTCTCACTGTATATTGTCCACATCTGTTGTAAAGCTGCAGAGGAAGGGAGTCTGTTTGCTAGTGTTATAGCAACCAGCACTTGCTTGTATAAATAGTTCAATAAGCCTGTGAAACTGTTATTGAGCTGGTATAGGAAATGTGCACTGTATTCCTGGATTTGATGGAAGAAGGGGAAAGGGAGCACCTACCTTTTAAAGCGTCCCTGCCAGAGAAGGTGAGGGGATCTTCAAATCCTAACTTTTGTAGGAAGAGGGGGGAAGGGAAAGTTTGTGCGGTTTTTTTTTTTTTAAACTGCTGGCGGGTGCACAGCAGGTACAGTTCCTAGAGCAGGAAATCAGGCTGTAGTGATTCTGTTCACAGTACAGCTCAAGCACAGGCTCCAGTAAGCAGGTGAATGCAACAAGAGTTCAGTTTTTCCATCCTCCTCCTCCATTTGGCTTAACCTGGTTCATAGTCCTGTACTTTTCATTATAAAATGTACCAAGGAATTAACATACTGGCTTACAGTGGCACTAAATTATTAGTCCTTTGCTACTAAAGGGAGGGAGGACAGCCTTTTTTTTTTTAAATGAACAGCTACTTGAGGGCAGGATAGTCAAGCTTTCCACCATCTAGCTTTGTATTTGGGGCTGTTGCTCTACATAATCAGTAGCACTGGTGCAGCCATGAGGGCTGTATAAGCCCACACAGCTCCCTCATCTAGTCACCAAGTAGCTCTTGGTAATCAGGATTCTACAGCTGCTACAAACCTTCCCCTCACATGCGGAGAAGGAGCTCACAGAAAAGTTCTTTCTAACCTAAGGAAAGAACACAGCCTGTACCTACATACTAATCCCTTTGGCAGTGTTTAGCTGCTGCTCTTAAAATACGGAAGAGGCCAGGAGGATAACTTAATTGTAGTGCATGATTATTGAACTTGGGCCAGGGCTCTGAGGGAAAGAAATTACATGTCTCACAAAGGCCCAATTTAAAGGAAATGCCCTCATAGGAATGTTTTTCAGAGAACAAGGATTAGTTAATTACTCTCCCCTGCTTGATTCCATACTGGCTTCTACTAACCTGATTTGTCCAGGTATTCTCTCCAACTACTTTCCTGAAGAGAGAGAGTAAGATTTTTCACCCTAGTAATTACTAATTTATGGGTTTGCCTTTTAAACAAGGATGGATTTAGATTTACTGTCAGAGAGCAAGCTAGGAATGGAACTTAAGTTTCCAGTCCCCTACATTACCCATTAGACAATGCTGCTTCTGAATACGTAGTGCAGGGGTAGGCAACCTATGGCATGTGTGCCGAAGGCAGCATGCAAGCTGATTTTCAGTGGCACTCGCACTGCCTGGGTCCTGGCCATTGGTCCAAGGAGCTCTGCATTTTAATTTAATTTTAAATGAAGCTTCTTAAAAACATTTTAAAAACCTTATTTACTTTACATACAACAATAGTTTAGTTATATATTATAGACATAGAAAGAGACCTTCTAAAAACATTAAAATGTATTATCGGCACACGAAACCTTAAATTAGAGTGAATAAATGAAGTCTCAGTACACCCCTACTGAAAGGTTGCTGACCTCTGAGGTAGTGTGTATCTCTCATTTGACTGTATGTAGACAATGCCTTAGTCTACACTAGTAGGATTTATGTAACTACACAGGTACAGTTAAAGCAGTGCAGCCACCCTAGTGTGGATACACTTGTGGCAGTAGAAAAGTGCTTATAAGACTACAGCTTATTTTCCTGTAGGAGAATAAGCTGTACCATTAACTACATTCACAGTAGGTGATGTATCACTAACGACTGATTTTAAAAAAGTTATATCCCTCACTAACATAGTTCTGTTAAGTTTAGGTGGAGACCAGGCTTGTATTGTTAGCAGTATAATCCCTCTAATGTATAATAATAGTCTCACCTTTAGTTAAACAGGTATAGAGGGCTTGTGAGAGAAGCTTTAGAACAGGTAGAATTAGAATCAATGAGGAACAATGCTGCTCCCCAGCCTAAGTTGACATATTATTTTCAAACTTTAGGAGTTATTACAAACTTAGCTCTAACCTCAGAAGTTCCACATTACAGAACCAAATGGCAACAACAAACTCAAATGTTGCTCTTGAGGTTGCAGACTTTAAAGAGAGAGTATGTACATTTACTCCTTGGCTCCAGTCCTTTCATATGACCTGAATTAGAGACATCAGATGGCCCCATGGGTAACACTCAGGCACGGGGCTTTAATCACATGCAGATGTCTGAATGTTAAATAGGTCACATTGGAACAGCATAATTAGAGTAAAAAAAGTACTTCAGTCAATATTAATGCCTACATTTTCATTTCACATTCACATAGGTTCATCCAGAGGATAATTCTGTAGGCCAGATGCTGACAGCCCATCAGGCAGTTGCTCCCTTCTCCCTCTCATTGTATTTTATGGGAATTAATCAGCATCTACTATAAACAAAGAGTAAGCACAAGACCAGATAGCATGTTCAAAGCTGCTTAAAATGTGTCTCCATAGGCTAACTAAAAACTCAGATCAGGCCCCATTTTCAGCTCAGACTGGCAGGAAAGCTTGTCTAAACTCCAGCACCTTGCCATAGTTGCACTAAAGCTTAAACTGAAGATTGACTATGGCCAGCCAGCCGCTTCAACTCTATATTCCTCTGAACCAAAGAGACAGGTTTCAGAGTAGCAGCTGTGTTAGTCTGTATCCGCAAAAAGAACAGGAGTACTTGTGGCACCTTAGAGATTAACAAATTTATTTCAGCATAAGATTTCGTGAGCTACAGCCCACTTCTTCGGATGCATAGAATGGAACACACAGACAGGAGATATTTATACATACAGAGAACGTGAAAAAGATGGAAGTATGCATATCAACTGGAAGAGTCCAATCAATTGAAACGAGCTATCATCAGCAGGAGAAAAAAAAAACCTTTGAAGTGATAATTGAGATGACCCATAGAAGGTGTGAGGAGAACTTAACATAGGGAAATAGATTCCATTAGTGTAATGACCCAACCATTCTCTGTTTAAACCTAAGTTAATTGTATCTAATTTACATATTAATTTGAGTTCAGCAGTCTCTCTTTGGAGTCTGTTTTTGAAGTTTTTTTTGTTGCAAAATTGCCACCTTCCTTCAAGTCTGTCACTGAGTGGTTAGAGAGGTTGAAGTGTTCTCCCACTGAGAAAACAGTTTACATTCCCAAGAAGAATAATACCTTATAGGTCACCTCTGCGAGTTAATGACCACAGGAGAGACTTGGACAGATTATTGGCTACTTATAATGACTTCAAATCTCTCCCACTACAGGTGTATCTGAGCACCTCGCACATATAAATGAGTTTCTCCTTACACCATCCCCGGTGAGGTAGAGAAGTATCCTTGCTTTACAGGTGAGGAACAAGAGGCAAAGATCAAGTGACTTGCCTAATATCACACATGGAATCCATGGCAGAGTTGAGAACTGAATCCAGCTGTCCTAATCCAATGTCAAGCACAAAACCAGACTTGGACTGAGGTCAGTATTAAAGTAAGAGGTGTTCTCCTGTATAATATTGGCACTGCAGGAAGAAAGGAAGGTGAAGATGATAGGCTAGCTAATATAGCCCAGAGCAAGGGTGAACAGATGATAGGGTAGGGGATTGGCAGGTGTTATCCACCATCATGGGTCACCAATGAAAGCCGGTTGCCAGCTGAGGATATGGAGAGTATATGTAGGTCAGGCCAGATTGTTCTCAGTTCTGGGGTGAGACAGATGAAGTCTAAGATTTCTGTCACTCACTTGGCAGACAGTTGAACAAATTTCTAACGTGTTCATAATCAACCTAGTGAAGGGAAACACTGGCAGCTCCCTTACAGCATTAACTTAAACTACTAGAAGTAAAGTGTGTTAACATGAGGACAGCCACACTGGGTCGGACCATTGGTCCATCTAGCCCAGCATCCTGTCTTCAACAGTGGCCAATGCAAGATGCTTCAGAAGGAATGAACAGAACAGGCAATCAAAGTGATCCATCCCTTGTTGTCCACTCCCAGCTTCTGTTGATAGCTATTAGGAGCTGAGTTATGAAGGGCAGTCATGCCACCATCTTCCTAGGAGTGGTGCTTTCTGGGGGAAGACTGAAACATGGGACAAATGTCATTTTTCTTTACAAAAAGTTAAAACCTTTTACTTTCTTCCATGAGCAGTCCTCTGGATCAGATTTCCCAAATGACAGTTAGTCAAAGCCTGACCTGACCATGAGGGTGAGATGCACTTCCCTGTTCCTGCTATCTGACATCCTGGCCTTTCATGTTCCTCCTTCAACCTAGTAGCAAGTAAATATTGTGAGAAACCAGTGATGAGACATGTTGGTGGGCATTCTGGGATTGGAGCTTCAGGCATATAGCAAATGTGGAACAGATGTATTCTGAGAAGAATTAGGCTCAGTCATTTTGTGGTGTAGTGTGTGGCTCTCTGTCCACTATGAACCCTTGCTGGTTTTCTCAGCAGACAGGCATGGACTGAAGGGACATGGAAGCTGACGGTCTTCTGGACATGGTTCCTCCAAGAGAAAAGCCTTCCTACTGCCACTTGAAAGACATTCTTGGTGTGAATCAGTAGATTTTTGGTCACAGAGCTACGTCTTTCTCCTTCCACAAACACTAAATTCACTTACATAAGTTAAAAAGGTGTCTAGGTGGAAATGAAGTGGCCAAACAACAGTTTTTCACTAGTACCATTGCTTAGAATTGGCCCCATTTAACATTGCCAAGTGTTGGTTAGACCTCTCTTCTCCCCGAGTGCTTTAACAAACAGGTTTTACCTCAACTATGTTCAACATACACAATGATGCCAGATATTCTAATTCTTCTCAGAATACATCTGTTCCACATTTGCTATATGCCTGAAGCTCCAATCCCAGAATGCAGCAGGGTGACAACAGCCTCATGCCAACATCTTGAAAGTATGGCAAGCTAATGAAAAACAGCACCACATAAAGCTGGCAAGATGCACCCAATCTGTGACCAGCAAAGTACATCAAATAGTCTCTCTTCAACCAAATAAGTTTCAGCTGATCGTGGTGTGAGACAAGAAGAGCTCACTTGCTTTCTATGACCATACAGTATAGTGGCTGTTTGAATTACAAACGTCTGTGTGTAGATGGGACAGCTGCTCCCTACTCCCATAGAAGAATGCATCATGAGCATAAATGCTAAGCAATGATAAAGGAAGGAATAAGAAATAAAAAGGACACTGGATGCACACTGCTTTCCCAGGATTTTTTTTTTTTTTTTATTTTGTGGGTTTTTTTGTTTTTAGTATGGAGGCTCAAGTATAAGATGTAGATTCAATTTAAGCTTTACAAAAAACAAAATCAAAACAAAAACCCCTTTTGCATTCCATAAAAATTGACAGAAAGGTGCCTTGGAAAGAGGCTATAGAAGAGCAGAACTTTCAGCAGGTCACCAAATCAATGTTTCCTTGCAAGTCTGGTTAATCAGTATAGTACAACACTGAGGAACACCCTCTCTTCCCTCCCTCCCACCAGCCGTCCCCCATGCCCAATCCCCACACATACGTGGAATACGTTTTTCCAGTTTTTCCTCTTTCACACACCACAGTATTTAATAAATTTTGTTTTACATTTTTTACACCAATGTAACAAAAGGCAAGGAGAGGGGAGGAAAAGAAACAGAATGATTGGTGTTTATGCATATAAATGGGAAAAGAGTGGGGGAAAAATGCATGACTTCTACAGAAATATATCCTAAGGTCTCGATAGTAAAATGTGGTGCAAAGTAAGCTTCAGAGACTGAAAAAGTTTGTACAGCTTTATTCATGGGGAGATGGTGATGTATGGATAGTACTGGATGCAAACTGTGATGTGACGTAACCAAAAAGGGGGGGCTGGGGAGAAAATGAATTTTCTAAGAAAGGAATCTAATGAGTGCATGGCATGTCTTGTTAGCAAGAAGAGTATTTTAACTTTGCTGCTTTTTCTTCAAAGCCTCCACCAGGTCATTTTTAAGAGCATCTTGTTTTGATTTGTCTGCAAAAGTCTGCACAGACCTGTTGGGAGGAAGGAAACAAATTAAAGTGGGACATTTGAAAGCAGTGATTTTTAACAGGTATTCTTCTGGGATTTGAGGCAATAGCAGCACAATGATTCAGGCTTAGAGGAAACAACCTCTATTTGCCTGTTGCAAATATGGAGGACAGAAGGTAAAGTGAACACTTTTCCACAAGTATAGCAAAATTCACTAACATGGAGTCACCACAGATATACTTCTTCTGATGTTCCACTACCTCCAATTCTTGGGGAGAGGGGAAGAATCCCAATTCTTTACACTAGAGCTTGGGAACAGCTAGTTGTCCCTCAGACAGTGTGTTCAATCTCAAAGTGATCATGACGTTAAGGTAGATAATCCAGCAGTTATTCTATGCCAACTCTGTAATGGACCTGTTTGCAGGACCTAACAAATAGTCCAGGTAATGAATATCTCAGTATGTGGCAGCCAAGTCATACCGTCCCTACCAATGTATTTACTCATGGGAAGAGCAGAAGCTGCTTTACAGAAAGACCAAAAAGTTTCTTTCTTTCTTAGGGCAGGTCCATACTCACCGCGCGGGTCGACGCGGTGAGTTCGACTTCACGGAGTTCAAACTATCGCGTCTGATCTAGACGCGATAGTTCGAACTCCGGAAGCGGCACGGTCGACTCTGCTACTCCACCACTGCAAACGGCGGTGGTGGAGTCGACGGGGGAGCCGCAGAGTTCGACCCCGCCGCGTCTGGATGGGTGAGCAGTTCGAATTAGGGTACTTCAAATTCAGCTACGCTATTCCCGTAGCTGAATTTGCGTACCCTAATACGAACCCCCTTTTTCGTGTGGACCAGGCCTTAGGGCAGAGTTCAAATAAGAGTTTTAACTCTGGCTTGCAAAAGCTGCTTTATGGAATAAAATTACCAAGATAATGAATATCTCATGTATGTCCATGTGCTTCGAGACACAAAGCTTTAGGTTCACCTAGGCATTCAGGCAGCTTTTGCTTTAAGTTTAAACAGATAAAAATGTAGCTGCTGGAAGGAAAGTACTCTTTCATTATCGAATGGAGGCCCACTAGCTACAAACCCCCATCATGGGCTTCTAGCAGAACACATCATATAAAAAAAAATTCCATCAAGGAATTCTTGGGGCTTATGTTGTCACTGGTGCCCTAAGCAGGAATGTTTAATGGCATCTCTGCTGCTGCTCTGGGGATTGGGGGAAGAGTAGAGTATTTTCCTTCTTAAGGAGTTAGCAGCTGCAACAAAGCAGACCACTAGAGCAGTTGTCAACATGGAATTGCAAACTCCAAGAGGATGGTGAGCAGATCTCAAGGGCTCGCTGTATGGGAGAGGTTGAGAGCCACTGGTATTACAGCAGTTTAGCTTTTAAAAATCTTTATTTTTGAGCTGAAGCTATAGATCTGTAACCGATGAGGTATTTCCAATATCTGCTAGCACTTCATGAGAAAGTGCTACATGATGAGACAATTCTGCGTTACACACACTATTCCTTTATCCCAGTTCTTTACTAGGGGTGCTGTATGTCCAGAGATTTCTGTTCAGGCACTTATTTGCATCTCCAGTTTATTCTTTATCTACAGTCATCGTCAACTGTAACCAGAGCAGCTGAAGTAGAATAGATGTGATAAGGGTATTGCAGGCAAAATATACCCCGGGCTTTCTTAGTAAATGGTTATAGAAAAAAGCCACACATTTAAAGAATCTTGATTTTGCTTATTAATACTTTCATGGCTAAAGAATCTTTCAGCTGTTTCAGCAAGGTACAATAAAGATCCCTAGTTAAAAAGGGATCTTATAACCGATCAGATAACAGAACAATGACATTGGCCTTTTAAAGAGATGCTAACACCTCAGGGAAGCCATTAGCATCCAATTTAGTAGACTCTTCTCCATATATTCTATATTTTACATCCTCTCCTGTGGTCAGGGCTACGTTATTCCTGGGCGCTCATTTCTGAAAATGAAGTCCATTTTTTGTATCAGAGAGTTATTTTTCTAATGTTGTTAGAAAGTATTTCCATCCTCTCGTCTCTGGAGAATTCAGTTGCTTTAATATAATATTTGCATTTGTCACAGGTTAAACTAATGGTTCTGGGCCATCATCAACAAACAGTGCTCATTTTCCCCTCCGTCAGCTTAACGTGTTTAAGAAGGCATCTGTAACTCATTAGGAATCGGAGTGGAAGGTTAAACTGGCCCAAGGTTAGTCACTGTCATGCATCCTAAGCAATCAAAACTCCAAGAGCAACCTACAGTATATGAGCAAACCCCTTTATAACAGGCTGGGCATGGACCAGGGAAATGGAGACTAGAAACATTTCAGTAGGGTGAATGGAGCTGAATTTTCAAGCTCCAAGAAAGACTCAGATATACAAGGCAAAAAGAGGATTTGGAGGGAAGGGGGAATCAGCATGGTTGCTACTGGCCTTCGAAGTACCAAGACCAAAGGGCCCTTTATATTTCAGCATTTACAATTGAAAGGACAGCTATTTACTTCCAAAACCTTCCTTCTATTCAGAGGGAAAGGAGTACTGTAAAATTACAGGGAATGAGTATTCTATAAGATCTGTACAGCTGCTGTACCAAAACAAAAAGTGATGGTGCAATTGTAATGGAGCCAAACGGTTTTGGGTAAAAACAACGAATACAAGCTAACACCACTTTTGGGTACATGGCCATCTACTGTATAATTGCCCCCACCCAAGACAGAGTGCAAAACAAAACTGGCAAATCCCCCCACATTACAGTGCACAGAACGCCACACAGTGGAAATAAAGATCAAGGCATTCATTGGTTCTATGAAGAAATAGCCCTAGGGTGAAACCCATTAAAAGTTGGTCATCAGTCTGCAGGAGTTAGGGGTTAGTTCTGGTTTCGGTTGTCATGCACAGGTAAGACAGCCTGTTCTCGGCAGGGTGAGTCCTAGTTTAGTGCTGATTGTCACACCTCACAGGCAGGGGTACCTGGATTGGTTTAGTTATCAGGCTGGATGTAGATCTGACGCTGGGTCAACACTTGAGAAAGCTCCCTCTGCAACTGCTTATACTTTTGGTTGTCGGGGATAGCATCAATAGATCTACAGAGAGTAGTTCAGAAATGAGTGAAGCAGAGTAGGGAAAAGAACAGTCAGAAGAACCTAGTAACAGACAGCTGGCATCCCGGAAGCCACTAGGAACGAGTTCAGGAAGAACAAGTGTAAATACACAAGTCAGAGGAAACAGGAAAGGTGAGAAGGAAAAGCCAGACCCAGATACTCTGGGTGATAACGGTTCCAAACAGATTACCTCATTGACACACAAAATAGTAGCTCTTTTAGACTGTGGTACTGGAGAATATACTGCATAGATTCAAACAGGTATTATTCTCAACAAGGTTCATATAGGAAAAAATAATCAATTACATATTTCCATGTGATGTTAATGGCAGCTGCCTGGTCAATTCCTCACACACCGCAATAAAAATGAGGGACAATTTTCAACCAGCACTTCATTAAATAGGTCTGTCAAGTACCAGGTCTCACTTCAGCCAAACTGCCATTAGGAAGGCAGCAGAAGTGTTTTATCAGCACCATAATTCTACCATTGCAGGGCAGACCTGCTGATGCTTTCATACATCAGTATGCATGGGAACTGCAGGATCTGCATATTCGTCTATTGTGTTTTTTGCATTATTGCACTATGCTGGGAAGTCCAATTTACAGGGTAGAAGAGTTTAATTAGCATCAAACACCCTCTCAGTTCTGCACTTTCCCCCCCTCAAGAGTTAAAAAACACCCACCCAGTTGCCAAGTTCCTGACTGGACATGATCAAGATTCAAAGCCTCACACAACTTCCCTGCAGAAATACACAGCAGACTCGGCTCATTCACTTGGTCTGCTCTAGTAAGCTACATTCCAGCCTGAGGGAGCGGGGAAGAAAAGTGGTGGCACATTTAAAAAAAAAAAACACTACAAGCTCTGTTTTCATAGAATCGCCAGTTCCTTATGATTGTTTGGCATTTGAGAATTATTTGTAAGAATAAGTTTAGCTCTATGAGTCAAAATTTAGTTACCCAGCACATACAACCTTCTCCCATCTGAATGATTAAGCTGCCCATTAAAAATAATCTCATCAAGCTACAGTACCTAATTGTGCTATGCTCTTCTTGAACTGGGAACAAGGGGTTAAAGTGCTGCAAATTCCTGTAGTCAAAAGGTGTAAGAGAGTGTTCTCCAAATACACCACTACTAGTGAATGTTTCCAAAACACAATGAGGTGACTAACTGGAGATATGGAAAGGGGAAGTTCTAGCAAAGGAATGCCAGTCCCTGTCTGACTGTGGGACAATACTGCAGGGGCTGCTGGGGGAGGGAGAGGGGCTAAGTGAGCTCTAAGTGCCAGCTGTGGATGGTCCATTACCTCAGCCCATTAACGATGTCCTTTGTTTTTCCAAAATAAATCTCATTCAGCGTACTTCTGATTTTGTTTTCCATGTCCTAGAAGAAAGGGAGAAGCCAGCCTATTAATCACGGCCGTTGTTTCTATGGTTATTAGAAGTTACTAAACTCTCCTATGAGTACCCTTTCACCGGCTCAGCTGACTGTACTGAGATACAATGCTTTCCACAGCGTGATCTGGCCCACTGTAGCCTGTTATTTAAGTTTGCATGTCAGCCTGTGTGCCCCACTTCTCCTAACAGCTGGAGATTCAGCTCACCTTAGTGTCTGAGGATTTGCTTTGCTCCTGGTTACTGTGGAAGGCTATATACACAAAATATCTGTCCAGGACCACAAGAGGGCAGTTTTTGTTCAGGGATCCAACTCCTTGCTTATATCCCACTGCAAAGAGGACAGCCCATTCACCCCCTCTTATTAGTTCCAATCCCCAACAGAACAAACTCCCAGGTTCTGAGTCAGCTATTTAAGGAACCCAAGAGGTCAAAGGTTCTATAGAACAAAGTTGAATTCTCCGAGTTGGTGGCTAATGGTACAACTGCAATATGTTTGGAAGTGATACTTCAATCTGGCCTGAATCACGGGCCACCCCTCCTCTGACAAAAGGCCCAAAATCAAGTGTGTTTTATCCTTGATGCTTTGAGTGTCTGGTGGTCTTTAGCAACAGTATTATGCACACACTAATTTAACTAAGGATTTTCTCCCCTCCTTCCAAAGTAAATGACTATGAAGCCTGAAATCAACGCGGATAAGAGTTTCTTTCTAGAATAGGGTGTGGTAAAACAGCTGCCAAGTGTTGCTCCACACCCCTTTTCCAGCAACTAATGCAATCTTATCCTTGACTCTTAGTACACTGAGGATAAGACTGACAATTGCAATGAAGTCAAGTGCTGTGAAAAACAACTGCAGCGCGCTTAATGAGCACTTCCTACGTGCTGACATGTCAGCTGAAAGGCAGCTTGGTATACTATGGCATGGCTTTAAGTAATTCTGTCAAAAACAATGACTGTAAGTGACTCCAGGTGGGAAAGTGTTTACTAATACTAAGGACACGGCCATTTCATTTCCAGGAAGGTTATTATTGTATTGAGTGGGGGAGAGCGGTAAGGAAGGAGTGACTAGAATTGTGCAGGAAGGACTTTTCACAGCTACGAACTGTTGTGAAGCACACAAAGGGCCTTAACTCATTAGACAGCAAAGATGGCTGGGAAATTTAGCCTTGGTACAACGTAAGTTACTAGAGCTGCGATGGTCCCAGTGTACTTACCTCTACCAAGCGTCCAATATTGGCTATGTGTGGAGAGGAATCGCTCACAGTTTCATCTTTCTCCATCTGGAGAGAAAAGAAACAGAACCAGTTGTAATGGAGAAACAAGGTGGGAAGGGATACACGATAGTTCTACATACTAACAGCAGGGATGGGAGAATGTGGTTAAATGCCAGAGTTGTAAAGTAAATGCAGCCTTTTTCAGAATAAGGTCAGGTATAAAATGCATATGGTTTGTTAGCCAAATGGAAAACCCCAAAAGTACAAATCTCATTAGTGACCAGTACACCAGCCAATTCAAGCAACCATCTCACACGAAGAAGAAGTCGTCCCCAGGCTGGAGACAGGGTCATGTTGGTGCTTCCTTTAAACATTTCTCAGAAATCCCATTTCACCCTCAGTAACCGCACAGTACCATGAGAGACCCTTTCTGTTTGCACCAGCACTCACCTATCATCTCTAAAGGGGATAAATGTATACTGCAGAGTTGGCCATGATGTGGCTGCAGTAGATACACAATGCATGCAATTATTCTTTGATGGGGACAGAAAGAAGGGGAACACAGAAGCTGTCTGGATTCATAGAACAATGGAGCTACTGATGAGATGCACATTGCATGGAGCTGTGAGTCTAACATCTGGGGTCTGTCCCTGTAAAAAAAAGCTGTTTTTTATTCTTCATCTCAGCCCTATTTCTAACTACATATGGAGCAAATTCAGTATTTTCAGATCTTCCCAGTTATCTGCGCTTTGGAAATTATTTATCTTCCAACAGAAGTGGGAAGAATACTGTGGATGTCCCAAGCTGCTATGGTTTGGGAAGGAAAGACCACAGCAGTCTGCTAAAATTAGTGATAATTTAGGTTACTGCCAGCCTTCAGCTGCTAGCAAACTGCAGGCGCACACGGAAATAGGAAGTTCCACCAAAATTCATCTCTTATTAGAAAGAGCCAAGGTGTTTTAGACACTAAGTGCTTGGCATGGAGGGTTCTACTTTGCAAAGCACAGAGTTAACACTTTGACCATTTAACATGAAGTTTCTGCAACTAAGACAAAGTTAAGCCCCATTACTGATGCTATTGTTTTAATGAATAAAATCCCCAGTTATGCACTGTAGAACACCTGCTTAGGGAAGTCTGAACAGGGGACAGCAATGAGCCAACTCAAACTTTGAACCCCTTACTTTGAGAGTAAGTTAGAGCTGACACTAGAATGCCATGTTCCCTTTACAAGCTCTGCCGCTACTTAGAGCGGCCTAAGGCAGCATTCCTCTGGAGACCACAGCGAGCCCCATGTAATCTGTAAACCTGTGGTGCTAGTGAAGAGATTGGCTCCTCTGCTGCCTTAGGTGAAAATTCTTCTCGCTAAATGCAGATATGCTGCCAACCAGTGAATATCAATCCTAGGACAGGCAACTGATACAGATGTGCTGAGAAGGCATAAAAACAAAGAAGATGTTGTAGACAGGGGATTCATCACAGAGTTTCAGTAACCCACTGAATTCTCTTATCCATCTGTTCCTGTCCCTTCCTCGAGGTCTAGTCTGGAAATCTAGAGCAGCGACAGATTTCTTCTTTCAAGTTAAGTGTCTAACAAGCCTGGAGGTGCATTTAATTAAGTTTGAGCCTTGAAGGCAAAAAATAACCTGAGAGGTGAGGAGGGAGAGAGGGGGAAGAAGAAAGTTTCATTTTCCCCTTAGATTACACAGTCAGATTGTTTACATACCAGAGAGACATGTTGCCTAGAAAAAGGATCTGACCGCAGAGAGGATGAACATAAATCTGAACTATACAAGCACACATTATGGTGAGGCTGGGGGAGCCATCAGTAAATTGACCAAATCTGGGACACTGGGGGCACTGGCAATGGTTGATTTACTTCCACAGGCTCCCCACTGCATCTCCTCCCCACCTGGACAGGCCCCGCTCACTGGCAAAACACAATCTGAAAATAGAATTATTTTTGTAAAGCGTATTTTATTACGTCTCCATAAAATCTGCTGCCAGAAGGAAAACATTTTTATGTGCTGTAGAAGCCCAGATGTTATGAGAGGCTGTTTTAAGGGAGTTCGGAGTCAGTCCGCAGCCTTGTTATACAAACAGCAGCTTTTTTTTCTTTTAAAGGCTCCTTCAGTGGGCTGTTAATGTAAGATTTCAAGCAGAAAGCCTACAGCTGCTACAAATGGGGGTTAATTTACTTTGGAGGGGAAATTCCATTCTGTAAGTTGATGTTAACAAGCAGCTCATCTTCCCACTGTCACTCCCCATCTGCCAATGAGCTCAGTCAAAAAAAGTTAATACTCCACAATGAGCCAAGTCCCATCTACATGTCTCAGTCACTCCTCTCCCATCTGAGATGCACACTAGCTTCCTTGCCTCATTTCCTGAGCCATCTGCTGCAAGTCCAACTCTGAGGGAAGTTCGGTCTTCTGGGTATATTAAGCTCTGGATAGCTAGTTGGAGACTTGGGACGTCTCACATGCAGAATACAGCAGCTGTCTGCTGCTGTCTGGACTTTTTGCAAGGTTATTTGCAGGAAAAGAAGATAAGATGAAAGAGAAATGTAAGTTGGATAAGTATTTTGGTCCATCATGAGCATCCCTGAGAACAGTAGAAAAGATCTGAAGAAACTTAATCCATGTCACTCTGAAGAAGCCCAATCAATGCATACAGCTGTTGTGGAATGGAGCAATGCAAACTTCTCTAAGGGAATTGAAAATGACCAGTTTTGCCCAAAGGTTCACAAGCCTGGGCCAGCAGGCAGAGAATGAGATTGAGGTGGGAAAAATGTCAAAATGTTTGGACACCAAGTGAGGGAAAACTTGGCAGTTTCCACTAAGTTTGATTCTAAATTCAAAGCAGATGCCCCAAGGTAAAATTGAGGGTGTAAACTTCACCTATCCCAATACTGCCCGTTTTGCAGAACTCCACTGAAGATTTCTGTTTGTGCCTGGCCTTCAATGTACCTATTCGAGCAGTGCAGCCTAAATATGCCCTTCCTCTTTCCCAGAATTGTATATTCAAAGCCTTAAACTACCCATCTTGTGATGGGAAACCAGTTCTGCACCACACTGGTCTACGCATGCTCTTCCCTCCCTCCCGCTCCCATTGTAAAACCAGCTATTGTGTGACTTGACAACTGGAAAGTCTGACAAGTTCACATGAGAAGCAGAAGGAATTCCTTGTGCGATTACCAGTGAATCTCATCCATTCTATTGTACCCCAAAATGTTACGCATGTAGCAAACAGGGCAACCCATTCAAACTAGTATTTTTACTTGAGTCAGATCTGAACTTGAACTATACATTTTGTCTTACATACTGAACCTGAACGGGGAGGGTGTTACTTGTTAGAATAAAGGTTCCGCATTTTTTAAGCTGAACATTTATAAAAAACAAAAAACAAACACCACACACTACTGTGATCTTATTTTCATTATAAAATAACATGCATGAGATTGCTACCAGCAAGGCCTGCCTCTGTACAAGGAGAAAAAATGGTTATTCACCTTCTCGAAACTGTTGTTCTTCAAGACATGTTGTTCATGTCCATTCTAATGAGGTGTGTGCACGTACAGGGTAGCCAGAAGATTTTTTCCTAGCAGCATCCGTTGGGTTGGTCCGGACGCTCCCTGGAGTCGCGGCTTCCTGGCCCTCAGTATAGAGCCCTGTTGACTCGCCACCCCATCAGTTCCTCCTTGCTGGCTACTACGACAGAGGGGTAGAACGGTGGGTATTGGAACGGACATGAACAATACATCTCAAAGAACAACAGTTACAAGAAGGTGAATAACCGTTTTTACTTCTTTAAGTGCTTGTTCATGTCGATTCCAATCAGGTGACTCAAGCCCAAATTCAGGAGGTGGGGGTCGGAGTCTTCCACTGATTGGAGCACTGCTCATCCGAAGGCTGCATCGTCTCTGGCCTGCTGGGTAGTCGCATAGTGCATGGCGAAAGTATGGATGGAGGACCACATCACCGCCCTGCAGATTTCCTGAGTGGGAACCTGAGCCAGGAACACTGTTGATGAAGCCTGCGCCCTGGTGGAGTGTGCAGCGATTGGGGGTGCGGGAACACCTGCCAGGTTGTAGCACTCATGAATACAGGACGCGATCCGTGACAAGATGCGTTGTGACAACACAGGCTGACCTTCCATTCTGTCCACCACTGACATGAATAACTGGACCGATTTTCTGGACGGTTTTGTTCTCTTGATGTAAAAGGCCAGCACCCTGCGGACATCCAGAGAGTGGAGCCTCTGCTCTCTGCTGCTGGAATGCGGCTTAGGGTAGAACACCGGGAGAAAGATGTCCTGGTTGATGCGGAACTGTGACACAACCTTCGGGAGAAAAGCAGGTTGAGGCCTGTGCTGAACTTTGTCCTTATAGAACACGGTGTAGGGAAGCTCTGATGTTAGGGTCCTGAGCTCAGACCCTTCCTGGCCGAGGTTATCACTACCAGGAACACCATCTTGCAAGAGAGGAAGAGTAGGGACATTGTCGCTAATGGTTCAAAGGGGGGCCCATGAGCCTACAGAGGACCAGGTTGAAGTCCCAAGCAGGGACAGGCTGACGGACACTAGGGTATAGCCTGTCGAGCCCTTTTAAGAATCTGCTGACCATACGGTTATCAAACACAGAGTGACCTTCTGTGCCCAGGTGGAAGGCCGAGATGGTGGCTAAGTGCACCCTCACTGATGACAACCAAAGCCCATGCTGCTTCAGAAGGAGGAGGTAATTCAGAGTAAGTGACACTGAGGCTAGCATCGGGGACAAATGGTGCTGAACCAACCAGACTGAAAATCTCTTCCCCTTTGCAAGGTATGTGGCTCTCGTAGAGGGTTTTCTGCTGTCAAGGAGGACCTGTCTTACTTGGTCTGAACAGGAAAGCTCCATCAGGTCCAACCATGGAGAAGCCATGAGGTGAAGTGACTCAAGGTTTGGATGCTCAAGACAACTGTGATCTTGTGTCAGAAGATCCAGGAAGAGCAGAAGGGTAATTCGGGGTTCCCCATTTGGGGGAGAGAGGTGTACTTGTGCTGATGGGGCCAGGCTGGTGCTATCAATATGACATGAGCTTGTTCTCTCCGGATCTTGACGAGTACCTTGTGAACGAGCGGTATGGGCGGGCAGGTGTATAGGAGACAACCTCCCCACGGGAAAAGGAACACATCTGCGCTGGAGCCTGGGCTGTGATTTTGGAAGGATCAGAACTGCTGGCACTTCCTGTTGTGATGTGGCGAAAAGGTCTATCTGGGGAAAGCCCCAGCTCTGGAAGACTGAAATCACGACGTCTGGGCGAAGGGACCACTCGTGGCTGTGAAACAACCTGCTGAGGTGATCTGCCAGCTCGTTCTGGAACCCAGGAAGGTACGACGCATGCAGGTGTATTGAATCTTCGACACAGAAGTCCCACAGCACGAGGGCTTCCTGGCACAGGGGAGAGGAGTGTACACCCCGTCGTTTGTGGATATAGAACACTGCTGTTGTATTGTCTGTCATGACCTGAAATCGCTGTCAGTGCCGACATCAAAAGAGTCACTGGTGCCGGCAATGGTGCCGCAGCCGATGGCGTTGGCATGTGGGCAGGCGCCGAGGTGAGCTGCGCAGGTGACGGTGGGACTAATGTGGCTGAGGTCACCGAAGACTGTGAAACAGTGGCCTTGGATCCCTCCCTGGCTCTCGTAAAAGGCCCAGGGGGTCCAGAATGGCCAATGTGATGGATTCTGCCACTGAGGTGGCCATGCCTGGAGCGACTAAGCTCTCTGTCCAAGTGGGCCGGTGCCAAAGGACGTGGAGAGGGGGAAATGCCTGGACATCATTGCCAGCTTCCCCCCTGACTGCACCTGGGGGCAGAGTGGGACCGCCAGCACCAGAGGCTGCTCCCTACTAGGGGGGCGCCGTAAGGTGCAGCAGATCCCGAGCAGCTTCAAAAGCTTCCAGCATCAAAGGAAGCGGTAGCTGCTGGCCGGTAGGGACCAGTGAACATGGGCAGCCCGGACTCAACTGCTTCGCCTGGGCAGGAGTCGACGTGACCCTAATGGGGGATCTCGAGCTGTGGCCCGCCTGGGGTCTCACTTCCTTAGATTTAGCCTGGGGTGACCGTCCTGGTGCCGAGCGTTCCAGGACGAGTCCCTTCTTGGCACCGAACTCGATGACGACACCGGAGCGCTCCGCCTTGATGAACGAGTGCTAGGAGCCAGGTCCCGAGCCTAGGTCCGAATGGGGACATAGAGCTGCCTCCACGAGGATCACTTTAAGCTGCTGCTCCCTCTCTTTAAGAGTTCTAGGGTGGAACTCGCAGCAGATCTTACAGCAATACTTTTGGTGATCCTCCCCTAGGCACTGTAAACAAGAGGAGTGTGGATCGCTCTTTGGCATGCGCTTCATGCAGACCACACAGTTGTTAAACCCCGGGGACCGCAACATACCATGGCTTCAGGGAGTCAGAAGAAGGGGAGAATCCCCCAACAACTCTAACCACTAACTAGTGAATACTAAGATAAACTAACGATATACAAACAACTGGAGTTGAATGCGCTTGCTAACGCAAGGGCTGCGGGAAGTTCCAGACACCGTCACTGGCATAAGAAGGAACAGAGGGGGTGGAGGGTCAGCAGGGCTCTATATTGAGCGCCATGAAGGCACAACTCCAGGGGGCGCCTGGACCGACCTGATGGATGCTGCTATGGGAAAAATCTTCCGGCTACTGTGCACGTGCGCACACCTGATTGGAATCGACATGAACAAACACTCAAAGAAGAACAGAAGGAGACCAGCCCATGAATAGGGAGAGGGGAAGCTTAGGAGCTGCCTGCACACCACATGAGGCAGCCAGAGGGTCCAGCAGTTGAACCATCACCTCTGGGTACATCCACACAGCAATGAAAACCCCACAGTGAGTCCCAGAGCCCAAGTCAGCTGGCTCCGACTGCAGGGCTAAAAACAGGAGTGTAGACATTTGGGTCCAGGCTGGAGCCTGGGCTCTGAAACCTGAGGAGGTGGGAGGCTCCAGTGGAGCCTACATGTCTACACAGCTATTTTTAGCCCCGCAAGCCTAAGCCAGATGACCTGGGCTCTGAAACTTTGTGCTGTGGGTCTTTTATTGCTGGATAGAAGAAAGCTCTGAGACTCCCCCCAGGGAGAGAAGAGGTGGAATGCTCCCTGGTCCCGGAATACCTCTCCAAGCCCAAGGAAATGGGTCCCCAACCCTTCTCCCCCTTAGGACAGGCCTCCTCCCACCCATCCCCAGGCAGCTTCTCCCTCCAGATGTTCCACTTGAGGCAGGGCCCATTCCCCAAACTCAAATTTATCCATTCGCTGCAAACATCCAATATGAAAGAGCAAACACTGGAAGCTGTCTAGTTCGCTCAAATAAATACCTCATAGAAAAATAATCGTGTTTATTTGACAACAGAAAAATACTAGGAAAACTCATGTAAAGTTAAAGATAAAAATAAACAAATGGCCAAAAATCAAAACTTTACAACTTTAAGTTTCAGCTCTCTCTTTTTTTAAATTTACTTCCAAGAAGCCTGAAATAGGGTTTGAACCAGTTCAAACTGGTTACTGAATTGGTTTTTTGGGTGGCTTGAATTGAAATTAAACCCAAATACACAGAATGCAACTGAACTCAAACCTGAACTGAACCAAAATAAATACCGGTTCGATTCCCTGCTCCAGAGACAGCACATTTAGGAAACCGGGCATCTGCTAACAGGGAGCACAAGGTCTGTGACTACCACAAGTTTTAAGATCTCTCTGGTGGAAATACATTCCCCTACTTCTCACTTCGTTCTACAACATCTGGAAATCAGTGGGATAGGCCTTTACATGAAAGCTCTATTTGATTAAAATATATGGCTTGCCTAATTGCAAAGCCCAAGCTTGGGAGGATTTTCCTATTATGATAAATGGCAGAATGTCTGTGCTGGTGTTTTATTGCACAGCGATATATCACAGGGCACTTATTCCTGAACACAGGGAAAGCTCAGCTTGCAACAGACCAGCCTTCATCCAGCAGTGCAAGTGTTCCACCTTCGCTATTTACGTATTTCAAATCTGAAAATCAACACACACATCTGCAGTGCTTTAATCTGAAATCCCAGGCTACATTTCCCCCCCAGATTTATATCCTTCCCTTCCCACACCTCCAGATGTGGATAAACTATAGCTTGTGAGCCAGCTTCCTTCTAAGCAAACTAGCACTTCCTTGCAATGTTCAACCTCACTTAACAAAAAACACACAGGTTCTTTGTGCATAATAAGAGTCTCAGAAAGGCACCTGTTAGTCTTACCTCTAAGCTGTGAGCATCAAAGCTTTGCCCAACCAAAGGCTATTTTGACTATTTGCCAGGAGCCTGAAGGCTACACCTACTTTGCATAAACTGGAGCAGGTTTGAGCAAGTTGCTCTTATCTTGAATAAAAGTGGAGACCGCTGAAATCACACCTCAGTTCCCCCCACCCCCAAAAAAATTGCCTATCATACTCCGCAAGCATTTCCAATGGGTAAAAAAAGGCAAAGCCATCATGTCTGTCAGAAACTGATATAACACACAGCATCTGCCCAGCATCAGACCTGAACATGTCTGGGGTTTACTTGTATCCACTGGAGGACAGCATTTGACCTAAATACAGCTGGTATTTTTTCTGTTCCCTGTAGGAGCTGCACCTTTATCTGTAAGTTAAAGATGGCCTGTTTCACTTTCAGCAGTGCACTACTTCCTTCTGTTGTTCCCAGTCAATGCAGACTGCATATAAGTGACCGATTCACTCTGTCCCTTTCTGAGTTGCAACCTCAGCCCTCATATTTACTGAAGCCTGCCAATGTCGGATGTGAAGCTGGAAGTTACTTCCTCCATCCTGGCCTGCACTGCCTCAATTTGGAGTTCTCTTGAACTGCGTCCAAGCTTGTCTTCAGAACATAAAGTGCCTGGGACTGCATCCTGGTTTAGGCAACTGCAAAAATAAAGTTTTCATGCTGACATTTCATGCCATTTGTGGGAGAACTCTGGTGACAAAAGTTTATCTTTTCTCCTTTCAGTCCAACAGAAGTCTAGTTCTGCAACGAATCAGAGGGTGTCTATACTTCCCTTGCATAAGCGGATACATAAGTAGAAGGGCTGTTCTGCATAGATTTCTTTATGAAGCATCTGATAAGAAGTCACATATACTTTTAATTCCCTTCTAACCTTCCACCTGAAAATTATAATCAGTGGATCATGGAACAGTATAGAGCTATGCAGGAAATTGTCGTCTTATTCCTATAGTAACTTATTATTTCAATAATTTTTCCCATCTTGAATCAGGAAAAAAGTAAAAATCTCAAAAAATATCACAAACCGGAAAAGCCCAAAAAGTTTCTGATCAAGTCAATCAAAACATTGTTTCAATTTCAATCTTCTTACAGTAAATAATAATAATAATAATAATAATTTAAATTTCAGAACAAAAGTAGTTTGAAACAAAATATTTCATTTTTTGTTTTGAGAAGCATCAAACCAACTTTAAAGAAAAACCAGACAGTTCATAAATGCAAAAAAGTACTATTGTGGCATATGGAAAGGTGCAGAATTGCAACATGTATTTAAACAGCAAAACCTTTAGAGCTGTCAAGGATTCTTGTTTGAATGGATAAGAACAGGTATGCCACACAGTGAGTGGCATGCAAATACATTTCACAGTGAAGTTACAGTGCCACTAAATTCACAATGGGTCACATATTTATCGCCAATATAATTTTGCCAGAGTATAACATCCAGATTATTCTAAACGTTGGATTAGGGTACTCAGGAAATGACTTGGGTAGAGTCACTCATAATAAAAGAATTTGAAAAATAAACAGTTATTCTCAAACTAGAATATACATTTTTCAGGAATAACCTAACTGTGACCCTTCAAATACATAAGCTGTCTGGATAGCAATAGGATTCTATAGCAGAAACACAGAGAACCACTATTCTAAAGAAACACAAGAGAGTGTCTAGATGAAGGCAACAACAACAACAAAAGCAAGGAAGAAGTCCAGAGCAGGATTTATATAGTTCTTATGCTGGGCAACAATACTCTGCCAATGGGAAATGACTGCAGAAGAGAGTACCATGTGAGACTCGAGAAAGAAAACTCCACGACCCCACGGTCGAGGCACGTAACAATAATGCTGAATTGGCCACATCAAGGAGTAACCTCAGGCACAGTACAGACAACAGGAATGGGAATTAGTGAGGAGCAAGTGTTTCCATTCCAAACTGCACATGGTTCCCATAGCACAGCACCATAACATTTCAATGTGAGACTTGCCCAACTATTTGTAGCTGACAGAGCGGGTAAATTTGGAGGCATTACATTAGCTGTTCCTTTGCACTCGCTTCTTCCTCCAAGTTAGTCACTGGTGGAAAGTACACAATTTGTGACAAGGAGACCAAACTGGTTTCAAACTATGACTCTTGGCAGAATTCCCTTTTGAGGCATCAAAAGCTTCTCTGGCATCAAATCACAAGACAGAGTATTTTGGAGCTAGTGAACACTTAGAAGGTTGCAGTGAAACAAGGACAGATCTGCTATTCTTGTTTCAGGCCTCAAGGTGGTCAATATAGTACTAATTTAAATGGAGAGTTAACCAAAACAATTAAATAGCTAAAGTTATTTCAAAACTATACTGGTGACCCTAAAATACAGTGTCTTGAAAATTGGATCTTTCCATTGACATTAAGGACCTGATTCGATTAAAAACATGATTTTACATGTTGAACTTTATGGTAGACTGCATAAAAAGCCTACCAAGGACAATTATATAGTGCTATTGCTAGGCATAAGATACCCCCTTAGGTGATGGGATACACAGGGTTTAAAGCATGAAGAGAAAAGTACTCTAGCTGACAATTCCAGCCACCTTAAAGCAAACTGCTTACGCACGATACCCTAGACAGACAGACATACGACTACCTCAGAACTCCTGCACACACAGCATGGTAGCTCTTCAGAAGAGCCTAAATATTTGCTGATTATCCATTTGCACTGGATTCTGACAACGCTATTTTACATATAGAAAGCCACTATGGCATTTGTAGAGTAAAAAATCTCAGACCTGAAGCTAATTTGAGTGTCAGAGTTTTCCATTGTTTGTGCAGAGGTAGTGCATCATTTCCCTAGTGGCTTTTTTATAGTTACTTACATTGGAAGCAGGCCTCCGCTTTAATGCATCACATATGAATTACATGATCTGCTGTTAAAATGACGACAGAAGCATGAATTTCCTCATTAAAGCTCAGAGAGTGAAAGTCCAACCAAACAAAGCCTAGTAAGTGCAGGCCAAGGTGTACTGAGGACAAGCACTCAACAGGCTACTGTTTTCCTTGGCATGAGTTGTCATGCAGTGCAAGGCCATGGCCACAGTCAAATCCTTGGTCTCCATTTCACAGCTAAGATTGAAAGTATTAGGAAGGCCTAGTGATAATTATTTATCCCAGTCACCAAAACCCAGGTATAATCACTATAAACATTTTAAACAGTACGTAATGCACAACTGTCTCCAGATGCATAGTGTTGCATCAGTTTCTTCTGCGACATCAACAGAGAGAAATAATGCAGGTCTATGGCAAATTTTTGGTGCTTCCAATAGCAACACAGTGCTTCAGTTCTGCTGTGTGGATACATGCCCCTTCCCCCCTTTACACCTGGCACAGACACTCGCTGCAATGTGAACTGTTCTGTTCATTTCAGAGTAGGCATTGTCTGCCTTATCACAGGCAATGTGTGTTTTAGAAATTCTCATTGTGGAGCTGAATGGCTGACCACCACCAGTATTTCAATTAACCACTACTGCCCATAAAATGTGCCTTCGACAGCCACGCTTATGACTATGGAGATAAATTGGGCACCCTACTCTCAAAAGATTGACCTTTTTCTGCAAAGGCAATGCAATTAAAATGCTGGTGTGAAGAACCAACAATTAAAGGGAGGGATCAACAGGATTTGTTTTACAACATTCAGGTACAGCCGCAGCCAAATACTTCTATAAGTACTGCGTGTTTGAAGTCTTAGGAAAAATGCAAAGAAAATTATTATAATCAACAAACAAAATAATCCTACAGAACATGCAAGATACAGGATTAATCTCACGGGTCAGGTTGGCTTTAGATAGAGACATTTTTATAATGCGCCTGATCTTGTAAGGGCAGGCATGAGCAAAATGAACAAGTCCGTCTGTAGTTATGTAAGATCTAACCTAAAGAATATTAATCAGGAAAGCATGCAAGTAGAAGCTGTGAAAATTCAGCAAGGCCACTTCAAACACAACATTAAAAGACTGAGAAGGAAACCCAAATTCCTACTGAATTTATGATCTTTGTTAAGAACGTTACCACCATCAAGAGAAGTTTCATATGGTAACAGGATAAGCATTGAAAAGTGTTACTTGTCTTAATGAATTACAATGGCAGAAGAACCCCCGGGTGTATACAGCACCTAGGACAATGGGGCCTCTCATCCTGATTGGGGCTTTTGGGTGCTATTGCAATACAAATAATAAAAGCCATGCCTTGAGCTTGTAAGACTTTGGGTGTGTCTACAGAGGGATTAAAAATAAAAAGAAGCAGCTGTGGCTGGCTTGGGTCAGCTGACTCTGCTCACCAGGCTTGGGTTCCAGGGCCGAAGAAAAATAGCTGTAGAGACATTTGGGCTGGGGACCCTATGAGGATGGAGAGTCCCAGAGCTCAGGCTCCAGCCTGAGCTTGACCATCTAACAGCATTTTCTAGCCCCTCAGCCCAAGCCCCATGAGCCTGAGGTCAGCTGTGGCCATGCTGTGCGTCTTTTATCCCTTTCGCAGACATATCCTCAAGTGCTAGATATTGTAGTACCTGTCTGGTAAGGCTTCCTCCGAGGTTCATGGTACCGGAACCAGTTTTGTTAGTTTGCAGCCACAGCATCACCGTGGAGGTCAACTTGTAATGGGCAGTGCGACCACTGGACTTTTCCTAAAAAGGAAGAGGAGGAAAAGAAGATGGAGAGACAAGTTAAAACATAAAACCTAAAAGCTGGCAAAGCATGGGGGAGGTCACAGCAGCCGCCACAGGACTGAAAAGCATAGCTGAATGGCCAGACTGAAGCCAATGTTTTATATTTTAAAATGCTCTCTCACAAACACTTTTCTAAAGGCAAATCTAGTTCAAGAAATTTACTCCCCAATGCCCCACTTTTATGACTTAGTGATATTTATCTGCAGACCTTTAAATTAAAAAAGTTCATGGTTACATGCACAGAAAAGAACATATTTTCAGTCTTTCTGGGATCCTTTTGATTACAGCCCTGACTTATCTTCATCCAAATTGCTTGAGGGACTTTTCAAAAATGAAGAGAGGAAAGGTTTACACAGCCCCAACATCACATTGCATTGTTCAGCGGAGCACCTGTACGCCTTTATTGTCTGGAATTAACTGGCTTTTGTTTTCATTTAGGAATATCAGCTGCCCCACAGGATGTACCTGAACTTCCACCACATGAATGGAATCCCAGCATCCCTTAATCTTCTTTGATCCATCTCCAGCTTTCTTAATAAGGATCACACCAGCAAAGCCATGATCCAGATCCCAGAGGTAGACAGAGGAGACTCCACCTTCAAAATACCTGCAAGAAGAGAGCCAGTAAAAGATCCCAGATAAGCAAAAGTTCCCAGATTCCAGAACATTTTTTAGACTGCTGTTGAGAGCCTACTAAATACCCAAGAACTTAAGTTTTCGTAATTTTACATAATTCATTTTAATAAAAACGATTGTACTTTTCTCTTAAGGAAAATAAAAGCCTTACATGGGTTAGTGAGAAAAAGCTATTTATGGATATTTATCCAACTTGAGCAAACTAATCCTCTGATTCCAATTAACTGCAACAGCTGTTACAGAGCAAGCTACAAACCAAGCTGAAAGTAAGGGCTGTATTTTATAGTGAGAGTGTCTGGGAGTTTTTTTATAGCAAAGTCTGCTAATTAAGACAAAAGGGAACAGATAGGTCACTTTATGCTACAGTCTGAAGTTTGTGCGAAGAAAGCTGACATTTTGATTTATTGCTATCAGAGTTAGACTGAAACTGAAGTTCTTAGAAACGAAGAGCCAGTCGGTCTACAGAGGACCGTTGGGCCAGCCAGAGTGACCGCCATTGATGGCACCACACCAGGCATGGTGTAGTGAAGTTTCCAGATCTGGCTCAATTCTCTGAACACAAATCTCTGGGGTGGCCCGGCAGGCTGTGCCAGATATCCATGGACAGTTTGAGCGTATGGTGTTGCTGGGATGGACAAGACATCCCAGCACATGGCAGAAAAGAATGCACCTCTGCTTTTGAACACAAGTGACTGAAGGAAGGCCAGATCTCTGAGATGACATTTTACACCAAGTCAAACCCGTTTATGTTCAGGATTTGGGCCTGACAGCGCATACAGAATGTGTCTAGCCACTCCAAGTCTGCTTGTAAGAGGTTTGTGACCCATACCGCAACACAGATAGTACACAGACTTGACAGATCCTGAACTTATTTCAGCACAAAACACATTTTTGCATCCCTAAGCAAGGCATGGATTTCACGCAGGAGGCTGGCACTTTGCCTGATGCCCACACTTAACGGCTGATAATCACTAGGGTTCCAAGTCACCTTGGAGCAGCTCAGGTGGAATACCATCAGGTCCCGCAGCACACCCATGCCATAACTTTTGGATGGATCTTTTACATGTTGAGGGATGAAGTGTTTGTCCCTGGTTCTGCAGCCATGTGCTTTGCCAGGTCTCATAGCTCCAGACAGTCAGTCATCGGAAATGCCTGGTTCAGCACATTTTCATAATGTATTTGTTGTTTTCCTTCTGTCTGGACCTTGTCCATCGATGAAAAGGGAGATATATCTGATTTCTTGATGGGAATATTAGAAGGCTGTTTATGGCTGCCACTCTGGCATGTGATGGCTCCACAGGCTGATGCAGATTGTCGTACTTTAAGCTGTCCTCTGCTATCTCCCAGAGAGTTGATGTACAGCCCACGGTCACATTTTGTCATGCCCCAGAAAATGCCTTGCAGCTGTTTATGTACTTGGACATCTTGCTTGTGTGCTTCTGCCTTTTTCGCTAATGTATCAGAGACCTTTTCAGAAAGCCTAGGTTACTTACGTGACCATCTTATGCTAATTGTTCCATTGGTGGACATGTAATATAGCATTATGTATACCACTCCAGGCAGGCAGGCAGTCTCCACATTGTCTGAGAATATACTGAGGGCCACTGGCTAGGTTTAAATATTAATCCACCTGGTATCCTGCTTGGGAGCTGGTATAACCCAGGGAATAAACTTAAAACATTGAATCTCTCTTCTTTAGTGGCCAAAAAGTACATTCTTGCAAAACTGTGAGAACTGTGAACTCTGTAAAACCCCACACCTGCTCTTTTGCTGATCTAATTGCTTTACACCTTTCATACCACATTATACATGTGGTGGATGAAACATCTACTGTGAAGTAAACAGAGATAGTAGGGATTGTGGAGCATATGGTTTACTTTTATGCTTTTAGCAGACTGCAACTGTAATCCTATAGCATTTTAGCACAATTACAGTTCCTTCTTCCCAACTTAGCAAGTGTCTACAGTGAATCTCAAGCTCTCCTTATGGAAGAGACGTAAAGCATGGATATTCTCCCACAGCATGCAGAAAACTGAGATTTTAGTAATTTAACTACTACAGCAAAGAATTTCAGTCCCTGCGTCTCTTAACTTTGTACTTATAGGAGTTTCCATGGCACACACAGCTATAAGAGTTCAACTCTCATGTCATAAGGCTTAAGATTTGTCACACCATTTAATAGCAGGGTTTTAATTTGGCTTTTGTTTCTGCTTTAGTGTTTAACTAGTCTCTCATACTGCTAGCTATTAGTCACGACTGGACCTAATGTGTGAACTACCAAGCTGACTGTTCATAAGTGTGGTTCTAATGCATTGTCTGCTGTTCAGTCCGTCTGGTGCAAGTATAGGAAACTGAAAAAGCCAAGAGACAAGTGCTCATATAGCTACAGACATCTAGTTCA
The DNA here is from genome assembly GCF_016161935.1 of Mauremys reevesii. Taxonomy (NCBI): domain Eukaryota; kingdom Metazoa; phylum Chordata; order Testudines; family Geoemydidae; genus Mauremys; species Mauremys reevesii. The sequence continues at coordinate 5,831,655 of NC_052643.1, forward strand.
TTTTGTGAGTGCTCTTCATTCCTATGCTCACCATGTACACTTATGGGTGTACACAATATCAGAGAATCCATGTTTCGAGGAATGCAAGAGCAGATCACGCAACTGAGAAGGCTGCTTGAGTGGTAGCGCCCCCCCCCCCCGCACTGGAATAGTGGCTCAGCAGCCAAGGGAAGGAAAATGTCATCCAGGTTAAACCGTTCTGCAGCCCTAACTTCAACTGCCTTTTGAGGAGCATGTAAATTTAAATGAACAAGTGATTTAATGTTTCCCTTCAGCAAGAAAGGAAAATCCCACTCCATTATTAACATGACAAAAATCTATTTTCTTTTACACAAGCCTGTTTTAACAACTGCATTTAAGGTTTGATTCCATGTGCTGTTCATTTTGGATCTCCGGATATGCTACAGACAGTTCCAGAACTAAAATGCGTCCTCCCCAATCAGTGCCCACAGAATAGTGTGAACAGACAAAGATTATTGTAAAGGAATGTGGCCTACTCTACTCAAAGATTCTCTCTGCATCTGTAGGACACAAATCAAAGCTTAAAAACAAAAAAAAACCACCACACCATACATAGACACACCAGTGCTGCCCATATTCTTCCTTATTGCACATATGTACCATAATACCAAAGAATGCTGAAGACTGGGAGACAGGTATAAACAGTTAATTCAATACTACAGCAATTAGTGTCCAGTGAGGGACCTTCACTATGGATCAGCAAGCACAGATTTGGCGTTTAGTAACAAAGCAGCATATAGTACTGTCTTATGAAGTATTGTTATCCAGAGACATTACCACAAATTAAAAAGGGAAAGCCTTTCAACTGAGCAGACATGCTGAAGCCAGAACTCTGTTGGGTTACCAAAAAAAGCCCTCACACTCTCCTGAAGCATCTGGGAATGAATTGTAACTTCTGCATTGATCAGTGTGCCTTGCAGTTCCTCAGAAAACTGAAGTTCCAGCCTGACCGATGCTTCCTTGGAGAAGAGGGCAGAAGTTCTGAAAGGCTAGAGACAGGGACAGCTCTATGTATTTTGCTGCCCCAAGCATGGCAGTCAGGCGGCTTTTGGCAACGTGCCTGCGGGAGGTCTGCCGGTCCCGCAGCTTTGGCATAGCCGCCGCCAAATTGCCACCGAATCCGCTGGACCAGCGGACCTCCCGCAGGCATGCCGCCGAAGGCTCCCTGACTGCCGCCCCCACAGCGACCAGCAGGCCGCCCACGACTGTTTGCCGCCCCAGGCATGCGCTTGGTGCGCTGGTGCCTGGAGCCGCCCCTGGCTAGAGAATAGAAACTACATCTGCCTCCATAGCACGTGTACTAAAAATCACTGTGGGTGAACTGGCAGTCAGTGAGATTACTGAAAGGTATACAGACAGGGTATACATTTTATGAGTTTGCTATGAGCCTGAAACATTAATTAAGAAAGGGACTACAACAAGGTTTTTTTGGAAATTTATTCTTACCTACTGTACTTTGATCCTAATGACATGAAACAGAAAAAAATAATTTATATGTGGTTCACATTTATGAGATTTTACATAAAGGCTTTTGTGGGTATTTTAAGAATGTGCTAAAATGTTGTTTGAAACCACATAAAACCATCTGAAGAACCTCCCGCCAGAACTAACAGCACACACATGGAAACACTTTAACTAGTCTTTGTATATTTAATGAATCAAATATAGTATTAATATTGTTTTAAATACTAACATGCTATTTCAATAAAGTTACTTTGCCATAGCCAGCTTAGGTATCTTGAGACCCAAATGATAATGCAAACAATTGAATGCAGTCATGTTCAAGGGATAAATGTTAGCTGTATGCTTCACCAATATTTGATTATTCCAAAAATTCACTGGTTTTCCTGAAAAGAAAGTCTATATCACTGATCAGAAGCACTAGATTTCAGCCAGAGTCATATGGAGAATACATTTTAGGTTTCAGGTTCTATTTCTCCCTAATCAGTTTTTATAACCCATACTGATGTGGGACATGTCTGATAAATACATAAACCCTGGACATCATGTTTAGGGAACTTTTCTTTAAGCTTAGCCCCCCCCCCCCAAAAAAAGATGATGCTACAGGTTAACAGAAAATTGGACAGAGATTGGCAGGAATTGAAATCTACATTTGTAAGTATGGATTTGCTGCACAAAGACTGCACTATGTCCAAGAAAGCTTCGTCAGCCACAGAAAAGACAGAGGCACTTAATAAAAAACTAAGCAGAAAGGTGGGCAACTGACTTGGAAAATTCTGCTGTATGGCATAAACTGATGCCGTCTATAAAGAAGAAAGGAAATGCATGGGTCAACTGGAAATCAGGACCAGCTCAAGGGAACTAAACACAGCGAAGAACTGGAATCTACCAAGAGGCTCCTAGAACTGTTAGAACCCTCTTTGAGATGACAGTCTACATTAATTTCTACTCTTGACGTATGCACCTCTGCGCTTTCTAGATTGTTGTACATGTAACTGCAGTGTTGGGCAGATTATTGTACATTTTCCTCAGAAGCATCTGGTTGCTAGCCACTGTCAGAGAGAGCATACTAATTAGATGAACCACAGGTCTGATTCAATATGGCAATTCCTATCTTCCTGTGCAACTTCTGGTGCTTTGCAAGGCTTCCCAAATGTGAATACATTTTTCCAAAGCTAATAAGAATAGCTGGGAACTCAAGTCTTCTTCAGTTTAAGGACTGGATATCTCCAGATTATTCTTTGGCATGGAGGAGGGGGCAAGGTTTTGGAGTAAGAGAATTCAAAAACAAAACAGTTTGGTTGTGCTAACCACCCACCACCCTTTATCAGAAGGCTGCACTGCTGGTTGACACACTCCTATGTTATGGAGGCTTCAAGGGGTAACCAACCTTCAATAAAGACTGCTGCAACTGTTTCAGAGACTTAAAAGTTATGTTTCAGGAAATATTTACTGTGCACAAGAGGTTGATCCCTGGAGTTACTGAAAAGGCATTAGATCCAATAGATCAATAACTCTCGCCATCTGAAGTTCAGAGTAGCATGCCATTTTTCATTGGAACCCCTTTATAGTTTGAATGTCATGGTCAGGTACACAGATTTTATGTCCATTACTCTTCAACCACAGAACTCTTGGAAAAAAGTCTTTTTACACAAAAAATGTCACACTAAAAAAAAATTTTTTTTTAAAATGACCTACTTTATGAATGTGAGAATAAAAAAATATTTAAGTTAAGAGAGATCCAAAGCTTTATGAAGTGTTTGAAGTTTAGGTGGGTGGACACATAGGATGGAAACTTGTTTAAGGAACTCTAGAGAGTAAAAGCTTGGCCAGAACAAAGCTATAACTTCAAAAGAGTTGGGTTGGGGAGGAAGTTTCCATTCTCCCCAATAGCACACCCTTAAAAAAAAAAAAGGACAGATTGATCACTTTATTTTACCATTAAAGACCAGATTATTAATGATGTTGTTTGGTGCCATTGGAAAGCTCTTTCCACAAGGCTTGGTATGAATTTTGGACTATACACTGGGAAAGTGAGTTTCCATCACACTGCAATGAAAACAAGCTATGCCTCTCAATTTCACTAGAACCAAGTCACATCCATAAAAACACTTGGGCATTTTCCAGTGGGTAATCTAGTGCCAAAGACAGCGGGTGGGTTTTTGTATCTGGCTCATGACTCTTGCAGCACAGCATTAAGCCACAAAACCCAACGCCAAGTACCAGTACCATTTGTTTATAAAAAAACATTTTAAAATGTTAAGTGGTGCTTTAGACTGGATTTGGTAAAGTGACACTGTTCACTTTGATTTTTTCTAGATAATTATATAGATGCTTCTTGCAACTGCAGAGTGTAACAGGAACAGCCGGTCAGCGCACCTAGAAGTGAGTCTAAGTCTCTTGATATTGATAGAGGAAAAGGTCCGATTGTCTTCCAAAAATGCTTTTGAGCATTCGTCTACAAGCATTAAAATCACCACCAGAAGGGCTGCTGTTTTCTGGCAGTTCTAATGGGTGACTGAATATCGAGGGGAGCCTATTTGATGGTAAAAGTTTGACTGACTGGTAGGACACACAACAGAACAATTTTCATCATGTACCTCCCCCACCCAAAACCAAACGTTGACTTGCATTTTTCCTTTAGAAGTATAAAGAAAATGGCTAGTTTCAGCAAGAAAAGAGGTGTTGTCAAGCCATTTATTCAAACTGACTACACATTACTAGCTCATGGATGGAAAAAGATTTTAAGGCTACAGAAAGAGTTCAGTTTTGTCATCAGGTAATTTCACCATTGACCTTCTCCCCATCCCAGATTTACAGCAGCAAGAAAATACAGAATACTATTCAACAATAAAACAACAGGCATAAGAATGCACAGGACAGTTTGATGGGGGGGTGGGGAAGTGAACAGGAAATAATGGGTTTTACTGGCTCAATTAGAGACAATTCAGAGTTCTTTTATTCCTTTTTCCTCATCTCACACACAATCAGGAATGTGGCCATATGAAGTTCTTTAAGGATGCTCCCTGAATACTAAGAAAAGAAAGATGTTTGTGTCCTCGGTCCAGGTTAATGAACACATCCCAAAATATGCCTGTGGATTCTGTACAGGTATTTAACAGAATTTTTTTTCCAGCACACACAGGTGCAACAGTCCTATGAGCAAGCATACTAATAAAATTAGGTATGTGTAACTTCAATGCCAGTTACACTTAACTGCACATCTGGACTGCGGCTGGATGACAAACTGCAAGGAGAGCTATAAAGAGTAATAATGCTGCCTGCATGTTAGGAGAACAGCATTCAAAACAATGGAACAGCTAAAAGTCTGAAGCTGCCTAGAATCCTGGAGTTTGCGGCTTTCAATACATTACGATTGTCAAAAGTGACATTCCCCATTTAGTTTTCCCAAGCATTCAACCGTACTTAGTGCTTGAAATGTCATGACCAAAACCACTTTGAGAAGTCACCAGCAAACTTCCATTAGCCTCCAACACAAAAGACTGAGTCATCTTTTAACACCATGGTTTATCTCCCGTTTCAGGACAGGCTCATTAAACCACAGGAGGCAGAGACTTGCTTGCAAGTCTCTCACCTATACCCATCAGTTTGACCAACAGCAGGCCATTCTGTAGAGAGCCTGCTGCATATATAATGAAGTTGCAGACAAGTTTTACATTCTGCAAACTACAATTGCTCACACATGCTGTTCCAAAATAAACTAGAATTATGTCAGACTCTTAAGAGGCAAACTGCAGAGGTACATGGTGGAGTCCCAGACTTGTTTAAATAAGTAGTTCAGCACCTCGACGTACATAGTAACAGAAAGGGTCCAAGTGGAGGCAGCGCCATAATCAAGACGGGGCGAGCAGGGCAGCTGTCCAGGCGCAAAGCCGGGAGGATGGAAAAACCGTTAAGGAGCACAAATATGCTTGTTCGCCTCATGCGCTAAAATGCCTAATTACGGCTTTGGGTAGAAGCCCCAAAATCTAAATACAGGTAAGGGCCTGCTTCCCTTCTTTCAGGGAAATTAACACAAATACAGTACCGGGGTAAACAGCTTCAGACAGCAGACAAACTACAGCAAGATACGCTGCGTTACAGGTCTGCAATACATTGTCAGGAATTAGATCTTGAAGGCTCTCAAACGATTTACACCCTTACAAACTAGGCTGGAGAACTCTGACGCACCATTGTCTACTGCACCTGCTGTCTGGGTGTGACTCTAGGAAGTGCAGGGCAAGTCACCTTGCTGCTCTAAGGAAAGATGCAATAAACCTAGAGTTGAGCCTCATTAAATCCACCAGTCATTCACCTTTACTGATCTACACAGAACCACCTCTGTATTTGCACTTACCACTCGGGAACATGTTATTTTTATTTGAAGCATAAAACTGAATATTAAAATATATTTGGCAGAAAAGATGGGAGGCCTAAAATAAACCATTTCTTGTGCATGCGGCATTAAATGTACTGAAATCATGCTTGGCACAGATACTGTGTGGCATATTAATTCATACATCAAGTTTACCCTAGCCAGTCAGGTTATAAGAAGAACTATTATTCACTGATGAGTTAAGCCTTCTGACTAGGGTTGCCAACTTTCTAATTGCTGAAAGCCAAACTCCCGCACGAGATGCAGATAGGAGGCGGCCCTAGCTGAGCAGGGGCTGATGTGGGTTGATGGCCCGGTGCCATCTCTTCCCCTCTCCCCCATGGTAACTGAACTTTTGGTGTCTGGTTGGGCACTGCTAGGGGTCCCCTTTCCGAGCAGACTTTCTGTTTGAAAACCGGGCACCTCGAAACCCTACTTCACAGTCTGATACCAACTTATTCATTAAAACATAGCATACTTTTGAGAGACAGAGTTTTCAGAGATGCAAATGGCATTGTAGTACTCAACCTCAACTGAAAGTACTGTATCCTCCACCACTTTCTAGGTTCATGCCAAAGTCAGTAGATGTGGATGGTGATGCTCTTGAGCTCCCCAGTCTGGATCGTAACTGTCAGATAGTCCAAGGGCCACTTTCACATCTAGTTCCTTATGACTGCGTACAGACCTGTAGCTCAGTGTACCTTGACTTTCAAATGGAGTTAGGAACCTAACTGACATCTGTGCCTTTGAAAATCTCCCCTTGTACTTTTAAGAATAAACTACTCTATTCTGAGTATACATGTATATTCTCTAACCGAGATTCAGATGTTCAGCAATAAGACAAACAGCTACATGAGCTAGAAAGTTTATCCTTAATCAGTCTAACTCTCTCGTTCTGATGCATCTGTCTGGCCAAACATTGTCTTGAAGGGGTAGTCAAGAGCTTTGGAATTATCAAACAACCAGCTGCACCTACAAATGTATGGCGATGAGGTAAAGTTGCGACCTAGCATTATTAAGGGGTAAGTCACTAAACATCTAGGCTTGGCTTTTCAAAGGAGCCTAGGAGTCTGGAATTCTGATGGATGTCAGGCACCCAGACTCCCTGAGGCTCTTTTTTAAATCCCAGCCACAGAGGGTAAAGCTGTAATGTTCAACAGGCAGCATGGTCTTATGCAAATTAAGTTTGTCTTGAGGAATCAAAATTTTTGTAACAATCATAAAATTAGAAAAGGGACAAAGTAAGTGCCATTTTAGGTGGATTTCAGTAAAGCATTTGATTGTGTGCTACAAATTCTTACTTCAAAAATCATTTCAGATTGGTTTGGACAGGAACACGCGGCTCAAGAATTCACAAAGAGCATATACAATACAGATAACCGTGATTTAAGAAAGTATCTAATGGCATATGCACAGACAGGTATTAGGTAGCATTAGTGTCTTATTAATAATCAACACATTAATATGTACACAGATTCTGCTGAACAGAGGAGTTCTGAACACCAACCAGAAATAAGCCTATTGTTAGAGAAACTGATAGAATTCAGAGAAATAACCCAAGAGTGATGAGAGGCTGGAAGCATTCATTTGCTTTAAAGGTAAATGCACACATCTCGATTAAAAGGGAGGGCATGAGGGGAAGAGGATATAAAATAATCCATAAATAACTGAAGATTGAAATACCAGAGAAAGGATTTCAGCGCAATAATGAGCATAGCCAGAAAGACCTGGAGAAAGTTAAATAGAAAATTTAGTGTGAATATTACAAAAAAGACTTCCTGATAGTGAAGTAGGAGACGATGAAATGGTTTCCCGAGGAAGTAGCAGAACTCCTTTCATTGCTTGGGACACTGAAACCTACGCTAGGAACGTGTGCTGTGAGGATAACGGTGCATCAGCAGGGATGACCTAATAGGTTTCTTCCAGTTCTTGTGTTCAGATTTTAAGACACTAAGGACAGGGCAGCAAGGGAAGCCAAGGCAGAGAACAACTCTGATGAGCATCAGAATGCTCAAAGGTGCTTTAGCTGGAATTCTGCATATAGATGCACCAAAAATGAAGCACTGCAGAAGAAAGAATCAGGTCAAGAGCAACTGAATGATGTTTCCCAATATGCTCATCTTGCTTTCCTCTCTCATCCCTTTTAAAAACTCATCCCAGCCTGAATAATTACATAGAATAGTGCAAAGCTGTCTCTTATTAGGCTTTGAGCTGGCTAAAGTTAAGGAAGGGACCCTGATTCAGCCCTAACTGTATTCTCTTACATCTGAAGAGTTTGCTGGCATAACCGTCCTGTTTTTAATTCTGTGAGCATCTGAACATTAAAGTGACGAGCATTTTGGTGATTTAAGCCTGTCTTATGAGATGTCATCTTGTACTTATCAGTCGAACCCAGAGGCAAGACTCATGGGTGACATAATCCTGATGTCACACCCTATTGTGCAAAGCTCCAGCCAGCAGTGGGATAGAAAATCTCAGGTTTCCTTAGTGCTGGGATGCATAACAAACCCATCTGGATTCAATCTGCAGAGCCCTCACTGTGAAAGCCACAGTAACGATCATGCCTGAAGAGAAAGCCATCACAAAGGTCTAGTAACCATTAATGAGGAACAGTGAGCTAATGGTAATAAAGTTACTTCAAAGCTTCCCATGGTTTTTAGTTTGGGCAAACTAGGTTTACATCTAAACACAGACAGAACTCTTACATAAAGAGCTCACAGCTGCCTAATCACTTCAAGAGCTGAAAATTACACTGCAGGCTGGAGAAATCTGAGCTTCAGTGATTGTACCCCCCACCTCCAATGCAGGGTACTGGTGGCTGATGTAAAAACTAAACACACACATGGTATCCTCTATTTCCTTAGTGGAATCAGGATTGTTACTTATATAGGAAACTCAGCTGGTTAAGCACACATGTAAAAATGTTGCAAGTGGTGGCATTAGTATTTCTTTCTGGTAGCACCCAGAATGCACTAAGTATTTTCATTCAACAAGTCTCCCCATAGGCTTTACAACAGAGTAGTGCCTTTAGGAAAAACTAACTTAGTAGTGGCACTGCAAATGAGCTCATATAGAGGGATAACATGGAAGAAGGCACAGCCACGTAAGTGTGAAAAGCTGACCAAGTAGATTCACAGGGGCTGGCAATGTTCCCTCTAATTTTTTACATTCATGTGCAGAATGAATTTTGTTATGTGCGCCAATATGGAGGCGATGTGTGACCAAAGGGCTCGGAACATGGGAGGGGGCTCAGCGCTGGGGCAAAGGGTTCAGGGTGGGTGGGTGAGGGCTCTGGCTCGGGGTGCAGGCTCTGGGGTGGGGCCGAGGATGAGGGATTTGGGGTGCAGGCTTCCCCGAGGCTGTGGCAGCGGGAGGACTCCCCCCAGCCCTCTCTCGCCGCAACAACCCAGGGCCGGGGAAGAAGGGCCTCTCCCCGCCTGCACGGCCCTTCACAGCCTGCTGCACAGCCATGCAGCCACGCAGCTTAGAGGGAATTTAGGCTGGCACCATCAGTAGAACAAAGTGGGTGTAGAGAAGCGGGATGAGATAAATGTGTATGAGAAACAATGGGAAGAGTTTTGAAGATGTTTACAAGAAACTTGAACATGATGTGACAGTGATGGAGAAGCCAGTGTAGAGATTGAGAGAGAGAGGAGCTGATGCACAAGGTCAAACAAACTATTATTTGACTTCAGCAAATGAAGTCTGTACAATACAAAGTGATTAAAAACTACAGGCAAAGAGACATTGACACCGTTGACTCGGGTAAGATATCAGTTTACCTAGGTCAATGGGATTTTATTGCTGTTTCTGACCAACAATCACCTCAATCCATCTACTAGAAGTCTTATATCTACGTATAGTCATATGCATAGGGGAACTTGGTTGTAACATTTCTTCCTCAAGCTGGAAGGACAAGAGTGGTGGACGCTTCACTCAGGCCACGTCTACTATACTGAGAGCCTCTGTAAATCCATGAACTAAGATCTCTATGGCAGCAGTACCATCAGCAGCACAGTTAATACAAACTGAATGCTTGAATAACTTACTCCATTTTGGATATTAACCAAGTCTGCAATTCAACAGGATAGTGGGTGCTATGAAGTGTTAGCTCAGCCAGTGCATTTTCAGAAATGAGATGATTAAGACTATGAGAACACTTTGTGATCTTTCAAATTGTCACAGACAAGGACTTAATAAATCCTATTTAACCCAAGAAAGACCAAAGAATGGAATGTCAACTTTTAAACTTCTCCTATGTTTAGGGTGACTAGATAGCAACTGTGAAAAAACGGGACAGGGGTGTGGGGTAATAGGTGCCTATATAAGAAAAAGTCCCCCAAAACAGGCCTGTCCCTTTAAAAACAGGACATCTGGTACCTTACCCATGTTACTGAACTAGCCAAAGGCTGCCAAGACTCATCTTCCTGAAATCATTTTCTAAAAAAAATCCAGGTAAGAGGCATCTTTCCACAAGGAAGTCTATTTTAATTTATTTCAGAAGCCTCCTCTTCTTAACAATAAGGGATGATTAGATTACTTAAAGCACTGATTATCTCCAACCCTAAACAAAAGAACATGGAATGTAAAATAGTTATATTTATCCAGACTCACTGGTCCTCATTATGCTTTGATTTCAATCAATTGCACATATGCCCGTTAAGGGCAATAAATTACAAGCACGTGTTTGAAGGAATATTCTTCTCAGTGTGGGAAGTGGAGAGGCAAGGATTTAACCGAATTGGGTAAAATGTTAGATTGCATATGGGAATAATAAACTAATGAACAAAAGGATATTAGGGCATTAGCTTTAGGCAGTATAAGTGTTCAATCTGGCAGAAAGATCAAAATTAAAGTTACCATTTCGGCAAAAGGTCTGCATTTCTGTGAAATACAACTAATAATCTTAAAACCATATATGATATGCATCTGCTAGGGACTGAATTAATACCAAGTTTACTTCTTCAGACTCAAGTTGAATTCACTTCTGGTCTCCACAAGTGTTAACCCAACCCAACCTGCCCGGCAAAGTGTTCTCTCTCCCCCTCATCCTCTTAGTTTCTCCCAGATTTTATAGATTTGTGAAATTAAGGTGCACCAACAACTGTCTAAAGATTCCTGTGAGAATTTAAATTAAAATCAAATGGAAGGAACGGGGTAAGGTCATAATTGGCAAGGAGAAAAGAGTTTAGCATGGCTGAGTGAAGTAATGATATGCAGTTACGAAGGATTAAATAGGAATAAGAAGGCCTGCTGACAGAAAAACCGGGAGACTGGTTCACAACAAGTGATTTGGGGCAATCCGTGGAATTATTTAAAACTAGATTGGACAGGGCGCCAGGTATACATGGTAATGAACAATTCTGCAGTGGCTACATAGACTGAATATTCAGCAGCCTACTAGTATCTTAATGCTCAAGATTCTACTATTCTAAGCAATTCTATATGATTTTGTAATACAAGCTTCACCCAACATGTTTTCAGATTAAAGTGCTGACATCAAATGAATTGCCAATAAGTAGTCTAGGGAAGACCAAAATTTAAGACTCTGACACTAGTGAACAAATCTGAATAGATTATCTAACAGATTATTTATAAAAAGCCCTAACACTGGTTTCCTGAAGCACCCCCTCTTAGCCATTCCCAAACAGGATCACCACTTGCTACATAGGTTCTGATGGTTCATTGATGTAGGTGACTTGTTCCCCATCTGCAGATAAGGGGTGGGAACAGTATTCTAGAGGGTCTAAGGTGTAGGCTGAGCAGTGCTGGTGCAGAGAACCCTGGGAGCAGCCAATTCTCTGAACAAAGTCTGAGCTGAACTTCATGCAGTATTATTGTTACTTTAAATTAATAAAAACCAAACCCCAGGAAAGTAGAGTTCAGACTCTCCCCATTATGTTGCCTGTATTTGAAAAAACAGGTTGGGAATAGAACCTGCTCACAAAAGCACCCAATTCTTCAAGAGCTGGATACATTTCTCTTCCACCCCAAGAAATGACATTGGAATAATCTGTCCAAAAATCTTTTAAAACCAGGAAATGAAGCATTTGCCCTATGGAATGAACTCTGAGAACCAAGGGCTTAGCATTACTTTGGGCCTGGTCAAGAAGAGCTTTGCTTTTATCCAACCTATTATTCTTGCCTGCAGTCTCCCAGACTGACTGGTCCGTAGTCAAGCCTATTACATTGTCTGACAGCAATAATTCCAGACAACTGCTTATTAATGAGACAACTTCAAAGTCAGATTATTTAAAGATGACCGATCTAATTGAGAATTCAAATTCAGAAAGCCCTAAGAGAAGACAATGTGGTTCCCAATTTTAAAATATCATTCAATATCAGAGAGACAGCTCTACAAGATTCTTCTAACCCAGGGATCGGCAACCTTTGGCACGCAGCTCGCCGGGGTAAGCACCCTGGCAGGCCGGGCTAGTTTGTTTACCTGTCGCGTCCTCAAGTTCGGCCAATCGCGGCTCCCACTGGCCACGGTTTGCCACTCCAGGCCAATGGGAGCTGCGGGAAGCAGCAGCCAGCACATCTCTCGGCCCACGCCGCTTCCCGCAGCCACCACTGGCCTGGGGGCTGCGTGCCAAAGGTTGCCGATCCCTGTTCTAACCTCAGCTTCCTGGCATGCTAGCAACATTTCTGCTGGGATTTGCAATATAAATTGTTTTGCTGTTTTAAGTCATCTACACAATTGATCTATGCTGCCATGATGAAGTGCATTGCAGCATCTTACTGTCATTGGGGGCTCTGGCAAATGACCAAACAACTTCTGTTACCTTGAGAACTGTGAGCAAGAGGTACCTACAACTAATCAGCAAAGGAAAGTGCTGGAGTTAAGATAAAGCAACAAAGCCGCAAAGTGCTTGTGCAAACCCCAAGATGAATCCTCACTATGGAAGACATTTAACTGCCTGGAGAATATCTACTAGAGCCTGGAGTTCTCATTAAAAAAAAAATTGAGAGAAGAATTTTAAACAGCAGAAATTATACTTGATGTTTAAATTTTATATTAGCTGTTGGTAACATGTCTGTTACCCCCGGCATAAACATAACAGCACAACTGTTTCAGGCTGCACTTTCAAGTACTGCATATAAAACATCCTCTAAACTGGAGGAAGAGGGAGATGTTTACACTTAGCCTGTTGAATGACTGTTGCAATACACTCAGCATCTGCTCTAACCACCCCAGAGGCACCACTATCATCAAGGAAGTTCTGGGGGTCCCTTCTCCATCTGCAATGCAGAAGACAGGCATAACAATGGAAGCAACGGCAAGGTGCCTTCAGAGGTGTGGGTTTTTTTTAAGTTTGCCACACACAGCGTGGCTAAAAGTTGTATCACTTAAACAAAGAACCTGTCTGTTCAATGTGACTGACATTCTGAAGTGGTGAAAATGAGTTTCTAGAGCATCATTCAGAAGTGTTTTTGTGTATTTCCTGCAAAGTGAAAAGGGCTACTAAGATGTGGTTCCTTTAGAGCATGAATTCCCCCCCTCAAGAGAGGCTGTGTCACTTCAATATAAGACTGCACTAGGACAGTTAGCAGCCTACTCAGTTTTCTAGGTTCACACACAATAATTCCAAACCTGGTTTAAGACATTTTACAGCACGGGGAGGTGTCTGGCTTTTACTGGGAAATTATAACCACACTGGTCCAGTAAAATTCTTGAAGTTTTTTTTTATATTAAATATACAAGAACAGAAATGTGGTTAGTTATTCCCAATTTCATGAGCACACTGAATACTCCCTGTTAAAGAGCATGAGTGGCCTCAGTTTCCCCATATGAATACTGATGTATACTTAAATCCAGTACTAGCTAGTCAAAATGTAACAGCTGTGTTATATTATATTATTTTCCGAGTGTGAATATGATTGGGTATCACTGCATTTAACCAGCAGCACTGCAATATGCAATGGAACTAGCTAACTGAAATGATTAGCTGAATCAGTGGGGATAATCGCAAGCATCCAATAATGAGAGCTGGTCAGACTTGATAATCTATGTTTAAAATAACTAAAAACATTCTCCTCCCTTCAAACTTAAACTACAGGACGCAGAGATACATTTTCTGTGTAATGTCGTTCCAAGAGAAAATTAATTCAAAGACTTTGGTATCAGAAATTGCTCTCAGAGTCCTCTTGATGAATAGAGAGAGCTCGATAGGTCACATTTACCTAAACAGCACTGTACGCACATTGGTACCAGATACAGCATAATAAGTGCAGACTTTTATGATCTTGCATTTTAACTGAGTACAGTCTTGGCCTACGTAGTGTATTACAGGAAGCACAAGTAGCAATGAGGGCCGCTTTGGTGCCTGGGTAATAGAAATGAGAGCAATGAGTGTGCTCTCAATGCTTCCCCTGCTGCCACAGTTAAGGCTTCCCAGTACTTCCCATAATAAGACCCTATTTCACTTGCTAATAATATACCAAACTAACCTTTCTGGCTGAAGTTTCACATGCAAAGTGGTTTGTCTCAGGCAGATATTTTTTATTTTAAGTTTCGGGGAGTGGGGGAGAGAATGGTTTAGCCATTTTCAAGAACAAAATTAGGGAAAAATACAGGGCTTTACCCACATTAAAAAAAATGTGTGCAACCATTTTGTTTGAGAAACTTACACTACAATGCTTTAGAGCAGGGACTTGAAATTTGAAAGGGGTTTGCCTGTATGTCAGGGATGTGCCCTTTGTTATCCATCTAGAAAAAGGCCCCAACTTGCACAGATAAGAAGCTGAAAATATTCAGTTTGCACATGCTCAGCAGAGACGTGTTACGGAGTTTGGCAGCTAAATTCTCCAAAAAGATATCCTCCAAGCTTGCTGTAGGGGCTGAGAGCAGGATTTTCACTGCAACTGTTGCTCTCAACTCCTGAGGGCCGCTTTGGTGCCTGGGTAATAGAATTGAGAGCAATGAGTGTGCTCTCAATGCTTCCCCTGCTGCCACCCAGGAAGACTGGAATGCAGAGGGGACAAGAATTTGACCAAGGTGGGGCAGCAACAGAGGGAGTAGACTAGGACCAGGAGTTTAGGAGACAGGGATGTAGACTAGGACTGGCTGGGCAAAAAGTGAGGGAAAACCGGACTGAGAGCCAATGTGGGGAAGGGGCAACGGAGATCAGACAAGGACACAGGGAGAGGAAAATAGTTTGTGATCACGTAATTAAAGAGTGTGTCATAATGCACATGGGGACTGAATTTAAGTTGCACGCTCAACCTTAACTCTGGAATTTCCTAACTTGAGTGCTTAACTTTCCAACTTTAACATTCTTTTGGTGTGTGTGAATGTGAGTGTGAGAGAGATAAAAGTGTTACAAAACATGAAGTCAAAACACACACACAAGAATCTCAGTGGTATTCTACAGAAGGTTACCCTTTTAAAAAAGCACCAAGAATTAATATCTTGCTAGAGAAACATTTATAGCAGGTCAGATGAACAAAAGAAAGGAAGTGGTCAAGAACTAAAAATCTTTACCTTTTGCCTGCATTTGTTAGTGCCTGAGTAGTCTAAGTAAACTACATCTAAGGCTGTGTTTTTATCACTAGCTTCTGGTAACACATACATAAGCCATTGAGATTTGCTCACATGCTTTTTATAGTAGTTAGAAATCTCCAGTAATACAGCATTTACATTTCAGTCTACTATATATGTGTGAACTGTGAAATTAATAGAATTACTATTTACATCCCAGCAGTGACTAAGAGACCAAGGACTATACAAACCCCTTGCTAAATCTGATAATAAATCAAGCCCTATGACGAAAGGGGAGTTAAAACCCAGTCCAGCATCAGCTTTCAAAAAAGTTATTCAGTAAGGAAAGCGATTTAGAAATGTTGCCACTAAAATCTTAAAGAGAGACTGTCAATTTGCTAGTGCTCAACTGTCCCCCGACAATAGTTTTTCTACATATGATCTGTTAATTCCCACTTTCCAGGCATGTGGAATGGAAAGTAATGGAGAATTAGCCAGTCTAGCATGCTGGAGTCCAGAAAACAGGGCATTCTCCTTGGTTTCAAAGTTTTTAATGGAATTCTGTCTCTCCTGGTGTGAAAAAGTAGCACCTGACTGTTTGGAAAGATACAAGTCTTACTGAATGATCATTGCACTAACAGTGAAGTTAAAAAAAACCACACAACTGACTATATTTCAGTATGCCTGCAAATACTGTTTTACAAGAGGATGTACAAGTCACTTCAAGTCTCTTTAAAATTTACTCTCTGCTGTTGGGATTGTGGTTTTTTTTTTTTTTCCAGAGGACTCAATTTTGGAGGGCTGGGAGAAAGAGGAAGAACAGATGGCTTAAGACTGAGCTGGTCAAGACAAATAAGAACACAGGTCATTCCAGGGCAGGACTGCAGTTAGAAAAAGAAATGCAGGTGTGCCAGGAAAGAGTTCTGCCCCTGTATCCCCTTCAGAGCTTGGCTTCGGTATCAGTTGACACATTTGATCACTCTTTACTTTACTAATGTTACAAATGAATAAAGTAGATCAACAGTCAATAAGCCTTTGTGTGTCCTTCTGCCTCCAATGCACACTGCAAGCCACTCTCAAAGGCTGCTAATGAATGTGTTTCCTAGACTCAAGATATGTGAATGACGAAGCAAAGAAAGCAGAGGGTTCTACATGGTAGAATTGACCTACAAGTCTCTGTACTGGTCAAAGGCATTGTTGGCTTCCACCTCCAGCTTGCGCAGGCGAGCAGATGGCATGGCACCGTCTTCTAGAGGAGGATCGTATTTGTTACTCCATGGTGATCTGTGGGGAAGAAAAAGGGGGGGAGAAAAAAGAAACTTAGACAATCAAGGCAACTCTGAAAGGCTTTGAGAAGTGTAGGCTCAAACCACAGATGTTTGAACTTGCAACAAGAACTATTAATCTGTCAAAACTGGATCATAAACAGCCATTTCTGAACATTGATAGAAAGGGGACCTCACATTCCTGAAACTTGTTTATAGCTTCTAACTTTCCCTATAGATCACCTCTGATCTTTGTGTTACCGGTATATGTGCAGTCATGTTTGGTGCTTGGTTTGTTTTTTTTCCAAGTATGAGTAATTTTCAGTAGTGGCTCTTTGGAATTGGGGGTGGAGGGGTCTTAATGCTGGAAGCCACTGAAGCCTTAGCCATTAAAACTGCTTACCTGAAAGATTGTGTCCAGTTAGACTGGGTAGTTTATCTGGGAGTTTTTGTACACCATGAGCTTTGTCAGGATTTGAGCCATACTATATAGCCTACAAATAAGATTTACATTCTCTTCCACTAACTGGTTTTATAAAACACACTACTACTTTTGTGCAACCATCAGGAAAACATTTAAACAGAATGCAAGAATTAACAGGATTTGTAAAACTGCAGGTTTTTTAATGAATTTCTGCAGGTGGCAGAGATTGCGTGCTCTCGTGAAATGCTTGGTATTTAAGGGTTGATGGAGCCTTGTGCCTGCCTCTGAGAATTTTAGTATTCTCATTTTATAAGCCCACATTCTCCTTTGCATTTCCCCTGTGAACAACCAACCTGCATATAATCATTGCTAGTTTAAAAAGGTATCCCTAGCCTTTGCAAAGGTGCTTTTTAAAATGCTCCAGTCTGCTAACACACATCAGGTTTAGTGTAGTCCATACAGAAGGGCCTTTTCCTTCGGTAAGCACCATTTGTTATTAATTTCTCTAAGAGGTGTCTAGCTTGACATCTCTTTAATGCAAAGCACAAAGAATAGTCTGTTTCCATCTGGCCTCGCTTCCACCACATTTCATTCCCCTCCTACTCCTCTCTGCTGGATTTGGCTCAACAGGTGAGACACTAGGAAGAGTCAAGTCACTGAGTCGCATCCAGCCACAGGAAGACTTTTCAGGCAGCAATTTCCCATTTTAAAAAAAGAAAATTCAAATGCTTTAGTGAATGTTACAAGACTGTACTACTTGTTTAACAGAGAATTCTGTCACGTCAGAAAGATTAACACACAAAACAAGGGTTCCCACCCCTGAAAGTGCAGGCTTTTGTGGCATTCATAAGTGAAACAGACACACACATAAGACAGTACAAATATAGATCTAAAATCTCAAACCAGACAGCAACAGAGAGCTGCAGACAGGACATCAGCCTCTATCACGCACCCTCTGAGGAATGAATAAAATAGAACCTGCACCCTGTGCAAACTGCAAGTATCCCATACAGTCTGCAGTATTCATACTGTTTATGTTCATAGTTGCAGCCTCTGTTCCTAAATGCTGCCCTCCCCGCACCAATCTTTTTTTAAGCACATAAGTCCTGAAAACTAAGTTGTGTTTCTGCAATTCCATATGACATTTTGCTGCTCCTCCAGGTGAAAGGGAACCAGTGGCCAGAAAACCTGTGTTGACCAGAAGTACCCTTGCAGCCCCCTCCTCTCCAACAATCAATTATGCATTACTTAACAGGGACACTGAACACCTTTTCCCATCAACAGTTGTTTTGCCCTTCATAACAGACTGGATCAAATATTCCAGCTTCCAAGTCAATTGTTTATTGAGTGAAAAAGAGGTCAGGTGACCTGTGAGGTAGACAAATGTTCTACTAAGATCAGCTGTGAGAATTAGGTCCTCAGAGCCCTAGGAACATGTGGAAAGCAGCTATTGCAGAAGTGAACATGGTAAAATGCTGGCTGACAATCTTAAACCCAACACATTTATAGACTCAATCAAGGAAGGTTATTGAAATGGGTCTCTGGTGGTGACTTTGTGAGGAGGTTGATCAATTTTTCTTAAGTCATTACTGGGTTATTTGATTTGATCTGGGATAACTGATGGGTCTTTATTTACAAAGGATTATCAAAGGCATCCAAAGAAGTAGGTGTGCATTCTTCAAACGCTTTGCTAAAAACTCAAATATACTGAGTAAAACTACTGAACAAGATAGCATTTCTGAGTTTGTCTGCTATATACTTCTGAAGAGAAGCATAGTTCTGACATCCAGAAGTTCCAACGGAAGTGAAACATTCCTCAAATCAGCAGAAAGTATCAAAGTGTAAAGGACAATCGTGCTCTGAACAAAATATAATATGCAATTGACCTATCCAAGCTGGTTCTGATGGCTATTCCTTCAGTTTTTATAAGAAGTTTCCTTAGCACACCAACTATTTACACAAAATGTACAGTTATTCCAAACAAAAACACAACCATCTAATCTTCAGGCTACAAAACCTGGAACTATGTACTTAACATACCACCTCCTTCATTCACATACAGAATGTTCTTACTATGGCGTCTCCCAGCATTTTGACTTCTGTATTCCCAACATTTATTAAACATACTGATTAATCTAGCTTTAATGTAGCAACAATATACAGTGGCACAGAAGTGATGCACCCATTCCAACTCTTACTTCAGATGGCACATTACAGCATTTCCTTGGTCTTTTTCTTTGTAATCTTAGAAGTGCTCAGTTTGGGATCCAAATTTTGTGCACGAATCAATCTAATTTTATCAAATGCCAACTGCAACCATATTGTCTAATATATTCAGAGCCCTTTAAGCTGGCAAGAGGAAACACACAAGGCTGCCTATCTCCTATTATAAACACTGGCCTCTGAACCCATGGCCATCCCCATTTCCATCACCTAATCTATTGCAGGAGTCAAAATTGGAAACGTGAAGTTTTACTTTTGCTGGACAACTTGCTAACATACTCAACTTCTCCACCTTGGAGAAGAGATCAAACTCCTTTCTTTTGGGAAGCTGGGTGGTCTTAAAATTAACTGAAAACTGCACCCTTACAAAAACAGACACTAATAAAATATTTTCAGTTATGACAGGCATCTATAGACTTATGTCTAGGGGTAATATCAGTAAATCTAAACAATATCTTTAAACACTCCACTACTACTCAACAAAATTCAGACTGATCTGATAAACAACCAGTGTCTCCAGCCTTCATTATGGGGCAATGTTCATTTAGTTAAAATGAACATATCAGCAAAACTGCTACTTACAAACCTTCCCCATTATAAAAATTCCTGGATCAAGTTATCAAACAATTTTTGTGGTGAAACAACCAACCTAGGATTAACCTTAGTAAGTTATAATTATCCAAGGAAGTAAGGAGTCTTGTCCATCCAAATGGAAGCTATGAATCATAGAAATTTAGGGCTAGAAGGGACCTTGAGAAGCCATCAAGTCCAGCACTCTGTGCTGTGTCAGAACCAAGAAACCTAAACCATCTTTGGCAAGTGTTGGTCCAACCTGTTTTTTTAAAACCTCTATTGATGGGGATTCCACACCCTCCCTTGGAAGCCTATTCCAGAGTTTAACTACCCTTAGAGTTAGAAAGTCTTTCCTAATACTTAATCTAAGATCTCCCTTGCTGCACATAAACTCACTGCTTCTTTCCCTATCTTCATCGGACATGGAGAAAATCTGATCACCATCTTCTATAACAGCCCTTACCAGATCCCCCTGCTCAGCAGTCTTTTCTCAAGACTAAACATGCCTAGTTTTTTAAATCCTTATCGGTCAGGTTTTCTAAACCTTTTATCATTTTTGTTGCTCTCCCCTGGACTCTCTCCAATTTGTCTATATCTTTCTCAAAGTTTGGTGGCCAGAACTGGACACACTATTCCAGTTGAGCCTCACCCATGTTGAGTAGAGTGGGACAATTAGTTCCCAGGCCCTCCCTGTTGGTCAGAGTCAAGTCTAAAATGGCTGTTCCCCTGGTTACTTACTCCAAAAAAGTTGTCCCTAATACATTCTAAGAACTTACTGGAAATTTTGTGTTTTGACATATTAACTACCCAGACAGCTGTTAGAAAAGTAAAGTCCCCCATTACTACCAGGTCTCGTGTTTTGGATATTTCTGTTATTTATTCTAGAAATGCCTCATCCACCTTCACTTCCAATTTGGTGGTGATGGTAGCAGTCTACTATAGACATCATCCCTATTTCTTACCCCATTTATCCTTACTTAGAGAGACTCAACTCATCTGCCTCCCACCTCCTTCAGAACAAATGTATATATTTATGTAAAAACACAAACACCTCCTCCCTTTACCCTGCCAGTCCTTCCTGAACAAGCTATACCCCATTATACCAATATTCCAGCCATGAGACTTATCCCACCAAGTCTCTGTGATGCCAATTAAGTCATAATATAGTTTATGTACTAATACATCCAGTTCTGTTTATTCCCCATACACCCAGCACTTGTGCATGCGTAGATATCTACGATGTTGAGCAGATTCCCCCACTGATTTCCCTCTTGTTGCTGCTATGACCCATTAGTAATTTTCCATGTTCCCCTAAAGCCCCCAAACAACTAACCCTCTTTTAAGGTCACCTTTTCCATACTTACAGGTGGGCTTGTGTTACCTGCTCCCTTTGAACCTAATTATGTTGTGATATGGAAACAGTATCACTTCAGTTCTAACCTACAAAAAGTATCAGCATGGCAAATGATTGAACAAGATACAATTCCTCCAGTTAGACGGAGTTCTTTAACCTGCCTAAAACACGAGTTACCCAATGCTGCTAAAAAATAATCTGAATGTAACTCTCCTCTTGCAGAGCTGAGGGTCAGAAAGCTCCTAAATCTAAAGAATTATTTACTCCCACACCTACTACAGGATTTGTTCAATGTCATCCAATACAAGAAAATGTTTCAAAACCTTTGCCCAGAGTTATCCATTATAACTCTGAATGGATGTTTCTACTTCTTTATCCCCTTCAATCAACTGAAACAACATAATTTTATATATACTCATAATTAAAAATTTGACTAAGGCCAGTGCCAGCTCTTTCATCTCATCCAAGAAACAGAAGCAGTGCCAATACACAAGAAGTCCTAAAGCATTTTATTTCCAAATGTTACATAAGCCTATGGACAAGAGAGACAGGCTATGTAAAAATAGGAACGAACAGGAAGAAAAGGCATCAGCACAGAAATATTAGAGGCTGACTTGCTATCATTCATAAGGTCTATATTCAATAGATCCCTATGCTGCAGTATTAATTTGCCCATAGTCTATTTCCCTGCAAACAAAATATGATCAGAACTAACTGTTCAAATTGTAAATCACCTACCATCACTGTGTCAGAATAACCCATTGTATTCCACATTTCTGGGTCATGGTTGAAGATTGTTTTGTAGGAATGGCAAACTCCCCAGTGCATTTCATCCCAGCTGTTGTTTGTTGGGTAACACCAAAGATATTAGTGGATGTCAAACTGATAACATGTTCGCTGACAGCAAAACTGTTTATCCTACATTTGTAG
The DNA here is from genome assembly GCF_016161935.1 of Mauremys reevesii. NCBI lineage: Eukaryota > Metazoa > Chordata > Testudines > Geoemydidae > Mauremys > Mauremys reevesii. Next base: position 5,853,762 of record NC_052643.1, read on the forward strand.
ATCTCTGATGCAAAACAAGATTTTGGCACCTGGAATTTCTATGTAACATTACTCTCAGCCTTAAGGACTAAACCGGATCAACACATTCCACAGAATGAGGACTGTCTTGTATTCACCTTTATACCTGATTATAAAATATAGCCCTAGAACGGAGAAGCACCCCAATCTATTATAGATCAATTGTACCTTCTTTCTCCAGATGATAGCCTGTAACATGAAATCTTGTACATAATGGATTAGCTATTTCATGGCCATTAACCCTTCCTTCCTGATTCCTAAATATTCTGTTTATTCTTCACAGATATTAAGGTCCCACTCTTCAAAAGAGGCTTCACCTTTTCAGACCCCTGTGCTACACACAGCCCAGTAAGGATTTGTGTGTGACCAAAGCCCCTTGCAAAACAGTAACCATCACTAAGTAGCAGTGGAAGTTATTCGTTTTACTCACCTTCCCAGATGAAAAAAAGATAAAATGACTACACAAAGATAAGCTAGGATTTACACACTTCACAAATAAATATGAGCAAGAAAAAGCAGCATGCATCTCTGCTTCATTTAAATTTTAAAAGACAGGACAAAATTAATGTTCTGCCTTTCAACATTCTCTTCATTTTGCCTCTGAAGCAGGTAATCTCTGTGCAAGTGTTCCAGTTTTCCTTCAGGTGGGTATGATTTAATTGCAAGTATTAGATTTCTTTTGCAGACTGCAGGAATGGAATTTTAAGAGAAGCCTATAACTTACATTTTTTCTAGCTAGTAGATCGTGGCATTTTCAACCCATTATAGCTGGAGCCAGCAGTAATTTTATCTAAAAAAATTCATAACCCTACCCAAAATGTTTTTGGTGGAAGAGCACTCAGAACACTTTTAAAAGCTTAAATGGAGGCTATTTGAAGAAAGACAGATGGACAAAAGCACTTAGATTTCAAAAATCAGGCTTCCAATTTCCTTAAGAGAGAATGCTTTTTGTTTCAGCTAACAGGTTTCAAACTGTGCTGTTGGCACCAGCCTCCCCATAAGGATTCCATTTAAGAAAACGATCAAACATACTTAGGATGGAAGTGTGTGGAGAAAGTCAGAGACCGCGAAGTTTTATATCAAAAAAAGCTCTGCCTTCACGCTCTGGATTCCACTGCCAGTTGATATCCCCCCAGACACCTTTGTCATTGCAGGAGAACGCAAATCAGTGCCTACAAGACTACGTGAATGTGCAGCTGCTATCAGAGTAGATGCACAATAGTATAAGCAACCCAAAAAGAAAATCACTAACCCTATCGCCACCAAAAGGAGAAGAGACTCTAATTTCTCTCTTCATATTTAATTAAAATTTTATTCATGTAGAATATTGATTAGTTAAAATTACTTTTAAAGTCTCAAGTGTTTTCTAAAAATCCTTTTATAAAATTTTAAATTCCTTTTCTACTTCACTTTAGTTATTTATAAAGGGATCTTTTCAGCAAGGGAGAGAAGCTGAGTAATTATACAGAGAAAATAATGAAGTTGACCTTGCAGAAAGGACTGCCAAATGCACAAATTAAACACACACAAAATAGAGAGAAAAATGCTTTTCTCTATTGCCTTTCAGTTACCAAAATCTCAGGTCTTTCAAGTAATTGGAGCAGGTACAATATTGTCACACAAGTGTCATTTTCAAGTGAACTGTGCCCCTTTAATTTTAGGGCTAGTGAAAGATGCTTGGCTGCATCTTGAAGACTGAAGTTCTCTACCCATGGCACAGATGCAGCACAAGATGCATTGCCAGCTTTCCATATGCCCTGCCAAAATGGATCAGCTCTGATGAGGAAGGACCTCTTGGAGGGAATAGGGAAATGCAGTCTCCATGATCTAATCTCTTTTTACTTTGAGGCTGCCAGAGAAGATGCCAAATGTGGCATATGACAGATGTAGCAATTTCCTGCAACATCTTTGGGAGATTTTACTTTACTGATTTTATACACCATTGTGGGCCAGAGATTGCATGTAATTCCATGGGGAGGTTGACCACAGCTCCTCCAGATGCTAAGAACAGTGGGTGGTGATTAAGCGAATTCACTTAGGTTGCAACACCTCCACAGATGTACCACCACCAGCTCACATATACACCTCTACCCCAATATAACATGGGTTTGTATATAGTGCGGTAACCCTGGGGCTCTGGCAGCGGGGCTTGGGCAGCGCTTTAAAGGGCCTGAGGCTCCCCGTGGCCGGAGACCCGGGCTCTTTAAATCACTGCTGTAGCCCTGCCACCACTACTCCGATGTAACGGGGTTTCACCTATAATGCGGTAGGGATTTTTGGCTCCTGAGGACCGCATTATATCCGGGTGGAAGTGTATTAGTTCAAAGTATCAGAGGGGTAGCCGTGTTAGTCTGGATCTGTAAAAGCAACAAAGAATCCTGTGGCACCTTATAGACTAACAGACGTTCTGCAGCATGAGCTTTCGTGGGTGAATACCCACTTCTTTAGATGCAAGACTAGTTCAAAGTAGATTCTCCAGAGACCAACAGACAAAGGACTTTTGGATAAATAGCTAAAGTTTAAACTGACTCCAGGCCTTTTTTCTGATCCAGCAAATGGATTTCTGATCCAGCTTCCTTAGGGTAGCTGTTGGGCAAAGGAAATGCAAACATACTCTTAGTACTGACCAACTTGGATACAGAAACCAATTGACATCCTGGAGTTTTTCAAAAAATGTTTCTAGACCCTCTTTGTGGGCCTGAGCGAATCATCTCTGTTGGAGCAATCTCGTAGAACTCCAATGAACACTTCACCTTAGAAGATTCTTTCTTTCTTGGCTCCCTGTCATACAGAACATCTAAAGAATTCACTACAATTTATGCAGCCTTTGCAACTCAGACAAGGCTACTTTCACAACTTTGCATCTCATCAGCAATTTCCCAACCCCACTTCCACCCCTCAGCCCCCAGAATAAAATGACCTCAATATTTTCTCTATGTCCATCATCTGTAGTAAGGACAATACTTTGCATGTATGTCACATCTTTCATGGCTCTTGAATTGCTTTTGAAAGACCTAGTATTATAATCAGGGCCATCCATAGGGGGGCGCAGGGCCCAGGGTAGAAGTGATGAATCTGTCACTTCCGGGACCCACCTGTCACTTCCAGGACCGACCGCGCCAGCCAATCACACTGGCCCGCCGGGCCCCCCAAAGCACTAATTTGCCATACCCCAGGGATGGCTCTGATTATAAATTCTTTTTAATCCTTTTATAATCCCATAACCTTTTTATCCACTCATATAACCAGACAGAAATTAATTTATTCAAAGTAGGTCAATCTCAAAACTGGAAGAAAACCTGTGATTCCAAGTCCCTTACCATCACTAGATACACTGTCCATTCTTGGGAAAGGTCAATTCCCCCTTCCCTCCCCACCCAACCAAAAAAAGGCTGTTTTCCGAAAGTTCATCTTGGAATGGAATTCTTGCACCATTCTAAGCAAGTAAGTGGAAGCCACCACTCCATGTTACTTTTTAAGCAAGGCATGCCTGAACCATTGCAAAACATTTTCAGTTGTCACTACTAAAGAATGTTAGCTGTTACTTTAAAGTAACAATGGAAGCCAGAACCTTGGAATGGAACCTTTCTAATCACAACCCGGAATATATACATACTCAGTGACAGAGGTAAGAGGGCTTTGTTTTGCTAACCTGGGACAGAAAGATTAATGATGGCCATTATAGTGGTTTAGTACTCCCATGTAAGAGAGGAGTAAACAGTAGGCAATTTAACATTCACAAAACTTTCTGGAGCACAGGCTGAGTCTCTTAATGAAATCTTTGGGACTACGCCACTATTATTACAACCATTAGAAGGAAGTAGGTATTGGATAAAAGGAAACTATTTCAATTTAAGGCTCTGCAAATATTTCCATTGTGACCCTCCAGTCACCGGTTTGTAGTGCTGGCACCATTACTCTTGGTTGAACTTTAGAGTAGAGGATCTTCATCTGAAAGCATTAAGCCAAAATTTAAAGAACAACTGTAAAAAGATCAAAAAACTGAAATGAATGAGGGGAGAACCTGGATCAGTATGGGTTCACAGGACTGGGTATAAGTCATAATCACAAACCCTCCTAAACAAGACAGCTTTCTGCACAATCATTCAAAGAAATCCCTCTTCTGCATATTATGAATATCTAAGTAGTTAGTCCACAATGCACATTAGCTATGGGGAAGAGATTTTTTAGCAGTATGCCCCTACTAAAAACTTAGGATGGGATTTTCAAAGTGAGCTATTAATGTTAGGTGCCCAAATCACATTTGTCCCCTTTGAAAATGCCAGTCAATGTTTCCTTTCTAGTATGGAGGCTCACCTAGAGCTGTACAAATAGAAGATTTTGTTTTGAATGCCATCATCAATTTTTCCCACTGTCCTCTACTCCGGAGATTTTCCACCCTGGAAACCACAATATATCACTTACAGACAGCATAAGTAGTGTCCCTTTAGATGGCCAGCTCTGGTGTTAATCCTCTAAAATAGAACTGGATGATAAAAAGTACAGAGCCCAGAGGAATCCACTTTGCATCCACCCCAATTTAGCAAGATATTTGAACATGTGACCAGCCCCCCTGAACTTCAGTGAATCAGCTAAGGCCATAGTATAGATTCCAGTGACTCAGGAGCAACCAACCTAGTGCATCATCTGTGCTAAAATGCGTCTCATTCCTACCACAGTCTGTAGTGGCTCTCCCACTCCTCCCCAAGATATCGGACTAATGGCAATATTTCCAGGTTCTTGGAAGATTAACTCAGTGGTCTTCTAGTGCCGAGTAAAGAGGCAGGAGATGTTAGGGGTTGATTCTGACACTCTTACTCGTGTTGACCACCACCTTACATGACTTCACTGGTTCTGTTGGGGCTACTTATATAGTAAGGTGTTGTCTAACAAAGGTGGCAGAATCAAGCTCTTCATTAGCAAGTTGAGGTCAATCTCAGCTCAGCTTTGCTCAAAAACAAGAGGAAGAAGGGAAAGTGACGCTGTCTTTTAGTAATGATTTGCACTGCAATCCTTCCATGAGATCAGCTGCATTCTTGGGATATGAGCTCACCTATACGAGTCTCCATCTCTGTTGTAGTCGCACAATAGATAGTCCTTTCCCACCACCTTATCCCGAGCAATCTTCAACGGCTGGTCAACCGAAGACAGAAGATCTTCACAGAGGCTTGGGACCTAATAATAAAAGAAGAGGAGGGGGGCCAAACATTAAGATTAAAAAGAGCCAGTTTCTCTACTAATTACAGATTGTGTGATTTGTGGACAGAGTTTTAAACTTTACCACTTAATATCCCACCTCCACACTGTTTAAAAAAAAAAAGCCTAAATTGTTTTCTAAATTCTATTTATTTATTCTGAACCTTCCCCCAAAAAGTTGCATTTAGGATTTTTTCTACCCTATCCTCTCCTCCCCCCGCCTCGTAATTTCAGACTTCACTATCCAGCCACTAGTATGGTCTACTAAATTTAAATACATAGATTCTCAGTGTTAGTTTCTTGCCAACAAAGACCAGTGAAGAGACTGTTGAGAACTGATGAATAAAGGTAAATATTTATAATGGAGTGGAAACCAGAGAGCTGCTAAGAGAATAAGCTGTCCATGCAGCTCTGGGTTGAGTTTAGAATATTTTCCAGGCAGCCTGCCAAACATTAGTATGCTAAAAAAAAATAAAAATATCAAAATATATCTGCTACACTGGTAGCTTTTAAATGGATCCATAATCCCAGCTGCCACCCTGTGCTTTATCTGGAGAAAGGAACAAATCCTCATCTGAATAGAACATGGCAAAGAATTTTTGACATACCGCAGGGAAGATGTAATGACATTTTGCAGCACAAAGCTGGTGTAAGCCTCAGCACAAGTAAGCGAGCAAGTTCTTTCCCCTGGTCTCTAGCCATAAAGCAGCAACACGAGCCACACCAGCACTATCAACCTTCCCTCTGCTGCAGGCTTTGCCAAACTTAGAATAGTATCTGCCCACTCGAGTAGTTTCCTCAGTGCACCAACTCCATTTCCCCTGTACACAGTTTAGAATAGCTATTTGTCATGCTAGAGTGTGCCATGTTCAGTCTGATGGCTAATCATCAAAATACTTCCTAGCACCACTATTAAACACAACTGGTGTATCTTGCATTTCACCTGGGGAAAAAGGAGTTCTAGAATTTGTTTAAGAGACAGACAAAAGTATAACAATTAGATGTAAATACTGTTTGATATCACATATATAATTAAAATAGACTAGATTTTGGTTGCTTGGAGAGATCTGAAGTGTGTGTTTTTTTCAGATTCTGCTATTGTTTCTTCTCCCTTATGTATACACTTAAATGAACATTAATGTTAAAATATAAATATGCAATTTCATGCTGGCATGAAATCACTATGTAAACTGATAATGCATGTAATTTTCTGAAAGTATCCCAGACAGGATAAATTTAAAACATTTATCAAACAAATGGCTTTTAAAAAAAAAAAAAGCTGACAGGCACATTAGTAACAGGAGATTATACAGGTTAAAAATCAGATCCATCTTGGCTGTCATATAAAACATATAAAAATATGTGGGATAGGGAGTTAGGTTCACCTACATTAAATTCATAAAGTGGTTTTAAACCAAGATTGCAATGTTTTAGTATGCTATGATAGTACTGTATTATAATCATTAGAAGGGAAGATATTAGCAAGTCTTAAAAACCTTATGTTGATATCTATAGAAAATGAAATTGTAAATGGAAGTATCATTGCTGCTACTGCACTGACGGGAAAATAATGAAATTAATGTGTCAGTATACGCTTTCCATGCCCTTAAGAATAACAAAACAGCAGTGCAATCAAATAAAATAATATAAGAATGACTTGCTCTAACAGTATCATGATATATTGCCCATATAATGTGATATCACCTTGGCTTTTCCATTTGTAGAGGTACTAGAATTTTACACAGTTAGCTCAAACTTCAGTAAAAGTTAGCTGACCTACATGTCTTTCAAACCGTTAACCACAGGATTCAAAAAGTTTTGAAAGAGGAGGCTGGGATTTGTAAAGGAACCCAAGGGAGTTGGGAACCTAGCTGCTTTGAAAATCCCAGCTGTAATAAACACCTGTTTTCCTCCTTCGAAGAATCTGTGGTTTGACATAGCTAATGTATGAAAGTTGTGGGAGCTATTTAGCTATATTATTGCCTATTAGCTTTTGATATTTGACATTTGAGTCAAGGGTTCGAACAGCAGCATTATATTAGAGAATGTCTCCCAATGAATTTAAATGGCTTAAAGGATATTTCCTTAAATTTTAGATCTGAGTGTCAGCAGCTGCTTGCTACTGTAGGATACAGAAGATCGGCTGTAAGCCCGCTTGGTGTAGGGGCCTTAGTTAGGTGATTTATCTATCTAGCTTGCCAAGTTAAACATAAAATGGATTCAATTTTTCTTTTTAAATAAATTGCCTGTAGAAATTCAGGGGAGGAAGGAAATCCAACAAGCTCTACTGGGCACCATGTACAAATTACCTAGAGGTTATGAAATTGCCATGCTCTCAATGGCACTATATCACCTCACCCCATAAACAAGCAGATTATTTAATCTCAGCAGTCATGGGCCTTGGTCAAGTCCTGCGATGTGGGATATACAACGGTTCACGCTAGGAGGCTCAGCTGCTTCTAGGGGACAAGCGGCTCAAAATTGCAATGTAAGAGAAAGTGTTTAAACGCAGGAGTAAAAAAGAAGTGAGCATTTTCTAGAAGAATCTGTTTCATTTTTCCAAAATTGGACAATCCAATACTCTAAGGAATTGGTCATACAAAGGAGATACAAATCAAAAAAGTGTCATACCACAAACTACGTGAAATGATGTATGTGTGTACATACGCCCATCTGGTTCTACTTTGTCTCTTCCTCCTCTTCTCCATTAGCTATTAGTTTTTACAATGGTTATTCAGGCAGAGAGCAACTCGAGATGAACTCTTCAGTGGAATACACAGTAATTTCAGACACATGTACAATACGATCCAAAGTGCCTTTGTCTTCAGGAACTATACTCCCTCCACCTCCTAAAACTAGCCAGCTGAATACATTCCATCTTCTGATTTGCTTTATGGCCAAGTGCCCAGCCCCTAGAGATAAGAATCTAGAAACACACTGTTCATTTTGTTGCCCATTTAGATGAGTAATAGTGATGAAAACATGATTGGGAAACGAGTGGCATTCTTCCCAAACTCCAATTCCAATCCACTTCTGTTCCTATCACTTTTGGTTGGAAAAAGCCCTACAATGCAAGTGCAGCAGGAGACCAGCAGAGGTCTCTTTACTATTCTTCAAACAGGCAAAACTGAACTTAGTTTTAAAAGGACACAGCAGATTGAGTCAATTCCACTGCAAAATAGTTGCTATGTAGCCACCTGGATTCCCCTTGCTAAAATCAGGATAAGAGAAGATGTAACTGCAATTTCTCTGTATTCATGAGACTGTTTAGCAATCTGGCTTACCTCTGCCAGAAACCACCACCACAAACACAGCAGTGCAACTGTATCCACGTAAGGGCACAATCTTAACCAAAGCTCTGGGATGAATACAATGGTCAAAAACTTTTCTCCTCTGGCTCAATGGAATGCTCTACAACAGTGGTCCCCAACCTTTTTACGCCCCAGATCACTTTTTAAATGTAAGGGCAACCCAGGATCTACCCCGCCCCTTCCCCAAGGTCCCACCCACTCCATCCCCTGCTCTCTTCCCCCCGCCCCATCCTCACTCACTTTCACCGGGCTGGGGGAGGGGATCGTGAAGGGGTGCGGGCAGAGGCTCTGGGCTGAGCCTGGGGCAAGAGGGGGTGACAGGTGCAAGCTGTGGGAGGGTGTTGGCGTGCAGAAGGGGGCTCCAGATGCAGGGGGTACAGGGTGCAGGCTCTGGGAGGGGGGCTGGGGCAGGGGTGCAGGCTCTGGGAGGAGGCTCAGGGCAGGGGGTTGGGGTGCAGGAGGGGGCTTAGGGTGAGGGCTCCCGCCAGGCAGCACTCACCGCGTACGGCTCCCACTCAGCGGTACAGCAAGGCTAAGGCAGGCTTCCTGCCTGCCCCAGCCCCACACCACTCCCGGAAGAGGCCAATGCACCTCTGCAGCCCCTGGGAGAGGGGTGGGGGGAAGGTGGCTCTGCACACTGCCCCTCTTGGCAGGCACCACCCCCAAAACTCCCTGTTCCCAGCCAATGGGAGCTGCGGAGATGGTTCTTGCAGGCAGGAGCAGCGCACAGAGACCCCTGCCCTGGGGGCATGCTGGCCGCTTCCAGAAGTGGTGTGGGGCCGTGGCAGGCAGGAAGCCTGCCTTAGCAGGAGTCCTGCTACACGCCTGGAGATGGCGATCGATGGGTTGGTGACTGCTGCTCTACAATAAGGGTCTATAGCTCAACTGTACAGAAGACAGAACTTTATCTGGGGCCAGACCAAGAAGGGAAAATAATTTTGCCAGGAATTAAGGGCCATCACAAACACCACCACCTTCCACTCTGAAGTGCAAGGTGCATTCTTTGACATTGCTTTCTCCAATAGATACATAGCAATTAGTATATAAATAAAACCCTAACCAAAACAAGATGCTCCACTGCACACCCTTCTCCCTCCAAGTAGAGGATGAAAGAACAAACCAACACATGACAGGTTTCAGAGTAGCAGCCGTGTTAGTCTGTATCCGCAAAAAAAAACAGGAGTACTTGTGGCACCTTAAAGACTAACAAATTTATTTTAGCATGAGCTTTCGTGAGAAGTGAGCTGCAGCTCACGAAAGCTCATGCTAAAATAAATTTGTTAGTCTTTAAGGTGCCACAAGTACTCCTGTTTTTTTTTCTCAACACATGACAGATATTAGTCATGTCACCTAAAGCACTCAGTTAGCGCTCAGATACTATGGCGATGAGCATGGTGTAAGAACCTGAATAGAACTATTAACTGTAAAAAAGGCAGCGCTTTCAGGGACAATTGCAGCACAATCAACTACTTTTCACTCCAAATAAACTGATAAAAGGTGGCATTCCTTTAAGTCCCTCAGTTTACCCACATGTCAAATAAGATGACGACCTCACAATCATGTTGTCAGGTTTATTTTAGTGCCTAAAGACCTTTGAGGGGGCTTAAAAAAGTTTACAATATTAAGCAATATTAAGAAGCTAATTTAAATCCTGAAAAAGGCAGAAAAATTCAGTAGTCAAGTGTTATGGAAAGCATTTCACTTAAGAGCTACATGGGCAGAGTCATCCACTCTTTGGAGATTATGGGCAGCACTACCTGCACTACTGGACAGGGAGGCTCAATTTTTAGTCAGCATTTCCCATCTTTCTGGTTGAAATCAAACCATTTCTGGACTTCCGTGAGGTTGCATTGTCTGACCCAAGCTTGTGTCATCTAAAGATAATCACAATATCTTAAGTGTTTATAAGAATCGCAATCTTTTCATCTTCCTTAGATGCATTGTGGTAGGAGTTATTCTGCAAGCTGTAATGGGTAATCAATTGCAATGATGCATTTACTGGATTCTATCCCTTGTTTTGGCACAGACTTCAGAAGACAAGGAAACTTATGCCTCAGTTTCCCTAGGAATAAAATGACATTTTTCACCTCCAGAAGAAAGTTGAGAGATTTAATACAGTGATGTTTATAGAAGATCTGAGACACTTCACTGAAGGGGTTATATAAGGGAAATGTATTATTCTTGTTCAATTAACAACACTCAAGTGTGGCCCAGTCACGCAACGGGGCAGTAATTTTATAGTATTTATTACATCAACTATGTAACAGCTGCTATACTACTTTTCTCAGACTGGGTTACAGGCATACTTAACACATTGGCCTTCACATTCCATGTTGTGGAGCTGCTTATATTGTGAAAGTGGTGTTCCAAAGCTGTCTGTACAAGTTATTTGTAGCTCTAAATGCTTCAGCAACACATGTACCAGGAATGGAGTATTTCAACAGGCACAAGTCTTCTGCAGAGTTCAGACTAGCAGTACCTTTAACAATACAAGATGCTAAATGTAACACGCTCAGGACAGACACTAAATAAATACAGCAATAATTTAATCTTTGGGTTAGTATTTTATATCAAAAAAGCACCTTTCATTAAATCTCTTCCTCCTCCCCTCCCACTTTAAGATGGTCAAATACCCAGCCCAGCCTGCCCCATGCACTTACATGACAGAGCATATTCAGAGTGTGTAGAATAAGTTTTCATTTAAATAGAAAGTTTCCAAGCCTCATGGTTGCAAAGAAACAACTTGCACTGTAAGGTTAACCACTCTGTCATCTGGAATTTACAGACAACCTGAATCATTGGTTCTGTGCTATGAGAACCCCTTACCTATACCCTCCATTCATTTTACTGTGTTATTAACAGGAAAACCTGATTATACTAAGCATCATTTAAATAGATGGACGGGGAAAGCAGGTGGGATCAAAACACACATGGAGGGAACTGGTATTGCTATAACGAAGGAGATGCTGAAGAAAATGGGACGCTCACAAGGAAGAGGTAGGAGCAAGAGAAAGGGAAAAGGCAAAAATAGTGGCTGTTTCCAAAAGGTGATCTTATTTTCCCCAATTAGTTACACTGAAGGGGACAAAGTATGAAATAACTAAATTTAGTTTCTACATATACGTCATACTTTACCATTTATCTTTTGCAAACTTCCCCATTTACAACCAAAGAAGTTCTGCCAAGGACTAAATTGAGTATGTAATCCTAACTTCCTACGCTGGACCCAATCATCACTATTCAAATTTAAGTTTGGCTTCCTCTGCACTGTTTGAGACTCCCAAGGTATCTTCACTTCTGCAGATGGGCATTACAAATAGGTCTGACTGCCCCTTCACATGTTAGTGTATGGAGACCACCCCCAAAGTAAATAATAAAACCCCACAAAAAGGCAAGTCTCCAGGGCCCAAAATTAGTTGTTCAAACTGGGCTTAAATGGCATTGCTATTCACAGGCATGTACCATGGAATGAGGTGATGGTACTCTACTCTTTTTTTTTTTTTTAATTAGATATACAATGAATGAGTAGTATAAAGGAAAGAAACTGAATGAAAATGAGACCACCGTATTATAGTGCATGTTGGTTGAACAAGGATTCTGTTGTCTTCTGTGTAACAGTATTCTTCACTGAGTTAGTGAGCCAGGTATTTGGACAAAGTTTTAATTAAGTTAACCATTTTCATATCAGCACTACAAGCGATCACCTGTGTCCAGGCTGAAATTGTATACCTTCTATAGCAGCCAGTCAGCCTAATAATTGTTCCTTCCTGATATACTGCTTGACCAACAGAAGCAACTGCATAATCTAGATTAAAAGGTCAAGAGCAGATTTTACATCTAGATATGATCTAACTTAAAAAAAAAAGAGAGAATGCTTGTGTATTGATGGAAAGACAAGAGTTAAAGTGAATAATAATCCGACTCCTACATTACATATATGGGCCCCAAGTTTGTCCTGTGATATGCCCAGGCAATTTCTAGTAGAGTTGGATGTGCGTGACAGTAGAATTCTGCCCCTTGTGTATTACGGATATATTTAGCAACAGATATTAATCTAAAATATTAAGTTAGCAATCTCGGTGGGCTAGGTTGCTACAACAGCCTTAATTTGTGTCTTTACCGATTTCAGTGTTTACAACTCTAATCCTAACGCTATGCTTTGTTAATTTGCATATAAATAGCATGCCTGTCCATGCTTAAAGACCAAATTACAATGTGCGCCAACCCTCCCGTAACCTCATTTTGGAAAGTATGTGCAAAATTTGGTGGTGTTAAAGGGCTGATGAATTTTGCCCAAGGACAAGAGCTGGAAAGGAAGGCTCATTAAACGTACTAATAGCTCCAGCTTGATTGAGTTTCAAAAAACAGTAAACTATGCACTTGGACCTGTCTGCCCTTTGAATTAGACTCTACAAGATGCAGGTGTCTGCTGAGATGCAAGATGCATGCAGCTTTTTAAATAAAAAGCAAACCACCCCAAATTTAAAAACAGAACATTTTAATTGCACTTAAGTCTTTACGGCTCTTATTTTTATTTGAATTCTTATAAGACTGATGTCACTGTATGGAAGTGAAAAAAGATTGTCAGCATCAATCAGAAAACCACTTGAATGCAAAAAACAGCCAACACTTAGCCGGCACTTTCATAACAGTGATCAGTTTGGCATGCCACCCAGTTCAGACTGGATTCCTTCCATTTTGGGCCAGCATCTAATAAAATTTCATTATAATTCTACTGAGTCATTCCGCAGCCTTAGAATTTCCTGTTCCAGCAGAACACAGACACAGCTTAACGGATGTTGCGGAAACTTAAAAAGGAAGCCTGGCTCCACTCATCTTGTGCTTACAAACCACCACTGAAGTCACTCCCCCAAATCCACATATGCTGCTAAACCTTAATTTGATCCATCATATGTCTGTGCTCACAAATTCGACACAAGCTTTGTTTATTAAGTGAGACTCAAACGGACTTTGAGGCTGAAGACTCGGATGTAAATTATATTTGCAACAGCCCACCTTTATACATATGAGGTGGGTTGGAAGGGTCTGCGTTTTAAATTTAAAACAGCTATATAGCTAAAAATGAATTTACTACCATAGAAAGGTGCTTGTCTGACAACCCTACAGACCTGATTAAACACTGTTCAGTCCATAAGAGGTACATCATAGCACATCGTACATAAACTGTCTGTAATGTGCCACTCTTACCATTTCAAAAGTTATTTTTCCTCCCTTGATATCCTGCTGTTAATTGATTTATCTCATTAGACTGACCTCACACTTGGTACAGCAACCCCCATCCTTTCATGTATTTATACCCGCTCCTGTATTTTTCACTTCATGCATCCAATGAAGTGGGTTCTAGCCCACGAAAGCTTATGCCCAAATAAATTTGTTAGTCTCTAAGGTGCCACAAGGACTCATCATAGGCAGTGTCATACTTAGGTTATTTGCAGAGCACTGGAAATAGACCTCAATTCTAATCTTTAGGGACCACATTTAAAGAGTTATGGTAGGTTATCCTTCATACCCATAAAATCCTTGGCCTTTTTCCTGTGACTGGCAACATAGTGCTAGTTGTTGAAGCACCACCTCATTCCATGTAACCCATTGAATAGCTGAAGACTGCCACCTGGCAGGCCCCAACCAGACCTAGATTTTGACCAATGGCCTCACAGTCCATTTTTGTCAATTTCACGGTCAAAGGATTTTAAAAATCGTAAGTGTAATGATTTCAGCTATTTAAATCTGAAATTTCACGGTGTTGTAACTGTAGGGGTCCTGACTCAAAAAGGAGTTGTGTGGGGAGGTGTCACAGGGTTATTGTAGGGGGAGTTGTGGTACTGCTATCCTTATTTCTGCGCTGCTGCTGAGGGCAGCGCTGCCTTCAGAGCTGGGCAAGCTGGAGAGCGGCAGCTGTTGGCTGGGAGCCCAGCTCTAAAGGCAGAGCTGCTGCCAGCAGCAATGCAGAAGGAAGGATGGCACAGTATGGTATTGCCACCCTTACTGCTGTGCTACTACTTGCAGAGCAAAGCCATTCATCGGCAGCTGCCACTCTCCGGCTGCCCAGCTCTGAAGGCAGCAGTGCAGAAATACGGTCGGCATGGTATGGTGTTGCAACCCTTACTTTTGCGCTGCTGCTGGCGGTGGCTCTGCCTTCGGCAGCTGCTGGCCAGGAGCCCAGGTCTGGTCTCCAGCAACCCAGCTCTGAAGGCAGTGCAGCAGTAAGGGTGGTAATACTGTGACCTCCCTAAAATAACTTTGTGACCCCCTGCAACTCCCTTTTGGGTCAGGACCCCTAATTTGAGAAACGCTGTTCTCCCCCCATGAAATCTGTTTAGCATAGGGTAAAAAGCACACAAAAAGACCAGATTTCATGGTCTGTGATGTGTTTTTCATGGCCGTGAATTTGGTAGGGCCCTAAGAATGATTTTAAAACATGCCTTATAGTGATAAGGAGCTCGGTGTATTTCACTTGAGCCTGACAAAGACAAGGGTAAGGGGGGGGATGATTACAGGCTATAAGTATCTTCATGGGAAACAAATATTTAATAATGGCTCTTCAATATAGCAGACAAAGGTACAACACTATACAATGGCTGGAAGTTGAAGGTAGGCCAATTAGGAGTGAAAACAAGGCATGATTTTAAGCGAGCGTAATTACTTGGAACAACTTGACCAGGGTCATGGGTCGAGTCTCCATCACTGACAATTTTTAAATCGAGATTGGATTTTTTTTCTAAAAAATATGCCCTAGAAATTTTAGGGAAGTTTATGGCCTGCTGTAGACAGAAGGTCAGACTAGATCACCACAATGGTGTCCCTTCAGGTCTGAGAATCTATGAATTCCAGGAAGTCTTAACTACTTGTGTCACAAATCAGGCTGACGTCACCAGTAACAAGTGACAAAATCAACTATAATTTACAGAAGCACACTAATCTGAAGTGCATTATTGTGATGTACCTATTCCCCAGCTATTCCAGTTTTCAAAAAGGGAACAAACTCAATTTGGGATAAAAAAAAATTGTGGTTTTTATAAAAGCCCAACAAATAAAAGGTATGGGTTTCTTTAAAGTTCCAGTGAAGGTTATTTTAAAAAAGTAACACCTACACACACCTTTAAGTATTTGCAACCCAAGCTCTGCAGTACTAAGAAATTCAATAGTGAAAGTGGTTTCATTTTTATCTAAGCTTAAAATACAGAGTACAGAAAATGGAATGAAGAAAATTAGATTATTAAAATGACAACTTAAATCTAAGATTATTAGCAAACAAAGTTACAATACAATTTAAGCTGAGTTTCAGAGTAGCAGCCGTCCTTATACTGTGTATGATAACACCCATTGTTTCATGTTCTCTTTGTATATATATTATACATCTTCCTACTGTATTTTCCACTGCATGCATCTGATGAAGTGGCCTGTAGCCCACGAAAGCTTCTGCTCAAATAAATTTGTTAGTCTCTAAAGTGCCACAAGAACTCCTGTTAAATTAAGTTGAGTGTCCCTTTAACTATTTACATATATTAAATCAGGTTTTGAATTACCATCAAGGTAATCTTTCCTAACTAGATGAGTTTCCATTTACCGCCACTTGAAAGGAAAAAACTGGCTCTCAGCTGAGGAGAATTTTATTCAATGTGCCTGAGCCCCTTATTTTAGGCAAAACACTAAGTATTTGCTGAGGTTCTAAACTGAAACATCTAGCTGTTGACTGCCCACTGCTTATCATACTAGCCAACAGTTTTTGAAAAAGCACATTAGAAATCTCACTTTTGAATCCACTCTGCTGTCAGCAATGCAGTTCTGTTTTTCAAAGGGTTCATCAGGTGTCTCAGAATGTTTAACATTCTGCCCTCTCCAGACATTCAGGTAACCATCTATTCACTTGCTTGTCTGAATTATGTTTCATGTTGTCTAGTGTTCAGGACTCCAGGCTTCTAAAATGAGTCTCAAAAGGCTTCACCTATGGCCTCATGTTCTTTGCAACCTGTGCAGCCTAGGAAACAGGAGTCCTCTAGAGGTGATTTCTGTACCTTTTTTATACTGCTAAAAAAAAAAAAAAGCATCAAAAGCACAAGCAGCTATGAGGTGCTTCATTTGTCTGAGTGCACTTTTCCAGCTGCATTGGTGTGATCTTCCAAATATCTGAACTTGCTAATTTAATGGATATGTTTTTATGGAGCAGTTAGTGACTTTATATATAAAAAGAAAAGTGATTTAATGTATTGGGCTTCTATGGGCCCTCTTGGTGCCAACTGGCAGAGACCACAGGGATACACAAAACTTACAGGGATCCACTGGGTTTGGTATCTTCATATAGTTCACCAACAGGTATCATGTGAGTTCTCTACTGAAAGCTTGTGTCACACTGATCATCAGAATCATGATGTGTAACATATAAGGAGTCATTTATATACTGACACTTATGTTCTTAAGGTCTGGGTTGGGGATAGTGACCAGAAGGTGATAAACATTTATTTCAATCAGGAGATGTCTTGCTACATATAGACTGAGTTGTATACTTCAGAATGAATGCCTACTTACAGTCTGAGCTGGATGCTAATGAAGGGATTGTGAAGTCTTCAAGGAGAGAAATTTACAGGAAGAAAAACTATAAGAGAGGGTGTATTAAGATGAGGCCCTGAAACAAACCCTTATCAAAAGGTCCAGTATGAGGCCTGAACTGAAGTAATGGTCAAGACCTTGCTAACATAAAGCAAAGTTAAGCTGTGAGCCAGAGGCAGGCCCTGCTCACAGAAGCTGGCAAGGAAAGGGCTGATGCTGCAAAAAGAGACATACCTAAAAGGTACTGGACACCAGATATCAGAACATTCGCATACTTGTACACTCCACACAGATAACAAGGAACAGGTTGATCCATCTCAATGGCAGGGCCAAAAGGATAATATGATGGATAGAGTTGTTTTGTTTGAACCAACATGTACAAGGTGAGAGGCGGCACCGTGCTACGTAGTGGGGTTGCACCTCAATACGTCAGAAGTGATGTGTAACTTGTTTGTACCTGTGTATAAGAATGCATCCCTGGGGTAGTGTCTTTCTCCGGCCTAGGGGGCAGTGGAAAGTCCCGCCACTGACTGAGCCAAGTCCATTGTCAGGGAGCACATAAGTACTAGCTAGCTGCACCTCAGCGGCGCCTTGGACTTCTATGCTGGGGAGCTGGAGACTGTTTCTCTTCAACAATAAACCTGGCCGATGTGCCTTCGTACCTTACTAGAGTCTGTGGTCACTGGGGGTTCTCTCAGGGTCTGCTGTGTCAGCTATCTGCGCAGAGCTGGGGCAGCACAGAGGGAACACACGCACGCAGCCGATTGATAGCAACATTGAACAGAGCAGAGCACCACCCCGGTAGTGTCTGACAACAGAGGGTACTGTTTGTAAGTGAAGATAATAAAGTCCAAAAAAATCTAACAGACTCTGCATCCTTCACAGATGGGACAAGCTGTCAGCTGGCTTGTCTTATGAATTGAGGATCTAAGCCAGTTTGGTCTAGAAAGCATATTAAGATTTAATTTTGTATATAACCATTTGTTTCCATTAATTCTACCTGCTTCTTCTCAAATCTGTTAAATAAACATCTTGTTTTTACCATAAACATGTCTAAGTGCTGTGTTGAGCAAAGTAGTAATCCTGAGGTGTAACCGGTAAACTAGCATGTACTATGCCTTTGAGAGTAGTGCATCAGAATTCTCTGAGCATCCAGTGAAACAAGGGCTAGCCACCCCAGGGGGATGCTTGGAGTGCTGGGGGGTTGGAGTGTGCCTATCATTAACCTGAAAAGAAAGAGCAGGGCCTGCAGAGGCCTGGAAGGCAGTGCTTGTGTTGCTAGAGGCTGGTGGATTTGGGGAACTGATCCACAGTAGGCACAGACAAGGCTTCATCTCACTAAGGGCAGATGGTAGCGAGATCCTTACAACCCTGGGTATCTCCAGGAAGCACCACAGCTTCTCTACTAAAAGGGACCTTTTTAGAGCTTTCCTGGGATGAGGCTATTGGAAGAGTTTTAAAAGTACATCTATTTCCAAACCTTTAGACCAGATAGACCAGAGAAACGCCCAATTAAGTAGCTGACTGATATTCTACACTTTTTGATACATACTGTTGGCAAGTCTATATTAATGCTCATGAAAAGATATTTTAGGGTAAGTGCTTGCTTCTTTTTCTGCATTTTTCTTGTGTCGTTAGTACCTTTTAATTTGCTTTCCTAGTTTATGCAAGTCCTACCCAAAATTAAAAATTCTTCACTCTTCTCCTGTAACGTGAATTTCAGAACTATTCAAACTCCTCCTAGAATTCACGTATATTTCTGTGCATCTGGCCAAAAAGTCAAAATAAAATAAAATAAAAAGTGCACTTGTGAAGATGGAGCATTGTACCTTTGACTAGCTTTATGAAGACAAAAGGAACTCGTGTTGTGCACATTTACTGTTCTGTTTTCAAGTATTTAGCAGATCAGGGCTGAACATCTTTAAAAAGATGATGTATGCCAGTGACAGGAGAGAGTATAGAGGCTAAAGCACAAGACTGTCTTTCCAGCGGCTATCTTGGTGCACTCTCTCTCAATTTTAATTTGTGACTCAGTCCACCTATTAAGTGGATTTTAAAACCCCTTTATTGCTGAGAGGTGTTTTGAAGTTCAATTAAGTTTAGATAAGCTGCTTCAAGCGCATCCCAGGTAAGTGGTGTTGAGCCAAATAATATTCATGACTAAATTTGAGTTTAACTTAAATTGGTTCACTCTGCAACAACTTAACAGCTAGCAGCAAGTTTTCTTCTGTCTGGATTATTAATAGCTGGAAGAAATTTTTGGAAAACCATCTTTCCAAGAGAGTTAGGGTTGGTCTATACTGTTCTTCTGGTAAAATTTAAGAATCAGGAAAAGGCTTTTTTGCGCTGACAGAGATGCTAGCAAGAGCCCTAGAATAGGTATAGTTACACTGGTGTAAGTGTGCTTATACTGGCATGGGAACTGAAATAAGTGACACCAGTCACAGCCATCTTTGCTGCATCCCCATTAGCTATGTTGACATTGAAAGCTGCAAAAACTTCTTGCACGGACAAGCTTTTCGTTTTCGGGCTCAGAACAAACTAGTCATCTCACAAAGAAAACAATTTTGGAGAATTCTATTTGATTGAAAGGGATCTAAAAAGTATTCTTTTAAGAGGAATTACAATATTATTTTTTACATCTATGTAAGATAGGATCTGGGGAAACAACCCCACAACACTGCCATTAAATGTACTACTTCTGCAGTGTACAATTTGAAGTTTCACAGACCAATGTCAGAACTCAATTTTTCATATATAGAAGAAATCACCACTTAAGTTATTTTAAGCAAGTCATCCATATAGACCTAAAAAGAAAAAAAATAGGATTTAATTCAAAATAACTGAACCCTGGATCATGTGCACTAATTTAGTGAGTTAAATTTTAATAGCTCTAGGGCAAATTAATCTTATCAGTTGTCCATAGACTTAATAAGTAGTGTTCTGTCCAGGCTATTTTTCAAATTCTTATCCACCTTGCAGCGTAAATGAAAAATCTCAAGTGACTATCCATAATGTGTTTTATTGAGACTTTAGGCATCCATAAAACCTTCATGTGTGGTGCAGAGAGTTCCAACATAAATACGACAACAATTGTTTGATTTGTATTTGGCAAGGACAATCTGGAAACTGAAAGAATCACTCATGGTTGGAGAAAGGCTTACATTAAAGTTGAATACAAGCCCAAACATTTGCCAGTGTTCTGACTTCAAACCACCTTCTTGGATACTACCTGAGTACTCTGTACAGAAACTGCTTTCAGTCTACTAGGAGACTTGCTAAGAGGTAAACCCCTGAAAAGAATAAAAAGATTTGTGGTAGAAGCACCGTGAACACTGTTCATGCATCATTAGCAAAACTAATTCCCTTGGCCAATCTGCTTGTCCACTGCAGCCAAGAAGTGTATTGCTTTTAATTAAAATCCTCTATTTTACAGGGCAAGTAGTATCCTTGTTTCCCTGGATCCAAATTTCCTCAGTCTATATATGTACAACTTAGAGTAAAGAATCCAGCCAGGTTAACATCCAGATTAAGTATTTAACAGGAAAATCCTTCAGGCACGGGGGCACTAGTGGAAAGCCTGATTAGACAGCATACTGAGAAGTAGTGAAGGTTAATGCTCTAGCTTCCTGACAAAGCAAGCCCACAAAAGTCTAGTCAGTCACCCCACTAAAGCAAGCAGGGATAACCTAGTAACAGTGCTAAGGGGGCAATCAAGGTTAATACCCATTTCTGATGTCTTTTAAACTGGTAGAGACTGGAAGATCTACAGAGCTGAAGTACCCGAGTCAAAAAACAATCCTCCCAGACTAAAGAGGGGCACCTCATTTCCATCAGATTCCTATTTTTACACTGCAATTATAACCTGGGTCCTTAAGAGCACGTTCACCCAAGATCTGAAGAATGGAAGTAGCCACTCATTCATCGTAAACACTAGAATTGCTTAAGCTATTCCAGAACACACTTCATTTTTAAATATCTTGGAACATACATGAAGCATTTAAGCGGCTTCTTGATCTGCATTTTTCCTTTTATCATGTTTCCCTCCTTATGGGAAGAGTACATTAACTCTGTACTAGGTAGTATACCATGTCAGCACTCTTCTGATGAGCAGTCTGCAGAAACTAAGCTCCTGCAGATAGCCTGCAAGGACAGAAACTTTAAAACAAGTTTGTATCCATAAAATGTTCTCCTGCCATAAGCACAATAATTCAGAAATAGTTTTTCATAAGGTGACAACTGCTCCTTTTAATTTCAGTGGGCATCATCAACTTTTAAACAGGCCTCATAAGGCTTCCCTGTCATATTTTTAGCTATTACTCTGAGCATGTTAAGATAACCATCCAGCTACTCTAAAACTGTACCAAGCATGAAGACCACCAGCTTCTTTCCCCTTCCCCACCCAAATCTAACACCCTGTTTTAGGTCAAATAATTTGATCCACCATACTCATGCTACAAATCAACTATCATCCAGAAGGTGTTTCATTTACTACTTTCCTTTCTAGAGAAATCTGCCTGCCAATTTGGTGTGAGGGAAGAAAGTAGAGGCATGCCTGCTTTAAGGATTTACTAATTATTATTATTATTATTATTGAGGTGAAAAGAATTGTTGACAGCACAAGTTATTTTCTCACAAACAACAAAAACACCAACCTACGGGAATAAAGAATTGAGGCAATATAGGTTATGAGTTAAAGTAAATACATTGCAGATACTGTTATAAGAATTGTATTAATGTTTTCAGGTCGTCCCACTTGGTCCATCATCATCCCATTTCAGTTTAAGTGTGACACTGAACAGTTTAATGACAAATATAACACCAACATACCCCATGGATTGCTGTCAGGTACACATTTCAAGGCTTCAGTTACACTAACTTCCTGCTTAAGCCTGCTTGAAAAAACTGTTCTAATTTAAGCTAATGATCCTTAAAAAGTAGCAGCTTCCTACCCTAAAGTCTTTTTTCAAAGTGATTTTAAAGTTATCTTGTGCATTCTGACAGCCTGCGAGTAGTCTGTTTACAAACAATTACTAATTAAATGCTAAGCAGAGTGTTCCATGCCAAGGCGCATTACCAGCACCATACACAGCTTCTTTCAGGCAGGACTTCTTGAGTCTCATGATTGACACGGTCTTTAATGAACTCTAATTGTAGTCTCTGCAGTGGGAGAAAGCAACAACAGATGTGGCAAAAGGGCAAACCATAAACAGTTTTGCTAATGAATGAAAAGCATTTGGTCTGATGAGGGCCAGTGACCCAAAGAAGTTTCACTCTTCTTCCTACCTTATTATTTCGTGTTCAAGTCTGACCCTTTTCCCCAGTCAACACAACACTTGATGGCAGTAATATACAGTTAGTTTTGAGGGGCTATGCAAGCTCATGTTGGCAATGAGTTGTTGAATTTTTTTTTAATATACTTAATGAGTAGCATACAGATTCTCTCTGTCAAGGTGACAGAATTTGAAATGAGGGAATTCAATACTGGTGTATTTCTGAACAGTTAGACAAAGCCTAAACCTACAGATGTCAGGTTTTGCCACATTGGTTACTGAAACTTTTGCATGCATGTAAGACCCTTCTCTTCTGTTTAGTTTTGTAATATTGTTAGCAGTATCTTGGCTATGACACTGATCTGTACAAAATCCAACTGCAAGATGGCACACAGGATCATGGGTAAATTTTTCAGAATGCCTTGGGACAACAAATCATTTAGGCCCTTTTGAAAATTTTTCATAGGCATCACAGGAGAAGGTGGGCTGTGAGCAAGCTTTTTGAAAATGCAATATCAATTTCAAAAACATAGTAAATGCTTT
The DNA here is from genome assembly GCF_016161935.1 of Mauremys reevesii. Classification (NCBI taxonomy): domain Eukaryota; kingdom Metazoa; phylum Chordata; order Testudines; family Geoemydidae; genus Mauremys; species Mauremys reevesii. Next base: position 5,876,671 of record NC_052643.1, read on the forward strand.
GTGTTTGCACAATGCTTTGCAAGTTTGCTTCAGTATGAGAGTCCTAAAAAGAGATAGAGATCCACAATTAATACAAGCATACAGTCCATGGCAAATAGACTGGAAGTGACTTGGCTGTTCAGGCAGGTGCCTAAGAGTTGCTAATAGAACTAAGTAATAAGTATCAGCTGGGCTAAAGGGGAGCACAGCCCCTTTATTGTCAGAACCTTGAAGAGGGAAAAGAAGAGCTCTCCAGATTGTGAGTAACCTGGGATAACTGGAAAAGAGCTGAAGAAAGGCCAGAAAAGAAGTTTGGGTAGGAACAGGAAGGACAGAAGTGGTTTTAGCAGGGAACATAGGAAAGATGACAGAAAAAGGATGGAAACAGAAGGAGACAGCTATAATATTACATGTCAGCAGCAGCATCTCTTTCCATTTAATCATAAGCTTAACTTTTTTTTAAAAAGCTCCAACTCATGGAGTCATGTGAGTGAGAATCTGAGCTTTCATTTAAAACTAAATGAAGTTCCTATCCCTACAACGTTACAGTGAAAAAGTTGAAGACATGCACTCTAAAGGATCTAAAGCAGCAAAAATAACCCACCCCCTCACCATAAATTGAGACTAACAGTCTCAATTTTGAGGGGTCCTGACATGATTTTGAAATGAGTAGCACTGTTAATCCCACACTTCTGGGGAGAAGCATATTTTGGTATTAAAGTGCATCATGGGAGTACAAATGGACAAAATTAATGTAAATATATGGAAATAAATGCAAGTTAAGTGCAGGCAAGGGTAGCGGGAGGATTAAAATCTGAGAGTTAAATTCACCAAGCAGGAAACCTTGATTTAAAAATAAATTTTAATTTTGTTTTGCATTTGTACTTAAAATCCATCTTCCTAAAGAAAGATTCAAATTGGTTGGTATAACCATTAAAGCATCTTGATTAGCAACTAAATATTGCCTTGCCACTAAGTTTGGTGCTTTTTGCTAGCCAGGAGGCAACGCTATCTATATTTAAGCAATTATATAAGTCAACATACATTTATTCAGATAATCCATTTCTACATTTTTTCTTATGTTAGAAAAGTCGGGGGGAGGGAGGAGGAAGAGGAGTTTTGTTTTTACACTGGTGATTAGTGGCAGGCCACATTGGGGTGGAAACTGAAATTCAATTAAAAATGCACAAATAGCACTTTGTTTATTAAATAAAAATTACCTTAAATATATTGGACACATTAAAAACCATCAAAATGTGTTTTGCATTTTAAAATGATTAAACTAAGGAAGCACTAACTGTAGTTAGTGAATTGATGTTTCAGTCCCTTGACTTCAAAGGCACTCATCCTCTCCCACCTGGCTTTTATTGATAGATTGGAAGAGGAAAAACAAGCTTTCCTGCTTTTCCAATTCCTATTCAGTTTCTGAAATTTGAATTAACTAGTCAAGAGAAAATACTCTGCACCTACTAACTAAACTGAAAAACAGTATTTAAGGCAAAATCTTTTCTGAAGAAAAACTGAAAGTAATTACATTAGGAAAAATGTAAATACCAGCACTCCACTGTAAAGAATTAAAATAGAAATTAGAGGTCACAACCATTTACTGAATTATAGAACTTGACCAGATCTCAAAAGTTAAAGATGTTTTCCTTCAATTCAGTATCTAAACAGCATCTTTTAACTCATTAAAATTTGAAGGTACAATGATGCCGCCTATTTAAATTAGTACATAATAAACTACGGTCTTAAGTGTCATAATTTCAAATAAAATGTAAAGAGGATTATTTAAGAATATAGGTATTAAATAGTCCTTTAAAAAAGTATTTTCTAACTGATTTTTAAAAAGCAACAATGAGTCCTGTGGCACCTTAAAGACTAACAGACGTATTGGAGCATATGGGTGAATACCCACTTCGTCAGACACATGTAATGAAATTTCCATTACATGTGTCTGACAAAGTGGGTATTCACCCATATGCTCCAATACGTCTGTTAGTCTTTAAGGTGCCACAGGACTCATTGTTGCTTTTTACGGATCCAGACTAACACGGCTACCCCTCTGATACTCAACTGATTTTTATCCACTTTCAGTGCAGACCTCTGGCTTTTGGAGTGGTGACCAAGTGACACTCTGCTGAACCCTTACCCTATGGCAATCTCTGACACTGCTAGCCTGACGGGGAGGTGTTCTAATGAATTTCAGAGACAGCTTCATGTTTAGTGTCCAGCAGAGACCGCACTATCACTAGTGGGGGAATATCACATCACATGAGCTCGTATTCTAAACAGGAATGGTCCAAACTAGTCTGTTTCATATTACTTTTTCAGTATGAACAAGAAGCCCATAGAGAGTGTTGCTGATGGAAAGCATGTAGAGCACTAATAAGCACCTTCCAAAAAGCAATTCAAACATTTAGAGGTAACCAACAATTTTCAGTGCTATTAAGAGACTCACACCAATTATTTAAATCAAGACTTCCCATGGAGTTTCCTAGACAACTTGTTCTGGATATTTCTTGTACTGGCTCAAGTTTTAATAACTGTTTATTCTTCAAAGCTTCACAAGAAGCAAGATTTAAAGCAGTCAGATCATTGAGACCAATGAGTCTATATCCTACCTTTGGCCTCCAGCAGGGACAAGAGACTTCAGGAGATGACCAAAAACCCAGGTGATGCAAATCCAGCCAATTACAAAGGGCTATACCTGCGAGTGGACAGGGGAAAAAAATTCCTCCTGACCCCTGCAATAAATAGCTTACATCCTGACACACAATTTGATTACCTTGATCTTAGCTTATTTAACTACCACCAGGAAATTTATCCAGTCTTTTTTAAAGCCAGCCATGCTATACGAGTGAATTAATGTGACTGAATTCCACAGGTTCAGGAAACTTTATGTGAGGGCGTAGTCTATTTTTTCCTGAATTTACCAGCTATTAGTGACCTGTTACTCATTGTGAGATTAAAATGAGACTGAACACACAATTATACTTTAGATTCAACATACTGAGTCTGAGGCAGCAGCAAGATCAAGAATTACTTTATCTTTATTAATAAGACAGTGCTTGAGTTTTGATTCAGTACATTTCAGCATTAGCTTTAGGAAACTTCTGGAAAGCAGTGTCTTGGCGGTCACAAGAACCTTCTCTGCTGAAACTGCTCTTAAAATCTTACAGCAAGACTTGAAAGGTTTAGATTTTTATCTGTAAGTACTGGTTAATGTCAATTTCACTGTACACACATAAAATGACAAAAAAAATTCCATGAATAACTGAAACTTACAGATAGGCAAAGAAAAACGCTGCTTAAGAACTTAGTTTGATTTTAAGGATCTTTACTTTTGACCCAAGAACCTTTTGATGCCTACTGGCAGACGGAAGGCAGGAGGTTCATAGGGGCATAGGGATCACCTGGATTCACCAAAGGGGATCATGTAAGGTCTCTACTGAAAGCACATGTCACAATGGTCACCATAATCGTTGCAAGATGCATGGAAAATATGCAAGGAGATATATGCTGAAAGTTATGTTCCCTAAGCCCTGTAGTTAAAGGCAGGTCACTCATAGGTAGTGTTTCCCAAGACAAATTTCTCCAGACAGGATGTGGACAATGTTTAGCTTCCTGGTGGATCATTGTGTATCTTCCAACAGAAGTGTTAGGATACTGAATCAAATGCTAATGAAGAGCTTTTGGACACTTCAAAAGGAAATTAAAAAGGAGGCGGCTACGATAGGGTAGCTGTTTTCAGGTGAAGATCAGAGGTCTGTTATCCCCTTGAGGTTGCAGGAACAAACCATCCCGATGTGTAGGAAGAAAAGTAAATATGGCAGGTGACCAGCTTTTAACAACAGTGAAATCCTTGCTCTTAAACACAAAAAAAAAAGCTTACAAGAAGTGAAGATTGGACAAATAACCAGAGGGAGAGTAAAAAAAGTTGCTCAGCATGCAGAGGAGGGTTAAAAGGCCAAATCACACTTGGGAGTGCTGGCAGCTAGGAGATGTTAGGAGTAACAGAAGAAGTTCTCTCAGTATGTTAGCAAGAAGAAAAAGAAAGTCAAGAGTGGTGGCCCCTTGCTGAATGGAGGGAGGAGGAGTAGTGGAGAGGATGGAGAAAGCTAGTGTAGTGTATGCTTTTTTTTTTTCTCTCTTCTCAGACACAGTCAGCTCCAGAGCAGCTGCACTCTGCAGCACAGCATGTGAAGAGGAGGAAGTGGTGAAAAGAGAAAGAAGAAGAAAAGAAAAGGGACTATTTAGAAAAGCTGCAAGCACTGCCATGGGGGGCGGACTGCATGCGAGAGAGAGCTAAAGAAGTTTGGCGATGAGATTGCAGAGAGCCATTGGCCAAATCATTGAAAAATCATGGCGAGAAAAGAGGGAAAAAAAAGCTAAAAAAAAAAAATCTTGAAAAAGGAAAAAAAAAAGGAAGGGAAACAGGGTCACAGTCAGTCTCAGTCCAGTCAACCTCAGTCCCTGAAAAAAATCAAAACAGGTCCTCAAAAAGGAAAAAATCAAAAGGGAAAAGGGATCAGGAACAGTCAGCACAGATCAGGCAAGTTCAAATGGTGCCCTAACCTCTGACCTGATACTATATGGATAGATAGAGAGATGCTGTGGATGAGATGAGGAGAAAGGATGGGATGTGCTATTTCTGGACTTTTCAGTCCTTTTTGTGAGTCAGCCCACAGTATTCTATGGGCAAGGTGAATGGAGGGGGAGTGGATGGATGAATGGATGGTATGGTCGAAACTGGCTGGATGGTCGGGCAGGTGTGGTGTCTAGGTGGTGGGGGTATCATGGTTTGTGGCCGCTGGAGGGGTGGTGTCAAGTGTCGGTGGGTGCTGGGGTTTTTCATCTTCTCACTCTTCTTCAGGATGGTGGAGTGGATGGGTGGACTGCACCTAGCAATGTTGCAGATGAGGGAGGAACTGGGGAGAGTGGTTGATACGCTGGGGGGGTAGGGATAGGATACAGAGGGAGAAGAAAAATTAGAATAGGAGAAAAAAAGAAATGATGAGGTTCAAAAAAGACAAGTGCAGAGTCCTGCATTGAGGAGGGGAGAAAGAATGCACTGCAGGCAGGGGGACTAAGGGACCGCAGCAGTTCTGCAGAAAGAAAAAGCTGGGGGACCTAGGGACAAAAAGCTGGACTGAATATGAGTGTACAGTGTGTTGTTGTTGCAGGGGAAATTTGGGCAGGCATTTTAGGTTGGGGGCATTCCCATTTTTCAGCAGATCAGGAGCTTGATCATTCCCTCTTTCTCTACTGAGTACTGTTTGTACTGGAGAACCCAGTCCAGGGACCACCACCACAAGAGAGATAAGGATAAGAGGGAGAGAGAGCAGAGGGAGGGAGACAAATAGAGAGAGAGGAGGAGAGGGAACAGAGGAGAGAGATTGAGGAGAAGAATGAGAGAGCTGTGGAGAGAGAAGAAGAGGATTTGGAGATGGATGAAAAGTGAGAGAAAGGGGGGGGGTGAGAGGATGGAGAAAGACTGAGAAATGTGAGAGATAGAGGAGTAGAGGAGTAGGTGACAAAAGGGGAAGGGTTGGGGTTTAGGGGGTTGGTTTTAGGAGTTTTTTTCTAAAAGGGTTGGTAGGGGTGAGGGGGTGGAATGGAGGTGGTAGGGAGGGGTTGTTTTCCTCTTCCTTAGAGGTTTTTTAAGGAGGGGCTGGACTGGGCCCTGGGATTGGGATTTTAGGGTTGGCTGGGGGTGTCCTCCCTGAGGGACCTGAGAACCCCCTCCTTCTCCCAGATCCTACATCAGGGATGCAGAGAGATGCCTTGGCATCCTTCAGTCTGAGAAAACAAGCTGCAGCGGGCTTGATCTTAGGAAAGGGGGATCTCAGCCATGCTGGCTGAAAGTGCTGACAAAGTATTTGGGGTAAACTATCCTGTAGGAAACAGGGGAATGTCTTAGAGTTAACTTTAGGTTCTACAAAGCATATTATGATTGTTTTATAGGTAACCGATAGTAAGAAAGAATATTGGAAACAATTGGTAGAATGTGGTTTTGGTTTTTTTTTGGTTTTTTTTAAAAACAAATACATTTAGATGTCATACGTTATGTGGAGTGGTGATCCTGAATTGAATCTTGTATAACTTGTGTGTACTATTCCTTTGGGAGTAGAAGAACATAGTTCAGTGAAACAGAGGCTAGGCACTCCAGAGGGACACTTGGAAGACTTGCGGGTTGGTATGTGCCTATCACTAACTTATACAGAGTGAAGCCTGCATGCTTGCATTGTCACAGGCTAGTGGAGTGGAGGAGGTGATCCGCAGCAGGCAGACAAGACTCCCTCACAGTAAGCGCAGGTGGTAGCGAGGAACCTCAACTCTAGGTACCTCTGGGGCACAAAAAAGGTACACAGGGCCTTCTCCTGTATCTCCCTACAGTTTGATACCAATCAATATACCATCTCCTCTTAAAATCTTGGTGTCTAGATGTGGCTGGCAACACTCCATCTTCTGGGTCTCCAATCTTCAGTTCTTCTGTTCTCATTTGATGGGTCTTCCTCTGCTCTTCCACTTTTGGTGAGGATCCTACAGGGATCAGTCCATGGTGTCTCCATCACTAAATGACTGTATCCTCCATTTTAATCCCAATGACTCTGAAGTCAGCATTTCTATTCTTGAGCTATTCCCTTCCATCCCATTCCATGTCTGACAGCTGGCTCAAGAACCTTTGCCATCAACTGGATCAAAACTGAGCTACTAAACTTCCCTTCCAAAGAGAGTCTTCTCTCTTCCTCCCCAATATCACCTCTTAATAGCTCAGGTCCACAACCTGGCAGTTCACATCTAGGTCCATCCAGATCTTGCCATTTCTTCTTCCAGCATTTCAAGATCTGTCCTTTACTTTCACATCCACATTATGTGATCACTTGTCTAGGCCCTAAACCCACAACTTCTTTCCAACTTCTGCAGCCTCAACTACAGCTATTCTGAACAATTTACACTACATGAGTCCCATTGAACTTTTCACATTGCACTCCTACCTTTTCCTTTCTGTTCTCCTATCTGGGTCAGCCTTCATCTGCTGAGTTGTTTCTCCCACAAGAACCTTCTTCCATTTAGCCTGTTAGAGTAAACACCCTTGCCCACATTAAAACCTACTATTGGCTTCATGGTAGGAAACAGAAAACTGATAATGGCTAGGATGGTGATCAGTTCGGACAGATTTAATATTTAAAAATAGCCTTGAATTTGCTAGTCGTGCACACAGCTAGTCTGTGACCAATCTCGACCCGCAATCTAGTTCTCGGTCTAAGCCAGATCAGCATATACATTTCAACAGCTTGCAGCCCCTCTTGCAGCTTCTATTTCCGGAGGGCACCTCCAGTTGCTGAAGGAGGAATATGCTGAAAACATACCAGATCAAATATCAAAAATCCTGGTCAAGTCGCAAGGGCTTTTCCCTTTCTGCACCACCCCTAGTTCCCGAACACATACAATTGCACTAACTTACAAGACTTGCTTAGACACTACAAATCTGAACAGTTCCTGTGACATACGACCTTATCCAAGAGGACCTGGGGGCCAGTCATGATAATACTTTATAACAGACCTGTCCAGCTACATACGAGCAGCCCTCCAAACATAAGTAATAGGTTCAACTGACCTTAAGCAGCAACTATTCTGTCAGACATGAGAAGCAGCTCAGACACTTGATTTTTAAAGCAAGAAACACTGGCTTAAGTTAAGTTGTGACTATCTGCAGAAATGTTAGCTTTGAGACGTGAACTCCTTCGTGCAGGGCTCAAAGTGTGCCAGTGTCAACATGTACTCAGATTGGACTCTTCTTGCCAACAGATTATGTTAAGTGCCCCCTCTTAACCTGAATGTTATATTATAGTAACATGGCCTTGGTCTGCAAGATGCTGTCTCAAGAGTTACACAGCCCTGCCCCCCAAAGCCTGCAGTACAAGCAAGCCTAGGTCAAAATATCAAACTCAAAGAAAACATCTTTGGATTGTTCTACATGTTTCAAGAAAGTACAATCCGTTTTGCCAGCTATCATAGTAAAATAGGATGTGTGAAATACACCCATATTCTGGGAATCTGAATCTATTTCTTTTTCCACAAATGAGATTGTGTGTGAGGGGCACAAATCCAGAATTTTCAGGAAGATTTACTACTTCAAGTACAAAGGACTGTACTAGTAGAGACTCTACTAGTAGAGTCCAAGATAAAAGAAAGTGACCGGACAAGTACCTGTACAGTCTGGGAGGGATTAATTATGTTTTCTTCCACCCCCACAAGGAATGTGTTTCCATCCACAGTAATTCACCAGGAAAGTGAAACATACTTTGGGGGAAGAAGGGAAACCTGACCACTTTCACAAAGTTTAAACGAGTTTTAAAACATTCACTGGATTGCAGACCACATGGTGTGGAGTCATTTTCCATTTGAAGTATTTGATACTCTTCAGAAATCCCATGTTTCCAAGTCTTCATATACTAGTGTTATAGCAATTCCCTTGGAGCATGCACCATACCAGCACATCAACAACTTGCATTTCTAACACATAAGTAGATCTAAAGTCTCTCTCTAGAAAAGTTAAGCTTCCCAACACTCATGCAAGTTTGTTAGAAGAATATTCCCACTAAGTACTCACATTCACCCTCAAGCCATTTGAGCATGCATTTGTCAGCAGCAGAAATAAACCACCTAAAGAATGGGATGCTCTTCTGAAGTTTAAAACTGGGGTCCTCACAGCAACATATGATGAATACCCAGCCTACAGTAATCCAATTAATTCACTGGCATTTGAATACCTGACAACACTAACTCAGGGGTTCTCAAATTGGGGGTTGACACTCCTCAGGTCATGAGGTTATTACATGGGGGGCACAAGCTGTCAGCCTCCACCCCCAAACTCCACTTTGCCTCCAGCATTTATAATAGCATTTAATATAAAAATTGTCTTTTTAATTTATCGGGGGGGGAGGGGGCGGGCGCTCACACTCAGAGGCTGTGTGAAAGGATTCACCAGTACCCAAGTTTGAGAATCACTGCTCTAACTACAGAAGAGGCCACAATTTGCAGTGTGACACAACACACTTTTGGGACTAGCACGTATGCTACTCAGACTGCCTTCATTATACAAATATCCTGGTAAGTAGTGATGGGAAGTGTATCATATGAAGTTTTGATGAACTATAGCAAAGAAGCTACATGGTTGAATATGGTCTTTAAAATTGTGATGACCCTGCATTCTGTGTTGCTAATGCCTACTCACCCAGAATTAAACATGCATGCACACAACTAGTGCCCCCTTCAGAAAGTTCTCTAATGATAAAAAAAAATTTCAAGGAGGAACACCCACTTCCGATAAGAAATTAAGGAAAGCCAACTGGCCTGAGAGAGCGAGAAGTGGCTTTCCCAACAAGGTCTGGGACCTACCTCTTATGCACTGCCAAAGCCATACATTCAGTTGATTGCAGAGAAGGAACTACAAACAAAGCCACCACACTTCCGAATGGTGACATAATAAACCACATCTCTCCTGCCCCACCTACTGATGCTCTGTAGTGTTTTAACCCATTAATGCCACTTACCAAATCAATCAGGTCACTGAGGTTTTTCTCTATCTGCTGGGGAGGCAGACGCCTCATTAAATCCAAGGCACAATCCAGCTGCTGGTCACTCTGGGGAAAGAAGAAAATTCGTCACTTGCAAACTAGTGCAGAAAAGCAGAGAGTTTGTTCAGACTATGAATGCAGACAATGCATCACAGCTAAACAAAAAAAGAGAAGCACTTTAATTGTTTTGCATCACAATACTGTTCTACATATGGCTAGAGGCTTTGGCTCCAGTTTCAAAGTGTGTCACTTTTTAATGACATACACACACACACACACAAAAAATGGACTTTAGTAACCTCTGGCTATACCGGACAACTAACTTAATTCATATTACACTGCATGAGTTCCCCACAGTATAAGAACTTACTTCTGCATTATTGAATATGGCATAAAAAAAAAAAGAGGATGCAAACCAGCCTATTTTTGATATTTCCTGTTCAGATCTTTTAATCGTGGGTTTTCTCCAAGTGGCAGCTAATGCTACTGCAAGTTAACAAGACTTCAGCCACCACATTAGGCTAGGGCTTAAAATGCCTATCAGGGATAAGTTCAAGCTTCGCGCTAACCGCAGCTGACCACCATTCACTAACAGCTTCCGATCCAAGTGTAGCAGACACTTATCAGGGCTCCATCAATACATCTAGTACACCAGTTCTTTTACTCTTTTAAGACATGAATGTACCAAAACTGACCAAGAAGGTGAAGCAGAAAAGATAAGAAGGCCTGCTTGATATTATTCTAAGTCAAAATAGGCCAAACAGCCTAAAAGTTGCCCAGATCATATATATGGAAGTGATCTGTGGAAATAAATCGGCCTTGCCCTGACCCCTGTGCATGATAATACAGAAGACATTGCACAAATTAAGAACATACATACTAGGACACCTCTGCATTTTGAGGTAATGGATTAAAGCCCTGTTAGAGCCCTTCATTACCACCTTTCACTAATGAAAACATAGGGGTTCTTCATCAGTCCAGATACACATGCATACTTTGAGGCCCACCTCCTGTTGTTGGGTCTGCAATTTAACTGCCCTGACAGGGTTGTGGCTCTCCTTCAGTAGATGTGTTAGCCTTGTGTGTTCCAACACTCTTTGTGTGACTTATTGGGTAACACCATAATATACATTTTTAAACTGTGAATGCACAAAATATCTAAATAAAAAATACAAACAAGAAATACATAGGCTGCTCCTTATATAAGGGCAGAATGACACTAGATGCAAGCAGGCATTCTTTTTCAGGCAGCAGCACAAAAACACATCTCTTGTTCTCAGAACGTCCATCTTCTACAGTTAATCAATGATTTTCTCCATATTATCTAGTTGTGTTTATTGCACCTTACACATCAGTTACATAGAAAACCAATGGCCTAAATTAGGCCTCAAGTAGGATCAGCATTTCATCATTTGTACTAGATTGAAATGCAAGCCAAGCATAGGGTTTAGGATTGGATTCTTAGATCTACAAGTTACGGAAATCAGAGCTCTCTCTGTAGTGTTTCCCCTCTGCCCTCCCTTGGAGATTAATCATGAAAACACATACTGTACTGTGAAGTGTTTACTCTTTAGTGTAAGTGGAGGCACAATTCATTACAAGAAACGAGCAACTTCCAATTTTTTTTTTAAGTGGTTAGTATCATCCCTTTCTCGTGCAATGCAAAAGCGACCAAATACCACATCATTAAAATGACCCTTCCAATTTATCCAATTCCTGTATTTAACTAATGCCAAATATTAATTTGATTAATAATTTATCTGCAGCCACACTCAAGTGTGCCCTTTATTTCAGAACATTTCTGCAACAGTAGGTTTACCAGCTGTACCTTGTTCCTACCATATCCTCAAAGATACACTTCTTATTAGTAGGCACCCATCAGTAGAAGTTGCAGCATTGTACAAGCTATATCCAGTGGCATCAGAGGTAATCGCAACACCACTTTTGCTCATAGTTTGGTTCAGCAGGTCATAATTCCACTGAACTGTAGAATAGGCTGGTTCTTCATTTTTACCAATAATTTCCAGTGTCACTTACATCGCTCTTAGTTTTAGTTCTCTCTAATGCTTTCCCCAAACCCTCTGAGTTCCCATTTTCAAAGAGCGTCTTGACTATTTATGTAGCCCATGAAAGCTTATGCTCAAATAAATTTGTTAGTCTCTAAAGGTGCCAACAAGTACTCCTGTTCTTTTGACTATTTAAGTAACTGAGTTAACAGTACTGGAGTACCTGCACTACCTTAGAGGGAACTATGGAGTTTTTCCTCTCTGCTACAGTTGCACCCTAGCAACTAGGAAGGAAGGGAGCTCCAAATTTGACAGACAGTTACTATGCACAGCAAATAAAATAAAACAAAAACTTCCGTCCATAGCATTCACTATCAAAAAAAAGAGCTAGCTATTTAGTGCCGCTTTTAGAAACCTCCAACAATCCTGCTGCGTATGACTGTTCTTTAGCCGACGTTAAAGCTGGTTACGGATTGCTTTGCAAGGTGCAAATTTAACTTCTAAAGAGCATTTCATCACTTCAGCGTTAGGCTAATCAGCACTTTTTAAAATTTTACCTTAAAAATCTAAGTCCCATTTTCAAAAGCAACTGACGTGTGCAAGTTCCACTAAAAGCCAATGGCGAGTACAGTTTGCGAGAAGAGGGAATGTTTCCAAGCTAACCAATTAGAGGAATTATGCCATCTTAGTTGACAAGTGGGAGACTGATCAAATAGATTTGCTTTCCATTATGAACTTAAGGCTAGGGCACTACAAGTCCAGTCAAACTAGGCTGCTATGGGGTTAACTGGACAAGTCAGATTTCTAGACAAGGATTCAGAAACTCGAAGACCCAAGGATGCTCCTATTTCTTATTGCTGGGATTTTCAGATTTCATCTGCCATTATTTAAGTTACAGATATCCAGCTCTAGGTCTACAAGTTGCAAATGTGGCCCTACCATCAGTTAAACCAAACAAAATTACTTATTTTAAATAGCAACTCTGGGATTTGAGTTAAACACACGTACTTCCTACAGAAAGCCTGATTTCCACTTTGAGTAATGAGAATATGGTAACTAGACTGGAATGCTAGACCATTAAATGTTATTGATATTAGGTATGCCTGTAAACTATGCAAGTAAGAGATAAGTTAGATATTCATTGTGAACTCCAGCCATTATGCTTGTCTGTTTCAAGAGGATTTGTTCACAGAACTCACATCACACAGAAGGGAAGCACCTGGACAGTGGTCACTGCCCATTCATTCAGTATTAAAAAGAGCATGTCCCTGCTCTTCAGATGGCAAGCATAGCAAGAAAAATCCAGTAATCTAGAGCAGCCCACTATCTTTCAATGAAGAAAAACAAAAGGTTGAATAATGGTGCAGTATGTGTTCTTGTTGCTTTGCAGAAAAAGTTCTTTGGCTTTATGGTTTACAAATCCACACTTCACACAAGAGGAAGAAAAAAAAACAACCCAACAACCACACGTCACTGCTTCACCACAGGCGCAAGATGTTTTTCCCAAGACAACATGAGCGCTTCATTTGTCTCTAAAATAGATAAACTTCCAATAATGCCCTCCAGCAAGGAATCAGAGAAACAGGGAAACAATACACATTTCACATCTCCATTATGCAAGTGTATCCAAGCCATACACAGAGGAAAGCCTTGCGAAGAATGGTATGAAATTCTCTTCTCTACAGTTGCACAGATTACAAAACCTAACGATATACAATAGGAAGTGACATCCATTCCAAATACTGATAAAGGGTGTCTTGCTGTGACATTACAGCCCTAGAATTCACTTCTGTATGGTAAAAGTAAACTCTTTCACCAAGCAAGCTAGATGCTTAAGATCAGCAGTTAAGAGGGTCCCAAACTATTTCCACAAGGCCGACCTGTACAGCTGCAATAGCTGTGCCCCACTATTAAGGCGAGTGTCAGGGAGTGGGGCCCCACAGGACATGTGCAGCCCCTTGCCTCAGCAGGGACCAGGGCCAGCAAGAGAGACCAAGCAGGTGCCACGGCTAGCCTGCACTGACACCCTCCACCTCAGCAGCCCGCTGAGTGCCTTGAGCTCGTCATCTGGCCGCCCTGCCCCAGTCACCCACCCAGCACCCTGGAGTGCATCACAGGCACCCCCTGCCTGAGAACAAGGGAAGGGCTTGGGGACCACCGCTGTTGGGCAGAGGCAGGTGCACGGGCCAGCCCAGACATCACCTTGACGGTGCCAATCACGGCACTGTCCAGGCAGAAACACAACAGCACTGTCGAGCCCTGGTCCCTGGGAGGCCAACAGCCTCAGATTACAGAGTGCAGTGGCTTTGAGCGGGAACAGCCATGAACTCTTCAGCCACCCTGGGAGCTGCCACCTCTCAGGGCTGGCCCCTTTTCCTTGCTCTCTGCCTACTGCCTGATGGCTCTGCGCTTCACCCTCTGCTGCCCACCAGGGGTGCTGGGCTCCTACAGTCCTGGGCTGGGGCCAACACTGGCTGCCACTCTGCCAAGGTATATGGTTGGGGTGGGGGAGCAATGCCCCCTCCCCCAACTCTGCACATGATGGCCTACCCGGGACTGTCACAGCTCACCTTTGGGATGTAGCCCACAGTTTGGGAACCCCTGAGCTAAAGGGCACCTTTTCTCTAGTTTAAATTGACATTTTGTAACAAATGGGTCCAAGTTCACAACCCAACAGTGGAATCTACTATAGCGGACAAGTTGAGAGTTGTCTGCTTTGGTTCTCTTCCATTCTTCACATTTAAAGAAATCAATTTGCTTTCCCCTCCTAACCTCTCAGTCCCTAGAGGAAGATACTGTTTAGATGGCCTACAAATGCCCAGCTCCAGCAGCCAACTCCAGGCAGGGGATCCTTCTAACCAAGTATTGTCTTTACCTCCCACTCTCTCATGTCAAGGGAGGAAAGTGGCACATGGTTGAAAGGTCATGCTCCTTACTTAAGGATCGTGGGAATGCTTACGGAAAGTGCTTGTTCCTGCTCTGCCAGCTGGAATTGTTTAATAGGAGGCTGGAAAACTAGGGAGAGGCCACACTAAATATCACTAAAGAAGGGATGCCTAAAGTAAGCATTTTACAGTGTGATCGGATTTTGGAATAAGAGTATAGTGAGTAAAGTAACATCAATACTATATGCAATTTGTGGATTGGAAATAAGGGTCTGGACTCATCTGTTTGATAGCAAATTTTAATGAAGTTATGTTGTAACAGACATGTGCAAGTTGTTTATTTAGCGCAGGGCTTCTCAAGGGAGAGACAGCACACACGCAGGCTAGCAAAAATGGTTATGGGCAAAGGCACAATGGTATCAGTTACCGAATGCTGACTATTAGAATACAATGTGTTCAGTAGACAGATCTGATTTTCCAGATTCAAAAGAGTGAAAGTAACCCAGCAAGGCAGTTAAGGAATCCTGTTGTAGTTGGTCCACCTGTTTACCTAAGATATACATCCAAAAATGCACCATTTAAGATTCATTCCCCCTTAAGTTTAGATGCTTTACCAGCAGACTTTGTAAAAGTTACAGGCTTGTTGCAAATGTTTCTTTCAGTGTTTCCTATGCTGTCATGGCATTTCCCCTCTTAGGCACAGAGAAAATGGCTTGGCCTTCTTAATGTCACCGCTTTAGAAACAAAGGGTTTCTGAGTCATAGTTACACATATTGACATCCTGCTGTCGAAGTGTCTTACATTTATGCACATTCCTATGGAGAAGTAATAGCATTTCTATCACAGAAAAGCTTTGATCCTTTTGAAGTCTGAAGAAAAAAGCTTCAAACAGGACACATGTAGAGTGCAGGTGGAGAGAAAGGATTCATGTTAATTATGGTTTCTGATCCAAATCTGCAACGTCACATCTCCCCTTAAAATTTGCCTTGGACTGTACGGGAAGTACTGGATCTGACAGCATGGATTCATCTCCCCATAGAGCAATCAGAACTACGTTCCAAAAGACAGAATGCCAAAACATTTGAAAAAATTTCCAAGGCCATGATGGATAGAGGCCACAACAGGGACTCAACACAATGCTGCGTGAAACTTAAGGAGCTGAGACAAGCATACCAGAAAACCAGAGAATCAAACGGAAGCTCCGGGACAGAGCTGCAGACATGCCGCTTCTACACTGAGCTGCATGCAATTTTAAGGGGGGCCACCACTACTACCCCACCCGTGTCCGTGGACTCCGATGATGGGGTATTCTCAGTTACCATGCCCGAGGATTTTGCAGACAGGGAAGATGAGGAGGAGGAGGAGGAGAGCACACAGCACACCGTTCTCCCTGACAGCCAGGATTTTCTTCTCACCCTGACTGAAATACCCTCCCAAAGTGGTATCCTGGACCATGAGGCCATAGAAGGGACCTCTGGTGAGTGTACCTTTGTAAATAAAAGCATGGTTTAAAAGCAAGCATTTCTTAATGATTAACTTGCCCTAAGGACTTGGGATGCATTCATGGCCAGTACAGCTACTGGGAAAGAGTCTGTTAACGTGCCTGGGGATGGAGCGGAAATCCTCCAGGGACATCTCCATGAAGCTCTCCTGGAGGTACCCTAAAAGCCTTTGCAGAATGTTTCTGGAGAGAGCAGCCTTATTTCATCCTCCATGGTAGGTCACTTTACCACGCCATGCTAGTAGCAAGTAATCTGGTATCATTGCATGACAAAGCCTGGCAGTGTATGGTCCCAGTGTTTGCTGGCATTCAAGCAACATCCGTTCTTTATCTCACTGTGTTATCCTCAGGAGAGTGATATCGTTCATGGTAACCTGGTTGAAATATGGGAATTTAATTAAGGGGACATTCACAGGTGGCCATTCCTACTGGGCTGTTTGCCTGTGGCTGAAAAGAAATCCTCCCTGCAGTTAGCCAACTGTGGGGGTGGGGGGGGAAGGGGAGGGGACATTGGCGCTGAGCTGTTCATGTTTGGCTAGCAGGGATCTTCCCTGATACCAGCCACGGGGTGCGGTGGGGGGAGGGTTAAAGCGATCGTCCCAGAGAAAAGGATGGGGGGGGGGGGAGAATTAGTTTGGTTGCTGCTGCTGCAAGTTAACACGAAAACTGCAGCCCTAAATGGAAAACTCAACAGGCTTTGCTTGGTATGGGAAAGGAGGGCGCTGCTGTTATGAAGGCTGCAGAAGCTGAAAAAGACTATGGCTTACCATGGCCGCCTGCAAGCCGAATTCTGTTGCCCAGCGTGTTTGATCTTCAACACCAAAGCCACAAGCACTCAATACAAGATGCAAAAAGTGACCTTGTACCGAAATCACATGTGCTATGAAATGTGAATAGTGTTGTTCACTGTGGAAGAGTATACCCATTGTTCTGTAAAATGGGTCTTTTTAAATACTTCTCTCCCTTTTTTTTCCCCCCCCTCCTGCAGCTGCAAATGTTTCAAGCCTCCCTCCTCCATCCCAAAGGCCGTTTAAACAGACCAGAGTTCCTGAAGACGCGAGCGTCAAACCTTTCCCGGCCATCCCCCGTGGATGTTGGTGAAACGTCCCTTGTGATCCACCAGTGCTTGCAGCACCATTGAAAAAGTACTCCTTGCAGTTTATGTACTGGCTGCCCTGGTGGTCCGGTCCCAAGATAGACAGAACGCATTTCCCTATAGCCCCACCACAGTTAGGGAATCCCATTGCAACAAAGCCATCTACTATGACCTGCACATTTCCCAGAGTCACTACCTTTGATAGCAGCAGCTCAGTGATTGCATTGGCTACTTGCAGCACAGCAACCCCCACAGTAGATTTGCCCACTCCAAATTGATTCCCGACTGACCAGTAGCTGTCTGGCATTGCAAGCTTCCACAGGGCTATTGCCACTCGCTTCTCAACTGTGAGGGCTGCTCTCATCTTGGTATTCTTGCGGTTCAGGGCAGGAGAAAACAAGTCAAAAGTTTCAGAGCCACTGGGAATCATCCCAACCATGCAACACTATGCGGTCCCACCAGTCTGTGGTTGTTTCCCAGGCCCAGAATCAGTGTTCCACAGCATGAACCTGCCCCATTAACACCATGATGTCCACATTCAAATCGCAGGCCCTGGCAGAGAAGTCTGTGTCCATGTCCTCATCACTGCGCTGCCGTTGCCTCCTCGCCTGGTTTTTCAGGTTCTGGTTCTGCATAAACTGCATAATAATGCGCGAGGTGTTTACAATGCTCCTAACTGCTGCGGTGAGCTGAATGGGCTCCATGCTTGCCATGCTACGGCATCTGCTCGGGCAATCCAGGGTAAAGGGCGCAAAATGATGGTCTACCCTTGCTTTCATGGAGGGAGAGTTGACTGATGACATTTACCCATAACCACCTGCGACAAATTATTGGCCCCATCAGGCATTGGGAGCTCAATTCAGAATTCCAATGGGCAGCGGGGACTGTGGGATAGCTACCCACAGTGCACCGCTCGGAATGTTGACACTTGCCACGGTAATATGGATGCACACCGCCGAATTAATGTGCTTAGTGTGGACGCATGCATTCGACTTTATATAAATCTGTTCCCAAAAATTGACTTCTGTAAAATCGGAGTAATTTCGTAGTGTAGACATAGCTTGAGTGTTGATTAGTCACTACCCCTCCTCCCCCCCACGGTGGTTGAGCCAAGCTCTTCGGGGTTGCAGGACTTAATGAGTTTAGTATTTCCTGGATGAAGTACAAATAGTAGAAAACTGCCTCATGTCAAGTAATGACTCCAGTGGAGGAGTAGGGGTGCTGAGGAAAATTCTAAATGAAGTTTTATTACAACTCAAATCACTGAAGGATTTAGCGATCATAGGAACTTCAAATACATTACTGAGAACATTAGCTTAGATTAAAGCTCCTTTAATAAGTTTCCTGTAAAGATGTTTTGCTATCTAGGCTCTTCTCTTGAGCATCTGTTTTAAGTGCCATCTTATAGAAGGGAAAGCCAACAAATTTAATGACTTCAATAGAATTATCTTAATGTTTGTTTAGTTTCCTTCTCCTGTATCTGGTATTCTTTTCAGTCTTCCCCTTTCACCTGGCTTATTTCCAGAATAGAAGCCCTCTGCCAAGACTCACAATATTAGAAGTTACATTTTTGATAGTGACTTCATTGCAATGCCTGCTAAATCCTACTGCTACATTCAGAAATACCCTTCACCCTATCTTTATTGGTATTTACTCTACCATTAGGACCCTGTGCATATAAAAACAGGGTCAGAAAAATAAGTCACACTGCAGTCATTAGATCACACTGCACAAAAAGCATTATAGGTTTCCCTGATTCTTTTCAAAGAAATTTTGCCCTCAACAGCAATTTGACCAACAGTTAATGATATTTGGCAAGGATACAATAGTTGCTAGTATCCTAGAATCAGCAAGAGTTACTTAAGATCAAACCACCCTGCCTGAGTAAACTTCAGCTCTAATACAGCTGTTCAAGCTTTGCAGCAAGATGTGCATTGGCAGCCTGCCAAGCATGAGCACTATACCAAATTTGCATTATAATTTACATACGGTTTTAAATCAGAGAAAAATGCCGGTATTTGTAGAGCCAAGACATGCACCTGCAGCCCTCAAAGCCTGAGTATCAATGGCAAAACTGTTAACACTTCTCAGAAATCAGCTTAATGAATTGTCTGGTTTAGCTTTTAGGTGGTCACGCAGTATGGAATGTAGACTTCAGTGGGTTCCATTAAGAAATGAAAGTATTTCAGTTGCAGAAGACTGTTCAAATGTTTCCAAAGAAAATTGTACAAATGGCTACAGTAGAACCTCAGAGTTGCAAACAACTTCCATTCCAGAGGTGTTCGTAATTCTGAACAAAATGTTATGGCTGTTCTTTCAAAAGTTTACAACTGGACATTGGCTTAATACAGCTTTGAAACTTTATTATGCAGAAGAAAATGCTGCTTGTAACCATCTTAATTTAAATGAAACAAGCACAGAAACAGTTTCCTTACCTTGTCAAAAATATATACATTAAATTTCCCCTTCAGTAGTTTATGTTTAATAGTTCTGTACCTTTTTTTTGGGGGGGGGGGGTTATGGGGTGTCTTTTGCTGCCAGATTGCATATATCTGGTTCCAAATGAGGTGTGTGGTTGGTCAGTTCATAACTCAGGTGTTTATAACTCTGAGGTTCTACTATATCTTCCACAAGTGAATGCCATTACCTGCAGGTATAGAAAGTCAAAAGGTGCATTCACAAGATTTGGAGACTAGCCTACTGCAAGTCAAATTAGTTGAGCTTTGGTCTGTGCCTCTTCGGATGCAGAAAGTAGGTTTACAAACAAAACTTGGAACCCTAGCCCTTATGCTTCTGAAGAAGCTGAAAGGCTTAAGGTCTGCAGACACTGACATGCCACCTGTGGAGAGGCAAAAAGATACCTACCTCCACAGGTTGCACAGCACTGGTTTGCTTAATGCTGCTTTCATGGCTCCTGCCAGTTAGACTAATTCTGTTCATGCTCAACAATAACGTAGTCTATTCAAACAAAAACAAAACCAGAGTAGTTTCAGTCCTCTATTGTCCATGTAAAAGCCTCCAATCTAGCTATCAAAGAAGCAATTATTTGGGATATGAGGGATATCTCAGTGGTTTGAGCATTGGCCTGCTAAACCCAGGGTTGTGAGTTCACTCCTTGAGGGGGCCACTTAGGGATCTGGGGCAAAAATTGGTCCTGCTAGTGAAGGCAGGGGGCTGGACTCGATGACCTTTCGAGGTCCCTTCCAGTTCTAGGAGATTGGTATATCTCCAATTATTACCTTTATTACCTTTTTATTACCAGTGCTAAGTAGTAGCCTTTCCCTAATTTAACCCCTTCTAGAAAACAGGCTTCTTACACTGCACTAAATTTTCCAAACCAGCCTACAGTGTCTGTGATATGACACTCCTAGTATAGGCATGATAGCAACTGAGGGACAGAGTAAATACTGCTTTAGGAGATCTTTGGGTGATCTGAAAGTGACAGAAATAGCTTGAATTTCACTCAAACTCAGCTGCATTCTGTATTGAAACTGGTTAACTATCTGGCTGCACAGTCTCCCTCCAGCTGGATACACCTGGTATGTCAGTAAATTGGTTTAAATGGAATATCAATTCACCATTCACAATTTTAAGAGTAGCCCAGAAGATCATTTTAAGGACTACAGTGCTCTCTCCACATAGACTTGTCTAACACTGCCTAGGCAATTTTAAAAGCCAACATCATTTAATCCCCAATGTAGATAAATCAGTTCCCAAAGCAACATTTCTGAAAAAAAGACAAGGTGTTAGACAACTCTACTTATCTTCAAAGACCAGGAACACTCAACTAACAGGTGGTTTATTTATTTTAAAGTTGCAGACCTGTTCTAGTTGCAAGTCAAGTGATTTCAAGTCTGTTCACCCCATCTGACTTCTTGATTAATATTTTCCAGCTTTGTTGTGCCAACACTGAAGTTTTTGTTGTTGTTTTGTTTTTGTTCTTATAAAGTTGAACAACACTCCACATCTCAACTAGCCTGTCTTTTTAATCCTAGCCAACTCTCAGGGCTCACAGGTAGAACACACCTTTGCTGCTCCCTTTTTAAAATGACGTATTGGAGAAGAACTACTGTTAAGAGAATTTCAGCCAAAGGAATGTTTACTGCCATCTCTGTACAATAAATAATATTCAGTGGTTTCTGTTAAATTGTAGAACTCCCAATTTCTCCACCTGCTTCCATCCACTCTATGGCAACAAGATGTCATGGAGGTTAGCTTTTCAGGCAATTAGAGAGGGAAGGTACTCAACCAGAGGCCTGCACTGAATTAAAATTCCATTAACTTTACCATATCCCCAGTAGTCTGTTCCCTACCTGTAATGGCATCTATTCAGTATTCTGCCAGATACTATCTAGGGCCATTTTTAACCACCACTTACAAGTGTGCTATCCATATCCCAACTCCTCTCACCAGCCCATCTATCTAGATTTTCTTGTATATTCTGGATTGAAAGTACAATTAAGTAATGAGGATCCAGGATATTCTTGGTTGCAGCTAGTTTTCAGGCTGATTAGATAGGAAGGAAGGTGAAAGATGACAAGCCAAATTGAAAGTGCTCCAGACTAGACTGCTGGCTCTCTACTTTTCATCTAGGTGTTATACAACCTGAGAAAATAGCCCAGGTGGTTTTCATTATCAGCTCAGAGACACATTATTGAGCATGGTCACAAGTATGTATTTAGAGCAATATGCTACTATATTGATATTATAGGTGGGACCTCAACCTAGATGAAAGAGCAAATGTTGGATGTCCCCTTGAAAGATCTCAGATAAAAAATAAAATTGTTGGACTGCAAGTTCCAAGCAGAAGCTTGTTTTCAAGTGTGGAACTGATGTACAATTTTTGGATTCAACTGAACCAAGGATAAAGGAGATACTTTGGGGCACTGGGTCCAAGTCATGCTGCTGTCCAGTGAGTATCCCACTTGGCTGATAAACTCTTGTTGGGAGAAACGATCCATTATTGATAGATTGTCAATGTTTCCCTTCAGAAGGGCCTCTGCTAAAGAAGCCATCTCCATTATTGTTCTGCTCTGATCACTCAAGGAAGATGGGATTATGGAAGAGTAGTTCTGACATTACCTAGAGCACTGAGATTTCCATACCTATATCCTGATGAAATGGCTGAAGGCAAAGAGATAGATTGTACAAGTGGTGTTAGCCAGTCAGACAAAGATCAGGTACTCATGTTATTTTTAGGAGGGTTGTTGCTTTTGATTCCACACACACACACCACACACCACACACAATGATACACACAATGAAGCCAGAAGTAGTTCCAGTTCCTCATTCTTCTCAGAAGAATAGGGAGGGAATAGGATGCATGCCTGCTCTGCATTGCTCTGCCTCCCAAGAGAGTAGTGAGAGAGTAGTCTGCTAACCCTCCTGTTAAGGAGAGGGGAAGTGGTTCAGATTTCACTGCCATCAGTGTGCTGATGACACTCTTTCAGATTTGACAGTGCTGTCAGATTGTCAGTCAGTCAGAGAGATAAAAATAAAGTAATAAAAAGCACCTAAAATATGCTCACAGTGGTACACTGGAGTTTGCTATCTAGGGATTCTACTGGATCCTTGATGGTTTCTTCAAGGTTAAGTGCAGCAAGCAAACCTTTGCTAGGTAGGGATTAGTCTTTAAGAGATGTGTCTCCCACCAGTTATTCAGATCTGGTTAATTTCAGATTGGATTACTGCAATGCACTCTATATGCAGCATCAGCAGCCACTTGTAAAAATGCAGCTAAGGCAGTTGGTGGAATCCCAAGCATGGAAAAAGCAATCCTTTTCAATTAATTTCTATTCAAATTTGTTTTGTTTTGATTTGATTGATGGTTTGTCATGTCTATCTTATTACTACTTTCCTTGTAGTGTAACTCATTAATAAAAAAAATAAAATCCCTACATTTGAAAGTCTGAGGGCATTTGACTCTGGAATTCCCTGGACACTAAGAATCCAAGGCTTTTTAGGTTAGTGAGAGGTTAGTGTTGTGTGTGTGGTTGTGTGTGTGTTGTTTATTTAACTTTTTAACACATTCATTTATTTAATTAATAATTATTATTAACAGGCCTAGAGATACATGTATTCAATATCTACTGCATATTATGTGTTTGGTGCCTCTTTACTACTACTTTAAGGAATGAACTTCAGAGTCATAATAAATCTCCTAATCAATCAAATAATCAGTTTATCTGCCAATAATATTTTGTAATATAGTTCAATGGGAGGTCTCCAATTAAGTCAGAGCTGAGGAGCACCCAGAAAGGAAGAGGAGAAAAGCAAACCTAAATTCCTGCAGTACAGTCACAGATGGACAGGGAGTATGGGTTTTTTTGTTTTTTGTTGGGGGGGGGGAAGTTATTTCCCTTGACTTGTCATAATCACTGATTTCTGCACCAATGTTTATCTTTGGAATAACAGAAGGGATGTTTATTTATAAAGCTTGCCATTAAACATGACAATGTAATTTAATTGCTGTCATCTGGTGCCAAGAAGAGTCCTATAAACAGGAAAGATTTTGCAAAAAGTAATCATTGACCAATAAATACAGCATTAAGATTAACGCTTGTATGCAATCAATTAATATTGAGAAATGGCTGGCCACCTGTCCTCTCCCCGACTTCCCTCCATTGCCGCTTTTCCTATTTTATTCTTTTAGCTACTTACACTTCAGTCTGACACCTTTCCAAACAGTTCCAGCAATTTTCAAAAGAGGCAAGTTAAGAACTTTTAATAAACTTATGTGTTGATTTCGCCCAGGATGGAACAATGTGAATTACTGATTTTAAAGCATGATTTAAGGGTTTTTTTTAATTAAATGAACTGATTTAAAAACAGGCCAAAGCTTTGTAAAACTAAATTTGAAAAATTATACTAAAGCAAAGTTTAATCTAAAGTTGCAACAAAGTGCTGATTTTGTTAGATGCTTCTACTAGTATGAAGTCAAGACTGCTATAAGTAAAGTCAAAAACAACAAGACTAAAAAAAAGTTAAGGCCCTGATCCACCACACACTTCACCAGATAAATAATTGTATTCATAAAGCAGCCCCATTGACTTTCTAAAAAATTGGTGACTTAATCTCACTCTCTAGGAGTAGATCTGTAGGGGTGGGGGCAGAAGTTAAGATAAACAGGCCACTATACCTCCTAATCCTCTCGCCCACTTTTTTACTTTTCATGCTGCCCCATGTGCACTGAACAATTGCTCATTTCCTGTCCATCAAGCACTCCTCCTCATCTCTTCAAATCTCTGATTAAAACCCACTTCTTCTAGGAACCCTTTGCACTCTCACTTAATTGTTGGCCTATGTATTATCAGTTGCAAGCTCTTTGGGTAGAGAACATATCTAAGCGGCCATGAAAGTTAAGAAACAAGGTGGGTGAGGTGGTATCTCTCACTGGACCAACTTCTAATATCCTAAACAACATGGTTACAATAACACTGCAAATAATGAAAAAATATGGCTGTTAGCCAATGCAGCCAGATCTCACACACACTGCATTCATAGGTATTATGTGCAAGATATGAAGTGTGTATTGGGTAATCATGCTAAATTGTATTAGCATAAATAAG
This sequence comes from Mauremys reevesii, assembly GCF_016161935.1. Taxonomy (NCBI): domain Eukaryota; kingdom Metazoa; phylum Chordata; order Testudines; family Geoemydidae; genus Mauremys; species Mauremys reevesii. Next base: position 5,901,290 of record NC_052643.1, read on the forward strand.
CAAGAGTAAAGCATAAGTATCCCACAATACCTTGTGACAGTACAACTCAGTATTTGGCCTAGGTGGATAGGAAACCTGTAAGGCAAGGTTCATTAATCCTTTCCCTAGCTATATGTATGAAGTGCCTTCCAGTGTGGAACTATGTTTGAAAACAAGAGATAGAAGGTGTACATCAGGTACCAGAAAAAAAAGGCCATTGGGAAATAATCTTGTATGATGTAAAAAGTGATATCTAACTTGCAAACAGGCACCCTATATGTAAGTGGTTTTAGGAGCATAACCCAGGGAGCACAACTTCTGTGCAAAATAATCTGCATCCTGGGATGGGTTAACTGTATTAACTTTCTTTCCTGTACTGCTTTGTCTTCAGACAAATTTGGCTGAGCTTGGTTATTTAGTCTCTTGAACATTAATATCAAACTGCAAGTGTAGTCAATCAATTGGCTACACACTTTAACCAATGTAGCGCTATATAAATTAATACTGGATATGTTTGCCAGAACTCCATTTACAGTCCTTCAACATTACTCCACTGTGCAGTACTCTACCAGCATCTGTGAGACCTTAACAGCAGTCCAGGACAATAGCCCTTGGAAATTAAATCTGTCACTCCTTTTGACTCAACTAGAGAACAAATGGACATCACAAAAGTTTTGGAAGTATCTTCTGTACAGAAGATGGAATATTTTGCTAACTGCTAAAGAATATGTTCTCCAAATCTCAAACAGAGACATTAGCCACACTGAGCTTAAGGCAAATGTAGACCAGAATGCCATCTTGAGACAGTTCTTTCTGAAAAGCAGTATTTAGAACACCTGCAAATGCGTCATACATTTGTTAGGCTTTGGTATGAACTAGGAGAGATCTGATGAGGTGTGTATCTATCAAAAGAACAAGTTGTTTTAGTTATGAGTATTTTGGTACAGAGCAGCTGTCATCTATAAAAAGAAACCAAAGGCTGCAAGAGAGTGGGCTTTAGGAAGTCTCCTGACAAAGCTATCTTTTAGAGTGTTGCCTTCTAGGAACCACAAAATTGTTACCACTTGTCAGATGCTTTAAGTTACTATAACCAGGGCTGGCAGCATCACCAATATTAAGGCTGCCTGACACTTTTCCATTATAAGACTCCATTTTCAGTTGTTTATAAAATTTTGCCAAACTAACCAGTTGGGCTGAAGTTCTCCATAGTGGTTGCCTTCCTCAGGCTGAATTTTTTTTTAAATGAAAGTTATAGCCAGAGTAGTTCAGCTATTTGACAACAAAATTAGAGGAAAATATGTTTTGCCGATGTTAAATTCTGGTGACCTTTGCTTTGAGAGTCTCTTGTGCCTCTGTGCTTTGGAGCAGGGAATTGATATGTGGCAGGAAGGTTCCTTTTGCCATACCCACGAAAATCCAATCAAATCTGGCTAAGTTATACACCTCTGAAAAATAGCAATTGGCACATGTTCAGTACTAGTGAGAGCTTTACAACTGAATTCCCTGAAGATTCTAGTTGTACTAGGCAGACTCCAGCCTGAGCAGGACTTTGACTGCAATTACAGCTCTGGTCTGCTGAAAGCTGGGCCCTAGAACTGCAGAGTCTCAAAAGATACTCAAAAGCTATCTAATTTGACTGTAGAGGGGACAAGAACCACAGCTACGGAAGGGGTGGGAGAATAGATTGGGAGAGTTAGGTAATGCCATAATTAAGTTTGAGCTTCATTATACAGCAGAATATAATGTATTCTGGAAAAAAAAGTCAGACTATATAAACCTCAGATTAAGGTAAAAGATACATAAAATTTGAATGCCCAGTCTATAAATGGGGATAAAATCCACTCATTTTCACAAGATCCCTGTGAGATAAGTGAATTAATGTTTGTGATACACTCAGATACTATACTGATGAGCAACACAGAAAAACCCATGAAGTAATCAGAAGTTCTGTCTTTGAAGCAGGGTTTAAATAGTGAACAGTAAATAAGAGACACATGCTGAACAAAGAAAGCAAACACTGAATTGCTACTCATTCAATGAGTGCAGTCCACATGTGGAAATATAGTCTTTATTTACATGATCACATACTATCAGAATGCATATGCTCAAGGGGGCCGAATTAAGGTTGCACAGGTAACCTTAATTTCCTAACTTTTGAGGGTTTGACTTCACAAGCCTAACAGTATCCTCTTAACATAGTATTTTCATATTACACCTCTCTCTCTATTGTATTTCTCTCCATTCTTTCTAAGGCCTGGTCTACACTAAACATTAGGTCAACCCAGCTACATTACGTCACTTGGGGGTGTGAACTTTTCACACCCCTGAATGATGCAGTTAAGCTGACCTAACCCCCACTGTAGTCAAAGCTATGTTGACAGAATTCTTCCATCTACCTAGCTACCATGGTGACACCTCCTTATTGAACACTGTCATGTCATTAGGATAAGGCATACTTTGTGCAAAACGTGAGGTAGTCTAAAAAGTCATGATCTGCTAGACCAAGGGTCGGCAACCTGCAGCACGCTAGCTGATTTACTGTGGCACGCTGCTGCAGCCTGGGGTCCCAGCCACCAGCCCCACTCAGCCCGCTGCTGGCCCGGATGGACAGAACCCCAGGCAGACAGCGGGCTGAGAGGGGCTCGCAGCCAGGACGTGGGCTAGCAAGGGACGGTGGACGGAACCCTAGTCCAGCAGTGAGCTGAGTGGCTCAGCCCGCTGCTGGTCTGGGGTCCCTGCCGCCAGCCCCTGTAACTGTAAAATGTATTACTGGCACACGAAACCTTAATTACCATGAATAAATGAAGACTTGGCACACCACTTCTGAAAGGTTGCCGACCCCTGTGCTAGACATTAATATCTCATTGGATTCTATGTGCTATCATATGTGAAGTTATGAAGTTTGGCTATGTATGTGTTACTGAAACATGTTGGGAGGTTGAAAACACGCACAAGCAGCCTTTCAGGTACAAGAGTAAAAAGGCCAAACAATGTTAATGTCTTATTGAGGAAATGCACACAAACACAAGGATTACCCCAGAACTGTGTACAACAGAAATCTCTCAAAGACAGCACTACACAATGGGAACTGTTTGACCTAGGTCAAAGCAAAAGAGCTTTCCAGCAAGGGGGGAGGAGATATAAAAGGGGGAAAGGACATCATGATAGTACCTCACTCTCCCAACACCACCACACCTGGAAACACCTGAGGAACAAAGACTAAACTGGGGGAAAGTGATGGTCCCAGGCTAAAGGGATTTCCCTGAGAAACCCAAGTTGCAAAGCAAAGGCAGTTTGTGCCTTGAGAATCTGCCAGCCTGTTTATTACCTAGGGTAAGAATGTGATAATGCATATCCTACCTTTCTAGTATGTTAAGATCAGTTTGCATTTGTTTTTATTTACCAGGTAATCTGCTTTGATCTGTTTGCTATCATTTATAATCCATCTTTTTGTAGTTAAACTTACTTTATGTTTTAATCCAAACCAGTGTGCATTTGACTAAGGTGTCTGGAGAAAATCTCAGCTTGGTTACCACAAGCGTGCATGGTCCTCTTCACATTGAGGGAGCGGCGGACAAGGTGTTAAAGCCACATACTGGCCAGATTTGATCGGAGCAGGACAGTACTGCTCTGGGGTCCTAGGCTGGGAGGCTGATGGTTACCTAGCTGCAGTTACATGCAGGCTCTCAGTTGTCTGTGTGAATGCTGGTGAAAGTGCAAGCTTGGAGGGCTTTGCAGCTTGTGACAGCAATATAGTGGGAGAGGGAACCCAGGCTGGTGGGCCGGGGGCTCAGTGGTAGCCCAGTTCCAGGTGGCAACCCACAGGGGAAAACCATCACAATCACCTCTCACGGAGGTGGATTACCTAAGCCAACAGGAGAACCACTCCCATCAGCGTAAATAGCATCTACACTGAAGCGCTGTAGCATTTCAAATACGGACAATCCCTAACCCCTTTATGTCTCTCCCCCAGAATGAGATTTCTGGTGCTGCCTCTGTATAGAATGGCTGACCAGCAAGAGCATTAGATCAAAACCAAAAATATCCTAAAACAGTTTAACTCCACTATTGTTGAAGATGTGCCACATGCTGTGTGCAGATGCATAGGACTGATCTCATGCCATTATTGGGGCAAAGTAGTAGTTGTAAAGAGGTGTAATCTAGATCAGGGATTTTCAAACTTTCAGCTTATACACTTTTTTTTTTGGGGGGGGGGGGTAGTGTTACGAGATTGCTTTGTAACCTGGGAGTCATGACAGACTGCTCAATGAAAATGTCTGCAGCCAAAAAAGCAAACATGTTAAGGATGCATAAGGAATGGGATCAAGAATATGGAAAACTATAATGCCTTTATATAAATCAACAGTGTAACCTCATCTGGAATACAGCATACGGTACTAGTCATTCCAATTTAAAAGGGACATTGCAGAACTAAATGGGGCTCAGAACGGTCTGGAATAACTCATATGAAGAGGTTGGGATAGTGTTCTTGCTAAAGTAAACTAACAAAACACAAATATGTAAGATGAATATGGGGGGGCCCCCAGAAAACAGGAGCACCTGTTTTCCCTGTCTCATAACACAAAAACAAGGGGACAATGAAATTAAAAGGTAGCAAATTCAACACTGATAAGGACACTCATGGGTAATTAGACTGTGGAACTCATTGCCACAGTAAGTCATTGGTAAGCTCGTCTTCAAAATTCAGAGAGTCTGGACATTTATATGGATACCAAGAAAACCCAGAGTTATAAGAGCAAATGCTAACAAATTCTGGAAGGGATATTAAGCCTCTTGTTTCACGGCTTAAGCTAATCTTTAAGTATTAGAGCTCCAGTTGAGACCTTATGTCTTCTTGATGTAACGAAGAGTTCTGTGTAGCTCAAAAGTTTCTCTCCTTAACCAACAGAAGTTGCTCCAATGAAAAATTACTTCTCTCACTTTGTCTCTCCAATTGTCTGGGACCATCCGAAGAAGTGAGCTGTAGCTCACGAAAGCTCATGCTAAAATAAATTTGTTAGTCTTTAAGGTGCCACAAGTACTCCTGTTCTTACTGCAAACAAGGAGTGTGAATAACAGAGCTAAGAAGAATGTTTTTCCCCCTATTAGTTCTGGAAGGTATCTGCCAAATTAGAATTTGTGAAGCATTCGGACAAATAGCTCTAGTAGTACATTGTACTGAATTTCTCTTTTCTTCTCCCCTATTCTTAAAGTCTGCTCAAAAAGCATCACTAGATATTAGTTTACTGCCACTCATTGTAACAGCTTAGAAAACCTGATGACGTGGCTGACTACAACTACACAAAAACTTTGAAAATTAGAGTGGTGTCACAAAATCTTACCAGCCTTAACTTTATCAAAGCAATGGAAATGTAAGAACTGACCTGAGCAGTAATAGGGGAGTTTAATAAGTTGCAAAGACATGGATTCCTCCCACTACTTCCTTCCATCTCCTGATAAAGGAAGTTAATCTCTCCAACTGCCTGGTTTTGACTTAGTAATGAAATACTTATCAGATTTATGACTTCTACAATACTTCTAACTATTGAAGTTTTTACCAAAAAACTCAGATGTTATAAAAGCCATTATTTGGTTTTACTGATTTTCATCTGAATTTTGGGAGTGCCACAACTCCCAGGACCCAACTCTGGGATCCAGAAAGAGATGGCAGCTCAGTAACAGTCATCTCTCTTTGCAGAATGGGGAGCTAATCTGGACTCTGGGGGTGGGAGGCACCCATAGCCCCAGCTCTACACTCTGAAAGGAGATAGGGCAGCTTGATAATCAATGTGGCCCTGGTTACCAAGCCACCATCTCTTCCAGCATAGGGAATCAGCTCAGAAGTATTCAACACAGGTGCGCATACTGTTTGTCAATCCTATGCCCACATACATATTATCAGCTTTAAAGATAACTATCCATGCTATCAGCAACGGGCGGGGGGGGGGGGGGGGAGACCACCCACCAGGGAGCTACTTTCTTGCTAAAATGGGTTGAAAATGAAACACGCTATCCAGCTACCTTTCAGAACATAAGGGTTTGGGTTTTTTAGAAAGTTTACGAAACAAACAGGAGGCAAGAGTGATTTACTCCAACACTTACCTAGAAAACTGCAAAGTTAATTTTTTGCACCTATTTTCACCCTTTAATTTTTGTAATAAACTCTGAAGTTCCCACAAAAGTTTAAACAAAACAAAAACTGCCTCATAAAACAAACAGCCTCATATTCCTAATCTTGAAGATACCTGTAAACGTACTGATGGCTCTGAAGACATTATCTTATATTAGCTAGTTTGGCCCAGCTATTGTAGGCAGAGTACAAGCTTTCTCCTATCCCAAACTCTAAAAGCAAAACAGGTTCTTGTTCAAAACTCTCATTAACAGAACGGAACTGAAGTGCACTTCTGGAAGGCCCAGCATTTACTCTGTAAAACTGTTCATGAGTAAGGATATGTTATCATGGAGCTCTGGGCTGTCAGCCTGCCCCTCTCCCACGGGTGGCGAGAAGGGGGAGGCTCCAGGCTGCCAGCCCGCCCCCTAAACAGGTCACAGGCTTTCATGAATTTTTGTTTATTGCCTGCAACCTGTCTGACTTTTACTAAAAATAACCATGACAAAAATCTTAACCTTACTCATGAAGTATTTTTCAGATATTATTTTGAGCCACATGCTTAACACTGGAAGTTTGTGGGGTTTTTTGCATAATTTCATCTTTTGGCAAGTTTAACTAGGAGGGATTACCTCTCTAATTAAACAGATTTTCCATTAATTTTCAAACAGCTACTTGATGTACAATTTGATCTCGGTAGTGCCTTAAGGTTAACGACAGGATGTGACCTAGAAGGACTGCCTTTAACTACATGGGTTTTGAACAGTTATCCTGCAAAATATTTTGGTAAGTATTCAGTCACTTGTGTGAAAGTTGGTCAATTGCTAACGCTACAAACAAAGATTAGAGGAAGTGTACCCTGTGCATTTAATAACACTTCACCATCCACCCTGTTTAGTCCATTTCCTGTTTTTTTTTTTTTTGGGGGGGGGGTGTCTTTCGCACAGCTGCAAAGAAGGGAAACTTCTACATAAAGTGATTGTAAAACCAAACGAATTGTCTAGGTGCTTTATGTGCACACGAATTCCCCTAAGTACTTTTCACAAATTTGAAGCTGATTATGTTTGAAGATGATGTCCTTCTGGCTATGTTTTCTGACTTGAGGTGGCTATCTTGATGTAAAACACACACTTTTGCAGTGAAGAAAAAACCTTTAGAAGTAAATGCTTTCTAAACTAAAAGTATTCTGGGGTTTTAGGCAATTTAATCTTACTGCAACAGTACAGGATATTGATCCTAAAGCTTAAGTATATGAAAAAAAAGTTTATGCTTTTTCTTCTCTCAATGCAAGAGATCGAAAACTTGTAAGTTCACACTTACAGACAATTCTGCAACTCAGTTCCTGTGCAACTCAGTTTGCAAGAAGCTTGAATACAAGGCATGTGCCCAAACACTGAGTGACAGCACTTTGAGAAGACATGAGACCTTTTAGTGTATGTCTACACCACAACTAAAATCCCAAGGCTGGCCCATGCCAGCTAACTCAGGCTTGCAGGGCATAGGGCTGTTTAATTGTAGCATAGGCTTCCAAGCTCAGGCTGCAGCCCAAGCTCTGGGACCCTCCAAACTCAGAGAGTCTTAAAGCCCAAGCTCAAACCTGAGCCCAAAAGTATACATTGCAACCTGCAGCCCAAGCCCCTTGAGCCCAAGTCAGCTGCCATAGGCCAGCCACGGGAGTCTAACTGCAAGGTAGACATACCCAGAGAGAACCCACTACTTTATACCTGCTTGGAGCTTCTCATTAAAATACTTCAGTTTTAGGCCTTGTTATTTGATACTAATGAACCACGAGAAAAAGCTTCCATTTCTACAGAAGTCTGTGCTAAGCGATCTGACAGAATAGGGTCAATCTGCTGCTTTTACAAGAAATAGAATGGCAATGATCTCATCTGCATTTCATATTTGGAACCTGTTTTCCATTGCAGGCTGTAGGAACAAAGGTCAACTTGGGTTTGCAATTCAAAGAGAAGAAACTAAAATCAAGCTGTGACACTATTTCCCACTAACCTGCTGTTTTAGAGGACTTTAGCTGAAGCACTGTTATGCTTGCATGACTTCAGTTATGACCTTCTATAGAGGTATCCAAAGACACAAACGCTAGAAAGAACTGGACAAAACTGAAGGCTAAACTAGAAACAATACCTGAGTAGTATTCTTGTTCAACTGCCAAATTTAAATGTAAAGAGCTTTTAGTGCTCCACAGAATGCTTTATTTCTAAGAAAAACCTACCCTTATATCTAGGTGTGGGTTTTTTTTGTTTTGTTTTTTTAAGAAGTTACTTCTGGAGGCTGCTGGCTCTTCTTACCACAGTGATAGACCTCAATATTGTACACCTCAAAAAAAACCCACAAATCAGCAGAATAATCTGACTGGCAACCAAGTTTCTAGACTACCAACCTAAACTTCTTTGCAACTCATAATGAGCAATTGCTTTATCTAGCCCTTCACAGATTGACATACCATGAGATTCATGCCACAAAGAAGTGGAAGAATAAAATTTAGAATAAGCCCTGACTCCACTGTTAGGAGAACAGCCAGCAGCTGTTTTAGTTTCACCTCTGCCTAAGTGGTACTAGACAGAGGTCTTCCAGGGAGGTACATCAACTCATCTAGCTATCTGTCTAGTTTTACATCAGGCCACAGAAAAAGCACTAGTGAAGTCAGTACAAACTAAAATGTCACACGACTTGTTTATACTGCCCTATATACACTGAAATGTAAGTACAATATTTATATTCCAATTGATTTTATAATTATATGGTAAAAATAATAAAATAAGCAATTTTTCAGTAGTAATGTGCTATGACACTTTTGTATTTTTACGTCTGGTTTTGTAAGCAAGTAGTTTTTAAGTGAGGTGAAACTTGGGGGGTATGTAAGACAAATCTGACACCTGAAAGGGATACAGTTGTCTGGAAAGGTTGAGAGCCAGTGGTCTAGATAATATTTTTATTGCCTGTGCCACATAAACACAGCAAGAGGAGAGTAGCAAACTGCAGCCACCAGACATCTGCAGTAACGACAGGACACTTAATTCTAGTATGCACCAATACAAAAATAACTGGGGAAGTTAGTAGAAGGATATCAGTTTCAAACTGAGTACCTCTGTCAGCTGAAAAGACAGCCAAGTACCAGCTAAACAAACAAGATTATATCCTTACAGGAGGGGAAAAAAATGTAATGTATGGGCTCTGGATTACTAAGGATATATTTCCACTGCGGAGTTAACCTCAGCTCTTACTCAGGTGTTGCCCCAACCCCTTTTTGTCATCATACAAAAGTCTTTCACTTAAATGGTGTTTTCAACCAGGACTAGCAAGCACAGGAGGTGGTGTAGTTTGTTGTCACACAGGCTGGTAACTAGTCAACTTTGCAGTGAAGACACACACACACACACACACACCCCTCCTCCAGAGGTCTGAGTTGGAAAGGCCTTTGCTGAAGTAGTGTTGCCCATGTAGCATCTTCTGCTGGGATGGGTGTAGTCAGAGACCTTCTTCCTTTCATACAAACTGCAACGCACATGGAGAAATGCCCCAACCTGTTCAAAAAGGAATGGTGGCAGGCCCCTCACTCCCCTCCACAAGTCCAGAAGTGAGATCATGTGTGTGGCACGTGCCACTACTAGTTCAAGTTGGTGACAGGTCCATGGTTGGCTAGAGCCACAGAAAAAGGGCATGGCCATAGGAACCCTTATATGGTGGTGTGCCTGATTCTCAAGTTTTTGTTCTGGCCACAATTTGGACAGTCAAAAATATTACACTAGTGACAGTCTAGTGTCACAGTTATTTGGAAGCATCATGTAAATACAATAAATCTTTTCAATGTAAAGAAAATTTACTATTAATAAGTTATTTTTTTAAAAGTTTGTTGTAACAAAATTTCATATGCCCCCACAAAAGTCACGGTGCCCGCACTTCACTGGACTAGGGCCCCAGATTGCCTTAGCTGAGCAGGGAGCTGTGCCAGGCCCAGAGCCTCTATAAATCTAAGGAAAGGCTTTAAAAATCCTTACATCAAGAACTGGAATGCCTCCCCTCTGAAACATTTCAATGAAGTAGCAACCCAAAGTCTACAACTGAGATTTAACACAACATCCAAATTACCAGAAGCAGCACTACCTACTACCAGTTATATTTCACCTGTCACAGTTACCATCATTAAGAGAGAACCCAACCATAGTTCAGACTTCATCATACCTTTGATAGTTCACTAGCATGGATTCTTCATTTTTAGATTATTATAGAGGGGATTCAGTTTAATGATGTTCAAGAGAATTCCGAGGCAGCCAACTCTGAGGTGGAGTTAAGCTTGAGAAGTCTGTCTAGATGACTGGGGCAGAGGTTAGGTTGTTTGGGTATATTAACTGCATTTATGTGTTTTCAAACATTTAGGTGTTTAAAAAAATTCAGATTAAAATTCTAGGGTTTTACCATTTATTTTTATAAAGTATGCAACATTTTTATAAAATTGTGCGCACTCAAACTTCTACACAACTAAGCTTTTTGCCTGGAAACGTTTGTGCTCTCTGGACCCTATGCACAATGGAGAAATACAGGGTTTTTCACTGCCCAGTATCCTTGGCGGGGGACATGGGAAAAGGAAGCTGCTTTTTCACTCCTAGTTACTCCTCCCCACACTATCTGATAAGGTTAAGTTCCCCTCTTGAGTCTTCACATCACATTCCTCCTCCAGTTCTCCTCTCTTTCAGCATAGAAGATTTCTAATAAACTTGCTTGTGTACTCTCTAGCTCCAGTCAATTAGGAGTCCTAAATATTTCTCCTGTCAGAATGCTCCTTGGTTTAAAACTTACCCATTCCTGCCACCTGAAAAGGTGCAAGTATAATATGATATTTGGGTTTGATAACCTACCACAGTTGAGCACATGCACACAACAAAACCATGAGATGATAGGGGAAGTGACAGGCAAGTTTTGATTAAGTTGCATATACACATCTTTAATTCTATTGCCCCAAATTCTCTGAAAAAGACGCATATTTTTTAAGCACTCCAATTTGAACAAGTATCGAAGTGAAAACAGAGCTTAGCACATTAGTCTGAAGCCCATCTTAACCATGAGGTCAAAACAAACGCCTTTCATAACTCCACAAGATATTTGCCTAAGCATCCCAAAATTAATGCTGTAAAAATACTCCACAGTGGTAGATGTCCAGTAAAAGTGCTAATTCTCTAGCAAGTGAGAGATCTAAAGAACCACCAAATTCCACTCACATCACTTTAAAATTAAATTTATATGATCTGATCATCATATGTAACTATGGTAGAGAAATTCAGGTCCCCATGGAACCTAATTCAAGGGAGAATAGGGGGTTATTTTTGTTTTACGGTTTATGTACATAGAACAGCACTAGAGTAAAAGGAGACTATAGCTGCAGATGCTTAGACCATATTCAGAAGCAAGCATCTGTCAAACCTGAATTGGACTGGTATGTTGCATGCTCAAACCTTGTAACAGATCCAGATGCCACTACAGTAGTTCTGTGTCCTCACAGCTCTCATCAGCTGTTCATTGCAGAGCAGAACAGATTGACAGAAAGCATGGGTGACAACAGTACAAGTAGAAATTTAATAGGACAGCAATGCCTCCCTCCTCCAAAAGGAGGCATTTCTCTGTGCAAGTACAGTACTAAATGCTCTAAAAATAAAGCCTAAACTTATTACATTGTATATTGACTTTTACAGCTGGATGCTGAATAGTGTAATGCCATAGTACGTCTATACCAAATATGAGGAAGTTATGCCTGAATTACCCTAGTTTAGAGAATGAATTATTCTACAGATCATACAGCAGAACAAGCTAAACAAGAAGGCATTCCTTAAGAGGATATAATGTCACTGAAATTATGAAGACATAGTATTTGCCATACATTTACTTGGGTTGTTAACACTAAAAGTTGATTTTCAAACTGAATGTCTCAATCTGATCAAAGGCAAATTTTCAATACATTTAAGATAAGTTAATTTACACACTTCATTTGACTACGAAGATCTCATGTGCTTTCGAAATCATAAGTCAATATTTCCCAAAGGATGGGGCACAAAGGACATGGAAGACATAGCCTACAACAGTAGGCCTTCAACCTTACATGATGGGGTTGATAGAGGGGGGTCACTTGGTTTGATTTTCTTATGGGGCTGGAGATCGGCTTTCAAATGTTTGGGAAACAATGTCTTCGGTGGCTTAATTTTCTTTTCTCACTTAATAACACTGGTTTGCTAGCAGCTCCACAAACCAAGACTTATTTATTTGTCAAGCACCAATGTGCCTGCACAACAGTCCTTTCCCTGAAAAATCTTAAGCCACTTAGAAGAGCACACCAAGAACATGTACCCTGGTATCAGCGTTATACCTATGCATCATTGGCCATGCTTTTTAGCTACCTCCCAAAATTATAATAGATCAAGTGCAGGCAATGATTCATCAGACAATTTAAATTGATATTTACTTAACTGGGGGGAGGGGGTTACTCAGATTTTTTGTTTACTCTTCTTTGCATTAGGTGTAGATAACAAAAAACAGGATGTTTGTGAGCACAATCAGAATAATTTATCAAGTACCTTGCACATGCTACCATTGGAATTTATGTAGTCTGGCAAGTAAGCTTTTAATTATGCAAGCCATGACTGGATTCCATCCACTGAGGACTTACAATGTGGTCTGAGTCTTGGTTGGGGCCTCTAAAAACTACTGTAATACACAAAATAAATATTTAAATTTTACAGCAGGTGCAGGGTCCTTATCAGCTGCTTTGGAGAAAAATAAAGGATTGTTCCTTAAAGTTCTTGAAAGCAACAATGAAGGTTTCAGATACTGATGCTGCATCCAAGTAGTCCCCAAAACAAAGTATTATTCTACAACATTTAGGATGGCACATCAATGGTGTCTTCTCAACCCGTCTTCATACAGCTATATTAATTCTCTTTACACCTTCAACTGTAAGATCCAAACTATTCTACCACCACTTTGGTGCCTCAGTCTTACAATCTGCTGAATGCAGGGACATCCCTCAGACATAAGCTGCATTGCTTTAAGTGGGGCATTACACAGAAATGAGACTGTCCAGGCAAATCTGACTACTGCATCAGAAGCTTGGTCACTGTTGCCAGTCTTGTGTTTGTTTATATCTGAAGTAGCAAATGGAATCTATGAAGAGTAAAAATTGCTGTCCATTTTAATCACAAAAATTGGGATATTGAAGAAACAGGTTATTCCATTCACTAAACAGTCCTCAGATCTCCTTATACAAGACTGAGCAAACCTATGTATCCATGTAAAAAAACAAAACTCTCAGTCATGATACGGTCTTGCAAGTGAGATGACTTTTCCTGTATTTAGCACATTCTTAGTGCTAAGTACAGACTTTCCTAGGAAGAAAGATCAGCTTATCCTTGAAGATGTTTTCGTAGTATCGGGTATTAAAATTATGAAATTTCAGTCCACTTTAATAAAGAAGTCTGCATGTTTTGCTGAGAAGCCCAAGCCTTAAAATGACAATTTGAGTTTTATAAGTAGCAGTAACAATTTAGCCAGCCACCTTTGTTAAGGGGTGCTACTATATAATCACAATAGCTAATTTTAAAAGTTACAGCTGCATAGTTACATTTGTTCTTCTGTAAAAAGACACATTTAAAACACAGGATCAGAGTACCAGCACTGAAAAGCTGTAAAGGACTAAACAGTATACATTCATTTGAAAATGTGATAACAGAAATGGACAGTGAGTTGTAAAACAAGTAAATATTTTAAGAAACACATGCCCTGTTGACTTCTGAAATCTTTGCATTCAGAAATTAAGCTCTGCAGTAGTTCACAACAGCTGTAAAGAGCTCCAATAGCTCATTCGTCTGTTACAAACATCAACAAGACTCTCATTCTCACCATCGTAGCTGACATCACCCTTCTAACTTTCTGGAGTTCAGGTCAAGGGTTTACAGAGGAGAATCACTCCCTGTGTCAGAAACTACATACCACCATGAGTGCACAGTCCCCAGTCCATCATCTGTCACGCACCATTCAGCTCATGGAGCCTTTCCTTCCTCCTCCAAGCCTCTCCCCTTGCAGCACCAGGCAGCCCTCAAGGCACCTGCTAACGCATCTTTCCCTCACCACCAAATCACACTAGCAGAACACCCCTCCCCTCACCTCCCTGCTTCCACCCTCCTCCCCTTGGAGCCATCCTGCCTCCCTTTACATCATGCAGGCCCTGGAGCCCCCCGTTCCCAGACCCTCCCCAAGTCACTACCCAACCCTGTCCCAACCCTTCCCACGCTACTCTCCAGCCACGAAATCCGCCCTCAGTTCCCACCCCGCAGCACCTCCTGCCAAGAGCTTGCTCGGAGCCCAGGGAAGCCATGCCTGCTCCGCCCGGGAGCAGGAAGCGCAACGGGCCCAGGCCGCCGGGGAGAAGGAAGGAGCCCCAGCTGCACGGGGAGCGAGGGGACCATACGACAAACAGGGGAAGGACATGCCCCCGGGGGCCGGGAGACAGAGCCGAGCGAGGGGCGACAGCCCCCGAGTCCCCAGGGGAAGGGAGCACAGGGAGCTGGGTCCCAGGGTAAGCGTGGGGGCACAGCCCCGCTCCGGCGGCCCTCAGCTCCGAGCCCCGCTTACCATGATGGCTCCGCTGGGCTGGGCTCTAGGGGTGGTGGCGGTGGCGCTGGCGGCGGCGGCTCCCGGTCCCGTCCGGTTTCTCTCTGAGCCAGGCCGCGGCCCTGCCACTTCCGCCGTGCCCGTTGCCTAGGAGTGCACATCCGGGTCACTGCCGTTGGGCCCCGCCCAGCGCCGCCTCCTAACCAATCAGAAGGCGGTTCGCTAGGTATCGCCAAGTATGGAGCGCGGCACGCGTCCTGCGGGGGGAAGGGAGGAGCTAGGAGTGGGAGAGACCATTCTCTTCCCCTGGGGGGAAAGACGAGCTCAACCAAGACAGAATGAGGGGGAAGGGAGAGGCAAACCCGAGGGATGGCGGGGCGAAAGAACATCCCGAGGGGTGAGATGGGGCGAGGGGAACAAACGTGGAGGAGAGAGAGCCGGGAGGAGCCAGAGGGCAGGCGGGAGCAACCAACTGCAGGGAGAGTGGGGGAGCCAGAAGGGAGGAGAGTGCGAGGGGAGGGACCAATCCGGGCAGGAGGAGGAGAGGCCGATGGGGAAGTAAGAGACCCAACCCAAAGGCAAAGGCGTGTGTTGGCAGAGCTGGGCTGGGAGAAAGGTGTGGGGAGTTTCACCGTGTAAATGTTACTCCTTGGGCTTCAGAGTTCATCTTGTTCCTTGCAGATAAGCGGGCAGCCAGTCATCTCTCTGGCAGCTGCTGTTTCAGGCTGTCTGCAGGCTCAGACAGGCGTCCCTGCGTGTGTTTAAACTTGGGGTCAGGTTGGGAAGGGTTCTCACAACAGTAAGGGCAAGGTGTAGCTATAAGCTGAAAAAAATGCTAAAACAACGTTACAAAGTCAAGCCCTCAAAACTTGCCTGAAGAAGTGGGCTGTAGCCCATGAAATCTTATGCTCAGATAAATTTGTTAGTCTCTAAGGTGCCACAAATACTCCTGTTCTTTTTGCAGATCCAGACTAACAGGGCTGCTACGCTGAAACCTGTGAGACTAAAGGTTGCTCATGCAACTGGGATTTAGTCCCTTTGTGCATATGCATTATGATACCATCTTTAATTACATTATTGCATACTGTTTTTCCACAGGACCTCTGGCTCAGTCAATGCATGGGAGGGACAGTGGTCATTGAGTAAGCAGATATTCAATATTTTGTTTTAGTCTTATTGTTTGATGTGTGGCCCCAGGCTTTATTTAGTTAACACTATTCAAAACCTGCTCTGAAAACAGAAATATTAATTTCCACATGGGCTTTTTGGGGGGGCTTATCCCCATATATCTGAGCACTTCACAAACATTAATTAATTTACTTCCACAACACCTCTGTGAAGCGAAGGAGTGGTGTTATTTCCATTTTACAGATGGAGAACTGTGCTATGTTAAGGTCAGAAGTGTCTACTATTTTTAGATGCCCAGTTTGAGGTGCTTAAGTTCTGATTTTTCAGAATACTGAGTATTATAAAGAAGTTCTTATGTTCAAAGCACAGCTTCCATTGACTTCAGTTGTAGCTGTGAGTGCTCAGCACTTCTGCAACTCAAACCCCAGATCAACTGTACAACAAATATAACTCCACTGAAGTCAGGAGAATAACACCAAGGGAGAATCTGGCTCATTGCTCTATAGCCTTTTTGGAACAAGTGTTTGGCCTGTGTTTCACAAGAGTTGGAGTGCCAGGTTCCTGAGGACCCTCTGTTAGTGCTTTTTGGCATCCAAATTGCAGACTTGGCCCTAGCATAAACCAAAAACCCTTTTGTCGCTCCATTTACTTTTCTTAGCCTGGAGGCGCTTGCTGTGGAAACTGGAAATGCTGACGAGGAGTCACAAAATGCTTCCTCGTCTGATGTAATGTCATTGGAGCTGGTATGAAATTCTCTGATATGTTGTGTGAGTGCAACACTTGTATTAAGATTGTAACAGAAATTCTGCATTCTTTGGGGAATTGCTTCAAATTTTCCATGGATATAATATCTTGCCTATATACCCTTCTGGCTGGAGATGACGAGGGAACAGCTCTGATTTTACTCTACTAGGTTAACACCATTGTCCATTGCTTGAACCTAAATGTCATTAAATAGATATGTTACAGTATTTTTCCAAAGGGAAAACGCTCTGCCATTGTTCATTTGTATTTAATGTAACATAGCACAGACTAAGCAGCTGCAAATTTCAGTTTTGAAAATGGATAGGTTTTCAGACAAGTTTTAGTGCACCCTTACCACAGCTAACAGGTGAACTGGATAACAATACCTACAATGTGATAAGTAGGTGACTTTTCATTAAAAGTTATCCAAATTGCTCATTTCATAGCTCTCACTGCACTTGCAAATTAGATATGCAGTTGTGCACATTTGGAATTTGTCTGACAATCTGATGCTACCTTTTTTCTAAGTCAACTTGTGCCCTTCTGGTCTTCCCCTCGCCCCATGTATTTCTGTGCTGCTATTTTGAAAATCATGCCCCTTTTAGCTCAGTGAACAGGTAGCCCCTGGAAAGTGAAGAGTTATTAGGCTGTACAATTAGGAAAATGCTGGAAGGGGTATCACTTGGGGCATTTAAAACTAGACTGGGCAAAACATTATCACATGTACAGTAGGGAACAATCTTGCACTATCTTGTAGGCGGGTTATGGACCTAATACAATTTTTCTAGCTCTGTGTTCCATGGACCAGATCCTAGCCGGTGTAAATAAGTATAGCTTCATTGAGGACAGTAGTAGTATGTCCATTTACACCAGGCAATGACTGAACCTATGACTTTTGCCTCCATAGGTAGGCCAGGATTATCAGGCTGTATATTTAGCTGGGCTCAGGCCCAGTCTCCTTGCTTATAGGCTGTAATTGCACCTTGCTGTTCAGCGAAGGAACATACAGCCGGAGGGGGAAATTGCAGCCTGGTTTATTTTAAACAATTTCCAAAGTCCAAATGAACTTTGAGACTAAGAGGATGTTTTTCTTTGTGGCAGAAATACAAGCATCCTGGACTTTATTTTCCTGCTAGTAGGTATAAAGAAGAATAAACAGCTGCTTTCTGTTTTCCCAGAAATATTTGCATTAGGATGATCTGCAAATTCTTACTCAGATTGATGGAACATCTCTTTAAATGAGGACCAGATGCTTGCTCTGCTTGTTTATGGCAGGACATGCTTAAAGGAACTTTTTTTTGTTTGTTTATTAAGATGTGGGACCAGAGTCTTTCTGGTAAATTGTAATTTGCAATGTGGGTGATATCTTAATAAGGAGAGAGTTTTGTGCATGTAACTATAGTTGCAGGCATCCCACCTTCTGCTGTGATTTGCTGAGATCCTATCAGTTAAATAAGGCTCAGCTGGATCAATTTGTGAATGGGAGACCTCCAAAAATGGGTAAGCATTGGAGGAGGTGGTGGTAGTAATTTCACGAGTTCATATTGCATCAAGGTAAGGCAGGGGTGGGCAAACTTTTTGGCCTGAGGGCCACATCTCGGTATGGAAACTGTATGAGGGGTCATGAATGCTCATGAAATTGGGGGTTGGGGTGTGGGAGGCAGTGAGGGCACTGGCTGGAGGTGCGGGCTCTGGGGTGGGGCCAGAAATGAGTTCAGGGTGCGGGAGGGTGCTGTGGGCTGGGTTTGGAGGGCAGGAGGGGGATCAGGGCTGGGGTAGAGAATTGGGGCACGGGAGGAGGTCAGGGGTGCGGGCTCCAAGCAGCACTTACCTCAAGTAGCTCTAGGAAGCAGTGGCATGTTCCCCCCCCTCTGGCTCCTACGTGGAGGTGCGGCCAGGCAGCTCTGTGCACTGCCCCGTCGCAGGCACCGCCCCTGCAGCTCCCACTGGCCGCGGTTCCTGGCCAATGGGAGCTGCAGAGCCCCCTGGCTGCCCCTACACGTAGGAGCTGGAGGAGGGACATGCCGCTGCTTCCAGGAGCTGCACAGAGCCATGGCACGTGTGGAGTGCGGCAAACCCCCCACTCCCTGGCAGGAGCTCAAGGGCCAGATTAAAAGGTCAGATGGGCCGGATGCTGCCCATAGTTTGCCCACTCCTGATGTAAGGGGTAGTGTGTTACTGGAGGTACCATCTTTGACTTTGTTATGAGACCTGAAAAAAGGGGGGGAGCACTTTTCACTTGGAGCCATTAAAGATTTCATACTCTCTGAAAATAAGTACTATGTGATGCTAGTTAACCCTAACATTTTGGGGCAATTCATACTTGGGTAGTTATACAGTCCTTCCCTAAATTCCTTTTGCAATGACAAGATTTTTTCTTCTATCCTACATTGTTGCAAAGTAATTCCTTTGCACTGTTAAACAGCTGTTGTGTTCCTCCTCAGAGGTGTATACATTTCAGGGCTGGGTGAAGTGATCTTGTTACATTTGTCTCTGTATTATTTTTGATTTGTCTGAAAAGTGTCATGCATATTTATGTTTCCCTGGTAGTAATAATAATCAATATATAATTTGTGTTTTGGTTTTGAAAGTATGTAGATGTAAGGTAACATATGTGTGTGAGGCAGTAATTAGTATCACCTTTACCAGTGGCTGGTTTTCTCTTCACTAACAGAAACAAATTCAGTTGGGAATGCTGTGGTGTTGTTGACGACAAAGATTGAGATGAGTTTACCCAGTTCTGTTGTGTAGCACACTAATGTAAAAGTGACAGATAGACAGCTGGAGTTAAGCATGAAGGAAATGGGAAGTCCTCTGAGTCTCTGTTCAAGGAAATTCCTGACACTGACATGGTGCTGTGCTAAAAAGAGTGAAAACTGAAGAAAGCAAAGGGGAGAACAGGAAAGAATCAAGGATTAAACATTACCCAAGAGAAGAGACTTCAGGCTATGGTCGCAGGCGAAGGATGCACCTCAACAGGCAGCTAAAGAAGCCATCTCTCTGGGACCCATAAGGCAGGATGAGGAAATGAGGAGGACAGAGGGCAAGATGGATAAATGTTATTAGCAGCAGGGATTTGTGAGAGTGAAAAGTGAGTTATGGGTAGGAACCAGATGTCTGTTGCTGTGTACTTTGTGTGGTCATTTACACCAGTACAAAGCACTACTACATTGGAATGGCAACATCTGACACCCCCTTTGCACTGGTGTAAATGCCTGCACCGTGTGTACAGCAACAGAAAATCAGACTTTTTCTACAAGGGGAGACAAGTTGACCAGCAAGAATTCAGGTAGAGGGAAGAGGCTCAGAGCCCAGAGAGATGGATTCTGTTTCCAGCCCCGTTACTTACTTGCTGTGTGAGCTTGGGCAATCAACTCGACCTCTCTGTAACTCAGTTCCTGCATCTGCAAAGCAAAGATGCTACTCGCGTCTATAAGGTATTTTGAGATCTATAAATGGAAAAAGTGCTATATGAATGTAAGTTATTATTATTAATTTTATTTAAACATCAACAGGTAAGATGTTGATGCTAAAGATTAATGATAGTCCCATGGCATATGGATGTCTCTACACAGCTGTGCATTGATTACAACTACAAGAAAAACAAGACATTCACGATCTGGCTTTTGCCACCAGGTTCAGTTGCAGCAGAAATCTTGGGGCGGAGGGGGATGCTGGTGCCACTGGACTGAAGAGAGAGGAAAACAATGGTGGATTAGCTGCTTCACCACCTCCAGAGACAGCACCTTGCTCAGTTCCATTGGATCAAGGTTTAATATAGTGCGTGCGTTTCAGTCGCATGATGATATAGGATCATCCATCACAAGAGAAACTTAATGCGCTCCGAGGGGCTTAGGGTCAGGTACTGAGTGTCTTAAAAATTAGGGGAATATAAACAAAGGAGACAAACAATGATGTCAGTTGACAGCTTAATAGTTCTACAAGGTCAGATTCATGTGTAATTAATAACAGGGCTTTTGATCTTGCTACCAGTGACTATGAAATCCATGTGCTTTCCCTGTAAACTTGACTGTATTTAAGGAAGCAAAAGGATAAATACTTTTTTATTAGCATTATGAAGTGCTTTTCACGTTAAGCCAGAACTTTGTAAAGCATTTGTGGTCTGCCATGATATACCTTTAATTTCATCCTCCTGCATGTATGGAATGCATGATGAAATGCTGTCTATGGTCTTTATTCCAGTGCATAGCATGGGTCAGGGAAGCTGCATGGAAGAGTTTATTGGCTTTGTGACAGAGGTCCTACAGAAAACTTTTTTGAGTTAATTGAATTTTAATTTTTCTTCCTTGTAAAGAAAAAAACCTAGGTTTTTGAGGTTCAACTCCCCACATCAGCTATTTATTTGTTTTAAGCTTGTGGCCATTTAAAAGCATATGAGCTTTCATGAGGATTTCTCATAAACCCACTGTATTCTGAAATTCAATTTACCGCTGAAAGAGTCTCCATTTCTAGCCATGGTAAAGGGACGGTTCTGTGGTTTTGATTGCTCAGAATTTGTAAACCAGTGACACTGGCTGGCTTGAGGCTGAGAACCTGAGTGCTTCTTGGAGATATAAAGAGCAAAAATGGTGTTTCAAAGATACCCACAAAGCTACCCAATGGTTTTGAATTCCACGCTCAACCCCACAGATAGACACGGTATTCCAGCAGCAGTCACACCAGTGCCAAATATAGAGGTAAAATAACCTTACTATTCCTATTTCTGATTCCCCCATTTATGTATTCCAGGATTGCATTAGCTCTTTTGTCCACAGCATCACATTGGGAACTCAAGTTCAGCTGATTATCCACCATAACCCCAAAATCTTTTTCAGAGTCACTGGTTCCCAGGATAGAATTCCCCAGCCTGTAAGTGTGGCCCACATTCTTTGTTCCTAGGTGTGTACATTTACATTTAGCTGTAATAAAATACATTAAAATACATATTGTTTGCTTGCGCCCAGTTTACCAATCGATCCAGATCACTCTGAATCAGTAACCTGTCCTCTTCATTATTTACCACGCCTTAAAATTATGTGACATCTGCAAACGTGATCTGTGATGATTTTATGTTTTCCTCCAGGTCATTAATAAAAATGTTAAATGTGGTTAAAGTAAGAGAAGGTAATAAACATGATGATTTTTATTTATGACAGTAGTACCTACAGGCCCAGTTGAGATTGGAGCTCCACTGTACAAACACATAAGAGAGAGTCTCTAACCTGAAGAATTTACAATCTAAATGGATAAGACAAGGAATGAGTGGAAATAAAATAAGTATCATTTTATAGATAGAGAAACAGGCTCAGTGACTTTCCTAATGTTGCACAGGGAGAATCTGAGATGGAGGAATAGAACCCTGAGATCCAGTCCAGTGCCTTAACCACATGGCCAATCTTCCTTTTTGCATTATGTAGTGTTCCTATGTGCTGTCAAACAGTTGCTTTATTTCACCCCAGCAGTGCTCAGTCCCATATTAGAAGCACCTTTTTGCTTGGAATCCTTCGCAAATGTGCCCTGGAACAGGGGTGGGCAAACTTTTTTGCCCAAAGGCCACATCAGGGTGCGAAACTGTATGGAGGGCCGGGTAGGGAAGGCTGTGCCCCCCAAACAGCCTGGCCCCTGGCCCCATCTGACCCCTCCCACTTTCCGCCCCCCTGACTGCCCCCCTCAGAACCCCCCACCCATCCAACCCCCCCTGCTCCTTGTCCCTGACCGCCCTGCCCCAACTGCCCCCCATGCTCCCCCTGAATCTGCCCCATCCAACTGCTCCCTGTCCCCTGACTGCCCCCCAGGATCCCCTGCCCCATATCCAACGCCCCAGCCCCCTTACCATGCCACTCAGAGCAGCATGTCTCCTCCCAGCCAGAGCCAAACATGCTCTTGCGCTGCCCTGCCTGAGCGCGCAGCCCCGCCGCACACAGCGCGGCTGCAGGGGAGGGGGAACAGTAGGGGAGGGGCCAGGGCCTAGCCTCCCTGGCTGGGAGCTCCGGGGCCGGGCAGGACGGTCCTGTGGGCCGTAGTTTGCCCACCTCTGCCCTAGAAGGTACCCTGCAGTGGTGCTTCATATGAAGTGCCAGAGCAGATAGGTAAAAGATTCTGAGGCACACTTGTGATCTCCCCATCATGTCTAAGGAGAAATAGGGATATCCCTTCAGTGGGGGACTGCCACACAATTAGAAACTGCAGCCAGAGAAGTGCATTTTGGGACTAATGGCTCTTTTTAGAAGTATTGTCCTAGATGGCTGCCTACTTAGCCTGTACTTACAAATCACTCGCTTGTTTAAGAGGTCAGGCATTTTATAAACAGCCTTAGCCAAAGTGAGGCAGGGCCGCCCAGGGAGGGGGCAAGTGGGGCAATTTGCCCCAGGTCCTGGGCCCTGCAGGGGCTCCCACGAGAGTTTTTCGGGGGCCCTGAAGCAGGGTCCTTCTCGCTCCGGGTCTTCGGCGGCAATTTGGCGGTGGGGGGTCCTTCCGCTCTGGGACCTGCTGCCGAAGTGCCCCAAAGACCCACGGCAGGGGGTCCTTCCACCCCGGGACCCGCCACCGAAGACCCCAGGCCCCCTGAATCCTCTGGGCGGCCCTGAAGTGAGGTTAGTTCTCAGAAGAACTTCTCGCAGACTTGCTCACTGAGTATACCTTGTCATTAAAAAAGAATCAAGGAGAGGCTGATTAAATGCACCAGAGAGAAACAAAACTTTCCATTCCCTTGCTTTTTCCTTGACACGTACTTTCTTTGGAACTTACCAGTATAGTAGTCAACAGAATCACAGGAGCCTGGATTCTTTTTTAACACCGGAGTCATGGTTCACTGGTCAGAATGTGTATGGAATTAGCCACTGATGTGGAGCAATGGAAAAGATTAATTTTTAGAACTGAAAAATTTGTGTCCATTTGCAGTCTTGGTAGGAAAGCTCTATCAATATGGTCTTCTTTTTACTACAAAACAAACCACAAAAGCTTTGCAAACACTCAAAATCAGTCTTTCCACATGAATGCAATTTCCAGCTGAGTGTTTGGGGGCAAACATCACAATCATTGCACAAGCAACAACAGAATGAGCAACCAGCTATTATAGAAGTTGTTCCATTTTCCAAAGTTCCACTTCATTCAGCCTTACCTGAGAACTGTAACTATTAATACAGCATATTGCTGAAGATTACCTTGCATCAGCCTGGCAAAATTGTTGTGAAAAATGTATTTGCCCAGGCACAAAATCTACTTGCCCATTACCATGAAGATGACAAAAAATGAATAATATTTTACTCACCCCCCCAAAAAAAAATTACTGTTGGAGAGTAAGAGACAGGATTTTACAAGGCTGCATTCAAAAATAAGGGGCCATACACTCATCCTATGGAAGAGTCAGATATTAAGGAAATTTGCTTGGAATTTCTTAACCAGAAAGTATTGGAATAAACCACCAATGCAGCAAAAGTAGGAGACAGTGTAAATAGTTTAAAAAAAAATAGACCTGTATTTTAAGAGGAGGGAGAATGTATCCTAAATTCTGGCTCGTGTGAGGGAAATGCTGGTGTAACAATCCCCCCCAGTAAGAGCTGATAAAACAGTACCTATATTTTGGCTGTGAATAGTCCTTTGAATAACTCCCCATCCCATCCCTTAGAGGAATAATGGGAGGGAGAGCTGTGCATAAGAGGCCATTACTGAGATAAAAGACATATGCAGGTAAATGTATGGGCGGCCAAGTCCCCAAAACTGGACCTGCCCAATATCAACTGTGCATGACTCTTGTCACAGAGGGTCAGCAGAATGGCCTTATTTATAGAGCCCTGCAATCCGCAGATATGGATATCCGTGGATCATGTTTGTTGATCGTGGATCGAATGCAGATACAAATTTTGTAATGACAGGATGTTAGGAATCATTTGAGAATATAAAAAGATATTCTAGCCAGGAGAGAGATGGATGGGCAGGAGAGATCACTTGATCATTGCCTGTTAGATTCACTCACCTGGCATTGGCCACTGTCGGACCTCTTATGTTCTTATGTTATGTATCCGCATAGGGCTCTACTTATTAAAGAATCACTGTAGATACATTGTACCCAGTGGCATTGGGCTGTCAGGTGGGCACTTATGCACTGAGGCAGAGGTTCTCAACCTTTTTCTTTCTGAGGCCCCCCCAACATGCTGTAAAAACTTCATGGCCCAGCTATGCCACAGTAACTGTTTTTCTGCATATAAAAGCCGGGGCCGGCATTAGGGGGTAGCAAGCAGGACAATTGCCTGGGGCCCATGCCACAGGGGCCCCCATGAAGTTACATTGCTCAGGCTTCAGCCCCGGGAGACGGGGCTCAGGGACCTGGGCTTCAGCCCCATGCAGCGAGGCTTTGGCTTTCTGCCCTGGGCCTTAGTGAGTCTAATACTGGCCCTTCTTGGAGGCCCCCCTGAAACCTGCTCAAGGCTCCCTAAGGGTCCCTGGACCCCTGGCTGAAAACCACTGCACTGAGGGACCTAATCAGAAGGTACTTAAACACATGCCTAACTTTAAGCATATGAGTAGCCCCATTGATTTAACACATGATTAAAGTTAAGCACATGCTTAAGTACATTTCTGAAGTCTGCCAGAATTTGGCCCTCTGGGGGTAAGTGCTAACTTAAAGGCAAACATGGATTTTGAAAAGCTTTCTGACTTTTGCCAGCCCTCAAACCTCTGTTCTTTTATAGCTATATACTGTAATCTGCTCACCAAACCGGCTAAAGGGTGGGAAAAAGGACACAGTGCATATTAGACTGTGAAATGCAAAAAGAGGTTTTTCAAACAGTGTATTCTAAACATCACCCTGAATTCCTATGATAATAAACAGTCAATATGGCATTGAAAAGATCTAATTGCCAAGTAACTGTGGCAATGGAGAGAAAAGTCTGCCTTTGGACATATTCCCATCTACATTAATTTCTCCCAGGAGCTGGAATGGATTCTAGATTGTTAATGGATAATGTTTTCCAGTGCCCTCTCTGATCACTCAGCAACTCCAGTATTCAAAAGAAGCAGACGGAATTCTCAAAGGGAAGCTGGATGTTTGAAAGAATTACACTGAACAATTTAGAACCATGTCCTAAAAAAAGGGTTTTGTACATCAGGTTCCTGATACAAGGCTGTCATATACATTGAGAGCCATTATGCAGCAATCTGACCCTTAAAAAAGTGCACCTCACTCCGAATCCAAATGCTCAACGCCTGTTCCTCCACCCCCAAAGAAAGAGAGCTTTACAGTGAGCCTACAACGTCTGAAAATGAGTAAGTGTGAAGTGAGACTGCACATTGGACTGTGTCGAGCACTTGTTTTTGCCAAGAAGAAGATTGCATTTCATGGTTATTTTAAAATACTGATTTCTGGAATTTGATTTGGGGGAAGAAAAAGGAGGCGCCAAGCATCTTCTCGTGATGCTTTCCATAGCTGATGGTGCTCAGAAATGGAGGGTGGAGTTGGCACATTGGGATGTACCACTGGATCTGTGGTTTTAGAAAACACTTCTTTATTTGAATACGGAAAGAACTGCCAGATCCGACTGGTATTTTCACAAGTAACTTGGTACGCACCTCTATTTTGGATACTAAGGATAAGGCAATGTTGTTTGATTTGTGTAAATTTGCAGCAAGGGAAGAAAATATTCCCTTCTAGGGGGACTGGGATATCCTCCTCCAGGAAAAGTTTTTTAAACTGACTGCTATTTGGGGCAATCTAATGCATTTCAAAGGCAAAAAATGTGCTTATAATATTTATGAGATAAACATCACTGCTAACAGGGATGGTTAAGCAATTTCTGGGAGGAAGGGTGTTGAATAAACTAAATATAGTGAAATCTTCCATTCTTGTTTTAGATCAAAAACTTTTATGGCACAAGGACAATTTCGAAAACAACAATAGAAACCTCTGGAAAATTGTGGCAAACCCAGTAAGGATATTTTTGTGTTCTAGTCATGGCCTTGTTCTTTTGTTTCATTTATCTAATTTAATTTCTAGAAGGTCCATCTTCCTGGATCCAGTTCAGAAATAAAAAATCTGATGAATAAAAACTGGATTTGATGACCCAGAAAAATAAGCCCGTTGCAGAGTGTTGTCCTAGAGGACATCCCCTTTAAGTACAGCATGGTCCTGCAGGTGCTCCATCCTCAGCAACCTTGTAATTTTTGCGATAACTCAACTCATAGATCAGAATAATTAAAGTAAATTCCTCCTATGTGGTATCTTATTTATTAAGGCCTGGATCCACTAAGTGACTTTAGTGTTGCAATGCCCAGTATCATGGCACCTAACTTTATAGTGCCTAGAAAATCACAGAAAGAACGCTGTGATCCACAAAGCCTGAGTTAGGCAGCTAGGCTCACTATACAATGAATGGGGAAAGACAGGTGTCTTTCAATGCAGTCCACAAAAGTCAGCATGCTAGGCAGGGAGCCTCCTAAGCTAGCCAATGGGATATGCTGATGAGACGGCTGTGTGATACCACCACCCAGTTAAGCACTTACGTCTGGGCTCTGCGGAGGCGCCTAGCTGTGTTACAAGGAGTCCTGTGGCACCTTATAGACTAACAGAAGTATTGGAGCATAAGCTTTCGTGGGTGAATACCCACTTCGTCACAAAGTGGATATTCACCCACAAAAGCTTATGCTCCAATACTTTTGTTAGTCTATAAGGTGCTACAGGACTCTTTGTTGCTTTTTACAGATCCAGACTAACATGGCTACCTCTCTGATACTAGCTGTGCTAGAGATCCATGAATGGGAACCTGTCTCATGGAGTCAGACAGGTGCTGTGACATTCCCCAGGGTACAATCTGGACTGTTGAACAGCTGTGTCCCCTTAATTCTCTATTCTGGGATGCCTTTTACACTGCTTACAAGTCTCTACCAGGAGTCTATCTTATTTGGATTTGCTGAACAGAGCTCATGATATGAAGCAGGAGCGCTGAAACCCCAGAGATACACTCTTAGGAGGCAGTGAGGTCACATGGCCTACCCTGACGGAATGGAGAAAACCCTTGAGGGCTCTGGCACATTGAAGTGGGTCGTCCAAGAGACTGTTCCAAAGGTGGGGGGTATAGCACTGATCCTATGGATGCATGATAGTAGAGCACTCACCTGGGATGTGGGAGACCCAGGTTCAATTCTTTCCTTCTTGTCAGAGGTGGAGGAAGGATTTCAACGGTGGTTTTCCACCTTTCAGGAGAGTACTCTAACCACTGAGGTATGGGATAATCTGATGTGGGCTCCCTCAGTCACTCCTGTTGAAACTGTTCTACTGTGGATAAATAATGAAAAAGTGATTGGACCAGGGGGACTAGACTGTGGCACTCCCACTTCTCAGGGAGGGGCCTAACCACTGGACTTCAGTCATTCTCCCTTTCTCTCTCTGGTCCAATGAATATTTAAGCAGGGCCGGCTCCAGACCCCAACGCGCCAAGCATGCGCTTGGGGCGGCATTTTGCCGGGAGGGCAGCAGGCGGCTCTGGCGGACCTCCCGCAGGCATGACTGTGGAGGGTCCGCTGGTCCCGCAGCTCCGGTGGACCTCCCGCAGAAATGCCTGCGGAGGGTCCACTGGTCCCGCGGCTCCGGTGGAGCATCCGCAGGCATGCCTGCGGGAGGTCCACCAGAGCCGCGGGACCAGCGGACTTTCCGCAGGCACGTCTGCAAGAGGTCCCCTGGAGCCGCGGGACCGGCGACCGCCAGAGCGCGCCCCGCGGCGCGCCGCCCTGCTTGGGGCGGTGGAATTCCTAGAGCCGCCCCTGTATTTAAGTATTTATTTTATTTGATTAACACCAACTTCCCCCAGCCTAACAGTAGCTAGGTTCCAGCCCTGTCTGTGTCATGGGATGGGAAGGCCATATGGCGGTGATTGTCCTGCAGGAGGTACCAGGTCCTCCCAGGAGAAGGGAGTCCCATGGGACAGACTGGACCCTGTGAGGAGACCGGGGTCTTGTAGGAAAGACTGAGCCCTCTAACAGGGTGGAGGGAGGGGTCCTTCGGGACGTACCTGACCCTACAGGGGAAAGGGGACCTGGGGGACAGGCTGGCCCCTGCAAGAGGGTGGGGGTAGCTGAATAGAGCAGGCCCCATGGGTTGGATGGGGTGTGGAGCCCAGTCTCCTCATGATTATGGGATGGGGAGCTGGGGAAAGGCGGCGGGACTGCAAAGGCAGCATCTCCACCCCAGGCCTGCTCCCAAGGTCAAGCCCACATCGGAGCCAGGGCCTGCCTAGCAGCGGTAACCTTGGCAACCCCAGCGGGGGCCGGAGAGAGCTCCATGTTCTCGCGAGATTTGCGGACCGGCCTGTAGCAGCTCTCGCGATGCTTGCCTGGCCCCAAAGCGGGGAGGCGGGGGGAGTCGAGGAGTGACCCGCGAGCGCCGCTGCAACTGCGGGGGGGAGGGAACAAGATGGCGTCGGAGGGCGAGTTGGGCAGGAAGTGGGATCGGTGTCTGGCCGACTCGGTCGTCAAGCTGGGTAAGGGGGGTTGGGGTGCCGGGGCGGCCCCGGCGCTGGGGCACGGGGAGGCCGAGGTAGCCCTGCCGTGGGGCCTGCGCTAGGCCGCGGGGTGCGGCCTGGGATCTGGGTGGCTTTGTGGGGGGCCGGGCCGGACCCTGGGCGGGCAGTGGAGCGGAGAGGGTACATCACGGGACCGGTCTGTGGAGGGGGACCCGGGACCCTGGGTGGGTCCGTGGAGGGAGGGTGGCTTACACAGGCCTGGGTAGATCTAGGCTCTGTCACTTCAGGAGGAGATTGAGCACCGCTTTCCTGCTCAGGTGGGGACATGCAGCCTAAGGCATGTAAGAACTGCAGGGCGCTGCATGGGTAAGAACTGCAGGGCGCTGCCAGTGCCTGGGGCTCATTTTCTTGAGCACTGCTAGATAGTCACAGTATTCTTCTGTACCACCTTCCTCCCAGGTGTTTCTTTATTACAGTATCACAAGTGCTAGTGCAGAGTGTGAGTTGGAGAGGGGGTTAGTGGAGAAGGTGACCTTGGTGAAATTCTGATGACAAGCAAGAGAGCGATGTCTGGAAGCAGCAAGGTTTTCACGTGGCTCCCCAGTGCAGAAAGGTTCTTCCTGTGCCAGCTGTATAGTGCTTGTGCCTGTCTTTTTTTTATTTCTTTCTCTTTCCCTGTTGATTCGCTCATACCTGCTTTTGACCTCCTGGTGACTTCCTTTTTAAGATGAGCGGGTCTGTGAAACCCATGAAGATCTCCATTCTTATTGAGCACAAGACCCCCAAACAGTAGGCTGATCCTATTGAGGCTCCATGAGGCCCTGCTTTGCCATAGATCCTGTCTTTGCTCCTTTCACTCAAGATGGGGAAACAATTTTAAAAATCTGCTAACATACTTCTGTCAGCATGCACATAAAACATAACTTTTTTAAACAAAAGTTTTGATACTATCTTATGTGCTGTTTTGCATGAGCAATGTATATGGTGCAGAACTGTATATTTTATAGTGTACATTATATGAACAGCTTTCAGTCTAATGTCTGGATCTTGCAATACAAAGGTGCAAGTATTATTCTGAAACAGGGAAATCAAAGTAATGGACTACCTCAATTAGGATCTCATATCTACTAGTAACCCTTTACATCTAGATGGTGAATTATTTCAGTTTTTAGACTGAAACTCAAAAGCCTTTTTTGGTCCAAATACTGTTAATATGTCTTCTAGAGGTATTACTTTAATAATATAATTACATATAAGAATAAATTACACCTCTACCTTGATATAACGCTGTCCTCGGAAGCCAAAAAATCTTACCGTGTTATAGGTGAAACCACATTATATTGAACTTGCTTTGATCCACTGGAATATGCAGCCCCTCCTCCCTGGAGTGCTGCTTTACCATGTTATATCCAAATTCATGTTATATCGGGTCGCGTTATATCGAGGTAGAGGTGTATTTAGGTTGCAAAGTTGAGAATAGTAAGGGTTTTTTTAAAATGTAATTTCCTACTTTCTCTTTTATAGAAAGGAATAAAAACAGATTTTCTGGGCAACTATAACAATCACTCCTTTCCCCATGAATCACTGGTAGGGTTTGAACTGTGAGCCTTCAGCATAGCTTGAGCTACAGGACTAACTACATTAACAGGCTGCAGCAGAAGGCTGTTATACCAGGTGAGGGAAATGGGCCTCTGGGGCCATGTGCTGGGTCTAGAGCAGTGGTTCTCAGCCAGAGGTACATGTACTCCTGGGAGTTCTCATCTAGATGAGCGTTTCTCAACCTGGGGGTTACTGCCCCCGGCGGGATCATGGAATGGGTTTAGGAGGGTGGCAAGGAGGGCAATTGCCTGGGGCCACGCAAAGCTAAGTTACATGCTTCAGCCCTGGGTGGCAGGGCTTTGGCGTCAGACAAGGCTCATAAGTGAAAAATAGGTTCAAGTATCACACTGAAATGTAAGTACACTGTTTATATTCCAGTCAGTTTATTTTATAATTATATGGTAAAAATGAGAAAGTAAGCAATCTTTCAATAGGAGTGTGCTGTGACACTTTTTTTGTATTTTTATGTCTGATTTTGTAAGCAAGTAGTTTTTAAGTGAGCTGAAACTTGAGGTATACAAGACAGATCACACCCTTGAAAGGGGTACAGTAGTCTGGAAAGGTTGAGGACCACTGGTCTAGAGTGTGGCCAAGGGGGAACCTGATCCAGCACTTCCCTCTCTTTGCCCCCTCTCCTCCCTTTTCAGGTAGTGTGGGGAACATCTTCCACATTTGGTGCCCCTAGAGGTGGAGTCCCAGGAGGAATGGGCCACTGGAGCCATGTGTTCTGTTGTAGGGAAGCCTGGTTCTGTTCTCTCCCAGCCTCCTGGAGAGGCTGCCTATTCCAAGGTTCCCAGCATAGTTTCATTTTCCTCCAAAAAAAGACTGAAAAAATCTCTTATAATGGAAGATATTAGGCAACTTAAATAGAGGTCACTACCAGCTCCTCCTATAATAATTCCTTTGCACATGAGACTACAGTTAGCGATAAATTCAAGAATACAATACAACAGATATTCCACTTCCTGCCAATCATTTTGTGAAGACCCATACAAATTTACTTCACAGGAATATGTCTTTTGATTCAATCTAATTGTCAATATAAGATTAGTAGAGAAGAAATCTCTCTCTCTCATGGAATCCAGAGAGAGGACTTCTAAGTAAAACTAAAGACAGGAAGGGCTGGATTGTTGTAACAGTTAGATCATAAATACAGGAGAGTCTTCAATAAATAAGTGAGGAGGATTATTTTAAAGTAAATGTTGATTCTACTTTTAATTGAGATACTATTTTGAATAAGTATGTTGAAAGAGATTGAATTGATCTGAAAACTTAATGATTCAAAATGTTAAGTTTCTAAGATGACCTGTTTTGTACTCATTACCTTAGGGCTTGTCTACGCTTACCGGGGAATCGACACGCAGCGACCGATGCATCGGTGGTCGATTTAGTGAGTCTTTGACCCACTACGTTGACCACAGATCGCTCTCCCGTCGACTCCTCCATTGAATCGAGAAAAGTAAGAGGAGTCAACAGGAGAACGTCTCCCATTGACGTTGCCTAGTGTGGACCCCATGGGAAGTAGGTCTAAGCTACATCGACTTGAATTATGTTATTCACGTAACTCAAATTGCATAGCTTAGATCGATTTTTCTCAACCAACCCCACCCCCACCCCCGTAGTGTGGACAAGGCCTAAGACAAACACCACCATGGATGCACACATCATTGACTTCCCAGCTGAAGTGAAATTCTGGCCCCACCAAAGTCAACAGGAGTTTTGCCCTTGACTTTATCAGGGATCAGATTTATACCAGGTGGGCCTATACTTTCAGGCATTGGTTCTTTGTAATGACTAGAACTAGTGCTTAAAGTTAGGTACGTGTGTAAATAAATCTTGCTGAACTGGGGACTTACGGAGTTTTATTTAGCCAATTTTTATTTACACACACACTCTCTCTCTACTTTCTGTAGTTTGGAAGCACTTATTTTGCTCATTTTGGTGGCACTAATAGTAGTGTTGTCAGAGTGCTGCACGAAAAAGTCTGTGAAACAGCCTTTCCCCATTCTTCCTACCTCATTAATTTTGTTATCTGGTCATGACTCCTCAGTTATAACTTTCTCCTTTTAGAAGGATTATCTGATTAGTTTGATGACAAATCCGGAATTGTCTTGATAAACAGTTAGTTTGTTGAGTCTTTGAAGCCCTGATCCACCAAACATATGTATGTTGTTAGCTTTAAGCATGTGTGAGTGCTGTCATTACAGTGGATGGGACTACTCTCATGCTTAAAGTTAAGCACTTTGCATTTTCAAAGCTATGTATGCACATTAAGCTCTGATTCTGCAAGTTGCCAAGCACCTACAATTTCAAGAGAAGTAGTGTCTGGAGAGCACTCTGCATCTTGCAAGATTGGGTCCTGCCCCTTAAAACACAACTTCTCAGGTGGGTAAGTATTGTGTTCAGTTTATAGACCGGAGGCAGAAAGGGAACGGCACAGAAAATGTTGTCCCAGGTGTTACAGCGAAGCAGTGACAGCCCTGGAAATATAACTGGGGAGTTCCAGGCCTATAGTAAGTTCAGTAGACCAAGGTGCCTCTTGAAATAATAGTTAAAAACCAGATAATGTGCAGGTTTTTTATTATGGCTTAATCTGTATTTGGCCTTTATACTGTCTATGATAAAATAACTATTTGTAGCCTCTTTTTATACAATCTTATCTGCTTTTTGGGCAGTTGCTGATTCTGCAGTTTATTTCCTGGAACTCTTATTACATCTTTTGTTTCAACCGTTGTCCAAATAGCTATCAAGATATATTGACAGCAAAGTAGTTGTAACGAGTGCTCAGAGCTGTAGACCAAAAAATATAAAATGGGAGGATGCTTTTTTGTGTCTCAACAAATTAAGTATAATCTTGGCTCTGTTAGATTGTGCTTTGGTTACATGTGTTTGTGACATGGTGCCAAAACCTTATTGAAGGAAACTAAACGGGAGTTAGAAATATTACATTTCAGGATTTATATGTTCTTGGTCTTAATTTTATTCTCACACATAGGTTAACAAATAGTCTTTGTCTCGGTAGGGTTTTCACTTATTTTAATCAGTGTTGCTTTTTTAATGGATATACAGTATTTCAGGGATTAAATGTATTTCTGCAATCCAAAGAATGTTTGATAAATGTTTATCTTGTGTGTAATGTAAATAAAATCTGCAGTAAACTGTAGAAAAATTACATCTTATTACTGTGATATCACTGAGAGAACTTTGACTAGAATTGATGTAAAACTCATCAGAGTCCATCAAAGCTATGAATTGTAGCAGACTGTGTAAAAATCCTAAAGAGGAACATCTTTCATGAAAATTGATATCCAGCATACTGCCCCTTCTTAAAAAGTGAATGATCTTCAATAAGCAGCATAGTATTTATACACTGAATATATACGAAAACGATTATGGTACTTCACAATCATTTCATTATGTAGCTTTCTT
Organism: Mauremys reevesii; assembly: GCF_016161935.1. Taxonomy (NCBI): domain Eukaryota; kingdom Metazoa; phylum Chordata; order Testudines; family Geoemydidae; genus Mauremys; species Mauremys reevesii. Next base: position 5,935,343 of record NC_052643.1, read on the forward strand.
ACAAACCACATTAACTTCACTCTATATCAAAATTCAACATGTGTAAAATGGGCCTGCTGCAGTCTGTTTAGCAGAAATGTCTCCACTTCCACTCTACTCTTTAGCCATTGCTGCCATCTGAGGTGTAGGAGACCAGCTTCGCTGCTGCAGCTGCTCAAGTAGCTTACTATTAGGCAGGGTACATAAGATGAATGATTTAAAACAAATCCCAAGATTAAATAAATAGGTCCATAAAATCAGTTTTTAAAAAAGTATTCTAGTATGGCAAGAAGACTGGAGAGAGGAAAAACAAAAGCTAAATGTGTAAATTTAGGCTGTTTTTCTCGGCTAATGATTATACTTGATACTGCTGTTTGGATGGGTGGTCAAAAGAAACTGTCAGGATTATAGGAAGATATTTTATCTGAAAGTTTGTGGAGAAGAAATGAAATGTAAAGCCTTGATGTTAAGGATGCAAAATGTTGCCCATTATAGACCCTTGTGAAACATTGCCAAAATGTGCACTGCACCGATCTGGGAATGAGGGGGTTGAGGTGCTTAAACCACTCTGAGATCTTTGCATTAAAGTTGCTATGTTAGTAATACAGTATTGTTAAATGTTAATGATGCAATATGAACTGTAAAAGCATAGGCATAGTACATGAGCCATCTAGCTTACTGATGGTTAATTGATAACTACTGAAAGTAGTGATGGCTGTTCAGTGTAAAATGAATTGGTGGCCTTAGTCCAGTGCCTGATGCCCAGGTGGTAAATTCACAAAGTATCACCACAACTGACATACTTGTTAGAAGTCTCTGCAGAGCTACCAAGGACTGGATGGACATGGTGACTAACTGACATTGCATTGTGGCTACCGATACTCTGTCAATGGAAGATTTCAGCCTCTCGGGCTGTCAGGTTGTAAACCCCCCCCCCCCCCCCGGTACTTCTCTGTGCACTAAATTCACTTATTAAAAAATGCTGAGTGAATAGCTTTTTTTTTGCTTTTTTTTTTAAATAAAACAGAGAAATCAAATGAATAATTCTCATTTGAAGATCAGATAATTTTGATTAAAATATATGGGATACCATCAATTAATGGTGGGCTACCCAAAGTTTCCTTTGTTTCCTTTTGGTAGCCAATGGCTTCGGATCTCACAGTATTTAATATGATGATCCAAACTGAGGATAAGGTTAGTGTCCTTAATTGTGGATTCTATAAAAATATTTGTTTTATTGCCAGAGAGATTTTTCTACGTGATGGTTAGGGGAAAAACAAATATTTTGGGTAGCTCTGTACAATTTTCCCGTTTGACATAATTCAAATAAAGGAAAATGAATCTTCTGAAGTCCTGGTTGTTGGAGAGTTTTCCAGATTCTGTTGTCTCAGCAAGCCGCAAAGGTCAGTCTTTGAACAGTGGTGTACTGAACATAGGATGCAATTTTCATACATTGGAGTGGGGAGGAAGTCAACAGTTGCTGCTGACGTGTCTTTATTAGCAACGGTAAACTTTAGACTTATGGCTGGGGCTTGCACAGCCAGTCCTCTGTTTTGTGTAGTTTGTCATGCTTTCCTCTACAGTTGTTTTGAGGCAGCTTATTTGTAATTGTACTGTATTGTTTTACTTGGAGATTAAGTTCCTGGAATGATTCCAAGTAAACTGTCCAAAATATATATTTATACATATCCTCTTGTACTGCAATACTTTATTTTTGACTTTTGAGTTGCTACTCTGTCTGCATCTCATAATTTACTGTTATTTCTACTTGTTTAGACTTTGTTGTTTTCCATCACATTAGAACATATTTTCATTTCCAGGTTAGACAGTGGTTTATTTGAAAGAACAAAGAGTGTTGTAAAACTTTAGGTTTCAGCGTGGTAGCTGTGTTCGTCTATATCAGCAAAAACAACGAGGAGTCCTTGTGGCACCTTGGAGACCAACAGATTTATTTGGGCATAAGCTTTTGTGGGCTAGAACCCACTTCATCAGATGCATGAAGTGGAAAATACAGGAGCAGGTATAAATACATGAAAGGATGGGAGTTGCCTTACCAAGTGTGAGGTCAGTCTAAGAGACAATTCACTTAACAGCAGGATACCAAGGGAGGAAAGATAACTTTTGAAGTGGTAATGAGAGTCGTCCATTTCAGGCAGTTGACAAGAAGGTGTGATACTTTAGGTATATCTGCACAGCGCTTTAAAACCATGATTAAGTGTGGTTTAAACTCAGTTGTGACTGAATTTGATTGTAACACATTTTTGCCAGCCACTGGGGATAGGCCAAGGTAGAGACCTAGACTAGGACACTTCTCTCCATCCCCCAATTTTAAATCTAGTTACAGCTCAGTTAAATCTGGTTTACTCTGGCAAGCCAAACCATGTTGTAATCTGGGTTCTCCTAAATCAGTTCACCCCAGCCTGCAGAATGTTGAGAATATTTACCAGCCCAAGCACACATTTTGCTTGCCTACACTTATTGGGGAAGGGGGAAGAGATTTTCCTGCTTATCAAGAGAAAAATATCTTTCAAATGTGTTCGTGTATGGAGGGGAGAAGGGGGAAATACATTTTGCAGGTCTGACTTTTAAAATGCAAAAGCACAACTTAAAAGTTTATTCTGGAGTCTTCTTTAGGTGGTTGAATTTATGGGCAAGCAGATTATGCACTAGCAACTTCAGATTCTAAGAAAGACACTAGTAACTTCAGATTCTACATAGAGTAAAATAGTGGTAAACTTTTTGCAGGCAGAGGAGGGAGACTTTAATACTTGGACACAGAAGGCTTTAAACATATCAGTTAGGGAGTAATTGAGAAGTTACAATGAAGAGAACTTGCAATAAGCAAATAATTCACCTAATGTATGAACCAAAAACAGTATTGCCATTTGTCCTTGTTCAGTGATGTACTACGAAAATAGACCTCTTCTAAATCCAAGTGTCTAACCTACATTAATGGATCTAATTTAAATGTAGCCTGCCAGTCATGCTAGGTGCTTTGAAAGCTATATCATGATTGTTCAGTATAATCAGTGCAAAACCCTGAGCAGGTTTCTTCTAGACAGAACTGACTGTATCAGAGAAAATATGTGTCAGGGCTTTCACTCATTTTGCAAATTAAATTGCCAGTGGTTGAAAAAATAGTTCCTTGTAATACAAGGTGCGTTGACAAGCCTAACATCATATTTTTTTAATTAGCTTTGATACTGGTGTAACCATAGAAATATAAAATGTCAGCTTTTTTTTCAAAGCAAACTGCCTTTATAAATCAGCAAAACTGAAAATGGAGGCCATTTTGTTGACTTCCTGACTCCTGTGCACTATCATATTGAGATTCCTCTTTGCTGTTTTGGCAGCCTCTCTGCATTTGATCTGGTTGACCTGAACTGCTACTGTCTTCAGAGACTTGAATGCAATACCTGTCATGAATCTTAATAAGCTTGCATGATCCCGCTTATGTTTCTTATTTAGACATGCTATATTTTCCTGCCACCAGTTTTTTGTTTGTTTTTTTTACACACACATGCTCCAGTCTCTTCCTCCTAATGCTTTTCCTCCCAATTTGCAAGTCTTTATATCCCCCCTTTTGACCCCATTAGTCATCCCAATAAATTCTCTCTACTCCTGGCTTTCAGCAACAGACATGTGCCTTGAGGGAAGGTATAAGAATGCTCCTTCTTTCCCCATCAGAATGGGGAAACACTCTAAGGTGTGCCACATGATCTGTGCTGCCTCAGATCAGTTGGACACTTGTGTGCAGTTTGTTTTGAAACATAAATACTTCTTAAAAACAAAGAAGACATCAATAGAACATGCTTGGTGAGATCCTGGCCCATTGAAGTAAATGGGAGTTTTGCCACTGACTTGAGTGGATCAGGATTGCACCTGCTGGCTCTAATATGTTAACTTCTAGCTTTACCAAGAATGTCTGGCCTTCTTAAGGGAGAAGAACTTAGGTAGTTTGAACTAAAAAATTTGCAATGTTTACAATCCAAAATGAAACCAAAAAGCAATACATTAGTCAGTTTCATTTCTTTATATTGTCAGTGTTTATTTTCCAAATTGAGTGAATTGTGAGAAGAGAACTAGATCTTTATTCTTTCACTTTAAATATAAGGAGTTTTAAGTGACATTTTAAAACTGTTCTAAATGATGTTGACCTAAATTTATGCATTTAAGATTATATGAGAAACATCACTTAATCAATTAATTCTTATTAATTAATAGGCTGAAAATGGCATAGCTACTTCCAATATCAAATTTAGAGAATTGTGGAATGTATAAATGGTAATATTTAGTCATGCAGTTAGAATGTCAACACACAATGGCAAAAGCTCTTGCTTGAAGCTGTATTACAGGGGATTTTTAAAAGGCCATGTGAACTTTTTTCCTTTAAGTTATATCATGAACTATTACTGTGACTAAGGATGGGGAGGTAAATACAAGTGTATTCTACTTCTTCCGTACTGTTGATTACCTAGACATCTTTGATATAGAGTTTAATGTGTATTTATTCTGAATGACAATAATTGCTGAAAGATTGGCAGATTTTCTTCACTTTGACAAAAGGGTACTAGTTTGAACAACTGTTTCTTATTGTTGATGGTCTCAGGAATGTATAAAACAGCAAAGGTCCCTCTTTGAAACTGTAGTATAAAGGAGTTTCAAATGATTAAGTGAGGTAAATGATTTAAAAAATATAATCCATTTGTCACTAAGAAGTAACCCTGGGAAAGTTGCTGGTTTCTTGGCTTCTGTTGAAATCCATTATTTGGAGGATATTTTACTATTTCAACATATGCCTGTACATGACCAAGCTGCAGCCTAAAAACTTATAAATAACCCACCCTGACTATAGTGGTAATATTAATTTCCTTCTAATCCTCTGTTTGTTTCGACATCTGAGCATGAAATGCCTCTAATCTTCATTTAATAATTTTTTTATGAGAGAAAAAAGGCACTTTAGCTGCTACAGCAGCTGAAATGTGGTTTCTCTTGGCTCGCATCATCTTGTCTGCTTTGTTCAATGTTTCCCTAAATATTGAGGGTAAAATTTCAAACTGTTCTAGTGGCAGCCTATTTTGTAGTCTGAACGATTTTCAGCAAGATTCATTGTCTGTATTGTAGTGTCAGCAATTATTGGTAATCCTTCCTGTGGTTATGAATGGGATTATGATACTCTGTACTTACCAGTAAAACTTTATTGACCTTTCTGAAAATGGGGCTTGTCACACAACTTTTTATGTACTGCATCTGGTAATTAATTGAATTAATATTTTACAGCTTTAGAGCACATTAAGTATGTTGCTTTGTATAACCACATCTGTAAGGCTGTCTCTACCACCCTGAGGGCCAGAAAGTTTTTATCCAAGCTTCTTTCTTTCATAATGGACAATATGAATTTAAGTGGAGGCCCTCCAATATATTATGTGCTGTATTCGACCCATGGGCCATATGTTTTAGCAGAAGGCCAAAGACAATAATTGGTGATCCCACATGCTTCTGTTCTGATAAAAAGGCAGCAATTTAACCATCAAAAAGATGGTTCATTATGAAAGAGTGGTCAAAAGCTTTCAACTCCTCCAGCCATCTCGTTTGACTTGGGAGGGTTGGGGGGCGGAGAGGTTGGAATAGAGGTCCCCATATGTTCTTACATTGAGGGGTGGGGAAATGCACACAGATGCATTAGACTAAAATGAGGAAGATGCGTTAGGATAAAGACCCTGTTCAATTTTCATTCCATTGAATGGTTCTTCTAAATCCGGGGTAGGCAACCTATGGCATGTGTGCCGAAGTCGGCACGCAAGCTGATTTTCAGTGGCACTCGCACTACCCAGATCCTGGCCATTGGTCTGGGGGGCTCTGCATTTTAATTTAATTTTTAAATGAAGCTGCTTAAACATTTTAAAAACCTTATTTATTTTACATACAACAATAGTTTAGTTATATATTATAGACTTATAGAAAGAGACCTTCTAAAAACGTTAAAATGTATTACTGGCACGCGAAACCTTAAATTAGAGTGAATAAATGAAGACTCGGCACAGCACTTCTGAAAGGTTGCCGACCCCTGTTCTAAATACTGCTCAAAAACGTGTTTCACCAAGTGGATATGGTATTGGCAGATTTGAAAACCTGTTAGCTCTGCCCTTATAATCCATTGTTGCGTGATTCTCTAGAATTTTAGTTTATGAAATTGAATGCAAACTTGGAAAGTAAACTAAATATACTTCTGAAATATAAATGTTAGAACTGTCTCTAATAGTAAAACTCCATTTTTATGGAAACTCAATTAGCTGTATACAGAATGGTATACTGTAGGTTTGAGAGCTCACTGTTTTCATGCCAGCGTCTCCCATTGTGCCGCATAAACGTAAATGGCTTGTGCAACTTCTTTAAACAAAAAGTGCTATCTTGCCATTTATTTATTTATTTATTTTGCTGCTTGATTTCAAATGTCATCTTGCATGTCAGCTATCATTTGGAGTAAAAACCTTGTAAAAACTGTCTTTTTAGCTGTATCTGGTTTTCTTGTATTGCTGCCTTGTCTTGTGTAAGAACTCTTAAAGTGTCCCTCTCTCCCCTCCTTTTTTTAAGACAATCAGCAGTAATTTGTACTACGCCTAACTACAGAAAAATTACTTTAAATAATCACATTTCAAAACATCATTTGAAAGTACTTGAACATTTAAACTGCCAGTTGGGCAGTTGTGTAATCTCTGGGGGCTGCCATTTTAATAATAGCAACAGGAAGTGCAACTTGATATACTTCAGGATGGAAAGATCAGAGACAGTTTTCACTCGTTTGATCCACAGGACTACTGCTCAGACAGACGTGTAGCATATGAATATATACAATAAGGGCCTTATCTGTCTTCCATCAAAGTCAATGGGAACGTCAGCGAGATCAGGATTGGGCCCTAAACCAAAAATCCCTGGAAAAATAATCAAACTCAAATGTAGAAAATTTCTGCTCCCTGTTTTTCCCCCGGCTCAGATCTTCCTGACTTGGTATACATCAAGCTGAGTACAGCTGCTTCCTTTGTAATGTCTTCGTAAGCAAAATTAGACTGTGGTTTAAAAAAAATCAGCTAATTAGAAACTTTTTAGAATACTTCATATTTCCTTACATCAGTCTCTAATTTCCTCATATGTGTAAGTCATCAGAGTCCTTGGCAAAGGCACAGATAAAGACTAATGTCAAATACTGCTTTCATTACCCTTAGTGGACAAAGCTCTGTCCTTAGTTAAACATGGGCACGCCTATAACCCTATTGCCTTAAAAATATTGTTACACACAAGCAACTCTATTTAGGTACGTTCTTGTTTAGAGGCTAGAAATATTTGACATTTATCTATAAACTGTTGCTATATGGTATTGTCCTTAGGGTGTAAAGGGTCAAATTTCACTTGTAAAAAGTGACCTACACAGTTTAGTGAAAACATAGGGAATGACTATTTCTGTGCTGACTGCCCCCCCCCCCCCCAACCATCTGGGTTGAACTCAATTTTCAGTGTAGCTTGACAGTTCACTTGGCAGGTTTTACATCCTCACTAAGTCACAACAGGGGCATTTCTAAGGTGTGCTGATTCCATCTATCAACATACAAAACTTGCAGCCATTGGAGCATAAATAATTTGTTTGAGGAGAAGTGGGACACCTCTTTTGTCCCTTTTGTTTTGGAAGCCTGTTCCTCAGAGAGGCGAGAGAACAAGTTAGAACTTTAAGAGGGGAGATCACTTCTCAGTACAATATAGAATGTGCCCATGAAGCCAATTCTGAGGAAAAAGCACTAAGTAAATGACAGATGGGCACTCTTGGGGTACGAAATGATCCTAGAAAAGATGTCTGTCTCTTAGACGGCTTATAGTTTCAGTATTTTACTTCAAGGGGTGTTTACCCTTTCAAACTGGAAATTCAAATTTTAGTTTTTTGGGGGGGCACTTTCTAACCCAATCTAAAAGGTGGTAGCTGAACTTCGATACAGCTCCCACCCTAAAACTAAGTGATTTTTATTTTTTCCCTTCTTTGTAATTGCTTTTGGGGCCCTATCTTGCAGGAATTTTTCATTCCTCTGAATTCTCTGCTGCTCCTATGTGTTGCTCTCTGCTGCTCCTATGTGTTGCTCTCTGCTGCTGTCTCTTTGTTTTGTCTCTCCTTACACATGCTGCAGCTAATGGAGGACTTAACTTCAAACTGCAAGGGAATGTCGTCTTGCTTACTTCTCATACTGCTTTACACCAGGGCGAGGACTCAACGCTGAGCCAGGACACTCGTCCATCTTCATTTAGCCATTGGAGGTTGGAGTTGAAGTTGTAATTTCAGAGCTTGGCTCCTAACATTAACTCTTGCAATTCTGGAAAGGGAGCTGGGGAAGGAGAATAGCCCTCTGAGTTGGGGATCAGCTTTGTGTTCAGTTGTTTGGCCAACTATAGGTGTCTGGAAGCAGCTCTGAAGATGCTTCCCTCCTTCAGAGCTCCATCTGGTCAGCTAACTAGCTGAAGTTGTGTGCAGGAAGAGAACTGAAGTTCTTTTTGGCCTTCACTTCAACCCCAACAGCTGCAGGGTGGGACTCTTCTGCAAGGAGAGAAGAGAAATTGGGGGGTAGTTCTGAGTCTGGATTCCTATGGTTGTGCAGCTTGTTCAAAAGCCTGGCCAGAAGGAGAAGGTCTGCTCTGATGGAAATTAAGCCAAATATACTGACGTCCTGGTCTGCTATATTTGTGCAGTGATGAGGTCCCAGCTGTGCATTCTTGGGAAGTTGGTACATAGCTGTGATGTTGCCAAAAAAGTCCAATCAGCCAGTGGAAAGGGACTTCAGCCAACTTGTGTCCTAAACCATCCACTCATTTATTTTATCCCTGCAACACGATGCCAGTAGGTGGGAATGTTTCCTGGCTCTCAATTCCTTGATATATAAAACTTATTTTTGTAAGAAATTCTGAGGAACTTAAGGACTACTGGCACTTGTCCTTGTAAATGATAAATTCCTCGCTGGAGATTTGAGGAGGATTTAGGCTTTAGGCTTCTTTCCATGGCATTTCCTTTAGTGAGTGAGACACCACTGTAACATTTTTCCCTCTAAATTATCCATACGTGTTTAATCTGGACAAAAGCCTTGGTATAGTATTGACAAGATGGTGTGCTGGCCTGAGTTACGCATAGGCTCCACTCTTGTGTTGTCCTTCCCCCCCCACACACACACACACTTCCCCCCCCCCCCCATTAGCAGGAGTGGGGGGAATGTTCTCCCTCTGCCCCATCAGCCTTTTCACCATTGGCTGTAGAATGAACTAATTCCTGTTGGAGCTACCTGCCTATACCATTGTATAGGCTTTTATCCAGGATGCCTGGAAAGCGTGTGGGTAGCATCTTTTTGTTCCATTGTGGAAGTATTGAATAGAAGCTGGAAGAGCCTTCGTGTATCAAAAGCCAGCCTTGGGACACCAGACAAACAGCAGTAGCTTTGGGGGTGCCTGGAAGTCATGTTTGGGTTTTTTGATGACTTTTCTCTTTTAAAGGGATGACTAAATCACAACTACATCTGGATTTTTTTTAAACCTATTTCAAGTACTTCAAATCAGTATAACAACCAAATAAAAACACATTTTGCTGTATATTTTTAGAGTACTTTGTGTATTTGACAAGACACTGTATATAGTCAGTTTCACGGTTTCCCCTGTGTCATCCTTCAGTTTTCCCTATTTGCTGTGTGAACAACATCAACAGGGTAGAGGGGGTGGGGTGGGGGAAATTTTTTTATTTATTTTTTTTTAAGAAAAAAGAAAGACATTGAGCATTGGCACTAGAGAAAATCTGATTCCTGTCTCAAAAAGATTGAGCAATATAGTTGGGAGTCTGCTTAAATGTCTTTGGATCCTAAGCATCTCTAATACATGAAAACTAGTTATTAGAAATGTAATTCCTGCTGAACTGCCCTGTCCTAATATACAGAGGCATTTTTGTACAACAGTTATTGTATATAGGTCTTGCCAAATTTAACTTCTTTATTAGGGGCATGATAAGGAAGGAAAGAAGATGGGGACCACCCTGCCATAATTCTGATTAAAAGAATATTGCTTGTAAATAATATTTATGCAAAACAGTGTTGTTAAATACAGGTTTTGTAAGTTGTAATACCTTACCTAGCTACTGCATTGATAGTTACTCAGAACTTATCACACTGAATTTTTAATCTCTTCTTTAGAAAGTTATCTGTTTCAGTCGCTTTTTAATTGAAAGCTGACAGCTGCCATTTGGCAACAAAGCTGCTGCTACCACCACTTCAACAGTGAAACTGACTCATTGCGGTATGCTGAAATTTCTTGACTTTAATGGTGGCCATTGCTCCAGTCGAGTTGGCTTTATGAAAGATCATTGTCCTTTTTTCCAGCTCGTCCTATCCAGGTCTGGATCCCAAAAGGATGACTAGCTCTTCAGATCCAGAAAGCTTAACCTGTACAGACTACTAGTTACTACTTTCTTAGAACTAAGTAGCTATCTACCAGCAGCTTAGTCTTCATTTTGTTTAACATCTTAGCTCTTTATGTAAATGAACAAAACCTGAAGGGAGGGAGATGCCGTTTGATATTGTTGTGTATGTAGTTATCTAATGAACTACGAAAGAAAACTGCATTTAGAAATTGGGAAAACCTCTATGTGACATAGTAACAGCAGTTGCCACTGAGCATATTTAATCCTTTCACCTTTAGTCTCAAACTGTCTTTTTAAAAAGAAAAACATATCTAAGTGTGACTTAGTTTTTATAATTGCTTAAGCCCACTGCTGTTTGGGCAAACTATTAAAACTCATGGTAACTGTGTGCATTGAAAGGAACACTGATAAATTTATAGAAGAACCTTTTCCCGGATGTGTTATTGAGGCATAAGTCTGTCCCAAAGATTTTGATTATCTGAGACCCTCTTATGAGATCCTGTTGGTTATGAGGCATGTGCTCTTCTGAATATTACATAGAATCATACCCAAAATCAGTCTCTCTCTGAAAGTACACAAGCCAAAGTGTATTAAAAAAAAAAAAAGGCACAGAGACCTAATTCCAGTTCTGTATCTACTTGTACGTAAACAGCCTCTACTGTTAGGCAGGAATAGAATAAAAAGATATACGTAGAATCTTAATGTTCCCTGTTGGCATTGACTATAAATAGGTTCAAACTGAAATGACAGACAGAGGGCTGAAGAGGCTGTTTTTCTAGTTAAACATTTAAAGCTGTCAGAGAAGGTGAAAAATGCTTTGTACACTTTCCTGTGGCCTCTTCTTCCAAAGAGGCTCTGTCGTGCAAGAAGGTGGCGGGGTGGGGGAGGCGAGAGAAGCAACCCAGTACAGATCAAGCCCTTAGCTTTTTCCATGTTCGTTTTGTTTTTATTGTAAGATTAAACCCTTCGTGTTTTATTGTTATGAAGTTAAAGCCTGGCCCAGAGGTGCCAATCTTTAGTGGAAACAGCTGTAGAGTTAGTGTCTCTGATCAGGTGGGAGGGTCTTTGAAGCAACATGTTGCCTTTTTAAAAGCAAATTGAGCATGTGAGAACTTGAACCTGTAAAACTCATCAGCAGGCGCTCTCATTGTTTATCTCTAGTGTAACTTTATATAGAATTAAAGTGAAACACACTTTTTTTCTTTTTGTTTCCAAGAATGAATTACTCCCCCTCCCCCCTTTTTTTGGAGACGCATAGGAAATGACCATATAACCACAACTACTTCCTAGTGGGATGATGATGAGTGAGAAATTATCCACAGTAACAGTTTCTTAACCCAGCAGGATACAAACTTACAAGTAGCTAAGTCTTCTGGTTTTAAGTTTAAAACCAATATTTACTGGCAAAAACCAGCCAGGGAAAAGCAGACCCATAGTAAATAGTGGTTTCTGTGGATGGGGAGAATAGCTGAACACTTCTTACTGTTCCTGATCACATTATTTCCCTCCAGTTGAGAGTTCAGTGTAGTTTCTAGCCCATTCCCCAATAGAGAGTGGAATGATGCTTGACAGCCTTTGGGATTAGGAACAAGGATCAGCGAAACTCTGTGATTCTGCCTCTTTAGCTTCATATTTGTCAAACTTCCTCCTCATGGAGATGATAAAAAGCATTAACAGTAACAGACTTTAGCCCTCACCTACTTCATTCACTCCCTAGATCTACAAGCTAATCCAAACCTCTTACTCCATTTTCTAGTACTGATCTGCCATTTTACTCCTCTTCCAGATGAAATAGATTGGAGGAAGTAGCCTCAAAGATAGACATCATGTCATTTCACAGGAGGCAGTCCTAACCAGATCCCCGTCCCTTCCCTGAAACCCAGGCTTGTCACCACTGTGACATGTTTGAATTTCAGCAGCCCATAACTAGAGCGCCTTGTTTTCTTCCTAACCCAGGTCACCTATTTAATCTGCTGCACTCGCACCAAAGCAGTGAGCTCAGTAGGAATGATATGTTCCTGTCCCTAGCAGAACATAGTTTCCTTTCTGTATTAAAATGTCTAATATGGCTTAGCCTGGCTGCCTAGTGTGGGAAGATGTGGGTTCCATTCCTGGCCCTGTATTGATCTCTACTTGCAGAGGCAGTGCCTTTGTATGTTCACTCTATAGTTTCCCTACCAGCCAGCTAAGAAACAGAATTGATGGGTTTCTGTTTAGGCCATGATTGAGTTTGACCGATAGCATGGAAATGTGGTGACGTTAGCAACTACTTGGGCATTGCATGTGGCTGATGCAGAATTTGTCATTCTGCAAATAATTTCTCATTGATTACCTAACTGTTTGGATTGGCAGAGAGAATTCCTCTTGGACAAGCAGTATAAAGCAGTATCGCTGCATGACTACCCCTCTCAGCTGGACAGTTCAAACAACGCCTAGTGCTGTCTGTCTGATTTCTTGAAGTAATCGCTTTCAGTTCAGATTCAGATTTTATAGTCCAGCAATCAAACCAAAACAAAAAGACAGCATAGCCACATATGGTAGGAAAGGATTGTCAGAAGGAGCCCGGGGTCAGGAAGCCAAACAGTTCGTCCATTTGATGAATACTTGTAGATAGTAATTATCCTTAATAGCATAAACATTCTGTTGGAGCCAACACCAGCTGTGCTATTGCAAAGGTACTGAAGAGAAGCTCCAGTTGGGGAAAAGGCATAAATGAGCCATTGCTAATGGCGACCCACTATTTATCTCCCAGATTGTGCATCACTGACCAGAGTTTTTATATACAGTCTGAATGGTTAGTTGTTTACACGAGATTCTAGTAAGTATTGTGTTTGCTAGTGTCCCCAATGCAGAAAATGCATGAAAGTCTGACCAGGCATCTGAGGAGTTCAGATTATTTTTTTAAGCTATGCAAACTGCACATGGTTGAGAGTGAAAATCTGGCCTTCTCTGAAATGTTCAATTGCTAAGATGTCTGGGGGTTTGATGTTAGCACCACTTGGCAAGCTGTCATCAAACGTCTTCCCTTGCAGTTGCATGTTTTGAAATCCTGCCCTGTAATAACCATAATGCCCTGGTAAAGTTACCTCTGCGATAATTGGTTCTGTTGAAATTCTGTGGTAGAGTGAAGAGAGCTTTCAGAAACAATTCTTGTTTCTAGCTCTCGTTACAACAAGATAACTTAGGTTCTCTGAGAGCAAAGGTCAGTTGTCTCTGTTCAGATCAAGTAATTATCTCACTTCCTAAAATGCAATGTTTTTCTATAATAAAAACACTTGTGATGCTTCACAGATTATTCGCTAAGGCAGCGAAGTGCAGAGCTGCTTATTGGAGCAAAGACTGATGAAAGAATGGGAGCTATCATTACTTATTTGTTCTTTGCAGGCAGTGTAAGTTGGCCTGGGGAGTGGAACAAAACTAAAAAGGGAGCTCAGCCCACACAGAAGAAGCTGTAGATGTATGCGTGTGTTTTTGTGGTTGTCCACTCTAGGTCCTGGGGCCATTTTCCTTAGCTATTCTAAGTCCCAACCTGCCGTGAGAGTACAAGATAGTCCTTACTCAGTGATGCATGTAGTAGGAGCCATACAATATAATCATTCTAGGTGCAGACAGTAAATGATGAGAGCTACTAATTTTAAGAATGGTGAGGTTTTTTTTGCTTAAACTAATTCAAGCCCAATCACTTTCTTTTTTTTACTTCTAAGTGTGTTTGAAACTTTGCTCATTTTCTAAATGAGTGCACAGGTGGCCAAATTTTGCTGTTCTACCTTTGCAGTTCCCTCTAAAGTCAGTAGCCTTGCCCAGGTGATTGAAGGCAGAACTTTCCCATTGAACTTGAATTTTTAGCTGTTTTGTTTAATGGTTCTTGAAATAACAAAAATCTACTGACAACTTCCCCAGCTCTTCGCAAAATTGGTAATAGTCATCTTCCAGGGAAAAGAATTATTTTCTTTGGGTTACAGAAGCATTTTTCTGAAACACTCTAAATAATTTCCCAAGTGATGATGGAAAAATTCTGAGCTGTTACAACTCAGTCAGTGTAAGTTCAGATCCACACCCTGGTCGTGAGAGCCTTGGGCATGTGGGACCCCCGTAACAAGCCAGTGCTGACAACGTGTGGAGTCGGTCGGCGCTACGCCCGGCTCATGAGACAGTTTATGGTGTCCGACACCATCAGGTGGTCCCAGAGACATCTACACGGAGCACATTACGGGCCACCATCTGTACTAGGACGAGTAAGCGAGACCGCTGGTCAGGGAAAATAACCCACTCTTCTCCCCCCCCCTCGCCCCCCCAACAAACAAAGGGATGCACTCCACCCATGTACCTATTCCCTACAACAACACTGACTTGGACTCTAAATACGTTCTATGGGTGGCATACCTGAGACCACTTATTCACTGATGCTTGAAAATCTATTGCACCCCAATCTGACTCTATGCTGGTTGTGTGCTATGTATGTATCTCGTGAACCTTGTAACTGATATTTATGACTTCTCATAACTCAAGCCTGACCCCAGAGGTATAGTACCTTCCCTCTTAACTTGTGTAAATTTGATTTTAAACATTAGCTTTAATAAAAAAAATTTAAAATCTGACTAGGATGTGAAGTGTCATTCCTTCCCAATCTGTTTAACTACACTGGCTAACGAATGCTGTGGATGTAAAAGAAAAGCAGCCCTGAGCTTTCTTTTGCAAGCTATAGAATAATGGGAAGCATCATAAGTTTATTGCCCTGAGGACGCACATTGAAGTAGTCAGAGTAGTAAGAAGTACTTGCAGTACAATAAGATATTAATCTGCAAACCTAAAAGGAAACTAATTTGGTTTTGCAGCCAAGGTGGATCTGTGTGTCCTTGAACTTTCTCTTCTACTGACAATGAAGCAAATTCTGATTCAATTGAAGTCGGTGACAAAATTTCCAGAGATTTTGCTGGGACCAGGATTCACTCTATAACAATAAGAAGTGAGGGATATGTCCAGGGGTGGTCTCTTGTATATGTATGGGAGGTTTCTTAGGTACGTATCTGTATTTGATTAAATGTAACTTTTAAAGCATTTAAAAAAAATATTGCCAA
Source organism: Mauremys reevesii (assembly GCF_016161935.1). Classification (NCBI taxonomy): domain Eukaryota; kingdom Metazoa; phylum Chordata; order Testudines; family Geoemydidae; genus Mauremys; species Mauremys reevesii. The sequence goes on from NC_052643.1 coordinate 5,950,832, forward strand.
GCATATAACCTACCGGCTCTTTAGGTGTGAAGAAACCTAAAAGATTGGGATGGCATTCCTGAGCCAGAACAAGTAATTAAGGAAAAGAATGGAATTGATTTCCATTTGTGCCTATTGTCTAACTTCCTCCTTACTGCAATTTTCTCTTTACAGGTGCTGGTTTTGGATTAGGAATTGTTTTCTCAGTTATCTTCTTTAAAAGTAAGTGTCCCTATGTTCTTAGCTGTTTGTTTGTCATGATATTAGATTGTTTGGGTGCACCTCTTAAACACAATTATTTGAAGCATGTAAATTTTAATTAGTATGTTACGCCAACTAGTCCATTACTTGTCCAAATAGATTAGTTGGAGTGAAATTAGCTAGACTTCTAAGTGTGATGAAACAAGGTCACTGTATATGAAACATCTCAGGCTGGGCGTGGAGTCAGGCTTCTGATTACAAAGCTCTGGAATTATGAGAGACCCTGCATCTAAACAGTAATTAGCCACATGTCTAGACATCAGCCCTAACCAGTACTGCAAGGGTTTTAATGCTTTTTCTACATAGTCTCCACTCTCTTCAGTTATTTTTTTTAAATTACTTTCTTGATACTAGAATAATCTTCAACTCTAGCACAGGTAGTAGAGCACATGCTGTTCCTGACTTCAGATTCTTCCTAGGCACAGAGGCAAATGGCTTCAAAATGCAAACTGCAGCAGATTGACAGGTTCTGTTTTCTCTGTTAGATCATACCATTAGAAAAATTAAGTTATGAAATATTCTTCAAAATTGTCAGAAAAATAACGACTTTTCTACTCAGTCAACTTGCTGTTTGTGTGTATTGTTTATCATTCTGGTAGAGGTGAAAGGACCCAGTCAGAATTTTGGCCCTTGCTAGGCTCTGTATCAACACTTACAACCATGTCTGCTCCAAAGAGTTAACAGTAACTTTTACAACTTCTGTTAATGCTGCAGAGCCAGTACAAGACTGAATTCTATTCTGCTAACTGAATTCCAGTTGCAGGATTCTTTTACTACTGGTGATGCCTGCGTGTGGTTTTTAAAAAACAAAAAAACCATACATACAGACTTTGAGTCTGGGTCAGACTCATCATGAAAGAGTACTTTTGAGATCTACAGATTAAACTGTCCTAGCAATTTCAATGTGACTTCTTTAAATACTGTACAGCGGATTTATTCCCGTTAGACTCTTAATGACATTTGTTGCCTTCTAACGCAACTTTCTAAGATTCTTTTTAGGAGACTTCAGAATATGTAGAACCTGAAAATGCACAATGCATGTTTTCCAGTAATCTACCACTTACTGGCATTATGTTTGATAAGAAGTTGTCATTAGAGCTTGAAATTAATGCAGTGTTTCTCATGTTATGTTCAATATCTTTTTTTTTTCCTCCCCCTCTCTCTCTCTCTCCCCCTCCCCCACACACAGGAAAGACATGGCCTATTGCATTTGGGTCAGGGATGGGATTAGGAATGGCTTATTCCAATTGTCAGCATGATTTCCAGTCTCCATATCTTCTCCATGGCAAATTTGTAAAAGTAAGTACTGGAGTAAAATAAATATGTATGCAGGTACCATTCAGTGCTTAAATATTCCTTCCTGCTCCTGTCTAAAATGAGTGTAGAAGTAATATGTTGCCACTAGCTGGAGGAGAGCTCCTGTGTGTAGCATCTATTTTTTTTTTCAAACTTTTCAGATCCTTTCAAATATGTAATGTGCTCTTTTTGCCTTATTTATGATTAAACCTAATACACACCATCTCTTTTTGAAGACACTGGGATCTCCACGGGATCAGCTTAGATGCTGCAGATTCTTTTTCTACAATGTACAAGTGTGTTTAGAAATATGGGGAAATTAATCATACCATAAACAGCATGGCCCCAGTCTTGCAATCAGATCTATGAGTGGAGGACTTCATTGCCTGTAGGTAGCTCCTTTGACTTCAGTAGGGCTCTGCACAGGGTTCTGTACTGGTGGATCTGATTGAAGGATCAGAGCCTTAGTGTTTTCATGATTTACAGACTAATAGTCTCCTTTGTCTTCAAGGATGTTAGTGAACTCTAGATTGTTTGATCATATGAATTTGGAATCATTAGAATCGAGACATGGCACAATTTAAAAAGGTTACTGTGGGTCAAGCCTCTCTAAAGAGGGTTGTGTTGTAAGTGGCTTGGGTGAATACTGATAGTAGCAAAGCGGCTGGTACAATTTAATCTAGTTTTATGATGTTAGGCATGATTATGGTCACAAAATGTGACCGCCTTAGAATGATTTTGCATTGGTGTTAAAAATCCCCCCCCACTCCATCACATAGAAATTAAACATAAAATAGGGATTATTTCTGTGGAATGCACAGAAAACATTGTGAAGGGGTATATCATTGAAAGCACTGAGATGACACAGTAGCAGAGGCACGCTTCTGAGCATGCGTAAAGTTACATTATAAAACATCAAAGTACTCACTTAAAACCTTCTGCCAGAAAACTTAAAAGTGACCTGTCAAAAGGGGGAAATGATCTTGTGCCTTTTTTGCTCCTTCATGATAGATAAAGAAGGCCTGGAAGGGTTTTTTTTTTTTTTTTTTGGTTGCCTGTTTTTTACCCCAAGAATATAAAGTCCATTCATCCCTGGATGTATTGAAGGATTAGCCTTCAACAGGCTTTTACAGTCCTAGCAAACCCACCTGCTTCAGAATATTGTACTGGAAATGGAACACAGCCAATGGCAGAGCTCAACCCTTTACATTAAACAAACGTTTATATTGGAGAAGTAGATGATATTGGATAAAAACATGGAGTAGCTGGTTTCTTATGAGTGAAACAAATGCAACCCAGTAACGTTCTAGATCCATTTAGGAGTGTTTGCCACAGAAGTGCGGGGGAGTTTTAACATAAAACCATTGTGGGGTATCGGCTTATTTTTGTGGACTTCAGTCAGAAATAAATTGGAATGAAATTTCTCCAGTTTGAGGACTCTGGGTATGTGAACACCCAATGCAGAAACTCTAGGAAACACTCTGTCCCTTGGAAGATGCTTGTTATGGCAAAAGTAACTGCCTGAGAACATTGAGAAATAGAAGGCTGACTTGAGTCTAGCCTGGCAAGGATTTATATTTGTCTTAGAGAATAATCTCGGCTCTGTAACAAGGGTGGTCTCTCTGAGAATGAGGTCATCAAAGGGACACTGTACAGAAGAAGCACAGCTGCCTGCGTGGCACTAGAGCTGAGGACAGAGTTTCCAGCACAGTCTCTGTTGGCTTTCCCTGGCACAAAAAGTCTGAGCGTGTTGGCGGGAGGGAAGGGAGAGATGAAGCCATCTAATGGTTAATCTCTCCAAAATGTATGGTCATGGATAAAAGCTTCAGGGTTATTAAAATGAAATTATTTCACTTCTGGTGGTTAGCAGGGTGGAAAATATTGTTGCATTATCACACATCTGTTTTCCTAGAAAATGGTGTCAGAACTTGATTTTTAACTTTCTTATACAGCATTTGAATCCATTCTTTGGGTTATCAAAATGAATGTGGAGTGCAATTATGCCTGCATAGGAGACTACCCTTAAATCCAGACACTGCCCCCCAAAGTATCCCCAGATGTATTCAGTAAAGTTCTACTAATTGTGGCATAAAGCATGACATCAGGAATTGGGTGATCTAGGTTCTGTTTCTACACTTCCTGGGTGAATGTGGTTGCTTAACCTCTCCACGCTTTAGCTTTTCCATCTATCAAATAAGGATAAAAATTCTAACCTGCCTCATGGGGGCGCTATAGGCTAAACTGCTTGCTTTGAGCTTCTCAGGAAGAAGGTGCTATAGGATACAAAATGTTATGGGAGTCTTCTTGCTTTACAGGAACAGTGACTAATGACTTAAGAACATCCCAGTGGGACGAAAGGAGAAATCATGGTTATTCCTCAGGAATATTGAAGTGCCCATGGAGTAAGCCAACGTTCTTCTGAAACACTTATCGGTTGCTCTTTATACTCCAACAGGCTGTTTATGTATATGAAACAAAGTTCTGCATCTTGTTTTGTATTTTCTCTCTGGAAAGGGCCAGGAGGAACTCTTCTGAGAAATAAATAAAACAAAAGTGGACCCCCACGTGGTGTTTTGGCTTCTTTGCGTGTGAGTGGAAAGAGAGGACTCCCATTGTAATACTAGCAGCTGGGACCACCTGGTTAAAGCCACTATTCAAGTCCTTGTGAAACGACAGCTGTTATGTGTTCCCTCCCACTCTGACAGGCAGCCCCCACCATATCCAGTTCACAGAAATATCCCCATCTCACATCACTTGCTGGACACCCTGCTGCTTGAGCTGATTTTAGGAGGCACACAAATTCCTGTCCCTACAACAATTGCTGTTAAGACCCAAGTTCTCTCCTCTCCAAACAGATGCATAGGAGAGTGCAAATCTGACTGTTTTACTGGCTCACTAACTCATGCTGCTGCTTGAAGCTTTAAAGGGTCTTGAAGTGAGTTGGCTTTGAAACTGTCCCCTGCATAGTGAACTATTTGAACAGATGCATATGCTGTCTGTCAGAGCTTTATCCCCCTCTCCCCCCAATATCGCTCTTCTGTATTGGGAAGTCTAAGGTTTTATATCTGGAATGGGACAAAGATGGTACTTATAGCTCTTTATGCTTTGGCAATTAATTGTTCCAGTTTCTCTGGAGTTTAACATATAGTTTAAGGTAAATAACTGTTTAAATGCCCCCCCCCCAACACTTTTTTTTTTTTAAAAGTACGCTGTTTGTTCTCAGTTTGCTCTCCTCTAGCTGACCTTTGGTGGAAGGGTACCTTTTGCATCCACCCAGAAGAGGTACCAGCTATTAACTTCTACTCCTGTGGACTGTTTTACTTTCACTGAACTCGGATCTCTTCTCTTCTTGTTGAGGCATTTGCTGCAAACTATCCTTTTGTAGCACAAGATGCAAATACTTGCTACTGGAGCGCTTCCTGCCCCTCTCTTAGTGTATGTGATAGATCACATATTGTATGTCCACTCCACCAAAGCATCCTGTATGATAAAGGGAGAATTTATATAGGGCTTATTTTATAATCCTGACTTGTTCCTATACTGGTAACTTTTACACTGTTACAGGCCTGTGTTGATCTATTTCCTTTTTTGAAAATGTATTCAGCTCCATGGTGAGCCAGGCAGAGGAAAGAATAACTTTCTCTCCAAAAGGAACACACAATGGAAAACAAAAATTGCACAATGCTTTGAAAAACCTTGCCAAAAAAGGAAGCGGGTGGATTTTGAGGAGGTGCTCAGAGATCAGAAAAGGCTTGAGAAACTCCTTCCTAATATTACTGGGCAACAGTAACTGGAGTTGGTATAGGCACTACACTAATTGTCCACCCTCACATCCCTTTGAGGGGTTTGAGTACAAATCTCACTTGCCAAAGAAACATGCCAGACTGTACCCAGGGTGAGCAATCACAAAGATTTAGCCCAGAGCAACAGATTCAATGGATAAAACAGTTTCAGTGCCAGAGCAGGATTGGACTCTACCTAACCGTGATACCATCCAGCACCATTGCTAGAGCATGTCTTTGTTTTTCCACCTCCTCCTCTCCCTTATTGGGCAGCATTAATCAGTCATTAAAACAGCTTATTGGAAACAGTAACTTTTTTTCTTTCCAATTTTGAATCATTTTATCTGGCCCCGATTTTTAATTTGAGCTGTGTACTTTGGAGCCACAGCTCCTCTGTGGCTTGGAGAGGTTTTTTTTTTCGTTTAAGTTCTGTGTGTGCTGCAGCACTAATAGACTGGGAAGCTAATGGGTTTAGCCAGAGAGGGGAGAGCATTAGGCTGGGTAAATGACAAAAGAATCTTAAAAGTTGTGGTGCCCTAAAAAAAATTATTCTCTGCCAACACTCTAGTATGCAAAGCGCTAGCTGATTGTGCAGCTTAGCCTTGAGTGAGAAATTGAACTAGTTTAGATGAACGGCTTTTGTAAAGGTAATAAAGTTAAGTTCCTTTAACAAAACAGCATGTATTGTCAGAGTGCTTCGGAGAATATTGCCCTTTTAAGCATTACTGTAAAATTCGCCATTGTACATACTGCAGTGCTGACCTCTTTCTATCTTCAGAAAGAAACTGAGTTTTAAAAAGAGGTAAGGACTGGAAAGGGACCGCTAGCAATGTAGATTTAATGTTCTTTTTCCAAGACCTCCCCGTTCAGGGTTGGTTTGGGGTGTGTGTGTTTTACTATAACTAACCCATAATTGGGCTTTGTTTGTAGTTTAATTTTAAATTGTATTGGTTCAAAAATAGGTCTTGAACCTGTCCAAATAAATTATGCAAAATGGCTCCATGTGAGGGCAGATCTCCTGCCTCACTCTATGGAGTAAGGCTGTAATGTTTCTAACTGAGGTTGGAATAGGAATGGCTTCCTGCTGCTTGATTTCTAATTACATAAATGGAAGGGGAAAAAGTGGAAATTCTAAGTACCAAAAGGAATGTTAAATTTAGTATAATATGCTCATCTGGAAGCTATCACATTTTTCCTCCTTAAGCCTGCTGAAATCATTGCTTCCCCTCAGACTCTGTAGCATAATTTGGATCACTATCAGAGTGCACACAATGTAGGCCGAAAACAGTCAGGTATTCCCACCGAGAGCTTAATAAGGTCTCTGAGTGGAGAAGTTACTATGTCATCCCTGGTGCAATTTCAATTTAATAGGAAAATAGAGGGTAGGAAGTGAAGAATAAAGAAACCATGTTTCCATCTCTTTTTTTTCTTTTAAATTGCTGACTAGAACTGGTTTTGACTGCTTAACAGCTCCCTAAGTGCCAGACCAGCCACAAATCTGACTCTCTTCTTAACAGCTTGATTAGATGTCATCTGAGGCTTTGAAATGAATAAACAAGTCCCAGAAAAGCAAAGACTGCTGGAGAGGGGAAAAAACATACAAATGCAACTTGATTTTGTTTATTGTGGTTCTTAGTGTTTTGATCAAGATACCATCTTTTCTTTGTATTTCAGTAGTGCCTAGGGACCCAGAGAGCTTGGTGATGTAAAAAACAGTCCGTGTGTGGGAAAGTTTGTAATATTAATAAAGGCAGAGAGTGGTAGGCTTAGCCCCAGTTTAGACGGGGATCTGAGGCAGAGACTATAAATAATCTTGCCCAAAGTCACACACACAATATGACAAAGCTGGGAACTGAACCCAGGACTTAGATAGTTGCCTTAACCATCCTTCAATTTTGATTTATCATCAGGGACTCTCCGGAAAGGCTGCTTACTCTTTGTAGCTTGGGAGTCATCAAAGTGGGGTTTATGCTGCAGCCCTTTCAGTCAGCAGACCTCACTCTCCCCGATTTATCATAGTGAAGGGAGATAGCTGACTGACACTGAGTAGTCATGCGGTTTAGGGTTGGGGGTCAGGATTTCTATATGCTAGTCTCAGCTCTCCACCCACCCGGCTCTGTGTGACCTTGGAGTAAGACTTCTAACCATTTTGTGTTCCTCTTTCTCTTGTCAAATAGGAATAACTATACTCCTTCTCACAAAGGCTGTGTTTGTGAAACACTCGGAGCGCCTCAGGTAGAGATGGCAGTTGCATTTGTGTGTTTACCTAGAGATAAGGGGTGGGCAGAGAAGAAGAGAAGGGGATGGTGGACAGAGCTTTGTGGAACCCAGAGCTGGAGGTTGGGGAGGGGAAGATGAGGAAGATTCTCTGAAGGACTCTCTGAAGGCATGATTACAGAGAGAAGAATACCAGGAGAGAACAGAGTCATGGAAGCCAAGAGAAGACAAAATTGCAAGAAAACTGGAGCATGGCTGACTGTCAAAGGTGGCCAGGGGCGGCTCTAGACACCAGCGCGCCAAGCAGGCGCTTGGGGGGCGGCATTTGGCTCGTGGAGCTCCGCCCGCATGCCTGCGGCGGACCTGCCGCAGGCATGACTGCGCGGTTGAGCTCCCGCGGGGCGAGTGGACCTGCCGCAGGCACGCCGGGCGGGAGCAACCAACGAGCGGAAAGACCTCCGCCCGCGGGAGGGGGAGGCGGCGCAGCGCTCCGCGCTGCTTGGGGCAGCCCGATTTCTAGAGCCGCCCCTGAAGGTGGCTGACCACTCAGGGCGGATGAGATTGGAGTACTGCTTCTAAGTTTGGCTAGCAAGAGGTCATTTGTGACTTTTTAGGTCTGCATTTTCTTTGCTTATCTAGGAGAGTGGCTCCGTACAGGTGTTATGGCTCAGGAAGTAAGCTGTAACTTTGGCCTGCCCCTGTATTTAGGCACACCTGCACTGGTCTGAAATGCAATCACACAATTTCACCCCACTTCTAGATTGCATCACCATGCTACAGAACTCCCTGGTTTCAAGCAGTGTTACCTCCAACAGGTCTAACTGAGTTGGGACTTCCAATGACAGCAGGGACAGCAGACACCTTGTTCAAAACCAACTATTTGTCCATACAGATACATGCTGGGAGAAAAAGGTTAAAACAATAGAAGTGTCACTACATAAGCATAGCATTTCCCTTAAGCTGGTTCAGATGACCTAGTTAGCTGTGGTGTTCCCAGCTACTGTCCCCCTTCTCCTGAAGATCAAGATGCAGCCTGCAGACCTGTCTCCTTAAAAGTAGCTTTTAAGTGTTTTCAAACTGTGTCAGAATTACCACTGTTGTTTCAAGGTTGAAAGCTAGGATTATTGTCTTTTCTCCCCCCAAATTCAGACTAGTGGAGGAAGCCTCAAAGAATGATCACCTCCACTGTCCCTTACGTTCTGGCCATGGCTGCTGTTTGCATTTGTTGCCTTTTGGTTCCTGCAGATCAAAGCAACAAAAGATTGGTTTTTTTTTTAAACCTTATTTACCCGTTAGCCAGCAACACAACTACCCTCAAGCAAGCCATTCCCATGTTCTTCACAGCAGTGGAGAGGGACCCTTACCCTGCCTCTGCACCATTTGGCCTCTGTAAATCTGTACCTAGCTGAAAATTGGCATGCAGGTATCCGGTCTAGAAGAGGATTACTATTTATCACTGGCCCTGAATGCTATAAACAATGTCCCATGGGCTTCCATCAACACAAGGGCCGCCTTCTATCACTCTGTGGCTACTGCATTTCTGTCCATGAGCTCCTGCCCACTCCAGAGAACAAGAATTCAAATTTGATCCAACGCTTTCTCTTATTCTGGATCAATAGCTTGACTCACCTGGTGGTAGGGAAATAAAACAAATGAACTTGCTCCTATTCCCTGTAAACGGCCAAAGGCATTGGTCCTGAATTTGGCAAATGAACTAAAGTTCTAGCAGGCATGAGAATCTAGTGCAATGCTGACTGTGTCCAAGTGCTCTGAGAGTCCTGCCTTCAGGCCACCCACAGTCAAATGTGCAACTGAGTCAGATCAAAACTAAATGGGAAAACAGTTTATGGAAATTCAGCTGTGGATTCCTGTTGTCTCCGCTATGACTGCTGGCTAGCGGCACACAGCACAACACAGCCAGCTATTTAGATCTGTTTGTTCCTCAAAGCAGTGAACTGTGTCCTCTTCTGTAGCTTGTAAAGATGCTGAGAAAGTTGGTAAATAATAGCACTCCACCCAAAATCTCTCCAAACAGCAGTATTGGTTGCAGAGGTTCTCAGACCAGGACTAGGAGTACTTGCCACTTCCTAGAGATCGTCATCCGCAAACCAATTCAAATTCCATTTTGTAAATCTTCTTCCTTTTCGCATAATGGGGAATGATTGTTTATTCAATAGCTTTAGAGTGCTCCCATTTGGATAACAGCCATCAGTTTAAAGCTAGAGAGAAGCCTGAACTATGATGTTCGGATCTCAAGGCTTGTTTCGGCTCATTATGGAGGTAAGGGACAAACACAGAATTCAGATGCAGATCTGCACAAATACACAGAGGCTCAAATCCATCTTTGTGTAGAGCTCCCTGCAAAAGATTATTCTCTAAAGAGTTGTTCAGTCTGTAACTGTCCAAGGCTGGATGATTAAGTTCCATCTATTCTACAGGATGGAACCCTGTTTTAACTAGGATAGGGGACATCCATGATGAGGCACACAAGCATGGTCACTGATGAGGATGAATATTGTGGTATACATGATCATAAACCTTCTCTAATCCGTAGGTAGAACCATGTGAAAGTGTAAATCGGGTGGCCCAGTTACTGCTACCACTGTCCAGTGTAACCACGTCTCCCACCATGCAATTTTTCAGGAGCATAAGTGGGACTTTAGGTTCGTGGGCTAAGTTTCTGCAAACCCCTTTCAGTCCTCGGCCTTTCTATTGAATCTGCCAAAAGAGGTGCCAAGCATGGAAGTGGATGAGTGTCCACAGGGAAACTAGACCAAGACCGCCAAATTATTGCAGAGAAGCCACCAAATGGCCAGAAGATACTAATAGTATTGTCAGTGCTGACTCAAGGAAGTTAGAAAATTGGGGTAAAAAAAAATCATAGACTTTCTCTACTGGCAATTCAGGGATGGACTTGAACTAGAGATAAACAGCTTAATGACCTAAAGCAGGGACCTATTTCTTGAGCCATGCTCTCCTTAGTGCCTTCCTAGATAAACATGGATGTCTCCAATTAGCCATACGGGAGTGGGCATTTCTATGAGAACAATGTTCACTTTATTGGCTGAATCTTAGTTGGTTTGACTTGGGTGAAGAACGTACTGTACGATCAAATGACTGGAACAGGCTGCACTGCTACTTGGAGTATAGTAATTACTCCATAACTTGACTGTCTGTTTCCTAACGACCCAGAGAGTTTTGCATGGCTCCTCTTGAGATGCTGGGGTGGCATTACTGTGGGGATATTATACTGCTTTAACAAAATGTTGATGGTTAAACAGAGCTGACCAGTGTAAACCAAGTTCAATACAAACTTACAATTGGGAGCTAATCCTGGTTCTCCCACTGACTCATTGTTTGGCCTTGGGTGAGTCACTTAATTGCTCTGTGCCTTTATTTCCCTATCTGTAAAATGGAGATACTAACAGTTCTACCTCCCAGGAACATAAACTGATGGGTGATTATTATGGGAACATGGGTTACTTTGTATTTAGGCAGCTATAGAGCACCTCTCGCAGTGGTGCCTAAATCTTTGTGGTCTATTCCCGGCTCCAACACAGACTCCCTGTCACCTTGAGCAACTCCCTTAATCTCTTTCTGCCTCCCCCATGAAATGAGCCTAATGGTACCTACCCATCTTGCAATGGCATTGAGCTCTAGTTCATTCATGGGTAAAACTCAGCTTTGAGCAGTGAGCCAGCGTAAAGTCTATGCACCACTTAAATCCTAGTTTGAGTGTTAGCCATCTGCACAGGGTTGGATTTCACCCTAATGTTTATAAAGTGCTTTGAGCTCTCCCAATGGAAGGTGCTATAGAAGAACAAACTATTATGCGAGTACCGTGTGTGATTTTTTTTTTTTTTTGAGCCATACTTTATAACCATTTTCCAACGCTATGCTTGACTCCCAGAGCTCCTGGATAATAGAGCATTGGTGTAATAATTCATTATCCTGCCAGCCGGAATAGGGATATTGGGTCTCCTCTCCGATGTCACTTTTATAGAGTGCAGGTACTAATGCTGCCTATTAGAATGGTGTCTGTTACAAATTACACAGGAAGACGCGTGTCACCGGGGCTGGGGGGAGGGCAGAAGTTTGGAGGGTATTGCTCGAACAGCAGAAACATACTACTTTGTGACCTGCTTGTACAGAGGCAATGCAATGTGCTTACATGCAGGGGCTCTGTTATCTGGTCTCATGCTTCCTCAGCCAGCTGGAGGTGTGAGTCCTGTGGTGCGAAGCTACTTAGCCCCTGATGGCAGGTGAGGCATACTGCACCTTCCTCCCCCATTCACGGACCTTTTCTGCAAGGTAAAGTTGCCGCAGAGCAATGAGGAAGAATGGGGTGAGGGTGGAGCTCCTGGGGTGCGGGGGAAATGGAATGCTCTAAGCAGGTGGGTTAAATGGTGCAATGGATTAGCAAAATAGCCTCTTGTCTTTGAAGCCCTCCTCCCCGAGATGAAATACTGGCTGTGGCCACAGGAAACGAAATTTTAAAATGAGCTCCCTGTGTGATGCTGTGGCAAAAAGGGCCACTGCAGTCTCTTGGATGTATAACCAGCGGAGCACTGAGTAAGAGTAGGGATGTTTTTTTTTTTTTTTTTTTACCTCTGTATATGGCATTGATGAGACTGATGCTGGAATCCTGCATCCAGTTTTGGGGTGTGGGAAAATTGGAGAGGGTGTAGAAAAGAGCCACAAAAAATATTTGAGGCTTACAGTGAAAACTGTAAAGAGCTCCATCGGTTTATCTTATCAAAAAGAAGATTGAAAGGTGACTTGATTACAGTGTACGAGTACCTTCCTGGGGAGAAAATACTGGGTATTCAAAGGCTTTTGAACCTAGTGGAGAAAGATATCACAAGAACCAATGGCTGGAAGCTGAAGCCAGGCAAGTTCAAGTTGGAAATTAGGCCCACCTTTTTAACACTGATGGTTAATCACAAACTACTCGGAACAAACTACCAAGGGCAGTGATGGATTCTCCATCTCTTGATGTCTTCAGATCAAGACTGCATACGTTTCTGAAAGATATGTGCTAGCCAAATTATTGGGCTCCATCCAGGGGTAACTGGGTGAAATTTAATGTCCTGTGATGTTCAGGAGATCAGACTAGATGACCGAATATTCTAATGGTCTCTTCTGGACTTAAACACTCATCAATCTTCCCCCAAGGCCATTAGAGGTGACTGAGTTTTCCTTGGTCTCCAGCCCATGGTTTCACCTGAACTGAGCGGGAGGCAGGGCCCTCTTGGTTCAGGAATCCGATTTGTGGGACTCACTCACTGGAGATGTCTGTGGCCCCCTTTGAGGCATAGTATAAGCTATTTCTATTCAGATCTATATTGCTTTGTCCTCACGAATGTTACCAGTTCTTCCCTTTTGTGCTATGCTCTCTTGCCTGTTTTAATTTGAGGGAATGTTGATGGTGTTTTTGTTTTGTTTTGTTTTCCGGGCATAAGGCCCAGTTTTTAATTCTCTCTGAAGATCGTGTGGTATCCTAGATAATCTGCCTCGAGATGGAGTATTTCCTATGTCAATAAATGTGTCAGTGAATGAGGGGCAGTTGGAGAGTGAGGGCTGGCAGAGTTAGGTGGGTTTGCAGGTCAGGACTGGAGGTGCATTGCAAGGCCTGTGTGGGAAAGTTTGCACAGTGCTTTCCCCTGCACCACAGAAGACAGTGTGCAGCATATGGAATTTGCTGTTGTTTCAGGCAGAAGGAATAATACTCCTAAATCCTGGGGAACGTGTTAGTGTCAGGAGGGCTAGGGGGAGGATCCAGTTCGCTATCTGCTAAAAGATGAATTGTATAGCCATACTTGGCAGAAAGAGAGGTAGATTGGCAGATAGAGAAAAGGTCACAGTGACTTCTCTAAGCACAGGAAGAACCTATAATAATATGTAACAGAGGCTTTCTTAAAGTAGTCCATGAACTAATTTGGAATGTTAACTCTTGTCCTGCAGCAATCGCTTCAGCAGTGGCTTTGATTTTTAATGATTGTTGTGTCTGGACTGGGAACTGCCTTCATTCCATTTGGACAGGTCTGAGACCGAGCCACAAGTGGAAAGGGTTCAGAGTGAGGAAGGACAAGGCAACATGTCTCTCAAGCCCCACCCCTTTGAAGATGTTAGCTGTTTTACCAGACCTGCTTGAGACATGTCTCATCACAGGGAGCATATACACTAGGGAAATCCATGTGAGTTAGCTACCTTAACTTATGCCTCAACCTTTTTCCTAGTGTCGATGCAATTGAATGTCTTCTACATCTATGTAGTTGTTCCAGGTCTATCCTGGGTAGACCAGCTGTCTTGAGATAGGAAGTGTTAACTCGTGTATACATGAGAGAAAAGGTGAAGATGTACATGGAGGTAACTAACCTCAATGTATCTTCTAGTGAAGACAAACCCATGGTTGTTACTCACCCAACGACACTTCTTGCAGATGAAGAGGTGTTAAGATAAGTCTCCTGGCCAAATCCTTTGGGGGGAAACATTAATTTTTCCAATTGGTTACACTAGTATTGCCAACCCTAAGAATTCAAAAGTCACAATTCATGAGGTTGGCTTAAAAATCATGATTTAAAAAAAAAAAGTTTAAATTTGCTTTCTGTTGTTTGAGCCTGTACAGATCACCTTTTCCAGGTTTTTCTCAGTAACTATGATGGCTAGAAACTCTCTTTAAAAAAAAAAGCGAGAGAGAGATGAGATTCTCATGTAGGAGCAGGACTCCAGAAGCTAGGTCTTTAAGAAGACCACCCAACATTGTGCGACTCACCATAAAATCATGTGAGTTTATAATAGTCTTCTTAACTTCCTGTCCTAATCTATAATGTGGTATTCCTTGACCAAGTCACCAGGTGGATCCCAGTGCTGGCTGCATTCTAGTAGAGGACGAAGGTTCCTGTGTCTAGGTATATATTATTAGTTCGTACAGTCTGCAAATATTTTGTAAGCTCTTTGGTGCAAGAACATCTCCTTACTGTGTGAATGGTGTCCAGCTTGAGGGGGCCTGATCCTGGCTGGGGCCTGTAGGCATTTGTGTAATATAAAAATTGACTGTAATAATAAAACATTTTGAGAGAGATTTGGGAAGAAAGCCCTGTAGGAAAAGTAAGATCACGGTCAGAAGGGATTTAGCCTTTTCTAACCGAGTAAAAACATATTTTTAAAGTAGAAGAAAAAGAGTTGAGCTCTAAGGCAAGAGGGCACCTGTGAATTAATCCCAACACCCTAGTCCCAGACCTCCTGATCAAAAGTGTCCCTGCAGCCATGGATTTAATAGAAGACAGATTCTGTGTGACCTGAGTTACCAGCAGCAGGGAGAAGGGAGGGAGGGAGGGAGGAAGGGGCCCTGGATGCCTGGAGGCCAGAGCAATTGGGCAAGGTGGAAAATGAAGTGATTAAACACACTTGGACTTGCTCAGAGATGGGAGGGGAGCTGCTTTTTTTTAAATACTGCCCCAGGGCCCCAAAATGTGTTGGCACTGCAGCACAGAGAAACCACTAATCCCAGCCACTAAGGGGCGGGAACGGGGCTTTCTCTTTCTTTCTCTCTCTCTCTCTCTCTCTCTCTCTGAGTTTTTGGACCCCTGTCGAAGGAAAGGCTGATGGGATTAGAGGAAACAGCTGGCTCGAGTCTTACCCTGCGGGAGCTCACATTCTCAAGACTCAGGAAGAGAGGAGCTCCCCACTGCTGAGGCACATTCCAGATCATTTGCCAAGCCCAGATGTTTTCTAATGAGTTCTATGATAAAATCCTTTTAATCAGAACCAAGTTCAGTCCCTGCCACATGGGTCTCTCCATATAGGTCAGACACTACACCTCACCAGCCAGGTCTGTCCATATTGGTCTGTCCCTACAGCTGGGTCTGCCCTGCATCCCTGCTCCTGCCAAGTGGGTCTCTCCCTACAGCTCAGGCCCTACTGGCTAGGTCTGTCTCTATACGCTGGGCCCAATAACGCCTGCCAGGCAGTCTGTTTATGGAACTCAGGCCCTGCCAGCTGGCTCTGTGCCCCTAAGTCAGCCCCTGCCCCTACACTAGTCAGGTCTGTCCCTACAGCTTGAGCCCTGACGGTCAGTTCGCCCCATCAGCTCAGGCCTTACCAGCAGAGTCTACCCATACCACTTATACCGTGCCACCCCCGTACAGCTCAGGCCTCAAGCCAGGTCTGTCTGTTAACAAAGATTCAGCTAAAGGCTTGTGTCTGTCTGTTCTAAAGCTCACAAGATGGCTGAGGTAATATTTTTTTTTATTAGACCAACTTCTGTCGGTAAAAGAGACCGGCTTTCGAGCTTACCCAGAGCTCTTCTTCATGGCCTAAAGCTGTGCCCTGCATGAGGCCAAGTAGCTCAAATGCCGCAGTTGCCCAAGGCCTCCCCTCTATCCTTGTTCCCAATATAATCTCTGTCCAGCACATTCAGTCAGGAACCGCCCTAAAAGTGTGTGGCGGGGTGCCCCAGGCACCTGAACCATGGTCCTGTCCCCACACCGCCCCTTCTCCCCAAGACCCCTCCATCATCTCACCTCTTCCCCCAAACCCCGTCCCCCTGCTCACTCCTCTCCACCTCCTCCATGTTGCTCACCCTTATGGCTGGTAAAAAGTGGTGCCCTTGGCCAGGTGCATTGTCAAGCCAGTTTTCTGAATGCGCAGAGACGGGTCTGAGCTGTGTAACACTGAGTCCCTACCCACATGGCTTAGGGCTCAGCTAGAACACGACAGTGTCGGAGGGGTTTTAATGGTGCTACGGTCCATAAGAGTGTGCGATACACACACAGTTCTCAGCTCCTAGATATGTGACTATGTGAGTCAAGTATCAGAGGGGTAGCCGTGTTAGTCTGGATCTGTGTGAATACCCACTTCTTCAGATGCCTATGTGAGTCAATAGTCACACACTCCAGTGTGGTATGGTGAGGGGACCCTCCTTATACCCTTGTTCTTCTCTCTCCTTTCATCCACCTGAACTCACAATAGGAAATCCTATGCCATGGGATCTGTCTCATTTGTTGCTCCGTTAAATCGGTGCCTGTGTCTTCCACCATGAATCCTTTCCCTGCACGGGTCTCAGATTCAGCATCCAGAGCTAATATGTTGGTGCGATCTTCGAGGGTTATTCTGAACCTAAGTTTGTGCAACTCCACTGATTTTCGTGAGCTCCCCACTCCACTGGTTATTTGGATCATGACGCTGACTCCTGAAGGAAGCTAGCAGCTGTTGGAAGATAAGGCTGGCTGAATATGTGCTATGTATTTTGGTATATGGAGTCTCTTCCTGCTGACGTCGGGGGATTTTGGCTGCAAAAGGAAATTGCCTCTTGCTTTCAGCAGATAATAGCCCCTGTGCCAGAGAACCTACATTCTCAGTAGATAGAGGACGTGAAAAAGGAAATATGCTATTATCTTCATTTTACAGATGGGGAATAGAGGCCCAGTGAGATTAAGTGACTTGCCCAAGGTCATGCAGGATGTCTGTAGCAGAGCCAGGATTTGAGCCCAGATAGGCTGAATCCCAGACCAGTGGATTAACCATAAGTCCATCCTTCCTTCTGTGTCCTCTCTTGGACTGGCCAAATATCTTGTATCCCCACCTCATGAAGGTCAGGTGCCCCTTAGAACATGCCTGTGAGGTGGTGAGCAAAGTGCAGGTTAGTGGAGGGAGAAAAGGAGCACAA
Source organism: Mauremys reevesii (assembly GCF_016161935.1). Classification (NCBI taxonomy): domain Eukaryota; kingdom Metazoa; phylum Chordata; order Testudines; family Geoemydidae; genus Mauremys; species Mauremys reevesii. The sequence continues at coordinate 5,968,037 of NC_052643.1, forward strand.
CCCCAGCTGCTGAGACATCTAAGAGAACAATTCTTCTCCTTGCCACGCCCTGCGGCCCTGGATTCTCCCTCTCCCCAGCTGCCTTTCCCAGCAGGTGTTTTCCAGAGTCCCAGCCATGGGCAGGGAGCTGTAGAATCAGCATTAAAACAGAAATAAAAGAAACAGTTTTATGTTTAACTTTTAATAAACTCTCTTAATTCCCATGCCCACAGCTCGTAGTCCTGTCCTGACAAGCTGGGAGCCCCTGGCGTTGCGGGTGCATGAAGCAGGCCTGGAACAGCAGCAGTGGGTAAGAGAGTGAAGCTTGTGGAGGGATATAAGCATGTGTTCCTGGTAGGTTTCCATTGCCCAGCTGTAATGCCTGAGCGTGTGTTTTACAAGGCAGTGGCCCTGCAGCAGCACAGAGGGGTAACCAGAGAGGATGTGCAGGGATATGTACACATTTGAACAAGCCTGCATGAACCAGGAGTGTCCATGGAGGAAAACAATAGGCCTAACGAATGTGACCTCACGTGGGGGTGTGAGAATCGACTGCCGTGTCTTAGGAATCAGTGTATTTTGCTGTTCGGCGTTCAAAATAATCAGCATGGTCTGTCAATGGAGCATTTAGGCCACATGAGCATAAGGGGAATGGGGAAGTGATGAGTGAAGAGCTGCCGAGTTGAAGGAGGCACATTTATTAATACTATTCCAGTCAATGTTTGACTAAAATCAGGGCAGACTCCTGCTGCCTTTCACAGGCGCTGGATCAGGCCCCATGTGACTATCTCCCGTTTCCAGCTTCAGTACTGAACTGCCGAGAGGAAGGGAAAACGTTGATCAAGGCATATTCCATGAGCTAAGGCAGGCAGCCATCTTGTGGTCCCATGCGAAGCTTCTAGTAGTTTTTTTTTTTTTTTGACCCAGACAGCCTTAACTCCATCCTCTGTGACAAGCCGTGCACAAATCTACAAATTTGCTGTACTTCTCCCTTTTCTGACAGCTACAATTACTCTGCAAACCACACAACACATCCACACACCTTGCCAATAACACAATATAGTTCACATGTATCATAGTTCAAAAACTAGAAACCTCCTTAAAAACAGGTGAAGTTCCAAAGTACAAATAATGCCCAGGCCAAAATCACACAGACTAGTAAATACAGACTCTGTCCACAGAGGGGCAGAGTTAAGGTTGTCAGGGTGTGACCGTGATGGCAGCAGTTGGTAACTGTTGATTTGCTTGCAATATGGATGAGTTGTGTTTGGGAGAGGGTGCGTGGGAGGAGATGAGGTCTGTAGTTGGATGACTTTACTCTGGTTTTCATGGTACTGAGCTGGGTATTATTTGCCTTTAGGAGCCTTGATTGTTTTAATCAGAGTTTTTTAGTATCTTTGAACTAGTATTAAATCTCATCATGTTGCCTGCAGTTTCAATTTTTTCAGAGCATTTTGCAATGTAAGTGCTGTTGTTTTGTGTATTTGCTACCCCTCTGAATTTGGTTATGCTGGCATGTTAGTGTTTGGTCAGTGCTGATTTAGAAGGAGATTTTCAAAAGCCTCTGAACCAGGGGTCAGCAACCTTTCAGAAGTGCTGTGCCGAGTCTTCATTTATTCACTCTAATTTAAGGTTTTGCATGCCAGTAATACATTTTAACATTTTTAGAAGGTCTCTTTCTATAAGTCTATAATACAGAACTAAACTATTGTTGCATGTAAAGTAAATAAGGTTTTCAAAATGTTTAAGAAGCTTCATTTAAAATTAAATTAAAATGCAGAGCCCCCTGGACCGGTGGCCTGGGCAGTGTGAGTGCCGCTGAAAATCAGCTCGCGTGCTGCCTTCGGCACCCGTGCCATAGGTTGCCTACCCCTGCTCTAAAGGATTTAGCGCACTTGGGAGCTTTTGAAAATCTCCCCTATAAGATTTCATCCAGAAAATATTAAATTGCATGGGTCACAGTAGGGTGTCCTATTGGGACCCCAGTTACTACAGTCCTTCTATTTGAGGTTCTAACTATAAATGCCTCTCCATAATCTTTCCATTGGATAATTTTACATCAGTGCTATGGTATTCTTATTGATTTGGGATCTAGCCAACATTGTACGTTGATGTGGCACTAAGCTGAATGCCTTACGCCAAATTTACTGTATTCCCTTTGGCTACTAAATCAGTTCTTTGGAGCAGCAGCATTTTTGTGACCGTCTCTTCTAGCATTGACTATAGGTATCTCGATCTGTCGTTCTAGAGATTCTTCATGTTACTTTTATTTGAACGGCTGGCACTCTTGTCCCATCCGGGTGCTATCCCCCTGCTTTCCAAACACTGCAAACAACAGAGTGAACTATTTTAATGCTTCGTAATCCAACAGAGCAAACCCAAACCAACTTCATGTCGTATGGGTGTATTTGGAGGAGGTGCGTATGGAGTGTAAGTGACTTGCCTAAAATAACCGAGCAAGTAGATCGCACTAGCAGAGCTGGCAACAGCATCCAGAACTCCTGCCTCCCTTTCCCCTGTGTTAACCTCAAGCCTGAACTCTGGTTACAGGGTTAGTGGTAAAACAAAGCTAAGACCATGAATGGGCAGCAACCCAGCAACAGGCCTCATTGCAACCAACATTTTCCTAATACATCTGTACAGCTAACTATGATCCTACATGCCTACCATGAATCAGGTACGACCAGTGATGGGTGTAAATACAAAGATAAGAGGACATTAAGACCATAGAAAGGCTACTCTTACTAGGTTTAGGTTGCCATCCCGCCAGGATTGTCCTGGAGTCTCCAGGAATTAAAGATGAATCTTTAATTAAATATTATGTCATGTGAGGAAACCTCCAGGAATTCATCCAGGCAGAACTGGCAATCCTAAATAGGTTGCAAAGACTCAGTAAAATTTATCGACATCTAAAAACTAGCATTGAAAACTGATTGTCAGACCAAGTCCATCAAAGCTGTGTGTAGGCAAAACCAGAACGATGCTTCTTAAGCTTATTTCCCAGCAGGTACAGCTGCAGTGACTGACTTCTATTACCATCTCTGCTACCTGCTTGCTGGGTTATTTTAGGCAAGTCACTTAGTCTCTGTGTACCTCCTTTTCTCCCTATAAAAGATAAGAATAGTGATAACAAGAGCCCCCGGTTTGTCAGACTTCATTAATTGATGTGTGCAAAGCATTTGCAGATCCCCCAGGGAAAGGTGCCTTACAAAGGCAAAGTATTGTCATTAAATCATGTGGGTGATGAAGGGGATCATATACATTAGCCAGAGAAAACACCTTTTTCAGATCACTGAGGGTCCGTCTATACTACAAGTGCTGGAGCAGCACAGCTGCAGCTACGCCGCTGTAGCACTGTTGTGTAGACACCTGCTGTAGTGATGGGAGGGGGTTTCCGTCACTGTAATAAATCCACCCCACCCCCCTGAGAGGAGGTGACTAGTCACTAGAAGAATTCTTTTGTCGACCTAGCAGTGTCTATACCAGGGCTTAGGTCAGCTTCACTACATCTCTTCGGGCAGGGGTGGCCAACTTGAGCCTGAGAAGGAGCCAGAATTTACCAATGTACGTTGTCAAAGAGCCACAGTAATACGTCAGCAGCCCCCCATCAGCTCCCCCCCAGCTCCTAGTGCCTCCCACGCACCGGCAGCCCTGCCGATCAGCACCTCCCCCTCCCTCCCCGATCAGCTGTTTTGTGCCGTGCAGGAGGCTTGTGGGGGAGGGGAGAGAGGGCACAGCAGGCTCAGGGGAGGGCGGTGGGAAGGGGTGGAGTGGGGGCAGGGCCTGTGGCAGAGCCAGGGGTTGAGCAGCGAGTGCCCCCCCGGCACATTGGAAAATTGGCGCCTGTAGCTCCAGCTCCGGAGTCGGTGCCTAGACAAGGAGCCGCATATTAACTTCTGAGGAGCCGCATGTGTCTTAGGGTGGTGAGCAACATAGTGAGGTCGACCTAAGTTTTAGGTGGAGCCCAGGCCGGAGACTTTCCACCTGCATTGGCAAGGCACAGTGCACAGAGAAAGGACATACCACATCCTACTCTTGATTGTACCGTCAGAAGCCAGGGCCATCTCATCAGCTAAACCATAAAATGGTGCCAAGTGCAAAGAGGTCCATGAAGAGGCTCTCACGATCTCATTGGAAGGGATCCTTTATGATGATGCTCCCAGAGAATTAGGACGGTAGGAATTGCCATGGTGGATCAGGTCAGCAGTCCATCTAGTCCAATATCCTGTCTCTGACAGTGGCCATCACCAGATGCCTCCAAGGGAGGTGGAATAGGCAGCTATGGAACGACCGACCTCCATAAGAGAAGTTTACCCCGCCAGATAGAGAGGATGGTTTAAGCTGCATCAAAGCAGGGCGGTTTATACTCCTTCCAAACTTTTATTTTTAAATCCTTACTAATTAACACTTGGATCAAGTTGACTGGATCACTAACATCCCAGACACATTGAAAAACTGGGCCTGTCAGTTATCTACACCACCCTCCTCCTTAGAGGGGTCTCTTCTCCTTGCTGGAGCTAGCGAGTTTGGGTGGTGGCTAGGGAGAGGAGCATGAATAAAGGACTGGATCGGAGTTAGCAGTCTCCGGCTGGAGGTCAAGGAAGAGCATGTTCGGAAAAGGGGGGTGGGGGTGGACAGAGGAGGTAGCTGGGGATCTCTACAAATTAAAAACAAATAGTCCAAGGTCAAATTAAAACCACCACCAGCACCAACACACCCTCTCAGTGTTTTTTGGAGCATTCAGATGATCTCTGGCCCTGTAGCTTAGCTGCAGCTGGCCCCTCTCCAGGGTGAGCTGCAGAGGAGAGAGAGAGAGAAGCGTAAACCTCTAAGAAATTGGGCTCAGGCCACTTTAAATCTTTCCTGTCCCTGCTTGCTCATTCCTGTCTAGTACAATATAATCAGATCCTTTCAGAGTCAAGCCCCTTTCCTTACTGAAGGCAGCCTGGAATTGCTCTGCTTGTGTGTGTGTGTGTGTGTGAGAGAGAGAGAGACAGACTGATTGTGATTTTCCTGTGCAGTGCTGCTGTCTCCATTCTGAGCCCAGCCAGGAGGGGATACAGAGCTCTCGGCACTAGAGTGCAGTTTGCCATTTGCTGTGGGCTTCCTTGCCTTTTGGACATTTCTCCGCGGGCAGGGAGTCTTTGGGAGAAGATGCTTTGGAGGGACTGGATCCTTCCAGTCCCAGGCTGAGCTTCCCAAGCCCCATTACTTTTCTCGACTGGGTTTTGGTTTTGGCTGGAGGGTTCTGCTGCCTTTCCAGCCCAGCGCTCACCTTTCACGCTATTGAACTGGGACTCCTCTGGTTTTATTTTTTTCTTTCTGGAAAGTTTTTTCCTTCCCTACCCCCCAGCTGATTGTGAAATTCCGTTTGGATGGGCTTGAACCTTCTGCACCTTTTGGATTCTGTTGCCTGACTGAGGCTCTCACCCAGACTCTCAGCTGTTTGTTATTATTCATAATTCTTTTTGCTCCTTTCCTACCTGTTGGCTGGTGGTGGAGGAAGTTTCTGCACCGTCTGGGTTTGTGAGGATTTTGCCCTTCTCAATCCCTCTGGATTCCCTGCACTCCAGGATGCTGTTGCTGCTGGCGATGAGGATGTTATAAACTTCTAGAGGGGGCAGATATTTTTTCTCCCCCTCGATTTCCCTATTTGGAGAGGATACAGATCTGAGGTGTTGAGCTCAGCTTGCTCCTTGGTTTCCCCCCCCCTTCTCTGTGGCGATTGAGGGAAGATCCCAGTTCTTTTTAGTAGCTGATTTGCTGGGGCAATCTGAAATTTCTGTCCTCGGAGAGTGATCTGTATCGATCTGCTGGCTTCCCTCAGAGCTCCTAGCCAAGGACCTTATGGGATTTTCCTTCAATCTACTTCATGGTAAGTAACCACCCCCTCCCAAAGCATTTTTCATCCACATAAAGTTGTGAACTGCTAGACATTGTTGCGATTGCAAAACTTTTCTTCTTCTTCTCTGAATTAAATAAAAAATAAACCTGCTGCATTTTCTTCCTGATTTATCAAGACCAGATTTCTGCTGCTTCTCCCCACCCCTTCTTTCCCCAAAGTGATTCATGGCTTGAAGGATGAGAAATTGCCACAAACAGAAATCAGTTACAGATGAGGAAGACTTCAGGAGATATGCTTTGAAATCATTAAAATATTCCCCCCCGGTCCTTCCCGCTCTCCAAAAAGTAAAGAAAAAACAAAACACCCCTCCCCATTAGAAGCAGTTTAATGTTGTATCACTCGCACAATTTTGATGTGCAGATTTTCTGATCAATTTTCATATTTTTTGGATGCAGATAAGAAAGGGTTGGGGAGGGATATTTAACCAAAATCCTTGAAGTGCAGTGATTAATTGGAGTATCAGAAAAACGTAATAGTTTGGGGAAAATAATGAAAGGAAATGTTCCTACTGGAAAGAAAACGATCATATGGTAAACTTACCTACAAACATCGTATTTCTGTTAATGACACGAATTGTATTGCTTTTACATATACACACGCCTGACAAATACAGTGAATATTTCTTTTAAACCCATTGAAATATTATACAAGCATTTACAAATGAATGCATATGTTATACATATACCTATTTCCCATGGTAATCGTAGCTTAATAATAATGATAATAAACATAAATTTCATATTTGGTAGGTGCCTTAAATATTTATAATACTATTAATTTGTTACAGACATAATTTCCACACCTTCCATATATAATGATAGTTGTGATTTTAGTGCTATATTTCAAGGACAGAATTTGCTGTACTTTATTTTCATGTTTTATAAAAGTTGACCTAGACAACTCCATGCACTTTAACATGTCTGCTAGCATATTTAGCTTAGAAGAATATCATCCTCTTAACTACATGTAGATTTTTAGCCTGTAAACGCATGGCCATATGTGTAAGTTTTGCTTACATAAGTACTCTCATCAACTTCAGTGGAATTATTTCATGTGAAAAAAAAATTACACACATGTTAAGTGTTCACAGGATTGGGGCCGGATATCTTTGCCGTATAGATTCCATGCATGAAATCTTGGCTCTGTTGAAGTCAACTGCAAAGCTCCTGCAGACTTCACTGGGGCCAGCATTTCACCCTATATATTTAGACAAAGAGTTATGTATTATTTTGTAATGCAGTTTCCCATCTGGATGAGAGAGGTTTGCCCCAAATCTTAAAACTTCAGGACAGGAAATAGAATTCAGCTTAAATGTAGAGAATCTCACATACTTGCAAATACCCCCAAGGAAGGGCACGGATCGGGGCTTGACCCTGTGTCGTGGAGTCCAGTTTGGTAATTCGCAGTGTTGCAGGGGGCTCGGGTGGGTTAATTATGCTTCTTGAGGGCCCAATTCTGTATTCCTTGTGCAACCAAAGCCCCTACTGAAGTCGATGAAAGTTTTGGGTGTACAAGGAATGCCGGATTGGGCCCAGAACCGTCGTCCTTTTAAATCAGAACATGAAACTTGCACATTTCTAGGGCCTCTTCCTGCTCCTTTTGAAGTCAGTTTACAGAACTTCCAGTGATTTCAACTGGGGCAGCATCAGGCCCCTAAAGTCTCTCAACCCCAAGGTCCAGGGGTCCAATTCTGCAAGGTGTTAAGCACCTCCCATGAGGTGCTGAGTGCTCCCAGTTCCCAGTGAAGTCACTGGGAGGGGAGAGTGCTTGAACTCATGCAGGACTGGGCCCTTTATCCTATATTCATTTGTTAGGTTGTGATTCTTCCGGGGGTTGAGTCCAGTGGGATTTATACACAGCAGCTGGGACTAGGAGCTAGTCCTTCTGGACTTTCCATTAGCACTGCCGCTAATTGCTGTTTGCCATCTTCCGCAGACCTTTGATTCTCTACCTTACCAGCTAAGTGGAGACTGGCTTTTAGTGTTAGAATTAGTCTGGGACTGACCCTCTGGTGGCGTAAATCAGCTCCATTGACTTCAAAAGAGCTCCACTGATTTACACCAGCTGCAGATCATAGGCCTGATCTTGTTGGAACAAAATCCCCCTTGGAATCATTTGGAATTTGGCCTCGGGAAAGACTGTGGGATCGGGTCCTCGATTTGGCTGCGTTCTAATGTGTGTCTTTAGCCTTTTCCTCATGCGTGAGGAGAAACCTCTCGCTCCGATGGCTGTGGCAGTAAGACGACTTGCTCAGCTTGCAAGAGGTTTAAATTTTGGCTTGCTCCCGATCTCACTGTAGTCAAATAGGCCCAATCTGGCGGATAGGGAGTGGGGAGAGTTTTGCCTGAGTCACAACTGTGGGATCAGGCCTCAAGGCCTTTTTTGGTAACGCTTGAAAATTCCACTCAGGCTGAGATGCTCGGGCTGCTAATTTACCCTGGGAATCCTATAGAAATCCCCAGGCCTTCATACCAATGCCAAGTATTTTTTATAACCAGTACCAGGGATATTACAATGAATACCAATCATTGTACCTAATGCTAATGCTGCTGCTTCAGTGTCACGGGCATTTCCCACAGCTGAGAAGGCAAGTAACAAAGACCGAGGGTGAAATCTTGGCCCCACTGAAGTCAATGGGAGTTTTGCCGTTCACTTCGGTGGAGTCAGGATATTGCCCTGGTTGTTGGGAAGGGATGAATGATCTTGAGACTTTGAAAGGTCCAGACCTTTAGCCCCAAATTCCTTCCTCTGTCAACCCCTTCCCCTCCTCCCTGCAGCTCGGAGCTGATCCTGAGAGAACCCACCATGAGTGAGCAGCAGGTGTTCAGTGTCTAGTTGAATCAATCCTTTATATAAGTTCTGTAATAAATGACTGAAGGCATCTGTACTCTGCATCAGAGACCACGTCTGTCTCTGACTTGAAAATGGCGTTAAACTGTGTCTATTTCAATTTAAAAAAAAAATCCCAGTGCAGTTATTTATTTTTTTAAAAAAGGGTGTGATCGAATTCCAGTTGTGCTAGTTTTGAGCATGACTACTTTGTGCCAGATTCCAGTCTGTTACACCAGTGCAAATCTGGAGTAACTCGCTCCAGATTTCCGAGGTTGTAAGCGAGAGTAGAACTGGGCCGGGTGAGGAGTGAAAATCCCAACGGTTAGCTAGATGGATGTCTCCGATGTCCCGCTGCAAATCAAGCCCTAGCGTGAAAGCAAATTAATTTCAAGAGCATTCCTGAAGGTGGTTTGGATTGTACCCCCAGCTCTCCTGAAAGCTGCTGTCAGTGTGGCACAGACGAGAGGGGGCTGTAACCATGATGAGAAATGCTACCACAGGGTGCAACTCCGTGAGCTTCCTGCTGAGCCAGGTGCTTTGTGGAGACACAATAGGGTAATTGATGTATTGTTAGTGAGCAAGCCCTGGATTAAGGATTCAGGGGGAAAGGAATTTGCTTGGAGTGGTCAGTGGAGTCGCAGCTCTGGAATATGGGGGATAATAATACGTATCCGCCTTTGCAAAGTGCTTTGCGATTTGGGCATCTAATTCCCTTGTGCTCCTTTGACAATCCCAGCCAACCCCAAAATGTAGCGCCAGCTTCAGCCTTCATTCTTCACTTTGCAGCAGTGAGGGTTTGAATTGTTCCTTGGGAAAACGAGTCTCTCTGATCAAGGTAAAAATACAAGAGGAAGTTAGCACTGGTTCGGGTCTATACGTGTGAGCTAGGCCTCTGCCATGCTCCAGCTGAAACGATGCTAACAGCTGTGTTTAAAAATGCCCGTTGCTTCCCAGTGTAGAAACCTATAAAGCTACGTTAAGAGGTTTAGGGTTTCGCGCCATGCTATGGACTAAACTCCTCTATAAAGGCTCTGTAGCAGGCATTACACGCATCGCTGTCCACATCGTTAATGCACCCTGATGCTACCAAACCCGGCTCCCAACCTCTGCTGTTGCCAGCATGGTGTTTGAGGCAGTAACGAATACATTTTCTATGTCTCAAACACAAGGTCTCGCCTCACTTCCATTGAAGTCAGTGGTAGCAGGATTACTACAATCGTTTCCTAGGACAACAGAGCTCTCTTAATGGAACAGGTGTCGGAAGAAGAAAAGATCTCAGAGACGGGAGGAGAGAAAAGAAAATGTTTTTGTGTCACAGGTCGATACAATTTACTGACTTTGATCATATCTAGTTTGAAAGAAAATTAGAAATTACAATGAATTATGAATGGTTTGTGTTAACCACAAATTGTATATGACCCTTCACACTCTGGTAGGCAGCTACTTGTGCTTTTCCCACCCTCTGCCTATTAGAGTCTGATCCAAAGCCTATCCCAGTCAATAGAAGTCTTTCCAATGACTTCAGTGGGCTTCAGAGCTGTTTTCTGCAGATGCATGAAGCTAGTTTATCAAGTGCTCAGCAGACGCAACGGGGGCCCAGGTTTTCAAGAGCCACACGACGTATTGAGCTCTTCTGAAAATCTGGCCAAAGTGTGAGTGCTGAGCTTTGTCTGAAAATTCTACTTCGAATACACCATTTTCCTCCATATCTGCTTTATTGCTATGAACTTCCCAAGCTCTCGTGGGTGGGAATGAATATGTTAAGGAAACTTGCAGAGGGAAAACACTTAGATTCTTCTGGGTTCCAGAGGATTGCAACCAACCAGCTCCAAAGTGAGAAACGACACAACACCCATCCTGTTTCAAAGATTATTTTGGGGGGTTAATTTTTTTTGAAAGAAATAGACCTTCCTCAAGTTAGATTTTTTTTTTTTTAATTTCCTTCCAATCTTCTGCAGTTCAGTAGAGCAAGACCATGGCTCTCCGCTCAAATTGGATTTCTGTGCTGGGTTAAGCACTTGTCTGTCTTGCTACTCCTGAGAGTTATTTCAAGACATTTCATGTATAACCCTCTCCCCTGTCTATTTCATTGTGACATTTATCAAGTTAATTGGAGGCTTGCAAAAACAAGTGTGGGATCGGCAAGAATTGGCCTCCTAAAAACTTTCACAGTTTGCATTTTTCTGTGACAGAGTTCAAAAAGTAAAAAATTAACCAAGTTTTAGTGAAAAGCGGATTCTTTTAAATTAAAAAATGCAAATTTTCAAGTAAATTCCACTGCTTTAAATTTTTATTTAAAGTATTAGAAAAGCTTTCAGTTTTGTCAGCTTTCATTTAAAAATGTTGTATGCTCAGAATGGTGTGAAACTTACCCCTTGTATTGTCTGGGTTAGTAAATTAATATTATTTGACTTGGGATTTTTTAAAGTGCAGCTCTTTGTAATCACCAGGAAGCACTGCATGAATAAAGTCCCTTATTTAAGAGGAGCCATACTCTTGAGCTTTCTGAAGCATCTACGTGTTTCTTCCAATTGTTAACAGGCCAGATTTTCAAAAAAGTTTGCTTCTGTTTAGGTACCGAAGTACCAGATTTTCAAACAGCTCAGAGTATTGGGTGTGGAGCGCTTTAAAAAATCTGGCCATAAATGTCCCAAGAGGACTCAGTGCAATCTGATGGGTCCTGAGCACTTGTAAATCTGGTACCGGGCTCCTTGGAAAGATCCCTCCCTAGGAGGAAAGGGTGGGTAACTTTTCCTATATATAAAAATGATTGAAGAATATAGTGGGTCAGTGACCTGGAGTGGCTAATCAATTGCGGAAACAGAACAGAATTTTTTTTTTTTTAAATGGCGCAGTTGGTAGAAAATCCTTCCTATAACCGGGTGATAATCAGCTCAGGCCTTGGGCTGATTGGTTCTGTTTTGTGAAGAGTGTAATTCTTTTAAAAGGACTCATGGGAGTAATCCCATTCAAATCAACATGGACGCAGATGGCTTGGGTGAGTAAGGGTTTGGAGGATCAGGCCCCTTAGATTTTAACACGCACTTGCTAAATACATTTAAGCTGTTGCCAGCCATGGGACCCGACACTTTGTGGTGCTGTGAGCTGCAGAGCAGACTGGACTCTCGCTGAAGGCAGGGGGAACTGAGGGCACTCAGCCCCTGGCATGATTGGACTTCCCCATGGACAGAGTCTTCATTAAGTAATGTTTATAAAGCCCAGGTGTTTGTTAGGCTCCCAGGATGCCAGGTGTGTGTCCGTGTCTGTGTGCATGTGTGGCCTTATTCACAACTTGCCTGTGTTCCTGTTTTTATATATTTGGCAAAATCACAAGGGTTTGAATAAGATAAACAGCTATAAATAGATTTTATTGTAAACTGTTCTGCCCACCTGCTAGGTTGTCCGATATTTTGGTGTAAAATTCCCTATGGAAAAAGAGGGTAAAAACTTAACGAGATCTTTTCATTTTCCACAAGTGTTTGATTTCCAGATGGCTCGGAACAGCTGCCGGGCTGTGGGTGGGAATGCAACCTCGTTGGTCATTCCACTGGTCAGCCCTCAGCCGATGTTAGGGCCCTCGTCGTCCCATATGCTTCCATGGGTGGAGGGGATGCTGCTGGGGGAGGGGAGAATTGCCTCCTTGGCGCTGTCCCCCTGCTTTCTTGAGGGCCCTGCAGGGACCTCAGGGGTGTAGGATGGGAGGGGAGGGGAGGAGATGCTCTCTGAGGCACTGAATATCTGGGTTTAAGTTACTGGTGCTTTGGGCTCCATGCCCATAACCCTTCAGTGAGGGGAATTCTGCAAAGGGTGCTTGGAAGATGCCAGCCTGGCTCCTGAGGGCGCTGCCAGGGAGGTCAGAGGAGCAGCATGGAGCTGTGGGTGGGGTAGTCCCACGTTGTTATGGCCACCACCCGCCTGCAACCCCCTCAGGAGCCGGATAACATGGCGTCCACATCTGCCGGGGAGGTTTTGATGTGAAACATTCCCCGCGCCCAGGACTTTGTCTCTGTAGCATGGGGAGCAGAAAAGACCAGTCCTGCTTCTCCCGGCTCCATGCAGAGCTTTGGGCCCAGACCAGACTAGTATCCTCCCAGGCAGACTGCAACCTGGCCCGAGTAACGCAGCTCTTCCTTTCTGGGTGTGCTGATGCGATGTGAGTGTCTAGCCCCGGTGGACTCCCATGTACCCAACCCACTCTCCAGAGCACGCCCAAGACTTCAGCACCCATCTGCAGGCATGCCGGGTCCCATCTACAGCGTGCTGCAAAATGGGATTGTGCTTCCGCTGGCTCATAGGGCGAATGTGCTGTAACATGCTCCCTTGACATGGAGGTGTTTGTAGACGGGACCTAAGCTGCGTTAACCCACTGACTGAGAGGCCAGTTTTCAAACCTGAGCATTCAGATCTGCTCTTAGATGCCAAGGTGAGCAGTTGGGCTATTGAATCCCGATGTGATCCCTGAAACACAGAAGGGGGAGCCCTTGGTTAGCTGCCAGCAGTTGAATATTTCACACTTCATGTGAATGTTAAATGCTGAATTTAGGCTAGTAGGGATGCGTTAGTGGCTAGAGCAGGAAACCAGGAGTCAGGAATTCTGGGTCCTTTTTCCAGTTTTGCTATTGGCCCAGCTTTGGGGTATATCTGTTAGGCCTTTAAAGTGTCAGTGCAAGAGCGCACGCGCACAGATCTCCAAATTTGCAGGTGCCCAGAAGTTCATGCACACATCCAAAAAGATTGACCTTATGGCTTTCTGCCTCAGTTTCCCCATCTGTCTAATGACTTGAATATCCTGGGGTAGTGAGACTGAGCTAACCTGTGTAACTTATGAGCTCCTCCAATGAAAGCTACTGTAATACTATAGTTCACTGAGATTTAGTAACGTGTGTTTGTCTTATAAAGCTGCTCCAGCCAACATTTTCAAAAGAGGCCGTAGACTTTAGGTGCATCGGTTTTGGATGCCAGTTTGAGACACCTGGAGCCGGATTTTCAGAGATGCTGAGTCCCCACATTTCCCATTGATTTCAGCTGGAGTGATGGGTGCTCAGCAACTCTGGTAACTGGGCTCAAGTTTGGCATCCAAAATCGCCTCTGAAAATTTTGCCCTCACTCACCCTCAACCCTCTGCAATCAGCTGGTGTTTTATTGCCTCTGAGTCATTCTCAGTGAAATAGATTAAATGCAAGTTCAGGAGTCGTCACTGAAATTGTCTCTGTTTTCCACGGAGAATTCAAATGTGCAAACTTCAGTTTCACCTTCTGCATCTGCTCGTGGGTAAGGGAACCACAGGTGAACAAACACTCACCATTGTCAGGCACAAAAGGGAAGCTAACATGAGGGCAGAAAGTTAATGGACAAAAATGCCAAGAAAAGTGTGCTCTAATTCTCGCTCCCACCTCCCTTCAGATTTGTTTGCTTATAACTTTGCCACTCTCCTTTCCTTGGGGCTGATCCTGAAGGTGCTTCATCGCCGAGGTGATTTGATCCCATCTTTGTCAGCTGGAAAGAGTGCGCGATCGCGGTTCAGCCGCTTGTGTGCAGGAAAGGCTGGAGGGTCAGAGACGCACTCTCCCTAACCCCACTAAGCTCTGATCGGGAATTTGAGTCACAGCTGGAGCTTAGGAAGACTCTACATGTTCAACCACATTACATGTATGTGGCTAGAGGCTGCCTTAAGGCACGGCCTTACATTTGGGGGGTCAGTGAGGTTATGTTGCAGAGGGAACCCCCAAATGCACTCAGGGGGCAACAGCAGCTCCTCCACTCCGGCTCCATTGGGTGATGCGTGGGATGGGGCCAGTGTTCCAGCAGGACCCCACCGCTCTTTGGGGAGGCTAGTTTGGGAAAGGTGAGGAGAGAAGGAGGGAATCTTGAGCATTCACGAGAGAATGTGCCGTTGCTAAATATGCCCCTTGCAATGAATGGAAGCCATTGTAATGTTCCCTGTGAGTCTATGGGATAATAACAGCAATGACTCGCCTGTTGTGCCATTCGTGCCACCTGGACGTGCTCCTCTTCAGTCTCTGTATCGGTGCCGTTCTCACTCTGTGGGATTGGGCTGCTGGATGGAAAGTGGCAGTGTTGTTACAGGACAATCAGGAGCGAAAGCTGCTTTCGGTCCTTTCATCATGAGAACGCAGCTGCGATTGTGCCGAGCGGCTGCTGGACTCTTGAGGCCAGGATGCGCTAGGATCAGACGCCTGCTTGTTGGATGACTTTTCCCCTGTAACTCTCTGGGAAAGGATTAGGGAGTTGGGTTGTAACTGAGTAAATGTGGTTTTCTCTGGTTTCGGCACACTGTGCCAGGTTAACTGACCGTGCCCTCTGGCCTGCTTGGTAGATTGGGGGTGAAATACAGTGGATGCCAGAGGTATTGCTTAATACAGCATCTTCCTGCTTGAAAGACGCCCCTTGGAATTCTTCTCCATTGTGGGCTCGCATCTGATCCTGCAGGGAGTGGCCTGCCGCTGTGGATTTCGGTGGAATTACTCATTTGCAACTGAATGAGTCAGGTCAGAGTCTGGCCCCAAAAGGAGAAGCAATGTGCTGGATTTGGGGGTCTGCGTTGCCGAAGCGACTGCAGAGGACGGAGACCGGTCCAGGGGGGACGTGGAGATTGTGGGGCCCTGAAGAGAGGGAGGAGGAGGGGGAGCCTTCACAGTCTCTGAGAGCGTTGCTGGAACCGAGCTGAACTTTCTGCTTGAAAAAGGTTTGCCTGGGAGGAAAAAATGTGGCCCTGTGGGGAGAGGAGAAAGAATCCCTGTGTGCGGGGAAACGCCGTCTCGCTCTCTGGCAGACCGGGGGTCAGCACTGCTAGGAACACGCTTGTTTCTTCAGGGGCTGGAACATGTAATTTAGCTTGTCACGGAGGAATGTGCTCAATGTCTTTATTTAATAAGAAGATTGTTAACCTGCTGCGGTGCCTCGTCTTCCTTCCTCTCCACCCCTCCAGGCCCGGGGTAAGAAGGAACACGGCGCTTTTGTCTCCCAGCCGGTGGCTGCCGTCCGTCGGATGAGTGGGTTTAGTGGCAGCTCTGTTCGCATGACTGGCTTGAGCTATACCAGATGCAGACATGCCACAATTACATGTTGGGCTGGTTTTCAGCCCCAGCTCTAGTCCCTAACTCCCGCGTGTAGGATATTTTCCTACACATTAGAGTCAGCCCCAGCGCTCACTAGGAGCTTGGGACTGGGGCCTCAGCCGCATGCCTAACAAATTAAAACACCATGGGAACGTGGCCCGTTCAAGGGCGAAGGGTTTGATGCTTTTGCCAGGGAATCAATGGGATCTGAGGGCGCTTTGCACCATCCAGAATTGGGCCCTTGATCTGGGCAAGGAAAACTCTTGTAGAGAATCCCCCTGCTAGCTGACTAGGCCTCTCCAAATGAGACCGTTTGCTGTGCTGTTAGGGGGCCCGGGTGGAGAATGCATCCCTCCCTGTCCAGGGAAGGACTGGACTTCAACACATGCTAAAGTGCTTTCCTGAATGCGGGCTGGGGTCTGTGCACTGGCTCAGCAGGCGCGCGCTGCTCGTCTTTCACTCAGTCCCTGGGTGAGGCAGGAGCCCAGGTGCTGTGGAATTATCCTGGACACCCCTGGTGATGGAGCTGTGATGACGGACAGGTTCCGATCTGCAGCAGAAGTATCAATTCACAGAACCCTGCCCTCCCCCAGGCCTCAAGTGTTGACAGAGCTCGCTGCCTCACCGCAGGGCAGGCTGGGACTGGCTTCTGGGTGCAGAGGAGCCTGGGAAGCCTTCTGTGGAAAGAAGGAATCGCTTTTCTCTTTGGAATATCTGAGCAAGCGCCACGCCAACCCCAGAGGAAATATTAACACCCCCTTGGGGAGCTGCGTGCTGCATTTTGGGTCTCCCAGGAGCCCCGATTCTGCAATCAGATCTGCACAGACAGATCTGTAAGCCTGCATAGAATTCCTCCCCCCACCCCGCCAACTCTTCTTAAATGTCAATGGAAGCTGTGAGAAGGCTAGATCCCCGACACAGCTCACCCTGAGCCTGCAAAGTCTTACATGAGGAGCTCCATTGACAACACTGGGATAACGCATGTCGATGAAGGCAGCTGTTGTGAGTGAGGATTGTAGAGACAGGTCTGCACGGCCGGAGCTGCGTTTTAAGCATCACGTATCAGTGCAATGAGAAAACAATGATGTTTTTTACATCCCGGCTAGCACAGTAAATAAATCAATTGCAGCCTAAGGGCTGATTGCCTGAGGTGCTGAGCAGCCCTTCAGAGAGGCTGAGAGATGACAGCGTTCAGACTGCCCACCTCTTGATGTCTTCGGATCAAGACTGGGTGCCTTTCTGGGAGATAAACTCTAGTCAAGGTATTGGGCTCACTACAGCGGTAATTGGGTGAAAGCCTATGGCTTATGTTATACAGAAGGCCCGATCAGATGTTCTAAGGGTCCCTTAAAATGTATGAATCCATGCGTCACAGGAGCTGCTAAATAAGACGATCGTATTTTATAGAAAACATCTGGGGACTCTCTAATCTGGTACATTTCACCCTGCAGAGTTGCATACAGATTATCTGAATGACAAGAGGAGGGGCGGAAGGTTGGGACTCTCTTATCCAGAGCCTCCTCTGACCCTGGGATGTAATTTCTGTTGAATTCCCAGCAAATATGCTTCCAGCAAAGCTTTTAGGGGCTGGATCCATGTAAATCAGCGGGATTCTTTCCATTGGTTTCTATGTGGGTTTTGGATCAGGCACTGGATAAATAAATAGATGGAAATAACAAATCAAATGCTTCTAACTAGTATTTTAAGTAGCCCAAATGTCTGACTCCAGCCACAACTCCATCCAAACCCTCTGAAGGAAAAAAACCTCTCTTATTTCCATGAAGCCTGCTTTTCACCAGTGATCGGGGTTTTAATAGCTGGCACTTTGGTCCAGGCCTCTCTCTCTTCATATGTTCTGTGTTTCTGGCCTAGAAGGAAAAATTATATGTCTGGAGGCAAGTAACATTCGATGCTGATCAGCGTAGCAGGGTAATTTTATACCTCCGCTCTAAAGAAATCCTCCAGTACACAGCCTGAGTCCCAGTCCTCGTGGTTAATGCAAATCGAAAACCTCACCCCACTCATTACTAAATTTGAATGGCTCCACAAAAACAAATTATAGAGATTGGTCATTTCCCTGGCTTCCTTGCCTGCAGCCTGAGGTTTCCTAACCCCACTACCTGGTGTTGCCCTGCGGCGACACCTGCTGGAGAAGTCTGGAAATGAAGCTGGAGGGGGTTCAAGAGTGTGATTTCGGAGTCCCTAGCTTGTGCCTTTAGTGCTTTGCATCGAGTGAACTGGTTGCATCTTGTTTCTGAGCTAATGGACGAAGCCATGGAAAGAGGGTTTGTTAACAGTGACTGTGGTTTGTCTTTTAATGGAGGTAGCAGGAACTGGGGAAAGCCCCCCTTCCCCCCAATCTAAATACCCATTTTACAACTTTCAACCCCTTTGGAGTGGGGAAAGTTGCTCCCCTGATGGTGCAACAGGGAAGAACCTCTGGGAATGGAAACGTATGGAGTTCCTGAGCCTGCATGCAAGGAAACCCGATTTGTATATGGAAGGCAGCTCTCGATAGCGAGAGAGCCCTTTGCTCCTCAGCGGAAGGCCGCTGTCTCTAAGCAGAAAACAGCCACACCTACACAACTGCTAGCAGAGGACCTCACCCTCCCTGACTGAACTAACCTCGTTAGCTCCAGACTGATTCTTGCCTGCATACTTATACCCGCCTCTGGGAATTTCCATTACATGCGTCTGACGAAGTGGGTATTCACCCACAAAAGCTCATGCTCCAATACATCTGTTAGTCTTAAAGGTGCCACAGGACTCTCTGTTGCTTTACACCTACACAGCAATTCACTGTGCGCTTTCTGATCTATAGGGGATGAATTCCCGGTCCTGAGGCTGCAGCTCTCGGAGGACTGTGCTGTCGGTGTATGTGGCCCTGGGCTGTAATAAGAAGCATTCGCAGCCCTAAAGGACAGTTACACTAGGCCAGGGGTCGGCAACCTTTCAGACGTGGGGTGCCGAGTGTTCATTTATTCACTCTAATTTAAGGTTTCGCGTGCCAGTCATACCTTTTAACGTTTTTAGAAGGTCTCTTTCTATAAGTCTATAATATATAACCAAACTATGGTTGTATGTAAAGTAAATAAGTTTTTAAAAATGTTTAAGAAGCTTCCTTTAAAATTAAATTAAAATGCAGAGCCCCCTGGACCGGTGGCCAGGCCTGGGCAGTGTGAGTGCCACTGAAAATCAGCTTGTGTGCCGCCTTCGGCACACGTGCCATAGGTTGCCTACCCCTGCACTAGGCTCTGGCCTGCTGCTTTGGTGCTGCCCACTGCCTGCAGGGCTGCTTTTAGCATGAGGAGTCTGAGAGGTTTCTTCACTTCTAACTTCTGAGCTCTCTGCTCCCTGGCAACGAACGACCATGGGCGATTTCCTCGCTGGCCCTGAATAGAAAACACACGGATTGATGCACTGCACACTTACCCCAACCGAGAGCTGCGGGAGGGGTCAGAGAAGTGGCCTGGCTAGCCCCAGAGGGAGGGGAGCGAAACAGTCACGGGATAATTAATATTGCCCGACAGCTGGAGACCACAGAGAACGGGATGTTGTCATGAATATTAACTAGGAAGAAGGCTGTGGGGGAGGGAGGTTTACAATGCAAGTGCTTAGTCTCTAGACCAAGGCCCAGACAGCGGCTCAACCTCGTCTTGTGATGATTTTTTGTCTTATTCGGGCACATCGTGAGCAGCGATGGAAGGATTAAGATCGCTGCTGGCACAGGTAGGCATCAGCGGCTGGCCCTGAGTCGGTCTGTCACTGAATGGGCAGAGGGTTATGGTGGGAAACGTGATGAGGCGATGGAATAGAGTGGCCTCTCCTGCAGGTCCCTTGCTCAACCCAAAGGTGAAGGGTTCTCAGGGCGCCCTGCTCAGTGGTTGACAGGAGAGACCCTCATCTCCCCAGCTCTGCTGCTGCCAGACGGACTCAGCCTTGAAAGCTTTGGGCCCATTCGGATCGGGACGTGATGGTTCGGGCCCATCTGTACCTACTGGGCTTTCCGCTGGTTCCTTCCACCTGGATTTCAAGGCAGTTTTGTAACCCAAATGAATAAACCCTCCTAAGACTATGGTGAGGTGGCGAGGGGTGTGTGTGTGTGTGTGTGTGTGTGTGTGTGTGTGTGTGTGTGTGTGTGTGTGTGTGTGTGCACTGAAGCATAGTGCCCAGTGAATTGGTTACCCCACAGCATGTTGGTGGCAGAGCTGGGAACGGATCTGTGGTCTCCTAACGCTAAGAGATCTGCTCTCACCAGTAGGCTGCGCTCCCTCTGAGGAGTAAGCGCTTGATGCGAGGTGACACGTGTAACCAGGGACCAGTGACTGTGGATTCAAGCCCTTCCAGAAAGGTGTGGCTTGGCCCAACGCCTTCAGTGTAGGGTCCAGGTGGTAACTGACCTCAGTCCCTTCCCCCAGTCCCACATGGGAGCCGTTCAGGAGAAACTTGATGGGAGGGTCTGTTCCTGCAGGACGTCTTAGCGCTGATGTGTTGAGCTCCCTTCTGCACCCATTTCTGCTCAGGCTGGCTAGGGGTGGCAGAGAGCTCTGGGGTGCAAACAGGGCCAGGTCTGCCAGTGCTCAGATCTCTCCACTGCGTGAGGGGCCATGCCTGCCGGCTCTGGTTGCTAGCCCAGTTCTCATGGCAATGTGTGGAGCGTGTGTGCAGCCAGAGAGGCGATGCACTAGATACAAACCCCGTCTTCCCTAGGCGGTGGTTGAATCTCTGCTTTCCCCACTCAGCTCGCTAGGGTCTAGGAGGTGTTTCTGGCCTCCCAGACTGCCAGCTGCTGAGAGAAGGGACATCCTCTCATCCCAACCCCTTCCGTGCCACCCAGCCCCACTCTGCGCAGTGGGGGACCTGGTCGTGCTTAACAAGTCCCTGTGCCCACAGCAGGACAAGACGGTAGGGTTGTGCCAAGTACCAGCATGCCCCTCTGTGAGGATGCACCAGGTGCCAGGGGGAGGGAGAGATGGTTGGAGGGGGGGTTTGGCCTCTCCACTAGCAGATCTAGCTGTGGAGCAGACAGTGCTGGAGTTGGGGTGGTGGTGGTGCATTTTCAGGACAGTAGGTGGTGGAAGAGGTGCTTGGCTTCCATTGCTGTGGCCCATCCTATCCTCCACCACACATTGTGGCACCTGGGTTTGGTCCCCCATAAAGCCCAAGGGAATGATTCACCCAGGCCCCCTCCCATCAGGAGCAACCCCCAGCATCTGCCCTGCCGTTCACTCCTGTCCCTCTAACCTGGCTGGTGATGGATAAATGCCTGGCTTGCAGAGAGGCCAGTAGTGTGGAGGAAGGATGGACCAGACTCCTGCACTTACAGCATCATATAAGGCCTGATTTATAGGGCACGTCCGGGTGGGATCGGCGAGTGCTCACCATCTGGTCCGTAGTCTGAGGCAGGGCCCACAGAAACCTAGGCAAACGGGTATTAACACGCTCCTTCCTCCCAGGGGGCTTGTGGGGCTTAGCGCAGGACGGCTCCTAGGGTGCTTTGAGATCTGAGGGAGGGGGCAGGGCTCACTTTCCCACCTGCTCAAGCTTTGCTCTCTGGATTCTAGTTCTAGGGTTTCGGTGGAGCTGGCCATGATGTTCCGGTTCCTGGTGGCTGCCCTCTTCCCAGCTGTGATCCTGGCCGCGCCACCCGCCATTAACAAACTGGCCCTTTTCCCGGACAAGAGCGCGTGGTGTGAGGCGAAGAACATCACCCAGATTGTGGGGCACAGCGGCTGCGAGGCTAAGTCCATCCAGAACAGGTACGGGGAGGGGGCAGGCTGCAGTGCAGCCCAGGGCTTCTCTAGATGCACCTTGTTTCCTTGACTATTCAGGCTGGTGACTTGGCCTGATGCAGACTCCCTGCTAAGGGAGAAGACTTTGTCCAAGTGGAGTCAATTGCAGGATCAGGGCCCTAGTTGGCACCATCTGGACTTAGCAACACGGGGCTGTCGTATGGAATTGATGGGCCGGGTGGCAGAGCCAGAACTAGGAGGAGGTTCCTAGAACAGGTCGTTACCACGCGCCAGGCTGGAGTCGGAGGGAGACACTGACGGAAATGTGCACTCGAGCCCTCGTTTCCCCCTTAAGAGACTTAAAGCGCAGGGTGACTCTCTTGCGAGTGACTTCAAGCTGCAGTCACCCTGGTGATGTCCTCTCCTGGGGGAGTCCAGGAGCAATGCCACAGCTCCTGGGTCCTGCTCTGTTCACTGACATCAGGAGACCGTAACGAACTGGCTTTTGTGGGTACACCACTGCCCTCTACTGGATGGATTCGGAACAGCTCAGCTGTGTCATTGGCCCTGTATTGCAACTGGTTTTTCCCAAGTGGCAAGCTGGGCTCTTGATGCCTGAGAATCTGAGTTCTCACAAGTGGCTGTGGTGTGCGCAAAGTGTTTATTGCAATGCAGCTTTATCTTGTTAAACTGGGGCACTCTGTGGCCTCCTTGAGTCAACATGCAGGCCATATGTGTCCCAGTATATGAAAGCCAAGGCAAGGACTCCTCCTTCCTCTCCCCACCACTTCCATCCAAGTCTTTCAGCCCCACCTCTGCTTCTCTGGCCCATCGGATGCTGGCTCACTGTAGGGCATGCAAGGAGCTTCTCATGGGGAGGAGGAGAAGGATGCTGCATTGAGACGCTTCCTGCTTCATCACTGCAAGAGGCAGCTGGAGCAGCTCTGAACTGCTGCAGGGAGAAGCCCTGGCTCTTTCCTCTCTAGCCACCTATCTCCAGCCTGTCCTGGTAGAAGACCATGATCCTGCTGCCTCCCTCACCTCCCGCAAGCACCGCCTGCTACCAGAGCCCTAGGCAGGGAGCGTCTCGTGCATGGTTTGCATCAAGCTCCCAGTCCCATCTAACGCTCAGCTACACGGGCTTTACTCCTGCCTTTTCTTCACAGGGCCTGCTTGGGACAGTGCTTCAGCTACAGCGTCCCCAACACCTTCCCTCAGTCTACAGAGTCCCTGGTGCACTGTGACTCCTGCATGCCTGCCCAGTCCATGTGGGAAATCGTGAGTAACGCCGCCTGTTCTACAGCCCTGTTCGTAGCTGGGGATGGCTGGCTTTACAGTTTGGGTGCAGGCCTGGGAATTGAGAGACCCGGATTCTAGTCCTGCCTGCTTTGTGCCTCAGTTTCCCCACCTGTGTCATGGGCATGGGGTGATTTGTTGATGCCTCTGAAGTGCCCTGTGATCCTTAGATGGAAAATGCTAGTCAAGGCACGTCTATTGCTATGAATAATAATACTAATAAATACATAAATGTTTGCTGAGCCATCCCCCCGTGACTCCATGCATTATTCATTTCTGCTCTCACGCCCACCTGCCCTGTCTTCTGATCGCTCCCTTTGTCTCCGTCACCCACTCGTGGCTTTGTGCCTTCTTCCATGCCTGAAACAGCCTCCCACGTCCCATCTGCCAGTCACCCACCACCCTCCTTGCCAGCAACGGCTCTGCACCCTCGCACGCCCCAAGCCCCGCCCCATTTCGCCATGTGAGCCTGGGAACAATGCGGGTTTGAGACCCTGCCTTCGGTGCTGGTTCAGTGACGCCCCCAGTGCTGTGTGGCTCACTACATTCCTACGTGGGGCTCTGAAGCCAGCTGGTGCTAGGAGTCAGAAGAACTAGGGTCTGTCCTGAGCTCTGCTGCTGGCTCACTGGGCGCCTTTGGGGCAGGTGACTTGGACAAAATTTTCCAAATCCGCCTCTGATTCTGGATGCCCAGCTAATGGGTGGCGTTTGCAAGGGCCGGCCAAGTTTCTTATTACACCTCTACCCCGATATAACGCGGTCTGCGGAGCGCTGCGGTTGGGAGCTGGCGGAGTGGAGCTGCCTGGGGCTGGGCTGCTCCGCTTCCTGCTACCGGTGAGTGCGGGGGGGGGGATTCCTTCCCCCAAGCCCCCTCCCCCGAGCGACACGGCTGGGGCTGGAGCGTGGGAAGCAGAGCAGGCTGCTCCCGGGCCCTCGCTAATCCCCTGGGCCACTCTGGGTCTGTGGGACCCCCAAAAGTGCCCTCCCACAGCTCCTACTCCCCACACCCTGGGGGGGAGCCCCTGACCACCCCCTTATCGAACCCCTCAGCCCCAGCCTGGCCCTACACCCTTAACACGCTGCTCAGAGCAGCATGTCAGAGCTTTACCGCATTGTATGCAAACCTGCCTTGTATCGGGTTAGAAGAGTATTTGATATTTCTATTGCAGTAGTGCCTGGCTGGGGACTCGCTGTGCCAGGAGCTGTACAGATGCAATCCCCTCCCCCTTCCCTTGGCCAACATCAGGGATTGAACCACCAGAGCTGAGTGTCTCTACAGCTTGAGGCTCGGAGCTGTAACCGACGTGCATCCTCTGAACATGGGACGCTGACCACTGGGTTAGGCAAACTCCTAGAGACTGAGGGTCCCTGCCCATAAGAGCTTCCCGTTGGACAGGGGCAGAGTGGGCTCCGAGCTGTGTGCCCCGCCCTGCCCTGCAGCAGGCTGGGGGTATGTGTTGGAGGGGAGGGGAACTATCTCCTGCTCAGTCCCCTCCTCTTCCTCTGGTCCAGGTGACGCTGGATTGCCCGGGCAACGCCGAGATCCCCCGAGTCGACAAGCTGGTGGAGAAGATCCTGCGCTGCAGCTGCCAGGCCTGCGGGAAGGAGCCGAGCCACGAGGGGGCGCTGTTCAACGTCTACCTGAACGCCGAGGAGAACCTGCCCGCCGAGGGCCCCAACCCCCATCACTACGCGCACCACCAGCAGGAGGTGGAAGAGGCTCCCGTCGCCAACCGCCACCGCGAGGAGGAGGGGGGCGAGGAGTGACCCACGCCCTCCAGGACTGTCCTTCCAGCCTGCAGTGCGGACGGGGGGCGGGGTGGTGCACGGGGGAGGGGGTGGGGCTGCGGGGTGTCTTACCTGTCTACTAACTACCCATCATGCTTTGCTCTTAGCGGCGCTGTGGGGTGGGCACGAACGTCCGAGGCGCAGACGGGGCTTGGGCTGAGACGTGGGGATGGGAGCGCGGGGGGGATCTGAGCAAACCTACTTGCACATCATAGTGATAATATATTGTCGGGGGGCGGGAGGTTAGGGGCAGGACGGGACCCCTCGGGGGCTGAGGGTGGCACAGGCTGGCTCTGCAGGGTTTGGAACCGGGCTTCGGAGCCTCTTATGCCTTCTCTTCCTTCTCCTCTGTAGTTTTAATGGACTCTCGCTGGGGGACCAGCCTCTCTGCTCCACCCCCTGCTGCTCTCCTGGGATGTCTGTGAGGGTGAGCGATCTCCCGCATCCTCCTGGGAGTGGGGCAGCCCCCCAGCCACCTGGGGGTGTAGGGCTGGGGTGCCCTGCCTCTCTGCTGCCCCTAGGGGTGGGTGCTGTAGGGAGACTCCAAAACGAGGGGATAGGAAGATCTTTTCTTCTCCATACCCAGAGGAACTCACTGATTGAAACTGCACCCAGGTCTGGGTTCAGGCAGGTCTTGGTTTTTGATTTGCCCCAAATGTGACTCCAGGAGGGAAATGGGGGAGCCTAAAAAGGGTTTTATCCCCAGTGCTGGTTATCCGCGGGACGGAGATGGTGTGTGCTGGGCATGCCGGGCGCTGAGGGTGAAAGGAGATGCACATGCATGCTGGGACCTGGGACAGGAATGACACGGTGGCCTATGGGGGGCCGGGAGGGCTGGTGGAAGGGAGTGGAGGGTCTAGGGACTCTGCATTTCTCCAGCACTCCCATGCTCTGTCGTCTTTGGCTCCTATTGGTCTTCCCTCGGGAAACAGGGTGTTTCCACTAGCTCATGTCCCTGGGTTTATTGCTGGACCCTGGCGCTCCCTCCCATCCCTCGTCCTCTGGGGTGGGCCAAGGAGAAGCAGAGCAAGGGGCAGCAGGGACTCTCCTCGCTCGCTGCCTAGTCTGAGTCCATTGCAAACCTGGCATGCATCCAGCCGAGAAAGAAGAGCTCCCTTGGGGGAAGGCAGGGCCTGCGGGGAGGGTCGGGGACTTGGGGGAGGCCACTATCACTGGGGCTCAAGGCCTAATGCTTTACAAGTGGACCCAGAAACCTTCCTTCCTCTCCCCACCCCACCGCTCAGCCAAACCTCCTGCCATATTTGCGTCTGTTCCCAACGGTTTTGTAAGGAGCTGCTGGGCACGGAGGGGCCTCTCTCTGCTCTGTCTGGCACCTGAGAGGGGGGCTCTTCTGGGAGGGAGTCAGGGTGCACAGTGAGCCCTGGGGATCCTCGCTCAGTACAGTGACAGATCAGGGGGCGTCCCTCTACCAGGGAGTCTGGGGCACGTGTCATAGACTTGTCTCCAATCTGCCCCTCCCGCCTCGGCTTCTCTGCAGCACTTTACCAGATAGTGGTGGGAGGGGGTGAGTTGATCTCCTTGGCGGGAATGGAACGTAGCTGGGAATTGCTCCTTATCTCCCCTGCACGCTGCCAGGGATTGGGGAGATGTTTGGTTGGGGAGCTGGGGGCCAGCCCTGCCTGTCTCGCTAGCCACCTTCGCTGTGTTGTATAAAGCTGATCTCTTTGTTGCTGTTCTGACAAAAGCTTCCAGAGCTTGTCATCAATATATTTTTCCTTTTGACGGGATTTTTTTTTCTTAAATAAATTAGTTTTAACTTCCAAGCCTCACCATTTTGTGGTTCTTTGGCAACGGAGCCGAATGCAAACCTACTGATGCTGGGCCTGAACTGGGTTTATTCCAAGCAAAGCTAGGGCAGAATGGAAGCTGGTACTGGAGGGCCTGGGACGTCTCTGAATTTCTGCTACACTTAACCTATTCAGGGGGAACTGTTTAAAAATAATTCCTCAGTTTATTAACTTCTGCCCCTTAAAGTCACCATTACACAGTGAGCCAGTGCTGCTGACCGGGAATAGAAACAGCCAACAACCCCCTGTTCCTGCGACTGGGGAGAGCAGGAAAAGTCACTGGCACAGCTGGTATATTTGGTGTCCAATAACATCCTCTGGAGTAACAAGTGCAGGGACCATCTCTCTGCAGAAAACTGAGTGGTTATAACTATGTTACCACTAGGTGGAACCCTTGATCCAAAGAGGATATCCATGAAGTCAAGAAAAGTTTCTGGGCCTCTTACCTGGATGAGCCTCAGGGCATGTTTGAAGTTCTTCTTCCGGGTTTAAGAAAGGAGGAATCCAGGAGGTTTGGGTTAAAATGAGTGGGATAGTCTCAAATGACTCCTGTTCCTAAGGGTTTAACTACTCGGGGGCGCCGATCCTGTTTGGAGCTGGGTTCCTCCTCGGAGGGTATGTCTACACTTGCAATCGGAGGTGTGACTGCGACTCAGGTAGGCGTACCTGTGCGGGCTTTAATCGAGCTTGCCTGGCTAAGAACGGCGGTGAAGATGCCGCGGTGTGGACCCCGGCACAGGTGAGCAACGCTCAAGGTGGTTTGAGCAGAATGGAAAGTTAAAGCCAGGGGCAGGTAAAAGCAGTTTGGGGGCTGATGATAATCCAAGGAAGTGTGTGACCATGCTCCAGCCACCTCTTGACCTGGAGCGATGTCTGCAGAGCAGGGATGGCACAGGCAGGCTGTCTGGGCACTGCGACTACCTGGAGGGATCAGAGAGGCGTTCAGTCCCATCGCTGGGAATACCAACCAGGGGGACAACCAGTGCCAGTAGCTTTTGGACAGGATGCTTCTCCACTAGGAAGTGGACTGGGGCCACCAAACAGCTGGTAGCTGTTAACTTTCAGTCCTTATTGATCTGGTCAATCTGACAACCTAGAGATGACACTGATCATCTCCATCTTGGGCATTACTGGGCCAACAGTGTCTGAGCACCTCGCAGTCTTCAGTGGCTTTATCCTCACAACCCCCATTTTACAGATGAGGAACAGTGGGGCTAAGGCCCAGATCCTCAAAGGGAAGATAGGAAGTTAGGCACCAAAATACCTGTGAGGATCTGGGCTTAAATGACTTGCCTGAGGTCACATAGGAAACCTGATGCAGAGTAGGGAACTGAACCCACGTCTCCTGAGTCCTAGGCCATAGCAGGAACCACTGGGCCATCTCTCACTCTTGGACTGCCTAGCTGTCTCATCTGGCTACTCCTTCCAAATCACAACCCCATCTCTGTGCCACTGGCAGTGAGGTTGGCTGCTGTGGAAATTGTGATGCCTCTGCTAGGCAATCCTAGAGTGAAAAGAGGAGGAGAAGACAGCAGAGCTGACTCTGTGAAAGCCAAGATCCTCTTGTCCTGCAAATGTTCCCAAGAAGGGAGAGCAGGGGAATAGAACCGATGCAGGGAAATACAGCCCAGGCTGGCAGGCTTGTCTCTGCACTGAATGGTGTTCATGGGGCAGCGGCAGCAGGATTTTAACATTGTTTTTAAAATGTGGCTTTAATCAGCCTGAATTCATCTCTGCAGCAAACAGAACAAAACGCTGCACTCTCAGACTTCAGCCATTCTCAGCAACGGAGGGCCTGATTCAGCTCCCACTTGTCCCCCTGTACATCAACTGAAGTAAAACTGGTATATTGCTAGTGGGGGGAAGTGGGATGGCTGCTAATCTCAGCAAAATTGTGGCCATCAGCCAAAGACCCCCGGATCTGCTTTGTAGCAAGTGCTTTTTGCCGATGAGAGCTGCAGTGTCTCCTAAGCAATGAGGGCCAGATCCTCGGCTGCGTAACTGCATAGCTATATTGACACCAGTTTAGCGTCTGGTGCTGCCTGACACGTTCCTTGCTCTCAGCACAGACCATGGTTGGGGCTGAGGAAGTCCTGGGGTAAATCGACCTCCAGCAGCCATCCACCCCTAGTCTGCCCTGCCTAGGCATATCAGCCAGGGGGCTGTTGGCACAGAGGTGTATAGGAGGGTTTGTCTGGGTGACTCCCATGCGGAAATGAGGTCCCAAGATTGGTGGAGAGGAGAAGAAAAGCTCCCCAAGCCAGCTCCGCAGAGCGATTTGTCCTGGGTGCATCTCGGGGCTGGGAGTTTGCTTCTCCCAGGGGCGGCTCTGCCGTGCAGCAGTCTTTTGGTTGTAGCAAGGTCCCCCGGCGGTGCTGGTTCACGTGACCAGCAGAACCTTGGGCCAGTCTGTCCCAGCAGCTCGTTCCCAGCGAGCTCTAAAACCCACTGGGCTTTGGGGCGGCCCTGAGATGAGAGGGCTGCCTGAGGGTAGATGGCAGAGGGAGGTTAGAGGCCTCAGCAAGGTGGTTTCAAGCTACATGGAGCCTAAGGAATGGTAAGGAGGGTGGGGGGAAGCTTCCTGTGATACAGAGAGAGACATGCACTCCCCCTGCCCCACTGAGAGTTAAAGGGCCAGTGACCGTTATTCCACATCAACTGTATGCAGCCCGTAGAAGCTCTGGAGCAGTCTGAGATGGGGCTGGGCCCAAGCACTCTGGGGTAGGACTGGGCTGAGCTCTGGGACCCTGCTCCAGGAGCCATCAGACCAGCTCTTCGCCGTCTCTCCTTCCCAGCTGGGTTAGATGTTGTCTTTTGTACCAGGAAGGAACAGAGCCAACTAGAAGGGTGGTTCTTGGGCCGCTCCCTGTGCTGATCAGTCTGAGATCCTGTCACGGCCCCCTCCCCACCCAGCCCCTGACCCAACCCCCCCACCTTTCCTGCAGCAGCCTGGGGACTGCTAGGAGCCAAGATGGAAACGAACTCAGATTAGACCTCATTGCCTGCAGCTCCCGTCGCTCTGCTCTGTCCACCTGGTGGGGGCAGGGTTGTGTAACAAAACTGGGCAGCTCAAGCCCCTCTCTGCACCCTGCCTGGTTTCTTTCTGGACGTGTTCCTGCACGTCGTCCTGTGGTGCTCAGCAGGGAACTCGTGGTTATTGTGCTCCAGCATAGAGGTGAACAGACCGTCCGTGGGCGCAAGCGAGGCTAAGTGCTGGGTGCAGCCTTCTCTGCCGAGTGGTGGGACGTCTCCGGAGCCCTGGATCTCTCTTGCTCCGAAGAGAGCAGGGTGCAAAAGGGGGCAGGGTGTGGCTGGAGAAGGTGGTGTCTGACACATGGTCTCAGGCACGATCCTTACGCTAAAGAAGCCGCTTGCTCCGGGCTCCTTTCCTGCTGCTAGTCTGGGGTAGCCTGGTGACTGCCCAAGTATGCACCCATGAATGACAGGATGGGCTCCCTTCCTGCATGCCCTGCCCTGCTCAACGCCAGATGTTTGCCCACGCAACACCCTGCACTTGTATGGAGAAGGATCAAGGTCCCTGGCAGGGGTGGCATTTAGATTGTCCAGTCCCCATGAATTCCAACTGGGAGCCGGACATCCCAGTCTCTCTGCTGGCTACACAGCTACAGCGACACTGTAGAGAACCATTTATTCTCATGGGTCACCTCAAAAGCAGGTAGATGCAAACGCTGGAGCCGAATCCCTCTCTGCATTTCACCACAAGCCGCTGTGCACAGCCCAGGAATGGCCTCCCTGGCTAGGCTGAAGTCCCTCCGTCACTACCAGTCACCCCAGCACATTCACCTCCAGGGCTGTTGCTTTATTGTCACGTCTCTTCCCAGCAGGCCATGGAGACGGTCCTGCATTATTGATCCGTGATGGATGACCCCATCCTATTGCTCTTGCAGCTAATGGGCCTGGTGTCAGGATTCAAGTGCTTTCAGGATAACTACAGCCAATCACTGCTCCGGAATGGGCCAGATTTTAATTGAAATCTGGGTGCATTAGTGGGAGAGACCTCGGGATATAAAGCAAGGGCGTGGTGGGGGTTCCCAGCGGCTTCTCTCGAAACGGCCCTTTGGTCTCATTTACAGCCTGGTGTTGAATGATGGTGGCCAGATTTTCCAAAGGACTCAGCACCCAGCAGCTCCCAGGGGGCTCATTTTGGGGGTGATAATGCGGAATTCTCCTTGGCCTTTCATGACATCTGCATTGGGATTTCTTAAGGCATCCAGACTATGGGCCTGAGTCTGAGCCCACTTGCGCAGGTGTAACGCCATGGCTGTTAATGGGAACTCAGCACTTTGGAAAAATCAGGTCACTTATCTGGGAGCTTAACTATGGCCCTAGAAGGCTCACTTCAGGCTCCTACTTGTGAAAAATCTTGGCCTGACCTGGACGGTGCCCCGGTCTCCCCATTGGTGAACTGAGCCTGATGATATTGGCCCAGGAGGCTAAGGTGCTTTGGGATTCCTGGCGGAAAGGCACCATATACCTGCAAGGTGTGGTTACGTCATTGCCAGGGTAAATCTCTGCAGATTCAGGAACAACCTGATGTTCTGCATCTTCTGCTACTGGTGTTCGTAGTGTTTCCTAAACAGTCTTGGGAACGGTCTCGTATCCCCTGCTGCCTGGATCGCAGCCCCCCTGTGCTCTCTTCTTCTGCAGCAAGTGCACAGTGTGGAGAGGCAGTGTGGGTTTCCTCCTACAGTCAGAGCAGTGTCATGCTTAAGAAGAACATTGTCTCTGGGCCTAACAGCAGGTCCTCGTTGGGCCACGATTTTTTTTGAATGCTCTGCAAAACAGCATGCAGGGCTGACGTTCAGGGATCCGGGCTGAGCGATAGTGCTGGGGTGTGAGCTATTGAGAGAGCATTGGCCTGAGTTTTTGAAGAGGTGGCAAAGAGCATTGCTGAGAAAAGCCATTCATTTGAATCATTCCTTTTTGTTCATCTCCTGGTTTCCCATTAGTTCCGCCAGCAGCCCGTCATGAGCAGGGACCAGCCTCGTCCTGCAGCAATAATTCAGCCAGAGGCCACTTGAAGCCGTTTGGGGAAATCTGGAGGGTTTGCTTGTCTCTTTCTCCAGCTTCCGTCAACTGTTGGTGAGGGCTCCTCACCTCTTCCCCTCTGCCTTGAGGCAGAACCAGGGCTGGAGTCTCAGGAGCACAATAAACTCTGGCTGGCATTCACCCACCCATCCGGAAAAGGGAGACAAACATCTTACTCGGGAAATGATGTTAAATATTTAAAGCTTCGCTGATCCATCAGCATTGCAGGGAAAATAGGCCAAATTCTGCTCTCTACTCTACTGGTGCCAAACCAAAGTAACCCTGTTGAAGCCAAATGCATAACTCTAGTCCATGCCAGCGCAACAGTGCAGAGTCCGGCCCCATCTCTGCAAATGTGAATCCCAGAAAGACGTTCTTTTGTAGCATGAAACAGTCCAGTGGCTGGATAATTAAACAGCAGCAGCAAATTAACTATCTTAGAAGCACCCTGAGGTGACTTGTTCAAAACACAAAGCTGTGTAGTTTTTTTTCCCCTGCCACATTTATTGGAGCTGCTCTTGATTTTAGGTATTTAATAAGAGTTAAAGATTTGAAAGGGTTTTTTTTATAACTAAATAAAAAGAAGAAGCGCTGAAAAGGCTCTAGGGTTTAGGGAGGAGGACCAAATAGTCGTCTTATTCTTTATATTGCTGTAATGCCTAGGAGTCCCAGCCAGCGGCCAGGATCCCATGGTGCTAGGTGCTGTACAAACACAGAAAAAGTCCCTGCCCTATAGATCTTCCAATCCGAGTATAAGACAAAAACACCAGATGGATGGGGGCGGATATAAGGAAACAGTGAGATCAGTTGGTCTCCATGTTCTCTGAAGACAGGACAAGAAGCAATTGGCTTAGTCTACAGAGAGGGTTGGATATTCGGAACCACTTGCTGATTCTAAGTATAGTGAAGTTATCTAGGGAGGCTGTGGAATCCCCACCATTGGAGGGTTTTAAGGACAGGTTGGACATACCCTGTCAGGGATGATCTAGGTGTACTTTGTCCTGCCTTAGCATGGGGGCAGGGGAGTCTGGACTAGATCAGTGGTTCTCAACCTTTCCAGATGACTGTCCCGCTTCCAGGAGTCTGATTTGTCTTGCGAACCCCCCGCCCGCCCAGGTCACCTCACTTAAAAACGACTTGTGTACAAAATCAGACATCAAAATACAAAAGCCACATGATTATTGAGCTGACTTTCTCATTTTTACCATACACTTATAAAACAAATGGCTTGGAATACAAATATTGTACTTACGTGTCCGTGTGACACGTGAGCCTGGTTTTCACTTGTGAGCCTGGTGTGAAGCAGGCAGCGAGGCTGAAGCATGTAACTTAGCTTTGCGGGGCCCCCTGTGGGGTGCAACCCCGGGCAATTGCCCTGCTTGCCACCCCCTAATGCCAGCCCTGCACGTGTGACCCCCACCCCAAAACCTGTCCTGTAACCCACCTGGGGCTGCAATCATGCTGAGAAACACTGATCTAGATGAGCTGATGTGCCCCCTGGAAGACCTCTGAGTACCCTCTGGGCTACCCCTACCCCTGATTGAGAACCATCGGACTAGGTGACCTCTTGAGCTGCCCTACAGTTCTATGACTTGTGAATACTGGTCAGCGGGCTGGGCTGTGGTCTCAGTACACCAGCAGCCTGTTTCAGGGTTTAGTAGGCATGACAGTCACTGCACCCACAACGGGTCCTGTTGATGTCCCTGGGACTCTCCGAGCATGCAGCAGAGACCTTGGCTGGGCACTAGCCATTGTAGGTTTGGGGCTGGATTAACACCCAGGTGCACCAGGTGAGTGTGGTACCGGGCAGGAGGCGGGGGAGTGGGGAACAGGAGCTGGAGACGTGGCTGACACACGCGGTTGGTAGCAGGGTGTGTCGAGGCAAAGGGAAAAGAGATTCAGGTGACTCTGCCAGGCCACCTCGTCGTCTTTTGGAGACTAATGTCTGTGTTGCACCCACCTGTAAATCCAGGCGCCCGTTGTCACCCAGTGGGTGTCAACTGGCTTCAGTGGAGCGATACCTGAGTTACGCCAGCAGAGGCCTTGGCCCGTGCCTAAGTCCAATAGCAGAGGACGTCGAGGGGGAGGAAAATGAGCAAGAAGTGGTTAAAAAACAGAACAAAGCGAACGTCTCCAAACGACCCCCAAAGAGTTTTCCTCTCCCGTGTTGCCTTGGGTGGTAAGTGAGACCAGTTGGCCTCCTTGCCCGTGTCCCTTCCCATGCAGACAGGTCACCCAGCGCGGTGTCCAGTTTTCAAGTGAGCAACGCAACCAGGCTTCTTCCATTTCCCTTGGGTTGCTGGTCCGACCGGACCTCCTGCCTGTGACGGTTTTCCCGCTCGCTGACATTGCTCGTGCTCCGATGCCATGGTGAGGGTCACAGTACCTGGGCCTGAGCCACCAATGATGCTCATTGATTGCAGTGGGGTTTGGATCGTGCCTTTAACGCCTAGGCAGGAAGGGGGATCCCAGAAAGTCCCCCTGCGGGAACAGCCTGAGCCCCTTGCTGGCTGTTTTGCTGAGATCATCGTGTGTTTTTGTGTTGCCGGATTAAACCATCCGTCGGGCTCAGTGACTGGGATTAAATCAGTGCAGCCCTGCATGGCTGCTTTTAGCCTCAAACCTGTTGACGGGCTCCCTGATGTTAACTTTACCCTCTTGTGCTAGATCTTCCTCTTTAACCCAAGCCGCTCGGTGGAGGGGGAGGGCTGGTGGAGTGTGGGGGGAGACAGTGTTTGCTGTCGCTTTAAGGGCAGAAAAGAAAGCTCTCCACTTGCTACTCTATAGGATTTAGACTAGATCCCTGTTTCCTTTAGCAAGAGTACGGGGAAGGAGGATGCTAAGGGGGCAGGAGGATGCTCACGCACACACACACCTCTGGCCAAGGGGGCGACACCTCTGTGCTGCCTTCACACACACCTGCACGTTGCAGCTTTCTCCCACAAGCAAGACTCTGTAGGAGCCTCTCGCTTCCCCTGCATCAGGGTTTATTCTGCCTCTTGCCTGCTCTGTGTGCAGCAGCAGCCGTGATCGGACACACAGCAGCTGAAAGGAAAAGGCTCGCGGCCCCCTGAAGAAAGAGCCCTACAGGTAAGACAAGGAGAAGGGAGAGAGAGAAGCAGAACTAGGAACTCAGGGGCATCTGCTCCCCGCACCAGCCTCTACCCAGAGGCGGCCAAGCAGGCGTCTAAGTGGCATTTGCAGTTACTAGGAAATGCCTCAGTATGAGCCGTGGGGTGGGGGGAACCTTTCTTCTGCTGATCGGCTCCTGAGCGTGTCATTCTGCCTTGGTTGCCAGTGAAGAGAGGAGGAGAAGAGGGGGAGAGAGAGAGAGGGACAGAGGAAGCAAGAGCTGGATCACACTTCTTTCCTTTACAAGCTGGCCCATGGCAATGATCACCTAGTCCTGGTCTTTGGTCTGTGCCGAGCCACCCCAGGGGAGTGGTTAGCTGCCCTCCTCCTCACCCAGCCCCTCGTCTCCCCAGCTCCTCAATGGCAGCAGATTTTGGGAGCCCTAATGCCAGTGTGATTGGGGAGAGGTCCTTGGCTGTGGGGAGCAGCTGGGTGGCCGCCTTCCTCTGCTTCATCATCCTGCTGACCACCCTGGGGAACGTCCTGCTCATCCTGCTGATCTTCACGCAGCGCTCCCTGCGCAACACCTCCAACTACTTCCTGGTGTCCCTCTTCATGTCCGACCTGATGGTGGGCGTGGTGGTCATGCCCCCAGCCATGCTGAACCAGCTGTACGGCCGGTGGGTGCTGGAGGGCGAATTCTGCTCCATCTGGTACTCCTTCGACGTCATGTGCTGCAGTGCCTCCATCCTCAACCTCTGCGTCATCAGCCTGGACAGGTACCTGCTCATCATTTCCCCGCTCAAGTACAAGCTCAGGATGACCTCCTGCAGGGCCGTGTGGCTCATCTTTGCTACCTGGACCTTGGCCGCCCTGGCCTCCTTCCTGCCCATCAAAATGGGGTGGCACGAGCTGGAGTTTGAGATCAGGCCCCTCAATAGCACCTCCCACGTGGAAGAGGACCAATGCAGGCTCCTGGTCAGTCTGCCCTATGCTCTGATAGCCTCCTGCCTGACTTTCTTCCTCCCATCCATGGCTATCTCCTTCACCTACTGCCGGATCCTCTTGGCCGCCAGGAAGCAAGCTGTGCAGGTGGCATCGCTCACCACCACCATGGCCAGCACCTCCGACGAACCCCTGCAACAGGTAACGAGGTTTGACTGTGCTGGTGGTGATTGGCCCTGGGTGCGTGCAGAAGGGGCTGGTTGCTTCATGCCTGCTGATCCCACAGCCAGGCCGGTGGGTTTCACCCTCCCTGCCCTCTCCTGGGAAGGCTAGCATAAAAATCATACCCCGCCCATGAAACCAGCTGTGGTGGGGACCGCCGGAGCTTGAGCTCTGTGGCTTTTAAACCCATCGAAGAGGTGGAATCTTTCAGGCAGAGAAAGTCGCAGGGGATGCTGAAGCCTTGGGCTGAGCTGCAGGGCCGGGGGATGAATGGGGGTGAGTCAAGCAATTTATGCAGCCGAGGGAGCCTGAGGACTGACACCCCCCCACACCCGGTGCTTTCCAATCCCTCCCCAACAGCCCCCTGACCTCACAAGGTGGAAGGATTAGAAAGGATCATGAAAAACAGTTATCGGCAAGATCAGCTGGATTCTTCCCCCTCTCTCCTTCCCCCACCTTGAAAAAGTTCCTTTGTTTATAGGTTGGAAAGTTAACACTGATGTGATGATCATTTACAAGGGGAATTAAGAGGTGGTTTGGGGAATGGGGACTAATTAAAGCCATTTTGACAAGGGGTTTAACTGGGGCGAGGAGAAGCTGAGGGAAATTCCCCCACCCCTTCCCCACACCTCTTCAGTGGGGCTTAATATTCAATATCCTCCCAGGAGAGCTCTGCCCCCGTCCTTTCCTCTCCGGTGGTTTCTGTGATCGCTTGTGAAATAGGAGCTTGATCCAGCGGTGGGGAAGTCCCCTGCTGACTTCAGTGGCAGCTGGATTGGGGCCTAGGTTACAGCAAAGTGCCGTTGACCTGGGTCAGCAGCCTCCAGGTCTTCGGGCAGCCGCTTCCCCACACCGAGGAATGCCACCGAGTAACGACGACCGGGAAGAGACTACAGGCTGGGCTCAGGGAGCCTTGCAGCACGATGCCAAGCGAGGAAGCAGCGAGTGTCAGGGGGAAAGGGGCTCCCACAGCCCCGGGGGGGGGGGCGTTCCTTGTGGTCCGTCTCGGTGGGTACGTGTCGGGGTTTGTCTGGATTAGAAACGGTGGGTGAGGTTAGCTGAACCTGGCTTGGCCTGGGCCATCTTACTCAGCTCGACAAACCTGGCTGGACCGGGAATGTGTGGGGGCCTCTGCTGCACTCGAGCCACGGGAGGGCTGAATTGCCAGTCGTTATGGATTTATATGGGGCAGATTTGGGAGACCTGGGGTCTGTTCCTTGCTCTGCCACTGACTGGCTGGGTGACCTGGGTCAAGTCACTTCCCCTTTTTGCACCTCCAATTTCCCTAGCGGTAAAATGAGCATGGTGATACTTACCTGCCTCTCATGGCACGTCTACACTGGCACGAGACACCCGCAGCTACCCTGTGCCAGTTGAGCTCCTGGGCTCAGGCTAAGGGTGGAGGGTTGGACCCTCCCTCTCAACTTGCAGGGTCCTAGAGCTTGGGCTGCAGCTTGAGCCCGGACATCGACACAGCCCCTTAGCCCGAGCCAGCTGGTACAGGCCAGCCGTGGGTTTTAATAGCAGGGTAGGCCCCCCCCCGGGGGGGGGTGGAGGGGGTGATTACATGATTCTGATCCTCAGCCAGAGGGGGCTATACTGTGCACACTCATTCATAAGGATCGCTCACTGTTATTATTCAAATACCTTTTGCATGGCCTTCTCCTGCACGTTCCAGGGCTTCACCCCAGGGCCTTCCTTGTTATTGAATCAATAGCCCTTGCAGCAAAGGGCCCTGCAGAACAACAAGCTGGAAGGCCAAGTGAGAGGCAGTGACTCATCTCGTCCAGTGTTTCTCTGGCAAACTCAGAAGTACTCCCCGATGGAGCTTAGACTAAGCAGTTAAGCTAAAAATGTGCTGAACAGAGCCTGAGCCAGCAAGGTGCTGAGTGCCTTCTATGCCCGCTGTCTGCAGTGGGTGTTGATGGGGCATAACACTGGGCAGAAGCAGCTCAGCACCTTGCAGGATTGGTCCCAGGCTGAGGCACTAAGTGTTGGCTTGTCCCGTGCACCCACATGAATATCTGAGCATTGGATCTGGCAGGTACAACCTCCTCCATCACACCTGATGAGGGGCAAAGGGTCGGGGCAGGCTCTGCACAGTGGGACAGCCGGCTCACGGGCTCGGTCGGCGTCGGTGGCTCCGGGGGGCGAGGGCGTGTCAGAAAGGGAAGCCTCCAAACAGGATGGCACTTCTGCGAATCAGACCAGGAGGAGCGAGGCGGGAGGGGAGAGTCGGGTGTCAATGGGAGAGGGTGGAGGAGCTGTGAGAAGTTGGCCCTCATGTCAGAAGGGTGCTGGCGCAGCATGAAGTGAGGCGAACGGCCCCGATGAGGGGATGGAGCGGCACTGTAAAACTTGGGGGGGGGGCAGAGGAAAGGGTCACAGCAGCAAAGGAGAGACTCCCAAAGCCACCGCGAACAACAGGGGAGAGGCCTTGCTACAAACAGGCAGCTGAGGTGGCTTACGAGAAGTGAGAGGAAGCTGGGGCTGGGCCGCCATGTGTCCCTTGGGGTGCATGGGGGACAAGGGGAGGCGGGTGGGCAGAAGGGGCTGCTGAACTAGGACAGACGTGCCAACTTGTGTGAATTTATCACCAGCGACGTGATTGCTAAGGAAAATGACGCCTCCCTCGTGATCTTGTGATAGAACGCTCAAATCTCTGGATTTTTTTTCCATCCCTGGGCTGAGGTGAGCGTCCCTGCCCCTTCCCACCTCTCCCCACAGGCCTGGCTCAGCCCTCTGTCCCCCACCTCTCCCCACAGGCCTGGCTCAGCCCTCCATCCCCCACCTCTCCCCACAGCCCTCCATCCCCTGCCTCTCCCCACAGTCCTGGCTCAGCCCTCCGTCCCCCGCCTCTCCCCACAGCCCTGGCTCAGCCCTCCATCCCCTGCCTCTCCCCACAGTCCTGGCTCAGCCCTCCGTCCCCCGCCTCTCCCCACAGGCCTGGCTCAGCCCTCCGTCCCCCCCCACTCCCCACAGGCCTGGCTCAGCCCTCCATCCCCCGCCTCTCCCCACAGCTCTGGCTCAGCCCTCCGTCCCCCGCCTCTCCCCACAGCCCTGGCTCAGCCCTCTGTCCCCCACCTCTCCCCACAGCCCTGGCTCAGCCCTCCATCCCCCACCTCTCCCCACAGCCTTGAAGCACATAGCCTAGCTATGCAGCTATTCATTGCATGGGGAACCTAGCACCTCACTCAGGCTTTCCTGTGGTGGTTTAGGCACCTCAGCATTGCGATTTCTAAGCCCCTTGGTGGAGCTGGGCCTGTAGAGACCCCAGCTGAGCTGGAGGCCCCATTGTGCTAGGTGCTGTACATACCCATAGCAAGAGACAGACCCTGCCTCAAAGATCTCAAGATCTAAACAGACAAGAAACACAAAGGAATATTTACCACCCGAATTTTACAGTGGGGCAGCTGAGGCCCAGAGAAATTAGGTGACTTACCCAAGGTCCCACACGGAGTCTGTGGCAGAGCTTAGGACCCAGCGCTGAATCCCAGCACGGTGCCTTCACTGCAAAAGTAGCCTTCCTCTTCGGGAGCCTTGTGTCAGGTGCTACATCAGGGAGGAAGAGCCTCGTTTGTGGCTGAGGTAAGAGGCCCACCCCTTGAAGTGCCATTTGTAAAAGAGGGATGGTGTGTACATGGCACGCTACTGGTATGAGAGAGAACCAAAGCCAGTACACGATTGGTATCTATCCCAGTGTTTAAGGGGGGAGGGATAGCTCAGTGGTTTGAGCAGTGGTCTGCTAAACCCAGGGTTGTGAGCTCAATCCTTGAGGAGGCCACTTAGGGATCTGGGGCAAAAATTGGTCCTGCTAGTGAAGGCAGGGGGCTGGACTTGATGACCTTTCAAGGTCCCTTCCAGTTCTAGGACATTGGTATGTCTCCAATTATTACCTTAACAAAGTGACAGAGAGAGAGAGCATGTGTATGTGTGTGTGTGTCTTGGCATATAGGACAGACTCTCAGCTAGACTAAATGGGTACAGCTGTACTGACGTCCATGGTCTGGTGACACCAGCTGAGGATTTGACTCATAGAGGTTTGTTTATACTTCAACTACTAAAACCCTCCAAAACAGAAAATCCACCCTGAGAACGTTCTGCCACATGCACCTGCTAGTTGAAGGAAAGTTTTCTGAGTTGCACAATGTAAATAAGGATAGTCCATGTGGCAAAACCTCAGGGCTGGGGTCGAGTCTGTTTGGTTCGCTCTCAGCGGTGCTGAGTTGAAGACAGCAATGGAGTTACATTATCTGGGCCTGATCCTGTGAGAGGCTGAGAGCACTCACTCAGTATCATAGAATCATAGAATATCAGGGTTGGAAGGGACCTCAGGAGGAATCTACTCCAACCCACTGCTCAAAGCAGGCCCAATCGCCAGCTAAATCATCCCAGCCAGGGCTTTGTCAAGCCTGACCTTAAAAAAACCTCTAAGGAAGGAGATTCCACCACCTCCCTAGGGTCCAGTGCTTCACCACCCTCCTAGTGAAAAAGTTTTTCCTAATATCCCCCACTGCAACCTGAGACCATTACTCCTTGTTCTGTCATCAGTAGGGGGTCTGCACCCTCCCAGGAGCCAGTTGGCCTGATTCTGCGCTCATTGCAAGAGTGCAAATCAGGAGTAAATCAGTTGACAGAACTCAGAGCCAGAGTCCAGGGGCCTGGTTTTACAGTGCGGTTACACCTGATTTACTCCAAAGCAGGTGTGAGGTGACCCAGGACCTGCGGGCGTTTGTAGTTCTTGGTTATTTCCCCACTGATATTCACTCCGGAAGAACAACGAGATGTTGCTTGTGCCCTGGGAACGCTGAGGAGAGCCTAGTATTTAGCTGCATCCACAGTCTCACCTGTCAGACCATTTGTTTAAATTCTTTGTTAGTCCGTGGGATAACCGGGAAGCCCTGCTGGTGATTGCACTGATCCCAGGCCACTGGCAAAAGTGGATTTTATTTTGTTAGTTTAAAAGTTTTTCTCCCCAGGGAACAGCGCAAGGGGTCTGCTTTCCCACTCACATCAGTTTTATACTTGGGAACTCCGCTGGCGTTACTCTGGCTTTGCACCGGTGTGAGTAAGTGGAGATCCCCTTTGCGTCCAGATTGCTTTTGTGTCTATGGAAAAAAATCCTTTTCTAAGTGTAGAGTATGTGCAGGAAAGCCAGTTCCAGAGGTTCAAGCTCTTAGATGCAGTCAAAGGATAGTTATGTTCAGAGATCTGAAGAACACCAAGATTCATTTCTGAATGATTGAGATGCTAGCAAAGAAAAGGAGGGGGAAAATGACCTGAAGCATTTAGAAATAGATGGTTCTTCTTGGCATAAATAACTCCGCGTATTGGATGAGTTCAGAGCTCAAGGGTTGATGATTTTAGGCTTTTCTTGGTTTAACGCTCTTGGCAGTATGTTTTGGTTCTCTCAGATGAGTGTGTTGTTTAATCTATTGCCTTCAAGGGGATCAAAGTACATGATGGGTGAGAGATGTCTGTCCAGTGACGCCCAGAAATGACAAAGTTTCTTACAGGGAGGAGAAAACTTAGAGCATAGTTTAATGTAAAGTGTCTAGCTCCTTCCAGTTCCCCCACCAAATCTCTCTCCATCCTCTCTCTAGGCACCTTGGGACAACCTTTTGCACGCCTAGAGCACCCTTCCTTTTAGAATCTCACAGAACTCGATTAATTATGCCTCCCAGCATCCCTGGGATGTGTGTTAAATATTATTTACCCCCATTTTATAGATGGGGAAACTGAGGCACGAGGCAGTTCAGTGACTTGCTCAGAGATGCATGCTGGGAATAGAATCCAGGTGCCATCTCCTTAAAATCAGCAGAAGTTATTTCTCTCCTGCAGTGGTCCTCCTGACCCCCTCCCTCGTCCAGTCCCCTGCTCGGCATGTGGTACTTTGGTTCTCACAGGGGTCTGGCAATCCAGATCATGATGGGATTTCACAGTCTGGCCTTTATGAACGCTGGGGAGCCCAGGAGTTTTTCTGAAGAAAAAGAGGCTCAGTCTCTCGCTCGCCCTGCTTCTCGCTCATTCACTTGTGGAGAAGGTAACAGCAGTCACCAAAATAACTGTACGGAGGAGGAGAAGCTGTCATGCCCATTATTAAGAATTGCAGAGCTTGTTGTCACTCTCAGGAAAGGAATAATTTCCCATTCCCCTCAAATTGCTAGGTTTGGGGGTGTGTCAGTGCTGATTATGGTTGGGGAAGGGGTGGGTGGGGCAAAGTATCTGGATTGACAGCAGCTTCAAAGCAGGTGACACCATTTTTTGGTTTCTTTTAAGAAGAGCACGTTCCCATAGCTGTGTGCTGAGCTTTGCAGGACCGTGGTGGGGTTGGGAGTCGCAAGAAATAAACTTCCTTTGCAAGAGCTTTCGCTATAGACTTTCACTGACTCCAGTGCAGCCCGAGAGCTTGTCCCTGCCATGAACAGAAGTTTGTCCAGTAAAGACATTCCCTCACCTACCTTGTCTCTCTCCTGCGCCGAGGGGCAGCGTAAGGCCTACGCATCACTTAAGTCTCAGCTAAGCCCATGCACTGGCCATGTAGGCATGCGTCAGTTCTGCCCTGTGACAGCTGGATGAGTGGTAGGATTAGAAAAGGGGGGAGAAAATGACACCCCAACCCCCCAGATTTCTGCAGCAAGCCTTTAGTGCAGCCCACTCAGCTTCTATTTGTCTGCACCAGGAAATCTAATAATTAACCTCAGCGATGAGTTCAGTAATAGTTGTAACTAGGAATTGGCCAGCCATACATTCACCAGCTTGGTGAAGGGAACGGAAGGCTGAGATGACTAATACAGACTCGCCCGCTGCACTTAAAAAACAATGCCAGAGAAATCTCCCCGCTCTGTCACTTTCAGCTGTCATGACAGTTACTAATGTTCCAGGCAAGTGTATTTTAATTTGCCAACTTGCTTAAAAAAAGAGCATTTAATCAATGAACTAATAAGTACAACTGTATCGATTCAGGAGGCGTAGCGAGATGAAAGCAGCACTCACAGGGAGAATGAATTACTGACAGGACGAGTGTACAAGGACACGGGTATTTAAGTGTGATTCTGCTCAGTGTTGCAAAGTCTAACCAAATTAGGAGCCTGGGTCTCCTCTTTAAAATGACTTAGGCATTTGGGAACTGAAGTTTCAATAATGGGACTTGGAAGGCTAAGTGCCTCTCTCTCTTTTGAAAATGAGACTTAAGCTCCCAAATCAGTTAGATGTTGCAATGCTGAGCAGAGCAACATCTAAGCCCCTTTAAAATGTGGGCCTTACGTCCTATGTGATGGCCCAAGATTCTCCTCTGAGTCATTCTTGATTTATACTAATGAAATTCCAACAAAGCCAATGGAATTACTTGCCCAGTAATGGAGGATTTTCACTTCGTCTCCAGTGCTATAAATCACTGATCCCTAGCCCTGATGTGTCATGAAACATTGGACTTTAAATCCATCGCTGAGCCAGTGCTGAATAGTGTCCATTTATCAACTCAGCCCACAGCAATATTTGTGGGAGAAGAAGGACTATCTGTATAGCTGTAGATAACAGGCTTTCCCCACCTCCACCAAAAGGGTAGCTGATTTAAGCTATTCAGGATGTGGAAAGTTAGAAGCAGTCTGAATAGAAATATAGATGGCTAATGGGCAGGTGAAAATTGTCAGTAGTAGGCGATAAATGCAATTTATGACGTGGTTCCACAATTTGTTATATGGCTATTGCCATCACTAAGGCTATGACATAATCATGGAGGTCATGGAAGCCATGACTTCCAGCAACCTCCGTGACTTCAGCCTTAGGTGGTCAGGATCTGCAGGGTCCCCTGCTGCCCACAGGAGCAGGGAGCTGTGGGTTACCCCACTGCCTCTGGTGGCCCCCAGAGCTCCAAGCCACCACAGGTGGCAGGGTCCTCCACAGCTCCTGACTGCCGTGGGTGGTGGGGGAACCCTGCAAATCCTGGCCATGGCAGGGGAACCCCTGAGCTTCCAGCTGCCGCGAGGGAATCCCTGAACTCCTGGCCACCGTCGGCCCCTGGAGCTGTGGGTGGCAGGGGTATCCTGCAGCTCCCATCCCCAGTGGGTGGTGGGGGCACCCCACAGCTCCCAGACACTGTGGGCGGTGGGGGAACCCCCAAGCTCCTAGCCCCTGCGCAGCTGCTCCTCTTCAGGCGGTGTGGGGACCCACAGATCCCCATTTTGTCACAGGTATTTTTAGTAAAAGTCACAGACAGGTCCTATGGCTTCCATGAATTTTTCTTTTTTTCCCATGATCTTTCCGTGACTTTTACTAATAATATCCATGACAAAATCTTAGCCTTAGCCATCACACATGTAATATGCAAGCTAATTTATCTCTTTTTCCAATCACAAATCTTTCTAATTATGTGAGTGGGTGTATATATGTATATGTGCATCAGATGCTGCATACATATGGGAAGAAATTAGTCCTAACTGGTAGAGAAATTTGAAATTCTTCCACACTACATTATTTTGAATACATTTCTTCTGATTTTATTATATAGGCTACACTATTAAGCAAGATACAGCATAGACTCCTTTTTCAAAAAATCACTGGTTGCGCTGCTAGATGTGTTTTTACACATGAAAGATTTTGCATATAATATATATTTCTGCAGGAGAAAATTATTTGTTACGAAATGTAACAGCTTTAATTCTCTAGTAATGGTCTCTATAGACCTAGTATCCTACAGCGAAAAGACAAACTTAATTGCTTTTAAATACCTTGATTTAGCTTGCTGTTCTTTTTCTTTCACATAAGGAGCTGGGAGTCTCTGACCCAGCCAACTCACTTGTGGATAAATCCTAGAGTATTTTAATAGGTGGAAGGAGAAGCAGAGAATAAA
This sequence comes from Mauremys reevesii, assembly GCF_016161935.1. Classification (NCBI taxonomy): domain Eukaryota; kingdom Metazoa; phylum Chordata; order Testudines; family Geoemydidae; genus Mauremys; species Mauremys reevesii. The sequence continues at coordinate 6,012,595 of NC_052643.1, forward strand.
TAGACAAAATACTGGAGCAATTTTGAAAAGCCTTTTTTGAGAGATCAGATTTTGCCACAAAAGGCATTTAAACATTCTAAGTGAGATCCACTGCTGGGCTCTGACCCAGCGGGTTTCTTTAACTAACTAACTCTGATCTGTATTCACACTGATGGACTTTGGTCTGTGAAACAGTGTCCCTCATTGATAAAAATGGAGGGCTTTCAGCACCCTGGACAGCAAGGACTTTACCAGCTGTATTAGGCCTCATTTCAGCCAAGCACTTTTAAAGCCCATGCTTAAATCAATAGGACTTAAGTGAGTGCTCAAGTTCAGCATGTGCTCACGTGTTGTTGAATCGGGGCTTAGAACATAAACATCCTGCTCCCAGTTAAGCCAATGGAGTGAAAAATTAAGCTTTCCTGATCATGCTGTACAAGGAATGAGAGTAGCTGGTATATAACAAAAAGAGTCTTGTTACATCTCTAATAGTACAGCTGGCATTTGTCTCCACCACTGAATGAATTTAAATGGGATGATAGGTAAAAATAACATGCAAAGCAGAGCGCCATCAGGGTGTTATGTTTTAAATCTCTTCTGTTCCTTGAAGGGGTGGGGGTGGGGGGCAGATCAGCGAGCTGCAACTTATTTAATTACGACAGGATAATTTAATTTGAGATTGCAGGAATGGATAGAAGACAGATCTGGCTCTGAGCCTTATAGAGTGAAACACTTGAGCCCTTTCTTTGACAAATGTAATTAAGCTGCTGTGCTAATCAATAGCTAGATATGCACCCTGAGACTAGGCTTTATCGTCACTCGATCTTCAGTAGCGGGATGCATTTGGATTGCTGCAATAATAAAACAAATCTCTGAATAATATAACCATTATGGTTCAGTGACTAGTCATTTTTCTTTCCACAGTGGCTTTTTTTTTTTAAACCACAGTCCCCCCAGCAGGGTAGGTCTGGGCTGTCAGTGAAGGGTCATGGTGGTTCCTTTCACACTTGGCACCCAAAGGTTGATTGCACCATAAATCCCCTGGGAATTCAATGCAATACACCTCAGTTCATGTAGTTTGAGTGCGCCCTGCACTATGCAGCTCATCGGTACTTTCATTCACAGTTTGTGCTGAGCCTGCACTAAGCCTGACCTGACCCTGTGTGAACTCAGGTAATTCACTTAATCTCTTTGACCCAGAGCCTCAAAGGTATTTCGGGACCGAACTCACGGCCATTTCAATGGGAGTTAGGGGGCTAAATGGCTTTGAGGAGCTAGGCCTTTGTGCCTCAGTTTCCCCAGATGTAAAATGGGGGTCATAACACCCACCCACCTCCCATGGGTGCTCTGCTTAGTATGTGAAGAGTGATTCACACATTATAACACTGCTACTGATTCCAGTGTGTCTGGGACCATCTGTGACGAGGGCTCAATTCCGCAAAGTGCCGAGACCCTCAGCTCCCAATGAAGTCAATGGCTGTTGAGATCAATTAAGCACCTCAGCATCGTGCGGGATGAGGGCCAGAGAAGGGGGGGGTCATTGGATTGACCCACAGCTCACTGTGCCCTCGTCACATGTTCTCCAGTCATGGGCCAGGACAACAGTTTCCTTATGGCACCACCATAGCGGGGAATATGCTGCCGGCTCATAAAAGGGGATATGCACCTTCTCTCCACCAAGGTACTGGGTCCTTCTCTCTGAGCGGCAGGGGGCAGCTGTGGAACAAGTGAGCTGCTGGGAAAGGCAGCTGATTTGCAAGTGAAAGCCGGGCTGTGTTTGTGGGCCAGCGAGACCCACCAATGGCTCCAGGCTGCAAACAGTGGTCGTAAGCAGGTGGTCATAATTTTTGCCACTGATAATGCTTTATAGGGCCACATCCCGAGATGGGCTAAATCAGTAGAGCTACTTAGCAGTACAGCTACTGTGCAGGCGGCTCTGGCCCGGGGAGTGTAGTGCTGGGACATCTGTCTGCTGGCTAGGGAAGTTATTGAGGATTTCCTTGGCTTCCCCCTACTAACTGATCTATGGCTCAAGGCCCATGCGGATCTGGCACAGACAACCCACTGACGGCGAGCTAAAGCGACGTACGTCTCTGTCAAGGTGTTTGCTTTCTAGCCATTGGCACCCGTTGGCGTCTCCAGCCCCGCTGGGGTTTAAAGGGTGAAGACCTGAAAAGCTTCCCTTTTAGCCCAGCGTTTGCACTTGGCTAACTCGCAAGCCCAGCAAGAGCCGCTGTATAAAACGGAGCTGTTGCTGCTTGTTTTCTTCACTCAGGCATATTAGTCTCGGCGGGCTTCTAACACTGACACTTACAATCCGCTCCAGGAGGCTGCTTTGCTTCTGAGCGTCACTTTGTAACAGATCTACGACCTCAACCAGTTTCCCTTCCTCGCTGGGGCCCGAGCTGAGCCCAGTGAGCCCTGTCCACAGCTGGGGCTGGCGGGGGAGGGCGTATAAAGAATCTGTTTGTGCCTCTCCACCCAAAGCTGGCGGAGACACCACATTTGTCCATGGCGCAGTGTAGTGGCACCTCATGGCTGTTCCAAATGCTACCAGCTGCAAAGGGCCTCTCCAGCCATCAAGGGTCACGGGCGTACAGGTGCCCATCAGGCAGCCCTGCTTTGTTCCTGGCCGTGTCCGAGGCTAGGCCTGTCTGCTGGCTCTGTGCTACTCCTGCATCCTTAGTGCCAATGACAAGCCCCAGCTGACTGCGGCTCCCCTTTGCACTGGTGGCACGGCGTCCAGGACTGGGCCCCTGTCTCTGGGGTAAAGCTAGTGATTGCAGGGCGGTTACTCGCTTTTTACGGCAGCGTGAGATTGACTCATTTCGAGCAGGCCAAAGCGAGGGGAATAAACAAGGCTCCAGGCAAGCCGGCAGAGTGTGGAAGGAGGAGCGGGGATAACCGCGTCCCTCCTTGCATGAAGGGAATGGCCGTCACCAGGGACAAATCCCATTTGCTTGGTGTCCGTTGAACTGCTTGCCTTTCAAACACCCGACGAGGGGTGTGAGTGCATTAGAGCTTCGCCAGCTTGTCACTAGGCTAGCACAGCTCTCCTTGGGCCCGTGGTGTTACAGGTGGGCAGAGACACGGCCGAAAGGGGTAGTGGAGGGATCAAGGAACACTTGGGGCTGGGCAGACGAAGGGCCCCGGTCTCTGCTGCCCTGCGCGTCATACAGCGAGCCAGTTACCCTCGGGCTAGGTGCTGCCAGGCGGATCAGCTGGTTTTGCGCTCGCTTTGCCCTGAGGTAAATGATCACACAAGGTGCAGCAGGCCCGGTTTCTAGACATTAAGCTGCCTGGAGCACGCAGGGAGGGGGGGCGGCAGAGAGGGGTGTGTGTGTGTGTGTGTGTGTGTGTGTGTGTGTGTGTGTGTGTGTGTGTGTGTGTGTGTGTGTGTGTGTGTGTGTGTGTGTGTGTGTGTGTGTGTGTGTGTGTGTGTGTGTGTGTGTGTGTGTGTGTGTGTGAGAGACAGAGAGCGCTCTGGGCTGGTGTGTGTGTTTGTGGGCAGAGGGGTGGCCAGCAATGAGTGGCAGATGGGGGGGTGGAGAGGAGTGGGCAGGGAGGGCACCTTAGGGGAAGAGGCAGATTGGGGGTGAGGGGGGGTGAAGCCTCGGGGACGCGACAGAGCCAGGGTGGAGCACGGGCAGGGCCGGGGGGGGGGGAGCCGAGCAGAGGTGCGGCCATGGGGCAGAGCAGGGCCCCCCCGACACTGCTAGGGAGCTTCCCGCGCTCCTGCTCAGCCTCCCCAAATGCAAGCTCACGCGCTGCCTATGACTATGGCCTGTGGGTGCTGAGCACCCCCTGTTGTTTTTGGGGGCTGCGTGAGGCCTGGCGCACTCACAGAGGCAGCACTTACACCAGAAAACCATTTAGAGCCTGATTTCCCCCTCTCCTCCCTCCTTATGGCATCATCTACAGCTGGGCGTAGTGGGTGTAAAATGCTACCCCATCGGGCCGGTCAGAATTGTCTCCGCTAGGTGCAGGGACTGGGGGTGTGGGCCCCAGCAGAGCAAGTCTGATGCTTGCCTGAGGGGGTGCGTGTGCGCTGTCGGCAGTGGAAAGGGGAGCGAGCGAAGGGCTTCGCACTGGTCGTTGGTGCTGGTTTACAGGAAGAGGCGAACAGGCCTGTGGCTGAGCGATGGAGATCTAGCCAACGCCAAACCATCCAGTGCGGTCACTTCCCCCCGCTCTGAGGCTGCTGCCGCCATCGTTGTTAAGTTAGGCCAACGCTGGAGCAGGACACGAGCTCTGCGGCACAAAGGGAGCTTTGGTCGCCTTTGTGCGCAGCCAATCCCTGATCCATCCCTAGTGTGGAGGACAATAGCCGCAGGGCTGCGCTTAGATTTGCCAGCGTGTAACGGCTCCCCGGGGCTGGGCTGCTGGCTGGGAATTGCTGGAGCCCAGCATTCTGTGCTGTGCCGGTTCTCGTACCGTGCTGCTCACTGCAGTGCCTGAGACGTGCCCTCAGCTTCCTCAACGGCTCCGACAGAGCCTGGCTGTCAGGCGCTGAAACACTGCTTGGCTCCTTCCCTGGCGCTAGAGTCCTTAGCTTTGTACGAGAGCACAGGCAGAGGCGCCTTTTATACCGCTGGCAAATAAAACAAGTGCTTTGGGACGGGCCCTCGCTTTGGTCTATGTCTGTCCAGTGCCTAGCACAATGGGGCCCCAGTGGCTGACCGGGGGCCTCGAGATGCGACCGCAGTACAAGTGAACAGCACGCCCGACCTCTGCCGGATCGGCAGGTCCTCGATACGTACGGCAGAGGCTCCGCCCGTCTGGCCTGTGTTCTTTCGCCAGCCCCCTTTTCTCACATGGTGCCTTGTCCTTTGCAGGTCCCCAGAGCTCCGAGCCAAGCCGTGGCCGTGGGCGAGAACAGGAAGTTTGCCAATAAGCACAGCAAAAAGGCGCTGAAGGCCAGCCTGACCCTGGGCATCCTGCTGGGAATGTTCTTCGTGGCCTGGCTCCCCTTCTTTGTCGCTAATATGGCACAAGTAAGTCCTGGGCAGAAGAGGCCGGAGATGCCCCGTCCAGGGGAGGCCCCTGAGAAGGAGAGTTGGTCACTGGCGCAGTTGATAGCGATTAGCTCAATGTCGATGGTACGGCATCGCCTGCCTTGCATGGTAGGGAGCTTCCCTCCTTCTGGCCCTTCCCGGGCCTGGCCAGATGGACTTTTAGACTGTAATCTCTTTGGGGCGAGGACTGTCATTTTTTTGTGTTTGTAAAACACCCAGCCCCGTATCAATGACCATGAGTTAGGGCCAAGATTTAGGAAGCGAGGAATTCGGAGATTTTATTCATGGCCCTTCCTAAAAGTCAGTTTACCAAGCCCAGCCCCCACTTGGAAATCGCTTTCCTGCCTACCACCTCCCAGCCACACAGCTGCCTCTATGCCAACACCTTGCCGCTGGGCGCGTGCATGATCAGAGCTCCTTGCTAATCTGTGCTGCTGCACGCATCAGCCAGGAGAGGGTGCACTACAGGCGGCCGACTGCTGAAATCTAACCTGTCTGGGGCGCGGACAACGTCACCATTGCACCTGTAGCACTCTGGAAATGGAGTTTGGACCCCTTGTCTCCTTTCCTTGTCCACAATGGCCCTGTCTTCATTCGCTGAGCAGTTTCTTTAGTTGCCTGCCCCAACCCTTGAGTCGGCCGGGATCTGCCCCAGGACCCCATGCAGTTCCTTTTCTCTTAACCCCCATGGGGACCTGCCTCCCTGGAGACCAGGGAAAAGGCCAGGCTTTGCCTCCGACCCACGTTGTGCAGAGCTGAGTGGGAAGTGAGCCATCGCAGCAAGGTGTTGCCATGCCACTGCAGCTGATGCTGGGAGAGGTCAGGTGGCACGGCCTGTTCTAATCTGTGCTCTGTCTCCCTCCCAGGCAGTGTGTGACTGCATCCCTGCCGGCTTCTTTGACGTCCTCACCTGGCTTGGGTACTGCAACAGCACCATGAACCCCATCATCTACCCCCTCTTCATGAGGGACTTCAAACGAGCCATGGCTAAGTACCTGCCCTGCTGCCGGCGCTCTGGGGAAGGCAGACCTAGCGCCATTTCCCTGTCCATGCGGAACTCCAACAGCGGGCCCCGGCTGGGGATGTCCCTCAAGAACGTCCTCACGCTGCAGGGCGAGACGGACTCCGTTGACTCGGTCACCCAGGTGAACGAGCACATCTTGCTGCCTGCCTGCCAAGACCCCCACCTGGAGTCCATCCCAGCCACGGCTGCCGACTCAGTCAACCTCTTCGACTTGGAACACATGGACCAAGAGCTGCAGATCAACCAGCTGAACACGCCCATGGATTGACTATGCTGTCCCAATGCGGGGGCGTGAGGTTAGGAGGGACCTGCCTTGGTTCCCCCAACACGCTCAGGCTATGCACAGACACCTTAGCGGTTCCTGCTGGAATATAGTGACACCCTGGATGGGGAAGCCAACGAGGGCGTGTGTGTACATGTACAAGCCTTCTGAGCCAAAGTGAAGCATTGATATTCCACAATACACTCGCCCTATACATAGAAACTGATCCCCAAGTTTGCTGTCTCCCTAATCGTGGGTGGGGAGGGAAAATTTGTCTCTTCTTTGTATGGAAATCACTGACCATTTTCCAGTGGTTACAGGTTGGGATTGTTTAAATATGATGAAGCCAAACGCTATTGCCACGTTTACCTGCCTGGTGTCGTTTTCATTCTTCTCTACTTGTTTTCTCATTTCCCCCTCCTGCTTTGTAATGTGGAAAGCAGCACAGGCACTTTTATAGCCTGACCCACACGTGATCTGCCCGGGTTTTAAGGTCCCTGAGCTAAGAAAACAGTGGCGACATTTTCTCCTCCGCTCGCCTATAAAGTGGAATTTTAAAATTGGATTAAAAAGCAGCACATAGTAAAATTAAAGCCAGAGAGTGAGAAACAAAAGCTACCAGGCACTGAAGGCAGAGGGGTCCAGAACAGCTAAAGGCAGCCACTGCTGGCCATCGCCACTGGACCCCGAGCAATTTGTTAGCAGGAGAACAGCAACACTCAAGTGCTCAGATGCTACAGTGAGGAGGGCAGAGCATTATCTGACAAGAGAAGCTGATAAGAGATAAGAACGGCCCTACTGGGCCAGACCAAAAGTCCATCCAGCCCAGTATCCTGTCTTCCAATGCCAGGTGCCCCAAAGGGGATGAACAGACCAGGAATAATCAAATGATCCATTCCCTGTAGCCCATTCCCAGCCTCTGGCAAACAGAGGCTAGAGACACCATCCCTGCCCATCCTGGCTAATAGCCATTGATGGACCTAGCCTCCATGAATTTAGCTAGTTCTTTTTTAAACCCTGTTATAGTCTTGGCCTTCACAACATCCTCTGGCAAGGAGTTCCACAGGTGAACTATGGATTGTGTGAAAAAATACTTCCTTTTGTTTGTTTTAAATCTGCTGCCTATTCATTTCATTTGGTGATCCTCTGGTTCTTGTGTTATGAGAAGTAAATAACACTGCCTTATTTACTTTCTCCACACCAGTCATGATTTTATAGATCTCTATCATATCTGCCTTTAGTCGTCTCTTTTCCAAGTTGAAAAGTCCCAGTCTCGTTAATCTCTCCTCATATGGCAGCTGTTCCAGACCACTAATCATTTTTGTTGCCTTAGACCATCATGAAGAGCAGCTGTAAGGTCAACGCAGGCTGTGATTCTCAGCCGCTGTGCTGCGGTACAGTACTGGAATCAAGGCTCTATGCTCGCAGCAGGGCGAGACGGACTCAGTTGACTCGGGCATCCAGGTGAACGAGCACATCTTGCTGCCTGCCTAATTCTACTACTACTTCTAATTCTCAGCCTCTCTTCTCTGCCCTAGCGCCTGATGCCTTTGTTGCACATTCGCGATCCTGAGCTCAGTCACGAGCAGCTAGCTAGCTGCATGACTATCATCCAGTGGTTGCTGCTCCTAAGCAGGTGCTGAAAAGTCCCACGTTGCCACCCCCTATCACACACACACACACACGCTTGCTCTCAGAGTACCAGCACTGATGGTGTGAGGAATCCCTCGAGTCTTTTCATGCCACTGTTTCCTTGAGAAATCATCAGCGCGGTGGGTGTCTGAGCAGAACATCAGGATGCTGAAAGACTCATTATATGGTGCATTTCGGCCACAAAGAGGAAAAGGGTCACTGGTAACTAGCTTCAGAAATAATGATTTTTTTTTTGCTCTTATAATCCCACTGCAGAGGCTGATGGGACGTGAACCACAGCAGGTGACACCGGCCACTGTGCTTTTAGCAGCTCTGTTAATGAGGCAAGAATTCCCACCACTGGCCAGAGAGCAGCAGGGTTAGCTAGTGCTGGGAAAGTCTCATGGTGCCACTGTGATCAGAAATCCCAGCTGTGCAGAACTCATGGGCTGGTACTCAAGGGCTTGATTTGTTCGGTCTAGGGGGGACCCCCCACTTTCAAGTAGAATTACTATGCTTATGCCCTGCCCCCGACCCATTTAATTACAATAGCTTTTAAAAGATGGTGCAACAACCCCATCTCTTTAGTACAGGCTTAAACAGCCAGTTCTCCTTGTGTGGGGAAACCCCTGGCTGCTTCTCTTGAGTCTTCCTCTTTGAAACCCCCCAGTGTGGGGTTCATGTCCGGGAGGGTGGGTGGAGAAAGCATGTGGGGGTAGAGTGCCACTCTGCTCCAGCAATGCCCAGCTGCCAGCATGCCCATGGAGTGGGGAAGGAGGGGGGCCCGCAGGCATGGTAAGAGATGCCATGAGCACCCATAACTGCCAGTGAAAACCAGACCAGTAACTGCTCTCTGCCTGAATTTCCTCTCTTGTAAGGTGGGGGATAAGAATGATCCCCCCACTTTTGTAAAGTGTTTTGAGAGAGACAGATGAAATGTGGCTAAGTGACGGCGCCGTGGCGTTGTTGTCATTCTGGATGCTGTTGGAGGGAAGGGATTCATTATAATGGGCATTTGTGTTATGAAAAAAACCAGGGGAAAACTCTTTTAAGGGGGAAAAAGTCAAATCTGCTCTGCATTTTGGCACTGCTGCTGCTCGTTGTGCCTTGTGACGTTAGGCCTGAGTCACGGTGCAGCACGAAATAGGCTAGGGGTGATGGTAGAGGTGGTGTCCTGGCTGAACTCTGAGATGGGCAATTGCAACTTTCCTACCTACAACTGCCCCAGCACTTTGGACACAAGGTTTGGTTTTATTCTCGTGCCCTGTGAAATGGCTGCGGTGCTTCAACGGTGGGAGAAGTGATTGGTGCATACGGTTTGTAAAAAACGTTGGAATAAAAGATATGCTATGGTATTAGTACTGACGTGATGCCTGTCCATAGAAGGAAGACTGTGTATGTGTCAACAACAGCAGCACCAGCCTATGCCCCCACTTCCCACCCCCCAAACAGGCTTAGTTTCCTACTAAGCCTGCATTTGGAGCAAGATTTTACCAACTTATATTGTTTTAAACATAAAACTTGAAGCTGTAATTAGCATGGGCCGTAAGTCTTTGACAGCCCACTGGACTGAATCCTGCTGCACCAGCCAGCGGCGGAGGGGCAAGTATACCCCAGCCTGCAAAGGCCTGGTTGAGCTGCAGCAGCATGCATCTTCTGCAAGCCCCAAGGAGGAATTGTAGCTGAGAGCCAGAATAATCAGACAAGGGATCACGCTGGAGCATGGCCCCTTTGGAGCTCCTGCACAGGGACAGCAATCTTTGCTCCGACCTCTAACCTGCAGCCAAGGAGATGAAGTACTGCCCCTGTGGCCAAAGAGGGCATGAAGGCCGAGAACCTAAGAGTTAGGACATGCTGAGCTCCTTGGTGACCTCAAAGCTGAGATCCCAATGAATGTCCAACACGACCTCAAGAAAATCTTTCCAAAGCCAGTGCCTGGGCTCTCTAAGGAGCAGGCTGTCCTCCATAAGCTGGGAGGTGACCTGCTTTCTCTAGGGAACACAGACCTCTCCGTCCCAGACGGCTTTCGATGCCTGGGCCTGGTGCAGCCCGTGGTGCATCGTTCCCCCTCACCTATGATTTTGGGGAGTGGAGCGAAAGCCACAAATGGTCTCCTTGAGCAGGCAGAGGAGTGGCTGTGTCTGTGGCATTTTGGAAACTGCAAATACAGATTCCCTTGTTTATGTGGAAAGGAGCTGCATGAGGGCCATGCAATGAAAGTGGAGTATGGTTACTGCCCTTCAGAGCTTAGGCAGAAACTGCACAGTTCAAGCTGGTGATGCCAACTCAACGGTAAAATCACGAGAATCAGACTTTGTTCTTCTCTAGCACCTTTCATCCAGGGAGCGCAAAACATTTGGCAAACTGTCCCAATCCCCACTGGGGATATGCTCATATGGGGAAACTGAGGCAGGGACTTCGCAAAATGTCTTGTGCAACGTCTCACCCAGCCATTAGCAGAGTCATGATGAATGAACCCGGGTTTGCTCCCTGTATTGCCTCCGTATGAAAGGCTGGTTAAAAAGATCAGAGATGCACAGACACAGGTGAATCAAGCCCAACTGTACATGTAAAACTCCAAACATACCTGGCCACATTAAAAAAAAAACCCAAAACTCCAACAATGCAAAACAAATTAAACCTTTTAATTTCCTAGTGAGAACACCAAACAGGGGGTTCCTGGTCTCCAGGATACTCTTTCAATGCCCATCAAGTCACCTGGTTCCCTAAGGCTCACAAGTTACAGCAGCATTTTCTTATAAAGGTGACAGTTGTTCCCCAGTGAATAAAGGCCAGTGCCTCAGCTGGTGTATATCCATCACTGAACTGAGGGGCACTATGCTGATTTACAGCAGCTAAGCATCTGCCCCGGCGTCCTTTCCTCTGCACATGGGAGAACCCATCGGCAGTAGCTCGGAAGGTTTTGATCCACTAACGCTCCTACGCTGTATGCCAGTTTCCATGTGGTCTTGAACGCAGCAGCTGAAGTGTTCTCTTTGGGGTTCTGTTCCACGTGCAGGGCTCCAGTGTAGGGACAGCACCTTGTCAAAGCATCCGTGCCATGGCCAGGACATTGGTATGTCAGTCTCTGTGCCAGTTTGTGCACAAAAGCACTAAGGGGAGAGGAGGAGTGGGGGGCTCACCACTGACACAACAGTCCCACCAGCCAGCCAGAGCCACTCCTAGGGCAGAAGAAGCTAGAGGGACAAGGGAGAGAGCCCGATGTCTCATGTCAAACTCCCACTGAGTCATGAATTTTACATGGGTAGCAAGGGAAGAAACAGAACCAACCCGAGAGGCTGCAGGAACGGCTGTGAGATTTCAGCCCTGCCTGTCACAGCAATCAATATTCCCCTCTGGAAAGCAGATTGCTGCTCCCCTGTTAGATCAAAGCAGCCCGGCTGACCATGTGCCTGCAATGGCGGCAGTTGGGCCTTTCCACACCAGCTCTAAGCACTAGCTGCTGGCGTTTCCCATTATGTAGCATGAAGTGATGGGAAAACAGGGGGGAGCAGTGACCATGGCATCCCACCCCCGTCCGCTGGGCAGCTCGCCGGGTTGTAGAGTCATGTGAGAGAGGTTTTAATCCTAGCAGACCATCCTCCCATCATAACACACTCAAAAGGATCCCTGATTTGTTTCCTGTCAAGACAGACAACTCTGGGTTATTCGATGGGTCTAGTGCCTCAGTAATGCAATAGCACAGCAGCTATGGACGTTATTACCTTTGCTAACGACTGGTTTGTCACATCCATTTTCTGGAGGGTCCTATAGCTCCACAAGTCCTGGGATTCCCCTGGGATGAATGTTCTGTAGTCACTGCCCCTAGCACTGGCCAATGGCACCAGTGCTGTTTTGAGGGGAGAGGTCTGGTAGATGCCCTTCTGCACTGGAGTGCTGGACAGATCGTGTGCTGTGGCCATGATGGGAAGAGACAGTAATTCATTCTGAGGCAGGAATTCAGTCCAGACCTTGGTGTACTGCCGGCTTTTTGAGGTCGTTAGTGTCTGAACAGCCCGGGCAGGGAAGGAAGGTTCCTTCCAGGACATGAGCAGCAGAATCAGGGCAGGGCAGAGGGTTGGCTGGTAAAGGTTCTTCCAGTCTGGCTGGGTTCTGGTCTCTGCTGGCATCCAAAGAACCTGGAAATTCAGAAACCTCAGGGTGTGCAAGATCCGAGTTCCTGTCACTAGGCTGCAGTCCTTCGCTGGGTACAGGCTGCCAGGACCAGTGATCATGGCTGATGGAATTATCATCTCCCAAGGTGCTTTCCTCTTCCTGACTCTCACTGCCGGCTGTCGGCTGATCTTTCTCACCCTGGTTGGAGAAAAGGCTGGGATTCCCCTTCTCCTCCAGACGACACTCCTTGGTTTTAATGCCCACAGCCTTCAGGATAGTGTCCATTTGCTTCATGTAGTCCAGGTGGCCATTCACCTGCAAAAAACAACATAGTCCTGTGAGGATGAAAAGTCCCATTAACGCCCAACTAAGCCAGATCAGCAGAGCTCTGCATATGGGGGCCAGCAGCTGCAGGGAGATTCAGCCTCGGCTTTGAAAGACAGGGAGAAATATGTCTGAAAAATTCAGTTCCCCAAGACTAACCACTACCCCAGCCACATGCAGATTCCCACTGGCTGCTCCATTCCTGCATCACTCCACACTCTTCATCACCTTTGCTCCATGAGCATTACTTATGCTGTGTGTTTAAAGGCTTGGACACCTCTAGCTTTTAAGAAAAAGTCTTGTATGTTGTCAGGCTAAGAGAGGACGTACTTGTAATGGTTAGAGTTCGAGGCTGGGAGTCAGGAGGTTTGGGTTCTGTTTCTGGCTCTGCCACTGATTTGCTGTGGGCAAGTGCTCACCTCTCTATGCCTTAGTTTCTCCACTCGTAAAATGCAGATAATTGTGTCTATATCAGAGATGTGTAGTGAGAATTAAGATGTATTAAGAGTTTTAAGGTTGTTGGATGGAACCTGTGAGAAGACACGACTGAAACACTGTTCTAGCCTTAAGAACATACTGAAATAAGACTGTGTTTGGAGTATACGTTAGGCAGGGCTCTCTCTTACATTGGGATCCCATGTAATTACAAGATAACTACCTTCTGAGAGGCATATTGGACTCCTCCCTAAATCAGTGTAAGCAAGAGAGAGAAAAATAGTGTCAGATTTCCCTCTGTTTAATTATAATTATGTTTAAGTATAATCAGTTTAAACGGAACAAGGGACCATTAAGGATCTTAACCCGCCAGTCTGATGGCAGCCAGCTGCCTTTTCACTCCAAAGTGCAGCGTCTGCTGAGTGAGGCTTTTCAAGTAGTGCAGCTAAGATCCTCAATAGAAAAGACTTATCTTTAAATATCCTTTTCTATTCTACTCAGCCAAATGTGCGGAATCATCTGCCAGCAGAAGAGAAACAGACTAGAATTACCAGTGGGTTTCTCCATTGAGATGAAAACGCCATTAGCCTGAGTCATGACTGCTTTCATGGCCCCCAGTTCAGCTGGCAGGAGAGATTTTAGCAGAGACTAAAGGTGTATGATTTTTAATCCTAGGGGTCCTTAGTGTCTGCAGCCAATCCTCTCTCCAACAGCTGGCTCATAATGCACCATGATAGAAGTTCTTTCCTTATCCCAGCTGGTAATCAGCAACACCCTGAAGCATGAACACTAACAGCCTTGTTATTTGAATAAATATGTCTAATACTTGATTTTCATTTTTCAAAGATATTTACCCCACTAGAATAATGTCCGACCAGCTAAGTCTATGCAGAGCTGCAGGAGATACAGCCAGTGGGGAATTCCCTTAGGATGGGGAGATCCCCAGCTGAATCCTTAGGACACTTTTAAGTGCTGCAAAGGGGATTTAGTCGGAATCAAAGATCTGGCCCAATTACTGTCAAAGTGAATAGAGTCTCCAGTTACTAAACCAGTCCAGAATTATTTCATGTGAAGTCAAAACTCCAACCTAGCCATTTGTATAAAGCAGCTTTTGAGTGGTAACATTTGGATGCACTTAGAACTTGGAGCGAATTGAAGGATTTAATCAGCATATTAATAATTCACTACGCAACTTTAATCAGCCCAGATGGCTCAACAGGCTTGTTATATTTTGAACAGATTAGTACTTTAATTAAAATAACCACCAAAGGCCTAATGGCTTGACTGTTCAGATGTGCACATTGTTCTCAGAAAAAGCATGAATCCTTTATTCATCAGTATGGGGGTTTAGGAGGCAGTGAAAGAAAGGACGTTAGTTGAGAGGTGGATTAAGTGGAGAGGAACCGGTACTGGATTTACTGGAAAATAAAATGTTTAAAGTCTCCTGTTTGGCTCTGTTTCCATCCCAAGATGTGCTCCCTTTAAAGACAGCTGTTACATTTCCTCTAGTTGGGCAAGACTGCTCAGTGAGACAACTCTGGAAACCATTCTTACCACTGGGCTGATTCCATATGGTACAGAGCCCAGCGTCCAGGGGCACATGCATTCTTACACCGACTTCAGCGGGCTGAAGGAGAAGAGGGAGTCCCAAGGGACACATGCCCCCATGAAGCCGCCCAGGAGTCTGCAAAGCCAGATAAACGCAAGTGCTGTACAGAGCTTTATGGCAGGCAGGACTTTTCCCCAAAAGTGCACTACATCCTGTAGAGCTGAGCAAAGAATTGCCGGCAAACCCTGTTAGCCAAATGGAAGGAGCCAGGGTTTCAGGGAAATTCCTCTGCCATCGTGACTGGAAAGTGCAGCTGTTCAAGGTCCTCGACAGCCTGCTTTTGAAATGCAATCCATCATTCGGAAATCTTGGCGGCTGCACCTCAGCTGTTGCACAAGGAAAGCGTTATAAAGCTTTAATGGAAGAATAGAGAGTGTAAAATGAAAACACCTGTTTGATTATTCTTCGTGGCCAGCTGCAGTAAGAACTATAAAAAGAAATGCAATTAAACAAGTGCTTTTCTAGCCAAAGTTATTACTTTATAGCTTGTGGCAGGAAAATAAAAATCATGGGCCAGATTCACCGGTACGCACTGGTGGCCTTACCCCATTAAAGTGGGTTTTACAGTCACTTACAGTCCAGCAGCGTTGTGCCACTCTGGTGATGCACCACTAATTCTGCCCGAGTAGCACAGAACAAGGGTGCAGAAAGCTGTGGGTGTAGCTACCGACTTCTCCTCTGAACTACAGCACAATTTAAAGGAGTCCCCATCACAGACATTTTGGAAATGTTTTAAAATTCAGACCCATCCAAGAGTGCCAGAAATGTCCTTGTACAGTCTCAGCTGTGCCTAATAAATTCAGGTGGAATGATTTCTGCTCAGTGTAATAAGTGCCTGGGGTTATGGCGTCATCAAAACGCAGTTCAATTTGCAGGAGCTTTTAAAATAAAACAAAATGTTGTCCCATGCCTGCAACCACCGAAAGTCTCTGCCTGGAGACAAGTGATGGGCCGTCTGCCCTGGATGCTGTTGACTGGATTAATGACAGCAATTCCAGGGGGAGAGGAGACGGGGATACACAGCTGCGTCTGAAAAGTGATGACAATGGAATCAATTTGCAGTTATCACACAGCCTTCTGTTAGTCATAAGCTGTTGCTGGTCCTACGGCTCTGCTCAACTGACTGGGCTGTTTGAGAAGCTCTGAGAAGGAACAGATAAAGCAGCAGTATATGTATAAGAGAGGATCCTTCCCTTTGAGAACAGGGAAGGGATTATTATAATTTTAAGCATTTTTGGCTATATGACTGCAAAACGTGACTTTCAACTGCGTACAACCTGGAGGCGACACTTGAGAGGGTGTATGGCATGGTGGACAGGGAGTGACCTAGGAAGCAGGCGACTCAGCTCTAATTTTGGCTTTGTCATTGTCATTGACTCACTATGGGTATGAACCAGAGTAAAATACCCTTAGTCAGGCTGTGTCTCATTAATTAGTAGTAGCAGCTAGAGACCCCCGCCTGCGACCCTGTTGTGCTAGTCACTGTACATTGTAACACAAAGCAAGAGAAAGTCAGTATCTGGAAGAATTTGCAGTCCAAACAGACAAGACAGACAGACAATGAGAGAGGAACCAGAGATGGGAAGTGACTCACTCAGCAGACCAGTGTCAGAGCCAAGAACAGAACTGTTGTAATAATTCAGATGGAAGAGAGGGGCCCAGAGATGGGCCCAGAGACTCAAAAGTGTTAACATAACCCAATCACCGTCAACATTAAACACTGTTAAACAGAGGTAGGGGTTGGGTAACTAGAGACCGCGGCATGCTTAGCACCATGGCAATACACCATTCAACATCCTTTTAACCTTTCTGTAATGATTGAGAAAAAGAAGGAAAAACAGTGAAATCCTTTAAAATGTAAAGTATCAAGTACGGCTTTCATTTTAACAACATTTTTTGTTCCCTTTCGCTTCAGCTGAAGAGAGTTTTTAGAAGGACCCCCCGACTTTTAGATGGTAATAACTGTCCTTTTGGGGAAATGAGAAACGTTAGTTGTGATGGGCTGGAGAT
Source organism: Mauremys reevesii (assembly GCF_016161935.1). Lineage (NCBI taxonomy): Eukaryota > Metazoa > Chordata > Testudines > Geoemydidae > Mauremys > Mauremys reevesii. Next base: position 6,029,001 of record NC_052643.1, read on the forward strand.
GTTGAAGTCCCACCTTGTTTCCTAAAAGACAAAACCAAACACACAAGAAGGGAAAGAAAAGAACAGAAAAGATTGAACATGCAACTTCCGTCTCTGGTGTTGACTCTCATTTGCAACCTCACTGCTGGAGAAACACAAGCATGGCACTTGGTCTTCTTAGCTGCTCCAAGACTTGGCTAATGTATACCAGCATTTGGGGTTTAGCTATAGCTGGTGGAGGTGCTGAGGTCATCTGGGCTCCTTTTCTTGGGGCCAGTCTAGTCAGAACAGCTCTTGGGATTAGGATGACAAAAGGCCCCGTGGTGTCAAAGTGGATCCCGAGGACATGGTGGGGGTGGCAGCCATGATGGTGGAGCTTGCTTCTCCCTGTTCTCCCATCTCCCAACAAGCAGTTGTTGTCAGACAGCATCTTCTGCTCATTTTCCCCCGAAAGCCTTTTCTTTTTGAGAACCACAAAGGGAGTGAAGGGTGGAATAGCCCATCCCCTCATTACTTTATTCACTAATTAGGTCTAAAAGGTTAGTAGTGATTGGATGTCTAACGTAGCGAACACCAGTGAAAATGAGGTAGGATCTGAAGCTAAAATAGAGAGAGAACAAATTAAAAATTATTTAGACAAGTTAGATGTCTTCAAGTCGGCAGGGCCTGATGAAATACGTGGTCTTAGGACCAGACAGATGTAACCTAGAAAGTGCAGCTCTGGATTTTAGAGGTTTATTCTGACCCCATTACACCTACTTTACACTGGTGCCATTCCAGTGACTTCAGCAGAGTTACTTCTGAGTCACACTGGTATAAAATCAGAATGAGATCCAAGATTTTTATTCATTTTCTCATTCTTAATGTCACATACAGCATGGCTAGAGCTGGTCGAAAATTTTGACAAAATTGTTTTCGTCAGAAAGTGGGGTTTTGTCAAGAACGATTCCCCCCCCCTCAAAATTTCAATTTAGCAGTATTAAATGTTGAAAGTGTTACTTTCACTTTCAAAGTGTTAATTTCTCTCTGAGTGTGTTACTTCCAGAGAGTGTACTAAGTTGGGAGAGAAAGTAACACTGTTGCTTTTTAAGTGTTTGCACTTCTATAGGTAACACTGTTCATTTTAAGTGTCAAATGCTTTCCCCCGACTTTCTTACTGTCTCCCAACTGGAAAAAGTTGGGAAACATTAAGAATGTGGGGAAAAAACAAACACTTTCCCATATTTACAAAACCTCCCAATGGAAAAATTTCCTCCAGAGATTTTTGCTGTGTGCATTTATGCCAGGAAAATCCCATTTTTTTGGGCCAGCTCTAAGTGTGAAATTATGCCACTGTAGCTTCTTTAACCCACTCCCAGCAGACACACACATCTATCATACCTATCACCCAGAGGCTGGGTCCCTCCATGGCTTGATAGAAATATTGATGGGCAAATCTCAAATGCACGGGTGCTTGGATGGCCTCCAGTGGGTATTACAAGCAGAAAGAATCTGAAGAAATGGAATTCTCAGTCAATCGAGCAACCTGGACCTTGATCCTGGGTCATCCCTTGGGAAGAACCATCACCCAACCAATTTGGGAGATAAACTGATTCAACACGCTTAGACCATGATGCAACACCAACTGAATTCAATGGCAATCTTTCCAGTGACTTCAGCGGGCTGTGGATACCACCTTAGATACCACGGTGAGAGACAGAAAGGTAGACGGATTAGTGCTTCTCACAGAAATGGCAATAAGGAGGGATATGAAGTGACTTTTCAACTGTAAAGCGACAGCAGAAGGACCCAATGGAAAAGTTACCAGGTCTTTGGCTTTAGACCAGAGGAACAGGCCACTAAATTGAAAGGCAGGGTGGGTCTGTCAGGCCACACTCTGAAGACACTCAGGCCAGAGAAGAAGGAGCAAACTGCCTAGTCACCTTCTGGCGGCAGTTCCCAAGGCTAAAGAGGAGGAGGAGGCCCCACCAAGAAGGCCAACTACTAGATAAGAAATGGGGAGAGGAAGAATAGAAGGAGAGGATGGGGGCCATCTGGGGCTTCTCCCAGCTGATGGTTAGGCGGAGGAGGGGCGGGGGAGGAGGGGAGTTGGGTTTTTCCTGCTCCAAGTAACACCTGGTTAAAGAGAATGTGGTAAAGTGGGTCCCTGCTCACTCAGAGCTTCTCAAAACGGAGCCCAAAGCTTTCCATGCCCCGGGTAAGGCTTAGACCGACTGATCCAGACTAGCTGACTTCAATGGGAGATGCACCCCGGACATCCCTAGGTGCAGATCAAGCCCCAACAGGCTATTGAAGAGAGTGCATGAGGTGCAGCCGTTTGCTCTGCTGATCAGTGTACTCTGAAAACACTCAGACTAAAGAGATTCCTTGGCCTCACTGCTAATTGCATGGAGAGATAAAGGGCAGAGCAGCTGAGCCAGGCAATGTTCCCCCCTGCTCCAGCTGATGATCCCCCTGCTCCAGCTGATGAGGCATCGTGAGTATTCAGTGAGGATTCCAAAGAAGCAATAAGCACATGGCCCCGGCAATGAACTCATGGGCTGTTTACAAGAGCCCAGGACATCTGGATGGCTGAGAATTTCATTTCGTTGATTTTCTTGACACTTGTAATATCCAGGGAGCAGCTTGTAATATCCAGTGAGCAGTTTTAGCATGCGGTAAAAACCCCACAAACTAAAATGACAGTCCAGGCCTGCCTTGCTTTCGTAGGGTCAGTACGGCACTATCTTGCAGGAACCACAATAAGAGGGTTTGCTTTTTTTTAAAAACAAACCATTTACAACATTTAAAAAACGTATTTCTGTGTGAGATGGGTAGGGGTAATAAAGGGAATTGCTGCTTCTGGAGCACAGACAATAATCATATCGTACTTTTATAAAGCACTGTTCTTTCCCAAGGACCGTCAAATGCTCTACTTGCATAGACAATGCTAATGAAATGCAAGCACCGCTGGGGCAGAGCACTTCAGCTGGGGGAGCAGTAAGCACCTTCATTTATTGTGAATTCATGTATTTATTTTCAATTATTTTCCTTTTCAGACTGTGTCACTGAATCTATTATTCATGACAAGAGTCAAATTAACAACTCTGGAGTCTGAAGTAAGTATCAGTTGAGCTGCCAGAGGTTTGCTGCTGCTCCTGCTAATAGAGGGAAGGAAAGGCAAAGCCCCCCCATCATATTCTCCTCCTAAAATCCCCAAACGGTTGTCGTCACCTCAGTACCAGTGCGGCTCTGCTCTTCCAGCAGAAGGCAGCGAGGGCTGAGTGTAGGACACTTGAGCAATGCCAGCCTTTCCAGTACCAAAATGCAGAGCATTAATCTCTGCACAGTGGGAAGATTACTCTGGTCACAAAGCGACATTTGTCTGTAACCCTGATCCTGCAGGGTGTTGGGTACTTCCCACAAGATGGGAATAGAGGACATACAGCCCGCTCCATACCCTGTACTCTGAATCCTCACATTGACAGACCTAGAAGTGAAACAGCAAGGGCAGTGTAGCCTAGGAGTGAGAGGTATCGAGATGCACAGGGTCCCACCCACGGAAAAGAGGAGTTCCAACAGGTCAGGATCGAGGTGCACTGGCAGAGTTGCATAGAACATATTATGGAGTTTCTGGCAGTGACTCCTTAGTTAAGGCTGAGTTCAGTTAAAGCAGAGTTAAAATCCTTTCGTTAGGCATGAAAGCAAATGTTGATCACAACCTAGATTACGTCACCTACTGTTAGGACGTGAAGTGATTTCTGGAAAAGCTGAAAGTGAATCTCTTCAGTAGTTCAGCGGCTGGAGAGAATTTTAGATGACCATTTTAAAAAAAAGTAGATTTGGTATCTAAATTTTGTCAGAGCCCTCTCACTTAAAAACGACTAGTTTTAACAGTTCAAACCTACAGGAGGAGAGAATTTTTTCAAAAGCTCATGTACAGGGAAAGTATAGGGTTAAAGTTGACGTTATTAACATTATCCTTTGCTATTGTTTCTCTCCCTGACACAAAAGCTGATAGAGTGAAAATCACGGGGTCAAATTAATCTGTAGTGTGACTCATCTGAAGTCAACGGAGCTACATCAAAGATAGACCCGCTGGGCAGAAGTTATTTTCTTTTCTGAATTGTGCTCTCCCAAGGATATATTTCTTATGAATTAAATAAACCACTCAATCCACATTTTCTTCTCATTTCAAAGCAGGCTGAATTGTAGGTAAAAGTGGCCCTTTAATTACCGTGACATTTCTGGAGTAGGTGGAGATGGAGGGGCGCGTAATCATTATGTGCAATCATCTTTCTGACCCAAGCCTTACTGAGAAAGTCATTCTTACGTAAGAGATGCTAACTGATGGATATTGTCCTCAGATGCAGCTCAGGTTAATTTCACATGGATGCAATCTGAAGCACTTCTCCATAGAAACAGATAGGAAGGGCAACGAGCAACCCTGTCCCCATGCCTCAGAGGTTTGTACGGCTCATCTCAGTGTCCTCTATGGCTGCTAATTAGGGGTTGATTTGCAGGAGGGTTGAGGCCAGCCCATGCTTTTTGGCAAGTGTATGCATACGTTTAGATAGGCCTGTTGTATTAGCCCTTTGCCATGACGCCTGCTGTGAGAAAACTCTACATGACAGAAAAATGCTTCCCTAGCTCTCACTTCATAGCTAAGACTGTTCTCTTCAGTTAGGGTCTGGATTTTTATGCTTGAGAAATTAACGGTGGGTGTGATTATTCAGATTTGCACCTGCAGTTCATTCTGCGGCACACACTGCCCCCGCAGAAGACAGACTGGACATTTAAAAATGTGGCTGCTGTTGCCGCAAAACAGTATTCATACATAGCGAAATTATTTGTCCCAACTTCCTGCTGATTCTTTCATGCAAGTTGTGGGCCTCAGTTTCTTGCACTTACACCAGTTGTCTATGGTTGTAACTCAATTGACTTAACACTTAAATTAGTGTAAGTGAGAGGCTGATCCAGCTTTAATTCCTGCCACTCACCGGACATGGAACAGTGGAAACCACAGGGAGAACTCGCTTTAAACTGTTTGACGGCTGCAGTGGGAATGGTGAGGGAAGGACTTGGGTAACATTTGTGGCTGAATGTTTGTGCTCAAGAAAGAGAAAAAGAGTGATCTACATGCTGCTCTTCATTCTGGGATCTTCCCAGACCCTAACAGTCTTGGCTATGAAACGAGAGCTAGGGAAGCATTTTTCTGTCATGTAGAGTTTTCTCACAGCAGGCGTCATGGCAAAGGGCTAATACAACAGGCCTATCTAAACGTATGCATACACTTACCTACTTACAGTGGACTGGTGTAAATGGGTGCAATTCTCCCGAAATCAAGAGCATCATACCTGCTTACATCACATCTGAGCTTGGCACAGCAATAGGTTCTCTGAATGCGCAACGATTCAATTGTGCCCATTTTCAGACCTAAAAATTAACAGCATGAAACGCCTTAGTTTGCTTTGATTCATTTTTTTCAACCCCAGACCAAATTCACTCATTCCAGGAGGAGTCAAATCTTAAAGGCAAGTTGAGTGCTAATCAAATGCTACAATGATTCACTCAGATGACTTGCCACCCTGGCTGTTCGGAAATGCCACATCACTTTGAAAGCATGGGACTGCCAAATGCCAGACATGGTCTGAATGTGCTAATTATCAGTTTCCAACCAGAGCATCTGAGCCATCCCAAAAGGGACCTTCTTACTAGACCTGGTTGGAATCTGGAACTTCCATTCCTTGGGAAATTCTGACATTTCAGGGGCGGGGGGGAAATGACATGTGACTTCTGAATTGAAACAAGAAGCCAGACATTTCTCATAAATGAATATTCAAAAAAATGTAACCGACAGCGTTGTCTTGCTACACGTCACTTCAACTTTTACATTAAATGAAAATATCAAATATAACATTGTATACATAGTATTAAATATAAATATATCAACACTCATATTTTAATAGAATGTAAAAGTTGAAACTAAATGAATCAAAATGATGTTGAAATGAAACGTTTCAACTTTTTCCATCCAAAGTGTCAAAAATCAACATTCGGATTTCAACAAAACTGCATTTTTTGATGGCAAATTGTTCTGTTGAAAAATGTTGAGCTCTACTTCTAATCTTACATATATTGCATCTAAAGTGGCAGTATAATGGAGAGGAGAAGAGAGACAGAATATGACAAGGAAAAAATTAGAGGCATTAAGGGTGGGAAGAAAGATGACAGAGAAGAGAAGATACATTGATAAACCACCAGAGGTGACTGGGGCAGAGCTCTTACATAGGAATGGCAGAACTGGATTTTTTTAATACAATTTTGACAGATAACATCAATGTTTATTTTTAAGCATATTTTTACATTTTTACCAATTTAAATTTTCAGAGCTGTGGAAAATTATGGAGGGCTGCCAGTCAATGGGCTGCTGTAGCTGTGTCAATTCCAGGATATTAGAGAGACCAGGTGAATGAGATAATACATTTCATTGGACCAACTTCTGTTGGTGAGAGAGAGCAGCTTTCACGCAAGACAAAGTTCTTCAGGTCTAAGAAGAGCTTCGTCTAGCCTGAAAGCTTCTCTCTCCCATCAACAGAAGTTGGTCCATTAAAAGATATTATCTCAGTTGCGGGGGCGGGGGGAGGTGTGTCAGACAATAATTACTGAATAACAGCAGCTGTTGATATTCAAAAAGTTAAAGGTTTATCACCCTTAAAATATATTCTTAAATCAAACTCTCTGACGTTCTCAGGCAACGTTTTTCTTACTTTGCCTACCTGCACATTCGGATTACTACTGATGAGATATTTTTTGGTTTGTGTAGTGAAATCGATTTTTATCCACCTTTACTGTTAAAAATCGAAACCTTTCAAGCCTACTCATACATTCTGAAAGCTATGGGGAGGGACAAAGAAAAAAGGAAGGAACTCCATGCATAAAAATTAATCAGAGGGCTCCAGAGAGTCTTTTGAGAGGGAAGATGTTTTCCCTGATGCCCTTCCTGCTGTCAGTTAGTGCACTCCATGTACCAGGCAATCAGGCTGAAGCGAAGAGCTGCTTGTACAGATTTTTCAAGTATATGCCGAGCTGTTGTTGGCTGAGACTCTTAGCAGGTCCCAGGAGCTGAATCAGGCTTTTTTCCTTTAGCCCTTAAGTTGGTATCACAGCTATACCCAGGTCATATTTAGGTGCCATTTATTTCTAGGACTGCTATAATCAAATACTTGTCTCTGAATGCCAATCCAAATCTGTGTCCTTTAAATTAGATGGTGCAAAAAGTGTTTAAAAGACTCAGCGAAGGACTATACATGATACTGGAGCATGCCCCATGGGGTTGCTGATGGAAGAACCCTGAGTGTGAGATAGGAGGGTCGGACCGGAATATCTGGCCAGAGTTTTCTGGGAAATAATTTAGGAGAGCAGAGCTTACTGGCATCAAAGACTAGTGTGATCCACAAGTGACCACAAGCATCAGGTCTTTGCTAAATCTATTGGGTTGACTTGGGTCTGTGACAAGGCTTCTAAATGGAGCCCCTCTTTTCAAAAGAGACAGTAAGAGACAGATTTTAAAAGAATTAAACCGCTACTGAGCCAGATTTTCAAACTGCTCAGTACCCACCAGTTCCCACTGAGACAGAGGTAGAGACTCTTAGGCCACCTCTGCCAAAGAGCTGAGCACACAATCTTTGGCAAATCTTGCTCTGATTTAGGTGGCTGGATGGGAGCTGAGCTCTTCTGAAAACCTAGTCCTGACCGCGTGTGCTGAGCACCTGAAAATTTGTCCCAGAGTTCTTTTGAAAGCCTGTCCCATGTGATTGTAAGGCAGAATCTCTCTACAGCACACTTTCTGGGAGCCTTCTGTAACCCTTGAGCATCACTGCGTACTCCTGAGGGCATCCCGAGACATCAAATTAAAAGTTCTGCACCAAAAAATTAAAAATTATGCACACAATATTTTAAAATTCTGCACAAATCTGCAAATTTTATTTGTCAAATAAATACGGAGGCTCCAGCATGGCCTTGGGGAGCACAGGCCACTGGCTTCACGGAGGTGGGAGGTCACTGCGCAGCTTCCCCCCGCCTCACGACATGGACTCAGCAGTGAGGCTGCACCCACCCTGACACAGCACAAGGACTGGGCCTGCCCCAGAAACACCCCAGGGCCCCTCCCTCCATGCCAGGTGCAGGCAGGCAGGCTCAGCAAGGCAGGATCCATATGTGGAAGGGCTCAGTGTGGGGCGATCCAGATGTGGGTTGAGAGGGTTCTGTGTGGGGCAATCTGAGCGTGGCTCAGTGGGGGATACAGGTGCAGGGGAGATCTGGATGCACAGGGGCTTGTTGGAGGATTCTAGGTGCAACAGTAATGGGACTCTGAAGGGGGGTCCAGATGCTGGAGTGGGGTGGGGATCCAGGTGCAGGTGGCTCTTTGGGGTGGTCCAGTGCAGGGGGAATAGGGGCCATTGGGGGGGTGGTTATGGGTGCAGGGGGGTGAGGTTTGGCAGGAGGGTCTGGGTCTGAGGGGGTCTGGATGCACGGGGCTGGGCGGATGGGGGAGCAGTTCCCTGTACAGTGATCCCTCCCCCTGCAGCTGAGGAGTGGGTGCAGGAAGTGTGTGTGTGTGTGTGTGTGTGTGTGTGTGTGTGTGTGTGTGTGTGTGTGTGTGTGTGTGTGTGTGAGAGAGAGAGAGAGAGAGTGTTTGTGGAGAGTGTTTGTGGAGCTTCTTACAGCTGGGGAGAAATCTGGGGATGGGTCTGACATGGCCCTGGATGCTGTGCAGGGGAAGAGGAAGTCCCTTCCTCCCCAGACCAACTGGGACTAGCAGCTGAGCCTGATGCAGGGTAGGAGCCACCAGCCGGGTCTTCTACAGTCTTGCCCCCTTCCTCCCAGTGATTTACCTCTCTGCCGGCTGCCATGGGCACCTGAAACATACTGCTGGGGAGGGTCGCATGACCTCTCTTGTGGCTTCCCTTCGCTTCCCCATCAGAAAGTCATTTTTCTGCAGGGAAGCAAAGAAATCTGTGGGGGACATAAATTCTGCGGACGCAGAGTGGCGCAGAATTCCCCCAGGAATAACTCCAACACATTCAACAACAGATCAGTGGCAACAATGCTATTCAGCAACTCTGTCACCTGAAATGAGCTACCTCAGAGAAAGCCTCCTTCTTGGTCATCATGGAGGGGACTGATCACCCCACTCATCCCATTCTTGATCAAGGAACGCATATGCTCCTTCTTCTCATTCTGTTCCTGATTCAGGAATGTACAGGATATGGCATCTGAATATCATTGGCTTAGGGCTCTCTGAGTCAGATCTTCAGCTGGTATAAATCAGAATTGTCCCATTGACTTCCACTGAAGCCATGCTAATTTACAACAGCTGAGGATCTAGCCCCATGGTGGAGAGAGTACGTGAGCTTTCTCAGATTGTGATGCCAACCCATCCTTCCCCCACAATCTCCTAGAAATTTCTGTCTCTAGCACAGGCACCAGCTAATGATCTGCTGACTCTGAGATGCTGCTAACTTTCCATATATCAAATCAAGACTCAAATTCAAAGACGCCAGGAAAGAAGAGGAAATTGGTAACCTCAGAAGGGCCTATTTGAAGCAGCCTCCTTCAATCCCTCCATCTGCAGCTGAACCATAATAACCAGCTTCACAGCCATTGCCACTCCACCAGCATCCGAAATGCCGCTCAAGAGGAGATTCAGCAGTTCTACTGTCACATCTGCTTGTACTGAACACCTTTGCAAGGGCTCTGGATTGCATCTCCCTTGACTCTCAATGTGTCAAGGAAAAGATGATTGCAGATAGTGATAAGAGGAGAGCAGATGGTGGTTGCCAGTCTGCCAGTGGCTTTTAGAAAAAGTTAGAGTTTTAGTCCCCAGCAGGGTCATGCACCCCCCCCCCCCTTCAGAACTATCAGCCATTCAGAATCCAAACTGCCCCGTTTCCACTCCCCTCTTTACAGTACGGAGCACTTCCAGGAGGAAGCTGTGTTATTTCAGCACAATGTTCATGACACCAGATTTATAGGGCACTTGCTGCTTCTATGACCCTTTCCATTTACAGGGGTTTCTAACTCAGCTGCTTTAAACTTGCACCAGGCTAAAACTTGGAAAGTGTTGCTCAGCCCGGATTCCACATAGCTTTTCTGTGAAGGAGCTCAAACAGTCAAGATCTGTAACAGTCGAAGAATGAATAGCTTGCAGGGTTTAAAAAAAAATCACCATGCATTAAAAACAGCTTCATTTCATTTCTGCAATGTTGCTATTTCGTCCTTTGTGTGAATTGCTGCTTTTTGCTACGGCTGGTAACTGTGCTGCTGTAATGATCAGATAACAAATCAGAATACATGGTGGGTGGTGGTAATGGGGTAGTGAATCCCCTCCTGATCCCGGTTGGTGGCTGGCTGAAACCCTAGTGCCTGTCATCCAAATGAATCCCTTCATGTGTTACAAATTTTGTCCTGTGCGTACACTTTGCCAACCACTGATATGCAGCCGCCTCTGGGGTGAAAGGCAGCATAGCTAAATCTGCACACACCACTTGCGATTATAGCTACATGGAATCATAGAGTTTAAGGCTGGAAGGGATCACTAGATCATCTACTTGGACCTCTTGGATATCACAGGCCACCAACTCCGCCCAGCACCTGCACGCTAAACCCAACAACTGAAATTAGACCAAAGTATTAGAGCCCACCTGAGACTAGTCTATTATGTGCCACAGGAGAGAACAAGAAGGATTAACATGCCAGAAGTCCCCACAATGGCAGGGACAGAATTAAGTGAGATGCACCCAGATAACCCTGGCAAGTAACCTGTACCCACACGCTGTGGACGAAGATGAAACCTGCCTGAGTGTCGCTGCCAATCTGACCTGGGGGGAAATTCCTTCTCTACCCCACATGTGGCGATCAGTTAGACTCTGACCATGAGAGCAAGATCAGCCAGCCAAGCACCTGACAGAGAGAATGCTTGGTGCCACCTCAGAGCCCCTGGCCACTCCACCCAATGTCCCATCACTAGCCACGGCCACCCCTGACTCTTCAGAGGAAGGACGTAAAAGAAACAAATCAGAATACATGGTGGGTGGTGGTAGTGAATCCCTTCCTGATCCCGGTTGGTGGCTGGCTGAAACCCTGAAGCCTGAGCTTTCAGTAACGTAAGACAAAGCGGAACTGAACCCCCAGATGCCTGAACCCTGCCTTTTACCTCATAAGCAACCCTGCCATACAATCCCACTCACAAATTTGTCCATCTCTCTCTTGAAACTAATTAAGTTGTTTACCCCCACAACTCCCACGAGGAGGCTGTTCCAAAAATCTCACCCCTCCAATGGCTTGAAACAGTCTTCTAATTTCCAGCCTGAATTTGTCCATGGCCAGTTTATATCCATTAGTTCTTAGGTCTACAGATCAGTCCTTCTACCTACTTGTTTGCTCCATCCATAGAGCCCTGCGCAGATACAAAATTTGTATCGGCATCCGCAGCCGTGGATGCAGCTATGGCCGGATATAAAGCGGATGGATATCCACGGATCTGCAGGGCTCTATTCATCCCCCTGTTTTTTCTTGTCTTTTAGATGGTAAACTCTCAGGGACGGTCACTTGCTAGAGGGCTAGCATGACGAGGCTCAATATAGTGGAGTCCTCTAAGCCATACCACACTATAAACTATAAACACAACAACTCTATGCAGTGGTTTAGGAGAAGAACTGAAGAATTCCATACACAGTTGAAATTCCTGGGGGAACTGTAGGCAGACAGAATATAATTATCCAGGAGACCGTAAGCATCAGGCCCTCAGTTTTACATCTCACTTGAAAGATGGCACCTTCCAGCAACACAGCACCCGTAGGATCGCTCTGCAGACATCAATAGTGACTCAGAGGGAGGAGTACAACCTGCTGTTATCATCAATGTCATTACTTACTGTACAGGGATTTCCCAGAGCTTTTATCCTGACCAGGCTTGATTCTGCTTGGCTTGTAAACTCTGATGAGATTATCATTTGAGGTAGCAGGAATTCAGAAGCTAACAGGAAGTGCTAACTTTTCCATGGCACTTTATCTACATTATGAGCGTCAATAACACGTTACAGTACAACTGTAAAATCTCAAACACGTCTGGAAACTATGTGATGGGTGATATACCTTGTAAACACAGCATGTCAGGGGAGTAATTTTCTACTTTATTAACATTTTTAATTGGCTTTAAAATCTGAATTTTCTTTTCATACGTTGGCGTAAGAAAATAGAAAGGAAATGAAACCCAAACAGAAATACTTTGTTGAAATACCGTTAACGTAAACACAAGACAAAAATATCCAGGTAATGTACAACGTGCTCTGTCCTTAAAAGCATCTTACTGTGACACTTACGGGACCTGATCCTGCTATCCTTATTCAGGGAAGACTCCCATTGATTTTGCTGGGAGTTTTGCCTGAATGGACTCATAGACTTTCCGGTCAGAAGGGACCATCATGATCACAGACTTCATGATCTGGACAATTATTTGTAACATTAATAACTGTGTGATGATCTGTTATTCCTATACACTGTGAGCCCAGTCAGGGATGGAGTCTGAGCCTTCGGGATCTACTAGGAGGCTTTGTCTCAAATGCAATGTTCTCCAACATTTAAAACATCTCCAATGGGTGACTGAAATGATGCAAACTGTCGTGCTGCGGGGAAGAGAACACGGGCTCCTGTATCACATCAATACCGTTCCTGGTTACTTAGCTGAGAATCTCAGCTGGGAAATTGCATACTTTGGCTTGTGTTGGTTATTTAAACTATGACGCTCCCCCCCACCCCACACACACTTTTCTCTTTCAAAATCATTTCCGCAGTGTTTTGTGGCTGCTGCTAAGCTGACAGCCCTGGCGCCTGATAACCTCATTATGCAGAGACCGTGGGAAACAGCAGTGTAAGCTTCCCTTAAATTCCAAGCCACGCCCTGCCCCTAACCAATGTGCCTCATTCATGACCTCCGTGGATCACCTCTAAGGGGAAAAGGGGTAATTAAGTCCACATTCCCATTAAACCTTTGGCATATCCACTGAGGATGCCAGCAAATTTGAGGGAGTTTTTTTGCTATACAAAATCTTATCCTTGAGGAGCAGAACAAACCAATTCACTCACATAGTTCACTGAACAGCTGGAGTTCAGGCTAGTGTGTTACAGAGCCCAAATTGTGCACTGACATGTCTATTAGTTATTCTAATTTCTTCACAAATCTATGGAAGTGAATGAGGATGCTTAAGCCATTGCATTCTCCTTTGACATGTGGCTGTGGATCTCTCTCTAGGCTAACAAGTTCTGATGAAAAACCACTCCCCTTTCCAGATGGCGTTGGACAGATTCAGAAGACGCTTGGAAGTACGTCTTGCTTTAGGAAAAAAAGGGAAAATGCCAGTGCCTGCAAACGGGCCAGCAATTATCTAATAAAGCCCCTCTAACTCGGATAACTCAGGCTTAATGCATTACAGCATTGGCAGCAAGATACCAATAATTAACACGCCACAGCCCTTTTTACAACAGCAAGGGCGTTAATACCAGCCTCCTACCAAATGCCAAGCCCGGTAGTTACTTTACGCCTCCCTAAATTCTCCCAGCATTTTCCAATGGATGCAGCATGATCTTTCACTCTCTGTCCTACACTGCTGTGAAATGCTTGTTAAACAGCTTCCACCGCTCACCCCAGAGGCGGTTGCATGCTAGTGGCAGGTGAGTGCTTGAGCATCCTGTAGGTTCAGAGCTCCTAGTTATTAGCTTGGCTGCTGTTGTACTAAAGAGCCTCTAAGGAAACGGGGCTGTACAGTATTTCTCCGTTCTGCAGCTTGACAAAGGGATGTGAGAATAAGTGGTGTGACGACTGTTGGTAAAGAAGCTTTTTCATTTCCAAGAGCTTAATCAAGTGGAAAATTAGAGCTAGAGTGAGTTGTTCAACAGATAAAAAAGGCTGAGACAGGCCAATTCCCTGCAGGCTTGAATCGAAGCGGTGACGCTAACCGCCTTTGTTCGCAAGTTCGTTGAGAGGCTGGCTCGCTTTGCTCCTTCAGGCCTGGTTATCTGATGGCTTCAGCGGCTGGCCTCTGCCCTGGTAACCCTGGGGCCCGCCCTGAAGCAGTCAGTTCCCAGTGGTGGGACGGAACAGGGAAGAGTGATGAGAGAGGGTGGTTTTCTATGCAAAACAGTCTGAAGAGGCCACATCTGCAGCTGGTATGTGAGAGCCTGTGTCTCTGCTTGTCTGTCCGTAGAAGCTCCGGATTTTGACCATTTAGCAGGCACAGCTCACAACGAGGAATTTCAGGGTGGAAAACTGGGAGCGGTGTGGGAGCAAAGGGCCACCTGGGGAAGGAGAGGGCAAAAGAGGCAGCTTGCCCTGAGCCCGTTTGAGAGGGCCCCGAAACAGAGTGACATTGTGACCCGACATGCAGGGCTGCAGCACCACTCATGTTGGGCTCAAATGACCCTCCGTGGGCCAAACCTGAGCAACCCCATGTGCAGCACCAAGAGCGGGGAGCCAGGCACAGGCCCACGGGACAGGAGCCGCTACTGCCGGGTGAGTGCGGGCAGGCTCGCTCTCCAATCCTTCTACCAAGGGCCTCCCCTCTTTTTTGGGAGGGGGGCAGCTCAGTTTCAGATTTTGCTCCAGGCACCCAAAAAACTCTGTGCGGCCCTGAGAGTGAGTGATGGGGGTGGGGGAGAGAATAGGGCTGTTTAGACCTATTTCTGTGAAATGTGACCACAGGCCTATTCTCTTTTGAGACCCTGTGAGAGCTGGCACTCCCTTGAAACAGAACTGAAGCTGGACTGGAAGTTGACATTACAGGGACTTAATGAAATCTACCTGGTGATGTTTTTCCCCCCCGGTCCCTCGCCCTCCCCCAGCATCACCAACAAAGTGGTGGTTTTAGCTGCTTTTCCTTCCTGTAGCATGATAGAATCACTACAAGTTCCTATCCTGGGAAATGTTTAGCTTCTGATTGAATCAAGTTCCCGTTCTTGCTTTTCTTCTTTGGATTGTATTCATTCCTGTCATACCTGCCTAAGGAGGTATTGCTCATCTGAAACAAGTCATTCCACCTGGGAGCAATGAGACCCAGGCAACCTACTTCCATGCTCAGTCCCCAAGGTCCTTAATAAACCTGAATTTCAGCATCAGAATTCATTCTTTGCTGCAAGTTTTGGGCCCACGATGAGAACGCAGTTTAATGCACCTTTGAGGAAAAGCCTGAATCACGCAAGTGCCAAATCAATAGATTGTTAGAATACTGTCTTTTTTGTCTGCTGCATCCAAAGAGCCCATGCAGGTGGTGAACCACGCTGCCCTGGAATCACTCGAGACGCCAGTAACAAGGCATCACTTCTAAGAAAGGTTTTGGAGGGCAAGAGCAGGAATTCCATTTTAATCATCACTGTCTCAGTTCTGGCTTTTCACTGCTCAGTTTCAGCAGCTGAGAAAAAAGCAAGACAAAAAGGTTTGTAACTAATGGGAAAAGCCACAGCTATGGTGATGTCTGGTGCAGCATATTCCAAACAGAACTCTTTTATTCAGCCTTTTCTTGCTTCTCCAATTTTACAGGAACATCGGAGTGCAAAATAGGTCACAAAATCTCATCACTACATGTTATTGCAAAGAAGGGTAAATCAGTGCTTTTAAAATAGTCTTTAATGACGGAGTAATAACAATTAGCTGGTCCGACATGCTTTCAGTCTTCAAAGCACATTAAACATTGATGAATCTTTATGACCTTCCTTTGATGGCAGTATTATTATACCCATTTTACAGATGGGGAAACTGAGGCACACAAAGGAGAAGTGACTTGCTCAAGGCTGCAGTGGGAATTAGTTCCAGTACTGGGATTAGAACTCGGGAGTACCTGACTCCCAGTGTGGTGCTCAGACAACACTTATTTCTATTTTGTTATTGCAATGATAATTAAGGCTACGATTCCATCACGGAAGTCATGGATTCCATGATTTTAAAAGATGTCTGTGAGTGCAGCTTTCAGCCCTGGGTGGCAGGGCTCGGAGATGGAGTGCCACCTCTATTCCCTGACTCATCCCAGTGGGTCACCCAGCCTGTGGGTCAGTGACAACGCCTCCACAATACACAATACTTTATTGTTAAATTGTTACACATTTTTCATTGCCGAAACCAGACTCTGATTTTGTACATTTTTACCATAAGTGTTCTGTGAATTCTGCCTAATTTTACTATGACAAAATTGTATCCATCATGATATTTAACAAACTGCAGCATAGTCCAGCGGGTAGCACATTGGACTGGAACGCAGGAGACTTGGGTTTTATTACTGGTTCTGCCACTGACCTGCTATATAACCACAGGCAAGTCACAGCACCGCTCTGTGCCTCAGTTTCCCCTCATACCCTTAGTCTTGTCTATTAACCCTTTAAAACTCTTCAGGGTAGCGGCCGTCTCTTTTCCTGTGTATGTACAGTGTTTAGCACAATGGGGTCCTGATCTCAACTGGCCATTTAGAGAAATTAATAATAATCATCATCGACCTCATCTAGGAAGGTGACATCTGAATGATAAAGAGTAGAACTAGGAGAATTCAGCTGCCATTTGAATGCATGGGAAAGCAGGGAATTTCAAGGTCCAGGCAAGTCCTAATCGTGGCTAAAGGTCTTTAAACTTTATATAACAGATATTTTACAACCGGCCCGAAGTGGAAATTGGGGTTTGCTTATATGGGTCTGTAAAGCAGAAATTAAAGTTTGTAGCCCTGGATAATCTGTGATTCCTTTATTGGGGTGGTATATGGAGAGAGAGATGCATAGCCCTTCTCCCACCTTTAACAATATGGCAGTACTAACTTTCTGCAGCTCTCATGAAGTTCATCACTCGACCTACGGAGACAGCCCTTCAGATCTACTTTCATGCCTTTAAGGTCATCTCAGATTTTGGTTACATTAAAATTGCCTAAAGAAACCTAAGCAAATGCCTGTAACTTCCAAGCCCACATGAAACGTATTTTGCCTACATTCCGACTCTTAACAACATTTCTTCGATATTCAGATGCTAATGTGAAACGTAATCTCCAGCATCTCGCTTGAACAAACAGCAATCAGCCTAATATGTTACAACTCAATTACTTCCTCGGTTTCAGTTACTGTCAAATAAATCCGCTGAACCAATCAGTCTCATTGTAAGCGCTCGGGAAGCTTTTATAACTGTATTTGCTGAGTGGGAGGACATTTTGTTAGTTTCCCCACTGACAGATTTAGAGAAATGAGGCCTCAAAAGTTTGGAGGAGAATGAAAGGAGAGGGCCCTGGCATGACAAATGGAAACTGTAACGCAGACCATACTAATCAAAACAGACAGGCTAAATACCTTGGGCCCTGAGTCTCATTTACGCAAAGGCCCTTTATATATCCCTTATATCCCACGCACTTTGAGACTCCTTTACATTGCCGCAGCAGCAAGAATCAGGCCCCTTGGACTCCAGCATCCCACTCCTCCCCCAGATTGAAAGGGGAACTCTAACCGTTGTGCTCAGTTCCGAAGTCTGAAAGGACCCGCAGGGAGAAATGGCCCTCACCATGGATAAACTGGGAGATGGCTTGAACATGAAGGGTGTTAGATCTAGAAATCTGTGCTGAACCCATCCCAGGCTGCACCTATGCTGGAGTCTGCGGAAGTTGCTGCTGGAGACTCCTGCCCTCACCTCACCACTGCATAGCACTCCCCGCCTCCTTCAGAATTCTGTCATTTATATTTCCAGGTAGTTTCTCTACAGGATCCTGAGGTGCTTTGCAAAAGGGTGGGGCAGAAATGCAAAATGACCAACGGCCCAAAAGGCTCGGTGCAGAGCCTGCTCGATGTGCTAGAAAGCAGGCAACAAGGGAGCCCATCATTATTCTTCTTTAAAGGAGCAAGAGCTTAATAGAAAGTGCTATAGTGATGATGAGGATCAACTGTACCTTCTTATGCTCTCCGGACCCATCAGAGGGGGCTCTGCAATCACCTCAGTGGGCCAAGTCCCTACAAGCACAGGCAAATGCTCTGATTTGCTGTGCTGCATTAATGTGTTTTATTATTTCCTGGTTTCTCTCAAACCGGTCTATTTATTTTCAAGTACCTAGAGCTAAAATTGACTACGAGGGCAACTGTGGGCAGACACTGCCACGGCAAGTTGCAATAAGCAGCCTGTTCCACCCAAACAGGCACCCACATTGTTTTAAGAAACATCTAACACCTTGGTTTTAAGCCGGGTTGTCTGCATAAAAGAAATTGAAATTGCGGCTCAGTCTTTTCTGCTAGGTTAGACTGAACGTCCAGCATTAGATCACTTGCATTGTCCTGGGCGAGCGTTACGTGACCTGCTGCTATTCCCATACCTCTGGGCCTTTATGAGAATGAGATGTGGAGATACCAGTCAGCCATGTTTCAAACAAAGCAACCGTCTAACCCACAGTGGCACTGAATTTTTTTCATAGATCCGAGTCAGGAAATCTTTGAGGAGTCCAGATAGTCCAAGATACTAGTTCACTAGTAGAATCATAGATTCTAGTACTAATGAGGCTCTTTAATACTTGTTCAAACATCCACACCTGCAGAAAAGGTGCTTTGATTTTTGTATCTTATAAGAAAGAGCTGGATTTATTGCACTCAATTAAGTAGTAAAGTGCCTTGCTAGCACTACACTGTCAGCATTCTGTTGAGAACATCTCTATATACCTTTATGCTACCCTATTCCATTGCATTTGCAGTGCAAGCCACCTTTGCTTTCGTGACATTTGTTAAAGCACTGGATTCTAAAGCTTTTCTTCACACGCCTCATGTAACACACCGTTTTCCTGTCTCCTATAGCTCTATTTTTTTTCAGGATGGCTCCTCTTTTCCATCCTTTCCAGTAAGGTTAGGCAAGGCTGCTCTATCATGGAAGCGGCAGGCCTCTCCGAGATGACAGCTGTGTTGGGAGTCTCTATTTGATACGCGCAGTGCGTACACAGATGCGTAATGGTGGAAGATTGGTGACCCGGCACTTGGGCCACCCATCTAGCCTAAATGTGCACACTGCTTCTTCAGCGAAAGCAAGCAGGCTGCTGGGAGTCAGTCCCCATGGGTGTCTGCCGCACTCCATATGCTTTGGAAGTTTAGTAAGTATAAAATGAACAGACAAGGGCTCTTCAGGGAAAAGCAAGAGACAGGACATTAAGGGTACGGCTCAGTGGCGAAGTCAGGTTTTAGCAGCAGGAGGAGCGAACACATAAAAAAAGGCGCCACCCGCAGCGAAGAAAAAAGAAAAAAAAGAAAAAAAGAAAAACAAAAAAGAAAAACCCCAACTGACCCGCCGCCGAAGTGCCACCAAAGACCCAGAGCGGCTGAAGGACCCGCTGCCGAAGTGCCGCCGAAGACCCTGAGCGCCGCTGGGTGAGTAAAAATTAAAAAGGCACCACTTTTCTGCTCAGTGGGAGCGGCCGCTCCCGCTGCTCCCCACCCACCCCAGCCGCGCTACTGGTATGGCTGCTCTAGAAACGGTCCAATGGCACAGCTGCAACACTGGGCGCTGTAGTGTGGACACTTACTATAGTGACAGAAGAGGTGCTTCCATCATTGTAGTAAATCCGCCTCTCTGAGAAGGGGGTCGCTAAGTTGATGGAAAAATTCTTTTGCTGACCTAGCGGGGTCTACGCCAGGGCTTTATATCAGCTTAGGGGTTTATATGTTTCTAAGAGCCTCTGTTAACCCAGTCCCTTCTAGGCTGTCCACACTTTGCTCTGTTCATCTCTACTTTATCCACACCTCATCAGTCCTGAATTTTTCCTGCAGCGGGATCAGCAATGTTCAATCAGTATGAATTAAATGAGCTGGTAACAGCTGAACAGTTGCAGGCTTGATGTGTTTGCACATCATAAAATGTGAAACTGATCATGTGCTTAAGACACTTTCTGGTTCCAGAGCAATACTAGGAGAGTAATCTGTGCCAGCTTGCAGATGTGCTCAGAAGAGGTCAGTTTGAGAAGTGACAGAGGAGGCAGTCTGGATTATACAGGGTCTGTTATAAGATTTGTTTTCACAGCTCTGTCAAGCATTTTCCACTCCCAAAATGCAAAGGGAGAAAAACAGCTACGTCATAGTAAATTGTGATCCCAAGATTGCTGTGAATGTGTGTGCAGAAGCTGTGTTCTTTCTGATTATCTGAAGCATGTTGATAAACTGGAGAAGGGTCAGAGAAGACCATGAGAATGATTAAAGGGTTGAAAACCTGCCTTGCAGTGACAGACTCAAGGAGCCTAAATCTATTTAGCTTAACAAAGGGAAGGTTAAGGGGTGACTTGATCACAATCTATATGTGCCTACTGCGGGGAATAAACATTTGATAATGGGCCCGTAAATCTAGCAGAAAAATCTTTAACAAAATCCAACAGCTGGAAACTGAAGCTAGACAAATTCAGACTGGAAATAAGGTGTACATTTTAAAGTCAAGACTGGATGTTTTTCTAAAAGATCTGCTCTTGTTCAACAGGAATTAATTTAGGGAAGTCCTATGGCTGTGTTATACAGGTCAGACTAGATGATCGCCGTGACCCTTTCTGCCTTTATAATCTATAAATCTGCAGAGGAGGTCACCTGGAGGGAAGGGAAGGCATCTATGTCATTAGCTTGCTTAGGGCAACCGAGCTGAATAGTGTTGAAGACATTACACCCCTAACAGCAGTTTAGCATTAACAACACTAAGCAGCTTTGGGGAATCTAATTGATGCCTGATCTATAGGACAGAACTCAGAAACCTTCTTTGTTCCCTGGAAACTCAGAATCCAACTACTAAGCCACAACTGTGACCTTGCCCTAGAAATTCAAGACTATCAAACCAGCCACAAACATCGCTGAGCTCTGTAACTCCAAACTCAAATCCAGCCGTACTAATCCCTGCTGTAGCATTGCAACTGTGAACCCGACAAGCCCGCCGGATGAACTGAGGCACAAGGTCAAATGACTTCCTCAAGACCATCAAAAGCTCCAGCTACATGAGACTGCAGGTTCTTCCTGGTCCCTACTCATAGCGGTGCTCGAATTATGAGACACAAAGTAGGGGGGCCCTGCTACTTTGCAGATGTTCCCTTCTTGGGCTAGGTGGCCGTGCATGGTCCCCAAGAGTACTAGTAGGTGGCAAGCAGTCTCTGACCATACTGGAAACTAAATGGCAAAAACTTAGTTAAAGCAGAGTTAAGGACGCCCGGTGATAGTTCGTGTCCTTCCAGAATGTCAGGTTCAGCAAAACTCAAACTTCTGTGAACCAGGAAATATAAAGTTAAGATAACCTGCAGTTGGCAATAGCTCCTGGGAATGATCTGCAGGCACTCCAACTGCATTCACTGTGTTAGTGTAGCTGTATTGAATAGCGAAGGAATAAGCTGGAGCAGCTTGGAAGGGCTGTGATTGTGATGAGATGAAGAGATCTGGGGATCAGTTTGAGGAACATCATAGAGCTGTGATTGTGATATGAGGAGATCAGGATCTGAATCCCCCATGTATGTCATCAAAGCAAAGAGGTGCTTATGTATGCTGAGTCTGCATCATTTCATTACAGAATTGTGTAGGTTGTGTAAGTAACAGGGTACTGGAGTCTTCATGCCATGGGGACTGTAGTAGTGAGGTGGGATATGAAAGCAGTTTATGGATTTAGTGGTGGGTAGGGGAATGCAGATAGTTTGGTGGGATCCTGTGTGCAAGTGTGAAAGGGCTGTACGAGAGTATGAAGCAGTTGTTAAATTTCACAAGTGGGGTATTCTGTTGGGGAGTAGGCACAGGCCACACCTACACTACAGTCGTGACAGCAGCACAGCTACAGTGCTGCAGCTGTGCCGCTGACGCACCATACCATAGCCACTTCCTACACTGACGGAAGGGGCTTTCCCATTGAGATAGTTAATCGGGCTCTCCGAGAGGTGGTAGCTCGGTTGAGGGAAGAATTCTTCCACTGACCTAGCCATGTCTACATTTGGGGTCAGGTCAACCTAACTATGGCAACTCAGTTTTTAAGCGTAGATCAGGTCTCATCAGGGGAGCTGGAACAACTTTTACAGTGGGGGTGCTGCTGATGGCAACCAGGTATTTGGTGTTAGTTAGCAGTATGTCAAGCCAGGGATTGCGGCGGCACTTCCGGCATCTCTAGTTCCAGCACCACCGAGCCTCAGTGTTTGAGTTTAGGGCAAGTGCAGACAGTGCACCAGGCCACACTGTCTTTCTGAAAGTGATGCCACTCCTGTAGGATCTGATGGGATAGGAACACCATTTTCTCCAGTGCAGGATGTTACAGAATTTTTTTAAAAAAGCAACAATGGAAACAAAATACTCCCTACAACGTTACATAGCTTCCATTAGGTGTCGGGCCAGACTTAAGGCTTATCTGACATGGAGTTTATGGTAAAGTCATGGAGTCGTGAGGTTTGTGCACATATAGAGAGAAGAATAGAGACTACACAAAGTCACTCACTCTTCTTAGGCCTGATCTATACTTAAAAATTAGACTGACCTAGCTACATCCCCCAGGGTTGTGAAAAATGTAGTGCCCTAAGTGTCCCTTGTGTAGATGCGGCTAGGTGGATGGAAGATGAACACAAGGCTATGACCGGTACGGACAGAGTGAAATACTAAGGAAATGAAGAGGGCTACTCACTACAGATGAAAGATCCATATTAACCATCCTCCTGTCATCCAGGCTGACTGGCTGAAGGCCTGCAACGTTGAGCTGAGCAGAGGAGGTCCGGTAGACAAAACTCAGCAGCCAGTCTCCCCTAGGAGGAAAATGGAACAGAGGTATTAATAAGCCTTGCTGGAAGACTGATAAAATGCACAAAGACATTCGGGGAACATAGGAAAAGACAGAGATGACAGGACCAGGCAGCCCAGCTAAGGGCAGGTCTTCACTACCCGCTGGATCGGCGGGTAGTTATCCATCTATCGGGGTTCGATTTATCGCATCTAGCGTCGACGCGATAAAATTGATCCCTAATCCTGCTCCCCGTTGACTCCGGAATGCCAGCTCACGAGAGGCGGAAGCGGAGTCGACGGGGGAGTGTAGGGTGACCAGACAGCAAAAGTGAAAAATTGGGATGGGGGTGGGGGGTAATAGGAGCCTGTATAAGAAAAAAACCTGAAATCGGGACTGTCCCTATAAAATCAGCCAGGTAAGTTGACCTAAGATACACCGACTTCAGCTACACTATTCGCTATTCGACTATTGGACAATCTCCTTGTAATACGTTAACACGTAGAAGTTTGCCAGCCTGTAGCATCTGTAAACACGTTGAGCACAGGCACCGTGGCTGCTGACATATATGCAAATTATAAAGTAATTTAGGATCTTTCTGGATTAAAGGTGCTGTGAAAATATAAGACTTTTAATAGGAGAAGTAGCAAGACTGTGCTTCCAATCTTGAGTGGTGGGGCAGAGATGGCATGGCTGGTCTAAAGATTAATAAAATGACTATGCGCTGTACCCTTTGGCACTTGGAAAGGTGAAATTCTCCCCAGTGCAGAGAGCTGGCACAAAGCCTGTACATCACTTACATCCAACTGAGCTCTATGATGAAGGCTTAAGTAGGACTGCAGTGGTATATAGAACCTTGTGCTGGCCTTCTGCACAGGTGAATTTTACTCTAAGAGCTGCCACTTCCAGCTGTGCCTGTTCACTCTCACCACTGTCCTTGACTATCAGATGTGAATAAAGCCCACCCGGAGCTATGCCAAATGCGTGCAACACTCCCAAGGCCACACAAAATTCACTCGGTTTTGTATTTGTTGCTAACTCATTACTCAGACCAGGCTGTTTGAAAGGTTTAGCCATGCAAACTTGGCTTGACTTATGGTATTACAAGGTGATCACAGGACATTGGTAGTTTGGATGTTACGAAATCCAGCGTAGCAGTTTCAAATGGCTTTCACTTCGAGATGTTTGGTTCATTGAAACGTCAACATTGAGAGGTGTGAACTGAAACTCAAGTAAATGGGCCTGATTCTGATCTCACACCCGTTTTACACCAATGTAAGTTCATAAACTTCCATGAAGTTACTTCTGATCCACCACCATCTGGCTCAATATTTATGCAAACACCAAGGCAGGGAACCATCACATCTCCAGACCCATGTGAATGTCTTAT
This sequence comes from Mauremys reevesii, assembly GCF_016161935.1. NCBI lineage: Eukaryota > Metazoa > Chordata > Testudines > Geoemydidae > Mauremys > Mauremys reevesii. The sequence continues at coordinate 6,053,107 of NC_052643.1, forward strand.
TGGGAAATAACGTATTTCCCTGATTCATGTTTCAGATACTCTCACCGAATTCCACCCCAAAGCTCTCCAATTAGCACCTCACATCACCCTTCATGTGGACCTGGTGCTTCTCAGCTGCAGCATCCCATGGGATTTTAGAGATTAAATGTACTAGGATATTTATCTGGAATCTCATCCCCTGCTCACTCCTGTTTGTGTGCAACTGAGCTGTAATTTATTAACCGCTGTTTGTTGAACAGTCGAAATATGGCCTGCCAAAGTAAAGAGACTAACTTGAATTATACACACGTAGCCCATTTTATTTCAGTAGCACAGTCAAGGTCTGAAACGATAACAAAATTATCTCTCTTATATTACAGGAAATGAATATAATATGCTTTCTGCAATGAAATAAGGAGAGGTTGTTTTTGCAGTTCTGGGATGATCTATAGTCACTACAGCAAACTCAGTTATACACGTAAATTGCTAATCATGAACGGCTTCCTGGAGGAAAACAGAAGCATCCCCCAGAAACTACTGTACAGGAGCCAGCAGTTGCTTTTTTTGCTATGTTACATGAAGAAATGCAGTAATTTGCATACACATCCTGCATCTATAAAACCTCAACGATACAAAATTAGCAAAAGCAGCATCTCTCAGCTCAGCCATACGGATGGGAGTAATGAAGATTTCTTGTTTTAATCTCAAGTGCTTGTGATCTTAATTTCTCTCTTCTCATCATTTTAAGGTATGTAAAATAATAGAATATATTGTATATTAACACGCACCTCTCTCTCTCTGTACACTTATTTGTAGACAAATTTGCATCATTGTTAAGGTTTTGACAATTAGGTGCTTTAACACATGTTAAAAACAAGTAATTCCACAAATTAGCTCTCAGGCCTGGTCAACACCTAAACATTAGATCGACCTAAACTATATTGCTCAAGGCTGTTGGCCTTGCCACTCTAGATGCAGCTAGGTTGATGGAAAAATTCTTCTGTTGACTTAGCTACTGCCTCTTGAGAGGGTGGATTATGTACAATTGATGGAAACCCCCCTTCTGTTGACATCGGAAGCGTCTACACTGCAGTGCTACAGCAGCATAACTGCAGTCCAGTAGCAGTGCTGCTGTAGTGTAGACATACCCTCTGTGAATTTAAGAGCTGGATTCCCATTTACACTTTGGCACCACTCTGACAGTTTTAAGAGGCTTTAGAGTGGATGTAAATTACATCTACACCTTGTCTGAGGCCTCTTTACGCTGCCAGAGTGTCGTAAAGCAGCTGTAAGTGCAAATGAAATACAGTCCCTAAATACCAAATCCTTCATATGCACAGGCTTCCAGTCTAAAGTTCAACATAAATAGTTAATCAAAGCCCAAGACAGAACAGCCTTATGTTGCCTCCTGAAGACTTTCAAATCTAAGTAATGGACATAATGACTTCTAAAGAAGATGGTTCTCTACTGAGAGCTCCTTAATACTTCAATCTTTGGGGCTGTCAAAATGTTCAAAAGCAATAAATAAAAGATCCACTAACAGTGACCCAGCCATAAGAAGACATCGAGGTTGTGCATGTACAGACCTGCAATAGCCATTTATGATCCTGCCCGACACCACCTTCGTGAAAGCTTTCCAGTACTTGGCATCTCCTTCCACTGGAGCTCCCAGCAGGACCACATCCTCGATGATCCCCTCACAGTCTATAAAGATGGGAACAGCCCCCCCACAAGACAAAGGGTGTTACTTGGATTTGGAAGGCAGCCCAGAAAATGCATCTATGTACATATGATACAGACAAGTGAGACTTGCCCTCTGAGGGATCAGAATATATTTAGTGTCATTCACTTACATTGGAGAAATACTTTATTTCTGTTGATTCATTTGTAAAGATAAACTAAAAAGATCTTCCACCTGACCAGCCCTGGAAGTTGCTAATGCATCCGTCCACTGAATGCATGACAACAGAGCCGACAAAAGAATTCCTAGTGGCAATTCCCAATCACAACTCTGAAGCAGTTTAGCTCTTCATACTTCCTGGGCACAATCTGCTCAAAAGGTGTGTTGAGTCTGATCAAAATGAATGCTCCTCTTTTATTCTTAGTGGACAAACTGCAGCTAAGAAATCCCAGTAGAAGCAAGCGACGGATTGAGAAAGATTGGGCAGCACTTCCGTGCTTTTCAATAAAAACGTTTAAAAAGGTGCTATGATACATTCACTATTGCCAGGACAGAGCTCCACAAGGCAGTCTCGGTCTGGGGGTGGGACACAAAGATTCTGGTTTTTAAGTTCACCTTCCAGAGCATCGTGGGTTAGAGAAAGTTGATATCAGTTCCTAATAAGCAAACTAAAATCCGAACGTGTGTGCATGCACGCATATGAGGTCTATAGAAACAACAGATATAAATGTTTCATTACACAGTATGTATCAAAAAAGAAGGTGCAATTTTAACAACTGACTCTCTGTTTATGTAGAGTTGTGAAAAAGAGACAGTAAAGTGCCTTCCGATATAGTAATTGTATGATGATATGACTGGGAAGTCTATTAACTAGAGTCCCATATATATTATTATTTATTTGTATTATGGTGGCACTTAGGAGCCCCTGTTCTTGCCCAGGACCCTATGGTGCTAGGTGCTGTACAAACACAGAACAAAGAGACAGTCCCTGCCCTGAAGAGTTTATTCTGCCAAAACCAGAATCTTGACCTTTGGAGAGCGCAGCTCAGCATACGTGGGTTCTGGTCATTTTTAGGATAGTGTACCTGGTTTGTAGAATAGGGGGTTGGGATTATGAGGAAATAAATGGGAAAGCAATTACATACCGCACCAAGTCAAGGCCAAGGAGACGCTGCCTGGATAGATTTTTAATCAATGCAATTGATTTCCTTTCTCTAACAGCAATAATAACCTGGCGCCCCCTGCAGAGAGCATTATTCTACACCGTTTTACTATGATGTAAATTCCAACCCCCGATGACAATCTGAAATGAGCGCTGTTGGTTTCATTTCTTAATTATGAAGCAAATTTCACACACATTAAAAACAAACAAACAGTGATTCGATTTTGTTAGCTTAACTCGACGGGCAATGAGACTACTGCTTCCACAGTAAACGGGTAATGAAAAAACAGAGCCATGTGGACAGGGCAATAATTCCAGTCTCTAGCGTAAGGTCAATTGAAAGAGCGAGAAAAAGCAGCTCATATATCAGGCTCCTGAAGACTGGAACTAACCACTGGAAGGTCTAGTTTCTTTCCCTCCATTGCTCTATTCTGTTCCTGTTTGAAATGAAGATGCTCAATCTTGGCTGTGTATTCATTTCTTTTGAATGATTATGGAGGAAGAGGGACGCTTAAGAATATAGATCACTGATCTGCATGGTTACTACCACGCTAGTTAATTATACCTATCCCGGGGGCTACAAATTGTTTATACTGATAAGGAATAATAAAGCCCATGTGCACAGGGAAAAGAAAAATTAATGATTCTAGATAATATGAGAAAAGAAAAGATTCTACCCTCAGTCAATCCCTCTTGGGATTAATACATTTCACAGCCTCCTTCTGCCTCTGACTCAGAAACATCATTAATTCTGGCAGGATGTGTAAAAAGAAAAAAAGGCTTTTATTCCACTTGGCCAACTTCTTAGTAGATAAGACACAATTCTATATTGGGATTTCATAGGAGAGTAATGGGGCAGGGACTGGCAATTCCCATTGCCTGCTAGCTACTAAAAAGGGGTTTTGCGATGAAAGCAGCTGTATTTGCTTGCCGTGAGGCAGTAACTGCCAATTGACAGGCAAATAATCTTGGAAAAGGCCCATGAGGCGCACACTGAGCCTGGGGCTAGGACTAGTCTCTGGGGGCAGGGAGAGATATTGCCATGTTCCCAGGTCTGGAACTGTTACACACACACAGGGCATTACTGTGCCATTCAGGTGAAATCCACCCTCCGTAGAGGGGCAGGTACAAGACATATGGATTACTTAAGTGCTACTTAAAACCTCAAACCAGTGGGCATGAGCTCAGGCTCTGAACCCACCCCCTCCCTAGGCTTCAGACCCTGAGCTCCAGCCTGAATCACAACGTCAAAGCGCTGGCTACACGGCTCTTTTTAGAGCACTAGCATGAGCCCAGCTAGCCCGAGCCTCTTGACCTGAGCTGGGAGGCTCACACCTGTGGGCTGTGTAGACATACCCATTGACCTAGGTGGGATTTAAGCTCTCCAGTGGGATTTAAGTCAAGCACATTAATAAGTGCTGTCCTGAACGGAGGCCTAGATGAGCCAAGCAGTCTCAGCACTGGATGTCTGACAGGTGATTTGCTTTCTGAGGACATCGTAGAAGCCAAGGTCCGGTCTGCTTTCTGGTGCCTTAACGATCCCATGCCCTTAAAGGTTTTGCCTTAACAGGGGTTTGTCCAGGTATCTTTGGGCAATATTTCCCCTCCTCGCCCACTGCTGGGCACTCTTTGCACTGCTGGTTGGCTGCATTGCAGTGTTTCTGTAATTTATAGTTTGTGAAGCTCATTGGGCTCCTCAGGATGATATCCATGCAAGGAATTATTTATGAGTACTATTACTGTTTGTAAAAACTACTCATTTAATGCCAACTGGCAAACCTGCCTAGCAAAGTAACATAACTATTAAGCCTAAATAAAATGTTTGAAACAGCCACTGAAAAAAATCATTCATTTTAACTTGAGTCCCCAGAGAAGGCACAGGTACCATTTTCCATCCCAGAGCAACACAAGCTTGCCATACCGGACCAGACCAGCAGTTCACACAGTTAGATTACCCCATCTCTGATAGTAGCTAGCATCAGAGCTTTCAGAGAAAGGCACAAAAGCCCAGAACACACAATTATGCAATAACCTACCCAATGGATGAAGTTTCTTCCTAAACCCAAGCCAGCTTGGCTTATGTTTTGAAGTATTAGGGCTGAGATCCATTATCAATTTTTACCCTCTCTAGTTTAACTGTGGATATACTTATTAATCATCTAGGAACATAGGAACCGCCATACAAGATCAGACCTGTGGTCTTTTAGTCCAGTATCCTGCCACTGACAGCAGCCAGAACCAGATGCATGTGCATAATCCTTCTTTTACTCCCATGAAGCTTCTGGCTTCAAATATCACCCTGGGCAGTTCCACAAGTTAATGAAGCATTTTTTAGCTAACTATTTCCTTTATCGGTTTTTAATTGTTTGTCTTTATTTCCTTGATCTTGTATTAGGAGAAAGGGTTATTAGGACCTCCGGACTCACCTCCTCTCTATGCCATTTTAATATATTTCCATCATGCCCCATCTCATTTACCCCCATCGTATGGTTGTCACAATCTTTTTAATGTCTCCTGATTTGGACGTCTTTCGCGTCTATGAATTTTCATCACGGTCCTCTGAAGCTCTTTACAACCCTTCGCACACATTCTATTCTTATACGGTCATGAAACTGCCAGTAAGACTGTATACAAAAAGGACTGCAAGATTGGGCCTTGTATTTATTATGCATGCGTCTTCAGAGTCCAGACCCAGATGGCTGCTCCATTCCTTCTGTGGCTTGCTGCTGCAATGTGCACTGGCAGGACGCATTGGCAATCTGCACTAAACACGTTCCTTTTAGTCCCACAAACAGCTCAGCTTTCATAATTCAATTAAAGGACTGAAAATCAATGGGCTGTGGGGGGGCTGCTACAAGATGTATTTATGATACTTAGATTTCTTTAGAATGGCAAACAACCTTTCACATGTTACTTAGCTATAGTACTGTGCAGTCTCATTGAGAGAGACCGCAGGGCTATTAACGGCTAATGAAAGCCTCAAAACATTACGGCCCCGACATTTTCAGGGCACTGAGGAGAAAAGAGTAAATCTGGGGCCAGATTCAGAACTCAGTTCTACCAGGGTAAACTCAGAGTGATTCTAATCAAGTCACTAGGATACAGTCTGGTGCTACAAAGACTAGAATTTGGCCTCTTGTATTTCAGGGACTGTGCACTTTAAATCGGAAGAGAAGTCCTGGCCCGCAGCTGTAAACAGAAAGGAAGCTGACCTCTTCCTCTCATGCTGGTTTAATCTGTTCCCACCTGCCAACACCTACTAATGAATGTTTGCCAGTGTAAAGCTCCTTACTTATTAGCTACATTCTGTGAGGGCAAATGTTAATTAATAAAATTGGCTAGGTAGGTGGAGGGATAAGCACACACTACTGACTCAACTCCAACATGCAATTTACATCAACTGATCAGAATGACTTGATTCTTTTTCTAAATTAAGAATAGAATCTATTAATAAACAAAACCACAATTGGTAACAAATTGACAGATGGTTTTATGCTCGATTTTAGGGAAAAATTACCATGAAAATAGCTGACGACAGTGGCATTTCAATGAGTTAAACGGGAGGGACGACTCATGGGATCGGATATAGTAACTACAGAGAGCGTCCAATAGAGGCGAAGCATCTTCTGCCAAGTTCACAGCGAAGCGTGGGCCGCTCACAGACTGATTCACCAGACAAATGTCACAGAACGTCAAGAGTGCTGTTTGCAGATGGAAGGCCAAATTCTGCTCTTGATTGCCCTGGTGTAAATATGAAGTAACTACTGAAGTCAGTGGAGTTACTCCAGGTTTACACCGGAGACAGCAGAATTAAATTCTGAACATATTTCAAAACTGTTTTGTAGGTTTCTATTTAGACTGCACCTCAGGAAGTAAATACTCTCAGCCACATACTGGCATAGAATGCACATAATCCAAGTGCTGTCGCCAGGAGGGGATCAATGGGGTAGAAACTATCCATGCTGACTCTTGCTTCTCTTCAAACCCACAGAGATGCTGCTCCACAGGCTCTCTGCAGTCAGAGCTGGGGAGGGGTATCCCAGGGCAGGGTGTAAGGCCTGGAGGTGCGGTCCATACATTTCAGCATGTCTACATCCTTCTATTGGTCCACAGACCAGGTTATTTCTGCTACTGATAGGAGCAGTCTGTATTGTGAGGCCAAGGAAGGGAACAATATGCAGGTACCCATCTGAAGGCCATGCAATGTGAGCTTTGTGCCTGTTGCCCTAATGAGGCCTGTGCATTGGGGTGGCCCAGCGAGGGTGTCCTGTTAGCTGTGTGCACTGGGGTAGCTCAGTTCGAATGTTCCATTTATGCATTAGGGTGGCCCAATGGATAACTTGTATCAGACTAATCTGTATCTCCTCCAGCTTAACGCAATCAGAGCCTTTCTTAAGGAGCTGTGTACACGGCTCCGCAACCACCACTAACTAGCATCTTTGTTGACTGTCTCAGCAAAGAGCCCAAGGACTGAATGAGCCCTGGAGACTAAACTGCTCACTTAACCCTAAAGGTTGTCCATCGAGGTCAGGCTGTGAAGCACAAAGGCAATGCCATGTGGCTGTGCTGTCCCTCTGTGGCTATTCTAGAGGACTTCGATCTCCAGAGCTGTTGGCATGATAACTTCTACCAGCACTAAATTAAAAAAAAAAAAAAAGTGATGGAAAAATAAATAAGAGTGTTAAATGTTTGGACTCTACCTTTTTCTTGAGCCATCTCCTTCAGGCAGAAGTAAATGACCCTTGCGCCCAGACTGAAGCCAATCAAAGTGACAGGTCGTTTGCCCTAGGGAACAAAGAGGCACAGGCACAAATGAGGATGGTATGGCTGTCAAACAATCTGCTAGACCTGGAAAGAAAGGGCTGGCCAGTGGGGGCACCTAGGCTCTGATCCAGCAAATCATGTAAGCATGTGCTGAATTTTAAGTACGTGAGCCGTCCCGTTGACTTCAGTGACATTACTGATGTTCTTAAAGTTAAACACAGTTACATTTAACTTAAAATTAAGTGCTTTGCTGGATAAGGGTCCAAATGCACTCTTCCTGCTTTATTAATATCAAGCTTCTCACACATCACCTAAGGAAGCTCCTTTAAATTGAATGGTCCATTTGCTATGCATTGCACCTTACCGCCACTATTTTAATTTCAAAGAATGCAAAGCCCCATATAACAATATGGAAATGAGTGAGGTGTTGGAACACATTTTCAAGGCAGGAAATCAAGTCCAACCCCAAGCCATTAATTTCAGGGCCGTAAAATACTGCTGCCATTTTCCTAGCAAGGAGAGAAACTTGTTTCCGCCTTACAAAAGCACTCTCTCTCTCGGGGCTCCCAACCACCAAGAAATGAAATGTAATGCCATCTTTGGCAGAGATGAAGAGGAAAAGGCAGTGCCATGCCTTTCCGATGCCTGCAGGGTTAATAGACCTGGCAGGTGAAATAGGCTCCCATGGCTTGTAACACTGCCAGCCAGCCAATTTTCTATGAAAAGGCAAACAGCGGGGTGGTATGCATATCTAGCTTCTATTAACAGATGATTTACCAGCTCTAGCCAAGAGGAGATATGGATGTGAGCAAGCTGGTTTAAACTTAATCCAGATAAACCAGAGCTAATGCTGGTTTGATGGGGAACCGTTTAGAGGATTCAGCTCCTTCTACTGAACATGTGTTGGACTTTGTTAAGGAGGTTCCCAACCTTGGGGATTTGTGGTGGTCTGTGTGACAGATATGGCAATTTTCTGCAATATCATTGGGAGATCTTATTTAATTAAATGTAAGAGTCTGTGGGGTCCATTGTATGAAATGAATGGTGTATTATTGTGGGCTGGGATTCTATGTAACCTCTCGAGGTGGGAGATGTGACAGATGCGAGTCCTGGGGGTTCAAAGGACTATTGTGAATAATGTGCCAGACAAGAATGGTCTTTTGGAACAGAAAATGTTAAAGGGATTTTCCTGGGGAATATCTATCTTGGGAGAGCTTAGTGCAAATTCCCTACCTCTGGTTATGCAGAACCCCAGCCTTTTGAAGCTATGCCTTGGGGAATGAACCACTGTCTGCTGTTCATGCATTACATGAGGCCAAGATCAAAGGCCCAAGATGCATACAGGAAAGACTGAACTAGTGGTTCTGGTTCTCAAACTGAGACTGTTCTGAACTTGTAGTCACGGGAAAAAAAACATCTCTGGGTTTTGAAAGACTGACACGTACCAGAGCCAAGGTGGGAGATGGGATGACCTGTGATAAGCTTTTTAGCATGCATGTATGTTTTTGTGTTGTTTTCATATGTTTTCTCTGCAATGTTTTCACCTTAAGAATAAATGTGATTGCTTATGAAGAACTGTGTGGTAACTTATAACTCTGAGCCATTATGCTAGTCATAGCCTTTGGAGAGAAAGCAAAGCGGAGAAGGTGGCTTGTTTAGGCACTCTATCTTGCTGGCAACTGTGTATAGGCAGGCAACTGTGCAGCGTGGAAAAATCCTGGTCAGGAGAGAGACACACCTGAGTCTCTAACAAGAGAGATAACAGCGGGGAGCCTGTTTTCACTTTCAGGTGACATTGTAAATAAGAAGCAGGTAGCATTATTTCCTGTAAATGTAAACAAACTTGTGTGTCTTAGTGATTGGCTGAACAAGAAGTAGGACTGAGTGGACTTGTAGTCTCTAAAGTTTTACATTGTTTTGTTATCGAGTGTAGGTATTTAAAAAAATAAATAAAGATAAAGAGATTGCATTACAGTACTTGTATGAGGTAAATTGAAAAACACTTTCTTTTATCTTTTTTACAGTGCAAATATTTGTAATAAAAATAATACTATAAAGTGAGCACTGAACACTTTGTATTCTGTGTTGCAACTGAAAACAATACATTTGAAAATGTAGAAAAACATCTCAAAATATTTATAATACATTTAAATTGGTATTCTATTATTGTTTAACAGCGTGATTAAAACTGCAATTAATCTCAACTATTTTTTTTAATCTCACGATTAATTGCAATTATTTTTTTAATTGTTTGACAGCCCTAATTTAAATTTAAAAAACCCAAACTGTTTCCGAAAGTCACCAAATGAAATAAAAATTTCAAATGGAAACGCAAGGAAAATTTTTCATTTTGGTTTGCTCTGAAATTTCCCATTGGAAAAGCAACATTTTCCTGCAAAATAATTGATGAAGCCCTATTTTTGGCAGAAATTTTTTTGGTCAAATATTATTTCAAGCAGCATTAGCTGGAAGGGTGTATGGCTGCTACTTGTGGGGTCATCATGAAAATATGATGTGGGCATCCTACTTCAATGAGCAAGATTTTACCTTAAATACATTTAATAGGATTTTCTATCAAATCAAGCAGGGAGGGATTTTAACAGTCAGAAGTGCCTTCTCCTTGGGGTAAACACACATCAGGTATAATAGGGTTCAGAAACATCCTGTTAACCAGTTTTAGGTTCTCCAGCACAGCAGGATTTTGTGCTTTAACCATAACTAAAGCTAAAAGACAATGTCACATGCCCTTGGGCAAATCTTTACTTCAAACCAGGCCTTTATTATTGCCTTTTGGGCACTGTGTTTTTATTAGAAATCAACTCTGCTGGCTTACATTCCTGTTTCACGCAGTTATATGACATTCTGGTGTTTGGCTATGTCTCCCTTTACCTCTCGGCCCTGAATAGCTCATCTACAATAGATACTGAACTAGCGTAGCTGTAAGATGAACGCAGAGATCAGCCTGTACTCATAGCAAATAATGGCAGGACCTGGGCAGAAGTTTAATTTCAAGTTTGTCAGCTGTGGATGAAGACGACGACTTGGCAGGAAGGCTGGTTTTACTGAGCTGTTTCTTTCAGTGCCAATCCATCCCATGTGTCTATTTGGCTGCTTTTTCTTTTCTTCTTGTTTGTTCTGGCCTTAGGCTCTTCTGCTTCCCCATCTCCTTTGGATTTATGTTCTGAATCTTATTCCTTCACAACCTGTTGCTTCATCCACTATCCCCCTCCCCTCCATTTTGTGTCTGCATTTCTGTTTCTTTCCCTCTCCACCTCCCATTTTATTTTCCTCTTTTCCCTTGACTTTTACTCCAGGGCGTCCAGCAGGAGCTGACAATCACTCAACATAATTGTGCCTTGGCTCCTACAAAGCACTTTTCTGGAGGAGACAACATCCATCTGACTCTGACTAATACCCTGCAACCCCAGCCAGTTCTATGCCACTGCCTCAGTGCCATGAGGAAGCAGGGATCATTGTGCGAGAACTTTTTGCTTGGGTGCCCAATAGAAATGGGGGCTAGTTGAGGAGAATTCAGGCTAACAGGACCTGTGCCCAATTTAATTCCTCTTGGCAAAAGATGGCTGCCTCTAGAATAAGCCAGTTCTTTACTTCCCCCCTCCCCTCCACGGTTGGTTTTGCAAATAATGATTTTAGAATGAAGCCTGGTGAATTTCCGGGCTTGTGTCAGTTTGGGATTAGTAAGGAAGTAAGACCCAGTGTCTTCACTGGAATGACTTCAGATTTATACCAACACAGCTCACAGCAGAATTTGGTCCTTGCTGCATGTAGGTGCTATGCAATCTTCCCTCGCCCCACTCTGCTGATGCCTCCTACCTCTTGATGGGTATTTCAGCTGTCTGTCTTTTCTCTTCCTTTCTCCCACTCCTCATCCTCTGCTTTCACTCCCCCACTGTCGAGCTCGGCCAAGTGGACAAATCACACCAATTTGCATTTCTGACTTGGATTAGACCTGAATCCAGGTCTCTGGCAGTGAAAAGCTAGATTTGTTATTACCCCAGTGTGTCACCAAGCTTCCTGGATTAAATGGGGGCGTGACAAAAAAAAAAATCGATGCCATAGTATGTCTCATGTTAAACTTCCCCTGCAATTATCAGAGGGGGTAGCCATGTTAGTCTGGATCAGTAAAAAGTGACAGAGTCCTGTGGCACCTTATAGGCTAACAGTCTTTGTCGCTTTTTCTCTGCAATGATTTTGTTTGTTGCCCTTCAGTACTGGACTCTGCCTGTAAGCCCTGTGTGCAAGTATAACCCACACACTTCCTGGGTGTGGTGTTCTGTCCCATCTAGTGGCACCGAGACCACTTAGGAGAGAGAGAAAGCAATTAATAAGTCTGCTCTACAGCCTTAGCTAACAACCAGTTGGCTTTTAGCTCATGCGGTAGAGGCTCATGCACTAAGCTCCAGAGGTCCTTGGTTTGATCCCGACGACCGGGTCTGTCGGCCTTACACAGGGAATGGTGCATAAGCATTTCAAAGGACTGCTACAATCTCTTTCTCTATTAGATTGATTGCTGCCTGACCTCTTCTGCATTTAGCAAAGGTTTGGGTTAAATTAAACCAACATTTGCAGGCAGCCTCTCATCAACCCATGTTCTCCCCCATTCCTGCATGGAAGAGTGAGATATATGCTGGTTTCCCTCGTGCCTCAATTTTGCATTCTTCAGCTTGTTATTCATTTTCTTCCCCGTGGACAAATACCACCTGTTTGACTAGCATGCTGTAAAACATCAGACCCCGGAGCTTCCCCAAGATATCAGTCCTTCCAGCTGTAATAACTGGAGCCATTTTTTGCCCCCTCAACCAATTACCTGCTGTCGACTGAGCAATATCTGTGCCAGATGTTTGCCCACTTCAGCTGATCGATTCAGGCACACTCCCCAAGGGTTGTCAATGACACTGGCAACAGTAAGAAGTGAAGCCGGCCATGTCAGGGCTGTCACTATGCCTGAGAGGTACAAAGCAAACGGGAAATCAAAGTTACAAATCTGGGCAGCTCTGGGACAATTTCAAAAGTCAGATGGTTTGCTAGAGTAAAAACACTGCATCTTTGTCACTGTCAACTTTTCTTTCCCAAGATTGATTTAAGGCGTGTTTTGCAAAATTAAAAAGAAGACAGACTCTGTTAACTGTCATGTACACAGGAAGATGCACTGCATTCAGGTGTAATGCATGGATGTAATGTGCTCAAGCAAAATAGGAGAAACCTAATGTGTTCAGATGTAAATTGGCCAGGTACAACACGGGGAATACAGTGCATGAGGTTATAATGCATTGTCATCTGCATAGGAATGTTGGATATGATGTGTCCAGGTATAATGCATGGACGGTGTGTGCACATGCAGAACACAGGGAATACAGTGTATTCAGGTATAATGCAAAGATACAGTGTGCACAAGCAGAACATGTGCACTAAATGCTTTGTAATGTTGGGACAGATGTAACGGAAGCAGGCAGGCATCCCGTATGGATGCACTTCGCACATGTGGAAGCTGTGGATGAAGCATGCAATGCAATGCAATATGGATAGTCTTTTGTGCAAGTTGTATCCAAAACTCCTTAAAGAGTAAAATTGCGTAGATAAGAGTTACAATAATAAATAGCAGAGGGAAAGAAACACCGAGGCACACAGGTAATGGAGGAAAGACGTTTTGAGCTGAGATTTGAAATGCCATGACAAACTGATGAGGTGGAATGATCCAGGAAGGCTGTTCCACACGACAGGAGCTGCTAAAGAGCAGGCTCTCACGCTGACCCTGGGGAGATTGTTTGAAAGAAAGGCGGGTTGCTCTGGAATAGTTTGACTTCAATCCTGCTTATGGATGGGCTTCACTTTGCCCATGGGGAGTACTTCCTTTGAAGTCAACGGGACAACTACAGAGCGTAAAATGAAGCAGGTGCATAAATCTTTGCAGGACTAGGGTCAGTCCATGTAAGGTTTGCAAGTGACACTGCTTCTCGGATAATCAACAAATGAATAGGAAAAATTCACCTATTTGGGGGAAGGTCTCCAAACAAATACAAATGCTGAAACCAGCAGATTCTGCACCCAATCAGCCTCGGTGTAACTCAGATTCTTACCTGATAATACAGTGAACTTCAGGGCTTCCTGAGCCATCATGTTCACAAAACCATTTAGCAGTGAATCCAGAGCGTTGCCCAACTCCATCAGGTACTTGGATTCCCAGGCCAGACAGTACTGCTCACTGGACTGCACCATGCTGCTCCATGGAGCTGTGAAACTGCCTAAGAAACGATGGGAACACAAAGAATTCAGTTTCACAGGAGGAAAAACAATTATTAACTGGCCACAGGAGTCAAACAAGGAGCCAGTAAAGGAGCGAGTGATAATGTCAACCTGCAGAATACTTTAATCTGCTCAACTATTCAGGGATCATATTTTGAAATGCTATTAATGATGGACACGTCTTCATAAGTCCTTCATTTCAACTGGATTTCTTGTTGGTAAAAGATGGATTGACAGCACTGGAGACTGAAAGCTTTTGTTTGCCAAAAGAACAGCTCCAGCTACCCCAAGCTGCTCTGCCAATGAGTTTTAACCCAGTATGGAGGGACCACCTCCAGGTTCAGTCTCCCTGGCCCATTCATGCCTTGACTGCTGTGAAATCTGCCCAAAAGGGATCAATTAGTGCTAATTATGATGGGAGTTAAGGACCTTCCTCCCCTCACCAAAGATCAGACTAAATCCTATAGTTCATACTGTGTCCTCATTTAGGCCAAATTTGGGCTGACCTCACATGACATACAGCCCAAAGTAGTTGAAGGAACATAGCAGGATTTTGCCCATAGTGTTTTCAAATGCATTTGTTAGTCATTTCTGATGAGAAGGTGATGAGTGGAGACAGTTTCCATGAGATTTTGATGAGAACAGAGGATACTTACTATCTTGCAAGAGGTGCTAAGGATCTTGTCAGATCCCTTCCTATGCTCCTAATCATTTTTGCTGCAATTCTGGGGCTCTTTTCCTTTTCAAAAAAGGACTTAAATCTGCCACCTCACTGTGAATGTCCTAAGTGCTATGCTGTGGTATATTATCCTCCTGGTACTTGGGTTTTGCAGGCTTAGACTGAATTAATGGATCTGTCTGAAAGTGAGAATGAAGACCATTTAGAGACCCAGACCATGTGTTTACTACCCCTTTTTCTTTGGCTTAGTTTTTCTTAGATGCAAATCAAGAGCAGTAGCAATTTCTGTCAGCACAATATTTTTTGCTGCCAGCTGAGTGGAAAAGTCTGGGCTAGGTGGTCAGGAGGGGACGCCAGCAACTCTAATACATGTCAGCTAAACTGTAAAGAGGAATAATATAATTTAGCCTCCTAAAATTCTAAGGTCACCTATTCCTTGTTCCCTCACTGAACAATACACAGCACACTGAGGCAGCCACAGAATAAGTACACCGTTAGCAGAAGCCATGCAAGCTTCCACCACAATATCCTACCAACATGCCTCAATCTTGACTAGAAGGGACCATACTTAGTGACGGAGGTACAGTAGAACCTCAGAGTTATGAATTGACCAGTCAATCACACACCTCATTTGGACCTGGAAGTATGCAATCAGGTAGCAGCAGAGTGTTAAATGTAAACTACTAAAAAATAAAGGGAAAGTTTAAAAAAAAAAATTGACAAGGTGAGGAAACTGTTTCTGTGCTTGTTTCATTTAAATTAAGATGGTTAAAAGCAACATTCTTCCGCATAGTAAAGTTTCACAGCTGTATTAAGTCAATGTTCAGTTGTAAACTTTTGAAAGAACAACCACAATGTTTTGTTCAGAGTTACGAACGTTTCAGAATTACGAACCACCTCCATTTCTGAGGTGTTCGTAACTCTGAGATTCTACTGTAATTCAGTCTTAATGGCCCATTCATTCCTGGCTTCTCTGCCGAAACAGCCCTCGAAGGGCAAACGGTGTAAACTGAAATTGTTCTGTCATGTGGACAATAGTGACCTGGAAAGAGACCACCAGTTCATTTCATATAGACCACCCAAAGCTGTTAGATGGAGGGAGACTGAGTAGTTTAAATCCAATCGCTATATAAAGTGTATGATGAGGTACTTTTTATACCATAAACCAAACAAACTCCTTGTTGCTGTGACTAACCGTGACTGAAAGCTGGTACAATACGTGCCATCTGGCTCTGCTACACTCCTATAGCATATGTATTTTACTGAGCATGACTGGCATGCTACTTTACTGTCACACAATCGGAAACAATGGAGTCTGGCCTCTTGTACATGAGGAGGGGGACAGAAAGCTGGACTGAGGAAGGATAGTTCAATGGTAAGGAAGATTCAGGAGACCATAGTTCACTACTCTGCTCTGCCACAGACTTCCTGAGTGATCTTGGATGCATCTCTTAGGGTTGGGATTTGAAAGTATTTGGATGCCCAAAGATGTAGTTAGGTGCCTAGGTGCTTTTGAAAATCGCATTAGGCACCTCTCTGCATGTTTAGGCATCTAAACACCTTAAAAAATCTGGCCCTTAGTCTCTCTGCCTCAGATGCCCAGTGGGGACAATAGCACTTCCCTATCTCGCGGGGGGTTGTGAGGATAAATATATTGAAGGACTGTGAGGCTCTCAGGCCTGGTCTACACTTAAAACTTACATTGACATAGCTATAAAACGCTCCAGGGTACGAAGAATCCATACCCCTGAGTGCTGTAGCTATGCTGACCCTCCCCGCAGTGTAGACATGGCTAGGTTGGTGGATCGCTCGGGGAGGCGGAGAAACGGAAAACCCCCCTTCATTGCTGTAGTCTGAGTCTACACTTTGGCTCTGTAGCCATGCAGCTGTCGCGTCTGTAGTGTGAAGAGGGTCCCAGATACTACGATGATGGGGATCATATAAATACTTAAGATAGACAGATAAAACCATTAAAGGAGGCAACTGAAGGGTTGTTTTAGTTCTGCTGTTTTAAACAGTGTATCATGTTTCTAGTTATGGAAACTCCCTCTCCAATTCAGATCCTCTGTAACTCTCATTTTAAGGGCAAAGTGAGACCGAGAAAGATTAAACAACTACCAAAAGGCACACAGTGACTTCGTAACAGCCCCCTGATAATGCTCCAGTCCCAGAAAATTTGGAAACCTTTGTGTGGTATCAATAAGAGAACAACATGATGGGAAAGCAGAGGTTTTAAAACGCCAGATTCTGATGGGAGAATGGATGTAACAAGAAATGGCTGACAGAAAATGTCTTTATAGTATTAATGATATAGAATATTTGTTATTATATGCCTCAATGGAATGTACTGGCAGCCATTCAATAGGATCTCTGAACATATTAACAGCAGGTGCTTGACATATTTCATATGACAAGTTACAACTGTGACTGTATTTGAAACTACAATATAATATTACAACTTTTCAGAGGTTGCAGGCTATTAGCTCACCCCTTCAGCACTGTATGTAATATTGTTTACTTGACTGAGCCTTCTTGCCAATAAACCTCTTTAGCTGGCAGAGCCTGGGAGAGAAAAAGAAACTGCATTCTATTAATTGCCTGTGGATAAATACGAGGCACAAAAAAAGCTCCAATAATTGGTGAAAGCACTTTGTGCCAGGTACTAGGCATCATCCCCGCAAGTCAGATCATCTCTAGCAAACACACACGCAGGATATATTAATAGAAACACTTCCCTTTTTTGTATAACCATCTCTACTAGCAGTTTGCTGCGCTTTACCCTCTCTCTTTTCTGCATGAGGCTACAGTCTGCGTTTTAAAGGGGGGTGGGGGAACCCTCAGACTGCTTAAATGTCATCTCTGCCAGTAAGGGCACATGAGAACAGCTGGAAAGACATGGTAGCCCAGATAAACTATATGCACTCTGATTTACAAGTGTAAAGGCTGATGGTCCTAGGAACAGAGCTGAGGTAACCCCCCCTCCCCTATATTAAACACTGCTCCCCTTTCAGAATATTCAACACTTGATGGAGAAAACCTTTTAACTGGTAACTAAACTCTGTTCTACTGCAGTTGAGGGAAGGGGAGCAGAGGAAGCTCTATTTGACAGTTCATCGCTGGAGTGCACTACCATTAATAGAAGGCTTCAGGTTCCAAAGAATGTCAGCTGGTATGTTAGTTTTTGTGATGTGAACCCCTCTCCAGAGAAACTGGACTGAGGTCTCCAGAGTCACTGCACATTGTGCCGAACATCAGGCTACCCAACAGCCATCACGACTTTCAGTTACTATCAACATTGGATGGACTTGACATGATGATCCAGAGATGAAACTCCACAATTTCTATTCCAAAACTCCAGCGCCATCCAATGCTCCCTTTTACATTTTGAACCTATTCACACTAGCCTAAGCAGATGGGGATTAAAAATTCCAACACATCAGCCTGTTCCTGCTATATTTCATGGCTTACATATAAACACTACTTCCCATCTTTGACAATACAAATACGGCTTTCCAAAATTCTGTCTAGGATTTCTTGTCCTGCTCTTACCGTATTTGCCAGTACACAACCAGCCAGTGATGGCTATGGTGATATGAAGTTGTTTCCCTTCAGTTAAAGGGAGGAATTCGAACTCTTCGATGGCTCCCACTCGTTTCTTCATCTTGTAGCCTGCATGTATTGAAATCACAGAGTAATGGTAGGGGCTGCCAACAGCAGAAATTAATAACAAATTCTTAACGCTTTGCTTGGGTGATCGGATGGGATGGCAGCAGAAGGCATTATCTGCTATAATTAATAACTGTCCTCTATTAAACCATAGTTCTTAAAGCTAGAACTGAAAAGGTTTCCATTTAGTGTAGCTAGCTACAATCCCAAAGGTAACTTGTCAGCGTGAGGGTGTCTTGTCTACAGTGTCTAACCCAGTTGCCATTAACCCAGGGGAAAATGCTGCATTGTCACTAGGATGCGGCACAATTAATAGATTCATAGATTCTAGGGCTGGAAGGGACCTCAAGAGGTCATCGAGTCCAGTCCCCTGCCCTCATGGCAGGACCAAATACTGTCTAGACCATCCGTGATAGATGGTCCATATATCTAACTCAGGCTCGAGAAGAGGGCCAGCGCAGGGCTATGAAGATCAGGGACTGCTGGAGAACCAGAGGTTGAGTTCTGCTGCTGTACAAGTAGACTGTTTAGTCCACAATTCCCTTTGCAGACCTCACACTCTCAAGCTCAGCCATTAGTACCTGACTTTGCATACACTACTCCCTGGCTTGGTGGTTCAGAATCTAAATCTGTTCTCTTACCGGTAAGGCCAGCTCCCGCTGCTCCAAAGAGCGATGCCATGACAGCGATTCCCGCTGTTGACCCTAAAGCTGCTGCCCCAGCACTTCCAATGATGGTTGCAGCTCCAGCAGCAACGAGAGGGGCAGCAAGACCCCCCGTCAAACCTAGAGGTGCAGCAAGTGAGAATTTCAGTGCATGATCGTGGTGGAAGACAAACAGATTGTCATGTCTTTGTGCTGTGTCAGCAGAAGGGATAACTTCCTATTGTGAGAACAGCTAACAAGCACCAGGGAGTGAGCTAACCCACCACATCCCATGGAAGAACCTGAACGAGAAGCT
Organism: Mauremys reevesii; assembly: GCF_016161935.1. Lineage (NCBI taxonomy): Eukaryota > Metazoa > Chordata > Testudines > Geoemydidae > Mauremys > Mauremys reevesii. Next base: position 6,072,262 of record NC_052643.1, read on the forward strand.
AGAAGGGATCATCTTCCCCTCAGAAATCCAGTCTGGTCTTCCCCACACTGCTCCATCAACAAACCCAACCCTGATTTTCAGAGACCCTCCCCACTTGCTGAGTCTCCAGCCTGGATTGTCTTCTCATTATCACCAGTATAAATGAGGATTAACTCCACGGAAGTCAAAGGAGAAACATCAGTGTAAGTGAATGTAAATTCCAGCCATCTCTTATTAGAAAGTCCTGGGCCAATCCCACATTATCCTGATTTTGGAGAGTCTAGAGAAGATTATGTGTCTGATTCTCTCTAACACCAGGGTAAAGGAGGAGAAATAAGTTTAAAGAGCCAGATCCTCAGCAGGTGTGAATCTGTGTAGCTCCATTAAACCCAGGGGAGCTACATCAATTTACATCAGCTGAGGAACTGGCCATATGCTTGTATACATCTGAATCACCAAACAATTCTGCCTAATAGACCATCTGAGCGATTGAGCTCAAGTTTGTCCTGGAAAATCACCTTCTGAAGGCTGAAAAGTACATTTACTCCCATCTTCTGCATCTTGCAGATCAACAGTAACTCCCCAGAAGTCATTGGAGTCACATTACCTTACTACTGGCCTGCAGCGGCGGCTCCAGGCACCAGTGCTCCAAGTGCGTGCCTGGGGCGGCAAGCCGCGGGGGGCGCCCTGCCGGTCCCTGCGAGGGCGGCAGTCAGGCAGCCTTTGGCGGCGTGCCTGTGGGAGGTCCGCCGGTCCTGTGGATTCAGCGGCAATTCGGTGGCGGGTACGCCGGATCCATGGGACCGGCGGACCTCCTGCAGGCAAGCTGTCAAATCTGCCGGACCTGGGACCTCCCGCAGGCACGACGCCGAAGGCAGCCTGCCTGCCGTGCTTGGGGCGGCAAAAAAGCTAGAGCCGTCCCTGCTGGCCTGAGAAGAAAAATTAAGTTTGACTGCCCCTAACCCCATAGGTTTTGTTTTTGCAAAGCCCATAAGAATCTTCCTGGCTTTTGGAGTTTTCCTTGTATCTGATTTGAACTATTACCTGGAACATGACAACATTACAAGCAATGAACGTGTTAAAATTAGAACTAGGGCGAAGATGGAAGCACAGCTGCTGTTGCTCAATGAATCATTTCAGAACTCCCACTCTGCTCTTGCCACCATCTGTGTAACCCAGTCAGGTCCCAGAAACTGCAGGGCAGCCTCACCGATGACGGTTCCGCCCCCTACTGTTGCCAAGCCAATCATCAAGTATCTCCTCAATTTCCGTTTCCTTTCTTTCTTTCTTCTTGATGCTTCTGCAGTTCTGGGTGGGAATAAAAATCATGAGCGCTGACATGAAAGCCTGACGGATAACACCACGACACCCAGATCTGTTTGTGCTCCCCTGATTCACAGCATAGAATTCCACTACTGGGAACAGTAAACACTGTCATGCAGGTGTGCATTACGGCCACACACTTAAGTTTTATGACCACAAAAATAAAGCCACAGATTTAAACTGAAACAAGGTAACTGACGACAAACCCCAACACAGTGACTCACCTGGAAAATCCATCCTAACACAGGAATGCAGCTTGTACAATGAGAAAAACAAGCACTTAAACATCCATATATTGCTTATATGCACGGAATAGTGACCAACAAGCTCTCTTGAAGTTTGCAGAATATGAAACACCTTTTTTATAGTACTGTGCAGATTATGCCATTCAAAAATGTTTCACTGAACAAGATGGGGCCCTGCAGATGAAACATGAGGGTGGGATGGCTTAGGGATTGCTATTATGGGCTAGAGAGCCTTTCACTTCTAGGTCACAGGTTTGCATCCAGCCCACTTTGGGTTGATTATCATTTGCCAGCTGTTGAGCAGCCTCTATGAAATGAGTAGGGTGGTGTAGATCCAGTTCTCAGGAGACAAGTGCCCGCATCGAAGATTGTACTACCTGGCACCCTTGTCGGCTGTCTCTGCAGAGACACCAAGGACTGAACTGTTATCCCTAGAGAGGACCCCTCCAGTTCAGGACTTGAAGGACATTTCCAAGTTCGGGTGATGCACATTCTGTGCATAAACAGTCTTGAGGGCTGTGAATCCTTCACTATTCAGAAGCACTCATTGCACTCCTAAGGTAAAAAAAACCCCAAACCCCTTGTCAGGGAGTCTCAGATCCCAGACCTACAGACTCGGGCTTGCGCCAAGGTGCTAAAAACAGTGGTATAGATGGTCAGGCTCAGGCTCTGAAACCCAGGAAGGGCGGGGGAGGATCAGAGGCCAAGCTCCACCCTGAGCCCGAATGTCTACACCACTATTTTCAGTGCTATCTTACGAGCCCTGCAAGCCCAAGTCTGTAAACCCCAACTGTGCACCTCACCGACATGGGGTAGGTTTTGCCTTAAGTGTACCGTATGGGCCTGATGCTGATCCCACTGCAGCCAATAGTAAATCTTCCCTTAATGTCAATAGCACTGACTCGGACTATTACTTTTGGACCAGGCCTGTTAGACGCCAAGCAGAAACGAATTAGGATTCCGGCGAATGTCATGGCTCAGTGAATGAAGTTTTAAAGGTTACGTCTGGTGGTGAGGCTGGAATTGGACTTCGCACCCCACACCTCCACTCCTCCCCACTAAAAAAACCCCAGCAAGCTCCACATCTGTAGTCCCATTTCCCTCTCTTCCTAGATACTGGCTGTAAGTCAATCCTATTTAACAGCTTTTACAAAAGCTACACTTAAAAGAAAAAAGTGCTACTTGCCTGCTAGGCCCTTAGAGCAACAAATCAAATCAAAGCAGAAAACCAGAGTCACTGCGGCCAAGAAGTAAGCTGGGGCGTTGCCTTCCTGAGGTTGTTTTGTGGCGGCTGGAGATTCCCCACTGGCTAACGGATACTAAGGTGCCGGATTCCCATTGGGGCCGATTGTAATAGGAGGGACAGAAAACAATACTGAAGAACAAATGATTGTGGAAAACAAATCGTTTCCTTTCTCTGTGCTGCGGAAGGGTTGTTAGTGGAGGGCTTAGCTTTCTATTCTTAGATCTGTTAAACACAATCAAAATTCAGGCAGAGAGTGACCCCACCATACCTTACTGGAGACAGAGCTTCCAAACTGTTTCAGGCAACCGTACCAGTGTAGCTAAGTAAGACCTAGGCTGAGTCAGCCAGTACCCATTGGCTCCTATTTAATCGGGCCCACTCTAACCAGCAATGGATCACAGGCTGCTCTGAAGTCTGGCCTTGCCAGTTACAGGTTGGATGGCATGCAGTTCCTTAGCTGGTGTAAATCAATGGACTGCCTTGGGTTTAATGGAGCTACACCGATTTATACCTGCTGAGGATCTGGTGTTCGAGGGAATCAGTAAGGCAGGCAGTGGCAGCACATGGGTGCCCAGCTCAGCTTTAACAAAGGAAGCAGGAACCTAAAGTTCTAGTGCTGGGATGAGTGTTTGGGAATCACAGTGCTACAGCACCGTCCTAGACACTGCCCCTTCCACATAACTTCAGACACCAGCAGTAGGTCTCAGATTTTATGGCTGGAGGAAAGGTATTTGCTCTGTTTATTCACAAATTGCTACAAAAATCCACTGATGTTACCTTGTTGATCAAACTCAAGCTGCAGAGGATCCTCCCTCATTCCTTAGCCCACAACACTCCCTAATTGCCTGTGTGGCTTCACAAACAACTCTCTCCTTCCAGCTGGAGCCTTGCCATCTCATGTCTGATCCTGAAGCAAAACACTTAGGTGCCCAAATCCATCAAATCAGCTTTTATTTAAACTGGGCTCTCAAGGAAAATGCTCAGGATCAGTTCTGAACTCAACTGTCTCAGAGCAAATCCACTGACATTTACGGTATTACTCTGGATTTGCACCCAGGTAAACTGAGATCTGAACATGTGCCAGAGAGCTTAAGGTACATGTAGCCAGACTGCAAAATGGAGGCTCCTGCTAGAGAATGAAGAGTCGCTTTGTGATTCTACTGGTAAATGCATGCGCTGCTCTTGCCACTGCCTTGTGGAAAGCTCATACAGTCGCAATTCATGGCTATGGGATATTACCGGAACAAACAGCTTAATAAAGATTCTAAAAAGATGAAACACACCTGAATGAGTACAGCAACTGGCAATACATTAGTTAAGAGGAAAACGGACAGAGCTTTCAATCCTCAAGTGATAGGGCACAGCCAGCAGCTATACTGCCCTGGGCTGTTAGCTCATCAGATCTCCTCAAAATAGGCACTTATAATACAGCCTTTCATCTGAAGATCTCAACATGCTTTGCAAACATTAGTTAAGCAAGTGAGAGTTAGTTGGGGTATATCTTAGCCCTGGTCTACACTAAGGATGGGGTCGGAACTGGGACGCGACCAGCTTCGTGAATATGAAAGCTGGTCCTGAATACCCTACCTAGTTCGACTTACCACCGCAGACGCCGCCGAAGCGCGCGGCTCGCGCTCCTCGGTCGGTCTCCCTCCTCCTCCGCTGCGGCGGTGGGAGTTCGAACTAGCGTTCGAGTCGGAAACTATCGTCTCGCGTCTCATCAGATGATCGACGATCTCGAGCAAACGAACTTGAACAGCAGGGCAGGGTAAGCGTGCGCCTTATTATACCCATTTTACAGGGGAGGAAACTGAAGCACAGACTAGCCTCAAGGTCACATGGAGTAGGATTGGGACCAGAACCCAGGAGTTCTGACTCCCAGTCCGCCAATCTAACCACTAGGCTACATCAGGGAGAGTCAGATCTTATTAGTACTTGGATAGCAGGCCTCCAAAGAAAACCCAGGCACCAGCACTGATGATCATCATAGGGTTAAGGGTACTGTGCTGCTGGAGGGACTATATTTCAGATGAGATGGAAAACTTATTTCCTTAAAGTATGAAACTGAGAATTGGGAAATCTGGATTTGATCCCTGACTCTGCCAAAGATTTCCTAGATGACCTTGGTCAACCCACCTACCCTCACTTTGCCTCAGTGGGGCACTGTGAGATGAAGTCACTGATGTTAAAGGGGGTTGAGATCCTCACATGGACAGCACTAGTTAAGTTATCCTTACCTGTCCTGTTGCAAACTGTTGCACAGCGTTGCCATGTTCTACCTCAGAGGTGGTTGCATTTCACTAGTAGGTTAAGTGGATGTTTGTCTACGCACTTTGTAAAGTGCTTTGAGAGCCTTCTGGATGAGAAGCCTTCTGCATCCGACGAAGTGGGCATTCACCCACGAAACCTCATGCTGCAAAACGTCTGTTAGTCTATAAGGTGCCACAGGATTCTTTGCTGCTTTTACAGAACCAGACTAACACGGCTACCTCTCTGATTCTGGATGAGAGGCACTAGAAGTGTAATTTATTATTCTAACTACCAGCTGTGCTAAGGAGATGATTTCCTGCAGTGGTGCAGGACTACGTAATTGCTATGCATAGCACAGGTTTTTATTTTTGCCTTCCTCCAAATCAAAGACTCTTATGATGGACGTACCTGCCCCCATATAGCAGCCCATTTCCCAGCATTTCAAAAAGAAAACTCTGCATAGGTTTCCTACATGAACTTCAAGGGCAGTAAAACAGGATAGCACCAGTTTAACTTCACATCATAAGGTGCAAGGTCTGATAGTCTTGATAACCAAGCTGCAGCATGAGCCAAGGTTGCATGATCTCCGGAAACATTTCTAGTTTGCACCAGAAGAACAGAGTGAAAAATAAATACATCTGAAATCCAGCACTGTTTAACTTTTTTCTTCCCTTTTAAAAACAATTCTGTTCTAACGGCTCCTCTATACCTAGAGTTGAACCTGTTTATCTAAAGATGTGAATTAAAACTGATTTAGTTAGACAGGTGCAAGCCACTGTGGACATTCTTATTTCAGTTTAAAAATGGCTTTTCCTGGTTTAGCTTAAGTTGATTTGGAACAGGTTTAAGCCAAATTGAAATAAGAGCGTCTAGACAATAGCATGCACCAATTTGAATTTAAATTTGTGTGTAGACACGACCTTAAAGTCATTTCAACATGGCTCTCCTTGTACAACACTGTGAACTTAGTATAAGCCATTCCATAATATCTCTTAAGTAGCGACAAAGAGTCCTGTGGCACCCTATAGACTAACAGAAGTATTGGAACATAAGCTTTCCTGGGTGAATACCCACTTCGTCAGACGCATGTGGTGGAAATTTCCAGAGGCAGGTATAAATGTGCAGGCAAGAATCAGTCTAGAATCAGTCTTGCCTGCCTCTGGAAATTTCCACCACATGCGTCTGATGAAGTGAGTATTCACCCACGAAAGCTCATGCTCCAATACTTCTGTTAGTCTATAACGTGCCACAGGACTCTTTCTCGCTTTTTACAGACCCAGACTAACACGGCTACCCCTCTGATACTATATCTTAAGTATTCATAGCTAGGGCAAAAAATGTATATATTCAACTGGGACAAACACAGCAGGAAATCAAAAGGCTAAGGGTGGGATTTTCAAAAGTGAAGGATGGGATTTTCAAAAGTACCTACGTTACTTAAACGCATAAGTTCCACTAAAACTCAATGAGACTTATGCGCCTAAAAAACGTAAGCATTTTGAAAACTCACTTACACCAATTTGTAGTACAGCTATATGGTGGGCATACATATACTTTCTCTAGCCATACAGTCAGAATAAAAAGACAGCAACTGAACTCTGATCTAGGCATACATCTTCTATTTGACTTGACACTGGGTTTCCACATAGGCCCGAGTATGTGCTGCTCCGATTACTTATTCAAGTAATTCACAAACATGTCCATATTGTGGTCCACTTCTGAACACAGGAACCTACCTGTGGACATCACTCTTGCCTAATCTTAAACTCTGCAGTAACTGGAGTGCTTGGCCACATGGAAAAGTAAAAAGATGGCATGATTTAAAAGAATCTTGCTTTGTGTGGTGGACGTGCCTTCTTGGTTACATGCCTTCCTTCTGCACCTGAGCTGTTCATTTCCAGTTGGTGGCACAGGGCTTTACATTTATTAGGACCAAATCTCCTCCCGTTACCTCCTCTCGTTACACTGACCTAATTTCTCCACGTCACATGGTGATCTGATTCTGTCATATTTTTTTCACGTGGTTTACTTCTGGTCAAACTGTGCTATCTGTAAACTGGATCACAGTTGACGTTACACCAAATTCCCTCTCCTACTCCTCTTGAAAAGCTCCAACTAACACGAAGAAGCCATAAAAGGTGCAGAGGGGTGCTTTATTTTACAAGATTAATGATCACTGAAGTTGTTGGAATCCCTGGAAGATTTCTAGTCTGGTCTGCAAGAAGCAGGAAACATCACTGCTTGAAGAGTGACAAATTCTTCATTACTGAGGTGAAAGAAGCTCTGCAGGCCACCTGGAAATGCTCTGCAAACTACCAGTGGGCCACAGACCACAGTCTGAGATCCACTACACTTACTTCAAACACACCAGGGCCAGATTCTGGTCTCATTTACACCAGTTCAAAATCAACAGTAGTGCCACTGAAGACAATGGAATTATGCTGGAATTACATTGGTGGTAATGGAGATTAGAAATTGGTTCTAGATTCCAAAAAGTCCTTCAAAAACATACAGGAATCTTTTGCTATGATCATTCAACCTGGTGTATATTTGGGGAGAAAATAGTGGGTGAGATCCTCACCTGATGTAAACTGGCATGGAATTCAATGGAGCCACATCAATTTATATCAACTGAAGATTCGGCTTATTTCTTTTAGATGATATCTGGTGTGACTTTCAAATAAAATAAATCAAGTCTCTGAAAGTATAAAGACTCAACTTTGTCAAACTTTACTGAAGAAAAAAGCATGACCATGCCTTGGAGGAACGAGGAAATAAAATAAGCTAACATGGGAGAATACGGAAGAAAATCAAATCAGCAAGTTGAGATGTTGCTTTGAACAGAACAGGGGTAAGTACCGTAATAAAAGTCAAACTAAAGAAGGGGAAGGGCTTATCTACACAGCGCTTTAGACCAGAGGGCTATAAATTTCAGTCCACACTAGCGTGTTGCACAATAACTGGCCGGTGTGGACCTAAAAGCTTCCTAGTGGCCATCAGGGTAGTAATTGACCTGGACTGGTCTAGATTAATGTGCACTAGGGAACTTTTAATGCGTGTCAGCAGGGTTCACATGGGCCAATTAGTGTGTGACATGCTAGTGTGGACTAAAATTTATACCCCTCTGGTGCCAACTAAAGCACCATGTAGAGAAGCCCAAGTGTCAAACTATATTTCCCAACAATAATGTGTAATTCAGTAACTTTTGAATTACAGATCACTTGATAAGAATGCTGTGACAGAGATGGCAATTTCCTAAAATATCCATAAAAACCTCCTTGAATTAAGTTCAGTATCTTTGGAGTCCATTGTATTAAATGCAAAGATTATGTATTATTGTGGGCCTGGATGATCAAAGGACTATACTGAACAATGTGGCAGACTCAAATGGGGAGGTGAATGCAAATCCCTTCCCTTGGTCACACAAAAACCAGCTTTTTGAAGCTATGCCCTGAGGAGGGAACCATCGTCTGCCGATTACCTGGTCCCAAAGATTGGCCATCTATGGCCCAAGAAACAGGCTGATCTGCGCAGTTCTGAGCTGAGTTATTATGAACTTGTTACCAGAGAAAAAACCCTTGGTGGGGTTGAAGGACTGAGTCCTGCCAGAGCTCCGCCGGAGTTGGCAATGGGGGGTGATTTCTGGTAAGCTTATTAGCACTGTTTTAAAGATGTTTTCTCTGTAATCTTTTCTCTTTAACAATAAATGTGCTTGCTTAGAAAGAGCGGTGTGGTAACTCATAACTGCTGGCAATTATTAGGCACTCTGGCTTTCTTGGAATAATACAGTGTAGGCAAAGAACTGTGCAGCCAGGAAAAATCCCAGTCAGGAGGGAGGGAGATTCAGGTCTCCGCCCAAGAGAGGTGACAGCTGAGGAGTCAGGAGAGTAGAGTAGGTGCCCTTGGTGGATCACAAGTGGGAAATACAGGTGCAGTTGCCTTGAATTGTGACATGTTTTTATGAAAATACAGTCATTGTTGCCCTTTATTGTATGCATTTAAGCTGCAATATAGTAAGGGGATCATAAACCAGTCATGAAACATAAGGAATCAATATCAGTTTTGTGAATCAGTGTCGATCGGTTCACACCACAGCCCTTGTTTGTCAGTCTTTGAGGAAATACTGAATGGTAAACAGGAGCATAGGAACTGCCAAACTGGTCCACTGCCCTATTTCTGACAGTGGCCGATACCAGCTTCTTCAGATGAAGTTATATGTACTGTGACAAAGTTCCTCCTCTACCTTGGTGGGTCCTGCGCTTATTTGGCAGATTTTCTCACCTCAGTGATCTTCCCCACAGTCTGGGTCAACTCCACCTGTGTCTGATCAGGAGTTGGGAGGTTTGGGGAGAACCCGGGCCTGCCCTCTACTCCGGGTTCCAGCCCAGGGCCCTGTGGATTGCAGCTGTCTAGAGTGCCTCCTGGAACAGTTGCGCAACAGCAACAACTCCCTGGGCTACTTCCCCATGGCCTCCTCCCAACACCTTCTTTATCCTCACCACAGGACCTTCCTCCTGGTGTCTGATAACGCTTGTACTCCTCAGTCCTCCAGCAGCACCCTCTCACTCTCAGCTCCTTGTGCCTCTTGCTCTCAGTGCCTCACACGCACTTCTTCTCCTCTGGCTCCCCACTCCCTGAATGGAGTGAGCTCCTTTTTAAACCCAGGTGCCCTGATTAGCCTGCCTTGATTGGCTGCAGGTGATCTAATCAGCCTGGCTGCCTTAATTGGTTCTAGCAGGTTCCTGATTACTCTAGTGCAGCCCCTGCTCTGGTCACTCAGGGAACAGAAAACTACTCACCCAGTGACCAGTATATTTGCCCTCTACCAGACTCCTGTACCCCACTGGTCTGGGTCTGTCACAGTACAGAGGACAATTATGGAATGGCTTGAAGATGAGGAAGTTTCTTCCTAACCCTCTCATTGTTTGGCTTAAGACCTGAAGCATGAGAGTTTATATATCCCTTCCAAACTTGGATTTTTTTTTAGAAATCCCAGCTAACATAACTGTGAGTCCTTTCATTATCCATACAATTGTCCGACTTTTTTGGAATCCTGCTAAACACTCCGTATGTTTGATAAAGACAACTTTAGAGCAAGTCCCAAACTCTTGTACTGTGCAGGTTTGCTAAACACGACAGGCCGAGAATGAAACAGTGGGTGAAATCCTGGCACCATTGAAGTCAATGGCAAAAACGCTCTTCCACATCAATGGGGTGAAGGTTTCCCCAACAAATATATATCCTTTTAAAAACATTACTTATTTTGACCTCATTTTGACCTCATTTTGCATATTATGCAACAGAAAACCTCTAGAAGCTGAGAACATCTGTGCTGCCACCCAGGGCTACATCTTTAACAATGTCTGCGTGAAAAAGTGCATGTGCCATGATTCCATATATATTTTGACACTTTTTCTATTACATGTGCAGTTATTCAATTATCTAGTTAACCCTCCCCACTTGCAGGGTCCCAGAGCTTGGGCTTCAGCCCGAGCCTGAATGTCTACACAGCAATTAAATAGCCCCTTAGCCTGAGCCTGATGAGTCCGAGTCAGCTGGCATAGGCCAACTGCGGGGTTTTAATTGCAGTATAAACAAACCCACTATGATTAATGTTGTAGTAATGCCTATGAGCCACAGGCATGGGCCAGGAACCACCGTGCTAGGCACTGTAAAAAACACAGACTAAAAAGATGGTCCTTGCCCCAAAGAACTTACAAGTTACAGAAGTGTCTTAAGAGGTTAGCATGATCATGGCAATGGGAAGACTAATACTTTGCACTTTGACAGTGCTGGTCACCTGAGGATCTCTAAGCACTTTACAGAGACCAATAGATTTTACTCCCATTTTATAGATGGGCAAGTGACTTGTGTAAGGTCACAGAGTAGGTCAGTGGCGGAGTCAGGAGAGGAGCGTGGATCTCCCTCCTGCCAGGTCACAGCCCTGAACACAAGACCATGCTGCCCTGTTTCTTTTAGTGGATTTCAAATTTACATTTACACACACCATTATTTGTTGCTAACTAGCATTGAGATTTCCTGAGAATATTCCTGTGCCCTATTCCAAGGTAACAGTTGCTTGTATTCTCCTGCAGTACTGTACCTTCTCCTACAGGACTGGAACCTTCACTGCCTAATGGAACTCCTTCAATCTTAGTGGTGCTAGATGTATTTGCTCCCATGTGGATGAATGAACATGCTAAGATTTTACTGGGGACAGACTGGGAAGCTGCTCAAGAGTTATAGCTGCCTTTTTTAATGCCCCGGTTGCAGGACCTTAAATGGTCCATCATCACAGGTGTTTGTATGATCTTCTGCTTGCAAGGCTTTATCATCTGAGGATGGAAAAGAGTAGAAATGTTGGTAGTACCAGCAGATCTTCTACAAAGCAGAGAGGCAAATCTCCGTCTTGTTTTCCTAACCAGAAATTGAAGGACGTCAAGAGAACAGAAACATTGCTGGCTGGCTCTCACGCTCAGTAATGAGGGCTTGAGGTATCTGGGTTCAGGGATAGTTGGTGGCTAAATCCTGTCTATAAATACAATATCATAAAACTATCATCAGCAGAACTTCAACTTTCATTGCAATCTAGTTATAGCACACATCAACTGCCTTTGAAAGCTCCTACATCTCTGGTATTTCACCCTGCCTTTCCAGTGGCTTGTACTTTATGATTCATAGTTGGGTTATGAGGCTGTTTTGTTTCCACATGGGTAATTACCTGTCTATACTTGGTCTTTCTATACCCTCTGTGACATCAGATTTGCAACTACTTCTCCTGAACCATAAACTGTTTCTGCCAGATTTTGGATATAACATGGTAAAGCACTGCTCCGGGGCGTGGGAGGGGCAGCAGGGCAGGGCAGCGCACTCTGGTGGATCCAAGCAAGTTCAATCTAACACGGTTTCACCTATAACACGGTAAGATTTTTTGGCTCCCATGGACAGCGTTATAGCGAGGTAGAGGTGTATTTGAATTAATAAGCTGTCATCATATCACCTTCAAGAAACAATGGACTTAACATACTTGTATTGTCCAGGAGAAGGCTGGGCAGCACAGGACATACATATCTGGGGGGAAATCTGAGACTGGGAGTGTGCTGGAGTCACCCGCAGCAGAACCAAAGCTGGTAGGAGCCAAGGTGTGGCTGGCTGCAGCACACACACACAGACATAGCTGGGAGTGACTTGCTGGAGGCTGTTTGTGAACAGTCCAGACCAGAGGCTACAGCAGCAAAGCCGTGTAAAGGGCACCCCAGTAAGAGGGCAGGGGTGACCCAGCTACTCATTATTCTAAACTGCGCCCTGGGTATGTCACAGGTGCCCATATTGAAGATCCAACTGTGCATGGCCTGGGCCACAGGCGAAAGTTTCTGCATCGGAAGATACAGGAGCAAACTTTTTTTGTTACAAGTATAGGGTAAAAATGCATGTGCAGAGGCTGCCGAAGTCTTGGCTGGCAGGGGCTGTCCTCGGGAACCCCTTGAAAAGGCAGAAGCAGCGCAACCTCATGCTGGACTCCTTTTCCTAAGTAACTCTGTGAGGCTAGAGTGGGGGATGATTTTGTATTTTCCACCCCCATATAGCCCTACCCACCACCAACATAGGGCCGCCTACTCCCTGCTAACTTCCAATGCTACGAAGAGTCCTCTGTGGGCACTGACTAAGTGGTAGCTGAACTCATGTATAGGGAGTGGGTGGGAAGAGACACCCATGCTTGGATCTTTGGGGACAATCTGACTCTATGAGAAGATCAGTGAACAGCAGCGTAAGAGCACCATAGAAATAACCATCTTCATCACAATAAGACCAAGGCACAGTGCTTAAAATACCATGTAAACAACCAGGCAGATAGTGGGTCAAAGGCCAAAGTGACTTTAACAGGACAGAGAGGAGGAAACCTGACATGGGGAAAAAAGACAGGGGGGAAGGGAAGGTTATAAATATGGGGCTGACAGTGGAGATACCAAAGCACACTTTGGGGAGAAGAAGCCTTTAGCTGTTGAAAAGCACGAGGAATGGGCTAAGACTGATGCCAGTCAGAAGTAAGTTCCATACTGTAAGGCCCATTGCAGCCAAGGCATGCCCTCCTGATGACTCAAGCCAGTAGAAATCCTTGAAAGACCGGTAGTATCTGAGCTGAGGTTGACCAAGAAGGATCCCTCGGAATATATCCAAGTGAAGAGATGCACTGGGCAGCTTCTCATTTCAATGCATAGCAAAGCGACATACTCCTCTTCCTGAGTGTTAGCAAATATATTTTCTATTTATCAGAAGTCCAGGTAGGACACAGCGAATGTCATTTCCTTACCCTGTCCCTTGCCAATATTCCTCAGCCCAGACCTGGAGGGACCACTGCTAGGAATGAATGCTGGGCTCAATTTCTACGTTCATTTATTAAGTCTCTGGGGCCCCTCTGTTGAGACTGCCAACAAGGGGACCAATTGTGGCAATAGTTTTTGTTATAGGGACACCAGATTGTTTCACACAGACTGCTAGCCAAAAAGCTTCAAATGGTAACAGCATCTGATTCTGACTGACCATCGCTGGATTTGAACCAGTGACTAAGAGGTGAACTTGAGAGACTCCATATCCCAATTTCTAATCTCTTAAGCCATCCGCTCCCCCACGAATAATGCTTAAGGCTCCTCTTCCCTATGATCTGGTGGTTAGCACCTAAAGGAAAGTTTTCAAAGCAAAGCTTCTAACGTATATAATGCAATTCTGCAGTCAACACTGGCCTAAGAAGTCATGCACATGTGCAACGCCCATTGGGATAGGTTGTGGTTCCTCTAAGGATCAGATCCCAGGAACTGAGCCCCAATCTGAACAAAATATAATGCTCCATTGTTGTAATACCATCTCAAAGGGTAAAGAACTTTGCAAACTAATCAAAAAATGTCACCCTCACTACGTGCATTCTCACACACTAGCGCCTGAGATGGAGTCCATTTCTACCAGCTGCAGCACAAAAAAAATCCATCAATACTGACCCTTGCTCCTGTATTCCAGTAAAACCCCGTCCTGCTCAGCCATTCACAACCTTTGAGATTATTTGGACTATTCATTTTTACAATAAAGTCATTAACGAGAAATTTGTGAGACAAGCTGTTCAGAAAACCCAAGGCAACATCTAAGCAACAGTGGGTCACAGAGATTGATTAATGTGTTTATTAGCACTTGATTAGATTAAGCTAATAAACTTTGAGTGTTTATGCAGCTCTCCTGCAAGTGAATTAAAACACACTTACCATTCACCACATTGCTAAGCCTGATCCCTCTGCATGACAACTGAAGTACGGTCCACTCTATCCCCAAGCCAGCACAACCCATGGGCGCTACTGCTTTGGCAGTTTCATAATGAAGATTCTTATTATGAGAGTGAAATGAATTATCTTAAATATTAAGACCAAAGGGCCAGATTGACAAAGATATTTGGGCACCTAAAGACGCAGATACGTGCCTAGCAAGATTTACAGAAGTGCCTAAACTGATTAGTGCCAAACTCCCCCTGAAGTCAAATCCCACCAGGCACCAATTTGCATCTTTAGGCACCTAAACACCTTTCTAAACCCAGTCCCAGATCCTTAGCTGGTGTAAATCAGGGTAGCTCCATTGAAGTCACCAGCTGAGGACCTGAAGCTAAAAGTCTGTAGTGACGTCATAGTGGCAGAGGCATTACTGTAGAGATGGGGATTAGACTGGGATTGAACAAGGATAATAATACACAGCACTTACTTTGGGGCCTCACTCTTCCACCTTTACTTATACTGATTAGGACCTTACTAGTGAGTATTCCAATTGAAATAATCAAAATTGTCTGTAAACCAGGGTGCTACACGCTTTAAGTAAGGATGGCAGAGAGGTAAGGACCCAATCCTGGGAGGTGTTGGGCGGCCTTCAGCATCTTGCAGGGTAGGTCCCCGGTGCCCGTATTTTCAGAGCGCTGAGCATTCACAGCTCCAACTCATGTCAACCGGACCTATGAGCACCTCTGAAACAAATCAATCCATAATTGACTGGCTTAGGGTCACAGGAGGGAGCGTCAGAGCTGCAGGTGATTCATGGTGAGCTTACATGCTGGGAGCAGAGCCTGTTTTAAACCCATAGCCAACGCAAAGCTCTATTACAAATGCTCTTACTCTGACTCTTCCTCCTTCTGCTCATTCAGGCTCTCAAGTAGAGACTCCTCCAGGACTTCCAGCTCCTCTAAAGGGATTCTCAGCAGCCAAGTGACGTGGCAGATCAGCACCCTCGCTCGGGCATCGTAATAGCCTTAAATAGATGGAAACACAGGGAATCGATCAATTTTAATCAGATCAGATCAAACAGCAAACATTGCACTCTGCTCTGGGTGGTGGCTGTTTATACAGTACTGAGATAGCATTGTCTAGCCTTTCAGTTCATGCCAGCATACCCATGGATTTGGGAGAAATGAGAGCTCACCAATTAGAACATGGTAAAGCACAGGACTGTGAATTCATTAGCTTCATTGAAGTCAATGGACCTGGGCTGATTTATAAGAGCTGAGGATCAGGACCTACGTGCCCACCTAAGTCACCTTATAGTGAACTATTCCTTGCCCACAAAACTCCTCACTGTCAGCAGAGACTCACTATAACAGGCGAGTGCCTATGTGGCAAAGAATCTCCACCCCTTTCACTGGAGTTGGGGCAGGACCTCTCTTCACCCTCTCACTGCTGGTAGGAAGCACTGGCAGTTGTGGAGAGATGGGTCATAACTTCATTCCCAGCAAGGAGAGGCTGCAGCAAGACCAGCACCAAAACCAATGTGAAATAAACGTGTAGGGAAAACGAGGCAGCTCCCAACATCTAAGTGACAACGCAAGATTTATTACCTTGTTTAAATGCACCTCCAGATATAAGCTTTAAATTCAGTGCTTCTCATTTGTCATAACAGGGAGGCTGGAGTTTAATAATAAAAACAGATCCAGCTACAAGCTAGCTTTGGTATATGTATATTGCTGACAGATGTGTGCACTTATGCTTCACTGCATGAGCTGAAGGAATGGACAATGCAATCTGACAGCATTCAGTGGTAAAAAGAACAAGGAGTTCTTGTGGCACCTTAGATTTACTCTGGGGCTGGGAAGCAGGAGCGCTAAAGAAAAAGATATTTTAGGCAGATTAGATTTTAAACACTTTGTGCCAGATCTACTCCTTGTCCTGTGCACATCTCCACAGCATTGTTCTCTTGTTTCCGTAACTTATTCTGGGGGCACTCTGGCATGAAAGATGGCATTGCATTTTAAGAGTGTGCATGTGAAGATACCAGCTTGAAACATCTGGCAAGTCTGTGAGAGACCTGATATGGAGATTGCACTTCACGGACAGTTGTTACCTAATCTAAACAGAAAGGTTATTTATCTAACCCCAATCACTATAGGATCTGAGCATGTCACAGTCTTTAATGTATTTATTCTCACAATATCCCTGTAAGGCAAGGAAGAACTAGTAGCCCCATTTCACAGATGGGAACCCGAGGCACAGAAAGACTAAAGAGCTGGATAATGTTATGAGTAGGGCCCTACCAAATTCACGGTCCATTGAAGTCAATTTCACGGTCATAAGATTTAAAAAATAGTAAATTTCATGATTTCAGCTATTTAAATCTGAAATTTCACAGTGTTGTCACTGTAGGGGTCCTGACCCAAAAAGGAGTTGTGGGGAGTCACAAGGTTATTGTAGGGGGGGTTGTGGTACTGCTACCCTTACTTCTGCTGCTGGCAGGGTGCTGCCTTCAGAGCCGGGAGCCTGGCAAACAGCCGCTGCTCTCCAGCCGCCCAGGTCTGAAGGTAGTGCAGAAGTAAAGGTGGCAATAC
The DNA here is from genome assembly GCF_016161935.1 of Mauremys reevesii. Taxonomy (NCBI): domain Eukaryota; kingdom Metazoa; phylum Chordata; order Testudines; family Geoemydidae; genus Mauremys; species Mauremys reevesii. The sequence continues at coordinate 6,089,147 of NC_052643.1, forward strand.
CACAATCCCCCCCTAAAATAACCTTGCGGCCCTCTGCAACTCCCTTTTGGATCAGGACCCCCAATTTGAGAAACTCTGGTCTCCTCCATGAAATCAATATAGTATAGGGTAAAAGCACACAAAAGACTGGATTTCACTGGGGAGACCAGATTTCACAGTCCTCGACGCGTTTTTCATGGCAGTGAATTTGGTAGTGCCTGAGTCACGAGCAGTGACAGCATCTGTAGTTACCCAGGCTCAGTTGCCTGACCTGGGATTCACTGGGATGAGATACCTAAACATTTTTGAGGATCTCGGCCTAAATATCTTGCTGAGGTCGCACAGGAAGTCTGTAGCCGAGCAGGGTCTCAGGCTACTGCCAGAATCCTGCCTCTTTGCTAACTCACAGCTTGGTTTCTGCTTTTCCAGCACAGGGATAAATACACTTGCAAGGGGATGACATGAAAATATTACTTTGTATTATTTCAGAGGGATGTAGTAACCTTTCTTGTAATAGCTGCCTAACTTTCCAGTTTTCCATTAAAAATAAACTGAGAAAGCCAATGAAAAAAAAGCCACTTTGTCCTGAGGTAGATGAGGCTTAACAACAATAAATTAACTTCAGTCCTGTGCAAAGCGGAATTGAAAACACACAGTTGCAAAGTGCAGCCATTGATTTGACATGAAGACTTTGCTACAGTTAGGCATTCTTTATAGCATTAGAAATTTCATTCTAGCAATTTAATCCACCTCCTGGATTAAAACAAAACATTCGCTTGTTAAAGAAAACAAAGATATTATCATTTGTTCAAAATAGGCTTCACAGGAGATCAAGAATGTATTCCCTGGACAGGTTGCCAGTACTTGAAGTAATTTACAGAATAAACAGTTTAGGCAGAGATTTTCAAAATGGCCTGATTGACTTTCAGTGGGAGTTGGGCACCTAAATTCCATAAGCCTCTTCAGAAAAAAAAAATAATTATTTAGCTTCAGAACTTTTCTGACTCTGGACACATTTACATGTTAAACCAAGATGTAAAGAGGTTTGTAGGATCAGGAGATCACAAAGCAGGACAGATTCATTAACTGCAGGTTACTATTAAACATTTATATTACAGCACAAAAAATGGTTTTCTTGAAGTTAAAATAGGGAAACAGTGTGCTACTGACATTAAAAGAACGGAAATAACATTATAATAGTTGGGATGGTATATTCACCTTTGCAATAAGATTTTGTTTTTACTGTATGTGATGTCAATAAGTCTATATTATAAAAGCTCATTAAAAACAAAGAAGAACACTCACCATCCTTAAGAGAGAAGGACACAAGATCCTAAAACAAAACATGAAACAAGTAAGTTAAATTTGATGGCATTTTACCCAAAAATCTAAAATAAAATAATGAATTAGACATACACTATAATTAAGTGATTTCAGCATGTGAGTATATGAATATGAGAAACCATGGTGGATCATTTCAGTAAAACAGTATGTATCAAAGCTGGATGCTTTAAACGCAAAGGTCTCCATACCTTGCTATATGTAATTGGGCAGAAATAGTCACCTGCAAAGTGGTATGTATAAAGGAGCAGTGTGTAAATTTATCACAGATTATCATATCACCATCAGTTTGCACCAACCAATTATACAGGGCTTGTGAATCTGGAGATGTGGGTTCTGTCTCTGCCACAAACATGCTGTGTGACTTTGGTCAACTCACTTAGGTCCAGATTTTCAACAGCGGTCTCCAAGTTTTGGATGCCTAAACTGAAGTACCTTAGGCCTGATCTTCAGAAGCCTTGAGCTTCCATAACTTAGCTAAAGTCAATGGTAGTTACGGGTGCTCATCATCTCTGAAAAACCAGGTATCTCATGGTAGGTTTACACTGCAGTTAAAAATGCATGGCTGTCTAATTGTGATGTAGACTTTTGGGCTTGGGATCCAGAGCTCGGACTCCAGTCTGAGCCCAAACATCTACACCACAATCAAACAGCCCCTTAGCCTGAGCCCTGTAATCCTGAGTCAGTTGACACGGTCCATTTGTGGGTGTTTAATTGCAGTGTAGACATACCCTCAGGCTGAGCACCAGAATTGATGGTCACTTTTAAAGATGTTTGAATTTAATTTCTCTGGGCCTCAGTTTCCCCATCTGGAAAACAGAGTAATACAGGCCTTTCACATATAAGCTGTGAGGATTAATTATGAGTTTAGACGGAGGGTGCTAACGAAGGACAAAGTGCTGTTGTTATAACTATGCTCTTCTTTTGTTTCATCACTCACAGTGTTTAAGGTTGTGTGCAGACTCAGCATACAGCACTGATTCAGTCGACATGCCTCTCTCTTGCCTACCAGGAAGGAATTCTGAAGAAAAGCCAGACGTGTGCATGTTAATAGGGAAAATCTGGAATCTCTTTGGAAATGAAGAGCGCAGCTGAAGAACCAGGATGCTGAAGAACCAGGATGCTGCCAGGGAGTTTATGATTATTAGTCCCCCTGCACCTAAGCATAATTTGTGTCCTAGAAACTCTTCCAACCCTCTTTCCACCCCCAAGTATGGGAAATCTGACATGGTGAGTGAGCTGCTCTTAGCCAATTGCTAATGCAAAGAGGGGGGAAATATAGATACTCCCAAACCCAGTGTAACTCCCTGGACTCTGTAATATTATTTCCAGATGGAGAAGGTTCTGCTGTATAATTCAGATGTGCGAATCAATTACATGAATACAGATGGAGGAAGGAGCTTCTTGCAAATAGGGGGGCTGAGGGATAAGAAGGGAGTGACGGGGGGTACTGAGACTTGGTGGAGGGGAAGGGCAGATGGCTCCAGGCTGGGAAGGAGGCTCCCCAGTGTTCATACCTGTTTTGGAGATGTTCCAGACCCACAAGGTCCCACTCCCTGCTCCCCAGCCTAATCCCGGACCCCAAAGCAGCCACTCTAACCCTTCTGGATCATGCTCTCGCCTACCCCAGACATGTATGAGTTTATGCAGAAGTGGAGCCACCCCACAGTGTTTCCCAGTTCTGCCACCCGTGCAGGAATAAACAGACCGGGGAAAAGTCTTTGACGGAAGAACAGGCAAACAGACATCAATTTACTTTAAGATCTTTACATATAATTTAAGTGAATGATCAACATTGTTCCCAGCCATCATTTCTAAGTGGAGGTTACCCACTGCCCCAGAAAAGAGTAGGACTTGGGCAGCAAACCCTTGGGGTGATTGTTGCAGGATAACAATTCTTGATAGGTTTGACCTAGATGGGAGGCACATTCAATTGGCAGAAGTGGCTTCATTTGGAGTTGGGGGAGGCTCAGCGTTTTTTAAACTAAGGCCACTTATTTAGGTGGCTAAATATGGAGCTTAACTCCAGGCACTCATTTTTGAAACCGCTGGCCTGTGAGTTTAGAGGACTGAAGCAGGTCTCAAAAGCCGAAAGGTGGGTGCAGATATTCCGACTGACTAAGTGACAAACTGGGGCTAATGCTAATATTAGGTGCTATAGGTGTGCCCACCTGTTTCTAATGGTCTCAGACTTTGAACGACACTCGCGTGTGCTGTCAACTGGAACAAAGCAAGTATTGATTAGTTTAGACCTAAAATAATAGTCTGTTCTTTCTCTCCCTGTCTCATGAGTAGTTTTGTTACGATGATCTACAAAAGAAAAATGAAATTGGCTCTGTGCCCTTGTTTGCTTCTTTATGATGTATGAAGTTGGCATAAGAGGCTCTTTTAAACAGTCTTATAAAAGCTTGTTTTTTACATTTGAAATTCACGTCCTGCTTCTCCTGTAAAACTCTGTGGACAACTAGAGCAGTGGTTCTCAACCTTCCCAGAGTACCGAACCCCTTGCAGGAGTCTGATTTGTCTTGTGTACCTTCACTTAAAAACTACGTGCTTACAATATCAGACATAAAAATACAAAAGTGTCCCAGCACACTATTACCGAAAAAATGCTTACGTTCTTATTTTTACCATATAATTATTAAATACATCGACTGGATATAAATCTTGTACTTACATTTCAGTGTATGGCATACAGAGCAGTATAAACAAGAAATTGGCTGTATGAAATCTTAGTTTGTACTGACTTCCCTAGTGCTTTTTATGTAGCCTGTTGTAAAACGAGGCAAGTATCTCGATGAGTGGATTATACCCCCTTGGTAGATCTCTAGTTCAGTGGCTCTCAAGCAGGGGTACATAGAGACCCAGTAGTTTTGTGACACCACAGATACCAAACTTGTGAAAACCGACAGAGAAAGGGAAGTGATTTTTATTCAGACTCTTTGGATTTTGTATATTTTTGTTAATACTTATTTAACCCCCAAACCCAATAAACAGCTGGATGAGAAGTTGTTTTGTTAAAGATTCAACACCCTTTCCCCAACAACAGAGAGCTTCTAATCCACATTTCGGGGTCACCCAAGGGAGGCCTCTTGAAGAAAAACAGAGTAAAACAGACATTTTACATATTCCTAAACCAAAAATCAAGCAGGAGTAACAAGCTTTCAGCTCTTCCTTACATACCAAAAAGAAACAAAAAATGGCACAAGCTCAATTTTGCCCTTTCTTCAAGTCATCTATAATAACTCCCTCTTTAAAAAGTTTACTAGCAATGTTACGTTCCTTACAACAACAAGATTATTTAAATACATTCCAAGAGAGAGTTTACTAGTTTTCATTGAAGGTTTATTTTTACCGAGCTGCTTTATGTGTGCAAAGCAATCTCCATTCATAGTATCACTGCTGTCTTACTTGCCAGAGCTAGCTGTTCTTAAAAGATTCAGCTTACCAACACTCAACTGCATTTCACCCGAAATGAACATAAATAATATGCATAATCCTCAAGATTTCACTCAACCAACAGATTCTAGTTAAGATACACCATGAAGATGGGGAAGAGTGCTAGCGACATTGATAAGAATCAGCCCCTCTCCTCTCAGAATCAAGGAATGGGGAGAGACATCAGAGAGTTGGGAATTTAAAAGCAGAAGTGTATGAAAATTAGAGGGGAGAAAAATACAGCATTCAGAACCGACAGCAGAAGATGGCCTTTAATCTGTAATATCCACAAAAACATGTGTCTTTACAAGCATCAAGATATGACTTATGTTCAGTCCTCCCTGCCACTTCACAACAAAGAAAAGAAAATCTCAGCCCTGGGCAGACTGTGCCCAATGTGCAACAGAAAGTAAAAAGAAGTACTTCTGTACATCCCCATAAACCACTCAGCCACCTGCCTTCATGAATCATCCCTTCAGCATCATTGCAGAACAATGATCAAACAACCCTAAAAAAAGCACACTCCGTAGCACTAACAGGAACTTGTCACTGAATTCCAGAAGTCTATGGTTATCAGAACTCAATCAAACAAATCATAAAAGTGAAGTGAGTACGTGCAGGATACGGAGACAACAGGAAAGCACAGAATGGCAGGATAAAAGCAGTCAAAGGTTTGTCTCTTAGGTTGTTTACCTTCAAGTCAAGGAAACACTGATCTCAGTTTGAGTATATGGCGGTTCCCACCCACCAAAGTGTTTTGCCAGTTACATCAGAAAAAGCCTCAGGTGCATCAATCTATAGTGACCTTTTCCCTACATAATTCCTCATGTGAGCTATTTCAAGAAGTTCAGCTGTTCTTGGAGTGAGGAAATACAACTACTCTAAGCCTTGTCTCAGAAATACCAAATCAATAGCTAAGACTCCTATATTCTACTGTTCTCTTTGAACCAAAGACACCAAGTCCCTGGACATTCAAGAAGAGTCTCTGTTGTACACCCCTGAGTGACATAAGTTATGCTGACACAGGCGGTAGTATAGACATCACCTGAAAGTAGGTGTGTATGTTTACTTTAAGACCCTTTACACTGCCTGAGATGAGTAAAGGGGCCTAAGTGTAAATGAGAATCAGGCCCATCATGTCTAAGGCCAGGTCTACCCTACAAACTTACATTGGTAGAACTATGTGGCAGAGGCGGATTAACTATGCCAATGGGAGAAGCTCTCCTGATGGCGAAGTTGTGTCTTCACTAAAGTATAGACCTGCCTTAAGTGTTCCACTGATTTCAGTCAAATGCAGATGGGGAGTAGGAGAACAGAGCAGCAGTAGCATGGTAGCAGTGAAAGGGTTAGAACAAAGGGCTCTATGCACTGGGTGTACAGCACATTTTGAAGCAGAGAAGGTTTCATAGACTCTAGGCATCACTTATTCAGTGGAATCTAGCCCGGTCAGATGTCTAGCACTTACACACTATAAGGATGGATGGTTGAATGAATGGAGGGGTGGAAAGTCAGTCACTCTATTCCCCCGCCCCTTTTTAAAAAAAAAACAACCAGAAGGTAACCCAATGTTTTAAATACATACAGAATGAGGATTTACTATGCCCAATACACTAGAAAGAGAATTTCAACAACAGACAGGTAGCTCTGACAAGGCCTTTATCCACAAGCCCAATGGAAGAGGGGAAGGGATGAACTTACTTGTGTAATGACGATTGGATTATTTGCCAAGACAGGATCCTTCAGTAAAATCTGAGCAAAGGTTTCTGTGCCCTCGCCACCCAAGCCGCCGGTGAACGCAGTCATGGCAGGCAAGACGGCGTCTGACAACTCAAGCCATTTCACCAAGCCTTCCATGAACTCCATCTTAAAGGCGCTGCATGACAACACAAGCAATACGAGTCAAACATTCATCATTTCCTCTTTCCTAAGTCACCTTCATTTTAGACTCCAGGTAGGAGTTGAAACGCTGATTAAAAGGCATTCAAGGCCCAGCCTTAGCCTTCAGCTTCTCTGCTTCAGTTTATTAAAGAAAGACGGTGAAAGCAAAGAAATTTTTTTTTGTAGGGGTATAAAAAATGCCTTGGGCTGTCAAGCGAAAGTTTTACGTTGCTGTTTAAAGGTGACAGGGTGGACTGTATCCTGTATGTTAGAGTGCAGGACTACAAGTTAGCACTGCTGCATTGCAATCCTGGCTCTTTCACGTCACCTAGGACAAGTCACTTAACCTGTCTGTGCCCCTCTCTGTTTTAGGAGATCGAAACACTTGGATTCTTCACAAAGGTGGTGCAAGACATAATGTAATGCATGTAAAGCAGTGGTTCTCAAAGCCGGTCTGACGCTTATTCAGGGAAAGCCCCCGGCAGTCCAGGCCGGTTTGTTTACCTGCCGCATCCACAGGTTCGGCCGATCGCGGCTCCCACTGGCTGCGGTTCGCCGCTCCAGGCCAATGGGAGCTACAGGAAGTGGCGTGGGCCGAGGGATGTGCTGGCTGCCCTTCTCGCAGCCCCCATTGGCCTGCAGCGGTGAACGGCGGCCAGTGGGAGCCGCAATCGGCCGAACCTGCGGATGCAGCCGGTAAACAAACCGGCTCAGCCCGCCAGGGGCTTTCCCTGAACAAGCAGCGGACCAGCTTTGAGAACCACTGATGTAAAGCACTTTAGAGATCTTTATTGGTTTTTCTTGGCCTTTCACTGGGCCTTACTTTCAACTTCTAAAGGTTTCTAGTTGTTCACAAAAATCAAACCACCAACGAAAAGTCAGCAGAGATATCTGCACATGATCAGCCTTTTGTGTAGGCAAGGAAGCAGTCTGGAGTAGGCCTGGGGCTTGGCATCAGCAGTGTTAAGAGACTCACTTTGCAGTGAAGCATAAGGAGGAAATTTTAGGTGTAAAGGAAAGTAAATATGGTCAAGAAAATAACCAAGAAAACCCCCTAATATCAGTCTTAGGCTGTATATCTCTCCTTATTGTTCCAATGCGCTATGGAAGCACAAACTCATACGAATAATACTGTTACATTTCAGAGGCTCTGACTGTGGGAATCACAGAGAAAATGGGTTGAAAACAGCTGAAAATGTAAGTCAAGACACGCATTGTCTAGGCATCAAACGTAGAGAAATGCTTATGACTTGTAAGCTCTGTATTGACGTTCTGGGATATGAGCTCCCCTTGGGTAGGTGTGTGTGGAGCTGCCGTGAATGGGGATGGGAGTTAGTGGCATGCTCACAGGGAATAGTAGTTAACCTCTGTCTCTGTACCAGCAGAATGCAATGCCTGCTGTCCTGACCCAGAATCGGAAGTCACAACTGAGGCAGCCTGATAGTCCAGGACAGGGGTGGCCAACCTGAGCCTGAGAAGGAGCCAGAATTTACCAATGTACATTGCCAAAGAGCCACAGTAATATGTCAGCAGCCCCCCATCACCTGCCCCCCCACGCCTCCTGCCCACCGGCAGCCCCACCGCACCTCTCTTTCCCTCCTGATCAGCTGTTTTATAGTGTGCAGGAGGCTTGGGGGTGGGAGAGAAGCGAGGGCGGGGATGGGGCGGGAAGGGGTGGAGTGGGGGCAGGGCCTGGGGCAGAGCCAGGGGTTGAGCAGTGAGCACCCCCCAGCACATTGGAAAGTTGGTGCCTGTAGCTCCAGCCCTGGAGTCGGTGCCTAGACAAGGAGCCACATATTAACTTATGAAGAGCCACACGTGGCTGCGGAGCCCCAGGTTGGCCACCCCTGGTCCAGGAGATTAAGGGAAGATTTGTTTCCATGGTCTATTTGCGGTTGTACAGTGTATTTGACACTGTAAGGAGAAAGGGCAACATTTTCAAAAGTGCCAACGTGACTTGTGCTATTTTCCAAAGAGATTTAAGAGCTTAAGTCTCATGAAATGCCTTACGGCTTGTCTCCATGGGAAAATAACTATAGTGCTGTAGTTATACAAGTATACTGCCCCATGCGCACATGCTTATAATAAAAGAGTGTCCACACTAGGAGTTACACCTATAATTATAGCAGTATAACCATAGTAGCATAGTTATGACAGTACATTTCCCAGTGCAGACAAGTCTTGAGATTTAAATGCCCAAGTCACTTTGGCACTTCCAACAATTCTACCCAAAATCTCTTTCATGGATGCCCAGCTGATGCACATTTTCTTCATTTTGAGACGATCTATAGGCATTTTGCAGGATCCGGGTAAACGCAACCTCTTTGAGCAGAAAAAATACAGGCCACTGTTAGCTTGGACATGACAAACTCCTGCAAGATTTCACTGGGGAAAGCTCACAAGAAAGCTTTTTTCTGTAAGATTTCAGAGATCATAGGCTTGGGCCTTTCCTGAATCAGGGATGTACCTTCAAAAACAAAGGCTCTGATCGTGTGTGGAACCTCAATTCCCATAAACTTCAGAACCTCAAAGGAGCTGGTCTATAACCTCTGATTTAACCAGCCTGCCCCTATGGCATGCTTAAGAGTCCTCTTCCTTGGCCTTTGGAAGGACAGCCTCATGCAGCTACTAGTGCCAGCTTGGCGCTCTTTTTCTATATAATCTAATCTATCCCACGCACATGATTGGCTTGTTATCAGACTCTGTCTCAGCTACTGCACAAAATCTGCTTTGGGCACCATCCTACCTTTGCTCCTTTTCAGGAAACAAGCAAGCCAGAGATATCCCACAGAGAGCTGCGTATGCAAACCTTCCTGGTTCGCCCAGCTGTTTACCCACAAGCTCGCATGGCTCCTTTGCATCCGTCTGTTCAGCCATCCGGAGTCGGCTCCAAGCCCACCTGCTCCACTTCCGTTCCTCGGCCATTCTCACCTTCAAAATAATGAAAAAAATGATGGTATTTGAAAGTACTGAGGAAAGTGACTGACAGATTTTCCTTTCCAGTGATTGCATTTCCTGGCTCTGTCTTTGATTGAGTCTGCCAAGGGCAGCCTTGTGTGTTTACCCAATGGTGCGATATTGTACAAAACACACTCAACCTGGCTTCAGGCTTCACCTTGTCTTCACCTTCAACAATTATCAAGTGTTTCCATAATACAGTTAATTATTTACACTTTACACAACAGATTAGGAATCCACTTCAAGCTGCAAAGGATCTGGGCTCATTGAATACTAATGAAGCATATGCCTCACACATGCAAACAACTAAATTAACATGTAGTAGAAAAGCCCTGCCACTTATCACAATGACTAATTTATTGCAGTCTGGGAATGTATACACCTCCCCCACTCCCCAAAACCAAATTACCCCTCTGTTCATTATGCTGGAAGTATTTTATTCAGGTAAGAAAGTTCAGCTCAGAAGCAGCCTCTGATTAAAAAGGGAAAATTTCTGTTTTCTAACTGACTTTCCTGTTGCAATTATTGGATTTTCTACATCCCATCCTGCTTCCTATACTCTGCTCAAGGCTCTCTCTTCACTGCTCCCTTTGCATCCTTTGTCCACTGCCAACTCAACTCAAGTCTGCTTGGCTCACCTCCCAGTACATGTTTCCTCAAAACAGGGCCGAAGTACTGCACGCTGGCCCTCTGCACAAGGATAAATTTCCTCCTATGTTCTCCTTGCTCCTCTTTCAAATCCCCCCGTCTATTACCTCCAATTCTCCCACCCACCTGTTCCACAATGCCTGTGTGTGTTGATTATACACCCCCTCCCCCATTGTGTGCTATGTATGTTAATCATAACATACCTATTTTTGCTTTTAAGGTCCAGTCCCGCACCCAGTTAAGTTGATGGGGGTTCTGCTACCAATTTCATCAGTGGTGACTTCAGGATCACAGTTTGTAAGATTTGTGATAGCAGGAACGTTTTTTTCTGTTTTGATATTTGCAACTTTGCTACCGTAATGCTTTAGGCACATCTATGCTGCTAGAGAAAGGAGGCTAATAATTTTGGCAATAACTAGAACAAAGGAAATCATAGAGTAGTGTAGATTTTCAAACATTTAGGGCATTTAACAATGGTAAAAAGGTGGGTTCAGATATGCTTTTAAACCGCCAAACAAGGCATTAGGGCCCTGATTTGGCAAGAAAGTTGTATTCTTGCCTGCGCTTAAATTCCTAGCTGGGTGCTACCTGCAGCTAGGTATGCCAGTCAAGGTGTGAAAAATGTTACCTCTAGGTGTGCATCACGTTGTGTGCGCTGGGCAAGGCATGAAGGGCCTGATTCGAAGCTCATTGGAGTCAGTGGAGAGACTCCCACTAACTTTACCAGGCTTTGGGTGAGGATCTAAGTCAGCCAGGGCAAGCGTCAAGGCAGACTGCTGTGACTAGTATTAATCAGACTAGGAATTTCAGAGGGGACGGACGTGCACAGACAGCATCCATGTGACAATTTCTCATACAGGAGTGCAGAATGGGACCAATCACCATGGGTGGGGTTGGGATGGAATTTCCCTCCAGGACAGTGACCTTGGGGGTCATTTGCTAGGACCATATCGGTACATCTCATCTAATCAATTCTCTGCCACTGCAGGGACCTCAGGTAACAGTGCACCTCGATCTATCCTATTCTCTGCCTGTGGCACACAAGAGCGTAGTCTTCTTGAGGGCTGTAGTACTTTGGTCTAATTCCAGATATTGGGTTTAGTGTGTGGGTGGCTGGGTGGTATTAGAGGCCTGTGATAGACTGGTCTGACTAGATGATCTGATGGTCCCTTCTGACCTTAAACTCTCTGTTTAAAAAGAATCATCCATCAGTCAGTATCCCAAGGCAGCCTGGGTTTGTCTGCAAAAGCGGAAGAGGGCTCTTCCCAATTCAGAATTGCCTTGACGTTATTTCAGAAATATGCAAATTCAGGTCCTACCCTATGGAACTGCTACTGTTTAAATGCCATGGAAATCCGTCACTCTCTTCAAGAGCTGGTGATCGCCATGACTCATGCCCCTGTCTTTCTGGAAACTGAGGCCCCTCCCATATGCATCTCCTGGTTCTGTGACTTGACCATGCAGGTCTGAGGTATCTCAGTGCATTTCCATGGAAACAACACAACACAGGAACCCAAAGTCCATGAACGAACAAAATAATAAAACTGTACTAATTCTCTGTACGGACTAAGAAGGGCAGGAGCTGACATGATTCCCAAGGGATTGAACGGTCTCCCCAGCTCCATTGCTGGCCTTGGGTGAGGTTCCATCTTGGGAAGGTGACGTTTGGGTCGGCACCGAGTCAGCACTTACTAGGTTAAGCTGTAACTCTGAAGAAGGGAACTAAACCTTCCCCACTCACTAACAGTTTGCTATGAAATCTCAAATGATAAAAGAGTCCCTATTTGTTTCACTGCCTCACGTCAGTATGCTGCTGATCTATCAGTTCAGGCAGCTTGTTGTCTCTATGACAGGCCATGTGTTCGGCCATGGTTTTCAAATGTGGACATGTGACTTGCAGATCTCCACCGCACTGACACCATTTAGCGTAAGGCTTAGCAACACCCGCACACTTCATATCATGTAGCTAATCACAAAGCTCTATTTTTGAGCAAACAAATCTATTTTAGAACATTAGCTAGAGTCTGATCCTCCTAAAGTGTCATCCTGACTCCAACTTATTGAATAAACTGTTCCCATGAAATCTCTCATATTTCAAGGGCCAGCAGTTTTTGCAAACCATAGCTTGGCATTTCTGTTATCATCCCTACAGACTTGCAGATGTGAGCATATTATTATAACAAACACATGACTGGAAAAATCCACTTGCTCCCAGCGAGAGTGAAGATTTCCTTGGCTGTCAAAGGGCCCAAACTAGCAACTTCTGGAGAATTTAATACAGACTTAATTTTCCTGAGCAGCTCTTAGGATACTATGATGCTGGGTATTACAGGAAACCCTAAGAATGACAGATTCCAGGGGAAGGAAATAGCATCCAAGTGTCTCTGAAGAGACAAAAAGTTCCTTCTCCCTGCCAGCCACTAGAAGGGTGTGGGGAGTCACATTTATAGGGTACTATCATCCATAGGCTGACACCAAAAATGGAGCAGCTGAGCAGGGTCTAGAGACAGCATCCTGGGAGAAATGCCATCTGCAGAAACTGGGATTGCACAGTAGGTGTTTTCACCTCTACATTTAATTCCAGAGATAATGTGTCTGCTAATTTTTTGACTGAATATACATTCCGGGGACATGAATGCTCCCATTCTGAACAAAGTTCAGTGTACTCCCTCAATTACTATAAGTCACTCTCCCCTCCTTCACATGGGGAGCCCCTGTTTGTCCAGGAAGTTTCTGTACATTGTTTTCAATCTATTTATGATCTACCTCATTTTTTACTCTAGTGTGGAGTACAGTCACCTGCATGATCTAATCTTTATTTCCTGCTAGTGTAACCAATACAACTAACTGTAGAAATGACACTACAATAGCTTCTTTGTATGTAACCTTATTCCATAAAACTCAACAAACAGATAATTAAAAAAAGGATTTGGGAGTTTCACACCAATGATGTTGAATTTGCTGAAAAGTTATTAAGATTCTAAGAAGCCCTATTCTCTGTGTTCTGCCATCCACAAATCAGAGCTTTGAGGTAATATTATGGGCAATAGTTTTCAAACTTGGGTCCCTACAGTTAGGGATCTAATGTATAGCAGGGGTCGGCAACCTTTCAGAAGTGGTGTGCCGAGTCTTCATTTATTCACTCTAATTTAAGGTTTTGCGTGCCAGTAATACATTTTAACGTTTTTAGAAGGTCTCTTTCTATAAATCTACAATATATAACTAAACTATTGTTGTATGTAAAGTAAATAAGGTTTTTAAAATGTTTAAGAAGCTTCATTTAAAATTAAATTAAAATGCAGAGCCCCTCGGACCGGTGGCCAGGACCCAGGCAGTGTGAGTGCCACTGAAAATCAGCTTGCGTGCCGCCTTCGGCATGAGTGCCATAGGTTGCCTTCCCCTGATGTACAGGTATCTAGAAACAGCTGGATTTTCTGAAGTGCAGTGTCAGGAATAACAACATCTGGTTTAGTCAAATTCAACATATTGGCCTACCTGATAAACAATCACATTCTGCTGCTATTAAAATCAGTAGGTAAAGCCCTGCAAATCTGTAGATATCCGTGAACCACGTTTGCAGATCATGGATCGGATGCGAATACAAGTTTTGTATCCACACAGGGCTCTATCAATAGGAACTGCAGGAGCTCAACACCTCTGAAAATCAGGCCACTTAGTTTGGTGCTAAATTTGAAAATTTTGGCCAGGGTATTTTGCCACTGACTCCAACGGGAGTAAATTGGTCCCATAGGCAGGCTCAGATCCTGAGGATTATCTTCGGCTTGTTTCACTGAAGTAGGTGCCCCTGTCTCAAGCAAGGTAATCCAGCAGTCCAAAGCATTTCCATAATCTGAGCTGTCACTTGAAAATTTTTTACCAGCAGCTTTTCACATAAAGTGCCCTTTGTTGTCTTGAAAGGTGCTGTATTTTATATAATGACTTCAGCAATCCTATTTAAAACGTAAAATAATAATCCTACATGAAAGCTCCACAGCTGTAAAACACTTGAGTGTTCCCTACCGGTGGAAAAGCAAACATAGGCATACTAGCTTCACATTCGCTCCTATACTAAAATATAGATGCTTGGAACTGCCAACCAGCAGAACGGGTTAAATCCTTGGAACCCACAAATGCACCTGAGCCATCTCATTGACTCAGTGGGGTTGCATTGGTTCAAAGGAAGACACAATTTAGCTTTTAGTTTCTGAGTCTTATTCCCCAAGAAAAAAAGAGCAGGAATGATTAGAAGGTAGGAAGCAGGGACCTGAGATGCTGGAAGGATGGACTGTCTTGCATCACACAACAATACCTGAGCAGCACTGAGGGGCTCTGTATTATCTCTCACAGTATTATTTGTGAAGAGCTGACAGCATACTCAGAGCTGTATAGATCATGGAGGAAACCCCCAATCAGTTTACAGTATAAGGCTCAAGGCCTGCAACTGGGTTGGCCTAGGCAGAGGCTCACTGAAATCAGTGTGGTCTATGTGGCAGCAAAGATCTGCCCACAGGGATCCGATTGCAAGATTAGGATATAACAGACATACACTAAACAATATTACAGACACACAGAGCACAAGGTGACCATATGATGGATTCAATGCAAAGCAGGGGAGCATATTTAACAGAATTACAACCAGACAATATATTCTTCTTCATGACCATTGAATAACACCTCCAGATTGCCTAGCATTGGGCTTGACTCTGCAAAACCTTATTCATGTAAGTAATCTTTAATCACATGGGCCCAGTCCAGGAAAGCACTTTAGCGTGTGTGTAAGTTTCCTAAATAGAAAGGGACTATTTAAGTACATTTGTAACTTTACGATGGTGTAAACTTCAATGGGATTGGGCACTTTCTTAAATTGGGGTGCTGTCCTGAAACGTGGCCATAAAAGAGCTCTGCTGGTGTCAATAGAATGAGGGAGATTTTATTTAGGTTTCCCTGATTTAGTCTTTAGGAGGAAAGGCACAATAAGATGTCTTTGATAAGAGAATAGTTATGCTTTTTTCAATGATAAAACAAAAGGACTGCTGTCAATTTCTATCGCTCGGCTATTACCGGATGTGGAGAAATGCAAAGACTGACACACCGTATGAGACCAACAGACCATTTAGTCCACTATCCTCTTTCCAGCAGTTTCAGATGCTTCAGAGGAAAGTGAAAAAAACTCAGAAATGGGCAATTATAGAATAAACTGCCATTAAGGGAAATGTCTTTGTAATCTCAGGCAGTTAGTGATTGGCTTATCCCTTCAAGCATGCGGGTTGTATCCCATATATTTTTAAATCTTATCTAATGTAACAGTGGATGCTCTTACTATTCACACAAATGCCCTCTTATTCCTGTAAATGCAGATTGGGCAAATGAATTAAAGAAACTTCAAATGGGTATTTTGGAAATTCTAATTTATACAGCTTTTAGAATAGCAGTCACAAGAGTTATTTCAGATGCTGACAGAAAAATGCAATGCAACATTAAAAACATCTTATCCAGAGGAAGACTATAATTTGCTATACCACCACCTAACTCTTATCTTTCATCAGTAGATCTCAAAGTTCCTCACAACCTTTTTAATGTATTTGTTATCCTCACAACATCTCTATGTGGCAGGATAGTGTCACGATTCTCATTTGTAAACTGAGGTACAGCCAGGCTAAGTGATTTGCCCAAGGTCACACAAGAGGCCTGTGGCAGAACAGGGAATTGAACCTGGATCTCTCAAGTAAGTGCTCTAACCACTAGACCATCCTTCCTCTCTAAAAGCTGGTTAAGGCCATAATCTCGAAAACATTTATAACATAAGCAACTTTACGCACATGAGTTCTCATTAACTTCCACTGGACTACTCATATGAGTAAAGTCACACACACATTTAAGTGCTTGCAGAATCTAGGTCCACCTATGCACAAGCGCACAACAAACATATTTACTTTTCAGAATGGATTATACATTGACATAAAACATACAAATATAAAGTAGAATTCCTCTGCAGAGCTGTATACTTAATGTAAACCACAGACTACTGGAAGCAGGACAGTGCCTGGAAAATCTCAGCTTTCTTTAAAAAAAAAAAAAAAAAAGTTTTTGCTAGCACTTGTGGTTGCGGAGAAAAGCTTTAAAACACAAAGCATCCTAAAGACCTGACAGTGATTACACCCCTCCACTGCCTTCCCCAGCAAGTCACCTTGAAGGCTCTGTAAAACTCAGCTCCTGCAGTCTCTGTTTGCATCTCACTGTACTCCCCCTTCATTCTGCCCATACCTAAGAAGCCCTAAAGCTTCAAAAAACCAAGAAGCAAATAAAAATAATCCAAAGTATATTTTATTTAAAAACTCACAATTTTAAAGACAAACTCATGATTTTTGCAGCCTTACTCAGAAAATCTGACCATTTGGGGTTGACAGTAATGGCATTATTTTATTGGGACCTCATGCAAAACTCACTCATCTCATTGGTCTTTAGATCAGGCCTTTTTTTTCCATTTGGGGTGCACAAAGGGCAAAAGGCCAATGAACACTTACATCTAATTTAAACCCTCAAAATAGGGATCAAGTGGGATTTACATGGTGCATAGACCTTTCGTAGATTTTAAGGCCAGAATGGACCATTACGATAATCTAGTCTGACCATGTGTATAGCTCAGGCCAGAGTACTTCACCCATTGAATGCTGTATCAAGCCTACAACTGACTGTTCAAGCTAGATCAAGTTTTTAGAAAGATGGCTAATTTTTATTTAAAAATGTCAATGATGGAAAATCTACTACATTTAATTGTTCCACTGATTAATTACCCTCTCTGTTAAAGATGTATGCCTTATTCCAAGTCTGAATTTGTCTATCTTCAGCTTTGTGCTGGTCCCCTGCACAGGAGTGAATTTCACTTTCAGAGATCAACCAGAGACATTTAAGATGATAAGGGACCCATATATGATCTTAAACTGGATATAATTTAATCTATAAATATGTGATAGTGTTTATTATAGTATCAGAGGGATAGCCATGTTAGTCTGTATCCACAAAAACAACAAGGAGTCCGGTGGCACCTTAAAGACTATCAGATTTATTTGGGCATAAGCTTTCATGGGTAAAAACCCACTTCTTCAGATTCAAGTAATAGTAATGGGTTTTCTACCCATGAAAGCTTATGCCCAAGTGAATCTGCTAGTCTTTAAGGTGTCACCGGACTCCTCATTGTTTTTGTTTATTATAGTGTTTCCTGTGTAGTTCTGTGAGAGTTTTTTATTTGAGTAAAATAAGTGTAAATATTGTTTTAGATAAGATGTTAGAAAATATTTAAAAACAAAACACACAGAACTTCCCTGGGGAGGAAATTGACATGAAGGAAACTTATTGAGGGGAGGGAGGGAAAAAGGAGTAGATGCCTGCTACAGGAGGCCAGGGAGGGCAGAACTAACAGAAAGGGAGAGGTTAGGAATGAGGCAAGGGCAGAGTGCAGGGAGAGTAGAGATGAGAGCAGAGACCAAGGCTCTGCACAGTCCTGCTCTAAGGTGTCTTGAAGGGAAGGTAGCAGGGAGCCAGCCAGAGTGATAGGCAGCGGCCATGATTCAGTAAGATTCTAGGAGAGAAAGCACTTCTTATTAAACCACGAAGATGGTTAAATGTGGAGCCGTACTGTGGGACACAGTAAAGAGATGGTGGATGGGTTACCTAGGGAGGTAGTGGAATCGCCTTCCTTAGAGGTTTTTAAGGTCAGGCTTGACAAAGCCCTGGCTGGGATGATTTAGTTGGGTTTGGTCCTGCTTTGAGCAGGGGGTTGGACTAGATACCTCCTGAGGTCCCTTCCAACCCTGAGAGTCTATGATTCTATGATCTCTGAGTGGGTACAGATATCAGCCCCGGGGGAATGCATCAGTGCAAATACAATTATTACCACTAGAATCCTAAACACTCAGATGGACAAGACTGCTTAAACACAGGCTTAGATCCAGAAACCGTATCCACCCAGGGTGCAGGAAGGCTCTTGTGTGCATGTGACCTGTCATCACCCACTGAACAGGTGCAAGGCTGGGGGCGATGTGGAGTGAGGTTCCCATTTCCTCCATCCCCCCTTTCCAAAAACTTTACACTCACGCTGATTTCCCCGTCCAGGCGCCCGCAGCTCCGCTCCCCTGTAGCCCCCGAGGGTAACTAGCAGGGGGCAGCAGAGTGCGCGGCTCCCCACAGGGCTCAGACTCGGGGGGGGCTCCAGCATCCCCTCTCCCCTAGGGGGTGAATCTGGGGCGCGGGGGGGGCAGCCAAGCCCTGTCTGAACCTGAGCCCCAAGGGGGGGGGGCGGGGAGCCACCTCTGGATCTAGGCGGGAGTGCAACGGCCCGCTCTGATCCGCTCCCCCGGGGAGGGGAGCCCCAGGCTGGGACCCCACTGAGGGGGGCTCCCCCTGGACCCCGGGCTGGGGGAACCCGCCCCCCCCAACGCATGTCCAGGTCCGAGCCAGGCAGAAAACAACCCGCCCCTTGTCCTACCGTGCGTCTCCGCCCGCACACCGCCAGGGAAGGCACCGTGCTCAGCTGCCGTCGCCTCCCCGCTCTCCCGTCTCCTCAGGCCGGCTCGGTGCTCAATCCCAGCCCGAGGCTCAGGGACGCCGAGAGGGCCCGGTTTACGCAGATCGCGTAGGGGGAGCTATTGCCAAACGGTGAATGCGGCGGCTGCCTGACGTAGCCAGCGCGGGGGAGCGGAAGGGCTACGCAAAGTGCGTAGCGGGAGAGGGGCGCTCCGGCTGGACTCTGAGCGCCAGCTCGGCCGTGTGGCTGGGGCCTTGTCAGGAGGGAGCTTTGCTCCAGGCAGCGCCGGGCCCATTAAACACCATCGTAGTAGCGTGAGATCACAACACAACTCTCCGTAGCCTAGAACTGGGGGAGGGGGCTCCTAGCCTGACCCTCAGTTTCAGGTACACGTGGAGCCAGAAACCTCTGTGCCGCCCCCACCGCCAACTAAGATGGGCCAGGATCCTCCCTGCCAGCCTGAGCCGCTCTCTGAAAGCAGGCCAGACCTGGCTTTTGCTGAGGACGTTTCACACAGCTTCAGGTGTCACCTGCCCTGCGGGTCCTCTCTAGACTTGAGTTTCAAAAGTTGATCCTGCAAACACATTAGAAGGATCCCAAATCACTTTCAGGAGCTATGGAGCAGAACCAGTGACCATGAGTCCCCCAAAGAAAGGTACTGGCCTGCAACTTTCCCTTTTGGCTACCCTACCAGAGCATTGCACCAGGCCTATGGGAAATGCAAGGGTTGTTGTGCTAGAGTGGGGGCAGCAGCAGAGAGAGAGAGGCGGAAGCAGTGAAATGAAATCTGCTCTGGCATGTAAATAGAATAGATACATTCCTAGGGCAGCAAAATATTATGATCAGTAAATTTAGTAACAGTTTACTGTGTGAGAGATTTTGAGGCTACAAGGGGCATACACGTTCTAATTTAATAGATGAATAGGTCTGAAGACCAGAAGAGACCACAGTGATCCTGCATAACATAGGCCAGAAGTAATTTCTAATGTGGGGGTCGGGGAGGCACTGATCAGCGGGGCAGCTGGTGGGTGGGAGGTGCTGGGAGCGGGGGTGGGAGGGGACTGATGGGGGTTGCTGATGTATTACTGTGGCTCTTTGGCAACGTACATTGGTAAATTCTGGCTCCTTCTCAGGCTCAGGTTGGCCACCCCTGTGCTAGAGCATCTCTTTTAAAAAAATATTCAATCTTGATTTAAAGATTCCAAGTGATGGAGAATCTACTACATCCCTAGGTAAGTTGTTCTAATGAGTAATTGCCTTCATTTAAAAATGTGCACCTGATGGTGAGTCTGAATTTTTCTAGTTTCAGCTTCCAACCATTATATCTCATGCTGCCTTTTTCTGCTAGATTAAAGAGCCAGCTACCTTCAGAAATCTCTTCCCCCTGTAGACACTTGTAGATAGAATTGGTCAACTCAGGGGATTTTGTTCGCAGGACACTTTGGTATTTTGCAATGTTTGTTCTTACTCAAAATGAAAGTAAATTTATTGAAATTTCTCAGCTAACTGGAAATCCTCCCCGAGATTTTCATTTCAGAAAGAGGGAAACATCCTGTTCCCAAAAGGAAGCATGTGAAATTGACATTCTTGTCAGTTCCACCACGGCTCTTCAGCTGGGGCACCAAGCGTGGCCTGGCTCTCTCTGCCAGACCCTGTACCCGATTTCAAGGAAAGTTTTGTTGACTCTGTAACAGATTCGATGAATCAGTGTGCCTCAGCGAATTGGTAGTTTTGCTGGAAAATTTCTGATCAGCTGTACTTGATCATGATCAAGTCATTCCTTAATCTTTGTTTGGATAAATTAAATAGTTACAGCTTCTCAAGTCTTTCATTACAGGGCATGTTTTCCAGACCACAAAACGTTCTTGTAGCTCTCGTCTGAACCCTTTATAATTTTTCAACTTTCTTTTTGGTGTGTGGACACCAGAACTGGATTCAGTATTCCAGTAGTAGTCTTACTAATGCAGTATTCAGAGATAATCCCTCCTCCCCACTCCTACTTGGCATTCCTCTTTTTATGCATCCACGGATTGCATAAGTCCTCTTAGCTATAGCATCATAGTGGGAGCTCATGTTCAATTGGTTATTTACCATGATCCCCAAGTCTTTTTCAGAGTCACTGCATTCCGGGGTACAGTTCCCCATCATCTTTGTTCCTAGATGTAAGATCTTGCATCTGGCTTTATTAAAACTCATGTTGTTCAATGAGCCCACCCAACCAAGTGGTCCTGATTGGTCAGTATTGTCCTACTTGGCCACATGCTAAAGGTATGTGTCATGCATCCCAAGGGTATAACTGCCTATGGGCTAGAGTACAGTACTAGAATCCGGGTATTCTCTAGGCCTACTTCCTCCTGTGACAATGACTAATTTTGTGCTTTGTAGGAGGCAATCTTAACTTCACTTCCTCAATTCCCTGTTGGTAAAGTGGGGATGATCATATTTATTTGTCTATCTCACGGGTTTATTGTCAGGATTACTCAGGGTTTGTAAGTGCTGAATATGAAAAGTGCTATGTAAATGCCAGTGCCTCCTGATAGCTATCAACTTTCCCTTCCTTTTCAGAGGCTGGACACCACTGCTGATCCATCTGCTTTTACCACGCTTTTTTCATTGTTCAAGTCTTCTCCGTGGCACTGTCTCTTGCTTTGGCTGTGGGATTTCACTGTGCCAGGGTTCTGTGGCTTTGAGTCCCTGCGAAGCTCATTATAAAATACCTTTTTTCAATCAGTGTGACACATATTTCTTGGCTTGGTAAATGTTAACACCCTCTCAGAAAGAGAAGGGGAGAGAGGAGTATATATTACTCAGGACAGACCCACATTTTCTGTATTGAGATTGCAGCCTCGAAATCAAAGACTGACTGACCTAGAGTGCATTTCTTATAGCATATAACTCAGGGTACGTCTTCACTACCCGCCAGATTGGCGGGTAGCAATCGATTTCTCGGAGTTCGATATATCGCGTCTCATCTAGACGCGATATATCGAACCCCGAACGCACTCCCGTCAACTCCGGAACTCCACCGGAATGAGTGGCGGTAGCGGAGTCGACGTGGGAGCCGCGGACGTCGATCCCGCGCCGTAAGAATGGGTAAGTAATTCGAGCTAAGGTACTTCGACTTCAGCTACGCTATTCACGTAGCTGAAGTTGCGTACCTTAGATCGACCTCCCCCCCAGTGTAGACCAGGCCTCAGATCCTTTGTACAGATTAGAGTTGGATAAGGGAATTTAAAACCCAAGAGGATCACTTAAAACAACAGTGTCAGAACTTTTTTATTAATCAGGAACCACCACGACAACTTATCAGAAGCCCAGGGGCTGTATCAAAGATGTATTAAGAGACAGATTGTGACCACCCTCATCCTTCAGCCAGAGGTAAAGCCAACAGGTTAAGAATTAACTGTCCCATCTTGATCCTACTTGTCTTTTTTTTCCCCCCAGCTCTCAAATGATCTACTGACAGATCTTTACAATTGCAAATGGGTAATTGCAAATGTGCAATAAAACCCTGATTTACATATTTCCTCAGTGAATAATTCTTGGTCTTCAGAAGATTCACAGTTAGTTACGAATATCCCAGACTTGCAACTGGTCTGTGCTGAATCATTACACAATTCATGTGGTAAATCACATGCTTTCTGTTCCTTGACTAGATGAATCAGATAACTCACCAACACAGCGTGATTTGTGAATTATAAACTCAAACATGTCACTTTTGGTGAATATAGAACATTCAGTCTTAAAATTTATTTGTTATGAGTTTTTGTGCTCGTTAAACTTAGGTGCTCAAATGGCAGTAAGAAGTGACAACAAGAGGATCATAGAAATGTAGGGCTGTAAGGGACCTCAGGAGTCATCTAGTTCATGAATTTGGCTGAATCAAAATTTGCTTTTGAAACTGAACGAATATTTGAAGCTTTTTAAAAAATAGGCCCAAATGCAAAGTTGGGATCCAGAGCCACAAACTTGAACCATTCAGAATGAGGATTTTGGTCCAATCTGTTATATAACTTGATGCAAGCTGCAAAAAACTGGATCTGTATTTCACCAAAGTTAGGAGTGTTCTGCTCTGAGATTTTTGTTTGAGCCCATCTCTAGGCAAAACCATATATTAAAGTACATAAGGCACAATACCTTTATGTACAGGTGGCTAAAGTGACTCCCAGAGGCCAAATACAGGCCAACCACAGTGTAATCCAGGGTAGCCTTCAACTGAGTGAAGGGCCACTCAGGCCGGCCAGGGGTTAACCAACATTAACCATTAACCCCCCGCTGGCCCTTGGCCCCCAGCCCCGATCGCACCCCAACCCCAGCCCCAGCCCCACCCCCCGGCCAGACCCAACCTCGGACTCCAGCTGAGCAGTGCTGGCCCCCGGCTGTGCCATGCAACACCAGACCCCAGCCCTGGCCACGTAGCATTGGATCCTGGCCCCGCTGGCTGGACCCCAGCCCTGGCCGTGCCCTGGCAGCTGGCCAGCTGACCCCTGCCCTGTGGCCGGCTGACCAACTGCAGCCCCCACCTCGCTGGCCAGAGCAACCCCACCCCCTCTCCCTTTAATTGTCAACCATTTAAACGATAGAATTTTAATCATTTAAACGGTTAACTTTTAAAGCAATATTTACATCCCTAGTTTATAGCCATAAGTTATAGCTGGGGATGTTGTAAGTGAAGAAAACAGAATGGAATGATTGTTGCAACTGAGTATTATCTGATGTTATAAACTTTAGGGACACTATAATATGGTTTTATTGTACTAAAATAAAGAAAACCAACTTAATTACAGGATGATTTGAAGTTCGGTAAATAACGTAAAACGAGGTGTCTGTATTTAGCAGTGCCTTACACCTCTACTGTAGTTGGTAAGAGAACAGGCTGATGTCAAGTGGACTTAGGCTGCAGTAATTCCTCTACAAATAGCTTAACTCTGGTGCAGTCTGCAAAAGCCAGAGATTGCTTTTTGGTATGAACTGGTCCATTGATGGCTATAAAGGCAAATAGCTGTGTGCAATTATTACTTTAGGAATTGGAGTCTGACACAAGGCTGTCCCTGTTGATTGGTGGGTTGCAAAGTGGGTAGTTAGTTACTGAGGTGAAACATGAAAGCAGCAGTGTAATTATGATGACATAAAAAGGACTGCGGTGGGAAACACATTTTAACCTAGGGAAGAAACCTTCTGATAAGTCACAAGTATGACACTACAGGTAGTTGTCAAAATCAACTAATCAGAACAAGGGACCAGATCTGATAGTGCGAATCAGCACTGAAATTAACGGAGTCACATTTATTTATATGAGCTGTAGATCAGCTCCAAGATGGTTACAGCACATTTGGCTCGTCTTCTGGTGGGATAAGCAGCAGGAGGAAAGAAGAACTAGAAGATGGGAGAAGAGTGGATAATTACATGAAAGATCAACCAGGCAAATTTGAATTTTCAGGCTCAAAATGCTGCTGCCTACAGAAACTACTTAAACTTAACTGTCAGGTCTTATCATGCCCTTAGAATCTCTTGATGGGATTCGAGTTCTGAAGTCACAGTTGCAAGATATTTATTCTGCATGTAATTTACACCTTATTATTACCACCTCAACACTTTTCTCATTAATAACCTCTCTCCCTGTCAGGCTTCTGAAGCCTGTTGCCTAATCATTATGCTAATTCAGAAACAAGAGAGACTGAAAGCTAGGAAGAGCAAAAAATTCTCAGGCATTCTAACTAGGAAGAGCTGAAATTCTCCTAAAAAGGGAAAAAATTGGTATGATAAATAATGAGTGCAAGAGAGTCCTATTATCTTGTACAGTATGAATAGAAAGATTGTCCTTCGCTCTAAAAACCTAGTTGTTCACTGTTGCAAATATTTATTTTCACATTTCTCCAGGTGCGATTTAGCAGCGTTTGTGAAATGAGTCAAGTTCCTAGGGCCCAATCCACCTCCCATTGAAATTAGTTAAAAGATTCCCATTCCCTTCAATGGGCTTGTGTTCAGACCCATTGTCAGCAGTCTTCTCAAGGACTGAAGAGACATCTAAGCGGAACTACCCCTTATCCGATAGATCTCTATGCCCTTCAAGTCAGGCTTGAAGAATATTGACACGAGGCAGTGGGAGGGAAACCTTTACTGCCTCTGCCTGCGATCATGCTCTGTGGATCCATAAAGAACAACATTCTCCAGGGCTGTCAGTCTCTTACTATTCAACCCGCTTTCTAACCTTCAAAGCACAAGAAAGGTTTCTATTTCTATTCCCACTAAATGGATATTCAGCATCTACACAAATAGTTAACACTTGGGCCCCAAATCTACAGATGTGTTTCTTAGTGTCAGTGGAGACTACCATTCCTTTTGGGATTATTATTAAAGTAGTGCGCAAATATATAGGAGGACCCAGAGATTTTATGGTCTTCAAAGAGTTTAAGCCAGAAGAAAGATGTGTGTCTTATTCCAGAGGAGAACAGTACTGGCAAGGCTGATGCCTTTAAAAGGGCATCATCTATTTTAGTCAGTCTGTCTCACTCATCTGTCTGTCCATCAGAGACATTCACAGGTAGAGTACTTCAGTTTGCCTTCTTAGTGTTTTGACCTTAATGATTATTAATAGTTACCAGGGGCCTGATCCAAAGCCCACTGACATCAGTGGAAGTCTTCCCAAAAATATAACTGGTTAGTGAAAACTTTAGTTCCCTCAGTTTAATACAGACCAATAATTTTAGTTGGGTTATACTGTCTTTTCTGCATATCAGTTCAATTACTGTTTGCCCCGCACCAATGGAGGTAGCTCATAATCTCTCAGCTTTAATTGCTGATTCTTATTTCACTACATTTCTTAGGTGCTTTATCAGCTCCAGTTCCCTTCAGGAAGAGAGCTCTGAAATGTTCTGACAGCTAATTTATGTCTGAAACCTAATGAGACACAGAAGTCAAAGAGCAATTAATGTTATTAAACTTTAATGGACACATTGCATACAGAAATACCACAAGGTGTGTTTTAGTGATTAACAAGTTCCTTCTCTTTGATCCCTGCACAAGGAACCACACATCTCAGAGTACAATGTCATACTCTAGACTTTATGTGAAGAGGGCAAGAGCAGAGGTGGCGAAGGCATAAGACTGAATAGTGAGAAATTCAGAGTCAGGTTAGTGTTCTTTGTTCAAATAAGTGCAACCATTTGCTTGGTAAAGAACACAGGAGAGAGTCTCCATCAAGGGCTGTCGAGAAATTCTACATACCCTTAAAAAACAGACTCAATGTGCCCACCAAGAGCATTGTCTTTATGGTTGTTTTTAACTTTATCCCAGGACTCTCTACCAAGAACAAATATACACAAGCTAAGAAGGGTATCTACAAACACACTGGCAGATGTTATACTGGTCTTCTCAGGAAGCCAGCTGATAAGCATTTCATATAATAAACATTCTGCAGTACGAGTCAAAATGCAATGCGCCAGAACAAAACCAAACCCAAACAAGGAAAATCCTTACTAATTGTATCTCACATATCAAAAATATTAAATACAAATATTTCACTAGGTCAGATAATAAAACTAAGCAATAGTGTGTGTTGTGGCTACTCCTTACCGGGATACTTTCAGGATGTGTTTTGAATTTATTCTAAGAACAGTGGTTCCTAAAGATCTACATTGTAATGACCAGCCATTGTTTCCCATTTGGCAACTTGCAAATAATGCCAGTCCACTGTCTCTATAATACACATCAGTCTTTTCAGGCAATGGATACAACGTGGCTCTCTTTCTTGTGGAAGAAGGGAACTGAAATCCTCAAAGAGCTGCCGTTGAAGTTAGGGTTGCAGCAAAGCACCAAAGACATGATCAACCCCAATATAAGCACAAGGCAGAGGACCCATTTAATCAGTCCAGTGTACACAAATGGGAGTACGAGGATGATCAGGATCACCATGAGCAGCAAGAGCAACACAAGTCTTTGGACAGCTGTTTGATTGATACTGGGAATGTCCTGGTTTTCACAGACAGTGGCATGGCTGGATTGAGTACCACCAGTGCCAGGTAGCCCTTCAGGAGAGAGGGGTATCTCAGCATTTGGACAAGGGCTTTCCAAACGAACTACAATATCTTCTTTATCAAGAAGGGTACGGATAAGCCCTCCAAACACAACAGTGGGTTTTCTGCACAGAGGGCAGATGATCATCCAGGTATTGTCCTCATTCTGAAGGATGAGCTTGAGGCAGACTTCACAGAAGGCATGTTGGCAAGCCAGGAGCTTAGGTCTCCTGTAAACGTTATACCTGTTGAAGCAGATTAGGCAGTCCATATCTGCTATTGATGCTTTGGATGAACGTCGGTGGTCCATCTCTGAAACTAATACTTTACAGGAGTCTGGAGAGTCCATTACTGTCACTGGAGGCTTAATTGAGTTTGGACAGCTCATTTCTGAAGTTGGTGGTTTAGAGGCATCTGGATTGTTCAGTTCTGTGGCTATTGGTGAAGAGGAGCCTGGACAATCATTGTCTGCAGCTTCTTCTTTAGTGGATCCCAGTCTGTCCATGTCTGCAGCTGATGGTCCAGGAGAACTTGATTCATTTTCTATGTGTAGCTTGTCAGTCGATCCCTCCATGGAGCGAGATCTTGGTGCAGTTTTGCTTTGCTCAGTTAAAGTGTTTGCTGATTCTGTGGCTCTCTTTATACAGTGTTTTAGTCCTGTTATTGTGTGTTTGAATAGTGACCGTTGGCTTCAGGCACCTCGTACTCTATGACAACAATGACGTTTTTATAAGGCGGGAATCTGTGTTAATCAGTAACTTAACGGCTAAGATATTTTATAATGCCTGATAACATCACAGAGCAATTCCTCTCCAAGAAGCAGACCTTGTGGCATTAATAAAATTGAAATGACAAACTAGTCTTGCTAAGGTGGTCAGACTATGGCAATAGAACCACTATAATCATAAAAGCAGTACTTGGTTTTTTTTAAAACAATTTCAATTAGTTCTCAAATGCCACTATGTTGGACTGAGACAGAGTTGGAGGAATTGTGTTATTAGATTGATGGCATTATTAGTGATATTAGGTAGTGCAGTCTTGTGGATAGACCGCTCTGACACTAGCAAGAATCAGGAGAATCTCTATTTAAGTCAGAGGAGTTCCACGGGAGAAGAGCAGGTACAGGGAAAAGTGAAAATGATGGGCCTGATTCTACATGTGCTTCCAAAGTTACACATTAAAATAATGCAGTGTTGTTGTAGCTGTATCAGTCCCAGGATATTAGAGAGACAAGGTGGGTGAGGTTATATCTGTTATTGGACTAACTTCTGTTGGGGAGAGAGACGACCTTTCACGCTTACACAATACTAACTAATAGTTTCCCAGACCTGATGAAGAGCTCTGTATAAACTCGAAAGCTTGTCTCTCTTACCAACATAAGTTGGTCCAATAAAGATATTACCTTGCCCACCGTGTCTCTCCCGCATTTAGACTGTCAGTTCCCCAGAATCAGGTCCTAGAATTTGAACAGTCTCAGTCAATTGTTCGAAAAACCAGAATAACTGAATCTGCTGGCCCACATTAAACAAATACCCAGCTCCCTTGTGTGTGATGGGAAATGGATACTGAAACCTAGACAGACAAGTGCTACAGAAAAAACAACACATGCCACTACCGGGGTATGTGAATATGCCAAGGTGATCCTGCCAGTGGGACCTATAACAGCTTTAAATCCACACCTCTTCCAGATGAGCTTGCGGTGGGGAATGAAAATGAAAGTCAGAAATGGTGATTGATTAGAAACACCAGCCCAGACAAGTTCAGTTCTGAAACAAACCCTGCCCCAAAAAAAGTGGCTGGAGAGGAGGCCTGGACGCTGAGACTGAAGAGTTACTCACCCTCCAAACAAACACAGTAAGCCATGCGCTCTTTCATTGTCATTAATTAGCCCCTATGCTATGGGTTTACTCTCTACTCCCTCTGATTTCTAGAGCTTTGCAGTTCCTATATATTGTACACATTTCTTTATTGGTGGTAAAAGCCACCTCTCCTGTAATCTTTACCTGAACTAATCAATGATAATGGGTAGCTAGGTGGTCTGTTAGTGATTCGTTAATACCCATGGATACCAATTAGTTCATTTTAGAACAAGAAGCCTGTGAGTCCTTCAAACTGCGAGTCCTTCAAGCTGGGTTGTACCTCCCACAACCCCCTGCAAAGGCTACATGCATCTTGAGTCCTGGTGCACAGGAAGATATAGGCACTGCATGCTCACGTGTTCCTGTCTTTGCAGCCCACCTTTCACCACCTGCTTAGGCAGTGGAAATTGGGCTGTGAAGAGTGGAGTCTTGGCTCCTACAACACACCAACCAGAACAGTTGAGGTAACATGGGGACATTATAATTTTTAGCTGATGTAGGCCAGCATCAGATTACAACTGCCTGGAGCAAGGGGTAAGCAAGAAAGGCACTGCTTCTCAGGGGAGCAATGCCTCCCATGTGATGCAATTTACATGCTAACCCTTGCTCCTGGCTAGGCCTAAAAGCACAACATAGCCTTAAGTGAGGCAGCATGGTAGGCACTCCTGAGCTCTCTTCTCAGACCTGTTAAATGGGATTAAAAACCACCTATTTAACAGGCCTGATCCCAGAAGCTTCCATGCTTGAACTCTCAGTGCAGTGTACGGGAGTTGTGTTTGCAGAGGGATTGAAGGATCTGCCCCAACGTTTGGAAAGAACTTTTGGCCAAGTTATGCCCTTTGCTACATGGGTGCAACTGCAAATGACTTCCCTGCACGTTGCACTCACTTATCTGAGAATAGGACTATGGTACGGTAAATATTTAATACTATTACTGTTTCTTTAACCATTTGTAATCACTTGGTATCCTTAGTCTTTGTCTCTCTTCATCTGCATACAAAAAAGCATTTCTGTGGAATGTTTCTTCTTGTGAGATTTCCTTATAGCAAGCAGGGGAAGTCAATGGACAGGATTGCTGTGGGGCATCAAATACCATAACCAAGCTCACAACTTCACAAGCCTGGTGTCCAATGAGAGAATATTGATATTAGGGCCCTACCAAATTACCACTGTGAAAAACACATCAGGGACCGTGAAATCTGGTCTCCCCCGTGAAATCTGGTCTTTTGTGTACTTTTACCCTATACTATAAAGATTTCACGGGAGACACCAGCATTTCTCAAACTGAGGGTTCCGACCCAAAAGAGGGTCATGGGGGGGGGAAATCATAAAGTTATTGTAGGGGGACACAGTATTGCCACCCTTACTTCTGCGCTGCCTTCAGAGCTGAGTGGCTGGAGACCCCAGCTCCGAAGGCAGTGCCCCGCCAGCAGAAGCAAGGGTGGCAACACCATACTATGCCACTCTTACTTCTGCGCTGCTGCCTTCAGAGCTGGGCGCCCCAGAGAGTGGCGGCTGCAGGCCAAGGGCCCAGCTCTGCAGGTAACAGCGCAGAAGTAAGGGTGGCAATACCGTGACCCCCCTACAATAATCTTGTGACACACACCCCCCAACTCATTTTTGGGTCAGGACCCCTACAATTACAACACCATGAAGTTTCAGATTTAAATAGCTGAAATCATGAAATTTACAATTTTAAAAATCCTGTGACTGTGAAATTGACCAAAATGGACCGTGAATTTGGTAGGGCCCTATTGATAGTCCCCTGAGCTGCTTCTACTGTTCATGATACATTTCAACTGTTCTAACTTTAGGATAGGAGAATGATCACACCTTTCCTCAGACCTAACATGTTCCCCAGATCTTGGAAACAGATATGTTTTGAAAAAATATTTTTTTTGAGTGAAGAGAGTAAACAGTTGTGCTGATTCCTCAAAATACCCCACAGTTTATTTTCTGTTTTAAGCAGCAGCCTTAGTGTAAAATGGCTACCAGGGACATGTAAGCACCTTCCATCTGCCACCCCAGCAATGCTGATCAAAAGTCAGTTTGTAAAGTCTGTTCAGATGCAGAGACTCTTGATGCGTTGCCTGTCACCCACAGTAAATATGAATAAAGCAGCAAGCTTCAGTGAATATAAAGTCACCTTCAGACTTTTAATGCAACTTACAACATAGCAATGCAGGAAAAAAAGAGGAAATAGAGATATTTACGGACGGACAGACATTAGAACGGATTCTCTTTTCCCCATACACCAATTTTACACTCGTGTAACTCCACTGACTTCAATGGAGTTACTCCTGATTTTCAGCAGAGTAAGTGAGAAGAGAGTGCAGCACAATTCTTTTCTTTTTTCTCCTAGGCTACTGGAGATTGGGGGATCCCAAACAATAATAATCTCACAAAGCCCCCAGAAGCATGGGACACACCCCTTTGATCCTACTGGTGGAAAGATGGGAGTGGTGAAACTAGGGCATGAGTTACTGAGGCTATCGTGAGACACCCCAGGTACTGGATTCCAGACAGTCCCAGGTCTTGTTTGTTGTTATGGCTGGACCTTTAGGCTACCCTTAAAAGCCAAGGAATTTGTTACACTGACAAAGAAAAAGAGGGTATTGATGATGGAGCTCAGCACAGAAATAAAGCCACACTCCATCAGACTCATTCAACTTGCTAGACGAGACCTGAAAATCCACAGAGACACAGTGTTGCAGGGCTTTTCCCTAGTTTCCAAACACTTGCTACCACACCCTGTCTTCTTTAAAAGGGTTTATTCTCTTAACACAGGCAAAGTGGGGGGAGGGATAGCTCAGTGGTTTGAGCACTGGCCTGCTAAACCCAGGGTTGTGAGTTCAATCCTTAAGGGGGCCATTTAAGGAACTGGGGTAAAAATCTGTCT
This sequence comes from Mauremys reevesii, assembly GCF_016161935.1. Classification (NCBI taxonomy): domain Eukaryota; kingdom Metazoa; phylum Chordata; order Testudines; family Geoemydidae; genus Mauremys; species Mauremys reevesii. Next base: position 6,120,686 of record NC_052643.1, read on the forward strand.
GGGGATTGGTCCTGCTTTGAGCAGGGGGTTGGACTAGATGACCTTCTGAGGTCCCTTCCAACCTTAATCTTTTATGATTCTATGAAATAAAGTAACAGCAACCAGGCTTTTAACTCACTCCTTTGCTCTCAGGCTTCAAGGTCACCCCTCGCAGGGGTTTCTGGTGCCCTTGTTCCTGGCAGCTTCCCACTTCTAGTATTTCCTGCCCTCCGGCAGTCCTTTATAGGCACAGGTGTAGCCCAGCCCCCTTTCACTGGCTGGATTTGGCTCACTTTCACGGGAGCTAGGCCCAGTTTTACACACAGTCACAAGTGGCAACCTTAGCTTGCCCCGTCAGTCCTGCTCGGGGGCAGGAATACATGGCTGAGCTTAGGCAGCATATTTGTAATGCTCATTCCAAGGGAATCGACTCACTTTTTCTGCCTCAATGTCCTTTTCTACCATTCTGAGCATTTCCCGGGGGGCCATCAGACAATGTCACTTCAATCAACTTCCCAGACAAAGGGAACTAGAAATTAATTAGCTGTCAATTCATCTGGAATGCAGCAGTCCTGAAAATATCAGGCAAATCCTGCTAAGGTCATCATAGTTCTAATAAGAAAACAGGGCAATAAATACAGTGCAGAGTCCAGGGGTGATAAATAAATTGAACGTGAGTTATTGATGTAGGGACAGCACATAATTGCACTGGTAGTGGATGGCCAGATGGTCTTTGAACCAGTTGTCACTGACAAGGGTGGGAAGGATATTTTATGGTCGGAGTGCAGTGGGAGTTCTGTTTGCTCTCAACAGAGTGAAAGAAGTCCTGATCACTCTAATTCACTATGGTAAACATAACAGATGAGGGTCCCCCCTGCCTTTCATACTTCACCACCACACTCTGGGTTCACCCCCAAAATGCTGCACCCCTACCAGCCCATTCCCTTGTCTTACCTGTGGGCCAAAAGATCATCCTTTCAAGCGCCATACCAGGAGTTGAACTCACCACTTACATCACACTATTGTACAGTAATAGCCCCAGACCTTGCAATATCACAGCTATCATGTAAACTGTATTGAGGCTATTTCTGCAGAATGCCATCATACTTTCCCGTAAAGTAAAGCTTGCTGTGCAGGGTCAATACCCAGAGTACAGGGTTAGAGGTTCTGTTGATTAGATGAGAACGGAGGCCATATTTTTTCAACCAGGAAAAGCATAAAGAAATCAACCCCCTCAACCCTGATGGCCATTTATCCCTGAGGTAGAATGAGCAAAAAGGGGTAGATAAAGGAATGGAGAGAAGGGGACAGAGTTGTGTGAATAACTGATTGTTTGGTTCACAGCCAATTCTGAAAAATAAATAAAATTGTTCAGTTCAAACCCAACCCATTTTGGGGGGGAGGGGGAGATTTTCAGTGAATCAAATCAGAAAACATTTGGTTTAGGTATTTTTAATAAAAGCACAGGAAATAAGAGACCACATTCACAACAACCAGAGAAGAAGGAAAATATGGTGGTGGGGGGCCTTCTACAGGTCTCCCATGTCCCTGGTGAGTACCCTACTCACTAGGCTAGAGGTTACCAGGAGCAACTCCATCTCCTGTGTTTTTGTGATTGATGCCAAATTCCCTTGTGACTGTAGCCCCCCCAAATGTTTCATTTTGATAATGTTGACATGGTTCTTTTGATATTTCTGATTTTTTTTTCATTTCAACACAAACTGGTGAAATGTTTTAGTTGTCCCGAATCTGCCAAAAAAAAATGTTGTGTGTGAAAAATTCACTTCTAGAAGAGAGCTGGAAGAGGAGAGTGAAGGAGGCCTTTGGGGGCCTGATCCAAAGCCCAGTGAAGTCAATGGGAGTCCTCTTGACTTCAGTGAATTTCAGATCAGGCCCATGGAGAATGGCAAAGTAGAGCATTATCTGGGGGGGGGTGTGGAAGTGTGGTTAAAGGGACAGAAACAAAGGAGAGGAGTGGAAGGAGAGGGAATTAGACAAAGAAAGGAAAGGAAGCAAGAAAGAGAAAAGAGGATCTGGAGAGCTTGATGTAAATGAATATTCATCAGGAACTAAATAGAATAAAAAAGTAGCAAGTTTCTCTCTGGCCCCCTAAGTGGGAGAATCTTGGGGACTGAGCTGTGGCTTGGCCTGCTCCTTTGTCCTTGTGTTTTTATCATCTCCTTGACCTTTTCTACAGCATTAAAGGCTGCACAGCAGCCATCAATACTGCCTGGGGAACTCCACTGAGAATTTTACAGCATGATAAGGTAGATTGTCTATCAAAAATCATGCCTTTGTCGCTCACAGTTCCTAACAAGGATTATAAAAGCTCTAGAGATGCCATAAAAAGCCTCTGCTTTCACATACTGTACTCTGTAGTTTGAATTTTGTGGTGCAGTTCAAGATGATCCATGGAGAGTTAGATGTCAAACTACAGGAAGCTTTCTTTATCAAACCCTCTTCCGGAAAAGAGAGCTAGTTTTCTAGCTGAGAAAGCTTCTTGGAGTTATAGTTTTCTATGGTAACAGAGAAATCCACCCTCTGTGACCTTTGGGATTCTGGCAAGAGACATAATCATTGTTCTGGTATTTCTGGCCCACTTCCTAATTTTGGGAGGAAGTTTTAGAGAATGGGCAAGGCTTATAAGAATGATCTCTCAGGCAAGGATCACAATGGACAACGACCATGAGTTAATAAAATCCAGCCTCCCATCTTTCACTCAAAGGACTTTTGCTGCTGAACCTCCCCTCTTGAGCCTCTCTGAAGGGGGAACACTTGCAGAGCTAATCACAGGTTTCTGTGGTCCTGTGAGGAATAAGACATCCGAGGGTCCAGGCAGACAACAGCAACCCACATAGCACATTGGGGAGCAGCAAGGCTTCACAAATGGGCAGAACAATAGGGTGCTTGTCACGAGAGGTCTACGATGTCAGCAGCTAATATGGAGTGTAGACTGGGGAGCAGATCTATGGAAGCTAAAGGTTGGTGGGATCACAAGAATGCAGGTTTGTTTGCTGGGAGGACATTGGCTCCGAGCAGGGCCCTCCAAAGTGTGTGCGTGGGGTGGAAATCGATAACAAAACAAAAAACTCTTAGGGGCAGGCTTCACTAGTCGGAGAGGAGTCTGCACTTTGTTGATATTGTGATAACTGGGCCTAGACATTTATCCTAACTGTAAACTCAACTGGTGAAAAATGGGTAGAGGTTCATGAACTGTCACAATGATTTGTTATACAGAACTGTTTAAGAAAAGGTGGAGACAGAAAGACTGAATTGATTTAAACAGAAAGGGCCAAATTATACCACTCGAGGACTGTGTTAAGATGATGACTGGGAAACAAGAGGAGCAGAGGATTGGAAATCAAGGAACCAAACTGAAGTGTTGGAAAATAGGCCTAACTACTGGACAGAATAAAGTGAGGATGGATTATTCCACCCATTGCCTGTTTGGGCCCTTTAAGAGACTCTGGGGGAGAACACAACAAGAACTTTTACCATCAGCATGGCTGTGGTGAAAGGGTTGTTGCCGTGACACCAGACCTTGGAGTAATGAAGCTCAAGTATCCCCGCCCGTCAGTGATGACCCCCATGTGATACATGTGAGATCCTCATGTGCTCCTTTCTGCTCCCCATTTTCCTACTGTCCTCTCTCTCTTTCTCTCAAGTTTTCACCTGATCCTGAAATCAGCTGTAATGCATCACACCAGCATAGTGAGACAAGATGGCCCATCCAGCTCTACCCAGCCTGAGAAGGATCAGTGAATGAGAGGGACTTGACCAGACCAACAAGATGATGTCCCTGACCAGGGAGGTGAGCCGAAGTCCAAATTAAGAGCTGTTGTGCCAACTGCCAGCCCAAAGCATCCCTCCATGACTGACCAACTGCCTTGTATCCTGAGAACATCACAAAAGCAATATTTTCCCCATCTTCACTATTCTATCGCTTCTCTCCCTTCTGTGTCTGTCTTTTTTGTCGAAGGCACAAAAAAGTGACTATTATTTTCAATTCAGAATTGAACAACAGAATTAGTCCTTTCTCCCACACCAAGAATGACTCTTTGACAGAATAAGAGACTTCAACAAATATCCACTATAAAGGACTTTGATAGGTTTTAAGTTTGTTTCGCACAATCAATTTCCGTATCAGTGCTCTTTACCTTGTTTTGATTCTTTTCCTTTTGTGTGTTTCAATCAATAAATTCCTAGTGCTTGGTCTGAATTTTATAGTGTGGTTGCCACTGTATTAAGCAGGCTGAGGTCTCTAGCTCAAACTCTGGATCTTGTTTAACACTTTTATGTGGGTCAGTGAATAGGTTAACACCTTTGGCCCATATAGTATATCTAAATACAAGAGTGAATATCTGCTTGTTCACTAGGAAAGGGAAGAAGGATGCTTCCCTGCCACAGCTGTGCATCCCCAGGCTCAGCTGTGCAAATTAAAAAAAAAAAAAAAAAACTAAAAAAAAAATCATTAATACCAACTGGCTCATGGACACAGGAAAATGCTGAATTGGACTGTTAGGTTTCCAAGTCCATGGCTTCATACTCTAGTATACACTCTGGATATTGCAACTAAATTGCACATGAGAGTTCTAGCTAGATTTTTTTAATGTTGACTGGGTAATGTATATCAAAACAAATGCCACCAAAATGATGCTAACTCTGTGTGCTTAATAAATACTCATGCCCTAGGGGGTACTGTGAAATTTAGTTAATATTTGTAAAACATATAAGAAGGGATTTTCAAGGTACAATTTCATATTTACCCAACTTTTGCACATGTTTTGGGAGTTCATGTGTAAAATTGCTACTTGAAAAAGCAGGTCCTAAAATGCAGTGTTCCATTGTTATTAACTAATGCTGATGCTGCATTAAGGGCCTGATTCACAGCTCACTGAAATAAGCCGCTCGCTGAACATGATGACAACAAACAGCATTTTATTGGCAGAAATAAAATTCTTAATGTGGGACTTTGTATTTACCTCCATACCAACTCAGCTAATTCACAACTCTAATTTCACACCCAGGATCTAACTCTTAACATCCCTATATCATGGGATCACACCACAAACTGTGTTATTCTGCTGCCATCTCATGGACAGTTTGCATTCAAATCTCTCTCTCATATGGATTTCATGAATCTGTTATTCTATCAAACTATGCTTTGTGGCAATATTTTAGGGATGAAATAGAGGCTGATAGCCAGGTCTGCAAAGTGGTTCAGTCTATATGATCATAATCGCAAAAGGAGATCAGGAGGGGAAGAACTCCAACACCCACCTGAGGAAAGGTATCAAAGCAGGTGGCAACTATGGATATCTAGAGCAGCAAAGGGAGGTGCGGTGGACAGAGGCGTGCATCAAGAGTCCTTATCTACAGTCTAGCCAGGCAGATGGACTCCTGTGAAAAGAGACCCAGTAGCGACTAAGAGTGAAAGAAGAGAGTGGATTTGAAATTATTTCCTTCAAGAAGATAAAGAAGTAAGGAATAATTTATATTGAATTATTCTGCCTCCCATTCTCTTTCCCACCCCTGCCCCAACCAGGCTCAGCATCTCCTCACTCCTTCCTCTCTGCACAACTTCATCCTGCCACTCTTGTCACACCAATCAGGCTCAGTCCCCCTTTCTCCCCCAACCCAGGCTCACATTTCCCTTCCTCCTTTCCCAAGTTCAGCCCTCCTCTCCCCACATTCCCCCAGGCCCAGTTTCTCCACCTCCTACCCCCAAGGAGGCTCCCCTTGATCTCTGAGGCTTATCCTCCCCTTTCCCTAGTTCCCCCCTCTGCACCGGGCTCAGCCTCTCCCCTTCCCCCAAACTCAGCCTCCTGTCCTGTCTCCCGGGTCAGCTTTCAAGATGGCGGACCCCACTGACAACGGTTGGGTAAGAGCCGCTCTGGCCCCTCTTGGGCACTCTCTATGGTCCTACCGGTAGAAAGGCGGTCACGTGACAGCGGCGGAAAGAAGCCGGCCAGGGCGGCGGCGTTCCAGCGCAGGCGCAGTACGCACAGCGGCCGGCGTAGCGGGGCAGGTAGCGTTGGGGGCTTGGGGCAGTAGCCGGGTCATGTCCCGCAGGCAGGCGGCCAAGGCGCGGGCCGGTGGTGGGGGCAAGAAGGCGGAACTGGAGCGGAAGCGGGACGAGCGGGCGGCCCGCCGGGCGCTGGGCAAGGAGCGCAGGAACCGGGCCCCCGCGGAGGAGGACGGCGGCGGTGCCGCGGCCCAGGAGTTCGTTAGCTTCGGCAACCAGCTGCAGCCGCTGGGCCTCAAGCTGCGCGAGGTGCCGGGCGACGGGTGAGCGCGCGGAGGCGAGGCCACGCCCCCTGCCGGGCCCCCTCCAGCACTACGCCCCCCTCCCTTCCTCCCGCCAGTGCCACGCCCCCTGCCGGGCACCCAGCCCCGCCCCCTGGCTGGGCACACGCCCTGGGGATGTCCTGTGCGCGCAGCCTCCCCCCTTGACCCAGCTCCAGCCCCCAAACCACTCACCTGTCCCTGGGCGGCCTGACCCAACCGCCCAGCTCCTCTGGCTTCCCTGATCCGGGCTCACAGCCCCCTTTGCCCTCAGCTCCTCCCCAGGCACTCCTGCCGCCCATGTGCCTCAACGTGGAGCTCCTGGTTCCTGTGCTCTCCACAAACCCCACTGAAAAGTACTTGGACTTGCTTCGATTCTGCAGCCTTGTAGAAGTGTTAATACAGCTCGTATAGAGGCTGAGGATTGAGGGAGGGTGGGCGTAGGCTGCTTGTAGAACTAAGGGGTCACATTCTATCCCCTTGATTAGGTGCCCAAATCCCCCTGATTTCAAGGACAGTTGTTGGCCCGTGAGAGACTCGTCAATGGTTTTCTATCTTGTTCTTAGTGGATGGGTGTCTATTTCACTAAAAGCTGTACACTGTTGCTACTAGTAGGTAAACACTTTCCGTTGCAGCAGAGATGCTGAGTAGTAAGTGAGCATCTCACTACAGGCCTGACATGCAGGGAAGCTTATTTTCCTGCTGCCATGACTGCACTGTTCCTAGCTGTAAATCACAGACTTCAGCATTAATCACCAGTATTAAATACATGTCAGACAGACTTATTTGAAGTGTTGTCTTTCTACAGCAACTGTTTGTTCCGGGCCCTTGGTGACCAGCTTGAGGGGCACTCCAGAAACCACCTCAAATACCGCCAGGAAACAGTGGATTACATGATAAAGCAGAGGGAGGATTTTGAACCTTTTGTTGAGGATGATGTTCCCTTTGAGAGACATGGTATGGAAACTGTGGGATGCTGGCAGAAGGAGTTATTGTGTAATTAATCCCCTAGCCAAACCTCTCACCCTAGCCCAAAGCTACCTTAGAGTAGCTATTCATTCTTCAGATGCAATTTGTAGATACTCGAGAGTTTTCCACCAACAAGGCTTTAGGGGAGAGCGGGAGGCCAGGAACGCGAGCTGCTAACAGGTCTTGGTATGTGTCCAAATATAGGAGCAGTTTGGAGAGGCAAAATAAGCCTAGGGGTATATCCACACTGTTGCACTGAGGTGTAATTCCCAGGTTGGGCAGATGTACATGTGGCCGCAGTGGCGAGGGTGGTGGCTTAGGCTAGCTGCCCACATATGTACCTAGGATCTTGGACTGGGTTGGACTCAGGCAGCTAGCCCAAGCTGCCGCCTGTGCTCTCGTGGCCACACTGCTGTTTTTAATGTGCTTGCTTGATCAGAGCTAGCACATGTGTGTCTACCTGAGTTGAGAATTGCAATGTAGACTCACTGTGAGTGAGTTAGGTGCCTGACTCCCATTGAATTTCAGTGAGTGAGTGCCCTCCCAACTCTGTGGGTTCCTCTGAAAAATCTCACCCTGAGGTGCTTAGTTTTAGTAGGACTTCAGATTAAATGGAAGCCTTGCCCCATAACGTTATATAAATGCTAACTCTAGATAAGAGCAAAACCAGAGTCTTATCTAGACTTCGCTATAAGAGCCTGGAGAAACTCCTAAGTAACACACAGGTGATACAGGAAGCGGCTTCAGTGATTCAGTACATGGCATGCTGCTTTCTGAGTTACCGCTGAGCTGACAACCTCACATATGTGAAGGGAGCATTTTCTATGTTGATTAAAGACCCTCTTAATCTTTATGTACAAATTCCAACATGAATAATCACATTTGTCTTTCAGGCTTGTTGCTGAGGTGTGGTTCTCTTTAGCCACCAGTGTTTCTGTAGGTGTCAAATCCAAATCTCTAACCTCTTCTGTATCCATTCTGAATTTTTTTTTAGTTGCCAATTTGGCGAAGCCTGGTACATTTGCTGGCAATGATGCTATTGTGGCATTTGCTAGGAACAATCAAATGAATGTGGTTATTCATCAGCTCAATGCCCCTCTGTGGCAGGTAAGAATCAACACTTAACTTTCCTACCTTGACCTGGCTTCCTGCTGACTAATACAGATAGTGTTAAATTTGCTGATTTTTTGTTTGTTTTAATTACTCTTGGCTAGGTTTTGGTATGATGCTGAGTGCCTCTTTGCTTCCCCCTCTCCCCTGCAACGTTTCTCCCAAAATGTAAGCAAGGAGGAGGGGGATAAGACACTATAATTTAGGCCAATAAACAGCTATTGAACATCTGAAACTTAAGCATGTCAGGCCAGATCGTCTTGTGTAAACTGACCTCTCCATTGAGGTGAGACTTGCATCACCTGAGGATCAGGCGTATGTGTAGAATGACTGTTTTGATATTAGATTGAGTCACGGTTGGGGAAGGTTCTGGGTGCAGACATGTGTTAGGAGTTAAAAATAAGTGTGGTAAGGCTGTCAGCTGAATGTAGGAGTCGGTGTTGTGGCGGGGCCCTTGGATGCCTGTTGTGTGTGAGAAGCTCCATCAGTTGGTGTTTTGGGGAAGTGCAGACTGAGTTAGTGCTTTTGTGGGTGACATGGAGTGGACAGAACTGTAAACTTCTTGCAGTAACTCTGCAGGCCAAACTAGCATTGGCCAAAGCAGTATTGGTTTAGCTACATGGATGTAGAACTTCTAGGATGTGCAATAATCAGTTGGGTTGATCCCGTTTGAATTCTCTGTGTATTTCCTAAGATGTGTCCTATTTAATTACTGCTAAACTGCTTGAAAGCTACTGCAGCTTTACATTGCTGTGTTACTGAAATCAATGAATTGTTAGGATGTACCATGTACTGCATGTTTGCACTTGCCATGGTTGCCAGCGGTATTTTGAGTGACATTCAGGTAAACGTCACCAGCATAAGAACGTGGACTATGCAGGGACTGAGATGTTTGAGAGAGAGCTTGTTAGCTGGCCTCAATCCTCTGTAATACAACAGCAAGCATCTGTGTTAACTGTTTCCCTTGGGAGGTTGGCAAAGTCTGAGATGACAGAAGAATGAATCCATACTGAACCTTCCCCCTCTGTATTCAGAGGAGCAGCATGTGAATGAGCTTCTTCAGTCCTGGATCATTCATCTGTGTGTCTGTGCTTTAGTGAGGTGGATGTAAAGGAGTAGCCCTCCTTTACAAATAGTACAACAAAATGCATAGATTAGGTCTACTGTGGAGTCAGCTGTTACCAATTGGAAGGTCTAGCTGGCATTTTAAATGCACTCCACCATGCTGTAAATTAACCATTGAATGGATTTCAGAACCAGAAAAGTGTATTTGTAGTTTAGATGACCCTACATAAGTTAGTTCAGGGGAAGGAGCTAGGCGCCACTCTGTGGAGACAAGTTGTTGTCTCCAGAGAGAGGAGAGAGAGGGAGGGGGGGGGGGCTGCTTTGTTGTGTGTAGAGATTCAGGGATTTGAATCTGCCCCCCAGGGAAGCTTGGGGGACAGGCAGGGGACAGACAGTGGCAGCGAGAAGATCCCCTACTAAGGGTTGGGGGGGGGGGGAGAACCCTGCCCCCAAAGTGGGGGTGAGCTTTTAGCTCTCCAGCTCATTAACACGGCTGCTACTCTGAAACCTACATAAGTTAGGTAGCTAACCCACACGTTCTAAAGAAAAAGCATTCTTCTACTATGCTAAATTAGCTAGTTATGAATCCAGCAAGCATAATGCTCAGCTATGGTAGAACCTCAGAGTTATGAACTGACCTGGTTCCAAATGAGGGATGTGGTTGACTGAAGTACACAATCAGGCAGCAGTAGAGACAAAATAAACAAATACAGTACAGTGCTGTGTTAAATATAAACTACTAAAAAACAATAGGAAAGTATTGTTCTTCTCCGTAATAAAGTTTCAAAGCTGTGTTAAGTCAATGTTCTTTCAAAAGTTTACAACTGAACTATAATGTTTTGTTCAGCATTATGACCATTTCAGCGTTACGAACAACCTCCATTCTCGAGGTGTTTGTAACTCTGAGGTTCTACTGTACTTGGTTTCTCAGAGCATGTAGAGGCAACCACTATGTAGGAGTTCCTGGATATGTTACTCAAGTTATTGTTTTGAGCTGAATGTGCAAGTTGATATGCTCACTCTTATCAGTACATCATGCATCATCTCAACAATTACTGCCTGAATGTTCCCTCGTTCATGGACCATTTTCAGTGCCCTTATTATAGGGCTTGTGATGAGATTTCTTGTCTTTTGTGTGGCTGAATGTAGTGCTGATGAAAGGTGCTAGTTGACAGCCCTAGTGATGGAAGTCCCCTACCACAGAACAGGTATTTCGGGGCAGCCATGTAGCTCTCTCCCTACAACTGCCATTGTGCCTCAGAGAGACTGTCTTTAGGGGAGTTTATTTTCCATGCTTCACTTGAGTCCTTGGTCTCAGCAATAGAACCAGATGGGGGTTGACTTGTAAGAGAGCCACCTTCAGCACAAAGCAGCCAACCTGAAAAAAATCCTGGTGGAGCAAGTGCTTAATACCTCCCACTCTACTTATTTCTCAATCATTTTTGGCCTGCTCCAAAGCCTAGTGAAGTCACTGGACATCTTTCCATTGATACCATTGGGATTTGGATCAGCCCCCTTGATTTATTTGGAAAAAATGCTTTTTGAGATGCCTATTACACATGGAGTTACAGGGTTTGCTTTGTGTCTAATGTCGTCTTTGCCATTTTCCTTTGGCTTAAGGTGCTCTCATTAACAAGGTCTATTTCCAGTACAAATTAGCACCCTAACTCTCTCCTGAATAGAAGTGAGTTTTGATTACTTTCTGCATATTGTCACAGTTGCTGTAGCAAAACTCTATTTACAGCCCCAGTGCGTCAGCAGGAAGCTTCCCTTTTGTTAGTTTGTCCAGGTTTTCCTATCAGGATGCCCTCTTAGAATGGCAGGATCTGTAGCCATTGACTTACAAAGTAGATGTAAAGCTAGCGAAGCTTAAAATATCTTGTTGCCTTCTGGCATGTTGACCAACTTAAAAATAATGGAATGAGAATGGGGAGGTAAATGAAAAGTTGTTGAATTGGTGAATAGTTGTTAAAAGAAAGAAATGGAGGACACTTGTTTGAGATCTCAAATCCTTAACAGGACAGACATATACTTCTCCTACAGATATAGTCTAAAGAAGAGCAGGAAAATGCTCTTAGTTGCTTTCAGAAACATGGAGGGGTGAGCATTCTTCATGGTACTGGTCATCTGGTTTGGCAGGTAAGTAAAGGAGGAGCTGACTTACAAATATTCGGTTATGAAAATAAATCTAATTCTCTGCATTTCATTTCAGAGCTGGGATCTTAAACATCTTTTATGTAAAAGTTTAAGTAACTTAAAATATCTGGGTGCCTACCTATACTTAGAGCTGGAGTTATTCTAGCAGCTGTTACATCCCTAGATGCAGCTAATTCCCAGGCTAGATGTGTTTTCTACAGATATTGCTAAACTTTGTCTGGCACAAATGAAAACTTTCATTTTCTTTAATACTAGAGCAGGCCTGGAAAACATTAAAGAGCAAATTGACCAGCCCTGCATTTCTAAAGGCATAAGAATCAAGCAGCTGATGTGGCTTCCTATCACTATAGCTTGCTTATTATGGATATTATTTTAGGTACATCTGGACTACTGGCTAAATGTTCCTTAGTTAAAGGTCTTAGCTATCTAGATAGTTTCCTAGGTCAATGTTTTGTATTAGTCTTAAGCACTGCTTGGGGGTGCGGGGGGAAATCGATGCTCTTCAGAATGCAAAGTTGATTCAATTCCAAGGCCTTTTTGGGAATCTCTCCATCTTCCTCAGATTCAAGGCACGGATAAAAGCAACGCCAGGGAACTACACATTGCCTATCGGTATGGAGAGCACTACGATAGCGTGCGGAGAATAAATGACAACTCTGAAACTCCCGCACATCTTCAAACAGAGGTCGGTGATGACAGAACGAGCGCCTCTGGTCTGGTGTGGGCGTCAAACCAGAGTCTGGGTCTCCAGTTTCTGCCAGCTCGATTTGATTGAATATGTCAAAAGTGATTGTCATCGATGGTGTGTGCGTGCGTGCATGTGGCGCCCTCTCATTGACTGTGTTGTGTTGAGCATTGGGGACACACAAAATATCCCTTGGTCATTATAGTTGGTGATGTCCACTTAGCAGGCTGTTGGAGAAAGTTTCTACGTTTGCAGGACTGGGATCCGGGAACTTCTGAATTCTAGTCCTGGCTCTGATCAGTGCTGAGGGCCCAAATGTCCTTGAACCTTGTAAACATGTAAAAAACCAAGGGGGGACTTGAAGGTGAAACAGCCTCACTCTAGAGCCATCACTGTCCCTCATTAACTATGGAGGGTAAGAGTGAGCTGTCCTGGAGTCACGGTGCATGCAGCTGTACAACATGCACCTTCTAAATGAGGTTCAGTACTTGAAATTTTCTTTTATGAAGTCTGCTTGCTATACATAATCCTATAGCATCAGAAGCTTTTCACCATATAATGCAAGACTCAGGCAACGGTGGAAATGACAATGGAAAATTATCCAGTTTGAGGTTGGTTTTTGTTTTTTTTTTTAAATAAAGAACATCCCAGGCAAAGGTATTTAATTCTCTAGCCAAGTTCAATGGTCAGCACTAGGTTTCCTTTGTCCTGTCTTGAAATGACAGTCTCTTCATATGCTATGGGACTCTGATTTGACCCAGGCTGGTAGTTTTCATGGTTTCCTTGTCACTGCAGATGCTGTGTAAAAATGAATCCAATAAGAGGGAGAAGATCAAGCCACAGAAGGACAAATCTGAAGAGGAGTTAGAGAATGAAGTGGAAGATGCTGTACAAAAAGTCTGTAATGCAACCGGGTGTTCGGTCAGTATTTAGTCTAGTCTTCATTTCGGAGTGATGCACACAATAAAGGGCACCTTTTATTACATGAAAGTTGACCTGCAAATGGTTCATGGGCTGATGCTGCTGAGCAGTTTCAGCACCAGAGCTGCAAGTCACTGGTCAGGGCTTTCAAGGGATATGCTTCATAATATAGGTACATTAGCTACAGATGAAGTGTATGGCAGGATTTTTTTTTTTTTGGCATGTCTAGCTTGAGGCCCCTTGAAGGTGCCAGATTTTCAGAAAGTGCTGAGCATCCATTCTCTGAAATTCAGGCCCTTTAAGGTATCATAAGGTGAGCACCCAAAATCCCTAGTCACTTTGGCCATCATTGTTAAACAGCTGTAATCAGCAGCTGCACTGTCCCTGTAGATTGTCATCTGTATTATAGTAGTTCCTAGGGGCCAACTAAGAATCGGGCTCCATATTCCTCGGGGACATACAGACATAGAGCAGGGACTCTCTAGTACTCTGAAGTACTTAGATTATGCGGGCTATACCTTAGCACATCAGCACTCGTGTGCATGACTGTGCAGTCAACTGAGTTTTTTGGATTCGGCTGCTGAGTTTAAATCAGATTTGTCACTTACTGTGCCCTACTGAAAAGCAGAAATGTGGAAGCTTATAAGAATTTCTCAGACAAGATTTGCTTTTAGCTAGAATGTATAGATAATTGTGTAACAAGTCTGAGGGGTTCAAATCTATCCCACGTATTAACATCTCTATTTGTGGCTAGGATGTTGATTTAATCATTCAGATTCTGGAAGTGAAGAACTACGATATTGATTCTGCAATATTTGCTGTTCTCCAAGTGAAAAGAATCTGTAAGTAAATGGAGGATTTTTAAAAAACTCTTGTGTTTCTGAAAAATGCTGGCAGGAGGGCACTGAAGACAGAGGTGCTCTCCTTAACCACATGACAGGGATAGCACTGGCAGTAGCAGAGCAAGCTTCTCCTCAGATGTCCCACCAGGGTGCCTCAGCCCTAGCATAAAAGGATCACCTGTGAGGGGATAAGGTTAAACTTCTACTCCGATCAGTGCTTGGTGTCTCAGCTGAGGCTTCCAGTGTGGTGCCATCTATGAAGCTGGTTTCAGTGACTATGCTAGGAACTCGAGTGAGCCCACCAACTGATTTCATCTAGGACAGCGAGCAACTAGCTGCAACCGACCTGCGCTGGGTTTGTGCCGATGACATAACATTTACAAGGCTCCACTTCAGATTACTGATGCCATTCAGTCCCTCAAATAAATGGATTTTCAGTGTTTACTAATTGATTCTAAACCTGCTATTGCACTCAGGCCTCTGGTGTCCCTTCACCTGGGACGTTTAGGTCCTGAGGAGATCTTCCTCAAAGTTAATAAAAGCCTGCTACTGAAAGGCAACAAGGATCAAGTACGTTCTTGTACATATGGTCCTCTTCTGAACTTTGCAATGGGTGTGAAATTTGAGGGGTCAAAAAAAATCTGTAGGCTCCATAAACTGGTTACCATGAGCAGCCCCATAACTAGCTAAGTAGTTTAAGCAGCATATGCCACCCCCCCCAAAATTAAAACATTGTAGAAAGCCCATTAGGAACCCAGTGACATTCTGTAACCAAGAGATGGATTGCATCAGTGTCCGAGTGAAATCTCTTCCTTTAATAGATTCTGAAGAGGAATATGAGACCCAGGCCAAAAGTCAGAAGTCACAGAGCTCAGCCTTGTGGGAGGAGAATGGAAGTGGCACCAGAATCTTTGGAAATCAGGGATTGCATCAGGATGGAACAGAAAACAACAAGACACAGGCTAGTCCGGATGAAGAGAATCAAACCAACAAAAAACATTTCCCAAAGGTATCCCTCGGGAGGGCTGGGAGCAGGTCAGCTGTAGGTTCAGTGGAACTCTGACATTCTGGTGAACTCCTTGATTAAGGTTTAATCCTGGAATTAATATACATTTTGCCCATATATACAAACTTGCTGTATTGCTGCAAGAAATGCACTCCCTCAATTTGCTAGCTGTACTGCTGCGATCTGATCTGTGTCAGACCATGCTCTTCTGACAATGGAAAACAAGAATGTTACACTATCATGTGGCCTCTGATTTCTCAACCAAGAAGATGTTCAAATTCTGGGAGAGGGGCTGTGTGGGTACATTCAGGCCTCTGCTTTGTAACCTCGTGCTTTTAATATGATTTTGTTTGCCTCCCTTTGCTGTAGAACACAGGATATTCCTTTGTCTGTTGAGCAGGGCCTATGGGTAGAGCCTGCCAAATTCACAGCCATGAAAAGTGTCATGGACCATGAAATCTGGTCTCCCTCCATGAAGTCTGGTCTTTTGTGTGCTTTTACCTTACGCTATACAGATTTCACAGGGGAGACCGGAGTTTCTCATATTGGGAGTCCTGATCCAAAAAGTTGCAGGTGGGATCACAAGGTTATTTTAGGGGGGTTGTAGTATTGACACCCTTACTTCTTCACCACCTTCAGAGCTGGGAGGCCATAGAGCGGTGGCTGTTGGCCGGGAGCCCAGCTCTGAAGGCAGAGCCGCCGCCAGCAGCAGCACAGAAGAAAGAATGGTATGGTATTGCCACCCTTACTGCTGCCTGCAGAGCTGGGCCCTCAGTCAGGAGCCACCACTCTCTGGCCGCCCAGCTCTGACGGCAGCAGCACAGCAGTAAGGGTAGCAATACCATACCATGGACTCCTTACTTCTGCGCTGCTGCTGGTGGCAGCTCTGCCTTCAGAACTGGGCTCCCAGCAGCCGTCACTGCCCAGCTCTGAAGGCAGCGCCACCGCCACCACCACCACCAGCAGCGCAGAAGTAAGGGTAGTAGTACCACAACCCTCCCTACAATAACCTTGTGACACCCCGCAACTCCTTTTTGGGTCAGGACCCCTACAGTTACAACACCGTGAGATTTCAGATTTAAATAGCTGAAATCATGAAATTTATGACTTTAAAAATCCCATGACCGTGAATTTGGTAGGGCCCTACCTATGGGTGTTTGAAGGTGTATTTACTGTTGGACTCTCTTCCTTTTAAGGTATCCAATAAACAAAGGAAGGAGCAGCAGCGGCTAGAGAAAAAGAAGCGGCAAGAAGAAAGGCACCGGCAGAAAGTCCTGGCCAACAGGAGTAACAATGCAGATAACAACAGGAGCGAGACAGACTCGGATACACAAGTCACCCTGGTGAAGACCCTTGCAGCGCTGAACATATGACTGATGTATTGTGTGGTCTTTGATGGAATAGGCGAATGGCAAATAAGACTGATCAGACAAAGCCATCTTCAAAGCAGATTCCCAAGCACCCCACTATTTTAAAACAATGTTTCTATGGGGTTCTCTTAGCATATGCTAAGTTGTCTTTGGTTCTCCAGCTGTGGGAAGAACAACTCTTCAGTAACACTAAAGAACATCAGCCAAGCTTGTGAGGGATGGGCAATCAAGGTTAAGCAAAGTGAAGACGTCAACACTTGTTTTTACTATTCCCGAGACAGAGTCTATTCAAACTTGATCCATCACCCCACGCACCTTGTGTGAATTTTGCTTGGAGATGTCACAATATTACTTAAGTTAACTCTGACTACATTTTTCTAAGCTCAAGCATGGAAGAGCTCTTATTTTAAATTACTGTGCAGGAACATTTTAACTGCTCCCAACTCAGGAACTCTTCTTTCTCTATTAAAATAGATTAGGACAAAATTCCCAAATCCCTTTCAAAGCTGATCAGCCAAATGCTGTACTAGACATGTTAGATTCCTTTCCCTCCCGACTTGTAACTTGATAGCAAGTTATAGTCCAGACAGAGCTGCTCTTGCTTTTGTTGCACCAAGACATATGCTAAATGCTGCTAACTATTAGGAGATAGGTATACGCAGGGAGATGGGGATAGTTGGGTCTATGCTTATTTTTTTCCACAGAGCGGGTGAACTCTTAAGTCTGTAGATGCTCTGATCTGCTGGCAACTGAGTTCCCCTTCTGACAACGCTGCTCCAATAATAATAGGGAGACGCCAATGTATTCCCGAGGTTGCCAGGTGGATTCGCCCAATCTGTTGAGGTTTAATAAAATGATCTTTTACCATAAGCAGGTGTAAGATTTCTATTGTATAGTAACAAAGATATGCTGGTGTTTGGACCATCCTCCACCTCGTTCCTGAGCATTAAGGGCGAGAGTCCAAAAAGGGAACTTGACTGTCTAATCTCCAAACTAAGTACTTGTAGCCAATGGATCAAAAATCCTGGGAATGAGCTTCCAAGAAGCACTGGGAGACCTGCCTGCTTTATTCCTCCTAAATCAAGCTTTTCCTAGCTTAAATTCCTCTGGGATACGGTCACCACGCACCACACAGTATAATTGATAACTAGAGTCTGAACCCTTTGCTGCTTTCCACAAAGATTAGGAGCCTGGCCTAAACTAGGGCCAAATTCCATAGTTATTAATTTGATGGTGTGAAGCATTGGACATCACTCAAGTGTTTGGACCGGCATCAAGCTTTAAAAAGTGAAGGATTGCGGGGAGGGGAGGAAACCATACTCGGAATAAAGTCTAAACAGAATGTTTGAGATGAGCTTTGAGAAGTGATCCTAGAGGTCTTAATCATCCTACATTGGTACTAGAACATGTGTAGACATGAAACATACAAATGTCCCTTTGGCTTAATTGCCGAAGTCTTAGTTAGTGGTTCTTGGTTTCCTCTTACTGTATATCAGTAAAATGTGAAGCACTAGACGAAATGGTGCTCTGTTTGGTATGCTAGCAATATTAACGGTTGTAGGAGAAAAGTAGAACTGTGACCGCTAACCTTGGAGTTTAAAAAGCTGCTTGGTGGTAGTGAATAGAATGAAAAGCAGCCCTTTTGCTTAGAGAGATGTCACGCTGCATTTAACTGGTCAAGAGGTACATTACTGGCCGATCAGTCTGGGTTTTGGAAGCCATTCTTCCACTCAGCTATGGGTTGCACAGACTCCGGAAGTGCTTATGAACACCTAGCAACTTTGTGCTTTGCTGCTTGGATTGCTAGTGAGATGGGAGCCTGGGGGGTGGGGGAGGTGGGGGGGATAAAGGATAAAGCAGTGAATCTGACAAAGGGCATGTTACTTAACCAGCAGCAAGTAAAAGGTATTTACAACAGTGGGGAAAATGCCTTAGCAAGGTTGTATCTACAGGTCACTAAGGGGTTGCCTCCTTGCTTAGCCCCAGTATGTTTTGATATAGGTAAGAGAGACACTTTCTGTAAGTGGCTAGACAAACATCTGAGCTGAAGTGACAATGCTGGTTTGTCAGCTGTATAACTAGGATTTGGATTCTTGATATTCTTTGTGAATCATGTAGCTTTTTCTTGAGTCAGAGCTGATTAGAGGATTGTTTGTCCATCCAATTCTGGATGAGGGGTAGGAGACAGTAGCTATATTTTCTTTCAGAACAACTAGATGACGGTTGCTTCTACCATAAGCACAGAAGCTGCCTCCATCACTGACCCTGTAAAGTTCAATCTTGTTCTTGAAGAGATTCATCGGGCTGGCTTTTTCATGCAGAGCTACCAGATTTTTAGTGGCAGGGGGAAGAGTGATCATACATTCAAAGACTTAACTATGGTACCTGAAACTGAATAGGCAGATGAAAGCATTTTCTATTGCAAGTGTAAATGAACTAAACAAAGCTCTTATTGCACTGGGCTGATTGTTTTGTGAAAGCACTCAACTTCAGTCCAGCAAGCTGTGCCAAGAAATCCAACCTGCAGTAGTTGAGGGTCCCAAACTCTCCTGCCCTCTGTGGTATAGACTCTCTGGTCTGGCTGATGGAAATGCTCCTGCCTTTAAGATCTAGAACATCTCTGGCAGATGAGTTCCCTGTAATTTGTTAGTCTCTAAGGTGCCACAAGTACTCCTGTTCTTGTTTCCCTGTACTTTGTTCCTCCAGGACCTTGCTTTCGTGCCTGTTGGCTAAAGATTTGGCAGTTGCCCTCTAGGTGGCAGACTGTGAATAGCCTTCACAGGGAGAAGATCAGCAGGAAAATGAGCAGCGAATGAGTTGGGTTCATTCCCTTATAGCTTTTATTGTCAAGCTCTTTGGTATGGAGTCAACTGTGCTACATGGCATTGGGTGTCTTTGCACTGAGGTGATGAGCTCAGCCATTTCCCCCTTGCCATCATACATTAACATCAGTTCCCACCCATGTAGCAGAGACCATCCCCATCCAAGAAGCCTGCTGCTCGAGAATCCTCTGGTTTTATCAAGGTGGCTACTTTGTACAAAACTCATTGGGCTTAATGCTAGATGGGGACTTAAATAGCTCAGGATAGGCCGTGGAATATGGAGACTTCCAACTCTAGATCTCTCTGGATGCAGATAAATGGTAGTTTAGGGGCCGAGGTGAACTGAATAAGTTTCAGTCCTGCTAGAAAGATGGGCACGATCATCATGGGCACTTGGAGGCCGGGGACTGACTGAATATTGATTACCTCTGGAGTCCTTCAAGAGACGTTTAGCAAACATTGAAGCTTTTACTACGGCTGCTTGTGATATACCTATTTGGATAGAGGGTTAGCTCAGGAGTGGAAACTTGCATAGCTCCACTGACTTTGATGGAGTTAAATTGGTAATGTAAACCAAGCCTATGTCTGTATAACTGTTAGTTACACTGACCGAGTCCCCACTGTAGCCCATGCTATGGGCTTCTCCCATCAACATAGCGACTGCCTCCCGGGGAGGTGGAGTACCTATGCTGACAGGAGAGCTTCCCCATCGGCATAGGTGTCATCTTCATTATGCGCTACAGCACTGTAAGTGTAGACAAGCAGTTATTGCCAAACTGTGCAGGTTGAGCATGTGGTCAATTGTTCTTTAATGCTACCAATCCACTACCTTCCTCCAGGAAGCGTAAAGAGAAAATACCCCCCACAGCAGTTAAATTACACTGAAAGTAATAAACGCTTGGCTGGAGGTTGCACATGGTAACAAAAGCAGGCTTGGGTTCGAGTGTAAGTGGCAGGGAGTGTCCCCTGTCTTTAGCTGTGCACTAATTCTAGTTTCTTTCTGGTGATACCTTAACCCTCCTTGGAGGGCGGTCAGTCCATCTGTTGACTTACCAGTGGTTTTACCTCATCTGCAGTGCCTGAATATTAGAAAAGTCACATGACCTGTAGTATTTGCATCTATAGTAATGCTCCAGCTGTTCCTAATTTCCCTTGGATTCTGTTGAAACTGAGTAGGGATCTTCTTTTCCTTCCTACTTCAGAGCATTCTGTGGGGCTTCTGCCCCTGGCAAACCAAATGTCTGTCTCTTAATTGAATACATAGTGCAATAGAAGCTGCAAAGATGTGCCATGAACTGTGAGAATGGATTTTTGTATATTGCTCAAGTACAGATTAAAGGCAAAATTTTCAGATTTACTAAAAGCTGGCTCACTTCATTTTGTTGAGTAAGAATGTACTAGCCAACACACCCAAGCAATCTGATTCTCTCTGGTTCTGATCTGGTCCCCATTATTATAGTATGGGAGTGTCTCAGTGTTCAGTGTATTTATCCTCAACACCCAGTGGTAGCAGTGGTGTTATCTACATTTTACAGAGGAAGAACAGACACACTAAGTGACCAGCCCAATGGGAGGCAAGCATGAACTGTGCAACACCAACTCTATTCAGAAGCTGGCTAGCTCCATTTTGCCACCCCTTCCCACAATGGTATTGTGCTATTACGAGGGCCAAATTAACAACCCTGCAGCAGAAAAGCTAGAGCAGGGCATGGATTGCGTACACTTTTCCATAGTGACGTAGTTCTAGGATTACCACCTTCGTGTCTTAAACTACCCTCTAAGGGTATGTCTACACTACCCACCGGATCTGTGGGCAGCAATCGAGCCAATGGGAGTCAATTTATCGCATCTAGTCTAGACGCGATAAATCGATCCCTGAGCATTCTCCTGTCAAAGGAGTCGACGGGGGAGCGGCAGCAATTGAATCACTGTGGTGAGTAGGTTTAAGTATGTCAACTTCAGCTACG
Source organism: Mauremys reevesii (assembly GCF_016161935.1). Taxonomy (NCBI): domain Eukaryota; kingdom Metazoa; phylum Chordata; order Testudines; family Geoemydidae; genus Mauremys; species Mauremys reevesii. The sequence goes on from NC_052643.1 coordinate 6,141,864, forward strand.
TTATTCATGTAGCTGAAGTTGCATAACTTAGATCGATTTCTTCCCCCCGCCCCCAGTGTAGACCAGGGCTAAGTTCTATGGGGTATGAAAAATCTAAGCATTGCTGGGTGCTAACCGTAAAACAAGTTACTCTTGCGCTGTAGATCCAGGAAATTATCTATGTCAAACATCCAAGATTTTCCTACATCTGTACTAGACCTGCTCAAAGACCACCACTAATGATCATGGTTTACAAGCCAATCCATGAGTTACGTTACTTCATTCAGTGACAATACCACAAACCAATTACCAGTGAATGAAGGTAGGCCTGATCTCTGAACAGTTCTGTAATACAAACAGCTCCTCGCTACTGCACTTGTCAGATCAAAGGAATCTAGCACAGCTACAGACAAGCTGCCATGTCCAAACCCCTTTGAAGCGTCGCTCCTCTCCTGGAGAGGGTTCTACGCCAGCCCCCCTTGCTGCTTCAACTCAGCTGGATGCTCCCGAGCTGGCTCCAGCTCTCCCACCCACCTGCAGAGGGGACCCTGCAGTTCAGCATGATACACTCTGTGCAGAGATTGCCTCAGGGGAAATCATGAGGCAAAAAATGGTGATCATATTCAGAAGGGATAACATGCCAGTGTTTGGGGGCCTGGGGACAAGACCCCGTATCTGCTAGTTCTGTTACTATTTGTATTACAGTAGTGGCTGCATGTCCCACTGAGATCAGGGTCCCATTGTACAGCGCCTAGCACAAACCTAGTGAGAGATCATCCCTGCTCTGAAGAGCTCGCAGTCTGAACAGCCAAGGCAGAGAATAAGTGGGAGGGGAAATGGAGGCCCCAGCTCATCACAGGTTAAAGACCTGTGAGCAGCGGGGCAGCAGAACTGGACTGATTTGGCAGCAGATCCAAGTACAGTCCTCAGATCTCTTCAAACCCCACTTCAGTACCCTACGTACTGGACCACACTGTCTCTGGTCTTGGAACCTATCCTGATGTCCAGTCTGATTCACAATCACTGGGAATTCAGATTTCATGTTTGCTCCAATATCACTAATGTTTACGCATGCCCAGAACCATGTGTCTTCATCTACACCAGTGCAAAGTAGATATAAAATGCAACCAAATGGAATTAGCGGCTTTTAATACCCACTTCACGCTGGTGTAAATGACCTGAAGACATGCAGGGCAATGGAGAATCCAGTCCCCTGAATCTTTTCACCTCTCTTCATAAGACAGTCCCTCCAACCCCTTCAGAACTCAATTCCCTTCAGTCTTTCAGTGCCTCTGGTACAATATTTATCTCATGAGACTCCAAGAAAACAAACCCTCTTTCCTTGTAAGGATGCATCCCTTGGTGGTATTGTTTGGCAAGGAAGTGTTCTCTACTCAAGCCAAGAAAGAATTGAAGTTAGTCACTTAAGTGGAGGTCATTCCCGGATTCTAAATATTTGATAGTATCTAAACGCTCACTTGGTGTCAGAGAGAGTTGATGCTTTTGATGGCAGATTTCCCATGTACACTAGAACCTCACTACTCCACAGTGAACTCCTTACACAGCTTGGAATTCACCTTCCCAAAGCAGTGCTCTCTCCTGGCCTCTCAAAGATTCGATAGCAGCGCCTGACGATTGAATCTCATTCCCCACTAAATCTCTAACACAATAATGCTGCTACATCCAGATACCGAGGCCCAGATCCCCAAAGGTCTTAGGCTGCCAACTTCCACTGAAATGAATTGAAGGAAGGAGCTTAAATATCTTTGAAGACCTTGTTGTTTCAGTATGTACCATGTTGTGTTCACCAGTAGGTTATGAAGTATCAGTGAGACTACTTGTGTGCAAAGTTACTGACGTGCAAGTGTTTACAGGATTGGGCCGTAAATCAACAATAATATTGCCATGAAACTAAACAAAAAATGCAGTCAATGAAAGCCCGGTTTAGGGATTTGAACATACCCCTAACATGCAGAGCGGCGGAGCAAACAAAAAAACCCGAATGCTGCAAGCGGAGCGAAATATCAGGAAAAATTGCATCCCGACCAAAGATCAGTCGGGACGCGGGATAACCACCCAAATATTGGGACGGTCCTGATTTTATCAGGACGTCTGGTCACCCTAGCTGAAAGTGACATTAATTCTCACCCTTTTAAGTTGCATGTGGCTTTTGTGCACTTTACTCAGGACAGAAAGCAAAACTGAATCAATCTGCATGACACCTTCCTGGTCAGCCTCAACAGAGAGGAATCCAGAATAAACCCTAGATAGAGTTACCCAAATGAATGTGACCATTCCCCATCATGAATTCAGTGATTTCACCTCAAAGCACCCCATGCTTAAGAAACCACAGAGATGATTTCTCAAGTGTCTGATTCATCCATTCATGTTCCTCCCCCTTACAAACTTTGTTAGCTGCAGCATGAACTGTAACATACCCCTGGCTAATAAAATGTTTGTAATACAGGTGTTCTGTTAGCTCATTAACCCACCAGCAAACAGCAGTTTCACAATCTATTTCCCCACTTTACATCCCAGTGTTAACTTGGGGCCTAAGAGGTTAGGCAGCATGTCAAAATAAATAATGCAGTTATTGTATGTGTCTTTCCATAGAGGAGACATGAACAACTGCGAGGAGCTGATGTTATCCAGCCAATCCTTTGATTATTAAAAGGAGTCCCCCAGGGAAGTTGAAGAGAAAGTAACTTTCTAGGTCTCATGGTTCTAGAGAAAAGCCTGGAAACCTGAACCCTAAACGCTGAAAAGCCAGAAGGGCAATAAAAAGGCCCCAATGTTGTTATTTTTAAAATCTCTTGATTGTGATGCAAATCTCATGATTGTGGGGGCCTGTCTCCCTACATCAGAGTGCTTGGGAATAACGCTGGTGATGCTGGATGGGTCTGTCTGGACCCTGAAGAAGGGTGCTTTTAAAATTGAGTGAGTTCAGTGGAGTTAGCCTTGTGGGGCAGCCACGCAGCCAGCTGGCACAGGTGTAAAGGTGTTAAACTGTGTCCACATGGGTGTGAGAGGAGATTTCCTATCATGTTACGGTAACTCCATTAAGCTAACTCGATTTTAAAGAGCACTTCTTTCCTTCATGGGGACAGGGCAGAGGAGGTGGTTGTAACTGAGCTAGCGGAATGTCATTTAAGTCTTTGCACAAAATATTTTAGAACATGAAATGGCCACGTGGAAGGGTTGACTCACCTCTGGGACGCCTCCTCGTGGCTGGGTGTGGCGGAGCAGCCTCCCTCTCCGGCACCCGCTGCTGACAGTTGTTCCTGGTTCTGTGGTGACCTGCCTCTTTTTGCAACTCAGCTCTCTAGCCAGGTCCCGTTTTAGTGCCACACCCCTTTCCGGGTTCTCCACCCACGTTCCAGTTTCTTCAACCCCTCTCTGGGGGTTAACGAAGACCCACAGGGTCCTCACCTGGAATCGTCGATGTAGATCACGCAAAGAAAGCTCAAGTACTTCTAGGCCCACTCAACTAACTCCCAGGACTTTACCCAACCCTGTTTCGGGCTCGCCATGGGGAGAAACGCTCCTCTCCTGCCAGCTTGGTCGTCCCTCGGTCTGTCAGCTCTGTACTAAACCCTCTTTCAGGCCTGCTGCAGTGGGACTCACCATCTCCTGTTGCCCTGTCTCTAGTGGCCTTCCCTGACACCCTCAGCTTCCCAGGCTTCCTTTCCCAGTCCCACACCCTCCTTCCTCCAGGCTTCTTGCTGCGGCTCAGCCTAATGCCTGCAAAGTCCTTCCTTGCTCTTATTTCAGGGTATCTCCTCCCCCCCGACTTCCTCCATCTCTTGTTCTGGCTCCAGGCTTCTCTCAGCCTTTAGCCCATGAGAGGAAACTACCAGCTGGTCTCCTGCCTGGCCTGTTTTCTCCCTGTGCTCCTTCTTTTATGAAGACCCCACTCCTCCCCAGCTGGGTTGGATCACCAGTTTTGCCTAACACCCCTCCAGGTGCTGCCCAGTGGCCTGATTGGGCTCAGGCATCAGTTAACCCATGTGTGGGGTTTATGCAGCCAATCACGCTCCAGCACATAGTTAATCTCCCCAGCCCAGCTTGTACATTCATTTTGGGCCTGATCCAAAGCCCAGGGAAGCCTGACTTAGCTGCACTTGGACTCTGCCTCGAGGTCCTGAGTCAAGTATTCCAGTTCTGCAGCTTTTCCCACTGTACAGTTGCAAGCCCATGTAGCCACCCCCTTTGGCTCTGGATCAACGAGGGTCTTAAATGAGCTGGTCTTAAATGAGGGTATGGCTACACCTGCAGCTGTACAGCGCTGGGAGTTAAACCTGTCTTCGCACAGCTGAGTAGGGAAAGCGCTGCAGTCTGTCCACACTGCCAGCTGCCAGCGCACTGTCATGGCCACATTTGCAGCATCTGCAGCGGCATTGGGAGCGGTGCATTATGGGCAGCCATCCCAGTGTTCAAGTGGCTGCAACGTGCTTTTCAAAAGGGGGGGGCGGAGTGTGACAGGGAGCGTGTCGGGTGGGGGAGAAAGTGGATTTTTGGAGCTGACACTGTGTCAGCAGCTGCCTTGCAAGGTCCGACCCCCTCCCCCACCCCTCCCTCCCTCACTGAAAGCAAAGAGCAGCTGTTTGGTTTTTTTCTCACAGACCAGATAAGCAGCCGCTCCCCAAAAGAGACCCTTCCCCTCCGCCCCGCCTCTCTCTTCAAGCAAACAGGAGCTGTGGGCGTTCCAAAGGGGCCCCCCCCTGCCTGCCTCTGCTCATTCCCAGCAAATGGGAGCTGGATTTGTTTTTTTGATAAGCAGCTCCCAGAGCCCGGAGTTCACCACAAAACAAAGAGAGGAACCGTCCCCTAAAAGGATTATGGGGAGTTTCCGGAGGTCAATCACTGCGTAATAAGGTTACTCCCCGTTTACTCTGGAGCATCAGCATCTCAGCCACTCTGCAGCAGCGGAGGTGGAGTACCTGCAGCGCTGTAGCCAGGGAGATACAGCGCCGTATGTGCCTTGCCAGTGTGGACGGGGAGTGAGTTACAGCGCTGTGGGTGGCTTTATTGCGCTGTAATTCTCAAGTGTAGCGAAGGCCTTAAGACTTGGCACTAAAACCAAACCTCGCTGCAGCTGCCTAGCAGTGCTGCCTGGTTAACGGCTCCATTGGAGAAGGGAGCGAGAGAGAGCTCAGCTCGGTATAACAGGACACAAGAGGGCTATAGGTATGCTAAGGTTTATTTCAGATATTCCATCAGCAGTTAAATCATACAAAATGGCCCGGGCCGGTAAGCAGAGCTGCTGGAATTTCACGCTGATTCGTAGAAGCTGAAAACACTGGTTGCAATTTAGAAGCTGTCTTTTATTTTTACTAGGAGGGGCAGGTATGGCTTGTACTTACAGGGCCTGGTCCAAAGTCCATTGAAGTCAATGGAAAGGCTCAGAACCCTGCTGAGGAATGCTGCCGGAACTTGGAACAGCTTGCCGAAAAAGGAACAGCACCTAGCGCGGGAAAGAGATGGGGCTGGGACTGCACAGCACGGAGACTAGGGCAGCTGTGGGCCTAGCACCGGGGAGAGGTTCCCTTGCAGCGCAGGTTTGAGTAATTGCGATATTTTTTGTTGTAGGTACCGGCGGTCTTTTTGAAACACAGCGCCGCAGCCTTGTCACATTCACAGATCTGCTTCTGGCAGTCGGTTCTCCCACCTGAAAAATAAACCAGCAGGGACGCATGAGAACAGTACAGTAGAGCCTGGGGCAATTCTCTTGAATCGACTGCTGGAGCATATGCAGATCCTCTCATCACATGCCTCATCACTGCAGCTAAGCCAGCGTATGTGTGGGAAAGTCACTTGGGCCCAATCCAAAGCCCATGGGAGCCTTTCTCTGGCCTGCAGTGGGTTTGGACTCGGCCCCTTGCCTACCAGTTCTGCTGCTGCTTTACAGAGGTGTCTGTGATAACAACCTAGATGGGGCATAGAGCTTCCTACCAAACAGGAAGCTCACGACTCCGTAACTAGGTGCAGGGGGCCTGCGGTGAACGTCTCTCTGTTCGTTTTGAAAATGCTGCTGTTGAGAAGATTGGAACGATGCGAGCCGGCCTGGAGCACCCCGCTTTGTGCTGGCGGCAAAGCAGCCGGGCACACGCGGTGCTGAGGAATGTGCTCAGTTCCTTCCTTGCACAGAGGGTGAAATTCACCCTGCTGCAGAAGGCCGGCACGTCTCCTATGCACCAGCGAAGTCTCATGCAAGACCTTGAAATCGCTTAACAGTGCCTAGCCTTCATATTGGAGCCCTGCACGGGCCCCACCGCACTATTGGAGCAGAAGGTTGGCGTTTAGCTTCTGCTCCCTGTCCCGGATTCCTATGTACAGCTGGATTTCCCTGGGTGAGTGCCTCCTGGCAATAGACAACAGCCAGACATCACGCTGCATGTGACACAGCTGGGAGCGCGCAGCCTCCCTGTTTGCCAACTTCTCCGAGTTGCTCCAGAAAAAGTATTTCCCTCGGGCGCAGCAGGGCCCTGGGCCTGTACTCAGCTCAGGGTGAAATTCACCCCAGAGCGTGGGGCCACCAAAAGGTCTTTGCGCCGCTTAAGTTTTTAAAACAGGGCATAAATGGGGCAGAAACAGCGTGGAGGCCCTCGGCCTGACCCCTCTGGGTGGGGTGAGTTTCACCCGTAGGGAAGCTTGTCTTGCTTAACCAATCACCTGAAGAATCCTCACCACCAGGATTTGCACAGCCTGCTCCCTATTTCAAGCACATTCCACTTGGTAGCCAGCTGAATGGCATTTTCCAGCCTGCTAGTCTCCAGGGTGCTCAGGAGGAGCGAGGCCCAGAGACTGCCTGTCTCTACGCAGGGCCGGTGCAACCATTTAGGTGACCTAGGCGGTCGCCTAGGGCGCTAGGATATGGGGGGGCGCCATTTTCTTCATCAGCAACCGCGGCAGCCGGATCTTCGGCCGCCCCAGTCGCCGCTGGCATTTAGGCGGAGGGAGCTGGGGCAGGGGAGTGCGGGGAGGGCTGCCTGCAGCAAGTAAGGGGCGGGGGCGGCACGCAGGGGAACTCCCCGCCCCAGCTCACCCCTGCCCGCCTCCTCCCCGAGCACGCCGTGGCTGCTTCACTTCTCCCGCGGCGCCGCAAGCCTGGGAGGCGGGAGAAGTGAAGCAGCGACAGCGTGCTTGGGGAGGAAGCAGAGCAGGGGTGAGCTGGGATGGGGGGGTGCCTCAGGGCAGAGGGTGGGGTGGGGAGCTGCCGCACTGGGAGTGCCTCAGGGTGGAGCTGCCGCAGGGGTGGGGAGCCTCAGGGCAGAGGGTGGGGTGGGGAGCTGCCGCACTGGGAGTGCCTCAGGGTGGAGGGGTGGAGCTGCCGCAGGGGTGGGGAGCCTCAGGGCAGAGGGTGGGGTGGGAGCTGCCGCTGTGGGAGTGCCTCAGGGCAGAGGGTGGGGTTGGGAGCTGCCGCGGGGAGCGCCTCAGGGTGGCGGGGAGAGCTGTCACGGGGGACCTCAGGGCGGAGGGGGGGAGCTGCCGCAGGGAGGCGCCTCAGGGCAGAGGGGGGAGCTGCCGCGGGGCGGGGGGGCGCCTCAGGGCGGGGACTCGGGGACGGGGGAGGACGCAAGGTGGAAGTTTCGCCTAGGGCGCGAAACATCCTTGCACCGGCCCTGTCTCTCCGGAGAGCGAAGCCCTTCAGTTCATGCTTGGTCTGTACATTCTCACTTACTGCAGGCTATGTTGCCCGACTGGATGGAGTAAGAATAGGATTCCGTTTTGGGCTTACAGCCACGTGCCTCCATCCTGCTGTAGCAGCAGTCGTGGGCATGACAGCACCTGGTATGAACAGAGTCAGCGTTAGTACGGCGCTGGGGGGCGGCAGGGAAAACATGACTAGTTGCTATTTGAATTATGGTAGCACACAGGGTCCCTAAATGAGATCAGAGCACCAGGGGGGTAAATGCTGTGTGCACCCAGCGAGACCAAGGCTTGCCCCGAAGGGCTCACAATCTAGCAGAACATCCTCCCTGTTTTCATTCAGGGCCCCCCGGGGAAAGTGGAGTTAAACACATGCCCTTGCCATTCACCTTCCGAGGAGCTCCAACAAAGGGGATGATTCAATGCGGCTCACTGTTTGCCTCCCAACAATGCAGCATTGGCTTTGATCGATTTCCTGTTTCTCTGCTGTAACTAATGTCTGGTAGCTGAGTCATTACCCAGTGTTCTCAGGAGAGATTTGATCTCCAGTCAGAGGCCTATGCTTTTGTAGGTATGCCGGCGTGATCAGTGCAGACAGCAGATCAGGTAGGGTTGAAAGAGCCTGTTTGTGTGCTGGAGGGGGGGGGCCTCCTTGAGCAATCTGCATCACCTTGAGCATCCTCAACTGTAGTTGTGAAAAAGCCCAATGGAGACTGGAGGATGTATGTTGACTACAGGAGCCTTAATTCACAGACAGTTCAAACTAGCTAGCAACTGCCCCTCAGATCAGATACATTCAAATGAATAAAATCCCAAGAGTAAAATACGTGAGTAGTTTTGATTTGGTATCTGGATACCATCTGATTAAAGTGGCAGCTGAGGTTTGAGAACAAACTGCCTTGGTGACATGCTATGGGTTGTTTCAATTCGGCAGACTGCCTTTCAGACTCATGAACACGCAGGGGCATTTCAGAGGCAGGTGACTGTCCTTGCCCAAGCTTTGAGAACTGAAGACATCCTCACATACTTAGATGACTTCATTTGTTCCCACAAAATGTGGTCGGGACGTCTGGTAGGCATGGTATGGATTCTAGGTCTGCCTAAGGAACCAGGGTTTAAATCTGTACTAAACAAATATCAGTTTGTGAGGAGTCACATCACCTTGCTTGGATATAGAGTCAGCAAAGACCAAGACTGGGATATGAAGACACCTTCTGTTGTCTTTGCATATAACACCTGCTGGCATTCAACTGTCCCTTACTCTCCTTATGAGATTATTTTTGGACTCCACAGACCTATGTGTCCCTCGGACTTGATGTTCGCCTGCATAGCTGAGAGACATGGCGGAGTCTTATATCAATGACAGCATTCCCGAAGGTGGAAGAACAAGTGAGCCAGAAGCAGGTTTTGGAGCCAATCTCCCTTTGCAGTTCCTTGATTCCCTTGAAATACCCCCCCTTCTCTGAATTCCTGGCATGCCACTGGGTTTTGAAAGTAAATGCCATTAGTTATACAATGCACGCGGACAGAATAGTTACTCCTTGGGGGTGGGGGTCATCACACTGATTGCTACTGAACTAAATAATCATCACAATGATCTTTTGTGGGTATCTACCAAGCGTCTTAAAGCTCGACACTTGCTGGAGGATTCTCTGCACCTTGTGGTCTTTAAACCACGATTTGAGGACTTCAGTAACTCAGACATAGGTTAGGGGTTTGTTTCAGGAGTGGATGGGTGAGATTCTGTGGCCTGCGTTGTGCAGGAGGTCAGACTAGATGATCATAATGGTCTCTTCTGACCTTAAAGTCTATGAGTCTATAATAGTGGACATGCAGTAACCTCATTTTACCCGTGGGCAGATTGAACCCAGGTCGCCTCATTCCCAGTCCTGTGCTCTGACCACTTGTTGCATTGCTAACAAATCAAAGGCCATGCTGACGACTCCAATTCTGGAGGGGAGGAGGGCAGTGTGGGCGCTGAACGGTGGTAGCACTTCCCAGTGCCCTTAGCGGCTATGCTCTGACTTACCAGTCGGTCGCATCTAGTGGCTGTTTGGATCCTCCCAGTCCACAGTAGCATCCGTACGTATTGTAATTCAGAAGGGCGTTTTTCCCAGTCATCTGCTTAATCATGTCCGCAAACTGAATCAGGTTACTGCATGCCAACGGCAGGACTGCAACCAAAGAGCTGGGGATAATTAAACTGTGTCTAAAGGGACATGAGGGAAAAACACCCCCTGCCTCCCATGTCAGTCCCACTGCATCTCGCTCCTGGTTCTCTGATCATTCTGTAGGCAGGGGTTGAATTACCTAACGTGTGGGGGGGCTCCATCCCCTCAGAACGCAGGGCTCTAATCATGAATCTCACCCACAGCTCCCATGTCCCTCCTATATACTGTGAGCCCTTTCCACACCAGGGCTGCAGAGTCCTCTGCAGAATGGAGGGAGCGCCAGAGATGAGAACCATTTCCTGACCTGATGCAGGTAAAGTTAATTGTGCCTAAAGCTGGCACCCCCGTTGGGCTGCACTCTGTACGTACACAGCATCTTCCCTGGGTAGCTCCCAAGCTGAGGAGATAAGACAGACGTAGGGGGAACCAGAGGCACAGGACAGCCGTCAGTGGCAGAGTCAGCACTAGAACCCAGTTCTCTAGGGTTCCAGCCCAGGGCCGCATCCCCTGGACCAGCGGTGGGCAAACTTTTCCAGTCACGCCCCCCAGTCTCCAGTCTCCTTACCATTTGCGGCATTCGGTGCACCCGCCTGCCCATTAGTTGTAATCTGAAGTAAACCCTTACTTCTGTGCTGCTGCTGGCAGCGGCGCTGCCTTCAGAGCTGGGCAGCTGGAGAGCGGCAGCTGCTGGCCGGGGCGTTGTTGTTGTCTGCGGTGCGGGAGGACTATTTTTTCAATCCCACTCCCGTCCCGCCATGCAATACCCACTCTATTTTGATCCCGCTCCTGCAATTACGGCAGCAGGTCCTGCAACACCCGCAGGATCCCAGTTTCTTTGTTACCCCTGCAAACCTCTTGCACCCCCCCGCCCCCGTTTGCACATCATTGCACAAGACTACTTTGTCTCAAGCAAACCATTATGGCTTTTTACGACAGCAGCTTCTAGGCAATGTCGGAGTTTCCAGGAAAATCAGGAGAGTTAAAAACATGCCACAGAATGGGTATTTACTTACAGACCAGGAGAAGTAAAGGGATGCCAAGCAAACACTTCATTTCAGTTGAGAGAGGGTAGAAACGAAAATAACCGTCCAGCTACAGAAAGCACTAACCCTTACAGAGAGCCCAGTACTAACTGCTGTTGGTTATATGGCTGTTCCATATCTTCACTCCTCATTAAACTACAGGAGGTGCAAATATTTACAATTCTTATCAAAATGTATTTGTTATGAGACGGTGTCTCTGTGGTTCCCGGACACCATTGCCATAGGGGATAACGCCCAGATCCGCAAAGGTAGTTAGGCACCTAACTCCTAGTGGTCCTTTGAGGAACTGGGCCTTTGTGTTACTAGAAAAAGGCAGGTGTTAGTAATGGGAGATTCAATCATTAGAAACATAGATAGCTGGGTTTGTGATGACCGGGAGAACCGTATGGTGACTTGCCTGCCTCGTGCGAAGGTTGCGGATCTCTCGAGGCATCTAGACAGACTTATGTGTAGTGCTGGGGAGGAGCCGGTGGGCATGGTACATGTAGGTACCAGACATAGGGAAGGGTAGGAGAGACGTCCTGGAGGCCAAATTTAGGCTGCTAGGGAAGAGACTGAAATCCAGGACCTCTATGGCGGCATTCTCAGAAATGCTCCCAGTTCCACGCGCAGGGCCGGGTAGGCAGGCAGAGCTTCAGAGTCTCAATGCGTGGATGAGACGATGGTGTAGAGAGGAGGGGTTTAGATTCTTTAGGAACTGGGGAAACTTTTGGGATGGGGGGAGGCTATACAGGAGAGATGGGCTCCACCTAAACCAAAGTGGAACCAGACTGCTGGCACTAAACATTAAAAAGGTTGCAGAGCAGTTTTTAAACTAGGAGATGGCGGAAAGCCGACTGCTGCAGAGGAGCATGTGGATTGGACAGAGACTTCTCTTAGAGGAGAGTCTATTGATAGAGATTCTCTAGGTTATAGTCAGGAACAGAGGATGGAAGAGGATAATGTAAGGGCCAGATCAGACAAGAAACATTCACATAAAAAGGAATCTGACACATCAGAAAAGGGCAGACAAACAGTGACAAGTTTTTAAAGTGCTTGTACACAAATGCTAGAAGTCTAAATAATAAGATGGGTGAACTAGAGTGCCTTGTGATAAAGGAGGATATTGATATAATAGGCATCACAGAAACCTGGTGGACTGAGGACAATCAATGGGACACAATCATTCCAGGGTACAAAATATATCGGAAGGACAGACAGGTCATGCAGGGGGGAGTGGCACTATATGTGAAAGAAAATGTAGAATCAAATGAAGTAAAAATCTTAAGCGAATCCACATGTTCCATAGAATCTCTATGGACAGTAATTTCATGCTCTAATAAGAATATAACATTAGGGATCGATTATCGACCACCTGACCAGGACAGTGATAGTGATGAGGAAATGCTAAGGGAAATTAGAGAGGCTATCAAAATTAAGAACTCAATAATAGTGGGGGATATCAATTATCCCCATATTGACTGGAAACATGTCACCTCAGGACGAAATGCAGAGACAAAATTTCTCAATACTTTAAATGACTGCTTCTTGGAGCAGCTGGTACGGGAACCCACAAGGGGAGAGGCAACTCTCGATTTAGTCCTGAGTGGAGTGCAGGAGCTGGTCCAAGAGCTAACTATAGCGGGACCGCTTGGAAATAGTGACCATAATATAACAACATTTAACATCCCTGTGGTGGGAAGAACATCTCAACAGCCCAACACTGTGGCCTTTAATTTAAAAAAGGGGAATGATGCAAAAATGAGGGGGTTAGTTAAACAGAAATTAAAAAGTACAGTGACTAAAGTGAAATCCCTGCAAGCTGCATGGGCACTTTTTAAAGACAACATAATAGAGGCCCAACTTCAATGTATACCCCAAATTAAGAAACACAGTAAAAGAACTAAAAAAGAGCCACCGTGGCTTTACAACCATGTAAAAGAAGCAGTGAGAGATAAAAAGGCATCTTTTAAAAAGTGGAAGTCAAATCCTAGTTAGGTAAATAGAAAGGCGCATAAACACTGCCAAATTAAGTGTAAAAATGTAATAAGAAAAGCCAAAGAGGAGTTTGAAGAATGGCTAGCCAAAAACTCCAAAGGTAATAACAAAATGTTTTTTAAGTACATCAGAAGCAGGAAGCCTGCTAAACAACCAGTGGGGCCCCTGGATGATAGAGATAGAAAAGGAGCGCTTAAAGACGATAAAGGCATTGCAGAGAAACTAAACGAATTCTTTGCTTCAGTTTTCACGACTGAGGATGTTAGGGAGATTCCCAAACCTGAGCCGGTATTTTTTAGGTGACAAATCTGAGGAACTGTGTCAGATTGAAGTGTCACTAGAGGAGGTTTTGGAATTAATTGATAAACTCAACGTTAACAAGTCATCGGGACCAGATGGCATTCACCCAAGAGTTCTGAAAGAACTCAAATGTGAAATTGCGGAACTATTAACTAGGGTTTGTTACCTGTCCTTTAAATCGGCTTCTGTACCCAACGACTGGAAGGTAGCTAATGTAATGCTAATATTTTAAAAAGGCTCTAGAGCTGATCCAGGCAATTACAGACCGGTAAGTCTAATGTCAGTACCGGGCAAATTAGTTGAAACAATAGTAAAGAATAAAATTGTCAGACACATAGAAGAACATAAATTGTTGGGCAAAAGTCAACATGGTTTCTGTAAAGGGAAATTGTGTCTTACTAATCTATTAGAGTTCTTTGAAGGGGTCAACAAACATGTGGACAAGGGGGATCCAGTGGACATAGTGTACTTAGATTTCCAGAAAGCCTTTGACAAGGTCCCTCACCAAAGGCTCTTACATAAATTAAGTTGTCATGTGATAAAAGAGAAGGTCCTTTCATGGACTGAGAACTGGTTAAAAGACAGGGAACAAAGGGTAGGAATTAATGGTAACTTCTCAGAATGGAGAGGGGTAACTAGTGGTGTTCCCCAGTGGTCAGTCCTAGGACCAATCCTATTCAACTTATTCATAAATGATCTGGAGAAAGGGGTAAACAGTGAGGTGGCAAAGTTTGCAGATGATACTAAACTGCTCAAGATAGTTAAGACCAAAGCAGACTGTGAAGAACTTCAAAAAGATCTCACAAAACTAAGTGATTGGGAAACAAAATGGCAAATGAAATTTAATGTGGATAAATGTAAAGTAATGCACATTGGGAAAAATAACCCCAACTATACATACAATATGATGGGGGCTAATTTAGCTACAACAAATCAGGAAAAAGATCTTGGAGTCATCGTGGATAGTTCTCTGAAGATGTCCACGCAGTGTGCAGAGGTGGTAAAAAAAAGCAAACAGGATGTTAGGAATCATTAAAAAGGGGATAGAGAATATATTATTGGCCTTATATAAATTGATGGTATGCCAACATCTTGAATACTGCATACAGATGTGGTCGCCTCATCTCAAAAAAGATATACTGGCACTAGAAAAGGTTCAGAGATGGGTAACTAAAATGATTAGGGATTTGGAGAGGGTCCCATATGAGGAGAGATTAAAGAGGCTAGGACTTTTCAGCTTGGAAAAGAGGAGACTAAGGGGGGATATGATAGAGGTATATAAAATTATGAGTGATATGGAGAAAGTAGATAAGGAAAAGTTATTTACTTATTCCCATAATACAAGAACTAGGGGTCAGCAAATGAAATTAATAGGCAGCAGGTTTAAAACAAATAAAAGGAAGTTCTTCTTCACACAGCGCACAGTCAACTTGTGGAACTCCTTACCTGAGGAGGTTGTGAAGGCTAGGACTATAACAGGGTTTAAAAGAGAACTGGATACATTCATGGTGATTAAGTCCATAAATGGCTATTAGCCAGGATGGGTAAGGAATGGTGTCCCTAGCCTGTTTGTCAGAGGATGGAGATGGATGGCAGCAGAGAGATCACTTGATCTTTGCCTGTTAGGTTCACTCCCTCTGGGGCACCTGGCATTGGCCACTGTCAGCAGACAGGATACTGGGCTAGAGGGACCTTTGGTCTGACCCGGTACGGCCATTCTTATGTTCTTATGTGTTTTTGCTGTGGGTCAAATGGGGGGTGAGAGCTGCACTGTGAAATGCAAAACTACCCCGCAGTCAAAGTTTCCCCCACATTTTGAGTCTCAACAACGGGCCTGTTTTCACAGAACGTTTTGCAAATCAGGTGCATTGTCCTCCTAGGATCAGTGTGTGTGACTGTGACTAAAAATGAGTTCCCCTGGATCAGCTTTTCAGACTTCAGTGCCTGAGTTTTGTGTGCAAACTATTCCTGTGCCAAAGCACAAGGCAGCATGCCAAAGCATGCACTGAGGTACCCAAAATGGGTATTAATGCCTCGAGCGTTAGTCCTTATGAACACAAACACAGGAACCTTTTGCATTTTCCAGCCCCCTGTTCTCTCCAGGCAGTTCCACCTTTGCATGGGTATGTGTTGCTTTGCTGTTGCTAGAGATACTGCTGATAGGAAGGCAGAAAGGACACAGGAGCTTTTGTTCCCAGAACATTTCTCTGCTGGTCTGGGGAAAATATTAAGCAGTATCTTCTCTTTGTACCTGCCCAGGGTAAAAACTGAACCCCTCTCTGTGTGTGGCCTCACCCATCCTTGCCTGAGGTGCTTCCACAGAAGAGGGCTGATGCCAGGAGTAGAGATCAGGCAGCCCTTTGCTTTCCATTCCAGAGGTCTCTTGGCTCCAGTGGTTCCCGACAATGCTTGTAACTGAAGGTAAGAGTGGGCTGCTTTGTGATTAGTATTGCACTAGCCTTCACAGCAACACCCAATCAGAGCAGTGCCCCATTGTGCTGCACAAACTCGGCTCTAATATAGATATAAAAAGGTGGTGGGGGGGAAATCAGTTCAACAGACTGTCCCGTGCTGCAGAATAAGGTGTTCTGCTCACCTTTATTTAGAAGCAAAGGAAAGGAAATAGCATGGGAACTAAAGTGAAGGAAATGAACCCGTAACCAGAATATTAAACAATGGGGAGCTTATGCCAGCAATCCTAGGAGAATCCCAGTTCAACCAAATGGTCCCTAGTCATCATTTTTAGTACTGTAGTATTATATATATCTCAGTAGCACTTCTGGGACAAACTGAGCTCAAAGCCCAATCATGCTAGGTGCTGTACAAACATATAGGAAGAGACAGTCCCTTACACGCTACATACACAGGCAAAGAAAGGACTATTATCCCCATTTTACAGATGGGCAAACTGAGGCATAGAGTAATTACAGCCCAGCTTTATAAAGGTACTTAGGCACCTAACTCCCATGGCTTCCAATGGGAGTTAGGTGCCTAAGTGCCTTTAAAAATTTGCACTTGGCCAAGGTCAAACAGGAAGTCAGTGCCAGAGCCAGGAATTGAACCAGTCCGGTGTCTCAACTGTCCTTCCTATATTGGCCATCTGATGTGGTTCTCTTCTGGTCTGGTCTGCTCTAGTGACCCGCTTTAAGGTAGAGCTGCTGGACTATTTAAAAGCAGTTCCCTGGAATTTCTCTTGTCCTCTATAGCAAAGCACTCAGAGGTCACAGTCCATTCTACAGTCCCACTCCTGGCTCATTGGTCCTGGGGAAACAGCATGTGCAAATTCTTGTCAGCTGGGTGGTCAGTAAAATGATGGGCTGGGGACAGGGTGGCCCCTAGCACCTGGGTGTGAATCCTGTGCACTTGCTGTCTCGGTAGCGAACGTAGCGGCTGTTGAACGTCTTCAGGTTCCTTTCCAGGCAGAGAGCAGTGCTCTTGTCACAGTCACAGACCTGTTCTTCGCACCAGCTCCCCAAAGCTGCCAAGACAGAGAGAGAGAGACACACACATGTTTTTCCTGGGACAATCGCTGCGACGAGGAGGAAGGTGACTAATTCTCAGGGCCTGACTCCCCACTGGCCCTGTGGAGTCACTTACACTCGGGCTGTGTGAGTGCAAAGTGGGTATGAAGTACTGCTACAGGCGTCCTCACTCATACTGGTGGTAGGTTACATTTGATTGGATGAGATCTTAAAAAGTGAGCTCCTAACACCCCCTTACAGTCAACTGCGTGGACCCCAATTTACCTACATCAGCTGGAAAAGGGGCCAAAGTCATTGGGTCAGAAGCTGAACCAGGGCTTTCAAGGAATCAAGATGCCTTGAAAGCCCTGATCAAGATGCCTTGATCAAGGTATTGCAACTCCAATACCTACGGGCCGTTAATTCACTTCTTGGGTCCATGACACAAGGGGAGAGACACAGAGTCCTTCCAGGGACCCTGGTGCTGCCCTCCCCTTCGAACCCTTCTCTTCTGGATCAATGATAAGGCCATAACATTTGGCCATTTGGAAGGAGGACACCGAGCGAGAAAGGCGAGGAACCAGGCCAGTGTGCTGATTGGAGAGTAGAAACAGAGGACATCCCAACCAGACCAAGGGGAGAGAACTCACCACACAGGATGTCCCCGTCCTTGTAGGTGTAACTATATCGCTGTCTGTTCCCATAACATCCACTAGCTTTTAGCCTTTTATAACAGCAGTGATGAGCTCGGCAGCACCTCCGGGGAGAAGGAAGAGCAAAGGTACGGGTCAAAGGTCTGCTTGCAATGAAAGAGACTATCATCCAGTGTAGCCGATCTTTTCTATGCAAGCATATCTGGCCATTGCCTAAGCATCTGTTAGATTTACTGTACATATCTGGTACAGTCCCACTAATACATGTATTTGTTCATGTCTGAATCAGGGCCCTATCTGAGGATCCATAACTAAAGATCAGAAATGCCCTGGTGAGTAGCTGGTAGAAACTGAGCTTTCTGCAGAAGCCAGTGAGCATCTTAAGAGACTTTCCGTCCAGTCGGTCTCCTGCAAAGGACCCTTGATAGTAAACTCTACTGCACTTTACAGGGATAGTTAAGCACCAGCCCCTTCTCTCACCATGACAAGATCTGGAGGACTTTTCCCTTTATGAATCTTGGGGCTTGACTAGGGGAGTGTTCTGTTTGGCGGGGGGTTTTGCAAAGGTGCATGTGACCAGTCGTATGGGATTACAGTGCTGCTTGAGGAATGATATATTTTTAAAAAAATCTAGTGGCAATTTACCAATCTGTCGCATCCTTTGGCTCCCCTCTGCCATCAGACCCGCAGTAGCAGCCGTACCCATAATAACTGAGGATGGCACTTTTTCTCGTGGCTTGATTAATCATCTTTCGAAACTCCAGAAGACTCCCCTGTGTTCCGGACAGACCTGCAGACCAGCAAGAGCACTAGGAAGGATGGTTTCCTCTAAAGGAAAGATCACTTCCCCCTCTCCTGTTGTCAGTGCACGTGGTGAGCACACTGCGTTGGTGAAAGAACGCTGAGCTGAATCCTGGGGGTTAGCATGTGGCTTTAATGCCACAGCCCTTTGCTAGGGGGTGCTGTGGCGCTGCACTGCTCTACATGGGGCACCAGAGAGCTTGTGCCCTCTACTGGTGAGTTCCTTGCAAAGGGGCTGCACAATCCCCATTCCAGCCTTTAGACCGGCATAGACGCTTCCCACAATTGCACTGCTCTTGCTCTTGCTCTGGGGACTGGCACCAACTCCTCCCTGCCCCCTTTCTCCCCCTTGCTCTCCTGTGGGAGAGCGGGAATGCACAGCCCTTCCCTGGAGCACAGGGACTTGTATTGCCAGAGGCCCCTGTGCAGCAATGCAAGGGGCAAGGTGAACACCTTACCCTCTCCCCTGCCCTTACAGAGCTGTGTGGGGCCTGAGGCTTTACTCATGCCTCACTCGGCTAAAGCACCCAGTGACTTCAATGGGCCTCGCCCCGGTAAGGGCTGAGTAAACCCGACGTCCAGACCCCAAGCTGCGGCCAGGTGTGCCAGGCACTGAGCCTCACTTGCGCTGCCCTGATGCTGGGGATTCTGCTCTGAGGGGGGACGCTGGTTACAGAGCCGAGGCGATCGCGTAATTAGCATGGACTAGGGAGTCACCAGTTTGCTGTACTCACTGCAGGCGATTAGCAAGGTGACTGCAAAGAGATTCCTCATCTTTGTGCAGGACCTGGGAGAGGAAACACCCGGATCTTTCACTCAGGCAAGTAACTCAGTGGTCTCGATCTCTGGATCTGCTCCCGTTAGCAGGCAGGCTTCGGATAGCTGGCTGCTGCACAGGAAGCTGCTGAGAGGACAGAGAGGCAAGTCCGAACTTCTGGAGCACGAACCCACTTGTCACAATGAGTCAAAGCCCTGTCTGGGATGCTAGCTCAATCAGAGCTAGCACAGGTGTGTCTGCCTGAGCTGGAAATTACACCCGCAGCTGCAGTGTAGACATGCTTTAGTGAACCTCGAGGTCCCAAAGCCAATCTCGGCCACAGTGAAGGGTAGGCCACACGCACAGAGAAAGTCTGTCCTAAGTACAGAGAACTAGTTGACTGCTTTCCTGGCCGGTTACCAATTAGAAGGAATAACCCACAATGACACAAGCAGAAGCTGCAACTTGTCAGAATGGGCATCAGCTGCTTGATCCCACAATGCAAGAAAAAGATCAGTAAATAATATCTATTGCACCAATCACCATGATACCTAACCACTTCCCAGGTAAATGAAGTCAGCGTAGCAAGGTCCCTACTAGAGGGCATTCTCTTTTGTAAAGCACTCACCTCCTCTGGGCTTGAGAAAACCTTGGCAGCTGGAGTAACACCTGATGTGCGCTAGCCACTGGTTTCTCTTATATTCTCCACCCTGTCCCTCCCACTGCTACCCCAGCCAGGTGGATCTTGTTCTCCAAGGTCCATAATTCAAGATGATCCAGATGAGTGGCCAGGTCTGTAATAGAAGGCGTTGCCTGTTTCCCTCTTTTCTCTGGCTCTGAAGGACTCTTCCATTGTATTTAAGCAGGGATCATGCTGAAGACCCCCAGTAGAGACTCTGGTCTCTGTCGGGCGATTTCACACTGTGAATACTTCCACCGTGCTAGGAACTCGCAGGCTGGAGTTTCACGCCCCTTTGGCAGAGTCTCTGCATTCTGATGCCAATTTGGCAAGAAACTATTTTTTTCCCTTCAGAACAATGAAGAATGATCACGGCCCCACTGAAATTACCAGGAGTTTTGCCACTGACGTCAATGGGGCCAAGTTTTCACCCCATGTCTTTAAGAGTGAGACTGTGCTGGATTGTCCGAGGGAACAACAAACGAAGAGGGACAGAACTGTGGCCCAGAATCACCAGCTCAGGGAGTTGGTAGGTAAAATCCCGTGGGAAACAAGTCTAAGGGGAAAAACAATAGAAGTGAGTTGGCAGTTTTTCAAAGAGACATTATTAAGGGCACAAGAGCAAACTACCCCACTGCGTAGGAAAGACAGGAAGTCTGGCAAGAGACCACCCTGGCTTAACCAGGAGATCTTCAATGATCTAAAACTCAAAAAAGAGTCCTACAAAAAGTGGAAACGGTCAAATTACAAAGGATGAATATAAACAAATAACACAAGTATGTAGGGACAAAATTAGAAAAGCCAAGGCACAAAATGAGATCAAACTAGCCAGGGACATAAAAGGAAACAAGAAAACATTCTACAAATACATTAGAAGCAAGAGGAAGATCAAGGACAGGGTAGGCCCATTACTCAGTGAGGTGGGAAAGACAATAACAGAAAATGTGGAAATGGCAGAGGTGCTTAGTGATTTCTTTGTTTTGGTTTTCACCAAGAAGGTTGGTGGTGATTGGACGTGTAACATAGTGAATGACAGTGAAAATGAGGTAGGATCAGAGTCTAAAATAGGGAAAGAACAAGTCAAAAATTACTTGGACAAGTTAGATGTCTTCAAATCACCAGGGCCTGATTAAATCCATCATAGAATACGCAAGGAGCTGACTGAGGAGATATCTGAGCCATTAGCACTTATCTTTGAAAATTCATGGAAGATGGGAGACATCCCAGAAGACCGGAAAAGGGCAAATCTAGTGCCTATCTATAAAAAGGGAAATAAGGACAACCCGGGGAATTACAGACCAGTCAGCTTAACTTCTGTACCCGGAAAGATAATGGAGCAAATAATTAAGCAATCAATTTGCAATCACCTAGAAGATAATGAGGTGATAAGTAACAGTCAGCATGGAGTTGTCAAGAACAAATCGTGTCAAACCAACCTGATCGCTTTCTTTGACAGGATAAGAGGGAAGTGGTAGATGTGGTATATCTTGACTTTAGGGATGCTTTTGATACTGTTTTGCATGACTTTCTAATAACAAACTAGGGAAAAACAATCTGGTTGGAGCTACTACAAGCTGGGTGCATAACTGGTTGGAAAATCGTTCCCAGAGAGTAGTTATCAGTGGTTCACAGTCATGCTAGAAGGGCATAATGAGTGGGGTCCCGCAGGGATCGGTTCTGGGTCTGGTTCTGTTCAATATCTTCATCAGTGATTTAGATAATGGCATAGAGAGTACATTTATAAAGTTTGTGGGTGATATCAAGCTGGGAGGGGTTGTAAGTGCTTTGGAGAATAGGATTAAAATTCAAAATGATCTGGACAAACTGGAGAAATGGTCTGGAGTAAATTGGATGAAATTCAATAAGGACAAATCCAAAGTACTCCACTTAGGAAGGAAAAATCAGTTGCACACATACAAAATGGGCAATGACTGTGTAGGATGGAACACTGTGGAAAGGGATCTGGGGGTCATAGTGGATCACAAGCTAAATGTGAGTCAGTAACGCTGTTGCAAAAAAAGCCAACATCATTCTGGGATGTGTTAGCAGGAATATTGTAAGCAAAACACGAGAAAAGAATTTTTCTGCTCTACTCCGGCTGATTAAGCCTCAACTGGAGTATTGTGTCCAGTTCTGGGCATCACATTTCAGGAAAGATGTGGACAAATTGGAGAAAGTCCAGAGAAGAGCAACAAAAATGATTAAAGGTCTAGAAAACATGACCTATGAGGAAAAATTGAAAAAAATGGGTTTGTTTAGTCTGGAGAAGAGAAGACTGAGAGGAGACATGATAACAGTTTTCAAGTACATAAAATGTTCCTACAAGGAGGAGGGAGAAAAATTGTTCTTCTTAACCTCTGAGGATAGGACAAGAAGCAATGGGCTTAAATTGCAGCAAGGGCGGTTTAGGTTGGACATTAGGAAAAACTTCCTGTCGGGGTGGCTAAACCCTGGAATAAACTGCCTAGGGAGGTTGTGGAATCGCCATCATTGGAGATTCTTAAGAGCAGGTTGGACAAACAGCTGTCAGGGGTGGTCTAGATAATACTTAGTCCTGCCATGAGTGCAGGGAACTGGACTAGATGACTTCTCAAGGTCCCTTCCTATTCTATGATTCTATGGCTACCCAATGGAAGTTTGGCCTGCGTGAAGACTGCAGGTTTATGTTTAACCACAGATAAATGGTGGTGGTGCTATAACCATAGGCCAAGATGCGAAGGGGGTTAGCACAGCAAAAATATCCACCCCCTGCAGTTATTCCAAATCACTTTGTACAGCACCTAGCGCAGGACGGTCCTGGGCCTAGCACCTCAGAGGTATTTAGGTTCCTGACCTCAGCGGGAGGTAGGTGTCAAAATACCGTTAAGGAGCCGAGCCTTGATCCATGACTAGGGTCCTAGTGTTACAGTAATCCCAAACTAACTAATCATACGAGATTCTGCACTTTGACATGGAGTCATTGTCAACCTTTTCATGCCCAAATTCAGAGAGTGTTTTCATCGTCCATTCCCACGGCTATTACAACTGCTGATTTGTTCCGCTGAATGCACTAACTCAAGGGGAGCACACCAATGGAGCCCCAGTCCGGGGGGGTGGAGATTCCTATCTTAATTGACAATAGGCAGCCCAGGTGCACAGACAGTAAGTGCATGCAGGCAGCCTGTGGTCACAATAGTTCAAGTCAGTGTGTAGGTGCCAACATCTGTAAGCTCTGGAACAATCACATGTCCCCTGTCCCTTGAGTCTTGATTTACCTCCATCACACTCCAGGTGAGCTGCGAGGGATTAGCAGCACCTTCATATTGAGTTCCACGGGTCGCTCAGCTCCAGCGAGTCTCAACAATGCTTGAAACGGAGGCTACGGGTGGATTTAAAGCTGGGGTTTTTGTAGTAACTGGATGGATCTACTTTTAATGCACTTCTGGACAAATTCACCCGCTAAAATCTCATTGATGGCAGTGAGGCCTGGATCTGGGTTCATGGACTGGGCAGAACCGTCTGGCTGAAGGTTCCCAGAGGAGTGGAGGTTGTAGATCAGGGGTCGGAAACCTTTCAGAAGTGCTGTGCCGAGTCTTCATTTATTCACTCTGATTTAAGGTTTTGCTTGCCAGTCATACATTTTAACGTTTTTAGAAGGTCTCTTTCTATAAATCTATAATATAGAACTAAACTATTGTTGTATGTAAAGTAAATAAAGTTTTAAAAATGTTTAAGAAGCTTCATTTAAAATTAAATTAAATTAAATTAAATTAAAAGGACCAGGCAGTGTGAGTGCTACTGAAAATCAGCTCGCGTGCCGCCTTCGGCACCCGTGCCATTGGTTGCCTACCCCTGTTGTAGATGATTTGAGCTGTTTGGCTCAGATCCAGATGTTTCTGCATCAGCTACTGAGCGGCCATCATTTAAAAACAACAACAAAACACTGCTTAACCTTTAGTCCTGCACTATATCCACCGGGTGCGTGAGCTGCATTGTCTAGTATAGAACATAAGCTCCATGAAAGAGATATGACGTCAGCCTTTACGTCTGTGCACTGCAGAGCACGCTGGTGGTTTTCAATAATTCAGTGATAATAAGCATGTGTCACCCTACTGCAGGATATGTTGCCAGGTGGAGAACCCAGTCACTCCTACCCTTTCTGTCCCACTGGGCTCTTTGCTTCAGTGCTTGTGAACAATGCTTGGGTTTGAAGGTAAAACTAGACTAGGTCCAACTGTTCGCACTTTCATTGCGCCAAGAGGGGGAGCACTTCTCTGGTCTCCACCAGGCATGCTGAACATGGAAACTATGGAGGAAGGGCATCCAAGGAAGAGAACCTGGTTAAGGTGACATGACAGAGTGCCCAGGACTTCTCTTGTGATGGTTAAAGGGTAAAAAGAGGGTGGTGCCTTTTGGAATGGGATATGATCATTTGAGAGCATCCCCTTAAGTAGCCTCTTCACAACGTGGGTCGTATGGTATCCCTGTTGTTACCTAAAGCTGTCCTTCCGGCATAAACACCCAGGTGGGACAGGTGCCACCTACTCTCCCTGGGGGTGAAGCCTTCCTGAGATCCAGGAAGGGTGAAATGTACACCTCCCTTGTGCTGGAACTCACTGAACTCCTTCAAGACAGGAGGGTGACGGAACCCAGGGAAAATTAGCCAATCGTTTCCAGCCAATCAGCCACGTGAAGTGATTGAAGGGGGAGCTGCTTCCAGCTTTCTCACTCACGCTGAAGGGTGACTAGTTCGGGTCGGTCGAATGCCTCTGAGTCACAACCCAGAGAAGAACATGGTTACACTCTTCCGTTTTATTCAGAAGCAGCAGAAAGCAAATCTGCACTGAAGCAAGAGCAAAGGAAATTGACATTTTTCTATGTTCATTTATGCACTTAGGCCCAATCCAAAGACTATTGAAGAGAATGGAGAGACTCCCCCTGGCTCCCATCGTAACTTAACCATGGCAGAGGACACATGCCAGTTCTTCCTAATATTTTTATCAAAAACATGACACGTGTTGCCTTCTCCCTCTAAGTAATTTCTCTTCTGATCCTGTGTATCGAGATGCAGTTAAGGCAGATCGGGTCTCTTATTTAAGAGCAGTTCCTTGGATTCTGCCTGACAGTAGCCTGGGGAGAGAGCAGCCAAGAACCACTTGATAGGAAGTAATTCCCAATCCCAGGTCAAGCACTTGATTGCTTAACAGTGTGGAAATGCTGAATTCATGAGACTAGGGGATGGCTTAATGAGCATTGCAAGGCGCCTTTGCTTAACACCTTGGCTTTCTCCCTGTGCACTTTATGTTGGGGTAGAAGCGATACTTCTTGTTGTAGCTCCTTAAGTTGCGCTTCATGCACAATGCAGCGGCCTTGTCACACTCGCAGATGTTCCTTTTACACCAGCTGCCTGGACCTGGGAAGACCAGGGAAGAAGCACATTGCTTAGGGAGTAGGGTGCCAACTCCAGGAGCAGCAGAGCGGGGTGAATTATTTGCAGCCAGCCACTGATTCATTATTTCCCCAAGTGTTCAGAATTGGGCTAATTCTGCTCCCATCCAGACCAATGGCAAAGCTCCCATTGGCTTCAGTGAAGGCAGAGTTGTAGGCCAACGCTGAGTGCTTCTGAAAACAGGGCCGCCCAGAGGGGGGGGCAAGAGGGGCAATTTGCCCCAGGCCCCGAGCCCCACCACCCCCCACCCCAGTTTTTCGGGGCCCCCCCCCTGGTCCCTTGTCCGGGACCCGCCGAAGTGCCCCGCAGACCAGGGCGGGACCCCTCCGCCATACGCCGCCGGAAGCGGGGCTGCGGCCCGCGGGCGGTAATTCAGCCGCGGCGGCGGCGGCGCGGGGGGCCGCCCTTCGAGGGGGGGGTGGGCGAACTGAAAGGCCCCCCCCCCCCCCAGCCGCCCCCCCCCCCAGATGTCTGAAAATCCCATCTCCACCCCACCCCCTTTCCTCCACAAGCACCATTTCTGCTTTAGAGGTTCATGGTTCCAGAGTAGCTGACAAGTTGTTCCTTCAAAACATATTCCAACCCGGGGGCTGCTAACAAACCATTTGGTGCCTGTTGCCACTGCTCCTAATTCTCTGTTCTCACTAGCCATCGAAGTCACCTGGTGCTGTTTCCCCTCCCTGACTGGGAGAGTTCCAAAGCTACAGAAAGTTCTCAAGATGGCTTGTGAACACTTCCATTGTGAATGTTTGTGCGAATCCTGGCACCTGTGCACGCTCACATGAGTAATTGTGGCACTTTCCTGTTCGGCACACAACCGTGTGAACAACACAAGTCGATGGGGGAGCCACGGCCGTCAGTCCAGCGCCGCAAGGACATGAAGTAAGTAATTTTAATTTGATCTAAGTTATTCTCGTAGCTGAAGCTGCGTATCTTAGGGCTAGTCTACACTTACCAGCTGGGTCGACGCGGTGAGTTCGACTTCTCGGAGTTCGAACTATCGCGCCTAATCTGGACGCGATAGTTCGAACTCCGGAAGCGCCGCGGTCGACTCCGGTACTCCACCACTGCAAATGGCGGTGGCGGAGTTGACCTTGGAGCCGCGGACTTCGATTCCGCGGCGTCTGGACGGGTGAGTAGTTCGAACTAGGGTACTTCGAATTCAGCTACGCTATTCACGTAGCGTACTAGTTCGACCCCGCTTCTTAGTGTGGACCAGCCCTTAGATCGATTCTCCCCGCCCCCCCCCCCCCCCAGTGTAGACCAGGCCTAAGGTGCCACAAGTGCTCCTGTTCTTTTTGCAGCTACGGCTGCTACTCTGAAACTTATTTACCTTTGGATGTCTAGAGTTGGCCTGTGTGTCCGTTGTCCAGCTGGGGGAAGTTGGCCCAGCTCTACTGAACTCAGGGCTCTCCAGCTGGGGTTCTGACCCCACAGATTTTCAGACAGTGGCACAGCAAAGCAATGAGCTGATTTGGGAGCAGAGACAAAGGAAGTGCCTGTCTTTCTATGGGCCTGGCTACTCACCGCACGTTATGACTCCTCTCCTGTAAGTGTAACGGTATCTGTCAATTATGACACGACAATTTTGAGCCTTCAATTGTGAGTAACAGCAGTCGTGATGCAGGCAACACCTGTAGGGAGAATTGGGTTGAAGCTGATACACAGCATAGTATGTGGGAAAAACAAAACAACCTGCTCCCCAACCACCCCTCCCCTCAATCGGTTTCTAAGTTACATCAAACAAGCAGATCCTGCAGCTTCACGGCTAAGCAGAGTTAAGCAGTTAGCAAAACGTACTCATACAAATAGTCTCACTGAAGTCAATGGATTTTATTCTCCTCTCACTCTAAACCTTCCATGGATTTGCTCTTTCCGATATCATGGTTCTTTGCTTTTCTTATTACTGTACTTTCTTTGCTCCCTCTACTGGCCGTCTTTCTGGTTTTCCCACACATTCTGTCTGGGCTTGGTGTGAGAGCCTTCTCTTCTGCATCTCCTGGCATCTGGAGCAGACTTTGTGTCCCTCTGCAGTTCTTCTGTTCTCAGGGCCTGGTCCACAGCTCCTCTAGATCAGTGTAGCTCCATGGAATTGCTTTCATTTATCTCAACTGGGGATCTAGACCTCAGTCTTCTTTCAAAACTCCTGTGAGCACATATCAGGCTACATGCCTCCTAAAGTAACTCAATTGATGTCAGTGGAGTTACAACAAGGATGAATTCAATCCCATCTTTTCTCCTTGGCTTAAACCTTTTTCCTTTCTCCTTCTGCTGTTGCTTTCTATTTCCTGTACCTGTGTTTCACTCTGCAAAGTCTATGGGTAGGGTCCTCCAAATTCACGGTCCATTTTGGTCAATTTCACAGTCATAGGATTTTAAAAATTGTAAATTTCATGATTTCAGCTATTTAAATCTGAAATGTCACAGTGTTGTAATTGTAGGGATCCTGACCCAAAAAGGAGTTGTGTGGGGAGGTGTTGCAGGGTTATTGTAGGGAGAGTTGTGGTATTGCTACCCTTACTTCTGCGCTGCTGCTGGCGGCGGTGCAGCCTTCAGAGCTGGGCGCCTGGCCAACAGCCACCGCTCTTCAGCCACCCAGCTCTGAAGGCAGCACAGAAGTAAGAATGGCAATACCGCAACCCCCCTAAAATAAACTTGTGACCCCCCCCTGCAATTCCCTTTTTGGTCAGGACACCCAATCTGAAAAATGCTGGTCTCCCCCGTGAAATCTGTATAGTACAGGGTAAAAGCCCACAAGACCAGATTGCATGGTCCAGGACCCGTTTTTCACAGCCGTGATTTTGGTAGGGCCCTACCTATTGGGATGCAGCTGACACTCAGCAAGCTCTAGTTATTTGGCATCTCGAGGAAGGATTATAGAACCATAATTCACCAGTGGTGCCTGCGTTTTTAGAATACTGCTGTAATCAGTAACTACCGTACCAATCAGTTGCATCCTTAGGCATTCCTTTGCCCCCCACACCGCAGTGGCATCCATAGGAGGTATAATTCGGTAGAGCCCTTTTCCCAGTGGCTTGCTTGATCATCTTGCGAAACTCCAAGAGACTCCCATGTACCATTAATTCACCTGCAAAATAACAGCAGAGGGTTACATCACAGTTCAGGGCCTCTGCACCTGTATTCCCCCTCTGTGGTCCAGCAAGGGCACCCAGTCTCTTGGGCAGAGACGTGTGTCTCTCTCCATCCTGACTAGGGTATTTCCAGGACGTTTACACGGTGCTATCCCGCAGCAAGGCAGACAGCCTAATGGCCAGCACCAGTCCTTTGCTTTCTCATCAGAGACTAGGAACACTGTAACTGCCCACAGTGGTAAGTTACCGCACAGAGCTTTCTAAGCAATCACATTTAGCTCTTAAGGTACAAATGATTACAGAGAAAATATATTAAAAAGCCATAAAAGAACCTACACACATGCTGATCAGCTTACCAGAGATCACCCTCTCACCCCCCCATCCCAAAGGCTCTGGCTGGCCATCAGCTCTTTGAACCCCACACAGGGTTTTTTCCCCTGTGGTCACTGGTTCATATAGCCTCAGCGCCGACTGACACATTCCTGCGTGAATGAGGTACTTCTTTATACCATTTTTGGGTCTTTTGATCTGTCTTCATGTAGCTGGTGATCAGAATCCAAAAAGTCCCCTCTTGCAAAGCTTCAACAGGCTGTTTTTGTATACCTACAGTTTTTGCATCACCCTCCTCCTAGAGATTTTCTGGGAAACATACTTGTCATTCTTGTCTTTGTTTCAAACAGTCCTTTGAAGCAAACAGTTCCCATTGTTTGCCTGGGTCCTGTCTTCCCCTTAAAAGAAGTTACATACACTCCCCTAACAGGACAGGAACAGTTCATTTTTTACACAATGAGCTCCTAAGATACTTAAACTTCCTTCAGTGAAGTCTGTCCAGGATTTTGTCATACCTGTCGCAGGCCACCTTACACATTAGGGAAGGAGACATTTCCTGTAGGAAATAGCATTGATTCTCCGCGTGGTGAGATACCAGTCAATGGAATTACATGAAGGATGATTCTGGCCCAGTGTGTGCATTAGAAAGCTGAACATTTCCCCAGAGCTATTTGTATTGGTGCTCATTCCTATCACAGTCAATGACTCTGGGTGGGAGTGACCCTGTGCTCCCAAGCAGCCCTGGCAGTGACATGTTGGTTACCGAGCCAGTGTCATGGTAAGAAACGGGTTACCCCCGTGTGACAATCAGGGTCCAGACACCTCAAGGGGAGAACAAGGCCCCCAAAGAATAAGCAATTGACTCAACTGGCGGTATACACTATTGTGTAGAGAAATGCATCAAGTACGGTCTTTTATGAAAGCTTTTAATTACTCCTGAAGGCATCCTGCACCAAAACATGAATAATTCTGTGCCAAAGTTAATAATTCTGCACACAATATTTTAAAATTCTGCAGATTTTCTTTGTCAAATAAATGTGGAGGCTCCAGCATGGCAGTGGGGAGCACCGGCCACTGGCTTCACGGAGATGGGAGATCTGCGCAGCTCTCTGCCCTGGGACATGGACTTAGCAATGAGGCTGCACCCAACCCTGACACAGCGCAAGGACTGGGCCTGCCCCAGAAACACCCCAGGGCCTCTCCCTCCATGCCAGGTGCACCAGGTGTGGGCAGGCAGGCCCAGCAAGGTAGGATCCAAGTGTGGAGGGGCTTAGTGTGGGGAGATCCAGGTGTGGGTTGAGAGGGTTCTGTGTGGGGCAATCTGGGTGCAGGCGACTCAGTGGGGGATCTGGGCATGGGGGGATCTGGATGCACAGGGGCTTGTTGGGGCATTCTGGGTGCAACCGTAATGGGACTCTGCAGGGGGGTCCAGGTGAAGGTGTTTGGGACTCAGCAAGGGGGAGTCTGGGTGTTGGGGGGATAGAGCTCATAAGGTGGGTCTGCGGGAGTGGGGCTCAGTGGGATGGGGATCCAGGTGCAGATGATTGGGGCTTGGTAGGGTGGGGATCTGGGTGGCTTGTTGGGGTGGTCCAGGTGCAGGGGGAGTGGGGCTCATCTGGGGGGTTGGGTGAAGGGGGGGTCCGGCTTGGTGGGAAGGTCTGGGTCTGAGGGGGTCTGGATGCACGGGGGCTGGGCGGATGGGGGAGCAGCTCCCTGTACAGTGATCCCTCCCCCTGCAGCTGAGGAGCGATGGGTGCAGGAAGGGCAGGGGAGGGGGGTGTTTGCAGAGCTTCCTACAGTCAGGGGAGAAATCCGGGGGTGGGTCTGACACGGCCTGGATGCCGTTCAAGGGAAGAGGAAGTCCCGTCCTCCCCAGCCCAGCCGGGTCTAGCAGCTGATCCTGGTGCAGGGTAGGAGCCACCAGCCGGGTCTTCCCCAGTCCCTCCCCCTGCCCCACAGTGATATACCTCTCTGCCGGCTGCCCTGGGCACCCAAAACATACTGCTGGGGAGGGTCACATGACCACTCTTGTGGCTTCCTTTTGCTTCCCCATCAGAAAGTCATTTTTCTTCAGGGAAGCCAAGAAATCTGAGGGGGATAAATTCTCCGTGCATGTGCAGTGGTGCACAATTCCCCAAGAAGGAGTAAAATTGTAATGCTCTGACCTTGAGGGTCCTTGATGGACCTGGGTTATGGTTATGAAGGAACGCATGCCCATATGTGTAGAAAATTGTCATTGTAACCACGGAGCTGCTCCAGCATCACCTCACAGCAGGGCGCTAAAGCACCCGGGTAGGGAGGGTTACCTCCCAAGCCAGTTGTGCACACAACGCCAGCTCTCAGCAGATAGCATTGTACAACCCAGGAGAAAAGACAAACAATGGGCCATTCAGGTTAACGGGAAAACATTAAGACATCCTGTCTAGAATTTCCATACCTAAATAACCAGGAGGCACCATGCTAGGAGAAAGAAAGGAAAAAAAGCCTTTTAAAGAAGAGGCTTGAAACTGCAGTTTTCATCCAGAGACTGAGGGCCAACCTCTAACAGGAAGCCCTCCGTGAAATGCTGGATCCCCTTTACAAAAGGAGGCACACTGGGAGACTGCTCAGAGGCAATAGGTAACTTAGATTAGAAAAGGGACTTAATCTAACGTAAAGTGAAACACCTGAAGCTGTGTCTGCAGGTTTCTTTTCTGTGTAATGTTCGGTGTTGCTTTTCCTCACTAGCTCATCTTCAAAGCTGTGATTTCCCCCACCCCATTAAAATCAACTTTTGGTTTTTATTTTGCACCCCAAGCAGGTCTCTGGGGGTGCAAACTGCGTGGAGCATGGGCGCCAAAATGAGCTGAGAACCGGGGGCTGTTTTCACACCTTTGGGGGTGATGAACCAGAAGGGAAAGGTCCAAGTGTCTGGTAGTTAAAGAGCTTGGGGGGATGGATTTGGGGAGGGTTGGGGTAGTCAGAGCTGTTGGAGTCACCATGCAAGGAGTAACTAGGTGAGTGGAAGCCAGGGTGAGATCTTTATGCTTCCTGGCTGGCTACTGGTGTCAGGGCTCCAAGCCCTAGCCACACGGCATTCAGGCACCTAAGTTACAAGGCAGGTGGTGACAGAACCTCTTACTGGTGTGGGGGATGCCCTAAACACCACACCCCAATCCTAACAGCAGCTGAGAGAGCGTAGCATGGAGCTGGAATGGGAGTGTGTGCATGAAACAGAAGATGTAGACACCTTCATAGCCCACCCAGTCCTAGGCTGGCTGCAAACAAGGAGGGTCCCCACAGCTGCTCTAACAAGGGTCTGCAATGGACGGTCAGGAGGCTGGAAGCATGCACCCCCTTGGGTATGCCCCCTATACGAGAACCTGGCAGGGATATGCCACTGGATCTGCAACACTAGCTCTATGCCACCAGAGGAGTCTCTAACTGTGCGGCAATCCTCACCTAGCTGGCTGCACCAGCAGCGCCAGGCACCACAGAATCTGACCCTCAGGTTCTACTCTCACACTAGTTCTATACCGGGACAACTGCACTGACTTCAATGGGTTACACAGAATCTACTCCAATGTCAATGAGATCAGAATCAGGCCCAGGATAATTAGCACGTGTTAGAAGGTTTGCAAAATTACTGCACTTACTGCAGGAGAACAGCACAGCCAATGCCAAGAGAAGCCTCATCTTCCTCTAGTCGGGACCTGGAAGAAAAAAACAAATCCACCCTGATCGTCTATTCGAGGGGTTTTCTAGCAAGCTTTAGAAAACAGACTACTCCGTATGGCCCAATGGAATGCTTTGGGCATATGGCCCAATGCTGCAACTCTTTGTCAGGCAAACTCCCACTGAGCTGAATGGGCCTTTTACTGGAGTAAGGGACTTGCCGTTAACAAGAGAAAGGGAAGCAGGTATAAGTAGGGTCTGAATGACCTCTCCCCTGACAGCTCGCTGGGAGGGGGAGACACATCAGGAGCAAACTGTATTTACATGAACACACCCACTCTACTTAGATATCCAGCAGATAGGTGTTGCTCAAAGTGATCAACTTTGGCTGGTGTTGGGTTACAAATCACTTGAGTACTGAATGCAGGGGTAGTGAAATGCTGTTATCAACCTTGTTATCTTTATTGTATGAATAAAGGGGAGCAGAACTGTGCTTTACCTGTCCCAAATGAGGGGGTCACCCTTGCCTGAAATGACCTCATTAAGCCAGGGGCTCCAATGCCAGACCCCTGTGGAAGTAAGAGAGGAGAGGAGCAGGACAGGTGTCCCAGCTAGGAGGTGTGGATGGATCCCTAGTCCCCCTTAACCTGTTTCTCCCCACTGGTGTTCAAAGATAGCGCTAAATAGGCTCCATTAGGAGCCTTTGTTATTTTAAGTACTTAAATGAGAGCTGACATCACCTGTGGTGGGACAGTTTCTGCCCAGCCTGCTAAAAGCTGAAAATCACTAAGAGCTGACAATCAGTAAGAGACTGACCAGCAGAGAGGCAGGTGGCAGCAGAAGGTAACTGACAGTCAGCTGGTGGGAGCAGAATGAGCGGCTGGCAGGGCGGCCAGTGGAGAGGAACCATGGCTGGTGGGGCGGCCAACCAGAGCAAGTGCTCAGATGGCGGAGCAAACAAGGTGTGTTCTTCCCCAGGTGGGAGATGAACTCACAGCTGCACCTCTGAACCCTGGGGCCTCACTGACCAAGGACAACCTCTGTGTGTGGGGTGGGGTGGTGATGGAGCAGAGGGAGGCACAGAAAAGGAACTTTTGGTTGTAGAACTCAAGAACATGAGGCAGAAGACTCTGCCCCGTGCACTCTGGGGTGGGCATCCTGCTCACAGTTTTAGGATTATCAATCCTGCTTGTGCCATTTTCCCCAATTAATGTCGGGTGACTTCCCTCCTCTCATTAAAAGTTTCTTTTCTACACTCAGACTCTGTGCTTGCGAGTGGGGAAGGATTGCTGCTCAAAGGCACCCAGGGGCGGTGTGTAATTTTCCCAGGCTGGGTGGGGGCTCAAGCCGGTTCTGTGTCGTATTCCTGAAGAGGAGCCCATAGATATTGAACCCGGCCCTGGCAGAAGGGTTACACAGGTTTTATCAATGGTTCCACTGCTGGGTGTGAGACCCCTTGTTAACTGGGGTGGAGGCCCATTGAAAACATAGATACAATAAAATACACAAGGACTAAGCAACTGTAATTAGCCAGTTACCCAGGCTGAGTTTCTCATGAATTTGCAGTGAAATCAGTATTCACTGGGAGTAAAATAGACATGCTCATATGATAGAGGTCACATGGCCTTTATAGAGTTCAAATGAATGAATCTAATACAGGGGGCCAGAACCTTAGCTGGTGTATATCAGTGCAATTCCCCTGAAGTCAACGGAGCAATGCTGATTGACACCATCTGAGGATCTGGCTCAGGGAGTTAAAATATAACAGAAAGATCAAATCACAATAAATCTAGGATGAAACTTGTTAGTGACACATAACTACACATAATGGACCAAGGCCCAGACACTCACCCCATTGAAATCAGTGGCAAAACTTTCCTTGAATTTAACGGGATTAAGACATGCCAGAGGTGCTGGAACTAGGGGTGCTGGGGGTGCAGCCGCACTCCGTGGCTTGACGTGGTTTCCATCACATACAGGGTTTACAGTTTGGTTCAATGGCTCTCAGCTCCCCCACCCGATAGAAATTGTTCCAGCGCCCCTGCATGGCACCATATAACTAAGCTATTTACAAACTTTGTAACTCACACATTTAACCTAGAATATGGCAAATGGCCATTTGACTGAAAAGAAACGTACGTATAAAAGTCCTTGTTACTTGTCAAATGGAGGCACTGTAGGTGAACTCTCCAGGTCATGGGTGGCCTGTTTTAAGGTGAGGTAGTATTCACAGATTTTAACACAAGAAGGGAGAACTATGATAATCTAGTCTGACCTCCTTCACACTGCAGGCCAGTGGACCTCAGCGAGTAGTATTGTAAGGTTTGTTCTACTAACACTGCTGTCTTAAAAATACTATTAACTCTACCTTTTATCTATGACAAGTCGTAGTTTGTTACCTGTACAGAGAGTCCTCAGCAGCCAGCCTACGGATCCAGTGTACTTCTCCAGGAGTTGTTGGCTATGGGGAAGCAGACTGATGATTAGGCTTATTTATTCCGTTCTGATGTGGGGGGGTGGGGGTCTATGTTTGGACATACTCTCTGGACTGTAATTTGATTGGTCAACATTGGGTTTTTGAAAAAGGGACCAATCAGAGTGGAGGTGGTGCTGCCTTTGCACATTCCAACCAGAGAAAACAGGGCCTTGCATTGGCAATGCCACAGTTGTAACTGCACATCGTTACTGTGGTTTTCGTACCAGAGCTGATAGATGTCTCAAGACTCTTACACGTAAAGTCTAAGTTCTGCTTTCAAAATTTCAAGGGTTTAGGCAACTGATGTACAGCTGCCCCGAACTCCCTTGTTTTGCCATACATGGCTCTGTGGTCTTGTAACCTCTTTGATTAACTTTGCACAACCCCAAGTTCCTTCT
Source organism: Mauremys reevesii (assembly GCF_016161935.1). NCBI lineage: Eukaryota > Metazoa > Chordata > Testudines > Geoemydidae > Mauremys > Mauremys reevesii. The sequence goes on from NC_052643.1 coordinate 6,176,713, forward strand.
CAACCCCAAGTTCAGGTTGAAGTTTCCCGGCCAACAGCTTTATTGTCGTTGAGTAACATCCCTTTGAAGTTCTCTGGTCTTAACAAAGCATTTCTCCACATCCTCTGACAGTCTTTAGTTCCAGAACATCTCTATATGATGCTGTGTTAAATAGCTCACTGCTCTGGTTAAATCACATCTCCCAGAAGGGAATCTCTTCTTTCACAAATTCTCCAGGAGTTTGTGCTTGCTCACCTTGAAAAACTCACCTTCTGTGAAGCACAGAGCAAACAGAAGCTGCTTTTCTAGCCAGAGTTCATCAAAGCCATACTTCACAGGTGTTGTCAACACAACTCCCTGATTGAAATCAGGAGTATCTTCAAATAATCCTGCTGGTTTCATAATGAGTGGAGCGGGGGCAGAAAGAGGTGGGGCAGGAGTGCGGCCTTGGGGGAAGAGGTAGAATGGGGGTGGGGACTGGGGCTGAGCGGGAGGCTTGAGGGGTCCTTGAAAATTTTTAAATCAAAATGGGGGTCCTCAGGTTGCTAAAGTTTGAGAACTGCTGAGCTAAATAAAATATTGCAAGAATAAGGACAGTGAAGATGATCAGTAATTCTCACCTGCACTGGGCGTGGGAATGTCTCCACAGCTGGAGTAGCTTCTGGCTTCCATTGGTCACCCACTTACCTTTTATATCCTGATCTCCTGCTCCCCAGGAAGCCTGTTACCACACACAGCTGAATTTCATAATACTCTGGATGGCTAGACAGTTATGCACTAGGGAGAGAATTCCCCTCTTTTCCAATGATCTGGCGGAAAACCCAGTCTCTCAAGTGAGTTGTTATGCTACTCTTCCAGCTCACATGCTTTTTAATACTAAGCAACCTCTCCACCCCAGTCCAACCTCGCCTAACCCAAATACTCTAAATCTTTCAAGACCTGGCTAATATAAAACTGCATGGTGGGGCAATATGCCTCTCTGGAAAAGTTTGTTAATTGTATTGAAACTAGGCATGAAACCACATGGCACCAGAGCAGCTGAGATTGGAAGTTTCAGCTAGGATGACACTGTCCAGCATTGCAAAAGGGGAACATACATGTAAATAAGAAAGCAACTAACGAAGTGACCTGATTTTACTGTTTTTACTGCAGTGGGATAAATTCTCCTACCATTTATACATGTGTAAATGCAAAGTACTTCATCTAATTTACTCCAGATTTGCCCTGGTGTAACAGAGGACAATTTGGCACAGTGTATCTCCACAGACTTCCAGAAAGTTACTCCTGATTAATAACATAATTAAACCAGAGCAGAATCAGACTCATTAAGTCCCTAATTCATGACATGGTTTACGGTGGATCATGCTGGCTATTCACAAACAGTTCTTGAGATTTCTATCCTGTCAAAAGCAGTAACAAAATCATGAAATCATTCCATTCACCAATCCCAGTTCAGATACGCGATTGCTTGGTTTTTTTATTTCAATTTTTTTAAAAAATACAGCAAAAAATGTTGCTACATATAAATGGGATCAAAGGTATAAAATGATCCAAGCAAAAACATTACGTAAATACATTAAACAGTCCATGCAAAATTGTATATCTATAAATGTGTGTATGTAATAAACAGGCATTATAATAAAACAATCACATTTCATTGCTTTTACTTTGTGCAAATATACAGTACTTTGATATGGCAAGTAAAGCATCTGTGCAACTTTTTAACATGTGGACGCCTCATTCCCACAGCGGCTCTTTCGATAGAAGCGATAACCCGTCTTGTAGCTGCTTAAATGTTTCTTCAAGCAGAGCACAAAGTCACTGTCACACCAGCAGCTCTCCCTTTTGCACCAGCTCCCCAAGCCTGCTGACAAACAGTAACAGGATGTGTGTTTGAGAGGAGGTCCTTGAGGAGAAGGAGAGAGGCTGGCAACGCTGGCTGCGGAGATGGTGATGGAGCCATATAAGAGTATGTCTAGACTCTAATCCCAGGATGTGACATCCCCAAGATAGCTAGTTGGGATCCTGAAGAAGTGAAACCATGGTAGTGTCACTTCAGCATGGGCCAACCCAAGAACTCTAATTACTTGCAGGGCAGCCTGCACTGAAGCGTACACTGCCATGACTTCACTGTTATCACTACCAGAGCTAGCTAGATAACTGCTAGCTCGGGTATGTCTACATGAGCTACAATCTCACCCTGTGATTGCAGTGGAGTCATATCCCAAGATAGCACATGCTGACACCTTGGAGCCGGTCTACAAATGTGAAACTCCATCATGTTATAACTTGTGGCAGGACGGTACCGGATGCAGCGTTAAACATGGCATAGTACTCACCGTAGACAGGGACCGTCGGGTTTAACATCATCTCAATTACCTTGATTCCACAGGGGTGCGCTCTAACGCACTGGAATTTCCCAGTTAGACAAGTCCCTAGGGAGTAGCCCTCAGCCCAGCATCCTAGTTGAGTGGATTGAGATGCATGCACAGGGATGTGACTGATAAAGCAGCAAACTATCATGACACGCAGACGTAGCTCCACTCCCAGAACACGGGCAAGCCAGCTGTGTTCAAACCTTCAGCCAGCCAGCAGGTTTCCTCCACATTGTAAAAACCAAGTTCTGTCTCTAAATTGCCTGGCGTCTGGTTGTTACCGTAATATAAACACACACTAATAAAATGGGTAACAGGACTCTCCTTTGATCCCATATTCTATTCTGGGGGTTCAGAAAGTGCCTAGCCCCGTAGCCTACTTGCCCTTTCCACATAAAGGAAGCCCATTAGAATGTCAGTGTTCTTCCCTCTTAAACTCAACCGTAGACTGCTCGCGATCCATCAGTACTGATTGCTTGTTGTTCCTAAGTGGCTCACTCGGAGGACTGAGCTTTAAGCACATTAGGGGATTCCTGCATGGCAAAGAAAACCCATGGCAGCGAGTCTCGGAGCCTGGATCTACAGCCTCGGGCTCGTGCGGCTTGCGCTGTGGGTAGCACTAGATGTTCAGGTTCGGGCTGGAGCGTGGGCCCTGAAGCCCGGAGTCGGGGTGGGTTTCAGAACCCAAGCCCAAACCACTATTTTTAGCATTGTAGCACAGGCCCAAGTCGGTAGCCTCAGGCCCTGGGACTCACAGTGTAGACATACCCAAAGGGAGTAGCATCTGTTCTAGTCATTAATCCCTTGTGCAAGTTCCCATCTCTGAGAGTGATTCAGTAAAGTTACTGAGTCAGATTCAGGTGAGTGTGTAAGTTACATGTTAATAAGTGGGCATGAATCTGAACGAGTGTCAGGGAATCCCAGATGGCATAACACACACTGAAAGGCCTTGAAGATCTAAATTACACTAGCTTATGCTTCTTCTAAACGAAACGGAGCATCATTCACCGCTGCATCACTCCAATTTTACTCCAGTTCCAATGAGACTCCCCTCTGAATCCGTCCCATTGATTTCTCCTCTCTCCACCCTTCTCGCAGTGGGAAGCAAATGAAATTTCTATTGGTTTCCCCCCTCTTCTGCCTCTTTCCTGTTGTTGGGATTTAAGTGTTTGCTTGATTTGGGGCCTGCATCCTGAGGTTCAGCCAGCCAGTGACTCTGGCTCTCTTGTCCTGTTCCTTATTTACAAGAACAAAAGCCCTGGTGGACTGGGCTCGGGATACAGATTTTAAAAGCCAAGTAGCAAAGCAATTTGCTGATTTAGGAGAAGAAACAAAACCGAATCACCATCTTTCTGTCCAGGAGCCAACTCACCGCAGTATATCCTTCCAGTCAGGTAGAAGTAGCTGTATGTGTTCAATTTGGCATTACATCCATGACCCTTGAGCCTCTTATAGCAGCAGTCGTGCAACTGACAGCACCTTGGGGAGAAGGAAGAACTCAGCAAAGAGACACGTACACGTAGGTTTAAAACAGGAGCAAAAAAAAAAAAAATCCCCTTTGACACTTTTCCAGTGCACGTAAAAGAGAGAGACATGTTTTGACACTATGGGCCACTCTCTTCTTACACTGGAGTAAATCAGGAGTAATACCACTGACATTAATAGGTTTAGGCTCTCAATTTGTTTCCCATCTATATACTTGACATGTTGGGTGGAGGGGGTGGGGGTAACTAAACTGAGCACCTGAGAGAAAGCACAGATATCAAGTTTGCTTTCTTCATTGTTCTTCAGACAGGCCACTGAGCAGATTTCAAGCTTCTTCTCTAATCTCCAGCACAGGATGCTCTTGTGTTAGGAAGGCCTGGTAGGAACAGCCAGTTGTCAGCTCAAGGGACCTCAGCATGTAAAATAACTTTCAACAGGGCCGGGGGCGGGGGGAGAGAGTTGTAGCCTGATTTTTTCCTAATGCTCATGGCCTTAATTCTTCATTCCATGGTGGGGGATGAAAACAGTGCCCCATGCTCCATTCTCCCTCAATCCACCCAGGGTGGAAGCCCCATTGCTTGAGACATTTAAAACGACATGGGATGGTGTGCAAATAAATTTAAAATGGGGAACAGCTATGCACGGGTCCTTAGAGTGTGCCTATGTGATCTAACAGGCCTTTTCCAGAGGCACATTTCTTAGGGGCTTTATTGTGTCATTCATCCTTAAACAGAAATATCTGAAACCAATGAGAAGCGCCTCTTAAAAAGCCCAGTGGAGTGGTATGGTTCTGATTCCTTAATTCTTCGATCCCAGAAGGGAAAAAATGCTCTTGCATTTAAGCCCAAGGGAAGGTGGTAGCCTTCCCCCTAACTCCAACACACAGCGACACCCCATTCTAGGAAATATGGGCAGGTAGATTCAGCTGTCTTCCTTGGATGAGCTGGTGGAAGAACCTCTCTTTATGAATCCTGCCTCCTTAATAACTCAAATCCACCTCTCTTTTGCAAATGCATTGGGTATAGACTGACATACTTCCAGCGACTTCGAGAGAGCCATGCCAGTTTACACAGGCTGAGTACCTGGCCTTACTTGACGGAGAGCATCTTAGGTAAATACAGACTTGGGGTAAAATTTTCAGATGTGCTTAAATGACTCAGGAGCCTCCGTTCTATTTTCAAAAGTGAGTTTGGCCCTGGGGCCAGATTTTCTGAAGTATTTAGGTGCCTAAAGAAGCTGAGCCATTACACAGATTGAATCTATTTCCCATGTTAAGTATCCTCACACCTTCTTGGGTCAAACTCTCTGAAATGGCCCATCTTGATTATCACTACAAAAGTTTTTTTTCTCTCCTGCTGATAATTGCTCATCTTAATTAATTAGCCTCTTAGAGTTGGTTGGGCAACTCCCACCTTTTCATGTTCTCTGTATGTATATATATCTCCTCACTATATGTTTCATTCTATGCATCCGATGAAGTGGGCTGTAGCCCACGAAAGCTTATGCTCAAATAAATTTGTTACTCTATAAGGTGTCACAAGTACTCCTGTTCTTTTTAAAGAAGATCCCACTAGCTACCCATGTGCTTAAATGCTATTGATTTCAATGGGAGTTAGGCACCGAGGCGCTTGTGAAAATTCCACTAGGCGTACAGCTGCAGGAACCTAAATGCCTTTGAAAATCTGGCGTTTAGGCCCTTTTGCAAGTGTTATCCCCACTGACGTTCCTGGCAGGCTTTTTAAGACAGCAACTTACCGATCAGTGTCATCCTTTGGTGTCCCTTTACCGCCTGATCCGCAGTAGCAGCCGTACATGGAATAATTCCATAAGGCATTTTTCCCAGTGACTTGCTTAATCATCTTTTGAAGCTCCCAGAGACTCCCCTGTGTCATAACTGCGCCTGGAAAACAGCCAAAGGGTATCCAGCACTGGGAGAGGAGGTATTCCCAAAAAGAAATGACACTTATTCCTGTGCCTTTATTAAGCTGCTTTGTGAGCTCATCAGGCAGGGTGACCAGATGTCCCAATTTTATAGGACAGTCCCAATGTTTGGGGCTTTGTCTTATATAGGTGCCTATTGCCTCCCACCCCTATGCCAATTTTTCTGGTCACCCAATCATCAGGCCTGATTCTCCTCACACCTAACACTGTTTTTAGATTCATATTACACAATTGGGCCCCACTCCTCTCTTCCTTATACCAGAGTCAATGTAGAGGAGCTCCATTGTCTTCAATAGAATTCCACAACTGCTGTAAGCAAGAGAGGAATCACACCCTGTGGCTCTTTTCATCTCATTATACACGTGAGGGGTACAGTTATGTGGGCAGAAAGGCTGATGGGGAGAGATTTTACGTGACTGGATGTCTCTCTCTAATATCTGTCATTAACACGTATATCAGCTCCCTCCATCACTCTCAGGTGCAGCCCTTACTAATCACCTTCCCCTCCCCATCCTTTTCCAGCTCTAGCTGCTGGTCTGTATTGCACAAACTGTTTCAGCGTCATGTGAAAGTTTATATTAGCAGAGCTGCTGCAACCCACGTGCTTGGGTCTAGGTTGAAGACTAATAAGATGGTCAGTGGGCTCCTGACACTATAACTCAAATTGCATTCTCTACTTTACAGCTATTCGTGATCATCCCAGAGACTAGCACTGCACAAGAATAGTCCTGTAAAGGCAGGCAAATCCCTATGCCCTGGGAGTAGTATGTTGGTATAGAATCATAGAATATCAGGGTTGGAAGGGACCTCAGGAGGTATCTAGTCCAATCCCCTGCTCAAAGCAGGACCAACACCCACTAAATCATCCCAGCCAGGGCTTTGTCAAGCCTAACCTTAAAAACCTCTAAGGAAGGAGATTCAACCACCTCCCTAGGTAACCCATTCCAGTGCTTCACCACCCTACTAGTGAAAAAGTTTTCCCTAATATCCAACCTAAACCTCCCCCACTTCAACTTGAGACCATTACTCCTTGTTCTGTCATCTGCTACCCCTGAGAACAGTCTAGATCCATCCTCTTTGCAACCCCCTTTCAGGTAGTTGAAAGCAGCTATCAAATCCCCCCTCATTCTTCTCTTCTGCAGACTAAATAAGCCCAGTTCCCTCAGCCTCTCCTCATAAATCCATGTGCTCCATGGTAACAACTCTGTAATAAGAATGGGACATATGCAGAAGAGACTTTCAGGAACAATTCAGATCCTCAGGCCCGTACTGGAAATCCTAGCTGCAAAAGGTCTAAGATATCATGCCATTGAGTCATTAGAAGGCAAAAAGTGTATTAGCTGGCAGAGGGCACATATAGAAACACCAATGGAAGGGATGGATCCTGTGTTGGGGAAGATACTGACGGTAGCGCTGCTACTCACATGGCAGTACCATTAATAAGGTGGTGTGGGGCATGGGAAGGTGCAGCAAACTTTCTTAGGCCTCTCTCAGTTTCAGAGGAGCCCAGCCACCCTATGTGCAGATGACCTCTGCGTGGTTACGCAGCTACTGGCAGGGCCATAGTACAGCTGCTTTTAAGACATTGGGGTGGGGGAATCAAACTTCCTCCTCTTTCGTTTTAAAACAATTGGACTTTTGGCATTTTTCCAAATTTCAGAATGGTTCAGGCTTTTAAAACATTCTAACCAGCTCTATAGGCGATTTAAAAACCACCCCTTCCCCCCCCCCATTAGGGTAACAATAATGCAGAAGTTTCATTACTATTTTCCCTAATTTTGCTACAAATTTCAAAATTTGAAATGTATCGATCAACTCTACTTTCTCTCTCATCCTCCTGACGTGCAGGCTTTTGCTGACACAGAGTTAATTCTGCTCACAGCAGCACTACTTGTGATCTATTTTCTGTAGTAACTTATAGTAGGAAGCCTGAGGACTGACTTCTCCCACAACTGGTTGAGGCCACACCCCCATTTACGGACTTTGTAGATCTCTTGTGGATCTTCTCCATGGACCCAGTTGTGTGTTCCCTTGCTTGACATGGCAGCCAGACCCACGGATTTTAGCTTGTGGGTCAAATTCTCCCTGCATTTACACTGGTGCCACCCCATTGATTTTAATGGCATTGTACTGATGCAACGAGAAAGAGAAGTAGATCCAGATGTGCAGAATTTGGAGGCAGGTTTTGTAGAAAGTTTTCAGTCCGCAAGCCAAGCCAGTCCCTTCCCCCACCCATTAATTGGAAAAAGTTAGAGAATGAGTGGGCCTGGGTCTGATTCATTGGCTTAACACTGCTATAATTCTACTGACATCAGTAGATTTACACCTGTAAGTGAAATCAGTGACTGTATTGCACTTACCATAAGCAAATAGCAGAGCAAATACTAAGAGATTCTTCATCGTCATGCAGGGCCTGGAAGAAGAAACCCAAAACACCCTGATCTTCCATTCAGGCAAAGAACTCAACGACACATATTAACATCCAGGTATGGGCAACCTGAATAAGTCATTGCCTCGAAAGCAGCTGAGAAGAGAGCAGAAGCAAGGTTTTCCGACTGTTTGAATTAACAGAGCATGAGACCCCTGGTCACAAGGAGCAGAGATTATACTGGTAAGTGGAGATTTAGCTTCAAAGCCAAAACCAGGATGGGTGAAATCCAACCGTGTGCAGCAGGACTCCAGGGGTATGCCTACAGTGCAGCTGGGAGTGATCCTTCCAGCCTGGGTAGACAGGCTTGCGCTAGCACGCTAACAATATCAGTGCGGATGTTGCATTTTGGGCTCAAACCCACCCAGCCACCTGTCCCTGAGCTCGGGGAGTTAGCCCACGTCTCCACCAGAGCCTCACCATCCACACTGCTAGTTTTAAGCATGCAAACTCACAAGTCTATCTGTGCTGGTGGGAGGCTTGGCCCTAGTGGCAGTGTAGGCACATTGCAGGAAGCTAATACGACACTGAAGTCCTCTCTGGTCTTAAGTGGTGCATGGACATCTTGTGGGCTCTCTGCACAGGGCTGACTTTCATCCATTGATTTTAATATTGTGCAGCCTTTCTATATTCTCCCCCTTCCGGTCACTGTGCATGGTTGTATTGGCTGGTAGAAAGCCAACATCAAAGAGACTGATGCCCCTTTAGGATTGTAACACAATTCCCCTGCTTCATGCACCCGGGCCCTAGTGACTCCAGTGGGACTTCACTTGCGGCACAAGCAAAGACGTTCATTTCTGCTTTCAGTGTGAGGGATCCTATTTACTGCGGGGGCCTTTTTACCATAAATGGTTTCTCTTCCTTTCTCCCACATGCAGCTTTTGTTTCATCCTGGGGCACAAAACACTTTGCAGATCTGAGGACTAGGAGAGCGAAGGCTCAGTCAGGGTCACAGGCTGCAAATGTTCACAACAGACCCTGCCAGCGTAAAAGCATTGTCAGCTCCTCTATAGACAAAGATCCCCAGCTGCACTGTATTGGTTTGTGGATCGAACGGGAGAAATTGAAAAGGAACGGGGAGGGCAGGAAAGCAATGGGAGATGGAGACGGGAAAGGAAAGCAAGGGACAGAGGGCACTGAAATGAAAGAGTGGGTGTGGGTCACCATCATCCGGATCTCGCTCACTAAAACCATTCCTTGCACTGCAGGAGCCTCGGGCATTGGTGCATCTCAGGCCCTCCTGCTATCTGCCTGTGGCGCATAATAGTTTAATCTCATAAAAGCTGTTTTACTTTTGTCTAGTTCTAGTTGCTGGGCGTGGTGTGGGGGAGGCTGCATGGTGTTTAGTGGCCTCTGCTGTACAGGTCAGATTAGAGGAGCTGGTAGTTCTCTTCTGGCCTGAAACTCTGAGAGAGAAGTAGCCGGTATCCCACAATGACCTGGCACCTTGTACCCAGCTTTGCTTAAAGAACAGTGCGGCACCGTGCCTGATGACTCGCTATAGTGCAAAAACCCTTACCTGCAAAGGAGGGGATAGGACCTACTGCTCAGGAACAATGGGGGATCATCAGGGAGACTTCTTGCCCTAGATCTCTCTCTTCTGCTCTGCCTTTGAGCAGGAAAAGGGCAATGTTCATACCTCACTTTCACACCTTCCCCACTCTGTTGTTTGCAGCCAGGACCAGGGCCGGACGGAGGGCAGCTGCCCAGGGTGCAAAGCCATGGGGCAGAAAAATGGGGCAGCATGCACCCCCTCCCCCTAGATTTCTGCCTTCCATTTAGCACAGAGGTTTTTGAACTGTGCGGCATGTCCCCCTAAGAGAGGGTGCACCCGATGATCTGAAAACCATCGCTTTCTGCCAGGAGCTGGTGGACTGGAAGCTGGTAGGAGCTGCCTGGCTCACTCGGGCCCCTGGCTCTCCAAGCTGTGGGAGCTGGGGTGCTGTCTGTCTGCCTGGCAGCCCTCCCTGCCCTGCTCCCCAAGCCAGGCTGCCTCTGCACAGCTGAACGCTCCCCGAGCAGGGAGGGCGGCACAGCTCTGAGCTGTGCCCTGACCCACTCTTGCCTCTCCCTTGAAGGAGCCCGGCACCAGCCAGCGATGCCCCCTTGAGCCGGCTTCTGCCCTCGGAGCCCAGCTGCCAGGAGAGGCTCCCCCAGGTGCTCACTCACCGCTGCCCTGGTGCTCCTGGCTCTGCTGCTCCTCAGCCCAGAGGAGATGTGTAGTCAAGTGCCCCCTGACATCCTGCTAGTAATGCTCACTATGGATCCCAAGGGCCCCAGATGGAGACTCCGGGTACACACCCAGCAAGTGCATTCACTGGAATGGGAGCCCTGCTAACGATAGAAATATCAGTGATCAGTCTCTACTCACCTTTTCTGGGCTTGGGAAAGTCTCTGTAGCTCAGGGTGACTTCTGATCTCAGATAGTGACAGATTTACCTTATATAGACGGTCTGTCCCTCCCCTTTGGGAACTCATTGCCCGCATCTGTGCTGACCTCGTTATCGGATATTCAAACTTCATAAAACTTCAGTTGTGTGGCTTCTCTGTCAAACGACGTTTCTAGTCTTCCCCATTTCGAGGCACCAAGGGAGTTTCCCCATGCAGGGCTGGGTCACTGTGGAGGCCGTGCTGCAAATTGATTGTAGGTAATCAGTAATCAGACATCATGGATGATCACATACGTAATTCTGAGTTCATCTAAAGCCTAAGCCAACACCAACTGATATCAGAGTCCAGCCATTGGCTTGAAAGGCAGTTGTATCAGACCTCTAAAGATGCAAGAAGCTGAGCCTGAGAAGGGTAGATAATGAATAGCCACCTTGCTAGTAACGTCAGGCTCCTCCTGCTGCCCCAGTTCCCTTACCCATCCCTAAATCACGTGGCACTTGTGCACTGCGATAGAGTGTTTTCAGAAGGGAGAGTGGTAGAATTCCTTCCTGATTCTTCTCTTTACCAGCGTATGCCCTGAAGCTGGAAGTTTGATTTCTCTCTTATCCGCTTTGCTTGCTAGAGTTAGTGACCATGCAATCATCTAGACTGTCTATACATTTCACAGCCAACATCTGTTGACTTTGACCGAAGGCTGTGAAGCGGTTCCCCTCTGCATTGGCCATCTGATGGATAAACGGTAAAACACGGAAGAGTCTAAAGATCCTTTGATGCACGAACAGGCCAGGTATTTTAAGTGAGTACAAGTAATGAGGCATAGAAGTCAGAAATGGATAGAAGAAAAATAAAGTGCTCACTAGTATCTACCTAAGAAGCTATCTTAGTTGCAAAGCAAAGTGTCTCACCACATACTCCAGCAAATTCCTGACCAAACTCTTAGGCCAGGAACCCTCCCCCCGAGTCTAACGCCTGTTTCCTTTTGTCTTCTCAGGTGCAGAGGATGTGGGCAGGAGGAGAGAGACTGACAGAGGGGCCTTGGGTGTTTCTCCCTCCTTTCTAAAGTTTCAGTCCCCTTCTTGAAAAACATTTCTAGCTCAGACCCAGGAGACAACAAGTCTATGGGGAAGGATATTCCCTGCTGGCTTTTCTTCCACCTGTTTGAATTTCCTTTGTTTTCCCTCTCTGCTTGATGAGGACATTTACTGCTCAAATACAAATTAAGGCAAGCACACATTCCTTCCTTTGTTTAGGACAGACCTGACTGTTGCCTGGGCAGGGCCGTGTGTTCCTAACATCCCACTGCAGAATCTTATAACTTCACATACGATGTTGCCAGTGCCAGGCATGTTGCCAGTGCCAGACAACAATGACCAGCAAATTAGGAGTTTACAAATGATACCTCCCGAGGCATAGTTTGTCCGCAGGTTATGATGATTGTGTGTAGGGTGTGAATACAGAGGTGGAGTCTGTCACAGTAGCCTCTCAGATGTTCTCCCTAGGGTCTGAAGCTCAAATTTCAGGCTGCAGAAGAATTCACTTTGTACAGCAACTAGTAACAAACCCCACTCTATCTATTGTCCACTGCAGAGACCTTCTCAGCTTTCTCCCTCTATCACCAAAGCATCTAGTCCTCCATCTGCTGCTACAAACACCTCACTATCAAGTTCCCTTCCTGATGGAAATGATGAGGCACCCCAACCTACTCATCAGTGGAGAAACCCTTCTTCCTCTATGTACTTATTATTCATTATTCCTAGCAACTTGAAACTCCAGTTGAGATCCATGCCCAGCACCAGGCCCGCCGACAGCAATCCCCAGGCCAGAACAGTCAACGGGCCCCCTAGAAAGCATGGAACAGGCCCAGAGGAGGTAGTTAGCTTCTTCTATGCCAGGGTGAGGCCCTGTCCCTTCACACAGGCCCACTGCCAGCTGCTGGGTTAAACTCTCAATGGCTGGTGGCAGAACATCCTCCTTGGGGGCCTGGGCTTCTGGTACTCTGACAGGTTTTTGGTGGTTTATTGATAAAACAAGTTCCTTACGTTCCTAGAGGCAGCTGTACTTAATTCTGATCTCACAGTCACTGATATAAATCAGGAGTGATTCCACCTAAGTCCATTGAATTACATGGAGATTAAGGAGATCAGAATTAGGCCCGTTGGGGCAGATTCTCCCCCTTCCTGAGCTCCACTTGTATGAAGTGTAGAAAGCGGGTTTCAGGGCAGCTAGTGCAGCTCTCTGATCCTCAGCCACTTAGCCTTAGCACAAGCTAATTTATAGTGGAAAATGGCGTATAATGGAGCTAAGCTCTTCCATGCCACCTCTGCTCCCTATTCCACCCTCCCACTCCCATAACATGCACCCCTCCTGCCCTTTCACCCGTGTGAGGGGGGTACCTCTACAGGAGACAGCAGAGCCACCTCTGGCAGAGGGTTCTCCACTGGCCACATCCGGTTGCTTTAAAGGCACATTATTGCACTTACACAGAGAAAAGTGGCCTTAGTGGCCTGGAGAATCTGGCCTCATGTGTTTAATTTATCGTGATATTGCCTACTGGCCATGTTGGTACAATCCGAAGGAAATGCCAGAAAATGACTGTTGTTTGAGTGAGCTGAACACCAGGCAGGGGGCTGCGATAGGGCACATGCAAGAAAAGTCCTTAAGTATCCAGTGAACGTTTTCAGCAGGGAGATGCAAACACAAAGGATGATCGACATAGTTCGCCTTCAGTGCCATGAGAGCCAGCCTAAAAATTAAGTGAATGTGTCATTTCAATACTATCGCACTTATAGATGCACCTGTTAAAGGACAGCAACTCTGAACCACTCGAATGGTGGGAACTTTGGATCTGATTCAGCAAATCTCTACTCTTGTTTAACGTCGTTAGCCCTCCTTTCCCTTCCACCCTGTACGAGTGCATGCGCACACATGCAGAACACATGCACATGCTTGCTAGCTCTTTGGGATTATTTTAATAAAGCGAGCAAAAGCAAAAATATGTATATTAGATCTGAGATGTGGTCACCAACCAGAAGAATTAGCTAAAGAAATGCTTACAACTCTTATTAAGTCTTGCAGACTCTTTAGACCCTCTGATCATCAGCCCAAGTCTCCACTATTTTGAAGACTGATAGTCTCCCATTTGCTACCACATTAGGAGTCTGATTGTCCTCTTAGAATCATAAAAGATCAGGGTTGGAAGGGACCTCAGGAGGTATCTAGTCCAACCCCCTACTCAAAGCAGGATCAACCCCAACTAAATCATCACAGCCAGGGCTTTGTCAAGCCGGGCCTTAAAAACCTCTAAGGATGGAGATTCCACCATCTCCCTAGGTAACCAATTCCAGTGCTTCACCACCCTCCTAATGAAATAGTGTTTCCTAATATCAAATCTAGACCTCCCACACTGCAACTTGACACTGTTCTGAGAACTTGAGAACTTTCCTTGTTCTGTCATCTGCCACCATTGAGAACAGCCAAGCTCCATCCTCTTTGGAACTCCCCCTTCAGGTAGGGGAAGGCTGCTATCAAATCCCCCGTCACTCTTCTCTTCTGCAGACTAAATAACTCCAGTTCCCTCAGCCTCCCCCCGTAAGTCATGTGCCCCAGCCCCCTATTCATTTTCATTGCCCTCCGCTGGACTCTCTCCAATTTGTCCACATCCCTTCTGTAGTTGGAGGACCAAAACTGGACACAATACTCCAGGTGTGGCCTCACCAGTGCGGAATTGATTTTACGTGTCTGAAACTCCACTGACTTTGACGGATTTACTCATTTTCTATGCCAACATCAGTAAGAGAAGAATCAGGCCCTACGTCTCCCAGTATGCTGCTTCTCCCAATCGTTCAGTGAGATGTAGCAGGACTGAGAGAACTGACGCTGTCTTACAATGGCACATGCTTTTCTAAACTAGTTCATAATCTAATCAAACCACCATGTTTAAATGAAACACGTCCAAGGCTGCTTTATCTAAAAGCAAACATACCTGTGTAAATAAGGGGGCATTTTGCTAACATTCAGTACAGTATAAATTAGCAAGTGGGTCATTGGTGCCCAGCGAGCTGCTGGAAGTGCTCTTCCGGCACGGCCAGGGCTTCCACGTGCCCACCCGCTGTCTTCGCCGCCGCTGGTACCACCCCACATGCGCCTAGGAGCCCTGCGGCCCGCCCCGGCAATTTAAAAGGGTCCAGGCCTGTGGGCAATTGCCCCCTTTGCCCCCCCCATTGGTGGGCCTACCCAACACAAAGGCCTAAATAGCCCCTAATGGACAGTCCTTTCCCCAAAAGCTTGTAGTCTAAACCCGCAGGGATTAAGTGAGGTTTATGTAGGTCATTTGCTTTGTGGTGACACTCTGCATTCACCTCCAGGGACTAAAAACTTGTTTTTAAGTATCTCTGTCCAGGTAAGAGCCGCGCTCTGTAAACCTTTAGGCTGAAATCTTTACTCATCAGACGCAGGTGCTACTAGCAGAAGCCTTCTAGGTACACAGAGCTGGAGTCTTGGGTAATTGGGCTCCAATGGCTGAGCAGGCAAAGGCGTGTGATTTGTAGTATTGGCAGGTCAGGAAAACACTTCCCATTCTCTGTGTGGTTACAGTCAAGCGGGATGGTTCCCAGACTTACAGAAATATTTATAGAACTCCATAGCAGCATGGTACGTTGGGCTACAGGAGTTCCCCCTGCCTTATCAGAAGCGCACACTTCCCTTTTCCTGTGCTGGAAGGGTAAACTGAAGGCAGACAAAATTAAATAGTGGAAAGCACCCCATGCCCCAGAATGGCTCAGATAAGGGTGGTGGGTGAGGAGAAATGTGGCCTCTAGCCAACTTATTATGATACAAATCCATTTTAATGCTTAAGCACACAGACCTGAAAAGCTCTGTGCATCCTACTATTGTTTACAGTAGCAAGAGCAGGGCTCCGTTGTGCTAGGTGCTGTACAAACATATAGTAAGAGACTATTTCTACCCCTAAATAGACAAGGGAAGTATCATCGGCCCCATGTTCCAGCTGGGAAACGGAGTCACAGACATTCAGATCCAGATTTTCAGGAGTGCTCAGCCCCCATTTAAGACCATCAATATTTTCCCCAAGGTCACACTGAGTCTGTGCACTGGGGGTCTGAAGTCAGATCTCCTGAGTCCTAGTTCAGTGCCTCCATCGCAAGATCAGCCTTCCTTACCAAAGAACTCTAAACTTAACCATCAGAAATCATGTAAATCCCCCCACCCCCAAAGGAGCAGAACAGAGTCCCAGCAGTCCACTCCAAACGCAGAATGGGTCAACAGCCCTATGGTTAAAAAGGGCCACAAGTCTGCTACTATACCCTACTGTATGCTGCGAGTGTGGCACACGAGCCAAGCTAAGAAGGGTTCAGAGCTCAGCCACTGAGACTTCCCAAGAATGGTGGTTCGGTAGGTGATGCTCTTCCCTCTGAGGTACCACAAACCCAGTGTCCCACCCGGAGTGCAGGGCTCTGTGCTGCCAGAGAAGCTGGCGTTTGGTTGAGATGTAAAATGAAGTCCTTTAATGACTGAATGGGGTTAAGATCCCATTGTACTTTCTGCAAGTGGAGGTGAGTTAGTCCTAGAGGCAATTTCCAGTGTAGGGAGTTAGCAGGGGTTGGGGTTCTAGCCCAACGTAAGGTCCAAGGGACCTTTCACCAGCTCTGAAGGGGCTGCAGAGAGTTCTCGGGCTTGTCTACAGGGCTGCAGCTGCTTCGCCTACGGGAGAGCGTCTCTCATCAGCGGAGTTAATCCACCTCTGCGAGAGGCTCTGTGAAGCTCTCCTGTTGACATAGCGCTGTCTAAGCTGAGGGTTAGGTGGGTATCATTTTGTCACTATGGGGTGTGGATATTTCACACCCCTGAGCGATGTAGTTATACTGATGTAAGTTTGTGGTGTGGATGTGGCCACAGTATGGCTGGTTTTATGCCCCCCACCCACACCTCTAGGCGTGGGAGAGGGTAGAGCCAGAGCACACAGCACCCTGGTCTATCTCAGCCACCTCAGGGATCCCTTGGGACTTGTGGGCTGGATCTCTGTTGGGTGAAATTCACCCCATGCAGATTCCATGAACGCCAAGGCAGGTGTTTTTTTACCTGGTATCGCTAGGACTCTCTTTCTCCCCAAGGGAGATCTCCTGAAGGGTTTCCACTGTACCATTATTAATGTGTTTATTATCATATCAGGCTTTGAACTGGCTGAACACTCCTGAGCAGCCAATTAAGGCTGCCAGGAGAACGTCTTCCCCTCGGTGCTGTCACATCAGGGATCCCACACAATGACACTCATTTTCCATGTGCTCCTTATCTGCTGAAGCCTCAGGGTATCAATCCCCACTGAATGACTTTGCACAGAGAGGCTGTTGTTTCAGAGAGCCGCGGGCCCCAGCAGAGGGGGCTTCCTCCTGCTCCTTGCAAGACTGGTGACAGAAGGTCAGGGGTTTTAAAGACACAGCTTTTCATCTTACACATGGGCCCAGCTTCTGTGCTGCACTGAGCTTTTGGTTGGCACAGCAGGAACATGCCAGGCTAGCAGGGAAGTGGTTACAGCTTCCATCTCAGGGCAGATCTGCACTGCCTTGAGCCCTGGCGTAGGCTAGGCCAGCGGCTCTCAAGCTTTCCAGACAACTGTGCCCCTTTCAGGAGTCTGATTTGTCTTGTGTACCCCCAAGGTTCCCCTCACTTTAAAATGACTTGCTGACAAAAATCAGACATAAAAATACAGAAGTGTCACAGCACCCGGTTACTGAAAAATTGCTTTTACTTTCTCATTTTTACCATAGAATTAAAATAGATCAATTGGAATATAAATATTGCACTTACATTTCAGCGTATGGTATATAGAGCAGTATATACAAGTCATTGTCTGAATGAAATTTTAGTTTGCCCTGACTTCACTAGCAGCCTGTTGTAAAACTAGGCAAATAGCTAGATGAGCTGTTATCACCCTGCAAGACCTCTGCTCACCCCCAGTGAGAATCACTGGGCTAGAGCAGCTGGGGCCAGTTTCAAGAAAGCCCGAGTCGCAGGCCAGCAAAACGAGCAAAGCCTATTGGCGAATGCTATGGAGATCCCAGGCTCCTGATGCCGTGTGCTTCAGTGAAACATTTCAAATTCCAACCTCTCCACCATTCAGCCTGCCACACCCTCAATACCATGAACGCAGCTTTCCCAGGCCAGATATATCCTCCTACTGGATTTTCCACTCCATGCATCTGATGAAGTGGGTTCTAGCCCACGAAAGCTTATGCCCAAATACATTTGTTAGTCTATGAGGTGCCACAAGGATTCCTCGTTGTTTTTTCAAGGAGGTGTTAAGCAGCCAGGAGGTGGGGGAAGCAGGGGGGTTTCTCTGTGTGTATATGAATAAAGCTTCCTTTTTTACAAATTTACCCTGGGGTAATGGCCTGAAATGGTAATTACATTGCGGGCCAGCGCCTCAGCTGGTTTAAATTGGCAGAGCTCCACTGAAGCTTTATTCTTCCCATCTCTCCTTTCCTCTCCCTTTCCTCTGGGCACACAGTCAGGAAGCCCTGGAGCCTGAAGGATTTCCTGTGGCCCATTTATGGAAAAGCCAAATCCTGCAGGTGACTCATCCACAGCGTGCCAACTTATTCTTAGCCAAGCACAAAACTATCAGCTCACTCAGAGACATGAATAAATAGGGCCCCATGATTACACGTGTATCTTGATGGCCATTTCTGACACTGTCCCTGGGCCCCTGCCCTGCAGTTGAAGGAGAATTCCCTGCAGTATGCCGAAGCACCGGGAGAGCATGTGCATTGAAGGTCAACCTTTAACTGAACCAGATTTCAAACCAGAAGTGCCAGCTAAGGGCCTCCAAACGCACTTTCCATTTCCACGTCTTCATGTTCTCTCTTTGGCTCCATTCACATGCCGGGGTGGGGGGGTTACCATTACACCAACGTAGATTTTAAAGGTCAGAAGCAACTGTTATGACCTTCCCTCCTGCATAACACAGGCCACAGAACCTCACTCAGTACCTCCTGCATTGAGCCCAGTCACTTGAGGTTGAGTATGTTTTAGGAAATCATGCTAGGGCCCCATCCAACTTCCAGTGAAGTCAAAGGAAAGACTCCCAATGGGAGCTGGATTGGGCACTTTGCTATAGAACCATGGGTGCTTTGCCCAGCCTCAAGCAGAAGGTATCCCCTCATCTCCCTGGGTTGGGGATGTTCCCACACTCAAGTAGGTTTCAGCACTTGGAAACTTCCCCGATCTTCAGGTTAGGTTCTCCTGTATTGGCTCTTTTTCCTGCTGTTCACTCCAAAGCAGCATTATTCCCCTGCTCCCCTGGGAAATTCCAGCCCTGGCTATGTGAATGTAGACTTCTCCTGAATTAAACACTCTGAGTCTGGGGTTATCTGAGGACACAGAACAAAAGACAGTGCTCACTACACACAAGCCTTCTGAAGACTTGTGTTGCTCACAGAATGGATTCACAGGATGAATTAGATATCAGAAAATCCTCTGACCCAGGCTCACATTCTCAGCCCTCATTTTTGTTTTACATCAGGCCAACTGGACACCATTAGAAACATAAAAAGATGTCTACACAGCAAAGAAAAAACCTGCTGCTGGTCCGTACCAGCCGACTTGGGTTCGCAGGTCTCGGACTGGAGGGCTTTTTCATTGCTGTGCAGATTTCTAGGCAAAGCAGACTTGACTGAATAGCCTATAAATGCTACTAGGTATCATTCCTAAATCCCTAGTGGTTTATGTTCTCTTACTGTGCCTTGAGTCTTTCAGGTAACTTAGGAATGTCTTTCTAAAAATACCCCACTTCCTGGATATTTTTACTAAATAACATAACTTTTGTTACCTTAAGACATTTGAATAATTCCTCAGAAAGCTTTTTCATTTCTT
This sequence comes from Mauremys reevesii, assembly GCF_016161935.1. Taxonomy (NCBI): domain Eukaryota; kingdom Metazoa; phylum Chordata; order Testudines; family Geoemydidae; genus Mauremys; species Mauremys reevesii. Next base: position 6,196,198 of record NC_052643.1, read on the forward strand.
TATCCAAGCCCTCACATACCCATAAAAGGCATTTGATTGCTTCTTCTATTGCTTACAGAGCTCACATAGGCCTTCTGTGTGTCTACTTATTCTAAAAATATTTTTGTTTAAGCAGCAAACAGTCAGTTCTCTAAACAAAGTCACTTCACTTTTCCCTATCAGGCCCAAATGTATGTTGCTATCGTTAAGCCTAGGGCACAATTAAAAAAGAAAAAGAAAACAAAACTAAACTAAACAACCCCACACACCTTCTTCCTTTTTCGCAAGCCAAAATTTTTGTCATTCCTCTTTTAGATTTTTCTATATTAGGCTTTTGAGTTCCTGCTTACTCAGGATATTTCTATGTCAATGCCTTCATTTCTTATAACATTTTTAGCTGCTTTGTCCATCATTTTGTTCCCTGATATCCCAGTATGCACTGGGATCCATGTTAATGCTACATGTGTCCCCAGCTGTACTAACTCTGTTCTAAGAAATATAATTTCATTGATTAAATCACTTCTGCATACTAAGACACCCTTTTTTGTTGCCATAAGGCTGAGACTGAGATTTGTTTGTTTTTTAAAATGACTACTGCTATTGAGTGTATATCCCAGTCCCAATTTAATGCCTGCATTACTGCGACTAGTTAGGCTGTCATAACAGCTACAAAATCAGATATTATTTTAGTTGAACTATTTCCCAATGTTGGTATATAAAATGTGTCGCCTCCGTTTTTTCTCATTCGGATCTGTCTCTCTCTATTTGACAAAACCAACTCCACTTGTCATCTATATACTGGCATACACCAGTTTTAGTGTCTATCATTTTTTTTTCACCCTGAAATTTATAAAATAAATCTGTATCCATCTTTGGGCATGTAACTTTCCATCCATAACTAATGTTCCCACGACTAAAAGTTTTGACTTCATTTAGCTTTTCCTTATTTTTCAACTTCTGCATGCACGTTAACTCAAATGGCAAAGGGAGTTCTAACACTGTGTGCTATAATTCACCTATCAAATTCTCAACAATATATGTGTTTGGCACGTTCATCATTGTAATTCCCACTAACTTTGGCCCAGAAAGCACGGCGGCACACCACGGGGGGCGCGCTGGCGGTTGCCGGTCCCGTAGCTCCGGGGGACCTCTTGCAGACGTGCCTGCGGAGGGTCCGCTGGTCCCGCGGCTCCGGTGGAGCATCCGCAGGCATGCCTGCGGGAGGTCCACCGGAGCCGCGGGACCAGTGGACCCTCCACAGTCATGCCTGCGGGAGGTCCACCGGAGCCGCCTGCCGCCCTCCCGGCGGCATGTCGCCCCAAGCGCGCGCTTGGCGCGCTGGGGTCTGGAGCCGGCCCTGCACACTATCTAAGGTGTGATTGCATTTGGGTCACACCTGGAATTAATTTGGCCCAACAGATTTACTCACAAAATCCAGTTGGCAGGGGAAAAATTATGAGGGCGTTGTGTAATAATGACTCTGAAACTAGTTCTCTGCAGCATTAAGAAGACAGCTCAAAGCTCTGTTTTGTTGGTGTGAAGAGAGATTATGCTGAAAACCAAAATGCTGTAAAGTTCTTTAATGCCATAGAAGATCCTGTTAAAAGAATGATGGAAAGACCACAAGGCTTTTTGGATGGTCAATCCCTGGATGGTTTAGCAGGGCTGGATTATGCAACCCTCTCTCACGCCAGGCCTCAGTACAACTCCCACTGAAATCGCTGGAAAGGCTGCCATGGACTTCAATGGGGGCTGGACTGGGTGTTTAATGAGCCCTTACTCACATGAGGAAATGATCAACACCATGAGTAAGGGCTGGCTGCACATCTAGCTAGGGTGACCAGATGTCCTGATTTTATAGGGACAGTCCCAATTTTGGGGGCTTTTTCTTATATCGGCACCTCCTGTCCTGATTTTTTATACTTGCCATGTGGTCACCCTACATCTAGCCCTTTGATAGCCATGGCACATAGGTACTAAATCAGGGATTGACCCGGTTAGGGGAGGCTGAGACATTTCCTAATTCTCTCTCTTTAGGCCCTAATCATGCAAGTGCTTAACTTGACGAGCGGTTTCATTAATTTCAAAGGGACGCCTCACTTTAGTAGCAAAGTAAAGCACGTGTAAGCGTTTGCAGAATTGGAGCCTCATGATACCTATAGGCAGCCTCAAAAAACTTATCTGGGGTGGTTGATTTTTTTTACACAAGAAATAGCAGGTGTGGACTTATTTTTCCCTGGAGGACTATACCAATCTGGGGAGGACCTGAAATATGGCATCACAGCTGGAAGCTGACACCTGACTTGGCAATTTGAGTGGGGATGAGAAACTTAATCCTAGGTTGACTCTAGATGTAATGTCCCATTTCAGGGCCTCCAGTGATCCTCCAGCTGAGTCAGGCCTTGGAATTTCTGATGAAATAGAAAAACAAAACAGAAGAAACTCTCTGACCCTCCACAGTTGCTAAAGGGGAAGAAAAAAGCAAAGACAAAATAGCATTTTTTATTTTTTTTTGACTTGGCATTTCAGCCTTCAAGAGACACTTCCACTGCTGAACACCAAACATTCATGCGTCCTGGTGACATTTATGGCAAAATGAGCCTTTCTGGCCCGACAAGGAGGAGGAGGAGGAAGCTATGGAGTGGGGAATCTGTTAGAGGAGCCGCTGACCCAGAGGCGGATTGAGTAGACGGGCTTCTTCACTGCCATACTTGTTCCCCTCGACCCAATTGTCGAGGAAGCACTGAATTAGTTACAGCACACTCCTTTTATTGAAGTTAGTATGTACCCGCCCCTATTTACTGTTTACGGCATTGCGCATATTATACAGACATTTTTACCTTGAAAATACATTTCTTTGCAGTAATTGTAGCCACAAATTCCCTTAATCAGCAGTTCACAGGGGAGGGAGGAAGGGGACATGACCCCAAGTTCGTTTATGTAGCTGGGAAAGGAAGGGAGGGGGGAGATAACACTGCTTCATACGAAGAGTATCTTTTAGACCCCCGCATTCCTTATGCAGCTGCAACGCTTATCAATTCGTAACAAGCAGAAGGGAAGGGAAAAGGATGGCAACTTATTCATCAAGCGGAGAAACAGTGCTTGCCTGTGCCTTTACTCCCTAATACCATGCAAGCGGCTACCCAGGCCTTTGCTCAACCCTTACATATCCCAACAGAATCGAAGAACGTAACCAAAATGTGATCCCCTGACCTGCTGTGGCAAGATGAGCAAAACTGCCCAGCTGCTCTTTCGCTTTAAAGCACCGTTGTTTCTGAAAAGGGACCTTTAACAAACCAGGAAAAAGGGTGGCTGGCGAGAAGCCCTGAGATGGGATCGTTCTCCCTTCATGTGACTGGGGAATTACCTTATTTGAGAAATCAACCAGAGAATGCAGATATGGGCTGAGTGATACACCAGCCAAGCATAAGGTGCATCTCAGCCATAGCTCCTGACTCCCTCAAAGGGAAGGTCCCCACCTCTTAGCAGCAGCTGCTCCATAACTCCAGCCTCTGTAGCTGCCACAGGTGTCCTCTTGGGCTCTTCTGCCTGATTTCTCCAGCCAAGAGGGATCTGCCAGCAGGTAAGATGATCTCTTGCTGTACATGTGGCGTTCCCAGATGGCATTTTTTCTCTCTCTCCTTTTTTAAAAATATATAAAACCATTAGAAAGGCAGATTTCTCCAGCTTTGCTCCATACATTAATTCTTTGGCACTCCTGCTCAAAAGACCTTTTTTTTATTGGTATTTGACGTCTAACTGCAAAGTGCCAATCAAAGCCCTGGAGCCGATAAATACATTTGCCAAGATAATACGGTGCAATAGAACAGAGCAAGAAAAATAGCTAATTACAGCCAGCATCAAGATTTAAAAAAAAAAACCAAACAACTTTACTCTTGAAATTAAGTCCCGATTGGAGTCTTTCCTTTGTTTTGAATGGGCTTTGGATCTGGTCCTAAATGCCCAAGAAAACATGGAACGAAATGCTGGCTGCGCTGATGTCAATGGAGCAACAGTCCATCGGTAGGTTCTGCAGCGTGTCCAAGTTCACAAGCCTCTAACTCATGTTAGAGCAAACCATTGTGTGTGTGTGTGTGTGTGTCTCTCTCTCTCTCTCTCTCACACACACACACACACGGTGAGGGAGGCTATTGGAATGATGGGGTTCAGAATGGAACAGGAACAAGAGGTTTTGGAACAGCGAGGGGGGAATAATGGAGACAAGGGTAGATGGAATGAAGGAGGAGACATGAATAGAGAATTATAGGCACGATTGTAATGAGGAACTGAGGTGTGTGGAGTGTCATGACGAGGGAGTACCGGAAAGGAGGGGAAATCGAGCCCTGGAGGGGGTGGGAGTGGGGGTGGCTGGAATGCAGATGGGACTGGGCATTGGAATGTTTACTGTGACACTTCATCACTGAGGTAATGGATGGCATGGGAGATCCAGCTTCATTGCCACCCTGAGCTGTTGCTTTGGGGTTACTGGGTAAAAAACACAGGCATCCTCGTATTGGATCAGACTGCGCTGGCCTAGCAGCAGGCTTTCACCCTCCCAATGAAAGGTGATTCTCCCCCTCGAAGGTTTATTATGGCCAGTTGTGCTATGTTGTACATTGCTATATTATCCTAAGCCCTGCCAGAGAGCACGGTACACCCTGAAACATGATCGTTATCCTTAGCTTGCTTTCATAGTAGCCCATGAAAGCTTATGCCCAGATAAATATATTAGTCTCTAAGGTGCCACAAGGACTCCTCGTTGTTTTTGCAGATACAGACTAACACAGCTGCCACTCTTAAACCTGATAGTTGCAGGTGTAACTATGGTCATAAAGACAGGTTTCAGAGTAGCAGCCGTGCTAGTCTGTATCCGCAAAAAGAACAGGAGTACTTGTGGCACCTTAAAGACTAACAAATTTATTTTAGCATGAGCTTTCGTGAGCTATGGCTCACTTCTTCGGATGCAAGAACTTTATGGTCATAAAGTTACCCAGACCTTTTAACAATCCATTCTCAACACTTCTCTTACTGATCTCCAATAACAGTGAGTTCCACACATGAACCCTAAGCTGTGTGAACACTCCAAGCATCACAATCACAGTGAATTCTAGGGTGGAGGGGGAAAGAACTAATGAACTCCAAGGATGCTCTGAATTATCCCAGTTACAGCCAGCTGATGCATCAACCAAATATCCCCTTATGTCAGGCAGCTTTCTGGCTGCGGCAGGGGCTATGGGAGATTCATCCCTCAGGCATCAGGTCTGTGTAAAGGAAAGGACAAGACCTCTGGGTAATGAGGCGCATGCTCATGCTCCCTCCGTTACTGGGTGTGTTTGAGGCCTTGGTCTGGAATTATTCCAGGAACTCATGCAATCCCTTTGGTTTACAGACAGTGGGTGGTTCTGGAGCTGCCACTGGACATTGGGCTGTACCTGTGACATGATTAGAGCTGAGTGAATAATTGATTTTCCCCCTCCCCCATTTGGGCAAGCAAATTGGGGAAAAAAAAGTCATCATTTTGGGTCAAATAAAAAAATATTTTATTTGACCCAAAACAAGTTGGGTTTTTTTGGTTAAACAAAAAAAATTTAGTCAATCCAGCTACATTTCCAAAAATTCTAGCCCCCCTTTTCCCTCAATTTTTTGTTCAACCAATTACTTTTCTCTACCTTTGCAAATAGTTCGTTACCCCCAATGGTGTGTGTGTGTGTGTGTGTGTGTGTGTGAATATATATATATATTTTTTGAAAATAAGCTCCTCGTCTGAAACATTTCACTTGGCTCCAGACGTGACCCCAGAATCTATTTCTTCCTCAGGTTCTGCACAGACATGTGGAAACTCTTCCTAATGGCAATACTGGCAGCCAGCAGTGAGTACCAGAAACCCCACACCCCCATCCCCCGAGGGCAGACCAACTGGCATCCCTCAGCAAAGTGGCCGCCATCTTGCCAAGGAGCCACAGAGCGGCTCAAGCCACAAGCTGCAAGTTTATATTTTGGAAGCTCCAAACTTAGTCCTGGGTTGGGCCCATTAGTGAACTGTAGCTCTGCATTAGGCTTACAAACCTGCTCACAATGCAGGGCTGTTCAGAACAGAGGTTCTGGCCCATCTTTATGAAGAATTGCAGAAGAAACAACACTGCTGAGCCTCTCTGCTGGGGTTAAGGGTCAGTGCCACCTTGCAGGACATGGTCTACCATTACGCTTTCCTCCCCCCATCCACGCTGGTGCCTATCACTATAGATGCTCCTTTCTGCTAGGAGAGGGTCACATCGTCATCAGATGCCTTGGAACTGTGTCGTGGCAGACGGGGCTAGCTTGTTTGTACTGCGTGCAGCAGAGGGCATCACAGCCCCTCAAAACAAGCCCATCTGTTCACAGCTCAGCCCCCTCCCACGTACCTGGGGGCATCAGTTTGAGTCACAGCTGCAGTTAGTTTCCAAGCTGCCCCTGACTGGCCTGGTTGAGATCATGAGACTATTTCAGTGACAGGCAAAAAACAGCGCCAGGGCAGATGACTTACTTATATAGCCCCTGTTACGCTGGCATCCAAGTGTCTTTATCCTCCCAGCACCCATGTGAGGAAGGAAAGAGCTATGACCACCCTAATACAGACAGGAAACCAATGCAGAGAGATTAAGGCCTGAATGCATGAGAGGCGTTAGGTACCTGGGAGAAACCACTGCAATACACAAAGCTTGAGTTAGGCTCCTCTGCAATGAGTGGGGAGAGATGGGTGCCTGTGAGCCCGAACCACAAACCCAGCATGATCAGCAGGGAGCCGCCTACGGTAGCCAATGGGAGGTGCCGACCAGGGGGTGTGTGCTAAGCCCCACCTCGCTCACAGGGATAAGGGCACTCAGCCAGGATGTGGGAGACCAGGATCCAGGCCTCCTGCACCATTGACTCTAGTTATCCACAGTGCAACAGATTCAACAGGAGAGATTGAGGGATTTCCTCACATCAGAATATGCCATAGCCCAATGGTTAGAGCACTCCCTGTTCAAATCCCTTCTCCCCCTCAGGCGGAGGGGGGACTTGAACCAAGGTCTCCCATCCGAGGTGAGCACCCTAACCACTGGGCTAAAAGTTCAAGGGATATTGTTGTCATCCTGTGCCCCCTCCCCCTATTTTGTATGAACTTGCCCAAGGGGCCTGATCTGGGAGGCGATCTCTGAGCATCCCTACCGGATCAGGTCCCTATGCCAGTGAGGCGGCTGAATGCCCCTGGTTTGTGAATCGCTCCGGGGCTTAGGTGGGAGATAAGCATCTAGACCTCCCGGGGAACCAGCAGTGTACATGCTCAGAGACAAACACAGGCGCTGAGGGAACTTGTACTGCAGAAAAAAAGAAAACCCCCAAACCAAAAAACCAAACAAAACCAAAAAACAGACACACACACACACATGCACTTAGGCACCTACAGGATTTCAGCTGGAGTTTTGTGCATTACAGTGGTCGTGGAACGTGGGTTTGGGCATCTATCTTCTTTTGCACATTCAGCCCTAAGTGACTTGCTCAAGGTCACACATGGAATCTGTAGCAGAGCAGGAATTGAACCGATATCTCCTGATTCTAGGGTGACCAGATGTCCTGATTTTATAGGCTTATAGGCTTTATCAGGCTTTATCAGGCCCCCCTCTGTCCTGATATTTGGGGCTTTTTTTTTTTTTTTAATATGGGCTCCTATTACCCACCCACCCCCATCCTGATTTTTCACACTTGCTATCTGGTCACCCTGATTCCCTGGCAGTGGTTTGACCACTAGACTACCCTTCCTCCCTGTGCTGGGTTAGAGCTAACGTGCAAGCAGCAGCAGTACAATCTTCACTTAGTCACTAAATACTCAGTGATTTTGACCTCTCTCCGTACGTCAGGTGAGGGATCAGAGAAATGATTCTCCTTGAAGGCAACACATCTTCTTGGAAAGTCCTGAAAAGCCCTTTCTGCTCTTTCGCAGTTTTGACCATGATCCACAGCAGCCTCCTCGATTTCAAATTCATGATCCGGAGAATGACTGGGAAAAGTGCCCTCATTTCCTACAATGGGTACGGATGCCACTGTGGACTGGGTGGGAGAGGGCAGCCTCTGGATAAGACAGACTGGTAAGCTTTGGTTCATGTCAATGCTGCTGGTATCAATACTAGCAGCCATTATTATTACTACTAGTATCAATACTAATTTTAGCAATGCATTGGTTTAGTTAGCTGGGCATCTAAATCCTAGGATTGTAACTGCACTAAGCCCTTTAGCACTCTGGGGCTGAGCGCCTCAACTCTCCAGCTTATATGACAATGGAAACTCCTCTGTAGTCAAGGCACGCTGGGGTGATTCATCCCCAGAATCTTAAAAGGGCCAGTAGAACTGTGTGATTAGTAGTAATACACCTCTACCCCGATATAACGCGACCCGCTATAACATGAATTTGGATATAACACAGTAAAGCAGCGCTCTGGGGGGGCGGGGATGCGCACTCTAGCAGATCAAAGCAAGTTCGATATAACACGGTTTCACCTATAATGCGGTAAGATTTTTTGGCTCCCGAGAACAGCGTTACATCAGGGTAGAGGTGTAGTATTTATTTGTATTATACCACAATGGGGTCCTGGTTCGGGATAGGCTCCTTTGTGCTAGGAGCTGTACATACACAGAACAAAAACAGGCCCTGCCCCAGGGAGTTTTCAATCTAATGGATTTTTTGGTTCAGTCTCCCGCCACAAACCAACCAACCACCTCCAGAACAAGCTTTAATGTTTTGGCAAATCAAAAAGTTCTTTTAGGTTGAACTAAATGTTTTGTTTAGATTTGATTTTTGGCATGTTAGGGTTTTTTAAATTAAAATTGAAGGACATTTTAAAACAGTTGTGAATAAAAAATGAGAACAGTTCATTTTGAAGTGAAATGTTGCAATTTTTCCTAAATTGTTTTGAAGGCTCCACCCCCAACCAAAACTATCCAGCAAATTCAGCACAAATTCACAAAAGTGTTCCAGTCAACCCACATCTGCATTTTTTGCTGAAAAAAATGTTTTGTTCAAAAAGTTTCACCCAGCTTTGGACAGGAGCTGGATTTGAGGCACGGGGCAGCGCTAAGAACATCATTTGGGATAAACATGTGAGCTCCTGGGTGTTTTTCCAAACCAAGCCCAAACTCTGTTCCTTGGGAGGCTCACTCACACTCTCCCCTCTAGTAGTGGTGACGCTGGCCATTACTTCACCTAGTCACATTTTCCACCCTATTCCTGTGTTTCTGTCTCCCTGAAGGTGCTGTCATGCCCATGATTGCTGCTATAAGGAGTTAACCAACCAGAGCTGTCACCCATTTTTTGATTATTATCAATACTCCATCATCAACGAAGATGTTATGTGCTGTGAGTAGCATTTTCTGCATGGCTAAAATGGCCACGGATACCGTGATGATTTACCTGGGACCTCGTTCTCTTGCCTGAACCTTTTACAATGACATTGGAACAAACGTGTCCTAAAGAGAAATGGTCAGAGGGGCTTTTGGGGGAAAAAAAGGCATCTACAGGATAGCTAGCTTTAGGGGTGGGGAAAGTACTTCAGGTCCCTCTGGTTCCTCCCCACCTACCTCTTCTCACAACCACCAAGGCAATTAGGGTAACATCTTGCAGAGCAAGTGGAAAGGATGACTGTTAAGGACCTCTGAGCTGTGACTGACTGACTGCCAGTTCCAGTGCAGGCAGCTGTGATGGATCGGCAGTGCCTTTCCGTTCCAGCGCTGCAGTGCCAGAGCCACTGGGCCTCATCGGTCACTGTATTTACCCCTATGACGATGGGTGTAAAATGTTGCCATTCTGATTTTCTAGCGTTTTATACCCACAACGCCCAAGTGGGCGTGACTGCTACCATCAGAGCTGCCATCTTGGCCAACACACTGGGAACTGAGCCGGAGGCCTCCTGAGTGAGATGCATGAGCTGATAAAGCTCTGTAGCTGGGGCAGTAACAACACATAGCCTCTGGGGATTGGTACAGAGCAGGGGCCTGTAACACACTCACCAGTGGGTACGCGAGGCAGGGGAGAATCAGCTGCACTCTGCTGATTTGGAAAGGCACCTAAGCTGGCAACGAAGCAGCAAATCCAGTGCCGATGGCACCACTGCAGTGTTCCCGGCTGCTGCCATGCCAATAGCAGTGTCGCAACATTCCCGGCAGTGTTACAGCAACAGGGCTGCCTCGTTCCTCTTTTGCTACACCTCATCCATGCATCTGGAGCGGTGAAGGTCAGGGAAGGAACAAGCTGCTCGGCGCCTGGCCTCTGAGTGGGTTCCTTGCCTTTTAGTTACCGCACGAGAGTTGTAGAGTGAGAAATGCTTTTGTTCCTGCAGGGAATACAAATAACTCCACCTGTGCAAAGCAAGCGTGTGACTGCGACCGGACAGCAGTCCTGTGTTTCAGAAAGGAAGCAAGCAGCTATAACAAAGGATACCGTTATTACTTCAATTTCTTCTGCAAAGGATCTACCCCCAGTTGCTAAATAAAGTTTTACTCGCCATCTGGCTACACAACAGATTGCAAAGCACAGATGTTTCCTCTTTCCAAAGTACTCTAGCCCCTTCCTCAACCCCTCAAAGAGACCACCAAGCTACCAAGTGAAGCAATCTCTTCCCTGGGGACAGTTAAAGCAATAGAAGGTGCTGGCTTTTACGTACCCTGTCTGTGGAGGTGGGGGGAAAGGGCTGGGAATGAGTAGTTTGGGGTGTAAGATGGTGCTCTGGGCTGGGGCCGAGGGGTTTGGAGGGCGGGAGGGGAATCAGGGCTGGGGCAAGGGGTTGGGGTGCAGTAAGGGGTGCAGGCTCCAGCTGGGGGTGCGGGCTCTGGGGCGGGGCTAGGGATGATAGGTGTGGGGTGCAGGAGAGTGCTCCAGGCTGGGATCGAGGAGTTTGAAGGGCGAGAGGGGGATCAGGGCTGGGGCAGGGGGGAGACTCAGGGGTGCAGGCTCCGGGCAGCGCTTACCTCAAGCAGCTCCTGGAAGCAGCAGCATGTCCCTTCTCCGGCTCCTACACAGAGGCACGGCCAGATGGCTCTGCGTGCTGTCCCGCCTGCAGGCACTGCCTCTGAAGCTCCCATTGGCTGTGGTTCCCAACCAATGGGAGATGCAGGGGGCGGCACTTGGGCAGGGGCAGCATGCAGAGCAGAGCCCCCTGGCTGACCCTACACATAGAAGCCGGAGTGGGGCCATTCCGCTGCTTCTGGGAGCCACACAGAGCATCCCCAAACGCTCTCCCCAGCTGGAGCACCAGAGCGGGGCAAGCCCCATACCCCGCTCCCCAGAGGGAGCTCAAGGGACAGATTAAAATGGCTGGTGGGCCAGATCCAGCCCATAGTTTGCCCACCCCCGCTCTACTTGTTGTTTGTAACCACTCAGTTGAGAACAAGCACGGAAAATATCAGGCCCTCAAAGGAGTTTCAGAAATTCACCTCCGGTGAGAGTTCAAGAATGGAAATTTCAGCCCTAAAGGAAGGTATTTGAGGAAGTTCTGAGCAACTGGTAAATGAAGCAGAGGGAGGCTAGAATGGAAGGTGGATTTTGACCTTATCCTGCTATCATAAGGTACTGATGGCGTGTGTGATAAAGTGGGGGATTTTCTTTTTTCCACGTTTTTCCAATGGTCTGCATGCAGAGGGGATGAGACTCAGTTTCCCTGGGTGTTACTGGTTTAACGAGGTGAAGGGAGAGGGAGTTTGTTGTTACAGAGGACCAGAGAGGGAACTTGGGATGCCAGCCAATGGCCTGGAGGACGGATACCTCAGCAACTGGTGACCCGGCGACCTGGTGACCCAGAGGCCCAGCTCATGAGCCACAGCTGGTTCTCGCCAGTGGGAGAACAATGGGCTGTGAAGAGAGGAGCCCGGTGACCTAACCAGCCAGAGAGGGACAGAGGACGGAAGAGGGGAGAGTAGGCCCAGGCAACCCTGTTTACCTGGAGCAAAGACAATGGACTGAGGCGGGGCTTGGGGCCGGTGCTTCCCAGCTGGGCAGCTGATATCCAAGGGGGGCTCTGGGCTGGAAAGGGGGAGCAGGCAGAGCCCACCTGGATGCAGGGGAGACTGGGATGTGCTGGGCTGAGGGAGGCCGGGCCTGAGGGCCCTGAGAGTTTCCTGTGCTGTGTTCAAAGCTCAATAAACCCTCCTGTTTTACGGTGGCTGAGAGTCACTCCAGTCTAGAGAACAGGGTTACATCATCCCTTTCCGGGGGTGGAGGCCCTGGGGGTCCAGAATGAGTGGACTCCTTAAGGGGGCCCACGGCAAAGGCTCAGAGAGGTGTGGCTCCAGGAGGTGAAGGGGCCTAATTCCCGAGAGTGGACCCCCGAGAAGGGCTGTCTCACTCAAAGGGGCACCCCCCCATGGACCGCACAGGGCCAAGAGTGGGCACGATCTGAGAGTCCGTGACAGCGTGGAATAAAGATTAGGGTCTTGAGTTTGGGATGACTACACAAGGCAGCGGAACAGCTGCAGAAAGCAGGTCACGCAGGGACCTGCAGATACAGAAAACATTCTGCAGTTTTTAACAGATTTTCTCTGCCGCACACAATTGGCTGTTTACACGAACCTCCTCCCACCCCCATCCCAGTCTCTTCACCTCAGCCTCACTCCACACCTGCCCCTCAGACCTCCCTCACCTCCCTTTTCGCCCCTGCTTCGCCCTACTCTCCTGGCTCTTAACTTGCCAGTTAACAATCCCCTCCCAACGAAAGCCCACCTCCCCCCACAAAGGAAAACAAAACAAAATAATTTCTAGATTAAAAGAAAAACAATGGACTATTCAGTAAGGTTACATGCTAGAAAAGTTTAACAAGCACACTTCTGTACCTGCTTTAATGTGCTGATTTAGTTAGTGAGTGGAGACGGTGCTGAATGCTGAGAGGAGAAATTCTTACAAAGTATTTGTACAAACAGTACTGAAAATAACAGACAATGGGCCAACTAAATCCTGCAAATCTGCAGGAGTCAATGGAATGATCACAGGGATGAATTTGGCCCTTTGTATACTATTTTCCACTATTATTATTATTATGTTATTCCCCCCCAATGATGTGTGTGCATGCATATATATTACCACGTGTACGTTTCAGTCTGCCTATCACTTAATATTACCTAGAAATTATCTATCTAGACCAAGCTACTTACACCACCTTAAAAACATACACTGCACAGTCATACCCACCCTTACAGAACAAGTGGAGGATGCAAAACAAAGTTAGATGATCAAACAACCCACTGTATGTTCTTTATCAGATATGAAGGTTAAAGAGACACAGACAAGTACCTCCAGGTCTCAAAACTGAAGGTGTGCTGCAGTTTTTTTAAAGTTTTTTTTTTAAAGGGTTGAGCTTGATTCTTTTCAGTTACACAGGTGTAAGTCAAGAATAACCTAATCAAACTCAATATAATTACACCAGTGTAAAACTGGTATGAATGAAAGGAGAATTAAGCCCTAACCCTGAGGTCCTTATTCTGATACCCTTCTCTGCACCAGGTAATAGCTTACAGGGCTATGGAGTGGAGCCTAGAGCTGGAGCGCCGAGCAACAGGTTTTTGCCTGGAGCCGGAGCTCAGCTCCAAAGCCCTGCCAGTCCAAAGCACTGTGGACAGTCCCAATGAAGTCCATGGGACTACTTGTGTAAATAAGAGATTATTCAAGATAACTAAGGGTGGCAGAACTAACCCCTTGATATTTACACAGACCTTGCTCAGGTAAAACTCTCATTGACTTCAGTGAGAGTTTATCTTAGTAAATCCTCCCCAGAAACTGAGTGAACACTGAACACCATATCCTGAGCTGGTGTAAATGGAGCTGAGAACCTGGTCCTGAGCGAGAACTTCAGGTTTGGGCCCCAGATGAATACACATGTGTTTTCAATTGTTTTTAATGTAAATGAAAACATTTCATTTGGGAGTGAAAACATTTCCCCTGCTGTACTGGAAAGCCAAACAATAGCATTGTGGTAATGCCGAGGGGTTCTATTCTTTCCGCGCAGGATACAAGGAATGAGGGTTACTCATAGCAAGCCGCAGCAGAACACGGTCCCATAAAATAAACCCGCTCTTTAATGTGAAATCTTTGTAGATGAATAAGAAAATAACAGATTGCCAAATTCAACTCTGATGTAAAACTTCACTGACTTCAGTTTGGCCTATTGTGTGTTAATTCTTGATAGCAAAACATAGGATTTCATAACTGAAGCCAAAACACTACCATTTGTCTTTACACTGCTGTGTGTTCTTCATTTGTTTGTTTACTTCTTTTCCCCCGGAGTATCCTTGGTCTGTCCTATTATCATGGTCAAGGAGGGAGTGATCTATATAAACAGTCACTTAATTTTTTTTTAAAAACAGATTTAACCTTTTCACTAAAGTCTGAGATAAGCATTCTGAATTTAATATTACCTTATTACTACTCTACATATTACCTTCATAGCTAGAGATTTTTAAATCTCAGCTCAGATTTCAAAGTTAATGGGCCATATCCTCAGGTAGCACAAGTCGGCATAGTGCCTTTTGCTTCAATGGAGCTATGATAATTTATATTAGCTGAGGTCCTGGCACAATATTTAACATAGGAGAACTTGGTTTTGAATGGCTATATATTACATTCAAATACAAAGAATGAGGCTTCCACAATTCTAAAAAGGGCTGTTCTTTTATGGAGGTCCAAACTTAAGACTCAAAAATTTTAATTCAGAACATTTAGAGACCTTATACAGCCTCAGAGCAAAATCAATACCAATATACCAATCCTGACGATAAACTTAAAAAAAATAAGTATATTTTCCAGCTTAGAAGGTCCTTTTACTTTGGACCCCTGACAATTCTTTTGCAATAGCAAAAGCCGCACCAACATTATGGTCTAGATCAAATGCTATTTCTTTTCCTTTGTTGTTTTTGTGCATTATTTTCTTTAGACCTGTGTTTACTTTGGTTGTTCTGTGGTGGTGACTTGTGCTTTCAGGTCCCAATTCCCCATTGCCTTGTAACTTGTGGCAAGAGTTGCTTTAAACTGACTGTAAAATGCTCCCATCCTGGTTCTGAAGTATCTCACACTCTCTTTTCCTAGGTGTCAATAATGCCTTTTAACTTGTGTCAATGGAGAATCAAGCACAATAACTCTGATGACATGTGCGTTCCTGATTTGTCTATCCTCCCACATCTGATTTCCTGGATTTCTCTATCCATTTTCTTTAGAAACAGGTTCCTTATTTAGTTCTTCTTTTCCTCTAGGTTTCTCTTTGGTCTCTCCTTCCCTTCTTACTTTTTGGTGATTGATTTTTCAGACCTTTTTACCCTCTGCATAGCTGGCACTACATTTTCAACCCTGGCCATTGTGCAAATCTGTGAACTTTAAACAGAATCCTATTGCAGAGCAGAAACATCTATTTTTTTAAGTGACATGTCCTTCTTTGCACTGCATATTTTAAAAAGCAGCAGGTTCTGAAGGACAATCCCGCTGCTCTCCCAAAACTGACAACGGGGCTGGTGCCATCACCATAAACCACACATTAAAATCCAACCTGGATGCATTAACAACATCACTGAGTTGTGATGCAGCACTCCAATGATGGAACAAACCCATCATTCTGACATGATGCCTAGCAAAGTAGATCTGTTTTGTGGCCCCAAATAATTTTACTCCTGCCTGCGTAGTGTGAGATCTGTCTGGTAAGCACTTATTTATATATTCTAGCATCAGGGGTAGCCAACAGCATGGGTCAAAACCAGGTGCATAAACCCCGCACAAATTTAATCCAGCCAAAGCCCTCCTGCTTCCAGTAGAGCAGTGCTCACCAAGCTATCAATTGCGATCAACTGGTCAATCCTGGGGACTCTACCAGTCAATCGCGATCTCCAGGGGTGTAGCAGGGCTGCTGCTAAGGCAGCTGCTCCCGGAAGCGGCCAGCACGCCCCCATGAGGAGGGATCTTCGTGTGCTGCCCGGCGGGAGGCCGCACTCCAACCCTGAGCCCCCTCCCAGAGCCAGCACCCCAAACCCCCTCCTCTACTCCAACCCCTGCCCCAGGCTCAGCCCAGAGCCTCCTCCCACACTGAGAACCCCTTGGCCCCAGCCCAGAGCCTGCACCCCGTCCTGCACGCCAAGCCCCTGCCCCAGCCCGGTGAAAGTGAGTGAGGGTGAGGGAGAGCGAGCAACGGAGGGGGAGGGACTGAGTGAGCAGGGCAGGACTTTGGGGAAGGGGTGGGGTAGATCCTGGGTTGCCCTTAAATTCAGGTTGCCCTTTTGGAGACCACTGCTCTAGAGGGAGCAACAGATCCCCGAAGAACACTTTGTTTCAATTCCAGTTCCCACAACCTCCTTCTCAAACCATACCTATCTGCAACCCAAATAATGATAGAGGGGAAACAGTTACCAGATAATAACACCCTTACCCCCAGGCCTCACCCCTTCTCTGAGGCCCTGTCCACTGCACCCCTCATAGACTCATAGACTTTAAGGCCAGAAGGGACCATTATGATCATCTAGTCTGACCTCCGGGCAATGGAGGCCACAGAATCTCACCCACCCACTTCTGTAACAAATCCCTAACCTATGTCTGAGTTACTGAAGTCCTCAAATCGTGGTTTAAAGACCTCATGGTGGAGCAGAGGCCCTGGAGGAAACTCCTTCCCCCCCCCCAAATATGATCATCAGTTAAACCCTGATGTGGGCAAGACCAGACCCCTGCTCTGCCCCCACCCTCTCTCTTTCACTGGGCTGGGGCAGGGGGTTGGAGTGCAGGAGGGGGTAAGGGCTCTGGCTGGGGGTGCAGGCTCTGGGGTGGGGCCAGAAATGAGGGGTTGCAGTGCAGGAGGAGGTGAGGGCTCCGCCTGGGGGGTGTGGGCTCTGGGGTGGGGCTAGGGATGAGGAGTTTGGGGTACAGGAGGGGACTCAGGGCTGAGGCAAGGGATTGGGGTGCAGGCTCTGGGAGGGAGTTGGGGTGTGGGGGCTCAGGGCTAGGGCAGGGGGCTGGGGTGTGCAGAGTGAGGAAGGGGGCTCAAGGCTGGGGCAGGGAGTTGAGGTGCAGGAGGGGGTTCAGTGTGCAGGCTCCAGGCGACACTTACCTCAGGTGGCTCCCAGTAGCGGCCCACATGTCCAGCTCCCAGGCACCATGCAGGTGCTGCCTCCGCAGCTCCCATTGGCCGCAGTTCCCAGCCAATAGGAGCTGCAGAACTGGCGCTAGGGGCGGGGGCAGCATGCAGAGCCCAGTGGCTGCTTCTGTGCCTAGGAGCCGGACATGCCAGCCGCTTCTGGGAGCCACCGACCGGACTTTTAGCGGCCGGGTCACTGGTGCTGACTGAGCCGCCAGGGTCCCTTTTTGACCGGCTGAAAACCAGATGCCTGGCAACCCTAGATAGCGCCCCCAGCGCGCCAGGTGCTGTACACCTGGACCACGGCCGCAGAGGCAGCGCAGGCCCACCGGGGGCCCTAAGCAGGAATATCCCCCCCATAATAAGGGCAGAGGGCTGGCAGCGTGCCCCGAGCAGCCTCACGGAGTCCCCGGGCGGCCGGGGGGCAGCGTGTCCCTGAGGGGCCCCTGCCACCCCGGGCCTGCGCTGTGTTGTGGCACCACGGGCACGTTACCATGGTGACATGGGGCCTGGGAAGGACCCTCCCAGCCAGGCGGGGGCCACCCCGCTGAACCCGGGCCAGGACCCTGGTCACTCCAGAGCGGGCTGGCGGCCCTGGGGAGAGGGGACGCTCTAGCCAGCCTTGCCTTTGCTCTCTGTGGCTCGGGCGGGGAGGGGTCAGCTTTGTTCCGGTCACTGCCGGAAGTGGGTGACGGGCGGGGCCGGTTGCCGTGGCAACGCGGGGCTGTTTACCAGCCGGGCTGGGCGAGGGCTGCCGGATGGAGCGGCGCGGAGGTGAGAGACAGGATCCGCCGGGCGGCCCCGTGTGCGCCTGCGGGCCCTTCCGCGGGGCCTCTATGCCGGGGGGGCCTGCACCCCGCCCCTCCTGCACCGCGCCGACCCTCCCCTCGCTCGGGACCTGGGGGCCCCGCGGCTCTTTGCTCCTGCGATGCCCCCACGCAGGGGACTCCCCCTCCTTTCAGGAGCTCCCTTGCGACCCAGCCCCTCGCCCGGCCGAGCCCCCCCTGGGATCCGCCCCGCCCCGCTCCGAGCCAGCGCCCGTCCCGCTCTCCACCCCTGGCCCTGGCTTGCTGGGGGGACCCTCAGGACACAGACACTTCTCGGCCTCCCCCCAGCACAAGCGCCAAATCCTGCTCCCCCCCTAGCGGGTGATGGGCGGGGCGGGCAGTGCCTCTGGGGTGCACCCTGGAGGGTAGAGCCCCAGGAAGGGGACGTTTCCCAAAGTAGCCACCAGGTCTTAGTGCCCCCCCCCCAAACTTGAGCTCCTAAGGGAGGCAGGTGTGACCTAGTGGATAGCACACGGGACTGGGAGTCAGGGGAGACCTGTTCCCAGCTCCGCCACTGGCCTGCTGGGTAACCTTGGCCAAGTCACTTCCCCTCTGTTTCCCCACTGACCCACCTTTGTAAAATATGTCTGAACTGATTTGGAGCTTTGCTTTGAGATCAGCTGATGGAAAGTGCTAGCTAAGAGCTGGGGGCATTATTTTGAAAAATGGATTTTCAGAGGTGGTGAGCGCCTCTGGCTGGGAGCTCAGCATGGCTGAAAAAAATCACATTCAATACAACTGAAGTTAGGCACCCAAAGCTCAAAGGCCTCAAAATTAGTGGCCACTTTTGAAAGCATAGGCCTCTTAGTACCACACCCTAAAGTGCATCCTTTGGAGTCCTAAATGCTGACCACTGGGTGCCCTGTCCTTGTAAATGCAGCATGAGGACGAAGCAGATCAGCTGCAGGTTTGAGTACTAGTGCACTCAAATGACAATGCAGCTTCTGTTCACCAGTCTAGGGGATTTGTGCATTTATTGTTGATTTAACCAACTGTGTAAACATATACAAAATGCATGTAGCCCTTCGGCTCCTGGCTAGTTGCCAATGCTGCCCTCACCAAATTAGGGCTCCCCTGGACTAAGCTTTAGATGCTGCAACAATTGCACAAAGTCAAGAAAGGTTGAGTCAAGTGAGTACTGGATTGCTTGCTCGGTAGCGATACCTATTTATTCAAAAGAACTCCCTGTCCTCTCCATTTTCTGTGCCCTTTGGGAAAGCAGTAACTACTATCTTGGGTCTCCAGCTGCTTAAAATCTTCTTAATACAGTGCACAGCTCTATTAATATGGGCCTCTGATTGTAAACCCCAATTTAAAATGTCTTGTTTAAAGAGTGGTGTGACAGTTTTAAATGCTAAGCACTTATTTAAAAATGAAATGATGCTATCCAGCACTCAGAAGACACAAACAGAATTTCTTAGGGGATTATTCATAATTTTGCTCATTGTCAATATTTCTAGACAGCTGGTAACTCTGATTTGCCATGTTCAAGAATCCTTCTTTGAAGGGGTGTAAGACCATGGCTTTTAGCTCTTCATATTGATTTTGCTGCCTTGGAGTTTATCTGAAGGCATTCTAAACCAAATTACACTCCTGCCCTTTTAATATACTCCTAGGAAATTAATATTGGTGACTTAGATTTTGTGTCCAGATTATTACAGTCAGTCAACTTGCCTGTCCATTTATTGTGTTTTAAGTAAATAGATCACTTATTCAGGTGGCTGAGTGATGATTTTTGCACCTTAGAACAGCTTGATAGTGAAAACATGCTAAGGCACACCTGTGCATTGAGACTGTACTTTGTCTTTGCTAGACGTTTAATTTACTGATCATTTCCATTTCACTGAGACGAGAGGAAGGCGGAGAAACAAGGTGTTAAATAACACATCACTGGCAAAAGGCCTATGAGCATCTGGTTTTCCAACTCTAGTTAATTTGATGAATATGGTGGAACATGAATGTTGGCATCCCCCTTGGAGTAACAGACGGTTTATGCACTTGAGAAGAGACATTGGATTATGAAGGTGGGTTAGATGGCAGCGGGTGGGGCAGCTTTCCCTGCAGAGGGTGGTAAATCCAAATAAACCTGCCATTGCTAAAGACTGGTCATTCCAAATCTTTTGTTTGGTTCTGGGGTAGCCAGTGTGTGACAATGGTCTCAAGGTACCATTATGGCATCCAGGGATTGTCAAGTCATGGGGAAAACTTGACCCTTTTTCCTTGGCCAAACCACCCTTACCTAGCGAGCGGGTGATGCAGGCATCATTATCCTAACTCTAAGCCACTGGACTATTCTCCCATGGCTCTAAGGCTGCTTTGAATTGTTGGAGCAAAGTGGTCTCGTTGCAGCTGAGGATCAGAGTCACTGAGTAGAATTCTACTCCATCTTTATTAGAAGGCCTATATAGTAACACTCATTAAGGAGATGAGCTTCAAGGTCTTTTGACTGGTCACTTACGACAGGTTTCAGTAGATTGAATCAGCCATAGTGGCTCACAGGACTTAAATAAGAGACTTCTAAATTTTTTAAAAGCCAAACTGCAGTCAGTCGTACCTAAAAGTCCACACTGGGAGCTTAATCGACACCTCAGATACAGCAATGATTTCATATCTGCTCCTCCACGTACCCTCGCTTGCCACATTCAATAAGTGAACAACAGAATAAAAAACGGGTTATATGTTTTTCACTAAAACCTTTGTACAAACTGACACGTGCACAGTTGGCTACACTGCAGAGTTATCCTGGGTGTGGGTCGGAGCCCGCAGGTTAGTCTAGCCTGGGTGTGAGCATTCCCACAGCAAAGCCCTACCCACTGCATCTGTACTCCCTCCTGTGTGTCTGGGGGCAGAGCCCATGATTCTTTGTGCTGAGAAGCTCTAGGATCCTTTGACAGTTTTGTCAATTGCGGGAGAACTTGCCTGTCCTCCGGGGAGGCGAGAAGGACTACCCGAGTCGCATGTATGGGTTCCAGCCAGAGCTAAAGCACTGCTTGGCCTACAACTCACACCCCCAGCCATGCAAGCAAGCATGGGGTCAAAGTGCAAAATAAGCACATGCTTGATGGTTTTGTGTATGGATGGGACTGGGGCTTGGGAGCATGGGCTAAAGCTACAGTGTAGACATCCCCTTAGAGAGGAAAGACTGTGGCTAAAACACTGGTCTGAGACTCAAGAGTTCCTGGCTCTACCACGGGCTTGTGTGATCTTGGTTAAGGATACTAATACTTCCTCTCACCCACCCTTAGTGTGTCTGATCTGTTTAGATAATGAGCTGTTTGGAGCAGTTACCCTCCGGTGCCTAGCACCAGTGGGGCCCAAACCCAGCTGGTGATTCTAGAAGTTACTGCAAGACAAATAATAAACAACACCCCATTCCATCTATTAAAATAAATAACGGCTTCCCCTACTTTAAATCCTTGAAGAACAGTAAGAACACTTAGCACTGGATATATAGCGCTGTGCAAATATACAGCATATACCATGTAAACAGACTTAAAACCTCTCTTTTGTTATCTGGCTTTAATATTTGAACTCCCCAAGAGTCATGGTTCTGATCCCAGCGGGACTGACTCACCCATTTGTCCTTCTGATCTTAGTGAATGGAGTACTGTGCTGCACGGGGGCCTCTCTCATGAGACCTGGGAAAAAACCAAAAACAACCCACCAAGGTTTTATCTGCCGTGCTGCTGTTAAAAATCCCACGGCACTTTTCACTGCTCTGGTGTCCTTTATCAGCATTTCCCTTCCATCTGACCACAGCCCTTCATCCCAGATGTGGCTGCATCGTGTTGTGAGTACGTAGCTTGTAAGGCACTTTGGGATCCTTCCAGAGGAAACCCACTCGTGTTTGTTCCTACAACACTATAGGTGAACATAGTGTTTTACTGACATACGGGCCTATTCCCTACACCAAAGAACCTTGATCTGTTACAAAGCCAGCATCTGGGAATACATGCCACAAACTGGATACCTGACACAGCAACAGTGCTGTTCTGTAATCTCCCTGCACACAGTGAATCAACACATGCCAGGATACCCTACTATCATGTTAAGCACAGTGCAGCATAAAAACAGGAGTACTCTAGTGAAGTAAAATGCCGTAGACTGATTCCTGTAACTTTTCTCTTCCCTCTGTCTCCCCCTCTACAGGTGTCTTGAGAAGCAATGGCCACAGTAGCACCTCTGAACATAGCACCATCTGAATGCAACACCACTTTGGCCACTGCAGAAGCTTTCATTTGGCGGTCAAACACCATCAATATGCATGTCACCCGGCCGAAATCTGCCAAGGGACGCACAAGATCAAGCTTGAATTACTCCCATAGTGTGGAGGCCTATTCTTACAGGGTGCCATCCTCCCCTCAGCCAGCAGCTCCCTACGAAGCAGCAAGCAATCAAAGAGCATCATCCACCAAACCATCTTACCAGCCAGGGCAGGTGTCTCCTGATGAAATCCCAGAGCTCCTCCAGCGAGTGCCCTTGAGGACCTCCTCTTCCCTAAATAAGTACAGAGTGCTCCCGTCCATCAGCAGGAAGGGCTTGGGGAAGAGTGCTGTGGAAACAGTGATTGAACAGACCAACAAACTGAAAATGAGTAGTAGACAGGAGGAGGAGCAACCATCCAAAGCTCTTCCCGGAGAGGGAAAATCCACTGGTGTAATGACAGAGAATGAAGGGGCTAGAGGGGAATGCTCTAAAGTCCAGCCTCCCATTTCTGAGAAGAAGCCGTTAAGGAAAACAAGAGAGGAAAGCTCGTCATCCTCAGTTTTAAACTTGGAGGAGCCACTGAAGAAAGAACCAAGACTGCTGCTTGCCGTTAGGTCTCCTTCTGGTCAAAGATTTGAACATCACTTCAGGCCTACAGACAGCCTTCAGACAGTCCTTGCTGTGGCAGAACAAAAGAACACAACCAAATACAAATGCTGTAGTGTTGAAACGATGGAAGTGCCTAGGAGGAGCTTTCCTGACCTTACAAAGTCCCTGCAAGAGTGCGGGATCCCACACAAGTCAGTGTTGTGCATCCTACAGGAAGAGCAAGATGGAGATCTCTAAATGTACAATGATTCTTACACAACTTCTGTCACCCTTTAGCATGTAACTCTGTTGGATGCCATGGACTTCCCTTTGATGAGTGGTCTAAGAACTGTTTCAGTGGTCTACTTCTTAGTCCCGCTGTCTTCCAAGCGCTTCCCTTGAAGTAGACTTGTATATAAATAGTGTGCTGAAATACTTCTTAATTATTTTAAAGTGTACGTACACACCACATTAGGAGTATCTATTTTTTTCCATGTGTACAATCACAGTTCACTTTAAGAGTGGGCACCAGCTTCTGGGCTTCATAGTATTTCTAAATGGTTTTTTAAAAGCTTCTATTCTTCTGGGAAGACCCACTTTTCTGGTGCCCTCTCTTCTGGTGATAGGCGGCCTGTCTCATCTTCTCTGTTTTTGTTCCAGGAATGCACCACTTCCCCAAATGAAGTCTGAGTCAGAATAATACATGGAACTGGGAAGATACAAGCAGCACTATTCCTATTTTGATTCCTTGAAGCTACATTAATGATCTTCATAATAAAGTAGCTTATTAGCTGCAAGAACAGCTACAGTGGTCAATACACAGAAAATGGTCTCAAAGCAGTAACTCAAACTGAGTTTGTGAGAGTAAATACATTGGTGGGAGGGGTTAAAAGTACAAGGTCAAGGGTAAAGTACATTCAAGAATCAAACTATTCCCATATAACCTCAGTGCCTCAAGAGTATGACTGCTTTGTCTTCTCATAAAAGGAAAGTCATGGCTAAGGTGGTCTGATTCCTGTATGGATACAAAGAGGACCTTTTAAAAAACTCGTTAGCTTTCTTTCTTCATCAAGTGCATAAGATTGTGATGCACACCTGTACATCAGGAAATCCAGAGTTAAGGGTGGATTGTCTGCTGTAACTTTGAATTTCAGCGCTGTTTGCTATGGCAATTTAATGTCCTTTTAAAGTGAACTACATTAACCTGAGCAACTAACCGTTGCATTTGCGTTTTGGCTAAATACGTACAGGAAGAGTTCTGACGGGGCTGCTATTCACCGACTAGACTGTACCTCAAACTATTGTGCTATTTATTTTCTATAGTTCAGACAAATCAACCTGTTCGAGTAGAGTGGCTTGGTCCTGTCTTTCTGTATTAATGCAGCTGCTGTGCACGTGCTAAAAAGCCTCACTTTTTTTTTTAGTGGAAAACCTTACGGTCCATGTGCAGTAGCTGTTTGAACACCCAGTATAATAAGAGAATGGATCAGGCTACCTGACTGGACAGCTTGCCAAATAATAGGCTACTTTTGAGTATTACAAGTGAAACAAATTCAGTGTTTTTGCCTCACCATAATGGCCAAAACAACCTTTTGTAAAGGGTGGTCGAATATTTGTGCTTTACTGTGATCACATATGCTGAATTTCAGTCAAAAGCAAGTATTTGTAGGCCAGCATTTAAGCCCCATAGAACAAGACAGCTGCTGAAATACTAGCACATGATGCTGCAAGTGGTGACACTGGTCTGTTGGACTTCAATAGCAGCGTTTAGATGACTACACTAAGCTAGAAACATTCTCATTGCCTTCGGGGGTACAGCTGTATCAGAGCTTAGTTGTAATCCTCATTAGAAACCTATTTGGGAACATGGTAGAAAGAATGTTTCACTGTGAAAATTGCCAAGAGCAGTGGGAGGAATGAACTGTATGATTCATTTTGTACATGGAAGAATACAGCATATTCTTCTGTTCTGTTGGTGAGAGATGGCTGGTTCAAGTGGCAGAACTGAGTGTAGTGTTGTTGGCCAGCACACTGCAGCATAGAAGAGCCCGCTAAGGCTAAAGAATGCAAACCACCTCCATAAGCGAAGCGTTCAGATCTTTTTGAATAACTCTGTGCTATTAACTGGTGGCTTCCTACCCCTTTTTAAATACTTAGTTGTGAAATGTGACCAAAGCGCCGTAAGATGTTACCGCAGTCATTGCTTCCTCCTCTACAGGGAAGTCCAGCTGGTTTTCAAACCTTTTCCACTTTAATGCACCTATTCAAGTCACATCTTGGCTAGGATAAAGGGAATATAGAGATAGTGTCCTGAAGAGCTTTGCTGTGAAAAAATCAGCGAGCAACTTCACTGGAAACTAGAGCTTGTTGCAGGCATTGTTTCAGTAGCTACTGCAGCTTCTATGGATTGACACAATCTCTTCCCCCACAGATCAGCTAGTCACGTGACATACAGGAATAGGCTAAGGGAAGTGGTGGAAAAAAAATCAGAGTTAAGCTATAAAACAAATACCGGGTCAAGTACTGTCAATGTACTGTTTGAGATGTGTGTATGATGTTACATTTAAACAATGTTAAATAAACTGGTTTCAGTGTGACACTAAGCCCAGCCAAGGTTTCCTGAGTGCAACTTGGATTTGAAATCAAGGGTTTACATGAACTAGGTTTCACTCTGCCACATTTCCTCATACCTTTAACAGAATGTTCAACTAGTCGGTTATAACACGTCTGGGCAGGAGTAATAATCAGCCTTTCTAGAGAAATAAGTCAGACTTCCGCAATTCTACTCATACATCACTGCACTCAAGCAGTCCTGCAAATGCTTTACCCGGTTTTTCTGTCTTCCAGCAGGAAAGAGTTGTTAACCTGTGTTGTAGGCAGGTAGTGAACTGTTTTGGAATTCAAATTAATGGGACTATATATTTCATTGGTGAAGACGACGTAAGCAGGGAGGGCTAAGTTGAAGGCCAGGCCAGGCCAGGCCAGGCAGCTGATAAAGGACAACCAGTGGAGAAAATAAGTGAAGAGAAGGGGATGAGCAGGATGGCTGGCTGGAAGGAAAGATCTAGCAGCAATATTTTGAGCAGCTCTCCAAGAACAAAGTAGTAGGTGCTTTAATGACCATGCAAGATTTAAATTTAGCACCCACCTCATTCAAGTTTTATCCTTTAGTGCTTAGTTACCACTAAGGCTGATGCCAGGAAAAATCCTGGCATCAAAAGAGACATTGGGGAAGAATAGAATTAATCTGACCTCGTTATCCAATGTAGTTTAATGATAAATGGCTGGTGGGATGCTGCCATAACTTGACACTGAAAGCATCTGGGAAATACAGCTGCTCAGTTACACTAATCTCATATTTCACGGTGGAATTCACCTGGGAGTATTCCAACAGGAAGCACTGCCAGAACTCCATCTCCATCAAGTCCTCTACACAAGCCATTTGATAACAAACAGGGATGCCAGAGTCAAAGACTAACCGAAGCACAGTTCAGTATGTGTTCTTTATTCCAATTAAAAGTACATTAGAAACAGCACAGAGGACCAGCAGCAGCGTTCATGACAGTTCAACCCAATGCACTGCTGTCACAAGGTCATTCAGCTGTACTATTAAAGTAGGTGATTGAAATAAGTCTTCCACTCTACACGCAAGCACTCACTCACCTGCCACTTTAAATAGGTTTTCAACAGAATAAAAATAGATACACCCCAGAATACAAAAAGTTTAACAGTTTTTTCACTAAAGACTTTATACAAATTGATAAAAGGGTGCACAATTTCCTAAAATTTTAGGTACATTTTAAGTGAGCCTTTTTTTTTTTTACTTGGTAAAAGGATCAACATTCCTGTCTTTGAACAGAATATGATGGCCAAAATTGCAAAGAAATTTATAGTTCAATTTACAATTTATACATTTGTTTTGAAGTGATTCCTGCACTGAGTAGCAGTCCGAGGGCTGCTCACGCATGTCCACTTTTCCCAAAAGAACGGTGCACCACAAAGTTAACTTTAGGAGCCTACTTCTCCTGGAATCGGGGGGGAAACAAAAACCCACAAACTTCCATTTGTGCACGGTAAGTGATCCCAACTCAACTAAAAGCCCAAACTTAGACGTTCTAAATAAAACCTTCACTGGCAAGGGTCACCTTTGGGGCAAGGTTGGTAGGGACTGATGACCTATCTGCTTTGCGATACAAGCACAATGAAAGTGGAGTGCTTCCCATCAGTATTTTGGCTGAGCAATTTAACTCAAGACTGTGGTACTGAAACATGCTGTAACAGGCAAATTTGGTGTTCTATTTAAGGGTATTTTTGGTCAGTACAAGCTATTATAATTTTTTACCAGATAAATATTCCTGTTTGCATTATTGATTGGTAGAGTCCAACAGCTCCATGTGAGACGTCATGTGGAACTGCCCAGACAACAGCAGCATTTTAAAACTGGCACCACCTGCGTAAAGGTAACTATAACTCCCACTCCTCTACCAAAAGAGACAATCATTTGTAGGGGTGAATTCATTTGGGATATTGATTAGTACAGTCCTCTTTACACTGCTGATCCCTCCCACCCACATGAACCAAGATTTGGTTTGGCAAGGTTAAATGCATCATGTGACTTCTATAGTAGTTAATTAACACTTTCAACCATTGCATTGCTTTATGAATAGTGGCCATTCTAAAAACGAACTAAAACCAAAATACTGCCCAGCAAAAGCAACACTGCACCACTATCTGAGAATATGAGCTAGTGGAAAGATCTTCTGGACAATCTACATAAGGGAAAGCAGGGCAAATCCACCAGGAACCCAGAAATGAAACTTTAGAGCACAAGGCAGCACTAGAAAAAGAAGTTCTATTTCACGTAAGTTTAGTTTTTGGGCAAAACCACCTGCCTTGTTTTTTAAGTCAATGTCCATATATTTGGCTGTTGAGTTTTGTTTCACTGATCACATAGGTCAAAAAATAATATCCCAATTAACCAAATAAAGCATTTGTTTATTCCTTTTAGATATTTCTGTATTGGCCACTTTTTGGCAAATCTATTTCTTAGAATTTAAAACATGTTTCCATTTTAAGGCTAAACTAAGAAATGTTAAAAGCTTCTGTAAACATTTCCTCTTCTTCCGCAGAGCGGCACAATTTTAAGTCCAACTGCAATTTTTAAAGTGAGGTAATTTCTGTGTATTTATCTCTTAAGAGTCCTTTTCAGGACTGGCCAAAAGGTGTGCCAATCTGAACGCTGAGCCAATTGTAGTGGGAGAGCTACCATAGGAGGGCGTACATCAGTTCCAGCAGCTGCGTTTCAGTTGGCTATTTTCTCAATTTCATCCAAGTCGTCAGTATCCAGTTTTTCTATCTTTTTGTCTGCAAGAGAAGATTAGAAGAGAATCGGAACTAGCGCACTTTGTACAATGAGAGACCAGAAAATGAAGCAAGGTCCCACGTTACTGTGTTAAATCCCACTTCTGTTCTTGTCACAAGATGAATCTATCCCAATCCATGACCAACACAATAGAATTAAGTTTTATAAGTCAAGTCAACAATGTAGTGTGACAAAGTGGGAATTTTGGAAACAATCTTATGCATGCCTCAGTTTCCCCTGGTGCTTTGCATTGCTATGCATAGAATGTAAAGGGTTAAAAAGCTGCTCTTGGGACAGAGAGGGGGGACATGAGGTGTTGTGTCACATAACTACCTGGAGTGGTATGAAGACACGGTCATTTAAAGAACAGGCTGAAACGGACCCAAATCAGTGGAGGATCCAGAAAGGCAATGGGAACCCCAACAGCCAAAAAGTTCACACCCAGCAACCAACAGAGGAAGGAGATTTCCCCAGGGAAGCTGAGCAAAAGCCCCAGCTGGAGAACAATGGCATCAGGTGGCAGGGTTAAGAGCTGGCCTTTGGTGAGACACACACACACCTGGGACTAAGGACAGGAGACAGAGATGGGGAGAGCACGCCAAGATGGCTCCTCAACAGCATGGCTCAAGGGAGCCGTGACCCCACGCTGGCCAGTCTGAACTTTATCTGAATCTTTGCCTCTCTATTCTGACCCACGGACTTTCAGCTTCTGTACACCAGGTGACTAAGGAATTGTTACCTTGTTTTGGAAAAGCTGTCTGGGGTCAGGCAAATACAGAGCATTGTGCCCTGAAGGAGTACAGGACAAACCTCCTGCAGGAGTCTGGCTTGGCTGGATTCGCTGCAGGGAGCCAGAGAGAGACAGGCTTCGCTGGTGCCCAAAGGCCCAGTGTCAAAGCGTTAGGCCTTGTCTATACTATTGCGATAAGATGACCTAAGTTACATTATTCATGTAACTGGAGCAGTGTAACTGGAGTCAACATGGCATAGGTGTCTACACCGCGCTCTTCCGTCGACTTCCCTTACTCGGAGTGGTGGATTACCAGAGCTGACAGGAGAGCGTTCTCCCATCAATTTAGCGGGTCGTCACTAGACCCACTAAATTGACAGCCGCTGCATTGACTGCAGCAGCGCCAACCTACCAGTAAGTGTAGACAAGCCCCTAGAGGCCACTGGCCTCCCTCAGTGGAACCGTGTGGGTATCTAAAGTGGTCATTTCCAAGGGACTGTCTACAGGCTGGGGCACAGACCACACCCTCTGGATCTGTGACTTGTAGATCACTGGGTCACTCAAGTTTCAGACCGGAAGCAATTTCTTGGGGGGCGGGGGTAACGTCTTTATTGTAAGCTGAGGGGCATTTAAGAAATGTTATGGTTTGTGGAATATCATTTTTAATAATGATGCCAGTTAGCCAATGAGAACTGGATTGACTTGGCAGGACACAAGCAAGATCTCCCAGGCACTTCTGTCATGCATCAATTTGGAAGTTTACCTGCCCTTTAAACAGTATTCACTGTTCTACTCTAAAATAAGGACAATTACATCAGAAGTTCTGCCCATTTGAATGTATACAAATAACTGGCTATTCCCCTAGTTTTCTCGATGTTATTTTTGAAACAAGGTGTGTAGCAAAGCAAAACTCGGTTAAGCCTAATCAAAGAGCAAGACCACAGGCGCCTGGGAAATCTGAATTCGAGTCAGGGTTGTCTGACACACAGTTGCTCAAAATTCTGTAGCAATAATGCTACACCTACGCAAAAGAAATGAAGCTAAAGGCGACTTACTGAAATGTTCCTGAATTCTGTTGAGAATATTCATGCTGTGCTTGCTGTCTACCATGTTAACAGCCAGTCCTCGCTTGCCAAAACGACCGGTGCGCCCAATCCGATGCAGATACGTCTCATTATCTGGGTTGCCATCTTTATCCACAGGAAGGTCAAAGTTGATAACAACAGAGACCTGCTCGACATCAATCCCTGGGGAGGAAAGCGTTAGAGATATTACGACTCTCCCTTTAGCTCATTTTAAGCCAGAGCAGCTTTAGTCCAGGATTGTTTCAGTGTTTTGATTCCAGAATCTGGGGCTTACCCAGAGCCATTAGTTTCAACACCTTTCATAGAGCTGTACTATTACTGCCGCCAAGTTTCGTGGAAAGTTAAGCTACGTGCCATGATGAAGCCTGCAGCGATGTCAAGAGTGAGTGCTCAGCAAAACTTACAGGGATACTTGGAAACGTATGTTTCCATAGCATATAGAGGACCCTTTAAGATATCACAGTGAGAGGATGCTATCAAATGGAGGATGGATAATACACTTAAAGTGAGCACCTTTGCATGGCCTAATGCTTTCACACCAGAACTACATATTGATTTTTATGGGTGCCTAGAAAGACTAATAAATTGCAATAACTTCTAAAATATAGTCAATTGCCCCTCCTACTTCTCAACAGCCAGGCTAGGAGAGCCATTCAACTTATTTCATATAAGTGTTCAGCAGTGTCCAGAATGCCCCTTTTAGCTGTAACTTGCAGCACAGACTGATACCGGAGTTAATTCCTTTGCCTGACCTCTAGTGAAAATGAAGTTGTTGAGAAAATTCAGGGCACACATTTGTTTGTCCACCGCACAAGCCAGGGCTGGGCGCAGCCATGGGATGCCTCAACGTGCCCAAAGGACAGAAAGAAATGAGACTCTGGCGGAAGGGAAGATTCTTCACCCTACTTCAGGTCTCCTTTAAAGAAATCCTATGTTAAGGCATTCCAGCAGAGACGGACTTAACCCAATTCACACACGTCAAGGACCATCCAGAAGTTTTGGGGGACAGCACATCTGTCAGTCTCCCTTGGAATGGTTTTGTTAGAGACTCTTTTGCACAAATCTAGCACAGGTTACAAATTCTTCTCTAGGAGGTACAGCAATATTTTGTATGTCTGTCACCAGATGGCACAGTCCCATCTCAAGTAAAACTACCCGCTTCCCTTCCCCGAGATGCAGTGACATTGTATTCTACCTCTGGCACAGACATTTGTGGTCACCAGCACTTTCTCTTTGCCCTCTCTGAAACGCTCGATCACCGCAGCTCTTTGTTCCACCATCATCTCGCCACTTAGCAATGCCACCTGGTGACCTTCTTTGGACAGCTCTCCTGCCAGCCAGCCCGCTGTTTTACGAGTCTGAAATGTAAAGCAAGAGCAATTAAAATCTTTCTGGGAAGACAGTTTTTGAACTTCAAACAGGAAGAGGCCTCTCTTAAGAGACGGGAACGCTCAGGGTTCTAACTCTGCTTGTTCCAGGATTCTAGCATCATAGTTTAAAAGGAACAAAGAACCCAAACCATTCCAATTTCTGTTTGAAAGCCTAACATTATGATAAAGCTTAGAGACAGGTTTTCTATTTCCTTTTACAAAGGACAGCTCTGTGTGTAGTCTGTCAGCTCCACTGCTTGTCTGGGTCTCTCACCAACAAGGAAAAGACTTAATAGGAAACATTGTAAGACCACATGCCTTGCACCAAGAGGACTGGGACAAGTGTAGTATGTGGTACCACTAACTATTCATTTTTGGAAATTGGCTAGATTCCAAGTTGAAAACGTCCCTTTAAGACCATCGAGTGAGAATCTCTGCTGAAGGATTGAGTCAAGCTGCTATAGAATTCAAGATGCCAGTTCACTTTTAAAGTCCTGACTACGTCAAACACTGCATTTTAAAACTGCAGGAACCGGCTCTTCGCTTTAGTGGACACTCGGGTACAGAACACTTGCCGTAACATACCAGTCTTCTTCCTATCTAGAGCTAAGCTTTGCTAGTGTGATCACCATGTGCCTCCATTAAAATTTGCAGTTACAGCAGCTTCCATACAAGAATCCCAGAGTGCCACATCATGCCTGTGAGTATCATCACCATTTTCCAGAGAGGGAAACTGAGGTCCAGCAGGGTCACAAGACAATGGCAGGCCTTTTACCTACAAGACTTATTTTTCCACCCCATTAAAGTCTTCTTGGTTTTATTTTTATCATTTTGTTGTACGCTTTGTTTTGAGACGTATTTTACTGGTTTACAGAACCCCAAATGCTTTGGTTTTGAGAGACGGCTTTAAAAATAAAAGTGAGCCACACGATGGCTGGAACCATGCAAGCAACAAGCATGTTTAAGACCAGCTGGGGCTAGATGGCTCCAGCACCATTACCATGACTCACATGGGGCACAGTCTGGCTATCACGATTTTAAGAAACTCCGTGTCCACAGGAGTAAGTGAAACTACACTAGAAACCATTTTTTAAAAATAACGGTTGTTAGTAGGGTTCCAGCCTCAGCAGAGATAGGACCAACAAGCAATTAGTGTTAGAGACAAGCCGAGAAGGCGGATTCTTCCATCCACCCTCCTGCATTTTTCCATTTCCAAGACAAGATGAGGAATGGCTTGTTCCCCATTTGTGCTCCTAGAACGATCATGCCCTCAATCATCTCGCAAGGAGTCTGTCAGCTAGGATTCTTGGCACCTGCAGACACTATTTCAGAATGGGGCTGTTTTAACGAGAGCTCCCTTCTCTTTAGGGCTTGGCAAAGGTCATGCCATTCTCCAGAATGACTCACATGACAGAAGATCATGGCCTGGGCAATGGTGATGGCTCCATATATATTACAGAGAGCATGGAACTTCTCATCTCGATTATTACACAGAACATAGTATTGCTTAATGGTGTCCAGCGTCTCCTCCTCTCGCTTCAGTTTGATGATGTTGGGGTCGGGAACAACTTTTTGGGCAAATTTCCATACAGAATCTTCAAAGGTGGCAGAAAACAGGAGCATCTGGCAATCTCTGGGGAGCATTCTGCAAGGCAAGGCACACAAGTTAGGGTTTCCCTATTAGAAACCATCAGCCCAGTGGAACCTCCAGTAGCCCAGCAGCAGAGCATGGCTCACAGTCACTTACGAACCTTTGGAATCAGCCTTTTAAGTCCGTTAGGCTTTCTAAACATTAGCCTATGAATATCTAATCACATCCCAACTCAGTTTGCCAGTGGCATCTAGATAAATTTGGACATTTTAAGCAATGAATCCTCCTCAGGGGATAGGGAGGGCTGTTCTCGAACCTTGACATAATTAAATGTCTGGCTTCAATGAAATTCTAGCTTTATGAACTGCCTGGATTAGAGTTAAGTGTATTTCTATTATAGCCTGTGGCCTTAGTCATCAGCAAATAATCACGTCCTGCCATTTGGAAGAGATCCCTTCCTGCAACCATGAAGAGGAAATGGGACATTAAATAGGCCAATGAAAGAAACCAATTGGCTGTGGTGGAGGGGAACTAGAATCTTTTTCCTCAGGCAGCCCAGATGACAGCATGGGGATGTTCCTTACCTCTGAATGCGGATGCTCTGATCTTGATGGCCCTGGGTTGCTATCATCACATCAGCCTCATCCAGGACAAACACCTTAATCTTCTTGGGGTCTATGAATTTCAGTTTGGAGCACCAGTCCAGGACAGTGCCAGGAGTGCCAATTACAATCTGCTCCGAGATCTTCTGACCTCTCTCCACTGTTAGTAGACAGACAGAAAGGATTCCATGAGATGTGTGCGCACAGCACTTCCATGAGGAGGTGAAAGCCGTATCATTGTGTAGGTTACTTCCCACCCTACTCTCTTGCTCAGAGTTCTTCCCCTACTCTGGAGACTGACTTTTTTTTTTTTGGAGGTGAATAGCACAGTCTCATTAGTGCCAGAGCAACAGATGTCATTACATCCTCTTTAGGGCAGTTCTGCAGCATCCACCATTGCTTTCCCAGTAAGGGAGGTAATCTGTCAGAACACTAACCCCTTATGAAGCACACAAGATCCACCACTTCTCCCCCAACTTCATGAATTTAGCAGTTTATACCATGTCTGCACCTGAAACAAGTAGTATCTGTAATTATCTGCACCAGCAACCCACAATATGAAAGATCCACTTGGACAAAACAGATCAGCCACCAGTAAAGCTCGGCAGCCACTTCCATTTCACAAATAGTTACAAAGTTCAGTTATTTTCTGAGGAGACAGAGGAAGAAACTCAAGTAAAAAACCCAGAGCGTGAACTGTCCAACTCCCACTCCAGGCCCAGTTTAGGGCTTCCAAGAGGGAAGTCCCATTACACCAGCTCATGTTCTGTACAGCAGTCAGACCTGACAGAATGTGATCAGGCCAACTGTGCTAAGAGTATCTGATGTCAAACCCAATCCTTTTCAAATTTTAAGAGAAAGTAATGCATTAACTTCCCATTACCACACCTCACTAGAAAAAGGGGTAAGTCTCCCTGGCTAGATCTGCAAAAAAGGGGGCGCATTTCCTCTCACACTCACATTTATTGCCTCGGACAGCGTATGCAAGACTTAGCTCCGGATGAAACTTTCCCATCTGTTCAATTACTTTTCCTGTTTGAAGTGCCAGCTCATATGTTGGGGAAAGGCACAAACACTGGAAGGAAAGCAGATAAGAGTATATTAGATCGTCACACAGTAGATCGTCACACTTTCCTGTGAAATACATTTAGTTGTGAAACTTCACCTCTGTGCAAATAGATGACCAATATTTTAGGATAAACACTCACTGTTGTAGGCAAATTTCATTAACACTCATCAGCTGAACAGTGTTTTTAGTAATTCACCCAATTAAAGGAAGTTAGTTTGCATGTGTAGCGTCACGTACCGGTTAGTTTTATACAGCTTGTATATTTTGTATTGCCCATATAAGCATGTAAACAGAACGCCCTGCTATTAACCAAGACAGATATGTTTTTATAAGGGACATTTCTAATGAATATAGCTCGAAGTGAAGATAACACAGTATCCTTAGCAAGGAAGCTCTTGCCTTGGTAAAACTGCCAAGTCCATTTCTGCAGAACAGCAAACCGACGTGAATCCTGTGCTGCTGCCCATGCCCTGAAAGTGGGAACTCTACTCCACATTGCTTCGGAGCAGTGGTTAGGAACATCAGCTAGGCTTCCTAAACTGAATTTTCCCAACTCCTGTCCAGTGTGCCTAACTCCTGTGCAAAAAGCCCTGTTACCTTTGTGTTAGGGTGCTGGACTGGGTATCCATGTAAACTGGACGAGGCAAGAAACAAACCATTCAACACCCCATCTACTCCCCACTTCTCAGGGCTCCTCTACCACAGGTGGTTTGTCAGTACAGATCCTCTCCCTTCCAGTCCAAACCTTGCTCCCGCCTCAACACCCCCCAACACACTCACCCCACCATGTTCCCCATCCCAGCTGCTCACTGTAAATCCAATTTGGCTGTTACAGGTACAGAAAGACAGAGGGGGAGAAAGGAAGGGAGGACGGGAACTGGGCTGGTGAGGAGAGCTGGGAGAACCCAGTACCTCTGCACAAAAGAATCAGCATTTTCAACTCTGCTGCCTCTGCTCCCCAATGCTCAGACACCACAACACACTGGGAAGTTGAAGCTATGTAGCTGCTACCAGTGTCTCATCAAAGGAGTATAGCTTCTCTCCACTAGATGGCACTGCACAACAACTAAAAACCAGCACAACCATTAGATTCCAGAAGCCCCTACCTGTGGATACTTGTTCCCGGGTTCAACTCGACTGAGCATGGCCAAGACGAAGGCAGCTGTCTTACCAGTACCAGACTGAGACTGTGCAATCAGGTTCTGTGGGCTGGATCAACACATAAGGGGACATTTTAAACACTTTGGCACAAGATTAAATATAATCCATTCTATGACCAGCTAATACGAGATACAGTTGTGAGAATTGGCAACACAGCTTAAATTAACTGAATGGCAGCCACAGAAAAGGGATTTTAATACGTTCTGAATTAATTTGGCCCTGCATCTTGGCCACATCCTAACTGAAGTCACCATCTAGTTTCATGAGGGCAGGACTGCACAAGGAGGAGGACACAAGTGAATTTTCTGCAGGGCGTGTGCATCTTGGCACAAGCCGCTTCCATGCGCTATGGAGATTTGAACGGAAAGCTGCTGTGATGCTGCAGTCGTTTTCCATATTGCTCATCCCCCCCCAGCGTTAGCTTCGCTACTCCATGTTCTTTACCTAAAGGACACCGAGAAGCAAGGCGGACACAATCCACAGCATTTCGACTGCTCTGACCTGTCCAGGAGTTATGCAGGGCTGTTGCAGAACTGCCTTATCTCCCCTACATTGACGCGAGGATCAGATTTACTGCTGCCAGGAAGAACGGCATTGTCTTCAGTGTGGCTGAATATGCAGTGCAAGCCCTAGGAAAAGGGACCTATGGAAGGTTGCTGGGTAGCCAGGCGGCATTCTAAAGAATTTCAGCAGCACAGTCCTATGGAAAGGAAGCCCCTTCAGCACAGTGCACACAGCCACTAGTGTCTCAACACCACTTCAAGTAGGCTGTCTCTTAGCCAGAGTGTTTACAGTTTAACAGTATCTTAGGCTCTCCCACCTCCCAGGGGAAGTGGAAAGCATGGATACGTACGGTTCGGCAAGCATCATGGGCAGCGCATTCTCCTGTATTTTCGAGGGCCGGTTGAAGCCCATGGCATAGACACCCTGCAGGAGCTGGGGTTTCCTGGAAAAAGAGAGAGTCGAGTGTTTCTGAACTAGTAAAAAACAGCACTAGACCCAGGAAGTCAAGTCAATGGGAGATTTTTCTGATTGCAAGTGAAAGGCAGGTGCCTGAAAAGCAAATCCTAACAGCAAGTAGGCCTGGGGCAATGCCGCTAGTACTAAAACTGCTGTGGCAACCCAATTCCTCTCCACATTGCTAACAAAAGTGGTTCATCTGTGACCTAATCACTATTAGCTTGTGCACACCCTAAAAATGGGAGAAATACAGTAGAACCCCATTTATCTGGTCTAATTGGGACTAGGGTCAGATCAGATCATCAAAACTCTAGATAAACCGGAGAATGGGAAAACGTGATGCTGCAGCACCATCTAGCGGCCACAGGAAAGGTCGCCGGCTTCTGACCCTGGAGTCCTGGTTGTTTGGTAACTGCAGAGAACCAGTTACGGGAGGGTCAGATAAACGGGGTTCTCCAGCCACAGCATGAAACTCTGGACAGCAATCCTCTGATAGGAACAGAAACACTAGATCAAATGTTAGCATCTAAACCAGTGGCTCTCAAACTTTTGTACTGGTGACCCCTTTCACATAGCAAGCCTCTGAGTGCGACCCCCCCTTTTAAATTAAAAACATTTTAAAATATATTTAACACCATTATAAATGCTGGAGGCAAAGCAGGATTTGGGGTGGAGGTTGACCACTTGCAACCCCCCCGTGTAATAACCTTGCGACCCCCTGAGGGGTCCCGACCCCCAGTTTGAGAACCCCTGATCTAACCAGACTGGGAAGCGAAGAGACACTATTTCAAGACTATGTGCCTCCTTGTTTTATCAATGAATAAACTTGTTACTTTTAAGAGCAAAATACAGTACTTAGTAGCCTATCAAAGGATCATTTAGATATTGTGATTAACATCTGTGAACCCAATATTTATTTGAACCAAGAAGATACAATAAGACCATATTTTTTTTTTAACCTTAAGGAATATTAAACACTGGAAGGAGTCATTTGGCTATAATACACACTGCTGGGTTCTAAATTAACTAACCACTCAAGAAAGAGCTCTAAGCATCAATGCAGACAGCTCAATTAAAATCTCTGCTCAGTATGTAGCAGGGATCAGGAGAGGCAAATGTGTCAGGATGTACAAAGACTAGAACAGAAAACAATACTAGAGGTGTGATCTTGCCTTGCAATAAAACAACAGCGCATCCACATCTGGAACACTGTTTGCAGGTCTGGTCACCCGCTGTCTAAGAGAGCAGAAACAGGGAGTGTTCGGAGACATTCACCAAAAGGATTAGAGGACTGAAGAAATTTCTTTGAGGAGAGATTAAATAGACTGGGACCTTAGGGTCAGAGGAGATCTGAGATATATAAAGCAATGAATGGGCTAGAGAAGGTAAGTCTGGAGCTTTTCTTGACCCTCTCAATACAAGAGCAAGGAAACAGTCAATAGAAAGACAAGAAATTTAACCCACTGATAAAAGACAACATTTTTTACAACACAATTAACATGCGGAACTAGTCACAAGGTATCATTGAGACTAAGACCTTAATGAATTAAACATGTATATGAATGAGAACATTGTGCTCATTATATAGGGTGAAAACCATTTTATAAAGGATATAAACCTTCATGATTTGGGACTTAAGCCAGCTGCTAAGGGTACATCTACCCTGAAAAAGACGACCATGGCAGCAAGTCTCAGAGCCTGGATTAACTGACTCGTCTGGCAGGACTCGCGCTACAGGGCTAAAAATAGCAGTGAAACCCAGTGGCAAGAGGGGTCTCAGAACCCCAGCCCAAGGATCTACATTGCTATTTTTAGCTCCATAGCATAAGCCCCCTAAGCCCGAGTCAGTTGACCTGGGCTCAGACACTTGCTGCCGCAGATCTTTTTTTGCAGTGTAGACACACTTGAACTAATGGAGTTGGGAAGAAACTTCCCCTATGAGCAGGCTGTATCCGTTCATGGGCTAACTACACCTCTGCCCTGACCTGGTCTCTTCGAGTGCACCCCTTGCAGATTCAGGCCCTCAGCAGTCACCTTCCCTGAGACGGAACCACATCATTCTCCTGCTCTCAGCCTGGGCTCTGGGCTGCAGTCCCCTGTGTATCAACTGTGATAACCATGGCAAGGTCTGACTTATGTTCAGTATCTGCAGTTTTCTGTTCGCTCTGGGAACAATGACAGTGGCAACCAGTGACCAAACAGCCTCCATGCGGCGAAGTATTATTTATTTAGAACAAAGGCATTTAATGGAAAACAGATCGTAAAAACAAACCAGACTAAACTTGCATTCCCATTCCCTAGGAGCAGGGAAGGCTTCATTTGCTTTCAGGCACTCCTGCAGGACCAGTCTGTTCTCATCAGGAACAGCACCTGACAAATGACCCACTGCCCCTTCCTCTCCTGAGAAGAGTTTAACTGTTTACTGTCCTTTTAAGCTCTAGTTCCCAGCCTGGCGAAACAGCGGTGGCACTTTGGACTGGTGCCTGGAAGTATGCCATTGTCTTGTAATTGGCTCCCAAGATAAACAACATCTGACCAAATACTTCGGGTGGCACTGGCTTGCCTTTATGCTTGTTCTTCTCCTAGCCCCGTATTGTGCTAGATCAATGCATTCATACAGGAAGTCTTATAACCCAATATACGATACCTTCCCCTCACTGTCCAGGTCTCAGAGTGTTCATAAATCACATAGCAACTCCACTTCAGTCACACTGATTATTCCACAACTGTCCATTATGGGGTTCCTGGCACCTTCCTCTAAAGCAGCGGTTCTCAACACAGCGGTGGCCCATCACCCATGTGACATCCTCAGGGCCATACAGATAGTATATATATTGTGTGGATGCAGCCAGCATAACACAGAGCTGCATATGCAGCCCACAATGGTAAATAGCTTGAGAAGCACTGCTCTAAAGCGGCTGTGCAGCCCTCCTGCCAGATACTGGACTAGAAAGACTACTGATCCAATCCAGTATGGCGATTCCCATGTCTCTGTGAAGCCCTATCAGCACCGTCTTAACACCATAGTTATCCACCCTGCCAGACTCAGTACTTTAAAAGGAGGTGCCAGGACAGGAAGAAGTTTCACTTGATTGCAAGGGCCATTTAACATTACGGTTTGCAAAAGTCCCCTTTAAGATTTTGTATTTTTGATGTTCAACCTCTAAGAAGGAGAGTAAATACTGATTGATGCAAGAAAGAGGTAAGTTATGGCAAGCCTAGCTCAGCATGATTCAGGCTATTGATTTGTACACAGCTATACGATGGCACTCAATTTTAAGTGCAGCGGTGACACCCAAAGTGTTCAACTGCCAAAGTTACTAGCTGCTTCTGTTAACAAGGCACCTATAATCAATAAAGAAAGCTTTCAAGTCACAGCAGACACTTGTGTATCTAAGGAGACTCCAGAGCAATCTAAAATTAAAGTTAAGATATTTGGATTTGTAAACTCTTAACTGATGACCTGTTTAACTGCTTCTTGTAGGTGTTAATGTTGCTTAGTAGCAATTTCCGAAAAGCAAATAGCAGTTTTCCTGCCCACACTTTTCCTGCTTGTTAAACCTCTCTACTCGATTCAACATCCTTTTTAAGCAGCACGTATTATTTGCAGTCTGTGGCTCAAATAAAAGCTCTTTGAATATGCAACCTTGTGTTAGTTCAAAAGCAAGGATCTCCAAAGCTCGATTCTCGGCAACAGTTGCCAAGGATACAACTAGTTGCAGAACCAAGACTCAATTAGTCTGAGTGCTCCCATCATTAACTTTCTTTGATTGTTAGATCAATTCTCGTCTTTCAAAAGCCAGACAGGCAAGGTATATGATCTAAGGCGCCCGTTTGTAGTCATTCTGCTACAAAGCGGTAGCTTAGAAAGGCAAAGCTGTAATGTTCCAAGATGAAAAGTCTGTCAGGGTGGTTTCCTTTCAGGACCCATTTCCAAACAAGTGACAAAATCACCAATGTAATTAAGAATAGAACCTCAAGATTAGAACTCCCTAGCAGAGTTTTGAAAGTTTATCATTATAAACCATATGCAACTACCTTCAGTTGATGCACAAAGAGCTCCATGAACAATTGGGGCAGGTATTTAATGGAAAAATGGAGGCAGGAAGAACCGTAAAGGTATCAGACTATTGTTTTGGGTCTGATGTCACTGGCAGAGGAAGAATGGGTTGGCTTCCGCCTGTGCTCTTCATGGGCACTTGTATCTTTGCAAGGGATTTTAAAGGCAAACTGTAATAAATAAGATTGAGCTCTTTACTTCTCCTTTTGATACACAAAACCAGAACGGCTTCAGTTTTCAAGAAGGGTTCTGGTTGCTTTTTAATATAAACATTATGGGGAATACCTTGTCTGATCTTCCCTCAATTTATGGAAGGAACTTGGGGGAAATGGAGACTTTTACACAAAATGTTTTTGCTTTTGCCATTTACTGTTAGTGACCAGATCAGTCATGGAGGCCATCTAAATATTCCTTCCCATCCCTCCCCCATCAGTTAGCACGTGCTGTTAAAGGCAAGCTCTACTATGCAATCTAAGACAACAAACCTTGCCATTCTGTAACTCATACAAGTTTGTACACCACTACCCCGCTATAACGCGTCCCGATATAACACGGGTTCACATATAGCGCGGTAGCAGTGGGGCTCCGGCTGCTTGGAGCTCTTTAAATCACCGCTGGAGCCCTGCCACTGCTATACTGGGGCTGCGGCAGTGGGGTTCCGCTGCCTATTTAAAGGGCCTGGGGCTCCCTGTGGCCGGAGCCCCAGGCTCTTTAACTCACCGCTGCAGCCCTGCCACCGCTAGCGCGATATAACGGCGTTTCACCTATAACGTGATAGGGATTTTTGGCTCCCCATGACCACGTTATATTGGGGTAGAGGTGAATAAGATTTAACGTGGGGAAAAAAAATCTTCCAAACCATTAGACTGTCAGCACAGAGAACACTTGCAGTGAGCTGGGATGAAGGCTAAAGCAGCGCATGAAGAACCTGCTCAAAATAAGCCTATTTCAGGCACAAAAGACCAAAGACCTGTACGACAAGCAATTCTTCCTGTTGCTTGTGTTTAAACTATGCAAAACACATCGTAAATATGCTAATTTACTGTCTACAAATTAATTCGCCGTTATCTGAAATGGAAACCTATGCACTTCTCAGATATAAGGGATACCCCTTCCCAGACTGAAAACCTTTAACAGAGCAAGACTGCTATTGCCTCAGCAGCTAGAATTTGAAGTCTGTCTGCTCATGCATTATGTCCTGTTGAAAGCCACTTAAAAGCAGCTAAAGCAATAATGATCAGGTATTATTTGTTCAAGTAAATCTGTCCTGTGCACAATGGAATCAGAACTGTGCTAGCTACAACTGTGTTGGCCCAATAGATAAGTACATTGCAAAACAAACCCGAACCCAGCATCATTTCTCCTCTGAAGGCTTTTCCCACTGATCTACAAACTAAACACTTAATTAGGAACCTGTTAAGTTCTAATTAGCTACCAAATCAAGACCTGTAAAGCAGACTGCTGGTGGGGAGGAGTGCTAATGGAATAGTGACTAAGAGCAGGAGCTAGAAATTTAAGTGGTTTTTCCAGATTCTTGGTAAAGTTGAAACAGGTCTTCCTCAGTGAAGGTTGGGACCATTTTATTCCACATGCATGGTTCAAACGGAGACATCTCCCATTTTGGAGTCTATCAGAGTGACAGTTTCCAGCTATAGCTGCTTGATGGTAAGTTTACCCTTTTATTCCAGAGTTGCAGAATTCCAAAACCTTATCTGAGTCCCCTTACAAGAACCCTGAAGAGGCAAAGAGTAAAAGAAAACCACCTCAAGCATGGGTCAGGGGATAATGATTCTTACTTAGGAAGCTTGTCCATTTGTGAACTATGGCTTATTGAAAAAAGCAGTTGTTTTAATATCAAAAGGGATGTGTGACTACAAAATACTTACCTATTTCATAAAACACCTTAGAGTAACTGATTTTTAAAAAATCTTAAATTATATATGCTGTCTCTTAGCTCAGACAACAAAACTCTGACTAGTGAGTTTCAGTTTTGTTCCTAGTCAGTTTCAGTTTCATCTTACCATGCACTAGAACAATTCAGGAATGTTTGGATTGTAAATACTACAGGAGAATATTTATTTAAAACACTCATTTAAAAAAAAAATCAGTTTAGAAGAATAAGCTTCCAAAAAGACCTACACTGAGATAAGATTTATCTAACAATATGAAGATTCTATGAGCGGGGAAAGATTTCATAGATCTTCTAATTTTAGGTTTTCAGCCATTTTTGCTCTATTTCTTCAATATCTAAGCTTAAATATAATTTAAGTTTCTCGCCCATTCTGCTGCAGAGTCTTCACAAATTGAGGTCTTTCTGCCACAAACCCTTCATGAAGAGTCTCCATTCAATACTAGCAAAGAGATGGACTCATCCCTCCTCCACTCTATTTAACTGTGGTGTTTGAGAGCCATTTCTATAGGCAATCTAAAAGTCAGGCCTGCTGCTGGTAACACTATCTTGACCCTGTTCTCCACCCCTCTTTTCCCAGGCTAGGATTTCTGTATTTGTGTTCTCTAAGGAAACTTCCTTTGCACACTTAAGATTCTCTTCCCACTTCACCCATGGAATTTTCCCCTTTCGTTTCCCAGAACCTTCTCCCGAAACAACTTCTGATGGAGGATGGCACATTGCTGATTTTGAAAGTGCTAGTAAAATGCAGATGGGATGCTGCGGAGTCATATATATGCATGTCACCTTAGAGACTTGCTGGTAATGGGTAATCTTTGCAATATCCTGTCTTATTTGTAATAAGTACAAATTAGGTCAGTTTTCAAATACTATAACTCTTGTCCAAAGAGCAAATGTAAATAATCCATTTTCACCAGCAGGAGTCTAGAATCTGGTAGAAAAATGTTGACTAGACCACTGTACATACTTTGCAGAAGTCACAGGAACATGGCCACACAAAAATACAGAATGCAGATCTCAGTTTGGCTGCTTCTACTTTGTTGCCAGAGACAGCTAGAAATCTCTCCTGAGCTCATTTCTGCCCAAGTGTAGATACTGTAAGGGACTGTAGGTGTCATTGTAGACACTGTAAGGGATTACACGAGTGACCACACAATGCACTGCAACTAGTACAATGCTCAGTATTGGAAAACTGACATTTCTCTGACAATCTCCTGGCTGTGCCTATAGGTCACACCTAGAAATTTAGTCACCAGAAGACTACAATTTTTCAGAAGAGAGCCAGGCATCTTTGATTTATACAGTTTAATGTGGCACAGCAAATTTGGCCGAATGACTCGAGTTATGGCTTTTGTTGCTGGAACACTTCTCTGGATACCCAACACCTGTAAATATCCTAAATCTTTCATAGCATCACTCTTGGGTGAATCCAAGATATTCAGCACCAAC
Organism: Mauremys reevesii; assembly: GCF_016161935.1. Lineage (NCBI taxonomy): Eukaryota > Metazoa > Chordata > Testudines > Geoemydidae > Mauremys > Mauremys reevesii. Next base: position 6,240,248 of record NC_052643.1, read on the forward strand.
AGGAAGAGTTCTGCATCGCTGCGCTGCAAGAGACTATAATTAGCAGAAGAACAGGGACTTACAGTCGCAGCTCCTCAAAAGACTTCACAGAGTAGAGAGGTGATGTAGGATCTCGCTGCAGCACCTCCACTTGGTTTGTGGTGTCCACCAGATTACTGCGAATCAGCTTGTTTAACAAGGATTGGGCAGCTCTGTCCTCTGTGGGGAAGGAAGTAAAAAATGAAGCGTTGTTTCTATTTACAGAAGAGCAGGAGGCTCAAAGAACCAGCCACTCAGCTAAGAAGTTTTGGCTGAGCTCTGACAGTTACACTCCCACTATGATGTTGCACAATTAAGAGATATTATTAGACTAATTAAAACAAACACCAAAACTAAAGCTGCATTATTAAAAGAGGGGATTCTACTCAGTGACCAACTGACACTGATTTAAACAGGAAATACCTCTTAAATTAGCATAGAGAGTCTTTATTTGTGGGAGAGATAGGTTAATGCAGAGAGATGCCACAGGCTAAGGACCACCTTACCAAACATACAGAAGTCTGCAGAAGAGAAGAATGAGGGGGGACTGGATAGCTGCTTTCAACTACCTGAAAGCGGGTTCCAAAGAGGATGGATCTAGACTGTTCTGTCATCTGGTACCACTGAGAACAAGGAGTAATGGTCTCAGGTTACAGTGTGGGAGGTTTAGGTTGGATATTAGGAAAAACTTTTTCACTACGAGGGTGGTGAAGCACTGGAATGGGTTACCCCTAGGGAGGTGGTGGAATCTCCATCCTTAGAGGTTTTTAAGGACAGGCTTGACAAAGCCCTGGCTGGGATGATTTAGTTGGGGATTGGTCCTGCTTTGAGCAGGGGGTTGGACTAGATGTCCTCCCCTGAGGTCCCTTCCAACTCTGATATTCTGTGAAGTCTGCTTTTCTAAGATATCTCTACCTGGATAGTGAAAACTCTAACTGATAGGTGGTGCAGGAGTACTGATCACCTTAAATAGTGCTTGGGTGAGTTTCAAGTGTGGACAGGTGATTCTTTACTAAGGGTTTTAACACCAATGGCGTGCTCTCAGTATTAAGAGTTCCCAGTTTAATATCTCTGCCTCTTATCCAGCATAGCCATTGCATCCTTGAGTTTCCCTATATAAGATAAACCTACTTTGGACAAGTTAAGTTGTCCTCCACAAAGTACCAGAGTACCCACCCACCTGCTAACTCACTATGAACAGTTTGTTTAAGAAGAAAAAGGCAATATGTTCCAGAAGCCCCAAAGGCTAAGGAGCTCTGGTTATGAAGGCAATACAGACAGTGTTAGCAAACAAACCGCTCCTGTATCTCACTGCAGACAGATACAGAGACCACCTTATTTCTCTCTCCTCCACCACCATATAGCAATCTCCTGAGTCAATATGGAGTAGTGTATTCTCACACCTCTTGCACAGAGGACCCTCATCAGAATGAGCTCCTTTGGGCAGATGCCAACACTGTCCCATCCTCTGAAATGAAGTAGACTAACTCTGAACAGATTCAAAATTAACTGTTTTCTCACTGACCCTTGTCAGAGTGCTCCTCAGCTGCGCTTACCTTTTTCCTCATCTTCTGTCTTTTCTGCATTGTCATCTGTCTTGACAACAGCACCTACATTTGGACAGACGGTGCGGTTACTGGGGCAATCTCAAATGGAATGGGACCAAGCAAGCTCACATATCTCAGGCTCATCCAAAGAGGCAATGTTACCGTTACAGCTAGGTAAAAAACAACGCTGTAAACCACAGCAGTAATAGGAACAGTTTTGCTCCATCTATAAAGGGAAAAACTAAGCCAGGTTAGAACATGAGAATGTTGGCAGCGTAGTTTGCTCCCAACTTAGTCAAACATGCCATAACACTTGAGTTCAATAGCAACCTGAATCCATCAGTTCTGGTCACTATGGTAATCCCTGAACCAGCACTGAACAGTGAAAGGACAGTTTAAAAAGCTAACCACAAAAAATAAGCACTCAAGCCAGCCATTTAGTTAAGGCTAGTAGTGTTTAGTTCCTGGAAGGTGGATGCTAAACTGGATTTCGCACCTTTCAAAAGCTATAAAGTCCAGACCAAACACCCATGAAATAATGTTCTTTTCTAACCCAGCATTAGTTGCTATAAACTCACCATTGGAGTCTGGCTTCGTTTTCTCTTCCTTCAGGTGCAAATTGCTCAACTGTACATGTGGAAAAACAGGGAAATTGCAATAGTTATGCTCAGGAATCCTTCATTTGGCAAGACGACCCTCGGTAGAGCCTTCCTCAAGGTTGACAATTTCAGACTCACTATCAGTAAAAGTGTAACATGGGCTGCGGTAAAATTTTTGAACTCTAAACATAGTAGGAAGTGAACCAATCCACCCTCAAATTAGCAGGAGCGGGGAGGCTTACAGAACATCCAATGCAAGACAGATAGACAATGGTATGAGAGCTGCTACGCTGTATCTTTCAGAGCCAAAGAGTCACCAGAACCTCTACTAAGATGTTGCTGTTTTCTGTTCATGCATCACTCATCTGAAATTTGGGCTTCAAGATAGTAATTTGAGCTGACAGCAGGCACAGAACTACTGACAGAAAATGGTTAACTTCATATTACAAATTAGAGACCACCATCTAATGTAGCTGAAGGGTTGTTTATTTTTATCAGGAATAAAGAACACAGTGGGGACAGTATCGGAGTATGCTTCAGTCTGAGGAGGATGTTCTGTAATTGCCTACCACTGGTTTGGAGAACAGCCACCTTCCCAAAGAATGATACTTTGTAAGTTTGTAGCAGAATAAAATTCTGAAGAGTACAAATCTTCATGTCTTGTCATCAAAAAGTTTGTATTCCCTAGAGCTAAAGAAATGTTCTTTAAATACTCCAACATATTAACCAGCTGTATGTGCTTGAAGAGACGCAACTGTATCACAGGAGCAACAAAAGGCAATTCTGAATTTGACATGTTCAATTTCTAGCAAAAGAGTTGGGCACTGACATGGAAACCTGGGTTTGAGTCTCTCGCTCGCTTGTTTTTGGGCTGGTAGAGGCTGAATATTGAAGAGTCAGTGTGCTCAGCACTCTGGTAGATTAAGCAGTAATGCTAACTAAAAGACACCCACAAAGCTGTGCTCAATTAACAGGATTGTGGTTATGATCCAGATATTAAAAATTAAGAAGTGGTGAATCCTGCAATTTTGATGAGGAGTCGGAGATTTATTGAATGCCATATGTTTATAATTAGGTAAACACAACAATGCAATTCTCTGCAAGTAAGTGAATGCCCTCATGGTGTGTTTGGATTCAACAAACAAGTAACCCCAAGAACAAATAATTGGTGTTCCATTATCCTGGAACCATAAAAATCAGCATGTGCTTCATGCTTCTACACACATTAAATACATCAGATTTGCTGTCTCAACTCTGCCTCAGACACCAAAGAAATACACCCCCTGGATGCAGACATAGCAGGAATAGCCATTGTGGTGTCTTCTAAATCCTAATATACCAGGAGAATGCATATATTCATGCGGCTTGACTGTCAGATTGAGAACTCCTGTCGTCTGAATCATCTCTCTTTTGCCCTCTCTTGGGAGAGGCAAATTGAAGAGAGTAGCACATCTCCGTCACACTCATGTTAATCCAAGCTAGGATCTGAGTAGCAGCCTAACAAAAGCCAGTATTTACCCACAGATCAAGGGGCCTCACAGTAAACCAATCTGAACTATTTTAAATTTCTGTTCATTTAGCACTTAAGGGACTAAGCTTATACACAGCTGCTAGAAAAGCTTCTGCATGGTTTTACTAATGCATTCCTGTAAAACTCATAAAAACCTGCCCACCCATCTTTAATGGTGATAATAAAAAGGTAAATATTCACCCTAAAATAAACGGTGAGTTAGAACTTTGGGATGGTGAGCTAATAAAACTTGATCAAGACCTCCCAAATCACTGCTATCCTAACTTCCACCAAGAGAAGATTGTCCGATAGAAGATATTGCTTCACTCATCCTGTCTCTCTCATATCCTGGGCCCAACAGACCTACGACAACACTGCAAATTCTAACCACAGACATCTCAAACAGAAGATGCCATTTGTTCATTGTTTATGTGATGGCGGGGAAACTGGAACTGGGAAGCCAACATCACTTTATAGCAGTGGTTCCCAAAGTTTAACAACCTGTGAACTCCTTTCACTAAAATGTCAAGTCTCATGAACTCCCTCCTAAAAATGAATATTTCCAGGGATTTTCTCCTTTACCTGAGTATAAGTTATAAAAGCAGTGATCTTGCAAATATAAAATTTGTTTTTATGTCTTATTACACACTATTATTTACCATTACAGTATTTTTATATTACATTATGAAAATGGCAACACTCTTCCAAGATCTCAATTTCATAGCTTGTATCACTTTGAATAAGCCTGTTATCAGACAAGGCTCCTAGGTTTCATCAAGGAGTATCAGATGTGAAACAGCAGGAAGGTATTTAAGAAGCCAACTCAAAGAGTTCCTCCTACACAAGCATTCAGGTCTTGGGCGGTCCAGGAAAACAACGCACATTACAAAAAAGCTTGAACTTGTTTTTAAAATTATTATTAAAAAACAATACTAGCTGCCTATTTAATTTTAAAAACAGCAATAAAAAAATCCATCTCCCTTTCCATTTCTTATAAGGAGTCTTGAAGTGTGATAGATAGGCTTGTTTTGATCTGCTTAGCTCTGGGAAGTCCAGGGGCTCCGGGCTGCTGGCCCCATCCTGCTCGGGGTCCCCAGGGACAGCTCTGTCCGCCATTAGGGATTTTTTTCCTGAGAACCCCCTGTAACATTTCACGAACCCCAGTTTGGGAACCACTGCTTTATAGTTATAGCACTTTACATCTTCACAGTACCCAACATTAACTCTCACTTGTGAGCTGAGTTAGGCTTCAAGACTCCAGTAGGGTGAAATAAATTCATTCACACATGTGCCTTTCCCAGCCCTCTGTCTCGGGTTGAAAGGAAATACTTTCCTTTGTGGGGCTCATATTTAGGATTCTACCTAAACTAGAAACACAAGCCCTTCAAGGGCCTTGGCTACAACACTGCCATCGGCAGGACAGACAAGATTTTCGCCTCTAGCTGTGCCAAAGCCTTGGACGCGAGCTGCAGAGCAGAACCGAGCTGTCAGCGGGTCTCAGCCCCAAGCCTAGGGCAGAAGCCAGTTCACTTCCGCGCCCATGGAAACCCCACTCTGGGGCAGTGGTTTTCCACCTGGGCTCCCCAGACTATGGCTCTGATTTCCAAAGGGGCCCGCACCTCCGCTTAACATTGTTTAGGGGCCCGCAGGTAAAGAGAGGCTGAAAGCCGCGGATCCTGAGCATCTGGCCGCTGAGCCGGTTCCCAGCCCCGGGCCCGCTGAGGGGGTCACAGGGGCAGACCCAAGCCAGGCCCCCGCTCTCCCGGGCGCCTCCCTGCCCGGCGGCGGGCTGGGGCCGATGCCAAGGTGCGAGGCGGCTCCTGCTCACCCCCCACCCGCCCCGCTCCGGGCTCCCGACGGGCCTCGGCCTCCCGCGTCCTGCCCCGCAGAGACCCCCCCATCCCGGCCCGGCCCCGTTTCCTCCCGCGGACTCACCGACTCGGCGGCCGCTTCCTGCTCGTCCACCGCCAGCGCCCAGGAGTCGGTGGCCATGGTCCGGGGTGATGGCGGCAGGGCGGGACGCTCGCAGGGCTCGGGACCAGTAGCCGCAATGGCGCCGCCGAGGGGAAGGAGACATGCGCGGGGAGACAGGGGAGGGGGGTCGCTTGGTACCCGGCCGGCGGGAAACTCGGGCCGCGGCACTTCAGTTCCGGGAGCGCCACGTTCCCACCCGGCACCGAGCGCCCCAGGCAGGGACCTTGCTTCCGTCAGCCGCGGGGCAGCGCCCCAGGGCCGCTGGTTCTCGCCTTCCTCCCCAGTCCCCTCCCCAAGGCTCCCCCTTCCGCCACGATCCTCTCTCGTCTCCTCTCCCCACCCCACATATTATCTCCTTTGTAACCTCCCCCAAACCTTCTCCCCATCCCCTCCCTGTTCTCCCCCAAACCCTCCTCACTGTCTCCCTCTTCTCCCCCACCCCCTCATTATCTCCTCTGTAACCTCCCCCTCTCCCAAACCTTCTCCCCATGCCCTCCCTCTTCTCCCTGTCGGGGACTCGAACACCTGGACTGGGACTCAAACCCAGGCTGGGACTCTAGCCCAGACAACTTGGATCCTGCGCAAATCTGGACTGGGACTCTAACCCAGACCTAAGTTGTCAGAGACTCGAACCCGACAACCTCAACCCTACTCAACGGGTAGGTGGATGTTGCTGGATTTCTATGAGCTTCAGCTGGTTCACAGAACACGCCTTATCGCCGACGCAGGGATCAGGTCACCTGGCAAGGCTCCTCTAAACTGGAGGATGCGCGCTGCGTTGCCTTAGGGTCTGATCCCACGCCGGAGAGTCAGACAAGTCCCGGCGGAGTCACCAAAGATGTCGGGGACTCGAACCCAGACGGCGAGGTTTGTTGTCTGACCGCAGAGAGACAGGCAACACCAGCAAGGTCCGATCAAAAGCTCTTTATTGACAAGTGCACGCATCAATAGAGAGCTTGTCTCCAGAGAGAACCAGCTTACTCTTTTACAACTAAGTATAGGTTATATAGACAGTTCCGTCGCGTCACAGATTATTCATTTCACACAACCCATATCCCACCCCCCTTTGGTTAGTAACAAACCCTAGTAACAAAGCACATCTATCTTTCTTTATAATGTAAGCAAGTCGTGATGCCCCAGCAACTTTCTTATCAGCATGGTTGCCAAGCACCAGAAACTGGAAGACAGGAGTTAAGAACGGACCTAAGACAGAAACAGGGAGTGAATACAGGGAGGCTGGCTCCTTATCAGTTCCTCAAACAAACTGTTCCTAACCCAGCACGTCTGGTATTATGCCAGGAATGTAGCCCCTCTTTTATCTCACTTTTTCCCAGCTCTGTGAGAGACATGCTGCTCCTCTGTATTTTTCCACTCAGGGATTACCCAGAAACCCCTGTTACCCTGACTTCGGTCAGGTTGGCATAACTGGTTTTGTGCTACATCTCTATTCAGGCCTAACATCCCCCAAACCCTTCTCACTGCCTCCCTCCTCTACCCCAGCCCCCTCATTACCTCCTCTGTAACCTCCCCTCTCCAAACCTTATCCCCCATCCCCTCCCTCTTCTCCCCCAAACCCTTCTCACTGCCTCCCTCCTCTCCCCCAGCTCCCCATATCTCCTCTGTAACCTCCCCTCCCTCTTCTCATGGGATAAAAGGAAAAGCTGTCATGGGATAAAAGGAAAGGTCCTTTCATGGATTGAGAACTGGTTAAAGGACAAATTAATGGTAAATTCTCAGAATGGAGACAGTCCTGGGACCAATCCTATTCAATTTATTCATAAATGATCTGGAGAAAAAGTTTGCAGATGATACTAAACTACTCAAGATAGTTAAGACCAAAGCAGATTGTGAAGAACTTCAAAAGATCTCACAAAACTAAGTGATTGGGCAACAAAATGGCAAATGAAATTTAATGTGGATAAATGTAAAGTAATGCACATTGGAAAAAATAACCCCAACTATACATACAACATGATAAAGATCTTGGAGTTATCGTGGATAGTTCTCTGAAGATGTAAAGCAAACAGGATGTTAGGAATCATTGGATAGAGAATAAGACTGAGAATATATTATTGCCCTTATATAAATCCATAATACTGTGTACAGATGTGGTCTCCTCACCTCAAAAAGATATTCTAGCACTAGAAAAGGTTCAGAAAAGAGCAACTAAAATGATTAGGGGTTTAGAGAGGGTCCCATATGAGGAAAGATTAAAGAGGCTAGGACTCTTCAGTTTGGAAAAGAGAAGACTAAGGGGGGACATGATAGAGGTATATAAAATCATGAGTGATGTTGAGAAAGTGGATAAGGAAAAGTTATTTACTTATTCCCATAATACAAGAACTAGGGGTCACCAAATGAAATTAATAGGCAGCAGGTTTAAAACAAATAAAGGAAGTTCTTCTTCGAACTCCTTACCTGAGGAGGTTGTGAAGGCTAGGACTATAACAATGTTTAAAAGGGGACTGGATAAATTCATGGTGGCTAAGTCCATAAATGGCTATTAGCCAGGATGGGTAAGAATGGTGTCCCTAGCCTCTGTTCGTCAGAGGATGGAGATGGATGGCAGGAGAGAGATCACTTGATCATTGCCTGTTAGATTCACTCCCTCAGGGGCACCTGGCATTGGCCACTGTCGGTAGACAGATACTGGGCTAGATGGACCTTTGGTCTGACCCGGTATGGCCTTTCTTATGTTCTTATGTTCTCCCCCAAACCCTCCTCACTGTCTCCCTCCTCTCCCACACCCCCTCATTATCTCCTCTGTAACCTCCCCTCCCTCTTCTCCCCCAAACCCTCCTCACTGTCTCCCTCCTCTCCCGCACCCCCTCATTATCTCCTCTGTAATCACCCCTCCCCCAAACCCTCCTCTCCCCCATTATCTCCTCTGTAACCACCCCTCCCCCAAACCTCCCCATCCTCCTTTCTCTTTCCCACTTTTTGTGGGGTGTTGGTGTTGTCCGTGGAAGGCACTGTGCACTGATGGGACCATCAGCCGGGGCTAATTGTGCTGGTGAATTTGTGATGATGGCTGTCAATCAGGAGTTGGACTGAGACCCAGCAAACTCACTGCATATAGGCTCCTGAAAACTTGCCATCCACTGACTTTTGGTGTTTAGCCAGCTGGGGCAAAGGCTGAATTTGAACCAGTGACCTAGCAGTGAGGGCCTCTTACTAATACCCTAGCCTCCTGCTCCCTCTTTCAAGGAAAGATGATCCTGTCTGAATGGGGAATGCATCCACAATGAATGAGACCTGTTTCCTTTAAATTGCTTTCAGTGTCCTTAAGTGCACAAGATGTCATCATTGATTTTCATGCTCCTTGCTGCTTTTGTATTAAGCATTACCTTTAATTTTAGCCACCAGTGCCTTAACAAAAATAAACTAAAAATAATTATTTTATTTAATGAATGTGCCTTGCAGCACACCAGGGTGTTTGGAGAACAGCGCCATTAAATAAATAATGACAAATTCAAATATGGAATGTAAAAATCAAAATTAAATCACACAAACCAAAGTGTGTGGTATGACTCAAAACAACTAAAACCACTTGGCAATTACTAGCTGTGCGGTCCACCAGACATCAATACAGGAACAAATTTAGGAAGGGTTGGGGAAATGAGGGACAACCAACACGTACTGGAAACAAAAGATGACCAAAAAGAATGATAAAAAAATGTGTGATGCTATATAGTGAAACCTGTACTAGGACCTGCATATTCACTAGACACAGCTGTTTTATGTGACTTATAGACTCATAGACTTTAAGGTCAGAAGGGACCATTATGATCATCTAGTCTGACCTCCTGCACAACGCAGGCCACAGAATCTCACCCACCCACCTCTATAACAAACCCCTAACCTATGTCTGAGTTACTGAAGTCCTCAAATTGTGGTTTGAAGACCTCAAGCTGCAGAGAATCCTCCAGCAAGTGACCCGTGCCCCATGCTGCAGAGGAAGGCAAAAAACCTCCAGGGCCTCTGCCAATCTGTCCTGGAGGAAAATTCCTTCCTGACCCCAAATATGGTGATCAGTTAAAACCTGAGCATGTGGGCAAGACTCACCAGCCAGCACCCAGGAAAGAATTCCCTGTAGTAACTCAGATCCCAACCCATCTAACATCCCATCACAGACCACTGGGCATACTTACCTGCTGATAATCAGAGATCAATTGCCAAATTAATTGCCAAAATTAGGCTATCCCATCATACCATCCCCTCCATAAACTTATCAAGCTTAGTCTTAAAGCCAGATATTTCTTTTGCCCCCACTACTCCCCTTGGAAGGCTGTTCCAGAACTTCACTCCTCTAATGGTTAGAAACCTTTATCTAATTTCAAGTCTAAACTTCCTAGTGTCCAGTTTATATCCATTTGTTCTTGTGTCCACATTGGTACTAAGCTTAAATAATTCCTCTCCCATCTCAAAGTTTCCATTTTTGCTTGACCAATGTTAGCTCAGTGAGGTCTGTGTAGTTGCTGAAGCCAGGCTTTGTTATTACACTGTCACCTACTCAGGTCAGTATTGTCATCCTTATGCATTCAGAAATTCTGCGTCAAACTGCTAAAATCATGAGATTGGCTTAAGAATAATGAGATTTTAAACATAAAAGGTCTGGGTCTTAATAGTTTTAGGGTCTTTACCCTGCAGGTTTTGGAGCCTTTATGGGTCACATTTTCAAGCTTTTCTCTGCAACCATGGGGGCTAGACACGTAAATTTTTAATTAAAATGGAGATTCCAATATATTATATGACTCCAGGAGCTGGGGCTTTAAAAATACAAAATATCTTGAGATTTGTGATCAAGATACTAACATTGCCAGGTGGTAGATCAATGTACAGGTGGAGAAAAAAGAAGATATAGAAAACTACAAAAAAAAAAACACCCAACCCCAAAACAAAAAAATAACCCTCTAGCCCTGGTGAATCACAGGTTTGGGAGTGCCCAAATTACTGTCCCCTGGCACAATGTTAGCGTTACCTTCGACCCCAATTCTGTAGCGAGCTACCCATGTGATCAGGGTCGTAAGCTGTGCTTGCAGCATGTCAATACTGCTGTTAAAAGCATATCAGGACGATATACCTGAGTTTATACAATGCTCATCTCCATAGTATCTGAGCACCTAAAACTGAAAAAGACGTTGTACAGATATGAAAAGACACAATGTGTCAGAAGCTTCCAGGCTCCCGAACTTTACATAGGCTTTTAAAACTGAATGACAAAAGGCACAGTCTGACAGAGGTTGCAAAGGGGGGTTGAACATATAAAATGTGACATTACAGTTCTTGTATTGTTGACCATCTGTGCAGTGAAGCTGAAATTCACCCCGTGCAGAGAGCTGTAAGCGGTGCATGGCTTTGGGCAGGCTCTCCGCAGAGGAGTTAATTTCACCCAGGGAGTGGAAGATCCCTGGTTATAGAGGCTTTGGAGATGCAGAGGTACTTACCTGCTTTGTAAGGCATGGTGAGACAATCACGCCCTTGTGGCATCTTGTGTACCAGTCCATGACTAGGGCCAAATGGTGCTGCCACTCCGCCATATAGGATAACTGTTGGGAACTTCCAACTGACAGCTGTTGGAACGTTCAAGGTTGTCCTTGGTCTGGGAAGATGGTAACTGGCTGCTGTTGAAGATAACCAGGCACCTCAGCCAATCAGATGCAAGAGTGAGGTACAGCACACTGTAGGAGAGTGAGAAAAAAAGTCTGTTGTCTCTTCCCAATTGCTGTTACCCCACGGTGAACATTACAGCACTGCAGAAGGACTGTGCATGGTTCTATGTCTCCCGTAAGTCTGTAAGGGGAAGATGAAGGCAGGGCATAAAGACTTATGCTCATTCTCTGTGCTGGGCTGAACTGTATTCCCAATGTGCAGTGGAAAAGGGGAAATAACAGAAGCATGAGGGAAATGCCTCAGGGAAAGTAAGTGACCGCCAGAGGCTCTTGCTGTTTGGGGGCAATGTGGCTCCTTCTGCTTTTTAAAGTCAAGGGGGTTCCAAAGAGGATGGATCTAGACAGTTCTCAGTGGAACCAGATGACAGAACAAGGAGTAATGGGCTCAAGTTGCAGTGAGGGGGATTTAGGTTGGATATTAGGAAATACTTTTTCGCTAGGAGGGTGGTGAAGCACTGGAATGGGTTACTTAGGGAAGTGGTGAAATCTCCTTCCTTAGAGGTTTTTAAGGTCAGGCTTGACAAAGCCCTAGCTGGGATGATTTAATGGGGATTGGTCCTGCTCTGAGCAGGGGGTTGGACTAGATACCTCCTGAGGTCCCTTCCAACCCTGAGATTCTATGATTTTATGGCTCTTTTGCAGCCCGCACTACCTGTCTGCTCTGCTGGTGGGTTAGCCTCATCAGGTGACTTATTTGGAGTCTTTCTCTGCTGGGTCCAACTTCTCCAGTTTTCTTGAAATGTTCCTTTCTAGGCTGACCTGTTTGAAAATGAGCCATGTCAACATCCTGGGTTTTGCTTCTGAGTCAAGCATATTGAGGAATTTCCTCCTTGTAGACTGAGGCACCCATCCTCTGTTACCTTCATTTGCCTTTTTCCCGAGGTGCCTCTCCCTCTCTGGTCTGACTAGCCAACTTTGCATTCATCTATAGTGCTTCACTTTTCTGTACCAAGGGGAAAGTTCAAGCAAGCCAGAGGCAGGTAGGGTTGACAACTTTCCAACTGCAGAAAACCAAACACCTTGCCCCGCCCTTTGTCCAAGGCCCCGCCTCTTCTCACTCCATCCGCCCTCCCTCTGTCTTTCGCTCTTCCTCACCCTTGCTCACTTGCTCATTTTCACCGGGCTGGGGCAGGGGGTTGGGGTGTGGGAAGGGGTGAGAGGCTCTGGCTGGTGGTACAGGCTCTGGGGTGGGGCCGGGGAGGAGGCGTTTGGGATGCAGGAGAGGGCTCCGGGCTGGTGCGAAGGGGTTCAGAGTGTGGGAGATGGTTCAGGCCTGGGGCAGGGGGTTAGGGTGCAGAAGGTTTGGGGTGTGGGCTCTGGATGGCACTGACCTCGGATGGTTCCCGGGAAGAGGCGGCATGTCCGTCAGGCTCATAGGTGGAGGGGTGGCCAGGGGCCTCTGTGCACTGCCTCTGCCTGCAGGTGCTGCCCCCGCAGTTCCCATTGGTCACGGCTCCCGGCCAGTAGGAGCTGTGGAGCTCACACTCGGGGTGGCGCCTGCAGGTGGGGGCAGCTTGCGGAGCCCCCTGGCTGCCCCTCCACCTACGAGCCGGAGGGACATGCCACTGCTTCTCGGGAGCTGCACGGAGCTGGGCATGGAGCCTGCCTGCCCCACTGGCACTGTGGCCAACTGAACTTTTAGCGGCCTGGTCAGCTGACTGGGGCCTCCAGGGTCCCTTTTCGACTGGATGTTCCACTGGACTCCTGGCAACGCTAGAGGCAGGTAATTTTTGATAACAGACAGTCACTTCTGGAATTCATCCCTGCAAGAAATACATCTAACACTGTGGCCCAGGGACGGCTCTAGGTTTTTTGCTGCCCCAAGCAAAAAACAAACAAACAAAAAACTTCCCCTATAATTGTACCGCCCCAAGCACGTGCTTGGTTTGCTGGTGCTTAGAGCCGGTCCTGGTGTGGCCACATTTAAAATGCATTGTAAGAAAAACTGCTTTGCATACTCTGAAATCCCCTTCCATCTAACTCCTTGACTAGGCTATTTCCATCTCTGTCCCTTAATGTTGCAATGCAGTGGAAGATTGTAATGTATTTGCTCCCTGTCTTAGGATAAATGTTAGCTGCTCCTAATCCAACCCCTGTAAAATACATTTTGGTGCTGGGTACTAAATGCACGTGATCATAATAGGTTGTAAATTGACAACCTTCCTTACAAGTCTGGGGAATTGTCAGCCATACCCAAATCACTCTTTCGCTCTTGCTTCCAAGCTCCATTTATTGTCCATCCATCCATCCAACCAACAAACTCACTAAAGGAAAAGAAAACTTTCAGTTGGGGCTTTCTACCCATGACTCCCAAGGCTTTCCACCTGGAATCTCCCTTTTCCAAAAACTATTGCAGGAGACCGTTCCTTCCTGCATCTTCTCTCTGCAACCCCGCAGCCCTTTCCTGGTGTTCTTTACAGGGCTGGTTTATCTATCCCTGTCCTAATAGTTCCTAATATTCTGTTAGGTTTTTTGACTGCTGCTGCATATCGAGCACATGTTTTTAGGGAACTATCCCTGATGACTCCCAGATCTCATTCTGGAGTGGTAACAGCTAATTTAGACCACATCATTTGGTATGTATAGTTGGGGTTATTTTTGTCAAAGTGTATTACTTTGTACATATCAACATTGAATTTCATCGGCTATTTTACCACCCAGTTTTGTGAGATCCTTTTCTTACTCTTCAGAGTCAGCTTTGGACCTACCTATCTTGAGTAATTTTGTATCAGCTACAAATTTTGCCACCTCACTGTTCACCCCGTTTTCTGGCTCATTTATGCATGGTGGCATTTTTTGGGTCCTCTTGTTGTTTTTTCCTTTGGGTATACATTTAGTTTGAGCCTCTGTTATGGTGTTTTTAAATAATCTCCATGCAGTTTGCAGGCATTTCACCCTTGTGATTGTTCCTTTTAATTTCTGTTTAACTAGCTTCCTCATTTTTGTGTAGTTCCCCCTTTTGAAGATAAATGCTACTGTGGTGGGTTTTTTTGTATTTCCCCCCTCTACCCCCCCCAAAAAGGATGTTACATTTAATTATATTATGCTCACTATTACCAAGCGGTTCAGCTATATTCACCTCTTGGGTCAGATCCTGTGTTGCACTTAGAACAACATCAAGAATTGCCCCTCCCCTTGTGGATTCCAGGACAAGCAGCTCCAAGAAGCCGTCATTAATGTGTCTAGAAATTTTCTCTCTGCCTTTCTTCCTGAGGTGACATAGACCCACTCAATAGGAGGATAGTTGAACCCCCCTGTTGTTATTAATTTATTAATTATTATTATTATGTTTTCTACCATTGTAGCTTCTGTAATCTCCCTGAGCCTTTCACAACCCAGCACCATCCCGGTCAGGTGGTCAGTAGTATACTCCGACTGCTATACATTTATTGTTCAGACATGGAATTTCTATCGATAGAGATTCAATATTACAGTTTGATCCATTTACGATTTTTACTTGATTTGACTCTATGCTTTCTTTCACATATAGTGCCACTCTCCTACCAGTCACTGTTATTCCTTTATATTTTGTCTCCTGGTATTACCGTGTCCCACTGATTATCCTCATTCCACCAAATTTCCATGATGCCCATTATATCAATAGCCTCATTTCACGCCAGGCACTCTAGTTCACCCATTTTAGTATTAATTTCTTCCTTCGTTGTAATTAGGTAGCAAAAACACCTATTTGCATAAGTAGTGCCTAATCCTGAGAGGTGCCAAGCTTGGGCAGTGCCTATTGATGTCAATAAGCATTTGATGGCATTCAGCACTTATCAAGATCAGATCAGGTCCCTACTCTTTTAAATTTCAGCTTTCCTTTTGCTGCCTCCATTTGTCATTTTCCCCTTCTCTGCCTGTTTGAGAATCGCTCTCCCCAGCTCTGTCAATTATCCTCCCAGTCTTTCTCTGCAAGGCAATATTTGCCACCTGGAATGAGGAGAGCTCTGTGACCACTGAGTGCATTGTATTCTAACCCACTCGCCCTCGCCTAATTAAGTTTCCTTTTTTAAGCAAACACCCCCCCCCGTGTCTCCCGGGCTTCTGAATCTCTGCCCAGTTGCACAAGTGAACTTGGGGGGCTTTCAAATTTATCTGTAGATGTGACATCATGGCTCTTTCCATGGCAACACATCGCAATGCCTGAGAGGGTGCTGAAGAGCGCCGCACAAGGAGATTTTCAATTGGAACCAAACCGCTTACAGGGTAAATGAGCAAACAACCAAAGGAGAGGCCAAAAATAATAATAGTAATAAATTAAAAATGAAAAAAAGAAGAAAGGAAACATTAGAAAGGCAGGAAATCACAGAAGAGATCTTACCTTTGTAACCAGAAGGCTTCTGGTGTTGCATGGACCCTTTGCAACCTCCTCTGCCTTTCACATGCAAAATCTCGTCTTGCATTGTATTTTCTCCTCTGCCATTTGCATATTAATCCTGCTCCATCTCCTAGACCTTTCCAAATTGCTTTAAAGGTGAAGGGCAGAACTCTTAGAAGAAAAATATAAAAGGTTGGGAAATATTAATAGCACCTTCCATTTAAATATTCAATAACTAAGACTCACATTTCCCCATGAGGGAGGTAAAGGTTGTTATCCTCATTTGACAAGTGGGGAAAAATTGAGGTATGAGAAGTGAAGTGACTTACCTGAGGTCATGTGGTGTTCATGGCAGAGCTGGGACCGGAACCCAGGAGCCCTGATCTCCAGTACACTGCACTAGCTATAGTTACTGGCTGAGATTTTCAAAGTTCTGCAGGGATTTAGATGCATGATCCCTATTCATTTCAATGGGAATTGTATATCTAAATGCCCCGGACAACTTTTGTTGGTCTGTGTTCTCTCCTGCCATCTCAAAATGTTATGTAATTGTTGGACGCACTGATCAGCTCGTTGCTTTTGAATGAATGTCCAAACAACATCTCTTCACAAAAGAATAGCATGGAAGGAAAATTCAGTTACAGCCTCTGGAGCCCATTGGCATGACGGCGGCTATCTGATGACCTGTCATATCTTTGATCTGCTGCATCTCACAGCAGAGCCAGTGCCCTCGAGACTGCGGGCACATCTTACTCTGATTATGCTGGCAATCCTTTGACAATAACCTTTCCCCTAGTGCTTCTGCCACTTCGGCTCCTACCCGAAACTTACAAGTACATGGAAATGTGCAATAAAAATAATTTATCCATATATAGGAAAAAAAGTTAACTGAAACTTTTCTGAATGGCCAAAGGCTCTCTACTGGGTATGTCAACACTGCAAGTGAAGGTGAGATTGTAGCATACCTGTCAAGTATCAGAGGGGTAGCCGTGTTAGTCTGGTTCTGTAGAAGCAGCAAAGAATCCTGTGGCACCTTATAGACTAACAGACGTTTTGCAGCATGAGCTTTCGTGGGTGAATACCCACTTCTTCGGATGCAAGCAGTGGAAATTTCCAGGGGCAGGTGTATATATATGCAAGCAAGAAGCAAGCTAGAGATAACGAGGTTAGATCAATCAGGGAGGATGAGGCCCTGTTCCAGCAGCTGAGGTGTGAAAACCAAGGGAGGAGAAACTGGTTCTGTAATTGGCAAGCCGTTCACAGTCTTTGTTTAGTCCTGAGTTGATGGTGTTAAATTTACAGATGAACTGGAGCTCAGCAGTTTCTCTTTGAAGTCTGGTCCTAAAGTTTTTTTGCTGTAGGATGGCCACCTTAAAATCTGCTATTGTGTGGCCAGGGAGGTTGAAGTGTTCTCCTACAGGTTTTTGTATATTGCCATTCCTAATGTCTGATTTGTGTCCATTTATCCTTTTCCTTAGAGACTGTCCAGTTTGGCCGATGTACATAGCAGAGGGGCATTGCTGGCATATGATGGCATATATTACATTGGTGGACGTGCAGGTGAATGAACCGGTGATGGTGTGGCTGATCTGGTTAGGTCCTGTGATGGTGTTGCTGGTGTAGATATGTGGGCAGAGTTGGCATCGAGGTTTGTTGCATGGGTTGGTTCCTGAGCTAGAGTTACTATGGTGCGGTGTGCAGTTGCTGGTGAGAATATGCTTCAGGTTGGCAGGTTGTCTGTGGGCGAGGACTGGCCTGCCACCCAAGGCCTGTGAAAGTGTGGGATCATTGTCCAGGATGGGTTGTAGATCCCTGATGATGCGTTGGAGGGGTTTGAGCTGGGGACTGTATGTGATGGCCAGTGGAGTCCTGTTGGTTTCTTTCTTGGGTTTGTCTTGCAGTAGGAGGCTTCTGGGTACACATCTGGCTCTGTTGATCTGTTTCCTTATTTCCTCGTGTGGGTACTGTAGTCTTGAGAATGCTTGGTGGAGATTTTCTAGGTGTTGGTCTCTGTCTGCGGGGTTAGAGCAGATACGGTTGTACCTCAGTGCTTGGCTGTAGACAATGGATCTTGTGGTGTGCCCAGGATGGAAGCTGGAGGCATGAAGGTAGGCATAGCGGTCGGTAGGTTTTCGGTATAGGGTGGTGTTAATGTGACCACCACTTATTTGCACTGTGGTGTCTAGGAAGTGGACCTCCCGTGTAGATAGGTCCAGGCTGAGGTTGATGGAGGGGTGGAAGCTGTTGAAATCATGGTGGAATTTTTCCAGAGTCTCCTTCCCATGGGTCCAGATGATGAAGATGTCATCAATGTAGCGTAGGTAGAGAAGGGGTGTGAGTGGACGGGAGCTGAGGAAGCATTGTTCCAGGTTGGCCATAAAAATATTGGCATATTGTGGGGCCATGCGGGTGCCCATAGCGGTGCCACTGATCTGGAGATATATATTGTCATTAAATTTGAAATAGTTGTGTGTGAGGATAAAGGCACAGAGCTCAGCAACCAGTTGTGCTGTGGCATCATCAGGGATACTGTTCCTGACAGCTTGTATTCCATCAGTGTGTGGGATGTTTGTGTAGAGAGCCTCTACATCCATGGTGGCTAGGATGGTGTTTTCTGGAAGGTCACCAATGCATTGTAGTTTCCTCAGGAAATCAGTGGTGTCACGGAGATAGCTGGGAGTGCTGGTAACATAGGGTCTGAGTAGAGAGTCCACATATCCAGACAGTCCTTCAGTGAGAGTTCCAATGCCAGAGATGATGGGGCGTCCAGGATTTCTGGGTTTGTGGATCTTGGGTAGTAGATAGAATAACCCTGGTCGGGGTTCTAAGGGTATGTTGATTTGTTCCGGTGTTAGTGTACCTAGCATACCTGTGTTAGCTTTAATCTAGCTAGCAGGGTAACAATAGCAGTGTAGATGCGGTGGCATAAGTTCAAAGCCCTCTAGGGGATCTGGATACGTACTTGGGTGGCTAGCCTGTGTTGAAGCCCATATATTGTTACCCATGCTAGCTCGAGTACAGCTAGCCTGGGTATGCCTAGCTATGGTACAATCACATCTTCACTTGCAGTGTAGACACACCCACTGATACAGCCAGCTGCTGCCAACCCATGCTTTTGTCTGGGCAAAGTCAGGTTTGCAGCTGGTGGTGGAGGTCTGGGTATTGTGGAAATGAAAAAATTGGTAATGTGGCTCATTGTATTCAGGGGGTCCCTAAACACGGGCAGTTAGGTGATCCCCAAATACAGGACACAAGGTGAAATTCACCCAGAGGTTTATACACCAATTCAGTGCCACATAAGCCCTCAACATGGAGATTAAGAGGGGCCGGCTCTTTGCACGGGGTGAATTTCATCCTCAACGCACAACTCAGGCCCACAATGAGGGGCTGAAAAGAATCACTGCTGCAGAGAGCTTAACCTGCAGCAGGACAGTTAGTTCCTTTGTCATAAGTAACGTTGTCCATAAGCTCCAGTCATGATTCTGCAAATTTCTGATGTCGATATTTACAGCAATAAAAGTGCAGCGTCACCATATTTGCAAAAGAGATTAACATCAATTTGAGTCTAAAGTGAGAGAGAAAGGGAGAGATTCCCTCCTAATGAGGGAAGGTCAAGAAAGAGGAGTCCCAGAGGTGACTGGCGGTGGGTTCAGTTGGGTTTGCAAATCGTTTTGTAAAAATGGTCTCTTCCTTTTTTTGGTATGTATTTTCTTTTCCAGTGAATTTACGTTTGTGAAAGGTACCAGACTGGCAGTCCTGGACACCTATCTTTGGACCGGACTCAGCAAAGGGCTTAAAGTATATATGCCACTCTAAACATCCACAACGAATACCAAACCATTGACTTCAATACTTAAGTCGCTTGCTGAATCCTGAATCCTTTATGCATAGAACAAGCACACCATTGGCAACAGCAGGACACCGCTTCACCAATGGGCTACCTCTAGGGGGAAGAAGATAGGTCTCCCCGGTACACTCAGTAGTACCCTCTCCACAGAGACTGTCAACAAGAGTGACAGTTAGTAGCTATTTTTGTGATTTATGCTGTTATGTCTGTTAGAAAATGAACTGAGACTTATTCCACAAGGACAATCGGAGCAAAGATTGTGTCTTGCTATTTGTGCAGTGCCTACCACAATGGAGGCCTGATCTCTGGGAGGGTTTCTAGACTTTATTGTCATATAACTAATAAATAACTCCCATCCCTTGCTAATTACAGGCTATATTTGAACCACTAAGCTAGAGGGGAAAGACTCTATAGATCACTCCTATTTCTGCGAGCTACCCAGGCCCATTGGTTAGCTGTATCTATATGCACTGATTTCATTTTAATCACCGGTGATCCTGTAAAATGGAATGGGGGAATCCTCATTTGCAGATGTGTAAAATCTGGGGGAGAAGGGAAGCGAAGGTTACTAATTTGTTGCCCCTTACCATCACCACTGCCTCTTGTAGATGGTGATTTTTCAGAGCATGCCAAGACTAGAAAAACTGCATTACATACAAACCAGGTGCTTGTCTATCCAGCAAGAGCCAGGAATTTTTTTCAATACCCCAAACCACCCAGCGATCTGACACAGATTGTGTTTGGAATATACAAACATTAGGGACCTATACGGCTTATACATGTAACAGTGAAGCATGATTTAATTAAATGAGCACTGGGCAGGAAGCCAGGAAAGTCTGCATTCTAATTCTGGCAGTGCCACTGACTCATTATGTGTCCTTGAGACAATCATATAACATCTCCACCCCCTAGTCTGTAAAAGGGGGCTGGAAATGCTTTTCTACAAGGCGGAGAGTCAGGGGTTGATTTTCAGAGATGCTCCACACTCACAACTGCACAGGGCAGGCAAATGGTGAATTAATAATAATAATCATTCCTAGGTCTAATATAGAGCTTTACATCAGTAGATCTCAAAGAGCCTTACACAGGAGGTCAATATCATCATCTCCATTTCACAGGTGGGGAAACTGAGGCACGGAGAAGTGACGTGACTTGTCCAAGGTCAGCTAACAGGCCAATGGCCAATCCACTCTGTCAGTTCTTTTGAGTCCCAGTCCAGTTATCTATCCACTAGGCCACACTGTCTCCCCTACAACTTTTGTTTTTATGCTAAACTCTGTCCATTGTATTGTTATCTCATCCTCCCAATTCATCTCTACCCCACTGGCCACCTATTGTGACCTCTCTGATACCGAGAGTTTACATTCCCTGGGACAGGCTTGTCTTCTTTGTTGTTTGTACAGTGCCTAGCGCGAGGGCCCTTTATCCTTGATTGGGTTTCTGTGGCAATAGAAATAAACAATAGCGGTAATAAGCACCAAATAGGTCCAGGTGAGTGCTGGATGCTCAGTGCGTCTGAAAATAAGGAAATGAATGTTTGTCCAGAGCTTTGGAAGTACAAAGCACTAAGAGTCATGACTGATTATTATCCCTCATTATGAAATGTTTGCTACACCCTAAAATAATTGGTTTAACCCATTCCAGGTATATGAATCAAATGCTTTTTCCAGCTGGATTTCATGCATAAGAAGGATCAGCAACAAGCATCGGAATTGCACCCTCTCCATCGTCTCCCCGACACCAGCACACGCTAACGCGCAACGTTCTGCTAGTAACAGAAGAAGGAGGAGAGCAAAGAACAACATCTCAGCAAATGAAGGAGGGGGGGCCCCCACATCAAATTCCAGTCTGTTTTATAAATAAATATGGCACGGGTGCCAGCTTGGTTGGTATGGATCCCAGTGATTTTCTTCTGACATATGTTAGTTCCTCTGTTTGAGCCAAAAGACTTAGTAAGCAAATATTTAGCAAGCATTTGGAACGTGTGACTTGGGCTGGCTCTAGGAGATTACTTATTTATCTAATAAAGGATATCAACTGTCATGCTTCAGGGCATAAGCCAGCTTCTAACGGATGGGAGCTCAGAAGAAAACTTCTTCTAAGGGCAGTTTATTCCATAATCGCCCACTAAATTTGTTGCATTTTCCTCTGAATCATATTGTTCTGGCCACGGTCAGTGACCAGATATTGGATTAGACAGACCACCGGTGTGATCCATTATGACAGTTCTGGTTTTCCTGTGATACAGGCACAGACATACACCTGGAAATGGAGGGTGAGAAAGTGAGAGAGCCCTAGAATCAGGGAGAGACGAGGAGTGCTGAGAAACAGAGACACGGGGACATCGCCCCAGAGAGATGGTCTTGCACAGAGAACACCATGGTGCATAAAGAATCTATCCTAGAGGGGCCCAATCAGTTAAATGGACAGTTTTTATTTGCAAGGCTTGTCACAGGCCAGGAGATATAAACTGGTCAATTTTCTCAGGAAAATCCATGTTTTCATTACAGTGTGAGCAGCATCCATTTAAATTTCAAAGTTCTGAAGAACAGCATCTCATTGACCATTTGCTCCTAATCCATCCAGGGTAGCTCCAGCAATAGCCTCATGAAACCATAGGTGGGTTGGAGAATCTAGGCTTGCCCCAGGGCTCACTTAGGGCCTGATCCGAAGCCCATTGGAGTTAGTGGAATAACTTCCATTGATGTCCGCACGCTTTGGATCAGGCCCTTACACTGTTTTTTCTCCCCTGATTTTAGCAGAAGTACTTCTGATTCACCCAGGTATTAAGAGAGAAAAACCAGCCCTTCCATATATCTCTGTTGCATCTGAGACTTTTTAGTCCAAAAGGAAACACAGGGATGTTGAGGTAACGTCGTCAGTGATACTACACTTGATCTGAGCTCAAAGAACTTCCTTTCAACTTCCTTCAATGTGTAATACTATTTAATTTATATTACAGTTCCACCTAGGTGCTATAGAGACACACCGTAAGAGGCCTTCCCTGCCCTGATGAGCTTCCAGTCGAAACAGTAAAGACATGCAAAAGGTGGGAAGGGAACTAGAAGCAGGGGTGCCAGAACAATTTGTATAGTGGGGATGCTGAGAGCCATCGAACCAAACTGTAAACCCTGTATAGAACGGAAACCACTTCAAGCCAAGGGTGCAGCCACACCCCGAGCACCCCTAGTTCCAGCACCTATGAAGCACAGACAGGTGAAGCGACTGGCCTAAGATCAAACAGCAAGGCCATGGCAGAGCCGGGACTAGCATCCAGGTCCCCTAACTCCCAGGCAGGCGGCCTATTAAGTGGGTCACCATTTTGGGTGTCAGGAGAAATGGGTTCGACTCGCAGCTGTACCACTGATCTGCTGCATGATCGTGGGCAAGTCGTTTCCCCTCCCTGTGTCTGTTTCCCCTCCTATCTTTTGTCGGATTTGCTCTGTAAGCGCTTCAGGGCAGGGACAGCTTGTTTATACAGTACCCAGCACAGAAGGGCTCCAATCTTGGCTGCGGCCTCTAGGTGGAATAGAAATAATTTCTGCTGATGGAGAGGATGCCTTGGATCTCATGTGTGCCCCACAATCCTCTGCTTTGCCTGCTGAGGTGCCGCCTTAGAGTGGCCACTGCATCCCACGCAAAGGATTCTGGGACAGGTCTAGGAAGCAAAGAGTGGCTGCTGCAGCTGACTGAGCCGAAGCCAGGAGACACAGAATACGGACGGGACGGCATAGGGTTTCAGAAGAAAGCAGGGAACAGTGTGGCGAGGGAAGGAGGGAAGATCTTATTTTTTGCCAAACTTCATGGTCTCAAGACAGTCTCAGAGGAGGCCAGTAATGGCCGACACAGCCTGCTTGGGAGGATTTATAACACTTTTATTTTAAAAGGCTAAGGGAGAGTGTTGGCCGTGGGAGGGGCGGAGAAATGTAATAAAGGAATGTTTGGGGTTTTTTTTCCTGTTAGATTGCTATGAAAAAAACTCACCCTTGGGAGAGAAGTGCCTCGATCCGCGATTCTCGTTTGGGCACTGCGCTGTGATACAGTCTCTTGGTAACTTTTCGATTTCAAGGGCAATATTTGTCTGCTGTAACTTTCTCAACCAGCCTGCCTTCTTGCTTATCTTATCTTTCCAGATGCCATGGTCAGAAGAGGTACCTTAGAGAACCATGGGTACATTAGCTCTATCGGCCTCATCTCCTCTGGCTACACAGATGTGTGAATGCTGCAGAGAGAGAGACTGGCCATTTTGACACACAAATGAGTGTCAGCTCCTTGTCCCTTGCAGCTACGGAGCTAAATGCTCCCAAACAAGGCAGAGAGAAATGATGCAAACTGGAGATTTGCTCCATGTCCTTAAGAGATGGGATGGGGGGGGGGGGGGGAGAAGGCGCTGAGAATGACAGTGGTGTGTGTACAGGGTGATTGTCATGGTTACCTCTCTGACAAAACAAATGGCACCACTTAAGGATGGTCACCCAAAGAACCCTGGAAAAGTGTGTGTGAATCAGCTGGAGCTGGGTCCCTGCGATGTGAAGCAGAAGCCTTGGCAGGATCCCAGCCAGCCCGCAGGAGCTGGAGGGGAACGGTGGAGCTTGGGCAGAGGGACACATGTTGCTGCAGCTTGCAGGGTAAGGCAGCCCCAGAGGACTTAGCTGTGGGGTGTGGGGGTAGCAATGGAGCCCGGACCCCCCCGGGAGCATGGGCAGGACGCGCACTGGGGGGGTGGGGGGGGCTGGCTGGGATAGCTAAATGCCACATGTTGCTGAGGTTTCTTCGTGTGCAGAGCTCGCCTCCCCCCCCCCCCGCGCCCCATGCCTGTCTGCCTCCTGATCGGGCTGGCTCGCTGGCTTCCAGAGACAAAAGGCGGCTGAAGCGGAGCCTGCTGCCGCCTCCCCGCTTGGCCGGCCTCTCTGGGCAGCCGCTCGCCCCAGCAGCCGGGCTTGGACCATGGCCGGAGCCGGCGGGCGCGTGTGAAGTTCATCCCGGCCCCCCCACCCCTCCTCCCTCCAGCCAAGGTAGGAGAAGCAGCCGGCTGCTTTCCGCGGCTTCCTTCCGCGCCCGCTCCCGGGGCGCGCTGGCCGCTGCGCAGGGCCCGGGGGGGGGGCGCATTTCCCAGGCGCTGCGCGGTGCCTCGTCGCAGCGCGCAGCGCCGTGCTGTTAAAAATCCCGGGCACAATATTTCTGCGCGCACGAAATGCGCAAAGTGCCGCTCTCCTGCCCTGCCTCTCCCCGCTGCAGGGCACGGACGTGCTCCCGGCCCCCCGGGCCGGGCGACAGACCCGGCCGGGGGGGGTGACAACCGGCGGGGGGGGGGGGTCGGAATATGGGGAGGGGGAAGAAAAGCCCAACGGTCTCTTCGCCTTCTGCCCCCCTCGCTGGGCGGAGAATTAACTTCACTAGCCCCTGCGGGGGGGGGTGTGTGTGGGGGGGGGGAGAGGTTAGATTCACTAGCCCCTGCTGGTGTGTGTGTGTGTGGGTGGGAGAGGTTAGATTCACTAGCCCCTGCTGGGGTGTGTGTGTGTGGGTGGGAGAGGTGAGATTCACTCCCCCCTGCTGGGGTGTGGGTGTGTGTGTGTGAGAGTCACTAGCCCCTGCTGGGGTGTGTGTGTGTGTGTGGGGGGAGAGGTTAGATTCACTAGCCCCTGCTGGGGTGTGTGTGTGTGTCTGTGTGGGGGGAGAGGTTAGATTCACTAGCCCCTGCTGGGGTGTGTGTGTGGGGGGGGGGGAGAGGTTAGATTCACTAGCCCCTGCTGGGGTGTGTGTGTGTGTCTGTGTGGGGGGAGAGGTTAGATTCACTAGCCCCTGCTGGGGTGTGTGTGTGTGTCTGTGTGGGGGGGGAGAGGTTAGATTCACTAGCCCCTGCTGGGGCGTGTGTGTTGGGGGTAGATGGGGAGCCGCCGGGTGCTGCGCAGGGCATCGCTGGCGCTCCCTGTGGTGCACAATGACCTTGCCAGGGCACAGCAGGCAGCGCAGCAGGGGGTTTGCATTACACAGCTCTGGGGACAAGCCGTGGGAGCCAGCCCAGGGCGGCGGAGCGGGGCAGGGCTAGGGAGGGAAGGCAGCCCAGCCCCACCACACAGTGCAGCTAGGCTTGGCTCCTGCAGCACTTGGCCAGCAGCCCCCCAGGGCCAAGGGCTTTACTTGCAGGGGGGCTTGATTTGCTCCATCCTCCCTCAGGAACCCTCTGCCCCTGCCAGCTGCTGCGGGCCGCTGGGGCCAAAAGCTGGCTTCCCCCTGCAGCGACTAGGGCCCGGCTTCTGCACGAGCGTGCCAGCACCCCGCTGCCATCCAGCGCGGCGTGGGAATGCTGCCCAGCAGGTTTTTAAATCCCCACCCTGGCAAGCTGGCTTGGCAGCCCTGAAAGCTGAACCCAGGGCCTGGGCAGGACAGGCACAGCCCATAGGCAACAGCTGATGGAGCTTCTCCCCCCAGCTAGGGAGCCTCACCTCTGTCCTGAAGAGACCCCCCCCCCCACAGGGATGAGAGCACAGGCCCATCTCTTGGGCCCTCTCAGGCCCTGAGTGCTTTGCTTAGACCAGCCTTCCAGGGGGCCAGTTAGCACCAATGTTGGTGGCCGCTGATCCAGGGGGACGAGTGGCTCCATCCTTGGTGCTAAGTGATGGTTGAAGGGACAGTCTCCCGTGCATCTGAGGCCCGGGGCTTTCTGCCTGCATCCCGGACGAGCTGGCTGCACAGGGCGCCTGTTCCCGCAGGATTATGTGCAGGTCCCTGGCTCTGGGAACCAGGAGCTCAGAGCACCAGGTTGGCCCCCCAGGACAGAGATGAATGACACCCGCTGTGCTTGCAGAGAGCATGTTGCAGCCCAGCAGAGACAGCCGGCGGGCGGCAGCAGCCTAGAACCCCCCTGCTAGGTCCGGGCAGGGCTGCTGGATGGTTGGGACTGGGGAGCAGGGGCTCCTGGGGAGGCTGCAGATTGCTCCTGAAAATCTGCTGGCAAAGACTCGCTTTCCCACCTACGGTCTCGGGCCACCTGGGGCAGGGCTGGCGATGAAGGGCCAGACACCCCCCCCACACACACATCCTCATGGGCTCTAGTGCCTGATGGGCATACAGGTGCGTGTAAGGCCACCCCCCCGCCAGCTTGTAAGTGTCATAACAGACCTGGCTCTTGCCTCAGCCCAGGGCAGCCTTCCAGCAGGGCGCACGTCTGGAGTGGGGCTTCTGCCTGGGAAGAGAGACATTGAAGTCAGCCAGGAACCGTCTCTGCGGGGCTCTTCCTAGGGCTGTTGCTGTGGGATACAGCCTGGCAGTGACCCTTCCCAGGGAGCCCACCGCTTTTCCCTATGAAGCAGGGCCTGGGATAGATCTAGGGGAGAAGATGCCTAGGGTTAAATAATCCCGTGCTTCAAGTGCCTCTTCCACCAACCATCCTCACCGCTGGCTCGCAGCACATGGGAAACAAAGCACCGAGTCCTGGCCCTGCCCCTTCCACCACGTCCAGCAACTTGAGGAGAGGAGGCCAAGCTGCCATAGCACTGAAGGGGAGGCCTGCAGCTGCTGCAGCCTGCTGCTCTGCCCATCAGCGCCTGCCTGCCCCACCCCTCCCCATCCCACCTTGGAATCTGAAGAATCACTACTGGGAAAGAGCCTGGAACATGTGCAGCTTCTGACCTCAGTCAGTGGCGATCCACTCCCCAGATCAGGCAGGGGACCCATCACCAGGCTGGCCAACCCACCCAGCACCATAGGGGACAACATGCATCACCAGCTGACCCAGAAAACTTTTAAGGGAGCCCTGTGTGGTTACGGTTTTGTCAGCACATCACCATATTCCAAGACCCACCACTAGAATGCAGCCCCTGCCTGGGAGGTGAAACGCAGCAGCTGTTTTTAACAGCACACGGCAACACAGAGATAGCAGATCCAAGCAAAACTACAAGGCGAGGCTAAGGCTGTGTCTACACTGCAAGCGAAGGCACAAGTAGGCCTACCCGCGCTCGCTCTACCCTGGCTAATAAGAGTAGTGTAGGCAGAGCAGCAGGGGCTAACCAGCTCACCCAGGGGTGCTCTGGTGTCTAGCCTGTGCTGGAGTGGAGCCCCTGCTGCCGCCTGCACACTACCATTACCCATGCTAGCCTGGGTGTCCCTACCCATACTACAGTCACAGCTCCATGCACGTTGCAGTCCTGCCCTAAAGGTAGGTCTACACTGGAGCTGGAGATGTAGTTTCCAGTTGAGGTAGGTATTAGCTAGCACTGATTGGGCTAGTGTGCTGAAAAGGGCAGCTGCACAGGTGGCAGGACAAGCGAGCTGCCCCGGGGGCAATCCCCAGGTATGTACTGGGGCACTAACTCACCCTGCCACCCCCTGTGGCCAGGGCTGAACTGCTATTTTTAGCGTGCTAGCTGGATCCGAGCTAGCATGGGTGTGTCTACCTGAACTGGAAATGAGACTTCCAGCTCCACGTTTCACTGGGCGTCTGGCAAGGCTGGACCTTGCTTACCTCCGACTTCTGACAAGGACAAATGGCTGAAGGGAACATCCTGTGCTATATAGCAAAGGCACCACTTGGCATCCATGCTGGCGGCCGCGAGGGTCTGAGTGGCTTTGGAGACCAAACCTCTCTCATCCCTAGGGGGCAAGCTTTCCAAAAGAGGGTTGGGGTGCATTGGCCTGGCAGTGGTGGGAAGCTTATGCAATTATTGCTTATGTTTTACTGGTTCTGCAGATGAACAGGTCTTCATTTTCCAGTTCCATCCCGTGGGAATAGCCACTGAATTCACTTTGACATGATAGTAATAATGAATGGCCATAATCCATCAGGTCCGTTCTGTTTTTAGTCTAGACAACAGAACCCAGGAGAGATGCTCATAGATCACAAGAACTGCCCGATTGTAATCATCCTGACAAGCCACTGGATGTCAGTGTTGATTGATACAAATGAAGCTGAAGGAATATTTACCCAGCGGAAGAAAACTGGTCTCTCTCTTCATCAAAGCAGCTTGAATGTGGAGGAGATCTGATCTCCTCACATCTCAGGGCTATGCCTGGTCTGTTCCTGGACAAGAGACCTCCGAGGAAACCCATATGTTCCAGTTAATTAAGCCACTGTTCCCTTAGTCATTATTGATCCAGTCCCCCAGCCTGGCATTAGGGAGGTGGTGTGCTGTCATGGGGCTCATCTTTCTGAAAAGATTTACAATGGAGGTCCCGAGTGCTTGTGGTCATTAAACATCCCAATGAACTTTTTGCAACAGTGGGAGCGATAGCCGTGGTATCTTGGCCTATTTCTGGCTGGGTTGTTACATTCCACCTGGCTAAAATTTCCCCTGTCGTTTCAATTGGATGCAGTATTTTTCACCTACAGCCTTAAACTGTTGCATAGCATTCTTATGTGCTGTTAAAGAGCTTCTGGGTTCCACTGTAGGAAGGGCTGCATTTCTGTGATGTGGCACACGGCCCTTCTCCATTTAATTCCAACTGGGGGGAGGGGGGTTCGTTGAAATAGTTACTCCTGAGAGTAGAACTCTGGTTCCCAGAGCTCAGCAGGGAGATGCGGCTGTAGCCTGTGTGGAGCCCAGAAAAGGTGTGGCAACATAGTGGCTTGTGGCAGGAGCCAGTCGGGCATTGCGTGGCTTAGTTCATGCACAGAGACAGTTTAATATCAGATCCGCTCTGGTGTTCAGACTCTCTGACCTTCTTATTACTTATATTACAGTAGCACAGAGGAGTCAGTCAGGATCAGGCTGCATTGTGCTAGGTGCTGGATAAGTATTCATGAAGACAAGGCCCTTGTGCGATCAGGGTCTTCTCCATCTTTGCCTCCCCTGATGCTACAGGCTGGGGGCAGCAGTGGGGAAATGCTGAAGGCAGCAGGATGCATTTTTGGAAGGGGGGTTGATTTAGGGTCTAAAAGTCCCGTCCTGTCCCATCATCCCGAGCGCAGACTAGCAGAATAGTCTCACTTTAAATGCGAGCTCAGTTGCAAATATTAAAAAGTTATCAATTGATTATTAACGCTGCCGTTCCAAAGCTGAGAGGTCAGCCTGGATGCAGTTACAACCAACCCCCGGGTCAGTTCTCCCTGCCATTCCTAAATTCTGACATCCTCCCCGACAGGACCCAGACTGGGGTGCACAGTGGCTGGCTTAGCCTGCAAGCAGGACCAGCCATTCAGAGAGCAGCAGCCACCATGGCAAAAGCATAAAACATAAGGGAATGTTCCTGCAAGCAACCCCATATTGGCTGCCTGAGGAGTCACACGCCATTGTATCTACCGGCCCATTCGCTAGGCTGTGGCATCATTATTATTAACTGTACTGCAGTAGTGTCTAGGACCCATTGTGCAAACATAGAAACAAACAAACAAAAAGACTAAGTTCTTTTGTGCAAGGACCAAGTGCTCTTGCCTACCTGCAATCACAATCCAGTCTGTTTTTCTCTTGACATTTAATGCAAGCAAACAAGCCCTAAAGAGATCGATCTACCCTCTCTCTTTAATAGAGTAGACATTTAGGAGCAGATTTTTAAAGGCTTAAAGATGCAGATGGGATTTTCAAAAGTGCACCCATCTGCATCTGTAAGCAACTAACCTTTAAAAACCTGGCCCTTAGAACCTGATCCAAAGCTCACTGCAGTCACTAGAAAGACGTCAATGACTGGCAAAGGCCCTCGCTGCTGTGCAAAGTGGGCATAAACCACTACTTTCAAGCTTGTTAGTGTGTAATAAAATTTATTCTTGAAAACAAGGCTCTGTACTTTGCACGTCACTGCTGCCCTTCTCGCTTATCAATCCATCAAGCCACACGCCCATAAAACTCCCCCACCTGAAGAACATCCATCCACCATAAAACCATCCAGAGTGTCAACCTGCCACATGAAAAGCACAATAACTCACACCTCCATCAAACTCCCTCACCATTATGTATGCAGAGGATCAGACCATTAACAATACAGGAAAAGGCACCTCAGCAACATCACTGCATCCAGGAGTTTGCCTGACAAACCACAAGTGAATCTGCACTTCACTGCCCCACTGGCAGTTCCTCACCATCAGTTTGAAAGCGGATTCATGGAACATGCCTGATGTATGGAGCATGCTGGCCGGCCGTGTATAGGGAATGCCAGTCCAGCTGCTGGAGCACTGTAATCTTCATTTACTTTTTGTTATGCAAAAAGTAGCAGGTAGATATGACGATCCCTGTGTTAGTCAATGGACATTCATTGCTGATCAGACATCCCTACTTTACTTTTGGTTACAGCTGTGCCGATAACTGATCTTTCAGTTAGTTCACTGGCTGAACTGAAAAACTGAAGTAGAAAAACCAAAGCAAGTTTTTGGCCAACTTAAAAAAAAATGTTTTGGGTCAAATGCAATGTTTTGGATGTTTTTGATCTTTATGTAATCTTTTTTGTTTAAAAAAATTTGAAGTCAATTTCAAGACAAATAGATGTGGCAAATTGAAAATTTTTGCTTAGAAAATGTCAAAACAAGATTTTTGTTTGTTTGTTTGGACTGAAACAATTCAGTGAATTTGTATCAAATTCACAGAATTTTGCAGTTGACCCAAATCTGCATTTTTTGGAACCCCCTCCCAAAGCCAAATTTGAATGAAACTTTCCCCCCCAGCGCTACACTCAGTCTTTGCTGTGTGCGTAAGTGAATCTGTATCTCCTGGCGGATGCGTAATTAGGGGAGCACGGTAAAAGGGAGCATGCAAGGACACAACCAGCTCAGTATTTTTGGGTGGAACAGGGCTGCCTTTTGCTCTCCTGGGGAAGGTCAGCTATCAGGCCAGCTCAGTGTCTGGAGTACAGACAAGGCCAGAAGGTACCAATCGTAGGGCTCAGACAGCAAAGTGCAGAGCACAGAAGCAGAGAGCACAGTGGGAAGCATGGTAGGCAGAATTCCTAGCTAGCGGAGAGCAGAGTGTGGAGGGCAGTTTCTCATCCACTGCTCCTTACCACATCACTACAAAATCCTTGCAGTGCTGTCTGACTGAGGACTTCAGAGAAGGGTAGAATCATCCTTCCCATCATTTTCCTGTATAAAAATTCTCTCTTTTGGTCCTCCTCTCCGGTGCATACACTTGATGGCGTGCTTGACACAATCTGCAGCACGCAGTCGTTCCATTCAGCTGTGATCAGCTGCACGGTGCCTTGCAGAGCAGCTTTTGGCATCGTCTCTTTGCTGTACTAAGGGCCTTCGAAGGTGAAGCAGCGGAAAGAGTCGTCGGCGCGATTCCTTGGTTACGATGCAGCGTTTGTGCCTCTAGAGTCCTAATGCAGGTCTGAGGAGGTGCCCCTCACAGATGAGAGCAGCTTGAGGCAGATAATAACCAGTCCCCTCCTAGACTGGCTACGGAGGCAGCGTGGCCTAGTGGATCGGGCATTAGGCTGCGAGGGCTTGTCTTCACGTACAGCGCTACAGTGGTGCGGCTGTAGCACTTTAGTGAAGACGCTACTATGCTAATAGGAGAGCTTCTCCCGTCGGCGTAGTTAATCTACCTCCCCAAGAGGTGGAAGGTCGGTATAACTACATAGCTCAGGGGTGTGGATGTCTCATCGTTATACTCATGTAGACTTGGCCTGAATCAAGAGCCCCGTGTTCTAAAACTGGTTCCGCTGGGTGCCCTTGGCTGAGTCACTTTCCCTCTCTATGGTCTGTTCAGACGGTGAACTCTTCGGGGCAGGGACTGTCTCTCGCCGTGAGTTTGTGCAGCACCTAGCGCACAGGGGATTTCTAACAACAATAACAAGGCAGCAATGGACAGGCGGGGAAATGGTCAAACAGAGAGGTGGTGGGGCCGTTAGGTAACCCAGGGATCTGCTGCCCTGTGCAGCAGGGACTCCTCTGTTTTCCAAGATCCTAAATGCTTCATCCGGGTTGGGAGGAGAGGAGCCACCGACCGAGCCTATTCAAAACACACTAACAGCCCCCTCCCTTGAGCACATAACAGAAGGTTTGAATGTGTTTGCAGGTGGATCTGGTGCCTCTTTCCAAGGAGAGCTGGTAACCCGCAGCCCTAGCATGCCAGTGCCTTCCTGCAGGCAGTGGATCTAAACAGCCGTGTATACAGCAGGGGATGGAGGAATCTCAGTGTTCTAAGAGGCTTGGCATGAATAACTGCCCATAGCTAGTCCCAGTGTCTCTGGAGCTCCATCTCCACGGTTCTCCCAATAGACCCTGACTCTCTTCTCAACCGTCTCATTGCCCCCAGCTCTCCCCACACCTCTCCAGTGGGTTCCCAGCTTCCTTACAGCGACCAGATTCTCCAAGTGACAAACCAGGACAGTTGCTGCCGGGGAAAAGGGATGTACAGAATCAGACAGGAAGGTTTTGGCTGGGGGAGGGAAACCAGTGGGCTCATGGAGGAGGTGGAAGAAATACAGGTTGGCTCCCAGTGCCGGGTCAATCTGAATACTTGCACCTGTCGCTCCCAAATTCAGACCTGGCTGCAGCTTGAGCATCCCCCTCATAAGAGGCAGGACTTGGGTGTCCTGCCTAGAAAGGGGTTTCTTTAGTGAGGCTGTTGGACACAGACAGACCTGGTGGTTCTCTCTGGTTCCCTAGCTCCCAGGCTGGGCCTGCAGAAAGGAGGCCCGTGTGGTGGGTGTGGGCCTGAGGCATTGTCTATTCCAAGCCTCTCGGGCCTGGCTAGTGAAACATGTTCATGTTTCAGTTCTGGTAACAGCCACAAAGGCGGCTCATCCCCTGGAAGAACAAAGCCCCTTGTAGCTACTGGTGTGACCTGGGAGGGAGGGGGACGGGACGAGGAAGGGAAGCCAGTAGGAGCCTAATGAAAAAGAGACCGCTTGGGAACGACGGATGGGGCACGCGGGTTTGAAGCCGGCTACGGGGATGCTGTCGCTGCTGCCCACTTGACTGTGAACGAGCCCAGGAGTGTTTTGCTCTGCTGGGTCCTGGGGGATGAGAAACCCTTCTCTTCTGAGAGCCATTGAGCCCTTGTCAATGGCTCTGAGTGCTAGGAGCACTTAGTTAGCACTCAGCCACCCACAGCTGCGGCGGGGAGCAGAGCCACCGCAGGCAGGCAGCGTGGTGTCTGCTCCGGGGGGGTTATAGCTCCACGCTAGTAGGATTCACCAGCCCTCGCGGCCACCAGGAAAGGTTGGGAAAAGCAGAGAGACAGCCTGGAAGCCTTTTCATGCCTAGCTACAGAAGGGACTCTCAGCGATGGGTGTGCAGGAAGAGCAGCGGGGTGGGGGGGATGTAGGTGGAGCTGGGAGGACCCTCCCCCCCTACTTCTCATCACCTTCTCCCCGCTCTTCAGGAGGAAGGCCTGTGGCGAAGGCAGTGGCCTGGAATGCAGAAGCTCAGCTTAGCCACTGACTCCACGTGTGAGAGTCACTTGCTCGCCCAGGGTGCATCTAAACTGCGATTAGACGCCCACGGCTGGCCCAAGCCAGCTGACACGGGCTCGAGGGTCCCAGAGCTCACGCTGCAGCCTGAGCCCATGTCTACACCCACGTTAAACAGCCCCACGATGCCTAACTGCAGGGTAGACACCTCCTCAGTTCCCCCGCTGTAAAGCCAGGAGGAGGAGGAGGAGGATCTCTCGTGGAGGGGTCACTCCCCAGCCAGTCCATCCCCTCATGGCCAGCATGACACAGCAGCCTCTGCTACAGTAGCACCTCCTGTCAGAGACCCCGTGGCCATTTGCCCCTTCTCAGGACTCACCCTCCAGGCAGAGCACTTACAGTCCCCATCCCTACAGAGACCAATAACCAGGCAGTCTAATGACCTGATGCCAGGCCTTCAGCCCCACCCTGGGCCCAGCAGCCCATAACCCCTTGCAGCAGGAGGGCTTTTTACACCCCTTTTCCTGCCGGCAGGGAGGAGAACACAGACCTGCCCTCTCCTCCGGGCTCCAGCCCAGGGACCCTGTACTCAGCAGCTAAGGTCTGCTGCCTCAGCCTCATTGCTGCTTTCCTGGGCCCTTTCCTACCTTCATCTGCCTCTGGCCCATTTCCCAGAGCAGCTCCTTCCAGTGCTTTGTCGGGAGCAGGGTGGGGGTGCCAGCCACTCCCTGCCCACTTCACAGCTGAGACAGAGTCCTCTTCAGGCTCCCTGGCAACCGCTTTGAGCTTGGTCTGCAGCTCTGACCCCAGCGGTTGATGGTCTGCCAATGAGCCACAGCTGAGAAGGTCTCTTAACCCTTTATTAGCGGTTGCAGGGTGGGGTTTATAGGTCCCATCACACCTCCCTTTCTCCCAGGCTTGTCTATATGGATTGTAAGCATTTAGCCCAATGGGGCCCTGAGGCTGCCCGCAGCTCCTAAGTCCTGTCACGTAATAACAACTATGGCCCCCAGCCTTCTCCCCAGATGGGATTGTTATTGTTTGCGTCGCCATGGTGCCTAGGAACCCACGTCCTGGCTCAGGGCCCCGCCGTGCTAGGTGCTGTGCGAACACAGAACAAAAGAGACAGTCCAGGCCCCAGAGAGCTGACACTCTACGTGTGCCCTTGAGAACCCACCTACGTTCTCCCCCAGCAGTAGAATCCCGGCTGTCCCGCTTCTCTGAGGGAGCTGGGGAGAGTGTTCATTGCAGACCCTCGTGCACCGCCACGCTGGCCAGAGCACTTTGATTATTGCTCTCAGGGACTGTGAATCAGCAAAGCATAGCGCTAGAAGTTGTGAGGGATGCAGCTAATATAAATGATCTCATCCTCTTCTAAGCCCCCGCACTTGTCGTTGTCTCACGTCCTCTGTCTGGCCCTTTGGGAGGATGAGAGACAAGGCCGCTACGGAGCAAATGTCCCCTGTAGCTCTTCTTGACTCTCTAACACAGCCTGTGCTGCCTCCTAGCACCTCACCGCACAGGGCTCCTATGTGCTGGCTGGGGTTAAGCAGGCACAGAAGACACTGTTGGCTATGCTACAGCTGCTCCTTCCTCGGGGGAAGCTCCTTCCCAGCTTCCACCTGGCCAGAAGAGGAGGCCAGGTGCTTGATTCCGACCTCACCCCACTTAGCCTAGTGTAAATCAGGAGTAGCTCTGCTGAAACCAATGAAGCTGCACTTGGATAAGTGAGGGGGGAATCAGGTCTCAGGACTGGAGACTGAACCCACCTCTCCAATGTGGCACAGCAGAGAAATCCCATCCGCCAGGCCTGGCTTACTCCTCTGTCCTCCTTTCTAACCTGTCTCCTCCCTTCTATTTTCCTTTTTCACTCAGTTCTTTCTTCCATTTTCCTCCCTTACGGCAGCCTCCTTCCTCCCCGACCTGGCAGATCTCACTTCCCCAATATCCTGACTGGCCTTTGCTATCTGGAGATGGTGTGTCTGGATAGCTAGATTATTCTCAGTATCCCAGCACAACTATTCTGGCTTTTCCCCCTGCCGGCTTTATAGCATCTATCAGATTAGCTTGGAGGATCCTTGCACACAGCAGGCTCCTGGGTTTCTTAGGGTATGTTCTCCCTGAAGTCCTGGTATGTGATTGCAGCCCATGTAGACACACCCCTTAGGGTGCAGCCAGGCTGGAAGAATCATGGTCCTATTGAGCACCCAGCTCCCAGTGACTGGTGGCTCCTTTACACAAATGCCACTAACTTTCCACAGTCTCTGGCTCACTCTCTCACACACGCAGGCACAAGCAAAGTTTTCTTTCCGAGCAGAGACACTGATCTGCAGCTTCTCTGGAGGGTTAGGCAGCAGGGGAGCACCTATGCTTCCCACTGCACATTTCCCATGGAAAGTGGGAGATCGTGGGTGGAGCAGGGCCCTGGCAATCGAAACTGGGTTTTATTTCCAGGTCTGACACAGACTCTGTAGCCCAGGGATAATAGAACCTGCATCACAGGAAGGTTCTGAAGTAAGGTCTGAGTTTGAGATCCTCAAATGGGAGGTGTCCTTATTGTTACTGTTAGTTTCTCATTATATTTTCAGAGTCTTGCTGTCCCTTAATAGCACTCATTTAAAAAAGAACTAGATAAACTCATGGAGGATCGGTCCATCAATGGCTATTAGCCAGGATGGGCAGGGATGGTGTCCCTAGCCTCTGTTTGCCAGAAGTTGGGAATGGGCGACAGGGGATGGATCCCTTGATGATTACCAGTTCTCTTCATTCCCTCTGGGACACCTGGCATCAGCCACTGTCGGATGACAGGATACTGGGCTAGATGGTCCTTTGGTCTGACCCAGAATGACCATTCTGATGTTCTTACTAAGTAGCCCCATCCTGGTAAAGGCCTTATTAACCCCAGGGTTCCCATAGCTCCATCTTGCTGGCCTCATGTGTTCTGTACCTCATCTTGGTTAGCCTTCGCTAGTACTTAAAGTCCCATATCCTCATCTCAGCCACTCCTAGTGGACCCCTGTTAGTCCACTAGTCCCACTCTAGTTGGCCCAGCTTAGCTCTGCTGCTTTTCCACTCAAAGGCATGGGTGAGCTCCTGGCCCTAATGACTTGTTGTATTTGCCTTTCGGGACATTTGCCTCTAAAGGTGCATTTCATAACACAGAGTCGGCCAGGAAATCGATGTCGTTCCCTGCGGCTGGCTCCCCCTTGGTCAGACAGAGCATTGTGTAAATCATCCAGAGCCAGCCAAGGAGCACTCAGGCTGCAGCTATCCCTGGGAATTCCTGACCGTGAGCGAGTCTGGGGAGTTCTGGACAGAAAGGTACCTGCAAGATCCTTATCTGAATTCCTCTGCCAGTCAGGCTGACAGACATGTTGGGAGAAGATTAGCTAAAGCGGAGGTTATTGAGAACAGTTGCAAGGAAAATTTAATTAACAGAAGCATTAGAGGCAACAACTTTAAGGAAGAACAGCTCTGCTAAGGAGGCAATGATCTGAGTCAGACTTTGCAGGAGTGATATGGAGACAGGGGGAGTGTGGAAGAGGAGTCATTGCATTTGCCTTGAAATGCAGGGGGGAAAAGGGAATTAAAATAGCCAGCATTGTGTTGTTGTCTGGTAATGGGCAAAGAAATCATAGGCCGAAAAGAATATCTGTCTATCTCCATACGGTTCTTTCTTTCATGAGAACTTTCATGGTTGTAGTTTGTTATCATGGAGAAACTTTACAATTTCAATGAAAACAAAAGCCAGAGGGGTGTGTGTGAGAAAGTTACCCAGTTCTGCTATAGGCAGAAGCACAGCCGCTGGAAGGAAGTTTGATCCTGCCCCTGAAATACCAGCATGCCCTTGGTACAGTCCATGCAGATTTAACTTCAAGATGTTCCCAGGTATTGGAGCGAATGGGGATTCACGGTGTCTTTCCCATCATGGTGGGAACGGTTTACTCATCTCCACGCCATGGGCTGACTTGGTCGTTCACCGTCACCGGTGAGGAAGTGAATTCCTCATTATCAAGCGGGAACAAAGTTTTTCTCTAGCACCCAAGTGTACAGGCGAAGAACCATTGCCATTTTCACCCTCCACCAGATCCACGAGATGCACGCCACCGTTGGCAGAGCAAGGGGCTGAGGCAGCAGTGCCAAATCCAGGACCATCAGTTATCCCTACAAGTCCTCCTTGCCCATTAGAAAAGACAACGTTACAGGTGCAGCTTGGGGCAGAAGGGTCCCGGGGTGGGTGGGGGGAACATGCCACTAACACCCGTCCCACTTTGCACTGCTGTGGCTCATCCTCACCGTGCAAAGGGAAGAGAGGGAAGCTCAGCAGAACGAGATTAGGAACCAGCGGTGTTTGTTGCCTGGATTCCTGTCTTCAGCCCCGAGACCCCTTCAGTTCCACCTTTTGCTATGAACTCTGTACAGGCCCTTGGAGGCAGATCCGGCTGGGGAAGGTGCAGCCTGCCCTGCACACTGGCTTCTGGGACAGTCATGTATTTGCAGAGCCCTTGAGGCTGCAGATGCTGCTGGGAGGCTGCATGATTGTTAATGCCGCCAAGGGCCTGTATCCGAGCTGCAGCTCTGCTGCCTGTCCCCAAGGCTGTCTGAGGCACTGGGACTGTTTTGGGCTCCAGCAATCAGGGCTCTTTCAGGTGTCTCACGTCCTCCCCCCTCTCTCCAGTCTGCTGCAGGTCCTGACACCCAAGCTACCCCAGAGCCCATAAGCAGGATGCCAGGGCTCATTAACCGGACAAGCAGCTCCCCCCTCCCACTCACAGCCTCCGAGGTCACCTCTTGCGTCAGCGGCTATGCCTTTGGGATGACCGCCTCCCTGACCTACGGCAACCCGGAGGCCCATCCTTTTGAAGGTAAGGTTCCGTTCCCTGGTGTGCAGGCAGCATGGATGGTGCTCAGGGGTCAGTATGGGACACTGGTCACTGCTGGTGTTAATATCAGCCTGAGTCCGGCTCAGCAGCCTCCCCGTTACGGACAGGGTACAATACTTGCTACTGGTGCAATCGTAGGGCCAGATTCTCTCCTGAACTGAGAACCGCTTGGCATAATGGAGGGTATTGGGGAGTCAGTTACAGCCACCTGATTCTCAAGACATAGCAGCTCCAGCCACGTCCCCAGCCCTCGCATAGTTTAGAGCAGCCTAAAGGCTCCTCTAACTTACAACTGCTGGCTACGGTCCCTAAGGGACCATACGCCTGCTGAGAATTTGTGAAGAAGAGCTGCATTCCAGCCTGCCCCTTCTCCAGCCCACATCCCTGCCCTCCCCTGGCATGTGCCAAAGTGGGTGAGGCATGCTTGGAGTAGGAGCCAGCTGAGCTCTCCTCCGCTATCAGAAGACAGCTCAGCAGAGGACCTGTGGCCAAATTCTGGCCTCTTTGAACGGCAAAGGTGCTGGAGCTGGGAGAGGATTGGGTCCCTAGCGTGTTTTTTCTTACAGTTCCAGGCTTCTTGCCTCTCGCAGTGTTTGCTCCTGCCGCTGGTGGTGCCAGAGGAAGGAACCTTTAACAGGGTGTGTCTCCTCCTGGCCACCACACCAGAGCACAGGACCGTTGGTGGGGAGTGGTTGGAAACCTCACCCCTAGGGTGGCTGTTCTAAGAGCCTTCCCTTTGGCAGGTCTCTTTGTCTACCCACTGGATGAGTACACCACCGTGGTTGGGTTCGAAGCTGTTGTTTCCAGGCGGGCTGTGACCGTGCAGATCAAAGACAAAGCCAAGATAGACGACTGTTACTTGGACTGCGGGAGCCTCCCCAATGGAAGAGCGCAGGATGGCAGCGGTAAGGAGACCCTTGTGATTTGCAAGGTCCGGGGGAGGAGTGGGCAGGGGAAGAGGAATCCAGTTGCTTTTAAAGGCTTCATTAGTTCTGGAAGCTCCAGCATACGAGTCTAGAAAGACCCATTAAATTCAGGGAGCTTTGGATCAGGCCCTGTCTGAGTCGCAACAAAGAGACAAGCAATTCTCCTTCCCTGATCCCAGCCCAGAGCAGGATGGCTGCGGAAGCCCTTCTAATGCACCTGATGCTATTGGGATGTTGCTGTGGGTTGTCACTCTGGGGACAGGAAAAGCCATTGCATGCACTTACCACTGGCAGCAGGGGCTGGTGCAGGAGGAGGGAGACCTGGACAGTGAGGTGGTCTCAGAGAGGAGCATCCTCTCTGGCATCTACCCAGAGCGTCTCTCCCCCGTGACCTCTCCCTGCAGGAAGGATCGTGCTGGATGAGGATTTGGAGCGAATCGCCTTTGTGGCCAACCTGGGCGTGATCCCTCCGCTGAAAAGCGTGTCCGTCTTCATCAGCACCTCCTCGGAGCTGCAGACTCTCCCGAGCGGTGCTGTGAGGGTCCTTCTCCCAGCCGTGTGCGTCCCCAAGGTGCCCCCGTGCGGCGCGGAAAGCACCAGCCTCTCTGGACATCAGCTCCGAGCGTAAGGGGGAGCCAGAGTCTCCGAGTGGGTTTGATTTTGAGGAGTGGCCCAGATGCTGTGGTGCTGAGTGAATTTAGGGTGACCAGACAGCAAGTGTGAAAAATCAGGACCGGGGTGGGGGGTAATAGGAGCCTATATAAGAAAAAAGACCCCAAAATTGGGAGTGTCCCTAGAAAATCGGGACATCTGGTCACCCTCAGAGGGATGCAGAAATGCCCCCATTCCTCCAGCGGCCTTCTCTGGAGTAGCCCCGGCCTCCTATCTATACCTCCAGGGGGCTGAATGGCTGTAGGGTTGGGCTTGAATTCCTCCTAGATTGTTAGGAGCTGAAGGCCACGTGCCATTGGAACGTTTCTGTGAAAGCCCATTTCCCCCAGCTCAGCGGCCCCCACCGTATCTTATCAGCAGCCTCCCTTGCAACAGACTGGTTGATTGGCAACACCCGCAGCTCCCCACTTCTGTCCTCAGCTCCCCTCTTGTGCCCCAGCTGCCCCTCTTTAGCCATCTCCCCGTCCGTCTCTCCTTTCCCAGCTCCCATCTTCATCTTCTGATCTGCCTTGCTCTGTGCCCCGCCGGTGCCCCTGCTCACCCAACAGGCTGCTGGGGATGAGTCCAAGGAGCTGAGATGCACGTGCTCCTGGAGCTGAGCTGGAGAGGCGAGAAGTTCGGGCTGGCGGGTTGCTGTCTAGGCCCACAGCCCTGCAGAAACGAGCTGCTGGCTGCATTGGGAGCTGCCGAGGGAGGCAGGGAAGCTGCCAGTTGCTTTACCCCCAGCCGCGGGGCTGTGTTTGCAGTGCAGGGCATGGGGCAGGCCCCGGGTTTGCAGCTCTGACTTGGTGCCCTCTCCTCAGCAGAGATCGACATTCCTGCGGAGCTGGGAGCCCGGATCCGGCTAACAAGTTCTGTCTGGCCCAGCTGCTGGAGAGCGAGGCCACCAACCCCACTGAGTACGAGTTCAGCTTCCACCTGGAGATCCGGGGGCCCTGTGTCCTCGCAGGTGAGAGCACCAGGGCTGCCGCTTGACAACCCCCTCTAAACATTGACAACAGCCCCCCCAGACAGAGTCGGTTTCAGCACGATAACCCTGCCATGGCACCAGCTGTTTGTCTGCCAGCTGCAGCGCTGATGAGTGGGTGAGACCATCTCCCTCCCGGCACTGATTGCTATTTCTTCCTGGGGCTGCACTTCTGCAAATGACGCTTCAGCACCCTGCCCTGTCACATGGTACATTGGGCACCTGGGTGCAGGCAGGAGACCAGGCACATTAGCACACGCAGATCCTTACTCAACCCTCTGGTTCTATTACACCGTGCCCCCTCCCCCATCTCCCCACGCCAACTCTCTCTGCTTTCCCCCTCTGAGCCCCAGCTCCCCCTGAATTCCAGCTTCGCTGAACAGCTTCTCCACCCACTTCATACCTGCGTCGCATCCCCCTTTCCTGTGCAGGAGTCGAAAGCCCAACACACGAGATCCGAGCTGACGCTGACCCCTCTGCCCGCTCCGCCAAGAGCATCGTGATCACACTGGCCAACAAACACACTTTCGACAGACCGGTGGAAATATTAATCCACCCGAGCGGTAGGTGGCCTGTGTTTTCTGTCCGCCGTTCGCCCCCTTTCTGGGGGTCCCTCCCATTCCGTTGTCTGGGCAGCAGGTGCCATTAGTTCTGTCTTTGCACATTGGAGGTAAATGCTCCTCTCGTGGTAAACGTTGAGCCATCTATGTGAACTAAACCTCTGAACCTGCTGGGACGTGCCCATTCCTGTCCCATAGTCCCCAGATGCCGATGTAACCCACACACCTCCTGGGTGTGGTGTCTGTCCCATCTAGTGGCACCGAGACCACTTCGCGAGAGGTATTAATGAGTTTGCTCTACAGCCTTAGCTAAGGGCCATATGGCTTGAGGCTCATGCACTAAGCTCCAGAGGCCCCAGGTTCGATCCCGCCCGCCGACACGTGGGGTCTGTCGGTGTTACACCAGCTCGAATGCTGCAGCCTCCCAATTCTGTCCCTCGGCATCTCTTGCAAACAGTCTAAGGCTGTTCTCTGCTTGTCCCTCTGACCTTCCAGAGCCCCATATGCCTCATGTCTTGATGGAAGAAGGTGACATGACCCCTACAGCATATGAGCAACACCTGAAGGGGAGAAATGATTTCATTAAAGGGACCAAGAAGGACCCCAGTGCCGAGAAAAAGGTAAGAAGGAAAAGGAGTTTGCCAGTAGCAGAGGTTTTATCCAGGACTGGAGAGGACCTTGCCATGTGGGGTTAGAAGAGGCAGCAGCAGCATGGGGTTCCTCTGGGAATGGACCACAGGGCTCTGGTTACATGTTCATCCCAACACAGATCACATGGGACCAGTAATCCCTGCAGTCCAGTAACCTGCCTGCGAGGGTGCAGAGTTAGCTCAGGGGGTCTGAGTGCCTGGGTTAGCCTAGCCCGGGTGCGAACATCCCCACAGCAAAGCCTTGCCCCAGGACTGTGTCCTCACTGTTTCTGCACTCACCATGAGTGTCTGGGGGCAGAGCCCATGGAGCCTTGTGCTGAGATGCTCTAGGATCTCTTCCCAGACAGTTGTGTCAATTGCAGGAAACTTTGCCCTTCGTGGGGGAACTGTGGGAAGGCACCGGAGGACTCTCAGTACTCAAGTAATTTAGCTTGTGTTACTGCAAAGTGTGTGGCTTCCAGCCGGAGTTAAAGCAGAACCCAGGCTCTAGCCCCCTCCCCCTCAGCTCCCCCAAGCCCGATCAGCTAGCCAGGGCTTAAAGCACCTCCTAACCTGGGCAGAAGGTTTTTGTGTGTGGACTGTAGAGAGCCTTGGCCCGGGATAAAACCCAGGTAAGTGCTTGGTTTAACTCTGTTGTGAAGACATGCCCGAACAGGGGCTTAAGGTTGATGAAGGCAGAAAAATTCTGTAGCACTCCTGATTAACTGAGCATGGGGTGAAACTCCGTCATAGAATTAGTGTTTATAACCATTAGTATAGTATTATAGTATATTATAAATATTGAGTTATAGTATTGTTATAGTATTAACTCCATTACTTATAATCATAACAATTTAGTTATAATGACAAACACCTTAGATTGCGAAACAAATAGTCACTGTGTCTGCATAGGTGGTCGGCTCCAGTGCGGAATGGGTAACAGCATGCACAAATGGCTACCTGTGGTCATGTCCCTTTAATGCAATTCTTTGATTTGCGTACACAGTCATGGCACATTGACATGCAATGTAGCTGTGCAGGGGGTGTCAATTGGTATTGGGGGTACTGAGTGCTTCTGAAAATCAGGTCCCAGGTGCCTCAAGTCAAAGACCTAACTCGGAGGCATCCAAAATCAGTGGCCACTTTTAAAAATTGCTGTCCAAGGTCACACAGGGCGACACTATCAGTACCGGTGATGTAACCTATCCTAGCGCCCGGTCCCACGTGTCCTGGGCCTCTTCAGGCTGTCACGACGACAGTTTTCTGGGTGGTTGTTGTGACTGTTCATTACATGTAAGACATGTTGACAATTTTCTTGTAGTTCTTTTCTTTCCTGTGCAATCAGATGCAATGATTAGAGCCTCGTCTGTAGTACGCTGCAGGCTTCTCCTGTAATTCCGTTCTGAGTGTGGCAGGTGGAAGGATACGAACCTCCCACGCTGCTGCTCAGACGCCTGCCTGATTATTCTGTCTTGAGCCTGTCAAATTATCCAGTGGGTGTCTGACTCCAGAACCATTTTCCAATATGAATCCCACCTGCATGCCTGGGGGGACTGGAGGCGTGATCACACTGGGAACAGAGCAGCTAAGTATGGCTGGTGCCATAGCAATATATGGTTACACAGGGCTTTCCGTCCCCTATAGACATGATTTAGTCTCTAACGGAGGAGC
Organism: Mauremys reevesii; assembly: GCF_016161935.1. Classification (NCBI taxonomy): domain Eukaryota; kingdom Metazoa; phylum Chordata; order Testudines; family Geoemydidae; genus Mauremys; species Mauremys reevesii. Next base: position 6,284,321 of record NC_052643.1, read on the forward strand.
CATTGAGTTGAGTGTCCTGGTAGATTACAGGCTAGAATTGCCGCTCCTGAGAGCATGACATTGAGCACCTCTTTGCTTAAATGAATGAACATGGATACTTCAGCATTAATTTCCCTTCTTCATTTTGTTATGCAAATAGTTTGAATTGGATTATGAGACAACTGCTCTGGAATCAATTGGCAGCTGATGAGATCTGATGAGTTTATTGTAATTGGATAAGGATGAAGGGAGTGGGGGGGAAGATATGGGACGGATGAAACATCTTCCCCAGAGCAGCTCTGACTCAGGGTGTGTCTACACTGCAACGTAAACCTGGCTCCGACTCAGGCTCAAGTTCTAATCCCCCTTCTGTCTACACACAAATCTCTCAGACTTGGGCTCAGACCCAGAGTCCTATGACCCCCTCAAGGGTGGAAGCCCATCAAGGTGGTATCCAGGTTTCAAGCCCTATTGTTTTGCAGTGTAGATACGGTCCCCCTCCCAGGCTCGGGTCCCTGGAGTCCACCAAAAGTATCCCACAATTCAGTGGGCCGACTTCCTTTGTCTTCTCTCTTCCACGAATTGCCAGTCAACTCCAGGGAAATGGAAGCACCCCAACCTTGCTCTAGTACAGCAGCTCGGCATTTAACCCTTCCATTTTATTCTGACCTCTGAGCTGCAGCCACACCCTAGGAGAACCTTCGGCATTTGCAGTGGATCCCGACCAGAAGTCCTTCACAGAGCGCACTGCCCCGTGGGCGCAGGAACACCGCCAGATTTCGGTTAGTCTCTGGAGTGAGGCTAGCAAAACAACTGATTTTAGTCAAAGTACCGGGAATGACCATTCATACCCCCAAAGAGCGAAGAAGCTGGCAAGGCTGGAAATTTACCGGACCGGTGACCAGTGCAGGGAATGGAGTAAGTGGCTCAAGACGAAGTACCTGAAAACCAGGGACCGCAACTGCACTTCTGGCAGCTCGCTGACACTGTGCCCATTTTGTGATGAGTTTGATCAAGTGCTGGGGACGGCGTCGAGCACCAAAGCCACTGGTGGGGCCTGATCACCTGGTCAGGACGGTGCCCTGTGAGCCCCAGAAGCCAGCACAGAAATCGATGGGAGCCAGCAGGAGGTGCCGAATGAGGCAAATGAAGTGACGCTGCTGATTAAATGGATCCCAGAGGAGGCTTTGCCACAGGAGCAGCTACAGCACATCCTGGGGCCAGCCTCAGTGGAGCTTTTTCATGCCCCCCCAGCGGAACAGCCCGCTACGGAACTGGCCGCACAAACGGGAGAGAGCGAGAAACTGCCTGTGAGCCTGGTAAGTTTCTGGCTCCATTTTTGTGTTTACTAATATAGGAATGGGAGGGATTTCCCTTCTGTGAACCAATGCAAAAGACTATACACCCTGGGTAGCAACGTGCATCCACTAATGGTGGATTGCATGCCAGGGCCCTGGCATCCTTCCCCAGGGGCGGCTCTAGACATTTCACCACCCCAAGCACGGCGGCATGCCGCGGGGGGCGCTCTGCCGGTCCCGCGGCTCCGGTGGACCCTCCGCAGGCATGCCGCCGAAGGCAGCCTGCCTGCCGCCCTCCCAGCGACCGGGAGAGCACCCCCGCGGCTTGCCGCCCCAGGCACGCGCTTGGCGTGCTGGGGCCTGGAGCCGCCCCTGTCCTTCCCCTCCCGCACCCACCGCTACGTGGAATTCAAACTGGAGACCGAGAAATGCAAACAGTAAAACAAGCACGTAGAAGTGACGTTTTCCTGGGAAGGTGCACGTTTTTGCTAGTTCATTCTGGTTTGTTAAAATAAGAGCCTTATATTACCTTCCCTGTATGTTCGCCACTCGGCCCTAACCCACGAGGTGACAAGCCACCCGAAGAGACAGAACTGTACAGGTGGCGAGGGGGACAGGCAGAGGTTTCAATGAAGCCCAGTTCTGTAAAATGTAGTCCATGCAGTCCCTGGGTGACAAACCATTAGTCCCAAATCTGCCTGGGGGGTGGAATTCAGCCAAGCGAAAGGGGGATGGCACAAGAGGTCTGTGTGTTTGCATGCAGGCCTAACAGGCTGCATTGGAAGTTGTGGAGAGGCACTAAGACATTCGGATACAAACGCAGCATCCTGCTGATTCCCTCGTCGTGAATTCTGACCCAGTCCTGGGTGCTGACAGCTGCAAACTTTTCCCAGAGCAGGAACTCCAGAGAAGCAGTCCCGTTTCAGGGTCGTCTTGGCAGCTCACCAGCCCACTCCACTCGTAGCTGTGCAGTTCAGTCACCATACGTGGGAATACGTCAGTGGCATCCATGCTCAGTGTCCCACCAGCAGCTTCGACGAACACCTCGCTTTGCCAGTCGGGCACCACAAGGACTGGTCCATCCTCCAAAATGTGCAGTGTCTGAAATGATAGAGAAGCGCTGTCACCAACCTCCCCCTAAATTCCATTTTTTGTTTTAAATTGCGGTTTTGAATTTCCCATTCTCTCAGCACTGCTTTCACTGCAATGAATCCGGCTGGGTGCCGGAAGCTTTCGTGGTCTGAGCAGCTCTCTGCCAAGGTAATGACATTCAGTCTCAGAAAGTAACATTTTCTGTTCTGGAAATTCCAAACTGATTTTTTTCCCCTCGGCTCCTGCACTGAGCTATTCAGGGCAATAACGGTGTGTGATATCAGGTGGCAATATCTCCGCAGCTCGCCCACATGCAGAAGCCTGGCTCACTGGACCTTCACGGCGTGTTCCAAGTGGAAGCTTTTCCAGGATTAATTTATGGTTGGAGTTCTGGACAGGGCCAACAAGCAGGTCGAGTACCAAAGGCGAAGGGACTTGGGCGAGAGGAAAAACATGCCGAGAGAGGCAAGCGGAAAGGCTCGGGCTGGCTTCGCAGCTTGAGGACAGGGGGATGACACAAGAGCAGGCACTTGCTTCGCAGTTCCTGGAACAGGACTGGCGGTTAAAGGAGGAAGAGAGAGGGCTACAGAGAGAATTCTTTGAGCAGCTGCTGTCTCTCATGGCTTCCAGGTGGCCAGCTGCTGCTGCACCTGCCCCACGGGCTGCATCCCCTCCGTGGTACCCTGCCCTGCACTCCGGGAGCAGCTTGGACACCTCCATGGCTGGGTGGTCCATGCACTAGGGCCCTATGAGTGGCTGAGCAGGGCAAATGTGCCCCATGCAGTCCTCACTGGTGAACCCCTCCTCTATGGATGCTTTCACCCGCCCCCCCCCTCCATGGCAAACAGGGAAAGGAAAACAGGGGTCTCAGGGGAGATGCAGTAGCAGGTGGGGTTGTCTCGTACCTAGTTTCATTGTTTGCATGTGTTTATGCTCTTTATTCTCGGTAACTTTTAAAGGTTTGGGTGTTGCTGGTGTTTTGGGGTGTTAAGGGCAACTGGCCTGCCCTGCAACAGTTTCCTATTGTACTTGTCCAATAAATGTGTCAAAATAAAAGTTTTGATTTCATAAAGAAACCTTATTGCCATCACTGCCACACAGCGTGTAGTGTGTATTTCACCTAATAAAGGCAAACACGTGATAAGGGACAACTGGGAAGTGGCATGCAAAACCCAAGTCTCAGTCCTTACATCGGTCATTTACATCAATCCAGACTGTCCCCCCATCCCTTTTCATAGTGGTCATGTCATTCACGAATATAATGCATGACAATCAACCTCCCTGTGACAGGTGACACTCACCTCCCAAGTGCCTCCTAGTGGCTGGGAGCAGTACTGCAATCCTTTCCCCCACTCCTGGCACCCCTTGTAGGCGGCTGAACTCGCTAGGCGGGTCTTCGGTGACTCAGTCCTCTTCCAGGGTATCAATGAGTCAACAAACTGCCTCCCCTCAGCAGGGTCTCCAGCCCCATCTCTGGGTCCTTTAAATCCAGCCCTTCATTCTGGCTTCCAAAGGCTTGTCCCGCCCACTACTCCGGGTCCCAACTCTGGGACCCTATAAACAGCAGCCACGTATGGGTCCCTTCCGTTAGTTGCTGCTGCATTCCCCGGGCCTCTTCCCACCTGCTCCCTTGACCTCCACCCGCTACCTTCGGGTTAGAGTTCTTAGGCCTCTCTCTCCTGGGTCCAATAATAGCCAGTTCAGTGCCTGTGGCCAGAGGGGAACCTCCTTCCTCCCTCTGGTCTCAGCCAAGAACTGACCCACAAAGACCCTGCAGCTCCTTTTAGCTGAGCCGGCTGGGCTCCGATTGGCTGCTTCCATGCAGCCTTTCTAGGCAGACCTGGAGGGCCCACCTCCACTGCTCCTTCCTGGGGTGGGGTGCAGTAGGAGCATTGGGCCGCCAGCAGGGAGCCAGGAAGGCCTGGCACACTTTTTCTCACCCCCCAGCCTACACAAGCCATCAACACCCCCCTACCTCCCGGCCACAAGCACATTCAGACAGGTACTGGTCTCCCTCTTCCATTGGCCCATGCAAGTCCATAAGGTGGGAGCACAAAGCATCCCTGACTTCTGTTGCCCGGGTGCATCCAGCTGCAGCTGTGGCAGGTGCACTTTCTGGCTGAGTGTAATGGGCCAGCGGCCCCTCGCTGCCATAGCCCCATTCGGGGGGAAACGGCTCACCTCTGGCTTCACAAAGACTGCGACGAGCACAACAAGCCACAGGGAGGCGGACAGCACTGATGTCATTGGGATGCAAATGGTTCCGTAGACATCTCCAAGGGGATTTCAGCCTGCCAAACTCATTCAACCACCATTCTCCATCTGCTGAGAGTGGAATTAAACCTTCTTTTGCCAGGGCCTCCGAGATCAGGGGCTGGTTTCAAAAGCCAATACAAAAGGCCAGAATAGCAGTGGGGACAGTGAGGCCGTTTATGACAGGGTCACGCGGCGGGAATAATGGCTCCGTGTGTCCATGAATGTAGACTCCCAATTGGCAAAAAAAAAAAACCCCAAACCTCTGGTATCATGAACTCTTCCAGTGCAGCCAACCCGTACGTTCCTAAATCGCCCTTTGTCGTTCATGAGGGCCTGCACAACAGTGGAGTAGCACCCTTTGCAGGTTTTGGACTTGTGCTCCTGGAGGAGGGCAAAGTATGGGCACACGGGTCCCATCAATGGCCCTGGCGCAGTCTGGAAACAAGTGAGCAATTACTTCAGGCGTATCTTTCATGCCCGCCATCTTGGGGTCAACCACACCCCTCACTCCCTCAGAAACCTCTGCCACCATTTTACCCACCGTTGACTTTTCAATCTCAAACTGGTTGGCAATGGACCTGTAGCAGTGTGGGATAGCCAACGTCCAGACGGTGATAGCAACCCACTTCTGGACCGGCCAGGCCACCCTCATGTGAGTGTCTTTGAGCTGGAGGGTTGGATCTGTTCACAGAGCTGCAGAAATACAGCTTTCTTCATGCAACATTTCTGGACCCACAGCTGGTCACCGCAGGTCTGCAGGATGATGTGATCCCACCAGCCTGTGCTTATGGCCCTGCTCCAGACGCACCGGTCGACACAGGGGGCATGAACGGCTGTACCAAGTGAGCAGCATCAGTCAGTTCAAGTCTGCCATGTCTGCATCCTCCCACTCCTGCTCCAGCATTAGATCTGTCCAGTGCCTTCCGGGGGTCAGAAAACGCTGCCAAAACGCCCACCAGCGTCTCATGGAAGCTCTGCCTACATCCTGAAATGGGCTTCAAGCCGAAGCAAGAGAAGTGCTTGAAATGGCACCTCCTTAATGTCGCTGGCTCTGGCTGTTGGAAGGACGCAGCCCAAAAGGCCGGCTCGGCAGGATGTGTTGGCGGGTTGCTCAAACTTCCCGTAACAGGCAGCAAGCTTTCCCACACTGCGCCACCCACCATGGGTGAGAGTGGCCACATTTCGGGAGGGTGCTAGGAAGTCTGGGATACAATTGGTTGGACTCGGGTCTGCCTACTGCAGTGTAGACCCCCAGAGCCCCGAGTTCGGGCCCAGGTTAAAATATTCTTTACCTAGGGTTGGCAATCAGTATAGATGTTCAAGCCCTGTCTCGAGTGCCATTAACCCTGGCCTTGCATTGCGGTGTAGATCTGCCCTCGGCGTCCTGTTTACCAAGGCTTCCCTTGCAAAGCTCCCTCTGAAGTCATTGGGAGGCCCCTGCTTATAAGGCTGCCAGGATTGGGCCCTGCTCGGCTGAGGCTCCTTTAACCTTGTGAGGTTCTGAGTGCCTCCCAGCATCCTCACCTGCAGAACAGCCTAGTGCAGCAGGCACTGGCTTTAGACTCAGGGGACCCTGGGCTTTGATGTGACCATGGGCAAGTCACTTACCAGGCATGATTTCCCCATCTGCAGAATGGGGGTGGTGCTTGCCTGTGGCACAGGGGTGCTGTGAAGAAAAGTGTGACAGGGTCTGCTTTTGCGGTGGCCCAGCGGGGCACTACTCACCCTGTCCTGGCGTCTGGGATGGTTGGTTGTGGGTACAGTGCAGTGGTGCTTTAGCTCTCTGGGTATTATCTTTCAGGGTATTAAAGTCCAAAGACAAAGGAATCTGTCATGGATGGCACAGACACAACAAATCCTGCATCTTGGCAGGGGGTTAGACTAGATGACCCTTACGGTTCCGTTTAAGCCGATGCTTCTATGCATACGATGAACTCAAAAACATCTTCAGCAGGACCCACCCTTCTGCTCAGGGCTTGTCTTCATGCGGCCTGTCCTTCTGTTCAATTTTCCTAGGACGGGTCATCCCATGCACAGGGGACTCATCCAGACAGCAAGCTGTCTCCATCTCTCGGCTGACACCAGGCGTCCCTTGTGAGGTGCTCAAATCCAGAGGTGTTATTCCAGTCTGTATATGGCTGAATAGCAATTACTATGCTGGAAGACACCAATGGCCCCTTTAATCTGCTTTCTGACAGAGGCCAATGCTGCATGCTTCTGAGGAAGGTGTGAAACAATGTGACATTAGAATGAGGGCTGGGAGCGAAATGACTTCCCAACCCCTGCCAGAGCAATTTAGATGCTGAAGCATGAGAGTCGCTAGCCCTTGTCATTTATAGCCAGACTAATGTAACTACAGGGTTCTGTACTTTTTCCTGTAAATGTGATATGCATTTCCACAGGCGGCAGGGGGAGAGAAAGTCTGCCTGTGTCGCTGACAAATGAAGCCTCTGTGTGCAGATCAACCCAAAGTGGGGCTGAGCTGGGGAGAGATCAGCGGTATGTGCAGACCAGTACAGAAAAAGAAGGGTTAGTAATGATGTTATAGAGGGCCCTGGGGCTGGAAGCCTCACTGGCTGTATAAAATAAGACCAATCATTCAGGCAGAAGGTTTGTGAACTTCCCATGAAATCAGAGAGAATCGGCAGCCTTGGTTTTTTCTTTCTTTCTTTCTTTTTTTTTTCCCCAGAAAAACTGTTTGCTTAAGAGTGTGTTTCAATACCGCAGAGCTGGGACAAGGGGCCAGACTCACAGCTGGTATAAACCAGTGTTGCTCCATAAGTCAGTGGAGCTCCACTGATTCACGTCAGCTGAGGCGCTGTCGGCTTTTTGTTCTGTTGTTGTACAGCACCTAACACAATGGGGTACAAGCCCATGACTGGGGTTCCTGGGCATTATGGTAATATAAATAAATAATCATAATACACAGAACAAAGAGGAGTCTAAAAGCATCGTGGGGCCTCTTTTTTTAAAAAAAAAGTTCAATGTTATTGATTTTTTAAAATGAAGATTGATACGTATAGTAAAATGAAAAAAAAGCAAAAAGCCAATAGGTCTGAGGTATGATGTGTAGTAAAGAAACTATGTAGCATGCAGTTTTCTATTGCAATTATACCTGGAGTGGTAGGCCAGGTATTTTAATGTATGTGATAAAATATGATAAAAAAAAAAACAGGTAGAAAAAAACAGAATCAGCAGAAAATAACAGAGCCAGCCATTGTGCCCCGTTTAGATGTGGAACACTGCTTGAGGTTGTCGTGTGTTCTGTTCCTAGCTCTGCCATTTAATCACTGTATGACCTTGAGCAAGTCACTTAAGGGCTCTGTGCCTCAGTTTCCCCAGATGTAAAATGCACATGCTAATAACACTTACCGACTTCATCCAGAGAGGCTTACTCAATAAAGTGTTCGGAGCTCCTCTGCCATAAGATGTAGATTGGTTGTGTTCCCAGTGTGCATTCATGCAGGCAGTCAATCCAGAGGTAGTCTCTGATTGGGGGTCTCATGCAGCATTTGCCCTCCAGAGTGCATCTTCCCTGACAGAAATCAGACATGTCATTGAGCACTGGAGCTGCTCCATGGGCGGCAGGAATGGGGGGAGCAGAGACGGAGCTCAGGTGCTTTTAACACTGTGCCATCTAACATGGCTTTGATTCATGCCTAGAGTTGGGGGGAAGGGAGAATTCATGGAGGGGTTTTACCGATAAGCAGCAACACTGGTGCCTTTCCTCTCGAGTTCATTTCTTGCTTGTTGCAGACGGAAATCATCAGGAAACGTCTCAACAAGGACATCCCTCACCACCCCGTGATCATGCTGAACTTCTGCCCTGACCTGAGAAGCAGCCAGCCAGACCTCAGGAAAACCCAGGGAGAGTTTATATTTCTGATCGACCGCAGCGGGAGCATGAGCGGCACAAACATCAGCCGCGTCAAGGTACCACAGGGGTAAAACGCGACTCCTAAGGGTCTGCAGTTGAGGGGAATTGGCTGAGCATTAAACTCTGGTTAAATATTAGCTAGCAAAAGGGTTTCTTTACGTGCTGATGAATCATCTCTGCCCATCTCTTTTGGCTCTCTGGGTGTCCCTTCTGTGGCTGGAACAAATCCAAAGCAGTTTTGTTTTCAGCACCTCACTGGTTTGCATATAATGTGTTCTTCAGCCATTCTATCTCTGTCTGGTCAAACTTCACAGAGGGTTGGGACAGGTCAGTACTTCGATGGAAGACCCCCAAAGAAACTCAAAACACTGCAGGAAGTGGTTGGTGCTAGTCACTCTGTAGGTGACATTCTGCCACTGACCTGCTCTGTGACCCTGGGCAAGTCATTTCACCAGTCAGTGCCTCTGTTTTCCTACCTGTAAAAGCAAAATAATAACATGTACCTACCTCTGTGGAATGTGTGAAGGACTTTGAGCTCTTTGCCTAGAAGGTGCCATTAGAAATAATAATCATAAGAACATAACATAAGAACATAAGAAAGGTCAGCAGGTCGGGTCAGAAAAGTCCATCTCCAGCTAGCTGCTCTGTCTGTCACACCAGCCCCCAGTGCCCCCCCCCTGAGGACACCACAGGCAGATCAATGATCTCTCTCTCTCTCTCCATCTCCATCCATCCACGAACAGACGACAGAGACACCATTCTACATTACCCATCCTGGCTAATGGCCATTTATGGACCACCATGAATTTATCCAGTCCCCAGTCCCCTTTAAACATTGTTATAGTCCTAGCCCTCTCTCTCCTAAGGAGTTCAGGTAAGTGTGAAGAATGTTGAAGAAGAAAGTGTTTGAATTTTTTTTTTTTTTTATTGCTTTAAACCTGCTGCCTATTAATTATAGATCCCATTTTGTTTTTTTATATGGAATAAGTTCCTTAACTTTTCCTTATCTTTCACTTCTCAACATCACTCATGATTTTATCCCCCTTCCTCTCCTCTTTTCTTTTCTGAGTCCTTTCCTCTTTAATTCCAAACCTCTTCCTCCTCCTCTACCCTCTTTCTCATTCTTTTCCTCTTTTAGAACCTTGCTTTTTTCCTTTTTTTTTTTTTGATATGAGGTGAGAGATTTTGAGGTGACACACCAGAGATTCGGGATTGGCATATCTATATTCTATAATATACCATGGATTATTATATATCTCATTCTTATTCCTATTTTTCTTTTTCTCTTTCCCTTTTTTTTTTTGCTTTTTTGCTCTGCACACTTTTCTGCTTCAGAGCACACTATGTGACATCTTTTTCCATCCATCCTTTTTCACTCAAATTTTTTTTCTTCATTTGTATATGTATAAATAGTAGGGTTGTTTTTATTTTTATAGTTTTTTTTTTTTTTATTTACATTATATTTTATTTTACATTTTGTTGCTCATTTTTTTTGTTTTTGTTTGAAGTTTTCTTTGTTCTTCTTTGTCTTTTTTTTTCTTCTTGACTTATTGTTTAGTTTCATCTGTCCTGCACAGTTTCATTACTCACAGTTTCATCTATTTTTAAGTTGAATAGATTGAACTGTCATAGTTGAATAACTGGGGAAATAGGACTGGAATTACAGATTCTCCCTCCACATTCTTCTAATTTCTCTCCCTCTTCTCCCTCCTGAGAATTTACCATTAATTCCTACTTCAAGGACCTTTCCTTTTATCCCTCAATCCATGAAAGGACCTTTCCTTTTTGCTTTGACCTTGTTATTTACGTAAGAGCTTTTCTGGAAGACCACTATGTCCCTTGTCCACTATGTAAGTACTTTGTCCTGTTCCAAAAACCTTAGCAATAGATTACTAAGACACGATTTCCTAACTCTTATTGATTAGTTTTCTATGTGTCTTTTATTTTTATTCTTTACTTTTTTTTTTTGTTTCTTGCCGTTGTTTCTTTTACTTTTGTTTCAACTATTTTACCACTAACCGATTTTTAACTATTGATTACCGATTATATTTTTTTTATAAATGTAATTTTTTTAGATTGGGTTTTTTATTTGGTTAACATATTTGGTTAAGGACAGGTTACAAACCTTGGTTTATAGTCTTTCACTTTCACAACTTTGACTATCCCTTCCTCTTGAAGTTCTTTCATCTGTCTTGGGTGACTCTCAAAATGCCTGGAATTGATTAATACTCTGTTGACAATCTGTGACAGTTCTGAGTTTCAATAATGTACCTGTTTAAATTCCCTTTGCAGCTGTAACTGGTAAATGAGTTATTTGTGGCCTGTGCTAAACTGTCTTGTAGTTTTGCCGTGCAGTGTCGAAGAGCTGCTGCATTGCACCATGACTATATCAGCGGAGGGTGACATTGAGCTGTCGAGGTAGCTAGGTACAAGTGCATATGCCAGAGGATGTGCCGCATGCGCTGTAATCCAGAGGTACATATGAATAGGGCCCTACCAAATTCATGGTCCATTTTGGTCCATTTCACAGTCATAGGATTTTAAAAATCATAAATTTCATGATTTCAGCTATTTAAATCTGAAATGTCACAGTGTTGTAACTGTAGGAATCCTGACCCAAAAAGGAGTTGGGGGTGTGGGGTTGCAGGGTTATTGTAGGGGGGGTTGCGGTACTGCTACCCGTACTTCTGCGCTGCTGTTGGCGGCGGTGGTGCTGCCTTCAGAGCTGGGCAGCTGGAGAGCGGTGGCTGCTGGCTGGGAGCCCAGATCTGAAGGCAGCACTGCTGCCAGCAGCAGCACAGAAGTAAGGATGGCACGGTATGATATTGCCACCCTTATTTCTGCACTGCTGCTGGCAGGACACTGCCTTTCAGAGCTGGGGCCCCTGCCAACAGCTGCTGCTCTCCGGCCGCCCAGCTCTGAAGGCAGTGGAGAAGTAAGGATGGCAATACTGCAACCCCCCCTAAAATAACCTTTGTGACTCCCTTTTGGGTCAGGACTCTCAGTTTGTGAAACCCTGGTCTCCCCCATGAAATCTGTATAGTGTAGGGTAAAAGCACACAAAAGAGCAGATTTCACAGTCCACGATGTGTTTTTCATGGCCGGGAATTTGGTAGGGCCCTACCTATGGGGTATAACACTATATAAACATGTCATATTATTTTGAGGACTTTATGGTAACTGGCTTTGGCCAAGGCCCATAAAAGTCAATGGGAGCCTTTCCATTGTTTTCAGTGCATTTTGGATCCGTCCTGCAAACCTTACTCACATGAGGAGACTCCGTGAGTTCAGTGGGGCTATTTATATGAATACAGTTCACAGGATTGGGCCCTATGTGAACCAAGATGACTATTTAGTTCTTGGAGGTCCCATTAAGTGCTTTGCAGAATGGCCCCCTCAGGAGTGAGATAATAAAAGATGGGCAGTAAGATGGGGGCTTGGGTATGGCTGGCAAATATTCTTCCTTTGGGATGGATTCAGTGCCAGCTTCCCCCAGCGACTTCAGGGACGTGTACCCTGTGGGAATGGCAGGTTGGGTAGACAAACGCGTGCTAGATGTACTCTAGTGAGCTGCTAACAACGGAAGTGAGGATGCCACACTGCAGGCTTCAGCACCAGCTGTACAAGCAGGTACAGACCGGCCATTCACCCTGGCTGCAATGCAGACAGCCCCTGAAAAGGGTGTAGATCAGGCCGGAGCCTGGCTGTGCACCACTGTCTGGTATAACTGTACAGGCCAGGAGTGAGCCAGATTTCCATCCTAGAAACTCCTTCAGCCATCGACGGGGAAATCGCTCTGGTCACTATTTAATGATTCTTGTCTCTGCCTATTGCAGTCAGAGGCCAGGTCTGTGTTTGCCAGCTGGCCCTGGTAGGTCTCAGTGAGCAGCTGCAGTTTTGGGAGGGGCAGCCCTGGAAAGATTTCTTTCTGGACTCTCTGGGGTCAGTTCACCCCTGCGTGTTACATTTTCCTGAGCCAGCAGGAGCTGCTACATCCCCTAGCCCGGCGGAGGGCAGGTAGGGTTTGCAAAGCCGCCCTTCCCCTGGAATTTCTGCCAGGAAAGGGCAGCTCCAAGTTGCAGGTGGATGCCCTGCTGGCAGAGAATACCTGGGAGAGCCACTGAATTAGCTCAGTGCCAGGGGTGCTGCCACACCCTCTCCTCCCACCGTGCCACCCGTGTCTGGGGTGAGCCAGGTGGATGGAGAACCCCCGACCGCTGCAGGAGCTCAGCCCTGGGCCCTGGTGCATCCCCTTTCCGGGCATAGTCACCTGAGGCCCGCCAGCGGGAGCCCTGTTCAAAGTCTTACCATTGCCAGGCTGGCTCTTGTTTCCATGGGAACAGGATTAGGAAGGCCCCCGCCCGCAGAGAACGAGAGCTCTGCCTGCTGTGCGCTGGCTGCTGGCAGAGTTCTGGAAGGGTTCGTTTGTACAGGCCGCCTGCAGAGAGCCGGAGCCTGCCTGGGGGCCGCGAAAGCCTCGTACCCTCAATCTTACGTACGCACATGTGTGTCCGTGTGCGTGCGTGGGTGCATGCGTGCGTGTTTGTGCGTGCACACGTGAATTTAAAAGAAGTAGATTTAAGTGTCACCCCGTTCAAAATTCCCTTTGTCATTCTTTGAAAAGCAAGCAGTCCCGTTCTGCCAGGCACTCGCACTTCTCTCACCCAGGGCTGGCTCCAGGCACCAGCTCAGCAAGCAGGTGCTTGGGGCGGCCAAAGGGAAGGGGCGGCACGTCGGGCTCTTCAGCGGCGGGCCCCTTAGTCCCTCTCGGAGAGAAGGACCTGCCGCCAAATTGCCGCTGAAGAAGAAAGCGGCGCGGTGGAGCTGCCGCTGATTGCGATCGTGGCTTTTTTTTTTTCCCCGCCACTTGGGGCGGCAAAAACCCTGGAGCCGGCCCTGCTCTCACCTTTGCAAGTGTGAGGCCCACGGGCCACTTAGGAAACAGAGCTGACTGCAGAGCCGACTGTTCCCTGCCATGGTATCGCCAAAGGACTACACTGAGATGTCAGAGCAGCTGGAGATGAAAGATTACTTCACTGATATGCAAGGAAACACTGCTCCTCCCGCCCCCCATTTTACAACCTGATAGTCATTAGGAGCTTCTGTTCTACTCTGTGTGCATTCCTTCCCACTCAGAGGAGTGCTATCTAGTGGTCAGAAAATCTAGATCTAGTCCCAGCTCAGCTACTGATTCACTATGTGGACTAGGGCAAGTCACTTATCTCCCCGGGCCTCAGTTTACCCACCTGCCAAGGGGGATAATATCTTCTTCCCGGGGGTGTTTTAGGCAAGGTTAGTTGTTATAATTTACTTTATATTTTTGAGAGCAGCATCTAGAATCTCCAACTGAATTCAGGGCCCCGTTGTGCCAGGTGCTGTACATACACAACTTGCTTACAATCGAAATAGATGGGACAGACAAAGGGTGCGAGAAAGGAAGGGCTATTACCCCCATTTTACAGTTGGGGAACTGAAACACAGAGAGATTCAGTGACTCACACCCATATCTCCTGAGCCTAGTCCTGGTCCTTAGCCATGAGAACCACTGCCCTATATAACTGTGAAAGATCATTGTTATTTAGTAACTAAACTAATCTGTGCCCATCTTTGTGTAGCAGGGTGCAATCTAGGGAGGAGACGTACTATATCAGGGATTGGTGTTGTGTAATGTTATTTAACGTATCACCTTGAACTATGGGTTCATTAATTCTTACAAGCTAAGCAGGTCAAGCCTGGTCATTATTTGCATGGGAGACCTCAAAAATAATTTCAGGCTGATGCAGGAAGCTGTGTAAATTACACTCTTGTACAAACCCAGTGACTGTCACTTTCCACCTATTTTCTGACATACAGTCCACCCTGTGTAACCCTACCCTAGCAGTTACATCAGTGCTGAATGTAACCCATTATTCTTGATGGCTGGGATTTTTAAAGGAACCCAAGGGAATTAGGCACCCTGGATTTATGTACCTAACTCCCTTAAACTCCTTTGAAAATCCTTGCCTACAATAGCTGCTTTCTAGGGGTGAAATTCACCGGGGTAGCACAGAGGGAACTGTCCCTGGTACTGAAATGGAACTGCTGGTATGAAATGCCCTTGAAGATTTCCAGTCATGTGGCCATCCTGAATGGAAGAAGGATGCTTGCCAGCCCACCCTTTCCCTTCTACTTCTAAAGAAAAGGAGAGTCCACCTTTCAAGGCAACATATCTTGAGAAAAAAAAAACAAAAAAAAAAAGCCCCACTCTCCTGTTTTCTCCTGGCTTCTGTCATTTGTAAATGAATGCAGTTGCTGCTTTTAATGCATTTTGGATGGATTGAACTTGATTGAATAACATTTGCATAGTCATCAGCTTGGACTATAAATTGCATGGGATGAACTTGGATGTGTTAGAAGGAGGAAATGGAGCTGCACGGTATAAAAACGGTGCCATGTGACAACAGAGCTATCCGTAGATTAAAATGAATCTAAAATGAATAGATAGGGAGTAATTTGGTGCTTGTGCTGTGTGTGTGTGTGTGTGTGTGTAATTGGAGGTGGAGGGGGAGGGAATTCAGTTTGGGAACGAAGAGAAGCCCAGACTAAAATGTTAAGGGGGAAAGCTCAATGCTTTTAATTTTCTGCCGCTGATTTCATTCTGGTGATCCTGCTCTAATGCAGCTCACCATTTCAAAACAACTATATACAGGGCGGTAAGTGTGACTGTGTCAAGCATATATATTGGCAAACATGGAATAAGAAGCAGATATTGACTTCTCTTGAGGTGAACATCTAGGTTTATGGATCTGTGATCAATAGTTACCTCAAGGAGCGATACATCTTCCTGCTCGCTGAAAGGTGAAGTCCGTATTTGTAACATACCCTTGAATTGCTTCATTAGAAATATCTGGAAATCTGTTTTTGAAAACTACTTCTAAAGATATCAACTTCAAGATCCTGGGGGAAAAAATCACCTCTGCTGAACCTTTCAGGAAGCAGCAATTTGAATATGTTCTCTCACTAACTCAGAGGTGAATAACAGTTTTCCCTAACTCCTCTGCAGCCAGTCAAAATGCATCCATGTTCATAGGTTAACATTGCTCCAGATCTCTGTATTGTTTACCTCTCAGAGAGTCTCCAATGCAAACTTACTCACTTGTCACATGACTGTTTTCAGCCAGTCATGAGGTGTGTGTGTGTGTGTGTGTGTGTGTGTGTGTGTGTGTGAGAGAGAGAGAGAGAGAGAGAGAGAGAAACAGTACAGGGCTCAGACATAACCCCCACACTGAAGTCACTGGGAGTTCCAGACCTGGATGCCTTGCAGATGTGATGCACTATTTGTAGGAATGAATTTGGGGTGGCCATGAAGCTAGAGAGGTGCTATCAACTTGTGGTCAATAAAGTTCCCATGAGACTTTAAGGATCTGATCCAAAGCTCCATGGCATTTTTCCATGAACTTTACTAGGCTTTGAAAAAACCCTAAGAGCTGAAGTGTTTAACTCTGGTGCTGTGGCCAAGTTACAAACGGGCAGTTACCATCTGATAATCTAAAATTCCCCTTCAGTTGGAAGTGGTATATTTTTAACTTGCTGGCCTTTTGGGTCATCTAATCCATGCCTCCGTCAATGAAAAGCGAGGAGACTCTCCCACTTCCGTTGACCTTAGGAGCTATTCTCTCAGGCCCTGGCTCTTGGGTTTCTGCTGCCCACAGCAAACTGACAACTGTATGATCTCATCCTCATGTAAACACACAACACTAAACCACTCTGGAACACCACAAATCACTGACCTGCACTTGGCTTTTAACCATCCTCTTCTTCACAAGCAAACTCCATATCCACTGTCTCCTGTTTGTTATCAAAACGAGCAGCACCCTTTATCCTGGAGCATTCCATTCCCACCATGCACGATATGAGATCGGTTACATTTCTTTTCTCTAATAAAAAGAACCAGATCAGAAGGGAAAGTTAAAGAGAATTTTTCAGGCGAAAAATCATTCATTGGAAAATGAAGCATCCTTACCTGTGTTGATATTCACACCTTGCATCATTCACACTGAGAGAGCAGTTTTTTAAAAAATTAAAAAAACAAATTACTTTTTTCAGTATTTATGCTGTTTTGTTTATTTTGTGCACTTTGCACAAGAAAAAAACCACGCCAGATAGTTTCTCACACAATACACACGGCTGCGTTCACAGAGAAGATTTCTATCCAAAAATGGTTTACATTGATTTTTTTTAAGTTCATGAAAACAATTCTATTAAAGTTCTGTGAAGCCTCTTATTAAAACCCACCCCAAAATCTTACATTTTTGGGTGCATACTACCCACCTCTGTCCCGAGGAGCTTTTTGGGGGGAGACTAGCAATCAGATGCATGCAGTGTTTTCTTAATGTGTGAATCATGTAAAAGTAAACTAGGCAATTGTGGTCTAGATGAAATTACTATAAAGTGGGTGTGCACCAGGGTGAAAGACCCTACTCAAAGAGTAATTATCAATGGTTCGCTGTCCAACTGGGAGGGCGTATCTAGTGAGGTCCCGCAGGGGTCAGTCCTGGGTCTGGTACTATTCAATATTTTCCTTAAGACTTGGATAATGGAATGGAGAGTGTGCATATAAAATTTGAGTATGACACCAATTTGGGAGGGTCTTTGAAGAATAGGATTAGATTAGAATTTAAAATAACTGTGACCGATTAGAGAAATGAGCTGAAATCAACACAATGAAATTTAACAAAGGAAAGTGCAAAGTACTTCACTTGGGAAGGAAAACTCAAAGACATGACTACAGAATGGGTGGTCGTACTGCTGAAAAGGATCTGGGGGTGATAGTGGATCACAAATCAGTGTGATGCAGTTGTGAACAACGCTGATATCATTCTGGGGTATATTAACAGGAATGTTGTATGTAAGACACATGAACTAATTGTCCCACTCTACTCATCACTAGTGAGGCCTCAGCTGGAGTTGTGTGTCCAATTCTGGGTGCCACACTTTAGGAAAGATATGGACAAATTAGAAGAATCCAGAGGAGAACAACAAAAATGATAAGCAGGTTAAAGAACCTGACCGATGAGGAAAGGTTAAAAAAATCCAAGCTTGAGAAAAGAAGACTGAGGTGGGACCTGTTAACACTCTTCAGATATGTTAAGGGCTGTTACAAAGAGGACGATGATCAATTGTTCCCCATGTCCACTGAAGATAGGACAAGAAATTATGCACTTAATCTGCAGCAAGGATTAGGATTAGGAAAAACTTGCTAACTCTAAGGGTAGCTAAGCTCTGGAACAGGCTTCCAAGGGAGGGTGTGGAATCCCCATCACTGGAGGTTTTAAGAACAAGCTGGACAAACAGCTGTCAGGGAGGGTCTAGATTTACTTGGCCCTGCCTCAGTGCCGGGGGCTGGATTTGGTGACCGTTTGAGGTCCCTTCCAGCCCTGCATTTCTATGATTCTGTGAACCAAGCAGTGTTATTCTCTTGTGTTATTGAACGGCATGCAGCCAAATGCAGGGGAGTGGTGACGTTAACGTGGAGAAGGAAAGCCAGGAGGGTGGTGCTGCCGGTAAAGCTCAGGCTGCCAATCAGATATCAGGCTTCCTGACGTGTTCACTTTTACTTCCTTCACCCTCACAGGACGCCCTGCTGGTCATACTGAAGAGCCTGGCACCGGCCTGCCTCTTCAACGTCATCGGATTTGGGTCGACCTTTAAGACCCTCTTTCCTTCCAGCCAAACTTACTGTGAGGTGGGTGAAGACATTTCCAAACTCGTTGGCACTCACAGAAGAGGGCAGGGGCCTTGCAGCTCAGATGCTGCCTTTGCAGGATGGTATCAGGGTACATGCTACAGCTGATGCCGACCGTGCCCTGCCCTGGGATCGTCTGTTCCAGGGAGCTGGTTGTGTAGCTCAGTCACTGCCCAGCCCCTCTGTGGGAAGCAGCTACACACACCACTAGCCACAATCCTCTGGGCTTGGTCTGGAGTCCAAGTTCCTTCACTTGGGCTGCTATGCTCACCTTGGCAGGTATTAACAGGGGGGTGCTAATATCCCAGATCCTTCTACACTGGGCACCTGAATTTTAGCAACTTATTCTGAGAGGACAGAGACACCAGAACCCCTCTCTTTGTGGCCAAGGTAGTGACCTAGGTTTGGAGGTTCTGACTTTCCATCACATGGCTTTTAGGAACTCACCTTTCCTGGACTCTCTCTGCACTGGCCATGCTGGGCTGTTCCTGAATGAGCTAATGAGCAATAGCATGTGGGAGGGCCAGAATGATCAGAAACCTCCTGAAACAGAAAAGAGCTGATCCTGCAGACTTCATCAACCCAGCCCCCTTCTCCAGCAGGTGCCAGGCCTTTATGCCTCTGAGCCGTCGCCATGCTCACTAGAAGAGAACCACACATCCTCTTGCAGCCCAGTATACTGCAGGGTGGGGGTTTGCACACCATATAGCATCAGACATTGACAAATGGGATCTAGCCTTTCCATAAAAAGGCTACGGTACGTGCCAGTCATTCACGCCTATAACGTTACAGGCATGAGGCCATTACCTCCTGATGTCTGGGTCGATGGCCCAGATCACCCTCAGCTAAGACAAATCCCGAGCTATGGGCTGAAAAGCACTAAGAGTTCCTTAGGGTGTGGATTAACAGGCACAGAAAAATGCACACAAAGTTCTGTGTATACCTTGTACAGCCCTAGACATCCATGCTGCTATCACAAAAGATCCTGTGCGCTGACTTCCACTTTTCCCCATTCATACATACAGTGCAGGACCTTCACTGTGGGGCCCATGCACTCACATGTACCGCTGTCACATATGCACCCTGCAATTGTCTTGATTGCTATTATTGTTCATTTACAGAAGCACCTGCTACGTGCGAGGCTCTTTCCTAGCACTGAAGAAGCAGAGACCCCGCTCTAGGGAGCTCACTGTCTAAGGACACACACACAGGTCTACACAATCGCAGATGCCCTTGCACACAGAGTGAAACTACTCCCTTGCAGAGGGACAGCATTGGCACCTGGCCCAGGCACCAGCCCTCTTTAAGTCCTAAAAATCAAGCTTATCTGGGATTTCTGTGTTGCACATGCCTTGCGCTGCCCTCCGTGTGGGGTGAATTTCACCTACAGAAAATAGCTGCAGATGCATTGGGTGCATGCCTTTCACAGAGGCAGCGTGGCTTGGTGGTTAGAGCAGGTGACCGAACGTTGAGAAGATGTGGGTTGTATTCCCAGCTCTCCCACTGACTTGCTGTCTGACCCGCAGCAAGTCACTTCTCCTCACCAGGCCCCCATTTCCCCCATCCGCTAAAATGGGGGTGTCGTCATCTCGTACCGTGCTTTGGGATCCCCAGACGAAATGGGTTATATCAGCGCTCAGCATCAATCAGTATTTACCACGATGACTCTAGCTAGTGGGTGCTTCTGCTCCCTTTGCAGGAGAGTCTGGCTCTTGCGTGTGAGAGCATCAAGAAGATCCGGGCGGATATGGGTGGCACCAACATTTTATCCCCTTTAAAGTGGATCATCCGGCAGCCCATCCACAGGGGCCATCCGCGCCTGCTCTTCCTGCTGACCGACGGAGCTGTTAGCAACACCGGGAAGGTCATTGAGCTGCTGCGGAACCACTCTTTCTCCACCAGGTATGGATAACTCTGGGATCCTCTGGCATATGGGACAAAAAGCAGCACGTAAGGGACTCGGAGTGCAATGCGAGCAGCAGGCCTCCATCTTATATTTCACAGTCATCCCACACTCAGAATGAAAGGCAGGACGGTAGCTTGTCGTAGCAGGGTTTGGAATGGATCCCAGAAGTTCAGGTGCTTTTCTGGAAGGTCATCCAGACAATCTGAGCCAGGGAAACTGGGCTGGCAGTTTCACTAGAGCAGCCTCTTTGCTGATGTCTTCTGCTTGCAGGATTGACCCGAGAACAGTCTTCCTTGCAGTCTTTTAATACATCTGGTTCTGAGTCCCAGCTGGATCTAGTGCGGGGCAGCATAAAAAAATCAAATATTCTGAAAAGCAAATGTGAAAAGCAGTTTAAAGGAAATGCATGGTATTTATGTGACATAAAGAGAACTTGTGGAACTCATTGCCACAATATATCATTGAGTCACATGTCCTGGGATGGTTTTAAAAAAAGGATCTGACATTTATTAAGGGGGGGGGGCTGTGCTAAGATTTGCAGCTATGGTGGGGATTGAGTCCCTCTGGTATGCATGAAAAAGCGTAAGTATCAGCACCCAACTTCCCACACTTCCTGGGCCAGCGCGCGTTTGAGGGGTGTGTTGTGTGAGGGGGGGTAAGATGTGAACTGAGTGTGCACTGGATGGTAATGTTGCCTTTCCTGGTGATTTCCTTGCACTGATAGGAAATGCAATCAAGCAACTTTCCCTGTATGTTTACTAAGGTCTTGGCCACATGTAGTTATCAGGGGAATAGCAACTGCATTTTAAATACACCCCCTACTTTAATCTCACTTAACTTCCAAGTGTAGACAAGCCCTAAATCCATTCAGAAGGGGCATAAATAACAGGATCTGTTGTTCTGTCCACACAATGAAACCTCCAGGCCTTTCCATGAGATGAGGGGCATCAGCGGGGAGCGAGGAAGGAATTCCCCGCCCTGCAGGGCACCGTATTGCAAAGTCAGGTGGGTTCTGGAGGGGTTTGTGCTTTCCCCTGAAACAGCTGGTGCTGGTCGCCATCGGAGAAGGATCCCGGATTAGCTGGAGCGCCAGGCTGCACACCTTTCCCACCGGACAGGCTGCTGCGCAGTTTCAGAAACCAGAGAAACAGAACAGAAAAAACAAATGATCAGTTTCCCTCTCATCCTCGAAGATTCTCCCTCCCTTCTTGTGTCCATGCCCCCCGCCCTCCCCTCCCCTTCTGTGGGGCCAGTGGGACCTCCAGACCCCTCACTCCGAGGGAGGAAGGTTCTGCTCAGACTAAGCAGCCCTGAGAGGTAATTGCTCAGGGTGTTCCAGATGGGCAGGGCTGGAGAAGAGCAGAGGGGAACAAGGTGCTGGGTGGGCGGCGGGTTGTGTCTCCTGTTCGCCAGTCCTTAGACAGTCCTTTCCTAGGGGCGGTGGAAACCCCTGCTCCAAGGCAGGAGTGTGTCTTAAACAGACGGGGACAAATCCTGAAAGGTGCTGAGCACCTGCAACTTCCATTGACTTCTGTTCAACCCTCCCGGCCTCTCTTAGAACAGCTGCCATTTCCCTGTGCTCAGTTCCCATGGTCATCGGTGGGAGCAGAGCTGAGCCCTTAGCCGATGAAGTGAGACCAGTGCTTCCCTGCCCGGCACTAGCCAGCCAGGCCCCAGCCCCAGGGGTTTTCCTGCCAACTCTTGATCACAGGCTTCAGCCAGGAGCAACAACAACAACAACAACAAGGGAAAGGTCACTTCAGCAGGGCCGGGAAAGCACTGGGCTGCTCTTTCCTTGAGAAAGTTTATTTGAATCCTGAGCAGCGCTAATCGCCAGGTCTTTAGCGGTATCGACCGCAGGACTCGGCTGGGGAAACCAGCAGCCTGTTTGTATTCAGAGAGGGAGGGAACGAGCTGCTGCAAAAGCCGGCAAGTGGAGATAGAGGGCGGGGGTGCCCCAGGGCCAGTGCCCAGCAAGCCCGCGTCCCTTCGGGTGCCAGCGGGGCGGCATCCCCCTCTCGTTTCGTCCCCTTTTGACCGGGGCTGAGCAGTCAACGCTAAACAGCTGGCTGCCTCGCTGCACGTTTAGGCACCTCACTGGGGGCTGATTTCAGAAGGGCCGAGCGCCTGCAGCTCCCGTTGAAGTCTAGGGGAGCTGGGACTGTTCAATGCTATTACATTGCCCAGCCTTAGCTGGGGGTAGGGGTCTGATCCCACACCCGGCCTCCTGCTCTAACGGCCCCTCGCTCCTCGCCCCTGACCTGTATCCTGAATGTCCATCTTTCCCCAGGTGCTACAGCTTTGGCATTGGGCAGCAAGCCTGCCGGAGGCTGGTGTGCGGGCTGGCTGCCGTGTCCAAGGGGAGTGCAGAATTCCTGGCCGAGGGCGAGAGGCTGCAGCCAAAGGTACTGCTCCTCCGGATCCCTCCCATCGCCGGCTTTTCCTTGTGGGGAGGGGGCAAACCACGCAGGGCTCAGAGCTTGGGTCTGTCTGGATCGGTGCCCCAAAGACTGGAGGCTTCTCTGCACCCTAGCAAAGCTGGGCTGGGGCAAGGGAGCAGCTGTCCTGCAAAGGGGCTGGGCTGGGACTGCATACAGAGGAGCGAAGAAGGCGGATGGATGATTTGCTGATTTGACAGACCTGCAGCTGAGCAGGTGGGTGACGGCAGGGGTCACTGAGGGGGTTTGTGTCACTCCCTGAACCCAGGGATCGCTGTGACCAAGAACTGCATTGCAGGGATGTTTCTCAGGCCCTGACTTTGATGTTAACGTCCCACAAACACGGCTCGTGGGAAGAAGGATCAGGATGATCCTGAACACACCAGCACGGAGCTGTTGGACCGAATCCCCCCTCCCAACCTCTCCCTCTCCTGAGCTGAAATTCCTGTAGGCCTCTCTGGACTCAAACAACAACAACATGGTCCGTTTCCCAGGGGAACAGACATGTTGCATTTTAGTGAACATCTCATCTCATTGGGGCGTGGGGGTGGTCACAAGCTGCTCTCGGCACAATTCCTTGCTCTGGGCCTGGCTCGCCAACTCCTACACAGCGTGTGGGCGAGGAGAGAGGGATGGAAAAGAGCCTGAGTGTCAGACTCATTGGGGAGTCAGAGCTTGTGTGCAGGGAGGAATGGAAGCGGTAGGCGCGACACGCTCCTGGTGGCAAACGAAACAGAGGACTTGGCATCCAGGCAGCTAAGTAACTGTGAAGTGAAGTCAAAATCCCCCATTTTGCTCAGCCCAGCCGCCTGGAGGTTCACAGGGTACACGGAAGGGAAATAACCGTGCAGTAGTTATGCTGGTTAAACTGACTTTAACGCCGGCTGGGAAGCAGTTTCGAGGTTTTGATGTCTGGCTCCCATGCTGCCAATGCCATAAATAAGGGGGCTCCCTGCACCTGTCACTTTCGCTCCACAGAGTTGCATTACAAGGTTCATTATTCACAGCCTCACTATTCCCACCTCGCCTGGTTACAGCCTGTCTCACTGGCAGCGTTTGAGACCCGACACCCATCTCTCTCCTACAGCATTTACACTCCAAACTGGGAGTTACGGTTCCTTTATCATCTGCCTCCCCTCCACTTCCATTCCCGTTCTTTTGGGGTTTGTCTACACTGAAATCATGGGGTGGGGAGGGGTGATTGCTGCTAGTCTAAACACACCGGAACTAGCTTGGATTAATCAGTGAAGTCCAGGAGGGCTGTACAGTTACCTGGGAGGCTAGGGCATGCTGCAGCTTTAATCTGGAGCTAACTAGATTAAACTAGCTCAGGTCTGTCTAGACGAGCTGCAGTCACATGCCATGATTGCAGTGTAGACACACCCTAAACCTTTTGCATTTCCGCACCTGACCCCTCTGGGATAGAACGCTCAGCTCTCCCCAGGAACAGTCATTGGGTTCATATGATTTACTGACATCAGTGGGAGACCGAGATTCACCCTTCTTTGTGCATTAACTTTGACAGACTCCCATTGGTTCAGTCCAGCCTAGCACCAGGGTCGGAAATGCCAGCTGTAATGACATGTGTCACGGAAAGGGCCCGATCCTGTTCCCCCTCTAGCCTGTGAAGCACTTTCAGAGACAGAGAAGCACAAGCGCCTGTGTTATAAATTAAGCCCCAAGACAGGAAAGGGTGTTTTCACAGGGCTGTTAATACAGGCCTCACTTGTTATACAGATGGTCTTCAGCCTTCTGAGGCATCAATTAATGGCCCCATCAAGCACATCCTGGTGTGTCTTACAGATCCTATATTGTGGACATTGAACCATATGGAAAGTTTAAAATGCCCTGTGTATAAATCTCTTTTTAACTTCTCTCTGCACTCTGGAAAACAGTTCCTAGTGGGAAAGCAGTGACGGATGGAGAGCAGTGACGATGATCATAATGGTCCCTTCTGATCTTGAATTCTATGATTCTATGATTCTATGATTTGCCTGTAATATAAACATGAATATTAGCCTAGATCTTCAGCTAGCATAACCTGGCATAACTCCATAGAGGTCAGTGGGGCTACGTTGATTTACAGAGAGTGTAATTGACCCCAGCTGGCCCAGTCCTGAGCTACCAGTAGCCTCTTTGTGTGCTTGCGAGAATGGCTCTCTGTCCTTGGAAAGACGTGATGACATGTTGATTCCGAGCGCAGAGATCTCTCGGGGCCTGCACTGGAGGCTTGTTTGGAACGCCTCAGGGAGTTCTCTAGAGAAAGGCAAGCGTGTCTCATGGCTGGGGAGATGGGGAAGGGATGGCACAGAGTTCGAGCGCACTCCACACGGTGTGTGAGTGATTAATGCCTATGCAAAGCAGGGACCTTCCTGCCATCCAAGGTACCAGAGTGTTATCCTGCAGCAAAGGCATCTGCTGAAATTCACACTGAGGATTTTTGGAAACGCACCCATGGTTGGTTTCATTGCCCCCGGTGTAGGGGGCTTGGCAGGGCAAAAAGGAAATTGGCTGGAGTGCAGAGGGCTGGTGGTAGATGGCACGATTTGGAGCAGCCTCAGGGATGCTCTAAGTTGCTTTCTTGGCCCAGACTGGTGTCTGGCAGCTGAAGGATCAGGTGGCATAAACCACCTGCTCACTCTGCTGAGGAGTTTGGAATACTGGAGACAGGAATACTGTAGCAGGTGAGTTCCCAGGGCCCTATCACTCCCCTCTGGTGTCTCTCACCCTCATGGGGCAGGCGGGGATTTCTGCCAAAATCAGTTTGCCCAATCGGCCAGATGTGTAAAGGGTGGATTTTTTCCACTTTCCCCTGAAGCATCATGCGTAAGATGCAGGCAGGAGACAAGAGCAGCTGGGCCATCGGCCTCTCCCTGTGTGCTCAGCCTGTTCTGTCAGCTAGACTCAAGACCTCACATTGTGATGGGCTCTGGAGAGGACAATCGGTGACTCTGAAATCCAGGTGGGAAGGTCTGTTTATGTTCACTGTGCAACACATTGAGACCCCCCCCAGCATGTTCACACACTGACATACTCACCCACGGGTGCATGCCGACACGCTCAGGCATCCATGCACGCGCGTGCTCACAACACGTCCCCGCACACTTGTTCACAACACCTTCCCCTCTGCCGTTGGACAGTCCACATGGGTTTGTGCTCTGTCCTGCCAGATGATCAAGTCTCTGAAGAAAGCGATGGCACCCGTCCTGAGTGATGTAACCGTGGAGTGGGTCTTTCCTGAGACCACTGAGGTCTTGATCTCCCCAGTCAGTGCCAGCTGTCTCTTCCCTGGCGACCGGCTGGTTGGGTACGGCATTGTCTGTGACACGTCCCTGTACATCCCCAACCCCAGAGCTGTAAGTAACCTCTGACTGCCACATTCCCCAGCCCCCACGGGAATGTATGTATGTTTGTGCATTCAAATGTGTTTGGGTGTGCACGTGCATGGTGTGTGTGAATACGTGTGTATGTGTGAGTGTGCCTGGGGCGTGGGTGTGTGTATGCGGGGGTGGTGGGAGAGCCAGTCACACACACTCTCACTCTTCCCCGGTGTGGAGACTTCGCTCTCAGATATGAGTCATGAAGTGAATGTGGCTGTACGGGGCACCGTGGCTGGGAGCTCGACCAGCAGGAGTTCCCAGCTTGGTAGCCACATACTGTTGCAGGGCTGCTCTCCCAAGGCCACGGTGGCCCTGACTTGAATCCTTCTTGGGATATTACGCTCGTCACATGCACAGAAAACTCTGCCACCAGACAAGGTGTCTTGCCGAGTGGCTTGCCCCACTTCCATTCACGGGTCAGCTGTGCACCACTGAGGTGCAGGAGGAAGGGGGGAGTTGTTTGATCCCACTGTGCTGTGTTCTCTTCCTCTCCTTCCCGAACATAACACAAGCCAACAGAAGACCCAACAGTCTTGAAAAGCACCAGCTGTAATCACCTGAGGCATAAGGATGTGAAGGGATGAGGCAGGAGTGTTGTAAGCAAGACACGAGAAGTAATTCTTCCGCTCTGCTCTGGGCTGATTAGGCCTCAGCTGGATTATTGTGTCCAGTTCTGGGCACCACATTTCAGGAAAGATGTGGGCAAATTGGAGCAAGTCCAGAGAAAAGCAACAAAAATGATTAAAGGTCCAGAGAACATGATCTCTGAGGGAAGATTGAAAAAAAAAATGGGTTTGTTTAGTCTGGAGAAGAGAAGACTGAGAGGGGGCATGATAACAGTTTTCAAGTATGTAAAAGGTTGTTACAAGGAGGAGGGAGAAAAATGGTTCTTCGTAACCTCGGAGGATAGGACAAGAAGCAATGGGCTTAAATTGCAACTGTCAGGGTGGTTAAGCACTGGAATAAATTGCCTGGGGAGGTTGTGGAATCTCCATCGTTGGCGATTTTTAAGAGCAAGTTGGACAAACAGCTGTCAGGGATGTTCTAGATAATTAGTCCTGCCACGAGTGCTTGGGAATGGACTGGATAACCTCTTGAGGTCCCTTCCAGTTCTCTGGTTCTACAATCAGGGACAACGGGGGAGGGGAGAAGGGGTATAGGACAATTGGATAAAGGGAGAAGGGGCACTAGACATTGGGTAACTGGGCACTTCATCAAGAGGTGTAGGGATAATGTCCGAATTGCTAATTCCGTGAATATCCTGAGCCCTTTCCAGACCCAGCAAGCCAGAGCGGATGCAGCATTCCAGCCCAATTCTTCTCTTTCCCTTTCTTCCGCAGGACAAGAGGCGGCGCTACAGCATGATGCATTCCCAGGAGTCAGGCAGTTCCGTTTTCTTTCACTCCCAGGAAGAGGGAGCTGGCTCGGACAGCTGGAGCTATCCCAAGGACTCTGAGGGGGGGTTCCCTTCAGAGCGGACCCCTGATCTCTTGGTGGTTGGTGGAGAACCAAGGAGAGAATCTGACCCAGATACTGGTCAGTTTCTCCTTGTTGTAAACCCGATAGCATCACCCACTCCTCTTCCTGATCATTGCCTTTAGCCACTGGTTTGTCGCTTTCAGATAACATCCCTTCAGCTGTATCTCTGGAGAAGTGGCAGGGGTCTCTGGAGAAGTGGCAACAAACCACACAAAGCTCAGAGACTCCATTTGGCTTGGCTGCTTTTTCCAAACATGTCTGGGAATCGAACTGGGAACCCACTGAGAATAGCCATCCCCGAGATTTGCAGCACATGCTGGGCTCTGGCCCTGGGACTATTATTGCAATGTTTACGCTCCGTCTCGTAGCCAAAACCATCTGCACTAAAAGGTTTCCTGGCCTCTTGGTGACCCTCTGCAAGGTTTGGATCAGGCCAAATTCCAATTCCAGATGTAGGATCTTCCTGAACCCCATCCCACTGCTAGGCAGCCCGATGAGTGTATCCCTCTGGGGACATGCCAGGCCCTGTTGCTTCCACAAAGGGAGGGAGAGGGCTTAGATTAGGGGACTGGGAATCAGGACTCTTTGGTTCTGTATTCCTGGATCTGCCACTGACTCGGCCTGCGACATTGTGCAAGTCACTTTGCCTTTCCCTGCCTCACGTTTCCCATCAGCAGAATGGGACGAATGTTGTTTACCTACCTGCCAGCATGGGGAGAGGACAGAGGTGGGCAACTCTTTGCCTAGACATTCCTCAGACTTGCAAAACAGTCCCTTAACAAGGACCAAAGTCACACTCAGTGAGGAGAGAGGAGTCTGGGGCAGACGTAAAACCAAGGTCCTGACCTCATGGGCATTAACAAGTCCCTGGCACTTTTCTCAAGGCTAAGGATATTGATCCTGTTGGCCCAGTCAAATCCCAACAGTGTCACGGCTCTTTTCCCTCCCATGTCAGTCCTGGGTGCAGGGATTCCTGATTCAAATAGGGATCCTTCAGGACGAAAGCCGCTCTATGAACGTAAGTCCATGTACTATATTCCAAAGCTTGGCCGCTTCATGCCTGGGCCACCCCTGCGTATGAGCAGTGTGGAGGGTTCTTTTCCCTGGGTCTCTCAAGCGGAAATCTCTGTTGTCCTTCTCCCTACCTGGTTTCTCTCTCCCCCATCCAAGGTCCATCTTCCCAGCAGAGTCAGGGCGATTCTCTGTGGAGTTGGTGGGAGTGATTGGGCGGGAAGGGGTCTCCCACTCTCTGGGGATGTTAAAGACCTGACTGGCATTGGCTGGTCCCGCCGCTGATCAGCTCTTCCTTCGAACAGGGCTGGACCCTAAATCCTCCTCCAGGCGAAGGGTGTACAGCACCAATCAGATTGCCAACCCCGAGCCTTTCAAGAGGGTCCTCACAGCCAGCGATCCGAGCGCAGCCCTGGGGAAGAATCCCCTTCGCAAAGCCCACCTACAGGATCTGTGCCCGCTCAGCCCGGAGCCACAGCCGTGGCCAGCGGATTTCCAGGTAAGGGCCGGTGCTGGGCCTCGATACACCAGCAGGGGCCTCGCCAGGGTATCCGCGCGCTGCTGCCCCTCTTGTGCCGGCACAGCCTGGGCCCTGCTTTCTAGCTCGGAGGGGCTCTTTTCAGAGCACACGGCAGTGTCACTGCTGAGCTCCTGTTACACGGCGTCGCTCCTGCCCGATGCACCATTTTCTTGCACTGGAGCCTGGAGATCCAGGACTTACATTGTGACTCCCCAGCTCCAGTCTCCAGCACAGAAGCTGCAGGGTAAGAGCCTTTCCTACCCCCCGTCCCCTCAGTTCCCCTGGACACTCTGGCCTCCCGGTACTGTGGCCACATAGGGCCAGGCTTTCAAGTGCACTCAGCTCGGGTGGGAACCAGTAGCCTGATTTCTGAAGGGTCTCAGCGAGCAGGGTGCAGGGTGAGTGGAAGGAGCAGAGCTTTCCTGAAAATCTGGCCCCAGGGGCGAGTGCTGAGCAACTAAACATCTGGCCCTGGGCTCTTCTGAAAATCTGGCCCACGGTGGAGGATTCCAGCTTCCAGACCCCAGTGGCTGCTCTGCGGGGTGCTCGCCTGCCTGCTTCGCCATCTCCTCCTCCCTCTCATCTCCTGCATGACACCACCCCAGAGCTGGGGCTTCCAGTGTTGCTCCCCGGCCCCAGGGCAACCTCTAGGGTATGGGATGCTCTTCAGTGTGCCTCGTCCAAGGCCTCCTCTCCCGAGGCCCTGTCTCCAAACCCGCTGCTATAGTCACACAATGCTCTCCTGCCCACCTTAAAAGCACACTCAGGTGACTCCGCCCATATAATCAGGTGCAGGGGCAGCCTTGCAGCGGCAGACAAAGCTCCCAGGTTGGTGGGGCTCAGATCTGGGGTGCGCTTGTGCTGCAACGCGGTGCCAAGAAGAAAACTTTGCTGCCAGAAATAAAGCCCCGCAGGTAGAAAAATCCTGTCCAGATTTCCAGCGGGGGGCGCACGACCGGTCCACCACTTCTTTTCATAGCCTGGGCTCATGGGTCTTGTTGGCATCTCTACTGTCTCCTTCATCAGCGGGGCCTGAGCTCCGCTCTGTTGTTTGTTGGATCCTAGTTATACCTTTTAATTCTTCTTGGGTTCATATTTCACCAGAGTTTGGCTGTAGCAGCACCTGTGTGCCTCACAGCAGAACACAAAGTTAATCTTGATGCAAATCCCCTGTTAATATACCGCCGGGTCCAAGGCAATGAAAGATAGGCTACAAAAGGAGCCGGAGAGGAAAAGTCTGCCCCAAGCACGTTTCCAGAGAGATTTTGCTTTCATTCACAGTGCTTTCTTTTCACCTAGACACAACAGGCTACAATATCCCCAGAATGAGTTTGCATCAATGTCCCAGTCATTCTGATCACTCCCACACCTTAACAACCATTCATTCCCTGGTGGTACTCCACTGGGCCAGAGAGATTCAGATGTGCCTGAACCCCACCCATTGCACCTGAGGCAGGGGACAGAGGTGGCTTTGTCACATTTTTGCTCCCCCACCATCCCAGAGCCTGCTGGGAGCTAATTCAGCCCCTGGTTCAAGCTAGAGCAGCCTCCAAGCTGCTCTAACTTGTGCCAGCTGGAACAGCTTCCTAGTGCTTGTGGGCCCTTAGGGCCACCTATGCTTTTTACAAGAGAGGGCCGGGGATATGCTGGGAATGCTGAGTGGGAAGGGTCCGAGGTTCAGCCCACAAGAAGGCTGCTCACTTCCCTTCAGAGGTCATTATAAACTGAAATGAAAAGGTGAGGTTCGCTGAAAGGGTGATTTCTGTGGTCTGCGGTGAATCAGAGGCATTCAGTCCCCTTTGAACCTGATCTCAGCGTGACGATTTTCAGGCAAAGGGCTGGAATGGCTTGCTCCGGTGTTTGACATGCCTGAGGTGGTCGCCTTCGAAATCAGTGTCCGCAACAAGCCTGGGCAGACCGGAGCAAGAACAGCTGCTGCTGCATCCCTGTTCCCATGACAACCCTGAACAGGGTATCTGAGGTCTTTGCTATGTTTCTTCTCTGCCACAGGTTACAGAGATTGGCAGGGAGGGGAGGGGGGCCGAGGGAAGGACAAACGGGGCGATGGAGGGCTGTTAAAGAGAGACAGTAAGAGTGGAGGGAACGGATGAGTAGAACACGGGAGAGGAATTATTCTCTCAGCCTCAGGGGTAGAGGGGGACTGGGTGCTAGTCATGGAACGTCACTAAGTCCAGGTATTTCTAAGGGGTGGTTAATTACCACCAGGGTGGATGCTTCATTCCTTCTGTGCTGTAGGGCTGGCGAGGTATGTGTGTCTGCACCGTTACGGCCGGCCAGGCCCCAGTCTCTGTGCACTGTGGGGGATGATGATGTTTAGAAGACGATAAGGAGAACAGGGGTTAGACACGTGTGTTCTGCTTGGTTTTAATAGCTGCCTTGTTCTGCGCCATCTCTCACACTGTGGGTGTGTGTGTGTGGGGGGGCAGCTTGACATTTTCAGAGATGTGAACGCAGAGTTCTTCTCCCCTCCCGCCCAATGCCCACACCACAACTGGAAAGGAAAGGTCAGAGCGTCAGGATGGATGGTTTAAACTCCCAGACACTTCCCTGATCTCCAAGGAGAAAGGCTCAGGAGGGGAAAGAGCGAGTGGAAACGTGCCGGCAGTAGCTCCCAGAGAGAGACTTTCCACTGAGCTCACATCAGATGCCTCCTTGCTTAGGCTCTGCCACCTCAGGGGCATTTTCAGGGGTCAGGAGAAGCCAAACTCAGCTGAGAACAAGGGGGAAGGAGTGTCCCTTCATCACAGGGAATTCCCTCCGACCCAGACAGAGCGGGCTCTGGACAATCGAGGAGCCGTGGGGAGCTGGAAATGAGTTTGGTGATCCGCAGCCAATCCACAGGACAGGAGACGGGCCCATCATCCAAAATCCACTGTCCAAACTGTTCTGCCCTCACTCCCCTCCATTCTTGTGGGCAGTTGTAGAAGAGAGGCCAAGGGTTGAATGGGTTATGGAAACTGAATGCCCCCCCCCAAACCCTAGAGAGGACCCCACCTGGTCAGGGCAGGGGTATTTGCACCGGAGGCCAGGGCAAAGCTTGCCACTGCCATGCTGAGCTTGGTCTGTGAGGAATCAGAGGATATCGGCCTTCAGGGCATCTTTCTGCAACACTAGGATTTCTGTCTCTCTTGCTCCCAGGAATGGAGTGTCTGTACAGAGACCAGCCTTAAAAATGCTGGACAAAGGTATGAATGCTGCCACCTAAGGCCTGCTCTGCACTAGAAAATTAAGCCAGCTTACCTATGCTGCTCAGAGGTATGAAAAATCCCCCCTCCCCCAGAGGGGCATAGTTAAGCCAACCTAGCCCCCAGCATAGGCAGCGCTAGGTCGACCTATCGGGGAGGTGGAGCACCTACCCTGGGAGGAGAACCCCTCCCGTCTGCATAGGTAGAGTCTACACTGAAGCGCTGCAGACAAGCCTTCAGGCTTAGCAGAGTCGCTGACACAGGGATCTGTTTCTCTCCCTTTCTGCCCACCCCCAAGGGACTATTTTAAGGAGGAAGAACGCTGCTCAGTTTTCCCTTTGTAACTAAGTAGCTGGGCCCCAGCCTGTCTATTTTGTCCATCTCTTAGTTGCCATGTGAAGTAATTAAAAGAGCCGGATTGAGGAAATTCACATTTATCCTTCCACTGGTCAGGGGAAGGCGCTGCCTCGATGACTCATTCCAGCCCCAAAGGGAATGCATCTGGGGCATGCACTGAGACATAAATCCCAGTCGGTTGTCAGGGGACCTTTGTGGGGCGGTGGTGAAACACTTGTGTTCAGTAAACAGATGCCATTTCACATGTCAGCGTTTTACATGTCTGACGAGCCAATGGGAGAGCTGGGTCAGGAAGGGACTGGGTCAGACACAGGTGGGTAGGTGGTAGGATCTCGCCTTCCTATCAATCCATCCATTTCCTACACAAACCTCTTCTTTCCAGTGGTCTATCGTCATACCCCCCCCCAACAGTCGCTGTGCCCGTGTCTTTCCTAACAAGACCCCCACCCATTGGCCATGCCCGTCTATCCCACTCTGCCCTTTCCCTGTTCACAGCCTTTCACCACCAGCCCCTACGTCGCCACCACACGGATACGAGGCGCCGGCGCCAGGAGGCCCTCTCTGCTGCACCAGAGCTGCATGTCGTTTTGTCAGGATGCAGACGCTCCCCACCCACAGGATGGTCTCCAGCACATGGTTCCAGGCAGGTGCCTGGGTCAGCCGGAGACCAGCTCTCTCCTGAGATCCTCCTCGGGCAGCCGGAGCCCTGGGGATCAGGGTAAGTGACATCCAGCAGGTTGCTATCAAGAGGGTCCACCTCTGGAGCACAGCTGGCCTAGCCTGTCTGTGCACCTCCCACCATAGCACCTTGGTGCCTGTATAGGTAAATTGGGAAACATTTGGTCAAATCGTAAAGAGGCCAGTGGCAAAACTGCTGCCCCAACACCCCCCCTCCTGGCTGAATATGGAATTGCACCACTTCTTGCCTCAGTTTCCCCACCCCCCCCTTTCTTTTGGCCTACTCCAGCAGAAGAGGGTCCTAATCTTCAGCCAGACCACTTTACAGAGTCTAGCCCCTTATTATCCTTTACTAAAGCCCTGCAGAAATGTAAACAAAACAAACCTTCAGCCCGGCTGGGCTCAGCTGGCCTCCTCCTCCTCCTCCTCCCAAGTACGTCTCATCCTCTCCCGTTTGCCCCTTTGCCTTGTCCAGGCTCCTGGGCATTCAACAACCTCACTGTCTGGGCTGGCAAACTCCTCTCCTCACTCAAGGCTCCAGGCAGGTTCCAGTTCCTTAAGACCCTGGTGTCCAATCAGGCTTCCAGCTCCCCCTTGGAGTAGCTGCTCTGCTCTGTTTCCTCAGGCTGCTTCAGAGAAAGGGAACACTCCCAGCCCCAGTGCTTGATGAGGAAAAACAAAACCCTGCAGCTGGGCTTTCTCCCTAATCAGGCCTGGTGCTGCCTCCTGGTGCCCCCAGCCTGGTTAATTGGCTTCTTAACCCTTTCACAGCATGTGTGGGGTAAACCAAACTTTGTTTCACTCACTGGACCAGCTCCGCAGCTGTAATAAATCAGCTGTGATTGGGGGTGCAGGCTCTGGGTTGGGGCCAGAAATGTGGGGTTTGGGGTGCGGGAGGGGGCTCCAGGCTGGTGCAGGGAGTTGGGGTGCAGGAGGGGGTGAGGGCTCCGGCTGGGGGTGCGGGCTCTGGGATGGGGCTAGGGATGCATGGTTTGGGGTGCAGGAGAAGGATCTGGGTTTGGGGGGCTCAGGGCTGGGGGTCAGGGTGCAGGCTTACCTCAGGTGCAGCAGGGCCAAAGCAGGTTCCCTGCATGTTCTGGCATCACGCTGTGCCGTGGAAGCAGCCAGCAGCAAGTCCAGCTCCTGGGGGTGGGGGCAGGAGGCTCTGCGCCCTGCTTTTGCCTGCAGGCACCGTCCCCCCAGCTCCCATTGGCCTGGGTTCCTAGCCAATGGAAGTGCAGAGCCGGTGCTCAGGGCAGGGGCAGCGCATGGATCCCCCCACCCCCTCCTGCCTAGGAGCTGGACCTGCTAGCTGCTCTCAGGGCGTAGCGCGGTGCCAGGACAGGTAGGAACTAGCCTGCCGTAGCCCTGTAGCATCACCGCCTGGACTTTTAACGGCCTGGTCAGCGGTACTGACCGTAGCCACCAGAGTCCGTTTTCGACTGGGCATGGCAGTCGAAAACCAGACACCTGGCAACCCTATTTGCACTGCTATTGTGTCTTTCATCCAAGGGTCACAAAGTGCATTACAAACACAAATGAAGACTCAAGGACCCTGGAAATTGGTATAATCCACATTTAACACGGGGGAAACTGAGGCACCAAGCAGTTAAGTCACCTGCCCAAGGTCACACCGTGAGTCATTTGCTGTCAGATACAGAATACAGGAACTCACTGACATCGGTGGGTGTAACGGGGAGCAGAATTTGACCCCAAGTGTCCTTATAGTCAATCCTGGGTTCTAACTCCTACTCTGGCATGTTGTCAAAGTGTTCCTCATTTGGGCCACCAGTGACAGCAGAGGATGGGAGACAGCCTGGCCCTTCCCTGTGATGTTAATTCATTATGTGCCTGTTGCTTGCCTGCAGAATCTGCCCAGCACCCTTCCTTTGCCTTTGAAACAGAGACTTCGTCAGACTGGGATCCCCAAAATCTTGATCTCAGCTCCTCCAGGGGGTGCCCGCGCTCCCCCAGGGCCACCTGCAAGGCGGTGGTGAAGGGGTTAAGGAGTAATGAGCCTGTCCAGTGGGAAATCACCTTTGACATCCGGCCCCTGTTCCAAGACAGAGAGAGCCGTGAGAACGGCGAAGGGGATCTGTGGAACGAGACCTTCCACCACTTGGCGGCCAAGTCCATCATCCGGGATTTCGAGCTGCTGGCCGAGAAGGAATGTGAAATCGAACACGGTAATGCCGGCGTCCTTGCCAGCCAGCCTCAGTGAGAATGGAGGCCCAGATTCCCAGAGCTGGTGTAAACCAGTGCAGTTGCAGTAGCCTCAATTATACCACGTCAATTTACGGCAGCTGGGGATCTGGCCCGCAGTGTTATCACATGTTAACGCAAGGTCACATGGTGGAGATGCACCGTGGCCACGTGTTGATGCTCCATGTGATGATCAGAGGAGAGTCCCCCCAAGGCTGGCCTCATGCCCTCTCTGCTTTTCTCCAGCTCACCTAATTGCTCATTAAATATCCCTGCTGCATGTTAGCACGCTCCTTCTCCTCTCCCTCTCCCCTTCTCCCACACTCCCCTGCTTCCCACATAGGGCTGCTAGCTGTATTTTTAGCGGGTTAGTCACGTTGAGTCGTGAGCCCAAATCAAACGCTTTTAGGACTTTTGAGAACCATAACACACCACCTGCTGTTCAGCCCCCTCCGCCATGGAGTTGCAATTCTCAGGGCCTGGCTTTGAATGGAACATCAAATGGTTCCGTTCAAAGAAGTATCGAGAAGTTTAGACTCTACCAGGAAATCTATCACTCCTAGCGGAGCTGTTTGGACACGTCTCTGAACAAGTCTGTGAATTAGCCAAACCTCCTGGGCTGGGGATCTCTTGATCGCAAGTCCCCTTGTGATATTTCTGCTATTTCCCAGTTCTGGCACAGACAGAAGTGCAGAGAACTGTTCCCCCGCTCCTGGAATGTCATTGTTTCTGCCTCCAGTCCTGGCCCAGAAGTGCAGAGGCCTCTGACATGAAAATGAGTGGGCTGGGAAAGGAAACCGACAGATTTGAGCCTGTTTGGCTGTGGTTTGAGTTTGGGGTGTTGCTTCAGTGGCAGGGGAGGGTTATTTTTAATTTGCCCATCCAGGTGGGAGTCAGAGAGCCAAATTCTGCTCCGATTCAAACCCACTGAACTCCGGGGACGTGCATGTGCGGTAACTCAGCACAGAATTGGTCTGAAAACACACTCTCCCAATGACACATGAACCAAAAAGGCATTCACTGATTTCAGTGAACTTACAGCAGGGACGAATTTGGCCCCCGGGAGTTAATAAGGAGGCGGCCTTTGGCACTGTGGAACAAGAGCCAGTGAGATGGGAGAGAGGGCCGTGGGGACACAGGCCCAGGAGCCAGCATACAATACTGAGCTCTGTCAGCTAGCAACGTCCTCTACTGCAGGCTGGTAGCATCTCTCCGTTCTTCATCCCTTTCTTGAAGTAACCCAAGGATGAAATTGTCACGGAGAAGTAAAATCAAATGCACGCATTAAGAAACAAGGAGAGAATCACTAGCCAGCCTGGAAAGGAGGAGAAGATGCGATTATTTAGATGGGAGCTGGGTATGCATGGGCAGCGACTGCGGGTGCGCTGGGTTTGCTGCTGGGCGTGGCATAGGAGCTCTTCTCTCTCTAGCGCCCCCTCCTGTTGGTCACTCTGGTCCCATGATGCTCTGCCTTTTCTCGTGACTCCGTCCCCCAACCTGGTCACACTTTAGTCCCATCCCTTCTGGGTATCAGAAAGTCCAACAACTAAGACTTCAATGTGCTTACAGAAGGTTTTCTTCCTTCACTGGAGGCCTTGTGGTCCTCAAACCCATTTTTGTCTCACGGGTCTCAAAACTCCTTATCCTGTGTTGTCCAGGGCTGCACACCTCCTTCCCAGTGATGGGTAGGGGAATCCAGGCCCCCCAAAGTTCACCCTGCTTTCAGGGCCAGGACTCGCATGGCTGTCCCCTGGACTCCCCCCAGAAATCCCAAACCAAAAGTACAACTTAACCCAACTTCTGCTCTCCTTGGGCTTAACCTTCCACAGCTCCTCAGTTAAATGCCTCCCAGGGCTCTCTTCCTAGACATCGAGATCCTGCCCTGGTATCAGGACTCATCACCAGAGCTTGCGCCTACTCTCTCCTGGCCTCCTGCCAGACTTGTCTACTCACAAGAGGATCCCAGTATCAACTCTTCCCCTGAGTTTCCTCCTTGACCCTCCCAGCTTCTCCACTGTCTAGTCCAGTGATACACAAGACGGCGGCTCGCAGGCCACTCTTTAATGTGTCTCCTGCGGCTCTTTGCAGCACATGCTATTAAAACACCGGGCGCTTTTACTCTGTTATTAACCAATTAAGTTATCAACTTGCACTAAGTTCTTAACTTATTTGCCATGAGACTATTATATATGTATATAAAAAGCAAAATATTTCCCGTCATACTGTTTAACGCCAACTAGAACGTATAGTAAATGAAACAATGAATTCACACGACTGGGGCTTTTTGGGGCTTATCACTAATTTGACTCCTGAACTGCCATGGCCACTGCTCTAGTCCCAGAGAGTGATTGCAGAGTTCCTCCCTGCAGCCCCCTTCTAAGCTTAACTTCCCTTCTTTATAGTCACCACCCCAGCTGGACTTCATCTTTAATTAAGCCTGGGCCATCCTTTCCCCCTGCACTGTATCCAGGTAGCATATTAGCTCTCAGGTCCACGTTAACCTTTTCATTGCCTGTGTGGGCACCTCATCAGAGGAGCACAGCTGAAGCTGGGTTGGGCTGCTAATTGGAAGCTTGTGACGTGTGACACCTCTAGGCTTGGCCTGTTGACCCAAGCAGGGATGGTTTGTTTCATGGTGGCTTGGTTTGTTGGTGGGCTCAGAGGTGTTTTACAGCAATGCATTGTGGCGCATCACTTTCCAGTGGTGTGGTACGGATGGATTCAGAAACATTCAAGGGCTTTCGAAAGGCACTGATACCAGCTGGTGCCAGCCCCAGCAAGTGCTGGCTGTGATCCCAGCTGTGCTATGGTGGCAAAGAAACACTGGGCCATTCAAAGGGGCCCAGTGCCTCAGATCACTGAGATCCTTGAGTTAAGACCCTACGGCTCAGTATTAAGGGACAGAAGAGCTGGCAGCTTGATTGAGCCCATCGGTCAGAGCTGGCTGGCTCCCTAAAGCTGACTCAGCACTCCCAGACAACCTGCCCTGCTTCTTGAATAAAAGCTGGGATGGGGTCTTGGAGGGCACACAGTGAGAAAGGCTTTCTAGGACACTAAACCAGGGGACGGAGGGAGAATGACCACCGTGGGGAATCTAATGGATGGGCCCTCGCACCAAAGCCATCTCTCTCCTTCTTTCCCTAGGCCGTTCCCCTGTTCTCAGCTCTGT
This sequence comes from Mauremys reevesii, assembly GCF_016161935.1. NCBI lineage: Eukaryota > Metazoa > Chordata > Testudines > Geoemydidae > Mauremys > Mauremys reevesii. The sequence goes on from NC_052643.1 coordinate 6,322,893, forward strand.
CCCACCTGGGAGGAAGCTCCAAACGGGCCGAGTGCCTGGGATGATTCTCCTTGGGCAGTAATATTGGGCTGGAGGATGCAGTGTCTGGCCCTGGAGAATGGCACTATCTAGTCAGCAGCTTGCAGCAGCCACAGAAATTTTCCCCATGCTGCCTCATGCTATTGTGCCTTGATCCTGCCCCAGAGAGACCAGAGCTCTGGGCAAAGGGATATGCCAGTCCCCATGGTCAGTTCAGTCCTGGGCCTGTTTGCTGAGAGTGCCAGTGAGGAGGTTGAGGCGTGTGGGTGGCTTTTGTGATCTAGGCCCCAGGAGAGGGACTGAGCCCACAGAACTCATGAATCATAACCTGACATCTCTCACCCCACAGGGTCTGGGAGGCGGTACCAGGTAAACGCTGTGCAAACCAGCAGAGCCTGCAATGTCATCAGCAAGTACACGGCCTTTGTCCCGGTGGACCTGAGCACCAGTGGCTACCTGCCAACCGTGGTCGAATATGCCAATGCAGGTAACAGGACACTCCAGCATAGTGTCGTTACTGGGCTGGGGCTGGCACGCCTCCCACACTCCCTGCTAATCTCCTGAGCCCCATTGCACAGGAGTGCGAGGGGCCAGCCTGGGGGTGCCATACGGGAAACCTGGTTCAGACAGCACCTCAGAGCTTGGGCAGGGGAAAAAAACCAGGCCTGCCAATGTGGTAATAATAACAAATCCATTCTCTTCTGGGAGGTTCGGGGCAGCTGAGCCCTGGATCTCCAGCTACTCCTTCAGTGCAGGTCTCCATGGTGTTCATGTGTCCATATATCCTGGTCCCAGAGGTCCTTAGTCTTGGGCTATGATTGAGCTCTCCAGCACTGGAGCCCAAGGGTGTGTCTGCCCAACTTGGAGGCCAGGGGCTTTCCACTCCACCATGCAGTCCTGACCGATCACAGCCAGCTTGGGGCCTGGAGGTGAAGGGGTCTCTTAGCCTGGGCTGTTCTGAAGGCCCACAGCCTACGACAAAGAGGTCATTGCAGCAGGCAGGGCCACCCAGAGGATTCAGGGGGCCTGGGGCAAAGCGGGGGAGCTGCAGCGCTTGTACTCACCCGGCGGCGGTCTGGGTCTTTGGCGGCATTTTGGCAGCGGGGGGGCCCTTCAGTCGCACCATGTCTTCGGTAGCACTGAAGTGCCCCCCGCCGCCGAAATGCTGCCGAAGACCTGGAGCGACTGAAAGGTCCCCCCCGCAGCCCAAATGCTGCCGAAGACCTGGAGCGCTGCCGGACCAGGGCTTGCGGGGCTCCTGCAGGGCCCAGGGCAAATTGCCCCACTTGCCCCCCCCTCCGGGCAGCCCTGGTGGCAGGAAAGGGGGTGTGGTTGGTTGGAGAGCAGGAGTTTGACGAATGTACCTCTCTTGAGAGCCTGTGGCCAGTTAGGGGAGTGATGGGCTCTCCGAGGGCTCCAGGCTCTTGGCATAGAGTGAGCACCACAGAAGCGGCCTGCTGCTGAGGAAGGAGTCCCTAGGCCAGACAGGAGTACAGTAGCCGGTCCCAGGGCGAAGGAGGGTGCCATTGCTAGGCTTGGATGCCGTGAAGTGACTGATTTCACCCAACTCACTCGATTGGCATCGTGTTTGTCCGTCCATTGGGAACGGTAATGCTGTGAATTCCCTTTGTTCATACCAAGGGCCAGCATCCAAACAAGGTGGCCAGCGGAGCTCAGGCTCAGGAAGCAGAAGGCACCGAGTCTTCTCCGTCGGACTTGGACGCACCCAGTCGACTTGCGGCCAGGATGGCGCAGACGATGGATTTTACAGCATGAGTAAGATGGCAGCCCTTCTGGGGCTCAGTATTGTAATAATTGATTAGAACCCGTGGGTATGATCTTTCATAGGACGTGCACTGACACATGCTGTCAGCCCTCTCCATTTTTTTGCCTCTGGTCGGTTTTCTTCTTCTGGCCTTTTCTTTAGCTCTGATGCCTGTTTCTTGAAGGGCAGTAACAGCACAGAGTTTAACTCCTATTAGCAATAACAGCATTTTCAGGATGAAATCCTGACCCTAGTGAAGCCAGTGGGAGTTTTGCCATTTGCTGCAATTGGGCCAGGATTTCACCTCAGGAATCTGTAATCTGAGCCGCACCAGGCCAACAGCCACAAACCCTGAGTTACAATGCCCTGGCTAGCTCCAGGGTAGATGAAAGCAGTCTATCTAGGCTATGCCCCATGTGACAAGATGGCCAATGTAGTATGGTGGGTCCTGCACTTTTTTTGGTGTGGGGCTAAGATGCCATCCCTTTCCCCTGCTCTTGGGGCCCTGAGGGCCCCACTAGTCGCCCGGGAAGGTGGTAAAGGAGGGAAGCGGGGAAGGGGTCTGGGTTTGTGCTTTACTCTGAGCCCCAGTCCCTCTCAACCCCTGCGGGTCCTTACCCTCTTCCCCCTTGGGTGGGGTACCTTCGGTCCTTAAACACTGCAGGAGGGAGTCTCCCTCCCCTGCTGGGGCAAGGTCTCCCTTACTCCGGTTTTCTGATCTTCCAAGTCTCACAGCACACCTCCAAGCTCCAGTCCTCTCTCCTTCCTCCTTCTCCCCTGACTGCCTCAAGCAGGGGGTTTTATTAGGTTGCTAACAGGGCCTTAATTGACTCCAGGTACTCCAATTAACCTGTATCTCAACCCTCCCTAGTCCACAGGAAACCACGCCTTAATTAGCCTAGGGCTTATATACTTCCCCTCCACCACTCTCCCACTGCTCCCTGGCCCTCCTGTATCACACCCACCCGCTATAGAATTGTCTCTGTCTTTCCTATGGCTAAGATGAGAGGCGGTTGGCCAACGGAGACTCCTGCGACTGTGGGGCTTGTTTCCGATCCTTAGTCCGTTCACGTCTCCGGGCGGAGTTCCTCTGGGCAGCGTCCGCTGGCTCCCTCGACACCTTCGAGGAGCAATGGGTGCTGTCCGGGGTTCTCTGCTCAGTGTCCCCATCAGGATCCCTTCTTATGACCCTTTGACCGCACTCCTGTCCCTGTTCTTTTATTCGTTGTCCCCCGAAATTAGTGGGTTTCTGAGGCCCTGTGGGACCTACCCTTAGGCTGGGGGGGGGGATCCGTTAGCATGGGGCGGGATTTGCCCGCCCCGTTTCCCGGAAACCCAATAGATACTGCCATATGAAAGGTCTGATGAGGAGCAAAGCATGTGGTCTGGACAGCTAACCATGTTTCCGGCTGGAATCCATCTCTTGAAACAGGGCATCTATAAAAGAACTTACTCTGAAATGCTCAGATCACGAGAAGTAACTCTTGCTGATGCTCTGAGGTTAACTGACAGCACAACACAGGGGACATGAGGAGCTGAGCCTGCTGTAATTAGAGACTAGGGGACTTCAGACACTTGACTGTCTCTGTAAATCTCCTACTAATGAAGATAAGTTAGGTTGGACTTTGTCTCACGCAGTCATGACTGCTGCTGAATTAAAATGATCTTCTCCTTCAGGGATAAGGAAAGAGCTGGAATTCATGATTGTTTGGAAAGTAACTGTGCTGAAAAATATGTTTTCTCTCTCAGAATATATCTAGAATCAGCTGAGCTAGGTCTCTGCACAGGGCTGGTCTAGGGGGTCGCACAATAATGTTTTGAACTCGCTATACATCCAGATGTTGTTATATTGTAATGCAGGCGTTTCTATGATCAGCCCCTGGAAAGGAAGAGTGGCCAGCTCTTCTTATATGTATTGAAATATAACAATAAATACAAACAACAGGCAGGCTGAATCCATAGCTGCGGAAATAGGCTTAGCTTTATTGAAGTAAATGGAGAAAACAGTTCAAGTTATTCGCATCAATTACACTTCACTGATTGACACGTGTATACACAGGTATGTCGGCTCTGCCAAGCTGGAGCAGACCAATGGTCCATTTAATCCTGTATCCTCTCTGTGGCCCTGGGCAAAACCAGATGGTCCAGAGGAGGGTATAACCTCCTCACAATGCACCAAATTGTGCAATCCTCTACCACTGTGGAGGAGAAGGATTCTGCCTGACCCCTACTAATAATCTATTTATTCTTTGGACTGTGAGGATTGTCATCTCTAGCGATTTCTGCCCTAGCTAGAGGGACCCACAGATGCTATTCGGAATTGTCCAATTAAACACCTAATCCTTGCTGACTGTTACTGCAGGATTTGCATCCACTGTCTGAGGTTGATGGTCTTTAAAATTGGGTTGTCACTTCTCCTAGCTCGCATCCCCACACCTTATCAATGAAAGACCCAACCATAATGATGGTAGCTGAGTCCAGCCCACCCCCCTGCCCAGTGCCTTGATACTGGATGCCTCAGTATCCCAATATGCCCACTGTTCAGAGTTGTACTTTGACCAGGTTTTGGCCCCTCCATAAAGGCTTCAGAAATCTGCCCCACCAGCCCTTGTTTGCTCTAGGTTCAGCTCACTGAAGATTAGACCTTGGCACCACTCATATTGTTAGACTTGCTAAATAATCCAGTGGGCATTTGCCCAGGGCCACAGAGAGGATATAGGATTAGATGGACCATTGGTCTGTTCCAGCTTGGTAGAGCCGACATACCTGTGTATACACGTGTCAATCAGTGAAGTGTAATTGATGCGAATAACTTGAACTGTTTTCTCCATTGACTTCTTTCCAAGCTACCCAGCTTCTCAGGGGTAATTTGACCTGAGAAGCTCAGTTATCAGCAGTTGATCACTAGCGTGGTCCCAGTGTGTACTCCAGGTTCCTTGGCAGCACAGGGGAGATACGAGTTGCATTGGGAGGATGAGCACAACGGCTTGGATACTAAACATTTCTGAGACACTGAAAGTTTTCCCATCACCGAGAGCAAGAGAAAGAGGAGTAAACCTCTGGCTAAAAGAGAGAAAAACACCATTCAAGGAAATTCAAAAAGCCAACCAGGTGCAGCCAATAACATCTGATGATGTTGTAACTTGCTTCCCATTTTCTTTACGTGCTCAGATAAATCACATTTCTCAAAACTCTTTGGGTATATTTCAGAGTTTGAGGCTTATAAATGCTAGATTTTTTCCTGGAATGAATAAAATACAGACTGTCTTGGCATGCACATTCCTGTAGCACCTTCCATTCCAGCATTCCTGAGCAGTTTCCAGACCTTAAACCACACAGCACTCTGGAAAATGGGATTGTCCCCATTTTACAGAAGAGGAAACTAATTTTTATGACTTGCCCAAGGTCAAATAGTGACTCATTGGTAGAGATGGGAGTAGGAACGACTCCTGCTCTGCTCCAGGTTCTAGGCCACACTCTCTTCCTGGATTAGAGTTAGGGTGACCAGATGTCCCGATTTTATAGGGACAGTCCCAATATTTGGGGCTTTTTCTTATATAGGTTTCTATTACCCCCACCCCCGTCCCGATTTTTCACACTTGCTGTCTGGTCACCCTAATTAGAGTAGACTAGAATGAAGGTCACAAGAGCCTAATTGGTGGATTCAGATCTGTAGAGAGACACACAATGTCTGATCCTTTGGGAACCTCCTTTTAAAAGGCTAAATAGCCTCAGGTGCTCATGCCTTTCAGTTCAGTAGGACGGTACAGCCAGCTCCACCAAGACATGTTAGAATGCATCTTCTGGGGTTGGAATTTCCTCCTCTTCACCTTTTGAGCTCTGGTTGTCCTAAGCAGAGCTAAGGTCCATTGAAGGAGCCCATCAGGCGCCATGAAGAGAGAGTAGATGTGGCGGAGGTGCACATGAAACAAATAGTGATGACGATGCAGTGGTGATGGGTGAGCAGGATTTGGCGGGGGTTGAGGGGTTGGGAAGCAGGGCTCTCTGTTCAGGATTAGGGTTTGGTAAAGGCGGAAGAGGGGCCCAAGGATGCTGAATGTGGTTGTGATGAGGCATCTGCCCCACACTGGTGGAGGAAGGGTTAAAAGCAGCCCTGGGGAGGCTGCGCAGCAGACAGCCAATCAGTGAGAGGCTGCAAGGAGCAGCCAATCAGGGAAGAGCAGGCCCATATCTAAAGAGAGCTGCAGGGCAGAGGAGCCAGTTCCCCCTTGGGAGCCCTAGGAGAAGGTACTGGGTCCCTGATGGGCTGAGGGAACTGCCAGCACCGGGGACAGAGCAGTGCTGGGCTGGGTCAGGGGAGCGAGAGGGAGCTCCAGCCTGACTGGCTGAAAGACTGAAGCCGGGATACGGGGTAGAGAAGGTGCTAGGGCTATGGGAAAGTGGCCCAGGGAAACGGAAGGTGGAGACAGTGGAAACGGACAGAGCGTGGCTGCCATCTACAGGGTCCCTGGATTGGGACCCGGAGTAGTGGGTGGGCCCGGGTCTCCCCCCTGACTTGCCACTGAGGGGAGTGGCCAGTGAAGGGCCGCAGTTTGCCAGAGAGGCGAGTGTCTGGACAGAGGACTGCTGCTCCCCCAGAAGGGAGGGGGAGAACAGAATGGGGCACGGCCGGAGGGCTCTGTTCTGGAGAGGATGCCGCGATTCTTGAGGCGATGTGCGTCCGGAGCAGAAGTGACGGCAGGTGAGACACCTCCAGAGGAGAGTGCCCTGCGAAAAGACTGTGCTAATTCCCAGAACGACCAGGAGGAGGCGCCATGGCAGTGAGGCGGAACCATTACAGTGGTTAATAGAACTGTCACACCTTGTAATCCTGACATGGCGCTTTCCCTCTCAGTGTAGCTATGGCGATGGTTTTGATTTGGAGACTGGTGTCGAAGGTAGCTACATCCTCAGCTAGTGTAAATCAGCAGAACTCCATTGAAACCAATGCAGCTACGCAGTGTACACCAGCGGAAGGTCTGGTCAAGCCATGGTATCCAGGAGGAGGAGGGAGATGGTAGTCTGTTGTGGTGCCAAGGGTGACGAACAAGCTAGCAGACAGACAGGCAGTGCTGGCTGTTATGGAGGAGGATGGTCATGCTGAGGGCAAGGGGGCCGGTTGTGACCCTCACTCTGAGGCCAGGGTGATGCCGACACATGGTAATGACGTGGAGAAGGGTGATGTGGCCATTGTGCTTCTGCTGTTGCAGATGCAGATGAGAACAGCCTGTCACCAAGCAGTACACCCGCCTCTTCCGGCTGGGAGCGCTACAGTGTCCCGGAAGGTAAGAGCAAGACATGCACAGGATTTCTCAAGGTTGCCGTGGCACCGCTTCATCCGACTGAGGTTTCAGGTTGAGCTGAAATTTTTTTAAACCTGCCAGGATCTAAGTTCAGGGTTCTGTGCTTCTCCTGCCACCGCTGGTCACAGCCAATGGCAGGGCAACATCTTTCTGTGCCGAGCCAAGGGTTGGTGAGAAAGCTCAGACTTCTGAAGTCAGGTGTCGGCAGCTCCGTACCTGAGAAAATGATTTTCCAGCTATTGCATTTTAACATGTATTAGCTGGTACATCTGGTGCCTGCCCTTGACTTTGGCTGGTGATTTGGGCTCTTAACTGAATTATTTAGAACTACTTTGGCCAACATTTTTTAAACACTGGTGCCTAAAATTAGAGACCTAAATCCATATTTAGGCAGCTAAATCAGTGCTCTGATTTTTAGCGGTGCTAAGCATTCAGCATCTCCCAGATAGCCTTTCATATGAACAGCTCAACATTTTTTTGGAGTGGTGGTGAAGTATCATCATCTCCATTAGACACATGGGGAAACAGAGGCAGAGTGAAATGAAGTAACTTGTCCAAGGTCACAAAGAAATTTAGTATCAAAGCCAGGAATAGAACCCAGGAGCCCAGCCTCCAGCCAGCACTCCCTGAACTCTCTGATTAACGCTTCCTTGATGCTAGATGTTTCCTCACTTCAACGTTGGCTCTGTATTTCTCCCCAGCTCCGCTGCAGAGTCCGTCTGCTTCCTCTGCTCACTCCCAGAAGTCCATTGATACCCTTTTTTCTGCCAGGTAAGGGGCAGCAGAGCATTCTCTGACTCAATGAGACCCCAGGATGGGATATTCCACTGCTCAGTGTTTTCTTCTGGCTGTGGGTTTGACAAAAAGAACCCACACAAGGGAAAACCTGTAGGCTGTTTGGGGGTGTGTCCACATCAGGCAGATGGGCAGCTGGTTACACTGTAGAAAGGGGGTTTGGTAAAGGGAATTTCACTGACCAAAATGCTCTGCAGCTCATTCTTGCTTTGATACCGTGAAACTCATTGGCTGGTTTACTGGGCCAGGCAGACAGCTTGTGAGCCAGGCTTAGTGACAATCAGCCAACAAGTTGAGCCCAACAATTAGCAGACAGACAACCAAGCTGCCTCTTCTTTTATTCTTTATTTTTAAATGTATTGTGCAAATGTGGTGCTTGTAAAAGGAAGGGAAGTACTGGGCCACTGGGCCAGTGATGCAGCCTGTTGAAATCAGTGGTGTCACTGCGAGGAGGATTTGGTCTGTGTAGACACAGGCATCACATGGCAGCAGCAAGACAAGCTTTTTCAGATTGCCCCACCAGGGCTCCTTAACTCTGACTAGGAATTGCCACCAGTGAGGGGAGTTCAGGCTTGGTCAGTGTCCTGGGTCTCTGCTGAGAGGAGTGAGTAGTGCCAAGTGTGATGTGGACACCTGCCCACAGATCCCCAAATTCATGTGACGTCAACCAGTGACCAGCCAAAAAATGGGAACATTTTGCAGTCACTGTCTAGCTAGGCTGGATTTAAACCAGGGACTTAATGGTGAAAGATTCTCTAGCCTACTACCATGCCCCTTAGCCATCCAGGGAGGGAAGGGTGGGGATATCTCCATGTCATCTGGTATGGAGAAATTGTGCAAGTCTAGGCAGGGGCGGCTCCAGGCACCAGCGCTCCAAGCGCGTGCCTGGGGTGGCAAGCCACGGGGGGCGCTCTGCCGGTCGCCGCTAGGGCGGCAGGCAGGGTGCCTTGGCAGCTTGCCTGCGAAGGGTCTGCTGGTCCCGCGGCTTCAGCGGACCCTCCGTGCTTGGGGCGGCAGAATGTCTAGAGCCGCCCCTGAATCTAGGCCTATTGAAATCCAAGGGGACAGAGGCTCCTAAGTCACTTAGGCATTTTTGACCAAAAAAATCCAAATTTTCCCCTTTTCTAATGACTTCAAGAGATGAGGGATCAAGGCAAAATGCCCCCTCTCTTCCCCACCTACCTACAGACTCCTCACACTCTCTTCTGGCTACCTCCCTGACTCTGGTCTTTGGAAACCCCTGTCAGAGTCCCTGAGTCACAAGAAAAGGTTCAGGGCTCAGGGTTCCCATGTTTTTGACAAGTTGAAGCATTAGCTTCTGGGCCACTCAGAAATGATGGTCCTCAGAATGTCCCCTCCCAGTCTGATCTTTTGGAAAGTCTAACAGGAGATGTTCCTGGATGGAATTTGCCTTCCTATGGGCATATGCTAGCTTGAGGAGACTTATCTGTGTAGAGTGGGGAGAATTTCCCATACCAGAGGCAAGGCCGTAGGACAGTCTAGTGCAGAAGAGAAAGTGGAGAGGGGGTTGTGTCTGTTGTATGGGAAGCCAGTTGAACTGATGTCTCAGAGCCAGACCGAGCATATGTTTCTCTGACAGCTGCGTTACCGCATGACTTAGTGTAGGAAGCGGAGTGTCAGTTACTGGGAATGCTGAGAGGTGATTGGTTAGAGGGAGGCAATGGGTCTGGTAAATGCCTCCTTTGTTATGTCTGTCCTGACACAGATTGACCCTTCATAAAACGAGACTGCTGACTCGAGCAGCCAAAGGTTTCATGAGTAAATCCCCAAGTCGGGTGAATGAACCCAGCTCCGAGAGCAGCAATGAAAGCATTGACTACCTACCCCTGGTAAGCAACCAAACCAGACCTCAGGCTCATGTCAGTGGGATGACGGGAGGTGTCGGGGGCTCTTCTGGCGCGCGCGCACACACACACACACACACACACACACACACACACACACACACACACTTGCTGATCAGAACTCAAGCTGACACCCATCTCCTATCCCCAATCCCCCAGTTGGGCTGGAAAACTTCCCAAACTGGTAGGGGCAGAAGAGGCCAAAGCAGAGACCACTGCATTGGGGGAAAAGGGGTAAAATATGGCCCAGCTGGGGCCACCTCTTTCCCCAGAAACCTTTTGGACCCAGAACTGTGGAGGGAACCCCCCTACTTTGGGGCACGAGGGCCCAGGTGGTGCCTCTCCTGTCAGTCTGGAGCCCTGGGCGCCCATGGGGTGGATTCTTGGTGGGTAAGTTGCTCCAAAGCCCTGGCTGTGCACACAGAACGCGTTCTTCCCCAGGGCCTTACCTCAGCGCCTCCCTAAGGAAGTGTTGCCATCCCTCTCCACAGGTGTCTCTGCAGTTGGCCTGCGGTGCCTTCCTGCTGAACCCGGCGTTCTGCCACGCAATCAGCATCCCCATGGAGAAGCTGAAGTGGACATCTCCGTTCACCTGCCACCGGATGGCTCTTAGCCCCTCCGCCAGCTCCTACAACGCTAAGAAGTCAGGCCCACCTTGGGAACCCAAGAGCCCTGGAGGCAGCCGGCAGCTGCTGGCACCAAACGACATTCCTAGAGAGAGCTCCTCAGACAGCGACTTCACTCCCGGTGCAGCGCTGAACGGCTATGGCGAGGCTACGGGAGACGCAGGCCGGCCTCGCCACTTCTCTGGCAGCGCAGTGGAAAGCCTGTCAAAGGCCCTGAAAGCTGAGAACGAACTCTCACCCCCTGCCATCACCATCCGCCGCTTCTCCTCCCCTGAGAGCTCCCAGTCCCCTCGGGAGCCGCAGAGTGACAGTGGCAGAGGCTCGGAGTCCGATAGCTCCGAGCTGCAGTCCCTGCTCTTTGACATCGAGCTGCACCAGTGGGCTGAGCCAGAGGGGATGCTCTGGGCCACAGCAGTCGCCCTGGCCTGGCTGGAGCACAGCTCAGCCTCCTACTTCATCGAGTGGGAGCTGGTGGCTGCCAAGGCCAGCATGTGGCTGAACCAGCAGGAGTTCCCAGAGGGCCGGAGCCTGGGGACCGTCAAGGCCGCAGCCCGCCAGCTGTTTGTTTTGCTCAGGCACTGGGACGAGAACCTCGAGTTCAACTTGTTGTGCTACAACCCCAACAACGTGTAGGAAGGGGGAGTGCGAAAGGGTGGGAGTCAGGCAGTCAGCTGAGAAAGCCTCTGGGGTACAGGGACTGGTCCTTAAAGAAACACAGTCTAATGGCGAGCTCCACCACTACCGTGCCATGCCATGCACCTTTATTAGGACAAGCCTTTCTGCGGGCCAGAAAACAACCATTCAAACCCCAGCACTAAGCAATTATTATTTTTGTTGTTGTATAAGCAGAGTATGATTCACCTGTAGTACTCTCTGCTGCAGATATTAAGGCCAATATCTAAACAAAAGGATTATTCATTTCTGTGACTAGGAATAGCATCTCCAGTGACACGAGGTACTAGGCACCTTCCGTTCAGGCTGGGCTTCATCTGATCCCCAGCACCAGTCCCAGAAAGAGAATCCCAAATCTTCATTCAACCATCTCATCCTTCACGCTTCGCCATCCAGCCAAGCCCTTCCCTTTTCACCCAGTCACCATCAATCCTACGTTCATCTTTTCACCCAGAGCATTTCCAGCCGTGATTCATCGTTCCCCAGTCTCCATCTAGACTGCGTTATCGTGAAGATTAACATGTGTCTCTTGTCTCAGGGATTTGTGTTCGAGCAGCCGCTCTGCCTCATGGGTCAAGGTTACTGGAGATCCAGATTGCGGCCAAGCAGCTTAAGATGGAACAGCAACTCTGGGGATGGGGAAAACAATGGAGTGAATTGCCAGGTCCTCCCAGATCACTCATTCTTTACAGCTGTGGAGTTGGACTGGGATTTTCAAAGGAGCCTACAGGATATAAACACCCAAATCCTATTGTAATCCCAACTGGGTGCATAACTCCCTTAGGCTTCTTTGGATAGCCTGGCCTTGGTTCCAGGACAGTCTTACAGGTTGGTTCACAGCTGACAATGTGCCCTAGACTCTTTTGCATGCAGAGTGGGGGTAGGCTGGGGCCAGACTGCACAGCCAGCGAGCAGCCAGAGGAATGCAGGAGGTGGATTAAAGCAGATCTGTTCCCCAGGCACTTTCAGGCCCAGCGGAGCAGAACTAGTAGAATGCACCTTGGATAAGAGCAGTTAAAGCTTTTCAGTCCCCATCGGTGCATCGAGTACATTCCCGCTAGAAGGGCATTAGCAACGTATCAGCGATCAGACTGATATTACATTGACTCTGACCAAGAAGGTCTAGGCCTGCATTGTATCCACGTCTTTAAGCCTGTGCCACTTTGCCCAGCGGCTTTGAAGCCTGTGTTCTTACCCTTGGATTTTCTGACCCTCATGCAAAACAGTCTGCTGCTCCGTGGAGAGCTTCTGCTAGCCATGCTTGTGGGTCAGGGGTTTGGTGGAGCGCTTTTGCCATTGGACTGGCCACCTTTCCCCCCCCTGCCCCCTTCCCATGCAGGCTGAGAGCCACTTTCTTGTGCCTACTGCAGACGTGTTGCATGACCTTCCCTCCGATCTCCCCTCTTGAGTGTGTGGGCAAAGCCCAGCATCCGTCTCTTGACTGCTTCTTTTGAACAGCTTGGATTCCATCATAGCCTCGCTGCTGAATTTGTTTCCATTCTCGCAGTGCTGTGTTTTGACTTGACAGCCATACCCCAGCACGGCATATGACAGGCAGCATCTGTGGATACCTGGCTCCATGCTTCTTAACACAGAGTGACAGCTGATAGCAAATTGAATTGACAGACCCTTTTTTGACTCTAATTACTCAGCAGGAACCGTTCTGAATCAGTTATTCATAGTGGAAGGCAACTTTAAGCCAGAGACTCCAGCTCTGAACAGCGTCACCAGAACCGGTCCCATTAACTCCTGCTAATGCCAGTAACCCACTTTGGCTGACAATTGGCAGAAGCATATTAATTAAATGAAATACATTACAACCTCCTTAGTTCAGAATTGATTGAAAATTAAAGACCGGATTCTGCCCGTGGGCTCAGCGATAGGACTCATTGAAATCAATGGGCGTTTGGACACACGTATCCAAGGACAGAATGTGACCTTTCCATGACAAACCAATCAGCGCAACTTGCTTGTCCTAATCAGTGTGCAAACAACTGTGGCTGTCTCATCGGTGGGGACAGATGGTGAGCGCATCCTAATTGCCACGCAGGGAAGTGGGTGATGCCCTAACATCAGGGCGTCTCCTGCATTCAAATTTTAGGCTGACATTCAGGAGAACATCCCTATTCAAGACAACGCTTAAGCATGTGTTTAGGTCCCACTGAAGTCAATAGAACATAAGCACCTGCTTCTCTATATCTGGCCCATAGTCATTAGCTGCTCCCTGGCTACAGAGACTTGGAGGTCTTGGATGAAAGAAAGCTAAAGATTTGAGGTTGATGGGTGAGGAATGGAGCTGGTCAAAGTTTGTCGACCCAAACATTTTCCATTGGAAAACCTGGTTTAGTTGAAGTTGACATTTTGGAGGGAAAAATGTTGACTTCAATGAATTTGGGTGATTTGGTTTTTTTTCCTGACAGGAAAATTCTAAAAATAATTTATTTCATTTCAGCTTCGAATTTTTGTTGTTTCTTTTTTGGTCCCAGGAAACTGACCAATTTCCCTTTTCAGTTTTTGGTTCTTTTGCCCGTCTCCCCCACTTCTCTCCCATATTTACCCCTCCCCCTTTTTTCCCTTTGGAAGAAGGCAGGAGAGGTGAAAAGAATGTGAGAAAACGAGGGAGAACCCACTTTTCACAATTTGTTTGGGTTTGTTTTGTAGCTGGAAATGATTAGAAAGCGGAAAGCAGGGCTTTCCCCCACTTCCTTTTGAAACCAAACCTTTCATTTGGAAATTTCCCGTGGAAAATGGACATTTTTCAACCCAAACATACTCAGTGGGCATTGGCTGCAAGAAAGCAGGGGCGGCTCCAGGCACCAGCACGCCAAGCGCGTGCTTGGGGTGGCAAGCCACTGGGGGCGCTCTGCTGGTCGCTGCGAGGGCGGCAGGCAGGCTGCCTTCGGTGGCGCAGTCTGCCGAAGCCACGGGACCAGCGGACCCTCCGCAGGCAAGCCGCCGAATGCAGCCTGCCTGCCGTGCTTGGGGCGGCAAAATGCCTAGAGCCGCCCCTGCAAGAAAGCTGCCAGTTTCTGACCAGCTCTTGTGAGAACAGCTTGCAGGGGGTCAGAACTGATTTTGTCACTAGAGCAGGTTACAGGAAACTCCCCATCCCTGTTGCTGTCAATCCAGGACAATGATGTCTTGTCCACTCAGGCGGTGGGAGTGTGTTCCAAACCTCTCCAGGGTCTTTCTTGGTTAGGTTTCAAACGAGTCTCTGAACCTGTTGGAATCCCCCGCATGATCTGAGGGGCACCACCAGCCCAAGCGTTGCAGCAGCCACCCCTGTGTCATTGGGTGATGTTACCTCTTCATCAAGTGGGAGTGTCACATTCCCTTCCAGGCAGGTCAGCTGCTCCTCTTGTCTCAAGTACCATATCATGGAAGACAGGGAACTGAAGTTTAGCTGTATGTGCAGCTGTTAGCCTGTTCCTTTACCATCTGGCAAGGGCCCGGCTCCGGGCCATGTGATGTGAGTCTGAGTGTCTTTTGGTAGGTGGTGTGACCTGACCTGTTTGTGAAGTGGTTTTGCACTGTCCTGTCCTCTCACCTCATGCCCCTGTTCCCCTTGGCCAGCCCCAAGGCTCCGCTTTGTAAATACCAGTAGCATAAATCAATCCAAAACATCCTGCGTTGTCTCCTTTGTCCCACAGGGGAGAACCTGGCTCTCTCAGCAGACCTAGTGAAGCTAGTGGGTAAGTGAGGCCCAGACTAGAGGCCCAGAGGGGTACAGCCACACAGGTTGTGCTCACATGTGAAATGCAAAGGCGTGAGGTGTGCACTTAGGAGACGCATAGATCTGATGCACAGGTCATGGGGTGGTGTCATGATCGCTCTATCCACAATGCTGCAGTAGCTGATAGAAGCTTATTTCTATGCACTCAGGTCACTTTAGATACTTCCAGGTTATGGGTTTCTCAAGATCATTTAAAACAGTTTTGCAGTTAGAAACTTAGCAGGTACTTAATACAGGAGTCACATGCTCCTTTTACACAGCTCAAGAACTCCACAGAGCATACAGACCTTGGAGGCATAACCTCGCCAATCACAGAATCCTCTTGATGCAAAAATATGGCCTGGGACGTAGCATTCAGAATCTCCAAAGAGAATGTAAGCCTTGCCAAAGGCAGCTAGTAACATGGCTAATGTATCCTATTACATAGGGTGTATTTGCTACAGCATAGGAAGAATTGTGGCCTGTTCAGAACAAAACAGTGAAACATGCACCTTCTGTAGCATGTTATGTAACAGCAACAGCGTATGGTAACATAGGAACAGCCTTGACAAGCGTGGTTAGTGTGTCTCGGCTTTGCCCCGCAGCAGTTCGGGGAAGCAATGCATCATGCCTGCGACTTTTGGCGCCACATAACTTGCTGTTTATCGGCAGCCCTGAGAGTCTAACAGCAGGCACTCTCACTGCTCTGCTCGGTTCTCAGAGATGCTGGCCGTCTTGAACTGCCAGCTCAGCAGGTTTCAATGCCTATGCTGTCATTCAGATGTCATTAACCCCAAGGGAAAGGGACCTTGAATTCAGCGCTCAGATAAGCTATTATTTGGGAGTAATTCGCTGGGTTTTTTTAAAAACCTACCCGCAACTCCTACCTCTCTCTTTGCCTTTTTTCCAACCCCCCACTCACCCGCCCGCCCCCCACCACACACACTTCTGGGCTGTCACTGCAAAGATGTTAGCAATGCCTTGAATCAGCTTTACCACTGGACTTGACCCAGACCTCAGCTTCACCGATCGACAGTTAACCAAGCTGGTTCCAATCAGTTCTCCGAAAAAAGATACTGAATCGGTGGAGATTTGAACCACTGCCCTTGTGCAACTTCCTACAGCTTTAAAGCTCAGTTCTGGTGACTTGAAACGACCTGCAAACATTTGACTGTTCCACCTTTACAGACTCCTTAAGGCAAAAGGCTCACAATTCGGCCGTCTGAGGTCTAATTTTGGTATCAACAGAGCAGCTTTAGCATGGACAGGCTAGGCCGAGGCCCTAGCTGTTGATTGTACATGTTGGGTATGTTCAGGATAGCACGTTTCCTGGACGCTCAGGTGAATATTTAAACCCTGCACCACTTCATCCCTCACCGACTGCTGCCATGAAGTCCCATAGCAGAGCCTCCAGGTTTTGATGTAGGTTGCCTGGGCTGGCCACCAGGGGGTGACCTCATTTCACAATCGCCAAGATACCGCTCTCTATTTGGCCCTTAATAACAAGGTAAAGTATTAAAGGCATAAGGCTCATCCTTAGAGTCTGGGCTGCTCTGCGGCTCAGAACCTTAGAGCAGCATACGCCATGTCTCCCCTGCAGCACCAAGGCCCAGCTCTGTAGAAAAGCCAGCTCCCTCTACCCTGACATCTGTTCAGCCGTGGAACATCCTCCTGGATGGACTGTCTCTGGATGACGGGGTTAGCAGGATGATTAGTGCTTTCCCTGAATCTTTTACCTGACCCCTGGCGTACAGCTGGCTGGCTGATTTGTACTTCCCATGTTGCAAATCCTTTTATCCAGTGTAAAAACCCATGACTATGCTGAAATACTTCACATTTAGGCAATGCCAAGGGCACCAGAGCCTTTTACAAACACTATCTCAGCCTCACAGTCCCTTGTAAGAGGGGTAAGGATGATGATCTCCATTTTACAGGTGGAGAAACTGAGGCACAGAGGTTAAGTGACTTGCCTACGGTCACCTGAAAAGCCTGTGGCAGAGCCAGGAATAGAACCTGGGAGTCCCGACTCCCAGCCCCCCTGCTCTAAACACTAGCAAATACTCCCTCACATACTGTAAGACAAGGTGGCAGTTCTCCAACCACCCTGTTGTCATCTGATCTTGGATTCAGTCCCTGTTGCCAGGGATGCATTGACCCCACACCCGTGCTCAAGTCCGAGTTCTCTATTGCTGTATTGCTGCTGGTGAAGTGTATGGTGTAATTTAGCTGTCAAATTAACCGGGTGGCTTTCTGCAGTCTGCTGTGGTTCGAGTGACATGGCTGGCGATTGTCCTCTGGATCCTCAAGTGCCTATGGACGTGACCTCACGCTCTAGCATACAAAGTGACTGTGGTGCCTGTGACATTGTCCCGCTCATTGAAGACCTGTTGCCTTGCGCTCACTTTCCTGATATATAGCAACATCACCTCGTTCAGTGAGCTTTGATTTTCATGTCGAGGGTGGGTGGGAGGGGGAGGGGGGATGCAGTGTTTCTGCTTCCGGCCTGTTGTTCACGTTGCAGTTCGTTTGTCACGGGTGTAATCTCATTGATTGGGGTCTGTCATTCTGCAGTGTTCGAAATGTCTCTGGGTGAGACAGCAAAGGTCTGTCAGCTGGCTCCTCGTGGCGGTTGCGTTCTCTGTTACAGAAGCATGGTTATCCCAGTAAATCGAGGTTTGCTTGTATAGCCCAGCGCCCTCCTGAGTGCTTTCTTTCGCAGTGCTCGCCCCCGCCAGTTCTCCGGAATGCCATCCTGGCCCCAGAGCCTCTCCTGTACAGCTGCTTGTATGGTTATCAATGAAAAGGGGGGAGGGTTGAATGAAAAATGGATTTTCCAAGGAGATGAACCTGGTCACTTCTTTCAGCGCAGCCCACACTGAAAAGTGAAATCAGACTTTGCCTGCATCAGGCCAGCACTTCCCCACTGCCAGCCAGGCTCACTTTGTAAGAACATAAGAATGGCCCTCCTGGGTCAGACCAAAGGTCCATCTAGCCCAGTGTCCTGTCTTCTGACAGTGGCCAATGCCAGGTGCCCCAGAGGGAATGAACAGAATAGATAAAAGTGATTTGTAGCAGCAGAGAGGGGCTCAGTGCATGCACGGTCAGCCCCCTGTAAGGGATTCATGCTCAGAGGAGTGGCTGCAACCCCCAGCCCCTCTCCCTCCCCCTCTGAAAAGGGATGTGATTGTGGTGCGAGAATGGAAGGTCCCCCTTGAGCTCCCTGGCTGCCGCTCACCAAAGCCTTCAAGCATGTGGCTTAACTTAATGTCAATGGGACTTGAGCACAAGCTTAAAAATTAAACACTTGCCTAAGCGTGTTGCTGAACTGAGGTCCAGGTGCTTTGCTAGGGGATCCGGAGCCTGCTGAAATCAGAGCCAGTGGGACCCAATAAATATGGATCACCTTCAAGGTTGGATCAGAGGAGGCCTGCGATTGAAGCGTTTCAGAAGAGACTGGAACGTGGAGCTGGGTAATTCTGGATTCTGCTTAACACCCGGCCTGCTTAGCTTTTCACTTTGTCCAGGTGTCATTTGCCAAGACTTGCAGTTAGCTTCAGAGCCGCCTGTTCTGAGGCTGCCTTTTCACCTCTCTGAGCTTGGAACCCAACAGTTTTGATGGTTTCACTTGTAGTTTGCAATGCTCCAGTCTCCTTTAAAAGTTCAGGTTCACCTCGGCCTTCCTGCACCAGGCCTAAATGGATCTCCCGCCTCCTCTAGCATCTCCCGCTGCTCCCTGCTAATGGCTGGAAGCACCATTTCAGAGACTCCACTAAGTGGGTTTACAGCAGGTCAGGGAGGGGAAGCTGTAGCTCCCCCCGCCCCCCATGCTCCTGACTTCCTGACTCTATGAACTAATACCAGAGCATAGGACCTTTCATCCCAAGCATTATCAATGGAGGCCAACCTTTTCTGACCCAAGGACCTATCGTTAAGCTCCTAAATCCACAGTTACCCAATGAAAAACAATGAGCTCATTTGCAGAGGTGCTGAGCACCCATTGAAGAATCCCTGGTCTAGTTTGCAAGCCCCAAAGGACTGGAGTTCTAACTGCAGCAGGGGTCAGACCCTGAACATTGGGGAGCAGATTCAAGCCTTTAGAGATTCACCCATTGCCAGCTCCAGCACCACAACTCCTAGAATTACCCAACAAAGTTTGCCCCAGTTTTAGCTGTCAGCTTTTGAAGCACGCTGGAGATCTGCCTTCAGCCTACACCTTCCTTCTTTTCTTAGCATGGCAATTATTATAGGTATTTATAAACCACCCATCTCCATGGTGCCTGTTAATGTTTGCAAAATGCTTTGAAAACTCCAATCACTAGGTAGGAATGGAGTATTCTGACTTATTTTCCAGGGGCTTTCACCAAGCCAGTCAGGGGGCCTGATTCCCCCTCTCACTCGCACCAGGTCTATCCTGGCATAACGCCACGAACTTCAGTGCCATCACCGCCGGCTTACACCAGTGCTGCTGAGAGGAGAATCGGGCTGAGTGTTGCCATGTGGCACTGGGATTTGCACAGCTGCAGCACCTGTCAGGCATCATGAACCTCATCTGATTTTTGACACCCCCAGTTGCAACACAACTCAGATACATTCTCGGTAATGCCCTGTCCCACCGAGGCGTCAGCCCCCTGCAGTGCACCTCTTGCGCCACTCCACTCTGAACAGCCCCTTGTGATGGGAGAACTTCCACTGGGAGCTTGGGAGACACCTTCTCCTTGAGCCTGTCTCATGGGCATGAGAGGGGCATGGTCCCAGCACTACCCCTGGCAGCAGCACCAGCTGGGAGGGGCTGGAGCAGGGAGGGACGATCCCTTTTAAGGAACGACTTTGTTTAGTGCCCCTGTCTGAATTTTACTGCTGATTTCCTCCCGCCCCTCGAAGAGCCGTGAGCCAACAACTGGCCCATGCCATAGGTGCACCAAGGGGATAACAGCCAGCGATCGGTTCAGGCCACAGGCCAGGCTCTAGCCTGATCATAGCTAGAATCAGCACAGAGCTGCTAAGAAAACAGCTGCGGCGGAGGCTGTGTGAGAGGAGCCCAGTCTATGCTCTCCATCCCCAAACGAGTCACCAGGGGGTGCTCTGCTGCTAGTCTAAACCGCAGCAGTCATCAGCCAGGGCTAATCATAAATTGTTTGTCTCTAGGGTGACAAGCCACCGGGAAAGAGCAGCATTTTTTTTTTCAAGTGGCCCTCGAAAACCACTGATATAATGAGTGTCTTCTCAGCAAGGAGGGGCTGCTCTGCTCCCCCTCGGTGTGCGCCAACCTGGGGCTCGCTGGGACAAGAGCTAAACCTGGTCTTTTCTGAGCTGCCCGTTTCCTGGGAGAAAGTTCAGTGCTGACCACGAGAGCAGCGTTATCAAGAGGATTCCAACCTGGTTCCAAATCCAAGCCCCAGTGTAAAATCCCTGAGTTCAGCTGACACCAGATTTCTACCCAAATTCTCACCAGTGCTCCTACCCTGAGGCAATTTCCCACATGGCCCAGGGAGCTCCGCATCTTTTTGCCTTTCTGAAAACAATCGGACAGGTGAGGGACCTGGCTCCTCCCACCATTCCTGTCATGCCCAGGGCCATGAACCGAGCAGCAGGATGCAACAAGCAACAGCAATGCAACCAGTGGTGCATGTCGTCTCATCCAAGCCCTGGCTCTGAGAGGCTGCAAAAATCAGCTCTGCAACGGGACGCTGAAAGTAAGTGGGACTAGATCCTCAGCTGGGACCAAAACGAAGCTATGATCTGCTCTTCCATTTTACACACCCCACATTGGCCTTTGCTCCCAGCAAAGCTCAGCTGTGTGTGGGTTTCCTTTCACCCCAGCTAAACAGGGACAAGCCACCGCCACCATCCCTGCGAAACAGACCAGAGTGAACGCTTGCTGCCAGAGGCTTGGGGGGCAGAGACAGGAGCGTGAGGAGCGGCAGGGAAGGCGGCAGGGGTAGACAGGGTGCTGAGTGGGATGGAGAGGGTGCTCTGAGGCTGCAGAGAAGGAGCCGTAAGAACCAGGCCTGGAGATGAGTGATGGGAACCCGCTAATGGGTGGCTAGCGGTGAGCTCAGAGAGCACTGAAAGAGCTGAGGCTGGAGCAGACGAGAACCTGTTCACTGGCAAGAGGGCGGGTTCGAGGGAAGGCTGGAAAGCCCTGGGACCGAGCAGCAGAGGGAGAAAGTCCATGGGGAGGCAGCAGGCAGGGTGTGAGACTGGCTGCAGGGGCAGAGGCCTTGGGCTGGGGAGGGGAGCTGGCTCAGGGGCAGCAGGGAAGGTACCTGGAGGTAGAGGGGAGAGGTGAACAGGTACAGCCCAGATGTGCGCTAGCCGCAGGGGGCATTGGCTGTCTGAGGGGAAGGGGCACACAGGCCAGCTGCCGTTAATTGGGTCAGGGTCAAGAGTGCGACCTAGCAGCAGGTGTAAAAAACAGTTCCCAATAATTGGTTGCCAAGAGGCAGCTGTGTGTTTGTGTAGGGGTGTGTGTATCAGTACAGACACAGACATGCCTCTCTCATGTGGCTTTATCTTGCTCTCTGGTGGTTGCTGTTGGAGTGATCTGCATATACACCACTGTGGGGAATAGAGGCGCTTTGGGGCAGGGATGGGACAATCAATTTGGATAACATTAGAAACCGGCCCTGTCTGTTAAGAACGTACCAAACCTTGAGTGTCCAGGACAAGCCAGCCCGGGGGGGGGGGGGGGGAACACTTTCAGACTACAATCTGCAGATGGAGCTGGAGAAGCAGCGAGATTCCTGGGGCTTAGCCGTGCATTGAGCCGCACCCACGTGCCCAGCCCGACAAGGGACTTTCCTTCTGTTCCTTTTGGTGATTGTTCTTCCTCCCTGGACCGGGAATGATTTCAGACCTGGGGGGCCTGGCCAGCTCTGTGTCAGGAACCAGAGACGCTGCACACGCAGACAGAGGGCGGGTGAAGGGGGCTGACTGCAAACCTCCCCTGGAGGCTGCCACTCACCGCTGGCTTTTAGCCCTGAGTGAGGGCAGGAGACCTCGCTGTGTGGGGACCACACTCTGCTCTCAGCAACCCCACTGATGTCAATGGGGGCTGCACTGGTACAACAGAGAGACGCCTGGGCCAGGTTCACCCCTGCGCTGGCACAGCCCCCAGTGCAGGCAGGGACATAGGGGACGCAGTGTGTCCCTCTGCTCTTCAGGGCTTGCCAGGGCTGATGCAGCACACAGCTGCTTAAAGGGCTGTCCTAGCTTAGCTGCTTCATTGAGCCCTCTGTGGCTCTACAGGGGGGCAGACCTGCCCCACTCTGCTCCCCTCCCCCTTCAGCCACACACCTGGGCTCCAGCCAGGGCCACAAGTCGCTCAGTGTGTGTGCGTGGGGGGGAGGTACTGCAGAGGCAGCATCCAGCTGGTAGAGTGGGCTGTGCACCTGGCCATAGGATCCAGCCAGCCAACATACGCCCAGCTGGCACCCAAGGACCCCAGGGAAATGATAAACTGGGGCCTTTGCCACTGGAACAAGAACACCGCCTTTCTAGCACCAGCCAGACCAGTCCCCCCATCCCATTGCCTCGCTCTCCCTGGACAAATCCCACTCCACCCTTCCTGCCTTTATCCAGGAACCTCTGAAGTGCCGCTGACCCAGATCCCCTCTATCAGGTGACCTGAGAGGCTTTTATAGCACTTGAGTAGGGTAGCTCCTGGTGGCTGCTTTGTGCCTTCTCACTTACAAAGAGCAGCAACCAGTGAACTAAGGGGGAGGACGTCCTTGCAGGTTCCCCCCAGAAAAAACACATGGAGGGCGCTGTAATATTGGTGCATCACAGCACCTGTAGGCTGCGATGGTGGGGGTGGGTTTGGATGTGGGCAGAGGTCCTGGGCAGCGCAGGACCGGTGGAGGGAGGCCATGTTCTGAGCAAGGTGGAGGTCCTGGTCTTGCCAAGGGGCTGTGTAATGGAGGGGGCGGGTACTTACCACCAGAGCAGCCCCTCACTCCAGGATACAGCCCAGCTGGGGTTCCCCCACTCTAGCACCTCTGACGATCAGCTTCTGCTGTGGCCTGCATTGTCCGTGGCCCAGCCGTCTAGCCAGGTTGCTGGTCAAGCTCTGTCCCCTGCTGAGGTAACAAAAGGCCAATCCTGATATCCAGTCTTCTGACCCTGGTCCTTACACGCTTCCTCTCAGGGCTTTCAAGTGTCCTTAGCCCCTCCTTGGGGGCTTTGTACCAGCTTCCCAGTGGCTGGTCAGGGAACCCAGGTGTTTCCACTACACGGGGTTCCAGTCCAGGGACCCTATAACAAGCAGCTATAGTCTGCTCTGCTCTGCCAGACCCCTCGCTGCTGCCTCCAGAGGTGACTTCTTCCAAGCTCCCACCAACTGCAGCCCTCACCTCAGGGCCTCCCACTGCAGCTAGGCCAGGCCTAGATCCTGCTTTCCTCAGCCTCGACCACAGCTTCCTCTCCTGACTGTACTGCCTCAAGCCTTTAGCTGAGGCCCTGGTGTTGTTCACCATACTGGCAGCTGCCCCCACTCCTCCCACCTCTTCAGGCTGAGGCAGCAAATTCTAGCAGTGATGGGGCTCACTGAACAGGGCTGGCTGCCCAAGCCTCCTGGCCTTTAAAGGGGCAGGCTGCCCTGTTACATGAGGCCACCCAGCAGGGCTCCTGGGATCCCATTAATCTTTCAGGAACTCAGCAGAGATGGTGTCAGCCCGAGGGCATGTTCCTGCTGTGCGTTTAGTAGAGCCCGTGTTGAAGGGGTGGGGTGTTGGGGGAGAGGGGAGTTGGATCTGCTGCTCTAACCACTAGGCAGCACTTTGCTCCACCAGCTGATTTAATACCTGCCCTTCATGCCTAATAACCAAGTAACTTGCCAGACTCCAGCCCAGCCCCCTGTGCTGGTTATAGGAGGGATCCAGGCAGCTCCAGTTGGCTTGGGGCTGCAAAGAAGACTGGGAGGCTTGGTGAAGTCAAGGGAGGAGCATTCCCTGGTTGGGCAGAGAGCTGCAGGGTCTCCATGTCAGCCCAGCGAGTATCCTGGAGGCTGTGGCCCCAGCCCCTCCTGCTTTGTGCTGAACCCCCACCCCTGGGATTCCCCCTCCCAGGGAGCAGGGGAATGTAGGGTGCAGGGTTATCACATGTGTCGTGCAATAAAGGAATCCCTGTTAGTGGAGTGCCAGGTGCTGGGCCCTGTTGCCAGTGGGACTCTTGGGGAGGGGGGTTCAGCCTCTCACAGGACGGGCTGCCATGCATTGCCACTCTGGTGCTTTCCGTGTCTTTGGTATCAGTGCAGACGGATTGCAAGCATCGTCTTTCTCTCCCCCCAGCTCCCTGCCTTCCTTTCATCCTCAAAAACCAGCCTCAGATACATTCACCTGCTACCTGAGTCCTGCCAATTAAGCCTTTCCCTGCAGCTACCGACCTGTGATCAGGCCATCTACAGGAAGATGAAACGCGTCTCGATGCGACTGTGTGAGGGATGCGTGTCTTCCAGTAATGGAGATGGGTGAACCGTCTGCCAGGCCATCTGCGGCCTTTTTGGAGGCCGTGATGCTGTCAGCCCGGTACAGAGAGCCGCGTGCGAGGGGCTTGCTCCATCTCTATTCTCCCCGTGCCGGAGGGGATTTTGGGGCGGTTAATTTGTTTTCAGATGAGAAATCACATTAACAGGGAAACTACAATGCAGTTGCCATGGAGACCACAAGTGCCTTTATTAAGAGAAATTAGTTTGGATCCAGTTGTCAGGCATATCTTAATAAATAATCCCCTTCAAGTGGTGTAAATAAATATTACCGTCTATTGTCTGCACAGAGAGAGAGACGTTCTTTGCATGGGGCGGGGGGATCCCATTGAAGTCGGTGAGAAAGGAGGGCTCTGAGCACCATGCAGGATCAGCCCATCAGAGACGAGAAGGTTCAGACTTGTTTTCCAGATTCTTATGCTGTGTAATTTATTTGGAGGCCAACAAACAACTGAGACTGAAGCAAAACAAACCAACCTCTGAGCAAGGAACTGCAGATTTAGGACAGAGGGAAGGAAGGAGTCCTGGGGGCAGGCTGTGACTGCTGTAATAGGGGATTGGATGGCAATGGAGTCTTGCACCTCTAGCTTGCAGTCTGCTTCAGGGCCACAGTCATCACCAAATGCTCCCACGCAATGGCTGTTTGGCCTGCAGACTCCGATGCCCACCCATCTCCTTAGGCTGCAGACCCCGAGCTCCAGCCAGAGCCGCAGCTTCAAAGCACTGGCTGCACGGCTACTTTTAGGGAGCTAGCGCTGGCCCTGCTGTCATCCCGGGCTGGGAGGTTCACTGCTGCAGGCTCCAAAATACTGTGTAGACGTACCCTTAAGTGACTTCAGAGCCAGAGTCTCAGAGGCATTTAGACTTGAAAAATCCCACCAGGTGCCTAAATATACAAACCTGGCCCTGCCCAAATCCCATTTTTGACAGTGATTTAGGCTCTTAGGGCACCTCTCAATGAGACTAAGGCCACGTCTACACTACAGATGCTACAGCTCACAGCTACAGCCCTGCAGCAATAGCACTGCAGAGTTGACCCTTGCTACAGTGATGGAAGGGGGTTTTCCATGAACATAGTTAAAACACAGTAGCTAGGTCAATGGAAGAATTCCTTCTGGCAACTCAGCTGCATCTAAGCTGGGGGTTAGGCTGGCTTAACTACGGTGTTATGGGTGTGGATTTTTCACACCCCTGAGCTATGTCAAGCTAAATTTTAAGCGTGGATCAGGCCTTAGGCTCCTGAGAGGGAGATTTTCAAAGGTATTTAGGCGCCTAAAGAGGCAGATAGGCACTGAGTGGGATTTGCCAAAGCTGCTTAGGTTCTTTTTTAAATCCCATCTACAGATGCCTAAATACCTTTGAGGATCTGGCCTTAAGTCACTTTGTAAATGGGACTTCGGCCTGGTCTACACTTCAGAATGAGATCAACCTAGCTACCTTGCTCAGGAAGGAGAAAAATTTGGCAGCCTGCGTGCTGTAGTCCGGTTGATCTAAGCCTTGTAGATGCAGCTAGGTCAGTGGAGGGATTCTTCTGTTGCCCTAGCTTCTGCCTCAGAGAGAAGGATTCACTGCATCGCCTGGAAAACCCCTTTTGGCTGGTCCACTGTCGCATAATCATTTAGGTGCTTTTGAAAATGTTACCCGTTATCTTCTTAAGAGAGGGATTTTCACGCTGACTGCAGCACGCTCAAGCCCCCTCGAAATGCAGCAGGTCGATATTTTTCTCAGTACCTTCTTTGCACTGATGGCAGAGTCGTTTTAATGACGGTTTCCCCATCCCCAGCTCAACTCCCCGGGCTGCTCCTTCCTGCGGAGAAGTTGTAATCTTCAGTTTAGAACCCCACAGCCTGTCCCGCTCGGGGAGGGGCTGGGACGAAATGGAATCAGCTGGTTAATGACCTCACTCCAGGGGCACACTCCATCACTTCACGATTTATGTCCTTATTTATTAATGTATTTATTAAGCACCAGCTGTGTGCTTAATAAATAAATAAAGACTGGAGCATGTGGGGGGAGGGGAGACTGGGCTGGGAGGGAGGAAGCCCATGGAGCTTTGGTAATTAGCAAACACAGAGTGTAATGAATCTAGGACGTCTAGCTTGTCACTGGAGCTGAACAAATACTAGGTAACAAATAACTGGTTTGATGGGTTTCCCCCAAACACATTTGTTTTCAAATCAATCCAGTTTACTGGAATTCTTTGTTTTAATATTTAGAATTTGAGCGCTGCTGTTCAGTGGCCAGAGACACTGTCACGGGGTACTGCTTGTGCGGCCCACTGGGCCCAGTCTAACTCATTCCTAGTGCATGGCCGCAGAGGACACAGAGCACTCACTGTGTCTGGGCCCCAAAGGGGTTTGTGTAACTCTTATGATCACATTCCTGGTGCAAATGCTTGTGGAAAGCTAATTTAAAAATTTGCTTTCCAGGAGTATCGAGCTTAAATCCATCTCTATGAGCATTCGTACATGTAAACTCAATCAGGGGGATGTTAGGAAGAGAACACAACAGGGGCATGAATACAAAGGCAGATTTGTGCCAAAATGTGAAGAAATATCAGTTGGGAAAGACTTGTCCTATTTGCTGAGCCCTCATTACTATGCTGCACGTTATGGCCACTTAGAATTACACAGCAACTGCTGTGATAGAACCCAGATCCTCCGCTTCAAAAGCGCCAACCGTTACCATGTCAGCTTAAGGAGTCTCTCCATCAGCTGGTAGCAGTACAGGGCTGAGACACACAGTTGAGCAGGTCTAATTCCATCCAGCAGGGGGCAGTGGGACAGACAGACGGACATGCACACACACAGGACCACTGGGGGCCAGATTCTCGGCTGGAGTAAACCTGTGTAGCACTACCATAGCCAAGGAAGCGGCACTGATTTACGCTAGCTGAAGATCTGGCTCTGTCATGTTTGAAAGGGGACAGTGAGCACCTTGCAACTAGCAAAAAATGACACAGGTTCCTTTAGCTTACTTGGTAATGCCATTTAACAAAGCTGGGAGTAATTACCATGCAGCCCGTCCTTTGCTCTGGGCTCTGCATAACAATCGTAGGAGGGGATGGGACTGAGTACTGCTATAGGCTATGGGGTGACTACCTGTCTGGTGTTTTAAAGCAAATCCCTTATTTGGTGCCTAACCTCCTGCAAACGGTACAGCAACATTTGCTACTAAGAAGCAATTTGATCGGATCAAATCTGGCCAAGTCTCTAGTGATTTTATTACCAATCTGAGATACCTTAAAGGAGCCTGGTCAGGGAGCTGAATCTGCCAGCTGAGATGGAATTCAGTGGCTTCCCAAACCCAAAGACCTCTGCTGCGGGAGTGGGAGACTGCAAAACGGAATCTGTGATCTCTGAAGAGAGAAAAACAAACCAGCCAAGCTTCGTCCCCCTCCTGTGCTCTCTGGGTTCCTGCTCGCCTTGGGCCAAGGCAGTGGAGAAGAGCTGGTTGGGAATTTTCCATCAGAAGGCTTTTCTGACAGAAAATGCACTTTTGGCAAGATTGAAATTTTCTGCAGGAAAATTTCAGTTGTGCTGGAAAATTTTGATATTTCCACGGAGAAAATCGAAACAAAAGCTTGAGGTCCCCAGCAGCCTTCCTGGTGGGGCTCCCCCAGGCTTCTCAGCCCACTGGTTCTGCAGCAGCCCATGTGGGGGCTGCCACACAGCCAGGGATCCTGGGGTTTCCAGGCTCCTTGGGTCCCTGGAAGCCAGGGGAGTCGGTGAGCCTGAAATTGGAACAGAAAAAAAAATCTGAAACATCAGAATTTCCCCCAAAAGGGGAATTCCAAGTTTCAACCAGCTCTACTATGGAGACTTTGCTTCATCCCTTCATCCCATCCCTTCTCTTTGACTGCGAATGGACCTGAGCCAAACGCTGGCTGCACTGGGTCGCCCGTAACCCAAGGTCTCTGCGTAGCTCCTGGATTATCAAACGCCGAGGGAGGGGACGAGCTGGTCAATGAGAGCTGTGAGGTTTCCACAAGGTGTCCAGTTCATTTTCAGTGGCATGGGCCAGAGTCTGCAGCGAAATTGGGTTGGATCGGTGCAACTGAGAAGAGAACAAGCATGTGTTATCTTTATGTCCAGAGATGGAGTCAGGGCATGGTCTTTGCTCCTCCCACAGCTCAGATCTGTAACTCCAGGACCCAGGCTGCTCCCAGCTTCATTTAAAGACACGGAGGAAGCTGGACTGGGGGTGGGGGTCCAGCCCAGTCCATTGGGCTAAGGGGAAACATTCACTCTGTTTCATGCAGGGATTATGGTGGGAACGGGCTAGATGGAAATGAACTCAATGCAGGTAGGAAGGGGGCTGACTGGGAGGAGCTCCCCCTGGCTCATGCAGGGTTAGGAGGAGAAAGGGAAGGAGTTAAATCCATGCAGAGCTGGTGGGTGGGCGGCTGCAGATTTACACAGGGAAGGGAATGAATCCTCAGGAGTGGAATGCAGAGCCAGAAGATGCGTTTTAACACCCTCAGTGGCCAGAAAAATATTGTCGCTGCGTTCTCTGTGCTTTAAGAGCAGCACTCTGGGCCCCGCCAGCCCTGGCTGGTCTTTCTCTGTCCTAGTTACTAGTCTCATTAGTCTTGGCAGAATATTTAATGCTAGAGATTTTCTGCAAAGGTTTCTCCCCTGCGTTTTAGTGGGATGTGTCTGCAATAGCAATTACCACACTGCAGGCTTTTCATCCCTGCCCTGCAAACGATGCAGTGTGGAAGAGACAAAGGAAATTAGAATAATTAAACCCGCACCGTCTGCCTGAATCAAAGGGACTCCGCTTGCTGTCAGGGCGCTAAATTGGACGCCCCAAAAGGACAGCCGGCTTGTGCTAGGGAGGGGCTGGAGGGTGGCACCGGGTGCTGCTATGTGTGTTAAAAGCACAGAATGGTTTCTCCAGTTCAGGCATCCCCTGGGGGAAAGGCAGCATGGGGCAGCACAGGTTCCCTTCCAGGGTGGGCTGCGCAAAGGGATTTCACAAGCGGTCCCATCCATGACTTAGAGAGACCCTTTCTGGCAACACTAATGAGTCTGGGAGCTAAGGAGCCAGCAGGAGCAACAGTGAAGAATCCCCTTTACATGCATTACACCCGGGTTCCGGCTCCTCATAGCCACTGGCGGTGCTGCAAAATACCGTGGGTTGAATTCAGCCCTGTGTAACTCCAGGGAGGTACACGCTGCAGCAGGAGGGGCCATTTCCAGCTCAAAGAGGCACAGCGGTGTGGTCTTACTGTGGCTTTAAGAGGCTGATCGGCCTCTCCAGCGTGTGGGAGCTGACCGTGGGAGGAGGTGGGTGGGTTTAGGGTAGACAAAGATGGACCAGAGTTAAGATGCTCTGTCTAGATGTTAACTATGTATCTAATAAAGACTGTTGTGAAGTTACTAACAATGAATAGTTATTACGACCAATGGATTACTCAAATATAAAACACGAGCTCAGACAGAAGTATGTGTGCGTGGTTAGCTGCCCCCAGTACGATCCCATCCAAGCCCTTAGGCCCTATGAGGGGCGGCTAGCCCAGCCCCCCGCCATGGCTACACATCTATATTTGGTGTGCGAGCTCCATCAGGTGTCTCCTCGAGCTGGGAATTCTGTCTCCAGCTCCCACGTGTTAGTGAACCCAGGATCTGAACAGTGTCCCATGGTAAGAGCTGCACAAAAGAAGCCAGTTGCAGTCTGCCGCAACCAGAGCTTTTGGTCCTAAAAAAACGGCAGCTACGCTGCATATTCATGAACACCCTCTGCTGTGGCTCTATCAACGAACCCTCTGCAGATAGAGAGCCCTCCTGTAACAGCAAGGACTGCCACGCTATAAAACCCAACCACCTGCAGTTATGAAAAGCTGAAGCAAGCCAGCCAGAATGGTGGGCAGATAATGCAGGCCAGGGGTTGGTGGAGGGAGTATAAAAACCTACATAGAGCAGAGAAGTCTTGAAAGCAATGACATGCGCTGAGCTCTCTGCACAGTGATGTCAAAGAAAATACAGCCTGGCATAAGGGGAGGCCACTATACACTCCAGATTAAGCACCGGCATTCTCAGTCCTGATGCAGCATCATGCTGAAAACGTACCATTTAGCAACAGCAGTATTTAGCATGTCCAAGGTGGGTCAGGGTGCCGTGCAGAAGGCAGGTCTGCTGAAAGGTAAGTGCCCCTGCCCTGAAGAGCTCACAGCCCAGATGCATGAGCTGGCACAATCCAGAGGAGATCAAAGACAGGCTGGAGTCTTGTTTTATGCAGCAGCCTGAATGGGGCTTTGCTAGCTTTTTAAATCCCATCCGGCTCTCACTAAAGTCAGTGCAAAGACTCCCATTGCCTGCAGGGGGAAGCCAATCAGGCCTTTGGTGGCTATTCATTGGGAAGTTGTTCTGAGCTCACAGGGTAGCCCGAGAGAAGGCATGAAGTCTGAAATGGGTGAAGGAGCCCTTAAGCAGCAGTCAGGAGACGGTCAGAAGCTGCTAGCGATCAGGGCCGGCTCCAGGCACCAGCGAAGGAAGCAGGTGCTTGGGGCGGCCAATGGAAAGGGGAGGCACGTCCGGGTCTTTGGCAGCAAGTCCCTCGGTCCCTCTCTTCCTCTTTGAGCGAAGGACTCCCCGCCGAATTGCTGCCGAAGAATGAAGTGGTGCGATTTAGCTCCCACCAAAGTGCTGCCGATCGGCTTTATCTTTTTTTTTTTTTTTCCCCACTTCGCCACTTGGGGCGGCAAAAAAGCTGGAGCTGGCCCTGCTAGCGATGTAGGAGGAGACCAGAGCAGTGGTGTAGACAAGGGCAGAGCTAAACGTGAGGATCAGCCACTTGAACTTAATGTGGAAGGAGAACGGAGGCTCTATCATGCACTTTCTAGAATGCCGTGTTGCCCTCTGTAACGTCTGTGGGACATCCTCTCCAGCTCCCGAGCCAGCACTATGGAAAACCAGAGATCCCATCCCAGCTTTTACTCTGAGCCTAGTGGATGCTGGACCAGGACTTTGGGAGATTAGCTAGTGCTGTTTGATTACCCATGCAGTGCAAACATGGTCACTAGAACCCATCATTGTGTCCTTCACCATCTTGTCTCAGTGCTTCGATGTAGGGAGCTCTCAGAAACGAGTTACCATCCTATCTTCAGTTCCATCAGTGTCCAGCGGGTGGCTACTAGTCAGCATGGGAACTAAGCCCCCTATGGGATTGACTGAATTTTTGGAGTGGGCAAATGATGGGTGAACTCTTGAGAAGTTCAGTTGCAGTCAGAAAAACACCAAGAAGTTTGCATATTCATCTGAGCTAACCAAAAGTGATGCTGCAAAACTGAGCTCATGACTACCAATTCTTTCATGGTCCTCTGGCACGTCTGGTTCTAGTTGCAACGAGAACGCAATAGACCAGAGACCCCATGGAAAGCCTGGAACTAGGGGCTGACAAAGGACATAGAGGATTGAACAAGGAATAATGGAAAGAAATAAAGAAAGGGCTGAACGATGGCCTTCCAAATTGCAACACCATGACCAAGAAACAATTCAGGGACTGATCGCAAAAACCAAAAGCCAGCAACTAAGTCCATGCCTGCAGCAGACAGGTGCTGGGCATTAGAATACAGGCAACTACGGGGACAAGTTTCAGGGATATGTGACTCCTAAGCATAGAGTGAAAGATGGATCTTAGAATGTAAGATTCAGGACAGGAGAGGGGGTTGAAGATGATCATGTGACCCATAGTATCTTCACTCAAAGGACAAGTCATGGGTGGAATTAACACTGGGTTGAATTATGCACTGGGAATAACATTCCTTGTGACGTCAGCCCCCCTCTTTCTGTTTGTGACTCAAGCCAATTTGTCTCTGAATTGATTATTACTGTTATTGTTGTAGTTGTATTCCAGTAGAGCCGACAGGCATATGGCCCCCTTCGTGCTAGGCACTGCACAAACTGAGTAATAGATAGTCCATGACCAAAAGAACTCATTCACTGGCCAGTTTGGACAAACAATTTCCAGCCTACTGGACATTTGCAAAGTGTTTACTTCATCAATGCACTATTTGGGGTGTGTTACCTAAGTCACTTGGTATTGAGTCTGCCCTCTCATTGGATGACAAAGTTTTTACATTAGAGTGATGACTAGCCAATGGCAAATGGCAATTGAGACACTGCCTAGTGTGGATTTTCAGACCAATAATAATTTGCACTCACATTCATGAGACGCTGGCGATTTGTGAATGTTTCAGCAATGCCCAGGGCTCGTTAGAAAGCAGCAGAATAACTAATAATACAACCCCACAGATCACGCTGCACTGAGCTTGGCAAATTAGTCTCAACAGTAGTCACCAATCCAGGTTTCTCTTAGCACTCACCCAGCTCTGTTCTTCTGGAATGTTTTGTAGAGGTAGTAGGAGAAGCAGCAGCTGAGAACATATTCCCCAAATGCACCAGATGGGCTTTCAGAGGCAGAGATTAGAGAATGACAAAATCAAGGGAGGTTCTGCTTTGCAAAATCGCCTCAGCTGGATTTTGCTTTTGCGAAATAAGATGCTTGTGAAATGCCAACAGATCGTGGTCATTGGGATAGAACCTGGAGCCTAGTGCATGAGTCTCTCCCGCGTGAGTTAAAAGGCAACTGGCCTTTAGCTAAGGCGTGTACATATGTGTGTGTACATACACACACACACACACACACACACACACTTCCTCTCTCTCTCTGTGGGGTACACTTGGATCTGGGATCCCATACTCAGGGGTGCAGCTAAATGATTCTGGCTCAGGCCCCCACAACTGGCATGAGGCTGAACCCAGATCTGCCTGTTTCATTCAAAACAACAGCATGCTCTAGTAACACAGAGAAAGGGGACGTGATAAAAACAATGCCAAGATGGCTGAAGTGAGGTTTTTTCATTTCTAATTGGTCCCTTTGGGAAGGCTTTTGCAAGCTCCTTGCCATCACTTCAGTGACAGGGCCAGATCCGACACCGCCTCCCGGGGAGCAGCACACGCTGCTGCTTCCAGAGGCTGCGCCTCAGAAACCCAGACCCCAGGGTCACTTAAGCAAAATGCCTTGCACGCTTGTTTTACAAGTCCCGCTCCCTCTCCCACGCTCTCAGCTTTTCATCCGTGCAGCTTTGTTCTCTGGCTTTTGATGGCTGGCGATCACGGTGTGCACTGAAATGTGAGGAAATGAGAGAGACTTTTAGCAGCCCAAACAGCTTCCCATCAGATAGCGAATGGCTCTGCTACAAGGAGTGCCATGGATCCTGGGGGTCTGTCCCAGTTACCGGGACCTCTCGGGTCTGTACACCTTGACTGGAAATCTCCCCAGAGCGAGCATTTAGGCTGGAGGATCATGGTGGTTGGACGCTGTCACTCCCAATCCCCTCTGGAGGGAGGGAGCACAGAGGCAGCAAAGGAAAAGAATTACAGCATTTTGAAACATTCACCCAACCTATTGAAACCACGAAAACGGCTCATTTTGTGGTCACTTTGGTCTTGAGCCAAAGCCCATTGAAGTCACTGGGAAGGCTCCTGCAGCCTTTGGTTCAGACCCTTTGAGTTTCAGACTCAAGACTGAGCCTGGTCTAATCAGATCCCAACTGGTGTGTCCATCTCAAGACTCCGTTTTTCCAAACCACTGGGACTTGTGGTTAAACCAAGAGTGGTTTGAGTTTAACCCAGGGTTTCTAAACAACCTCTGGAGTGGATCATGTAGCCCAATGGAATGGGGTCACCACATTGTTCTTGGTACCAGTGGAGGCCCTAGGAGACCCGATCACAGACCAGGACCCTGTTGTGATTGGGGCTGTACAAACAGAACAAACAGACAGTCCCTGCCCTGAGACCTTACACATTAGAGACCGTTCCCTAAAATACAAGGGTAACCATCAGGGATAACCTGTGGAAAATGCATGAGAGGCTGCAGCTGAACTGACTATTCCCACACCGGGAATTGCATGAGATCTAGCACATACAGCAAGTACCTCTTGTCCCCTGCCTCTAATTGTGTCTCAAGGTTTCTCAGACTTTTCCAGCAGCTGCCATTTTCTCAGGGAGATTGCCTATAAATAGGCCTCCTGCGGACCACCCCACTTCCATTAATGATCCTATCACATCCCAGTGGCAAGCAATGCTGCTCCCTGTAGGAAAGTCATTACTGTATTTTTGCTGCCTATCAATACACTTTAGAAGCTGGGAATAAGGAGGAAGAACCAGTACCACGTGACCTGTCTGCGGACCTCCATCAAGGCCCCTACGGACCACCAAAGAGCTACAGACGACAGCTGAGAACGATTGGCTTACAGAGATTTTTCTGTTTCTGATGCAAACACTTGGGGGGGTGTCTACACTACAATCAGAGGTGTGACTGCAGCAGGTGTAGACAGATCCAAGCTAGCTTTGATCTAGCTAGCTCCAATCACAATGGCAGCAGGGGCTGTACCAGCCCACCCAGGATCCTGGGTACATACTTAAGTGGCTAGCCCATGCTGCCACTGCTATGGTCATTGGAACTAGCTAGATCCAAGCTAGCCCCTGTATGCCTATGAGTGCTGAGGTCACACCTCTGGTTGCAGTTCAGATGTACCCTGGGTGTGAACTAAGCTACCAGGCAGTACAGCTGGTTTCAAATGATGCTTATCGGGGCAAGTGAGACATTGTTCTTAAAAGAGGTTTGCAGCGCCGGCCTGGGCCCCTGCGCAGAGAAGGAAGCTGGAGTACGAAAGGAGAAAAAGCAGATGTGGAGGGAGGGAGGGAAAAAAGAGGGGAGGAGGAGGATGAAAAAGGCCCCGATGAAATCTTAGCTGAAATGGGAGTTTGCCCAGAGAGAAGGAGAGAGGCGGGGGAAAGGGGAAGGGAGCTGGAATGAAATAAGCGGAGAGAGGGAGAAGGAGCATCTTGCTGACCAGTGCTTTCTCCCAGCCTCGCCCACAACCTGCCCTGTGCTGGAGGCTCTGAATTACTCACTGAGGCTTTTGTGTGGGCATTGAGCCAGGATTATAATTCAACTGCCTCCAGATCCTGAAGTGAAAAAAACACCTCAAACCCCACTTGGTAATTCTGTTAGCAGTTTCTGCTCCACCGCCTGCTGTTGCCTCAGTGCCAGTAATGATGCTATTAACAGTGGTGAAATATGTCTATCAAGAGATCTCAGGGGCTGGGGAGAGGGCTGAATAAGTTTTTTATAGCAGTTAAGTTATCTGGGAATATTACACCCCCTCCTCCTTTGCATATGCTACTAATGCCCCTGATTGATTCTTCTCGCTGGCTCGTACTATCTGTCGATTCTCCCCAGCAGTGATCTCATGGGTAGAGGATCCGAAGCAAAGGGGCATCAGAAGCAGTAGCATTCGGGCCACGGTTAAGGTTGTGGAGGGTCAATAGCCCCATCCCCAAAAGTGGCTCCTTTTGGAACCCCATAAACTGGATACACAAAGGAATTAATTACGTGGGGAAGTTCAGTGTCCTGCTAATTGATGTTACAGGTGATGAATGACAATAATATTTTAATGATGGAGTTGAACGTTTCACTGGGCTAAAGCTTGGCTCACAAAATACCTGCTTGAGAGACTATTTTTTCCATAAGAATCTCTTCTGTCCTTTCACGTATTGCAATAATACTGACAGACAGATTATAGACAGAGCTGGTAGCATGTGTGCACGCAACCACCTGCTAGGCTTACTTGTTCTAAAGGCCTCTGTCCTCTCCTGTGACTTGAAATGTTTTTTAATAACAAACTTTTCATTTTCTTCCCTTGCTCCAGTGAAATCGCCCCCACATCTTAATTAAATCTGAGCCTCGGAAAGCAGCTCAGTTCACAACAATCCACCTTTCCTTCTCCTTCTGCCTGTGGCTGTGTGTGTCACTCTCCTCCTGAAGCATGATAATGGAGTAACAGCTGGGTTACAACTGCTGATGATGCAGCAGCCTGGGTGGCTTTGCACTACTCTCTCCCTGGGCTCACTTGTCAGGTTTGTTGAACAGTTCTGGGAGAAAGGGTCAGGCCAGGTCATGGCTTGTCCCCAGCCTGTGAAGGCCACCTGGTCACAGCCAGACTCGCTTAAACCAACAGAGGCCCTCAAAACACCCTGCGCTACAGCTCCCAGGGGATTCCCTTTGACTCTCTGTCCCTCCTGCTTGCAGGATTTTTCTTTCCTCTTTTAACGGAGCACCAGCTCTCAGAGCTTTCTCCCTAAAAGCCCTTCTCCCCTAGTTCCCTCACTGCCTCGCCTCACCTCACCGGGGGATTTTAGCAGCCTTTTCCCCCAGACACTCCTTGCTGTTTCTGTTTCCCCTTAGGGGCAATTGGGTTCTTTACAGGCCAAGTTGTTGCCCTGCCCCTTAAATGGCAAAACTGGGAGTATCTGTTCCAGCACATGGGCGCTGGATCTGCTTCATTTAAAGGGGCCGGTCAGCCAGCCTGTGACAGACCATTTAGCAGGGGAGTGTGGAAGGTGCAGTGTACTGGATGACCTGGGCTACGAGTTTTCAGCTCAGGAGGGCAACGAGGGTTCGATATGTTACTCCCAGAAGATTTTTGAGGTTTGAAAATTCCCTTAATATTCCCAGCTGTTTTTCCTTTGTGCGACTATCTCCTGCTTCCACCCAAGACCCGAAGCAGAAAGGTCAAAATACAGCCAGACAAGCTCTTAGCATGGTCTTTCTGGCCCACACGGCCAGGCATCTTGTGAGTAACTTGTTACCCAAAGGCTTCCAGCCCCAATTTTGAAGTCTGAAGAGATACGGATATTTCCAGTAAGCTCTGGCTGAGACTCTAAGTGCTTCTCTGAACAGAGCCACAAATTCTTTGAGGTTCTTCCATCATTATTTTCAGGAACATGCACGTGGCGGTCCCAACCCCCTAAGTAGCATTCCCAGTGA
Source organism: Mauremys reevesii (assembly GCF_016161935.1). Lineage (NCBI taxonomy): Eukaryota > Metazoa > Chordata > Testudines > Geoemydidae > Mauremys > Mauremys reevesii. The sequence continues at coordinate 6,359,970 of NC_052643.1, forward strand.
ATGCTCACTACGAGTTTCACCTTATTGCTGTTGCCATAGCTACCGCCCACAGAAATCTGGGCAGATAAAAATAAATAAACAAACAAACCTGGACCACATGATTTAACACCTGAAAACAACGTGAGATTAGTCATGGCACCATGTGCACAACTAGTTCTGATCCAGGTCTGGATTTAGAATTTGCTGCTGCCTCTGACTCAGCCTGGTGATCTGTGTTAGTTGGAGGGGGCTGTGTTGTCCCACCCCCAGCTCTGTGTTTTCCATTTCTGCGCTAAACTCGTAAAAATAAAAACAAATACACCCAGTCTCCCAAAGTGACTCAGGACCTTGAAGGTGTGAGCTGCACAGAAAGCAGATCCCATCTGCTGCACCTGCTCAGGAAAGTGAGCTGTTATGGTGGCTCTGCCTCTGTCACATACAGCATCAGCTCTTAGAATAACAGGGGTGGAAGGGACCTTACCTCAGGAGATCATCTAGTCCAACCCCCTGCTCAAAGCAGGACCAATTCCCAACTGGCCCCTTAAGGATTGAATTCACAACCCTGGGCTTAGCAGGCCAATGCACAAACCACTGAGCTATAGAAACCAGTCACAACTAGCTCAAACAATTTGCCTGTGGCCATACGGAGGCGGTAGTGTCAGAGCCAGGATTAGAACCTGATAGCTCCCGGGGCTCCAAGATGCTCTGTTTAGGCCACTAGCCTCATTAATAATTATTTGTATTACAGGAGTGGCAAAAGGCTCCAGTTGAGATCAGGACCCTGTTGTGCTAGGTGCAGCACAGAGATGGTCCCAGCCCTAATAGAGAAGGTAGGCGAAGTGTGGGAGGGAGATAGTGATACAGAGCACTAGCAGACTGTTTAGAATGATAGCTTGCAAACATCATGTTCACTCCAGTCTGCTCTCGCTGGGGTTGGAAATCCTTCGCGATCTCCCAAAGGAATCTACAGTAATATATTTCCTGAGGTCCTTTCTTTCAGAACCTATGGGCTGGTCTACACTAAGGGGAAAAATCGATATAAGATACGCAACTTCAGCTACGTGAATAACGTAGCTGAAGTCGAAGTATCTTATATCGATAACTTACCCGTCCTCACGGCGCGGGATCGATGTCCGGGGCTCTCCATATCGACGCCGCCACCGCCGTTCGGGGCGGTGGAGTTCCGGAATCGATAGAAGCGCGTTCGGGGATCGATATATCGCGTCTAGATGAGACGCGATATATCGATCCCTGAAAAATCGATCGCTACCCGCCGATACGGCTGGTAGTGTAGACGTAGCCTATGTCAGAGAGTCGCTAGTATGTTGCTACTTGTGAATACTCTGGTCTCTTGCTCTGCAAGCTTCCCAACTGTCCGGGTGCACCATACCATGGGTCTTCAGGGTCTAATACGCAGCTCAGTGAAAACTTTTACAAGGCTGCGTGCCTTCCTTCAGCCAGCACCAGCGCCGCAGTGTTGGGGTATGATGTTGCAGCGCATTTGGTGTAGTTTAGGGGGATGGACATGCTTACAGCAGGGTTCTCACATGGTTTGGTCCTATCCAACCCAGCAAAACGTGCACTTGAGAGGAGGCCTCTTGGGTGGGGATTAGTGCAGTACAGGTGGCCTCGGGTTGAGAGTTTAGCTGTGGAAGGGATTCTTGGGTGAGGATCCCTGCTGTAGAGAGGGCTCCGGAGCAGGTTGTGAATCCAGAGTGAGGAAAGCTACGCATCCTTTCTGGAGTGACTCACCCAGCGAGGAAGAGAGTTTGTTTTGGATACAATCCCAACCTTTCTTCCTTTGCTAGAACAGAACATTTCTGAGATTTCAATTACCAGACAGCTTGCCATTCCGCTCACGTTCGCAAAACAAGAATAAGCAGGAGAAGGAAGGGGGTATAATCAGACCTTCCTTTCAGTGAACGGCTGTCTCGGAGGGCTGATTTGTTTGTAACACGGATATGTTTGATTTAAAATAAATTGTATTTTGATAGGTTTGAATGGTGTGTTTTTTTCTCTTTCTCCTTTTGATCATTTAGACAGAGAATTTCCTCATTTATTCTTGGCTTCCAGCAGCTGCTGTCTGGGGGAGCCCATAGATGATCTCAAAGCAGCTGGATGGATCAATGAGCTTAATAAGCTGCACTTCCTCATAAATGGTTACCACGGGAGGCTCTGACCTAAACTGCTAATTAACATTGGCACTAATTGGCCTGGTCTGCTCAGTTAATCCCCTGACACCCCCCACCCCACCCCCAGCCTCATTATATCTGTCTGGTGTCTCCCTGCCCCTCCCCCCAACCATGTGCGCAGCAGGATGCAGTTGGATCGAACAAGCCGGGAATGCTCATGTCATCATGGGGCTCCTGGCCATGGCACCAGGAGGGCAGCTCGAGACGAAAGGAGATGGGGTTATGCAGCATTCTGTGGCTCAGAAACCTTAAAGACTTTGTGTAGATACCACAAAAACCACCTGCCACACACCTGCACCCACCCATGAGCGCACATGCACCCCACCCCAGCCACAGGCCCTGTGCTCCGTGGTCTCAGCTCTCATTTCACAGTTAGTGGCCAGCTAGATTTCATTGCAGCAAATCCCACTGTGCTATGGGATGTGAGGGGTAGAGGAATCTTCCAGGATACCCCCATGGTCTCCTTTGTTCCTCCTCCTCCTCTTGTCCCAGGTGCCCTGATCTGCAGCCACTGGGGCGTTCCAGAGACCCACGGCCTCAGGCTCCCAGCCCAGCCCAAGGAGCGATGATTTTTTAAAAAAACACATTGCACACACATTAAATGATTTTAAAGTTCCAAGTCAATCACCTTCGAGTGTGCTGTCACTTTAAATGTGTGACCACAGACTGCCTCCCGCCCTCTGTCTCACTCCCCCCCTTCCCCACCCCCCCACAAAACCTAACTACATCCCGGAGCCAGCCCCCATTTTCTCCTCAGAAGAGGGAGTTCCCCGGCTACAAAAAGCGACATTTTGGGCTGGGATAAGATGGTCTGAGCCTCACCTCCCTGTAATGAAATTGTCTGTTCAGTCCAAAGGAGGCGGCCGACGAGAGCCGGCTGGGGGCAAAGATGACAGACAGAGGCAGGCTGCTGTGGGGATGGCACAGAGACCCCAGAACCTCTTCCCTCTGCCGCACCGGGGAAGAGTTCCCACTGCATAACCCCTATGGAGGGTGCAGCGTCCGCTCCCCTCTGGCCCTGTGCTGGCTTGTTCGGAGCTGAAAGGGGCAAGGTCGTTCCAAAAGTAGGGACGCTTGTACCTCAGGGCGGCTAACAGAGAGCAGTCCCTGGGCTCAGGAGAGCAACTGAACTTTAAGGGACAGACTCCTGGCCCGCGCCCATACCCACGAGATGGCATCGCATCAGGGAGCGTCTGAGCACCTGATCATGAACAGAGAGTAACGACAAATGGATCGTTCCTGCGTGGCCCGGACTCAGGGGCCTGACTTTTTTCATAGGCTTTGGTAAAGCTTGTCACACCACTAAAGCCTTATTGAACGGCATCGAGCCAGACTCAGTAAGCCCTAAAGGCTGTTGCTGTCTTGGAGATCTAACTGGAGCGGAGTGATACTTGCTGGCAGGGTGTAATCATATTCTTTGGACGGTTTGCACCCCGGCCCTGATACTTCAGACCAGGATGACAGCATGCAGTTGGGCGACACGACAAACCTTTATCTAGATACCTTGGGTGCTTATGTGGCCCTATTACCTGGTATCTGAGTCCCTCGCAGTCTTTAACATTTTACTTTCACCTAGTTCCCAACCCTCTTGGATTGGCTGGGAGTCTACTGGAATCGGCATCGATCTCCCAGGAATGACTGAATGCAATTCTGGCCGCCCCTGAGCTTAGGAGCCGGAGTGACATGTGGGTTGCTACCGGGAGCCTCCTGACGTAAGCACCGCCTGGGCAGAGCCTGCATCTCTCACCTCCTCCCTTGCTCCAACCCCCTGCCCCTGCCAGGAGCCCCCTCCGGCACCCAAACGCCCTCCTCTAGTCCACACCCCAAACCTCCTCCTGCACCCCAACCCCCTGCCCCGGCCCGGAACCTCCTCCTGCACCGGAAACCTCTCATCCCCAGCCCCACCCCAGAGCCCACACCCCCAGCTGGAGCCCGCACCCCCTCTTGCACCCCAACCCTCTGCCCCAGCCCAGTGAAAGTGAGTGAGGGTGGGGGAGAGGGAGCGATGGAGGGAGGGGGGATGGAGTGAGCGGGGGAAGGGCTTCAGGGAGGGGGTGGGGCAGGGGGCGAGGCGAGGGTGTTCTGGTTTGTGTGATTAGAAAGTTGGCAACCCTACTTTCACAACACCCTGCTGTGGAAGGCAAAGGTGTTATTCCCACTTTACAGAGGAGAAACAGAGTGTCTCGGGTTATTTAGACGCCTAACTTCAACTGAAATCAATGGAAATTAAGAGCCTAGATACCTGTGTGGATCTGGGTCTTAGTGACTTGATCAAAGTCTCACAGGATGTCTGTGGCCAAGCAAAGAATTAAACCCAGGTTTCCCACACCACAGGCTAGCTCCCTATCCACCCAAGCATCCTTCCTAATCTTAGGCACAACATTCTCATCTGGCGGAGGTATCAGCAGCCAGCAGTATTGAGAACAGTCTGAAAGGAAGATCTGACAATGACAATCCAACCCCCGTCCCTGCCAAGAAAACGATACTGAAGCCGGCAAGCCTGTCCCAGAACAATCAGATTCAATGAGTGCTCTTGAGTTCTGAGTCCAGAGCTGGGGCTAAATGCATTTGAAGTTATTTCATCCAAAAACGCTCCTTTGCTTCTCTCCTCTGTTGCCAGCAAATACTGGAAATGAGCCTGTAATGATCTTTTCATAATTTTATTTCCACAAAAGCCTGCAGGGGAAGAAGCTGCAGTGCTGACCTCGACTGTTTCGCAGTCTATTATCTCAGTGTAAATATAAAAGCGTGAATAACACCATCTCTTAAGGGGGTGATAACACTTTGGACAAGTGCAGGGGAAGGCATCTCTGCCTTTCCTCTGGTCTTTCTTTTATTTCCCCTGCCTTTGTTCGGTGAACACTGCTCTCTCTCAGTGGAGAGATGCAAGACAAGACCCAGCAGCACGTCTCCTCAAATGACTCGTATGTTTCACAACAAAACTCCCGGTAAGAGAAATGTTTGTGTTCTAGAATAGAAATCCCTAAGCCAGGCAGTAGCGGGATGAGTCAACGGCTAGGAATTAAACCCAACCGTTTTATGGGACATTTACTAATTAAAGGAGAAATGACCCTCTCCTTCATCACATAGACAGGTTGGAGATGGGAGAATGAATTGTCTGACATTGCCAGAGCTTATCAGGACCATCTCAGACATTGACATTGGCAAGCAGATGAACTCATAATGGATTGAGGCATGGGACTCAGCTAATATTGGCTGAGTTGCTATCAGCTGTTGGTAAAGATTAACACAGCCTTTTTTCATTTTTTATTTGTTGAGTTAATACGTTTTTTCCTAATGATTATTACTTTACTTTGTTAACATCTGTGGAAGCTTTAGTCGAGCGTTGGAAAGAAGGCGCTAGTTAAATGAAAAGCTGCAGCCAGGCAGTGGGCTGAGCGGGGAATTGTGGTGGGGGTTTATATCATTGAAAAATCTCCAAGATGGAAATTTTTGTGTATCTCAGTTTTTGGGGGCCCTGCTTGGAACACCCAGTGTCTGATTTTATAGAGGTGCTGAGCATTCACAGATGCCTTTGACTTGTGTGGAAGGAGTGGAAGGCGAAGCCACCCAAAAACTGGTGGCCACTTTTGAAAGGGTTGGTCATACCTCGTCTGTATGTCTGTTTCTTCATCTGTGAAATGGGCTAGTAATGATTGCCCGCCTCTGAGATCCCGGAATGAAGAGCCCTAGGTGACTGCAAAGGATTGTTTATTATTATTATTCAGTCCTGAAGAATTTCTGTTTATTGCTGTTCATAGGGTACCAGACAGCAAGTGTGAAAAATCAGGACAGGGGTGGTGGTGGTGAGGAATAGGAACCTATGTAAAAAAAAAGACCCCAAAATCGGGACTGTCCCTATAAAATCGGGACATCTGGTCACCATAGCTGTTCAGATGAGAACAAAGAATCTGAGTGATGGTACAGTTGGAGGAATCAAGAAAAACATCAAACCTGGGAAAGATAACTGGAGACAGAGGTCAATGCAGAAGATCTTCCCCTGGGCCCTTCCTTCACCAAGCGGGAATGAGAAGAACATGCTGGAGACCGACCGATGGATGAACTGCAGGTGCAGAGAGGAAGATCTGGGAGTCACAAAGCACTGACAGATCTCCGGAAATAATGCTGGTATGAAATGGGAACTGCACTAAAGCAGCCAACCTTCTGCATTCAAAAGTGGCAGGGCTCATTAGGTGAGGTCAGGAGAGAATACAGAGAGGAAGTAGTTGGGAATAGCTGGGATGTAACCGAGAGAAGGGAAACTGAAGAGCAGAATGAATTTCCTCCCCATGGGACCTGTTAGAAAGTGGAGTGGGCTCCCAGGGGAAGTGGTGAAAGCCTCATCACTTGGGTTAGTGAAAACTGAACTAGACAAGCTGCTCACTATACACCTTTGGGAGCAACCCTGCAGTGCCCGCCAGGGATTGGCAAGATGTTGCCATTTTCACATTCCTGTTTGCCAAAGCCTGCCCTCATTTATACCCATTCAGCTCCACTGTGGCGAATGAGGCTGCGGGGGCAGAACGGAGAGCAGGGCTTAGCCTTCTGTGATTGTGTTGGTTAACTTAATTCCCCATTTTTGTCGCGCCGTTTAAAGCATCGTCACCGTAATGCAGGTTAACGAAATCCAGAAAGTGAATTGTTCCTCAAAGTCTTGGAGGGAGTGTGATTAGATCTATGGCAGCTTCATAAGCCTCGCTGGTTTCCATAGCGACGGGTTCAGTGCCAAATTGGCTGCAGGCCGCCTGGGGGATGAGGATGAAAGGCAGTGTGGGGGGGAAGGGGGAAAAGGGAGAACTGAATAAAGGACTAGAAATGAAACATCAAGCAGGCATAAATAGATGGAATCTTTGGGCTGTGTCTGCACCTGGTCATGCAGCAAAATGATGATCTTTAGTCAGAATAATACTTTGCACTCCCAGAGCACCTTTCATCAAGGGAGCCAAGGTGCCGTGCAAAGGCAGGTGTCCTCGGCCCCCCGTTACAGAGGGGAAACTGAGGCACGGAGTGGTTAAAGTGGCTTCTGGTTTTGAGTGCCTGACTTCACACCCTGGATTGCGCCCATTGACTTCGGAACCTCTGGAAAAAATTAGGCCCAGGGTGCCTCAGACTGGGCACCCGAAATCAGAGGCCAATTTTGAAAACTTTGACCAAAGTCTCTTGCCCAAGGTGACGCTGTGAGTCACTGGCAAAATGGGAATGAGAACCCAGGACTCCATGCACCCTGTGCCCTGCTCTAAGCACGAAAGCTCCCTGTTAGGAGTAATGCAAGAGTGAGCAGAGAAATTCAGATATTTCTATTTCTGAGACAGCAGGGAGTGAACACTCTGAGCCCAGTCTGGGCCGTTCCACCCAGGCACCAGGGAGCGAGCACAGTAAGAATCCACTATGGGACATAGGACCCAGGTAGCAGTGTTATTTCCTGTTTGTACAATGCATCCAACCCACAGGTTGCAATGAAAAGCTCTGCACTGCCCTAATGGACAGTGTCACACTGGCTAATATCCAACCGCACTGGGACTCTGGAATTTAAGGTGAGAGCTGACTCAAAATCCTATATTTCTAGTTAGGTGCTGGTGAAAATGTGGCCATGTTATTGGAATCTCTGATGCAGCTGGGGTAGACTTTGGTTCCTTTGGCAGAATGTTTGTAAAAGGAGTACAGGGCTGGAGTCAGTGCAGGTGGTGGGGCGAGCGATCCATTTTACCCGTTTTCCAAAATAAACGCATGTCCAACTTTGCCTTCCGATAAGGGCTATCCCAGGTAAGGTGTCTGATGCTAATCAAGTGTGCGGCGTGGCTATAAATATGCTCCTCCACTACATGTGCTTGGTTTAGCCTCATGCCTGATTCAAAGGAATGGTCATTCTTTTGGGAACTCTCCTTCTCATCTGATCGCTCCTTAGACTGGAAGATCATCTGACACTTGTCAGCTTTTAAAATCATAGAATAGAATCATATAATCTCAGGGTCGGAAGGGACTTCAGGAGGTATCTAGTCCAACCCCCTGCTCAAAGCAGGAGCAACCCCAACTAAATCATCCCAGCCAGGGCTTTGTCAAGACAGGCCTTAAAAACCTCTAAGGATGGAGATTCCACCACTTCCCTAGGTAACCCATTCCAGTGCTTCACCATCCTCCTAGTGAAATAGTTTTTCCTAATATCCAACCTAGACCTCCCCCACTGCAACTCGAGACCATTGCTCCTTGTTCTGTCATCTGCCACCACTGAGAACAGCCGAGCTCCATCCTCTTTGGAACCCCCCTTTCAGGTAGTTGAAGGCTGCTATCAAATCCCCCCTCACTCTTCTCTTCTGCAGACTAAATAACCCCCGTTCCCTCAGCCTCTCCTTGTAAATCATGTGCCCCAGTCTCCCGATCATTTTCGTTGCCCTCTGCTGGACTCTCTCCAATTTGTCCAATTTTTATCACTTGGACCTAAATATACTGCACTAGGTGGCCACTGATTTGGCCACTGAGCTACCATCTTGAACATGAGAGGACTCTGGCCCAGATCCTCAAACGTATGTAGGTACCTGACTCCCACTGAAATCAATGGTGGTTAGGAGTCTAAATACCTCTCGGGACCAAGGCCTCTGCCTCTTCATCTATCTTTAAACAGAATCTAAAACCTCCCACGTCCTTTGCTGTCAGCCATTAGCTCGGGACTGCAAACTCTACCTGTCGTATGTGTTCTGTCATGCACCTTGCCGTGTTTTGGCATAATAAGGTGTGGCAGTATCGCCTCCTCCTCCTCCCACTCAGCGTTCACGGGGCATTGATCCAAACTGCTCCTGATCTCAATTCCTAACGAAGGGCGCTCTCTCATTACTTCCTTCTTCTGTCCTCAGAAGCCTGACCCCAAGCGGCGCTCCATGGTGAACGAATAATGGGGAGTGAAAGCAGCAAGCGTCGCTGCCAGCGATTAGTCCAGCTAGGATGGAAGAGGAGTGAGATGCCTCTTGTTATTGCTAATAATCAACTCACAGCCTTACGTTTACGCAGTGCCCTCCATCCCCGTGCCCATGGGCCTGGTCCTGTGTGCTGAAATTTCCTTTGCAGCCGGACGAGCTCCAAATCGTACACAAGAATCATTTCACACACTAGCGATATGCAGACGCCTCTGCGGCGGAAAGCAGCAGCCGCTGTAACAGCCAACAGGCCAAGGAGTGAGTAACATCTGTTCTACCTGCTTGGAGCTGCAAAGCAGAGTGAGGGATGCAGAATGTAATGACCTAAGTCAGCACGTGGCTAGGGTATGAGAGTTAAATGCCCCAGTGGTTGCCAAAAGGGCTGAGAGTTTAATGCGAGTGCCTGGGGGTCTGTGTCCTTTTGGAAGGACAGCACCTCCAGCGGTGCATCGGCCTCCACTTTACTTTAGTTACACGGTCCCTACCAGACTTCAGAAGCGGATGAGAATTCTTTTGCCATCCAGCCCCAGAAAGGGACCCTGGAGACGGCAGGGTTCAAAGCAGTGAACCGGGGCCTGCCGGTAACGACACGCTTTAGCACCTCCTTCAGCTCCCTTTGTTTGCGCCGTGAATTGACCTTGTGATGGAACTAACTGGGCCAAATTTGGCCCTTGGTTACACCTGTGCAAACTCACTGGGCCAGCTCCCCAGCTGGTGTAAATCGGCATAATTCCACTGACTTCAGAGGTGCTGTGCTGGGGATCTGGCCCATTGACTGAGGGCAGAACCGGGCTTCAAAGGACTGCAGTGATTAGCAGCCTGTCGCCTTCCACTAGGGTGAGCAGACAGCAAGTGTAAAAAATCGGGATGGGGGTGGGGGGTAATAGGTGCCTATATAAGAAAAAAGCCCCAAAAATCAGGACTATCCCTTTAAAATTGGGACATCTGGTCACCCTACCTTCCAGCCCCAGAGACTCTAACTCGGTGGGAACAACGTTCACTTGGACCCAGGGGCTGGAGGGAAGTCTTCTCTTTTCCTGCTTTATTTAATGGCCTGGACTAAATCTCTGGAAATCTCCAGGATGGCCAAGCCCATAATTAAAAACCCCCAACTGGCCGGCGAGAAATGCAGTTCATTGTGTTATTTGTTCCAAATGTTTTTCTTGAAGGAAAGAAGGTCCCAGGAACTAACATTCACAGTCTAAAGCCAAATTCTCAAAAGCGGCCTCTGATTTTGATTGAGATACTTTGGGCCTGCTTTCGTCAAGGCAAGGAGCTGCCCCTCAGCTTCGATTGCAGCTGCAGAGATTCAGCACCTCTGAAAAAAGAGGCCAGAAGTGTGTCAAATTGGGCACTCAAAAACAGAGGTACCCAAAACGGAACGTTAGCCCTGGTGTGTCCCGTCCTCACATGGGACAAAGCTTCCAAACGCCCTGCACCTTTCCTCCTGTTCTAAAGTCACTACAGGGCAAAAATCTGCTCTCAGTAGCACGGGTGCTGCTTCTGGGGAAGGGAGAGCAGAACTGGCCCACCTGCTCCGTGAGGACTACACGGGTATTGTCATATGTGCCATTTGTTTTTCTTTCCAGTGGCAAATTTGACGGATAGTAATGTTACTAGACCAGTTTAAATTCCAGTGCTAATCCAGATGGAAAGTACGGTATCCTGATTGGACAGCTACATTTTGTAAGGACTGTGGGTTAACTCTCACAAGCCCCAGGGACGGGCAGCCATAACGACAAGTAGAAATGATAGCAAACATCTCTTTCATCCAGAGATCACCAACCACCGTACAAAGGGATCAGTATCATCACTCTCATTTTACAGATGGGGAAACTGAGGGCAAAAAGAGGGGAAGGGACTTGGCCAAGGTCCCACAACAAGCCAGTGGCAGGGTCTGGAGGAGAACCCAGGAGTGCTGATTTTTAGTCCCCTGCTGTACCACGAGACCATGGTGCATCACAAAAAGACAACAACAACAACAACAAATCAAGAGAAATAATCCCAGTCATTTAACAACGTGAGCCAGCCTGGCCCAGGGCGTAGAGCAACCTGTGGGGTTTCAAAACTGCAATACTGCAGCCCAAGCACCTCCCTGACAGAACCATTCCCAAGAAGGAATTGCGGCTGGACCGACAGTGCACCTGCACTGTGGCAGAAGTGGGCGCCCGCCTGCTTCTCTTCTGTGGTATTAGCATCCCAGGCGGGTGGCAGTTGGTGCGCCTCCCACACCCTGGCAACAATTTGCTGGCTCTGCTGCTGCATTGTTATGTAACTCTCCTACAGATTACATAACCTGCTAGGGGTGCGAGGGGACGCAGGATGCAGGCAGCATGGAGAGACTATATCCCGCTGATTGAAAACACATGGAAATAGAGTCATTACCATTGCTCAGGCTCTTGGCAAGCCAGCCTGGAGGTCTAATTGCCCTCTGGGCACAGCACACATGTTTGGTAAGGTTCTGGTTATGAGTTAATGGAGGTAGAAACCATCTGGCATCCTTAGAGAGACAGGGGAGAATTTAGTGCCAGCTATTGATGAAAAAACAAACATACTGCAGTATTCTGCAGTGAACAAATCCTGCAGCAATCACCGCATCAGGATCTGCAGTGACTTGGACGAGTATTGTAGAGTACTGGAGTGTGTGGAGTACTGAGTGGAGTACCACAGCATACTGGAGTGTATTATAATGAGTGGAGAACCATAGAGTACTGGTGTGTGTTATGAGTGGAATACCATAGAGTATTGGAGTGTGTTAGCATGAGTGGAACTCGGGGCAGGGACTTTTTCCTGTCCCTGGCGCAAGAGGAAAGGACCAGTCTTCTGGCTAGCTAGAGTCTCCCAACTGGTTCTGAAGGGAGAGCATCCTTGGCCTCTCTCCCACCAGGCCATTGATGGTGAGCTTTATGCAGGCCAGTGGATGGGCCATGGCTAGCTATCCTACTGGAGACCTGAACATCAGCAGGTGGGGGCTCTCCATTTCTCTGCCCCGGCACAGCTTTGCTACACCAGCCCCTGTGTGTGTCAACACTGGGTTGCCAGTGACCACTGTCTAGGTAGACCCGGGCTACCCATGTCCACCATGTCCAGAAGGGATCCCAGTCCCCAGCAGGTGGGGTAGATTCTAGGTATGTGCCAGGAGGGAATGTCAACAAAGCAGGAAGCCCATTGAGGTTCCAGCCACCACGTTTTCCAGGACCCTGACCTGCAGCCCCACCCCTCCCTGCAAGAGGATTCCTGTCAAACAAGTAGATAGAAATAAACAGAACAACGAGCGAGGGAACCCCGAGAATTCCTCTTCACCATGCCGTGGTTTCCAATTAAGCTGAAAGCACTGCTGAGACTGCAGGCCCACTTTAGTGCAATGGCTACTGTCCGTGCATCTACGTGCCCTGGGATTGCAAGTAAAAGAGAGAGAGACCTCCATGGCTTCAGACCAGATACGGATCCACCGCTGTGTGACTGCAAATGTCCAGGCACAGGTCTAATGTGCGGCTGCATCCCTTGCCCAGCCAGCTCCCCATCTGCTGAGTTAGAATGACAAAGGTAATATATGCCTAATGCATTATAGCTGATCTCTCCTCCAATCCCCTCCCTCCCAAGGTCACGCTCCTCTCAGTGACCGTGCTGAGCCAACTGGTTTGAATGTAACACCGGGTCGGTGTTTCCAATCTGGCGATCATCCCAGCAGGAATCCAAGTTTCAGAAAACTGGTGGCCAGCCCAGAAGAGATGTGTAAAGTGTGTGTGTTGGGGGGCCGAGGAAGGTGCGTTAACTATTAAGTGGGTTTGATTCTAGATCAGTCAATCTCGGCCAAAGTCTGCATGGATTTATACCCAGGAAAGTCAATAGGATTACACAGGGTGTCAATCAAAACAGCACTGAGAGAGTCCAGAGGGAATCAAGGGCCAATTCATGACACCAGCGGAAGTCCAGTGATCTCAATGGGGCAAGAGGCCGAGAGAGACACAGAGGGTGCCGGGAGTGGGGACTCCCTGCCCTAGAGCTCATACATGATTCTGGGCAGAAGAACAGGCTGGAATGGAGCTAGGTGCTTTCCAGCCAGCCAGAGAGGAGGGGCTGTAGGAGAAGCGCCTTCGGGGCCTGGGAAGGAAGTGGAGGGTAGGGAGCTGGTGGCAAGGGCACAGGGGGGGGTGAGGAGTTTCCTTGGCAGCTCTAGTCTCAGAGAAGTCGATGCCCCTTGGAAATCTAGGCTCTAATAGATGGGCCATGCTTGTAAGCAGGTTCCTGCGTAAGTCACGCTCCCCTCGGAGGGAAAGGAAGTGAATCGCCCTAGTCAAGCAGGAGCCCAGCCCACAGAGCTCACTCGGAGCCCCAGGGGCTGTGTGTGTAGGAACCTCTCGGAAAAGACGGGGTTAAAACCCAAACCAGCTCGGTGCACGGGGAGGGGGTGAGCGAGGCTGGTGAACAGCCTGTAACCTACCAGTGCTAAGTGTCTGGGATTCAATTGTCTGTTTCCCTTCAGTAATGGAGCCCTAGGGGGGATCGTCCCAAGTACAGATCATTGTTAATGACTTTTAATTAAGTAGAGAAGAGTGGGGGGTGTGGAAATTCTCTCTCATGCATTTTGCATTACTCTAGCATTCACAAGGCTGGGAGCGACAACTCTGGGTAATAAGGGCGATACCTGGGTTGGGATTTAATCTAAGGGATGGGGACGCTCCTTTGGCTATGCACCCCCACTGCCACCCTCCGGCTGGGGAGGAATACCCCCCTCACCCTTTTAATTAGTACTTCCAGCCTTAGGGACATCCAGAGGCAATCTGCACTGTGCATGAGCAAGCATCTGTTTGCATGTGCATGCTGTGCGCCCTCATGTACCGGATGTGGCTGTGTTCAGCTCCGAACTTGCTTGGAATCACCTACCCTACGGGGATTGGTCCTGCTGCTGTCAAAGGGTCCTGAACAAACAATGCTGTCCTGCTCTGTGTCTCGTTTTGCTCCTCGCTCCCTTCCCCCTCTTCCCTGTAGCAATGGCGCTAGCCTGGCTGCCCCCACTCGTGGCTTCTCCCAGGCCACCCGCTCTGTCCTAAATGACCTCCTGATCCCAGTCTGCCAGGCCCATGCCCTCTTCTACTCGTCTATTGGCCCGCTTCTTCCACAAAGCCTACAGCCACCCTGCTCACTCCAGCCAATGGCTCTCTGCACTCCGTGACACCGGGGGAATCTGTCTAGGAACTCCACTTTGCGTGTGTTGAACCCGCGTGTAAACAGGCCTGAGGGCAGCGTGCTGTATTGTATTCCAGACAGTGCCCTGCCCAGGAAAAGGGCCTGAGACCTCACTGAGGACTAGCACTGAGAAAATCTCTCGAATCCAAGCTCAACCCTTGACTTTGAATGACCCAACTACGGGCCCACCCCCATGGAAGAGTGGTTTTTTCTACATAGGGACCTGCAGGTGGGGCATGCATGATGCAGAGAGGGGACTGGAGCATCCCACAAGAGCACATGGCAAAGAGACCGACTCTACTTAAGAGCGGGAATCTGCTCGGTGCCGGAGGGCCGAGCAGCGCCACACACAAGGTCTTGTAGGAGAGCGAGCACAGGAAGGACTCTGCCCCGCCGGGGCTGCTGACCTACCTCAGACTTGCAGAAGGGGTGATCTCAGCCCAGGGGAGGGGAAGGGGCATCTCAGGACTTTTCTTGTTGTCAGAAATCAGTAACTAGCAGATGCTTTTAAGAGTCAAGTCACTATGGTTAAGAAAGCCCTTTGCTATGCCTCTGTCCCTTACTGTCCTGCCATGTTCTCCCTGCAGCTCTGCAGCAGCATGTAGAAGTGACTGTGGAGCTCAGGAGAGCTCAGACACTGGTTTAGAGTCTAGGGCAGCAGTGTCCCATGTCCCTAAAAAGGACATCAGACAAGAGGTCTGAGCCTGGGCATATGACCTAGAGTCCCAGAGCTAGATATCCAGTTGGTTTTGATGTATGAGGGACCCAGCGATCAGGTTCACTTGCAACCAGCTGGGTACGGTGTGAGGTTGTAACAGCTCATTTCCTCCAACTCTCCCAGTGCATCTTGTCTTAGGGGCTGCTAACGCTCCTCGGAGCAGGGACCGCACAGCGCCGATGTTGCTGTCTCTAAAAGAATCTCTCTCGGGGCCAACGCACTTTTGCACTTCACCAGCCTTCCCTGGCAGCATGTGCCAAGGTGGGCAGAGTTAGATGTTGAGCACAAGTTTCACATATGCTTGAATGGGTAGCTCTCCACTGTGTGTGGGCTGGGGGAGGGTTGACACCGTGCTCAGATGTAGCTGTTGTTGTATGTTTTTTTTCTGGGGAAGGTGGCCTTGCCAATCATTGGAGAAACCACCAGGCAGTCTGTTCACATTGAAAACAGTGGGTTCAGCGGTGTCCTCGCATCCGGCCGTGGAACCCCTGGACTGCGGCAGGATGTGCTGGCGCACACGGAACTGAGGGCAGAATGTGGCTTTCTGTCATGAGAAAGGAAGAAAGATGCCAGCTCTGCCTAGGGATGGTGGGGCAGGGGCAGCTGATGTGCACCACGAGAGCATTCATTAATTGTAACATTCCCTTTCTTTTCCTATCCTAATCCTTGCGATTCGCATGCTGGCGACTGAAACAGCTCTGCTGCAGTTCCTGGGAACTGGCACAGAAGGTTACCTGGCACATTTTAGTTTTGAGGTCTACTCCCAAGAGGAAGGACACCAGAATCCTAGGAGTGGGGAAAAGTGTTGGACAGATAGCCCGGAAGCCTCAAATCTCGGTTGCTTACGTCTCTGAAGTTTCTAGTGTCCACGGCCCATTCTACATGTGTAGCGAATGGATGGTGGGAGAGGTAAAATATGTTTGTGTGCACAATGGAGACACTTTTCCAGGGGCAGAGTTGGCATCTATAAGCTATGCCCAGAGTGTGCCTGGCTCAGCTGGCATGCACAACCGACAGCTCCTGCGTCTATGACACACTCAATCTGTTTGGCAGGCCCCTTTATATAGCTGAACAGCTCCTGGCTCCATCCTGTTCAGGTTCTTATACTGTTCTCAGATGCCATGGTGATGGGCACAGTCTAAGGGAGGAGATTTATACAATTCCTTCTGATTCAACCCTCTGTTTGGACAAGACACCCAGAGCTCTACTTTAAAAGGAAAATATTTATCATACTTGGAATCAGCAGCTTCCACCCTAAGATGACTGGTATTTAGGGTGACCAGACAGGAAGTGTGAAAAATCAGGATGGGTGTGTGGGGATAATAGGCGCCTATATAAGACAAAAGTCCCAAATATCGGGACTGTCCCTATAAAATCGGGACATCTAGTCACCCTACTGGTATTAAAAATGCAAGGGATAACCTGCAGCCCCTGGATGTAAACTACCAACAATTTCCTTCCAAATCACTTCAAGGCAAAGAAAAGAAGCTGTTGCCATGACTGAGAAAATCAGTCACTTGACATGTTAGACAAAACGAAGATGAATTGCACATTCCTCTACCATGGTCTCAGTGAGAACCAAGGGAAGTGGCTGTAGCAGGAAGAGCACAGAGGCAGTTGTAGCCACTATGTGCAAGCCTAACTGAGATGAGTAACGCTCGGGAGATCCTGAGCTGCTTCCCACTCAAGTCCCAGCATTTAGGGCGAGTAGCTTCTTGGAACTAATTTCTGGCCACTGGACGAAACTCCAGCTCAGAGACCAAGGGGCTGGATGCAGTGCTAACTCATGGGCAGCAGTTTAACGGTGAATGAAAGTAACTAGGTTAACTAATGAAAGTGGAGCCAAAAGAAACAGAGCCAAGCTCAACCTTGGCACAAGCGCGTGCAACTTCACTGACCTCTGGGTTGAATTTGCCCCCGAGTCTCCAGCTCCCAAAGCACCATCTCTGGATGAGGTTGGATGTGGACTGAGCCCTGCACTGCTTCTTCCAGCAGCAGTCTTCTCAAGGCATCACTATTTGCTCCACCGTATGTGCCATAGGCAGGAACGAGGGGTGATGGGCCTGCATGTTCTTAGAAGGTCTCTTTGGGAGTCAGGAAAATCATATGAATAGGAACAGTTTAGAGATGTTGGCCTCTCTGGAGGCTGAAGACTTGAAGCTACTGACCTTTCCCACGTCGGGATGAAGGAAGGGCTAAACCCTCACTCGCTGTGGTTTAGCTGGGTAGGGTGGAGTTTTTGCTCAGAGATTGTTACCGACTCTCAGCCTCTGGAGGTCAGGCTCAGAAGCCAGGGAGGGAGAAGACACGCCACACACTGCCCAGTCGGTTCCATTTGCATTACCTCTGCCCGTGCTGTCGCTAAAGACGAGACGCCAATATTTTCTAGAACACAAAGCAAGAGAAGAGCCAGAGACTCCTGAAGTGCGCTAGGGGCTTTGTTATTGCCATTCAAACATGGAAGGTGCTCAGATACACCAGCGATGGGTGGCAGAAGAAGCCCCTAAGAGAGGTGGATGGAACAGCATGCAGGGCGGCCAATGCAGCACCAGTCACACAGTCACCTTAAAAAGAGTGAAACTCAACACCTCCACCCCCAAAATAAGTGTATAGGCCATCAGGTGTGAACAAAGGCTCTGGAGACTAGCTGGTTCCGACCCTATGTTTCCCTGGACATAGAGGTGGTAACAGCAGCCGGGGCTTGCTCTCTGCCCTGCTGTTGAGACCTGAGACCCCAAGAGACAAGCCCACAGTGGGTGCCGAAGGATTCTCTCTCATTGAGCTGCTGTTAAGTAATTAGACTCAAGAGCCGAAAAGATCAGTTAGCAGAAAAAGAAGGTGCTTAAAGGGCTAAAACTCCCGCCGCAATCCCCTGGTGAGTGTTGAACAAATAGATCGCTGGAGAGGAACAGCACTTGCAGACTTGCAGAGCAAAGCTGCTGGGTGAGTGAAACCTCACTAAATCCTTTTCCATTTTACCAAAACGGAACATGTTTGTAAGAAGCATTAGGCCTTTTGGAAAAAAACAAAACACATCAATGTGCTACAGCCCCCTGGCTTCACTGAACACATTACCGATTAATTCTGAAAGCAAATGGAAGACAGGCTCCACAGAGAACCAGAGCATTCTCATTTGAAAGCAGCTTGGACTGTGCTTTTATAGATTTTGACAAGAAAATTGAAAGACAATTGTTAATGGGGAATTTCTAAAGGGCTCCTCATCCACTCAGGTATCTTGAGCCACCACAGCCCTAGGGGAATGGCCCACTCCTCTAGATTTCAGCTTCCTGGGACACATATAGACTGTGAAATGCTTGGGATTGATGCATAGAGCTATGGGGATTGGGAGCAGCAACATGCCTAATAGAGGGGTTGACAAACTGGGAGGAGCGTGGAACCGCTGGAGAATGGTGGGGAGATTGGGTGCAGCATGGGATTGATGGATGGGGCTGCTATGATTAGAAGATGGGTGCAGAGGGATGGGGCGGTGATGTTTCACTCCATATTATTTATGAAAATATGCTTATGATATGAATATGACATAACTGAGATACACTTTATGCAGGATGGGTCTTGTAAGGGACCATTGGAAAGGTTCTGATTTACTGAATGTGATTATCCAATTTGTATGCATGTATCATTTCTGTATCTAAAGTTAGAAATATGGACTAACAATTACAACTGGGTGTGTATTGGGAAGAAGCCCACCAGAGAACAGGCCATCAAATTTGATGAGCCATCAGGAAGGAATAACTAAACCATGAGGATACTAATTTCTCTCCCTCCTGGGAGGCATCTGGGACATAACTTGGACACTACTAGGTCAGGTGATCTTGTCACCTGATACTAAACATTACCTGGATGTCTTGTAGTTTTCCACTGGAAGGGAAGGCGGGGAGGTCAAGTTTGGGAAATAAAGGATTCCCGCCTTATGTAAATCCTATGTAAGGGTGGGGAGGAAGGCAAACAGGACTCCTCCTCTCCATGGTCTTTCTGCCCAAGAAGAAATACTGCTAAAGCCACCTGCAGGGAAGACGGGGTGGGGACGAAGAGTCCAGACTGAGACAGGAGTCCAGTCTGAAAAGAAATAGAATTGGAACTCTGAACCACAGAAACTTTGCAACCTGCCTAAAATGACATTTAGGGTAAGAAATTACATTTTGCAACCTGTTTCTCAAGTATGTTCAGCTTAGCTTGCGTACTTCGTTTTATTTGCTCAGTAATCTGCTTTGTTCTGAATCTCTTGTATTCACTTAAAATTCACCCTTTTGTAGTTAATAAACTTATTTCTGGTTTATAATATAACCCAGTTTATGTAATTTCTAACTGGGGGGGGCGGGGGCAAGAAGTTGTACATATCTCCCTCCACATTGAGGGAGGGGGCGAATTTCATAAAACCTTTGGGTTTGTTCCCCTTAAAAGGAGCAGGCACCAGAGTGCTGGGGTGAGCCCCTAAGGCTGAATCTTTCCAGAGTGGATCTGTCGGTCTGTGCAGTCCTGCCTGGATGCTTGGCTGGAAGAGGCTTGTGAACCTAATCCAGCAAGGCCAGGTAAAGGGGACCCAGGCTGGCAAAACAGGCTGACTCAGTGGCACCCCAGCACATCAGGTGACCCCCCCCAAAGGGCCCAAACCCGTCACAGGGACATCAAGAATGTTGGAGCATAGAACTGATGGCTGCAGGAGATCAGAAGTTGAGTGGGGCCATGGGGTTGGGCACTGACATCAGTGCATTTAGGTGCTAACTGTCATAAAAACATCACCCAGTGACATGAGTGAAACTTGTACTTGGCAGGTAAATGGTGTCAAAGAAAAGAAGAGTGACAACAATAAAATGTACTCAGTCCACCTGGGCTTGTGATCAAGAAGAGGCTGATCATCCAGCCCTAATGGAACAGGAAGTCTGGGAGACCTACGGTCACGCTGTGCATTGATTTCTTCCTAAAGCAGAAATCTCCATTCAAGTCAATGGGGAGCTTGGCTGAAAAATCAATTGCATAATATAGTCCCCCAAGATCTATTGGCGTAAGCTGAAGTCACTATAGGGATTGGGCAGGGCAGAGGTGTGGGGATGAGATGGAAAACAGGAGAAGTTTATCCACGCAGCCGGGTCCATTGGCAGGGGTATCTTTGGATCAGGCACCTGGATACAAATTGTGATTCTTAACTTACTAAAATGTCACACAGCTCAGGGTAAGTTCCACGAGCGGATCCAGTTCATAGTTACTGTTGCTATAGCAACCACCTCCTTGGTATCTATGTGTTCAGCACATCACATGAGGACACCAGACAAGGGTAAGGATGGATGGGTCACACAAATGACATTCCCCTCAGGGCCTGATGCCTTTTGAGGCTTTTCGGCTGCTTTCTTCCAGGGAGGTGCTGCATATCTAAAATCCCATTGACTTCACCGGGAGGTCCAAGTCTCAGGAGAAGGTTGTTTGCAGGTGCTGGTCTGTCCATGCTTCCTTACACAAGTCTAGCTGGATGCTGGAACCACTTTCACACCATGGACTAGGATGTGCTGCATATGGGTCACTGCAGTCTCTCATGCCAATTTGTCCTCTGGGTAGCCTTCCTACAGTTTCTACTGCACTCACAGTGGACGCCTTTAAAGGCTTTCAATGACTGGTCACGTTATTACATGCATCACTTCACTGCTTCAGTCTGGGGTCTCAATCCTGCAAACCCTCCGTCACAGGGGCAGTCTTGCTCATGCAATTAATGCCACTGGAGTCAACGGGGCTCCTCAGGGTAGCGAGATCAGCAGGATGGCCCAGGTTTGCTCTCTGTTCGCTCCCTATGATACACCATGATGGGTGCATTTCTCATGTGTGCTGCTTCTTCTCTCTGGAAATCTCTCCCCCCTTCTAACATGTTGAGTCACAGGCCAGAAAGGACCATTGTCATCATCTAGTCTGACTTCCTGTATAACCCAGGCCAGAGACCTCCCCCACAATAATTCCTAGAGCAGATCTTTTAGAAAAACACCCAGTTGAGAATCCACCACAACCTTTGGTAAATTGTTCCAATAAATTACCCTTACTGTCAAAAATTTACACCCTGCGTCCGGTCTGAATTCGTCAACCTTCAACTTCCAGCCATTGGATCGTGATACGCCATTCTCTGGTAGACTGAAGAGCCCATTATTAAATATTTGTTCTGCATGTAGCTACCTATAGACTATAATCAAGTCACCCCTTTGCCTTCTCTTTGCCAAGTGAAATAGATTGAGCTCTTTGAGTCTAGCACGACAAGGCAGGTTTTCTAATCCTTTAATCGTTCTCAGGGCTCTTCTCTGAACCCTCTCCCATTTATCAACATCCTTCTTGAATTGTGGGCACCAGAACTGGAGACAGTATCCAGCAGTGGTCGCACCAGAGCCAAACACAGAAGTAAAACAATCGCTCGACTCCTACCCAAGATTCCCCTGCTTACGCACCCCAGGATCGCATTAGCTCTTTTGGTCACAGGGTCACACTGGGAGTTCATGGTCAGCCACAACTCTTTTTCAGTCTCTGCTTCTCAGGATAGAGTCCCCCATCCTGTAAGTTCTCTCTTCAGCTGTCACCTGGAAACCTCTATTTTCTGCGTGGTCTGTGACTCCGAAACAATACATACAAATGCAACGTATTGTATAATATTTTACCAAAATCTTGCTAAACAGGCACATATTTCTTTTGTATTTTCCCTTCCCGTCACTGCTGATTACTAAGGTATTTATATATAAATAGAAGCTGTCTCCTCTAATCTGCCCGCTTGTATTTTTCTGACTTACTCAATGATGGCCCAGCCTAATATTTCTGGCGCTAAAACTGATTCCATGGTAAGGATCAGGGCTGGGATGACGCTGGGTGCTTGGGATGCTGAGACCATATTGATCTGACTGGTAAATTGATCTGTCTTTTTGCTTTTTCTAATGAACCATTGATCGTCTTAAAAGGTGTGATCTCTGATGGGTACCGAGGGTAGCAACTAATGCTATGGACTAATAGAAAACTGTGAATAGCCCTGGTGGTTAGGTACCATCCCAGAGAGGAAGGAGCAGGTGGGGTGTGGGAGAAATCACTATTCTGATTACATCTCTCTTCTCTTACATCTCTCAATTCAGACCTGGGTAAAAAGGGTTTTCAAAGGGTAAAAGATTTTAAAAATCAAATCCTATGAAGGATTACATTTCAGCTCTAGAAGTCTGCAAGACTGCAGGCTGCTAAAAATCACAAAGGAACCAAGAAGAGAAAAAAGCAAGATGGTCATTAGAATAGCCTGATTTAACAGAGGCTGGCACCTAATTTGTTCCGTTTGAGGTCCACGCTGCTGCGGTTGTAATATTTTCTTGCATAGGTATATCCTAGAGGCAGTAGGTCTACAGGTGAGAAATTATTTCAGTCAGCGTGAATGATACGGTGAACAAACCTTACTCAGATACACTCATCTTCCAAATGAACTGCACCACAACTAACAAGCATTTCTCCAAGATGCAACTGCCCATACAATCAGCTAAACTGAACTTGTAAGACTATATGCAATAGCACTAACAGGCAATTTCCAATAATATGCAAATGCTTAAGTCAGCTGTAATAAGAGGAGCTACAGCTGCTCAGTAAAGTTAAGTGGAGAAGATATTCAATTAACTTCATGGAGCTTTTGTAACGCATTTTGAATGTGGGCGTAGGAGCCATTTTAGATACAAGTGGCAGACGCATGGGATTCAAATGGCCATTCAGACTTTGCTGGGAGATGGAATCACAGCTGAGGAGAAAATATGACTATTTATTGAAGCTTTCCATGTTTAATTTTTCTTCAATTTTTTTTTCCATCTACCATTAACAATTTAGGTGACATGCTGACTTTAGAGGGACACCAGCAGCTTGTAAAGAATTACATCTGTCTGCAGGGGCGGCTCCAGACCCCAGCATGCCAAGCGCGTGCTTGGGGTGGCATGCCGCGGGGGGCGCTCTGCCGGTCACCGGGAGGGCGGCAGGCAGGGTGCCTTTGGCAGCATGCCTACGGAGTGTCCGCTGGTCCCGCGGCTCCGGTGGACCTTCCGCAGGCATGCCTGCGGAGGGTCCGCTGGTCCCATGGCTTCGGTGGACCCTCTGCAGGCACGCCTGCGGGAGGTCCACCGGAGCCGCGGGACCGGCGACCGGCAGAGCGCCCCCTGCGGCATGCCGCTGTGCTTGGGGCGGCGAAATGTCTGTCTGAAAACCACCTTAGGAGGGAGTCCCCACCACCACCATTCCCAAGAGGAGGAGGTGGATGGTGGTGGTCGTGGACTCCCTCCTAAGAGGGACGGAGTCCCCACCACCACCATTCCCAAGAGGAGGAGATGGATGGTGGTGGTCGTGGACTCCCTCCTAAGAGGGACGGAGTCATCTATCTGCCATCCAAACCAGGAAACTTGAGAAGTGTGCTGTTTGCCTGAAGTTAGAACTCAGGATGTGACGGAGTGTCTTCCGAGACTGATCAAGCCTTCGGACCACTACCCCTTCCTACTTCTCCACGTGGACACCAAAATGATTAGGGGGCTGGAGCACATGCCAAGAATGACCTTGAGTGGGTCACTGCAGACTATGTGGCTCTGGGAAGAAGGATAAAGGAGTTTGAGGCGCAAGTCATGTTCTTGTCCATCCTCCCTGTTGAAGGAAAAGGCCCAGGTAGGGACCATCGAATTGTGGAGGTAAATGCGTGGTTGCGCAGGCGGTGTCGGAAAGAGGGCTTTGGATTCTTCGACCATGGGATGTGGTTCCAGGAAGAAGGATTGTTAGGAAGAGATAGGATCCACCTAACAAAGAGAGAGAAGAGCATCTTCACAGGCAGGCTTGCTAACCTAGTGAGGAGGGCTTTAAACTAGGTTCACCAGGGGACAGAAACCTAAGCCCTGATGTACATGGGGAAGTGGGATACCGTGAGGAAACACAAGGAGGAGGGTGCAACAAGGGAGGCCTCCTGATTCATACTGAGAAAGTAGGGCCATCGGCTAGTTATCTTAGGTGCCTGTACACAAACGCAAGAAGCTTGGGAAACAAGCAGGAAGAATTGGAAGTCCTGGCAGTCAAGGAACTATGATGTGATTAGAATAACAGAGACTTGGTGGGGTAACTCACATGACTGGAGCACTGCCACAGATGGATATAAACTGTTCAAGAAGAACAGGCGGGGGAGAAAAGGTGGAGGAGTTGCATTGTATGTAAGAGAGCGCTATGATTGCTCAGAGCTCCAGTATGAAACTGGAGAAAAGCCTGTTAAGAGTCTTTGTGTTAAGTTTAGAGGCAAGAGCAACAAGGGTGATGCCGTGGTGGGCATCTGCTATAGACCACCAGACAAAGAGAATGAGGTAGATGAGGCTCTCTTTGGACAACTAACAGAAGTTTCCAGATCACAGGCCCTTGTTCTCATGGGGGACGTCAATCAGCCTGACATCTGGAGTATTACGTCCAGTTTTGGGCCCCCCACTACAGAAGGGATGTGGACAAATTGGAGAGTCCAACGGAGGGCAACAAAATGATTAGGGGGCTGGAGCACATGACTTATGAGGAGAGGCTGAGGGAACTGGGCTTATTTAGTCTGCAGAAGAGAAGAGTGAGGGGAGATTTGATAGCAGCCTTCAACTACTTGAAGGGGGTGTCCATAGAGGATGGAGCTCAGCTGGTCTCATTGGTGGCTGATGACCAAACAAGGAACAATGGTCTCAAATTGAAGTGGGGGAGGTCTAGGTTGGATATTAGGAAAAACCATTTCACTAGGAGGGTGGTAAAGCACTGGAGTGGGTTACCTAGGGCGGTGGTGGAATCTCCTTCCTTAGAGGTTTTTAAGGCCTGTCTTGATGAAGCCCTGGCTGGGACGATTTAGTTGGGGTTGGTCCTGCTTTGAGCAGGAGATTGGACTAGATACCTCCTGAGGTCTCTTCCAACCCTAATCATCTATGCTTCTATGAAAATTGTGGATCTACTATAGTTAGATGTAGCACCCAAAATCTCTATCACTAAAATAATTTGGTAAAGACTTTTGTTTCCAAGCTCAGCTGAAGTACTTTTGGCCTGTGACAAGAACTCAGTGTATAGTCCGTTTCACTGATTCCCTGTATATTCAGGTAGTCATTTGCTTCCTTGCTGGAAGGCCCTTACAAAACAAGGGAGCAGAACACATTAAATATTTAAAGAAGTAAGTAATACAATAAAATGTAACCCACACTTTGTAACAGGGGCTTTGTCAGAAGTGTGATTTGTTTAAAGATTTCTCTCTTTACAGAAAAAAATTCAAGTTAATTGCAGCCTTTTTAAAAGGCTATTTCATCACTTGCCAGGGCAGAACAGGTTGCTATGACAAGGCACACAAGGTTTCTGGACCAGTTAAACTTCCCAAGCAGTTGTCCTGGGCCACTGATCAGTAAGAAAATTGTTCAGACTCAAGAGTTCCAGCAGAACCATACACCAATCTCTATTCCCCAGCAATACCCTCCAGCATCCAGGATAAGCAACAAAGCATTGTGAAGCACTGCAGGGCAAGGGTGATACAGCCCCTCACTGGACTGGATTGCAGCCAGGAATGTCATAACAACATTCAGCATATGCAAGGAACGCGAAGAAACTCACCTGGCTTCAGGTTTCCTCACAGACCTCAAACTCAGACAAAACAAGGTTCTTTCAAAAGGTTTCAAAATTTAATGAGACTTTTCACCAGGCTCAAGGGCTGAACTCCAGCAAGCCTGTGAGAGGAGCTTTAAATAGACTGGGGCCCAGTTGTGATTTTTTGTAGAAAGGATGCAACATTCTGTGACTGCAGCTGCATTTCTCTGGGACTCTGGGTTGACAGGAATCCAACATTCCAGTGCTATGGAGCTGCTCAGAATAAAACCAAGATATATCTGTTGTTCTTGGGCTTTCCACAAAGCAGTGAGAAATGTATACGTTTAAACAGAGTTTCTTCATGGAATACTACTCCCTCCCTATGAAGCTTTTTAATTTATGGACTGTCTTGATTTTATAATTGTTATTATTACTCACTTTTTCCTTCTCCTTACTTTGTCCCAGGCCTATCAGTCATTTTAATAACTGTTTACAACATATAACATCTTGCACAACAGTTGCATGACTTGTATCAAAGGACTCTTAAATCCCAAAGTTTTTGTGTGTTCTATTCTGGAAGTTATGAAACCCAAGAAACAAAGGAAATGCACTCTCCAAAGCAGCAACATAAATTGATTAGTGACAGATAAGCCTCAGCAACTGTAGAGTCTGCATAAGCACTCCAAACTTGGAGTATTTATTTCAACTGGTCCCACTTGGTGGGTCTATAAAACTGGAGTCCAACCCGCAAATGTTTATAGCCAAGTGCAGCATGTCATTGCAATCATTGGGACCATCTGCACATAGTAGCCCTTCACCCACTAGCAGGGCTGGTGCAACCATTTAGGTGACCTAGGCGGTCTCCTAGGGCGCTAGGATTTGGGGGGCAACGACCGCAGCGGCCGGATCTTCGGCCGCCCCGATCGCCGCCGGCATTTAGGCTGGGGCAGGGGAGCGCGGGGAGGGCCGCCTGCAGCAAGTAGGGGGGGGCAGCACGCAGGGGAACTCCCTGCCCCAGCTCACCCCTGCCCCGCCTCCTCCCCGAGCACGCCGTGGCTGCTTCACTTCTCCCGCCTCTCAGGCTTGTGGCGCCTAAGCTGATTGGCGCCGCAAGCCTGGGAGGCAGGAGAAGTGAAGCAGTGATGGTGTGTCCAGGGTGGAGGCAGAGCATGGGTGAGCTGGGGAGGGAGGGGGTACCTCAGGGCGGAGGGTGGGAAGCTGCCGGAGGGGGGGCTCCTCAGGGACGGGGGAGGGGGCAAGGTGGAAGTTTCGCCTAGGGCGAGAAACATCCTTGCACCGGCCCTGCCCACTAGTAAGCGGTCACCCTGGTTAGGTAAGAGGGCTGGACAAATTATGGAAACCACCTCTCTTTTACTATGTTTAGTACTGCCTGCTTCCCGTGAAATACCTCGAGAACAGGCTCTCTCAGAGCAGGCTGGCACCTATTCTGTTAGTCCTAGCCAGAGCTGGGAAGTGCGGGGGATGGGGGTGTCAAGAAAATAATGGGAGGAAACAAGCAGAACTGACTGGAGGACACGCCCATTTCAAAGCCGCTTTTGAGATTTCAAAATTTGTTTTCAGTCCAAAAAAATCAAAGCATTTCGAACATTGTCCCAAAAATGGAACGGCATTAAAACGTCTGGTCTGGGACCAAAGCCTGCACTTTTCGTGTTGGGAAGAAGGGGGCATACGTGGTGTGGGACCTGGGAGATCAAACTTCCCAATATGGCTCCTGTGGCACCTTGGTTGTTAGCTAAAGCTGCCCCTCCAGCATAAACACCAAAGGG
This sequence comes from Mauremys reevesii, assembly GCF_016161935.1. Classification (NCBI taxonomy): domain Eukaryota; kingdom Metazoa; phylum Chordata; order Testudines; family Geoemydidae; genus Mauremys; species Mauremys reevesii. The sequence goes on from NC_052643.1 coordinate 6,387,310, forward strand.
GTGGGGGAGGGAAGCTGCTGTTACACCACCTGGGAGGCCTGGGATGAAGCCTCCTTGGGATCCCCTTGTGCTAGAACTCACGTGTCAAAGAGGAAAATCCCCAGAGAAAACATTAGACACTCCTTTCTAGCCAGCCAGCCATGGGAGGCGATTTTGCAGGGGCTCCGCTCTCCTACTGGCAGGATGCCGGCATCCCCATTAGGCAGCTGGTTGGCAGGGAGGTGTGGGCCAAGTTACGGTTCGGGTTTGAACCTGAACTGCACATAGGGTGACCAGACAGCAAGGTTGAAAAATCGGGACGGGAGGAGCCTATATAAGAAAAAGACCCCAAAATCGGGACTGTCCCTACAAAATCTGGACATCTGGTCACCCTAACTGCACGTTTCCAGTCTTTTAGATAGTCAAGATTTTTTTTTTAAACTGTAACACACACACACACACACACACCCTCCAAAGTTGGTTTCATAACAACCTTAACTTAGAAGACGTTAACAAGGCGATTTTGGTCAATGGAGAATGATCTACTGCAGATGAGGAGAAGTGTCCCTAGAAGTGTCCCTGTACAAAGACAGATCTTTGTACAGTCTCCTCTTCCATCAACAACGCTCTACCACGGAGAGCCAGCAGCGAGTGAGGACTTCCTTCTCCTAGGCCTGATTTTCCAGGGCCTCTCTTGCAGTCAGACTCTAAACTGCAGACACACACTGAGGCAGAAGGCCTGCTTTGGCCAGGGACACGCTTCCAAGTCTGGGACACGTTCTGTTTGGGGTAGTGGGGCTGGCCTTATTCCGGTGGGTGCACAGCAAAGGGTGGGAGGAAGGAAGACGGGAGTAGCCTCTGAGCAGGACTCAGCCACACCGCACACACCAAGTTGCCATGCTCCCACTGCACAAAAGGGATTTTAATGCACGAGTCCTGAGTACCTCATCCGGGGCATGGAGAGCGAGTGCCAAGGGGACGGGGGGAGAAAGCATTTGCTGCACCATGTTAGAGGGTGTAGCAATGGCTTCTGCTCTGTGCACTCCACAGGGCCCCTGCCTAAATCTGCTTTGGGGGGTGGAGCAGGGTTGTCTAGTGAACAAGGCAGGGAACTGCAGGAAAAGAAAGGATGGTTTCACAGTTAAGGCAATCAAATGCTTTAAGAGAACTGGGTTCTATTCTGCCTCTGCCACAAAGAATCTGTGTGATACTGGGCACATCACTTCAACCAAGTTTTTCAAAGCTGATCACTAATTGGATGTTCCTCCTTTTCTGGGTGCACTTGAGACCCTGGGGCCGGATCTGCAGAAGTACTGAGCACATGCAACTGAAGTCAATGGGTGCTGGGCTACAGAATGCTAAGTACTCTGGAGAGTCAGGCACTAGGCCTCTCAAATTGGGCACCCAAAATTAATGGGTACTTTTTTCTTTAATCTCTCTGTGCCATAGCTCTCCATCTGTAAAATGGGTACAAGAATAGCCCCTCACCTGACAGGCATGCTGCTAACATTCATTAATGCTTGTGAAGCACTCAGACACTGCAGTGATGAGCACCACGGGTGAGCCCATGAGGAAATTAATATTTCAGTCTTCAGCCCTGAGTTTCAATAGCGTACAGTAAATAAGGCCTGGGACCATACACTGAACAAGGATAAAATAAAATATTGGATAGCTGCTCAGTTGTTGAGCGCCAGGCATCCTGTGCACTGAATGAGGCAAGGGCCCTGTAGGAAAAAAAAAATATGATCATGTCATTAGAGATTATCATCATGCACATGCACAAGGGGGCTGGAGTGAGATTGCACAGGCTGCTGTAATACTGGTATTTCCTAACGTATGAGTGCTTGACTTTAAAATGTTAATAACGTGCTTTCAATGTCATTTTATTATAGTTCCAAATAAGCTACCCATAGGCTCTCTGGTTTGTTTTGCCTCCGTGTTGGTCTGAAAATCCTCTGAAAGGCAGGAAATTACAACTGGTATTTCAAAATTGAGGGTGGGGTGGGAGAGCCTCTCCTCCCCTCCTCCAGGGCTCTCATCCTCACGCGAATATTTCCTGCTTCCCCACAGATTTTGATTGCCCAGCTACAGGCCTGAGTGACTGGCTGTGTGCGCTGGGGCAGTGTCTATGCTGGAAGGCCAAGGGAGCTGTTCACGAGGCACAGGTGGAGGCTGAGTACACCAGGGGGCTCAGGCTGTGCATTGACATTGCCGTAATGAGAGCTTGTCCAGCTTTTTCTTTTTTGGTGGGTCAAGAGTGCTGGGGGCCAATATTGATGTGAGTCTGCACTTGAGACTTGGCTAGACACACAAGTGCAATTTGTTCGTTACACAAAAGCCGCAAACACCGGGCAGATATGCACGGCTCACCCAGCCTCATCACCAGTCCTCCAGCTCCTCCTTTGTGCTAGGGCAGTGATTTGGGTTCTGCTTATGGACAACACCGCTGGGGAGCAAGGGTGTTTGGAAACTTCATACCAATATGAACGTCCAGGCTGCGTGGCAGCTCTTTCTGGTCTATTTTTCTCAACTCATTAAAACCAAAGCAGAAGACTGATGAACAGCAGAAGACCCCAGAATTTCAGATCCATGCAGCACCTTGCTATAAACATTTCAAGTGTACCAAGTACTAAATCCTGTTCCTCCAAGCAGCCGGAACAAACCTGGGCAGAGATCCAGCAGCAGACAGCAGTTCCAGGTAGTAACAATCAGTACCGGTTAGAGCGCAGAAAATAAGTGTCCTGTAAAAATAAATCAAGCTGGGATCACAGAACCTCAGTGGCCTCTAGTGGCTGTAGAATAAAGAGCCAAGAAAAGGAGGGTGAAGGCTCCGGCCCACTGCAAAGATGTTGGAAAAGAGAAGCCCTCAAACAGGTGGCTCAGCTCTGGAATCAAGAGGTCAGGGGAAAGCATAGGGGGCACAGGGAAAGTGTCACAATCACAGCATTTCCATTCAGACCCTCCAGATTTGTTCAATTCTCCTTATCCAGGAAGTCCGGCGGGCTGCAGCAGATCCTGCCACAGAACAACCCCCTGCCCTTGGGATGGGCTGAGGAGAAAGTCCACAGCGCAATGAAGATGGACAATTTCGTTTTCTTGTTTAATGGTGGCAGCAGCATTTCTTGGTGAGTGTTGCAGAGCCAAATGCATTACCGATATATCTCCTCTGTCGTCAGGGGAGTTACAAGGATAAATTTGGCCTGGGTTCACCTCTCTTAAGGGATCAGAAAAAGAAAGGTCGTGGTCCTCTTACAAGCTCCACCCACAAAGTAAGCTCCACCTGCATGAGATGTCACTTACAGTAGACCGGGAACATGCCGTCTAGGCTCCTTGGGTTTGGCTGCCCCTTGGTGAGACTGATACGCCCCACTGGGCTTCTTGAGGTTGGTCCCCCTTTTGGCTCTTCAGATGCCCCGTTGGGCTCTGCCGGGCGCCTCAGTTTGGGAGTGTGGAACGTTGGATCTCCCCAGCCCGCTCGCTGGCGGCTCCAAAATGACCCCTCTCACTGTCGATTTTGTATCATCCTCATCCCTCTTTCTACCTGCTCTAAGCAGTGAAATAGTGACTCGTTTAAATGTCGGCACTGTCATCGCTGTATCCGTGTGAGCCCCTCCTAAGATGAAGGGGGCCGCTCGCACCGAGACGTGGAGCTGTCCTGTCAGTCTGCAGAAGCAGCAGACAGGTAGGATGTTTTCAAGGCGTTTTCAGCACCACGACAGCTAGAGACGTCGGGGGGTGTTTTTTAAATGAAAACTTAAGATTCTGGAGAATAAGTTGACAGCATGAAATAGGCACCGGTTCACTGTAGCCCTGCGTGCCAGCTGAATCCAAGCCCTTCCTCCATTCGTTCGCCACTGAACGGTGAGCGCAGTGTGTCCGGTCTGTGCTGCGCATCCTCCCCCCACCACACCCACACGTTTCAGAGATGTTATGTGTTGATGACTGCAGTGCTGGAAAGGCAGATGGCATTTCAGTGTGAGCTCAAAACGCCCCCTTACTCATCGCAGCTTGGTAAAGCTGGAGCTGGAGTCTGGACAGAAGCTTCGATGGTTATGTCCACGCAGCAGCTGGGAGGGGTCACACGTGTTAATTCAGTTCAAACTAGTGCACTAGAATTAGCAATGTGGCCGCAGCGGCACAGGCTAGCAGCCTGAGTACAACCGTAGCTATCTGACATCCTAGGTACATCGCCCAAGCAATGCTCATGTCGCCATGGCCACACCACTAGTTTTAGGTGGAAGCTCGAGCAGAGCTAGCATGTGTACATCCATCTTCCCAAGCTGGGAACTACACCTCCCAGCTGCAGTGTGGATGGGCCCTGTAATTGTAAGTGATTCAGGACAGGAGATTTTCACCTCTTGCAGCTGCTGCCTTGACCAGATTAGAACAAGCCTGTGCCTAGTTATAGGGTTCAGCTTTGATTCCACGGGGAAGTCTATAATCCGGGTGCTTCGCTGAACTATCCAAGGCTCTAGTCCAGGGGTGGCCAACCTGAGCTGAGAAGGAGCCAGAATTTACCAATGTACATTGCCAAAGAGCCACAGTAATACGTCAGTGGCCTCCCACCCACCGGCAACCCTGCCGATCAGCGCCTCCCCCTCCTTCCCTCGCACCTCCCGATCAGCTGTTTCGTGGTATGCAGGAGGCTCTGCGTGGGAGGGGGACGAGCGAGGGCACAGCAGGCTCAGGGGAGGGGGTGGGAAGGTGGGGAGTGGGGGCAGGGCCTGTGGCAGAGCCAGGGGTTGAGCAGTGAGCACCCCCCGGCACATTGGAAAGTTGGTGCCTGTAGCTCCAGCCCTGGAGTCGGTGCCTAGACAAGGAGCCGCATATTAAATTCTGAAGAGCCGCATCTGGCTCCGGAGCCCCAGGTTGGCCACCCCTGCTCTAGTCTCTGCCAAACCGGGGCAGAAGTCTCAAGAGGCTCTCGTGAGAGGACTGGCACTTCTGATTCTAGTCCTATCTGTAAATTCAGCTAGAAACACTGAACTAACTTGGCCCAGACTCTGCCGTCCTTGTTCTACTTTGTATTTCCAGGGTGGGACCAGAACCGGAATCCCTAAGAGGAAAAGTTTTCCTTGTGGCATTTCATGGCTGCCCATCCCAGACGAAACGCACTAGCGTAAAGGCAGACAGCAAAAACGACAAAGAAAAAAAAAGTCAATCAATCAGGTGCTACAGGCTTCAGTGAGAATTTGGTTCTAAATGCAGGTGATGCTTTGTGGGAAGAGATCTTATTTTATCGGCAATACAAATACCGTATACAACTCATGCAACAAAGAGAATTTTTTTCTACCCATCGTGGGAGTTTAGAAAGCACCTATCAGCAGAGCACGTAGGCACAGAATTGAGGAAGGCAGGTTGTAATTACCCACACTCGAGGTTGGCCAGGATACAAGGGCTGACACACCTGCAAAAAATGCCAATAGGTTTATATTTCCAACCCAACCCTAACACAAGAGTTCTTAAGATCCAGGGTTTGTTTGAATCCATTTAGAACACAAAGTTAGATACATAAGTACCAGGATGTATCTGTCCCACCTCAGTAGAGGAGGACACCAATCTCCACACAGCCAGGCTGGCTAGAGTAGTCAGGATGGGGTTAAACTAATAGCAAAAAGGGAGAATAAGAATAGGGAAGATCTGAGCACTCAGTCAACACAAAATCAAGATGTCAAGAACAAAGTTAATCAAGGAACCAAAGGACATGCAGAAACTATATTTTTTTAGTTGCCTACACACCAAGGCTTGGAGCCTGGGTTATAAACAAGAGGAATTGGAATGGCTAATTTCCATGCATAAAATTCGCTCTAGTTGGCATTACTGGAGCCTGGTGGATGATTCGCCCAATTGGAACGTTAAAAATCAATGGTTATAACCTATTTCGGAAGGACCGAGTGGGCAAAAGGGCGTGGGGAGGGGAACTCTGTCAAAAATGGCCACAGCTTTTTCGGAATCACTGATAACTCGGAAGAAAATGATCTTGAATGCTTCTGGATCAATGTCCTGGCAGATAAAGCACAAGACTCGGGTGTTAGTTGGAGTCTGCTGCAGACCACCAAAGCACATCAGGGAACAGGATAACGGCTCCTTACGCACCTGTCTATAATGTGTAGGGGGAAAAGCTGCATGATCATGGGTGACATAAATTTGAGTGATACCCGCGGGAGGTCAAATGTTGCCAGTACTAAAACGTCCTTGGAATGTCTAAACATTCTAGATGACAATTTCCTAACACAAAAAGCGCGGTACCCAACCTGGGGGAATTCTATATTAGACCTTGTCCTAACAGATAAAGAGAAACTGGCCACAGAACTAAAAAGGAATGCTAGCTTCGGTACAAATGATTGTGACTTGATCACATTTATAATGTGCAAGCCGAATAAGTCCAGACTAGTAGTATATATATACTTGGTGCTTTAAAAGGGCCAATTTCACAAAGCTGAAAACAATTATGAGCCAAATCACCTGGGAGGAAAAATTTAATCAGAAAAAAATGTGAATGACAATTGGGAATTGTTTAAGAACTTACTAGATGCTCAAAAAGCCACAATCATACAATAAAGAAAGAAGACTGCGCTGGTTAAAAAGCTAACCTGGTTTAGAGGGGAAGTGAAAGCAGCTGTAAAAAATAATATAGAACAAATGGAAGAATGGGAACGCTGATAGTAATGAATATAAATCACAAGTTAGGAATTGAAGAAAACTGATAGGAGAAGCAAAAGGACACAAGTAGAAATCTATAGATATATTAGGGACAAAAACAATCTGGACAATGATATTGGTCCATTACTAGATGGAAATGGTAGAATTAATAATAAGATAGTAGCATTCAATAAATATTTCTGTTCTTATTTAAGGAAACACAGATGACAGTCTCATCATATGGTGATAACACTCCTTTCCCCTAATATCTCTGGATGGTGTTAAACAGCAGCTATTCAAGGTAGACATTTTTAAATCAGCAGGTCCAGACACCTTGCATCCAAGAGTTTGAAAAGAGCTGGCTGAGGGCAGTGCTGTCACAAGGGCGAGGCGAGTGAGGCACTTGCCTTGGGTGCGCAAAGTGGAGGGGCGCAGCTCTACAACGATCAGCGGCGCTTTGGCAGCAGCTCTACCGCCGCTGCTTCTTCGGTGGCAATTTCGCAGTGGGTCCCTGAGTCCCTGTTGGAGGGAAGGACCTGCCGCCGAATTGCTGCAGCCACTTCATTCATTCTTTGGTGGCAATTCAGTAGGAAGTCCTTCACTCCGACAGGGACTCAGGGACCTGCCGCCGAAGAGCCTGGAGCCGGCCCTTGCCTCGGGTGCACAAATTCCTTGTTATGGCTCTGGCTGAGGAGCTCACTGGACTGCTAGTATTGATTTTCAAGAAGTCTTGGAGCACTGGGGAAGTTCCAGAAGACTGGAAGAAAGCTAATGTCACGCCAGTTTCTAAAAGGGTAGGGACAGCTTTAGAGGGGTATAATGTTCCATCTAAGGCAGAAACAGACAGGTAGACTGGTAAGGAGGAGAACTGGGGGCAAGGGAATCCCAACATCTGAGTCCCATCTGTTAGTTTGGGGCTTAGGGTTTTGATGCATAGTTGGTGTTTTAATAGGATGGAATTTGGCCTTGATAGGTCACTTTGTAATATTATAGTTCTGTAGGCTTCCTGTTTTGTTTTGTCTAAATCTTGGCCTGAAATCCTCTAAAATATGGGAAATTCCATCTGGTATTTCAAAATCTGGGGGCAGGGACACCCAATCCCCCGGGCCCTCCCCCATCATGTAAATGTTTCCTGCCTTCCCATAGCCTCTCCTATAGTCTCCCCACTTTTGATTGCCATGCTACTGACCTTAGTGATTGGTTGTGTCCTGTGGCTGTTCATATGCTAGAAATCCAAGGGAGTTTGTGGTGCACATATGGAGTTGAGTATATTTTGGGTGTTCAGCCATGTGAATGGATGACACCGTAATGGGTGTTATTTGCAGCCTTTTAGTTGTAACCTGTTTTTTGTTTGGGGGAACATTATCGTTTGCACGTCTTAACCTAAGTCTGAGCTTCACGGAGATGCTGCTAGACTCCCTTCAGCCCGTACAAATTTGTCACTGCCCTTCATGAGTGATCCCCTAAATATTCCTGGTTGTGAACATGTCCTGTTGTAACAGAGAGAGAGAATTCCACGTCACTAAAAGCTTTTGTCTTGTTTCACAGTATTTATCAATATCAGGACATCATCATTCAACCCACTGGGCATTACACATCAGAGCCTATTAGCACGCTCAGCAGCCTACAATTACCGATCATCACAAAGGATATTCCAGCCAGAGGAAACAGATATAATCAAAACCCGCTGGAGAGAATTGCCTTTATGAACCATGCTGTGTCCTGCTCACGGTAGCCAGAGGATTTCTTCTCAATTGTCCAGGATCCTTAACCACATCCTTCCTTCAACCCTCGTCACTCCCAATCTTATTCCAGTGCAACAAGCATTCTCCCCTCTTCAGTGCCCACTCAGCATTGTTTCTTCTTCCTAATCTCTCCCTATTTCTCCCAGTATCGGTCTCAATACATCTCCACTGCTTCCAGGATTTCCCCCCTCTCGCTCCTGATCACTGTCTCTTGGTTCCAGAGTCCTTTCCCCATCACTGTCGGTCTTTTTCCATTCCTCACAGTCTCTTTCACATGTCACTTCTGATCTTTCTCAATTCACCCCTGGACCCAATGTCCCCTCCTCATAGTGTGATGAGACTGGACTCAAATAAGAGAGACTGGATGATATGTTGTGCAGGTGCAGGTCAGCCACCCTGCATCTCTCCCATCTCCCTACGCTATGGAGAAAAGGAAGAGAGGGAACTTTGGTCTGGAAGAGGTAGCCACAGAGAGGTGGAGTGGGGAAGGGGGGGACCGTAGCCAGTAATGAGGGTGAGAGACCATAACCAATGTCTTTTTATAACGAGCGTTCACCTATAATAGGCAGTGTTCCCTACTAGACTGAGCAAGGGACTGGACTCTGTAGACTCCTGAGTTCTAATCTCAGCTCTGCCACTTACTCCCCACTGTGGCCTGAGCCAAATCACTTAACCTCAGTTTCTCCATCTGTGAAATGGGGGTGGGAAGGTTAGCAAATTAATGCTTAAGTGAGAACATGAGAAATGCTGTGATCTGTGGGGTTCTAAAGGCTAGCCTGTCCTGTGCCTTCCTTTACGATGTGTACGGAAAAGGGGGAGTTAGGTCTGGTTTTTACACAAGATCTTTAGGTCCTGTCTAGCCTGGAAGACTGTAGAAAGGCTAGAGAAATGACAGTGTCTTAACAGCAAAGAGAAAGTTCAGTAAGTGAGGTGAGTCTAGGGGGGATTTAGTCAGCCTGCTTAAAGCTTTTCTTTCTGCTAACATTTTTTTTAACTTCAAATCATTAACATTTTGGAGAAAGGAAGCCACTGTCAAAGATGCATCTACCTTCCCCTCCCCTCAATTAAGGTGAGAAATAACAACATATGTCCTCCAAGGACACCCACCACCACCGCAAGTCTTCCAACAAAACCAGATTTCGTATTCCAGATATTTCAAGAGGGTTAAAAAAAAATCATCATATTGAACATGAGAAAACAAAACCACTCACCTATCAGGCTCTTTTTTTGCAGCAGAGAGCAAGCAAAGGGAAAAGAAAAACAGAGAATTCCAGGGTTTTTTTAAAAGAAGCCCTTTGAAAGGTGCCTTTTCTATATTCTCACAGATCTGTCCAAAGAGACAGCAGTATAGTACAGAACATGGAACGTGTCACATTTCGTTCACACATCCTTTATCTTGTGTTAATCGTTGCAAATTGAAATTTCAGCAAATCAGCCCAAGCAGTTGATGGCCATCTCCACCGTGCACTAAGGATTTTAGACTGATTGCAGTAAAATATATATTCTTGCTCTCTGTGCAATTGTAGCAGAAACATTTTAACTGCAGTTTTAAAGGGACACTGTCAGTATGAATATTTTAAAAATTGACTTGTGCGTAAGTATTCCTTCCCCCCCTTAGAACCTCCTTTTTAAAAAGCCCTTAGCTCTATACTTTGCATGTAACTTCCTTTTTGTAAAACGATAAGGAGGTTATTATATTGGGCGTTTACACCTGTGTGACTACACTGGTGCAAAAACATCCCCCTCAAAACCAGAATAGCTAGGGTCTTAGTTGTTATTTGTAAGAGTAGGTACATTTTCAGACAATGTTATTTCCAAATTAACTGAGTCCCTATAACTAGCTTTCCTGCAATGTAATCACACACTCACGTACTGCTCAGGGGATGGCCAATAGATCCATGCAGTAGCTGAAAGGACTTTGCTTCTCAGATAATGAAGCAGCCCCACTAGGGAAAATAACCATGTAAATGGCACTTACACTACAGTCCTGCTCCCTTTGAAATCAATGAGAGTTTTGCCATGCTCTTCAATGGAAGCAGAATCAGGCCATATACATTGTGCATGGTGGCTCATTTGCCCTAGTGACCAGGAGCATATCCTATGACTGACTAACTGTCCCTTCCAGAGAGACTTGGGCAGGAAAAAGGAACTCCATGTTAGGAGGGACTGACTGCTGTTTAGGGTGACCAGATGTCCCGATTTTATAGGGACGGTCCCGATTTTGGGGTCTTTTTCTTATACAGGCTCCTATTACTCCCCAGCCCTGTCCCAATTGTTCACACTTGCTGTCTGGTCACCCTACTGCTGTTTCTCTTTTCTTTCCACATCATGTAGCCAGAGCTGAACTGTGTGGAAGTCATTCTCCAGTTCATTCTAGTCCCCTATAAATAGCCCCCCAAACTGGATCCACTTTGCATTCAAGAGGGGAATAGCACATTTATTTATTTATGAAATGTTCTCTGGGGCATTTGCAGGAAGCCATGGGGGTAGGTTTAAAATATGAGAGGGCAATGCTACAAATCAATGTACCTTCATATCCCTTTTTAAAACTCATGAGATGCTGTTGGCTGTTAATTGGCTTATTTTACTGATACCTCATCCTCCCTTCCTCCTTGCTTCCTGCCACTATTTGTTTTGTCCACCTGCTACCAACACTGTAAGCAATTTTGGAAAGGGTCTGTCTTTTTAATACCTGTTAGTACAGTGCCTATTACAATGGAGCCCTGATCCCAAATCAGAGTATTACAGTAGCACCTACAGACAAGTAATAAAGGAAGTTACAAGTTATTATGGACTCACTGGATCCCATCGCCAAAAATGTTGTTTTGTCCTCAATAAGACTGAGCAACACTGGGCCTTGCGGATTCCAATGACCTACCCTTTTCCACACTGTCATAACCCTGATCTCAGAAAGCAATGCCTATATACACTGGACAGTCAAAATAAATATAAATAAGTACAGCTGAGCAACAGAGATGGTCAGAAAATGGAGTTTCCATTCCACAGAAAATTCCAACTTTCTACATTTTTTTGTTCTCACTAAAAACATTGAAGTCTTTTGATTTCAATGAAACTGCGTTTTCCACTAGAAAACTGTGTGCTGGAAATTTTTCAGTCCACTCTACTGAGCGGGTTTTCCTGGAGAAGAAATGCAAAGCAAGGAGCGAGTCCTCAAATCAAATTACAGAGATTCACAGGCTAACAGGTGTGGCCAACTCTTGAGACTTTATCATGAATCTCTCCATATTTGGTGTTTCTTAAAGCCCCGACGCCTGGAATTGTGAGAATCTAAGCGTTCTTTAAAAATATAAATGTCTAACCCTCTTGGTTGCGGAGAAAAGCTGGAAAATACAAATCCTAAAGGCTTTATTTGTCCTCTGGTGCTGAAAAGATCCAGAATGTATTTTGTTTTCAAAGTCTATTTTTCAGCCAATCTCATGATTCTGGGGGCTGCCTTACAACTGAGGAATTAGACCAAGACCCTCAAACTCATGTCATATAGGATACTAACTAGCGATAGGCACAACTTTCTATCACTGGATCTGCTGCTCACCTCATGGAAAAAAGCTCCAAGCCCACTCGGGACTTTGCTATTGATTCTACATATATAGAGCTCCGATACTAGTGAGATAAGCTAGATAATTAGGGTGACCAGATGTCCTGTTTTTATAGGGACAGTCCCGTTTTTTGGAGACTTTTTCTTATATAGGCGCCTATTACTCCCCACACCCCATCCCACTTTTTCACAGTTGCTATCTGGTCACCCTATAGATAACCAGCCTCTGAGCCACACTACTCCCACCAACCAGTGCCTCTTGCTTTTCCAACTAGCAGAGCACAGACTGTTCGCATAAAGTTACTACCTCCTTTCTCCTCTGTATTATAAATAAATCATTTTGCAGTAAAATGCTGGCCTAGTTTAACATGCCCTAGTTTAGTGGGAAATTAATATTTATTTCAGAGTGTGCTATATTCAAGTGCTCAGCAGAGAGGAATCTTGGAATCCGAGTTTTGAATAATTAACCTGTTTATCTTTGTTCTGGTTTTGCCCAAATTCCTTGAGCCCGGCGGAGAGGAATGTGCGCGGCCCCAGCAAAGACGAGCCTTCCTGTCTCAACACAACACACTGACCTCATTTTTATGTGGGTTATTCAAACTGCTAATTCCACCACTGCCGCGGTCGCTGCTCAAGCAGGCGCCGTACTGTACGTACGAAGCACGGCCAAGGGAGGGGGAGTCGGAGAGGTACCTGCTGCACCCAAGGTAGCTACCTTCCATGCAAAGAGGATCGCTGCCCACAGGGGCCATCTCAGACACGGGCCCATCTAAGGGGCATTTCTAAGCCTCCTTGACTGCAAAAGAAACGTTGGGCAATATTTTAACATATTTCCTAGCACATCCTCAAATGCTTTACAGAGTCTAACAGGATAGGGGCAGGAGCTCCCCAGATCTGTGGAGATGCTGCATGCTCGGTGTGCAGATCAGCAGACATGTTGCACGGAGGGATTCTGCAGTGCCATGAGTGAAGTGGGTGAGAATGAGCTAGCTGGTGTCTGCAAGGGAACACGGAGAGAAGGAAATTAGGGGTAATTCCCCACAGACGAGGCATGGGCATTGTGTCCAGGAACAGCATGGATCATACATGTGTCACCCGAGCAGCATGCAGCACCTGCTACTTCCTTCACCTATGCATAGGGTGACCAGACAGCAAGTGTGAAAAATCGGGACAAGGGGTGGGGGGGGTAATAGGAGCCTATATAAGAAAAAGACCCAAAAACCGGGGCTGTCCCTATAAAATCGGAACATCTGGTCACGCTACCTATGCAGCAGTAGTGGACAGCTGACCAGCTGCATAAGCCTTATCCCTGAGAATTCCACCCCAGGTCCGCTGCACTTGATTGTAGTTTCATGCAACCAAAATACTTTCACTCTGACTTCTCTCCCTTTAAAGGGGGAGGGCCCAGAGTCCAGAGGAAAGCTCATACACCCCACCCCGCTGAAGTGCTGACACCTCTGGAGAGGACAGCGGCAGCCAGGCAGACCACAAGTGAAAAAGAGAAAGACACAGATCCTGGCCAGGGACAGAAGAGCAAACTCTGCGTCTTGGGGTGTTGAAGGTCCATGCTCAGCAGAAAGGAACTAAGGACTCATCGGTTCATTCTAACCAAAAAGAAACCAGAGGACGAGGAAGGCTTTTAGCGGGGAGGTAGGCATTCCCCAGGCTGTGGATGCCTTCTCCAAGATGCACCAGTTTCAGCCTGGTCATCACTGACACAGATTGTCGGCTGCCCACATGAGATCAGTGCTAGGCTGAGACAAAAAAGATTGCTTCTCCTGCACTGGCTGGAAGGCATCACCTCTAGTGACAAGAGGAGAATTAACATTTCATGACCTGTTCAGGCACAGCCTCTCTGTGCAGACTGTCAAGAAGAGGGCCAGTGGCAAGGTGGGGGGAAGAGGTCTTTCTAAATATGGCCATCTACCCATTAAGACCACCAGCTCATTTCACATAGGCTACCAGACATCTGTCAAATGATTATAGGATATTGACCAGTATGAACCTGGATTGGATCCTAGGCACCTGTAACCTAAAGGATGAAAGGTTATATCTGCACCTATGCACCAGCCTATCTGGTGCCCTGATTGTCTGTTGCTGTGTGTTCATGTGTACAGGAGAAGGCTTATATTTTTATACCTGGTTGCTATGCTGTGAGCATTGAGAATCTCCAAGAACTAAAATACAGGCAGTGCTGCATAGACGTGCAGTGGAATTCACAGATGTGCCCTGACTTCAGTAATGTTCATGCTAGTATGAAAAAAAAATCAACTGGTTTTACTAAATATTAAACAAAAGCTGAAGCCCAGGGGTGTTTAACGGTTCATTCCTGCCTCTTTTGAAGACATTTTGCAGGGAAGCTGGCGTGAATCCTGGCCTGATCCCAATGGAGAGATGCAGGCTGGAGGGAAGCGGAGGTGTTCAGAGCATTTTCCTTGCCTGCTGTCTGGGCAGACTCCGGACAGCTGGGATTACCCATGTGCAATTACTGCCAAGTGTGCGTGTGATGCAATCAGCACTTTCGTCTGCAGCTTGCAGTAACCTTAGAGTTTTTTCCCCTTCTTCGCTGAACTGGGTGGAGTGAGAGGGCTGAAAAGCTTTGAAGGAGACCCTTGCTGAGAGTAGTTCCGTTAGAAGGGAGGCTCAAACTGCACCCAGTGCTTCAAAGTCATGCAACAGTAACATTTCCAGTAGCCCTCACTGTGCATTTATAAAGTGCATGTGCAGGCATACACACACACACACACACACACACACACACACACACCTCTCCACCACAACCAAGTTGCTGTAAGGAAATGCTTTGCGGTGCGTATTACCAAAGTAGCAATTCTCCAAGTGCCACAAGGTATCAGCTAAATTATCCCAATTCTCCCCTGATCTCAGTTATGTCCACAGGCATCAGCCATGTGCTGGCCTAACAAGGGAATTGAAGGTTCTGAGTTACTGGACCACTCAGCAAATTACAGGAAAATAACTTGCATGGCTTCACCTGCCCTGGTACCAATGCACTTGTGTTTGAATATCAGTGTAAGTTACCATAGCAACTCCAGCATCACGTGATGCCAGTGTGTGCTCTACATATTGCACCTCAGAGAGAGAAACAGAGGGAGAAAAATATCTGGTCCATCCCAACATGACAGCATTAGATCAATGGCACAAGAGCGAGGCCACGTTAATCACATACACGTATGACTAACATAACTGTAGCATTACCATTGCACAGTGGCTGGGCCGTGACCATTTTCAGCTGCCTGCTTCACTCTTCATCCTCAGATGGCTCAGAGCAAACGTAGAGAGACAGAGTTTTCTACATGCCTGTTGATGTTCCCTTTGCCTGCTCATAGCAGGTGAGAGAGAAGTTATTCACCAATTGCAGGAAGGAGATGGAAAACAGAGCCCCTGCATGTTTTAAACAAGACTTGTGGTGGCTTTTGGTTTGGTTGGATTTTTGTTCTTAGCCCTGGTCTACACTGGTGGCGGGGGTGGGAATTGATCTAAGTTACGCAACTTCAGCTACGTAAATAACGTAGCTGAAGTCGACGTACTTAGATCTACTCACAGCGGTGTCTTCACCGCGATAAGTCGACTGCTGCCGCTCCCCTGTCCTGGAGTACAGGAGTCGACAGGAGAGTGCTCGGGGGTCAATTCGATCCCCACTGGATCGATCGCTGCCCGCCGATCCAGCGGGTAGTGTAGACATACCCTTAGAGACTAAAACAGTTTATATATACAGGGTACAACCACAAGCCACACAACTCCCTCCACAGAGTCTATCAGGACCTACGCGTCTGGCAGCACTTCACTTCTGGCCTGGGTCTCATGAACAGTCAAGGGAGGGCAGATGTCAGGAGCACTCCTTATGCTGCCCAGCACTCACCAGGCAGCATGGGGAGTGAAAAGCAAATGGATTACTGCTGGATTAAGCCGACCATCCCATCCCAGGTGTGACATAAGTAGCCAAGTGCATCTCTTTCCCTCCCAGCAGTCAGCAGAAGTGGAGAGATGCCCACTACCCTTCCAGCCTCCAGGAGAGGAAAGAGGGAGAGAATTCTTCTCCTTTCACCAACTGGGGCAGGGTCGTGCAGGTGCCATCAGATTCACAGTCAGCTAAATAAGTTAAACTGTGCCCCCGGTTATCAGGGATTTCACAAAGCGTTTGAACGATGCTGTTTTTGCTTTGTGGCGGATGCAGATCCCAGCCGTCTGGGCTGTTGGACTCACTCTGCAGTCAGCTTAATAGGAAAAAGAAGGAGATGCCAGTAATCTTGACCATATATATTTTATACATAGCAAAATAAATATACAAGCCAAAAATACCTTTCTGGAGGTCCAAAGCACCTCAGACTCTAGTCTGATTGGTTGGGTTAGCAATAGCCTACTCCTCTCCTGGTCATCCAATATTAAACTTCTGCACCATCAGCTCCAGAATGCATGGCTTTGGGAGACAATCCTGCTGACTTGCCAAGCCTCCCAGCACACTGTCCCAGTGCACTCGAGTCAGGCCGCAAACTGAGCTCTCACCATGAGGGAAGGGTTTGTTGTAGCACCTCCTCTTCCAATTGTCCTGCCGCTCCTGTGGTATTGGGGACTGTGCTTTTGAGGGCTGAGCCTCCCAGACAGGCTGGGTAGGGGGTTTGTGAGGCTCTTGTTCTGAACAGCCAGGTGGGACCAGACAGGGGGAAAAGTAAAAGTACTCAGTGATCCCCGAACACCACAACTGAGGATGATGCACCATCAAAGAGTGATGCGATCTGCAGACCCATGTGTTGCAAAGGAATCCCTTTTGCTTCAGTAACTGTTCCAAACACAGCAGCTGGCCTTAAGGATGCTGCCCTGTTTGGGGTGATTATCCCAGCATCCTTTATAAAAACAATACGACAGTAACCATGCCGTGATTGCTCTGTGGCTCTTGATGCTGCCACAGAATGACAAAGTGCCTCTACAGCTGGTAAAGGTTGAGTACCTCTTCTCCAACCGGTGTCAAGAGCGAGAGAGGAGGACTAGTTGTGTAATGGTAAATTACACTGCACGTTACACCCAACCCCGATATTCTTTCTGTTTTAACTATTTTGCTCACCTTCAGGGAGGTAAGGAAGAAGAGAGAGGGAATAGGTCTCTTCGGGTATCCAGCAAATATAATCACGAGCAATCAGGAAAAGACAATAAAGAACTAATTTATTACATAAAAGGCTGTCGGATACACACACCTGACTAAGGACCTAATCTTGAGGATTTCAGCTTAACATACCAGGGCCAGATTCTGATCTTACAGATACTGGTGTAAAATTGACATAGCTCCATTAACTTCAGCATGAATCTTCCCTATTTAAACCAATGCAAGACCAGAATCAGGTCCTTAACCTTCCCTCTTAAACAGAATGCAAGTTTTTCCAGTCCAGTATCGTACCACCCAGTGTTAGTGATGTTCAGTCTCTCTAGTGATTTCCCCTTCTTAGTATGGATCTCTTGGCCAGGTGATTCTTGTCTCAAAGACCCAATGCTTTGCTAAATTACTGGCTGCTTTGATCGGTGATCAATGATTTGCAGCAGAGGATGCTAAGTGGAATAATTGCATTTGAGTTTACACAGAACAAAGACGTCTAGAAATCAACAGCTTTCAAACCCATAAACCTGATCAGAGCCAGCCCTAGAAATCTTCAGAAGTTGTTATAGCTCAGACCTTCATGGGCTTTTTTCATCTAAAAAACAAAACCAAAGAACCCCCAAAGATCCCTTCCCTAACCCCCATCCTTGCAGTCAGTAAGAGCATTTGGTTCAGAAGTGATTGCAATAGGCAGTTCCATTTATTTACAAATGGAGTCAGTGAACTGGACCAGCCAGTACTGCCAATGTAGACAGAGGATTCCCCATTACAAGATTATTAATAAATAGGCACTTGTTCTGTTTTCTCCTTCCTCACATTGGGCAAGAGTCCCAAGCCTTTTCTGACTGTTCATGCCACTTCGGTGAGGCTTCTGGAGCACAGAAAGGCACCTCTGTTACTTCTCATAACAGCCCCAGAAACCACCAGCTGTCCACTGCAAACAGTGCCCCAGGTGGTAGCCCAGTTAATGACACCCAGTAGTGACTGGCTGACACTAGCCATCCAGTCTCTGGCTACCTGGTGTTAACCCACCCCTAAGAGTGTCTCAGATCACATGAGCTAGCCTGCCTTACTCCTACCACTGCCAGGAGCAGCGCCAGGCTTTCTGGCGCCCTAGGCAGAATTCGGGGGGCGGCATTTTGTGCGCTCCCCACGGGGCGTGCGGGAGCTTCCGGTTCCACACCCGTCGTGCCGCCGAAGAAGGACCCTCCGCTGAAATGCCACAGGCGACAGCGGCAGTCATTGAGCTGCTCAATTGCCTGGCGCTGTTTTCCGCAGCACGTCGGCGGAAGGTCCTTCTTCGGCGGCGCGACGGGAGCGGAACCGGAAGCTCCCGCGCGCCCCATGGGGAGCACACAAAATACCACCCCCCGAATCCTGGCGCCCTAGACAACCACCTAGGGTCGCCTAATGGAAGCGCCGGCCCTGACCACTGCCCTGAATGACACTCAGCACAAGTCAGGCGCATTTCAGAATCTGGATAGAGTGTTTAAGACCATAAGAAAGGCCATACTGGGTCAGACCAAAGGTCCATCTAGCCCAGTTTCCTGTCTTCCAGTGATCATCAAGTGATCCATCCATTGCCCATTCCCAGCTTCTGGCAAACAGGGACATCATCCCTGCAACTCAGAGCAACCTAAACACCAAAGATGTTTTTTTAAAATAAATTGATTTTTTTAAATAGCCACTCCAGTCTTATTCATACTTCAACTCCAGTAGTTTGGTCATAAGGACAAAGGAAGAAGCAAACGATCTGGTCTTCGGTTCCCAGTTTGGCAGGACAGATGCTTGCCCCTGTATTCCCACTACAAGGAGGAGAGTAGAAATAGCACAAAAACAGCTGTTCTGTCACACTTCTTGGGTCCAACAGAAGTGAGTAAGGCACAGATGTGGTCAGGGTGACCACCTTCTTGGAGCCTCTGACTCTTTCGAGAGTTACCCTGAAGCAGTTCGTAGCCAGCCTCCCTGCGTTTTGTATGAAATACAGAGTATTAACTGAACAAGGCTTCAAGCTAAGAGGGTCTTTCTGAAATGTTTTAGCCTTCCCCCCATCTCATGAGTTCTACCTTGGGCTGCGATCCCAGCAATTCTCATAAGCGAAGCATGGCTGGGCCAAGTTAGCACTCAACAGGAGAGCTTCAAGGCCTAGCTTGTTGCAGGAAGTGGTGCTGATGACTCAGTTTTAGTCAGTATTGAACCAGTGCCCAGCACGGTGCTCAGAAGCATATTTAAGATGAGGCATAACATTGAGGTTCCTGAAGGCATATGCCCATATGACAATCCAATGGCATTTTAATAAGAGCAGGAGTGTCAGCTTCAGCATCCCGGGGAACTGCTAACGTAGACAATTTACGTTCACCCCTAGCGAAACTGTCCTGTGTAGTTTCAGTTAAATAAATTGTTCTTCAGTTCCTGTCCTTAAACTGTCAGGCAGGGATGCTTTGCACTGTCATACGCCACCCCAGAAATGGCTGGATTACAGGGACAGTTGGGGCTGACTGCCATGGAGGAAGGACATATGCCGCCCACTCCAGCCAAGGCTCAGTAGAAGCCTGCAGCCTGAGCAATCCCAGCTGCAGGAGCTGCTCCTGCCTAGCACTCCTGCAGTCACTAGGCAGCCCAACCCGGTGGGTGAGGAGATGCAAGGAGAAGGATTAGCTGTGGTCCTGCTCAGACATTTGCTGCACCCCGGGGTGGAGTAGCAGGTATATACCAGGAGGCTTCTGGAAACATTGCACCATCTTGAGGCACATTGCTCTGGGAGCTCCCCTGGCGGGATATCACATCCACCCCAGGGCTGTACCTGGGAGACACAAGGAGCCATGGCCTTCAGGAGAATAGGGAGCTCTAATGACTAGTGGCAGAAATTCCAGCTACTCCCACTCTGTTCAGTCAGCAGCCCTGCATGAGTGTCTGTCCCCAGGAAGAATGAGGAGTACTTGTGGCACCTTAGAGCCTAGCACATTTATTTGGGCATAAGCTTTCGTGGGCTAAAATCCACTTCATCAGATGCATGCAGTGGAAAATGCAGTAGGAAGATATATAGGTACACCGAGAACATGAAAAAAAATGGGTGTTGCCATACCCACTATAACGAGACTAATCGATTAAGGCAGGCTATTATCAGCAGGAGACAAAAAAAACTTTTGTAGTGATAATCAGGATGGCTCATTTCCAACAGTTGACAAGAAGGTGTGAGTAACAGTAGGGGGAAAAATTAGCATGGGGAAATAGCTTTACTTTGTGTAATGACCCATCCACTCCCAGTCTTTATTCAAGCCTAATTTAATGGTGTCCAGTTTGCAAATTAATTCCAATTCAGCAGTTTCTCATTGGAGTCTGTTTTGAAGTTTTTTTGGTGGAGTATCACGACTTTTAGGTCTGTAATTGAGTGACCAGGGAGGCTGAAGTGTTCTCCAACTGGTTTTTGAATGTTATAATTCTTGACGTCTGATTTGTGTCCATTCATTCTTTTGCGTAGAGACTGTCCGGTTTGGCCAATGTACATGGCAGAGGGGCATTGCTGGCACATGATGGTATAGATCACATTGGTGGAAGGAAGAACCCACCTACTGCAGAGCAGCAGCAGCAGCTCTGGATGCTTGTGGCTTGTATTCTAGTGGGAGTTAAAGTCTTCAATAGAATGATCAGTCCTTGAATGAAGAATGAAAAAGACCATGGTGTGCTGGGTTTAAGGGGCTGGGGTTTCACATACTCTAGGAAAAGCTGCAGATATTAGGATCCCTGTCCCTCCTTAGAGATACAAAACCTGCACATTAGGGTGAACTAACACACCCTTCCTCTGAGCACCAGTATTGCCATCTGTGCAGCTTCATTATCCCTCAGGGATGGAAGCGACGGCGGGGGTAGGGGCTATCTAAGAGGGGAGCAGAAGTGGCCACTGAAGCTTTGAACGGGTATTTGCTTGGGGACCCATCCACAAACCGCTATGATCCCTTGCCCACATACCGCAGCTAGGAGCTGTTGGAGTGTTTAGCCTGATTATTGGCAAGAGCTGGCAGCCTCAGCTGCGAGACCACTGATTGAATTAGACCAGACCGCTCTGACCCCTGGACCAGCAAACACTCCCCCTATATGTGCTGCTGTGCTCAGAAGATTTCAGGCTCCGGGGTGATTATGACACTGCACCCCAAATTCTTCATAGTGATATTATGATGTGGTTATGACAGAATTGAGGCATTTTGTACAAGACAGGTCATGTGAGGTGTCATTGGAAAAGTTATGATTTGCTGAATGTGATTATGCTACTTATTTGCATGTATCATTTTTGTATCTAAAGTGATGAATATTGACTATGTATCTGTATTTCAAATGTGCTTACTCTGGGTGACACCCACAACTAGCCTTTCCGGTACAACAATGACAAGACAATGGACCCTGGAAGAACTTAACCGTCCTGGAAATGTTCCAGGAAGCCTGTAAGTAATGGCTGCTATGACTCGGCGAGGTATGCAAGGGTATGTAACCAGGCCACGTGACTCTGGACTCCATCTTGGGCTGTTTGTATTTTTTCCACAAACTGATCTGGGAACCAAGTTTAAAACAAAGGGTTCCTACACCCTATGCTAAAACTATATAAGGCAGGGAGTGACATCGTCTGGTGTTCTTCACTCCCCACCCAAGAAGACACCTGAGGAACAAAGATTGAACTGGGGGAAGTGCTAGACCCAGGCTAAAGGAATTTCTAGCCTGTCTATGAAAACCTGGGATCCGAACCTGCAAAGCAAATGCAGCTTGTCCCTTACAAATCTGCAAGCCTGCTTATACCATCTCTTGGGGTGAGAAACTGCTAATTCATATCCTATCTATCTAATATGTTAAACAAATGAAAATGGAGCTTATTTGCTAAGTAATCTGTTTGCTATCCCTTATAATCACTTAATTAGGGCTGTCAAGTGATAAAAAAAATTAAGCATGATTAATCATGCTGTTAAACAATAATAGAACACTATTCCTATAAATATATTGGATGTTTTCCACATGCTCAAATATATTGATTTCAATTACAACACAGAATACAAACTGTACAGTGCTCTTTTTTATTATAAATATTTGCACTGTACAAATAAAAATAGTATTTTTCAATTCGCTTAATACAAGTACTGAAGTGCAATCTCCATCATGAAAGTTGAACTTACAAATGTAGAATTGTGTACACAAAGGAGCTGCATTCAAAAAGAAAACAATGTAAAACTTTAGAACCTTCAATTCCACTCAGTCCTACTTTTTGTTCAGTCAGTCACTCAGACAAACAAGTTTGTTTACAGGTGCAGGAGATAATGCTGCCTACTTCTTGTTTATAATGTCACCTGAAAGTGAGAACAGGCGTTTGCACGGCACTGTTGTAGCCGGTGTTGCAAGATATTTATATGCCAGATGCACTAAAGATTCATATGTCCCTTCATGCTTCAACCACCATTCCAGGGGACATGTGTCCATGATGACAGGTTCTGTTCAATAATGATTCAAAGCAGTGCAGACCAACGCATGTTAATTTTCACCATCATGACTCAGATGCCACCAGCAGAAGGTTGATTTTCTTTTTTGCTGGTGTGGGTTCTGTAGTTTCCGCATCAGAGTGTTGCTCTTTTAAGACTTCCAAAAAGCATGCTCTACACCCTGTTCCTGTCAGATTTTGGAAGGCACTTCAGATTCTTAAGCCTTGGGTTGAGTGCTGTAGCTCTCCTTAGAAATCTCACATTGGTACCTTCTTTGCGTTTTGTCAAATCTGCAGTGAAAGTGTTCTTAATATGAACAACATGTGCTGGGTCATCATCCGAGACTGTTATAACATGAAATATATGGCAGAATGTGGGTAAAACACAGAGCAGAAGATATACAATTCTCCCCCAAGAAGTTCAGTCACAAATTTAATTAACACTTTTTTTAAACGAGCATCAGCAGCATGGAAGCACGTCCTCTGGAATGGAGACTAAAGCATGAAGGGGCATACGAATGTTTAGCACATCTGGCATGTAAATGCCTTGCAATGCCAGCTACAAAAGTGCCATGCAAACATCTGTTCTCACTTTCAGGTGAGATTGTAAATAAGAAGCAGGCAGCATTATCTGCTGTAAATGTAAACAAACTTGTTTCTCTTAATGATTAGCTGAACAAGAAGTAGGACTGAGTGGACTTGTAGGCTCTAAAGTTTTACATAACTGCACTCCAAAAGAAAAGAATGTAACCAAAAAAAATCTACATTTGTAAGTTGTGCTTTCATGATAAAGAGACTGTGCTACAGTGCTTGTATGAGGTGAATTGAAAAAATGCTATTTCTTTTGTTTATCATTTTTACAGTGCAAATATTTGTAATAAATATAAAGTGAGTACGATACACTTTGTATTCTGGTGTAATTGAAATAAATATATTTGAAAATGTAGGAAAAACATCCAAAATATTTAAATTTCAATTGGTATTCTACTGTTTAACAGTGCACTTAAAACTGCAATTAATCGTGATTAATTTTTTAATCGTGATTTGAGTTAATTGTGTGAGTTAACTGTGATTAATCAATCGATTTTTAAATAGGGCTATCTTTTATAGTTAATAAACTTGTTTTATGTTTTAATTTAAAGCCAGTGTGCCTTTAAGTGAAGTGTCTTGGGGGGAAAAAAAATCTCAGCTTGGTTTAACACCGGCTCGTTGCATTTCCTCTCCACATTGATGGGAAGGTGAACTGGATAATAAATTCATACTGGTTGGGGTTTTGGCCAGGGCAGGACAGTACAATTCTGTGGTCCCAGGCTGGGAAGCTTGTAGTTATTTTGGCTGTAGCCTCTCTATTGTTGGTTTATGCAGTGATTGGTCAGAGATCCTGCTTGTAACTGCAGCTCGTTGTGAACCTACCTGTGTGAATGCTGGAGGCAGTGTAGGACCAGGAGTGGGTCTGCAATTTGTCACAGCAAACACAGTGTGAGAGGGAGCCCAGGCTGGTGGGTCAGAGGGCTCAGTGGTACCCCAGTTTGAGGTGGCACCCCCGGGGGCAACTCATCACAGTGGTCATTTCCGTAACACCACAATTCACCATAAAATACTATTTAAACCCCCAGCCCCATATGTGTAGGGATGTCTCCTGCTGGGTGACTATTTGTTAAGGGCTGAGAGTGCTTGGTGCTGTACGATCCCCACAGATCCTAGAGTATGGCAGACACCCCATGCATGGGAGACCCAGAGGGGAGTTTCAGTTGTCTCTGGCTCACTGCCTCTCCTTACAGGGACCTTTGTTCCCCTCTCTTGCCTGCTCCTGAGGATGCAGCATGAACAGACCCCTCAGAACCCCATGTTTTCTGCAGTAAAACTGCTCCCACCCCACCCCGCAAACACATCAAAACAACCAGCCACTAGTTTTGTGGATGCCGTTACCATGGAAACATGGCTCTGGAGATGCTCCTCCTGACAGTGCCAGAGCCCCTGCTGTCTCCCCAGGTGGGTATTTTCCTCAGGCTGCTTTACCACCAGTAACCGTAGCCCGGATATCACATGCCAGACTCCATGGGCTCTTACAGAAGGTCGTTTAGGAGACAATGGGCTATCGACAAGCAGCAGCTGGATTATCTTCCCTGGACTCCACAGAGGAAACCAGGCATCTTGTTTCATGTCTCACCCTCCATGCCCTCACACCCCAGAGGCTGTCAGAAAGAGCAGAGGTTGCCCACGGCATAGAGGAAGGGCAGCTGACTGGTGCCTCAGAAGTTTGAGATCAATCCGACTCCCTCTTCCTCCACCACCATTCTCGTCCCACAGGGCCTGAATGGGTTGACACAAGCCCCTCGGGGTGGGTGGTATCTTCCCAGGTGTTTGTACAATGCTCAGCTCAATGGGGCCTTGAGCAGGGCCTCTGGGCACTGAAGTAATGTACATAATAATTTATTGTCCCATGCATGGAGCAGGCTTCCCAAGAAGTGCATCTTTTACTCTCAGTCCTGGTTTCCTATTCAGAATATCCTTCTTCCCACATTACTTCTCGTAACCATGAATCAATCATGTGAACCTGCGTCCATCCACTTTTCCAAAAGAGGCCTAGTCGACGCTGCCTGGGACTGGAAGTCAGGATTCCTGGCTCTGCCACCAACATACTGTGTGAGCCTGGGCGAGTTGTTTCACTCCTCTGGGGCCTCTGTTTCCTCCCTCATCCAAAAAGTGAGGATAAATACCAACCTCGCATGGATGGGAATGAGCGGGTCAGACAGCACGACTTTCCAGCAGTTCTCTGATGAGCCCCATCAGTTTCTAAATTAGGGTGACCAGACAGCAAATGTGAAAAATCAAGATGGGGTGGGGGGTAATAGGAGCCTATATAAGAAAAAGACCCAAAAATCGGGACTGTCCCTAAAAAAATCGGGACATCTGGTCACTCTATGTACAAACAGCATGATTAGAACAGCATGAAAGTGACTATTTTAAACAAGTCAGAAACGAAGGTTATCCCAGCACTGCTAGCTCATCATTATCTGTGAGGTATCTATGGTTTTTATGCAGCGTCCAAACATTTAAAACTTGGATGCCTAAAACTTAGGTTCCTAAATCTATGCTTGGGCACCTAAATAAGTAGCCTGATTTGTTAGGGGTGCTGAACACTTACAAACCCCACTGATTTCAGTGGGATTTGCAGGTGCTCATCACCTTGGGAAGAAAAAGAATCAGCCCATTGCCTATGGATTTAGGAGTCAAAGTTTAGGTATCTTAGCTTGAAAACTCTGGCTAACCACAGTACATCCTGTTTATATTCAGAACATGCATTTAATACCCTAAACAGCAATAGATTAAAGATTGATTAAACAAATGAGTAGAAAGTGTGACAAGCACGACGTAGTCTAGTCAACGTGACGGTGAGCATCTTGGAACTTGGTTTCCTGAGCCTTTCCTCTTTTTCTCCCCCACGCACAATTATCTCAGTTGTTTGCACATTGGCCTGCTAAACCCAGGGTTGTAAGTTCAGTCCTGGACGGGGCCATTTAGGGATCTGAGGCAAAAATCTGTCTGGGGACTGGCCCTGCTTTGAGCAGGGGGTTGGACTAGACGACCTCCTGAGGTCCCTTCCAACCCTGATATTCTATGATTTGCTGCCTCCTTTCTCCCAATTTAAGTCACTTCAATGTATTTTAATTTGGGGGAGGGGCTTCCCTTTAAACTAAAGTGACAGGCATGGGGTTGAGATTTGGAAGGGAAAAGGAAAGCTAAAGAGTGTCAGACAGTTGGGGCCCAGTCCTGGGAGCTGCTGTGCATTTCTAAGAGGTGCCGAGCAGCTTCTCCTCTCTCTGAGCCCCTTTCAGAAGCACACCACATCCTTCAAATTCAAGAGCATCTGCCCAAATCCTGCTGTCTTTACTCACTTGGCCAAGGCTCTGGGGGACTTCAGTAGGTGCTGCCGTGGTTCAGCACCTCGGTGAAAGTTAGGCCACTTATTTAGGGACCCAAACTTTTACACAACCACATCTGAAGATTTCATCTTTGATGCCAAAAGATTTTCCACACTGCAAGCTTTGAGCAGGGTGTTCATCTCTCAGGACCACAGTCGGCAGATCACAGACTGCCTGTCCACCAGGGTCAGAGAAATACCCCCACCTACCAATAGGCAGCTTCACATCATGGTCAAGCCTGGGGCTTCTCATGCTATTTTGCCAAAAACGAGGCCTTGATTGCAAAATCTGGATTGTGCTCCAAGGAAGACACCAGCGTCCAAAGCAAGCAGCCCTTATCAGGTAGGCACAGTGGCCTCAGCAGCTGCTAAAGATGAGGCCAGGCAGTGAAAGAGTTAGGAACCACGCTCAGTCCCTGGGCCAGCTTCAGAGGCAGCACTCAGCTCCAAAAAGCATCCTGTATCTCTTCCCCCAAAGGCTTCATCCCTGCCCAGCCAGCGGTGGCAGAGGAAAGAAGCTCTGAGCAGGGATCCTCATGGAGTTTGCCTTCCCTAGCAGGTTCTTTCACAAGATGGGACAGTGTGGGCTATGGACAGCAAATTGACGGCAATCGGACATCTGTTAAATGTTTGACGTAACAAACTCTTACCAAGCGTTCAGTCTAATCCTTAAGCACCTTTCAGAACATCATACAATCTCTATGCACAGTTCAGGGAGCACCAGCTCTTCATGTCCTTTTAATTCTCCTCTGAAACCATTTCCTTTCTCCCTTGCCTGCACATCTTAATTTCACTCGCTCAGCTATTACACCCATAGAGTGGGATAATGTGTATTATTTATCTCTGTAACCGAGCCAACTGGAACACCAGGCGTTGCTCCTCCATTATTTATTTAGTTCTCTACAGCACTTTAAGAGGCACAGTTTGTATGAAAGACACTTTTAGGAGATGAGAGAAAATTCTAATTATACCAGCTTCCCACCACCATCACCTTTTGGGCCCCAATCCTGCTCCAATTCAAGTTAACTGCGGAACTCCCAACAGATTTCAATAAAAGCAGGATCAGGCCCCAGTGTAGGAACGGCTGCTATTCCTGTTCGGAGTCAAGTTCATGCCGGCTCGCGTGGAGGTTTGCTAGCTGCGCCCTAGACTCAGCTGAGATCACCAACCTTTGGACCCAAACTAGATTTGCTCAAGGAACATTGCTGCTAAGATTTGCTTTGCTAAGACTCAGTTCTTCTAGTAGAGATGGGCGAGACCATGGGTCTTGTGTTCCCAGGGGACCGCAAGCCCTGGGTAATAAGAAACCCCTCCCCATCTTCAACCTGAACCCAGATCAGCCGGAAAAGCAGAAAGAAAGATCTGCCCTATGGGCTGTGGAGCTGCCTTGTCTGCAAACACGTGTATTAAACAGTTGTCACGAGAGCGGAAAAGGTGACTGGCTTCAATCCACAGTTATTCTACACTGAATGATCAAGACCATAACAGCCTCATATTGCTCACGCACTAGGGACAAGCCCGAACCAAAGCCCTGAATCCGACCAGCCCTGAGCTTTAGGGTAGCATGGTCCAGTGGCTAGGGCCTGCGCTGAGAGTTAGGAGACCTGGGCTCTGTTCCCAATGCTGCCACCAACCTGCTGAGTGTCTCTGGGCCAGTCACTTCCCCCCTCTGTACCGGTTTCCCCTCTTGCCCTTTGTCTGTTTAGGTTATCGGCGCTTAGGGCAAAGTCTTATGGCCATGTACAGCGCCAGCTACAACAGGCCCCTAATCTCAAGCGGAATCTCAAGGTGCTACTGTAATTCCGCTATAGATGCTGAATCTGCAACTCCAACTCATCTATACTGATGGGAGACCCTCTAAAGGTCTGGTTTACAGGAACACCCCCCCCCCCCCCCACCCAAGACCTTCTCCACATATTCAGCCCCCTGAGGTTATACAATAACAAAGCTTCCTCCCTCTCTTTTGAGACTGTGGCTTCAGCTGCTTTCCAGAGTCAGGAAGTGTTGAAACCTGGGGTCGGGAAGGAATTTTCCTCCAGGGCAGATTGGCAGAGGCCCTGGAGGTTTTTTGCCTTCCTCTGCAGCGTGGGGCTCAGGTCACTTGCTGGAAGATTCTCTGCACCTTGAGGTCTTCAAACCACAATTTGAGGACTTCAATAACTCAGACATAGGTTAGGGGTTTGTTCCAGGAGTGGGTGGGTGAGATTCTGTGGCCTGCGTTGTGCAGGAGATCAGACTAGATGACCATAATGGTCCCTTCTGACCTTAAAGTCTATAAGTCTATGAAACAGGCACAGAGATGAAAAATTGTTTTTGTTTATTCCCAGTTAACATAAGGAGCCACAAAACATTGGTTCTGTGCACGTTTGATTTGTCATTACTAATGTCTACATGCTTTGCACGCTGGTTGTGCCTCTCTCTCACACAAACGATACACTAAGCTTTGTACGGTGCCGCTGTGAGGTCAGCAAGTATGATCCTCTTTTCACAGAAAGGGTGACCAAGAAGACACAGGCCCCATGGTCACAGAGCGAGTCCTCGCTCCCAGTCCTTTGCTCGAACCCCTCCACACATGGCCTCTCAGAACACCTGGCCTCAGGAAAAGTTTGGGTGGTGTCATTAACTCTTTCCATTCTCCCCCACCCCCCCATTCCTCCTCTCCCCACCCTCCAGGCCACATCTTTACTGGATACCAGCCACCTGCCACACATGGTTAGTGGACTTTGGTGGGATGGTCAACCCCAGCACTTGAGCTGTGTGCTTAAAGTGCTTTATCACAATCTCAGCAGCATTGTAGAGATGCACCCTTAGCAACTTGGCTGTAGTTTTTAGGGTGTTTTTTTTTTGCTGGGTCTCTGAACACACACCTAAAGAGCAGAATGGGGGGGGGGGAGGAAATCAGATGCTCCCCCTTAATTTGGCAGCAGGCCTTGTGCATTCTAGCACCTATTTCCCCCATCCTCACTGCAGTTATGTGGCTGCACCTCTGTCACCGTCTTGCATCAACCTGCTTCAGTAACATATTCTCTCATGCCCTGGAATGTGTTAATGCCACCAGTGTGTTATATTCTGCACCTGTTTCTCCTCTCACCAGTGTAACTCCGCTGAGCGATTCCTGAATTACACCCATGTAAAGTGGGAAGAAAGTCAGGATCTGTGTGCTGCTGTAGTGCCAGTCTCTAAGAAAACCCAATCCAAATAACACTTAAAGATTCCCTGCAAGACACTCCCTGGAGGCTCCGGCAGGGAAAGGTATGTAATTTACACCAGGCTAGCTGTAGATGAGAAATGAAGTCTAATCAAAATAAGAATCACTCCTTCGTGTAACC
Organism: Mauremys reevesii; assembly: GCF_016161935.1. NCBI lineage: Eukaryota > Metazoa > Chordata > Testudines > Geoemydidae > Mauremys > Mauremys reevesii. Next base: position 6,417,051 of record NC_052643.1, read on the forward strand.
TTCCCCGTGCCACTTCCTATGTAGATTGACTTCTCTGAATATTATTCATATGTTAAGGGAGAGAGATGCTGATGCATTTCAGAGGCAGTAAGTAATAATGAGGCCAGGCTGCAAACAGATGGGCTAACAGGATAAATCCTCTCTCCGTTGATTTTATTTTATTAGCGGCATTATTGCAGGCCTTAAAAAAGGCAGATTGCAATTTCCTCTCTCAAGGGGAATACTCTAATCTGCGTCATAAGGTGTAGCTACAGAGAAACCAGTGGGGAAGAAAATGAGGCCTATTGGTTACAGCACGAGACCGGGAGTCAGCAGGCTTGGGTTCTGTTCCTGACTTTGCCACTACTATTGGCGGACCATGGGGCCATTAGGAAGCCACCTCCCCATTTCACAGAAGGGTAAATGGAGGCAGAGGGAGAGAGAAAGATGTTGCTTACCTGGAAATTGAAAGGTCTAACTATGTGGCATGGAGAAGACACTCAGCCAAAAGATACTACACAAAGGCCCTCTGCTCCCCGCTGCCCCATAGCCCATGACTAACATTGAGAAGTAGTTCTATTACAGGAGGACCTGATTGTGCTGCTATTAAGGCTGCCTGATACTTTCATTTTAAGATCCTGTTTTCAGTTGCTTATAACTTTGCCAAACATTGGCCATGTCAGCTGAAATTATTCGCTCCTGGTGTTTGCCTCAAGCTGAATTAAGGTTGCATGAGGAAGCTTAATTCTGTTACTTCCTAACTTTTGAGTGCTTAGTATTGTAATCTGAATCATTCCCTTTTAACGTATTTTGGTGTATTATAAAGTAGGAGGCACCCAGCTGCTCGGACGGGGCCCTCTGGCAGTTCTCACACTAATCTTCAATCTCTCTCCGGAATCTCATCTTTGTATTTTCAGCGTCTTTCTCCCTATCACTCACTCTCTGTCCCTCACACGTGTGTGCAAACTAGGCATGGAACTCAGTTTCTGGGCGGGTTTGAACACAGGTTTTTGTTTGAAGACTCAACTTGAACACATTAAGCCCACCCTTAACAGCCTATTAACATTACCTCCCTGACTCCTCTCCCCTTTGGAAAGGTCCTGCTGCTTTCACTACACTGTCTCCTCCTCTGTCAAACCTGCAGGGAACTGAATTGGTTTTGTTGTTAAAGTGACAGCTATTAATACCAATCTATTATGGTTTGCTGTCCTTTACCTCTTCTGTTTAAGGCAATGCACAGCGACTCGACACACCAGCAATCACTGGGAACTGAACTTAGGCAATCTCAAAAGACAGCTCTCAACCTCGAAGATAAATCTTTTTACACATAAGTAGCAAGCTACTACAGTTGCTGGTACCAGCCACTAGGGGACACAATCCCATATCCCCATTCAGGATCAGGTCCCAGTCCTTAGCTGTATAATGGGCTTTGCCGTGAAGGACCAATGCTCAATATGCCCCACCATGGCATCTGTGTTTGCCAGGAACTGCGAAGTGGCAGAAACCTGGTTAAAACTCACTGAGGGCAGAGGCAGTGAGAAGCCCTGGAGTGCACTTCTGTGAGTCTCCCTAAAAAAATATATGCTCTAGCTCAACCTTAAGATATGAGCTTGGTGCTGGAATTACTGGGTGAAATGTTTAGGCTTGTGTTATGCAAGATGTCAGACTAGATGATCATAATGGCCCCTTCTGGCCTTAAATCTATGCACACTAAGACTGTTTATTCCATTAACAGGGGACACTGAGTACAGCCTGAGGGAGGTAGATAATAATCCACTTGACCTCTCCAGTAGGTGTCCTAGGGACAAACATCCTGCTTTTTCTAAAGCACATGCTTTTGTTTGCATTAGCACAGGTGCCTTCAAACTGCCGAGTCAAGGGCATAAAGACTGGAGTGCACAGAGGGCAAAGTCCTGATGAAAGAGATTGTCATTGTAAGAGACCTGGAGTCATGGAGGTAATTAGAAATGAGAAATCAAAAACACAATACCGAGTGCCAACCCTCTTGCCAGCTCCCTAAGACCGCCCCAACTTGGGCAAGTGCCATGCCCTTCCCATCATAGCATTCCAAGAAAGGAGAGGTCATGAGGGGCGCATGATATCACATGACACCAAGCAGATCCGATTATACCATTTCCCTGCACTTGCAGATGCAGAGACTCATTTATGAGCAGGATGCAACTCCCATGGACCCCAGGGCGCTCACCCCAGGGAAAATGAACTGGGTGTAAAATCTCTGGGTGGATGGCACTGTAGTTTGTTCTGTTTACATTGGCAACTGAGTAGCTGGAAATACTGGTCTCAGCTTGGTTTAACCCCAGGTTTAGCACTGTCAGAAAGCATGAATTGCTAAGAAATCCTGCAGGAGGGAGAGGTGAGCTACAGGAGATGAGGAATAGAAAGAATCTTCTTAACCCAGATGCGCTCAGAGGAGCCACCTCCCCTGAGGAGGGCTTGAATAAGACTATGTTAATCACCAACAGACTGCTTTGCCAGGGCTTGTGAGAGATGATTGCCAAGCTCCCACAACAGCAAAACCAGCTTCTTGCAATGAGACCGCGCTTCCTTAGCCACAGAGCGGGACTCGCCCCGGCTATTATTATTAGACTGAAGGCTGCTACTTTCAAGGTCTTTCACAGAAGATAAAACCCTAAAACATGCTGGTTCTGCCTCTGCCCCTTCAGGGAAACAGGCCCCAGACGCAGGGACGTCAGCGCCTCTTCACCACAAGGTGCCCTGTCTCAGCAGCTCGGCATGGAAGGCAGGCGACCAAGAGTTCTATTCCTGGCGCTCAACTGCCTTGTTGTGTGGGCAAACCATTCCAGCTCTCTGTCAGACAGGGATAGCGATGCTTATTTACCTGCCTTGTCACAGGGGCAGCGCCATGGTGATGATTAGTTGATATTAATAGAGTGCTTTAAAGAAACCAGATTAGCAGAACCTGCTATGAAGCACCACTTCCAAGTGGGAGAGGTGGGCTGGAAATGCTAAGGGTGGAGGGGAAATTGTTCACCAGAAGACACTGGTGCTTTCCCCTAGAAAGGAGCCGGAATCAGAGAGTTAGAGGGCCAAATTCAGAGTCAGCGAAGTTAATGGAGTTGCACCAGGGTTCATACCAGATCTGTTCATGCCTGCAGCAGGCACCCTTTGAATCCTTTGCACTCCTTCCCCGACTGCCTGCAACAGCTGAGAAGCAATGTCCTCTGCACCCCTCCCCTGCTCAGACCACTTCCAGCGTGGGGCCAATCATGCCTAACGGTCCACTAAAGAATACTGAAAAGACTATTGAGGGAAGAAGGTGCCTTGGGGGTGGCCCTTCCAGGCCTGCACTATCCAATTAAAATATTCTCTAGGGCACTGCTGATCCTGCCAGCTGGAGGACCCATGGTTTGGTGATGTGGAGCCCTGTCCAGCAGCAAGTGAACTCACACTCAGGGCTTGTGTCGCCCAGGACACCAAACAGCCACGACTTTGAGTCACTGACAGCCTGACCTACATTTGCACCATTGGCCTGCAAGAGAACATCTCTATAGCCCAGAGAAGGAATCCCCCCAAAACCACCTGTGTTCTTTAGCTTTCAGGCTCTAAATTGACTCCTTAATCTGTCAGTGCCTGGGTGTGGGACAGAACCCATCTTGCAATGACACAGGGCTTGTTGCCACCACATGAGCAATATTTTCCAGCGCTTTGGTTTCCTGCTTCTGTATTTGAGAGGCCAGTTTGATACAAATAGACAGGACGCAACAGCAGCTTTCTGCAGCATGGAGTTGGAGGGGCACCTAAAATGCAGGGTGTGTCACAAACTGAGGGGCCGGTCACACCAGACTGCAGTTTTATCCCTTGTGAGCACACGAGAGATCAGCCAGAGGCCCAGGCTCAGTCCCTGGAGCAGGTTTTCTAACCCTAACCCTGACAATGCTCGGGGGGTGGTCCCAAGGCAGCACCCTTTGCCAGTGTAAAGGTTTTCATCCGACATATCAACAGTTCCAGCAGTTTCCCCAGATTTCAGGGAGATGCCTCATGCTCCTGTGGCCCCTTCATGCCACCATTTCACTCCCCAGCCTGAGATCGAGCTACTTCCTGTCAGAGGGCAACCTTGACTGAAGCCTCTTACAGCAGCAGGCCACAGCATGACCCACACACACCCCTTCCTCAGTTTCCCCTCTCAGGTAACCCAAGGACTCCAGCCCATGCTCTCTTGCCCCTTTGTTGGGGCTGGTTTATAACAAGAACGCACTGTAAATAGTACAAAAACTAAGCCCCCAAACATAGTCCGTTTGTCACCCCTGCACAAGTCACCTCTCCCCTCAGCCATTGATGTGACATCCTGCATTCCAGTGCCTTCTGCCACACCTGGTCCGTTGGTCAGTCCTCTCTACCCTCTGCCAGGACAGCCATCCCACTCTTCCCAGTGGGCACCCCCACAGCCTCTCTGCTGGGAGCTGATCCTCACCAGGGGAGCATCTCTTAGTCCCCCACCCCTCTCACTATTCCCTGAGCCCAGCTCTCCAGCAAGGAGACTGCAACAAGTAGCCCCTCTGGCCTATGCTACTCCCACCTCTGGCCCTCGGCTTCTGCTTTCCAGCTCCGAGCCAGCAAGCAGCTCCCTCTGCTGCTGCTCCTGCTCCCCCTCCCCCCCCCCGCCTCCCACTTCAGCCCTGGCTCGAGATCAGCCAGCAAACCCCTCTTGCTGCTGTCCTTGCCTTTAGCCTTCCCCCAAGAAATACCTCCTGGCTCTGGCAGCTCTCACCTGCCCCTCCTCCTGACTCTCACTCAGGAAGTTCTGATTCACCAGGTCGCTGGGTTTGTCTGTATCACCAGGGAGGTAGGCGGCTCCATCCATCTCTCTCGGATTCTCCCTGGGTTCCAGGTGCTGCCCTGCCCTCTTAAGAGAGCAAATGGGAACACCTGTGCTCTTACAGGGGCACTGGGCCTACTTCATTTATTGGGTCCAACCACCCTATGACATTTCCGCCAGCCATGTCCCCCTGATGTGTGCCCCATACAGATAATTCCACTGACCACACCTCTCTGCAAACCTGCACTGCCTTCCCCACCCCCATGGGGGTTCCCCCAGGCACTGCGCACACCCCTCCTTGTAGAAACACTCGTGCATCTCACGCTCCCTCCAGAGACTCAGTCCACCACATTCCCCATACACCCCACTAAGGAGCAGCTGCTGCTGACCTAATCTCCTATACCCCTCCACACCCCCAAAGAAGCACTGCCTTCTGAGTCTCCTGTGCCTCCCAGAGACTCCAGCTGACAACATTCCCAGCACTGTCCCATCCAGGAACTCCCATGCGCACAGGTTCCTTTGCCTGCACCCACCTCCTCCAGACTCTTACAGCACACTGCTGCCCATGATTCTCCTTCCCAAGATGTCAGTTTTTCAGAGGGTCCCCCCCCACACAAATGTAGTAGCTTGCATCCCTCCCATTCCCTCTAGCCCAAGATAAATGTGTTGTTTCCTTCCCATCTCTCCAAGGCCTCTGGGCTCCTTTGTATTATTTCTCTCCGGCCTCAATGTTTGCAAGGCCTCCCAGTTCAAGAACCTCAGCAAAGCTGATTAATATGCTCTTTCCTCTACTGCTTATGGCTCATGGTTATCAGTCTCCCTCTGGACATTTAGGCTTTTAATTAAATAGTCTTAATATTTGCTCCATTATTTTACTAGGGAAGGAAGTTAGGCTTACCAGAGGCTAACTGGCCAGGTCGCATCTTCTCTCCTTTCTAGACAGTCAGTGGCACATTTGCTTTTCTTTAGTCCTCTCCTTTCTCCTCCGTTCTCCGTCCTTTCCCAGAAATGCTCAGCAGGAGCAGCACAGCAAGCTTGTTAGCTCCTTCCCCACTCACTCCGCCCAGCAAGTCGCCATGACCTGTTGGTTTGACATTCACACCTTTTCCAGGTAGTCCCCTTACCGGCTTTTCCAGCTACAGCTATTTTCGGCAGTTTATTACTCCCTAGTTTTCTTTTTTAAAATTGTTAAAGGACATTTATAAATGCTTCTCCTCCTAATTGTTTTTAACAGCCTGCTGCCTACGTGCCCTCCAGTCAGTGAGTCAGCCCCTCTTGGCTGTTTCTGTAGCACCCCCTTACTACAATAGCTAAGCTCTGCTGGTATCCCATTGGTGGCATCTGGCACCTACCTGCCCCCTCTACTTCTAAGTGGTAACTTCCACACCTGTTGCCTATAGGCATTTTTCTTGTCCTTATGCTCCCTAAGACTCACTGGCCATGTTCTGTGACTGCCTCTTCCCAGTTACCACAAGCAACTTCTTACAGCTACATCACCATCCACGGAGATGCTCCCTGACAACCTGCTGTGACTCCATTCTCTCTCTGACTCCCAGAAGCCCTTGCACTCACCCTCACCTTTCATTGGTATTTAGCGCACAGCTTTGCCCTGTAGGTCTGCACTGAACACTTCCCCCCCCATGTTACCCGCTCCAAATCACCTCAGCAACTTCCTGCACCAGTGACCCCTCCAAAATCACCATGGTGACTTCCTGCATGTGCGACCCTCCCAAAATCACCATGGCGACTTCCTGCACCTATGCCCTGCCCAAAATCACAACTTCTTGCACCTGTGGCCAAAGTCCTCCTCACACATCTGCCAGACATCCCCTGAAATCTGTCTGCAATTGCTCCTCTGTCCTGGATCTTGTTATATCTACCCTCCTTCCTTTCCTTCCCACTGAGAGACATGTCCACCATCCCCTTGGCTCCTTCTGGGGCCCAGCACTTCCCAGTTTTCATTCTGAAACCAGGTGTTGAGGGGCAGGGGGTCTAAAGAGTCTGGTATAATTTATACCTCCTTCACACCTCTTCAGGGCCTAATACCACCCTCAGTTCCTTGTGGGTGACTCCATTTGACTTCCTCTAGTTTCTCCACTGAGCGGAGGTCAAACTGAGTTCCAGGGGGAGGGAAAGTACCCCTACCCTGAGGCTAGACTGGTACTAAGGGACTGCAAAGCAGCCATATTGTCTCCCCGTTGAATACCTGTGGCATAGGAGGCCTCCCTGGCAGACATAAAGCTGGCATTTTCGGGGACATGCCAGAGGGGGCATGTCAGAGGACCGAGGAGGCATGCCCGAGGACATTCCTATACCTCGGTTATTCTCAGGCGGCACAGTAGCTCATTGCAGCTTGCCAATGGAGAAAGGATGGTTCTGTGCTTAGGGTACTAGACTAGTGCTTGGGAGCCCTAGATTAAGTTCCCTGACCTACCATAGTCCTCCTGTGTGAGGCACAAGCTTCTTTGTGCCTCAGTACCACATCTATACCATGAGGTAATAGCACTGCCCTACCTCATCAGCAGTGCTGCCGGATTAAAGAATTCTGGAAACTGCCCCCGTACACACTGGACTCGTGATGCTGTGAACTGGCACGTGGGGTCACAGTGCCACTCAGGTTTGGCCTGGTCACCCCTCGTTCACGACAGAGGGGCAGGCAGGACAAATTTGAGTGGTGTGGCAGCCTGAAAAAAAACAACAAGGAGACCGGGGGCACCTTAAAGACTAACAGATTTATTTGGGCATAAGCTTGCAGCCTGGCACACTGGGTCACAGCGCCACTTTTTCGTTTTTTTTCTGGTGATCGCCCCCCCCCCCAAGACGGGGGCCCTGGGCAAATGCACTGAATGCACCTTGGTTAATCCAGGCCGGCTCACAGGTGTGTTGTGAGGATACATAGATTATAGACCCTGTCCCGAAGCGCTTTGAGATCCACTGATGAAAAGTGCCATATGAGAGGTAGGTATTAGTATCCCTGAGCCCAACCCTGAATAAGGAAGGGGCAGCCCCAACGGGTCCCTCCGCTGAGCTCAGCACCAGCCCAGGGATGAGCTGGGCCCCTTGTGTGTGTAACTTACACCACCTTAGACTCCACAGGCTAAATTTGTCCCTGGCTAACGCAAGTGGAGACTGAAGTTGCACCAGGGATGAATTTGGCCACATTAGATTCTCTCCTACCCACTGCCTGAAGCATAACTTTACAACCCCTTCCACATCACCTCTGCACGTGGCCAAACAGGTTTTGCCATCGGTTGCCCTGGGTGCAGGCTCAGACCCTATGTTTGCCTGCAATTGTATCATTCGATAGCAGCTATCTCAGAACCGCAGACGAGAGATTTCACTCGCTTTTACCAGAGAAACTGCAGCCAGGTGCAAGTCCCCCCTGTGCTAGGACGTGCTGTCATTAACATTGCCTTATTCCGCACAGCAGGCTTTGGGATAGTTTTTACAATGTTCTTTTTTTTTTTTCCTTCCCAAACAGGCAGGTTTTATAAACCAGAGCAGCTGTTCCAAGGGTGAGGGGAGAAGGGACTGTACAGTTTCCAGTCTGAGATGACAGCTCCACTCAGCAGGAAGTTGCTTTTATTAAAATATTTTTTTGAAAGCATCCATCATGCCTTTTGCAGAACCTAGGCTACCACTGACACTGCATTCTTCTCAGCTGGCTTGGGGTTTGCACAGATTTCAGGGCTTGCGTTTATTGTACAAATATCAGTTCTCTCTTTGTTTCTAAGATTCTTGGTTTCCCCAAGCACAGTCAATACTCAATTTCCCCGCACAAAGCAACTGCTATTTGCAAAATGCCAAGCACCGGTGTTGGCCTCTTTACAACTAATCAGTAGTAGCAATAATAACTATTATTTTTAACGCTGCGAGCTGTGCCAATGGATGTGGTTCTTTTGTGATGTGTGAAATACACTTCTCAAGGTGTGATTAATTTTTATGGTCATAAGCATAAGGCAGAAGCATCCAAACTTTGCAACACTGAGGGATGTGTTGGCAATTAGCCAGCAGCCTGTGGGCATCACCTCATTTACATGTCAATTTACATACATTTAACTTAAAAAAAATCCACATGCCACCATAATATTTTTATCGTTGCTGGCAGGTGAATAGAGACTACTTGGTGTTTTAGTTCAGCGGCTGCTATACACAAACTGCAGGTGACTGGTTTTGTCTTCATCTATATAAAGGGAAAGGGCAGCTGCAGGACACCCCCCGCCCCCAGAAGCGTTTCACCCGAGAGCTATGCTTTGGGGTCCCTGATCTAAGAGAAATATTTTGTGACTAATAATTATATTTATAGACTAAGAATTAATTTAACTTCCCATGAACAACTGTGCATTGTTAGTCTGAGCTATTCCACAACAGCTGTGCGGCACCCCAGAAATGGCTGCATTTCAGTGCTGGATGACATGTTATTGTATATATGTCTGACCTAACGCACAAGACCGTTGTGAGACTTAAGCTAGGGCCCAATCCTGCACACCCTTATTTGTGGGAATAAGCTTTACTTATGCTTGTTGTCCTATTAAAATCAATGGAATTGCTTGTGTCAGTGCCTATTGCTAGCGTGAATGAGAATTTGCAGGATTGGGCCCTTCATGTTTGCCAAGTACTTTGAGATCCTCAGATGAAAGGCAAATGTGATGAATAGCCTGACCCTGTAATGGGCTTCACCTGGGCACAGAGGTCCACCTGCATGGAGCTCATTACAGGAATGGGTCTACAGTTCACATCTTTCAGTGGGTGCAGGATTGGGCTCTATTATTCTTAGGTCTGATTGTGCCTGACTTGTGCTGAGTGTGCCAGGAAGTCATTTTCTCTCTCCCTCTTCTCATTCTCTCTGCAGCTGCTTCTTTCATTTCTCTCTCCTCTCTCTCTCTTTTTAAAATCAATAATTTACAAGAGTTTGTAAAGAATTCCCCCAGAAGCAAGGCTGGGGGTGAAGGGTGTCTTTTAAATTGTCAGCCAGAATCCACCAAGATTTACATTTATTGCAAGTATTCAATTAATTGTGTTTGAATAATGCAGCCCTTGATGCTCAATCAATAAGAGAAGGATTATAGATTCTCTCATCATCTTAAGAGCTTAATATCCTCCCTTTCTATATTTACTGTTGCTCAGACATATTTTCACAATATGTTCCACACTTGGCATAATTTCCTGCCAATTAACATGCTTCCAGATTCCAAAGTGCATCCTTTACAGATGTTTACAGTCACATTTTCCATTTAAAGATGCCTGTGACACAGAAATGTCCACGAAACTAGCTGACACTGCCGCCTCACCACTGACACCATTGCCTTTGTGCTATTATAGTAATATTTTAATGCCATCTCCTGAAAAACAACCATCAGAGCCTTTCAACCACCAATTGACAAACCTACTCAGCTTGAGAATAGGAGCTCTTTGTTCGTGTTCCACAGCCATCCCCTCTGCATAATCCTCTCACAGTGTATTGTCCACAATGAAAAAAAGGCTACACAACAGAAACCGCTCACACAATTGTTAGAGAGAAAAAAAGAAAAGAAAGAAAGAAAAGGGGAGAGGGAATAAATAGAATTAAGAAAATATATTTTTCAAATATATAAAGAGAGAGACACTTTGCAGTGATCAGTACAGTTTTGGAGGCGGGATAATATTTTTTCCCCTTTGTTCCCACCCTGCCCCTACCTCTCAAATGTCCCTGTTTTGAAGGAGGCCGCTCATCTTAAGTCTAAAGGTACCTAGAGCTGCACAGATCAGACATGTCCTCACTTTTAGTCTTGAAAGTTATTTACATTGGGTTTTTGTTTGTTTGTTTTTTTAATGACAAAGCTGAGGCTGTAGAAAGAGTTTATGAGACTGAAGCAATGAATCCCATGGCATGGAAAGTTTTTTGCATTATTTTGCATGTCCCTCATTTGGGGCCTTGCTGACCTGTCGCATCTCACAATCAGGCGCTAGCAGATTGAGAGATGCCCCTCTTAGCTCTTCCTGTTGAAATTACGATCTTCTTAACACCACTCTCTGTAAATTTCACTTCCTAGCTGGGGCAGTTCTTTGGTGAAAGGATCTCAAACATAGCATTACACATACACACAAAACCCCCCAACGGCAGTAAATATGAATTCTTATTAACAACACAACCTAGCTGTCCCAGGGTGCTTTTCCTCCATTGAGATCACCCTGTGGCACCAGCCACTACAATAACGACCCATTTGTAGGCATCTTCATGTTTTAGTATTTATATAGTGGTAGGACCTAGTAGCCAACCAGAGTGGGGCCCCACTGCATTAGGTGGCATAGAAACCTATCAGGAACCATTGGCAATAACAACTCGATTCACATGTGAGAGTCAGACCCCTGCACCTCTGTACGGCTATTGTTGTTATTCTAGAATTATGCTTCTTAGTCTCAATTGCCATTGTTCAGTGATGAAGACTCCTGAGTTACCCTCCTGGGCCCTTTTGTCCTGGCTGTAACATCTCTCTCCGTCACTCCCAGCCCTCATATCGCTCCGTTCAATGTTATGACACCGGATCTCCAGAATCTTACCACCAGCCCCAGCGATGGATTGGGAGTTCTGGTAAGAATCCAGGGAAGCCTCTTGCTGGCAAAGCTGGGAAGAGAAAAGTTGTGCTTGTTTTGCAAAACCAGAAACAGGAACACTTTGGCTCCAGGTGCCATATAATCTGAGCCCCCTCCCTCCCCTCGGCCCAAGGTCAGGGAAGGGGAGCTGGGGACTGGCTCTGCTTTGGCCCAGCTCCAGTAACAATCCAGGCAAACACACACTTCCTCCATCCCCCAGCCCCTTCTCCTTCACCAGCAGAGGCTCCAGCAGCAGGCATGATATTGTTCGACCCACTTGGCAACTGTTGGAAGCTAGGGATAGCACGTTAAAGCATGGGCAGGTTTCCTCAGCTGCGAAGGGGCCAGGGGAAGCAAGCACCAGGATCCTGAGGGTTGGGGTTTTTTGTTTTTGGTCTTTCAGGTAAAATCCTTCTCCTTGCCAGTAGTGAGTTTTTGTTTGTTTGTTTATCAATACACCAGGCAGGCAGTTCTAAGCAGGCAGGAATGGCTGGTGGGTTTGCTCTTGTGTAATGCCATCCAAGGAGAGACTGGCACAAAGATGGAGATTGTGTGTGTGTGTGTGTTGAAATGAATCAATGATGACTAGCACACCAACACACCCAACCCATCGGGGTCCATTTAACTTTCCCCTGGGGAGCAATCACCACAACTCCTCCATATGCCCAATTCCCTATTAGCCTCAGTATGAACAGAAAAGTACTTCCAGCATGGGCCAGTTCGACATTTCATTAATTTCTTCTTTCCTTGACATTCCCCCAGTGACCACCTAACACACCTCACTCTGAGACAGACATATGCAGCCTTAGCGTTCGGGCTGAAACAGATCTCTCTGCATGCTGCAGGCACAAAAACAAGACAAGAGATAGTGATCAGACACAGGAATGGACTGTTTTGTTTTTTATTGTACATTGCAGAAATAGCCCTGTGTCGTGGATAAAAGTGCAACATACACAATATTTAAGAAAAGGAAAAAAAATAAAACCCTTCTTGAGGTCTGTCTTTCAAAGTTGCAAACAAAACCGTAAAATAGTCCCTCACACAAGAGGCTTTTTTTTTTGCACATATCATGCAAAAAAAAAAAAAGTAAAAGAAAACTCAGAAGATATTTTTATATATATATAGATGTCTAGATATCAATAAAATCCAGTAGAGAGCCCTATAAAGAACAGAAATGACACCAAAAGTGCTACTTTACATAGACTCAAAGAGCACTAAATAAGAAAGGAAAACAGACTGCCATTTGGCATCTCAAGATATTTGGCACTCTTGTGATTACATTGGATTTTTTTTTGTTCCTTTTTTTTTTTTTAAACACAGTCTATTAAAGAGAATAAACTGCCACAATATAGGGAAAAAAACCAGAGATCGCCCACACTACAGACTGCATGGTCGTTAGAAAAAGCTGAGCATTTTTTTTTTGTTTTACATATAAAATTTGTCCATTTGCGCTAACTTGAGCAGTTGCTCACAGCAAAAGTAATACAAGCTTTAAAAAATAAAACAATAATTCTTCCTATAGTTCATTCCTTATAAAAGTTTTTGCACACATTCCATCGATACGTTAAAATGTGACTAAAATGAAATATATATATATATATAATTTATATATAATTTTTTTTAAACATCCAAGGACATCAACATAAAAAAAACCCAATGAAACTGATAGCATGTTACATCCAAGTGCACGGAATCATTTTTGCAAGATTAAATAATGTAAACAAGGTGCTCATTTGGAACAACCATGACCAGCAAAAGGTACCCACGGTCTGAAAACACTGTGTTTTGCTGCATTGTTCAAAGTACTTTAAACCCCAGATCAAGAATTGTGCAATATTCATCATATAGAAAAAAGAAATGACTAGTAATTTAAACAACATAGCTGCAACTGATACACTTTGATTTATTACTGTTGTTTGTGGGCTGGGTTTAGGTTTTTGTGGGGTTTTTTGGTGGATTTTTGTTTTGTTTCGCACATTACTTAAACCTTCTTCCTTTTTGCACCTCTTCTGTCTCCAAGCCTGATGTTAAGATACAATCTGCTGATGTGCATTGTGGATCACAGGCTAGTAATGAAGGATTTCAGAGTGCATTTTGTTTGTTTGTTTTTTTGCCAATAATGTGTTACATTGCAAATTATTTTCCCCCTTTACTCAGTGTCTCTGGGAGGGAATTAAACACCGGGAGGTGCCTTTTCTGAAAGATTTTTCAGCACATCATCAATTCTATCATCTTCAATGACAACTGTAAAGCAGAAAAACAAAATGATGAATACATTGTAGCTTCCGTGGTCCCCCCCTCTCCTTGCTGTTGCATGAATTCCCCCGTTATTGCAATCTGCCCCCCTGAAACATGTATGGTTCAACAGAGTCTCTCTACCTAATGTCCAAGGCAACACTGAATTCCAACACACACACTCACAGTTATTGCAAATGATTTTGTTTAAATAGCATTAAAGGCAGGGAAACGTGAGTTTCTTATAGAGAAAGAACTGTGTCCATTCAGCAATTTGCTCCTATTTAAAAAGAAGCGATACCATTGCAAAGAATTAAATGCACTGGATGTTACCCACTTAATCCAGTGTTTTCAAGGTCACCAAACACTTGGCCGCTAGGGTTAGGTTGCCTAAAACAACTGATGGTGTATTTATGTAATCAACTGGGGTAAGTCGTAGCTAAATGGAACCTATTCCCAGTTGCAGGATCTCTGAGCTCTCCAGATGTCAAGAGACACCTCCAGGTTAGCTATGTTGTGATTATTGAGATCACCTGGAATTTCTTTGTCTCTACTAGGGGCACGGGGTTAGGACTGTTTTGGGTTTTTTATCATAAACATGCAACGTGGAGAAAGAGAGAGAAGAAAACACCTTTCTCACTGCCAGATGACCTTCCCTCTCCCCCATGAGTATCTACAGGATCTACTGCAGTTTTTCCACTCCTCTTTGCCACTCGATGCAGACTCAACACCTCCCCAGCAGCATTTTGACTTGCAAGCCGGAATTCCGCGCACAAGACTCAGACTTGGATGTGATACATTTAAACTAGTCAGAGAACTCCATGTCCCCCCTCCCCCGCCCCAGTACGCAGAATGTTTTAACTACAGGGATGTGTTCAGTTCTCTACAGAAGTGGAAATGCCCTTGGGGAGGCGCTGAGAGTGGCAAGGAGGAGTAGGGGAAAAAAACCGCTTTGGATCTGCTCACCTAACCTGGGGGGTAAAAAAAAAGACCCATCGGTTTACACTGCTAAGTGAGCAGATGATCCCAAGCTGCATTTATCCCCCACATTGATCACTCCTGTGCACAGAGCAGGCACACGGCGGCAAATGGAGCTGCACCCGTGCCCGGTCCCCGCTGCCCCGGGATTCCCCCCGCAGACTGGGCATCCCGACCCCGTACTCAGCCCGGCCACCCGTTCCGCGCGGGTGCCAAGCCCTGGCTCATCCCACAGCCTTGTTCTCCGCCAGCCGGGCACGAGTGGCCGCCGCTCGGGGCGCCCCATCTCGGGGCGCTTGCCTGGCTCCCTGCCTCGAGGGGCGCATGGGGCGCGGGGAGAGGGGCGAAGCAGGTGTGTGTGTGTCGGGGCGAAGTGACTCCGATTCCGAACAGCTGCGGGGAAGGCAGCGGGGCGGGCGCGGGGGAGACCCCCCCTCCCCAGCCGGGGGCTTTAGGAGACGGGGCGAGCCCGGCCCTTACCTCTCTTGCTCCGGCCGATCTGCCCCAGCTTGGGGGGCCGCTTGCTCGGCCCGCCCGCGAAGAAGCCGCTGGTGTCCTGCAGGCGGCAGGTGAAGGAGATCTGCCCCACCTCCCCGCCCTCCCCGTAGCGGCCCAGCTTGTCCTCGCCGTAGGGCAGCACCTCCGACATGGTCTGGCCGGGCGGGTCCGCTGCCCCTGGCCCTCCGCCCGCTCCGGCTCGCTCGCAGCCGGCAGACAGGGTCGCCGCTGGCCCGGCAGCCCCGGCCCGGCAGGGGAAGCTGCAGCGGCGCTGGGGGGGTCCCGCTCCCGACTGGACTCGGCGGCGGCGGCGGCAGCAGCGCGGCCCCAGCTACATCCTCCGGCGGCGGCGGCGGCGCGAGAGTGGCCGCCCGGCTGCCGGGCGAGAGGAGGGGGCGGGGGGCGGGAGTCCTTCCCCGCGCTGCCGCTGGGGGCGGGCGCCGGGCTCCGGCAGGCACCGAGCGAGATCCCGGGGAAAGGAGCAACGTCACCGGGGGCAGAGCCCGGCTGCCGCGCGCGCGGGCTGGGCTGGGCTGGGCTGGCCCCGGGGGGGGGTCGCTCCTCCCTTGCAGCTCCGCCTCCCCGCCCGGGGGCACGAGAGCTCGGTCCGGCTGCCCGGCTCTGCCCGAAGCCTCCCATCACCCCCCCCCCCGCAGGTGGGGACAGCCAGGCACAGAGGGGGGGTCCTGCTCGCCTGACCCAAGCCTTTGCTCTCACCACTGAGCCTTACTCCCGCCTAGAGGGAGAAACAGAACCCCGGGCTCCTGCCTCCCAGACAGGGCTTAGCCCCGGCCCCTCCGGGCCTGGCACATCGGTTATGAATGTAAAAAAAAAAAAATTTGCCTGAGCCCCAGCACCTCTTTCATTCCAAATTAAGCCCTGTTCCCCAGCCTCCCGGGCAAGGCCACCCTTCCTCTCCTCAACCAGTTTGCCTCTTTGGTTTTCAGCAGCAGGGCAACGTCTCTGCTTCTACACCCCACCCCACCCCATATATACTGCAGCATTCTTGCTTTTCTTGTATTTTCTGATGCACATCCCCATGTTCCCTTGATTTCTTGGGGCGCCCCTCTTGCAGCAGAGTGGAGGAGGGGCGCTTTCAGCAACAAGATGGAGTGGAAGGTACAGAGCCGGCGAGCTGCCAGATGCTCTGCTGAAAAGGCAACGGCTGCTGCTGCTTCAATGTATTATTATTGTTCATTATTTGGAGGAAATCCCCCCTCCCACCCAGCACCCCTCGCTGCTGTGATCTCCAAGAAAGGGTCTGACAATTGCCTTTCTCCCTCTGAGTACCCTGGTCTGGGTCAGGCTCCTCAGTAAAGGGGCAGGGACACAACCTCAGGTGGATGGTTCATTGGTTCCCTTTACAAATCTAAGGAGCATTTTGAACAGCTTCTGACCAAAAGCCTCAATACTGAGATTAACCTCAGAGAAAGGGACCTAGATCATCTAACCTGGTCTAGCCAGGTATTTAGACTGCTCGTCAAATTGGGAAGGGACCAATGTCTCCCAATGCCCATGCGTGTCCCAGTCCTATGGAACTAATTGTAATGTTTTTACCTCTCTTAGCCAGAAAGTACATGCCCATCCCAGCTTTATAGACAAGCTCAGCTCATTGCTCCTGAACAAGCAGCGCCCTCGGGCAACAATCCCATTTATAGCCTATCTCTAGCATCTAAGTAATTGTCCTTTTCCTCTCTCACCCCTTCGAGGAATCCCTGTCAAGTGGATTCTCCCACCACCTCCTGGGAAAAGAAGCCTGAATGTTCATTCCCTGACTAAGGTTATGCAATACCCTGGCCAGCCATTACAGCAGTGGGGAAAGGGATGGCAAAGCCCAATTTTCTTTAGCTTCAGAGCAGCAGCTCTGCAGTAATGGCACTAATGCAGCGGGTGGAGCATTTGTGAGGCTTGGGCTGAGGCTATTGCCTTCTTCCTTGTGATGAAGGCTTACGGCCAGGGAGATAAAATCTTCTACACTGCTGGCAGCTTTACTCTGTAAATGGCCCTGTTTCCTAATGTGTGCTTTGCCTCCATAACCAGTCCTCAGTGTGGATGGAAAGGAAAGATTCACTTACAAGGGGGTGTAAATGGCAGAGAATGAGGGATGTGGCCTGCTCACAGTGCTGGAATATATAGTGAAGACTGCCGTGTGGTATCTATATGCTCCACATATCTGGCTCTCCACACAGCCAACACTGTAACAACCTACATGGAAGCTGGAGGGCGGAGCACAGGTTACAGGAGGGAAGAGTTTGAAGGAGGCGCTGGGAAGTCAGTCTGTGTGCACGTGGCTGGAATGCTAGCTGCCACTGCAGCACCCCCGTGAACAGTTCTCTTAATAAAGATTTGATTTAGTTTTAGAAACATGGTGCCCTCTCATGTCATTACTCAGCATGCGGTACGTGAAACAAGCACTGTGGGCATCTCACCTGTCCCACTCTCAGATGCATGTTTCTGCCACTACCTCCTCCCAGCAGTCCCTGCTGTACTGAGGGAGGTGATGTAACGTGATAAGGTGTGAATGCCTCCCGGAAACACTGTTGCACTCCCATGTGACATGGCATAACCCTGGTGCAGGGTGTCTGAAGCAATGCCTGGGCAACCTGATACCCTGTAACTTCCTGCTGCTGGAAGGCAGACAAATGAGTCTCTCTTGACCAGCAGGATGTGACTTCTGCAACTGGGGAAGCAAACAAGGGGAAGAAAGAAAATCCTACCCCAACACAAAGGTCATGCTACAAAACACATGAGCTGTGAAATTTTTAGTCTAAATCTGTAGTTCCCTGTGTCCCAATCCAACACAAATGGCTGTGAAACTGCAGGGCTGCGTGACCCACAGCACCACAAAGGGTGCAACATCAAAGCTGTCCTATGACACATGGCAACCCCTCTGTAAGCCAAAGTGATGCTAGAGTAACAGCACAACCCAAGGGAACATGAGGTTATGCAATGCAGCAGGACCCGTGTAACCCAATGCAACAGAGGGAGATGGGCCACTGCAGCATAGTGCATTGCAGTGTCATCTGATACGAACCCCTAATCCAGTGCAGTGTGATAAAATGGTCTCCTGATTTGGCGATTTAAGCATAGTGATGCCCATTGCAGCAGAATGAGGCTGGAACCTCATGCAGTGCCACATACACATGCTGAAGCAACACTAACAAGGTTCTGCGATAGTGACTAGGAAAACCATGTACCATTCCATCCCAACACCCATAACGCGCAGCTCCAGTGTACACCCTTTTAAGGGAAAGGAGGGCATAGTTAGCAGAGTTCACGAGTCACTGCTGATTCTTACAGGCCTTTTTTGTAGTCTGTTCTTCTCTTTGAGCAAACCTCTTTTGCTTGGAGGGTAACGTGTTGATCCTGTAGCAATTCCCTTGTTATTTAGCGCTAATTCAGATCCTCGTCTTGTGCAGATTTATTCAGTACGTGGAGACGGGTGTGAATTTTAGTGCTGGCAAAAGGTGCCAGACTGACAACCCTGACGACTGAAATCTTGTTTATGCAGAGAACAGGTACTAGCACAGGCAGTGGCAGCTTACAGAGAAGGGGTGGGGAAGGGTAGGGGCTCTGCTTCTTCTCTCCCATAGAGGTAACAGGAGTAGAAGCCAGTCACGCATGCTTTGAACCGTCCTATCAATGGCTAGTCTGTATGCCCACTCACGCCTTAGGCTCTCTGCTGAGGCTGCCAGGAAAGTTCCCAGTTAGTGCCCATCACAGTGGTTTCGGGATGGTACCTGGACTGGTACTGCCTGCTCACTGTAAGTAGGTCCCTACGCCACCGTCAGGTGGGAACAACGCTTCTGTCCTTCCTCAGCTGAATTTGAGCCACTGACCTAGAAGCAAAAGGCTCGGGCTACCCTGTTACCAAGCTCCTTGCCCCTGCTATAAAGTTTTGTGATAAATAATATTCTTCGTAGCATTCGCAACTAATAACAAATCGCCACCTTGAAGCATTTAATGCTTCGCAAGCATTTCAGGAATCAAGGGTCCGGACAGCTCATGAGATTGAGCTATAGAACCTTTCGTTTCTGGGGTACCAATCCGATTCCAGCTCCAGATGTCCGTGACTGAATGTTATTGCCACTCGACAGCTGTTCCATGCCCTCTCTGAAGTGAACTGGTGGTCTCAGGCCAGTTCCTAGTGAACAGATGTGCACGTGAGCCTCAGCACTAATTAACGCTCCTGCTGGCAGTCTTGGCTGAGATCCAGCAACCTAGGGTCGATGGGTTTAGAGACAGAGCTACCCTCTCCCTTTAAAGATGGGGTGGTGAGGCAGATCAAGAAAAGCAGGGTAGGAGAACGTGTACTGTTGTTGCGCACGACGTACTTGTTCTGTGGATACAGGACTTCAGCCTCAAACGTTCCACCACTACTGAATTCAATGGAAAAAATGGAAATCCTTCCCCTGGCCCTGGGCCCAGGAGCCCAGGTGACACCGAACATTGGCAGGCTGGGCTGAGGGACTCCGGTGTGTGTTTTGTGACAGTACGTCAGAGGGGGAGCTGGAGGGCACCGTGGTTAGTGACTGTGGCAGAATCACATCATCTGAAGGGGATGTTGTCTGTAATCTATAAAGTGCTTCAGCAGCGGATGAGCAGGTGAACAAGCACTTTCCACTCCCGAGAGGTTTAAGAGCTCCAAAATGGATTAAGTGTAAATGAAGAGCTCTTTGGTACTGTCTTCCAAGAACCAACCCACCCAGGAACTCGAAACCTGATTCTCTCAATCCTGCCCAGCCTTGCAAGGAGATGCTGGCTGTCAGCTCCCCAAAGCCTCTCGTTCTGATGTTTCTGTAACAAATAAGCCTATTTCAGGCTTTGCCTGCAGACTCGCTGGTCCCAGTGCACAGGAGATGTGTTTAAACAGTTATATTTGCATGGCTACCTTCTTTTTCCCCTGGAAATCACTTGGCAACAGAGATAACAGAGCAATGGTGTGGCTGCTGCCTGAAAGGCTAAGTCTGGGCTGGAGAAGGAAGTATCACTTGTGCCAAAGTCCCTGATTAAAACAGACAAAAAGGCTTCATGGGAAGCAACCCTGACCCTCTGTTTTGTGCAGTACATCGCTCAGCAGAGGGAAAATGATACAGCAAAGGAAATAATAGGCAGTAATGGGTCAAGCAGCTGGGCATAAAAGCCTGCACTAATTGAGCACAGCTTTTGGATAATTTCCCTGCCTCCAGAATGGGGGTTTCTCCTTTTATTAACCACAGGCCTCCTATACTGGGCAGGCAGCATGGCCCAGAGGACTGAACACAGGAACAATGACCAGAAGCAGTTAAAGCTTATGGACATCTCTGCCACTGATTCCCTTTGTGGCCTTGGACAAGTCACTTAACCACTCTGCTGCTCCCCATCTAAATGCATAGCAATGCATAATTCTTGTTAGCAGAGTGCTTTGAAAATGAAAAGTACCACGTTGCTACCTGATAAAGGAAAAGAGGGTTTTTAAAGATTCCTCAGTAGCCTCAGATTTTAGGGGCTAAATTTTCACTGCAACGCTTAAATTCACCTGGGTTTGTGGGCTCACCAGACCCAAAACAAGGCCTGTCCACCACACTGACTAGGGATCTCAAACCAGCATGCTCTTAATTGCTGCAAAACACACACAATATATCTGACCATCCCACCAACCAGTGTGAGGTCCTTAGTGAAATTAGCAGCACTGCCTGCCACAGAGAGGTCCAGCAGCAGAAGGGTTAAAACAAAAGCGTCTCCGAACACCATGGTTTATTAATAAGGTATACAACTTTCTCTGGCCTTGAAACGTTCTTGGTGGGTTCCAGAAGCGGGGAGAGTTGCTTGCTGGTTCAGTTTTCGCTTGAGCTGGCACTGCGTACCCAGCCGGTCACGTGATCAGTTTCTGGCTGCTTTATACAACTATGGTTTCTAATCTAGCAGCTGGAGAGATCAGACTCATTTTTTAGAAGAGGAGGGGAGCCGGGGGTGAAGCAGAGAGGCAGCATCTTCTGCATTGTAATTGTTCTGCTGCGTGAGAGTGCGTCTTGATTCAGGTCAGTAGTAACGTTTCCGGAGACACTACTTTTAGGATGGATTCTGCAGAAGCGGCACTTTAGCTACACGAAATACCTATTTTACAACTGTACCTATTTACTGATCCTTCTAAGGCTCTTCTACCACTCATTGCAGATGCTCAGATCATGCAGCAGAGCTGATGCTGGATGAATGCCACCAAGCTGCCAAGTCCTACATGCAGATACCACGTGGCTGCTGATTATTTTGCTGCCACTGCAGGCTCTTGCTATTGCATTGGCTTGGTACACTCCATCTGAGGAAGTGAATTATAAGCACTACCTGGACCATAGTAGGCAATCC
This sequence comes from Mauremys reevesii, assembly GCF_016161935.1. Taxonomy (NCBI): domain Eukaryota; kingdom Metazoa; phylum Chordata; order Testudines; family Geoemydidae; genus Mauremys; species Mauremys reevesii. The sequence continues at coordinate 6,438,454 of NC_052643.1, forward strand.
CCCGCTGAAGGAAGAGTTTGTCCGAGAAAGGAAATCTCCACCATGCACAACTTGCCCTGGGGAGGAGAATCCCATCACTGAAGGACAGATGGGAGTAAAAGGTTTGCCATCAATAGTCACTCTCATGCACAGTCCTGCTGATTTCAGTGGAATACTCATGCTAGTAACCACTCGCTAAAAGGTATAAAGGGTCAGAGTGTGTCCCTGAGTGAAGGCACAGAAGCAGCTGGCAGGAGGAAATGAATAGCTTGTTAGAATGGGTCTCTCATTCGAGCAACATGGTGGGTAACGAGGCACATATGCTCATTCAGAGCCTGTCGCAGAGATTCCCCTGCCTTGATACTGTGGTTCTTATTATCAGTTCAGGCTGTGGCTGCTTTTTGGGTAGGATACATTTCACGAGTACTAAATTCCCATGCACTTTTTTCTATTTCTTCCTGAAGAGTCTGGCTGAAAACCAACAAGACAAGGTGAGGCAGGAGAAGGAGGGGCGATGTAATGGTAAAATTAGCTCTGCTATCGTGCTTTACAAAGAATGGCCAGTATCACTAACCTTGCCTGGCAGCTGGCAAAACTAGAGGCAGAGAGAGGGGAAGTGACTTGCCCATGGACACAGGTATGGTCTAGGATAGTGATACTCTGACCTCAGTGGTTCAGGAGCCAAATTAGGACCAACATTACTCGAAGGAGCCATAGTTGTGTGAATTCATTGTTTCATTTACTATAGGACTATATCTTTTATATAAATAATTCTTCTCACAGCAAATAAGTTAATAACTTAGTGCAAGCTGATAACTTAATTGGTTAATAACAGAGTAAAAGTATCTTGACTGGTTAATAAATAAATCACACAGTGTTTTAATATTATGTGCTGCAGCAGATGCGTTAAAGAACCCTCAGTCTGAGTATCTCTAGTCTAGCATCACCAGGGATAAAACCCCAGTCTCTTTACTTGCAGACAGGCACACTGTCCACTGCACCATAGTGCCTCCTCCTTTGAGATATAAAAAAATCCATCATTAAGAGGAAGGCAGAGAATGTAAAGCCCTTGAAACCCTGGAAAAAGAGAACATGAGGGAAAAAAACACACACACAGAGCTGTCACCGCATCAAAAACAACAGACGCACCAATTTGTTTCTTTAGACGTTCAACATCTAGCAAGTTGATTCAAGCTCTCGCTCTGAATTCTGTCCCTGGAGACAGCTGCAGCTAAAAGCTGAGATCTTGACAGATTCTGCTGTTTACTGGTGCGTTGCTATTAATTCTATCAGCTAAGGATGGAAAGGGATAGCAGTTAAATTGGCAAAGGTTCACAATCCCCCAGATCCTGAAAAGAGGGGACTAATCAAGGGAGGCCAGGCTGCTTCCTGGCAATCCTCCAACAACTGAAAGCGCCTTTCTGCTCAGAAAACTGATTAACATGGCATCATTGCATCACCTGTTTGTCGCAATCATTTTAATAACAAAGTAAGTTTACGAGTAAATTATGGGGTTTTTCCCTCCCCTCCAGCCCCCAGTTACCCCTTCATACTCTGTTTGGGATCCGAGGGTCATATGGGGTTATTCTCTTTGGCTGCATCATCACCCATGGCCATTGGGCGACCTCCTTGTCTACAAACTGTGGCCTCCGTGTACTTCCATTGCTATCACTGTGTTGGCACATGCTAATTGACTGGAACTTACGACATCATTTTGCCAAGGCCTGACTAGAACCTCGCTCGCTTCTCTTTAGCTCTGCAGCGCTGACAAGAGTAAACACTTATTTTTGACAGTAAAATCAGCGGATCCGATTCCAAATACAAACAAGGAGCGGGTCTGTTGAGTAAGAGTGAGTTGTTTTTACCCAGTGTCTTTTTCAAAAGAGACGGGCACTTTGAGCTGCCCAAGAGATCATTTTTATGACATCATAAAACGCAAGGAAAAGTGCTTTACGAGAAGACAAACTGCTGTAGAGAGAGACTGAAAATTAAAAGACACTTAGAAAACGTAACCTGGGAGAAAAACCAAAGAGAACGCAAGACAAAAAGAAAGACGACCACCTTTCCCGCAAGAGAACGAGAAGCAAATAAATGAAAGGGAGAGAAAAAAGAGACCAGAAATGGAATGAGAGGGAATTGTAATTGTAACACAGACTACAGCACCAGTTTGGGCTCACTTATTTTCTATTGCAGTAACACCTAGAAGTCTTACGTGAGAGGAGGGCCTCATTGTGTTTGACCCTGTACATACGCACAGTAAGAGAGAGTCCCAGCCCCAGAGAGTTTACAGCCCAAATAGACAAGACAGAACAAGGAAGTATTTGTATCTCCAGCAGACAGGGGAAACGGAGGCATAAAGAGATTAAGTAATTTGCCCAAGGTCACAGTCTGTAGCAGAGCCAGTAACTGAACCACGGCCTCAAGAGTCCCAGTCCGATTCCTCAACCACAAGATCATCTTTTGTCCCTTGTCCTGTAGATGTTTAATTAAAATGCTCAGTGAGCATTGAGCGGCTGTCTCTCAGTTTCATACCAAATCCTGCTGTCTCCCCTTCCTTACTCCCTATGAAGGAGTGAACCTCATGGAGAGAGAAATTATAGTTCACATTGGAACCAAATACAATGGTCACACTATACAGAGAGCCACAGAGCAAGGAGGGACCATATTAATAACAATAAGCATGGTTATAGCGATTTTCATCAAGAAGGATCTCAAAGCACTTAAAAATGTAGTGTTTTACGAACTATACACAGGATAGGGATCATTTCAGTCACTACTGAATTGCAGCCACCTCTGGGGGTGGGGCATGACAGCTGTTTAACAGCAATGCAAGAGTTCAAGACAGAAAGTGAGGGGAAACACCTTTTTCCGAGCAAATCTGTGAGGGAGAGGCAAGGAGAGATTTAGGAATTGTGACCAAGACATGAGAAGCTCAGCATTACCCGACTCATTACATAAATCCCCATTAGCATCCTTCTCCTCCCCAGCTCTGATCAATTCTACTGTATTCCTCGACTGAAACAGGTGGCTGGGGGCGGGGGGGTGGAAAACAAACCCTCCTCTGGACTGCATTGACAGGTACAACGCTATCACAGTAGTGGGAGTGAAAGTGCCTAGTGGTGAAACAGAAATAGCCTTGCGTGGCAGTTCCCTCTTCCCTACCGCTCTTCATTATTGCCCCCTTCCACCCCTACGTCTCTCCTCCTCTGCCTGACCCCACCATTTCTAGGCGAGAGAGGCAGCCTGTTAACAGTTTACAGCTGTTTTTGCTAGAACCAGTATTTTCAAAAAGCACAGTGGTAAGAGAGCCATAGCCAGGTTTACTGGATACCACGGTTCTATTGCGCCATCTAGAGAACAGCCAGGACCAGACACGGCTAAAAACCTGTGGAAAATATGCAGCTTCAAACTCTGCAGCCTGAGAGCTTCTGAACATTCTGTTACAGATGAAACGTGTCTGGTGTGGGAACATGTTACGGTCCAACTGCTTCCGAAAGTTGATGATGCCGTTAGTCTCACTGCTGCAAAAATGTCGCCTTTGTTTTGGTAAGAAGATGATAAATGAATCACCAGGAATAGCATCAAAACCTGCGAGAGGCAGAAAAGTCAGTTTCGTGCTGCCTGTGAGGAGTTTCTTGATTCACTCCCTTATTTCTAACCCTCCAAGGATCTACTTTCGGACCAAGCCTATGCAAGTTAAGTCCTTAAATGAGAGAAACTCTGGACTAATGCAGGACAACTGGCTTATCAGGAAGAAACAAAGCTCCATGAACTTCCATTAATAACTCTTAGTTAAATGTGAATCCGGCCATAAAGAGACTCTCACAGAGGGACATTATAACTTTGAGTTTCCCATTTCTATTTTTTAAAAGACACGCATAATTGATTACGCCGTTATTTCTTCCCTTTGCCACCCATCTGGCCTCGGATCTTGTGGACAAGCCTGTCAATGCGACATCCACCTCATCACTGCATGGTTGAGTGGTCTTTTAACTTGGCCACAGGCAGGGAAACTAGACTGCAGTGAAGATGCTCTTTGTCAGAATGCCAGTTGGGTTGGCACGGGGATAGATACAGGGAAGGAGAGCAGCGAGTCCCCACTGGCCTCTTCCCACTACTTAGATGTCTCAAGCGCTGAAACGTGGGCCCGAGTGGCATCCCCTCTAATCCCCAAGTAATGGGCAGAATAACTGGGCCGCACTAGTGGCTTCACCGCAGGGCTCTGCAGGTTTCACTGCAGGATACCACCAACCGCTTGATACATATCTTGTTTCATAAGCATGCCTTGGATTGTTTCAGTGTTAAACTAATAAAGAGAATTTACCTTTTAAAAAGACTCGGTTCAGCTCTGGAAACGGTTTCCTTAGGGGAAACTCGCCTGTCTATGCCTGCAATTAAATCCAACTACCCCTTGTTTTAGTGAGAACCCCAAAGGGCAATGGTCTTGTGCTCTCTGTCCCAGCTTTGCAGAAGCAGCTCATACTATTCCCACAGCTGACATAATCCTTGACGCTGGCACACAAAGATCTCTCGGTTTAACCTTGTTAGCATTTAACCAAGAAACAAAGCACATAATTCACCCTTTATTCTAGCTGCTGACAAAAGGAGTGTGTATCAAAAGGGGGAGTTGTTTTCATTTAAAACCAAACAAATACAGCTCTGAGCTCTCAGAGCAAAGGGGGGGTCCCAAAGTGAGGATTATAAAAAGGCTGAAACTCCTGTTCAAGTTCACTGACTGCAGCAAAAAGAGTGACAGTCGTGCTATGCAGGATATAACCTTTAATGGTGTCAGTTTAATGTGCACAGTGCGGCCATCAGTCTCGCACAATGTGTATCAGGGAGTAAAACAACAATGAAACAGCTGTACAGGAAGTGACTAACAAGCACATCTGGGAGCCGTGAGGGATTTTTGGAGGCAATAAAATGGAAATTCTTTTGTCCAAGATTGATAAAGTGGCTCAACCCACTTCAAAATAAAGTGTAGTTCTGCTCCTCCTGGCCCATTTCAGCCCAAAAATCCTGGATTCAATGTCATAATGAAACACACTACAGTACAGCAAGCTCATCTCGCAAGGCAGGCCCCGGTAATGTATTCTATTTCCATGACAACTACACCAACCCATTCTACTGATAAATGAAGAATACACTGTGATCAGAGAGGAAGAAAAAAAGCCATTGTCCCAAATCCCCTCCCTCACAACCTCCAATAACCTTCACAATCCTTGGTACCTCGCTCAACAGAGGATTAATGCACCAGGGCAGACAAGCTGGGGCACAGGATGTGCTGGGCACAGTGTGTCTCAGACAGAGAGATGCTTGTTAACACAGGTAAGGGTATGATGACAAGTCTGAAGCTGTGAGCTTTGTAATGAGGACATGGAGCGGCTCTGGGGTAGCTGCAGCATCTCTCAAAGTGTTTTACTCTCTGTCATATGCTGGACTGGCTTAGGATAGAAGAATATAAACAAACACACACAGATCTGTCAGAAGCCTTTTGCCCTGCCAGCTTAAAGAGCCACACAGATCCAAACTATATGCTGGATTTCAGTGACGAGGGCAGCTGCAAGAAGAGGTACCTAGTCTATGTGGAAATGGGGTAACAGGTGGTTTCACTTATCAAAGCAACTCCTTCCTAGTCAGTCTGACGGACGGGCCTCTACACACGGCATGGGGTAACGAAACGTCAGGAACTAGGATACGAGCATAAACTAAGAATACATCCGATAGTCTCCTCTTGTTCCTTTAAGGCATCCGCATTCTTCTATCACGGGTAGTTGGGAGAATGTGGCGACATGAAAAAGGGCAAAATCGTTAAAGTGAATTTACAGACAAACTGGCCTGCTGCTAAATCACATCAGTGGTTTGGAACGCTCCTGCTTTGGGTGATGCTCTAAGCCGGGGTAGGCAACGTATGACACACATGCCGCCTTTCAGCTGATTTTCAGTGGCACTCGCACTGCCTGGGTCCTGGCCACCAGTCTAGGGGGCTCTGCATTTTAATTTAATTTTAAATGAAGTTTCCTAAATATTTTAAAAACCTTATTTACTTTACATACAAGAATAGTTTAGTTATATATTATAGCCTTATAGAAAGAGACCTTCTAAAAACGTTAATATGTATGACTGGCACACGAAACCTTAAATTAGAGTGAATAAATGAAGACTCGGCACAGCACTTCTGAAAGGTTGCCGACCCCTGCTCTAAGCAATGCTCACTCGATCTGTTTGTCCCATTCTCCCCAGGGGTGAGCACCTACCATTTCTCCAGAGGTGATGAGGAACAGGCCAGTGCAGGGGCAGAAGAGGGAAGAGAAAAAAGGATGACAACCCATTTTGAACATCTTGTGCCTAAAAAGCAAGGGCTTGGCAGACTTCTAGTGCCCAGTAGTGGCAGGATGGGAAATGCATAGTGGTTTGTTTGAGTGATTTAAGTACAAGACCAGCAGCCAAAAACCCCAAGGCTTTGGGCAAGTTTCAACTCTTTAGGTCTTTATTATGCCATTTGTTAAATGCGGATAGGTACCTCATGCAGTTGTTTGAGATTACACATTTGTAAAGCTACAGACCCTCCCTCAGGCTCTTGTTCCAATACAGGAGCCCCAACTCCCAGCCAGATCCTTGATTACAGTATTGCTTCTTTGGAAGGAGAGCCATACTGCACCACATTCAGCACTGCTCCACTCTGACAGAAGGAATCCTGAGACTGTCTCCCCTTTCGTTACACTGACTCACAGGGCCAATGATTTATGGTTTAACTGCTTTGGAATATTGGCACTAGAGACCTGACATCCTCCCCTTAACTCCAATTTTCCAGTTGTGCCTATCAGGGTCTCTAGAACTATCACAGCTACTAAAACACAAATGGTCAAAATATCAAGACCCCCATAAAAAAAAAAAGAGAGCGAGAGAGAGACAGGCTGTCACAGGGTCCGCAGAGGTTTCTGCCTTCTCACCCTGTGCCCAGGCTGGTAAAATAAGAGTCCTCACGCCTTCTTCTGGTGTTTCACCCTGTGCTTTATTTTCCAGTGCCACCGGGCAGTCCCCTTTATCCCCCAACTGTCATCCCCTTTCCAACCCGTTCCAGGGTCTCTTGGCCCTTCCTGTGGTGAGGAGACAGAGCTGTAGCCTCCTGTCCCCTCCCAGGCTAGCCTCCTGACTGGGCTTTGTTCAGGGCTTTTATAGCCCTCCCAGCCTTCAGCCCAGCTGTCGCTGCTTAGCTCAGTCTATTGCAGCAAGCCAGCCCTCGTTCGGGCCTGCAGCTGGGCTCCCTGCTGGCTGCTTTGCACCCCTGCCCCTGGCCTCTCTGCCTGAAAGCAGGGCCCTGCCACGCAGGCCCAAAAAGCCATCCAAGCCCCAGCACAATTCCATTGTATGCCAAATTACGTTTAACCCATCAACATCCATTGGAGTTGCCACCCTAATCCATCTCCTCCATCCTCTGGAATGTTTACTCCCGTAGATATGAGAAAAATCCTGGTCCCTAATTGCTAGAATCTGTCACTGATGAGCCAGCAACTTGCTATGTACCTCCTCAGAGGTATGCAGTAATGTTAACCAATCAGAACACGTTATATAAATGAGCGCAACTGTTATTGGCTGTGAGCTCCAAGACAGTAGTTTATTTTCCAGATATATAGTGAAATCTCCTCTTTAGAATAAGCAGCAAAGAATCCTGTGGCACCTTATAGACTAACAGACGTTTTGCAGCATGAGCTTTCGTGGGTGAATGTTGCATCCGACGAAGTGGGCATTCACCCACGAAAGCTCATGCTGCAAAACGTCTGTTAGTCTATAAGGTGCCACAGGATTCTTTGCTGCTTTTACAGAACCAGACTAACACGGCTACCTCTCTGATACCTCTTTAGAATGACAGTTTCAAAGGAAATACTGTTACCCTTTTAAAATTCATGGCCATAACAGAAGTTGAATATACTAGAAATATCTCAAAATATTTTGAATGTACACACAATACATCCACTGACTTTCTGTTTACTGAATATGAAGATTTGATGTCCTCCAGTGTAAATATTGACCTTAGTGTCACCCGGATCAGGAAGTCTTTATATTCCATTCAAGAACAATTTCCATCTATTATTTAATAAGAAATTTGGGAAATGAAAGAGATTTGTGCTTTCTTTTTGCAGATAAACATTTATTTCTAATATACAAATATTAGTACGAAATAAAGAGGCGTACAGGAGTATCAACAAAGCTTTCCTTTATGTTGTGGTCAATGAACAAATATGCAATGCACCCCTTTGTTTCACAAATGTTGTGAGATAGTACTGAGGGTGACTAGCACTCTGTGGTTCACCACCACACATGAAATCAGAATGTTAAATCAAAGGAAGAAAGAAGGCATAACGGTGTATTATAAAGTACATTAAAAAAAAAATCTAATCCCACTCAAGATTTTACTTTATAACCATTGTGGAAGTAGAGTTTTCTCCGACACCATATACTGTCTATTGTCATGACGCTGCTTGGCCAATTTGTGTATGTGTCAGAACAAACAGAAAGCAAAAGAAATACATACAACATAACACAAGGCTGCAGAGGAGTGCTGTTCTCTTATTGCTTACTGTTCTATTGCTGGGAAGTAGCAACATTTATTCTGAACTCGTGGGCAGAGACAGAAACTTTGAGAGTCAGATTCCAAAAGCCCAAATAACAATCCCATCCGTCATCTCCATCCCAGTTTCTAGCCTGACATCACTACCAGTCTCACCTACTAAAAGAAGGGACATTGTCAAAATAAAAACTCATGAGAAAGGAAATTTCTTACCTGCTCTACCACCACCACTTTAAGATTTGTTTAGTTTTAATAATCTAAGTCAAATTTACTTTTCTTTTTGCATCCGACTCAAGCTTGGACAATGAAGCCAGACAGGCGATTTTCACTGCCTGGTTTCCGTGTGCTAGAATGACGCAGTCGTATATGGATTTCCAATGCTGCCGAGAAAGGTTTAACGAACAACCCCATATGTTTTGTGGTGGCGGCAGGAGAACAAGGAGAGGGCAATGGGAACGTAACTGCTCACTCTAATTAAATACAGTCTTTCTTGAAAATATTTCCATTCATATGAGGCTTTGTAAAAGCCCTTAAAAAATCCCTAATGCTAAATTCAGGCCCTAGAACTACTTGACAGCATCACTTTAATCCGGCAGTCTAAAGGCAATCTCAGACTAAAGCTTTTTCTAGCCCAGATATTTCAGACACTGAAATCAAGTGAGATCAAACTAAACCTACAGTGACTGCAGATCCAGTTACAATAAACCAATAACAGAAAGTACAAAAATCAAAAGATATGTAGATACCAACTGTAATAAACACAAGGGATTAGAAGTGCAGAAAGAGAAACATTAACTCACCATCTAAACAAAAACTTCATTTCTAGAGACTGCAAAAACCATCCTCAAAGTCTACGAGGTGCAGTCTAAAGGAAACTCAATGCATTCATTAGCTGGATTTGCTCCCTTTAGGGCCAGTTCTTGATTAAGTTATAACCTTTATGTCAGTTCTGCCCCTGCAGTAAAATTCTACTGTTGCATTTTGGATCACAAGGCAGTCTCACGCGCTCACTCTTCTCCCAACAAATCCCCCCCTTCCCCGGAACAGCACCTGCCCAAGTTGTCAGACAGGCCAACCAGGACTTGAGAAAACCCCTTAAGAGGGGAAACGTTTTTGCAAATTGCTCCAAAGCCATGACCGTTTAGCTGTTATATAAAGGAACCACCCTAGAAATTGCCTGCCTACAAATAGGGCATTTCTTTGGGTCTGGAAGTGCCTGGTAGCACTCGTCACAGGAGCAGACGTGCCCACACTCGAGAAAGACACATGATTTCATGTTACTCAGACAGACGACACAGGCGTTTTTTACAGTCTCCCCACCCTCCGTGTTCATGTCATGCCTTAGCTGCTCCTGAGTCTGCCTGAATTCATCTTGCATTTGTTTCAGGCGCTGCTTTTCCCGAAACTGCCGGTACTGCTTCCGCAGAATGAAGAAGAGTGTGGCACAGGTGGCAAAGCCGAAAATGACCGTCAGGATTTTCCAGAGTTTGACATTTGATTCTTGCTTCTTCAGCAAGGAGTCAAAATCCAGGCTGCTCAGATAAAACTGCAACCCTTGCTTGGGGGGCTGCAGCTTGATAATGTTGTTGTCTAGGACCAACTCTCCCACTCCCGTTAACGTTGCTCCGACCTTCAGCATCTCTTCAGTTTCTTGGATGCCTTTGGGACGTTCGCCGCTAATGTAGTGGCCAATCACATCCGTGAAGGACTGAATAGAGGGATGGAACTTTTCGTACACCGTCTCCAAGCTGAGTTCTGCAGAATCCAGGGGCTTTACCACCCTTACTGCGACGTTGGCACTGTCCTCGTGAGGCACCAAGTCAAAGGGTGTTGCATTGGTTCTCTGGTGGATGATCTTTTCACAGTCATTCCTGGTGGAGGACAAGTGAGCGAGAAATAAAGCAAATGCAGGCATAGCCGTTTTGCCATCAGCTGGAACACATGACAAGCAAAAACACAAGCCACTTAACCCTAATTAAAGACTAGCCATGAAATAGGTGTTTAATCTGCTTTGTTGTAAACACACCATCTTCGAGCCCTCTACTCTTCTATAAGAGGTTAAAAAGTCTTCAAAAGATGCACTGAAAGTTGACTAATTTTATCTACAGCCAGGAAAAAAAAAATCTTTAGCAGCACCTAACCCTACATAAGTTAAATCAACAAAGCATCCTTCCTCTCACATACCTGACAGTAGCATACTACAGTGTTGTGAGGCTCAGCTAATTAATGCTTGAAAAGCACTTTGAGGTCCGTAGACAAAAAGTGCTAAAGAACAAAATATTACGTTAATTCACACTACTGGAGCCATTTAAAGTTTCTGCAGCATTTGATCCTCTTGAAAAATCCCTCCTTTATATTAGTGTGCCATAACAGGGCTTTCAGGCAAAGCACTGGTATTAGCTGAATCCTTTTTTTACATGTCCTACCAAAGTTTCTCTAGGTCAAAATAACCGTAAAGCTTTTTCTTTCTGTAGCAGTGTTGCCTGGGGAATCTGTATTAGGCCCCTCTTTTGTATTCTCACACTTCTGCTTAGCTCCATTATAAGGAAGCAGACACCACACTTCCCCTGGCAAGAAGACGACACTCAGACATACCTAATCTTCCAAATGGGTTTCCACCTTTGACAAATTGTTGTGTGGCAAGAAGCACTGCAAGGCACATAAGCAATTTTAATAAGTATTACCCCATTTGACTGAGGCTTTGTTTAGGCTCAGAGAGTAGAGCAATGATCTGGTTTCAGCAGGTTCATTTGACAATACGACTTCCGATTCCTTCTCCGGGTACTGAGTCCGGGAATCATGTTCTCACCTGATTTATCATTTGAATTATACTGTAGGTCTATTATTAAGAACTCATTTTAACATCTGGGGAATTTTGCCAGGTTATGACCATTGTTCAATATGAACAATTTACAGCTGTTGACAAATGCTCTTAAACTAGCTAAGTTGGATTAATTCCCTATTTTCCATTATTTTGCCAGCTACATGAGGGTCACAACACATCGTGATCTTGAAATCTTTACGCAGGCACCTCCATGAATTCTGCAGTGATTTTAGTTTATAAGGCTTTTGGGAGAATGCCTTCTACCCCAAATGACACTTGTTTCCTACACCCAATAGTTTCATGCATTCTCTGATTAGACTAGTTATGTAAAGTTGCCCAATCTTGAAACTTTGGGGTGGTGACCAAGGGCTTGTAATAACAGCTCTCCTCACGCTTACAGAGTGAAATACCCTCCCTGATGTAAACAACTGCTAACGTGCAATAGAATTCTAAAGTAGGTTAAGGACGTGACTGTTTGCTGCCCACTTCAGTTCACCATCACTGATTTTTTATGATTTTATTGAACAGCATTCAGACTTGGTGAGGGATGCTCTATGAGGCTCAGATTGTTGTTGTTGCCACTGCTAATAATAATCCACACTACCTTAAGGCTTTGCCATTCCCACCACTCGATTGCCAAGGAATTAAAAACAAATGCATCACAGATGATGTTAAAAAACCTCACAAAACAAATTGTGTAAATTGTGTAAATTGCACCTGCACTAGCTATTAAAGGGAACAAATAAAGTTGGCAGGCCCAAAAAACTGACCTATTTACATTAATTTGTAAAGAAAGTGAGTGTTTACAGGTGTCTTCCTTCCCAATTACCACCATCAACACACTCTACCCTGCTCACCTCAAGGGAAAAGAAAAAAAGAAATAGAAAATGGATTTGAGAGAGGGAAGTTTTCAGCTCCTAAAGAAGGATTTAATATAGGGAATGGGATGGAAGATGTTAAATCTTACTAAAAAGTATCCATGACATGCACATGCACCTTCAATATATACACACTTTAAGGGATTTACAAACTTGATGTATAGGAATGACTTCACCCCACACTGAAACATATTCACCTCTGAGTTCGATCACAGCAACCAGGGCTGGCTCCAGTCTTTTTGCCGCCTCGAGCGGCGAAGCAAAAAAAAAAGCCGATTGGCAGCACTTCGGCAGCAACTCAATTGCGCGGCTTCATTCTTCTGAGGCAATTCGGCGGTGGGTCCTTCGCTCCCTCTCTTCCTCTTCAGCGGCACTTCGGTGGCCGCTCAAAGAGGAAGAGAAGGACTGAGGGACCCGCCGCCGAAGACCCAGACACGTTGCCCCTTTTGATTGGCCACCCCAAGCACCTGCTTTCTTCGCTGGTGCCTGGAGCTGGCCCTGGCAGCAGCTGGTTAACACTGCACAGCAATATTACACACCAGTTACCATCATACCCAATGTTCACAGCAGAAAAAATTTAAGGAGCCAAAATAAATGGAATTTGGCTAGGACACCAAAGTTAACAATATTACTGCTCATGGAAAGTGTCATTTGACCTCCAGTAGCCAAGTGGTTACAGTTCGATCTGAATGACAGCATTACCAGCAACGAAAAGAGTCTGACAATCTACACTGGAGCCTTGGTTCAAAACTGATCAGTAACCCACCCAAATACCGACTAGACCATTTTAATTGTTGAATAACTCTCATGTCCATTCAAATCCAACACAATAATATTTGTCTGGTTTTGAAACAGCATCCATAATTCATGGAAAACAAAATACCCAGCCAACTAGTTACTAAGTAACCTTGGGTTACAGGCTATTTTATATGGAAGGAATTGCCCTATAGTTGCCTCTCCCATCAAGTAAACTGAGCTACAAAATCTAGTTCACGGTCAAACTCCTGCATTATTCAGTAGACTTCATGACCAAATGAAATCACACCACTAAATTATCTCACCAAATTCAATACCCAATTACTTTCTTTGGCAGCTGTCTTCATCATAAAGCCAACAGGGGGAGCACAGATGTCTGGATCTTTTCAAGAAGAGACGTAGACATACCAGATATGGGTTGTTCGATTCCACACCATTTTATGCTCCTGGAGTGTCAGCCTCTGAACTACCCCCTTGCAATTGTCCACAAATTGGCTGTTGAGAGTTTCCTTAACAGACCGCACAACACCTGAAAGATACAGAACTATTTAACCAAGAATTTTAAAGGCTATATATTTGTTAACCATTAATAAAAATGATATGTATAATAAATACATATAAAATTAGTAATGCCAGAGTTAACCCTGTTATGCAACAAAGGAAGACTGGGATAGACAAGCTAAAAGTATAAGAAGAAGAGAATTAGTGCTTTCAATTGTCAGCAACTGTCCCAGATGAAGAACTAGAATAAGATCTAGAGCAGTGGTTCTCAAACGAGGGCTGACGCTTGTTCAGGGAAAGCCTCTGGCAGGCCAAGCCGGTTTGTTTACCTGCCGCGCCCGCAGGTTCAGCCGATCAGGGCTCCCACTGGCTGCCATTCGCCGCTCCAAGCCAATGGGGGCTGCAGGAAGGGTGGCCCTTGGCCCACACCGCTTCCTGCAGCCCCCATTGGCCTGGAGCGGTGAACCGCGGCCAGTGGGAGCTGTGATCGGCTGGACCTGCGGACACAGCAGGTAAACAAACAGGCCCGGCCTGCCAGGGGCTTTCCCTGAACAAGCGGCGGCCCTAGTTTGAGAACCACCGGTCTAGAGGGTCAGGAGGTGGATATAGGCTAGGCAAGGAAACAGACACACTATTCTAGGGAGACTGCCTGACTTTCTATTCTAATGGAGGTCATTTAATGTAAGGACTTGTTTGGGATTAGACAGAAACCACGGGAAACATTAGGAACTATTTTGTACATGTATGTGCTGAGCCTACTGCTTGAAATGGAACGTCATTATCCTTGTGAGTTTTGTTGGATGGTTCGATGTTTTCTCGACCAACCTCTACTTTAGCTACCTGACCCAGTATCAGAGATGCTGGAGAAAAGTTATTTTCTTAGAAGAAGGGAAGGTGAAATGGAAAAGATTGGAAGCTATATTTATAACCCTTTAGCAACCCAGGCACTTCTGCACAATACCTTCAATAACTGCATATGGGACACATTTTCCTGGTGCTTCCATAAGTATGTTCTTCAAGTCTTGATCTAGATTCACTTGTTTTGCTCCCTACATAAAAAAAGAGCCCGATGTATCAGTAGTTATAGACTAAATGTGCGTTATGAAACAGATGTAAGAAAGACTTCTCACTTATGACTAATTTCTAAAGACCGTGTTGTGCAGATAAACTTGGGGGTGGGGAAAAGAGGGTTTTGAGGAATAGGGGTCAGTTCAGTGCTAATTTACAATAAGCACTATATTTAGTCTTGGGAGCGTTAGGTTTTTATTGGTAAATGTCAATTTCACCACACACATACAAATTGACAAAAAATAATATTTCCATCGAGAATATCAAAATTTACAGATAGGCAAAGTAAGAAAAATGCTGCTTGAGAAATTATTAGAGCTTGATTTAAGGATATTTACTTTGTATATTTTGGCATGTGATGTTGACAATATGTGTTTTAAGTTACAAAGCTTGAACTTTTTGAATCTCAATATCTACTGTCATTAAATAATTATTGCCTGGTCCCTCCACAATTTCCCACAACTGTGAAAATTTAAATTGATAAAAATTAAAAAAAAGTTTTAAAATAAACATCAATATTATCTGTCAAAATTGTGAAAATACAAAAAATAGAATTCTGCCAAGCCTAACTATATTAAGTCTTTTTCCTCCATAGTTTTAATAGGACAACTTTACTCTTATCTAGTGTTTTTCCTCAGTAGACTTCAAGGCACTCTACAAAAGATGTCCGTATCATTATCCCCATTTTACAGATGGAAAACTAAAGCACAGATCAGTGAACTGACTTCCCCAAGCTCACCCAGCCGGTCAGTAGCAGAATCAGGAACAGAACCCAGGTCACCTAAGTCCCAGTCTAGTGTTCTATCTTAAATCACCAGTGGGAATTACTTGCTATCATAAGTGTATCATGTTAATCTAACAAAACACCTCCAAACATGCTTATCATACTAGTTAGTTTAAGCTATTACAGTGAAGCAATCCCTGAACCAGTTTTAAAATACTGGAAAAAAAAATATATAAAGGGGGAACACTCCTGGGAACAGGATAAATACTGCACCGTCAAACAAATGAAGCACTAACAACACACTCTACCGCCAAATAAAGACATGAAATATTCAATTAAGAGAAAAAACATCTCCAAATGAACCAAATATTTCCTCATCAGAACACTCTATTCTTTTATATGGAGTTTCTAACCTATGATTGTGCTACAGTGTTGCACACCAAACTGTAAAGTTAGTACTTTTCACTAATAAAATAAAAATATCACACAACTGACCTTGAGGCTGTGAGCAACTTTAGATTTCTGCCTGTAAATGGAGTACAGAATTGCCGTGACAGCCGAACTGGTGGCCAGCAGTATAAGCTGGCCAGTTGAAGGCCGCCCCCCACTTTCCATCATCGCAATTTAGATCTAGTTCAAACATATTTAAAAAATAAAAAGGTTACAGTAATGATCAGGTTATTAAGAGACTTTCCTGTGATCGTGCTTTTGAGGGGAGGAACAGACCTCATGAAGGAAAAGGATTTACAATGGTCTCAATCTGAGCCAGAAGCATTGAGCCATGGGGAGGGGGGAGAGGTACCAGAAAGCAGTTCAGGAAGCAAGAGGGATAATTTAAGGCAGAAGCTGATAGCTCCTGGCAACAAGGGAGAGTCAGCAGGTGTGCACTGTATAAGCACAAGAAAAAGCAGGGCTGATGTCAGCTATTTACTTTATAGGGATGGTGGCAGGAGGGCGAGGTGAGGAGAGCAGTCAGGGCTGAGCACTAGCGTCTGGGAAATCCAAATGTGACCAATGGACAGGCAGGTCCCCGCCCCGTCCTACCTGTCCCACCCCCCAAAACTTCCCTCCTAGCTCCAAACACCCCCCCCTAGCCCTACTCTCCCCTACACCCCCGCAAACACCCCCCGGTAGCCCTACTCTGCCCCACCCCCGCAAACACCCCCTCCTAGCCCCACCCCCTACCTTCTCTTCCCCATCCCTCACCCCGCCGCCAGCGTCCTCTCCTAATGCACCCAGCGCGCGCCCCCCCGCAGCCCGGGGGGGAGGGGGCGAACCCCTTCCAGGGCCTGCCCCCCCGTATGACGCCCTCGGCCGCTGCCTCCTCCCGGGGCTCCCCTGCCCCGTGCCAGGGAAGGACACTCACCCCACCCCGCCCTAGCCAAGCCTGTCCCTGTCCCTTCCCCTTCCCCTTCCGGCGCGGCCTGATGACGTCAGCGCCTACACTCTATCCGCGAGCAGCATAGAGTTGAATCGGGAGCATAGAGAGTGGGGCTAGAGGAGACACGCGGGGTCCTCCACTCCCCCACCCCTCTGAGACAGAGACTCCCTGCTTTCCTCTAGGGCTAGAGAGACAGGCTGGAGCCCGCCTTTCTGCATGGCCCCAGCTGTGCCTCCCTCTGGGGAGGGGAGCCAGGGTCAGGGCTTCTCTTCCCAGCTCTGCCCCTCATCTGTGTGCATGACTTAGAGCCTCCATGATCCCTGCCTCTTAGCTAGGGCTTCCCATGAGTGGCTCTCACAGCACTTCCCAAAGGAAGGCGGTGCCATCAGCCCCTTTTTACAGCTGGGGAAACTGAGGCATGCAGGGGGAAAGCAACTTGCCTACTGTCACCCAGCAGGCCGGTGGCAGAGAGCTGGGAATAGAACCCAGGTCTCTTCAGCCCAGGGTCCTGTCTGGTAGGCCACACTGCTTTATACATTTCATAGCACCTCTCATCCTAAAGTTTTGCAAACAGGAATCATTTCACCAAGAGCCAGTACCTAGCCCAGTGGGGGCCTGAAGCAGAAATATCCTGAGCCTTGCTTGCCCCTCAGCCACTCCCCTAAATATACAAATTGCATTATTTCCACAGACCAAAAAACATACCAACACAACACATACAAATACACTTGTTAAAAATTCCACATTAAATAAGATGAATGGTATGGGGGTGTGTGTGTCAAACTGGGGGGCCCTTGAGCTGCTTGGAACCTTAAACAATTGCTTATTCTACTTATGCCTAGCGCAGTCTTCACCAACTGTTGAAGAGCAGAGGCCTTTGGGGGTGGAATTCAGCATAGCACTGCACAATTGGTTGGGGCCAGTTTTTCAGCTGTGGTTGGAGTAACAGCTAGGCACCTAAGTAATCCATATTTAAGCATTTAAACCATAGGATATCAGGGTTGGAAGGGACCTCAGGAGGTATCTAGTCCAACCCCCTGCTCAAAGCAGGACCAATCCTCAACTAAATCATCCCAGCCAGGGCTTTGTCAAGCTGAGCCTTAAAAACCTCTAAGGAAGGAGATTCCACCACCTCCCTAGGTAACCCATTCCAGTGCTTCACCAATGTGTGGCCTTGATTTTCTGAAGCACTAGGCACAGCTCCTGTGGAAGGAGTCTGAAGTCAATAGGAGTTGTGGGTGCTCAGCAACTTTGAAAATCAAGCCACTTACTCAGGTGTCCATATGTGGATTTAGGCACACAAGTTTGAAACGCATGGCCTGAATGCATTTTTGGGGAGGAGGTCACCCTCAAGACAGAAAAATTTCACTTTGGAGATCTATTTATCTATAACTATATATGTAATTATACTTGAAGACGAGTTCTGTACAAGCTTGAGAACTTGTCTCTTTCACTGAGAGAAGCTGGTCCAATAAAAATGGCAACAAAAATGATTAGGGGGCTGGAGCACATGACTTATGAGGAGAGGCTGAGGGAACTGGGATTGTTTAGTCTGCAGAAGAGAAGAATGAGGGGGGATTTGATAGCTGCTTTCAACTACCTGAAAGGGGGTTCCAAAGAGGATGGATCTAGACTGTTCTCAGTGGTAGAAGATGACAGAACAAGGACTAATGGTCTCAAGTTGCAGAGGGGGAGGTTTAGGTTGGACATTAGGAAAAACTTTTTCACTAGTAGGGTGGTGAAGAACTGGAATGGGTTACCTAGGGAGGTGGTGGAATCTCATTCCTTAGAGGTTTTTAAGGTCAGGCTTGACAAAGCCCTGGCTGGGATGATTTAGTTGGGGATTGGTCCTGCTTTGAGCAGGGGGTTGGACTAGATGACCTCCTGAGGTCCCTTCCAACCTTGAGATTCTATGATTCTATGAAAAGATATAACCTCACCTACCTTGTCTATGTAATTATACCACAGTCACCATACCGGCACCTCTTCTTTGTTCCCATCAGTGCCGCATGTGTGGTTGATAGAAGAAGTTTCAGGGGCTCATCAAGAAGAAAATTTGTCCCATTAAATGTAATATTTCCAAGGCTGATTAAGTTATTTTCTGTGTTGCTTTCTTTCTGTCCACTAGATGGTGAGATGCTCACATTGATAGCAAAAGCAGAATCTGGCTTTAACTTTGAAAGAGCTAGTGGTGGAAAGGATGGGATGTGTTTTCTAAGATGGGATGGCTCCACTGCATTCAGTGTTTAATGTTTAGGGGAATGGCCAATCCTAGGAGGGAAGTGTGGGAGGTCGGAGATACTTCCAAACGTCTCGTGGCCATTGCTTTCCACTAGAAGGAACTTGCACCAGTCGCTATTATATCAAAAGGGACCAGGTCATGGGGTGTTCTTCCCCGTTTTTCTTCAGATGATTTTACAAAACAAATTAATTAAAAAATAGAAACCCATTCTGAACATTTCTTTTGCTGAGCAGCAGCAGAGAATGATGATGCTAATTAGTCTTTTATTCAGTGCTCTGAAGCTAAAAAGTACAGTACAGGAGCAAAAACTATGTCTACACTACAGAGCCTATGCCAGCATAGGCCCCTAGTGTAGACACAGCATATGCCAACAGAAGGAGTTTTTCTACTGGTGTAGGAATACCATCTTCCTGAACCACGTTAACTATGCCAATAAAAGCCCTCATAGCTATACCAGTATATGTTTTAAGAGTAGATCATGTCTAATTAATGTTAGAAGCAATGAACCTAGCCAGTTTCTCTAATTCCTTCAACTAGGAAATGAGGCCGGGACAGATTCCTTGGGATATGCATATCGATAATATTCAGTTCTTTGCTAATGAGCTTCTTATAGTGCACCCATCACCGTAGTATCTGAGCTACTGAGCTACTCCTAGGATGAATATAATCAGCTATGGTACCGCTGAGCTGCTTGGATCTCCATAGGGAATATACGTGTAATGTAATTGGCCGCTAGATGTCATCAAGCACTTCACTTGCATTCTCAGAGAGAGCGAGTCCCAGTGCAAAGGTTCCTGTTGGCTCAACCTGTCACAGTAGGAGGTCTGCCCCCGTGATGTTTCCACTGCTGATAATACAAGTTGCCTATGGAGCACTTTTTATGAGTCGATCTCAAAGGAGGGAAAGCCACAGTTAGCCCTTTTAATTAAGAGAGGGGAAATGAGGTATAGAGAGACAAAGGGACAGATTTTTAAAGGTATTTAGGCACCTAAAGATGCAGATAGATTCCCTAGTCGATTTTCAAAAGCCTCTTAAGCAGGTTAGGTGCCTAAGTCTCATAGGCATCTATCTGCACCTTTACATGCCTAAACACCTTTACAAATTTGGCCCTTAGTGACTTATCCAGGGTCTCATAGCAAGTGAGTCACAAAGCTGGCCCAAAATCCTAAGCTCCCGTCCCATGCCCTGTCCACTACCACGCGCCAATTTGTATGCAATACTGACCTCCCCCACCCTTCATTCTCCTCTCCCATCATCTTCAACAGGGCTGCTTGGACTGAAGGTTGCAACTGGGTTTGAAAGGTTTCTCCCAGAATTACACACCCCATGTCCAACTCCCAGACAAGATATGAAACACAGAAGAAAGTGATCTAAATGAAGTGGAAAGAGGGCACACATGTTTAACAGTGAGGGTCATTAGCCACTGGAATAATTGAGCCAGAGCTTTTATGTCACTTTCAATCCAGAGTGGACGTCCTTTAAAAGAGAGATGCTCTAGTTCAACCACAGGTTACCAGGCTCAGTGCAGCTGAATTACTAGTTGGAAACTATGGCCTGTGTTACGCAGGAGGTCCGACTAGATGGCCACAGTGGTCCCTTCTGGCCTTAAACTTTATACATCTAGATGCGTTTGTCAGTGCTCAGCCTGTTTCCAGGTGAATAGATGTCCACACAACAACACCCAAAACAAACAGCATTAACTCATTGGAGGAGCAAAGAACTGAATGGGTCTTAGACACTTAGGCCTGATCTGCCCTTAAAAGTTAGGTTGACACAGCTATGGCACTCCGGGATTTGAAAAATGTATACCCCCGAGCACTGTAGTTAAGCTAACCTAACCTCCAGTGTAGAAGAGGCTAGGTATATGGAAGAATATACCTAGCCTTTTGTAGACCTACCTGCCCCCGGCCCTCTCGGGGAGATGGATTACCAATGTCCATGGAAAAACCCCTTCCATCACCATAGAAGGCATTTACACGGTGGCAGTAAAGCTGCATAGCGGTGTGCCACTGTAGCGCCCGTAATGTAGGCTTGGGCTGAGCTACCTTTCTACCCTAGCGGTAGTCGTCCCTCCAGATCAGGATTGGAGCAGCGTCGGAAACCGTGCAGTGCCACTGACCAGGCTCTGATCTGATTTGTGGGAGCCTGGTGCTGCCACCAGTGCAACAGCTGTTCGCCGCCTCACCCTGTTTAGATTGGAGGAGGAGAAAGAGGAAGCTTACTGAGAATGGAAAAGGAAAGAACACCCAGTTCCTGCCCTATGTTACCAAATACCCAGTTAACTTTAATTTACCAAGAGTGCTGCAGCATCCACCCAGGGACTGCATCGTTTACACACCTTCTGTAGGGAGCATGTCTGCAAATCCTTGAGCAAGGCATGGTAGAGATTCTTCCCTTTACTTCCCATGATGGTTTGGTAACTGTACTGTGCTTCAGGGAGCTAATCATTTCAATTCCCCCTCCAACAGACATCCCGGGGCACAGTCCAGAAGTGTCTGGATCCCGGTGGCAGGAGGAGGCAGGACCCCAGGTACAGAGCCATCTATCTCTTTCCATCCGGGAGCTGCAGCTTTAATGAGAGAAGAGTGTTGCACTTTAAAGAAAACTCCACAATGGTACATTGGGGAGATAGGAAAAGCAAGGGGAAGCAGGGGGAGTGGGAAGGGAAAGAAAGGAAAGATGGAGGAGAAAGGCAGAAGAGGAGGTTTATGGGAGCCTAAACCGTGCTGAATCCATTGGTCTAAATGCCCTTCTGAGCTCAGGAAAGGATGTCTCAGTGGATGGAGCCCTGTGCTGTTAACTGTCCCCACTGGCTATAAAAACTAGGGCATCGCTCTGTTACACCGCATGAGCTCCCTATATGCCACTCCCCCCATTCCTCTCTAGTTCACAGATTCCCTGCAACCCCACCTCTCGCTCAGGGGTTCTGTGTGGACCCCATTCCTCCTTTTCCCCACATACCAGGACCTTCCATTCTCCCCCATGCCAGAGGCTCTGTGTGCACCCCCTCTCTGGCCATCACCTCTCCATCGCCTCCTTCCTTCCCCCCACTCAGTTCTCTCTGTCTGGGAGAGAAGTCATTTAATACAGGGGGTCTCAAACTACGGGTTGGGACCCCTCGGGGGGTCATGATGTTATTACATGGGGGGTCGAAAGCACTCAGCCTCCACCCCAAACCCCACTTTGCCTCTAGCATTTATAATGGTGTTAAAT
The DNA here is from genome assembly GCF_016161935.1 of Mauremys reevesii. Taxonomy (NCBI): domain Eukaryota; kingdom Metazoa; phylum Chordata; order Testudines; family Geoemydidae; genus Mauremys; species Mauremys reevesii. The sequence goes on from NC_052643.1 coordinate 6,460,592, forward strand.
ATATTTAAAAGTGTTTTCAATTTATAAGGGGGGTTGCACTCAGAGGCTTGCTATGTGAAAGGGATCACCAGGACAAAAGTTTGAGAACTCCTGATTTAGGGTATCGCCGTGTTTAAACTGTATTGAGACAATGGGGGGTGGGGGGTTGTGCTGAAAGGTGTTCATAGCTGCCATCAACCAGTTATTTGATATGTAGGCAATTACAGATCTGGTTAAAGCACCTGGGCCTGCTAACCAGATATAAGAGGCCCTGTGTGTCTTCCATGGCCAATGATACCGAGAACATTCACTGACATTTTGAAATAAATCAGATGTGGTGTGGACAGACAGACAGACAGACAGAAATGCCACTGAGTTGTGTGTGAGACCTCACGCTGCTTGGCCAATAGGATCAGCATCACAGCTTACGGAGAGCTGAGAATGGCCACTCGTCAACCTTTTTTCTTTCCGATCCCCCTGGAGACAGGCGCCAGTGTCTCTGGGTGAGCTCATTCTATAGCCAGAAGGCAGAAAGTGCATGAGCTGACACAAACTGCACATATCCCTGCCAGCTGGAGAGAGATCAACATGAACAGAGTTACTCTCTCATCCTGGGGACCCGTGGCTCATGCCAGCAATGGCCCCACAGCTGAGACAAGGGCTGGGCCGAGCACTGCCACACAACAAGCCACACTTGGATTTTCACTCACATCAAGCATATTCTTGTTGTGACAGCACCAGGACCTTCTTCCACTGTGCTAAACCGTGGGGAGCAGCCGGCCTGAGAGCTGCTGCATTCCATCCACTTGCGCTCCCTCTGGCCCACTCAGAAACCACTGGGGGTCAACGGTCTCTAGCATGGGATCCCCCAAGCGCACCTTTAACCCTTTCACTGCACATCCTTCATCTTACCGGACATTATCTATGAGGATCACATTTGTGCTCACAGAAATGCCGATAAATCGGTAATGAATGGAATGCCAAGAGCACTCAGCAGGTGCATTCTGCCCAGCTGTACCTGGTCCTGGACCATACAGCTGCTCTCTGCCTGCAGTATCCATTTGGTCTGAACCTCAGGTTAACAACTCCTGGATAGATACCCCCAGCAGGACAGCAGCCCCTAACACCACAGTGGTATGTCAGTGCAAAATCAGCCCAGACAGAAAAGTGGCTCTTCATTAGTCACCAGCTCCACCTCTTAAAACAGCGAGGTGGCCCTTGCAGGTCTCCCATCCAAGTTCTGCTCTAGCCTAACTATGCTTAGCTCATAAGATGTGTTAGGGTCACACCCCATAGCCACATCTCTGATAAGTCAAAGCAGTTGAAGTTCTATGGCACATGAGATTCTTCTAAGCTCTCCAGGGATAAGCAGCAATCTACTAATGGGAGCGCTGAGTCCACCAGGGAGAATGTTCTCAAGCAACGTATCCTGGAGTTCTCTTTTACCTCTGGTTGCTTCTCTTCCTTCAGGGATGTGTTCCTGTCTGACTGATGCTGGCCGTGGCTGCTGCACTGACTTGCCTCTAGCTGATTAAATCTCTAGGAGGTGAGAGCTGGAGTGTGATTTCTAAGCCACGTGCAGTGATCAAGGCTGCTTTAGCCCCAGCAACGTTTCCGCTTTTAAAGGAATCTTAACCTTAGGATGCTGGGGATGAGTCTGCAAATTCATCTGTAAGTTCATGCAGCTGCTGGACCCCGCCATGATCCCCCACCCTCACCTCCTGGCAACAAACTGCCAAATCCTTCCTGTAATGAGGTTCTTGATCAGTGGTTCTCAAACTTGGGCGGCCGCTTGTTCAGGGAAAGCCCCTAGCGGGCCGGGCTGATTTGTTTACCTGCCGCGTCCGCAGGTTCGGCCGATTGCAGCTCCCACTGGCCACGGTTTGCCACTCCAGGCCAATGGGAGCTGCAGGAAGCAGTGCGGGCTGAGGGATGTGCTGGCTGCCCTTCCTGCAGCCCCCATTGGCTTAGAGCGGCGAACCGCGGCCAGTGGGAGCCGCAATCGGCCGAACCTGTGGATGCGGCAGGTAAACAAACTGGCCGAGCCTGCCAGAGGCTTTCCCTGAACAAGCAGCGGCCCAAGTTTGAGAACCACTGTTCTTGATCTTCTACACAGCTGCTGTAACCCTCTTTCTAAAATCCTGGCCATCCACCGAGGTTCCCAGCTGCCAGAGGGATCACTTATCCAGAGAGGTGCCCTGACTCTGCACCAGCTGTCTAACCTGCCACCAAATGCCCCTCCTCAAGGCAAGACCACACTTCCCTTCCAAATCCAGAACCTCCTAGCCCCCTGTTGAGTGGCCTGACCCACTTCCCAGCCACCAGAATCCTCCTTCTACCTGCCCCCACTGCCCCCAAGACATGCACCCCCTGGCCAGGTGTCACCTACCTGGAAATCAGGATGCATTCTAAAGGGTTAAGATTCCTTTTGCTAGACACAAGCATGCGATGAGGTAATGGCCTTAGGTGTCTCCACCAAAGAAAGGGTTACAAGTTAAACATGTACCTTCCATGTTCCTGTTGTGTCTAGTTGGGAGCTAAATACCTTTCACCTCTGGTCAGGCCAGGTCCACACGCAGGGCCAGGCTAGGCACATACAGGATAGTCAGCCAGCTGAGAATGCTTCTCCTCTCTGTGAGAGGAGGGTTCTTAGAGAAACAAGTGAGGTAATATTTCTTACCGGACCACCTTCTGTTGGTGAGAGAGACAAGCTTTGGAGCCACGCAGAGCTCTTCGTCAGGTCTGGGGAGGTACGCCGAGTGTCACAGCTCAGCAAGGTGGAATAGATTGTTCAGCCTAAGGAGTTAGCACATATTCTAAGGGATGCTCAGAGCACCTTTCCCAGACCTCAAGAAGAGCTCTGGGTAGCTCGAAAGCGCATCTCTGACACCAACAGAAGTTGGTCCAATAAAAGATACGACCTCCCCCACGTTGTCTCTCTAATATCCTGGGACCTATCCACGACTGCAACAGCAGGGTCTGTAAGTCTTCAGCTGGGTGGGAGTGGGAACTATGCTACTTTCATACTGAGTTCCAGGTTCAAGGTACCAGCCACACAGAGCTGGGGATTTTGCAACATCTGTCTGGCCCTGTCTGGCAGCAAAAGACAGGCCCCCTGCATCCAACTCCCCAAGAATACAGCCCTGACCATCCCAGTATGTTTAGGTCAGGTGGAGAGACCAGCTGGACAATAAACCAGTTCCCAATACCAACGGGCCGGGATAAAAATGGGACGAGGGGCGGCTTTGTTAACTGGTGGGTTAGCCTCTCTCTCCAAGTTCTTAGGATGCCAATACACCTCGGGCTGGACTTCGGCCACACATCCACCTTGTAAGCTCTTTGGAGCAGCAGTGGGTCTTTTTCTGTGTATTCAACAACAGCGGAGGGCAAGTCATCAGCACTAGAGGAATAATAATGTCCCCCAGTCCTCGCCCCTGCTTTGGGGATGTGCGCCTGAATCTAACATCTGATTCTCAGCCCCGTCACTCAGCACAAAGCAAATAAGCTTTTAATAAAACCCACATGCCTCAAAGGCAGAAGAATAAAGGGAAAGAGGAAAACAATCTTCTTAGCTTAAATGGGACCAGTCCCTCCCTGGTGGAAGCTCCTCGCAGGGGGTGGAGTTATGCCATGGAGGCATTTGGCCTCATGATTTTAAAAATGCTGGTTGCCATGGTCACTGGAAGCGGCTGTTTATTTGACATCATTTCTAGAACTTCTGATGCCATCAGGAGGGAGTGTGGATTTTTAAAAGCATGTCGCGACTTTTCTCTGGTTTTGTTTTTTCAGGAGCTGTTTGTTCCTCCCAAGAGCAGAGATAAATGCTGCGGGAGTGTGGGGGTGGCGGCCCTGGGGAAGATGAAAGGGAATAATGCAGCTGTCTCCTTGCAAAACTACTTACCCCAGCCCCCTTTCTCCTCCTCCTGCAATACACTCTGGGATATTCCTTTATGTTAGAGCACAGAATCATTCCAGAGTTTCTCTCTTTTCTGATAATTGGTTGCTAGGGACTGATCTCCAGAGAGCACCACACAAAAAGGGTGAGATGCTTTCATGTCTACAACTTACCCAGCATACAGCACACAGAGAAATATAGGGCTCTGTTGTCAAACAAGTGCCTGAATGGGACATCCACATCTCACATTTGGTCACTGAAATGGGCACTTAGAGGAGGTATTTATGCACTTGCAGGTAACTTACTGGTGGTACATGCTAATTTGAACGTCAGCATGTGGGCTTTGGGCATCCTGGTACAGCTCCCCAGTTTGAAGCCAAACGTATATCTATATTCCTACATCTACCCACGGCAGACACATGAAATGCACACACACGCAAAGTGCGAGTCCACATTTGGAAAAGATACATGCATAGCCACACACTGAGCGACACAATCACAGATTCATATGCGTGTGCACACAAATAATCCAACACAAACCCCTTTTAGCAAACAAATCTTCACCCACATACACACCCACACAAACATCATCACCACCATCATCACCGTCACAACAGAGCAGTAAAATCCCTCATTTATAATCAGGGCTTGGTACACAATCTAGCCAAATGGCCCTCCTAGTCCAGAACCTAGACTAGATCCCATAAAGGGAGAGGTGCCAGCGTCTCCATGAAGACCACTAGGAACGTTGATACCGCTATTAATTTTCCAGGAAGATGCTCAGATACTCCTATGAAGGGCAGCAATATAAAACTCTGAGCTAGATCAATAGATAGAAGCCTGATCCCTCACCCATCACTGAGCTAGTTTAGGTTCCAGCTATTACAGCTCTTGAGATACAATGGCAGCGCAATGTTTACAGAAGATAAAGCACAGCAATCATATCTCAGAAAACGCAGAGAATCTTTATTACAATTACCACATTATATGCGTGCGTGTGTGTGTGTACGCACGCACGCACACACATGCCGTTGGGCTTTGCATTGTGAACATACAAAGGAGACGTGCAGCTGACCATCTTCTCCTGGGGTTAAAACACCCCACGTTCTGTGTCAGAACAAAGCCTCTCTCTCTCTGTGTGTGATGCTCTGCATCTCATCCCCAGAGTCAGACACATGTGGGCCAGATGTGTCCGTAATGTAACACCACTGAAACCAAAGCATGATGAAGAATTTGACTCCTGGATGTTCTAGAGCCCATCTCCTTAAGACACAGGTAGGCACCCCCAGGGCCAAATTTTCCAAACGTGGGTGCCAAATTGTAGACAGCTAACCCCACCTTTAGCTACCTAACTCAAAGAGGGCTGATTTTCAGAGGCACTGAACTTCTGCAAATCTCACCAAAGACAACAGGTGCTCAGCACCTCTGGAAATAAGGATGCTTATTTAGGTACCTAAATATGAATGTAGACACTTATATTTAGCCATGTAACTGTGGCCTGATTTGCAGAGCTCTGGAGCACCCACACAACCCCGTCTGGAGAGTGATGGGAGCCAGCACTTTTGAAAATCAGCCCCTCAGCCCCATCGTGCTGTACATCCCATCCCCAGCCACATCCCCTCCCCAGTGTCAGACACATACAGGCACCTGTCCTATGTGACATGTACAAAACTGTACAGAAAAATTGCACGTTGTAATAGAAGTGAAATCTAAGGGCATCTCTCTGTACATAGATGGCTTTTTTTTAAATATATAAATGTTAGTTTAGATCAAGTAGTAAAAGTCACTTCAGCTAGACTCTGATGAAATGGAAATATCATCCCCCACCCCCAGTTTGTGTGTGTGTCTCTCTCTTTCCTTGAAACCACTGGAAGTACAAAATACACACAAGAGTTGCTCCCTGCCCAATCTGCGGCAGCTGCCCATTCAGGGAACCCTTCGCCCTTCCAGAACTTGCGGGTATGTCTCAGTTTAGCAAGAGCCCGTCCCTGGCTCTAATGCCAGCCAGTCTTTCTCTGAGCGGTTAGCAAGTGTCTGTGTGTGTGTAGGGGTGGGGAGGTGTGTGGAGGAGATGGAGAGATGCACCAGCCCCTCTGGATCATCTCAGTGTCCGCTCAGCAGAAGAACAGGTGCAAGAGCCACCTCAGAGCTGGCGCCTGTGCTCGGATGGCAGTGGAGGAGTGTTACCTGCAGGCTGGGTGGCTCAGTCTATCTGTGTGTGAGCCCTGGCAGCCAGCAGGGCCTGATGGTTGTTGTCTGCCTCTCCTCAGGCTGCAGACGTGGGCAGGGGGCAAACAGCAGGCAGCCTTTCCAGACTCCTCCTGCCCCTCCTCACCCCGGGCAGGCGGGCCCTTCCGAGAAGGCAGCTGGGCGGTCTCTAGCCGCCTGGCTTCAGCAGCAGGGCCTCTCCCGGGCGGGCTGCCAGGGCGGCGGGCTCTGGAGGCTCCAGCCCCTCAGCTCCTGGGCTAAAGTCAGCACCTCGGCCCGCTCCCGGCGCTGGGGGGCGGCAGCGGGCTGGGCGCAGCCGGGGGCCGGGCTGAGGCCGGCGGGGGGCGCGTTGTGGCGGGGGGCGCCCAGGTTCTCCTCCTCCTCCTCCTCCAGGATGGAGCTGAGCCGGCGGGCGCCGCGGCCCCGGTCGGCGGGGGGCCGGTAGGGGCCCTGCCCGTTGAGCAGCTTGCGGAGGGGCACCAGCGGGACGATGGAGTCGCCCAGGCGCTGGCGCTGGAGGCGGCGGGCGTCCTTCTGCCGCTGCAGGCGCTGGAAGTCGCGGAAGGCGGCGCCGGCCGTCTGGAGCAGCAGGCGCGCCAGGGCCCGCGCCGCGGCCGCCTTGGGGAGCAGCGCGGCGTGGCAGCGCAGCACCACGGCCTTGTGCTTCACCTGGTGCCGGTAGACCCAGGCGAAGAGCTTGGGGTGCCGGGCGTCGGCCGCGCAGTAGGTGATGCGGCGCAGCAGGTAGGCGTGGGCCGGCCGCCGCCCGCCGCCGCCCCGCTTCTCGCAGGGGGCCATGCGGAGGCCGTGCGCCCCCAGCGTCAGCTTCACCTTGGTGCCGCCGGCCCCGCCGCCGCTCTTGGCCCAGATCTTGCCCACCGCCTCGTCCGTGCAGCCCTCGCCCTTGGCCTGCAGCGTGACCGCGTTGCCCAGGTACCAGGCCGTGTAGGTGGGGTCCTCCGGGTTCAGCTCCACCTTGTGCCGCCGGCTGCGGAAGACGCTGCCCAGCCGCTCCAGCGGGCACTCGGGCAGCAGGTCCGGGCAGGAGCGCACGAAGCTGGAGAGCAGCGAGGCGTAGCTGAGCCCCGGGCCCAGGCTCTTGGCTTTGCCCTGTCGCTCCTCTTCCACCAGGACGAACTTGTTCCTGCGCCAGGGCAGCATCGCGGCTCTGCAAGGGGAGGGGAGCGGGGGGTAAGAGGCCGGAGAGGCAGCGGGATCCGGTGCCTGTGCGGCAATCGCTGCCTGCCCCCGGCTCGCGGAAGGGGCTTTCCTCCGAGCGCACCGGGAGGCGCCCCGACCCCGCTGCTCCTGCCTGAGCCACTGTGCCGCCCACCCCCGCCGGGAGATGCCCGGTCTCTACCCCACCGCTCCGCCGGGAGATGCCCGGTCTCTACCCCACCGCTCCGCCTGGAGATGCCCCGGTCCCTGCCCCACTGCCCCGCCGGGAGATGCCCCGGTCCCTGCCCCACTGCCCCGCCGGGAGATGCCCGGTCTCTACCCCACCGCTCCGCCGGGAGATGCCCCGGTCCCTACCCCACTGCCCCTCCGGGAGATGCCCCGGTCCCTACCCCACTGCCCCGCCTGGAGATGCCCCGGTCCCTACCCCTCTGCCCCGCCGGGAATGGCCCCGGTCCCTACCCCACCGCTCCGCCGGGCATGGCCCCAGTCCCTGCCCCACTGCCCCGCCGGGAATGGCCCCGGTCCCTGCCCCACTGCCCCGCCGGGAATGGCCCCGGTCCCTACCCCACTGCCCCGCCGGGAATGGCCCCGGTCCCTACCCCACTGCCCCGCCGGGAGATGCCCCGGTCCCTACCCCACTGCCCCGCCGGGAGATGCCCCGGTCCCTACCCCACCGCTCCGCCTGGAGATGCCCCGATCCCTGCCCCACTGCCCCGCCGGGAATGGCCCCGGTCCCTACCCCACTGCCCCGCCTGGAGATGCCCCGGTCCCTACCCCACTGCCCCGCCGGGAGATGCCCCGGTCCCTACCCCACCGCTCCGCCGGGAGATGCCCCGGTCCCTACCCCACCGCTCCGCCGGGAGATGCCCCGGTCCCTGCCCCACTGCCCCGCCTGGAGATGCCCCGGTCCCTACCTCATTGCCCCGCCGGGAATGGCCCCGGTCCCTACCCCACCGCTCCGCCTGGAGATGTCCCGGTCCCTACCCCACTGCCCCGCCGGGAATTGCCCCGGTCCCTACCCCACCGCTCCGCCGGGAATGGCCCCGGTCCCTACCCCACTGCCCCGCCTGGAATTGCCCCGGTCTCTACCCCACTGCAGATTGCTGGGGGTGCCCCTCCCTCTGGCCTGCCCCACTGCAAATGGATGGAGCTGCCCCTCTCTCAGCCCCCCCCCCCCAGACCCGCTCTGCTGCAGCTGGGCGGGTGCCCCGGCCCGGTGTCCCTACCTCACTGCAGCTGGAGGAAGATGCGCCGATCCCGATCGCACTGCCCCGCAGCGGGCTCTGGCTCCCGGTCCCGCGGCTTCTCCTGCTGTGACAGCAATGAGGAGCGGATGCGGGGATTCATCCCTAACTGCGTGTGCTGCTCCCCCTCCCGGCCTGCTCCATCATGCAGCCACACACGCACACAGCAGCCCAGAGCTCTCACATAGACAAACACACACACCAGCCCAGAGCGCTCTCTGTCTCACACACGCACGCACACAGCAGCCCAGAGCTCATTCACACACACATATATACATACACACAGAGAGATCAGTCCAGAGCTCATACACACACACAGTGGCTCAGAGCTCATTTACACACACACACACACACACACACACACACACACATCAGCCCAGACTAGAGCGCTCTCTGTCTCACATATGCACACACCAGCCCAGAGCTCACACGCGTGCACACACACATACACACACAGAGCGGCTCAGAGCTCTCACACACATACACACACAGAAACACACACACATCAGCCCAGAGCCCCCCTCACATACACACACACACACACACAAAATGGCTCAGAGCTCGCTCTCGCTCTCTCTCTCTCACACACACAGTGGCTCAGAGCTCACTCACACATACACATACACACACAGAGATCAGCCCAGAGCTCGCTCTCTTTTACACACACACACACACACACACACACACACACACACACACACACACACAGTGGCTCAGAGCTCACTCACACATACACATACACACACACACACACAGAGATCAGCCCAGCGCTCGCTCTCTCTTACACACACACACACACACACCAGCTCAGAGCTCACCCACAGGGAGACCCCACTTTTCTCACAGCCTCACCTGGACCATTCCTGCAATGCCCATAACCCACCGTGCTGCCTCGCAAGCAGACACCTGCCTGGCTCTGGGCTACACATTGCTTTGGCCATGGCGATGTGACGGGGTGAGGCATGTTCCCTGCACTCACAATTCCGAGCACTCACAAAAGCAGAGAGATGCCAAGGACGTTTGCCATAGTAACCTCAGCTCAGGCCTGTGGTGTCTAAGTACCAGAAAGCTCACAGTTCCTCTGTCAGGGGAGAGAAACCAGTGCTGTGGTCCACTCAAAGCAAAAGAACCTAGAATTAGTCCACGGTGGGGAAACAAATATTTACCCTGCCAACTACACTCGGGGTCAGTGCTGTGGGATTCTCATACCAGCTTCCTAGTGCTGGTTTCAAAGATGCTGGAGGCAAACATTTCCTGGGTGCTTAAAGAAGGCAATTGCATCAATATTTAGGCAGGTAAATAAGTGGCCCCATTTCCAGAGGTGCTGAGCACCTGCAAAATCAGGTGTCTTATTCCAGGCCTAAATGTGCATCTAGGCATCCACGTTTGGAAAGTTAATTTTTTTTGGCATGACTCCAAAGCACAAAGGCCATTGTCATCACTTACGCTGCACTCTTCATCTTCAAAGCACTCGGCGAACATTTATCATCGCAACAAACCAACAGGGGAGGTAAATATCAGGCTCCTGTTTTACAGATGGAGAAACTAAGGCAGAGCGGGTGGAAATGACTCGCCCAAGGCCTCAGAAGGGTCAGAGATTAACTCACGAGTTCCTAACCCCCATCTTTGCTCAGATCCCTAGACCAGGCCTCTCTTAACCCAGCTCGCGTAATGCCATAAATCCCGGCTCAATTGTAATTTTCTTTTTGTGAGTTTCTAATAGTCTCTGAACATTGTTTGAATGAAATATTTATGGCTGCTGGTGAGTATGGAGTTAGGGTTGCCAGGTGTCCAGTTTTTGACCAGCACACCCCGTCAAAAAGGGACCCTGGCGGCTCCAGTCACTTTGCGGACCAGGCCATTTAAAAGTCTGATTGGTGGTACAGTGGGACTGGCAGGCTCCCTGGCCAGCTCTGCCCAGCTCCTGGGAAGCGGCTGGCATGTCCGGCTCCTAGGTGGAGGAGTGGCCAGGGGGCTCCGCGTGCTGCCCCCGCCCACAGGCGCAGCTCCCATTGGCCGGGTCAGGGCAGGGTTACATAGCGTGACTCGCGAGCGCTCCAGCTGGAGATGGCTGTTGAGGAGTCGTGGCGTGCGACTCTCCTGCTGCTGCCCACTTCTCGCACTTCTGTGGCCGCATTGTGTGCCCCAGCGGCTACTCTGTGCTCTGTCACCCCATTGCCGGCACCAGGAGTTTGAGATATCCCTGTCTCCTAGTGCTGCAAGGGGCTCTGGGAATGGGGCTGTTGTATGGCCTCTGAAAGCCTGCACCCCCTCCCGCATCCCAACCCTCGTCCCTAGCTCTGAGCCCCCTCCTGCACTCTGAACCCCTCATCCCCGGCTCCACCCCAGAGCCCACACCCCCAGCCGGAGCCCTCACCCCTCCCACACCCCAACTGCCAGCCTGGAGCCCCCTACCACACCCTGAACCCTCATTTCTGGCCCCATCCCAGAACCTGCACCCCCAGCCCAGAACCTCTTCCCACACCCCATCCCCCTACCCCAGCCAAGAGCCCCCTCTCACACTCTGAAACCTCAGCGCCCCCCCCCAGCCTGGAGCCCCCACCTGCGCCCCAAACACCTTGTCCCCGGCCCCACCCCAAAACCTGCCCCCCAGCCGGAGCTCTCACCCCCTCCCATACCCCAACCCCCTGCCTGGTGAAAATGAGTGAGTGAGCAAGGGTGGGGGAGAGTGAGCAACTGAGGGAGGGAGGATGGGGTAAGTGGGGGTGGGGCCTCAGAAGGGGGTGGGGCAAGGGGCGGGGCAAGAGTGTTTGGTTTTCTGCAATTAGAAAGTTGGCAAGCCTAGATTCCATGCAGAAGGTGTGTATGTGCCTGCATGGCTATGTGTGTATGTGTCAAGTGTACACAAAAGAGCCAATGTGAATTGTGTCTGTACGTGCTGGAGGCTGTATGTACTTACAGTATATTGTCTGACACCAGCACATCTTGTAAATATTACAGACCTTGTTCACTCCAGAAATAATTCAGGTTTTATCAGAACTTGCCAGGAGAATAGTCGAGGCCGAATTCTCATTTACATTAAGGCCTTTTTACACTGAAAGGGACCTTAGTGTAAGTGAGCATCAGGCCCTCAGTGTTCCTGAGAACTGTGACGTGTGTGGTTGCGATAGCAATGCTGTCATGCTCCGGGTGCGTGACGGTGAGTGGGGGAGTCTGGAATCTGACACACAATTGCCTGCTGGAAGCCAGAGCTGCTGATTAAGCTTGGTAGCTCTCTGTGGTCCTGGATGAGAGCAAGGATGGGTTCAGCTCCTGGATTTGAGCCTTAAGACCCCTTGCAACCACCTAGAGAGCTACTGCCTGACAACATTTGGGTGTGATTCCCAGCTCGCATACACATGCTCATGCTAGCTTGAGGAGCGCTAGTGCGAGTATAAATCATAGCTGTGGTAGTGTAACGGGACAGAGCCTGGTCGCCGGCGGGCGGGATCGAACCGCAGATCTCTGGAGCTTAGTGCATGAGCCAAAAGCCAACTGGCTGTTAAACAGACTCATTAATGGTGCTTTCTCTAAGTGGTCTCAGTGCCGCTCGCTGGGACCGAACACCACACCCAGACGGTGTGTGGGTTACAGCAGCACAGGCAGTGGCAACACAGCTTAGCCGTGCCAAGTGAAACCCGCCTGCCCCTGTGGGTCTGTGTTTCAGCCACGCCACCGCAGCTGCTGCCTGTGCTACCATGGCTACTCGGCTACTTATACTGGTGCTAGCTCTCAACAAGCTGGCACGAGTACCTGTACGTGAACTGGGAATCACACCTCTAGCCCATCATGTACACGTAGCCTTAGACACATGTCAGCCTTCCCCTTAGATGCTGAGGCCTGATTTACACTTAAAACGTAGGTTGACATAGCTATGGCATTCGGGGAGGGCGGTGGTGAAAATCCACCTGCTAAGCACCACAGCTACACCCACCAAAATCCCCAGTGTAGGCACAGCTAGGCAGGCGGATGCATTCCTCCTCCAGCCTACCTACTGTCTCTGGGGGAGACAGAGTTAGTACAGCCACCAAAGGGGTGCTTCCGTTGGAGCAACTTCCCCGTAGAGTCTACACCACGGGGTTACCCTTGCAGCCCCATCACTATGCCAATGTAAGCCTTGGAGCACAGACAGGCCTTTCATCCAGAGGTCAGCAACCTTTGAGAAGTGGTGTGCCAAGTCTTCATTTATTTACTGTAATTTAAGGTTCCGAGTGCCAGTCATACATTTTACATTTACAGGGGCCGGCAGACTGAACCCCAGACCGGCAGTTGGGGGTGGCAGACAGAACCCCAGACCAGCAGCGGGTTGAGCGGGGCTGGCGGCTGGAACCCCAGACCGGCAGGGGCAAGTGGCTGGAACCCCAGACCGGCAGTGGGGGCGGCAGACAGAACCCCAGACTGGCAGTGGGCTGAGTGGGGCCGGCGGCTGGAACCCCCGACTGGCAGTGGGGGTGGCAGACAGAACCCCAGACTGGCAGTGGGCTGAGCGGGGCTGGCGGCTGGAACCCCAGACCGGCAGTGGGGGGCGGCAGATGGAACCCCAGACCAGCAGGGGGCTGAGCGGGGCCGGTGGCCGGAACCCCAGACCGGCAGTGGGGACGGCAGACGGAACCCCAGACCGGCAGTGGGGGCGGCAGACGGAACCCCAGGGTGGCTGGAACCCCAGACCGGCAGTGGGGCGGCAGGCGGAACCCCGGCCGGCAGTGGGGCGGCAGATGGAACCCCCAGCCGGCAACGGGCTGAGCGGGGCCGGTGGCCGGAATCCCAGACCGGCAGTGGGGGCGGCAGACGGAACCCCCGGCCGGCTGCGGGCTGAGCGGGGCCGGTGGCCGGAACCCCAGACCGGCAGTGGGGGTGGCAGACAGAACCCCAGACCGGCAGGGGGCTGAGCCGCTCAGCCCCCTGCCAGTCTGGGGTTCTGGCCGCCATCCCCTGCCAGGTGGGGTCCCAGCCGCTGGCCCCGCTCAGCCGCTGCCAGCCCAGGGTTCAGGGGAGGGGAGGAGGGATAGCTCAGTGGTTTGAGCAGTGGCCAGCTAAACCAAGGGTTGTAAATTCAATCCTTGAGGGGGCCCATTTGGGGCAAAAATCTATCTGGGGCTGGCCCTGCTTTGAGCAGGGGGTTGGACTAGATGACTTTCTGAGGTCCTTTCCAACCCTGATATTCTATGAAAGGAGCTAGGAACTCTGCATCTCCATACAGCTAAGGTGGCTGGTGTGTTCACTTGATGCCAGAATATGGCCTGGGCCTGGGCCTGGGGGGGCAGCTTGCCCTATAAGGTACCTCTGTGATGTTATCCTGGGCCATTAAGGACCCAGATGGGATGGGAAAGTGGATTGGATTTGCTGGAAAGGAATGTAGAGTTGAAAGCACTTCCTCTGCTTCTGGGCCCAGAGATTTATTTTGAAGCTCTCTGGCCTGTGTTCAGACTAGACAGTCAGGATGGTCCCTTCTGGCTCTGGAATCTATGAATGAATCTAGGAAATTGGGAGCTCACTGTTAACATGAACACAGTGCAAATGTGACAACCCACCTGCCCCACGTGAATCATCAGACGAGGTTGGATTTTCAGCACCACAACACAGACCTGTAGCACTTGACTCAAAGGAGTAGCTTCATTAGCTGGTAGCAGGACTAGGCTGTTATCCTCTAATGACCTAGCCTCTAGCCGGGGGAGCCTGACATACCCTGTGCTAGGATGGGTAACACAACCAGGCCGACTATCAGGCTGTGTTTATTTCAGCCCCAGAGCCGTCTCACGGAAAGGAGAAGATCGCAAAAGAGGGACTATCAGATAATGAAATAAGTGTCTGAGCTTCAGGATGAGTTTGATAGGATCCTTTATGCTAATCAGGTTTCAGCTCTTTCGTTCCATCGTCCCGATGACAGGGCAAATGCATTGCCTCACTCTGGGGTTCGAGCCTGAGACATAATCCTCCTAACAACCCCTTTGAAACATCACACCAGGAACAGCAGCATTTGACCAGGACCAAAGCCTGGGGAAAAGGGACTCCTGAGTCCTCGCTAAGCACCTCAGTGGGCATCAAGCATTCCTCACCCCCTCCCAAGGACTGTGGGTTGGGAGGGCTGGACGGTCAAGGCAGAGCTGCTAATCTGCAAACCCTCGCTGTCCTCCTGGTGGCACAGAAAAGGCACACATCTCGCTGCTTCTTCATTAAGCGACATTTCCCAGCAGCCCTTCTCAGCCACGGGGCGATTACCAATGAGAGATCTGGGCTGGACAACGCTGACAGACACAGGGGGGCATGTGCTCCTTCCACGGGATGGGTAGCGCAGCCAGCCAGGGCCGGTGGCTGTCCCTTCAGATCAGATCAAGGGGAGGCGAAGGAGGTGGTGAGATGCAGCCCCCTAATGAGCAATGAGTAGTGACTCTGACGTGTCTCACACCAAGCCAGCAGAGCTTGTGACTGGCACTGCTGCCCCGGAGGAGCCCTGGATTAAGAGCATTATTCAGTGACATCTCTCATTTCCTTCCCGTCTCTCTGCCTGCCTCGATCCCTCCCCGACACTCATGGCAGCATGATGAGCCCTGGGTCATGACAACGCTAATTACTCCCGCTACACACAGCTTGGCTCCGTTCCGGTTCCTTCATGGGGAGGATGGAGGCCTTTCCAAGAGGGATGATGAATTTGACTCATCAGTGGGGCTGGAGGGAGAGCCCTCTGACAGCCTCTGGTGTGGATTTTCCTTCCAACATTCCACCTCCCTGCACCCTCAGTGGTGGGGCTATTGTGCCCCACATCCTTTCTTCATAGGAAGTTATACAGGAAGCGTGAAAAAGCTCAGCCGTGCGCACAGGGCTACCACAATGTAAGTCCCACGTGAGTGGTGTCCAGGGTTTGTGCTGACTGTCTCCACAGCACAGAAGCAGGAGTGGATAGTGCATAGGAATGAATAACCAAAGGAAAGGAATAAATAACAACACTGTAACTAATGCTACCAACCGAAATGAATCTGCTGGGCTGCATATGTGCCGTGGCCCTCTTCTGGATCGACTCAGCACTGCTCATCTGTGTGTCAGTCCCCTGTACTATTGGCAGGTAGCGGAGATTCTCCAGAAGCCGAGGCATCTGAGTTGCTAGCCACATTGTCACCATAAAGTTCTGAACAATCTCATTTTGCAGCACAAAGACAATCTCAGTATCCTGAATGGCATAGATTCCCCCCCCCCATGATACTTTGCCTTTTTCATAGTGTCTCCTATCCAAGGCTTTCAAAGCATTATGCAGTTATGAATGAATGAAACTTCCCAGCCTGGCAGGTAACTACTATCATCCCATTTTACACTTGGGGAAACAGAAATGCTCGGGGACTTGCAAAAGACCATGGAGTGAATCCTTGGCAGGGTTGGAATTCAAACGCAGGAGTTCCTGGTTACCCAGGATGCAGGCATTTATACTGTGTTCATCACCACTTAGATGGGCCAACCCTGAACTTGGCCCACTAGACCACACTACCTCTGGATAGAAACCCCCTGTGCAAAGTGGTTTAGGTACAACCGCGGGAACTGCATGAAGACAGGCAGAAGCCATTCATCCTGGATTTGGTGATGGCTGGTGCTGCCGTCAGATCTTTGTCATCTCTGAGACCAAGTGCCGAGGGGACTGAGAAACTGGCCAACAGAAGGGCCCAGCGAGGATGGAAGCGTCGCCATATAAGGGACTCTTGGTATAGCAGGGAAATGTTTATTCAAGAGCGCTTTTCACAGCAACTTCCTGATCCCTTTGGTGTCTTTCTGAGCCCAGCTTGCTTGCCCTCTTGTAAGCACTGTTTTCCCAGCATGCTTTTCTAGGGACTGCTCCTTTAAATGCAGCAGAGCCAACCAGCTGCAGGCTTAAGAAAGCTGTTTTACAGCCAGGCACTGCTTCTCCAGTTCTAGTTGGTAAGTCTCTGGAATGCCTTCGATGGTTTCTGATTCCTTTTCTTGTTAATATTGCTGAGCAGAAAGCACATTCCCCCAGAGCTCTTCTCAGATGGTTGGGGGGGAGGAGAGACCCCATTTTAGCAAAGTGTAAATAATTGTCATTAAAACCAGTAGGTTGGACACTTGATGGGCACCCTGAACTCCAAAACCTGTCAAGGATAAGGCCTTTGTTCCTGTGTTTCCATTCCTGCATAAGCCAGAGGAGCCTGGCGTATCCACACGCAGGCTGAGGAACTCGTAGTACTGCATATTTCCAGATGAAAGTCCTTCAAAGCATTCTTCCCCAGTTGAAATCCAATTTGCTGGGGCTACAAAATCCAGGAAATTTGCATAGGACTATTGCAATATAAGTTAAATACCAGCATGCAACTTGTTCTCCCTTTCTCCTTCCAACACAGACATCCATCCATATACATACACACCATGTTTATACACACAAGCACTCCATTTGCATGCAAATACGCCACATTATACATGGCACATTTGCATACACACACCTATTCATGCAAACACACTGTTGTCACTCTTCCCGTTCCCACCCACACTACAGATAACACCCAGGCAAGCACAGTCCCCTGCGTTCACTTCCAACAGCTTATGCTATGACACCAGCAAGAATGCCATGTGGCTCTAGAATACTAGGATAAAAGAAAAGCAACCAAAATAATAATATAAAATGGCTTGGTTTCCATACCAGATCCCTCACATTAAAAGAGAAGAACTTTCGAATGTGCTTTATCCTATCCGCAATGTAAGGCCCAGAACGTAGTGGGGTTTTGTTTGTGTGTTTGCATTTGGAGTGGGGTGGGGTTATTAAACCTCATGAAAATGCCTTGGGGGTTGAAAGGGTGACTTCATCCTTCTTCTTAAAGGTCATGAATGAACCTACCCACAGCAGCCTTGTGCTAGGCAGTGCCTGAGAGCTGGAAAGTGAAACTGACTACATACCACTGTGAAACTAACCAGGCTAGTCGGAAGGTCAGAACTGAGCAAAATTCAAGAATTAAACAAACATCAGAAATGGTGAAAAATACATTACCAAAGATTGTAGAGATTCTATCAATTATAGATAATACAGTTATCTCCGTGGTATCTTGTAATGGTTCCCCTCTCTTCCGCTTGGAGGGAGGCCACTCAGGCGAGTCTGCGAGACAGCCGAGCGCCCACAATAGGGCTGGGTGATTAATGGTCACTATCCGGCTTTAGCCTGGGCTTGGATAGTTCATGTAGTCAGCCCTTAAACACAGTCTATCAGGACTGGCCGTGGCTTGGGCGGAGCTCCAACAGCTAACAACCAACACAGTCTCTAAGGGCTGGCTTTGGCCTGGGCGGAGCGCAGGCAGCCAGCAAACAAACAGTCTACAGGTGAGTGGTAAGGGAAGCTCCTCTCCTGAGCTGGAGCCTCCTTGCACAGTGTAGGGATCAGCCACCCTAGGGTGGGATGGCAGGGGGATGTGGGCCCACCCTACTCCACCACATCCCAGTCCAGAGCCCTGGAGTGGCTGCCCCTGCGTCAGTGAGGATGCAGCCGCAACACGTCGACAGAGCCACGCTGGGCTTGGCAGCCAGCTGCTCCGTGGCTGCCCCTGGGCTACTTCCTGCCTCCCTGGGGTTTGGTACCTATGGTCTCCAGGCCTCTTCTGGTTCCACAGGGTACACGGCAGCTGGTACTCCGGGTCAGCGTCTGGGCATCGGGACCAGCCAGGTGTCGGTTCCTCTCGGGGACACGGGAGAACAGGCAGAACATCCTTCTTCTGCAACTGTTCTGCAGGGCTGGCCTTTTCTACTTCCGGTACTTCTGGCGAGGGGGGCGGGGCGATCTAGGCTCCGCCCTCCAAGGGGCGTGTAATGGTCCTTCGCTGTCCCGCTGGGAGGGAGGCCACTTGGCCTCACTACATATCTGAACCCAAAACTTAACATTTTCATTCTCTGTGATATTATTGGTGCCAGAGATAAGGAATCTTTATTTAATTGCTTGACTTTTATAGTGACAGGGTCTCTTTCGGCAGATTTAAAATCTCCCCCAAAGCTGGTGTTTGTTAGCTGGTTTATTTATAGATCCTACATTATTTAGGAAGCGTGGGGTTTTTTTTTTCCTCTCTGGTTTCTGCTTTTCTGCCTCCTGTTTGCTGCTTTTGAGTTCCCTCCCACAAGCTGCATGGGAATACATTTTTTTTTTTATCCTTGACATTTTGCTGTTTAACTTGATCATGGCTCAATATGGACTGCCAATCAATCACTCTGAGTGTGTCAGTCAAATCCAGGCTGGCTGTCCGAGCTAGTAAGCTTGAGGGCATTTCTGCAGTTTGTCTGTCTGTAACGTGATAGCTTTTTAATGCCACAGCCGATGAATTCCAGGATTTCAGGGAACATTCTAGGCCAGAATCCTATTGATCTGGGGAGAAACTGGGGAGACGGCGAGCCCCTGCCATCTGTTTAGTACAGCCACAGCTTAAAGCTCCTTTGCAGTTATCTATGGATCAAAGAACTGGTTGGTGGCTCCCCTTAACACCCTCCAGCACAACGAGACACCAGTCTCATCTCAGCCCATCCTCCCAATAGAGTTTAATATTTTGACATCCTGAATGTCTTATCCTTCCTCTCAGATCAATAAAAATGGTGGGGGGAGAAATTAAGGGAGGGCAATAAGGGGCAAGAAGGGCATTCCCACAGCCCCCGGCATGGGGGAGAAGAATGATATGGAGGAGGAGCAAGGGAGGGGGCACACAGAAATCCTAGGGTGGGGGAGATTGGGAGATCCGGGTATGGAAGAGAGGTGGGAATGCAGGGGAACATAGAGCCCTTGCCATGGGGGAACAGGAATGGGGGTTGACACAGAGAGCTGCTGGCAGGGTGGATGTTGGGGAAGTTGCACTGAAGTGAAGGAGGATCGGAGGGGGCCACACAGCGAGCTTGCTGGGGGAATGGCGGGAGGCCAGGAGCCCCTGATGTGAAACGATCTCAGCCTGCCTAAGCTCTGAAGCGTGCAGCCCTTATTACAGACCATTGCAGGGAAAGGATATGCACCTCTCATTGTTGCGGCATTAATTTGTACTTCCCCTGAGGGCTGCAGGACAGGCACCTTCTATAAGGATGTTGGCTGGCAAGTTCTCGGGGGATTTTCCCCATTGTTATCTCCAGGGAGCAGTCTGCACTGCTATGTGTGGATATGGGATACTGGAGCCCCAGGTGACAAACTTCAGCAGGAGCCTTGGCCAGTTCTGCAGCAGGCATAAGGAACAGGGAGCCTAACTCTGTCTACACTGCAATTAAACACCCGTGGCTGGCCCGTGCCAGCCAACTCGGGCTTGGGCTAAAGGGCTGTTTTAATTGCTGTTTAGATGTCCAGGCTGGTGCTGCAGCCTGAGCTCTGGATCCCTCCCACCTCGCAGAGTCTCAGAGGCAGGGCTCCAGCCCGAGCCTGAACATCTAAACTACCCTTAAACAGCCCCTTAGCCCGAGCCATGTGAGCCCAAGTCAGGCCAGCTGTGGGATGTTAGTTGCCGTGTGGACGTACCTTTAGTTCTCTCCATCCTGCAGCAGGGTTGGGCTGACACGGACCTTCCTCTCAGTCAAAAATAGAGCGAGCTTAGGGTGAAGGGGGCAATCAGAAGTAGGTTTGGCACCCAGTGGTGATTTAGTTGGTGTTCGTCCAGCTTTGAG
Source organism: Mauremys reevesii (assembly GCF_016161935.1). NCBI lineage: Eukaryota > Metazoa > Chordata > Testudines > Geoemydidae > Mauremys > Mauremys reevesii. The sequence goes on from NC_052643.1 coordinate 6,480,704, forward strand.
CAGCGGGTTGGACTAGATGACCTCCTGAGGTCTCTTCCAACGTTAATAGTCTAGGATTCTGTACCACAGTTTCCCATTGTTTGGGTCTGTGAGTCGGGCAGGTCCCTATCCTGTCTTCGCTGGTGAATGAAAGACAAATGTGACTTCGGTCACAAGTAACATGAGTTTGGCAGTCTCTGTCAGGAGGACACTGCATGTTTGCCCAAACTGCCACTTGTCATAGATTGCCAGAATTCAAAGGTGAGGCCGGCATGGGAACAGGCAGGCGAAGGTGATTCACTACCACAAGGATAGCGCCTTAAAAATACACAATAGAGCGGCAGAGTCAGTGTTATGTGAGAGGAGGGGGTGTCATGTTGGAGCAGCAGGGAGGCGGAAAGTTAATGGCTGAGATGCATCGGAAGAGCTGCAACGGAGGCTGCATATCAGTGCACGGTGCAGTGGAAGGGAGGAGGGGGCAAATCTGGAACGAATTCATAGCAGAGCAGCATCAACGATCAGTGGCAGTGGATCCCTGGAGGAAAGGCTAGAAGAGCTAGGTACGCAGAGATTGCCTGAACAGCAAGCAGTGGGTGACTAGGCTACCGCAGGGATCAGTTCTGGGTCCAGTTCTGTTCAATATCTTCATCAGTGGTTTAGAGAATGGCATAGAGAGTCCACTTATAAAGTTTGCAGATGATACCAAGCTGGGAGGGGTTGCAAGTGCTTTGGAGGATAGGATTAAAATTAAAAATGATCTGGACAAACTGGAGAAATGGATGAAATTCAATAAGGACAAATGCAAAGTGCTGCACTTGGGAAGGAACAATCAGTTGCACACGTACACAATGGGCAATGACTGTGTAGGATGGAGCACTGCGGAAAGGGATCTGGGGGTCATAGTGGATCACAAGCTAAATATGAGTCAACAGTGTAACGCTGTTGCAAAAAAGCAAACATCATTCTGGGATGTATTAGCAGGAGTGTTGTAAGCAAGACACGAGAAGTCATTCTTCTGCTCTACTCCACACTGATTAGGCCTCAGCTGGAGTATTGTGTCCAGTTCTGGGCACCACATTTCAAGAAGGATGTGGACAAATTGGAGAGAGTCCAGAGAAGAGCAACAAAAACAATTAAAGGTCTAGAAAACACGACTTATGATGGAAGTTTGAAAAAAAATGGGTTTGTTTGGTCTGGAAAAGAGAAGACTGAGAGGGGACATAACAGTTTTCAAGTATGTAAAAGGTTGTTACAAGGAGGAGGAAGAAAAATTGTTTTTCTTAACTTCTGAGGATAGGACAAGAAGCAATGGGCTTAAATTGCAGCAAGGGAGGTTTAGGCTGGACATTAGGAAAAACTTCCTAACTCTCAGGGTGGTAAAGCACTGGAATAAATTGCCCAGGGTGGTTGTGGAATCTCCTTCATTGGAGATTTTTAAGAGCAGGTTAGACAAAAACCTGTCAGGGATGATCTAGATAATACTTAGTCCTGCCATGAGTGTAGGGGACTGGACTAGATGATCTCTTGAGGTCCCTTCCAGTTCTATGATTCTATGATAACTGAAGTGTGCCAATGCATGGAGGGTGGCTAATTATTGAGGGTGGCACAAGGTATCGAGCTAACAGCAATGGGATGAAATTCAGAAGAGAAGTCCTTAGGCTAGTTATCAAGAGAGGCCTCGTGACAGTGAGATCTGAAGGTGTGTAGCCCAGCTTCAGTGGTGTCCGCTGCATGCACTGCAGGGGTCTGTCCATCTGTTAGGGACCTTAGATTGGGAATAGTGTCCCCAGGGGCGTGGTGACAGTCCCATGGCCTGACCAGTTTAAAAGCAGATGGGACAAAGCTCTAGCAAAACAGGTGGTAGGGAGCAATCCAGCTTTGGTCTCTGGGAAGTGACGAAAGGACCTGTGGGGCTTCCCAGTCCACCTGTAGCTTCCATAGTTCTAAGCAGGGCTCTGTGCCGCATGCAATTCTCCTGAGCAGTAGCGCTAACGTCTACCTACCAAGCAATGCTGAAAAAAATCAGAAGGAGGATAGAGCTTCTTGGATACTTGTGCGGTGAAGATAGTAAAGAGGTGACTTGTTCTGCTGGCACATCCTGGAATGGTAGCAAACCCCCCAGTCCGAAATGTCACGTCAATTAACTATAAGACCTTTCCAAAGCATTTACCATAATCCACATAATTAATAGGGAGAGCTCCCAGATGCGCCTGTCAAAACCAAGGCCCCATTGTGCTGGGCACTGCACAAGCATCTGCTGAGAGACAGTCCCTGCCCTGGAAGAGCTTAGGAGAATGTAAACAGACAAAGGATGGGAGGGGAACAGAGGTGGGGAATGACATGCCCAAAGTCAACCCAGCATGTTGGAGAACCAGGATTAGTACCCTTGTCCTCTTGGTCTACAGCCAGTCCCCCATCCACCAGACCCTGCTGTCACCTGTGAGATGTATAGCTGTCAAACATGCCTTGATTATTGTCCATAACTCTAGTTCCTTCTGCCTCTCGAATCTGAAACGCTGATTTATCACAATGACAAGCTAGATTGTAGTTGCCCACCTCTGTTTCTCCCCAAACAGGGCCTGCCTCATTCTAAACTCCACCTAGAAACTGAGCAAAACAGAGCTTCACACCGTGTGCGACACTTTGTCTAAGGAATCCCAGATAAGCTAAACTTGAAGTTTCTCTTCCCCCAAGAACACAAATGGAGATGTCTAAATAAAAGGTTTGTTAGTCATTTAGACAAGGATCTCACAATCTACATACGGCTCAAATGTGTATGTCTCTGCATGGGCAGTGAGAACCCCCACATGGTTGACCGAGGAACACCCTGCTTTCCTATGCAGAGTGACCCATTTAATCCTGAGAGTGAATCAAGTTCCAGAGGTGGGTAGGGAAGCTTAAACCACTTAGAAATAGCTTGCTGTGTTAGTTGGGTTAAGTTTCCTGATTCAAGTCCAATTCACGTGTTTTCACCCCAAATTAGAAACGGTACATTTGTCTGCCTTATGAATCAAACATGCTGTCTCTCTATATGTGTGGATGGTGTCTCTGGGGCATATAGTAAGTGCTGAACAATGTGAAATGAAAGGTACTGGATATAATCAAAGAGTGTATGGACCATGTCCACGACATTAGAGGAATTATAAGGGATTTTCTTTTCTCAACAAATGATTGTTGCACTCTAGAAGTGATGTGAATTGTATTGCACCAGCAGGACAAGGAATATTGAAAGATATAAACACCTAACACTGAAATATGACAAGAGATCCCTTTAAAAGGCAGGGAATTGCAATTACTAGTCTGGATAATAGAGCAATACCATCCTTGAAATGAATAAAACGTAAAAAGCCTCAGATAAAAAAGACCTTTGATCCTTTTATGACCCACCCACACCATCTAGTTAGTAGATATTGACAGAAGCAGGCAAGAAACTGCAAGAGCTGAAATCCAAGAGCTAATTGCCAAGTGTCCAATAGGAAATTAGAGAGTTTCCCTCTCTAACCATCCCTGAAAACAGGTCATAAAACGGAGATCATCATAAGAGATGCTGGAGACTCCAGGAGAGCTGCCCTGTTGAGGTTTCCTGTTTGGGATTGTGTTTCTCTTTGTGTTCTTTAATAGAAGTAGCTAAAAGTTCCCCGGTTGAATCTGCGCTCTTTCGAGTGAGACCCCAAGGAACCATATTTTGGATTTTTACCCAGTAATCCTAAATGAGTGTTTCTCCTTTGCCAGACCAGGTAAATTGGCCTTTGAGATCCTCAAAGAATAACAGTCAGCAATTGCTTGGATGTTTCAAACTAACGATTTTCAAACCGAACACTAAGAATAGCAAGGGCTGCAATCCGAAAAGTGCTTCGAAACAAGGTGCAGCCTCACTCCTCGGAGGATTACTTAAGTCACGTCTACACTACCGGCTAAATCGGTACTGCTGCGATCGTTGCAGCGGTGTTGATTTAGTGGGCCTGGTAAAGACACGCTCGACCTAAGTGACGGCGACTTCAGCTAAAATCCACGCCCCAGAGCGATGTAGTTATACTGACCTCACCCCTGGCGTAGACAGAGCTATGTCCATGGAACAGCTTCTCCTGTCAACATCCGTACTGCCTCTTGGGAAGGTGGATTAACTAGCCGAAGGGAGAGGTGTCACCCATGGGTCTTAGAGCGTCTTCATTAAAGCACTACAACGGCATATACATAGCTACTGCCACTCAGTGGGGGTGGTTTATTACGTCAATGGGAGAACTCTCTCCCATATGCTTTTGCCACTGTCAGGTCTCTTGTGTAGACATAGCCTGAGCTAGCGTTCCCCCATCTCAACAGAAGGGGTTATCGTAATTAATTCCATTCAAATGTTGGCAATAACTTCGAACTGGCACGCCTAATTTGGTAGATTTCAGCTGTCAAATCTAGCTGACACTTCAGGAAATTCATAACATTGGCTCCGTATCTCCGCGTATAATCCCATTGTGTTTATCTTGGTTTACTGATGTTCTGCGTGTGTTCAGGACTGCTCTGGAGACTGAAGAGAGGGCGGCTTGCAACCCCTCCTCCCCCTGCATCCCAAGAAGCATCCTCTGTGTTTTAGGGACTCAAAATCCCAGATTTGTGCTGCATCAGCACACATCGGAGATAAAATCGCTGACTCGCCTGTGTTCTGCAGCTGGATTAAGGGGTTCCACACTCAGAGATCATCTTCAGCAATAAGGCCTTCCTCCTTCCGACTCCAGCAATATCAAATATGCCCATGTAACAGAACCAGACCCTGGGCAGTGAAGCATCAAGTGAAATACAACGTCAGTGGCAATTTCTCAAGCTGCAATCCACTTCCAGGGGGAGGGGCCTTTGTTATGGAAAATGCATCCAATAATGAGCTACCTCTAGAAATCTACAGGATCCTGCTAGAAGGAGCCGTAGGGTTAAGGCCCTCTGAGATTATGCCCCAGGATAGCCTGCTCCTTTTCAGCACACCTGGATCTGAAGGAGGCGAGAGCAGCAGGGTTGGTGGATGGGGGATCTGCAGATTGGCACCAGATGCCTCATTAGTTTGACTATCTCCATATGTTTTTCAGGCATATGTTACCCCGCCTGAGAACACAGCTCAGGCAATGTGGAACAGACGGTGATAATCGCAGAGCATGTTGTGGGATGACAGTTAATTTTAATAAGGTGAACAAGCTTTGGGGAAAGGGTTCAATCCTACCCCAGGCTCGGATCTCAGCCTTAAAGCCTGCAGCCCTTGTGTGTGGGGGAAATCATGAGACATTTGCAGAGCATTTACAGAACCTTTTCAAAATGCACAACCACCCTTCCTTGCTGCAAATGAAACACACCGTTAACCAGGAGATGAAGATAAAACAGGGCATGTGATGGAAACCATAGAGCTTATGATGCGCAGATATTGAATTCCAACCCTCTGGTGGAAGGGAGGGAAGCATGAGGTGGAAGTGGCGACAGGGGTCAATTCTCACAATCTTATCTCATTCCTGCTAAGGTTTATGTGTGGGAGTCCTAGAAGTGCTACCTTTCTTCACTGATCCTGCAGCAAAAAACTGTCGTATGATGACAATTGTATATCACTACATCAGTGGTGCCCAGAGACTGTTAGTGGGCATCTATTGATCTTTCTTTCTTTCTATCTTAGGGTTCATACCGCCATCCATCCCCATGGTAGCCGATTGTCTTCCGTTGTGAAATGAATAGCAGAGTCCCTCTCGTGGATTTCAGGCAGCGTCTGGCTCACCATCCTTTTTGGGTTAAAAGCTCTGTTTGGGTTAATCCTTATTTTTTGTTAGGAATTGGCTGAGTGATATCAGAGCTAATGCTGCATTATGACAGCATCACACTGTGATGTGATGACACAGCACGTGAGAGGCCGATACATTGTCGTGGTCTGGTTCTAAATTACCAGCTCAAATGGCCAAGGCTTTTTCACCATAACCAGCCTGGAATTTATCCTAAAGAAATGCCATAATAAACCAGCAGCCCTTCGAGTGGCCGATCCTGTTCTACCCAAATAGCTGTTTCCATATCAGAGCCTGATCTGAATCTAAACTTTCCAGCTGGCTTTTATCTGGGTCATCAGCTGAACCAAAACCCTGGAGCCAAACCCCGCAGAGTGTTGGGGAGCTGAATTTTGCAACATGGGCCGATCGCTGATAAGAAAGTTGATGCAACAGCCCATGCACTAGGGTGGAGCCAGATTCCAAAAGCTAAAGATGTAGACAGATGCCTAATGGGATTTTCAAAATGCTGAGGCATCCTAGGGTTGGAAGCTCTCAAGCAAGGATGGAATTATCTCCTCTATTGCAAGTGGAGAACCTGAGCCAGAAACCTCCCTTGCAGTCAGTCAGGCCTTCAGCTTGCTATGTGCCTTCCTGCTCCCCATTCACTCCCAGCCCAAGCCTTTTAGGGTATGTCTACACTGCATTAGACACCCATGACTGGCGCATGCCAGCTGGCTCGGGCAAAGGGGCTGTTTAATTGCAGTGCAGACCTTCGGGCTCGGAGCTCGAAGACCCTGTGAGGTGGGAGGGCTGCTGGTGTTGGTTACCAGGTTCTTGCAAGGAGCAAGGCCAGCCCCCTTCTGCCGCTGCCCCTGATCAGATGCTCTCTGGGGTGGGCAGGGCTGGGCTGGCCCACCTTACAGCTTCTGTGGACTGAAGGTGCCTTGGAGAAGGCAGGGCAAGACCATTCACCCCCCGCCCCCATCACTGATATTGTTGCTGGCCATTCCTCAAGGCAAGCAGGGCTGATCCTGCTCCATCTCTCATGCACTCCACAGGCCATGCAGCGGCTCTGCTATCATCTGTTGTTCCTAAGGCCTGGGCTGCAGCCTACACCAGTGCCTGGTCTGGAACCAATCCGGTGTGAGGGTTGCTGCTGGCTGATGCTTTTTGGCGACAAAACCTGGGATTCACAGATCCACTGTTAATCTGCAGCTGACGCAAGTGTCATGGATACAGACCTTTCCAACACCCTTTCCAGCAGCTCGGTAAACTGTCAGCTGGGTATCACGAGAGACGGGCTGGGGCTGTGGACTCCAGTTCTGAACTCAAATCCAAGAGCCCTTAGTGTCAGAGGCAGGTGGGTTTGCATCCAGTGTCCCAGCTGGGGCTGATCTCTCCAGTCATCGCTGCCCGGGGACCCTAGCAGCTTCTGAGCTACTTCCGACGGTTCTGTTGCCTCCCTGTGAATGTTGTGTCTCTGTTTTACACCCCCTTGTAGGAGCCAGGTGCTGAAACATAAAGGGCAGCATTGGCAAAGAAAGTCAGCAAGCCCCATTTCGGAGCACGGCCCAGGCACTGTTTCCATTTTCTCGTCCGTGGATTTCAGTGGCTCTCGGAGGGGGGTATTTCATTTTTAATGGCGCAGGCCGAGCGATTGCGTCTCATCCTTTCAGAAGAAGAGTCCCCCCCGCCGCCTCCACTCACATGTACAGCAAGGAGGTCTGTGAAACCTGCATTTCCTTGCATTGGCACATTAGATTTTCTGTCCATCATCTGTTATGTAAACACATAAGCGGGCCTGGAATAAATTCAGTGTGGTAGTGAGCAGCCCTTGACAGCCTCGGCAGAGATACTGAGAGAGTGGGTATATGTGTCTAATAATAATAACCACACAGCACTTTCCATGTTCAAAGCACGTCACAAACATTAATTAATCCTTTACGGCACATTGTGGGCTTGGGAACCTTATTCCCATTTTTATAGCTGGGAAATGGCAAGTGAAGTTAATTAGTAATTTACTCAAATCCACAAGGAATCAGTGGCAGACCTGGGACGCTAACCCAGGTCTCCCAGCCCTGTCCTAAAGCCCTGGAAATACTGCCTGTCACGAGTCAGATTTATCTCAATAGATTCGATGCCCATCATCAAAAAGCCGCTGCGGGTCTGTGTGTTGAAATCAATGAGACTCAATGAACACCTGGGCCCCATGCACAGAGGGAGGAGGTGAAAGACTGTCCATCAGGTACCTGAGTCCAACATGACTGAGGGCTTTACATGTTAATAGTAATTATGGCTAGCGCCTGCAAAGGATGCCATTTGAGATGGGGATGACTATTTTATGGGAGGATTGAATCCTTATTTCCAGTGTGACCGAAGGCCCGTGTTGGTATCAGTGACGCCCACGAGCTGTTGGAACAGCTTCCCGCAGGACGTGGTGGATTCTCCATCACTTTACATGGAGAAAGGCTGTCTCTTGAAAAAAGGCCACCGTTTCTGGGTTTGAGTCAGGAATCATGGGGGTGGAGGGAGGTTCTCTAGCCCATGTAATGCAGGAGGTCATGTGAGATAATCCTAATGGTCCTTCTGGCCAATACGACCTAGGTATCACCAGAGATCTTTGTGGCAAACATAACAGGGCCAATCTCCAGCTTGTCTCTTAAGAGATGTGTTCGGATTTTAAATCCAGTTAGCAGATTCTCTGCTTTCCATATAAACTTGTAACTCTAAATATACCCCGCGGGCCCTCTTGGGGATCGGGATCAGCCTAGCATTGGAGTCATCAGGGCCTTCCACAAATGCTTGATTCAGGAGCCCCTGGGTGGTGACAGGAAGTGGTCCTAGCTGGGATGCAAGGTTTCTCCTTGCCCAGAGGCCTCAATAAAGAAACCCCTCCCTATTCACGACACCTCGAAGGCAGGGGGAGGCTGGGCCTCCCCAAACAGCCTTGTGTGGCCCCGCCCACGCTCCGCTCCCAAGCCCCTGTACTGTGGCGGGGGGCTCTTCCCCCTTGTGGCTGGGGTCCCAGGCTGGGCTGGGGGGCTACTGGGGTCCGGCCTGCTCTCCAGGGATGGGGGAGGGAGGCCACACTGCTTGCCCGGCGCACTAGGGACGGAGGAGCGTGCTGCCCGCTCACTTGCCCGGCGTTTTGGGGCTGGGGGCACTCAGACGGCCTGGGGGGGGCGCTGTGCTGGGAGAGGGGGACTCTGGGCGAGAGGGGCAGGGCTTCCGGTAGAAGGGTGGTCCGGGATGGGGGCTAGCCTCCCCGAGCCCGAGGTTCACCCGCCGCCCATGACAACGCCCAAGACTCGTCCCTTCTCTGCTATGCCCAGAGACACAGCCCTGCCCTGCTGACCCTCTCCCGGGAATTGGGACTTGCTGTTCTGGTTCCTGCTCCCACAACAGCATAAAAAATGGCAGAAAGTGCGGCTGGAAATTTAATTATTCAAATCCGCTTTGCATAATGGAAGAAAATTCCCCAGCCCGGAGCACCGCTCTGTGCTCAATCTGTCAGTTGAAACAGCCGCTCCTCTGCCTGGCTTATAGCATTAATTAATAAGCCCTGGGACAGAGCATGGCGCTCCCATGCTGCCCACGGCAGAGGGATATTTAGCACTCTCCCAGACGGCGCTGTGGCTAGCCTGCTTCGCAAGTGTGTTTTTAGCTTATTGGCTTCCTTGGTATTTAGCCGTGAAAACAACGGGACGGCAAAGAAATTTAATTCTCTGTCGCTTCGAGCTTCTTATGCTCTGGCTTCTTGTGTGGATCCGTCGCTTTAGTCTGTTACCCGGCGGACTCGGCTGGGTTCCACCGAAGGGCCTTGATATGACAATAGCACGGCCCTGGGCTTGAGGCAGAGCCGGGGAGCTGACAGTGGGCAGCAGGGGTCGGGTGAGTTTCCAGAGGAAAGCAAGGCCGCTATGTGTCAGAGCAGCAGTGCCTCGGAAAAGGCTGGAAAATGTCTACAAGCACCTGCCGAGGGAGGCAGCGTAGTCTAGTGGAAAGGGCACCCGCCTGGGAGTCGAGAGACTTGGGGTCTATTCCCAGCTCGGCTGCAGACTGGGTTTGCCGCCTTGGACAAGATACTCCTGTCCCGTAGGGTTTGGGTGCAAACCGGGGCTTTGTCTACATTGCAATCAGTGGTGTGACTGCACCTTGGGTCGACATACCCGTGCCAGCTTTCATCTAACTAGCAGTGAAGACAAGGTAGCATGGGCTAGTAATGCAAGTACGTACCCAGGGTCCTGGTGGGCTTGTGCAGCCCCTGCTGAAGCGCTTGCCAGTGCATGGATGCTGCTATTTTTAGCCAGGCTGGCTAGATTGAAGCCGCCGCAGGTATCCCTGCCTGAGCTGCGCTCACACTTCTGTTTGCAGTGTGGCTGTACCCTGAGCGTATGCACCAATTTAACTAAATGGATTTAGAAGCTGATTTAGTTTAATCAGTGCAAGCCCTACCTCTGCCCCAGTGGGCACATGCCTCGGACTGGTCTGCACACAGATTTTGTACTAGTAGAACATTTTTGATAGGTCTGATTTTTCTTTCCTTTTTTTTAAACTGGTACCGTTACACAGATACAACCTCTAGTGGCCTATACTGGCATAGCTTTTCCCCCTTCTCTCACAGGAATATCTAGACCAGTGTAAGTACATTTATACGGGTGGAACTGTAGCCCCATTGGGGGCCTTGTACTTCATTAACTACATGTGGCTATAAAGGTGCAATTAACGCAGTACAACGCTTGTGTAGACAAGCCCTTAAATCAATTCAGCTTAAACTGATTACAAACCAACTTAACTTATATTGGTTTAAGATGCTTTTAAACTGATTTCAGGGTATCCACACACAGAATTGCGCTGGTTTAAGTAACCCAGTTTAAAATCTCACCCTTAGTTAAACTGGTGTAATTTTGTAGGTAAGGCAGGCCTCAGTTTCCCCATCTGTATAGTGGGCTGAGTAAGCATTAGCATCTTTCATAAAGTCTAGCGAGGCGAAAGATGGAATCAGTGCTCTTCACTGGGGCTGTGGTATCAGCACTGGCATTGTAGACAAATCAGCAGTGCCTAGATGGGGCAGAATACTCTTGTGGACATAACCCCTGTGAACATACTTGTCTTGCCTGAAGACAGGACAGAACATCCCTGCGGCTGTGTTAGAGATGGAGATAGGGCAGGTCACCCCTACAGGTAACAGCCGGTCTGGCCGTAGGGCAGAACACACATATCTGCAGTTGTATATCACCAGGCGAGTTAAAAATCAGGCCGTCTGGAGCCAGCCAACAACCAGGGACTGTCTACCAGAGAGGCTGATCATCATTAACATTATTTTCAAGTAGCTGCTGTCCCTGGAGACTAGACAAGGAAGGAGGAAGTTATTCCCCCACTGCCACAGCAAGGGTGTGCGGCTGCGACCGCATTTGCACCCCACTCTCCGCTTGGCTCTCTGGCTCCGGTGTACCCCAGTTTCGTTGAACATGTGAGTATTCCCCCATCATGCACCCCGCTTTTCACGGGTGCAACGGGCCCTTTTGTGCAAGGCATCAACTCGCTTAGCTAGAGAAGTGGAGCAGGGCTCAGAGGTGCAATGTACACCTGGGAACACTAGAGGGAGCTTAGGGGAAGAGTAGAATAAGATTGCGGAGCTAAGGGGTTTGGCCTGAATAAAAAAAACCAGCGTAACCCGTCTAACTGCTGTTTACTTCAGCCCAAATCCCCCCAGCCTGTCCTCCCATGCACACTGCTGCAGCCTCCCTCTCTGAGCTAGGTATCATAGGGATAGACACTGTTCTTGGGGACACAGAGTCCTGATCTTCGGAGACCACAACCCAGAGAGGTTCAGGAAACAAAAGAACCCAGCCCCACCCCTTCTTCCTGCTCCCAAGCAAAATAAAAACAAGAAACTTTGCCAAACCTAAGATTCATCTTGTAGCTATATCCTCGAGGCTGTTTTTTTCTACACCAAAAAAAGAAAAAAAAAGTGGTACTCTCACAAGCTCCACCCACTTCCCAAAGGCCATCTCTCAAGAGGCACCAACTCATTATGCCAAAATTATAAGGATCCTTATAACATGATTGTCCCTCTCCTTTTTTTTTGTTTTTTGTTTGCGTACCTTAATCAGCTGCCAAAAATGTAAGTGTTTATGGTTATACTGTTATCATTTAGGATTCAGGGTTAACATCCAATTGAGGTGAATGGAAGCAGATAATACCTCTTTGAGCTGTTGTTTCAGGCCCTCTGCAGATTCAGGCAGATAGAACCATGGGACCTAGAGATTAATTTTTGTTTTAACGAAAGCTTTAAGCTAGAGCAAAAGGTGGCAGCCAACCTGGGAAAGCACCAAGCTACCACAGGCCAATCTCCTCCGTACCTTGGGCTCCGTGCATAGAGCACTCAAGGCTGAGGAATAGCCCCAGTATCAATAATTTGCATTCCCAGGTGCAATCATGGGGCCTGATTCCTCTCATTTACCCCAGTATCAGTCAGGAGTAAATGAACAGAGTTACACCCAGGGGCAGCTCCAGGCCCCAGCATGCCAAGCGCGTGCTTGGGGCGGCAAGCTGCGGGGGGCGCTCTGCCGGCGCCACGGGGGGCGGCAGGCAGGCTGCCTTCGGCGGCTTGCCTGCGGGAGGTCCGCTGCTCCCGTGGCTTCGGTGGACCTTCCGCAGGCAAGCCGTCGAACGCAGCCTGCCTGCCGTGCTTGGGGCGGCGAAATGCCTAGAGCCGCCCCTGGTTACACCAGTGTAAATCTGCTGTAAACAAGAGGAGAATCGGGTTCCAGTGTGTCACGTTTCACCCCAGTAACTTCATTTGCAAGCACATTCTCTGGCCCTTTAAACAAGACTGGGGTTGGTGAGAATGAAACGCTCACAGACCCATCTGCTTCGCAGGTTGGCACCCTGAGCGCAGAAGAACACCCCCCTCCCCCCAGGCTGTGCAGATCAATGCTTCTGCTGCTTGGTTGTGTCATTACTGAGTCATTGAAGAGCCGTTTACATTTCCAGCCAAGTTATAGATTATGCTGTAACATCAGTGGCATCGGGAGTCTGTCCCAGGGAAGATCTCCACATGGAAAATGAAGACCTCAGAGATGTCCTCGGAACCGCAAAGACACAAGATGAAATGAGATCTCTACTAGGAGTTTGACTGTTCCTTCTTCTTACTTGCTAGTGGATGACTTATTGTGTAAGCGAGGGAGTGGGGTAATGGAGCTCAGATACTACATGGATTGGTGTAGTATAAATGCTAGGCAGCAGCTAGGAAAGGGTGCCTGTGTTCCTGTGTGGGCAGGCAGGTGTGCTTGTGGGAGATGGTCGGCAGTCATAGCTCCGTGTGTGTGTGTGTGTGTATACGCTGGGGCGTGAATGGATGACTCAAGGAGTCCTAGACTCACAGCATCACCAGCTTGTATGAGAATTCCTGCCAGCTGGAGAACCATCCCCCTTGGTGCACTAAAAAAGCGTGCAGATAGAAGGAGGAAATGACATCCGCAGAACTCACACAGTTAGTGAAGCCAGCCCCATCTGGACCCCAGCTCTGGTAAGAGAGGTGCTGTGCTGGCAGCCCAAGCATTCCCTGGCAGCTAGGACTCAACGAGCGAGACTCATGGATCGGGGCAATGCACAAATAAGCATTCAGGAGATGCCTCTCTGAGGGGCTGGAACAGAGTCCTGGGATTGGCTCAATATGCCACCTAAGGAGCATTCCTAAGAGAAACATGTAGGTGCTGGAAGTAGGGGTGCTGGACCTCTAGCTTGAAGTGGATTCCATTCTATACAGGGTTTACAGTTTGGTTCAATGGCTCTCAGCATCCCCACTATACAAATTGTTCCAGCCCCCCTGGAAACACATAAATAATGGTCCATCTTTAGGCCATGCTTTGCCATTGGGCGGGATCCAAAGCCCACCGTGCGGATCAGACCCTAAGGAGATCACCGGTGATGTACGATCAGCAATGGCACGTGGCTATTAGGGTGCTGCATGGCCATTAGATCCCAGCATGTCTGAAAACAAAATGGCAGCCAGCCCTTTCCCAGACACGGTGGGATAAAGCCAGCTGGCGGACAGAAAACAAGTGCAAGCTTCCCTGCACTGCACCCCCAGCTGAGTTTACTTCAGCCCCGAGTCTGACCCGTTGTGACCTCCTCTCGGGGCCAGAGAGCATTGGCGTTTCCATGACTCTGCAGTTCCTGGCATCTCTCCTAAGGTCGCTGGCTAGTGCCAAACGCAGTGTGAGTGGTGGTGGCGGCGGGGGGAAAGGTCATATACAAATGCCTGTCAGCCAGGAGCTGGACTGTGACCATCAACACACTTCACATTGGGGGCTTGGACTGTCACTCACTCCTGACCCAGGCTGCATCGGAACTGGCAGCCCAGCTTGGAAGGAAGATCTCTGAGGTTCCTTCCCATTCCCAGTCCTCTGAGCTATCCAGCCCTCTCCTCCCCCGTTTCCCTTCTGTGGGAGCCATGCACACTTGGCTGCCTTGCTCCAGAAAGGACCTGTTTCCGGGCTGGTGACACAGCCCCGTTATTCATCGGGAAAGCAGCTCTGTCACTGCAGTCTGGCTAATGCGAGTCCCACTTTAGGTTGATTAGAGCTGTCAGAGCTCGGGGCATGCAAGGCACAGAATGTACTGAACAATTATTTTTGAAACCAGCTTTAAAACAAAACAAAAACCAGTGCAACTGTTCTGCTTCTAGGCTGAAAGTCTCAGCTCTCCAGAGCCCAAATATTTGACACTGCCTTTTAAACTGGATGAGGGGGACCATATCCCCCCCGGGATTGAGAATGAAGGAGCCGGTCAAATTACTCCCCGTGAATAATTATCTGGCAAATTGAGCCCTTGTGTGTGAAGATTTGCCTTCCAATGGGTTTGGTAGCCGTAAGTAAGACAATGATTTTGTCAGGGGCATTTTTAGTAAAAGTCATGGACAGGTCACTGGCAATAAATGAAAAATCACGGAAGTGGTGACCTGTCCCTGACGGAAGTGGTGACCTGTCCCTGACAAAATGGGGTGCAGGGGGGAGGGTCCAGCATCCTGCCCCAGCCCTGCAGCGACTGGGAGCTGCAGGGACCCCATTGCCCAGTGGCTGGGAGGGGTCCCCCTGCCGCCCAGTGGGGCTGGGAGCTGTGGGGAGACCCCCACCCGCAGCCACTTAGCAGCTTGGGGTCTCTCTGCTGCTGCTGGCTGGGAGTTGCAGGGGAGGGGTGGCTGCTCGTGGTGATGGAGCCGCTGGGCAGCTCAGGTAGGGTGACCAGACAGCACATGTGAAAAATCGGGACGGGGGTGGAGTGTAATAGGAGCCTATATAAGAAAAAGACCCAAAAATCGGGACCGTCCCTATAAAATCAGGACATCTGGTCACCCTAAGCTCAGGGGTCACCACCAGTGGCGGTGGCTGGTCAGTTGCAGGGGTCCCACCACCCACAGCTGCTGGGCAGCTGTGAGAGGGTCCCTCACCGCCCATGGAGGCTGGGCTGGCAGCTGGTCAGCTGCCGGGGCTCCCAACGTCACTGAGGTCACTGGAAGTCACGGATTCCGTGACCTAATCTTAGCCTTAGCCATAAGTATTCGCGGACTAGTTTGGACGGGCTATTTTGAGCCTCTTGGGTGCCCAGCAACTGTTGATCTGATCCATTTCTCAGGGTATGTGATTGGTCATCTAAACCACATGGCTTTGTTGGTGTTCCCTGAGCTATAACCTGGAGAAGAGGGAATGACAAAAAGGCGATTAATGGGCAGTCAATTATCGTTATTTACGTAGCGTATGCCTGGGAAGATAGGGAGGGGGAGATATTTGTGCAGTTAGAAGCCATAACCCCGAACGTTTGCGGGAATGGACACCTGTCTGGGAGAACCTTCCCAAGCAGCTGGTAAACGAGAACGTGACTGGACCCGGTTCGGTGGCATTCGAGCAGCCCTAGGAATGGGACACACAGACTCTTGCCCTCTCTGGCCCAGGTTAGAAGTGACTGGAAACTCATTCCCCCCTGACAGCTGGCGTGCAACAGTTTCGGGAGTGGGCACAGTCTCCGCCTCGCTTAGAGCGACCAGACAGCAAGTGTGAAAAATCGGGATGGGATGGGGGGTAATAGGTGCCTATATAAGACAAAGCCCCAAATATCGGGACTGTCCCTATAAAATCAGGACATCTGGTCACCCTCGCCTTGCTCCTAGTAGACAAGTACCCCCAAGCACAAAAGCTGCTGTGGGAATCACCGCAGCCCGATTGGGGTTATGGCAAAGCCTGCGTGGATGTGCAGGCTCTGCCCTGCCTGCCAGGCTTTAACTGGCACTGTGCAGGGAAAGGGCTGGATGTCGGATTCCCTCCATGAGGGACAGGACAGACAGCAAGAGAGGAGGGCAGCCTGCAGCAGCTGAGGGCTTGCTGCTGCAGCCGCTCTTTCAAGACTCGGCCCGTCTTTCTTTCCTGTCCAGGGATCAGCAGTGGGGTAACTCCAGCACCGGGTGGGATGGAGGGAAACGTGGCTTTGGAATGATGTAGCTCCGGATGAGTTAGCATCAGTGTAGCAGACGTCTAAAAATAGCCTCCCCGCCACCGCCCACACCTCTCGCTTCAGATGACGCCACGTAAATGGTGTACATGGTTAGTGAGCAATGAAGCTTCCTGGGGGCACTGCCTGGCATCAGAACAGCAGGGCGAAGGGGCAGTCAGGGCAGCAGGGGAGGCTGTGAGCGGGGGCTGGGGAGGAGGCCGGGCTGAATGTCCATCGAAGCACCAGGAACCAGTGAAGACAGCTGGAGGTAGGAGAAGAAGGTTCTGCTGCAGCAAGGAAGCAGGAATAGTACCTCCAGCGTTGACACGCATCCTATGGAGACTGCACAGAAGCAGGGAAGGAGTTTGCAGGAAAGCTGGAGCCATGTGTCCAAGGCCAAGTGGGCAGGGAGGTGTTTGGGGGAGGGGGTGCAGAGCTGGGTCATGGGAAAGGGAAGAAATTGGTGTGCTGCACCTTTAAATGCAGAGGTGTTTCCCAACCTGCTGCTTCAGAGGCGGCTGGGAGGCAGCTGCCATTATTCATCTGACGTCCGCTGCAGAATGTTAGTGTGCAGCATCCCACGTGTCTCTCCGTCTCACGTGGGCTGTGAGATTTGCTCACGCTTTGGCTGTGGGTTTGCAATCCCGCTCTCGAGGGCCGATCTCTTAGTTACAGTCGTCACCCCTCCCCTCCCCCGCCCCTCCGCAGCCAGAGAGCAAAGCCTGCTTTTCTCAAGCAAGAGCAGCTTTTGGTTTCAGACTAAGGAAAGCAACAAGAAAGAACTAATATCAAGTCTCCATGACAGCAAGAGACACAGCATGACTCTCTCTGCATCCTTGTGCAACACAGCACCCCCGGCAGCAGGCAGGGAGACCACAGGTCATTTCATGGGGCAAGCACATTGCAAACAAAAGGTCGTTTACTTTCAGTTACCTAGCTAGACCTGCCATAGGTTTGGATCCAGTGCTTTGGTCCAGCCCATTACTAAGAAAGGAACTGTTTGCTAAATCTGCCCCTCCCCTGGTAAATTTCAGGAATGTTCAACTCTGGGAGTTTGTCCCCATCTCTACTTTAAATCTAGATGTCACGTGGAATTGAGACAGGGCTGGACTGAATGCAGCTGTGAAATCACAATACTTTTTTTTGTCTGTGTTCTGAACCTTTAAATTCCTGAAAACTCTCCCTATGTGCAGAGATGAGCCATTTTATTCTGAGTTGTAGCAGCCTATTAGACCAGAACACACACACTTTCTCTTTCTCCGCTCTCTGCTGGGGGACATTACGTTCGTTCTTTGTTCTTGTGCTTCTCCTTAATCTAAAAATGTTACCTAGATGATCTACAACATCTGGGTCATTTTACAAGATGAGACTATGCAAAGCTTGTGGGTTTGATGTCAAGTCTCAGGAGAATTAGTGGTGTCACTTTTAGTTTCAGGCTTCATTTGAAGCCCAAAACTCAAAGCAAAGTTCAGGGGGAGGGAACCCATAACAATTAAAAATGTAGAGTCCCTCACAGCTTTTCCTAGCACCTGATGGGTGGCCCTGCATAATCCAATGTAGATGTGAGAGATAATATAGTACGCTTACCTCCAATATGAAGGATTGTCCTGTGGCAAAACTATTGGATGGGAAGTCTGTGACAGTCTGTATCCGTATGTCCACCCCTTTTTCAAGACTATGATACATTTTGTACAAACTCTGGCGTGTAAGGCTGTGGTCCCCAACCTTTTCGTCAGGTGGGTGCCAGACGAAGGACCATGGCGGTGGTGAAGCATCCGCCGAAATGCCGCCGAATTTCGGCGGCGATGCCTCCCAATGACGTCACTTGTCAGCGGCAAGCGGCGTCATTGAGAGGCATCGCTGCCGAAATGCCGCTGAATTTCGGTGGCATTTCGGCAGATGCTCGACCGCTGGCCAGGACGCGGGCACATTTAGATGCCCCGTGAGTGCCATGGAGCCCATGGGCACCGCGTTGGGGACCCCTGTTGTACGGTATCATCTGAAAATTCAGGATTTGCTGATCTTTATTGTCCTGGTAAAATGTGTGGCAACATTGTATGTGAATTTATAAGATTCATATTCCAAACCTAGGGAAATAGCCACAAACCAGTTCCTCAGGCAAACTGATGCCTCAGCCAGGTGTCAACGAAATCAAATGGACTGTCACCTGGTTAAGTGGGCATTCTTTGGCAGGAAAAAGGGTGTGAGCAAGAAATTTACACCTTGGCAAAGAAACAGTCGGAGGTTCCCGTCCTCAAGGACTTTCTGTCTCCTGAATCCGAGCTGGAGACGATCCTCAAAGAAGAGGAAAAGGTATAAGAATGGGGAACAGACACCCCAAAAGATTCCTCCCTTTCTCTCTACCCACAGCAGCAACAGCACCTAAGGAACAAAGAAACTGCTTTGGATTGAGGGAAGGATCCTGTCTGAAAGGAATTCAGCCAGTAAGACTGCTGCTGACATGTGGTGAGAGAGACTTTTGCTTTAAAATCACGTAGCTTGTTAAAAGAACAGGAGTATTTCACGAAAGCTTATGCTCAAATAAATTTGTTATCTCTAAGATGCCACAAGTACTCCTGTTCTTTCTACGGATATAGGCTAACACGGCTGAAACCCTAGCTTGTTAAGTTACATATTAGTTTGTGTTTTATCTTTTATTTCTTTATAACCAATTCTGACTTTTATGCCTCATTACTTGTAATCACTTAAAATTGATCTTTCTGTAGTTAATAAACTTGATTTTGTGTTTTGTCTAAATCAGGGTGCTTGGATTAAAATGTTTGGGGAAACTCCATTTGAGATAACAGGATCTGGGTATATCATTTTCTATTAATAAATGACGGACTTTATATGAGCTTGTGTTGTCCAGGAGAGGGTTGGGTATTACAAGACGTACATTTCTGGGGGAAAGCCTGGGACTGGGAGTTTGCTGGTGTTTCCCTGCAGTGTAATTCATGAGTGGCTGGCCATAGCACTCCTACAGTGTAGCTGGGAGTGAATTACATGCAGGAGGCTGTGTGGGAGCAGACCAGGAGTGGTTGCTCTCACAGTGAAGCAGAGTAAAAGGCACCCCAGGCTGGAGAACTGAGGGGAAACAACTGTTTAACAGTCCAGATTGTACCCTAGGCAATGTCACAGAGACATCGAGTCTATCCCAGACTCTCCCATGTGTTGCCAGTGTGACCTTCACCAAGTCACTCCACTTCTCTCTGCTTATGCTTCCCAAGCTGTATAAAGAGTTGCCGTGAGACTGAATCCATTAATGTATATTGCTTTGAGATCCTGGGGTGAAAGGCAATATAGAAAAGTCAGACTCCGATGCTGCCCTTCCCTGGAAACCCTACAGTAATTTCACTTGGAAATATGTCTTCTGCCTGTACTGAATTGCTGTTATAGAGCTGTCATGTTCCACCTCAGAGGTGGCTGCATTTCAGTGGAGGATGACGTGGTTCTTCTTCGTAAATCTCTTTAGGATCCTTCACCAGGACAGATGCTACTGTGTGGGTGTGTAATATGTTGCTTTAATAAGGCTGGGGGTCAAAAATCGTCAGTGCGTCTGTAGCCTGAGGGGAAACCCAACACAGCACACAGGGCTGGGAAGTGAGTCAGCAAGGATAACACAGAGTTGGGGCCATTATCCACATGCAGAGGGAATTTGACAGTGCTGTCCTCTGCAAGGTACATGATAACCCATCACCTGGGTGCTGACACATTCTGTGTCCTAGGATTCTCTCTCCTTTGACATTAACGAGGACATCAGGTGTGGGGATGACACCCAGGCAGCAATTTGGCCCTATAGAACAGTGCAACAACTACTGGAAGTCACTCATTGTTCCTTACCTCCGGATCTGGCCTCTCCCCCGCACAGTTCAAAGGAGGCGAAACTAGTCAGCCTCATACCAGTGAGTGGAACTGAGCCTCCAGGGCAAATGCTTGCAGATTGATAAGAGTAAGAACCCATCGCTGCTTATCGGCTGCGGAGCAAATGGCTTTGCAGAAAGGAGACGCCAGGAATCTCGACCTGGCAATGAGCTTTCTGAACATACCCAAGCCGGTGGCAGGATAGCACTGGGGGCTTCATTCATCAAAGCCATGACTCAGGGAATATGTCTTGGACCCAGTGCAGAGTTCTGTGCCTTTATGACTTTATTGATTAAACATTGATCAGAGCATTGGCTTTTCCCTCTGTCAGCACCTCTTCTGTTGTCAGTAAGATCTTTCCCCAAAATAGAGCTTGGGAACATTGCCCTTGAGCCTCGGTCTTTGGCGGGCGGAGGGGGGCATTCCAGAGGATTTTTATTTTAAAGCCAGAGTTCGGGATGTTTCTTTCAACATTGCTTTGGCTGAGGAATGTGACTCGAAAGTTGTTGGTGGCCTTCAGGGCTTCACTCTTGGCCTGCATGAGAAAGAACCATCTCGGATCCTCCCTCGCTTTGCAGCACCCCCCAGTGTGTGATAAGTGAACTTATCTCTTGCAATTGCCTACATTTTCAAGTGACACCATCGAGGGGACTGGTGCTCAGCCCCCTGAAGACATCCCTTTAAGGGCCCCTAAATTATGAATGACTTTTGAACATTTAGACTAAGTCCAACAATTGTCAAATACCAGGGCAGGGCTTGTTAATCTATTCATCTTATTAAGAGGCAACGTGTGGGGGGAGTATGTGGGGTCACGTGCCCCCTCAGGTTTGCTGCTTGGCTTGTACGGAGCAGGCTCAGTAACACTGCTGAAGCCGGCTGCCCTCACTCTGCCCACCCACCATCAGCAGGCCCGGGTCATCTCTGTCTTAAGTACTTATCTGGGCCCCATTATCATAGTGTCTGAACATCTCATAGTCTTTAATGGATTTATCCTCGCAACACCCCTGTGAGGTCAGGAAGTGCTGTTACCCCATTTTACAGAGGGGGAACTGAGACCCCAAGAGACTACAGAGCTGGATAGTGCTAAGATCAATAATATCGGTTGTTCTGGAGGTTCAGTTGCCTGACCCTGAGAGGCCTAAGACAGATGCAATCTGATCTGCCTCAGGATATCAGCTGATCAGCCAAAGGGGTCAGAGAGAAACATCTTCCCACCTGTACGCACCATGTCTCGGTGCATTTACATAGGTTGTTTGTTTCTGACATAGCAAATACCAGCCCCTGCTGGAGCTGGTTGCTATACCAGTAGGCTCAGATACCCCAGTGATGAGTACGGTGTAAATGTTCGGATGGATAGCTAGATGGCTAGATCCAGCACAGCAAATCCTACACTTCCAAGAGGCTGGTGCGAGTGTTGGATTTTGCTCTATAGAAATAATAAGTTGACGTGAGATCTGCTCTTTCCTGTCATGTCATCTTTGGATACATCCACACTACCCGCCGAATCGGCGGGTAGCGATCGATCTATCAGGGATTGATTTATCTAGATGCGATAAATCGATCCCCAAACGCGCTCCCGTCAACTCCGGAACTCCACCAGGGCGAGAGGACGGGAGGTAAGTCGAACTAAGATACATCGACTTCAGCTGCGCTATTCCCGTAGCTGAAGTTGAGTATCTTACATCGACCCGCTCCCCCCAGTGTAGACCAGGCCTTCGGGTTGCTTCTCTTTTCTTTAAAAAGGAAATGTTCCGCAAGGAGGGTTTTTCATTGCAAGGAGCCCAGCATTTGTTGTGATGTTCTTTGTCATAATTTGAAAGTCGTGTATTGACTTTTGTGCCCCAAAGGGTGTTTTGTTAATGAGATTATTTAATGGGAGGAAACATACTTAGTCCCACATTGAACTACAGGGAACATTTCTTGCTAATGAATGGTGTAGGCCAGGAGTAGTCAATTAGTTTTGTCAAGGTCCAAATTTCTTGGTCAAGGTATAGTCAAGGTCCAGACTCCAGAGAAAATAACAACAACAAAAAGATGTGTGTTGGGGTGGTTACCCGCTCCTGCCCTTTGGGGATTAAAACTGCCCAGGAGAGGGCTGGGGCTGGGGCAAGAAGCCTGGGCTGATTGGGGGAAAGCAGGCTCAGCTGTGGCCATGCCCCAATCAGGCCCAGCTGGCCCCTATAAAAGGCTGTGAGCCACAAGCCCAAAACAGTCTTCCTCTGGCTGTAGAGAGAGATGGGCCTGGCTGCAGGGAGTTAGACACAGGGTACCTGAGCAGAGCAGGGCTGGGGAAAGGCAGAGGAGCTGGGGAGCTCCAGCCTGGAAAGCCCCAGGCTGCGGCCTAGCAGAAGGCCAATGGGTACTGTGGGTTGCAGAGGGCAGCCCAGGGGTAAGCAAAGGCAGCAGGTCCAAACCCAACCTTGCCAGTGATGAGTGGCTAATACTGCAGTCTGCCCCAGGGCACGGGGCTAGACAATGACTGGCAGTAGCCGTATACTGAGGCAAGGTGGGGATAGTGGTTGGGGGTTCCCCAGGGAGGGAAGACACAGATTGGTGGGGTACTGCCAGGGAGCAGCACCCCAGTTAAAGGGGCACCAGGGTCCAGGGAGGGACACTGGGGCCAGAGGACAAGCAGATCACTGGCCTGCAGAGGGTGCTCTGGAGCTGGAACGAGTTAATTCTTGGAAGTCACCAGTGGGAGGCGCCGCAGGGGTGAGTCTGCACCTCTAAAGGTGATAAATAAATAAAAAGATTTTGGAGTTTGTTCAAAAGTGTCTGGTGGTCTGGATTTGGGCTGCGGTCTGCATATTGGCTACCCCGGATATAGCACCGTGTTTGGTTGTCCATGAACTATTTCAATGTGCTTGGTCTGTTCCTCCCAGGGACAGAGGAGATCTGAGATTTTGTGAGAACATGGCATAGTTTATAGTCGCTGTCCTGGGGATGGGAAGGAGAGATCCCCAGGAATGAGAGAATCCCTGTCAATTATAAAGGCAAAGTGCCCCTCTCAGATCCACATGGGAAATCTTGATCTCCATTGTCTTATTTTTTTCCCTTGTGTAGGAAAGGCAGAAAATTGGGGTCAAGATTCCCCATCTGTAAAATGGAGATAATGGGACTGACCACCTTTATAAACTGTTTGAGATCTAAAGATGAAAAGTGCCACGTAAGAGCTAGGGATTATTATTAATGATAAGTAAACTTCAGCTGTTTGAATGAAGCCTCTAAAAGTTCAGATGCTCTGTCAGTAGCGTATCTGACCTAGCCAAACTTTGAAGTATGCAAAACTAGGCTGGAAATTTCATGAGAACTGGCTCTCCCCCAAAATTTGTGGCCCAGAATACCTCATCATGAAGCACAGCCTCTCGCACTGGATTTGAATCGTTCAGAACTTCTTAGAAGCTTCTGTTCAATTTCAGTCTGAGATGAATGATAGTTTGTGAGTGGCTGGGGTCTCAAAGCGCTTTGCAGACCATGCTGAGTTAAACTCCACCATGCGCCCTGTGAGGCAGATCAGTATTTGCCACATTTTACAGGTGGGGAAACTGAGGCACAGAGCAATTACAGGGCTGCTGTTCAGAGGCTCCAAGCATCTGCAGTTCCCCTTGTCTTTAATGGGAGTTACAGTTGCACAGTGCCTCTGAATATGGGCCCATCCATGGTAACACAGCAAGTGGTTCGCACCTGGACAGAACAGAAACTAGATGTCCGATACCCATGCTTTTTCTTTAAGCACCAAGCCAAGGGGGAAGTGTTTGGCTGAAGAGGAATTCCTTTGGCAAACATTTTCTGGGACAGCCTTCCCAGCACTGGCAGGAATTCCACAGAGACACGCCATGTGTCAGATCGGTGTCCTTCTCCCACCTGGCCGTAGGTGCTTCAGATGCCTCGCATCTTAGCTGCTGGGAGACTCCAGAGTAGCTAATAAACAGAGTTCGGGCTCCTTTTTCCTCCCGCAATACAGTGCCAAGCTGTGCAATGAATTCGTCAGCTTTGTAAACTATACCGGCTGTATTGCTCGCTTGTGCTGGTACATAAGGAGGGACATACTGGGTCAGACCAATGGTCCATCTTGCCCAGTATCCTGTCTTCCAACAGCGGCCAGTGCCAGGTGCCCTAGAGGGAATGAACAGAACAGGTGATCATCAAGTGATCCATCCCCTGTCGCTCATTCCCAGCTTCTGGTATCACTGTCTGTGTCCCCTGGAGGTGGGGGAGAAGAGCTCTAGAACAATAGACTCCATTTTCATAAAGCCCCTGTTGCAGTAACTAGCCTCATGGCCGTCAGGCAGGACAGTCCCGTTCATCTTCAGCAGCTCTCTGCAGTCCTATCTCAGGCAGGAGGACACAGAGGCCTGGGGCAAGCCTAGGGATGTGCCATGGAGGGGAAAGGAAGGAGGAGATGAAGAGACATGGATGATTCAGTGGGTGCTGAGCACGGGGGGTCTGACTACCAGCCTTGAACTGGGACGAGGGCAGCTGATTGATTGATCTCTCTATTTTTAATAGCCATCCCCATGATAGCTGGACTCCTGCTCAGAGCACACACGGACGAGACGCTTTCTACTGTCTGTCCGCCCTTCCTAGTCTGATAGGGCTTTTGGGGATGACGCAGGGTATGTAATCCTGGGACAATGGACAAGGAGGGCTTTGTGCTGCTTTGATTGATTGGGCTGGCTGGGTCATTTTGTTTCCTAGGCATGATTATTTTTTATGCTGCTGTGTAGTCATGATTGTGTGATTTGGTTTTAACTACCCATTCAGGTGCCTTGAGCTCTGCCTAGGCACGATTTTATTGTTCAAAGCCAAATAAATAATAAAAATAAAGATTTTTGTATGGATGCCCATCACCATAGCCTCAGGGCACCTACTGAGTGTGTAATATGGCTCCAACGCCAATTAACAGAGGCCCTGATTCAACACAGCATCCCTGGAAAGCGTGTAAACAATTCTAGCACATGTGTAAGTGCTTTCCTGAATCAGGGCCGGAGTTCAGTTCATAAGGTTACAGGATATAGGGGTGAAATCCTGGTCCCATTTAAACCAACAACAAAACTCCTGCTGACTTCAATAGGTCAGAAACGTCACCCTGTTTATCTCTATTGGAGTCCATGTTTGAAATGGCACCTGGGTTTCATTACAGCCACTTCCAATAAGGATGAAGCGCTCTAGAACAGAGAACATCCAACAGTCCCCCACCGCAACAGCCGATGGAGGAGAGCGGAAGGACCAACCGCCGCTGAATTGAACTAGCATGCCCCTTCGCTTCTTTTAACACACCCTCCATGTGTTGCCTTGCCCGCTTTGGAGCAGCCTCTGCCCTGGCAAGACGTCCCTTTGCACATGGCTACTGCCTGGAGCTTTCCAGGGTCAGGGAGATGAATCCGGGGAGCAGGACTGCACTTAAGTGACTTCCTTGCACGGTTGTAGTTAAAAAAACCTTCCAAGAATGATCAAAGGTTTGCAATACTGGCTAGTTGCTCTTCTGGAAGCTGTGGTCACGCATCCCTGCTGGGGAAATGCACTCATGAAAAGCCAGTAATAATAACCTTGACTCCAAATACAGGCAGATTAGTACCTAGTATAGCTACGACCTTTGGGACAGAGGCACAATGGGGAAAATGGGTCATTTTTTTGGCCCATCTGCCTTCCTTTGACATTCCAGGACCAGGGACTGTGTGGAGAATCCCGGGTGACATGAAGCTGGCAGTAAGATTATTCACCAGCAAGCTTTGCAGGCCTGAGGTGGAAAAGTTTAAGTGACCGGCCTTGAAGTGAGTAGCAGGGTTGGGTTTGGCATTAGAGCTGGATGAAAAATGCCGATTGTTTTTCATGTGACATTTTGAAAAAAAAATAGGGTTTGGGGATTTTCTTTTACAAATTTCCCATTAAAATGTTTGGTTTGTCTTTTACCTCCTCCCCCCACGGGGAAAAAAAAAGATTTCGGAAAACTCAAACCCAACTTTTCTAGAAACCACAATTTTTCAGTTTTTAAAAAAATGTCATCCCCCTACTCTGCAAATGTTTGTTTTTTCATGAAAATATGGGAAAACTTGGAATGAAATGTAAACATTTGTTTGGTTTTTGGGGGAAAGGCCATTTTCTATTGGGGGAGAGCCAGGAACTGACAATTTTCTACCAGCTCTAGTTAGAACCCAGTGACTGCCGATTCCCTTTCCCCTGCCCTAACCACTAGGCCATGCTCCCTCCTTATGGGTGCAGTCTCTGGCACCAGCTTTTTGATCCCTACTGTCTATCTTAGCCCCTGAGAGTTTTGTTAGCCTGCAGAATTCCTTTTCCCTCCCCGAACTCTCTGGACTTCAGTAGCTTCCCAGCGAGGTCAGGGATTTGGGCTCTCCTTTCTGCAGCTCTAGACAGAGTGTGTCTGTGAACAGTATCACAGCACTCTTGTTTGCCTGGATCTGCAGCTGAGAGATCTGGCCCAGCACCCCATCTACTGCGTCTTGTTTGATCTGCTGCTGAGAGATTGGTGTGTGACTTCCAACATCGCCGGGAACACCTCTTTGCTGCAGGTTCTCCTGGGCCAAGGCGATTGCCTTACTCCTGAGTGCGCCACTATAACTCCTGGTGATAACCCAGCAATGAGGAGTTAAGTACTGACTGGAAACAGGCACTGTCCTCATCTCACCTGTTTCTCCTGGCTCAGTGCCCAGAGCAAAACATTGCTCCTCTCCCGTCCCGCAGCCCCTTGCTGAGTTAATGTCAGAGCAGCGAGCAGGACGCTGATGTTGGCACAGTGGAATCCCCTAGGGCACCTGGCACTGTAGGCTGGAGAATGGCAAGTCTATTCCAGGTCATGTTGCTGCACTTGAGTGACATAGGGAGCCAGGGCTGTAACCCCACTGGGAGGAGGTAGTGCGGCCAGGCAGAGAAATAATCATCTAAAACGACACAGACGCAGCGAGGGTCTGCATGGCACTTTTAATTTTCTTCCTCACTGGAGAACAATTGTCAAATCGTTTCAATCCAAACTCTGGCCTGGTTTATGCAATTGTTACGATCTGGCTGGGACTGTTCTCGGCTTGTCTGACACCTGCCTCTCCCCACTCTGTCCCAGAGAGGTGAACCCCCAAAGCATTCACTGCGAGGCCCTGTAATAGTTTTGCTCCAATGGTGATTCATTAATTCAGCCAGCCAATGGAGCACAATATAGGCCTTGTCTACATAGGGATGTTTTTTTCAATATAAATTAAGGTGTGAATTTAAACTGGATTTAGTTATACCAGTATAATCCACTCACGTGGACACTCTTACTCCAGCATGAGAGCATAGGGTCAGGGTGGGGACACTGTTGGCTAGTGGTTAGAGCACTGGACTGGGGTGCAAGAGACCTGGATTCTATTCCTGACTCTGCCACTGGTCTTCCTGGGTGACCTTGGGCAAGTCACTTCCCTGCTCTGTGCCTCAGATTCCCCATCTGCAAAATGGATATGTGATGGGATCCCTAGGGTGCAGCCTGGGACGGTGGGACTGCTGTGCCCCCTTAACTCTCGCCAGCCTGGGCTGTCCCTCACAATGCCTTGCTAGTGACAAGCAGCAACCCCCTCCAGGTACAGTTATCACTCAGCACAGCCGCATGTGAAGCCCCATACCCAGCTGGATTGCATGAATGCTCCCAGAGCCACTCATGAATCACCCAGAGAAAGGCACCAGCTAAATCCTCCCAGCTCCCAGCACTGTACCTCAGGACTATACCATCTTGCACTGCTCAAGACTAGCAGTGCAGATTTATTAATTGGTTCACCACTTCATCAATGGAAAGTGGATATACATCAGCCTTTGCAAACCTGAGCAGATTTGCCAAACGCTTCAGGCAAACTCACGGGTAAAGATAAACAGTTAAACAAATGTATTGACTACAAAGGATAGATTTTAAGTGATTATAAGTGATAGGCAAAAAGTCAGAGTTAGTTACCAAAATAAAATAAAATATAAGAATTCAGTCTAAACTCTCAACACTTATAGACTGAGCAACATCTAGTCTAAGCAGTTTTTCTCACCCCACTGGATATTGCAGTTCATAATACATAGATTCACCCTTGAAACCTGGGTCAGTCTCCTCTGTTGGAGTCTCAAGTCTTCTCAGGGTCCTTGTTGCTTGCAGCAAGGGGAAAGGCCAAGCATGTGGCCACTGTGTCTGTTTTATACCCTTAGTCCATGTGCTTGGAGAACACAAGTCCAGGCATGTCTGTGGGGTATTGCTGAGTGCCCAGGCAAGGTTGAGCAATTCCCCTGGGGTGACCTTATGCAGGTGAGTCATTGCATTGTAGCTCCCTTGCTGGACACCCCACCCAGGCATTAGTTACTTTCTCTGCTGTTGTCTCTGGGGAGCTAATATCTGGCTGATTCCCCAACTGACAGCCTGTTTTAGTGACAACCATACAACACAATTCTCATAACTTCATATGCATTAGGGATACACAAATATGGATAGAAAAATGACTTTCAGCAGATCATAACCTTTCCCCTGACACGTCACACGGCCTGCTTTATATGCAAGATCACAGTTATAAGTGAGGAATATGGGGGTTACAGGGCACTCCCCCAAGGTACAGAATGTCACAGGGAATAATTATACTGACCTCCTTTACAGAGCTTTTTGAGTCTACTGATGCAATGTGCCATATAAGAGTTAAGTGTTGTCACTGTTGTTATTATTATTTGGTTTAACTTATGTTGCTCAGCAAGGAGGTTAAGCTAAACCAAAAACCCCCACTCTAATACTGGAGTAAGAGCATCCACCCGGGGCTTATACCAATCACACTACATCAATTTGACTATTGAAACTTTCCCATGCAGACAAGCCCTTAATCACTAAATGAGGATGAATACTGCAGATGAGGATGCAGCAAGATTTTTTTTTAAATTAATAAATGCAATTCTGTTGTGAATGGCTCCAAATAACAGTGTTGTAAGGTCCACAGGCCGCCCATCTCCTTCTGTTAAATTGTGTGTTCACCTAGAAATGGTTTTTAATTTCCTGGGAGGAACGGGAGATAAGGTGACTGGCAAGGTTTCTGACGCTTTTTGTCAGCCCTTTTTATGAACACGCTGCAAGGTTCCCCCGTCGACTTGCACCTGTTTTAGTGAGGAGATGGTGAGTCTGAATTTCAAATGTTTATCCCCCTATTCTGCAATCTGGGACCCTGAATGCTTGTTACGGGCCCCACGCTGGTGCCCAGATGCACAGCTGGGTGCCCTAATTTACACACACCAGGTGAATGCAGCCCTGCGGTGGGAGACAGGGGCGCTGGAACAATGTGTACAGTGGGGGGGCTGAGAGCCATTGAACCAAACTGTAAACCTGGTATATGATGGAAACCACTTCAAGCCACGGGATGCAGCTGCACCCCCCAGAATCGCTCATTCCAGCACCTATGATGGGAGAGATTGTGGCTATACTGTGTGCAGCAGGGAGCAACAGAGCATCCAATGGCTGTACAGTTTTCTGATTGCCAGCTACATCCCTGTTCTCAGAGCGACGCTGACATCAGCACTGAGAAGGAGGCCATGTTGCCAAGTGGTTACAGTAGGGAGCTGAGAGTCAGGATTCTGAGGTTCTGTTCCTAGCGGTGTGATTGGCTCCTTGTGTGGGAAAGGTACGTCGCCTTTTGTTGCCTCAGTTTCCCCATTCCCCTGGAAAAAGGGGCCGAGGATGAATGTTTGTAAAGTTCTCGAGGATGGTAGGTGGTGTGATGGTTCTGGATGCTGACAGTGCACACGGAGTGGGGGGTGAACCTGACTGAGACGTATTTTGGGGTTTATCCCATTAAAACCAGAGGGGCAGGAGGCGGGAAACAGCATTTGCCAACCGGAAAAGCAAGAACAGAGGAAGAAAATATTATTTTCCAGCGTCTCTGAAGGTTTTACCGCAAATGAGGGGTTCACACTGCCAGCATCAAGCAAGCTTGTGTAGGCGATGCTTTCCCCGGCCATGTGGGGGATGGTCCAGACTGCATTCATGGCGCCACTTCTCCACAGTCCTAGCTGGCATGGGTGGATTAGGGTTTTGTGGGGCCCTGGGCCAGAGCAAGTGGGGGTCCACCTGCCATTCCCTCTCCCCCTCCCCCCATGCTGCTCCCAGGGAAATGGGGTCAGGGCACGGGGCTTGGCCCGACCCGCCCCCCACCCGGCACTCCTGCCAGGGAGCACGGGGTCGGTGCTCCAGCCGGGAAGCAGGGTCAGGCACCCTGACTCCCACTCCCCAGCAGGAGTGCTGGGTGGGCAGAGCAGATCGGGACGTGGGGGTGCCCATTTTTATGGGCATTGGCCCAGTGACTAATCCACCACTGGTAGCTGGCAGGGCTGAGGGGAGCCATGTCGGCAACAGATGGCACAGGCATGGGGGGTGGGGGTGTAACACTGCTCAGGGTCTACACCAGAGCGGGAAGGTCTCATGTCCAGCACGGGTCGACATACTGCACTAGCTCTGGTCGACCCGGCACGCTAAAAACAGAAGCGTACGTACAGAAGTGTACTTGGGGCGGCTAGCCCCGCCCACCGCTTGCGTTGCCATGGCTACGCTCGCTTCTTTAGCGCGTTCACTTGCTCAGAGCCGGCGTGGGTATGGCTCCTCCAGCTGGGAATTCCCTCTCCAGCTCGACGCAGAGACATGCTCGACGCGGGTTTGCAGAGAGCCAGACCTGTCCTCCCACTGAGCTGTTAGTGAAATACGTGGCAGTTAGTGAAAGATGTGGCAGTGCACTGCACTGCACTGAAAGCAAAGACCCAAATTGCCCTGCCTGTTGGTCAGGCCCCAGCCGGTTAGGCTGGGAGAGGCGGGGTGGCAGCGAAGGGATTTAGAGCGGTTTCACAGGCACTTCAGAGCAGGCACCAGGCTCGGACACCTGACCGGCTGCTGCGTTTAACCCCGCAGGTCTGGCTGCTTTGGAGGCTGGTAATGCCTTGCTCTCCCCAGGGGCCGTGGAGTCCTGGATAGTGCTCGGACTAAAACCGTGTGCAGGGGATAGAAGCAGCGGCAGGTCCCACATGCCACCAGCCCTACCCACAGCCACAGAGGAGCCTGAGCTCCCCTAAAGGGCCTGGTCCCTGCTCCTCTGGCCATTCTCCCTCCAGTGGGGTCACAGACGCTGAAAATTTGGAAACCAGAGAGAGGTCTCTCCAGGGCAGGAGCCTCCCCTGGGAACAGAGCTTCCAAAGGCCACTTGGACGGGGGAGGAACCCTCAGCCCCAGCCCTGCTCCACCAGACTTCGCCACCATCTTGCAGCCGCTTTCCAGCACCCGCTGCTGGTCATTGGTAAGTGCTATCTGCCCCTCCCTGCAAAGCAGGACAGGGCCGTGGGAGTGTATCTCTAATGTCATTGTCCCCCTCCCCCTCTTCTGGGACTCCACTCGTACTGTGGTTGTTATTTCGGTCGCTGCCAATGCACCATGCTTCCATCCAGCACACCCCACTGCTGTCCCAGGAACAGACTTCTCCAGCTCCCCCCATCCTCAGGACTCCACCAGGGGATAACGCTAAACAAGGCCCAACCGACCTGTCCTGCCCATGGGCGTGTGGCGAATCATATGACCTTTCCTGCTCTCCAAATGTCCCATGGCACAATCCATTGTTTTGCCTATAGCAATCCAGGCTGGGAAGAACTGTTCAAGGAAGTGCCATAAGAAACCAAGTCCCACTCATCCACTACCTATCCACTGCATGGGCCTGAAGCAGGCAGCCCAAAGCCACAATCAGCTAAAATTGATGCTGGTGATCAATGCAAGATCTGTCACAAATAAAATACGTGACCTCATCCACAATGAAGCGCAGGCTAGAGCCTGCATCCCAGGGAGGTGGCTGGATGACCATGCAACCCCTGTGCTGCCCACCTTGTCCCCACGGGACACTGGGCTCATCACAGACGCAGCCAGGAAGCACTGCAGTCAGCTTCTTTTCAAACACAGATGCACTCAGTGAGGTAATAGGTATTTTTTTTCTTCCCATCTGTAGTGTCTGATTAACAGCTCAATCCCAGAGCGTCTCTTTGTAATGATGCCCATGGCCAGGTCCTTTGCTGGGCTTGAACCTAAACTGTTTGAGCTAAAAGAGTGAGTGTCTACTGCCTGAGCTAAAGAACCGGCTTAGTAAGTGCAAAGGCAGCAGCAGATTCATAACCCTCTCTGTGGGCTAGCTGAAGATGCATGACTGAAAGGCAGAGAGTTGGAATAAAGTTAGCCACAATGGAGTCAACTCTTGCAATATGTGTCGAGGTTTGTTTTTTATTTAAGAAAACACCCAGCTCCTGGGGAGAGCAGGGTGCTCACTATTGAAATTGGTTGGTGAACAGGGAGACGAGTGGTCCAGAGCTGCTTGAGAACTCCAGACGGAGGAAGCTCCATAGGGGAGGGAGCGCTCTGCTGCCATCTGCTGGTGAGCAAGGGGAAAAGGCTGAATGGACCAAGCTTTATTTGCATTTTTGTTAAGTGATAATTTGGGACATTTTGATAAAATTCAGTTAATTTTTAAGTTTGGGAGGTGATGGAAATTTATTATTCCTTTTGTGGAACTAAATAACCAGTGAACAACACCAGGTGTGCCTGTGAGGAGGGGTCACCCTGACCAAAATCGTAGTCTGGCATGATTGGATAGTGGTGCCTGGGTTCAAATTAATGGGAAAAGGGTGTTTACTATCTACTGACTACTTCTGGGGTACAGATCTGTCGCAACTTACGTGCATTTAACATGCACGATTTCAGCTTTACGCTGTAGGGCTGGAGTCTGGGGGCATGGCCTCAAGCAGAAGAGGCGTGGCCTCAAGATTTAAAGGTCCTGGGGCACCAGCTGTGGCTGGGAGTCCCAGGGCCTTTAAATCACCCAGGGGGCTCCCAACTGCAGAGGTGGCTGGTAGCCCCTGGGGTGAACTAAAGGGTCCGAGGCTCCAGCCACCATGGAGCTCCGGGCCCTTTAAATGCCAGCCCCAGCCCGGCTGCCAAAGCTGTGGGTGGGATTTGAAAGGCTCCACCGGGCTTCCCGCCGCAGCGGGGAGCCCAGAGGAGCCCTTTAAATGCCGCCCCGGCCCAGCTGCCAGAGCTGCAGGTGGGATTTAAAGGGCTTGGGGATGTAATTTTGAGTATACGTGGTTTTCGCTTTACGCGCTAACCGCGGAACGGAACCCCCGCGTAAGATATGACTTGCCTGTATTAATATTTCTGTCAAGGTCCTATGTGCCACTAATTCATCAACAAAGTATGGAAATATGGTCTAGATGAAATTATTATTACATCAGTGCATAATAGGGTAAAAAAGCATAGTCAGAGAGTAATTACCAATAGTTTGCTGTCTAATTTGGAGGATCTATCTAGTGGTGTCCTGCTGGGGTCTCTGCTGGGCCTGGTACAATTCAACATTTTCATTAATGACTTGGATAATGGCGTGGAGATAATGGTTATAAAATGTATGGGTGACACCGAGCTGCAAGGGATTGCAATCCCTTTGGAGGACAGGATTAGAATTCAAAATTATCTTGACAAATTAGAGAATTGTTCTGTAATCAACGAGATGAAATTCAATAAAGACAAATGCAAAGTATTAAAGAAGGAAGAATTAAATGCACAACTACAAAATGGGGAAAAACTGACTAGGTGTTAGTACTGGTGAAAAGGATCTGGGGTTATAGTGGATCACAAATTGAATGAGAGTCAGCAACGTGAAGCAGTTGTGGAAAAGGCGTATATCATTCTGGGGCGTATTAATAGGAGTGTTGTACATAAGACATAGGAGGTAGATGTTCCACTCTACTCAGCACTGGTGAAGCCTCAGGTGGAATAATGTATCCAGCTCTGGATACCGTGCCTCAAGAAAGATATAGAAAATTAGAGAGAGTCCAGAGGACAGCACACAAAATGATAAAAGGTTCGGGAAGCCTGACCTATGAGGAAAGGTTAAAAAAAATTGGCATGTTTAGTCTTGAGAAAAGAAAACAGGGGGGCGGGGGATTTGAAATAAGTCTTCAAATATGTTAAGGGCTGTCATAAAGAGGACAGTGATCAATTGTTCTCCATGTCCACTGAAGGTAGGACAAAAAGTAATGGGCTTAATCTGCAGCAAGGGAGATTTTAGGTCAAATATTAAGAAACTTTCTAACTTTAAGGCTAGTTAAGCTCTGGAATAGGTTTCCAAGGGAGGTTGTGGAATCCCCGTCACCGAAGGTTTTTAATCACACATTAGACAAACACCTGTCAGGGATGGTCTAGGTTTCCTTGGGCCTGCCTCAGGGCAGGGGCTGGACTAAATGAGATCTCTAGGGCCCTTCCAGCCCTACATCTCTATGATTCTGTTATTCCTTTGACAGGTGAAGTTGCTTTGAGGTAGTAGTCAGCATGGGTGCAACATTGAGGCAGGTGATAATGCCGGTGGTTTGGGATGAGCCACCAAGAGCAGCCGCCTAGCTGATGGACTCTGACCAGGGCCTCCCTACCTAGCAGCAAAGCCACAATCACTTCAGCTGGGATAGTTGGTGGAGCCCCCAGAGTAGATCAGGCAGCACTTTCCTTAAGGGCTGGAGATGGACCTGCCCGAGTTCTGGACTCTACCAACCCTGGACAACCAACTATGAGTGGGGAGCAATGGTGGAGGGAAATGGCTAATGCTACATCCCCTTGTCTCATTAGCCACTCACAACCAGGAGAAGATGCTGTGGGGACTGGGAGTCTTATCTAATAGATACTGTTAACTGATAAATTGCTGGCTTTCCCAAGTTCATTCTGTGCCTCCCTTCTCCCACACTTTAGCCAGAGACATCCTGCTTCATAGACATAGGAACAGAAGACAGGAAGGGCCAAAATCCTACAGTGCCCAGCTTCCCCTCTGTCCCACAGCAAAACTGTTAGAAAGAAGAGGCTGGGAACAAATCATCTTTGTTGTTAGCCTGCATCCAGTTCAGTGTTTCCATAGAGTTCTCATTCATCTAGGCTCTCTCCCATGTCCTGGCCAAATTCCATCTTGGGTATTTGCATTCTGCCTCCCTATAGTCCCCCTGTAGTTTCTATTTGCTTTGCTTCCTGCTGCATCAGAATGTTGTCTTTGATGCTGTATGTTATTAACCAGCTGTTATGTTTCACATCAGAGGTGGCTGCCTTTCAGTGCTGCACAAAACCGTTCTTTGGGCTTTGTACAGTTTCAATTTGCACATTGCCTTGGGATTCTTAAAGTTGAAAGGTGCTTGTAGTGGGGTGGCTTCCCCACTCCTGGAGAACAGGGGTTAAAAGCAGCCAAGTTTGGCTGGTGAGGGAAGCAGCCACAGGTGTGGCCAGCTCAATTAGGGCCCAGCTGGGTCTGATACGAGGGCTGGGGGCCAGGAGCTGAAGAAATCTTTCTTCAGCCTTAGAGGGAGAAGGGCCAGTTGCCTGGGTGCAAGGTATCTGAGGTGGAGCAGTGCTGGGGAGCTCCAGCCTGGTAAACTTGCAGGCCTCGGTGAAGGCCTATGAAAGGTACTGGGGCTACAGAGGTGCAGCCTGGGAATAGGCAGAGGCAGCTGGTCCTAACCCCTTGCCAATGATGAGTGGCCTTTACAGGCTGCAGGCTGCCCCATGGAGCGGGGGGCTAGATGATGACTGGTAGTAGCCACTGAGGCAAGGTGGGTTTAGAGGGGTGGGGGTTCCCCTGGGAGGGGAGACCCAGAGCGTTGGCTTACTGCTGGGGCAGAACCCTGAGGTAAAGGTCACTGGGGTGTGGGAGGGACACGGGCCAGTGGCAGGCGAAACACCGGCCAGCAGGAGGCGCTCCGTATGCTGGAAAAGAGTTAATTCCCAGATGACCAGCAGGAGGCGCCACGCCCATGAGTCCTCGCTTCGCTACAGTGGTGCTATAATCGTAAATGAAATATCAAATGTAGCTGTAGTGCTGCCAGTCCTGCAAGACAGGCTGTATTCCGTTCACTTCAAGTATTGCAGTAGCATGTTCCAAAGACCCTCTTGGAACATCTTACGAACAACCCTTAGAAATCCAGCTGACTATTCTGAACCCTTTGCATACATATGAAGTGCATATTTTTTTCAGCTCTCCCATGGGTGCTATATTGGCTATCGATTTATTCTGCACCTTCAGATCCATCCAAAAAACACCCTTGATAAATTGGACAGCAGGTGTGCAAAGATAAGGAGACAGGTGCTTCCATTCTCCATCTGCAGGCTGAGGAGAGAGGCTCCATTATAACGAGCATAATAAGAGTAAAGAAATCCAAGAGCTCATGAGTTCAGTACATCTGTTCTCAAGGAGGTTAGGAGATCAGGCTGCTGCATATGTTCCCACTGGTAGCTGAATCTCCTGACCTGTAGCTCTAAGGAGCTCTTATATCATTCATTAATTTGTTCCATTCTGCTCTCTGTTTCCCATCCATTTCCCTTATGAAAAGAGGAGGCAGAATTTACCAGCAGAGAGCTGGCTAAGCCCCTGTCTCTGTTACCAGCAGGGGACAGTTGACCGAGACAGGTGTGGTTGGAGTTATCCTTGCTGCCTTTGTGAGGCATTCCCACTTCATACCCCTTCACAAGATCCTGCTCTCTGGTGCTAAAGCAGGACACATTAGACAGAGGAAATACAGCAGAATGCAGTGCATCCAATTCCTCATTGTAAAGCTGGGGAATCTTAGCATCTTGATTCTGACAAGTTATTGGCAAATAAAAATAGTTCCATTACTCAGCTCAGACTTTGGGGTGGAGGTGGAGAAAAGGGGAGCAGGGTTCTCTCCCTCTAGGCCAGTGTTTCCCAAACTTGGGATGCCACTTGTGTAGAGAGAGCCCCTGGTGGGCCGGGCCGGTTTGTTTACCTGCCCTGTCCGCAGGTCCGGCCGATCACGGCTCCCACTGGCCGTGGTTTACTGCTCCAGGCCAACGGGAGCTGCTGGAAGTGGCGCGGGCTGAGGGACGTCCTGGCCGCCGCTTCCAGCAGCCCCCATTGGCCTGGAGCAGCAAACCATGGCCGGTGGGAGCCACGATCGGCCAGACCTGCGGAAACACTGCTCTAGAATAAATATGTCCCGGGGGTGCAACTCTGCTGAAGCTATTGCTCTAACCACTAGGTCACGTGCCCTACCATAGCAGCTCCAGGTTCCCTGCCATCACTGGAGGTGGTAGGGTTGCACCTGAAATGCACTGGTCCCTCTCTACATCCCATGTTCCCACCTGTCCTGCCTGAAGTTTGGCTGATCCTTTTTTCCTTTTCAAGCCCTGAGCTCCGGCTGCTCCACACCTGTTTCCTGAGGAGGAAAGAATAGCTCATTTGTCAGAGCCCATGTGATGGACCCCACCTGGTTCTGCCTGTTCCTCACCATGGCGCACACACCGTGTCAAAGCTAGTGACCAAAAAGTGTGTATTGGCACATGCAGTGCCAAGCATTAGCCCTCCACATTCACTTACATGTGATTGACCAAGACTTCTGCTGCTTCCTCCAAACCCGTAGCACAGCTCAGTGGGTGCAGTGCAGCGAAGGAAGGCAGGTGGCATTCTTGATGTACCCTCCATGCAGTCAAAGGGCAGCGTTAAAAGAAAAAAATTGGCCTTCAAGCTTTTAAGAGGAGAAGCTTTGGATTTCCTATCCCCATTGACTTGCATGGAACTGCCCTTGATTTACAATGGGGATATGTTTTCACTGCAGAGTTAGCCCAGCCGACTGGCACCTGGGTCTGAGCACCTGGGTTAGCCTAGGCCAGATGTGAGTGTCCCTACTGCAAAACCTTCTCTGTGTTAGTGTGTCCGCACTCCTGTGGGTGTCTGAGGGAGATCCCATCGTTCTTTCTGTTGAGATGCTTGAGGATTCTTTCCCTATCAATTACGGGAGACCTCATCTGCCCTTTGGGGGGATCTGTGGGAAGGCAGTGGAGGGCCATCAGGTTTGGCCTGCATCCTTACTAGACAGGCCATTCATCCAATTTTAAGCCGGATAGTCCTGTTTTTCTATGGTTTGTCCCTGT
Organism: Mauremys reevesii; assembly: GCF_016161935.1. Classification (NCBI taxonomy): domain Eukaryota; kingdom Metazoa; phylum Chordata; order Testudines; family Geoemydidae; genus Mauremys; species Mauremys reevesii. The sequence continues at coordinate 6,518,696 of NC_052643.1, forward strand.
CGGTACTGAGACAAAACTGGAAGATGCCATTTTGAAGAGTGCACCACTCTGCCCCTGCTGGCGTGATTTCGCATGCACCGCCTGGGTGAGGTCAGGCTGTTGGGGTCATGCAGGCGGTGGCGGGCTGGTGCTCTTCCCAAAGTACCAGAACGTCCACTATTCAGGGGATGCATCAGTGGCCACCCCAATCCTCGCTGCAAAGTGGGAGGTTCCAGCCCGACGGGAAGCGGGGCCCAGGTTCATAGAATCATAGAATCATAGAATTCAAGATCAGAAGGGACCATTATGATCATCTAGTCTGACCTCCTGCTAGATGCAGGCCACATAAGCCGATCCACCCACTCCTTTTCCAAGCCCCCCCCCCCCCCCTGAGGAGAGGAAAAAACCTCCAGGAGGTTCTAATCCTCCCCCTCACCCTCAGCTGGGCTGGAAGAACCTCCAAACAGGTCAAGGGATTTTCTGTGTGGACAATAGAGGGTTTGGACCAACACCCAGGTAAGAGCCTGGATTACTTGTGCAGTGCAGATCTACCCTAAGTCTGCATTTGTCCCAGTGTGCGCGGGGCCAGGTTCTGTTCCCATTTCCACCTGCACAGGCCTTGGTGTCTTGGTGGGGGTGTCTAGGGGGGCACAGTCTGGCTCAGATTCATGCCCTTGGTGAAAATCTTTAATCAGATCAGTCTGCTGAGGTGTATTCTGCTACCTAAAGTCCTGGTGGGGCCAAGGGGAGAACTGGCCCTCAGGGAATAAATAACAAGGATGGTTGGCGTGTGCTTGTGGTGGCGGCAGACCTGTCTGAGCTGGAGTCTTCTAGGCTCTGTTTGAAAGCCCATTGAAAGACTCCCTTTGACTTCAACGGGCTTTAGATCAGGCCCATGGTGATGTTCTGACACAAAGGTTCAAAGGAAAAACCCTCCCTGCAGCAGCTTTAGTCATTCAGTACCTGAGCCAGGTCTTCATAATGCCACCCTACAGGGGAGAGAATACACTAGTAATTAATCATGGCCAAGTTCTGGGCATAGCCAGCTGGTGAAGACAGCAAATCACTCAGCTAATATTTAAAAGGGAAGTGGCTTTGAGCTTATTTTGATACCAGGAACATTTTGTGCTCAAAGATGGATCCTTCCCCCACTCCTAGATGTTTGATCTATTCAGTGGTTTTTACTGCACATTGTGTTTTCTTTTTTTTCCACCTCTCTGGTGGCTCTTAATGAAGTTAAAATTGGTTCTATTAATCCTTTGCCTGCGATCCCTTCTGGTTTTTAAGTAACTTTCAGCCCCCGCATGTTTTCACAGTCCTAAACCTGTGGAGTTATTCTATTTCCATTAAAGGCAGAAATCAGTGTACCTGACGCAGAATATGAAAGGCATATATACTCCTTGCAAGAGAGTGCTTTTTACAAAGCACCACCTCCCTTCTCCCCCTGGGCGACTTTCAGAAGGTCCCAGGAGGGCTACATTTGAAGGCGCTTCTGTTTCTTTTTCATCACAAGTTTATTTGCTCAAAGCCGGGAAGGTGCACGTTGAGGGGACACAGAGCGGCCGCTATTCGCGCCTAAAGATGGTTTTGTAAATCCATTTCTGAAAGTTGGCTACTGCCGTGTAAACACCTGGGTACCTGGGACTAGCACAGCTGTTCCCCCAGGACACAATCCCGAACACTCGGCCCTCGCACACCAGCGGCCCGCCAGAGTCCCCCTAGAAAAGAAGCAGACACAATAAAGGTTGCGGTTTTCTAAAATGGTTTGGGGGTGACCTTTCCATCATAGTAATAAACACCTTTCCTGTCTAGGAACGGGAGGACCCAGACGGCTCTGGGGCAGATTCTCCATAGCCCTATACTATAGGTAGGCATTTCACTAGTGCAAAGCATGCATACAATGCTACCGAGTCAGAACAGTAACAGACTCTTTGCACTGGTGAAAGGTACATGGTAATGAGGAATCAGGCTTCTAGATTTCATTCCATATATTTCTGTGCCTGAGTCTCAGAAGGACTTGGGCAGCCTGGAGGGAATTCAGAGATGGATTCTCTGCTACCTAAATGGGCTCTATGCCATTGACATCAGAGTTTTGCCTCTTTACACCAGCAAAGAATTTGGCCCCATGAATCTAACTTAACGCATTTCCCACCCAGTCCTGACAGCCCCGTTCAATGGAAATTGCACCTGACCTTTTCCCAGGGCAGCACCCATCAAAACTGGGACTGTCCTGCCCTCTCAGAGACAATGCTGGAATCCCAGAGAGATTTAGTCCAGCCCTTGGGGACAATCTGCACCATTGTGCCTTCCTAGGTGTGATGCAGCAGCATCGTGCAATGACCTGGCATCACGACACAAGAACATGACATCACGCCGCACTGGCGACATGACTAGGTCCTGCCAGACAAATGATTAAAACAGAGGCAACAGCTGTAATGTATTTTGGAAGGGACGCCTTCGGCCCCATTGTACTTCCTTGCTATTGTCTTACCCAGGAAGAATTTGAAAAAAGCTAGCTCATTTCTAGCTTGCCATTTTGTTCTTCTCGCTATAAAAATAGATCCGCCTTCTCCACCCACCCTCTGTGCTTCAGTTCCGAGCGTGAGTCATCTCCAGTTAGGAAGTGTGTGATCAAGGCTTTAACTCTATGGGAACCTGAGAACAAGGCAGCGCGGAGGACAGCTGACTTCTGTGTCTCTGTGCAAGCATTTTCCCCCAGATCCCCTCCCATGACACTGTCCACTGGCTGCTGTAATGGTGGTCAAGATTTTCAAAAGGGACTTTCAAAAGAGCCTGATTTTTCTCCCAGAACGTACATCCTCAGGAAACCCGATTCTTTTAAAGGTGTACTGGGCACCCAACATTTGAAAGCCCCCAAACTCATTCGTCACTATTGGCTTGTGTCTTCCAAGTCTGTCTAGAAAAGTACTAATTTCCTGTCAGATGTGGAGGAAGCAGGAGATGCCTTTTAACAGATGGATTCTTTTTAGGGGGACCCAGTTCAGCATGGTTCTCTGCAGCTTGGGCCTAGCTGGCGCGCTAGCGGGAACTGCTCTCCCCAGAGGAGAGGTTTGAACTTGCAGCTTCCTCTGCAGAATTAAGGAGGGCAGCTGTACCTGGCAGGCATCTTTGCCCCCTGTGTTGAACCCGGCACAGATCATGTTCTTGGTGATGTATCCCGCATAGGAGGCCGTGCTGTTACACTTCCCAGAAGAGATGATCGGCAGGTGCACGCTGCGTAGGGTGTCCGAAGTCGCCCCGCCCCTGGGAGTGGTGTAACCCCAGCCAGAGACTTGGCAGAAGCGGCCCTCCCTCATGACCGCTCCTTGCTGGGGAAGTGGCACAATGGAAACAAAAGCGTTATGCACCAGCGGCCTGTTCAGCTGTTCGGAGACACCAAGGAGAGAGTCATTACTGACTGTGAAGAAGCAGAGAGGCGGGAACAGGTGATCATGGGCCTAGGGCTGTGTGTACGGTGACAGGCGAACCTCGTGCAATTCACAGCTTGGGTTCCACTCACGTTTGGGATGCTTCTCTGAACCAGCCAGACGGCATCAGCTGCAAAATCCAATCCAGATCCAGGGTTTTGGTTTGGCCCATCGTGGAAACGGGACCTGGCTGCAAAACTTGGATCTGGATTCAGTTTCCAATCTTTTCCTCAAAGCCATGGGGTGTTTGGAGCCACTGTTTTGGTCTAAGACTTCACCCTTATGGAAAGTCCTATAGAATGTAAAAGGCAATGAGAACTTTTCTATAAGATTCTTTGAATCCTCCTATAGAATCTAGAAGAGAATTATATCCTGGCTATAGAATTCTATAGGATGGGTCAAAATACCTATAGAAAGGATCTCGTTCTCTATTAAATTATCTTGGTCTTAGGACTAATTTCTATAGGAGCCTATTTATTATAATTCTACAGGACCCTCTTGGTTTCATCTCTAGTAAATTCTATAGGCTTCCCATAAAGGTGCTGTGCAACAGCTGTAAAATGGTATTCTCCACTCCTCAACTTGAAGGGAGGATCTGTTGGCTTGTTCAGGCCCTTTCTGTTAGCAAAACAGAGCTGCACAGGGAAGAGTATTGAACTAAACATTTTCAAACCCTCAGAAAGGTTCGGTTTGAGTTTGGTTTGAGTTCTGGGTGAAGGTGGAGGTCATGGATTTATAGAGTTTAAGGCCACAAGGAACCATTAGTACGCCTGTTATGATCTCTTGTATATCCCAGGCCATTCAATTTCACCCAGTTACCCCTGTATTGAGCCCGGTAACTTGTGTTTGGCTAAAGCATCTTCCAGAAAGGCAGCCAGTTGGGCTCTGAAGCCATCGAAAGATGGATGGAGAATCCATTACTTCTCTTGGCAGTTTGTTCCAAGGATTAATCCTCCCCAGTGTGAAAAATGTGGGCCTTTGTTCCAATTTGAATTTGTCTGGCTTCAGCTTCCGGCCACTAGTTCTTTTTATGCCTCTCTCTGCTGGATTAAAGATCATTTTAATACTGGTATTTTCTCCCCAGGAAGATACTTATATACTGTATCCAAGCCGTCTCTCAAATTCTGATACACAAAACAGATCGATCCCTTTAAGTCTCCCACGGGAAGGCATTTTTTTTCCAGCCCTCAAATCATTATTGTGACTCTCTTACTCCACCCTTTCCAATTTTTCAACATCCTTTTTTAAAACATGGACACCGGAACTGGATGCTGTATTCCAGGATTGCTCTCACTAATGTCATGTATAAATGTCAGTTCCCCTCCCTCCTCCTACTCAGTACTCCTGGGGTTATGCATCCGAGGATGGCATTGGCCCTTTTGTCACAGCATCACACTGGGAGCTCATGTTGCGTTGCTTATCCACTGTGACCCCTAAATCCTTTTCAGAGTCAATTCTTCTTCGGTCTATATCAAGTCATCCACCCTGTGCTATCTGTTTGACACTATAGGAGCAGACCACAGTACCATTTGCTATTGTATTGTCATGATACTATAGTTTCCAGTGCTGTGAGTATGATTTACCAATGTATGTGTGTACGTGCACATGCACTGCCTGCAGCCGGGCCATGCGCCGAGAGCACAAGCGAAGGGCTATGTTCATTTGCACGCGCTCCCCCGTTGCTCATGGCAGGAGTCTGCAATTTAGATTTTCAGTCTCTCTGAATGGTTCATACTGGGGCTTTGGAAATATTTAATTTTAGGGAAATAAGAACGAGGCTACCGGGGGACCTTAGGAGAGAACTGAACAGCATCACTATGTCCCAGCAGCCTCTGAGCTGCTGCCGCTTCAATCAATAGAAGCCCCCTCCAGCTCTGCACTGTACATTCCCTCGGGGGGGGCAGTCTAGCAGACTCGGTGCCTGGGGCCTTGGACTGCATCACTTTAATGAATATTTAAACTTGAGTCCATTCTTATTAATACACAATGCACTTTGCAAACCTAGCTGAATGTATGAATGGCGTTTAAGTGAAAACGATACCGGCTTAGCCTGAAACATTAATTCGTTAAAGGCAATTCTCCCTGGGAATTTCATTTAGCGCCTCGTTCGGTTTCCTCCCCTGGCTTGGACTTTTCACTGCTTCCTTTTGAAGCTGCTGGATTAGTAAAGGGACTTAATGAGTCCCTGTTATGTCAGGTAATAGACTCCTTTGGCTTACAGAATATTTTGAACAGCAAATGCTCTTTCAGCAAGGGATTGCTGCCTGGGAAAAGATCTCTGGAGAAACCATTCTGCAAGCACCTAGCATTTGCCTAGAAGACTAAATCTAATGAATTTGCAGCTTGTGCTCTGCAGGGGGATTTGGTGAGATTTCTTTCAGTGCCTGGGCTTGGATTCCTTCCTGTCTTTGAGCTCTTTTTTGCCTGTCACCCCATGAACTGATTTACATTCGTCAGCGCTTGATTTTTATAATACAACATCTGTCGCAGTGTATTCAGTCATTTTGTCCCTGCCTTTAAATGATTCATTAACGCCGCTCCAACTCCCTCTCCTGAGCAAACGCTGAACCTCATTGTCCCATGAATGCTTAGTGAGCTTATAAAGACCTGGTTCCAAAACCAAAACACAAGTGAAAAAGCTCACACAGGATGTGTATATGCAACAGTGACGCGTGCTCATTCACCCACTCACATGAATGCTTCTGCACAGGCAGCCATGGTGTAGGTGTACAGAACTAGAAGGGGGCATGATTATATTCTGCTGCAACGGCTAAAATGTGTTTGCATTAACATGCATCGCCATTTAAACCTGAGGCACAAGCCAGAAGGCTTTGGGGCTAAACTGGCTTTCACCCATGAGGTTACTGTGCAGAATCCTTTTAGATTGTTTTTTGCAGGGATGGGAGGGCAGGTTGGCCCTGATTCTGTGTATACGCCACTCCATATCCTTTCAGGCTGCTTTTCTGCTCAGCCTGCTCAATTCCTTACCAAGGAATGGTGGGGAATTGACAATGATAGGGAGCCTGGAACTCAGGAAGTATATCTCCAGCCTAGGCACTAATCAGTGCCTAGAGGTTGATACACTTCACTAAGGTAAATAGACCCACAGAGTGAAAGAGACCCTGTGAGCCCTGAAATGTACAATGATCAGTAACTAATAATAATACCTAGCACTTATAGAGGAGGTAAGTATCACTTTATAGATGGGGAAACTGAGGCACAGAGCAGGGAAGTGACTTGCCTAAGGGCATGCAGCAGAGCCAGGAACAGAGCCCAGTTCTCCTGAGTCCCAGTCTTGTGCACTCTCCCCTAGGCCATACTGACTTCTGGGGGAGAAAAGCATCAGAAAGCAATGATCGGAGAGAAGAGTGCACACCCCTCCTGTGACAAAATGTCCCCTCCCCAGCTGGTTTGCAGGTAGATGCTGCTAGAGCCCCGCTGTTGGGGGAGATGAGAAGAGCAGACATGTGTGTCCTGATTACTAGTTACTAGCCTCGTTAATCATACATTGCGTTTCTTTCAGAACTCAGGGCCCACCTCCCTCACTGGGAGGAGTAGCCCTAGTTGTGTCAAGGAGGAGTAAGGCAATAGTCATGGGGAGTAGGGGCAGTGCAGTCTCGGCCTCTGGATCTCTACACTGGAGCAGGACAGTGTCGGCGGCAGCAATGGGATAGGTAGGGCTGGGAAGGCCATTCCACTCCAATCTCCTATTTCCAATTGCTAGTAACGTTGTCAACAATGTCCTTTCTGGGGAGGACACTTGGCAGGGATTGGTTAGTTTTATTTCTTTCCGGGTGTGAGAGAAGGGAGATGAGGGTGCTCTGCGCCTCCCACGATCAGACCCTACGTTTATATCAGAAGCAGTGCGGCTGGGGCGACGGGACTTGTACCCCAATTTGGGTTCTCCTCCTGGCTCTGCCGCTGGCCTGCTGAGTGACCTTGAGTGAGTCACATCGCTCTGTGCCTCAGTTTCCCCGTCCGTAAAAAGGGGGTGATGATTCCTCTCTCCTTGTGTAAAGTGCTCTGAGATCTACAGGTACAGGATGCAGATACAGTATTTGTTATTAGGGGTCATTGGTGGTTTGTTCCTCTCCACCTTGGCCTCCTGCACATTGCTCCAGCCCTGCCTTTATTTCCCTTACCATGCTTCATGTGTGCTCAGTGGCGCACAGGTACTCTGCTGTGAACAGCCAAAACAATCCATAGTGACCCCCTCCCTCTCCAACAGCCGCCCTCCCTTTCACGGCCTGGCGAAAGCTTGTTACCTTAATCAGCATGATGTCTGCATTTTTGGAAGCGGAGCTGTAGTCCGGGTGAACCACCATCCGAGAGGGCCGGAAGATCTGCTCTGTGCCTTCAAAAGTGGAGAGAGAATATTCCCCAGCTACAATCATCATCTGGTTAATTCTGTTGGGAGACAGCAGAGGCCCTGGTCACCGGTGCATCATTGCTGGGGGAAAGTGGCTCTGCCCAGGTCTGATTTAAAAATTCAGTCACTCAAAGGACTCAAAACTTTTCACAGGGCTTGTAGCACTCACAGCACTTCCCATGTGAGATCTTGTGCACCGGTGTTTGAATTCACGTGGAGTCAACGCTGAAGTGATGGAGGGACGTGTGTGTGTTTGCCTAGTGCGTAGATCTGGATGTACGACTGCTTGGAGGTACACGTGACTGTGGGGGCGGGCGGCACTGTGGTGAGGCGGGTAAAAATAGCATCATTTCCATTTTGCAGATGAGTAAACCAAGAAATGAAGAGAGAGACGTAATGACGGTGATTCAGTGGGAGAGCCGGGAATCCAGGCCTTTGCTCTGATCACTAGAGAATCCTCCTTCTGTGTTAGAATTCCTCGGTCCAGTGTTTCTCCAGAGAGAGGTTAATGAGCTTGTCCAAAGCATCAATATTATGAAATGTCGGTGACTAGGAATGGGCAAACTGGATGGGCTAACAGAAAAACAGACAGAAATTGTGCCCCAAACTTTGGCTGCACCAGCAATGAGAGGGGGGAAAAATTCTGGTGAGCTGCCTTTTGCTGCTGCTCTTTTCACACCCTTGCTGCTGCTACTGTGATGCCCCCCCGGGGAGAAATGCCAAATGCCCCCCCCCGCACACCCCCCCTCCAAGAAGGCTGATCTTTCTGACATTACGTCTTAAACACAACCAGGAAATCCTGGCAATTCTAGGGCCCCGATTCAGCGGTTCAGCAAAGCACGTGCTTAACGTCAAGCACGTGTTTAAGATTTAATGGGGCCGCGAGACACAAGGAAGATTGGCACTGGCTCAAGGTCACATGGGCAGTCTGGAGCTGAGCTGGGGACTGACCTTAATAGAACTTAAGCATGTGTTCAAAACACCGTGCCGAATCGGGGCCCTGGTGAGACGGGCTGGAAAAGTTTCTGGCCCTCGTGGGTCAGACCCAAGAGGCTTGGATAGTTAAGAGAAGAAGCCAGACTGTTGGGTCCTCATATAAACCAAACCTTCCTGCCTTTGAAAAGTCATCCCCGGTTACAGCTCACCAGTCTGTGGGTGTAGGAGCTCTAGGCATGTGAACCGGTGGGGCCGGTGCATTGATACCTACCAGATCAAGGGCCCAGCTTTCAACCTGAACACGTAAACTTAGGCACCAAAATCCCTATATAGACACCGAAATGGGACCGTAGACACCCAAGTTTGAAAACTGAGCTGGGCGCGTGTGCGTAACTATGTTCAGGACTCCATGGAGCCGTGCTGTTTGATGGGAGTCCAGGACCCTATGTTCTAGCAAACCTCTATACTCTGCTGTGAGGGGAGGCTGGTCTTTTGTCTGATTCCCAGACGTCTGACTGCGCTCTGAAAGCCCCCTGAGTCTCCCGGCGTTCCTTACTCAGTTTTGCAGTGAGCAGCCGTCAGGACCCAGCTTCGACTGACCAGCGACCCGCCACAGAAATGGAAGCCAGTCTTCCTCTTCAGGGACACCAGGTACTTGGAGGAATGTGGTGCCACTATGTAACCCCCGATGATGCGCTGGAGGCTGTTCTGACCATCTGCAGAGCAAAGGCAAAGCTGTCAGGAGGAGACAACTGGCAAACCCAGCCGCTGTGTCATGCATGAACTGTGGCTACCTCTCACCCCAAAGACACCGGGGCACTCTGCATCTGCACAGATCCCAGTATCACTGCATGCAGCTGGACAGATCCAAGTGTAATTCGATGTAGGCGGCTGGCCAGGCCTTATTTTGAGGGAATAGGAGCTCTGAAACCAAATTACCTTCCAGGACCTTTGAATTTTAATCATGACTCCAGGAGTTGCTGTGACAGCTCAGGCCCTGCTAGGGCTGTGCAGGGGGAGATAAATGGGACTACAGCAGACGCTACACACCAGAGAGGCACTTTAAATCACAGACAAGGTGCCAACTCCCTCCCTATAGGCTCATGTCACTGCCATTAGCATCAATAGGAGTTAGACATCAGTGCCAAGGGGATGGATAAATCCCTCAGGAGGGATTCTAATTGATGTACTACTCTATTATCGTCCTCTCGCTGACATTAGCATGACGAGAGTCCATCTGTTATTCACGCAGCTACCGGCCTTGATTTCTCCAGAGGCGACAGAGCGATGATAAATATACAACCTACTTGGTTTTTAATTGGAATTTTAATCAATCTGAATCCAGTTTAACGCTCACCAGAGTGAGGGGCTAATTGTACTAACCTGCCTGAGGCCTAGTGCAGGCAGGCCCCAGGCATCTATCCCACCTGGTGCCCCAGCTCTGATCTGACTCGTTATCCCAGTCTCCAGCACAGCTCTACTAATGCACATCTGTTATGGCCTGGGACTACCCTGGTTCTTCCAGTCCTGGGCCTCACTCTCAGCCAGGGGCTGTTAACTGGTTGTGTCATGTGAGCAAAGAGGCTCTGGGATAAGTCCGTCAAACTCAGGTCTGATCTTGAGCAAACAAATGGATTGGTGCCAAAAGTCACCTCCAAGCTAGATGGTTCATTTGAATCTTGTTAGATGCTGAGTTTCATGGCACAGAGCAAGGTTTTCTGTAACATGTCTCCTCTGTTCCTCTAATTAGCAGCCATTATGCTGATTTCTTTTAAGAAGGTGTAAGGGCTTTGACCTGCTGTGTATGCAGAGCACCTGTAAACTATTGAAACAGATCTTTAATGGCCCACAGCTGGGCAGATTGTTACCAGTACTGGTGAAAATACAGGAACAGTATGGTTAATGCACAATCATTTATTTGAGAAAGAATCACACAAGCAGTTAAGGTTATGTAATACACATCTTCCTAACAAGTATTCCCCAAGTATAAACCCTCAGTAACTGTATTGGCCTTACACAGTATCCTGCTTGGCAAACAAAGCAGGTATAGCTAGATGGAGACTTCTTTTCTTCTCCTCTCTCAGGTACTTAGTCTGTGAAAAGTCCCTCAAAGCAGGGTCTTGGTTACCCCAAGGCCTCTTGTCTTACAGCGTCATGGACCTCTTCAGATGTTAATTGGGGAATTAACTAACTAATTTACTTTGCTTAACATTTATACCTTTTGTTCTCAAAGGAGTCACATGTCCCAAAAATATGCCCTGTGGGTGTTTTATTACCGGTTTTCTCTAATTAATATTATAGAAGGGGGCTACAAAACAGGCAAAGACCAAAGCTCAATCAACGTTTACCCCCTCATCAATCACTCACTCGAGCTCCTGGTGCGGTGTCCTCCAAAAGGAGTTATTTTGACCTGGGTCAACCCATACCAAGCTCACCGATGGCATGTTTTTGGGTTTTCTTTACTTTGTGAGCTGGTCAATCAGCTGACACGTTTCAAAGGCTATGTTTACACGACCGTGGTAAGTCGACCTACGCTATGCAACTCCAGCTATGTGAATAATGTAGTTGGAGTTGGCATACCTTCGGTTGGGTTACCACGGGGTCTACACCGTGGGGGGTCGACGGGAGAAAATCTCCCATTGACTTACCTTACTCTTCTCGTTGGGGGTAGAGAACAGGGATTGACTGGATAGTGATCTGCAGTCGACTTGGTGGGCCTTTACTAGAACTGCTAAATCGACCGCTGGTGGATCAATCTCAGAGCGTCGATCCCTGCCATAGAGTAGACTTGCCCAAAGTCTCATGTTGAGACACATGCACAGGTGGAGCCTCAATTAGCCATTCAAGTGCAATTTCAGCCCTCTTGGTAAATTTCCATACCAACTGTCTGATGCTAAGAGAATCCTGCTCCCAGAATCCTCTCGCCAATTCAGACATCCCAGGCCATACCAACTTCACGCTTACCACAGTCATTCATATCAATCACAACAACTAATAATAATTTGGCACCAGCCCAACATAAACTGTACTGGCTCTTACATCACTAAACAGGGTGCTGTGTTGTCAGAGTTATCGGCACATGAGCTTCACTGGGTTAGTGATTGTCCAGTCGCCATCATGCTCTGCTGGAGCATCGGTGACCTACAGATGAATCTAAGTGATGGAGGCACTGACAAGGCCGGGAGACTCGGTTGCATCACTGCAGTTGTGACTTTTTTGGTCAGGATGGACAACAACAAGCAATGACAATAGAGATCTCTGTCGAGACAATGGTACCAACACAGACTGGATGTTAAAAGGTGACCCCATCAAAGCCAAGGTGCTCTGGTAGGTCAGGGTAGTGCCTGCCACATGGAAGTGATGGAGGAACAAATCACGGTGCTTGGTCCGCTCAGTGCAGTGTCGACCAGAGTGACGTACTGAGAAAGGACTGCCCACCGAAGAAGCCGCTACACTTTGTTGGGCGAGTGTAGCCTCTGGGCCCTGGTGGCGGGGACACAGGCTGAAGAATCTCTGATCTAACCTGGGACACCAGGAAGGTGTCCAGAAGGTGGTGTGAAGAATCTGCTGTTTAATGACTAATTTACCTAACCTTTCCAAAGAGGTAACAGCATCCTGGCTTACTTTAACTTGGCCCCTTGTCAAAGAACACCAACACTTAGCTACGTAACAACAATAGAATAATTATTTGAAGCCTCCTTTGGTTTCAGATGCGAGCTGGTCCTCTGTGTAAGAAAGCCGTTAGGGAGCTGTGAGAAGAACCTATTATTTTGGGTGCTCCGGGGCAAGATTCTGAGGTCTCTATTTGGTTTACACTCAGGGCTCCTTACGGCAAAGTGCCGAGTGCTTCTGGGAAGTGCCGAGTGCCCACAACTCCCAGTAAAGTCAATGGGAGCTGAGGGCTCTCAGAAGCCATCAGCTCATGCTGAGATCAGGCTCTTATTCCTTACTCTGGAAATTTCCTTCTGAAGTCCATAAGAGTTTGTCCTGGTTAAGGACTCAGGAAAAGCTTCAGGTTTGGGCCCTTTCCTAACATCCCAAAATTCCTCCCAAGAATCCCCTGAGCTGAGGCATTGCCCTGTGTTTCTTCCAGGGGTGCAGTCTGTTTCCAGGGCAGCTGATAGGAATGTACGTGCTTTCGTGGCGTTATTTCCAGAGACTGTTGAAGTGTTTGATTTGTGTAAATACTCTTCCTGGCGAATTACACCGTTCTTCCAAAAGGTCTCCCTGTAGGTGGCCTCTTTGTCTAGAACAATTTTGCTCAATTGTGGTATAATTTAGGAAGCAAACTTTCCTTGCTAATAGTTTTACTAAACAGATACTGAATGAGAAACACTTTGGGCCTGTTTCCTCCTTTGTACAGCTCCTTTCAGAGAATCTCCAACCATATTACAATAATCAATTACGCCTCATAATGCCCTTAAAAATATTATCCCTCTTCTACAGAGGGTTAGGCTGAGAGGTTGAGTGAACTGTGTGAGGACAAATGGTATTTCTATCGCAGAGCTAGGAATATAACCTAGGAGTCCTGACATCCAGTCCACTGCCCTGACGACTAGACCTCATTCTCCTCTCAATATCTGCAAATGATCCTTGCTGGAATCTCACAGTCCAATTTCTTGTTTCTCTGGAGACTTAATTAACTTGTCATGATGCAAATATTATGGAATGATGACAGTGGGCCAGTTTCACCTGAAATGTTGGTCCACCGAAGATACACTGGATCTAATTGACCCTTGGTGTATCTCTCTAGATAGACAGAAGATAATACACATAAGTAAATTTCCAGGTTTTCTATCAATCTGATGATTTAAATAACGTTATTAGTTCTGTAAAAAAAACAAAACAAACAAAAAAACCTATGAAGAATGTTGAATGTGAATCAGATAAAAATGAAACCTGGGAACAAAATATGGGACATCTTAGAGCGGGGATAAAAATCATGGTGCATTTCTGGATATGAAGAAATGTAAACTGTAACAGGGACTCAGGGTGGTGTAATTTGACAGGAAGCGTATTTACACAAATCACACACACCTCAACAGTCTCTATACAGATGCACATTCAGCAATCAAAAGACTTAGTAGGATTTCTAGACATGAAAGGCCATCTAAAGCTAGCTATGCATATGAAATACTCACCGATCAAAGAAAATAACTGCAGGAACAGCAGAAGGCTCAGTGCCAGATAATTCATCTCAGAGTCAATGTAAGATCTTATAAGCACCTGCCAAAGGTAGCTCCAGCTCTTAGCTGCTGAAGGGAGAGAGAGACCCAAAGAAACTTCACTTCATACCTAGATATTCTGGTTCCTCTTTCAGTTTCCATGACAACGTGAATCCCAAAGAGAACAATCAATTATTCATGGAGGCACTTCAGGACACTGGTGACTGATTGACTAGCATTAACCTTGTGTTCTCATCTTCCTCCCCTCAGCGTCCAGCTGAAAGGGCCATAGCCTTTACCGCTCACAAACGCTGAATGGAGCTTCTTGGGTTTCCTGGCAGTGAAGTTACACTGATTTCAACAAACCATCCCTTGGCAGACAGGGGAAGGCATTTCTTGAAGGGTCTCCATCTCCTGCTTCCCTTCATGTGGCACTGCAAATTAAAGCAGAGATCCACTCAGCTGAGCTGGCGGAGCTGGAGCGGTAGCAGCCCAGAAGCGATGCGGACAAGCTGCTCATCAGTGCTGGGCAAAATGCTTTTGACAAAGCCTGAAACAGGGTCAAACGTGCCTCATTTGGGAAATGGGTGGCAAACTCAGGCCTGAATTCACCATTGCCCTGCAGCTTGTGGTGTCGTCATTTACACCAGTGAAAGAGAGTGCACATCTGATGACGTTTGACCTCCACTTTGCACTGGTGCAAATGACTGCATATGGTATAGGCTATAGGGAATCAGGCCACCAGAGGTGCAAGGGGCTTGCTGGGGACAATGAACCTTTCAGGTGGATCATGGGCCCAGTATGGAACAATCTGTTCCCCTGGTTTTGCCAGGTGTAATGTGGGGGGTTCACTATGAATTTTGGGGTCCTGTTAGTTCCTCATATTGGTGTAGATTTACCTCCACAGGTGAGAGCATTATTCCAGCTGCTAAGCGTTAGCCCATTAAACCACCATCTGTGAGCAAACTTCTGCCTTCAGTTTCATCCATGAAACCCCACAGAAGGCAAAGGGCTTGCATGAGGCAGAATGCAGCTCACTGTGTTAAATAAATCAATCAATCCTACAGCCATGCAAATAGCTGTGATTGTAGGTGTAAAACGTATGCAGGAGAAAGTGACACATTGAACCTGGCTTCAGTTGCAGTATCTAGGCCCTCACCCCCGTAAAATCGGAGTGTATCCAGGATGTGTGTTGGCTACGGCTGGGAGAAATATTCAGTGAGAACGTTTTGGGTTTTTTTTCAATGACACTTGCATGTGGTAATGATGATGCTCCAGATTAGGGGGAAATAAAAAGAGCTGATTCCATTCTGCAGGTGGATGGTGACTTCTTAGCACCAAGCAAAAAAAAAAAATGCAGGAGTGAAGACGATATACACCAAGAACTTACCCAAATTCACTGTAACCCATACAGTTACCTCAGCCTTTTATTTTACTTAGCAGTAACACGAGGAACCTACAGACCTATATCCTGTAAGACATCGTCTTAAGCAGGTTAGCATGAGTGAAGCGTAGGCCCGTGACCCTCAGTTTAGATAAAACAGCCCCAAAGTTACCCTAGATTTGGGGAACAGGGAACCGCTTGCTTAAGACAGGAGTTGGTACATAACAAGACTAAGCAACCGCAGGACTTTTGAACTGATGCTAGGCTTGGATATTTTGGGATAAAATCATTGGCAGATGTTTAACCACCAACTTGCTTTAATCATAGAATCATAGAATCATAGATCAGAAGGGACCAATATGATCATCTAGTCTGACCTCCTGCAAGATGCAGGCCACATTAGCCGATCTCCCCACTCCATTAGCAAGCGACCCCTGCCCCATGCAAAACCTCCAGGGCCACAGCCAATCTACCCTGGAGGAAAATTCCTTCCCGACCCCAAATATGGCGGTCAGCTGAACCCCGAGCATGCGGGCAAGACTCTCCAGCCATACCCTCTGGAAAAAGGTTAAGAATAACATATCATTGACCCATTGTACTATTTACCAGTGTGGCACTTAATTAACCTATTGACTAAGCCCGGTATCCTATCATACCATCTCCTCCATAAACTTATCTAGCTTAGTCTTAAAGTCATGGAGGTCCTTCTGTTTCCTTCGGAAGGCTGTTCCAGTATTGCACTCCTGATAGTTAGAAACCTTCGTCTAATTTCTAGCCTAAATTTCCTAACTGACAATTTATATCCGTTTGTCCTCGTGTCCACATTAGCACTGAGCTGAAATAATTCCTCTCCTTCCTGGTATTTATCCTCTGATATATTTAAAGAGTGTAATCATATCTCCTCTTATCCTTCTTTTGGTTAAGGAAAACAAACCGAGCTCCTCAAGTCTCCTTTCATATGACAGGCCTTCCATTCCTCGGACCATTCTAGTGGCCCTTCTTTGTACCTGTTCCAGTTTGAATTCATCCTTCTTAAACATGGGAGACCAAAACTGCACACAATACTCCAAATGAGGTCTCACCAACGCCTTATATAATGGGACTAGCACTTCCTTATCCCTACTAGAAATACCTCGCCTAATGCATCCCAATACCGCATTTGCTTTCTTCCACATCACATTGCCTGCTCATGGTCATCCTACGATCAACCAGGACTCCTAGGTCCTTCTCCTCCTCCGTTACTTGCAACTGGTGCGTCCTAGCTTATAACTAAAATTCTTGTTAGTCATCCCTAAATGCATAACCTTACACTTCTCACTATTGAATTTCATCCTGTTACTAATACTCCAGCTTACAAGGTCATCCAAATCTCCCTGGAGGATATCCTGATCCGAATTGGCAATACCTCCCAACTTGGTGTCGTCCGCAAACTTTATCAGCCCACTCCTACTCTTGGTTCCCAGGTCAGCAATAAATAGATTGAATAAAATTGGACCCAAAACCGAACCTTGAGGAACTCCACTAGTGACCCCCCTCCAACCTGACAGTTCCCCCTTCAATACTACCCTCTGCAGTCTCCCCTTTAACCAGCTCCTTATCCACCTCTGGATTTTCATTTCAATCCCCATCCTTTCCAATTTAACCAGTAATTCCTCATGCGGTACCGTATCAAACGCCTTACTGAAATCTAGCAACAGTTGATGTGTATGGTAATGAGCTAAAAGGCATTAATACGTTAACCTGTAGGATAAAGGCACCCCAATATTATGAGGGTGAGGAAGTTAGCTATGGACATGGGAGGCTGGGCATCTGAATGAGTATTCATAATAGTCCTCAGGCTCTGTAATAGGCCAGGCCACCATGTAAGTGGGAGGTGAGCGATCCTCATTGACCCTTCAGCTCTTCATTGTCATCATCTACCACCGACCTTTGGGCATTTGGGTCTGGACCATTGGACTCATTTGGCATGCTAGGGATGAGGCTGCTCCCTTGTCTCTTACCACCAGATCTCCAAGAAAGGGTGTGAGTATATGAGCACATATAAGGAATGATACTGAAGATATTGCTGCTATTTGTGTCTATGGTTTGGTGCTTTCTTGTCTTTACTGGTTGTGTCACTAAAAGTGGCTAAGGCTTTGCTTAGCCCTCAGTGTGACACGCTTTGCCATGTACCCTGGGTTCCGACAAGATACTGAACTTGTTCGTTTTAATTCTGTTGTATCTGATTCTGGTTCTAGAACCCTATTAAATTACTATTCATCGGCAACCAATACAATTATAGACTCGGTCTACATCACACGCAAAAGGACAACCATCTGTTTCCACTGGCACCACCAGGGACTTCCAGAAACTAACACCTGTCTTCTCCCATCTCAGCGCAACTCCACTTCTACAATTGCCTACACGTCTTTTATAGCCCCTCCCCCCTCAGCAGCAGGTTCTGTACCTCCATGGGGCCACCCTTCCCTCTGGCCCATGTATTATCCTACATGATGGCCGTCACTTCCCCCTTAAGCAAATTTGTGCTCCGGAAGGCAAGGGGCGGAGCTGTCTGTATTTAGGTCAGCCAGAGAGACTCCTTGGGGGCCATCCTTTGAGCTGAGGAAATGTCTGCAAAGTTGCTCCAATTTTGCACTGTATGAAAGTGGTCTGATGAATTTTTGAGTAGACAGTTTCTCTTTTCCCACTATGTGGATGTTAGAAATCACTAGACAGAATGAATCCATGCACACACATGTGCAACTACATAAATACATATGCATAGTCCTGGATCCTGGAGCGTGGCCCAATGCAAAGAGCACAAGTCAGGGGTGAGTGAGTGAAGGTGTCTTATTTCACTCTTTTGGTCTCTGTGATGCCCTCTGCTGGTCTGGTCTCGCAGTACCATGTCAGGGCAGCCCAGGGGTTGCTCTAATTTACGTCAGGCTACAGTGGACACAGAGAGCTGAAAACAGAGCCCTGGACCATCAGGAAGTAGAGAGATTCTGGCATCATGCACTTTCCTCCAGCCACACCAGCAGCAGAGAAGATGACTCTCCCGACGCTAGTTAAATTGACGTAATGATCAGAGGGGCTCCAGCTCTGTGACACAAAGCAGCTGTGCTGCAGCACAGGATCTGGACAATATACACAACTACTAGGATGCAGAGAAATGCTCATCACAATCCATTCGGTCCTATAACGTGTGGCTGTGGAATATAGATCGGTATCAGGGGATATTTATTACCAGAGTCGGGCTGCTGGATTTAGGGGATGGCGTAGGATTCTAGTCTCTGGTTGAGCTCCATCATAGGATTCTTCCTTTAAGCAGGAGCTAAGGGGGTGACTTGCTGAACTCAGGCTATCCCATGCCCCTTAAGAATCAGAATAATAAAAATATAGGGCTGGAAGGGACCTCACGAAGTCATCAAGTCCAGCCCCCTGCATTGAGGCAAGACCAAGTAAACCTAGACCATCCCTGACAGGTGTTTGTCCAACCTGTTCTTAACCTCCAGTGACGGGGATTCCACGACTTCCGCTGGAAGCTTATTCCACAGCTTAATTATCCGTATAGTTAGAAAGATTTTCCTAATATCCAATCTATATCTCACTTGCTGCAAACGAAGCCCGTTACTTCTTGTCCTACCTTCAGTGGACAAGGAGAACCATTGATCATTGTCCTCTTTGTAACAGCCCTTCTCGTACTTGAAGAGAGTTATCAGGTCTCCACTTCAATCTTCTTCTTTTCTCAAGACTAAACAAGCCCAGTTTTTAACCTTTCCTCAGCAGTCAGGTTTTCTGAATCTTTATTGCTCCCCTTTGGACTCTCTCCAATTTGTCTACGTCTTTTCTAAAGTGTGGTGCTCACGAACTGGACAGAGTGCTCTAGCTCAGGCCTCACCAGTGCCGAGTATAGTGGAACAATTGCCTCCGGTGTCTTTCATATGACACTCCTGTGAATACACCCCACAATGGTATTAGCCTTTTTCTCAGCTGCATCACATTGTTGACTCTCATTCAATTTTTGGTCCACTGTAACCCCAGATCCTTTTCAGCAGTACCGTCACTTAGCCAGTTCTTCCCCGGTCTGTAATTCCATTTGATTTTTCCTTCCTAAGTGAAGTACTTTGTACTTATCTTCATTTAATTTCATATTATTGATTTCAGACCAATTCTCCAATTTTTTTCAAGGTCATTTTGAATTCTAACCCTGTCCTCCAAACCCCCCGCAGCTTGGTGTCATCTGCAACTATCCACTCCATTATCCAAACCATTAATGAAAAGATGGAATAATAGACTCAGCCTTTTCAACTGCAACCCCTTAACTTGAAAAAGGGGAGGGGGACAGAGGTACCTAGGATAAAATTGAAGGTGAAAAACCACACACATTACCAAGAGAGCTGAGCCCCCTATCCGGGGGGAGGGGTTGTTATCCCTTCGAAAAAGGGAAGGGGACTAGGAGGGAAGCCTGTGAGAAAACATCAGTTTTCTACCGTAGTGACTCCAAGGCAACAGACATGAAACCAAGACGCAAAATGATCAGATTCAACCTTGAGAGCCAGTGCTTTAACATTCCCCTCACTGCGAGCTGGACTGAAATGCTAAAAAGTCCTGACCAGCAGCCCCCCAGTCCCTCCCCACTGTGTGTGTCTCTGGCTCCAGTTTAATTTAGAAAAAGCTTTTTTATGGCTCTACGCTTTAAAAAAAAATCTTGAAGTCGCTTGATCGATAAATCCTCTCCTTGGCTAAATAAACTTGGGGATATCAGTTAGCAGGAGAACTCTGGGTTATTCAGAGGCCCTTCGTTACAGCAGGGGTGATCAATACAAGAGGCACGTAAGTAGTCGCTCCTTTTTATTATTCGTACTGGCATTGATTGGCTAGGAGAAAGCTGGAATAATTCCCTGGGCGGCGTAGCCCCTCTCACAGGCTGTGCTCGTGATGCGCTGCTGAACGTGAGTTACAGGTCCCCTCTCTGTGCCTGATCCATAGAGGATGAGTCCACGACAGCCCAGCTAGGGAACCTGAGATTTTCAGCTCAAGCTGTAGCAGTTTATGGCTCTTAGATCTGGAGGTCCCCAGTTCAATTTCTGGTGCGTCGGCCAAGCTAGCTGCAGTTACGTACCCTCGCCAAATAGTTCATGTTCCCACTAGGGATGGAGGAAGCCATTCAAATCAACTAAGAATCCTCCCAAGACTTGGACCACAGCAGCTGATTGCCGGCAATGTCGGGAATCTCACAAAAGAGAGACTGTTCCCAGGAGTTTCCCAGCCTGGGCTGTTAGCCGGAGGGATTAGGGCAGTGGCTCTCAAACCTGGGCTGCCGCTAGTTCAGGGAAAGCCCCTGGCGGCCGGGCTGGTTTGTTTACTTGCCGTGTCGGCAGGTTCGGCCGATCGCGGCTCCCACTGGCCGCAGTTCACCGGTCCAGGCCAATGGGGGCTGCAGGAAGGGCGGCCAGCAAATCCATTGGTCCGTGCTGCTTCCTGCAGTCCTCATTGGCCTGGACTGGTGAACGATGGCCACTGGGAGCTGCGATCGGCCGAACCTGCGGACGCGGCAGGTAAACAAACCGGCCTGGCCTGCCAGGGGCTTTCCCTGAACAAGCAGCGGCCCTAGTTTGAGAACCACTGGGTTAGGGTATGTCCAGTGAAATGTCCTCTCAGTGGCATCTTCATCTGAACCACTGACCGTAGCTGGAGGTTCATTCATGGCTCGTTACGGGAAGCAGAGGGGGAGCGAATGGCCTGAGCAGAAGTTGGTCCCAAAGCTGCAGTGCACTTTTCAGTTCCTTGTTTGTAAATTCTGACCCCACAGGAGCCACCTTTGTGCAAGTTCAGCCAGGGCTTGGGGGAAGTGGTTTGAGCATTGGCCTGCTAAAGCCAGGGTTGTGAGTTCAATCCTTGAGGGGCCATTTAGGGATCTGGTGTAATCTGTCTGGGGATTGGTCCTGCTTTGAGCAGGGGGTTGGACTAGATGACCTCCTGAGGTCCCTTCCAACCCTGATATCCTATGATTCTAAGTGGAGGCTCCTGCCTATCAGTCACAAGGCAATGACGTTTTCACAGTGACTTAGTCGTGACCTGAGGCGAGTCTCTGGAGCGGACTCCGTAGACGCTACATCTCCCCTGTGTAATGCCCAGTTGTACGCTGCCAGTCAGGAGGCTGTGCTGTGTTTTGAATGCTCAGACTGAGGTGCTTTTGCTTTTCCCTGGAGGAGAGGGTGTTCAGGACAAGCTGTGCAGGCCTCTCTGAGAGAACAAAGTGGGTCACCTACAAAGCGCTCTACCCACACAGGGGGCTCTCGCTTTGTGAGTGTGACAGCTGCCATCTTTGCAGACACCAGGAACTCAACCGGGGATGTCCAAAGCTAAAAGCATGAGCTAACAAGCCCGGCTATCTAGTTTAGAGCTGAACAGAATCCTCTGCGGATCAGGCTCTGAGGGGGACACATAACACACACTGACCAGTGGGTTACGTTCATCCTGGCTGGGAGAGCACCATTCTAGCATGTCACACAGGAGCACCCAGTCCCCTCCCTGCTTTATAATACGCAGCAGTCGGCTGGGACTCTCTGAATTCCTCTGCAAGCTCACGTTTACACTTACCTGCTGGGTCGACGCGGCAAGTTCGAGTTAGAGTTCGAAACTATCGAGTCATCTAGACTGATCTCGATAACTCCGACTCCGAACGATTAGTTCGAACTCCTCCGCCGCAGGAGGAGCGGAGTGAGGTCGACCTTGGACCAGCGCGCGCGCGCCGCGCGTGCGCGTAGCGACGAAGAAGGGTGGTTCGGGTCAGCCACGCTATTCACGTTAGCTGACCCTGAATTTTTCTAATTCTCGACCACCCCCCCAGAGGAGTTTCTTTCTGCAGGACATGTGCTGAGACACAAAGGACAAGCCCATCTCCAAACAAGGCCCCCAGTCCACTAGCATCCTTTCCTCATCCGGCATTGCAGTATGTTGAATCTCCACCACGCCCTGTTGCTGCTTGTGTGCTGTACCTCCCAGCCAAGCCACAGGAGGCAGAAGGGAGGAAAATAGGAACAAATGGCACAATCAGAACACCAGCAGGATGGCACAGCATAAGGAAAGATACTCAAAGAAGGTATGTTTCTACAGGGAAACGACACATTGTTCCTTCTAGTGCTGGCAGGTGCTCTCACATCTGAACTGTATATCAGTGGGCACCGATCCTGGCCATCAATCTGGCATGTGCAGAACACTTCTACCGCAGGCTAAGGGGCTCTCCGCATGTAACCCTGCTGCTGGGAAAGGCTGCAGCCCTGGAGCAGAGCATTTCTAGGGAATGCGGGCACAGCTGCAGAAGAAAGGCATCGGATAGGAACACACCAGTTTTGCTTGGTGGCTACAAAGGGTGATGTCTGCACTGCAGACACCACCATGCCCCCCCCCCCAGGGTTCAGAACTAAAGAGAAGAAAGGTGTGGAGAGGTACAGTCATGAAAATGTTAGGGGAGAAGACGTGGGCACCCAGGGAGGAGTGTGGAGATGAGTCTCGAGGTCCTCAGGGAGAAGAGAACCACCCTCTGAAGACAGGCACTTCTAAACGATGTCTAAAATAGATAATGCTGTTGAAACACAAAGCAGCCTCCCAGTGGTGTAGTAACAGCTTCCTCCTGTGCGGCGACACAGGCTGCTCAGAGACAACAGGGTGTCCCTAGGATTCACAACAGGCCTCCTCCCTCAGCCACACGAGCACACCTGGGCTGTCTCACCTTTCAAGGTCTGTGACAGTGAGGGCGGTAACCGGTATCTTGCATGCCCTCCTCAGCCACTCACCTGTACACAGGGCCTATACTGTGTCCAGGTATCCCTCAGCAGGGCAATGAACCCCTGAGGACTGTTTGCTGAGTCACCTGGTGTCATGGAGTTGAGTCGCTCTGGCTGAGGGGACAGAACGATGCTTTGTTAACTGCCTCCCGGGCTGGGAGCCACAGTCCTGGATCCATAAAGGCAGCATCCCCACGCCCCGCCCCGTGTCTTTACTGTGTGTTCTGTTCAGCCACCTTGGGCACTCAGGCACTTAAGGAAACCAGGGACATCACAAAAGACACCATCTGCGAGAAGAGGGGTCTTAGAGAGACCAGGTGGGTGAGGCCATAAGTTTTATTGGACCCACGTCTGTTGGTGATAGAGACAATAAAAGATAAGACCTCACCCACCTGCTCTCTCTAATATCCTGGGACCAACAGGGCTACAACAACGCTGCAAATGGGAATTACTAAGGCAGTTCTGGCTCCTATGGCCGCTTGGACACCG
This sequence comes from Mauremys reevesii, assembly GCF_016161935.1. Lineage (NCBI taxonomy): Eukaryota > Metazoa > Chordata > Testudines > Geoemydidae > Mauremys > Mauremys reevesii. Next base: position 6,542,218 of record NC_052643.1, read on the forward strand.
ATTCGTAGCTTGCCTCTGTCAATCGTGGCTGACAATCCTCCTCTGATAGCCGTTTATGAAATGAGTTTGGCCTCTCCGCCTAGTCCCGACCTGACAAGTATCCACAGGTTGTGGCCCCTGGCTGGCAGCACAGCAGAGAAACCTGTGACTGAATGCACCATGCTGAGGACTGGCCTACTCTCCCGTGCGGTGGGTGCTGGATTCATCAATCCCCCGCATCACAGGCTTCCATTGCCCGCATTCCTTCAACCTTTCTGTGTTACAATGAAAAGCTGACTTTAATGCCACCGGTCCCGGCCCAAAGGCATCAGATACCAAGAGGGACCTATGAGCAGCACCCGGGAACCACGTACAACCGCACTATTGGCAGATCCCTAGGATCGACTTTGCTTCCCTCTCGTGCCTCGAGGGCGACTCCTCCATGGCAGGGTGGAGGTACATCAGTGGGGCATTGTGGGAGGAGCTGGTACTGCCACTGGGCATGCCAATAATTGTTCCGTGGAGAGCGGGTTTCAGACTCCGGGGCTGTCAAGCCAGCCTTTCCTGAGTGCTTAAAACAAGGGAGGGTCAAGAAGCAATGATTGGCGTCTCTTCTTGGTGTTTTCACTGCATGCTCTTTTTACCACCTTCTTTCCAAAGAGTTTATAAAGCAACGGTTACCGGACACAGCTGTCAGTGCCTACAGTTACACCCTGAAAATGAAGATGGGCCCGTGATTCTCATTTGGATCCAGAGACGGGTGTCTAGTGCCCCCAAATCTGGGAATGTTCCGCTTCGACCCGAGGTTTTCATTCAGCCCATTATGACAACTCAGGTGCCATTTGCAAAATCTGATTGGACCGGGAAGCAAAGTGTGAGGGTGGTAAAATCTTGGGGTTTGGATCAGGCCCAGGTAGGGTGACCAGATAGCAAGGGTGAAAAATCGGGACAGAGGTGGGGGGTAATAGGAGCCTGTATAAGAAAAAGCCCCAAATATCGGGACTGTCCCTATAAAATTGGGACCTCTGGTCACACTAGGCCCAGGTCAGCCTGGAAGGGTAGTGAGCCTCTCGCAGGCAATTCAGTAATTCCTCCCAAGGAAGAAAACAGAAGGAAAGCAAGCTGGACTCAACTATAAAATATATCAAGGAAGTGGGACAGTCTCCAGCAGCTGGAAAACAGTCTCTTAATTAACAGTGAATTAGGCTCCTGCAGTAAGATAAAGGGAAGACAATGTGACATAATTAAAGAACAATGAGAGCAAATTGCTTCGCATGCCCCTGTACACCCCTCCCCAGCAGGGTCTTGCTGCAAATCAGAATCCTTTGCTCCCACTGTCGCTTCCATTTGATCCTGGATGTCCTCATTTATCCTGGTCTTCCCATCACCCACAGGGGCTCTCTGATGCCTGCCCCACCGCCCTGTACTGGGTCAAACCTTAGCATGCAGCTCCCATCTCCCTCGGCTGTCTGATTTTATTCATTACATATGACGCTTGGCTATGAGATTGAGGAAACAATCCGTGAAACAAAACTGTCCTACTGCCCTCCTGCAACTTTCCTCCTCCTCTGAAATTTGTCTGTCCCGCCCTTTTGGAGGCTTCTGTGGCACATTTTAACAAACAAGAATCCAACATTTGGACCACAGATAGTTAAAAAAAAATTGAGACATGGCGTAGCCACATGCCAGACTCAAACTCCCTAGCATGGCTTTCATCTGTAGATCAAAAATCATGGAATCCAAAATACAGTCCCTTAAAAGTTACCCGAATGCACCATCTAGTGGTTCACTGGGACTCCCACAGATTCATTCTGCATGTATTCCTCTAAACCAGCGTTTCGGTGTCAGGAAGATCTCAGGGATCAGCGCCGATCCACAGACCAGTTGGTGAGAAACACCACTCTAGACAATCACACTGTGCAGTAGATCCAAAGAACTCAGTGCACTTTCCCAGCGTCACAACACACCCATGAAGTAGGTAAGTTATTAATTATTATTATTATTTACTTATTCATTGTATTGGGAAAGCCTCTAGGAGTGCCCCACTCCTGGATCAGGACCCCATAGTGCTGGGCACTGTGAACATAACATAAGAACAGCCGTACTGGGTCAGACCAAAGGTCCATCCAGCCCAGTATCCTGTCTGCCGACAGTGGCCAGTGCCAGGTGCCCCAGAGGGAGTGAACATAACAGGTAATGATCAAGTGATCTCTCTCCTGCCATCCATCTCCACCCTCTGACAAACAGAGGCTAGGGACACCATTCCTTACCCATCCTGGCTAAGAGCCATTAATGGACTTAACCTCCATGAATCTATCCAGTTCTCTTTTAAATGCTGTTATATCCTAGCCTTCACAATCTCCTCAGGCAAGGAGTTCCACAAGTTGACTGTGCGCTGTGTGAAGAAGAACTTCCTTTTATTTGTTTTAAACCTGCTGCCCATTAATTTCATTTGGTGACCCCTAGTTCTTGTATTATGGGAATAAGTAAATAACTTTTCCTTATCTACATTCTCCACATGACTCATGATTTTATATACCTCTAACCTATCCCCCCTTAGTCTCCTCTTTTCCAAGCTGAAAAGTCCTAGCCTCTTTAATCTCTCCTCATATGGGACCCATTCCAAACCTCTAATCATTTTAGTTGCCCATCTCTGAACCTTTTCTAGTGCCAGTATATCTTTTTTGAGATGAGGAGACCACATCTGTATGCAGTATTCAAGATGTGGGCATACCATCGATTTGTATAAGGGCAATAATATATTCTCTGTCTTATTCTCTGTCCCCTTTTTAATGACTGCTAACATCCTGTTTGCTTTTTTGACTGCCACTGCATATTGCGTGGATGTCTTCAGAGAACTATCCACCATGACTCCAAGATCTTTTTCCTGATTAGTTGTAGCTAAATTAGCCCCCATCATATTGTATGTATAGTTGGGGTTATTTTTCCCAATGTGCATTACTTTACATTTATCCACATTAAATTTCATTTGCCATTTTGTTGCCCAATCACTTAGTTTTGTGAGATCTTTTTGAAGTTCTTCATAGTCTGCTTTGGTCTTAACTATCTTGAGCAGTTTAGTATCATCTACAAACTTGACCACCTCACTGTTTACCCCTTTCTCCAGATCATTTATGAATAAGTTGAATAGGATTGGTCCTAGGACTGACCACTGGGGAACACCACTAGTTACCCCTCTCCATTCTGAGAAGTTACCATTAATTCCTACCCTTTGTTCCCTGTCTTTTAACCAGTTCTCAATCCATGAAAAGACCTTCCCTTTTATCCCATGACAACTTAATTTACCTAAGAGCCTTTGGTGAGGGACCTTGTCAAAGGCTTTCTGGAAAACTAAGTACACTATGTCCACTGGATCCCCCTTGTCCACACGTTTGTTGACCCCTTCAAAGAACTCTAATAGATTAGTAAGACACAATTTCCCTTTACAGAAACCATGTTGACTTTTGCCCGACAATTTATGTTCTTCTATGTGTCTGACAATTTTATTCTTTACTATTGTTTCAACTAATTTGCCAGGCTCTAACGTTAGACTTACTGGTCTGTAATTGCCGGGATCACCTCTAGAGCCCTTTTTAAATATTGGCGTTACATTAGCTATCTTCCAGTCATTGGGTACAGAAGCCGATTTAAAGGACAGGTTACAAACCGTAGTTAATAGTTCCGCAACTTCACATTTGAGTTCTTTCAGAACTCTTGGGTGAATGCCATCTGGTCCCGGTGACTTGTTAATGTTGAGTTTATCAATTAATTCCAAAACCTCCTTTAGTGACACTTCAATCTGTGACAGTTCCTCAGATTTGTCACCTACAAAAGCCGGCTCAGGTTTGGGAATCTCCCTAACATCTTTAGCTGTGAAGACTGAAGCAAAGAATCCATGTAGTTTCTACGCAATGACTTTATTGTCTTTAAACACTCCTTTTGTATCTCGATCATCCAGGGGCCCCACTGGTTGTTTAGCAGGCTTCCTGCTTCTGATGTACTTAAAAAAACATTTTGTTATTACCTTTGGAGTTTTTGGCTAGCCATTCTTCAAACTCCTCTTTGGCTTTTCTTATTACATTTTTACACTTAATTTGGCAGTGTTTATGCACCTTTCTATTTACCTCACTAGGATTTGACTTCCACTTTTTAAAAGATGCCTTTTTATCTCTCACTGCTTCTTTTACATGGTTGTAAAGCCACAGTGGCTCTTTTTTAGTTCTTTTACTGTGTTTCTTAATTTGGGGTATACATTGAAGTTGGGCCTCTATTATGGTGTCTTTAAAAAGCGCCCATGCAGCTTGCAGGGATTTCACTTTACCTTTTAATTTCTGTTTAATTAACCCCCTCATTTTTGCATCGTTCCCCTTTTTTAAATTAAAGGCCACAGTGTTGGGCTGTTGAGATGTTCTTCCCACCACAGGGATGTTAAATGTTGTTATATTATGGTCACTATTTCCAAGCGGTCCTGCTATAGTTACCTCTTGGACCAGCTCCTGTGCTCCACTCAGGACTAAATCGAGAGTTGCCTCTCCCTTTGTGGGTTCCCGTACCAGCTGCTCCAAGAAGCAGTCATTTAAAGTATTGAGAAATTGTATCTCTGCATTTCGTCCTGAGGTGACATGTTTCCAGTCAATATGGGGATAATTGAAATCCCCCACTATTATTGAGTTCTTAATTTTGATAGCCTCTCTAATTTCCCTTAGCATTTCCTCATCACTATCACTGTCCTGGTCAGGTGGTCGATAATCCATCCCTAATGTTATATTCTTATTAGAGCATGAAATTACTGTCCATAGAGATTCTATGGAACATGTGGATTCACTTAAGATGTTTACTTCATTTGATTCCACATTTTCTTTCACATATAGTGCCACTCCCCCCTGCACGACCTGTCTGTCCTTCCGATATATTTTGTACCCCGGAATGATTGTGTCCCATTGATTGTCCTCAGTCCACCAGGTTTCTGTGATGCCTGTTATATCAGTATCCTCTTGTGAAAACACAGAACAAAAGACAGACCCTGCCCCAAGGAGGTTAAAATTTTTAATTTTCATACAATTTTGTCTTATTAACGTCATTTCACAGATGGATGAGGAGCGAGGTTGAGAAACTTGCGAGTCACTGACAGAGCCAGGAATAGAATCCAGAAGTCTTGTCCCCCAGAGCTGTGCCCTGACCACTAGATAAACGCTGCCATCTGCATTAACTGAATTAATTCATTCAGCTATTTGTATTAACTGGAAATTGTGGGGTACGGTGGCATTCTAGCTTTCAGTATCTTGTGATGAGTGTCTTTACACATGAAAAATTACAAGAAAGCAGATATATATGTTTTCTAACACAGGTGACTTAAGTAGAATATGAAAGTCTAATTACCAAGCACCTTTGTTACATGAAATCTATGTGCATTTTAAATTGGTGATGACAGATACTCAACTCAATGTAGTTTTCAAAGAGAGAGGGTCTTGTTCTAATTCTGCATGGTATTTTATAGCCCCATGTAGATCCATTAAATATTTTCTGCTTATGCAAGATCTCCAGGATGAAATTACCCTAACAGATCATCTGTGAGTCCTTGTAGATGCTAAGGACCAGACCCTCAGCTCCTGTAAATATGCATAGGCAATTGATTTACACCTCCCAAGAATCTAGTTGTCTGAGTATGAATTATTTGCAGGTGTCGTTCTTAATAAATAGTCTGTGCAATTTATGATTTCCAGGCTGGGCAGAATTTTGTGATACTAGATGTTGAGTCTCTGAGTAAATTCCAGACAGGACTTGGCTCCTTAATGTTTAACTGATGCGCAGTTTTGACCCTTGGAATGGGACCTGGATTATTGCACCATAAATTGAACCAGATTAAAGGCTGGTGGGTGCGCAGCCTTTAGGTTAGATGTCTCTAGGCTCCAGTTTTGTAAACTACCTTTAAAAAATTCCCCTTCCCTTTTTTTTAGCTTGCTCCACAAGAACACGGACAGGATCCTTCAGCTGCAGAGACGTGCAGCGGCAATATACAGCACACCAAGGCCTGGACCAGAATGGGAGTACATTGTGAAGGACGTTCTCCTATTATCTCTCCTGACATGAGTGAAATCAGGGAAAGAAGGTTTGAACCATTCTATTCCTGGGCTAATTCCAGCTCTCATGGGCTAAGAAAGTTGGTGATAAATCGTGACGTGAATTTCAGCAGTAAATTAGCTTTTAAAAAGGGGGCTTCATCCTGGCAAGTGCTGAGCAGCATCCACTGCCATGGGTGGGAATGCTCAGGATGCCACAGGACGTGCTCTGCCCTTCGCAGTATCAGGCCATAAACACAACATGTGACTGTATCCCTGAAAGGAGATCGGACCATGCCTCTTGGTGCCCCTAAGTCACAGGGTCCTGGTTGGGAGTGGCAGCAGCTCTCTAAAAGTGGGTGGTGGCCACTGGTGCATGGTGACCCCACCCCTTCCCCCGAGGCCCCGCCCCCATACCGGCCATTCCCCTGAGGCCCCGCCCCCTTGCTGCCTCTTCCCCCCTCCCCAAGACCCTGCTCGCTCCTCTCCATCCCCTCCCTCCTGTCGCTCGCCCTTACGGCTGGTAAAAAGTGGGAGGGCTAAGCCCTGGCCCTCCTTCTTCCGGCACCCCGGTCCTGGTTCTTCTTTCTCATGCTTCTCCCTCCCTCTCTCACACACCTGCAGAAAGGATCCTGTGGAACAGGGTATAGTGTGACCCTGGTAGCATGAAGCAGAACGTTTCTGTGAGCAAAGATGCAGCAACATCCCAGCCGGAGACAAGACACAGTTCGTTGTCCTGCAGCAGCAGCAGCACCGCCCCCCTGCACTAGGAGGGACAGCAGGCTCCACTCCTGTCTGAGTAAAAGCATCTTGACAGGTGTTTTCCTCAGAACATACTTCGTGTTCCTCTTTGGACCGTGCCCTTCCTCGCAGGGAGACCGAATGTAAAGAAAGGTCCCACTGGCAATAGGAACACAGGATAGATTTGGCCTAACAGATCCAGCCAGTGACCCACCTAGTCCAGTAGCTACACCGTGGCAGTGACCAATCCCTCATTGCTGTGAGGAGGTGAACTGGAAGCTTCCCCACAATGCAGTTAGCCAGTGGTACAGTGCTGTGGCTAGAGGGGAAAACACCTTTCCTGACCCTCAGGTAATCAGCAGAAGCCTTGAAACATGAGATTTGATTCTGTGAGACAGGAATATCTCACCATCCATAAAAGCGAATGTTTATCAGTGGCTGTGAAATTATCCAGCCACAGCGATTGACTCACTGCGCCATGGAAGAGGGTCTATAACCGGCCGTGGGGGACGACAAGGTTCTCCAGTCAGGGGCAACAGCGGGTTAACTGAATGCTCCCAGGAGATGTGTGTCAGCCAAGGCGGGTTGGACACAGCTCCCCACCGAGTGTGGCAACACCAATCATACAGCAGTGTGGTGATGGGTGTGTGCACCACACAGGCTCCAAAACGGTTAATGTGGGAAGCCAGTGGACTTACTGGGAGAGGCAGGCTTAACTGAGGGTGAACTTCAGCAGAGAAGAGGCTGGCAGAGGACTATAAACTGAGGAAGCCGAGAGCAGAAGAGGGCAGCAGGCAAGGAGAGAGTCTGCAGTCACCCTCTGGGATGAGAGAAAGCCGATAGACCAGCTGGGATCCCAGCCAGAGTAGAGAAGGTTGGCAAGCAACCAAGGGAGGCTTAGAGCAGTCGCTGGGAGTGAAGCAGGCTGCAATGGCAAGCCCTGATAAAAAGGCACAATCTGGACTTCCAGGAGAAAGCCCTGGGCGGTGTTCAGTGGAGGAACAGCAAAAGGGATTTAAGAGGCATGAAAGGACAAGCCCAAGGAGGGCAGAAGTTGGTTTGAGTTTATTAGGAGATTCCAGGGGAGATTCTGGAGGGGCTATTTCACGGGGGAGGGGGAACTTATTCTGCTCTTATCTGACACACCTGTTCATTTTACCTGTCACTTGGGTTACCCATAATGATCTTGATCCTGTTGGTTAATTATTACAGGCACTGGGCCTTCAGCAAGAGCTTGTCCCAGTTCAGCCCCCGCTATCCGAGCCTGCATCAGAGTCCGAGCACCGACTTTCCCATAGTAAAGGACCCTGGTGTCGCGCGCAGGGCTCCACTGCTACAGAAGAGTGTGTGACAAGGGAGTAAACCCCTGCCACGAGCCGACCTGAAAGAATGCCTATGGGATCAGGTGAGAGTGAGTTTCTATCAGGGTCAGTCCTGCTGGCTGCAGGACTCAGTCCCTACTATCCTATAGAGACAAGGTGGGTGAGGTAATACCTTCCAGCTGCTGCACAAACCCCCAGCAAGGGATTAGAGGTGGTCGGGGGGAAAAAATTCTGCAGAGGATTTCAATCAAAATAGAAAAAAAAATTGCTTTTGTCAAAGCTTTCAGTGGAACATTTTGACTTTTAATACAAAAAAATAAGCCCACCAGAAATTGTTCAGCGTTTGGCCAGGAAATTTTCTGATGAGAATTTTTTAAAAAATTTCTAGGAAAACAGATACTTTCCATGTAAATATTTTTTCACCTAAAACCGAACCTCTGTCTCCGAAGAGACAGTGTTCTCCCCTGGGTACAGCACTACGCTGGGAGCCAGGCTGCTAATCTTGGTGTGCCTCCCCCTTGCTGCATGACCTTGAGTAAGTCACGTCCACCCTCTGTTCGAGGTTTCCCCCTCGCACCACCATCTTTTCTCTCTCTTGTCTAGTTATATGGTACATTTCTAAGGGCAGAAAGTGTTTTCTTATAGGGCTGGTCGAAAATTTTCCATCTAACCCAGGGGTGGGCAAACGTTTTGGCCCGAGGGCCACATCTGGGTATGGAAAGTATATATGGTGGCCCATTAAATTGGGGGTTGGGGCATGGGGGGGTGAGGGGTCAGGGTGCAGGCTCTGGGGTGGGGCTGGGGATGAGGGGTTGGGGGTGCAGGAGGATGCTCCAGGCTGGGAGCGAGGGGTTCAGAGGGCGGGAAGGGGATCAGGGCTGGGGCAGGGGTTGCAGCATGGGAGGGGATCAGAGGTGCAGGCTCTGGTGGGTGCTTACCTCAAGCAGCTCCCAGAAGCAGCGGCATGTCCCCCCTCCAGCTCCTACACGGAGACGTGGCCAGGAGGTTCTGCGTGCTGCCCCATCCACAAGTGCCACCCCTGCAGCTCCCATTGGCTGTGGTTCCCGGACAATGGGAGCTGTAGGGGTGGCACTTGGAGCGGGGGCAGCATGCAGAGCCCCCTGGCTGCCCCTATGCATAGGAGCTGGATGGGGAACGTGCCGCTGCTTCTGGGAGCCATGCGGAGTGGGGCAAGCCTCTGACCCCACTCCCCGGCGGGAACTTGAGGGCCGGATTAAAACGTCTGGAGGGCCGGACGTGGCTCCCAGGCTGTAGTTTGCCCACACCTGATCTAACCCCTTTTCAGTGAAAAACTGCATTGGGGTTTGTGCAGCACCTGGCACCAAGAGGGCTCTGATCCCAGCTGGAGCTGGTACGCAGCCCTGCAATACGACGGATCATAGCAACAGCAATAACTGGTTAAAGCTGCATTTGAGAGCTAACTTGCCTTTCCTGGGTTGAGCCTGGGCAAAATGCAATAATTAGAAGTAACCGTCCAGTGAAATGCCAAGCAGGAACAGAATGACTGCCTGCTCTCGACGGAACCTTTCAGAGAAAACAAGTGCATTTATCGTCCTGAATCAGAAGTCTCCCTAGCTTTAATGGAGAGGCTGGGGAGTAATTTTTAACTGAATAAATAGCAGTTGGAAGAGCACGATCAGTACAGTAGCCCCTGTATTCGTTATTTAGATATTCAACTCTGCCTGTAAATCACCGGGATGGCCTAGCTGAGGGACAGTCTAGTGAGAGAGAGTTGTCTCCTCATGCACAGTGTAAGCTGGCAGAATGATTCAGCAGAAAAACAGCTGCAGTCAGCAAGGTGTCTTCCTCCAGGGTTAGTGTTTATAACCACAAAGTACACAGAAAATTCCCCAGCCTGAGGTTCATCCCAGTCCTATGACCTGACCTTCCCACGCTGCCTCCCAAGCAGCCAAATTATTCCCCTTCCCCTCACCCTCTATGCACCCTGTCTAGCCGCTTACATCAGAGTCGCGAGCACAGTGGGATGTCAAATGCCACCATGCTTGTTCATAGGGGCCCAGTAGAGCCCCTGCCCCCAGATATTCATTGAATTGTCAGGGTTATTCATTCGAGGGAGAAGAACCCAAGGTCAGGTCTGTGGGAGGGAGTCCTTTAAGGTCACAGAAATATTTAACCAGAGCCTCTTTCAGGGCATGCCTGGCTGAGCACTGCAGCCTTTACCAAAAAATTACACCCATAAGCTGATAGCCAGTTTATGGGTGTGGAATTTTGGCAAAAACAGCTGATTTCATTGCCTGAGCTCCACTGACTTCCGACTGGCTCTTGGCCCCCAGCTCTGGCTAGCAGCACCTGTGAACCTCTACCCCACATTGGCGAATGCAAGACGCAGTCTCTTGTCCAGTGCTTTATCCAGTCTACTTTGAAGGCCTAGAGCAGGGGTTCTCGCAACAAATTTTTTGGTGGCCTCAGAGTGCGGCCACCAACTCTCATTGGTGGCTGCACGGACACTTTTTTCTTAAAATTCTTAATTAACTTTAGGAAGGACAATTAAATATGCACAGAGGCACATCCAAATCATTGTCATGTATATTTGTAGGGTTTTTTTTGGCAAATTCAGTAACAAAAATAATGCTGACTTCCACTTCAGCCCCCACTCCTCTCGACACACACATATCCAGGGCTTGGTGGGTCCTGGGGCTTGCTATGAAAAGTGATATTTGCATGTTTGTTAATATCACAGCACACTTAGTAGCTACCTGGGAGGCTATGAAAAGTTCTGTTAACAAACATACAAGTATCACTTTTCACAGATAGCAAGTAAGGCTGCTGTGAAAAGTGATACTTGCATGTTTGTTAATATCATTTTTCTCAGCAATCCCCAGGACCCATTAAGCCCTGGATGGGGGGGCCGAAGGGAGAGGCAGCAGGGGCCAGAGGGGATGGTGGGATGGATGCGGGACCGGGGGAGGCAGTGGGGGCCCGGGACAATGGGGGGGGGGTGGATGAGAGGCCAAGAAGGCAGCAGGGTCCTGGGGGGGAGGATGCTTTGGATATAGAGCTGTGGGAGGCAGTGGGGGCCTGGATGGACACGGGCGATGGGGGTGGGTGGCCAGAGCCAAGGGGCTGCTGCCATGCTGCCAGGGCTGGAGCTCAGTGCCCGCAGCCGGAACCCGGAGCTGGGTGCCGGAGCCCAGGAGTGCGTGGCTGGAGTCAGGAGTCGGCGCTCGCTGCTGCGTGGCCAGGAGTTGGCATCCAGGGCCAGCTCCCACCACCGCGTGGCCAGAGCCCGGGAACAGAGCTGTGGGTCAGCGCCTGCTGCCAGGCAGCTGGGGATCAGCGCCAGGGTCTGGGGCTGCATAGCCGGAGCAGTGGATTGGTGCCTGCCAATGCGTGGCCGGAACTGGGGACCAGAGGCCGACTAAGCTCCGTGGCTGGAGCCAGAGGTCAGCACCTTCTGCCCTGTGACCGGGGTTGGGGTCCGCACCTGTAGCCAGCACCTGCCGCTGTGTGGCTGGAGCCCAGGACTGGAGCCAGGAGCCAGCACCTGCTGCCACGCAGCTGGAACCAGGGGCTGGAGTCAAGCCCCACAGCTGAAGGCCAGGGCCACGTGGCCAGAGCAAGGTGGGTCAATACCCGCTGCCCTGTGGTTGGAGCCCGGGGCTGCGCGGCCAGGATCCTGAAGTCCCACCCTGTCCCCGCAACGTGGGTCAAGAACTCACCTTGCTCCTGCAGCGTTGTGCCCCACCTCTCTCCAGAGGCGGTGCAGGGCGCCACGTCCAGGAGCAACAAGGACGGAGGGGGAGAGGACGATGCTTTGTCGTCCCCTCTCTATCACTGCCCAGGCGGCTGTGGTGGCCACACAAAAAGCCCCTGGTGGCCGCATGCAAGAACCGTTGGCCTAGAGTCACAGAGCTGCTGAGCACCTGAATCTCCCTGTGATTTCAGTAGGAGTTATTGGTGCTCGGCCCGTGTGATAATTGGGCCCTAACGACCAATATTTCAAAGAGCTCAGTGTACATGCTGGGTCCTGAGCACTCTTGAAAACCTTGCCTCACTTTGGGTACGGAACACTTGGCAAACGTGCCCTATCTCTAGGCTTGGCAGAATTCGATTTTTATTTTTTTATAATTTCGATGGATAATATCGATTTATTTTTAAGCATTTTTTTCCATTTAAATTTTCACAGTGGTGGGAAATTATGGGTGGGGTGGGGGGTGGTGCCAGATATTAATTATTTAATGACAGCAGACACCAAGATTCAAAAAGTCAAACCTTTATAACCGTTAGACACAATCTGACAACCTCACCTGTCAAAATATACAAAGTAAATATCCTGAATTCAAACCCTAATAAGTTCTCAAGCAGCATTTTTTTTACCTTTTGCCTATTTGTACATTTTAGATGATTAGTGATGGAAATATTATTTCATTGGTTTGTGTGTTTATGGGGAAATTGACATTTACTGATAAAAATGTAAATCCTTCCAAGTCTTCATAGGTGCTGGAACTAGGGGTGCTGCTGCACCCTCTGGCTTGAAGTGGTTTCCGTTATATACAGGGTTTACAGTTTGGTTCAAAGGCTTTCAGCACCCCCACTACAAAAATTGTTCCAGGGCCCCTGGCCTACCTATCTCTCACCATCAGCTCAGGTTTGTCACTGAGTGTCTGTAGTCCTGTTTCAGAGGAGTAGCCGTGTTAGTCTGTATCAGCAAAAACAACGAGGAGTCCTTGTGGCAGCTTAGAGACTAACAAAGTGGGTTATAACCCATGAAAGCTTATGCCCAAATCAATTTGTTTGTCTCTAAGGTGCCACAAGGACTCCTCGGTGTTGTTTCTGTAGTCCTGGTATTTCCTTGCAGATTTTCCTCTGCAGCTCCTGAATTTCTTCCCAATGCCAAGTCACCTCCTGGCAAAATGCCCCAGCCTGACGCACTGAAAGGACAGGGGGGGGGCTGCAGAGCTGGGCAGAAAGTGGGTGGCGCTTGCTGACAGCTCTCCAGCGGTTCCACTAGCCAAAAGGCACTTTGAGAATCAGCTCGGACCACAGAGGGTGGAAGCTGCTTTTGCTAATGCAGAGCCAATCAGAGCCAGGCGGTCAGGGCATTGCAGGCTTTAGCCAATCGTGTGGGAAGCCTGTCACTGTGAGGATGAATGCAGAGCCCTCCAAGCTGGAGCCTGTTGCTTCTTTGTTGCTGCATTGTCATGGGACGGCTCCTTCCCTGAAAGCTCCTTTTCAAGCAGAGAGTCCTACCAAAGGTACATGCTCATCCTCGGCCCCAGCTTGCTCCCACAGAGGTCAGGCAGCTGGGAGACAGACTGTCCGGGGTGGAGAAGGACAGCTCCATTGCAGAGAGAGGAGAGGCAGAAGAGAGAGAGAGATCAGGTGCACTGAATGGCTCTGGATGCATCTCATGGAGACAGCGCACACACCAGTGCAGAGATACTGGTGAAAACGTAGAGCACGCGGCCTCACAGGCTGCCCATGAATCCACCCTGTCCTAGACACTCTCAGGGAGAATGCAGCCAAGTCTGGGAACGCTCACTCGCACTTTGAGCTGAGCTGACTGTTAGACTCCTGAGCCAGAGGAATACGTAACACAGGAAAATCACAGAGCCACTGACAGAGGATGAGCGTGAGAACTGAATTGCAACACATACGCTGACGAGGAAGACACACACACACACACAACTCCTCCACTCACTGGCACTCAGAGACACGTCCACCACATAGACACTGTGAGTCAGTCTCTCTCTCTCACACACACATACTGTCTTCAGGAGTGGAGACTGGCACTTCCTCTTGCTCACACCTGTTTTTTCCCCTCACTTGCTGCAGTTGCAAAGAGGAGAAGTCCTGCAGATACCCGTGAGTGTAGCCATGGCCCAGGTGCAGTACGACTGTTCCACGGGGAATCATCCGAACGTCACCAATTCAACAGCCTCCCCCGTGGGACATGAGCAAATTCAACTCCTGCTGCACGTCTGCAAGGAAGCTAAGAAATCTGCTTACTGTCCATATAGTCGCTTCCCGGTGGGAGCGGCGCTACTGACTTGTGATGGGAAGATCTTCTCTGGTAAGTAAGGACAGCGCTCCCCAAAACAGTAACACTTAAGCTCCTGAAGAGCTGGGCCCAGAGTGGGTGCAAGGATGTTTCGTGCCCTAGGCGAAATTTCCACCTTGCCCCCCCCCCCGAGCCCTGTGGCAGCTCCCACCCCACCCTAAGGCGCCCCACAGCAGCTCCCACCCCTCTACCCTGTGCCCCCCCCTCCACGGCAGCTCCCCCTGGCCCGGGGAGACGTGCAGCAGCTCCCCGCCCCAAAGGACCCGAAATGCCGCCCCCCACATGCTAGCACCCTAGGCGACCGCCTAGGTCGCCTAATGGGTTGCACCGGCCCTGGTTGGGCCCTACGCCCTCCCAGAGATCCAGGTGTCTCCAAAGAGGCAGTGGCAGCTCACATCCACACAGGAGAATGTCTCTGAAGAAGTAGAGGCACTGGAGTCAGGGCTCCCTGAAAAGGCAGAGACTGTTTGATAGCAACATATGGTTTGTGCCATGAGCAAGACGTTGTGCAGGAAACTTGCCCTGTATTCTTCATGTTGTCGTCCTTTGCTTCCCCGAGATGTGGCACTGGCCTCGCTCGGCTGTAAGGTGGTTTGGATTTGGGCTGTCCTGGGTCACAATTTATAATCTGTCCCTGGTTTCGGTCTCTGTCAATGGCCTGCCTTCCTCCCCCAGCCCTGGAATAGCAAGAGGAAACTAAACCGGGAAGCCCCTAGGTTCCATCTTGTTTGGGCCCCGACCTGAGGCCACAGCTATGAAAATGCCAGCGTACTCACCAGTGTTGCCGGCCCTTGGGATTCTACTACAAGTCTCATGATGACAGGTTTCAGAGTGGTAGCCGTGTTGGTCTGTACCAGCAAAAAGAATGAGGAGTCCTTGTGGCACCTTAGAGACTAACACATTTATTTGTGCCTGCAGCCCCGGAGCATACCCAAATAAATATGTTAATCTGTAAGGTGCCACAAGTAAATTTCATGATGTTTTCCTACAACCCAGCTCCTCGAGACGTGAGAGAACCTCAGCTTTCATTTTTGTGATAGTAAGTTTCTAGCCTTCATGGCTGCAGACAAAAGGTTTTGGAAAAAGTGGTCCCCCAAGGCTCAAAAACACAGAAAGCAAAGAAAATGACCCCACATCTGCTACTGCTAAAAGCAACAAAGAATCCTGTGGCACCTTATAGACTAACAGACGTTTTGCAGCATGAGCTTT
Source organism: Mauremys reevesii (assembly GCF_016161935.1). Lineage (NCBI taxonomy): Eukaryota > Metazoa > Chordata > Testudines > Geoemydidae > Mauremys > Mauremys reevesii. The sequence continues at coordinate 6,557,571 of NC_052643.1, forward strand.
CGTGGGTGAATACTGCTACTGCTAGAATCTTATGATTTTCAAGCCAATCTGAGGGGGGGCTGACTCATTATTTTTGCCTGTGTTTCCCAGTACTACCCCATCTGTCAATATCCACCCATTTCTTGTCTGATGGAATGTAATCCTTCAGGAAGGAACCACCTTTTCATTCTGTGTTTGTATAGCACTTAATGGGATGGGTGTGACGGGTTGGATCTCAGAAATCCCCTTGGGAACAGCCAACTGATGTGCCAAGACTACATCTGCCCCTGCTTTCCCTGCCAGCTTGGGACTTCAGCACCCTGTCTTGTTGAGCCAGACACGCTGGTCTGCTCCAGCACAGACCCAAGGTCTGAATTATGTGCCCCAAAGCTGCAGACTTAACTGAAAGCAGCTTACAGAAGTGTTCCTGTCTTTAACACTCAGATGCCCAATTCCCAATGGGGGCTAAACCCCAAATAAATCCGTTTTACCCTGTATAAGGCTTATATAGGGTAAACTCATAAATTGTTCGCCCTCTGTAACACTGAGAGAGAGATATGCACAGCTGTTTGCCCACCCAGGTACTAACACATACTCTGGGTTAATTAATAAGTAAAAAGTTATTTTATTAAATACAGAAAGTAGGATTTAAGTGGTTCCAAGTAGTAACACACAGAACAAAGTGAATTACCAAGTAAAATAAAATAGAACACGCAAGTCTATGTCTAAGAAACTGAATACAAATTGAACCTCACCAGTTCCAGTAAGCTTCCTTTTACAGACTAGTCTCCTGCTAGTCTGGGTCCAGCGATCACTCACACCCCCTGTAGTTACTGTCCTTTGTTCCAGTTTCTTTCAGGTATCCTTGGGGGTGGAGAGGCTACCCCTTTAGCCAGCTGAAGACAAAATGGAGGGGTCTCCCAGGGGTTTAAGTAGACTTTCTCTTGTGGGTGGAGACCCCCTCCTTACTCCTATGCAGAGTCCAGCTCCAAGATGGAGTTTTGGAGTCACATGGGCAAGTCACATGTCCATGCATGACTCAGTTTTTACCAACCTAGCCACATTCCTGGGAAATCTCTGATGTGGATTGGCGTCTCCAAGTTCAATGTTGGCTTAAGTGGTTCTTGACTGGGCACTTAATCTGCTGGCCAAATGCTTTACTAAGGCTATCAAGCAAGTAGGCAGCCAATAGTCCTCATTTCAAGCACAAAAATGATACATGCCTACAAATAGGAGCAATGTATTCAGTGGATCATAACCTTTACATAGATACGTTACATGGCACACACAGCATAAAACATATTCTAGTTATGTCATATATACATTCACGAGCATATTCCAAAAAGCCTTATGGGGGGCACCGTCACAGTGGGGTCCTGGCCCGTAACTGGGGCTCCTAAGTGTTATTGCAATGCAAATAATCACAATGATTCTTGAAAGGTTGAGGTTGGCAATCTTGCATATCTCGGGGCGTAGGCAGAGCAGATCGCACTGATTATGCCATTCTGCTCTGCCTGCCTGTGCCATATTGCTCGCCCTTGCTGAGCAACAAGAGGCGGCTATCTGATCTCCTGGACGGCATTCAGATCTTTGCTGCAAAACAACTCAGAGCTGGGAGAGCCCACAGCTCCTCTGTGACGCTGGGCTCGGTTTCCTCTGTGCCTGGGCAAAGTCGAGGCATCTGAGCAAGATGGGGATTCCTCTTAGGATAGTGAATCACAGGGCATGTCTTTGTCATAATGATAAGAGACAATGTGGTGGGACTGGGAGACATGCCAGATCTTGCCTTGGATGGGGATGGCCCTTGGGTGTGCTTCCCCGGTGCAATCAGAAACGGGGAAGGAAATGGGTCAAAAAGGGACAGGTTTGGAGACCCCAGCGCCACCACTTCACTCCCCTGAGAATGAAGAAGAAGAGAGCCAGGAGACGTCACCTCACTTTCTGACAGGAGCCAGAAGGGCTCTGGGGCAGACCGACCTACTTTTCTAAAGGTTCATGGTTAGAGCAAAGTGACTAATGAAAAATATGTGTAACCCACACACCTTCTGGGGGTGGTGTTTGTCCCACCTAGTGGCACTGAGACCACTTAGAGTGAGTTAAATGAGTCTGCTCTACAGCCTTAGCTAAGAGTCAGTTGACTTTTAACTCACGCACTAAGCTCTAGAGGTCCCAGGTTCGATCCCGCCTGCCGATGACTGGGGTCTGTTGGCGTTACACATGTATTTGCAAATAATTATCCAATCTGGCCCTTGAGTCTGGCTATTGTGCCTTTAGGATCTTGTTCCTTCCTCTCATCAGCAAACCTGCAGTATGCATTTACAGCCTACTTTTCAGAGGTGCTGAGCATCTGCAGGGCTCATTGATTTCAGCTGAAGTAGCAGGTGCTCATCACTTATGAAAATTAATGGCTCAAGCTCATGCAAACATTTATGCACATACTGAACTTTACTTGCTTCCTTAAAATTAGGCACGTGCTTAAGTGCTTTGCTGTCTCAGGACCATATAGTACTTAAAATAACAAACCCTGTGTAAAATACCTTGCACCTGCATCCCCATAACAAAGCAGGCATCTAAGGAGGCAATTCAATACTGAAGAAAGACAAAGGCTGAATGGCCAAAGCTACTGAAATGCACTTTAACTTTGGGACTCTGGTGATTTAACGCCATTGGATGCCACTGAAGGGAGGATTCTGCTGATTGCATGAAGAGAGGGAGCTGTTACCATTACTTAATCAATTTTCTTATCAAATCTTCCCCACACATTACCCCTGAAGCCATGCTATCACAATCCTGAGTGCCATTAAAAGTGGTGCTGGTGATTCAGTGGGTGGAATTCTTCTGCCTGGGTCAGTCCAATACCCACCCCCTGTTGTGGTGGTAGAGGTACTCCAGTGCCGGAAGGGCTGTCTTCTGAAGGTCAAAATCCGCTGCAAGCTTAAAGAGCATGACTCCACTGACTTCAGTGGAGTTGTGCCAGCTAACACCAATGCTGAATTTGGCCTATAGCCTTAAAAGGTCCCATGTCATTAATTATTCCTTATTTTTAATATTGATTTATGTTATACTAGTGCATGTTAAGAGCTAAAGTAAAAAGCTGCACAAAAGAAGCCATTTGCAGTGTGCTACAAAAAGTCTTATTGGTCCTACAAAATTCAGCGATTCCGCTAATTATTTTTGAGGGCCATCAAACTGGCCCCATATCTCTTAACTCTGTCTTTACATGTATACAGATATACAGCGCTCTCGTAGTTGGGCATAATTAGGCGGTTCAGCCCATAGGATTCTGGCTGTTTTGCAGTGTGAATAATTCTGCCTCCCTAAATCCCATCTGCAATTTCAGCTGGACACCATGCTCTCCACTTCCTCTCACATTGCTGTGTGCGCTCCACCCCAGTGCTGGGTGCGGTGATTCCTGTCTATGACCTTGCAGAGCACTCCTGGATGAAGGGCACCCCATCAGTAGGTGTGATTGTATTTATTGTCAGACAAGTTTGAAAAGTAACAAAGTGCTCTTTACTTCCTTTAGGCTGCAATGTAGAAAATGCCTGCTACCCCCTGGGGATATGTGCAGAACGCACCGCCATTCAGAAAGCCGTGTCAGAAGGGTACGTGAATTTCAGAGCCATGGCCATTGCTAGGTAAGTGAGAGCTGTGAATCATATCCCTTTTGAATCATTTCAAAATGTGCTTGGACTGGAAAACTGTGCAACACTTTTGTTCCTCTAATTCTCTGCTTCCTGCACTTTAAACACACAGGCACGTACAGCTCTGGGTGGTGGCAAGAGGCAATGGCCATCCTTTCAAAATGAGCTCTCTCTTTTACCTAATTTTTGCAGCATCAACTTTGAAGACTGGGAGAAAAATGTGATTAGCAAGTTTTGTTTTGCGAGATTATCATTAAACTACATTGCAACCACTCTTAAGACTGAGGTCCGTGTCCTGCCAGCCATTACTCATGCAAATAGCCGCACAGAAGTGAGTAGGACCATTTGAGGGATCCTGATCCCGCAAACTGATCTGTGCAGGACCTCGCAAACTCAGCAGGGCACAGGGGTCCAGTTTTGCACAATCCAGGCCCAAGTGAGCACCTAAAGGAGATGCAAAAATCAGCTGTGGGCCTTTAACTAAAGATTGAACGCAGCCATCCTGGAAACCTTGCTGAGACTTTTAAATTGGTCACCTAAAACTGGAGGCTGCTATTTAGTTGGTCGTTACTGTAAGCTTCTGTTCCGTGATGTGTCTATAGGCTCCTAATTATTGGTTTGATACAGAGCAAGTGAGGAGTTGTTGAGAACATTTTGTCCTAATGGACTAAAAGCAGAAATGATGTCAAATTATACTACTTGGGAATAATCCATGTCAGTAACCAGAGCCAAGGAATTAATTTTATTCAGAACAAAGGGGCTACATTCATGAAAAGGGATAATGAAGAGAGAGAAATTGTAAGTCTGAATTTTAACAATCACCCGACATCCTCTCTTTGTTTTAGTCGCTCCTTTCAAATGTTCATGAATATTTCTAGGGATAATGAGCAGGTTTCTATATTTATATTAACCTGGTGCTTGCTAAGGAGCAGATCCTTTGTCTACACACAATGATCATCAACACTAGAAAGGAGGAAAAGCTATGTGGTTCTGTAGTCCATCCCATGCAGGGTTAGCTACAAGGCACTCCTGAGTGCTTCGTCTAGGCTTGTTTTTAAATGCCTTCCAATACCTCCCTCAGGAGGGTATTTTACATCCTAACAGACTTTGTGGTTAGAAAGCTGATCCTGATATTCATTTGAAATGCACCATTCTTTCACTTCACCCCATTACTCCTAGAGATATGGTCTTATGTCCCCCTTCCCTCCAAATGATTCTCATGCCTTCCTTGATCTTAACACCTTTCAGATACTTGGAGATAGATACACAGGTGTCAGAATCCTAGTAAAGTCCAAACTGATGGGCCAGTGCTTTCCTTATGGGGTTCTTCCAGTGAGGGATGAAAACTGAGTAAATTCCAGCACAGAATGGCCAATGTACACAGAAGAGGATGAGATGAGCAACATCTCCCCTTTCCACGGAAACCTCTGTGGGCTTTGGGAAGACATGACAGGGTCATGGCCAGGGACAAAGTTGCTGCCCATGTGGCAACAACCCTCCCACCCTCAACCCTCCAAATTTACAAATCTGTGGGGATTTACTGCAGTAAAGGCCTGGAGTGGATTTTCCCAGCCTTGTAATCTTCCCAGGATCTGAACCCTGTGCAGTGTGGAGCCCAGCTCCATAGACCCTCCCAACTCCCTGTGCTGTTGTGTAGTGGAGGTTAGATGGTGGACTTGGGGAGGTGGGAAGGGCCAGAAGACCCACCGCCATGTGGATCCTGTGGTCCTTTTCCCACCTTGGAGAGAAAGGCACTAGGATTATAGACTGCAATAGTAGCTGCAGAGTAATCCCAAAACAAAGCAGGTCTCCAGAACCCAGCGCCAGGATTAGCAAATTTGAGTGAATGATCAGCCATTGAAAGACGCCTTACACACAAAGTGGTATGCAAGCTGCTTTCAATGCATTTTAATACCACCAGATGCCAAGTTTTACATCTGGGAACAAGGAATATTGGCCATACCCATAGAATGGGGGCCTGTATCCTGGAAAGCAGTGACTCTGAAAAGGACAAGCAACTCAACATGAGCTCCCAGTGTGAAGCTGTGGCAAAAAGGGCCAATGCCATCCTTGGATGTATAACCCGGGCAGTAGTGAGTGGGAGGAGGGAGGGGAATGTATCTGAACACGCCATTGGTGAGACCAATACTGGAATACAGCATCCAGTTCTGGTGTCCACGTTTTAAAAATGATGTTGAAAAATTGGAGAGGGTGCAGAAAAGAGCCACAAAAATGATTTGAGGGCTGGAGAGAATGCCTGACAGAGTGAGCACATTTATTCTTAAGGTAAAAACACCACAGAGAAACCTTAATAAAAACAATGATTAGATTTAAGCACACACCAGATATAGCAGGAGTCACCCCCATCAGTCCTATGAGACCCTAGCAGGCCCCCTTTGGTCCTGTATATTTGCTGGATCAGAAGGGAAGCACTGCGTCAGTTCAAACTCACCTCTTTATACCAAAAAGTCCTTTCTTTGTCTGCCAATCTCTGGAAAACCCAGCTTGAACCAGTATGTGCAACCCATGCCAGGGGGTGGTACCTCACTGACGTTAAAGAACTTCTAGAGAGTGACTTGCCTTAATCCCCGCCTCCCCGCCCCGCCCCCACACGGTCTTTAGTTCCTGTAGGTGCTGCGATAGCCGTCCCCCATGGAGTAGAACACAATCATACAGAAACCATTCATAGATTTAATACAGTCTGGTCCCCAACGATATTGTACGGGCTGCAATATCTGTCACAGCTACCTCCCTGGGAGATGTTGGGCAAGTCACTTCCCCTCTCCTTTCCTCAGTTTTCCCATCCATCACATAGGGACAATGATCTTGACCCTCCTTTCCAAAACACGTTGGGATTTATGGGTAGAAAGAACAATGAAAGTGCTATTTACTAACTACTCTTTGTTATTATTTGATGCATTAACATTATTTATCGGATGCATTAACTGTATAATAATTTTCCATCATGAGCTACACTGACCTCGGCATTCTATTCTCTTTCGATAGCAACACTGAAGAGGATTTCATCGTGCCCTGTGGGGCCTGCAGACAAGTAATGAGAGAGGTAAACAACTTGTGCTTTCTTTTTCAACAGCTGAAACTAAACTGCTTTAATTCCCACCCACTTGCCTGGCTGAGAACATTGGTTTCTTTCAGACCCCACTCTGAAATGTCAGGGGACACAGCTCAAAAATTTTCCGAGTAAGGAAGCATTCTGAGATGTGCCCAATTGTGAGCGTCCCATTTCCTGCACCCCACAGCACCAAGCTGGGAAGGTTTTGAATGTCGAGAATGACAAAAGGAGAGGGAAACTCGGGTCCGTAAACAAGGGCTTCCCAAGTTTGGAAACAATATTAATCCTTAGAGTGCTGACCGCAGTGTGTTTTCAAGGGCAGAAACAGAAGGAAAGTTCAGCTGTGGTGTAAGTAGGTGTGGTTTCAGTGCAGCTTACGCTAGAGCCAGATTTGCCCCTACATCTCTCAAAAGTATTACTACAGGGAGCCAAGCTTGAGTGCAAGGGCTCTGGTCAGGGAAAAATACACTGAAACACGAGAGCTGAGGCAAGGAATCCTTGGCCCCAGCATATTCTTTGGGGTTTTCTAGGCACTCAGCTTGTGGGTACTGGGGGGAGGTAAGGACTGGTGCTCCCCTCAAGCACAGGGTCTGGTGCTCTGCAGAAATCTATTAGCCATGCCACCAAAGCATCTGGTTGAGGCCATGTAGACTGCAGGGATGCAGGAGGGTTTCAGAGTTCAACATGGGGGCTCCCTGTGTTACGTAGTCTGCAAATGCAGCAAGGATGCAACATTTCCATTGCATTTGGGCCCTGCCCATCTGCAGAAGTCTGCTCAAGATTCAGCCTGCAGCATTTAGGACCATTACTGTAGAATGCTATAGTATTTTGAAAAAAAAGGATCTTAGGAGCTCCACCAGGTTCATTTTCTTCATGTGCAGCAAAGAGGCATAGCACCAAAATGGCTCTCTAAGCTGCATTTAACGTTTTCAGCATTTCTTTAATGGCTAATGTTTAACTGATGGCAGAGTCCCTACATGGATAAGCAGCCTTATTTCAAAGGTAAAGTTCCTCGAGGGCCTGATCCCGTGTACTTTATGCCTCTGAAATTTCCTTTGGAGGTTAAAGCCAGTTTTGGATGTCCAAGAAATGAAGCATCAGGCTCTAATCTAGAAACTGGTAGACTATTTAAAACAGGGGTGCGCAAACTTTTTGGTCACATCTGGGTATGGAAAGTGTATGGTGGGCCCGAATGCCCACAAAATTGGGGGCTGAGGTGCAGGAGGGGGTGAAGGCTCCAGCTGGGGGTGCGGGCTCTGGGGTGGGGCCAGAAATGAGGGGTTCAGGGTGTGGGAGGGGGTTCTGGGCTGGGGCAGGGGGTTGGGGTGTGGGGGTGAGGGCTCCAGCTGATGGGGTTGGGGATGAGGAGTTGGGGGTGCAGGAGGGTGCTCCAGGCTGGTACCAAGGGGTTTGGAGGGCAGGAAGAGGATCAGGGATGGGTCAGGGGGTTGCGGTGTGGGAGGGGGTCAGGGGTGCAGGCTCCAGGTGGTGCTTACCTCAAGCAGCTCCTGGAAGCAGCTGCATGTCCCCCCTCTGGCTCCTATGCGGAGGCGCTGCCCGGCAGCTCGGTGTGCTGCCTTGTCCGCAGGCGCTGCCCCTGCAGCTCCCATTGGCCATGGTTCTTGGCCAATGGGAGCTGCAGGGATGGCGCTTGGGATGGGGGCAGTGTGCAGAGCCCCCTGGCTGCCCCTACGCATAGGAGCCAGAGAGAGGACATGCCACAGCATCCAGGAGCCGCATGGAGCCACAGCAAGCGCAGAGTGGAGCAAGTGCCAAAGCAGAGCAAGCCCTGGACCCTGCTCTCTGGTGGGAACTCGAGGGCCAGATTAAAACGTCTGAAAGGCCAAATGCAGCCCCCGGGCCGTAGTTTGCCCACCCCTGCTTTTAAAGGTTGCTCAGTTTCATACTAATGTGTTAATACTAGAAAGCCCAGTGTTAATATGCAAAACAGAACAATGGCAAAATCTAATGGGCAATGAGCCAGCTGCCTGCTGCAGTAAAAAAAAAGTTAACAGAATGCTCATTTTAATTGAATTTACTTCAACTGTGTTCATCCCCCCTACTTTCTGCAAATACACCTCTACAGACAGTTCTCTAAGACTCTTTTTCTAGTTCAATAGAGACTGGGACATTTACATGACGAAGCCAGATGGGACCTATATAGTCAAGACTCTTCAAGAGCTCCTGCCCCTGTCATTTGGACCAGAAGATCTGAAGAAGTTCTGAAGAGTATGTGGAGCATGTGATCTGCAACGGCACTAAAGAACCTCCAGACAATCTTATGCTTTCTGTCTGCAGGACGAGATTTCTTTCAGATACTTCCCAACTCTGTCTCCTATGGAATGTCATTCAACTTCTGTAAGCCTCAGGGAACTCTAATGAAAATAATTTCCATTTATACTAGGCCTGGGGAAGGGGTGGCAAGAACCAGATCTGCCTCATTTTGAATCGGCCAATCCCAAACGTTCACAAGTTCGGTTTAGCAGACATGGCAGTATGATGTCATGATTAGAGCAGGTTGGGAATTTGTCAACGAAACATTTCGCGTGGGAAAACGCCAGTTCATCGAAACCGTCTGAGCTAGTCACATGACCGCTCTGTGCCTCAGTTTCCTCACCTGAATAATGATGCATTAACCTTTTTCGCAAAGTGCTTTGAGATGCTTGGGTGAGAAATGCTTTTATAGTGCTAAATATTATTATTGCTCATATTAATGCAGTTACTCCAGCTTTATACTGGTTTAACTGAGACCAGAATCTGGCCTAAGAGTCTCATATAAGGTCAGAATGTAAGTTCTAACATACTAGAGGGTCCACATTATTCTGACACATATTACTCAAACACCATGGGCCAAGTGCACCTTCTCCCCCACATCTTCCTACCTCAGGCTATATGCTGTACATTTATTTACTAGTGATTAGAGAACAACCAAATTAAAGATTCACTGAGTTCTGGTTTGTCTCCAGATCTCATTTTATGCAAACCTCGAAAGTTCCGATGGAGGAGAATTTAACACACAGTTTTAATTCTGGCCCATCACTACTGTTGATCAAAATTGCACAGATCAATAAATCATACAAATGCAGGAATTCGGTAATGTAACATAGTTATTTGTAAAGATAAGAAGAAAAACTAAATAAGAGAGAAGAGAAACTAAAGGTTTAATAAATCCAAAGTAGACTATCTTGTTCATCTATGAAGCAGGTTATTAGTAAGCAACAGCCGATAGTAAACTGGGCATTTTAGATTATGCTGCTTATTGTCACTTAATTTTCAACACTTTGTGAACATCCGCTTCTTCGTTACCCTTAGTTTATTTTTCTTGATTTATTTTTTTTCTGTGTGTGAGAATGGATGGGAAAGGGAATGTAGTGGTGAGAACCGGACAATACTCTAGCAGTTCTGTCTCCAGAGTAACATGATGTTATGACTGTGCTACATTAGACACAATGAAATTATCTGAACTGAACAAAAATGGGTTAATTTTTCTAATCATGTTATTGTAAATGTCCAAACAGAATAAATGTAGTCACTAATTCTACTGCTCCATCCAACTGTTGTTTTATTACAGAACAGAGCCACTCAAAACAATGTGGTTTTAGTTTCTAGGAGTTTAGAGGTAAAACAGAATAACACTGTACAGCATTTAAGCTACATATGCAGTCAGACTTCAGGTAACACACAACATTGAGTAGCACGTAACAGAGCACACATTCAGTATTTCCCTCAGTGTAACACACAACAAGAGAGTATACAGCAGTGATCCCAGGTGCAACGACAGCATACAGAGTACACAATCTATACCCAGGGCACCACACATCATGCAGAGATCCATACCCTTCCCAGGACAATACAGAATATACAGAGTAACACATGGCAGCATGAAGCATACACAGTCCATATGCAGGGCAACACACACCAGACAGAGTCTGCAATCCACAAAAAGGCCAACACAGAGCATGCAGAGTACACATTCAATACCCAGGCCAACACACACCATGCCCAGTACACAATCCATACCCAGAGCAACACACACAGCTACATGTAGCATACACAACCCTTACCCAGCCAGAGTAACACAGTACACAACCTGTATGCACAGTAACACACACAGCATGCAGAGCAGGATGGATTTGATTTAAATCACTAGTCAAGAAGACTCAATTTAATCATGGTTTTCTACATAAAAGTGCATTTTTGTTGGTTGTTATAACCTTAATACATATTCTTCACAACTCAGAGATAGATGTAGGTTTCATTTTTAGAAGGTACACACTATACATTTTAAGACAGTGATTTATTTTGAAAACTTTTCAGATTTGTTTTACAGCTATATCAGGAAATGAATGATTGGTTGGTTATTTCATTTACCAAAGTTAATTGAAGCAGATATTTATGAAGTCACTGGGAGGTGAACTATCTCCAATTAACAGGTTAATCATTAATATTTGGAGGATTTTCTTGCCATGCTGTATTAGGAGGACAACATCACCAGACAGACATTTACATTGTTTTATTTAACTAAAACAATAACGTTAAGTATTCTGGATTTTTTTCTTTAACAGCAAACATATAATATTTTAACAAAACAAGCATATGTCCCTTGCTTCTCACATTTATCTGCAGACTTATTTTCCTTGTCCAGATCTATTCCGCCCCCAACAATCTTCTATTCATTGAACTTTTTGAAACTTTGCACTTTTAGAGAGAGGTAAGGGACTGACTCTGTGTACACAAATTTGCAGAGGGACAATAGAGTTGAGGTCTGTTATTTCTCACCTCTATATATTATTTATTTATTTAAAAACATTTTTGCTGTTAACAAGCATGTTACCTCTGGAGACACAAATCCACAGTCTGAGAACTGCAAAACTAAGCGTCTCTGATGGTATCTTCTAGACTGAGCACTGAGTCCCATTACGTAGCTAGAACGATTAACCTAAATAATCTATACAGAAGCCTCTGGAACCCCATAAAATTGGGTCCCTAATCCATGAACTATTGGAACTCATTTACAAAACTTTTCTTAAACATTACATGAATATATATTGTCTCATACTATAGAATGAGGATGCATAATCTGTATTCCATGATATCTTTGAGCTATAATATATCTTAATTAAAACTATCTTTAGATAGGTTTTTTTCCCTCAAAAAGCATTTTATCAAAAAAATCCGATGTAAATAAAATCCTAGCACATACAACCCGTACACAGCGTAACACGCACACACTATGCCCGGTTCCCAGAGTGACACACATACCAGGCCTACCACACAACCTGTACTTAGAATGACACACACCCCATGCCCCGCACACACAACCCATATGCAGTGACACACACACACACACACACCCCATGCCCCGCACACACAACCCATATGCAGCGACACACACCCCATGCCCAGCACACACAACCCATATGCAGTGACACACACACACACACACACCCCATGCCCAGCACACACAACCCATATGCAGTGACACACACACCCCCCACGCCCAGCACACACAACCCATATGCAGTCACACACACACACACCCCATGCCCAGCACACACAACCCGTACACAGAGTAACACACACACACCCCGTGTGAAACACACACACGCACCCCGTTCCTGGTCCTACCCGCGGTGACACACCCGGGGCCTGCCGTGCCCCCCACCCCACTGCACGTCCACTGACGCCGGGCGCGTCACAGCAGGCGGGCGGGTGGGTCCCGGGTAACCAGGGGCCGGGCCGAGGCCGAGGCGGGCGTTGCCGAGCCGGGCCATGGCGCTGCGACAGGCTCTGGGCCGCGGGCTGCAGCTGGGCCGGGGGCTGCTCCTGCGCTGGGCGCCGCCCCGGCCGCTGCCCGTCGCGCCCCCGCCGGCGGCCCGGCTGCCGCTGCCCGCCCGCTACCGCTTCTTCCGCGAGTCGGTGTCCGGGCTGGCGGGGCGGCTCCGGCGGCAGCTGCTGCTGCGGGGCCCGCGGGCGGCCCGGGGGCTGAGCCTGGCCTGCGGGCTGGGGCTGCTGGAGCAGGGGCTGGAGGAGCAGCGACAGGCCGCCTCCACCTGCCGCCACATCCAGGTGCGGGACGGGGGCAGAGACCGGCCCGCGAACGGGGCCCCCGGGCTGCCCCCCCCCCCCCGAGGGAGTGTTGGGGGAGGGGCTGACCACAGCAATGACCTCTGGCTCTCCCCCTCTGTTCCCCTTTTGTCTCCCCACTCCAGGCTCCTGTTTTTCCAGTCACCTGATACCTTATTCTCCAGCTCAGTTCCCAATTCCTGCCTGCCCGGGTTTCCTGCTGTTAAGTGTTGACTGGTGGTTGGGGCATCTCTTTGTCTTGCTGGGCCCTCTGTTGATTTGGATCAGTTTGAGCCAGTTCTTCAAGGACTATATTCATTCCTCCCAGACAGCAAGGTGGCTCGCTCACCCCTTCTGCCTCTTGTGCTGTTCCAGGAGCTTTGTTGCCCCTTTTGCACCCAGCGGGTACCAGTGCCACACTCTGAGGGGTACTGAGGCATGCCTAGGCATCATAAAAACATTACAGAAAATTTCCACTTCATCACAACTTGTTTCTTCAATGTCTTGATTCTTAATTCCTGATCCTGTAGTCCTCTTCCTCGTTGCGTCTCTTTCCATTAACCCCCAAACATTTCCCCCGCATTGATTCTCTCTCCTCTAGCCAACTATCATTTTCAGCTGCCATGAAAGTCATTGTGCTTAACTAGGTTTTATTTTTAAACATTTTATTCATTCAGAGAGGGAGGGAAGCACAGTAAAAATCCCTGTTATAGAAGCTGGCCAGACCTTTCTCTGCTGAGTTTATTTGCTTATGTTGTAGATGAATGACATGTTTTTCTTTCCCCTCTTCTGTCCAAACATTTATTTGTCTGTAGTACTGGTTGACAGACACCTTAAATAAAAACGTGTGTTGTTGATGACAGATTGTTTGCTGGCTTGAATATATTGTCTATAAATGGTTACTTTATGAGTACAAGGCTCTCACTGAATTGCTCAAACTTGTACCTGTTTTCAAATGTGAGTAACCTAATAGGATGTCTGTATCCCATATTTGGATAACTATACCCTCAAAACCCTCGCAGTATAGACACAGCCTGTACCTGTAAAGATCTTTTCTCGGCACAACTTATCAGTTGGGCGAGCAATATGAGTGATGCTGGCAAAAGCCCTTTTAATGCTGGTATCGCTGAGTCTACAGCAGGGCTTTTGTGGGCAGAGAAAGTTGCAAAAAAATACCACATCCCTAACTGACAGTGCTCTGCCAGCAAAAGTTTCTAGTGTGAACCTGGCTGTTGTCCCTTCACTTGTAGGATATGGATAATAATTTACTTACCTAATGCTGCTTTGAGGCTTAATATTTATACAATGTTTTGAGATCCTCAGATAAAGGGTGCTACAAAAGCACAAAGAATTATATGTTTTATGTGCCTATATTCGAATCTGAAGCATGCACATGCAGGATTTGGATGTTGTGAGTTTGTAAATTGGATCCACCATGTGTTTTGTAAGTGCCCAGCTAGATTGTAGTTTAACATAATAGAAGATATAAAGCTTTCAAATGCCGCCTGTGCTGGCCGTGTAGTATATATCCTCGTATGCACACCTTGGAGCACATACAATCATATCATTTAACATAGCAAAGTAGTTCTCTGTTTTTTAAAGTGTTGCATAATTGAGTGATTTTTTCACTTTCCTTTCAGACCATATTTATCGGAAAGAACAAGCCACTGAAAGATCCACTGAGCGCTTTCCGCTGGCAAGGCTTCAAGCTAGAAGAGTACCATATTGGGCAACCCATTGGGAAAGGGTGCAGTGCTGCTGTATATGAAGCAGCTATTCCATTGTCTTCCAACTACCAAAGCAGTGAAGACAGCAAGGCTTTAGAAGGAAAGACTCCAGATACGCAGTGGGATCACGGCCCAGATATCCAGGCTGCAGAAGCGAAATCTATACAAACAAACCAGCAAAGAGCTGCTTTCCCATTAGCTATCAAAATGATGTGGAACATTTCGGTAAGGAGTTAGTCTGTAGTCTTCCTGTTTGACACTTGCGAAGTCGGAAGGAAATGTTTACCACGGATGTGTTAAAAGCTCTAATTATTTTGTGCACGATTAGTACATTGGAACAAAGTTGTTGATACATAGCAATGGAAACACAGATTGTTCATGAACAGTCACTCAGCGAGGTAATTAATGCTCATCAGAAATCTTCCTATGGGAGTCAGCATCAGCATGACATTTGTGTGGCACTGCTGGTTTGTCTGCTGCTTCTTGACAATATTGACAGTGTTTTCTGGGAAAAAAATTATTAGGTTTAATATTAAGAGACACTTGGAGAAATGTTAGGAACTAGCAGAAAATGGAAAAACACTGCTAAAGGAGTTTGAGGAATCACTGCTTTTAGAGATACTCAAGGATACAACTTAGGTGTCCATTTGCTGGAGACATTTTAGGTATGAAACCAGTAATGCTTCATGGAAGCTGGATAGCTAAATTACCCACTGGAGGCCCCACACAATTAGGTGGGCGGACCAGATCTCTTTTCATAAGTTTCTTCCAGCCCAAATGATTTTGTGATCAGCCATATCCCAAAGTAACTATCCCAGAGACTCAGAGAGCTATCGTTCTTTTCTCTGTGGAAAATTCACTGTATCCATTCCAGTCTGCAAACAACTGAACATGAAGACATAGGCACCGAGTTTCTAATCCGCTAGGGGTGCTCCCCCGGCTCCGCCCAGGCCCTGCCCCCCACTCCACCCCTTCCCCCAATGCCCCACAGTGGCCCTGCTTCTCCCCACCCCTGCTCTGCCCCCACCCCTCCTTTTCCCGTCCTACCTCTTCCCTGCCCAGTTCTGCCCCCTCCCCTGAGCACGCTGTGCCCTCCTGCCCCCTCCCTCCAGCACCTCCTGATGCCGCAAAACAGCTGATCCATGGCAGACAGCAGGTGCAGGAAGGGAGAGGGAGGTGCTGATTGGCAGGGCCTGCCGATGGGCAGGAGGCGCTGGGGAGGGGGAGAGGCTTTGGTGGGCGGCTGCTGATTGGTACTAAGCATCCACCATTTTTTCCCCATCCACAGAGTCGGCGCCTATGCATGAGGAGTCTTCCAAACTAATGATTCCTTAAATCTGTTGGGATTCATACATTTTTTCTTTTAAACCCGGACTGGACCATTATGATCATCTGTTCTGACCTCCAGCATAACAAAGGCCATAGAAATTTGATCAGTAATTCCTGAATCAAACCCGTATCTTGTAGCTGAGCTAGCGAATATTTTTTAGAAAGACATCCAGTTTTATTCTGAAAATTTCAAATGATGAGGAACCCACTACACCTGCGCTGTTAAAAATTACCCCTTATTTCTAGTCTGAATTTACTTAGCTTTAGCTTCAGGGTTATCTGCTTGCAGTTTTGTTATTTAGATTGGATGATTTTAAAGCTCAGGTTTGAATACAATGTTCTATGTAACTGCTGTTGTAGGCTGGTTCTTCAAGTGAAGCTATCCTCAGCACCATGAGACAGGAACTCGTTCCGGCGAGTGGTTCTGCCTTATCTGGGGAATATGGAGCTGTTGCTTGCCACAGGTATATTTTATTAGTAGATGCTTTTATTGGTCCTTAAAGGTGATCAGAGAGCCTTTATTAGCATGTTTTAAGAACACAAGTTTATTATGAGAAGCTGTGAAGCCCATGCATTTCAGATACAAAAAATTGGAAAATCAACTTCCCCTTTCGCATGTCTATCAAGACCTGAGTTCAGGGTGCTATGTTTCCCTGCAATAGCAATTGCCATCACTAAAATCCCCCCAAAAGATGGAACAGTACTGATACATTCGGGATCTGAGGCACCTTTCATCCAAATCCCAATGTGGCTTACACATTTTACTCATTGTACTTGTAAATTGCACAATATGTGTGGAAATCAATCATGTCATCAGACCTCTGAAATTCAGCAGTGGTTTAGAGTGCACAGGCATACCACAGAGAATCTAAATAGAAGAAGTTAAGAGAAAAGACTGCATCCACTTGATGCTACGTAGGGGATTTAATGAGGGCAGGATTTAATCACTCAGTCTGGACCTTAGCCAGAATACTGGGGTTCACTCTTCTCTACTTGCCCTCCAAAAGAAAAAAGGCCGTGGAATTATTAGTGACCACAAGTGGTCAGGACCTCTGTTGTACATTTCAACTAAATGATGGCACCTCCGGAAGTGCAGGGTACCCTAAACATGGTTTTGGAGAATTCGTTCATAGTGATTTGGAGGAGAGAATACCACCATATCTGTTTGTTTGTACAGCACCTAGCATAATGGGGCTCTGGCCTGTGAGTGAGGCCCCTAGGTGCTGTGCTAGTTGACAAAAAACATGTCAATGAATTTTACTCAATACTGACCAGAAACAAAAGTGAAAATGGCTTACTCTGTTTTCACATACTGAGCGAAGAGAAAAGTAAATAAATACGGGGCAGTAAATTAGAATTTTAAAATTCTTTCAGTTTTGTCATCTAAGATGTGAACACAGGAAAGTGTTGTGTTATTTTTTTTAATCAGTGTCCTTTTAAAAAAGCTTCCCCCCCTCCCAGTTTAAACAATGTCGTCCAGAATCCAGATCAACTGTTTTACATTTCAGATACACCTCTGCTGCCAGTACAAATAAACAGTGAACACTGATAGGTATGTAGCTAGCCCAGCAGTGTAACAGACAAAGCAGACAGATATTTTGCATTCAGGGGATGAGAGGAAAGACAGGTCTGTTTTGCTCTAGATACGTGTGCGTAGCTCTCATTCGTTTTAATGGGCACTTACTGTGTACATCAAAGAATAGATTTCCTGGTTTGGTGTCCCCTTGATCTTGATCTGCTTCCGTAATAAAGTCATTTTTTTTCAAAGCCAGTCCTAGTTTTCTCCTTAATCTTATTGAGAGTCAGGTCTCTTCCACTAACTCTACTCCTCTGTTAATTATTTAGAACACTAGCATTTAAAGGGTAATTTTGGAGACTTAATAGGTTGTTTTGGAGTAAACTGTTGGCTCATGTTCAGCAATCAAATTTGTGGAAAATTCTGTTTTCTCGATGTAATCTTTTTTTTTTTAAAAATAGCCAATACAGTAAATGTTTTGAATGCCCTCTACTGGTGTAACATTAAACTGCACCTCGTAGAAAATAAAGGTTGATTGTTTTGGGTTATTAGAGCAAGAGAATCTAATACGTTTGGTGGAAAGGGCCAAGTTATAGTTTTAATTATGGTCAGCGGGTTAGGTCTGTAAAGCTAGAGTCCATTGACTACCCTTGATCTGCAGTGGATTGCCCACTAATAACAATAGGAGTGGGGATTTGCAAGAAGTCTGAGTCATGCCAGCAGATGCTGGTGTCTGTATGGAGCGCTGTTTATCTCAATGGGACTCCATATAGGTGATGAGTCTACTTTGTGGACCCCTGTTGAAGTCAGTGGGATTTCGTGTGAGGGCAGGAACCTGCCTGTATGGATTAGTTTGCAGAATTGGGGCTTGGTTAGGAAAGTTTCTGTTGAACAGTTCTTAGAATTGTTTGTAAACTTGTGGTATCCAGAGCTTTTCATGTTTGAGAGTGGTTAAGTATTTTTTACAGACACTTTTAAGATACATCTTGTTTTGAACTGCACTTTCTAACCTTAACTGTAACTTGCCAACATTGTTTCTTTTAGAATGAGTGAGTTTATAAACTGCTTTGGGATCCTTTAGGAGGAAAAGTGCTATATTAATGAAAAATATGATTTTAGTAAGAATAACAAAATGAAAGTGTCTGTAATTCACCATCCTACTATAGCTATTGGGTTTTAATTTCTTTGTCTAATGTGATACACAAATTATATTGAAACAGGAGACCTGTCTTTGGGAAGAAGAAGTTGAAACCTCATCCGAATATAATCCAGGTGATCCGAGCTTTTACATCCTCAGTTCCTCTGCTACCTGGAGCATATGTGGACTATCCAGACGTTCTTCCATTAAGTCTGAACCCCAGTGGGATCGGTCACAGCCGCACGCTCTTCTTAGTGATGAAGAAGTAGGTAGAGGTGAGTTTTGTAAGTTACTCAGATTTCTAGTGTGACTGTGCTGTGAGGCTCTGTAGTCCGCAGCTGCTGGATAGGTAACACAAGGCCTGTGAAGTCTTCGCCCGGCTCATTGCCATGGATCAAAGCACACCCTAAGAAATATCCTGTGATCTTTCCCCATTCCTGCGGTTTTAACTCTTGTCAAACCGTGAAGGCTAGTTGCTCTTTTTAACAATTACTTTAATTAACTCATTTTAGAAACTTCAAACACTTTTCAGATATTCTGGTTCTCCAACACTACCTTCTCAGCTGCACATGAAGGCAAAATTAAAACAAAAGTGACTCATCAGGACCCAGTAACTCTGGGCTTTCTCTTTCTTTCTGATCAGCTGTTGCTTTTCAATTGAAGTACAACCATTAGACTCCAAATTATTCCACCATTTTTATAAAACACTTTGTAGAGGAATATCTTCATTTCCCCCACTTTTTGCTATTTTGACCAACCTGACTCCAGAAAAACTCTTCCTTCTCTGAATCATATCCCTTCCCACCAAGTCTGTCCGTTCTGTAATAACACACTTCCCTCTCTTTCCTTCAGAATACAAAGGAAGATATGGAAGAACCCTCTGTAAATAAAATACCTAAGAAATCTCATTGTACACCCTGTGAGCCTCCTACTTTTAGAGAGGATGCTTTTATTTCCAGTTCCAGTTATTTCCAGATGCCAGATTTCAGATAGTATGCCATGCCTCAAAACATGAGCAGATGTTTTTGTGTACTGGGGATGAGGGGGGAATTTGGGATGTTTAGAGAGAAGTTAGTAAATGTAACAGTGAAGTATCTCCAGGCAGATGCCACTAATGTTGAACTGAATATTTGCTTTACAGCGGTAGAATACTGAATCAAATATTCTCTTTCTCAATCTGTCCAGTTATCCATGCACCCTGCGCCAGTACTTGAACGAGAGGAATTCAGATGCCCACCTCAGCACCTTGATGATCTTACAGTTACTGGAAGGCGTGGATCATCTTGTTCGACATGGAATAGCACACAGAGATTTAAAATCTGACAATATCCTGGTTGAATTGGATTCTGGTATGTAGCTTGCTGAGTCCAGCTGGAGATGAATAAGGAGTTTACAAAAGTAATTTGACTTGTATTGGGACTTGTGCTACTAAGTCACTCAGGCTATGTCTACACTACTGTGGTAAGTCAACCTAAGTTACACAACTCCAGCTGCGTGAATAACATAGCTGGAGTCGACGTAGCTTAGGTTGACTTACTGTGATGTCTCCACTGTGCTGGGTCGACGGGAAACACTCTCCCATCGACTTACCTTACTCCTCTCAGTCCCGGTGGAGTACCAGGGTCGACCGAAGAGCGCTCCGCTGTTGATTTAGTGGGTCTTCACTAGACCCACTAAATTGACCCACAGTGCATCGATTGCCGGAACATCGATCCTGCAGTAGTGTAGACATAGCCTTAGATGCTTTTGAAAATCACATCCACGGTGTTTAATGGGGAAGGAAGTGAGCCTAGATGTTACAGCCTTTGTTTAGGGGGAGTCAAGATTCCTAGGTTCTGTTCTTGGCACTACCACATGCTGCTGTTGTGACATCTGGGAAAGTCACTTATCCTCTCTGTGCCTCAGTTTTCCCATCAGTAAAATGGAGATAATGCTTCCCCGCCTCGTGGGGGTGTTGTGATGTTTGTTCGGTGTCTGTTACGTGCTTGGAGATCATCAGATGAAAGGTGCTATGTAAGGACAAAGCACTGTTAACAAGATATGTTACAAAAATTACTAAGTGAATGACTGCTTAAACAGAGAGCAGAAGGGCATGCACTAGCCTGCACTGCAACATTTATGATGCATTAGCTCCATGCCCATGGTGTCTCTGATCGTAACTTGCTAGGCAGCACTGAGCAATTTCTAAAATCCCACAGCAGAGCTAGGTTAATGATATTGCACCTTCAGATCATTAAACATTAGCTGAGACTAGAGGGAATAACATTTTGTTGTTTTGGTGTCACTCTCTTTAACTGAAATGTTAATTACCTGAGCACTGTTTCAGTGTGACTGAGATTGAAACGAACAGGGAACAATAGCGAGGGCCTAGATCTGTGTAATTAAAAACCCTGCTGTAGCTGCTGTAGAAGATTTTTAGAGGCCCTACTAACATAGGTTTCATTTTCTTGAAGCCTTGTTAAAACTATACTGAATGCAGATGGTAGTGATTACAAATTCAGTCTCTGGAAATCAATGTTTCTGTTTTGCAATGTTTGACTTGTCATCAGGAGAGTAACCATTAACTAGCTCAAACATTTGCAGGCTCGCTGACTCTGTATCTGCTACAAATTTAAAAAAAAATACCAAAGATTCCTTCAATCCCTGATTAATTCTTAACCTTGTGTATCTTCTCTGAAGTCAGAGTGGGACTCAGTCAGACCTGGCACACCAGTCTCTTTTCTCTTATCACTCAGCAGCAGCTCCAATTCTTACACTGCATTTTGTATGTAGGAATATGCTTCCGTTCTGCCCATCTCTGCTGTACATTTGTACTATACCTCACTCACTGGGTGTGCAAGTTACGATGGAAGCTGTCTAAATGAACAAGAGTGTTTTCCTTCATGCAACCTTAGAAACTGAAAGTATGTGTGGAGTGTGGGTCCCAGACTGCTGAATTTGGGAGAATCACTGAGGTGTCTGTTAAAACTCTGACTATAAAATAATATATATAATAATATGGAGATATACCTATCTCACAGAGCTGGAAGGGACTCTGAAAGGTCATTGAGTCCAGCCCCCTGCCTTCATTAGCAGAACCAAGTACTGATTTTGCCCCATATCCCTAAGTGGCCCCCTCAAGGATTGAACTCACAACCCTGGGTTTAGCAGGCCAATGCTCAAACCACTGAGCTATCCCTTCCCTCAAATGGGTAACTAATTCCTTATTCAGAGAAATGGGCAAACATTTTACTTTACAAATGTCACCAGTGTTCTAACTTGTAATACTGAAGAGAGAAGATGCAGAAATGGTCTGTGGTAATATAGATTCCTGTAAGGAATGAGACTTCTTGTGCTGATTAATAGTCGGTTTTCTGATATGATGTGTGGTATCTAATATGGCCAAATATTATACACTGCACATCTCAATTGCGTGCTAACTTGGTTAACCTGTGATGTTTACAGCTGGGTGTCCCTGGCTGGTGATCACAGACTTTGGTTGCTGTTTGGCAGATGAAAATATTGGCTTGAGATTGCCTTTCACCAGCTGGTATGTGGATCGGGGAGGCAATGGCTGTCTTATGGCACCAGAGGTAATTCCTCATCTGTATGAGTCTCAGTGAGTAATTATAACTTGTATTAGGTAGGTAGGTATATATGTGTAGTGCTGTTGGAAGTATAGGATCCAGTAAAGTCCATTAACATAAATAGGAGCAGGATTAGGTCCAAAGTAATGGATTTGAGGAATGCCAAACCTTCCCCTTTGCCCTATATACCTTCCGCACCACAAGATGAGACATTTGAATGCCATTCAGACACATCCAATTAGTCAATACTGGGTAAAAGCCTTTTCATTATTGGTTATCTTGCCATTCTTGCCTAATACTATGCCCACTAACTTGCTATATTGGCTGCTACAGGTTGTTGTGGGTGTGGCATTGTCTGTCTAGTTTATCTCCCCATGAAACTTTCTGCCATCTCCAATAGCATTGCTTAGAGGATTCACGGTCTGGTTGATTGGCACTACCATGTGGTTAAATGTCTCTGATATAAACATCAGAATGGCCACACTGGGTCAGACCAATGATCCATCTAGACCAGTATCCTGTCTTCCAACAGTGGCCAGTGCCAGGTGCCCTAGAGGGAATGAACAGAACAGGAATCATCAAGTGATCCATCCCCTGTTGCCCATTCCCAGCTTTTGGCAAACAGACGCTAGGGACACCATCCCTGCCCATCCTGGCTAACAGTCATCAATGGACCTATCCTCCATGAACTTATCTAGTTCTTTTTGAAACCCTGTTATAGTCTTGGTCTTCCCAACTTCCTCTGGCAAGGAGTTCCACAGGTTGACCGTGCGTTATATGAAAAAATACTTTCTGTTTGTTTTAAACCTACCGCCTATTAATTTCATTTGGTGGCCCCTAGTTCTTATGTTATGAGGAGTAAATAACACTTCCTTATTTACTTTCTCCACACCAGTCATGATTTTATAGACCTCTATCATATCTCCCCCTTAAGCCTCTCTTTTCCAAGCTGAAAAGTACCAGTTTTATTAATCTCTCCTCATACGGCAGCCGTTCCATACCCCTAATCATTTTTGTTACCCTTTTCGGAACCTTTTCCAAGTCCAATATATCTTTTTTGAGATGGGGCGACCACATCTGATGTTGAATTCATCAAGAGAACACCTTTACAGAACTCTGTGCTGGTCAATCTCCCATTGGTATCTTGAGCAACTGAAAATGGAAAAAAAAAACCAGTGTTACAAGGTGGTAGTTGGTCTTACACATAAAAGTACAAAATTCCAAATTTGGCTGCTTTCCATTCGTATGCCCTCTTCTGCTTAGCTTTTTCAAGGGTCTCAGAACAATAAGTTTTCCTACACAGCATCTGTGTAGCAATTTTTGCATTATTATCAAACTAGTAATTATTCCTCTGCATCCTCTGGGTGGGGGTGAAATTAATTGTGTTTCCTCTGACTCCCCCGTTACCAGTAGTCTTAACATATGGTAAGGGATCTCTAGCCTGGCACTGGTATACTGGGTAGGGATACTTTTGGCTTTCATGCTGTGTGAAATGGAACACCTGGTCCCTTTATAAGGCCACTATCTGGAGTCCCTCTTCAGCTGCCCAAGTAATATATCCCTATAAATAGTAAACTGGGTGCAAGCTTTAGTCAGAGGTAAGAACTGAGTTCATGACAATGGAAATGCTGACCTGATGAATAGAAGTAGATATATCAAAAGGTTAAACAAACTTGTGCTGTGTATTTCTACCTTCCCATATATTTCCTATGGTCTTTCTGATGCAGGTGGTCACAGCAGTACCTGGTCCAGGTGTCCTGATTGACTATAGTAAAGCAGATGCATGGGCGGTTGGAGCGATAGCGTATGAAATCCTTGGACTGTGTAATCCTTTCTATGGCCAAGGAAGGTCCTCTCTGGAAAGCAGAAGCTACCAAGAAGACCAGCTCCCAGCATTGCCAGATACTGTGCCCTTCGATGTGAAGCAGGTGGTAAAGATGCTACTTCAGCGGGATCCCAACAAGGTGAGAGACCTTGCGGCTATTGCCGTGAGTGGGGTTTTAACAGGGTGTCAGTTGCATAGCAGTCACTTTCCTGAGAGTATTGTGATAAAATGGTTGTACAGTGCCTAGCACAATGGGGTCCTTCACCATGACTAGGGCTCCCAAGCACTGTGTTGGCGGTAATAATAGAAAACTATCGCAGGACTTCAATGAAAGTGTGATGCAATATAAAGATCTTGGTTCTTGACACTTTTTTGCATATTACAGCGAAGTTATAGTGTGAAAGGGTGGCATGTAATGGAACTTGAGTGATTTGGGAGCTCAAGAATAGTAGCCTGATAGCAACAGCCCCCAAAAGCCTTTCAATTAGAAGTGAATGTTGTGTGAGATGAGAAGATGCTTGGGAGCATTTCAACAGTATACATCTCACGTGTCTGTTCTAACACTTTTCATGGGCGTTCAGCTGATCTTTCACTTCTCTTTTCAGAGACTGTCTGCTCGAGTTGCAGCTAATGTGCTTCACTTAAGCCTCTGGGGTGAAAATATTCTAGTCCCAAAGAGTCTGAAACTAGAGAAGATGATTGGCTGGCTTCTTCACCAATCTGCAGCCACTTTACTGATGGATGGACTGGTGGACAGAAGCAGGGTAGAAACTAAGATGAAGACGTGCTTTTTGGCAAATCTGGAATACGAAGATCTTTGGGAGGCAGCATTTTTACTGCTCTCTTGGAGAAACCATTCTGTCTGAAGGGTACAATTCTGTGGGTGGGCCTGCAGTAGATAAATGGCATTTACTAAAAGCACTTGGGAATCTGTCTAATACTTCTGTCTCTCTGGAAGCCTAAAATACTTTAAGGAAAAATATCTGCAGGCCTGGTGTATGTGTTAATGTAAGAGGTTGAGTTTGCCTACAAAAAGCATTAGTATACAAAGGGTTGTTGTCTTACCTGTAGAGAAAACAGCATTGAATTGTTATGAGAATTGGTAGGGTTTGGAAAGTGTTTGAAGGATATCTGGTCGGCTTCATTCACACCGGAGAATTTAGATTTACTGCTTGAAGCAAATTCCTTTACAAAAGGGTTTATGCACTGAAGGAGGTATAACACAGCTGCTCTTTACAGAAAAGCATTACAGTTGCACTTTGCTAATCCTTTATAGTTCGAACAGAAAATCAATATGAAGTTGAACTGATGGAACAAAATTAAATCTTTGTTTTCTTAAATTTGAAATCAGAATCATTCTTATTAAAATCATATTCCTCTGTATCTATGGCTTCCTTTTATGAAATGACAGTCAAGAGCATCATGATTGAGCTGTTTATCTGTGAGGAGTCCTGTCAGGAGCTGCAGGGTGGGTTATAAATGCACAGCCAAAGTGCTTATCTAATTATATGTGAAATGCCATATGGGCACTCAGTACAGAACAACTAATTTCTGTTTTCTGGTTGATTTGCTGTAATGACATTTTTATCCCTGCTTCTTATAAGCATAACAATTTGAGGGCTCTCGCCAACTGTAATATCCAAATCTGAATTTCACAAGCCAGGCTAGCGGTGTTAGAAGGTCCCTGCATGAGCTGAACTGGAATACCAAATCCAGACATCTCTCGGCTTTTGAGAAGTTTGGATTCAGATCTTGATCTGAACTAAGCAACTGAGTCACATCTCTGATCACAGCAGGTCAGTACTTGAACCATTGAGAGAGACATGTGTCCTTTTAGACTGTGTAGATCTAGTTTTTTTTAACCAGAACTAAAATTCCTTCCAGGGACATTCTACTGTTTCAGTGTGCCAGGCTCAGAGAGATTTGCATCATGGTTGAGAGAATGGTGAAAGAGGGTGTGGGGTTAATGGCTCTTCCGGTAGTTATGCTTGACTCAGTTCCTTATTATATATACCTGGTTTTCTGTTTCATTACCAGGGCTTATTCTGTGGTTGCAAGAAAAACACTATTTTTTAATCAGCAACAACTGTTTTAGTGAAAATATCATGAGACTTTATAGCTGTGTATTGTGAGTGTTTGAAAAAGCTAGCTAATTTTCCTCTTTGCACAATAAAGTGGTGACTGTGCTGTTACAATGAATGAATCCACAGTTGCTGTTTTTGTCTCTGCTCACTGTACCGGGACTTAATGCCATAGTGACCTAGGGATTAATACATATTGGGACTTGGCCTTTCAAATTTACTCGTCCGTTGCATGCTAAATATTTGTTTCAATGTGGTCCTGAAAGCATCATCAGCTCCTTCAAGTCCAGCATTCAGGACTCACATACTCCACCACCTAGGATAACCATTAAGTCCAGTTTTCAAAGAGCAGTTCAGCACCATTTGGGAAAGAAATCAAGCACCAGGATTGTTCCTGAAAGTTCTGAACGTTTTCTTGGTAACTTCCTTATATTCTTATTTCAAGGAAATCATTAGAACTGTGTGGTGAGACACTGAGAGCTGTCAGTGAATTGCTACACAGTAACAAGCTGCCCAAGTAGCGTGGGTCTCATAAGTAGTTTTGCAATGCTTTTAAAAATGTTTTATTTCAGGCGTCTTCTCCATTCACTTGTAAAATATAATGGCAATGGCAATTGCAAATTCTATTGCGCTGGAGGAAATCTGCTTACAGAAACTGGCACCATTCATTTTATAATGCAGCCAATGAGCTATGTGCTTTCATAGCTAACATACCAGAAAGTGTATCAGCGTACTAACATAACCAGCCACCTCATTTGAACCTTTATAGGTGCCATACAACAATACCTAAATGGTCCCACACAGAAGGACCCACAAAAGGCACAGAATCTGGGAAGATTCAGGAAAATCAAAGTAAATCCTAGCCCTGGAAAAACAAAACCCTGATAAGTTTTTTTTATAAATGGTGTTTTGAGCACAAATTGCCATCAGCAACAATCCCATAACTTGGTAGAGTTCAGTCTAATTGTTCGTGGAAGGCAGCACCTAGAGGTGCTATCTGTAAATCGGAAGTGGGAGGTGGGCTTTATCCCAGGCTGAAAACGCCTTGGAAAAATTCACTGCAGTTATGTAGACCATGGTTATTTACTATGGAATCTACCCTGTGTTTGGCAGGGCAGGGCTCTGCTTCAACAACATACTATCCATGTTTATAGGATGTTTCTAGCCACGCCCACTGCCAGTTACCAGGACTGTGATAGGTAGGAGTTTTTATCCAATTTGGTTTTGAGGCGCTTAGCCTTTTTTTCATTTATTTTTTGCTTCAAAGTATGGCTTATGACCTGTTGTTCCAAGCAGGAGGTGTTTCCTGAAACATCCCATTTTGTGCCTCCCAAGGGTAGGGTGCCAGCATCTCCGACAACCTGCAAGATAACAGCACGGAACTGGACAAATCTTATCAATGTTTCCATGATAAATGTGGATAGTGAAACAGTAACTAATTGTCCTGACTATAAACCTGGGTTGGATCTCTCCCCCAACACACACACAGCTGCTCTGTATTATGTAACACCCTGTAGAAAAGTGGTTCTCAAACTTTTATACTGGTGACTCCTTTCACACAGCAAGCTCTGAGTGCGACCCCTCCCTCCCTTATACATGAAAAACACTTTTAAATATATTTAACACCATTATAAATGCTGGCGGCAAAGCGGGGTTTGGAGTTGAGTCTGATAGCTCGTGACCCCGCCATGTAATAACCTTGCAACCCCCTGAGGGGTCCCGACCCCCAGTTTGAGAACGCCTGCTGTAGAAGATCTGAGGGCTAGTAACCTCACGTGAGCACTGCTGATAGTAGTTGCATAATCACTGTTGAGTTGAAATCTCTGGTTGATGCTGAGATTTCAGCTTGCAGGGAGGGGTAAACACTGTTACTTTTCTGATAGCTTTCAACCCCAGCAGTGAATTATAGACTCATAGACTTTAAGGTCAGAAGAGACCATTACGATCATCTAGTCTGACCACCTGCACAACGCAGGCCACAGAATCTCACCCACCCACTCCTGTATCAAACCCCTAACGTATGTCTGAGTTATTGAAGTCCTCAAATTGTGGTTTAAAAACCTCAAGGTGCAGAGAATCCTCCAGCAAGTGACCTGAGCCCCACGCTGCAGAGGAAGGCGAAAAACCGCCAAGGCCTCTGCCAGTCTGCCCTGGAGAAAAATTCCTTCTGGACCCCAAATATGGCAATCAGCTAAACCTTGAGCATGTGGGCAAGACTCACTAGCCAACACCCAGGAAAGAATTCTCTGTAGTAACTCAGATCCCACCCCATCTAACATCCCATCACAGACCATTGGGCATATTTACTGCTAATAATCAAAGATCAATTAATTGCCAAAATTAGGCTATCCCATCATACCATCCCCTCCATAAACTTATCAAACTTAGTCTTGAAGCCAGATATGTCTTTTGACCTTACTACTCCCCTTGGAAGGCTATTGCAGAACTTCACTCCTCTAATGGTTAGAAACCACCATCTAATTTCAAGTCTAAACTTCCTAATGTCCAGTTTATATCCATTTGTTCTTGTGTCCACACTGGTACTGAGCTTAAATAATTCCTCTCCCTCCCTGATATTTATCCCTCTGATATATTTATAGAGAGCAATCACATCTCCCCTCAGCCTTCTTTTGGTTAGGCTAAACAAACCAAGCTCTTTGAGTCTCCTTTCATAAGACAGGTTTTCCATTCCTCAGATCATCTGAGTAGCCCTTCTCTGAACCTGTTCCAGTTTGAATTCATCCTTCTTAAACATTGGAGACCAGAACTGCACACAGTATTCCAGGTGAGATCTCACCAGTGCCTTGTATAACAGTACTAACACTTCCTTATCTTTACTGGAAATACCTCTCCTGATGCATCCTAAGACCGCATTAGCTTTTTAAACAGCCATATCACATTGGCAGCTCACAGTCATCCTGTGATCAACCAATACTCCAAGGTCCTTCTCCTCCTCTGTTACTTCCAACTGATATGTCCCCAATTTATAACAAAAATTCTTGTTATTAATCCCTAAATGCATGACCTTGCACTTTTCACTATTAAATTTCATCCTATTACTATTACTCCAGTCATCCAGATCTTCCTGTATGATATCCTGGTCCTTCTCTGTATTAGCAATACCTCCCAGCTTTGTGTCATCCGCAAACTTTATTAGCACATTCCCACTTTTTGTGTTAAGGTCAGTAATAAAAAGATTAAACAAGATTGGTTCCAAAACCAATCCCTGAGGAACTCCACTAGTAACCTCCTTCCAGCCTGACAGTTCACCTTTCAGTATGACCCCTTGTAGTCTCCCCTTTAACCAGTTCCTTATCCACCTTTCACTTTTCATATTGATTCCCATCTTTTCCAATTTAGCTAATAATTCCCCATGTTGAACCGTATCAAATGCCTTACTGAAATTGAGGTAAATTAGATCCACTGCGTTTCCCTTGTCTAAAAAATCTGTTACCTTCTCAAAGAAGGAGATCAGGTTGGGTTGGCACGATCTAACTTTTGTAAAACCATGTTGTATTTTGTCCCAATTACCATTGACCTCAATGTCCTTAACTACTTTCTCCTTCAATTTTTTTTCCAGGACCTTGCATACTACAGATGTCAAACTAACAGGCCTATAGTTACCCGGATCACTTTAGTTCCTGTTTTTAAGAAAGGAAAAAATGTTAGCAATTCTCCAGTCATATGGTACAACCCCTGAGTTTACAGATTCTCAGCTTCACTTTTATGAAAAGGGGTTAATTGGGACATGTGCCTCTGCATTCATTAATTTTCACTTTAACTAGAGAACTGAGGCTGCCATCTGCATTTATTTGCATGAAGAGGTATTGTCAGAAGTTCTGCCCTGGAACCAGATTGCTTTACACATGCGAATGCCCCTCCTGTCTCTAAGAAGCTCCAGTCTGTAGAACAGTGGGGAGTGGCGTTAGAAATATAGCATTTGCCAACCAGATCAGACCACTGATCCAGCCAAGCCAGTATCCTGCTTTTCACTGTGACCTCATGCTTCAATGGAAAGTGAAGAAAAACCATAGTGCACATAGCTAGTTGTGTAGGGGACTCTCTTGAACTCTGCATGCAATCAGCTGGTATCCTAAAGTAGGAAGTTTTCAAAATGCATTTGTTACTTACAATGCACCTCGGTATGCCGAGTGATGATTAGGGCAGGGACCATCAGTGAGATACAGTGTGCCAAGTGAAGACAAAACCAAAAGGAGCAGAGGACCAGGGTTCCAATTACAAAGCAGAGGTCATTCAGGTGTACATTATACATTAACATTATACATAATGTTAAATATACATTCCTAGAAGAGACAAAGGGAAAGATCTGTCCGGTGCTCCGATATAGAGGGAGAAAAGAGGTGTGGTGATACACCACCAATTAAGGCTGGAAAGGCAGACGCTTCCACTAACTACCATCCGAGCACATCCTTGTCTAACCAATCTCCCCACATCGCAATACTCTTAATATTTTCACCCATCTTGACTCAAGGCATTTCAACTGCTGTAGTCAATACATCTCACAGCTTCCTTGCATCATCTGCGTTAAGCCTGCTTGGTACGAAACGCAGGTGAGCCTCGGATATTCAATCTGGTTTGATCTTGTTCAGCCCAGCTGCCAGAACTAGAGCTGGCAGGAGGACAGCAGTTCTGCTTCACTGTACCTTTTGAGGTTTTTGTGAAAATTGAATTACACTGATGTCTGTTTTCAGGTTGAAACGCGAGCTTTTTTGATTGGGGAAGATAAGGGTGAGACGGTCCAGGTACAATCTCTGCTTGATTCAGAGCAGAGATTTTCATCCTAGATGACTCTGAATCAGGCAGAGCAGGGACTTGAACCTGGGTTTCCAACATCCCAGGCCAGCAGTCTTGCCACCAGGGTACAGAGCACGTGTGTATTCTTGCATGCACACAAAATATTCTCGCCAAAACTTTCCTAAAAACTGATATGTCCACATGAAATGTTTCAGCTTTGCTGAAATTTCAGTTTGTTGAAAATGTTCCAACCATCTCTAGCCAAGATTAATATTGTTTTTTGAAAGGTTGCAGGTTCCTGCATACTGAAAATGGGAACGCTGGGGGTGGTGGTGAAGCAAAGAAATGCTGAGTGTCCATCATCAGAATGTATTTAGCCCCTGGTGAATGCCCTCACTGGAAGCTTTTGGTCATAGCTGGATTTTGACAGAGAGTTTGCCAGTTTTCTGATATACACTGGCAGTGTTCACAGCCGTACTGTCACAAGGAGTTGCCATTTCTTGGACTTCCTGCTATGAGAGTTCATATCACTCGGGTATTAATCGAAAATGTGATAAAACTCTAGCATTGTATTACTCCCAACCCAAAGTCTTTTCTGTTGACTAAGGCCCAGGCTTCCCTGGGGACTTACCCTGAGACCAGTCATCAGTGGCTGGTTACCAGTATAGCTGCCCCATGCATATCCCCTGGAAAAGGAAAGCTGCAATTTGTATTAACACTGCTTACTTTGCTTTAAGTGTTACAGCTGCATATTGGGACTCTCTGTGTATATGCTTGGGGTTTGCACTAGGTCAGCTGGGCATCAGTAGCTGGAACCGGGGCAAATCCGTATAACTCCCCTGGAGAATTGTCAGTGGAGACCTAATAGACAAGGCTCACGCTGAAATCACGTGGTCGTCAAGAAAATGGAAAGACAGAGGGTGAGATGTGAAGAAATCTTTTTTCTCCTTTCCCTAAACCATTGCTATGATATCTGACCCTTTTCAACTGCTGCTGCATCCCCGTCAGTGTACTGCAGTGGGGCAGTCAAGACAATGCATAATTCTAGTGGTAAATTTTAAGAACATAAAATGGCCGTACTGGGTCAGACCAAAGGTCCATCCAGCCCAGTGTCCTGTCTGCCGACAGTGGCCACTGCCAGGTGCCCCAGAGGGAGTGAACCTAACAGGCAATGATCAAGTGATCTCTCTCCTGCCATCCATCTCCACCCTCTGACAAACAGAGGCTAGGGACACCATTCCTTACCCAGCCTGGCTAATAGCCATTAATGGACTTACTCCATGAATTTAGCCCATTCTCTTTTAAACCCTTTTATAGTCCTAGCCTTCACAACCTCCTCAGGCAAGGAGTTCCACAAGTTGACTGTGCGCTGTGTGAAGGAGAACTTCCTTTTATTTGTTTTAAACTTGCTGTCCATTAATTTCATTTGGTGGCCCCTAGTTCTTGTATTATGGGAACAAGTAAATAACTTTTCCTTATCCACTTTCTCCACATCACTCATGATTTTATATACCTCTAACCTATCCCCCCTTAGTCTCATCTTTTCCAAGCTGAAAAGTCCTAGCCTCTTTAATCTCTCCCAATATGGGACCCGTTCCAAACCCCTAATCATTTTAGTTGCCCTTCTCTGAACCTTTTCTAATACCAGTATATGTTTGCTTTTTTGATTGCCGCTGCACACTGCGTGGACGTCTTCAGAGAACTATCCACGATGATGCCAAGATCTTTTTCCTGATTAGTTGTAGCTAAATTAGCCCCCATCATATTGTATGTATAGTTGGGGTTATTTTTCCAAATGTGCATTACTTTACATTTATCCACATTAAATTTCATTTGCCATTTTGTTGCCCAATCACTTGGTTTATGAGATCTTTTTGAAGTTCTTCACAGTCTGCTTTGGTCTTAACTATCTTGAGCAGTTTAGTATCATCTGCAAACTTGACCACCTCACTGTTTACCCCTTTCTCCAGATCATTTATGAATAAGTTGAATAGGATTGGTCCTAGGACTGAACCTTGGGGAACACTAGTTACCCCTCTCCATTCTAAAAATTTACCATTTAGTCACTGGATCCCCTTTGTCCACATGTTTGTTGACCCCTTCAAAAAACTCTAATAGATTAGTAAGACACGATTTCCCTTTACAGAAACCATGTTGACTTTTGCCCAACAATTTATGTTCTTCTATGTGTCTGACAATTTTATTCTTTACTATTGTTTCAACTAATTTGCCCGGTACTAACGTTAGACTTACCAGTCGGTAAATACCAGGATCACCTCTAAAGCCCTTTTTAAATATTGGCGTTACATTAGCTATCTTCCAGTCATTGGGTACAGAAGCCGATTTAAAGGACAGGTTAAAAATCATAGTTATTAGTTCCGCAATTTCACGTTTGACCTTTTTCAGAACTCTTGGGTGAATGCCATCTGGTCCCAGTGACTCGTTAATGTTAAGTTTATCAATTAATTCCAAAACCTCCTCTAGTGACACCTCAATCTGTGACCATTCCTCAGATTTGTCACCTACAAAGGATGGCTCAGGTTTGGGAATCTCCCTAACATCCTCAGCCCGGAAGACTGAAGCAAAGAATTCATTTAGTTTCTCCGCAATAACTTTATTGTCTTTAAGTGCTCCTTTTGTATCTCGATCGTCCAGGGGCCCCACTGGTTGCTTAGCAGGCTTCCTGCTTCTGATGTACTTAAAAACATTTTGTTATTGCCTTTTGAGTTTTTGGCTAGCCGTTCTTCAAACTCCTCTTTGGCTTTTCTGATTACATTTTTACACTTAATTTGGCAGTGTTTATGCTCCTTTCTATTCACCTCACTTGCAAAGGATCCCTTTGACTAACAGGCAAAAGTTGCCCAGGCAGTTCTGCAGTGAGGCCTGTGGCTGCCTTTTCCTTTAATCATATGGAGGAGCAGCCCACGGGACTGCCGGCTGCTTGATTTAAACCAACATGTTGCAAGCTGGAACCTGGCCACGTCTGATCACTGCCATAATGCTCCATGTGGCACAAATTCAAGTTGCTCCGGCCACTTGGCTGAGTAGACTCTGGGATCCCTGACACTGCATCTGACAAACCCAGAGTAGGAAAAGACTCCCTTTCCCAGAATGCAAGGGGGGGAGGGGGGCGAGCAGAGGAAATTGATTAAGGGCAAAGCATAGGGCTGAGTTTAAAGCTGTTGCATTTCTGGGAGCTGCACTTTGACCCTGCCAGGGGGGAAGGAGGGAGGGGGGTGGAATAAGTGCTGTGTGTCTCTGCTACCCCAGCCACTCTCTGCTTTGAACCTGCAGGGCCAGCTGTGGCCGTGGGTGCTGTGCTGGGGGAGGAGGGTTAAGCAAGGGGTGCAGGATGGAGCCCCTCTTCGTGCGTGGCAGCCAGCTCCGGAGAACGTTCTGCCCTCGGTTCTCGGCAACTTTCCTGGCAGCCAAGCTGCAGCCACCTTTACTGAGCAGCCCCAGAGCTAGCCGGTGTGTGTGGGTCACAGCTCACCCTGCTGCAGCTGGCTCCCTGCCTGGCTTCCAGCGTGGGGGCTCGGAGAGCCTGCTCCCTGGGCACGGTGCCCCTCGCCGCTTCCTCGCTGGCTCTAGCTTCAATCTGCCTCCCAGTGCTCAGCTCATAGCCAGGCCCGTGGGGGTCTGCTCCATGATGAAGCTGCCCGTTCAGCCTTCACCAGAGGGACTAGATGCTGCGTTTGTTGGGGTGCCCCTTGACACGGGAACCTCCAACCGTCCTGGCGCAAGGTAAGGGGCAGATGTTAGGCTAAGATCTGAGGAGGGGGAAGCGAGAACCCAGGGGATGGGGCACTTGCTGTCTAGTGACTATTCAAGAAAAATCCCAGGGGAATCTGTGCTGGTGAAAGATGCGGGACTGACTGCCCTGCAGCATAGAGGCCTCTTTTTTATTCCAGGGAACAGATACGGCAGCATGCCAGGTTTCCCTGTTCTGCCCTGCCAGTCTGCCTCTGCCCCGTCCTGCAGGGACCAAGCAAAAGCTGGAGAGGGTGGTTTGCTCTTGGTACCATTCAGCCCTGTGAAGGTGCCAGTTGTCAGAGTGGTTTTGTAATGTGACAATCAGGGTCCAGACACCCCAGGGGGAGAACAGGGGTCTGAACCCCAAAGAATTTGCAATTGAATCAACTGATGGAATATAATATTATTGTGCTATAAAAGCACATTGAGTAAAGTCTTTTATGAAAACTGGCGACATGCCAGCCATGAACATCCGTGTGATGTATGTATGGGAGGTGCATAGAGTTATGTGTGGGTGCTGAAAATATGTTCCTATAATATGTTGTGGACAGAGCTGATAAACCAACTTGCCTTAGACAAAGGAATGTGGATTTACCTGTCTAGATCAGGGGTGGGCAAACTTTTTGGCCCAAGGGCCACATCTGGGAGGGGAAATTGAATGTAGGGCTGGGGCAGAGGATTGGGGTGTGGGAGGAGGTGCGGTATGTGGGAGGGGGCTCAGGGCAAGGGGTTGGGGTGGCTCTGTGGAGGCAGCAAACCTAAGAGTGTCTGTGAGTGTCCATTGAGCGTGATGGATGCTGAAGGGAGATGCCCATTTCAGGCTTTCCAGTCAGGAGCTTGGCCTCAGCACTTCAGCAGATGGATCATGTGTGGCTCCAGTCAGAGACCTGATTGTAAATCTAGAGTGACTGGCAAAGAGTTTCAAAAGCACCTGATAATTTAGGGTGCCCAAAGTGAGACACTTTAAAGGGAGTGGAGGTTGAAAAGGTTGGGCGTTGAGCATTGCTGAAAAGCAGGCCCCTGAAAATCTTCTCAAGTTGGCCACCCAGAATCAGAGTCGCATGTGAAAGTCTTTGCACACACTCTAGATTTGCAGTAAGCTCTCTGCCCGGATCTACAGGTGACCTATCTGTTGAAGCCATTAGGCCCAACTCATTATGCATCTGACGTAGACGATCACAACCACAATATAATAGTCCCACTTGAAACATTTGCCCCAATGGTCATTCCAACCTTCAACTCCTAAGTGTCTAGGAGGAATGTGTGCCCAACCAGCCACATGTTCAGAATCCCCTGGTTCTATGGAAGTTTCCTCCTCCAACCATCCCAGATAACGAAGTGTGGGATTCTTTCCCTTCCAGGTTCGGCCCTCGCCAGATTCGAGCCGAGTCGTGCATGGTGAGGACGTGTAACCCCAGCACTGGGGCAGCACCTTTCCATTCCCTCATGGTTGCTGACATTGGTGATGTGAACGTGAACCTCTACAACCTGCAGGACAGCTGCAGGCAAATCCGAGAAGCCTATCAGAAGATTGTGGCAGCCGGCTGCATTCCCCTCACGCTGGGTAAGGAACCTAGGGCTGGGCCCAATCTCATGCTTTGCTGTTTAAACACCAGTTATTATATGGGCACCCGGAAGAATAGCAGGATCCCGTAAAGCTGCCTCCCCCCTTCTGTCGTATGCACTGCAATGGATACAGGCTAATTTATTAACAGGGTCTTGAGAGTGCAGGAGAGCTACTCTCTCCTCCTCCCCACTGAGATAATTCAGTCTCCTTCAGCTGCTCCCAGACCTTTGCTGCTGCTGCTGGTTCAGCTCTGGGGCCAGGGCTGGGGGAGAGGCGCCTCTCCCCCAAGCTGCTGCGGTGAGAGAGGGCTTGGGGGGGGAGTCCTCTCTCCCCGCTGCAGCTCTGGGGCAGCCTACACACCAAACCCCTCATCCCCGGCCCCACCCCAGAGCCCGCACCCCCAGCCAAAACCCTCCCCCCCCTCACGCCAACCCTCTGCCCCAGCCCTGAGCCTGCACCCACACTCCGAACCCCCCCTATATTGTAATTAGTTACTACACAGTACTGTCCATTCAGTAGGTTATCTGGAAGACAGCATCCATACAAAACAACTGGATCTACAGCAACTACTGGTGTATCACAGAGCAGTTCAACCAATGGAACAGAGAAGTTAGCCACTTCTGTTTCCTGCCCAGTGAAGCTTACCAGAGGGTGACAACCATCAGTAAGGGTAACCTATAACATGAATGGACAGTACTCAGTGGTAGTGTCACTACTCCAAATTTCTGTTTTATTTCTCATATACATAGCACTGTGGGACACACTATCATAATCCCTATCCCAGTATTTCAAAACACTCAGCCTACTATTAATGATGAAACAGGCGATAACTGGAATTGCCCTAATAGGAGTGTGTTTCTATCTGTGTCACCAAAGTAAAAGGGCCAGAGTACACCAGCAGACTGGGAAAACATGGTTACGCTTGGATATAAAGTGGTGTCATAGGTACACATACATACATGCCCATACACATTACAAATACATATGCCATATCCATATAATTCATATATATTAATTATTTGAGAGTGCCTCTAAGACTCAATCATAATACTACATTCCTCAGTCATGGTTCCGGGCCTAACATTCCCAGGCCCACAATAAGGGACTAAAAAATAATTGGATAATAAAATCTGTCTATCAGTCGTATGTGGGAATGTGCAGACTAGAGTCAGATGGGGCATGAGTGAATGGATGGTAAAGTAAAATAACCACATAACAGTGTTTAGCCCACTGGGTTATCTTCAGTCCATGCATTATGCTTTTCTGGGACGATGGGTAAACGTCCTCCCCATAAAAAGACAAAAAGTGGGGGAATGTAGTAAGAGGAGGCCCTGAGATATAAACCTTGGTATCAGAGGCCCAGTATGAGGCCTAAGGCCTGAACTAAAGTACCGGTAATGGTCAAGACTTTGCTAAAATAAAGCAAAGTTAAGCTGTGAGCCAGAGGCAGGCCCTGCTCACAGAAGCTGGCAAGGAAAGGGCTGATGCTGCAAAAAGAGACAGACCTAAAAGGTACTGGACACCAGATATCAGAACATTTGCATACTTGTACACTCCACACACACAACAAGGAACAGGCTGACCCATCCAAATGACAGGGCCAAAAGGGTACTATGATGGATAGAGTTGTTTTGTTCGAACCAGCATGTACAAGGTGAGAGGTGGCACCTTACTACGTAGAGGGGTTGCACCTCATACGCCAGGAGTGATGTGTAACTTGTTTGTGCCTGTGTATAAGAATGCATCCCTGGGGCAGTGTCTTTGTCCAGCCTAGGGGGCAGTGGAAAGTCCCGACACTGACTGAGCTGAGTCCATTGCCAGGGAGCACATAAGTACTAGCTAGCCGCACCTCAGCGGCGCCTTGGACTTCATTTGCCAGGGAGCTGGAGACTGTGTTTCTCTTCGACAATAAACCTGGCCGATGTGCCTTCGTACCTTACTAGAGTCTGTGGTCATTGGGGGTTCTCTCGGGATCTGCTGTGTCAGCTATCTGCGCGGAGCTGGGGCAGCACAGAGGGAACACATGCACGCAGCCGATTGATATCAATATTGAACAAAGCAGAGCGCCACACCGGTAGCATCTGACAACACCATCTTTCAGATAAAACTTACAACAGAGTTCCAGACTGCTTGTGCTCATCAAAGATACCATGCCACTTTTTGCAAGAGATAAGTGTCTGTGTCCTGACTCGCTTCCAGTTTGGGTAATAACATTCAACCTTCCCAAATTCCCATTAAAATTTCAATGGCTTATGGTGGTGTTCTGCTCCTCAACTGTTGTGTAGCATTGCTGTCGATTAAGTCCCAGCTGCGACACACCCCAGAGGCAGCTGCAAGTAGGAGATGAAGTGACTCCTGGATATACATCTGTATACCAGGTATCTGCATTCAGAAGCTGGCCTTGAGTACCAGCTGCAGCAAGAAAATGACAGCTGGCTGGATTTTTGAGAGCTTTTAATAAGAGAAGCTGCCCCTTTTAATACTACCAGTCACCAATTTAAAGCTGCAGAGAAGGTAATTAGATGAATAAAGGATGATCTCTCTCTTTGTGAAGTGCTGATGTATTCCCCTATGAGAGGAGAGGTGATATATGACTGTAGCTTGCTACTGATCAATGCTGGCCTGTTCTTATTACATAGCATGTTCTCTGTTCCCTGTCCCATTGCAGGTGGCGATCACACAATAACATACCCGATCCTGCAGGCAGTGGCAGAAAAGTAAGTTTAAAATCTGAAAATGGAGCATGTTTAAAAAGCTGATACCTTGTGGTGATAGACGTGACGTCCCCCTTGAGTTGTCGAATCTGTGCTCTACTGGGCAGTTCATGGAAATGTCAGGCTGGAAGGGACCTTAAGCGGGTGTGACATGCACTCTATATGGTTTTATGAAAGTATGCTGATGAGTGTGAATATAATGTAACTAAAACATGCTTCGTGCAAAAGGTCTCTTGTAAAATATCATTACAAAGCTTATAATCTATTGAGTGTGGTCATCCTATTTGTATAAATGTATCACTCTTGTATCTGAAACTAAAATATGAACTATAACTCTGAGGGCCTATTGTAATTATGCAAAGTGTGGGCCATTAATGGTGGTTTGGAATCTTAATTACTCCCATTAGCCAGGACAATTGACAGTAGATGGCTCTGTTTTACTTGTAAGTCTTCCTGTATACCTGTGTGCTGGCAAGTGGGTAATGAAGTAACCCTGTCGTAAGGAAATTTGGTTGGGTTGGCATGATTTTTTCTTGAAGAATTCATTTTGGCTATTCTTTATAACCCTAGTATCCTGTAGGTGCTTACAAATGTATTACCTAATATATTCGATTCTTTTCCATATTGAAGTTAGGCTGACTGGTCTATTATTCCCCGGGTCCTCTTTCTTCCCCTTTTTAAAGATCATTACTATGTTTGCCTTTCTTCAGTCCTCTGGGACCTTACCTGCCCTCCCTGGGTTCTCAAACATAATCATGAACAGTTCTGAGATTGCTCCAGCTAGTTCCT
Source organism: Mauremys reevesii (assembly GCF_016161935.1). NCBI lineage: Eukaryota > Metazoa > Chordata > Testudines > Geoemydidae > Mauremys > Mauremys reevesii. The sequence goes on from NC_052643.1 coordinate 6,597,093, forward strand.
TAAGTCCCCTAAAATGAATTTCATCAGGCCCTGGTGACTTGAATACATCTAAATTAAAGAAATATTCTTTAACTTGTTTTTTCTCTATTTTGGCTTCCCCCCTGGTTCTTAACATGAATTGTGTAAAGTATTGGGTCACAATTTACCTTTTTAGTGAAGACTGTAGCAATACAGGAATTACTTAGCTTCTTAATGTGGTCAATTATTAGCTCTCCTTCTCTGCTAAATGGAGGACCTACACCAGGGGTCGGCAACCTTTCAGAAGTGGTGTGCCAAGTCTTCATTTATTCACTCTCATTTAAGGTTTCGCATGCCGGTAATACATTTTAATGTTTTTTAGAAGGTCTCTCTCTACAAGTCTATAATATATAACTAAACTATAAATGTAAATAAAGTTTTCAAAATGTTTAAGAAGCTTCATTTAAAATTAAATTAAAATGCAGAGCCCCCCAGACCGGTGGCCAGGACTCGGGCAGTGTGAGTGCCACTGAAAATCAGCTCACATGCTGCCTTCGGCACCCGTGCCATAGGTTGCCCACCCCGACCTACACTTTCCTTTTTCTTTCTCATCCTACCCATGTATTCCTAGAACCTCTTCTTATTGCCTTTTATGTCGCTTGGTAGGTGTAACTCATTTTGTGCCTGTCTTTCTGATTTTGTCCCTACATGCCTGTGCTATTCTTTTATACTCATCATCAGCAATTTGTCCGGTTTTCACTTTTTTGTAGGCTTCCTTTTTTAATTTTCAGTTCATTAAAGAGCTCCTGATGGAGCCATCATAGCTTCCCACTGTTCTCCATATCTTTCAAATGGCTCCGCAGACATTTGAGATTCCAGGGTTCATGTAATCAGACAGGGTTGGAGAGTCACGTGAGGAATAAAGTCAGGCTGCAGCAGTATCTGTCAATCAATAGCTAGATGCTGGCAATCTTCCCATTTGCTCCTCTCACTTATCCAGAGTGAGATAAGTTTGTGCTGATCCCAGCCAGCATCTTGTGTCCCCACTCTGTCTCCAGTGATCTTTGCCTTAGCCCTGGTCTACACTAAGGTCGGGGGTCGAACTAGGGTACGCGAATTCAGCTACGTGAATAACGTAGCTGAATTCGAACTACCCTAGTTCGACTTACTTACCCGTCCAGACGCCGCGGAAGCGAACTCCGCGGCTCCAAGGTCGACTCCGGCAACTCCTCCTGCCGCGGTGGAGTACCGGAGTTCGAACTAGCGCTTCCGGGGTTCGAACTATCGCGTCTAGATCAGACGCGATAGTTCAAACTCCGAGCAGTCGAACTCGCCGCGTCGACCCAGCAGGTAAGTGTAAACATGGCCTTAGAGTTAATTGGTGAGAGAGCATGTGTTTGTTGCCTTCCTGAACCTGCTGAATAGTAAGATGCCTGCTGAGGTCTGAAGCCATAGGAATGTAGGGTGGGAAGACCTTGACAAGTCAATTGTATGATCTGTTTGGAGTTTAGATCTCTATCATTGTGAAGAATCCAAGATTTTATGCTGACGGATTGAACAAGGTCAGAAATAGTGTAAGCACCTGTGTTAACTAAAGCATGTGAGCACGGGGCTGGCGTTAAGGCAGTGTTTGTGCCTGCCCTGTCCCAATTAGGCATGGTCCCGTGGGACTGGTGCACGTGGATGCTCATACCGACACAGGAGACACAGCACTGGGGGAGAAGATCTACCATGGGACGCCATTCCGACGCTGTGTGGACGAGGGGCTCCTGGATTGCAAACGCGTGGTTCAGATCGGAATCAGAGGCTCCTCCTATACCCCGGATCCCTACAAATACTGCCGGGACCAGGTAGTGTATACCACCGCCAAAACCTCTACCCTCCACCAGGCCCTGCCTGTGCAGTCAGGTCCACATGGCCATTGATTTCAGTGCTAGGAATAACAATATGTCCCTCTGGTTCCTGAGACGGCTGTTGTGAGGCTTGCTGGGTGTGTGTGACCTCTTTTGAGATCCTCAGACAAAAGGTGCAAGATGATATTGTTCGTTAACTGACGCCGCTGCATGGAACGCTTCTCCCACTCCAATCCCTGGAACTAAGACACTTAGAGCAGGAAAAAAGCCCCCCACTGCCATTCTTCTCATTTATTGTCCCCTCCTCCTCCTTTTGCACCAGACGGCAAGGCTCCCCTGCCCCCTCACTGCTCTCTTGCCGGTGCTGTTTCCAGCGGCACGTGCCCTTGAACGGTTTCACCTGTGGAAAAAGCGCTACTTGCCAGGGCAGGTGGAGACCATAGTCTGTCCTACGTGGGAGGCGTAATGGAAGAGGGAGCAAATGTGAGACCACGGAATGGCTGGAAGCACCAGTTATGATCTGTAGAAGACACTGGCTTTGGCCACTTAGAGCTGTTTGCATAAACATTACACTGGACCACTGCTCTCTCCACCCGGTTCCTTTCCCCAGCCCTGTGTTTCAGGCAGTGGAAGCTCAACTTTTTTTTTTTTTCCTGCCTCCAACAGGGTTTCCGTGTCATCCTGGCTGAAGACTGCTGGCTGAAGTCCTTGGTACCACTGATGGCGGAGGTGAGAAAGCAGATGGGAGCCAAGCCCATTTACATCAGCTTTGATATTGATGGATTAGACCCTGCATACGCCCCTGGCACAGGGACACCTGAAATTGCTGGTCTCACACCTGCTCAGGTAAGGAGATGCTCAGACTCTATTTCTGAATGTGCGGAGTGGATGCAGGGAAAACCTGGCTCCCTTTAAAGGAAGTCCCAGGGCTTACACCGTCCGCCCCCTAGAAATCTAAGGGTCAAGGATCTACATGGGATTTGGAAGTCTTTAAACAAGAAAACTGGCGTATTGGGAACTGAAATCCTTGAGACCTCCTGTTGTGTCCTGCCTATAATGATACATGGAGCTATACCTATCTCATAGAGTTGGAAGGGATCCCGAAAGGTCATTGAGTCCAGCCCCCTGCCTTCACTAGCAGCACCAAGTACTGATTTTGCCCCAGATCCCAAAGTGGCCCCCTCAAGGATTGAACTCACAACCCTGGGTTTAGCAGGCCAGTGCTCAAACCACCGAGCTATCCCGCCCCACGCTAAGGGAGATTGAGCTGATGTACAGTTTGATGGTGTCTCAGTATTTATACATCTAATCCTCTGCTTTCCGCTCACTCTGGTTCAGCAAAGAGCACCAGGTTACAGCAGTGATCTTGGACGGGAATTGTACGGACTGTATCGTCACAGATTTCATGTCAGCTGTGTTTAAAAACAAAACCACCCCCTCGGCTATTGAAATAGATAGAATGTTTTCAAAGTTAACAAGTACCTGGTAACTAGCCCTTTATTACCTTCCCTAGGCTTTGGAGATCATTCGTGGGTGCCAAGGACTGAATATAGTGGGATGCGACCTTGTTGAAGTTGCACCAATCTATGATGCTTCTGGTGAGTGAAAGGAAATATTTGGGACAATACAGCAAAGTTAGAGAAATGCTACATCGAATGCTTGTCAGTAGTAGATTGGGTCCTGTTTAGCTGTGGACACTGGACACTGTCTATAGAGTTCAAAACAAAACGACAGATATTTGGTCCTGGACAGTTTGAGCATCCCTAGAGAACATAGTGATGGCTGTCGGGAATATTTATAGTTGGCTATTTCTATTCTATGTATTATCAACAATTCAAACAGCATGTTGCAGGAGAATATTTAAGAAAATGCAGAGTAGTCCTTAGAAATCTAGGAACAGCTATTTCAGGGTATGCTAGAGTGTGTGACCACCAGGATGTCGGGGACAGTAGTGCTGTGTAAACAAGAGAGGCCACAGCTCTTCTATAATCAAGAAGTGGATTCCTCAGCATTAGTCAAAACTCAGCTCAGTCCTCTACACAGCTGGAAGGTAAGAAGCACTTGTGAATGAACTGCCGTGTTTGTGTAAATCTGTACTTCCGTTCTGCAGTTCTATAGCACCTTCAGTGCAAGCACCTCAAGCACTAATGGTCTGATCCACTTGGTCCCCTTGTAGCTCCCTTTTCAGATTGGGGAAACTGAGGTACAGGGAGGTGACAGGACCTGTCACAGCTCACTCACCAAACTGCCTGGTGGAGGCCATAAATAAAAGCCAGATTTCTGGAGTCAAAGTCCTGTGCTTTAACCACTAAGCAATACTTCTTCTGCATTTACATGGCTGCTACAGCAGTACAAGGAGACATTGGTCCTGCCCTTGGTGACAGAGGCAACTCCATGCTTCAATAGCAATAAAGAAAAAACAATAATTAAAACAAATTTAATTTAGAAAAAACACTGTTTGAACCAATTACGTTCCGAAACGGTGGTAGTCAAAGCGCATCCTATAAGATGATGCCTGCATTTGGCTCGTACTGCCAAAGGCACAGCTGTCACTCTTTTTAGCAGAACACTCTGCTGCAAATGGAATTGACTTTGTCATATGTATATACCCACAGCCAGGCTCATGCAGGGGGAGAAGTGCCTGCTTTACAAAAACAAACAAAAAAACCCAAGCAAAGCAAAGCAAAGACTGTATCTGGTTCCTGGAGCTCTGTAGAGACTATAACAACACTGGAAGGTCCTGTCCTGGGGCCACTCTGCCTTTAGATTGATTTCAGCGTGAGCTATACACATAAAGGGGCAGACTTGGAGTCCTAGGTTGCATTTATGCTGGCAAAAGTCAGCTGTGCATTTCACCACTGGTGTCGCTCCAACAGTGTGGAAATGGTGAGTGATAGTACGGACAGGACCGAGTGTGTTCTCTTCCCTTGTGCAATGGTAGAGACGACGGCGCTCCCTAAGGAAGCAGCACCAGCTGTGAATTAGGGGCAGGCTCTGTGAATACAGCCTTAGTGTACTGAGCAAATGAAACTTGTGTGACTAAGCATTAAGTTACTTGTGTATTGGTTCAGCTGTTGACTATTAAATACTCTAATTTATTTCCTGGGGTTGGGGTAGAGATTCCATTTGAAAACAAGACGTCAGTTGGGTAGAACTAAAGCATTCAGCATAACTACGTTTGTAGTGTACCGGCCCAGACAGCTTTTCACTAGTCTATGGCTTTTAAGCATCCGGTCTCAGGGCGGCAAGTGAATTTGTGCAGGAGCACGTCATGGCCTTGAATGAGCCTCTGCCAACATGGAGTCAATTACAGGATTGGGGCCTTGGTGTCGGAGAAAGAGTTGGAAAAGAACTCCTTGTCGTAAGGACTTTCTGACTGACCCTTTAATTGGAAGCCATAGGATAGTCATGGTGTTTTTTTCTTTGTTTGTAGGTAACACAGCCCTCATGGGAGCAAATCTGCTGTTTGAAATGCTGTGCGCTCTCCCGCGAGTCAAAACGATTTAAAGCCCTGTAGGGCGGCTCCAGCTTATGCAAATCAAGTCACGACCCCTATCTCTTCACCTACACGATGAGTTTAAATATTCACAGTCTTTCCGCGCAAATACTTCGACACAATACGAATGGAGAAAAAAGCCTGAATGGAACAACTCAATCAGATTTTGCTTTTAATTTCTGTCGTCCCTCACTCTCTGCAGGTAGAGAAGGGGCGAGGGAATGCTAAGCTTTGTGGTAGAGAATAAAAACCATTCCTCACCAGACAAAGTCATTTCAAGCTCCTCGTATGCTCTAAGCAGCAGGTAGAAGAGATGCTGGAATTGGCGGGGCAGGCTTACAGATCACGGTGCTGTAGTAACATGGCTTAGCAGCACATGGATCCAGCGACTGCAGCTTGAATCCTTTCAATATAAAAACTGGCAGCTATGATCTAAAATGGGGGTTTCTTTTGGAAGTGCCTAGTAAGGATTTTTCCCCACTAGAATTAAACCTAGGAGGGGAGCAATATACAGACATAATGTAACATCCTGGCTCTCTTCCATGGGCATGGAATAGAACAGAAGTTCTTCTGGCCTCTTCATGCAATGGATCCAAAGTGGCACTAACTCCAAGCCCTACATTACGAGATGACTTATGCCAAGGCACTGTGGTCTCCGTCTCAGTGATGGGACGTTTCTAAACCCCATTTATGCATGATTTTCCCAGGGCCCATAGCTGTCAGTTCTCAGGAGGCCAATAGGAACATTGACTCAACTACAGGGCAGCTTTTGGAAACAGTTGTCCTTGGTTAAGCAGCCCTGGTGCCTGAGTGGAGATAACTGCTCGTAATTTATCATATGCAATGGGCTAGTTAACAGCCATCAAACTTTCGCAGTTAACTCCCATACGCCACACCGCATTGTCAGTGTGTCGATTAAAATGCAAGGCCACCTCATCGTCTCACATTAAAATAGTTTATTTCAGTTGCGAATCTGTAATAATCTTAAAACAAAATGACATTATCAGTGCCTGTTCACAGATACAAAAACAAAAATTAAAAAAAGACATTTGCCAAATAAATTATTTCCCCCCCCCCAAGAGTATCAAAAGTGCAAAATATTGACCTGCTTTTCAATCCAATCTCCCAGGTTGCATTATTGTATTAGTTCCTGGCAAGCTTTTACTGACCATATATATGTCAGCCATCACTGCAAAGCTGCTGTGCCCCACACTCAGTCAAGGGGAAAGGTCAGGTACAGTATTTGGACTCTAGGCTACATTTCCCTGTGTTGTAAAGATGTTTCGCTTCAGCTCCTCGGAGTTTTACTTTAAAAATAGCTTGTATTTAGGTTTGTCGCAGAGCAGTGCATTAGCACTGCAAACTTCCTTGCTCTTAGCTCAAGAAAGTATCATGCACAAACTGAGAATGGCCGAGTGCATTACCTGCGCTATGAAGCAAACCAAAGGGCAATAGTGAGAGCAGTAGGACAAAAAATTAGCCCAGGTTAATGGTCTTGCAGCATCTGGGTCCTTGGGCGGGGAATTTCTTCTACACAGCACACGTGGGCCCTTAGTTTAAAGCCCTAACATTTGACACCAAAGTTTCTGACTAGCAGAAGAGTCAGTAACCGACAGCTTTTGTAAATCCTCCTTCTGGGCCCAACCCGATCCTCGAGACATTGTTCAGCTGCGTTTAGAGTGTCAAAAATTTTCTGCAGTGTGTCCAACTCTGGGGTTTACAGTACTGTGTTATACCATGCAAGACCCCAAAGGCAGAACTGGCTACAAACATAAAAAATAACCAGGCTTTTTCATTACCCAAGCCAACGAAAGCACCGTCTTCAACAGAAACAGCATAAAGAGCGAAAAGTCAGTCTGCTGCTTACGGTTAGTTCAGGGTCAGTCTAATGCCTGGGTTTTTCCAGCATTTTATTTCGACATATCTCCTCAGAAGAAAAATCCTCTCCTTCCTTCTCATAGCCTGTGCTCAGCAATCAAAACGGTTCACACTGCAGGTAGGACTTTACAGATTAAACTCCATTGGTTTAAGTAACATAGGTAAGGTCGGTTGAGTCTAATATTTTAACCTGACAGTACCCTTTATACATAAGAGCATTATGAGTATTGTTCAAGTGGCCTTTCGTTAGTTGAAGCACCTCTGTTCTCCAAGCCAAGCAGAATGCAGCAAGTCACCAATTCAGTGGGCCACTAACTCACCGTTTATAAAGCTCTGAGGACTGTTCAGCCAATCAGGTTACTTGAATAGTCCTAGATCTCATTTGGGTCAGAGGGTGGCTCCCTTGGTGGAATATTGATCCATAGTACTGGGCTGCTCTGCTGGAGAAGGGGGGAGGGTAGTGAGGTTTTTAAGTAAACCTCCATGCTTGTAGGAGTGCTTCACTATATGGTTCAGAATGCTACGCAGGAGTTAATCTCAATCTGAATGAGAGGAAAACTCATGCAGGATTTGGCCATCACGTACCATAACATGACCTACTCATGTGGAAGCCTCAGATTCCTACCCAGGTCACTTTGGAGAAGTTTATTAAGTTTACAGCAAACATCAGATAAAGTGACTGAGTCTAGGCGGATTAACAGAGAGAAAAAAAGAAGTGGCAGTGTCGCAAGATTACAGTTCCCTGCTTTGAAAAGAAACCTTTCCCTTTTACCTTGACATTCAGGTAGCAGCTCCTTGTCACTAACAAAAAGCCAGCTCCCTGGGCAAGCCAAAGGGCTGGTAGGAGACTATAATTAAGTACAGTAACTCCACAGCCTAGAACCATTCCAGTTTCACACCGAACCATATGTTTAAAAGAAAGAAAGAAAAGGCAACCTGCATGTTAAGAAACCTTTGAGCTGAGGATAAAAACAAAGTGAGAGAAGCTGAACCTAAGCATCTTGTAAACGTCTGTCTACAACAAAACTAGTTCCACACGTAACAGACGATCCGATGACAGCACTTTTTGGGCAACATAGTTCAAAAATACAATCATTAAAGAATTAAGTTCCTTGATACAAAGAAGTGTCGATATTGTACTAGAGATGTACCATGGTTGTTTGAAAGGTGTCCAAGTTGATTCACTAGCAGGTACTGACATTTTCTTTTACATGTCTACTGGCTCGTAGCAGCTTACGCCTACAATCTGAGGACATGGGTAAAGTTATGGCTCTAAGAGACACAGTCTAAAAATTGACAGAAGCAAAAAAGCATCTGAGAAACAATGTACATTTAAATGGCTCAACATCTTGACAGTATTTACGGCTGTGTTAATCCCCTTCCCGCCCTGCTTATGGCTTAGCTGGTGAAGCCGCTCATGGAACTATTACACAAGGAGCATGAAACATGCAGAGCGCCTACTAGCCCCCACCGTCTGTAAATACCAGCTATCAGTTTGCTACAAGGGAGATACCCCCAACCACACTCCTAAATCACTTACCGCAGGGAAAGCTGATAAATAAGAATGCTTGGTATGAGGCCTTTCAGAGTTGCAGAGGCTGGGGAGATTCTGTAGGGTCTTCCCAGTATCACACCATGCACTATGGGATAAGCATTGGGAAGGGGACCTGACCTACGTAACAAGTTCATTGTGTTCAGTCCAAACTGAGTCAACGTTGCAAAGAACTCACAGGTTTTCTTCAACTGAGAAAAAACAAGAGACTGGACATAGGCGATGCGGTGAGCAGGACATTAAAGGAAAATAGACTGGGTTTTGTCTTAGATAGTACAGCATTCAAATACAAGAACAATTTGGTACAGAGGACTTCAGTACGTTTCATCTTTCACTCCTAGGTCAAAGATGAAGGAAGATACTTCTACTCACTGGGCCTAGGAGAGTTCATCTAAAACCTACTGTCCATTTGTCATGACTGTTTATTCCTGGAAAGAATTGTCCATGGTTGTCATCTTAAAAAGTTTGTAGTGTTAGAACCTCTTTTAAATCCCTTCAGTCTAATGCAGGCCAGGATGGAATATAGAACCTTTGTAAGGAACCTTCTAAGAGACGTTCCATCCATAAGGACAACTTGCTTAATTTGTTTTTAACTTGTTTGGATCCTGGACTGCAGGAGGATTTTCCTCGGGCTTCTCCTGTATGTAGCAAGGGGTCATAATCCTCAGAGGACCCCATGGTTCCCCCTTCATCCCCCGATCTGTGAGGCTTGAAGAGGCAGAAGTATTTCTTGTGGCCATTTAGAGCTAGGACGTAACCGGCGTAGTCGCGCTCCAGGAAATGTTTATCATATTGATATGGAATGGGGGCAGCATCCTGGGCAAATTCTAACAAATACTCCAGCCATTCTCTATGCTTATCGAGGCTGAGGAAGGAGAAATGAAGACAGCTGCTCCTGCAGGAGAAGTGAGAGGGAACCAATTTAGACTGTGTTCCAGTTCAGACCAGACATCACACAGGAAACATCAAGGTTAGAAACTGAAGGAGGGTTGAAGTAATTTATTTTTTTTATTGTTTTTGCACAAACTATTTTGACTGACTTAAAGCCCTGGAAAGTGAAGCCCTGTATTTGTCCGAACACAGGCATAGCATAAGTGGCAGTAGAGGGACCTGGAGGGGAGAGTTCAGGCTCCATGGTCCATCCAGTCCTCTCTGCTGAGATTACCAGTTGCACTAGCGGCAGTACGGAGAACATACATCCATTACAAAGTGGACTGAGCCCACCAACCCATTTAATGTTGGCTATCAAACAGCTACTCATTTAAGCCGCCTCACAGGTGCAAGCACCCACATGAAGGTGAAGATGTTCTTGGGAGCAAGCATGCAAGTATACACGCGACGAAGCAATGCAACAATACACACCCCAAGCCTATCCACTGCGCGACACTACACAGGCCATTAAGAGCATAGCAGAAGCCCAAAGAGGAACTCCATACTGACCCTGTGAATGTGTAGACTTCCAGGGCAAACTTCTGAAGTAGGCTGGTTTTGGTGGGGTTGGAAAGGATCAGAACCACGTTCATGTGACCCGGCCTCAGACGCACCAGGTTACTAGTATAGGTAACATCTGTTAGCTCAGTCACTTCGACAAAGCCCTTTTTGGGAATCCTGCTGGGCAGAGAGAATGTCTCAAGTGAAAAAGGAGCAAAGAACAGTAAATGCACCTGGGCACTATAAGGAAAGAGTGACCTAGTGAAAAGTCACTCAAAACCCATGTCACAATGTGTTGGCTAATCTGGCACAGTGCCGAACCCCTGAAAACTCACACCCCCTATGCCCTCTCTCCAAAGCCTATTAAAGCAGTTTATCTTTGGCCTGCTAAAGATGAAAGATTAGATGTTCTTTGGCAAATCATTGTTTCTTCTCCTTCATCACTCCACGAAGTATTTGTCTAGGCAAACAGGTGGGTTTCTAAGTGACTGTGTGGTGGGAGGAGGATAGATTTTTAAATGTAGGAGATGGAGAAAGGTGGGTAGGATGGAAAGAAGTTGGCTCTACAGCCACTAGTCTGTTGCTAGTTCAAAGTACTTAGCAGTGGCCCCTTGTCTGACAGATTTCAGTCACAGCTCAGGTAACAGCTACTTTCCAGTTCTCTACCTCGAAGGGGCTTTTGGTCCCAAATATTCAACTTGTTGCTTTCCGCTGACTGCCCATTCCCCGTTCACTCTTTATATCAGCTACACCAAACTCACCCATGCGCTGTTCACATGCTGCCTGTCACTCACACCACCATGTTCACACCAGCTCCATTCCTTCCCTACCACCTACCCACTGCCCTTCCCCAACCTGCCCTCTCTGCCTGGGGGAAAGGCAGTAGGAACAAGACTCTGCTCCACCAAGCCTCTTGAGCAGGAAAGTGGAGGTGCAGAGAAGGCCTGACTAGTGCAGGAAGGAGTTAGCAGAGGAAACCTGTTCTCTTTGCTGAAGGTCGTGTCATTCTTTTCATTCTTTTCAGAGGGATCTTCTTTCTGGGGGAGAGGAGAGTCTCTCTCATCGCTCGAGTCGCTGCAAAGGAGCATTTTAAAACAGGGTAAGTTTCAACTGAGATGCTGAAATCTGGTCTGTAAGGCTCCAGCAGCTGGCCTGGTAGGTACTCACCTGAAAGCCTGAACAATAACAGTGCCAAAGAGAATGAAGAGGGCTGAGAAGATCAGGGAAAGAAGCGGCATCATTTCCCGCCTAAGAGAGAAGGTTTGCAGTTAGTTCTGAGTTCCTACAGTCAACCTCTGCCTCAGGCTTTCAGCTCCCTTCCACCCCAGATAATAGCATATAATTTTCCCTGAACTGCCTGTCTCCTGTTTGAAGGGCTTTAATGGAAGCTCTCTCATTGTTCCTATCTCCTAATGAAAGGCAGGGAGACAAATGGAAGAATGTTTTTAAAATACCCTAAACGCTAATGAAAACCGCACAGCAAGGCAGCCAAGCCAGGACTATTGCCAACAGGAGCGGTGTGTTTTCAGTAGCACAAAATCCAGTGGCAGACCTCAGCTTCACAGCTCAACCAGCTACCCAGAAGATGAGACAGAAGTCAAGCTTCACTGGCCCACAGTTCCTCTCCTTTCTCCAAGAGAAGATACATATGCCTCCTCCTGTCCCCGTCAGATACCTCCATATCTAGATATGCTTTTGAATTTGTCCTCGGGCAAGACAAAGGGCTATTACATCTAGACACAAAATAAGAGCTATACTGATATTTTAAATCAGATTCCATACCAGTTATTATGAAATACACTATCCCAGCAGTCCGAGACATACTCTATTGCGGAGTAGAGCCATCGGAGAAAGAACACCTGTAAAGATACAACAGATCAATGACAAGGTGGCTGCTCTCCCCCTACCCATGAAGAAACAAATCAACGATGTGACTATCCCCTCTGCACCCCTTGTCCAAACCAGCTCAACTACCTCAGAGCCCAGGGGCTGCCCCCTGCAGCTGATGCGTACACAGTGAAAGAGTCTTGCCTCTCCAATACTCAAAACTCTAGTCACAATTCCCATCACTGACCACAGTGGTGCAGTTTTAGCCCTGGTCTACACTGGGGGTGGAATCGATCTAAGTTATGCAACTTCAGCTATGCGAATAATGTAGCTGAAGTTGACACTTAGATCGACTTACCGTGGTGTCTTCATCACGGTGAGTCGACTGCTGGTGCTCCCCCATTGACTCTGCTTGCACCTCTTACAGCGCTGGAGTACAGGAGTGGACGGGAGAGCGCTTGGGGTCGATTTATCACGTCTAGACTAGACGCGATATTGATCCCCACTGGATTGATGGCTACCCGCCGATCCAGCGGGTAGTGAAGATGTACCCTCAGAGTTAACTAGAACCAGCTAACATAGGTTTGTTATGCCTCTACAAAATTGAGAATACTTACAGGAGCAAGTTCATCATTCAAGTCTGGCAGGACAGTGTCTGAAGAGAGAAGACCAGGGTCTGTTCTTAACTGAGCCAGAAGGTCCAAAAGGATGAAGTTATCCTCTTCACTGCCCTCCCAGGCATCTTCCAAGATTTTATAGACCACTCTTCCTACATTATTGCGCCTTTCCAAGATGGCCACCTGGACAAAGCAGTAACAGCACAAGCTTCAGAGAACAAGATACCAACTTGGAAGAAAGCCTTGATGTGTCAAATGAGAATTCAGAACTAGGATCCAGATTAAAAACAGCTATTTCAGTTAATCTCTCACAACACCCATGTCAAAGGGCAGGCACAACATCAGAATGGGAACAAGTATAAAAAGTAGCTGCATGTTCCATTATACCCAATAGGAACAGAGATGAACAGCACATGTTCTCTGAACCCCAGCTCCTGTTCTTTGGAAGCACAACACTTATTTTGTATAGTGTTTTTCCTACACACTGCATTCCACATCACATTAGAGTTAACTAATTAGAGTTAGCCAGAAGGAGAGTAATTAAGAAGCATACGCAAGGAGGAAAAAGAGGGATGTTTTCTCAGCAGAGATGTGAAATAAAAAAGTGGGTTTGGTGGTGAGACATAGGAAAGTCATTCCAAATAGGAGGAGCTGCCAAGGACAAAGCTCTCACATTAAGAGTGGAGTGACAGAGTGAATGGCAGAAGAGAACAGTGCTAAATAAGCGGGAGTAGTTTGGGAAGGAGTAGAGAGAAACAAGGTCCATCCATGAGACTGGCAGGAGCAAGTTCACGGAGGGGTTTAAGATCAAAGAGGACAATTTTGAACTGGACAGTGAAATGAACAGAGCCAGTGGAATCATGAGAATGGAAGATGACGTGGTTACACTTTGTACATGTCAGAAGGCAGGCAGTGGTGTTCTGCACATGCTGGAGGCTAGAGATCTGAAATCGGGACAGATCAAAAAGAAGGGAATTGCAATACACAAGACAACGAAGGTCCGACCTGAAGCAGAGCACACCAACATGCAATACAAGAGGATCTGTTAGAAGTAGAGAGGTCTGATCCTGCCCATAGCATGCTCCCGTAATATTTCAAAGAAGCAGCATCAATGTTCTCTCCCCCTGCACATTTTTGAGGTTGGGGTGAAAAAGAATAAAGCTCAGAGAGAGACTGAATTACAGATTAGGCAGAAGGGAAATGTGACACTTACGGCAGATTTCCCCCAATATTTCTCATCATCCATCAGCAAGGCATGGGCAAAGTCTCGCTGACGGTCGTTGTAGATATGCACAAACCTCACGGTGTCTTTCGTGTTTGCCAGAGCAAAGGCCACAAATGCCTCATAGGTCTTAGCAAACTTGTCACCCTCGCCAGTAAGTAAAACCACACAGTACCTAGACAACACAATGAAATGGAGGATTCACAGCAGGCCCGGAGATACAAAGGAATAACAAACCCAACCTGCCAGCTAGAACAGACCCTGACGAGCCAGAGAGACACTTCATCGTGTCTATCTTCTTACACACTCCATTGCTCAATGTTCCAATCTCAGTCCTTTCCTTCTTCTATGTTCCTGTCCCCACAGAGTTACTGCAAGGTACTCTGTTCAATAATACAAGAACAAGGGGATAGTGAACTGAAAAGTGGCATGTTTGAAACTGATAAAAGGAAGCACTTTCACACAACGCACAGTTAGCTTCTGGGACTCATTGCCATGGGACAGAAGCCAAGATTCAAAAACAGATTAGACATTTGGATGTATAAGAAGAACATCCAAAGTTCTAATACTATATAGAGAGAGACCCCCTCAACGCCTCTGAAAGGATATAGACCTAACATTGCACTATTAGGGGTTACGAGGAAACTTCTCTGGGGGCAGGTTGTTCCATCACTGCCACTGAAGGGCTTCTTGGAAATCCCTGTGAAGCATTTGGCACTGGCCACTGATGGTGACAGAATACTGGACTACATGAACCACTGCTCTGATCCTGTCTAGCAATTTCTATTCTTCCAATAAACCCTTTAATGGACCCCCCCCACAGAGAGTTAAACGAGACGTCGCCTGTAAGCAGCCACCGGGAGTAGGAGCATATGAAGATAGGAGGAACTCCCATCGCAGCGAGCCTTACTTCCGCTGACGGTGAGACTTCTTCACAGGACACAGCTCACGAAACAATTTCTGGTTGGTGAGTCTGGCTGCCAGAAGGAACTTGTTCTGGGAAAGGAAGTCATCAATGAGCTGCTTTTTCATCTCTCGTGCCTAGAAAGGACAAAGCAAATAGAAGATCAGCATTGTTCAGCTAAACCAGAAGGATGTTCAGCTCTCAAGGAACATGAATGCTCTAGTGTTAAAGGGTCACCATGATGAAGGTCAACAGGCTGTTTTACACAATGGAAGAGATGTTCAGGAGATTGGAAGTATGGCCACTCATGATGGCCCCTGGAAAAGGGGCATTAAACAGCTGTTGTTGCTGAGGGGAAAATAATCAGAGCATCCAGTAATATTAAAATCCCAACAGTCAGAAATTGCAACAGTGACCGAAGGCTTCTGACAACTCAGCATTTATTGGGGTGTACCTGCACAATAAACTTTCGCTATTAATGCACTTTCTCTGTGAAACCGCAAAGTCTCATGGACTCTAAGGAATTCCTCAGAGCCAAGGGTTCTTCCCAGGAGACTAAGGATTTCTGACAAAGCTGAATTAATTAAGA
Source organism: Mauremys reevesii (assembly GCF_016161935.1). NCBI lineage: Eukaryota > Metazoa > Chordata > Testudines > Geoemydidae > Mauremys > Mauremys reevesii. Next base: position 6,612,420 of record NC_052643.1, read on the forward strand.
GCTGCCCTCTCTCTGTACAGTCACTGCACCACTGAAACGCAAAGACCTGCCCTCCTCCACCAGCTTAGTTACAAAACTATGCCCCAGTGAAAACCACAACTGTCACCCAGTTATCCTCCAAGTTCAGATGCCTGTTGAAACCTACAGAGCTCCCTTCAAGACATCCTTCTGAAGCTCCAATATCTGCTCCCATCCAACCCAGAGTTGGTTTGAAATGCTCCACTGACCAACTTCTGACGTAAGAAACAGGCCAAAAAAGCAGTTACTATATATTTTACTTAAAACCCAGACAGACAAAGACGCAGACCACAAAGTGATACCTGAATAACATCGGCAGGCTTCTCAATATGTTCCTTGAAGATCATCATGGTGGGGGTGTAGACGTTGATGTTATATTGTCTGGACAACTCTTCAGTCCCTCTGAGTCCAACATACACGTATCCAAAGGACAAATAATCTCTGTACGCAAAAGCAGTGAGCTAGAAGGAAACAGAGGTTCAGTGCATGTTTACATTGCAGATCATGCTTTGATTCTTCCCCAATAAAGCTTATGGTGACTATTTCCCCCTAGCCTCCAGAGCGCTGTTAAGTCTAGGACAGCCAAATGACATACAAAGTCATCCCATTCCCTTTACCAGGCTTATTACACAGTTAGCTTCTTCCTGGTTTTATTTTACTATCTAACATTCTATATCTGGCCAGCTGTTTCTTTAGCAACTCATCATCCTCAAACAAACTAGACCCAGTGCTCGAATGGCCTAGATCATTAACTATTTGTGGTGGGAAAGGAATGATGGTTTCTCCCCTTGCCCTCAACCCCACCCACGCCCTTACTTCCACTAGATATCTGTCTATGACAAGAGAAGTTCTACTCATATTCAGATGTTTAAAATAGTTAGCAAAGGCAGGTCACCTGACTATGCAGTCTCCAAATAACACACATGAAATTGCTGGGTGTTTGGGGTGGGTAATGCTACTTAGAAGAACCATCCAGCCTATGCCTATACCGAGATCCCATTCTCTACTAAGACAGGTGGATTTACAAAGCTATCCAAATGCCAGAGATAACACACAAACACACACATTACCTTGTATAACAATGGCACTACCGGCATATGATCAAACAGAAGAACATGGGGTTTATTTTCTTTCTTCCAGTTCGACAGGAATTGGACATAATTTTTATCTGTAATCTTAAATGTAAAACAGAGAGTTCGTTTCAACCTCAATACATTCAGAAAACTAAAGTTCAATAAGGTTAAATGGCTGCATTAGAACTGGGTCACGATTTCTGTTTTGTAAAGGACACCTGTGCCCATACATCTTTTCCGGCTAAGGCGATTTGTGCAAAACCAGGATTTTTACACTAACAGTTCTCTCTGCTTGTGCTGATCTTTCCTGACTTGATGTCATAAATTCTCAGTGGAATCATAATCATTTCCACAGTAGCTAACTGGTGGTCATTACTGAGGATTATGACTTCAGATGGGGAATAAGCAAAAAAGGGCAGAGTAGAAGTCAAACAATCTGTTTATTTAAAAATGTCTCTAGTGATAAAAAGCTCTGTCTGCCGAAAGGGCTCAAAGCGCTCAACTGCCATTTACAGGCCTGATCCAAAGTGTGCTGAAGTCAACAGAATGATACCCAATTCACTTCAGCAGGCTTTGTGCCAGGCCTAAAAATCTGCAGGAGCTGAGACTATAGAAAATCTTGCAAGAGATACTTATCAGTTTGCAGGATAGGGCAAGGGAGGGGAAGAGACATACAGTGATGGTCTCTAAGGTCATGTCCGCACCGGTTTGGAACCTGGCCATGGCTACCTTCCAAGCAGAGTTCAAACACCATTCCTTAATATAGTTGTAACTATCTCTGGTGTAGTTCCAAACAATATCAAATCGGCACCGTGTGGTTACAAGCCCTAACATAAGACACATGTATGATCAAATGCTTACCATGAAGCATGGCAGTTAACCCTGAAGGACGTGAGTTATGGTAAGTGGGGTATCATCAGTGAGGGGGAGTGTCCTGCTGCCAGCTCTGGCACCTATCTCACCATGCACAGGGGAAGATGGAGAAAAATTCCATCTTATGCGTGAACGTAGTGTTTCCTTCAAAACTGCCTCCAGCATTTATAGCTGTAACGATTTCACTCAGCCGAACCGCCATTCTCCCTTGATTAAGGCCATTGCAAATAGCTTCAGAAACTTCTGACATCCCCAAGACAAAGGTCACATCAGAGACTGACTCTGTCAGATGATGTGTCAGAGACAACAAAGAGATCCAAGTGTCTAGCACACACTACCACTTATCAGAATCCAAACACTCTGATTTTCCTGTCACGTACCTTCTCTATGAGGTTCCCTGGAAGAAGGCTCTCCACAAACTGCCTCAGGTTCTCTCGGATGACCGCATTGTGGAAGAAGGATATTTTCCCATTAATGAGTCCCAGAATGGACGGTGTGCTGTGTGCTCCCAGGTGATGTGCGAGGCGTCTCTCATACCCAGCGTGGACAACTCCAATTCCCACTCCTGAAAACGGAGGACAAATCCAAAAAGAGGGTCACCTTGACATGGGGGGGGGGGGGGGGGTGAATGACCCAAACTCCCCTAAAGGGAATCAGCACTAAGGTGGCTGCTGTTACACAGCACACCAAGAGGATGAATTATTCAGCTGGTACCACATAGTGTTTCCCCTTTTCACATTCCATGGGGAGCTGTATTACTCTGCTCTCAGGAAGAAGTAACAATGGTACCATCTCCTCCTTACTCTTCTGCCTAAAGGTTCTCTATTCAGCACGTTAAAACCCCAAGGACAAATATCATGTTAAATATACAGTGCAGCAACTTCTTGTCCCGGCACTCTTATTTTGGATTCTATGTCCTCTGTATTGACCATCTCCAGTTATGTAGATGACCCATAAGGGGGACGGGAATTTTCACCTTGAGCAAGAAACATTGCAGTACTTAACTGGAATCCAAGTATATGTTGCCAGGGTTCCCTGATTTTTATTTTGGACACCAAAATTTTCTCCCATCCTCCTACGTCCTACATGATAGTGGCCTTGACTCTGGTCAAGTTTGGGTGGGCTCACAGCCCCCTTTAGACTCCAGATTGCATCTCAGGACCATTCTTGATATATATCAAAGGGCAATGCAATGTTTATATTGCAGGCCAGAACATAGCAGTACCTGACCGTGCAACAATCCTTGGCGCTATTTAGAGTGATGGAGGCACTAGGAATGGTTTAATCACACTGCAGCAGAAAAGGAGACAATCGCTGACTTTAGACATGGAAGAGACTCCCCAGACTGCATCTAGTCTATACTCTGCCAGGGCAAGATTTTCTAATGCCTTGTCTCGTCAAATGCCAGCTATCTACAGGGATGGGGCTTTCACCAGCTCCCTTCAGCGACTGACCCAGCCCTACAGATCTAAAGTATTTCCTCATGTTTTAAACCTAAATTTGTCTGGTCTCAGTTTCATTGATGACAACTGGTGTTGGAAAGAAAGAGATCAATACCCCTCCACTTACACTGGAAAACAACAGAAATAAAGCCATTCACACCACACTGATAAACCACAAAGGAACTCTGCGGCTGAATTCACATTCAAACACAACCCCCAAAAGCTGAAGTGAGTTGCTGCAGCCTAGGATGGAAAGCTTTGAGACAGCCTCTCTCTGAAAACACGTTGCATCTTGAGTTTTTAAAATTTGCTTCTCTTACCCAGCACCTCTAGCTCCTGAACAACCTCCTTCCACACAGGCTCAATGTGGATACAGCTGAAGCACCAGTCCGAGGTTATTTTAATGAGGTAGGGCTTTTTGAAACTGTCCGGTACAATCTCGTTCACGTAGTGCGAAAAATGCAGCAAGTACTTCTCATCGGAGGAGTCTCGTCGCTCCGAATTAAACGGGAAGTGGAAAAAGGATTCGTCAAAGTAAAAGCTTTCGTGGAAGTGATGGAACTGGCGGTGCTGCTGCTGCTGAGGGTACCCCTGGTTCTCACCCACATCTCCGTAACGATCAAAGTTTGATCTCTTTTCCTCATTGGAGAGGATCTGTCAATCACAGAGTTAAGAAGGGTTGAAAAGAAATAAGGCCTGGCTCATGTTGAGAGAGAACTGGAAGGATGACAATTCCCCTTCTTAAAATGATTGAATAGCTATAAGGAGCAGACACACTGGGAAGAGGACATAGGTGCTGGAACAGGGTGTGGGGGGTCTGCAGCACCCCCTGACTTGAAGTGGTTTCCATTATATACAGGATTTCCAGTTTAGCTGAATGGCTCTCAGCACCCCCACTATAAAAAATGTCCCAGCACCCTGGAAGAGGAATTCCTTTTGCTGAACATCTATCGAGTTGAGCTCCAAGAAAGGGAACTGTCATGTCTTTCACACCTATGTCTCTGGAGCCAAATCCATGTATGTGGCATGGAGTGAGAGAGTTCACACAAACATTTATTTGGAGAATTTTGTACAAACCTACTCACTAGCTAACCATTCTTTTTAAATATTAATTTCTGGCTTCCTAGTTCTGTGACTCTGTCTTCCAAATTCCTTTATCATTTCAGTTTCTCAGCTAAGAGGCCATGAAAACGAGTCCTAAAACAAACATAGTCCAGAAGACTATTGTGGTTTTCTCGTAACATCAAACATTTAACAGCCACGTGAATCTGAAGAGCTGAAGCGCTCAGGAAGACAAGCTGCACTTTAAGCGGAAACTGCCGCTTGAGCTGGGAGATGAGAATTCAGTTTATTCCTGGGCACTCAGCATGGATGTAAGAAGAGCATCAGCTGAGATGCCACATGCTGAGGTGCTGCTTCAGTGAGGCTTGGATGAGTGACCTGCAAGTGCTACTTATGCAAATAATATTTTAGAAGTGACTAAAGCTCTCAAGCCATTAACCCCACTTACAACATCACTGGAATATGCATAACGAATATAAAGAGGTGGCACCAGCCTGCTTTGCTGAACTCAGTGGATACCCCATACTCTTTGCTTTAATTAATTAATTCTCTTTGATTAATTCACATCTCCCCCAATAGCTGGGGAAGTGTTAAATGGATATGCAGGTTTTGTTTGTTTTTTTTAATCAGCAGCATCCAGGGGTTAGTTTTTCCTCAAGAAAACCTAGACAAAGATTCCACCAGCCTACCCTGCCATACACAGAGCACAGAAATTGTTCCATGTAGATATAACTGGAAAATAGTAAAGGCTACTTGTAAAAGATGAACAGCATTTTCCAGGTTCTAACATACATCCTGAAAGCAGCACAAAGTTACCAAACAGTGTTTAATACCTCATAGGCCTTGCTAATTTGTATAAACTTATCTTCCGCTCCTGGGTCCTTGTTTTTGTCAGGGTGCCTACAATGCAAAAAATAAAGAAAATGGATTTTGTCCTTTAGAAAGCAACAGCAATTTATCACAGGGAGTCACAGCGAGCCACAAGTGTTTTCAGCTTCAGTTCAATACTCATACTAAGCGGGATATGTAGACATTAATGCCATTTACTGGTATCCACTTCTTAATCCATCTGATGCAGATTTATGGCAAAAGTCTATTTCTCCTACCCAGGCTGAACCACATAAAGAATTTCAATGGGATTTGAGTGGTGTATGTAAAAACATTTCCTCAATTTTGAATTTTATTTCATAAATAAATGGTCCAAATGGAGCTAAAAAGTTGATTTAACACCAGGCAGTAAATTCCTTCAGCAACAATCCTATCAATTTCAAAGATGCATGCTCTAGCTGCTGCCCTATATATATCAGGCAGAGCAGCTACTTGGTACATCTGCAGCTCTATTCTGCATGTTAATAGTTTTCCATTATAGCATTAGACCACAACCTTAATGCCTAGGTTCTATGAGACCCCAGAAGCTATCAGATAATCATGTTTTTCCAGATGCTGTACATCAGCTCTTCTCTTCAGTGTATGAAACAGGTTTTAATGTATGGTCATAATTTGGTTTAACTTAATTCACTTCCTCTTTTAGGACTCTTGAAAATTTGACTAAAAAAAAAAAAAGCTCAGTAACTAGAAGTTAATCATAATCAAATGTATATATATAAAAATAATAACAGATTTACTCAGTTGAGTTACTGGATGTGAGGAGAACACATAACTAGTTAGAGAAATTAACAAGCGAATGTGATCCTGTTGCAATTCCTACAACAACCTTAAAGATATAGCACAGAAGTTATTAAAAGACATTTGTTTCTTAAATTTCTGCCCTTGGTGATTCTTCCTATATGCTATATTTTGTAATGTACAAGATAGAGGGGGAAAGAGTTTCATATTAGACCCTCCAGAGTCTGATATCCAGAGTACCGGATGAAGTGGAAGTTAGTATCATCAGAAAATATTATAGCATGTGCAATATGCAAAAATAACTAACATTTAGGGCCAGATCCTGCAGTTCTTATAGTCAACCTGTGAATAGTCCCACTGAAGTCGACAGGTCATTTGTGTGAGTAAGGGACATGGGATCAAGACTCTCATCATATATACAGAACATAATGTATGATTAGCCTTTTACTTAGAATACACATGCAAACAAGATAGCTAAACATTATCGGTCCAATTCGACAAACCTTTTCTTGAGTAGTATTTACTCACAAAAGAAGTGCCATTGAATTCAATATAAGTCATGAAAGTAAGTACTTCTCTTTCAGGCTGCATAATTGCCCTTTATTAGGAAACTGTTTTCCTTCTCCTTTTTAAAAAAAAAAAAAAAAAATTCTCTCTGGCCAGCAGATACATTTACGCCAGCTCCTCAGCTGAAATAAATCAGTGTAGTTCCATTGTGGATTTAAGTTGATGTACACCAGCTGAGGCGCTGGCTCACTATTCAGAATATGGTTTTATTTAGCATGGTAAGAGCAAGTATACTGTTGATGGGGGGGAAACGGTTTTTGTACCATTTTAAATGCCTTTGTTTTTATTTTGAAGATGATGGTTTCTCTTGCAAATATTTGGTGCATTGGTGAAAATAGCTGACTCTAGCTTGCAGAAACCATTTAATATGCAAAATATTTTAATCCACCTACCATTCCCGGGCGAGCTTCTTATAAGCCTTTTTAATGTCAGCCTGGCTGGACGTCCTGCTAACCCCAAGGATTCTGTATGGGTCAAAATCCACTGCAGACAAAATTTGCAGGACCAAGACCAGAACCAGGACCACAACCAACGAGATGCTTAACTTTTTCAGTTCCATTTCTCTTCCTTTAGGCAACCTGGACAGGAGAGTTTCCATATGCATAAGACAGAAGTGCAAAACTAGAGACTGATGCAAAATCCAGGAACCCCTATATTTAGTCCTGGACCACTGGCAAAAGAACTGAAAAACCAAAGGCCCCATCTCCTTCAAACAACCAGGACCAAGATTCATGTCTTATACTACTAAAAAGGTAGGATTTGGGAGAGAGTCTGTTCCAGCCCTTGCATGTCATGAAATATCACATCATTCTAATTATAATTTTGCTTCACCTACAGTTCAACATTTTAGTAGCTTCTATCTTGAGAATTCTAGAGTAAGAGACCTGTGCTTTACACCTACTAGCCATTCGCTACCAGTTTTCAGGTATTAAAAAAGCAGTAAACTGTAGCTGTTTCTGCCATTCCATCATCTATTCATTTATCAGGACTAGCAGATACTTAAAGGACCAGTACACTTTTCTAAATGCTAGTACTACACTAGCAATCCGAAACCAAAGAACTCTGGTGGCTGACAGTTAGATGGGACCATATTAGTTGAAGGGACAATGCCACCGTGAACTCTAGTCAGTTCCAAAAAAGTGAGTTAGAATATTTTCAGGTACTACATCTGCCCCTCAGCCCCCAGTGTTGTGTTTTTAAATCTGTATTTTCCAAAAATTGTTTCTCTCTCCTGTTCACGTATAAGATCCACAGAATCACCTCCTGAAACTAAATACACAATGACAACTACTTAAAATGCTGCCAACCACACAATTAAATAAAATGAAAGAATACAAAAAAACATTTTTAATAATCTGTCACTGTTATCTTGAGCACTGCTTGCGACAGTTAAGTGAAACCATTTCTCACGGATGGGGTGAGATTTTTAAACTGATCGTGTAAATACATTTATTCACAGATGTTACTTATAACAGATTATTAATAGTGGAGATTTTTTGTAATCCAGTTTTTCACTATTTACACACTTTATTTATAGTCTGCAGAGTTCACATCTTGGGCAGTGGAAATCAATGCAGTCAGTTTTACCATCCGGTTCTTAGAGCTACAATCTTTGGTCTCCAGACACTATCTAGCAGCGGCTGTTTTATTTGTTTAAAGAGAAATCCTAACACTGGACATTTAACAGTAAAATCCCCCCCCCCCCCGCCTTCAAAAATCACAAAAAAATATTTCTCAGGTTTTATAAAACCTTATTGTTATGACATGTAAATTTGGAGGCACGTGATCTGACAGAGCAGCTGCTGCCACCTCGGGCTCCCCCAGGCAGGGGGCTGCGTGGGGGGAAGAGAGAGGAGCCAAGGGACCAGGAACAGGGCCCCCGATCCCTGCCCCCCCCGGCACTGGGTGGGGGGAGCGCCCCGTGCTTCCCAACGCTGCCCCCCAGCAGGGCCCTGCCAGCCCGAGCCCCAGCCCCACCCCCAGGCAGCTCTGGGCTCACCCCAGCCCAGCGCCCCGACTGTCACCCCCACTGCCCCTTGCCAGGCCCCAGGCGGCGCTCGGAGCGCGAGCCCCGGACCGGGCGGGACGGCCCGCGGGAAGGGTCAGCCCTGGATCACATGGGGAAGCCCCTTAAAGGGCCAGCGCCCACCCCGGGCCGGGACCCCTGGGGTGGGGGGGGCGATACCCACCCTGCGCTCCGGCCGCCCGGTCCCCGCTTCCGGCTTCGCCGCCCCGCCTCTCGCCGTCACCATAGAGACGGCGCACGGCTCACTTCCGCTCTCTGCTCCACCCGGTCATAGAGACGGGACTCGGACCATAGAGCAGAGCAGCGCGGCGCTCCGAGGGCTAGCGAGTCCCATCGCGCGGAGCATGACGGGATACAAGCCAAGAAGCCCGGGGTGGGGGATGCCTTGTTGTAACCACCTTTCATGTCGCGGCAGGAGTATCGTGACGTGATGCCATGGTGAGGCATTGGCCCATGTCATCACAGCACCATGACCTGGGGCGTGACGACATGTCATGATGTCAGCCTGTGTCACTGTGGTGCTGCGTCACCATGTGACGTCATGTCTCGATGTCAGCTCATGTCTCCGTCACCATGGCGCTGCATCATAATGTGATATCGTGTCATTGCAGGGGTTCTGGAACAATTTGTATTGTGTGTGTGGGCGGGCGGTTGCTGAGAGCCATTGAAGCAAACTAAACCCTGTATATAATGGAAACCACTTCAAGCCAAGGGGTGCAAGAGCACCCCCCTAAACCTGGTTCCAGCTCCTATATGTCCTGCTGTCACCATGGTGCTGCTGTGTCACAACATGTTGCATCACGGTGCCAGCACTTCAGCGTGGTGCTGCGTCACCCTGTGGCTTCTTGGCCTCACAATATGTTTTTTTCTCTGCCTCTGCATCTCACCTCCGTCTCCCCTGCTCCTCTGTTGGCATGGTAACTGAATTAGGGAGCTTGACCCACTGGCTGTATAAAATGCCAACCCTATTCAAAACAGCCTACATTTCTTCGCTTCCACACAATTATATAGGGCTATTAGTGCGACCTCAAAGACCACGCACTCGGGTCCAAATTCCGCTCTCAGTTGTACCAGTGTAAAGCCAGTATAACGCCACAGGTTGCAGCAGAGTTACTCCAAATTCACACAAACGTGAGAGTAAAGTTTGCCGCTATACATGGAAATATTTTTTCCATGCAGGAATGACAGTACTGGAACAGACTAATGGTCCATCTAGTCTGGTATCTTGACCCATTGCCAGCCACTTGAATAGAGGATGTGGACATACATATACTGCTGTTAGCTGTGCAGTGCTGCTTGATGGGGGAGAATTTAATTGTTTTGGGGGGATAAGACTAGTATTGATAGTGGAAGGGTTACAGGATATTATAGAAAGGTGCAACAGGGGCTTCTAAACCCCTAGAGAGAAGGTAGATTCTTTTAGGGCCCTATGCACAGCCCTGGGTAGAGGGAAAGGGAAGGTGCTGTGAAGGGAGCTGGCGGAAAAGGGGAAGGACGCGTGCAAATCCCTGGGGATCCGCAGGGGCTGGTATCCCACAGCCCTATACGTTGGGCATCTGGGCGGGCGTTACAGGCACCAAAGAGGAGGTCCCTATAGGAGGAGGGGCCTCAGGGAAGGCCGGATCCTATAGACCGCCCCGAAGGGGGCCGGGCTGAGGGCGGATCCCGGAAGGAAGCGGAGCATCTCGGCTGTCTTCTGGCTGCGGCTCCCCCCCCCCCCCCGGGACCCACCCACGGGGGTCCCCGGGCGGCGGGGATGGAGGAGGCGCAGCGGGCGCTGCTGCAGCGGAACCGCCTGCACCTGGTGGGGAAGCTACAGGTGGCTCCGCTCTGGGACCTGCTGCTGCACAAGGGCGTCTTCACGCAGGACATGATCGAGGAGATCCAGGTGGGAGCTTCTGGCCGGACCCCCTTCACCCCCCGCTGCCCTCGCTGTAGCCCCCATCCCTGCTCAATCCTCCCGTCCTCCTTTGTTCAGGCTGCTTCCCCATGCCCTGGGGTCATTGCATGTTGAGTCCCCGCCCATGGCTAGAGACTGCAGTGCAGTCCTGCAAACCCCCCACACACCCTGCCCCCCCCGGGGGTTTGCAGGACCCCCTTAGGCTTGCTGGGGAACTTCTCCACTGAAATGAACCCAGCAGCCGCTAGATGCCATTGTCAGGCCGCTGAGCTGTAGCCGGGACCGTCTGCCCGGCTGTAAACAGCTGAACTTTTGCAGCCCGTGGCAAATCAGAAGTTGTGGGGAGTTCCCTGGGTTTCTGATCAGTCCGTTCAGGGTTATGGCGGGAGCTGCTGTGAATTTAAGTGTTATGAATGTGAGATGGAAGGACAACATTGGAATTAAAGTGGCATAACCCTAACCATGGCGGTAAACAAGCCAAGAGAAGCTTCAACAGCTGGGGGTTTGTTTGTACAAAACCAACAAAGTTATGATACAGTAGAACTTGCCCTGTCATGTGGGAGGCAATGTTGTCTTGTGGTTGGAGTGGAGCACTGTGGATCCGGTGACCTGGTCCTCACTGTACCACTCACTTGCTGACTGATGCAGAGGAAGTTCCTCCGTGCCTCAGTTTCCCTACCTATCAGGGATAATAGTACCTGGGTCTTAAAAAATTCACTGGGCCTCTACTAGGCAGAGGTTTGAATTTGCTAGCCAGGGGCTGATGTGAAAGATGGGAGGGCCATCAATGAGCTGCCCTGGAGTTGCCTGGCTACAGGCTAAAAAGACAACACCCTGATCAGTTTATGTTCTGTTCACATCTAGAAAATCCCCCATCCTTTCTTGTACTCATCGCCACGCTGTTTACGAATTGCTGGGCTGCAGACATGCCGTGCACATGGGATGCTAATGCTTTCTGTCTTGGTTTGGCTCCTCTATAGAGAGCAGGCACTCGAAGAGACCAAGCCAGGCAGTTGGTTACAGACCTTCAGACGCGAGGAAGACAAGCTTTTCCTGCATTCGTCTCAAGCTTGCGAGAAACTGGACAGAATGACCTTGCCGCTTTGCTGAGTGAAGGGGACAGATTCCCACCGTTGCGTCCGCTTGATCTAAAACCAGTTGAATTGGGCTTACGTGGTGGAAAGGGTGATACCTGTAAGTATCAGTGGTGGTGCTGTTTTCGTAATAGACAGCAAAATTGGATACAGCAGTTGTAAACCCTGTTGCTGTGGAGGTACAGGAGGCTGGCTAACAGCTTGTGAAATCTGATAGCCCAGATGTCTTCCAGGATCATTGCTCGTATAGATTATTCCGCACAGCCACTGGGAAAATATAATGCTATCCAATACCACTGAAAACTTTTAATTGGCAGCAATCTCCTAGTGCTGTGCTAATAACTTTTTTTTTTTGCAGGTAACCTCGGTGGTGTCTCAAATCTGACCTCCGAGGACACAAACATTTCTCTTTTTCTATTGGTGAGAGAGGGTGATCCAGTGATTAGAGAAGGGATTGGACATTGGCAGAGCTGAATTCCATTCCTAGCTCGGTGTCTTACATGCTGTGGGATTTTGGTCAAATCACAATTCCTCCATCTATAAAATGGGGGTAAAACCTCCTTACCTGTCAAAGGAGTTCTGAGGTTTAATTACTGTAAAGCTAAAGGGTGCTAAGGTTCTTGGATGGAAGGGACTGTATAGCGTAGTATATTTTATTAGCATTTGATGTGTAACTTGTCTACCTATCCTGTTTTTAACTTTATATATTCATATTTCTTGGATAGCTAGTTTCGTTAACAACATTTTCTTTGTTATTCCTAAGGACTTGTCTGCCCTTAAAAATGCTACAGTGGCACAGCTGCGCCACTGTAGGGCTTCAGTGTAGACACCGCTGTATTGACGGGAGGGGTTCTCCCTTCAGTGCAGGTAATCCACCCCCCTGAGAGGCGATAGCTAGGTCAACGGAAGAATTCTTCCATCAACCTAGCGCTGTCTACACAGGGACTTAGGTCGGCTTAACTACGCCACTCAGGGGTGTGGATTTTACGCGCCCCTGAGTGACGTAGTTATGCCAACCTACTTTTCCAGTGTAGACCAGGCCTTATAGAGAGAGTTCTATAAGTATTACAAATTGTTTTACCAAAAACATAAAGGCAGGATCCCTGCCCTGAAGAGTGTCTGCTCTCACTCAGACGAGTCCGATACACAGGACAACAGCAGAGAAGTTGCAAAGACATTTGGGACTGAGAAGATCAGCACAGTAAGGCCTTGAGAAAGGCAAAGGGTTTGAAGCAGGAGAGACGGGGGTTTTGGGAGATCATCCTGAGAATAAGTCATGGCAGGAAAGAAGAGGCAAAACTGAAAGTGGGACCAGGAGGAGGGATGCAAGGATCACGTAGGACAGAGGACATGAAGGAGTGAGAATTTAGGGTGGGATTTAGGTAGGGGTGGAGTAGAGAGAAGTCTTTTTATGAAGGGCTTGGCCTTTTCAGGGTGCTTTAATTATTTGGGTGGGGTGAGGAACGGGGAGAGGGTTGCTATTCCTAAGAGCACAAGCCAGGAAGAAAGGGGCAGGTGCCCTCCAGGTGATGGTGAGAACAAGTTTTGCTGTGTGCTCGCAATTCCTGTCCACTGTTGAGTCTGGTCCTAGCCTCAGCTCCCACAGTTCTAATCAAAGACTCGCAGGGGAAAAGTACAACTGCTGTCCCAGCTCCAAGCAGCAGGGCGAGAGGCTCAGTTACCTGCAATCAGCAGTGCACCATCCGGATCCTCCAGAGAGAGGCCTGCTCTCTGCTTCGTATGCTTTTATCTCTTGCAAAAGTCTATAGGAAGGGCAGTAATGCAAGGCCCAAATGTCTTATACCTTTACAGATGGGAAGGTTCATGAATATTTGCCTACCCCAGTCCAAACCGTGACTAAGAGATGCCAAGAGTCAACACGTCCCAGTGCAGCAGTTCGGGGTAAGCCGTCTCCGCTTGCCAATTCTTGGCTTACATCCTATCTGTCCTTCATTCCTTCTCCTCTCTCCCCATACCTCATGTAGATCCCTTCAGCCCATCTTTCTCTGAGAGCCTCAGGGTGGCCCACATATTGTGCCAATCCACCTTGTGGATGGAGCACCCTTTGGAGCAGTGGTTCTCAATCTGCAGCCCAATCAGCACAGACCTGCGGCCCATGTGACATCCGCAGGGCCATACAAGTATCGGATGCAGCCCACATAACACATTTTTGCAGCTCACAATGGTTGAGAACCACTGCTCTGGAGTGTATTAGTACCGCTCCATAACTCTGCTGGAGGCATTCCCTCTACCCTTTTGCCATCGGCTAGCTGATCATGCTGTCTACACGTTGCACCCATCCCCTGCTAGTCCAGGCACCTCTTCTGAGCAATGATGATTTTCTCCCTGTGTGCAGTGACTAGCAGCCCCCTGCAGCCATTTCCCTCTCTGAAGCAGGTATCTCTGCGTACTATTACTTGTATCAAATCCATAGTGTTTGTACACATTTCTGGCTAGTGTCTGAGAACCTGCTAGCCGCTAGAAGCACCCAGAGAAGAAAATACCGAGCCTAAAACCAAGGCTCTGTCATAGAGGATCCATCCATCGAAGGTGGGAGAGGTGCAGGCCCACGTGTACTAGTGCCATGTAATTGTTGATTTAAGATGGAATGTAATCAGTCTGAACAACTAGACGCTGTCAAAAGGAAAACTACTTTGAGTTGTAACAGTGATTGTTCCAAAGACTTCTATAGGCTAGGCTAGTTTGCCTGCTGCTTAGGAGAGGGTATTTGGGATGGTAAGGCTCTGAGATGATTTCCCATCCGATTCTGTTATGACAAATGAAGCTCAAATTCACAACTCTCTGGTCAATAATCTTTAGCAGGCAATGTCCAAAGCCATGATAAATGAACCCCCAGAACGTCACTCTCAACATCTGCAGTCCGATTATGCATGTAAAGGAACAATGTTTCTTTCCTGTGTGTGGCCGGGAGCGAGGAGGAGTTCAGGTGTGACTGAACATGTTAAGAAATGGGTCAAAGCACTGGAAATATTTGCATTAATATTAATCCCATTAAGCAGGGACCCAACCCCTAACGAATGTGAAGTAGGCGGCGGAGCTGTACGTCATTTCTCTCTCATCACATGTTGTAGGTTCTGCGGCAGAGACATCCAGGAGGAACTCAGATATGGTTAGTTTCCTGTTTCTACGTATGTCATTTTTACTCATTTCTTACCTGAACTACCTCCTTTTTCTCCCCCATCCCACCCACTTTGCATCCCATTTTCAAAAGTCAAGGGGACTTAGGCTCTTAAGTCTCTGAATTACAAAGATATTTAGGTGCCTAAAGGTGAAGCAGGTGTCTCGTGTAATTTTCAAAAGCATCTATGCAAGTGAGGTGCCTAAGTTCCATTGAAAGTCTGTGGGAGTTAGGTGCCTATCTCACTAAGCTATTGTTGTAAATCTCACTGGGGGCCTGCCATTATTTCAAGTGACCTTTGTAAGGTTCTGTCTATGCTAGAAAGGATTTGCCAGCGTACTGGGCAAAAGAATTTTTTTGCCAATATAGTTTCTACCAGTTCCCTGAACGAAACAAGCAGCAAAAGGAAATTTTTGCTGGTATAACTGTGTCTAGGGGTTTTGCTAGCCCTAGAGCAATCAGTTATGGGTGTGATTGTCCTTCCTCCCCCACAACCAACTGAGCTATGCTGGCAAAACTTCGAAGTGCCTAGCAGGTCTCAATCTGGCCTCCAGTGCCAAAGTTAATGGGAGTTAGGTGCTTTTGAAAATGTTTGCCTGCAGACTGGTAACTTACATTTCTGCTTATTTACGGTTCATTTGAATCAAACTGTTCTGTGTTGTTGAAAAGATCATTTAAATAATTACTGGCAAATGTGACTTTGATGTCCAGGTGTCAGATGCAGCATCTGAGGGAGTCCTGCTGCTTTGACTGGGGCAGTTCAGATTAGAACAATTGTCACACCACACTCGCTCTTCGAATTACATTAAATACAACATAAATGTGACCAATAACGCATGGTCAAATATTTTTCCCTAAGCAATTATCATCAAGACAACTAATAATTACCTAGCGCGACACTTAAAGTGTGCTGCATTCGTAGAGTGGGTATTTTGTTTTTGTAATTATCATGTGAAATATACAAATAAAAAAAAAAAACCACTAACTAAAATGCACTGCACACATTCATGCAGCATGACCATTATAAGTTAAGCTAGTATCATGAGAATATAGACCTGCATGTTTAGGAAAGTGGAGGCCAAATCCATCCCTGATGTAGGTCAATGGAAGTGAGTTTGACCCTGTATCCATTTCAGTCAAGACCCTGATTCTGCTGATCCTGTTGACTTCAGTGGGATTCTGCATGAATGAAGTAAAGCTGGATGTGCGACATTATCCCAGCTGCTTGTATTCACTCGTATAGGGAGCAATGTTCCCTCTAACTTTTTACGTCCGTGTGCGGAATGAATTTTGTTATGTGCACCAATATGGAGGTGATGTGAGGTGAGGGTGGGGCGGAGCTGTTTGGGGTGCGGGAGGGAGCTTAGGGCCAGGGCAGAGGGTTGGGGTGAGGACCCTGGCTGGGGGTGGTGCCGGGGTGAGGGGTTTGGGATGTGGGAGGGAGCTCAGGGCTAGGGCAGAGGGTTGGGGGCTGAGGGCTCTGGCTGGGGGTGCGGCCGGAGATGAGGGGTTTGGGATGTGGGAGGGAGCTCAGGGCCAGGGCAGAGGGTTGGGGTGAGGGCCCTGGCTGGGGGTGGGGCTGGGGATGAGGGGTTTGGGATGTGGGAGGGAGCTCAGGGCCAGGGTAGAGGGTTGGGGTGAGGACCCTGGCTGGGGGTGGGGCCGGGGCGAGGGGTTTGGGATGTGGGAGGGAGCTCAAGGCCAGGGCAGAGGGTTGGGATGAGGGCTCTGGCTGGGGGTGCAGGCTCTGAGGTGGGGCTGGGGATGAGGGGTTTGGGGTGCAGACTTCCCTGGGGCTGCAGCGGGGAGAGAGGACTCCCCCACAGCCGTCTCTCAGCACAGCAGCCCGGGGCCGAGGAGAGTACCTTTTCCCGCCAGGCGGCTCCGGGGCTGGGGCAGAGGCGCCTGTCCCTGGCTGCGGCAGCTTCGGGCCAGGGGAGAGATGCTTCTCCCTGCCTGCACGGATGCAGCTGCACAGCTTAGAGGGAACTTTAGGGAGCATGGATTCCATTATCCATCTGTCATCCTGGGCAAACAATACATTGAGTTTACAGAAGCAATCAAATGAGCTTCATGAAAGCTGCATTTTTGGTTCTGAGTTGCATCCCGCTGGATTAGCTGGTGGACACTGAACCAAGGAGGTTGAATTTAGTTTGTCTGTCTGACTGCTCTCCGGTGGGTATGTGTGCCAGGCCTATGTTCTGAAAGCTGACCCGTGTGGTTACTGCCTCATCATCAACAACGTCCATTTCACCGAAGAGTCTGACCTGTCTTCTCGAGAGGGCTCCAACATAGACTGTGAGAAACTGGAGAAGCGCTTCAAGTCACTGCACTTTGACGTCCTGGTTCGACGAGATCTCAAAGCTCAGGTAAAGGTGGAAGACTAAGAGGCTATGCTGCAGGTGAAGGTGTGGTTGTAGCAAGGGTAGGCAGACCTGTCCTAGCTTCAATCTCACTAGTACAGGTAACCGTCGTCGTTCAGACCTGGCAGCACAGGCTAACTGCCTGAGGACAAGCCCATCAGAGAGCCTGTGTATGTTCTTGGGTGGCTAGCCCTCACTGAAGTCTGTGCCACCACATCTACATGGCTGCTGTTATCTGTGCTAGCTAGATGAAAGCTGGTATGAGTCTCCCTACCTGTGCTACAATCACACCTTCGCTTGCAGTGTAGACATACCCCAAAGGTGTTGCTAGAGGGTGACAATATGTGCTCCGATGGGAAAGGCACATAACCCCCCAACCCAAAACTTCAGTGTTCAAAGAGACCGCGAAAGCATTACTTTCAAATCTTGTCTCTTGCTGTTATAGTAACAGACGAAAAAGGAGTCCCATTTTTGGCGCTTTCTGGGCTGAGTTTTTATTCCTGAACATGATTTATAAGTAATTGTCTGAGGGTGTATTTATTTGATATCTCTGCCTGAGATTCTCCCTGACTGGCGTACCCAGGGGCTTGATTTTCTGTTTGTTCTTGAATGATATAATAGTTGATATTAAGCAGGACAGTCCATCTCCTGGCATACCTATTGAAACCAAAACAAACGAGTCTGATTATTTTAAAATCTGTGGCGGAGCATTGGTGTGTCTGCGTACGCTCAAATGCACTGCCTTCCATTGGTGCTGCATTTGGGAGAAACGCAGAAATGAGGGTGTCCTTTAAAACAGCAAAGTAAATCTCTGTGGTTAAATGGCAAACGTTAAGTAGCAGTAGATTGCAATCACCCTGAACTTGCTCCATCTGACAGTGGTTCAGTGTCCCATGTGAAGAAAATAGGGTTGGTCTCCCTGTGGACACACATCAGTGTAACAAAACTGTAATCACACCTGGCACTGATTTTAACAGCCTTGCTGGCAAAACAGAGGGCAAGGATTGACTGAGCCGTGGAGCGAGCAATGGGTCTGCTCTCCTCCACAGCAGCAGTGTCTCCAGATCAGCATTGAACAGTGCAGGGAAGCTTGTCTGTGCTCTTGGGCGGGCCAGTCTCCGGGGAGCACAACCTGACCCCTTTCAGCAGCATGGGATTGCTAAGGGGTAGGACTAAAGGTAAGAGTTGCTGACCTTTGCAAATGTGTGTAGGACATTGCCGGGGAGTTGCAGCGCCTGGCGAGGCAGGACCACAGCGCTCTGGACTGCTGCCTGGTGGTGATCCTTTCCCACGGCTGTCAGGTAGGAGGATCGGCGATCTCGTTCATATCTCTCTGGGCGTGTGGGAGAAGCATGCTCCTGAAAGGTCGGTGTTGATTGCCACTTTCCCTGGGCATCAGAGTGAAGACTGGTTTCTTCTCCCTCCTGTCCTGATCTTATCCAGTGGACACAGGCCATTGGGGCCTCTCTCTTCCAGGCATCATGCTATGTAGGGTTGCCAAGGGAAAGGATGTTCTAACTGCAGTGCTGAACTAAGTGTACAGTCCGATGGGGGTTACCTGCTCACCATGCGTGATGGGGGCCTCCCTTGGTGGTAGGCCCGGTGGTTGCTTTATAGCTGTAAAATGTTGTGATGAGGTGTTTTCTCACAGGGGTGACAGAAACCATATCAAACACAAGCTCTTTCCTACGTTAATCTGACCTTGCTGCTAATCTCCCTTCCTGTGCCCCTTATAACTCTGGTCTAACCTTCCTGGGACACAAAGTTTATGGTGAATGAAACAGTGAGGGGAGCCTCGTGCTGGACAATGTTTTGTATGGAATAATTCTACATCCGCCAGGAGAGCTTCCATGGATCAATGGGGGGTGTATAATGAATCCCTGGATTACAACAGCACCTAGCTAGAAAAAATGTGGTGAAATTACAGAAAGAAGACCATTTAGGGTGGCCGTTAAGCAAATATTCAAATTAGCCTGTGGGTAAACTAGAGCTGACAAATCCCAGGTTTTGGGGGAGAAGTGGGGGCCATTGGAAGATCAGGGGCATGGGTTTCTGGAATTTAGACTATTTAAAATAACTTATTGGTTTTCTCTCTCCTTAACTCACATCCTAAATACCAGAGCATTGGATTCATCCCGGCATCCAAGGAAAGACTTTTAAAATGGGGATTATTTATACTAGAGGAAAGGTTGGCCTGTTGCCTTTGTGTTAACAGCCAGTGGATTTTGCTCTTTCAGACCAGCCATATTCAGTTTCCCGGGGCTATTTACGGCACGGATGGAAAGCACATTCCCGTCGAAAAGATTGTGAACTTCTTCAATGGGTCCCATTGCCCAAGCCTGAGAGGAAAACCCAAACTCTTCTTTATTCAAGCCTGTGGCGGAGGTGAATATTGGCTTTAGCAGTGCTTTGCCTTCGGGGCTCCTTCAGGAGGAGAAGCAGTTGTCTGGCCTTTTGCTTGTGCATTGGCACTTAGGGTATAATAATGCTGTGTCATCTCTTTCTTTTGCTGATCTTATTCCCTTTTCTCAGGCTGTCTTCTCTTGCTCTGTGCCCCATATTCTTGTTGCTGAGGTAATGCACTGATTGGCCATGGAGAGTGAGGTTTCTAAAGACGTCAGAGCCGGAGGTGTGTTCCACTGCACTGGAGCCTTGAGCAGAAGGAAGCAAACTGATGCAGCTTCTGTATGGCCTCTGCCATGGCTGATTGTTTCAGATTTCTGTATTTGGCTCAGAGCATCTGGTTGGCATGAATGGACTCTGTGCTTGAGTGAATTGCAGGTGGCTCCGAGTCAGCCAACATAGCAGAAGATGAAACAAAAGGCTCCTTTAGTTCAAGGACCATGTTTGCTAAGGGGTGAGAGGGACCCACTGCTTATTTCTTACATATGTAACAGAGAAGGGCTTTCTGGTTGCCTCTTGTAGAGCAGAAAGACCGAGGATTTGAGGTGGATTCTGATTCACCTGTAAACCAACCTCATGGAGGTTCCGTAGAGTCGGATGCAACTCCCTTTCAGATCCAGCCCGGTAACTTGGATGAGCCAGATGCCGTAGCCAGCTTACCCACGCCCAGTGACATCTTGGTGTCCTATTCAACTTTTCCAGGTGAGACAGCCTAAGTAAAGCACTGGCCTAGCAGGGAGGCAGTGGCTAGAGCACTGGTCTGGGATTCAGGGGACTTGGGTTCTATACCTGGCTCTGCCACTGACCTGCTGGGTGACCTCGGACAAGTCACTTCCCTGCCCTCTGCCTCAGTTTCCCCAACTGTAGAATGGGGATAATTTACCCCTTTGTAAAACGCTTTCAGATCTATGGATGAGAAGCGCAATGTGAGAGAAAGGGCTTAGTATGTATTCTGACTTTCCCTCTTTCAAAGCCTTAAAGAACCTATTCTTTGGTGAGTAATAACACCCTGCATTTATCATCTGAGGCTCTGTCCTTCTCAAACATTAACTGAGCCCCTCACCTGCATGAGGCAAATAATTATTATCCCCACTTCAGATGGAAGAAACGGAGGCACAGCAAGGTTTTGACATGCCCCAGGTCACCCAGTGAGTCTGTAGCACTGGCCACGCTCCCGCACGAAGAGTCTGGATGTTCTAGTGCTGGATTTGGAAGAAGTTATCCATAGGGTGGAAATTCTCCTCCTAAGGGCATCTCCTTATGGAGTTAGGCAGGAAAGAAAGGACTGCTTGTAGGGAATGAGTTCCTTACTTTCCCTGTGTTCTCCTAAGGTTTTGTCTCCTGGCGGGATACCCGGAGTGGCTCGTGGTACGTTGAAACACTGGACAGCGTGCTTGAACAGTATGCTCATACTGAGGACCTGCTGGGCATGCTAGTGAGGGTAAATGTTCCTTTTTCTAACTCTCTCTCTTGCGGAATGTAGGCGTTTGGTTTTGCATTCAGTCAGGCGTTAGACACTTAGGCCTCCATTTTCAATAGTGACTAGTGATTTTTGGGTGCTTCAGTTTTGGGGGGCCCAAGAAGAGATGCCTTGAAAAAGCCTGGTTTTCCGAAAGGGCTGAGCACCTGCCCTCTGAGTATCAGGTCCCTTTCAGGTGTCGCACCCAAAATCACAAGTCACTTTTGAAAATATAGGCCTTAATCTTTGCCTAACGGCCTGTCCTCACCCTGCCTCAGAGCAAAGGACCGTCTGTCCGTCCTGTCACAAAACAGCCAAACGGTCAGAGCAGACAGCAGCAGGCACAATGGTATGTGTTGAGATAATCTCCTACTTGGACGTATAATAGCAAGACATGGTTGTGTTTGTAATGTTCAGAGTTCTCCGTATTCATCTTTCTTAGCTTTTTGCTTTTACTCTCTCTGCTGCCATGGTGAGGTTTTGATTTGTCTCCTGGAACATCCTGCTGTATGGATAACCCCACCGGATGCTTGTGTTAATGTTATTTTTTTTATCTTGACTTGTGAGTGCTGTAATTGCATCTTAATTTATGTGCATGAAATGTAAATGTGTATGTTAATGAACCAGTAAGTTTGAGTATATACTAATTTAGGATTCTCAGAAATAACTCTCCCATATTGTGAATGACCGGTACAGTGTTTTAGAAATAATTCAGTGAAAATCCTAACCTCTCAAACTAACTTTTAAGGGTACTCGTTCCATGCTGCAGCTCTCATACACTGCAATGAAATAGCACAAAAGCCCGTTTTGTCGCTATCAAATGCACCACTGTGTTTACTCAGCAGTGCCCAACAATAATCATAATCATTCCCCTACCAGGAATTGTGTTTTGGGCATACACCTACAACACAGATAGTGGGGAGGTGGTTGTTTTTGTCCATCCAAGACTTGGCAAATGACGTTCCAGTTTTCAGAATTTCAGCTGGTCTTTTGCATAACCCGTGTGTAAAGAAGCATCTACATTGTCTTCAAAACAGGAAAGAAAAATTGTTCTCACAATCTCCTGGACCTGATTCTGCTCCAATTGAAGCCAGTGGCACAATGGCTGTTGATTTTAATGAGCTGAGGATCAGGCCCTCTACTTCTAAAGTGGTCAAACCGCTTTCACTCTGGGAAGTGAATGCTTTGAAATCCTTCGGTCCCAGTGCAGGATTCTTGGGGAGGTGATGGGGAGTCTTAGCAAATACAGGAGGGGAAGAGGGATAATAGACCTTTCTGCTTTGAAAGAAGCGGCATGAATGTGTCGACACAAAAGAAATGACTGATCTCTTGTGAGCAAAGGAAAGGTTATTTGTGATTCATACGAAGAACTGTATGTGTGGGCTGGGCGGGTGTTGACTGCTCTTGGGCAGCCTTCAGTGGTTAGCATCTGATGAAGAGCACGGGGGTGATGGAGTGGCACTGAAGTGTCTTAGAGGCAAAGACCTACAGTGCAGCACAGAGGTTTGACGCAGGATCTGCTCTTGGACTCTTTATCTTGCCCTGCCCTTCTCCAGAGTTGTCTTAATTCTGCCAGCAACCCCCCCCACACACACCTTATAAATGTTAAACCTACCCACTGCCTCTCCTCCCCATTCCCTAACATATACAGCCCTCCTCACTGCACCGATCATTATCTGTGCGTCTCCAGGGCTGGGACAAGCTGTGCTCCGCCACACTCAACCAGCAAACTAGCCAACTCCTTGGTTTTTCTCTTTCCCAGGTGGCTCATGCTGTGTCTGCTAAAGGAAAGTTCAAGCAGATGCCGGGCACTTTTAACTTCCTCCGTAAACAATTCTTCTTCGCAACCGACTAAAGTTGTGGCTGGGAGGTCTCCGCCATACGCCCGGATAGATGCCTCTTCAGGCCTCACGATTCTGCACCTGGCCGTCACTGCTCTGAACCAGTGCTCCCGTTGGCCTTCGTCTTTTCATGGATTAATTTATCCTTGGAAGCTTAATGTGTTCACGCGCTCATTACTGTGAAATAGACGTCTCACCCCCTGCCTGGTCAGACCAGGACTGGTCGCTTCCTAATCTCAGACATTTAAGACCGACAACAAGGACTGAAGGGAAGTGTCCTGCCCTCCATTAGGAGGTTGCAGCCTTGGACTCTGTATCTCTGCTATCCAGAGGGCCATGCCGGTGGCCGTTTCAGGCCCCACTCTAACCATGATTACGGTGCCCTCTACCAGGAGGCGTGGGTGAAGTGTCAGCATTTTGTAATTACCTTTGTGTTTACGCTCTTTGAATCAAAAATGCACCTGAATCAAAAGCCAGTGTTTGGGAGTGGGGAATCGTTTTACAGCATCTGTTGCCCTTTTGTATTAAAGACTCCACTCTTTCTGTACAGTTTGTCTTGCTCTTTTATTCTCTTGTTTTTTCTCCAGTTAGCCTGGCGTTCTCTGACTTCTCTCTTACTGCTAGGCTTCTCCCAGTGTCCGGGGGAATAAAAGCATGACGATTATAGGAACAAAAATATGTTGCTGGCTCTTTAATAACTCCCCTACTAATGAATTATCACAGCCGTCCAGACTTACCAGGAACACCAGAGTAGCTTAGACCAGCTGCAGCTAGTCTGTGATGCTTAATGGCTGATTCTCTATTTAAATAAAATCAGAAGCATGACTCCTTTGGTTGCTGTTTTAAGACACCAATTAAATTATTTCCCCCGCAGCTGACTCATTGGGTGTTGGTCTTATGTACAGTTCTGATTGGCTTTACTGTAGAAACACTGTATGCCTGGCACCTGCACTGTTAATGGTCCTCCGGAGAGAGGGAAGCAGAAGACTTATCTGTGGGAAATGGAGCTGGGGGCCCTGTCATGTGTCAAAGCTGCAGCTAAGCAACATGCTCCTTCTGGACAAGCAATATGGCAGGGCTAGGATAGGTGAGGGACTCCGTGCAAGAAAGGGGAGAATCTGGAGCCCTGCGGTTCGCTACCGTACATTCCCTTCGCTGTGCTGGAACGTGCTCTCTCAAAAGACACGTAAGTTACTGCTACTGTGAGCACTTACTGTCCTTTGCCCCCTCCCTTGACATCCTTGCAGCTTCCCTTAGCCAGCTGGCTTTGAGTCGGAACGTTCCCCAGGCCATAGCTCATCCTGATTCTTGCTCACATGTGCAGGACTGAATTGACCAATTGTCTGGCATCGGTTTTGCTCCTTTCTGGAAGATCAGAGCTTCTTTGTTAGGATCATTTAACTAAAGGCATTGGGAACGTAGGTGGCCCTCAGTCCTTCCAGGCTGTTTCTGTTGGGTAGTTCCCGGCTCTGAAAGCTCAAGGCAGAGAGGGTGAATTTATGGCCTTTCACTAACTCTTTCCAAGTGGGTTACATTTTATAATGGTAGAAAAATGAACACTGGCTTGTCTTTCCCCTCTGCAGGTGCGCATGGAACTCCTGTTGGTATGAGATTTATGGGCTGCTGGGAAGAGATAAGCACCATGGGCTCCAATCCCCTTAAAAGGGTCAAAATGTATCATCAGAAATTATCCTCAGTCTTTGAAAGCCCCCCTGATATTTCAAAGTAGCTTTCAGGTGGTTCCCTGCTCTACGGCATGTTCTTCAGCCAGCAGCCGCTCCAGGATCACCTCTTGGGATTTATAGTTCTTATAATTCCCCCATGTTCAGGTGTGAGGCAAAGGGAGAGTTGGCAGCTGGAGCCTAGTATGGGAATGTGGGGTTGGAAGGGAGTGTGGGGGCACTAGGGTGACAACACCCATTTCTCGTGGCAACCACTGTGGAAGGAGATGGCTCTGGGTGAGGCCCCCCACCGCTCATTCTTGTGTCGTGCTTCATATTCCACTTCCATTCACGTTGGGTTTTATCTAATGGAAGAAAATGCTCCATTGCATCACTTCCTGCAACTGTTGTCATGTGCTTCCATCCTAAACCCTCCCTTTCCCTGAGGCACAGACTATACACGTATGTTGCAAACAAATGTTGATTATTTATTATGCACAGATTCCTTCAGCTCCTCATCAGATTGGAATTTTGTGATTACGACTTTATTTCAAGCAGTAAAAGAGTTTCCCTTCCCCCAGCACAGGGTTAGTCTGTTGTCCACGGCTCTTCAGATTAGTTGTTTGCCATAACCTGCAGAAAGTATAAAACAAAGTGGGGGGGGGGGGAATCAGACCAGAAAACTAAGAAAATCTGTAAACAGGGTCATCCAGACTCTACAAATTTTCCCTTTAAATACATAAACCAGTCCTACAACCCTCTCTCTTCCTAAGTATTTAAGAGAGGTGATTTGGCTTCTGAGTCATCCTTTATGTTAAGGGTTCATTTATAGTTAATAAATATTTGATGATAACATTATAGCCATGAGCAGCATGTGTTGCTGATTACCATACTAATAGATAGCTAATTAAGTTGTTGGACATCAATTAACATTTATTAAAACTTTATAAATATACCCTTAATATAAAGTGTGACAGATTTATTCCAAAATGACTGAACTTTGGTTAGAAATAAAGATCATTTGGATAGTTCCATTCAACAGGAAGACACTTCACCTTCGCTGCAGGAACTAATTCCCTAGAAACAAGACAACATTCTCTTTTGGTGTGTGAAGGGATTGTCTATGCAGTGAAGTTATTATGGAATAAGTTACGGGGTGAATTTAGATGTGCACCAGCTACAGGCAAGGCTTATCTTATGCAGGGGTTCCGTTCCGCGGTTATCGCGTAAAGCGAAAACCGCATATACTCAAAATTATATCCCAAAGCCCTTTAAATCCCGCCCGCTGCCTGGAGGAGCCCTTTAAATGCTGCCCCGGCCCCGCCACCGGAGCTGTGGGCGGGATTTAAAGGGCTCTACTGGGCTTCCCGCCGCGGTGGGGAGCCCAGAGGAGCCCTTTAAATCCCGCCCGCAGCTTTGGCAGCCGGTCTGGGGCTGGCATTTAAAGGGCCTGGAGCTCCACGGTGGCTGGACCCTCGGGCCCTTTAGTTCACCCTGGGGCCTACCAGCCACCTCTGCAGCTGGGAGCCCCCTGGGTGATTTAAAGACCCTGGGACTCCCAGCCACAGCTGGTGCCCCAGGACCTTTAAAGCTTGAGGCCACGCCCCCCTCCAGCCGTACGCGTAAAGTTGAAATCGCACATGTTAAATGCGCGTAAGTTGCGACAGACCTGTATTCTGGGGGAAGTGTGTCCACATGGGAAGCTACTGCTGGGCAATTTATCCAGATAGCCAAACCCTCGGTCTTGAACTGTTTTGTGGGTGTTTTGTTTTATCCCGAATGACCATTTAGAAGTTCATAGCAGAGTTTGTTCTTGCTCAGGAGCAGACACTAGACCCTTACCGTAGCGATCCAGCTGTTGAAAGCGGAGACTCGAGTGAAGACAGAGGGTTTGCGGTAATAATTACAGCCTAGTGAGGAGCCAAAGCTGACTACACCATGCACTTCCCATGTGCCATCAGCACTTCTGCAGTTCAGTGGGCCACCAGAGTCCCCCTGCAAGGAAGGAGAGGCACAGTCATTGAACGCCAGTTTGGAAAAATCCACATCTTTCTATGGTGCATGAGTAGAGAAGTCACTGTCACGGGTCTTGTATAACTGGAGATGGGACATGGGAGAAAGGCAGAAGTATGAATGAAATGAATATAGGTTCCGTCTCATGAGATGGCTCCCAGCTGCCATGTTCAGGTCCAACATGTAGGGAGACTTTGGATCCAGGGGTTTGAGGTGGATCCCTCTTGCAGAGTTTATTAAATACTCCTCCAACACGTTAATTTGCTATCAACCTCTACGAAGGGGTTTCAAAACCCATCTAGAAGGGGTAGATCCTAGTACCCTGCCCCATCTTCAGCGTCCCTTCCCATAATGCAGAACTCTCTAAAGCCACGCCCATAACTGCCAAGTTCTCTGGACTCACGTTGCAGCTGGAGATCACCCCGTCGCCGCCTGCACAGACCATGGTGGTTTTTACTATGCTACCCCACCAGGCAGGCAGGGAACAGGTGGCGTAATCCACCACGACCAATGGCCCTTGCTGCAGTATATCTGGGAGAGCGCCGTTTGCTGGGAGGGAACAGAAACAAGGGAGTAGCATTAGCTCCTGGCAGTCAAGAAACAGCAAAATAACATGTCCAGGTACAAGAGTCAACAGGGATTCCCAGCACAGAGGGGTTGCAGAATCCAGTGCTTAATGCAGCCCTCCTTCAGAAAAGTGTCTGAACTAGCTGGATAATCCTCATCCATTTTAACAATGGCTCTCTGTCACTATCGCATGGGAAATCACCTGGTGGCCTACCACTTTATCACATACCAGCACCTTACTGGCAGTAGCATCAGCAAACAGGCCAAGGAATGAATAGGCCAGGATTGCTGTTCTGTGCTCTCACTTCTCTAGGTGATGCATCCTGGTCAGGATTGAAGCACAAGGCTGTTGCCTGCATTGTACCCGTTCTCTGCATGGGGACTTCCCTGTTCCAGGCTGGCTGTCCATCACTAACATTCACTTCTTTAAAGCCGCTTTTCAAGTCTTCCCTGAGCACTAACAGCCCCACCAGTCTTCAGACCGCTCTGACTTGGGTTACAATTGCATCTCGAGGTCTCAGCTGGGATCCTAACAGAAGCTAAATATTTTGCAAGGAAAATGCAAGAACATCTCTGCTGCAGGAGTGGAGCCAGAGCCTGGTCAGAGCTCTCTTTGAATTGAGGGCTAAGGGGCGCTGGAAAAAATAACCTTATTCCAGTCAATCCCAAAGGAGACATTAACACAGACGGATTTGAGGCATGGCTACACTTGCAGATGTAGAGCTCTGTGAGTTAAACCAGCCTTAGCAGAGCGCAGTAGGGAAAGCGCTGCCGTCTGTCCCCACTGACAGCTGCCAGCGCGCTGGTGTGGCCACATTTAATGCACTTGCAGCAGCATTGGGAGTGGTGCATTTATGGGCAGCTATCCCAGCATGCAAGTGACTGCAATGTGCTTTTCAAAGGGGCGCGGGGTGGGGTGGAGTGTGACAGGGAGTGTGTTGGGTGTATGTGGAGGGAGAGAGAGTGGGCTTTTGGGGGGCTGAGCGCATGTCAGCATGCTGTCTTGTAAGTTCAGACAGCAGCAGACCTCCCCCTCCCCCGCCCCACACAGCATTCCACACTAATGGTTGCTTTGTCTCAGAGCAGATAAGCAGCTGGCTGTCAGAAACAAAGGACATATCAGCATTCCTGCAGTGATTCAAAAACAATGACAAGAGTGGCCACTTGAGGATTATGGGACGTTTCCGGAGGCTGATCAGAGCTCAGTAATGCGACACCCCATTCGCACTGGCGCCGCAGTGCTCCAGCGGGGACGCAGCAAACGTTATTTCACTCGCCGAGGTGGAGTACCGGGAGTGCTGTAGCTGCGGCGTCAGGGTGCTCTATGTGCCTTGCCAGCATGGACGGGGAGTGAGCTAGTGCGCCCGGGGCTCCTTTATTGCGCTGCAGCTCACGAGTGTAGCCAAGCCCTTAGCGTTCCCACTGAGCTGTATTAACACTTACTCTGCAGCCTTCCCCATCCTGTGACGTAGCAGACCACGCCAGAGGCCAGGAGACTGTTTGCTTGGGGGAGGCAGGCTGGCTGGATTTGATTGCTCCGGGCGACGCTCTGGGAGAGTTTGATCAAAGCGATGTCGTTGCTGTGTTCCCGTGTGCACAAGCCGGGGTGGAGGAGGGAGCATGGACAGAGGGAGAGTGGAAGAAAACAGACCCATTAATACGCAGCGTTTATCGAGGGCTCTGTCTATTCGAAAGAGGGCCCCTGCCTTTAGGGGGAGGAATGTCCTCAGGCCATGGCAGAGGCGTCCCAGCCCTTGGCGTTGCCCATACCACACCCACACACGTGCCTTGGTGCCCATAGGCCCTGGTGGAGCACCTTGATTTTCCTTCCCCATGGCCCAAAAGCCTTGCAGAAATCCAGGCCCAGCATCTCCAGCTCCTCTGCCCACACGGGGCTCAGGTTGCGAGGCTTGGCCTGTCTCTGTCAAGCTTTGGGGTAAACACAGCGTGTGACTGTGAGAGCTTCTGGAGAATATATAGAGGGGCTCCTGGAGCTTCAGATTCGTCCGGGTTCCCTGATTTAAAGCACTCGTTTCCATTCAGCTCCCTGCGGTGGGTGGGCGTCTCCCTACAGAGATGCCCATGCTGTTGCCGACTCATCCTTCTACTCAGAGACTCCCAGGCGATGGCCTGTCAGCCTGGGGCTTCCTTCTCAGGCTAGGGCAGGTGTTCTGTCAGGGCCGGGGGAGTGAGACCTTTGGCTCTGTCTTGGAATCCCCCCACGGATAAAAGAGTTCAAGAGGCATAACTCCTCCTCCTCCAGTCTGTGCTGCCCTTACTCCACCTCAGACACATGCCTTAATGCCCCCTGGCCCTGTTGGAGCACCAGGACTTTCCTTGTGTGAGGTTTGTGTTTCAGTGTATTGCTGAGTCAGCATCCAAACATACAAGGGCTCATCTGTTGCGTGAGAGCATCAATGATTCCATGTTTTTCTTTTTACCACTCGGATTTTGCCAAAACCCTTCCCTCACAGTAGGGCAGTGTGCTGTGCCTTTCCTCTCCAGACAGGGGCAGCGTTTAAGTAATTTTTGAAGCCTTCCTGAGCCTAAACAAACATCATTATATTGCCCCCTGTAACTGCTAGACTGAGGTGTAATAAACAAGTGAAATCTAAAAGTGTTGGCTGCAGTTGGACACAGTCTAGCTCTGTTTAATGGTGTTCAGCCCGACATTTGGTAGATATAATGTAGCACGTTTCTCAGCTGCTTGGTGTTAAGGCCCCTAATGGAGGCATTTCAGCCCTGGGCAGTTAGCATTATATCACAGTGCCAATCTATTAATCCATGATATGCTCACACTTGAATACTGCGTGCAGTTCTGGGCACCCCATCTCAAAACAGATATATTAGAATTGGAAAAGGCACAGAGACGGGCAATAAAAATGGTTAGGGGTATGGAACAGCTTCTGTATGAGGAGAAATTAAAAAGAGAGGGACTTTTCAGCTTGTAAAAGAGATGACTAAGAGGAGCTATGATAGAGGTCTATGTAATCATGACTGGTGTGGAAACAGTGAATAAGGAAGTGTTATTTACTCCTTCACGTAATCCAAGAACCAGGGGTCATTAATAGGCAACAGGTTTAAAACAAACATAAGGAAGTACTTCTTCACACAACACAGTCAGGGGATGTTGTGAAGGTCAGAACTATAATGGGGTTCAAAAAACAACTAGATAAGTTCCTGGAGGACAGGTCCATTGATGGCCATTAGCCAAGATTGTCAGGGTTGCAGCCCCATGCTCTGGGTGTCCCTAAGCCTCCGACTGTCACTTGATGGTTGACCTGTTCTGTTCATTCCCTCCAAAGCATCTGGCACTGGCCAGTATCAGAAGACAAAATACTAGAGTAGATGGGCCATTGGTCTGACGCAGTATGTCCGTTCTTACATCGTAGTTCTTGTACTAATGCCTTGAGAAGCTGGGCTTGGCCACATACTTGGGGACGCAGCACACAGAAAGTTGGAAACTCAGCTGATTAGCAGAGCTAATGGACTAGGACTTTAGCAGAACCAAGGAGTCGTTCAGCAATGTGGCATCAATCCAAGTTACTAATAATACTTTGCACTTCTAGTAGCACCTTTCATCTGAGGATTTCAAAGGACTTTACATACATTAAATGTATGTATTAAATGAACCTCTCCACACACCTGTCTGGTGAGAGCTCTCTTCACCCACTGCTAAGATGCAGGAGACGCTGTTGGGTTGAGCAAGGCAGCTGTTAAGCAGTGCACAGCTCTGCCATGCAGGCATTGAATTGAATTCAGTTGCAATAGCTGGAATTTGGCTAGGGACACTGGGGTTAATTCACCTGTACTCTTACGAAACCTGCTGTGGATTCTTTAACAACCACACGTGGTCAGCATCTCAGGTGAATGTGTCTGAAATTTTCTGAGATGGAGGCTGAAGGCATCACTTCATTATTGGGGAGGTGGCTCCTGCACTGGCCTCTGTCCCTTTGGGGGTGATGGGCGTCTGCTCGCTGAGCCAGGCGCACCCATCCTCCATAATGTGACAAGGGTTTGAATGGGGAAAGGATTGCCCACCCCCCACAGCCAATCTCCCAGAATTTTGGAATCATCAATTTGAGCCTATGCTGTAACAACTGGCTCCAGATTTGGAGCTGCCCACAGCGTGGGGGGTGTTTGGACCGAGGGGTTTGGTTTGGGGCCATATCTCAGACTTTGTATAAATAGCTGCTATCAACTTACCCATCTGCAAGACGGCTTGAGTCCCAGTCTTCATGGACAATGATTTTTTCTGGACTGACTGCAATCGATCCTTCTTCAGTAGCCTTTAGGTTGTATTTGCCAAGAAACACTCGATAGGTCCGAGAAGAGCTGGGGAGGAAAAGGAACAGGGATGGCTGCTCAGATATGTAGCTCTCTGCTTGCTGTGCAGTCACACGCTTCTTTGGGAAGGGTGGCCAAGGGGTCTCCAATGGGAACCCTCTGAAACCTGCAGGTGCCAGCATGCACTGAGCTATATTAACAGCCGTTTGTTGGCTTAAGATGGAGCACTGCATGCTGGAACCTATAGTCACTAGAGGCTGCACCTCCACATGGTCCTCTGGCTCCTGCCAAGATTCCTGCTAAACTTGGGCCCCAGCTGATCTTCGGAGCGTGAGGCTGCCATTTCCTGGCACACCTGAGCAATTCAGAAGGCCTCTCTGGTAATGTGACAATGTCTATTACAAAAGCATCTCCACTGGTACATAGGTGTGTGTAATAGTATTGTGCACCCTGGCAATCCTACCTCACACACAGCCAGCCCGTGGGAGCTCAAATCTGCTCTGATGATGCTTCCTGTAACTGCAGTGGTAGTAACCAACCCCAGTGCACGTGTGAATATTTCTTCATGGAAGTGGGTGAGCTAGTGAGCCTATGGAACTCACTGCTACATGTGCTTGTAAAGAGAGCCCAGCTGATTTTAAAAAGGGCTGGATAATTTAATAACCCATAGCTATACATGCAAAAATAAAGCCAACAGTGCAGGGCATGGCATAAGCAGGGGAAGAGGAATGAAGTTTTCCCCTTCCAGTGTATCATCAGGTAGGGGCCACTGCCAGAGACAGGATCTAGACCTTGTTTGGGGGGCGGGGAGAGAGCTTGTTATTAATATGCTTTGGCTTTCTCTTTCCCTCAGAGCATTTACAGCTTTCTGCACATTGACTTCAAAGAAATGATTCTCCGGGATTCTGCAGCTAACGTACCTGATGCAGTGAGCAGCTGTCAGGACCCAGTTGGGTGCAATGAGGGTTCCCCCACAGGTGTGATACCAGTTACCGCTGGAACTGTATTGCAGGGACACCTAGGAACGATACGGTAAGAATGCTGCTCACGGATCGACCTCTCCTTCTGTTGGGAAGGTGAAAAGCTGAGCACCCAAGTGCTCCGGATCCAGATCACTCGCTTGTGAAAAGGCTTTTTTCCAAAGTTTCATTTTGGTGCTGCTTTCCCAAAGCTATTTACTAAGCATGGGCCAAACGGAGGGTTGTATTTGCTACAGAAGAAATGGGTTCATGAAACACCTCTGTGTCACTCTGTGTAGAAATAGGTCCCTGTAGGTGGTTTGGGGTTTTTGTTTTTTAAATATTTCACTGGGTTTAGTGGGCGAGTGACCTGATCATGGAAATGGAATCTAGGGAAACAGGGATCTGGGAACTCCCAAGTTGTCACTTCCGTTTTGCCTTTGACTCACTGTGTGACCATGGTGGGTTGCTTAGCTTCTCTGCCACCATTTGGCCAGATATGCCATGGGGATTGTATCAACTTTACAGGGGTGTCATTTATTAACCTTTGAACAGGTGAAGAGCTACATAGGTGCTACTTTTTCAATGTATTCTAGGAGTTAAATAGTCCCTATTGTGATACACCAGTTACTTGCTGAGCATGGCTCTGCATACCCAGCAAAATGTAATGACACCGATCTCTTGCTCCTCTGGAGCTTCCATCCTGATGGGTCCCAGCATGCTTTGACACTTAGCTGACCTATCAGCTGTAGACGGGAATCACTTTACTCCCCCATTAGTTCCTTAAAAGAGCACAATAACGCTGCACAGCCGGGCGGTTAACAGTCATCATTAATTGGTAATTTGTCTTTAGCAGCTGCCGCACGAGGAGCTCCAGCATTGGCAAATGAATCCCGACATGCGCCCTTGGGAGGAGGATCAGAAACTGAGGTACCGTGTCCCAAAATAGCATGTCAGTGTCATTTCCCAGCATGCTTTTTATTTGCTGTTCAGTGACAAGCTTATCAAAGCTCTCACCACAAGGCCCTGGGTGCAAAGAGAGCCAGTTCCCACACCCATTGAAGCCAGGGTGAGTTCCTCCTCCCTCTCTGATTTCAGTGGGAGCTGGCTTGAGTGCTAAGTGACTTGCTTAAGGACAGGCAGTGAGTCAATGGCAGAGCTGGGGATAGAACTCCGTTCTCACATCTCTTCCTGCACCTTAAGCACAAGGCCAGTTGTCCTTGTAGTGTGTCCCATTCAGAATACAGCCATGATACACCTACACGGTCAACCACTTCATTGCCTTCGTAGGCTGAGCTCACCTCACGCACCAGGGGTCCTTAAGTTGCATTCCCCATTCTACCCCCCAAGCTCCTTGTGTGCTGCCCTCCCATCCCCCTCACATCAGGGATACGTGTAAACAATTCCGCTTGTATAATTTGTTAAATTATTTCTTTCCTTCGGGGGTCAAAATCTCCCACTCCCTTGGGATGATGGGCAGGGCTGCGATCTGGGGTGTATTGTTACACTAGACGGGGTCAACGGCTGCCATCAATTGCTTCTTTGCTCTATGGCTATTATTATAGACCCAGCTAAAGCTGCTGCGTCAGCTAACCAGATGCAGGAGGTTCCAGGTGTCCTCAGCCTTTCTGCCTTTTCATTTTCCAATTTTTGGTAAACTCAGTCGGGCTTTGACCACTGATGCCTACAACATTCCCTGGAAGTTTGGAATTTATCGGATACCATGTTCAAAAGTTATCGCATAACAGACAGGGAAATGCCATCAATGTGAGCGTAAGTTGAGCAAAACAAGGCCCAACATAATGGGAAGGCAACGTGGCTCAAGGTATCCTGGGCTGGGCTAAGGAAAGCCGGGAATCACTAACCTGCCAGGGCCAGCTGAATGGTCTCGCATCTTCTCCTCCAACCACTCTGGTCAAGAGAGGCGGGTAGGCGGGATCCCCACAACTGAGGGCTGCAAGGACACAAGATGGGGTCTGCTTTAGAAATCAGCACAGATCAAGCCACCAACCAAAACGGACCTGATCTTTGTGTTACACATGGCTGAACTGCTCTTCTGTAATGTCAGGGCCCCATCTGGCGACCTCTCTATCGATACAGATGTTTCTAAGCCATAGTCTATTCTGACCCTTACATTGTGCCCATCACTCTGATATCTGAGCACCTCCAGGCTGCTGGTCAGTGTCAGGACCACAGGCTCAAGCTAGAAATCTGCGGTTGGTAAAACAGATGAAAACCTACGTCTAGGCAGGATACTTACCCCCAGCGGCCAGCGTCAGGGTAGCGAACAAGATACCAATCATGGTGCCGTGTAGCTGTGTCAGGAGCAGCGCCTCTGCTGAGCCCTCTTATGTGGCTGTAGCGCTTATCTCTGGGAGATACGGCCAGGGGGAGGGAGCATGTGACTCAGTTACCAGTGGGAAGGTTTTGCAACCATGGGACATTTTCCTGTGTGTGCAAATGCTAAAAAAAAGCTGGACCTTGAGATACAGGTTTCCACTCTGCCTTGTGTGGGGAGCGTTGCGTGAGCCGGATTTTGTTTGTTGCAGCTGGTCGCTCTCCCGCTACCTTGAGTCCTGGTCATAAATATGTGGATGGAAGGGAAAATTACCTGAATTTTGAGGGTGTAAATCTCCTTCCAGCAATTCATGGGGGAACTCCTAGTCCACAAGGTCCTCCAGGAGCCTCTGGTGTTGCAATGGAACGGGCTCAGGGCAAAACCACCAGGGCCTGGGTTTGAGGGTTAGGTAAGGTGGGGGCAGGGGTGAGGAAGGACATTTTGGCATGTGGCCAAAGGGGCAAAGGCATGGGCGTGGGCAGCATTGACAGGACGGGCATCGGAATATTATTAGACCCTTGCCTAAGTGGCCTTTTTTTCAGGGAGTGAGATGCAGAGACCAGTGGGCCCTTGGGAGCAATAATTTGAGCCCCCAGCCCCAAAAATATAAAGACCCAAAGACAATCCTCCCCACCACCACCACCTTCTCCTTCAGCCCCCAAGTAAGCTGTATGTCAGAACTTTTTCACAGCCCTGGTAAAGCTCTTCCTGCTGGAAACTCACCAGGCTGCTGCATATGGGTCCCACCGCATTGGGCCGTGTGAGGTTTAGGTTTTCCTTGGTTTGGGTAGGCTCCAGCGCTGTCTCTTTCTTTTGGCCTCCCTGGCATGGTCCCTTGGCACAGGTTCTCTGTCTGTTTCCCCATCACAGCAATGGGACGTCATGGGCCAGCTGGCCTAGGCCCCCCAGGACCACTTCTGGCGCCACAAAGACACCCCAGTTGCTCAAGCGCTCCCTGGCCCAGGTCTCTCACCTTTGTGAGTGGGCTGGTTGACACTTGCCAGTTGACGCACGCACCATGCAGGCTTTGCAAAAGGGGATCCTAAGCCAATTCCTCTGTACTTCAGGCAGCACAAAAAGGGGAGGGATAGCTCAGTGGTTTGAGCATTGGCCTGTTAAACCCAGGATTGTGAGTTCAATCCTTGAGGGGGCCACTTAGGGATCTGGGGCAAAAATTGGTCCTGCTAGTGAAGGCAGGGGGCTGGACTCGATGACCTTTCAAGGTCCTTTCCAGTTCTAGGAGATTGGTATGTCTCCAATTATTACCATTTATTAACTAGACAGATCCCAGTGTGACAGGTTGGGTCACAGAAACCCCCTTGGGAACTGCCAACTGATGTGCCGAGACTACATCTGCCCCTGCTTTCCCTGCCAGCTTGGGACTCCAGCACCCTGTCTTGTTGAGCCAGACACGCTGGTCTGCTCCAGCACAGACCCAAGGTCTAAATTATGTGCCCCAAAGCTGCAGACTTAACTGAAAGCAGCTTACAGAACTGTTCCTGTCTTTAACACTCAGATGCCCAATTCCCAGTGGTGTCCAAACCCCAAATAAATCTGTTTTACCCTGTATAAGCTTATACAGGGTAAATTCATAAATTGTTCGCCCTCTATAACACTGATAGAGAGATATGCCCCCCCCCCAGGTATTAATACGTACTCTGGGTTAATTAATAAGTAAAAAGTGATTTTATAAAGTAGGATTTAACTGGTTCCAAGTAATAGCAGACAGAACAAAGTGAATTACCAAGCAAAATAAAATAAAACACACAACTCTAAACCTAATACAGTAAGAAAACTGAATACAGATACAATCTCACCCTCAGAGATGTTTCAATAAGCTTCTATCACAGACTGGACACCTTCCTAGTCTGGGCACAATCCTTGCCCTTGGTACAGTTCTTGTTCCTGCTCAGGTGGTAGCTAGGGGATTTCTCATGATTGCAGCCTCTTTTGTTCTGCTCCACCAACTTATATATCTTTTGCATAAGGCGGAAATCCTTTGTCCTTCTCTGGGTTCCCGCCCCCTCCTTCTAAATGGAAAAGCACCAGGTTAAAGATGGATTCCAGTTCAGGTGACATGATCACATGTCACTGTAAGACTTCATTACCCACTTGCCAGCACACACGTATACAGGAAGACTTACAAGTAAAACAGAGCCATCTACACTCAATTGTCCTGGTTAATGAGAGCCATCAAGATTCCAAACCACCATTAATGGCCCACACTTTGCATAATTACAATAGGTCCTCAGAGTCATATTTCAATTTCCAGATACAAGAGTGATACATTTATACAAATAAGATGACCACACTCGGTAGATTATAAGCTTTGTAATGATATTATTACAAGAGACCTTTTGCATGAAGCATATTTTAGTTACAATATATTCACACTCATCAGCATACTTTAATAAAATCAGAGAGAGTGCAATGTCACACCAGGCACAAAAATAACCACACCTGCACGTGTTTCCCCTCCTCAGTGTCCTCATCACTCTGGAGTGTTCTTTGGGCTTAGGTCAGAGTTATTTAGGGTGTCCAGTATCTCCCTCCTGCAAGTCATAGCTTCTCCTTCAATACATGGAGTTTGTCAAACTTCCTTTGACCATGGCAGGTTGTGCAGTATGAAAAGTTCCTCTCTGCTATGAACGTAACCTCCATTGTTCCTTTCTCTTCAAACAAGCTTCCTTTTACCTCTCTGATCGGCCCAGTCTCTCTGTTTCTAAAACGCTTTATATGGGTAGGGCACTTGGAGCTAAGGTTAGGGTTCCTATGGGTAGGGCTTCCCGCGCTAGGGTTAGGGTTCCCAAGGGTAGGGCACTTGGAGCTAGGGTAAGGGTTCCTATGGGTAGGGCTTCTCACGGTAGGGTTAGGGTTCTTAAGGGTAGGGCACTTGGAGCTAGGGTTAGGGTTCCTATGGGTAGGGCTTCGCGTGCTAGGGTTAGGGTTACTAAGGGTAGGGCACTTGGAGCTAGGGTTAGGATTCCTATGGGTAGGGCTTCCTGCCCTAGGGTTAGGGTTCCCAAGGGTAGGGCACTTGGAGCTAGGGTTAGGGTTCCTATGGGTAGGGCTCTTGGAGCTAGGTTTAGGGTTCCTATGGGTAGGGAACTTGGAGCTAAGGTTAGGGTTCCTATGGGTAGGGCTTTCCGCGCTAGGGTTAGGGTTCTTAAGGGAAGGGCACTTGGAGCTAGGGTTAGGGTTCCTATGTGTAGGGCTTCGCGCACTAGGGTTAGGGTTACTACGGGTAGGGCACTTGGAGCTAGGGTTAGGGTTCCTATGCGTAGGGCTTCCCGCCCAAAGTTAGGGTTCCCAAGAGTAGGGCACTTGGAGCTAGGGTTAGGGTTCGAATGGGTAGTGCACTTGGAGCTAGGGTTAGGGTTCCTATGAGTAGGGCTTCCTGCCCTAGGGTTAGGGTTCCCAAGGGTAGGGCACTTGGACCTAGGGTTCGGGTTCCTATGGGTAGGGCACTTGGAGCTAGGGTTAGGGTTCCTATGGGTGGGGCTTCCCAACCTAGGATTAGAGTTCCTAAGGGTAGGGTACTTGGGGCTAGGGTGAGGGTTACTAAGGGTAGGGCACTTGGACCTAGGGTTAGAGTTCCTATAGGTAGGGCACTTGGAGCTAAGGTTAGGGTTCCTATGGGTAGGGCTTCCCGACCTTGGGTTAGGGTTTCTAAGGGTAGGGTATTTGGAGCTAGGGTTAGGGTTCCTAAGGGTAGGGCACTTGGACCTACGGTTAGAGTTCCTATGGGTAGGGCACTTGTAGCTAGGGATAGGGTTCCTATGGGTAGGGTGCCCGACCCAAGGGTTAGGGTTCCTAAGGGAATGTCTTTCAGCTGTAGGGTTAGGGTTCTTAAGGGTAGGGCACTTGGAGCTAGGTTTAGGGTTCCTATGGGTAGGGCACTTGGAGCTAGGGTTACGGTTCCTATGGGTAGGGCTTCCCGACCTAGGGTTAGGGTTCCTAAGGGTAGGGTACTTGGAGCTAGATTTAGGGTTCCTATGGGTAGGGCACTTGGAGCTAGGGTAAGGGTACCTATGGGTAGGGCTTCCAGCTCTAGGTTTAGGGTTCTTAAGTGTAGGGCACTTGGACCTAGGTTTAGGGTTCCTATGAGTAGGGCACTTGGAGCTAGATTCAGGGTTCCTATGGGTAGGGCACTTGGACCTTTGGTTAGAGTTTCTATAGGTAGGGCACTTGGAGCTAGGGTTAGGGTTCCTATGGGTAGGGCTTCCCGCCCTAGATTTAGGGTTCCTAAGGGTAGGGTACTTGGAGCTAGGGTTAGAGCTCCTATGGTTAGGGTGCCCGACTCTAGGGTTAGGGTTCCTAAGGGAATGGTTTCCAGCTCTAGGGATAAGGTTCTTAAGGGTAGGGCACTTGGAGCTAGGGTTAGGGTTCCTATGGGTAGGGCTTCCCACGCTAGGGTTAGGGTTCCTAAAGGGTAGGGCACTTGGAGCTAGGGTTAGGTTCCTATGGGTAGGGCTTCCCGGCCTAGGGTTAGGGTTCCCAAGGGTTGGGTACTTGGAGCTAGAGTTAGGGTTGCTATGGGTAGGACATTCCATCCTAGGGTTAGGGTTCCCAAGGGTAGGGTACTTGGAGCTAAGGTTAGGGTTCCTATGGGTAGGGCTTCCTGCCCTAAGGTTAGGGTTCCCTATGGGTAGGGTGTCCGACCCTAGGGTTAGGGTTCCTAAGGGAATGGCTTCCAGCTCTAGGGTTAGGGTTCCCAAAGGTAGGGCACTTGGAGCTAGGGTTAGGGTTCGAATGGGTAGTGCACTTGGAGCTAGGGTTAGGGTTCCTATGGGTAGGGCTTCCCGCCCTAGGGTTAGGGTTCCCAAGGGTAGGGCACTTGGAGCTAGGGTTAGGGTTCCTATCGGTAGGGCTTCCGGCCCTAGGGTTAGAGTTCCCAAGGGTAGGGCACTTGGAGCTAAGGTTAGGGTTCGAATGGGTAGTGCACTTGGAGCTAGTGTTAGGGTCCTCCAGGAGCCTCTGGTGTTGCAATGGAAGGATCGGGCTCAGGGCAAAGCCATCAGGGCCTGGGTTTGAGGGTTAGGTAAGGTGGGGGCAGGGGTGAGGCAGGACATTTGGGCATGTGGCCAGAGGGGCAAAGGCATGGGGGGGGCAGCATTGAAGGGACGGGCATCGGAATATTATTATAACCTTGCCTAAGTGGCCTTTTTTAATGGGATGAGATGGGGAGACCAGTGGGCCCTTGGGAGCAATAATTAGAGCCCTCAGCCCCAAAAATATAAAGAACCAAAGACAGTTCCCTCCTCCCCCCCTACACACACACACACCCACCTTCTCCTTAAGCCCCAAAGTAATTGGGAAGCTAGAAACCGTATGTCAGAACTTTTTCACGGCCCTGGTAAAGTTCTTCCTGCTGGAAACTCACCAGGCTGCTGCATATGCATATGGGTCCCACTACACTGGGCCGTGGGAGGTTTAGGTTTTCCTTTGTCTGAGTAGACTCCAGCGCTGTCTCTTTCTTTTGGCCTCTCTGGCATGGTCCTTTGGCACAGGCTCTCTGTCCGTTTCCCCATCATGGGACTGGGAGCAGGGCCGGCTCTGGCTTTTTTGCCATCCCAAGCAAAAAAAAAAGAGGGGGCGCCGGAGCGGCAAAGCAGGGAAAAAAAAACACAGCGTGGCTAGAGCGGGGGGTGGGGGGGGCGGGGACAAAAAAACAGCGCGGCTGAAACTGCAAAGTGGGGGGGGAAAAACAACAACAAAAAAACACGGTGCGGCCGGAGCGGTAAAGCGGGGGGGAGGGGGAGAACAAAAACAAAAAAAAACAGTGCAGCTGGAGCGGCAAAGCAGGTGAAAAAAACCCACAAACCTGCAGCACAGCCGGAGCGGTAAAGCAGGGGGGAGGAAAAAAAATAAAAACACGGCTGGAGCGGCAAAGGGGGCCGGTGGGGACAACAGCACGGCTGGCAAAGCAGGGGAAAAAACAAAACAAAAAAACCTACAGGGCGGCCGGACCCAGGGTGCAGTGTGCGCCTGGTCTAGTGGGGAGGA
The DNA here is from genome assembly GCF_016161935.1 of Mauremys reevesii. Classification (NCBI taxonomy): domain Eukaryota; kingdom Metazoa; phylum Chordata; order Testudines; family Geoemydidae; genus Mauremys; species Mauremys reevesii. The sequence goes on from NC_052643.1 coordinate 6,653,137, forward strand.
GAGGAGCGGGGTAGGGAGAAGGGGGGCGGCCAGCGCTTCAGCGGGGAGCTCACCCCGCGGCCCCGACCGCCGCGCTGCCTGCCGGGTGGGCTCCGCGCTGCTCCGGTCGGCAGGGAGGGAAGGACGTGGGCTGCCCTGCCGAGTTTGCTGCAGGGCGCTCCCCTCCTCCGCGCCCTACAGGGCGGCCAGAGCAGCAAACAAAACCAAAAAAAAAGCGGCCGTGCCGCCCTAGGATTGGGCGGAAGCCGCCCCCTAGAATCTGCCGCCCCAAGCACCAGCTTGCTCAGCTGGTGCCTGGAGCCGGCCCTGACTGGGACGTCATGGTCCAGCTGCCCTAGGCCCCCAGGGCCACTGCTGACTCCACAAAGACACCCCAGTTGCTCAAGCGCTCCCCGGCCCACGTCTCCCACCTTTGGGAACACGCTGGTTGACACTTGCCAGGTGACGCACACACCACACTGCTTTGCAAAAGGGGAACCTAAACCAATTCCTCTTCACTCCATGCATCTGAAGAAGTGGGTTTTTCACCCACGAAAGCTTATGCCCAAATAAATCTGTTAGTCTTTAAGGTGCCTCTGGACTCCGCGTTGTTTTTGTGGCTACAGACCAACATGGCTACCCCCTGATACTTGAGGTAGAAAGAGTTTCTTTAATAAAAGTAACCTAGCATTAATTTGAGAAAACAACACAAGCCGTATTCGTAAACATAAAAGCATGAGCAAGACACCCTCCCCAGAGTACGCTAGGCAGTGTCCTTTGTTTCAGGTTCTTGAGTCCAACACCAAAGTTCCTATAGTGTGCCCTCCCCCCACCCTTAACTCCCCACTCACAGTCACTGTCCCTGGTCAGTGCAGACCTAGAGTTCAGAGGTGCACCCGCATGAATTCGCCTCCTGCCACGAGTGGCAGAGTGGGGGGGTAAAAGCCACTATGCTCCCTCCACTGCTCACCACCTCCCGCTTCTGCTGTAACCTCTCCCGGTCAGTGATTTAGTGATGTTCAGTTCTGGGCAGAATACAGTCCTATCACAGCTGATTTTAAGCTCTGGTTGAGTATTTAAAAGACTCTTAATAAAGCCTATTTAGCTCTAGTCTTTGAAGAGTAGGGAAGAACAGGTTAAACCAGTCTAGAAAGAACCCCTGGAAAAGGTTTTCAACCCTCTGGCTGGAACACTTGCTCCCCTCCTCTGCTTTTCTTTCACAGGGCTCTGGCATTTGAGCCCCTGGCTTAGCGAGGTTCTTTCAACGGCGTGTGAGCCCCTCATTTGGGACAGGTTCAGCATAGTCCTGCTTCCCTGTATTCCTACAATTATTACAACATTGGTAACCATATTTCACTACCCCTGCATTCAGTACTAAGGTGATTTGTACCCTAACACCAGCCAAAGTTGATCACTTTGATACCGCTGTGGCTGCTGAATATCTAAGGAGGGCAGAAGCAAACTGTATTTATATAAACACACCCAGAGTCTCTCCCTCTCCGAGCTAGCTGCCAGGGAGCATTCATTCAGACCCTGCTTATAAACATGGCACCCTTCATCCAGCTGGCTTTGAGTAAGAACCTTCCCCAGGCCTTAGCTCATCCTGATTCTTGCTCACGTGTGCAGGACTGAATTGACCAATTGTCTGGCATCTGTTTTGCTCCTTTCGGTCTTTGTTAAGATCATTTGACTAAAGGCAATGGGGATGTAGGTGGCCCTCAGTCCTTCCAGGCAGGGGCGGCTCTAGAAATTCCGCCGCCCCAAGTAGGGTGGCGCGCCGCGCCGCTCGCGCCACCCTTCCCCGGTCCCGCGGCCGGGACAGACGTGCCTGCGGACGGTGCCGTGGTCCCGCGGCTCCGGCGGAGCATCCGTCCAAGCCGCGGGACCAGCGCACCCGCCGCAGTCATGCCTGCGGGGGCTCAAGCGGCACCGCGGGAAGAGGGGACCCTCCGCAGTCATGCCTGCGGCAGGTCCGCTTGTCCCGGGGCTCCGGTGGACCTCCCACAGGCATGACTGCGGAAGGTCCGCCGGAGCCAAATGCCGCCCTGCCCCGACAATGCCGCCCCACGCGCCTGCTTGGCGCGCTGGGGTCTGGAGCCGGCCCTGCTTCCAGGCTGTTTCTCTTGGGTAGTTCCCAGCTCTGAAAGCTCAAGGCAGAGAGGGTGAATTTATGGCCTTTCACTAACTCTTTCCAAGTGGGTTAAATATTATAGTGGTAGAAAAATGAACACTGGCTTCTCTTTCCCCTCTGCAGGTGCGCATGGAACTCCTGTTGGTATGAGATTTGTGGGCTGCTGGGAAGAGATAAGCACCATGGGCTCCATTCCCCTTAAAAAGGTTAAAATGTATCATCAGAAATTATCCTCAGTCTTTGAAAGCCCCCCTGATATTTCAAAGTGGCTTTCAGGTGGTTCCTTGCTCTACAGCATGTTCTTCAGTTAGCAGCCGCTCCAGGATCATGTCCAACAGGCGGGCATAACACAACGAGTAACGGCATCAAATCACCGAATGGGGAACTGCTGGGATCCCTGCATTGTGTATTTTGGGTTCCCATCAAGAGCATTGCCAGGTTCTTGGGATTCATAGTTCTTATAACCCCCATGCTTAAGTGTGAGGAGAAGGGGGAGTTGGCAGCTCGAGCCTAGTATAGGAATGTGGGTTAGAAGGATGTGTGGGGGCACTAGGGTGACAACACCCATTTCTCGTGGCAACCACTGTGGAAGGAGATGGCTCTGGGTAAGCCCCCAACCCCTCATTCTTGTGTCGTGCTTCATATTCCACTTCCATTCACGTTTAGTTTTATCTACTGGAAGAAAATGCTCCATTGCATCACTTCCTGCAACCGTTGGCATGCGCTTCTATCCTAAACCCTCCCTTTCCCCGAGGCACAGGCTATCCATGTGTGTTGCAAACAAATGTTGGTTATTTATTATACACAGATTCCTTCAGCACATCATCAGATTGGAATTTTGTGATTACGACTTTATTTCAAGCAGCAAAATAGCTTCCCTTCTCCCAGCACAGGGTTAGTCTGTTGTCCACGGTTCTTCAGCTAAGTTGTTTGCCATAACCTGCAGTGTGTAAAGCAAAGGCGGGGCGAGGGGGAGGGATCAGACCAGAAAACAAAGAAAATCTGTAAACAGGGTCATCCAAACTCTACAAATTGTCCCTTTAAATACATAAACCAGTCCTACAACCTTCTCTTTAAGAGAGGTGATTTGGCTTCTGAGTCATTCTTTATGTTAAGAGTTCATTTATAGTTATAAACATTTGATAACATTATAGCCATGAGCAGTATGTGTTATCTATTACTATGATAATCAGTGATAGATAATTAAGTTGTTGGATATCAATTAACATTTATTAAAACTCTAAATATACCCTTAATATAAAGTGTGACAGATTTATTCCAAAATGTCTGAACTTTGGTTAGAAATGAAGATCATTTGGCTAGTTTCCTTCAACAGGAAGACACTTCACCTTCACTGCAGGAACTAATTCCCTAGAAACAAGACAACATTCTCTCTTGTTGTATTAAGGGATTGTTTACATGGTCAAGTTATGGAATAAGTTAGGGGATGAATTTAAAGTGCACTAGCTATTCTGGGATGTGTGTGTCCACATGGGAAGTTCCTGCTGGCCAATATACTCATATAGCCAAACCCTCAGTCTTGTTTTGCAGGTGTTTTGTCCTGTTTTACCCTGAATGACCATTTAGAAGTTCACAGCAGAGATTATTCTTGCTCAGGAGCAGACACTAGACGCTTACCGTAGTGATCCAGTCTTTGAAAGCGGAGACCCGAGTGAAGATGAAGGGTTTCTGGTAATAATTACAGCTTAGCACGGACCTGAAGCTGGCTATGCCATGCACTTCCCACGTGCTATCAGCACCTCTGCAGTTCAGTGGGCTACCAGAGTCCCACTGCAAGGAAGGAGAGGCATAATCATGGAACACTAGTTTGGAAAAATCCATGTCTTTCTATGGTGCATGAGTAGAGAAGTCACTGTCACGGGTCTCGTATAATTGGAGATGGGACATGGAAGAAAGGCAGGAGTGTGAATGAAATGAGTATAGGTTCTGTCTTATGAGATGGTTCCCAGCTGCCATGTTCAGGTCCAACATGCAGGGGGAGTTTGGAACCAGGGGTTTGGGGTGGATCCCTCTTGCAGGCAAGAGTATAGAAATGTGTTTATTAAATACTCCTTCAACACGTTAATTGCTATCAGCCTCTACGAAGGGGTTTCAAAGCCCTTCTAGAAGGGGTGGATCCTAGTACCCTGCCCCATCTTCAGAGTCCTTTCCCATAATGCAGAACTCTCTAAAGCCATGTCCATAATTGCCAAGTTCTCTGGACTCACGTTGCAGCTGGAGATCACCCCGTCGCCTCTTGCACAGATCATGGTGGTTTTTACTGAACTCCCCCCCCAGCTAGGCAGGGAACAGGTGGCGTAATCCACCACGACCAATCGCCATTGCTGCAGTTTACCTGAGAGAGTACCGTTTGCTGGAGGGAACAGAAACAAGGGAGTAGCATTAGCTCCTGGCAGTCAAGAAACAGCAAATAACATGTCCAGGTACAAGAGTCAACAGGGATTCCAAGCACAGAGGGGTTGCAGAATCCAGTCCTTAGTACATCCCTCCCTCAGAAAAGTGTCTGAACTAGCTGGATAATCCTCATCCATTTTAACAATGGCTCTCTGTCAATATCGCATGGGAAATCAGCTGGTGGCCTAGCACCTGAATGTTCACATATCAACACCCTACTAGTGGTAGCATCGGCAAACAGGCCAAAGAAGGAATAGGCCAGGATCCCTGCCCTCTGCTCTCACTTCTCTAGGTGATGCATCCTGGTCAGGATTGAAGCACTGGTGAGGCCTCATTTGGAGTACCTCATTTGGAGTGTGGGGTCCAGTTTTGGGCCCCACACTACAAGGATGTGGATAAATTGGAGAGAGTCCAGCGGAGGGCAACAAAAATGATTAGGGGGCTGGAGCACATGACTTATGAGGAGAGGCTGAGGGAACTGGGATTGTTTAGTCTGTAGAAGAGAAGAATGAGGGGGGATTTGATAGCTGCTTTCAACTACCTGAAAGGGGGTTCCAAAGAGGATGGATCTAGACTGTTCTCAGTGGTAGAAGATGACAGAACAAGGAGTAATGGTCTCAAATTGCAGAGGGGGAGGTTTAGGTTGGACATTAGGAAAAACTTTTTCACTAGTAGGGTGGTGAAGCACTGGAATGGGTTACCTAGGGAGGTGGTGGAATCTCCTTCCTTGGAGGTTTTTAAGGTCAGGCTTGACAAAGCCCTGGCTGGGATGATTTAGTTGGCTTTGGTCCTGCTTTGAGCAGGGGGTTGGACTAGATGACCTCCTGAGGTCCCTTCCAACCCTGAGATTCTATGATTCTATGAAGCACAAGGCTGTTGCCTGCATTGTACCCGTTCTCTGCACGGGGCCTTCCCTGTTCCAGGCTGGCTGTCCATCACTAACATTCACTTCTTTAAAGCAGCTTTTCAACTCTTCCATGAGCACTAACAGCCCCACCAGTCTTCAGACCGCTCTGACTTGGGTTACAATTGCATCTCGAGGCCTCAGCTGGGATCCTAACGAAAGCTAAACATTCTGCAAGGAAAATGCAAGAACATCTCTGCTGCAGTAGTGGAGCCAGAGCCTGGTCAGATCTCTCTTTGAATTACGGGCTAAGGAGCACCAGAAAAAATAACCTTATTCCAGTCAATCCTAAAGGAGACATTAACACAGACGGACTTAGTGTTCCCACTGAGCTGTATTAATGCTTACTCTGCGGCCTTCCCCATCCTGTGACGTAGCAGACCACGCCAGAGGCCAGGAGACTGTTTACCGGAGGGAGGCAGGCCGGCTGGATTTGATCGCTCAGGGCGACGCTCTGGGAGAGTTTGATCAAAGCGATGTCGTTGCTGTGTTCGCGTGTGCACAAGCCGGGGTGGAGGCGGGAGCGCGTAGAGAGGGAGAGTGGAAGAAAACACAGACCCATTAATACATAGCATTTATAGAGGGCTCTGTCTATTCGCTTTGGAGAGGCTCCTGGAGCTTCAGGCTCGTCCAGGTTCCCTGATTTAAAGCACTCGTTTCCGTTCAGCTCCTTGTGGTGGGCAGGCATCTGCCTACAGACCTGCCCATGCTGTTACTGACTCGTCCTTCTACTCAGAGACTCCCAGGAAATGGCCTTTGAACCAGAGGCTTCCTTCTCAGGCAGGTTTTGGCCACTGTCCGATGACAAGATACTAGACTAGATGGACCATTGGTCTGATGCAGTATGTCCATTCTTACATCCTAGTTCTTGTACTACTGCCTGGGGAAGCTGGGCTTGGCCTCATACTTGGGAATACAACTCGCAGAAAGTTGGAAGCTGAAAGTTGGAAGCTGAGCTGATTAGCAGATCTAATGCACCAGGACTTCAGCAGAACCAAGGAGTCCTTCAGCAACGTGGCATCAATCCAAGTTACTAATAATACTTTGCACTTCTAGTAGCACCTTTCATCTGAGGATTTCAAAGGACTTTACATACATTAACTGTATGTATTAAATGAACCTCTCCACACACCTGTCTGGTGAGAGCTCTCTTCACCCACTGCTAAGATGCAGGAGACGCTGTTGGGTCGAGCAAGGCAGCTGTTAAGCAATGCACAGCTCTGCCATGCAGGCATTGAATTGAATTCAGTTGCTGGAATTTGGCCAGGAGACTGGGGTTAATTAACCTGTACTCTTACGAAACCTGCTGTGGACTCTTTAACAGCCACACACGGTCAGCATCTCAGGTGAATGTGTCTGAAAGTTTCTGAGATAGTGGAGGCTGAAGGCATCACTTCATTATTGGGGAGGTGGCTCCTGCACTGGCATCTGTCCCTTTGGGGGTGATGGGTGTCTGCTCGCTGAGCCAGGCGCACCCATCCTCCATAATGTGACAAGGGTTTGAACTGGGGGAAGGGTTCACCACTCCCCACATCCAGTCTCCCAGTATTTTGGAATCATCAGTATGAGCCTATGCGGTGGTCCCCAAACTTTTTACCTCGCACGCCCCCCTTACTCCAGTACGCGCCCCCTCTCCCCCAGGCGGGAATCAGGCCCACGGCTCTGGGTAGAGGGGGATGCAGACAGGGGTAAGGGGGCCAAGGCTGGGGGCCACAGCGGAGGTGGGGCTGGGAACGGAACCTCGTCTGGGGGCCTAGGCTGACTCCCGGGGCCCCAGGTGTGGGGCTGGGAGTAGGGCCCTGGGCGTGGGGCCAACAGTTGGGGCTGGGCCCAGGAGTGGAGCTGGATGGCGGTCCCTCCCCATCCCTCATGGGGGGCTGGCCCAGGCCTCAGCTGTGCCTCCCAGAACATTTCTCCACCCACAGTTTGGGGACCTCTGGCCTATGCTGTAACAACTGGCTCCAGATTTGAAGTTGCCCACGGTGCAGGGGTGTTTGGTTTGGGGCCCTATCTCTCAGAGTTCATAAAAATAGCTGCCATCAACTTACCCGTCTGCGACATTGTTTGGATTCCAGCGTTGATGGACAATGATTCTTTCTGGACTGACTGCAATCGATCCTTCTTCATTAACCATTAGGTTGTATTTGCCAAGAAGCACTCGATAGGTCCGAGAAGAGCTGGGGAGGAAAAGGAATAGGGAGAGCTGCTCAGATATGTAGCTACCTGCTTGCTGCGCAGTCACACACCAGGATTCTGCAGCTAACGTACCTGATGCAGTGAGCAGCTGTCAGGACCCAGTTGGATGCAATGAGGGTTCCCCCACAGGTGTGATGCCAGGTGCCACTGGAACTATATTGCAGGGACACCTAGGAATGATACGGTAAGAATGCTGCTCACGGATCGACCTCTCCTTCTGTTGGGAAGGTGAAAAGCTGAGCACCCAAGTGCTCCGGATCCAGATCACTCGCTTGTGAAAAGGCTTTTTTCCAAAGTTTCATTTTGGTGCTGCTTTCCCAAAGCTATTTACTAAGCATGGGCCAAACGGAGGGTTGTCTTTGCTACAGAAGAAATGGGTTCATGAAACACCTCTTTGTCACTCTGTGTAGAAATAGGTCCCTGTAGGTGGTTTGGGGGTTTTGTTTTTTAAATATTTCACTGGGATTAGTGGGCGAGTGACCTGATCATGGAAATGGAATCTAGGGAAACAGGGATCCGGGAACTCCCAAGTTGTCACTTCTGTTTTGCCTTTGACTCACTGTGTGACCATGGGTGGGTTGCTTAGCTTCTCTGCCACCGTTTGGCCAGATATGCCATGAGGATTGTATCAACTTTACAGGGGTGTCATTTATTAACCTTTGAACAGGTGAAGAGCTACATAGGTGCTACTTTTTCAATGTATTCTAGGAGTTAAATAGTCCCTATTGTGATACACCAGTTACTGGCTGAGCATGGCTCTGCATACCCAGCAAAATGTAATGACACTGATCTCTTGTTCCTCTGGAGCTTTCATCCTGATGGGTCCCAGCATGCTTTGACACTTAGCTGACCTATCAGCTGTAGACGGGAATCACTTTACTCCCCCGTTAGTTCCTTAAAAGAGCACAGTAACGCTGCACAGCCGGGCGGTTAACAGTCGTCATTAATTGGTACCTCGTCTTTAGCACCTGCCGCACAAGGAGCTCCAGCATTGGCAAATGAATCCCGACATGCGCCCTTGGGAGGAGGATCAGAAACTGAGGTACCGTGTCCCAAAATATCATGTCAGTGTCATTTCCCAGCATGCTTTTTATTTGCTGTTCAGTGACAAGCTTATCAAAGCTCTCACCACAAGGCCCTGGGTGCAAAGAGAGCCAGTTCCCACACCCATTGAAGCCAGGGTGAGTTCCTCCTCCCTCTCTGATTTCAATGGGAGCTGGCTTGAGTGCTAAGTGACTTGCTTAAGGGCAGGCAGTGAGTCAGTGGCAGAGCTGGGAGAGCTCACATCTCTTCCTGCACCTTAAGCACAAGGCCAGTTGTCCTTGTAGTGTGTCCCATTCAGAATACAGCCATGATACACCTACACGGTCTCCCACTTTGTTGCCTCTGTAGGCTGAGCTCACCGCACGCACCAGGGGTCCTTAAGTTGCATTTCCCATTCTACCCCCAAGCGACTTTTGTGCTGCCCTCACATCCCCCTCACATCAGGAACATGTGTAAACAATTCCGCTTGTATAATTTGTTAAATTATTTCTTTTCTTTCCATGAAGGAACAAAGTCCTTCAGACGGTCAAAAATCTTCCATTCCACTGGGATGATGGGCAGGGCTGTGATCTGGGGTGTATTGTTACACTAGACGGGGTCAATGGCTGCCATCAACCACTTATTTGATCGATGTCTATTATTATAGAACCAGCTAAAGCTGCTGTGTCAGCTAACCAGATGCAGGGGGCTCCAGGTGTCCTCAACCTTTCTGCCTTCTCGTTGTCTGATTTTCAGTAAACTCAGTCGGGCTCTGACCACTGATGCCTAGAACATTCCCTGGAAGTTGGAATTGATCGGATACTGTGTTCAAAAGTTATCGCATAACAGACAGGGAAATGTCATCAACGCAAGCGTATGCTGAGCAAAGCAAGTACCAACGTAATGGGAAGGCAACGTGGCTCAAGGTATCCTGGACTGGGCTAAGGAAACCCGGAATCACTAACCTGCCAGGGCCAGCTGAATGGTCTCACATCTTCTCCTCCAACCACTCTGGTCAAGAGAGGCGGGTAGGCGGAATCTCCACAACTGAGGGCTGCGAGGGACACAAGACGGGGTCTGCTTTAGAAATCAGAACAGATCAAGCCACCAACCAAAACTGACCTGATCTTTGTGTTACACGTGGTTGAACCGCTCTTCTTCAGTGTCAGGGGCCCGACCTGGCGTCCTTTCTATCGCTATAGATGTTTCTAAGCCATAGTCTATTCTGACCCTTAGACTGTGCCCATTACTCTGATATCTGAGCACCTCCAGGCTGCTGATCAGCATCAGAACCACAGGCTCAAGCTAGAAATCTGTGGTTATTAAAACAGATGAAAACCTACATCTAGGCGGGATACCTACCCCTAGCAGCCAGCATCAGGGTAGCGAACAAGATACCAATCATGGCGCCGTGTCAGGAGCAGCGCCTCTGCTGAGCCCTCTTATATGGCTGTAGCGCTTATCTCTGGGAGATACGGCCTGGGGGAGGGGGCATGCGGCTCAGTTACCAGTGGGAAGGTTTTGCAACCATGGGACATTTTCTGTGTGTGCAAATGCTAAAAAAAGCTGGACCTTGAGATACAGGCTTCCACTCTGCCGTGTGTGGGGAGCGCTGCGTGAGCCGGATTTTGTTTGTTGCAGCTGGTCGCTCTCCTGCTACCTTGAGTCCTGGTCGCAAATATGTGAATGGAAGGGAAAATTACCTGAATTTTGAGGGTGTAAATCTCCTTCCAGCAAGTCATGGGGGAACTCCTAGTCCACAAGGTCCTCCAGGAGCCTCTGGTGTTGCAATGGAAGGATCAGGCTCAGGACAAAGCCACCAGGGCCTGGGTTTGAGGGTTAGGTAAGGTTGGGACAGGGGTGAGGCAGGACATTTGGGCATGTGGCCAAGGGGCAAAAGCGTGGGGGGGTGGCATTGACGGGACGGGCACCGGAATATTATTAGAGCCTTGCCTAAGTGGCCTTTTTTCAGGGGATGAGATGGGGAGACCAGTAAGCCCTTGGGAGCAATAATTAGAGTCCCCAGCCCCAAAAATATAAAGACCCACAGACAGTTCCCTCCTCCCCCACTACACACACACACACCCACCTTCTCCTTAAGCCCCAAAGTAATTGGGAAGCTAGAAACCGTATGTCAGAACTTTTTCACAGCCCTGGTAAAGCTCTTCCTGCTGGAAACTCACCAGGCTGCTGCATATGCATATGGGTCCCACCACATTGGGCCATGTGAGGTTTAGGTTTTCCTTGGTCTGAGTAGACTCCAGCGCTGTCGCTTTCTTTTGGCCTCTCTGGCATGGTCCTTTGGCACAGGCTCTCTGTCCGTTTCCCCATCATGGGACTGGGACGTCATGGTCCAGCTGCCCTAGGCCCCCAGGACCACTGCTAACTCCACAAAGACACCCCAGTTGCTCAAGCGCTCCCCGGCCCACGACTCCCACCTTTGGGAACACGCTGGTTGACACTTGCCAGTTGACGCACACACCACACTGCTTTGCAAAAGGGGAACCTAAACCAATTCCTCTTCACTCCATGCATCAGAAGAAGTGGGTTTTTCACCCACGAAAGCTTATGCCCAAATAAATCTGTTAGTCTTTAAGGTGCCTCTGGACTCCTCGTTGTTTTTGTGGCTACAGACCAACATGGCTACCCCCTGATACTTGAGGTAGAAAGAGTTTCTTTAATAAAAGTAACCTAGCATTAATTTGAGAAAGCAACACAAGCGGGATTCATAAACATAAAAGCATGAGCAAGACACCCTCCCCAGAGTACACTGGGCAGTGTCCTTTGCTCCAGGTTGTTGAGTCCAACACCAAACTCCCTATAGTGTGCACCCCTCACCCTGCCCATCCCCCACTCACAGTCATTGTCCCTGGTCAGTGCAGACCTAGAGTTCAGAGGTGCACCCGCACGAATTCGCCTCCTGCCGTGAGTATGTGGTGGGGGTAAAAGCCACCATGCTCCCTCCACTGCTCACCACCTCCCGCTTCTGCTGTAACCTCTCCCAGTCAGTGATTTAGTGATGTTCAGTTCTGGGCAGAATACAGTCCTATCACAGCTGATTTTAAGCTCTGGTTGAGTATTTAAAAGACTCTTAATAAAGCCTATTTAGCTCTAGTCTTTGAAGAGTAGGGAAGAACAGGTTAAACCAGTCTAGAAAGAACCCCTGGAAAAGGTTTTCAACCCTCTGGCTGGAACACTTGCTCCCCTCCTCTGCTTTTCTTTCACAGGGCTCTGGCATTTGAGCCCCTGGCTTAGCGAGGTTCTTTCAATGGCGTGTGACCTCCTCATTTGGGACAGGTTCAGCATAGTCCTGCTTCCCTGTATTCCTACAATTATTACAACATTGGTAACCATATTTCACTACCCCTGCATTCAGTACTAAGGTGATTTGTACCCTAATACCAGCCAAAGTTGATCACTTTGATACCGCTGTGTCTGCTGAATATCTAAGGAGGGCAGGAGAAAACTGTATTTATATAAACACACCCAGAGTCTCTCCCTCTCCGAGCTAGCTGCCAGGGAGCATTCATTCAGACTCTGCTTACAAATATGGCACTTTCATCCAGCTGGCTTTGAGTAAGAACCTTCCCCAGGCCTTAGCTCATCCTGATTCTTGCTCACGTGTGCAGGACTGAATTGACCAATTGTCTGGCATCTGTTTTGCTCCTTTCAGTCTTTGTTAAGATCATTTGACTAAAGGCAACGGGGATGTAGGTGTCCCTCAGTCCTTCCAGGCTGTTTCTATTGGGTAGTTCCCAGCTCTGAAAGCTCAAGGCAGAGAGGGTGAATTTATGGCCTTTCACTAACTCTTTCCAAGTGGGTTAAATATTATAGTGGTAGAAAAATGAACACTGGCTTCTCTTTCCCCTCTGCAGGTGCGCATGGAACTCCTGTTGGTATGAGATTTGTGGGCTGCTGGGAAGAGATAAGCACCATGGGCTCCATTCCCCTTAAAAAGGTTAAAATGTATCATCAGAAATTATCCTCAGTCTTTGAAAGCCCCCCTGATATTTCAAAGTGGCTTTCAGGTGGTTCCTTGCTCTACAGCATGTTCTTCAGTTAGCAGCCACTCCAGGATCATGTCCAACAGGCGGGCATAACACAACGAGTAACGGCATCAAATCACTGAATGGGGAACTGCTGGGATCCCTGCATTGTGTATTTTGGGTTCCCATCAAGAGCATTGCCAGGTTCTTGGGATTCATAGTTCTTATAATTCCCCCATGTTCAGGTGTGAGGAAAAGGGAGAGGTGGCAGCTGGAGCCTAGTACGGGAATGTGGGGTTGGAAGGGAGTGTGGGGGCACTAGGGTGACAACACACATTTCTCGTGGCAACCACTGTAGAAGGAGATGGCTCTGGGTGAGCCCCCCACCCCACCGCTCATTCTTGCGTCGTGCTTCATATTCCACTTCCATTCACGTTTAGTTTTATCTACTGGAAGAAAATGCTCCGTTGCATCACTTCCTGCAACCGTTGGCATGTGCTTCCATCCTAAACCCTCCCTTTCCCCGAGGCACAGGCTATCCATGTGTGTTGCAAACAAATGTTGGTTATTTATTATACACAGATTCCTTCAGCACATCATCAGATTGGAATTTTGTGATTACGACTTTATTTCAAGCAGTAAAAGAGTTTCCCTTCCCCCAGCACAGGGTTAGTCTGTTGTCCACGGCTCTTCAGGTTAGTTGTTTGCCATAACCTGCAGTGTGTAAAGCAAAGGCGGGGGGAGGGATCAGACCAGAAAACGAAGAAAATCTGTAAACAGGGTCATCCAGACTCTACAAATTCTCCCTTTAAATACATAAACCAGTCCTACAACCTTCTCTTTTCCTAAGTATTTAAGAGAGGTGATTTGGCTTCTGAGTCATCCTTTATGTTAAGGGTTCATTTATAGTTAATAAATATTTGACAACATTATAACCATGAGCAGTATGTGTTACTGATTACCATACTAATAGATGATAGCTAATTAAGTTGTTGGACATCAATTAACATTTATTAAAACTCTAAATATACCCTTAATATAAAGTGTGACAGATTTATTCCAAAACTTTGGTTAGAAATAAAATCATTTGGATAGTTCCATTCAACAGGAAGACACTTCACCTTCGCTGCAGGAACTAATTCCCTAGAAACAAGACAACATTTTCTTTTGGTGTGTTAAGGGATTGTCTACGGGGTGAAGTTATTATGGAATATGTAAGGGTGTGAATTTAGATGTGCACCAGCTATTCTGGGGGAAGTGTGTCCACATGGGAAGCTACTGCTGGCCAATTTATCCAGATAGCCAAACCCTCGGTCTTGAACTGTTTTTTGGGTGTTTTGTTTTACCCCGAATGACCATTTAGAAGTTCATAGCAGAATTTGTTCTTGCTCAGGAGCAGACACTAGACCCTTACCGTAGTGATCCAGCTGTTGAAAGCGGAGACTCGAGTGAAAACGGAGGGTTTGCGGTAATAATTACAGCCTAGCGAGGAGCCGAAGCTGACTACGCCATGCACTTCCCATGTGCCATCAGCACTTCTGCAGTTCAGTGGGCCACCAGAGTCCCCCTGCAAGGAAGGAGAGGCACAGTCATTGAACGCCAGTTTGGAAAAATCCACGTATTTCTCTGGTGCATGAGAAGAGAAGCCACTGTCACGGGTTTTGTATAGTTGGAGATGAGACATGGGAGAAAGGCAGAAGTGTGAATGAAATGAATATAGGTTCTCTCTTATGAAATGGCTCCCAGCTGCCATGTTTCAAAGCCCAACTAGAAGGGGTAGATCCTAGTACCCTGCCCCATCTTCAGCGTCCCTTCCCATAATGCAGAACTCTCTAAAGCCACGCCCATAACTGCCAAGTTCTCTGGACTCACGTTGCAGCTGGAGATCACCCCGTCGCCGCCTGCACAGACCATGGTGGTTTTTACTGTGCTACCCCACCAGGCAGGCAGGGAACAGGTGGCGTAATCCACCACGACCAATGGCCCTTGCTGCAGTATATCTGGGAGAGCGCCGTTTGCTGGGAGGGAACAGAAACAAGGGAGTAGCATTAGCTCCTGGCAGTCAAGAAAAAGCAAATAAAATATCCAGGTACAAGAGTCAACAGGGATTCCCAGCACAGAGGGGTTGCAGAATCCAGTCCTTAGTACATCCCTCCCTCAGAAAAGTGTCTGAACTAGCTGGATAATTGTCATCCATTTTAACAATGGCTCTCTATCAATATCGCATGGGAAATCAGCTGGTGGCCTAGCACCTTAACATTTACATATCAGCACTTTACTGGCGGTAGCATCAGCAAACAGGCCAAGGAATAAATAGGCACCGGAAAAAATAATGTTATTCCAGTCAATCCCAAAGGAGACATTAACACCGACGGACTTAGTGTTCCCACTGAGCTGTATTAACACTTACTCTGCAGCCTTCCCCATCCTGTGACGTAGCAGACCACGCCAGAGGCCAGGAGACTGTTTGCTTGGGGGAGGCAGGCCGGCTGGATTTGATTGCTCCGGGCGACGCTCTGGGAGAGTTTGATCAAAGCAATGTCGTTGCTGTGTTCGCGTGTGCACAAGCCGGGGTGGAGGAGGGAGCATGGACAGAGGGAGCGTGGAAGAAAACACAGACCCATTAATACACAGCATTTATCGAGGGAGCATGGACAGAGGGAGCGTGGAAGAAAACACAGACCCATTAATACACAGCATTTATCCAGCTGCCTTTAGGGGGAGGAATGTCCTCAGGCCATGGCAGAGGCGTCCCACCCCTTGGCGTTGCCCATACCACACCCACACACATGCCTTGGTGCCCATAGGCCCTGGTGGAGCACCTTGATTTTCCTTCCCCATGGCCCAAAACCCATGTGGAAATCCAGGCCCCAGCATCTGTAGCTCCTCTGCCCACACGGGGCTCAGTTTGAGAGGCTTGGCCTGTCTCTGTCAAGCTTTGGGGTAAACACAGCGTGTGACTGTGAGAGCTTCTGGAGAATATATAGAGAGGCTCCTGGAGCTTCAGACTCGTCCGGGTTCCCTGATTTAAAGCACTCGTTTCCATTCAGCTCTCTGTGGTGGGTGGGCATCTCCCTACAGAGATGCCCACGCTGTTGCCGACTCATCCTTCTACTCAGAGACTCCCAGGCGATGGCCTGTCAGCCTGGGGCTTCCTTCTCAGGCTAGGGCAGGTGTTCTGTTGGGGCTGGGGGAGTGAGACCTTTGGCTCTGTCTTGGAATCCCCCCATGGATAAAGGAGTTCAAGAGGCATTACTCCTCCTCCTCCAGTCTGTGCAGCCCTTACTCCACCTCAGACACATGCCTTAATGCCCCCCGGCCCTGTTGGAGCACCAGGACTTTCCTTGTGTGAGGCCTGTGAGGTTCGTGTTTCAGTTTATTGCTGAGTCAGCATCCAAACATACAAGGGCTCATCTGGTGTGTGAGAGCATCAGTGATTCCATGTTTTTCTTTCTACCACTCGGAGTTTGCCAAAACTGTTGTGTATTTGGTTGTCATGGTTTTTGTTGCTATGGCAACTGAGTTAGATTATTATGGGTTAGCTCAGCCAGCTTCAGCCGGCCGAGTGAGCTCTTTGTGTCTGTAAATAAAATGGTGGTTTGTTAGCTGTCAGCTCTCTGGCCTCAAGCGATTTCTTCCTAAACCGGCTGCCCCCACGGATATAACAAAAACCCTTCCTTCACAGTAGGGCAGTGTGCTGTGCCTTTCCTCTCCAGACAGGGGCAGCGTTTAAGTAATTTTTCAAGCCTTCCTGAGCCTAAATAAATATCATTATATTGTGCCCAGTAACCACTAGACTGAGGTGTAATAAACAAGTGGAATCTAAAAGTGTTGGCTGCAGTTGGACACAGTCTAGCTCTGTTTAATGGTGTTCAGCCCGACATTTGGCAGATGACACAATGTTGTAAGTTTCTCAACTGCTTGGTGTTGAGGCATTTCAGCCCTGGGCAGTTAGCATTATATCACAGTGCCAATCTATTAATCCATGATATGCTCACACTTGAATTCTGCGTGCAGTTCTGGGCACCCCATCTCAAAACAGATATATTAGAATTGGAAAAGGCACAGAGAAGGGCAATAAAATGATTAGGGGTATGGAACAGCTTCTGTATGAGGAGAGATTAATAAGACTGGGACTTTTCATCTTGGAAAAGAGATGCTTAAGAGGGGATATGATAGTCTATGAAATCATGACTGGTGTGGAGAAAGTGTTATTTAACCCTTCACATAACCCAAGAACCAGGGGTCATTAATAGACAGGAGGTTTTAAACAAACATAAGGAAGTACTTCACACAAAACAACTAGATAAGTTCCTGGAGGACAGGTCCATCGCTGGCTATGAGCCAAGATGGTCAGGGATGCAGCCCTGTGCTCTGGGTGTCCCTAAGCCTCCGACTGTCACTTGATAGTTGACCTGTTCTTTCCATTCCCCCTGGCATGGCCACTGTCCGAAGATAAGATACTGGACTAGAGGGACCATTGGTATGGCTGTTCTTATGTCCTAGTTCTTGTACTACTGTCTGGGGAAGCTGGGCTTGGCCACATACATGGGGATGCAACACGCAGAAAGTTGGAAACTGAGCTGATTAGCGGAGCTAATGCACTAGGACTTCAGCAGAACCAAGGAGTCCTTCAGCAACGTGGCATCAATCCAAGTTACTACTAATACTTTGCACTTCTAGTACCACCTTTCATCTGAGGATTTCAAAGGACTTTAAATACATTAAACATATGTATTAAATGAACCTCTCCACACATCTGTCTGGTGACAACTCTCTTCACCCACTGCTAAGATGCAGGAGACGCTGTTGGGTCAAGCAAGGCAGCTGTTAAGCAATGCACAGCTCTGCCATGCAGCCATTGAATTGAATTCAGTTGCAATAGGTGGAATTTGGCTAGGGACACTGGGGTTAATTCTCCTGTACTCTTACGAAACCTGCTGTGGACTCTTTAACAGCCACACGTGGTCAGCATCTCAGGTGATTGTGTCTGAAAGTTTCTGAGATAGTGGAGGCTGAAGGCATCACTTCATTATTGGGGAGGTGGCTCCTGCACTGGCCTCTGTCCCTTTGGGGGTGATGGGCTTCTGCTCGCTGAGCCAGGCGCCCCCATCCTCCATAATGTGACACGGGTTTGAACTGGGGGAAGGGTTGCCCACCCCCCACAGCCAATCTCCCAGTATTTTGGAATCATCAGTTTGAACCTATGCTGTACCAACTGGCTCCAGATTTGGAGCTGCCCCCAGCGTGGGGGTGTCTGGACCGAGGGGATTAGTTTGGCGCCATCGCTCTAATACTTTGTATAAACAGCTGCTATCAACATACCCGTTTGAAACACGGTTTGCGTTCCAGCCTTCATGGACAATGATTTTTTCTGGACTGACTGCAACCGATCCTTCTTCAGTAGCCTTTAGGTTGTATTTGCCAAGAAACACTCGATAGGTCCGAGAAGAGCTGGGGAGGAAAAGGAACAGGGATGGCTGCTCAGATATGTAGCTCCCTGCTTGCTGTGCAGTCACATGCCTCATTGGGAAGGGCGGCCAATGGGTCTCCAGTGGGACCCCTCTGAAACCTGCAGGTGCCAGCATGCACTGAGCTATATTAACAGCCGTTTGTTGGCTTAAGATGGAGCACTGCATGCTGGAACCTATAGTCACTAGAGGCTGCACCTCCACGTGGTCCTCTGGCTCCTGCCAAGATTCCTGCTAAACTTGGGCCCCAGCTGATCTTCGGAGCATGAGGCTGCCGTTTCTGGCGCACCCCAGCAATTCAGAAGGCCTCTCTGGTAGGGTGACAATGTCTATTACAAAAGCATCTCCACTGGTACATAGGTGTGTGTAATAGTATTGTGCACCCTGGCAATCCTACCTCACACACAGCCAGCCCGTGGGAGCTCAAATCTGCTCTGATGATGCTTCCTGTAACTGCAGTGGTAGTAACCAGCTCCAGTGCATGTGAGCACAGGAAACAGGCCTGTACTGTGCTGCTGGGTAGGGGAGCTGGCCTGGACTGAGGCATTTAAGGTGATAAAGTCAAAGCTGATCACTCCCCTCATTTTTACGCCGTCTCATACCCTGAGAACAAGAAGCTCTCACTGACATCGAAGGCTGGTGATTTTAAAACCAAAGGGAATATTTCTTCATGGAAGTGGGTGAGCTAGTGAGCCTATGGAACTCACTGCTACATGTGCTTGTAAAGAGAGCCCAGCTGATTTTAAAAAGGGCTGGATAATTTAATAATAATATTTATTGTTATACATGCAAAAATAAAGCCAACAGTGCAGGGCATGGCATAAGCAGGGGAAGAGGAATGAAGTTTCCCCTTCCAGTGTATCATCAGGTAGGGGCCACTGCCAGAGACAGGATCTAGACCTTTTTTGGGGTGGAGAGCCTGTTATTAATATGCTTTGGCTTTCTCTTTCCCTCAGAGCATTTACAGCTTTCTGCACATTGACTTCAAAGAAATGATTCTCCAGGATTCTGCAGCTAACGTACCTGATGCAGTGAGCAGCTGTCAGGACCCAGTTGGATGCAATGAGGGTTCCCCCACAGGTGTGACGCCAGGTGCCACTGGAACTATATTGCAGGGACACCTAGGAACGATACGGTAAGAATGCTGCTCACGGATCGACCTCTCCTTCTGTTGGGAAGGTGAAAAGCTGAGCACCCAAGTGCTCCGGATCCAGATCACTCGCTTGTGAAAAGGCTTTTTTCCAAAGTTTCATTTTGGTGCTGCTTTCCCAAAGCTATTTACTAAGCATGGGCCAAATGGAGGGTTGTATTTGCTACAGAAGAAATGGGTTCATGAAACACCTCTGTGTCACTCTGTATAGGTGGTTTGGGGTTTTTGTTTTTTAAATATTTCACTGGGTTTAGTGGGCGAGTGACCTGATCATGGAAATGGAATCTAGGGAAACAGGGATCTGGGAACTCCCAAGTTGTCACTTCCGTTTTGCCTTTGACTGGCTGTTTGACCATGGGTGGGTTGCCTAGCTTCTCTGCCACCGTTTGGCCAGATATGCCATGGGGATTGTATCAACTTTACAGGGGTGTCATTAACCTTTGAACAGGTGAAGAGCTACATAGGTGTTACTTTTTCAATGTATTCTAGGAGTTAAATAGTCCCTATTGTGATACACCAGTTACTTGCTGAGCATACCCAGCAAAATGTAATGACACCGATCTCTTGCTCCTCTGGAGCTTTCATCCTGATGGGTCCCAGCATGCTTTGACATTTAGCTGACCTATCAGCTGTAGACGGGAATCACTTTACTCCCCTGTTAGTTATTTAAAAGAGCACAGTAACGCTGCACAGCCGGGCGGTTAACAGTCGTCATTAATTGGTAACTCGTCTTTAGCACCTGCCGTACGAGGAGCTCCAGGATTGGCAAATGAATCCCGACATGCGCCCTTGGGAGGAGGATCAGAAACTGAGGTACCGTGTCCCAAAATAGCATGTCAGTGTCATTTCCAAGCATGTTCTTTGTTTGCTGTTTACTGACAAGCTGGGGGCAAAGAGAGCCAGTTCCCATATCCATTGAAGCCAGGCAGAGCTCCTCCTCCTTCACTGATTTCAATGGGAGCTGGCTTGAGTGCTAAGTGACTTGCTTAAGGGCAGACAGTGAGTCAGTGGCAGAGCTGGGAGAGCTCACATCTCTTCCAGCACCTTAAGCACAAGGCCAGTTGTCCTTGTAGTGTGTCCCATTCAGAATACAGCCATGATACACCTACACGGTCAACCACTTCATTGCCTTTGTAGGCTGAGCTCACCGCACACACCGGGGTCCTTAAGTTGCATTCCCCATTCTACCCTCTAAGCGACTTGTGTGCTGCCCTCCCATCCCCCTCACGTCAGGAACATGTGTAAACAATTCCATTTGTATAATTTGTTAAATTATTTCTTTTCTTTCCATGAAGGAGCAAAGTCCTTCAGACGGTCAAAAATCTTCCGCTCCCTTGGGATGATGGGCAGGGCTGTCATCTGGGCTGTATTGTTACACTAGACAGGGTCAGTGGCTGCCATTAACCACTTCTTTGATCTATGGCTATTATAATAGACCCAGCTAAAGCTGCTGGGTCAGCTAACCAGATGCAGGAGGCTCCAGGTGTCCTCCACTTTTCTGCCTTCTCGTTTTCTGATTTTCAGTAAACTCAGTAGGGCTCTGACCACTGATGCCTAGAACATTTCCTGGAAGTTTGGAATTGATCGGATACTGTGTTCAAAAGTTATCGCATAGCAGCCAAACAGGGAAATGCCATCAATGTGAGTGTAGGCTGAGCAAAACAAGGCCCAACATAATGGGAAGGCAACGTGGCTCAAGGTATCCTGGGCTGAGCTAAGGAAAGCCGAGAATCACTAACCTGCCAGGGCCAGCTGAATGGTCTCGCATCTTCTCCTCCAACCACTCTGGTCAAGAGAGGCGGGTAGGCGGGATCCCCACAACTGAGGGCTGCAAGGGACACAAGATGGGGGTCTGCTTTAGAAATCAGAAGAGATCAAACCACCGACCAAAACTGCCCTGATCTTTGTGTAACACATGGTTGAACTGCTCTTCTGTAGGGTCAGGGGCCCAATCTGGCAACCTTTCTATTGCTATAGAGGTTTCTAAGCCATAGTCTATGATGCCTCTTACACTGTGCCCATCACTCTGCTAGCTGAGCACCTCCAGGCTGCTGGTCAGCATCAGAACAACAGGCTCAAGCTAGAAATCTGCGGTTGGTAAAACAGATGAAAACCTACGTCTAGGCAGGATACTTACCCCCAGCGGCCAGCGTCAGGGTAGCGAACAAGATACCAATCATGGCGCCGTGTAGCTGTGTCAGGAGCAGCACCTCTGCTGAGCCCTCTTATATGGCTGTAGCGCTTATCTCTGGGAGATACGGCCTGGGGAGGGGGCGTCCGGCTCAGTTACCAGTGGGAAGATTTCGCACCCATGGGACATTTTCCTGTGTGCACAAATGCTAAAAAAAGCTGGACCTTGTGTGGGGAGCGCTGCGTGAGCTGGATTTTGTTTGTTGCAGCTGGTCGCTCTCCCACTACCTTGAGTTCTGGTCACAAATATGTGGATGGAAGGGAAAATTACCTGAATTTTGAGGGTGTAAATAACCTTCTAGCAATTCACGGGGGAACTCCTAGTCCACAAAGTCCTCCAGGAGCCTCTGGTGTTGCAATGGCAGGATCGGGTTCAGGGCAAAGCCGCCAGAGCTTGGGTTTGAGGGTTAGCTGTGGGGGGGGGAGGGGGGAGGCAGGACATTTGGGCATGCGGCCAAAGGGGCAAAGGCCTGCGGGGGTGTCATTGACGGAACGGGCATCAGAATATTATTAGACCCTTGCCTAAGTGGTCTTTTTTCAGGGGGGGTGACCTGGGGCGACCAGTGGGCACTTGGGAGCAATAATTAGAGCCCTCAGCCCCAAAAATATAAAGCCCCAAAGACAATTCCACTCCCCCCCATCCCCACCTTCTCCTTCAGCCCCAAAGTAATTGGGAAGCTGGACACTGTATGTCAGGACTTTTGCGCTGCCCTGGTAAAGCTCTTCCTGCTGGAAACTCACCAGGCTGCTGTGTATGGGTCCCACCAACTTTTCCTTACCAAAAAAAATCCATCTTTGGGTGTTGTCCAAACATTTCCCAGGTAATGATGGTTTAGGATAGTAAATGGGCCTAGGTCTTACAATCACACCTTGGGTCCCCCCGTCATTTACTTGTGTCTGTTACATTGGTGGTGCTGGTTCTTGAGAGGAGGTAAAAAGCATGTCAGGAAGCCAGGCTCCTCCAGCCATGCCAGTATAGTGTCTATCGTACTGTTGGTGCTAGATACATAATGTGGCTGTCTTACTGTTATTTGCATGGAGAACCTGCCCATTAATTGATCGGTTCTTGGGGGATCTTTCCATCTACTCGTCATCCTGTGTCACTGTAGTATCTGAGCACCTCACACTCTGTAATGTATTAGCTTCACGTGATGTGCTATTGACCCCATATAAAGCTGGGGAACCCAGGCACGGAGAAGCTATGTGACGTGCCCAAGGACGTCAGTGGCAGAGCAGGGAACAGATGCCGGGTCTCCTGAGTCCTACACCATGGCTATAATCAGATCAACCCTCTTCTCTCAGGGGGATGGCATACATTTACGCTTCCAGTCCGGCTCAAGTAAAGAAACTTGTTGCAGTAGATTGTTTGAGCTACTTCAGTCCTGTCTGTTACCCCAGCATGTGCGCTCAACTCCCATTAAACTTAACCTCAGGCCCATCTCCAGACTAGGACCTGAACGCCTTCCCCAAGACCTTTGGTTCTGCAGCAGTTGTTGCTCATTACCTTGCTGTTCGGATTTGAGATGAGTTTGGGCTCAGTATCAACCCACAGCAGAGGACTATTTGAACACAGGGCAAAACCCACTGCAGACTTTGGAGCCATTAATCCATGTGCTCTGGGAAGACCCAGCACACTGGCAGGGGACAGGTGGCAAATAGCGCTGTGTGTGCAACAGAAATGGGGTTGTTTTTAACCAGTGTGCTCAATTCCCCAGTGTCACGGGCACTTTAATTTAGCAAGGCCAACTGACATACAGAGAGCAGGGGATGGTGGTGAGCAGGGTGCGTGTGAATATTTTACAGTATTGCCCGTCTGCAATGTAGGTCATGTAGTGAACCTAAAAGTCACCAGGAGGCGCTGTTTGGAGCGCATGGATTGGGTGCTGCCCCTTCATTGCTGGGCTCCTCTGCTCTAGCTCTGTGAAGCCTCTTGCTCGATCTTAGTGTCTCTGCTCATGACCACTAGCCCTCTCTGTGCTCCCCGGGGAAGGAGGGAGGTGCTAACCCCATTTCGCCTAGAGGAGAATGACGAGGTGGTTCATGTGAGGTAACAGTGAATGGCCTAGAACTCAGCCATGCCTGGCTGCCAGCCCTGGGCACCCTTAAGAAACGCTGTACAGAGTAAGAGCCACATCTTTTCTCTTCCCCTCACCCTTAAAAAAATAGTGTCGAGAGCCCTGATTGCAGTCAACCAGGTACCATGGGCAGGTGGGGCAGGGTTCCAGGAGCCCACAGAGGGATTCTGCAAAGCCATGTGCCCTTCCCCAGTGCACAGGTGTTTTTGAAGGAGCAGGTCAGGGGAGGGTTGGATCTGGCGGGTCTAGGCCTGCATTAATCTCCTACCCACTCCCCTACACAACAGGGCAATTTCCGGCATCATCCATGAAAATCCTTATCGAATTAAGGCTAAGTAGCTCTGGCAGCCATTAGAAATGCAAAGTTGATGTCTTATTGTGGAATTGCCACAACTTCTCTAGCGGCGCGAGGTGACCAGTGTCAACCCTGGGATGTGTTTTGAGCCGCAAAGGGCTATTTGAAACAATGGGCCAGAAAAGAATGAACTTTTAGGACAGACAAATTTAAGTGGGCTTCCCAGAACATCAGTTGGTGGTGGGGAGGTGAATGCAAATGTACAACCACTCCTCCTTCCCAGTTATGCAAAAGCCCAGCCTTCTGAAGCTATGCCCTGAAGAAAGGACCTTTGTCTGCTGATCACCTTTTACATGAGGACAAGAGCAAAGACCCAGGCCTTATAAAGGAAAAAACAAAACCTATGTGTGGGTGGTCTTGTTCTGACCTAAAGCAGTTGTGAACTTGGAGCCTCAGGAGAAAACCGTGCATAGGGTTTGAAGGACTGACTCCTGCCAGCGCCCATTGGCAGTAGGAGCTGATTTCCAGTAAGCTTATTAGCAAGCGAGTAGGTTCTTTTATTGTTTTTAATTATTTCCCTGTAATGCTTTCACCTGAAGAATAAATGTGCTTGCTTAGAAAGGGCTGCGGGGTAACGTAACTGTGGCCCATTACTCTGTTAGTAGCCTCTGGAGAGAAAGCGACGGGCAGATGCTGGCTGGCTTAGGCAGTCTGGCTTGCTGGGGCTAGCACAGTGTAAGCAGGGAACAGTGCAGCCTGGAAATACCCCGGTCAGAAATGGGAAAGATGCAGGTTTCCGCCCAAGCGAGCTGACGGCAGGGGAGCCCACCGAGGGGGAATACAGCTGCAGTTGCCCTGCACTGTGGCAGGGTGCACAGCAGCCAGCAGGGAGGGGCTCCATCGCTTTGCCGCTCCTCCCGCCATGGTTGGAGATCTCCAGCAGTGCACGTCCCAGTCACACCAGACCGGTGGTGGTAACGGAGACAGTAACTTGTCATTTTAGCCCTGTGTTCCCTCAGACAGTTCTACTGCATGAGCTATCAAAGCATCCGGGGGCATCCAACCATCTCTTTCAATGTAAAAATGAAAGGTTCAGGCAGCAAGTGATCCCAGGTAGGACCAACACCTTCCCCCCTCCTTTGCTTTGCTGCTTGTGCATAACAAAAAATCTTCCTTTGAGTGGGTGTGGGGAAATGAGGCCACAGGACTGTGCTATGCGGTTTTGCAAGCACAGGCCCGTAAAGGTATGGGTAAACGGGCTGCCTTCTGCCCCAGAGGGAAATGTCTTCTACTCCTTCCCATGGAGCCTGAAGTTACTGACCAGTAAGACAGGGGCTACTTTATAGTTACATGCCACAAAGAGCCAAGCCTGGTTGTCTGCAACTGATGCAGTTTTGTGGGCTTGCTGGTTTGGGATGCACCACCGGCGAGATAAAGCCATTGTATAAGTGAATGTATCAGCATCCGAAATCAAAGCAATGCACCTTTCACTCCAGCTTTATGTACAGATGCCAGAATAGCTTTGATCATTTCGCTGCTGAGCTGATACCCCTTATTTTTAGCCCATCCTGGGCTCGCCCATCCTTTAGCAATTGGCTGTTGGAGGTACAGACCATATCTCTGTTGTGTGTTTGGACAGTGCCTGGTGGAACAGCCCTGGGAACTCTAGGTTCAGCTGCAGTGATAGCGTAGTAAGGACAACCATCTGCTTTCAACTCTTGCCTATTGATATTCACGTGATTCCATAGCTGAGTCTCAGGTATTTTCTCCCCTCAGAAAAGACACGGGGAGGGATAGCTCAGTGGTTTGAGCATTGGCCTGCTAAACCAGGGTTGTGAGTTTAGTTCCTGAGGGGGCCACTTAGGGATCTGGGGAAAAATCAGTACTTGGTCCTGCTAGTGAAGGCACAGGGCTAGACTTGATAACACTTCAGGGTCCCTTCCAGCTCTATGAGATAGGTATATCTCTCAATTTATTATCCTCAATCAGTGTAACTTAACTGAAGTCACTGGCACTGTGTGTATTTATTGTAAATAAGTACCCATGTGTCAGACACATTTCAAGCAGCCTCTGGACCAAGGAACATTATGATGAGACCATTTATTAGGGTTTCCTGGGATTTACAATCAATGAAATGAGCCGGACTCTTCAGTTGAGATTTATTTTCTGGCGACGGGGAAAGAAAAGAAGCAGCGTTAATCATTTTTAAAAAAATAAGTTACAGTTTCACCCTAAACCAGACTAAACGGTTCCCACTAAAGTAAGTTCTTATTTACAAACCCACTCGGAAGCATCAATCGCGCTCTCCTACTGGAGGAGCGTGACGTATCCTGTGGCAAATTGAAACAGATGGGCCCCAAGTCCTGGGCACCCAATTAGATTTATACACATGCAACAAGCTGGTCATAAAACTGGGAGATTTCTTTATACATGTCAAAGAGTGTCCTAAGAGCTGACCACCATCCTCGAAAGTAATGTCTGCATCTGAGGCAAAGCCCCAATACCGAGTTAAGTCTCTCTGGGTTGCCTGCTCTCCTACGGGCATTTACAGCACCGTAGACTGTTTCTAGGCCAGGAGGCTCAAAGCTAGGGCCTAAATAAATGGCTGGACTTTCAGAGTTGCCGATTACCTAATAGCTCTCACTGAAATCCCACTGAAGTCAGTAGAAGGTCCTTGGTGCTCTGGCTACTTACTTCAACCCCTAAGTAATGGCTTAGGACACAAGAACGCCTCATTTTTGTAGGACAGCAGCAAAACCATTTGCTGTGTAGAGATGGCATCTAAGATGGGCCAAGGCTGTTCATAGATTCATAGATTCTAGGACTGGAAGGGACCTCGAGAGGTCATCGAGTCCAGCCCCCTGCCCTCACCGCAGGAGCAAATACTGTCTAGTTGCGATCCTGCTCCAAACTTCCCCAGAGTCTGAGGGGTTTGGTGCAGGCCTGTACATTTGATTTAATCAGCTAGAACTGACTGAAAAGGAAACCCAAATAGCAGTTCTGGGATGGGTCAGCCGGCAATCATTTCCCGTAAGTGTGCAGAAACCTAGTTAAGCACCTGGCCCTTTGCTTTAATGGGCCGATACCTACCTCATTTATCCAGTCGATGTAGGCAGACACCCGGGTGAAGACAGTTGGCTTCTTACGAGTGTTGCAGCTCAGCCCAGACCCAAAGCTCACAATGCCATGTACTTCCCAAGCATTAGCACCATAGCAGTTCAGTGGGCCTCCAGAATCTCCCTGACACAACGTAAAACAGAGAAACTTTTATTATAGTAACAGGGCTTCTGGCTCAGGGATAAGGCTTGGCTGATTTTCTTAGTATTAAGACTTTGGGAGGATACAGAGAGAATTTTTTTGTCTAGTGTCCTGGATTTCTTCAAACTCTTGAAGACAATTCAGAGTGCCTTCACACTGTACTGTGGTCATGGTTCAAAAAGTCAGTATATGACCCAGCGTTGTACATAGGATACTACCATTTTTCTCTATACTCGGTGTAGGAAATAACCGATAGCTTTGACTTGGATGTGTGGCCAACTTGAATTCCACTGTTCTATCAGAAGTGGGTGAATTAGCGTCTGCATGAAAATAAGAGGCTAATGTTCAGATAGGGGTGAGGCGAGCCCCTTCAGACGACTTCTCCACCCATGCACTTCAGTTCTAACCTGCCACAGCTGCTTTAGTTCAGAGGATGGGCCTTGTGGCCAGCCATGAAGTGGATAAAGCTTTTACATTTGTGTTCTGCTTTGTCAACAGCATACATCAATCACCAGTGAAATGCAGCCACTCTGGAATAGCCAGATTAGCTCTTTCTGTTCAGCAGTTAGAAGAGACACTGGGATCTTATGAAAAGTACTATGGGACCTTTCATTAATTTGCATGGACCAAAAAGGACATTGGTTTGTAAGGCTGAGTTCAATCTGCTCCCTACACCCCACCCCCAAGAAGTAAATAACTTGGCTTGAGGGGTGACTTGATCCCTGCTTAGGTTTGACCCTGTAACTCCAGGGAGCGCCATATTCCAAACTTGATACATGGACTGCTCAGCTGTGCCACAAAACTCACTTGGCTTGTCAGCAAATATCAGAGGTGCCAAGTCTCACTTCAAGGTCATTATCCAGAGGGCTTTCTTCATTGAATTTTCATAGCTAGAGAGTCTCTAAGAGCCACTGAGATGCAGCTTTGAACCCATCAGCACATGCCCCAGTTCCTGCCAACTGGATTTGCTCACCTTCCTTGGGAGGTGATGAGAAAGGATGCAGCATTACTGTGCTGGGAAGACTTACATTGCATCCAGCAACGACTCCATCTCCTCCGGCACAGACCATGGTTTCCTTGACCCTGGAGCCCCACCAGTCCCACTGACTGCAAGTGGTATGGTCCACCACAGGCAGCAGTGCCTGCTGGAGGTCATCAGAGATGGGGCCGTTGGCTGGTGAATAGAGTGGATCACAAAAAAAAAAGAAAAAGAACCATCAGGAGCGTTTTACACAGGTGAGAAGCCAGGTCAGGAGCTGTCTTCTACACACGTGAGGTTATTCAGAAAATGGAAACATCAGATTGACTGGCTATCGGTGACCACACAAGATACCAATATATGAAGGGTGCAAACAGCAAAGGAAGGAGAAGAATCACTGAGGGTGCGTAAAAGCATTATGGGAAGAAACCGAGTAAAGGTAAATTTAAGATGTTAATCAGAGAAGACTAGACTGGGCAAAGGACTAGAAACATACAGTAGGGAACAATGCTGCATTGTCATGCAGGTAAACTAGTAACTTTCTTCCTAAGTCTCTTCCACCCCTAACCTCTATGATTTCTTAGCTCTCTTGGGAGTCTGAGATCTGATCTGGTTCCAAGAGAAATCCAAGCTCAGACATCCCTGGGTTTCTGGTTCAGGAGCTCAGTCAGCCTGGAGGCACTGTGCCCTATTCGCTCTAGCACAATTCCAATCTTTCTGGCCACCTGCACCAGTTCCCCAGGCTTTGACCTCCACTGAACCAGCCCGTGCTCACTCTAGCCTTTCACAGTGCATGGGCTGTTCCAAATCTTAGCCTTGTGAGAGGGCCAATGGCCATGGCGGGTCAGAGCGGGACCAGTGACATGGGAAACTCGCAGAGGAGGCTCATAGTTAAAACAGGAAGCCTGGAGTAACACTCAGCAAAGGCTGGAGTCTATCGGTATTGGGCCACGTCCGAGGAGCGGGGCCCCATGGCTGTAGGAGAAGATGCTCTACTCACTCCAGAGGCGTCCCCATCCGGTGACGTAGCAGGGGAAGTCTTGCGGCAGGATGGCGCCGCTTGCGGGCAGGCAGGCTGGCTGGATCGTCTCGCTCACTTCCACAGGCTCAGCCAGCTTGATCAGGGCAATATCGTTGCTGAAACCCAAATCAGATCGGGAGGGGAAGTTTAAACCCAGCTGGGAAACACTGGGGCTCTTGAGAGACCCTCTGAGACCCTCTTACCCGCATATTTCTTTTCTAGCTGAGTAAGATGTTCAATTTCTTGTTCTGTCCATGCTCGAGAGCAAGTGGACTCACTAACAACCTTCCTTTTCTCATTTCTAACCGCTGGATATCTATGTCTAATATGATGGTTCAGTCCTGATGATTTAGTTGGATTGGTCCTGCTTTGAGCAGGGGGTTGGACTAGATGACCTCCTGAGGTCCCTTCCAACCCTGATATTCTGTGATTCTATGAGCCTTGGTGTGGAAGGCAGACCCACAGAATGGCTTAAGTCCCATTTTCAAAAATGACCTGTGTCCCTTTGACTTTCAGTGAGATCTAGGTGCCTAAGTCACTTGGGCCTTTTTGAGAATTTTACCAACCACTTTTTCGCACACTAAATATATGCCTTAGTTTGCAAACACTTTAAACTTGAGTTATGAGAATAAACCAAGTGTAATATCTGAGCCAGTCAAAAACAAACAAACAAAAAAACCCCACGGACAGCCAACGTAGCCATAAAACAACTGCTGAGGTGTTTCTGCCTTAGCCCGGCCTGTCTGCTGAATTTGATTGAATTGATTTCACTTGAAGCGCAACATTCCATTACAAAAGCAATCCTTCCCGAGAACTACCTCACCAAATCTCATCTCGCACGGCAACCAGTCAGAAAGCGAACGCAACCAAAAATCTCCCCCGCCCACTCCTCAGCTTCCCAAAGGAAATACGTCATGTGACTCCAGGTCAAAGCAGCGATAGGCCAGCAGTGCGTTTGGGGCGGTGGTGGGAGAATGAGGACTGGTGACACTACCCAATAATTCTCTTTACACACGATTGGCCCATCTGAATAGCAACTTTCCTTATTGCAGAGGCATGTGTTAACCCAAGTGGCTTTGGGGGCAATCAGTGAAATAGAGCCAGAACTGGCTGATTTGAGCTAAACTTTGACAGCAGAATTGCTGAAAGAGAGACAGAGCCCCCCACACCAACACCCTGGGGCTTCAACGGATTTACGCGATCAGGAAGGAGTTCCATTTCTCATGGACAATGATCTTCTCCACAGCAGCGGCCACAGAGCCAGGTTCCTCGACCTCCAGGTTTTGTTTCCCCAGTAGAACTCGGTATGTTCTGCTGCTGCTGTAGGAACAAACGGAAGGAGAAAACATGGTTAAACTTAAACCTCTCTTGATTGCCTCCAAATTCCCAGCTTATCTGCTAGGCCTGGCATTAATGTCCTAGCTGTGACAAGGCCATCAATGAAAGCTAAGGAAGTAACTCCGTTAGTGGACAGCTATTAGCCTCAATGTGGATCAGGCACCAGATGAAGGCAAAGACCCACGCGCCCCTAGCATGAGTTGCGTATTCTCACGCTTGGTCTCCTCCCCCATCTTTTCTCACTTGGTTGCTTTTCTGCACTAAATACTTGGACTCTGAGCCCAGTCCCTTAGCAAAAGACGTCAGCTCCTAGTCTGTGCCAATGGCTTAGCTGCCCTCTTTCGCCCACCATGGCTATTTGTTTATCTCAGTGGTTCTCAACCATAGGCACGTGTATCCCTGCAGTGCCGGCTTTATGCCTATTCCACCGATTCCCTGGAATCAGGCCCCATGCTGAAGAGGGCCCTGTGCCTAAGGGGCACCACTCCAGGGGTCTTCAGCGGCAGGGGGTCCTTCGGTGCTGCAGAAGACCCGGAGCGGACCCCCCGCCGCCAAAATGCCACCGAACCCCAGGACCGCCGCCAAGTATTCCAATTGGGCCCCGTGGGTCATAAAGCCGGCCCTGTACCCCTGGGGGTGCGCGGAGATCTTCCAGGGGGTACAGCAACTCATCTAGAGATTAGCCTAGTTTTTCAACAGGCTCCATAAAAAGCACTAGCAAAGTCAGTACACACTTACATTTCATACAGACAGTGACTGGTTTAGACTGCTCTGTATACTATACGCTTAACTGTGAGTACAATATTTAGATTCCAATTGATTTATTTTTATAATTACTTGGTAAAAAATGAGACAGTAAGAAATGTTTCAGTAATCGTGTATCTTTGTGTCTGATTTTGTAAGCAAGTTGTTTTAAGTGAGGTGAAACTTGGGGCACACAAGACCAATCAGACTCCTGCAAGGGGTACAGTCGGCTGGAAAGATTGAAAGCCACTGGTTTACCTGATGCAGTGGGCCGCAGTGAGGACCCAGTTGGTAGCAATAAGAGTCCCGCCACATGTGTGAGCCCAGACACCACTTTTGTCGTATTGGAGGGAAATCTGGAATGCACCAAAATCATGAGGACGTTAGCTTGGATTTCACCCAGTGGTTAAAAAAATAAAGCCCCATCTTGGGCAATAATAACGCTGCATCTTTACCTGCCAGGGCCAGCTGTGGGGATTGGCATCTTCACCTCCGACCACCCGGGCGACATAAGGTGGGTAGGCAGGGACGCCGCAGCTGTAGGCTGGGAAATGCAGCAGGGAAGAGAGATGAGCATTTATGAAGTACCAGAACCTCATACGGATGGCCTGACCCTATGCTCCTGTCTGCTAACCAGCTCAAGGAATCCCACGTTAGTCTGGGGATGTGGCTTTATTTCCTCCCAAACTCCCCCGCCCCCTGTCCACCCGTGTAACTGGATTGAGTGTAAGTTCTTCATCAAGCCAAGCTGGGCATCCGCAGAAGAGATGCTCACTAAAGGATGTGGCACAACATCCCAAGGAAACTTAGGAA
The DNA here is from genome assembly GCF_016161935.1 of Mauremys reevesii. NCBI lineage: Eukaryota > Metazoa > Chordata > Testudines > Geoemydidae > Mauremys > Mauremys reevesii. Next base: position 6,685,105 of record NC_052643.1, read on the forward strand.
GGAAGAGGAGAAGCCCTGCGTATGGTAATTCTGCATTCAATATGCTGTGGGCACTGACAGTAAATCGCACCAAGGAAATCCCCCAAGTTAACTGACCCAAATTTGGTACGTTCTCAAGCGCAATTGTCAGATTCTCAGGGACAGGTGTCCATACTGCAGTGGGTCACCTTGTCTGGAGTCTCTATAGTGAGGCCAAGGTCGGCCTGGGCCATGGTAACTGAATTCCCATCTGGCACTTGGAAGAAGCCCCTGTGGAGTAGGTTTGAGGCACACCGGCAGGAAGCTTGCTCTTTGCTCCAGCTTGAGTCGCCAAGGCTGTCATCTGGCAGCCCCTGCACTCATTTCGGGCCGCCCCCTCCCCTCCCATCCAAGGAGCCTGGAGTTGCCACATAAAAAACTTACCATAGCCCAGGAGCAAAGTGAGGCACACAAACCCGAACATGGTGACGGTCTAAGCTGAGTGAAGGGGACTGCTGACTACTTATAGGGTCAGACCAGTTTGCCCTGAAGCCAAGAATGGAGATTAGCCGCAGCATAGAACCAATACGTGGTGAGATAAATATTTGTTCCTAACCTTGGCAAGTTATCGTTCAGCAAACACGGTGCACTGGGTAGTTTGGAAGAAAAAGCAATGGCTTGCCTTTAAAATGGGCGACCTAGCAGGATTTATCGCTTTGTAGAGAGAACTGAAATCCTAGCTCTGAAAGGCAGGCATGACTGGGGCTCAGGAGGTAGGAAAAACATTACACGACAGTGGAGGGGCTCATATATAACACCCACCAGCTGCATGCAGAGTGAACTGCAGAGAGCTCAGTTCCTCTTCCTTGTTAAGATGAAGAGTTGAGTCATCCCGTCAGGGAGTGGAGGTGTTTCAGAGCTGGTGATTGGATGCCTCTCGTGAGCCATTTGCAATCCTCATTGGAACGCCCTTCTTCTGGATGGTCTCTAGATGTTTCATGGTTTCATCTTGGTCACCTCTGAGCATTAAAGCCCCCTTGGCACTTTTAGCAAGAGTATCTAGCCTATGACATTGAACTCAAGGTTTCTCCATCCTGCTAGCCTGGCTTCGGGTTGTTGCTCACACATGTTCCTTTCTCAAGAGGAGTGTTTCCAAACCTTCAGAAGTTAACAATTGTACATGTCTGCAAATAAGATGAGCGTTAACTCTTGGTAACTCCCTGTCCATGGATGGTTGCCTCCAAGGGTCTTCAGCCTCTAATCTTTGATGGCCAGGGAAGGGTTGTTAGAAGAGGGTAAAGAACTACGGGAGTAAATCATCTGTCCCCTCATCCTGGGCCAATGCAGGTTTGTTCCCCACAGTGTGAACACCAGTGCATTGTGCAGACTAGTTTTAAATATTTCAGGCACTGCCCATTGCTTCCCTGGGAAGAGTTTTCGACAGGGTAATTGCGCTTACTGCGAGGACCTTTTTCCTGCTTACCTACCATTTCTTGAGCCCATCCCATAATACTTTAAACCATGGTTTTCCCTCCTTTGGGGGTTTATACCTGTCATATTTGTATCTCTTCCAGCCCTTCTGCATCATCTATTTTCTTCTTGGGAATCTTGCTGAGCGCAATGCTCACAAAGCAGTCAGTACAGCAGTCTATGGGCTGCGGCAGCCATTCCTAGGATGGCTACTCATATAGCTCAGGTGAGCTGCGTTTTAAAAGCTGGTAATGGGCATGGGAAGCCGGGACTGGAGAGCAAGGGATGAATCACTCAAAATTGCCCTGGTCTGTTGATTCCCTCTCAAGCCTGTGGTACTGACCACTGTCAAAGACAGGATATGGGGCTAGATGGTGCATTGGTCTGACCCAGTATGGCCATTCGTATGTACTAGCCAGTCTTTGGGGGATTGCAATTCCCAGGCAGCCCAGAAACAGGCCGTGCTGGGGTAGGTGGGAACAGTGAGAGAGTTTTCCCAACTTAAAGAAGAAAAGTCAGATTAGAGTCAAGATTTGAACGATGCCCTAAGGTCAGTTCTAGTTTCGCACAACAAGGCCGCTCATGCTCAGTGCAGTAGCACACCCTAAGGTGAAGGGAGTGGGGCGGGGGTGTTGGGTGAGAGCTTTTGTCCTTTTAAGGGCTGGGACCCAACAGGAAGACACTGCGAAGGGATTGCCTGACCCTTGCAGAGAGCTCAGCTGTAAGAGGCTCCTGTTCTTTTACACATCGGCGTGAATTCAGCCAAGCTGCCACAGACTGGACTGGTAGCTTAGCTCCTGGCTAGAAGGCCCCTGAGAGCGAGGAGGTTTGCTAACAGGTGTTTCACAGAAAGACAAATACGCAAATATTCAGGGGCCCATTTTTCAGCTGTGTCATGAAAACTGTGTAACCAGCTGCTCAGCTCCCCCAGAGCCCTCGCTGGTGGCAAGTCGCCAGCTTGGGTGCCCCAGATGCAGCAAATTTTACTGCCAAACCTCATAGTCATAAACATAAAAACATGCGCCGCCGACGGGATGTGAGGCTAAGTACTGTGTTCTAATGCCATGTGAGGGCACAAACCCTAGAGCACCCTGCAGCCCGTGGACTGACTGACACATTAAAATGCAATGGCCCTTCCTTTCCTATGGAGTTCCCCATAGAGACCCATGCAAACTGTCCCCGGCACGCTTTGTAGCTGCCAGTAGATGCCATGTGTGAAATGGTTTTGACACTCCTTACCATGTAGCTCAGGGTTACCATAGCTGAACATTCAAAAAAGAGGACACTCCATGGGGAGTGTCGGCCCCACCCACAGTCCCCCCCCCTCCTTCCATGCTCCGCCCCCCACTCTGCCCCAGAGTGTTCGTATTTTCCTGGACATTTTTAGATATTTAAAAATTCCTCCCGGACAGTGATTTAAGGACATGAAGCCATGTCCGGGAAAATACGGATGTACGGTAACCCTAGTGTAGCTGTGCTCGAATGCCAACGGAAGTTATAGGTCCGGGTCAGCCCATGTTAGGCAGGAGGTCAGCTTAGATGAGCATAATGGTCCCATCTGACCTTAAAAAAAATCTATTAATTTAGTTCTTACAGCTCTTGCATAGCTACTTATAATAGGAACCTGAGCAATGGGGTGGGGTGTCTTTGCAGCCTGCTTGTTTGCTCTCCTCCCCTCTGCACGCTATTGTGGCTGCAAAAGCTGCAGCCCCACTTAATGCCCTTGGCTTGCAAAAGCAGCCTGGAGCCCCCACTAGCCACGGACTGCTGGCACTGCAGCCAGGGTGGGAGGCTGGTACAGAACATCGCTCATCCCTGCCCTGCTGGCTTAGATGGTTTGCTTAATATGGGGCTTGCTGGCTGCTTCTAAAACTTCATGGTATCATCGGGGCTAGATTAACCTTTTGTGGGCCCTGGCACTTGGACCATGGCCATGCCCCCCCCCCACTTTACCCCAAGGCCCTGCCCCTTCTTGGCCTCTTCCCCCAGAGGCCCAGCCCACCACTCACACAGGGGCTAAGGGGCAGAGAGGAGTGAGCAGCAGGTGGGAGCATCAGGGGCAGGAGAGGCTGAGTGGGGGAGTGGCCTCAGGGAAGAGCACAGGTGGAGCAGGGGGTGTGGCCACAGACTGGGCACCAGGGCATCTTCTGCGTGTGGGCCCGGTGCCACGGCACCACTGGTGCCATTGTAAAGCCGGTACTGGGCATCATACGGATTGCACCAGCACGGGCTGCACTTTATCAAGATGTGGAGAGAAGATGGCAGGACTGAGTGGTAAAACCATCACCAGCACAAGTAAACCTAGCATGGTCATAGCCAGCATCACCCCCATTGGTCTCTACTGAATTACCCCATCTTGGATCCCCCCTGCAGAGCACTTTGTATCACCACCTGGCTCATCATCTCCGTGTATCTAGTTTCCCACTACTGTGGCCTCCCAACTCCCTTTTCCCCACAGCTCTTACGCCGGCTCAACCTCTCTCCCAAGTCTCCCTCGCACCCTTCTATTTCCCTGTGTTGTTTGTATTTCCCTTCTGCTTTAGCTCATCTTTCTTCTTCATCTCCTTTTCTAAGGGAGGCAGGTACCCAATACTCATGGATTTTCAGCTGGCGCCAAGTGACTAATTTCCTTTAGGCCTCTCTGAAAAATCTTACCTGCAAGAGGAAGCTGAGAAGTTTGGCTTGGCAGCTGCAGGGGATTTTCATGGGCAAGTTGCTCATTTCGTTACATTTTAGAAAAACGTTTCTTAACAGATGTTTGTGCCAATTCCTCCTTCCTATTCCCTGGGTTGTGAGCAGGAGAATCAATAGCTGCTGCGATTTAACTATCCAGGACAAATCCACAGGCACATGGAGATTTTGCTTACTAGGGGGCTGCTGGTATGAAAGTAGGGTTTGGGCTCAGGAAAATTTCATCTAGGGCTCCCCAGGGCAACAGCCTCCATGCTGGACCAACGAGTCACTAGCAGGAGGATTAGGGAATAAGTGTTAAGAAACCATTTACTTAGGAACCTAGATCCAGAATCTAAAATGATCCAATGGAAAAGCTCTTCTTTGGCCAGAATTCCACTGGGTCAATTTCTAAGGTCAAGCATGGACACAGACATGCGAGATGGAAATGTTCTACTATATCAGCTAGTCGATCACCTAAGGGGCTGCACAGGGTAGTTATCTACCTTGTTCTCTAGCTCAGTAATAGGCAATAATTGGAGATATATCAATCTCCTAGAACTGGAAAGGACCTTGCAAGGTCATCGAGTCCAGCCCCCTGCCTTCACTAGCAGGACCAATTTTTGCCCCAGATCTCTAAGTGGCCCCCTCAAGGATTGAACTCACAACCCTGGGTTTAGCAGGCCAATGCTCAAACCACTGAGCTATCCATGAGTGCGTCTCAGCCTTTCCTGCACCAGGACCCCAACCCCTTTCAGGGAGCACCAGGGGATCCCCGGCTTTGTCCAGTCCATTTTTAAGTGGCCCCAGTAATGAAGTTTCCATTACTTACCTTGAAGTTGTTACACTATCCAAGATCCACTGGCAGGACAATTTTCCTTATCTTCAGCCTGAGTGTCTATTTTCTGAATTTCTTCCCAGGTCTCCTAGTTATTGTTTCCTGTACCACATGCTGGGTAGCAAATGTAGCCTCCATGCATGTAAAATTAAAACTGCTGACAGAAGTGCTGCAGCCAGCATTCCAGCCACGTGCACACAGACTAGTTCCCTGGTTCCTCCAAACTTCTCCTGCAACTTGTGCTCCTCCCTCAGAGTTCCATACATCTTGCTCCAGCTCCTCGGAAGGTTAGGCTGCTAATCTATGGGCAAGATGATGTCATAAGAATCGTTCGTATCCCACTCCCAGAAACACATACAAACTCCTGTTGGTTTCAGTGTCTAAGAACAGAATCTAATCCTAAAACTTCTCTCCATTTCTAGTCTAGTGGGTCTCAATCAGTCATTCCCAAACTGGTCTGCAGAGAGTAGCTGGTGATATGGGAGAAGCGGTGTCCATGGGTTTGAGATGTGGTTGTCGCTATGAAAAAGCTTGGGTGTCACTGGTTTAAGCAGAAGCAGGAAAAAAACTGAACAAAATTGCCTATTGCAATTCTACACGCTAGGTGGCAGTGTGATTTAATTCTCAATTAAACAGTCAGGTTATTTTTGCAGGGATTTATGTATTGCTAACATAGTGGCTGGCTGTACAATACTGCATGGGCATCTTCTGCACTGTTTCCATTTTAAGAGATAGTGACCAGAAGTATTTCTGAGTAATATTTGCTGTCAGCAGTGTGTGTGTGTGTGTGTGTGTGTGTGTGTGTGTGTGTGTGTGTATTGCTCTTCGCCACTTCAGTGTCATGTTCAATTTCAAACTGAACCTAGGGAGAGTGCACAGCTCGGGAGCGACATGCGTTCACTTGCAACAAAGCTGTATAATCCTATGAGTCAAGTAGTAACAGTGACAACCCCTCTGTTGGTAGTGGCACTGGAACCCTTATTAGACTGAACGGAACTAAACTTCTCTTGACCTCGGCAGAGGGGCAACCTAAGGCTAGATTCCCCAGTGGGTCTTAGGTGCTTAAAGTGGCAGTGAAGCACTTAAATCCAACACGTAGGCATCAGTGCAATTCACAAAACCATTGCTCTAGAGACACCTAAGTTTCCACCGGTGAAGTCCCCTATACTCCTACGTTTCAGATGCTGTGCATGCGCACAGCTGCCAAAGTCCTGACACCGCTGAGCGACTTGATGCTTAATTCATGCCCAAAACAAGGTGAACGGGCAGCTTTGCACTTAAACAGCAGCGCTGCTGCTAGGATTGAAACAAGCAACTGATGCACAGAATCAGAGTTTAAGGCCAGAAGGGACCACCAGAGCATCTGACCTGTCTATCACAGGCCACCACCACCACCCATCACCTGCCCGCTAAATCCAACCACTGGAATGAGACCACAATATTACAGCCCACAGGAGCCTAGACAGACTTATGGGCCACAGGCAGAGAATAATAAATACATCATCATCATCATAATAATAAATCCCTTTGCATTTGAAATTCACCAGGCATAAGCCACACACACGTGTAAGAAATATAGTTTTTATTTTAGTTTAGTTAAAAAAAATAATCGTACCACTGAATGGAAGTAGCTTTTGAAAAAAAAGCAACAACTTTTAAATTCATCTGTATAAACATTTGCTAAAGAAAAGCAGTACAAGAATGGAAGAAACTAATATCATCTTTGAGCAGATAACCATATGAAAAATAATAAAGCCTCTACATCCACCAATGGGTTTCTTCTTAAAATCTTTTACCAAAATACCGGGTTAGTCAAAAAGCAATCAAGCAATTAAGTTTTCATGATGAATACGACAATCTGAATTTTGCATACCAGTGGTGTGGATTTTTTTAAACATTTTTTGCAGCAAACATCAACACTAAAATGTCAAGTCTTCCGTTTTCACACTTCACTTCCTCATCTGAATGACGACGTTAAGGGTTAGTTAGGGCTTTCCATGCTTACAGGCAGGCATAAGACAATTCTATTGGTTTTCATTACAAACACCACTTAGTGCAATGGAGGTTTCTGTGTATTCCAGTTGACCTTGTCATAAATGCAGTTAGAGACATTAGTTACGTGTATGGTTTTGTTACAAAACCTGAAAGGACCGAACACCGGTGATTAGAGTTTGTCCCTTTGTTTTAAAAATCACAGTGCATGCAAAAGACATAGAAAAGCACTTTTCAGAGAGGTGTTTTTCCAGCCTGAATGTTTATTGGTTGTTAAAGAGCCGTAGCTGTATTCAGCAAGGTTCCCCAGCTGGCCCGTGGCTTTCCCCTCATTTTTTGCAAGTGACCAAAATGTTTAGGCCTGATACTGACACATCCCCTGCGTTCGTTCTCCCACCATGGCTCTTTCTGCACAGGGAACAGTGTCTACAAACCAACTGAGGTGACATACACAGGATTATGCCAGCGTTAGCTGCATCGTCCAGAACTAGGCTGAGGTTTTTTCCCTAATACCTCGGTACTAAGTGCTTATCAAGAGGGAATGCAGAGAGAGGCAGAGCTTTGCAGCACTTGGGTCTCAAGTCAGCAATATGCCAAGCAACTCCTGGAGGTGCTGTGAGTCCTTAACTCCCACTGCCATCAAAGGCAGCTCAGGGAACTGTCCAGATTGTAAAATTGAGCCCTTAGTGTGTATAACCATTTAGGACCAGTCTCTGGTGCTTAGCATCTCACAGAGAGGCAGGCCAGCCCTGCTCATAATCCACCTTCTCATCCCACCCCCTGGTGAAGGGAGGTGGCCTTGTCCTCATTGTATGGGCACAAAAAGTTTCAAGCAACTCATCCAAGGCCACGCAGTGAATCAGTGCCAGAGGCAGGATTAGAACTCAGCGTCCCTGGCTCCTCACCCCACGTTCAGTTGACTGACCATGCTGCGGGCTTTCCCCACAGACGATTCTTGGAACGGTTTCAGCTACGGGCCTTTAAAGGAACTGATTTAAAGCATTAAGTGTAGAATGTTTCCAGAAGACTACGCGCACTCCCAGCCGCCTGGGGCACTTCTGCACAAGCAGGAACTGCTAATCCAGAGTCCGTTACGTTCAGTGCCGGGGGCATAGCCACAGTGCTTACCCTACGGTTTGGTTTACAAAATGGTTCACAGCTAGAGAACACACACGAGTTCAGAGCACATGGAAAGTTTGGGGTTGTTTTTTTTTTTAAAGCAACGTTACACCTGCAGACGCACATTGTCACAGAACAGCTAACAGACTAATGGGAAACCAAGTCTTCACTTGCCATATTTACAGTGCAAGGAAGCAGGATGATAAACAAAACTGCCAGCAGCCCGTCCCTGAAGGTGGCCCAACAACTCTGGATTCACAGACAAAAAAAAATGTTCTTTAGAAATTGGTCCCTTCAACCATCACTTACACAAATCATCCCGGATCTTTCCCAGACAGCGGTTCGCTCGGCACCTCCTTGGCACTCTGTACCGTGGAAGTCCTGTCCAGGGCTGCTGCCCGCCCACCCCCGCCCGCCCTCTGATCATTGCTTGAAGGCGGACTGTAGTTCCTTAAAGGCGGCTTTCCTCTGCTTCATCTCCTCCGCCTGCTTTTTCTTCTCCTCCTGCTCGGCTTTGATCTCCTCTTCGAAGCGGCTGGCCTCATTAATAGCTTGGACCTGGAAGTTCAAGCACATTTGGCAAGGGAGTCAGAGGGGCCCACCCCGCAGGGCCTCTGGCAGCAGGATTTCTCACAAAGCGCGCGAGCCAAAGCCCGGCGGGGTCTAAGGGAAACTTTCCGCTGACTTCAGCGGGTTGGGGATCGGGCCCTAACAGCGAGGCTTCTAGCCGGCCCTTTGGGCACTGCTCATCTACAGAGCACAATCCAACCCTGTCGCCTGCGAACCAGCAGCACGTGCTGGGCCGCGGCACCTTTGCTGTCCCGGCTGCGATTCAGCAGCCTCGCAAGGAAGAGCGGATGCCACAGGCAGCAGCTTTGCAGGCTGCAAGCCGAGCTCCACCCTCGGGGGCACGCAGCTGCCATTGGCTCACATAGGCAATGCACGGCAATGGGGGTGTGTGTGCGGGGGGGGGGGTGTCTGGCTCCAGAGTGGCTTTCTGTAAACCCTCGTGTGACGCACACTGGTTATACAGGACATCTGAACACTGGGCACTATGGTCAGAACCATCTACCAGTCCTGGCACACACGTTCCCTGCCCACCCTTTACCTTGTGCTAATGGAACACGCCCTCACGTTCTCCCGCCCCTCCCCGACATCACGTATTCCCCCATCCCCCTCCTGGCTGCACTCAAATTGTATTTTGTTCCCCCCCTTACTTTGGCCTCGAAGAAGCTTTTGGCTCCTTTCACGCCCTCCGTGGAGACGTCGATCTCCGAGAGCCGCGCTAAGGCGTGAAGCCCGCTGTCTTCCTGCAACTCACCCGCCGCGGCTTTGCGGAAAATCAGGAGAAACTGTCAGAGGGAAGAGGCACAACGTTGTAGTAAGTGGAACTAGGCCGGAGGACCTAAGAGAATAATCCTGCCAAGTAAGACTTGCTGCCCCGTGTTATTTATTACTGACCACAACCAAGGCCCCACGGCGCTAGGCGCTGTGCAGACACATAGCACAGCCTCTGCCCTGAAGAACGTACACAATCTCCGCCGCCGAAGAAAAGGAAAAGCTGAAGTGACTTTCCCAAGGTGTCACAAGCCAGCAGTGGCAGAGCTGGGAGACGCCAATGTCTTGCCCACTGGACCTGGCCTGATACAACTGACCCTGAACGTTTAGTATCAAGCACAAGAGTGCGAGTTAGGAGATTGCCGTGTAACCAGGAAAGACAGGAAGCTGACAGGTGAGACACTGAAAATTAGATCATTGGGCAGCGTTACTATCTTATTTAGCTACTGTAAGACCAAACACCATGAATATTCATCTTGTGAATGATACTGAGCCGTATCACATGTCGGCTGCACATCTGCTCATTAGTATTTTAAAGGCAAGTGCCGAGATAACTGCATAGAGCAAGCCAGCATGAATGCCAGCCGCTCAGGCGTGCGTGCAGCCATGTCCCTCACAGAGAATGAAGGCACTGGCAACTGCCTGGACAGTGCGTAAAGCAGGAAGATGTAATCCCCTTAGCAGCCAGGCAAAGTAATGCACTCAAGTCTCACTTCTCTTTTTGGAAGGGGATCTCATCTGATCTGCAGAGGCTTCATTAAGACGCCCCAAGAGCGGAGTGCTTTGGCACAGAGGCTGTTTATAGAGGCAAGCAGCCTGTCTCCCACAGGAAGCACGTTTAGGGGGATGCTATCCCGAGGGAGCGCCAGGGTCTCTGTGCAGTCAGCGTAAATCCCTGGAAATCTCCTGCAAGGAAGGAAGACTTTTAAATGCAAGGGGCTGCGTGTCCGCATGAGTGTCCTACCCTGGGGCTGAGACTCCGTGCTGGAGAGACCTCGAGAGCTGCAGGAATGCAGCAACCGAAACACAACTGCCCCGTTAGCCTTATCCCTTATTCAGATAGCCTGGCAGGAGTGCACAGTGCTTCACAGGCGGAAGAATATATTAATTCCCGACAGGAGCTTACAATCTAACAGACATAGCGATCCGCCCCTGGGTGGGGAGTCCCGGGGGGGAGACATTCTGGGGAGAGCAGGCCTAACGGTTTCTTATATTATCCTAGACAAGCTCCAGAGCAGAAATTGGTGCCAGCCGGAGTGTCAAGAGGGGGTCTGAAATGAGGACAACGAGGATGTGTGATGCAAAGGGGGAAGGAGGATTTTGTAGGTGAGATAGGCAGCACAGGCCAAGGCATAAGTGGAGGGGGGAAAAAGGGACACAGAAGCATCAAGGCAATAGCAGAATTAGGGATGTAAATATCGGTTAAAAAATTAACCAGTTAAAAACGGTTAAAATTATATCAATCACAGCCCAGCGTTGTGGCCTCCAGGTTGACGTTGCCAGCTGTAACGCTGCCTGAATGCAGCTTCTCTGGCATTTCAGCCCAAGCTTCTCCCCAGGACACAGCTTCTATAGACATTTCTACGGGGCACGTGTTGAATTCTCCTGCCTTCGACTGGGAGGCCATTCCCTTAGGGCCGTGGCAGGAGAAACAGGCTGGGGGATCTGGAAACTGAACGTGCACAGCACAGATATTCAGTGGTGGAGGGTTCGGAGGCACATGCAGCACAATTAGCTATACACTGTAACCGAGGGTACAAAGATCAGTGTGGAAGAGAAGAGAAGAGAAACATCTAAAAATCTCAGTATCCCCAGAGAGGATTGGGTGCTTCCATGGATTGGGCACACAAACCGGGATGGGCGTACTGCCCTGGAGCCCTTGCTTGGATACTGCTCACTAGAGAAGGCCTTACCTCCCGGAAGCTAAGTTTGCCGTCAAAATCTTCATCTACTTCTTTGATCATATTCTTCAGCCCAAGGTGCGTTTGTGATGCTCCTAGTTTTTCCATCATTAGCTTCAATTCCATCAGGTCAATGAAGCCATCTTTCCCCGCGTCATACCTAAGAGACAGAAACCATAACTACAGAGACCAGCTTCCCTTCAGAAGTAGCTATTTCAGATCCTGTGAATTTGCCTCTGGTCTTATCAGCACTCTTCTAGAAGGCCCTGTCCTATCGCTCCCCATCAGTGCTGCGTTTGCAAGCCCACCTGTACCGTCTCTCTACACCGTGGATCCATCAAATACCACGGAGTCAGTGGAGCTCAGGGACTTCAGTATCAAATGATCAGGCCTCTCCCAGTAAAGCTAAATGTTAGCTTAGCTAAAGTCTTAGCTGTCCTCCTCTGTGGGCAGCAGCCACTAGAAGGAGACATGATCACACATGATGGGTGAAATTTACCTTCCTTTCCCCACAGGGCCATGCAGCAAACCATCAGGAGGGGCAGATATAACATACTAAGAGTGAAATCCACCTCTGTACAGGAGAGCAGCAGAAGTGATGCACAGGGTTAGTATTGCCCCCTGATGCTTCACTACAGCTCCTCGAAACGTAACTCCGCAGAGCTTCATTCCAGCTGGCAGAGAGTGAATCAAAGAGCTTTGCCTGGCCTGGGATTGAACTACACACCCAGGAAATGCAATCCCCTTCCTGCTTGGGACCCTGAAGCTCTAACTTTCAATTCCCTCTCCAGCAACACAACACAACAACCACACACACACGGTAAAAGCAGCTACAGTCACCGGCATTCAGATCCAGCTTAGGAAGCTGATCTACTGCCCAATGGTACAATTTCCCCACTGTACAAAAGCACAACAGGAAGTTCACAGTCCAGAATAAAATAAGTGCTTAAAATCATGGATCTGCCTTTGTCTCTCAATGGCCTACCCCCATGCACTATGCAACCTGTTGTCACAGAGTGCAAAGAAGAGTTAAGGTACAGCTCAGCCTTTCCATTCTACTTAGTGGGTGAGTCTGTTTGCTTTCCAGCCTCGGATCCAGACAATAGCTGGAGCTTATCACAACGTCCACAAACAACGCCACGCTAAGGACAAAGACCAGACTCTGCGTGGGTGCGGAAAGAGCACGGGGCCATGCCAACCCGAACAGGGCAAGGCAGGAAGCAAGAGCAGGAAGCATTTCGACACCGCGCTACTGATGGTACCGAGTGCAATGGCCTGCAAAGAGACAAGGACAAAGCGAGCAAAGGAGGAAATTGCAGGGTTGGTTGTGGGGTTGTTTTTTTTTTTGCACCATTAAAATATTTCTTCTGCTTATTGGTCCAAAAATTGTACCGGGGGCATAAACAAAACCAGAACTTACTACAGCCGTCACTCTAAGACACGACTCGGGGAAGCCCCAGAAAGTGAGTAGAAGTTCGGGTAATGTGCCGTCACTTCCTTCAGCAGAGATCCCAAGGCCAGAAGGGACCACTGTGCTCATCCAGTCTGACCTCCCATATAACAGGCCAGGGACCGGCCCCACGGTTATTCCTAGAGCAGAGCTTTTAGAAGAACACCCAATTGTGATTTTAAAATGGTCAGTGATGGAGAATCCACCATGAGCCTTGGTTAATTATCCTCCCTGGCAAAAATGTCTGCCTCATTTCCGGTCTGAATTTGTCTAGCTTCAACGTCCAGCCATGGGATTATGCGTGAACCCTTTCCCTGCTTGATTTAAGAGCCCGTTATTAAATATTTGTTCCCCACGCAGAGATTTATAGCCTGCGATCAAGTCACCTTTTTAACCTTCTCGTTGTTAAACTGAACAGATTTAGCCAAATAGATGGAATGGCAGCACTTTGGCAGTCTCAGAACACTCTGTAACAAGCAATAGCTCTTAAACGGCTTGGGGGAAGAGAGGGAGAGAGCCTTGGCACAAGCCGCCAGGCCTGGCAGCTGAGCTGTGAATGTCAGGCATGCAGAGCCCAGCTGTAAGAGGTAGTCTTACAGATCTCCAGCTGGTGGCTTCAGCCTGTTATAGACACATCTTTATGGAGCATGGCTGCTGCACTCCAAGTTGAGTACTCAGGAGCAGGAATTTTGTTTCCCACTCTGAAGAGGGGGAGACGGCACATTCAGGTATGAAATTAGCTACCGGGACGGGAGGAAAAGCAATTAAGAGTCTGCACATTCTAGGAAAGCCTCTCCACCCCCTCAGCGTGCAGATGATCTGCCTGGTGAGCTGTATAAAACCTTCCTGTTTAAGAAATGAATAGTGGAAACTACACACCTCCCTAGAGGCTTATGATATTGTGAGGTTTTAGATGAAGATCTGGTTCCTCTAAAGTCTCCCAGGTCAATGAATCAGCATGTATTTAAAAATAGTAGCCAGAATGTAGATAGCCAGGATGTGGCTGGAAGCACCTAGTATTGAAACTCATCACCAGGCATGTACCAATGGACCTCAAAACACCCTCTGTTTCCTCTCTTAGTTTCATCTCTGGCTAGGCATTCTCTGTAACTAAGGAGTGCCTAAAGAGACATGAAGGTTTATCATCCTCAGATGCAGCCCCCCAGTCACGCTGCAAGAGAGCTGTGGCTGCAATTATTGGTCAAAGTGTTGCTTATGATCCACTGGGTCCTGGCCCAGGGGTTTCCCATAAGGATGTCCAGGGTTCCCCATAAGGACGCCAATATCCCACCATAATAATAGTCAAGGTTCATTGTGAACATGCCCCAGAAATCCCATCACAGAACACGTTTGTGCTGAACGTTTATAGCAAGCATTAAGATGGGACAGGCCGGGCTTTGGTGGCTTACTATGGCTTTGGGTGTGTTTCAAAACCACCGGAGGCATGCGTGACACCACTAAAGGCACCCGAGAGTGTCTTTTTATAGCATCTAGTTTTACTTTTGACTGAAATGAGATTGGTTTGCAATGGTATCGGAGCCCTCCAGGACACAGCCGAGTGCTCCATTTGCTCACCGCTCTCGGGGCTTAGAATGCACTTGCATTAACAGCCCCACTAAAAGGCTCCCTGCAGGGCGGAGTGGATGCTTTCCGAACGATACTTTGTGCTTTTTCTGAAACGAACACTCCAGATGCTTTTCTCCCCAGTGAAGCGTGCACCACTTAAGCGAAAGAATTTGTTGCAGTACAAGAGGAGCTTTTCCAGGTAAATCTTGCCACCACGACCAAGCATGGAAATTAGTTTGAGACCTGTGCCTTGATAATCCTCCTTCAACCTAAGCCAACCTACTTTTGAAATGGTATCACAGCTGTACACATGCTTGGAGTTGAGTGGATTTAACTTGCTTCATCGTTATCTGAAGACATCCTACAACTCTAAGTCCTACATGGTAAAATGGGCACATGTGCTATACGAGGTTCAGTGCTTGCATTACTTGGCATATATGAGATTTCTAATAAAGTGATCACTCTAAGCCCATTCAATAATACTAAATTAGAAAACACAGTACTCCAGAGGCAGATTAAATATAGGACTGGTGGGTGCATCAAGACAGCATCCACACTAACGTAGCTACGCACATCTGTTAAAGAAGGAGGAAACACTGCACTTCAGTTGTTGAATCATCATAAACTCTGAGGGGAAGTTTAAAATCTAAATAAGACATTTGATCTCCCAAACCTTTAATGTTTGGGACCGAAGACAAACCTGGACAGAGCACACAGACTACAATCGAGGCAGACAACTGGTGATATGTAACTATTAAATAAACGCACTAAGCAACAGGACTGAACCCAGAGACTGATGTCTCCGCCAATATAATGGGGTGGAATAAATAACCTAAACATTCTTATTTATCGTTCGTCTTTCTGCCATGATGTCCAGACACCGGAATGTTGTGCTCAGACGAAGGATTCCTGCTAATATATATGTCTATGTTGACACAAGAGACGTGTATGTTAAGGCATCAATTTCAGAGTAGGAGCCGTGTTAGTCTGTATCTGCAAAAAGAACAGGAGTCCTTGTGGCACCTTAGAGACTAACAAATTGATTTGAGCATAAGCTTTTGTGGGCTACAGCCCACTTCATCGGATGCATGCAGTGGAAAATACATATATATATATATATATATATATATATATATATATATATATATATATATATATATATATATATATATGGAATATATATAAATAGATATCTTCCTATTGTATTTTCCACTACATGCATCCGATGAAGTGGGCTGTAGCCCACGAAAGCTTATGCTGAAATCAATTTGTTAGTCTCTAAGGTGCCACAAGTCCTCCTGTTCTTTTTTCTTAAGGCACAGAGTAGCTCTGCATCGGTTTTCAGAACAGGAGAGATGGCCCAAGGATCAGTGTTTTAACAATGACTTCATTTCTATTGAGCAATGAGAACTGGTGAATCAGCTTACCTGATAGACACTGGTACTGAGAGTGACTATTACGCTGCTACGCCATTTACCTGCCCCGCTCCCTGCAAATGCCAGATTAATCTGGCAGGCTGTCTAGGAAAGCAGATTCAAGTTATAGCCATATTCAAAAATTGCTTTCATAAGGCACAGCTAGTGAGTTTGTTTGAAGACCTTGATGTTTTTTGTCCCTAGAATACACGTGCTGAAGCTACCTGATTTCCCTAAAGAATCACAGAAGATTAGGGTTGGAAGTAGGGTGACCAAATAGCAAATGTGAAAAATCAGGACAAGGGGTGGGGGGTAATAGGAGCCTATATAAGAAAAAGACCCAAAAATCAGGACATCTGGTCACCCTAGTTGGAAGAGACCTCAGGGGGTATCTAGTCCAACCCCCTGCTCAAAGCAGGACCAACACCAATTAAATCATCCCAGCCAGGGCTTTGTCAAGCCTGACCTTAAAAACCTCTAAGGATTGAGATTCCACCACTTCCCTAGGTAACCCCTTCCAGTGCTTCACCACCCTCCTAGTGAAATAGTGTTTCCTAATATCCAACCCAGACCTCCTCCACTGAAACTTGAGACCACTGCTGCTTGTTCTGTCATCTGCCACCACTGAGAACAGATAAGCTCCATCCTCTATGGAACCCCCTTTCAGGTAGTTGAAGGCTGCTATCAAATCCCCTCTCACTCTTCTCTTCTGCAGACTAAACAAGCTCAGTTCCCTCAGCCTCTCCTCATAAGTCATTAGCACATCCCTGGCACAATTTCACTAAACACCTGGTGTCTGAGAGTAGGTCCCAGCAACATCAGGCAGGAATTTCTCCATCTCCTTTAGCTGAATTGTTCAGAAGGACGATTTATAGGTTTGATCTGGATGATTGCTGCACCTAGCACAGGTCTCCCAGCACTGCTTGATAGTTCCCCATCAGCGGTTCTCTTAGTTACTTGGCATTTTTCATCTTCAAAGCCCTTTGCAGACATCCCCCCAACGCCTTTCTGGGACAGGCAGATATTCTTACAGGTTTATAGATGGGGAGAAGCCCCTGGTCGGAAAGCCGAGTTCAGAACTCAGGAATTCCTGGCTCACCATTAGAGTTGGTAATTCAATGACCTGGAGCGGGTGGCCCCAATTTCAGAAGTACTGAACTCCAGCTGAATGGCAGCCCCTAGCAGCCCCACTTGCTTCAAGATGGTACAAGGTGTTAGGTTTGTAGAACCAGCAGGTCAACATCTGGTCTACAAAAACGAAGCCAGAAGAGCGGTGGATTTAGAGTTTGTGGGGCCTTGGGACCCAGCTAAGAAAAATAACATTGTCTCTTATCTCCCCCCACCCACCCCCCGTTTTTCATTTTGTTTCTTCGTCCTCCTCCTGTATTATAAGTAATGGGACGTAAATGAAAATAAAGTGCGGTACCTTGATTGGGGCAGAGGGTTGGGGTGCAGGAGGCAGGCTCTGGGAGGAGGTTTGGGGGCGGGGTGCAGGCTGGGGCAGGGGGGAGTGCAGGCTCTAGGAGGAAGTTTAGGTGTGGGGTGCAGGCTCTGGGCTGGGGCAGAGGTGCGGGAGGGGAGCAGAGCGGCAGCGCTTACCTCAGGCGGCACAGTTCCCAAAGCAACCGACACACACACCCTCTGTCAGCGACTCCTAGCTGGGGGGAGCTCGGGGGTCTCCGCACGCCAACCCCCCCCCCACAGCTCCCATTGGCTGCAGTTCCTGGCCAACGGGAGCTGCACAGTCGGTGCTCGGGATGGGGGCAGCAAGCGGAAACACCCCCCCCCCCCCGAGGGGCCGCAGGGATGTGCCGGCTGCTTCCGGAGCAAAGCGGCACGGGGAGAGGGAGGCAGGGCGGGCAGGAAGCTGGCTTAGCCCTGCTTCGCTGCTGCTGGCACGTCTCAGCATGCCCCTTGGGGGGGGGAGGGCAGCGGGTCTCCGTGCGTTGCCTGGGGCAGGGGCAGCCTTTGGAGCTGACTCTTCCCCCCCCCCACCCACGCACCCACCAGGGGTGCACAGAGATGTGCCAGCAGCCAGCCACTTCCGGGAGTGGCATGGGGCCACTGACCGTGGCAAGCAGCCAGCCTGCCTGCCTGCACCCTGCCGCGCCGCCGGCTGGACTCGGGGGCAGGTTGTCAGATATTTGTCCTGCATTTTGGGAGGCCCCTCTGTGGTTGGGGGCCCCCTGCCACCGCATGGTTTATTTCATGGTAAATCCGCTCCTGAGCCAGAAAACGTATCAGGTGGTGGAGGCGGGGAAAGAGTTTAATCTTCCACTTTGCCAGGGTTGGAAACAAGCTTTGCACAGCACTGGAAAGATGGAGCTCGCTGCTTCCCGGGGATACACAACGCTCTCTGTTAGACACAGTGCAGCAGGAAGCATCCCTTAAATCTCTGCACGGTCCCTCAGACGAGCAGAGCCTTTCTGGCACTGGCCCAGGGATTAACAGAGCAAAGGCCTTGGATCAGGGTAATTTCCGGTCCTGAAAGCGAGATCTGAAAACGCCCCAGGCAATTCTCATAATTGTGCTTAGGAGTTTGGGAATGGAAAGTCTCCGCTGTGCCTTGTCTGGCCCTGTGTGAACAGAGACCTGCTTTTGAGTCCTGGCTGCCAGCGGGGGGCAGCTTGCGATTCCAGACGCCCACGCTGCTAGCCAAAGCGGAGAGCCACCTTGCAGCACAAACAAAGGCTTAGTCATTTTACACCTTTATCGGGAGTTACTGGCAGCGGACCAACATTCCACACTGCCTCCCATTAAGTATCTTGCCTGCAGAACATTCCTCCAGCCCCAGAGGACAATGCTCCCCCCACCAAGCAGAAGAGAAAAGCACATGGGGCTGCCCCGACAGCCGTGTCTCTGTTCTATTCATTGTGGACAACTTAGCATAACTCAACTTCTCCTTGCGTGTGGAACACTCTCTCCCCTGCACGGGAAGGCCCGAAGATCCCATTGGCGAGTCTCTAGCCTCTCTGGCTGTCCTGGAGTGAAATCAGACCCGTGAAACACCGACCTGGGGACAGGTCATAGAATCTCAGGGTTGGAAGGGACCTCAGGAGGTATCTAGTCCAACCCCCTGCTCAAAGCAGGACCAATCCCTAGACAGATTTTTGCCCCAGATCCTTAAGTGGCCCCCTCAAGGATTGAACTCTCAACCCTGGGTTTAGCAGACCCAAAGCTCAAGCCACTGAGCTATCCCCCACCCCCAAGGAACCCACCAGTTGTGCTGGCTCCAGAGGTGGCAGCAGAGGGTCCGGCTTCTCCTCTGCAGGGCGCTGAACAGAACCATTTAATTCCCCTGTTCAGAATTCCCTGACGCAGCCCCATGACAATCAGTGACCCACGCGGCTGGGATCCTCGAGCTGCTGCAGTGACTCCCGCGTTGGAGAGGGTGGACACAGCAAAGAGATTCCCAGACAGACGTGTATCCCTGGGCTTCGCTCCTCCAAGAATGCCTAAAAGGGCCAGGCCAAGCCTGCCTTGCAGGGAGGGGTCAGCCTCACCCTCCCCTCCAAGCCACAGCAGCTCCGGCGAGGATCAGCTGGAGGGCAGTGCCCTGACTCTGATCCTAGTGCTAAGCACCCAGCAGGGAAATTGGGCTCTTAAGATATGGACCAGTCAGCGCCTCCACTGCCCTCAGAGCTCAGTGGCAGAGGGATTTCTCGGCGCTGTCCAGCTGCAGGAATCCGGCACTTCGCCATCGCCAGCAAAGCACAGGCGAGCCGGAAAACACGCCCGTGCCCACCTGATCATTTCCTTTCTTCCACCAGGAAAGACCAAAGATTGGTCCCACCTCGTTCATTACCACAAGCAAGACTCTCTTCCCTCTGAGGGAGGGGGGAGAAGTTGTGTTTAGGCTCTGCAACAAGCAGTCCTGGCGTGCCTAGCAGCTTTGAAGCTGTCACGCTAGGGGAGCGGAGGCTTTTCATAGCAGAGCCTAATAACTGAGCCAGCCTGTGACTCAGGGGTGCAATTTGCTTTGGTAGCAGCAATGGTTCTCTCAGGTAGGGTGACCAGATGTCCCGCTTTTCTTGGGACAGTCCCGATTTTGGGGTCTTTTTCTTATATAGGCTCCTATTACCCCTCACCCCCGTCCCGGTTTTTCACACTTGCTGTCTGGTCACCCTAGTTCTCGGACCTCTCACGCCACATGCTCTGTGGACTTTCCTACTATAGTAGAAGAAAGGAAGTTCTCATGGAGGCCTGGGTACATTTGGTTGAACATGTAGTTGATGACAAAGCCAGCCTGGGAGAAAAAACAGCTTCTCTCTAGACTGGATTCTCACCAAACAGCAACAAATGCAGCTCCAATGCAGCACCTGCCTTGAAGATCCCACCCCGAATTAGGCACATGCCCCTATTTTCCTCTTCCTTAAGTTATTCTAGGGATCCATTTTAACTTCATGTGTTAGCCTGGGCTATAGAGCAAATCTCCCCTCTCGCTAGCGTGACTCACTCTTTGCGAGCCAGGGCTGGTAGCCGCTCTCTAGCTGAAAATCCCGCCGTCCTGTATGTAACTCAGTTCTTCCTCTTCTCCAAATCAGCGGGGTCAATTCAATGTAGCATTTCAACCGAGCCTCTGTCTGGATAACATTAAATACACCCTGTGGATGAATTATTGCAGTGTTGCAAATTCCCACTGTTTCCTAACTTGGAAAGAGGGATTACCTCTCCTGGAGACAGGCGTTAATTGTGCTCCTAATCTCTGGCTAAGTGGTAAATGACCCCATTATTAGCAACCTCAAAAGAAGCATCATTAGCGCATTTCTGTGTCAGAAAGGTCAATCAACGGCTCCTTCAAATTCTTTGCTAGCGAGCTCTTCCTGCTTGCGTTACTTAAGTCTTCCCCAGTTCTTTGCCTCGTTAAATAGGACCGTCCCAGGAACCCTTCATAATTGAAAACAGCCATGTTTACCAGTTTGGCGCCAACAGATCTAATAGGGATTTGGCCAGGCAAGAGGACAAGGATGAACTGTGTTAAAACCAGGCTCCTAGAGAGAGCATGTCCTTGCCCTGGTTTAACCCTATCCACACTGGGTTATCTTTGCTGGCACCAACCAAGCAGGATTTTTTTAGAAGTCGGGACATCAAGCCGGTGTAGATGGAATCTGGCAGGTTCCAAGATTCTAGAACCTTGGAAGTAACGGGGCTGCAATCAGAGGTGCTGGATAGGAGGGGATGGAGAGTTTCTCTCTCTGAGGAAGAAGTATCCCCCAATCTGCCAACTCCTTTCAGGAAGAGAGCATGGAGCAGAATTCAGCAACATCTAACAGCATTTTGTCTGACATTATATATTATACTGTAGGCAAACAAGTACTGATTAGATCTCTACCACAGCTGCTTCAGGGAAGAGAGATGACTAAGTATGTGACTGACCTATGCTATAGAAGCAGATGACTGTATTTCCTGTGTCTTTCTAAGCCTCTCGTTCTATGGTCTCCTTATAAAAATACTTGATTGCTGTAGCAGAGAGAAACACACACACACGCCCAAGAGACTGCAGAAAGCAGCGAGCTCATTTCACATTAAGTTTAAAGGTATTTGAAACTTACTGAACTAAACGCAAGTATGGGGACAGCAGCGTGGCCTTTTGAGCGGCAGCTAATAAATGCAGAACCAAAAATACACCCCCCAACTCAGAAGAAAGCCAGTGGGGGTAGAAGAGGAACAGCCTGCAAGCACATAACGGAGGAGAAAAGCAGAACTAGAAAAAAAAAACCAGCACCGAAGGAAGAGAAGTAAAACCTCTAAAGCAGGAACAAGCTAACACAGCTTTGGAGGTGGACTGACTTTAACCTTTACCTATGTGGTTCTGGTGACGAGGAAGGAGAAAGAATTTAAGGCTAACCCTTTAACAGAGGGATATTCATGGGCAGAGCATTACTTCTGCAACCTTTTCATTTTACAATTTTTCATTGTTACTTTCCCTTCCGGACATCTACAGAAATGCCTTAAACTGACTTAGGAAGGAGGCGAGGGGGTGAAGTCTGGGTCCCCCAGGTTCTGTTACACACACACACGCTCACTCCTGGGCTTTGCAGGCTCTGCCACAGGCCCGCACAGCTACATTACAAGCGATTAAAATCTCATGTGGTTCTGAGCAAGTAGCAATTTGCTGAATTCAATGCGACATCTAAGCGACTGTCTGAGAGCCTGATCCAAAGACCCAGGAAGTCAAGGAGACACTTTCCATTGACTTTGACAAGCTCTGAATCACATCTCGGGTTAATACCCTGAAAGGGAAGCAGGAGGAGGGAGAAAGAATGAGAAACAGTCCATTCAGTAGGTTTTAAAAATGAAGAACAAGGGAGATCACACATAGGTAGATTACAAAGCAGCTAATTACAAAATGCAGGGGTAATGCTAGGAGATCTCAGGACCCAGACCGGTAACCCTTACTCACATGAACTGTCCCAATGATTATGAAAAGTGAGCTCTGGAAACCTTAGTACAAACACACATTTAGAAACTGAATGCCTTGTGCTATGATTAATCACTTCCCTAGCACTGCGATGGCCTTGGGCGCTGGTGCACCTCGCTTCCTCCTGTTCTCTAACTGTGCCATAGAACAGTTTAGTCTCCCCTGGGCTCTGGTGCTTTCGTTTAGTTTTGGTTGTTGGGTTTAGTCTGAGGGTGCTGGGTGGTGTCGGTGGCCTGTAATATACTAGATGAGCTGATTGTCCCTTCTGGTCTTGAACTCTACCACTCTTTGATTCCACTAGGATCCATGGGGCGAGTATACACCTCAGGCCTCAATGGAGAAAAACTTCCCGCAGACCCTCATCGTTGATCTACCAAATGTCTGTTAACGCAATCGGAACGGGGGCAGTCTTGTCACTGAAAAAGGCATCTGTGGCAAAACAGGAGCAGCAAATTCATCTATGTCAATGAGAAAATCTTCGGCAAACAAGTCAGATGCAGAGAAATTAACACAAGAATTTGACAGGCATTGTCACTGCCTTAGTTTTCATCAATATATAGACAATACAGGCAAATCCAGAAAGTAACCTGAACTTGTATTCTGGCTACCTGGATTTGCCAGTGGTTTGGGGATTTGGAATTCTCTAGATTTTGCTAGTTCTCCAAGTTACGCCAGCTGCACTGGCTTGATACACAAGAATGCAATTTGCTTTGCTTTACTCTGCAATCTTGCCTAACAGCTCCCACACAGGCTCTCATTCCTCATGCTGCAGCAAAATGCTCGGAAGTGTGTTCAACTAAGTAACGTAAGAACAAATGAGTCGAGTGTGTAGAAACTGCTCACTCTGTAGTTCTGTAATCAGAAGCAGGCGTTACAGCTGGGCCAGAATATGGCCAGACACAGCTTTTGGCCAATAATGCAGCATTTCCTCATTTTAGGCTGCAACATACAATGCCTATCCCTGCACAGTGGGTTGTACTCCAATTTTAAAAGAACACACACAGATCAGAACTGGTCCAAAATTAAGATCTCAGTAGCCAGGAAAAATGAAAATTTCAGCAGAAACAGATTAACAAACCCCAAACAAACATTCCAAAACAATGCAGCAGAACTAGGACAGTGCAAAGAATCTGGAAGTGAATTTGACTAGGAACTTACTGTAAACAAAAGCAGAACTAGCCCATTTTTAATGTCCAAGCAGAAAAACAAAACGAAAAAAGCCCATGGTAGTGAAAAGTTACTGGAAACGCTTTGTTTGAATAAGTAACATTTCAGATTTTGTAAGAGATGAGGAAACGTGTCCCGTCCCCCCCCACAACAGCATCTCCCTTAGTTCCATCACTGTATTTATTTTAAAATCAGTGTCAGAGTTTAAAGCCAGAAGGGACCATTAGATCATCTTGTCTGACCTTCTGTACGTCACAGGCCATTAAAATTCACCTACTTACTCCTGTGTGGAGCCCAATTAAGAGCTTATGGACCAATGGCCTGAACAGCCTTATGTTTTTTTAGTGCCGCCTCTCAAGTTAACACACACAAACTCTCTAAATATTTGTTCCTAGACTGATTTAGCTAAACCCTGTTTAAATAAATAGCTAACAACATATGTCATGTCTCAGCTGGATGCTCATTTAAAATAGTTGAGCAGGAAAGGTCAGGATTTAAAGAGTAATGACCGGCCCTTATATTGATGGCAGTAGCATACACAGAGCAGCATCCTTTCCACCTATTTCATCCCTGTTCCTACACCTATTGAAGCCAATAGTAAAACTCCCAGCAGTGGTGCAAAATTGGGCCCTTGAAGCATTACACAATTGACCAGGCACATTATGGGATTTTTCCACGTTGCTCTGAAGCATTTGGTGCTGGCCAATGCCAGAGGCAGGATGCCAGACTACATGGCCCATTAATGTGATCTGTATTCCTGGAATTTTAACTTGTTACACTGAAAAGGTAATAAAAACGAGGAGTCCTTGTGGCACCTTAGAGACTAACACATTTAATTGAGCATACGCGGATGCAGATGCATCCGATGAAGTGGGTTTTAGCCCAGAAAAGCTTATGCTCAAATAAATGTTAGTCTCTAAGGTGCCACAAGGACGCCTTGTTCTTTTTGCTGATACAGACTAACACGGCTAGCACCCTGAAACCTGAGAAGGTAATGTTTGAACAGCAAGTTACATATAAACCGATTTTTACAGAGGAGATCCAGCCTATTTTACTTTTTAATGTTGCAGCTTGTAACTTAACCCATAGCCTGCAGAATTCTTATGTTTCCAGAAGATCAAAAGTTACTTTTCAGTTTCCATGAGAAATTTCTACAACTCTAAGGTTTATTCTCTGATAGTCACCGTTAGCGACTAGTGATAACTTATTTGAAGCACGCTAGTGCAGTAATTGTCAGAGCGCGAGCCTCAGGAGGGACTGAACGGAGACCAACCGAAAAGAGGAATACAGCAGAAATTAATAGAGCAGGAAGTGTTGCTCTGATGTGTGAAATTTATTGCAATGTCAGGTTTTTCTAAAAGTTGCCGCCTATACTCTAACTATACTAAAATGAGCAATGTCTGCAAAGCATAACGCCACAGGCACAGCTGGGTTTGTTGGGAAGAGATATAAGGATTTTCTTGTTAAATCCCAAACGAGAGCAAGTCATCTCCAATTCTGGAAGCGGAACCCCCCCCCACACACACACACTTTCCTAAGCTTTAACTATTACAAAAGCAGAACTAGGTATTATCTCAGCATGCAGCAGAAATGCTAATCACCCTCACACCACTAGCCCTTCTTGTGCAGGGTCAACTTCTTCTGTAGATGTCTGGAAGCTTCACACCTTTGCCAGACTCACTTAAGAGAAGAGGGGAGTTTGTGCAGATATCTTTTCCCTCTTCTATCCACAGGCATGTTGCACACCCTGCTTTAAATCAAAAGCCCAGCCTCTCTAATGCAGCTAGGTCTGGCATCTTTTGGGGGAGGAAAAGGGGAAGTCCTCATGCTTCTAATGTAACAATTCCTACTCCCCCCAGCGTCACATGGCTGTGATCTCAAAGCCTGCCAGAAGCCAGCAGAACAACCCCCCACCACACTTGTGCATAGGTCAGTGATGCCCCAAGGGGCAGATTAGTGTCCCAGGGAAATTCTCCCCCAAGACAGAGTTTGTTCTTCCCCGGGGGCAGGCGATGAGGATGGAGAAGTGGTTGGATTTGCTCCCCAGGAGGGGAAGGAAGGGGGCTGGATTCCCCCAACCAGAGCTTGATCCACCAGGAAAACAGGTGTCTCTCCCCAGAGGCAGGAGGGCTGGGGAGGAGGATCTCCATCATCTCCACCCGGTACTCGGTGTTTGCAAGTGGCTCCATCCATGCCCTATCGTGTGTGGTTGGGGGGGATCCCCTTCTTCTCCTCCCCCCCCCACCCCCCGGGCTTTAGAGGGGTCACTTTCCCGGTCCCCAGCACCGGCTGCGGGGGGCAGCTGCTCAATTCCTCAGTCCTCCTCTTCCCTGGAACTCACTGTACCACCTTACATGGACCCCAGGCCCCCATGCGTCCCCTGCCCGCCCGCCCCGGGAACCCACTTCCCGCCCCCCCAGCCCCGGCCGCTCCCTACCCACTGGCCACCCCATATGCCCCGGCCCCAGGTGCTCCCTGCCCACCCTCTGCCCCGGGAACCCCTGCCCACCAGCCTCTCCCTGGCCCGCTCCTGCCCTGCCCCGGGTTCCCCTGCCCCCGGCCACCCCGTACCCCCGGCCCCAGGAGCTCCCTGCCCGCCCCATGCTCCCCGGACACCCCGTGCCCACTAGCCGCCCTCTGCCCCCCCCCCGACCCCCACAGCTCCGGGCACTCACTGCCCCCCGGCCCCGCCGGGCACTCACTGCCCCCGGCCCCTGCCCCCAGGCACTCACTGCCCCCGGCCGGCCCTGCTCCCCTGCGCCCCGGGCACTCACGGCCCCGCCGCCCCGCGCCCCCCGGCCGGCCCCGGGCACTCACTGCCGGAAGAGACGCTCCATGTCGCGGATCTGCCGGCGGGAGAACTCGCGGAACTCGGTGTAGGGGTTAAAGACCTTGCGGCCGCCGCCCGGCGAGAGCTCCCCGCCGCCCTGGCTGAGCTCCGTGCGCCGCTGCAGCTTGGCGCTCAGCTCGCCGTCCGCGCCGCCGCCCAGGGGCTCCGGGCCGTCGGGCTCGGGCTCCGCCGCCTCCTCCCCGTTCTGCCCCTCGGGCCCGCCGCCCTCCTCCTCGATCTGCAGCCGGCGGCCCAGCTTGCTGGCCAGCTCGTCCGTGGCCATGGTCCCGGGAGCCCGATGCGCGGCGCCTGGCGCGGCCGAGACTCTGCAGCGGCGGCGGCGACTGGCCCAGCTGATTAGCCGGCCCCGCCCACCCAGCGCCACTGACTGACGGCGGGGCCGGCTGCGGCGGGACCGAGCCACACCGCACGGCGGGGGCGGGCGGGACAGACAGACGGGGCAGGTCGGTGCACGGTGCAGGACAGACAGACAGGAGAGGCAGGCTGGACAGGACAGGGGCTGGGGCACAGGACACAGACAAGGCAGGTCGGTGCACGGTGCAGGACAGACAGACAGGAGGGGCAGGCTGGACAGAACAGGGGCTGGGGCACAGGACAGACAGACGGGGCAGGTCGGTGCACGGTGCAGGACAGACAGACAGGAGGGGCAGGCTGGACAGAACAGGGGCTGGGGCACAGGACACAGACAAGGCAGGTCGGTGCACGGTGCAGGACAGACAGACAGGAGGGGCAGGCTGGACAGAACAGGGGCTGGGGCACAGGACAGACAGATGGGGCAGGTCGGTGCACGGTGCAGGACAGACAGGAGGGGCAGGCTGGACAGGGCTGGGGCAATGGACAGACAGACGGGGCAGGTCGGTGCACGGTGCAGGACAGACAGGAGGGGCAGGCTGGACAGGACAGAGGCTGGGACACAGGATAGACAGGTGAGGTTGGTGCACGGTGCAGGACAGACAGGAGGGGCAGGCTGGACAGGACAGGGGCTGGTGCACGGGACAGACGGGTGAGGTTGGTGCACGGTGCAGGACAGACAGGCAGGAGGGGCAGGCTGGACAGGACAGGGGCTGGGGCACAGGACAGACAGACGGCGCAGGTCGGTGCACGGTGCAGGACAGACAGGAGGGGCAGGCTGGACATGACAGGGGCTGGGGCACAGGACAGACGGGTGAGGTTGGTGCACAGTACAGGACAGACAGGAGGGGCAGGCTAGACAGGACAGGGGCTGGGGCACAGGACACAGACAAGGCAGGTCGGTGCACGGTGCAGGACAGACAGGAGGGGCAGGCTGGACAGGACAGGGGCTGGGGCCCAGGACAAAGCGACAGGCAGGTCTGGCTGGACAGGACAAGGGACGGAGAGATGCGTCAGGTTGGTGCACAGTGCAGGACAGACTTACAGATGGGACAGAGGGTCAAGCACAGGTCAGATGGACAGGAGGGTCCGGCTGGACAGGACATGGCTGGAGCACAGACCAGACAGGCGAGGTTTGTACACAGTGCAGGATGGACAGGAGGGTCCGGCTGGACAGGACATGGCTGGAGCACAGACCAGACAGGCGAGGTTGGTGCACAGTGCAGGACGGACAGGAGGGTCCGGCTGGACAGGACATGGCTGGAGCACAGACCAGACAGGCGAGGTTTGTGCACAGTGCAGGACGGACAGGAGGGTCCGGCTGGACAGGATACAGGCTGTGGCACAGGACAGACAGATGCATCAGGTTGCTGTCCAATCCAGGACAGACAGACTCAGGCTGGTGTGCAGCACAGGGGCTGCAGCGGGACACACACAAACAAACAGGGGAGGCTAATAGGCTGCCTCTCTTCCTGACACTCCCCTAGTCCAGGCACCAGCTTTTAAAGAGAGGGAGTTTCCTTCTGGAGCAAACGTTAGCCACCAGCGCAATTCTCTCAGCCCCTCCTATGCCCTGCACCCCCAGCTGAATCATTTCCTGGGGGAAGCAGTCCTTGGTGTGCTAGTCTTCTACACTCCCACGCGCTAGTCCAGGAGTTCTTAAACGGTCTCATAAAGTGGCCCACCGCTTTAGGAGATTCTGGCCAACACACCCCTTCCCTCCCATTGGTGCTGGTGTGGGTCTGATGGATGGCTGCTGTTTGGGAACCATGGGTCAAGTGATTAGCTAGTACCAAGAGCCTGGACACCCAGTTATATTTTTATCTCTGCTACAAACTTCCTGTGGGATCTTGGGCAAGTCACTTAAGGCCAGATTTTTAAAGGTTGTTTAGGCTCCTAACTTCCATTGATTACCTTTGTGAATCTGGGCCCTGGCCCTTAACGTCTCTGTGCCTGGCCTTTGCTTGTTAAACAGAGACAGAGAGAGAGAGTCTCTCTCTCTCCCCCTTAATTTGTGTTTTGAGATCCTTGAATGGAAGACACCACACATTTGCAAGCTAATTACGCCCTTGTGGTGTTTTATGACCATATTGTGTGTAATAATGATACATCTGCCCTGGGAGATTATGAGGCTGCTGTAGGCAGGGAGGGACAATGGATTAGCTGGTGTGTGTAGAGATGTCAAACTAGTATCTGCCAGCATTTGAAAGAGATTAATAGGTTGGGGTTTTTTAATACCAAGCATTGCTATGATAGCTGAACATCTTACAACAATTACAGACCAGGTAACATCACAGAATGCTACAAAAAGAGGAGCATGCTTGGTAGGTAGACCTTAGAAGGAATTGTACAAGACAGTAGCTTTTGTAAGAGCTAAGCATTATTATTGCTGCATTTTAGTATTCAGATCCCAAATCAATTCACTTTGCATATTAAATGTTCATTAATCAACACCATTAAAGGAAACCTCTATTGGGGAAATCCATTTCACTGTCACTGAAATGAATTAGATGAAGAGATAGATATTTTATTTAAAAAAATACAAGCACTAATTGGGGCTCTCCCTCCCCTAGGGTGATGAGCTGAACTTTCTTCTCTCCCGCCAAGCTTCTCCTTCTGCTGGAATCCCCTGCCGCCAAGTCATAATCCTGTGTTTGTGACACTGGTCTGTTGCCATGAAAGTGATTGTGATGGGCCCAACTTGGCACCGGCATAGCAGGGTTACCCAGGAAGAGCTGGCTCACATATGAAAAAGCAGCCAAGCCTCCACTGCCTCCCCCAAAAGAGCCTTTCTTTATTATTGTCAAGAAATAAATATGTGCGTATATTTATATGCACAGAAGCACCACTAGATGTGAGCTAAGTGAATGCCAGCATTAACTGACAAGTTAGAAAACTGCTGGTAAAAACACTGTATTTAAGGATATATTTATATCCTTATATTAAATTAATATTAAACACAAAACAGCAAACTATCCCCATGTGAAGGAAAGATAAGAAAAACAGTAAGAGGCCAATATAGCTCCATCAGGAACTCTGTAATGACCTGCAAATCAAACAAGAACCCTACAAAAAGTGCAAACTTGGACAAATTGCTAGAAGAAGAATGCAAGCATCTAGGGACAAAATTAGAAAGACTAAGGCACAACATGAATTACATCTAGCAAGGGAGAGAGAAGGCAATAAGAGGTTATTTACATACTTTAGTAACAAGAGAAAGACAAAGTGTAGGTCCTCTACTTAGCGGGGAAGGAGAGCTAATAGTGGATGACATTAGGAAGGCTGAGTTGTTTAATGCTTATTTTGCTTCAGTCTCCACTAAAAAGGTTAATTATGACCAGATGCTTAATATTAACAAAAGGGGGAAGGAATGCAAGTCAAAAAAAGAGAAAGAATGAGTTAAAGAATATTTAGATAAGTCAGATATATTCAATTCAGCAGAGCCTGATGAAATTCATTGTAGGGTACTTTAGGAACTATCTGAAGCAATCTCGGAACCATTAGCGATTACCTTTGAGACCTCACGGAAGATGGGTGAGGTCCCAGAGGACTGGAGAAGGGCAAACAAAGGTCCCATCTTTAAAAAGGGGAATAAAGGGGACGCGGCAAATTGTAGACTAGTCAGCCTAGCTTTGACACCTGGAAAGATACTGGAACAAATTATTAAACAATCCATTTGGACGCACCTCAAGAATAGGGTTATACCGAATAGCCAGCATGGATTTGTCAAGAACAAATCATGCCAAACCAACCTAATTTCCTTCTTTGATAACGTTCCTGGTCTAGTAGACGGGGGGGTGAAGCTGTAGATGTGATATTTCTTAATTGTAGTAAGGCTTTTGATACAGCCCACATTATAGTCTTGTAAGCAAACTAGGGAAATGTGATCTACAGGAACTTACTATGAGGTGGGTACAACACTGGTTGAAAGACCGTACTCAAAGAGCCGTTCTCAATGGTTCGCTGTCACACTCGGGGGAAAGCATCAAATATGGTCCTGCAGGGGTCTGGCACTAGTCAACATTTTCATGAATGACTTAGACAATGGACAAAGAGTCCTGCGGCACCTTATAGACCAACATGTATTGGAGCATGAGCTTTCGTGGGTGAATAGTGTGTCTGATGCAGTGGGTATTCACCCACGAAAGCTCATGCTCCAATACTTCTGTTAGTCTATAAGGTGCCACAGGACTCTGTCGCTTTTTACAGATCCAGACTAACACGGCTACCCCTCTGATACTGTCCACTCCCTTATCTAAGTATGTTATAAAATTTGCAGATGACACCGAGGTGGAAGGGGAGACTAGCACTTTGGAGGACAGGATTAGAATTCAAAATGACCTTGAGAAATTGTAGAATTGGTCTGACATCTACAAGATGCACCCACAATTTAATTGCTGATGCAAAGCAGACTATTTGAGCAGCTGCAATCAGGTAGCTAGAGCTCAGTGCCTGCAAAACCAGGCAGGGCTACAGAGCAGCTGAATACGTAACCCTTAATGATTGCTTTGCGTGTTCAACAAGATAAAGCTTCTTCTTTTGTTTCCTTTAAATTATTCCTCTTTGGTTCAGGTCTTAAGTTTTCTGGCAATAGAAATAGTTTTGATAAAGGTGATTTATGCTTGTCACCAGCTATTTTGAGAATATCAAGCCTTAGGATGGTAGCTGGCTGACTTGAAACAGATATTTTTGAATGCCAGTCTCTTGTCAAAACCTCCTGGTTTCAACACGAGGCCTGACTGAATGAGTGGGAGAGAACTGAGAGCAGCAGTTAAAAGCGTGGTTGTTTTGTGTCCTTTTCAATGGCCTGGCAGTAAGAAAAAAACAAAGACAAAAACCCCATCAGGCTATAGGGCGTGAAAATGATATTTAATTAAAGTACCAGTTCACAGTACTAGAGATGCAATTACTAAAGAACATTTATAATGGAATTAGTGGAGCAACTTTTCAGAAGCTGTTCTATGAAGTACACACCAGTGGTGAAGAAATAAGCAGAGCAAACAAATATGTCTAAGCTATAAAGGAGAACTTGTTCCATAGATTCCAAACCCAGAGGGACCATTGTTGTCATCTAGTCTGACCTCCTGTATAACACACTCCAGAGAACTTCCCCATAATAATTCCTAGAGCAGATCTTTTAGAAAGACATCCAGCCTTGATTTAAATATTGTCAGTGATGGAGAATGCACCGTGACCCTTGATAAATTGTTCTAATAGTTAATTATCCTCACTGTCAAAAATGTACACCGTACTTCCAGTCTGAATTTGTCTAGCTTCAACTTCAAATCATTGGATTGTGTTATACCTTGCTCTACTAGAGGTGAAGATCCCGTTATTAAATATTTGTTCCCATGTAGATACCTACAGACTGTAATCAAGTCACACCTTAACTTTTTCTTTGTTAAGCTACATAGGGTATGTCTTCACTACCCGCCAGATCTGCGGGCAGCAATCAATCCAACGGGGATCAATTTATTGCGTCTAATCTAGACGCGATAAATCGACCTCCGAGTGCTCTCCCGTCGACTCCTGTACTCCACCGCCGCCAGAGGTGCAGGCAGAGTTGACAGGGGAGCGGCAGCAGTCAACTCACTGCGGTGAAGATACCATGGTAAGTCGATCTAAGTACGTCAACTTCAGCTACATTATTCACGTGGCTGAAGTTGTGTAACTTAGATCGATCCCCCCCATCCAGTGTAGACCAGGACATAGATTAAGCTCTTTGCTTCTCACCGTAAGGCATGTTTTCTAACCCTTTGTTCATTCTCATGGCTCTTTTCTGTATCCTCCTTAATTTATCTATTTCCTTCTTGAATTATGGGCACCAAAACTGAACACAGTATTCCAGCAGCAGTTGGACCAGTGCCAGATACAGAGGTAAAATAATGACTCAATGCAAGTGTGCATCGCAAAGATGTAGATATTTCCATGCATGAGGTTGCTGGAAAAGGTTATTGTAGCACATTGGCTCTGTGCACTGAATCTTGAGAATAGGTATCCTATTAAAAATAAGCTTTTTAAAAATAATTTCCCTGATTTTCAAAGGTGCTGAGCACATGTGTGTTCCCACTAACTTCTACAGAAAGCTGCGGTTGCTCAGAACCTCTGAAAATCAGGCCAAATTGACTTCATTTATATGTTTTTAACAATTTGGGAAGAGCAGTAACACACCAAGTACATGGCTTGTACTAGTTTCCTCAACTTCTCAGATTGTTGGACGTTACTAGACTTTTGGTATCACATGCTGAGCACCAAGGGCAAAGCTATTGATTTTTGGTGTCATCAGAACTCTGCAGGAATGATATAACCGTAACAGTTTCCCGGTGTTGCAAAATATCTTGAAACATTTGAAAACCTTGAGCAAAGGTCTGATTATCAGTGATGAGCTGTTGTTTAGCTACAATATTGACCAACATATGGAAATTGGACATATAGATAAAAAAGCTGCTAAACATTGTATTTGCTAGAGAACTGTTTAATTCGACTATTAAGGGTCTGAAACTGACCATTAACCAGCAATTATTCTTTATGAAGTCACTGAGTGACTGCCCTCTGCAGATTAAAAGAATTATGATCAAGCTTCTGAGATGACCTGAAAGTCTTCCACTTGTAGCAAAGTTACATCTATAGCTGATGCACTGAGAAGAGCAATGGATAAAACTATGAAAGAAAAAAAACGTAGGAAATAATGGAGCATATGCTAGTTTGGTAATGATTACCTTACTAGCCGCTGACCAGAAGATTAAATTTATCACAAGCAAGACAGAGGAGACTTTTCAAATCCTTGGGACAATACTGAAGTGATAGCCACATGCAAAACTAGATTATTCAAGGGTACTACAGCTATAGAAATTAGCTAATGTTATAGGGCAGGGGGAAGGGCAATAAAAGAGGATTGAAAAATAATGATGCCACAAAAAACCCTCAAGGAAGAACTGCTGCAAAGGTTCAGACAGAACAGATGGACGGGGTCAGAGCAAAATGTTAAAATAAAACAGGCACGTGAGGTCATGTATTGTCCCAAAATAAACTCAGGACATTGTACAGATGGAAGCACATTGCACATCTGGTAAGAAAAATAGGCCAAGTCCTAAACAGAGACAGACTTTACCCAGTGTGTTAGGCACTAAACCAAATCTGCACCAGAAAAGAGCTACTGGTTACGGGCTATTGTACCATACATAACGTTAGCAGTGAGACTCTGACTAAAGCATGTCCACACACTGGACATTTTAGCACTAATGAGCCAGTTTGTTAGTGCCAAAATGTAGACAATTTGCAATATAATAAGATTTTATCTATACAGTCTAGAATCCAAATTACCCATTGTTGAAAGGAGCTGTGCAAACTGTTCAGAATACAACAAAGGGAGAATGACTGTGGGGACAACGTGTACCAGAACCACTAGCTTACTGCACTGACCCAGCAGCAAATGGGCTAACATCTGCCTCACTACTTAGCAAGATTAGCTTTCTCAGATATCAAGGATTGTTTTGCGGGGTAGCTACTACCATTTTGCTCTCATTTTGCAAAGGAAAATAGCCTTTAGTTTTCAGGAATGCTATAGTTATAAATAATACATCTATTCAGAGTAATAGACAGGTGAGCCCTTGCTGTTCTGTATTCACTGGAGTATGGGAATTTGGGTTGGTCCCTAAGGCTGCTTATCAAATGTGGCTCCCAGATTGCTCATGCAGGTGTATTATTTAAGTAAGATACTAGTAAATGAACAGCGTTCTTTCAATTGGTTGTAATTACACAATGGACTCAGAATGGTTCTGTTCAGTCATATTTATGCAATGCTGGAATTTAGTTGCTAGAACCTGGTGGTCCATTTTCATACCTCATGCTGGAACTTTATTATGGATCTACTTGGATTCAGGATTGCGTCAGGGCTCAAGCGAACTACACCAACATAACAAAATTTAACCAAAGCAGATCTTAGGCGTTTGAGACTATTTTAAAAAAGGATACGTATAAAGATAAAATATACACTTCTGAATTTATATATCAGTTTGTATTAAAATGACCATTTTTCTTATGCTTCTAATAATCAAAAATATAATATGGTACATAAGCAACATACTTAAGGAAAAACAAGTCCTATGTAATTCAAGATATACTGCAGCATCTCATGTATTTACACAAGGGCTAAATGGATTCTCATCAAAACAATACAATTAATAACAGGTCTAACCCAAATAGTATTACATTACTTGGCAAATTCCTACCACAGGATTTTGCAAGAGAAATGCCTATGAGGTGGCATTACTATGTGCTCTCTTCTTAAACGCTTCTATCACATGGTCTGTCGTCTTCAGCTTTTCAGGGAATGATTTTGTTTTGGGTCCAGGCTGCAAGACAGAGAGAGATTAAAAAATTGTTCTTATACGGGACAACTTAAAGCTTGTAGATTGCAATGTAACCCTGAACTTTCCTATCTTTCTCATGCTCATGTGTTCATCACATCAATATTATGCACTAAATGCAGATTTAAACCAAAAGGTAAACTTGCTAGTGTAGATTGCCAACATGCAGTAGCAGTAACACCACATGGACGGAGGTGCAATGGTGCAAGTGTTGTCTATGATGCCTACACCTAGTTAGTGCAGCACACAAGATGGAAGGCCAGGATGAGAGGATGAGGCCTCGTTCATTGTATGGAAGCTGCTGCATATCCAGGACTTAAGAAAAGTCAGGTCACTTACGATACCTAAATCTGAATCTCAGAACCAAACTTTAAGGACCCATTTTTAATGATTCAGTTTAATCCTCCTAACAATGAGCTACTGATAGAGCTGGGTTAAACCACAGAATCATAGAAATGTGGGGC
This sequence comes from Mauremys reevesii, assembly GCF_016161935.1. Classification (NCBI taxonomy): domain Eukaryota; kingdom Metazoa; phylum Chordata; order Testudines; family Geoemydidae; genus Mauremys; species Mauremys reevesii. Next base: position 6,720,445 of record NC_052643.1, read on the forward strand.
TGGAAGGGACCTCAAGAAGTCATCAAGTCCAGCCCCCTGTGCTGTGGCAGGACCAAGTAAACCTAGACCGTCCTTGACAGGTGTCTGTCCAACTTCTTCTTAAAAACCTCCAATGATGGGGACTCCACAACCTCTCTTAGAAGCCTATTCCAGAGCTTAATTTAATTTTCCCTATAATATCTAACGTAACCCCCCTGGCTGCCGATTAAGCCCACTACTTCTTGTCCTACCTTCAGTAGATACAGAGAACAATTGATCACCATCTGTTTCACAACAGCCCTTAACATACTTAAGACTGTTATCAGGTCCCCCCCCTCAGTCTTCTTTTCTCAAGTTTAAACATGCCTGCTTTTTTAATCCTTCCTCAAAGGGTGGGTTTTCTACATCTTTTATCATTTTTGTTGCTCTCCTCTGGACTCGCTCCAATTTGTCCACGTCTTTCCTTGTGTGTGACACAGAATTGGACACAGTGCTCCAAGGCATCACCAGTGCCAAACAGAGAGGGACAACTGCCTTCAGTGCCTTACACATGACACTCCACACACAGCCTCACATAGCATTGCCAATGCACTTTATTCCTAATCAGCTGTACTCCTGTTTACTGCAGTGATGAAACTGTTTGTAGGAGAATGCCAGTCCCACTGCATTCTGCTAACTTGTCTGATGATTTGGTGACTTGCATAAATGCAGATTAGACCAGAGTCTGAAGGGCCTAAACATGGGAAGGGATAGCTCAGTGGTTTGAGCATTGGCCTGATAAACCCAGCGTTGTGAGTTCAATCCTTGAGGGGGCCATTTAGGGAACTGGGGTAAAAAGCTGTCTGGGGATTGGTCCTGCTTTGAGCAGGGGGTTGGTCTAGATGACCTTCTGAGATCTCTTCCAACACTGATATTCTATGATTGGGGCACTGTTTTATAAGATGATACTTGTGATTGTACAGAGACAAAGGGAGGTGAAGTATTTTAGAAATATTCCCTTCACTGTTATCACCACGTCCTTTTCATGAACATACTGCATGTGACCTTTAAGTGGAATCCCTTTCCCTGTTTCTTGCCTCTCTTCTCACTCTTCTGAGTAAGCTCTGTTCTTTTAGGTCCTGGTTTCCCTTCCGGTTGCATTTGGTCTGAAAATTAGTACATGCAACTGCAAGTTCTTTTCTCTGGAGTGTGACTAAGACCGGAGGTTAGGACAATCCCTGCATCACTCATCGCCCCTCCTTATCCGACCAGTGTCACTATGCCAATTTTTCATCATTAATACTGTAATTACTAATCTTATACATGGTACGTCTCTCCCTTGGTGGTACTGTTTAAACCCTCTTGAACTCCTAGTACATTACGTCTGCTGCCTCTCTCCTGTCAGCTCTCATTGTCATTTCCACAAGGAAGTTAATCAGATTTGTTATGCATGACCTACCCTTTATAATCCTTACTAACTGATCTGGGGAATCTGGTGCTGGATCCTGGGTTTTTAAGCCTCTGCTTGTTAATACAAATAAAATGTACTCGTTTCCTTCCCCCACAGGGGAATGGCAGATATTATTTGTGAAACACCACAAGTGTACATGGAGCTTTATGGTAACTAAGCCATGATCAACAAGTCACAAAGAAATGATCTTGTTTCATCTGTGTGGACTGCCTAGTGAATATTAGGGATTTAAGTGAGCTGTGTAGGGTAGGTGGGTGTAGATCTGTAAAGAAGATTACCAATTACTGGTTCATAACCCTACCTTGGAATTCCCTCCGTATATCCTTGCGCCTGGGAGAACTAAAACCAGTGCTCCACGGTGAAAGGATGGTAAGTGTGAGGATGACGTCTGCGACGACAAATTCAGAGGATTGCCAAGCCCAAGCATTCAAAAATCATGAGTCAGGCCCCCCATATTGAGGCAACTGGTTTAAAAAATCATGAGAGTTGAAAAATAATACATTTTGAGTTCTTTTTATTCTTTTGCCTTCTGGATTTTGAGCCTCTGGGGATGATGTTTTCAGGCTTTTTTCTGCAACCACGAGGGCCAGAGATTGACTTTTTAAAAAAATGAATGCTGAGAGTCTCAGGTAATCACATGACTCCAGGAGATGGATCTTTAAAATGAATTCCAAATATACTGAACAATTCTAAAGCACCACTTTACTAGAGTGAGCCCCCTGTGTGGTGTATCAAGACCATATTATTTCCTACCTGATAAAAAGAAAAATGTAATAACTTGTGTTTACAGATGCTTAAAGCAAATGGTGTGGCCACATCCGTAACAGAAAGACCATTGGGCCCTTCTGGACTAGATATTTTCATAAGCAAATAACAGATGCTGCACAATTTTGTTTCAGATAGAGATATAGGGACGTTTAGATTCCACAAACGGAGTGTGATTTACAAAAAAGACCTCTCAGCTGCAGAGAAGGTAAATCGTGACTTCAAGAATGTCTTCCCCTACAGACGTAGAGGGTAAAGTTTTTAAAAGGGCCTAAGCAAAATAAATCTCATTAGACTTTTAGAGGGACTAAGGCACTTTTGAAAATTTCACCCAGGTTCTATAAAAGGAGATTTACAATTAGTGGGTGAATTAGGCATGGAATGCATTAGACAGAGCACAGGTTAATTAAGGTGATTGTCTTACGCTGACCAAGTGGTTAGGAGAACCATAACTTTATGCAGTATGATGGGGGGTTTACTGCAAGAATCTACAGTTCACTAACTCATTATGTAATCAGAAAAAGGCATGCACAGTGCAGACATCCAAGTGTAGGGAGAGGATGACCGTGCACTGGTGTATGCTGAAGCTTTGAAATGTACAACATCTTTCAAGGTACTCTAGGTAGAGCTTGCAGAAATTTCAAATTCTGCACCTATTGATGTTTGCAGTGCCTTGCACATAGAAATAATAACAGGCAACTAAGGAATGAAGAGGCCAGAGTTCCCCTGAGGAGTTCAGGATGTGCATACACTGAGAGCCTCTATGGAATTATAGTTATTTCACTTATGTTCCAAATTTGGCCTTTTTAATTCAATACATGGCTCCCCACTTCTTTGGCAGCCCCTCCCAGTTTCCCGTGCGTTGTCATCTGCTCCCCAGGCTCCTGCTGTGTGCGCCTCTGCCCCGCCATAGTTCGTTGCTGCTTCCCTCCTGCTGTTCATCCAGTTGCAGCACTGGCTTTCCCTTACTTCAATGTGCTCTGTTGGTTGGAACAGGGGACTGGAAATCAGGAGAGCTGGGTTCTGTTTCTGCCTCCAGCTGGCTATGTGATCTTGAATGAATTACTTAACTTCTCCATGCCTCAGTTTCCCAGTCTGTATAATGGAGTTTCTGCTTTGAGTTCTTTGGATCAATACCATTAATATTACTATTACCTTACTGACAGCTCTTCATTCATATTGCTGGGCCAGTTCAATCTCTTCATTCATGGATGTTATGACACACAAATTAAGTATTATTAGATGGACTGAAGTCCATACCTTATAAGTTAGCCAAAATGATTACAGTGCTCCTGCTACTATGAGCAAGTGTTCAGACATATTCGTACCTTCCTGGCTCTGTCTTTTTGTGAACAAGTACAACATGGTGACAACTATTCACTTCTCTTCTCCAGTTCCTCTAAATGACTCTGGGTGAAAATACCAGTAAAATGACATCCAATTGCAAATCTTGCCTGGGACATCCTATCAAAAATTTAGCTGAGACACATCAGAACTAAATATGACTCCAAATTTGATAACCCCAACAAAGCGGACTTAGTTATTCACATTCCCCAAAGCCAACATCAAGCTGCAGTGAAAAAAGCAGCTAACTGCTGACCATTATTGTTTAATCTCAATACTTCCTTCAATTATGAATGGTCTTTTCTTGTATCAATGTGCAATTCACCCTTCTAAGGGACATTTTGATGAAGACCCAAAGCATCAACTAAATATGACAGTCTGGATAAAACCCTTTTTTAGCACAAAGCACTCTCCATGCTCATGACACTACACAGACAGATTAGAGAAACCAAGGAAAAAATAGCAAGTGTGCTACTATTTTTGTTCCCAAATCTCAGCTAGTTCTATTCTTGGTTACATATTAACGTGATAGGCTCCTTGGGATCTGCTGAACCCTGTGCGAAGATAGCCACACAGAGGCCCTTCCAGCTTACTACATGTTTGTGATTAGCTCCCCTCCCTCCTCCACATGCCCAAGTCAAAACTTGCAGGGTCTTGTTCTGTTTGGATGGCAGGGTGACGTCTCAATGTTAACCCTGCAGTTATCTCTGTAATCTTGCACCAGTGCCTGCCACAGCGAGGATGTTTCCAAGCAGCACCCACCAAAATTCAGCCCCCTGTCCAACACCCAGCTGGAGAAGTGGCTATTTAGTTACCAGGGTCACGGAAGCACTGCCATGGCGTTTGTCCCTAGACTGTTACCTTATGCAGTTTAACAGCTCTGTTCAACCTTTTCTCCTGATTCAGCTGGAACCGTGTCCTCTCTAGAGCCTCTTTTAGCAGAGCGTTTTCTTCTGCTTCTCTGTAGACTTCGTCTTCCAGTTTAGTCATCTCGGCCTGGTACGCTTGCAAAGATACCTTATTTGCCCTGGACAAAACAGAAGAGAGAAAGTCCTTTGGGCTTTATTCTCATCTACGCTACAGCCTCTTGATGCATCTCTGGCAGTGTAAGAGGCCCTAAAAAGAGAGGATAAATTACATGTACACTCACTTTAAGGCTCCTTTACACTACCAGAGGCATGAAAAAGGTCTTAGTGTAAATGAGAAACAGGCCCCGTTTTTCCTGTGAAATGCTGAAAATATTTTAACAAGGACTTCCCACAAAAATTTCTCCTTAGTCCATGATAAACCCCTCTCTTTTAGGGTGCATGTCTCTGCTGAAAGGAATGGCTAGGGAAGGGGAATCTACTCATTCTACTGAAACAAAAATGCTTTCTCAGAACCACAACCAAGCAAAGAGGTAGCATCATCCCACTGACAACATACTGAGTGTGTTTGCTAAGAATGTTTACACTTGAGTTCTGCGAAGTACATGGTGTGTGAGGATAGCACAGCACGTCATTCGGTGTGCATGATTGTGAACACTAGGTGAAGACTCAGGAGGGGCTGCTGGGAGTTCTGTCCTTAGGAATTATGTTGAAATACCTGCACATTTGGGGCAATTTTGTACATTTCAAAGTAAAAAAAAAAATCCCTTTAAAAAGCATTTTTATGTGTTCCGGGGATAGCTAGTTCTGTTAGGGAGACTTTACTATCCACAGGGATGGGGATTCTTCCTAGGCAGGGAAATAACCCCAACCTTCCCTTCAATTTCGGGGTGGAATTTTAACCAGAGATTCCAGGGAATCTCATCTAACACTCCACTGTTCTTTTTGGCTTCATTTTCCAAATTGTTTAGATATTTTTCTTGTACGAGACAAACACCACATGTGATGCATATGATTAAGCAGAATAACACTACATCACTTGCCATGGATTCGTCAAAGAATCATATAAATAATTAAAGACTATATAATTATTGTATCTGTTACTAATAATAAATCTCGAACAGGAAAAACAGACAAGCGTAATGTTGCTGCAGAATAAAAGCAGATGTCCCTCTGCTTCCACTACAAACCTTTGGATATCATTTTTATCTGCAGGATCCTATTTTCAAATTTGAGTTTCTATGGTAGCAGCAAAGAATCCTGTGGCACCTTATAGACTAACAGACGTTTTGCAGCATGAGCTTTCGTGGGTGAATACCTTCTTGGAACTGCTTGCTGCAAAAAAAAGTTAGTTCATAAGGTGCCACAGGATCTTTTCTACTCTACTGACTAGACTAACTAAAACAACTACCCTACTGATACTTGAGTTTCTATGGTAGGCAGTTAAGTGACCAGCACTAAACTTGGATTTCAAATAGGCACTCAAATGCTTAAAATGAATGACAGCCTAAGTGCTGATATAGGGGCTCAGAATTTGGATGTCCTATTAAAATATCCATTTTTGAAAACTGGGAATAGAGTTTCCATACTTAGCTTGTAATGGACAATCCTAACAACACATAGGTATTTAGTACAGTAATAGACATTGTGCCATCTTGTATGGTTAGTTTTTAAATAGAATTCCTACTTCATTTCATCGGTTAGCTTGATGTGGCCTTAGAAGACACCATCTTAGAGAGCTATGAAGTTCAAAGAGGGCATTTCCTAGCTTACACCAGCTTTATTTCCACGCAGTAACATAGTGAATGTTTTTATGGAAACACAAAAGGACACTGTAATTAAAACTGAATTGTAAATATGCTCCTTTCACTAAATTTTTCACAATTTTTTGTCAGTTTTGGCTCTTTTTGCTAAGACAGCTGGATCCACTGTCATGGCTCTTAGCAAATAGTAAGTAAGTGTGTTTTCTCTACCTGAGTTGTCCAATGTCTGACTCATACTCTTTCAGTAGTTCTTCTTTCCTTTCTAGCCGACTCTTGAGTTTACTGATCTTATCGTACAGCAGCTCAAGGTCCTTCTGTCGTTGCATTCTCACTTTTTCCCTCTCATCCTGAGAAAGATGCTTAACAGACTGCACTCCTGTCAGCTCCTTCACATTCATCAGACTTCCAAGAGCATGAATTAAGTTGAGGTACTGTATGAAGAGAGAGAGTGAATTATTTACTAGGTGTGCTGACTCCTAATTAGAAAAATATCACACTGCTCAACCCATCTGCTTTCATTCTGCTTTAGTGCAAAGGATTCAAAGGTAGTAAATAAACTATTGTGTGCTAGCCTCGTCATTTAAATTTAACCTATTTTTTTCCTTAGCCTCTTTATGTGTTCCTAAGGAATCAAGCAGAACAATAATGTATCAAATATGTAAATTCATTCATAACGTATTAGACAAATTAATTTGACTCTGAAGCAGTTAAGTGCAGAACTGGATCTGCATCCAATGGTTCTAAAGTCACTATTTGTTGGGTTGTCACAATGCCCACGCAATGGAGGCATAAGGACTCGAAACTAACTAGACTTTGGAGGTCAGTGTTGTTTCCAGGAAGTAGAAACCAGGATGAAATGTCGCTGTTGGGTTTAAAATAGGGAGATTTTATTTACAGTCTTTTGATGATGATCAGCACATTTTAAAAAAGGGGAGATAAATGACACGCAGCAATTGGGACATAAATAGAAAGAAGATGAGTCAGCCCGCTGACTGTGTCCTTGGGCAGTGGTTCTCAGCAGCGGCTCACAAAGCCATTGTTGGGGATATGCAGGCTCAGGTGGAAACATTCTCAGACCCACACTGCGGGGAAGCGGAGAGGAGAGGTGTCACTCAGATAACCTCTGCTGAAGTGGAAAGCGGGGGGTGAAGCATTCAGATGATGGGCAGGCTTTAAAGGCTTAGACTGATATAGCAAAAACTCCTTGCACCTCAACACAGCATGGGAGTTGAACCAGTTGTTTTACTGGATTTTTGGCTCAGGCTTCCACTTCCAGTCAGTCAGAGGGATACCCAACCATTTATTCGCATACGGAACACTCAGTCCTCTCTGTCTCCTGAAGTTTCGAGGCTTCTCTATGTACACAGCCCTTCTTATATTGTGCATCACATGTGCAACAGGCTTGGTAATGTTTGACTGAAACACCCTGCCCTGTTATTAGGTCTTGATTCTGACAGGGAAGTATTTCGTGTGTTTTGCTGACTCGCTAATGCTCGTGGCTCATAATCCCATCCTGCTACAAGGCAGGCGGCAGTAGAGACAGAAGAGCCGTTCTGAGATAGGAATCCTAGGAGCAGCTAAGCTTGGGGGAAAGGCTTGAACTGAACATTGCTAAATTGCCAAACCTCAGGACGGGGCTGAGTATTTGGCTTTACATAGTGTGGTCTGTGTTTTAGAGAAGGTTAAGGATGGCTCTTGCTCCCAAACTCATTAAAGTATATTTTAAAAATCCCTATGTCTCAGGCTATTTATTCCTACATATCCTCTCTTCTTTTAAGGCAAAGCATACTCCAGCACATATCCATGACAGTAAGCTATCATGCCATTCCAGGGGCCCATTAGCTGGAGGGCAGTCTGGCTACATAATTCATTTGGGCTTTATTTTAATGCCATACTAAGGAGACATTCAAAGATCTAAGGTCTTTCAAGGGAACCTTTTTTTGGAGGTTAAAATTGAAGGGAGAAGAAACACATGACATCAGGAGCTGCTTGGACTATATATTTCCCAGGCAGCTAACAGAGGTTTTGACATTCCTGCAGATATGAATTCATACCCTAAGAAATACATGAGATTCCCAGGGTACTTGGAAGCTGACCACTAAATTCTGACACTGATTTTAACAGGACCCACAATATACAGTTCCTGAATGTGACTGTACCTTGTCTTTTATTTACATACCATCTTCTCGCTGAGGTCTAAAGCATCAGACATTTCCAGCTTTGCTGTCCTCTCTAAGGCTACATTTGAATATGTGTTGGGAAAATGGCTTGGAAGCTGAAATAGAGTAATGGATCTCCTTACTACTTGTAGACCAAATCCTGTTCTCCCTCCCACAGGAAAAAAAAACAAACAAAGCAACCACAAGAACCCAAAGCTGTGGTTAAAAAATTCCCACCAATGTCAAAGTGTGTCATTTCTGGCTGTCAGAAGGCCTATTATGTTGTTGTGCAAAGTACAGCATTGGGTCTAAACAAAGAGTCTGTCAGCAAGTATCTGCTTACACTAGACGACATGTTCAACACACCTGATTTCTGGTTAACCATGCGCCTCTTTCTTCTCTTATCCACCCTCAAAGGGGCACCACCGCCACATGAAGCTTTTACCAGCTTTTAATTAGGGTCCAGCTCTTGCTCAGTGCCCAGTGATCGTTGGGTTTTGATTACGTGTGGACTGTTCATTTTTTCCTGCTATCACGCTCTTCTCTTTAGCCAGAGCGTGCCCATACTACCATTGACTTTTTAAGGCAGAAAATGATTAAAAAAAACTATAATGTGAACATCAAAACATTCACTTCAACTTAAACACCACTTGATCCCACCAACTGGCTTCCTTGGGTTTTTACACTCATTCACGCTATCAGGAGGGTTCCTTTATTGTTCGCCATATACATTTTGTTGCCTTTTTGCATGGTTCACAGCCTAACGGCAGATAGTAAGCTGGACCCACAGAGGATGGAGGGGCAGTGGGGCCAGATCCTCTGCTGGTGTAAATCAGCACTATTCTATGGAAGTGAAAAATATTGAGAACTGGGTGTCCAAATCTTCTATGCAGCTTTGAAAATCTCAGCCTAAAAGCGTTAACTCAACATTCATTGTGCAATGCTGAGCTAAAGAAGAGAGATATTGGAAAAGTTCTATATAGATATAGTTACAGGAAGTCACTTTTTGTAAAGACAGATGACTTCAAGAACTGTACTAAAAAGACAAAGATATTAAGGAATATTTATCTGTAGATTTTCTTATTGCACCTTAAAAATGTTCCTATGTATTCTAATGTAACCACAACTAAAATAACATATAAAATTCTGTTTACCTTGGCCTCCATTTTTTTTATTGATGATGCCACACGTTCCTTTTCTAAGCCTATTTTCTGAGCTATTTTCTCAGATAGGTCTTTCTTTAGCACTATAAGTGGCTCAGGAACCTTCTCGTTAATAGCTAAGGGAACAAGAAACCCCCCCACGCAGAGTTGTTACATTGTTACATTATTACATGTACGATGTAATGGGTTTACTAAAAGCACACTGTTTTAATAATAGTTCTCAAATTTCCTAAAGAAATTTTCCAGTAAAAATATAAATATAAAATGGGTAACACATGGAATATATTTCTCATAAAATCAGGGACAGAGCCCACATTAAATCTAGTAATCAGACACTGTACTCAAGGTTTGAAATTTAGGGATTGCACTGGAAATTACTATTCTAATCCTGGAATTTTATGGGGATTATACTTATCTTTGATATTTTTCTGAAGATGTATAAATTGTGGACAGAGAATGAGGCTACTTCTATACTTGGAGCTAGGGGTGTGATTCCCAGCTCACATAGATATATTTGCACTAGTTTTCATCTAGCTAGTGCACTACATATAATAGTGTTGCAGGGTACACAGCCAGCAGTGGCACGAGCTAGCTGTGCTAAGTATGTACCCAGGGGGTTCAGGCACGTTTGTACTCAGTATGGGGTAGCCACGCTGCGACTGCAGCTACACGACTATTTTTAGTGTGTTAGCTCAATGAGCGCTAGCGTGAGCATGTCAACGCGAGCTTGGAATCACTTTGCCCAGCTTCAGATGTAGACATACCCAGAGAGAGAACAATTTAAAAAGTTAAATTAAAACAGGAAAGGAACCTAACAGCAAAACCACATATAACTTACTGTATTAATACTGCTCGCAGAGCCAAGTTCGTTGCTGGTATAAGCAGGGATAACTATTGACTTAAGTGGAGTTGTACCTGCTTATATCAGGAGTAGATGTGGCCCATGATATTTAGATGTCTAGTTAGACCTCTGCTCAGTATCTGAATCTTAAAATATAGTGAACAGCACTTAAAGAGTTCTTCTTGCTGATTCATTTTGCTGACCTCTGAGCAGAATATAGCCCCTTCATAGGTATAGACCTACATACACTTGTCTCTGAATGATACACAGTATGCATCTATTATCATTGAACTGTGGGCCTGGCTTTGCAGAAGTGTAAATCCATTCAACTCTATGCTGGTGAAAGCAAGAGCAGATTTTGGCCATATAAGGACAATGGTTGCACAATGTAGGTTAGTTGCCTTTCCGAGCTTTAAACGTTCTATTGGTTTACGCCCCACTCTTGCACAGACTTACATGCATGCTTAACTTAAACATCTAAGTATTCCTATTCTGTTGCATGGGACTACTCGTGTGCTCAATGTTAAACACATGGGTAAGTCCTAGGAGGACTGGGGCCTTAGTCATGATATACTATGAAAATTCAGTAATCCCAGCATCACAGATTTGATTTCTTTCACTGTTGTACAAGATCCCAGTCTCTCTTTCAGCTATATTCAAACTACACAATTACCAAGAAATGTTCTAGCAGAAGTGTGTGCTGTACTTACTTAAAGACTGAGACTTTTCCAGTGTCTTGATTCTGTCTCGGAGCTCAGTCAGTGCATCTTTTTGACGCTGAATTATCTCCTCATGTCTGAGGCCTTTACACTTAGCTCCTAGGTCCGCCAAGTCCAAAGTCTGCTTCTGAAATCAGAAACCCATCCAAACCATCCTTGATTATGTTACAAATTACTGTGCTCTGCACAAACGAGCACCATGTAACTCTTGAATAACTGCCATATCATAACCTTGGTTCAAAGTAAACACATGCATGCAGGTGCTTGGGCCCTACAATTCTGCAGCTTTCCTTAAAACTATTACCCCACTTGCAGTATTTGTGATTCTGATCTCACCGGCTAGAAGTCGTGTGCTGGTCATCTTAGGTGTTTTGAGAATCAAATTCTGGTTGCTGTGGGAAAACTCATAGACTCATAGACTTTAAGGTCCGAAGGGACCATTATGATCATCTAGTCTGACCTCCTGCACAAAGCAGGCCACAGAATCTTACCCATCCACTTCTATAACAAACCCCTAACTTATGTCTGAGTTACTGAAGTCTTCAAATTGTGGTAGCTCTCTCCATTGGTTTTAGAGATAAGGAATTAAAACAGGAGTAGTCAGCTGGACAGCAGTGCCTATGTAACACACTGGAGAATGTGTGGTATAGGTCCCCCTCTGCATCAATCCGCAAAGGACAGGAGTTGTCCTAGTTGCAAAGTTTTGGCTCTTCATTTCAAGCTGTTGCAGCTCATGTGCCTTAGCTCTGGAGGGCTCTGGTTCAGTCCCTGCTGTGGCAGCCAAGATGGCGGCCGCCACACCTCCATGCAGCTTATTCGGCATTGGTCTCAACGTGTAAATTGAATGTTAAGTCAGCTTTTTCAACCCCTTTCAACAGAGGTTTAAATTAAGGCACCACTCTCTTCAATTATTTCCATCCCTGCCTTCTCAAGAAACTGCATCTCACATTGATTTGTTTGTTGTTTTCAAAGCAATTCACTCTGAACGCCACATCTGAAGGTGATCTTATAAATCATGCCCCTATTTGTTTTTTAAAAATATATATAAATTATGCATTTCAGTATTCCACCACTGTTCAGTGTCTGGCTTTACGATTAATATACACAGATGTCTATGTAAGCACGTTAATTCAAACTGCATCCAGCTAATGATAACTGGAGGATACTATCTAGGGTCTCAATGCTTATTTTCATTGTATTGTTTAAAATCAATTCATTTATAAAGTGAAAAATAAGTAGCGCTGCACATATATAGCTGCAAACTTCCCCACCTCATGTGTGTGTAATAAGAGGCTGGTGATAATTCTCAGTGCAACGCCCAGCCATGATTCACCACTTTGGCTGTATAAGTCAAGTCAGTTCGTCTTGCATTCTGCCTATTATTACAGAGGATTTTCATAAAGATGTTAATTAAAAAACCTCTTTCTGCTATTACAACCTTTTTGAATCTGTTTGTATTTTTGACAGTAATATATACAGCATTTCAATACAAAGCAGGAAACCTGTGCACATTTTTCCCTTTTCTTATTCACAAAAATATCCTATACCGTACATTAGACCCTATCTGCCTACGTATCACAGGCAAGAATAGGAATGTGCTGTGGGAGAGCTAGAGTATGGTATCTTTTTTCCAAGCTGCTTTGCACAATCTAATTGGCAATTATAACAACACTTAGCACTTTCAACACTTCACATTTGCAAAACGGCTGTACAAACATTGGCTAAGTAATCATCACAAAATGCCTGTGCAGTACGTAAAAACTGTTATCACGAGCTTTCAGAAGGGAAAATGAGAGAGGTTAAATATTTCAAAAGTTGCTAGTGATTTTGATGAAGTGGGTTTTAGCCCACGAAAGCTTATGCCCAAATAAATTTGTTAGTCTCTAAGGTGCCACAAGGACTCCTCGTTGTTTTTGTTGATACAGACTAACACAGCTGCCACTCAAACTAGTGATTTTGAGTACCTCAATTTTTGAGTATCTGACCAGGGACACCTTGGGCCTGGACTTTCCCAAGTACAGAGCATGGACAACTGCCATTGAAGTTAAAAGAAGCCACTTTTGAGAATTTCAGTGTAAGCGATTTGCCCAGGGCCAACATGTCAGTGGCAGAATTGGCAGAACTGGGTAGAGAACTCAAAAGTTTCTGACTCTCAGTCCTGGGCGTAGCCCATTAGAGAATGCTGCTTGTCTAACACTGAATGTACTTCTATGACAAAGCCAAGTAAACAAACTCTTGCTCAAGAACTTTAAAGCCACTTTACCTTAAAATCTTGTATCATTTTCCTCTTACTACTATTATGGTCAATAGAGCCATCCATCATAAACCCCACATCTACATCAATATCACATTTATTGGTATTGAGGTAGCACCCAAAGGCCCCAATCAAATTCAGCACCTTTTTGCGTTACAAATTGTACCAACACATCGAAAGATACAATCCTTGCCCTGAAAAAATGTGAACTCTAATTTAAGATGAGATGCAGCAAAAGAGGTTAAAGAATAGAAGAGGCAGGGTTGGGGAAGTGAAGGAATGACAAGGGTAGCAATAGATTATGCAATGGCTTAGGATACTTAGGTGAACAACCTGATGGTGCATAACATAGATAGCACACAGCTGCGCAGTAAAACGATTACCACTACAAACATAGATACCAGGAAAGCCTGCTGGAAGGCACTAGACTCATCAAGGCAGTGAGTAACCAACCTTTTCTGTTGCTCTGGTCTGAGACTAAAAATGTGGCTCCCTGGCCCAATCCACCTAAAGGCGGGAAGTAAATACAACCCTCCACCTCCTTCCCTCACAGCTGCCTAGAGCACCAAATCTGGCAGTGAAAATTTCAAATATATGCCAGAAAGCAATGGATCTAGCAGTCTGATTCTTATTTCACCACTGTACAGTTTTACACCCCTGTCACTCCATGGACTTCAACTGGTGTACTCTGATGTAAGTGGACTTGGTGTAAGTGAGATCAGAATCAGGAGCAGTGTCTGATTAAAGAGCAGCCCTTAGTGAAACAAACATCTCCAATCCAAAGGCAATGTTATGAAATACATATTATCTGTGGATCCGTTCTCTCTCTTCCTTTTGATCTTTGGATATTGCTTCTCACAGATTGTTGACCAGAGCTTGCCCGCTCAGTTTGATTCTGTTACTGCATCAGGGACATCTTGCTCTAGGTTTTCTTTATTTAACAACTGTTTATTCTTTATTATTCAGTTTAGTCTATTGCATCCTCAGTTTCTTGGCTCGTTTTGAGTTGGACTTGCCTTTTTGGTTTTGGGGACTTCATCCTTTGTGGTGCTACTGGCCTGCATATCTGTTTGTGGTAGCTTTTCAAATTCACTCTCCTTTTCTTTTGCTGCATTCTTCAGCTTTTTCAGTTTTTCTTTCGCATGCCTGTGTCAAGAGCAGAAAATATTGCTGAAGAGGATGACGGGTGAAGGTGAATAATCAGTCTGCTGAAAACAGCAACATGAATAACTATTAAAGCATACAAATGCATAGACGGGAAGAGATAACTAGCAGTGATTTAGCTACAACTCAATTTTCAATGGCTTTTCCAAATCCCTGTATAAGATTGTTTGAGATTTCTGCAGAGGAAAGTAAAAAGTTACATTTTAAAATGTTTCCAAGGGAAGTAGTTATCTAAATGAAATTCTAATTTGACTTATGAAGTCAGTGGGTTTTTTTGCTGGGCTGGGTAACTCAGCCTCTGCTATTCTTTATGTTGAGGTGGCTTATACCTTAATTCTTCAGCTGAAGTTCTCAGGTCTTTATCCTTCTTGTCCACAAGGTCTGACATCTCAAACAGCTTCTCTCTAAGCACATTCAGTTCACTCTCTTGGCTACTAACAAGAATTAGGTTCCGCTCCAGTTCCATCTTTTGTTTCTCACTGAGTTCTCCTGCATGAAGAGAGGTTTCAGTGGTTATTGGCTACCTTAGTCCCTGATGCTAGGTACCTTCAATTCTATTAGGATCAGGGTCTTGGAGAATGCTTCTCTTCCCCATGCAACATCACGATGGCTGAGAACAATGAAGGTGCTTTTTCCGACAGTCCATAGCTGTGTACACCCAAGGACCTCCGCTACAGAGCTCACTCACTCTGGCAGTCCATTAGAGCTTGAGTTTACTCCCCCTCAAAACCCAGAGCAAGGCATATCTTTTCACTTCAGCAGTTGTGTCTATATCATGCTAGTGAAGTTTTTCTTCTGGGTTGGAAAAGTACTGAGATGAGATAGGCTGTATTGTTTATTGTTTAAATGAATATCCTGTTTGTAGTGTAGGTACATGCACCCATATTCCATGGCTACCAGCACACTAAATAAATCAGATACACACAATTCTAGTTTTAAAACTATTTTTTCAGACTCTATTCCACAATATTCCTTCCTTCCTATGCAGAATGCAATATTTAAACCCCTAAAGGATAAAGCATTTAAGAATTCTGGCCAAGTTTTTCAAAAGTGTCTAGTGATTTTGGATACCCAACTTGAGACATCTTAAAGGGGCCTGACTTTCAGAAGATGGATGCTGAGCACTTTCTGAAAACCGGACAATTTTGCTTTTGCCTAAACCTCAATGAAAATGTTCCAGTGAGAAAATAATATCCATTTTCACATTCTTGTTTCTCCTTCCATTAACACCTATTCTCTAAGTATGTTTTGGGGAAAGTCATGGCAGTATTGCAAATCACATGATACATTTCACAAACCTATCATGTCCGACATTCTGGCTTTGGCTTCTGAGAGGTCTTTCTTTAATCCCAAAATGATAGCCTGCTTGGACTGGATTTCCTTCCGAGCAGCTGCTAATTCTCCTCTGAAATTCATGAGGCAGATAATTGCAAAACCCAATTTCATTTGAAAGATTAATATTACTTAAAGGGTACATGTCATATAGGGTAAGATCATATAAGTAATACACACACATTATTTAAAAAATGTGATTTTAAATCCCCTAAATCCAGGCACGTAGAGTTAGGTATTACTGTCTTTCTCACTTCTTAATTCAAGCCAACAAGCCTAGATGTTGCAGAATGGATGACAGATAAAATGACATGGCATTTTGCATCAGACCTACTCCAATCAAGATGGAACACTACATAACATAGTCTCAGCTGGATGCAGCTCAAGAGTGAAGATGAGAGCAGCTGTGGATAGGTGTAGAACTCTGAGGGCCTATGGGCAGTACATTGGCCATCCATACTCAAACCCACAAAAGCAACGGATGTAGTAGTCCAGGCAATGTCAGAACTACATGCTCGATGTTTTTGTGGCTTAATATACTTCAAGTCCCCAGAAGTGATACTGAGCTGAAGATAAACCACAACATAAGATGATATAAAGACTGGCTCCCCTCTCATGTACGAATTATTTCACATTTAGATGGGACTCTATGCAAATCTATTAGATGTTCTGGGCCTGAGTCTCATTTACACAGCAAAGAAAAAGCCATGGCTGGCCCATGCCAGCTGACTTGGGCTCGCAGGCTTGGACTGTGGGGTTGTTTGATTGCTGTGTAGATTTCCAGGCTTGGGCTGGAGCCCAGGCTCTAGGACCCTGCAGGGTGGGAGGGTCCCAGTGCTCAGGCTCCAGCCCCAGTCCAGAAATCTACACGGCAATGAAACAGCCCAGCAGCCTAAGCCCCACGAGTCCAAGTCAGCTGGCACGGGCCAGCCATGGGTTTTTCTTTGCTGTATAGATATACCTTTAGGGACCTGAAAGCGTGAATAACTTCCATTTACACCCATGGGGAGGCTCCTTTACATCGCCAGAGTGGTATAAAGGGGGCTTAGTGTAAACGAGAATCAGGCCCTTGGTCTGTTTAAAAGTCTGTTGCTGATTGCTGGTTTTCTCCTTAAACCCTTTTACGTGATGATCAAAATCAGAGAATAGTTGCCAGCTGCTTACATCAGAAGAACATGGGCCTCTTCATTGTCAGAAAGCTCTTGTGAAACAGACGATGCTGACTTCTGAGGCTCTTTCTGAAATACTAAAGAAAAAAAAATAAAACAGACTAGCTACAATCAACTACGTTACTAGTTTATTCTCAAAGCCTATGCATACTTGAGGTCTGTTTGCTTTTGTGATGCACCCTGAGTTTAATAGAGGGCTTTTGAGAGATTGTCCAGTAGATTTCCCATCAACAAGTGAATTACGTTATTTGATTAGGGTCTTTCTTTTTGTAAGTCTGTCTGTTCAAATCCGGTCATTCACATCTTTGTATTAACAGACAGCAAGCCACTACAAGGAAATAGTTGGCTTAGCAACCATGGCACATTATACAGAAACTCTTAGTATGTGCTTAAAAAACTAGAAAACATAGTAAAATAAGAGACTTTTCATAGATATATTATTCATACTCTGATTCATGTTATCACTGAATTACTAAGATATCCAGACCTACCTCAGAGTAACACACAAGAGAATGCTCTTCCAGAGTAGAAGTCAATGTACTACAGTTTCTGTAAGTATGCAGCTAATTTAACAGTAGCCGAGCGTTTATAATAATAATAAAAACCAGCTCCCATACATCCATTTACCTACTTTCTATTTTTTCCCGTAGAGCTACATTTTCCTCCTCTATAGTCTTCTGCTGCTCTGTGGCTTCCATTAGTCTGTCTTCTAAAGCCACAATTGTCTCTGAATGTTGCTTGATTTGTTCTTTATATTCCATTATCTCTTTCTGAAATTTCTGCTTCAGTAACTCATTCTCATCCTGAATGAGTGTTAGATGTTTGTCTCGCATCAACAGGTGCTCTTGCAACATGGCCTAGGAAACATTTATTAAGCCTCTGAGAAGTTTTCTGCGGAAATTTTTCAAAGCTCTGCTCCGAACTTTTCTTCCATATCATCAAAGAAGTGAATGAACAAGCTGTGTGTCATGAACAGTAGCAAGACCTGAGAACCGTTCCCAGTCCCTGCCCCATTTTGGAACTGGTTCCAAAGGGAAAGTGGGGATAGTTGACGTTTGTGGGCGGGCTGGGGTTCTTGCCTTTTTAGCTCTCTCACTTACTGGCTGCTTCCCCTGCTTCAGGGATCCAGCTACTGCAGCCTATGTGTTGCTGTCACTTCCCCCAACGAAGGTGGTTTCAGCTTCCCTTGGACACTGCCAGTGTGCTGCCTATTCCCTGTCCCTTGTTCTGGTTCCCCCTTTCTTCCCCCAGCTCTCAACCCAGCTCATAATTTCAACTGTAATGTGGACTGGTGGAGTTTGACTGATTATGTAACTGACCCTGCTTGAGCCTGGGACCTACAGAGCTAAAACTATGAGCTACTTCTACAATATCCACAAACAGTTCCCTAGGAGGTGACCCCTCAAATTAATAGGTTTGCAGGCGGCTCTGGATGTGCTTGAACCGTCCTGGCTCATCGAGGTGCAATGAAGAAATTGCATTCAAACAAAAATGTGTATAATGCAAAACCTAGTAAATATATTCTCCTTTCTACTGTAGTTACCTCTCTCTTTCTAGCCTCTTCTAAGCTGTCCACTGCTTCTCTCAATTTGGCATTTACAATTTCTTCTTCTTTCATTTTAAGTTCAATTATCTAAATCAGAAAATAACCAGTAGATGAGAAAAAAGAACCAGACTCTTTCCTTTCATTCCTAACAGAGTTGAAATCTATTTGAATCCCACTCAACCCATTCTATACGTGTAATCTCTGGGAAAATTAATCATGTGTAAGTAGGCACATGCCCAGAGAAGTCAATGGTGATGTGCCCTCTTACACCAATAGTGAATTTGGCTCATAGTCATAAACATGATTTAAATTTTTTATTTAAGCACCAGGAATTTGCAATAAATTAAGAAATAATAAGTAATTATTTTTTTAAATTGTGAATATTAAATATTTCAACTGGAGAAACTCAAAATTATATTCTTTGCATTCTACTGCACAGATTAAAAAAAATGTCAGAGGTCACTAGCTATTACTGTACCAGAGTTAATTCCAATTGGTGCCAAATATATCCTTTTGAATAGGGACAAAGAAAGTATATATAGGCCTGGGAACATCAACAGGGAAGAGAACTTGTCTGCACATCATTGTTGCTGCAAAGAAATACAGCTGCAGGTGCATTGATCTGACTATAAATGAAGTGGTGCAGATCCTCATCTGCTTTACCTGCTGGCTGCTTCCCTTGCTTCTAGGTTTTTAATCATTTCAGAGCCCTATGGATGATTGGCACACACCCAAAAAAGGTTTTCCCAAAGCGTGTGTGTTTGGTGTGTGCATACACATGCCGGATGTATAGCTAACACGTTCATCTCCTCTTTGAGTTTTGCCTGACATTGAAACCCCTCATGGAACACAGTCCAATGGGCTCCAAGGTTAGAGTGGATTTTGAAAATGGGAATGTCAGATGTTTTATTTCATCTCTTTGGATTTCTAAATACCTCAGTCAAATGTCTCCACTGATCTTCCAAAAGTTGGACCTTTTTCTTTTCTTCCTCCACAGATAACTTTAATTTGTCTTTTTCCTGGGCAACAGCACTGTCCAGAATCTGAGACATCATATCAAATTATCACCCAAATGCCGACGGTTTGTGTAACAAATAAAGAAATATTAGTTAGAGGAAGGACATTGTTGAGACGGAAAAGGCAGAGAGCGACTAATATGAGTCAGGGTTTTGGAGGGAGGATGGATTAAGAAGGAAGATTAGCTGGACTTGGCACAACTTTAAAAAGAAGAGTGAAGACTACTTCATCAGAGATACTGCGGAGATGACAACAAGAAAAAGGGAAATGAATGGTCTGCTGATCAACTGATTAATTTGAAAATCAGAAGTCTTGGAAGGAAGTTCAAGAGGAGACTGATGAATAATTCAGGCAAATTTGTAATACACAGTGTCATTTGAAATATGGCTGCTAGCAAGAAATTAAGTCAAGTTGGAGAGAACTGATTTTTTTTAAAGTGTCTCCCCCCAACCCCCACCCCCTGGTCCCCACTAACCCCGGATTTTCTGAAGATCTGTATTTCCCTGAATTTAAGGGAAGTCAGTGAAGACTGGTAAAGTCACAGACCAAAATCTGATCTAACAGGGATATTTTTCTTCACAAATATATATGCTGATATATTCAATTGTGGAGGGCTGTTTCCATAACAGAGGCTACAGCAATTTTACAAAGGGATACATTTATGCCACCATCCCACCGTTCACAAACAGCCCTATAATATGCATTGCACCACTGAGGGCATGTGAAGGGGGAGGAAAAGATGAGATGCAGATTCCAGCTTCAGCCTCCCGGGGAGTTATTCTAAACAATATCACTACTGAATACATTATAGTACTTCTATAAACCATCTTTCATACAAAATTATCAAAGCACTTCACAAACATACTGTGAGGTAAATTAATCTATTGTTATCCCATTTGAAATATCAGTCATCGGATACACAGAATGGTGTACATTTCCTTGCCCAGTCTCAAATTAGGAGTCAGCTGTGGAGCTGTGAACAGAAGGGCTCCTGATTCTCAATTTGTTGCTCTAAACCTTCGACAACAATGATTTTAACAGCAACATAATTGTTTTCTACTGGCTCCTTCTTATATTCATTTAGCATTTGTGCAGTAATTGCGAGACTTGATCTCTCTCCTCACTTGAACAGAAACGTACAGGCATGGGCCCAAAGCAGGGCACCAGATCTGGGGTAAAATCCTGGCTCCGTTGAAGACAATGGCAAAACTCCTATTGACTTCAAAGCTGCCAGAATTTCACCCCTGGACTTTTTAGAAGTTTGGATCTGGATCTGAATTTTGGGGCTAGAGTTTATCTTCTTTATACATGCAAAACACAACAATGTATTTGTATATATTGTTTGTGCATAAAAGAAACATTTTTAAAAATAAACTGCTTTACTATACCTTTCTATTTTCTTTCTCTTTTTCTAAAAGTATTAGTTCTATCTTGTCCTGTAATTCTGTCTCATGTTCCACTTGTAGTTCATTCAGCTTTTCGTGTAGCAGAGAATTCTGAGATTCCTGTAATTTACCTAATTGGGCCTATGGAGAAATATTAGAAAACAAAGATATTAAGGAACTGGCTCTTCAAGCATAATGAGAAGGAATCATGTGGACATTCACTAACATTTTAACAAACTGTTCAGAAAAGAATGATGTTTAAACAACATTTGTAATTAGTGAATTCCGCTATAAAACTGGCATTGGACATAGAATGTTTCCATAACACTGCATTGCAGGCATATCCTACACTTCACATCTCTGCTCCACTCTGGATTAATCAGTCAAGGTCTCTAAACCAGATCACTAATAGTGATCACCACATTTTCTTTTAATACAAATCCACTAAAAGAGTCTCATGACATTTTTTTTTACCTGCAATGTTTCAATTCTGCCCACAGTTTCATGATTATTCTCCAGCAGACTCTTCATGTATGAGGCCATTCCTTGGCAAGAAATGAAAATTAAAATGACAGGGGTTTATATAATCTCTTTTTTTATTACCTAGCGATTTTCTCACTTCTGGTCATTTACCGACGGAATGTGATGATGCATGGAAAGGCCTAGCCAAGGGTGCCATTTGCTTTGCTTTCTAAATCAATAGCTTCAAGGTTGGCCTTTTTACTCTTAGATTTCACTGTCCTCACTATAGGTTCTATCCTCCCCTCCTTTTTACAGTGCTGAGGAGACCAAATAGATGCAAGAGAGTCAGAAAATGGCCTCCATGGAATCATCCAATGCCACGGTGTAGCTGCTACTAGCCCCTTCTTTACCAACTACATGTGCACAACCCATGCTCTGAGAAGGGAAGGGGCTGGAAGAAGTCAAGGAACAGACACTCTACACGGCATGTTCCTCTCACAGATACATAAAACAAATGAGGGAAACAACTCCAGGAGTTGATATTACCTGGAGCAGCATAATTTTTTGACCTCCTCCTTCTCCCTGCCCCCTCCATGGCCTTTGTGACACGTTACAATACACGTGAGCCTGGGTGTGGTGGTCTGGCAATGGAATAAGTATTGCTACGAATGCAGGGGAAGAACCTGGAGTCACACTCAGGTGGGGACACTATATGGAATGGGATGAGACCCAGAGGATCGTCTTTAAATCTATTGTTCAGGATTTTCTGACTTGTGTGTGAATTTGAGGCCACTTGCTATGCCCTTTCCATGCTGTCCTTCAGCCCTGAGAAGATGATGTGGTTCATGCTTTGGTCCTCATAAGTAGTGGGTTAATGAGCACAAATTCTCCCCTTCTGCTGTTTTCACACAGGAAAGGAACACACTGCCTATTCATTTATTTATGCAGTAACTAACCTGTGATGAAGAGGGCACAACTACCAGCTTTTTCCTTGTATGACAATCACACTTCCCTGGAGCAGCATATTGTCACTGGATAAGAATCACTTGCTCATACTGGAGAGGCAGCCCTGGCTAGCAGCAAGAAAGCCAAGAACTCCTGGGTTCTTGTCCCTGCTCCACCAGTGACTCGCTTAAACCTCTCTGTGCTTCAGTGTCCTTGTGTGCGACATGGGGATAATAATTAGCTACTTCACAGGTGTGTAGTGAGGAGTGTCATGTTTGTCAAGTGCTAAGTATTGTTATTGGAATATAGATCCCAAAAATGCAGAGTAGATGTCATTTTGGACGTGTTATTCAAGATACAGACAATTTATCCCTGTCATCATCTGATAATTGGGTAAGAGGTGTGGAAAACATATGCATACCAGACCTATGTGGTTTCATGACACACTGTGGTCTATAACATGCTACAGGGTATGTTTTAAGCTAAGGGAACTATAGCTATCAAAGAAATCAATGGGCCAATACCTGCAACACAGCCACAATAAAATGTCCCCCTTAACTGAGGTTCATTTTAAGAACAGCTTGAAACTAGTACTTTCCCCTGAAAGGATGATCACAAAATGATGGTGTTGCTTAATGATGCTGCCATTGTGGCAGTGTTTCGACTTATTTCTGCTTTGGGGATTCCTTCAAAAGAGGAGGAATCAACTTTCCCTTAGGTAAATGGCATTCTTAGGCCTTTTTGCACCCTTTTAATTCAAATTGTATGAGTAGATACAATTTTTATAGCTCTGTATGCAAGCACCATGTGAAAGAAAAGTTAATTTCCCCTCTTCTCAGTGCAAGGAATCACCTTTGGATCAGATTACATCAGGGGTTCTCAAACTGGGGGGTCAGGACCCCTTTGGGGGTTGCAAGGTTATTACATGGGGGAGGGGTCACGAGCTGTCAGCCTCCACTCCAAACCCCGCTTTGCCTCCAGCATTTATAATGGTGTTAAATATATAAACAAGTTTTTTT
This sequence comes from Mauremys reevesii, assembly GCF_016161935.1. Taxonomy (NCBI): domain Eukaryota; kingdom Metazoa; phylum Chordata; order Testudines; family Geoemydidae; genus Mauremys; species Mauremys reevesii. The sequence continues at coordinate 6,743,787 of NC_052643.1, forward strand.
TAATTTGGGGGGGGGGGGTTGCACTCAGAGGCTTGCTATGTGAAAAGGGTCACCAGTAAACAAGTTTGAGAGCCACTGGATTGCATAATACGAGCTGCATGACATGATGTATTGTTCTCCATCAAGACATGAAAAGCTGTTTGTTTTTCCACACATGAAGTTAACTCATTTTCAGAATAGAAACTGCTCTGTTTCGCAATACAGATTAAAGTGGAAGGGAAAGACAAGACAATCTGTTACCTTGCACCATTGAGTTAAGATAAGGGCTCTGGCACTAAAATAGCTAGCAGTGCTAAATTCACTGCCAAGAGCCTTTTATTTTATTACAAAAGGAAAAGAACCACCACCATAGAATAACTGGCATGGAGGGAGATATGAAACTGCAGAAGATCCAAAATATAAATAGTATATTTAGAGGGTCAAAGATCAAAATATGGTTTAGGTGATATCAGCTATGCTACGTGACTTTGGTATCAGTTCGGCCATAAATAAAGGGATACAATAAGACAGATGGACAGAAATTGCTTCAGGATCTGATTCTTTTAATGCCATGGGATGAATAATGACCAAAGCAGAAATCAGCTGATTTGATAATACCCAAGCACTTGCTAAACCCAAGAGATGCAGAGAGAGCCAAGCTGCAAACTTAAAACAAAACTTCCACAGTTTGGGAATGTCAGGAGCTGGGGTTGTGGTTTGGGCCGTGATAAATATAGTGACTAGCCATGCAATTCATTCACAGCTTTGGACCCAGATCCAAACTTCTCCAAATCTGGAGGTGTCCATGGCTGGGGTTTTGGTTTGGAAGCATCTCTACTAAGAGGGTCTAAGAAACTGGTTAAAGAGGGATTAACAATGATTGAAATGTTAGTTTTGTCACAGACATGACTTGCAGGACAATAACTGCCTTTTAGGTTTTTCTTGTAAAAATGATCTTTATTACCCTGAATTACCCTACTATTGAGCAAGACTTCTCCATGAATTTTTACACATATGACTCTGTATAAAGTCCAGGGGAACGGAGTGTGGGTTTTAAGATGCATTGCAACTATTAGTTAAATATTTTATTGTAAAATTAAGGATATTTAATAGATTCTAAATTTCCCTAAATAAACAACTTTAAAATATTGTATCCCATGACTTTCTTCTTTTTTGCTAAATACTAAAATGACAACTTCTGTCCTTTTTTGCCATGACATCCTATATTTTTGCCATAAAGCCAATGGTGGTTAACGATGATTTATAATGCTGCAGGTCTTCAAACTTGTTCAAAATAGTGTCAGCACAGGAGAATAAGGAAGCTAGGCACTCAACTCCCACTGAATTTCAATAGGAGATGAGCACCTAGCTCCATTAAGCTCTTCTGAAAATCCCAGCTACAAATACTAAAAGGAGAGCTGGTAAGTCTAGTATCAGAACTATCTGCTGTGGTTTTGTTCATAACGTGTTCCTCCTTGTTTTGCTTGTCTAGTCAATTCCTCTGAGGAAGTATGGTACTGAAATGCACAAGAATCTTGCTTTCTGCTGCTTTCCAGATGTCCCCAGCTGACTCTATCTTCTAAGACACTGTAGTTGTTAAACCCAACCTTAGTTATTGTGAAAAACTGGGCCTAAGATTAATACGTGACAGTATTTTAAGCTGCATTTTGAACTCTCATGCTTAGTATATAGGAAAAATGTTACACATCACGTAAGAAAAAGAAAACCAAAAACCTTTGTCAGAGGAAGACATGTCAATGCCCACATCCTGAAGGAGCTGCTCCACTGCTTCTACCCATGAGAGTAATCTGCTTAGAATTTCAACTACCGGTGTGTGGATCCACAAGACAGAGGGGTCAATGCACAGATCTTGAAGGTTACAAATCTCTCTTTTCAAGCTACTGCTACAATAGGAGGTCTTTAAGAAAGCCTGAAAGAGAATTAATAACAAACAATCCAAACCTCACGATTATGCGTCATTTGTGTCTTAACACAACAGTTAATACAATAAACCCTTTACAACAAAATACACTGTATTATCACTACAACAATCATGCTCTGTTTTAAAGATGCCTATTTATTTATTGCAACAACTTTCAGGAAAGTGGTTTCTGTGGGATGTAACACAACTTTGTTCACTCCATCAGATACTGCATGTGTACAGTGATGCATAGCAGGCCCTAACCTGCAGCGGACATTTCCATTGTCTTCTGAACTCAACTGGGTTTCGATCCACATTTTAGACAACTTTTGATACTTCCATGATGGGGAATAGTTAGTGCTCACAGTAAAACATATTTGCATCTCTGGTACTATTACCCCTGGTACTTTTTAGGGACACACACACACACACACACACACTAAAGTCAATCAAGCACACATTCAGCAACAGGATTGGAAATAACTATAGTTATTTCAAGACAATTTGCAAAAGCAAAATTATATGGTTTTCCACTCCGATACACTAGAAAAATTATCCAGGTCAAATCAAGAATATACTATATCCTCAGGAGTCTTGCATCTAGCACTGAAAGTCACTGGGAGCTGGGTGCCCAACTTCCTTGAGCTCCTTTGAAAATCCCAGTCTACAACTTTTATCTGTCATCTTGGCTCCAGTTTCAATAAATAAATTTTGCTGAGCAGTCTGCGTGGCCAAAAAATGGGGTTTTCACATTAAAAGTAAAGTTTGTTCAGATCAAATGGACAATGGATCATATTCTTCACGCCCCAGTGATGCACTAAAGAGCCTAACTTGGAAGATCAAAAATAATAAAATAAAGAACTGCATCTTTTTTTAGAGTTGCACAAAACTTTTGTATTCAGAGTAAATTCACATGCAAATGGCCAACCAGAGGTCTGACTTGCATATGTACATGCAATTACCATGATTTTGTTGTGTGCAGTTCTAAACATCTGGGGCTCCCAGGCTCCCTGCAGCTTGGCAGCCTGCCTGGCAGCCAGGGAACCCCAGCTCCTTGGCAGCCCACTGGGTGAGATGAGGAGGAGCCAGGAGCCTGGAAGTCCTGGGAGTTCCAACTCGGCAGCAGCTTACCACACAGGCTACCAAGGAGGCTAGGAGCCTGGGGAGTCCCAGCACCCAAGCTCCCCATCCAGCAAACTGCTGAGGAACAGGGGAGATGGACAGGTAGGCGAGCTGGCAGGAAACAGGATAAGTTTCCACTGGAATCCTGTTTGGTTTCCTTTGAAAGGTTCGCTGAAATCAACATGCTCCAGCGGAAAATTTTGCTTTCGACTAATCGGCATTTTGTGGTGGGAAAATGTTTCATCCAAATATTTCTCTCCAGCTGTAACAACAACAAAGCATTGCCACTGATTTGTAGAGCAGGAGCACATCTCTTGAGTACCATATGCAGCAGATCTTTTCTCTGGTTAAACATCTAAATTAAGTCTGTGTTTAGGACAATCATGTGCAATATATCTGAATTATCTTCTACTTCACTTTCAGTATACAAAAAGCACTTAAACAAGTGACCTGGAATTCATCCAATGATTTCTTCAACACCTCAACAGTTTCAGATACTTCCTTCTCTCCAGAGTCCTTGGAAATTATTTCCTCCTGTAATAACTTCTCCTCTTCATGTATCTGCAGATTTTCATCAGTGATCTGTCTTATCTTTTCCATTAACTGACAAAAGGGTATGAAGGCAGAAGAAGAAATAAATGCACAAAAAAATGGCAGACATTCCCATTTTCACTTGAAAAGACTGGCTTAGTAAATGTACACTTACATTTTTCACAACAATTCTTATTTCAGTGTAAAATAATTGACTAAAATAGTTTAGTGCTTTACTAATTATTAAGGTCCAGATCCTCAAAGATATTTAGGTGCCTAACTCCCATTGACTTCTGGCTAAATACCTTGGAGTATCCTAAATAACTTTAAGGATCTAGGCCCAGGAAATAAATTTTTATGAGTTGGCTTAAGGAATATCCCACCATCAAGGGGCCAATTTTCAAAAACAGCTTCTCAATGCACATGCACATTTTATGCTTTGAAATAATTTTCACGCACATATGGAAGAATGTGTGTGCTAGCACAAGCATGCGCACACACACTCAGAATTGCTGCACGCAAACTGAGTAGTTTTAAACTAGTTATCTGTCAAATCTGTACGCTGCTCAGTACTGACTTCAATGGATGCTTAAATTTTAAATATATGCTTAAGTGCTTTGCTGAATCAGGGCCAGAGCACTCGGCACCTGGCAGGATCAAGATGTCTCTAATGTGCAACCCAATTTGTCTCCATTTTGTAGAACTTCCATGCAGTAAGTGTCAGCAGAAGATCCTGCAGACTGAAATGAAAGAGAAAATGAGCCTTTCTCCAGGTCATGGGCAAACTTTCAGAGTCTTGGAAATCTAGGATTCAAACTATAATTTGGTGCAAAATTTTACCCATCCTGACCATCCTGAAGTGTGTTTTCCTATTTAAGCATACTTGCTCAACCCCAGATTTGGAGGGGGAAATGATCACATTTCTTCTTAAATACAACAGTGTCAGATATTATTGATTTTTCAAGATAAACCAGTAAATCACTATATCTTAAACTACACCTTACTCAAGTGTTTAACTTACATGGTCTCCTGAACCTAGATGAAGAAAGTGGTAGAAGGCAGACAGCCAACTCCTGGAGCAGTAAAACATTTGAATTTAACATTTTTTTAAGAAGATGAGCTCCCTCCTTTCTTAATCGGCATTCCAGTGAAATAAGACTCAGATACAACACCAGAGCCACTTACCAGGACTGTACAATTTATCCATATAGTATCAACTCACTTCTCTCCCCACCTCCCTGCTCCAAAATTCTCCATTAAGGTACCTTAGCTCTGTACTCATGAGCATCTTTTGGACCAGCGTCATATGTCACCTTGTATAAGGTGTCTGCAGCACCTTGTCTGCATGAAAAGAATCCCAGCAGTCTGGGACGGGCACAGAGACATTACAAAATTACCTTTGTTTTTCAATTGGTAAAACGAGTCTGTATCATTGGGAAGGAGAGCCAACAAGCTAAATGTGTGTAAACAAAATCTAAAAGATCTGCCCCCTCAGTATCAGAAGGCCCGAAAATGTAAAAGCACCAAGAAGTTGTGTTTGCTGTCACCTGAACTAACCTGTTGATCTGTTACAGTCTGTGGAATTTCTGCTTCTTGTGAATAGAAGATTTCAATCATTTGCCTTTTGAAACACTCCAGCTAAAGCAGAGATTGATAAAGAAACAAAATCACTAACAGCTAGAGTCAACAGAGACTCCATTTGGCTAGTCTGCGCTATTCCTGAAAAGTCAATTAGGAGGGCACAGCAGTTTAATAATTATGTAGTTCTAGGAACATTTTCAGTAATTATAGAGGGCAGGAATAGAAATTTTGAATGAATTTTGAGGGTATTCTGACCTTGGAGCCCAGTGATCACTCTTGCCCTTGCCTTAAGCTATGAATTCATCTCACAATCAATTTTCTAGCAGAATAGTCCTCAACAAACACTACTACCAAACTGTACGTTTACACCACACTGATAGCATAGCCCTGTAGTTAATAATATTATTCATGTTGTCTACTAAGTTAAAGGGTATAATCAACAATGAGACATGAGGGGGGACTGTTAAATCATTGTCAGTGAATTAAAAGTGATTCTTGAAAAATGAATGCCATCTTTTGTAAGTACTGTATGTTGGGAGGAACGTGAAGAAAGTGTGCATAAAAATAGAAATATAAATACATTTAAAAAACCAGAATAAGGATCCCTATAATAATTCCTAAGCGAAGACAGCAAACAAAATACAAAACAGAATAAGAAAGAATTTAACTACGTAAGTAGTAAACACGCAAACAAAAGGATCCACCAAGGAACAAAGCTGATCTCCAAATCTGCTCCCATTAGAGTCATTACAAGTTTTGACATTAATTTTACTGTGAGCAGGATTGGCCCACAGTAACAGATGTGGTAAAGGTCACGTGCTAGATGGGGCTCTTGGTAGCTCTTGTTAACAGTCCAGCCCCAATCTGAAGGGAAGATTGAACTGAGTTCTCTGCCTCTGATTGAGTCACCTCTCTGGACACTACTAAAGCTCCTCTGTCAGAGATGATTTATCTGTGAAACTCATAAAATGTTTCTGGAGAGCAAAGGCACCAGATTGCATCACACGTCAGATATTTAAACAATTTTCCAAAGATCCCTCTACAAGGTCTTAACTCCTGCTAGCATTTCAAATTACACAAACTAGACAGACTGCTAGACTAGAACAGGTTGCTAGACTGTATGTTCTGGGTGTGATTTTCTAAAGTAAAATTCCCATTGCCGGCACTGAAGGCTGTTGAAAATGCCACCCACTGTGTATTTTTCAGAAACAAATTATAAACATTTCCAGTGAAGTGAGCTTAACATAACTTTGTTTGCTAGGTGGTATTTGTCTCTTCCCTTGTCTGTGACAAAACATTATCCAGACTCTCATCTAACGCATCTACAAACACACGCACTCCTGGGACAAGGAGTTTGTAATCTGTGACAATTGTGTGGGTTCCTGTTAGACACTGGCAGGACTTCCCAGTGAAGCAGCTGTTACTAGGGGCCTGATGTTTACCCTTTGCTCCAGTAGTCACAAAAGTAATGGATAATTAGCATACACCCGTTCAAAAAATTAATGCTATAGCAGAGCTTCTCTGACCAAGGTGAACAGGATTTCTTTGCGGAGAACCTTGCTAACAACACTGGGCTATAGACCACTGAGGAAGATGGAAGTGAGATGATTGCATAGTTTTATAACACTGTTCTAATATGACTGTCAGACCAAAAAATATATCCTTGTCCGTATCAGACAGGAAACTTTGTTGAATCCTGCTAGCAACCATCTTGTTTAAAGGTGGTGGTAGCTGACTCCCTTCTGTAAGGAGAGGGCCCTAAGCTAGGAAATGAAACATTTAAAGGATTTGTAATTGCACCAGAGCAGATACTTAAACAAAAGTATTTTACAAAGGGGCTTGTTTTTCCTTGAAGTGAGTCAGGCAGCAGTTGTGGATGATTTATATAGAGACTGGGTGATGGAGAGGACAACAGAAAAAAGAAGGAGCATAAAATGCCTATGCATCATAAAACACTAGCCATCTGTAAATGAGATATGGAAACACACCCCCTTAAGTATAACCTAGCCATGATACACACAATTTGGAATTATCAATGTAGCAACTACAGAGTTCTGTGCTCTAGATTTATATTTCCTCTGTGGCATTCTAGCTTTCAATAGCTTTTATGGCTGTCACAAATCATTTTTTCCTACAGAAACTACTGTTTTCTACTCCTATTGTTAGCTGTAATGCAGAGTACAGAGTAATTTTCTTTTCAGCAACCCCTACCTGAGCTTTTGCCTGTTCCAAGTCAGCTTTAATGAGGCCTTCTCTGCGCCCCATCTCTTGTAACTGCAGACATTTCCTTTCACATTCTTTTTTCAGTTCCTCTTCAGCCTGAAACAATGAAAGCACTTGAATATCAAAGTGATACCATATAATAATGCCATAAGCAGATCTATCACTATTTCCTACAGAAATCTTATTAAAAACAGTAGAGTCCACATATAACTTTGGGTCATGCAATGTCACTTTTTTTTTTTTTAATTTGCAGTGCTGGGTACTTAAGCTGTTTAACATCCTAGCTATAGATCATCGGTAGCTCATCAGTCATATAGTTCTAGCCATGCTGCCCATGGTTTTAAATTAAGTCACTGGTACTGGAGCTTTTTGGGTCTCCACTTGCACAAGATAAAAGAGTTACTGAATGTGCTCCATTCTACAGCCAATCTATAAAGAAAGGATTCCAGTAGGCTCCCTGACTTATGAGTAATATATAGACAACTCTTTTGAGTCTCTACAGTACCAGTATACCTGATAAATCTAAAAAGGACATATCTAATTCTCCATGCACATGTAATGTACCAGCTAGGGTGTGTGTGTGCGCATGTCTTTCCTCTACTGAATGTAATCAGACCTATTCATGTACCTGCTAGTTTGCGATTATCATACCCTTTAGTACCGGGGTAGGCACCAAAGGCGGCACGCAAGCTGATTTTCAGTGGTACTCACACTGTCCGGGTCCTTTAAATGAAGCTTCTTAAACATTTTAAAAACCTTATTTACTTTACATACAACAATAGTTTAGTTATATATTATAGACTTATAGAAAGAGACCTTCTAAAAACGTTAAAATGTATCACCGGCACGCGAAACCTTAAATGAGAGTGAAGACTCGGCACACCACTTCTGAAAGGTTGCTGACCCCTGCTCTAGTGGCTGGCCAGCAAATATGTTTAGTGCTCTAATACTATGGCCAATTAACGGAAAATGTCATTCTTTAGGTGAGGTGGTAGATATCTGTTTTCTTGGTGCTAAAGGCTGTGCACATGGTTTAAGCTGATGATCTTGGAACAAAGTACAGTTCTAATTAACATCCACTGAATGGAAGGTAACAAAGTTGGAAACCGCCGCTAGACACAAGAATTCTATCACATTCATGGAAAGTAAGAATTCTTTATTGCAGAGCAAGTACTGAGATCAAAGAAATAAAAATTTAGGCAATAGTCCTATAAGCACATTAATGGGCCTTTCAAGGGGGCAGGATTATACTCAGGAACATCAGACTGGGCCTCTGCTTATCTGACTTCACAAGTTGCAGCCTCAGTTGCACAACAGTCTTGCTTTGGAAAAGGAGAGCATTATCAACAGAGTTGCAGAAGAAAGAAAACTGAGATATCGGGGGACTATACCAACACACCACCCAAGAAACAGCAAGGAAGTGTAAAGGAGATAAGAGTAAATTTAGAACCCTTCGTAATGGAGAATATCTCATAGCAGAAATACCATAAAAACATTTTTTCTACATTTTATTTTCATTCTAAAAATAAAATAAAATAATGAAATAGCTATTTCAAGAACAAAACAGCTGCAAGCAGAGTACAAGAGTGCTGCAGAGGCTAGCCCAAATCCTGAGCTGGCCTCTGCTGACGCATTAGGAACAAAAGCAGGAAAAATGCTGCAGCAAGGTTGGGCAAAGCAGCAAAGAATTTCCTTGGGGGGCATCCACCCTTGTATGTGTGCTGGGATGAGGCCTAATCAGTGGGTCTCCACAACGGAATGTGGAAGGGGGAAAGTGGGCATGTCACTCACAAATAAACAAGAAGCTGCATAGCCCAAAGTCAGAACAGGAACTGTGCAATGGTACTTACCACCACAGTGGAGTCAGGGAATCTATTCCCAATCTCAAGACTGTATTAGCCTGGAGTTTCACACTTTCCTTTTCAGGATTGTACCTCATGGGAGAGAAGCTAGCAGGCAGAAAGGAAATTTACCTTTATTTTTTCTGCAAGCCTACTTGTTATGATTTCCTGTTCGGTGCAGTTCTTCTGCATTTCTCCCTGCAGCCCCTTCACTTGCAGCTCCAGCTCTCCAATGCGCTGCAAAAGTCCCAATAAAATGGAATCAACCACACAAAATAGTAAGTCACCCAATTGAATGAGATTATATTTCAATAAACCACTTAGTTTAATTACATTAACTTCAAGACCTTTTTTGTTTTATTAAACAATCTGAGTAATTCAGTTACTGCATAGCCTAAACCTTTAACTAATAAGAAATACATTTGCCCTATCTATCATTTTAAAGATACTGGATTTACAGAGCTGGGTGAAACTAATCAGCTTATTTGGGAAATTAAGGAGCAACGTTTCATTTACAGTACAAAACAGACAGGTTTATGTTTTCATTTACCTCTGATGCTTTGCTCTAAACTTCAAATAAATGGAAAAAAATGCATTTACTAATCAATATGCTGATTGCCAATTGTAGTTTAAATCTTATTTCATACAGAATTCTTCCACTTCATAGAAAACTGCTATTAAAATATTTCCAGGAGTCAACATTTCTCCAATCTGTTATGCAGTTGCATCCCTTTCCATGACAAGAACCGGATTATAAATACAATTCTTAACGTGTCTAGTTAATTATTCTCTCAGGGGCGCGGAGTTTTAATTTGCTGCTTGCCTATATGCTAAAACAAGCCAGGCAACTAAAAACTAAGAAAACTAACTCACATTTTGGTATGTAATTACTTCTCTCTCTCTGAATTCATGCTTCATTTCCTCTTTAATTCTAGAACACTGGAATGAACAGCAACCAAGGAAAAAATCATCAAGCAAGGAAGATATGATCATTTTTATATTATGCTGAGCACACACCAGAATAGTATGGCACCACAGTAAAGGCTCAATACCACAAGTTGCTGAGTGTCCTCAACTCACAATAAAGGAAATGAGAGAAGGGGTACTCAGCATCTTTCAGGATTGGACTTTTAGAAAAGCATTCCCTGCTTTAGAAAAGAAAAACAGAAAGACAATTAAGAGTTAACAAAGCTACGTAAGACAAACCCCTTGTGCTTTAGAAAAAGAGTGCTATTGGAAATGCAGAGGTAAGGAAGAGATAGAAGAATTGTCTGAAACATACAAGATGATCAGAACTAGTATTAAACAGAAATTTTAAAACAAATACATGAAACAACACGTGTATATTCTGAGCCTAGAGAAACTGGTTATATTTACAGGACCAAATGTTATCAGAAGTTCAGATAATGAGCCAGATTCTGACTGACACATGTATACAGACACACAGCAGAAAGGCCCTGGACACAGGGTAGCGCAGTGTGAAAGTTGTATGCCCCAACTCTGGCTCTTTCCAGAACTCATGAAGAGGCTTCTCTGCAAGGCCCCCAACAAGGGAAATGATGGAGGGAAGTTCTGGGATGGGGCTATATGTAAGGACTCTATGTTTCCTGCATATAAGCGTATGCCTCCTGGCCTGGTAAAAGAAATTACACAGTCTCCCCGCCCCCACTAGAGCTGGGTGAAATTTGATTTTTCAGTTACACAGGCAAACCAAAAAATCCAAAACAACTTTTGTTTCAAGTCAACATGAAATGACAATTCTTTGGTTTCTCTTGTTGAAATGAAAAACAAACAAAAAACATTGATTTTGGGTACACCAAAACATTTTGCTTAGTTTTCAAGTGCTTTTAACGCATTTGTTTTAGTGAAATTGAGCAACATTTTGAAGCAATGTTGTTTTGAAACAAAAAGTCTTTGACTTTTTCAGAATTTTTTTCCCCACTTTTTTTTTTGGCAGTCAAAACTATTAGCTGAATTTGACCCAATTTGGTGAACAGTTTTGACTCATCCAAAATTGCATTTTTCAACAAACTGTTTGCCAAAATAAATAAATAAATAAATAAATTCACCCTGTTCTATCCATATTGCTATCAGGATTAACTTGAGGGGACAACATGGGTGGTAAAGTGCTATGCAACACAACACAGGCTGCTTTTAGTGCAACATTTTGCAACTTTTTGTTTTCCACAATCCCTAGAGCTCTACCCTGCAGCCCCTTCGTCTCATCACTAATCTCACTGGTTTGAAAAGAACACCTCAAACAACATGGCCTGCAGGGCCAGCCCTATAATGCCATCACCTTGAAGGAAGTGTTGAATTTGTGCAGTGGAGTTTGTATGAGATGAAAGATCCCTGTCTTCTGTAGTGCTACACGGAATCATGGAGAGCTGATCCTGAGAGGAGCTGAGTGACTCCTGTAAACTGCTAAGCACATCAACTCCTGTGTTCGGGGATGGAACTGTATCCACATTGAGTCACACAGGGAACTTAGGAGCTAGCTATTTTTAGGAACTTCAGATGTTCTCACAATGAATCTTTGAGTCATATGCCTCCAACCATCAGCTACTTTGTGCCTTCCAAGTTAAAATTGAATAAACTGATCCAAAAATCTAACTCAGAAGGAAAGGAGAGGAAATATATTTCTTCATTTACAGGCAAGAAAACTGGGTTACTTATAATGAATTGGTATTTTGCTGTTACAGATGCCTGCTCCTTAGGAATTCTACAAGTATGCCATTGTGGTATTCCGGAAAACCCCGCCAGTCAAACTCTCAACAGTACACTCTCATGCACCACTGATTGCTCCTGGCACGTCTCATCCCTCCCATGTTTCAGCCAACTCAGTGTGATGTTCAGGGGGGAAAGATCTGAAATGAAGGGGATGTGGACAGACGAGTGGGGATTCAGTGAACGTTTCTTGGTCACAGAAATCCAGTATGGATGGTTTTTGAGGTCTCCTTCTCTCACTGCTAGGGAACTGCAAAGTAATAGTGTGGTTTTAGGTTACAATATTCTGTAATGCAGCCTGACCAAAATCAAGCATCTGCTCTAAATTTGATTTGATTATGCTGTTCTGCAAGAAGTATAAGCACAGCCTGAGGGTAGCATCTTTGTACAGATACAGGACTGTTTAGGAAAAGCCATACAGCAGCTTTCTTAAAGAACAGAATTGAAGACAATTAGAAGTGGACTTGGTTGTGAGACAGAGCAATGATTGGATCTCAGAAGTAGAAAATCCTTGTTTGGAAATAACCTGATGCGAGTGTTTTGGACAAGCACACAGAGGAGATGATTCATAGAAATAGCACCACACCCCACAGTAGGAGAAGGTCTAGGAAAATTCACAGCTGGAAACTGGTAATTCTGAAAAAGAAGGATCCATAAAAACACCCTGTGACTTGCTGGTTTTACAAATGAACCTATCTAGGTACATACCTGGCCCTCGTCATTGTAATACGTGAGCAATATGGCTCAGATTTCCATTGACTTCAATCTGAGTTGGATCAGATCAGAAGCACCAAGCAAACAACAAAAACAAAAAACATTCACTAAGGGAGAACAACTGATGAGCTCCCTATGGTCCCAGAGTTGGATGAGGATTAAATGCAGGCCCTATGAGAGAGGGAGAATTTCTCCTGCTGGATAATACCTATACAGTAGCTCTTTCAGGAAGTATCAGACACCAGATGATGATGATGAAGAAGCAGCTCTGTGATGAAAAGCTGAGACAGCAGCCAGATGAACTCTTGGAGAAGGGTCAGTTTAAACCACCACCAAAAGGTAGTGGTACTCTCCCAAAGACCACCCAAATCCCAAGCTCTGCTCACATCCCAGAATTCTCCAATTCCACCACCAAAAAGAAGCACCAAATTTTGACAAAGTGGTTTGATTTTGCCTTCCTCCTGGTTGGCACACAAACGTGCTCACATGCACAAATAAATCTACTCCCTCCTGCTTGGGCTTTTCTTCCCGCCCCATGGCTTTCTGATAGGGTGTCCAGCCTGGCAGGGAATATGCTATCCCTCTTAGCCATCTGGAGGAACCACAGAGCTCTTCTCTCAGGCAGAACTAGGAAGATCACTGCTGAGGTTGCTGAGCAGTTGATTTGCTCTTCAGGGAACAGGGCATGCAGGATGGCTCGCTTGCAATCTTGTACCGGGAAGATCAGTGGCTGCTCCCACTTGATTTGGAGACAGACGGCAATAGCATTAAGTGGGGGGGCCAGCAACATTTTGAATTTGGCACCATTGTCTCTTGTGAATGGATAGTTGTGTTGTCATTACTCTAATATGGACACAACCTAACAGCAGAGCAGTCAGAATAGCACAGCAAACGGAGCGAGCAAACCTGTTGGACACAAGCTTATACACTGGGTTTTGGGGAGCCTTCTTTTAGACATGCTTTCTTTGAAAGGCTCTTGGAGAGGTTCACTGAACTGGAAGAGAATGACCATGCAGACTATGAAAAGGATTTTCACTTGGTTGAAATAAAGCACTGTTGCTAAAATTGGAAGGAGGAGAATTAAAAAAAACGACATATAGGCTAGCGCCTGAGTTTTTCACCTGCCTTGCAGTAAGGGAGTGTACTTTTAACAGGAACTCAGTGCTATTCAGTGGAATTCACCATGCAGGACAAGTGGGATTTCAATGTACCAGAGCCACATAAAAATCCTGAATCACATCCACACGAACAGCAGAATGAAATTTGAGCGTGATACAGAAACTGCATAGGTTGCAACCTAGGTTGCATAGGTAAAATGGAAGTCTGGCAAAAGAGGATGAGACACTGGTATGTCAACACTGAAATCAGGGGGTGTGATTGAGACTATGTAGACATACCTGAGCTTGCTTTAATCTAACTAAATCAAAGGTAGCTCAAGTAACAATAGCAGTGAAGCCATAACAAAATGGGTTGCGGCCACCCAAGTATGTGCCTAGGGTCCTGGGGGGTGGGCAGGCCATACCCCATTTTCCTGACTCTTAGTTCTTGCCTAGTATGAAACTACTGTACAAATCCAGAAACTATAGATATTGGCCCGAATTTGGCTCTGGTATAACTCTGGTGAAATCAGTGGAGTTGTTGAATTGGGTCCATTTTGTTGTTGTTATTTTACTAAACCATTTGTAGTACAGTAAATAACAGTGCACATCAGCATGGGTGTCAACCTTGGCAGAAATGACGGCAAGCTGATTATCCTTCTCCCTGTTTTCCTTCTTTAGTTTATCTGCATTCAGTTTTAGTTGCAGTATTCTCTGCTCCTTTGCTGAAATATCTCTTTGCAGACTGGTCACCAGTCCTGTGAAGAACAGAATTTAGGTTAAAGAATACAAAGACATTTCAGTTATGAAAACCTGCTAAACAATATCATCATATAAACGCCGAAGAAGAAAAAACATTTGTCATATACTAACAATATCTGGATTTGAAAGCAGATCTAAATTTAGTCCATACAAGCTGGGAGTTATTTACTGAGACCATTAGTCCCAAGGAATTCAGTGCTTTGGAGAATATGCTCCTTTGGGCAAGAACAATTCTCAGCTCAGTTTTTCTTGAAAAACTATGTTTAGGTCTGAAACTTTGATAATTGTCCCTGTGGACTGGTGTAAGTAAATATAACATAGTATGTTTGCTTTTTGGAAAACTGAGATGGAGTGAAATGACTTCGCTAACAGGACTGTATTGTTAGCTAGTGTTTAAATAAAAACACTGAGTATTTTGTGTCAATATTAAAGTCCTTTTGACTATTAAATCATTATATAAAGGAAGGCTGGAAATTGGAAAATGGTCTGCACTCTGAGAGACAGAGCCCTTGAGAGATGTTCAGAACACTGGACATAGGAGGCCGGATCCTCAGTAGGTGTAAATCAGCATAGTGTCCCTTAAGTTAGTGGAGCTATATTGATTACACAGCTGAGGGGCTGACCTACAGTGACTAACAGTTCCTTATATTCCAGGGTTTTTTTTCCTTTCCTTTTTTTTTTTTTAATAAACCATCTGTCCCACAACTCACCCAGGTTTAGTTCCCAATGATCCTTATTTCTACTCTAGTAGTTCGTCTGTCAGAAGATATCTGTAAGCCTCAAAGAGGTTAAAATGAAATAGAAAAGAGGGACGAACAATTTTAGAAGGTCCACAAAGCCACTACAATAATTTCTGGCCAGAAAAGTTGTAAAGTATACATTTTCATTGCTAAACTATATTAACTGTGATCCTAGCCCGAAAAACTGCATGTTAAAGTACACTACCTGAGATGCCAGAGGAAATATACCTGTAGTTAGAGCTTGGTTCCTCCTTAACTTCTCACCCTCTTTTTTCAAGTTTGCAATTTCTAGGTCTCTTTCAGAGAGGGAATGGCACAAGACTTGGCTCGAATCTCTCTGCAGATTGCTGATCTATAAAAGATATGCAAAAAAATAAATTATTGGTCACCTTAAATCGGAAATGGGCGAACCAGCTCAGGTCAAACAAACTCTATCTTTGTTCTACATTTGAACCAGACTTGTTTTGAGATTTGAAATAGGTTAAATGGCTTTTTGTTTTAATTAATCAAACACCCTCATGTCTATACTTCCCAGTTCAGTCGTGATCAAAAGCTGCTATGAGAAAAGTGTTCTTGCTACACTTCCAACTCCATGGATATGCCAGATATTTAGACAGTCTGTCCAATGGCAAGTTAAGGAGGGCCTTTACAGCTCTCAGTTTTCAATTTATGCAGATGGCTAACTTAAAAGTCTGAGATACGGCACTGAGAAATGTAGTCACCTCTGTCCATGGGGCTGTGGGTAGATGGAAGACCTACCCCATTACTTATGATTTTGTAATTTGTACTGCCACTTGAGGTCAAAATGGCTTTCTGTGTTTTTGTCCCAGATGCCTGTTTCTAGAAAACAGAATATTTGTTAGGAATTGACAGCGTATCTGTGATTCAAGCAGTTGCTCTATTTGCATGGTCAGCCACTAGAATAAGGAAAAGGCAAGTGGAACGGTAATTATATATGGTTTAATTGGTTTTTGTACTTTTTAATTAGTTTGTACATATATTTTAAATATTTTATCATTCTGGATATATATTGTAATATATTTTATTTTTTGTGCAGTGAACAATGGCTAAGTTGCTATTAATAAACTTGACTTGATATTTCCAACTGGGAAAAACGCATGAGAACCTTCATTTGTGAACTTGTTTTCCAAGATCTCCATCCCAATTCTGTGGACCTGAGTGGTTTGAATAGTTTAGACAAATATTCAAACCTGAGAGTTTATCCGAACTGAACAGGGTTCAGCCATGATTACTCTAAGCACAAACAAAAGTCAAATAGTCTCTCTGCTACTGAAATATTCCAACAGTCAAACACTCAGAAAAACAAACAAACCACAGATCTTTCTCAGCTAACTTACATGAGCATGAGTAAGTCAAAATATTATATATTATGGGCCAACTTATAGCAACAGGAGGAGTAAGCCTAGTATTTCAGGGTCATTGGTTTATGTGTTTTTTTCCTAGAGTCTTCAGCTAATTGGCAAGAACAAATATTTCAGATGATAATTTACAGAAAGCACTCAAAGGCATTTGCATTTTCTAATGCAAATAAAGATCAAACACATTACTTCCTGGCTGTCATGAGTGAAGATGAAACTCTGCAGTCTACTTTTTCATATCATGGCCAAAGAGATAATAAGAAGGAACAAAATTGTTAAAATAATTGGTTTCATGAGCCTAATTCAGAGGGGATAAGTAATCAGTTTGAAGGGGTCCACTGTGGGAGTGTGCAGCTATACCTGCAATATATCATCTTCAGCATAATACAAGACCAGAGCTGCTGACAACTCATGGAAAACAATCACCAACGCTTTGTATAGCAATAATTCTGTTTATGTATCAGATTTTTAAGGATTGCTCCTTTCTTGCTCTTTATCACTGTGTGCATTCACATGACCACAGAGCTTAAAAAGGACACTGTCCACTTGAAATATAGTCAACATAAAAATGTGTTCAAAGTAGTTTCAGATATACATGCCTTCCAGTCACCTCCCCAATACATAGCTTTTCAATCAGACTTCCATATTTTAAAAATGTTTTCTCTCTCCTGTTGCTGTATGAAAGACGCACACAAACAAATAGCGAAGCTGTCTATAAAGTGTCTATATACAAAGGAACAAAGAGTCCTGTGGCACCTTATAAACTATGAAGTGGGTATTCACCCACGAAAGCTTATGCTCCAATACATCTGTTAGTCTATAATAGGGGCCGGCAAGCTTTCAGGAGTGGTGTGCCGAGTCTTCATTTATTCACTCTGATTTAAGGTTTCGTGTGCCGGTAATACATTTTAAAGTTTTTAGAAGGTCTCTTTCTGTAAGTCTATAATATATAACTAAACTATTGTTGTATGTAAAGTAAATGCGGTTTTTAAAATGTTTAAGAAGCTTCATTTAAAATTAATTACAATGCAGAGCCCCCTGGACCAGTGGCCAGGATCCGGGCAGTGTGAGTGCCACTGAAAACCAGCTCGCGTGCCACCTTTGGCACCCATGCCATAGGTTGCCTACCCCTGGTCTATAAGGTGCCACAGGACTCTTTGTTGCTTTTTACAGATCCAGACTAATACGGCTACCCCTCTGATACTATGTACAAAGGGTTATCAAAGAGGTGAACAAACTGAAAAAAACAACAACCCCTTTTTCTCCTCTAAACTCTTTTGTTTCTAGCAACAATTGTTAGTTAAAAAAAAATTCACAGAGGAGTCTGATTAAAGATGACAGTGTCCCTTTAAGAGTTCAATACCTGCTCTTTCAAGGCTTTAATCTCTTCCATCTTTGCTTCAATATCTTGCTCAAAGGTCAATAGTTTTTGAGTAAACTCGACATCATTCCTAGCAGCCTGAGCCATCTTCTTTGTCATCACTGCAATTTCATCCTGAAGATTGGCTATCACTGTATCTTTATGTTTTGACTCGCTTTCAAAACCCAAGAGATGACTGATTTCATCTTTCATTTTCAGAATTATTTCATCCTACATGCAGAATAAATTTGAATATTATACACAAATGTGGATACACCATTCTGCCTGTTCCAAAAAAGGCTTTCAAATTATTTTATTTTATGATGAATTTTCTGTCTCCAAAATGCTACACTTGCTCATTCTAGTATTATTAAAATATAGTGGTAGTCCAACAACATTAAAACAAAATTTCAGATATTCACATTTGCTATCTTACATTTCCTCACCCTGAAATTCACTAGCTCCAAGACATCTCATTCCTTTGTCCATATAGTAATTCTCACTCATGTGTGTAGCCCCATTCAAAATCAGTTACTCTACTGTGATGTGGGTGAAGGGAATTTTACTATTATCATTTAAAGACCCTATTTGAATAGCATTTCTGCTTTGTTTGCCTACCAATCACACTATCTGCTTTCAATATATTCCTGTTGATATAAAGAATGTTTCTGTGATCTGCCTCCATATCACATTCATACATCACCTTTTCCTGAAGAAGTAAATCCATATGATGACTTCCTGATAATGGAACTCCACTTGCTCCAGGTTGTCCATTTCCTGGTACATTTGTCAAGATTGAATATAAAAAATAAAAGGGGCTTCTAATGACTTGCAGAGAAATTCAACACAAGAGCCTGTTCTGATTAGGATGAATGCATCTCTATCTTCCTAGTTTATCTACAAGCATTTCCAAAGCAATCATCATTTTAGTACCTATGCACTTTATCCAAGCAACTGCAGAACAACAATAAAATGTTATAATAAATGACATTCACAGGCATTAACACACTATATAATCAGTGAAGTATAATATAGTTTCAAGATAAAAATCCTCAAGTGGAGGAGGAGTAGATACGATGTCTGAATATGCAACATTGAATAACTGTGCATATGTTAGCTATAATATTATGACATATGGCATATGAATAACTAGGACTATATAGCCTATAACATTATGAAATACAGAATATGGATCATTTTGGCCCTGATTCAGAAAAGCATTGAAGCATCAGTCCATCACTCTTCAGGAAAGCACTTAAGCATACACTTAATGTAAGCACATGCTCAGAGCTAACTTCAATGAACTTAAAAATTCAGTTAAACAAATGCTTAAGTGTTTTCCTCAATCACTGCTTTTCTGTTGTGCTGGCATGATTGTGCAGCAATGCTTTTTTGTCTGAAACATTTAGATACATTTCAATTTGATGATTTGCTATTTAATCTTTTGTATTACTATATGTATTAAAAACAAGAATAAGAAACATAAATATTTGATTTATGTCATTCTATAGTGTTAGGGATACAGTAGAGTTAGGGACGTTACCAAGTCCTATCATATGGCCCTAAAATTTGCTGGCATGCAAATTCTTACACAATATGCCAACCATGGTTAAAAACGTGGTTCAGCTTTTTCAGCAGTATTTGTGTTTAAAACTCTAGAACTTTTCCTTAGCTATGACATTCAGCGGCGGCTCCAGGCACCAGCGCTCCAAGCGCGTGCCTGGGGTGGCAAGCCACGGGGGGCGCCCTGCCAGCCCCTGCGAGGGTGGCAGGCAGGCTGCCTTCAGCGGCTTGCCTGTGGGAGGTCCCCAGTCCTGCGGATTTGGCGGCAATTCGGCAGCGGGTACGCCGAATCCGCAGAATCGGGGACCTCCCACAGGCGCGCCACCTAAGACAGCCTGCCTGCTGTGTTTGGGGCGGCAAAAAAGCTAGAGCTGCCTCTGATGACATTGTCCTGTTCTTTACACTTAGAAAATATGTGCAAGATATGGTTCTATTTTTAACTCACTCCCAATGAAAACGGCTGATAATCACAGATCAAAAGAGAAAACAAAGTTACTCCAACAGATGTAACAGTTGAATGTATCACCAATGGAAAACACAGTAAGTAGTAACAGAGCAAGTTACACTTTCACAGAATCATAGGACTGGAAGGGACCTCGAGAGATCATCTAGTCCAGTCCCCTGCACTCATGGCAGGACTAAATATTATCTAGACCATTCCTGAGAAGTGTTTTTATCTAACATGCTCTTAACAATCTTCAATGATGGAGATTCCCCAACCTACCTAGGCAATTTATTCCAATGTTTAACCACCTTTAAAGTTAGGAAGTTTTTCCTAATGTCCAACCTAAACCTCCTTTGCTGCACTTTAAGCCTGTTGCTTCTTGTCCTATCCTCAGAGGTTAAGAACAACAATTCTCTCTCCTCCTTGCAACAACCTTCTATGTACTTGAAAACTGTTTTCATGTTCCCACTCAGTCTTCTCTTTTCCAGACTAAATAAACCCAATTTTTTCAATCATTACTCACAGGTCATGTTTTCTAGACCTTTAATCATTTTTGTTGCTCTTCTCTGGACTTTCTCCCATTTGTCCACATCTTTCCTGAAATGTGGCACCTAGAACTGGACACAATACTCCACCTGAGGCCTAATCAGCATGGAGCAGAGTGGAATAATTACTTCTGGTGTCTTGCCTACAACACTCCTGCTAATACATCCCAGAATGATGTTCACTTTTTTTGCAACACTGTTACACTTTCACATATAATGAAAATGTTCAAGCAAATTTCACCTCAAAGCTGAGCTAATAAATACACTGCTTAACAAACAGCAATTCTATACTATGCACCTGATCAAATGCCCACTGAAGACAATGCAACAAGTCCATCGGATTGGGTCTGCATGCCTAATTCTCCTGTCACTTGCCAATGTAAATCAGAAATACCTCCACCAAAGTCAGTGGAATTACATCACTGTGAAACTAGTGTGAGAGGAGAATCGGTCCCAGTACCTGACAATCCTTCTATAAGCTGACAAGTAGATACGTGTGAAAAAACATCATTTTGCATGGAAGTCATGATCAAGTTTACTATTGTGCAATGCTATATAAAGGGTTAATGAAAGCACCGTGAAATACCTTGTCTGACTGCAGTAGGCCTACTGAAAGTATCTGGAGAGAAAGAAGAAGTCATACTTCTCCCCCAAGCACTCACAGGTCTTCTTCTGTTTGGTGGATGGGGTGTAGTTCCATTTGTTCCATGCATCCAACTGTTGTGAACACTGGATGGGTGCTGAGACTGGAGGAAAGGAAGCTGAGGAGGAGTTGTTGAAGGGGTATAAAGTTTTGTCTCTGAAAGTAACTGGAGCTGTCCGGGCCATGCTGTGTGACGTTTCATTGGTGGGCAAGACATCTGCAGGGGGAAAAAAATGCAATCCTGTACAGAGGGTGGAAAAAAATTATTTACTACAGTGTGTATGTTATATATTAATACAGAACCCAGCAACATGTGTGAATAGAAGAAAAAGTCAAATCAACCTGCATTACCTTGCCATTTTCAACTTTGAATTTCATCTTTCATCATGCTACCTAATCACTTAGCTTTGTTTGGTCTTTCTGTAGTTCTGAACAGTCATCTCTAAACTTGGATAACCTAAACTATTGTCATTTACAAAATCTTCCACCTCTTGATTCACCTCTTTTCCAGATCATACATTAATATCTGTACAACATCGATACTAATAAAACTCATTCTGATGCTCTGTTGGCACACAACAACTAAAATGAAGTCTATCAAACTATTCATGTGCTTAAAGTTAGGCATGTTCTTAAGTGCCTCCCTGGCTGAGGCCTGAGTTTCTTAATCAACTCTTGCACAGAATTTTGCCAAAGGCTTTGTAAAAGTCAAACTTGTTATATTATATTATTATATTATTGACAAGATTTAAGAATTATAGATTTCCTTTACACAAACAATACTGGTTTGTACCAATCATATCAAGTTTGTGGATCTTTGGAGGCAAATCTGGCTAGGTATTCATAGAGCTTGTGGTTGGGTTATGATTTCATGTGGAAACCATTGGTCTGCATGATTTCAACCCAAAACCCTGGCATTTTGGCAAAGTTTCACTTTGAGACAGTGGATGGAAACCCATGTTCAGAGAAACTGAATCAAAGTTTGTACCCTGGGGTAATTGTATGAAGGGAACCATGCCAAATAAAGTGATTAAGTGAATGGTTTGTGAGCAATAACTGTGTTGTAGACAGGAGACTAAACTGGAGGCTATCTTCTTCAGTAGTTCTCAAACTTTTGTATTGGTGACCCCTTTCACACAGCAAGCCTGAGTGCAACCCCCTTTATAAATTAAAAACACAATTTTTTTATATTAAACACTGTTATAAATGCTGGAGGCAAAGTGGGGGTTGGGGGAGGAGGCTGACAACCCGCGACCTCCATGTAATAACCTCACAATCCCTGAAGGTTCATGACCCCCAGTTTGAGAACCTCTATCTTAATCTGTCATTTGGTATTCTGAAACAAAGGCTATCTCCATGAGGACACCTGGCTTGAGATCAGATTTTCCAGCCTGATAGCCCTACACGTCAGAGAAATGATGTAGGGCACTGCATGCTCATCTGTTAATAAGAGCACCTTTCAATTGATGTAGAGATGAGCCAAAACTGAAGCTCTGAATTCCAATTCCTTTTAATTTCATGGTGTGGGTTTATATTCCTGCCCCAGAATAAAAACCTGGCCTGTGGTTTCAATCTTGGGTGAGATCCAAAATCAAGAGAGGTCTAGTTTCCAGTTTGGTTGTGACTGAATTCTGATGAAAACTGCCAAAGTCTTGTGAGCTATGATCCATCCTATCCAAACCGTATCCCTGGTTCAGCATTAAATCTGAACCCAACCCTAATCCTGAGCCACAACTAAACATTGCTAACTTGACCCATCTCTAGAAGAAGCTGGACCTTCCACAAAGGGAGGACCCTACTGGCAACCAGTAAGCATGCTGTACAACACTTCCCTTGCTACCAGACAAGTCCCAGAATTTGGAAAGGGGAGAGCCTGAGTTTCTTATCAGCTGTATGGCCCATGAAATCAAGTGCTCTGGTCATCACACGAGTATTCTTCCACAGAAAGGGTGAGCCAGGTATCTCTCTAGGCAGCCACCCAAGTTTTCAGGCAAAAGCTAATATTGCTCCCTGGACTTCAGTATTCCTCCAACTATCATTCTTTACCACCATCCTTTTTGGATACAGGTCTGCCCTACATGACTGGAGTATGCTGATTTTCCAAGCAAGGAAAGAGGCTGGACTCAAAGCATTTCTTGATTGTGGCTTAGCTGCAGCTGGAAAAATATAACCCCTTTGGGAAACAAACAATATTTTGTCTGTTTTATTCTTTTAAATCTGTTTACCACTGAGGCGTTAGCAATTGACTCCTCAGAGTTTATCTTTTGCTCTGTGACACTGTGGCAATATAGGTACCTAAAATTCTTTCAGGCAAAGGAAGGTTACATAACAAGACAATACATACCAGCAGAATGTAACTTTGCCCTCCCCACAGTCCCCCTTAAATAACTAAGTGGAGAAAAAGGACGAGGTTCGTCACTTTTGGTTCACTTAAGGTGAACTGAAATACTTTAAAAATACATACAAAAAAGATCCTATGTCTTAAACAGAATGCATGAATGAATTAAAAAATTATAAATAAAATCTGAAGCAAACAATGTGAAAATAATGTCCTCTTTTACTTAGCTGCCCAGACCCAATTTCAGGGTCCAGTGTTTCTCCTGCAAGAATTGATAACATCAAACACACCTAAAGCAGCATTATGAATGCAGCTCCTCACTCTGTATAGGTGTTTGTGATGCTCAGATCTTGACAGGTTAAAAAAAAGGCTTTTATTTACCTTTAAAATGTATTTGTAATTTCAGGTCTACACATTTGTTTTGTTCAGGATTGAATAAATTAACATCTTATACAATTATAATTAAAAAAATTGTTTCACTTTTAATACTAAAAAAAAGGGAAATCATCTTTTTTATATATATAGCAAATACTTGGTGCACTGAAACTTAACAATGATTTACCCTCTATAGTGAGCAATGTCAAACATCAAAGCTATTACATCAAAAAGAAATCATAAAGCCTGAAGCTTTAAAAAGGCACTGTTGTGCTGTTTCTGTGTCAGTATGTATTGTACATAAAATATTTGTTCAATGAAAATGCCTGAGGTTCTGGTGTGGACAAACTTTATTTAAACAGTTTTTCTGCCACAGCATCAGTTCTTAAAGTTGGTTTCACCACCTAAAATCAGGATTTTCTCCTCAGTTATCAACACTCTGTATCTTTGGAGAGAGGAGTCCAAACTACTAAACCGGGCTAGGACATCCATAATCTGCATCCGGATACTCAAATTGGCACTCATGGAATATTGTATCTGTACTGAGGTGGTGCTCGGAGGCCCAGGATCATGGCT
Source organism: Mauremys reevesii (assembly GCF_016161935.1). NCBI lineage: Eukaryota > Metazoa > Chordata > Testudines > Geoemydidae > Mauremys > Mauremys reevesii. The sequence continues at coordinate 6,768,249 of NC_052643.1, forward strand.
TAATTTTGCTTGGCACTCTACACACAAGAGTGATAATCCCAGTCCCGGCCCAGAAGAATTTACAATCTAATTTATGTATAGGAAATGTAGCCCACTGCTTAAACCACAGGATTGAAAACCAGAATTTCTGGGTTCTGCTCCTGGCTCTTCCACTGATTCACTCTGCGACCTTGAATAGGTCATTGAACAGCTTCCTGCCTCAGTTTCCCGACCCATACAATAGAAGTAATGTTTCATTAATTTACAGGGGGCATATGAGGCTTAATTATTATATGTTGGTAAAGCATTTTACGATACTGTGATGGAATGAGTTATAATGGTGCAAATTGTTAATATAAATGTGCATTTTGTGTGACCAATGTTAGTCTGAGTGATAGAATATGTCACCCCATTAAGTCACCCACTTTGGAAAGTTGGGCCTTGATTATTTATTTGAAGTGCAGCATTTCTGTATTTGCAATATGGGAATACAAATTATTGCGATATCTTTTGCTGTTTGCTGCATTTGAGCACTTCTCCCCAAATTCTGGAGGCATGCCTCCAAAGACAAGCCTGAATCTATCAGATTGTTTTTTAATTCTGTTGAAGGCAGATTTCTAGATCTCCAATTTCTTGAGATCAAGACCCAGAGCAATAAAAGTATTACGGGTTCTTATCAATTCCTTCCCATAATAAATTGCCTGAAATCTTGGTGATACCAGCTGACTATCCAGTGACAAGAGTACCACACTTCCATTTTTAATGTCATTTCCTATATATGTGAATGTTTTTATTTTACACTGTGTTCAAGAGTTGTGGTGTGACATTGTGTCTTTGCTGGATGCCTGTCTCATGCTAAGGACATGAATGACACTATTGCTAATAAAGCAATCACATATAATTCAGATATACTTTTGAGTTTGAAAAAGGATCAAACTGCTTTTAAGCACAAATTTTAAAAGGTAACAGTTTTAATGATGTTATTTTTACCATTTAACTTTTGAAAACACAACTTGAAAAGGGAATTGGATACTCTATAATTCTAAAGAAGAATCAGAAAAACTGGAGATATTTCTGAGTTTTCTAGAGGCGTAACTTTTCTTGTCCCTAGTGCATTTGTAGAAGAAAAATCCAGGAGGTTTTACAACCTCTTAGTGAAGTGCCTGAGATTATGCAGCAGGTGGAGCTAGAGACCTCTTATTTTCCAATTCCCTCTCAATGAATCTATGAACATTTCTTTCCCTTGCTTTTAAGAGAGAAGGCTTCTCAAAGGGAAAACAACTTGCCTCAGTACCATATCTAGCTATGCTGACTTTTTGAAAAAGAAAATGTTAAAACCTGAATAAGATGTCCAGGCTGTGATTAAAGTACAATTATCACACTTTATTTCTGAAAAAGTCTCTCTGTTTGAGATGCATGCCCTATACCTCGGGCCCTACCAACTTGATTGTCTATTTTGGTCAATTTCACGGTCATAGTATTTTAAAAATCGTAAATTTCATGATTTCAGCTATTTAAATCTGAAATTTCATGGTGTTGTAACTGAAGGGGTCTTGAGCTAAAAAGGAATGTGTGTGTGTGTGTGTGTGTGTAGGTGGTGTCACAAGGTTATTGTAGGGGGAGTTGCGGCACTTCTACCCTTACTTCTGCACTACTGCTGGCGATGACGCTGCCTTCGGAGCTGGGCAGCTGGAGAGTAGTGGCTGCTGGCCAGGAGCCCAGCTCTGAAGACGGAACCACCCCCAGCACCAGCGCAGAGTAAGAATGGCATGGTATGGTATGGCTACCCTTACTTCTGTGCTGCTGCTGGCGGGGCGCTGTCTTCAAAGCTGGGTGCCTGGCCAACAGCTGCCGCTCTCCAGCTACCCAGCTCTGAAGGCAGTGCAGCAGTAAGGGTGGCAATACCGCAACCCCCCTAAAATAACCTTGTGACCCTCCTGCAATTCCCTTTCTGGTCAGGACCCCCAATTTGAGAAACGCTGGTCTCCCCCATGAAATCTGTGTAGTATAGGGTAAAAGCACACAAAAGACCAAATTTCACAGGGGGAGTCCAGATTTCACGGTCCATGACGCGATTTTCATGGCCATGAATTTGGTAGGGCCCCATCTATACCTAAAACAGGACATACAACTGGAACTGGCAATGTCTCTCATTCCAATAGAACCTTTTAAAGTACACCCACTGTACTAGTTAAGGAAGTGAGTATCAGAGAAGGGTAACATGCAAAGAGGATGAGGGGGAAAACAGAAGGAAAAGAAAAGACGCTCCTTGGGCATGGACCATCTTTTTGTGCTGTTTGTACAGCACCTAGCACAATGGGAACATAATGGAGGGGCACACAGAACCCTTAGTGGCAGGCCTGGATTAACCAATATGCACTGGATGCACTTCCACAGGGCTCCCATCTCAGGAGTTCCTCAGCCACCAGAAAAAATAAACGGGGCCAGAAAGGGGGCAGGGCAGGACCCCAAATTGCCATAGTACACAGGGCCTCTGATGGTGGTGGTGGGAAATTGATGGAGCCAGTGTGGAAGAAGGAGAAGCATACAGACTCCCTGCCATGGGGGAAAAGGCAGGGGGGGTGAAGGGCATTTGGGGAAGTGAAAATGGAGATAAGCCCAGAGCCACTGGCTTGTGTGGAGGAGAATGAGGAAACCTGGAATGGCAGAACAGGAGAAATGGGAGGCACACAGATCCTCTGGTGATGGCAGAAGCAGCACAGAGTCCCTGAAATAGAGGAGAATGGAAAGACAGCACACACAGTGTTGTGGAGTGAGAAATGGAGGTATGCAAGGAACCCCTGGCGAGTGACCCTCTAGTACATAATAATACTGAAAATGAATGAGAACTAGAAAGGTGAGGGATGGAAAAAAAGACCAGAAATGCAGAAATTACAAGAGGGAGAAACATGAGAGAGGGGAAAAAAACTAATAAAATAAGCAGAATTTTTTAGCTTTTATTTTTCTGGTATATTAATATAGAAATATGTTTGGGTTTTAAATGTAACCAAATACATAGCGATTGGAGCCTTCTTCCGCACTGTAGCTTGATGTCAAAGGGAGATTTACCTCAGAAAGGAGGTCCTGAATAGGACCAAGGAAATGGTAATTTGGTATAGTCACATGATTAACAAATCCAGTCAGACTTCAGCAATTTACCAAACATTTAACTCCATTCTTTGTATCAATATAATTATTTTTATAAATAAAGAGGGTTGTCCATTCCTCAATTCTAGATTTTACACATCTGTCAGGTTCCACTCTGCATTATTCTTACATTAGCATAAGAGGGTGGACAAATTAATTAAAAAAGGAATTTCTAAAAGGTCTTGGGTGAAAACTCCTCAGAGGGGCCAGAATTTCACCCCTGGAGCAGATATTCATATGCAGCTACTTTACAAAATAGAAAAATGTTATCCACTCATGGGACATTACCTGAGAAGTGTTTTCTATCACTAGCTCATAGGATGTTCCTCCTGAACCAAAGCGCAGAATATCCCCTGCACCCACTTTCACTGCTGCATTCTGTATATGGCAATCATTAACGAAAGTGCCATGAAGAGAGTTGAAATCTTGAAGAACAAAGCTGTTTTCTGAATCGCTGAATTCAATGACTGCATGGTGATCTTCAATACCTACAGACTGAAATTGGATAACAGTTTCAGAAATCAGTGCAAAGAATTTCCCAGAGTTATGGATCGCAATGGGGATTTTGCTGGGATTTATTTTGTTTTGTCTCATCTGGCTAATATCATACCATAATATGTTTTGGCTCAGAGGTAGTCAAAATGGCTGCTGATTGCTCATCTATTATGCAAGATACAGTATTTTTTTTTATTTTGTTCAATTGCTAGATTTTTTTTTAAAAAAAAAAAGCTTCACATTTTTGCATTTTATAATTCAGACAGGTCATCTGAATAGGTACCAAAACATACAAGATCACAGCAATAAAAATGGATAACTGATGTTACAGAGAGATGCATATGATAATAATGAAGGTATCAAATTAAAAACTTCCCCTCCCCCTTGCTTTTTGTGATCTTTCTCTATAGCATATTATTTCATATCCAACCTACGCCCCAATACTACAGACACTTAAAACACGAGTAACTTTGCACATTTAGTACTTCCATTGAACTCAGTGGGACTACTACTCACATATGCAAATGTTTGCAGTATCAGGACCCTAGACTGTAAGCTATTTGGAGCAAGAACCTGTCTTTTTTCCTCTCTGTAGTGTAAAGCATCCTTGACACTTACTGTAGAGTACTAATATACAAGTGTTAAATAGTACCAACATTAAGATGTACTTCTACATATATTTTGGTGTGTGTTCTAAATAAATAACCACTATTTAGACCACTTTTGAGTACGAAGGTGCAGACTGTTTTCAGTTGGCTCTTTTGTTGACTAACTTGGGCGTTGTACTCTTGGGTGTACAATACCCCTAATGTATGCTCATGGTTTAAGAATGCTCCTGTGTAGAGACATCTGTGTTTTTTAACAAACTAATCTCAAGAAAAGGAACTATTTTTAATTGTGATCTTAAACTTAATTACAGATGAAACAGCTGTAAAATGACATTCTGATCCAACCCTTATTCACATAGGGCTTGAGTCGAAGCCCCCCGAAGTCAAAGGAAAGATTCCCATTGACTTCAATGGGCTTTGGATCTAGTCCCTAGCACTAATGAGGCATTATTTTCTGTAATACCCTATCCTTTTTGAATTGCTTTAGCTACTTCATGTCTGAACACCTGCAATGATCGTGCTTAAGCAACCTCCTTGGCAAATTATTGAGTTGTCTAATTGAACTGGTGGTTCCTAATGTCTATGTTAAGTTTTCCTTTTTTTAGTTTCAGGCTGTTGCTTCATGTTATATGACCCTAACCCATATCAAATAATTCCTCTCTCTTTTGGTTGTCAAACTTAAATATTTAAACACATTCTCTAATTGCTATTTTATCCCTGTGGCCTAAATGAAATCAAATAAACCACTGCTGACTAAGAAAGACTGGAATTATTATAAATGGGGTAATGAAGTTAAGTAAGAGTAAGTGCTGTAAAGAATAATAATGAAAATAAATGTTATGCTCATACCTTCAGAACAAGATCTGAATCTTCATGTCTTCCTATAGTAGTTACTTTTGATCTCAGCATAAAAACACCATCTGAACTTTTTAAAAAGGCTTTCATTGTCTCTTCTTTTTACCTGTAAGGTTTTATTTTTAAAAACTCATTTTCTAAGTGTTATCCAATGCACTTTTGCAATTACTCCAGTCAAAACATTTCAAATCGCTTAAATGAACAGTATCAAATAACATGGAAGAAATATCATAATTTATTTACAGGGATGCTGTCAGACTGAAATTAAAATTAAAGACAAATTCTCTACCCTGTGTAATTAAAAAAAAAATTAAAACTGATTTTCAAGACAGCCTGAGAGAGTTACGCATCCATTTACCATTAAAATTCAAATCCCATCCAAAGACGGAAAGAATTTTAAATATCTAATTTACTTTTTATACCATTCATGCTATTTGGGTACACTACTTTCAGAACTTCACTCTGAGACTGAGAGGCATCTGGAGACTGGTCAATTTCACTTTCTCTTTCACTAACAGAAGCTGCAATGTTTGGGTTTCATGCAGCCTGAAAATATTTAGATCCAAACAAGCAAATGTTTTTATTGACCTTTTAAAAATATCCTTACCAATGTTTCTTTGTAAATTTGTTTCCCCACTTGCAACCTAGACTAGCTGACAGTGTCACTATAGGAGGTCTAACATTCACAGCAGGGTGAGAAACTTGTGTACCCTCTGCAAAATTGGTATCCTATGCAGCTGACAGCACACGAAAAAGATGACTACCTCCCACAGTGAGTTTCATCTGTAAAATAGCAATTCTGCTTTAAAACTTTGCATTCAGTCCTGCAAGTGCTCTATGCACAGAACTCATATTTCTGCTGGTATAAGTTCTGCACATCATTTTGAAATGCATTTCACAGTTCATCAGTGATGTGCTACCAATATTTTAACAAGGTTCTCCAATAACCATTTGCCCACATAGCCTATGACAAATCCTCTGTTCAAGAAGCACTGGAGAAACTATTCATTTGTATTCCACTATATACAAACATACCTTTTGTATCCATAGCCAGGCATGAGAATAACAGCACTTAGCAAACAAACTAAAGCTTCACTTCATTGGAAAAGCTTGTACTAGGATACTGAAAATTACACAACAAATATTGAGAGTGCAGCGGAGTTCAATATGTATCATTTGAAGGAGGGCATGAAGACCTATTAAGGTCTCCACATGTAAAGCTACATACACTAACCTAATACATCATCATTGGATCCATTGCTGGAAAGCAGGGAGAATGGTCTGGGAGTCAGTGCTGCCCCACGTCCTCTCACGAGGCTGCGGAAAAGCAGAAGGGTAGCAGCTTATGTTGAGTCCAAGGGATACATAATCACGCAAAAATCATGTGGAGAGAGGATATTCTAAGACATGTGTACTTGCAAGGGAGGGTTATATCTCAGGTTTCTACAGAAAAGTGGTCAGAGTTCAAGGGGCCATTGGTTCCTCAGGACAATGGTTCTCAATCAGGGGTACACGTACCCCTGAGGGTACACAGAGGTCTTCCAGGGGGTACATCAACTCATCTAGAGATTTGCCTAGTTTTACAACAGACTACATAAAAAGCACTAGCAAACTTAATAGAAACAAACATTTCAAACAGACAATGACTTGTTTATACTACTCTATATACTATACACTGACATGTAAGAACAATATTTATATTCCAATTGATTTATTTTATAATTCTATGGTAAAAATGAGACAGTAAAAGCAATTTTTCAGTAATAGTGTGCTGTGACACTTTTGTATTTTTATGTCCGATTTGGTCAGCAAGTAGTTTTTAAGTGAGGGGAAACTTTGGGGTACACAAGACAAATCAGACTCCTGAAAGGGGCACAGTAGTCTGGAAAGGTTGAGAGCCATTGGCTCAGGATAATGTGTGGGGGAATTCTGGGCTTTGGGTAGTAGAAGGGCAATAACCAAAGTTGAGAAGGGAAACTAGCACGCAGAGCATGGTGATGAATCACTAGATTGCTTATTTCTTTGCTTTTTAGGATTTGCATTGGTGTCTGTCAACCTTAACTCAATTGTCCTGCTTTAACTATAATTAAAATGGTACAACTCCCCTAGTGGGGATTCAACTATACTGGCATAAATGTGCTTATACCAGGAAAACTTATTCCTATCAGGAAGTGGAATAATAATCTATAACAGAATCAGGGGCGGCTCTAGGTATTTTGCCGCCCCAAGCACGGCAGGCAGGCTGCCTTCGGTGGTTTGCCTGCGGGAGGTCCCCGGTCCCGCGGATTCGGCGGCACGCCTGCAGGAGGTCCGCCGAAGCCGCGGGACCAATGGACCCTCCGCAGGCATGCCTCCGAAGGCAACCTGCCTGACGCCCTGGCAGCGACCGGCAGAGCGCCCCCCGTGGCTTGCCGCCTCAGGCACGCGCTTGGCGTGCTGGTGCCTGGAGCCGCCCCTGAACAGAATAAGGCATCTTTGTATGGGTATAACTGTGTCCACACTAGCTGTTTGACCGGTATATCTATATCACATCCCTACCGAATATAGTTATACCTGTACATAAACTGTGCATAGGCCGGGCCTTAGTTTTGAAGCTGTTGTGCGGCGATATGCTGGATCTCACACACACTACCGCAAGTATTTTTTAACCCTCTGTGTAAAGTTGCAGCCTCTGTCCCTCGCAGATTTCTAGCTCACCTGCAGAACAGCCTGTACTGTACTGCACCAGTGAGTCTCAGAAACAAAACTTCATTCTCCCCAGAGCTGTTAATCTCGAGGTGATGGTTTAGCACAGGGCACCGTTCCTCTCCACAAGGCCCTTGGAGTCAAGAGGGATGCCGCCTACATGGGTCTCTTGGGTAAGTGGGCACCTTGCACAGGGGTGGCTGGGAGGGGGCTGGCATCCCTGTGGAGCTCCATGGGGCAGTGGGAGCCGTGCACGATGCAGGCGGTGGAGTTTGTGGGATTACTACACGAGGGGGCCCCTCACATCAGCGGGGGTCGAGCCGAAGGAGACTGGCCATGCCAGTGGGAGCCTTGCACGAGGGGGCCTGGTGGTGTCTCCGTGAGGCCAGCGGCGGCCTGGCACAAGGGCGTGCTGGGGTCAGTGGGTCCCTCGGGGCAGCGGGAGCCTTGCCGGGTGGGGGTGATGGGCCAGAGGGGGCCTGCTCCATTTGGGGCCCCACTAGGGAGCCCCGTCCCTGCAATAGCCCCTCGGGCTGGGCCGCCCCCCGCAGAGCCCGGGGCAGCAGGAGCGGCCCTGCTGCTCCCCACTCACCAGCGCTGCCGCGGCCGCTGCGGGCATTAGGGCCCCGGGGGCGTCCGCCCGTCGAGCCAGGCCTGAGGCGGTGCTAGGCCTCTGTGTTACCCGGGTCTCCGGGGCAACCGAGGCGGAGGCGGAGCGGGGAGGCGGCCCCAGCGCTCGGGGCCGGGCTGCAGGCAGGCACCTGCGGGGCAGGACCGGCGCCCCCGCGGCTTGGGGCTGCACCCCCGAGCGGGCGGCGGGAGCAGGGGGAGGCCCCAGCCCCGGCGCTGTGCTCGGGGTTGGGGGTGGGGGCTCGCTGGCTGCACCCCTGCCGGGCCTGGGGCCTTGCTCCTGAGAAGGCCAGAGCACGGTCACAGCTTCAGGGCTCAGAGTCAGGTCAGCGGGGCTCACCCCTGAGCGACCCCCAGGGCCCCCGCTTTGATTCGAAAAATTCCGGGGACAAAACAGTGACCAAGGCACAGAAACTCCAGCAAGAAGCGCGGCGAGGGGATGGGCCCTGCGGAGAACACGTGGGAATTCGGGAGGGGGCAGAACTGTAAAAAGTATCAAGATTACACTTGGCAGCGCCCAGCCCACAGTGCTGGGGAAGTGGATTCCTTTCACCCCACCCTACCCTTGGGGGAAGAGAGAGGCTGTTTCAAAGGGTAAGGGTTTCAGGCAGATTAAGGTCCATCTAGCCCAGTATCCTGTCTTCGGACAGGGGCCAGTGACAGGTGCCCAGAGGGAATGAACAGAACAGGGAATCATCAAATGATCCATCCCCCCTCGCCCATTCCCATCCTGGCAAATAGCCATTGATGGACCTATCCTCCATGAATTTATCTAGTTCTTTTTTGAACCCTATATGTTTGTTTAGCACCTAGCACTTTGGGCACCACCCTACTGTAAATAATAATCAGCTAACCACAATAGTGCTTGGGTGGACCTGCCTCCTGCACAAGAACAGAACATCGAGTGTAAACAGCTCGTTTTCCATCTAGACCTCATTGTCTATACCTGATTCCATAATACCCCTATGGGCTAGGGGAAAGAGCTGTTTTAAAAACAAAAACAAACAAGCAAATACAACCACCACATGTAACCTGTATGTGAGGAGAGAGAGACAGAAATTAGACAAAGTTAACAATGAAAAAGACAACTTAAAACAAAACCAAAAAAAGCCCCAAGGGCCAAAGTCTGCCCCGCTTACACTCCATGTAATAATTTTAACTTCAACAGTCAATTGCAGATCAGGGCAGAATCTGGTTCAAAATTGGATACAGAAGAAAATCCCAATAACGCTGCCTTACTTATTAAAAACAATACTTTCACAATCCAGAGAAGTACAAATTCAAAGTAATTTTGAGTTTGTACATTGTGATCATACATGACCCTGTTTAATTCACATTTTTAAAGAAGTTTTTAACCTAGATTCCATAATGTAAAGTAACCAGTTTAAAAAAAAAATTGTTCCTAAATTCTCTTGCCATTGTGACAGACATTTTTCTGATGTCAGTTTTGTAAACCACAATTTCTTAACTGAGAGCAACTCTTCTGGCAACACAATTAGAAAGCAGGGTAACTTGTTCTGTAGAACAAGTTTGAGCAGACAGTGCCAGTAAGTTTTTATTTCTTTTGGAGGCACATCAGTTTCATTAAAAACACCCTGGAATTTCTTACTTGGTTTACTAATACCTTTACAAATATATATTTTACATTTCCACTATTCATTTTTTGCATTTCTCAGTTCAAAGGAGGAAAAGTTGGTTTCACTTTTCCAAATTATACTGTCAGATGGTATTGTGTATTCCTTTGTATAAGCTATTTCCACTGAATTTTCTTAAAGAACAGTAGAAAAAACTCTTTTTAAACAAAATTAAATTTTTGGTTCTAAGTTGATTCAACTCTCTACCTCATTCTTTCCCTTTTACATCCATACTATTTCTTGCTTGAAACATTAAAAAAAATGATTACAATGAAGTCCAGTAATTTTACTCCTGCTAGATAAAAACAAGACTGTAGCTCAGCTCAGATCTGCTTGCTTTAATGCTGTGTCTGTGCTGGCCAAGAAACTAACCTTTCTAGCAATAGCATTTAAGATAAGTTCTTGCTAGAAACATGCCTTACATGGAGTTTGAAAATTGAATTATGAAAACATATTCCCTTTGTGCTACAAACATTATCATCCAGAATGTTTTAGGAGATAAAAATAGCATAGAGGTTAAAAAAGCATAGAGGCCTGCAGATAATGAAGGCAGCTATTGGGTAACTGACTCATATCAGGGAACAGATTTTGGACAAAGAAGGAACTGTGGATTAAGAGTTTTACTGTATTACCTAGAAACCAATATCCACTTCTCACAACTTTCAGGACTTGATGGGTGTTGCAGCTAGCCAGCTGACATAATGGTGCAATACTCAAGCATGCAGTATGCTGGTGAGGTTATAGCCACCACCGATGTATTCACCTATAAAAGTCAGGTACGAAGCATAATTCTGTGTGTTTGGTTAACGAACTTTGTAACTTATGTAATACCAAAGAAAAATTCGGCAACCATTTTGTACAGATATTAAGAGGAACAGAACTCTTGTTTTACTACACATGCAGTCTTTCAGTATCTTGTATTGTACCCATTCGGTATATTACGATCCCTGGTATAAATAGGAGCAACTCCATGGGCTCCCGTGGCTGGGCACTTCCTTAAAGCAGGTCTGAATCGGACTCAGAATTCTTGATGTACTTATATGTGGGGCTTATATAAAGTCAGAAAAATCGTATGATTTATACCTTTTTTCCCTGTATATGCACAGCATAGCTTAAGATTTTGTTTCTTGGGCGGTGTTCTACTTCCTTTTCAGATTTAGACTTAATTCATTTTGACTTCTTGTCTCATTCTCCCATAGAAAATGTGACCCATTCACTAGTTCATACACTATACTGAACGATATCCAAGTGGTTGTTGTGGAACAAGAATGTTCACCTAAGCTTGATTTTGTTATCTTTTTTCTTGGCTATGGCAGCCTGGGGTCCCCAGATTATTTCCCAAGTGAAGCTAGAGTAGCAGAGTCCCACTGCTCCAATACTATGCAGAATGATTTAGTATAATCATCTTAATTAGCACCAGGGCCGCCCAGAGGATTCAGGGGGCCTGGGGTCTTCGGCGGCGGGGGGCCGCTGCCGCCAAATTGCCGCCGAAGACCCGGCACTTTGGCGGTGGGTCCCGGGGCAGAAGGACCCCCCGACGCAGGTCTTCGGGGCACTTCGGCGGCTGGTCCCGGAGCAGAAGGACCCCTCGCCGCCGAATTGCCAACGATGACCCGGAGCGGAAGAAGCTCCAGGGGCCCAGGCCCCGCAAGAGTTTTCCGGGGCCCCCGAAAAACTCTCGTGGGGGCCCCTGCGGGGCCTGGGGCAAATTGCCCCTCTTGCCCCCCCTCTGGGTGGCCTTGATTAGCACAGCTACTCAAAACAGAAACATAGCATATAAATGACAGTAACTTATGCTAATTGGGACAAAGATTTGCCTTTTGATTGATATTCATTTGCTGTATTTCATTAATTTCTGGTTTTTTTAATCCATTAACACATTTTAGATGCTTTGTTAAGGCACAACTGACCAATCTGACATAACAGATTTGGGGAAATGAACAGATTTTTGTGCTAGCAAACACCCAAGTCATACATGATAATTGGTGGAAATAGGCAGATAGGTAACTACTATCCATTGTTCAAAATCATTGAAACGCACTACCTTGGAGCTGCTCTCCCTGGAAATTATCCAAATTAAATGGGTGTGCCATATAGGATGTAGATTTAGTATATCTTACATCTGAGTCAACGCTGTCCACTTGCTAGCACCAACCCGTAGCTGGTGTTTCCTTCAGCAACAGCCCTGAGGTTGTTTCTTTAATGACCCAATGCTGCTCACAGTGGAAGAACTCCCACTGAGTCTTGGAGGGAGCAGGATTCAGCCCTCTGTGCCTAAGCAATCTTTTGATATAGAGAAAGGGAATTACAGTAGTCACTAAATAGGGAGGGTGCAGGAGACTCGCTTATGATGTGGATTAAAAAAAATCATAGCAGGGTACAAACTAAGACAGCGTCAGACCCAAAAAGCCAGTTTAGGAAGAAAATGACAAGACTATGCCGAAGAAGGATTACTTTGTAGTCAAGAGACTCTGACTTGAAACTTGGCACAAAGTGGCTTCACAGCCAAAGAAACAGATTATCCTCAAACAGTATCTGCATTTTTTGGGGGGTAGCTTATAGACCCTGCAAAAGGGCAGTTCAAAAACTCTCACTTTTCCAGAGATCATCTGCCTTTTCACGAAAGCTGTGGAGGGTCACATTTGTTGCTCAAGAGCAACAGAGCAAACAACTAGCTGACTGAGCCGGAATTTGAACCTGGGCTGCTCCTTCTTAGCCTTTAGCTTTAATCATTACTGCACACACCCCTCCTCTTCCTCAATTTTAGTTTAGTGAGATATAGTGCTCCAACCTCAATTAGAAATTGCCAAAAATCAAGCTAGAATGGGCAAGGGGTAATTACCTGTTTTAGAGACCTGGGTTGGAAAGGAAGGTGCCCCCTTAAGGAAAAGGGTCAGGTTCAACAAGTTTCTCTCAGTCACTTCATTGTACCAACAATTTCTTACATTACTGCTCCTTTGGAAACTAGCAGCAGAGGGTTTCAACTAAGGGCCAAAATCTGGACTTCAACGGGCTTGCTTAGGTACAACACAGCAAGATTTGGTCCTTGGCATAAATAAAATAGCACCCATTCTATTATTCTCCACGTGACTGTGGAAAACTAGAAAATGTAAATCACAGACAAGGATTCCAAAAGTTGTGCCTTCTTGGAGCTGCATATGGATAGGTGCAGTGATAAACAAATCAGAATGTGCTTGCAAACAGGAACGTAGGGTACTGGGAAACCTTTTCCCTATAGGATATTTTAAAAATCTTGTTCAAGTGGGTCTTCCCTACCAGAAACAAAAATGAGACAACTCCCTCCTCCATTCAACTCCAGAATAGATATCACTGAATAGTAGGCATTGCAAATCAGTGAAATATTATAAAAAGACTGATGTCTGACAAGAAGCAAGACTCATTCCACTCTTGCTGGGGCCGGCTTCTGGGTACAGAGAATATACCTCAGTAACACATCTATATGTAGCATGATCTCTGAAGCGTTCTTCACATGTTTTCCAAACACCAAGCTGGCAGAAAAGCCTCTTTTCTAGCTTATTTTTACTATTAGATAAAGTCTAGTCTAGCAAAGAGTGCCGGAAGCAGTTTGCAGCCAGCATTAAAATTGTCCCGTGACAGGAGACATTTGTTAACCTTGCAAGTGTTACATAATTAAACTTAATGTTGATCATGTTGCATTTGCATCATACATACTAGGGCATAGCATTGTCTTATACAGGCCATCCACATGATTTGATTGCATTCTACCTTCTTAATGTCATATTCTCTGTCTTATATCATGTCATCACATTCATCAATGCAAGTGGTTTCTTCTCAGCTGCATCACCAAACAGTTGAGACCATTACCAGGAAGAGGCACCAAAGGAACTGGCTGATTTTGGCTTGCCAAATATCAGAGCAAATGCATTTACGCATGCCAGAGACAGGGATCAAGCTTGTGATTTGCATGTTGAGGCCTTCTATTCTGTGAGTTCAGAAAAGTTTATCTTCTGACTCATACAGATATGCCTATTCCCTCATATGGCATCACAGCTTGAGTGAGCATGCTTTCGTAATCTTTGTGGCCTTACTAAAAACCCAGAAGAGAGATTGTGTGCGCCTCAAGGATGCTGAAACTGCCATTTTCCAAGCTAGCATGGAAAGAGAACATTTTGCCCTACAGTTCTTACAGTCCCTGATTAAAGTACTTGCGTTGTTCCCATTTACAACACACACATACACACAAAACATTTATTTAGAAAAAGTCTCCAATTGCTCAGCATATTCAGTGCTAACTTAGAACATTAAACATTTTTGAAGTGACACAATGGAGTAGATGCCGACTGAATGAATTTACAGGTTAACCTTAAACATACTCTCCCTTCACACTGGAACACCAAAAACTATCTTCTCCTCTATGGTTGTCAGTGCTTAGAAAGCTTCTCACTGGCATCATGAGTACTGCTGAAAGGATTAAACAAATCTGATGGTTCAAAATTGTCATTTCATTCAATAGATTTCACAGCATGACTGAGGTGTTACAAAATGCAGACTTGCTTTCTTCAGTTACCTCAACTCCATTTTAATGGAAGTGGAGAAAGCCACACTGTTTGGTTTTTCTTACATGGAAGAAGAGAAACAAACAAAAAAAATTACCTTTCCTTTTCTACTTTTAAAATTATTGGTAAAGAAGACAACAATTTAGTGGCTTAAAAAATATAGTGTAGAAAAAAGAACTACAAAAGAGGCATACAATGTACTACTTAATTTAAAACAAAAGTATAGATTTGGTACTTATAAAGATCATTTATTTCAGAGTATCAGATGCACTAGTGTTTAATTTTTAGTGGTATTTCATGAAAAGCCATGTCTTGGAATCATCACTCTGTCCTTCTGAAAAAGAGGTATATAGTCCGGCATTTCCTTGATCTTTTTGAAGCTTGTGGGAATTTGACTGCATTTGTACCCACAGATCAAGTATCTAGTAGTGTTTTCCCCTGGAAAGTCCAGAGATTTTAGGTCACTTCCTTGCTATCTGGTGCTTTATCTGGGACCTCATCATACTGGGGAGGAGGGGTCAATGGTTCTATTGTTATTTGACCTGAACTGTTTCTGTCTGGAAGGTTTATTCGGAATTCCTTTAGGTGCAGCTTATCAGACTTAATTCTCCGAACTTTCAGGGGTTTCAGTCGTTTGTTCAAGCGAGAGCTGTGCCTGCTTGGCTGACGCTGTATGTTCGAATCGACATCTGCGGTGGTTGTAGTTGGTGTATTTTCATCAATCCCAGTTAGAGATTCATAAGAGGGCAGAGACATGCTGATCCTGGTGTTTCTGTCCAATTCTCCCGTCTCAGGATAGCCCGCGTTCATAACCTCCTCATAACTGGGAACATAGTATCGTGACGGTGTCTCATCATCCTCTTCTTGACTGTAGGAGACAATTTTAATACTATCAATATGCTAAGCCATTTCAGCTGCATTTCTGGTCATTCAAATTTTGGGACCAGAAATACATGATGATACAATATAAATTTCTACAGCACATTTCATTCAAGGATCACAAAGTGCCTTACACACATTAGTTAAATCTCCATCATCCCTGTGAGCAAGGATTATTATCTGTATTTTACAGCTGGGAAACTGAGGCACGGAAATTGTGACTTGCCCCTATATGTGACAAATTCATTTCCGGGGTGGGAATGCCACCAGGAGTTCTGGTTCCTGCTCTTATCACTGGGCCCAAGTAATGTTTTAAGGTGTACAAATGAATTCAAAGTATCCATATCAATGTAAAAATTAGGATCTTGGTGGTGTCACACAGTAATAAGTCTTTCAGGTGATCATATGTTGGGTTCTTATAGCAATGATTGGACTCAGAATTAGAAGGGGAAAAGATCTGTTTAGGACATCTAGTTAACCTCTCTCGCTCTCTGCTAAACTTTCTGGAGAAATCTGTAGGTGTAAACTGGTTACTTTTGATCTATCACATGGCTTTGTGTACACTGAAAAAAGACAGCAAAGACACTTTACACATTGCTTTATGTAGTCTAGTCTAGTGTGTCATTGAAATAAGTAGGCTAAGAACATGAGTATGTATTTTCCCCCCCATCTTTAGTTATTTTCCCGATACAAAAGTCCCAGTCTGCTTGCAAGTCTGTGACTGTGTGTCAGGAATGGGGGAATACTAACAGCCAGGACTCACTGCAATTGACAATTCACTTTACCCACCTAAAAATCACGTTTGTAAAGCCCTTCACAGTCCTCAGATGAGAAAGACTATGTTCAACTGCCAGGTGTTAGAATTTAAAATTCTTCTGCAACTAACATTCAGTGAACTGTTAAATGTTACACCATCCCACCCAAGTTAAAAAAAAAATAGAACAAAATCAAGGAAGGAACAGACAGGAGGAGTTACAGTTGCATCTTTACATTGTTTAAGTGCCAGACTGGAAATGCCAGTTTTTCTTTCCTTTGTGAAACTGACTATAGCACAATTATTTTGATGTTAAGGTGCCTTTTCATTGCCCTATGACTAATGAGTTACAGTTCAGGCATTTTGCATTAATTATTCCTTGTTTCTCCATTCCATTCCCCACAAAGAGGGATATCAGAATAGTGATTCTCTTCCAAGAAACAGGTGAAAAATTGCCCTAACATCTCTCCTTGCCAGCTGTTCCACTCAATTGGACTTAATTTAGAGGAACATACCTTAATTACAAAGGCATTAAATGAAGGTATAATCATGTAAACCTGGTTATTTTTTCTTTTTCTTTTTCTTTTTTTTTCTTTTTTGAGGGGGGGAGGGAAGAGGTAGGGGAGAGGAATTATGTTAGATACTGTTAACCAACACTGTGCCAATCTATAACGAGGGTATCTTCATGTAGTCTGCATAAGTACACAGTCTGCATTTTATTAGCATCACATAACTGGTTACAGCACAAGAGCCCTCTCTGCAGATTCTGTCATTCTATAACTACCTTAGGGTTTTCTATAGCTCTCATCATGGTACTTTCTAATTAAATGAAGCTGGAGAGAGTCGCCACCTCATACTCTCTTGTTACATATTTCATATGAAAAACCTCTTTCCCTTCTTCAGAGGGAGTGAACAGAACACGGCAATTTATCTAGTGATGCCCCGTTGTCCATTCCCAGCTTCTAGCAGTCCTTCAGAGGGAAAGAGCAATGTTTTGGGGACAGGATACAGTCTGAATCAAACACCATCGCAGTTTACGCACTGCCAGGCTATGTCATCGAATTCCCTGTGATGTTGAATCAGTGTTAGTAAACTGTTTATTTAAGATGTTCTGGTAACAGAGACATTCTTTGCTCAGTATTTATTGGCGTTTCCCCACCTTCAATGGATGTAAAAGTTTGTTTCGTTTCTCTGCAGCTCTTGTACATACTTTCATAAATGCTGTTGAAAGGCTGTTTTGTAACTGTACAGAATTACTGGACTTAACAAGCCACAGCAGAAAGACAGATACCACATTACCCTGTAGCAATGGCACACTCCTTTTTACTTCTCTGCCGTCTAGAAGCCCTGCCAAGCTGACAAAAAGGATTTTGTTTCCTCTACAATTATACCGATGGGGTCATGGTTTTAAGATGCACACCTCACCATAGCATTTTTACACTAGAGAAGCAAGCAATTTCCTAAAGCTTTGTATATAGGATGTATCCTATTTGTTCTAAACATTGGTCCATCCAGTGAAGTACATTGTTTCCAGCTGTGGCCAACTGCTTATACTTCTGAGGAAGATGAACGTTTATCATTCACTTAACACATTATGTTATGATATATATAAAGGGATAAACTCCTTCCTGACCTCTAAGGCAATCAACTCATGCAGAGAAGCATAGAATCATAGAAATGTAGGGCTTGAAGGGATCTTAATAGGTCATCTACTCCAGCCACTTGTGCTGAGGCAGGACCAAGTGTACCTAGTTCATGCCTGACAAGAATCTGTCTAATCTGTTCAGAAAATCTCCAATGATGGGGATTCCACAACCTCCCTTAGAAGCCTGTTCCAGTGTTTAACTATCCTTATAGTTAGAAAGTTTTTCCTAATATCTAACCTAAATCTCCCTTGCTGCAGATAAAGCTCATTACTTCTTGTCCTACCTTCAGTGGACATGGAGAACAATTGATCATTGTCCTCTCACTGTCTTCAAATATGTTAAGGGCTGTTATCAAGTCTTACCTCAGTCTTCTTTTCTCAAGACATGCCCAGTTTGTTTGTTTTTAAACCTTTCCTCATACATCAGGTTTTCTAAACCTTGTATCACATTTTTGAAGCTTGAGACTTAAGAATATGAGAATGGTCATAGCTGGTGACACCTATGGTCCATCTAGCTGAGTATCCTGTCTTCCAGCAGTGGCCGGTGCCAGATGCTTCAGAGGGCGTGAACAGAACATGGCAATTTATCAAGTGATCCATGCCCTGCCATCCAGTCCCAGCTTCTATCGGTCAAAAGTTTAGGAACACCCAGAGCATGGAGTTATGTCCCAGACCATCTTAATTAATAGCCATTGATGGACCTATCCTCCATGAATGTATCTAATACTTTTTCAAACCCAGTTATAGTTTTGGCCTTTACAGCATCCCTTGGCCCACTAGTTTGATAGGTTGATTGTGCGTTGTGTGAAAAAGTACTTCATTGTGTTTATCTGTGGCTGATAATTCTGTTCTTTATTATTGTTTCAACCAAATTTGCGTGGTACTGAAATTAGGTTTACTGGCCTGAAATTGCCAGGATTGCAAATTTAAAATTTTTTAAAATTAGCATTACATTAGCTATCCTTCAGTCAACTGGAACAGAGCCAGATTTAAGTGATAGGTTACATGCCACAGTTAGCAGTTCTGCAATTTCACATTTGAGTTCCTTCAGAACCCTTGAATGAATACCATCTGGTCCTGGTGACTTGTTACTGTTTAATTTATCAAATTTTTTTCCAAAACCTCCTCTATTGACACCTCAGTCTGGGACAGTTCCTCAGATGTGTCACCTAAAAAGAATGGCTCAGATGTGGGAATCTCCCTCACATCCTCTGCAGTGAAAACAAAGGCAAATAATTTATTTAGCTTCTCCACAACTGCTTTCTCTTGCATGTGTGCTCCTTTAGCACCTCAATCATCCAGTGGCCCCACTGATTCTTTGGCAGGCTTCCTGCTTCTGAGTTGTTTGGGTTTTTTTGCTGTTTTTGTATCTTTTGCTGGTTGCTCGTCATATTATTTTTTGTCCTCCCTAATTATACTTTTACACTTGACTTGCCAGAGTTTATATTCCTTGACGCCTATAATTTAGCATGTGGTACAATTGATCTTAACACGTTAAATTTCTAAATGTGATTTTTTTTTAAAAGAACCCCTTTTAATGTTATCTGTACACCAGACCCAGCACCCTTTTACTGAAAGACTTACCTGTCCTCCTGATGTCGAGGTTCAGCAGATGTTCCTTGCTGGATCCTAGCAATATCCTGATTTTGTCTTTTCTTCTTTTTGTCCCGGACATTCAAACAAATGGAGAGCAACAGCAGCAGCACTCCAGCCCCAACCAATACATAAGCCACCGAAAAGGTCTTACTCTTCAATATTCCTCCTTCATTATGCTCTGGATTGCTACTATTTCCAGCAGATGAGGGAGGCTTATCAGTATGGCCAAATCCTGGGACCAGGTTCCAGACTGCCATTATGATCCCAAGGACAAGCATTCCTAACCCTATAGCAGTCAGGGCATAGTAAGATCCATTTGACCTGGACTGGGCCATCATACCCAGTGCTAGATCACTAGATAATAAGCAGAGTCAGTTTATAGCATGCCAGTTCCAAAAATAACTGTGTGTAAAAATCCAAGCTTCACACTTTTATGAATCCATCCAAATGCTTGAGTTTAGAGAGAAATCTGGAAAAGGAAAAAGAATAGCAATTAGTACATGTGACTTATATAACGAGCTACAATTACGGTGAACAAGAAGGTCACTTGGCATCATTTTATTCTATCAACCTTAATACTGGAAATGAAAGCACATTTTTATGAGCGTGCAGAGGAAGTCAAGGGCTAATATAATGGCCAAACTTAAGGAAGGATCACTACTGGCCATTCTGATTATACATGGGAAAAGAGTATCCCCAGGCTTTTTGTTCCATGATGCTTTTCTGGTGTGACGTGTGAAAGGGAGATCCTGGCCATTTGCCAAAGTTGCCCCCCCGGCGAGGTTCTGCAAAAACAGGAGGTATTGAAGCATCCTTCTGGCCAAATTCCAACCTGAGTGGTTACAGTCTGTCTAAACGCAATTCACCCTATAGTTTCAACTAGAGAATTTCTCTCTTCCCTTGCTGTGTGGTTTAAACACCACACAAGGGAACCAGAATTCCTAGGTTATAATCCTGCCTTTAACAGAGACACCCTTTTCTGTTGCACTAAGGAACCTGAGTCAGAGCTTATGGGTAACATTTGCAAAAGCACCAAAGAGATTTAGGGACCTAAGTCCCATTTGAAAAAGTGATTTAGGCACCTGGACTCCTAAGTTCCTGTTGCGTTCCAATGACACTTTTGAAAATTTTACCCTGTGTGACTTACCTACCTCAGAAGGGTGTCAAAGTGATTGAGTGTTAAGCACTTTCAAAATGAAGACTAGTGCTAGTTATTATTGGTGAACAATCACTCCTTGATCACATATATAATCTGTACAATGCTTTGGGATCTCAGAATGAAATGTACTTTAAAAAAAATACAACGTGGTAATATACATTTAAGATTCTTTATGGCACATACCCTATGGGGCTTCACTATCTTGAAGACTAATTCCAATTCACATAATATACTGGTCCCAAAACCAAAATGGAAAAAAATCACAAGTCTTAAGAACAATACTTTGAAAGAAGAACTGGCCGCTGCCTGAGGGTGTGAGGGAAGTCTCTTCACACACAAAAGAAATCAAGCAAGAATTCTGTCTCAGCATTTGTGCAAGGGAGCAAGCTAGACCACAGGTTCCTCTTCTCCCAGCTGTTGTGTTCTCTGGG
Source organism: Mauremys reevesii (assembly GCF_016161935.1). Classification (NCBI taxonomy): domain Eukaryota; kingdom Metazoa; phylum Chordata; order Testudines; family Geoemydidae; genus Mauremys; species Mauremys reevesii. Next base: position 6,789,284 of record NC_052643.1, read on the forward strand.
CTCTCTCTCTCTCTCAAATACAAAAAGATGCTTCACTGACATGAAAGACATTCTCCTGGTAAGTGATATTAATGCAATAGAAACTAGTGATGACAAGATTCGGCCATGTGTCTCCAAACTGACATGCAAGGGCTATCCAAGTTAGAAGGTCAAGTTCTTGAACCACCAGGCAGACAGGCATTGTAGCTGGCTTTAGAATCTCCTGCCCCTGGCCCCCAACACCTTGTACACTGAATTTTTGTTTTCACCATTGATGGAACTAATCTTGGTTGGCTTCCCAAGATAATATAGCAACTGGCACCTTATTACTGCCTGGATAGATGTCAAACCAAAAACAGGCTAGCCTTAAGCTAACAAAGTATTAATTCCAGGTATTTAGGGACCTCTCAGTGTGCTTACATCAGTATGCCTGTAACCATTTACATCCTCTGGAAGGTTTTATGATAGGTCCCTAAATCTCATATCCATGAAGAGCAAAAGCGAAGTACAACAATCTAGGAGATCCATTATGAATTACTGAATTTTGCCGATTAGTATATAAACAACAAAGGATATTGCATTACAGAATATACTTTGTTGATTTTGTTTCCTTTTAACACTAGTAAACATAGTAGTACAGCCTGTAAAAATAATGAAGTATTAGTATTATGAAACCTCACTTCAGAATTTTACTATGAAGTCTTGGCTGATATAAAGGAAGGACTTGCATGCAATGACACTGGGTAGATTAGCAGTTTCACTGGCATTATTGCTGTATTTTGTTGTGTTTTTCATGCTTTACGTACGTACATCCTGAGCTGAAATGCTGCGGTTAGTGTTAATTTTTACCTTAGTCCAGGCAGACGGAATATTATTGTGCAATGCTAAATACACTATCAAATTTTTCACCTGTATCGTGACGACTTTGTTGCTTATTAAGAATCTGGAGCAGTGCCTAATTTGTAATGAAAGAGGAGCCAAGGCTCAAGCAATTTTTTTACGTTCATAACTAATGCAGCTCAGAGGTGCCGGGGCTATGAACTGCCAAGCCTAGACCCTGGCACAAATTAAGCACTAATCTGGAGGAAACTGACCATACAGGTTAGCTGAAGCATCATAACATTAGAATGCTGAGCAACTGCTTCAGAATTCCTCTCCACCTCCCCCAAACCAATCATGTTGGAACAGGAGATTTCTCTTAAATGCCAGTTGTAATCTGCAGTCACCATCCCTGATGCCACGTGCTACTGCAACAGTGCTGAGTGTGCCAGTGATGTAGCAGATTATACCAAGCAGTAATGTGGCTTTAAGGTCAACAGCACTTGGACTCAAACAAGGCTTTGGATTGTATTAACAACTAGCTGCAGAGTCTCTTGTTGGGTCAGCCTCACACATCACTCTGGGGTCAGAGCCTTTGCATATGGTTACTAGTAGCATTTCATATGGACTAAGGTCTGGTGGAACGCTGCACACGGGCAATTCTATATTTAATTCCACATTCTGTCATCCTTGGAAAATGGGTTCCCAACTCATCTGTCTGAAACTCTTTTAAACCAGGAACTCCACCTGTGTAACTCTGCCAATTATGATCATTGGCAGTGTTTTGTTCTGCGTTCTGCTCCTCAGCTTTATGTTGCAGAGCCCTGCGAATTACTGAATCCCACTACGCTATCGAGGCGTATCATGGAAAGCTCTCGGAAGGAATATGAACTTTTGATTAAAATTTTACGGCATGCAGGAAATCTACTACATTAAGTATTAAAGCACTGTAGAAATCAGGAAAGCAGCTTATATTAATCTTGGTACAAACTATACAAATTATGAAAGATGACTGGATACTCTTATTTAAAAAAAAAAAAGTGAGCTAGATCCAGGTGACATCCTAAAATCTGAAAGGTAAGAATTGCAGCCAGTAGTGGAATCTATATAAAGGTATCTTGGACCTCTGTAGCAGAGTTCCTAGCATTCTACAGAGGGGACTAGATAAACTTTGCAACAGATTTTGCTTGGAATGTTCCAGCTTTAATTGACTGCCAAGAAAAGCATCACAACTGCACAAATATGGATACATTTTCTATTCTTCCTGCTCCTCTATTTTTCCATGATTATTTATGTTGGATGGGACCTCATGAATATATGGTACTTGGGTATTTAGCACTGTAGAATGCTTATTTTTATCATTTGCCCTATACCTTTTATCACTGACTTACAATTCGGCTATATTTAGTATTGTGTTTTCTTGGTTAGATTAAGAGAAAGGCTAGTTCTTGTGTCCTTTAAGCTACAGAACAGCCTTCCCAGGAAAGTGGTAGATAGAATCATAGAATATCAGGGTTGGAAGGGACCTCAGGAGGTCATCTAGTCCAACCCCCTGCTCAAAGCAGGACCAATCCCCAGACAGATTTTTGCCCCAGATCCCTAAATGGCCCCCTCAAGGATTGAACTCACAACCCTGGGTTTAGCAGGCCAATGCTCAAACCACTGAGCTATGATCCAGTTACTTAAGGGACCAGACCCCTGGGCATAATACCACAGAGAATCTGACGCCAGATTTTCATGGCAATCCTACATTCTGATGCTTTGTAGCAATTAACATCTAGCCCTGATGAAGGATCTAACCACTCTGAGTTGGAGGATTGATCCCAAGTCAATCTAGATAGTATCTGGCAGAGAAAGAGGAATCACTGAACCAGTCTAAATATAAGACAGTTGCTTCTTCCAAATGCATTGGCCAATTAAGTCTGTAGGAAAGTCGTCCCTAGTGTCCAAATGAAAAACAGTTAGATTATTTTGTATTTCTTTATGGGACAAAGATAAAATAATGAATCCTGCAGCAGATGGGGATTCCATAAGTGCTGAATCCCAAGTTCTCTCCAATGAAAATGTCACTAACGAGAGCAAGTAAACAAAATTTGAAAGTAGTTATTTGTACTAAGTAGAAAATTTGTTACACCAGGTCCAGGATTTCCTTTCCTGGGACTGACCTCTCCTCTCAGTCTGAGCCATATACACTGTAGGCTCCCTTCCAACATGTGTGCACTGCTTTAGGTTCAGACCTCTCTGTTGCTAAACTCTTCACTCTTGCTAAACAGTTGAGTTATTAAACATGGATCGTGTTGCAAGTGGAAAATGAATGTTGCAGTTATGGCAACAATGGCAGAGCTATATATGATGGAAGACTGTACACACCACATTCTCTTTTGGTGTCTACTACAGGCAGGATATGGGCCTAGAGGCTGCATGGTTCTTAATGAGGCTACTTCCTACTTGTGACATATGCTAAAGAAATGGAAACATATGTAAAGTTTCGGTAAAATCTTTTCATTGAAAAATAAAGCCAGGCCAGGCCAGGCCAGTGCTTATCAAGGGTTGTTCTACTGATACAAAGGTCAGTTTTAGCAAAGCCATCTGAGTAAGGAGAGAGCAAACCCAAAAATCCCAACGTCGAGAAAATGTGCGTTATAAAACAATTCTCAGCCCTACCCATCTTTAACCAAGTTCCGCTGTTCCCTTTAAATCTACTCAAAATGGATTTTCAAATCAATTCCCATAGGAACCATGCAGAGGGTCATATCTGCCGACTTCTCAATCCAAGCTCTTGAAGGTGAAGTTCACAAGAAAATTCTGGGGGGGTCTCTGCTGTAACCATACAATCAAATATTTGGGCAAAGGTTTTCAAATGTTAAAAAAAAAAATATCAATCACAGATTTTATGGATGATGCCACAACTCAAATTGCATCTTTTAGGTGACTGGCCCACTATCACAAAAATAATGTATATACGTGTAAATAAGGCAAACACAACACATGTCAGGGGCCAGGAACAAAGAGCATGCAAATTAAGGAGGTAAAGTTCACTAACAAGGCTGTTTAGGTCTTAACTGTTGGGAAGGCCTTGAAGCTGTCAGTTAAATATATGGCTGCAATAAAAAGAGAGTCAGACCAGAAGCTGGAATGAACAAACAGAGAGGATACAAAGTAAAGTTTTCTCCCTGTAACTGCCTGTGAGGTACAGTTCTTCTACTAGTCTATTACAATGCATGCAATAACTTTACCACTAATATGTTTCTTTTCAGTTGCTCTAGATAAGGTATATAATATTTAGAAGGGGGTTAACTCTTTAAGTGCTGTGTCTGTATTGCTCGGTCATGCAGAGTTCCTGAATTTCTATTTGTGAATTTACTGAATTCTGTAAGTTAAAAAAAAGCCTGCTGTATCATACAGCTTATTTTATTCATATGCTACTGCTGCAGCTAAACACAACAGTTCTTTGATACATTTTATGTAGCCCAAGCTTTCTGTGATGAACATTGATGCATCTGGATGCTACTGAAAGTCATTCACCTTATCTTGTAGGTTTGTTTAAAACTTGCCTGATCTTTTCCCCTTCCCACTCCTGTCTTTATTAAACAAGCACCAAAAAGCACATATGGCAAATTAAATCCCAGTTTCTGGGATCTGTAACCTTTCACGCCCAATGGATGGAGCCAGAAAGTTGTCACTATCTGATATTTCTTTGCCATTTAAACTAGCTCTCGTTCATCAGTAACTTCCAATTTAACAGTTGATGGCTGCTTACATTCCCGGGCTCCATCCCATGTTGCAGGGAAAATGTGAAATTTAACATCTGTCCTTTGAAACATGTTATAGCCATGGCCTGTCGTATGGTGTGTAGATGTTTATCTGAACTACAGCAGACCCTTGCTAACCAGCATGCACAGACCTAGAGCTCTCGCCTCCTCTTGGCAAATTAACAGGAGAGTCCTGTACCAAAGGTTTACATTATTAAGACTTCTTCCCCTCCTTCATTACTATAAATTTACCAGTTCCTTATTAAATGTAAAATTAAACTATTACCAAAAGAGAAGAAAGGACATTTTGTCAGACATTATCTTTGAGATGTTTATTTGACCACTTACTAAATTTGTATAATGCTATCCTTTGTGGCTCTCCCTGTTATGGACCTGATCCATAGCCCATTGAAGCCATCAGAAAGATTCCCATCGACTTCAGGGAGCTCTGGATCAGGCCCTATATGGACAAGATGGCAGGACTCTACCGGCATTGTCTAGCTCCTTCGTACGAGCAGGTGATTAATTTTATTTTACTCTATTAGGAGTACTCAGCACAGTAGTTTTCAGCCTCTTCCATACCATGACTCCATATTATAACACCCAAACGTTTCACCCCTCTATCCCATAAATTTGGGATTACCCTTCGTCTAAACGTAAAGAAAGGGATGGTGGCAGCCCCCAGCTGAGAACCCACAAGTGGCAGAAATCAAAATTGTAATGGTCCTTGTTCTAATTCACCTTCCCTCCCCAAACTTATTTTAAAGACACATTAATTTAATGTTCCTTAAAGTGAGCTGAAAGCACTGCCTTGAGACACGGCTGACATGAGTATACACTTGGCAAGCCTCAGCTAACTCCACTCTGCTACCTCTTTCTCTCCCACCTCAGTATAATAATGCACAGGACAGTGGTTCTTTTGACTTGCTCTCTTTTTATTTTGCCACCATAAAGGGTAAGAAACTATTTCTCAGACAGAGGGTAAAGTTTCCAAAAGCATTAATGTACTTAAGTTTCTCAACTCCAACTCTCAGAAGTGATTTCAGCACCTAAATCTCATGGAAAGTCAATGGAAATTTAGGCTCCTAAATGACTTACGTGCTTTTTGCAGTGTTGTAGCTGTTTTGGTCCCAGGATATTAGAGAGACAAGGTGGGTGAGGTCATATCTTTTATTGGACCAACTTCTATTGACGAAAGAGACAAGCTTTCGAGTGTACACAGGATCTCTTCTTCAGGTCTGGGAAAGGTGCTTCTGAAAGTTTTATCTAAAATCCTTTGAGTGTTAAAATGCAGTTGGGAACAGGGCAAATTAAACTAGGATTTTTTTTTTAAATAGTCCACTTTTTAATTGAATTTCCCTCCTCTTTGTAAGATGACAAACCTCTTCTCCTCTGCTTGGGACATCAGCAGTTAGTGCTGCCCCCATCTGTTTAAGAAATATCTGCTTCCAAGTACAGGCCAGTCTGGCAGGACTAGCAGCTCCAACCACTTGCTGGAAGGGCAGAGCCAGCATCAAAGGGGAGGCAGCCTGAAGAAGTATTCCTGGCACCTTATAGGCTGGTTCTTACCAAGCCATTTGACTCTTTCCTTTCCAATCCCATGTGGTGGCGACTGCTCAACTCCAGTTTAGTCCTAAATTGGGCCTTAAGAGAGAGACCCTCACTTTGTTTATTTTTTTAAGGTAAAAGGAGTTCAGTGTCTCCAATTCCGCTTTAATGAGTTATTGCCCTGCCCCCCACCTCACAATTAATCATGCTTCCATGAGATGGGTTGAGTCCCTGCATTTAGACCCAGCTTTGCCTCTGCCTCACACACCCCTGCCGTTATCGCATTTCCAGGACTGTCAATGATTTACACTAGAAACACTAAATCACCAAACTAGAATTGCTGTTGCCAGAAAGGTTGTTTATGCTGGAGATGTTATTTCCTCCTGCCCCCACGTAGAACTGTAAACCAGGTTTTTCTTGTGCTCCTCATTTTCCCCGCCGATGACCAACCATAAAAAAGGATCACGGTGGCAAAATGCTTCCTGAAGGTGACAATATCAAATGGAGATGGAGAGATTACTGTGCCAATCTGTATGCCTCATCAGATCCACTTACAATAGATGACAGACTGTTGAATAGGATGATAGAAAGGAGAGCCGTCAATCCTGCATGAGGAAGCAGTGCATGCTATTATGAAAATGAAACCCAGGAAAGCACGAGGGCTAGATAGCATACCAGCAGAATTGCTGTAAGTGACTGGTGACACCAGTATTGTTCTCATGTGGAAAATTTGCAACCACGAGTGGGTGAATAGAAATCGGCCAGGTGACTGGGTGAAAGCCATTCTCTGCCCTTATCAAAGAAAGGGGATATAAAAAACAATTACTACCCAATCGTACCACCTCCCTGGTATTGCACACAAGTAAAGTGCTGCTCTACATAATTCAGGATCACATGAAGCAAATGATAGAAGCAGAACTACTGGTCCCACAGAGGGACAAGGCACACAGGATCAAATCGTAAATATCTTCTTGTATCACTGAAAAGGGCAAGGAGCATAATCACCCATTGATTGTGTGTTTCATTGACTACGCCAAAGCGTTTGATACCCTCCAACGTGACAGTCTCTGGAGGATACTGGCAGACATGGGGATTCGGAAGCATCTCGCTTGAACGCATTGCAAGTCTCCACTGTCAACAACGGACCGCAGTGCAGTGATTTTCCACTGGCCAGGGTGAGAGACAAAGGTGCATTCTGTCCCCAAGTCTTTTCAATGTGTGTGCAGAATTTATTATGAGACAAGCCCTGGAAGATTTTCATAAAGTGGAAGGAGCTGGGATTTCAATTGGTGGACATTTCTTAATCAACCTCAGATATGCTGATAATATAACACTCTTTGCTGTAACCATTGATGCAATACAACAAACGTTGGACTCTATGAAAGGTTAGCGAGGAATATGGAGTATTCCTGAATGTGGCAAAAAAAAAAATGCACACATGTTGACAAATGAATAACAATAGGATGCAGGCGGGCATCACAATTAAAGATTCATTTAATTTTCTGGGATTATATATATCCAACCAAGGAGGATACTCCAAAGAAATCAGAAGATGACTAGGGATGGGTCACTCAGCCCCGGCCTCCCTTAAAGATGTATAGAAAAACTGTGGCTTCTCAAATGAACAAAAGTTCATCGAGTGAAAAGCTTAATTTTTTCCATAGCAACTTACGGGTGTGAGTGCTGAGAAACTAATGCCACTGACAAGAAAAAAACCTGAAACCTTTGATGTGTGATGCTGGCAAGGACTCCTGCACTTCCCGGATGGAAAAGATGACAAACACTTGTTAGAAATATTATTGGAGAGCAGTGGACTCTGCTCTTGGAAAGCAAAACGTTTGAACTTCTGTACTTTGGTCACATCAAGTGTAGAGATGGAAATAACCTAGAGAAAGTTATCATGGACAGAATGGCGGCAGGTCATCATACTAGGGGATGACTAGTGAGGAAACGGATAGATGGTGGGCAGCAGATCACAGGGAGGTCAGCTGCTAAGAGTGCAAAGTCAGCGATGGATTGAGAAGGCTTCTGAAAATTCTGCTGGGATGTCCCCAGTATTCAGATATGAATTAATAGACCTGACGTTCTCACTCATTTTGGGCTCTTGCTGGCACGCTGAATCCCACATTCAGGCAACAGCAGGTTCTCTCCCTTTCCCCCATTATAAGTCTAAAGTTTTCCTATGTGAATCTCTCTCTCTCTCACACACACACCATCTATTTAAATAATTAGATAAGCCAACGGCTAAAGAGGGGAAGCCACTTCTGTTTTGCGTTCCTTTAAAGTGCTCAGTGTGGTCCCCTGGAGCATAGGAGTTTAAGCCTTCCTCAAAGATGCTTTAACGATTGATCAATTGGAATTAAAGGACTGAAGAGGCCTCAGCCACATGAGATCTGGATGAATAACTCCACCACTTTTAGGAAAATGATAATATGCTGGTCAGTCTGCAAAGGCCACCGAACAGGGGTCAGGTATAGAATTCCAACCCAAAGGCAGCCACAGATACCACCTTTGGCATGTGGTGGGAAAGAACAGCTTTTTTAGAGGAATCATGCTGGCAGGTGCATTTATGCAGGTCAGTGAGCTCTTTAGAGATCACTGCCCACAACAATTCACTTCTAGGGGCATCTGAGGATTCCTCCGCCTGCCCCCTCCCAACAAACTTTGGATTGATTTGTTTCCCCATTACATTGCCCTCTTCCCACGTTTTCTGAAATATCAACAATCTGAGTCACGAGATAGCCGTAGATGAGTCCACAGTTAAGGGAAAAGGTCAAATCCCTGACGCAGCCATGATGCGTAACAAGCCTATTAAATTAGGCTCGAGGGCTATTTCACCCTCCTACGTGAAATCAGGGTAATGTACAGTGTGCATTCAGAACTGCAGGGGTATGCATCATTTGAAGTCCTATGTTGCAAACGAGACTATGGGGTTCTACTGGAAGTCACAAAGCAAAGATGGGTTTCAGAGTAGCAGCCGTGTTAGTCTGTATCTGCAAAAAGAACAGGAGTACTCGTGGCACCTTAGAAACTAACAAACGTATTGGGCATAAGCTTTCATGGGCTAAAACCCACTTCGTCGGATGCATGCAGTGGAAAATATAGTAGGAAGATATATACACACAGAGAGAACATGAAACAATGGGTGTTACCATACACACTGTAATGAGAGTGATCAGTTAAGGTGAGCTATTACCAGCAGGAGAGAAAAAAAACAACAACTTTTTGTAGTGGTAATCAAAATGGCCCATTTCCAGCAGTTGACAAGAAGGTGTAAGGAACTGGGGCGGGGGGGCGGCGCGGGGGGAATAAACACGGGGAAACAATTTTACTTTGTGTAATGACCCATCCACTCCCAATCTTTATTCAAGCCTAATTTAATGGTGTCCAGTTTGCAAATTAATTCCAATTCAGTACTCTCTCATTGGAGTCTGTTTTTGAAGTTTTTTTGTTGTAATATTGCCACTTTTAGGTCTGTAATCGAGTGACCATGGAAATTGAAGTGTCCTGCAACTGGTTTTTTAATGTTATAATTCTTGACATCTGATTTGTGTCCATTTATTCTTTTATGTAGAGACTGTCCGGTTTGGCCAATGTACATGGCAGAGGGACATTGCTGGTACATGATGGCATACATCACACTGGTAGATGTGCAGGTGAACGAGCCTCTGATGGCGTGGCTGATGTGATTAGGTCCTATGATGGTGTCCCCTGAATAGATATGTGGACAGAGTTGGCAACGGGCTTTGTTGCAAGGATAGGTTCCTGGCTTAGTGTTTTTTGCTGTGTGGTATGTGGTTGCTGGTGAGTATTTGCTTCAGGTTTGGGGGCTGTCTGTAAGCAAGATCTGTCTCCCAAGATCTGTGAGAGTGATGGATCGTCCTTCAGGATAGGTTGTAGATCCTTGATGATGCGCTGGAGAGGTTTTAGTTGGGGGCTGAAGGCGGTGGCTAGTGGCGTTCTGTTACTTTCTTTGTTAGGCCTGTCCTGTAGTAGGAGACTTCTGGGTACTCTTCTAGCTCTGTGAATCTGTTTTTTCACTTCAGCAGGTGAGTATTGTAGTTGTAAGAACGCTTGATAGACAGAGACAAACACCTACAAGATCTTTATCAATCATTCTTACAACTACAATAGTCTAAACCTGTCCAGCGCATCATCAAGGATGAAGTGGGTTTTAGCCCACAAAATCTTATGCTCAAATAAATTTGTTAGTCTTTAAGGTGCCACAAGTACTCCTGTTCTTAAAGCAAAGATGGAGTCTACCCATCAGACTACTGAATTAATTAGGCATTCCTAGACACGAAGAACAAATCTGCCATTGATGCTGGTAAATGAGGAATCTGAGATAAGATGCCAGGTATAATCCCCCCCCCCCAAATTGCTGAAGATAAGTCCATCGTTTGCTGCAACAAACTTGTACTTACTGTAGTTTGCACAATTTATGACTAATCCAGTTTAAAAGAAGACAGTTATATCTTGGCAGAAGTGTGTGTGTGGTCTATGCTTTCTACTGCCACCATGGTCAGACTTCCCATTAGCCTGCACACCACAGATTTAAGCACTCTATAATTACAGTGAACCCTTTACGCCATTGATGAATTTGAACCTTGAAGATGCAATAAAAAAAAAGTATACCAGAACCTATGCAGATGAATTTTACAACTTTAAAATGTTGGCAAGAAAGACAATGCCACTGTAATGCAATGCTTGGGCACACTTTGGGAATTGATTGCCATTTAGAAAGTCACATTACTGTGGTTTACAAGTAGAACACTGCCAGATAGCTGCTCTGAAGTCTGAGTGAGTCATTCTTTAAACAAAAAATACCATTTCTTTGTATTTTCTTTTTGTTGCTAAGAGCGAGCATCACAGATTCAAAGCAACTGTGCCTGTACTTCCCCCTCAGGAATCCTTCGAGGGCACCCACTTAACAGTTCCCAGCTCCCAGTAGTCACGTTCCTTGGACACAGACCCACATCTCACTCCCTTTGGAGTGGGGGTTTTAAGTTCTGCACAGCTCAATGAATTTACACTGTGATATCCAGAGCAAGTCCAACTGCCTCAACAGGCCAGTGCCTGCACTTTGCTTTCTATTCAAAGGCTGTGACTAGTGTATTGCCTGCAGTTATAAAAGTCACCACACAGCTCCTTCTAAACAAGCACATTTATTCCTAAGGTAAAATCATTACAGAGAAATATATTGAAACAATAAAAAAAACCCTACACACATGGTAAAAAGCTTACCAGAGGACTCCTCCAGCTCTAACATAGCGTTGTAGTAGATGTTAGTCCTTCAGAACCCATACTGGGTTTTCTCTGTGATTATAGTTAATCTGTCTTAGATCCAGAACCAGAACAAAGGTTGGGAAAATCAGCCATTTCTTTATACAACTCAGGCCTTTGATCTTGGCCTTCCATAACAGGTAATCAGCAGACAAAGGCCCTCTCTCCTCAGGCTTACCTTCAAAAGGCTGTTTCTTTGCATAACTGGAGTTGGATAATTTGGATGAGGGGAGAGCCCTAAGGATTCAGCGGGAAATCCATTAACGCTTATTGTCCCAAAAGTACATTCTTGGCGGGCACATTTTCAGTATAGTCTTTTGAACTTCCAGGTCTGACCTCTGTCACATCTGCCCCCTTAGAGAGGTTACATGTAGACACAGCCCTCAATAATACATGAACTTAATACAGTAAGGTCTTTCAAGGCCAGGAAATTGCCTTATCGGTCACAGCCTGGATTCCACTGCATATTCATTTTCCTTGGGTAATGGGTGTGACAGGTTCCCCCTCCTCTGGGGTGCCACCTGGAACTGGGGAACCACTGAGCCTGCCTGACCCACCAGCCTGGGCTACCTTTAACTGTACTGCTGTAACAAGCTGCAGACCTGCTCCAGGTCTGACACTTCCACCAGCACACATACAGATAGGGACAGACCCAGCTGTCGTAACATGCAAACAGGCTTTCTGACTAGCCCCTGCATGGGAAGGCTTCAGCGAAGGACTTGCCCAGTACTCAAGTGCATGACCCCCTCTAGAGGGTAGACCCAAAATTGTACAGTCTTGCACTGCACGGAGAATTGTACAGCGTAAGCTCATAAAATTCACCCTCTCCCTCAATGTGGAGAGAGAGAGATGCAACAGCTTTTTGCCTCACAGTTATGAATTCCACAGACTGGGTTTAGACAAAAGTTTACTAGCTACAAAAGATAGATTATAAGGGTTAGCAAACAGCTCAAGGAAGATTACTTTAGTAAATAAACATGCAATCTAAGCTTAAGATACTGGTTACAAGTAGCAAATTCTCACTCTAAATGTTGTTTTAGGCAGATTGCAGAGATTCTTGAAGGCCAGCTGCACTGGCCTGCAGCTTAAAACTTCAGATATTTCATTCACAGGCTAGACACCCTTCCAGCCTGACAACAGTTCATCTTAATTAATTAGCCTCTTAGAGCCATGAAAAGGTGGGACAACTCCCACCTTTTCATGTTCTCTGTATGTATATATATCTCCTCACTATATGTTCCATTCTATGCGTCCAGTGAAGTGGGCTGTAACCCACGAAAGCTTATGCTCAAATAAATTTGTTAGTCTCTAAGGTGCAGGGCCGGCTCCAGGGTTTTTGCCGCCCCAAGCAAAAAGCCACGATCTTGATCTGCGGGAGCTCTACTGCCACCGCTTCAGAATTCGGCAGCAGGTCCTTCAATCCAAGAAGGAGTGAGGGACCTGCCGCCGAATTGCCACCTAAGAGCCGGAGGTGCTGCCCCTTCCCCGTGGCCACCCCAAGGAGCTGCTTGCTGTGCTGGTGCCTGGAGCTGGCCCTGCTAAGATGCCACAAGGACTCCTGTTCTTTTTGCGGCTACAGACTAACACGGCTGCTACTCTGAAACCTGGAAAAACATTGGCATTTCAAGATGGATTCCAGTACCCGTGACTTGATCACATGACCCTGCAGCCATAACTCAAAGTCTGGTTGTAACATCCTCAGGAAGACTTCTCAGGAAGGCAGGAGATTAGCATCTTCTAAGACCTATTGTTCACCCTAATGGTCCATTGACTTGTTCCCAGCTAGCCATCCAGACTGACTGCATTCTGTCTAGTGGGCGTTCCCCACGTGTAAACACAATTTGTACTACAGATTCCTAGTCAATATTCCTAACTTCAGATACAGAAATGATACATGCATACAAATAGGATAATCATATTCAGTAAATCATGACCTTTCTGATGATATCTCACATGACCTATCTGGCATAAAATATGTCACAATCATATCACATTACTATGAAAAATATGGGAAGCAGTGTCACAATGGGTTCCCTGGCTTAAGCTAGGATTGTCAGTGGGGGTCGAGTGTCGTAGGCTCTTTTAAAAATTCCAGCCTTAATTGGCTTAGATCTGTCAAAGCTTTACAGACTCAAAGAACAGACATCATAGAGTTTGCACCTCTCAAAAGCTAACATTATTGGAAGGCTTTATCCCCAGATGTTTAAGAGGAAGTTAAAAAAAACAGAGAAAGTCTGCAGAGTTCAGTTGCCGTTAGGAGACCCAGGGTCAGATTATCCAATACATTTTACACTACCCCTCTTCAAATCTACTACAAATGTAAATTAGGGGCCTGAATTTCAGAGGTGCTGAGCCCTGGCTCCACTTACCATTGAAGCTACAGTTGATTAGTAACTTAGGCTTACATTAAATGCACCTACCTTCCGTTTTCATGTTTAGTAGCTATTCCCCGGCTATTTTCTGTATGAGGTGGAACTGAACAAGCTGGAGAAGTCTTTGGCATTTGCAGTATTAATAATCAGCTTTTGCTCCATTAGAGGGTTCTTTAGCAGCAGTCATCTGCATTTACCCATTTTATGCACAGTCATGATTTGTAGAAGGATTCAACTCCATGAGGAACAGTAAATTCAATAGAGGGTTAATACAACAATGAACCAGACTCAGGATTCCCTTGCATGCTTCTCATTGCCAGGAACGGGATGCACTAAACAGTGGAACCCTATGCGTAATGAGGATAAGCTGATTTTAAGAATTTAATACTGAAAACATACATGGCCAAGATTAAGCTCTTGTGTGCTTTTTCCAGGAGCAAGCCAGAGAGGCACTCATTAAAGTGCACCAATTCTTTCCTGAACCAAGAGCTTCTGGAAATCCATTCATTTCATTATTCCTTAGCGGGCTCAAGATTTCTCAATCCACTTCCATAAAGGTGTGAATCAGAAAGTGGTGTATGTAGCAGGTCAGATGGGTTTTAGCCATTGCAATGTACATGTTCAGTACATTATTCCATAAAGATTTGGAGAAGAGAAATAACCCACGTACCTTAAAGGGGACGTGTTTTGAAGAGCCAATCTCAACTCTACCAAACCTATAATTATACCGGCCAGTCCATAAGGAACACTCGAGGCCTTGGACTGATGTCCCTAGGCCCTGCTTGCAGGCTGCGTCTTTTGTCCTAGACACAGTTAAGCAGAGGCTGCTAAGTCTGAAGCCCCTTTGCCATACTTTCCTGACTAAAGTGGGGAGGAGCAATCTCCCTTGCTACAGCTCTTCCAGCCTCATGACTTAGGCATGGGAAGTCTTCAGTACTTGGAGGTGCCCACAGCCTCTAGCTGCAGGCACCAGCGCTCCAAGCGCGTGCCTGGGGCATCAAGCCGCGGGGGGTGCCCTGCCGGTCCCTGTGAGGGCGTCAGTCAGGCAGCCGTCGGCGGCTGGCCTGCGGGAGGTCCACCAATCCCGCGGATTCGGCGGCGGAAACGCCGAAGCCACGGGAGCGGCGACCTCCCGCAGGCATGCCGCCGAATCTGCAGGACCGGGGACCTCCCGCAGGCAGGCCACTGAAGGCAGCCTGCCTGCCATGCTTGGGGCGGCAAAAAAGCTAGAGCCGCCCCTGGCTCCATCAGCCACTACTCTCTCTTCCTCAGCCTCCATTGCTCACAGCTGTGCCAAGCCCCAACAGCGTGAAATTGCAGTACGCTTGTCAGTTTTACAGTAGCCCTCTCACAGCCCTGAAATCATCTAGCAACTTGGTCATTTCGCTCTGCTGCAGCTTGGCAGAGCTAGGAACAGGAGCGCTGGGATTCTGGGGCTGTGGAGTCTCACATCTGCAAAGTGCTTCACAACTTTAAGGACAGAGAATGACCTTCTGTTTACCAGAAACAAATGTTGCAGAAGAATGGTCTAGTGTCCTTGCTCCCACCCATCTCTATTCACCAAGAAGAGCTTCCCATACGCCAGCTAACAAGTGCTTCCTTTTAAACTCTGAAATCAGAAAGACATTAAGGGAAGTAAAATCCCTCACCAGTTGAGCCAAATAATTAGTTACTTATCCTTGCAAATGAATGATCCATAGATCCACACGTGGCCAAAGAATCCTGCAACCTGAGCTCTTTTGCCTTGTCACAGCAGAATAAATGCTGCCCTATTTGGGAAATCCTAAACTCCTGAAGTCTGTTCCAATTGCCTAGTGGTTTGACTGGCAAGGTGCGTGAGGCAATATCTGTCAACAGAAGCTGGCCCAATAAAAGATTTTAGCTCACCCACCTTCTCTCTAAAATATCCTAAGACCAACACAGCTACAACACCCCTGCAAATAATGATCTGACTGTCAGATAAGTGCTACTGTTCAGTTGTGCACTGACAGTGTGTGTCAGTCTCTTCCCCAATCTCCACGTCGGTGCTTAGCTGTACTAATAGAATGTATGTTCCAAAAATGATCTAGAACCAGGTTTACAAAAATAGGTGCCCATTTCTGGGCACCCAGGTAAGTGGCCTGAATTCCAAGAATGCTGAATGCCCAGCAGCTCCCATTTACTTCAAGGAAGTTAACTATTCACACCTATTTTTTAAAATCATAGGTACCCATCTGAATGGTCTCTAGGGCTAACGAGTCCTTAATGAAGGAAGGGTCTCTTAGAAAGAGTGACTTGATGAAAGCACAGAGTCTACTAAATCCAGGGGTAAAATAAAGCACATGTGGACCAAGAAAGTACCAAAATCCTTCCATGGGTAATGGCTCAGTGCTAATTATGTCAGCAGGTTTTAAAAATTTTAGAAGTGGAGCCTCAAGAGTGAGCAGTCCCGTTTAGTGTAACTGTTTGAGCATTCCTAAACTATCAAAGTCCTTGGACACATGCGAAAAACAACACTATGCTCAGACTATTACATACACTTCAGCAACCAACAGACAAAAATAGAAAAACATGGAGAAGTCCCAACGTTATGGCCTTCCTGAGATTTCATGAGTTTCCCTGGTTTGCTTTTGAGTAATACTTAACATTTATGTAGTGCTCTGATTAATCTTCACAGCAACCCAGGGAAGCCCAGTAGGCACTGTCCCCATTTCACAAAGGGCTTGGGGGAGAACAAGAAGGAAATGACTTTGTCAAGGCTCCTTGAATCAGTCACAGAAGTAGAATTAGATCTCAGCAGTTCCTGCCTCACAATCCTGTGATACATCTATTAGGGAGACATGGTGGGTGAAGTAATATCTTTCATTGGACCAAGTTCTCTCTAGGCAGGACAAACACAGGATGCAACAAAAAGCAAGTTGTGATGATACTACCAGAATCTGGCAATTAAGGTTTAGTAAAGTAAGGTAAATCTATTTACTGTGAAGAACGTAGTACCCCAGAACAGGCTCTGTCAACCAGATTCAAGAACACTTTCTGGAAGCCTATAGATCAGGGGTAGGCAACCTATGGTACGCGTGCCAAAGGCGGCACACCAGCTGATTTTCAATGGCACTCACACTGCCTGGGTCCTGGCCACCGGTCTGGGGGACTCTGCATAGAATCATAGACTTTAAGGTCAGAAGGGACCATTATGATCACCTAGTCTGACCTCCTGCACAACGCAGGCCACAGAATCTCACCCACCCACTCCTGTATCAAACCTGTGTCTGAGCCATTGAAGTTCTCAAATCATGGTTTAAAGACTTCAAGGTGCAGAGAATCTTCCAGCAAGTGACCTGTGCCCCACGCTGCAGAGGAAGGCGAAAAATCCCCAGGGCCTCTGCCAATCTGCTCTGGAGGAAAATTCCTTCCCAACCCCAAATATGGCGATCAGCTAAACTCTGAGCATGTGGGCATGACTCACCAGCCAGACACCCAGGAAAGAATTCTCTGTAGTAACTCAGATCCCACCCCATCTAATACCCCATCACAGGCCATTGGGCAGATTTACTGCTAATAGTCAAAGGCCAATTAATTGCCAAAATTAGGCTATCCCATTATACCATCCCCTTCTAAAAACCTTATTTATTTTACATACAGCAATAGTTTAGTTATATATTATAGACTTATAGAAAGAGACCTTTAAAAACGTTAAAATGTATTACTGGCACGCGAAACCTTAAATTAGAGTGACTAAATGAAGACTCGACACACCACTTCTGAAAGGTTGCCGACCCCTGCTATAGATTAATACAATGATTTGGTTACTAATGCTGCATACACTTCAGCCTTATGATGGAAGCTAGATACAAGGCTGCTCTTCTTACCTGGACCTCTGTGGAGAAACTTATACTCCGATAAAAACTTAGTTCTTATGAGCATCTTGGACAATGCTCAAAATGAATTGAGCTGAAATGGTTAGTATGTGACCTGGCAGAGGACACTCACTAGAATCTTTAATTAAAGCCACATCTCTGGTTTTCCAAGAACTAAATGCAGCTGCAGTAGGCTGGATAGTTAACCGATAGATTAGATCTCTCCCTCCTTCTCGGTTGGGTTTAAGGTGGTTTATATATACTGGGTACCTTTATATTCAGTTCCATAGAACTCAGGTATTGATTATTATATTTCTAGTATTGCAAGCAGCAGCTACAGGCCTAAGGGGTATTTAGAAAAATGTGAAGCCAGGTGTGGTATTGGCAATATCCCCTTTTTCTTTTGAACCAGCAAGTATTTTCTACCTATTTATCTATGATTATTCATACAGGGTCATAGATATTCATGATGCTATGCATAAAAAAAGAGACAGTCTCCATGTCCCCAGGTTGCTTACAGTCAAACATATAATCTTAAGAGCCCAATGATTTCAATGGGAGTTAGATTGGACCCCAATTTTCTACAACTGTATCCTGAGACATTCTCTCGCCTGTTCATTTTTTTAACTAGCAGTTCACCCATCTCCACGCTACTGAATGGCACCTTTTACATTCTCCTTGTATAGCATCAGGTAGAGACAAAATTTATTTCACAACAGTAGTTGTCTGCTGACAAGGAGACAATCATAAGTAGTACACTTGCTCCAACAGGTGCACATATATTACTGTCACTGCTTCCTCCCTGTTTTATTCTATTCTATATAGGTCCTGATATTGTGCTCATCACTGTAGCATTCAAGATCCTTCCAGTAGCTCATTAAGCAATAAGACTGACATGTCACATTTGTTCTTTCATCCTCTTCCCAGGAGGAGAAGTGTACACGGTAGAATGTTTTCTTTTGTAATTTTTTTTTAAAACAATAGATGTAGCAATACTTATTTTAGAGAAGGCAAAGGCTTCCCCAAATGGCCCCCTCAAGGATTGAACTCACAACTCTACGTTTAGCAGGCCAGTGCTCAAACCACTGAGCTATCCCTCCCCCCTATAAGATGCAGTCCAGCTCCACAGAAGGGGTCACCCCACATACTCTCTTGTTCAGAGCAAGCCCTAAAATGGATCATCGGTTTTCAGAAGCTGTAACTATTGACACGGGACCAGAAAGCAGAATTTTTGTTACTTCAGGCTTCTAACACATCATCTCTGGGCATAACTCCATTCTGTAGTTTGGAGACACTCTGAACACATTAAGTTAATGTCAAACCAAAGCGACTATCCTGAGTCTACATATCACTTTGTCACTTATCTTCAGCATCAAATCTTCATGACTTGATCCAAAACTCACTGCTGTTTACCTTGTGCTTTTAAGAAGGGGGTGGAAGGCCTCCCAGAATCCCATTCTGTTAGGTGTGATGACCAGGGTGTATAAGAAGCCCATGAGCTGAGGTTTATTTATTGCTTTCTCTAACACCAAGGCCATCCCTTGCGCTTTAGAACCCTTCCTCCTGCGAATGCATTCAGAAGCAAAATCAACTGAACATGACTAGGGTTAGCCCCCTTCCCCCAAGAAACTGGCCCCTTAGGCTGGGATTAATTTAGGAAAAGCTCCTTGTTCCAGTCTGTAAACCCCTGCAGAGCAGACTGTACTTTCTTGTCTGTCTGTGCAGCACTGCCACTCTGTGGGTACTATGGAATCACTCACTTCAGACAACGTCTAAGCATCTCTAACTCCTTGCTCATGGAAAACTGTCCCACGGTTACTGTTCTGTGGGTCACAGAACTCTTCACAAATCAGTTTCCATAATGTGTTGGCTTTTACATGTATGCTTGTGAGGCATTAAAAGTGTCATTTTATGTAGCCATAAATGCTGGAGTTGGTCTGAGGCCTTCTCCAGTTCTTTACTATACTGTCCCCTTCAGTATGGTAGGGTTAAAAAAAGAAATAGACTATCTTCCATGGATTCATCTATCAATGGCTATTAGCCAGGATGGGCAGGGATGGTGTCCCTAGCCTCTGTTTGCCAGAAGCTGGGAAAGCTGGGAATGGGCGACAGGGTAGGGATCACTTGATGATTCCCTGTTCTGTTCATTCCCTCTGAGGCACCTGGCACTGGCCACTGTTGGAAGACAGGATACTGGGCTAGATGGACCATTGGTCTGACCCAGTATGGTCGTTCTTATGGTGCCTTCTCACTCCTAATCTTCCCTCCCACCCTTCTGTTTTTAATTCAACTGCACTTTTGTCATCTTTCAAAGCCCTGCCACTTCCCGCCTGCATTTCGATGATGCCTATTGTATGACATCACGTTCGAAGTCTTTTTTTACCCTCTCCAGCTGAAGTAAAACAAGCTAAATAAGGTCCAAAGTCATTCTTCTTAAAAGGACTGACTGGATCCAACCCCACCACTCCCATGTTCCTCTTGATCCTGTCTCCCAAGTAATTTTCCTTCAGTGCCCTTCAGAATTTTAGACACTATCTCCACTTGCAATCTCCTCCTCCCAGTAGAAGCCTATTTCCTGCAAAACATTAAAATTGCCAGCTGAACGCCCTTCCTCGTTTCCCAGTCCAATTCCCCTAGCTTCAGAATAAATACAGCCTCTGTATATCTGATGTGGTTTTGTATAATTTATTTTTTATGCACACTAAATATTTTGCAAACAAAACAGCTAAAATTAAATCAGGTATTGAGAGTAACATTCAAACACTTACACTGCTGGGAAGCTGCCATCTGTCACCACTCCTGACCATGTTCTTCATCAGAGCGCTGACAAAAGAATGCTTTGAAAAAGGGAGTCGCCTACCACGACTGTGCCCAGAAGTCACTGCATGAGACGGGGTGGACAGCTACTAATGGTTGCAACATGCTGATAAGATGCATTGCCACAGAACTATAAATCTGCTTGAATCACAGCGTGAGTTCACTCAGTCCTTGCTCAGTGGCACAAAATTTGGAGTTAGACCCACGATTGAGGAAAGTTATCATCTGCTTTGGGTAAAAGACCTGAGAAATTCTAGCCTGAGAAAGTGCCTGGTAAAGTTTCCAAGTCCTACAGGTGGGTCCCTGGATGGGTTCGGAGTGTGGGGGAGAGGTGGCAGGAGAGTGTGAGCCTGACAGGGTAAGTTAGAAAAGGGAAGTATAAGAATTGGAGAGGGGAGAGGGGGAGAAGAGAAAGGAAAAGAAATGTTAACAGAAGTGGGAGGGGAGAGGAGAGGGAAAGAGACAGAAACTGAAGACAACACAGGGGAAAAAATAGACCAGGGGCTATTACAGGAAAAGGAAGCAAGAAAAGGAGGGAAATAACAAAAACAAGAGAGATGCACTGAACAGTTACAGTGGTCAGGGAATCACTGGATGAATTTCACTGCTATTCCAAATAATTTACTCCAACCCTTTTCTGTGTTATTGGATCAGCTCTGTATAGTTGGCCAAATACTGTCCGGGCAATGTATTATTTTACAAGTACCTACCAGATTCAAACAACATATTGAACTCAGTTTTTCTTTCTTTCGTCTTCTGTTCAGCCAACCCTAACAGTAAGTTACTCACCAATGTGCTGAGGGTGGGATGACTGGCCATGCTCCTTTCTCTTCTATTCCTGTGTTTCTGAGGTAGAGGTAACCTATTAGGGCAGGGATTGGCAAGCTTTCAGAAGTGCTGTGCCGAGTCTTCATTTATTCACTCTGATTTAAGGTCCGTGTGCCAGTGATACATTTTAACGTTTTTAGAAGGTCTCTTTCTATAAGTCTATAATACAGAACTAAACTATAGTTGTATGTAAAGTAAATAAGGGTTTAAAAATGTTTAAGAAGCTTCATTTAAAATTAAATTCAGACTGGTGGCCAGGACCTGGGCAGTGTGAGTGCCACTGAAAATCAGCTCGCGTGCCGCCTTTGGCATGCGTGCCATAGGTTGCCTACCCCTGTATTAGGGCATCTAATCTGTTCCCTACAATACATTCTCAAATGATTTAGTTAAGTGACTCAAGCAATGGGGCTTCCATCACATCCCTTGGGAGACTGCTGAACAATCTACCTGGCCTCTCTAATTCATCTTATAGTAAATTAACTCTGTACATACCAACTGGTCCTGTGTGCGCCTGTAATTTGTTCAAATGACCATATTCATAACATGCATTTTCCAGTTCTCTATCCCCCATGCATGATTTACTCATAACAAATGCCTTTGTATCTAATATCTGGGGGCAAAGGGAATGGGAAATACATGACAAGAGGAAAGAGTTGAAAAAAGGTTACGGTCTGACTTTAAGACAATTCAATTCTACACCGAAAGGACATAGATTCAAAAGCCTTCAGTCTTTGCCTCTTAAGTGGTGGCAAGACAGGTTCAAGAGCAGAGAGACGGTATGCTGTAACACATTTACTTTCAAAGCAAATGGAAGGAATGGCTTGTCTTTTCTCTAAATACTGTAACAAACAAAAGAATTTGTCACTGCTACAGCTGAAGATAAGATCGTTTTGAAAAAAAACAGACCAGAATGTACAATATTCTAACCAAACTGCATAGTAAAGTCTTTTAGGATGTTGTCATGCATTATTCACACACGCCTGCCAAAACAACTGTTAGGACGAAATAAGCTTGCTTTTATTTCTACCACCAATTGTATTAGCATTACTATCAACTTAAAACATTCACCTGTGTTATTAATACCATCCTAGATTATTAGAAGTTTTTTGTTATTACTTATTCTCTGTTTGCTTTTTGCATCCCTTGGGCAATAAAGTCAGCTTCACTAACAGATTGTTAGTACAGCAATGTTTGGGTTTCAGGGGGTTACTAATAGGTTTTAAAAACAGCTATTTAAATTAGATTTTTTTTAAACTGGAGAAACATTTCTAGCAGTTCTTATAAAAAACTGTTAGCTGGTTTGCTTCTAATAAAGACCTAGGGTAACATTTTGAAAAGCCCCTAAGCGACTTAAGAGCCTAAACCCCATAGATCTTCATAAAACATATGTGCCTACTTCACTTCTGAAAATGAGACTTAGGCTCCTTACCCCTAGTACATAATTGGGTTTCTTTCTCTTGCAATACACCAAGTGGCAGAAGTCCTTTTGTTCTGTTCTCCCACAATATGCCTGTGTGCAAGTTCCCTTAAGCAAAGCCACAGACCGAATCAAATTGGCGTTGGACAAGTGGTGTTTTCTGCTGACTACCTCAGTTCCACTTTTTCCTTCTAGCCCCCACTGCTGCAAAAGTTCACATGCACATTCACAGTCAGTCACGTGCTTAAGCATATGCAGAACAAGCCCCCCTGAGAGAAAGCCAGAGGCCCAACTCTCCACCTCCACTGCCTTGCACCCGTGTGTCATCATTTAGATCAGTGCCAAATGGGCACTGAACACAACTGATCAGGAAGTGTTCACATCCCCTTTGCACTGGTGTGAGGAAATACACAGAGCGCAAGACAATGGAGAAGGAAGGTCACCATTTAATTTTCTAACAATTAATAGAAACTAAGAATGATCGTTCATTCTGACACTCTTTGGAAAGGTACTAGCACACAGACACACTGGAATGCAGAAATATGACCCGACGTGCAGAATAACCATAAGCCCACATATGATTTATTGATATACCTTGCATATGATTTATTGATATACCTTGTTAGATGACAGGCCATCAGCTAGTAAGATAGAATGAACCATTATGAAGTTATTGCTCACTATACTAACAACAACAGATATGGTACTAAGATTGCTTTCGTTTACATGCTCAGTTGCTCAAAAAACAGGTTTTTCACAAGAGTTGTAAAACCAGTTTCCATCTCTCTATTTTAGGAGACTAGTTTTCTGTTTATACTATATTTAAATTGAGTATTTTAAACTTCTTAGACTTTCAGCTGCTCCTTCTTTGTCTTTGGGCACAAATGGGGCTGACTTTCAACTGGACTTCATTTGCTCCCAGGTGGTTGTTATTAATTTTTAACAAGAGAAAGTCAGAAGGCAATATTAGGGCCATGAAAGTTGCAGTTACACATGTGAAAAGAATCTCTGTAAAGGGCAGATCTGCTAGCGTGGTCATAAGATTCAGGGCACGTCTATACTGCCCGGCAGTTTGGACCACTGGGGTGTGAACAGCAGTGCACACCAAAGAGATATGCTGTACCTCCCTTGTGTGGACACCATGGGCGAGAACTAAAAAGTTCCTATTTCTCATTAATGTGACCTTGTTTGAAGAAGTTAATGTGAATTAAGGAACTTTTGGCTTGTGCCTGCAGCATCCATGCAGGGAACTTTTAGCACAGTACTTTGGTGCATGCTGCTATTCACACCCCGGTAGTCCAAACTACAGGGCAGTGCAGACATGCCCTTACTTCCACTATTTATGAGTAAGACAATCAACATGATTCACAGAAGCCTACACCAGAGCCAGTGGGTGGGGTCTGGATCAGACTGGGAAAAGCCAAGTAGCTTAGCTAGGAATCTTTCAGACTCCTGGCTCCAAACTGGTCCCAAATGTTCACTCTTCCCTTTTAATACAAAAAAGATGTTTTACGCAGCAATTTTTCTACTATCCCTCATCTCAGTAAACTCCAACCTTCCCCCCCAACCCCTGCCCCCCTACAGAAAGGGGATATGTATATCACTATAAATCAATTACACAGTTTAATCCCTCCTCAGTATTTTTGCTGGAAGTTCTGTCCTCAGCTCTGAAACCTGGCCAGTTGGTAAGGCAAATGTTCTTTGATTAACCATTCCACTATAACCAGGTGAATTAAAACACACTAGAGATGCTGAAAACACCAGCTTGGGAAATATTAAATATAAATCTATTCTTAGGCACACAATCTTCTTATATGAGATAGCGGTGCCAACTTGTTCCAGTTAAGGAACCGCTCCAATCTTTCCCCCATATTACTTGCAAGGTAGCATACAGAAAGTACCCCCGAGGGTCACCTCAGTAGTTAATGAGCATCCAGAATTCCCTAATATTCTGCATCACTTCACCCTGGAAAGTTTTCCCTCTAGCCTAATTCAACTTTGCTCATCAAATGCCCACAAAGAATACTAATAAAACTGCACGGAATTATAAGCTACCCAAGCAATGATTGGATAATGAATTACATTCAGCTGGGGGGGGTGCAACTTTATTGACAGGACAGTTGTCTCAGTTGTAATATACAGGAAGCCCCTCATGTCCCCCCATTCTCCACCTACCAGACGGGGGAGGCGGACGACTCAGGGCTTCTGCCCTGCAGCAGGATGGTGGGGCTCGGGGGCTTCTGCCCAGTGGGGAAAGGGGTCTTGGGGCTTCCGCCCCACGGGAGGCACCTGCTGAAGCTCAGGGCTTCAGCAACACCTCCCTAGCCACAGGGCAGAAACCCCGAGCCCTGGCAGTTGCACCCGGCTCTCGAACTTCTGAAGATCATCATATGGGGCTCGGAGGGCCAGTAAATTTGGCCACTCCTGGATTATAGGGTGCTTGGAGGACAAGTTCTGGCTAACGAAATAAGGTGATCGCAGTGCAAATTATTTCTAGTTGAAGTTGCTGTTCGGCCCGCCCTGTTATGGAGGCTCACTGCTCAAACCCGAGTCAACCTGCAGCAGCGGCAAGTTCCCTAACCGTGCGCGCCGCTGCCAGGAAAGTCTCCAAGTGCCCTGCGGAACAGCCACTCGGAGGAACTCCGGGATCCTACCCAGCACCCTTGAGGCAAAGCAGAAGCCCGCCGGGACAGCCCGGTGCGGCAGGGACCCTGCTCCCAGGCTCCGGCCAGGGCCAGATCTGGGGCCAAGTGTTACAGCAGGAGGAACGAGTCCGTCCAGGAAGCGCGGGCAAGAGGGAGCCGCGCAGGAGAAGCGGCGGGTTTCTCCCGGGGCAGGACGTGGAAATCCGGGGCCGGGGCGTGGCACAGCCCGTCCACGGGAGTCCAGGGCGCTCCGGAGCGGAGGGTCCAGCCCCCCTGCGATCCGAGCGCACCGGGCAGGGGAGCGCTCGGAGCCTGCCTGGAGCCGGGGCGCCCCCAGGTCAGGGCACAGCTTCCCCCGGGAGGCGCCGGGCTGGGGCGGACTCGGCTCCCTCCCCCGGGCACGGGGAGCGAAGTCCGCGGGGGAAGTTACCGGGCTCCGGGGTGCGCGTCCCGCCCGGGCCCCACTCACCTGCGCGCCTCGGGCGCCGCTCCATGCCCGGCGGCCTCCCCAAGCGCTGCTCCGCGCCGCGGCCGCCGCCTCCTCCCGCCCCTGGCAGGGGAGAGCCAGGGCGGCAGCAGGAAGCGAGCAGCAACCGGGCGGCTCCCGCAGCGCCCTCCCCGCGGCCGCTCCACGCCCCCTGGACGCCGCGCCCGGGTCCTAGAGCCTCCCGACTCGACACAGCAATGAGGGGCGTGGGCAGGCGGCCGGCCAAGCCAGGGACCGCCCTAGCCAGTGGGTGGGCTCGGGGCCAGGTGGCCCTTGCTGGTGCCTGCAGCCTCCCTAGCCAGGCCTGGGTTCTGATCTTCCCCTGGGACAGGGGTGTTACTTGGCATCCCCCTAGCACCTCTCCTGCCATTGGGACCCACCACTGTTGTGCTGAAGACCCCATCTCTGGTTCCCTGTCTGCCCCATCCCAAGCGATGATGCTGGGGTTATTATAGCCCACGGGACTATAATATAATGGGACTACAATTGGAGGGAGAAGGAAATGGTCTGTTGGGAAACTAGCCCCTCCTCAATGCAACTTCCCCCGAAGCAGCTGGTGCTGGCTACTGTCCGAGCCAGGGTCCTGGACCAGGTGGACTTTGGGTCCAATCCAGCCTGGCAATTCCTGTTTTCCTACAAATTAAACCCTGTGAGGAGAGGACTGGCAATGAGGCCATAACCACGTTTGAAACCTCAGTACACGTTTTCCTTACAAGCATTGAAAGGCCTTGTCTCCGGGCTCGCTGAGAAGAACTGACAAACTCATGGCATTTTCAGGGCCTTTACTTTGTCCTCACTCGCAAATCATGCCCCAAACTGGGTCCTGGCTCATCTTCTTTTATACGGTCCATAAACTGAAAGTGCATCAAATCATTGACCTTGGACAGAGATCTTCATCCATATTTGTCCCTGCCTGGTGTCACTCCATTGTGATTTTTCAGTGGAAACATCCAGATGGGACAGAGGGGGCATTCACTCCTCTGTGGAACACACAAGGAATGAGCCTAGACCCCTGGAGCTACAGGTGCCAACTTTCCAATGTGCCGGGGGGGCACTCACTGCTCAACCCCTGGCTCTGCCACAGGCCCTGCCCCCACTCCACCCCCAAGCCTGCCATGCCCTTGCTCCTCCCCACCAGAGCCTCCTGCATGCCATGAAAGAGCTGATCTGGAGGTGTGGGGAGGGCTGCCAGTGGGTGGGAGGCACTGGGAGCAGGGGAAGCAGGGTAGAGCTGATGGGGGGCTGCTGACGTATTATTGTGGCTCTTTGGCAATGTACATTGGTAAATTCTGGCTCCTTCTCAGGCTCAGGTTGGCCACCCCTGACTTAGGACATCCACTTCTCTCCATTGAAAAATAGGCCATATTGCAGATAATCCACATTGTCCCTGCCCTCTGACAGATGGTGGGAATGGTATCATCTGTCCCACCCTTTAGCACTATCAACTAGTGAAATTTCTAAAGTGTCTTGCGATCTTTTTGCACGGTACTGGTGTCTAATAGTAGTAGTGGTACATACGGTTTATATTACAGTAGTGCTCCGAGGAGCCTACCAGGATTGGGGCTCCATTTGATAAGTGGGGCACAAAGCCAGAGTAGACGCAGTCCCTGCTCCAAAGCCTGTTTACATTAACAAACATCAGATACAAAATGCCACATGTTCACTAGAACTCAGTGTTTTGACTTTCAGTTTTCTGTTTGCTGTGGTGCGCTAAGGGCCGGATCCAAGGTCAATCTGAAGTCAATGGAATGACGTAGAACAAAGAAGAAACCAGAACTGTGGAGTCTCTGGGTTGGAGATCAGCCTTTCTCCTTTACAGGAGCTCTCAGTTTTGTTTTAATTTCTATTTACCACAGTGTTTTCAGGCTTATCTTTTAGTAGGTCAAGAGCGCCATGCACAAGCTTTTGCTTTGGTTGTCAGTAATTACATCCGTTGTGCTGTACTGTGAACATGGCACCGGGGAGAATGCAAAGAAATATCCCATTTACTCGTTGGCTGGAAAGCAACTTTGTTGCAAAAATGAACTAAGTCATCTTGATCCCATGAGCAGGGCAGGGCTGATGCTTGAGGGTTAATCACTCGCCTTCCTCTTTTCCTCTGGATTTGTGGTGTATTCCTTCGGGCAGCTTTTTTGAATAATGTAGCAGGTGCAGCCTCATAAAACGGAAGCAAAGGGCAACCAGAAAATCTGATTTTGTTCCTCTTCTCCACCAAAGGCTTTGAAGATTAAACAATAATCTTTTCATGAATAGGCTTCTCTATAACTAGGGCTATAGATGCAGCTAATAGGATTTTTATGGCACCTCTTCTTTGAAACCCGTGTTTAAAAATGCTGCCTTTTTCCCAAACTTGCTTGTACGTAAGAACGGCCATACTGGGTCAGACCAATGGTCCATCTAGCCCCGTATTCTGTCTTCTCGGCCAATGCCAGGTGCTTCAGAGGGAATTAACAGAACAGGTAATCATCCAGTGATCCATCCCCCGTCGTCCATTCCCAGCTTCTGGCAAACAGAGGCCAGGAACACTTCAGAGCATGGTTTTGCATCCCAATCCATCCTGGCTAATAGCCATTGATGGACCTATCCTCCATGAATTTATCTAGTTCTTTTTTGAACCCTGTTATAGTCTTGGTCTTCACAGCATCCTCTGGCAAGGAGTTCCACATATAGGGAAGATAGGATTTGAACCCAGGCTGCCTGACTCCAGTCCCCTCCTCTAAACACTAGACAACACTGCCTCTGAAGTTACTTTCTCTCCCCGCTAAATTCCCCTTATACAGTTTCATCGGGATCCGGTATTCTTCACCTCCTGTCCTAAACCAATGTATAGTGTTGTCACGCACTGTTAAACTGCTGCAATGTTCCAGCCCAGAGGTGGCTGGATGTTAGTGGTGGATGAAGTAATTCTTTCCTGTGTAGAGTCTGTAAAAAAAACCCTCTGGGTGAAATTCTGGAAATGAGCGGACAGTCTGACTAAAGGGCATGAGGGAAGAAGGAAGTAACCCCTTAGCCACAATCTGCAGTAGTCAGTTCCGAGTAGCTCAACAGCCTTGTCAAAGCCAAGGATTGCTGTGTTCAACCCTAAGCAGGTTTGTGTGCTAGTGGATTCATGATTTTCCTGGAGTGGTCCTTGACCCTGGTTCTCCCCATCACATCTTTCTGCCCCATGGTGGGTGTTAGACAGAGGGCTACTGATTTGCCCTGAGTGGCCTCTGGAACCCTGTCTACACTGTGAGCATTTGCAAACTGTTTCTAACACAGTTCAGTCCCCCTGGTGTTAGAAACAGTGGGGGCCCTTGGGTGGATGGTAGATGGTGTCTCAACCTTCGTCAGCGACTCTCATGTCATCTAATTCTGTTCTGTAGATGTCTCAGCAACATGGTGCTGAAAATGCTGCCACCAGCCCATCTAGTCTGGGGTTCGTACTAACAACTGCTATTATTAAGGAATTCAGTGTGACTGCACCACTTCACGGAACAAGAGTTTTCAGCAGAGACAGAGAGCAATATGTATCTCTAGTCACTAGGGCTGCAGAAATATGTACGTATCAGATAAGGGAGGAACTGTACTGAGAGGTAGAGATAAAATTGCTTAGACGTATTCTCGCTCATTTCACCAGATGTACAGTTTTAATCAATCAGTGGAAAATTATTTGAATTATTCAGACACCATTTGCTTCATTTCTGCTGCTGTTCCCCATTGACAGCGGCTAGAATGAATCTAAAAGACCAGAATACATTATGCTGAATACAACCTCACAGAAGAGTTTGCAGTGCTGATGAAAACAGTTACAGCAAACACGGAAGTTAATTCAGAATTGAATAGTGATTTCAGGTGCCTCAATTTTTGGGTGTCCAATTCAAGGCATCTTAAAGGCACCTGATAGTCAGAGGTTAACTTCTCAGCACTTCCAGAGAATCAAGCCCCTTTAAGATATCTCATGGTTAGCACCCAAAAAACCCACACTAGTTTATTTTGCAGAATTAGGCATGACATTTCATGTTATTTTGCTTCTGAAATGTAGGACTATTTTATTTATCTAGCAGACATCCAGCAAGACCATTCAGTATGTAGCATACCCATGAGCAACTACACCGGGGAAAGCCAGAATGCTTTTAGAGGCAAACTTGAAGTGCGAGATCAGTACATTCCCCGAGACTGGAGTTGTCTCAAGACAAGCCTGAACAGAACAACAAATCCTGATCCAACCTCCATCCATCCAGAATTCTACATCGGACTCATCTCTAGTTTTAAAGGGATACTATTTAGCTTTTATACAGGACTTATCTGTAGATCTCAAAGCACTTAAAAAAAAAGAGAGAGACAAGGTAGTATCTTTTACTGGACCAACTTGGTGAGAGAGACAATGTTGTCTCACCCATCTTGTCTCTCTAATATCCTGGGACTGACACAGCTACAACAATGCTGCATATGTTTTTTAAAAAAAAGGACACAAGCATTGTTGTACCCATTTTTCAGATGTGAAAGTTGAGGCACAGAGAGGTTACATAACTTGCCTAGCATCACACAGTGAATCAGCGGAAGCATTTAAAACAGAACACAGCTCCCCTGACTCCCAGGCCTTTGCCCAGGCCAGTGAACCAGGATGGTACCCGCTATAACAAAATAATACATAACAACGGGAGGTCACAGTAAGTGACTCTAGTGGTATTAGTTAAAAGGCATATACCAGCTCTTCAGATGGAGCTATTACAATCTACACAGGGTGAGGATCTAGCCCCCTTGCCACCATTATCTATGACATTGATATTCATGCATTTAAAAAACTTGCATTTTATTACTGTTAAAGTTTACTTAAACTTAGCTCCTTATTAGTCTGGAGATTTCATATGGACCAATCCATTTTGGTAATATATGTAAAGTTATCTTACTAGGCACTAGATAGCTGTAACAAGGTCTCCCCAAACTAAGTATCAGACCCTGCTGCTGCCTTAGTTTCTCCACACTCACGTAAGCCCACAGGCCAATTTACCAGCCAGTTGCATCAAAGGAATTTCCACCACTATCAGTATTTCCTTCCCTTTTCCTAGAGTTGTATTTATTGTTCAAATACAGTCCAATAGCAATCAGCTAGGTAAACCAGGTCCTGCTGCCTGCCCCCCACCCCAGACCTACTGCCTCAGAAGCCTGCTTCTACTGAGCGAGCAGGTGTCACTAGCCAGGTCTGTTCCCTACCTAGTGTAACAAGCCCCTTTCTGGTACTTCCTGTGACCCAGAATCTCCGGCAATCCCCTCCATACAGCTCCCTCCCAGCCCCCAAGTAAGCTGCTCGTTGGCCTTATCTCCCGACTTGAGATTCAGCTAGTCAGTCACAGGTGGGAGCCACAGGGCTATGCCTGGCTTCCTTAAAGAGGTCTTGCCCTGAAACAAGAGACCTAATATGTGGGACAATATTTTCTCTGTTTCTTTTCTCGTCAATATCATCTTCTTTTTACTGAACTAGCAAAACTTACAGCCTGTGTTGATTTTGCTGCAAATGCAATTTTGCATTCCCTTAGAGCTTTGAACACTTTAGCCACTTCAAATAATTGCAATTTGCGTTTTTTCCCTAATGCTTCCACTGTACTCATCTGTCTCTATGGGCACGCGCTAGTCGGTGGCTAATTGACCATGACTCCTTTGGAATTTACCTCTTTGTGCAGCTAATGCAACGGCCTTATGGCCGCGTGTTCCTGTGGTTCGCAAGGTGTATATCCTTCGGACATGTAGAGACCCAGGGACAAACCTACCAGATCCCACGTTGCATAAACACGTGCCTGGTGTGATATGATGCCATTAGATAAAGTCATAGCTGCAATTTTTCTATAGTAGCACAACACAGTGTTGTGGTTTGTTCAGAGTTAATTGGAATGGTGTGTGTGGGGGGAATTTCCATGCACAGTTCCGGTGCCGTTTATCTATGACTCATCTGCAGTATAATACAAAGCCCAAACGAGAAGCATTGCCCCAAAACTGTTCCAGCTTGTGACTGGCAGGCAACCCAGTAGAACAGATGTACCAGTTGGATCTGCAAGTGCCTACCTCATGCTGACCAACTTGGCACGCTCTGCAGTGATGACTGTGGGTCCAGTTTTACCTCGCCTTGGCTGGCATGTGTCCATTAATCGGGGCTTTCGCATTTGCAGATGCTTGCCACACCTGACTGCCATTCCTGCAGGGAGGGCTGGAGCTTAACTCACATGGCGCTATACAATCAGGATGTCTCTATGTACACTAAAATGCATGGCAACTCTTGTTGTCACGTTTCCTCATGTCTAGCGGTAGTGCTTTCTTCCAGCGAGTTTAGGCCATCTATCCTTCTGCAGTTATTAAGGATTTGATTTAGTGTCATCGTACGGCTGTTAGATATTAAAGGCGTCAATCCTAACTCCATTGAAATTCCACTGACTCCTGATGAGCTCACAAATTATATCTAAGGATCCAGAATCTGCTGGGACTGAGTTTTCATTACATCTTTTCTTGCTGGGGGGTGTGAAGAAGATCTGTAGTCTCCTCAGACAAGACGTGCCTGCTGTTTGTCCTTAGGTGCTCAGTTTTACTTGTTACCTAAGGCCTTAAAAGTCAGACAGATGTTTCCTGTGAATACAAAACCCAAATTATAGGCCCTCTACCTCTCCCCAGTAGAGGTGAAAATAGTTCACTGTGTGTTCCACAGGGTCACCTAGACAAATTCGTCTACATGGAGCTATGGGCTCTTGCCTTCATCCCACTCCCAGTTCTTAATCTTCTTCCCAAAAGAGACAAGCCCAGCCCAACCCACCACGTAACCATGAGCCATCAGCCTTGCACCAGGCGGCCTCTGACTCACTGGTGGATCTGGGGCTGGTTCCCAGGGATAATGCCTTAAATTACTCTTAGCATGAATCGGCAAGCAATATTTTCAGCAGAAAGACAGAGCAGGCAACACTCCCTCTGTTGATTTGGTGAAGGTCCACCATGCCCATCCAAATCAAGAGCTTTGTAAGTCTGTAAGTCCCTCTGTAAGTCCAGCTTCAATGGGAGCACTGTCATAAGTTAAGGACTACAGGAAGTACAGGACTGTACCCTACTCCTTGTTTCTCCACTCTGGGTGGTTGTATTATGTTGTTATGATTTCAAGATTGCAGCCCTCGGACTGGGGAAATCACTTAAGGATGTTTGGTGTGAGCAAAATTTTTTTATCTTGAACATTGGTCATGCGGATGTCTTCTTGGAGTGGGGGTACGAAGGCCTCCATGCACAGCACTTTGGAAGTCCAGTCTGGTTAAGCAAGCCTTTCTCCACCTGTTCTACAACTATTTTTCAATTAGCTTTAGTAACAAATGCCACCACTGGCCAACCCCAGGATCTGAACTCAGAACTAGAGCTGGTCAGAGAAACTTTGATGGAACCATATTCTTTAAGACTATGCAGTTCCATCAACATTGAAACATTTTGGGAAATTGGGTCAATTCTTCTGGAATTTTGTTTAGGGAGAAAACAGAACAAATAGTTCTGACAATGTCATAATTTCTGGGTTTGACTTTTTTGGAATGAAAGGTTTCAACTTTTGTTTTGAAATTACTTTGTTTAGATTTTTTATTTTATTTTGCATTTTATTATATAATAGTCAAAAATCTATAAAAGTCGAAATGGAAGGGAAACATTTCCATTTGTCAAAATGAAATCTTTTGATTGACCTGAAATTATTTTCCCCCGGAATTTTCCATAACAGAAAATTTCAGAATTTTCAGTTTTTGTTCCTTTTTGGAATGAAGCTAAATTTAGAGATCGCAAAATTCTTCACAAAGTGGAACTTCCATCTTCCCAGAGCTCTACTCAGAACTCCCAGTATTAAGACTCAGACCTTGATTTACCTCCCTGCATATAGCTACATCAGTTCTTTCACATTTCCTCTCCTAATCACTTATGTAATATTTGTGAAGGCTGTCATCTCAAGCCTACTTGATCTACAGGGGTAACTCCAGTAGCTGGCAGCAGTAGTGGGCTGTTATCTGTTCAATGTGGATTAGCCACTAGAGGAAGACACAACATACACTTTATATGTTTACATTAATGTTACTGGTTTTGTGATCTTATGTATTTAAATTGTTAGTTACTCTGTCAAAAATGTGACCATTAAATGTCAGACTGAAAACATTCAGGAGACGCCACTTAATTAATACTTCAGATTCTGCCCGGTTCAGTTTTTAACTGGGTATCTTTCCAAATGTGTGATTAATGCCTAGCAGTTTCCAAGAGGCACTCTGAAGGTTGGCAACAAAGAGTGGAGTTTCATGTACATAAATAAGCTCCTTGTGCTCTCAGTTTCCCGTTGGGCTCCCATTCTGTAAAGCTGAATATCATCCAAGGCTGGATGTTTTAGAGACAGAGGGCCGAGGGCAAGTCAGCTCCGTAACGATTAGAAGGGAACGTTAAGAACTGACCTTGGTATCACTTCTGTAACAGTGAAAGAAAAGGAGGCTGGACTGATGAAAAATAGAACCAAGAGATGCAGCCTGTAGCAGACATGAAATAACAGTAGCGTCTACCAGAATGTTAAGTAGAATTTCCTTGCCAAATTCCTGTGTGGTGATTACATGCTCTGTCCCTGCATATAGTTATGTCAATACTTTTGCATTTCCTCTCCTACTCAGTGGTGTCATATTCTCCTGTTAAACACCCCTTGCCTTTCACCACAGAGCTGTCCGCATTTCAGAGGTAGGGTTCCTGTATGTACATATGATTGATTTATCCATACCCAGACAGTTTGTTTGATCTCGCCTCTCTCAACGCTGCCTTTCAAAACAGATTTGCTTCTCCTTGCTTGTCTCTCTGCTGCCCATTGGCGGTGGCTTTCTCCTCCCTTCAACACTGTCCTTAAACCAGTGGAACTCACATGCACATATCAGAGGGCAGAATCTGGCCTGTTGTCCTGCCTTTCCTATGTCCCCTTTCCTTGCCTCCCCTCTGGTGCAGTACAACTGCCTGATATATCCTGATTCATTTGCATGGCATCTAAATAGCTCCGTTCCTCCTACATCTATACTACAGTCCCCATGGTTGATGTATTTTTAAGTCTTTGACTCAGTCACACTGTTGATCTTGCCCATGGCAGGTTTGGCTCTCTTTGGGGCTCCTGGATTCAAATATGTGATGAAAAACACCTTGCTGCTAACAAAGGAAATAATTCCCAGGTGAGCTCTCAACAGGTAAAGAAAAGGGCCATTCAGAGTGACATTTGATGCCACTGTACTAGAACAGAGGATAGTATGTTACTCAGGAGGCCAAGTGTTATTTGAGTAGGTGAAGTGGTTTTTGAGGTTACACTTTTGTGGAGGAAATTGGTTACAAACATTTACGCCATCTCTGTTTCAACACAGTTCCAGTGGTTATTAAAACAAGGTATTTAATAACTGAATAAACCAATGATACTGAAATAGCTTTCACGTGATACACACGTCACGGTTCTTTCCTAGAGAAACAGTAAACGGTATCCTAGTGCTCAATGAATAGCCGCTTTCAGTTGTCAGTGGGGCTCATTGATGCAAAGCTGGCATTTGGACAACCGATTTTCCTAGAGAATTCAGTAAGTCTTAGGTCTGACTAAAATGTAAGGGCCTGATCCGAAACCCAGTAATGTCAATGGGAAAACTCAGATTGGTTTTAATAAGCTTTAGATCAGGCTCTTAGTTAAGGAATTATGTGGGAGTCTGATGCAAAGCCAGCTGAGAATGTGGGTCTTTCCATTGACTTCCAGGAGCTTTGGATCAACTCAAATATGCTTTCTGCAGCCATTACACCCATAGACCAGCTGCGGGATTGGTCCCTGAATGTGAAATTCACCCCTGTGCAGAGAACACACACAAGATTTATGTGCCACTTAAGAGCTCAGTACTTAAGCAGGTACCTAACTTTAAGCACACAAGTGGTCCCATTGAAATCAACGGCATTGCTCACATGCTTGAAATTAGTTACATGCTCAAATACCAGGCTGAATTAGGGCCTATGGGCCAGATTTTTAAAGCTGTTTTGGTGCCTAAGGATGCAGGTAGGAACCTAACTAACTCTCGTTGATTCAATGGGAGTTGGGCGCGTATGCGCCTAGCAGATGCAGCCTCTAGCATGCTAGCTGATTGCTCCTAAATCCATATTCAGACATCTAAGTTGCCTACTTTTCAGAGATGCTGGGCACCCAGGACTGTGGAGCTATCTGTCTGTAAGTGAGATCAGAATTTAACCCAGTATATTTAACATTCCTTTTTCTAAATACTTGTTTGTTCCACTTAATACCCGAGAGGAAAAGAAAAAAGAGAGAGAGGAAAAGAATGAAGCAGAAAATACGTGTTGTAAGTAGGGTGACCAGGCAGCAAGTGTGAAAAATCAGGACATGGGTGGGGGGTAATAGGATCCTATATAAGAAAAAGACCCAAAAATTGTGACTGTCCCTATAAAATCGGGACATCTGGTCACCCTAGTTGTAAGTGATGTTCTCCTCCGGACAGAGACTTGAGTTTCATATTCTGCTTGCTTGATCTTCCCCCCCCCACCCCACGTTTCCTTTTTTCCATTCATGCTACTGAACCTTGCAGGCCTGGGGAATCTCTTCATCTCAGTTTTCCAAAGGGCTTGTCTGACATCTACTCTGTGGCCTTAAAAGCATAAAATTGATCTTTCCTCTTTGTGGATCCCTTAGTGAGCCACTTGACTGTACTGGGCCTGATCCTCAGATGGTGGAAACTGGCAGAGCTGGAGCGAGGCCTTTATGCCTAAAGCAAACCCAACAGCTGCCTGCCCGACAATATGTTTGACCAAAAGAAAACATTTACTTAGAACCCAGAGCCTCAATGAGCTCCCATAACGTCTAATAAATAAACGGAAGCATCCTTTGTGCCCAGGAATTTATAGCAATAATCGTACCACAGTAAGACCATACCGATAATAATACAGAACCATTGAGCCAGAAAGTCCCCAAAGTGCTTTACAGACTGCAGCAAATGGATTGCTCGGCCACTGCTGAAATGCATCCACCTCTGGGGAGGAAGACAGCACCCAGCTTATGCCAGACACGCTAAACATTCATAGGGAGGAAAGGGAACTATTATAAGAAGCTAGGCAGAATGTATGTACCAAGGTTTGAATTTGGCCAAGATATCAGGACCAACACTCTGCTTAGCTTTGTAAAAAGCTCTCAGCTCTTCAGTGGGGCAGGAGCTCATCTATCCACATTTTTAATCCAAGCAAGGACACCTCCAACAGAATATGCTGGGGCACTGGCTCAGGACTGACTCACAGGGAAGAATGTCACCTACAGAATCGCCAGCATCGCTTCTGGTAGCAGCAGGCACTTCCTAGCAGACATCCCACCCAGGCACTGAAAGCTTGCCCATGTTGGTGAAATCACATGAGACTGCAAGCTGAAAGAGCAGGGCTGCTCCTACAGATGCTTTCTGTCAATTTTGGAAGCTGTGAGGGCCCCAGAGGCTGAGAGGTGAGTCAGGTTTTTGATCTCTTGCTGCACAATGTTGAAGTGACTGCAGATGAGGAAGTACTGCCCCTGCCTGACATTACTGTCTATCCATGGTATTCCTAAAGCACGGCTCACAATGGGATCTATGCACTGGAGACCAATGAAAGGGCCTGATCCTTCAAGGTTCTGAATGGGAGGCGTTTCACGGCCTCACTTCCCACTGATCTCCTGCAGTGCTCCCAGCGGGTGTTCACCACTTTGCATAATGAGGGTCAGTGACAGCACTGAGGGTGCCCCAAAGGGTCAGACCTTTCCAGTCTCCCCACCCTGTTCCAAAGTATGTGTTGATTTTCATTCACCTAATTTCTCCTCCTCGTCATGTTTCCTCTCTCTTTTTATCCTTCCTCCCCCGTGCGATGTCAAAGCAATAGACAAACCTGATGGGCTGATGCTGGGTCATGACAACTGGAAGCAATCTCACCGGGGCAGGTCTATCCTGCCCCATTCAAGCTGGCAGTCCCGGGTCCCCACAATCACCCCATAAGTGCATTTTGTATTTGTGGGGGGCCCACCCAGAGAGAAGAACGGATCAGTCAGGTCATTGGTTGAGCATTGCTATCATTTCACCGCGGGCCCGGGTTCATCTCTGAAAATGTTCTGCAATGCTTGCTGGAAATCTTTTACTATAGGGAATCGGTACTGGATTCCCCAGCATGAACACAAGACAGACACTTTAAACAAAGACACGTCACCGAGTTAGGTCTGAACAGAGTTTCCTCTAGCAATGGCTACAATATGTACAACCAAAGAAGTCTGCGTTTCATTCACTCTCTTCAGATTTCTTTCCCATTTGCTGGCCACAATGTCACCGTTGATTTCAGTGAGTCCTGTCTTGCCTGAACAATCCAGTTCATTACACATTGGTGACTTCCAGGCTGCCAAAGCGTTCCAGGCGGCACTGCTCTGGCCTACTTAGCTTCATATCCTCACAGCACTCTTCGTTTTTGAGAGATCCGTAGTCGTCATGGAAATCAGTGTCTTTTCCGCTGAATCCCCTTCCAATTTTCCCCAGGGGAAGCTGCAAATGAAATCAGAGGAACGTGAGGATAATCTCCATCATTGTATGGAGATTTTTAAGAGCAGGTTAGAAAAACACGTCAGGGATGGTCTAGATAATATTTAGTCCTGCCAGGTGTGCAGGGCACTGGACTTAGATGACCTCTCGTCTTGGGGAGAAAGAGACAGGATGCATGATATTGTCATGGAGGGAAGGGGGCACTAGATCTGCTTAATCAAGAACTGACCCAAAGCTCCTTTAAAATCCACGTACAGTCAGAAGTAGGATTATAATACGTCATTGCCGCAGAGTTCCATATCGCGAGAGCTTCCAGATCCAAATTTGCTCAGTAGACAAAGCAAAGGTTTGTTTCTCTAACTGCCAGCACTGGAAACTCAAATCTGGAATCTGAGGGCATGTCTACTGACTCGGGCTCAGTCTAAGGAGCTATTTAATAGCAGTGTAGACTGGCTCTTGGGCTATGGGACACTGCAAGCGGGGAGGGTCCCAGGCTGGTAGCTCCAGCCTGAGCCCAAATGTCTACACTGCAGTTAAACAGCCCCTTAGCCCGAACCCCATGAGCCCGAGTCACCTGGCACGGGGCAGCCATGGGTTTTTAATTGCAGTGTAGACATACAGCAGACAAGGCTCTTGCCCTCAGGGGTAAGTTGGCATAGCTCCACTGGAGCCAACAGAGTGATGCTGATTTACACCAGCTGGTCCGGAGAGTCAAACCAGTTCTGCCCCTTGCACCAATAGCATTAATAATGATTCTATAATCAGCATGGCCCCGACACCTGTTGATTCCTGAGGCAGTACCCAATCCAGCTCACTCACCCATAGCTGGACTGGCTGTTGTACAAGGAGACAAGAATGATTGTTTTAGTGACATCAGCAGGGCTGCATTTGTGTCAAGTAAGAAAAAAGTATTTTTTTTTAAAAGTGTAGTAATAAGGAGAAAAGTGACTCGAAATCAGGCTCATCTTTACACCACAGATCTGGTTCCCTGAGTCTGCCTTACTGACGCAGCTGACGAAAACAGGTCCTATTGCTTTTGTACGCTTACCTTTGCCCAGCCAATACAGCTGCAGGAGAACAAGGTGGATCTATTCTGGCTCAGGTGTCCTCAATAGAATTTTTAACTAAGTTCTGTCTGCAGGTTCCTCATTGCCAGTCATATCCGCGCACAGCTTGATTGCCAGCTCCCTCGCTGTGGGGCCCAATTCTGCCACTTGTACTCAGGGTACTTCTAGTCAAACTACCCAAATAATGAGGGACCACTCAGCATGAGTAAAGGTAGCAGAATTAGGCCCTCCATTTGCAGGGCTGGCGGTTAGGAATTTATTATTATTTTGTGCTTATAAACTGGGTGACTAACCCCGAGTCACTGAGCTGTAAGAACAAGGAAGTTCCTGGGTGGCATTTTTTACAGTTACTTTTCGGAGGAGAATCCACCCACACTTTAAAAAAATGGCTTGTCTGATTACAGCCTCACATTAAGGCTTGAAATATGTTTGCCTAGTTTGCATCCTGCTCCATACTTCCAAACCACCACCCTGCAGCTTCCAGCAGGGACTCCGCGTTCTCTGTCTGTTGTTCCTAAGGACGAGGTTGGGAGGGATGGTTTCAGAATCTGTCCTGAAGTCCCCCATTGTTTCCCCTTTAACCCTAACGTCCCAGGGCCAGTTCCTCCGTGGGTGTTAATCAGTACAGCACCATTAAAGTCAATGGTGAGATTTCAGTTTGGATCAGCTGAGATTCCAGCTCTTGTTTCAGGCTGGCCCCGTCTTCTAGCCATCTGGAGTGGCATGGCACATTGCCAGTCAATGGAGTTCATAATACTGGCCAGCAAGGGGCGCTAGAAAGCAACATAAGATACTAACCCTACAAAAGGGCTGAACCAGTGCTCCCTTGAGATCTCTAGAGAAAGCTTTGACTCTTTCGAGCCATTGCACTGGGCTGCCTTAGACTGCTGGCCCAACACCTATGTGTATAAGAGTATTTCTAAATATTTCTAAGACTATTTTAGAGTATTTCTAAGATATATATATAGATATGTAGAGACAGATAGAGAGAGAGAGAGAGGGAGAGTGCAAATTTTTAAATGAATGCAATTAATTATTTCATTAGCTCACACATGCCTCTTCTGAGTATCTACAACGCCAATTATCATGGAGATGAAATGACAATTCCAAGCAGAAAATCAG
The DNA here is from genome assembly GCF_016161935.1 of Mauremys reevesii. Taxonomy (NCBI): domain Eukaryota; kingdom Metazoa; phylum Chordata; order Testudines; family Geoemydidae; genus Mauremys; species Mauremys reevesii. The sequence continues at coordinate 6,829,780 of NC_052643.1, forward strand.
TCATTTCCAGCTGGGAGAGGGGAGTCATTTGGACTCGGTGATTAAATGGCCCAGCCTATGCAAGTTATAATTGGTTTGTTATTGAGTTACTCATCACATAAATTCCAGGCTTAAAAATGCAAACTTTTCCTGGACGCAAAAAGGCTTTTCAGTGCAATTTAATTACCTTAAAGAATATGATTTATAGTCACCCATCTTGCATTATGCCGCTTAATGCCCTTACTCACGCACCTGGTTGATAACTGTTATTAGCATCAGCGGGGAAAAAATGCAGAGGGGTTTACTAGCGCACTCTAGAGTTGTACTGGCTGTCCAGTTTTTCATGGGTCTCTATCTGAACCTCCATAGGCTGTACTGATAGGACCATAAAAGTGAAGCGATAGAACTTCAAAGGGAGAACAGCAGGAAAAGGGGACCTGATCCAGAGTAAGCAGTAATCAAGTCATATTTTCAAAACAGCTCAGGCCCAGATTTTTCAGTCGTGTTTAGTAACCAGTTCGGGCCTTAGTGTCATATTTGCCTCCCCGCCAGCCTCCCCTGTAAAAATGTGAACAGACTTACCCTGCTTGCTTTGCATTTTAAGCTGTTCCCCTCCTCCTTGCTCTGCCTGGTAGCGCTGGAGGAGCGCCTGAGCGAACCCTGTTTGAGAAGAGTCGACATTCCATACCGGTCGCTCTCTAGAACACCTGTAGGGCTGAGCAATGAACAGGCACTCAGCTCACAGCAGTTTTTAATGTGGAGTCGGCAAATGAAAGAGCCACGTTCCCAAACCCTTCCAGGTTGCGGGGTGGGGGGGAGGGGAAAACACACCAAATTGAACAAGTGGTGGCTGGATTTTTTAAAAGGGCTGGTTCATCCGATGACCAGTTATAACATGTATCCATGACAGCCAATAATTGAGGCTCAATTGTAACATACATGCTAGGGCAGGATTAACGTGATCTCATGCTGCACAGGGTATTGTGATGGCCGCAGGGATCAAGAAATAATTTCTTCCCCCCTTCTCTGTGTGTAGAGGTGCGTATTTGGCCAAGTGTATGGCATTTTTGCCTTCCTCTCAAGCATCAGGTACTGGTGACTGGCTAAAACTCCCATGAGCCAACATTGTCTGCTAGAGTCAGGCCCAAAACAAAACTTCAACAAACCCAGTATTTGTGAAAGGCCAGATTCAGAGCCAGACTTTCCACCTGGCCCCCTGCGTCTACCATGAGATGAACAAAAACCTGGCTCCACGTACCCAGAAGCTTCAGAAGAGGTCAGCTCCATCTGTGCTCTGACTTGGAACAGCAAATTCCTGCTTCCCAAAATAATGAACTTCAGGCAATGAACAGCACTCTGGGCTTTCCAGCTGGATGTAAATGAGGGTGCATTTGCCAAAGAGAGATTTTACAGGGTGCAGGGAGGAAGACATAACAGGCCCCTTTCCCATCTGTGCCGTGACACAGTCCAGTCCTCTCCATTGCTCGCAGTTCACGTCACCTGCTTCTTGCTGCCATCCAGTCGCTTTCAATTTGCCTTCTCATCAGTCGACACCCTGGCTTTCTACCTCCCAGCAGCCATTCCTGCCCAGTGCCACAGTCCCCGGCAGCCATGTTTTCTTCTCGCTCTGCAGTGTTAGGTGGTGGTGACACAGCGGCACACAGAAATCTTTTTGCTGCTCCTCCGCTTGCTCGAGGGACGCAGGGTCCAAGTAGGGTGACCAGATGTCCCGATTTTATAGGGACAGTCCTGATATTTGGGGCTTTTTTTTATATGGGCTCCTATTACCCCCTACCCCCGTCCTGATTTTTCACACTTGCTGTCTGGTCACCCTAGGTCCAAGTCAGTCCCTGCACCTGCCTCACTTTTGTGCCTTTCATGGACATTCCCCTTTTCTTCACACGTGTCATTTGATCTCACAAGCCAATCTCCTGTGGCCAGCAGTGGGCTAGGCTCCATTCTCAGCCACCGTGGGGCCCGGGTCGTTCAGCCTCCCCACTGTCAATGCACATGCTTTGATTTCACACAACTGCTTGGGACGCGACTCTTATATCACCAGCCTTTCCGTCTCCCCCTCTGCCTGCTGCCGGCTCACTAGCTGCTATGCTGGTCTTATCCTCTCTCTGCAGGAGGGAGAAACCATTGTTGACAACTCTGGATTCCTCTAATGGGAGAAACAGATTCAGGATGGTGCCTCCTGGCTCCCCCTCTGTAAGGTTCCCCTCAGACACCTCATCATCTCTGATCATCTCGTATCCTGCTTCACCCCTGAACGGGTATAGCCTGGAGAAAGGCAGAGTAAACTTCCTCTCATTGCCCCTCTATCCTGAGCTGAAGGGACCATCTCTGAAAATGAGGATGGGAACATTTTCCAGACACATAAGAACGGCCATACTGGGTCAGACCAAAGGTCCATCTAGCCCAATATCCTGTCTGCCGACAGTGGCCACTGCCAGGTGCAACAGAGGGAGTGAACCTAACAGGCAATGATCAGTGATCTCTCTTCTGCCGTCCATCTTCACCCTCTGACAAACCAAGGCTAGGGACACCATTCCTTACCCATCCTGGCTAATAGCCATTAATGGGCTTAACCTCCATGAATTTACCCAGTTCTGGCCCTGACCTCTCTGCCTCTTCTACCAGTTGGGACAATGGACTGAAAACCGCCAACTTATTCTATGTAGGTCTCCAAAGACCCAGTAAGACGGTAGCATCTTTAAAGTTTCTCCTGACGCGTTGGATTTGAGCAGCTGACCTAGCGGTGAAATCCTTCCCATCTCATTAGCAGTGCCACGAGCCATCCTTTGGTGCCAGGAGGGTGGGCTGTGCCTTTGCCATTCTGGCTGCCTGACAGTAACAGAGCAGTAATCAGGGCAGGCAGAAACATCGCTTTCTAGTGGATGGGTTCTGCAATGTACAATGCTGCCTGCCATCCCCAGTGCAACGCCTTCTGCTGTCAACACGTCTAATTGCTTGTACAATATTGACAGCTCAGAAACTCCAGGGCTCCCAATTTGCCTGGGCTCTTTGGGGGTGTGTGCATGTGTGTGCAAACAAAAGCACAATATTTGCACTGTGAACCATCTGTTTTGGGTGAGCCAACTAACCAGAGCCATCTGTATAGTCGGGCCTGCAGAAGCTTGAAATCTCACTGCCTGTGCTGGAAATTTGCAGGAGAATTCCCCTCTCAGCTCTCAACTGGATACTTTGCATAAATCCTGCTTGTGTGGACAGACGTGCCAGGCAGTGAATGAATGCCGTACACGCCATGCAGACCCGCGGTGCAGAGGCCTCTACGCTACGTTGCCTAAGGTAACAGACATCCAGCTCAGCCTGTTATAGAAAGTTGTTTGTAAAAGTCAGCAAAAAGAGGCGATAAACAGCCTGATACTAACTGGACTGTTTAGATTGCAAGAACTGTGCTAAGGGATCTGCAAGGCTCCTCGCAACGTCACAGGGCGGCGTGAGAATGAGCAGAAAGATTCTAGAGATGGGTGAAAGGTTTATGTTGGAAAAGAGTGGCATGTATTTCCATTTCCTTGGGCATCGTTGACCTGGGAGGGGGGTGTCACTACATGGATGCTGGGGAAGAGGAAAGCATGGACTGCAAGGAGTGAGCTTCACCATAATGGCTGCCACCCTCACCAGCACTTGGGGCGCCAGGATCCACCAGGATACTGTTGGGCCTTCATCATATTGATCCTGAGAGCCATCCTGACCGGACCAGGCCAGAGAGAGGGAACCAATGACATTACCAGCTGCCCCAGCTTCAGCTCAATTCGGAAAGATGGCTGGCATGTGGGTTCCTGCTCTCATTCCCTCTTTCATGTGTAATTTTCCTTCCTCACCTTAATTCTCCTCTTCTCTGTCTCTCCTCCTTCTAAAAATTGTCTGGCTCAGCTGGCCAAGACAACTCCATCTTTGCAACGCTGCTGGAAGCCTGGTGACCAGAAAGACAAGCTAAACGCAATGCCCTAAACAGCCCGTTGCGGGAACAAGCTCGGAGTAGCTGACAAGACATCAGGCAGTGCCTGCATTTTTCCAGCAGCAAAGTTGCAAGTGAAAGTCAGCACCAGAAACAGAAGCTGTATTTTCTAGTTTAGCTGTTCCTTTCTCTCCCGGTGTGCACACACGTGTGTTCTGTCTTAAAGAAAACAGGGCTGGACGTCACCAGCAGCAACAATACCCGCTCCACACCACCGCAGCTAACGTCGTCTCTTTTTCACATCCAACAGGACAGTTAATACCCTCTGAAAGACTGTCACGCGGGGGTGTCTTCCTACCAACAAATACTAAATACAGCTCAAATGGGTTTTTAACGGGTGGTTGTTACAATCAAAGGAAGCCATGATAATTTGACACAGACTTAGGGTGACCATATTTCTCTATGCTGAATACGGGACACCTGGTAAAATTACTCATATTCAAGCGAGTTCAATGGCAGACAATCAGAACTACGCTGCATAAACATTCAAATTAACATCAAGTGGACTGAGCCCCTGTTAAAAAGAAATACTGAGTAGCTGGATGCTTTTTATTTACCTTCTTATATTTAAGGCTTTAGGCTTCACATGGGGAGAGGTATCACACGCACACTCCCGTACACCTCTCTCACTGGGAGGCATGGGTGTGTGACTGACCAACCCGACCCTCCCTTCCTGGTGCTCTCTGCCCTTCATGCCTAGCTGGGCCCCCGGGACAGACCTGCCTCTCCTTGTACCTGGTGCCACATCTTCCCGAGGCAACAGGTGGTGGGGGGCACACAGGGTCACATGCCCCCCTCCCCAGATTTTGGCCAGGATTCATACCAGAGTGTGGCCAGCAGCGGCCTTTTGGCACAGTGCGGGAGGGAAGGGATAGGAACTGCTTCCAGCCGCAGGGCGGGGGTGGGGGAAAGGGATGACCAGGCCCATGTCTTTGCAGAACTCATCTCTTCCCATCCCCCACCTTGCTCCCCTGGGCTGGAAGCAGCTTGTCCCTTCCTGCCCACACAGCAACAAAAGGCAGCTAACACCTCCAGGCTGCTGCTGGCCACCAACATAACCCAGCCGCCACCTGTCCCCCGACTACAGCGCAGGCAGGAAGGGGTTAAGCCCTGAGGACGCATTGTGCACCAGGGCCCAGGGAACCTGACTGCAGGGGCTTCAGCGAACCCGGCCAGAGCGGTGGCTCAGCAGAGGAGGGTGCCTGGGGACGGAGCGGGTGAAGAGGGTCCTAAGCCCCTGCCTGGGGGCTGCTGTGGAGCCTGCAGGGTCGGGGCGTGAACAGGCTGGAAATCACTTCCCCCCTGCCACTCCAGAGCTTAGCTGAGGGGCGGGGCGGCTTCCCCTTGCCAGCGTGGGGCAGGGCTTTGGCATATGCAGGGCTTGGCTCCTCCTGGCCAGCGCCCCAGGCTGCAGGGTCTGGGCCTTTCCTAGGGCACCAGCTCGGCCAGAGGCGGTGGGGGAAGGAAGGAGCCTGCCGGCCAAGCCGTTGGTGAGCTGAGTGCTCTGCACAGCTCTGGCAGCGGGACGCACCCCGTGGCGGGGGAGATGGAGGAAGAGCAGGGCTGGGGGGAGTGAAGGGGCAAAGCAGGGAGAGGACAGCAAGTGGGGGAGCATGTAAAGGGCCGACGGGTAGGCAGCAGAGGCGACATGTAATCGGCTGCTGCCTGGCAGCTACCTGCACTCACCAGCGACTGCAGCTCACAGTGCGCTGCCAGCGCCGGCTGGAAACGTGCCGGGGGCGGGGCCCTGCTGGCCAAGAGCTGGCATGCAGCAGGGGCTGCGCTGACAGACCAGCAGGGCCCCACGCGCTGCAGCTTTGCAAACCCATCAACCTTGCACCCCCACCTCCATCATCAGCCACTGGACCCCCCACTCACCGCTGGCAACAACGAAGGACGACATTTGCATCCCAGCTGACTCAGACCTCCCCAAAGCACAACAGCCGTGAGAACGGTACAAATGCTTCAACAGATTAGATTGGAGCTACACAGTTCAGCTACAATCACAACAGCTGGCTGTATTCTAGCCTCAATCTACAATCATTGGGTGTCAGTGTGAATGCTGTGCAAAGACTGATGGGAGAGACCCACCCTTTATGAAACCTCTGGACCGATCAGAACTTTCAGCAGGACCTCAGAGCTCGCCAGCTGTCGATTTATCAGCATTTCATCCATTGGTAGCAGCAGGCACTCAGCTTTTTCCATCTACAAATCAATAGGAGCGAAACACATTCTCTGTGTGGAGGGCCAGCACAAGGCTTATGCACCACTTAAATCGCACTTAATCCCTTCAAACTGAGCTTTATCCAATACTTACGTGAGGATCACTGTCTTGGCCAACAACAGATATTGACGCACAGAAGCCTACAGCTGAAAGCACAAGTCTCTACAGTTTGAGCTAAAAAGCCAGATTCTGTAGCAGGGGCTATAACAGACTCATATCCTGTGAATTAGGCACGCAAGGGGCACATCATAGGCACCGACGAGGGGGTTACACAAGAGACTTGTGCTGGCTTTCTGACAATGGAGAATTTCACACTGGGATTGTAATTCCAAGCCAGTGGTACACAGGACATTATTTCAGAGCTTCAGAGAGTTTAAGACCAGAAGGTACCATTAGATCATCCAGCCTGACCCCCTGTATATCGCAGATTATTAAATTTCACCCAGATACCCCTATACTAAGCCCAAATACATTAGTTAGATTAAAGCGTTTCAGTCCCCAGGAGCCAGACGGAAAACAGAGGAGATCGAGATTTTGCCAATGTCTGAAGCCCTAAAATGGCATGGGATGGGTTCGGTGAGCTAAGCCCAAATGATCTCATCAGGCGAACCATGCCTCAGAGGAAAGAAAATACACCTCACAGTCCCTGTCAAGCTCGCCTGGGAAAAATTTCTTCACGACCAGAAATGGTGGTGGGCAGTTAGACCCCGAGCACGTGAGCAAGACCACCAGCCATGCATCCAGATACTTAATACTTCAAACTTGTGTCTGTCCATCTCTTCATTTATATAGGACCAATTTATCTTAGATGCCTATATACAAATGCGAGAAGTATGGGTAATAAGCACGAAGAACTGGAAGTGCTAATAAATAAATACAACTATGACATTGTTGGCATCACTGAAACTTAGTGGGATAATACACATGATTGGAACGTTAGTATGGATGGGTACAGCTTGCTCAGGAAGGATAGACAGGGGAAAGGGAGGTGTTGCCTTATATATTAATAATATACACACTTGGACTGAGGTGGAGCTGGACATAGGAGACGGAAGTGTTGAGAGTCTCTGGGTTAGGCTAAAAGGGGTAAAAACAAGGGTAATGTCATGCTAGGAGTCTACTACAGGCCACCTAACCAGGTGGAAGAGGTGGATGAGGCTTTTTTTAAACAACTAACAAAATCATCCAAAGCCCAAGATTTGATGGTGATGGGGGACTTCAACTATCCAGATATATGTTGGGAAAATAACACAGCGGGGCACAGACTATCCAATAAGTTGTTGGACTGCATTGCAGACAACTTTTTATTTCAGAAGGTTGGCAAAGCTACTGGGGCGAAGCTGTTCTAGATTTGATTTTAACAGATAGGGAGGAACTCGTTGAGAATTTGAAAGTGGAAGGCAGCTTGGGTGAAAGTGATCATGAAATCATAGAGCTCACAATTCCAAGGAAGGGTAGAAGGGAGTACAGCAAAATAGAGACAATGGATTTCAGGAAGGCGGATTTTGGCAAGCTCAGAGAGCTGATAGGTAAGGTCCCATGGGAATCAAGACTGAGGGGAAAAACAAGCGAGGAGAATTGGCAGTATTTCAAAGGGACACTATTAGCCCAAAAGCAAGCTATTCCACTGGGTAGGAAAGATAGAAAACGTGGCAAAAGACCAGCTTGGCTTAACCACGAGATCTTCCATGATCTAAAAAATAAAAAGGAGTCATATAAAAAATGGAAACTAGGACAAATTACAAAGGATGAATATAGGGAAACAGCACAGGAATGCAGGGGCAAGATTAGAAAGGCAAAGGCACAAAATGAGCTCAAACTAGGTACAGGAATAACGGGAAACAAGAAGACTTTTTTATCAATACATTAGAAGCAAGAGGAAGACCAAGGACAGGGTAGGCCCACTGCTCAGTGAGGAGGGAGAAACAGTACCAGGAAACTTGGAAATGGCAGAGAAGCTCAATGACTTCTTTGTTTCTGTCTTCACCGAGAAGTCTGAAGGAATGCCTAACATAGTGAATGCTAATGGGAAGGGGGTAGGTTTGGAAGATAAAATAAAAAAAGAACAAAGTTAAAAATCACTTAGAAAAGTTAGATGCCTGCACGTGAAAATGGAGAGCTGCCTAATCTTTGTTTGATGTGTTGCACGTACTCCTTGGAAGCCAGTCTGAAAGTAAAGCTCTCCATAGCTAATCATCATCATAATAATGTCCTGCTCTGAGCCCGTTTGAAGTGCAGCTGGGCCACAGCCAGTGGCGGAGTTAGAGTTAGTGGGGCCCTGGCCCAGCTTCATTTTCGGGGGCCCCCCTCGGGACCCAGCCAAGAAAAAGAACATTCTCTCTTATCTCCCGCCATTTTTCATTCTTTTTTTCTTCATCCTCTTCCTATATAATAAGTAATGGGAGGTAAATGAAAATAAAGTGAGGTACCTTGATTGGGGCAGGGAGTTGGGATGTGGGAGGGTGTGAAGGGTGGGGGGCTCCGGGAGGAAGTTTGGGTGTGGGGTGCAGGCTCTGGGCTGAGGCAGGGGGTTGGAGTGTGGGAGGGGGCCAGGGAGGTGGCACTTACCTAGGGTGATGTGGCTCCCAAAGCAACTGGCACCACCCCCTTACAGCAGCTCCTAGGTGGGGCAGACCAGGGGGGTCTCCGCGTGCCTCTGCCCACAGGTGCCGCCCTTGCAGCTCCCATTGGCCGCAGTTCCTGGCCAACGGGAGCTGCGGAATCGGCACTCAGGACAGGGGCAGTGCATGGAGATGGCTGCCACAGGGACATGCCGGCCACTTCCGGGAGTGGCGTGGCACGGAGGGAGGGAGAGAAGAAGAGTGGGCAGGGAGCTGCCTTAGCACTGCTGGCACATCTCTGTGTGCCCCTTGTGGGGAGGGGAGCAGTGGGTCTCCATGTGCTGCCCGGGATGGGGGCAGGGTGTGGAAACGCTTCCCCCCTACCAGAGGTGTGCAGAGATGTGCCAGAAGCCGTCCGCTTCCGGGAGTGGCTGCACCGCCAGCCAGGACTCAGAGGCAGGTTGTCAGATGAGATTTGTCCTGCATTTTGGGGGGCTCCTCTGTCATTGAGGGCTCCGTGCCACCATACAGTCTGTTTCATGGTAAATCTGCTCCTGGGCCCTGCAGCTGTGGAGAGACATTTTTAGAACCTTTGCACAATCTCTTGCAAACTAATTAGGTGACTCTAACCTGTTGGACTCTTTCCACAGCAAAGGATCATTTTTTAATGATGTGCCTCTGCTTTCAAACTGAGTGCCTGGAGCGAAAGTTCACCTGAGGTTTGCCAGGTGATAGCAAAGATTGAGCAAAGATCCCTCAGAAGTGATGGGATATCTACAGCTGACAAAGAGTTCATCAGCAAACTGCTAGGTAGCAACTTTGATTGTGTTCTTTTGTACTCTGAGGAAGATTGGTCACTTATTAAGGGACTATGGTTTCATATAAAACCAGGAAAATAACTATATTCATGCAACTTTTGGATGAGGTTTCAAACACAGAAAAGTCAGGAAACCTAACGTTCTGGCTACCATGGCAACTGTAACTCAGCCGCATTGTGCATGTAAAGTGAACACCACAGGCAGTGGTGGGGGTTGATGATATAATCTGTCACAATCGGACTTAGCTGTCAAAACGGTTCTAGAAATGCTAACTTGAGATCCAGCAGCACTGGCTCTTTCCCACAAGAGTCTCCTTCACCAGCACTGCACAGGATTTGGGAGCATGGGAAAGGATTTCCATGAAGTAGCATGAGCTCCTGCTGGGATTTGTCCTGGTTGCTACTGTGTAGTCCTGAGGCCACTCTGTTGGACAGAAGAGTGGAACCAGAGTGGCAGAGATTGTTGGTTCTGTTTCAGAGTCCAGGAGCTGCCCCTTCACCCCATCAGTGGGCTCCTTATCTGTCACTCCCAGGTAGTTTCTTGAGCCTTCCATGGGTGTTTCCACAGTAGGATCTGATCTATTTCATGCTTTTTCTTGCTCTGAATACACTTCTGACTTTCAGAAATGTAACTTGGCTGAAGAAGAAAGAAAATGCTCTAGCTGCCATCACCGGAGGCTGGATTTTGGAGAGGAACTTTTTTAGTTTTTCCTAAGGTTCTTTTGTGCTTGGTGGCGAGATCTTGAGGCCAAAGCCAGATGATCAAGAAAGCAGAGAGCTTTAGAAAATGACATCCAGGATTTTAACACAATGGAGATGTAAGATAAGCACTGAGGTGGTATCATAGCGACAGGAAAACTGAAAGAGTTGAACAGAAGTTGAATGTAGCTTTGCAGAATTAGGAACAGATGGTTAGCGAGGGCTTATGCTGGAGAGAGAGAAAGCGGTGAAAAGTAAGTTGAGAGTTATAAAACACTGAGGAAACCTTATTTGGATACAGATCTTAGCCACTGTAGACCCATTGCAGCTCAAATATCATAGCAAGGTTCTACAGAACAAAGCAAACAGTTCCATAGATTTGAAGCCAGGATAGAGATTCATCCTCACTCTGGGTGAAATTTGCTCCTATGCAGACAGCCCACATAAGACCTATGCACCTCAGGACAAGACTAAAGTTGTGCATAGACGTTGTGCTGGCCTGCTGCACAGGGTTATGGAAGGTAGCACTTTACCTAGATGAGGTCCATCTAGTCCCGGTCAGAGAGATCCAGTGATGTAAGGATCTCCACTCCTTAGGGGAGGGTTGGCTGGCGGTATCCCAGAGAGAAAAGAGCTCTGTGTTTTATATCTATTGGTAATATGGTGACTTATGGTTATACCACTGAAGAGCCAACCCATGACATCACCATGTCACTCTTTGCCCCCAGCCCCAGTGGTTGGCCCACATAAGTTGGGCTACCAACTAAGGACAAACATCCACTACAAACAGAAGAACTCTGGGTAGCTGGGGAAGTATCGCTTTCTTCATCAACAGCCTTATTTTAAACAAAAGAAAGATAAAGAGCCTGAAATTGTGCACAAGGAAGATGTTGAGTGGAACTCGAGCCGGGCGAAATTGTTCAGACAAAAACTTTTTTTCAGTTAAAAAAATACAGCTTCAGCAATATTGAAACATTTTGTGAATTCATATTGAGCTGGCCAAATTGTTAATTTCAGAAAGAAAAAAAAAAGACAAATTCCCCAAACAAACAAAATGTTTGTTTTTGACATTTTCAGAATGAAACATGTTGATATTTTGGTTTAAAATGACTTTCTGTTCCCAAATTTCCTTTAAATTTATATAAAAACATCTTTAAATGGTGGAATTCAAAATGAATGTTTCAGTTTTGTCAAAACAAAACATTTCATTCAACCTAAAATGATTTTTTAAACTTTTTGTTGCACTGAAAATATTGACTATTTCCATTTTTGCTCCAACCCAAAACAAATTTTTTCCAACTTTTCAAAATTATCAACAAATTGAAAAATCTGTTGTTCACCTAGCTGAAAGCGGAACCACAAGCTGATGCTTCCAGTCATGACATACTGCATGGCCGCTTTGTGACAGCACAAAAGGACTGACTAAGTTAAGACCATCACATGCATTTTTTATGTTCAAGCATCAATCAGGATTTTAACTGAAGACTTCATAGCTGTGGAGTGATGCACTAATACTGTGCTTTATGATTCATATGGCCGTTGGTTTTAAGTTCATATGCTTCACTGGTCAGATGCCCAAATTTCTTCTTGAAATATTTCCTGCTATCTCCCTCTGGCACAATGCTAGGGTTTCACTGCTTGGGTAAGAGATCCTCAGCACTAAAATGTTTTTTTATTTTTAAGGAGATGGGGGTGGGGTGAGAAATTTTCTTCTGCTTCCCGTTGGCAACTAGGTGTGGGAACAGAGCAATGTACTGGCTGCTGGTTTTGCTGGCCTCTAACTGGATGTCTTCTAAAAGCTCTGCTCAAGGAATTATTCTGGGGGATTTCTCTGGCCTGTGTTATACAGGACGTCAGATTAGATGATCACAATGATTTCTTCTAGCCTTGGAATCTATAAGAGAAACATAAGCAGCTAGTAGAAATCAACAGAGACCAGTAAGAACCAGCAGAGACCAACTGGAGGGTTCTAATGGAAGCTACTGGAAATGACCACTGGGAAGAGAACGCTCCCCATAGAAAGTGAAAGGAGCTCCTGTGATGTGTCTTTTTATCATTCCACATGGCAACCTGTAAAGAGTTCCCAGCCCATGAGCAGCTGAGTGACAGCTGAGGACCACCCACAGCAGAGGGATGAATTGAGAGCACTACGGTCAATGGATGGATTCTTCTGCTCAGAGGCCTCCTCAAACCAAGTGTCTTAAAAGCCATGAACTGTCCTGATGATTTATTTAGCTGTTTAATATATATAAATATGTACATACTATAATGCTATTTTGCACTGTCATCTGCATATCTCAAAGCAAGTTACAAATATTATTCTCACAACACTCCTGTGAGGTAGGTAAGTATCATTATGGCCACTTTACAGTCAAGTTAAATGACTCGCCCAACATCACAGAGTGAGTCAGTGGCAGAGCAGAAGTAGAACCCAGGAGTCCTGCCTCCCATTTCTCCTGCTGTCATCACCGGAACACACTCCTTCCCTATCTATTTTAATATGTTACTGAAACATGACAAACAGACATATCACCAAGATACATTAACAAGATTGCTTGGAAATAGCACAGACAGCTTCATTATGTTTTCATTATGAAAAATGTTCAATCAACTTAATTCAAAGACCAGCACACAGCTCCCAAAAACATGTTCAGCTCCCAAAAAACATGAAAATGGGCTGTGAATGCTGATGAATCCTTAGCAGCCAAAAGCAGGGTGACCAGACAGCAAGTGTGAAAAATCAGGACGGGGTGGGGGGGTAATAGGAGTCTATATAAGAAAAAGACCCCAAAATCGGGACTGTCCCTATAAAATCTGGACATCTGGTCACCCTAGCTGAAAGGATAATCTACTCCTTTTTGATTTACCAAGCCCCGCCATGTAATTTCCTCCTAGCAAGTCCACACTGTCCCTGGCACCAACACTCTGCTATGGACAATTCCTCGTGCTCCTGGGGTGCAAAGGTAGAAAAGCAGGTGGTTAGAATGATCTCCGGGGTGATATTTCAGCTGGAATGGTACTGAACACTGTAGACAATAAATAACTTCATTGCTCCCAAACATGAGAGGTAGCAGGTAATCCTGGTGTCCGCTGGCTTGCCAATGGCATCATGGGAAGAAGGGCTGACAGAAATGTTGTGTTGAGTAGCAGCAATAAGTGAGGCACCGGTGCCCATATCCTACTGATGCCTCTGTGCAATGCTAGGTTGCCTGTCCCTGCTTCATCCTTGGGAATCCCCATCCATTCATGGTGCTTTCAGAATTCACCTGGGTGGGGCCAGAAGCCAGGCCTCTTTTTCAAGGCTGTGTGAGGCAGTTGCTCATGAAATATGGAATATCAGTTGCCTCTCTCCCCAGTTCAAGCATCAACCTGCCTGAGGGATTCCAGGGTTTCCTCAGACATCCTTGGGTAGGACTCAGCACAGGAGCCATCTCTTCTGTCCCAGACGGTCCATTGAACAGGCTGCGATCAGAAGAGTTTGGCAGTGGAGAGGAACCAGGGGAAGGGTGGGTGATGACTCCCTCTTTTGGTCCATGCAAAGATCAATAGTCTTCGTTATCCCCTCCCCTGCTGCGTTTGGGCTATTTTTAGCTCTAATAAAGGCTCAGTTGATTTAGATTGGGGTGAATGTAGTTGGCAAAATTATCTCTTACTCCCCATGGGTGAAAATCACCTCTGTGCAGCGCTCCCACACAGGACCTAGACACCACCCAAATCCCACTTAAACCCCTAGAGCTTAGCTGTGCCTTGGGTGGTCTATGTATGATGGTAAATGGGACTTGAGCTTTGGAGTTTTGTGCTGGCCTTTTGCACAGGGGCGAATTTCATCTTATGCCCTCCTCAGACGTTTCCCGCCTCCCTAGTACAGTATTCAAGAATGACTCTCTGTGGAGGCTGCATGCACATATATATGTCGTCTCGAGACTCTGTCCTACTGGGAAAGGACCATGGGCTGGTTTGTGCTTTAGTGGGGAGCGAAGGAGGTGTGTTGTCCTTCTGGCTGTTCGAGTTCTTTAGAGGATTTCTATTTCAGCGGCCGTTTGGCTTTTGCTGCCTGGAGAATTACCTGCTCTTTGAACAGGTCTGTCCTTTTGACAGGAGTTCAGCTCAGCAGCCGCCTCTCGGTGTTTGGAACTGCATTCCGCCTTCTTAAATTCAGTGCAACACAAGAAATACAATGTAACACTCCCCTCCCACGGCTTTCCTTCGAGGATGGCCCCAGGAGCCACTGACTCCATTTTGGGATGGTGGGACTTGTTCCTGAGCTGCTAGAATGATCAGGCCGCAGACGTCTAGCATGCAATGGGCTTTACCCAAAGCTCTTTGAAGTCCAGGGACGGTATCCCAATGACTTTCATTGGATGGGCTTTGGATCCGGCCCGACCAGAGTTACATGCTGGTGGCTTAACAAGGAGTCCGCTCCCAGGCTGCTCTGCAGCTGCTTTGGCATCAGAAAGCTGGAGCAGCCCCCGCAGTTGCTGTTCCCTCTGTATGCAGGGGGAAAGGGAGTGAATGGTGGAGCTGTGGCTTGCCAGATCCGCCAGCCTTACCCCCAATCTCCTCTCTTAGTCCTACCCCTTCCCCCAAACCTCCCTGCATCTGCAGAGTGCAGAATCATGCAGATGGTGGGCTGCAGACTCCCACCAGCCCATCCCCCACATCCCCAGCAGAGCTGCACCATCCCCAGCGAGTCCGTGAGAGGAGAAGGGGCAGGAATCTCCCCCTCCCCCCGCGAGAGCCAGTGAGCGAACGCCGCAAAGGGCCTCACTTGTCTGGGTTAACGATGGCGTTCATCTCCTCTGCCAGGTGCCGCCTCAGGATGTGCTTGCTGTTTGGGATGCCCAGAGCTGTGGCCATGGCTTCTGCATTGAACGTGGGCTCCAGCATCAGCACAGCCCCATGCACGCCACTGTTCATCAGGTTATCCGCATACTCCTAAAAGCAACAACCAGAGCACGGATTTACCTGACAAGAAAGGACACCTCTGGCCCCCTCCTTGGTAGATGCTAAGAAGTCAGCAGGTGCTAGTCACAGCCTCAGCTGCTGGGGGCAGCAGACGGGTTTCTCTATCCTGTATGACTACCATGCCCCAGGTACCCTGTCCATGGTGCAGCTATTTCTATACCAGATGCTTCCGATGCCCACCTGAGATCTGAGTGATAAAGACTGAGCCCTGCCCAGGCAGACTCTTCCCCTCCCTGATGATTGCACCCCTCTCGGCACCCACAAGCCACTTCCCTACAAGCAGGTCCTACCTTCAGGTCGATGTCCCGCACCCACTTGAGCACCCGTTGATTTGTCCAGACAAGTGGATCAACATTCTGGGTCTCACAGCGAGCCCGCCGTTCTTGCAGAACCTACACACAACGACGCTGACATTACTGAGAGTAAAATAGGCCCTGCCCTCTCCTTATTCGGATCCCTCCTAACGTCTCACGTCTTCTGCAAAGACCAGAACTGTGCCCTCTTCGGCCTTTGGAGAGCCTAAGATCCGGAAGTCCCATCTGCTGGGATCTTGGCCAGTCAGAGGGGAGGAAGGGAACTACCAGCTCAGTACATTATTTGAGACCCAGGCCAATAAGAAATGGTTCAAACAGGAGGGATCACGTCTTGAATTATGATTTCCCTTTGCTATGTAATTAACTATCTAGAGAGATAGTGGGTGTGGTAAGGCATCTGATTGGACCAACATCAGTTGATGAAAGAGACAAGCTTTCCAGCTTACACAAAACTCTTCTTCAGGACCTGCGTAAGCTCAAAAGTCTGCCTCTTTCACCAACAGAAGTTGATCCAATAAGAGAAATGGCCTCACCCACCTTGTCCCTATCATCCTGGGACGCACACCGCTACAACACTGCAAACAACAATCGTATCTACCTATCCGTCCATTCGGCTGTCTAAGAAGAAGAATCACTTGCTGTTGGGGAATCAAAATGGGTTAACATTACCTGAGCAAGTCCCAAATCTCCCAACAACAGAGTTCAGTGTAGCCCTTTCATGCCCCTTCCTCACCCAAGCTAAGGGGTTATTTTATTCCTGGCTCAGTTTTGGATGTGCCTGGTGGGGAGAGGGCAGAGTTACCATATTATAGGTTCCCAAAAAGAGGACACTGCCAGAGGGTGGGGGATCTGGAGGAACAGCAGGTAGAGGGAGTCGGAGGGAGTGTACAGTTGAGGGTGCTGGAGGGGGTATTTGGGGGGTGCAGGAGGGGTGTGTGTGTACTGGGAGGGGTACTGAGGGTGGATACCTGCAGCTTCATTCTTGGGGGGGGGGGCCAGTGTCGCTCCCGCTTTCGCTGGCAGGAGGCTGGTGCAAGCCCAGGACACATCACCAACCATCAGTCAGCGCCTCCCTGCAGAACCCCCTCCCCAGGACTGGGAGCCGGGGCCTGGATGGGTTGGATCCAGCAGGTGTGGCTCAATCAGGAATGGATCAATCAGCTGCGGATGTAGGGAGGGACCATTGGGATGTGGACCAATCGGGGCTTTTTCTGACCTGCAAGGACTGCTCTGCAAAAGTCCCAAACATCCCATAATCCACTCAGACAGAAGGCGGAGGATCAAAAAAGAGGCAATGCCTGGGAAAACCCGGATGTATGGTAACCCGAGGTGAGGGCTGCTCCGGCAAAGTCGACACACTCTGAAATCTCCATTCCCTGGAGTTGCCGCATGGTACGGCTATTTCTATAAAAGGCCAATGGGAGACGAAGGTGCACTGTCCCCAGTGTAACTGATTTATTAGAGACAGGAACTAGGAATGGAGAGCACTCAGAGGAATTGCACTGGCCTGGAGCGATAGAAAGTTGGGGTTGGTCCTGCTTTGAGCAGGGGTTTGGACTAGGTGACCTCCTGAGGACGTCAGATTAGATGATCATACAGGACGTCAGATTAGATGTAGTGACCTCCTGAGGTCTCTTCCAACCCTAATCTTCTATGATTCTATAAAAGGCTAATCGTTTGGCACACCAAACCATCTGTTTTAACCATTTCTAGTCTCACCTCTTTGCTGAAGTTGACTTGAAAAAGCAGCTCTATTCCCAGCAATATGCTGACCTGGTGGAACTTTTTAGACACATTAAGGTACTTCTCCAAATCTCGTTTCATCAGCGAGTTCAGCATCCTTCCATCCACAAGGTGATTTTGGAAAGCCTGGGAATACTGAGACAGCCCAATATCATTCAGCCAGGCCTTGGCTACCCAGTGGTGATCCAGTTCAGAGGCTTTAGACAAGCTGTGGAGCGTAAGGAAGACAGGAGGTGAAAGAAAGGTCATCAAAGTGCATGATGCTTCTGCTACGCTGTGTTAAACATCATGCAAATACCTTGCACGGGGGCTGTGCAGACAATGGGCCAGATTCTCTGGTCCATACCAGTCACTTTGTGCCACTGAGCTTTATGCCACTGGAATATTCCTTTGTGGAGGAGAACTACCCACTGAGGGGAGGGATAGCTCAGTGGTTTGAGCATTAGCCTGCTAAACCCAGGGTTTAGAGTTCAATCCTTGAGGGGGGCATTTAGGGAACAGGGATTTTAAAAAAAACTGTCTTGGAATTTGCCCTACTTTGAGCAGGGGGTTGGACTAGATCTCCTGAGGTCCCTTCCAACCCTGAGAGTCTATGATAAGCTAGATGGGGGTAGATCCAGCCCCAGGAGTTTCCCACCTCCACCTGGCATGGGGGCATGCCAGAGAAGGGGTGGGAGTGTGGCAAATGTGAGTTAGGGATGAGCTCTGGGCAGGCAAAAAACATGGCAGCTCTGTTATAGTGAGTCTCCACTGCTGCACGGTCTCTAGAGATTTCATTGGCTGGAGTGGGAACGCTGTGACATGCATAAAGCCAAGCATGTGCTTAAGTCTTCTGCTGAATCAGGGCCTAAATCACCATTGAGATTCTATGTACACTTTAACATCTACCAGGAAAGTTGCTTTTGCTCCCTACATTTAAAAACCAAGCAGGAAGTGCGCCGACGGTTTGGCACTGGGTTGATCATTGCGACTTTCCCCCTTTGAAACAAATGCCAATACGAGGTGGGTGCAATTATCCAGGTTGGCCTGAATAATTGGATAAATATTGGATAATAATTCAATAGTTTTAAAGGACTCCCTGGAGCCTTTAGGCACACACCCATGCTGCTCACCAGCTAGCCACAGGATGGCAGCATTGCAGCATGGAAGACCACTGGTGAGGCACACGGGGATGCATGGGTTTTTTCCCCCAATGGAATGGGCAAATCCAGCATTGCTGTAATGGAGCCTACATTTCTGCACTAGGGTGACCAGATAGCAACGATGAAAAATCGGGACGGGGGGTTGGGGGTAATAGGCACCTACAGAAGACAAAGCCCCAAATATCGGGACAGTCCCTATAAGATCAGGACATCTGGTCACCCTATTCTGCCTGCTTCTCATGTCTGCCTGATGTGTGGTAAGGGAATGCAAACGGGGGCGAGTCACAGCACCAGGAGACGTGTCTTCACGTTAATCACTAAAGGCCTCCACTGATGACACTCTTCAAAACACCACCCATTACAGGTGGAAGAAACAGGCAACTCCGAGCCTGATTCTCATGCTGCTTGCCCTGTGTATTTACAGCTCTATAACCCCCCGTGCTTCCTTAGAGACACACCTGTGATCTGCTGGCACAGACTTGTGTTTGTTCACTTACAACTAGATGGGAGTTGCCCAGCTGCTGTGGCAGTTGGCGCCACATCATTAAATAGTTTAATTAATTAAAGGCTTAATTAATCCTTCATTAATCTAGCCTCGCCACCCCTATTCCCAGCTCTGAAGTTTCTAATAAAGCAGACACTGAGCAGAAAGCCTGGCTTCAAAGCAGAGGAATCCTTCCAATTTTCTCCCTTAACACTGGTAAGGAAACGTAAGAGTCGCTTCCAGCACACTCTGGTGATTAGCTGCTTTTCTGTCTTACTCTGCGGAGACAGAGTTTTCCCAGAACGAATCTCATTGGTGGGCAACAATGAAAAACACTTAAAAAAGCAGGTGAAATAGCCATTCACAAATAGTTAATGTCTGTCATTGCTTTCCTCTGTGGGAGTCATCTGTTCCCATAAAGCCAGGTCCTTGCAGACCTGGAGCTGCCAGGCACAAGGGAGTTAAGCACTAGCCGTGTCTACGCTCTGGCATGACAATTCTACAGACGCAGAGTCTGGAAAGCAGCACCCAGCTCAGGGAGCTGCGCTACGATCTGGTGTGCTTGTCCCCAGGGAGTGGAGCAGCTGCACATCTAAGGCTGGACTCTTCTGGGGCTCCAGCCCCAGTGATCTGCACAGGTACAATAGCCAGGAGATCTATGTAGGAGAGATCCCCTGACCCACAACTGCCTGCCCCGGGCCCTCTCCTAGAGGCTCAGCTCTGAGCCGTGCAAGGTGCAAAGGTCCTGTGCAACTGCAGCCTTCCCAAATCTCATCCCACTCTTGAGCAGCGGAACAGCATCAGTTTCGCTGTCTCCGGGGTCCTCTGCATTGGCAGAGAGGAGATGGGTCCTGCCCCTGAGTCTGGGTCCTTCCCTGTGCTTCTCTCCACTCCTGGCAAATAATGACTCTCTGCTAGGAATGGAAAACTGCAGGCGTGTGTTGTCCGCAATGCAACCCCCGTCTGAGAAGCTGAATAATACAATGCAGCCAACAACCATTCCAAAGTTCTAGGCTATAATAGTCCTGGCACAAGACTGACAGTTGTTGGTTTTGCTGCCACTGGGGTCATTTGATTGTAGGAAAATCTTGCTCTAGCCTCTTTGCTGAGTTGCTAGCCAGGCTCACTCCGAAAGCTCACCGGGGCATTGATGTTGTTGGTTTTGTGGCTTTAAATGCAGGAGACAGTTTGATTTCTTTCTTTTTTTAATCACCCAGGCCGGCTCTGTGAGGAGCTAGTGTTGATTAATTAGCTGAGCAAAAATGACGGGGGACGTCACTGAAGGAAGTAATTATGCAAAACAGAAGTGTCAGTTTTGTTAAAGTGAGTTTTCTCTCACACTGAGCACAGCAGTAAGAATCCTTCCCTGACATTGGTTTTTTTCCTCTCTCTCATTCTTTATTTTTTCTCCCCCTCTCCAGATACTTTGGCTGCCTTCTGAGGATAACACACACACAAACAGGCACACATTAATACACATGTATGTACTACTACATGTACGTATTAATACTCATGTACACATACATACAGGCATGTGCATACACACACACACGGACATATGTGTGCGCACACAAGCATGCATACACACGGAATGAATGCAGGAAGTGGGATTCCAATGCCCACAGGAAGAGTTTACCATTTGCCTGCTTCTGCATCCCTGTAATCCTCTATTGCCAGCCTGAGTTTGCGGCGGTGAAGGGAGCTACAGACGCCCAGCCCTGTCGCCAGATCTTCATCACTCAAACTGAGCAACATCTGCTCTCCAAGAAAAAAAACCAACAACAAAACTCAGCCATTGACTTTGGTCACTTACAGAACAGCAATGCAGTATGGGTTCTTATACGCTAGATCCCAAAATGCTTTACAGCGTTAACTAACAAAACTATAGAGAAGAAGTGGTTAAGGTGTTAGACTGGGGCCCAGGCAATTTGGGTTCTGTTCTCGGCTCTGCCACAAATTTCCTCTGTTATCTCGTGCACAGCACTTAGTCTGTGCGCCTCGGTTTCTCCATCTGTGAAATGGGGATAATGATTTTTTCCCACCCTTCCAGAGGTACTGTGAGGATGAATTAAATGATTCATCCTATAGGGAAGCGCATCACGGAAAAGCCTACCAATGAAAAATAACATCAATAGAGATTAACTAACAACAGTGGGTGAGGGCAAAGAGGGGACGCCGAGCTTTGCAGCGAGGCAGAAAACTGTTACAAATGGCAGCAGCTGCAGGGGAGAAGGCTCTCACCTCAGCAGTGCCCAGCCTGCGTGTGGTGGGGGATGACCGAGCAGGTCGGGGCGTGCTAGCCAATCAGAGGGCATAGAGAGACATAACAATCCCCTGCATTAACTGTGGAACCCTCGGCCTAATAAATCATTTTTTCCCACCGAACAACTTGGCTGCGAGTGAGGAGGGGGTAGAGCTGGGCCACGTGGCCCCAGTGCTGGCTTTGGAAGCCCCTCGCCACTCAGAGGGTTGTTTGGGAATCACGTGCTTTGGCACTGACAGCAGATTGCTACCAACGGCGCAGACACCCCAGCAGAGACGTAGCTCGCTCTCCTACCTTCCCGCTCTTGACGTTCTCCGCACAGGCTTTGACATACATGGGCATAGCCATGACCACCTCCAGCCACGCCTGCACGGTGCCGGCCTTCCAGTGGGACATGGGCGTGGTGCGGACCAGCTCCACCTGCTGCAGCCGGTCCACCTGTTCCTCCCCTTCGGACAGGCTGAGGCTTAGGCGGGTTGGGCTGGAAAGGCTGTCGGAATCTGGAACACAAAGCAAACGGTGGAAATGCGGCTGGGCTCCCTGCCTAAGGGGCTCACGGGGATCTAACACTTCAGCTAGGAATGGTCCCAAAATCTCCCCGGGCGGCTCTAGCTCCAGAAACCTGGCCCAGCTGCTGGAGACATAAAATGTCATGGCTTAGGCTGATGCGAACACATTCTGGGAACCTGGCTAGCACTTCAGCTCTGCTAACATTACCTGTCTTACAACCCCCTGCCTCGTCATCAGCAGGGTTTGAGCCTCAGACCTTGAGTATCGAAGCCTTGAGCCAAAGCCGTAACTCCACTAGCAGATAGCAATAGTAGGCTCTTACCCCTCATGCGGGCCAGCCGCTAAAGGGGGACATGACCCATTGCGCCACTAGCCGGTACTGGAAGGAAGTAGGAAGCACTGAGCAACAATGGCTGGGATTGAAAGCTCTCTTCCTGTGACCCTGCCGTGAGCCAGTGTCTAATCAGGGCAGATCATCTGCCCACCCTCTTGGTGCAATTTCAGCCCTGACCCCTTTACGGAAGATCTTCTTGCCCAGTAACGTCTCCACAGGGAGCCAGGCAGTGCACTGAAATACCGACCGTTAGCCTTCCCGTCTCCTCTCTAACAGGAATCACCGCACATCAGTCTCAGTGACTGCTAAACCCAGGGTTGCGAGTTCAATCCCTGAGGGGGCCATTTAGGGATTGGCCCTGCTTTGAGCAGGGGGTTGGACTAGATACCTCCTGAGGTCCCTTCCAACCCTGAGATTCTATGATACATAATCCTAACTAAAGACCTTATTGGAAACAAGTGTTGACTCTCTTGTGGCTGCAAGAGGTAAGAGCCAGATGGAGGAAAATGGGACAGCACAGTCAGCCCCCTGGTCGCCAGAATCAGTGGCCTTGTCCAGGATCTACTGCCCATCACTGGTGCCGGCACCTCCTTGGGTCACGAGAGGGGCTGAACGCTTCCCCTGCCTGTTGAAACCCGTGGGTGTGCAGCATCTCTCAGCACCGGCCCCAGCAGCCATTCTGCTAGGGGAGACCGAGGGGGACTTCCCTCTCGGACCTTCCTTACAAGGCTCCAGGCAAGCACGGCCCACGCTGCCAGAGCAGGGGGGTCAGGTGACTCCGTCTCCCTCACCAGCCCCAGTGCCACTTCTAGAAGGGGGCATGTGGCCGAGTTGACGCTAGTCCCGTTGCGGGAAGGGGAGAACAGGCCAGATCCTGAGTCTGTTGGGTGCCCCAGAAGTGCAGGGCCCCAGCTCTAGTTGTGTGGCTTGCGGTGAAGGCTCATCTTGCGGCCCCATCCCAGAAGAGGCAGGAGGAGCTGTGCAAGGCCCCTGGTCTGCTCCCCATCTCACTGCCAAGGGCACAGCCAAATCCAAACGCTGCCGGAACGGGACCCAGGTTTGGTTATTTGACCGGGCTACCATACAACCTCTTCCTCTGTTTGCAGGGAAACCCCAGGGCTCCTGCAAGGAGAGGACAAGAACTGACTGGTTGGAAGGGAAATGCAAATGCTGCTTATTGCAAGGAGACATCTCGCCAACAGGCACAGACAGATCACGCACAAGGGATCACTCACGCAGTAGGGCATTAGCTGCCCATCCATCAGGCTGATTACCAGCTAGGAAAGGCTCCAGGCTGGGCTGAGCAGGCTTTCGGGACCTCTGAAACCCCAGGCGAGGCTGCAATTTGCATACCCTGATGGCAGGGGAGGGTTTGATGCTCTGTGCATTGACTGGTGTTCTGCTATCGGGCCATAATCTTAGGCAAAGCAGATTGATGAGATACATAGGGGGGAGGGTAGATTGGTGGGGATGGGAGTCCCTAGGAATAACTCTCGGGGTGCGTCCCACAGCCCATGGGCTAGGAATATGGCCTGCTTCTCAAAAATACCTTCCAGCTCAATGCCCGGCAATGAAGAAGAGAAAGAATGATCTTTACCAAGAGATCGGGGCATTTGCCTGCCCCTTTCCCCACCCCATGCCGTGCCCAGCTCAGCTCATCATACCACCACCCTGCCTCACTAGGCGCAGCTGCCCAGGTCCCTGTCGGAAGCGCCTACCCATGTGGCTGGATGAGCGTCCTGCCAGCGATGTATTTTTTCACCCCTGGCCTCATCCCGCAAGGCTGAGCGCCTGCTGTCTGTCAACCCAGCTGGCTGATGTCGGCGGGAGCTGTGGGACCAACCTCATGTCCTCACAGTAGCGTCCCTCCACCTGCCTGCGTGGCAGTTGCCAAACCTGAGGCCTGCTGACAGTGCCTTTCACACCCCCTGTGCAGAGAGCGAGCACAAACCTCTGCCCCATGAGAATCACACTGCAGGCCTCGCGATAGGGCTCAGGCAGGCTGTCAGTGTTGCATGGGCCCTGTGCCCAGTCCTCTGGACAGAGCTGAATTTCAGTCGTCATTACTGGGGCTTTAAATCCTTAGCGGGAAGCCCAGCAGGCCGAGGTTGTAGGCAGAAGCTGTGCAGTGACGCAGCAGACAGCACTAAGCGCCTCTTTAGGTATTAGCTTCACAGTTGCTTTGTTTTCAAGGTTCCTTGTCCCCTGATAAGGGACAATGGTTCTCTCCTACTGTGTGATTCTTCATGATGCACTTAGCTAGTTTAACTGCATTGCCAGGTGCAGCGGTGTTCCTCGGTGTGCAAATTGGACATGTTCCTTTGCCTTTCCTCCAGCTTTCAGCTGGGTCCTCATTGTCCTTATAACGAGCTGAGGGGAAGACAAACTCCCCTTCTCCTCTTCTTTAAAAGTGTTCAATAACTCCCCAAAAGGAAGGGACACACCCAGGTGAGTGCTTTGTATTGCTGCATAGGACTGGCATGCAGCACACAGGTGGGAGTGATAGGCCACTGGCCTGTGTATTTCCCCAGTAGCTATCAGGTGGGCTGTGAGCATGAGCTGGCCACTGACTATGATGCACAGGTGTCGTGTGTGAGCACTAATACAGCCAGTGCAGAGGGGAAGTGGCTTCGAAGAGCGAGTGCATTGCAAACTCTCAGCTTGAACCTTCTGCATATGGGTAAGTTTACAATGTGGGGTCTTGGACCTGATCCTGTAAGTGGGTGGATCCCTGCACCTGTGCAAAGCTCTGTTGAAGTCAATGGGCTTCTGCAGGGAACAGTTGGCAGGTTCGGGGCCTGGTTTGAATCAATGGCTTCAATGCCTTTGCTGTCTCCTTGATTCATTTGGCTTTGACAAATAGTAAAGGCCTGGGCATCAGCAATAGTTGTGTCTGCATTTGCACACTGGAACACCCTGCCGCTCTCAGTGCAACCTGGGTTTTTAAGTATTCTACACAGCGTTGGGAAAAAACTCCCATCTTTGCATTGCTGTCCCCCGTCTCTTTGCTGCCCGTAGGCCTGGATGGATGATCTGGGAAGAAGAGCAGGAGGCGCTCTGTGGCTTGAACTCCCTACAACCATTCCACAGGGAGCTGGGTCTGCTCGACATTCGCAGGTAGGCGCCATTCTTTTAATTAAAGGTTTATTACGATGATGAGTAGTAATAAAAGTCAGCACTCAATGACAGGAGGCATCGTCAGAACTGGTGGCTCTGTGAAAATGAGTGATTACAGGGGTGCTAACTCCAGGCATTCAAAAGGTCATGAATCAGAATGCCAAAAGCATGAGATTCACTGAAAAATCAGCAGCTTTTAGAAAAATTGGGCTTCTTTTTCTTTGCCTTGGGCTGAGCCTGTAAGGGGGCACATGAGTCACATTTGCAAATTCTTCTGTGAAATCATGTAAGGAGTTTCTAGCCTTTTTAAAAAAAAAATATGGAAAGCTAAGATTCTTCTCTAATCATGTCAGTCCAGGAGCTGGGACTCTTAAGAAGGACTAGATACTGTAGGAGTGGGCAACACTATGTCATTTAGGAAAAAGCTTCAGCCCACATTTGCAAAAATAAACCACGTGGTTGCAAAAAGGGAACCATGCCGAGTTTAGTACCTGTAAAGTTATTGCTTTGGTGTTGGCGTTGGCAATGAAAGAGCAGTACTTTCCCCACCAAAACTAAAGTTTGGGAGCAGTTTCAGGCTAAATGCTAAAGAATACATTGTGATCTTTGAAAAACAGACTTTGATCCTGTAAATATGCATGAGCTTAATTTGCTCCAGTGCTACTGCTCATGTGCTTCAAGTTGAGCATATGCATAAATATTTGCAGGACTGTGGCTGTAGTTGCTGAAACGGATATAGGGGTAGGGTGACCAGTTGTCCTGTTTTTAAAGGAACAGTCTCATTTTTGGGGACTTTTTCTTATATAGGCTCCTGTTACCCCCCACCCCCCGTCCTGTTTTTTCACAGTTGCTATCTGGTAACCGTAGATATAGGTGCAGATCCTGCATTAATCTTTAAGCACGTGAATAGTTGCATTGATTTCAATGGGTCTATTTATGGCAGTAAAGTTAAGCATATGTTTAAGTATATTCAGGACTGGGACCACAACCAATAATTCGGAATAATGGAAAAGATACTGAACCATCATTTGTGACTTGATCTGGTTTTTAAATAAAAGGAATTTTTTTTTGCAAACAAAAAATGGTCACGAAAATGTCTTTGTTGTTGGTAGAAACCTTGATCAATTTTTCATCAAAATGTGGAAAATTGTTTCCTGTCCTGTACTTGTTTAAAAAAGCCAGACTGATTTATTTCCGTGACAAATGCCTCTTGCTTTTTCTTCTGTCCAAAGTTCAACCAAAAACATCAGCGTTTTGAAATTGAGAAAAGGTGGCTGGATTTGTTTGACGTGTTATTTGCTTTTGTCGTGTGCTTTTGTGTTAGTGGTGCAAGGAATGTGGAGTTGGTGTGAATTTGATTAGCTGTTCAGGGAGGTGTTTTTGCTGCAAGGGTGTGAATTCCCTGTAACACATCCACAGTGGTTCTCCGCTGCTTTGCCTTCGCAGAGCTACTAATAAGATACATCCAGGAAAACAGGCAGAGCTGTCTGTGAATATAACACTTCTGGGTGCCCTTTAAACAAGCTCTCAGCTGCACTAGTGGTGGCAAAATCTACTGGGGAGAGGTCTGGCTGAGAATGTATTGCTTGTTACACCAATCCAATCAAGAAATAGCAGCAATGCCATAGAACCTGACACATGCATCTCAGATTATTAATTTTATTTGACTTCTTCCAATGGGTCCCCTAGGGTTGCTAAGTGTCTAATCACTCACATCCAAACACCTTTGCCCGGCTCCCCCAAGGCCCTGGCCCTGACCTACCCAGGCCCTGCCCCACTTCCTCCATCACTCGCTCTCCCTCACCATCACTCACTTTCACTGGGCCGGGGCAGGGAGTGGGGGTGCGGGCTCTGGGCCAGGGCTAAGGGGTTTGGAGTGTGGGAGGGGGTTCCGGGCTCAGCCTGGGGCAGGCAGGGGCGACTCTCGGCATTTTGCCCCCCCCCCCCAAGCATGGCAGGCCGAAGGCAGCCTGCCTGTGGAGGGTCCGCTGGTCCCGCGGCTTCAGCGGACCTCCCGCAGGCGAAGCCGCAGGACCAGCGGACCCTCTGCAGGCAAGCCGCCGAAGGCAGCCTGCCTGCCGCCCTTGGGGCGACCGGCAGAGCGCCCCCTGTGGCTTGCGACCCCAAGCATGCGCTTGGCATGCTGGTGCCTGGAGCTGCCCCTGGGGGCAGGGATATGGGGTGGTGGTGGTGCAAGCTCTGGGAGGGAGTTTGGGTGCTGGAGGGGGCTCAGGGTTGGAGCAGGGGGTTGGGGTGTGGGAGGGTGTGAAGAGAGTGTGAGGAGGTGAGGGGTGCAGGCTCTGGGAGGGAGTTTGGGTGCTGGAGGGGGCTCAGGGCTGGGGTAGGGGTGTGGGAGGGAGCGCGCGGTGCGGGCTCGGTGCCGGGGTATGGGTGCGGGCGGGAGCGCGCGGTGCGGGCTGTGGGCCGGGATAGGGGTGCGGGAGGGAGCGCGCGGTGCGGGCTGTGGGCCGGGGTAGGGGTGCGGGAGGAGCGCGGTGCGGGCTGTGGGCCGGGGTAGGGGTGCGGGAGGAGGCGCGCGGTGTGGGCTCTGGGCCGGGATAGGGGTGCAGGAGGAGGCGTGCGGTGCAGGCTGTGGGCCGGGGTCGGGTGCGGGAGGAG
Source organism: Mauremys reevesii (assembly GCF_016161935.1). Taxonomy (NCBI): domain Eukaryota; kingdom Metazoa; phylum Chordata; order Testudines; family Geoemydidae; genus Mauremys; species Mauremys reevesii. Next base: position 6,857,536 of record NC_052643.1, read on the forward strand.
GGCGCGGTGCGGGCTCTGGGCCGGGGTAGGGGTGCGGGAGGCAGCGCGCGGTGCGGGCTCTGGGCCGGGGTCGGGGTGCGGGAGGGAGCGCGCGGTGCGGGCTGTGGGCCGGGGTAGGGGTGCGGGAGGGAGGGCGCGGTGCGGGCTGTGGGCCGGGGTCGGGTGCGGGAGGCAGCGCGCGGTGCGGGTTCTGGGCCGGGGTAGGGGTGCGGGAGGAGCGCGGTGCGGGCTGTGGGCCGGGTAGGGGTGCGGGCGGGAGCGTGCGGTGCGGGCTGTGGGCCGGGGTAGGGGTGCGGGAGGGAGGGCGCGGTGCGGGCTCTGGGCCGGGGTAGGGGTGCGGGAGGGAGCGCGCGGTGCGGGCTCTGGGCCGGGGTAGGGGTGCGGGAGGGAGGGCGCGGTGCGGGCTCTGGGCCGGGGTAGGGGTGCGGGAGGGAGCGCGCGGTGCGGGCTCTGGGCCGGGGTAGGGGTGCAGGAGGGAGCGTGCGGTGCAGGCTGGGGTAGGGGTGCGGGAGGCAGCGTGCGGTGCAGGCTGTGGGCTGGGGTAGGGGTGCGGGAGGCAGGGAGCGGTGCAGGCTCTGGGCAGGGGTAGCGGTGCGGGAGGCAGCGAGCGGTGCGGGCTGTGGGCTGGGGTAGGGGTGCGGGGAGGTGTGCGGTGCAGGCTCTGGGCCGGGGTAGGGTGCGGGAGGAGCGTGCGGTGCTGGCTCTGGGCCGGGGTAGGGGTGCGGGAGGGAGCGCGGTGCGGGCTGTGGGCCGGGGTAGGGGTGCGGGAGGGAGGGCGCGGTGCGGGCTGTGGGCTGGGGTAGGGTGCGGGAGGGAGCGCCGGTGCGGGCTGTGGGCCGGGGTAGGGGTGCGGGAGGGAGGCGGTGCGGGCTCTGGGCGGGGGTAGGGGTGCGGGAGGGAGCGCGCGGTGCGGGCTCTGGGCCGGGGTAGGGTGCGGGAGGGGCGCGGTCTGCGGGCTCTGGGCCGGTAGGGGTGCAGGAGGGAGCGTGCGGTGCAGGCTGGGGTGGGGTGCGGGAGGCAGGGTGCGGTGCTGGCTGTGGGCTGGGGTAGGGGTGCGGGAGGCAGCGTGCGGTGCAGGCTGTGGGCTGGGGTAGAGGTGCGGGAGGCAGCGTGCGGTGCAGGCTGTGGGCGGGGGTAGGGGTGCGGGAGGCAGCGTGCGGTGCAGGCTGTGGGCCGGGGTAGGGGTGCGGGAGGGAGTGTGCGGTGCAGGCTCTGGGCCGGGGTAGGGGTGCGGGAGGCAGCGCGCGGTGCGGGCTCTGGGCCGGGGTCGGGGTGCGGGAGGCAGGGCGCGGGGGGGGCTGTGGGCCGGGGTCGGGGTGCGGGAGGCAGCGTGCGGTGCGGGCTCTGGGCCGGGGTCGGGGTGCGGGAGGCAGCGTGCGGTGCGGGCTCTGGGCCGGGGTAGGGGTGCGGGAGGGAGCGCGCGGTGCGGGCTGTGGGCCGGGGTAGGGGTGCGGGAGGCAGCGTGCGGTGCAGGCTGTGGGCTGGGGTAGGGGTGCGGGAGGGAGTGTGCGGTGCGGGCTCTGGGCCGGGGTAGGGGTGCAGGAGGGAGTGTGCGGTGCAGGCTCTGGCCAGGAGGTGCTTACCTGGGGCGGCTCCCGGTCAGCAGCACAGCAGGGCTTAGGCAGGCTTCCTGCCTGACCTGGCCACACGCTGCTCCTGGAAGCAGCCAGCATGTCCCTGCGGGCCCTGGGGGCAGCAAGGAGCTCTGTGCGCTGCCCGGGCCCGCAAGCGCCACCTCTGCAGCTCCCATTGGCCGCAGTTCTCGGCCAATGAGAGCTGCGGAATCTCTGCTTGGGGCAGGGGCAGCACGCGGAGACTCCCTGCCCCCCACCAGGGCCGCAGGGATGTGCTGGCCACTGCTGGGAGCGGAGCGGGGCCACGGCAGGCAGGGGACCTGCCTTAGCCCCGCTGTGCTGCCCGACTTTTAGAGCTTAAAATCTCTCATCTTGGCCTCAGTAGCCTCGGGGAGACAGAGCCTGATTCCAGGGGGCTCCCTGCATAAACGAGCTGCAGACTAAGTAGGGTTGCCAACTTTCTAATCACACAAAACCGAACAACCCTGCCCCGCCCTTTCGCCGAGGCCCCACCCCTGCTCGCTCCATTTCCCCCACCCCCAGTCACTCTCACCGGGCTGGGCAGGGGGTTGGGGTGTGGGAGGGGGGTGAGGGCTCCGGCTGGGGATGTGGGCTCTGGGGTGAAGCTGAGGATGAGGGATTTGAGGTGTGGGAGAGGGCTGGGGCAGAGTGTTGGGGGGGGTGCAGACTCTGGGAAGGAGTTTGGGTGCAAGAGGGGAGTCCGGACTGGGGCAGGGAATTGGGGTGAGGGAAGGGGTTTGTTGTGCGGGGTCCCAGTGGCACTTACCACAGCTCCAAGGAAGCGGCCACCACGTCCGTGCAGCCTCTAGCCGCACAGGCAGCCAGGGAGGGTCTGCGTGCTGCCCTCCTGCCTGCAGGCACCTCCCCCGCAGCTCCCATTGGTCGCAGTTCCCAGCCAATCAGAGCTGCAGAGCCGGCCCTCGGGGCAGCGTGCAGAGCCTCGCTGCGCTAGGGGCCGCAGAGATCTGGTGGTGGCTTCTGGGAGCTGTAGTGAGCCTGCATTAGCCCCGGGCCCCCGCTGCACTGCTGACTGGACTTTTAACGGCGGTGTCGACCAGAGCCGCCAGGGTCCCTTTTCGACCGGACGTTCCAGTTGAAAACCAGATGCCTGGCAATCCTAGGACTAAGAATTATTCAGAGAGTCGGAATGCCACTTGAGTCCTACGGCCGAGTCGGAATGCCACTTGAGTCCTCGTAAGGGCGCAGTCGAATGCCACTTGAGTCCTACGTAAGTGGCGCGTAGGCCTGATCTTAGATCTCTGCAGGGTGAATTTCACCTAGAGTACTGGGCATGTAATTCTAAAGAGCAGATTAGGATGTGAGAGACTCACAAGCCGCTCGCAGGCAATTTGCAAAAGGGCTAAACTCACGGAATGAGTTACTGCTAAATATTCCCTTCGCTCTCCTCCGAGCGCTTCTGCAGTCTGACCACGTTTCTATCAGTGCCAGTTACAGTCTCGCAAAGAGGGCGGCCTAGTCACCTATGCACAGCAGTGGGAAGATGTATTGATCTATCTGGGAGGCCTTTGTATATTGTTGCCTCTGGGACTGGAAACTAAAAGCACCATTAGCCTGACCCGGCAAACACTTACACGTTGACTTCAATGGGTCAGCTTACATGACCGAAGTTAAACATGCGTGTGCAGCACTGATCCCGCGTTGTCAGCCATGCGGGGAGATTTCTGGACCTGCACGGAGCCCCGTCTGCTCACTCGGGTCAAAATGCAGGATCAGGGCCTAAAATACCATACACAGGAAGCTATTGTAGAGTATTCCTGAGGTAAACAGAGTCAGGAGAAATGTTTATACCCAAGGGGTTTGGGGTAAGTGCAGATAAACCACAGAACTTTCCAATGCTGCAGTCAGGCTATGAGAGTTGCTCACAGCAACTTTCTGCTGACAGATGTGGGGATTGTTAAACCTCAGCATGCTGGTGAGTTTTAGTCAGAGGCACCAAAAGCAATGACACCAGGCAATGAGTTAGCTTTTAGTCACTTCTTCCTCATTTTTTTTTACTCTCTTCTGAGTAACGTGATTGCCAAAATAATCTCCAGCTGATAAAACTTTATACAGATTTCCTCGTAGTCTGTGATCAAAGTGATAAACTCTAGAAATAACGATGCTGCATCCCACTGGAAGTGCTGACACTGCCTTGCCGCGGCGTTACGAGCAAAAATGCCCTGATAGACGGTAATTTATCTATTAACAAGCTTTTAAAATGCAAATGTTCTACTGCTATGTTAATGCTTTGTATTATCATAAAAGAAGGTCTTTATTTCTGCTTTCCATCAAGTCCCAAAAGCCAATGGCCTGTAATCATGACTGCATTACATCCCTGGAGATGCAAAGGCAAGGGGATGCATATGTGCAATAAACATTTTCTTAAGACACAAAATATATGCTTGAGTGCCCTAATGAGATTAGTGGTTGTCTGGGTAGATGATGCTGTTGGATGGTTCGGATCAGCAGCATGGCATCAAGCCACGGCTCTCGGGTTTTTCTCTAGCACTCATCACCATAGTATCGAAGCGCTACACAGACCGAATTGAATTGAGCATCCTGATTAGGAATAAGAATGGCCACACTGGGTCAGACCAAAGGTCCATCTAGCCCAGTATCCTGTCTGCCGACAGTGGCCAGTGCCAGGTGCCCCAGAGGCAATGAACAGAACAGGGAATCATCAAGTGATCCATCCCGTCGCCCATTCCCAGCTTCTGAAATGTTACTATAAACCAGAGACAGCACTTCACCCCCAGTTAGGAGCTTGCCTCCAAACTTCAAAGCTGGGGTGTGTGGATCGCTGGTCTGACTTAGGGGTGGCGCCATCTTTCCCTTTTAAGCAGCCATAAAGCGCACTCCTGTCCTCTCTAGCAGAGGTGGGCAAACTACGGCCCACGGGCCATATCTGGCCTGCAGGACCATCCTGCTTGGCTCTTGAGCTCCCAGCCAGGGAGGCAGTGCGGCAGCGTATCCGACTCCAGCCGGGCGGCGCGGCTGCCAGACGTGCTGCTCTGAGCAGCATGATAAGGGGACCGAGGGGTTGGATAAGGGGTGGCGGGTCCCGGGGGGGCAGTCAGGGGCCAGGGAGCAGGGGGCGGTTGGATGGGGCGGAGGTTCTGGGGGATGGTCAGGGGATGGGGGGGACTGGGGATAAGCATGGGAGTCCCAGGGGACCTGTTCAGGGGACGGTGGTGTGGATAGGTGTCAGGGGACGGGGAACAGGAGGGGTTGGATAGGCGTGGGGTCCTGGGGGACCTGTCAAGGGGAGGGGGTATGGATAGGGTCAGAGCAGTCAGGGGACGGGGAGCAGGGGGGTTGGATAGGGAGTGGGGTCCCGGGGCGGTTAGGGGCGGGGGGGTCCCAGGAGGCGGGGGTTAGGGCACAAGGAGCAGGGGGGATTGAATGGGTCGGGGTTCTGAGGGGGGCAGTCAGGGGGCGGGAAGTGGGAGGGGTCGGATAGGGGGCGGGAGACAGGCTGTTTGGGGCGGCACAGCCTTCCCTACCCGGCCCTCCATCCAGTTTTGCAAACCCAAAAAGTTTGCCCGCCCCTGCTTTATGGCATATACTTATAGCTGGCTTTAGCCCACCACCACTGAGTTCCTGACGGTGCTAGGGGAGGTGCAAGTCGCCCCTTCCGCCCGCACTGGGCTCAGCAGCAGTGCATGGTGGGATCCCCCACCCCATGCTGCCCAGTAGGTTTCGAAGTGGAGCAGACCTTATGCGTGCATGGGCGTATATACAGTGACGCTTAAGTCTAGGAAGCAGTCGTAGAGCTGGGAGTTGACTATGTTCAGGATGGTGAAGGAAAAAAAGCAGCCTCATGGTTAAAGCAGGGAATTGACAATAGGAGATCTGGGCTCTGACTCTTGGCTCTGATGCTCACTTGGGTCAGGCACATCCCTTTGCTGTGCCTCAGTTTCCCCACCGGAAAAATGTGGAAATACCACTTATCTACCTCCAAGGCCGGAGACTCAGTTCATTAGCATCTGTGCCTCACTTCGCCATGGGATGTCATAGGATGAAACTTGAGCTGTATTGTTTGTTTATCAACAACGCTGTGTTAAATGATGCTAGAAGTCACGAAGGGGTTGTGGTAAAAGAGCAGCAGATGTGCATTATGGTTAATAATACCGGGAAAATGGTGACCAGAAAAAAGTCATTGCAGCTGCCCATTCCAGCCACTGGATTGAGAATTTCTGTTGGAGTGAAATTCGCCCCTATGCAGAGGACTGTGACAAACTGTGCACGGTCTTAAAAAGTCTCAATCACTCCTCAAACCAGCATCTAAGTGGGACTTGAGTGGTGCGGGGGCGAACCTTTGCCGCGTAAGCCAAGAGCTACGTATGGGAAGATTCCACGTGTTCCGTGCTGGTCTTGCTTACGCCGGGGTGTAGCTGATGGCAGAAAAGGCCCGGTGCGAGCTGGGGATATTTCTTGGTCTGATCGTTGTGGGTTTGCTGCGTAAACGGGGACTGGATAGATGCACACTGTAAAGCCGGCCAGATCTCCAGAGCGCCTTAAGTCTTTGATGCAGAGCTAAATGCTCAGGCTTGTTGTGAGATTAGAAAGGTCTTTTTTTCCCCATCTTGTGTGCATGAGTCTTATTTTTTGTGACGTGAGTCCGTAGGCCCAGTATCGTCGATCTAGGCTGGGATGGGCAAACCTAGGAAAAGCGGCTTTTGTAAAGTCAGAGTGAAAACGTACCAGCCAGGCACTTGTCTACTCCTCATCAGGAGGAGGAGGATGAAGATGGGGAGGGAAGAGAAAGTGCCATTTTACTCTTCAGAACAAGATCCTGGCCCTAGATGATTTGATTAGTAGAATTTTGAAGGGTTGAGGCCAGGTCAGCTATTAAAATAACCCAAACAAATTCTTGAACATGTTTCCTGGAGCGATAAAGATGCTTGGGTCTAGCTGAGCTGGGTTCATCACCAGGCAACGGAGAAAGGATAAAGGTGACTTTATGCCACCATTGCGGCTCCTAGATCCTGGGGACCAATCCAGTGTCAAGTGAACATTAGAGCAGCCCAAAGGCTGCTCTAACTTATGTCTGGTTGCTTGTGGTGCCAAGTGGCCATTCTGGCAGTCACAAGTGCAGAGGCACCTCAGACCAGGGCCCCTGGCTCTCAGGGTTGCTGATGCGATGTCCATCCATATTAGTGTTTTTTAAAAACAACAAAATGTAATGTATTCCCCTGGATCCACTGCTTCCAAATAACACTTTATTTTCAGATACAGCATTTTAAAAGAGGCAGCAAATGCCAGTCAAATTACAGGCACGTTTGGTGTCAAGAAACAAGGGGAACACAGCAGTTTGATCATTCACTCATTGCATCAAGCCATTCCAGACCACCTCACCCTCTTTCTCCTCTCCTCTCCTCGTCTTTACCTGGAAGCCAGCTGCAGGAGAACTGCGTGGGCAAGATCTAGGGGAAACCAAGTTCCAGCAAGCATTACTTGCACACCCAGCCCGTGTTTTACTGTAGAACATTCTCTCATCCACCCTCTGCACTTGTTTACAGCAGAACAATTCCACTGGAGTCAGCCGTGGCAGTGGGCTAGATTTACATGGGGAAGTAGGCGGTAAGTTTGATCCAGGTCTTTATCGTCAATGGGTGACATGAGCTGCTCACTCACGCCCCAGCTCACGCAACGCTTGTCCTTCGCACGCCCACTCCGAAATCATCGCTAAAGACCGACGCAACGGGCACTTCAACAAAGCCCAGCCAAACCTGGGGTGAAACTGGTAAAAATGAATAAGAAATGGGATCGCTGACCAGTCTGAATGACAGATCCAGTCCATCCCACCAGGGACAAGTGCCAGGATTATTCCTCAGCTGGTATAAATTGGCGTAGGTCCAGTGAAATCAGCAGAGCTCTACTGATTTAAAAACAGCCGAGGTTCAGGCTCAATGTGTTTCCAAATTCTTAGTCCAGTGTAGTTTTAGAGGTCCCCAGGTCTTCTACATTCTAATCAATCAATCTTGCTAACAGGATGTTTTCCTGATAATCAGCCTTGTTTCCCTTTTCTTGGTTTCATCTGGTTACTTCCCTATGCACCGTGCTAAACAATTCCTCTCCCCGTTGGTGTGTATGTAACGATGCCCGTGGCTGGATCATCAGGCAGGACTGAACACAGGACCTCGGCATCTAAAAGCATAATCTGCTACTGCTTGAACTAAAGGAGCAGGTGCATTAGCTCAGAGGCAGTAGCTGGATATTTGAGTCAGCCATGAGAGGGATACAGAGAGTTGTGTGGGTTACATTGATCTCTTTCACATCATTGTCTTGTCCCCTGTAGGTTCCAAGACCTAAGAGAAAATCTCTCTGCCCTGACATTGTGTCACATGTTGATATGGATCAGGAAGCACCCGAAACTGACGACACCTCGTGGCAACTTGGGAGGAGCCCAAGGGCTGTGCCTGATTTGCATATCAATTTGCAAAATATATTCAGCTGCTGTGTTCCACGGTAACCTTTGATGAATTTATTTCTCCATACTTGGCTGGACTGGCTCGTCCCTTGGTGAGACGAACAGGAATAGTTTGGGTGTTTGAGTTTGCTAACCTGCCTTTGGTTACCCTTGTCATCAGCCGGTGGTTATGCAGCGGTGGGGCAGGTTTTATGACAATCAGCTCTGTCAGGCCTCCTGGCTGCACTTTGTGCATCTCTGACTAGCACTGCGCAGGGCAGCATTGGGATTGAAAGCACAGGGCCAAATACGCAGAAGTTTGTGAGGATTGCAAACCCTTACAGTAAACAGCTTAGCGTGTGGGATTTCACTGGCCGAGCACGGTGCTCCCATGCTTTAGGCAAATGCTCGTGCCCTTCTACAGAAGGGCAGTTTCTCATCAAGGATCTTCCGAGTGTTGCTTTTGCAGGCAGTGCTGCTGTTGCTTCTTGCATCTTGCAAAATAAAGTAGCTCTGGGGATGGCGCAAATTGTAGCTCTTCACCCAAGGCTGCTAATTTTTGCTGTTTCTCTGCTACCTAAGACGATCAATACACTCAGTTGCTTTCATTGATGCTGAAGTCCTTTTCCGTGCCAAAAGCCACAGCATTGCCCAGGCTGTTCCCGTTGCTCAAGGTCATTACCACCGCGGGATTAGTTTCTTGAGCAACTAACGTGGGATCACTCGTGGAGCTGTAAAAACAAGAAGTGTTTGGCACGAATGCTTTTGTGATTCAGTTTAAGACACAGGTTCCTTTGCTAGTAGACATGGGCCTAATTCAGACCCAAAGCTCAAGAGACATTGGATAGTCCAGGCTTTAGTTTACTCTGTTGTAGAGATGGACACAACCATCAACTTCAGATCAGTGGATTGCACTTGGATGTCAGGGGTGTTAAAAATACCGGGAGAGCCTAGACAGGTGGTCCAGGCCTGAATCTGAACAGTACCAGAGTTTGGATGTTAAACCAGGCGCCGATTTTAATAATACTGACTGCATGACTTGGTAGGGGAAGAACGCACCGTACAGTTTAGATCATGCTGCAGCCATACACATTGTATTTCTTTGCTGTGTACTTCTGGTACTGCTGCCCATCCCCTCCGAGGGTATCAGCTTTATGAGCTGCATTTGACAACGCCATTGCTAGTCATGGGATCCTACTGGCCTCACTAGCTGAGGTCCCACGAGCAGCTCCATTATGTATGAGCAATGGCCTTGCACACTGTTGTCAACAAGCCTATCCCATCGGAGAGCACTGAGCTCCATCCTGCTGTGGCCTGGGATCAGTCCGTAGTCCCATATTCTGCAGTGTCCAAATACTCCCCGTAGCATTACACGACTTAGTGCTGCTATCCAGGTTTTCTGCAGACACGTTGGTGTAAAGGATTCTTTGTTGGTAACCCGTGGAAAAGCTGGGGCAATATTAAAACAGTCAATCACTGTTGACTCCCCGATGAATTCTTGAGATCTCTCCATCTTTCATTTCAGCAGGGTGAGTCTGACTCCCGTCAAAGGGTGGGGATTGGCCTTGCTTTTCAATGACCTTTCCAGGTCTAAGAACATCCACACTCTACTGAAATCTCTGCACTGGCCTAGTTGTTTAATGCATATGGCAGGTTTTGACACCATAAGGCAACTATATGTTGTACAGAGTATTTTTGCAAACTGTACCATGGATTTATATAGTACGATTGGAGAGCTGCATAGCGGTTGGAGAAGAATGAAATTAAGTGTTATAGACAAGGAGAAAAATGTCTCCTTGGCCAAGATGTGAAATAAAACAGAGTCACTGAGGTGAAGGGTGGAGCTGGGTGAATAACGAATATTTTTGGTTCAGGGGCAATTTTGAAAAATAAATTAAAATTGTTTTGGGTCAAATTGCAAACAATTTTCAAACTTCTCAGTGAATCGAAAGTTGGGGAAAAAGAATTCTTGGCTGAAATAAAACATTTTATTTGACCTGAAACGTTTAGATTTTGAGCATTTCTTTATACATTTTAAATTTTTTTATAAAGAAAATTAAAGGAACTTTCAAAACAAAAAGTCCCATCAAATCAAGAAGTCGAAAAGTTTCATTTAAAAAATGTTGAAACAAAACATGATTTTTTTAAAATGTTTTTTTCCCTGACTGGAACAATTAACTGAAATCAACACAAATTGGTTTCAGTGTCACCAAATCTGCATTTTTTCAAAGAAAAAAAATGTAGGTTGGAATATTTCACCCAGCTCTAGTGGAAAGATCTAGGAAAGCTGTTAGAAGAACTACAGATTGCATGGAGGGCCACAGAGGAGACTGGTACCAGATGAATGGATGGAGCAAATAGAGAAGGCAAGAAATACAAGGTGCGACAGGTAGGCTGGAGCAAGCCAATGGGGGTCTTAAAAAGAAAGAGCCAGATTCAGAGCTGGTGTATATTGGTGTAACTCCATTGTTTTCCATAAAGAGAGGCCAAAATACACCAGCTAAAGAATGGCCATGAAGTGGCTAGTTTTAAACTGGATCCTGAAGGGAGTGAGGAGCTAATGGGGTTGGCTGAGAATACAGCTGCTGTAGTTGTGTTTCCTTATACGTGTGTGAAGGGGTTGGGAGAGGAATTCTGCCAGGGCCGCAGTCTGCAAACATTTTTAAATCAAAATGGGGGTCCTCAGGTCGCTAAAGTTTGAGAGCCGCTGCCCTAGTGCAAAGGTCTCTAAAGGCTTCAGTTGGCAGACGAGTAGGCCGGGCTCACAGAGTTTAAGGCCAGAAGGTGTGAAATTGACTATCACGAACATCTTGTCTGACCTCCTGGACCACTCTTTGGACCTCTAGTTCGTCCCACAGCCAAATGCAGGATGGTTCCTGTCAGTATTTTATCTAGCGCTTTAACTAGTCGAGTTTTAAATAGACCAGACGGTGGAAAGCCCACATCTTTCCTCGGCCCTGTAGATCTTGATGTTTCCTCTGACATTCAACCTCAAGTTACCCCTTTCTTGATCTTATCCTGTTCTCCTGAGTTAGACCTTCTTGCACCTCCCCAAATACCCCCTCCCTCCTTGATGTTTCTCTCCCGCCTTAGTGTTTACACTCGTCAGGTCTTTTTAGATTGGTTTCTTGCTCTCCCAGATATTGCTCGGCCAAGGTGGGGTTGTTGAGCTTTCCACATTTTTGCCCATAAATCATCTCTCTAGTTTACTAGTCACGATGCGCTAGATTGTGGACCCCGGTGAACATTCACTCAGGTCAGTTGACCCAGTCGCGCCATTTGTCCAAGTAAATGTTCCTCCACCTGAGTTTGGCTTGCAACTTCTGCAATTTGATGGCTGCCACAGCCAATTTCACAAGGCAAGGCCCCATGCGGCATTCCTAAAGCTGGCAGCATTCCTAGGCACCACACTGAAGGCCTCAGCACAGGAGTCATATACTGACTAATGTGTTAAAAACGGTGGGTGTGAAATTGACTATGTCATGTCAATTGCAACAAAGAGCCCAACGGGCCTGACAATTGAGTAGCTTAAAATAATTATCTGCCCAATATTTTATTCACGCTCCCTGTCTCCAGGTAATTCCACTTGCACTCAGTGATACTCTCTCATTTTTTTTAGTCCTGCATACTCAGAGAGACCCAGTGTAATCGCAATCAATCACACGGTATAGTCACTCCATTTTAGACAGCATGACACCCTGCTTTCTTACTTGGGCATACATTTTTATTAAGTCATTATTGATTAGCATCTCTCTTTTCCAGCTAACTAGGCCACCGTTATAGAGGGGATTACATGCGGCAGATAGATCTCTGGAGAAGCAGGAGGGGGAAAAACATTGTATTTGACACAGTCCTAGATTTTAGCACGATGGTTTCACCCCAGGATTTAAAAACAGAGCACATCGGCTACTGGTGGGATTAACGGAATGCAAATTCTGGGCTCAGTTTGGAAAATGGCTGCTGAAATTCAGAGGTTTATCCAGAGTCTGGAAAACGAGGGAGGCACTCTCACAAGAACGGGGCTTTTCCTCCTTATGAGATCTCTGGTGTTTCCAGCTGGGAACAAGGGTTTGAAAATGTTAGCCAGTTGGACTCTATTCCTCTTCCTATTTGTGCGGGTTGGGGACTGGGGTTTGTGCTCTCCAGATTTTTTCAAAGGTCAGGATTGTACAGCCTAGGGGATCCGGGCAATTCATACCGCGTCGTTATTTGCAGAGGGGGATGGCCACACATACCAACGAGTTCAACTCTGTAGGACAGGAATGGGCTGTTTATGAAACGGAGAGCTGGATTAGCAAAGGGGTGTACAAACGCACCCAGCTGTAGCACTGGCTTGTACGGCCGCTCGGTAACAGAATGCAAACTGCTGGCTGGTTGAGTTCAGCAGCAGGAAATCCCTTTGCCCTTGCTCTGCGGTTGCATTTTGTTGCCCCACAGTTTGCGTGAGGCCTTCAGGCTACATGTCGGGGACCCTCGACATTGTTTGCACAAGGGGGTGATTGCCGATTCCTAATGAGGAGACTGATAGCTCCCATCAACGCTTCTGGGACTATGCTGCACAGGCGTGAAGGACGGCAGATGCAGAAAGGTCTGTAGTGAATAAAATAGAAGCTGTTGCTGTATCTTCTGCATTCCCTTTCCAGCAACACAAGACAGTGAAATGACGACATTAATCACCAGGTGCTGGCCCATGCATCCAGCATTACACTTCATCTTAAAGCCTTTGAGCCCTTAGCGTGCACAAGCATCCTACAAGTGAACGGGGGTCTGCAGGGGTGTGTATGTTCTGGGGCCTGGATGGGTGATATTGGGATCTACCAGAATAAGGAAAGATAATTACCCTATGCCTACAGCCCTGTGATGGGTTAGTAAAAAATCCCTTTTAAAAACACTATAGGAAATGCTTTCATTGAATGTTCATTTAGAAAAATGGTTTCAGCTAGGAGGGGTGAGTTTGGTTTGGGTTTTTTGGTGCGGGATTTAAACAGTCCCCTGCGGTTTGTCGTCACAACGTTGTGCTAGTGCGTGTCAGATGACAACTGTAGTAACCAGGCCGGTCTAGTTTCATTGTCTAACCCTGAGTGAAAAGCAAAGAGGCAACCCCACCGCTAAGAGCAAGAACTAAATTACTCCAGCAGTCTGAGCGCTGGCCTAGGACCCAGGAACTCCGGGCCTTGGGATCTCTGAATGTGCCAAAGCCAAAAGGGACCATTGTGCTCATGTAGTCTGACCTCTAGCATAACACAGGCCAGAGAACGTCCCCAAAACAATTCCTAGGGCAGAGCTTTCCGACAAATGTCCAGTCTTGATTTAAAAATTGTGTGATGGAGAATCCACCACAACCCTGGGCAACTTGTTCCAATGGGTCAGTAGTCGCACGATCAAAAAATATGCACCTTATTTCCAGCCTGGATTTTTCTAGCCTCAGCTTCCAGCCCCTTGGCCATGTTGTACCTGCCTCAGATAGATTCAAGAGCCCATTATTCAATAATGGTTCCCCACGTAAGTCCTTATAGACTGTAATAGTCACCCCTTAATCTTCTCTTTAAGCTAAAGAGATTCACTATGAGGCAAACTTTCTTATCCTTTAATCGTCCTTGTGGCTCTTCTCTGAACCCTCTCCCATTTGTCAACATCCTTGAATTGTGGACACTAGAACTGGACACAGGATTCCAGCAGCACTTGCACCAGTGCCAAATACAGACATAAAATAATCTTTCTACTACTCGAGACTCCACTGTTTATGCTTCCAAGGGTCACATTAGCCCTTTTTGCCAAACTGCCATACTGGGAGCTCAGGTTCAGTTGATTATCCACCACGACCCCCCCAATCTTTTTCAGAGTCTCCGTTTCTCAGCAGGGAGTCCCCCAGCCTGCAAGCAAGGCTGCCTTTCTTTGTTCCTAGATGTATATACTTACTTTTAGCCTAATGAAAATGCATATTTGCTTGCGCCCAGCTTACCGCGTGACCCAGACCGCTCTGACTCAGAGACCTGTCCTCTTTGTTATTTACCACTCCCCCCAGTTTTTGTGCTATCTGCAGACTTTATCAGGGATGATTCTGTGGGTTTTTTTTTCCAGGTCATTGATAAAAAATGTTAAGTAGCATGGGGTCAAGAACCAGTCCCTATGGGACTCCACTAGAAACACACCTGCTCAGTGATGATTCCCCAGGCACAGTTCCATTCTGAGACCTTTCAGATTACAAATTGGCTAACTATCTAATGTGTACCATGATCATTTTATACCATTCTAGTTTTTTAATCAGTGTTGTGCAGTACCAAGTTAAATGCTTCGGAGAAGTCTAAGTCTATTCTATCAACAGTATTACCTAGATCAACCAAACTTGTAATTAATGCCAGTCAACACAGGTTTATGGAAAATAGATCCTGTCTAACTTGATACCATTTTTGCATTACCCCCCTTTAGTTCTTGATTAATCAACTCCTGTATCAGCCACGCCAGGCCTATAATTACCCAGGTCATCCCATTTACTCTTATAATATTGGCACAACATTAGGTTTCTTCCAGTTTTCTGGAACTTCCCCGTGTTCCGAGACTTACTGAAAATCAAAATTAACAGTCCAGCATGCCCCTCAGACAGCTCTTTTAAAACCCTTGGGTGCAAGTTATTGTGGATTTGCTGATTTTAAAATGTCTAACTTTAGTAGCAGCTGTTCAACATCCTCCCACTATATTAGTGGAATAAAAAGAGTTATCATATATGACTACATTGATTTTTCCCAAATACAGGACAGAAATATTTATAAAACACTTCTAACTTTTCTGCATTATTATTGATAATTCTTCCATTTCCATCTAGTAATGTACTAATACCACTATTAGGATTCTTTTTGTTCCTAGTATACTTTAAAAATGCCTCCAGATTATCCTTAAGTCTGCTAGTCCTTTGGTTCCCTTATCAATTTTCTACAATTTCTAGCTTCTGAATTATCTTAATTACTATCAACATCCCTTTTCTTCCCCTGCCTTCACTTCCCCTCTAAACCAGTGGTTGGTTGGTTGTTTATTTTTAACTAATACAGCCTCCTTCCTCAACTGTTGGACTTTGTTTTACTGGTTGCCCAAAAAGCCATTCTGAAACAATTCCCAATTATCGGTCACATTTTTCTGATTAAATTCATCCTCCCCCGTCCCCCATTTGGCTCATGGTTGTTTTCAGCCTTGTGAAATTGGCTCCTTTAAAACACCAAATATATGTATTACTGGTCTGGACTTTTTTTCTGTTTGTACATTACCGTTGTTTTTTAGTTCTGTGATCAATTTTTCTTATCTGTCAAGATTAGGCTTAGAAATAGAATTCCCCCAGGTTGGCTGCAGCACTTTTTGAGCTAGGAAATGATCATCTATAATGTTTAGAAATTCCAAGGACGTTTTAGTACTGGCAACATTAGACCTCCAGCAGGTATCATTTGAATTTATGTCGCCCATGATCATGCAGCTTTTCCCCCTACACATTATAGGACAGGTGTGTAAGGAGCCGTTATCTTGTTCCCTGATGTGCTTTGGCGGTCTGCAGCAGACTCCAACTAACACCCCAGTCTTGTGCTTTATCTGCCAGGACGTTGATCCAGATGTGTTTAAGATTGTTTTGTTCTGTGTTATCAGTGACTCAGAAAAGGGTGATGCCATTTTTTGACGTAGAGTTCCCCTCCTCTCCCCTTTTGCCCACTCGGTCCTTCCTAAATAGGTTATAACCATTGATTTTAACATTCCAATTGCGTGAATCATTCCACCACGTTGCAGTAATACTAACTAGATTGAATTTATGCTCATAAATGAGCCATTCCAATTCCTCTTGTTTGCTACCTAGGAGGCTAGCATTGGTTTATGGGCAATTAAAAATTTCTTCTCTTCATGTCCTTTGGTTCCTTGATTGATTTTGTTCTCAAGTCCTTGAGTCTGTTCTATGTCTTCACTGGTTTTACCCTCCCCGTCTGTTGTTAGTTTAACCCCCTCCACAGTACTCTAGCCAGCCTGTCCTCAAGGAGATTTGGTCCCCTGCTACTGAGGTGGAGGTCATCCAAATTATTCAGCTCTCTCTCCCCATAGAAGCTGGATCCATGTTCCACAAAACCCAAACCCGCCACCTTACACCGCTTACCTAGCCAGCGGTTCGCTTCCAGAATCTTCTGCCTGTGGTCGTCTTTTGCTTGTGGGACAGGAAGGATCTCAGAGAAGATCACTTGGACATTCTTCTGCTTCAGCAGGCTTCCGAGTTCTCCGAAGTGATGTTATCTGTGAGCTACCCCTCGATGCACTGTCGTTACTGTCGGCATGAACTAACACCAACGGATCCTGACCTGTTCTCTTCAGAAGCCTATTCAAGCTTAGAGTGACGTCTTGTGTCTTGGCTCTGGGAGGACAGCGTCCTGTCCTGTTGTCTGCTTGTCCCTTGCAGAACACTCTTTCAATTCTTAGGAGTATTGAATCCCCAACAAGGATCATCTGTCTGCCTTGCATGGTTGGAGAGCTCTTTGTGGGCAAGCTGAGCTGCCATTCATAGGTGTGTCCCATACATCTCTCCAGTCCCATGGACCAACTGGATCTTGCCTCTGATGGTTAGGAACTGCCAGGCCTCCTCTGACTCCTTGGTACCCAGCTCCTTGTTTCCTGGAGCCTGGCTGTCCAGAAATGCCTCAGCTACTCTGATTCTGAGTAGTGTCTTGAATCCAAGAAACTTTTCCTCCAGCACAGCCCGAACTTGCTCTTCATGCACTGGACGTCCCTTCTGGCTTCAGGTAGGAAAGAAAACATGGCACCTCTGGTCGCTACCGCTGGCCATCCTGAAATCACACATAGTGCTGAACCTGGAAGGAAAACCTCACACTTCCTCTCTCATCTGCCCCCAAAACTCTGTTAGCTGCCTCTGATCATGGCTCTTGAGTTCACCTGGCAAGTGACTTTTAATACCAAGTCTCCCTGATTAGCTCAGCTGAGCTCCACCCAGCACCACTAGGGAGCGATGAACCTGTCAGAGACTTCAGACAGCAGGGCTGGTCAGAGCTCCAAAGGGCAGAGCCTTCCAGCCTCTTGCATGGCACCAAAGAGACCCCTCTCAGCTGCTTAGTGAGGGGCCCACGGTTGCTACACAGCCTGGGCCCAGAGAACAGCTGATCCACAGACGGACCAAATATACCACTCCCCAAGTCCCACTACCTCCAAGCCCTGAGCCCACCGCCGTGTCCTCCAAAACGCTCCTGTTAGCGGCCTCACGTCGCGTTCTCGAGTTCGCCTAGCAAGTGTCTCCAATTGGCCTTGAGCAAACTGCATCTGTGCCTCAGTTTCTCTGTATGAGGATTACAGATGCCTAACTTAGCTCACAGGCAGATTTTAATGGAATGGTTGCAAAGCACTGTGTGGATTTCTGAACCCCCCTCTAAGGTGGTATTAACAACAGTGGTAAGGGATATTTTAAATGTGAAATTTATCATCATGCCCCCCCTTTACTTGCAGGCTGTTGTCTCTCTCTTGAAGCAGGATGGGCTGGCCTCCTTGGGTAGTTTTCTAATGAATGATCAGCCCAGCTCCACCACTGGTGCAAATCAGTGCTGCTCCATTTAAATCAATGGGCCAGATCCCCCAGCGGGTGTTAATCAGTGCAGCCTCCTTGAACTCGGTGGTGCGATGGAGTCGTATGTCAGCTGGAAACACAAAGGGTGACGCTGGTTTGGACACACAGGGTCTGCGACTCAGTGTCTATGCCAAGGATTGGGTATTTAGAAACGAGCAGCGAGCCTGGTAGGGCAGCCAGCGTGGCACTCATGGCATGGCCTGCAGTGCTCTCAGCGAACAAGAGAATACAAAGGCGAATGTCTCCCACCACGGCACTTCACTCCAATCAGGAGGCAGGTTAAATGAGCCCATTCTAAACTATGAAACTCCCCAACTAGCAAGAACTCACCTTCCTGAGCAGTGTTATTCCTGTATTAGTTCTCCGAATTTTTAGTTGCTTGTTTTTACACTTTGCTACAGTCCATTTGTGTGGCAGGTGGTTGTGTATATTTATAGGTGGGACATGAGGAGGCAGAGCTTCCGGGGTTCTATTCCCGTCTTTGTCAGGCAAGATGCTGCACCGTTGTGCCTCGGTTTCTCCACGGGGATATTGTGAAGCATAGTTGTTTGTAAAGTGCTCTCACAGCTTCAAAGGAAAGGTCCCAGGGACTGGCAAAGGAATGATGATGCTCTCTGACATGCTTATCTGTTAAAGAAATATAGCTGGAAGGATGGCCCAGTGGTTAGGGAACAAGCCTACGCCCTTGCAAGACTGGGGTTCAAGTCCCAGCTCTGCCACAGCCTTCCTGTGTGACCTGGGGCAAGTCACTTAAACTCAGGCCCTCAAAAGGTGTTTAGGTGCCCAACTCCCATTGAGAATCCGTGCCTCAGTTTCCCCTCTGTGCCATGGGGAGACTAGCAGATTTTATAGTCATGAGGGTGCTCTCATTAACATAGACACTACACTCCTGTCATGAATGTGTTTCTCTCTAAACAGGAGAAACAGAAGATGGGAAGGCTGGAGGACGACAGGCAGAACTGTGAGAGAGATGTCTAGCATAATGATCCAGGTGAGGCCTTCTCTCTCCCCATAAGGGAGGGGGAATACGTTATACTGGTATAACTGCATCCATGCTACAGCTTGTATCTCTATTTCAGCAAAAAACCAACAACCCCAAAGCCAAAAACCGCCCCAAAATATCCTGTAACTGAGCTCGATATAATGGTACAAAAACCCTCTGTAGCCTTGGCCTTAGACTATGACATCATCAGCAACTGTGGTTCTGACTAAACAAGTCTCCTTTAAGCCTATAGCATCCCAGGCAAATTAATCCCCTCTCTGAGCAGTTATCAGAAAGGGAAAACTCCCATTGACGAAGGAAGTGGAGTAACTCCAGGGAAAGGAGAGACCTTGATGTCCCAATTCCATGGTCCCTGCACAGCTCTGGCTCTGTATTGCAGGCCTGACTGCAACAGCGCCTGCTCCTTCAGACACCGATAATCCCACTGGATTGTGTCAAATATAATAAGCCTGAAGTTCCAGCAACTGGGGACAAGAATAATCAGTGGAGAAGTTCTTAGTTAACTTCTCGGGAATTGCTCCACTTGACAATCGAGAGAGCCCCACATTTCCCACGAAGCGGCCCCTGCTTTCTGCCCTCCTGCATTTTGTTTCCATATTCTTCTCAGAACGGTGCAATTACTTACCTGCTGGTGCCTCTGGGGTCACCGCTCCCTACCCCAGCTCCTCCTGCATTTTGCACTGGTCATGAAATTCTAACTGCCACTGTGAAAGATTTACAAACCAAAGTTGGAGACAGTTTACTTCGCCGCCTGGTTTTCTGGTCTACTAAACCTTTTGCTAGATTCTCGCCGCCAGTTCCAACTCTAAAAGTCGCCGCCCTATCTCGATTGGGAGATAAGCCTGGGATGAAACCCCTGGTTCAAGGATCCTTAGAGTTTAGAATAGTTTGGCTTCACCTCCAAACTTTACAGCTGGCCCTGAACGGGGCCAAACACAACCCCCAGGTCTAAAGATCCCTGAGCCGTGGGAAAGCTCAGCTCCCAGATTCAGCATCACTGTTGGATTCGCTCACGAGACTGGCTTCTGCTCTTCACCATGGGGGTGTTTTTCAAGCATTGTTTGGGATTTGCAGCTTTCCGCGCCGCTCCAAATTGAGCTGCCCCAGGTAAGGATTTCCTACGTTCCTCTACTGAAGCTAGGTTACTTGCCTGCCGTCACATCCCCCATTTGAGTGATACAGTATTCAACACATTCAAAGCCAGCCCAATTCAAGCTCCCTCTGAAGTGAAAGATGGTCAGATTTTTCTGTACAGCCTCTCCTCCCTTTCCTCCCACTCATCCTCTTTTCTTCTGCAGTTTTCGCTATGATTTTTTTTCTCCGCCTAAATCTCTTTCCCTCTTCCCCACTCATTCCCAAATGGCCCCACGTTCTCCCCTTTGAGTCCCCCTACCTCCTCTCCCCTCCCCCCATACAGGGTGGCGTTCTACAAGGGGAAGACGGCCATTCTGTCGCCTTGTCCTCCCTGTAGTGGAGCTGGAGTGCGGTCCGGTGAGGAGGACACTAGCCTGGGATAACCACCTGACTGAGAGGGGCTCTGATACGTGAGAATAGGAGCCAGATACCTTTAGAATGAGGGGCAGTGGGTGAATTGGGGCTAACAGTTTGGCCTCCTCTATCTTGGCTTGTGAAAGAAAAAGTTTTAACGTCGTTCCTTCATCCTCCGTACTGAGCAAAATGCAAAGGAAAAATCAAACCCAGTGAAACGAGACCAGTCGGGTTCAGCTGCTGTTTTTAGACGAGTTTCACTGTCTAGCGACCCCTGCTATGTTTGGGTTGGCAGAGCCATGGGGGGAATGTTCAGGTCCATCCAAACCTTGGGGTTGAAATTTAAAGAAAAGAGGGGGAAGCATTTCAATTTCACGCAGGTTTTGTGAAAGCCAGTTCAGTCCTCAGCTGCTGTACTTGAGAGCACACGATGGGGAGAAAGAGGCTGACATGAGCAGAGTCTCTGCTCCCTTCACCTTGCTGTCTTGTCTAGGGAATGATTTGGCTTTCAATGTATCATTTTTTCATCAGCAAGTCATGAATGGAGAGATTTTTTCCCCCTCCCTTTCTTTTGTTAAGGTGGACGCAGCCACAATGGCTGGAAAATACTGGACAGTGGAGGTGAGTTTTAAAGAGGAAATGAAAGTTATTGTCTATAGGCCTCGATTCTCTCTCCACCCCCGAGGCAGTTCTTGGAATCTACCTTAAAAAGTCAGTCACGGGATTCTAAAGCTGCAATAGCTTCTGTAGATGTGTGTTGAGTGAAGTTTCTCAAACTTCACGTCTTTCCTGACTGGCTGGAAAGAAATATTAGGCAAACTCTGGTTCTAAGGAAATGAACAAATAGCAGAGCTTCAGCGACCCTGCTGGCAAGTGGTATAAATACTTAATTTGTATTACAGTATGTGACAATATATACGATCCGATTTAATCACCTGGACTAGCCACGGATCCAGGCCTAGCAAACACAACTTAGAAACAATTAAATCACATCAAATTCATTCATACTTTAAAATAAGCTTTATTTAGGTTTTTTTTTCTTTTTTTTAAATATTTTTATATTTGCATCCATGCCTTCAAGGACTCTTCCCCACTCGCGTGGGAAAAGTTAAATCTAATATTACCCATAATTCATATGCTATTAATTGTAGTTTTCTTTTAAATAAATCATCCTCTTAGTAACTTTTTTTTAGAATTATTTCCTAATTTAGAAAAGCTGAAATGAAAAGGAAACTACTAAAATAACCAGGAGTTTTGCTTGCTTGTTTTTAAACTATAAAAACACAAGAGGGGAAAAAAATGTTCCTCTGCAGAGAAAGATGCCACAGGGTCGTTCTCCCCCACCCTGGTTATGGACAGATCCCTGTTGTTGCAAAGCGGAGCAGGTACTTAAAGCCACTTTCCCTAACCCCCTGTGGTTTCTCCAGATCATTTTGTTAGAAGGAAATGTAGCATGGTGGTATTTTGTGTTTTAGTTTCATAATTAAAGACAAAATATCCCTTTCAAACAGGGTGCATGTATTGGAATTTAAAAAAAATACACAATAGTATTTTATTAAATAAATCTTAAATTTAAGAGCGTAAAATTGTATTGTAAGCATTAAAGCACGACGCACTGTATTTTCTAGTAACCAGATAGCTGTGCATGTTAGTGGAAAGAGAGGGGGAAAAAAATCACAGTTTGAAGAGAGCCTAATGGCTTTAGGAGCACAAGTCCCCAGTAAAAAGAGTGGGCTTTGTGCTTCTAAATCTTTTAGGTGCACTGGCAAAAATCTCCACCCCCCAAATAAACTGGAATTTAGAGGAGAACGAGCAGACGCGGTTTCAGAAGCAACTGCATCAAATTACCTGCTCTTTCCAAAATGCACCTTTGTTTGCTTGTGAAGCAGAGTTAGAAGGAAACAGTGCCCCACAATAAGGGTTGAAGAGATGCACCTGTCAGCTTTGTTCACCTGCTTTTAGACTGCTGCACTGGGGGGCAAATGACAGGAGGATCCCAGACCCAGACCAGTTTTCTTACAGACAAAATAAATATCCCGGGACTGAGTAACAGCATTGGATACAGAACAGTTTTCCAGCGTTCCCCAAGCGTCTGATCCAACGCTGCTTCCTGGTCTTTACAGTCCGACTCGCTCTCTACTTTACTCTGAACGCTTTTAGTTCCCCTTCAACAAAGCACATAACTTTAAGATGGTGTTTTAAGTCACAGTGACGTCAATGGGACATAAGTACTTTCCTGCAAAGAGATGGATGGCTGAATCAGGGCCTTGGTTCCTTAAGCCACACTGGATCCCCCTTTCTTATTAATAACCCAAATGAATGCAGTATATAGGAAAAGCCGCAGACATGAGGCAAAAACTGATTGTATGTTTCTGGGGACAGAAAATACAATCAAAGCAAAGGTCAGTGCTTCCTTCCAAATACATGCAGTACTGAAAAGGCCGGTCTGCTTTGCAGTCTAACATTTTCTGCTACATTATTCCATAATAAATATCACTGTTGCTCTTTTCCAATACGTTGAGCATCTTAAAAATAGTTTTAGATAAAGATATCTGTACATATCTGACCTGGTTATACTTCCTATATAGCAATCTGGGTCCCCGATCCTGCTGTCTAGATCGACTGCGGGATAGGGGAAATGTACACCATGTTCGCATGAGAGACAGAGAAATGCAACAGAAATTCATTTGGAAAAAAACCCATAAAGACAAATAGAAAAACTGATTCTCTCAGCTTCTACCCAGTCCTACCCTAGTTCTGCAGGCAGCAGTTTAATCGAACAGTACAGTATAAACACACCCTCCCATCCCCATCCAAACCATTGTGGAAAAATATAAATTCCAATCTTTATGCAATAATTTAGTTAGAATAGCTCTTCTGGATTTGCGCAAATAAATTAAACTAAACAATCAAAGGAAAGTTAAACCATCATTCCAGGCTGAGAGGCATTAAAAAGAGACCAGTGTTGCCTCCTGAGATTTTGGCCAGGAAGACATCACACTGAGTGAGATTTTAAGGTCTTTCTGGATAGGCAGCGCCTAGCGTTTCTGCAACTCAGGTGCATGCTGTGAATAGGATACGGTCCCCTCCAACCCCTGACTTTTAGAACATACCAGATACAGAATGCACCGACATGAGGGGCTCAAGAAAACAGTGGTTTTTGGACAAGAGACGTCACAAGCACAAAGTGCACAATATTTTTGTTATTTACAAATACACAGCAGTCCTTCAAGTTTCAAGTTTCATTAAGAAGAAGAAAAAAAAAATAAAAAAAACCAAAAAAAATCCCCAAACGAAACAAAAAATAGAAACAAAACGAGAGGATTACAACACAACTGCATCGCTCCAAAGACAACAGTTAACATAGTCACACACAGGCTTTGTTTGTAGTATGTACATCAGTTACAGAAGTGGCGACGCAGAGGAAAAAGGCTCACTTTCTTTTTTTAGTTAGATGCATCTGCACACACACACACGCGCGCACACAACCACACACCCGCCCACGCACGCACACCGGCAGCAGAGGAAGGAGGCAAGCTACCAGCTTGGGGAGGGGAAGGGTCACCAGTCTGCGTCTTCCTCTATGTAATAATCGGGAGCAGTACCATCAAAGAGGCCCGGGTCTAGGGATTTCCGCTGCTTCCCTCTGGCAAATACTCTGGAGATGGAACCAAATCCCATCTTCTCTTTCTTCTTTTTTCGTTTTTGGTCTTCGAGGTCCTCTAAAGACTGCAAAGCGGAGGGAGAAGAAAGAAGGGGAAATACCATGAGCGTCGCCAATAAACAACCTGGGGAGAGAAGGTGCTCACATGCCGGGGTGGGGCAGGAACTACACGAGGGAAAGGAGACGAGCCGGAGACTCCACGGAGGCCACTGGGGACTGCTATAGCTATTGGTTTTATGTGGAAAGTGCCCAGATGCTATGGTGATGGGCAGCAGGCTAACACCCCAAGATGGTTAGCTTTCAAAAATCTCCATCTAAGGGACTGGGAAGTGCACAGACCTCCACATTCCTTTGGTGGCTTTAAATAGCTCAGCCTTGATCACTAGGACAGGTCCAGGCAGGCAGGAGAACGCCTACGCAATCAGCAGCCGGGCTCGAGCTGGAGCTCCCGTAATGTAAATGAGAAGGAGCTGCTGGCCGGGGCCCTCAGTTTTGGAATTTGCTCCCCACCCTCGGGTCCCGAAGAGCCCAGAGGTGTTGCTCTTCCAGGCAAGCTGGGGAGGAGCCTGTGGGTTGAGGGGGCCATGTTTATGGGCTGTCCCTGGCCTATCTGTGTGGTCATTTTTCATTTACAGGTTAGGCACCCTGAGCCGAAGGCAAGTGCCTACTGGTGTGTTCTAAAATATGTGAAAAAATTAATAAGGGCCTAATCTGATGTCACTGAAGGCTAATTGGGCTTTGGTTTGGACCCTGTACCTGGCCCTTATCCTAAATAACCACCAGAATATTTATTTACATAGTATCCACGCATTGGAGATGTTATTAAAATTAATAGTACTTTGGGAAAAGGCACCAGAGTCTAATAAATTCCAGCACCAGAGTGAGGGGGAAAAAATCCAGCCCCAATAACCCTCTTTCCTGCAATCCAAAAGCAACCAACCTCAGCCTAAGGAAATGGGATCTGAGCCCCTCACTCCCGACCCACAGCCCCTGCTAGCCCAGCCCTGGGATCCACCCCCAGCTCTGCCAGTAGCAAAAGTCTCATTCAACTCAATGGGAGCCAGAGGGGAGCTTTAAGTGGATGCTACAGAGAAACTCTGGCACGGTGGCGCCTAGGGAGAGGATTGCAGATGAATATGATGGAAGTTCTTGTTTTCTTAAATTCAGGTGCATTGCTTTGTGCAGAATGTAGCACTTTTACATAACCCCATGGACTCACCTACCTGTTCTTTAACCTAGGCTAAAGCACTAGAACCAGATAGAACAAGCTCAAAACTTGGTCCAGTTGTCAGAAAGCCTGTGGAAACTTTTGAGCAAACCTGGGAGGATTTAGATTTCACCCTAGGAAGTGGGAGTTTTGCCATTTACTTCAAGGGGGCCAGGGTTTCACACTGGGCTTAGTGGGGGGTTTCTTGAGGGTAAAAGAGGAGAGTCGTTTGACTGAGCTCTGAGTTTGGGTTTATTCAAACCGGAGACAGGACTCTAAGGCCCAGAGCCTCAAAAGAAGGTAGGTGTCTAACTCCCGTTGAAACCTAAATACCTTTGGGGATCTGGGTCAAAGTTATTACAGGTGGATTCTGACCACCACAAGTGTTCCTGTGGGGCGGGGGTGTCAGTCTTTGGACCCAGGGTTTTGGTGATGCCCGTTTACATTTGGAACACGACAGTTCAGGGACAGCTGGGGCACAGGCCCATCTGCAATCCAACCCCCCAGGGGTGTGAATCCACACGGGCGATGTTCACACAAACCCTTGTGAAGGGAAAGCTCTGAGTCTAAAGGAGGTGTTTTAACCTTTTCGTCTATCTCATCAATCTTCTCCCCTCTTGTTTTTCTTTAGGGGCAGCGGGCTCTAACTTGGAGACAGATCAGCCATTGCTTTTGCTTTTCATGTCATTGCTTTTCAGACCGCAATGTGTGGTTTACTTGAAACTTTCTTTCCAAATAAAGCGTCTTGGAGTTAAAAAACTGTGTCAAGAAGCAAACCCCAGCTCCGGTGGCTCGCTCCAGAACAGGTAAATTTGTGCAAATGGCTGGCGAGGAATTAGTCTAAGGTCCTGTCTGCTAAGGAAATTTACAACAGTGTAGCTATTTCAATGCAGATACCCAGTGCAAGCCCTAAGGTATCTGGCTCCCCAGCTGCAGTTTACTGGGGGTTGTCAGGGGATGATGCTGCATCAGATGAAGCCCTGCGTGAGGCTGGTGCAGCACATCATTTAGTTACACCACTGCAAATTTCTTTAATGTAGACAGGGCCTCAGTTACTTTTGTTTCCACCGTTCTGCACCCAACCGACTGGACCCAGCATGGCTAGCTCATGCCGCTGCTCACCCCTGCCTGTTCTGCCAGGGCTGTGCTATTCTTAATGCACTAGCAGCTCCTCGAGCTAGCAGGAGTGTGTCTGGCAATCACCCTCCCTTGCTCCTGGTGTACACGTAGCCTACGTTGGTGCAACAGATACTGAGGAGCTGGCAGAAGGTGCAATTTACACTAGATTGGATTATTTTGCATATGGCCCTCTGGGTCCATCCTCCTCTCTAAAAAGGCAACTGCTATTCCCTGTACCTGCCATTCTCTCTGAAATGCGATGCCTGAACTCTTCTCTCATCTCCTCGACTACAGCTGGGCTGGAGTCAGAGAGTTTGGCTCTGGATCCAAAGTTGAGGGTTGCTCAAATCCAGCATTTTCATTCAGACCCATTTCCAAAGCTGACAGATGTTACTGATCATGGTCTACCTATATACTTGGGGCTTGTCTACACTACCCGCCGGATCAGTGGGCAGCGATCGATTCATCGCGTCTGGTCTAGATGCGATAAATCGACTGTGAGCGCTCTCCCGTCAACTCCGGTACTCCACCAGAGTCGACGGCAGAGCGCCTGCTGTTGATTTACTGCAGTGAAGACACCACGGTGAGTAGATCGAAGTGTGTCGACTTCAGCCACGCTATTCACGTAGCTGAAGTTGCGTATCTTAGATCGACCCTGTGCGGCAGTGTAGACAAGCCCTTACAATATACCTGTTCGGCATTTCACATGACTCCGGCCTCTGCACCGTGTGTGTGTGTCAATCACGCTGCACACTAATAAACTGTATTTCATTAGGAGATTGGTCAAGAAAGGCAGTTGGTTTCCTACCTGTACAATTGGGTTGTGCAAGTTCTTCTGTACCGGTCCAGGACTATCCCCCTACCGACAGAAGGAGACAGATCACATTGAAACAGCATAAACACAGCCCTGGTACCGCACAGCACTGCTAGAGCAAAACTGGCCCGGGGATATAAACACACACCCAGCAGCTCTCTCTGGAAATCCTGCTTATTTCTGGGCTCCAGAGCATTAGCTGGTGCAAAGTCGCTGCTGTTTGATGTTGAAGCCAATTTGTTTTGGGAAGGAGAAGAGGGGTTTGGGAAAAGAGAAGATTAGGCGGAGGCAGGTAAAACTGTATGTCCCCTAGACTATGCCACAGAGACTAGGCTAAGGGCAACCAAGAGGGAAATTCAGACATGGTTTTGGAAAAGTCAGAATCTCAGAATGAAGAAGGGTGAATCCGCTGAACTCAACCAAACTCCCTTGAAGCGAGACAAGATTCATTTAACCCTTTGGTCTCATGACTCCTGCCCCTTTGTCTCATCTTCGCAAACCAGAGACATTTCTGAGAAACACCTGAAGTTCGGGGTGCTTCTCAGGGCCCCGACACACTCTCCCAACCCACATTAGTAACAAAAATAAAATCCAGACGAATGCAGACATTTCGGTCCAGGTCCCTTTCCCAGGGCAAGAAACTAAAGAGGAAAAGTTTAAGCTGGAGCCACCATTTATGCTGTTCCGAGTTGGTCTGCCTCTGCCTCTGCCTGTTTGCAAGGGGCTAATGCCATGGGTTCTGGCCCGGTATAGGAAATGCCACAGATTGTCACATTAATTCGTGCTGGGCCAGGTTCGAAGGCAATGGGTGTAAGTTGCACGTGGGTGAGCAGGTGGAAAGGAGCATGCACTGGTGAAACAGACATGCCAAGTGACCAAACTGGTGTGGAGATGGGCCTGCTTTACTACCTCTTCTCAGCTCTTTATTACACCCTTCTCTGCTGGCCTCCTACGCACGGTTTCCACCAGCTTATGCTCCTTTAGACTGAGATCTACTCCCTGAACTCAGATCCCCTCTGACTCGTATCTTGATTCAAATGCCACAAGTACTGGATGTAATTGGTCAAGCAAAAACGTAAGGAGGAGGACTGAAGCCAGCCCCTCGTTAACAACGGGGGATGTGCCTGACTATCACCAATTAGTAATAAATCATTATTATTTGTACAGCACTGTTCAGGGTGCTGGATGCTTTATGTGGGGATGGTCCAGGACTCAATGGGAAATGGCCTTATCAGCTTGCACAAGGATTGGGGAAGATGCTGCATATTCTGCCCATTTGTGTTTAGATCCAGCTAGGAAGCACCATCCTAGTGCTAATCAAGCCTAGGGAGTGAAAAAAACCGAACACTGAGTGGAATGTACCAGGCCTGAGAGGGAGGGAGAGAGAGAGAGTGTGTGTGTGTGTGTGTGTGTATATGTGTGTGTGTGTGTCACACATACACACTGTTTGAAATGGGAGGAACAGCCAGTGTGAAAGCATGACTGTCAAACTACAAAACCCACACAAATAAATCTGCTCACTAAAAGTTAGCTCTAAGGGCTTGTCTCCACAGCGAGTTATTCCAGATTAGCTATTCCTGATTAACACCATGTGTGGATGCCTTTCTTCCGGAACAGGAGTGCCTTATTCTGAATTAGTTTAATCCAATCGGTCCTTTCTGTAGTTAAACTACTTAAAATAACTTGGAAACAGGTACTCTTAGGGCTTTTTTACACAGATAGTTTGTGCATGGTAAACTGAGGTGAAAATCTACCCCGCACTAGCCTGCTGCACACTAACTGGCTGTCTGGACGCTAGTGTCGTGCTCTGAAAGTTCCCTAATGCACTTTAATCTGCTCCCATTTCAAAGAGGGGGAGCTCAAAGCACACAAAGGAACTGCCGGTGGTTGGCAGCAGGGTTTATTTTGGGGACAGTGCATGGCAGGCTAGAAATAGGTAGATTTACATCCCAGCTTGCTGTGAACTGTTGGTCTAGACAAGCCTGTATTCTGGAATCAGGAAGAGTTAATCTGTTTTAAATTGTACTGTGCCTTATTCAGGATGAATTTTCATGTGCAGACAAGCCCTAAGAGAAAGCTTGTGCCACACCCACCATTGGTCTCCCTGCCAGCAAGAGGCTTGGTGAGCCTCAGCTGTGAGGGTGGGCTTTGGAGATGCCAATGCTTCTAGGAGCAAGACGAACGCTACCCACTCAGGTCACTCAAGAGCAATCAGATGCTGCCTGACAGACGTGAGCTGGACTTTAACTGGTGACCCACAGCTAACGGGTCTGTTATCGAGCCGGCCAGTCCTCACACACTGTTCTTCTGGCTGCACAGATGCAGACACCCCCCATCTCTCTCCTTCATTGCAATGGGGCAATTGCCCGAGGGGCTTGGAGATTGTTCTCTCATTCCTATATGGTTGCCTTAGTCAGCATATGCTGCAGGGCTTTCTTATGTGTCAAATGCTCACTCACTGAACTCCGCTCCCAGAATTAAGTTACGTTTATCTGCATCTATTAGCCAGGATATCTTAATTATGAACCGTATAACCTCTCTGCTCTCCCACTGCAATGTTTCTGGATATTTCCTGCACCTTCCCATTTATTTTCTCTATTGATCTTTGAAATATTCTCTTCCAAGCTGTCACTCCAGTCATTTAAAGCAATTCTATTGATACCGAAGCAACAGACTCCTGGCCTCTTTTTCTTTGCTTCTTCCATTAGTAGAAAAGGCTGCCGCTCTCTTTCTCCCCTCCCCCAACTTAAAAAAAGTGGAATGCAAAGGGGCAAAGTCAGCTCTCATTTACACACTGTTACACATCAAGAGTAACTTCACGGATGGAATTATTGTAGATTTATACCCGCTTAAAAGGAGAGCAGAAATGTGGATTTACACCAGCTCAGTGTGTGAGATCATGTCTCCCTCTAGTGGCTAGAGAAAGTATCAGCCCTAATACTGTTCGCTAATGGAGATTCTCCATTAAACTCACAGCTATGCTTTTGGAGAGGAAATGGGTGGGTTCTGTCCCCACTGCTGCAAGTGTGTGATTTACCCAGTGACTGTGGCAGGAAGCTCTGTGCCACTTCAGTTCACAGGGAGTTTGACAAACCATGTTTTCATTTTGACTCATGTGGGTTCCCAGCTCTCAAGTTTGATTCAGAGGAACTTGAAAGCTCAGAGTGAAACTTGGTCTGAGTGGCTCAATTTTGATTGACTGGGGGTGGGTGGGGGGATGTCATATCATGAGAAACTGTAAAGCTCTGCGCGTACTCAATCAATCCTAGAAAATGGAGCCCGAGAGGAGAAACAATTTATCAAAGTCTCAGTCCAGGTCCAACTCTAACATGGATCTGTTTTTAAGTACGTTCATAAATTTTTGCTTTACTGAAGCTTGTTCGTCCCCTGGAAACCTGAGAGATTCCAAATGTCTAGTTGGGAAAACTGCCATTTCAATAAACCTCTTTGCAATCCAAGTTCCGGGCTGCAAAAATAATGGCCTGGCACAAAATTATAGTTGTTTCTTCAGGACGTTTTACTAAAATCAGAGATGCAGCATTTTTGCACAGCTCTTGAAAAGAGGGACTTGGATTCCCCACCGCCTCGTACTGTGTGTGGGCATGGCCGCCAGTGCAAAGTGAGAGCAAAACACTGCCCCAGCCACATGGGAGCCAGGGAAACACACTTTGCAGAGGGGCGAGTGAGCACACAGAGAGTCGGGCAGTGTAGAACCAACTCCTGGTTGGTATGTGGGTGGTTTTAACTCAGGATTTACATGAATAGCCTGATCGAAAGCCCAGTGAGAGGCTTTGCCTTGTCGGTGGCGGGCTTTGGCTCAGGCTCCAGAAGAGGGGGTGGCAAAAGACAAGCAGGTAAGAGTGATGGTCAGGGTTAGAAACATTGGCACGGATGTTAAGAGGACAGCTTTAGGAGGCACACACGACCTCACAACCGCCTTACATTGCAGAGGGAATGCGTCCGATGCCGGGGCGAGTTGATGTCACTTGGCGTCGATGACCTATCGCCTTCTGCTGCCGACGCATCGGAGATTATGGAAGGCTGCCGTGAATGGCACGGACTCACTCTGACAGCTGGAAGGCAAGGAGCAGAGTTAGGGCTCAGTGGAATCAGAGTTTTCATCTCTGTGCTCTCCCTGCTTTAGCTCGGATGCTACACCATCCTCGGTCTGTGAATCTGGTTCTCTCCTGTGCTGTGTTTATACACGGACAGTCGCCGTCCGGGGCGCTGGATGAATGCTTTAGACCACCGCATAACGTCGCAGAGCTGCTATCCTGCCTGTAACTTCTGGAGGGGCAGCTGCAGAGACAGAGAGGGTGCGATGGCTCAGATGCTGGACTAGAAACCTGCATTCAGGTCCTGGTTCTGCCGCAACTTAACTGCGTGAGCTTGGGCAAATCCCTATGTATCTCTGTGCTTCTGTTCCCTATCTGTAAAGATCCTTAGTCTCCCTTCTTTATTTAGACCCTGACAGAACAAGGAGTAATGGTCTCAAGTTGCGGTGTAGGTTGGACATTAGGAAACACTATTTCACTAGGAGGGTGGTGAAGCACTGGAATGGGTTACCTAGAATCACAGAATATCAGGGTTGGAAGGGACCTCAGGAGGTCATCTAGTCCAACCTCCTGCTCAAAGGAGGACCAATCCCCAAATGCCCCCCTCAAGGATTGAACCACAACCCTGGGTTTAGCAGCCCAATGCTCAAACCACTGAGCTATCCCTCCCCCCCGAGATGGTGGAATCACCATCCCTAAAGGTTTTAAGGCCCAGCTTGACAAAGCCCTGGCTGGGGTGATTTAGTGGGTGTTGGTCCTGCTTTGAGCAGGGGGTTGGACTAGATGACCTCCTGAGGTCTCTTCCAACCCTAATATTCTATGACAATTAGTTAGATGGGTAACAACTTGTGCCAAAGGGAGAAGCATCTTCATAATCCAAGCTAAATAACATAATGACTTTCTCTGGCCCTACGTGGAATGCAGTTTGCTCAAAGGAACACCATCAGCTTAGTCTGGGCCCCATAGTTAGGTTTGGTAGGTAAAAGACAGAAAGGATGAATAGAAACATTAATAAATGTTGCAGGTTTTCTTGTTTAAGATCCAGACGGTGCCTTGCAATATTTGTGAAGTCAAACCCCGGAGCACGGTGCTGTGGTGGGAGACTCAGAAACCGACCAGACTAATTTCATTCAGTCAAAGCTGAATGAATTTAATCTATCACTACTTTATGATGATGTTTGTAAAGTGGGAAGATTAAATGAACATATATAAAACCAAACACTCTTGATATTGTCCTTTTAAAACAACTCACCCTAGAAGTTTGTAGGCAGGTCCAATTGGCCATACATAGTGTTCAAGCTCTAATATGGCTGCAAACATTGTTTGTGGGAATTTCTTACATTTCAGATGACGACACAGGCTGAGAAGTTACTGGTTTTTTTCCATCCTTCCTGCACGTGGTGGGCACTCCCCAGGCTTGCCCAGCACCCAGAATGCTACTCAATAGTTTGCGATGATCATGACCATCCCAATATTCACTTTCCTTGGTGAGTCCCTGAGCATGAAAGCCACCGAAATGAAGCTCTATTGTGCCGGACGACTCCAGCATGGGGCAATGGTTTGAGCACAGCACTGGCCGTGAGGACACCTCTATGCCATGCCTGCCTGCGACAGAGACGTGTTCTGTGGCCATAGGTAAGTTCTTTAATGTTTGGGCTTCTGGTACCCCACTTGTAAAATGGGGAAAGTAATAGTCACTTCAATACATTAACATCTGCAAAGTGCTTTGAGATCCCCAGGTGAGCAGTGCTACAGAAGAGCAAAGATTATTGTTGTGGTTAAAAGCGGGATCCTTGGGGCCCATCCAGGCCCAGGTATCACCTATGCCTTGTGAGAAAGAAGGATAATCTCCTTTTGTTGAGAACATAACTTTAATCCAAATGGATCCCGAAGTGTTTCCTGAACACGCTGACGGGGGTTTTCAAAAGCAGCTAAGAGAGTAAGATACCTAATTCCGAATGGGAGCTGGGTGTCTAACTCCCTTGGGCTCCTTCAAAAATCTCCTGGAGTCAACCCACCACTGCAGGGCAGCCACCTCTGGCCTTGAACGTGGCAGCTGTTTCACAGCACTGCAGGACAGGAAGCATGCTGTCTGGAACCGAAATTGCAGGGGTGTGTGTGTGGATTTACAGAGGCAGACTGTAATCCCCCACAACAGCTGTGGGAAGGACATTGGGATACTACCGTGCGCTGCAACAGCAGCTCACGCGCTAGAGCAGTGTCACTGTAGCGTTTTGAGCCATTACTGGAATATTTGTACTAACGGCTGAGAAGAGGATACTCCTTGAACGCTGCATCCTTGTCCCGCAGACAGATGCCAGGTTATCTAGTGCTGCAGCGTTTCACTTTCTGCTGAGAGCGAGGGCAATCCTTGAACTGCCAGAGAATATTAGAAACCAGCAGCAGCCCATGAATGTGCAGTTCCACGCCTCAGGCGCCTGGAGCTAGCAGACTTGCTGGCTCCTGATCTCTCACGGCTTTGCACAGGGTCAGGCACGGCAGGGCGCAGGCGCCCTTCTGCTTGCAAAGAAATTCCTCTGCGGCGTGGTGCTCGCTGCTGACTTCTGAGCAAATGCATCCTCCTCCCTGAGCTGCCTTTGCAGGGCTTAAAGGAACGAGGCGCTGACGCCTTTGAGATCACCTCTCAGGAAAGGCTGGGAACTGCTGCTTCTCGAGGCCTGGGATTTGGCTGCACCCAGTTGGGGCGCTGGGTAGGTTATTGGAACAGGGAGAGCACATAGGGGAGCTTAGAATTGAAAGGGAAGAGGGCAAAGCCTGCTTGGTGGCCTTGAAACAGCATCATGCGCTCAAGCAGGAGAGTACAGGCTCCAGTGAGGCCAATGCTTTCAGATGTGGCCGTTTCAAGCTAGGCAGCTACATCCATTTAGCCTGTACAGCTCTACATGGCAGGGACTCTCTCTTACTATGCGTTTGTACAGTGCCTGGCACAAGGAGGGCCAGATCTCATCGGGGGCTTGAATGTGCTACCGCAGTACAGATAATAAAGAAAGATCCATTATTATTAAGTGCCTAAGCGTGTGCCCTGATTTCCAGAAGTGCTGAGCTCCCATTGACTTAGAAGCTGTGGCTGTTTGGAAAGTCAGGCCCCTTACTCAGATGGCCAACTCTGTGCCCCACGGTTGGAAAACCCTGGCCCAAGTTCACAGCATGGAAGGCAGAGAGTGGGGAGATCCGTCTCCATTGACTCCGGCCTGCTGCTCTGAAGCGGAGTTGAAGCGGCTCCCTGAAAGGGGATTAGTTCAGCAGGCCGCCCAGCCGGCAGAGCCGACTTCATCAAGAATGCCGTCGTCTTAAAGGCAGACGAGATCCCAGAGGTTTCCCAAAGGGGTTTGTGGCTGGCTTGGGACTCACCTTGCCGGTCTGCTGAATGCTGAGGGTGCGCATGGTAAAGGGTCTGCTGGCTCTGCCGGATAGCAGCCGTGAGCGGGAGATCCGCCTGCATCACCCACTCCTGATTCCCATTCAACACGGTCTCGCCTGGCATGGCTAACGAGTGACGCTTGGGGACATCCTTGGTTAACGTGGCTAAGGACTGCTTGGCCTGATGGGATAAAAGAACAAAACACAGGACAATGAAACGCTTCTCTCAAGACAGCACTCGGATTGCAGTGCGTTCAAGTCACCCCTGTGCAGAGGGGCTAACACAACACCTGAGGGTCGGTTTCACACTCCAAGACGACAGTATGATGTAGGTGCTGCTTTTAGGGTTAAATCCTCCCAAAAGACGTGGTTTCTTTTACCAAGGTTGAGAATTAACTCTTCTGGGGGGATCTGCGTGCTGCCAATGCTGCAACAATAGGATTTCAGAACGCAAGCAGCTACCATTTAGATCCGACTGAGTGCAAAACAGAACATGCCCTTGTGGAGAGCTGGGACGCCAGCCCCGGCTTTCCTGCAGCCCCCAGTTAAGACTAAGCATAAGTGATTGAGCTGGGGTAGCATGGCCAGTTGAAGTCAAACCTAGCTGGTCATCGCAAAGAAAACAAAAACAGCACAACAAAGCGTTCGCGTGTGATTTACCTTCGACAGAAACCTGGACCAAAAACGGAAACAGCTGTTCCTGCAAATACAGGAGCCAGTGAGTTATCCAGCGAGTGGTGCCAGATTTCATGAAGAAAGGCAAAGGCACACAGAGAAAGTCAGCGGTTGGCTTTGGTTCAGATGTGTTAAACAGGCCTGTTTGTTCTGCTGCTGTTCCCGGTGGACTTGGCAGGCTCACAGGGACGCTTTCCCCCCTGTTCAATATTTTGCTTTTTTGAAAAATTAAACAGAAGCATCTACAAAGTAAAAATAATTTGAAAATTCTCATTAAAGAGGTGCCCGTTGCTTGACTGTACCTTTTAATTAGCCAGCAGAGAATAGCTCCCATGAGTCACTTGATGTTTCGTAACTAGGAAAACACAGAATATTTCCACAGTTCTAGGCTGGCTGGGTTTTTTCCAGGCCCTCAAGGTGTCACTTATTAAAGGCCCAATCCTGCATTTTGATTCCTGCCTGTGATCCCTTTATGCCCGTGTGATGCCC
Source organism: Mauremys reevesii (assembly GCF_016161935.1). NCBI lineage: Eukaryota > Metazoa > Chordata > Testudines > Geoemydidae > Mauremys > Mauremys reevesii. Next base: position 6,893,033 of record NC_052643.1, read on the forward strand.
TGTTGCCTTCCCTGGGACTCTGTGCAGGTGTCGAGGTAGGTCAGTGATCAGATTCAAGGATCAGGGTCTACGCCAAGCCTGACTGTTGCATTAAATGATGTGGTGCCTTTGGTCGGACTTCAGAGGAACAAGGAGGGCATGGATTTGCTCCTAAGGTGCAAATGGAGCTGCTGGCAGCAACATGCCGTGCACACTCCTTTCTCTGCCCCGAGCCTTGCACTGGGTTTCTTTGGGTGTCCCCAAATGTTGCACTGCAGGACACGTGAGCCACGAACCCAGAGCCATGGGGCCCAATCCTGCTCTCAGTGGAGTCAGTGGGTGCAGGATCAGCTCCTATGTGCCTGAGCCAAAGCCTGCTGAAGTCAATGAGAGGCTTCCCTTTGATGGACTCTGGATCGTGTCCCTGGGGAGGAACCATTACTGGTAAGTGATTCGCTTTTTAAAAACCAAAGAGGAAGAAAAAAAACCCAATCAAATCGCGACTTACCAGTATTTTTTTTGGTAGCTTTGTAGCGAATACTCAACTTACCTATGCAATATTCCCACTGACTACAAGCAGGGAAAAGGCAGACTGTGTGATACAATATATTAAAAACAAAATCCAAACTCTCTTATGCATCCAATTCCCTCTCTCTCCCCCCCCTCCCCACCGGCATCCTACCTAGTGCTTTGTCTAATCTGTTCCACCAAACTCCATTTAATGCTAAGAAAGTGACTCCCGAGTCCTGCTCTTAGGCTGCCACTACAGCAGCGTGGAGTCAACAAAACACACAGCACACACTGAATGTAAATATATGCATCGGTGAGTCTCGTATATGCCACATCTCCAGTGTGTTTTGCTTTTGTGAAAGAGCCTAGGTAGAAGTGTTCCTGCAACAGCGTGTGGAATTTGCATATAAATACCGCATAACAGGCCCCAGAAATAAAACATCCATCCATCTGAAAGGCGATGGAACATTATGTACAATGGCCCAACTCAACGAACATGCACAAATTGCCAACAGTGCTACTACAGTTTAGGATCTGTCAGCATTTCCATTATAAAACCTGATTTTCAAGGGTTTAGAAGTTAGCTAGGAAAAGGCACTCCAGGATACGGCTTGACCATGTACACAAGATCTCAGCCCATAAGCTGCTTTTATTTTTTAAAAGCACATTTTCAACAAAATCCCTGGCTGAAAATGTTTAAAAGTGCTTTTCGACTGTATAAACATGCGTTCTGATGAGCCTCCACGTTTACTGGGTCAAAGTCACTTCCACCTCACCTGGGCTTGGTTGCAAGGAGAGAGAGAGAGTTTTCCTAACTCCCTGCAAGGCCACCCTAGGCACAGATCCCTCAAGGGGAGTCAGGAGCCCAAATATCTTTGAGGATCTGGGGCATTAGTCTCCAAGTTGGCCTCTTCCCTTTTCACACCTCACCTCCAAAGTTCTGTAGGTGGAACTCTGCCCTCCGCTAACGTGTTCAGATCCTGCTCGCCTATCTTACATCTGCACAACCCCCTGCTGTTTTCCAGGGGGCTCTGGCAAGCTACTGAGTGAAATATCCCAGCACTGGATGTGTGCACAGTGCACACAAAAAAACAAACAAACTGCAACACGGAAGGTTCTCCAGATCTAAGGACAAGCATCTCATCTCTCTCTCTTAGAGAGGCAACAAGGCACCTGGACTGTCTGGAGGCGGAGAGGATCACAAGCACACACTGCTTAACGTCCAGTAAGCAAACGCCCCTGGATTACAGTCAGACTGGCAAGCTGACAGCGTGCTGCCAATAAGGCAAACATGTCTGAGGTGGAACTCAAATGAGGTATTAAGGGCCAGAGCCTCCCCGGTGCAAAATAGCATAGCTCCGTTGAAGCCAACAGAGCTATGCTGGCGGTTTTTATTAATATTTATTAATGTTTTAATAATTAACAAAAAAGAGAAATACTCTGAAAAGCAGAGCACCTTTAAAGCAATGCATCTCAAATCCTTATCCCTGGGAGTTAAGTAGTTAAAAAAAACCCAACCCACAACACACACATACAACTAGGATTGTTATCTAACCGATATCCTTGTCACACTGTGCTAGAAAAGTTGTAAACTCCTTTTCAGAAACACTTGCCATAAAGATTGGCTGCTGTGAATTCACCTGCATAACACCAAGGTTATTAAGCTTGATTACCCGTCACGCACTATAAAATCTCTAGCTTTATTCCTTAAATATGAATTACTCTGGGCCCAGTCTTCCACCTTTACTCATGTTGATCTGCAGAGAAGGTGCCTTCCTTTGCAAATAACCCCCTTGCCTTCAATGGAGCTAACTGCAAGGTGCCACTCACTGTGATTCAACGTGACCGAATTCTGGCCTAAGATTAGAAACACTGAGGTGTATTCTATGGTCAAGTCCCAGAAAGATATATTTAGCTGTCAACAGACAGTCCAATAAAGGTAAGAGAAACGATCCCAGTGTCCTTTCCTGAGATCTGCTGTCTTTACCGTGAAGCACCCTCCTTTCTCAGCTAGGTGAGAAACCACAATATTCCTTCTCTCTGAGCTACCCAGTCTGCTTTCTGGAGACAACTGAGCCCCGGACAGGCTTTGAACACTAGGTGTCGCAGTCAGGCAGTGACTGTGCACCGTGAAATTATGCAAGGCAAGGTGAATCAATGCACAACACATTGTGATGTATCTATTTAATACCAAGGAATATTTCTAAGCTGGGGGGGGGGGGGGAATTGACTGCATGTCCAGCTGTCATGTGTATTTTATGGCAGAAATTTGCTTTGAACAGTGAAAACACAGGAGGCAATTGACAACCAGCCTGCTTATGATTTCAGAGGCAAATGTTGAAGAATATGTAGGCATATATGGGCAGAGGCACGGGGGTGGGGGCGGGGGTGCATGGACACGTGCTTGGAGCGGTGAAGGAACTGGGTTATGGATACGCTTGCGTGTATATGTATGAATAGATCCAGCACTGTACGTGTAAGTAAAGGGGCGTATGAACTTGTGTTCATATGAACAGTGGGGACGTGCGGGTACTTGTGATGTGGGTACGTGTCTGCACCTGTTTGATCATTCTAAGCCTTTTCAAGGCATCAGGCTCAGCGGTATTGGTGTAGATAGGCAGGGATGTCTGTGCTGGGAATGGGGACATCCATATGTATTTCATGAAAGGAAACTGCACATCATACTGAAGCCTGCCAGTCTTACCAAACTCCCTTTCAACTCTGCATTCTCTATTTAATTCATTGGCCAGACGGCACACAAGGAAGCTTACAGCTGAGCAGTCACAGATGTACAAGTAAGAAGGGTGCCTACTTTCAATGACATTCACCTTGGGCTTCCAGCACCATGTTGATCTGCAGAGAAGCCAGACAAAGAAGATTGTTTTGTTTTTGCTTTTCCTGGAAAGCTTTTGAAGGCAATTAGGGTCGATTTGTGGCAATCATATCTTTGGTCGGTATTGCGAGCCCCTTAATAAAATGAGATCGTTTATCACCCAAGCAGGTAAACATTGATTTCAAGTGTGCGTCCACAGCCTAGCCAGACTTTGCAGTGCGTGGGGAAAGTTGCAGGTTGTTCAACACCTGGGAAATAGAGTTTACGTTGCAGGCGGCTACAGCATGAAGGCAGCAAATAATGAGTGCTGGGGAAATCGCCAAGGGTTCTGGGATGACTGCAGAGGCAGGAACGCAGCATCTACAAGCGTCTCCCGGGGTGGTTTGAAAGGCTGCCTGTCTAGGGTTGCTGGACCAGAAACATACGACCATCTGCTAAGGTGAAAGCGTCCAGCCAGGAGACATCCACTGGGCAGAGGCTGTCACAGCGAATCAGACCAAAAGCAAACCCTACAGAATTCATGGTAACGGCAGAGACTCTGGACTGGCTGAGGTTTTCTAGAGTACGTCTCCGCTGCAGCTCGGAGGTGCAATTCCCAGAGTGGTACTTGCACACACACTAGCTCTGCTTGGGGTTGGATGCCCCAGGGTGTCCCTAGGAGCTCAGACAGCACGGTACTCGCGTGGCTCGCCTGAGCTGCTGCGGTCACGCTGCTTCGTGCGGCAAGGGATTGAGGTTGGATATTAGGAAAAACTCTCTTACGCTAAGGGTAGCTAAGCACTGGAACAGGCTTCCAAGGGAGGGTGTGGAACCCCCATCTTTGGGGGTTTTTAAGGACAGGCTGGACAAACACCTGAGGGAGAGTCTACTTGGTCCTGCCTCAGAGCAGGCGGCTGGACTGGATGACCTCTCGAGGTCCCTTCCAGCCCCACATTTCTATGATTTTTAGCTAGCAGGTGAACATCTTCCCGAGCTGGGATTTACACCTCCCAGCTGCACTGTAGAGGTGCCCCAGCCGCACTCCAGCCTAAGCAAATGCCTCCCGCTACAGATGCAGGAGGGAGGGCTCTCACCATGGCTAGCTCAGCTTCCAGTTCCTTCATTCTGTTGTCTTTCAGGTCCAGCTGGGAGCGAAGCGCGCTGGCGTGGTCTGTCGCCTCTTTGGCTTGCCGGCGTAGCTCCCACTTCTCTCGCTCCAGGAGATCCTTCTCTTTCGCAAGTGCCTTCACCGCATCCTCGCTCTCCTGCAAAGACACCAGGGCAAAGGCAGGGAATGAGAGAACAGGCATAGCTTGCTTCCCCAGGAAATCCATGCCGCGCAACACAGGGCAGCGTTTCATCCTGTATTAAAAACACTGGGCAAAATCATGACCACACTGGAGTCAATGGCAAAGCTCCTATTGGCTACAGTGGGGCCAGGATTTCACCCCTCTTCACTAGCAGGATCTCTTCACTATTCCCATTTCATCTCTTCCTTACCTCCTCCTACCATAGCCTATAGCCAGGGTGAATAGGGAGGGTTGTAAGGAAGCTGCGGGTCTGTGTCGGGGGTAGTAAGTAGGGAAAGAAGCAACACACTGAAAAACTGAAGGGTAAACAAACAAAAGTAAGAGACAGTTTTCACCACCTGTGTCTCTTCGCCACGCTTTGGACTAGACCCCTCCTGGAGACCATCTGACCACGTGAGTGCCACCGACCAGGCCCATGGATCTCCACTGCAGCCCATGGGCCGAGGGTGGCCATAATGAAGTGCCAGCGTTTCACCAGAACGTGAGCACGGAAACGAACACTGGAGAGAAGCAAGGAGCTGGCTGCTCGAGATAGCCCTGGGGATTCTAATTCCCAGTGCCAAAGAACCTAAAGTGGAGGCAAGCTTGTTGGGAAGCCCAGCGGTCCTGAAAACGCACCGTTTTCTACTGTTGGACACAAGCCTGTGGTATCTCCTCCTGAATTGAAGATTTAGTCTGTCCCCTGTGGATACAGTGATATGAGAACTGGCCTCATAGGAACCACCCCCCCCCCATCATCACTCACAACAGAGCTTAATAAAAACAAAAGATTCCGTGTTTCTACAAGGAAACTCCCATTAAAAAAAAATACAGGTGGCAGCTACTTTGTGTGCAGCTTTGGTAGAGATACAGAAGTTTTCTGGGTTTTTAATCTGTCTGTCTTTGGGTTCTGCTCTCCTGCCTACCATTGTGATATCTGAGCACCTGCCACATGGAATTTGGTGGCAACAGTCTAGTCCCTAGTAGGCTTCAAGGAACCCTGGCTCTTCTCCTTTTCTGGGTTTGAGAGCTTTGTTGTGCTTCTGGAGATTAATCATACTCGGGCCGTCTCCAGCCCTTCTCACTCATAGATCTCAATGCCCTTTACAATGGTGGCTAAAGCACCGTCATCTCTGTTTGACATGGGGGCAAACTGAGGCACAGTGGAGTCATGTGGTCCAGGACAGATTCTGTGGCAGAGACAGGAACTGAACTGTAGTTTCCTGGGTGCCACTCTGGTTCCCTGACCACTGGCCCACACAGTCTTCAGGTGCCTGCGCCAGGGAGATGACATCCTGGAGCCACCTGGGAGGAGATTGCTGGATGGGAAATTACCTGGATACCAAAAGCACAGAAGCCAACTCACTTGCATTGTCAAGGCCGTGCAGCACTGGGAGCCCAGCTGATGCAGAAAGCCAGCTAACTAAGTTATTAGTTTGACGGTGGTCACGGCCCAGTGCAAACTAGTGCAGTGAGGCGACAGCAGCACGGACGTGATTGTGCTAATGGCAGCGTGCATCCCGCCGGCTGTATTTTTCACTTTTCAAGACTTTTTTCTTTTTGGTAAAAGAGGACTGTAGACGGCAGCTGCATTTGCGTGTTGGGTATTACTTTCTGCCAGGGATCCCTCCCCATGACGCTGCTTTAGTGGTTAGCAGCTGCAGAAAAGTCCAGCTGTTTTGAGAGTCGGCTCCTCCAGGAAAGGGTCGAGGGACATGCAGCCTGGTGCCACCTGTGCCCGTTCAGGGAAACAAATCACTGGGGGCCGATTTGACACCTCGCAGTCCAGGGGGCAGTGCACAGCGTACTTTGCCCAATGGACAAAGAGGGAAGCAGGGACGGGAAGTGTGAAGCTGGAATGCCTTTCTCCCGGTGCTTCCTCGGTTACTTCCTTCTGCACGGCAGCTCAGCTGGAGAGAGGAGGAAAAGGTGGAGCCAAGATTGTGTCTGTTGTGTCTGCCCTTTGCCCCCTGCCCACACACCTGCATGGGAGGTGGGATCAGCAGCTCAGCACCAGCTGCTTCCACCAGCACCATGCAGGGCCTGGCAACATAGGCAGCCCATGGACAGGGACTGCTTACATCCCCTTACGTCACTGTGCATGTGGTCGAGCCCAAAGGCTGAGATTTGCAAAACTGCCTATGGGAAGTGGGTGCCTAAATGCTTCGGAGGCCCAGGGAATCTCAGACTAGGTGTCAGTACATGGGAGTGGTGGCTCATACCAAACAGGACCAGGCTGACATGCTCTGCAGCTAGTCCGATTGTTTTAAATTCTAGCCCTACTGAAAAACCTCTGTGCATCCCTCTCCTTTCCAGGACGGCTAAAGGGTCATTCAGAGAGCAGCTCCTGTTGTCATAGTCAAATGATCGTTTCAGTTTCTGCAAGGCCCAGCTCAGGAAAACACAACCCAACCCCCAACGTTGCATGTAATGAAGGCAGCAGTGTTCTCGCCTCACCAACAGCTTTGCATATATGTAGAATTCTAATGACCTCGGCCAAACAGCGCCAGTCCTTCCACATAGAGCACTGGAGCGAAGAGTGCTGAATTAACACGGGGGACACAAGGGAAGGGTATCAGCTTAAAACATCAGCAACGCCATCCCTGCATCCTGCTTCCCACTGAAATCCCCTCCACGCTCCCATGTGTTCAGAGGTGTTATCAGAGCTAGGTCGAAGCCCTACATTTTTAGAGAGAACAGCAGGCAGATGTTTTGCATCATTCGTCAACCACTGTGATGGAACATTGTTGGCTCTTCCCCATACTACAGATGAAACTGTTCTATCAACACCAGCCTGCAGCCTCTGCTGCCGAGAGTGTGGTTTCCCCGGCCATGCAGACAAGTGCTTTTTCCTGGGCAACTTGTTTGAAAGCCCTGCTGTTGTGAGAGTCTATAGCCTGATCTGAGCAACAGCACTCACAGAATAAGCAGATCCTCTCTGGTGATTAGGGAAAACGTGGTCAAACCACTGCTAGCCACAATCATGTTCAGAAACACTGAGCACCCGTAACGCCCACTGACTCCAGCTTGAGGTTGAGTCTTGGATGCTCAACACTTCTGATAATCAAGCCTCGTTATTGCACCGTTTCCAGGCACACTGTAGACCAGACCTAAGGTGCTTAGGTCACTGTTACAGACTATGGGTGCGGGTCCTCGAGACCAGGGTGGCAATGTCATTTCCTTTGAGGCTTGTGGAGAAGTGTTATGTGATACCCTGGGAGAACAAGCGCACGGAAGAGGCAGGATGCTTTTTCTCACACTCTTTGATCCTCTTCCATGAATACAGGAGATGACCTCAGAGTCACCCAGACCCCAGTTCATGGGTTATTTCATACACTAAGTTTCTCTAGTGAATCAGTGGTGAAAATATGCAGGCTGCCTGCCACAGAGTGGAAACGAGGACACGTCCTAAGCTTCTCTGCAAACACAGCCCCCAGGGAAGAATTGCCTCAGACTCCCATAAAGATCCTACCAGCAGATCTGGCTGAAGCAAGTGGAGGGGCTGCAGAAAACATAAAACCTCCAGCATTCTTGCAAGCAAATGACCAGCATACAGAGCCTCTCCCAACCTGTGTGCCTTCCTCCATGCATTCCTCCCGCACGTGTCTTTGGGATTTTTTAAATTGCATTGATTTTCTCACACGAGCTGGAAAGAAAAATACAACTTTCTGCAAAAGCCAAAAGCTGGATTCGAGTGATCTTTGTTATGATACTTTAAAAATAGAAACTCTCTCTCTTTGCATGGAAAAAAGCCCAGAATAATTACAGATGTTTGAGTCCCATGGCTGTTTATTGGAGCGGACGGCTTTATGCAGCCTAATCAAAAGCAAAACAGGAAACTGTCTCTATATATATCTATATCCTCTTGCAAACAGAGCAGAGATGCTGAAAACATTTCAGAGAAATGCTATTTATTCTTGAGCGACTTAGTCTAGAGTCACTGCAGTTTGTATGTTCTTTTAACAAGCTCTTAACTTTAAGGACAATTATAAAACCTGTCCTTGAAATAACCCGTTGTAAAGGTTCATCCCCTTGAGCAGAGAGAGAGAGAGAGAGAGCGCACACACCATATTGGTTCAATGATTTCTTCCAGTCCGATTTGTTACATGATACGGATGGAGCAATACTCTTAAGTCAAACACTGCTAACTTTGCTCATTGACCTGACTTTTCCTGTATTTATGTATTTACTAGTGCTCCAGTTTCTACGGTTATATTGCCAGCTGCCTTACAATCTTTTATTTGCTCACTCACCTGAGAGATGTTTTTTTGATCAGGGAGTGAAATCTCTCTAGGTCTTTTCACTACCATCATTCATCACAGTAATGCGAGTAGATTTTCGACTTGATCTTGCAGCACAGAAGTGAATGGGACTTTTGCCATTGACTTCAATGGGGAGGATCGAAGAGTTTCTGCGTGGGCTGGTAATGTTTTCAGGACAATTTAGAAAGGCCAGTGCACATATTCAGTACAAGCCATTGCAGACTGCGGTACTGAGACAGCCAATAGGACACCAGCCCCTTGCTTTGGATAGTGCAGATGTCATGGCTTTTAGAGCCTAATCCAGAGCCCACTGATACCAATTGAAAGGCTTCAGCATGTCCCCAGGATGTGAGAGAGATGGACTCTGCAGCCCCCAAGAGCGTGGGAAGGTGGACTCTGTGGTGTGATACAGGCTGCTGGTGCAGATGGCACCCAAGTAAGTGCTCATATACTCTGCAGATACAGTATCCTGCCACCCTAGTGTTACTAGCAACAGACTGCCTGCTCCCTTGGTACAGATTGCACCAACAACGGGGAGAGGGGGTGTGTGTAATGGCTGGCGGTGTGTTGGAGTTTGTGCATGCACAGACGACACCTCCTTACCCTTACATCCTGGGCAGTATGCAGCAGAGTGGCGTCTCTGAGGACTTTGAGGGTGGAATCCGGCTCACAGAGGACCATTTCCCACCCTGACCCCTCTCTGCCTGCGGGCTTTTTCTAGCAGGAACCTTTAGGCATGGCAGCCACATTTAAGAAATGTGCAATATTTTTGCATTTTGACAGCTCAAGTTTATCACTTACACTATGTTAAACAGCGATGTCTGGGCTAAAATGAAGCCACAGTATAACAACTAAAACAGAAGAACATCAGAATGGCCATTCTGGGTCAGACCAATGGTCCATCTAGCTCAGTGTCCTGTGTTTGACAGTGACCACAGCTAGAGGCTTCAGAGGAAACGAACGCAACAGGGCAATTACTGAGTGATTCAGCCCATGATCCAGTCTCAGCTTCTGGCAGTCAGAGGCTTACGGACACCTGGAACATGGGGTTGTGTCCCTGACCATCTTGACAAATAGCCATTGATGGACTTATCCTCCATGAACTTATCGAATTGTTTTTATAACTCAATTATACTTGTGGCCATCACAACATCCCTTAGCAATGAGTCCACAGTTGACTGTGTGAAGAAGTCCTTCCCTAAGTTTGTTTCAAATCTGTCGCCTATTAATTTCATTGGGCGACCTCTGGTTCTCGTGTTATTTCTCCCTTCCCATAACACTTCCTTATTCACTTTCCCTGCACCTTTCCTGATTTTATAGATCTCGATTATATCCTCCCTCAGTTGTCTCTTTTCTAATATGAACAGTCCCAAGCTCTCCTTGTTGTTCCATACCCCTAATCATTTTTGTTGCCCTTCTCTGTTTTTTTTGCCAATTCTAAGATATCATTTTGAGATAGGGTGCCCAGAACTACACACAGTGTTCAAGCTATGGGTGTCCCATGGATTTATCTAGGGGCATTGTATTTTCTGTCTTGTTTTTTCTCTCTTTCCCAATGGTTCCTAACATTCTGTTAGTTTTTCTTTTACTGCTGCTGCACAGTGAGCGGATGTTTTCAGAGAACTATCCACAAGGACTCCAAGATCTCTTTCTTGAGTGATAACAGCTAATTTAGACCCATCATTTTGTATGTATTGTTGGGAATTATGTTTTCCATTGTGCTTTACTTTGCATTTATCCACATTGAATTTCATCTGCCATTGTGTTGCCCAGTCACCCAGTTTTGTGAGATCCCTTTGTAGCTCTTTGCAGTCAGCTTTGGACTTAACGGTCTTGAGTAATTTTGTATCATCTGCAAACTTTGTCACCTCACTTTTTATCCCTTTCCCCTGATCATTTATGAAGATGTTAAACAGCACTGGTCTCAGTACAGGTCCTTGGAGGACCCCGCTATCTACCTCTCTAAACTGTGAAAATTGACTATGTAATCCTACCCTTTGTTTCCTATCTTTTAGCCAGTTACTGACCCACGAGAGGATCTTCTTTCTTATCCCATGACTGCTTGCTTTATTTAAGAGCCTTTGGCATAGGATCTTGTCAAAGGCTTTCTGAAAGTCCAAGAACATTATCATCAATTTTATCATCCTTGTCCACATGAATGTTGACATGTTCAAAGAATTCTAATAGATTGGTGAGGCATGATTTTCGTTTACAAAAGCTGTGTTGACTCTTCCCCAACATAGCATGTTCATCTGTGTCTGATAATTCTGGACAGGCTATGCAGGAGCTTACTTTTCTGTGTTGCTCGTAGTTCCTGATGAAGTCACGTAGCTGTTCCTCCCGGCTCTCCAGCGTGGCATAGAGCTGTTGCATTTGGCTTACCAGGTCTGTCTTCTCTGCTTTCAAACGTTTTCGATCTGCCTTCATGGCTGCATGAAAGAACACAGTTACAGCTCAAGGTCAAAGACAGGAAATGGGGCTCTTCTCTGCATTCAGAAAGTCACATCTCAATCTTTCCAAACACTCTGGGCTTATTTTAAACACAGGACAACTACAATTCTACAAAGGATTCTGAACTCCTGACTTTCCTGTAATAATTAGCGTGAATAGGAACCACCACGGATGCTCTGCCTAGTTAGCTGAATGATGCAAATGGAATCAGAGCCTGATCTATGCTAGGGATATCTGTAAATTCACCAGTCCATATCCATGTATTATGAATATCTCTTTCCACGGTTGGAAACTAAGGCCCTTATCCAGCAGAGAACTTAAGCACATGGCTAACCCAATTTATTTCAGTGAGCCTATTCATGTGCTTAGGACAAGGATGTGCTGAAGTGCTTTGATGGACTGTGGCCTAAATTGGATCTAAAAAAGAAAAGACCTGTGCTATTTTTAATCTAAAATGTTACCGGTCTACTACAGCCAAAATCAATGTTGTTTTCAGTGCTCTAAGTTAAAAAAGAAACAGTGGTGTTGGTAGTGACCAATCCTACTAGATTTTAAGAACTGGTCTGATCATTTACTGTTCTGGAGTCTTTCAAATGTACCTGTCTGCCAGAAGAAAATGCCTTTATTTTTTAAGCATGAACTCAGTGTTACTCAGTGCAATCCATGCCGGATGGCAGGAAATTCCTCTACTGATTATGCCAAGTTTGCTTCTAGATTGGAGGTGGAACCATGCCAAGTTTATAGCTAACCCTAGAACCACAAGGAAGAATCCTGGTTTCAGTGAACTCAGTGTCAAAACTCCCACTGGCTTCACAGCGGGGCCAAGGTTTCACCCATAAAGTCTGAAGAGCTTTGGATTTGGCATTCCATCTCTCTGCCAACTTCAATTAAAGAAAATAACTAAGATCTGAAACGACAGTCCAGGGGCTAGGTTCTGATCTCATCTACGCTGGTGTCAATCCAGAGCAGTTCCACTGAACCCAATGTTGGTGTGATGCAGATCAGAATTTGGTCAGACCTTCCAAGCCCAATTCAACCTGAGCCAGCAGGGCAGCACTACCCGTTCGGATGGAATAATCACACCTGGCTGATTTTCAAATTCCAACTTCAGAACAAAACCAGTGGGGTGGGGTTCTGATAGTTCATATAAACATGCTCACCTTACAAGGCTCCTGACTGGCTCAAAGAATCTTAGGGTATGTCTACACTTGCCGGTGGATTGAAACTGCTGCAATCGATGCAGTGAGTGTCGATTTAGCGGGTCTAGTGAAGACAAGCTAAATCGATGGGTGAACACGCTCCCATTGATTTGTGTACGCCACCTCCCCGAGAAACGTAAGGGAAATCGATGGGAGACGCTCACCCATCGACACAGTGCAGTGTCGCCACTGCGGTAAGTGGATCTAACTACATCCACTTCAGTTACGTTACTCACATAACTGAAGTTGTGTAAGTTAGATCGATTTACCACGGTAGTGCAGACCAGGCCATAGTAATGTAGGGTTGGAAGAGATCTCAAAATCCATCCCCATCCCTCTGCGCTGAAACAGGACCAAGTATACCTAGACATTTGTAGGGATTGAACCTGGGACTTCTGGGTCTAAAAACATGAGCTGCTTCTGCTCAAGTGAATGAACCTGGTCTACAACACTGTGCTGTTACACTAGTTTCCAGGATCTTATTCAAACCGGAACCTCTTTGTACCAATGGATGTTGGGCAAATTGCATTCTGCAACTTTATGAAATAATACATTTTAAAAAGGGCCAGATTCTGTCCCCTTAGATATGTTAAAGTCACTTTATTCCACTGCTTTCAATGAGATTATTTGCAGCACAAAATGCTAAACTAAGCATGAGCAAGAGCAACAAAAATGAGTCCTAAAAGGTTTTGATTTTCAAGACTTGTTACTTTGAACTCTCCCCACTGATTTGAGTCCCCTACACAATTCCCATATTTTGCCGGGGAGAAAATACCAGGTATTAGAGAAGAGAAAGGCAGAACAAGCACCAATGGCTGAAAGTTAAAGCCAGACAAATCCAAATGAGAAATCAGGCACACCCTTGGAACAGTGAGGGTGATTAGTCATGGGAACAAAACTACCAAGGGAAGTGGTGGAGTTGCCATCTCTTGATATCTTCAAAGCAAGACTGGATGCTTTTCTGGTTGATGCTTCAGCCACTGGGCTCGATAGAGGAGCAACAGGGTTAAATTCAATGGTCTTTATTATAGAGGAGATCAGACCAGATGACCTCATACGCCTTCTGGCCATAAAAATCAAAAAGTTTACATTACAAAAAAAAACCTGCAGCCATTTGAAATCACGTTGGCTTGAGAATGCGCACGGGGGGTGGGGGGGGACGACAAAGAAAACATCAACACAACATTTTTGCTTTAGATTACATTAAAATCCATGTATTTTCTCTCTGTTTTCTAGATGCTCATTTGCAGTGGTGGAATTTTTTCGTCTTATAAATACTGTATGGAGCATATTAAAAACAAGGCCAAATAATGACACAATAAATCAGGGAATATTAGTTAATAAGCCAAACTGCCAGTAGTTTCCCTTCACTCCTCTTCTGCACACATTTCTCCAATTCAGTTTCTGGCCAGGCTTGGTGTTGATGGCTGAAAGCAGCAATCAGTCCTCATCTTTTTATTCTTCTAATAATTACAAGCCTTGGTGATCTCTTCCAGGGCAGAACAGCTTCAGAGGTGGCTTGAGATGAGTCAGAGCTGGAATCTGAATCGAGCAAAGCTTGGGAGATGGTATGAGAGACCCATCTGTAGCTCATGCTGAGTGTGGAGGAGCCAGCTGTTGGCTTCTTGCATGAATTTTCACCATGCAATTCATCTCCGCTCTCTGCCCTCCCTTCCAGAGAGCAACTTCAGTAAAGTAAAATCTCCATTTATATGTTATATAAAGGACAGAGATCCATTATTCTTATTAATAATGACTACATGTTCCATCTACATTGGTTATTATTTGCACCACTGTAGCACCCAGGAGCTCCAGTGAAGGACCAGGACCTCCTGATGGTAGGTGCTCCACAAATGCAGAACAAAAGGACGGTCCCTGCCCCAAAGACTCAAGTTGCAGAGTGGAAAATCAGGTTAACTTGAACAGCTTAATGGGACTAAATCGGGGGGCCCAGATAATCTTCATCCAAGAATATTAAAGGAACTGGCACATGAAATTGCAAGCCCATTAGCAAGAATTTTTAATGAATCTGTAAACTCAGGGGTTGTACCATACGACTGGAGAATTGCTAACACAGTTCCTATTTTTAAGAAAGGAAAAAAAGTGATCCGGGTAACTACAGGCCTATTAGATTGACATCTGTAGTATGCAAGGTCTTAGAAAAATTTTTGAAGGAGAAAGTAGTTAAGGACATTGAGGTCAATGGTAATTGGGACAAAATACAACATGGTTTTACAAAAGGTAGATCGTGCCAAACCAACCTGATCTCCTCCTTTGAGAAGGTAACAGATTTCTTAGACAAAGGAAACACAGTGGATCTAATTTATCTCTAGTTCAGTAAGGCATTTGATATGGTTCCACATGGGCAATTATTAGCTAAATTGGAAAAGATGGGGATCAATATGAAAATTGAAAGGTAGATAAGGAACTGGTTAAAGGGGGAGACTACAACGGGTTGTACTGAAAGGTGAACTGTCAGGCTGGAGGGAGATTACTAGTGGAGTTCCTCAGGGATCGGTTTTGGGACCAATCTTATTTAATCTTTTTATTACTGATCTTGGCACAAAAAGTGGGAATGTGCTAATAAAGCTGGGAGGTATTGCCAATACAGAGAAGGACCGAGATATCATACAGGAAGATCTGGATGACCTTGCAAACTGGAGTAATAGTAATAGGATGAAATTTAATGGTGAAAAGTGCAAGGTCATACATTTAGGGATTAACAACAAGAATTTATAAGCTAGAGACGCATCAGTTGGAAGTAACAGGAGGAGGACATCAGAGTATTGGTTGATCACAGGATGACTATGAGCTGCCAATGTGATATGGCCATGAAAAAACAAATGCAGTCTTGGGATGCAACAGGCGAGGTATTTCCAGTAAAAATAAGGAGGTGTTAATACCATTATACAAGGCACTGGTGACACCTCATCTGGAATACTGTGTGCAGTTCTGCTCTCTCATGTTTAAGAAGGATGAATTTAAACTGGAACAGGTTCAGAGATGATCCGAGGAATGGAAAACCTGTCTTATGAAAGGAGACTGAAAGAGCTTGGCTTGCTTAGCCTAACCAAAAGAAGGCTGAGGGGAGATATGATTGCTCTCTATAAATATATCAGAGGGATAAATACCAGGGAGGGAGAGGAATTATTTAAGCTCAGTACCAATGTGGACACAAGAACAAATGGATACAAACTGGCCATCAGGAAGTTTAGACTTGAAATTAGATGAAGGTTTCTACCCATCAGAGGAGTGAAGTTCTGGAACAGCCTTCCAAGGGGAACAATGGCGGTAAAAGACACATCTGGCCTCAAAACTAAGCTTGATAAGTTTATGGAGGGGATGGTATGATGGGATAGCCTAATTTTGGCAATTAATTGATCTTTGACTATTAGTGGTAAAGATGCCCAATGGTCTGTGATGGGATGTTAGATGGGGTGGGATCTGAGTTACTACAGAGAATTCTTTCCTGGGTGCTGGCTGGTGAGTCTTGCCCACATGCTCAGGGTTTAGCTGATCACCATATTTGGGGTCCAGAAGGAATTTTCCTCCAGGGCAGATTGGCAGAGGCCCTGGGGGATATTCATCTTCCTCTGCAGCGTGGGGCACGGGTCACTTGCTGGAGGATTCTCTGCACCTTGAAGTCTTTAAACCACGATTTGAGAACTTCAATAGCTCAGACATAGGTTAGGGGTTTGATACAGGAGTGGGTGGGCGAGATTCTGTGGCCTGCGTTGTGCAGGAGGTCAGACTAGATGATCATAATGGTTCCTTCTGACCTTAAAGTCTATGATTCTATGATTCTAAATAGAAGGGAAAAAGTGGACAATGCTATCGGTTCAAGAGGTGGAATGAGATGCAAATGGTGGTGGTTCTATCATGGGACCATCCAATGGTAAGCCTCGATACCATCAGGGATGAGTTGGGAATAGTTGAGTCCATCCTGCCACTATGCAGGAGGAGGGTCCCATGTAAGCCATGAGAAGGTATTTTTCCAACCCAAATCATTCTAGGACTTTGATTCTGCACATAGGAGACAGTATATCAGAATGGTGCTAAAAACAGAATGCATGTGTTACAAGGCCGGCGAATGAGACAGCTGAATACCTCTTACTACAGATGGAGCTTGTGGAGAGGGTTGGTACATGTATACTGATCTGTCGTCTTCCAGTGTGCCCACCCCGCACACAGAGAGCAGAATCTCTGCTTATCATTTAATAGATCTCTCGACCGGTTGAGCTTGCAGAGAAGACCGATATGCACAAATGTATTTATCATGTTCCAAGCAGAGCTCGCAGCAGAAGCTCTGCTACCCATTTGGCAAATAAACTTTTTTCGCTTCTTTCCAAGCGATTCTGTGATATGATCAGCAAACTCCTTAAAAAAAACAAAAAAAAACCCACAAAAGTGCCAAGGGCATACATCAGAGGACAAATATCTCGCTGAGGTGCCACTGAACAAGCTGCAGGCAATACATATATTTATCACATAGACAAAAACATTATGAAGGTTGTAAAGTCAAGGACTCAAAAGTTAGGAAGTGCCAGAACTAAGGACGCACCGGGCAACCTTAGCAACAGGGTGCACCCTGCACCCAGGGGGAGAGAGCGAGAAAACAGGAGGGCTAATTTTGTTGCCAAGGAGAAGATTCCAATTTTATGGCTTGGTGTGCTGGAGAGACTGCACCCTTGCCAGGCATCCTCCAGCCTGCAGGGATTAATGAACAGCATCAGGAGGAACAGAAACTCTCTCATAAGACCTCCATCAACCATCGGTATTTTCTCTTCATGTTATTGCTGTACGATAGGGACCCATGCTGGGGTAAACAAGGGGGATTGATATACAAGGCTGCCCAAGGCCGGTACACTCAAACTGGCTGGAGAATGTAATGGGAAAGCAGAGAGGTTTGCCAGGGATGGGTAACCCAGGCAGGGTCTCAACTTTGTTTTACAAAACCCACTCTTGCTGTATTGCTGCTTTTTTCATGGAAACAGCTTAACACTTTTGACATCACCTACAGGTTCCAATGGAGAAAAGACAAGAGTCTCTGTGGTATGTGTATTGGTTGATGCAAATATAGTCCAGTGTGAACTAAGTGAAATAGTATCGTTATATCAAACATCATGTTGAGCCTCGGTTGCGAATAGTGTGGAAATACTCTTATGTCCCTTAAAGGAAAGCTACATACAGTATCATATGCATGCTCTGTCCTGAACTGATTTATGGACACAGTACTATGTACCTCCACTAGCACTTAATTATCTGTGAAATACAGTATATGCTTAGCTGTTTATTACATAAAATATTTGCAGGGAAATACATAGGAACAAAAATATACTGTAATCTTTTCAGCAATCAGTGGGTTTAGCTTTGGGTCTCACTTATGTTCAGTTCAATGGAGTTACAATGGGATAATGCCACAGAGATCAGAATCAGATGCATTACGGACATGGATGGGAGCTGGAGCAGTCCTAGGTCTCCACCATGAGCCATAAATGAAGTAGGGTTTTAAAAAACCTAATTATCACTGTCATTAATCTTGTGGAGTCTGGACCACAAATTGGTTTTTAGACTATATATAAAATTTAAAAAAAATACATCAACGATGGGCTGAAGACGCACAACTCCAGATCCAGATCTCAAAAAGTCCAAAGTCTAGGGACATTTGGATCAGTTCATTATAAACAGAGAGGCCATGTGCAAACTTCAGATCTGTGATCATATTTTTAACCCCCCAATGGGATTCCCCCCGAGACCTTTCCACTCAGCTTATCTAGAACACCTCAACCAGTTCTCTGGGATCCAAAACACCTGGTTTGGCTGCAGCTTGGCACTCAGGTTACATTATTGGGTAGTAACAGCTCTTTGCCCATGCTGGCAAGGCCCAGACGCAGGGGGTGTAAGGGATGATACCACAATTCCAACTCCCGTCCCACACCACACAGCGCAGATTTTCTTTCCTAGCTACCAACATCCATACTTGCATGAAAAGACCAGTCGCTGCGCAGATTGAGTTAAGGCAGGCTTATCAATTCAGGGTGTTTGTGCATACTTTGTTCACTGTCAACACAGAGGAGATACGGGAATTGCCTGCGGGAAGCATCCAACAGACGTGGGATTAGAACCCAGGTCTCACAGGCTGGTATACGATCCACAACGGCTATGGTGGAGCAGCTGCAGTATCAGAGAGGCGGCGCTTGGGGAAGAAACATTTTTGACTCTCTCCCTCACTCACGTACTGAGCTGAGAAAAAGTCTCGGAGCCGATGACCAACCCAGCAGCCGCTGTGATGTGTGCCGTCTTCTCTCTTGGATAAGATTTCCATGGTGCATTATTCCGGCTCAGGCACGTGGCGGATTAGAAGCAGCTTTAATTACCAAATTTGTTGAAATGGATCGACAACTTGACAAGACAGTGGAGAGGGCAGCAATGCCGGGGGGTGGGATGGGGGAAGACATTTGCTGTAATTACCTACTACTGCAAAGCTCTGTTTAAAGTCACAAAGACCTGAGGGTAGTACAGATCTGGGACTATAACCGCCATTGCAGAGAAATCTCACCAAACCGTCTATGAGACAGAACACCTTAGGCAAATACTCAGTGCAGAAAGCATCGAATGCCATATTTCTCTAATAAAAGGGAGCCAGAAGGACTTTCACAGTGCAACAGGCCAGCTTGGGTTTGTTAAAGCGATGCCGTGCGAAGCTGTACGGGAAAATCCCATACACGATGGTGCTAGACAGGGTGGTCTTGTGTCTACAACTCCACAACACAAGAGTTGTCTCCCAAGAGGAGGAGTCACTGAAAACTGGACAGGGTACGGTAGCAGAGAATACAGAATCATAGACTCCTAGACTTTAAGGTCAGAAGGGACCATTATGATCATCTCGTCTGACCTCCTGCACAACGCAGGCCACAGAATCACACCCACCCACTCCTGTATACCCTAAAGGTCCCAATCCTTGCTGAGAGGACAGGACTACAGGCACTGTTCCCTCTAATTTTTTACATCTATGTGTGGAATGAATTTTGTTATGTGCACCAATAGGGAGGTGATGAATGGTGGGAGTGTGGGAGGGGGCTTAAGGGTGGGCAGAGGGTTGGGGTGTGGGTGAGGGCTCTGGCTGGGGGTGCAGGCTCTGGGGTGGGGCTGTGGATGAGGTGCAGGGAGAGGACTCAGGCTAGGGCAGAGGGTTGGGGTGTGGAGGATGCGGGCTCTGGGGTGGGGCCAGGGATGCAGGGTTTGGGGTGCAGGCTGCCTCAGGGCTGCGGTGAGGAGAGAGGACTCCCCCAGCCCTCTCTCGCCACAGCAGCCCAAGGCTGGGGGAGAGGTGCCTTCCCCAGCCGTGGCAGCCCCGCCACAGCCCTGCACGCCCCCTACCTCTCGCCTCTCCAGTCCAGGCCCCGTGACTGCGCACCTGTGCGGCCCTCGATAGCCTGCTGCGCTAGAGGGAACTTAAAACTACGCAACCTCCTGTTCTTTATTATTCAGATAATAGGAGCACCTGGAGCTTCCAACCCAGACCGAATCCCCATTGTACTGGGCTATGCCCAAACCCATAGAAAGAGACAGTCCCTGCCCCTGACAGTTCTAGTACCCAGGAGAGGACGGATTATTGTCCCCATTCTGTAGATGGGGAATTGGGGACTTGACCAAAGTCACACAGGGAGT
Source organism: Mauremys reevesii (assembly GCF_016161935.1). NCBI lineage: Eukaryota > Metazoa > Chordata > Testudines > Geoemydidae > Mauremys > Mauremys reevesii. Next base: position 6,913,206 of record NC_052643.1, read on the forward strand.
CGGTGGCAGAGGTGGGAGCGGAATTCAGATTTCTTGAGTGACAACCTGATGTCTTAACCACAAGCCCCTCCTTTCTCCCGTACACGTCTTCTTTGCCTTTAGCTTCCACTATTCAAGCTCCCAGGGCACTGATGATATTAGTAAGCCAGAGCCAAGTTTTGATGGAAACACAGGAAGAAATTCACCCCCGGGCAGAGACACAGCACTAAACCTGTGCACTATTAGCCCTCAAAACAGGGCATAAGTGGTGCACAAGTATCATGCTGGCCCCTGCACAGGGCTCAATTTCACCTATGGAGTGAAACAAGTCACACGTACTGTAGGTGTAATTTTCAGGAGTGCTTGAGAACCTCTCAAATATTCCTGGCAAGTTTTTGACAGTAAGCAACCCAACGAGAGCCAGTGGCTTACGGGAGACAGCAGAATTATTAGCTTGTCATGTGTGCGGTTTTCATCTCAGCAGAAATATAAGGGGAAGGCTGATCTGATGAATGGAGATTCCCTCCTAGGCTGGGATGCCAACCACGAGGTAATGCTCAGAGCGAGCTGGCTGCAGGTTTTCAGACACCACTTGCCGTGCGCATTGTCCAAGGAAAACACCCCCCAAAGTCCTAAGCAGAACAGACATCTCTCTTTTTAAACGGGCTCTGCTGCTGCTCCGAACGATGCTACTCATCTCAACATGCCCGTAGTTCCAGTACCAGGACTCCAGTACTTTCAAGCAACTCTTCTGCTGACACAGTGCTGTCCACAACGGCGCTTAGGACGGCATAAGTTACGTTACTCAGGGCAGTGGTGTATTCACACCCTGGAGTGACATAAGTTATGTCCATATAAGAGGTAGTGTAGACATGGCCTTAGACTCCCCTGCCTTGTAACCAGCCCATTCTGTTCAAGGATGAGACGAGACAGCGCAGCCTTGGCGACATCAGAAAGGCCAAACGTTGGCTGCATTATGATGCTCCCAGTGCAGGACTGTAGCGTTACTTGATAAACCAAACAAGAAGACGGGGATATATATGGGGGAGCCAAGTTTCTGTTACACCCAAATTAAGATCCTTTCCCATCCTTGCGTGCCGCGTCAGAGTTCCTGACTAGCAGCAACAGGATTTCAATCCCACATTGCAGTCGCTTTTATTATGGATGATATCAGGTTGCAAAATTTAGATCTGGATCTGCCCCACAGCTTGGGAAGCATCTGGCTTGGCCTATCAGAAAGAGAGGAGCCAAAGGCAAAATACAGATTCCCAGCTTGAATGGCTGCCAAAAATGTATCCGTCTCTAGGATTTTGGTTCAATTATTTTAGAACAATGCATCAGCAATTCTTTAAAGCCAAGCCTGCTCCTGCAGCTCCCCATTGCCAAAATTCAGGCATGTTCTTGCCTCACAAATTAAGAAGCAGCTTCCCCTGACTATGTCCCCGGCATGACCTTGGATCCAGCTTTCAGAACAGCAACACAGCAAGCGCCAGCAGCCAGCGCTAATAAAAATTCAGCGTCCCATAACTCCTTAGCCTCCATTAAACACGAAAGCATGCAGTGTGGGAGGGCTCTCCATTAAGCAGCTACACTAACAATGTTCCTCACAGTTTAAAACTCCCTTGCTATGATAAGCAGAACGCAGAAGATTATCATCATTGCTATGGCCAGCAGAGGGCTCCCCAGTTCATTTTTGCAAGGCTCGGTCTCTGCCGCTATTCAGAACAGAGCATTTCTCAGTTTCTGAAAAGAGGCCCAGTTCGCTAAGAGAGTCCTTTAACGCCAGGTGTCCCATCAGCATGCAGTTCACACTCAAGAGAAACAAAATTTCTCTTAAGCTAAGTCTCCCTTCCTATGCATCGCGATTATTGGCAAGTATGCCAGGCCGATCATAAAACTTACAGCCACTTTAAATTCATACCAGGGCTACAGACGGCGCTCGCACAGAAATCTGACATGATATTATTTATGAGCTATAAGACGGTGGTAAATTCCAGTGCAGCTTTAAAACCCATTCCCCAAAGTGATTAAAAATTGACGAATCTGTGATTACTTTTGCACCACAATTCTTTAACTCGCAGGGAGCGGGGTGCCGTAAGCTGCATATAGCGCTGCGGGGGGGGGGGGGGGGGGGGAGAAAGCAGGTGAGGGATTCACAGACCATGATGTGCTATGTGATCTGATGCGTACAGAACCTGCTGGCAAATAGGTTGCTTCTGCTAGCAACATGGGCTAGAAAGTGTTTCTACTGTGTTCCTATCCCTTTGAAACCTAAGGGCCTCTTGAGTGGCTTGTTCTCCTCCTGGCTTCTCCACTAGGGCCCAGTCCTGCCAATACCATGGGGCACTGCTTACTAGCAAGGGCATTACCACTGACTGCAAGAGTAGTCAGGGCATCAAATGTTTGCAAGATCAGGCTTTTGGGATGGGATTTTCAAAGGCGTCAAAGGGAATTAGGCACTCAACTGCCACTGGGTTTCAAAGGGAGACGGGTGCCTAAATCCCTTGGCCCATAGGCTGGGAATTCCAAAGGGGGTGGGGTCCCGGTAAAGGCACCCAGGCTTGGCACTGGTGGGAAGGGGCAGGTGGAACCCTGCCTGCAAAACCCTTGTGGGCTTCAGTTCTGCAGCACTCAGAGTGGGGAGCCGCAGCTCCTACCCCTTCCTCACTTGTCAAAGGGCAATATCTGCCCACAGGAAGAGACCAATAGGCAAACAGCAGCGTTGCCATGGCAACATGCGGTCCGGTTCGTAACTTGTCCAGACATAATCAATTCACTTTTAAAGACATTTTTTATTTTCTTCTTTCAAAAAATAACAAAACACAGGACACATTGCCAGGGTTTATAAATAGCAAATTGCGAGCTCCAGGCCAGGCATTTCCTGGCTGATAGTGATTGTTGGGTTAGCTCCTCTGGCCAGTCGCTCTGATTAACTGCATGGAAATGCCTCTCTGCTTGTCACTGTTTAATTAGGTGCCATGTCAATTTCCATGATACCCCCCCAAGCAAAACAAAACTGAACTGAGAATGGACACGGGCTGCAGCTCCGGAGCCCCGAACTGCAGTCTTCCCCCATGGAAGCCGCAGGAGAAAAAATTAGTTTCATCTTGCCAATGAAAGCCAAGCCCCACAGACTGCAGAACAGAGTGGTTGAAAGAGTTGGTTTTCCAAGAGCAGCCATTATTGGTGGTGCTAATTAGCGCACCCCACCATCTATTTTGCCCATGATGCTACTTGTACTCATTTTCGATGAGGGCAGGCGCCGAGGCTTTGTTCTGCAGGGCCGTTTAGAATGATAACAGCATGACTCTGCCATCGGGAGTGCAGGAATGTCATTGCTAAGAGCTTGTCTTCACTACGGAGGTAAGTCGACCTAAGTTACAGTACTCCAGCCACGTGAATGACGTAGCTGGGGTCGATGTAGCTTAGGTTGACTTACCCTGGTGTCTTCACTGCGCTACGTCGATGGAAGACGCTCTCCGATTGACTTCTCTTACTCTTCTCAGAGAGATGGAGTACCAGAGTGGACCGGCGAGCGCTCTGCCATCAATTTAGCAGGTCTTCCTGCTGCAGCGATTGCTCAATCTCGTAGACCAACCCAAAGGGTGAACCCAGGTGAATAGCTGGCTGAAAACAGGATCATACTGAATCAGAGAAGTGGTCCATCCCGTTCCACATCCCGTTTCCATCAATGGCCAGTACCAGCTGCTTCAGAGGAAGGAAATTCCACAGAAAGCAGTTATTGGATCATTGGCCTGCAGGAAAAGGGTCTTCTCAACCTCCAGTAGTTAGAGGCTGGCTTATGCTCGGAATCATGAAGGGTCATCTCTCTTTCCAAACTCTCTATTACTTTTAACCCTTTCTATTCATTGACTAAGGCCAGAAGGGACCATTGTGATCATCTAATCTGACCTCCTGCATAACACAGGCCACGGAACTTACCTGAAGTAATTCCTGTTTGAACCAGAGCAGCTCTTTTAGGAAAACATCCCATCTTGATTTATTAATTGCCAGTGACGGAGAATCCACCACAACCTTTCGTGACTTTTTCCCAATGGCTAATTATCCTCACTTAAAAATCTGCCCCCGATTTCCAGCCTGAGATGTTTGATGGAACTCTGAAGAGGTTGGTGTCTCTCCCTTTGCATCCAACTCCCATGAATCCCTTGAAATTGGGAAGGAGGAGGATTTTGTGCAGAACAGAGCACATATTTTACACAGCAAGGGAATCTATGGAGAGGCTCTGGATTTACAAAACTAATTGAAGAAAGTTTCAGATGGACTCGATAGATTACCGGCTGCTGAGCCTATCATCACAGTCTCCGCAGAAATCTGGTTTAATCTATTTGATCACAGGCACCTGGAGCCACACAAGGGGAAAACGTGAAAAATGTCTCAGAGAAGCTGTGGGACTTTTCTATTATTTAGCCCCATGACTGGTCCAAAATATCAAGGTCATATGGTGAGCCCAGAACAGGAAGGTGGTGTGAGATGGAACATCTTCCTGGGTTTGTTTCTTTTTTGTGGGACTTTTGAGATGGGGAAAATCACAACTCTTGATTGAATTTGGCAATCCCAGCAGAGGCACAAAGGGTTGAATGGACCACACAGATTTAACTCCCCCTAGAGCTGGTAAGTCTATTGTCAGGGTGAGACACACTGATGGAGAAATACTTCACTGATGTTGCCTGTGCAGCATTTCCTAGCATGATATTATCTCAGTTTGCGGGTACTCTTCTGGCCTGGTTCCTCTTGGTTTTAACTCATCCTGCTCTGAAGGACTATCAAATCCAGCACCTTTGTGAACCCTAGACTCTCTAAAGAAACTCCTTCCATTCCTTCATGCTCAGCATCCGGCAGCACAACCCATTCCCGCTTTGTCTGTCTTTGAAACCTCTTGTGAATAAGAGTTAACTGGAGACAAAAGGACTTCTTAACAACCACCCCAGTGGGAAAAGTTTATCACATGGGGATAACAAATCTTGCATGTGCAGAGATTGGTCAGTAACCAGAAACAGTTTAGGTTTTGACCGTTGCTCGTGAATGAGTGCTGATTTAAGGGTGAAATGAGTAAGTTACTTGCTTACTCTGTCCTATCCACTTGAATTCCTCCCAGGGGAAGTCTGAAAGGCTCCGGTTTTGGGGTGTTTTTTTTAAAAAAAATTGATTTAAACTACCTGCGCAGTAACGCACGCAGATAACGCACCAGAACCTCCCACAAGAAAGACAGCACTGTTCTCCTGGATACAGTTGCCATGGAAACTACTGCTATAGACTCTACATGTACAACAAATCGGTTTCATTTTATCTCAGCCTCTCAGGGAAGCAAAGTTACAAAGAGACGTCATAAAAGAAGGGGGAAGCAGCTCTTATGGGCATATAATCTGTAGCTAGCTACACAAGTTGCTTTCCAGAAAAAAAAACCCACCCAGTATAAATATTTAATCTTTCAAGTGAAGCTGGGGTTGATGAAAGGCCCTGTATTGACGGCTGAAGAGAGAGGAGTCCTCCAGGAGTTCAGAGAGCAGGTACAATCCAGGAAGAGACAGTACAAGTCTCCCCCAGCACAATCCTGACAATGGCTCATTGCTAGTGACCAATAAGAAAGCACTAGAAGATGCACCGAAGGGAATAATCCGGAGTTGGCTTGAGGACAATCCAACAAGACTCAAGAGCTAATGCTCATTACACAACTGCCGTACACAGACAGAATTTGAAACAGCGAGATGTCCCAGTGCAGCTCAGACCATTAAGGGTATGTCTCCACGAACTGTAAACTGGGTCTGTGGGCTTACGGACTCAGTGTTTTCACACCTGCGCTTAAGCCTCGACACTCCACCAGAAACCAGGGCTTACAATTGCTGGACCCAGTCTCACTGCCATGCGAACGCGTCCATACTGCGTTCTGCAGACCTTCGGACTCAGATCTGTGGCTTGAGCTGCACGCACGCTGCAGAATGACAAGGCCTGGACCCGAAACACAGCAGGACTTGGGCTCTGATCCCTAGGACCAGGATCCTGAGTGCTTGCTGACCCGAGCTAGACTGATTTGTGTGTGGATGGAAGGGGGGGCTTGGGCTCAAACCTCAGACAGAGCCTGGGCTTAGTATGTACTGTAGACATACCTAAAGGTCCTTGCAGCCCCACGGGGCATTTTCTGCAGAAATCACATTACAAAATAACTCCCTGAAACACAGTGTATTTAGAAAGGTTTTCACTATAACTGCCCACCAATGGAGTTGATTTATTCATGCTGAACATTAACGAGCGATGCCTGAAAAGGTGTAGTAGCTTCAGGAGACCCAAGTTCACCCAACATAGTCAAAAGACTGGCCCTTCATAGGCAGCTGTTACATAGCAACATGGGACTATCTGAATGTAGTTGTTTTGCTGGTTATTTTTATCTGATGGCCAAACCTCCTCTCATGGTCCCAGCTACAGCAGACGCAGGGGTTCTGTACGTTTTGCAGCACTTCATTCTCCAGAATGGCTGTTTACAGCTTTAAGACACTGCTCATGGGAAATCCAAAGAGAGCGGATGATCATAATGTTTGTGCCGCTGCTGATTTGCGAATGAGGGTCAAAGGGTATGTGCAGAAACAAACGCAAGCAACACTTCCACCTTAAAGACCTGCAAGAAGGAGCACCCCAGATAAACAGCCATGGCACGTTACATGAATTGTGCTCAAATCCCCTTAGGTTCGTGCTGCCCTGGATTAGAGAACGGTGCTTGACATACTAATGTGTTAAAAGTGGGGAAATAGAGATGCGTACTGTCAGCTGCAGGCCACTTTAATTCCACTGTCAATGATTTCACGCTTGACTTATGCAACATGCAGAATATGCTTGCAGAAGTCAAGAAAATCAGATGAAGTTTTGGTAATTTGCAAATGGGTTTGCAAGGGACACCGTTGAGGGCAGGGGCAGCGCCAGGCACCAGCACAGCAAGCGCGTGCCTGGGGCGGCAAGCCGCGGGGGGCGTGGCTTGCCGGTCGTTGTGAGGGCGGCAGTCAGGCAGCCTTCGGCGGCGTTTCTGCGGGAAGTCCGCCGGTCCCGCGGTTTCGGCAGTAATTCGGCGGCGGGCACGCTGAAGGCGCGTGACTGGCGGACCTCCCTCAGAACTGCTGCCGAATCTGCGTGATCGGCGGACCTCCCGCAAAAACACCGCCGAAAGCTGCCTGACTGCCATGCTTGGGGCGGCAAAAATCAGAGCTGCCCCTGGTTGAGGGTAGCAGTCCACATCTGAGATGCAGCAACAGAGCACATTGCTGTGACCATTAAAGTTTCCCTCACCCTTCATCCCATTTAAACCAACAAGTGTCTCCAAGAACTAGCTCTCTCTCTCTGAGATATCTAGTTCATTTCAACAGCGCACCTGTCCTCCAGTTCAGAGCAGCCAAACAGAGCAGGGGAAACGGAGGAAAGAGATGATTCAACTGTGTATGAGCATCACAGTCATCACAAATCAGACCCGGCAGCTTGGCATTGTGTCCAATACTAATTGATTAGTGCAAGAGCTGGTATATGCAATGCTCATTTGAGAACACTAGAGTAAGCAGAGGACAGCATCTAAGAGGAAGAGAGCAACTGCTGGAAAGCTGTTGGGGAGCTGGATGAAAAACAGAACAGATTTCGTACAAAGTTTCTGTTTCCACTTTGCAGGGTTCGTAACTAGCCTCGGCTCTCACAATATTTTAACTGATTCTTTTAAAAATAAATATAGGTTTTAAAATGTTTTCTTTATAAACTCCCCATTTTTCTGCTACAAGATGTGGTCTTGGGTAAACAAAAAATGTTGAAAATTTGGTAAACAAAAATTGTGGGAAATGTTCTGAAAAATGGGACATGTCAATAATGGTGACAAATTTTTGGAAAAAAGAAATATTTTCAAGTCCCCCCCCAAAACAAAACAAAACACCAAAATTGCGTGAAAGAAGTTGGCCAGCTCTAATGGTTATCTTTGATGGGTTAGTTTCAGTGAGGAATCCAGTTTAACCCTGTTAACTGCTTACTTACTTCAGCCAAATCATGACAACTGAAAAGCTGGGACTAGGAGCAGACATGAGATTTTGGGAAGAGATCAGAGGACTTTTTTTACTGAAGTATTTTTTTTAGATCTGATTCGTTTCCGGCCCCATTGTCAACCTTAACTGACACTCCAATTCTGAGCTACGGAAATCAGCAACTTAAGAAAAATCTCTCTCTCAAAGACAGGGCTTCAGTTCAAATTCACAGAAAGGAATTCTGTTGATCATATGGGTGTGTGCAAGCAACGCCTAAGCTAGCTGAACGCTATGCTTGCCAGAGTCCTGGAAGAAGCAGTATGTGCAAACCACATGTTGAATTGGCCGACTGCAGTCTGCAAGCTGGCCCACTGCAATTGCTTTGAGCAGAAAACATACCCATGACCTCTCTTATCCATACAACGAACTGGCTTCTTGAACATATCCTGCTGAAATAAATCAGCATTGGCTTTCAAAACCTGAAATGTTTTTGGGGAATGAAAATGGGGACGTCCAAAATCCTGCTTGTCATATGTTGTTATAATCATCATCATCATCGTTATTAATTATCTGTATTATACCACCATGGCCCCAGCTCAGATCAGAGTCCCGTTGTGCACGGGGATAACAGGATACAGCTCCAGGCTCAAAGGATGTCCCCAAACTGTCGGGCGTGTGTCCATAGCGGAGCGTGGAGGACCGTTCGGGGGCAGGGGGTGTGTGTGGCTGGAGCCTCGGCTAGTCCCCAGAGGGGCAGGGAGAGAGCATCATGCAGCTCTGCTCCTGGTCCTGGTCCTTGGCCAAAGCTCCACTCCCACCCCTGCCTCTGGCCCCAGCCTCAGCCCCTTTACCCCTGTCCACGTCCCCACCCCTCCTGAAGCGACGGCCCCAGTCCCGGTGGGGCGCAGACACGGGCAAGGGAGGGTGGGGCGTGAGGTTTGGGGACCACTGCTCTAAATAGACGAGAGATGGGAGAAAGTAAGTTTATCCCTGTAGTGCTGTCGCCATTTACTGCCTCTCAAGCGCCCCCTGGTGGCCAGAGATCACTCTACGGCACCCTGCCTCGGTGGCCGTCGGGTCTCTTCAAAAACGTCCCACAAGGCTCCCCACAAGAGTCCCACGGATGTAATCCTGAGGCGCACACTGGCCCTGCAAGCCCCAACCCTAGATCAGGATCTCTCCCAACAGTCTGACAGAGTCTTTCAAAAACAAAGCACCAACTCACGCAACCTCACCCCAGTTTCACCCCTTCCTCCCTGAGGGTCTGTCTGTCTGCTGCCCAGTACCCCCTGCCTGGAGCCTGTCGTCCTCCACAGGCCGTTCCAGGCAGGCCGTCCAAGTCTCTCCCAGGTCCTCGTGCATGGAGAGCTTTCTCCTGAACCTCTCCAGCTTCCTCTCCAGCTTCCTGCTTCTAGCAGGCTCAGTTACTCTCTCAACCACACCCTCCTACAGCTTCCTGCTGCCTTTTATTCAGGAATCCCCCGATTCCTCTCAGGTGGGGCTCATCTTGCCATCAGGGCTGGCTAAGCCCCAGCTCCGTAGCCAACAGGGAAGCCACCTTGTCACAATCCCCACTGTACAGATGGGCAGAGAGATGAAGCAACTTGCTCAAGGGAACACAGGGCATCTGTGGCAGAGCCAGATATTGAACCAAGCCTCAGTCCAACACCGTAACCACTCGGCTCTCGCTTCCCCTCGTTGGCATCACCAGTGTTTACACAACAAAAAGGGGAAGTGGCAGCTGGAGGATTAGATCCGATGTACTAATATCGGTCGCTCCTGTTTAATTTTGCAAGCTTTGTGCAAGCCTGTGCTCAGCCATCCACCTAGTAAATACAGAAGCGTACAGTGCTGGCTGCCTGTAGTGGGGCCTGTTACCATCTCGAACCGCCCTTGCTCTGCAAAAGAACTAACTGCCGGTGCTGGGCCAGCAGGAGAATGCGTATTGCAGAACTATTCTGCCCTGCCCTGCCAGAAAAAGGCCTGGCTCCCAGTGAGCCCTAGGGGCCATCGACCATAGTGGCAACGCACAGTGGTATCTGTACATCAGACCTCGTTGCATTTCAAACAGCTTAGACCCTTTAAGTTGCCCTTTTAAAAAAAATCTTCAGAACTTTGCTTAAAAATAAAGCAAGCTCCTTCTGTATTATGCACGACAATGAATGATGATTGTGGGATTAATACTTTAAACTGGAACACGGAGGTTCAGCTGTCCTGTAAAATGACCCTCTGGCTTCTATTCTTTTAAGTGTTTAGAGGGAACTTAGTGCTGATGGGAGAGGGAAAGGGGGACAGCCCCAGGGTGTGCAGATCCCGATTCATCTACAGGCAAGTTAGGCAAGATTTTGCAACCCGGATGCCTGTCTTCTAGGTACCAATCTGAGACCCAACCAACTCATTACACAGCAGTTGCCAAACTCATGCTTTGAAATATCGTTTGGACCCTGAAACTACAGCCAGGTTTGCCCCTGTGGAGCCCCATTAACGGGTGCAAAGGTCCAACGAGGTGGATCCAATTGCAGGATAGGGGCCTCACAGTTCGGAACACCATATTATTTAATATTCATATCACATCCAGAATCCCCAGTCAGGATCCCAGCCCATGGTGCTCAGTGCTGAAGAGACGCCTAAGAAGATGCAATATTCTCCTCTCCCTTCCCCATGGTCATCCAGTGCACAGGACAGAATGTGCAGGCAAATCCAGGATTGCCTTCTTAGGAGAGATTCCAATAAAATCACACATTTCTTCCTAGGTGGAATTTACCCTAAAGAAATGGACAGGTGACACGCACAGGAGAGCAGAATCCCTGCCCCAGGTACAGCTCCTTGCTGCCAAAGATCCAGGGAATCACTTTTCAGAATGCTTTGAGTCTTACAGCTTTTGTCACCTTCATGAGATGACTAACTCTGATCTTATGCTGCTGTCGCTTCTTCTTAAGCCAACGTGACTTGGTGGGCGTATTAGGGAGGGGCGCACACAAACCTTCCCCTTGCAGGGGTTTGAAACTGACCGTCATGCCCTCTCCTGGACCGAGAGAGGGGTTTGCAATGAAACATTTAAAAGAGGTTTTTTCTGGTTGACTGTTTTCTGCAGGGAAATGGGAACCGGCTTTGCCCAAAGCCCTGCAGCAAGCCAATGCCAATCAGCGAGGAATGTGACAGAAGCCTCTATTCACCGACTCTGTCGCTAGGAGCGGGCAGCTTGGCTAGCGGTTAGACCATGACACTTGGACCTGGGCGACGTGGGCTCTATTCCTGGCTCTGCCACAGACTTGCCGTGTGACTCAGGGCAAGGCATTTAGGGCCGGGCTGTCAAGACAGCTCAGGTTCCTTTTAATGTGCCAAAGTAAGCGGCTGGATTTTCAAGATGCCCAGCCCTTTGGGTGCTGGAAATCTGGCCATTAGCATCACCATGGGAGCTGCCAGGTGCTGACCATTCACAGGCCTTGTCAGCCATGCTGAGCAGCAGCAAGTCCTACTGACGTTCCTGGGAAAGGGGAGCGCTCAGCACCTCTGAGATGGGGCCTATCCCCCTCAGTGCCTCTGTTTATCCCGTGTGTAAAGTGGGAACGATTCCACTTGCGTTTGTCAAAGACTGTCATTGGATGGAAAATACCACGTAAGCGCAGAGTCTGCTTCTGAGGGTCGCTGCTGAGACAAAACTAAGATTTAAAACAACCTCTGTTCCACGTTACTAACAATGCTGCAGTCTTATAAACTGACAAGGATTTATTTACACATTTCATTCTTTTCCACTATTTCGTTTTGATTTTTTGCATTTTACTCAGTTTAGACATTGAAACGACGCTGGTCTCTCTCTTTCCGTTGTGCTTTTGGGTCCTCACTCGCTAGCCAAAAACTCTTTTGTTTGGGTTTCCAATACCATAAGCAGATGTTTAGAGATAGACCCACTACATACATATCTGCGCACAGACACATGCTGCTTACATTGAATTCAAAGGCCACAAAAGCATTTCAACTCCCATTAGGTTTGGTGAGATTTCCTCAACTCTCTGCTATCTATTTATTTTTTAAAACACAGAACTTAATTTTGTGGCTTAACTACATAATGATGTGCCGTTAGCTAAAACGCTCACTCATCCTGACAAGACACATATGGGATAAAGACCTGGAATAAAGGATACAGGAAAGTCATTGTTACAAGAAGCATAAAAGGTGATTAATTTCCTTAGCCCAATTAACAGCTTCTGTAACCTTTGGCTCCTGACTCTATTCCTTATTAGAAATGGGCCGAGGATGCAAAACGTGGATCGGGTTCTGAACCACCCCACAGTTTGAGGCACTTTGGGTAAGATGTCCAGGTTCTAATCTCTCTCTCTATTTCTGATTTAAAGAATAAAGCGAGAGAAATCAAATCTGTGTGAGGTGGAGCTAAAAGTGGGTCTTAACTGAAGGACACTGGAGAGATTAATCTGGTGAAGAAACAAGTGCACTTTTCCCCTGAAGGTATCTCTTCAGAACTGTTCATCAGCTGCTGTGTTTTAGCTCAGAGGTGGCTACATTGTAGTGGTGGGCAAATAATTTTGGGATCCCTTTATAAGAGCAAAGCCTTAAAAGAAAGCTCTTTAAAGATTCCGCCTTGTCGTCTGAGGTTTCCATGCCTCCTTTTTGGGATGAAGTGGGTTCTAGCCCACGAAAGCTTATACCCAAATAAATTTGTTAGTCTCTAAGGTGCCACAAGGACTCCTCGGTTTTTTTTGCTGATACAGACTAACATGGCTACCACTGAATCCTAATTCACACAGTTTGCAGCTATCCTATAGATTATATAATGTGTTTACATCCCACGGCACAGCAATGCAGATCAAATCCTCCCTCCCCTCATCGTGGCCTCAGGGCGTGTGACATTTACTGTTCCTCACCCATATCTTCCCCCCACAGTCTTCAGCACAAGTTTTAATTTCATTGTACTTTCAGACATGAAGTAGCCTGTTTGCTGTGATGTTTTCAAAGCTAATATAAAGGTTATTGTTCTTGCAAAATCGCTGTAGGCGGTTGATTAAAAAAACCCCAACCCAGTGCATGGCTGCTTTACATTTCTATCGCTGCCTCCCAGCTGGCTGTGGGATACGCTGTCAGAGGAGGGAGGAAGGAAGGGGGGCGGGGGGGAGGGAAGAAGGAAGATTTTCCATGAACAAAAGCTTCCTCAGCCTGAGATTACAAACAGAATCATCAAGAGCCTGGACACAACCACCAGTCGCAGATGCACTGAGCTCAAGCTGAAGGAGGATCACAACGTGTCTGTCCAAACTGCAGCAACACCAAGAGTCCATCCCATCTGATCTCCCAAGGCGGCTCTATCCCCACCTCGCCCCTGCCCCAATCGCTCGTTTTAGCTCTTCTTCAGCTAGGCCCAGATTTTTAAAGCTAGGTAGGCGTTGCCGCACTCAGCAATCCTGTCGCTACCTGATTTAGGAGGGAAGTTTCTTTTCCAGAAGGGATTTAGGTACTGAGGCGTCTAAATCCCATGGAATTTAGACTCCTGTGTTCCTAAATCCCTTCTGAAAAAGAGATTTAGGTTCCTAAATCCGTTCAGCATTGTGCCTAAATACCTTTACAAACCTGGGCTTTAGTGACAACACTGGTGATGTCTCTCCTTGAGCCTCGCCTCGCTGCACGATCCAAGGGAACGGCTGCAGTTTATATTACTGGCAAGGGCTGCTCACGCATCGTTCACTAAATTCAGTCCCGACGTCTACGGAGCAGCCTCGCTACGTGGGTCTCAGCCTCTGCTCATCACTTGGCTGCCAAGGCTCACGTTCACGCTCTTCATGTGCCGAGCAGAGGAGAACGGCAATTGAGTTCCTGGGAAGGGAGCCAGATTGGCCGCCCCAGAGACTGAAGTCCTCTGTGGATCTGCGGGACACTAAACAGCCTGGGTTGTGGCTGTGCTGCTTTCTCCTCATGTATCCCACCAACAGACATGAACTCTGCCTCGGAAGGGCCCTCTCTGGGGTGAGAGCCAGGCATTCTCCGTGGATCATCCAGGCCTTGCTGCGGAGGTGGCTAATAAAGGTACTAATGGGCCACTGTGGCTTTTACTGTGTGGACACCCAACCGGTGGGGATTGAGATGAGGCACCAAACGCACGGGACAGAGGTCCGTGAACAGCGATCAAAGGACAAGGACTTCCGGCTAGGACCGGGCGAAGAATCCATTTGTCGTTTCGGTGGCCAAAACATTTCCGATTCTCCCCCTCCTCCCCCCAGCCAAAACTACTGGTCAAATTCGCGACAAGTTTTGGTCGCCCTGAAGCTGCATTTTTCAGTGAACAAAAAACTGCACGAAAAGTTTCACCCAGCTCTACTTCCAGTCACTCCCAGAGCCAAGGAACGGCTCTACGGCCCATTGACGGGGCAGGTGGGGAGTTGATTGCTGACGCCTGCACTGTAACCCCCTCGGTGGGGTACGACGCTTCAGTACCGCAAGCCATCTCTGCTGGGCCACTGCGATCGCTTTCAAGTTAGGCTTTAATTAACAGCACGTCTGAGAGAAACTCCCCTTTCCAGAAGTGACCATTGCTAAACCCAGTAGCCCCCATGGCCAGAATACCCAGGCCCAGCCCACTGAATGACCTATACAGATCCTGATATCAGTGCCTAGTTCTTTCTTCAAAGAACTGAGTTCTGAATTCAGTCCTTTGAAAGACGATCAAGGCAGCGTGGGCTAGTGGAAAGGGCGCTGGACTGGGAGTGAGGACACCTGGGTTCTATTCCTGGCTCTGGCCTGCTAGGTGACCTTGGGCAAGTCACTACACCTCCCCATGCCTCAGTTTCCCCTCCCACCCTTTGTCAATTTAGACTGCGCTTTTGGGGACTCTCTCTCACTATGAGTTTGTACATTGCCTGGCACAACGGGGCCCTGATCTCTGCCATGGACTCTCAGCACCACTATGCTATAAATAAATAAAATCGGTGTTGATACTGTAGCTAAACTGATTACAGGCCATTAGTCAGGTGCCTAGAGTACTTCTCTGGGGCTTGTGTTTTGAAATCCTTTGATGGAAGATGCTGGGTGAATTTCCCAGTATTTTCATCTTCGAAAAGAAAAACAAGTGCCAAGAAAACAAATCACTAAAAGAAATCCACATCTGCAGAAAACCTGCTACAGCCCGATGGACTCCCTGGCTGAAAGCAGGGAACTGCGACACTCGGTTTTAAGGGACGGATGAGCTCTGGGAGGAACATATTGTGCCTGAGGCCAGATTTTTTTATAACATTCCCCCATCGCCTTCCTTACCCCCCGAATCGAACCCAAGCAGAGCACTGTAAAAGGGAAGGCAGCATGCTAATGCAATTAAGAGAAAAATACATCCTGCAGCAGTTTGTATCCTTCTGAGATTTGTGGGAAAGATCTCGTTCCATAAACGCAGCATCCCAGCTGCCAAGTGACAAGCGTGGCTGCTCAGCACGTGGTGGAACAGGTGATCCACACCCAACTGGCTGGGAAGAAAGAGAAAAGAAGAAAACGGAAGAGATCCGAGATGGGAGCAGAGAGGGAGAGAATTGCTGGCACCACCCAACCAAAGAAACTACTGGAGATGGACTGGGAAAGGCGTTGCTGGCAACAACAGTGGACAGTAGGAGTGACTGATCCTAGGGAATAAGTGGGAAGGAAGAAAGAGGAATGGTATTGAAAGAGGCAGTAAGAAATTAAGTGCAGCAGCCCAACAATGGGTTGTCACAGACGTAGAGCCTGATCCTGCAATACGCTCCGTGCACATGGACCCCATTTGCCTTCAAGTCCTGCCAGTCAGCCTCTTTGGAGCTCATTGCAGGATCGGGGCCTTGGTGTTTGTAGCCAGACCAATGAGAGCTGTGATCTCGCATGAGCTCAAACAAAGCAGGGTTGGGCCTACGTGATGAATGGGAGGCCTGCCGCCAATGCCTCTGTGCTGGCACCGGTGATTTGTGAGGTGGGACCCTTCCCGATGGGTTTCAATGCTGACCCAGCGCCCGGTGATGACCCATGATGGCTGTCATTCCACAGGGACCGTCTGACCGGAAACAGTCCTCTGCAAAAGCACCAGGAGGCACATGGCAACAGGTTAGAGTCATGGCAGCCAAGAGACTCTTCCAAGCTCTGCTCTGTTGCAAACCCAACTTTCGGACAAGGCTGCACAAGTGGGAACGTTAAGTGAATTGCAAACAGCATGGAGAGCCCTTGACTTCCATGTAAGTACAGTGTGCACAGTGATGTCCTTTCGTAACACTTGCAGTTCTTGCCCACGGGATGATAATGGACACGTTAAGGCTCCATTCCTGTTCTGACCTGATACACACCCTTACATGAACACACAACACGTCAGCAGAGAGCAGGAAGTCAAAAGGCCATGTCACATAGCATTTACCTGTCATGGTGACGATAACCATTGGAGATGACCCTCAGCAACTCTCTGGATCAGGCCCTACTAGGGCCAAATGTAATATCTGAAAGTGAGCTGCAAACTCCAGTCAACACCCTCTTTCTACCAGGGAGACCTCCTCTCTCCATTGCCTGCCCAAAATGGTCCCCCGTTCTTGACATCACGCATCTGAAAAGCTCCAGTTGACCTCACCTCCATTCATTGCCAGACAAAGCTAAAAGAAAACAGCACCTCTTTAACCTTCCTTCAACATTTGAAAGTGCAAGAAGGAGAACAAAGATATGAAATGAATGAGTGCCAGTCTCCTCTGGGCTTTCCTGTTAGTATTCAATGCTTTCCAACCTCCTCCCACTTTAGGGTTGGGCAGGTATTCATGTGAACATTAACTCGTCAAATTGGCCGGTATATTATTTTGATTTTATTTGGAGCTATAACAAGCTTTGTATGTTGAGGCTCCAAAATAATGTTGACGGTAGCAACACTGGTTGGCAATAATGCCTCCTGGTGTAGGAAGAAAAGAAAACGGGCCAGGAGCTAAGTCTTGAAGATTTAGGAGATCTGACAGCTTCAAGCAAATAGTCACCTGGTACCATTCAATAGAGCTACATGGATTTGTACCAGCTGAGGCGCTAATCCACATAGCGTAAGCTGGCTAAAAGAACTGTCCATCAATTGTATACGGTAACATGAAGCCGCAGGGAGGCTGTCCAGCTCAGCTCATTACCGGAACACATCTTCTGTTTGGGGAACAATGCATTAGATGACAATGTTGTCCCATCTTCCTCCTTTTACATAATAAAGCACAGGGAGATCGGGTGACTTGTCCAAGGCCAAGTAGAAATCCAACGGCAGGGTTCTGTACAGAACCCAAGAGTCCCGAAGCCCCCTCCCTTGCTCCAACAAACAAACAATCTCAACACTGGACAAATCTCGATTGGAAAAGCAAAAGCTGAGGGGGTGCTGTGGCATTTTCCCCAAACGGCCCTTGGAAAAAAATGAACATAAAAATGTTTCTCCTCTACTGCAAACCTGCACATTAGTTTGTTATTTATTGTCGAGTAGCTTCTGTCCAGCATTAAAACGGAAGGCTCAGACTTTTAGGATGACGTGAGCAACAGAAGTCCCCATTCCCACACTGCAGGAAGTTTGCACAATGATTTGAAAACAAAAAACAAAACCAAAAAACACTCACCAGGTAATACAGGTTATTACTTAGGGTCTCTGAACCTTGCTAATGGCCCCTTTGAAGCCAAAATATTTATTTTAGCACAATGTATCCCTGATCATTAGGATGGTGTGACACTTCGTACCTGAAAGCAACACCCTGGAACCCCCATATTCACCACTCTCATATAACGATGATACGTTTTGTACAAAGCACGCCTTGTGAGCTATCATTTTGAAAAGTCTTGATCTTTTGAACATTAATATCCTGTTGGAGTGTATGTGCTCACTTTGTATGGGAAGTTATGAAGTTTTGCTATGTGAAATATGTTGTGAGGTTGGGAACACTCACAACCAGCCTTTTAGGTACAATGGAGCAGCCAGACAGCGGTTAATGGCTCATCAACACCCATCAATCCACTAGCCTAGAGATTTCTCAGATTTGTCATGGGGATGGACCAACCCACTTCACAGCAAAGATCTTTCCAGCAAGCTGGAAGAAAATATAAAAGAGGGGAAGTGACATCATGACTTGGTAGGCTGACCATACATCCCGTTTTGGCTGGGACAGTCCCTCTTTTAAGCCCTGTCCCAGCTGTCCGGACTTTTTTTTTTTTTGCTGCGCAAAGGTGGGCATTTGTGCCACTTGCTCTTCCCGACTTGATCAGCTGGCAAGAGCAAACGAGACAAATACCCACTTTGGTCAAAAAGGTGGAATGCAGTGCGGCGGAACGTGCAGGGGAGCGAGCAGAGCTGCCAGCCCCACACACGGAGGGAGGTAGGACTGGGAGGGAGGCAGGGTTCCAGCAACCAGCAACAGCCGCAAAGAGGGGTGCCTCGGGCGAGCGGGTGGGGTGTCCTGTTTGGTCATTTGGCCTCTCTCCCCTCTCAACTCAACACCTGGAGGAAAGTTTGGAGGATAAAGACTTTGAATGGGGAAAAGGTGGACCTGGGCTGGAAGGCAGTGCCAGCCTGTGCATTGAGGAACTAGAGCAGGGGTCGGCAACCTTTCAGCAGTGGTGGGCCGAGTCTTCATTTATTCACTCTGATTTAAGGTTTCACGGGCCAGTCATACATATTAACATTTTTAGAAGGTCTCTTTCTACACATCTATAATATATAACTAAACTATTATTGTATGTAAATAAATAAGGTTCATAAAATGTTTAAGAAGCTTCATTTAAAATTAAATTTCAATGCAGAGTCCCCCGGACCGGTGGCCAGGACCCGGGCAGTGCGAGTGCCACTGAAAATCAGCCTTTGGCACGTGTGCCATACGTTGCCTACCTCTGAACTCGACCATCTGTCAGGATGAGAAACTACTTGATTCAAATCCTATTTAGTTTGTAGAACTCAGACTGCAAATTTATTTTTATTTCTTAGATAATCAACTTGGATCTCTACGTTTGCTATTTATAATCACTTAAAATCTATCTTTCTGTAGTTAATAAAGCTGTTTTATATTTTACCTAAAACAGTGTGTTTTGGTTGAAGGGCTTGGGAAATCTCAGCTCAGTTTACAAAGGCTAGTGTGTGTCCTCTCCACTTCAAGGGAGGGGTGGACTGGGTAATGAACTTACACTGGCCAGGCTCCTGACCAGTGCAAGATGGTACAGTTCTAGGATGCAAGGCCGAGGAGCTGGAGGGAATCAGCTGGAGCCTCCCTATTGTTGGTTCACGAGTGGCTGGGAGAGCATTCATGTAACTCAGCTGGGTGTGTCCCTGCCTGTGGATGTCTGTGTAAGTGCAGCACCTGCCAGAAGTCTGAGACTCGACACAACATCACAGTGAGAGGCAACCCAGGTTGGTGCATTTGGAGGGCTCAGTGGTTCCACGCTCCAGGCTGCACGCTGGGGACCCCGTCACAGATGGTCTTTGAACTGGCTTGGAAGGAATATGGAATTGCAACATACCATTAAATCAGCAACCACCATCATTAAGATTTAATCTAATTGTTGTCAGCTAATTCTTTATTAAATTTATATGGCATAAGGAACAAGCGCGGCCAGGATTTTTATTAGCAGATGCTCCACTGGGGACCCAAGATTTCTTTAGAGGATGAACAACAACATAATAACTAGATATAAAACACCATGGTATAAAAGGTACTATTAGAATGTGTAAAAATAGCTCTTTAAATAATAGTGGCTTTACCCGGTTCTTCCTACTCGTCAGCAAGCCATATATAATAGGTTTCCATTATCTCAGATGTCCTACGCTGAGCTGATTACAACCAACAATGGTAGGAAAAAGATTTATTCAAATAGAGATTTATCTGCAAGGAAGTTTTTACTCTTAATTGTTTACTGGAAAAAATTATACAGTAAAACAAGGCTTGTTCAGGAGGAAGATGGGAAAGAAAAGGAAGCTTTGAATGTGAGACAGAGACAACAGAAGGTAGAAGAGAACTAAAGGGGAAAAAAAGGAGCATGTGTGGGAGATGAGGTTGGGGGGAGTGTATTTTTATTAAAAATATTTAGGAGAGATTTTCTAACATGCCCGGGGATTTAGGTGCTCAATTCCCATCAGAACCAATGATGTGTGCTTCTAAATCACTTAGGTGCATTTGAAAATCTGCTCCTTACTTGACATCCTAAGAAAGGACAGAGACGAAGTTGGACTGGCTGATTTGGAGCCTAGTGCAGACAGTAGAAATAGCAGAGAGAGGTAGATTTATTGTGAGTCGAACACCGCTCAGAGACAAGATCTCTGGATGGACTTGCTGGCCTGGTTTATCCTGTGGTCCATGTGTTACGTTTTCTCACCCCTTCCTAGGTTTAGTTTTTGCCTCTGTCTAGGACTCACCCCACGTTGTCTGCTGCGAGGTAAACTCCAACGTACAGCCCAAGAGGAATGGATGTATAATCCACACACGGCATGATCTCCACTGGATAGTGTGCAGTATAGACCATACCTCAGTGTATTTGATGCTTACACAGGGTGGGGTTTCTGACTGCATGGCTGGACCCCGTTGTTTTCACAGCTTTTATTGCTTATTTGCTCCTTTCAGAAATGGCTGCTGCAGCTTGGGTTCCCTGCTCTGGAGCAGAGATGAACTGGCAAGATACCAGTCAGGAAGGAGCAATCTAGCCAACTGCTAGTTGAGAGTCACGCTACCCAGAGCCGTGCTTCCAGCACTCATTCGATAAAAGGAGGCAGAGTGTTCCAGGAGTAATATGCATTGAAAGGGCTTTTCAACAAGAAAATCAACTTGGAATTCCTGCCTGCATGGTGATCGTGTCTGCTGGCCAACGCCTACGGTGTAATCCTGCAAACATTTATTATTGAGAGTATTGGCCAAGCTGTTTACATGCCTCCCCCCTTACCAGAGCATCTTAAAGTATTTAACTTTGCAACATCCCTGTGGGGTAGGGAAGTGCTACCACCCCCATGTGAGAGCCGGGTAAAGTGAGGCACAGAGAAATTAAGGCCCGAGTCAGCAAAGTACTTAAGCACACACCTAACTTTAAGCATGTGAATAAACTACACATACCAGGCACACACTTAACCCTTGCTGAATCGGGGATCTGCATCCTAATCATGAGCACAAAAGTCACGTGGCAGAGCCAGGTATTAAACCCCGATCTTCTGAGTCTCAGCCCAGGCTCCGTTCCTTTTAGAAAAGCATACTTAATCCGGAAAGTGCGTCACACCCAGTACTAGGGCCCTACCAAATTCACAGTCTATTTTGGTCAATTTCACTGTCATAAGATTTTAAAAATCTTAAATTTCATGATTTCAGCTATTTAAATCTGAAATGTCACAGTGGTGTAATTGTAGGGGTCCTGACCCAAAAAGGAATTGGGGGGTGGAGGGTTGCAGTACTGCTACCCTTAATTCTGCACTGCTGCTGGCAGCAGCGCTGCCTTCAGAGCTGGGCAGCTGCAGAGTGGTGGTTGTTGGCCAGGAGCTCCAGGAGCCCAGCTCTGAAGGCAGAGCCACCGCCAGCAGCAGCGCAAAAGTAAGGGTGAACTGCCGATGGCGGGTCGCCGTCCCCAGAGCTGGGCGTCCGCTCAATAACCACCACTCTCTGGCTGCCCAGCTCTGAAGGCATCGCAGAAGTAAGGGTGGCAACACTGTGACCCCCTTAAAATAACTTTGTGACCCCCCTGCAACTCCGTTTTGAGTCAGGGCCCCCAATTTGAGCAACGCTGGTCTCCCCTGTGAAATCTGTATAGTATAGGGTAAAAGCACACAAAAGACCAGATTTCATGGTCCGTGATGTGTTTTTCATGGCCGTGATTTTGGTAGGGCCCTACCCATTACTGATAATGGGATCTGAGTATGTACTTAAATACTTCCCTGTATTGGGGCCTCCAGGGCATAACCGCACAGCCATCCTTGTGCTTGAAGTCCGTGATAGAGCCGATCAAATTGTTTTTGTTTGAAAAATTTTCTAACAAAAAAATGCCCTTTCCGTAAAACTGAAATTTTTCGTGAGAAAATTTCAGTTGTGCCAAAAAAAATTTATTTTTCCGTCAGGAAAAAAAATCAAAACGACACTCCTGGCTGCACAGCTGTGACCCAAGAATCTCTAATACCAACTGACAAGGGGATGCATAAGGTTAAAGAAATCTCATGTGTCTGACTGAAAGCCAGTGTCACAGTGAAATGTATGGACATGTACTGTGTATGGCATTATGTATCTGGACTGAAAAATTATGTTCTTAAGCATGCATGATAAAAGCAGATCACCAAAAGCTGATATGCCTTCGACCAGTTCCTCCAGGCAGGAATTAGAGAGGTGTCTCTCGCTGTCGGCATGTAAGAGAAGCATTGTAATCTAACACAATGGATGCCCAGTTACATACGAAGTTAAATGTTAGCAAAGAGATGTGAAGTCAACAGGAAAGGTGCACACAGGAAAAAAAACAAGCCGCAGGGGGTTTATGGGAAAAGACAATGAACTTGGGGGGTATTTCTAGAAGACACCTTGGTATCCTGGACCTAGGAATTACATGGACAGTACGTTTGCATTCATGAAAGCGGGGTCTCAGCCAGCCTTTGTTGAAAACACTAAAAAGGACATGAGTGAGATGAACGTAAATTGAGTATCTAGACAACGTGTTATGCTTTTACTCTATACATAATCACTTGTTTCCAATATTCTTATTTACTATTACTTGAATCTCTGACGATAAACTTATTCTTCTTTCCACTATAAATATATTTAAGCGCTGTGATGTTAAGCAAAGTGCTGGTCCCGAGTGGAAACTGACCAGCTGGTGTGTGCTGTTCCTTTGGGAATAGCAAACCTGGTAATTCTGTGAGTGTCCAGTGGACCAGGGGCTAGACATTACCGGGTTCGAGGACCTGGGAGTAGGTATGTGCCTGTTGCTACATGTACAGAGAGAGGCCTGGAAGGCAGTGCTTGTGCTGCGAAAGGCTGGTAGTTTCAGGGAGCTGATCCACAGCAAGCACTGCTTTGTGCTAAGGGCAGGTATTGGTGAGGGGCCTCACAACTCTGGGTACCCCAGGTGAGCATCACAAAGGCTCTTGGTCCCTTTCACTTTCTGCCAATGAAATTGACAAAAGGTTTCCCAGAGAGTGCCCAGACTCACTGCCTGCCCCCTCCGGAGAGGCAGAGCACCCAGGGTCTCTGCTTCTCCAGCTCATGTAGCTGAGGAGAGCCAGGCTCTCTGCCGCTCCAGCAGCTAGGATGGAAGACAGGCAGCCAAAAAAAAAAAGCCAAGTCGATTCTCCCCAAAGCTCATTTCTACTGAATTCCCTCCCTGCAAAAAATCCCACATTTTTGATGTTTCGTCCTGGTTCAAGACATTTTTTCCCCCCACAACATTAAGTTTTTCATGGGAAAAGATTCCCGGTTTTCAGCCAGCTCTAGTCCATGGCTCTATGGACAGCAGGAAGGGATTGCAGGATTGTCTCCTGAAGTGAGGAATGACTGTTTCGACAGGTGGCATTTCAGAAGAGCTCTCTCTTTCTCTCTCTCTGGGAAGTACTTCTTTCTGCTGGGGCTTGAGTCCGAGCTTTTTGATGATAGCTGGGTAAGCAGGCTGCTCAATTCACCACAGAGGCCAAGGCTAGTGTGTGTCTGAATGCAATAAGTGTTGATTTATTGCCACCAGGGGTAATACGGCTGGGTTTTGTTACCCAAAACAAAATCAGTGAAGACTAACTGAAACATATATGCTCCCACCGTTTCTAATTTTCTATTCTAAAGCTTTAGCAATCTGAAATGTAGGCTTAAATATTAATTTAATTAATCTTTCAGCTAATTATACTCATTCAATTTAATTGTTACAATCATTAATATCTTTGGACAGACTGGTCTTTTTTTTAAGGGAGGTTTAATTATTTTGAGCTTCTAAATTTGCTATACAAAGCCCATTTCAGATTCCTAAATAAATGGATGTTATCAACTAGTTTATAGGCTTTGGATCTGACCTACTTTAAAATTGTTACAATCTAGCAAGGCACTTGCTCTCCTGATTTTAAATACCTGATTTGCATCCTGTAGCCTATGAGCGTTTGTGCAGTATTTCAGTGTGTGTTTAATAAACAATAATACCAACCAACTCTTACAAAACTTTTTTCAACAATAGCTCTCAAAGCACTTAACAGAGTATCACAGAGCCACATTGGCTTGTACTCCATTAAAAACAAGGGCTGAGATTAAAAAAAATAAAAAGGGAACTAGACATATTTACAACAGACACTGCTCCATAATTAGACATCACTAGCAGTTCTGGCCACTCAATTGGCGACACCTGATTTTCAGAAACAGGTGTCCCCTTTAAGATGTTTTAAATCGGGCAACCCAAATTGCTAGTGACTTTTGACAATCTTAGCCTTATGTTTTAAGGAAAACCCACTGTTGTGGCCCTGATTCAGCAAAGCAATTGATAACACGCTTAAGTGTAAATTGGAGTTAAGCAGGTGCTGACTAGAGATGGGATCATCCATATGCTTCAAGTTAAGCACATGCTTAAATGCTGTGCTGAATCGGGGACAAGGGTATTATTTTTACAGCCTTGATGAAAAAGTTAGCATACAACAGCTCGATACCGACCTGAACTAAGAAAGCAAACCAAAAATTGCCCAATTAAATGGATAATTAAAACACCCTATCATAATGAGTTCAATTAAAACCAGACAAAATATTACTGAGGATATAGTAGCGGTAGGATGCAGAAATCTCATGGTTTCCATATGTTTTTCCTACCAATGAATGTTTTTCATTCTTGTGGCACTCAGGGGTTATGAGGTTTTCCCCACTAATAAATACTTAAGTATCCCCCGGGAAGCTATTAAATATCCTGCTCATATGTAAATAATGACTTTTCATGTCATCAACCTCAGGATTAGAATTCCCAGTGTCCTACCATTATGTACGGTAAAGAGCATTCATGTCGAGAGCTACCCAAACTGCTCCTGATTAGACTTGGCGGGTTTTGCCTTGATTATTAAAACGATCATTTTGTTCTGTTAGTAAGAGGATTTGTATTTTTATTTATTTTACTTATTTACCCATCAACTCTAGTTTCTCCAACTCCAGTTCCCTTACTACTAGCCTGCGACAAACTGACTTTCCCAACCCTGCCTTGGCAAGATTCCAGGGTCTGATAATTATCCAGCAACTTGGCATGGCCAGTAATTTTACCCCGAGGAACCACTGTATGAGAAAAGCAGCAAACCACACATGTGTGGGGCGCTGGGACTCATAACCTTGCTATTTAACAAAGCTTCATTCTTGAACTGACAGTTGAGTTGGAGTGAAGAGAATTCCACTGAGTTTGGAGAGATGCAAAAAGGACATATGACAATTTGCTATCATGCTGACCGATGCAAAACTAAACAAAAGCGCTGCTAGGTGATCCAGTGAAGCACATTAGCATGCGTTTAACCTAAAGCACATCAATGGTTCCACTAAACCCAACTGGAATATATGCATGAATGCAAATTAGTTCCTTTTAGTTCACACCAGCAAGGTCTATACAGGGCAGTTAGAGTGCAACACAGAAGAGCACTCTACAGGTCATACCCTTGTAGTGTGGACTGTGGCACTGTGTGGACAAGCCCTGAATTACTATTATTTTTAGAATTTAGTCAGCTCTATTGACTAAATGCATCTTTGTAAATTAATTACAGAATATCTACATTAAAAAAAAAGTGTGCCCGTATGGATACTTGCTTATCTATGTTCTCATGTAGTCCTCATTACGATTGTACGGGAGCATTTCTCAAACATTCATGAATTTTTCCTCATACCACCCCGTGAGGCAGGGAAACACAATCACCATTTTAGAGTTGGGGAAACTGAGGCATGGGGGTAAGTGACTTGGTCAAGGTCACATAAGGAGTGTGGGACTATTCTGGGAATTAAGCATAGTCCTGAGTCCCACTCTAGTGCCTTAACCACTAGACCAACCCTCCTCTATCTCATTAATACCTAACAACAGAAATCATAGGTCATATCCAAGACCTTATTTAAAAAAAAAAAACGGGGGGAAAAACCCCAACAATCTTTCAAATTATATAGGACATAACTTTCGACGGCTAAAAGTCTAGAACCCCAGGCCAGGCATTCGTTCATTCCCCATGCCCAGATTATACACCTGAAATTATTTTAGCTCAGACTCAGTCACGTTAGACTTGCTGGTGTCTGGTGGTGGCATTTGATTGGCTGCAATGGCGATTAAGTGAGTCAGTTCCAGTAACCGGAGAAGAGTACACTCATTTTGAGGGTTTGGGTTTATTCAGAGGTGAGGACAGCGTTCTCCCAACCCCCAGAAATACAGAAATTCAAGTGTCAGTCAGGGCAGCAGGTGAGTTAAGACAAACTTTTCATCCTCCTCCTGTTCTACATTGTTCTTAGACTGGGCTGCATCCCCTCTTCCTCCTTTAATATTCCCTCACACCAGGACGCTCTGTGGCCTTTATATTGTAGAATACAAACAGTCCGAAACACCTACCACCAGCAATGGGCAAACCTCGGACGATCCAGTTCTGTTTGCCTGTCAGAAGTTGAACTGAACCTCTTGGGTTTCCATAACTGAGCTCGGAGAGTCATGGGTCTCCCCTTATTAGTGTGTTAGTATGTCCAGTTGGCTGGTAATCTACAAGAACTGCCTTTCCACTTGCAGATCCCAGAAGCACGTCTGTGCTCTGCAGCAATGGTGTAAAACACAAGGGAGTGAAGCACCGTACTTGCGGCTCTCACGGTAGGTTACTATGCTCTTGGTCTCTGATGGGAACAGTATACGACACAGTGTTTCACTTGCGCCATACATGACCCAACTCTCTCAGGGACCATGCCTGGTAACCAGTTCTGTACGGAGATCATGGTCAGCGTGGAAGTCTGCCATGCTCCACAGGGAGGGTAGTGGAGAAGGGGTTAGAATTCAACGGAACTTTTAAATAAGATTGGGATGTTGCCGGAGGAAATGTTCCCCATCACGGTTTTGCAAAAGCTACTAAAGTGGACGTTATTCATGGAAAGGAAAACCCACTGGAAATGTGGTGGCCGGGCTTCCCCAATGCAGCCTCACACTCACGTAAAGAAGGTCTTAGCGGAGAAGGAGAATGTGCCCCCACTGGAAAGCTACCAGGACAGCCTTACATCACCTAAAGTGCTTCCAAAGGCTCTGTCGTGTGACCAGCTGCTGAGTGTCAGCGCTGAAGACTGTGGTTTTTAAAATGGGCCAGTGGGAGTTGGGCCCTGAATTCTGTTAGGTCCCTTCAGAAATGATGAAGTGTTGCTGTTCCCTCTTTCTGTTCTCTGAGCATACGGGTGAGTGGGAGAACCTAGAGAGGCCTCAGCCCCTAGAGGGAAGTGTTACTGAATGAAGGAACAGAGAAGTGGGACAAGGAGAAAAGAAAGCAGTGGCTGCGCTTACAAACTTCTCAACTGCCTTTCGGAGGCGACCTTGGTATTGCAGCATTCCCTACGCTGGACTCACTGCGCAGAGAGAAATGCAGGGAATGCGTCAAAGACCAGCTGGCTGCTGTTGCTGCCACAAGCTGGTGAGAAATCAAGCCACACTTGGTCCCGGAGCTGGGTGGGGAGAGCGGAGTGGCCTGAGCTGAGAGAGTTTGTTTGCTACCTGCTGCCCCTCTCCCACCTCCTCACCAATCACAAGCCTCACTCATCCTAAGCAGCCACTTGCCTCTTATGTGGCCAGCCCTGACCTAACCCAACACGCCTGCTGTCTGGGAATGTTTCTTTTTTTTTTTTATATCTGCTAACTTTCCTATATCCTTCCTGCTGTGTTTAGCCACCACACCCCAGCATTTCCTCTGGCAGGGAGAGCAGAGGAGGGACTGCATGCCTTGCTGAGACCTTTTGGCTTCGATCTCGTGGCAGAGAAGGAAGAGAATGAAAGAACAAGCAGGGGACTCAAGACAGACAAAGGTCAAGCTTCTGATTGCTAAGAGCTAAGAGACAGCAACTAGAGGGAACCCCAGTTGTCTAGAGGCCCCGGTGTACACTGTGTGTACCTGTAGTTCCTCAAATTAATTTCTCATGGAAATGTATGTTCCTTTCATCAGAGGATTCAACTTTTACAGGACCCCACTGATCATGTGCTGCATGGTTCCTGGCACCTCTTTGGCATCACCAGACCCTTCTCAGGTGTGAACGATACATCTTCCCAGTCTGCCCAGGTATTTGTTTGTAAAGCACCAGCTGCTATTTCGTTCATTTGAAACATGCCAGAAAGAAAGGAGTTTCAGATGCTTTTAAAAAGACAAAGCTACTTCAGTGGGTCAGATTCTGGCCGTATGTGAGTGGGTGAAGCAGCTCCATGCATGTCCATGGGGTTTTACCTGCTTAAGCCTGGCCTGAATTTGGTTCCGTATGTATACGGTATCTGGAGATGAAGTTAGATCAGAGTCAGGTTTAAGGTTAAGATTCATGAGCTCACAATGAACAGCATCAGGATTTCGCAGGCTGTTTTCAGGACAGAGGCATCCAGCCTGGAAAAGAGGTCTCCCTAGGGCTTGACTCTGTCCTGGAACCAAAACTGGAGGGGGGTGAATTTGGAGTCTACTGTTCAGCACTCAAGCCCTTGAAATTCAAAGGCGCTTGGAACGGAGACCAGAGAAAAATCTAAGCGTAACTGATTTTCCATGAGTTCTCTCCATTTTCCAGCCTCCCACCCCATCTACGGGAGTTTCTTGGCCTCTCCTTTCTTCCTCTCATCTTCCTCTTTCTCCTACAAACTGTGCAGTGCAGAGTGGTGGGACTGAAACATGGTGGTGTGCTTGGGACTTGATGAGACAGGACTGGCCTCGTGTACTTGATGCTACTCTCACTGAAATCTATGACCAAACTCCTGGTGGTTTTCATGAGGGCAAGCCTGATGCTATTAAATGTACAGAGATGCTAATTTGGCTTGGGAATTATTGGGCATTCACCAAGATAGGGTCTAATCATCCCTTAATAAACTACCCTGCATTTGTTTATCTCACTAGAAAAAGAAAATAAATACCAAGATATAAAACAGGCAGCTATTGTGGCCATGGGTTGCTAATGTAACAGAGAGATCAACTCTACCTACAATCCTATCTCAGAGATGAGACAAAAGCCAGGTTGAGCCAGCCAAGAGGCGAAGATAAGTGGACTACCCAGACCTCCATTGTTCTGTTTTCTCTACGTAAATGTTGTAAACTGATAGACTGATCCAAAAAATGTCTTCTGTAAATGCATCACTGAAAGCAACAGCAGTCAAGGAAACAAGTCAGTGAGCAGTGAAGGAAACAAGAGACTGGAGCTACGTTCCGAAACAAACAATTTCCCACATACCTTGAAATTATCCACTTTACATGGCTTGTTAAACCATCTGTCAAAAAATCAGGCCAGATACTTATCAATTTAGCTCCTGAGTGTTTGTAACAGGGAGTTAGTCTAGGCAGGTTGCCTTTTTAACAACAGCCACGTTGTTTGCATTCCAGGCTATCATCATGGAAAGGAAAAAAAACCAAGAGGAGCAAATAAAACCTCATTTACAGCAACAAGTTAAGCATCAACGTGACACTCTCAATTTGCACAGCAAACGTGATTTGCAGTGTTGCAGAAACCTGAATTATGCCAGCTGGTAATCAGAGACTGCACTGTCTCTGGCCACCTGGGTTCTCTTCAGTCACAAAAGTAGCTAAGAGAGACGGAGAAATCGGATTCCAAAATGCAGTGTCTCTCCTGCACCTGCAAGGACTTTAGATTCTTCGCTTGGCCACAAGGCAGAGAATCAAGGCCATTCTTAAAGGGAGCTAAATGAAATTCTCAAGGATTTCTGCAGGAACTATTTTATTATTTAAACAACATTTGTGTTCTATTCCAGGTGGCTGTAATCTTATATGAAAGACCATGCTTCCCTCCCTTCCCAAACTCCAGTGGAGCAGGAGGATGTCACATCTCTACAAATCAGGCCCCAGGAGGATCGAAGTGGACACCCAAAAATGGAGGCATCCCAAATCACTGGCTATTTCTGAACATTTTAACCTACAGGCCCAGTCGCGGAAGCTGTTACTTAGGCAAAGTTCCCAGTGACGTTAAGTGAGTTTTGCCTGATGACGATCAGCAGCACTGCCCCGTGTGAATAAGTCGTTACTATTATTTTTTTTATTAACATTTGTAATATAGGTAGGGCCTACAGGCCTCAACCAGTTGGGGACCTGTACGCACATAGGAAATTAGAGTCCCTTCAACACAGGAGATTACAGCTTCATTCTTCACATGACTCTTGGTGAATATACACTGGGGCAAAGACAATGGATGAAATCCTGGCCCCACTGAAGTCAACAGCAAAACTCCCGTTGACTTCAATAGGATCAGGATTTCACACTCCCTCCGAAGTCCCTGCAGAAATATCTAGCCCCTGCCTCCGTCTTGTCTCTACACGGGCAGCTGGCCTCAAACGTCATATGCCCTTGCTGGGCTGAAGCTGGGCGTCTTCAACATAGTTCGCCCATTCCCTTATTGTAAAAAGTTACATGTAAAACATTTCAGTTCTGTTTGGTACAAACAAACCAGATTAAGTGAATCGTAAGACTTTTTTAGAGTGTAAACTCTTTGGGATGGGGGCTGGCTTCTAGTCTCTGTTTGGGCAGTGCCCAGCGCAATGTGGTTCTAACCCTGGTTGGGGCCTTTGAACAGTGCCAGAAGACAAGCAGTAAGTCCTAGTCTAAATGAGAGCACTGGTTGTCTAATCTCATTGTACCACCAGTTTCAGGGATCCTTTGCCAGAGAGGTTTAAAAGAAGAAATTGATCAACTGGCAAGAAACTCTCTGTAACCAGTGTAGCCTAGTGGTTAGCACACTAGACTGGGATCCAGGAGATCAATTGGAGGCTCTGCCACTGGTTCGCTGGCTGACCCTGGGCGAGTCACTTCCCCTCTCTACGCCTGAAATGGGGATAACAATACTGGCCTACTTTGAGATCTCTGGATGAAAAGTGTTATAAGAGCTAGGTATTAATTTATCATTATTATTTAAATACCCCAATCAAATTGTATCTACTCAACTGATTTGATTGGTCTTCAAGTCCTGCCATGGATAACAGTTTGGGGGCAGATAAAAACATTTTTAAAAACTTTCACAAGGATAATGAGACTCACTTATAAAAGTTTAAGGTACATTAGCACTCTTTGGGGCTGAAGGCGACAAAAGACTTCTATGAATTTAATTAAACAGCTAGTATCCTATAGCAACAATCTAGTCTAATTAGGAGTCGTCTTTAGGGGATCCTTAAATATTTATGGAAAATATTTTCTCTCTCGCAAAAAAAACCCCAAACCCACATAGCATTCTTCTAATAATACTCCTATGTAAAGTCTCGGTAGGTTTAATATTTGGTAAACACTGTCCCAGCCCATCCAAGTCTGGGTTAGCTTTATGCATGTGTCACCTTTTAGAACATGGCCTGGCTCTGGAAGGAGTGGGAGCTAAGAGTCAATACCCAGGGGCCTAGTTCCAGCTCTGCCACAGACTCACTCTGACCCCTTTGCCAAGGCACGTAACCGCTCTTTGCCTCAGTTTCCCCGGCTGTAAAATTAGGATAATACCGGTGTCACAGAAGGGTCGTGAGGCTGAGGTGACTGATTTTGGGTCCCCGACCTGAGACAGTTTAAAGGGGACTGGCTTCCAGACAGGCACGTGCGCAGCACTTTTTGAAAATCAGGCCCTTTTAAAGCACCTCAGCTCAAGTACCTGAAACCACCAGTCCCTTTTGAAAAGGTGTGTGGATGTTTGCCAAGCACTTTGCCAATCTTTGCGGGAAAGTGGTGTATAAATACGAAGCACATCAACACTTTTGTCCACGAGATGACTAGCCTTTCGTCCAAGACAAACACTTGCCACGCTCTAACGAGGATATTTCTCTCCACAAAATGAAAACCTGCAACCCTTGTGAACGATGAAAATTTGCATATAAGTGCTCACTGGTTTGTTTCTCCAAGAGAACCCGTTTTTAGCACTATGTAGCGTAGATTTTAACGGCAGACGGGACCAGTCTGTTCATTTAGCCCAGTGGCTCTCAACCTTTCCAGGTCACTGTGCCCCTTTCAAGAGTCTCATTTGTCTTGTCCCCCCACCCTCGAGTTTCACCTCACTTAAAAACTTACAAAATCAGCCATAAAAATACCGACGTGTCCCAGCACACTATTACTGAAAAATTGCTGACTTTCTCATTTTACCATACAATTATAAAATAAATCAGTTGCAATATAAATATTGCACTTACATTTCAGTGTATAGTATACAGAGCAGTATAAACAAATCATAGTCTACTGACCTTGCTAGTGCGGTTATGTAGCCTGTTGCAAATCTAGGAAAACATCTAGCTGAGTTGATGACTCCCTGGAAGACCTCTGAGTACCCCCAGGGTACACGTACCCTTGGTTGAGAACCACTGATGTATCCTGATCACCTATATATCACAGGCCCAATCACTTAAAAAAAAGAGACATGGCTGAAGCCACACGGTGAATCAGTAGCAGAGCAGGGATCAGAACTTAGGTCCCGCCTGATGTCCAACCAGGTGCTCGTTCCTCCACACCATCTTGCCTTACTGCCAGTGCCATGATCCAAGCCCTGTTACCTCCCTATGGTAAAACCACACACACTCCTATGAGGAAAGTTCCGATCTGCCCCCACAACACTTCACCAGGGCACAGCAGATGACTCTTGACAGGCTAGGCTTCTGGTCAGTGTCTGGCGAGCCCTGGCTGAGACGAGGTGCTCAGAAGAGACTTTAATTGCACATTCTGTGGGACGTAGGACATCTGACGCAGCAAGTCGTCTCACTGTGAAATGACCAAATAGAGATTCTCTTTTCAAAGTGGGAGCCTTACTGAGCAGAGAGGATTGGAGTTCAAACAGCTCCAAGAGAAGCTGGAAGCAACGTTAGCACTCAGGTCCCAGTTTCAAGGAGCAGTGATTCCATGTTTGGGCTCCTAACATATGGGCCCAATAGCCTGAATCAAGGGCCCATGTGTTCCCAACAGCCATCCGGAGCCCACAGGTTTGGTGTCCACAATGATTAAAATACGATTGGTGAAAATTTCAGAAACGCTCAAGGTTCCGTCTACATTGCAGCGGGGAGGCATAATTCCCAGCCTGGGTCAACGTACAGACACTGGCGCTCATTGCGCTAACGTGCTAGAATCGCACGGTGGCAGCTTGAACTAGCAACCTGAATACAACCTGTCTGAGCTCCTTGGTACGTACTTGGGGAGCGAGCCCCTGTGACCATGGCCACACCACTATCTTTAATACACCAGCCCAATCACAGCTAGGGCGTATGCCCACCCGAGCTGGAAATTACACCTCCCAGCTGCAGTGTAGACATGTCTTAAGAGCCGCAAAGAGACAGGCTGGGTGAGGCCATATCTTTTACTGGACCAATTTCGGTTGGTGAGAGACACAAACTTTCGAGCTACACAGAGCTCTTCTTCAGGTCTCTCTCACCAACAGAAGTTGGCCCATTCAAAGATAGGACCTCATCCATATTGTCTGTCTAACGTCCTGGGACCAAGGTGGCTACAAGAACACTGCAAACAATTAGGAGCCTAAGTCACTGAGACACTTGAAAATGTTTAGCCCTTGCCAAGCAGCGTCCATCGGAGGATCTTAAAGCCCGGTACAAAGGGTCACACAGCAAGGCCCAAGGTCACACAGCAAGTCAGGAGCTGCGTCAGGAACCCAACCCAGGAATCCTGCTGTGTCTATGGTAGAATGTGCAGACACCGTGGGTCTGACACTCATACCCCGAGTGCAGAGTAACTCCAGTAAAGTCAGTGGAGTCACTTCAGCTTTACCCTGGGGCTAGAGAAGTGGAGCTGCACTGGTGTACGCGGGAGGAAAAGCAGGCCCAACAGGCTGATGCAGTAAGTGCTGAGTAATTTTTCTTGCTCTATCCTTTACTACTTGTATTATTCCGTCAGCACCTCTCCCACTAAGCCTGATGACTCTCTTCTCCACAAGGAAACCATCTGGCCATCAGTGTGTTCACAAAGCTGGCCTCCTGACTGTGCCACCAGCCTGCCCTTTGAACATGGGCCAAATTCTGCTCTCAGCTGTACTTGTGCAACATCATCAACCTCAACAGGGCAGAGACAGTTCTGGGGCGAGATTCCGAGCTGGCGTAAATCAGGACAGCTCCATTGACTTCAGTGCCAATTTACACCAGCTGAGGATCCAGCCTTGAGCAGTAAACACAAACTTGTCTCCCAGTTAATTTTCCTTGCCTAGATTTTAGTTCCTTTCAAATTAAAAAGTACATTTTATAGACCAAAATCTCAATTGGTTTCTTCTAAAACAAATTGCTCCCTACTTGAAGTTAGACAAACTGTCCTAGCCAGAGAGAGAGAGAGAGAGAGAGAGAGAGAGAGAGAGAGAGAGAGAGAGTCACTGTGTATTAATTTTAGTTTTAAACCATCACCTCTCCCCCCCTCAAAAAGTGATTAGCTCCTAAGCGTAAAAGATTTATCAGCCATTACAGAACTTCATTCCAAAACCGATTAATAGGAAATTAATTGAAACAGCCATAAAAAAGTTATGCAAAGATGAACAATTACAGCTGTAGATTTATAGCTGCTCCTAGCAGAGCATACAGAACATTTTTTGGTGTGTGTTTGGGGAGGGGGGGAGGGAGTCACCATTTTTAATCATAATTCAGTAGGATTTCAGTTTCACAGAACAAAGTTTGGAGAAAAAAATAATGACTAGATATAGGATGCCTCAAATTGTTAGATTGCACCGACGTGCGCTGTTTAAACTGCTGCTGTGTTTCATCCCAGAAGTGGCTGCGTTTCACAGATGAAGTGCATTAGGCTCCACATACCAGGGTCGTTTTAGCAAGTACAAAGCTCTCGTGGTCATTAACTTTGTCAGAATCAAGATCAGACACACAATGCTTGGCCTGCTGGTGCGGCTGCTGCAGCAGTGGGAGACCCCGTTCAGAGCACCAGCATTCTGGAGCGGTGGAGCACAATGGAAGGGACATGCTTGGGTTGCAGTGGAGCTGGACAGCTGGTGCTCAAGCAGAGCACAACTGCCTGCTAGTCGGTCTAAGGAGCAAAATCAGCCTCAGTCTCAATTCAGATGCTAGTAAACAAGTCTCCGTATCAGTCACCATCTCCACAACTATTTAGCCGAGTCAGCAGGGGGGACGGACTCAATTCTCTTCCTGCTCTGGAAGGTGGCCCAGGATCAGAGCAATGCAGGGAGGCTAGTATTACAGGCTGTCCGTGCTGTACTTGTTCTGTGGATAAGGGCTCCCACATTCAGGCATGGCCACCTGGTACCTTTCACCCGGGCTAAAAGTCGTCACCACAAACCAAAGGGGAAAAACACCAACCATTTAACAGCCATGTAATAAAAATTTGGCAGGAATCTCAAAGGCTAAACGCCTCCTGATAAGACATTATAAGATACCACATGAAAACTATTTTCAAAGTCACCCTTCTGCATTTTTAGTAGCCTGTCGTATCACACAAGTATCTGGGGTACATTGGCAGAGTTACATTGACTTGAACAGCACAGCAGTGGTTGACACTAGCTGGGGTTCCTGCTCTCAGCTTTCATCCCTGCTCTAAAATGCATCCTCCGGCTCAGATTCAAAGTACAACGCAGCCATCGCATTTTGCACAGGCGTGTGCAGTTACATTAGCTCCAACGTAAGTATTAGACAAAGGGTAGAGAAACACCTGTCAGGGATGGTCTCGATAATACTGAGTCCTGCCTTGAGTGCAGGGGACTGGACTAGATGATCTCTCGAGGTCCCTTCCAGTCATACGATTCTATGATTATTTTCTTAAAGCAAGTAAAAGTACCTAGCAAGGAACACATTGTCCAAGGACTTTGGATCTGAATTAAATCCCTTGCCTATAAAAGGAATGTAACATGCTGGGCGACTAATGCGTTTTCCCTGCCCCCCAACCTCCATCTCAACTGCTTATTTGCTCTGCCAACTGGTAGGAGAGGTGGAAACGCACAGCACTATAGTTACAGAAATATGGTGGTGACGTTGTTTGGCCTCAACTGTACATTTGGCATTCGCCTGTTACTCACCACCTCTTCCTCCTCCATTGCTGTGACAAGGGTGGAAAAGCCACTTCCCTGCTTCTCCCATCCTTTTCAGTGCAGCCTGAACTTGTAACATGGAAGGATTGCAGGACCAAGTCTAAGCAACTGGTGATTGGTAAGAGAGCCCCGGACCGTGCATTTTTCTACTGCAAACATCTACTTCCTTACTGCTCAGAGGCCAATGTGATAAACCCAAGAAAGATCTCGGAGATCCAATGGAAGGGGTAGGGGCTTGGGGCAGTGATGAAAACCGGATGAATCCTGGATGTACTCAGAACAATAGTTCTCAAACTTTTATACTGGTGACCCCTTTCACATAGCAAGCCTCTGCGTGCACTCCCTCCCCCATAAATTAATAACACCTTTTAATATATTTAACACCACTATAAATGCTGGAGGCAAAGCAGGGTTTGGGGTGGAGACTGATAGCTCACGACCCCCGCCATGTAATAACCTTGTGACCCCCTGAGGGCTCCCCACCCCCAGTTTGAGAACCTCTGACTTAGAAGTTTGCATCACTTCTTCTGAGCACTTGGCAATGATCCATTCATCTACCATCAAGCCCCCTTTCTGTTTCTAAAAATAAACCTACATTCCAACAACCGACCCAAAGCTCCCAAGTCAGTAAAAAACAAACGTGAATCATCAAGGAAGATCAGCCACGGGTGCTTCCTGTCTGCACATTACACCTCTCGCTGCCGTTGCACATGAGAATAGCTTACCCAGGACGCCGCAGCCTCCCTTGTGTCCAGGACACTTTCTTGCTATGCCCAGGACTAGGAGTCATTTTATTACCCCTCTGCTTTAGGAAAAGGGGGTAACAAGGTGACTCAGAATTCTGGGCCCCCCGAGAAAGTGTCACAGTGGCACAGCTGGAACAGGATTCACCCCCAGTTTGCTGGCTGGCAAAGGGTTCATTGTCATGTACGAGCAACTCCCCTCAGAGAACTCCGGACAGCTGAGGCGTGGCTGTCGCCAGCACTCCAGAGAACAAACAGCAGGAATACATTTCAGAGGTTTACTGGACCGTAAGAAGAAGGGGGGAAAGGATGTTTTGTTAATCGTCACTGGGGGGGCGGGGGCTCTTGAAAGCTGGACCCTGGCTCTGGGTGATGCTGAGAAGTTGCTTTAGGTGAAAAACTTAGCCAAAGATTTTAGCCTGCTAAAGTTATGGCTGGTCTCTCAGAACTTCTGTTTTAATTGTAACCGTATCTGTTTCCACTATCCTTACTCAGAATCACTTAATCCTCTGTCCCGGTTAACAAACCACAAGTAGATCTCAGCGCTGTAATATAAAGTCACGTCTGAAGTCTCAGCTGAACCGAACAGGCTGATGTCTACGCAATCTCTTTGGAGACAGTGAACTTGGTAATTTCTGTGTCCAGGGACAGGGGCTGGATACTACAGGGGGACGCTTGCTGCTGAGGAGGCTTATGGATTGGGGTGCACGGAAAGTTAAGGAGAAGTAAAAGCTGGCAGAGCTTCTGAGGAGATTGTTTGGGGGGGTGGCTAACACGCTGGAGTGACAGGGAGCTGGCGCCCTGTTTAGCACCAGCAAGTCTCTCTGTCACTGAGACAGGCAGGTAACACAGTGACTTATGAGCCCCAGCTCACTGAGACAGCACCAGGGTCCTAACACCCAGTGGAAGGTGCCCCACGCAGAAAGCAAGTCTCAGCCGGCAGCAGACTCAGAAAGGCCCGCCACAAAGGAAATGGAACCACAGAGATAACGGTTTGAGGCGAAGGTAAACAGGAAAGTTATTTAGGCTGCAGCAGCTTAGTCCATCGCAGCAAACAAGCCCATATAACTGCTCAGCCCCAGACAACCAACCCCCCCGTTTAAATCCACACTGTGGTAGGAGAGCCAGCCAAGAAAGATGACGTTAGACATTTCTTGCTTGTTCCTTTTAAAGCAGCCAGGAGAATAATACTCACAGTTCATAGGGTTTCATTGTGCCACAAGGACATTCCTGGGACAGACTGCATGGACTCTAACAGGCCTTTCATGTCTCTTGCTAGTATCGGGCCAATATCTTGCCGCTATCTCTTTTTTCAATAGCGCTCACTCAGTTCACGCTGGGGGAAACGTCCTACCTGAGTCCTGATCCAACTCCCATTGAAGACGATGGGAATCTTGCCATGGACTTCAACAGCAGCGTCATTGGGCCCTTTTGGGGGATATTTCATCAGAGACAATCTCTCTTCCAGAGCCAGCGGGGCCAGGCCAGGTTCTTTTCCATTCTGAAAAGCCCCAGGGGTATTTTCATGGAGCGCCTGTCGAGCTCTGCCAGTTGTGTGAGGAGATGGCAGGTTGTACTGGGGGTAGCAGCCTGGGTCACCATCCAGTTAAAATCTCCCTGGCTCTGGTCCCGGTCCCTGCAGCCCTGCCATTTATCACATCGCTTTCCACTCCTCTAATGCAACCTCACGAGAACGCTCCGAAAACAAGCCTCCTTTGGCAGCCGTGCTGGCACCATCTTGGCCATACTGGCCAGTGGGCAGCAGTGCTCCCCTTGGCAGCGCTGGGCAGGGCAGCAGACGCCACTGTCCATATGACCAGTATTTATTTGTGTCGTACTAAGAGACCTGATCAGGACCCCACACCGTGCTGCACAAACACAGAACCAAAAGGTGCCCCAAAGTCAGTCTACTGCCAGGCAACACAGGTTTCGGGAGGGAGGACTTTTTTTATATGTGATTGCACCAACCTGGGCCTTTCCCATTCATCATTGCATAACATCCCCTGGGGAACTGACACCAGGGAAGTCCTTTTGCTCTGTATTTCACCTCCCCTGCCCCCTCCTGCCCGTGCTCTCAGCTGGAAAGGAGAAGAGCCCAGCCCAGCATGACCAGCCCATGCTCCCCAGTAAAGGAACCTCTCTGCTCTGAGACTCTTGACAGGACGCTCAAGGAAATGTTTTAGGAAGCCCTCCTGGGGCTACTTTTTAAGGTGTAAAGCAGCTGGGGCTCCCAAAGGGAGCCCCCAACCTGCTCGTGAAGCCAGAGGACAAGTCAATGGTCCTGAACGTTTACCTACTGCTGCGCTGACCCTCTGTGGCACACCCCGAAGCCAGCCCGCTTACCCAAGGGACTTTGCATTAAAAGTGCCGCCGTGCAATAGTCTTATAAATATGTCTAGTGAGAGGACAGGGGGAGACGGGTGAATGCACAAGCCCTTTGTCGCTCCAGACAAGACCGTACCATTTAACTTCAGCCACCGGTGAAAATGAGGTCTCTCCACCTAATGCTTGGAAGATATTTGTCTACATCATAAAATGCCTGATGCAGTTTGACAGTATGGCTAAGAAATCGTGCTGTACAAAGCTGCAGCATCCGCAGCTCTTTGCTCACACGAGCATAGCAAGCGCCAGGGAAGGCAGCAGTCTGTACAGAGAATCAAGATGGCAGAGCTGCTACTTGAAGTCTAAGAGAAGCACTTTGCAAAGGACGGCGAATGTAAGCAATCCTTTCCATTCCATCCCAATGCCTGACATAACGAACCACCAGGTCTAGGACAGGGACAGTATATTAGGACGTACTGTGCATATCTGAATGGAAAAACCTCACTGCTCTCAGACAATAATTTTATATCAAGCCTCTTCAGTCAACAAGAAGCACGACGCGTGTGTCTCGAGTCCAAACACCTTGTTCTTGCTTTTCAGATCTTCTACCACATAGTCCTGGGCTCTATCTGACCTGCGTCCTTTTGTGTGTCCTCTCTGCTCTGCTGGCCCCAATCCCTCTGCATTCTCTTCTCCCACTTCCAACCCCCTGCCTTCTGCCATGCTGTTCTCTGTGCATGGAACGTCCCTCCTCCCTGGCCCTCCCAAATCTACGTGCCAAGCCACGGCTTCTTGTTCACAGCTCTTCCAAAAACACCAACACCCAAAACCAAACCACTTCTGCTGTTCCCAGGAGAGAGCCGATGAACTTAGAAAAAATTACTGGTTAAAATGAATTGTAACATCTTGTGATATTTTAAAATTACAAATTTAATGCAAGCATCAAGGAGCGCACATGCCTTAATGGAGCAACCGCAGGCCTTTATTGCTATAATGCTCACCCTTGACCACCTGTGACCACTGGGTCTGCTTAGCCTATGCAATGCCAGCTTCCTGCATGGTTAACTCGTCCTCCCACAACCTCCGTTTGTTCTTTCACCTGTTGTCAATGTCTAAAAGCCAGACTGTGAGCTCTTCTGGGCAGAGACTGGCGTGATGTGTTTGTATGCCACCTTGTGCAGCCTCGCTGAGGTCCTCAGATGCAACCACAACAGAAAGGATGAATTGTCCTAAGGCTCCTTTTCATCCTACTTTGTTTTTCAAACGAACACTGAGGACCCAACTCTGCAAACGCATTCGCATGCTTCACACCTGAGCTCCATTAACAGCCAGTGCTGAGTACAGAGATGCTATTCCTGTGCTATGCAGGAGGACATGCTAGACGGGCTTAGAATCTATGAAAAAGTTCCTCCCATGTCTGACCATTTGCTGGATTGGGCCTTGAAAGCATGAGCTCTTCAGAGCACGGATCATCTCTTTAATTATTTCTCTAAAGCTCTTAGCACTAAAAATTAATTGATTGAGGAGATGATGATGAGGCTACTGAGTGGACAGACTTACGAGCAGAGGACTGTACAGTGCAACCATAGGGCACGCAGTGATGCGTTCCTCATGAGGAGCTGTGCTGTGATATGGGCAGATAGCCTGCAGAACACGAGAAGAGGGACCCACTGATTTTTTTCACGTTGCTTCCAGAGTTGCTGAAAGGTCACCTGGCAGATTGGTCAGGTTCATAAAGGAGTGTCTCTTCTCTCCGCACATCGGGGGGGGTGGGAAGAGGTTAGCCCAGTGGCATTCCAGCTGGGGAGCTTTGAAAACTCACAAAGGGAGCCAGGAGACGAGAGAAGGGGGTGACAATGGAAATAAGAGTGCGGAGAAGAAAGGGAAAGAAAAAGGGCAGAGAGAAGAGGAAAAAAACTGAGGGTAAAAAGGGGGAAGCAAAGGAGGAAATGTTGAGAAGACAGGGAGAGAAGGAAACAAAGCAAGGAACAGAGCAGGCGAGGGAGAGAGAAAGGGGGCAGGACAGCAGGGAATGGATGGGGAAGGGATTCTGTCACTCACACTGGATGGGAGTGAAGGTGGCATCGGGCAAGGGGAGTGGTTCCAACTGGTACCCAATGCCTCTGCTCTTTGTACAGCCAACAGGACTGAAAACATGGGGGATTCAAGCGGGGGAGATAAGGATCATTTTACCCAGCTCAATCACTCCTGCTACCTCATCCCTGCTGAGGGCATCAGAGCCCTGAGCAGAGAAATCATCAATCATTCCTCACACACGTGCAGTCACTGCCTTTACACTGGAGCGCTTGGTCCTACAGCGCATATTACCCGCTGTGGAGAGAATTTTGAGCCTGGACCAAGCCGGCTTTCGGCGAGGCCGGAGCACGTGCGACCAAGTACTTGCCCCGACCACATTTGTTGAAAATGGCTTCCAGAGAAACTTGAAAACAGGCGCTGTTTTCATCGATCTAACAGGGGTGTACGATACGGTACGGCTTGTGAAGGTATCAGGGGTCCTGCTACCTGGGTCACAGGCATCGTTGAACTGTTCTTCCGTGATAGGCAGTTCGGAGTCCATATGGGGGAGAAGACGAGTGCTTGGAGACGACAGAGCAATGGGTTACCCCAAGGCTCTGTGCTTTCTCCAACCCGGTTCAACCTTTACGTCAATGACCTGCCAACAACGGAGTCACGAAAGTTCATTTACGCAGACGACATCTGTCGCGGTACCCAGACCCGGATGCTTCACGAGCTTGATGCCACCTTAAACCGGGACATGACAAAGTTAGCTGACTACTGTAAGACTTGGCGCCTCCAGCCAAGCGTCATAAAACCAGTCTCCAGTTTGTGCCATCTTCACCGCGCTAGCGCAACTCGAGAACTGAATGTTTATCTGAATGGTCAGAAGGTGAAGCATGTAGTAGAACCGGTCTGTCTAGGTGTGACCTTACACCACACACTGAGTTACCATGGCCCCCTGAAGAAGACAGCGGCTAAAGTTAAGACACCAATAATCTTCTTAGCAAACTGGCAGGTTGGTCATGGGGTGCTTGTGCTCCAACTCTGCAGACGTCAGCTCTTGCTACTTTGTATTCGGTGGTGGAGCACTGCGCACCCGTATGGAGTCGATCATCACACACCAGACTGGTGGATATGCAGGTACATGCTGCCATGCGTATCATCTCCGGCACCGTGTGTCCAACTCCACTCCCAGGGCTCCCAGTTCTGAGCAATCTCAGACAAGAGGTGGCCACTGGCAAGTGACTGGAGAAAGTCTGCGCCAACTCAAGCCTGCCGCTGCACAATGACCTTTTTAAACCACCAGCTGCACGTTTGCCGTTACGTCGCCCATTATGGTCTCATCTACCACGCCAGGATGTTAGGGCGGAAACACTCCGGCGAGAGGAATGGATCCGTTATAATCCCCGACCAGTCCCTCGCTGCCCACCCCACAATCTGCCTGCCTGGTTTTGACCTGCCCTGTGGAACAGCTTCCGGACCGGGCAAGGTCTCTGTGCAGCCAGCCAGCATCGCTGGGGCATTCGTGACAGCCCTTTGTGCAGCTGTGGCCTGACACAGACGATGACGCACACTGTCAAGGAACGCCTGCTGACTAGGGTCAGCGGTGGCCTAGAAGAACGGCATCACGCCACTGAAGATGCTATCGCTTGGCTGGACGACTGTGCACACGCTAAATAAAATGGCCTTTACAGCTGGATGGGCACGCGCCAAAGAAAGCCCTGCGTGTAAATAACCCGGAGCTTTGGGGAAACGAATTCAGAGCTGGATCAGGCCCCTGGCTAATCATTACCCGGAGGAGGTGATAAAGAAATGGCCTCTTGTGTAACAAGGCTCTCACTACATTTAAAGGGGCAGGTGGGCCACTTTTAATCGGCTGGGTTTTCAAACACTCCATTGCAACCGTTAAGACGTTCAAAGATAAAATGCATCTTTCCCTACTGACATTAGCCCTTTCAGCAGGACAAAGCTCAGGCTTTGCTGCACTCTTGATGCAGTACGAATCTCTTGTCCACTCTGGAGGGGAGCAGGAGAGCGCGTGGATCCAGGAACACTGCTTGGAATTTACTGGGGCTGCCCGACCCTGCCATCACTGCAGTCAACCTCAAGGGGTGCTAATTCCATAGGCTATTTGTACTGCCTGTGTGGAGTGGGTCCTTCCAACCTCCTATGGAGAGCAAGGGCCCTTTGGGGCATGGACTTTGTTCTGTGTTTGTACAGCACCTTGCACAATGGGGCCATGGCTAGGTCTCCTAGGGGCTACCGCAATACAAATACTAAATGGCAGCTGTGACCATATCATGCATGGATAGTGGGAGGTGTCTTCGGGCCTCTCGTCCCATTGCACACTCCAGGCATAGGCAGGCAATCTGAGTATGCCCCTGGCAACACGAGCTGCTCCTTGCCCTCTCTGATTCACCCTTCTGATTTGTAAAACAGGGGATGATGAAACTTATCTCCCTTCTAAAGATACTCTACATAAATATCATCATTACTGCAAATCTGGGAAAGCCGTCCCTGCAAGCAGCTTGGTCCAATCCCCTTTCAAGCATTATTAGAGGAGGTTCCTTCTTATTTTAAGATTTTTTTTTTTTATTAAACAAACAGAAGTTGAGCAATCAAACCACCCTTTGACCGGGTCAATGGCAACCCTGTCTTCTGTCAACAATATAGACCTTTGAGTCTGGCACGGTGCTTTAAACCAAATGAGAACCACACACAACTTTTTATTGATAACACATACAAGACCTAAAAATTAAGTTTCCCAGGCAGATATACCCTCATCCTGCCCTCTTCATGCAATCTCACCATTGTCAGTGCAAGAACCTTCTGCTCCGGCCATATAGATTAGCCTCTCTGTAGCCTTACGTTTGCTAGGAATAAGGTGTGTTTTTAACCTGTTAGCTAACGCATGTTCAAACCCCAGTATGGATACAACGTTGTACCCCTGGAAGAGTTGTCAGCAGCAGGATGGAACCTGGGATCTCTGGATCTTACAGCCTGAACTTCCACTAGCTGAGCTAAAGAAGCCAGGTCTGGCAGACAAGGTGATGATAGGCCCATCAACCTCTATATGGGGCTTGGTCAGAACATCCTGAGGTGTGAATTATGTAGACCAGGCAAAGTGTCATTTTAACAAATGTGGGCCGAGAGTGTACTTCAACCAGCTAACACATGTTAAAATGACAACTCACTTGTCTACACTCGTATTT
This sequence comes from Mauremys reevesii, assembly GCF_016161935.1. Taxonomy (NCBI): domain Eukaryota; kingdom Metazoa; phylum Chordata; order Testudines; family Geoemydidae; genus Mauremys; species Mauremys reevesii. The sequence goes on from NC_052643.1 coordinate 6,957,575, forward strand.
TGACATGGGACAGTTAACATACGTTTAAAATACACCTTTTTCCCCTCTACTGTGCACATGGCCTTTAATCTTTCCATTTCAATTAACTCTCTCCATATCACTTCAAACAACAGATTCAACCAATACCTTTCACCCTTGTCCATATACTTCAACCTGAAAAAAACACCACCAACAAATAATAGCGACGAACGAGGAAAATTAACTGCATAATTGTGCTATTTAAACTCAGTGAAGTGTTTAGGGATATTGAGATACATAATTATTTTGTGTATCTCAGTAAACGTGACACTAGATGAAAAATTCATCGCAAAGGAAGACAATAATTTGTCTGTAATTCACAGTGACTAAATACTACGGTAATGGGAAAATTAGATTAGAAAGATCAAATAGATTGTGTGTGATGTGCATAGGGAGGGGAAGAGATTAGACATCTATCTATCTATAGATAGAGAAAGAGAGAAAGAGAAAGAAAGAAAAAAAGATGGAGAATAAAAGTATTTTATTTCCCCATGTTTATTCCTCCCCCGACCCCCCCACTGTTCCTCATAACTTCTTGTCAACTGCTGCAAATGGACCATTTTGATTACCACTACAAAAAGTTTCTCTCTCTCTCCTGCTGGTAATAGCCCACCTTAACTGATCACTCTCGTTAGAGCGTGTATGGTAACACCCATTGTTTCATGTTCTCTGTGTGTGTGTGTATATATATATCTATATATCTTCCTACTGTATTTTCCACTGCATGCATCCGATGAAGTGGGCTGTAACCCACGAAAGCTTATGCCCAAATAAATTTGTTAGTCTCTAAGGTGCCACGAGTACTCCTGTTCTTTCTGTGGATACAGACTAACAGGGCTGCTACTCTGAAACCTGTCAACACATATAGTCTCTAAAGAACCTATTAAATTAAGGACAGGCAATAGAGAATGATTCATTATTGAGACCTCTGCCTATGCGAAATAATGTAGGAACAAAGAGGCCAAAGCCCAGGAATCCCTTTGTGTTCTAGGCATCAGAACAAGATCTAAGAAATAACCATTGCAACTTGGTTTTAGAGGAGAAAGGTAAGAACAATACAGGCAGGAAGGCAGAGATTCTGCAGCATGGACAGGCGGAGGGATGGCCTTGTGGTTAAGGCACTGGACTGGGACTCCAGCGATCTGCACTCAGTTCCCAGCTTTGCCACCTATTCTCTGTGAGATTCTGGGCAAATCACTTAATCTCTGTGGGCCTCAGTTCCTCATCTGTAAAATGGGGATAACAGTTTTTCCTTTGTCCATCTACTTACACTGTAATATTTTCAGGGCAGAGGCCTTCTCATACCATGTTTGTACAGTGCCTAGTACAATGGGGTCTCAATCATCATGGTGCTACTGTAATTCAAATAGTTAATAGTAAGTAATAATTACCTTTATTACTCGTGCTAATGGATTAATCAAAAGTAACCCAGCTCGCTTTCCCCAGCTCAGGCTGGGCAGGTAGGGCTGGCACAGGAAACACATTTTTGTAATCTAAGCTGAAGCCAAGGTGATATGAAAGGCAAAGAAACATGAAACTCCCTGAGTCACTTTTCACAGCAGAACTGCACCTTGACGTTTGTAAGGGGTGCCTTGGGCTTCCCTTTAGCTTGATCTTCGCTTCAAAATCTTCTCTAATTCTCTGCAATACTAAGGGCCAGTGAGCACTGAAGTCCATGGGAGTCTTTCCAATGGTCCTTGAGTCAAGCTCTGATTCTCTAATGCTGGGAACAGCATCTCCGCATGAGGCCACAGGGCTCAGACCTCAGCAACACGCTGTGAAAGAAGAACGCGGAGACCAGCTTGTCACATTAACATTCACTTAATTTCTGCTGTATCTATGTCCCAGCCATGAAATTCAATATCGTCACCACAACTGACCCCTAACATTCATCAACCCCATGCACAGTTTACACACACCACAGTCATCCTGTCTCTATACTTTGATATAGAGCACGGGTGGGCAAACTTTTCGGCCTGAGGGCCACATCCGGTTTCCAAAATTGTATGGAGGGCCGGTTAGGGGAAGCAGTGGCCCGGCTCCGCCCCCTATCCAACCCCCCCCTTCTTGCCCCCCCCAGGACTCCTGCCCCATCAAACCCCGTTCCTGTCCCCTGACTGCCCCCGGAACCCCTGCCCCTAACTGCCCCATCCAACCCCTCCTCTCATTACTGACTGCTCCCCTGGGACTCCTGCCCCATCCACCCACCCCTTCTCCCTGTCCCAACTGCTCCCAGAACCCCTACCCCTGACTGCCCCCCATCCCCATCTCATTCCTGACTGCCCCCCGGAACCCCTGCCCCCATTCAACCCCCCCGTTCCCTGCTTTCTGACCACCCCAAACTCCCCTGCCCTCAATCCAATCCCCCCTGCTCCCTGCCCCCTTACTGCTCCCTGCCCCCTTACTGCGCTGCCTGGAGCACCGGTGGCTGGAGCTGCTACAGCCGTACCACCCAGAGCGGCAGGACAAGCAGCCACGCCACTCGGCTGGAGCCAGCCACAGCACCACGCAGCACAGAGACCGGGTCAGGCTGGGCTCTGCAGCTGCGCTGCCCCAGGAGCTCGCAGCCCCACCGCCCAGAGCACTGCGCTGGTGTCGGAGTGAGCTGAGGCTGTGAGGGAACAGCAGGGGAGGGGCCTCCTGGGGCAGGAGCTCAGGGGTTGGGCAGGAGGGTCCCGCAGGCTGTAGTTTGCCCACCTCTGAAATACACTCAGTCTTCAGGCTTAGTCTTCAACAGTGACTTCATAATGACGTTGGCGCAGAACCTTTTCTTATGAAGGATCTGGAAGTGCTTTAGAATCATAGAATATCAGGGTTGGAAGGGACCTCAGGAGGTATCTAGTCCAACCCCCTGCTCAAAGCAGGACCAATCCCCAGACAGATTTTTACCCCAGTTCCCTAAGTGGCCCCCTCAAGGATTGAACTCACCACCCTGGGTTTAGCAGGCCAAGGCTCCAACCACTGAGCTATATCTCCTGGACGGTTTGCCCAGGAACTGTGGCACAGAGTTCACTCTGGGGTGAGGGTAGCAGCTGTTTCAGAGACTAGTGGAACACTGTGCAAAATGAGTTAGGACAGGTAGTCAGAGCGCTGGATCTCAGGGCAAATTCCCATAGGCGGATCGGAACTGCCCTAATTGGAATTTCACCAGGAATACATTGCTAAAAGTGCTCTAGGACCGTTACTGAACACAGTAGTTTGACATCCCTTCGGAAGCATAGGCCGTACTTCTGGCGACCCTCGGGGTAGCGGGCAGTACTCATCCAGGACTACACAGACTGAAATCTCTTTGGGACAATGCATCACATAGATTGACATTATAGATCCCAAACTGTCGCTTGGTTCTGGGTCAATATGGAGTCTAGAGCAACGGGGCCCTGATCCACAATTAGGGACCCAAGGTGCTACCGTAATACAAATGATCATTATAATCAGGGACTTGCCTCCACTGTCCAATGCCATTGTGTTTTCACATGTTAACTGAGACGTTACATATATGTTGGCTCACAGCGTCCTCAGGTTAACCATGACCCCAGTCACCATCTACACTGAGCAGTAACATGTCTATCATCATGTTATAACATGTCGTCCCTTCCCAGTGTAAACTAATCCTTAGAGGGGAAAGTGCAATCTACCGAATCATCAACCCCCTTCCCATTGCACCTTATGGTTGGTTATCCTTGGAGGTAACTCAAGCATCCACCAGGCCAGACTGCTTTGCTAGAGACAAGCCCACCTCCTGAAGTGGTCTGACCGAGGTCTGTGTACACAGTGTGTCATACCACCGAGTAGGCATTGCCAAATCCCAGCAAACAGGCAGCTGACTTTATAAATCAAACAAGCACCTGCTCCTGATTCATTTTATCCCAAGAATATTGGCGCTTCCAACACCAAGTAAACCGAGAGGAATGTAATACTGAATACTCTATCATTATACTAAGTTTGCAGCAGCTCTCTAGTTAATCAGAATTCCCTTTAGAAGATCTTCTTTAGTGTAAATACTGGCAGGCAGCAATTCACTCACTAAACAGATTCCTGTATTGCAAAACAAAAGAGTCTCTGGGAAAAAAAAATCAAATCAAAGTCAGCGTTCGTTAAAAATATTGCTGTAGGGATTCAAATATAATGTGTGTTACACATAAAACACTTGCGGTGACTGGATGAGCAAATCAGCTTAGACTTTTGCTGGGATTAATAAGGTAGGTCTTTGAAAAGCGGATTGGGTTTTTGTACAGAGTCCTGTGCTTCTAATAGGGAGATAAAAAAAATCTGGGCAATCTCTGTAGCCAGGTTCCGCTCTAGACAGCAGGCTGGGAAGTCTGTGTATCCATTTCCATCATTAAATATATTTTGTGGTGGCCAGCCTGGCCCTCAAATGGGATTACGCAACCACACAAGAGGCGGCAATGGAAGGAGAGAAATAAATAAATAAATAATCAGAACTTCAGGCTCTATCTTAGCTTTGCTGAATGAGGATGGACGGAAGCAGGCACTTAAGTGTTCTTCTGAATTAAGGCCTTAGTCCGTTCCATTTTACCGAGCCGAGTTTGTTCCCTATGCTACAGTCTCCAATACTGAGTCCTGCATAGTTTGAAACCTCCCAAGAAACAAGGCTTCTGTCACTTCCCAAGGGGGATGGGTGTACAATCTAAGAGAGCTCATTCATCCAGGTCCTTTCCATCTCAAGCTCCTACAATGCTGCAAAACACCTGGGTACAGCCAATTCCCATAACGCAGCCTATCAATAATACAACTGTCCACATCTGCTCTTGCTGGCTGTTTACTTGTTAGGCAGACAACCTGACTCTAGAAGGGGTCTGAAGTAAAGTCTCTTTCAAATGCAGTCCCTAAAAGTCATGATAGTCTTGAAAGTGCGGTTAGTACAATCCAGGGTCACAGAATCGGAACGCTAATGCAGACAGGGGTTAACGGGCTGCAGCTCAAAAGGGTGTTACTTGGACAGCAGATGATCAAAAACAGGGATGGTGTGTGATGGGATTAGCACCCAAGGAAGGAACAATGGGATACAGACAAGCAGACTACACATCTGTGATCTATTAGGGATCACGAAAACCTCTTGGGTCATTCATTCAAACACCCAACGCTGCCTGGATTCAACCTATACTCTGCTAACTATATAGAATGTTTATCCAATTTATTTATATGAAAACAAAGGAAAGTCAGAACTCGTACCGCCCAGAGCGCCAGGACAGGCAGCTGCACCGCTCGGCTGGAGCCAGCCATGGCACCAGGCAGGACAGAGACCGGGTCAGGCTGAGGGGTCTTAGCGAGGGAAAGGGACACTGTGTGCAGCTTATCACCTTGCTTATGTTGCATTAAGCACTAACAAAAGCGTGAGAAATGTATTTCAAGTACAGAAAGAGGGACGATTAATCTGTATTTTGCATTCAGACTATTACAAAGCAAACCACTTCAGGAGATCTCCGGAGTTTAAGAACTAAGAAAAGTGTTGTCTCAGCATTTTGTGGGATTGCAGTTTTAATATTTAAATATTCATCAGGAGAAGTAACATCACAGTACATGAATTTTCTATCTCCAGACGAGAATTAACATCTGTCACTAACCACTTGGCCAGCATCAAGCTGGTGTCAGTGAAGCAAAGATATGCAAAAGTGAGGCTGTTAAAATTACTGAAGCCTAGTAAAAACAAACACTCCAGGCGAAGGTATTCCAGATCTCAGTGCTTCCCTCCGCTTTAAGCACCAGGTATTCCATATCCATCCTAACCTTCTGCATTGTACTTGCAGGTTTAAAATCAACAGCAAGGATAGACTTCTATAATTTTTCCACTAACAATCATAAGTGTCAATTTACACGATCTGTACACTGCTGTAAGAGCACCTTGGCATTTATTGTGTACAGGCCCTAGAAGAATACATGTGACATTTTTGCTTTTACACAGAGGTATTATAGAGATAGGGTAGCCTAGTGGATAGGGCACTGGACTGAGAGTCAGGAATGCTGAGTTTTATTCCTGGCTCTGCTAATGACCTGGAATGGGTTCCCTAGGGAGGTGGTGAAATCTCCATCCTTAGAGGTTTTTAAGGCCTGCCTTGACAAAGCCCTGGCTGGGATGATTTGGTTGGGGATTAGGTCCTGCTTTGATCAGGGGGTTGGACTAGATGACCTCCTGAGGTCCCTTCCAACCCTAATCGTCCATGATTCTATGACCTTCTGTGTGACCTTGGGCAAATCACTTCACTTTTTGTGCCTGTTTTTTCTCTTACTTTTTGCCTTGTCAATTTAGACTGGAAGCTTTTCCAGGCAGGGGCTCTCTATCACTATGTATTCTTATAGGGCTCAGCAATTCTGCCATACAAATAATAAATTTTCAACTACATTAAAGATACAGATTTATTTCTTATTCCTCATTGTGTGTAACAGCTTTTTAGAAGGTGGACAATAAAAAGCTCTGTCCCTGCTAACGCTCTCCCAGCAATCACACACACATGCATTTACTTTATGATGTTTCAGATTAAGTAAAAGCCAATTTGGTTGCCTCTGTTTAAGTCCCTGCCTGTATACAAGGGTGCCTGATTTCTCTGCTGGCACACAAGTGCACCACATGCCCCAGACCAGCAGGGGGAGATCACACTTGCTTTTTAGCATGACACACCAAAATTCTGGATATTTAGTTTTTTTTTTAAAAGAAAAAATTAGGCACTGCCACGATTGCCAGAATCAATGATTCCCTCAGTGTAGTATCCTACCTCCTACAATGACGAACTTCAGCCGACAACCCCCCCGTCAGCAGGTGCCTTTTTCAGCCTGCTCTACAAACACAGTCAAAGTGCAAACACCCTGTTCTCCAGTCCTGGCTTTACCAAAAAGGAAAATGGCAAGAAGACAACGTTCAACACAAACCCTCTTCCCAGGCTTCACAGCTCCTTGATTTCCTTCTCGGGACAGCTCAGCCCACACCCTGGATCTTCTCTCTTCTAAACAGCTCATCCTGCTGCTAAGGGGTCCAGTTTTCGACCAGAAAGTTCGGTTAAAAAGGAAACCCGATAGTGTCTGATCAGATCAACTGACTGGACACCCAAGGTCTGGTTACTGAGGGCAGGGGAGGGGCCGTGTCATCACCCGCACCAGCTCCTACTCAGCTGGGACCTCCTCCTACCTGCATCGGGCAGCTGCAGCTCCCAGCCCTAGCTCCACAGGCAAGTCCCTCCTGACCTGGCCGTCCTACCCACTGCCCTTATATTAAGGTGCGATCACCAGTTACACCTGCCTGGAGAAGTGAGAAGGACCCTGCAATTCTCTCTCAGAAGGCTCAAGACCCTGGTAACAGAGTGGGATGTTTCAGGAAACAATGGCCAATATATTAACCCATACAGTGCAGCCAGTGGAGCAGTACTATCCTACGGGGGTTACTGCCTCGGGACCCATCAGCTTACACGCTAAGTATAAGGTTGAATTGCTTTTGTTGTTAATTTTCTTAGCTAGTGTACATACAAGTACTCTGTTATTCACACATCTAATCACTACCTCCTTTTTATTTGCAAATTTCTAACATATAATAGTTACTTACCAAATGACTGTTTTCACTGACCTATTTGCCTCCACAGTAACTATTTCAAAGCAGCTTTCTACCAAGTCTGCATGACTTGGGTTGCAATGGATTATTTCCATAAAAAGTTGATGCAGCCTTTTGCTCATGGCAGGATTCCGGCGTCTATTTGTAAAATAAATCAGACCGTAAAATAATTAAAAACGAGGGGGGAGATTGCAGGCAACCTGGAGCTGCTCAGAATGACGGTAGCAAGCTTACACTAGAGCCCCATCCTCTCCACCTCCAATACACCACTTATGCACGGGGAGGGGCTGGGGGGGGCAATATTGGAGCCACCTCTGGCTCTCGCATGCAGTACCTGTGTGAAGGAATTCTCCCCTAGCCAGAGTTTTTTTTCCAGCCCCCTGTATACCACTGCAGGGGCACACAGTGGCCATAGGGAGGTGGGGAATGCTCCCAAGATTTAAAAAATACTTTAATATCTATATAGTTTTATAAACACTCCATACAAAGCATTAAACATTGAAAAAAATTCCACGTGCTTTTCAAAAACAAATAACTAGAGGTGGATGAACAATTCCTAACGTTTGGTTTTGTCAATGAAATTTGGACTTTATTTGGGAACTTTCTGACATTTTTAATACTTGCTAAATTTTTCATGCTAATAATTTTTCAATGAAAACTTTATATGAAAAACGCCAGCTGACTTAGGGTGACCAGATGTCCCGATTTTATAGGAACAGCCCTGATATTTGGGACCTTTCCTTATATAGGCGCCTATCACCCCCAACCCCAACCTGATTTTTCATACTTGCAGTCTAGACACCCTAAGGTGACTGGTTGTTGCAGTGAGAGACTGTCATCTTTTTCTATGATTAGTAATTCCGTAACGCCACTGTATGGTTGGTCACTTGGTGCCACATGGTATTTTCTCTTCCCTTCCAAAACGACAGCACAATTCCTGCAATGTGATCTGTGTCTTGCAATATTTGGAAAACATGAACGCTAAAGGTTCAAATACCAGAAGGCAAATAAAAAGTCCCCACATTTAAGCTGGACTCATTTTTTTTCTTTGTGAGAATCTGACTAATGGTTTTTGAATGCTTATGGATGGCAATACTGCAGATCTATGCACCTGCAGATCACTGCATGTTTCTCTGCCTGAATTGGTTTCAAAACATTCCTAAAGTAGTTTTTCTTTAGCATATTTGGCAATTGCAGAATACATGATGGTGTGGTATAAAGGTTTTATTGGCATTTGTTCAGGATCAGCTGCATAACTTCATCACAAGATTAATGCGCCATTCCTAAATTGATGTTGATAAAAATGTTTATTCCACTCCACACTAATATGTATTATATGGACATATTAATTATATACATATATATTTACACACACACACACACACACACACACAATCACTAGGGCTCTACCAAATTCATGGCCATGAAAAACGTGAAACCTGATCTCCCCCCATGAAATCTGGTCTTGTGTGCTTTTACCTTACAGATTTCATGGGGGACACCAGGGTTTCACAAATTGGGGGTCCTGACCCAAAAGGGAGTTGCGGGGAGGGTCACAAGGTTATTTGGGGGGGGTGTCACAGCATTGCCACCCCTTACTTCTGTGATGTCTTCAGAGCTGAGCGGTCGGAGAGTGGCGGCTGCTGACTGAGGGCCCAGCTCTGCAGGCAGCAGCACAGCAGTAAGGGTGGCAATACCATACCATGCCATCCTTACTTCTGCGCTGCTGCTGGCGGCGGCTCTGCCTTCACAGCTGGGCTCCCAGCAGCCGCCGCTCTCCAGCTGCCCAGCTCTGAAGGCAGCACTGCCGCCAGCAGCAACAGTAAGGGTAGGAGTACCGCAACTCCCCCTACAATAACCCTGTGACACCCCCCCCACTCCTTTTTGGGTCAGAACCCGACAATTACAACACCGTGACATTTCAGATTTAAATAGCTGAAATCATGAAATTTACAATTTTTAAAATCTTAGGACTGCGAAATTGACCAAAATGGACCATGAATTTGGTAGGGAGCCCCAACAATCACACACAATAGAAACCAGCAAGGTAACACAACAAGCAAACCTCAATCTCTTTCGCTATCAATCTCTCTCTCATGCCAAACACCCCATGCAAATAAAACAAGGAATTCTTAAAACAACTATAAAACCCAGACAAGCAGCACAAACCAGGGGGAGGTGCATTCCACAGGGCTGCTATCATGACAGATCAGCAAATGGACAGGGAGGGAAAGGTTAGTGAAACGAGAGAAATGCTAACATGGCATTCAAAAAAAAAAAAATCTGCAGTGAGGCATGCGGTGAAGCACATTTCCTGGCCCCTATCGATCCCTGGGTTGTGTTCTTTTTACGGTTTCCACCCCCCTAGAGTTTTCAAGACAGATGTGCAGGACTGCAGGGAACTTTCACAGATGAGCTGCTCTCCCTTCTTTAAGAGTTTAGGTTTTTTTCTAGCTAGATGAATGCTCTGTCGGCTGCACTGGGATGGAACAAGAGGTGCAGTCAAGGCTACGTATCCATGTATTTTCTGGGGATATTGAATCCAGGAGAGCATTCCAGATTCTCAGCGAGATCTGGGAAGAGGTGGATTGAGACTAAAATGCGGCTTCCAAAACTTCATCCTTCATCCACCTAAACATCCAGCAGCCTTCTTTCCTCATCCTCCTCTCTAGACACGCTTCATCCCAATCCAATGCCTTTAAGCTTCCTCTCCCATCTCCCCCCTAAATGAAATGCTTTGCAGTCCCACTACCTAAGACACTTCCTACCACCGGAGTTCTTTGAACCCTCCTCCCCAGATAAACTCAGTTCCAAGACTTGACTTCAGAGGGTGTTGAACCAGGCCCTGAACGACACCGGGGTTTCGAGAGAATGCATTTCACACAGCTGTATCACTCCGTTTAAAAACAGACTTTAAAAATAGTTGGTACTCTCCATGGATTGGAATAAGACGACCCTGAGAGAAGCTGAATAGCTACAGGCCAGATACGTGGCTGGTATTAACTGGCGTAGTTCCACTGAAATCAATACAGCTATGCTGGATTTATACCAGCTGAGGATCTGTCCCTATTTCTCTTTTCTTTTTGCCAATTTTATCTTCCATTTGACAGTCATTGATTCCCCAGCCATTATTGCTAGCGAGGAGCTGAAAGTCATTAATGTGCTTTTAAAATAACAGCTGCAATTTACATAGCATTTTTCTCCAGCTCAAGCATCATTGTGCACCAACACTATCAATGCACCTCTGGAGAGCTCTAGGAAATTGCATTTGAGTTAACTGCAGCTATACAAGGGTGAGGAAGAGTGATGGACAGACGAGGCACATCCTGCTAACTAGTAACTCCAGAGAGATTTTTATCGATCTCCCAAGACCTGCACTTATTACAGCGTTACCAGCTTCTGCTATCACAAGTCTCATTATATTTGTTTTTTTCTTAAGGTGCTAGAGCCTGGGGGCATCTGATTAGAGGAGAAACTTGACTTTCAGTTAAAAATAAAAAGAAATTTCCATCTCTCATCATTCTGGAGTGAAGCCTGAAAATGGGAACCCTAAAGGTTCGGAAACCAGAAGGTACGAAAAAAGAACCCAAAATTCATTTTTCTTTAATGCTCCTGATTTTAACGCCAGTCTCACGATAGTTGGAGGGACCCGACTCAGGATTTTTCAGCGCTTGGGATCTGCAACATTGTTCTTGCTTTGTACTTTTAAATTTCGTCAGCGCCAACCAAGTGCTGGTGTAAAACAAAAAGTCCCCCTCTCCCCCCCTCTGCAGGCACTTTCCCAAACAAGGGTGGTTGTTACTCACACTGCCGCCACCGCAGGCACAGAAACAGTCTCTGCCCTGGCTCCAGTGAAGCCACCAACAGCCTCTGAAGCTCCCTGCTTGATCAAAGCCCCAGCGAGCTCATCCACTTCTAGCTGGCCCAGCCACTGCTAGAGAGGGACACAATGCCACTCCCAGCAAGCGGGGGCTTCATTTATATTTAGATCAGCAACTCTGCCAGCATTTGAGGGAGGAATTCCCTCCCTGACTGGGGAATTGGAACCACCAGGATGGTCTGTCGGCTCTGCGTACAAAATGGTGCTTCCTGATTTCATTTACAGTTAATAAAAAACGTCCCTTCTGTTAATGATCTTGTGCTGTAAAAAACCCACTCTCCATATTCCAGCGCTGTCCCAATGAGCATCTCCCAGTAACCTAGCTTCACATTCCTTTTCCTGGCTTGCTACATTTGTTCTGCAGCCGTGGTTCCGGGCTCAGGACCCATTTGTAAATATTGATGGCCTCTTGCAACCCCGTAAATAGGCCAGGGAGTGATGGGTCCTGCCTACGGTGACCAGACAGCAAGTGTGAAAAATCGGGACGGGGGTGAGGGGTAATAGGAGCAGATATAAGAAAAAGACCCAAAAATCGGGACTGTCCCTATAAAATCGGGACATCTGGTCGCCCTAGTCCTGCCCCTTGGGGAGAGTAGGAGGCCCAGAGTGGGAGATGGGTCCTGCCCTGGGATGGTGGTAGGAGATTCTGGAGGGGGATCATTCCAGAGCCCACCCCACACTCCCCCTGCAGTGGTGGCTCCGGCGGCTCTGGTCCCATGGGGCTGGCTGGGCTCAGTTTCCTGCTCCGGGCTGTCTAAGCTCAGGTTTGATGCCACCCCCACAATGGGAGCCAGCTGGGCCAAATTTCAGTGAGTGGTGGTGTGACCAGGCACATGGGGTCACAGCATCACTCACTCAAATTTGGCCTGGCTGGGCCCCCATCACCATGACAGAGCAGCGGCTGGGCCAAACCTGAGCAGCATTGAGACCCCAGAAGGAGAGCCCTGCATGGATACCCAATTTATATCCACAGAGATAAAGCGGATATTCATGGAGCTGCAGGGCGAGTGAGACTAGCAGGGCCATGGCCAGCGACCGGGCCAGGAACCACAGCGGTAAAAATCAGCAGCATGTCAGGCCTTGGCACTGGAGGACCCAGTGCCCAGCCCAGGATCTCCTCTGGCGTGATTGTACTGCCCCTCGTCCTGTCCACTGGAGTGGACACCAGGCTCACCAGCAGTGCGGTGAGCTGCTTACGGACATAAATTGTGTATCCGTGCAGGGCTCCACCCGGCGGCCACAACGCCCGGAGCGGGCAGCCGAGCCCAGCCAGCCCCGCGGGAGTGGGGCTACCATGTGACCTCTTGAAACATTCTGGCCACCTGATTTTTGGTCGTGACCCACAGGTTGAGAAACCTCGTTCTACATAGAGTGCTAACAAGGATCACGACGCACTGCTGATGCATGGGACTGCATCCATCTGCTCAGAACAGGCTGGTGAAAAACGACAGCAGCAGTCATGGCAGAGCCTTGACGGCGGTGGGTAGTTTTCTGTCCCATAGCCATCTTTGTAATCTGTCTTTTGCAACCAATAAGCAGCTCCATCCCAGGTATGCAATTGATGCCAATGCTTGCCAGCATCCTAAGGGCTATGTGCTGTACCTGCTTCGGGATCAGACGCGGTTTCTTGAGGCAGAATAAATAACTGATCCTGTCCGTACGTCACTAGCCCCTATGTGCTTATTGTTTCTCTGAGTTTAGAGTCCGAGGCAAAATGAAAGGTGGATACAGTGGTTACTATTACAATGCTGACTGTCACCACAGGCAAGTAATAAACATTACTGCACTACTGTAAAGGACAACCACACCATGAACCTTCCTCTTCTTCGCCTCCCGCAAGATATGACCAAATTAGTAACATCAATAAAGTTAATTGCTTGCAAGTTGCAGCTCACAGGATCTGAATACCCCTGATCCTGGAAATAGGGTGACCAGACAGCAAATGTGAAAAATCGGGACGGGGGTGGGGGGTAATAGGAGCCTATATAAGAAAAAGACCCCAAAATCAGGACTGTCCCTATAAAATCAGGACATCTGGTCACCCTACCTGGCAGACTCTTCATGGAACCCCCTTGACTGCTCTGGCACACTGAGGGTAAGGGTCCAGCCATGAAGATATGATTGCAGGATCTATGTTCTCCTAATGGTAAATTGCTGGAATTTAGTTTTGCTCATTATGAACTCAAGTTTATTAAAGCTTCTGCTCCCTCCAGGGTGTGATCTACAGGGTGGGGCAGAGGCCTGGGAGATAACAGTTGTGGGTTCTATTCCGAGCTGAGGGACCTTGGAGAAGGTACCACCTGCCTTTGAAAAATTCCCCCTCCTGAGGACCATAGCTAGGCTGACCTAGTCCCTGGTGTAGATGTGGCTAGGTTGAAATTCCTCCTTTGACACAACTACTGCCACTCAGAGAGGAGGATTATCTACCTTGATGCAAACACCCATCTGTCAATGCAGAAAACACCTACATTATGGCCCGTAGCGCCAACATGCCCTCAGTTTCCCCTCAATACGGAGAACTCTTCCCAACCTCACAGGGGTATTGTGAGGTTTAATTCATGCTTGAAAGTGAGTCCCAGACAAAAGACACTATGCAAGAGCCCAAAATATATTCATAGCCAAAGGGGAGGTAACTGTTTTGGAATTATTGGAACATCTTTCTGAGTCTGAAAGTTGGGATTCTTCCATCCCTGGTGTGACTCTTCTATTGCTCTTTTCCTGCAGGCCTGATACGGTGGCGTTAGCAGATGTTGCCTGACAGCTGCTGCTTGCTCGGATTTTTTTTCCTAAACAACCAACAGCAGCCACAGATTGTAGTTTTTCATACTTTGGGCCCATAAATTCCTTTTATGCCAGTTGCATTCAGATTACACCTGCCTGCAATTTATCCCCTATGTTTTGTAGCTGGATAGAAAGCATCTTAATCCTATGTGCACTTTCAGCAATATCGTTCAGCTTTGCTTTCTCATTTCGTATCCCAAGCTGCACCTCCGGCACTCAGAGGGAGTTGGTTTGCTTCCCTGGCTGTGATAAGGCCCAGCCGCTATGCACTTGACCTTGAAATCTCCAAGACGAGATGGGGGATGTCTGCACTTTGGGCTGGGAAGTGATTCTTAGCTTGAGGAGACATACCCATGCTTGCTTGCTAAAATACTGAGTTACCAAGGTGGTGCAAGTGGTGGGAGGAGCTAGCTGCCCGAATACAGACCTAGCGCCTTGGATGGGTACGAACTCGGGAGACTTGCCCTGCCTGCTGTTTGCACTGCTGTGCTTACATTTTATTTTCTGGGCACTAGCTTGATTAGACCTTGGAATCACCCTCCCTTGACCTTGGAATCACACCCCCACGCCAAGTGTTGACTGACGCTTACTCACCTCAAGAGTTTTTCATTCTTCCTCTTCAATGTCTTTGTTGTTTTCCCCCCACTTCCCTGCCCATACGACACTCAGTCCCTCTGCTTTGGGGACACGTTTGCCAGAGACCCAACTCAAACTAAGGGGAGCAACTTGCATTTTTCCTGAGCCGGTTCTCACACCACGAATTAGAGCGGCTAAAACGTCCTAGGAGATCCTCTTTCTGGTCCTTCTGCTGCTTTAGACTGCCACTTTGTGTCTGTCATTTAAATCACCACCACTCTTCTTAAGGGACCAAGCAGCATCACAATACAGTAAATCCTTGGTACGGACACGATCCCCATACTGCATGCCTTGAACTCACAAGCTCTGTTGTTTCAACCAATAATCTTTTCTTACAACCATCTTACAAGGTGGTTTAATTGAGCCAAGTATTTACTTTCCCATGGGCAGTAGGATCAAATCCAGAAACTATACAGATTTTTTTTCCCCCAACTGGTGCTTCTTACCATCACAGCCTATGCAAGATCAGAAATAACACTGCCTGTAACAGTGCAACATGCAACATGTAACAGTGCAGCTGAATGCACTGAAAATCCACATGCAAAATCTTTTATTTCAACCTTACCTAAGGGCTTAGCGCAGCAACAGAAGAGGATTTAGGCCAAGTTTGCACCCAAAAGTTAAGTCGACCAGCTACATCGCTCAAGGGTGTGAGAAACCCACCCTTTGAGTGACACAGTTACGTTGATCTAACACCAGTGTAGCCAGCGCTAGGCCCACGGAAGAATTCTTTTGTCAACTAGCTACCACCTTTCGGGGAGGTGGGTTAACTACAGTGACAGGAGACTGGAGTGAGTGGCTACAATGCTGCAGCCGTGTTTCAAGCGTACACTACCCCTGAGGCCTAGTTCTCATGCTGCGTAAACTGGTGTGGTAGTTTATCAATGTTTTCATTTGGAGACATAGGCTCATTCTCGCGAATACTCAGACAAGGCACGCAAGTCACCAGGAGACAAAGGCAAAGCCATGAGCAAGTTCATTGCCACCTTCAAGAGGAAACTTGAAGGGATTTGTAATATAATTTTCCAGGTTGAACCATCTCACAAGCATTGTGAGCTGGAAACCAGTAGCCGTTGTGGCTAGCTTGATTCCATTATTACCTCACACAGGAGACAACGAGCAGCTCTGCAAAGAGACAACACTGATCATCTTCTGGACAAGAGTAGGAACGACAACAAAATGTCCTCGGTTGTATTCGTACGCAGGTTGGTCATGGCCATTCCCGGTCATTCTGCCATTGGCAACACATTGTCCAGCTTACAGGGTGACAGTGCTCATGGACAGTATTGTAATTAAAAAAAAAATCACCCAAATCTACAATGGTTAGAGACACAAACAAAGGTACAACGTCCTGAACAGCCTGTTAAGAGGAGGAATCGTAGCCAGCTCTGTTAAGAAAACCTCTGTTCTGCTAGGATGGGTCACCAGCCACCCAAGTTTCTCTCTCACACAGACACAGACACAGACATGAAATAAGAAAGCAGAATGATTTATTTCAACCCAGGGAAACAGAAAGCTAAGCCTGTAGGATTCAGCTAAGCTGGACTCAGCCCCTCCCCTGCCAGAGCCCCACCCCGCCTCACTCTGCCCCCATCAGCACACCAAGCCCTGGCTGAAACTCAAGGCATCAGTGCATAATCTGCTACGTCTCTGCAGCTTTCCTGACATCCACTGACATTCATGGCTATGCCCACCATCTAATGCTGGAACAAGGCATTGGGGGTGGGATGCAGACATGTACACACATGGATAAATGATACTGGGACACCATCCATTTCAAGGAGAAAGCTCTCTGCTGGAGTGGCTGCAGAAGGCTCAGTGAACATTCACCGTACAGCAGGGAAATTCAGGCCAGTCTATTGGGCTAAGTCTGGAAGCAAGGGACAGAATTTTGGTGGGAGTGAAATCATTACACCTGGGTCCTTATAAACCACTTCCCCTTCACCCTAAACTAAAAGGCCCTTAAGAAGCAGCCCTGTTCCTTCTGACCCCGGCAGACAAAGGCAGGAGGCTCTGGGGTGATTATAAACCCTGTAATCAGAACGAAAACTTTTTGTTCCTCTTCGGTAAACATCGTGGCCGAATCTCAGGATGTGACAGAGGGACGGAGGGAAAAAGAAGGGTGGAGACAGACACATAGAGATGTTCAGAGACAGAGAGTGTAAAGCACAGATCCTGTGACAGAGCCACGCACAGACAAGAAGACACAGAAGACCTGGGCACAAAGACAACGGGAAGGTTTAACTCTTACCCTGTAGGGCTTCTTTGGCTCGCGCTAGCTCTTGCTCTTTCTGTGCCAGTTGGAGTTTGAGCTCAGTGGCGGAGAGAACCTCCGTCGACTTGCTGCCATGTGTCTCCTCCAGATCTTTTGTTAGCATTTCCTTCATTTGTCGGAGCAGGTGAACCTCCTCCTGAAGCTGGGTCACTTCTTCTCGTAACAGCACTGGAGGAAGAGAGAACACAATTCAAGGAAGTGACTAGCTGCTCTCTTCAGCTCTGGCAGGTTTTCAGTGGCTCGGGCAGTTAGACAACAGAAACCCAGTTAGTAAAAAGAACCCAGCGCTGGTGTTGCACATGCAACTCCCAAGCCCCTGCAATTCCACTGAGTAGGAACCACAGCACCCCCAGGTTAACCTGCTCATCCTGCTTAGATACATGGTGCCAGAGGCACAGGTACAGTGCCATGGCAGTGAAGTCATTTTTAGTCTCCATAGAAATGCTTCACTCTAATTTGATAAGCGAGACTGCAATCTGCACCCTGCAAAGCACTGAAGATATTTTGGACGGTCACCCGAGCGCTACTCAATACGTTTAAAAAGATGAATGTGGTGGACTAAACGTACCCTTGACGTCAGAAGTTTTCAGAGGAGGGATGGAACCAACAGAAGGGAGCTCAGAGAGTTCCCTCCAGTAACTTGTTTCTATTCTGTTCCTTTTCCAGTTCTTAAAGCCATGACCAGAGAGAAAAATTCAGCCCTCGGAGAAGCACTAGCAAAGATTTTCAAGGGTGATTTTGGGTGCCTTTATTTTTGGATGCCAGACTTAAGGCAGCTTGAAAAAAAAAAGGGTCTGATTTTCAGAAAGGGTGAAGCACCTACCTTCTGGAAATCCGACTGCTTTAAGATTTCTCAGACTGGGTACCCAAAAATCACCCAGCATTTTTTAAAATCTTGACCATTACCTCTAAATTCTGCTAATTTTTTTAAGGGTGCCACTGTTCCTTAATGATTTTTGCTGTAGCCACAATATCTAGAGAAAGCAGTTGCTCAGCCTGGTCTCAGTAAACGCTGCCTTCAACTTTCGATCTACTCCACTGAGTTTCACTGTATCGAAGTTTAGTGTAAGCAGGTTCTGCTTATTCACCCATGTGCTCCAACTCTGCCCAAGAAATCTTAGGCAAAGCTGTTTTGAGACATCTTGGGGGGATGCGGGTAGGAATCTCCTTTCATCTACGGGCAAAAACCAGACTTTTAAAGTTTTCAATCCTTGTTGTCTGTATCTAATTCTTCTATATTAATTACTAACCATCACTGCCCTTAGTACTATCCCTGGAAATATGGAAGCAGAGGGCAAGGATCCCGAAACGTTAAAGCAGCAACTACAAAGCAAGTCCAGAAATAGTTCTTGCGAGTTCAATTCCATTAACTTTTTTTTTTTTTTTGCATAGTTCATGTGTGTACAGGAAAGGAGGTTCTGATTGGCTCTAGAAAACCAGCAGCTGATTCTATTAAGAACTATTTGGTGGCCAACTAAAACCCAACCAGAAGCATCTCTAAGAATCGAGGCAACAGAGATGGAGTATCCTCCATAGGCCATTTACAAAATATGCATCTTTAAAGAGACTCATGAGAAGCCATTATTACAAACTGCTGTAAAACGATGCATTTTGGGCTGTGACGGATGCCAAATACAGCTTGTCAGAGCGTTGTAGTACATCAATTGTCATAAATATTGACAGTGTGTATGCAAGTGAGGAAGGAGAGAGAGAGAACGCCTCATACATCAAAAGGTTAAAGTGATACACGGGAACAGTTTTGTTCCTCAGCTGAATATGGAATCCCAGACAATACTGCAGGGGGCTAGTTTCTGAACCATTATCACAGCAGTACGGAGAGAGATCAGCAAAGATGCTTACTGCTGTTTAAAAAGGGTATTAATACACGACGAGACTCGTATCACCGCTGGTTATAGATGAAATATTCAGAGACCATTGCACTCAGAAATGCATTACGCTCTGCTGTTCTTAGGATCTGCTTGCCCTCGCTTTCCATTATCCTCACACCTAAGTCTCTGAAAACATGCCCTGCTGAAAGTACTGCTGCTTGTTTGGAGGGGTTGTTTACTCTTCTTCTTTTTTTTTTTTGGTAATATATATGAAGATTTTCAAACTCCAGTTTGACCCAGGTCACTCCTAGAACAGCAACACGAACATCAAACAGAAATCAATTCGCATATTCAACAGCGCAGCAGAAAAATCTGCCAGCGCCGACTCCACCAATAACAACGTTGCAATGAAGAATAGTGGAGCCAGAAGTTAAAAATCTACAATCCCCTGCATCTAGGTGCCATTCTGTGCCAGCCAAACTGGTATTTTTAGACCCGCCAGCTTTCTGCTACCTTTGGACTCCCGTTGTGGAGTCCCTGACGTGCTGTATCTACCCTCACCATAACACCGCTGTGGAAACAAGGCATGAATGGAAGATAAGAGCAGGACAGGGACAGTTGGGGGGGGGGGGGGAAACGAGGGTGGGTTTTCTTTAAATAAATGGACATGGTGGGGAATGGGAAGGACGTTTTGTTTGCGGCTTCGAAGCAGCCACCCTTGGGTACTCAGGGAGAAATTATACCTGTGTCGCCTGCTTCTTTGAAAATCCATTTACCTGCCAAATCTCCCTCCTCTGCTGACAGCCAGTTCCAAGCGTGGGAGGCCGGCGCTGGCAAGGCTAGAGTAACGCTGGGCTCTTGCCGAGCCCTTCGTCTGTGCAAATCTTTGGCCAAATTCTCTGCGAAACAGGCAGCTGGTGCAGAACCACACTGCGCTGGGGGGAGTGCCGGTGGCCCCAGGCCTCCCAAAGCTCCCCTGAGCATTGGCTGCATCTCTGAGGGTGCAGCACGTGCTCCTTTTGCATCCAGTTAGCTGCACCTACATTACTCCTCTTTCTCCGCATGGCCAAAGCACAGGGTAAGGGAAAGTGGGAGGGAGTGCAAGGACTGAAGATGCAGCTGGCCCCTGGATAGCGAGTACAAAGGGGGGAAAAGGCTGCTTCTCTCCCTCCCTGCCTGTCCCTCCCGTTCAGGGACCAGACCATCTGGCCAACAGCGTTAAAAGGATAACCCTGTGATATCAGCCTGTCAGTGATAGGTACCAACACGGTGTCATTGCTCAGCCCATCACGTCTCTAGAAAGCAGTTTTCCAGGGAGCAGAGCAACCCCGCATTTCCAAAGGGCTGTGTGAGCCCTCTCTGAGGCTCCAGCTCCTTATCTATTCCTCTTGTTGGCCTTGAGAGTGGCAAGACAGAGAGGCACAAGTCGCTCGTGATACACAGCATCACAGGATGCTCTGATCACTGGCCCAGAACCTGGATTCCTTTGGATCTCGTAGGACAATCACCAAAACCCCTCCAAAAGCAGACATTTGTACCAAGTTAAACTGCGGAACTTTGCTGTTCAGACCCAACTTTAATCATGACATTGGAAAACCCCTGTCTGACCCAGTGTTTGACTACATTTATACTTTGCATTCACTCCCCAAAGTAAATCATAGACCCCGATAAATGCTGCCTCTGTTGGCAGCACAGAGGCAATTCGGTTTCCTTAGCGAGAGGAATGTTGCCAGTTCATATGGTTTTGAAGGGCTGATTCCAAACCACAAATATCCATTGTTACATACAAGAATAAAATGTGCAAGAAATATTTCAAGGGATTTCATTCAGACTACAGACTCTGGCCTTTTTACTGATCCACATTTGTAAAGAGGCAGCAACCCCAATGTAATACCGACCTTAACAAAACCTTGCAGTGCCCCTTGTGAGATGGGAATATTTACCTTTACCCATCTTTAAATTAATAAACAGAGACACAGAGAGACACTGATGGGTACAGCCCTGCAAATCTGTGGATATCCACTTTATATCCACAAACATGCTCCACGGATTGGATGCGGAACGCAGGGCTCTACTGAGCAGCTAAATAAAGCACAGAGTCGTCTCACAGAGAGTCAGTGTCCGAGTGGGATGGTGGAACCCAGGAGTCCGGTCTCTTTGTCCTCCACTGAACCACAACATCACTATACAATGTGAAACAAGGAACCATACATGTCAACCTATCCAGCTGACAATCTATCCTCACTGACCAACTACACGCTCTGGTATCTGCATGGGGCAGGTGTATCCCAGGATGATTCACTCCTGGGGGAGTGCACTGACGACAAAAGGATCCTGCAAGAACCACCCACTTTCACTTCTGGTTTTCCAGGCAGAGCTGAGGTTGAAGGTGCCTTGTCCAACCGTGACAGGTCGGGCCTCCTATCCAGGTACACCTTCTGCTCGGCTGTTGCACCTGAGTTTCTGCTGACTTAACCCAGATGCAAGCCTGACTCGCTACACGTATCAAGGAGTTAAAGAGAATGTCACTTCAGAAGTAACATAGTGTTACCTTGGAAGCATTTTGCCTCCCAAAACAGAAGCAAGCCAAGAGGCATGTACGTAACACATGGTTTAGTCTCATCATATGATGATGACAATGATGACAACACTCTCCCCATTCCACTAGTATATCAGGAGGATGTTAAACATCAGCTACTAAAGTTAGACATTTTTAAATCAGCAGGGCCTGGATCACTCGCATTTAAGAGTTTTCAGAGAGCTGGCCGAGGAACTCACTGGACAGTTGATGTTGATTTTCAGTAAATCTTGGAACAATGGGGAAGTTCCAAAAGACTTTAAATATTGGCACATTAACTTTCTTTCAAAGGATAAACGGAATGACTCAGCTAATTATAGGCTTGTCAGCATGACATCGATCCCAGGCAAGATAACGGAGTGGCTGATACAGGACTCGGTTAATAAAGAATTAAAGGAGGGTGATATAAATTAATACAAATCAGCGTGGTTTATGGAAAGTCGATCCTGTCACGCTAACTGGATATTTTTTCTATGAGATTACAAGTTTGGCTGATAAAAGTGCTAGCATTGATATAGTATACTAAGATTTCTGTAAGGGATTTGATTGATACTGCACAACATTTTGATTAAAAAACAGATATAACATTAACATGGCACACATTAAATGGATTAAAAACTGGCTGATTGGTCTCAAAATGTACAGTACAAGCTCAGCGTTACAAACACCAGACTTACAAACTGACCAGTCAACCACTCACCTCATTTGGAACCAGAAGTACGCCATCAGACAGCAGCAGAGACAAAAAAAACATAACCTCCCTGCAAATACAGTACAGTTCTGTGTTATACGTAAACTACTAAAAAAAATAAAGGGAAAGCAGCATCTTTCTTCTGCATAGTAAAGTTTCAAAGCTGTATTAAGTCAATGTTCTGATGTGAACTTTTGAAAGAACCACCATAACATTTTGTTCAATTACGAACAACCTCCATTCCCAAGGTGTTCGCAACTGAGGTTCTACTGTAACAGTAAACGGGGAATTTTCATCAAGAAGGTGTGTTTTTAGTGGGGTCTTTTCTAGGCCCTACACTATTCAACATTTCTATCAATGACCTGGAAGAAAACGAAATCATCCCTGATAAACTTTGTAGATGCACAAAAATTGAGGAGTGGTAAATAAGTGGAGGGGACAGGTCGCTCAGTGATTGGGATCGCTTGGTCAATGGGGCACGCACAAACAAACGTATGTTTTAATACAGCTAAATATAAATGTGTACCTCTAGGAACAAAGTATCAGAGGGGTAGCCGTGTTAGTCTGGATCTGTAAAAGCAGCAAAGAATCCTGTGGCACCTTATAGACTAACAGACATTTTGCAGCATGAGATTTCGTGGGTGAATACGACAAAGTGGGTATTCACCCACGAAAGCTCATGCTGCAAAACGTCTGTTAGTCTATAAGGTGCCACAGGATTCTTTGCTGCTTCTAGGAACAAAGAATCTGGGCCATGCTTACAAGATGAGGGGACTCTATCCCGGGAAGCAGTGACTCTGAAAAAGATTCGGGGGCTGCGGCGTATAATCAGTTTCCAATGCAACACTGTGACCAAAAGGGCTAATATGATCCTTGGATGGATGCAACTAGGCGGCAGATTCTGGAGTGAAACTGGAGTAACTCCAACACCTCAGTGGACCCACTTCAGATTTACACCAGTGTAAATCAGAGGAGAATGCCAGTCCCTGGAATTCTAAACCCCCAATTCTCATCCCACTCTGGTCTTTACAAAGTCTCACCCTTGCTGCTTTTCCCACTAGCATTTAATTAAGCTGGACTATACTTGCAAATTGAGGGCATTTTATTTCCAGGGGAACTGCATGGCAAGGAGGTACTGAGTGGCGCTAGGAGCCTAACTCCCATTAACTAAATGCCACTTGGGCCTTTGAAAATCTCCCCCTGGACCTTTCACCTCTTGGCGACAAGGTTAAAATCTCCCCGCAGGTCAGTAGTGACAAAAGCCCATTAACATCAGGTGGTTTTTGGGTGGCCTGTGTGTGATGAGTTCGGCAGGTCTCCCATTCAGTCACCCCCCAGCCTGAGCACTAATTGGCAATCTTATCCGGGCGCATGCAGACGAAACCCCAGGATTGAGGTGGTCCCTCCATGGTGAGGTTTTGGCACCCGGATAGGAGGCTCACACTTATGCTGTCACTACCAATTATGTTGGGCGTATAAAGGGATGAGTCTTCAGTGCTGTCAGTGTCCCCTCCCGGTCCCCTCATTCTGACCTTATAACCTGCACCCCACCCCGGTTTTTGTATTCTTTGTCCCCCGTGCTTGGTTAAGTCCTGGGTCCTGCGGTCCTTCCTCACCTGAAGGGGAAAGTCTTTCATTGCTCTGATGGGCTCTGCCCACCATCCCAGAAATTAAACAGGCCAGCACCTTTCAACCAGCACTACATTCACTTGGCAAAGATTAAAAAATGCCCATTGGGCTCTGTTTCAACTGAGAAATAGGCTATAGGTAGGAGCCAGTTTCTCAGGCCTTGGGTTGCTTCGTGAGACATCACTTCTCCCCCTTCGTTATGCCCGTGTAACCCACTGTTCTGGACACGGGTCACCCTCTGCGCCTGATCCGCAGAGGAAACAAGCATGCTACAGCTCCCGCCTCGGAGACTCAGCCCATTAGCTCCCGCTGTAGAGGCTCATGAAATCCTCAGTTCAATTCCCAATCACTAGGGGTGACAGAACCAAAATTTTACGGTTTCTCAGCTAGATCTGAAATTTATAAACAACCTTTATGGCTGTAACACCACACTACTGTCCTGCTACGTAGCAGGCTGCAAGTAATTAGCCAGAAGCAAACTACCTGCTACCCGACAGCGAGTCAGATCTGCCATCACGACATATTTTTAGTCTGAAAACGCCATATCCTGCCTTCCCTGAAAACAAACCAGTTCTCAGTGCGAGAGACACAACAGCGTACACGACGGTGCAGGTGCAGGCACACATCACATGCAGATACACTGAAATGTTTGCTCAATTGCTGTCCTTGGAGTCTCACAGGCAAGTACTGTACTCGTATCCCCCGCCTCGGTTCCTACACCAAATGAGACAGGGAATGCACGAATAGGAGAAGGCAACGTAGCAATCAGGAAACTCACAGCGAGTCACGGTACCGTTCACCTCCACAAGGGGGTGGCTTGTTAAAACAGGACCCACATCCCAGCGAGCGGTGGCGTCCTCGGAACCTGAGGGCGCCAGGCACTTTGCAGGATTGGGATCATATAGAGTGGATGAAAGCTGATTGTGTGCGTGCTGCTTTCCTCTCCCAAATGCAGAGGTACCAAACTCTCACGCCCCTATCTGGTGGAAATACGGCCCCATCCACCTTTAATCTAGCTGGCCCAGGTACTAGTGCAGTGAAGCCACCGAAGCACCAGCTTCCACACGGGCTATAAAAGCCTGCCCAGAACCCTGGGTGCTTACTTGGGCATTAGCCCATGTGGAAGCCTGTGGTGCCCTGGCTTCATTGCTACAGGTACCTGTACTAGCTAGATTAAAACTAGCTTGGATACGTCTACATGTGCTGCAATCACCCCCCACTCCCTCCCCTCCACTGCAGGAGTGTTACAACATTGCAATGCAGCACCACACAGGCACAAGGCGCCATTCCTTTGTCCTGCAGGTCAAAGGTAACAAGGTGGCATGCACCTAGACAGAGCTCTGCCACCACAAGAGTGAGGCACAAACCCTGCTAACAAACCATCCCGGTCTTGTACAGGTAGCTGCATCGGTGTCTGGCGTCAAACGCTCTGCAAAGCCACGTGAGAAACAGCATCTGTCACTCTTCAGAAATGAGCACGGCCAGTGCAAAACTTTTCACAACTTCCACCACCCTCCAAAAAGTCCTAAACTCCCATGCCACTGTTACCAGCAACATATGGCCAATATTTTAAATCCAGGACACCTCAGTTTCCTTTGTGCTCGGTATACTGGGATACAGGAGCTGCTGAGCCTCATCTAAGGGCCATTAAAGTCAGCAGAAAGACTCACACTGACTTTGAACCACGCACATGCGTAAAGGAGTTAAAGAACTAGGAAATACGTTAGTTTGTTTCTTCCTTCCATTTAAACAAAAACATTTGGGAAACCAACTGATACCAAGTGCAACTGGCTGGAAATATTTAGGCTTTGTTCCTGAAAACTATATGGTGTTTACTGACAATGCAGTTACAAAGTTCAGCTTGTGGCATTTCAGATGGGGACAGGGTAAAGACCATCTTAGAGGAAACAAGGCGGCCTCTGTGCCTGGCTCTTGGTGCAATCTGTTCAAGAAGCAAAATGTTTGCCTTTGCTAGAAGCAATTTTAAGAGCTCCGGAGATAGAAGGCTGGGATGATCTGACGTAGATAGAGGTGACTCCATCTGAGGCAGAGGAATTATGCTAACCTTCAATTTATTATTTGTACTGTGGTGGCTCCTAGAGACCCTAACTGAATCAGGGCCCCACCGTGGGACGTGCCATACAAACAACTAGTGAGACAGTCACAACATGTTTATAGTCTTCAAGACAAGAGAGATGAAGCGGAAAGGAAAGGAAACAGAAGCAATTAAGGGAAAGTCTTGCTTCAGGTCATTGGAGTTCAGTGCCCAAGGCAGGAACAGAAGCCAGTCCAGTACCCTACTCACTAGAGTCAGACCATGCTGGCTTGGATTTGGCAGCAAAATTTTTTAAGAGGGGCTTGCT
Organism: Mauremys reevesii; assembly: GCF_016161935.1. Lineage (NCBI taxonomy): Eukaryota > Metazoa > Chordata > Testudines > Geoemydidae > Mauremys > Mauremys reevesii. The sequence goes on from NC_052643.1 coordinate 6,983,813, forward strand.
CCCAAGAGTCCTCTCCAGCACATCACCACTTTGGGTCCTTCCTAATCCCACAAGGACCTTCTTCACATTTCATTTCTTTGTGTCTGATGCTACCCACCTCATCAACTACGCACTGATTGCCCAAAGCGTGGGGCGTAACACACACAGCCTGTCTAGGTACAGCGGGGCCTCTGCTACCAGAAGACAAAGAGAGATGATACACTTCTTATAGCAGACAGGCCTGCCATTGTCTTCTCATCTGTTAAGGCAATTTTTTATAAGCCACACATTTTTGGATTTTTAAAAAGAGTCATTAGAATAGGAGACACAAAAGGAGAGAGAAAAATAGGAGGCATCCAACCATAGAAATGCACAGGGAATTCCTAAGGAAATATACAACACATATTATACTTCTCTATATACATCTGTGATGTCTGATAGAGATTTCCAGATTTCACTGTAAGAGTTGATGGTTCCTTTGATTTTGGACTTGTCTACATGGGGAAATTGACTGGACTAATTATTCTGCTATAACTATGCCAGTTGATTTCTCCATGTAGACAAGTTCTTTGGTTTTGTCGTCTCCCCCTCCCCCGTACCCCTGTTAATTTTAGAGATGTATCTATGAAACTGATTCTAATTAAACTGTGCAGTAAATGATCATTTCAAGGTATCTCACCAAATTGCACTGGCCTTTTTCGCAGGGTGTCAGTTATAAAGAATGCTGACAGTGTAGGAACGTTACACTTCCTAAGCGCTAAGGGGGTAGGAATGCCGCCCCCGGATTTAGAGCGGCTGAAATAGTTCCCACACCCCCCCACACTTCCGGTCAGGAGGCACATAGATTAAGCGCTGATAAGGTGTGTATTTCTGGTGTACATAGTGCATAAAGCACCAACCAGGAAAGGGGGCGAGACGTTGGCTTGAGTTTGTACATGCGTATAATAGCATGATTTATGTAACCACTTATAATAAATAGACGTGGACAGCCCCGTTGGGGGCGCTCCACGGGAACAGACTGACTGACTCGGCTCCGTCATTACTACAGACAGTTGTGCATTTTTATTTTAAACCTGTGCAGCTGGACTGGGAAAGAAGGTTTGACTTTAGGGTGACTACCAATGATAAAGGATCCCAGAGGTGCAGAGCATGATTAATTACTGGCATTACTGTAAAACCTAGAGGCACCGAGACGAGGACGCCATTATGCTGGGTGACACACACACACACACACACACACACACACACACACAAAGAAACAATCCCTGTCCCCAAAGAATTCACAGCCTAAGTAGACAAGACAGACAAAGGCGAGGAGGGGAAAGAAGGACAGGAAGGGGAAGTGACTTGCCCAAGGTCATACAACAGGTCAGTGTCAGAGTCAGGGACAGAACTCAGGTTTCACAACTCCGAATCCAGTGCTGTATTGACCAGCCTAAACTCTCAGCGTTGGAGCCAAAAATCACAATCTACATTACAGACACAAAACACGTGTTAAAAAAAAAATACTGAAATCTTTTGTATACCAGACAAAAATTATCCAGCTCAGCATCCATATTACCCATGCATTGTGGAGTCTTTGTTCTCGACTCTAAATATGTTCTCAACTCTGCTTACTCTCTCACTGCACCTTTCAGCACAGAGTTGCTCGCATACGTGTATGTGCTGCATATCAATTATCTTCCTGAGTCTTAATAAACCTTTCGTTTCTAAAAATGTTGTAGGCCACATGGTTTCATACAGAGTGTTTGAGACTAGAAACGCAGCGATGCACAGTTAACTCGGGGCTGGGAAGAACCAAGGCTGTGGGTGGATGTAGACTTAAAAGAACAGACAATAAAAAGGATGGAAATTAAAAAACTCTGGCACTAAAATTAGATTCTTATTTCCAAGCTAAAGTTTTTCCTTTCCCAACTCACTGGAAGCTTAAGTAGAAGGATATTTGCTGTTCAGAAAACCGCATGTAATACTGATATACACATCTGTAATTATTACATTTTTTACATGCTTGAATCTCTTTGCATTCAAGGCTTGTTTGGAAATGCACTTGAGTGATCTAAAAAAAATCCCCAAACCTCCCTTCTTTGTTTCTGGCAGGCATCTCAGGTCAGGAGGGGCACCAGTAATTCTACAGCAGCAGGTTTCTAGAGCTCAAGATGACAGTCAAGCAGCTGGTTTCTGGAAGTTCCTGGCCCTGATTGCTGATAGAGAGGAGGAGAGGCTCCCAGATGGAGGTGGGTGGAAGAGACGCTAGGGGCTGTCACTCAAGGGGGTGACAGCAAACTGGCATGCATCTGCAGCAATTCGTTAAAAGAGAGGAGACGGCAGGCCTGCCTTCGCCAGGGCAGCTGGTGAGGTTGCAGCGGAGGAACCCGTGGGGCGCACAGCCCAGATTCTTAACACCCTGTTCACTGAAGCATAACTTGGAGTGTTGTGTGTATTGCATGATCAAAACCCAAGAAGCCAAGCTTGGTGCTGAGACACGGGCCACAGAACTTTAAAGAGGGCTGCACTTTCCCTTGCCCAGTGTTGCTCTGTGGCCACCACTGCAGGTTTGGTGAAGAGCTCTATGGAGATAGAAGGGAAAAATGTTGACCAACCAATATATTTTTGAGCCTTACGAAGTGGTGTAGTTAAAAGCTGAGGTGCAGGGTTGGGCTGGGTCCTCGATATCGCCACTTCCCCACCCCTAATTTATAAAGCACGTTCCGTGGGTCTGGGGAGGCGGGAGTGTGAAGAACTATCTGTATCAGAGGTATCCTCATGGTCTTTTGAAAGGGCACCATCTTGTGGCTCCTGCAAGCGAAGGAGGCTAGAAAGAGACACTGAGACAGAGTTTAGAGTTTTTCTGAGGCAGACACTGAATCTAGTTTCATCCATTACATTGCTGATGTTAAATAAAAGCCTCCCGCTGAAACCTCAGACTCCGTGATTCTCAAGAATATTTTGTCCCAAAGCAACATCCCAGAAATGTTGTGAGGAGAGGATAGTTCAAATCAGGATCCAAATTCTGCAGTTAGAGTTCATCTGCAAAACAGTTACATTTCTAGCTTTTATCTAAAAGTTACAATTACTCTCTTCTCCCTCCCTACATCCGCACCCTGACTCTGATTCCAGCATGGTCAAAGCTCCAGCGTAGAGAATGAGGAGGCAGAAATCCTGGCGTCTGCCCCTTTTTTATTTGTTCCCAACTTCTAAAAAGAACTGCTAGGTAAACAAATTGTTTTAAGAATAAGTTTTCCATTAGCCCATAAGCTCTTGGAAGACTGCCACCGACTCGGCACAAGGAAATGTAACAGGGACAGAGGATGACAGAGTTGGCGTTCAGTGTTTCTGACAAGCACCATGGTTCAAACACTGGCAGAACAGCTCAAACACATCGTTGATACCCAGCACCCAGCAACCGGTTTTCAGTGGACCCGTTTCACAGAAAGATCTAGACAGTAACTCCTCACTTAACGTTCTCCCGGTTAACGTTGTTGCGTTATGTCGTCACTGATCTATTAGGGAACATACTCCTTTAAAGTTGTGCAATGTTCGCTTATAACGTTGTTTTGCGGATGGGGGCTTGGAACTAGGGTGGGCCAGCAGCCCCCCATTAGCTCCCCTCCACACACTCCAGTGCCTTCCTCCTCTCCCCCATATGAGGTAGGGAATGGCAATGTAGCCCCCTAGGAGCTATCCATGCCAGAGAGATATTTCTGGTACCTCCAGCTGTCAGTCAGCCTGGAAATACGACAGCAGGAAGGGCAATTGGGAAGGCAAACTGGACAAAAAAGGGGGAGGGAGGAAGGAATGGGACCTGAATTTTTTCAAAACTGAGTTCCTGGGTATGAGATGATCTGAGCAGGGAGATGGAGAATCTCTATGGGAGGAAGAGGAAGAAGAGATGAATGAGAAAGGAAAAGTAGAGTCCCACTGACAAGAAATGAGACCACAGACCTATTTTGGTGATGATAATCCTTGTATGGCTCTCAGACAGCACAGTGATGAACAAGGCCTGGACAGACAGGATCAGACCTGTGGTCCATCTAATCCAGTATCCTGTCTCTGGCAGTGGCCAGCATCAGCTGCTTCAGAGGAACTTACAAATAACTCCCCCCAAGAGTAGATGTGGCATAATCTGTCCCTCCATTAAGGTCTGATCCTAGCCCCGAATAGTCAGAGATTGGCTTAAACCCTGAACGAGGAGGTTTTATATGACTTCCAAGCTTTTTTTTAAACATTAATTTTCATATAGCTGGATATACTTCCTAGCCATAAAAAGATCTCTTCCCTGCTTGAATGTTGCTAAATTCTTGGCCTCAGTGACAGAGATGGGTAGATAGATTGGATGGCTGTGCCAGTCATCATTATTTACAATATGGAGAACAAGAGAAAAAATATGCCAGCAAAGACCCACTAAAGATTTAGTTGTCAATCTCTCTGAACCAGTGGGTCTCAACCCGCAGCCTGCGGGCCGCATGTCACCCAGCTGTGCGTTAAAAAAAAAAAAGTGTCAAAATTTGCTGTTTTGGGCTGGCAGGGGGCGGGACTGGCCGAGGGGGAGACAGGAGGCTGATAAGTGCCATAGTGGGTGGGAGAGTGGGTCTGTGGGTAGGGTTTTTTTGGGGGGGTGTGCTCTGGGCAATGAGGGATTGGTGGGCACTGGGAACTAGGGGTTTGCCGGGGTTCTGCAGCACCCCCAGGCTTCACGTAGGGCTCTGCTCCTGGCCCCCCTTTGCAGGTCCTGGTTGCTGGCCTACCCCAGATGCTCTGCTCCTGGCCCAGTGCTGGGAGTCCCAGCTGCCCGTCCACACCCCGCACGGCGGCACTCAAATCTGGGTCCGGCTGCCGCCCGATCCTAGGGTCCAGCTGCCCAGCCTGTGCCCAGGGCTGCTCCTGGCCCCTCTCTGGGTGGGAGTGCTGGGCATAGGGGACTGCGGGCAGTTGGGAGGGGAGGGGCGCTGTTGTTTTCAACCTGCGGCCTACAATGATAAACAGGTTGAGAACCACTGCTCTAAAACATCTTGAAAGTTAGTTTCACTTTGTACAGCACACATGCTGCTTTAGTACTTCAACTTTTGAGGGATATATACTGAGAAGAGGGGGCACATTGGATTATTCTCCATCCCAAATGAGCAGCTGCTTCAGGAAGACAAAATGTTTTGCATACTTCAAATGTTTCCCTTACAAAAATTGGCAAAGACGGGCTCTGTAAATTATTTAGCAATAAAATCACTAACTAGGAACAGTCGAGCTTTGGACTGGGGATTTCATTAAAGTCCAAAGTGCTCTTTGAATTCCTAAGAAAAGCACCATAAACGAGTGTCCAAGGGCACCGTGACAGCTTGTGATATCCTGCCAATGCAACGTTACAGTTTCTCAGGGGTGTGAATTCAGCTCCTAAATTCCAGCATTTGGGATCATTCAAGAGGACACAAGTAGCAGGCATCCATATCCAAACATGCTGCAATCAAAGCTGTCATCTGGAAGTTGATCCCTGGGTATGAGCCATGGGGAAAACAACTTGTTTCTAGTGAATTTTCCCACGCTACGGTTACTGACAAATTTCCAGCAAAGAAGCTAGATACATTGAGAAGAACAAATTCAGTCATCAGCCATTTTGAAAATGCGCAAATATATTTAAGGCCAAATATTTTAGGGCCAAACTTAGACCAGATAATATATTTTATAATGTCTTGGGTTAATTTAAGGCCTGACCCAACATCCAGTGAAGCCAGTGGAAGTTTCTCCCATTTACCTCAATAGGCATTGAGTGCTCATTAATGAGAGGGACTTTGAGATGGTTTACGCACAAATTTGCACCTATTTAATTAACTAAATTGGTTTCCTAAAAGTTGATTTGTTACCAGATTCAGTGGTTCTCAAACTTTTGTATTGGTGACCCCTTTTGCACAGCAAGCCTCTGCGTGCGACCCCCTCAGCCTTATAAATTAAAACCACATTTTTTTTATTGAACACTATTATAATGCTGGAGGCAAAGGGGGGTTTGGGAGTGGAGGCTGACAGCTCATGACCTCCACGTAATAACCTCACGACCCCCTGAGGGGTCATGACCCCCAGCTTGAGAATGCCTGAGCTAAATTGACTTCAGCCACTTTCATTCCGAAAGGCGTAGCCACACACAGACAGCTAAAGCATCAGTTTGAATTCACACTTTTTAAACGTTAGCACAAGCATATGTGGAGACCATCCCATCTATGGTAGGTCTGGCTAGAGTCAACCGAATACAGTCAGGGGCTGTGTAAGTTTCCTCCCCAACAGCTCTGCTAGGGAACCTCCTGGCTGAACTGCAACAGACATTGTTATTCTGGTGTTTGTTCCCCTACTTGCTCCCTCCAACACCGACAATCCTACAATCAGCTTTTCCATTACCAATAACCACCAACGATGGAAACACAGTGGAGAAAATACCCTTAAAATACAGACCTTTTCCTCTGGTAACAACTAGGATGCAATTTCTTTTATTTTTGCAACAGCTGGTAATTATATGAGGTACTTAGGACAAGAGCTATTCTTAGTTATTCCTTGGAAAATGATTGATTAGCACACGCAAAACAAACCCAGGAGAATCAGCTCTCATTACTACAGAAGCGGTTCTCCAAGCCACGTATTATTTCTCCTGTACCACAGAGAAATATTTCTCCAAACTTTGGCATTTCTGTGGCAGACCTCGAGGGTGTTCAGTTGGGGAAAATAGCTTTCCTTCCCAGCTAAAATTAGAGATGGGCTCTGTGACAACACATTGCCCGCCCTTGTAAGAGGAGGAAAAGCTGGGGGAAAAGGTATAAAATAAGAGTTACCAGAGTGAAGTCAATCTGGGCCAGTGTTTGGTGAAGGAAAGACCTGAGGCGACTCGTAAGCCAAGGAATCCAGGCTTGGAGGTACCTATGGGTTGTACCTTCTTTTTGTTTCTTTTTCTCTCTCTTTTGTATGTGCTTCTTTCCCTCATTGCTTAATTTGACCCTGTATCCCGGGGGCCTGACTCTCCACCTCATTACATCAGTTTTATGCGGGTAAAACATCATTGAAGTGAGCATGGTACACCAGCTTAAAACTGGGGTAATGGAAGGGAGACTCAGGCTTCTTGATCTCCGTAATTCCTAGGCTGTGGGACCAAGATGGGGGCTGCGGGAAGGGCAGCCAGCACATCCCTCGGCCCGTGCCGCTTCTCGCAGCCCCCACTGGCCTGGAGCGGCAAACCACAGCCAGTGGGAGCTGCAATCGGCTGAACCTGCGGACGCGGCAGGTAAACAAACTGGCCCGGACCACCAGGGGCTTTCCCTGAACAAGCAGCAGCCCGACTTTGAGAAGCACTGGTCTAGATGATCCTAATGGTCCTTTCTGGCCAAGAACCCCTGATATATACAAGCCCTGAGTGTATGGAGAGGTTAGTTTCCCCCTCTGTTTAATGCTCCTTTTGTATTTCAATAAAAATCTACATTAACATGCTCTAGCCTCCATCAGTGCTTCTTTTCTCACTAAACATTTTCACTTACTACAGATCAGTCAGTGCTGTGTCAGGCAGGCCACGGACAGAATAAATTGAGCTTTTAATAAATCACAGTTGGGCAAGGATTCATTGATCAAAATTATACAAACTGTTAAATGGTTTCAGTTATTTTTCCAAAGCATTTTTCTATTTCACTTACCAGAAGCAACACACATCTGTAATTGGTTCCCAACAAGTTCCCACTGCATTATAACTAATCACAGGCTAACAGACCATACAGAGCAGTGCGATTTTATTTGCATGAAGCACATTATAAGAATGACTACACTTTAGAAAGAGGGATTTTCCCCTTTAACATTGGTGAAGTTAAGGAGTGCTTCCAAACCAAATCGAGAAGATCACTTATGCCTATATTTCCCTGTTTATCTTTATGATGCACATGGCCTAGGAACCCAAAATTAGGCTCCTAAATCTCTATTTAGGCACTTAAATTACCAGATTTTTTAAAAAGTGCTGAGCACCCAACAGCTGCCAGTGATCTCCATGGGAGATGCTGGGAGCTTGGGACTTTTGAAAAGCAAGCCAATTATTTAGAAGCCTAAATTTAAGCCTTTGGGGGGGGAGGAAGGAGGGGGAGTCTTTGCCAAGAAACCTGTTATTAGACTGTGTCTTCTAATAGCGTCACTGTAGGCAGTTGGACAATTATACGCACACTTCCACTTTTCCCTTATATTTCCAAATGGTCCTATTTGACTATATAATTGACTATCCCAGAGTGTTTACAACAAAATCTGAGCTTCTCAAAACAGCAAAAAGTTTACTTGCTCCTCAAAAGTGAAGAAAGATTTTCAACAAGCGTAGCTAACATTTCCTTCTGGGCAGACCACCTCACCCATTTGAGATGGGAACCCCCACTCAGCACCATGCAGCTTCTCTCACTAACATTCCACGACAACTTCATTTTAAAACAGGAAGTGAATGGACTTTTTACGCCTGCAGTGATGCTCTCAGTAATGCTGATCACTCCTAATCAGCTATTTGAGAAGGAGGTGAGCATTAACTTAGGGCAAATCAATGCTGAAACCTCAGGCTGCAGCTGGTGACAAAACTGAGTGAGCTGTGGTTCACGCTTGTAATTAATAAGATTCCTTTTCACACTTTCCAATAAACCAGTGTGGAACAATTCCAATGTGAGCAGTAGGTTTAAAAATGCTTTACTCTGCATTCTTTTCTTTCAGTTGGATCTTCTTCCCTATGAGCTGCAGCACACAGGGAAACTGAGTGGAGTAATTATTCTGGAATAAAGTGTCAACACAGGGGAGTTATGCCGGCATAGCTACAGTGGAATAATTATTCTGCTGGCACTATGCTAGTCAATTTCCCCAAGTAGACAAGCCCCTAGTTTCATGGCAGTTCATGCCTCAGCTCTTGAAAACGTCACCAATAGATAGCTATGGAATTAATGCATATAAAAGATTTCTAGACCAAGTGATGAAGGCTACAATTAACATTGAAATAATTAACAGCTAACTATATTTTGGTTTACATAATTAAACTTACATGGCATTATGAGAAGGATTCCAGATAGTTTATGCTCCAAGATCTGATTGGTGATTATAGATTTATCTATGTAAATAATGGAATAGTTTTTGAAAAGGTTTGAATAAAAAAGGGCATTTAGGAATGAAGTCGCAAATCTTGAGCCTTTAAAATCCCATTCCTTTCTACAAAAGCACAAGAACTTTTCTAAGAAAAAAAATGAATCACCTACGCATCCTTTATGAACTGTGGATGCGACCCAAAGCCCACTGAAGCCAACGGAAGCCTTTTTATTGACTTCAGTTGGCCTTAGATGTGGCCCCATTTGAATTTATATTTAAAAGAATCTGTGTAACCCATTCGATGTGGCTTCTCGGTGTATTTTTCTCTGTGCACTTATTTTAAAAAGTATATTAAACACATACAGGAGCAATTCCCTTTCACAAAACCCATGCTTGGGAAATGGGCGTCCTAGAATGAAAGTTGTTGGGGGTGTGTGGTGGGAATCTATTCTCCGATGTGAGTCAGGGATCAGAGAACAGAGTCTAGCTTGCAACGGCCAAGCTAGTTGAGGGGAAATTTCCAGAGATACAGTAATGTACTGAATAAAAGAACTGAACATTTGCACTGAGACATTTCAGTTTCAGCCTCATGGAGCTTTAAAACTGTGCAATGGATACAGTTCATGCACAAACCTAAACAACAGGTCATTGGGCCATATCCCTCAGCCCGTATGCTGGCAGGGCTCTTACTGACTTCAGTGCCTGCACAGAAGTAGTATTCTTCGCTTAGCAATTTACCCTAGGCTAGAAGAATGTATACAGAACACACACTGTGTAGTGGGGACTTATGAAAATGCAAACTGGAGCCTGTCTTTTCTGTAAAGTTACTGATAAGGTCTATGTGCTTTTAGGTTAGAGACTAGGAAAAACTTTCTAACTCTAAGGATAGTTAAGCTCTGGAGTAGGCTTGCAAGGGAAGGTGTGGAATCCCCATCATCGGATGTTTTTAACAGGCTGGACAAACACCTGTCAGGGATGGTCTAGGTATACTTGGTCCTACCTCAGAATGGGAGGATGGACTAGATAACCTCTGAAGGTCCCTTCCAGCCCTTCATTTCTATTACTGTGATTCTATGACCAAGATGGGGCAACTTCATGTACCAAGCAGCAATTTCACCCAGCAGACCTTCCAAACAATGAGCCTGATCCTGAGAAGTGCTGAGCGTCCTTAACTTCCATTGGTTTGAAAAAGCAAACGAGGATGCTCAGCACCTCAAGGACTCAATCCCAGAGCTCATAGGGGAAATATGGCCTGAATTCAGCCGTGCTTGTAGATTAAAGACCGCAGGATGCAGCCCAGGGCTTTAAAAATCCGCATCAGGACTGTCCTCCAAATATTCAAATGAGCTACTGTAGTGTAGCGAAGGGATTGAATTGATTAGTGGGTAAATCCCTGACATACCCATTACAGGTGGATCCAGGCTAAAGTGAGCTGTATCTGACCCCGCAGGGTCACAGAAAGGCGACTCATTACATCATGTCTGTTGAAAATGTGCTCTGGGAGTGAGCTATTGAGGCGGTACAATCTTTCCCTCATACCTGCACTGTCCAGCCTGAATAGCAGAGGTCATACTTTTTGCTGACTGTCCGCGGCCTGTGCTCAAAGCACGGCAGTTTGCGTGCCTAACTTTAAGTCAATGGGTTTTAAGCGGGCAGTGAAGAGCTCACACGGATTTGGGACCTATATTCCTGTTATTCAGCACTTGAATGCAGAGAAATGTAGTCTCCGCCTCCCTTCACTTCTTCTATGGACGAGGTGAGTCTGTTTGTCAGTCTGTTTGTTTGGTTGTTTGAGGGACCGTGTGCTCTGGCTGGCAGTTGGAGCAGGGTTTGTAAACCAAACTACATCCAAAACTACTTTAAAAACCACCTTCACTAACTAGGAGACAATGCAGGCAGAAGCCCAGCAGCAGGAGGGGCTATCCAGGCTTTGGAGGCCAGGGTGGCGGAACTGGAGGAGCTGAGAGAGAGGAGAGAGGAATGGGAGATTCGATTATTAGAAATGTAGATAGCTGGTCTGTGTGACCGGGGAGAACAATGACATAGGGAAGGGTAGGAGAGATGTGCTTCAGAGTCTCAATGCGTGGATGACGATGGTGTAGAGAGGACAGTTTTTAAACTAGAGATGGGGGAGCCGACTGCTGCAGAGGAGAGCGTGGATCGGACACAGACTTCTTCTTAGAGAGAGAGAGATGATAGAGATCTCCAATATCGGAAGGACAGAACAGGCCGCAGGGGAGGAGTGGCTATATATGTGTTAAAGTGTAGATTCAAAATGAAGTAAAAATCAATGCAGAGATAAAATTTCTCGATACTTTAAATGACTGCTTCATGGAGCAGCTGTGGCCTTTAATTTCAAAAGGGGAAACTATAAAAATAGACAAAGTTAAAAGGGTACAGTGACTAAAGGAAAGATTCTTTGCTTCAGTCTTCACGGGCTGAGGATGTTAGGAGATTCCCAAACCTGAGCTGGCTTTTTTAGGTGTGAAAAATCTGGAACTGTCACAGATTGAAAGTGTCACTAGAGGAGGTTTTGGAATTAATTGATAAACTCAACATTTAAGACACATAGAAAAACATAAACTCTGAGCAATAGTCAACATGGTTTTCTGTAAGGGAAATCGTGTCTACTAAGACAAGGGGGATCCGTGGACATAGTGTACTTAGATTTCAAGAAAAAGTGACACACCCCTCACCAAAGGCTCTTACGATTATTTAATTTCATGGATGATTGAGAACTGGTTAAAGGACAGGGAACAAAGGTAGGTAAAGTAATGCACATTGGAAAAAAAAACCCACTAGAGAATATATTATTGCCCTTATATAAATTAGAAAAGGTTCAGAAAAGAGCAACTAAAAATGATAGGGGGTTTAGAGGGGTCCCTATGAGAACTCCTTACCTGAGGAGTTGTGAAGGGCTGGACTATAATAAATGTTAAAAGGGGGGGATAAACTATTAGCCAGGATGGGTAAGGAATGTGTCCCCAGGATTCACTCCCAGGGGGCACCTGGCATGCCACTGTCGGTAGACAGATATACTGGCTAGATGGAGAAGAGGAAAATCTGGTGCCAAACGGAGAAGAAAAATGGATGGCAAGGAGAAAGTCATCACTAATTACCACCTAGAAACAGGACTTTATATCTCATCCCCAAAGACAGTGTGTACAGTACGAGCTTGGGACTGTTTACAGGAAATTCATGCCACTTACTACTCGGTAATACAGTCTCACTACACATCTACGGTTTTCTAATATGATTTGCAGAGATAATAGGATAGTTGGTATGCAGTCTCAAGATCAACATGACCAGAAGCGAGCATAGGTGTTAGCAAGAATTAGACTAAATAAATCTTCCCTCCATTTCCCTTCTCTACTCTTCTTAGAGTAGTTCTGATTCTTTTTCAAAACTATTACTACTTTTTTTTTTCTGCTTGGGAGGAAAGTTAGAACTTGGGAAGTCATGAAAAATAATTATGAAAAGAATGATCATCGGTTGGGAAACCATGGACTGGCAAACAAGGGATTTTTAAAAAAATCTCATTTATGTTACTAACACATTTGATTATTAGAACTCGGGTCTTGATTCAGTGATGTACCTAAGCACATGAGACACACCACTCCCCACGTGTGATTAAAATCAGGCATATACCTTAGTGAATCTGGGTCTAAAAGTATATTGAAATCAGACTTAGTTACTCCATTAATGCTGGCTATTAAAGTGGCAGGTCGCTACTTCTGTTTAAAGGTTAACTTTTCCACACCCTCTAAAACCAACATGATTAGTTGGATTCTGTTGAAATTTGGTGTGCCACAAAGCAGGGATAATGACCTAAATTTGGGATATTTGAAGCAGGGGTTGCAGAGATATAAGCCCCAACACAATAGCCATTTTTCAAAAAGTTTCTAGGTTTTGGGGTTTTTGGTGTGTGTAGCGCTAGAGTTCAAACTATGGATGTGATATGGGTTCAAATGGTCTCAGTCTGGCAAGTTTTACCCCAGATAGAGCATGACACCCACTAAATCTTTGGGGGGCCCAAACTGAGAACAATATTTAAGAAAATATACATTTTTACAGTGTGCATGGCCCACTACAGAAAAATGGCCGGAGGGTTTCAATTTCATTTTATATGCTTAAGGCTTAACTTTTTTAAGTGCTCTAAAATCCGAACGGTTACGCAGAATGTGTTGCAATTTGGTGTGCCTTGCAGGGGCACAGGGCAGCGTTAGAGATCCAAATGTGGGGCCATTTGACTGATGGGTTCCTGTGTCACAGGCTTTGCAAACAAGTTTCCTTTCCACAGTTAAACTGAGGTCCAAATGGCAGCATGAATCACAGACCTTGTTGCGTTTCATGGCTGTGAACAACTCACCCTTCAATTAACGTAACTGAGGATACGCTAATCACAAGTCCCTACCTAAAACGAAAGGAGTTTTAGACTGAGTGGCTGGAGGTTGGACAATTTGTGAGTCACTGGCGGCAATTTTATTTTGGAGGGAACATAATAAAAGTATTGTTGGGGAAAAAATTAGACACATGAATGCCTCCTGAGAATGGGAGGGAGGGACATTATGGGGCCGCAGAGGGGAATAGAGAGGGGTTTGGGGTTGCATTGAGTTCAGTTTTGCCCCGGGCAGTGCATGGCACCCCACTAAATCCATGTTTTGCACCCTCCAATCCATGTGAGCAAAAGGAAGAGCTGCATTTTTACCTTTGGAATCTAGCAGGCATCATTTCAGTGCAGAATTAGGGCTTCTGATTTTAGGTTTTAACGGATCAACGCCAATAAAACACCCCCGAGAGCAGGGGAAAAAAAGCAAATTGGGGTTTAGCCAATCAACAATGAAAAACATCAGGAATGGTTATTGAGATGCCGTTGACTTCACCCCATTCCCAGTGCACTTTGTTAATACAGGCGAAGTCCCTGCTTCTTGCCTTGTATCTAATTGCTTATCGACTATGGGGGTGTGATTTCTAAAGGGCACTGGCATGTCGCACATTAACCGGTCCATGTCGACCCTGCTGATGAGCACAAAAGGTTTCCTAATGTGCTTTACCATGGCGCTGTTTGAAACAGTATTACGGTAAAACTCACCAGGGACAAACACACTAAATGCTAACGCAGGGAGTCAACAACTACTAACGTTTAAGTCATTTCTTACACATATAATACAAATTAAAATAAATCCTATGTAGACAAGAATTTGGGGAAACACCTAAAAAACAAACAAAATCTTCTCACAGCAAAGGAAAAGCTCCCCTCCCTGGCAAACTCCCTGATTTTTGGACATTTACATAGGAGTGAAAAATTGCTAAAAATACCCTGAAAATTAATAACCCTTAAAACCCCAATTAGCAAGGCACTGGAGTCTTATAACAAAGCGTATTGTCAGTAGCGAGCTGGGATATCAGAGCAGTCTAAGCATTTATTATCGGCATGTGCGGGGAGGAATCACTCAGTGGTTTGAGCATTGGCCTGCTAAACCCAGGGTTGTGAGTTCTAGCCTTGAGGGGGCCACTTAGGGATCTGGAGCAAAAAAATCTGTCTGGGGACTGGCCCTGCTTGGAGCAGGGGGTTGGACTAGATACCTCCTGAGGTCCCTTCCAACCCTGAGATTCTATGATTCTATGTGCTCCAGGTAGCGCAAGTGTGGTCAGTGCCAGGCATCGCTCTACTGACTTGCAGAGGCTGTAGTTTGCTCTGCTTGGTAGAGGTGTGTTGGTGAGATGTGTGGATTACTTTGCAGTGTGTGACAGAGCTGAGAGTGCGATAGGAGGAGATCTATGTTTTGCACCCTCGTGTGTGTGTTTGGAAAGGGAAGAGATGCCTGGGTACCTTCAGGATGCCGTATGTATCACTGCTATTGGGTATTGTGTAGGTTGTGTCAGTAACAGGGCATAAAGCTTTTCTTATAAGGGATACTGTCAGCAGTGAGGTGGAATGAGAGATGATCTTAATGCTTTAATGATGGCTAATTGAAAGAGTAGGCGGTGATGATATCCTGTGAGGAAGTGTAAGGGCGTAAAAGGCTGTGAAGTTGTTCTTAAATTATATGCATGTGGTATTCTTTGGGGGGAGTTGGCCAAGTGTGTGGGTGTATGCCAGGCTCTGGTACCTCCAGAATCTCAGTGACAAGGGTCAGCATGAGCATGTGCATATTGAGGAATTGCTTAAATACGGTAGAGGGAAGGTGGACTGGAAACCATTTCCCCCCCCCCCCTTTTGTCCTTTAATGGTGTTAGAGGGGATTCTGTGGGTGAGAGTCAACGGGTTGTAAAAGGAAGTAAAGAGCTTGTACGTGAGTCAACATTGTAACACCGTTGCAAAAAAAGTGAACATCATTCTGGGATGTATTAGCCTAGAGCATTGTAAGCCAGACACGAGAAGTCATTCTTCTGCTCTACTCCACACTGATTAGGCCTCCGCTGGAGTATTGTGTCCAGCTCTGGGCCCCACATTTCAGGAAATATGTGGGCAAATTAGAGAGCCCAGAGAAGAGCAACAAAAATGATTAACGGTCTAGAAAATACGACCTATGAGGAAAAATTGAAAAAATTGGGTTTGTTTAGCCTGGAAAAGAGAAGACTGAATGGGGACATGATAAGTTTTCCAGTGCATAAAAGGTTGTTGCAAGGAGGAGGAAGAAGAATTGTTCTTCTTAACCTCTGAGGATAGGACAAGAAGCAATGGGCTTAAATTGCAGCAAGGGAGGTTTAGGTTGGTCATTAGGAAAAACTTCCTGTCAGGGTGGTTAAGCACTGGAATAAATTGCCTAAGGAAGTTGTGGAATCTCCATCATTGGAGATTTTTAAGAGTAGGTTAGACAAACACCTATTAGGAATGGTCTCGATAATACTTAGTCCTGCCATGAGTACAGAGGACTGGACTAGATGACCTCTCAAGGTCCCTTCCAGTCATATAATTCCAACTACTATGGGTTGGCAGCATAAAGGTATGTATGTTAACGGGGTGTTTTGGAGCATTGCTGAAAGAGGGTAGAGTTAAGGTTACATGGGCAACCTTAACTCTGCATTTCCTGTTTTTCAAAATTTTGCATTTTGTTCAACTCAGCATTCTGCAAGGGAATGGCATAATGCCAAGCAACCTTAACTCTGCATTAATGTAGTGTTGTTGGTTTTTTAAAAACCTTGAAATACAAAAAGTAAATTCAGTCAAGTTAGACAGTTAAACTAGTTAGGTCAATTGCATTCCCTGGCTTCATAAATACTATAAGTAAATAAATAGCCAGCTCTTATATAGCACTTTCATCAGTAGATTTCAAAGTGCTTTACAAGGAACATAGCATCATTTTACAGATGGGGAAGCTGAGGCACAGAGAGGTGAAGTGACTTGCCCAAGGTCACCCAGGAAACCAGTGGCAGAGCTGGCAACAAAATCCAGGTCTCCCGAGCGTTCCAGTCCAGTGCTCTATGGAAACACTGCCTCTTCTCTACAAGCATACTGTGGTTGTGTTTGGGTTGCTAACAGAGTTGGTGGAAAAAAGGGGAAAGAAATCCTGAAAATGCTGATTTTTTCCATTTTGTCATCAAAATTTTGAAATTCATTCAGCCAGCTCTAATTTGTAATCATGAAGAATAAAGTTTGAAAAACAAAAACCCCTTCAAAAACTGTCTTTGTTCATATGTTTTAACTCCGACTGAATATAAAATGTTATTCAAGCAGATGGTAGGATATTATAAAATTAAAAATTTAAGTTTTTTGTGAGCACATGCAGGCTTTGTGTAACACTCTCAGCTAAGCGGGAGCCAGAAGTAATACTGGTTGACTTCCATAACACATGAAAACCAAGCAATAGATCAAATTTTACCATGCCAGTTCACTTCAGTAGAAGCTGTGGATTTTCTGAAGTTCAGGCCACTGGAAGAGTTTGGTGACCAAATTGGAAATAACTGATCTATATTTTTCTGAGACCACATTACTGGTTATGTGTTTCATAATGGAACCTCACACAGACAGTGAAATGAACTCCACAGATAAGGTGTAAAATTCTTTATTGCATCAAGCAATTTGCTATTGGACGGAACATTTTGTTTATGGGCGATTAGGAATACACAGCCTAACTGATCACGTCAAAGACACTGATCAAGACATGCCTCCCTTCCTGCTGGAGCTGTTTGTTTAAATGTTCTCAGCTGTCTGAGAAAGAAATCACGTTCACACAAAGAAAGCAGAGGCAGTGAAGCAGACAATACCGATGAAAAAAAGGCTTTTGAAGTGCTACATAAGAGATGCGATGGGTCAGTTTATAGTGTTACTATTTTGTCATGCCCACATTACACCGAGCCACAAGTACGCTCTGCTAGTCTCTCCAAGACAAGTGTCAATATACTTTTTATAGCATCCCACACCGTGTATTCAGTCTATGCCATATATATCCAACTACACAATTTGTTATTAGACTTCCTCTGTTCTGGTTTAGTCTCACTTGGTCCCCCCCGAACCCCCCATTTAAAAAGACGGGGAATCTAGTGTTATGGCTAACTGGAAGTCAAGAGCCAGGTCATAATCCCCAGACTTCTTGTGCGATCTTAAGGAAAATTATTTTCTAACCTCTCTGAGCTACCATTTCCCCATCTGTAAAATGGGGTAATAAGAGTTAGTGACCTGTCAGGGTTGTTGTGAGGCTTAATTAATGTTTGCAAAGCACACTGAGGCCTGGTCTACAGTACAAAATTAGTTGCAATGTTATTGTAGCCATGTTGATCCCAGGATATTAGGGTGGGGGAGGCAATATCTTTTATGCTGGACCAATCATAGCTATTATCTCACGCACTTTGTCTCGCTACAAAATTAGGTCATTTAACTACATTGCTCTAGTCTGAGAAAAAGTTCACGCCCTGTGCAATGTAGTTAAGCCAACCTAAACCGATCCCATTAGGTCAACAAGCTGGCCACCACCTCCAGATGGAAGAGCTCCTTCCATCGCCATAGTGTCTACACTTGTGGTGTCTACAGCTTGGCGCTGCAGCTGTGCTGCTGTAGCATTTCCAGTGTAGACATTCTCCTCTGAGATCATCCAATGGAAAGCACAATGTGTTTATTTAGACTCACCAAAATGCTCCTAAAACATTAAGTGCAAACTTTTTGGCCAGCCCCTCAATATCTCTAACAGGCCTACCTGAGTGCCTAATCCAAGCACACCCAAAAATCTTGGAGAAGTTTGTCCACTTTGCATTTGAGCCATTTCCAGTTTTGATGCAAAACACATAAATCTGTCTAGATTAGCTTGAACTAGGACGCAGTGTGATTTTAGAAGGAAACTCAAAATCACGCAGGTTTCACACCGTTTCAAGTTCATGCGCAGTCGATCTGATAGCTTTCATGACCACTTCTGTGACATAAACAAGACAAAGACAAACAGGGCTATAAGCTGCACTGGGTACACAGACATTCCAATAGAGACGCACAAGAGAGACCAAGTTCACAGGACTTGGATTAGTCTGCTGGGGCAAAGGTCATAGCTCTTGCAGAAGAGGTTTGACAAGCTAGTCCCGGGGAGCAGCCTGTGGTATTTATGCGAGATACTGAGAGAGAAACAATCAGAGATCATTAAAAAGAAAAACAAACGATGACACATTTTCTGGAAATCGAGCAAGGGGATGCACAATTGTGTTTTCTATGAGATTACCAACGGCTGCTAAGAGTAGATATTTTATAACTAGGTGTAGAGGGGCGAATGTGCAGCTGGGTGGCTCTAAGAGCACAAAATTTTGTGGCTGTTTATGGAAAACACAGAGCAGTACAGTATATTATAGAGGGTCCATACTCAGTCATACAGAGGGAGCAGCACTATCTGCAATATGAGGAAATTGCTGGGACAGCATATCGATTAGTAAAGATGAGAACAGTGAATTTTGGTGACGGGAGTAAAGAGTTAAATAGGAGGTAATTCTTCTTATTATGATTATTATATGTATTGTGGTATCACCTAGAGACCCTTATCAGAGCCCGGGAGTCTCATTGTGCTAGGTATATACAAACCATCTATCATACTTCTATGGCCCCCTGCACTGCAGTATCTGAGTGTTTTCAAATATTAAATGTATTTATCTTCAGACTAAGGCCATGTCTATACGTACAGCGCTGCAGGTGAAGACGCTCTATGAAGACGTCGGGTGAAGACGCTCTGTGCAGACGGGTGAGCTCTCTCCCGTCAGCATAAAAAACCACCTCTGTGAGCGGCAGAAGCTATGTCGAGCTTCTCCCGCCAACACAGCGCTGTGCACACGAACGCTTATGATGGTGTAATTTATTTTGCTCAGGGGGGTGGAATATTCATACCTCTGAGCGACATAAGTTTTGCCGACATAGGCTGTAATGTAGACATAGCCTAAGTGACTTGCCCAGGGTCATACAGGTTATCTGTGGCAGAGTAGGGAATGTGGATCTCCCACGGCCTATTTGGCACCCTAACCAGTGGACCAGCCTTCCTCTCTACAAACACATAATGAAAACATACCCCCCCTTTCTCCACAGTGTCCTAATCAACACAATAAACATTGTCAGAGGGAGGAGGGGGATTTAAAGCCAAAGAGGGTTTGGAAAAGTTTATCATCATTTATTACAGGGATGAGTGCATGGCTCAAGGGACAGCTTTTCAAGGTGAATAAGCAAATTTATTGTCATGCAAACTAAGCCTTGGCTGGATGAAGAGAGCAAGCAGGAATTTTAAAAGAAAAGGATAGAACTGTTTTATGGATGAGTATAGACAAAATGGATCAGAGTAAGTGGTGCCAATAGTGGCAAGGGGATGCTAAAAAAGACAACACTATTTTGGCTGAGGCTCCAAGCACAGCTTGGGTGGAAGTTAAAGACAATAATGGCTGTTTTATTGTTATATAGGACTCCTCCTCCTCCTTCCCCGCACCAGCAGCTCAGAAAAGCAGGTGCAAGAAACACTTTCATAGATTAAAGAGAGGCCTATAAGGAGGCATGAACATTGGCTATGGGGGATTTTATCACTCAGGGGATTTGAACATAATTTCAGAATTAATGCATGCATGTTCTTGTGTTGTTTATACAAATGGGGAAGACAAGGAGACAGAATGGGCTGAGGCCATTCTAGGCTTATGATAGTGCTGAGAAAAATCAAATACATATAAGCTGGGGTGTGTCAAGCAAAAGTTAGCCACATTAAACACATTGTTTTTCTTTAATAATCAGTACCACTGCTTGGAAAAGGTTCACTGGCCTGAAAGCATTTACCGTGGTCCCCCCGGGCCTGCTTTTGGAATTATAAAATCACACCATTCTGATTACTATCTTGCTTTCATCCCCACTCCTACTTCAGTCCTGAGCTAATTTTAAGTAGGCAATTTCTCAGGAACGACTTGTGTAAAAAGCTGAATGCCTTTCCCAGCTGAAAGCTGAGGTTTCAAGCCCGGTTAATAAAATGGTCTAGTCAGTTTCGGTTTTGCCTCTAGTCAGTTGCTAGACAACCTTACTTTCAGGTTCTCCTGACCTAGCAAATTGCTGCAGGGGCAAGCAAATAAACCAAAAGAAATGTCATGGAAATATTTGGATCTAGTCTTTGTAATTTTTTAAAATAAAGTCTAAATGAGGGTCCTTTTAAAGTTAAGGATAAAGCTGAAGTATTCCACATGAAAAGCAGAAGACAGAGGATGAGTTGCAAAGGAAAGTCTCTGAAGCAAACAGAGTGCAAGGCTTTCAGGCAATGGAACAGAGCAGGTGGAAAGATGGAAGGAGGAGATCACTGCACAATCCATGGACAGTGGGGCTTAAACTTAAATGGGCAGCTATGCTGGGCCAGAAATTCCTAGAGGAAACCACTGAACTGCCAGAATATTTGCATTGGTCAAAGGCTTGGGCAGAGCCAGAACTATGCACGTTAGCTTCTTGCCTGGCTTGTCCATCTCTCATACAATAGAGGACAGAAGACATTGAAAGACCTAATAAGCTAAGCTTTAAGAATTAAAAACTAATTCACATTGGGGGGGGGAGGGAAATGGAGGAGGATATTGTTCAGGAAATTTTCATCATTGTTATTTTTTAAAGCAAAGTAACTAAATTAATAATAAATCAATGCCCTCAATGCCCATTAACTACAGTATCTGAGAGGATCAAGCACTACTATATAAAGATGGTGAAGGAGGAGCACGATGTTTAAAAATCTCTTGAATACAGTGGGGAGGTAAATTATTGGAGAAAATAAGAATCTACAAATGTCCACTAAATGTTAGGGGGTTCACATGGGAATGTAAACTGATTTAGTCCCTCTTACCACACCAACTAGGATTAATGGTCAAGGTCTCTGAAGACTAAGCAGCAGGTGTCATGCTCCCACTGACTTTCAATGATATCTTCAAGGATCCCTTCCAAAGCTGAGCGCTTTCATCCCAAAAAGAGGCGCCCCACTCCATATTCAGACACTTGAATAAGTAAGTGGCCTGATTCTCGGAACTTGAGAGCCAAATCCAAGCAGCAACCCTTCCTTTTAGGGTTTTTAATCATATAAAGCTTCTAATATTTCTGTTGAAAACACTGTCTGCTCTTGTTTCAAGTTCCAAAAAGACTCTCAATACTACAGATACGATGTCAAACTGACTCATATCACAGACAACACTTGGAGTAACGTAATAAGCCACAGCACTAAATTGTAATGAACCGCCCGCGCTACTGGTTGGTCTCAAGATTGCTCACCTGTATGTCACATGGCTGATTCAGCAGAATTCTTACTGTAGTTCAAGCAGTAAGATTCTGGTGCTTTTAGACCAGGAAGATCTAGGTTTTATCCCCATTATTTCCAAAAGAGAAAGTTGTCAAGCATGGTGAGAACCATGAAGTCAGAGCTACGGTCAACTATGTTACAATCCTTTGTGTATGTGTGTACACACACACACACACACACAGGATTATTATCTATAGCTCCTTTGATTTCAGGAGCTTAAACCGTTCTACAAATCTAGTGTACAGGGAGTTTTCAGAAATTATATTCACAACCACAGTGCGCATGTGTATATCTCTATATAGGGATATGCACCCTTGCAGATGCAATGTAGACTATTACAACTACAGCAGTACACCTAGATAACACACACACATTATTGCACTATCACGGGAGTCACACCAGCCTCTATTCAGCACGAAGCGGCTGAACCCTGTACAAACCCTACACTGCAAGTTAACTCACACTGCCCGGTTCCTGTGTTTTACCAACTCACTGCATCTGCTTTTTAAAAAACAAACAAACAGGATGATGTGTTCACTGTTCAGGCAATCAGATTCTCATTTTGGCTACACATTCCCAGCCTTCTAAGTCTGAACGGAAATTGGCAGGTTCCTTATGCGGTGGGACAGAGTCCACCACAGACTGTTTCATAATGACTGTACTTTGGGATAGGGCTAAGGGGGAGTGAGGAGGGAGGAGAGAATATGGGAGATAGGGCAGGAAAACTGGAATATTGCAAAGACTCAACATTATTTTCCACTCAAAATAAAGGGCCGGAGCAATGAAGCTCCATCCATTTACATCAGCTGAGGAACTGGCCCAAGTTCCTTAGGGGCACTTTATGTTAAGATTTTCATCTGATCCACAGGTTAATCTGCATTTGAATGAGAGCGCAACTACACAATCCAGGCAGCCTGGATACAATTCCTCACCTGCATCTTCCTGTAGCCCCACATCTGAACTACTCACAAGCACCGTGCAATTCAAACAGAGGGTCAACTTGTAACCTTCCAGCCTGCTCGCAAGCAGTTTATAACCTTAAACTTCTCTTCTCAGGTTTCTGTAATGACCTGAGATGGGTTAACTAGACACAAATCAACCTAACACCACATGTATCTTCTCAGCACTGTAATTTCCCTTTCCGAGTTGGTGGTGGTGCTCGGTTTGAAAAATGCAGCAATTTCCCCATTTCTAGCCAATCTTTCAACCTGAGAGTATAAAAATTACAAAGAAGTCAGTTATTTCTAACCCATTTGCTGAGCAACTCGGCAGTATCAGAGGGGGAGTTTACGAATTGTCTTAAACAGTTCAGAAAAAAGAAAGCCCTAATGTGCATTAAATGAAACTGCAACCAGCCTCATCAGAAGCAAAGCCAGAGAGCAAGATTACCCAAGGCAAAGAACGAACTGCCTCTCCATTGCTTTAAAGCCAAGCACGCCGCAAACTGGATTTTATAATCCCATCACCGTACAGTGATCGCTACAGTTTTGAAACTAGCAACAGGACAGTCATATTTCATACATATTTGACTGGTTTTCTGGGCTGCTGTTCCTGGAATCAGCTTCCCAGACTGAGCACTCACCTTTCTTTTAATATTGCAGTGACCAACAAGAGGTATCGCTTCTGGCCTTTCTGTTCATGAGCCTCAAATGGTTAAAAGAACCACTCCGCGAGTTCACCACTCATTCACGAGTTTTAAAAGCAAGAACTTTCCCACACAGCTCCCTTTGAACATCTGCAACCCACACATGCTTGCGTTTAACAGGCAGGGTTGCTGATTTTTTTTTTTCCCTTTTCCTCCCACAGGCACAGAACTTTCCCCAACAGCAAAGGAATGAAGGAACAGCAACTAACCAGAATTCTGGAGGACTGTTTGTTTCAATTAACAACCAGCTTGGAAAAATCACTGGGCGTGTAATGACCCAAACAACAGGCAGGGCCTGAAAGGAGGACTCACTCAATCAGCAATTTTCACAAACGCACACACAAGTGTTGTTCCAAACTCTCCTGACCCGCGTCTAAGGCAGTGCAGTTCCACTGGGACAGACATACCTGGCTTGCTCTCCTCGCTGTCCGATTTCATGTTGGGAGATTTTTTGGCTGCCCTGCGAATGGCTGGAGATTGCATTCTGTCACTCTCACTCTCCTTCCCCAGCAGGGCAGGAAGTGCAGTGTGCTCTACCTGTGCGGCTTGGAATTTGACCCCTTGGCAGGTTGCTGACTGTGCTAGCATGATGTCACGGGCAGGGAGGTGTGGTTTTCCACCCCGGGGAGGTTTCTAGGCAGAGACTGAAGGTGCACAGAACAGGGAGGTCAGAATTCGTGGCTTTTAAAAGCTCTTTGGGCACCATCTCTCTCTGCCTCTCCCTAACTCCTGATTTCTGAGCTAATTGTTGTCACCACAACTCACCGGGTCAACTTTTTGCCGAGTCCTGTAGATGACCTTGTCGGTGACACTTTGCAGAAAACAGGAGGGAGAGAATTTAGCACTAGCTGCCTTATATTGGGGAGAAGGATTCTTCCCTTTCCAACTTGTTCTTCAAAGAAAATAAGTCAATATAATCAAAATCTGTCATATACTCTGCAGCTCCCGTGTGATTAATGAACTCTATTAGGTTACTCTTATGAATAACACAGGAGGATCAATAACTCGGCAGGCAGCATAGTCTAGTGGATAGGTCACTAGACTAGGTGACACAAGCTGTATTCCCAGCTCTGCCTCTGACCTGCTGAGAGACATTGGGCAAGTCGTGTCCCCTCTCTGTGACTCAGTTTCCCCACACACACCTTGTCTTGTCTATTGACACTTTCTGCTCTTTGGGGGTAGAGACTGCACTGATTGGGGTGTTTAGGCATCAAAAGTGCCCAAGTGACTTAGGCTCCCCTAACTCCAGTTTTCAAAAAAGTGACCTAGGCAATTTACCGTCAACTTTCAATAAGGATGAGGCTCCTGTGTGCCTAAGAACTTGTCTACATAGGGGCGCACAGTAAAAGTAATCCAAATGAACTAAGGGTGTGAACTGAACGTGTCTTAGTTAAACCACATTATGTGTGTGTGAACTGAACACTTTTCTTCAGAATTAAAGTGACCTTAATTTAATTGAAGTGAATTAACTTTAATCAAATTACAGTCACTTTACTTCTGAAGAAGAGTGTCCACAAAGAGGTTTAACGCAATTTAAAAAGTTGATTCAGATTCTTTTTCGTGAGTGTCCCCATGAAGACAATCCCTTTCCCTACGGCAGTACCAATAGCAAGGAAGGGTAGCAGCAGCAGGCTGCCTATACACTATTCTCCAAGGTCCTACCTATACAATAACTGTGTCTATACTACCCCTTTCGCTACCCTATTATTGCCAACAGT
Organism: Mauremys reevesii; assembly: GCF_016161935.1. Taxonomy (NCBI): domain Eukaryota; kingdom Metazoa; phylum Chordata; order Testudines; family Geoemydidae; genus Mauremys; species Mauremys reevesii. The sequence continues at coordinate 7,008,919 of NC_052643.1, forward strand.
GCAGCTACATTGCTAATAACAATGGTGAGGAAACTGAGGCACGGGGCGGTTAGCTTCAGCCACGTCACACTGTCTTGTACATGAGACACTGGATGACTCAGGCTCATGAAAGTGGACTATCCAGCCTTGTGGGTGACTGGCTTGACTCCAGTTTAGTTTGGTAGCGACTGAAAGCTGTTACCGGCTACTGGCTGTTTGATAGCAGACTTTCACAGATCAGTTTCTAGCGGATAAATATCTGCAACACAAACCCACCCCTTCCCACTGGCAACTCTATCCCAGAATGGAGGTCAAGGCGGAATGGCTCACAGAGCCTGAACTCCCCCTGGAAACGGGGTCTCCAGGACAGGTTTGGCACACTGCTGTAGCTAGGGTGACCAGACAGCAAATGTGAAAAATCCGGGATGGCGGTGGGGGGTAATAGGAGCCTATATAAGAAAAAGACTCAAAAATCGGTACTGTCCCTGTAAAATCAGGACAGCTGGTCACCCGAGCTGTAGCCGTGTCGGGGGGAAGCTTGCCCTGCCACTGATAGCTCTGTACCCGTTGTGAAGAGCAGGGCCGGCTCCAGGCCCCAGCGCAGCAAGCTGGTGCTTGGGGCGGCCCCTCATGGAAGGGGGCGGCAGGTCTGGGAATTCGGCGGCGGGTCCCTCAGTCCCTCTCAGAGGGAAGGACTGGCCGCCGAATTGCCGCCGAAGAATGAAGCGGTGCGGGAGAGCAGCTGCTGAAGTGCCGCCGATCGCGGCTTTTTTTTTTTCCCCCTCTCTTTGCCACTTGGAGCTGGCCCTGAAGCGGCGTTCGTCTAGGGCAGCTACCCTGTCCCCTTTCACCAGCACTAAATTCATTAGCAATTTTTGTTGGCAGCGGTACATGGCTCTACTGGTGCATTCCACCTCCTAGATGGGCTACAGGAGGCCGTCACCAAGCAGGAAGGCAGGAGATGAGCCAACAGAAAGCGAGAAGATGGCATGGGAGCGAGGGGGAACAGATACCACAGCAACCGAGTAAGGGAGGGAAATGGAAAGGTGCCTATATAATATAACGGGAGGGTAAAAATACATTGTAGGCTGAAGAGGCCACATATGACTGGGAAGAGGTCAAAGGGAACAGGCACAAGTTGTTACATTTTCTGCCATGATTTGTTTTTATCATTTAGGACGTTTTACAGCTCCTGCCCTCAAAACCAGGCCCTGTTTGTAATTTATCTGCCACGTCGAACAGGTGGAGAAGACAGACATCCCTTGGGGTGCATGGATTTAGGTCTGTCTCTTTACTGCGCCTTGTAATGGCCAAAGTGGAGTAATAATACTGATTGATTGGATGGGTTAGGACCCTGGACGGGCAAACACATTCCAGCTGCTGAGATGAGGTCATATGACCTTGTTTCACACTATTGTCCTGCTAGCTGCTCAAGGCTGGTCTGTGATTGGCCGAGTCAAGGTGACCTGACACTTTTTGTGTCTAGCTCACAACATGCAGACTTCTTACAAAATAGCTCATCTGGTTTATTTTACATTCTTCCCCACTCCCACAGGGCCAGCTTTATGCATAGGCAACGAGAGGCAGCTAACCTGGCTGCACCATCCCAATGGGCACTGGAACACTGCTGAGGTCACTCCCCTCGAGGCAAGCTGAGTCCAGAGTAGAAACGCCACAAGAAGCCAACGTTTCAGCCCCAAGGAGCTTACACAATAGCCTCAGAAACCCAAATAACCACAGTATATTGCCCTCTTGCAGCCCCTTCCAGCCACCAAGCTGCCAACGATGGTGAACTAAGCCTCACAGCCTGCATGGCAGTAAGTATATGGGGAAACTGAGGCACAGCAACGTGAATTGACTTGTCCAAAGTCACACAGTGAGCAGCAATGCCAAGAACATAACCCAGATCTCCTGAGTCCCCGTCCCATGTGCCTTAACCACAAGCCATGCTCCCCCATTGCAACGAATGCAACAAGCTAGCGTGGGATGAAACGAGGGGTCAAAATCTTTTCTTCTATATCCCCGTCTTCTCACAGTCAGGACAGGGGGCATATAACCAGGAGTGGTTATCACTGAGGTCTCCCTTCCGAGAGTCTCCTGCAGACGTGCCTCTCTATACCTCAGTCACATCTGCCCCAGAATCTGAGCCGTGCACATCACAAATCTCTTAACTAAACAGTAAGAGCAGTTCCCAAAATCAGGATCATATTCATCTCGTTCCTGCTTCTTCTGCTAGGAGTGCACTATCTCCATTTCACTCTCCACCAGCTTCAGGGGCGCTGGTCGATAAGATTATGTCATTCAGAGCAGGCATCAGCCTTTCTCCCTGTGACAGCCCATACCGTATCATCAGCAACAGTCCAACATCCAGCAGGCTAGGTAAAGATCACCTTTGGATTTGTCACCTCACAGTCCTGTCTCCTCTCTGCCCCACAGGAGCACGGTAGGCATACATCACACTACCCTCCTGGAAGCTTTTTGCAGTCGGTTGTAAGGCCTCTCTCCCCGGCTGCGAATTTACAATCAGGAGGAGCTCTAGGACACTGGTAGATGCATCCCGCATTGTCCCTTTGCGACAGCTGGAGTATTTCCATCGAGCCAGCCAGCAGAGCTGGGCCACAGGGTTCAGATTCAGAACCAACGACCTCCAAAGCCCAGAGTCATTTGGATCTGAGAGTTTGGTTCAGACCCCTTCACCAGCCACATGTGCTTTCTGACACGAAACAGGCTGTCTAGCCAGCCCCCACAGACAGGGGATCCATTATGTACGGGGCTTGCCTGCGACTCAAGACTAACATTCCTAAGCCTCCGTGCTGCACGCTGACTTCACACATTTTTGCAGCAGCTGTGCATGTGAGCTCATTTTGCTCTTTGTAAATAAGGCTGTAATCCCGTGCGGGGCCACCCGTATTTCCCGGGCTCGCCGCGGTTATGAACCAGTTACTGACTATAAAGAAAGAGGGGAGAGAGAAAGAGAAAAATAAAAAAACCTCTCCCTGTCTCCACATTATGGTTTGAAATCTAGGATGTGGAATTACTGCCTTCCCAGGCGAGGCCCCGCTCTCTTCTTGTTACGACTCGGGTCAGACAATGACCCGTCACCCTGACCCGATGCTGACATGAAAGAAGGCAAAAGAGGTGACTGGCGACAGCTAGGGGAGAAGGTCAATTGGCAGTTTCCATTTGAAACATCCTCTTTCCCAGGGGCTGAGAGAGAATTTGGTCATTTTAATCTGCTCCAGACTGGCGAGATGGATTTTCTAAAATAGGGAGAGAAATAAAATTTGAAGGGTTTGTTTTCTCTTCTTTTAAATTATTGCTACTTTAGAGGCGTCCAAAAGGTTGTCTTGATCATATTCTGTTATGTTTTAATTTTTGTTGGTTTACTGTTTTTAATTATCTATCTATGGTATTACCATGGCCTCCCTCACCATAGTTTCTGAACATCTTGTGATCTGTAATGTATTTATCCTCACCCCACCCATATGAGCAGGGCAGGTCTATTATACCCAATATTCAGATGGGGAACTGAGGCACTCAGAGGCTAATGGACCTGCCCAGCGTCACACAGGAAGCCTATTGCAGAGCAGAGATTGCACACATTATTCTGTTATTCAGAGAGGAGTGAATTCCCAGCCATGGGAATACAAGTAAGGGCTTGATCCTGAGAGGTGCTGGACAGCTGCTACTCTAATGGGAGGTCATGGTCACTCAGAAGAACTGCGTGGAGGATGAAAGTTCTGTTTCACGAAGGATTTTGAGATTTCAAAATCTGGCTTCATTCTGAATGGGATGGAAATTTTTGAAATTCTCCATGAAGGAAAGTTCAGAATTGTTTGTGTATTTGGGGTCAACTGACTGTTACCTTTTGAGAAAACCTAAACGTTTCATTTCAATTTTGACTTTAAAAAAAAATAATTGTATTACAGTAGCAGATACAATACAGAACAAATAAAACATTTTAAATGAAAGGTCATTTCAAAATGCATATGGAATAAAATGTTTCCGTTTAACATCTAAATGTCCTCTTTGGACACGGTTAGCACGCTCCCAGCCCTTTGTTCCCAAAAAGGGAGTTCCAGTGAAATTGGCCTGATTTGCAAAGTATTTTGATATCACCAGAACAGCACATTCCGACAGAATATGGTTCCATCAAAGTTTCTCCAGCCAGCGCTGGTACTCATCACCCTGCCTTATGTGTATGATCCTGCTAGTCTGGAGTTCCATCAATGCCCACTGAAGCCCATGGGCATTGAAGTCTATCCACAGCTCACAGGACGGGGCCCTCAATGATCTTGTGAATTGCAGTGGATGGCTTGCGCAGCGAGCGTCTCAGGGGTGGATCAAACCTGCCTTGACCCTTTGTTGTAATAGTAACAGGAGCGTCTGTGTATGTGCAGTGTTTTCCTACAACGCGATGTTTTTTGCCAGCATCACAGCTGCTCTCTTGCAACTTTGGGGATTAAAGACGAACTGGGAAAAATACTGTGGAATTTTGAACAACCTTGCTCTGTTTCCTTATAAAACTCTTTGGAAGTGGATTTTGTTTTTGTTTTCTCATTTTAATAAGAGCCAGCTCTGACCATCTGCCTTTCTTGTGCTGTCTTGGCTGGTGAGTGGTGTTTGGCTTGGCACTGCCAGCCTGGATGCTGACATGGTGGCACACAACTGGCCAATGCTTGACATCACTCGCGTTGCTGATGCCAAACGATTCTAAGCTCCCCCAGCAAAGGACTGCTAGTATCCGGCCTTTAACCCTTTCAGGTGTTCCGTGGGAAAAGGCAGCGTGTTTTCCACAGCTGAGTTTCCCTCCCCTCCACTTTCTGGTTGCCTTGATGGTGACATTGCAGCAGGTACCCCCTCTGGCCACATTCTGCGCACACAATGATCACACCCCTCGGGCAGCAAACCTTTTCCTCTGCCTCTTTCCCTCCTCTCCTCCAGTCAGACTCAGTCACCGCTGATGCTCTGCGTCCATCTTCTCTTCTCTCCTACTAGGCCTCTCCCGGCCTCACCCCCAATCTCCGATTCTCTCCACTCTGCTTTCTTTCTCTCCTCTTCCCCTCCTGCCCTGACACCCCATACCTCACTTTCCTCTGTTCCAGTGGATACAGAGAGAAGGGGAATCAGTGTTTCATCCTCCCTCAAATCCTGTTCATCCTTCACTGGTTATTCTCTTTCCTAATGTTTCTAGCCCCTTCTATTTGATGCTCCTTCCGCTTACTCCTGCTGATGCTTCGTTTCCGCCATCTTCCCACTCATTTCATGCTGATTCTTCCCCTCAGTTACCCTCCTCTCATTCTCTGTTGATCCTCCACATCACCCCTTCCCCTCAGTCCCTGATGCTCTTCCATCTCCCTGCCCCCTTCAGTCCCTAATCAAGTTCTACTGTCTCTTCAATCCTTGCTGGTGGCTCTGCCTTTTCCCATAGTCCCAGTGATACTCCATCTTTTTGCTCCCCAGCAGTCCTGGGTGACACTCTGCCTCGTCCCCTCCATCCCAAAAGACAAGGCCTGTTCTCTCCCCCCTGGATTCACTGGCCGGCCAACGGTCTGGACAACACTTGCCTCAGATTTCTACAGGACAGTTGCTAGTGTACGTCGGAAAAAGTTAATGCTTTGAAACGGAAAGGAAAAGTAGAAACAAGCAGAGAGACCGCAGACCTGCCACATAGTTCCACAGCCTCCGAATCTCTCTGTAAATGGAGCTAGTCCAGCCGTTAGTCAGGTATTTGAACTATCCCAGCTGCCCTCTGAAAACAGCAGGATGCAGTTTCTGATCTCCTATCAACCAGGTAGGGAGTAATGCTACCTGAACAGAGGAGCTGTACTTCTGAGAAGAATGGTCCCACAATGCATGTGCTGATCAGCTGCTCAGAGTTCTCACCTTTAGCCTTAGGTACCTCACATACCCTCAAGGCAAACCTGCTATTGCTAAGACACCTGCCGGCAGCATGGCTGGCAGGACATTCACTGCATAAATCATCTCTACCTGCCAGTAATACCACTGAGCAGGTTATGAGCCAGAAAATCTTTGATCCTGGTATATATCCCTTGCCAATGTGTTACCTCCCATCTCCTATTGTTTGCATAACCCTTCTAGTGATGCATTGTGTCCGAAGGCGTCATCTGCAGAGTGAAATCGCCAGGCAGTTCTTCATGCAGGGTTACCTTGGCTTTCCAACAGCCAAGTGCATCTGCACCGGAGCACCAGCAGCTAAATTCAGATCCCCACCTCCACACAGCAGTTAACCCAATCCAGACTAAACAGGGAGTGCTGAAGTCCACAGAACCCCACACCAACACGACAGCTCGGTTACACTGATAACGCCACTCACTTCTATGGATTTGCACCACCATAATGGAGATCAGAACCTGGTCCATGGTGTTGGTGAGCCACACAGGACTTGTCTTGACTTTAAGATAGTGGTGGAAGAAAAAACCCCAAAACCTTATGGGATCAGATCCAGCAGAAGAGGATAAGCCATCTCAGAGCTAATGCATGCCATTCGCCAGTGTTTTCTGTAAGAGGTAGTGGTGCTTAGCTCCCTATAACAGGGTTCTGATATGTTGCCTGCTGAAAGCTGTTCAGAACACCACAATAAAACACGTATATTCATATACATATATTATTTTGCGTAGAGACCGGACCATTTTTTTCTATGCAAAAGAATAAATGGACACAAATTAGACATGAAGAATTATAACATTCAAAAACCAGTGAGAGAACACTTCAACCTCCCTGGACATTCAATAACAGACTTAAAAGTGGCAATTCTTCAACAAAAAAACTTCAAAAACAGACTCCAACAAGAAACTACAGAACTGGAATTAATTTGCAAATTGGACACCATCAAATTAGGCCTGAATGAAGACTGGGAGTGGACGGGTCACTACAAGAACTAAAAACTAATTTCCCCATGCTAATTTTCCCCCTACTGTTACTCACACCTTCTTGTCAACTGTTTGAAATGGCCCACCCTGATTACCATTACAAAAGTGATTTTTCCTCCTGTTGATAATAGTCCACTTTAATTGAATTGTCTCATTAGAATTGGTGAGGCAACTCCCATCTTTTTGTGTACTATGTATATATATCTTCCTACTGTATTTTCCACTCCATGCATCTGATGAAGTGGGTCTTAGCCCACGAAAGCTTATGCCCAAATAAATTTGTTAGTCTCTAAGGCGCCACAAGGACTCCTCATTATTTTTGCTGTTACAGACTAACACTCTGAAACCTGGTATAAGGAATTACGCTGTTGCCAGTCCTCACCTAAGTCTTTACCATGCACTTGAAACTCCAGTTACTGTTGTCCCAACTGTCCCAGTTGTCCCTGACAGAGAGGAGGACCAATGTTATTAACGTCACACTGAGATGTGAATAACAATGTGCTGTGCCCTTCTCCCATCGCTGCCTGTTGCATTACAATCAAATCCAGGGGTGGTTCTGCTTCCGCAGCAATACTTGTGCCATTACAATTACATAGCTATGAACCTGCCCAAGAACAGATTCTTTGCAACCTAAATCAAAGGTGCTAGGCTCCTCCCAGGGGGGAAAAAAAAAGTCACATGGCTAAGACTGAAGGAAGGTCTGGGCTTGTATGTTTGTGGCACTGACTAATTGTGGGCTTTTGTTAGCCAACTAGCATTAGTCACATCTGCAGAACCAATACCACTATGCTCCCTTGTACTGTGTCTATCTATATAGATATAGATAGCAGGGGCTGACGAGGTAGTCAGCTTTTTATTTAATGATACCACCTGTACAAATTTGCTTGCCAGTTCTTAACTGGTTAACTGATTAAAAGTCTCATGGGAAAGTGTATAGGGAGAAGGTATTGGCTAATTAAATTACTATGGATGCAAGAAGCTTGTTAGGGTTTTTATTTGGTATGCCTGGGTTTTAATTTGTGACTGTGACCCTGTGATCCATCATCTGGATACATTTCCATTCAGAGTCTTTTGGGTCAGGGTCTTTTTCCTCTCTCTTTTAGGGTGAAAAAAATCCTCCATTAGCTGGTTACCAGGGATTCCTGCTAGATAAGGAGATGCAGAAGTTGTCATGGTGACAAGATGATGCTCTTCTGCTTGCTGCTGATCGAACCAGCAGTTCACAAAGATGAACAGAGCCATCTCCTGAGACACCATGTGAAGAACAGATGGGTCCTAACAAGCTTCAGGCTTTGAAGGGATTTCACTCCAGCTTCGGATTGGATGGTGGGAAAGAGGCCAATGCAGTTTATACTTCATGGTTAAGAAAACCCAACCCAGCCGCATGTGATCTTTAAAGGGCCCGATCCTGTGATGTGCTGAGCATCAGCAACCCCCAGCGTCCAGCACTAAGTGAGATTGCCTTGAGAACTGGGCAAACAGGTCCAGAGAGCTGAAGGAGCATTCAGATGTCTGGGAAGCCTGAGGGAAGGTCACAGGCAGATGGAGCAGTTGTAAACCAATGTTATGCAGCCCAAATAGCATATGCATGTCCATGAAATTTGTCTTGCAAAGCAGAGCCTCAAATAGCAGAAATGCAGGCCCAGCCTTAAAAATTAGGCAATGACTCTGGAAATGTGTCTTGCCCACCTGCTGGTATTATGCCTTGGCAAGTTTTACTTTGACAGGCAGGGTGTAACTGGTTCAATGATCAGAAGACACGATCCAGATACTGTGCTGGGGATGGGTGGTCAGGGAACGGTTACCTGAAGCACGATCAGGGCTTCTAGGGAACAGGATTCAAGGCCAGGTTCGTGGTAAGGTTGCAAGCCTCAGAGTGAACCTGGCCAAGTTTCATGCAAGCCTGGGCTAATTTGTAGCTTGAGGTAAAATGATTTCCACCCAAAACCAGGCAACGTTTGGCAGTTTCGGCTGAATTTCACTTTGATATTTTTGGGTTCATTCCAACATGAAGCTCAAAGCTAAAGTCAGCGGAGAAAGTGTGAAGGAGAAAGAGGTGAAGCCAGAGGGCTAGAAACTCATCTAGCAGAAAGTGGTAGCTCCACCATAGTCAAGGAGAAGAAGAAGGGCCTTGTGGCTGAGACTCAGAAGATCTGGATTTGATTCCTGGCTCCACCACAAGTTCTCCGTGTGACCTTGGGCCAGTCATTTCACCTCTCTGTGCCTCCGATCCCTCTCTGTAAAATGGGTGAAACGAATCCTCCCTATCTCCCACCGCTTGTCTAGCTCTCCTGTTTAGACTGTCAGCTCTGTGTCTCTCATTACATGTGTTTGTACAGCACCCAGCACAATGGTACTGTAATTCCAATAATAAATTATAACCGTTTACACTAAGGATCTAGCCCAGAACATGCCAACTCATGTAAAATGCAACCATAAAATGGCCCATACAAAATGGTGGAGCTTCACCCAGCACTAACGGCCGCTATCAAACCAAGACAGGTAATCAAAAGCTCGAGCACTGACTTCCACTTGAAAACAGGAGAGAAAATCGTCAGTGTCCTGGAAGCTGAGAAGTCTGCTGATGAAATAAATTACCATGAAATTTCAAATTGGATTTATACTTTGCCATTTGCATTTTCCTCACAACTGCCTCCTAAAGGTGTCCTATGGGCAAAGAGGTAGAAGGCTCCTGTGTAGATATCTATATAACCCTACAGTACCTTTCGTGAGAAGCAGAGCAAATTAACCTGGTCTTAAATTCACTAGGTTTCTTGCACCATAAACCTAGAATGGTGTCTGCTCTCTAAGGGACCAATTATTATTTTTAAAGTCCTTATTTTCTCAATATTCTTCCCCTTCCTTGTCCTGTTAGTTCATTCTAAATAGCTCATTCAAACAAAACAAAACAAAAAAGTAGAGGGGTTTTAAATAAAGTTTTTAATGGGAAAAATAACTTTTAAAAAAAATCTGATCAATATTTTAAAAGGAAAGGGAAAGCGTGTGTGTAATACAGACACACTCATCTCTTTCTCTCCACACACACACACACACACACACACACACACACTAAGATTCCAGAAATGTCTGTGTGTGAAGCCATGTGTTGAAAGAAAGAAAGAAAGAAAGAAAGAAAGAAAGAAACTTCATACACAGAGTGTAACATTCCTGGAATCTTATTATAAAGACGAAGAGAATAGGACCCTGTGTCTGAGGAGAAGGAAAGGCTAAATTCAGTGTAAGATTTGTATTATGGTAGCTCTTAAGAGTCCTCATCCGAGATCTGGGCTCTGCTGTGCGAGGCATTGTACAAACAAATACCAAGAGACGGTTCAGCTAACCAAGTGCACCTGTGTCAATTGATTTACTTCCAGCAAATCCAGTACGTTGTGGTATGTTACCTGTATGGAGGTTACTAGTATTTTGTGACAGAGGCCCAAGTCTAGAAAGCTGTTACAAATCAATGATCTGTCCAGTGACTCATGGCAGAGTCTTCAAATCCAAAGCTAGGATGAATTTGCAGCAGACTGACCATGGGTCCAGAATGCCCGCATGACATGCTGGGGGCAAAGGTTGGTCAGCAGAAGCTCAGGAGCCCAGCACGGCTGCCCCAGCGGCACCAATGCTGCTTATCCAGCAACAGAGAGACGCTTGACAAGCGACCCTGAATTTATACTGTGACAGTGCACCGACAGCGGTGAAGGTTGCTAGTCAGAATCCAGGACATTTATTCATCTATAACATGCTTGTTTTAATTCCCTTCCCTCCTGCTTCGTGCTGGCTGGGGAAAGCAGTAGAGCCTTTCATTCCTCTAGGTCAGGCACAACAACCTCATCGCCAGCTCTGTTTCTGAACCCAGCCTGTGCTTAGGAGGAGGAGGAGGATGGCGTGTTCTGTCTCTCCGGCCTCCCTCACTGGCCCTGATAGCCCAGTGGGATCTTCCAATCTGCAGCTCTTAGGACGCAAGGACAGCAGTTGGCCATTTGCCCTATGGCAGGGAATGTGATGCGACTTCCTCTTGGGGGCAGTTGCCTGCTGACTCTAAAATCCAGTGACATCCAGAACAAGATCTTTGGTGTCTCTTTCAGTGCGGGTACCCAAAACAGAAGCATGAGTGGTCTCAGAGCTCTGTCCCCTGAAAGTTAGAGGCTTCGTATTCAAGATGCACAAAGGGTTAATCAGATAAAGACAAGTTAAAAAGTACAGAGCAGTATCTAGCTCAGGTATGGCCACCTTTAGAGCATGATGCAAAACTCCTCTCTTTGTAAAGGGACAGGTAATGGTCCCAGCAGAGTTCTCCTGAAAAGCGGCCCCCAAGGGTTAGGAGAGGGGTGGAGTGGCTGACTGGTGGTGGTGAATCTCAATTATGGAAATGACGCCTAGGTTCTACGGTAACGAGTGCATTAGAGATCACAGTTCAAATAGGTCAACTGTTCCCCGTTACATCAGTGCGAATCTGGAGTAACTCTAATGACATCCAGACGGACAACGGTGTGACCGAGGAACTCTCTGTGTTCTGAAGTGCTTATTAGAGCAGTATCACCAAGCAAATGCTCCGCTCCATCCCCCTTGTGTATGGAGGCCGTGAAGTCACGCCAGAGTCACACAGGTTAACAGAGCAGAATTTACACCCAGCGAGTAGAGGCGGCGCCCTAGCTCAGGGTACAACAGCTCACGGGCCAAGTTCTCTGTTGGTATAACTACTAATTGCAATGGAGTTACGCCACCCAACAAGTGGACCCCTCATGAACGCATTCCCCAGGACTACCGCATGCTTCAAAGTCAGGACGCAACAACCCATGATTCAGGCAGCAATCTGATTTCCTGGATTGAACAGCAACACGGAAACAGTCCTCATTGGGCCTAATTTTCAGTTCCTTATTCAGTCAAGACTCCCACTGCACAATGGGCATTTTTGCCTGAGGAAGGACTAGAGAAGTCAATGATGCACGTTACGGGTAGCAGGAAAAGAAATCAGCGGAGTAACATGGAGTTCCTGTGGGCTTTCAAAGCTGCAGAACTGCAGTGACACAGGACTCCGCGGCGTCAGCTAGGAGACTGGATTCCCAGCGCTACAATACAGCAACAGGAGCCGCAGCATCAAAGAAAAACACACTGGGGCGGATTCTCCTCTCCGTGGGCCTATTCAATTCCCATTAATGCCTGTGGGCATTCCAGGAGGGAGGGCAAGAAAGGGATTCATGGATGCTCGGTATGGTAATTACAGCCAGCCTGCCCAGACTGCACTACTGTATTTCTCTTCACTTCCTGGCCTACCTTGCGTGTCCTGTTGCTGTGCCCTGTCAAACAATCTGGAAGCAGCTGCATTTCCATGGTGCTGTATGTGTGTAGTCCATGAAGTGCTTTGGGATCCTTTAGTGCCTTTTCCCTCTATGTGCTGTATGTCTTCCTCCTACCCTTGAAAAAACCTGATTTGCTGGGCTAATGGACAGTTTCTACCCAAGGCCAGATCTGGGCAGCTCCATGGACACACCAAGAGGGGACGTAAACACTTGGGTAACAGGACAAAAGACTGACTGCATTACCCATCCCACCCCGCTGCAGGGAACCAGCTTTGCCATTGCCCCGGAGATTTACCATCACAGGGTCCAGCCTGAAAGATGCTAAACTCCTGCTGCTCCCCCTGATGTCAACTAACTTCAATGCCAGTTACAGTGCTCAGCACCTCTCAGGATTTGGGCTGGGATATTCAAAGAAGCCTAAGGGAGTTAAGCACCCAAATCCTATTGAAATCCAATGGGAGTTAGGTGCTGAATTCAACTAGGCAGAATATCCCAGCCTTGGCCTACAAGGGGCAGACATTATGAAGAGAATGTTCTAAGACAGAGGTGGGCAAACTATGGCCCCCGGGCCACATCCGGCCCATGGGACTGTCCTGCCTGGTCCTTGAGCTCCCGGCAGGTGAGGCTATCCCCCAGCCCCTCCCCTGCTATCCCTCTTCCCGCAGCCTCAGCTCGCCGTGCCGCCGGTGCTGCGAGCTCCTGCTGAGCAGTGCGACAGTGTGGCTGACTCCAGCCGGGTGGTGCGGCTGCCAGACATGCTGCTCTGAGTGGCATGGTAAGGGGGCAAGGAGCAGGGGGGAGGGGTGTTGGATAAGGTGCAGGGTGTCCCCAGGGGCAGTCAGGGGATGGTTGGATGGGGAGGAAGTTCTGGGAGAGGCCTCAGGGGATGGGGAATAGGGGTGGTGGGCTCGGCGGGGGAGGCCCGGGGGGCCGGTCGGGGGGGGGGGGGTGTGGATAGGGGTCAGGGCAGTCAGGGGACAGGGAGCAGGGGAGGTTAGATGGAGTCCCAGGGGGGCAGTTAGGGGCAGGGGGTCCCAGGAGGGGGCATTCAGGGGACAAGGAACACGGGGGATTGGATGGGTCAGAAGTTCTGAGGGGGGCAGTCAGGGGGCAGGAGGTGGGAGGGGGCAGGGGCCAGGCTGTTTGGGGCGGCACAGCCTTCCTTACCCAGCCCTCCATACAGTTTTGGAACCCCAATGTGGCCCTCAGGCCAAAAAGTTTGCCCATCTCTGTTCTAAGAGGAAGAGGTTTTGCACAGGAAAAGCAGGGCAAGGAGGTAGAACCCAACCCCTGGTGCATAGCACAGCCAGCGTTATGTGTATGCACCACTTGCATCACACTTAAACCCCGTCTTGATGACTGAAGTGGTGTGTAGACCTCGAGCTAGTTGGGGTGAGTTTCACCCCAAGAACAGTGCAGGTGGTCTTTGCAGAAACTGATCAAAATGATTTCTGGCCAAAGAAATATCCATCAATCAGGCTATAAAAATCACATGGCCTCTTAATAGCAAATCGTTTGTTTTCCCTGGCCCCCTGCTCTGCTTTACTGGAACTCGGTGAGTAACATAATTTGACTTGACTTTTACTACAGAGCATTTCTTCCTCTTCTAAAAGACCTGCACAGCCGCAAGGCCAACAAATGTGAAAGAAATGGTATTATCCCTAGGTTGGATCAAGAGCAGCAATGACATTTAAAAACAACATGATCTTTATGTTTGAACAGGTAACTTTAAAGAGCAGGGACACAGATTCTTTTGTTATCCCTTAACTCTGCTAAAAGGGACAATGACAAGAAAAAATGATATTAAAAAACCCTTACCAATATTCATAATGCAATAACATTTTGGATCCTCATCAGCGACAGAGAGGCAGCGTGAGCTAGTGGATATGGCACTGGACTAGGAGCAGAAGACCTGGTTCTGCCACTGATGTACTGTGTGACCTTGTGCAAGTCACTTCACCTCTTTAGGAATGTCTACACACTTACAGCAGAATGTGGAGTACAGGTATAAATAACAATCTAGATGGTGAGGCATAGTTTAGCAGAGTAGAGAGCCCTACAGGCCTGACCCCCACAGCATATCTACCTCACACAGCTTGCTACACATCCAAACAGTGCCTCCCATATGTACACTACTATTTTTAGCAGCATGGCATCCCAGTGCTGGAGCCTTTCCCTGGGGCCAGAGCCTTTCCCTGCAGCATGTAGCTCCACATGCAGTGCCTGTACTCTACACACAGCCAAGTGTAGACGCAGCCATTGTGACTCTGTTGCTCCCGTCCATCCCTTGTCTGCCTTGTCTAGTTAGACTGTAAACTCCTCGGGGCCAGGACTGTCCGACTGTGTGTTTGTACAGGAACTAGGACAAGGGGGCCGTTGGGCCTCTAGATGCAGAGGACTAAAATACTTTAGTTTAAGTCAGTGATACTCAGACCTCAGTGGTTCAGGAGCCAAATTAGGACCAACGTTACTCAAAGGAGCCACAGTCGTGTGAATTCACGGTCTCATTTACTATAGTACTATAGAGTGCAATGTAAACAGTATGATGGGAAATACTTAGTTGATGTATATTTTTATATATATTCTCACAGCAAAATAATTGACCAAGTATTATTCCTTTATCAACTACAATTGGTTAATAACATAGTAGAAGCCTCCTGACTGGTTAATAACTTAGGTTGATTAATAATTAAATCACAGAGGGTTTTAATATTGCGTGTGCAAGGAGCCGAAGGAAACCCATTAAAGAGCAGCTCAGAGACTCAGTCTGAGTATCACTGGTTTAAGTCATTGGGCTCCACACAGGGAATTTGGGTGAAACTTAGTGGCCTGTACTATTCAGGAGGCCAGACTAAATGATCTAATGGACCCTTCAGGCCTTTAAACTCCATGAAGCTATCAAACTATGCTACCGGAATACAAATCATTCATACTAATGAGCCAAGCATTTCTGAAACTCCTTTTTGGCTTTTTGCCACCTGTGCTGTTTACTTTGCACACAAAGGAACAGATCCGAGGGTTAAATCTAAATCCCACCACCAAACATTCAAAAGGGATCTGAATTTATGCTCTAGCTTGGGCCCATCTCTAATAAAGCCGACTGAAAAGAACCTGCCTGCTATTAACCTCATTATCTTCTGGAAACACTGATAAACGTGGGTCTGGTTCTGTGAAGCGCTGAGCCTCACTTCAACGGGAGAGGAGGACGCTCAGCATTTGGCAGACAGCGCTTGTTACAGGTAGAACCCAATCCCGGAAGGCGTAGAGACCCTTCCTCTGAGATGCTTAGCTCCCTCCACTGCATTGACTTCAATGGCGTGGCTGGCGCTGAGCACGACGCAGAATTGGGTCCCTACATTCGGTACAGTTTGGTTTGTTCAGTGAACAACACAAGCCCGTTTAGGATTCACATTCTTTGCCGCCAGCCCACAGAAATAGTTTTGCAAATGACCAAAACGTGGCATTTTCCACGAGTTTACAACCTGCTCTTGTCACTCAGAAGTTGAACGCTTTACAAAAACAAGGTCTCGGGTTTGTTCTCGACACAAAAATGTGACTAAGCAGCATAGCAGTGAAAGAAAGGTCATCCCATGGGGAAAGGAAGACATCAGCCTGTGTTAGAGGCAGGACTGAGTGTCAGCCGTGAAAGCAGCAGGGAGAAGCAGGGAAATTGCCGGCGGCATCCCAAAATGACAGCTCACGATTATGAAATCATGAGATTCCTAGATTTGTTTTCAGGAGGAAGGGATCGAGGGGGAAGGTGAACAACACAGGGAAATGGATTTCAGTTATTTGATTAGTCTGTTCTTTTTCTTAAAGAGACCCTCACTATCAAGAGTCAGGGCTCAATTTTCAAAATTGTTCTGTGTCTTTGTTATTCAGGGGAGCTGGGCCCTTTGGAAAACTGGCCCTGAACTTACGGAACAAACCCCACAGCCTGCTATGGTCCATGTGTACTTGAGGCCAGCCTAGGTAAGCAATGTGCTCCTGGCTCTCTCTCTCTCACACACACACACATTTGGGGTTATGTGGTTCTGGTTGTGTCCACTGTAGAAAAATACACAATCCCCCCCCGCCGGTGAAATTTATATTTGGGTTTAGTCCTGATATGAAAGCCTCTCAAATACGAGCCTGATTCTGTGAAGGTGCTGGATGCTGATGTCAACAGGTGAGGAGGACACTCAGCATTTTGCAGACAGCAGTTGTTATAGGTGGAAGCCAATCCTACAAGGCACAGAGGCCTTTCCTTTGAGATGCTTAGCACCCTCCACTGCATTGACTTCAATGGCATGGCTGGTGTGGAGCACTTCACAGAATCGGGTCCCTACACTCGATACAGTTTGGAGGAGCACCTGACTCAGTGACACTTGATGGGAACAGCCCCTGACACCAACACCGCTAAAACTAATGCACGGTAACCGGGAGAGTCAGAACCTGGTGCGGCTGGGTCTGGGTCAGGATCCAGCAGCTCCAACATCCCACCCGCCCTTCCTCTCACTAGCAGAGCCTCCTTTTATTTTTGTTGTTTTCATTCCCCAGGCAAGTGAAATGAACCAAAGGAACAAACTAAATGGAATGAAGGAAAGTCAAACGAATAGCAGGCAGGCCAGCCACAGTGAGCTCATTGCCCAGGGGAACCTTGCGTCCCGGCAGGGCAGGGAGGAGGGGCCAGAAGAGACAAAGGTGCATTCAAATGCTCATTGAATAAAAGGGTTATGTCATAAGCATGACTCACACCTTCACCTGCTGCAACCGCAGCTGTTCATCTGCTCCACTGCATCACCGGCTCGTCCTGAGTCCTCCCACTCCGGCCTCCCTTTTCACTGAGCTGCCGCCTCCTAGCTCCTGACAGCTGCCATTCACGCCTCTTCCCTGACCTAGTCCTGCCTCTGCACACTGCACCTAGTCTGCTGCAGCCGCTGTCCACCACGCCTCGGCCCAGCGGGCAGCCACCCGTTCTACAGGTTGCAATAACATTTTGCATTAGTGACGCAGGCCAAAACATGCAAAGTCTGTGTGGTCTGGTTCCACGGTCTGTTTGACCGGGTTTGGTTTGGGTCCCTCCTCCCTGGACCAGGAGGAGAAAATAAGGCCCCTACTACTCAGCTGTTTACCAAAGCATTTGTTGGCGTCTGTGAAGAAGGAAACCCTTGCTAATTCATTAGCTATGCCCCCTGTTCCGAGAAATCCAGCTCGTCGTTATCTCTGTCTAATCTTTCCAGCTCAATCAGTGAGTGTCCCTGCAGTGCCCGGATGGCAGATACTCTACCTGGCAAACAAATAAAAATCCTTGAAGTGAGCAAAAGCTTAAAACTACCCAATCAAACATGTTGTTGTTTATTTGCATTCAGTGTGTGAGTTTAGAGTCCAGGAGAGGCGCCAGTTGGAAAACCCTGGAGAGCGAGAACATCTGTTTATCCACAGAAAATGGGCAGCAGAAGTGCAAGGCTGTTCCGCTAATGGGCTTCAATCCTGTTCTGGAAGGACCACATCTAGGGGTTACAGGGATGTGCATTCGATGATTATTATTAATTATTTGAACTACAGTAGTGCCTAGAGGAACCAAGTGAGGTCAAGGACCCTCTGTTCTATGCACTGTACAAACGCATAAGCAGCAGCAGTCCCCGCCCCAGAGAGCTTACAATCTAAATAGGCAAGACCAACAAAGGGTGGGAAAGGAAACAGCAGCACTGAGAGGGGAAGTGACTTGCCCCAGGTCACAGAGCAGGCCAGAAGCAGAGCTGGGGATAGACCCCCCCAGCTCCTGACTCTGACTCATAAGGTGTTTCCAGCTGGCCACCCAAAAATGAAAGCAGCCAAAATCATTAATTGTTTTTTAAAAGCTTGGCTCAAGGCTCCTGGTTTCTATTCCCAGCTCTGCCACTGACTCCCTGTGTGACCTTGGGCAAATCATTTCACCTCCATGTCCTTCCATCTCAGTATGACAATACAGTACCTACTGCAGAAGCTTCATAGCTTGCATGTAAAGTACTTTAAGATCTTGAGCTGGAAGGGGCTATTGCGGAACAAACGATTGTAATAATCAGATCAACTTGCAAAAAAATGGGAGTGGGTTGAAAAGTTCATGTTTCTTTATTAATACAGGAACAATCCCCAGTGAATTAAGAATGGAAAATCAAAACCCTTTTTTTCAATTTTTCTTTCAAAATGAACTGTGGTCAAAATTAACATCTTTTCGGGAGGGGGGGGGAATTGGCATTTTCCTATATAAAAACGTTCCAGTATAAAATTCCCAACTGGCTCTAGGAAGTACTATTAGTCTCATTTTACTGAAGAGAAACTGAGCGGTATGGTTACTTTCCTTAAGGTCACACGACAGACTCAGTAGCAGAATTGGCATATGGAACCCAGGAACCCTAGGGTTCGATTCTCCCCTCCCACTAGTTTTAAACTTGACTTAAATAGAGCTGCTCCTGATTTACCCCAGTGTAAGTGAAAGGAGCATCAGCAGACTCAGTCAGCCAGAACCATGACATTACACTGCTTCTCAACCCTACGGCATTATCAAGTCTCAAATACACTTTTTTTTTTTGTATTTTCTCTGATGATTATGACTCTATCTCCAAGGCAAAAATGCGGTGAAGTAATAGAGTGAAATCATCCCAAAGATAAAATAGGGTGTGTTACAAGGCAAGAAAATTAACATGTCAGATTTACCTATGTAGCATATAACACACTCTGGAGCTAAGCACTAATGAATTTCTCTGCTCTCAGAATGGATAGCAATGAAATGCTCTTTTGATGAACAAGGCTCCCTTTGCCATTCTCAAGACCGCTACGACATTTCAAGTAATCAAAGGCGGCTCCTCCAATTTCTCCCTACAGTAACTAGAACATCTGTGGAACTGGACTGCAGCTGCTGAGAGTACAAAATATGTTCCAGCCTTTCTGATTGGACCTGTACAGCTCTGCTCCCAACTTAAAAGTGTGCTGTTCTGCTGATCAGTTACAGCAAGGGGGCACGGTGGAGATGTGTGTGATTACTCTCATTAATGCTAGAGGGAGGTAATTTAAGGCTCCTAAAAAGACCGTTGCCCATCAGTGCAAGAATAGATCCACAAAAGCCTAGGCTACACTACAGTTAGGTTGATGTAAGGCAGTTTACGGCTTCCACCTAATTATGTCGGTGTACACACTACAGCCTTGTCCCGCCAACGTAAGTGCCGTTCTACACCAACATAATAACTCTACCTCCAGGAGAGGTGTAGGGCGTGTGTGTGTCAGTGTAGTTAGGGCGATGCAGTGTCTGTGTAGATGCTGGGTTACTTACATTGCTTGTGTTGTCAAGTTCAGGGCTCCATGCTGGAGCTGTGAAATTGACAAGAAAGACGGGCAGCTAGAGCCTGGTTGCCCCCAGCTTCCAACAGGGAGGTGAGAAGCCCAGGCAGCTGCTCCCTGCTGGGATTAGGGAGCCGAGAGCCCGGGGGCCACTGGGCTCCCAGCGGGGAGCTGCACAGAGCTGGGAGCTCTGGCTCTCAGTCCCCCACACTGCCCCAGTGGAGGCGCTCCAGGTGAGAACGCACACCACCGACAGGACGGAGGGTAGGGTGCACATCAGCCACCACAAGAATTACTGCTGTGGCTGTAAGTCAACTTAATATAGGTTGACTTAAGTCTGTAGTGTAGACATGCCCGGAGTCTACACCTGCTTTATTCCACAGTGTGGTAATCACCTGGCTCATGGCACCTTTCAGCGTGTACGGAATTAAAACAAAAAAATGCTTCGCTGCAGCACAGAAATGCGAGCGAAAAATCTCACCGCTGCCGTCCAATGCAGTGGTTCCCTGACTTTAACAACCTATGAACTCCTTTCACTAAAATGTTGACTCTCGCAAACCCCCTCCTAAAAATGAATATTTCCAGGGATTTTCTCCTTCACCTGAGTATAAATTATAAAAGCAGTGATCTTGGAAATATAACATTTGTTTTTATGACATGCTTATTGCACACTGTTTATTATTATTATTTATCATTACAGTATTTTTATTACATTATGAAAATGGCAACACTCTGCCAAGATCTCACTTTCGTAACTTGTATCACTTTGAATCTGTTATAAGACAAGGCTCCTACGTTTCATCAAGGAGTATCAGATGTGAAACAGCAGGAAGGTATTTAAGAAGCCAACTCAGAGTTCCTCCTGCACAAGCATTCAGGTCTTGAGCAGTCCAGGCAAACAACGCACATTACAACAAAGCTTAAACTTGTTCTTCGTAATAATTTTAAAAACAATACTAGCTGCCTATTTAATTTAAAAAACAGCAAAAAATATCCACCTCCCTTTCCATTTCTTATAAGGAGTCTTGAAGTTTCAATCTCCTCAGTGTGATAGATATGCTTGCTTTGATCTGCTTAGCTCTTGGAAGTCCAGGGGCTCCGAGCTGCTGGCCCTGTGCTGCCCGGGGTCCCTAGGGACAGCTCTGGTTGCCATTAGGGATTTTTTCCCCCGAGAACCCCCTGTAACATTTTGCAAACCCTCAGGGGTTCACAAACCCAGTTTGGGAACCACTGCTCTAATGTTTGGTAAGTGCCAAAACGGAAGTGACCTTGCTGGGGAAAGGCCTCTTTGCTCCAGATCCGGAATGTAATTGCACGGGATATTTGCTGGACAGTGATTAGATGGCCAGCTGTTGTTTAAGATCCTCCAGCTCAAGGTTAGTTCTCTTTGTGTCCCTAAGGCTTGCAAATGTGTGTTTGCTGTACTTCATGTTTGACCCAACTGCGCTGTCTGGCAGAGGTCAGCGGCACTGCGAGCCTCAATTACATTGTGCCACTGCTACTGCTCATGGCTCTGTGCCATCTAGAGACATGGGCTCAGCACAGGCGGGCGGGAAGCTTGTTTCAGATGAACATTCAGAAATTGGGATGCAAAGCTGAAACACAGGCCTCATACCCTTCCCCAGCTCCCATTCGCAGCCTCATTCCTGAACCACCCCATAAGCCTCACTCAACCCATTTCCCAGTGCACAGGGTGCATACTTGTGTGTCAGTAATGGGAAAATCCTGGAAGGTATTTGAGTTGAAAGGCCTTATAACCCCAGCAACCCATACCCGAGAGACAGCCCAGCAGTAAACACCACGCACTCGGAATGAAACAAAGAAGCCGCGAGCTGCATCCTTGCAGATCTCATAGTTGTGCCCTGGCAAATATTGACTGAGAAAGGAGTCCAGAGTTGCAGATCCTGGCCACAGAAGGTCCTAGCTCATGTCATGGCATCCTTTGTAAAGTGCAGTGAAGGCTATTGATTATGACAGGCACTCTCTGAAAGCAGCCTTGGATGCCGAAATCCTTTATTTGCACGACAGGTCCAGCCCAGGCAGCAGCCTTGCAAGCTTTCTCCACACTTCCCATCTCACTGTGCCTCAGCCCAGCTCTAGAGGAACCACAGATCATTTCTGGACCGCTCACGGTTGACAGAAGGAGCAGAACAGAACTCAGATGAGGGTTTTCCATTGACGTATATAACTGTAAGAACAGTAGAACAATGGCACAAAACGCCTTGGGAAGTCATGGACTCTCCTTCACTGGAGGTTTTCAAAAGGAGGCTGGAGAGCCACCTGGCTTGGATAGTTTATTCACAATAAATCCTGCATCTTGGCAGGGAGTTAGACTAGATGACCCGTGAGGTCCTTTCTAACCCTATAGTTCTGTGGCCCCTAGGGACCAGAGGGAGGTTCAGCCTCCTTATCTAGCCAGTCCTCGTCTTTCGGCTGATGCTGCCAGAGAAGGCTGCAGTGGGGACGGGGTGCTGAAACCGGGGGAAGCAGGGAACCATGGCCCCACCACTTTTTACTGGCCATAAGGAGGAACGACGGGAACTCGGGGGTGGAGAGGAGTGAATGCAAGGGTGGGGGTTCGGGGGGAAGGAGCGGCGTGAGGGCAGGGCCCCAATTCGGGCGCCTGTGGCCCCCCCCATGTTTTTAGAGTGCTTCTGTCACTCCTGAGTGGTGATATTGGTTGCGTGTGTGTTTGTGATATGGACATCTGTCCCCTAGAAATTGGATTGAAACCACCGACACATTTCATGCTGGCCACCAGACAACAGATGGCCACTGGCCGCATAGTTTGGATACGAACCAGCGCCTGGGGCTCTGTATGCCATTACTATTCCTTCATTTGGTCAGTCCGCCAAAATCAACTTCTGCTCCCTCTGTTTCACGGTCTTCATGTCTTATGAAGTCTAGCAGATTTTTACACATTCTCAATCTAACCTTCTGTTCCCCATATCCCTCTCTAAACACTGTACTGACCCTGATTAAGGAATAATGCGTTCCAGGGTAAAAGCAACCATTCTAGATACGTTCAGGACAGTTTTCATTTACAAAGAAAACAATAAAAATGAAATGAAGTTAATGCACCACAGGCATCACTAACCTGGATTTAGCAAGGCTGATTTGGAAATTTCTAAACAGTTGCAGAGGAGTGTAATTTACCAGCAGTTCAGTTTCCACAGGAGAACACTGCTCTGAAGTCAACTCTGTGCTTTCTCAGCCAGGTCTAACTCGGCTAGAGGTTGGCTCCGTGTGTGTTATACAAATCCTGACTCGCAGACACGTGAATTGATGCCCTCAAACAAATGTAGTTATGGTATCTTCCCCACGGGAGAAGGGAGGACGGTCTTGGTGTGTATTAGAGCAGAGTACTTGCTGATACACTGCTGATTGCTCGGGATTGCAGGGGCTGGGACTGCTTCTGGTGGCCAACATGAGACAAGGCAGACATGGAAATGTCCAGATCCTTTATGTCCCATGTGGCACTAGCCTCTACAAGGACTGGATTGCGGCCTCTCTAAGCTTTGGGTCTTGCTACAGTGCTTGACTCCTTGGTGCTATCGTAAGTACACACGGATATATGCTCCCTCTGGGTCTGCTCCCGAGATGTGCCGAACAGTATCGAGAACCCTCAATGACAGTGATTTCATGGGGGGTGGCAGGGTTGACACTGGCGCTCAGGAAGTGATCAGTGCCTCCAAAGATCATACTCAGATGGAGCATAAGGGGCTTGTTGCCCAAGGAGCTTTCCCCTTTGGCTGGCTCAGGAGAAGTCATTTGCTGCCCTTCCAGTTTGAAGAACTGTGTGGAGATTGGCCAGCAGCTAGGCTGGATGGAACCGAGTAAGGACCTGAGTGCAGTGCCTGAGTGCTAAGCGTGGGTTGATTTGTTTAACGTACGCCTTTGAATCCGCTTTACAATACTTACGCTCACTACTGCGTTTAAATTGAACTCTTAAAACGAAAGCCTCCCTGTTCCCCCCAACAGGCTCCAACATTTCATCTGCGGGTTACCAGCTCCTGCTGTGGGCGATCAGTTAAGAGCAGCCCCTTTGGATATTTCTCAGTGGGCTAAGAGGAAGCACGACTGCTGCGAATGTGCCTCTTAATATGCAGTTAACTAGGGAACATAGCACGGAGCTCTCGGATGCCCAGATGCATCAGCTGGAGCTGTCACTTAAGCAGCGCGCTATGCCCATAATAACAGTGTCTTCACGGCAAAAGCAATTGCAATCGCTGAAGGTGGAATTTGGGTTGGAGGCACTGCTGCAAAGCTGGTGTTTTGGAATAAGAGGGTTAAAGACAAAAAGTTTAATGGGGCTCTGCCAGTCTGCACGAAACCACTAAACGCTGGTTGCTACCGACACAATTAGCACAAGAGCTGGGTCTCCAAAAGCAGTTGGAAACAATGTCATCGTGACAATTGATGGAGAAAGGGGGTTGCTTCTCGCCTCTCTAAACAGCTTTTAATTTGGCTTTGATTCTTGAAAAAGGCGTTTTCCATAATTAGCTCTTTGAAGATGCACAGAATGTTCAAGGGGAAGGGGAATGAAAAGTGAGACACAGCAAGAGACGCGGGAGGGTGTGGAGACCTGGGAGGAAACAGAGTAACACGGGGAGGGGTTGGGGAGAAGCAAGTTCCAGGAGTAGTTGTTCCAGTTGCATACAGAGAAGGTTTTGGAGAATGTCAGTGGGTGGAACCTGCATGGGAAAAGGAAACAGAAGGCAATACAAGAAGGCATGTGGGGAAGCAATCCCTACAGGCAGGAAGGAATCACAGAGTGCAGGGAGGGAAGAAGCAGATGGAGGGAGTGCAGGAGGAAAGAGGGAACATTCAGAATTAACAGTGGCATAAGCACCAGCACCACGTTTCTTCAAAATCTCCCTGTGCCTTGGTGAAGCTTGTCTTGCCTCTCCAGAGAATCTGTCTCTAGTTTAAGTGAGGCTAGAAAAACATCAGGCCCAGTTCCCTTCCTTCAAAATACAAGTAACTACCAAGGCTGTTAACAGGGATCAGGCTCATAACCTGCGGGAGGAAGGAGCAGGCCCTCAATGTGGCCCTCAACTTTTTCCCCCGGTTGCTCCAAGTTTCACCTGTCTCAGACTCACTCCAAAATCATTCCAGGTCATGAACAAAGCCCAGGTTTCAGGCTTGTAATCCCAACTCAGGCGAGTTGGGCCTGGTGAAATGCACTGGCTGAGGGGTTTGCGCAGCTCCTCTGAGGTCAGCGTGGGGCTTAAACACACCCCGCAAAGAGAATGAAGAAATGAGAACTTGTAGTACTCGATGACCCTGATAGGACTCTCCTCGTCATCCTGCCAGATCTTCTCCGATCCCTGTTGTGGGGAGCCCATGTCCCTGTCTAATCAACACGTGTTGCCCACAAGCTACACTGCCCTTTTGCTGTGAGGCCTGTGAACAGCGGCTCCAGCACTCTAGAGCTACAGTATATTAATACATAAATCTCTGGTACGTTTTTAAATTACTGAATCTCCTTAATGTTGTTCTATACGTGTTACCAGTCAATGGCATGAATTCTCTGTGGCTGGGGATCCTCCCCCTCTCTAGATTTTGTCCACCACTTCATCACAGCAGCCCAAGAGACTGGAACAGCAATGTTCATAAAGTGGGTTCTGGTCTGTATAATATATTCCGAAGGGAGGAAAATTCTAAAAGGATTTAGCCTGGAGTGACTAAGTGGCCAAGATCTGGGCTTCACTCTTCTGGGACCACTGGTTATGTTGCATGTTCATATACGTTTGTTAGTAACTGTGCTTGGTTTTGGTTTTGCAAAACCACAGGACAATGCAGCTGATATTTGAATCCCCTCATTTGGGAGTTAGAGAGCATTGGATGGTTTCGTTCTATCACGGCTTACAATGCAGTCCCAGCTAAAAGGGCAACCTATTACCAGGGCCGGCTCTACTGGTTTCGCCGCCCCAAGCAGCGCGCCGAATTGCCGCCGCGGCCAGCGGGGGCAGTCCGTGTGCCGTTAGGGTGGCACGTGCGTTTCCGCCGCCGCGGACAGCTAAACATAGAAGCTGCCGCCGAATTGCCGCCACCGCTGAAACGCGCGTGCCGCCCTAACGGCACACAGACTGCCCCCGCCGTCGTGCTGCTTGGGGGCAAAAACACAGGGACTGCCGCCCCTTGCAGATTGCCGCCCCAAGCACCTGCTTGGAATGCTGGTCCCTGGAGCCGGCCCTGCCTATTACCTGTACTTGACCGAGCTGGATGTGTGTGGTGGAGAAAACACCTTTATGATCTTTGTGACGTGTCTTGACTTATTTTTCTCACAATGTGGCCCTGAATTCAGTTCTCTGTGCCTTGTGCTCTATATTTTAGCATCCCTGGGGCTGGCTTTGCTAATGCATTTGGTTTTGGCGCCTTTTTGCATTTGGTTTGATCCTTACCTAGTTTCAAAGGGTTAGCCCAGGCACTGCCTGATATACTGGTTAGAGCAGGGGACTAGGAGTTTGGGCTCCTGGATTCTGCCGCCATCTTCGTGGGTGACCTTCAATTTTCTCCTGTGTGTGTGTGTTTGTTTTAAAAGGTGAATAATACATTCCTACACAGACAGGGTGTGCGAGGTGAGGCCTTAATTGATGTTTGTAACAATGCTTTGAGATCCTTGACAGGGTGTTCTGTAGGCCAGGGCTGTAATTAGATCCATTTGAATTTACCTCAGGTTTATTGTGGCCACACTGGAAGTGCTGTCCTAATTTGGAAGGCCCCCTAGTTTAATGCGCCTGCTCGTTATTGGTTGAGCACTTCCTGCAAGAGCGAGGTGCAGTCTGATCACAGGACAGGGAAACAGCAACGTGCCTGACTTCTACTCCTGGCTCAGGCACACTGTCTCTTGGTGGCTCCCTTAACTTCTCCATCTCTGCTTCCCCATCTTGGAAAAGAGGGATAAATCTGACTGCCTCAAAGGGGCATTGTGGGGACAAATTAGTAGTTTGCAAGGCATTTTGAAAATGAAAATATCTATAAAAATACTAACAGAGCCCTTATGGGGAAGTTCTGAAGAACGTCATAGGGCGAACACCAACAAGCTTCCCTACACGGTTAGTAGGATCCTATAGCAGTCAGACTAAAAATGCATAAAATGGGATTATCAAAAACTATGAGTTTTGGCCTAACTCTGCCCTTACTAGCATCGGTGGAGTAAAACTACCATTGATGTCAACAGGAAACAAGTTAAGCCAGGCCTGAGCTCTTCTGAAAATCACCACTCATAGGCCATGGGATCTTTCCAGTGGATTTATTAATATTCCTGCAAAGTTCTATAAGCAGGGATAAAGTCCACTGAATTCTATAGAATGCTTTAAAAAAAAAAAAACTACCGAAAAAGTGTGTGATTTTCTGTTAAGTTCCATAGGACTTTTCTATATTTAGACTGACATTTACTGGGCCAAGAGACAAACTTTCACGCTCCACAGAGCTCAGCCTGAAGAAGACCCCTGTGGAGTTCAAAAGTGTCGTTCTTTCAGGAACAGAAATTGGGCCAGTAAAACATATTACCCACCTCTCGCATCCTGGGACCAACATGGCTGTAAAAACACTGCAAACCACAGATATTTAGACTGTGTCCATGACTTTGTACAGCACCTAGCACAATCGGGCCCTGATCTCAGTGGTAGTCTACTGCTATAATAGAAATAATAACGATGATGAGAATAAGAGGAAATGAACGATCCCATAAAAATGTTTCACAGTGACTAAAAGCCCTGCGCGGCGAGAGCCAGCATTTAATGTACCGCAAATACACCATCATCATCAACAGTCCACAATTATGCTGAAAGGACTTCATAACTACATTCCCAGAGCACTGTGAGATGACAGAAGAGTCATGAGACTGGTTAATTTCCATTCCTCATTACTGCACTGGCAACAAGGACAAATGTTGTTGTGCTATTTCCCCTGCTCTCAGCTACTGTCTACAGGCTGTCAAACAACAGACTAATTTGGTACCATTCCCTGCGTTCATCACACTTTCTTGTCATAAGAATTAGGATAGTTATCACAGAATGTTACGCCTAATGGGTTCTGGTTTCCTTTAGATATTCCCATTCTGATGCTAAAACACTATAATGAGACTAAGAAAATGGCCCACAAAATTAATGATAAAGATCAAATAGAGACAGCAAATATAGCAAAATAAAAATAAATAAATCAATCAATCATCCATCCCAATTAGAATCTAAAGATGGTAACTGAGAAATCAAGGAAAGAAGAGACAACGATACATTCCCAGGAACACTTGCTTCATTTTTATTGCAGATCTCAGAGTGGATAAAAATCACCAACACAGGTTCAATGTGGGCCTTACAGAAGGTAATAAAAACACCAAATCCTGCACCTCTGACACTAATACTTCCATTGAAACCAATGCGATTACTCACATGTGTAAGGATCTGCAGGATCCAGCCCAATGATTTGTATGCTAAGGCCCTGATCCAGCAAAGTATTTAAGCTTAATGTTAAGAACACAAATGGTCCCACTGGCTTCCATTTGTGTAAGTGCTTTGCTCAACGGCAGCCTCAGGGTCAGATCCCAATCTGATGTAAATCGGTGGGGTTTGCTTGACTTCAATGCAGCGATAGCAATTTACACCAGATGAGGATGTGGCCATAAGATCACAAGCTACAATGATCTACTGCTGTTAAGGGAGTGTGAAAAACCACAAACCAAATTTTAAATGCAGTTGTGCCTGCTTCTTCCAGGGAAATGTGTCTATGTTGCTTAAGGGCTTTTTCCTTCCCTCGAGAAAATCTAAATAAATAAAAAATGGAAAGAACTTGGAAACCAAATCATACAAAATTAATCCATCCCCACGGCAAGCGTCATAGCAAGGAAGGAAAATGGCATCATTTAGGAGGATTTGTTCGTTTTATTTGCGGGCTATACCACAATATCACAGAGTTCACGGTAACAGCATTATTAGTTTCTGCCCAGATATTGAATCTAATGTGCCTAAGTGCTGTATATGTTTTCAACACTGCTCATACAAGGTTGCTTAATGTCCATTCCCCCACCCATCCTTCCTCCTATCTGCTGAAATAATGGACAGCAATTTCTCTTGCTGGTTAAGCAAACAACTAGTAAACAGCATGGTTCCTCTTTGCTAATCTCAGGCAAGCCTCTGGCAGATTCTCACCTCCTCTTTTCTTCTAAGGTTAATGGAAATCTAACAGGATACTTCAGCTACCTCCCTGCATGGAAAATGGCAGCAGAGTAACCGTATTTTTATTGTAAGTAAAGCAGAAGACTGTGGTATCGATCCTGTAAACTCTCTTTCTTGCACAAGGAGTCTTCGTTTGGATCAGCCCTATTGAAGTGAATGAGGTTACTTGGGCTAGTGACGGTTTGCAGCATCGGGCCGATTTACAGGATATCCAATACAGGAGTACCACAATAGCAGCAATGGACAGACACCGTAGGCCAATTATTCAAGCAGCTGAAAGCTTGCCTCCATTTCTGCTCAAGTAATGACTGTCTACAAAAGTGGGCGTGCACCTGTTTTGTCTCTGCAAAATAGGATGGCTGGTCACTCAGCTGGCTGTAGGTGCAAAAAGGGCTATACTAGCTTTTGAGGGTATAGCCAGCTGTGCATGGATTTGTTACAGTTCAGGATGAACCATACCTGTGACCTCCCTGAGTGTCTCCCTCCAGGCACCTTTCGAGTGACAGACCTACACTTCTCTAGAATCCTGTCTGGGAGCTATGACCCAGCTGGTAAACTCAGTGACAGACCAGCTTGTTCAAAGGGAGTATGACATTTACCATAACATTACCAGCAGAGAGAAAGGGGTTAAATTAATAAAAGTCTAAACTCATCATCTCACTTAAACCGTGTTCTTTTCTTGCCAGTTTAGGCAGATTCCACCTGCCCTTGTCAGCTCTTCTGAGTCTAGGTTCGGCCTGCATCTCTGCAGACCCTTTCTCTCAGTCAGTGTCCATTTCTCAATTCACCAGCAGACGTTTATCCATTTAAAAGGTCTTTTGTCTGACCTGGACCCTGAACCTGGTCCAAAATGCGTTTCTCCAGAGAGAATCAGAGGTGGTCTTTGAATAGTGGATTCCCTGTATTGTCCATTTGAGCACCAGACTGTTTAAAGTCATTAACTGGGATCCTGCAACCCAAAAGGTAACTAAGACAGACTTAACCCTTAACAAGCAGCACCATCTATCACACCCAAAGACATATTGTAGACTACAGGCACGTAGTAAACTAGACAATCCCCATCTCCTTTTCATTCAGACCGTGTATAAACACATTATAGCCAGCGTATGCATATATATATTCAGAATTTTCAACAGGATTTCCAGTGAGCTGTTCAATATTCAGAACTTGTAGCTGTACCATATACACCAATGAGGTTGTGAATGAATCAAAAACATGAAACACTGAAATTTCAAGAAGCTGGGGAATTATGGAACCGTTGCATGTAAAGCAATGGCAGAGTGTGACGGGTTGGATCACAGAAACCCCCTTGGGAACTGCCAACTGATGTGCCAAGACTACTTCTGCCCTTGCTCCCAAGGGGGTTTCTGTGATCCAACCCCATCACACAGAGGATTGTACATTTAGTGAAATATAGACATAGACCGAGAAGCGCCTTTATTAGAGGGGTTCTCAAACTGGGGGTCGGGTCATGAGCTGTCAGCCTCCACCCAAACCCCGCTTTGCCTGCAGCATTTTATAATGGTGTTAAATATATAAACAAGTGTTTTTAATGTATGGGGGGTGTCGCACTCAAAGGCTTGCTACGTGAAGGGGGTCACCAGTACAAAAGTTTGAGACCCACGGCTTTATTACATGCTACAATGAGTGGTTCAGTGGGAGTTCAAATATTACATGAGGAAAAGGATGCTTCAGTAATTAGAGTGCTAGCCTGGGTCTTGGAGGAGACAGATTCAGTTCCCTGCTCCACCACAAGCTTTCTGTGGGACCTTGCGAAAGTGACGTTGCCTCTCTATGCTTCTGTTTCCCATCTCTACAATGGGCATAAGAGCACTGCCCTACCTCACAGGAAGGGTATGAGGATACGTGCATTAAAGACTGTGAGGTGCTCAGATACTATAGTAATGGGGGCTATATAAGTACCATACATGGATTGGAGCCGCACATAAAATAGTAACTGGGTGTCTTGGGGAGGAAAAGGCAGCCAGCAGGCTTCACAAGCTGCCTGGGATGGGGGGGGGGGGGGGTTTGTACAGTTACGTAAAATCCTGGCCAGCTCCTTAAAAAAAATGGACAGGTTACATATCCCCTGGTGGATTTTTTCCTGCTTCATCCTTGTTTTAATGTTGGTCCTTCATGGACATCTGCCTAGCAATGTCAACAAAAATATCTTTATTCTGGGTGGCTGGCCACAAGAGCTTCCTGCACCGATACGTCTACCTAGGAGGCAATGAGATCCAGGGTCTCAGCATGACCCCAAATAGCTGCTCCAGGCATGTTGTGGGGTTTCTGAATTATTATTGGAGAGATTGTGAAAACCCTGAATCCAGGAGCGAATGGACAAAATCTGTCTGTGCAACAGTTTATAAATGGGAAAAGGGACATCTAGTCAGGGGAGGGCACCCAGGTAAACAGAGAGGTCAGTAATGGTTGCTGCAAAGCTGTGTTGGATAGCTGCTGGAAGACTGCCAAAGTAATTCACAGCAGCCTTGCGTGCACATGAACAATAGATCGGGTTTGCAGCAAAGTTAGTTCACTTTGAAACAAGACTCCAGAGTTCGCGGTAAATGTAGAGCCAGTGCACTACAATGAATAGCATTGTGCGTGCGCAAGTATTTCCAAAGCCGATTAAGTCAAAAAACTGTGGATTAACCCCTCCAACCCCATGTAAACAAGCCCTTAGTGGCCAGTGACAGAATCTAAAGCAAAACACTGGAATGAAACAGAAATGGCTGTAGCAATAGCAAAACCAGAACCATGTGAAGCTCAAAGGTTATAGTTCAGCAGAGTCCATAGGAACATTATTTCCAAGTTTGCTGCATCTGGGTTTGCTCTGCCTCAGTTTCAGTTTTGGATGAACCCAAAAAAGCAAAAGGAAGAATCCACCATGCCTACCTGGTTTTACACAAAATTATAAACCAATCCAGGTTCCCTCAAAAAAAGAGAGAACTTTTTTTGCTAACGTGGTATGAGTTACACATTTGTAACAAAATCCCCCGAACAGCTGATTTCTGCCTATTTTAGGTTTTTTCCACAGAGAACATTTTGCAGATAACTCAGGCCCTCTTCACCCAGTGGGCTCCATTTGGAAAGGAGTATAGATCAGAAAAAAAACTAGCTGAAAAGTTTGCATCTGGATCTGAACTTTCCCAAACAATGAGGATGTCTGGACTTGGGTTTTGATTCAGTCTGGTCTCTAGTACAACTGTATTTTCTATCCATCATCTACAGGCTTTTGTACAGATGCCCAGCACTAGAGCACGTGAGTGCAGTGGTCTTCCTACCAAACCATGTTACTCTCATTACATGACAACCTCCAGCATGGCATGAGTGGGCTGTTGACCTAGGCCAAGTTCTTCAAGTGGTTCTGTTTGCTTTAGTTATTAGGCACTCAACCTGAGTCACCTTGAAGTCAGCTGCACCTCAGTCCCTGTAAAAATCATGGAGTAGGTCCTCAAGGAATCAATTTTGAAACATTTGGAGGAGAGGAAGGTGATCAGGAACAGTCCACATGGATTCACCAAGGACAAGTCATGCCTGACTAACCTGATTGCCTTCTATGATGAGATAACTGGCTCCTTGAATATGGGGAAAGTGGTGGACATGATATATTTTGACTTTAGCAAACCTTTGGATACGGTCTCCCACAGTATTCTTGCCAGCAAGTTAAAAAAGTATGGATTTAATGAATGGACTATAAGATGGACAGGAAGCTGGCTACTTCGTCAGGCTCAATGGGTAGTGATCAACAGCTTGATGTCTAGTTCGCAGCTGGTATCAAGCGGAGTGCCCCAGGGGCTGGTACTGGGGCTGGTTTTGTTCAACATCTTAATTAATGATCTGGACGATAGGATGGATTCCACCCTCAGCAAGTTCGTGGATGACACTAAGCTGAGGGGAAGAAGTAGATATGCTGGAGGGTAGAGATAGGGTCCAGAGTGACCTAGACAAATTGGAGGATTGGGCCAAAAGAATCTGATGAGGTTCAACAAGGACAAGTGCAGAGTCCTGGCACTCCGGCGGTTTTCCTTTTTTTTTCTCCCCCCCCCCTTCCGTTCCCCCCATGTCCCGATATTTCATCTTTGTCATCTGGTCACCTTAGATGACAGAACAAGGAGCAATGGTCTCAAGTTGCAGTCGGGGAGGTCTAGGTTGGATATTAGGAAAAACTATTTCACTAGGAGGGTGGTGAAGCACTGGAATGAATTACCTAGGGAGGTGGTGGAATCTCCATCCTTAGAGGTTTTTACCTGGCTGGGATGATTTAGTTGGGGTTGGTCCTGCTTTGAGCAGGGGGTTGGGCTAGATGACTCCTGAGGTCTCTTCCAATCGTCTATGATTCTAAAGGGGCCAAAATCATCAGAGGGCAGGTGCTCTGCACATTCTGAAAATCAGAGGACATCTATGAGATGTTTCAACTTGGGCACTCAAAACTCACTAGTTGCTTTTGAAAACCTTGACCCCAGTGCATATAAATAAATATCATGGATGCAGTACAGTGCCTGGTTTGCCTATCCTTTCAGCCTTCCACTGCCAGAGGCATCTCTCAACTATACCGCCCACCCGCCCCAGAGTGAATTTTAAGGAGAACAAAGCTGCTACCTCTGATGCCATCTCACACTGCAATCTGCATTTCTACTTCAATAAAATTAACACACCAAAAGCAGCTCCAGGAGGACAGGTAACATCGAAGTATGTGCTCACTTACATGGAACCAACAAAGTGGAAGTGATACTGCTGAAAATTCTATAAAACAAACCCATCTATTGTTTGCTTTTTACATCATGTCTCAGCAGCACCCTAACGAGAGAACATCTGTTAAAAAGAGAGAGAAAGCCCAGAATGTGTTCTTGTTAGGACAGAAATGTTTTGGTTTGACTACAAAGATTAAAAGCAGTTACTTGCCCATTAAAAAAAAACAACCCTAACCAATTACCCTTTGAGGTTGTAGAGAGATCACACACAGAGAGGATGTGATTTGGAGGCAGATGTGAATTGCATCTCCCTAAGCCAGTGGTTCTCAAGCTTTCTGGGCACAAGATCCATTTGTAAATGTTTACGGCCTGTTGGGACCTAATAAATAAATAGTCTTGGGGGGAGCGCCTGGGGTCCTGCTCCCTGGGGGGGTTGTGTCCTGCCCAGCACTCACCCAACAGTGACAGCTCCAGCAACTCCTGTGCTGTGGGGCTGGCTAGGCTTGGCTCTCAGCTCTGGGGGTTGCAAGCCACCTCTGGGGGTTGCAGCACTGCTCAGGTTTGGCCCCGCCCCCCTGACTGGACCAAATTTGTGAGAGTGGAGTTGTGACTCGGCACCTGAGGTTGCAGTGCCACTCACTCAGATTTGGCCTAACCAGATTCCTGTCAAACCTGAGTGGCGCTGGGACTCCAGAGATTGCAGTGCCTGGAGCAGGGAGGTGAGACCAGCAAGCCTTGTGGGACAGGAGCCACAGTGGCTGCCACGTGATCCTTTAAAACATTCCAGCAACCCGATTTTGGGTCCCAACCCATGGGCTGAGAAACCCTGCTCTATGCCACTTGCCCATGGGTAAAAGATGCTTGCACAGTGGCATCCCTAGTGGTTCTGCCAGGAGAAGGAAGCCCTAAAGTGGCATCATGAGTCCACAGGAACCCCCTATTTGCACCTTCGGGAACCCTGGCCTTAACCCCAAACTGACCAGCACTGTTCATTTTGGAAGATGTTGTCTGGCATAGCGGGGACTGGAGACAACGTGCGTCCTAGGGAGTTACTGCCACTGTTAGGTTCCGCGCCAGCTGAAGCCAGCGCAGACCCTAAAAATCAAACTAATACAATGGTCACTGCTAAAAATCAATCAATCAATCAACATTTAACACAGCAAACTACCTGAAACCCTGAAGATATTTCCTATTCCAAGTGCAGAGAAATACTGCAGTATCTCAGATGGTCACTACCGGTGAAGTCTGACCACAGTACACATGACGTGTATGTGTGCATGATGTGCAATCGTTGCACACACACACACACACACACACACACCCCCCAAGGCTAGGGTGGCCAGGCAGCAAATGTGAAAAATCAGGATGGGGGTGGGGGGGTAATAGGTGCCTATATAAAAAAAAGACCCACAAATCGGGACTGCCCCTATAAAATTGGGACATCTGGTCACCCTAAACGAGGCCCAACCAGAACTACAAATCAAAAGCCATCCACCTCCATGAATCCCAGGGGCAAAGGGTGTAGGGGAGGTGGGGGGCAGGGAATATCACATTCAGATCCCTAGTTCCAAGCTTACTTCCAGGGTTGTAGCTCCATTGTGGATCCAAACCTGGACGGGGCAGGCAGCTTCTTTAAAAACCCAACCTAAATTCATATGCACCTTTTGCAAACGGCCACTCTATACAGTGGGCCAAACCAAACCCCCTGGATCTGAACATCCCTGAAACCTGGATCCAGATTTGAATTTTGCAGCCTCTCTTCTTAACGCCCCCCGCCCCTTCCCCCAGCTTGATTTTCTCACCACGTCTCAAATTCTTCCCTGGCTCCTTAGCACTACTGACAAAACACTTATTGGTGGGGGCAAAGGACAGCAGCATCCCGCACAGCTTTTCTTCCCGAAGATCTTAATAATGCAAACCTCCTGGAGCAACTTGGTACGCTAATTAAATCCATTTCTTGCAATCACTGCAAACTGGAGTGTGACTTACCTGAAAGCCTGTAATTTGCAGACATGAAGGGGAATGGGATATGGTGGTGCTCAAACATTACCAGCAACGAGGTTTAGAATATTGATTACAAGCTCAAAAATGTAGACACCCTGTGTGAGCTTTAAACCTCTGAACCCAATCAAAATCAATATTTTCCTCTTTAAAAAAAAAAAAAGCCTGGGAGAAAAGTACATTTAATATGGATTCAGTGTTATTCGGCGTTTTACATTATTCATTGGATCCCATCCTATGTCATGCTGCAGTGAATATATTATCATAAGTGATGATAGAGAAATTACTGCTCTCCTAAGAAATATATAATAAAGCAACTGCCTTGTGTACTAATGGTGCACTAAATTGCTACTCTCCAATTAGCAGCATGCAATTAAGCCTGGGTGCTCTGAGCTTGTGTCTACATGTAGATTTACTCCAGTAAAACTGAGAACAACAAACAATGTTGCAGCTACAGGTCAGTCTTCACTGGCTCGAGGTCTAACTTGAGCGTTGCCCCCAACCCGACGCTTGTGCATGCACAAAAATCTCTAGTTTGAGTTAGATGGTGCTTTAAACTCAAGTGAGTTGCCCCATCTGGGGAGTCTGGTTTGAAGCTCGGGGGCTGCAGTGCTGATGCTGGAGCTAGTCAAGCAAACTCCGTGCTGCTGACTGTGCAGTAATCCAACCCCTCTCTGCAGCTCGAGGGCGGGTTTGCAGTGTGTTCGCTCTCACTCAAGCCAGGCTGACTCTCAAGAGGAGTTAACTGGTGGGTAGATAACTCGCGATCAAACCACAGTGTAGATAAAACCCTCTATGGCAAAGGCCAAAGACCTCTAGAAACTTTCCTTTGTTATTTAATCTTTGCAATTCTCCCATCAGCCAGGAACAGATTGCAAAAGTCTTGACTCCCAGTTACTCTTTTCCTCCAGAGCCAGGAATAGACCCTGGGAATTCCCGTATTCTAACCACAAGGTGACATTCCCACAGAGCCAGAACAGAATCCTAGCGTCTATGGCCACTCTAACCACTAACCCACAGTACATCTCACCGATTACGCAGCATTGCTCCGAAGGCTAAGCACCTTTCACCACTGCAAGTAGCTGACCACTCCTGTTTTGTTTCAGTCCGGCGGTCAAAGTCCAACGGTTTTTGTCTCCTCTCCCAAGCTGCTCAGATATACGCAATGTGACTCTCCCCGCTCAGATTTAATAATGCACAATAAATCTTCAAGGGAAAAGTGGAAAAAAAATCAAAGTGCTGTTTTGTTGCTCTGTCAGTTTTGCCTCCCTCTCTCACTGTTGGCTCGTTCTCAGTCCTACAAGCATGCCTGGAGCCCAATCTCCCCCACACACGCACAGATCTCTTTCACAGAGAGGTCATGGCCAAGTGGTTTTGTTTTCAGGGCTACCTTCAGCTCTGCTCATTCTGTGCTGGGGGCGGCTCGAGCTTCAGCAGCTCCAAATCGATGCTCTGCCGTCAGACTCCACCCCATCCTGTGGGAGGACTCCAGGGTTCCGATGAAAGGAGCCAGCCGGTTAGGTGGAGAGCGGAGGACCACGCTGCTGAAATACAGCCCCCTTCAAGGCAGAAGGCAGTTGCACAGCATGTTACACGATAATGGATTTGGAGAAGCAAAGGGGCTGGCGAAATTTTGTCTAAGGACATTTTCCTTCCTCTTTGCTTCCCCTTCCTACATTCCCAAGGCCTGATCCCTCAGCGCTCAGAGAGCCGACAGGACTGTAGTATTCAAGGACTCATCTGAAAGAAGCCCTCCCTCTGCTCCCACGGCGAATGACCATTTATGGAACACAATTTACTTGGGAAATCTGGGTTCAAGTCCCTGCTCTGCTACAGGCTTCCTTGGGCACATAACTTAGCCTCCCTCTGTGCCTCAGTTCGCAGTCTTCCCTAACCATTATCCCTCCTCTCTTGCTGAGTAGAGACATTTGTTTGCTGTACGATAGGAATTGCTACACAGAAGGAGATCAGTGGTCCCTCTAGTCCAATATACTGACATCAGCCAGTCCCAGATCCTTCAGAGGAAGGTGTAAAAAGCCAAGTGGTAGCAGTTATGGGAAAACCTACCACCATGGAAAGCTTCTTCGGACTTCCAGAAGATGGTTAAAGCCCTGAACCGTGAGTTTATAGCCCTTCCAAAACTCTTGGCTATTTTTTTTAAACATACACTATTAGAACTAGGCTATTCTGATTAATCCTAAATGCCTAATGCCTTTTTTCAATCCTGCTAGGCTCTTGGCCTCAGTGATATCTTGTGGCAGTGAGTTCCGAAGGGAAGAGAGACACTGGGTAAAGCAACAGGTTGTTCCTGGATGGATGAGAGTCAGAGCAGCAAGCAGTGACCTCTTCTTCAGGGGAAATTGCTCATGTGGCTTCCAGGGTGGGGGCAATGAGAGCCCTGAAAGGAGTTGTCAAGAAAAAACAACAAC
This sequence comes from Mauremys reevesii, assembly GCF_016161935.1. NCBI lineage: Eukaryota > Metazoa > Chordata > Testudines > Geoemydidae > Mauremys > Mauremys reevesii. The sequence goes on from NC_052643.1 coordinate 7,046,699, forward strand.
ACTGAGGCGGGGAAACACACTAAGAAGGGTTAGTAAAAATATTTTAAATGAAAAATGTGCTGCCAATTGTAAAACACACGACACCAATTTCCATCCTCAATTACATGCATGATTTTAATCGCACTGAAGGTGTGTAACTGAGAGCAGGTTTTGGGACACTCTCTTTATAAACCAGATGCTATTGTATTGTATTTTTGTTTGCTTTTTAAAGCCACGCTTTAGCTTTCACAGATAGGTTCCATTAGAATTTCTTATTGGATCATCTTCATTAACTACTCCATTCCCACCACAATTTCGATGCATATTGGAGAATCTGGTATGGAAAAGCTGCCTATAAAATATCTACCCCTTGCAGTGTCAAAATGGGCACATGCACTGTCACACTTATCAGTATGAATGGAATTTACCCGTAACGGCAGTTTGTCTCACTGAAAACTGGTTACATTCCAAAAGCCCCGTTCTGCATCCCTAGCTTCAACTGGACTACTCACATTAGTAAAGCTTTATTAGGCACATTTAGAGTACAGACGGATTGAAAGCATCTAATTCCCATCCAGATCTGGATTTGAGATAACCCAAATTTGAGGGTGTGGAAGAGAATTCCAGGGGCTTGGTACAACCCACAATGCAGTTTGGAGCCACTTGCAACATTCAGATTTGGATTTGGGAACAGATTTCAGACACTCACAACATTTTAAGTGTGTTTGGATTCTCTCATCTATGTCCAGTTCAGCAAAGCACTTAAGCTTGTGCTGATCTTTAGATCCCGTTAAAGTCAATGGGACTTACGCACATGCTTAATATCAAGCCGTGAATCCATATTTTGTTTTATTCGTTGATTTTAAATGCTATAAAGAGTGAAGTGTTGTTATTAGCAAAAGAATGATGGATTCAAACACAAAGAGCGGTGGAATCTGCCAGCATTTCTCAGAACCTGCTTCTTTGGTCCATTTAAAAAAATGGAAGTCAGTCCTAATAAAGTAGATTGATCATAAAAATCTGCTGCCTCTTTGGAACAGACTTAAGCTAAATGGAGCCAACCACCTAGACAGACAGAATAAACTTTTAATCACCAATTAGAACATGTTTTACTGAAAGATACAAATGTTCTGATGGCTAATTAATAGAGGCAGTGCAGGCTAACACGATTTGGAGACGTGCATTGGCTAGGATGATGGCAATCAGAACCAATGCTGCAGGGGTTTAGTGGATTGCCTGCAGGAATCAAAGAAGAAATAAACGGTGGCTGAAATGACACAGCCTTACATAAATGACTAAGTAAGTTCTGGGCTTCTTCTATCTTCCTCCAAAGCATCATATGTGAGCCAATGCTGGAGGCAGGATATCAGACCTGACAGACCAGTGGTCTGATCTGGTATGACAGGAAGCAGGATGCCAGAACTGATGGGTCGATGACCTGATGTGCTATGAAATAGCCTATGCTCCTGCTGTGTGTTGCAGATATTAAGTGTAATACTCATAAATCAATTGAAAGTGATTAATCATTTACAAGAAGAAAGGGGAGAAAATGAAGGTCTGATTAGCTCATGATACTCCAACAGAACTCTTCCCCGGAGAAACCTTTGTGGTTGGAAAGCGCCTTTTCAAAGCCTATTAATTCTGTTTTTTAAAAAGAAGAGGCAACCTGAATGATTAAAAGGAAAAGTTAATGGCTCATGCTAACAGCTTTTTCAAATGACTGTTTGTAACAAACACAGCGTGTTGGTTCTGTTCAGTACATTAAGGAACAATCAAACATGCAAAGAAACCTTCCCCACTGTAAGGTGAGAGCTGAGAAAAATCTTGATTCCTGAGCTCTCTCAGTTACCACTAGAGTTAAAGAGTCGAGAGCGTTCACTATCCTGCAGGATTGAGGCCTCATTTGGTAAATCAAGATAAAAAACAATGTTATCTCTTGGACAGGGGTGAGAAGGCCAGAGTGATCAGTGAATTCTCTGGGAGGGAGTGTTATCTAGTGGTGAGACCAGGGAACTGGGATTAAGAACACAAATTGGTCAATGACTGACTCGCTGTATAGCCTTGACAAATCCCATCTCCTCTCACTGCCTCAGGTTTCCTCTTCAGTAAAATGAAGAGCATAGGAACTGCCAGATTGGATCAGAACCAAGGTCCGTCTAGCCCAGTATCCGGTCTCAGAGTGGCCAGCACTAGCTGCTTCAGAGGGAGATGTCAGAACCCTGCCCTAGCAGAAATGACTCCCACATCAGGTCTCATCCTCCTGAGCAATAACAGTGAGAGACTGGCTTAAACCCTACAGCCTAAGGGCTTTACCTACCTCACAGAGGTGCCAAGCACTTAAATACATTAGCCCTTCATTCTCCTCTCCTTTTCAGTGGGGTTACTCCCAATGTCCACCAGTGAAAACAACCTGGTGTAAAACTATTATGAGAGGAGAACGAGGCCCAAGACGCTGAGCCAGAAGGTAGCTAAGGCCCAGTTTACACTTAAAAGTTCGGTCGCCATAGCGACAGTGCCGAGGTGTGAAAGATTCACACCCCTGAGCGCTGTAGCTATGCCATCCTAACCTGGGTGAGGACAGGGCTAGCTACTGCCACTCAGAGAGGTGGATTACCTAGTGATGGGAAAACCCTTTCCATTGCTTCGCTGTAGGAAACCCCTACACTGCAGTGCTACAGTGGCATAGCTGCAGGCCGTACACATGGACTAGAGAACTGAATTATCGCTATGAGGCCCGATCAGCTAAGTGAGTGGCCTTTTAGTTGCCACATTTACACACACATCCCGAAAAAATAGGAAATACACTGGCACTTTCTTGGCCCAGTTCAGCAGGGTTTAGTGACGTGACCTGCCCCGTCAAGCTGGGTTATAAAAAAATTACAGACTAATGACTACATAACTTAAAGAGAAGCCTCTGAGGATATAAATCCTAATATTATCCATTTGACATATGCCATGGCACTAATCCGTCCCCTTGCAGTGAAATAAATATTAAATAGACCATCATTTGGTGACTGATTGAAAAAAAAAATCAACTTCTCAGCAGACTAGCTTTCACAGATGCATTTTAAAAACATTTCTTCTCTTTCCCCCACCCTATTCCATTTTTCCCGCCCAGCTGCCACACTTCTGGGGCAATTTTTTTTGATCATCTCAGGCCAATAGTACAATCTGCTTTAACAAACTTGCAGGGCTGCTTAGGTTAGCGACACCTACCTCCTTCCCCCACCTCCTGGCTCAGTGACCAGGGCAAATAACAAAGCTGAGCCTTGCGTTGGTGTAATTTGCTATGTCAGCGTCAACAGGACGGCAACCTCAGGAGCAGTTTATTGCTCAGACAAAATTATTCTTTACCACCTTTACAGGCATTTAGGATCATTGGCTAAATCTATTCTGCTTAGTCCATGTTGAGAAGAGAGGGAATTACAAAAGGCCATTTATTTACACATAACCACAGTTCGCCTGGCTAGACACAGATCAGTTCGGTCCTCTAGGATTTGACCGACTGAAGTGCTGTATAGTAGGGTCCTGTAACTGAGTTCACTCACCGCTAGGCACCTCCTGGTGACCGGGCATGGGGGTCGCAGCTCTTGCACTGGGCGGGGCGCCCGGCTGCTTCAACGCAGTGGTGGTTTCTCCATCAATAATTCAGCCCTCCGGCTGGGTCACCATCTTACAGTCCATCCCTGCTGGGGTCCCAGTCGTTCAAACGACAAGTCCCCAAAACATCCAACAAAAAGAAAAATCCGTCCCCCACTCTGGGGCTTTTCCTCAGCCATCCTCAGCTCAGCCTGTAGCCCCCCTGCTGGGCCCAATAGCCTGTGCAGTGGGTTTATACCTCCCCATTCCTGAGAGCTGGTAGGGGAATCCAGTCCCGCCCTCAAGTCTGAGCACTGCTTCAGGATCCTGGGCTGAACAGCGAGGTCTGCTCCTTTACCTGTGCTGCAGCTTTCTCTGGGCCACTTCCTACCCAGCCTCTCAAGTGCTCCCCTGCTTCTCTCGTGTCTTCCCCGCTTAATCAGGGTCTCCCCCAGGCCTCCCTGCCTGGGCAGCTTTCCTTAGCTTCTTGCCTAGCTCGTCCTCCACCCCTTTCCCAGCTGGAGTTTATCACCTCTTAATCCTGGCTCCATTCCCACTAGTGCAGCCTCCTTCTGCTCATTATGGGGAATTATTTGATTCCCTCCAGGTGGGGGTCATTCTGTAATCAGGTTGGGTTAGCCACAGGGTATGGCACAGGGAGTATAGAGACTGTTTCTTACTTCTAAAATAAAGGATTAATGTAGTGGCAAGTTACAGCCAGGCAGCAGAAAAGCTGCTACAAATTCTGACGTTTAAAGGGGTACTGTCAACTTAAAGACCATACTTCTGTCTAGCTTTTTAACTACTCGTTGTTGCAAGTGACCACTAATGTTACTAAGAGATCAGAGCAGAAAATATATTTCAATGTATTTATTTTGTGCCCTGGCAGCACTTTGCAGATAGGCTGCTTTAAAAAAAATACTCCAGCCTATAACTGCACAGCCCCCATTACATCTCAGCATCCCAGCACGGGTCAATTCCACCATTTCCCACATATGGAGAGTTTATGTCCTGATCCTGCAACCACTTAATCACACACTTAATTTTACTCAGCCAAACAGTCCAGATTACTCCAGGGCATAAAGTTACTCACGTGCTTAAGTGTTTGCCTTAAGTCTCCTTCCATTTGTTTGTGGGTCTTTCCTACAGCAACATGCCACATTGATGTCAATGGGATTTAGGTGCCTGGGTGCTTTTGCAAATCCCACTAAAGGCCTATGGGCATCTTTAGGCACTTAAATACCTTTAAAACTGGCCATAAGTGCTGTAGAAGTGTAAGTCCCATTTTCAAAAATGACCTAGCCAAAATTTCATTGCAAGTCACACCAAGGTGCCATGGGGACAGAATTTTAAAGGTATGTAGGTGCCTAAAGATGGAGATAGGCACCTACTATATCAAAGCATCTAGGAGCCCCAGTCGTCAATCAGGACCCCACTGTGCTAGATGTTGTACAAAAGAAAGAACCAAAGAAGAGTTCCTGCCCCAGAGATCAATGGGATATTAAAAAGCACCGACGCAGGTCCCATTGATGTCAACCTTGTACAACCTTATTTTCTAGCATACTAATACAATTAACTTTTCCAGCAGACACCTGTTGTAATCTTTAGTTCCCTTCAATCCTTCAAATAACCATACATGAGCTTACATTTCCCTCTGCCACGCACTATCAGAAGCTTTTGACCTGAATTGCAAATTCCAAAACTTGCAAAAAGTATTAAATTCTAGTGGAAGGTTTACACAGCCTAGAAATTTCATTTCTCTCTGTTTGCTGTCAGCTTTTTCAGAGCAGCTCAGATGTACTAGTTTTCATGACAACACATAGAATCTTTAAAAAAAAATCCTACCAAAATTGTTTTATGCAGAAGGATTACAGAAAAAGAATGAACACTTCTTTCTGTGTTTCACAGCCTGTGCTGAAGCGTTGTTAAAGTCCTTACAAATATTGTAAATAGGTGCTTTCTTTGCAGTGCTGTACTTTCTGTATATCTGCATTGTCCTTACATCACATGTACAAATAGTCCATTGATAAGGATCTGGAAGGCTCCCACGGCAAGGATTTACAAACTATAAACGGAAAATCCTCACCTGTCATCAAATTGCAGCCACATGTGGGGCAGAGCATGGCAACTGTCTGATAATACACAGAAACACTACATAACAGTCCTGGCCAGTAAATGAAGAAAATCCTATCTTACTGAAATGTTAAAGAGCTATAAAGATATAATAATAATAATAATAGGTATTTAGGAAGTTTTAACAGGTTTACAAATCATTGCTATGTAAAATCAGAAACAAAATGATAATCATTACAACAAAGATTTTATTTTTTGGTCTTATTTCTACCTTATTTATTATTATAAACTAGAAAGGGAATTTAGACAGACCGTAATTAACAGAGCTGGGAGAATACTGCCCAAACATCTTCTGTGCATATCCACTTGAATGTGGAACAGTGAGGTTTACTGGTTTCAGGTGAATTCTAATCAGGGATAGTGAAAAGGTCTGGCAAAAGTCAACACATACCTTGCTAGGTTCCATCATTATAATGAAATATAAAGCCTGGCACAAAGGTTTCAGGTTTTGTTGCAAAAGTCTGAGCTTAACCAGTGACAAAGGGTCAATTTAGTGGGTGGCCTTGAAGGGAACCTGAAAGCAGAATCAGACTTTGAATTGCCTGTGCTAAGTGGCTAAAGAAAGCTATGTGCTTGAAGGAGATACGCTTAGTGGCTGGGGCAGAACAGAAATGACTGTCCAGAGTAAGCTCATGCAAGCACCTAAGTCAGTCACGGTGCTGAAGTAAAGGCAAATGCTGCTAAAGTCACAAATTTGGAGGAAGCGGTGAAAAAAAGGAGCAGCTTTTTGCAGCAACGCTTGAAACAGTAAAAGAACTCGGTTGGTCCCTTTTCGGATGGAAAAAACAGAATACGTTAGTTTGCAACAATAAGACAAACAGCACAGCCAGTCTGCACAGAGAACTGCGCCAAAGGGCTTCTGCTGAATCAGTGATGCAGGAATTTGGAGCAACATACATGCAGGCTGCATGCACAAACAACATCTGAATCAACACGCAGTGCTGTAGCCATGTCGGACCCAGGATATTAGAGAGACAAGATGGGTGAGGTAATATCTTTTATTGGACCAACTTCTGTTGGTGAGAGAGACAAGCTTTCAAGCTACATAGAGCTGTTCGTCAGGTCTGGGAACGGTACAAAGAGTGTCACAGCTAAACACAAGATCCAAGAGATAGTTTAGCATAAGTAGTTAGCATATATAGGGGTGGCGGGTTTGTATAATTTTTGGTGGTGCCCAGAATGGGTCCAAGTCCCGCCCCCCCTACCTACCTCGTAAGCCAATTTTTTTTTAAAAAATAATGTACAGATGGACTGGAAACAGTAGGTGTTCCCTATACTGCACAATGTGGAGGTGGAGGTGGAATGAGGGCTCCGGCTGGGGGTGCAGGCTCTGGGGTGGGGCTGGGGATGAGGGGTTTGGGGGTGGGGCAGGGGCTCAGGGCTAGGGCAGAAGGTTGGGGTGCAGGGGTGAGGGGTGTGAGGTGGGGCCAGGGATGAAGGGTTCACGGTGCAGAAGGGAGCTCAGGGTCGAGCAGAGGGTTGGAGTGCGGGAGGGTGAGGGCTCTGTCTGGGGGTGCAGACTCTGGAGTGGGGTGGGCGGGGACGGAGATGAGGAGTTTGGGGTGCCAGGCCCTGAATATTCCTGGAGCCTGGGCACCACAGGCTAGAGTGACCAGATGTCCTGATTTTATAGAGAAAGTCCCGATATTTGGGGCTTTTTCTTTTATAGGCGCCTCTTACCCCCCACCCCCGTCCTGATTTTTCACACTTGCTGTCTGGTCACTCTACCAAAGGCCCATACAACTCACCGCCCCTGAGCACATATTCTAAGCCAACGGGACAAATTCAAGGTGAAGTGGCCCATTATTACTCCATTGTCCTAGGACAAAAGGGGGGATTATTAGATCACAGACTGTAATAAGCCATAAATGCGGTGTCTTTATTAAGAGTGTGATTTTTACAGTCTAGCAACGTTATGAAAGTTAATCTCCAAGGCTAGGAGTCAAGTGTCTGCATTTCTAATGGAAAACCCGGCAGAAAAGGGACCCTATTGGCTCTGGTCAGCACCATCGACTGGGCCATTAAAAGTCTGGTTGGTGATGTTGCAGGTCTAAGACAGGCTAGTCCCTACCTGTCCTGGCTGGCACCGCGCTGCGCCCCAGAAGCAGCCAGCAGGTCCGGCTCCTAGGCAGGGGAGCCACAGGGCTCCGCGCACTGCCTCCACCCCAAGCACCAGCTCTGCACTCCCATTGGCCAGGAACTGGCCAATGGGCACTGGGGGGGCGGTGCCTGCAGGTGAGAGTGACGTGTAGAGTCTCCTAGCCCCCCCCACCTAGGACCCAGATCTGATGGCTGCTTCCAGGGTGTGTGCAATGCGGTGCCAGGACAGACAGGCAGCCTGTTTTAGCCCCCTGCCATGGCACCGCTGACTGGGAGCTGCCCAAGGTAAGCCCACACCCCAACCCCAAGCCCCAACCCCCTACCCCAGCCCTGAGCCCCCCCACAAACCCAGACCCCTGTATGAGCTCATTCGAGAGCATAGGGATTGTCTGGTTTCACCCACACCGTTGTTACTGGGGAATTTAGTGCACTGGATGAGGTACACCACATTTTGTGATAGACATGTGTAGGACTCATGGATCTTGACAGGTGTGTTGTGGTCGGTGTGGCTCATTGTAGCAGTGGAGATATGTCTGCAGGTTTTGGATCTGTTGTTCTGGCAGGCCTAGTGCCGCTTTGAGTTGGTAGGCCCTGGTCTATGGGGACTTGGGGAGCTTGTTTTTTATGACAAGCTTAGAGAGGTTGGGGGGTTGTTTGAAGGCCAGAAGAGAGGTTTCAGGAAAGAGTTCTTTCAGGATGGGGTCACATTGAGTATGGTTTGTAGTTGTTTGATGATGCCCTGTATAGTTTCCAGTGTCTTTCTTCTCTATACATTTGATTTCTAAATGAAAATAATAGCTACATATTAAGGAAATGTAATTGGGTTTGAGTCTGCAGGACCAGCTATGAAGGTACAGAGCTAGATTCCTGACTCACCCTGGTAGCCAAAGCAGGGTCTGATTAGCATCATTTGGGAACAAAAAGGACCAACAGTCTCCCTGTTGCAAGAAGGAAGAGCTGGAGGGTTCTGTAGGGAGAAATCCTAATTCGACCACCCCAGGACAAAGAGTGGGGGCTAAGGCTTATGTTTGTACACACAATCCTGTCCTAGGAATGAGATACTTTTAATAAATAGAGGCAAACCATCCTAAGTGGAGTTGTTTGAGGGCTGGAGGAGAGTTGGGGGTGAATTTGGACAATATCCGTTGTGTGTCTCCTCTGTCATGACTCAGGTGGAGGCACCCACCGCCTGCTTACTGGGTGGAACTAAAATACGGTCTCAATTCACACAACACTGGTGATACAATGAAGCGGCAGAATCGGCCAAATACAGGGGTAAAATGGGTAGGACAATTTCTGGACCTGAGCTTGGCAGAAGACCAGTGATGGGTGAACCTTGGAACGTTAGATTCCGTTAAACACACAAACATTCTGATGCTTATTTGAACTTTACCTGATCCAGCATGAGCAGCACAAATGGGCAGGGAATGTCTAATCCCCAAATGAGCTGGGACTACCACGAGGGCAACAACATTTTAAAACAAAGGCTAGAAGCCTGGATCTTGTCCTCATTACATAGAAGATGTGGTGGCTGTGAAATACCTGCTGGGGCTTGAAACAAACTAAATCTGAGCTCGGTGTAGCTCGAAAGCTTGTCTCTTTCACCAACAGAAGTTGGTCCAACACAAGATATTACGTCGCCTGCCTTGTCTCTCTCTGAAACAAAACAAAGTCAGCGGAAGTGCCCTTGGAATCTAAAACATCTGATTCTTCCCATGGCCAAGACAATGCTGTAGATCAGAGGCACAATTTAAAACTCAGCAGTCTGGGTTTTCCCCACCCCTGAAGACACAGAGCGTTTAAAACTATTTCTGGAATTATTTCCACCTTTTCAGCATCCATCAGCGTGTCTGTCAAAGTGCCAGCACGTTAAGCAATATTGCACCCGATGCTGACTCCGTTTGCAGCCTGTCACACTGCCATTCCCTTCGTGGCTCTGCTTACTCCAGCACTAGCTTTGCAAATGCCCAGACAATATAAAAATGTTTCATTCGCCTGGCTTCTTGCTGTACTTACCATCCCCCTAACCCCAGCCAGTGATTTGTGTGTTTTAGGTCCCAGTTGTGCAGATTGCTACACAGAGTAAATGCCATTATGTCACACACTATGCTAAAGCCTTCTTTTTTTCTGGGGCTCTCTATTTACATGTTCCATGCCAATGGGCTTTTAATGATGTTCTAATGCAGTGGTCCCCAACGCAGTGCCCGCGGGCGCCATGGTGCCCACCGGGGCATCTATGTGTGCCCATGTACTGGCCGGCGGATGAGCATCTGCCAAAATGCTGCTGAAAAGCAGCGTCATCAAGAGGTCTTGCCGCTGAAATGCCACCGAAAAGCGGCGTCCCCAATAGGCGTCGCCACCTAAATGCCGCTGCGATGCCTCTTGACATTGCCGCTTCTTCATGGCATTTCGGTGGATGCTTGTCCGCCGGCCACAGTCCTCAGTGGCTCGTCGTCCGGCGCCCGCCACCCGGAAAAGGTTGGGGACCGCTGTTCTAATGGTTTCTTGTTAGCTGGGGGTGGGGGGAATGTTAACGAGGGGATTTCCACTGGCCTGGGATGAAGTCAGTGACCTACAGGAATAAGGTCTTTCTATCCATCTTCTCTCTGTGTGTTGAGGGTGGGTCTGGGGGTGAGGCAATGACAGTGCCGGAGCCCAGCAGACTGGTGACCCATTGCTCTACTGAGCTGTTGACAAAGAGCGTAATTACCATTGCTTAATGGCCCTAATAGACAAGGTCAGACCCTGCCATACTACTCATGGATGGATGGGGAATATTGGCCTAGCACATCTCTCTCTTCGATGTATTTTCTCTCAGATAATCATTAGTATTGCAAGCATGGAATCCCAAGCATTCCAAAACCACAGAAATCATGAAATTGGTTTCAACATCGTGACTTTAAAAAGGCAAGTTGGGTTCTTTTTATTTACTTTTTGGGTTTTGAACCATTAGGTTACATCCAGGTTACGTTTCTTGGCTTTTCTTCACCATCATGAGGGCCAGAACCTTTATTTTTAATCCCAAAATGAAAGCTGAGATTTTCACATATTCACATGACTCCAGGAGCTGGTGCTTTAAAAACTTCCTTAAATATTGTGAGAGTTGGCAACACTTTATAGGAATCAGATCTCAATGGTTGAGGGAACCCCCCCCCAAAAAAGCATTAAAGACTGCATGCAGTGGTCGCTAATGAAGAGTCAGCATTCATCCCTATGGTTAAAGCGTGTTGTTCTGGGATACTGCAGTTGAATGGCAAGCAATTGTGGGATCTCAGATAGCACAGTGTGGTTGGTTTTACAATACCGGCCGCAGTAGATCTATTTCACAAGCACGCACAAAGCAGTTTAAAAGCTTTGATAGCGGCAGTTCATGCCTGCCTGGAATTAAATAATGGACTAGATTACAAAGTTAATAAAAGTGACAGGCTTTTATTAATCTTAGCTCTTGCCATAATGCTCCGAGACAACAGGCACCAGTTTTGACAAAGTTATCATTGCTTCACACACAGCGAGCTGAGTGCTTAAAGAAAAAAAAAAAAAAGAAACCCCAAAAAACGGCAAACATAAACCTTCTGACACTACCATCAGCATCAGCAACATTTATGTAACATAGGAAAGCCAGGAGTTCCAGATCCAGGAAAGGACGAATGCCCCTTTCCCTCCCTCCATTCGGATATGGTGCTAACTGACAGCAAGGCCAGGATAGCACAGGCAAGGCGTGAGGTTAGTGACAGTGAGCATCAGATACTCCGAGGACAGTAGTTCTGTGTTAGTTATGGAGAAACGCCTGCGTGGCTGTTGATCATGGGAACGTCACGTGCCATCAGTACTATATGCAAGCAGAGTCCCGCCTGTTGTGCTCTGCAGAAGATCATAAAGGCAAAGAAACATGAGGAGAAAAAAGAGCCAAAATGTTTGTGCATGGCCGAAAAGGAAGCCATTAATTACTCACATGCACAGCTTGTCATAGCTGCATTCCCTTTAGGCCTCTGCTAAAATCGTCCCTTTGAAGAGTTGACATTAACCAGGTCCATTGCTCTTCCTTTTTTTCCCACGTGCATGGATTCAAACCAGCAATGTGAGTATGGTGCAATTGCACCAGAGGCCATCTACTCCTTTGGAAATATCCCCTGGCACTGAGCGAAACATTGGATAAAACACCAACACAGCAATTTTCAAAAGCTTGCCCCCGCCCCTCCCAACAGCTGCCAGGTGGCAAGAGAAAAGGCAACCATGGGTGGCTAGACATGTGATTCCTGCATCTTGGCAGGGGGTTAGAGTAGACGACCCTTGCGGTCCCTTCTTACCCTACGGTTCTAGGATTCTGATTTGGAGGTGTTTGGGGGTGGGGGTGAAATACCCCCTAGCAGGAGCCGTGCATTTTAAAATCCTCAAGGGCTCTAATTGCCACGCTAATAACAGGAGGTTTGATGCCGCATTGCAAATTTATAAGCAGTACAAGATAAGTTGCTCGGCATGTATCAAATGTGCCGTTGTGCTCACACCACGGTGCGCCACTTGAAGGATCTTAGTCACTTAGCTTTCTGATTGCAGAGCAGTTTCCCGACGCCATTCGGAAGTGAGAGAGATGGAAAAACAAACACTTAAACCTTTTTATTTTGAGCAAAACAGAATTTGTGATGAAAACAGGATCGCTCGCAAGCCCAACGTCACCTTTGGATGGCACAGTGAGAAGGAGCACGTTTGCTCCTGGGCGGCGAAGGTGCTGGGGAAACAACGGATGCAAAAGGCTTCAAGATTGGAAGCTCTCTGCGGCAGGCATATCTTTGCATTATACGTGTGTGCAGTGTTGCGCACGTTAGGGCTTCAGTTGGAGGCTTTTAGGAGCTACCTCAATAAATAACAACAACAATAATAATAATAATGGAAAGACAATTGATCCGAAATTGAAAGCGGCTTCTCACAGTGAAAAAATGAAGACATTCAAGCTGAAAAAGGAAAGGAAGACTGGTCCAGTGGTCCAGGGCTTTAGCCTGAGTCCAAAATACCCAGATTCAATTTTTGGCTCTGCGACAGACTCCTTATATGACCTTGGGCAAGTCACTTAATCTCTTTGTTCATCAGTTCCCTATCTGTAAAATGGGGATAATAGCAGTCCCCTACCTCACAGAGACATTGTGACGATAAATCTATTAAAGATTGTGGGGTGCTCAGATAGCACAGTAATGGAGGCCATATATGTACCGTAGACAGATGGAACAACTAGTATTATGCAATCTCTGTCTCATCTTAAGCAGGGTTATTTTTCATTGACAGGTGAAGTGAAGCAGAATATTCCCATTCTTTGTATGAAAATATGCTGTGAAACAAACCTAGAAAATGCAGAATGTTTTAGCACTGCGTTTCCTCAGACTATGAAATGCCAGAGAGCCATCAGCACACGCAGGAGGTTGCACCACAGAGAAACTTTATGTTTAGACACAATTCTGACCGAGCGAAAGAAACGTGGTCTTCGTGGTTACAGCATGTGACAGGGAGTCAGCCCCCACAGAGGCACAAACGCAACCAGAGTGAATTGAATTCTTTAGCTGAGTGAAAACTGGCGTAAAACTTGCTTGAGGAATTTGCTCAATTGTTCTGCTGCATAAAATGCTTTTCAAAGCTCTCCGGGAGGGCTTCAGCAGCTATTGAAAGTTACAGCACAGTTTGGAAAATCACCAACTCTCTTTTTATTTTAAAAAGGCCTGTTACTTTTGTGAAGGTTGCAACTATCCTTTACCGCATTACACATTTAGGCCCCGATCCTGCACTTGGGTCTCCATGGGCAGACGCCTGCGCTCAGGGGGAGCCTTATTGACTTCCACTGGGCCCCCAGACTCACTCTGCCGGCATGGATCCAGTTATTTTGTTGGTATTGCCATAGCACCTAGAGGCTCCAGCCAAGATCTGGGCCCCCTTGTGCTCGGCACCCTACACACAGTAAGAGGCAGCCCCCCTCCTGAAGAGCTTACAAACTAAACAGACAGGACAGAAAAAAAGGTGGGCGATGGAGAGATTAAGTGATTTGCCCTAGGTGACGCAGAAAATCTGTGGCAGAGAGAGGAATTTAGCCAAGTTCCCAGACCCTTAACCATAAAACCAATCCCCCTCACTGGATTCTGGTAATCTGGAAACTAGTCCAGAACCAAACAGAGACAGCTTGCTCAGGCCAAAAGCTGTAACACTGTTTCCTTTTTCAATAATGAGAAATAGCAGTGGGTAATAAAGCAACTTCTGGAATTATTAACTTTAGTTCCAGAAAAAACACAAACTCAGTGAAGGACGGTATCATATGTCTTGGCAATACCCCACCTGGATCCCTGACTGGGAAAAAATAAAAAGCTATGATGAATGCATTGGGTTTTATTCAGCTCCTGATTAAGTGCCAGTGCAGAGATATGATGTATGAAGAGTAGGGTGGATGCAGACATTTTAATCACTCAGACCAAGAGAGAGCTGCTGCTTAATGGAACTGTCGATCTTACTGACAGCCTACATCCGTAAATTCAGGCTTAGGAGCTGATGTTAGTGTTACCCCCTCGATGTGCCTCCTGCATAACTCCACAACAAACGCAGCCCACTATTTACACAGAGGCAAACCCCTTCATCATTGATTTCTAAGCAAAGGAAGAGAGAGCTTGGCCAACCCCAGACCCATTTATCCGAAGTTCTCCCCCTGCTAGGTCTGTATTTGTAGTCCATAACTGCCTACTGCCGGGTTTCCTTTCACTTTCCTCTGCAACTGCCGATGGAGGCGGGATACTGGCCCACGTCATACGGCCGTTCCTGTGTTCCTCTAACACTGGTGTGAATGTATTATGGATACAGAACCATTGTCACAGTGCTCACAAACCCATATTCATTTGGCTCACGTGACTTACGGTTACAAGACCCTCCCTCCAGTGCTTACTTTGTGCCAGGGCTGATCCCCGGCACCTCTAGGCTTGGCAGTTCATAGCCCCGGCTCCTGTGGACTTGCTGCATCGGTTATGAATGTAAAAACATTGCTTGAGGCCCGGCACCTCTTTCATTACAAATTAAGCACTGCCTCCCTCTGTACTTCCCTCCCTGCTTGTCTGTCCCTCCATACAATCTGGCCCTTGGGGGTGCAAGAGCCATCTCCTTTGCTCCACCTGAAAAAGGCTTCTTGTACTTCTGCCCTCCCCTGCACTGACTCTCCATCCCTTTTCAATCTCAGAGGAAATGTTCACCTTTCCTCCCTTCCCAATGCCTGTTCATTCTGCTCTCCGCTCCATTCTTCATGTCTGTAATCATGTTATTGAAACTTCATACAGTATTTGGTGATGCTATAAATGATGCTATAGTTGTTGTGTGATTTAATGGCCATTATCTTCCCCTGGACAAATAATTTTTAAAGAACTAGAAATTAATTTCACTTCTACACACCTGGGGTGGGCACCATGCCTCTCTGTGTTTGTGTACAGCCCCTAGCACAATGGGACTGTAAACTTGAGTGGGTCTTCTGGGCACTACGATGTACCAGTAATAAATAATATTAGTTTGTTCTTGGAGTATATAGAGAAGTCTAGCAAAAAATTCGATCAGAGGGGCGCTTGCATTGCTCCACCACACATGCTGTACAATCATGTGCTGCTGTCATCTAGTGGATGGAATGAGAACTGCTTAACTGTGTGTCATAAGACCTCTATAGCTATTAGAAAATCTTCTTTTATCCAAATGGCAGGTGGCTGTATCTTCTCTACAGTAGAACCTGAGATCCAAATCTGATGTCCTCATGGCGTTTCAAGTGACAATGATATATGAAGCACAGTGAAATTGTCAGATGGTCATGAAATTGCTACACCACAAAAATCTTCCATTAAATGTATATTTAAAACTAACTTCCATACACAAGGTCCCATGCAATTAAATAATTAGTGTGGATTACTTTTTTAAAAAAAATCAGTGCAAAGAGCAACATTTATAATTGACAATAATTGCTGCCAGCTTTACAGTTCATTAATTATAGTAAGAGCACTTTTAATGGATTTGACACAGCCATGCTGAAATCCTGGCTGTCACGGATGCAGGAAAAGGCAATGAAGAAATGCCAAGGATTTTGTGGCCTAAATTATCAGAAGTACTTAGTGATGTGGGTGCCCAATTTGGGACACCTTTAAAGCGACCTGTTTTTCAGAAAGCACTGAGCACGCAACGTCTGAAAATCAGGCCTGGTAAGGTGTCTTAAGCTGGGCACCAAAATCACTAGTTATTTTTGAAAATTAAAGCCTCTCTCTTCCTTACTCTCCCTAGCTTATCAGTGAACCAGGAACAAGACTGCTGAGATCAGGGGCGGCTCTAGGCACCAGCGGGCCAAGCACCCGCTTGGGGCGGCATCCTGGGGAGGGCGGCGTCGGTGGGGAGCGGAGCCCGCATGCCTGGCAGCAGGTCCACCGGGCGGGACGGACGGACGGACCTGCCGCGCCGCCTGCCGCGGGCCCGTCTTCCCGCCCGGGCTCCCGGCTCCGCGGCACGCAGGCGGCGCAGCGTCCCCGCTCCTCCGCTCTCCGCAGTGCCGCTGGGCATGCATGCTGGAGGAGCTCTCGCGCCCTCCCTCCCCCCCCGATGCCCCGGAAGGGGACGGGAAGAGGGACGGGACTGCGGCGCGCGGCGCGCGCGCGGCGCCCTGCTGCTTGAGGCCTGATTTGTGATTGCCCTGGCTGAGATATACCCTATGGAAGGGGGAACACCTGGTTTTATTTGAAGCAAAAATGTCTCTTTCAGGGCAGGTCTACGCTACAAATTTACATTGGTGCAGCTGCACCAATGCTCTCCCGTTGGCTTAATAACTCCACCTCCATGAGAGGTGGTAGATATGTCGGTGGCAGAAACTCTCCCACTGACATAGCACTGTCCACAAGAGGGTGTGGGGAGGCAAGCTTGGTATAATTACATCACTCAGGGGTGTGGATTTTTCACAGCTCTGAGTGATGTCGTTATACTGAAGGAAGTATGTAGGAGACACCGAGCCTCAGCGTATCATCAATTCAGTACAGGTGCATGGCCTGAAAACAAGAACTAGCAACCCTAGAGAGCTGTGCAGACAAATATATTACGGGTACAGAGCTTATTTTAATTTTGGATTCTACCTCCTGCATTGGGACAGGATTATGAGGCGGGGGGAGAGATGGAGAGATTTATCTGCTCCACTTTGATACCCTCGAAAAATTCACTGCATCAGAGCAGGGAAGCATGATGATAAAGGGAGGAAAGGGAAACTCGGGAAGAGAGATGAAATGAGAATTTTAAAATGTGGACAAGGAGTGATGGGAAAGAAGGAAGAGAATATGCATTATCTGAATAGGACACAAAGGATCTGAAACTATAATAAGAAGCATTGCCAACTCTCACCATTTTATAGTCTAGCAATAATTTGTGCTTTTCTTGAAGTCTCAGCTCCTGGAGTCATGTGAATACGTGAAAACCTTAGCCTTCACTTTAAAAAGTATGTTTATAGCCCTCATGTAGTCAGGGAAAAAGCCTGAAAATGTGACCCCATGTACTATTCAGACTCAAAAAACCAAGGCAAAGAAAAAGAACCCAAAAGCAATTTTAAATATCTATCTGATGACTTTTTCAGACAAATTCATGGTTCTGCAGAGGCCCGAATCATGATTTTTGAATGCTGGGATTGACACTAGGACAACAAAAATAATAACTATTAGTGTTATTAGTGGCAGACAGATACCCAGGAAGCAATCGTACAGAATGAGAACTAAAGGAGATAGTCACCGATCATCTGGATTTGCATTTGCAATGAAATATGGCAGCAGAATAAAGACTATATAATTTTGGGCTGCGTACTCCAAGGCATCGCATCATGGACGCTACTGATACAGCTTTGATAAGATGTCACCTGGACTGTGTTTGGTTCTGGGCACTTTATCAGAAAGAAACTGACGAAAGTAAGAAAAAGAACAACACTAATTACCAGGGGGCTTTAAGGATCTGGAGGAAAGATTTTTTGGGTGAGATCTTCGGTTAGTGTGAATAACTAACTCCACTGATTTCACCAGGTGACAATCTGGTTCAATATGTACAGTTTGACTAAGCAACAACAGGGGAACAGAAATGCCTACAAATAACTGAAGGGTGTAAACACCCCACAAAGTAGAGGAATAGGGTAATTTGCAGTGATACAATTAGGAGCAATGAGATAAAATTAATTTTAACTAGGTGTCAGGAAAAACTTCTTCTGAATCTTTACCTCCCACACTGCATATAATCAAAAATACCAATGAGCAAAACACACAACAGTGTAAAAGATCTGGGATTGAGCTCAGTTTGATGCATGGATTATGTCACTATGGCCTAAATCATGGAATTACTCCTATCCCTGTTTGGGGGGACAGTAAATGACTCGGCAGATTAACACTGTCAAGTTTTTATTAATTTAAATCCTAATCACAGAATCCAGATCTGATTTTAAATTGGCCCCATTCCAAAATGGAACCTAGTAAACATCTAAAAGTGAATTGCCTTGATTTTCAAAACAAATACAGACAGACACTGGGTCCAAATAGAAGCACCCCAAACCACTCACGCACTTGGGCCCTGATTCAGGAACGCACTTAAACATGCACTTAACCGAAAGCGTGTGCTTAACCCCCACCAATTGAAATGCAATTTACGTACCTTTTTAAAGTTAAGCATATGCTTAAATGAATTCACAAAGCAAAGCCTTAAGCAATCCAGTGGAATCAGTGGCCTGATTACTCAGATGTGTAAATTTACTCAGGTGCGTAAGTGTTTCAAGGATCAGAACTGAAGCAAGGAACCGAAGGAAATACATGAAACAGCCAATATCACGTACAACTGCATGCGCTATTAAGTGATTTGTAATCATCACTTCAAGCCTAGACCTTCTCTCTCAATTTCAATGGCTTCAGGCCAGATTTCTTTAGGACTGAATGGAGAGAGATTTTAATTTTTCATGAAGTGCTTTTGCCTTTCCCTACAAAGATGGAGAAGGGAATGGGTGGCGGGGTTGGGGAGGTCAATGCTTTGTATCTGTGACATTAAATCTACTTCTTCTATATCAGCCTGGATTCTTAAGATCAGGGGCTCCTGGTTGATTGACAGTATTACTTTGAACAAAGAAAAAAATACCAAATATGGATTCAAACTCCACCTTCACAACTGTCAATATTAATGTAGGTTTTCAGGTTTCACTGACTTAGATCTATGTTTACACAGGGGAAACCAAAAAATATTTTGTATTCTCTGTGCGGAGTAGGTGACTAAGAGACCCACCTTTTTCCTTCCTTAATCCCAAAAGGAGCTGATATTTTTTTCTTTCCCATTAGGTCTACATTTTAGATACATTGTCTTACAGATTATACATGTCGGGGCAGATTCTGATCTCTGTTACACAGGGCAAATCCAGAGTCACTCCAGAGAGCCGGATGCTGATGGTTCCATCAGGACTATTCCGGACTCACTCCCACTGGGAGAGATTCTTATGACACTTTAGGCCTTGTCTTCACTACCAAAGAGTGTGTTCTTAAATCATGTTAACTAACTCAAGGTAAAATCCTAGTGAAACTAAGGACGTTTGTAGGTTTCACGTGAGTTAGCTGGTCGATCTGCTAACTCATGTGAAACCTATAAACTTTCTTAGTTTCACTAGGATTTTACCTTGAGTTAGTTAACTAAAATTAGCTATAATTTAGATAGGAGTTTGCAATGTTAAGAATACATCTTTTTTATTTTTAGAGTGAAGACAAGGTTTTATTCTGGCTTTACGCCAGTGGGAGTACTTTTGATTTATACTGGTGTAATGCGAAATCGGAATTGGGCCTAGTGACTTGTTCTACCGCAATGGAGTTACTTCAGGGTTTACAGCAGCGTTAACCTTGATCCAGATCTGGCCCAGTTTCTTTGTCTCAAGCTAATTGCTTCTGTTTTTATAGTCAGTATTTCCTTAGAAGCTACTGTTAAAACTAGACCTTTGTGATCTGAGGCTGGGATTTTCAAAGCAGCCTAAGGGAGTTAGGCACCCAATTCCCAAATAATTTCCTCATTCTCTCAGCTTCTCTTGAAAATGCCATTTTAAATATCTACGCCTTTCTTTGAATGACACAGGCAATGAAGCAGCTGACCTCAGAATGTGATCTATACATGAAGGACCCATCATGCTTAGGGTTGCCAACTTTCTACTCACACAAAACTGAACACCCTTGCCCCGCCCCTCTTCCGTGGCCCCGCCCTCGCTCACTCCATCCTCCCCTCCCTCTGTCACTCACTCTCCCAACCCTCACTTACTTGCTCATTTTCACTGGGCTGAGGCGGGGGGGGGGGGTGTAAGGATGCAAGGGGGGGTGAGGGCTCTGGCTGAGGGTGTGGGCTCTGGGGTGGGGATGTGAGTTGAGGAGTTTGGGGTGCAGGATGGTGCTCTTGACTAGGATCAAGGGGTTTGGAGGGCAGGAGGGGAATTAGAGCTGGGGCAGGAGATTGGGGTGCCGGGGGGGACTCAGGGGTGCACGCTCCAGGCGGCACTTACCTCAAGCAGCTCCCGGAAGCAGCGGCATGTCTCCCTTCCAGCTCCTATGCGGAAGCATGGCCAGGTGGCTCTGCACGCTACCCTGTCTGCAGGCGCAGCCCCCACAGCTCCCACTGGCCACGACTCCTAGCCAAAGGCAGCTGCAAGGGCAGCGCTTGGGGCAGGGGCAGTGGCTGCACCTCTGCATAGGAGCCGGAGGGGGGACATGCCGGCTGCTTCCCGGGAGCCATGCGGAGGCTAGCAGGGAGCCTGCCAGCCCTGCTGCGCAGCGCTGCCAACTGGACACCTGGTCACCCTATGCTTTAAATTTACTACCCTGAACTAACAAGAATCTTTTAAAAAGGCAGTGACTGGCGACTCAAGGCATATAATAGGTTTCTTTAATGTAACATAAGGTGTACTCAACCCATGACCCCACTACCAGGGGGTGGGGAGGGCACGGACGGGGCAAGGCAGGGTGCAACCCTCAAAAGTTTGAGGACCACTGGTCTATCATCACACTGGCCTCTTCTTAAGGCTCTTTCCTAGGCCTTCCCCAGCTCCATGCTTTAGTGCACACTCCTGCAGGACCTAGACCTGTGCCCATGCCAGAGCTCACTGACAACTCCCTCCCCTCTTCTCAGGGGGCGTTTAGACCTTCTGACCTCCAGGCGCCCAGCCTGGCATAGCAAGGAGTGCATCTTCCTTTAGTGTTTGATGGGCTGTTTCTTATCTGGAGAACCCTTCTGTTGCCTTCCTGCATGGTCTTCATTGAATTCAAGCATTACAAGTGGATAATGAACATTCCACTGTCCCAGGAAAAGTGATAGTCTCTCTCTCAATAACTAGGTTGAATACAAGGAGTTTTAAATGATTATGCAGCATCTCTACCACCTATATCACACATCCACCATTGACCCCCTATGGCAAGAGTCTTCAGATCTGCGGGCTTTGGTTTGGCCTACTATAGAGATGAGAAATATGGATTCATATCAAGTCTCAATCCAATGCCTTAACCAAAAGTCCATCCTTCTACTTGGCTAACTGCTCTTTTATTCTTCAAGCCTCTTTACATCCCACAACATTGACTAGATTATAAAATACACTCCAGTGACGATGGCTAGTCTAGAATGATCGCATTTTGCAAGCCAAGAGGGAAGGAGCTGGGGAGAAGGGGTAGGTGAGATGTGCACATCCCAAGCATAGTCTAAGCCACGTAGCAGATACGGGGAGCAGGGGGCCTGGAGTGATCTCCAACCTTGCTGAGGGGATGCGTGCTGACCGGGATGCTCCACAGCCTGGGTGGATGCCTCTTGCTCCCCTGAGCGCCTATCACTCTGAGTAGAATTGCTCATGTTTGTTAGGTCTTCTGGCAGGGCAGGGAGAGAGACATATGCTGGATTTTGACCATCTGTGTTTTTCTCATTGAGAAATCTCATTTAAATCTTGACTTCACTCCAGAAAGAAAACCTATTAAGATTAACTCTCCAGCACACCTGTATGAAAGAGGCATGGATGCTCTTGTATCAACGGTCTGGCAAAGGCCCTTTATCTAAAGACCCACTAATGTAACTATTACTAATGTTTCTAAGGACACCTGCAAATTTGGGGGCGCTATTAACTTGAACTTTTCACTCATTTCTCTCCAGCCTTCTCCCTTCTCTCTGCAGTTCTATGCTCTTCTAGGTCACATGGGACTATTCTTTGCTTCCACAACAAAAAAATTCACTTCTTCAGCAGTCTGTTTTCAAAAGCAAGCCAACCAAAGCCAAAAGGAACAAGTATAATGTTTGTATGCTACCCCCCATCAACAAACTGGAGTGGACAGACCTGGACTCTCAAACTACCTATGAAAACAAACCGATGGGCCAAATCTACCCCGGTGTTACTCCACTGAAGGCAATGGAGTTACCCCAGGGGATGACTTTAGCTCAAGGGCCAACATTTTCAAAAAAGTGGTTAGGAGTTCAACCTGAGACATCTTAAAGGCACCAGATCTTCAGAAGAAGCGTTCTTTTGGAAAATCAGGCTCCTTTAAGGTATCTCAAACAGGGCATCCAAAAACTGACATCCAAAATCATAGGTACTTTGGAAAATCTTGATGACAGTCCAGCGGTCATGCTATCATACAGTAACAAACCAGTGCATATTAGGGAGGGATGAATGAGACTGCTTAAAACAAGGACAAACTCAAAACTTTTCCACCAAACCCACATGGAAGTTTTTTCAAGTTTGACAAAGTTTGGTTAGCTTTATTTCTCTGCTCACTTTCATTCTTTGGCAGTTTTGCTAGTACACGTGAGTTCAGCACATTATAAAATGATAAAACATTTCATTCCCGCTTGAGTGAGAGTGACCATAGCAACACAGTCCCTCTGGGATTACAAATATTTGATGTGCTTGAAAAGAAAACAAAACTGTCCCAAAATCACACCCGAGACAGAAACAATCTGGCTTTGCAAAGAAGTTTAACCTTCAAAATATGTCACTTAATTCTTGTCAGGATTTCTGCACAACTCAGAGATTAAAAAACAAACCCCCCAGAATAGTATCTGCTTCTCTTTTTTCTTCTTTATAAACTAAACTGCAGGAAATAGATTGGATTTTTAAATAAAATGACTACTAATAAACTTAATACCATTAAAATTCAAACTTCAATGAAGATTGACACCCCAGTCATTCCTGGGTACAAAATCACCCAACGCATAGTCATTCGGCGCTGCCCATCGCTGTTAATTTTCTCCTTTATTTAAAACAAAACAAAAAAAAAAACAAAAACAAACCTCAAAGTGTTCATCAATCCAACTCACTGGCCTGCATTCAATGGATGCAATTCAGCAGGCTAACACAACTCTCTGCAAAGTTTCCCAGCTTCTGTTGGCCCGGAGCCTGACAGCAGCGTAAAGGCCATTGGGGTGAGGGGGCGGAGTGAGACAACACAACTTACGCTCGGCCAGTGGGTTCTGCAGGAGTCCGCGGCTCTGGGGCAGCGTGCCATGGGGACTGCCTCAGAAGTGGGGACCTCAGGGCAGTGCTTTCAGGCAGACTGCCCCACAGCCGGGCTCCATTCCCTTCTGCAAAGAATTTTTAAATGTTTGGTTTTATTTCCATATCAGAGCAAAATCCAACTCCAAAATATTGAAATCTTTGGCAAAATGGAATTGCCCATGTCCACCCCACTCAATGCCAAATCCTAGGGGAAACAAGGCACTGTAGTTTTTACCTCCATGGAGCTAGTTGAGATTGACGTAAGGTGGGAGGGTGGGTACAGGGTTAACCTCCGCTACCTACATCAAGGTGAAAACCACCTGCACCTTGAGTATGTCTACACTGCAAAGAAAAACTCACCGAGTTTCAGAGCCAGGGTCAATTGACTCGGGCTGTGTGGCTAAAAACAGCAGCGTGGACATTGCTGCTTGGGATGGAGCCCATGCTGCAAAACCCTCCCCGCTTGCCAGTTTTCATAGCCTGGGCTCCAGTACAAATTGAACCCAGCCCCCCTGCAAAATATGAGAAAGCCACAGCAAACACCTCCAGAACCTACCTCATTGTGTACTCTCGCCACCCACAAGCTCTGTATGCAGACTGGCTCCCTGGTGGGTCTGACTGCTACTTATTTACAAACTGGATTTATTGCACCAAGACTGGCTTCCTACTACCAGCGTCAGAATACTGACAGCCCTGCGTCTCTCACCGTGTGCATCGTTTGCCTGCAGAGATTCATGTGCATTCTGTGTACCTGTTTGCATCTTTTACCTGTATTTCCTCAGCTTCTCTGTGCTCTCCCGCACTTATCCATCTGGATCACAAATGAACAGTTGATAGGAAATAAATGTGGGAGATTAATCTAATCTAGAATAGATTAGACAGAGTATAGATTACATAGCCTGGAATAGGCACAAGCTGACACAGGCGAGAATCAGGCAAGAGTGCTGAAATATCCTAAGAAAGGGCGCGGCTCCCTCAGCCAGAATCAGGAAGTGATAAACTATTTAATTCAAGGGTGAGGAACCTCTATATAGACACGTGGGGAGAGATGTTGGCTAACCATTATACCAATTGGTAGGGCAAAGCATGCAACCCTTATTCACGTGAGCAATTCTTACACACAAGCCGGCCCATTGATTTGAAGAGGTCAATGCTTGTAAGTAAGAACGATGCAGTTGGTAAGAGTAGCGGGATCCAATCCAATTATTTAACATAAGGGTTCAGACGGGGAAGTGTGCGCCAAAAGCAAATGATATTAGCATCTAAGGCCTTGGTCCTGCCAAAATTTATATATGTGCTTAAATGTATGTATGTGCATAATCCCACTGATTTCAATGGGAAAACTATGCATAAAGTTTAACATATTATATCAGTGTTTGCAGACTCAGGATCTAAATCTGTAATGCCCCTTAAGGATCTTAAGAGCCACACACACACACACACGCACACTAGTATTTATACATGCACACTTTTTTTTACACTTGTGGTTGGATATAAACTTGATTTATTCCAGTTAATCCTATATCTGGAGATTTGACTATGGTCTTCAGCTACTTGGGAAATCCTTCTGAAAGATTGCTTGGGGTTATAGAGGGATTATATTGTTTAGTGAGCCAGTTATTATCCCTCAGATAAGAGGATCTGATCCTAACAGAGAGGCAATGGCTCTATGACATTTGCAAATAAAAATTAAAACAGAGATTGCAGCAGACTTGCTTAGCCTTGTTCTTTATCTTAAAAGGGGGCTTGCAAAGAAGAAAAGACATGTTTTGTTCTAACTCCACCTGAAACAGACACGGCTTGGTAGGGATTCAGCGAGGGCAAAATGTTAAAATTAGCAGCCTAACTACTGGAAAAAAAAAAAAGACACTCCGCAGCTCAGTGGGACAGATTCTGTGAATGCAACAGGGACTTGCATGCAAAAAAAGCTCTTTGCATGCTCAGCTGTCCTTTTCCATGCATAAATACAGAGCTTGCACAGGCAAGGGGCACACACATTTTCTATTATCTCAGTTTAGGTGCAAATGCCTGAAATACCTTTGATGACCAAGATTCAGGCAAGCATCCTATGTCAGGAAAGCATCCAAGCAGGTGTTGAGTCCCACTGAAGTCAAAGGGATTTAAGCAGACGCTTGAAAGTTAAGTATGTACTTTCGTGCTTTCCTGAATTGGAGCCCACGTTACATAAACTCGACAATTTAAAAGGTTCCCTCTCTCATTCCAAATAATGGAACCTCGCATGCCAAGAACATCCGCTACCTGCTAACTAGCAAAGATCAAAGTTAAAATCCCATCGGTGCTTATTTTAGTTAACCTAAGCTCAGCTCTTATGACATCACCAAAAATATTGAAAGATAAGGAGTCAAAAAGCAGCTCTTTCCCCCTGCAGTTATAAACTGACACAGTTATAACACACAGTCATTTATAACTGAATCTCCGTCATTGTAGCAAATCCTTTACAATTAATACAAGATATTTCTTCTTCTTTTTTAATCTAGGGCCAAGGATAAACCCAGCTGGAAGGAATTCATTTCCTTAACTTGTTTTGAAAGGGCAAGATTCTCAGCACTTACTGAATGTTGGCTGGTGAAAGTAAAGAAAACAAGCTTGCATTATTCACACTCTGAATGGTTTGGTTTTGCTTTCATAAGACACTGATCAGGCAGTTGAAGATTCGGGAGCATTTCCTTGTGAGAAAAAGCAGACGTGCTCATGGAATGAAAGGAGCAAATGTCTTCAATGCCATTCCTCCCTCCCAAACACTGCCAAGGCCAATGGAACCCTGAGGATTTTCCCTGCAATTAGGCTCAAGTTGCAAAGTTCAGATCCAAATTAGGATCCTGAAAGTTCGGTGTTATTTGGATCCAGGATTCTGGGACAGGCCCAACTCTAATTACCCCTCCTGGAATGTTTCCACGGGCTTCAAGGCAGTTCCTCTGGATTTCATTACCAGCGAGTTCAGGTCAAAGAATTGACACTTTGTAAAAGGCAGTGGCACCCTTCAGCAGGACCTCAGTAGGAGGAGGGCAGTGCTGCGTTTGAGACTCCAATTTAAAACCAGGCCACTCAAACTGGATGTTTCCCTTACTGCTCATTACTGGGGGAAAATAATGTCAGAAATACTGAATCTCGAAAACAAGGTTACAGGAGACTTCAGATGTGTTCAAGAAACTAAACCCCAGATCACTTCAAACGCCTACCTGCATCCTGTGTTGTGCCCCTCACAGCCCCAGAGAGTCCTTGGCCTCTATGCAAAGAATGCCAGCAACGGGGCCAATTAGTTTAATCACATGAACATCTTTCCACAGGGAGCTGGTGTCTGGCAGCCAAATAGGCCACCAAATAGCTATTGGATGACAACTACTTTCAGTCACTATCAACTTGGTCTGTGTTCAGCTGGGCAATCCAGCTCTGGGCCAGATCCTGAGTTGGTGTAAATTAGCTTAGTTCCACTGAAGTCAAATAAGCAATGCCGGTTTTCACCAGCTGAGGATCTGGCCCCGCTAATCTCGTTCTTAGAGCTGGCTGGAAAATTGTGCCTGAAAGTATTTTTGAAAAGAATTCAATGAACGTTTTTGCAGTTCTCTGACAACACACACACACACACCTCCCTCTCACATCACAGTCCCTAAAGGCCGGCCAGATCCCCTCTTGTTTTACCTGCAGCCTCCACTTGCAATCCGACATGAACATTCGCTGCTTGATTTATATGTACCGAGACTGTAGCTAGTCTTTTTTTCTTTGCTAGATCCTCTCCAGTTTCTTAGGGCTTTATGGCAGAGGTCTGAAGAGACTTGATGACGCTAATTGCTCTGTATGTTAAATATGAACCGTGCTCCGATTAACTGATCTGTCGCCAGACTCCCTCGGCGAGGAAGGAAATGTAGTGGGTCCAGAACTGCCAGCTACTCTTATTTTTCTAACAACATTTCAGATCTGGACCTCCACAGCACTGGGAGAAACTAACAGCCAGACTAGACTTCTTTACCCCCCAAATATGAGACAACAATCCATATAATTCATGGAGAAGGGGGAAGATGGGGATAGCTTTTATAGAATTAAAAACAACAACAAGCAGGAAACTAACCAGATGTGGCAAAAATCACTTTGATCACTTTGCATTTATTATTAATTATTTGTATTGTGGTAATATCTAGGAGCCCCCAGTTGTGACTTCCCTACCCCCCATCCTTTGCCTGGGGTTTTCCAGTCTTTTTTTTTATGGCTTGATCTTGTGCCTAGGACTAACTCCCTTTACTCATGAGGTTAGTTCTATTATTTCAGTGGAACTGCCTGGAAGTAAAGTTATTCATGCTTAGGCTGGTGGTTTTCAAAGGAATACAAGGGAGTTAGACACCCAAACCCTATTGAAAAATCAATGGAACTCAGTGGCCTATCTCCCTTAGGCTGCTTTTAAAAATCCCATCCTTAAATATGTGCAGATGCAGGCCCTTAAACCTCATCCTGAAAGTAACTCTGCACGTGCAGACCCCTTCATGGAGTGCCTTCAGAGAGACACTGACACAGTCAACGGGCTTCGGGGAGGATCTAGAAGTCTGCTCACCCGGAATGGTCTCCAGGATCAGGCCCTTCCACTGTAAGCTCTGGGAGGCAGATATCAAATATCCCCTCAAAACCCCGAAGAAGTTTTAGAGAAAAATGGACAAATTTCCATAAAATATCCACCTTCTATCCCAGAAAATACATTTTGACCCAAAATTTCTGGCCTGCTTTAGTGAACAGCAACCATGCACACTGCCACCACTGGGCTTCCACAGACATCGGGAGGAGCTGTTCTGCTCAATCCCCCCACTTCCTTTCCTTTATTGCTCGTGTACTCTTTTTTTAGAACACAAAATCTTTTAACATTTCTGCCGCATGGACAAGGAAAAGAGCTGGGTTACAGAGAGCTCTGAAAATCAGAAGCCCTCTCTACCATTTCAGACACTCCCCCATCCTCGCTGCATGTCAGTGCTTTGCTTTCACTTACCATGCAAGGGGAAATATTTTGACGTGCAGAGCCCTCTGCAGAAGCCTGCAGTAGTATCGCTGACACACATGTTCCATTAGCCAGGGCAGTCTGACAGGTTTCTATAAACCTTTAAATAAGAAACTGTTATGCTTTGATCTGGTCTCTTTTAGAGTTATCTTCAGGCCGGCGCCTCAGGAAGTAAGAGAGAGTGTGGCTCTCTCTCTCTCTCTCTCTCTCTCTCGCTTAGCTAAAATTCCACAGCAACTTACATCTGTTTTCTTTCCTGATTTCTTTAATGGTTTTTATTATTTAGGCTAAAATCAATATCACCGCCAAAGATGGGTTTAAATTCAAATCAGAGCGGGATTCTGCTTTGATGCGTAGATGGGAAGTGAGCTGTTAGACTGGGCGCTTCTGCAGAGGAATCGACTGATTACGAGCTAGACGGGGTCCAGGCCTGTGTGGACGTGGAGAAGGTTCAAGGAGCTTTCCCTTGACGGAACCCATCGGTATGAACGTCTAGCACAGATGGGAATGGACATATTCAAGTCAGGGCAAGACTGATCTAGCAGCAGAGTGGAAGATGGGACCATGGATGTTAAGAGAAGGGGCAGTGTCATGGACTCGTCTTGTGCAGCTAAAAAGAATAGGAAGGAACAGTCTCAGGGAAGTCTAATTCAGTGGTTCTCAACCAGGGGTCTGAAGCCCCATGGGGGGCTGGAAGCAGGTTTCAGGGGGGCTGCCAATGAGGGCCAGCATTAGACTTGCTGGGGCCCAGGGCAGAAAGCTGAAGCCCCACTGCATGGGGCTGAAGTCCAGGGCCCCGAGTCCTGCCACTCAGGGCTGAAGCCAAAGCCTGAGTATCTAAGCTTGTGGGAGCCTACTGTGGCCTGGGGATCCAGGCAATTGCCCTGCCCGCTACCCCGATGTTGATCCTGGCTTTTAGAGGCAGAAAAACAGTTGCTGTGCACCACATGGGCCGTGGAGTTTTTATAGCACGTTGGGGGGCCTCAGAAAGAAAGAGGTTGAGAACCCCATGTCTATTGCACCCCGTATGTCTGCACCTAAACTAGACCGAGCACCCTGGGACAGGGACCGCGCGTGGTTACTGACTTGCAAAGCGCTGCTGGCATTCAGTAAAAAATTCAAAGTGAGGGTGCAAGTGTGGGATGGGGGGGAGAGGAAACACCCTTAGGGAAAGGACAAAGGAGAATAACGTTCATGGGCTTGGGGAAAGAAAGTAGCTCAACTAAACTACCCTCTAGGCCAGCCAGGGAAAATGCCTAGGCTAAGCAATGCTGCCCCAATGCATCCTATTCCTTGGAATACCCCTCCCCCCCCACCACACACACACACACTACCTGGTCGAAAAGGGACCCTGGTGACTCTGGTCAGCACCGCTGACAGGGCCGTTAAAAGTCCAGTTGGTGGGGCTAATGAAGACTCCTTGCCTCCGCAGCTCCCACTGGCTGCAGCGTGGGCGGTGTGCACCATGCAGAGCTGCCTGGCCACGTCTCCGCCTAGGGGCAGGACATGCTGGCCACTTCTGGGAGCAGCGCAGAGACAGGACAGGCAGGGAGCCTGCCTTAGCCCCACTGCGCCACGGACTGGGAGCCGCCTGAGGTAAGTGCTGCCCGGCCGGAACCCACACCCTGAACACCTGCCCCAGGTCAGAACCCCCTCCCACACCCTAACTCCCTCCCAGAGCCCGCACCCTGCACCCCCTACCCCTACTCCATCCCTGAGCCCCCTCCTGGAGCCTGCACCCCCTCCTCCACCCCAACCCCCTACCCCATCTCTGAGCCCCTTCTCTCACTCAAATTCCCTCCTGGAGCCCACACACCCCCTCCCCGCACCTCAACCCTCTGCTCCAGCCCCAAGCCCCCTCCTGTACCCCAAACCCCTCATCCCCAGCCCCACCCCAGAGCCCACATCCCCAGATGAATCCCACAACCTCCTCCCACACCCCAACCCAGAGCCCCCTCCCGCACCCTCATTTCTGGCCCCATCCAGGAATCCGCATCCCCTCCTGCACCCCAACCCTCTGCCCCATCCCAGTGAAAGTGAGTGAGGGTGGGGGAGAGCGAGTGACGGAGGGAGGGGGGCTTGAGTGAGTGGGGGCAGGGCCTCAGAGAAGGGGCAGGGCAGGGCCTTGGGGGAGGGGGGCAGGGCTGGAAGGGAGTTCGATTTTGTGCGATTAGAAAGTTGGCAACCCTAACCCAAAAGCTCCCAGCCCTTAAGTGCTGCCACGTTCAAGTCTCACACAAGGCTCGCGTGGGACTGGCATGCTCCTTCCGGGTAACAGCCATGGAATCGGCAGTTCTCAAAGGAAATAAAGGTGCTGCCTGGCAGAGCCCAAAGTCTTTCCCGGGTCCAAGGATACTGCAGAGTGGCACTGTGAGCAACAGTGGGCAGCGTCCGGACTCGGCACCGAAGCGAAAGAGGGCCTTGCCTTTCATCCCAGTCTGACATCCCAGCATATGACCGTCAGAAGAACCTGTCAATGAAGTGATTTGACGTCCTCCCTCTGGAATAGGGGTCTATAAATCATGCCCTTCTGTCTGTCTCTCTCTCTCTCTGAGTTTTTCAGTCTCCTACTACTTCATTGCACTGACTCAAAGAACAATTGAATGTTCTCAGGTTTGGTCTATGCTTAAAAGTTCCGTTGCTATAGCTATGTTGGTGGGAGTGTGAAAAACCACCTCCCATACCAATTTAGATATTCTGACCTAACCTGTGGTGTGGATACAGCCACGCTGACAGACCAATGCTTCCATCGATGTAGGTACCATCCTTTGGGGAGGTGGAGTTCCTGCATTGACAGAAAAACCCCATCGTGGGTGCAGGCTGTGTGTATACGACAGGGTTATGTTAGCATAGCTACGGCAACGTACGGTAATGCTGGTACAGTCTCCATAGCACAGCATCTGGGATTGTCTACACTTAAAATGCTACAGCAGGACAGCTGAGAGGCTGCAGATACACCACTGGAGTGCTTCAGTGTATCATTGAATCATAGCATATCAGGGTTGGAAGCGACCTCAGGAGGTCATCTAGTCCAACCTCCTGCTCAAAACAGGACCAACCCCAACTAAATCATCCCAGCCAGGGCTTTGCCAAGCCGGGCCTTAAAAACCTCTAAGGATGGAGATTCCACCACCTCCCTAGGTAACCCCTTCCAGTGCTTCACCACCCTCCTAGTATAGATGCTACCCCTTCCATCTGCGTAGGTAATCTACCTCCTCGAGAGCTGGTGGCTAAGGCGACAGAAGAATGTTCTTCCATTGGCCTACCATGGGGACTTTGGTTGGCTTAACTACACTGCTCAGGGGTGTGGCTTTTTCACACCCTTGAGTGGCGTACTAAATCTGACCTAATTTTCTAGTGTAGACCAGGCCTCAGATACTTTCATGCAATGAATCAAGAAAGCTGTTGCCTATTTAGGATTAGTTTAAAATGACCAGTTGAACCTATCTCCTTTTCTCGCATCTTTCCACGCAGCCCTAATGATTATAGCATCACAACTAGGGAAGAAGAAAAGCCCAAGTGATTTTTGCCAATGTTTTTTGTAACATGGGATTAGCTTCATTTGGAGTTTGGAAACTTCCAACAAACCTAATGATTTCAACTGGCATAACAACAACAACAGGAACAACTCACTTCTGCAAAGAAAGAAGCGTGGGCAGAAATTTGCAATTAATGTTTCTAATCTTCCAGACCCATTTAAGACTCAAAGGGAATTCTTAAATCTTGAACAGCCAATAAGAATAATATGATTAGACAGATTACATGCAGGAGGCTCTGCACAAAAGCTCTTTAGAATTCTATAGAAGTCTTTTTACAAGCAGGCATGGGAGTGGGGAGGGATGGTACCAGTTGACAAGATCAGTGTTGTTCCTGCTGAAAGCCTGTTCTGGTCATCTAGGTGCTGATGAGTGTCATTAAAAATAAAGAGCTGAGGGATCTGAAAACAGAGTCAGAGAACTAGTATCTAGCCTAACACACAACAGCCAATTTCTCCTGGTTTCCTACTAGACATCGCAGTGGGGGAACCGAGGGAGACAGATCAAAACATCATGCAGGGAAAATAACGGGCTTTGATTCTAACAGCTGCAGATTTGCCATAAGGTAATGATGGAGATGTGAAGGACGGAAAGAGGGGATCTACAGATAATAGGGCAGATACATTAATCCTATAATTGTTGCTGTTGCTTAGAGACTTATATGGCTACCTTTAGTTTAGCATCTGAGCTCCTCACAATCTGTTAATGTATTTATCCTCACTACACACCAGTGAGGTAGGGCAGTCTTTTTATTCCTCTTTTACACATGAAGAGCAGGAAGGCCGAGGCATTCAGGCACTGCTGCGCTCAGCCTTGCAACATCTACTGACTCAGGGCTTGGCTACACTTACAAATTTGCAGTGCTGCAGCAGGGTGTGAAAACACACCCTCTCCAGCGCTGCAGCGCGCGCCGCGCCAAAGCCAGTGTGGTCAGCAGCTGGGCTCTGGGGCGCGCGCTCCAGCGCTCGCTATTCCCGGTGGAGGAGAGTGGAGGAGGACAGCGCTGCTGGGCTGCTCTCCCCAGACGCTGGCTGCGCTTTATAGCTTTCCTTTGAAGTGCGCAGCGCGCTTGTAGCCAAAGCCTTAGAAACCTAAATCTCATCTTCGAAAGGCATTTAGGAGGCTAAATCCCATTAACAGTCAATGGGAAATATGCTCCTAATCTGTTTTGAAAATGACATTAGGCCCCTGAATCAGGTAGGTGCAGCAACACCTAAATACCTTTCAAAGTCTGGGCCTAAGTGACTTGCCTAAGGTCACACACGAAGTCTTTGGCACAGCAGGGTGTTGAATGTTGGTCTCCTGAGTCCCAGGCTAGTGCTCCAACCACTGGACTAGCCTTCTTCTGCCATAGTAGGGAGGCAATGCGGATGACACATGGAACTGGGAGGCAAAAGGTTCGGATTCTCTGCCTGACGGTCTTACGACCTTAGGCATGTCATCGCTCTGTTCGCATATCTCTAAAACGGATAATACTAACCCTCTTTTGCAACGTGCTTTAAGATCCCTGGATGGAAAGTGCTGTATGGCGACTGTGGAGCATCGTTATGACCACATTGCAGGCAAGAGGTAGCACAGGCAGAGAACTGGAACGAGGCTCAAAGGGCCTTGCACTGATTTCACACCCGGTTAACTCCATTGACTTCAATGAGGTCACTTCTGCTTTTCGCCTGTGTAAATGAGAAGAGAATCAGGCCTCCCAGGAGAAGCAGGTGAAAGAAAACTATCAGGACAAAACTAAAGACCCTCACTGAGGAAGCATGAAATGTATGTGTCACGAGAACGTGACGTATTATTCCTGTAGTACGTCTCAGAATCCCATTCACTGTAATGGGCAGGGCGTAATTTATATGAACACAAGCAAAGAGAACAGAACAGGTGTATCTTTGGTTATCTATATGCAGGGAACTGAAGACAATTTTTTAAAAGATATGAACTGAGGATATTCATTCAATGCAGTCTTTTGTGGGTGGGAGAGGCAGCTAATAGGCAAACTAGACATGGACTTGGCTTGTAATGTTCGCTTTGGATCCTCGTTTACCCATTGTTTAGATCCAGGTCTGTTAGAGTGCTTTGCAGCGCTGATCTGATCCAAATTCTGCAGCTTGAACCCACCTCTAGAGGACAGTAATGTAACAGTTTGCACCTCAGTGCATCGTTTGTACTTTCCCAATTTATTGTTAACAATAGACAAACACTAATCCTGCACCATAATCTTCTGGAATTATCAGTTCTACAATACCGTGCGCTTCTGTCATTACATTACGAAGTTTATGTAACAACTGGATAATCCTATTAGAGCAGGTGATAGAAATACAATGTGATTCAAAGTGTGATACGCACTTCCTTTCATTCTCACGATAGGCACATTTAAGAAATGAACATCTCATTTTCCTGCATGCAAACTCCAGTGCTGCTGACTAATTCCAGATTGTATTAGCTAGCACTAACCTGTGCCCTATGAACCTGTGGGAAAATCTGTTAAGCCATGTCTGAAATCCTTACTTTTGTGCCACTTTTCAATAAGCATATCTGGCTTTTTCTAAGGTACAGAGAAATAATGCAACTCAATGTAGTTCAGAAGACTCTGATGTGACATATAATAAGTAAATTATACTTTAAAACACTGTGTTGCCAACATTTTTTTCACCCAGTGGAAAACGTTGATGAAACCCTCCATTTTTTATTTTGTCTAAATTTTCAGCCAAAAATTCTGTCTAGTCATCAAAAAAACAAAAGCCAACAGCGAACTTTTTTTGGTTTTCTAACAAAAAGCTGAACTTTTTTTTTTTTTGGAGGCAAGTGGTGATTTTTGTGAAAATGTTCAATTATTCAAAAACCCAATTTTCCAAAGGAAAAAAAAAAAAAGCTTCCAATGGAACATGTTCAACCAGCTCCAATGCCCCCCCCCCCCCAAGCATTCCAAAACCAGGAATCTGGCCCCCAAAATTATGAGATTGACTTAAAAATCATGAGTTTAAAAGAAGAAAACTGGGTTCTTTTCATTTGCCTTTTAGTTTTTGAGCTTCTACTTACTTCTCCCCCATTTCTTACATTCAATGTCTTCTTAGCCCCCTTTCTCTCCTATACTGCCCCTTAGAAAAAGGATGGTCTGTCTTCCCAGCATCTTGAGCCACAGCAATATGTGTTACAGAGTTGCCAACTCTCATGACTTTATTGCAAGTCTCAGAATACTTGGTGGGTTTTTTTTAAACAGCTCCAACTCTGAGTCATGTGATTAGACTCAGGCTCTAAGGCCAGAAGGGACCATCATGATCATCTAGTCTGAGTTCCTGCACATTGCAGACCATGGAACCTCACCACCCACTCCTGTCATAGTCCCATAGCCTCTGGCTGGATTGCTGAAGTCCTCAAATCATGATTTAAAGACTTCAAGTTACAGAGAATCCACCACTGACACTAGTTTAAACCTGCAAGTGATACACATCCGATGCTGCAGAGAATCATTTTATTTAAAAAAAAACACACACAAAAAACAAAATCAAAGCAAGTTGCTAGCCTTTCCAGTTGCAGAAAAGAGTTTGAAAAGATTTTTATGCAGCTCCTGGGCACTAATAGAGGCTTATTATTGTGGTATGCAATCCAAAAAAATAAAATATACAGGAGGAATCAGCCTGATGCCCACAAAATACATACGCACTTCTAGGCCTATACAGGGTATTGTTGATGCTGAACACGCTTCTAAAGATGTGGAAATAAACACTTTGGGCAACATTCTCTGTGGGTATAAACTGGCACAGGGTCCACTGAAGTCCCTTTTCACCAGCTGAGGATCTGGCCCTTATCCTTCTATTCAGAACCAAGCTGACACTGACCCAGGAAGCTAAAGGGCCTGTTGGATTAAGATCTTTATCAAGCAGTATAATAAACTATGCAGGAAAAAATATCAATACTCACATAATAGTAAATTAGGGAACCTGCCAGGGTAGAAACAAAGCCAAACAAAATATCTGCCCATTAGGAATGTCATTAGTTTATGCCTTTCTTAATTAAATGCAAAGCTTTTGGAACCTGTCCCACTCGGACATGAAAGACTGGTACGGCTACAGTTTGCTCACGGCAGTTTTTAGGAAAAGCTATGGGGAAACCCACTGGAAAACTGGCAAACATCTTGGAAACTGAGTAATAAACAAATCCAGGGTCATCATTTCCAGTATACAGATGCTCCCACAGCTCCCACAACAGTGAGCAATGCTCACAAAATCCTGTTCGCCAAACAAATCAGCTCTTGTGTTGATTATAGGGTGACCAGACAGCAAGTGTGAAAAATCAGCACGGGAGAAGGAGAAGGTAATAGGAGCCTATATATGAAAAAAGACACAAAAATCGTGACTGTCCCTATAAAATCGGGACATCTGGTCACCCTAGTTGATTACTCTTACTAGAAGCATAAAACATCTGCAACTCACAAGGGGGAACCTCTTTCCACTGCTGTCTCAGGGGCCATTGGAGCAGAAAGACGTGATGCCTGCCCCAGGGTGTTTGAGATATTCTTCTCCATGGCTCATGACACAGAAGAGCTGCTGGGGGGTATTGTGGATAAGTCCCTGGGGTTGGGAATTAAGAGACTTGGGCTGGTCCCTGGCTCTCTCGCTGATCTGCTGTGTGACCTTGTACAAGTCATTTTGGAGATCATTTTCAAAAGCATCTAAGGGACTTAGGAGCTTAAGTACCATTAGCTTTCAAGCAGAGTTGCACTTCTAAGTTCCTACAGAGCTTTTGAAAATTTTACCCCTCAACTCAGTGCTTCAGTTTCCCCTCCCATTCTTTGTTGATCTTGTCTATTTAGACTGTACGCAAGTCTTCAGGGCAGGGCCTATTTTTGCTACATGTTTGTACAGCACCTAGTCCAGTGGGGCACTGATCTCTGTTGCAGTCTCTAAGAGCTTGTCTACACTACCTGCCAGATCAGTGGGCAGCGATCAATCCAATGGGGGTCGATTTATCGCATCTACTATAGACGCGATAAATCAACTGCTGAGCGCTCTCCCGTCGACTCCGGTACTCCACCAGAATGAGAAGCACAAGCGGAGTCGATGGGAGACCGTCAGCTGTCGACTTACCGCAGTGAAGACACCGCGGTAAGTAGATCTAAGATACGCAACTTGACATACTTAGATCGACCCTGCGCAGTAGTACAGATATGCCCTAAGTGCTATGGTAACAGCAAAAATAATAATTTTGAGTGCGTCAGAACTGAGCTGCAACACTTTCCCCAAATGGCTGGAATTTCAACCACTGTACCCCACCAACCAGAGTTGGGCCCACATTTCCAGCAGACAGGCAGCCATTTGCACAATATTACTTTGCACTTCGTTTTCTACGCATGGATTTCAAAGAGCTTAAACCAAATGAAAGTGTCTAACACCACCCCTTGCAGAGGAGTCAAGTAGTAGCATCCCCATTGGACATACTGGTTCTTGCGTAGGGTTGTCAGCAAACATGGGTTGGTTTCAGTTGCATGAGGAGAGAATAGCATTGGATAAAAAACTATGACCAACATTCGCAAAACTGGTAGTCTAAATTAGGCACCGAAATCAGCACTCTCATTTTGCTGCTGAACACATACATCCCACGGACTTCAGTGGCAGCCGTGAGTTCTCAGCACCATGGAAAATCAGGCCACTTCTTTCGGTGCCTAAATATGGACTTAAGTGTCTAACTTTATGCACCCACGTTTGAACAAAATATATATTTTATAGGCTTATATTTTTGCTCCACTACACTTTTTGCAAAAAGACGGTTTAAATTGTGGGCCAACCAAGCTTGACAGCACCCCGTTCACTCAAGTCACCAGTTGCAGCAAAAATGCTGATGGCGAAGTTTAGGATGGCAGAGTAAATGAACAGAAAAGCTAGT
Organism: Mauremys reevesii; assembly: GCF_016161935.1. Taxonomy (NCBI): domain Eukaryota; kingdom Metazoa; phylum Chordata; order Testudines; family Geoemydidae; genus Mauremys; species Mauremys reevesii. Next base: position 7,084,395 of record NC_052643.1, read on the forward strand.
GAAAAGAAAACAGACCTTGAAAACCACTTGCTTGCACAACTGCACAGAAATAACTAGTTGGAATAGCCTGCCAGGCAAAGATTGTTGAAGCACAGATGCTGAGGTCAAGAAAGAAGCAATTAAATGCCACATCTTGCAGGGAATAGAGTATTAAAAGGTATAGAAGAGGCCAAGTTGTCTGTTCTCTTTCCCATCATGTTATATTCTCATGCAGATTTTCTTTAGCCACTCGCAGACCATTAAATAATACATAAAACTTTTAATTAACACAAATCACAAAACTGCCCCCTGCCTCCACCTTTCCAAACCCCTCATCCTGGCCTCTGGCTGGGAATTCCTGAGGAACGCAGCTATAGAGCTATGCAAGTAAACAATACAGACCAAGAAGGCAGAGCTCAGAGGGCGGAACGTTAATAAGACGAGGAAAGTGTCGTTTGGGGAGGGGAAGCAGGGGGAGGAAATCTCGATGCAGTGTCACAACCTGAGACCACAGACTAAAATATATAAGGAAAAACCATGTCAAGAGAGGTTAAATGGGGCTAGGGTAATTTGATGGCCAATGGTATGTGCAGTTGTTCGGGGTGGGATTAAATTACTCATTATCTGTATAGCATCAACATACGCCCGACAGGGCGTGGGGTCCTGCGCTACTCTACGGAACAACTCCTTTCTCTACGCCCGCAATCCCGGCAGCCGGACTCCCCCAGGCATAAACTGCAATCATTACAGTGAAAGACACTTTGCATTTCTCTAGCATCCTCCACCGGAGGGTTTCAAAGAGCATGAAGGGCCGGATGGTGATGGCCTTTGCTCAGTTGTGGTGCAAGCAGCACCCGCACCCTCGCACAGCTCAGTATGGGCCTCCAACAACAGCCGTCCCTGTGCTCAGTGACGGGCTGATAGCTCACTCCTGCTCACCCCAGGGAGCCAGTTGCCCAAAAAGGGGGCAAAGAGGAGGTGAGGACATCACCCCATCCCCCTTCTACATCAAGTAGGGAAGCAGGGCTAGAGCACGGGGGAGTAATTTGCTCCATTCTATTGCATAGAGCAGATTGTGTGCACGGAGCAGTCCCCTCATAGATTTTGCTTATCTCCTCCAAGATATCAGAGTCCTGGAACTGAGCCCTACACAGGACGGGGGCATCATCCTAGTGATTTACTCCTCTCACTATTGGTGAAAGGCCTGGTAACTTCAGAACCACTAACATTACAAACAAATTAAAAAAATAAATTTCCAAAACGGAATACTGCACTAACCCCAGAGCGGGTGGGGAAACCTCCATCCGAATAATTCCAACAAACATATTTTAATTGCTCCTAGGATGCTTGAATTAGGTAATAGAGATGCGCAGCCAGGAAAGTCCTGGGCATGGAGCGGTTAAGCTTCCCTAACACCAGCCTAGCCGGGCTGCTTGGCAATTTCTGCCAAAATATTTTAAATGAAGCAGCTGTGTGCTAACAAAAACACCGGGAATCACTCTTGCTTCAAGCCTGAAGCTGAATCATTCATGTACTGTATTTGACTGGCTATGTAATTACCATAAACCCTATTATCTAGCCTACCAGTTGTTGAAGTGTCATTAGGACACCTCAAATGAGAGGCTAAATTCTCCTATACACACAATTTTAATAATTACAGTCTTTTTATATTGAGCAATATACAGTGTTCATAACACACTCCTAGGGAACGCAGGCTACTGGGTTGAAAAACGGATGTCAGAGACTTTCCAAAATTGGAAACTGATGATTTCACCCAACCCCATCTTCTGAACAATTCAGTTTTGTAGTATTGTATCCATTTAACAGCTAGTTGGAGCTGATGCTTATTTTCACTCCTCGTTTTCATTATATATTCAATATTTTCTGTATTATTCATGCATGTAGAAGATAAATCCAGGGCCAAATAAGTGATCCCACTCTAGTCAATGGGATTACTTGCGCGAGTACAGCAAGCAGGATTTGGTTCTGAGTTTAGTATCAGGTCTAGGCTGACTGCAATCTATCTAATCTGGAGGAATCTACTGGGCCCTCACAGGAGAACCGACTTAACGATCTAGTAGGATGTTTATTTCTAATGCATATGAGCCTACCAGACATCTTCCCAGCCCTTCAGTTAAGGCCTGATGTAAAATTCTGAGCTACAGTCTCTACATAATAGGCCAGATTCAGCCCTGTGCATCGTTCCGATTTAAGAGATTTCCGAGCAAAGCTTAAGTCAAGTGATTTCAAAGTTAGTGTAGCATTAGAGGTGCTATGCAATGCCTTTGCATGGAGATAAACAATCTGTCCCCAATCTAAACAAGACAGCATCCATAAAAAAAAACCTCTCCCCAAACTGAAGCATTCCAGTACTGCAGCAAAAGCATAAACCTTGGTAAAACATATGTGGTTGGAATGAGATACAGTACCCAAAGGGAATTACACAAGAGAGCATAAACTATGTGTCATATTTACTCTGCACACACGCTCCCAGAAACAGCTGGCACCCGGTACCTCGGAGACAGAAGCGTACTGGCTAGAAGCGATTAAATCTCAAGGCATCTCAGCGGAACACACAGACAATGCTGCCAACAATAAACGATTGTTCTCCCTCATTGTCACTTGTCTGATTCAGAGAATGATACCATCATAAAAAAACAAAACAAAACAACCAAGAATGCACAGCAGTCTCAGGTACCAGAATGAGGGATCCACCATCTGTTTTAAGATGTATACAGTTACCCAAACTCGCATGCACACAAAAGGGAGATAAATGCCAAGTTTGTTTGTCTGATTCTCCTAATTTAATTGCAGTGTGATTTCTAGAACCGCTTCTGTTGCTCTGATATTTGGAACTGGATTTATTTGTCAGTCAACAGTGGCATCCTGCAGACTTTTAAGGGGTAATTAGACCCTATTTTCTTCTCCCCAGCTAGGCCGCAAAACAGCAGGAAATGAGTGAGTTAAGTCGAGCAGAAAGGTAGGCGGGGGGAAACGAGTAAAGGACAGTGCCACAGCATGATGTATGATTTTGCAGACTATGTCTCACCTGCCTCTATTAGGCAAAACCCCATAGGCTGGAGCACCCATGGGGAAAAACAGCTCCCCCTCCCAGCTCACCTCTGCCTCCACCTCCTCCCCGCTTTTCCCCCCTAGCGCCCAGTGCTTGCCAGGGCACAATCCAGACTAATGAGTAGCTGGGTCACCCCTGCCCTCTAATGTGGGGTGCCCTTTACACTGCTTTCTGCTGTAGCCCGAGCCTTGGACTGCTCACAAACAGCCTCCAGCACACAAGTCACTCCCAGCTACGCCTGTGTGCATGCTGCAGACAGGCACACTGTGGCTCTCTTGTGGGCAACTATTTCTCTCTTCTTTCAGCTTCCAGGATGCGCTGGAGGGGGCTGCTTCTCACTCTTCTTTTAGCTTCTCAGCTGCTGCTTCTTGTTCTTCCAGCTCCCTGGCTCGCCGATGGGCAGCTGCCTGCTTCTTGATCCTCATCTTTGCTTGCTACCTTTGGTGCTCACGTTCTCCGTCTCTCTTCCTTCCCCAGTCTGGCCAGCTCTAGCTTTGAAGTAGTTTCACTGTGGATCATTTTTATGCTTTACTGTTTCTATTTCCCGTACCCAAAATGAAAAGAAAACAACAAAACTGTAACCTCTCCGTTTCCAGCCACTACACTTGAGACTCACTTAAAATTTAAAGTGTAAACCTCATTTAAAATAACAAGCTGTGCATAAACCCTAGCTCCCTGCACCACTGTGACATGCCAGGGTACAATCCAGACTCGTGAGTGGCTGTGTCACCCCTGCCCTCTAACCTGGGGTGCCCTTTATTCGGCTTTGTTGCTGTTGCCTACAGCCTGGACTGCTCACAAACAGCCTCCAGCAAGTCCCTCCCAGCTGTGTGTGCTGCAGCCTGCCAGCTACACCTTGGCTCTTACCAGCTTGGGTTATACTGCAGGGTGACCCCAACACACCCCCAGTTTTAGATCTTCCCCCAGAAATGTATGTCCTGTCCTGTCTAGCTCTCTCCTGGACAATACAAAAGTCCACTCTTTAATAGAAATAATATGCACACCACTTGCCACTCCAAATGCCGTTTCCCTAACACTTCAATTTAAACACACTGGATTAGATAAAACAATAAATCAAGTTTATTAACTGCAAAGAGATAGATTTTAAGTGGGAACAAGTAATGAGGCATAAAAGTCAGAAATAGCTACAAGAAAAATAAAGATAAAACGCAACTGGTGCGTAACTTAACAAACTATGTTAAATTAAAAATTAAAATCGAACTTCTTAGGTATGGACCCCTTCTCCCAGAATTCAACAAATGCTTCCTTTGTCACTTCAGGTGCCCTCAATATCATAGGGTGTGTGCGCGCCTTTCCTTCCTTTTTATAGTTTCAGTCCCCCACTTGAAAAACATTTCCAGCTGGGTACGAGGACACAAAAAGTCTATGGGGAAGGATGTTCCTTGCTGCTTTTTCCTCACCTATTTGAGCTTCCTTTGTTTCCCTTCCTGCTTGATGATGCTTAAATGCAAATTAAATAGAGCACACGCTCCTTTGTTTGAGACAGGACTTGTTTGCCAACCTCAGTTTGCAAGATGTGTTAACGACACCATGCAGTGTAATCATATAATTTCACATACAAGCTTGCCACACATTTACCAGGACAACCACCACCAGAAAATGTTAAATTTTCAAAGGATGCCTCACAAGGCATACCTTGTACAAAGATTATTATAGTAGTGCGTAGGGTGTGGACACAGGGGTACCTTATGTCACAGAAGCATTTGCAGCTGGAAGTGCTGTTGTCTTGAAGATGGTGGATAGAAGCATTGTTAAATTAAATGCATGGAGGGAGGCAAACAGACATACAGGTAGGTAGGAAGGAAGGAGAATAGAGAGACAGACAGGCAGACAGGTATTTAGACAGACAGACCTGCTGCACCACAACAACATGGAAGGTTCTAAAATAGATAATCGCTATACTATAGCTGCATCAAATCAGAAGGCAGGATCCAAAGCCTGGGAAGCCTCTCACTGACTTCAGTAGGCTTTGATTAGGCCCTAAAATTGCCTATGGAGAGGATGGAGAAGAGAAGGGAATAATCTGAGACAGGCACAGAAAATACACATCGACTCCAGCAAGCGTTCAAGTGACCCCTCATGGCGGGCTCACTTACCCTGCCTTACAACTGCCCTGCGGTGGGAAGCTTAGGGAGAGAGGAGAGTGTAATGCCTGATTGGCTCCAGCTGTAATTCGCTATCCTGTCAAGGAGTTGCCACGACAGCTGATGGGAAAAGAATATAATTAAATGTCAACAAAAGCGTACATGGTTTCATACTGACTGACATGCCAACTTCTTCACAGAGTCTGACTGATACCCAGTGCCAGTCACTGACCCACTGTCACTTTAATTGCACATCACTGGTTTGATGTGATCAAACGGCATTGACATCTGAGAGGGGGGAGAACAGTTTTGCTTAGCAGCTGACAGCAGAAGATTAATTGTGAAAGGCTGAGGATTTGATCGTGCCCTCCAATCCATAGCGCTCATGGTCCTTGGGAAAAGGATCGCAGCTGGTTTTCCAAACTGGGTGGTGACAACGCAGAGGGCAGGACAGAGGTCCAGGAACAGGGGAATGTGATATTACCCACAGCACGTCTGACAGAGACGCCATCACAGAATGGAGATGATTCTTTAACTCCAATTCAACCACAACACCTGGGCTACCACCCCTGTTCCTGCCTAAGTCCCATGGCATCTTCATGAACACAAGTTGCCAACACCTATGTTTTACATGCCTTCCAAACTGCAGCATTTCCACCAATGTGGTGCTAACACCTTGCCAGAGGATGGAGTACCACCAGTGGCAACTTAAGAACAGGTGTAACTTTGCTCATCTGTGGAGTCCCATGGGATCACCAGGAAGAAAAGAGACACGCTCATGCCTGTGTTTGCAGCCTAACTCTCTGACTTGTATTGCTTTTGCTGGCCTGTGCACAAACAAATTGCTGACATAAAATATATGTGTATTCATTTCATAACAAGTTTTTAAAAGAGAAGGGAACTCTAAAAGAAATGTATTATTTCTTAAAAAGTGAAAAAAATGACCTTCTGAGCTATTCCAAAGTAGATTAACAAATATTTCCAGAAACAGCTTTTCCTTCAGCTATTTTACCCCTTTGTTAATTATCGCATGTCTCACCTCACGAGGAGCTTCGTTTACTCACAGCCACTTGACTGGATTAGTTTGATAGCCTAGGAGATAATGGCCACATCTCTTCATGGTGATATTCAACAGTCAGTTTATTTCCAATCTCTTTAATGGCACCAGTGGGTCCTCTACATTTAAAAGCATGATGCAGCCCAGAAGCTGCACTTCCTACAAAACGTCAGCGTTCGAGAGGTTTCTGGTACTATTCATCTCTGATGAATCATCATCTGATGGATGCTTTGGTACAATTTGGTTAGTTTATTTTTACATTTAAATCATGCAGTTTGAAAGTTAAGCCACTTTGTACATGGATGTCCAAAATGATGAGTGTGATCAGGCAACAATGCCTAATTAAAAAATTAAAATCTTTGCAAGTGATCATTAAAATGTATATTTCACTGCCTCCCTCTCCCTAAACGCTCTGTATGTTGTCATTTGCCTTCTTAGGCCTCGAGCCTGAAACCAGAAACTTTAAAGCTAAATCCTGGTTCTAATGGGAGGTCAACGGAACTCAGATTTGGCCCATCAGTAGTTCCAGGTATAGGCTAGGGTTGCCAACTTTCTAATTCCAGAAAACGGAATATCCTTGCCCCGCCCCGCTCACTCCATTCCCCTTCCATCTCTCGCTTGCTCTCCCCCACTCTCTCTCACGTCCTCATTTTCACTGCACGGCCCAAACAGGCATATTTATTGTTTTGGCAGATGTATTATGCCTAAGTTCAGGTTTTATTTGTTATAGGACGCTAGCGCTGGCAGCAAAATAGTCAAAAAGGGTAATTTAAAAAAAACTAATGAAATTTCACAAAGGTTTTTGTGATTCTTTCCCTCCCCTCCTCCCATTTTGCATAACCAGCTCCATGTTTTTTGTTCACTAAATTATTGTCATTTTATGTGTGGAATTAGGACCACACATTAGCGCAGCTGCAATGGGTCCATTAAGGGCCCACTCCTGAAGCCCAAATACAAATCCATAGAGCACAACCACAGAAATGCACCTGCCCAGATACCTATAGAAATAAACCTGTAGAAACTGACTCCCAAACCTGATTGGGGCCTGTAGTTGCTAATTCAATAAAAACGTTAAATGTTATTAATGCCTTAACAGCTCAATGCTCCTCACACTCTTGAGTCTTCTCTGCTTGCGGAAATTCCTGAGGGCCTAAATCTGGTCTCAGACAAGTCTAGGTACACCAATCTCCATGGAAACTGTGTACATGCAAAGAAAGATTTTGGCCATTAGTATTACAGGATACTTCATGTACAGAAGGGTGATATGGGCCTGATCCCAGGCGGTAACGGGACACAGGGAGTCCAGGATCTCGCTGGATTAAGCCCTCAGTTTGGTTGGAAGACAGAGAAGAAGGCTTGGAAATGAGAACGGCTTTACTTGTAATGTCTCTTAGCCCTCTTCATTTAGAGGTTTAACTCCTCCATGTCATGTCTCCAAGATTAACGGGGCTGTTTAGTTGGCAGGGTGATGAGCTGAGAATGTTTAGCCTAAGGAAAGGCAAACTGATTCGATAAAAGATGAACCCCATTATCATAGAGCAGTGTTTCCTAAACTTGGGACACCGCTTGTGTAGGGAAAGCCCCTGGCGGGCCGGGCCGGTTTGTTTACCTGCCGCGTCCGCAGGTCCGGCTGATCGCGGCTCCCACTGGCCGCGGTTTGCTGCTCCAGGCCAATGGGAGCTGCAGGAAGTGGCGCAGGCCGAGGGACGTACTGGCTGCCGCTTCCAGCGGCTCCCATTGGCCTGGAGTGGCGAACCGCAGCCAGTGGGAGCCGCAATCGGCCGGACCTGAGGACACGGCAGGTAAACAAACCAACCCAGCCCGCCAGGGGCTTTCCCTACACAAGCGGCGTCCCAAGTTTGGGAAACACTGTCATGGAATATAGAATATCGGGGTTGGAAGAGACCTCAGGAGGTCACCTAGTCCAACCCCCTGCTCAAAGCACGACCAATTCCCAACTAAATCATCCCAGCCAGGGCTTTGTCAAGTCTGACCTTAAAAACTTCTAAGGAAGGAGATTCCACCACCTCCCTAGGTAACCCATTCCAGTTCTTCACCACCCTCCTAGTGAAAAAGTTGTTCCTAATATCCAACCTAAACCGCTCCCACTGTAACTTGAGACCATAACTCCTTGTTCTGTCATCCTCTTTGGAACTCTCTTTCAGGTAGTTGAAAGCAGCTATCAAATCCCCTCTCATTCTTCTCTTCTGCAGACTAAATAATCACAGGTCCCTCAGCCTCTCCTCGTAAGTCATGTGCTCCAGCCCCCTAAACATTTTTGTTGCCCTCCGCTGGACGCTTTCCAATTTTACCACATCCTTCTTGTAGTGTGGGGGGGCCCAAAACTGGACACAGTGCTCCAGATGAGACCTCACAAATGCCAAATAGAGGGGAATGATCATGTTCCTTGATCTGCTGGCAATGCTCCTACTTATACAGCCCAAAGTTCGTTAGCCTTCTTGGCAACAAGGGCACACTGTTGACTCATATCCAGCTTCTCGTCCACTGTAACTCCTAGGTCCTTTTCTGCAGAACTGCTGCCCAGCCATTCGGTCCCTAGTCTATAACAGTGCACAGGATTCTTCCATCCTAAGTGCAGGACTCTGCACTTGTCCTTGTTGAACCTCAGCAGATTTCTTTTGGTCCAATCCTCTAATTTGTCTAGGTCCCTCTCTATTCTATCCCTACCCTCCAGTGTATCTGCCACTCCTCCCAGTTTAGTGTCATCTGCAAACTTGCTGAGGATGCAATTGATGCCATCCTCCAGATCATTAATGAAGATATTGAACAAAACCGGCTGTACGACCGACCCTTTGGGCACTCAGCTTGATACCGGCTGCCAACTAGACATGAAGTCACTGATCACTACCTATTGACCCTGATGATCTAGCCAGCTTTCTGTCCACCTTATAGTCCATTCATCCAGCCCATACTTCTTTAACTTGCTGGCAAGAATATTGTGGGAGACTGTATCAAAAGCTTTGCTAAAGTCAAGTCATAAACACGTCCACTGCTTTCCCCTCATCCACAGAGCCAGTTATCTCATCATAGAAGGCAATTAAGTTAGTCAGGCATGACTTGCCCTGGGTGAATCCATGCTGACTGTTCCTGATCACTTTCTTCTCCTAAAAGTGCTTCAAAATTGATTCCTTGAGGACCTGCTCCATGATTTTTCCAGGGACTGAGGTGAGGCTGACTGACCTGTAGTTCCCCGGATCCTCCTCCTTCCCTTTTTTAAAGATGGGCAATACATTAGCCTTTTTCCAGTCATGCGGGACCTCCCCCAATCACCATGAGTTTTCAAAGATAATGGCCAATGGCTCTGCAATCACATCCGCCAACTCCTTTAGCACCCTCGGATGCAATGCATCCTACCCCATGGACTTGTGCTCATCCAGCTGTTCTCAATAGTCCGGAACCACTTCTTTCTCCACAGAGGGCTGGTCACCTCCTCCCCATACTGTGCTGTCCATTACACCTTCACCAACACAGAGATAAAATACTGGGCAAAATTCTTCTCATTGGAGTGAAGGGAACAATACTTTGCATTAGACCATGAGTCACAAAAGCACATGCTTAATCCACCTGCACTCAGCACACTATGTAAGTATGACTTTGACCTTAAGCATGGGCTTAACGTTGAAGTCAATGGGATCTAAGCATGTGTTTAAGCTCTTTGTTGAACAGAGATGGATTTACACACACGCTTAAGTGCTTGGTTGAATCAGGGCCTCAACTTAGCATGGTATCTTTATTGTAATTTTTCCTATTCAAGTATTAAAGCCCTGAACCAAAACTCTAGATCCAAAACACCTTAGGAACCATTTGGGTCCAGAATTGGACTTTGCAGCTTGGACCCATCTCCTATGAAAGGGAAGGAAATTCCTCCCCAACACACAGCAGCTTACACATTCTTTAGAAACTGCGCCCGTGCTAACAAGCACAATATGTTCTTCTTGGTTCATTAGGTTGCCAAACATATTTGGAGAGGTTGTTTTATCCACCACCAGCTGAATCAAAGCCACTGTGCATCCTGAAGTAAGCTGCAGCGGGGAATGTTGTGTTGCACGAGAGAGGCCAAGCGGGATTTGACATTTAAGTCTTAAAGGAGACGAACGCAGGCTGTTCCAGGAATGTACACGTCTGTTCCAGGAAGCTCGCAGTGGGCTGTCAGGCAACGCCACTGGAAATAACCGCTTCTCACATCAGCGGAAAAGCTCTCTTATAGGAATCTCTGGTTCCCACGTAATGAAACCTTAATATTTAACTGCACAAAAAGGGTGTGTAAGCAGATTAATGTAACAAGGGAAGTTCAAAGAGGTGTATCACTTCAAATGATACAGATGCAAGTCAATACCGCTGCTAAAAGCATCGTCTGCCTCTCTCACAGAGCATAACCAGGCTGGTGGGGATAAAACAGGGGGGAATGAGCTGAAATGGGATGAGATAAAAGCACGTGCTGGGAGGACTGATACCTCCAGAATACCACATGCCTGTGGGCACATTGATGCCACACGCTTACACACCATCAATCCTACTGCTTGGAAGCCGGGCCGAGTCACACACATCCTGCGACTGCTAGGGTATGTCTACACAGAATTTTAGAGCACTAGTGTGAGCCCTGCTACCCTGAATCTGACACTCCAGGCTGGGAGGCTCGCTCCCGTGGGCTGTATAGACATAGACCCAGGGACCCATTTAACTGCCCTCACCAAGTAATAACTTAATTTCCTGCCCTGGCTGGCATGTGATTGGGTGAAAGGGTGCGAAGGCATGCCAGGGGGGAAGAGAAGAGGGCTCAGAGACAGGCCAGAGGCAGCTTTCAGGGAATAGGATCTTCTTAGGCTTTTGTCTCTTGGATATTTCCCATGCCCTTTCCAGACCATTTCAACTTTTCGAGTGGTGTCTTCACGAACTGGTACATCAGGCAAACTGCAGCCTCAAGGCTTCTCAACGTACTGACTACATCTTCCTTGATTCGCAGCTGCCATATTCTGCTGCGGTGAAGAACAGCAGAGACGTAGCTAACATGATGACAATGCTACGACAACAGCGTGGCAGAGATATTCCAGGCAGGTGTGTGAAGAACAGCAGAGACGTAGCTAACATGATGACAATGCTACGACAACAGCGTGGCAGAGATATTCCAGGCAGCTGTTTAACACACTATCACTGCTTTGAATTTTCATTCACCATTAGGGTCATTCTAAACATTCAGGTTGGGTGATTTGTCCTGACATCTCAAACGCAGACAAATTTTCCAGTTAAGCTACTTATTTCAGTGAGACTGCTCTGAGTAAGAGCTCACCAATGTAAGAGGCTCGCAATCTGGTCTTAAACTGTACTTACCCATTACCTCTGTGAGAAACCTAGCTCTTTTGTACCCAAGGTTCAACCCCAATGTTTTTTAGTAGTAGAGAAAAGAAACACAACAGAAGGTTACTTTTACACCACACCCTATGTCAGCATAATTTATATCACTCCGGGGTGTAAAAAAACCACCACCCAGAGTGACAGAAGTTACCCCAATATAATGCTCGTGTGGACAGTGCTATGTCGGTGGGAGAGCGTCTCCCATTGCCATGGTTTCTGCCGCTTGCAGGGGTGCTTTTATTATGACTATGGAGAGCTCTCTCCCGGCGGCATAGAGCATCGTCACCAGACGAGCTGCAGAGACGCAGCTGCATCAGGACGTATAGACATGGCCTCGGATATTATGCTATGATTGATAGACAGGTAGACAGACAGGAAATGGCCACTAGTGGAGCTAGTCAGGGTTGCCATAATACTAACAACATCAGAGAAAATCTTGCTAGACCCAGGAGTTATGGTATTTAAATCAAGGATCTGCAGCTAGGATTTTAGGTGTCTACTGCGTCTGGAGACATCTTTTACTCATGCAGTTAGGTAACAGCAGCACACTCCTTATGGCTTTAGCCCCAGTGGGGAACAATGACAGCATGTGCTCAACATTCATCTTCTTGGAAAATAACCACCAGCTCCAGGAATTTCCTTCAGTTTCCCCTTTCTTCCTCTCCAGACTCTGAATCTAGTTAGTGCATCCCTGCTTCTCTGAAGTGGCAACAGTAGTCTTAAATCACGAGCCATTTTCGGCCAATGGCTTATTTTATTTTCCTTTAAAATGCAGTCCTGCTCCGAGAAGAGGCATTGTTGCAGGTTCCATATGTATTTTCTCTTTGATTTTCATATCAAATGTACTCAGTTTACAAAGTAAAAAGCTGAGGAAAGGGGTAGGTTCCTAAATGCAAGCCCTGCAAATTTACCCACAGATTGACAGTCAAGCTGGATTTTTTTTCTTTACCTCATTATCACTAGCAAAAAGTGTCGTCTAAGCCAAATTAGGTCCACTTTTGCAATCCTGTTGCTTTTGATGGATGTTCAGCTCTGACTGCCTGGAATTTAAACAAATGCAGTGTTGTAGTTGTGCTGGTCCCAGGATACGAGAGCGATAAGGTGGATGAGACTCTCTCTCATTGGACCAACTTCTGTAGGTGAGAGACAACCTTTCGAGCTTACACAGAGCTCTTCTCAGCTACCTTGGCTACTGGAGCAGTGGAACTATGGCAGCGTGGGCTTCAGAGCAGGGTAACCCCTCCAGGAATTACCCAGGGTTCTGGGCAGGTGTGTAGAACAGCTTCACTGCTCCAGTACCTGAGCTAGCTAGATTACACCCGACGATTGCACTACAGAGATACCCTCAGACACAGAAGCAGCAGCAGCTCCATGGAAGCTCAAAAGTTTGTCTCTCTCACCAACAGAAGTTGATCCAATAAAGGATTTTCCCTCACCCACCTTGTCTCTGGAACTGAAGTGAACATTTCGGTGCACAATGCATGGGATGGACCAGAACTCAGCTCCTGCTCTCTTAGCTGGGCCGGACCTACACGGTTAACAGAAGCAAAAGGTAGTAAAGACTCATTTATGCTCCTACCATATGGAGGTGTGATTCTGAATACACACAGGGAGCAGATCTGCTGAATAAAAAGGAGCCATTTTACCACTGTCCACTGTGAACAAGTCCTCTCGCTTCTGAATTTGTATTTTATTTACTGCTTGTTTAGAGTTTCTATCCCCACCCACATTAAATGACCACGCTGCTGACTTAAGTTCTCTGGAGCAGGCAAAGTATGAGCTACAGCACCCAATCCCCCAAAATACTGGGCCTCCATCCTGAACCAAGAAAGCCATCTCTATGGGTGAGATAGTTTAGTATTGCAACGTACTCTTGACGGCTACTTAATCACTGGTTGTTTTTCCTCAAGTCCTATCATGGACACACGTGGAGGAGAAGGGGTCCCTTGTATCAGTGAATTTTAGGACACACACCTGTACATCAGGTACAGTACAATGTCTTGTCAGAGAGAGAGAGAGAGCGCCCCAAACAACTTTCAGACTGTAATGACTTTAAGTGATTAACATCCAGAGCCAGATTTGAACTGCTGACCTACAGCGGAAAGGGTCCATATCCCATTACCAATCCTCTCAGCCATCTAGTCCCTCATTTAATTCCTAGTTAAGCCTTTGCCCTCTTTACTTAATCTTCCAAGTTCAGTTAAAAACAGTTCCTCAATTACAATTATCTCAGCCCGCTGCGCTCATGATTTGGAACACTCCAGTTAGATTTCCCCTCTCACTTTCTCTACGATCAGGCACTCGCAGCCTTGCAGCTTGCCTGCAGTATCTGCAGCCCCAAGATTCTGTTGCTCCACTTTGCGACAGTTTGCAGGAGCCTGACGTTATCTTTAATCAAGCTGAAGGTGTGAGGAAGGGAGACGTTCAAGGATGGGTTTGAAAATAAATGCACATTAAGGAAACACTCTGCTTTTGGAGGGGGTGGGGGATTCCAAAGTTTTTCCAGAGAGAAGAACAAACCATGCAGTTTTTGAAAATGCCCTCACCGGACACTATGGTATCGCAGTAAAGACTACATCTCCTTGCACTTTCATAGACTTCAAATCTTTTTGCAGACATAAGGGGGAGGAAGGCCTGTGACAGCGTATTCCAGAGGTGGGCAAACTACGGCCCGTGGGACACATCCAGCCCGTCAGACCATTTAATCCGGCCCTCAGCTCCAGCCGGGTAGCAGGGTTGGGGGCTTGCCCTGCACCGTGCGGCTCCCAGGAAGCAGCCAGCATGGACCCCGCCCCCCTCCGGCTCCTATGTAGTATGCAGAGGCATGGCCAGGCGCCTCTGCACGTCATCCTGTCTGCAAGTGCCACCCCTGCAGCTCCCACTGGCTGCGGTTCCCAGCCAATGGGAGCTGCAGGGGTGGCGCCTGCAGATGGGGTGGCGCTGGAGGGAGGACATGCTTCTGGGAGCTGCTTGCAGTAAGCACCGCCTAGAGCCTGCACCCCTGAGCTGCCCACCCCCATGCCCCAGTCCCCTGCCACAGCCCTGATCCCCCTCCCACCCTCCGAACCCCTCGATCCCAGCCCAGAGCCCCCTCCTGCAACCCAAACCCCTCATCCCCAGATCCATCACACACACCCCTGCACACCAACCCGGAGTCCCCTCCTGCACCCTGAACTCCTCATTTCTGGCCCCACCCCAGAGCCCACACCCCCAGCCAGAGCCCTCACCCGCTCCCGCATCCCTACCCCCAATTTTGTGAGCATTCATGGCCTGCCATACAATTTCAACACCCCGATGTAGCCCTCAGCCCAAAACGTTTGCCCACCCCTGGCGTAGCCCTATGCTCCTTGCAATTGAGTGCCCAAGGACCTACATGTTACACTAACATCTAGTCCCAGGTAGATCAGGGGGCTGTTGGCAGCCACTTCACCTGCCCTGCTCTCTACAGAGAGACACGTCTTGGAAACCTCCCTGCATTGCTGCCTGTTTAACTCTCCAAGTGTGCGCAGTGCTGCATGAGCAGAGCTCTGCACAAAGAAAACGGATAAAGTACATATTGATTTTTCTAAATGTGTCTCTTAATAAACCTGTCAGAAAGAGGTGGGGAGGAACTTGGTCTCTATTAAATGAGCACACAGGGCTGAGCCAGAGTTTGAATTTGTTAGTCTCTAAGGTGCCACAAGGACTCCTCGTTCTTTTTGCTGACACAGGCTAACACGGCTACCGCTCTGAAATCAGGAATTCACGGTGATTTTCCTTGAGGCTAGTCTGTGTGCTGTCTATACCCAGCAGGGCGTGGCACACGCCACATGCACAAAATCCCCTTGCAGAGCTTGACACAGTGAAATGTCCCCAGGGCTCAATGAAGGCGCCAGACACTGAATCCAAACAGCAGATTTCTCCTCATTTTCCACAGAATGACACTCTCATTGCAGGCTGCGGTATTACCAACCCCATGATACAGAGGGACACTGAGGCAGGGCGAGAGTCGGGTCAACACCTTGAAACGTGGCTAGTAGTTTAAGGTGTGCAACTTGAGGTTTGGTTTTCAGAGAAGCGGAGCCCCCTACAACTCCAGCTGAAGGCAATGCAAGCGGAGGGCATCCATCATCTCTGAAAATCAGGCCCTATGTGTCGCAAGCGGGTGGCTCAAATACTGAAACACATCAAATCAGAAGCCATTTTTGAAAATTTTCATCCAATTTTCATCCACCACAAGTCTAAGGCACATACAGGATTAGCACCCACAGGCTTAACCCTATGACGATCTTTCCTCTCACCCGTACCTAACCAAGGGCTTGTTTATACTGCAAAGGTGCATGGGTATAATGTGAATCAGCTTTTGAACCAATACAGGTAAACCAGTGCAGAAAGCTGTGTGGCCAGTCTTATTTTGGTATAAGAGTGGCTTTCTCAGTTTAGCATACCTTGCCTGGGAATAGGTTTAAGTGAAACTGAAATAAGCCACACAAAGCAAAATAAGAGTTTGCACCAGTTTAACTATATGGGTATAAAACCAGAGTTAAGTTAAACCAATGTAATTTGCCGATGTAGAGAAGGCGTATGCAAGGTTTGTCAATAACGCATTCATTGTCCTGTACTGCAGCTAGAATCTTAATAATTCTCCTGTGAATCTCTCTGATAACAGAGGAAGTGAGGAAAGGGCATGCCTTTACAGGTTTGCTTAGTATCGCGTCAAACACACTTTAATCAGTGTTAATTTCTGCATGCCTGCTATATCCAAGTGATAATAAAAACACATTTCCCTCTCATCTTTGCCCCACAGCTTAACACTCCCCAGCAACCTGCAGAAAACGGAGGGCGAGAACAATCAGGAGAGGGATCAAGTTAAAGGCAGCTCTTTATCCAGAGAGAAAGCAGAGCATTGCCTGCTACACACAGAATGTGAGGCCGGTGACTAACTAGAGTGGGAGCAGGTAGCAACGCCATCTTTTGAAAAGAAGAAACAAGGAAAATTGGTTTGTTTAGTTTCATAGCAACGATAAATAATGACAAGATCATTTCTTTATCCCCACTGCCTTCCTGATCCAAGGGGTAAATCTAAGGGGGCTACTGGAGCACAGAAAAAGCTAGTATAAAAGTCTCCCCATAGCCCCAGTGCTGCAGCTGCATCTCATCCCCACATCCAAGTCCATTGGAGTTCTGTCTGGTCACAGGGGTCTGCACTAGTGGATCCTACTGCAAGATGAGGGACTAGTGGTACATCGTGAATTGTGGAAAATCAAGCCAATGAAGTCCCCCCCTCTATTATTTTATTTCTTAGTGCCCATCAGCAAGAAGGCCTTTGGTCACTCCCCTCTTCCCTTGGTATTTCCTAAACGGACACTCCGTCCAGGTATGTATTACCACACCCATCACCGTAGTAACCCAGGGTCTCACGATCACTAATCCTCCCCATCATCAGAGTGGGTAAGAATTATTACCCCATTTTACAATGAGGCACAGAGACTTGCCTAAGGTCCCACAGAAAGTCAGTGGCAGAGCTAGGAAACCAGAACTCCCGAGGGCTTTAGCCACAGATTATCCTTCCTCCCTGCCTATTGTGATCCCCATCCAGCATTCCCCATAGCAATAAGATGCTGTTGCAAAAAAAAAGCAAATGCGATTTTAGGTTGCATTAACAGAGGCACAGCATGCAAGTCACGAGAGGCGATAGTCCCACTCTACTTGGTGCTGGTTAGGCCAAGTTTAGTCACTGATGTAGAGAAAGGATGTCGAGAGACTAGAACGGATCCAGAGGCGAGCGACAGAGATGATCAAAGGGATGGGATGCAAGCCATGTGAACAAAGGCTGAAGGAACTGGGTATGTTTAGACTGGAAAAGAGGAAATTAAGGGGGGAGGAAGATGATAGTCTTCAATATTTGAAAGGCTGCTGTAAAAAAGATGGAGAAAAGTTGTTCTCTCTTGCAACAGAGGGCAGGACAAGAGGCAATGGGTTCAAACTACAGGGTAGCAGACTTAGATTCAATCTCAGGGAAAAGGTTCCTAACTGTAAGAACAGCAGGACAATGGAACAGACGCCTAGAGAGGTTGTGGAAGCTCCTTCACTAGAAGGTTTCAAAAGGAGGCTGGAAAGCCGTCTGCCTTGGGTGGTTTAGCCACAACAAATCCTGCATCTTGGGAAGGCGTTAGACTAGATGACCCTTGCGGTCTCTTCTAACCCTATGGTTCTAGGATTCCCTTTTCAGGCTAAACCAACGCCAAGATCTACAGACCAAATTCTCAGGTTCTTGGTCAGGCCAAAATTCTACTGGCTTAGGTGAGAATTCCATCTGGGCAAGGAGTGAGTCCAGGGTGCTCCTGGGAATGAGCAATTCTGATCCCTGGGTTTGACAGCCTGCTCTGTGTAATACCAAATCAAGCAGCTGGAATTTCTGGATGACTTCAGCATCAAATCAGGAGATTTGAACTCTTACAGAAAAGCATAACTATGCGTTTCAGGCCTCTGTAAATGGCAGTTTACAGAAGCACCGAGAAGTACTCACAGACACGGAGGAGTATAATCCACATATCAGACCATCACATACTAGCACATTACAGCAAATTTAAGTGCAGCACAGACGACCTGGGAATTCTGAATCGGGAATGGCAGGTTAATTTGTTCTCCCCACTGCCAATGCAATGGGGGTTTAGTCAATTCTGTTTAGACGCTATGAGAGAAGAAAGCAATAAGAGCAGGTCAAAAGGCCTTCTGTTTATCAGTCCACGTTGCTGGGCGCAAACTTGGCTCTCTTTAATAAACATCACTAAAAACACATGCCAAGTTCAAACTGAAAAAGGAAAGTTAAATTCCCTTCACTGAAGACTTGGACTGGGGGGAGAGACACTACTGAAGAATTTTTGGATTAATAAGTAAATAATTCATCCCAGCACAATTTGGGACTAGAATGAGATACTCCACGGATTTTAAAAACAACTCTCTTCTATCCCCAACTGATTAAAGAACACATGTAGGGTACGAAAAGGCTCTGCCATGAGGTCACATTCACCGTTATAACAATGGACTAGACAATACAGTTGCTTTATATTCAGGTGATGTTGTAGCAGGTCTATATAGTGTCCACTTGAAATGACATCATGATTTATGATGTCTGCTTTACACCTACTCCACCTACAAACAGAAGGGACAATTTCATGCCAGTGTAAATATTCTACCACTGTATTTTGATTAATGGCTGTATTCTTAAGAAAACAAGGATATTTGTGAGCAGATGAAAGCATCTGTTATTTATTATTCAGTGGCCACTATTTTCCTACTTAAAAATTGTCATTCCTCCAATCAGGGAACAAAAACAAACCCATGAAACTAATCACATGCCATAAAGAGCAAATACTGTAAGTAGACAGTGTCCGTAGGCTGACAAAATATTGGCTCACGCTATTCAGCCAATACTGATGAAGAACAAATCCATTTGCAGAAATCTGAATGGGATGAGACCGACTCTCAAAGAGTAAAAAAAAAAATCACTGGATAATTTTATTTCCCATGATTAATTTGGCCCGCTCTAATTACATCATAAAACACATCGATACTCCTAATCCTAGTAAGGTCTGCGCCTTCTCCCACTGAAGTCGACTCCCACTGGAATTAGGCTTCTGCAAGTATTTGTCACATACAATATTTAACAGATGTCTAGTTTCAGACAGTTTGCTGTCTATGTGTCTAGAGGCAGAATGAACAAAGAAACTGTTCAAAAGGGAGAGCAGAACCACCCTCTGCAATGAGGCATCTTAATCTACATGGATCCTGATCCCATGACGCTAAAAGACAAATATCACAAAAGGAACAACCTATTAGCCAGCCGTACAGCACGTTATTGTCCAAAGAAAATTAACATAGAATGGAATAAATAAATCAATAGTCATCAACCTGGCAGATCAGAAACAAAGTTGCCCTCAAGACCTGCGTCATGTTTGCTCAATATTGCGAGGAGGTTGGATGCCTGTGTGAATTGATTATAGCTTTTAAATTCGGAGGTTAAAATTTAATGGAATGTCGACTGCACCTGCTGCTGCAGCCTCTAAATGTCTCATTTCTTCGCTCTTATTTTTTTGTTACTGTAACTCTACTGTTTCAATATGTGTTTCCAACTAGTATGAATCTCACCCAATGCAGTTACTCACCCCAGCTGGCGCACAGCTACAGGAATTGTTTGGGGGATATGCTATGGCCTGTGTTACATACAAGGTCAGATTAGATGATCATCGAGATCCCTTCTGGTCTTAACTCTGTGAATCTATGTTTCTATGGAGAACCACATGGTATGAAGTGATTCGAGTTTATACTCCCAGCAGCAATGTGTGCAAACCAAGAGTCAAGTCCTGAAAAGGCAGCTCCCACTGAAGTCACCTCTCAGGATTTCAACCCCAAATGTGCATTTGGGGAAACTGCTCTGCAGGCTTAGAGACCCTTGGAACGTAAACTTCTTGGGTCAGTGATCGTCTTCTCATTCTAATACATTAGTGCAACACCTTGCAGAAATTCCTCTAGGAACTACCACAATAAAAATAAAATAATAATAGCCAGCTCTCAGGAGGAATAAGGCTGTATCAAGCTTTTCACAGTTCTTGGGAAAATCAGATGAAGCCTAGAGAAAACGCCCAATGGCAGTGAAGCAAAGGAGTCTATGGGCTGGTCTACACTACGGGGGGGGGGGGGGGGGGAATCGATATAAGATACGCAACTTCAGCTACATGAATAGCATAGCTGAAGTCGAAGTATCTTAGATCGAGTTACCTACTGTCCTCACGGCACGGGATCGACATCCGCGGCTCCCCATGTCGACTCTGCTACCGCCGTTTGTGTTGGTGGAGTTCCGGAGTCGACAGGAGCGCATTCGGGGATCGATATATCGCGTCTAGATGAGATGCGATATCGATCCCCGAGAAATCGATTGCTACCCGCCGGCAGTGAAGACGTACCCTAAATCATCTCCAACTGGCTTAGATTGATCTGTCAGCATTTGCAGCCAGACAGAATTCCACTCCTTAGCACTGCATATCCAATAAGGTAGGCAGGCAGCAATCCTGTCCCCTCCAGCTCGAGAAATGCTCTGGGCTATTTTAGAGGCAATGGGATATTTTAAATGGCACAACGGGTAGCCAGCCGATACACCAGGGCAATGAAACCTTGCAGACTGCCACCAAGACTTCCACGTTGAGAAGAGTCCTTTCACCTTAAGTTCCCTGCAGCTCCAGGTAGTTTCCACATTAGCTAGTACAGCATAAAAAAAGACCTATCCAGTAAAGGTTTTATCTAACACCTTGGAATCCAACCCAGCCCCTGGAAGCCCCAGGCCAAAGAGGCACAGAGCCATCTTCCTTTTTCAAACAGCATTCGCAGAACCACACCTTTAAGAAGTAATTGAACGAGCTGACAGAAGAGAGCAAGAGCATAATAACTCAGATCTTCCCTTGGGAGTGCCAGATAGCATCCCGCGTTTCAGCTGTACATGAAAGGAAGCGTTTGTGCTTGGATGATACCATGTTTATGTCAAGATTGTGGAATCACTGGGGCCGACACTGTTTGCTGAAATATATGGTATCAGAGCTGATTGCTGCTCCTTTCCCTGCCTCTCCCCCTTTGGCAAACCCAACAAATCTATGAACAAAATCTACCGAAGCTATTATTGCCTCACCTACCACATTTTTTTTTGCTTTGCCTTACAAATAAGAAATACCTATTTACTCATTCTATTCCCACAAGGTCTGCAACAGAAATCTGTCTTCAGCTGACTTATTGCAATGCTGTAAATGCATGCATGCTGCTTGAATACATCCTTGGGACATCAAAAAAAAAAAGGTGTGTGGTACTAAAGGAAAATCTGCTTTCTTAGACGCAAACCACGATATTAGAAGGAAATTTAAAGCACTGGATTTTTTTTATAATTAGTTTTGAGAGATCTTTGCCCTCAATGTTTTGCTTGAAACAACTACAAGACAAATCAATCTAGGAAATATGATTTTTGTTTTCATTTTGGCTTCTGAAAGCATTGAAGTTCACTGATTATGAGTCTTCTGGAGCTTAAGAACATATTTAGAATATCACATTAATTAGAGCAGGCAAATACCGAATCACATATTCAGTGAAAGCCTCATTAGTGGCATTGTGCTGTTAAATTATGTTCATGAGAAACTGACTTCTTTAGAATTGAATGTGGATGGATCACAGAGCTTCTTGGCAAACTGGGGAAGAGGGCAGTGTTAATCCAGGTCCCTGCAGATGGGTGCCTACATCAAAAAGCCTCGACACTTCCAGAGCTGATGCTAATGAGCGCCCTGGTTGGCTATCTAAGCGAAGGGGACACGGGCTGAAAAGGTCATGGAAACTTTGGTGTGATCCTGCAGAAATGGGGTGAAGTCTATTGGGAGAGCATCATCATGGCACTCTGCACCAGCTCTCCCCGTGCTGTCCTTGTTCTGGAGATAAATTAAGCATCTCAGGTCTCTCAATCTGGCATCTTTTCAATAGTGTCAAATTCACAGCTAAAATCTAGAGAAAATTCCTGTTGAGGGGGGAAAAAAACGGAATGCTGCTTCTTTAGATAACATCGAGTCAGCCAGTCGGCTTCACGGCTGCAGTAAGCCACCAAGTCAAATACTCTATTGAAACCGTTGGCCTCACGAGCAGTGTTTTTCCCAGCATACTTTGCTACAACATGAACAATGTAAAGGGAGGCCTGTGCAAAGTCGCACTGCCTCCAAAGAAAGCATGGCTGCTACTACACTCTTTAGCGGCCTGAAGCATAAATTTCCTATCCAGGCCCTTCCAACCTCCCCGTCTCTTAGGGTGGTTGGCACTCAGAGACATGTTAGCAGACAGCAGCCCAGAACTTACTTCTTTGCCAGGTGTCTGGGTGGGGAAGGAGATTTCGTGCCACTTTGACAGACAACCGCAACGATTTGGCTCGATAGCGGCAAGAGGAGACCCCTTGCTATGAACAGGACTCTGACTATGGTTGAGGCTGCATAGTAATTAACTTTGCATTGGAACACACTCTGGAAGGCAACTCTCCCTTTCACAAAGCCGTTTGTAGAGTAGTTTAGAACAAGTCGGTCAGCAACAGGAAAACGACCCTTAAGGAAAAAGCCTACCATATCTAGTAGAGATGTAATGGCAGGGTTCTAGAGAAATCACTCCAAAAAACCTATAGAATTCAACAGAGAATGAGACTTTGTGCGGGTATTTTTTTCCACCACCTTGTAGAATATTGTAGCAGGGTGTGGTTATTATTTATATTTATTACCCTAGCTCCAAGGAGCCGTAGTCATAGACCGGGACCCCATTGTGCTAGGTGCTGTACTAGCAGAGAGCTAAAGGACAGTCCCTGACCCAAATGACTTACAAACTAAGTATAAGACGAGAGATGGCAGTTAGATATGGACAGATGAGGGGATACAATGAAACCGTGAGATAATATTGGTCAACATGACAGGCAGAGGCCTCAGCGCGTCAGCAGCCTAACCATTGCCAAGTGTTTTGTAGGCGTCACACACAGGAAAATTTTCAGGAGTGATTTGAAGGTGCTTTGCGGATGTTTATGGGGAGCACCTCTCACGTGTGACGGAAAGCACGAAGATTTTGGGCTCAAGATTTAACAAATGGGTAGTGGAGGACTTAACGTTTGATACCACAGAGAAGGGAGACCAGTGGTGGGATTCAAGGAGAGGGGTGACGTGGTCAAAGCAACGGGCCAGGAAAATGATCTTTGCAGCAGCATTCTGAATGGACAGGAGGCCAGGCAAGATTGCATTTCTCAAGGTCAGAGAAAGATGTTTTGTAAGGGTATAATTTTCTATTCCGTTCTACGGAATAGTTCACAAGGCAAAATAAAAGGGGTTGCTTTTTTCTATTCACCTCTGTAGGGGTATTCCATCAGGCGCTTTCCATGCACACAACAAAATTGCAATTCAGCTTTCTTTCTTAGCAATAATTAATGTTACAACATCGTAAAGACCTGATCTTAACCTCAACAAGGTAGGGAGCCATTATACTCCAGTTTTATCTACCCCGTGGAAAGATCCTACACAATTAATACAGAATTATAACCTGCCTATGGAATGAGCCAATTTATACAATTCTATAGCAAGATTATAATTCTCTACATAAGGTTTAGAAATCCTAGAGAAAGTATTTGTTCTCGATTAAATTCTATAGATTTTTAGTGTGATTCATGTAGAGTCCCATATATTTTCTGTGGAACTCAGTTGGTTTCATCTCTATTAAATTCTATTCCACAGGACTTTTTCACAAGAGTTAGTTCCAATGGGCTTCTGCATTGCAGCATATATTCTTCTCCAATACAGGATCTAACAGGTTATGTGAAACAATAATATTAGGTTAAGCAATTTGTATCAAGATTCTGATCTAAGTTACACTATAAATCTGGAGTAAATCATCTACAATCAGTTGAAGTATCCTAGATTTATACTAGCATAAGATAAGAATTTGGCCCACTGCATAGGAAACATTAAAAACTTTATGTTTTGGGGAGTTAAAACAACATTAGCATTATACTCACTTTGTTGAAGTTTATTTAAGTATGTTGATCTCTTCAGCTACTAGATAATGATCAGAAATTAAAATTCATGTTCATTCTTTGCAGGGTCATATCTCTGATTTGTATTTGCCCTTCATGGCAGCTCTATTAAAAATCTCAGATGCTTCACTCATAAAATGGCTGTAATCTGTCAAAAATGTACCTTGGACTGATCCTTAGCCATCAATTATTGAACATCTCTCTGCGCTGTCTGTCTAGTTCAGTGAAGCCGACGACATTCACCTGATTTGCAGTTCTGAAGGGAATGCAGAACTCCCTGTAGTTATGTATCCTGTAGCTAGTGCTTCTTTTGGCATCCTCACCTTAAATTTACAAAGCATCAGATGTCACTTGATCTCTAGTGACAGCCATAACTTACACTGAGAAGATATAAATTAATGTTGAATTATGAAGCCCTAACTTCTCCAGCTAGCTAGCTGCACTGCTTGTGTAAAGACTGCTCCTTGGAGAACTGTATCCTTGAGGGAATTCACTGATGCTACTATGAGAAGACAGGTTTTTTTCTTGTTAAGCATTCAGAGACTAGATGCTAAGTAAGTCAGCTTGGGTTTTTAAAGAAGGGAAACAGAGTTACCAAGCTTTCTGTGTCAGCTAAGTCAAGTCTCAAGCAAAATAAAAGCCAGTGTTCGTGTCACTCCTAGCTTACCCTCTGGGATTAAACACTGTCTGTCTGCTCTGGGTCTCCAATCTACTACATATGGATATGGTTGTCGGAGTCATTCATTCTAGCGTGTCAAGTCTGGTATTATTCTCTACACAGATGGGGAGAAAAGACAGACTTATAAATAAACGAAACAACTGAGATCTGGGTTCTATCCCTGGCCCTACCAATTGCTGACTGTTTGTCCTGGGGCATGTGACTTAACTTCTGTGTGCCTCAGTCTCCCCAATCATAAAATGGGACCATATTTATCTGCAGAGGATTGAGAGACTTATTTGTAAAGTGCTCTGGGATCTATGGATGGACGGCACAATACAAGCACACAAACGATCGGAGTTCTCACCACAGACTATAGGAAGCAAGCCCATAGATAAAGCATGCAAATCTCATTTTCATCCACAAACCCCTACACACAGGGGCAGAATGCTGGTAAACACATGAGCTGGGATTTTCAAAAGAAATTAAGATCTTCAACGGGATTTGGGTGATCAACTCCTGTAGGCGCCTCTGAAGATAGCAGCCACTGTGCAGGATGCACATTTTCCTTTATTTCTTTACAAAGGAAATGAGCACTCCGTTCCTTACACTGCTTTGTATGGGACTCAGGTTGTTTTAAACACTTACTATAGCATCTGTGGACAAGGAATTAAATAGATGGATTGTTGATGAGGAGCAGAATTTAGGTACTAGAAAAATCACACTAGTAAATAAACGCTATCGAAGTAACTAACATGGGAGACAGGCTAATTTTGGCACTAAGTGATTTGTGTATAGACTGAATTTTCTCCATCTGCTTTAAATCTCATTTATTGCTATTATGCAGCCTTTGCATCTCTGGTGGAGAAAGTGTTCCAAGAATCAGACACTCTTTAACTAGGGGAGGTATCGACATAAATAATATGCCTTGTTTCCATGGACTGAGGCTCTTACAGAGCAAGGTGCTTAGTGAAAGACAAATCAGGATATATAGGACTAAATCAACCACTTTGTCATTATTACTGGCAGTCTTATATCCCTTAAGGAGTGGCATTGCTACATCACAAATGAAATTCTTCCCCTTCGCATAATGCACGTTTTACATGGCAGACACATGGTTTAATTGTATCAAGTATAAATATTCGCCCTTCCCTTTTAAGGCACCGAGACATGTACCAATGTATAATTAGCACTAATCACATCTGCATCAGATAAGTTTATGAATGGTTTGTGTATCACTGTGGGCCAGGGGTTGCCTGTAACTCCAGAGGGGAGGGTCACTACAGCTCCTCCAGGCACCAAATCACTTAGTTTGTAAACACCTCCAGAGAGGTGCCACTCTCTGGGTACTGGTTCAGACTAGGATTTTCAGAGACCAACAGATAAAGAAAGGGCTTTTGACATAAAAAGGCTGCATTTAAACTGAATGGGGACCTTCCTTCTGATCCTGCAAACAGACAAGACATTCTGCCCATGGGGGGGGGCCCAACTGTTGCAGAAGAATTGGAAAGGCCCATAAATATGGTGGGTGACTTGGATAAGCTTTTAGCATAAATACAGGAGCTTCTATTGTATTTTGTATGTTTTCTCTGTGATGCTTTTACCTTAAGAATAAACGTGCTTATTAGAAAAGGTGGTGTCGTAACTTGTAACTGCTGGGAATGCACAGCACAGGCACTGGGCTTTAGGCAGACTGGCCTGCTGGGGATATCACAGCATCGGAGCTCTGCAGCCTTAAAACTCTGGTCAGAAGTCTCCACCTAAGAGAGGTGATGGC
The DNA here is from genome assembly GCF_016161935.1 of Mauremys reevesii. Taxonomy (NCBI): domain Eukaryota; kingdom Metazoa; phylum Chordata; order Testudines; family Geoemydidae; genus Mauremys; species Mauremys reevesii. The sequence continues at coordinate 7,110,979 of NC_052643.1, forward strand.
TGGGGGCCAGAAACTTCAAGTGGATGCCTTCAAGGGACCACAGAGGGGGAATACAGGTGCAGTGACCCTAAAACTGTGACTTCACCTCACTTCACTTATTACAACAAAAGAATTAGTCCAGTTGGGCATCTGCATTTGTTCGTTTGGCCACTGACCTGCTTGAGTAATTATAGATTATTAAAACATCACTCCACATTCGCCACAATTCAAATCAGTCCCCTACAGAAAAATGCCATCAGGCCTGATTTCTAGAGGTGCTGAGCACCCACAGCTTTTATTGACCTCAGTCAATGTCATTGGTTCTCAGCTGGTGGAAACGGGCATCGCTCCACTGAAGTCAGTAACGTATGCAAATTTACACTAGCTGAGGAGCAGCACCATAGTGTTTGACTCCAGGGGAAAAAAATCTCTGTTCACTGCAGTACAGCTATTTTCTCCTGCAGGCAGGCAGACTACAAATATTATGCTGGATGGAGTGAAGTTGGACACAAATTTGATCTGTGAAGTCTATGGGATATGAGTAACTAAACGTTTGCATTAAGCTACTGGGAGAGCACAGCACCATTGTCACTAAGCATTTGAGAAGTCATAAGGAAAAGCTGGGTCTTTGTTAACCAAAATAACATGCGAGAAGATTAATGATCGACACTGTTTCATCTCGGAGTTTGGAAAATGATTTCTGTACCTAGATGACTGTGAAGCCTATTCTAGCCTTGTGCCATAAATACCTATATAGAGAACCCAGCTCATTTTCTCCTTCAAATAGTATTTCTTCCATTCGATTTACTGGCTTGACTTCTCTATTGACTATGTAAGTCTTGATGAGTTTAGCAGAGAGCTGCAAAATACAATATTGAGGGCCAAGGTTAGCGACGCTGAATCAGAAACACATGGCTCACAATTCTACAACAAAACAGGCACCCAAAGAGAGGGGGCCATGAATGGAATGCAAGGTAAGAAAGTCTCACCTTGCAGAGAGAACACAAATTTGTATTCTTTCCTCTGATCAGATATTTCAAAACAGTACAAAAAATCAACTCATTTTACAGAGTCCTCCAATGGTAACGGCTTTCTGTCATTACTGACCTAGGTCAGATCCAAACGGGTCACCTAGGAGATTGTTAAATTTTAGTAACCGTATAGCCAAAATGTGTACCGATTACGACTGGCAGGTGTTGTCTCTCCTGGAGACACACACAGGGATCAACAACCACCACCCCCAGATATTCAGGATGAACCTGGCCATTGAAAGACCACATGAGCAATAAGAGAATCCCCCTGATGCAGGAACTGAGAAGAACAGCCACCGGCACATATAGCGCTGCAGAATCTGGGCAGCCTGGGAACGTGGTTTGCAGATGCCTTAGCCCCTCTTCCCCTAGGCTGCAAGTTCTGTGCTGTAGCACTTTAAGGCGCTGCACAGAATCTCATCTGCTCAGAATAAAGGGTTCCCAATCTGGCTTTTAGGAGTTAACAATTTCTACCCCTCCATGCCACATCTGTGTGCATTTCCCATCTCCTGTAAGCGCTGAGAACATCCTCGTGTACTGCACTCGTCACTGATTTCACTGGTCTTCGAGCCCTTTTCTGTAGAGTAGCAAGCGTCCTTGGAGAAGGGATGAGAACCCTCAGCATGTCTTCAAGCCCACAAGAACAGAGGGATTGACGCATCTCTCAGGAGGCGCTTCGCACTTTGCAGAACTGAGCACAAATCATTCAAACACTCGGGCCCCGATTCAGGAAATCACTGAGGCAAATGCTTAAGTTCTTTGACTTCAACCTGGTTTAAGTACTTGCTAAAGAGCTTTACTGAATCAGGCTTTCAGTCACTGCTTCCAAGCCAATATCACAACTCACAACACTTTGCAGGATAGGGCACTCACTGATCTAACCCAGTTTCTACCTGCTGAAAGGCCATTTGTTTAGGTTTCTATAATAATATAATCACACACATATTTAACAGGGTCCCAATTCTCCTTCTGGAAGATTTACACCCCAAAGAGGAAGGAGAAAGATTGGCATGGAGTCCATTGTGTGGAAAAAAAAATATGTAACAACGCCAGGCCAGATCCTCAGCAGAAAAATCTGCACAGCTGTGTTGAGCTAAGTGGAGTAATGCGGATTTATACACGCTGAAGATCTGGCTCATTAACTTCCAAATGAACAGTACCCTGGGTTTTAACATGCATCCACTGTTCACTAAAGATCTGACTGATTAGTGCCCAATTTTCTATCCTCATCATGTTGTTTTCTATGTATGATACTGATTCTACATTGATGTTCTGACTCCTACGGATCCACCGCGCATGCCTGTGGACATGTGTTACTTCACTGATCTGATCAATAAGAAGATATAAAAATGATGGCTCCTTTCTGACACACACTAGCCCTGCAAATGAAGAATGCCAGGAACACTCAATAGGCCCCTGCCCTCTTTATGCCATGCAGCAATGCTGCGAGGAGGAAAATGAGGATTACCCTGCAAATGTGCACATTGTTCTCTTCCAGTCAAATTGATCCAGGACAAAATTCTTCCTTTTTTTCCTATGCGCACGTGCTGATTCCCCTCAAATCAACAGGAGTTGTGAGCTCATCACCAAAGGCCACCAATGGGTTATTTTCATTATAATAATGATTTTTGAAGAAGTGAATGAATTTCTGTGGGGGGAAACCCCAAGAGGCATCTTCCAGTTGCAGTGTGTATGGTCAAACATCAAGGGGCAACGAATGACTGTGGAAAAACACTGGAGTTTGATGTCACCTCCCCCACATGCTTGTGGGTGAAAGGGTCAGAACCATAGAATATTAGGGTTGGAAGGGACCTCAGGAGGTCATCTAGTCCAACCCCCTGCTCAAAGCAGGACCAATCCCCAGATTTTTACCCCAGTTCCCCAAATGGTCCCCTCAAGGATTGAACTCACAACGCTGGGTTTAGCAGGCCAATCCTCAAACCACTGAGCTATCCCTCCCCCCTGGTTTGATAGCCAGATGCCACTGCTAATTATTTAGACAGGCATTGCAAGAAGCAAACCAGAACATTTAATACTACTGTGGGAGGGAGGAAAATGGGGTTCATGAGACAGCCATGTAGGATTTCAGCAGCTCTGAAGGAGCCCTTCTATTTCATCCTTCAGGATGGTGGTTGAACTCCTTGAAGACCCTGTCGCCAAGTGGGAAGAGTCAAGGTGATCCAGGACATTGAGGGGGAGAGGCGGGTTGGCTGTGTGCCTGGTGGGAGTGCTGACAAAGCAACAGGTCCGGTGTGCCCCAGCCATAGCACTCACACCACACAGCCCAGAGGATAGCACGGACTTCAGAACAGCGTTGTCCTTTGCATGTAATTGCTTTACTCACAGAGATGCAATTTTTGAAAGAAAAGAGGGGCACCATTTTCAGAAGTGCCCGAGGGTACATCTGGAATCAAAGACTTGTCACACGGCTGCGGCTGATCTGGGTCAGCTGATGGGCTCGCCGGCCTTGGGCTGCAGGGCTAAATATTGCCATGTAGACCTTTGGGCTTGGGTTGGATCCCAGGACTCTAGGCTCCAGCCCAAGCCTGAACGTCTACACCACAATTAAACAGCCCCACAAGCTTGAGTCAGGTGACATGAGCCAGCTGCAGGTCCTTAATTGCAGTGCAGACATAGACTCCAATATCACTTAGGGTAAGTCCCATTTTCAACAGCAACTTGGGCATGTACGAGTCTAAATTCCATTGGCTTTCAGCGAGACTTAGCCAAAGGGACTTTTGTAAATGGAATTTTGACTCCTAAATCACTTAGGCACCTCTGAAAATTTTGCCCTAGATGTTTATCTGTGTGAACAAGTGAGAAGATGAGCACCCCCCAAAAAATTCCTGCTCCAAAGCAGGAAGCAACCAGTCTTCCATGACTGGTGGGCCAACCCTGTTATATACTTACAGTCTAACATGTCATTTGTTCTCCATTGTTCCTCTGCACTGGTTTCTCTACTTATTTTCATTCCTGCATAAGGAGCAAATTCAGATCTGGTGTTAGAGCGTCAATACCCCTGACTCAGCGTTGCTTACACCACGTCTGAATGTGGCCCAAAAGCTTGACTGGGATTGCTCATTTCCATCATTCTGCCTTTCCTTGTGCAGAATTACAAACCCGAGTCAGGTTTGTCAATACACCAATCAGATCTCAAATTAACCCCAGTCCCACATTGTTGTGAGACAAAGGCAGGCTGAGAAGAAATGAAATTGGGTACAACTAGAGCTTTTCCTTACAATTAGAAAAATTGGACTAGGAAAACTGCCATGCCATTCATTTTTTTAAGGCTGCTTTCAGAGTCAACGCCTCTATGCGCTCCTTCTGGCAATCAACAGACTCTCTTCATTCTACCTGGGATGATGCTATTTCTTTATTTAATGCCCTTTTGTCATTGCAGGAGGATGGACTTTCCAAAAAAAAAAGAACAGAGCCACAGTAATTACAATCAGATTCTTTTTATGCACATCCATCTTGACTCTGTGATAAACTCCCTGCAAGCCAAGGGAATACTTTTATGATAATGTGCTATTGAAGGAATGCAAGAGCGAGCAAACTGTGAAGACTTAACATATATTTGCTAATGCAGAGCTAGCCGAGCTCTTGAAAATGTATGTAAGCCCCTTGAGCCCTGATTGATTGTGCACCTACTTGCAATGCCACATTTATGAGAGTAGACCGGGGTGGCCAACCTGAGCGGGAGAAGGAGCCAGAATTTACCAATGTACTTTGCCAAAGAGCCACAGTAATATGTCAGCAGCCCCCCCTCAGCTCTCCCCTGCTCCCAGTGCCTCCTGCCTCGCAGCCCCACCAATCAGCACCTCCCCCTCCCTCCCCGCACCTCCCAGTCAGCTGTTTCGTGGGGTGCAGGAGGCTCAGGGGTGAGGGGGAGCGAGGGCATGGCAGACTGAGGGGATGGGGTGGGAGGGGGTGGAGTGGGGGCAGGGCCTGTGGCAGAGCCAGGGGTTGAGCAGTGAGCACCCCCCGGCACATTGGAAAGTTGGCGCCTGTAGCTCCAGCCCCAGAGTCGGGACCTGTACAAGGAGCCGCATATTAACTTCTGAAGAGCCACACGTGGCTCCGGAGCCCCAGGTTGGCCACCCCTGGAGTAGACCCAACTCAAAGAACAGCGTCATTGACTTCAAAGGTGCTTCATATCGACTGTGAAGGGACAGTTCAGATAAACAGGGGCTACTCACAGGAATAAGGATTTGCACCATCTTCCCCCATATCTATCACTGGGCGCTTGAGTGAGAACACTTCAGATTTACTTTGGTCTCTGCGGTAGTTTCCATATTTACACAATTTCCCGAGTTAAAAGGTCAGAAAAATTTAACATATGTTTGGAAAGGATTCCGAGCTGGCTGGATCAATGTGATTATTTTAGTGCTGGCTTTAATTAATTCAATGCAGGTATCTAAAAATGTGTATTATTTGTTAAGGGCTAATTATGTGCTTGGCGCTGTACAAGACACGCGGGAAAATACAAAGACATAGGTTGAGATTTTCAAAGGGATTTAGATACAGCCCCTCCATTCATTTCAACCACAGTCTCTCTCCAGTGTAGCAAACACTACTGAAGATGAGCAAAGATCAAATGGAAACACTGTAGGGGACTCCAAACCCAAGAACTCGATAGTGACTTGGTGTTACACAAGACAAGTTATTGGGAGCATGTTGAATGCAGAGAGGTTGGGCACACTGTGCCCTGGGGCAGAGACTGAAGGGAAGTCTGCCGAATTAGATCACTTCACTTACGAAACGCTTATCTCTCCATGGGCCAAATTCAGGGGTGATGCAAGTTACATGTTGGTAAGTGTGTGTGATCTAAGACAGTGTAACTTACACCATCTCAGACCAGAGGGGTGTAACATGGGAGTGTAAGAAGGTGTAAATTGAATTAGGCCACCTCACACTTCAATTTACACCTTCCTTCATCCCCATGACACGTACCACGTCATATTAGACTCCTTTACAACCACTAACCAACACTGCACTTGCATCACCTCTGAACGTGTCCCTGTGCCTTAAAACCATGAAACCTGAACCTACTCTCCCATCCCAGCATCCCTCAGATGAAGGGAGAAAAATATCAACCCATGTGCCCCACAGATTGCTGCTGCTCTTCCCTTGCCATTTCAAGATTGCTTTGGCAGCATCATCATACACACACCTCCACAGGAAGAGTGATTCATCTCAACATTGGGTGCTAAATTGCCTCGCCAGTATGAAAGGGCCCCATATGATGCATTAATTGCAAAAATGTCACCACACATCACGCATACATATGGCTGCAGAGATGCTTTTGGGATGGCTGTGAGCTGCAGCAGCTAGCTTCATCCGGAATGACTCTCTTTGTATGTCCCCTCTGTGTTCAAACTCAGAATTCAGGGCCTTGGTGTGCCCAGTTCTTGTCTGGCGAAATCACTCTGCAGACACACCGTTTTCATAACCTTCTAGCTTTTTTTAATTTTAAAAGGCCCCCTTAATTACTTAATCCAAAGGGAACTCTTGCAGTCAAAATAGGGGTGAATGTCCTCTGAATTCTAAAGGTTATCAAAATCTCAGGGTTCGGACAAACAGGGCTGTTATTAAAGAGCAACACTATAAAAACAGTAAAGCAATTCCTTCAGAGAGAGAGGGAGATAAAGAATTTCTTCTTCCAATGGCAATAAATCAAAGGGCACCGTTTGGACAGTGCAAATTGATCCTCCCCCGCTTTGCATTTACATCTGGAGAATCTTTCCAGGGCCCCAGATGAACAGAGTCCTACTCAGCCAAATCAATGAGCCACTTGAGGAATATCATGAATGTTTTTCGCACTGACCCGATGATACAACTCTTCAGTGCAGGGGCTGTCAATTATTTTTTTTCCCAAGGTCCAAATTTCTTGGTCAAGGTGTAGTCAAGTTCCAGACTCCAGAGAAAATAATAAAAATAAACGAACAATAAGGATAATAATAAGTAAATAAAGATTTTGAGGTCCATTCAAAAGTGGCTGGCGGTCCGGATTTGGCCCACGGTTGCCTATTCGCTATCCGTGCTTTACTGCAGCTGCCCTGGCCTGCCCTGGCTTTTCCAGAGTCTCTCTCATTTTGAGCCTTGCCTGCACGCTGCACTAGCCCCACCTCAGCCATCAGCGTAGCTGCACCAAAGCACGGACAAGGGCAAGTGGAAGGTAGTACCGATTGCAGTTTAACTAGATTACCATGGGGGCGGGGAGGAGGCCAAGGGGTGGCAGCAGCAGCATGGCAAATACAACGGGGACGTAGCCTCCTTGCAGACCGAGTACCACCTAGATCCATCTCTAGCTAGGTCTGTCTGGATATTCAATTTATGTTCAGCACTGGCAATCTTATCGCGCCCCTGAAGCTTTTGGTGACCATGTGATCGCCACCTGTGCAGCGGCACTGCTTGGTAAACAAGCTTTGGAATTTATTGGTCTTCCACCCTCACAACATGGGTAAACACACCTTCATGACCTCAGGGCAAACTCATGCATGTTCTCTAGGGGGCAGCAATGAGACAGCTACGCTGGTTGCTAGCCACCGATGACTGAATCAGGGCTATTCCAGTCTGGAGACAAGACCTACATCTAACACGTCACCTTCTTGCCAAAGTTAACGTCTGCAGTGGTGCTGCACGAAACCACTTCAGAAGGCTGAGCAACGCCTTTCAATTGGTATTCGTTCGTGCGCAGGGAGAAAGTCCTTTCATGTGCAAGTCAAAATGGAGTTTGTTTGGTTTTTTAGTTTCATCCCTTAGAAATAGCTTTTCATTCCCACCCCCCTTTTGTGCCAGTATGCCTGGGCATCTCTCAAACATGTGACTTCCCAGCATAATGAACGGAGGTGGGCTTAAGCCACAACATTCAGATTTTAATGGAGGGTCTCAGCTCTGCAAACGTACCTGCCTGGGTGGATCCTTGCACCCATGCAGAGAGACACTGACTTCAATGGAGCATGGGTGGGTACCTTGCAAGGACAGGTATTGTAAATCAGCATAGATCCTGAAGTCAGTGAAGCTGTGCTGATTGACACCAGCTCTGGCCCCTCCTGTGTGTGTCTGTAACGTTCTGTGGACATTCCTGAACCCTTGGAATTGCAGCTGTCCTGCAGTTTATCTCCTGCCTTACAGGATGAGTTCCACTGAACAACACTGAGTTCCGGAAGAACTGGAGGGATTTTACATCTTACAAATAATAGCTGTTGCCACTCAAGAGAGATCTTGGAATCACTGTGGATAGTTCTCTGAAAACAGCCACTCAATGTGCAGCAGCAGTCAAAAAAGCTAACAATGCTGGGAATCATTAAGAAAGGGACAGATAATAAGACAGAAAATATCATATTGTCTCTATATAAATCCATGGTATGCCCACAACTTGAATACTGCGTGCAGATGTGGTCACCCCATCTCAAAAAAGATGTATTGGAATCAGAAAAGGTACAGAAAAGGGCAACAAAAATTATTAGGGGTATGGAACGGCTGCCATATGAGGAGAGATTAATAAGACTGGGACATTTCAGCTTGGAAAAGAGATGACTAAGCGGGAGTATGATAGAGGTTTATAAAATCATGACTGGTGTGGAGAAAGTAAATAAGGAAGTGTTGTTTACTCCTCATAACACAAGAGCTAGGGGTCACCGAATGAAATTAATAGGCAACAGATTTAAAACAAACAAAAGGAAGTATTTTTTCACACAATGCACAGTCAACCTGTGGAACTCCTTGCCAGAGGATGCTGTGAAGGTCAAGACTATAAAAAGGTTTGAAAAAGAACTAGATAAGTTCATGGAGGATAGGTCCATCAATGGCTATTAGCTGGGATGGACAAGGATAGTGTTCCTAGCCTCTGTTTACCAGATGCTGGGTGACAGGGGATGGATCACTTGATGATTACCTGTTCTGTTAATTCCCTCTGGGGAACCTGGCATTGGCAACTGTCGGAAGACAGGATCCTGGGCTAGATGGACCTTTGGTCTGACCCAGTATGGTTGTTCTTATGTAATAATTAATAGTTTACCCAGCCACATAACAGATCAATGGGTTATAATCTCCTCCTGTGCTGCAACCTAACAATCCCTAACGTGACCCTGCTTTAATTAAAGGGTAAAAAAGACATTTCACAACAGGCTCCCTCAAGATGACAAACTGAAATCTTTTACTTTGCAGGGGCAAGAGGAGAAAGCATCATTAATGCAGAAGCCCAGAGAAGCCGTTCATATGAAGAGAAGATCAATTCGTCTCCCCCTTGCCAAAAACTCTCTAGTAACAGTCATTCAAAGCCAATGATTCCCCCCTACTTTTTTTTTTTTGTATTTAACATATGCAGTCACAGAGGGAAAAAACCACATGAGATTGATTTGGTTTCATTTAAAATCCTGATAATATCCCGAGGCTGCTTTATATAGAACTGGTGGCCTGATTTAGCAGGTTATAACGTTCCATTGTTTTCTTACTATTGATTTTTACTGCAGTGTACAATTTTTAATGAGAAATAAATTGATAGAGATACATTACCATGAAGAAACCCTGGCCTGATCATTTGTGGGCCGTAAACTCAAGGATCACGTTTTTAAACCTAAAGAAAAAAATACCCCCCTTGTATTAAAGTTACTATTTAACTGCACTTGGCATTGGCAGTAAAACACTGGGGTCTGGGATCCAGCTTTTGCCCGCAAGAATCCCACAAAACACTTAAATCCCTTCACTCAAGTGATCAAACTAGTAAAAGCCGGCATACCAACAGCTTCCAGAGGCCAGCTCCCAGATCTGTCTGAACATGGAGCTCGGCTTAACACTCCTCTTTTTCTCATTTCTCTTGTCTAGTGTCTCCCTTCACCCTGGCTTTTCTTTACTGCTTTTAAAAATTCTAAACAGGAGCAAGGCTCAGAGTATCCAAGGCCTTGAAACAATTTCCGACTCTGTAACAGGACCTGGCTATACTTCAAACACAGCAGAGTCAGGGGAGGGAACATGGCCCTGTGGCTAGAAGTTAAGGTTCTGTCTTCAGGTCTGCCACAGACATCCTGTGTGACCTCAGGCAAGTCACTTGATCTCTCTGTGCCTCAGTTCCCCACCTGTACAATGGGGACAACAGTATGTCCCTTTCTCACTGGATAAATTAATGATTGTTTGCAAGGTGCTCAGATGCAATAGTGATGAGGGCCATATAGACCAATAGCTAAATGAGCTGGTCATAATATAGATGGGCTGGTTCCAACCTGATTCCTGACCACAGTCTGCCTGGGACCTTAATGATGGGAAGTGCCTAAAGAATAGGACACTTCCCACCTGCACCACAAACTGAAACTGAACAGTCATGCCCTACCAAGCCCCTGACTCAGCTGTCCCTGCAATGAGGACAGGCCTTCAACCACAGCCTTGTAACATGCTCTGTGTGCAGAGATCGAAACAGTCAGCTCTTCCAGTCCTCACGCTGAATCCCCATAGAGCCCCTGGGGACAGACGAGATGGGCTTCAGCACTCTCATTCATAATCTCACCACCCTGTACGGTGCACAACCGGATCCTGGTCCAGGGCTGTGGCTCCAATGAGCAACCACAATGCAAGTAATAAATAATGACTTTTTCTCCATCCAACGCCTCTCTCCTGAAACCTCATTTCTCCCATGAACTCCTCTCCACGCTAGTCTCTTTACCAGTGATCCCTCCACACGCCACTTGCCTACAGGTTGCAGTGTTGTGTCTAGAGTGACCAGACAGCAAATGTGAAAAATTGGGACAGGGGATGGGGGATAATAGGAGCCTATATAAGAAAAAGACCCCAAAATTGGGACTGTCCTTATAAAATCGGGACATCTGGTCACCCTAGTTGTGTCTTATCAATGTGAAGTTAAAAGCTCTTTGGGAGAAGGACTCGTCTCTCATCCTGGGTATTGTGCAAATTTACCTTAATATAAAAATGCTCAACAGTCAGCAATTGCCAGGGCCTCCCCTAGTCTTAGATTGCTCTGAGATGGGCGATTTCAGCTCCTTTCTGTTGAAATGGATAGAGAAGCAGACGGCGTTGCTAATGTTACTCAGTAAAACTAGGCGTTGCCTGGTCACGTCACTGGTGGAGCCCCAACCCAGATGTTTGAAAATGCCTTGAGATGGCATCAAGGGGTGAGGGGGAGGAACAGCAGATTAGCCACATGATGCTCAAACTTGTTTGTCCAACTGGGGGCAAACTAAGTAGCAGGGCAACCCAATGTTATAGGTTCCCACTGGAAGTCGGGATCGGAGTGTGTGTGGAGAGAAGAGTTATGCTGTGATACAATGTAGAAAGAACACCCCCCCCACCACCACCACCCATTGTCTCCTTCCTTAGAGGTTTTTAAGGTCAGGCTTGACAAAGCCCTGGCTGGGATGATTTAGTTGGGGATTGGTCCTGCTTTGAGCAGGGGGTTGGACTAGATACCTCCTGAGGTCCCTTCCAACCCTGAGATTCTATGATTCCTCCTCCTTCAATAGCCAGCAAATCAGCACACAGCAGCTTAGAATTGAGGTGCAGCAGTACCATTCGGTCTCAGCAAACCTCAGAAGGCTTAGAACTGCTGATTTTTAGTCAGACAAAGCCAGAGGGTCCCCTAAAATATCACCTGCTTCAGGCCTGAAAAGGGGATAGAAAAAACCCACCAGGGGAGGGGAGAGAGGACGTCAGGAAAGAGCCATGCAGAAGGGGTGGCCCTCTGCCCTTTTCAGGCATTCCCTCTTCCTCTCCTCCATACCCTGCCTGTCTCTCTCCATCTCTGCTCCATTCTCTTGTTCCACCCCCCTGTGAAGCCAGGGAGGAGCCAGGAGTCCCTGCTTTTTAATGAGGAGCCAATTAAAGGGGGGGGGGGCAGAGAGGAAATGCAAAAAGGAGCAGGAAGGGGAGGGTTATTTTAGTAGCATAAAGAAAGGGAGCGGAGCCGAAGCAATACAAATAATAGGACTGGAATGTACAAGACCCAGACGGTGATGCATTGCAGTGGGCATTCACCCCTTCGTGGCTGGCTATGCTGTCAGAGGCGAGATCAGCAGACCTCTTGTAGGCGAGACACATGTTCCACTGTAATGTCGGCCCTCCCAAGGGGACAGAGGGCTGCACCCCAGGCCTCGCTAGAGGTTTTGCCCCATATATTGTATACTGGGACAGTAGCAACAGTATTATTATGGATTTGTCTTGTGGTAGCACTTAGGGGCCCCTGTCCAGGATCAGGACCCCATTGTGCTAGGTGCTGTACAAACCCAGAACAAAAAGAAAGTCCCTGTCCTGGCAAGCTGACGATCTAAGTAGTAAACAATCCCTCCTTTCCCTTTGTCAGTGTCACATCCCCTCCCTCCACCCACCTTGCCAAAATCCAAATGTTTCCAGGATCCGAGACACACAACAACACACTTTGCGTGATTCTCCCAATGCCAACAGTGATTTCATAATCAAACGCCCCCTGGAATAAAAGCAAGCAAAGTACCCTGCTTTTTCCTTTGATCAGTGACCAGCGAGATGGCTTTTCATCGAACACTGTAAAGACGATTTACAAAATGACCCTGTGGGAGAATGTAGAGAAGTCACTGCACTGACAGTTCCATGCCTAACCCTTTTGTCTGAGAATAAATGCAAAGCAAGCACTGAACCACCAACCATTAGGCAAATCCCCTGTATGTAGCTCATTGCCTTTCTCCCCGCAGGTGAGAAAAATCCTCAGACTTTTCTTCTCATGGGTGTTGCTATTTGGGATTAAGCATTTCCTCGGTGCTTATGTTTATTGTGAACGATGGACTAAGACATACCTTCTCTAGGACTGAAACACCATGAGGGACTTTCCATGCTTCTGAAAGAGATGGTTGGTGGAGGGCAGCACTGGACATATTTGAAAGCGCTCTCTCTGTCTGTCTGTGATTCTAATTGATCACCAAGCACCAACCTCCTGCCACTAAGCCAGGAGTAAAGCATTCCATTAGGATTTACCTGGATGTGATTTCTTTGATACAGGAACAAACTCCCTCCATTCACAAGCAGAGTTTATCCTTTCCACGTGTGCTCAGGGCTCAGACAGCCGGGCTTGTATGAAATTGCTGGTATGAGACCAAGCAGCATTCTGGGTGTTGACATGAAGAAGAGAAGTCCGTGGGTCTCACATCACTTCAGAAATTCCCATCTCCGGTATGGACACATCAGGTCACTTTTGTACTGGAGGCAGGTTTACCCAGGACAAGCCTTACAACTCAGCACCACTGGGATAAACCTATTTTAGCAATTACAAACATGAGGGTCATGAAGTCTTCTGATTAGAGCAGGGTACTGGGAGTCAGGATTAAAAGGAAAAAAAACATAGGCTTGATCAGTGGCCCTCCACAAATTAACCCCTGCTGCAAACAAACAGCAGACTGTTCTCAGCACGGGCTGCCACACAACAGCTTATGTCGCGCCTAATGTTAACCAAGGTTAACCCTACATGTGTTCTAAGCAGAGTCAGCCACTTATCTGCAGTTTAGGCAACCTGATCTGACAAAACCTGCAGATAAGAATATTCATTACAAGTTCATTTAGCTACGCCTGACAACAGGCTTCCAGAATTGTGCTGCCCCTAGATCACAGATGGATGGCCTTTGACCCGAGACGCAGCTAGACGATGGCAGGCCGCCTTTACAGAGATTAGAGGGGAGGTGGTTTGAGGTTTTCTTCAGTGCAACAGTAATTAACGAGTGCTGGAATGAATCAATCAGGCCGCCTTTTCCCGTAGACAGTTATGGAGCAGAGAAAATAGTTTAAATGGCTTTTCAAGGAGGATATTTTGATGTTCCACACGCTAGGACACATTCTGCCCTAAGTTTCAGAATTACTGAGCCTGCACTGGTGGTACTGAGAGCAAACTTCAGCCCATTGCGTTTCCCCACAGGAGGGGTGGATCACTTTAAATATGGAAAGAGATTGTTGTCTGGTATTTATTGTGCAGTTTTTTAACCAAGTACATGTCTTAACTCACTTCCAAGACATCATGGGTGCTTAACAACAGATACACAACTCCTATTGACGATAATGCACGTGAGTCCCAAAATTACTGTCAATGGAATAGTGATACCTTATACTACCAGAGTGACCTTTATTAATTAACAACCCAAGATAGCTGCATTAGCGCCCTGTTTATAAATGAGTAAAATGAGGCACATAGAGATTAATCAATTTGCTTCATGTTACTCAATGGTAAAACACATACAGAGGCCCAAGAGTCCTAATTCCCAGTCTCTTGCTTCAGTCACTAGACATCACCTCCTCATTGGGAGTTACAGTCAAAGCTGGAGAAGAGAGCAGACCCTACACAAGCTTCCAGGACTTTAACTCCCACTACAAGAATGCCCTGGTTATAAGAAGTGTTGTTGTAGATATGTTGGTCCCAGGATATTAAAGAGACAAGGTGGGTGAGTTAACATCTTTTTATTGGACCATCTTCCGTCAGAACCCAAAGAAAAGCTTGGTGTAAGCTCAAAAGCTTCTCTCTCTCACCAACAGAAGCTGGTCCAATAAAAGATATTACCTCACCCACCTTGTGTCTCTGGTTCTAAGAGCACATTTTCAGGTCTCTGTTTCCAACCTGGAGCTCCCAGATGGATTTTCTGCCCCCCAAGAACACAATCTCCAATTATACAAAATACTTTGAAAATTAAGAGATCAATTTAGGGGGGGGGGAAATCTTTATTGCTCCTTGCTCAGCTGCATCCTCATTTGTTTGCAGTCTTTTGTAGAAATTAGACAAAGAGAGAGAGATTAACAGTCACAATACAGATTCTAAAGTGACAGTTCAAACTGCTACATATCGCTACTGCCTCTGGGACCATTGCTGTAAAATATCATAATATATAAGGATGGGGATTTTCAAAGGAGCCCAAGGGATTTAGGTGCCCAACCTTGGTGGGTTTTTTAAAGCCAATGGTGGATGGGCTCCTAATCCCCCTCTACCCTTTTAAGAACATCAGTCTAAACATTTTAAGGATGTCTTTGTAAATAATGCAATAACAATTCATTGTGCTTTTCTACAGTCAGTGTACAGGGGGTTTTACATAATGGAGGCTTTCCTCCTTGGTATGAAGAATCCAGAGTCAGAGACCATATCCTGGACTGGGATGATCCAAAATAGCAATGGCTATAGGCCTTGTCCTTCTTACCGGTTTGGTTACACCATAAAAACATCCAGAAACAAGGCTACTTTCTCCTGCCACTGAGGATGTTCTCACACGCAGTGCAGTTACTGCACAGTGTCGGTGGCATTTTAAAGATCTCCCTCTTAATACTTCAAATCAGTTTCATATCAGCGCTAGATGAAACATTTTTTTTTGGGAGAGGGAGGTTAGCACAAAGCCACTGTGAAGCAAGACTAATCAAAACCACTTTCAAAGCCCATATTCCAAACATTTTCTCACCAATCCTCCAAGGAAACATCAGTGACATCCTGATCTAACAAGATTGCTTTAAACATAAGTAGGAAAAACACACACACACACACAGCACAAAGCCTCTTCCTCACTACATTCTGAAGTGCCAATCTCGTCATTTGATTCAAGTTACAACGGTGTGTCCAGACAATCCTGGTCTCTTTGCCACACAAGAATAATACTTTTGTGGTGTGCATCCCATGACGCTCAGAGAAGTGAGCTGTAGCCCACAAAAGCTTATGGGCAAATAAATTTGTTAGTCTCTAAGATGCTACAAGTACTCCTGTTCTTTTTGTGGGTACAGACTAACACGGTTGCTATTCTGAAACCAGAGATTCATCGCAATCCCTTTATCCCAGTGATTCCTGACAGAGGGGAAATTCCCCACTCAGATCCACACAGCTGACCACCACTCTCCTACTCTACTTGCCTTGCATGCAAGGAGCAGTGCCATTAGGGTGACCAGACAGCAAATGTGAAAATCGGGACAGGGGGTGGGGAGTAATAGGAGCCTATATAAGAAAAAGACCCAAAAATCAGGACTGTCCCTATAAAATCAGGACTTCTGGTCACCTTGAGTGCCATGTAGGAAGGGCAGAGCAGCTGGGCCGAGGGGCAGAGCTGAGAGCAGGGTTTCGTCCCTAACTGGCAGGTCCACTTTGAGTTACTGACATTAGTCTGGAAAAGTTCACGTAACCCCCAGCAGCAACAGGGTCACTCGGGTGAAGCTACTGAAATATCGATGATATTTTTCATATAATGACTCGCATATTTATTTGCTACTCTCTCCCATCCTTAGTTTTCCAGACAAGCCAAAACAGTCCCCCTCGAACAAGTGCAGCTGGCACTTTAGCCAACAGCAACTGAACTTGAATTTCATGATACCATTAAAGAAAATGCAATACATTTCTAAGACTCTTACGTACTGCAGTGATGGATGCCAACTCTAGACAAATAAATGGAAGCTGGGAAGATGCAAATAATAAATAATAATATCCAGCTCTTACATAGCTACCAGATCTCAAAGAGCTTTACAAAGAAGGTCAGTGTCATTATCCCCATTTTACAGATAGGGAAACCAAGGCACAGAGCAGTGAAGTGACTTGCCCAAGGTCACCCAGCAGGCCAACGGTAGAGCTGGAAACAGAACCTTCTGAGTCTCAGACTGGTGCTCTATTCTCAGTGTCACTTTGCCTGACTATTAGAGGACTCTGGTTTGACCTCTGATGCCAACGATCCACTCAGAAGAACAGTATTACAAGTAACTGACTTCAGCGGAAGTAGTGGAGGCAGAAATTGGACTGTTGTCTCTACGCCTTTTTTAGAATAAACGACGCATAGTATCAGAAATGGGACAGTTCCAAGAAGCAAACACCATGTAGCTATGCTAAAGCCATGGAGTAGAGCATTAAAAAGGAGCTCTCATCTCACGCAGAGTTAATAATTAATACTCACCTCCTGTATATAGTATTTTACAACTTCAGAGCACTTAAAAATATGAACTCCTGTGAATTGTGCAGTAAGTACTCTCCCCAAGTCACAAATGCAGAAACTGAACCAGGGAAGCTAAGTGATTTAACCAAGACCACGGCGGGAATTAGTGTCAAAGACAAGACTAAAAACTCAGCTGCTCCCAATTTCTAACACAGGTTCCACTGCCCTGTCTTTAATCCTCATTAAATAAATCATTTCTGTACTACAAAATGAAGGTGTAAAGCATTATGGTATATGGCAATATTACTACATAGCCTGGGCCCGCTCTCGAGAAAGCTTTTGGAGACAGAGACATTTTGGCCATGTTTGTACAGGACTTTGCAGAATGGGGTCCTGCACCAAGACTGGGGTTTCCGAGGCATTACCACAACATAACGAACAACAGAGAATATGGTAGCATTTAAAAAAAAAATTGTACATTGGTACCAAGGAATTGCAGGCCACAAGATTTTGTGCTTTGTTCTCACTGAGGCCAATGTTGTTATAAGCTCCTTTAGCAGAAAATAAACAGCTTATGGCAAACCACAGGCTTAGCCTGACATTATTTATACGGCCTGGCTACCACTAACTCTGGACATCTAAGAACGATTTTCTTTCCCTTGTTAGGTGCCACAGAGACTGTGCACACTTTGACCCACATGGACTTATTAGCGGTTTGAAAGGGAAGTCACTGAGCGGGATGTTGCGGAACCCATGGCATTCAGATAAGCCGGGAGATCATTCAGGACAGGGTTGTCCAGCCATTGGTCCCCAAGGGTCTACATTTTGACCCTCAAGGGTGACTGTTACCAAGACAGAAATATGCCTTTGATTATCAACGGGAACGGAGCCACGTCCTGTGGGTTTTCAGCCTTTGACTCGGCCGCATCAGCACGGGGAGGAAGTCGAGGGCTCTGGCCCGCCAGCTACCCCTCACCACTTTCCCCTGCAGCCCTAGGCGCAGCTCTGGTGTGGTTGGGCAGAACTCGGAGCAGCTCCTGTCTCTTCCCTTATGAGCTGTTCAACAGCTCCCCCGCTGGCTGGCTGCCGCATTGCGGGGCAGGGAGGAGTGAGTAATCTGCTGCTCTATTGCCTTTGCTTGCCTGCCCCACTAAGGGGACCTCAAGGAGAGCAGGACAGGGGCAGGTTCCGGTCCCCAGGGCAGCCCGGGAGAGTGGAAAAGAGAAGTTGAGAACCAACAGCCAGCCATGGCTCCGATTCTCTTTGCTAGACCCAGCACAAGCCAGAGCAGACTCAGAAGAGCTAGACTCTCCGAGGGACGGGAGGCAGGTGAAACACAGCATGCTCCAGCCACCCTACAGTCCCACAGCCAACACACCCTCTGTGCCAGCTACACTGGCTCTTTGCCTGCCTGAGACTCCCCTACATGGGGGGACTTCCCAGCTGGGGACTTGCAGGTGATCTCAGCTCCCTCTGCACTGCATGAGCAGCCCCAAAGGAGTGCAGTAGGGAAGAGAATCTGACCCAAAGTATTGATTGTGGCTCTTTCACTTTTTGGAATTAATACATTCAACCCTCAGGCTGACCGCTACAAATGTAGGGCCTGATTCTGATTTACTTTACGTTGGTGTTACTCCACTGATTGAGGGGAGCGCCTGATGATTTACACTGGCACACATGAAAGCAGAAGACAGCCCTTAACTTTTACATGAGCTCACAATAATATAAGGGATACACCCACATAGCATTTTACGCTGTAGAGCCATGGTAAAGCAGAAAGCTAGTCAATTTCAATGGTGAGTTTAAAACACAGTCATGTGCTACACCTGCCACCTAGGAGAAACTGACTACACACTGCTCAAACATGGGTACTGACTACATACAAAATGCTGTCAAATGCACAAAGCCCACCAGGGGGAAATGCACAAAGGAAATGTTGTTTTTCCTCCACCCTCTCTCAATTATAATGATCTTAGGTGTTTCTTGTAACAACAGAAGGCAAGAAAACTTCAGGCAGCCATGTTTTTTTTAAATTGGCAATGATTTAACAAGTACTTTAGTGAAAATTTGTAATGCAAATAAATTAGGAACTCTGGACACATGAAAAGCTGTTATCCTTGGCGTTTTCAAGTAAGTTACAACAGGAAATGCTTGGATATCATGGAGAAAGGTGTAACAGACCAGACAGACTATTCAGTAATTTAGTGCATCCTTTAGTGATGCAGGACTCTCTACTATAGTGTATTCCCCAGTGTTTCGTCTAGTCCAGTTTGAAATGACACAATCAACAGTGGTAGTCTTACAGATAATCAGGACCAAGGCATCAAATATATTTCTTCCCACCTCAAGAAGAAAATGAAATGATTTACAGCGTATTCCAGCCCCTTTCCTTCCACCATGGAAAGCTGCACATTCGTTAATGAAATATCACTTTACTCTCCATGGTTCGTCTCTTTTTAGGTATGTCCTTCCACTGCAATCCAAGGTGTGAACACAGCTCGGGTACGTACACCCACGATTGCATGGCTAGAAACAGCAGAGCAGATGCGGTGAAGTGGGCCTCAGCACGCGCTAGCAACGCAAGTAAATACCAGGGTCCCCAGGTGGGCTTGTACAGCTCACGATGAAGACCACGCCACTCTTTTAGCCCTGCTAGAGCAGGGAAAGCTAGTGCAGAGATGCCTACCCATGCTGCAATCACACCTCAGAGTGCAATGAAGACATACCCTTCGTGAACAACAACCAACTCATGAAACTGATCACCCTGAAGCAAACTATAAAGCAATTTTCCCTACGATCACAAGCTGAACACGCAGGATCACAATTACCCAGACATTTTGTGCTTGCAGGCTGCCAGTTTTTAATAAAATAAAAACATCTCCTCTTGGGCTGCATTCCAAACTTTAGGATAAATTCAGTGATCTTTAGCTCACAAGTGGTTACAGTTAAAAAAAAAATCTCCTTTTTGGCACTTGTGAAAGGATAAACCTGCTGGCCTTTGCCATAAACTTGGCACAGAATGCACTCAAGTGTGTTTGGGAGAGGTGGGGGGGAAGAGGAGAAGTGTCTGAGCCAGAAGTAAAGACCAGTTAAGCTCGCCTTGGAAACGCCAGGAGTAAAATAATTCTCATCTTTGTCACTCGCTTGGTTCCAGTTATTGTAGAAATGAGCCCAACCTGCAGAATTTGGTCACAGATTTCAAACCTGCCAAAGAACTCAGGGATTCAGGTCAAGATGCCAAAGTTCCTCAAAAATTCAGGAATGGTCAGAATCAGAATGTTGATGGGAGACCATGGCTATGGCTACACTTGCACTTCAAAGCGCTGCCACGGCAGCGCTTTGAAGCACTAAGTGTAGTCAAAGCGCCAGCGCTGGGAGAGAGCTCTCCCAGCGCTGTCCGTACTCCACCTCCCTGTGGGGAATAACGTACAGCACTGGGAGCCGCGCTCCCAGCGCTGGGGCTTTGACCACACTGGCGCTTTGCAGCGCCGCAATTTGCAGCGCTGGAGAGGGTGTGTTTTCACACCCTGCTGCAGCGCTGCAAATTTGCAAGTGTAGCCATGGCCTAAGTCTTGGTATTGAGAGGAAGAGATGTGATAAAACACATTTTGGTTAAGTAATTCTGATTAATCAATTCTCTCTATTAAATTCCTCACTCTTCTTTGGATTGCTATTCCTTAGCTAAAGTAGGGACTAGAGACCTATTATAAAAGCTTCAGAAGCCAAAATAGAATTACAGAGAAAATAAGGTCTTACAGAAAGCAAACCAAAGATGGGTAGATTATAGTTTAGGGCAGTGGCTCTCAATCTTTCCATATTGTACCCCTTGCAGGAATCGGATTTGTCTCGTGTGCCCTCAAGTTTCACCTCACTTAAAAACTACTTGCTTAGAAAATCAGACATAAAAATATAAAAGTGCCACGGCACACTCTTACGGAAAAATTGCTGACTTTCTCATTTTTACTATACAATTATAAAATAAATCAATTGGAATATAAATATTGTACTTATATTTCAGTGTACGGTATATAGAGCAGTATAAGCAAGTCACTGTCTGTATGAAATTTTAGTTTGTACTGATTTCAATAGTGCTTTTTATGTAGCCTGTTGTAAAACGAGATAAATGTCTAGATGAGTTGATGTACCCCCCTGGAAGACCTCTGCATACCCCCAGGGGTCCCCATACCGCTGCTTGAGAACCGCTGGTTTAGAGAATTCATAAGAATTCAACATGGAATGTTACAACGTATCAAGAGTTATGCCAAAGATTTTGGCCTATATGTGAATATGTACATTATTATTGTTAATAAATTCCATATTTTCTGTGCTACATTCGCGTTTCCATGGCTTTGCAGTGAGAGACAGCTCAGCAATGTTCAAAGGCTCCAGACCCTATTATCAGCCCAGTACCTCAGTCCCGCCAAACATTAACGTTTGCAGGCCGTTTGTCTGCTAAGCAGCATGTCACAAGCACACGGGCCATTTGGTGAAGTCACTCAGAGGAAGCCTCCTTTTGGTTTTATGATGACTATTAGCAACCGTTAATTAGAGTTTTGGAAGAGCAGTGATAATTTTCCCATTTCTCAGAGAGATAATCACTCTTGGCTTTGCTACCAGCAGCTCCCTAACAAATGCATTGTCCTGGGGGAAGTGCTGTTTACCATCTCACATTATCACCACTATCTATTTTAGGCTGTTTTACCTTCAGAACTCTGATCAAATATGCCCTTTTAGTAAAAGCCCAACATGACTGCTCTCTTTCACCCCGCCCACTGTGAAAATCAAACACAGGCATCTTAACCACTGCATGGCACTGTAGGTTATGATGTTACATCTGTGAGTCAGCAGTTCTTCCAAAGTAATCAGTAGTGATGTCTAGCACACAGCTACACAAAAATGCACCCATCAGGCCTTTGGCTTCCCTTCGAGCACTTCTAAGTCATGCCACAAATCGTTATAGCCATCTCCCACTGATTTCCCTTACACGTAATAATGCATGAGGCCTTGAAGGCTACAGTTTGCCTATAATGGCTTAAAATTGCTGGGGGGAAAAATAAATCAGAAAGTCTCTGTTGCTTTTTCCGTGAGCCCTTTTAGCATTGCATCAGTGGTCAGACAAATGGCAGGATGCCTGTTCTATTTGCTGCTAAAAAGTGCACCCTTTTAATTCCACACATGCACACAGAGGTGCAAAGGGGGAGTGGTGGTTATTAGGCACCGACTCAGGTTCAAAAGTGACACAAAGTTGCATTTTATTTTGTTCTCTGGCACTTTCAGACTGAAATCCTGCCCAGGCACATCAACTGGATGAGAAACGTCTGCCTTTATCAAGGCTCACTTTTGTCTACATTGAACCTTTCAATTGCTCTCAAAGGGCCATTGCGGAAAAGTCATGTTTTAAGGGGGGGACATTAAGCAAGGTGTCAGTAACAATATCAGACTTGTTAATGGATCAAGAACCAAACCATTTAGCTGCTTCCTTTTCCCCTCTGAAACAGAATCACACAGATCAATTAAAAAAAATCAAAAGGGGAAGACCTCTCAGCCTCGCTGATCAAACATTTGAATTTTGTGTGTCCCAAAATCTTAAATCTCATACTAATGAAATTATAGTTAATTGATTTACCAAAGGAATACTCCCACTCACGTGGCAAACCCTTCATTTGGCAAAAAACCAAAGTCACAGAGGCTAAGAACCAGGAATTGCTTGGTGGGCTCAGACCTTACGTGTTAACCCACCAAATTCCACATGTAGGTCATTATGTGTGGCAAAGAATGATAAAAAATATTTATATCCATGTGGGAAACCTACATGTTGTGAAATTCCTTCCTTCAGTGTAAATATCTCCTATCTCATTCATCATTTTTTATCCTGGATGTAAATCATTAAACAATAGAAGCAGGGAAGGGACACTGAATTTGTGCGGAATGTAGGTGACTTTGGGACTCAAATTAGTGGCATATCTAGAAATAAGAAACATTAAAAAAGTATAGATCAGAACCCCCGACCTGTGGAGCAACTCTCATCTGACTGGTGAGTGGGGGAGAGCTCTAGGTCCACACCTATGGGGCTGGGCAGTGTGTTTAAAGACTCATTCCAAGAGGACAGGACACGTGTGCTGGATGCAATGCTGATATGGAGACAGCAAACCAGCGATGTGCTTCCTGGCATCTTCTGCTAGACCTCCCAGTGCAAGAAATATTTCAGACTGAAAGGAGGCCAGGTGACTCCTGTAGCGCGCATTCACCTGTCTACGCAGTGTTTATACACGGTAATGTTCTTCCCCTCTGATCCCATCCTCCTTATGCAGAAAACTTCCACTGAAAGCAATAGGGGTCCCTAAATTGCCTCTATTCTAATCAATACAAACAATGCTTTGTAATGCAAATTGCCAGAGGAAACTCGAGTCCTTAATGGCAGGAATTCTTCATTTTCTACTGTTTCCACTGCAGAATAAACTAGCTAATAGTGATGCTTTGGGTCACACTTTGCTCTACAGGATATACAAAGTGCTCACCACATTAATTAAAATAGGGAGGACTATAAACCAACTACCAGGATATTATGAGGCACAGAAGATCTGTGGCCTATTTCTTTGTTACCCTACAGCCCCTTTATGGCATTCTGGCAGGAGAAATGGGTTGTAAACTGGGTGGAAATGGCCTTGGGGATATACTCCTGGCGTAAGGGGGTTCCCCAGACACCTTAAAGCTGTTGGAATGACTCAACACCAGACGCCCTTGCAGCTCGTAGCTTAGGGGACAGGGCCAACCCATGCTGCACTGCGCTATTATTGGCTGGTGGATGACCTAGAGGGACCTGATGCAGCCTGAGGATAAATTGGAGCAGCTCTGGCACTTCTCTGACTTACGGTGGGAGCTGAGCAGTTCCCTGGAGGGCTCAAGAATATGAGAAATGCCAAGGTGGGATAAAGCTTTGTTTTCCCCCTCCCATCCCCACACTCCTATGCCAAGTGGAGGAATGGAGAATCTGAGCCTTGCTTTCTCCCCTCACTCTTTTCTCTTTGTGTTTTCTCTTTCAGTGTCATCATCTAGAAACTGCTTTTCAAGCAAGCAGGGGCTTAGTCAGGGTTCTAAGTTACATAACTGCCTTTGCTTTGGAAAGCCTTTCTAGCAGTCCTCCGCCTCCCGTCAGCCCTGTGCACCTCTCTCTAATCTGTTCCACTAAAGTCTTTTATATGAGAATCTAATAGGTTTCGTGAGTTATTGTCTTAAGTGTGTGGTCTATGAAATTAGAGTCCTTTCCCCACAATCTCCTAAGGAGATTAAAAAGAAAGCCCAGATTTATGGGAACTGGAGAATGAATATATTTATAACCTAATGAAAGGCTGTAGTAAAGTATCCATAAGCAGGTATTTTTAACTTACAACTCTGCTTTAGCCCACAGATTACACACAACAATTTTTTTCTATCATCTGGCAGTAGTATTTGAACGTCTGGTTGGGAGGAAGGGAAAAAATACTGGGCCAGATTCTCTGCTGGTGTAAACAGGGACAGCTCCATTTACTTCATCAGTGTTTCACCCATTTTCACTGGTGAAGAATTTAGCATGATGTAAAATTAATTTTCATTCCATACTTCTAAATTGACTCCTGTCTGGAACCATCAGTCCAGTTACCCTAGGAATGTTGCTGTCTCTAGGGTTTGCCTTTTAGAAACTGATGTGTCTTCTAAATATATGTTTGCTAATAAGGGTTTATTACTTTTATTAGGATAGATAAATGTCCATGGATTCTTATCATTACCCCGGTCTTTCCGTTCACGTCCCAGCAAGCTGACATGCTAGTTAAAGCAGAGACCGGGCTGGTGTTCTGTTTACTTCTCCTTTTTGATGTATCACCACAGCCTAAATTAATTTCTTAACAGTTTCACTTTCAGTCCTGTTGAGTAAATGGGCCTCTGGAGGACCGCATCATTAGCATCGATAAACACTTCACAATGCAGTCATACACAAAGGGAACCAACTAGGGACGAGAAAAGAACGGTTGTAAAGTAATTAAGAGTCTGTGATTTCATAGTTGTGGCTGAAAGACCTCATCAAGTTGCTCCTATTCTCTTACTCATCATGGTCCCTGTTATTGAAATGAAAACTTGAAGCCATAACTTACCCAAGCTTCAAGGGGATATTGTCATCTGGATGTGGACTAGAGATTCAGTAAGCACTGGATTTACTGGGGAGTAGAAATCAGTTATGAGAAGGCATTTCTGTTTTTCTTATACCAGGGCAAAGCACATGGCCAACAGCCCAAACTGAGCAATGCCCGGTGGCACAGCAGGGAACTTCAAATATTCTCTCTCACGCAGTTCTCCATTTATTAACATAGGTGACCTTATAATAAGATGAACAAACTCCATGAAGTTTAGACATAGTGGGCCAGTATGTTCTCAGCTGTTGTAAAGCAGCATAGATCTGTTGACTTCAGTGGAGCTATGCCAATATGAGCTGTGCCAGTTAAGTGTTGAATGCTGCCAGTAACCAGCCTGGGATGGTCATTCAGCAAGGTCTGGGCACCAAGGCCTCAATTCAGCAAACCACTTAAGCATGTGGTTAAATCCATTCTTGTGCAGCAAAGCACGTAGCCTGGGATTTTCAGAGGTCTGTGGGAGTTAAGAACCCCGCACACATTGCCGTTCAATGGAAGTTGAGGGCCTAACTCCTTTTTAATCCTTTGACAATTAAGTACACGCTTAATTCCCATTGACTTCAAAGAGACTTAACGTCTGCTTTGCTGAATTGAGGCCTGGTCAGAATTTTGGCTTCCCTAGGTTCATCGGTATCAAAAAGCCTGTTGAGCCTCATGATCTTTTTCTACCAAGCAGCACCACAGACCAATCGTGAGATATCCCAACATCCTACGACAGCCATTTGGCAGCAGCAGCATGAATAGGGCAAGCTACTTATCAGAGATAGTCTATCCTCACTAACACCTGTTCTGGATTTATACAGGCAACACACCACATAATAGCCACTTCTGTGCAGAAGAGAGAAACAGCAATCATTTTACAAAGCAGCCTCATTCCCTCGCCCACCGGTTTACAATCGTACAATGGATTTGCTTTGGATACACAACGTGCTCCCTTACAGATATAGGGCAAGATTTAAAAAAATGCTTAAGAGACATCGGAGTGCAAATCCAATTCACTTTCAAAGGAGCATGTGCTCCCAAGTCCTGGTCTGCATACACATTTTGTATTGACAACTATTTCAATTAGAGATGAGGGTGGGGTTTTTTTGGTTTTTTTTTTAAACTGATATAGTTATATGGTTACATCTCGCACTATGGATGCAGTTGTCCTGTTATATAGGTCGTTCAGTACAACAGCTGGAAGTTAAAGCTTGTTATCCTGCTTAGGAACGGGTTTAAACTAAACACACACAAAAAAGCCTCTCTTATATTGGAATAAGTATGTCCACACCGGGGGCGGGGTTGGGGTAGTATACTGGTGTAATTATACCTCATGCAGACAAGGCCTAACTCAATTGGCTTCATGCAGTTACATATAGGATGAACGCAGCCCAGGGTTCAGATAAGCATCTAAACTATTGGATGCTTATGCAAACTGAGAAGCCAAACCATTTGAGATTCACCCACCTTTACTCTTTTCACTAGGCACAAACAGTTGATTGGATGCATTTTTTGAAAGCAAATGGACAAGAGTGCCCAGATTAAAAAAACAACAAAAAAACCCAAAGATATGGATGATAGCCATATATGTACATCATCAGAACTGCACTGGCAACTAAAGTCCTGTAATTACTCACAACGCATTCTTTATAGCTGGTCCTATTTAGGAAAACCCTCATGTTTCTGTACTCAACAAAGGAATTTAAATTTAATTGCAGGGATGCTTTGTAGTTTCCTCAAGGGATAGTTTTGGAAGGTCCTGACACAGTAGAGGAATTTTACATCTATCATGTATAATCATGTATTCTGTATAAGGACACTCCATTCTTTTGGCTCTTCTAGGAAAGGAATTGGAGGAGCAGGAGAGGGCTCTTTATGAAGATAGGCCAGTGACTGCAATGAGGTGAAGGACCCCTACATAGGTTCTGGCAAGGAAAGAATGGTAACCCCATACTGCCCAAATATAGGAGAGACACAGAGGTAGCCCTGCTATTCCCTTTAAGTGAAGTCTGAAGGAAGCCTTGTCTGATACTCTGGAACTTGGATGAACAAAGCTTTGCTTTGTATGCTTCATTTCAGCCTGTGGCTTGGGCCTTCACTACAGTTTTCTGGTTTGTGAGAAATGGCACTTCACAGCTGCTTACACTCAAGCAGGGCGGCTGCAGAAACAAACTATACCAATGGGCCAGTCCCAGGCAGCTACACAAGCTGCTCCAGGTCCCGTGACACATTTTCACTCTTTCAAAACTGATGTTTGAGAAGAATAAGCACAAAATAAATCTTATCATTACTATTTACATTCTGTAGTGTCGAACTATCAGTGTCTCCACAGCTCTTCCTTCCATTTACCAGGTAGGCAGGCAATTCCTCTAGTTTTAGGCAAAACAGTTCTCTTTTTCTAATGGTTGTTGTCCATCTTGTACTAAGACGAAGCCAGACGTGGTTTTCTTTAGTATCATGGATGGAGAAAGCCACTTTGAAGAGTGAGGTCACACTAGTGGGGGCAGGGCGGCGCGCTCTTAAAAACGGCATCCTCCGTGTAGTCACGCTGACAGGAGCGGGGTCACGCTGTTCCAGAAAGTACCGGAATGTCCGGTATTGTGGGGATGTGTAGTCTTACTGAGTCTTCTGTATCCGATGTTGGAGGGCATAACTATAGTACCTGCACGCCTTCATTCAAGAAGAGTAGGAGGGGGAAAGACCAAACAAAAATGTCTTATGCTTTACAAGAGACTATGCATTCCTGTTTTGGGAAGGACTCGATTAATCATTCGTGGATGACTGTGATTCTAAATAACCATGAAAATGCTGCCATATGTGTTCAGATTTATCTCTTGTGTTTCATAATGTGTACATCTGTTTTTTATAAATAGCTGTCCAAGCCAATGCATCTACCCACTTCCTCACTACCTTCCAAGGCACCTTTCCAATGAGTAATCATCAGTGGTTTTGCCAACACTGGATTTGTGTTGATTTCCTTAGTGGCCTCCACTAGGCTATCTTCAGGCTTGGCAGAATTTGATTTTTAGTTTTTAAATAATTTTGATGGATATCAGTTTATTTTTAAGCACTTTTTTCTATCTTTATCTATTTAAATCTCCACAGTTGTGGTTAATTATTGGGGAGGGAGGTGTCAGATAATTATTTAATTACAGTAGATGTTGAGATTCAAAAAGTTAAAGCTTTACAAAACTGTTAAAACACAAATTGACACGTCGAAATATACACATTAAATATCCTTAAGTCAAACTCTATTAAGTTCTTAAGCAGCATTTTTCTTACTTGGCCTATCTTTAAATTTCTGTGATTAATCAATGGAAATGTTCTTTCATTGTTTGTATGTGATGAGTGAAATTGACATTTACTGATAAAAAGCTAATCCTTCCAAGCCTACTTATCTTGAAGATCTAAAGAATTATCTACTACACCAAGAGAGGGTGTTTAGGGTATTAAAGTCTGAGCACAGTTTCCCATTCTAAGTTTTATTTAATTCCACATATCCCTTTGTACAGCCATTACCAGAATGTCTCTAACAGCATGGTAACGCCTCAACATTTACTGAAGACTTTCAGAGGAGATGAGAACATTACTCAAGACAAAAGGAGGAAGCAAAGATTGTAAAGAAGTTGAGGGAAATAAAGAAGAATCTGAAAGAGTAGACAATGGGTCTAAGCCCATTGACAGCAGGAGCAATTACAGGTTAGATACTCAACTAGTGCTGAGTACTGATTTCACTGAACACTGATTTCTCTGAAGTTACACAGGCCCCCAGGGGGAAGTTAGAATCAGAAGATGATCAAACAAATCAGACTATCAGATAGGAAAGAGGAACTCAGTGGGAAGAAAAGATGATGGCAAAAATCCAATAAATACATGATGAATAAGTTTGAGTGGAATACCTGAGTTACATATTGTACGTTCCATTTGTCTGGGTAAAAGATAGAAGAAAGAAAAAAGGAATGGAGCTAATATTGCAATAGCTGTGAAGATGATGGATCCAAAGGTGGATAATTACCCAAGAAACTAAATTCTAAACTAAAAAATTGATTGATTTTTTTAAAAAAAGATTCAATAATTTATTTTTTCTTTAAAAAATGCCATCAATTAAGCTATTGTTGGAAGAAAGTGAGAGAAAATATGTTAGGTAAAATCAAATACACTTACCTACTTAAGAATTTACAAGAAAGCTATCAATTTAGTATCTAATTACTGAGACAAATGGGCTAAAATAATAGAAAAGAAAGCTTTAGTGGGAAAACAGAAAGTGCTTAGAGAGAAATTCCTGTTCTGAAAGTTAAACATTGGTAGTGTAGAGAGTGTACAAATGTATGTTCCTATTTCCAACATTCATCTGCCATAAACGATGGGAAATGGGGCCTAATAGGAAAGAGGTTTGGGATTCAGGCCTCCTTGTTCCCATTCCTCTCTCTGCCACTGACTCACAGCATGGCCTTGGCAAGTCACTTAACCTCCGGTGTCTGGAAAATGTGTATGAAAGTAACGGCCAACATCACAGGCTTCATTAACCAACATTTGCAAAAGACTTTGAGATGCTTAGATCTGATACACCAGGTCAGTGCAAAGTGAAAGCACTGGAGTGTGATGGATGATTTTATATCACATCCCTTTGCTTTTTCTCTTTTCAGGCTCTGGGATGTTGTTGGAGACTAAGTGTTTCACCCGAGAGGAAATTCCCTAGTAAAACAGTTTAAAAATAAATGAATATGCCCAAGAGTTAATTGTGCCCTCTAGCTTTAGAAGCATTCGGCACTAGGTGTATACTGTATCAAGAACTGCTATATATGAATAAGAAAGAATAAAACACCGTCCCTCTAGGGTTAAGGGGAAAAAAACAACCTATCAAACATATGTAGACATAAATGGAAAGATTATAGCCGAGTGTATAAAAATGATAAGAGCAAAGACGGAGATGGAAAAGAAGATTGCAGAAGCTGTTAAGGTAAAAAAGTTCCAAGCACATAAGGAATAAAAGGTCAGCGAAAGGAGACGGTGATGTTTCAAAGAAATTGCAGACGTAATTTACTGACAGAAGTATTGACTGAAGAGCAAGATATGTAAAATTAATTCCACTCCTGGCCTCCGTGTTCATAGAGGACATAGGGGACAGAAGGCAGAAAGAGACAAAGATCTCCTGCAATAGGGGGAAGAAAACGCTGAAGGAAATCAGGATATTTGAACAGGAAATCATGGGAAAGGAATCATGATACCATCTGGGGGCAGATGAAATGCATCTAACCATGACTCCTCTTGTCTTACTGATTTGGAATGAGCTTCAGGCAGCTATTTTTTTGTCCCAGTCAACCAGACATTGTACTGAAACCCAGGGAATTGATGCTGTTTAATTCTACTATCCTCTGCTAATGTAAAACTGAAGTTCAATAGAGCTACACTGATTTACACCAGCTGTAGATTGCATCCACTGTGTCATCATTTATATAAATAAAAAAAATTAAAAATAAAATAAGAAACCAACCGTGAAAACTGGAGTTTCTGCTGATAAATTCTTACCTTCCCCCCCCCCCCCTCCAGTCCCTGGGCTGATGGGTTTGAACCGACATGGAAAAAAGAAAAAGCCCGAGAACAAGCCCACTTTTCTTCGTAAAACAAGCAGGGAGGAGAAAACAAAACCCTTCAGCTTTTTTATTTACTAGCCACATGTTGATTAAAGACCAATGGGTGGCTTTGCCTTTATCCAATTGCTCTAAGCACATGTCCGATTTTGGCCCGAGCTTAAGAAAGTCACACATTGTAAAGCAATGAGTGACAGTTGCATGAGCCAGTGCTTCTGTTCCTTGGAGAGGTTTTAATTGCGATAACATTCTGCTTGTCTAAAGAGGCCCATTAAAAATTTACTTGACCAGGAAAAAAAATAAAAATAAAGGAAGAGATCCAGGATCTCAAATGCGTTTAGTATAATCACAGCAATGTACTGTAACAGACTTAACCTTAACAGCACAGCTTATAGAGGACAGGCAAAACATCAAGCTGAATTAAGCCTTAAATGATGTTATGGTCCTTGGAGAAAAATGAGCTAGTTTGATGCATGTTTTCTTTTATGCTCATGTTTTACAGCAATATAGAGGGGGAAAAAAACACCGTGGCAGAAGCTTTCCATAGTGCATTTCACAGTAGGTTTTCACCAGCATCCTCTCAAACTCCCCCCCCCCGCCTTCTAAATTTCGGTAACCACTGACAGTACTGCTGTTAGGAAGCACTGCTATTTTATTCCAGACTACAGTGCTCTGTGGCAGGTAGAGATAAAATTAAAGCCTGGTTTGATAACAAAGGTCGTTTGATAGGAAAAAGGCCAATTAATGATTTCTCATCCCAACCCTCCCCATAAACCCATTCTCGTTACTTTAAAAATGTCTCGTGTTTTTCCGCAGGCCTTTATCCTCTTCCCCAATTAATCATTATTGATCACACCTCAAAATTTCAAATTCTCTTATTATGTATCAAAGTAAGTGCCCGTGACTGCTTCTCCCAGCATCTCCTCTGGCCAGTCTGAAAGAGAAAAGTTTGCTAAGAATCACCTCAACATAGGGATTATTTTCTCCATAATGCTGGAAGTGGAAGGAAGCCTAGCAAGCATGGTCCCAGGGTAGCTCCTGGGCCATGATTTGACAAAATACTTAATGCTTAAATCCAAAGCATTAAAGCACACGCTTAGCTGAACTGGGTTGCTGTTAAGCAACCACTTAAGTACTTTGCGGAACTGGTGAACGTATTTCCGATATACAAAACCATCACCTCAACTGATGTAACTGCCCCACGTTTGAAGCCGCAGCAAAGAAGCCGAGAGCAATGGAGACTGAATGTTGCCCTCCCCCACTGACATGTGGCCTCTCCAGAACAGTGTAGGAGCACTTTGGTGGGGTAGATTTGCAGGAACCTAGCATTGCCTATGCATGTCTTGGATTTTCAGGGCTGTTAATTCAGCCCTTTACAAACAATGTGCAGACGGGTAGGCCAAGGGTCGTTTTCCCAAGCAGGAAATTCACTGTCGGTGCGTTAATTAAGACCATTCCTTCCATTGCAAACGTCCCCTTTCAGCTTCACAGGCACATTCGGAACATTTGGGCCCTGAGAGGAAGCCCGAACTCAGAACTTTGGAAGGTGCAAAGCTCTCTCGCTCTCCTTCCCCCTACCCCACCCGGAAGAATGGATACATTAAAACACAGGCGAGAACAAAAAGTAGCAGAGGACTGATTAAGCACGTCATGCTTCTGTCAAGAGGAGGACGAGGAAGGGGAGCTATGCACATCTGTGACTGACAGGCCTTTAAGGTAGTGGACTTAACCTAGCCTGTTCCATTAGATGGGAGAACAGGGCACATGTGACAACAGTCATTTTAAATACATACATGGAAAAGTCTTTCTTCCTGCCAAACCTCATAGGCAAAGAGCTGATATCCTCAGAGACTTCTCCCTGGCCCGTGTGCAGTACCTAGATCCCAGACTTGCAACCTGACACAGCCTCAATGGTGTTTGACTCAAAATGCCGCTTGAGTCAATCTTCTCTCCTCTGCGTTCACTTCCACTTCTAACCTGTAGACTTTTGCGATCCACGACTCCGCAGCTCAGTGAGGGGGATATGTGGCGACAAGCACTTGGTTCTGCCTGCGCTAGCACTGCTGCTTAAGTGCCGCCTGACAATTCGCATGAAATGGTGCCTCTCTCAGCCAACTGTCTCCTTGTGCCATAGCATTCCTGTTGTCCTGCCAGCCTGCAGAACACCCCCTGCCCTCCAGCTTAGTTCACCGTATGAGACTAGCAATACACCCTACTCAGCTGCTCCAACCCCAGGACTGAGTCCTGAAATATTAATGTATAGATGACACCACTGGTGGATAGTGCTTTACAGATACCCAAGAGGAGAAACGGTCTTGCTCAACACCGCATGTGATCCACACCGGTTTCCAATTAACTACACTATCTACTTGTGTATTTCCTCTTTACTGGCATGATGTGTCTGTGCCACAACTACATGAACCAATGACAGACAGAGTGGGACCAAGAGTTCAGCTTCTTAGCATCAGAAGACTATTAAAAGCAAAAGTGTCTCTTGCTTTGCTCATTGAGTTCTCAGCTTGCCAGAGGTCAGAGGGCTTCTTGAGAAACCTTGGCTAGCATAAAAATTGTTGTGGTAAATTGATGTTGACATTAAAAGAGGCGTCGGACTGGATCATTTACTTGAAGTTGAACTGCAAAATAAAAGAGGGAAACTGACTCTGAGCTCAACCCAGATTTATGGCCCGACTCTAGCAAAGCACTTAAAACACACATGACTTTAAGCATGAGTAGTTCTACCAAAGCCGATGGAATGATCCTCATGCACGTATGTAAGTGCTTTGCGGGATCAGGGACTAAGAGCAGAATGATCCAGAGAGAGAGAGAGAGAGAGAGAGTGTGTGTGCGCGCGCGGGCGGGCGGGGGGGAGGAGTAATTGGGGGGATGTATTCAGCACAGAAATCAGTTCAGTTAACCTTCTAGATAAGGAACACACGCTCCCCTGGGAAATCGTCTTGGTACATAAAGGTTCTCGGCAGATAAACCCAGAATGCATCATTCTGCAACATTGCCAGTGCACACTGAGTTCTGCAATATCACAGAAGGACGCCTTCTTATGGATCTACAGTAGGATCTTAACCAGGAAGTACTAAGGCCATAAGACCATTTCAGCTGGTGGACAAGGAGGACTTTAAAAAGTTTAGTTGAAAGCTGATTTTGGTGTCTCATTCCTCCCACAGACCAGGAAGGGAGGCTGTTCAGCAGTGGCGCCGGAACATTTTTAGTAGTGGGGGTGCTGAAAGCCAGCACCCTTACCCCGTCTTCTTTTTCCCTCCCCCGAGCTGAGGCTGGGAGCAGGACTGTGTCTCCGGGAAGGGGAGACCTGGACAGGGGTAAGGGGGCCGAGGTACCAGGTGGGGGCCGTTTGCCTTTCAACAGGTTGGACAAGACGACTCCATTCTGGTTTACGTCAGTTACGTGCTGTCATCCCAATGCAAAACCGTGCTAGCGAGGGCATCGTCGGAAACACCGACTGCCCTCTTTGAGGTGACCCCCACTGGGATGCAGCAGGTCTTACTGGCCCAGGGACTTGCGGCTGATATTTCTCTGGGCCAACTAGTTTGAATCTAGCCTGTCACATCTAAATTGCTGCTTCCACAAAGCTTGGACAGATTTAGACACAATGGACCAAACACCTACTGCTGCCACCTCTCTCATTGTAAACATTTATCGTCTGCATTATGGGAGTGCCAAAGGCCTCAGTCTGGATGGGGGCACAGATCATGTGACCAGGTTCCTGCTCAGAGTTTACAGTCTAAAACAGGGGTGGGCAAACTTTTGGGCCGAGGGTATGGAAATTATAGGTGGGCCATGAATGCTCACAAAATTGGGGGTTGGTGTGTGGGGTGCAGGCTCTGGGGGTGCAGGCTCTGGGGTGGGGCCAGAAACGAGGAGTTCAGAGTCCAGGAGAGGGCTCTGGGCTGGGGCACAGGGTTTTGAAGAGTGGGAGGGGGAACAGGGCTCGGGCAGGGCATGAGCGGGAGTCAGGGGTGCGGACTCTGAGCAGCGTTTACCTCAGGCAGCTCCCAGAAGCAGCAGCATGTTCCCCCTCCGGCTCCTACGCAGAGGGAACCAGGATATGCCAGATGAGTACATGAATATGGTCATTAGGCTCATTTATTAGTAATGCCACAATGTTCTGCAGATTGTCTCCCCAGCCCCCTGTAGTGCAATCATTTTGGAGGCACTATATGAAGAGACAGAGGAAAGTGGCATTAAGGCTGACCACAGTTTCTACCCCAAATGACAGTGACGAAAATGAAAGCCCAGTCCATCAAGCAGAGATTCCGCTGTACATTCATCTTTCAGTACAGTGAGCCACCACAGTGCTTAAGGGAAAGGGTTTTTAATGAGCCTTGTCGACTTATATGAACAATTGGAGGGGAAAAAATACTGAGGAGACATCCAAGTCCACCTCCCCTCGATGGCGGATGATTGAAGCTGTCAGTGTAGCTAGTCCCTATGACTGTCAACTGCTTTTCGGGGTTACTTCAAAACACGTCACAATCCCTGATTAAAGAACCTGTCTGTGTTCAGAAATTACCCAAAGTGAGAGAAAAAATTATGCCAGGCAAGTGTCTGACAAAAAATTCTGCTGCCACTTTGAACTACACTAATGGTTGTTATTCAGCCGGAATACGCAGTACTTAAATGCACACATCTGTGTAATGTCACTAGAACGGCAACGCTCCTGGAGTTTCGCATCAGACCCCACAGTGACAAGCGCTCTGCAAAGGCAGGCAGTTTAGCTGGGAGTAGACAGACAGACATGCAAAGTGAGCTCTGGCAATGCAAGGCTTTTTCGACCCATGATGTCTGCATGTTTGGCTCCACCTTGGGAAAGCGTGCCAGGATTCATTGTTATCTTGAGCCGGCCCCTGTTGAAAAACTGACACTCTGAATTTAAACCAAATACTATTGCAATTCCCTCTGTTACTGCTGGTACATCCCTACTTGCTAACAAGCTTTGGGGGTACAGGGGCAGAGAGATGGGTTTAGCACCCCTCTCCCCGCCCCCATCACTCCAGGAAGAATAAGCATATCACTCATCTTACCATCTTTATTTATTTCTCTGTCCATCTTCAAATCCAAAACAAAATTGCCCTGGTTTCCCAAAATTCTCGTTGGACTTGCCTCCCTCTTATTCTACTGTCTGAACAATCTATTCTGTGGGTGAAATCCTGGTCCCAGTGAAATCACTGCGAGTTTTGCCATTGACTTCAATGAAGCCAAGATTTTGCCCTTAATCTTGACTTTCTTTCTTTCCCCACCCATGATGCACGGTAAAAGAGAAAGAGTGTATCTGTCACTCACACTCCAAATGTCTCACTCAGTGTCTGTTGTACAACCTGTGCCTGGACACATCGGTGTGTAACGTAGTCAAGTGTTTTTTAAAAGTTAGACCAGGAGAATGAAAGTCTGAACTTCTGTTCTCTGCTCTGCCTCTGATTTGCTGAAATGACTTCAAAAATGGGTCGTTTAACCTCTGCACACTAAATTCAGCCTGTGAATCAGCTGGCACGACTGGCATCAGCTGACACCAGGGCTGAATTTGGCTCTGACTGCCAAACTGGAACACCTGTAAAATAGGGATCATAATTAGCTACGCCTCACAAAACCCCTGAGAAGAAGGTAGCAAGGCTTGCAGGGCGCTTTAAGATCTTCAACGGAAAGGTGCTATGCAAGTGCAAAATATCATTAGTAGTGGTCACAAGCGGTTCTTTTAATGAAAAAACATACATGTTAATGTAACATTATTTCAATGGGAACAACCGATGCTTCAACCAACACACTGAGTGTTACCTTCAGAGAAGTAAAGAGAAAAACAGTATTGTGTGTGTGTAGAAGCTCATAGAAGATACAGCCAGAGAAGTACAGGGTAAGACATCAGGACACCAGGAAGGGAGGATGGTCCTCTGTTTAACTAGGAGTCAGGAGATCTGGGTTCAAATTTTGATTCTATCACAGATTCCCTGTGCAACCTCCCTTAATCTCTCTGTGCCTCTGTTTTCTCATATGTAAAGTGGGGATAACAACACTCCCCCACTGATAGGAGTGCTGTGACCTTAAATCCATTACTGTTTGTGAGGCGCTCGGATGCTATGGTGACAGAAAGAAGACAGGTATGAGAGAGAGAGAGAGGGAGAGAAAGAGAAAGAGAGGGAGAGAACTTCAGAATTCAAGACAAGGTTGCACATCTGAAACACTGTGTCTCCCCACAGACCATCGCTACATGCTGTCTCTAAAATAACTAGCCCCAGGAAGCATCCGACTGCTATTTACTGTGTTTGTAGGTTTATTCACTCTCCAACTCCTAGCGGTTTGCTGATAGCTATTGATTTCACCCAAGGGAATGGTTTTGCCCTCAAATCGTTAGGCTCTTCCTTCCCCCAAATTTCAGACTTTTATCTTTGCTTCGCTCATTGAGGCACAGCTTTGTTCTTTCTGAAATAACAGATGATTTAGCGACTGCCATGTTCCAGGGCTGAAGAGATTTGAGGGCAACCTTTGTTAAATCAAGTGCGCTTCCACCAAGCACCGCAGGCGGATTCCACAGGTCTAGCAGAGAAACCAGATGACTGCAAAATTCGCCAGCTTTCTTTTTAATGGCAAAAAGCCTTGCCTAGCTACAGACTCATTTGTATCATTCTGGGTAGCATCTCCCATGATTCTGCTTAAACAGTCTTTGAGGAATTTCCCCCACTCCCACCCCAGCCCCACCTCTTCCAACCCCAACCTCTCCTCCTAACAGTAAAAACCTCACCTATTGGCAAAACAGTGCTGGAGGGGGCGGGGGGAGAGAACAACTTCAGGATTGCAACAGGCCGATGATGTGGGTTAACCTGGCAACGTGATGGAGCTGTGCTAAAATTCTGACCGGTCAGAGGGAGCACTCCCCTTGTAAGGCGGAAAACATCCCCGTCACACAAGCACACCGACCAAGCAGCAGCAGGCAGCTGGGAGAGAAATTCCTTATCTATTTTCTTAACCAGAGATGGGTCCAAGTCTCAAGATCTGGATTCTGACCCCCTTCCCCAGCCAGAGAGTACGTAGATCCAGGCTTCTGATCTGGGCCATGTTTGAGAAATGCAACAAGTGCACAATTCAGCCAGTGTTCAGCTGCCACACCCCCGCCCGAACTCCATTGCTGTTTGGTGCGGGGGGGGGGGAGGGGGTTTATCCTGGGCTCATCTCATTTCCATACAGACACAAAACGCTGCTGCGGCCATAGCTGCTCCCAGGCCCTCACGGTTGCCTTAATAAACGAGCTGCTCGCTGGCAGTTTGCTGACACATCCGCCCTCTCCGGCAGTCTGGAAGCTGGGCCTAAGCTCGTTCAAAAGGTTTTTCAGCCATTCAACACATCCACACCGATATTTGGATTCCAAACAAAACCAAGCTACATGGGAACCCTAACATGCCACACGCAGCCTTGCACTCCACATGAGCCCGTGCAGTGGATACTACCCCCTGCACGCCATAGACACTACACTGCCCTCTATACAATCACTGACTACACAGAATATTCAAAGTACCTGAATCTGCGAAATGCTTCACTAAAAGGCTACAGAGCAAACAAAACAATAACAATGAACGAACACTGGAGGGGGCGGAGGGGGGGGGAAGAGACACCTTTTTAAATCATCAAAATTAACTGCCAGTCTAATGCTCCTTAGGTGCACGGAGATACTACAGTGCGTGAATTGTGTTATATTGATTCCAGCGTGTTAGTCATAAGGCTGAAGGCCAAGTCCCATCAATGAAATGAGGCATGAATTGATTTATTACCTTTCTTGCATTGGAACTGCAATTCCTAGCAGCGATGATAAAAATATTTAGTCACGGGTGGGGTTTTCCCTCCCTTCTGAATTGACTGCCCTGTTCATACCCCTTTGCTTTATCCCTGCAGCTCAGTCTTTTTCAGACCTCTCCACTGCATTTTCTTTTTTAAAGCTAGTAAATCCAAAACACATGCATTTAATGACAATCGGCATCCAAACTGACACTGAAATTAGAAGGGAACAAAAGAGCAAACCTTGCTCCTCCATCGCTGGTTCACAGCCTTGCACTTTAGAGGTTGATGATAAATAGTGCAGACAATGGACCCATCTGTTCACGGAGAAGAATCAAGCGACAATGAAGATAGGCTTGAACATGTAAAGCAGTGGGGAAGAGGGTCCTTGCTCTCCAGGGGGTAGGCTAATATGCATCTCATTGGTTACCTGTCAGCCTTCCCGGGCAGTTATAAAGTGCACACTCTGCTAGGCAGAGAGAGGAGGAGATATACGGAGCTGGGGGCGTGGGGGAAGAGGAGGGGAAGGGAAAGGAAATACAGTACTAACCCTTAGACTCCACAGTGACAGGGACCTTAGAAATCCCATGCATTGGAAAGATCAGGTTTGCTAGATAGAGGCTGCAAGCAGCGATGAAGGAACTAAAGAATTTTCTACTTCGTGTCTTGATTTATTGAAGATGCACTAGGTCAAAATTTGCAGAAGGACACACGAATTACAGGTGTCTCCGTTTCGGGTGCTCAACGTGACCCTCCTCCAGTCTGCTTTTCAAAGATGCTAAGAACCTGCAGCACCCACAGTCTTTGGACACTCAAAGACCTACAGCACCAAAGCCAGTGGCCGCTTCTGAAAAAAACCCCAAACGTTGACTAATGTCTTGCCCAAACCTCTCTTCTCGCTTTAAGTTTATTGCTTCCTACTCTCAATCTCTGCTCTTGGCTTATCCATGATATTTTGTGCCCTCTGGTGCGTTAGGGAAACCAAGTAAAAACGACATCACTGACAAAGGAGAATTGACCGGGGGGCGGGGAGGGACTGAGGCCCGGAGAGGCTAATTGACTCACCCAAGATCAGACAGGAAGCCTGCAGCAGATCTGGGAACTGCACCTGGGTC
Organism: Mauremys reevesii; assembly: GCF_016161935.1. Lineage (NCBI taxonomy): Eukaryota > Metazoa > Chordata > Testudines > Geoemydidae > Mauremys > Mauremys reevesii. The sequence continues at coordinate 7,150,484 of NC_052643.1, forward strand.
TCCCAAGTCCCCAGCTACCCCATAACCAAGGAACCAGCCAAGGAATCTCTTTATGACTTCATCGCTGCTGTTTTCTCCTCTACTCTTTCCTCCCTGTATCCAAACTAACAAAGAACTCTATGGAGTAACATCACACCTGGGATGTCTGTGGAGCATAAGCCTTCACCAAAATCTGTTGCTTGGATTATGGGTTTCTTGTATTTGATTTGCATTTGCAATGCAGCCAAAAGAGAGACTTTTTGTATTCGGCTCCAATGGCATCTAGCAAATTGATCAAAGGTGTGTAGGCAAAATTATTACTTCAATATTTTTTCTGCCAAAATATTTATGCTGCCCCCCCAAAAAAACTAAACAAATTCCTGAATGATCATCACCCAGACGCTAAATTAGAGTGAAATTATGTTGAGTGGGTAAGGACAGCTCCAGTGAATCTGGAAACATTCCAGTGCACCACTCCATGATGTAATACATGGGTAGACAATAGGGGGACCATGCATCAAATCCAGACCACCAGAAGCTTTTGAATGGACCGTGAAATCTTAATGTTTTCTCTGAATACTGTGTGGGTGCCTCAGTTTCCCCTATGCATTTCTCAAGGATCTAGATGGTGGGATAAGGGTGTGTGATTGTTGTAGAGCCCTAGAGTGCCAGTGTGATGCCGTCTGCACAGAGAATGGCCGAAACCCTGTCTCCGGGCAACTGATGGGCTGGGCCACTCTCCTGAAGGTGCCAACTGAAGGTGTTGGAGAACAAAGATCAGGTGGCCTCCTAATGCCTGGAAAAGAGACAAAGGCCAGAGGAGAGAGTGTCAGTGCCTGTGCGGACTTCCGGGAAGCGTACAGTGTGGAAGGAGATGCTGAGATGCTTTGGAACTACTCCATACAAAGCCAGTCAGGACACTGTGGGAGCTTCCTCTCTCTGAGCACACTGTTTCCAGGGCAAGAAGCTTACACCTTCCTGGGTCTGACCTCGGAGCATTCAGCATGCCCTTCCACACCGTGCGCTTTCCGCAGCGAGTCTGCCCAGGCGGGTCCTGGGGCAACCAGAGGTCCCTGCACCCCAACTCTGCAGTCAGACGTGACTCTCAGCCAGCCGGTAAAACAGAAGGTTTATTAGACGACAGGATCACAGTCTAAAACAGAGCTTGTAGGTACAGAAAACAAGACCCCTCAGTCAGGTCCATCTTGGAGGGTGGGGAGCCTAGACCCAAGTTCTGGGCCTCTCCCCATTTCCCCAGCCAGCTCCAAACTGACACTCCCTCCTCTAGCCTTTGTCTCTCTTCTGGACAAGGTGGCCACCTGATCTCTTTGTCCCCAACACCTTCAGTTGGCACCTTGCAGGGGAAACTGAGGCACCCACACCGTATTCAGAGAAAACATTAAGAACATTCCCACTTTGTCACAACAGGTGCAACAAAATATAATACCGTATATTGAAGCAGGCAAGTGCTGCTTCTGACTTTCCACTTTTAATTGACCCTTGTAATCTTGTGGTGCCGACCAGTTGTAGCTTCATTTTATATCGGCTTACAGGGCGGGAGCGGGGGGGCCCCACCATTTTGGGCAACACCAAAAATTATACAAACCTGCCGCCTATGTCCCTGGGGAAAGGGTGGGTGAGGAGGACTGGTTTTGATGCCCTGCGAGAACCTCCTCCCAGAAGCTGCAGAAATGTGAGGCAGGAGGATGGGGACTTAGGTTTGGAAGGTAAAGAGCTGGGTATGTATAATGAGAGGCCCTGGCCATTCTGAGCCCCCCACCACAAGGATTCCCACACACACAGGAAGCCCAAGCAGACTGAGGTGGTCCAGGGGACGGTGCCACTAGGACCAGGGAGGAAGGGCCCTGCCCCACGTCCCCAATCTAGAATGGTAGCAGAGCCACACTCCATAACTACTGCTGCCTCTCCAGGACTGTATTCACCCCTGCTGCTACTACACAGTCACTCAGGGAGACAACGGCCCGTGATCCGTGCAGCAGTAGCTCCATCCACTCTGCTCCTGTGCCCTGCCCACAAACCCTGCTGTTATACATGCTGTGGGGCTAGAGGCACCAATCCATTTTGTGGGCTTCTGAAATCCTGCTCCTCCATGGAGCTGCACCAGATAGGGCCTTCCACAGCCCCGGTGTAAGCACTTCTGGACAGAGACGGTCTTCTTATACGCACAGACCCCTTAGCACAATAGAGCCCCGATCTCAGTTGAAGCTTCCAGGCACTATATTGATCCAAACAATGAAGGAGGAGGTGGAAGGGACATGATTTTCCCCTTGTGCAGGAGAGACTGTGTGAGCAAGATGAGTGGAGGAGAACAGTGCCTCGGAAATTCAGACAGGAAGAAATAAGACCCCTGGGTAATAAAATACAAGCCAGCGGTATACACTGCCATAGCCCCACTGAATAGAACCTCACCGACTTTGTCTTTCTCTAGCTCCACTGAAGTCATCTACACCCACAGAGGATCTGGCCCTCTTTTTAAAATGGTCAAGTGACCCCCTTTCTCCACATGCTCCCCGAGCCTCCCAAAGCCCTGCAGACTTCGTTAGGGGCCCAAATTGTACCTTCTACATTTTACTGACTCTCCCTGCGAAGACTGACATGAAAAGGTCATTGATTTGTCAGAGCAGCTCCATTTACTGTGTCTTTATTACTGCAGCGCGCACACCGAGCACGAGCCAAGATTGATTAGGGTTATCTCGGGCAGATCATATAATCAGCGCGGGTTTGTCATTGTTTTATAGTCTCATCAACAGCAAATCCTCAAATTCTCACCCACGAGAAGAGGGAGGCACGCTGCATTTCAGACTGCAGTGCCAGGACTGGGAACGGCACCTTTTGGGAGTGCTCTGTATTGGAAACCACACGTATGCCGTCTTCCACTGTCTGATGAGCTGGACTTTTGATTAACCTCAGATAATAAGCTACAGGACAGTGAAAGCACGAGGTCTAACTCAGAATACAAAGAATCTATGGAAATAGAATGCCCAGGTTTGGCTACACAAAATATTTGCCATTGTGTTTTCTTATGTTCCTTTGTCCTATATTGATAGCTGAAAGTGGATACAAGGGGGGTAGAGGTGAGTGGTGGGTGGGTTAATGAATGCGCTAACCTATGACCTCCAGAGATCTAATTTGATCTGCGTCACTGCGAAGTATTAGAAACCAGGGACTGGTTGGAGGGTAGGGTGAGTCAGTTGCTGGCTGTGTTTCTTATGTCTCAGTCAAACGGGGGTGGGGGCAGCAGGAGCCTTCCCTGGTAAAATAGGAATGTCATCTGGGCTACTTTATCCAGAACAAAAACATCCCAAATCCAAACCTATCATTGTGATTGGCTACAAATAATTCATAGAGCACCAACTGTCACAGCTGAACAAGGAACAAGAGAGTATCAGAGGGGTAGCCATGTTAGTCTGGATCTGTAAAAGCAGCGAAGAGTCCGGTGGCACCTTATAGACTAACAGACGTTTTGCAGCATGAGCTTTCGTGGGTGAATACCCACTTCGTCGGAACAAGAGAAGTACTCTGCACCGAACAGCTTATAGAGCAGGGCCCAATTCTATACGCAGAGGTTGCACTTTCTATGATGAGTTGGTCCATTGCCTCTAAGTAGCTGCAGGATTGGAACTTAAATTGGACAAGTATCAGAGGGGTAGCCGTGTTAGTCTGGTTCTGTAAAAGCAGCAAAGAATCCTGTGGCACCTTATAGACTAACAGATGTTTTGTAGCATGAGCTTTCGTGGGTGAACACCCACTTCTTCGGATGCAAGCAGTGGAAATTTCCAGGGGCAGGTGTGTATATATAAGCAAGCAAGAAGCAAGCTAGAGATAACGAGGTTAGATCAATCAGGGAGGATGGGGCCCTGTTCCAGCAGCTGAGGTGTGAAAACCAAGGGAGGAGAAACTGGTTCTGTAATTGGCAAGCCATTCACAGTCTTTGTTTAGTCCTAAACTGATGGTGTTAAATTTGCAGATGAACTGGAGCTCAGCAGTTTCTGATTGATCTAACCTCGTTATCTCTAGCTTGCTTCTTGCTTGCTTATATATACACTGCCGGACCCAGGCAGTGCGGGACAGTTGCTGCTCTGGTGGGTGCCATGGAGCAGGCAGCCGCAGCGTTCCCTCGTCTGCTGCTTGTGCCTGGGGTTGAAGCTGCTCTTCAGCTCCCAGCCCCCTTTACTCACACAGCTGGTAAGAGTGGCCTGTGTGGGGGTCCCGGCTCTGTGGCTGGCAGAGCCCTTGGGGAACAGGGACCACTGGCAGAGCCCACCCAGCACACAGCCCCAAGCTACTCCTCTCCCTGCACCCTGACCTATGCCCCTGCCTGCACAACACCCCCAGCTACCCCCTCCCTGCACACAGCCCCTAGCTTCCCCCTCCCTGCATCCTGAGCTACCCCCTGCCTGCACACAGCCCAGAGCTACCCCTCCTGCACTCTGAGCTCCTCCCCGACCAGCACACAGCCCAGAGCTACCCCCTGCCTGGACCCAGAGCTGTTATCAAACTTTCTGAGCTGAGCCCCCCACCTTTGAGTTATAATTTATGACTGTGCCCCGCCCCCAACCCGGACAGGCGAGCGGCCTGCCTGCCGAGGTGAGTCAGGGGGTGTAGGTGGCGCTCCCTCCCCAGACCCTGCTGTGCAGAGCTGGCTCAAGGCCTGCTAGTCCCTGCTCACCCAAAATAAACTCAAACTACATCTCTGCCCGAACTTCCGCCCCCACAGCCCGAGTCCCCCCCCCCCCGCTGGGCTGTGGAGTTTTTATAGCATGTTGTGGGGGACCTCGGTGGGGGGGGAAGGTTGAGAACCCCTGCTTTATAGCACTGTACCTGGCTCTAGCCAACTCGAGCCATTTCTTACTTCCATGAACATTGTAAGTTCTACCCCCTTCTCACTTTCTTCTCAAAAATACACCTTATAGATGGGGGGGGGATGTGGGGAGGAATCTCCAGACTCATGTCCATTGCCACTGCTGTCACTTGGCACGCCTCCATCGCCGGACAAGAGCCGAGACTTGACTTGCTCCCATATGTTCAGTACGTTGCTTAGTCTGTTGAGGGCAGGGCGGAAAGCAATGACGACAGAGGCAATAAGATTTATGTAGTAAATTAGAAAGTAAAACAACATTTCTAGGCTCAGCCTAGTTATTTCAGTCTGAAACCCATAAACAATGGCCCAATAGCTTAATAGGATTGAAATATGATGGTATTCAAAGGGAATATCAAAAGCGTTAATAGCCCGTCTCCTCCTAGCTCTATGCTAAAGCCATATTATGGCCCAGAGTGAAAGCCAAGCTTAGCCTGTGTGCCCCATTTTAAATCTCCACCAGTAAGCGCAAGCCCCCAGCATCTCAGACTCTCGCAGCTTCGGCGCATGTTAGTGCATTTCTCCTGTTCTGCCTTTGAACGGCCATGATGCCGTGCAGCAGCGACGTTCAATGTGCTGAACCCAAAAGAAAACAGATTATGCCCCCGCTGTTCCTGAGCCTGCCTCCGCAAACCCAGGAGATGCTGTGTGCCTCTGATCGCGACGCTGCAATTACAGGCTTTGCTGAACAGCAAGCTGTTCAGAGCGTGGACAACTACTTATTTGTGTTACCTACTATTCCCCCCGCCAAAAAGACGACGCATTTTTAAGCTTCTCTAATGACTGTAGATAGAAACAAAAACCAAACCTGCAAGGACTACAATTTTGATCTTGCTTATAGACTCATAGACTTTAAGGTCAGAAGGGACCATTATGATAATCTAATCTGACCTCCTGCACAAAGCAGGCCACAGAATCCCACCCATCCACTTCTATAACAAACCCCTAGCCTATGTCTGAGTTATCGAAGTCCCCAAATTGCGGTTTGAAGACATCAAGCTGCAGAGAATCCTCCAGCAAGTGACCTGAGCCCCATGCTGCAGAGGAAGGCGAAAAACCTCCAGGGTCTCTGCCAATCTGCCCTGGAGGAAAATTCCTTCCCGACCCCAAATATGGCGATCAGTTAAACCCTGAGCATGTGGGCAAGACTCACCAGCCAGCACCCAGGAAAGAATTCCCTGTAGTAACTCAGATCCCAACCCATCTAACATCCCATCACAGACCACTGGGCATACTTACCTGCTGATAATCAAAGATCAATTGCCAAATTAATTGCCACAATTAGGCTATCCCATCATACCGTCCCCTCCATAAACTTATCAAGCTTAGTCTTAAAGCCAGATATGTCTTTTGCCCCCACTACATAACTTCTCCATTGCATTTCTATGGCTATGTTGTGGATAATTTCCTTCCTTGCATCTGCCATGTCCTAAGGTGGGGCCATATAGTTCACTTAGCTGTGCACAGGATCCAAAGCCCACTGAAGTCAATAGGAGTCTTTCCAGCAACTTCAGCACATTTTGGATGAGGCCAATAATGGGGGTGAGCGCTTTACTGGAGCATCTCCTAGGGACTCAATCTAGTGAATGACTTAACAGTGACTGCTGCTTAAATGGGAACTCTTATTAATGGAGATGTGTTTGGCTAGTGCCAAGGAATTAAGTGATGCTAACTAAATGTTAAAGGTAAAATTCTAATATTAGGCATCTTAATATCAAAGTGGTCAAATAAATATTAAAATAAGAAAAAATAAAGATCAGAAATGAAATGCAGTAAACATAATTCCCCCCCCCCCCGATTTACTATTCAGGAGAGAACATTATATGATATTTTAAGGTGTTTCATGCTGTTTGTGGTCCTAATGCTTAAGCTTAAATGGGCCTGCATTAAACAGTGGAAGCACCAATTTTATGCACCATGCAAGGACTAGCAAGATCACAGCCTGGGTAAAGATTTGGCCCCATGAATGTTATTTTTACAACTGGTCAAAACTTTCCAAATTTCAAAAATTGGATGAAATTTCACAATTAAAAAAAAATCATAACAAATTTCAATGTCATTTTCATGGTATATTTCCTGTTTTTTCAGCTAGTTAGGAACTCGTTAAAATTTTCAAAAGTTTGAATAAAAAAAAGCAGAGTGTTTTTAAAAATTTGTTAAAGTTTCCCCCTTTATTTCAGACCAGTGCTGATTATTTGTATTAATTTACATAATACATTTATATGCAGCTCCATGCAACAACAAAACGATCAGCTTTCAAAGGATGCATTTTTAAAGAACATTACATTCCAAAGGCACTAAAATATTGACAGAAGTTCTAACGTTTTACTATATTCATCAACTTATGTGTGTACACAACCAAAGATATGTCTGCTTTTTAAGACAGCCATAACCTCCTTATGTAATTGTAAGTGACTCAATATTACTGATAGGTGAACTTCAAATATTTTGACTGATCTTCTTTGGTGTGGAAATTAGACCAATGTTCACATAAGCAGAGGCTCTTCTATGGAATTTCCAACACTCATTGGTTTATGCTTAAACAGAAATACCCTGTATATCATTCCAAACTTGACATTCACCATTTCACATATCTACAGCAACAGTGACATCTTCCAATATCTAAGGCCTCGTCTACACTACAGGGGAAAGTCAATCCAAGATACACAATTTGAGTTACGTGAATAGCGTGACTCAAAATCGACACAGCTTAGATCTACTTACCGCGGGGTCAACACTATGGGATGTCAACAGGAGACGCTCTCCCGTCAACTCCCCCTACGCTTCTCAATCCGGTGGAGTACAGGAGTCGACGGGAGAGTGATCTGCGGTCGATTTAGCGGGTCCTCACTAAATCAACTGCTGATACATCGATCGTTGCTCGTCGATCCCCCGGTAAGCCCTAAGTATAGGGGAGAGTAGTGCCACACTTGCAGTAACAAATGGCAAGTCTTTAAAGGCATCAAGAACCAGATTCACTAAAGGACATAGGTGTCGGAAATTGAGCTGTGGATAGCCTGGCCTAGTAGTTGGAGCAGTGGCAATCAGGATGGGAACTGGAACCAACAGTCAGAGCTGGAATCAGGAGTCAAGAGCAGGTTCAGAACAAGGGAAGCACAGGGTGGGGAGCGAAGCGAAGGCCTGTGAGGTCATCACCTCTCTCAGACACCTCTCCCTTAGCCTGAGCCCCACGTGCCCAAGTCAGCCAGCATGTGCCAGCCACAGGTTTTTCATTGCAGTGTACACATACCCTGAGAAGGGTGGGGCTTCGGACACACCCTTCTTATTGGCATCTACTATTGGCTAGTTTAGGCAACTCTCCACCTAGCATGCTGCCTCCTATGGATCCCGTTCTTAGGTCTCTCTCTCCCACCGTAGGGAGCCCAGGTGCCTAACTTGGGCTTTGGGGAGTCCAGTGACTGTCTAGACACCTACAAGCCAGCTGTTACATTAAAGTGCCTTTGTGGATCCAGGCCCAGTTGTTCTACAAGAAAGAGTTTCTGGGTGAAGCTAGGAAGTGCACATTTTAAAAACAAATTCAGAGCATTTTTTACCTCAGATTCAGATTAGGAGGTTAAGGCAAAGGGTTGAGAGTTGGTTCTGACTGCATCTGAACTGGATTTCCCATCCCTATTTATAACTAATATGTTGCAGGGTTACCTTTGTTACCCCCACTAGCCCTATGCACCTGATACTGCAAATGGAAATTCAATACGAGCTCTTTGTTTTTTTAATTACCTTATCCATCGAAAGACTGTGCAAAAATTAGTAATAAATAATAATAATAATAACAACAACAAGAATAAATCAGGATTAGGAAATAAGCCAGGATCAAAACACCCTCATAAATCATCCTGCACTCCCTGCACATGCATGAGGGTGCTTGTTTTAAAAAAAATCAGGTAAACATTGTTTAGGCCAGCAAAACTGCATTGGGGGAGGAGGGCGGGAAGCCCTGGATGAATTGTGGATATTAGTTACAGAAGTTATTAAGAGGCTTTTCAGGGTGAGTGTTCCATGGATGGCATAAATTTAAGTTTTCTTGATGGGAAATTTAAAAAGGTAATGTTTCCGTTCCACTAATGGCCTTTGTATAAGATGAAGTGTCCCCAAGATGGCTAATTAGTATAAAGGGAGTGCAATCGCTTCAGGATTGCTTCTGCAGGGCTGCAAAAAGAAAGGAAAATATTTTTACTCCGAAACACAGCAATCTATCCCCCAAAATAAAGACCCCCAAGTCTGTATGGTGCATTTGATTTGGATCGAGACAGAACTTTCCCACTGAAGAAAGTAGGTCCAAAATCAGATTACTGCTTGCTACGGTAGGTCTCAGTGAAAAGTACTAGTGGTTCACCCCGTTATATCGCAGTGAGCTGATTTCAGAGGTGGCGAGGACGAATTCTTGGTGATAATCTTTGGCATGAAAATGAAAATCTATTCTGAAGCACAGAAATATTTTTACCTGACATCTTTTGATTGGGAAGGAGGCCGTGTGTACATGCATGTGTCCATAAAAACAAACACCTCATCGGTTTTAGATAAATATTTGAGAAGTCTTTACATTTATACATAGGCAGGAATAGAATTTCTTTTAAGGACTGAAATTAGGGCATGCAAAATACATCCTGAAGCTCATATTTATCACCCTCCTCCCCGCCCCCCCGCCTTCTTGCTACGATTCAAGTTATTCACAAGATTCTACTTAATCACACTGGAAGCCAACAGCATATATTTATACGTATTGTAAAGAGTGACACTGTATAATTTCAACCCAGTAAAATAAAAACTAGGTAGGAAACGTCATTCTATTTACAAACGAATGGTTCAAATCAAAGCAGGTTAGATTGGAAGAGCAATTATTCTGTTCGAAGAGTAAGGGACTGATCCAAGCCCTTTGAAATCAATGGAAAGACTCCCACTGACTGCAGTGGGATTAGAATCTGGCTCCAGATAGCTCTGTGGCAGATTTTTCCCTGATAAACTATTATAACCCGGTGAGAGAAAAAAATTCCCCACTAGGTGACCCGTGAAACCATTTTTGCATCTAACACGGTGTTTTTCGCTCCGGCTGTTTCTCGCTCTGGCTGTTTCTCGCTCCGGCTGTGTATACTTGGAAGCTCCAGCTGCCTGTTGGTCCCACTGTGCCCTCTGCCCTCCGACAAGCTGAACGCTGTGAAGTTAAGCTTCAGGACAGTGGTGCCAGTTTCTAAGCGTCCCCAAAGGAACACGCTTCACTCTGCACGCCAGTGCTTACCATCTGGTTCATCAGGACACGTATTATGTTCAGAGCTCTGGACAGTGAGCCGGGACATGCACCGGTTTCTTTCTGTACATTGTTTCAGCTCTGTGCTGAGAGCATAATTCCCTTTTCACCCAGGAACGTCAGAAGGGCCCCGCCAAGCGGTGATCTAGGGAGAGCCATCCCCCTGCATTCATCTGATCGACACTTGAATGAAATCCCCAGCTGGCTCCAATCCAGCAAGTTCTGACAGCAAACGGTTGCTGTAGAGGAGGATTCTCAGAGTTTGAAATAGCAAACCCGTTGGGTGGGTTTTAGGGCTTTTTTTGTGGTTTTTCTTTTTTATTTTCCCAAAATGCATAACAAGCCTGTGTTATCATCAACACTGCAGGAGAGAGATGGCGTTGAGATTAAGGTGCTAGCATGGACACTCAGGAGATAGGGAGTCAATGCCTGGCTCTGTCACAAGTTCCCTTTGGGTATGTCTACACTACAGACTAAGCCCAGGCTCTGACTCAGGTTAGAGCCCAAGCCCCCTTCTGTCCACACACAAATCAGTCTGACTCGGGTCAGCAAACGCACTCACAGAACCTAGGACTCTGCTAGGAGGATGGATCAGTGCCAGAGTCCTGCTGAGGCTCATGTCCAAGCCTGTCATTCTGCAGTGTAGACACAACTCAAGCCACAGACCCAAGTCAGAAGGTCTGTATGATCCAGCAATTGTAAGCCCAGATGTGACACACTGTGCCCCAAAGCAACACCCTGGCACCTCCATATTCACCATTGTCATATAATGACGACATATTTTGTGCAAAGCATGACTTGTGAGGGATCAATCTAAAAGCCTTGATCTGTTGAACATTAATATCCTGTTGGATTGTATGTGCTCGCATTGTGTGTGAAGTTATGTCGTTTTTGCTATGTGCATGTTACTGAACTATGTTGTGAGGCTGGAAACACCCACAACCAGCCTTTCAGGTACAACAATGAAGACGCTAAACAGTGTTAATGGCCCCATTAAAGGGAATCCACACGCCCAGGGACTCTCTCAGGAATTGTTTACAATGGAGGCTCTCCAGAGGGAGCACACAGACAATGGAGGATGCTTGATGAGGCGGTGAGGGTGGACCCCCACATCATGAGCAAAGTTCTTTCCAGCAAGCTGGAAGAAGCTATTAATATGGGGAAGTGACATCATCACTTGGCCTCGTTTCCCCTACAAGACGCCACCTGAAAACACCTTAGGAACAAAGACTGAACTGGGGAAGGGAGTCCCAGTGGGAAAGAAGGAAGCCCTGCCTGTGTCTGGAAGACTGGGGGACTGTTTGTACCATCGGGGTGAGACACTGCTTAATTCAAATCATGGCTAGTGTATAGAACCTAGATTGCAGTTTTGTTTATTTCTTAGGTAACCAACTTTGATCTGTACGCTACTACTTATAATCATTTAAAATCTATCTTTCTGTAGTTAATAGGTTTTCTATTTTTTATTTAAAACGGTGTGCTGCTTGAAGTGCATGGGAAATCTACTCAGTGAACAAAAACTGGTGCATGCCCTCTCCACACTGACGGAGGGGCAGACTAGGTTTTAATCTTATACCTGTCAGGCTTTTGACCAGTGCAGGATGGTACAGTCCAGGGGTGCAAGGCTAGGAAGCTGTGGGGAACTGACTGAAGGAGCCTCTCTATCGTTAGTTCATGAGTGGCTGAGGAAAAGCATTCATGTAACTGCAGCTGGGTGTGTCCCTGCCTGTGTAAATGTTTGTGTGAGTGCAGGACCGGGAGCAGTCTGCAGTTTGTCACAGTCTCACAGTGCGAGTTGGGGCTCGGATTGGTATGCTGGAGGGCTCAGCTGTACCCCAGGTCCAGGTTGCACCCTGGGGAAGCCCATCACACCAGGTTCACAATTAATGTGGATGCACAAGCATAGGCTTGAAAACACCAAGTCGACAGATTTGGGCTTACGATGCAGTGCAGACGTACCCTTTGTGACCTTGGTCAAATCCCTTACTCTATCTGTGCTTCAACTCCTCTTCTGTAATTTGGGGATAAGAAACGTTGCTCTCTCCCACCATTTGTCTGTCTTGCCTTTTATAGCGTAAGAGCCACAGGACAAGGAGTGTCTTTTACTACATGGATGTATAGCACAGAGCACCTGGATTATCTGGCTCTTGACTGGGGTCTCTAGGTAAGGCAAATACCAATTAAATAAAGCAAGAAACTAAATGTAAGTCGGGGTACGAGGTAGAGGTTTAACCTCTTACTGTAATAATATTATTAGAGGGGATGTTTACTTGCCTGGACCAACATCCCAATTGTTTCATTCATAAATATTTTACCAGCAGAGAATCAGCTTGGCCAATCTTTACAATTGAGCTTTGATGAGATGGGGCAGGGGGAGAGGGGGGAGAGGGAAGGATTTCCATTAGTGCTTTTGATGTTCTTTGCATATAGAATAATGAACATGAAGGATTCAACTTTTCTCCCTCCTCTGTCCCCCTCGCTTTATTCTTTTATCTCACAGAGCCATGCACAGTCTCAGGGGTCCTGAGGAAATTAGGGTTTGCACTGGAAAGCGGAATATGCTTTACTTACTGTGCCGCGATGGAACTCTTTCATCCGGACATCTCTCCTCCTTTCCATACCACAGCATCGCTAACGGGGGGGTGGGGGTGGGAGGTGGGAAGGCTTTCGTAACCATGCTGGCTGCTAGTTCAAAGGACTAAATCCTGCTTGTTTTACTCTCCGGAGTAGTCTTGCGGAAACCGTAAATGGCTAATGCCCTGAGTTGCACCAGTATACCCACACAGTGCTAAATCCTGCTGCCTGAAACGTATCCTCCTTCAAACTTCCTCCTGGAGAATTCCTCTGCAAAGCCCTCCACTTGCCAGTGGCTAGGCTGCCTGTAAGCCAGGACCGCCTGCTTACTGTGTGAGTTTGCTGATGTTACTATGACCTCATTCTCCTTTTCTTCTCAGCCTGCTGTACCTTGCCATAACCTGGGCTGTGAGCTCATTGGGACTGTCTTTACTGTGAGCTCATTGTGCCTTTGATCAGTATCCCACTGCTATTGCAATATAAGTAATAATCACATTGAATTGCATCTTGGGCAACACCGCAGGATTAATGTTTAATTCAGGATAATTCTACTCTCCTGGACTTCCATAGAGAGTCAAGGACGACGCCTAGCAGGAGGTGCCCACATCTCCTAGAATCAGGCCCTCTTGCATTAGCACAAACACCATTAGTACTGTAGCCTTCCCCTGTCCCAATGGTGCCAAATTAGAGGAATGTATTGCAATGCAGTGTGTGCTTGCTCTATGGATGGTGTTTAGCTGCTTTCTGGGAGTTAGTCACACCCAGATAATACCTAGTATACCATCAGTAAACCTCAAAGGACAGTATCATTACTCCAATTTTACAGAAGGGGAAACTGAGGCACAAAGAGGCAAAGTGACTTGCCCAAGATCACACCCCGAAGCAGAGCCAGGAATTGAATCCAGATCACCCGAGTCCCAGTCCAGTGCTCTGGCCACACAGCATGTAAAAATACTGTGCACAGAGCTAGAACAATTAAATTGTTATTCAGATGTGCTAACAGAGAGTAGCTAAAAGTCAGGTGAATTTGCCACAGTCACACAGCAAGACAGCGACAGGTTCAGAACGCAGGACTTTAATAGACAGCTCCCAGGCATGTGATCAGGATGATGTTAAAATGGGCTGGCTAAACAAACCTAGTGTTGGTAGATACTTTATTCGGATTAAATGTAAGTGTCAATGCGAGCTGCCATTAAAAGGAAGCAAAAAGGTCACACTAATGGTTCTGCAGATCACTAGCGGTCTAAAGAGCCCATCAGCAAAATTAAACTATGAGAACTAAGCAGGAAAGGAAACTGGGGGGTAGTAGAAAGGGAGAAGGGTCCATTACAGGAGCTCTCTCTTCTGCCTTTGGGGGGACCAGTGTTCTATTTTACTTTAAAGTAACGCTGAGGTTCAGACAGAAGACAGAACAACCTGAACTCAGTCTCAATGCACTGCAGCATTCTCTCAGGGGCTCTCACAAGAGGCAGGGGATCCTACACACAGCATCACTGAAGATGCAGGGAGGCGCAGTGACCTTCACACAGGCTTTCCCTGTTTTACAGATCTGTACGCATTCCTCCTGGCACGCCAGTGCCAATATTTTCAAAGCCTGAACTGCCAAGCTTTAAATTGCATCTTTTATTGTCTGTGTTGTAACACTGCTGCTGCACCCAGGCAATTATAGCCAACCTATTTTCCCTGCACTCATTCCTAAAGTGGAGCTTTCATGTATGAGGCACAGATTATGGTTTCAGACTGGTTTTCGATTCACGTCCCCTTTCCATCAAGGACTCAGCCGCAGTCATCTCTTCTTTCGCATGTGAAACTTGCCATAGTTGTTAGATTTGATAAATGCAATTTAAAGTAGTGGGGAACGTAAACAGAGTCCTGTGTCTTACAGAATTTTTCTATGAAGAGGCCTGAAAATACAGATAGCATTTTAAGGGACTTACTGGGAACCGAATTCAAATGAGAGTGGCTGGGATGCTAATGTTTGCAGGAGAATTACCACTGCTCATTATTCATCCCCTGCTTTTGTCTTAAGAATGACTATGAAATCCAGCACGTGCCAAGTGATGACTTTGCTCCAGAGTTCCGCTGGGTAGGAAGAACTGAGCCTGTTAACATAACAGAATGCTCCCCATGCGAGTTGGCGGAATTTTTATAAAACAGTTCTTGCCCCAATTTATTTTGCTTTAAAAGAAAGAAAGAAAGAAAGAAAAGAAAAGAAAAGAAAAGAAAACAACACCTCATCCTCTGCCCCAGCCAAAACCTGCTGAAAAGCAAAGCAGAGGGCAGCAGCTAGGAGGATATGAAGGGGGGTGGCCACCACATGTCCCCCTCTCCATAGTAGGGATGCACCAGTGGGACAACTGCTCTTCCACAGCGTCATCACCTTCAATTCTGTAGACAGCCCAGAGCAAATTAATGCTGTTTCCGCGTATAGAACTGGCTTGCTTGGGTTCTCATGCCACTGAGTGAAGCTTCCTCTAAGGATGGAGCAGCAGCAGGGAGAACACACTCATCACACTACCAGACCGGTTGGGAGGCAATGTGGAGGTGAGGATCTGTTTTGTAGATGATCCTGGCCTCCACAGCCACTCGAGTATGGGGTATGTCTACAAAATTCAGGGCCCATCCCTTGCATGTGGCATGGGAGGGGTGATCTCAGTCTATTTCCCAGGAGGCACGTTCACAATACACCCTGCCACCATAACCGGCCCCTTACTGGCAACTGCAGCAGAAAGGCTAAGGATCGGGCCGTGGAAACAGAACTACCTCTTCAGCCATGGATGGGTTCACTGCAGGAAAAGGTTGGGGTGCTGGCAGGAGGGGAAGAAAGGCGGTTTGCACTGTGTCTGCCAATGATGTCCTGACTCCACCAGTAAATAGAGTGCTCCCGTCTTCAGGATTGTCAGTCTGGTACTTTTCATAAGTATAGACGTTGCCACATTACTTGACCCTTAAAGTCTTCATGCAACAAATAAAAAAGGTATGCGCCTGCCGATGCACTTTCCAAACTACTGATGATATGAAGCTTCTCACTGTTCTCTCTGTTTTGCAGGCTCATTCTCTTAGCCTTCATTTTTGTTTTCCAAATTCTCCATATTGCGTTACCATACTGTATCCTTTGAGCTGGTATCCTCTCCTGCTAACATAGCATCGTGAGCAAGTTCCCTCCTGACCCAGTGAGTAGAAAGCATTCCACTTCAGCTGGCTATGAAACATACTAAAGAGCTTCAGGCTTCCTTTCAACAAGTTTCTCCTTGGAGGTAGCACAGACGGAGGAGCTGCACGATGGTGCAGTTGATGGAAAAGTGATGGCGGTGGACTCAACCTTTATTTCAGGATGGGAAGAAAAGTGTGGCCGAAACAGAGATGAGGAAACTAGGATGCACAGGATCAGATTCTTCACAAGATCTTTAGAAAATGAGGGTGAGAATCCCAGTGTTGCTAGCATCAATTAATGTGTCTGTTACCATAGTGGCTAGAGGTCCTAGCAGAAACTGGGCCCCACTCGCCTAGGTACTGTACAGATACATACTAAAAGACAGTCCTTGCCCCCCCAAAGAGCTTCCGGTCTAAGATAAAGGTGGGAGGCGAAACAAAGGCACAGAGAGGGGAAGTTACTTGTCACACAGCAAGTCACTGGCCGAGCTTGGAAGTCTCCTGACTCCCAGTCAATGCCTTATCCATGGACCACACAGCTTTGCACAATTCTCACATTTGCACGTGCAGATGGGGGGCCTACAAACAACGGGCCAGACAGGTGTGTGCAAAAGGAGATCCTCCCCCATGCTCAAGTCCAGGGGTGAGGGAGAAATGCTGTCCCTCATACTCCACTGGGAGGTAACCAGCCAAGAGAGATTGAGAGGAAGAAGAGCCATGACACAACCACACCTAACCTGAGCAGAAAGGAGACTGCAGCGTGCTTTCCCCTCTGCGTGCGTGTGCTCACACACTTTCTGGGAAATGTAAGCTTTTATTTTAATATCACTTTCTCCTGAAAAACAGACCCTTCTGGAAGGCGCTGCTAGGGACATGGCAGGGGAACCAAGCCTTTTAAAACCATTCATCATGCAAACAGCTCACTTAGTACTGCTGAGCTGAAAGCCAGATTTCCAGGTATGCAAATAAAGATAACTGAGGGAGGAACAGCAAGTAAATGTGCATCCAAGTCTGGCTAATGAAGAACTCAGGTGATAAGTGCCCCAGATCCAGTGGACAGAAATGAAAAAGCGTCACAATGGGAGAGATTGCAGCTGATGGGTCCCTGCCCTTCCTTACATTCACCAGCTGACAGAAGTTCTTGCTCTCAGGTTCCATAGGGCCTTACTCGAAGACAGTGGGTCTCCAACTTTTTTACTGGTGATCCCTTTCACACAGCAAGACTCTGAGTGTGACCCGCCTAATAAACTAAACACACTTTTAAATATATTTAACACCGTTATAAATGCTGGAGGCAAGCGGGGTTTGGGGTGGAGGTTGACAGTTTGAGAACCCCTGTTTGAGAACCCCTGCTCTAAGAGGATCTCAAAGCACTTTAAAACATTGGGATTGAATTCGTCCCAATGCAGAGGATCTGCACAAAGCCTTATCTATCATATAACCCTGTAAGATAAGGCTTAAATGCAGCACAGAGCTATGCATGGGAACTCGGCGCTGTGATGCACTGTGTCATTCGTTCGGCCTCACAACAACTCCATTTTACAAATGGGGAAACTGAGGCACAGCGTGGTTATATAATTACTGAAGGTCATACAGGTCATTGGCAGAGCAAGACATGGAATCTTGACATTGCCTTGATCTCCTGACTCCCAACCCTGGATTTTAGCCACCAAACCATAACAACCTTGCCATGACCTACTGTAAATTTCACCAGTAAAAATTAAATCTCTGGGGATGAGCTACTGTGATGGAACTTTCTTATATGTCCTTTAAAATATTCCAGAAGGGTTGCTAATGCTGGATAAACTTCAGAAGATACAGAGTCTGATCGGGAAAGGAGACAACACTTCGGATGCTTATCAGAACTATCCACAACTCTAGAGTCATCAATATCTGGCTAGAAATATCGCCAAGAACAGTCTGTCCAGTGGTGTTTCAGCACTTTTTTCCTAGATGCAGAACTGCAGAGTTGCATGGGTAATCCATGCTGGCAGAGTCCGAGTCTTTGCCCCCTAGAGTTTAGACCAGTCTGCTATCGCCTCCAAGCTATTAAATCTGTGTCAGAGATTCAGTAGTCTCAGGTTTGATCCCTGCAGATGACCCAGATGGTGGTGTCGTTACACATGAAAAATAACTGGAAATTAACAACAATGAATTGAACGTTACAAAACCTTCAAAGTTCAATTCTAGAAACAAACAGTGGTTCAGTGTAGTATTTTCCCCAATGCCAGCATTCAAGGTCAAATGGAAAAATATATATCTTTGTAGTTTTGCATTTAAGTCTATTGTTAGCATTGTTATGTTAATATCATCAACAGAATCACTATGTTAATGCTGGTTTTTAAACACTGCCATAGCTGTCAAAGAATAATTTTAATGCACCGGAAAAATAAAATCAGTTCACACCTTGATCTGTAATTAATGCCCTTCAGGAAATATCTATGTAAGGAGGTCCCTTGGCTTTTTTTGCATGTAATGGCAAGCTGAATGCAAGAGATCCCATATGGAAGGCATACTTAGCTTCCAAGTGTTGAGTGCATATAGGATTGGCTCATTTTTATATGCCTTTAAATAAAATCAATAACGTGTTAGTACAAAAAGTGGTAAAAAAAAGTTATAAGGGGAATTTTGGTTGCTGAATATGTTCGGCTTCCAATCCTGCATGTGTAACCCACACACCTCCTGGGTGTGGTGTTCTGTCCCATGTAGTAGCACCGAGACTGCTTACAGAAAGAGATTAATGAATCAGCTCTACAGCCTCAGCGAAGGGCCATATGGCTTTTAGCTCATGCAGTAGAGACTCCTGCACTAAACTCCCGAGGGCCCAGGTTCAATCCTACTCGCTGACGACTGGGGTCTGTCGGCGTTACACACGGTTACTCCTGTGAGCAAGGGACTGCAGGATCAGGCCTTTGAAGAGTATATTGCAAATTAAGCTTTCAAAAATGAAGACGATGGTTACATATAAGAAAAATCATGGCACACGACTGGCTGACAACTGACACGTTGTTATGTTTCTGTCACT
This sequence comes from Mauremys reevesii, assembly GCF_016161935.1. NCBI lineage: Eukaryota > Metazoa > Chordata > Testudines > Geoemydidae > Mauremys > Mauremys reevesii. Next base: position 7,169,357 of record NC_052643.1, read on the forward strand.
CACTTCCAGGGAGTGGAACAATACTTGGGTCTGAAGCAATGTCAGCCAATCAGATTGCATGCGGAGATAAGTGCTTCCTGCCAGGCTGCAGCTGAATTCAGTGAGCTTAGACGTGGGGAGCGGAGAGCACAAGTTTACCAGGGCCTCTAACTTCACACACTGGCATACAATGAAAAATGGTTACACTTTTTATATTCATGGCCACAGTGGAGAGACTACTGCATACTTCAAAGGAGAAGATTCACAACACTGTACATGTAACAATACACTGATCGACTTCATGAGTCAGTGAACATTGAGATGCACTGCCCTTCATCTGTCTCGAAGGGCAACCACTCCAAACCGAGTGGTCCCACTGAGTAAAGCTACTCAGGCGTATATGTGTATGCAAGACCGGGCCACACATTTGTTCTCCATCTCAGCCGAAGTGAATATCTGCGGCTTCTCATTGTGATGTCATGCAGCTGCCTAATTCTTGGGGAATTCTTATTATGATGCCTAGCTTTCATACAGCACTTTGCATCTACAGATCTCAAAGCCCTTTAACAAAAGAGTAAGTATCTTTGTCATCATTTCACAGGTTGGGAAAATAAGCAACTTGTCCAAGGTCACACACACAGCATGCCAGTGGCAGGGCTGGGAACAGAATCCAGGTCTCCTGTGTCCCAGTTTATTGCCAATAACCAACCTTGGGGCAAAAAACCCTCACCAAAATCTGCTCCATGGAAAATACTGTAGCATATGGACAAGTTAACGGGTTATTGGAAGGCAAACACAGTAGGAGAAAGCCCTAATGCATTCATCTCAGATGTACATCTCTAGAGAAGAAAATAAATGGGATGTTACTGTAGGATCTGATCCCTTATTCGCAAGGAGTGCTCCCTACTCATTTGAGTAGTTCTGTTAGCTCTGAAGACTGCTACCGACAGTAAGAACTGCCGAACTAGGGCCATCAGTTGTAGCGTTAGAGGAATGAAACATACATCAAAACACGAATAACCACCACCCAGAGTATTACATGCTCTCTGAAATATATGTCAGCACACCTTGCAGAAGATCTAACTGCACTGGAGGGACCATCATTCATGGCAAGCAGATGATACCAGAATAGCTGAAAGGAGCTGGGAAGACAGATACCCCATACTTCCAGTGGAGAGACGGTAAGATTTGTTTTTCGCAGAATAAGGAAAATTTGTTGTTACTGAAGAAAACGAGCACTGGCATGGTTTATCATCGCTGATGGGACTGCTCATTGTAATATGACCACCCATGGAGCGCACAAGCAAACAGCCGCACTCATCAGGTATAACATGCTGTAGAAATGAACTGAGATGCTTGGGCTTTTTTATCACAGGAAATAATCTTCAGTCCAGCAATCAACAAGTCAATATAGCAATATTATGGCGCCAATATGAGAGACGCTCAAACCTCATGGTTTAAGGTTCAGTTTGACTCTAGGGTTGGAGTGTTTAGAAGGGCTCAGCGGCCACAAAATGAGGCCAGATTTGAAGAAGAAGAAGAAGAAGGGGGTGGGAGCTCACAACCCAGCATTTCCCATTGAGAAAAACAGGAGTTCAGTTCTTGTAAAAATCTGGCCACTTCATGTAGGTACCAACATGCGGAGCTGAACTCTTTGGAAAATCCAACCCCAACTTGTGGTTTCTAAAAATTCTGGCCCCCATTGATCCAAAATGAAAAAAAAAATCTTTAGCAAATAAAACAAGCAATGATACTGACCTACTTCACAGGGGGTTGTCAGACTAGTTAGTGTTTGCAAAGCATGCTGAGTTCCTTGCATGACTACGGGAAGGCATCGGCTTGAGCCTCTTCCAGCAGAAGTTAGGGGCAAAGCTCACACTGACCACAGTAAAATGGAGTCAGGCTCCAAGGCCTTGAGGAACAGCTTCCACTGGAATAGTGAGGCTCTCTGGAAGTGAGAAAAGGTACCCCTGGCATGTGTGGCTGGGGTACTGGGAACAGTCCAAGGTCAGATAGTGTAGTCCAGCCTTGAGGACAGAAATACAAACTCAGTAATGGCAACAGGATGTCAAGAATGAAGTGCTCTGTAGGCCCGTGTGAATCATACCGATACTTGTCTTTCCAATCATCTGTTTTATGCGCAGTGCTGCATTTAAGATACTCGAGATCCACGCCTCAGTAATTACGGAGAACCCACCCCAGGCAAGGCTACAGCAGATAATTCCAAACCTGAGGACTGATTCATTATAAAACTGGGTTGCAAATACAAACTGATGTCAAGTTCCGTGCTTTGCTTCCGGGTTTGTCCCACTACCCTGCATCTATTGTATAATTTATCGAAACACAACCAGCAGTGCACTACTGAGACATGCAGTAAAACAAGCCCTGATCACATTTACGGCTGAATTCTTGCTACATCTTCTTCCGGAATCTAAACACAGTAGCAATTGTAAGAGATTTTCTATAGGGGAATGAATTGTCAAATGAGTGACAGTCTAGTTCAGTCTCTCTCTTCACTGCCCATATCCTTCCAATCTGGGGAAAGGGGAGTACGAACACTACACATTTTTACGAAGTGTAAATTAGAGGCACTCAGCATGAGTCAGGATCTGACCTTAATATTAATAGAGCGCCGGCGTTTAGAGTACCAGACTTGCCTATGCATCTGCTTTTCTAGTCAGTGCACCCACCATTGAAGCATCTGGGCACCATATTCAAAATGAAAGGTCACCATTACATCTATCCTCCCCCATGTTCAGCTGCCTTCTCCAGTGAGATTAGTCTTGGTGACTGTAACCCAAGGAGAAACAATGCAGGGATGTTCCGCTGCTCTCTTATCAGGGAAAGGCCTGTTACAGAGCTGGCTCCACTTGTATGTGCAGAGAAGCTCCTGATCATTGTTTAAATGGCAGACTATGGAGACTGAAATTAAGAACAATCAACTCAGGTCTTACTAAGCTTCAGGAGGCTTCTCGTGAGGGAGATGCAAATGAAAAAAGAATCTGTTCAGCCAGTTGCCACGTCCCATAAGAGCCCATTTCGCTGATGGTCTCCGTCCAGGTTCTAAAAGACAGACAGTCACATCGCTAAGAAACCCACCACCACCACCGTTGTCACCAATTAGCTCCCTCGTTGGCAATCTCCGCAGAGGCACCAAGGACAAAGTGGACAAGGCTGGGATTTCCACGGGGGCCTAAGGGAATGAAGTACCCGACTCTCTTTTAATCGAATGTAATTTCAATGGGTGCCTTATTCCCTTAGACCCCATGTGAAATTCCAGCCTGAACAATTCTTCAACATCACAGAGATGGGGCCCTTCAGAACAGGGCTGAGGCCCCGTGGTGCGGAAACTTATATTGCCAATGCCCTTCAGTGCCTGGTCTGTGGGTAGTAATAATAATAGCTAGTACTTCACAAAAGAGGTCAGTATAGCTATCCCCATTTTACAGATGGAGAAACTAAGGCACAGAAGAGACTTGCCCAAGATCAGCAAATGAGTGACAGAGCTGTGGAAAGAGCCCACGTCTCCTGACTCCCAGTCCAGTGCTCTGTCCATCAGGCCACACTAAAGAGCTTTATGAAAACTAAACTATCCAAAATAAATAGTCGCTCCCGAGTATCTGGGCCAAAATCATTTGTTGAGAAGTACTGTGCACTGGAACAGAAAGCCTCACATGCGAAGCTTCCACAAAGCTCTCCCCTCTCAGAAGTGTTTTATGATGTCATTTATCTGAGCAAAAGAACAGGCTTTAATCAGCCAGCAGAACCACAAAGAAATAGAGTATTTATAGGTAGCTGCGGCCAGTTACCAAACAAGATGAAATCCTCATAGGAGGCTATTAAGGAGATTGCTGGATTTTCTCTCCGCCGGGCAAACAAGATTATCTGTAACAAGCTTATCGACTTGGAAAAAAAAAAAAATCAGAGCAATGATGAGATAGTTTTGAAAGATAATTAATGATAGATGTGGGGGTGGAGGCGACGGGAATAACAGTTGCGTAACAATTGGAAAGGGACTCCATAAACATAAGTCTTCATGTGTGATGAGACACAAGGATATTACGTGACCCATTATATCGTCAGGGAAGGAAACAGTATGTAAAGATGCTTACAGTGCTTCGTTGCTGCGACTTCCCAAAACCAGAACTGCTTTTATCGCCTTTAAAATTCAAAGAAGGAAAAATCCCTTGCGAGTAGGTTTGGTAACCATTAGCTTTAACTGATCTGGATCAAAACAAGATTCCACCAGCATCAATTAAACTTTCCATATAGCATAACAGCGTTGCCTTTATACAGAGCTACCGTGATGTTTGCCAGCAGGAGGGCTATTCTTGCGAAAGGTATGCTCCAGGGCCAGTTGAAGTCAATGGCAAAACTCCCACAGACGTCAGTGGATACAGAAGCAGACCTAAGAAGGATGGTCCTGTGGTTAAAGCACTGGACTGGGACTCAGGGAATCTGGGTTCAAGTCCCAGGGCTCCGTGTATGACCCTCGTCCAATCACGCTACCTCAGCGTCCCATTTGTAAAATGGGAACAATGTTTCATTTCTCCAACTTTTATTCCGCCTTGAGGATTTGGACTGTAAGCTCCTCGGGGCAGGGACTGGTGCTCACTAGGTGTTTATGTGGTGCCTAGCATTATGGGGACCCAATTCTGAGGGAGGCCTCTAAGCAGCACCATAACACAAATAACAATCTGCTTCCCCAAGATGCTGAGCACTATCAACTACAATATCTCATAGGACCCGGATCCTTAGGAATTAATGCTCAGCACCACCCAAGGATGCAATCAGAAACTCTCAGGACGCAGTCAGTGCCAGAGTTTGACAAGAAAAGAGTGGAAAGTAGAAAGGGATTTTAAAAGTTCTACAGATACTGTTACTAAACTGGCAAGGTTTCTCTCTCCCAGAATGATTCTCAATACTTTCTCACCTGGAATTAAAAAAAAGCATCTCTCACAATGCAGATAAAATAGAAAAGCTCAACCAGAGATTGTTGTTGAACTGATTGGTTTAAGGACATGGCATTTTTGAAGATTTCCACTGGGAAATCTTCCAAAACGGATGTGCTCTCTCTACCGGGACTTTCCCCAACTTTTTGTCTGTTTGTTTCGGAATAATTATAATCTGCCTCGGGTCAAATTCAAACGTTTGCTACAGTGAAAATACATTCTCTTTCACTGGGGAAGCACAGCTTAATCAGCGTTCTGATATCTGTGGCGTAACTGATGCCTTTCAGACCATAATCAAAGTGACATGGGGAAATATTTCACTTCATTCTGTCTTGGCCCTCCGTGGATTCTAATCCCCCAGGGACCCATGAATACATGGGCCAAACTGCTCTCCTTCCAGGATGGGAGTTGATACAATCTCCCTTTCTCCACTGCCTCCACCTGTCTCCAAATTCAAGTCAGACCTGGCTCACTGCGTCTAACTTCTCTGGTCCCATCCACTCTCCTGTCCACCTAAGTCAGTTCCATGTCTCTCCCTCTTGGTACCCGTATAGTTCCCGTCTGAGCACCTCACTCTTTGTTTGTTTTATGGCAACGGCTCGGAGCCCCAGTCAAGGATTAGGACCCCACTGTACTCGGTGCTGCGCAAACACAGCAAAAAGATGGTCACTGACAATATAAAAATAATGAATTTAACCTCACAACACCCTATTACAGCTGGGAAGCTGGGACACAGGGAAATAATGGACTGATCTGCTTAAGGTCACGCTGGGAGTCAGTGGTAGAATGAGGAATGGAACCCAGATCTGGGAACTGAGATCCAGTCTAATGCCTACCATAAGGCCATCAGTGCTGGCCTCTTCTGTCCCGTCCCAGAGACCCCTGAGAGTTGGGGTTCCACTTCCACTTATAGTGCATCATCCAGCCATCTGGACTTTTCTACCCCTCCAACCTGCTAACTTCCTTCTCCACTCTTTAAACCTTGTCTTCTGGTATCCTCTCCCCACCCCTTCACTGCCAGTTGGAAGGGGTCCAACCACAAACATTGAGCTCCGTGTTGACATCTCAGCAGAAGGAGGCAAGGAAGGCGAGGGAGGGGAAGAGTCTCACACTGCTCACAAATGGCATCTGAGTGACGCGAAGGGGCTCCAGAATGAATGCCTTCTGGCCATTCGAATCCCAAAAGGACAAATCACACTGAGACGGGGCCTTCACAAAGGGTGCAGAGAGGACCCCGCTGCACCAAAAGAAAGGAAGGAAGAATCTCCTCTAGTGTTTTATCACGTGTCACATGCAAGCTGATCGGGAGACGCATCATCTGAATCTGATCTCTAATGCAAGACACTAGGCACTTTTGGGGGCAGTAAAATAAAAAGTAACAACAGAATCATAGAAATGTCGGGCTGGAAGGACCTCAAGAGATCATCAGTCCAGCCCTCTATGCTGAGGCAGGATTAAGTATATCTAGACCAACCCTGAGAGGTGTTTGTCTAATCAGTTTTTAAAAACCTCCAATGATGGGGATTCCACAGCTCCCTAGATAAGTGCTAACTATCCTTAGAATTAGGAAGTTTCTCCTAATATCCAGTCTAAATCTCCCTTGCTGCAAACTAAGCCAATGACTTCTTGTTCTCCATTTCCACCGAGAGTAGGACAACTGATCACCATCCTCTGTATACCAACCTTTTACATATGTGAAGACTGTTACTGTGTCCCTGCATGGTAATTCTCCTCATGGTCTTCATGCACTGAGTCCCTGATGGGTTAAAAAAACCTGAGCTACATCAGGAAGTTGGATAGATCACCCAGAATAACCAGAACCGGCCCTTCATGCTTGATTAAGAAAAACGTGATGGCTTTATTTCTCATGCTTTAACCATCACCCAGGGCTATGCAAGTTGCAAAGCTGCACTTTTGACAGCAAATATGAATGTAGAGCACTTAAATAATTTATCTGGATGGTAGAGAAACAGTTACATAACTTATTCATCCATCTCCTTATCAACAGAACAGATAAAATGTCACTTATTTGAGGCTCAGAGTACCAGAAAGTCTGGAAACATGGGCACTGGTGAAAAGGTTGCATAGTGAAAAACAATGACATTTTTTAAAATGCAGTTAAGAAAAAGCAATTGTCCAGCACATTTGCTGATAACCTAATAGACAGAAAATAGATACAATTACTTCTGTCCATTAAAATTATTTTGCTATCATCTCGGTCCTTTCACTTCGCTCTGTCTCATTGCAACTGGTTACGCTGATACCGAATGTGCCAAGTGCCTAGAATCTTAAACAACTCTAACGGCTGCTTGCAGGAAGTCCAAAGATACAAATCCACATTTTTCCCAGTTTTCTATTGTTACCTTCACATTTTCCTAGACAGTTCACTGCTAGCCTCCGTCTGTCTCAGTAGATGAGGAAGTATTGCCTGTCTAATGGCTAGGCCAGGGGATTGATCCCAACTTTTGGCTGCTATTATCAGCGTCTGCCATAGACTCTGTTTATGACCGTGGGCAAATCACTTAACCTGTCCATGCCTCAGTTTAATCCCATCAGGAGCTAGAGCCAAGATCAGGGAAGTGGACATCTTTCCATTGATTTCAATGGTCTTTGGATCAAGCTCCTGAACAATGTACCTCCCAAAGCTAGTGTGAAGCTTAATTCATTCGCATTTGTGAAGTGCTTTGAGATCCTTGAATGAACTATGCCAAAGTGCAATGTGGTATTATTAATGCCAACAGAATGAGACATACATGCTTAATGCTTCAGTCTGAAGCATGTGTAGTAAGGGCTTGTGAATGAGGATACTCAAACATCCCTAAAGGAACATCGCTCAAGACTTTTACAAAATGTTAATTCAATCAATTTTTAAAAAATGCCCATCCAGCAATGTGGAAGAGGGACAATACAAAGCCCTTTGAAGCCAGTGAAGAAGTTCCCATTCATCTTAATGGGTTTTGGATCTGCCTGGGTATGTCTGGGGTGGTGGGGGGAGGGAAGAGACCAGAAATTGTAACATTCAAGTTTGAAGCTGATGAGAAAGGAGACAACAAAAGTGATTTTCTGCTGCATCACGGCGGTACAAGAGCAGAGTTTTCTGTTGCTGGTAACCAGTGCAGAATAGCACCGTCTGCATCCTTCTCTCAGCCAGCCAGCCCCAATCATGCAAACAGTAATCACATTATCCAGATTATCGCACTATACTCCACAATGCGCCTGCACTGGGACTTGGATTTACTATAACAGGGGTGCAGGCGGAGGGAGGTTAAGCAAAACACTTTGGGGGAGAAAAAGGCTCATTTTCCCCTCAACTGGGAAACAGTGGCCAGAACACCGCTGCGAGAGCTTTCTGAAAGAGCGGCAATTCAAATCCAATTAAAAAAACAACAAAGATTTTCAGTCTCACTAACCCTAGGAGGAATCCAAATTAAAAACGAAGGCAGACAGGCAAAGCCCTAGAAGAAGATAAATGAACAACAAGTTAGCGTGTTAAGGAGATGCCCCGTCACTCAGCCACCCTGGATGCGATACTGAGACAGCGCTCAGTATCACAGCACAGCATTAATTCCACCAGGGTTTGACCATAGGGCAGCTATTCAGCAAAGAATCCCTCCTGGAATCGCTGACAATGGAAAATGAAATTCTAGTTAATACACGTTTCGTCCCAGCACCATGTTGAAATGAAGTAAATCTTTAAATAAAAGGAACACCATGAACGACGAGTCTGAGTCTGTTCTATGCGTCTGAGACTTTCCATTCATTACAGATGTTCATCGGCGTCTCCTCTCAAGTGGAGGTTCTCTTTTATGTCCATACAACAGCAGCAGTAACGGTCAGTTTCCTCTCCCACACCATCCCCCGTGGGAGAGGCGTTCAACTTTCAAGGACCATTCAATTCCTGGGCCTGCCTCCTGTGACTACCACAAAAGGTACCAACTAATTGTGATCTGGGCACCAGCCCACCGAGAACTGGATTGTTCCAAACCACTTATTTCACAGAGGCTCCTGTGAAGCCTCTGAAGGTAACAGTTTGCCCCCTACAATTATACCCTGATTTTAGTGCAGAGAACAGTCCTTAAGAGGGAAATCACTAGGGCTGAGATTTTCACAGCCACTCAGGGGCTTTAATGGGAAGTGAGCAACCAAATCTCTTGGGCCTTCTCTGAAAATCTCTAATCTCAGCGCCAGGTACGGAGGGCCTGATTCTGTTCTCACATGGGCAGAGGCCCGGAGTAACTCCACTGAATTTGATGGACCAATGTAAAAGCAGTAGGAGAACAGAATCAGGCCTGAAGTGCATGGGAAGACTGGTGTAGCCAACGATTGCCTTACGGACGTCAGGATTTTTCCTTGGGAAATAATTCTGGATCTGTAGAAACGCTGGCCGCAGCCTACGCGCAGTCACAGGAAGATGCACAGTGTTCTCCACTATTATTTCTCTGGTGCAATAGGTTTCGACTTCATCCTGTTTCCTTTGGCCTCAGATCAAGCAGGCTTCTCACAGGAATTTTCCATGATCCTGTGGCAAACTCCCCAGAACAATCCAGTCCCTTAACTGACTTGCACTCTGACCTCCTCTGTAGAAGAATCGAGACACGAAACACAAGCTTCCTTCAGTGAAACTTAATTTTCCAAAAATTGAAGAAGTTCAGGCAACAACGGGCAATATTATAAAGCTACATGGGAGGTGATGCATGTCACCAGGCTCAACTGCTCTCTCTGCTCATCACGGTGATTTTTTTTGGATTGGTGATCTCTTGCAACTTCTAGAGTCAACCCTCCCTACCCCCACCATGATCATCAGTGATGAGGCTCCTGAGCAGTCCTCCTCGGAGACTCCTGAGGGCCTCAAATGACATCCCTCTACTGTTTTTTTCCCCAGCACACTCCAATAACTTTCCCCATGCAGCCTCTGCTGTGATATTAGGGACAGTACTTTTAAGGGCTGAGCTTCCAGGCGAAAGGCTATGAAGCTCTTGTTATGCTCAGTCAGTTGGAATCAGACACAGTATAAAGCAGAGTTCTTGCAAGCACCTTGAATACCGAGTGACCACTGAACATCACATCTGCAACCATCCCACAATCTCTCCTATGGAGCGAATCTTTGATGTCACCTGACTATTGCCTTGCTTGGATTGGAGCTCCACGAAGCACCACATAAATTGGGATATGAACAGAGCTTGATCCACAGCCCGCTTACACCAACGGGAGTCTTTCCACTGACTTCAGTGGACTCTGGATCAGTTCCTTAATCAGGAAACACATTTATTCAGAAGGAGTCCTAGGAAGCAGATTTGAACCCCAGGACACTTAACTGCAAAGATGGCTGATTAATGAGGATATCTTCAAATGACCGGTGATTAAAAGATCTTTTGTATCTGTCGCAGTCTGATTCTGCCTATTTGCTTATAGCATAGTTCCAAGTCTGTCCACAGCTCTGATACAGGCTGAAAAAGCCTATTGTGCCACCACCGTCTCTTCTCAGATGATACTTAGCATCGTTCCATGCCAACTACATTTGCTGTATCCACAAGCCAGGCACCTCCCAGGTGTTCTTGTTCAATCCCTACCCCAGTGCAGATACTGCCTCCTCTGATCACCAGAAATATTTCCAGCAACACTGGGCTTTGGCATTACCAAGACACATGCATTTCTATTAGAGTGGTGTCTTCTGTTGAAGCAAGGATTGCTTTTCATGGGGTCGAAAGACGTCTGCCAATAAAAACAAGCCAATTAAGAGGAATGTACCATATCTGGTGGGAATGATGCAATGATTTGTGTTTTATTTCCAGTAGTCAGGGGTTGAATAATGAAAGACAGCTCAGCTATAGCTACAGAGTTAAATTTCTTTTTTACTGCATGGACCATAACTGAAAAAAACCCATCTTCTCCAAAAAGGTATGTTCTTCCCACATGCTTAAGCAAGTCACGGTGTAGAAATAATTCTACTAGTCTGGGCCATATTGGGCTATTACACGGCAACACCAATACATCTCAGCTCTTTGATATTTATATTTGATTCCTAATGTACTGAGAGGTTTTCCCTCCTGCTGACGCAGATCAAATCAAATAACTCAAGCTGAAAAGGTGAGAATGTGACCGTAATTATATATCCTGGAGACACAAAAAGTTCTGCATCCAAGGTGATGTGTGGCTATATTATGTGTGCGGAATGCAGGTAAGAGCAAAAAAGTTCTCCCAGGGACATGGAGCTCTCAGTGCACAAAGCACACATTGTCCAGCAGTGCAATTCGGTGCTGGGTAATTAACTCTGGGAAAAGCGACAGTTCTTTATTTTGTGCAGGAGGAGAGTCAGTCTATGATAACTGAGAAAGCTACCTTGGGGTTTGTCCATTCTGATCCAGTTCGTGTTCTTATCCCCCTGAGCTCTCCGGCTTTCACTGCCACGCTCCACCCTGGGGTGTAGAGGCATGAAAGTGCAGCAGCAAAGAGCCTCAAAAGATCAGGGCTGACTACCAAGCTACTTTCTGGAGATTTTTTTTTTTTTAAGATGTATGCATCTGAAATAAGGAATGGTGAAAGAAAATAAGCACCCTGACTTTGGAAAGCATGGTGCATTATAGTAAGGAGCATCAGACCCTAAATCTCTGTATGACAGAGCAACAGAAGAGGGTAAAGATCATAGGAGTAAGAAGAGAAACCATGAATTCCACCATTCGGTTTCAAGGAGAGAGAAATGATATTGCACAAATGTCATGTAACAACAGTGCCACAAAGAGCGGTCTTCTCCAGGCTACCCATGCACCTTGGGCAAGCGCTGAGGCAACCTGAGTAGAGCAGGGATCCAGTGTAAACGCGTCGCCTTATTTACTCTCTGATTTTATAAAAACATGGGGATCAAGGTGGTCTCTGGGCACACACAGGCTGAGATTTTCTATTAATTCTGATGGGAATTGGCCCTCCCAAATCTCTTTGGGCTTCCTCCTGCAAGGAGCTCATCACTCTGGCCCCAATCCAGCAGAACACTTAAGCACATGCTTAATTTAAAGCACGAGTGGTTCAGTTTACTTCAACAGGATTTACTCACATGCTTAATTTTAAACATGTGTTTAAAGTGCTTTGCTGGGTCCCAGCCAGATGCTCAGCGCACTGCAGGATCAAGTCCTTTGGCAGCTTTTAAAAATCTCAGCCTCAAACATTTAGTTTAAAAAAAAAAATAATTATGTAATCGATCAATGGTCAATGTAAACAAACAGACCCTGCTTCAAAATAATTGAGATTATTTAATCTCCTGAGTCCAAATCCACAGCTCTAACCAATGAATCATGGTCAAAGCGTTGCCAGTTCTTGTGATTTGATCACAAGTATCATGATGTATAGTATGTTTATTTAAAACCCCAGCTCCTGGACTCATGAGAATTTCAAAATAAATAGTAAAGAAAAAAGTTTCTAGCCCTCATAGTTTTGAAGGAAGTTTGAAAACATGACCCAAGTGCCCCCTAAAGGTTCAAAAGGTAAAGAAAAATAAACCAACTTTTTATTATTTTTTTTAAATCTCAAGATTTTTACGCTAATCTACTGCTTTTTGGGGAGCAAGACTCCTGTTTTTTGAAGTCAGGGGATTGGCAGCCCTGCACTCAGTCAGATATAGCAGAATAGCTCAGCACTGGTTTGCAGCCTCGTTTGGCCACTCTTACTTATCTTTATATTAAATTCCACCTTCAGAACTTAATGGGAGCCAAACACACCCAGTTAACCTCCCACGTAACTCCTGACAACGGAGTGACACCAGGGGATGGATTTGGAGAATTTGAAGAAACACATCGGCAGCCAGCACCTAAGAAACACCTCTATGGATTGCATTATATCTAGACATGCACATATATTCCGTAGAAACCTGAGGGCCTGATTCTCGGATTCTTTGTTGTCCTACCGTATGGCACTCATAAGCCACAGTCATAAAGAAGAGACGAGAGATCAGTGCAACAGGGATTTTTATCGTTATGATTATTTTACTGTATTTGTATAAACGGTAGTACCTGGGGATGCCAACGGAGGCCGGGGGCCATTGTGTTAGGTGCTGTATGAAAAGAGAGAGAGATGGCCACTGCCTTAAAGAGCTTATTCCCTAAATAGACAGGACAGAGTCTGTTTATTAGTGTTCTGCGCACACTTTACACTGTCTAGAGCAACGGATAATCAGGTCGTCAATCTTTTCAAACATTTTTATTTGTTTCTCTGTTTAAAACTATTTCAACGCCCTCAATCTTTCTGTCAGGAGCAGAACATTCAGTAATTCAAGGGGGTGGGGGGAGGGGGAAGAATCACATCACCTGAACCACTCTATTGGAAATCAAAGTACTGAGGGATCCGACCACATATTAATCTGTGCTTACAAACTAATCAGCACAGACACAAAAACTCGTCTAATTATCAGACCACAGTCATTTAAATAATGAATTATATGGCCTATTAAAAAGTATGATAATAGATTGGAGGTGGAACATTTGCAATTAAGAAAAGAAAAAGTATGAGCTGAATTTGAGAAACTAATCTTACAAAACAGCCGATCTTTCCAAAGACACATCAAATGGGACGCACCTTCAAAGATTAATTATGACTCAACAAATGCAATTTGCCTGAAAAAATGACATATTTCTCTTAAGTTCTTGCTTTCACGGCTCAGCGTGCTCTCTCTTACACGCACACACACACACACCTTTTCACATCTATAAGTGAATAAACCTCAGTCTGTTTTGTTTTTTTAAACTTCAACATGTCAATTCATTTGGGGGCCTGCTTCAGTGTTCATGGCCCTGGCTCCATAGGGGAGGAAGGATGGCCAGTACAGGTGTAACTACGACAAATGATGATCATTTACTGTCTTCTTCCTGGCAGGGAACCGCAGCAGACAGGCTGTGTCCCAGCTGGCCTTCTGTGACCCTGCCACAGAGCAAAGACAGTTTCCTTCTCCCCACCACGCTTCCCACTTTCCCCAGGGGGTAGCTCAGGGGATGGAGTCCACGTGTCTGCAGGGCAAGCTTCAGCAGCAGAACGAATGGGAGGAGAGGGAAGACCTGTCACACACTAGTGTGTTGCTTGCAAGGCGGGAGACTCCTGCTAAAAGCAACGGCCCTTGACTTTCTTCTGTAGACCACACTGGGTTCATCTGCTAGCAGGGTGCTGGCACTGTCCCCCTGCCGAAGGCTGCATCTTTTCATGCCCCCTCCCCTTCCCAGGAGACCAGACCCACCTAAACCTCTGTGTATTGTACAAACGTGGCATTTTTCAGAATTTCACAGCGCTTCACGACCACTAGTGAATTAAGCCTCACAATAGCTCTCAGAGGTAGAGGAGAATTGTTACACAGAGAGAAACCGCTGCTCTAACCCTTCCCTTCAACTCTGCAGCCTGAGCCCCCGTTTCCCTGTGTAACCTGCACTGGACCAGCAAGATTAACTTCCCAAAGAAAGCACGTCAGTAAATATTCTTCTCTGCATATAACCGGTTTGTTAAATGAAACGGGAAGAGGGAAATAATGCTGCTACTGGCAAGTTTTACGGGAACCAAGGGGGCCTTTGAACACTCAATATTTGCCACTCTGCAGTGTATGCAGTCCTGTGGCATCTCCATTTTTACTTCAGAACCCCACTGTGCTACGCACTGTGCATCCAATTTAAATAGACAAGACAAGGGATAAGACGGGAAACTGAGGCACAGAGCAGTGAACTGAGTTGCCCAAGGCCACAGAGCCAGTCCGTAGCAGAGCCAGGAACAGAACTGCGTCTCCTGCCTCCCAATGCAGTGGTCTATCCACTAATCCACAATGTCACTTACTGCAAGTATTTGGATGGAGAATGATAAATTTTCACTGTAGCACATCTTTAAATGGCTGCCCCGCTCCTCTTCTCACCTTTTACACGTCTCTTACACACACACAGGGATCCACATTTTGAGTTCAAAGGCCATCCCAGTGCAAAACTAGAGCAGGTTTCCAGCATCAATCAATTGCAGAGATGTGCATCCAGCCAGGTTTGCAGCACACCTGATTTTGTATTCTATACATTGCATTATCATGCATGATTTTAAGAAAAACATTTGTTAAATCCACATGCAAAGTCCTCTTTCCCCCATCTGTTCTACTACAGGCTTGTATTTCCTCTGTTTACGGTTGAGCCGTTATTACAACCCCGAATAGGCCAATGGTAAGAACTCAATAGCTCTCAGAGGTAGAGGAGAATTGTTACACAGAGAGAAACCGCTGCTCTAACCCTTCCCTTCAACTCTGCAGCCTGAGCCCCCGTTTTCCTGTGTAACCTGCACTGGACCAGCAAGATTAACTTCCCAAAGAAAGCACGTCAGTAAATATTCTTCTCTGCATATAACCGGTTTGTTAAATGAAACGGGAAGAGGGAAATAATGCTGCTACTGGCAAGTTTTACGGGAACCAAGGGGGCCTTTGAACACTCAATATTTGCCACTCTGCAGTGTATGCAGTCCTGTGGCATCTCCATTTTTACTTCAGAACCCCACTGTGCTACGCACTGTGCATCCAATTTAAATAGACAAGACAAGGGATAAGACGGGAAACTGAGGCACAGAGCAGTGAACTGAGTTGCCCAAGGCCACAGAGCCAGTCCGTAGCAGAGCCAGGAACAGAACTGCATCTCCTGCCTCCCAATGCAGTGGTCTATCCACTAGTCCACAATGTCACTTACTGCAAGTATTTGGATGGAGAATGATAAATTTTCACTGTAGCACATCTTTAAATGGCTGCCCCGCTCCTCTTCTCACCTTTCACACGTCTCTTACACACACACAGGGATCCACATTTTGAGTTCAAAGGCCATCCCAGTGCAAAACTAGAGCAGGTTTCCAGCATCAATAAATTGCAGAGATGTGCATCCAGCCAGGTTTGCAGCACACCTGATTTTGTATTCTATACATTGCATTATCATGCATGATTTTAAGAAAAACATTTGTTAAATCCACATGCAAAGTCCTCTTTCCCCCATCTGTTCTACTACAGGCTTGTATTTCCTCTGTTTACGGTTGAGCCGTTATTACAACCCCCAATAGGCCAATGGTAAGAACTTAATAGAATTTTAAACATTTGCTCAAATGTCATAATTCACAAAAACTGAATTTTCCTTGTGGTATCCCAATGCTTCTGGCTACAGTCTGCCTATTAACCTCTCAGCTACTACAAGTACAGTAACTCTGCAAGGAACATTTTACCTGGACCAGTTTATGTGAACTTACAAAATCCAACATGTTTAAGGGAAGGAGGCTTCAAAGACCCCCAACTCTCTGACAACTCTCCAGTGGAAATAGGATAAGTGGAATTTGACTCCTTCTGGTATCCTGTTCAATCCGTCACACAGTACCATGCCTGATCCATCCTGGATGGGCAGTGGAATAGGCACCTCAGGGATAATAAAATCCATACACCACTGCTGTAGTAACTGGGAACCATTGCAATCTAGCTTAGGCTTGCAATGCATACTCTGTGGGCATGGAGGTCATTCTACTGTCTGTACAACACCTAGCACAGTGAGGCCTTAAATTCTTGAGTGGTGCCCCAGACACTCCTGGAATTCAAATGACAAACAGCAATAACACCTCAATATTTGCATTATTCCTTATGTGTCAAGGGCTTGTCTACACTTAAAACGTGACAGCAGCAAGGTGTGTTGCTGTAGCACTTCAGTGTAGATACGACCTTTGCTGATGGGTTTTCCCATCGGTGCAGGTAATCCGCCTCCGACAGGCGGTAGCTAGATCAATGGAAGAATAATTCTGTCAACCAAGCGTTGTTTAAACATAGACTTAGGTCGGCTTATGTACGCTGCTCAGGGATGTGGATTTTTCACACCCCTGAGCAAGATATATATATGCCAACCTAATTTTCTAGCATAGCCCATGCCATAGGTAACGTCATCTAGCAATGCAGTGTGATCACTGCAGCTCCCCTTGCTGACTCAGCTGGTTGCTCCTAGGACATGACAGAGGGGACCGGTGAACAGCGTGGTGCTCTCTGCCAGACCGCAGGGCACTGATCTACAGTTAAGGATGGGTACACCCAGTTTGGAGGTCAGCTCCAGTTCAGACACTCAGCTAAAACCCTCTAACACTTAGGAGGCTAAACATAATTCACAAGCACTTTAAGGCCCCTTTACACTGCTGGAGTAATCCAAAGTGGCCTTGGCATAAATGAGAATAAAATCTTGTCCACACACATGCACACGCACTGCACTAGGCAAAATTAAGGTGAGATTGTCAATCCACTGAGTTAAACCAGTTCTAAAGACTGGGTGGACATTCCTAAATCAATATAAACCCGGCCAATGTGCTTATAACTTAAGGTGATGAGGAAAAGGTTTTAGCTAAACTAAAATAAGGGTCTCCACCACACAGCTGAACTAAACTGAAGCAAACTTGTGTGTAGACAAAGCCTAAGGAACCTGGAGTCTATAAAACTGCACTGTATACCACGAGAACAAGCTCTCTTTCTCTTGTGACAGCCTCAGCCCGAGAATCTCATGAGAGACACTCCAGATTTGTTTGGAAATACACTAAGCACAGCCCGTCTTGCTATTGCAGAACTTCCAGTTAAAACCAGAAGAGAAAAGCCCCTCCCCTACTACAAAGCTATAAAGACAATCTGGTTCAAGTTCAGATCAGAAGCATCCACCTGATCTAGTTCAGTATAGGTTCTTAAACCACACTCATCACCGTAGTATCTAAGCACCTTGCAGTAGTGAACTAAGCAACATGAGTACCCATCTGTTCCACTGTTGGTTCCCCATCCTCTCTCAATGGAAAGAAAGGTGTTGCAGAAGAGTTCTTTGTTTGGAATTTTTATTTTTACACACAAACTATTGCATGTATCAGAACAAGCCAAAGCAATGTACTTTGTACTTGGTGTGGAAGGTGGTGAGAACTGTGTAATCCAAAGGGGTTTGGCCAAGCCTGGTTCTTTCCCTTAGTAATCTTCAAGATTTCTCAGCCTCAAAATCCCTCTTTCAGCTATTGGAACTGTGCATCAAGGAGAGGATAAATCACCGGTCTGTTGCTGTTTTCAAACCTCCATTTTTAGTTGTATCCTGAGCAATGTTTTCCCTTGGAAGACTTTAATGCCCGCTGAAGTCCTTGAACTATTTAAATGCAGAATGGGATCACATTCTGAAAAGCATATCCCAGAGTACAGTATTTTCTGCACCATGAAAAAAAAATATGGAGAAGACAGATGACAACTTATTGTAAAATTAAGTAAAAAAATAAATGAACAATAATGAAAAGGTTTTAGTTAAACTAAAATAAGAGTTTCCACACAATTTAAACCGAACAAATGTGTGTATAGACAAAGCCTAAGGAATCTGGAGTCTATGAAACCACACTGTATACCACATGAGAAGAAGCTCTTTCTCTTGTGACAGCCCAGTCTTCAGAACTGGTTTAACTCAACGGATTGAAAATCACTCCTTAATTTCACCTAGTGCAGTGCATGCGCACGTGTGTGGACAAGAATAATGAAATCCAAAACAGTGTGTGTCTTCAAGATCAGAGAACAGAACCTTAACAGCAGGAATAGATATTTAAATTAACAAACTTCTCCTGGCCTAAGATAAGAAGCTGGTGTAATTCTTCTTCATTTTAAAAAGGGGTTTTAATAATATGAGCGCTGTACATGAGGATTGGGCGGGGGAGGGTCAGACAAGGTCAAATTAATTTACACAGCCATATCAAGGCATTTAAGTGCTCTTTGAGTTCCCCCTGGAGTCCTTGATCCTGCAAACAGACCCATGTAGTCAGAACCCCACAGTCACACACAGCCCATGTGTTTAAAGTGATTTACCAAGCGTTGCAGGACTAGCTCATACTGTAGCTCTAGTCAAGACAATTTAGATAGCTCATAAACCAACAGTTAAATGCCAGTTTATAAAGTTATGATTTAATTTTGATCCGTTTCATTGGCACTCACCCCCAAAGCATCTAAGCACCTCACCGATGCTTCAGTTTCAACACCTTTGTTACGTAGGGAAGTATTATTCCCACTTTTACAGGTGGGTAAACGGAGCCCTCGGGAGACTGCAACCTGGATTTTCAAAAATCACCCACAATTGGGTCTGGATTTGAAGAAGAGCTCAACATGCAGACTGTAAGCGCTTTGGGGCAGGGACCATCTTATTTTATTCTGCGTTTGTCCAGTGCCTAGCACAGTGGTCCATGACTGCACTTGCTAGGCACTGGGGTAATACTAGGATGCTGAGAGCTCTTGTGAAAAATCTAGCTGGAAGTTAGCAATGGGAGCTGCTGAATACTGAGCCCGTTTGAAAAACAGGGTCCTTGGTGGCTCTCTCAAGATCAGCAAGTGTGTTGCAAGAACATAACCCTGATCACCTGTCCCGCTGTGCCTTCATCACACAGGCCAGATCCGCAGTGATGTAAATCAGCATCGCTCAATAGATATTAATGGAGCGACACCAATTTATAATGACATGATCTTTTTTGCTTTGTGTTTGTATTACTCAGCTATAAATAAAAGAAGGCAATCAAGCTATATATCTAGCGATAGATATATGACAAAGGCAGTTAGAGCTCTGGAGAGGAGACTATTTTATATAGAGAGAGTATAAATCCAAATAAATATTCTGAACTTTATATATCCTGTAACATTTAAAAAAAAAACTCTCCATAAATCTACATTTTAAAACATGTCACTGCAGGAAAGCTATTTTAAAAAATATTCTTAAAGCCCAATAACCTTTTCAGTGTCCCTTTAGTAAGAGCAATCCCTAGATCCCCAAGCTGTGCCTCTGGCTGGCTAGTTCTGCTTCATCTTGACGATGCTTAGATACTGTAAACATTACACAAGCAAGGCTGCTGCCAAAGCTATTCTCCAATCACTGCATGCCCCTTCTTCGCAGGAGCAGGGCACTGATTTACGGGGTGGCTAGGGTGCAGGAACTCCCCATGGAAAGAAATCTACGGAGAGAAAGGGGTGGAAAATTCTCAGCACTATATAGGGGAGTTTGGCCTAGGTCAACACAATGCAGAAGGTCCTCTGTCACAAAGCTTAAAGGACTCCCTTTAATTGGTGGCATTAACTTTACCTCATATGCATCAATGTTTCATGAAGGACTCCTGTTAAAGCTCCTACAAAAGGCTCAGGATCGGTTCCTATTCCCTGGCTTCACAAGCTCTTCTTGCTCCAAAACATTAGGGGTCTCCTGTAGCATCAGAACACCTTGAATGTAACACTTTTGCTTGTCTTATTGTATAAGCCAGAAACTAAGCAGCTACTGCAGGTTTAAATCAGTGTGCGACTTAGCCATCTGCTGTTCTCTATAATCAGGAGTGATGCTAAAGTTTCCTTCTTGTGCTGTTACATGAACTAGCTTTATTGCTCTTCTGAACTCAAGGGCCTGAGCATTTTCCTTGATCTCCTTTGCATGCACTGATTTAGCCCTGTCGAAGTCGATGCAGCTTTGTGCTCAACAGAACATCCTTGATGCAGATTTGAAAATAAAACAATGTATTTCAAGCCTAGGTAGTAGAGGGGGGTAACATTTATCTATTCGATGTTTCAAAAATATACACAGATTTTATTTCTTACAAAAATATTTTTCATACAAGCTCACTTTGGACATAATTTCAGCCTGATGCAATTAGAAATGGCAGGGATGTTAACACACACAAATTAGGGGAGGTTACCAAACGTTACACACATTGGCATTGATTGGTAGTTTGTCTTAGGGCACAATCCTGAAAATACTTACACATATGCTTAAAGTTAAGCATAGAACAAGTCCCAAAGAAGTCAATGAGACTGTTCAGGCACGTAAAATTAGCTACATGGACATTTCCAGAACCAGATCCTTAAAGTCAACTTTGACCTAAGACTTATATGTACATGCGAATACACACAGACACACACACACAAATCTGGCATATACATTGTAATAGAAACATTCCCCTGCCATTGTTCGAAAGCCAAACACTTAAGAGTGTGCTAGTGCATGAGAATTAAAAGGAGTAACCAACTAGAAATTCCGTACAGAATAACCAACCAACAGTGGAACTGACTAGACTGTTTTCATCCTTGAACTCCACAGAAATGCAAGAAGTGAAACCAACAAAAGTCTGTGAAAAATAAATCAGATTTTAAAAATTCTTTTGGCATTATTCTTGCACTATTATAATACACCGGTGTAAATCTGGCCTCACTTCAATGGCATCTCAATAGGATGATGGCAGATTTACACAGGCATAATGGCACGGAATATGACATTCTGAGTTTAAAGAATCTAAGGTGGTATCTGTAGCACAGATAATTTTAACCTGATGTTATCCCATATTTCAGGCCAGTTTTTCAAAGTGGATGCATAAACTCTAGCCACATAACCATGCACTTGCTGCAACCACAAATCCTGCCTTTGTGCATGTAAATAAGCATTTACTTGTGGAAATCAGATCAAGGTGCTTCTCAGTGGGTATTAAACAGCCCAATCTGCCTGCACATGCAAATGTGCGGTCTGTGGATGGACGCAGCAGATGTGCATGCAAAATCTGCAACTGCAAGTTAGCTGCCCTCCTACGATGAAAAGTTAGCCCCCTAAGTAGCTACTTCAGGCCTCTTGGAATAGTGTTTGTTTCCTGAAATATGCTAAAAAACAACGCATTTCACACAATAGAGGATTTCAGGTTCTGAAGCCAACAAACGTGGCTGAGTTATGATTCCTTGGAAAGAAAGAGACAGACAAGAAGTGGGCTGGATAGATTTACAGCAAGAAGTTGGAGGACTGCTGTGACAGTTTGGTCATGTTGCCACTTCTGATGCCTCCTGCTTCCACAGACTCTGCCTGCAAGGGTCAGGGTGGCAATGCTCTGGCCTCTCTCATGCGGATTTGGAGAAAATCTATTTCAGTCCCTGAATAGACAAGAGACAGACTCGGAGTCTGAACCTCGCTCTTTGAAAGTGGAATACTGCCTTCCCAAATGTACAATGCTAGAGTGTGCCTGTGATTCCTTTGATATTACTGGATATTTAAAACAAGAAATCTCCTCTTCAGACTCCAGCTCTTCCCATTGATCATATGACGATCCTAGTGTCCAGGGCTTGCAATATCCTATGATGCCACAATGCCTTTTTTTTGGGGGGGGGAAAAGGGGCCACCAGTTTGCAAGCCAATACACTGCCTGCTGTCCCCATCGGGTCTTCTCAGCATTACTGCATTTCCAAGCAGTTCCCTCCTATTGACTATGTGAGTTTCAGATTATTCTCCATCACAACCACGTGGATGGACATACACTTGACTATTTGCTGTGCTCTGCCCATATTTCTGACCTCTCTGTGCTCAGCTTCCATGCTCACTGGTGTTTGCAGCACCTTCCAATTTAATTATCATTTACTAATTTAATTAACATTCTGCTTATTCCTTCCTCCAGATCACTAAAGAAGTTGATAAATCAAACATGCACTCAGGAAACATTATTTGGATTTGTGACGCTCCCTGGAGGACTTGGGTCTATAAGCCAATGAATGAAATACAATGAGACATAAATACAGCATTTTCATCTGCGACAGTCAGATAGAATCAATCATTCTCCAGCACCGTGTGAGTTAGGCAAAGGAAAACTGTACTCCTTTCCCTCCAAAGAGCATAGGAAATTCCCCATGAAGACCACCAACATACAAATAGACTGAAAACTGAAGATGGCAATTCATGTGATAAATCACCACCTTTCACTCACCATACTATCAGGTGCTTTTGCTTCAAGAAAATGCAATAACAAAACCAAAAGAGAAATTGTT
The DNA here is from genome assembly GCF_016161935.1 of Mauremys reevesii. NCBI lineage: Eukaryota > Metazoa > Chordata > Testudines > Geoemydidae > Mauremys > Mauremys reevesii. The sequence goes on from NC_052643.1 coordinate 7,192,067, forward strand.
TATTCTAAATGCAAGGTGGAGGCACGGAACGCTGTGCTATGTGTCATGTGTGTCAGATCCATGAGGTTTAGAGGGGCAGGGCTGGCTGTTATGACTGAATCACAGGTTGTTCCACACCACAAAATATCAGCGTCATGGAAGTACCTAGGCATCTCATCGCTGCTCAGACAGCAGCTTTGTAGCATTCCTTTCCCTCCTCTGGAATTTAATGACATTTATCAGGAATTGCAGCAGCCCTTACTACATAAAGTTGCAACGTATAACAGTCAGGTGTTATTATATTGCTGAAGGAGCACTACACTGTTATATGGACAAAATCATTTTGCCTTCCTCAGATACAATACGTACAGTGTCATAGATAGGCTAGATAATACTTATAGATAAATATAGGAATCCAATTCCCCAGGCAGCAAATTCACTTTAAAGAAAACAAAACACCATATAAATGGATGTTGGACAAACAATTTGAAAATGGTGCTGAATACTGAAAGCCAAAGGGAGAGCTTAAAGATGTTTACGTAGATAATATCTTTTACGTATTTTTACACCATTACCTCCAAAAAGAAAAGAAAAGAGAAACACAGAACCTTTAACCTCAATATCAACTGCAGAGATACTGCCTAGATAGCAGCTTTCGCTGGAAAGAGAAGGCTTATATACTACTTTGCACGTCAGTGGTGACAGGCGGTAACTAGATTGACCTCCTGTCTCCTATTTTAAGGGACATCTCCTTTATTCAGTGCTTAATGTCCTGCAACCAGCGGCCAGTAAGGACCTATTAAGAGGCATCTGTTTGATAAAAGACTGTTTTCCAGAAACAATCATGCAAAAGATGCTGCACTATTTCAGACAGTCGTCCCTTTGTCCCTTGAAACACAGCAGGGATCCATAATTGCAGTAGTCCACCTGTCCATTTGCAATCATGAAGTTTTGCTTTATTTATGGATTTGTGCTTACAAGCTCATCTGGCTTGATGGAGGACTTCCAATCTCCGAGAGTACCTGTAGTTTGGAAAATTCCTACAGCGCCCAGGAGACAGGTTATTTAAATGCTAATGAGAGGTGGTGAGACAGAAAAATTAAGAGATGCCGCAGGGTTGCCAAGGTGTATTCACCCAACACTGCTAGAAGGTCTGAAGTTGAAACAAACCTCATAGGAAGGGTTTGAATGATCAATCGAGAAGTGCAGAAGAGTTAACATTCCCTTCCGCCACCTCTCTTTTATATCACTGAACAGAGGAACCAGTCACAGAGACGGATGGAGACCTTCTCCAAGGGAGGAGGTTGAGAAGTGGAAAAGTCCCTCTTGGATAGCCTGAAAGGTATGTGGAGTTTCAATAGAATGATATGTGCAGCTCACCCTACCTAGAATGACTGAGGAGTGTTTTCCCCAAACGGTGTGAGAAAAGCTTATAGAAACAGCTCTCAAAAGCCGGAGTTGAGGAGACACCAGTCCAAAAACACCCCCACGAGAGATAGAGACTAGTCCTAGAGCTTCATGGACAAATGACCTGAGGTAAGAAGGGCCCTGGTCTTTACCAAGTGTAATTCCAAGCTAAGATTCCGTAGGGCCTTCAGCAAGAATGTAGTTAGAGTAAGAAACATACCAAGGCTACTATGCTTTGCAATTAACCCTAAAAATCTCTAAGGTTTTCTTTATCATAATCTCTAAATAACTACCAGGAGGGGCTCATGCTGGAAAGTCAGGCCTTCATTTCCCCCAAGTTCAGATCCACAGGTTTGGTTTTGGGCCCAACTCTGATAAATACCACTTTGCTTTCTGTCTGTCCATGAGTCCCCCCTGTAGTAACTGTGGATAACCGATTCCTATACTGGGACCAGTGCAGTTATGTGGCTTTGTTTGCCTAACCGGCTAAGAGAGAGAAAGGTAAGAACTGCTGGTTAAAACAGAACTGGACAGTGGGTTTAAAGCCCCAGCCCACAGGAATAACTCTGGCAAAGCACAAGGATAGCACTGAAAAAAAGCACAGACCAACTCCTACCACAGTTAAACCATGAGTCAATGACTTCTACACTTGTCAGCATTTTTTGACCCATACGAATGCAAAAAAAAAATGTTCATTCAATCATCAAAAAGTACCTACTCTTCCCTGCTATTCATCATTTATGAAAGGCAAAATAACTAACAAAGCAAGTTCATACTTGCCTGCCTAAACGGGCAGGAAGGAAATTGCCTGCCATAGGCAGATTGTAACATGTGAAAGTCACACAGTATGTAATCAGAAAGTTTCCCCCATGCACAAGATTCCTCTTTTGTGATTATACTTGTCACAGAGACAGTTACTGTAAACATGTTTACTGAGTTCACCACCAGACCAGGAACTTGTTATTGCTGGTCACCATATTTTTAACAACATTCACAATCATTTGCCTACGAATAATACAATTTCCTTTTATATTGCTGCAGATAGCATCTTTTTTCTGTGATTATGAAATGGGAATGTCTGCCGCATCAACAAAAAGAGGGGGGACACCCACAGCATTTTGTGCTCTCAGATACTCCATTGGGCAAAGCACGGGGTAAAATTTTGCAAGCAGATGATGCATACTGCCAGGGACAATATTTTTCTCTCCAGAATTCCTTAAGTATGCACATTGTGATAAATACGGTGTTTTGTGCACCATGTTGCTATCTACAAGATAGCAGGTTTGAGCAGGGGGTTGGACTAGATACCTCCTGAGGTCCCTTCCAACCCTGATATTCTATGATCTCTTTTGCTCTGGACACACTCCTATTACTCCCATTGACATTAATGGGAGCTATGCATACACATACAGACAGAAATAGACTCCTCTATGTAACATACATATTAAGATGGACTTTAGTCCAATACAATAGAACACCTCAATAGAGAAGTCTATGGGGTGGGACTGCAAGATCTAGGCAACAAGGCAGTTGAGTTATGGGTTGCAGAGCTGAGAATATTCTTGATTTAGCGCATTTAAGTCAGAAGTGCAGCATCTTTGCTTTTCTATTTTTTGCCCTGTTGTGATCATTTTTTATCATGCTGCAATGAAGAACAGCATAACTAATGAGATGGCTGCAGGCCTCTCATGCCAACCCAAAGAGGATAGCATCAGAGAAAGGTCTTAGCCACTGGTATTACAAGAAAGCTCTACAACGGTAACCATCTGCTGCATTCTGCTTAAGGTGAGTTCCTTCATCATCATCAATTGTCCATATCTACCTACCCCACTACAGGAGAGGAAGGAGAAGAGGGCAGTGCCTCCCAAGGCTGAGAAATGTCCAAAAAAAAAAAAAAAAAAGGTCATCTGGGCTATAATTTCGATGGGAAGCCCAAGACAAACTGAAGACTCCAGTGGGAAGTTCATCCTCATAAGGATTTTATTTTAATCACTCACAGGTTTCCAGAATAACTAGATTGGGGCCATTCTGACCTTACATGGGATAAGTAGCGTCCAAAGTGTGGTTAATCTTTTTTCTTCAAAAACAAAATTGCATCATGCATCACACATCTGGGAGAATTTGCCCCATAGCAAGTTAGATCCTAAGAGGCAGCAAGCATTTGCAATTCATATTTTTAGGGGCACAATTCTGCAAGGTGCCAAGTGTCCTCAATTCCCCCCTGAAAAGTCAACAGAATCAAAGAACCAGAGAACTAACAAAAATTGCATTAGAGAACTATATTTTTGAGTATGTAAAATCTCAACTATTTTATTATTAGAAATAACATTTTTAGCTCTCCTAAATTTCCCAAATGCAAATCTTCCAGTCGCTAGTTACAAACCCAACTGAAATCTACACTATCTTCATGGCTTTATCATGTGCATTATTGTTTTAAGCTTTTGGTGGGTTTTTTCATTGCTTTAACATTTTTATACCCATTTTTTATTGAAGGAATAATGAAAATTCTTTTGCAATTTTAATTATGAATTTCATACTGCTATCCTAGGGACATATACAGAGACTCAGGATGAGATGAGAGCAGCTCTGCTAATCAGGGATAAATCTAGTATACTACAGAGGGATATACCTTTTATTAGTCTTTCATGTTGGTCTAATTAATGGTATTGCCCTCTGAACTACGTACACACGCTTACAGAAACTCAAGACACACAGAAAACACGCCCAAGGGGAACCAGAGAATGTTTAATAAATTTCCACCAATTATCCTGGACACTGACTCTACCTCCATCTATAACACCTGTTTGTAATGGATTATACCAACTCAACCTCCCATTTAAGCCATTTTGTTTGCAAATGTCTTTGACTGCTGATAGCAAAAGATAGGAATAAACCTGTCTTGAGAGCATCAATCCAAGTTCTCTCTTTCTCCCCACCAAGCTCCCATTAGGGAGACATCATCACTCATTTGTTTTTCCTTATTAAAGCATTGTTGAGGCCAGGAGAAATGTGCAGAATTACATTGCCGAGGGGTGGGGGGGGAGCTAATATTTGCTTCTCCACTAATGACCCAAAATAAATTAACAAATGAGAGCACTTTCTCCGTAGTTTTATTTAAGCAAAAATATTCCCTGTTTGGATTCTTTAATCACCAGCTGCAAGGAAAACGGGCCAGCAGGAAACTCAGAAAATTCTCAATGCACTAAGCCAATTTTCCCTTTAAGAGTTAAACACAGAAGCAAAACTGTCCCCAGCCAATGCTACAAGGAATCAGTTTTGAGTATCCAGAGACTGATCCTGACATTTTCAGGAGTACAGTATCCACTGATTCAGCATGAGACCCAACTTGAGATGCCTTGGGCCTGATTTTCAGATGCGGGAATCTAACAACCCAAAATCAGAGGCCGCTTTTGAAAGTTTTGAGGTCAGTCTATAAGCGCTAACCTCTCCCCAGCCCTTCCCCTCCTACCTGCTAATTAAAGCTAGTACAAAGGGCAATTCACACAAACCCATGCAGATCCAGTAACAACCCAGCGCTAGTCTGATATAAGTGTGGCGCTGAGATATGGAAAAAGTCTGTTTAGTTAAGAGAAACAAAACGTAGAAGCAACACCAAAACCGACATGGCTAGAGACAGCTGATCTTGCTTTATGCCTAAACAAAAAAACAAAACAACCCTCCTCCCCACTGTAAATGTAAACCCCACTGTAAAATGTAACAGTCAGTACATTAGGAAAATCTGTCAACTAAAGTTATTAAATGGGGAACTGGAAAGCTCAGTTGTCTGATACTGAAAGCCTTTCACTTTTAGATCATGAATATGAACCCAGGTGAGGCTAATAATGACTTACAGTCATTATCCTCTGATGGCTGCTCAGTGGCATGTGTGATATAAATTGGTGGATTTCAGTACAGTTCTCAGTGGACAGGTGTCCATCTCACAAAAACCACCACCACAACTGACTATACTTGGTGCCTTTGCTGGAATTCTCAGGAGAGAGTCCAATGAATGAATGGACCATGCAGACTGATCTACCTTCCAAAGCAGCATCTCCTGGTTCGACTCAAGGTATGCTGGTTGAGCAGACCTCACTAACCAACATCTTCAATTGCCAGTGCTAGCCAATGCCGATCATTGGAAAAGAAATGACATTCACTGTCAATTAAAACTTCTATAACTGTGACATCAATACATGACTCATTTTCTACCTATATTTGGTATTTCTAAGTCACCCATCACCATGAAATCTAAGGACCCTGTAACAGGATGGCACCCGCCTCTCGCAAGTGTTCCCTTCTGGTTGGTTGTGTCTGCTGTCTTTCAGTTTATGGTGATCCCTTCGCTGGTTTCTCAGGTGGCTTTTCAGTGAGTCAGCCCTCTGGCTGAGTCACACGCACAGTCTGTTTGTGAAACAGAACAAACCCCTTCCCGGGTATACACTCTTTAACTTGTCCTGGCCCTGGTATGGGACCACATGCCCAATGTTTCCTCCCTGGAGACACTGTTTTACTGCAGCCCTCTCTGTGCTCAGTCCTTACTCAATCCCAGCAGCCAGCCAGGAGCTCTCTCTTGCTCCCGCGCATCCCCTCCAGCACTGAGCTGTCCGTGGTCCTGCAACTCTTTCAGCCAGCCAGAAACACAATCCTCTCTCCTCCAGCACCAGGCAACAACTGAGTGACTCTGGCCCTGCAGCTCATTTTATGTGAGCCTGCTGGGCCCTGATTGGCTGCTCCCTGCAGCCTCCCTCATTGGCTGCTTCCCTGCAACACTTCTAGGCTGCTTGGAGGACTTCTCTTCTGCTCCTCTCTGGGATGGGGTGTGTAGGACCCTGAGGCCTCCAGCAGGGGGCCTCTGGGCCTAGTCCACCCCACCACAGACCCAATCCTCCAAACCTTTAGTCACACAAGTAGTTCACTTGAAGTCAAAGGGATTATTCATGTGAGTAAGGACTGTTCACACAAGCAAAGATATGCCAGATCAATCCCCTATTACTATGGTGTTTAATGTAGACTTCACCCATAAGAACATAAGAACAGCCATACTGGGTCAGACCAATGGTCCATCTAGCCCAGTATCCTGTCTTCTGACAGTGGCCAAGGCCAGGTGCTTCAGAATGAACAGAAGAGAGCAATTATCAAGTGATCCATCCCCTGTCGCCCATTCCCAGCTTCTGGAAAACAGAGGCTAGGGACACTCAGAGCATGGTGTTGCATCCCTGCCAATCCTGGCTAATAGCCATCGATGGACCTATCCTCCAGGAACTTATCTAGTTCTTTTTTAAATCTTGTTATAGTTTTGGCCTTCACAACATCCCCTGGCAATAAGTTCCACAGGTTGACTGTGTGTTGTGTGAAGAAGTACTTCCTTTTGTTTGTTTTAAACCTGCCACCTATTAATTTCATTGGTGACCCCGGTTCTTGTGTTATGTGAAGGAGCAAATAATTCCTTATTCACTTTCTCCACACAAGTCAAGATTTTATAGACCTCTATCATATCCCCTCTCTTAGTTGTCTCTTTTCCAAGCTGAAAAGTCCCAGTCTTTTTAATCTCTCCTCAGATGGAATCTGTTCTGTAACCCTAATCATTTTTGTTGTCCTTCTCTGTGCCTTTTCCAATACCACTATATCTTTTTTTGAAATGGGGCGACCAGATCTGCACATAGTATTCACAATGTGGGCATATCATGGAAAAAAAGAGAAAGACTCTTTCAGGGTATGTTTACATTGGAGTGTAAATCCAGTTAATGAGACACAAGTCAGCTGACCCTGGGTTAGAGAACCCAGGGCTTGAGTGTTTACACTGACTTTTAACCCTACACTAAGAATTTTCTAATCCAGGCTTGAACCCGTGGTTCTGGTATCCACACTGCAGCACACAGACCCGAGTCAAACCAACCACATCCCAGACTCCCTAGAACAGCAGTTTCCAAACTTTTTGCTAGCACAGCCACAGCATGGAGGACACCATTTTGTAGAGCAATATGGTATCTTCCACAAAGCGCGACCTTGCTCGCACGGTATACGTGAGGTCACGCCACATGGGGGATGCCATTTTGCTCTACAAAATAGCGTCTTCCGCACAGAGTGACCTTGTACATATGGCACATGCGAGGTCACACTTTGCAGATAAAAATCACATCCTCCATGACTCCACCTGCTGATGACGCAACCCCACTTCAGGTCATGACCCACAGTTTGGGAACCACAGACTAGCACACTCCTGAAATGTGACTGCTCTAGCCCTTTGAGCATGGTGCACTGTGGGAAAACTTGATTGTCCAGGCTGCCTGCTACAGGAAATTCAAACAGCCCATCAACACATCTTGGCGAGCAGTCATTTTGGTCGGTGCACTCCCAGCTACTGCAGCCAGCAACTGGGAGGAGGCGCTGTTTGGAGAACTCCTCTTAAGAACAAAAGAGCACAAGAATGGCCATACTGGGTGAGAGCAAAGGTCCATCCAGCCCAGTATCCGGTCTGCCGACAGTGGCCAATGCCAGGTGCCCCAGAGGGAGTGAAGCTAACAGGCAATGATCAAGGAATCTCTCTCCTGCCATCCATCTCCATCCTCTGACAAACAGAGGCTAGGGACACCATTCTTACCCATCCTAGCTAATAGCCATTAATGGACTTAACCTCCACGAATTTATCTAGTTCTCTTTTAAACCCTGTTATAGTCCTAGCCTTCACAACCTCCTCAGGCAAGGAGTTCCACAGGTTGACTGTGCGCTGTGTGAAGAACAACTTCCTTTTATTTGTTTTAAACCTGCTGCCCATTAATTTTATTTGGTGGACCCTAGTTCTTATATTATGGGAACAAGTAAATAACTTTTCCTTATTCACTTTCTCCACACCACTCATGATTTTATATACCTCTATCATATCCCCCCTTGGTCTCCTCTTTTCCAAGCTGAAAAGTCCTAGCCTCTTTAATCTTTCCTCGTATGGGACCCGTTCCAAACCCCTAATCATTTTAGTTGCCCTTCTCTGAACATTTTCTAATGCCAGTATATCTTTTTTGAGATGAGGAGACCACATCTGTACACAGTATACAAGATGTGGGCGTACCATCGATTTATATAAGGGTAATAAGATATTCTCTGTCTTATTCTCTATCCCTTTTTGAATGATTCCTAACATCCTGTTTGCTTTTTTGACTGCCACTGCACACTGCATGGATGTCTTCAGAGAACTATCCACGATGACTCCAAGATCTCTTTCCTGATTAGTTGTAGCTAAATTAGCCCCCATCATATTGTATGTATAGTTGGGATTATTTTTCCCAATGTGCATTACTTTACATTTATCCACATGAAATTTCATTTGCCATTTGTTGCCAATCACTTAGTTTTGTGAGATCTTTTTGAAGTTCTTCACAGTCTGCTTTGGTCTTAACTATCTTGAGCAGTTTAGTATCATCTGCAAACTTTGCCACCTCAGTTTACCCCTTTCTCCAGATCATTTATGAATATGTTGAATAGGATTGGTCCTAAGACTGGCCCTTGGGGAACACCACTAGTTACCCCTCTCCATTCTGAAAATTTACCATTTATTCCTACCCTTTGTTCCCTGTCTTTTAACCAGTTCTCAATCCATGAAAGGATCTTCCCTCTTATCCCATGACAACTTAATTTACGTAAGAGCCTTTGGTGAGGGACTTTGTCAAAGGCTTTCTGGAAATCTAAGTACACTGGATCCCCCTTGTCCACATGTTTGTTGACCTCTTCAAAGAACTCTAATAGATTAGTAAGACACGATTTCCCTTTACAGAAACCATGTTGACTTTTGCCCAGCAATTTATGTTCTTCTATGTGTCTGACAATTTTATTCCTTTCTATTGTTTCTACTAATTTGCCCAGTACTGACATTAGACTTACCGGTCTGTAATTGCCGGGATCACCTCTAGAGCCCTTTTTAAATATTGGCGTTACATTAGCTATCTTCCAGTCGTTGGGTACAGAAACTGATTTAAAGGACAGGTTACAAACCATAGTTAATAGTTCTGCAATTTCACGTTTGAGTTCTTTCAGAACTCTTGGGTGAATGCCATCTGGTCCCGGTGACTTGTTACTGTTAAGTTTATCAATTAATTCCAAAACCTTCTCTAATGACACTTCAATCTGTGACAATTCTGGGTCAGGTTTGGAAATCTCCCTAACATCCTCAGCCGTGAAGATTGAAGCAAAGACTCTTGCTGGTGCTTTCACTCCCGTGTCAGGAAATGGGCAGGGATTCCATGAGACATTGGTAGACATTTCAGCAGCATTTTCTGAACCACCAAAGGCTCCTGACAGAGCTTATGATGGAGCAGGTGGAAGAGGAGGACAACGACACAGACATTGCAGACTCAAAATGGCTGATGCTGCTCACGATGCTCGGAACAGTCACTGATGCCCCCTATATACACCGGCGCATCTGGAGCAGGGCCGCAAGCACAGGCGGGCGGGATCACATCATCATGGACACCAGCAATGGGTCCAGAACTTTCTCATGAAGAAAGCTACATTTCTGGAGCTTTATGAGCAGCTTGCCTCAGCCCTCCAGCCTTAAGACACTCGAGAGAGAGGCCTTACCAGTCCAGAAGCAGGATGACCCCATGCTGCTACAGGTCTGTTGCCAATCAGTTTAATATTAGAAAGTCGACGGTGAGTAAAATGGTGGCGGAGTTTTCTGAGGCGATCAGGGGTGTTGTTGACTCCAACGTGGAGGGCATAAAAGATATTCCTGAAGTAATTGCTGGTTTTAGACTCATAGACTTTAAGGTCAGAAGGGACCATTATGATCTTCTAGTCTGACCTCCTGCACAACGCAGGCCACAGAATCTCACCCACCCACTCCTGTAACAAACCCCTGACGTATGTCTGAGCTAGTGAAGTCTTCAATTTGTGGTTTAAAGACTTCAAGGTGCAGAGAATCCTCCAGCAAGAGAATCGGGTTTCCAGACTGCGCCTGGGCCATTGAAGAGACTTGTGTGCCCATACTTTGTCCTCCTCAAGAATGACATGAGAACATAAACAGCAGGTCGCTAGTCCATTGCTATGCAGGCCCTCATGGACCACAGAAGATGATCTATGAATGTCAACATGGGTTGCACTGGAAAAGTTCATGTTGCCAGGGATTTTTTGCTGATCAGGAGTCTACATTCATGGACAGACTGGGGCACTATTCCCACCGAATGATATTATCATAAAACAGAGTTACTGTCCCTACCATTAATCTGAGAGACCTCGCACCTCTCTTTTGCCTTGGCTTATGAAACCACACCCTGATTTCAGAGGCCCTGGCAAAAGACAGTTTCATTACACTCGCAAGTGGTGTAGAATGGTTACTGAATGTGCATTTGGCAGACTGAAATCCCGTTGGAGAGGTCTACAGACCCATTTGGATTCCAGTAACATCAGTGCTATCCACATCACTGTGGCTTGTGCTCGTCACAGTCTTTGTGCAGCCAGAGGTGAGCCATTTCCCCGAACGGGACTATGGCAGCGAGGGGCCGCTGGCCCATTACACTCAGCCAGAAAGGGCACCTGTCCCTACTGCAACTGGATGCACCCAGGCAACAGATGCTTTGGGATGCTTTGTGCTCCCACCTTATGGAATTGCATGGGCCAATGGAAGAGGGAGAATAGTATCTGTATGAATGTACTTCTGGGGCCATGGGGAGAGATGATTGCCATGCAATGTATTTATTAATGACATGACCACTTATCAATAGGGGAGGGGGTTGATTCACAGTATGGACTGATGTAAAGAAATGACTTAGGTATGGACTGATGTAGATAAATGTTCTGAGGAATAGTGTTTGCATATTAATTCCTACTTGTCCCTGCTCATGTGTTTATATTTATTATTTTAAATACACATTGTATAATGTGATGCAGTGACAACAATAAACTTTCTGATTAAAATAAAAAGCTTTATTTACAAACATGTATTAGAAAAGTACAATATTAACCCACTGCCAAGCAGGTCAGCTGCCAGTACCACACCAAAACACCCATAACAGAACCTTACCCAAAAAAAAAAAGTGCATGAACAATGTAAACAGTGAAACCATGTACAAGACAGAAACCCCCTCCTGTTTCATGTCCCCTGCCCCCCCGTTCTCCTTTCCCTTCCTTCCCTGTTTGCCACACACTCTTAGTACAGCCTCATAATATGCTGCTACTGTTCCTGCTGCAAAGCCTCCTCTGGGGCCGTTTTCAGCAACGAATCTCTCCACTGTCCTCACTCAGCACCTGCTGCTGGCTCCCATTAGTTCTCATGCTGGATTCTGGGGCCAGCAGGGCACCATACCAGCTACCCAGGTCCCCAGGAACCACTGTTGGCTCCGTGCTGGGCGCAGTCCCCAGCATCCCGTCAAACTCATCATAAAATCATCTCGTGAGTTGCCCATGATATGGTTCTGGTCCCTGGTGTTCCTGTATTTAGTCTTGGCCGCTTAATTTGCTCCCTGAATTGGTCACAGGTCCAGTAAATTTGCAGCGCCACCAGCTCCTTCACTATATGCTGCTATGCATGATCATTCCTGGTACTTTTACTAGTATCCACTGTTTTGCTGGCCTTGCACCAGAGATTTACCAAAACCCAGCGGTGTGCCCATGACCATGAAGCAGTGTACTTTGCAATGGAGACTGACCAGAAGAAGTCTTTCACAAACACAGAAGGGTCTCTGAAGGGGTGTCTTCAGCTCAGTGTTCAGAAGACAATGGAAGGGTTAACGCTGACTTACCGAGCTGTTGCACTTCACCAAGGGGTTTGCTTCCATTCCCCTGGAGTCGACAGGAGATTCTTGGGACAGAGAAGAAAAAGGAAGTTGGCCCATGGGATTGTGGGATACTTTTGGCGAACTCTCTGGACCCGAGTTGGGAGAGCTGCATCTACACTGCAAAGCAATAGGGCTCAAACCCTCCATCCCTGCTGAGCAGGAGCCTGAGAGTAACTGCAATGTCGTCTTCTGGCCTTGGGCTCTAGGACCCTGCGAGATGGGAGGGTTCTTAAGCCCGGGCTCCAGTCCAAGCCCCAAAATCTACACTGCAATGAAACAGCCCTGGAGGCCCAGCCCCAGGATCCTGAGTCACTGGCACAGGCCAGCTGGGGGGTTGGGGGCGGTATTTGCAGTGTAGACATGGCATGAGAGATTTGTGTGTAGACAGAAGAGGAGTTTGAGCTCAAGCCTAAGTCTGAACCTGGGCTCACACTGCAGTGCGGACATGGTCTAAGAAACAGACAAGGGATTCAAACCTATTTAGGAAAGTGCTTCCAGTTAATCCTGCAATAGGTATAATCCTGACTCAAAGATGTGTTTTGCCATTGCAGAATAAACGCGACTAGAGCTACATGAGGGATGAAACCAGTCCCTAATGAATGCACCCAAACCACACTGAAGAGCACGGCGTAGCCAGATGTATTAGATTAGACCGTTGACTGAACTATCCCAGAAACGAGGCATGTCCAAGGAGAAATAGCACATAAAATGGTTCCCTATAAAAGGGACTGAAGTGCAAAGTGGCTTTTACTGCCTTCACTTTGCTTGAAAGCAAAAATAAATTTTATTCCACTCCGTGCTGAGAGGTGTTCACAACCGCTGACAGTCTATAAGGAGTTTTGCTTTTGACATGCCTGGTTTGCTGCCTGTAATTACAGTTAGGATGCTCCTTTAGGCATCTTGGATAAAGTTTTCCAAAGCATCTAAATGATTCAGAAGCCCAGATCTATAAAGGGACTTAGGTGCCTAAGTCTGCAGTTTAAGTGCTTAAGCCCCGGTTTTAGGTACCACTGTGATCCACAAAACTCCCACTCGGCTGATAACTTGGAGCCTAAATTTTTGCTGTGAAAGTTCCCTAGGTGCCTCTGGGCATGTGTACTAGGCATCTGGGTGCTCATCGCACATCTAAGCCCCAGTGCAATCAACAAACCAGAGGAAGAGAGGCAAAGGGGACCCAATCTGCCCACATCAGAATATCCCTTAGTACAGTGGGCAGAGCACTCTCTGGAGAGATGGGAGACCTCTGCTCAGATTTGTACTGTTGTCATCCTAAGGAATGGAGCGCAGTTGATAATGATCATCCGCAACATTTTGATTATATGATCGAAACGTAATCAAATACATACACTGTGTAGCATGGAAGTGCTTCCTCTTCAAACATTCAAGCCATCACCTCAGGAAGCCAAAAATACACTGGCAAATCAGGACAAAAGCCATTCAGACACTCAGGGTACATTAATAAAGATGGAAAAATTCAAGAAACGAAAGAGGATTCTTCAGGTGAATAAAATGAGAGTTTGTTTTTCCATAGCAGATAAGGCATAATTGCCAAAGATAAAAGCAAATCATTGGGCATGTTAAGGTTACTAAAGTTTATTAAAAAATAAATAATGCAGAAAAGAAAGGTGCACGGGAGGGGACCCTTTGATGATCACAGGATGAAGGATCTGCCTTCTGTACAGGCTGCTGTCAAATTAAACCACAAAAATACAGCATTCAAATAGCATGGAGGGTCTACTGCAAGCCAGGAAATTCAGAGCCCGATTCTCCTCCTTACCCGAATGTAAATCAGGAGTTGCTCCATTAAGTGAATGCCAATGCACATGTGTAAGGGGTGTGAATTCACCCCACTGACAATGCTCCTATAGCAAACTTCACCCTGCAGAGTCATACAGACCCCCCAAAATACAGCTTTTTACTGGAAGCGCAAAGACTGCTCAGTTTGGGGGTGAAGTTGTAAGCAGAATCGTTACATAAATGCAGCCCTCTCCAATATGTCTCTGAAGGGGCCAAGAATGATCAGCAAGAGCAGAAGGAAGTGGATCAAGTTCTTGGGGTGTTTTAGGGCCTTTTTTATTGTAAAGGAGGCAGTGGAATGAGTAACTAGTCATGGTTAAATCATTATGGCCAAAACCTAGGGATGGCCTGTTCTCACTGTTCAGCTCCTGGCCAATGTAGACCAATTTTCATCCCAAGTTATTTAGACGCAGTTAGTTCTATGGAAATGAGGATGGGCAATTTGCTTAAAGGTGATGGATTGACACTTGGCTTAATGAGATCCTACAAACAGTCATCTGTCATAAGCAGCACATTTGCGTTGTGTGTATCTATTTGCCTAGGAAAACTACTGGAAAGTCCTACCCATTCCCTGCCAAGAGGCTTGTAGCTCAAGTCTTTGTTACGATAACCTTAACTAGCAGGTGGGGGTGCTGGAACAGTTTGTATAGTGGGAGTGCTGAGAGCCACTGACCCAAACTGTAGACCCTGCCTATAATGGAAACTATTCAAGCCAGAGGGTGCGGCAGCACCCCTAGCCCCCGTCATTCCAGCACCTATTCTAGCTGCGTGGGCAAATCTTGGTGGCGCTGTGGAAGTACAACACTCATGGTCTGGGAAATGTGTTTAATAACACCTCAGGGTGTTATTCCTGAGGCGCATCGGAGCCACACTGCAGCAGTTTTGGAAGAAGTTCCCGCTTCTTTGGGCAAGTGCTCAAAGGGATGGATTGAAGGGGTAGGCTGGGAACTGGGTGCATATGGCTGCAAAGTGTTGCCTGTGGCCTAGACTGAAAGAGCTGAAGAAACAGTAAACCCCTTTGAACCAGGCTCATACCCTAAGGCCGTACAGTGGCACCATAAACTGGAGGCTTTCAGCAAAAGACAATCATTCTTGCTATGGCCAAGACCACACACTTTTCGATCCCTATGAGAGCACAAGCCAAGCGGTGTCACGTTGGCTTTTTACAATTAGGAAAACAAACATATGTTGATTTCTGCAAACGCCACGTTTTTGCAAGAATTAAAAGGCAAGTAAAGATTGTGACTCAAGTCTCAGAGACTCTCCCATTACCCATCCCAGGCACAGCCATTACTGGCCCTACTCTGCACCAACGGACGCACAAATCTTGTTTTACTGTCACAGGAAAAAAGCTATTTATACACTTGCAAGTGTCAGCTCTCCTGGTTTGGACGACTACTTCCAGGAAAAATGGAGAAACCCTATCTTGGAAAGAGATAAAACACACGTGTTCCTACTTTCCGTAGGGCCCTCACAGAACCCAGGAAATCGTATTCCCACCAAATACATGCTTTTAAACGTACACTATTGTCAACATTATAAAAGGTTCACCCTCCCTCTCTCCAGTGGAGGAAACAAAGGCAAGCTCTTGGATCCTTGAACCAGCAATCATACGAGGAGAGAGACAGGTGAATAATAGAGGGAACATGGTGGAAACAGGGATGTCAAAGGTGGAGGTCTTGGGAGGTTCCAGTTCTAATTTGCAGCGTGCTCCTCACAGAGGAGGAGCATGAGATTTCAGTTTAGAGGGGGAACTGCCTCCGGGGTGAAGTAATAGGGAGGAATGGCGCCACCAAAAAGAGAGAGAGAGAAAAGCTGGCAGCAAAGTCACATCCTCAAGGGACAGTGCTTATAATAAGGAAGTTAACATAAGCAGAAAGGGAAACAGAGAACTCTCCAAGCTTCAGGTTCAATGCAGTCCTAGGTCCCTGCATGTTGAGCCTGCCCTACCCAAAGCCACGTTTCCCACCTCTGTCTCCCAAATAATCCATTTATGGTCTATCTGTGCAAGGAAGCTGCAGGTCTTAATTGCTCCCATCCCCACCCTGGCAGCAAGGTCCTCCAGGTCTCAAATTAGCCAGGCTCCAAAGGCCTTCCACAATGTTCCTGCCATCTCTTGGTAGGCAGGGAAAATCTGTCCCTCCTCAACCCCTCTAAGGCAGGGCTTGTATTTTAAATGTCATGGATGTTTGAGCACAGGCTCGTACACAGCGAAAAAGGCTTTCACGTTTCTTTTGCTTTAAATATAGACCCAGCTGTCCTAGCACTTACATCCCAAGTCGATGGTAATCAATAAGATACAATTTCTTTACAATCAGTTCTGTAAAAGGCTCATGGGGAATCACAAGACAGGTGTTGGGAGCATAGACCAGAACGTCTAATGATAGAAATCCATTCCTCACTTGGTCTTCTAGTGTTGGAATGCGGCAACCTCTTTTGGCTCCTCTTCTGCACTTGAAAGCGTGGGTTTTAGTTCCCCGTTCTATGTCAGAGTGAGGAATAGAGAGCAGCAATGTGGCTTTCAAACATAGACCTGCCAGCTAATCAGGCATGGTGAGAAGGGAAAGCTACCCCCCAAAAGCCACCTCACCAAGCAGCCTCACACAGAGATTTGCAACTGCGAGTGACAGGACTCTGCGCTAACGATAATCACTGAGGTATCTTTCTCCAACCGCTCCATCAGTGTGGGCGCTCGTTGAGGGGATCTGAGAAAGGGAAAGACTAACAAGATCAGAGGAGTAAGTAATTGATCAGATTACTTAACTCATACAACAAGAGCCTGGCTGGTTTGCGCTGAAGCATCATGACATCTTTGGTATTTATAGCCTCCAGCCTGTGCCATATTGCATCCTGATAAATAACGCTGCAAAGTTATCCTTACTCTAGCTATAGAGCCAGGGAATATCGTCCCTCTTACAGCCTCTACTGTCCTAGGTCCTCTTGGTTCACAGTCTCTTATCACCATTGCTTAGTCTACAACAACAGCTCTCAGGCTCTTTTGTACCGTGACCCCATGTCCCAGAATTATCCGTTGGTTCCTGGTTCCCACAGCCCCACAGTAATTAGCACAGCGATCTACGGGGCAGTCCTAACACCCCAGGACTGGTAACTAACCAAAGTGACTTCAGCACAATGGGAGCGCAAGGAACTCAGAATGCCAGCAAGCATCTCCAGACAATTGCTGGATTGTCTTTCCTTGGAGAGCGGACCCACAGGCCTAGACACCTGCGGGTTTCCCCAGCAGCCTGCTAGGTGGTGACTTCACTGGAAGAAGCAAACACAGCTAAGGCCCTGCACACAATAATGAAAATCTCAGGGCTAGCCCAGGTTACGCAGACTTTGCCAAGGGAGTCTGACCCACAGGAAACATTTCATCTCAAACCACTTCTGTGGCTTCCTGGTGCAGCATCCTTCCTGATTTTAGGCCCCTATTTCCCTAACTTTTTGTTTTGCTCGCTCTCTCATGGCCTCAAAAGCTCACTGCAGACTGCGTAACAATACTTTGCAATAATACAGCAACTTTCACCCCAGCATCTTCTAGAACTTTGCAACCGTAGGTGAGAATTCATCCCTACTGTGCAGACAGATGGACAGACACAGAATGAGGGTTAAGCCAACGGTTTCTTCCACCTGGTTTTTCAGCAATGCCGAGCGCCCACCGCTCCCTTTGACTTCAACGTGCATCTCCGAAAATCAGGGACAGCCATTTCCCCAGACTGAGCTCCTACAAACTGAAGCATCGAAATATCAATGGTCACTTTTGAAAACTTTGACCTGAGTGACTTGCCCATAATTATGTAGCAAGATGGCAGCAAAACTGATACTAGAAACCAGATCTCCTAACTCCTGGTAACTTGAGCTAGCTGCTAGTAAACAATGAAGCCCCTGTTCTCCAAAACTCTTAAGGCCTAGGGAATCTTGCCCCACATTATCTTCAGTCTCTTCCGCTGCTCTTTGTAATTCTTGCTTCTCTCTGTGACATTACCTAGAAGTGAAAGGCTCTCTAGCCCATTCCCAATGCACTGAGCCCTTCAGTCTCCCTCAAGTGAACATGAATTCTTCAGATATTTGGAAAACGATGCCTCTGGTCAACTGAGTCATCAGGGTATCAAATATAAATATAATTGCTGCTCAGCTACAAAACACACATCATCAGTCATATTACAAATATACCAAATTTGCAAGCTGCTGTGTCAGTATCAAATTCTCTTATCTCATGCACGGCTGTCAACAAGAAATTATGAGAATTGAATTTTAATACGCTGGAGACTAAAGCACTATCATACATCATGCCACCGCTGAATTTTTGTGCATGAATTAAAACAAATAAATAAGGACTGTTTGATGGTTAAATAAACAAGTATAAGCTAATCAAGGAATGGGAATTGCATCATTTGACAGAGATCAGGGAATATGTCTTGTCAATGTATTGCTTATGCAAGTGTGAACAAGCTAGCAAATTGCCAACGCCTATGGAAAATTTTTTAAAACAACCACCTTAAATTCCAAGTCTACATATTTTGGTGTCATTTCAGTTTTTAAATCGATTGCTCTCTTCAGCCATCCCTTGTTGCAGTTTCACATCATGCATATTCCCTGACTGCGTATGATGGGCAAGTAACTTTCCAGCGTTAACACCAATGCTATTCTCAGGTGAACTGGCAGGAATTCAGGGTTCGTATCTGCTGCCTTTATGGTAAGTAGTGAATGGGACTAACTTGAAAGGGGAAGTACAACTAAGTATGAGTGAAGGTGGCAGAAACAGGCTGTACGTTTGTAAAGTGCCCAGATACTATGGTGACGGACATGCTCCAAGAATGCAGGCAGATCTGACCAGACGGATATAATCCTTCTTGATCTTTCTGAGATGGGGCTGAGTACCCCACCCTTCCCATCCAGGAATCCATGAGTGACTGTGGCCCAGGAGTTAGAGAACAGGCCTCCTAGCTCTACTACCCCCATAACCTCAGTTTACTATCAGTTATATCGGAAAAGGGGATATTATTAAAGCCAAGCCATCTCCTAGTGCAGCTTAATTCATGCATGTTTGTAAAGCACTTGGAGAGCCTTAGAGGAAAGAAGCTCTGAGTGTTATTATAAATATTATCCTACTAGTTCTAAAGGAAATTACCTGATTAGGCAGAATTTGGAAAAAGATGTAAGAGGGATATTTTTAATTAAAAACACTAAAAACTGAAGTGTAACGGGGACCTAAAGTGCTGTCTGCAAACTGATATGCTGAGCCTGGAAAAAAAAATCATTTGAACATTATTGTGCGCAGATGCATTTTCCAGTGTATTTAATCGCTCTGCAAGTGCGCAACTCACTTCACCCTCCCAGCTGGACAGGGAGTCAAAGGAAAACGAAGTGGGAGATAGATACGTTGACAAATAACATAATGATCTTTAATCATTAAGGCCCCAATCATGCAATGAACTCTGTGCAAGAGGACCTCTGTGCCCAACTGGCTTTGCTTTGTTGCTGTGCTGTCTGTCCTTTCTTTATATCCCAGCCTTAAAAAGAACAAAAGAACAAAAAGCAGACTACATTGCTAGGAAAATGAACTCTGTAGATTCAGAACAACTCTTGCTGATTATTCACAAAGTCGCAGTAGCACAGATTGCGGAGGTAACTGATTGCCTACTGGGCTAAAGGCAAAGTCTTCCAGCTATAGCAATGGAAGTATAAGATTATTAAAGGAAACAAGAGAAAAACTAGAAAAAACTCGAAATGGGATGATAATGCTGTCCTGGCCTGGCCCGCTGAGCACCATAGATGGCTGATAGTTTCTCTATACTGAATATGCTAGCAGACTTGTAGTGCTGCATAAGGATGTAAATCCTATGTAGATCAGAGTAGATAGTGTTCCTGCTGTCTCTAAAGAAAAAACACTGTGGACCTTATTCTCAGAAGTGCAGACATGACAGCTGTCATCCAGACCATAACTGGGTACTGAACCAGGGATCTCCAAAGCTAAAGATCCAAAGCTGCAGCAGCAAGGTCAGCCAAACTGGGGTTTGGACTTCAGGCTAGCAAAAAACTCTAGCTTCCAGAATTGTAGTTTCAGCTTTCCCATAGATTGTGCAGCAACTCCTTCTGATGGCGGAGTCCGGAGCCGCAGATTCCACAAAGCACTTCAGCAGAAGTCAATTAAACTAAAATGCAGGTTTAAATGCTTTGCCGAACCGGGCCTGAAGGTGGTACTAAAACAACCATAATATGGGGCCATCGGTTATGGAGCAACCCATGCAGAGTTTGCCTCAAAAATCCAACTAGTTTACTTTTGCAAATCCATCTGGAACTCCAAAGGTCTAAGCCCAGATGCTGAAATTCACTCCTGTGCAAAAAGGACAGCACAATGCCTGCGCACCACTTAAATCAGAGGGTTCAAGTAGGATCTAAGTGGTACATGGACGCCCTGTGCACAGGGGTGAATTTCACCTCGAACGAATTGCTTAACTGATGCAACAAGAACTCAGAACATATGGGGACTAAATGAGACCAGGCGTCTTGTGCTCTTAAAAACGCAGCTAGGTGCCTAAAATACCCAGAAAAATTTGGCTTTAAGTGAGTGCAATTCCATCAGTATCACTAGTGGCTGCTAAAATAGCTGCACTAAGAGCTCAGGACACTGAGTGTTAATTTCACCTCCAGTCTGTCCTCACTCTCATTGTGAGGCCAAAGTCACTATGATATTTTCTCCGGTAAGCTTAACACTTTGTGGGATGGGGAGGCTGTCAAGGTTGCTAGGCTGAAATCCTGACTGACCATGTGCGTTCAGGCCTGTGGGAGCGAACAAACGTTGATCACGTCGCCCCCACACACACACACACCTCCCTCCCCAGCTGTCCTGAGATGCTCCATCCTTGCCATGCAGTAAGTAAAATTATATAAGAGAAAGAAAAGGGATCCTTGAAAAGTATCTCTTTGCTGTTTTCATACAAGAGAAAAATCCTGACAGCAAATCAGAGAAGAGCATCATCATGCACACTGGTTTGTTATTGTGGGGTCCCAATCAGTACAATGGTTTTAAAAATAACATTTGCAACAAGTTACGCTGAGTTAACAGCCTTGAAGGACAAAGCCCTTTATTTATCCCCAGAACAGCTCCTCAGGTTGTCTAGTTTCAGAGCAGCAGCCGCGTTAGTCTGTATCCGCAAAAAGAACAGGAGGACTTGTGGCACCTTAGAGACTAACCAATTTATTTGAGCATAAGCTTTCGTGGGTTACAGCCCACTTCATCGGACGCATAGAATGGAACATATAGTGAGGAGATATATATACATACAGAGAACAAAAGGTGTGGGAGGCCAACCAACAACTCTAATTAATTAAGATGAGCTGTTGTCAGCAGGAGAAAGGCAGGACAGAGCAGGCTTTCCACATGCACTTCCCCATATCCAATGTACATTAAACATGACCTGGAGTGTGTACCTGTATGACCAAGAGAGTTTGGTCAGTCCTCAAGCTCTCTTCTCACACCACCACCCAAGGAGCCTGCGACATCAGTGGAGATTTTGTAATGTTCTTGTCCATTCGGAACTGGTCCACCAACCAGTTTCACGGAGTCTATCGATCCACTATCAGATGGTAAGAACTTTCAGTTACTACCAACAGGGGCTGCGTTTGAACCTGTGACTTATGGGTGAAAGGCTTTCTATCCTGTAAGCCATCCCCTGATCTCAGTCCCATTGCTTTCCCAAAGTTCATTTACTTAAATCAATGAGCTTGGCAGCCCGGCTATTTGAAACCCACCACAATTAAGTTATTCAAAGGGCACAGAGACAGATCTTTACAGAGGGGCTGGAACAATTTGTATAGTGGGGGTGCTGAAGGCCATTAAACCAAACTGTAAACCCTGTATATAATGGAAACCACTTCAAGCCAGGGGGTGCAGCAGCACCCCTAGTTTCAGCACCTATGGATATTTATTTTCAATATCATCCTCCAGAGTGTCCTTTTAAAATTCTTGGGAGAAAACCCAAAGCCTAATACCAGTCTATAGAGCTGACCTATAAAAGAAAACACAGAATGATCTAAAAAGGTTATTTGCCATAACACATAGTACGACAAATTAGGAAGAAGATACAAAACAGACAGGGAATCTAATCAGCGTTTTGATGAGACCAAGTGTTCTTCCCATAAGATTGGCAAATGCAATTCACTTCAAATGTAATTTTACACTTAACTGATTGGCTTCTGTTATAAGACTAGCAGTACATGGTTGTAGTCGCATTTAAAATAATAGCCTCCTCTTTAACGCAGGCAAAAAATAAAATAGAAGTGTTGGCTACACCGCCACAGACTCTCACTTCGGCAGGAAAACACCCTCTGTCATCACTCCTTCACAGAGACACCCTGGGCCAAATTTGGCTCTTTGGGCCCAATCCTGAGAACTGCCTTGTGCTCTCCACTCCCACTGACCCACTCAGTGGCAGCAGGCCTTCAGTGAGAGTTAAGGGTGGTGCAGAAGCCGGCACTGAGCTACCTTAGTGTAACTCCTTTCAACAACTTTACAGCTGATCCACTGTATATTGATGGCTGATTTTCATTGGTTGCTCCTCACCTCTTATCATTGGGTCCCAAACTCTTTAGATAACAGAAAGAACCCATTGACATGAAATTTGTATTTTGTATTCATGCATGTAATTATAAATATTAAACAGAAATTAGGCTCTCCACTGGGCACAAATGAACACTTTGATAAACGGCATTTTTTTTAATAGGCTACAACAAATCTATTGTTTTCAATTTATGCTGAGAGTAACACATCAAACTGAATAAGCTCTTTTCAGTCACTCATCAAATTACAAACTACTCAGAACAAACAGCCCTTTCAAAGCATCCTTTTAGAAAATACAAACACACACACACACAAACACACCTGGGTGTTACACAAACAAATCAACTTTCCTGCTGCAAAAAGAGGACAAAAACCAAACAAGTACTTAAGGCTAAAACATTTTGCGGGGGGGAGGAGAGGCGGGGGAGGGAGGAAATGTAAGAAAGGGATCTTAAAAACAACAGCCTATGGGATCTGACAGGCTTTGCTAGCCAAAAGGCTACATTTTCAACCTGAGAATCTAAGCTGATGCCCTCTACCGTACATCAACATTCCTATTATCAATCATTCAACTCGAGAAGAAAGATGAAGGGAGGTTCTTCTTCACATGGTCTTTTGACAGAGATATTCCAAAAGAGAGTGCTTTGGCTAGTAAACACCACTAAATTTCAGGGGTAATTTATTTTTAGGCTCAGTTCCTTTAACGTCCACAAGGATTCAGTGAGATTAAAAGGGTAGATAAAATACTTTTTTATTTTAAAGTAACACAGATGATATGAACACATTAGAAAAAATGAACTTCCATCTAGGATGATATCAGAATAGGGGCCCAATCCTGAAAATGCTTAAGCACAGGTGGTATCTTTTCTTGTGTGACTGGAAGGGGCTACTCACACAAGCAAAATTAAGCATTAGCAGGATTGGTCGCTCCGTTTGCTTGGACAAATTCCTGATTGTACAGTAAACCCATCTGATGGTGGATTAAGTTTGTTTAATAGCTACAATTCCCTGTGCAGCATAAATGGCAAAATAAGACAAGTTTGATGGAACAAATCCACCAATTACTCTCTCTAAATCAATTTGTGCTAATACTTTAATAATGCAACACCAATGATGTAAAGGAATAGCAGTCTTATGAGAACAGCTACACTGCATTTTAGAAGAGCGACTACATTTAAAAAGCTACAGGTAACATACCAAAAATACAGCTATTAAAATAACATATAAACATCATACCAAGAGACCCTTGCAGTAAATATGTAATAAGTAAATAATATCTGCTGACATTTTTATCACACAGGTGCAAATTCAAATCAATTATCGCTCTCTCAAGGCAGGGAAAGGTTCGCACTATTTCTGATCAGACAAACACTGTTCTGAGTGTGAATTATCTTGCAATTCAGTATTTACCTGTTCAGTATTTTTTATTTAAATGTTTCTAGAGTAATTGTGACCCAAACACTATTTTCATTAGTATAACATAGCATATTTCAGCCAGACAAGAAAAAAGACAAACTCTACAATCTTAAGAGCTGTCCATCAACAATTTCGCACTCATTCGGTAACCCTTGTGCAAAATTAAGACCATATGTCATTCACGACATTACATATATCAACCTGTTTTATATGCCCAGTCTTTGCTACTGAATCTAGCAGACTTGTTGGTAAAGTCCACCTAACTTTAGTGAGGGGGGCGTGCAAGGGTTAATTGTTGGAAAAACATATGGATTCTTTTCTACTTTTTAAACTCAGGGTCTTTATTCTTAGCAAAATTAATTTCTCTGCCATTTGCTCATTAGGAGACAGCTCTCTCCTGATTCATAAAATCCCCAATACCTTGCATTCTGCAAATACAACACTCCTGTACTTTTTGCTAAGGTGAGGTAATCAAAATGCCTTCCTCCTTCCCTCCCCAACAGGTTATGCCATTTGCCAAATTCCATGCTAGAAAACTATGCATTAAACAGCAGGACTGAAACACATTAATCACAATTATAACATGGCTGCTTTGTTACCAAATTACTGATCTGATTCTTAGACCTTCATCAAACTCTAGGCACCAGAGAGTGAATTTAGACTGGAATTCAACCTGAACAATGCTAATTTGCAGGTTAAACAATTCACAATTGCAAAAAAAAATATTAATTTTTAACCTAAAGACATTTAAATTGAACCCATCATTTAAAATAAATGAATTTCAAAATGATCACCACCTATTAATTTAAAAAAAAAGAGAAAATGTGAGGTCTAATAGCTACACATTTGGTGTCGTAACCATTCCATTCAATTGCTCTGTTTTAACTCTTGTTTGGGATTTCTGCAGCCTAAATTGTAATAAATTGAATTTGCGGAGAACATATGATATTAAAGTCAAAAGCTGATTAGCAGAGAATGTCAGATGCATTTGCCATTTGACTTCACCTACGAGGGAAACAATGCATTTTTAGGACCACCTCATCCAATGTTAATCCTTGAAGGATTACCAACAGCTGCCATGGTTGACAGTGTCAACATAAACTGTAACCTATTTCTACCATCTCATCTACACAAGGAATCAGCTCAAGATCAGACTGTATCTATCCCACTATCATCAGGAGAGATTAATCCACATTTTAGCCAGATTTGGGAAGACGTCCACCAAAAACTAACCAAACCAAAAACAAAATCCCATAGATGTACTTGTTTTCATAACACCCCAGATATTTAAACTCCATGCAGTGCACCATCCCATTGTCTTATTTATTTTACTGACTGGACACAGGGCAAAAAGGGGTGGGGGGAGATAAAGCCGCATCACAGGTATGAAAAATATCTCAGTGTCAGATAAAAGGAAAAGTGAACATGTCAACACGCTGCCATTTAAAACAAAACCTTGTTTTGGCTGCAACATCTGGAGCCTTCCCCCCCCCCCCAGGAAAATCTGCAACCAGAGTAAAAAATCATGTAGGAAGATGGGTCTTAAAACGTTGCACTTAACACCTCACAGGAACTGAAAACCCCAACCTGCAATTAAAAGTTTACACACGGAACCGGTTCACAGTGGGTGGGGGTGCGAATGGGGTTACAGGGATCGCTTGGCGGAGACCCTCCCCTATTCCACCCCCTTCCCCAACACCTACAGCTCCGGCTGAGGGGGCACCTCCTCCCCCCAGCATCCTTGACTCAAACCGCCCCCCCAAAAGCAATAGGGAGAAAGGGTTAAAAGTTGCACAACCCAGCCGGGAGTCACCGAGCAGCAGCAGCCTGGGCTCTGCATCCCGAGCCCCGGGGCTGCAGCAGAGGCGCTGGGGTGAGCGCTACAGGCGGGTGCCCGTTACCCACCCCGAGCCCGGGGGGCCCCTCACCTTGCGCGTTGTGCTGGTTGTTCTCCATGATCGAGGGGCTCGCGGAGCTGCTGCCCAGCTCGGCCAGTCTCCTGTTGGTGGCGGTCAGCTCGGCTCGCAGGTTAGTCATCTCCTGGCTGGCAGACTGGATAGCTCCATCGATCCGGAGGGCCAGCTGCTTATTGTCTTCCATCATGGTCAGGATTTTGGCCTGGGGAGGAGAGAGGTGAGAGAGAGGCGCATGATGCACCAGCCGGGGATGGGGGAGTGGAAGGGGGGTGGCTGCCTCTCTGTCTCTCTCCTCCCCCCGCTACCTGTTGGATCCCCTCGCTGCTGCCTCCCTCTCCCCAGCGCGGGGAAGCGGCTCCCGCAGGGGACCCGAGCGAGCTCCGCCGCTTTGCAAAGGACATCGGCGGGGAGAGAGCAGGGCAAGCACTCTTTAAATGGAGCCTACCATCTGCGGCGGGGGAGGCGGGGAGCCCGGCCAGCTCCGCCGCAGCCCCGGGCTTTGCCGGGCGCCTTCCCCACCCCGGCCGCCGCGATGCAACGAGGCAGCCGAAGGGAGCCGCCCGGGGCAAAGGGCGGTGGCGTGGGGGGCTCGCCGGCCTGGAGGCTGCACCGCGGGCTTCCCTCCCCTGCCCCGGCGCCGCTGCGCGAAGCGCTGCCGCTCCAGCCGCGGCCACCGAGCGCACGGCCCCGCGCGGGGCTCCGGCTGCCTGCGCTAGGGCGCCCGCCGCGGCGCGCTGCCCGCTGGGGGCGCCGGAGGGGGGCGCGGCGGGGAAAGGGGGTGCAGGGCGGGCCAGGCGCTGGAGGGGAGGGCGCAGCGGCGGGCAGCCCCGGGGCGGGCCGGGAGTTTGGTTTGCAGGGAGCGGAGCCGGGGGGAGGAGGCTGCCCGCCCGCCCACGAAGGGTCAAACTTAAAGCGGGGAGCCGGGTCCCCGCAGCCGGGCCTGGGGCGTGGCGCGCTGGGAGCTGGGGCCGGGCGGAGGCAGAAGGCGCCCGTCCCTTCCATCCTGGCCGGGGGGCGCGGCAGCGGCGCAGGCCCGGCTGGCTTCGGATCGGGTTGCAGCGCGGCCGGTGGGAGCCGGGTGACACCCCCTGCTCCGCCAGCCCCGGAGGGGGATGGGTCCGGGAAAGCAGCGCTTGGCTGGAGCGAGCAGTCGCCATGCTCAGGGGAAAGGGGCTCCTTTGTCTGCCCGAGGGGAGAGGGCTGGGGCATGAATCCCTCTCCCCCCAGCGCCGCTAATGGCACAAGGGGGCGACTCGTGCAAAGCGCTGCCCCCCCCACCTTTGCACCCCGAAGCGGCTCCAGCCCTGCTTGCGCCCCTGTTGGCGTTCGCTTGCCACGAGGATTGGAGCTGCTGCAAGCGGAAGGGGCCCCAGGGTTTAAAGCAAGTGCTGGGGAAGGAGCAGCAAACGTGCCATTCAGAACCAGGGGTATTCAGGCCAGGAACAGAGCCCAAAGACCGACCTACCCCACCAGCCTGAGGGATGGAGCCTTGCAACACGCCGGTGTAGTAGCAGTTTCTCGTACTACACCGGCTCACCCCAAGAAATCCTACAGCAAATCACTGTGAGTGCAGAAAATCCCAGAAACTCACCAGCCACCTGGTGACAATTCGCAAACAGAGAGGGAGGCCGAATTCCTGGAATGCCCGGTAGTTCTAGCTACTGTTCCCTTTAGGTAAGAATAGTTTCTCTCTCTGCCACTTTTATAATTAGAGCATGTTCTAGTGGTGATGGGAAGTCAGGACTCCTGGTTTTTGTTTTGTTCCTAGCTCTACCACTCAACTCAATACATACCCTTGAGCCCATCAGCTCTCTCTAGAGCCTCAGTGTAGGTACCTGTACGATGGACATAGTCCTGGTGGCCTGGCTTACAAAACTTCTATAAACATTTGCAAGATCAAGTGCAATAGCTACTTTCTCCACCTTTGCCATGACTATGGATGATAGCAAATGTCATAATTCTCCTTGTAACTGGGTCAGCTCAGCACCACGGACAAACAAAGCGCTGTCCCTAAGCAAACGAGGCAAACAGAACTCTGCAAGGCTGGTTAAATCCTGCCAGGTTAAATTAATTGTCTAAAGGACTCGAGAGCTTTTGATGAAAGATGCAATGGGAGTTCAGTCCCCTCCTCTCTTTGTCTCTTCCCGACACTGGGCTTTGCGCAGAAGTCTGTTGCATGTCGGTGCCCAAAGAGGAGTAAAATGGACCAAAAATCTCCTGGAAGAGGATGGGGGTGGGGAGGGAAAGGCAAGGGCTTCCCTGGTATTACTGCATAAGCCACATCCACCCAGTGGGTGCTGCAAGCTCAGTGGGTGCTGGCAAGCTCAATGTGGCATGTACCCATTGAAGCAATAGAGGATTATTTGGCATCATAAATTACTGCTTCTAGAAGGAGCAATAGCATTTTGCAGGGTCTTTTCAACACACTGCAGGTGATCTGCTTGCATGAGGACTGTGGGACTTTGATTGCACCAGGCAGCAAAGCTGTAGACCTGAATTCATGACCAAACAACCTATGTGTTAGGGGTTAGACTAGATGACCCTTGCAGTCCCTTCTAACCCTATGGTTCTATGATTCTCTGGGAGCCGGTTTCTGCCAGCTGGAAGCCCAGGGAACCTGCCCGAAGAGCCAGACCATCACTCCCAGTTTTCAAGAGGGAACGATGCAGTGGAGAACAGCAGTTCAGGAGACACAATTTTATCCCCAGGCACCCTTTAAGGCATGAAAGGGAGGACTGGTCCCGAAGTGAGCCAGAGCTCCCTGGGAACTGAGCTGGTGCAGTCTACTTCTCTTCACGTACAAAAAATGGCTCTTACCCTATTGTTTGAATAAGGGAAAATATGATGCAAAAAATTAAAATAAACGTTTTGGGGAAATAGGGGAAGATTGAGCAGTTGCTGCAGTGCGCTCTCAGGTCTGCCTCATGCTTTTGGCTCCACAGCCAGGCCTTGAGAGTGCTCTGAGGACTTGCAAATGCAAGGAAGTTTCCAAAATCTAAGCACTTTCAGTGGCATAGGCATCACAGGGACCTTGACCAAACTACAGCAGGAGAGGGACAGAATGCTGGGTTCTGTCCCAGCTGGCTTAGAAGATGGAGACGTATTATTTTCTGATTTAGAAAAAACAGAATAGATGTCAGCTTTGTCTTTCCTTTGGCAATATAAACACCATGTGATGGTGGGGTTGAGCTGACGGGAAATCATGTCAGTGTCCACTTGCAGACTGGCTCGTGCCAGCTGTTCTCTTCTCCGTCCAGACTTGCACCATGGCAGTACAAGAGTGACCCCTTCGATGAGCACAGAGAATGTCCTCAGTGGCCCCAGGAGCAGCTCTGGTGTAAAATCACCACTCAGCGTCTGAAGGAGGAAATGGTTTAACAAACCAATGGGCCGATAGTTTCTGCTGCTCACTCACAGGAAGTGAAATGAGGTAAAGCAAAAGTGTGTTGTTCTCCAGCAAGACAACGATCCTACTGGGAGCCGTGGAACAAGGTACCGTAAAGCTGCGAGTCTCACTGAGCTGGAGGGGTTTGGCGTGCAATGAGCCTCCAGGCAACTTTCAGGAATAAAAATAAGATGAATGTGTGTTCACATGCTATCAGTCTGCTGTAGATTGCTTTCCGATAGTGCTATGCTCCCTGAGAGGTCATGTCTGATCCTGCCTGTACTTATGCCCATTCTGCACTGTCATAACGTCCACCAACTTCCACAGGGTCACTTGGTGGGCCTCTTGCTTAGTCCAGTGTGCTCCAAGTCCGCTGGGAATAGACAGTGCTCTGCCATTCCCAGGATTGAACCTGTAGGTACTCAAGGGCAACATGTCACTCAGGGTTTGTCTACACAGTGGGGGAACGTATTCTGTGGGGGAGTGATTTCTAAAGCACACTCATGTCTTGTGCATTAGTTGGTCCATGTAGATACAGTTGTACATTAAAGCACACTAGGGAACCTTTAGAGCACACCAGCAGGGTCTACACAGACCAATTAATATGCAACACATAAGTGCGCTTTAGAAATCACACCCTTGTAGAGCACATTACCTTATGGTTTAAACAAATGCTAAATTATGGAAAGTTTGGAAACAGTATCTCAACAGACACAAATAGTGCCAAACTTTTTACTGATCTAATCTCAGATTAAGATGGCCACAGCATTTATGGGGTGAAGCTGCACCCCATGGAAACTCCTAATGAGGCTGTTACTTGAGGAATTTGCACTGTGTCCCACCCAGGGACAAGGGATTGGCCATTATGTGGGGTACTGAAAATTAATCCCCTTCAGTTTTCAAAGTATGAATTCTTAAGTCAGTCAATACACAGGGTAAAATTCTGTTCTCTGCACATTGGAACTATATGCTGATATTCTGGTCTCTCTGCAAAGGTGGATCTCCCAGTGATATTGATGGGTCTCCCATATACACACTGTGTGGAGAGACTATTGGGCTGAAGTCCTCGCTAAGGGCTTAGCTACTAGGGGACATCCAGGAAAAGAAATTCAAATTAACTAAAGGTGTGAATTAGTTAAACTGCATTAAACCCTGTGTGAACACAATCATTCAGAATTAATGTGGCCTTGCTTCAGGAAGGCTGCTTAATCCTGAATGAGGGTGTTCACACAGGAGTTTAATGTAGTTTAACTAATCAATTTCAAATTCACACCTTTAGTTAATTTGGATTTTTGTTCCTGGCTGACCTTGTGTAGAGAAATGCTTAAGACTTTGTCTACACTACAAAGTGAAGGTGTTTGTTTTTTGTATAGCACAGGTAGGCTTACCATCGCTATCTTAAATCTAGCTAGCCACAGGTCCCAGTAGTAGTGAAGACAGGTGGTATGGGCTAGCAACCTCAGTACAAGCCTGCCAGAGACTCTGGGTACATACTCTGGTTGCTAGTCTGTGATGTATCCCATGCGGCTATGTCTTTGCTAGTATTGTTACCCACACTAGATAGATGAAAACCAGGCATACACTGTAACACCATCATCTGGAGAACTTCCTGGCCTGGGTATATTACCTTGAAACAGGATCTACCTCAATAATAATCTTATTAAACTAACTACAGGCTCAATAAATGTTTCTAGACACTAAATATCTCAGCTGTTTCAACTCCTTTTTATAATATCAAAAGAACATGGCTCATTTTAAAGCTACAGTCAAGCAGATGAAATCTACATTTTGTGATTAGTGTTTTTTTTTAAAAAAAAAAATAAGATGAAAGAATCTAATTAATAGCAAGTATTTAATGGTCATTTTTAAAGGAAAAATGATTTTTGACTGACAATTCCCAGCAGTGTCTGAAGCCCAAACATTGCAACACTAGGGCTAGTATATGAAAACCACAAAGTGACTAGAAACAGACGTGGAAGTGAAGGTGTCTATTTTCATTAGTGATGTTTATTCAGGGTGGATAAACGGCATAAATGAAGAATGAATTTGAATTTTGAAATTCTGTCTTCATGATTTAGGTTGTTATGAGTGACAGAGGCAAGGACACTTATGTGAGGTTTGATTTCTGAACAATGTAAATGCTTGGGTGCATGTCTGACTTGTATGCACATTTAATGCAACTCTGTATGCAAACTAGGAAATTACATATGCATCTCAATGATTGAATGTGCAGTTGCAATAGCATATATGTAAAACCGTGATCAGGCAACAACTTACATTCTATACTGGAATAAAATACAAGCTTGTGTACAATCAGGGCTTAAATTATACTCAACTTCTTTAAACCCCAGGCCCATTATTTTTAGCCTACTATTTTTCTTTTAAATTAAACCTGATGTGAGCCTTCCAGCAAAGCATCTAAGGCAAAGCCTAGATTACACTTTTAGTCAGTGTAACCTCAATAATAGACTAGTCAAGGTATTATATTGGTAGCATTCAAACCTTTTTAAATTGGAGGTGTGAAAGTGTAGAAATTCTATTTTAAAAATTGTTTTAAAATCTTGAACGTTACCATAGCCTCATCCATAAATTAATAACCCAGTCTTAGAAATCTTCCTTATTACTTTAAAACCCCTCTGAGATTCTCCTAAAGATATCCTATGAGATTTTCTCCTTCCCCGCACCCAGCAATAGGGAACAGCTGGGTCTATTTAAAATTGATTTTGATCTCTCCAAGCAGGATTTGATTTCTCCACACACTGAGCTTTTGCCTGAAGAGAGTGCACAGTATAGCAGAAATTCTGAGATGTCAGCCGGCAGCTGGCGTGGCGAGAGTCGCAGAGAAAATGAGCAGCTCACTATGTGCCCACAGGCATAAGCATGAGACAGCGACATGGGCAAAGTGATTTTCAATGTGACAGTGTTGGAGTTTGCTGGCCGCATACAATTAAAACAGAATAAAACCCTCTTCTTGCTGAGCTCCAGATCACAGATGGTCCCCAATGGGGTGCAGCAGCAGCATAAGAAACACTCATGCAAAGTAAGCTGCCTTTCCATTAATTCCTGTTAATTGGGTGTTTCAAGGGCTTCAGGCACTGTGAAAGGGCCAAGGCATCGTAAAGGGACAAGAGGTGCTCATCGTTTAAAACCAGACAATGCTGCTCTCTGAACAGGCTGAATGGTGCAATGGCTGAATGCTCTGTGATGAAGAAATCCTAGGATCCTCTTGGTTCAGATGGAAGTTAACCCCTCCACAGTGATCTCAATTCTCTCTCATTCACACACGCACTTTGCCAAAAGACAAATCAACCTCCCCAAGATAATGGTCCCAATCCTGAAATCATGCCTCCATGGAACTCTGGTCACTTCAACAGGGCTCCACACAGGTCTGATTGCAAGAGTGGGGCCATATCTAGACATTTTGCAGTGAACTAGACTAAGTATTTGGGATAGATGAGGCCCTTCATTTCTGTAAACCTAGGGTAAATTCATTGCTGGTGTAAGCAGGTGCAAGTGCATTGACTTCACCAGAGTTATGCCTGCTGCTGTCAACATTCATGTGTATGATCCTTGGTCTCAGTCTAGTCCCTGCTGAGTCTGTTTGTACATCACAAAACCACTACTTATTTTGGGTTGACTGGCAAGTTTTCCTTAGGAACTGTATGGGAATGGCAGGCCAGGATTGGGAGCATTGGAACAGCCCAGGGTCTGCCCAAAAAACCAGTGAGTCAACTTTTGTGAGCACTTGGGATTCATCATTTGACGCAAAGTTTTAAAATTACTTTACTTTTTAGAAGACACACAGAGAAATTAAACAGGGGAAGGAATAATGGTTTAGTATGAAGCCATTTCACAGGACAAATGTTTTTTTTTTAAGAGACTATAACAGAAAATTATGCAGCTTGAGTCCCCTTGATTGGTCTGAGCCAAACGCTATCCAAGCTACATGAGAGAGAATAGAAACACACTCCTGTGAATTTCATACCCTTCTACTAGTGGTGTGATGATATACAAATTACATGTTGAAATTCCTCAGCAGTTCAGGGCCTGATCATTGCTGCAACAGCAAAATTGAGCTCAAGGGGAACTGAATTGAGCCCAGGACCAAGATGTGTGGTAAATATAGAATACCTGAGAGATTATTATGTGTGAGATTAATTCCTGTGCAGAGGGCCAAGTATCACTTAAATCCTCAAAATAGGGGTTAAATTAGACTTTAGTGGTACAGAGGCTTTGCTCTGCATAGGGGTGAATTTCACCTGCCATCTAGCTTATTATTTTCTGACAACAGCGTTAAATGCTTTTCTATTAAGTGAGCATGAGCGAAGGGAGGAGAACAGTGGAAAATCTTGATTCACGTGCCTGTTCCATAAATGAACCCAAAATAAAAATTCAAGCATAGAAAGCATATGACACTGATTGATACCCAATCAGATGATGCAGCTGCAGCTCTCTTTGAAGCAGCCAGATCAAGACTATTTTTAGTTAAATGATGTCCACATTTTTAAAAAAAGCATTTATGGGATGATTTATGGTTTAAGGATGAATTTTTCCAAAAACGTCTAAGGGATTTAGGAGCACACATGCTATTGAAAAATCAATGGAAGGTCTGTTCTTAAATCTCTTAAGTGCTTTTGAAAGCCTTATACATTGTTTACTGCATCTAGCATTTCCCCAGCTATCACATATAACAATCAAAAGACAAGGAGAATCAAATCCATGTTTTCCCCCAGATTATTGGAATGTTCTGGGGGTTTGTTGTTGTTGATCTTTTTTAAATTTTGAGTTTCAATCGAACAACTTAACATACAGAGGATCAGCTCCATTGTGCCTGGTAATGCTGAGTAGTCTTTGTACTCTCCCCATATGTGGTATATAAAAGGAGATTGACAATAAAAAAGACAACTAGCTAATTCAAAAGACAACATCAAATAAAGCTTTGAAGATTCATGGAGGCAACAACACATTTGACTTTTACGGAGCCTGAGGTCTATTGCCCTTTTCTGTCCATGCATGGAGCCTTTGGAAGGGAGAACATGCCACTAATGTGAGTAGAAAAGAGGGGACTCGTTGTTCCACAGAACCGTTCCACCCACCCCTTTCTAACATTGCTTGCTGTGGGCCGGGACCTCAGAAAGGGCAAGTGCCTTCAATGCCCATTGACTTCGACAAGACTTGTTGTTATTTATATGACAGTAGTGCTTAGTGGACCCAACATGTACTTTACAAACAGAATAAGAAACAGTATCTCTCCTGAAGAGCCTACCAGCTGAAAAGACACAGCCGATAAAGAGTGCGAGAAAGGATAGTTATTGGGGTTCTGTTTTTCAGGGTTTATTCATTTCATTTTTCTGGGTTTATTTTGAGCAACTTTTGAGTTTTATGTAGATGTCCAAAAATCAGGGACGTCACTGTATATACAGAATTAATAATGTACAGTAGTAGTATGCACTGTAATGAGTAATCTCTTGGTAATGTTCCCTAGTGGCTTTAATGAAGTGGAGTTTCAAACAGCACTACATTCAAGCACACTAGAGAACTTTTAGTGTGTACCAGCTGGGTCTGCACAGACCAATTCATGTGTGACACGTTAGTGTGCTTTAGACATCACTCTCCAATAGTCCTCATTCCTGCTCCTTTTCCATGTAGACAAACCCTTACATGTAAGTAACCAGTTCTGATGTTTTTCCAGTATTTATTGGATAAACACCAATTTCTCTCTCTCTCTCTCTCTCTCGTTTTTGATTTGGTACTGTGGGTGTTTCACTGGCTAAAACTGAAAATCAGAAACTCTAATTACTGCTCCATTTTACAGATGGGGAAACTGAAGCACAGAGTGATTACATGTCTTGCCCAAGGTCACACAAGAAGTCCGCAGTGACACCAAATCCTCCAAGCCCCAGTTCAGTGCCTTATCTCCACTGACACCCTATTATTCTAGGTGTTCAGTAACTTGTAGAATCAAACACAAGCTTAACACCAGTATTCTTAAATATCTGAAAAGTTAAATATTGAGCAACAAGTTTCAGGAGAAATGGACCTTGAGAAGACTATATTCTCCACGATGTTATAGAAGATGGGTGGGTGGAGGGGATCCAAGTAATATTTGGAAATATTAAAATACAGTCTATATTGTTTGGTATTGCTTTAGATGTCTGAGTTTTTTCAGGCCAGGGAATGGGAGGGAAGTTGGAAATGAAAGGGGTGGGGAGTAGGAAAGAGATACCATTAAGAGTTCTGGCCAACCTCTAATTTGCCATTCAGTTTACCACCCTGTACTTTATTATGTATGATATGTGAAGGAACCTGTTTAGCCAAAAGGGAAATGTCTTTTGTGTTAAGAGTGACCGTAATCTAATACGGCCTTTTGACTTGACTCAATTAAATCCTTTCTGTTTTGGTTAAATAATCAGCCACAATTTAATAAAATGAATTTCAGTGTGTTGTCTCCCAGTCTGATGACTTTAGAGATCATGAAGCCTTATGTAAATTCCGTGAATTACTTTTTATTTGCTTGTGTCACTTCCACACAAAAATGCTCTCTGTTAGTGTATTAAAATTCCTTCCCCATCTTCTCATTGCATCACTGTTTACAATAATGATTCCCAGCTGAAAAGGCTTGAAACATCACTAGTTTCTTTTACATCTGCCAACAAAATTGGCCCTTTCTGATTGGAAAAAGAGCCATGAAGTGTAGATAAATTTCCAGTGGGGTCTTCTGTGTTCCTGTTTCACTGTGAACTTGAATTCTATGCTGCAAATTACAATATCTTGGCCTATTCTGAATTTTAGTTGAGGCATCCACTGAGCAATTTGATAGCAAAGCAAGTCCCCCTCCCCCAAATCTAATCAAACAGACGAGCAAACTTACAAACAGACCACTAGAAAAAGCTTAGCCTACCTCTAGTTATTATATAAAATAAATAGGAGTGTTGCAGCATGTATCCTGCAGACATCTGTTCCCAGTTCTTCAGCCTGGGAACTAGGTGACTGTGGTTCTATTACTTGTAGAATTTTTTCCCTCTAAAGAGCAGATTTTTTATTTTATTTATTCATAACGGCATCTGACCCTCCTTCTCACTCTTAGAATATTGAGCAGTGATTCAAAGGACAGTGAATCTTTTCTTCCCAATCTGAGAACAGGTCAATGCTCTAATACAAAGGGTGACCTTGCTGGATGCATTACTGCTATAGCATAAATCACATTTTAGTGTTTTGCTCTTGTTTTAAGGAAGTATAAATTGCACAAATTAACGAAATGCTGGAATGCAGTCAAGTGGTTGGCGCAGAAGACTGGGAGGTCAGAAATCCTGGGTCATACTCTCAGCTGGCTCACTGATTCACTGTCATAACTTGTGCGACTTCTCTGGGTCTCAGTTTCACGATATATGAAATGAGCACAATGGCACTTGCCCATGCTACTTCCCTGGGGATTGTGAAGATAAATTGTTTAATGTTTGTAATGTGCCTTGAAACTGCTGAATCAAAGGAACTACATCACAACTAAGGAATATGGAGCAAATGTATTAAACCAAAGTACTAGCCTGGATTCAAACACTGCAAACTCATAGAACCTGGTATAACCTAGAGTAACTCCATTGAGAAGGTATAACTGAGAGCAAAATTTGATCAAAGAGATTTTCCCTGATAACTCCCTTTGGCATTAATGGGAATCAGACATCTAGACCCTTGAAAACAAATGACTCCATAACATATTTCACAGCTGAGTGCATCTATGGCACAAGTTTCAATATCCAGTTCTATTAAATCCAGCATTTGTTTAATGAATTACAGCAATCCAATGAGTCTGTACATCGGCGGCTGGTATTTGACTTTTATGTGGTAGATTCCAGCAGCCAGCTTTAAAAAAGGAATCAATATTTGTGAAAAAATTTCAATACAATTTATTCTGAACTCCCCATCCCCCCGCCCGTTGACATATATGGATGCTTGATATATTTCACAGGGGTTGATGAAATGGCCTTTATCAAAACCAATTAGGGAAATGCTTGGCAAACCCAAATGAAATATTGCAACATTTTTCCTCATTTATTAGTTACAGTTCTATTCAGTTCCAAATTTCAATCGACGTCACTAGTAGCTGTCTCCTCAGTCACCAAAGGGAGATCTTATTTTTCAGGATTAGCTTTTTAAATTAATTACATAAAATATGCTTAATGGAGCCACTGTGAATATTTGATTTCTTAACAAATGAGTGTAGTGTAATAAAGAACCTAGGAGGAGCAGTGGACATTTCTCCATAGAGGCTTAGGACCAATATTGCCATTTAAGGCCTAGTCCACACACAGGTTTGGTACGAGTATAACTATATTAGAGATGTGATTATTTTTTTAACCAAAATACCTGCAAAACCCCAAATGTAAACACAGTTACACAGGCATAAAGGTGCCTTGTACTGTTATTATTATTTATTTGTATTACTGTAGTGCCTTGGGACCCTAGTCATGAACTAAGACCCCATTGTCAATTAAAGTTTATTCTCCTTCATGTACAGGAAAAAGCGATATTGGTATAAGCACTTTGATACCATTATAACTGTGTCCACACTACTAGGGTGGTATGACTTTCACCAGACTGGTGTAGTTAAAGAGTGTGTAGACAAGGTCCAATACATTTGGAAAGGTGTTAAAAACCCTGTCAACAGTACGTGCTAAGTGGTTTTAAAAAAAAACCCAGAACGTATGAGCTACCATGTTTGTTTTTAACACCACCCTCCCTGTCAAAGTCTAGACAGGGCCTTAGAGACTAGATCTGGAGGGAGAGACTGTGAAAGCCAGGGCTGTTTTGACAGTGAAGGCTTTAAAAAGAAGTGTGAAATATTCCTTCACTTTCCTCCATCCTTGGAACAGTTGCCACTTAAAAGCCCTTGCTCTCCTGTTCTCATTGCCAGCCATTTGAATGCACATCCCCTCTACAGTGTGACATAAGCAGAACGTACGGCACATTGCAAATATTAAGTCCCAGACAGGGGGGGCAGCCAGCAATTTGAACCTGCAACATATATGGAAAGATTTTCCAGAGAGCTCAATGTCCAGCAGCTCCCACGGAGATCAAGGGAGAATTGCTCCCCTCTCCCTCCCGAAAACAGAGACAACAACACGAGCTGCCGGGTGTGGAGCTCTTCAGAAAGTCTCACCCATTGTGGCCAACTCATCACCTCCCCGTGCCCCAGATGGAACTATAATTACATGCAATCTAGCAACAGGCACAGGTAGGGAGCCCTAACTGTGTGAAGATAAACAGATACACCCACCAGACACCACAACAAATTCCAGACCAAGGTAGTTGAAAGTTGTACACATCCAAATACCTGGCCTACTCCTGCCTGCACCCACTGTCCCAGAATACTCTGTGGTAAGACATTAAAATAAATGGTAACATCATGTCTGTATGTAAAGCATCACTGTTTAGTGAACTCCCTTTGAAGCACCTGGCATTGGCTACTGTGGGAAGACAGGATACTGGGCTGGATGGACCATTGGTCTGACCCAGTGTGGATGTTCTTTTGTTAACTAGCAAATGAATTATGCATTGACATACATTGTTGTGACAGGTTGGATCACAGAAACCCCCTTGGGAGCTGCCACCCAATGTGCCAAGACTACTTCTACCCCTGCCTTCCCTGCCAGCTCAGGACCCCAACACCCTGTCTTGCTGAGCCAGACACTC
The DNA here is from genome assembly GCF_016161935.1 of Mauremys reevesii. Lineage (NCBI taxonomy): Eukaryota > Metazoa > Chordata > Testudines > Geoemydidae > Mauremys > Mauremys reevesii. The sequence continues at coordinate 7,230,986 of NC_052643.1, forward strand.
CTGTCTGCTCCAACAAAGACCCAAGGTCTGAATTACTTGCCCCAAAGCTGCAGTAACGTACATACACAACTTGTTTTCCTGCAGTATCTTTCAAGCACAATGTCACAGAATGGTTTGCAGCTAGACAGACAGGTAGGAAGGGAACACCTAACAGCATTGATCATAGCCACTCCCCCTACAGGCAGAAAGGAGGAGGGTAAATATGGACAGGACGTAAAAAAATGGAACATGAATAGCAAAGAGGCAGTAAGTATTTCTGCAGCCTTATTGCAGTGAGCAGAGAATGGCAGGGTGCAGTAAGTAGTGGAAGGATCCAATGGTTTTGCTCCTTAAGTAGGTGACTGAAGACTATACGATATCTCCATTACTAGGTATAAATCAAGAGTAGTTGTGTTGGTTTCAACTGAGAAGAGTAACTCAGCTGAAATCAACAAAGGTATTCTAGGCTGACACCTGAGAGCAGAATTTGACCCTGATTCTGGAGTCAGTATTTCAAGTGTGTAGTGTGCACTATGATCAGCACTGATTTTTCTTGCATAACTGGAGCTTTAAAAAATAAAAATAACTTGAGAGTCCATTGCCCACAGCTGCTCTTAATGTTCAGTTTTTATCATCCAGAATAAATTGGGCTTCTGCAATTTTTTCTATCAAGACAAATAAACAATCCTTGCGGTAAATAAGGAGCTTTTTCTTTGTGTTGACAGTTTTCATATGCGGCCTAGTTAATGTCAGTTACTATTAGCTTTTCAATTAGCTGAGGGTAGATGTCCCTTAACAGCTCTCTATGCCAGATAGTGGTCTCAGTGAAGTCAGTGGCAGTTTTGCCATTGAATTTAGGCATTAAGGTTTGTCCATCTTGCCAAAATGCTCCAGGGACCCAATTCTCATTACTGCTGAGATTCTGCAAAGCACACTGAAGTCAGGAGCAGGCCTCAACCCAGCAAATGTGCTTTCCATAGCTTATTTATTGTGAGGTCCTTATTCCACAATATCTACAGAACCCAGGCTCCAGCCTGAGCACAAATGTCTATGCTGCAATTTTATAGCCCCATAGCCCGAATCAGCTGACTGGGGCCAACCAGGGATCTTCTGTTGCAGTTTAGATGCACCCAAAGTGTCCAATCAAATCTGCGAGTAATGAGTTGTGAATACTCATTGAGACTATTCAGTGAACAGTCCACGTAGTCTACAATTAGTTTGCACAAACTATTTGTCAAATAATTATGAATAAGGGAGAAATTCATAAAAATTGCAGAACAGAAATTCATCAAATAATTTATTCAATGCAAATAGTTTGTCAAGGTCCAACACAATCAATGGGCAAGATTCTTTGTTAAGATTTAACCTAATTCTGAATCAAAAGATGCATTAGTATGACATCACAAGAGGTTGTAGACCAGGGATCGGCAACGTTTGGCATGCAGCTCGCAAGGGTAAGCACTCTGGAGGGCCGGGCTGGTTCGTTTACCTGCCGCATCTGCAGGTTCGGCCGATCACGGCTCCCACTGGCCGAGGTTTGCTGCTCCAGGCCAATGGGGGCGGCGGGAAGCGGTGCAGGACGAGGGATTTGCTGGTCAGTGGGAGCCATGATCGCCCAAACCTGCGGACGTGGCAGGTAAAAAAAACAGCCTGGCCCGCCAGGGGGCTTACCCTGAAGAGCCGCGTGCCAAAGGCTGCCGATCCCTGTCTTAGACCATCCATCTTTTATGAATTGTTCTGCATACAATTTTTAATCCATTTCATTGTGACCACGTTTAAAAAAAGAGCATTGGGATTTTTGTGTGTGTGTGTGTGTGTGTGTGCAGATTCCTGGCCACACTTTGTATTAAGGGTCGATTCATAAATAGTTAATAAAGGGTTAATAAATGATTAATTGCTGTTTTAATAACAGGTTAATCAATTGGTATAAACTGTTTGTGACGGGGCTACTCATCTCATGGGAGCGCCCCTGTTGGCTGGGTGTGTCTGCACCTGCACTCCCTCTGCGTTTCACTGCTTGCCGTGACCCCTGCTGGCAGTTAAACTCCTTGGGAAGATTTAAGTGACTCAGCCCTCTGGCTGAACCACACACTGCCCGCGTGTGCACAAAGCAAATAGATCCCTTCCAGGGTACAGCTCCAACTGGCCTGTCTGAATGCCCTCAGTTGGTCTTGTCCGGCAGCCCGCCCTGAGCAATCTCTCTCTGATTGTCCTTACTCTGGTATGGAGCAGTGCCCCACCGGGATTTCCTCCCTGGAGACTTTTCCTCTGTTGCCCCAGCTGAGTCACTCTTTACAGTTCATTGACCCCTTCCGGGCTAGTATCAAAAGTCTCACAAATGCTGACCCTCTTTCTGGGTCTTCAGCCCCTACCCTGGGCCAGTTTCATTTCCCCTTCTTTGGGCCGTAAAGGGAAGAACTGAGAGTGGGACTGGTGGAGATTCCCAACTCCTATGTTTGATTACACAGACAAAGGGGAACGAGGGGCGACCGATTACATCCGATGCAGGCATGGGCAGAGCGGAGTGAGAGTATTTTGCTGGAAGGACTTTAATGCTCAGTTTTTAGGTGTTTGTTTTTAAAACGTTGACTGCACTCATGCTTCCCAGCTGGGTTTGGCTTTCATGTCTTCTTCGGTAGAGTTCATTTTTGTCTCTGACCTTTTAGTTTTTGCCAACTGGCAGATTCCATTTGTGGTTTGAAATTATCCAAAGATATTTCCCTCCCCATCGTAGAGGAAGGTGTTTATTGTGGGTTGCAGGACTTCATCCTCTGCGCCTGCCTCTTTGCTCAGCTTCCAAGCCATCTTTTCTAGGCCCCTGCTTTGTGTGTGGGCGTTTGTTGTTTAACAGCAGCTAAGCAAAGTACTCAAGAAAGCCTAGGACCTTTCAGAGCAGTGCGTGGGTGGAATGCAGCTGAGTCAGTGACATCCCCAAATGCAGCCAGTCAAACACTCATATCTGGGCCTACAAGACAGACCAATACACGTGCAATGGTGGCGCAAGCCCTGCATTTACACAGGCAGGTGTGTACACAGATAGGTCTTTGCATGCACGAGTACCCATTTCCATGCTATTCATGTGAAAATTGCATAGAGTTGAAAGGTTTGCAAAACCTCTCAAACTATTTTTTGCCTTTGCAAAGCTAATTTGAATTTCTCAACCTCTCCCAACAAAATTCAGATCCATTCTACCTACCCTCTGCTCAGGGCCAGCTTTAGGACATGCGGGGCCTGATTCGAAAGAGCTGCCGCCGAAATGCAGCGATTGAGCTACCACCGAAGATAGCAGCGGCAATTAGGCAGCGGCTCAAGCGGTTGCCGCTGTTTCCGGCGGCACTTCGGTGGAGGGTCCTTCCTTGGCAGCAGTTGTCTTCTGGATGCTGCGGGGCCCTCTTAGGCGCGGGGCCCGATTCACGGGAATTGGAGGAATCGTCCTAAAGCCGGCCCTGCCTCTGCTTCCCCTTCCACACATACAAATGAAAAAAATATATATTCGTGTGATTTAAAAAAAAAACACCTAAGTGATTTAGGAGCACAAGGGCTATTGATTTTTAATGGGGCATACACTCCTAAGTTACTTAGTGCTTTTGAAAATGCCATCCTATATTTCTAATTAAAAGGAAGCCTTTGCTACCTCTTAGCATCTGTTCCCATCCCCAAAAGACACACACACCAACCAGACTGGCACGAGGGGTAAAATACAACTTTACCTTATCTTCTAAAAACAGAGGGATAGCATCTAAAATGCTTAGATACTATAGTGATAGAGCTACGGAAAACCCTACGATCGACTGATGGGCAGACATAGCGTTAAGGTAGGTTTCAGAGGGGACAAAGTAAAGAAGGCGATAAGAGGTTCTTGCTTTTTTTCCCCCCTTTGAAATGTTGTATTTCCTTGGGAACAGTGATGACATATTGAGGTGGGTAAATCTTGGTGACATCCATACATGCAGAATAAAGTTAATTTATTATCTGGTTGGTAAAACATCATGGTTTATGTGACAGTTAATCTGTGCTATGAAATCAATTGATATAAAGTTTGACATCTACCCTAGAATTTGTGAAACACAGCAGCCCGTTTGATGGTTTTCATGACCACATACAGTATAAACACACTGATTTTTTTCCCCTTTAACTGTCTGTCTCTTCCGTAATATCTTTACTTCCAACTTCCTGCCCCACATTACTGATTGGTATGTGTTGGTTGTAATTATCTGTTTAATATAACATTTCACTTTCTACTAAATTAGGAATCAAGAGCTTTGGGGTAAAATTTTGAAAAAGGGCCTTAATAATTTAGGAGCTTAAATCTCAATGATTTTCAGTAGTATTTAGGCTCTTAAATCCTTTCAGACTTTTCTGCAGCTTTTACCCCATGCTCTATTTCTTGGCTATGGCGTGGACTTTATGATTATATGACCTTGGACAAGTCATTTGAACAGTACAAAATATGGCCAAAATTTTCTAAAGGCCCTACTGTTTACAGGGGCCCAATCTGAGATCTCCTCAAGGGGCCTGCTTTTCAGAGGGCGGATGCTCAGCACTTTCTGAAAATCAGGCCCCTCTAAGCGATCTCACGTTGGCTACCCAAATATCAAGTCACCCAAAATCATTAATCCCTTTTGAAAATTTGGCTTCTGTGCTTCAGTTTTCTTACCCATACAATGAACATTTTGGACTTCTGTGAAGTGCCTTGTGATCTTTGGATATGAAGTGTTATATTAGCCCTATAACTATGACTATAACAGATACAGATCTTCTTTGTGGATTCATAGTGGAAGCTTGCATAGAATCCTCAGTTCAAAAGGAAAAAAACCCATCATTATTTCTAGAACAGTAGAGCTAAATCTGGAAGATTTAAGACAAGAGCTCTATGACCTAAAATATGCATTTAGGTGGAAATATGCCTTTGCTTTTCAGCTTAAAAAAACCTACTTGCGTTTTGGTGGAAACTAACATCTGAATCTCAACAGGAATTTTTTTTCCTCACTCAAAACAAAACATTTATTAGTAGAAGCAGTGAGGTTTTTGTAGCACTTTTGTAGCACTTCGAAAAAATAAGAGATTGCTACTAATATTTAGCATGCTTAAGAACAGATAGAGAATCCTGTAAACAGAAGGCTTTTAAAATGATAGCAACTGTACTCTAGCTAATATTAGGGGGGATTATTGTACCTGTACATGAAAGCAAATATACCAGGATCTTACAAAAGCCTCAAGTGGTAGATGAATATCTGCAAAATGCTTATCTCTGAAACTGCTTAGACTAGCTTCAGATATAATCTCTTATGCCAATGAGAGAGGAAAGGAAGTAATAGACAGGACACCTAATAAAAAGAGATGGAATGTAACTTGTACAATAGGTAGTGAAGATCACACACACATTTTGAGTGGATTTGTCTTGCATGGTTTTCCTTTCAGTTTAGGGAGGGAAAAATATGGCTTTTCTCTCTGCCTATCCAGGGCCTTATAACACCACAGTATCGGAGCAGTTCACCAATATTTAGGAATTTGTCCTCACAACACCCTTGAGAGGTAGGGTGAGGTATTTGACCTGCTAACATGTGAAAATGCCAATCTCCCTTATCTTCACTAGCATCTCAGATTAGTTACCTCATGTTAGCTAACATGAGGTAAAATCACCTTTTATTCCATAGTGAAGACAAGGCTCAACTGTTCAAAAACAGTGGGTCAAAGTCCAATAATCATGGCATTGTCTTAAAAACTATGAGGATTTTTAAAAAAGTAATACATTTTGGGCACTTTTTGTTTGTTTTCACATCTTTAGGTTTCACTTGGGCCCCATTTTCAAGTTTCTCTCCACAACCATGATGGCTAGAAACGTACTTTTTTATTTCAGTGTCAGCTGAGATTCTCACCTAACACATGACTCCAGGAGCCAGAGCTGTAAGCAAAACACCAAATATCATGAGGCTATCAAAAAAAAATCATGAAAGTTGGCAACCCTGCTATTGACAAAGTGATGTACTACTCAGTGTGATTAAAGGTAACAGAATCTGACCCACAGTTAGAACATGGATTCTATGACTCCTAAAAGCCACCTGCCAACCAATGTTCACACTATAGTCAACACAGTTCTCTCTAAGGTGTTTTGTTTTCTTTGTCTGTATAAAGAAACATAACCGACTACCAGCAAAACTTAATATATAAGCAAGATTCTGCTCTCCAAACCAACTACATTCCTTCCAGTTCCTATGGGGAAGGAAATTCAACTCTTCTCTAAATTGTTTACTTCCTTTATTTCTCAATAGCATCATCAATGATGTCACTACCATTCTTGGCTTTTTGTTGTTGTTATCATAGAATCACAGAATGTCAGGGTTGGAAGGGACCTCAGGAGGTATCTAGTCCAATCCCCTGCTCAAAGCAGGACCAATCCCCAACTAAATCATCCCAACCAGGGCTTTGTCAAGCCTGACCTCAAAAATCTCTAAGGAAGGAGATTCCAACACCTCCCTACGTAACCCATTCCAGTGCTTCACCACCCTCCTAGTGAAAAAGTTTTTCCTAATATCCAACCTAAACCTCCCCCTCTGCAACTTGAGACCATTACTCCTTTTTCTGTCATCTGCTACCACTGAGAACAGTGTAGATCCATCCTCTTTGGAACCCTCTTTCAGGTAGTTGAAAGCAGGTATCAAATCCCCCCTCATTCTTCTCTTCTGCAGACTAAACAATCCCAGTTCCCTCAGCCTCTCCTCATAAGTCATGTGCTCCAGCCCCCTAATCATTTTTGTTGCCCTCCACTGAACTGTTTCCAATTTTTCTACATCCTTCTTGTAGTGTGGGGCCCAAAACTGGACACAGTACTCCAGATGAGGCCTCACCAATGTTGAATAGAGGGCAATGATCACGTCCCTCAATGTGCTGGCAATGCCCCTACTTATACAGCCCAAAATGCCATTAGCTTTCTTGGCAACAAGGGCACACTGTTGACTCATATCCAGCTTCTCATCCACTGTAACCCTTAGGTCCTTTTCTGCAGAACTGCTGCCTAGCCACTCGGTCCCTAGTCTGTAGCAGTGCATGGGATTCTTCTGTCTTAAGTGCAGGACTCTGCACTTGTCCTGTTGAACCTCAGCAGATTTCTTTTGGCCCAATCCTCTAATTTGTCTAGGTCCCTCTCTATCCTATCCTTACCCTCCAGCGTATCTACCACTCCTCCCAGCTTAATGTCATCTGCAAACTTGCTGAGGATGCAATCAATGCCATCCTCCAGATCATTAATGAAAATATTGAACAAAACCGGCTGTAGGACCGACCCTTGGGGCACTCAGCTTGATACCGGCTGCCAACTAGACATGAAGCCACTGATCACTACCCGTTGAGCCCGACGATCTAGCCAGCTTTCTATCCACCTTATAGTCCATTCATCCAGCCCATACTTCTTTAACTTGCAGGCAAGAATACTGTGGGAGACCGTATCAAAAGCTTTGCTAAAGTCAAGGAATGACACATCCACTGCTTTCCCCTCATCTACAGAGCCAGTTATCTCATCACAGAAGGCAATTAGGTTAGTCAGGCATCATCTTGTGCTCCCTCTGCTGGTGAACTGGCTGCTTCTGCAGCAGATGAGCAAAACTGCTGAATGGGTGGCATGAACTATGTCTATTTTTAAAAAATCATCAGCATCAGAGAGGTTGGTGTGTGTGTATCTTAATAGATAAAGATTCCCAGAAAATTCTGTAGTGCATCTCTCATTAAAGTATAAAAGTTTTAAAGTGTCATTTAGACAGTACTTTAATAAAGATAATCTGTTGAATGAGAAAAAAATTGCTATTTCTCAAGAATAGTAATAATACTAATTTCCACCTATACTCTCAAAACAGTTTACAAACATTTAATTAAACTGTGAGGTAGGAAAATATTATTGAACCCATTTTACAGCAGGGTAAACGGAGGTACAGCGAGGTTAAATCACTCTCCTAAGGTTGCACAAGGAGTCAGCAGTAGAATTGGAAATAGTTCTGAGTCCCTGCTCTGTATGCTGTAACCACACAACACACTTCCAGCATGCTGTAGTCATGAAAGCTGTGCAAATAACAGCAATACTGACACAAATTTGCTAATTTTTTTGCCGTCACCACATCTGTGTTTTTCATTGAAAAGTTAAAGCTGAATTTCACCTGGCTATAGTAATCACTCAATATTGCAGTGTATTTGTTAATCTTAACAGGTTTCAGTACATATTTTTTATGTTTTCAGGAAAGAATATACACATATATACAGCCCTGGAATTCTGGCTGTTTAAACAACATGAATTTTTGCCATCCAATATCACTAATGGTGTCAGTATCAAGATGCAAACTTAACAGCAACATCTATTTCCTGAGCAAATGCAAGAACCGCCCCCACCATCATCCCCAGAGGACTCACCATCTATAACCCTCTGACCACTACATACAGCTCCAAATCACCTTGAATGGTCTCTTGCAACATCTGTTAACTCCTTTTGCTCAACAGTCTGTTCCATCTTGTTTTTAGCTGTGACACTCTGATTACCTTTCCCAAACCTGAAGAAGAGCTCTAGGTAAGCTCAAAAGAATGTCAATTTCACCAACACACGTTGGTCAATGAAACATATGACCTCACCCACCTTGTCTGAGTAAATGAAAGGCTAATAAAAAAGATGAAGGTAAGAGGGATCAAAAAGAAAAATCAATAGGAACTCAGAGGAATATGTTTGACCACAACATGATCAAATAATAACCAAGCACAGAAACACCACAAATGCATAACCGAGTTTGACAAAAAAGCCAAGCACTGGACTGGGACTCAGGAGATAAAGGCTCAATTGCTGGCTTTGCCGCAGAATTCCTGCTAGGATGATGGAGACATTTTTAATAGCTCCGTGCCTCAGTTTCCCATCTGTAAAATGGGGATCATAATATTTCCCTTCTCTTACCCTCAGTTTGTCTTATTTATGTATATTGTAAGCCCTACAAGACAGGGAGTGTCTATTATTTTTTATTATTATTACTATTTATTAATATTTGTATTGCAATAGCACCTTGGATTCCTCAGTCATTGACCAGGACCCCCTGGTGCTAGGTGCTGTACAAATACAGAACAAAAAGATGCCCCCACCCCAAACAGCTTACAAACAAAGTATAAGACATGAGACAAAAGGTGACTAGACAGACAGGCGGGGGAATACAAGGAAACAATAAGACAATATTGATCAGTGTGATGGGCAGTGGTGTCAGAACCCCACCTTTGGTGTCCTACAATATGTTTGTATAATGCCTAGCACAATGGAGTCTCAGGCAAGTCCTTCAAGGTACCAGTCTAATACAAATAAATGATCATGATTTCTGTCGCCCAGGTTTCTGATCTCTGTATTGTAGACCTCTTGGCTGGGATTTTCAAAGGAGTTAATGGGAATTAGATCCAGATTTTAAAAAACATTCAGGTGGTGCCACTCAGCACCTAAGTGACTTAGGACCCTAAGTCTCATTTTCCAAAATGACTTAGGCACTTAGGGCTCAGATCCTCAAAGGTATTTCACAACCCCTTGTGAAAAGTATTTCAATGGAAGTTAGGAGCCCAAATACCTTTGAAGATCTGGGCTTTAGGAGCCTGACACTCAATGAAAGTCAATATGACTTATGCTCTTCAGTCAGTTAAGCGTTGCAGAGTTAAGTGGAGCAACGCCCAAACACCTTTAACAATCTAGTCTTATCCATATGCCACTTGTTTGCAGTGATGCTGTAGCTGTGTTGGTCCCAAGGTAGTAGAAGAGCTCTTTGTAGCTTGAAAGCTTGTCTCTTTCGCCAGCAGAAGATGGCCCAATAAAAGATATGAACTCACCCATATGCCACTGAAATTAAGTGGCAGTTGGGTGCCTAATTCCCTTAGGCTCCTTGGAAAAGCCCAGGCTCTTGTAAAACTTCAGCAAACTTTGCTATGCCTGAGGACAGGTTGGGTAACGGTCAGTTTCCCCATCAATCTCAAACTGCAGCAACGTTGAGTCATGTCTTTTCTCACAAAAAGTCCTAATTAAAACAGGTTGATAAACTTGAGTGACACTTTTGAGGCTGCATGTTTTTGAATAGACCATGACTTGATTCAACAATATGAGACAAAAAGCTCTAAATGCACTTTTCATCAGAGATATTTTTCCCTCCTTGTGCTGCAGCTGACAGAAGTCTTTTGGCTTTATTCATAGCAGGCAAGTAGTCTATGGGTTTTAAGTAATGGTTTTTTAAATTTTAGGTCAGTGACAAAAGTGCAAAAATGGTCTTCTGTGTCTCAAGGAAGAGATCACCTGCCCTTGCTAAGGGCATCGAAAATGGAATAGGTATGAGTCAGAGGCAGTCAGTTGCCTACACGTGACGCAGTAGATCATAAAAGAGGGGGGAGAAATGAAAGCCAAAAATAGTTTTATGGAAAGAGGAAAAACTGCACTGGAAAGAAATTGTTAAAAAAAGAAGGTTGTGAAGTCAGGGCCAGATTATTGTTATTATTTATAATAGAGAAACAGTTAATCGCCCAAATTAAGATTGGAGCAGCACTGTACCAACATGTAATTGGAGACAGTGCCTGCCCCAACTAGCTTACCGACAAGGGGCATCAGAGGCACAGAGAGAAATTAAGGGATTTACCCAAAGTCACACAATGGGTCAGGGGCTGAACCAGGAATAGAACCTGCAGCAGCTTCTGACACAATGCCTGACCTGGCTACAGAACCATGCTGCTGCTCCAAGTCTGGGGCATTCCTTGCACACCCAAATCCTCTATGACTTCTGTGGGAGTTTTGCTTGAGTAGCCAACTTGGGCAGGAGGCCATTTTGGTTAAGACACTGGACTGGGACTGAGAAGACCTGAGTTCAATTCACAGCTCTGCCACGGACTCCTGATGTAACCCTGGAAAAGTCACTTAATCTCTCTGGGCCTCATTTCCCTGTAATAATGCTGCTTTACCTTGAGGTGCTCAGAATCTACAGTGTTGGGGGCTCTGTATGTACGTTTAGTCGGAGAGCATAATTAGACTCAAAGAAGGCAAAGACTATTTTAAGAGGAGTTTTAGGGTTACAGTTACCTTGACTGGGACAAACTAGCGCAGCAGATTTTTGAGCTTGTTGCTGTATTTAGAAGAGAAACACAAGTTTTAAAGCATTTTGCTAACCACTAGGTCAGAACTAAACAGGTGCTTCTTCTAACAAAAAAGAGATCTGCTGGGAGTTGATTTGCCGAAACGGATAAATGTAGCAGCTCGCCATAGAAGGGTAGGGGGGATGATTTTTCCTAATAAAACCTATTCAGTCCTGACACAGATTACATTCCTTTTTAAAGTAACAAGAGTGATAAAGTATCTTAGTATAAAATCAATAGCAAGCAGTTTAGCACTCTCTGAAGTATTACGGCAGGGTTTCTCCTTTGAGTCTCCACACTGCCGAGATCAAATGAGGTGCTACCAGCTCACAGGGGGGTTTCACTCTCTTCCTGACACAGACTAGTTAAAAATTCATCTAAAACTGTCTTCCTATCCCCGCTCACGCCCCAAGCACAATCAAAGTACCTAGGAACTAGCACCCCGTATCTGAGTGGCAGTCCATCTAGCCCACTATTCTGTTTCCCCGCACAGTGGTTAGTTCTAGCGGCTTCAGAAGAAGAGGCAAGAGATCCTGCAGTGGACTGTTTTAGAATAACCTGTGCACAGCTTCTTCCTAAGCCCCTCAGGTAGAGTTTGACATGCCCTGAAGCATGAGGCTCTCTCTTCTAAAATGCAGTGTGTACTTACCCATGCACATGTGTAAGCTTTCCCCATCCCTTCTAATATGCCCCAAAATAAAAACAAGATGACATCACTGAACTCTCCCCCATGGTCCCATCCACCCACCTTAAAAAGTCTCCTGCATAGTTCAGAAAGCTGTTCTATTCAGCAAGAAACTCTGAGCTGTCAACACTTTCTTATCAATCCCTGCACTGCTGGGGGAAGCTCAAGATAAATCCGACCAGCTGTGAGCTGCCAGAGCAAGGCCTAGATTCAAAAGTGTGATCCCTGGCTGCCGGTACAAATAATCTACAGTCCTTAATGGATGGTGCTGACCATCAGCTGGGACATCTCCACAGTGAAGCTCCAGCCTCTATTAAAAGAAAAGGGCCTGGACTGCAATCTAGCTCTTCAGCTAACTCAGGTGAAAGAAAATAAGTTACTTTCTAAGGAAGCTGGAAGATGCTGAGAATCCAGGAGGAAATTTTAGTATGAGCAGCAGGGCTCACGTCTGGGAGGGGTGAAAGTGTCAATTAGATGGTTATATTGCTAGTGAATTTCTTCTTCACGGTTATTTGAAGTTCTGACAATCCCACTGCATTGGGTCATGGGGGAAAAGCCTTCCAATGAAAACCAGTGGGGCCCAAGCCAGCTGATACTCCGGCATCACAAAGATCTTTGATCCGAGAGGCAATGTTACATGTGATAGTGTAGGAGGCAAAGAAGGTGTCTGAGATTGTCTGCAAGGGCAAGGACCATGCAAAGAGGCAAATAGTTTTATATACATCCACATATGCAGCCTCTGATCCCCCGGCAGTGGGTCTTTGCCAAAGCAGGAGCAGAGATGGCAAACAACGTCTGATCCCCCCAGGATGGGGGATCTGGAATGATGGGTGTATGTTAATAATGCTGCTTTACTACTATCACAGCTTTCATTCAGGGGTCTCTAAGAACTGCACAGCCATTCACGAACGATGGCTCACACCATCCCAGCGGGATTGGCAAGTGTCGTCCTCCCCACTGTACAGGCAGGTATTGGTAAAGGGAGGCGTATAGTGGGTAAATGCCTTTTTGTGGTCATGTGTTGAGTCAGTGGCAAAGCCAGGAATAGATGGAGAGAATCTGAGTCCTCGTCCCCTACTCTAACCACCAGGTAAAAACGACACCATCAAGCTCTCCCTCCGGTCCACACTCTTGTCCAGCAGATGCAAAGAAGTGGAATTGGCTCTGGTTTTCAGAACTCTCAGGCACTTCAGCCTTCAGAAAACGAGAGTAACAGTTCCGTGGAGCTCCTGAGCTCCATGGAAATGACTCTCAGCTCTCCAGGAGTGAAGCTGCAGAAGAGGCACCTTTGCTGCAGAGCAGAGGAGTCACCAGAGATCAGGAGTTCTTCTGGCTTCAGCCCCACTGTTTCCCTTCTATGGAGGTTAGGAGCATTGTGGAGTCAGTGTAAGTCTGAGGGATGCTTCAGTTAGGTTGGAATTTCAGTTAAACCCAAGTTTATAAGAGTCTGTAGTTACCAGGAGTCTCTTACAATCCATCATGCTTAAAGAGGATCATTTCCAAAGATACATCACTTGAACTCATACAGTGTTCTAGGCAGGCGTACCATGTGCTGATGCTTTCCTGGGACAGGCTTGTGGGCAGAGATGCGGACTGAAATTAATACCCGTGGGATCTCTCTTGCACCTAATCATGAGTCGCATAGAAACCTGGAAGCCAATTATTTCAGGGCTTGTATTCAAAGCTCTAATTGGCCCTGGTCCACTTTGGAAAGTACTATATAGTAGTTCCAAAGTACTGTGTGTATTTGTGTGTGTGTTCGCACACGCTCCCTTCAAAAACCCTATGGAAAGAGAAAGTTAGTTTCCTCTTAGTCTCTTTAATCAACCGATTAAGGAAATGAAAGAAAGACATTTAAAACAGCATATCTTATGCACTATATATTACATTCCCAGATAAGTGGTGGGTATTTTAATATGGTAGCTACAGCTTCTAGCAGATATCCTGACAAGAAAAAAAATGAGTCAATGCTATGGGTAAAGTTCAAGCATTAAAGTGTTTGCAGCTTAGACTATGCAAATCTATTAAACAGTTCTTCAGCATGATAGGAGGAAAGAAAATGATTCCCTATCTCCTCTCCACCCTGTGCTTAGTTCATCAGCCTCTAGTAGTGGATCTGAGTATAGATACATATAAGCCATCTGCTCGGCAATCTGCAGTTTACCTGGAGATCTATATTAGTAGGCAGGAAGCTAAACAGAAGAAGACAGCAGCTTGGGCAAAGGATTTTACAGCACGTCAGGCTGATCTGTGGTTTTCCTAATTTCCTCTTCCTTCAGCCCACTTCAGCGACTTGCACTGGCGGTGGAGAATACTGCTTCCTAGGAGAGTACTGCTCCCCAGCAGTGTCTCTGCTGTCCCACAGCTACAGCTTGCGCTTAGTAGCATTTCTGCTACCTTCCTTTCTTCTGTGAATTGCACAGGCTTAGAATCAGATGTGATATATGTGGGAACAGAAGGAGTATTGTAAGTTATACCTCGGTATGTAGGTGTTGAGAACGTGGGAGAGATCAGTATTATTTCCTATTACTATTATATGTACCTCAGTTTATCTTTTTGATATTATTTTGACTACATGGAGTTAAATCAAAAGCAGCTGTTCGGAAGAACAAAGAGGAAATAAAACAATGGCCAGAGAAGAAGACACCTCTGGGTTAGCAACTTCAAGGGAGTTAAGAGAACAAGGGCTTGGCCATTAATTGTGGGCGCTGCTATTTCCATCACTATCACCATGGCAAATTCCAAAGGGATGTGGCCTCCTTGCAGATTGAGCTCCATCCTGATCAATCTCTGGTGGCCTGGCTGGAGGCCATTCAGCAGGCTCTAAGGGGACTTTGTGACATGAAGCTTACCCTGAAGCTGCACATTTATAGAACCATGACTCTACTAATTCTATTGTACAGCGGTGAAACATGGGCACTAAGAAGGTTTGAAAACACCAAACTGATGTTTTCAATTCTCATTGTCAGCTGCTCCATATTAAGTGGCAGGACAAGATCAGAAATGAGGATATTCAAAGCCAAACCCAGCAACCACCTCCATCAGCACCTCGGTTTTGCCACCTTGCTTGGCACGGACATGTTATCAGAATGGGAGATGCTATTTCCAGGCGTCAGCCAAAGTTACACAGTTAGTTTGCCAAGGCTGCGGGCCTAAAATCTAAAGGACACTAAACAGGTAAAACTTTCTCTTTACAGAAGCAGGGGGCTGTTCACAGGCAGCCGGCCAACTGAGATGCAGGCCCTGAGGGATGGGTCTGAGGCAGCTAGGCTTGGGGAAAATGAAATGCATGGTTAACACGGTTTGAACACAGAGCTCCAGTCTAAGAGTGGTCGAACCTTGGAGTTCCACCTTTGGGAGAGGAGAAGGTGCACTTGAGAAGGATTGCAAAAGGGTCTCAGACATCGCTTGCCCTGTAACCATAATAGGTATTCAAGGGCAGTACAAGCTTCACCCAATACGGCTCCTACTGTCTGCCTCTACTATGGAGAGAAACACAAGGGGCAACAGGGGAGTCCAGCTTCCTTGGCCCATACAGTCCTTGGCTTCCCTGCTGAATACCAGTGAGGCTGCCAGTTCTGATGTGGTTTCTGTGATGGGAATGCCTGTCAACTGGACTGAAACCACTGACTTGTGAGATGGTTTTGGCCCTAGTCTCTTACTGGTGTGGGCAGGATTTGAACCAGTAACAGAGTCTTTCCTGCTGTGCATTATTTGCTGCTTTTTCCTCTGCGCTCATGTCGCAAGCAAAGAGGTAAAGCCGGGAGAAGCCTGAGCATCAGATAGCAGCAGCCATGGAATAAATGAATTGAACTATGCTCACACTGAGAAATGGGGAAATTCTCAGGAATCCATGAATCTGGCAACAGATCCTCTAAGCTTGCAGGTTTGCTTAGTAGAAAAGATTTCTTCTCTTCTACTGCAAAGCATGGAATAAAATATGCATCCCTTGTTTCCTGCAAACTGATAGACATGTCCCTTTGATTTTAAAAATTATTTGCATAATAAAAATATTCTGGGAAAGCTTTTTTCTCCCTTAGAGCTGCTTAATTCACCTTGGGCTGCCAATAGCACCTTCTCCCCTTGGATACCTAGTCCCTGGGGCCAGGGAATCCACAATCATGGACTCTATGCACAAAATGGTAAAAGTGACTGTTACAGATTCAGTAGCTGCTTGGTTATTTGTCTTTATTTTGAATAATTACTGCTTCATAAGTCACAATTAATCCATCTATCTCAAAGATTGTGATTTATGGTTCAGGCACTAACAATGCCAAAGCAGTCTGATCGATGGTCTCCGTGCTAACAGCCTAAAGTCTCCCACGCTGACATAAGTGAGAATAAGGTCAGGCAGCCGGCTACAAAATGCAGAGGAACCAACATGATGTACAATGCAGAGCAAAGCAACAACATCTATTCTCCATTCCAGCACAAATAGAATAATCTAATTTTCCTCATTGCAATTGTAGCTGTGTCTTTCTGTAGAATCTTAAAGCATTTTAGGACCTATTGATAAACCTCACAACGTCCCTCAGGGAGACACCACCACCAGATTGATAAACTGAAGCTCAGTGAGGTTAAGGGTCTGATTCTCATTTCACAAAGGCCCATTGACATGAGTCTGGCAGGGTAATGCAGCCTTACAGTAGCTGTGAAGCAGTTTTAGTGTAATTGAGCATCAGGCTCTGGGTCACTGACCTAGAGAAATGTAAATGGAGCCAGGAATAGAATTCTAGAATCCCGACACTTTGTCCACTCATCTACCCAACTAGATGGTCCATCCTCACAGAGCTGGGGAGAGAACTCAGGAATAGAGGTGGGCAAAAAGCAGATTCTTCGGTTCACTGGCCATTTTAAAATGTCAAAAAGAATTGTTTTGGATCAGACAAAATGTTTCATATCAATGTTGACCATTTTAAAATGTTTTAGAATGTTTAAGAATAAAATTAAAGGCATTTTTTAAAGGAAAAGTCATTTGAGACCAGAAAATCAAAACATCTTGATCTCTAAATGTCCAAAGACAATGTTTCCTTTTTTGCAAATTGCTGTTGTTTCCGAAATGAACAATTCAATGAAATCAACATCTTTGCAAAATGTTTTTGGTGTTGCCAAATGTGCATTTTTCACTGAAAAGGAGTTTTGGCCAAAAAATTCACCCAGGTCTACTCAGGAATCATGATTCCTAGTCCCCTGATCTAAATACTAAGGTGGATAGAAAGCTGGCTAGATTGTCAGGCTCAACGGGTAGTGATCAACGGCTTGATGTCTAGTTGGCAGCTGGTATCAAGCAGAGTGCCCCAGGCGTTGGTCCTGGGGCCGGTTTCATTCAACATCTTTATCAATGATCTGGATGCTGGGATTAATTGCACCCTCAGCAAGTTTGTGGATGACACTAAATTGGGAGGGAGAGGTAGATACGCTGGAGGGTAGGGATAGGGTCCAGAGTGACCTAGACAAATTGGAGGATTGGGCCAAAAGAAATCTGATGAGGTTCAACAAGGACAAGTACAGAGTCCTGCATTTAGGAAGGATGAATCCCATGCATCGCTACAGGCTGGGGACCGAGTGGCTAGGCAGCAGTTCTGCAGAAAAGGACCTGGGGATTACAGTGGACGAGAAGCTGGATACGAGTGAGTGTGCCCACGTTGCCAAGAAGGCCAACAGCATATTGGGCTGCATTAGTAGGAGCATTGCCAGCAGATCGAGGGAAGTGATTATTCACCTCTATTCGGCACTGGTGAGGCCACCCCTGGAGTATTACATCCAGTTTTGGTCCCCGCACTTCAAGAAGGATGTGGACAAATTGGAGAGAGTCCAGCCGAGTTATTTAGTCTGCAGAAGAGAAGAGTGAGGGGGGATTTGATAGCAGCCTTCAACTACCTGAAGGGGGGTTCCAAAGAGGATGGAGCTCAGCTGTTCTCAGTGGTGTCAGATGACAGAACAAGGAGCAATGGTCTCAAGTTGCAGTGGGGGAGGTCTAGGTTGGATATTAGGAAACATTATTTCACTAGGAGGGTGGTGAAGCACTGGAACTGGTTACTTAGGGAGGTGGTGGAATCTCCATCCTTAGAGGCTTTTAAGGCCTGGCTTGACAAAGCCCTGGCTGGGATGATTTAGTTGTTGTTGGCCCTGCTTTGAGCAGGGGATTGGACTAGATACCTCCTGAGGTGTCTTCCAACCCTAAGATTCTATGATTCTATACTAGACTATGCTTTCCCTTCCTCTCATAACTAGCCTCCTAATTTATAAATGATGTTTTTCAAAAGTAAATATTGAAAAAAAATACACAAGTAAAAATATAACAAACCCCCAAACCCCTATGATTGATCCTTTTAGTGACATGAACCTGAAACAACACAGCTGGATGAATTCCTTTAGAAGAATATAAATAGATTATTAAACTTTAGTACATACAAGCAGCTCTTTGAGTAACAACACAATAATAAATAACAAAAGGTCCTCCAGGCAGGACTCAAGGAAGCTTGGAAGGGTTATTGGGATTTCAAGGAAGTACTACTTATAAAATCCACCAAGAGCCAATAAACAGGGCAGGATCATTGCCAAGGGATGGTTGTTTGCTTCGACACCCGCAGACTAGCTCTCAGTCAGCTGAAATATGAATGAGTTTTGCCAGTTGATTTTTAAAAATTTAAAGCTATTTAAATGTATTTAACGTTTCCTGTCCCACTATCTTATGGCGCGTACTGGGGTATTGTGTTTATTCCACAGATGTTAATGACTTCATAACGCAGTGCTCAGTGCTTTAGGGCAATTTTTGTATTATTAAGATTTCCTCAGATGCATAAAATGTAAAGGCTCAAAAGGTAACAGTTGCACAATTAAAAAAATATTTTTTATTCACTTCCAGAGAAAGGGAAATGTCGAGGGGGTTTAAAGAGATAAACTTGTAGGTTTATAACTGAGGGTGATTAGGAGGGGGTTGTGATCAGTGTACATACCATGCCATACCCCATTAAAAAAAAATCAAGACATCAAGCTGGAATTCAGATGGGAATTTAATTTTATGTTCCTCTTTGAGTTGTCTTAGCCCTTTGTGGGTGTTTATGTTATTAATAACAGGCAGTTCTGAGATAGACAATGAGAATGACAAGAGGCATGCAGAGACTCCCCATATGAAAAGATTCAGACAATTTACTTCATACAAGAGAAAAATAAGAGGGGATTTAACAGAGGTATAGAAAATAAATTGTCTGAAGCAAGCGGGTCAGGCCCTTCTGTTCATTCTTTACCACAGTACAAGGATAAGGAGACGTGATATGAAACTTTTGGTTTTGCTTTGGTTCATGTGGATTCATAGCCCCTAAATTTTACATTAAGGTTTGGGGTTAAGAAAGTGAAACTCAGTCAAAACTTCAGAGCCACGTGTGACTTTGGATTGAATTCATGAAAAACCAGAGAGTTTTGCATGGCTTGTATCTGCAACCATAAATCAGTTAGACTTGCCTGACGCAACACAAACAAAATTGATTACAAACAGATCACAACCAAACGGATCACAAACCTGGTCGGAGTACTGCATTTTCCCCAATATTTCATAATTTTCTCTACTAAATAAATTTGTGCTGAGCTGTTGAAAGATTCCTAGATTGATCAGCAATGTACATGACTTCCTGATGAACTAGGATAATGAACAATCTGTTTGCTGTATGTAACAAGTGAAAGTGCTGATTTCACCTTGTTTACAGGTATCCAACAATATCTGCTACTGCTTACAAATTCTGTATCCAGCGGTAGTTTTGTAACCAGGTGCTTATAAGCAACCCGAATCCAAATGAGTTCAAGCGTAATTGGGCTTGCACAAATCATGCTTTGTGCTAATGGAGGATGTGAATATCAGAGAGAATTTTTACTGCCGACTATGTGTCTTGTCTCAGATGCTTAGCTATCATAGGTTTAGAAAGCATTATTCATTTAATTAAAGTGTTTTACAGAATGGATGTAAGTGCTGGTGAAAGGTGTCTGGTTGGCAGGCCTAGAGAATATGCCTTCAAGTTCCCCATGGAACAGGTACAGCCCAACTGCTCAAAAACCTACCCAGCTCCTTTCCCCATGTTGACTTGGAGGGAACAGCACTAAGATGGGACGATAGTTCTGTGGTTCAGTCAGTCTTGGCTTAGTACCATAGTCAGGCAGCGACTGTCAGCAACTGGGACATGGACACTAAGGCTATGTCTACACTACACAACTTTTAGCAACATGGCTGCGTTGCCACAGCTGTGCTGCTACAAGTCATGCTGTGAAGCCGCTGGTTGTCGGCTCTCCTGCCAACAAAAAATTCTACCCCCAACGAGCAGCGTTCGCGTTGTTGACAGGAGAGCGCTCCTGCCAGCAACGTGTTGTTCACACTGGCACTTCTCGCGGCAAAGCTTTTGTCTTTTGGGGGTGGGGTTTAACACCGCTGAAAAACAAAAGTTTTGCCAGTGTAGACATGGCCTAAGAGTGGGACTCGGGGCCTGTAAGTTGTCAGAGGCCTATATAGTTGCAAGAGTGATTAGTAAGTGCCTCTGTTTGGTGCTCAGCTACAGACTCCTGAAAAGGGGCCTGATTCTCCGACACACTGAGGTGCAGATTTTTGACTATCTGTGGGATTTGGGCTCCTAAGTGCCTAAATCTCTTCTGAGAATGAAACTTCAGACTCCCAAATCAATTAGCTGTTGCAATGCTGGGCACAGTGAAGCCTAAATACCTTTAGAAATCTGGGCCTGAGCTCCCGTCCCCTGGACCATTTAAGGTGCTTCAAGCTGGGCATTCCAAAATTGAGGCATCTCAAATCACATGGACTCTTTTCCCTCTTATGTCTGCTTTCTCTGTGCTGGGACAGAGCCTAGTGATTTGCCTCCTCCCATATCTTCAGGGAGAGACAGCTGTGTCCTGGACACTTCAGGAGAGATCTGCTGGGGCCATTTCCAGCAGTGACCTGCTGGCCAACTCTCTTCAATCATTAGTCTGAGGGCCAGCAAGCTGAGGCTTCCAAATACCAGGAGTATAACCAGGGAGCTGAGTCCTAGGCTAGAGCATTATGGGGCGTTATACACGCTGCATGCCCAGTGCTATACGAAGGGCCAACACGAGCATGGAGCCTGACGTAAGACCTCAGAACAGTTGGCTGAAGTTCATTCAGTGAAGACACATGGTTAATCCTAATGATTAATAAGCCGCACGAGTCCAATTTAAGATTAAAATTTGCCTTCATTTGCAATGACCTAATTAGCAGTTACCCTAATTTCACATGTACCAAGTTGCATTTTTTTAAAATAAACGTGATATCTTCTGAGAAAAAATAGCATGAATTTACTTTAGGGTATTGTATATAAAAATTCTTTATTATCCTGTTGCTAGAATGTATAAAAATTCTTTATTATCCTGTTGCTAGAATGCTAGATACTTTTAATGAAAATTTTCATTTTTGCTCATTTGCAATTTCTTTTAATTCTAGGGCAGAAATCAAAACAGAAGCAGGCATCAAAACAGCACGTTTCACTATCTGGGAGGGAAAAGGACATAACCCCCCCAAGCCCTTCAATATATAGGCTTGGTTTTGAATAAAGAAAGAGCCTCTGAAGTGTCAGATCCTCCTATCACTCTAATAATTAAGGCCACCATGACATTAAAGACAAGCAGGGAAATTGATGCAAATCACAGATTGTAATCTGAATCCAAACCCTGCAGCTTTAAAGAGAGAAAGAAAAAAGAGCAGCTCTTCAGCAACCACCAGAAATCTTATGCAAATCCACCGC
Source organism: Mauremys reevesii (assembly GCF_016161935.1). Taxonomy (NCBI): domain Eukaryota; kingdom Metazoa; phylum Chordata; order Testudines; family Geoemydidae; genus Mauremys; species Mauremys reevesii. The sequence continues at coordinate 7,252,523 of NC_052643.1, forward strand.
AGATGATTTGTTCTTGTAAAGATGTGAAACCCGACTGAATTTTGAAAGTTACTGTTGGTGGAATAGACTTTCACATCCAGGCAATTCACTAGGGAAAGCCTACAGGAGATGAACCAGAGGGTATGTGACAGTTGTGGATATAGAAGGAATAAATAAATATTCCTTCTATACACACAGTGCCGTTCTCAAAGCAGGTGCAAGCAAGGAGGAACAGTGGGGGGAAATCCTGGCCTCGCTGAAGTCAATGGGGTTTTTGCCACTGATGTCAATGGGACCAGGAGCTCACTCTGTGAGTTTAAGGTTGGGATTTTCAAAGGGAGTTAAGCACCTAACTCCATTATGCATTTTTAAAAGATCACAGCCTTAAATCTTCTATATGTGCTGGAATGTGGCTGTGAATGGATGTGATGATGTCACTTTTTGGGGTAGAAGGGACTGTTTCCCAAGATAAAGTGTATTTAAAACAATGTTCCTTATCTGCTGTTAACAGATTTAGATTAATACAAGGGAAAGATCTGTATAATTTTGAAACTTGCACCTTGTTAAGCTTGAACTAAACTGATATGTTTATAGCAAAGCTGAATAAATACTGCAAAAAAAAAATCTGACTATTCATTAGAACTCATAAGGGAATTTGCCCTCGTCATATTTACATCTCTCTTGTGTTCGTTTCCTGTGCAAAAGAGTTTTACATGAACATTCACAGAAAGTGAATTTGAAGCTTGAAGGCTCACGGGAAATGAATTTTTAATTCACTCTCTGTGTGCGTTCACCCAGGAAAGCTGATTACAATTATTTATTACACTTAAACGTTTATTTGCAGTAGCACCTATAGCCAACAAGGCTGACGTTCCCCTGGGATGGACACTGTACACACCTTGCAAACGACAGCCTCAAAGAGTTTACAAGAGGGACACTACTCCACTAGGAAGAGATGCAACACCCATGTGACGCAGGCGACCAATTTCAACTAAGCAACACAGCTTGAACGGGAGATTTCAAACACTGAGCTGCAGAGTTAACAACACTGGGGAGAACATTTTCCAAATAATTGTGCATACTGAATCAATCAGAGAACGTCAGAATCTGTTCACGGACATTCTGTGAGGGGAGACAAAGGCAACAGTTTTCAACCTGATTCGTTCAGAATGATTTGCTCAGGTTGCTGCTGTGTAGAATGACTCAGTTCTTGGTTGTCATGCACTAGTGTAGAGCTTCGGCATTTGGGTTGCAAATACTCTCGTGTGTGCCCGTGAGATGTTCAAATTAAAATGATCAGTTTTCGGTGATGACAAAAATCACCAAAACTTTTTTCTTTTATTATTAATATTGTGCCAAATGCCACAGTCCTCACTCAGGCGAAACGCCCAGTGAAGCCACTAAAGCTTTTGCCTGAGTAAGGCTGAATCAGAATTGACTAAGGGCTCCAAGGTGTTGGAGCACCAGATTGCACAAGATGATTTTATACTTTCTCCTCCCCTCTCATTCTCCCTATTTGTATCTATAAGTGCTGCATAAGCACAAACACTGCCAAACACAACAGCAGTCACTCCTACAGCAGATTGCGGATGGGACACTGATGACCCTACAGCACAAAGCGTGTATGGGACACGACGGAGTCAATATTGCCCTGTGTACTAAAGGCTTTGGGATGAGCAGATTATGAAAAGGCAGCTCTGGTCATCCATTAACCCCAGTAATTCCTATGCCCCTCCCATTGCAGAAAGGCTGTCTCTTGCTGGTGAAAATGGACAGCACATATTCAGACATGGGTTGTATCCTTGTGGTCTGAAAGGAAATCCTTATCCTTCCCTTTCTGCATTTACTGGCTAGAAGCTGCTTCCATTCCCCTCCCTGTTTCCCATCACAGCCCCAAGTTCTGCAACTCTATCAGGCAGGTTGGCTCAAATCATCTGCATTTGAGGGAGTTCAAAGCAAGGGCTGGCACTGTTTAAAATAGGAGACTTAACAGGCAGTTTTGCAGAAAGAGCTCTGATGAGGCTTTTATTGTACCCTTTTCCATTTCACGCTATCCATCACAACCCTTTCCAAGCTTCTGGTGTAAAACAAGTGCAGTTGCCACAGCCACATTCCGGCTTTTCCACCGAGTGCTGTGACTCAGAAATCAGCCTCTCCATTCACTCAGTTATTCTTGAAACAAACACATGTTGTTGCCCTGACAACTGTCATAGCCCAGCACCTGAGCTGTGTCGGAGATCCAGGAGCATTTCCGTACAAAAATATGAAAACATCAATACTATGCTTTCAACATCTTCACTGGAAAGAGGTTCTACTGGGAGCATGTTTTTTGCCCAATCTTAATAATAAACCGAGCCACTGGCTTTTTTTTCTTTCCTTTGTCTCCCTGCCTGGCTCAGCACAGCATGCAATTGGGGAGCAGATTTTTCATAATTAGGGAGAAATAGATGATCATTCAAATCCCTGTTGGAAGTGGCTGGTGAACACAAAGAACTGAAACTGTGACTTAGAAGAGGATAACAGGTGTTCAGGAAGGATGCAACAGGCACATACACTTGCATTAGCTCATTTACGTAGGTCATTTCCTCATATCATATGCTCTCCTTGGGCCAATTTCACACCGGACATAAGGGGATGCAGTTCCACCAATTGGAATTTCACCTGTTTATTGCCAGGTCTGAACTCAACCTAGTCCCTAATGTGCATGAATGTGGGAGCTATAGAGAGGAAGCAATATCTTATATTTAACACACAAGAATGGGGGTCTGGAAAACTGGTTTCTATTCTTGGCTCTTCCACAGGCTTCTTGCAGGACCTTAAGCAAGTAATTTAACCTCTCTACGGCTCAGTTTCCCTATCTGTTAAATGGGGAGCTGAACTGAGCTTCATAAAGTGCTTCAAGATCCATGGATGGCAGGTGATACAGAATGTGAAGTAGGATTATTTGAAATAATTCACCTGGTTTTCCAAAGTCTGTCTTGTATTCCTCCTCAAGGTTTTAACTTTTATCTTTTGGTTTATTTCTGTCTTAATATGAGAGTTTTATTGGTGTGTATAAATGGCTGTAACTTCAAATTACCATTGTTTCATTCATGTTACAATTATGTCAATATGGCATTTCCAACACAGCAGGTTACAATGATTCCAATATTCCTCCATATAAATACTAGGCATTATTGACAGGAGAATCACATAGCATGATTAATTAAAGAAGACTATAAGTTGTATGAATGATGTTAGTAACAAAATCAGATACAATATTTCATGGCTGGTGGGTCTTGTCAATATTCTCAGAGTCCAACTGATTGCCATATTTGGGGTCAGAAAGGAATTTTCCCCCAGATTGGATAGACAGGGTTTCTTTTTTTGCCTTTCTCTGCAGCATGGGCCATGGGTCACTTGCAGGTTTAAACTGGAGTAAATGGTGGAATCTCTGTAACTTGAAGTCTTTAACTCATGATTTGAAGACTTCAGTAACTCAGCCAGAGGTTAGGGGTCTATTACAGGACTGGATGGGTGAGTTTCTCTCAGGAGGTCAGACTAGATGATTATGACGGTCCCTCCTGGTCTTAACGTCTATGAGACCTCCTCAGACTGTAAACCGTGTAGGTGATGTTGGCATCACAAGTGAAAACAATAGCCATTATGTATAATGGACAGGAGAGTCAGGAGCTGGTCAGTGAGTAGGGAGCTGGCCTGGGACCTACAAAAGAGGGGCCCATTTCCCACCAGCTTCCCGCTCCATCTCTTTTTGCCCACAGTGGCAGAAGGCATTATTGTGGCATGAGAATGAATATAGGGAAAGGCTCAGAAGGTCATAAACTCACTACACAATGGATCTCCAGGATGGTTACCATAGGGAAATGAAAGCACAAAATTGGCAGAAAATGTTTATTCCAGGACAATATGTTGTATCTTCTGAGACCAGAAGCTTCCATGGGAAGCCAAACTTTTCTTTTATGGCTTGAACTGGTTCAACACATGGCTTCTATGCATGAGAAAATGAAAGACACTAAACTGCACAACAACAACAAAAAATTAAAGTCAGCCCAAAGAATGTTCTCCTAATTGTACCATCCTGCTACATATAAACCCTGAGATTCTATGATTCTATGATCCGCATGGCACAGTATGTCATTTTTCTTAAGGCATATGTAAAACATCTGTAGACAGAAAAGGTGGGTGAGGTAATATCTTTAACTCGACCAACTTCTGTTGGTGAAAGAGACAAGCTTTTCAGCTACACTGAGCTCTTCTTCAGCTCTGTGTAAGCTTGAAAGCGTGTCTCATAGACTCATAGACTTTAAGGTCAGAAGGGACCATTATGATCATCTAGTCTGACCTCCGGGCAATGGAGGCCACAGAATCTCACCCACCCACTCCTGTAACAAACCCCTAACCTATATCTGAGTTACTGAAGTCCTCAAATCGTTGTTTAAAGACTTCAAGGTGCAGAGAATCCTCCAGCAAGTGCCCCGTGCCCCACACTGCAGAGGAAGGCGAAAAACCTCCAGGGCCTCTGCCAATCTGCCCTGGAGGAAAATTCCTTCTGGACCCCAAATATGGCGATCAGCTAAACCCTGGTCTCTTTCACTAACAAAAGTTGGCCTCACCCATCTTGTCTCTCTAATATCCTGGGACCAACATGGCTATGATAACGCTGCATGAAACTCCTGTAGATAGTGTCTTGTACTCCCTTCTAGGGGTTAGTCCCACTACTGCTCTCAGCTAAGTGAGTTGCTTCTTTAACTCAAGCAGTGGAGGTCTGTGCTGCAGCATTATAGGTCCTGATGACCCATGTGAGGGGCTGTTATTAAGCTGGCAGCTGATCAGCTACAGGGCCAGAATTTAAATGAGTGTTGTTCTAGGATGGGTACAGCCAGGCAGCAAAGAGAGGGGAGACAATTGCCATTAATTTCAGGAGGAAATAGAACTGATCAACGTGCCTGAGGATTTGGTCCAATGAGTCTCAGTAATGGCACAGCTGGAGTGTGGGGATCTGGCATTTTGGACACTGTCAAGGGATTTCCTCCAACCCTGATTCAATCCAATAAAAAAAAATAGAAAAGCATTTTCTGTCTCTCTCTCTGTCTGTCTTTTCCACCTCTGCAAAAATTGGACATAGCACAAAAACAGCATAAGGAGGCATTAACCGCATTTCCCAAGCAGAATAACCGAGTCGTTGTTAAAAGATGAAAATAAATTCATATCATGTGCCCTTTTGTACCACACTCCTTGTGGGCTGGAGAGAGATGTCTGATACTAACTGAACCCCTAGGATTCTCTTGAACAGATTAAAAAGCCATTTTTGTTAGAAATGATTTAGTGAAGCAGTCTACTGTCCAGCATGGATCCTGAGCATTTCAAAAAAAGACTTCAGATTAGACTCACGCTAGCTAGAAAGGCTTGGAACTTAGTCTATCAAACAACAACAGAATATCACGCCATTCAGCTGCAGGAAGGTTCTCAGGACTCACGGAGTGGCCAAGTGAGCATGACATATCACAGACGTGATCTCATGAGTGCTTTCTAATGACCTGATCCAGCAGAGAACAGCCCCCACTCTTAATTCCCATTACCTTCAGTGGCACTTAAACTCATACTTAAAGTCAGGCAAATGCTTCAGCACTTTGCTGAATAGGGATGGAGTCTATGGGACCGACCTGGGTTCCACTGAAGTCACTGGAAATAATTTTGCCTACTATAAGGTTTCATGCACATTCCTCCTGACACTTTTGTTACTGGCCACTAATTAGATGGACCAGTGCTCTGATCCAGCTTGGTGATTCCTACCATCCTCTGTTCCATGTAAGTTAGATTGGGTCGTATGTTGGAGACTGACTGTCACAGAGGAAAGAAAAAAAATCAGTATTGTCATCTTGCATGATTTTATTGCAAGTCTTATGCTATTTGGTGTTTACTTAAAGCCCCAGCTCCTGGGTGATGTGGAAATGTGAGAATCATCACGTTTATTAAAAATAAAAACAAACAAGCTTCCTGCCCTGAGGACTGCAGAGAAAAGCTTGGCAAGATGAACCTTAGTGGCTAAAAAAAACCCAGCAGATAAATAAAAAGGAACCACCATTGATTAATTTTTAAATTCTCATGATTTTTCATCTCATGATCTTCTCGGGGCCTGACCTGATATTTTCAATATCTCAGGTGAATGGAAAAAGAGTTAAGGGGGAATTCCACAGTCCTGGAAAGACTAAATTCTCAGTGGGTCCCCACCCCACTGGTACCCTTACTCACTGGCCAGTTCACATGATCTCCCAACCAGTGGGGATAAAGAGGACTCACTGAAGCCTTGAGAATTCCAACGTTACAGCAAAAGCATTTATTTATGCAAGAGGCATCTCAACCCACTAGCACATTATGAATCGCTCCTTAGAAGGGCTGAATGGCATCAGCCTCCCTCACTCTCGCTCTTTAATACATGACTGTGGAATCAGCAGGCTTTTGCTGCCAATGCTAACAAGGCCCAACTTTGTGGGATTATTTAATATTTATTCAAAATATTTGCTGCAGATATAATGACACAATCACTCAGTCCAATAGCCTGACATGATTACATAAGCATGCTTTCAAAAACAACAACAAAATCTACAGTGAGGGGAAAAAATATGTTGACAGCTAGAATAATTTATTCTATTGTGTACAGAGCCTGCCAACGCAATTCAGACAAGCTTAGGGTAGATTTGCTAAGAGAATCTAGGTTGGAATTTACAAAGGAACCTAAGGGAATTAGATGCCCAGATTCCACTGAAATTCAGTGGGAGCTGGGCTCTTGAAAATCTCATCCTTACTTCTTTCACTTTCAGGTTTGTAACACTGTAAGTCAACATATAGCAAAATAATATTTTTTCACAGAAACTTTTTTTTAATGAAAACTGATCTTTTGAACATGATTATTATTTGTATTATTATTTATTTATATGTATTGTGCTAGGTGCTGTACAAACACAGAACAAAAGGACAGTCCCTGCCCCAAAGAGCTCACAATTTAAGTATAAGACAAGAGACAACAGATGGACAAAGAGAGATGGGAGAGGACAGGGAAACAATCTGACAATATTGATGGACGTGATGGGTTGTGATCTTCGCATACCAGCTGCCTAACTGTTGTCAAGTTGGAAAATTTAAGTTTCCATGAACACTTTTGTTACAGTTATTATTTTCTTTTTTTTTATGACAATGAATTTTCAGCTTGGGTTTTTCCATTAAAAAAATTAAAAAGTTTCATGAGAAATTTTGGAAAAATTAACTTTTTTGAAAATTCCAACAAAAATAATTGGCATTTTCTAACAAGCTCCACAAAATAACCTATTGGCTTATACTTGGTTCCATTAACCAAAATCCTGCCTCAGACTCTCCAATTACTGCCAGCTGTACTGACACATATTGCTGAGGTGAACTGCATTCAGCCAATATGTTTGTCTCAGCTTCAGTGTATGCCTCTACTGCTTATGCCAATGGAATTTCATTAACTGACACTTCTCTGCTGGGGCAAAAGCTGCAAGAGTGCAACTCTTATGAAATCTCCTCTCACAACACAGCCGTGGCTTCAAAAGAAGAATGCAGCCTAGATTTTTCCTGTTTGCTTTCCACTGCACAAAACTGTACAAGTTATGCTTCTGTTACCAGTAATTTTAATTTCTTTTATAACTAGTTATAATTAAAGGTCCTTTTTAAAAATGATTTCTTTTGTGAAAACCTTTTGATTTTCTAAACTTTCTTTTTTCCTGTGGAGCATTTTCATTTGTTTGGTTTTGTTTTCAGTTTTTTGGTCTTTTCTCTCTTTCCAATTGCCAGTTCATGTTGGTCAGCTCAAAATGTTTTACAAAATGTATGATTTTCAGTGTTGAAATAGAAATGTTTCATTTCAGCAAATACACAGAGAAAGAGGGAAAAATGTCAATTAAAACTTTCCACAGAAGATCTGGAAAAATAAAAAAAATGTGGTGGATTTGAAAACAAGTAGAATGAAACCACGTTTGAAATGGTAATGATTTTAAAAATTTGGGACAGTTCTACTATTAAAGGTTTATAGAAGTTGTACTACTTATAATAGTGCAATAGTAAATTTCAGGCAATTGTAGTATTTAGTAAATTATAATAATAGTTGATATTTTCCAAGCAGTGCAAGGGGGCCAGCCATATGATTCCTTTTCATGTTCATGGGGGTTGTGTGGTTAAACCCCATACAAATATATCAATGCAGCAACCTGCGCTGATACTTTCAGCCATGCATCTCAAAGTGCTCTACAAACTGTAACACAATAAGAATTTCAGCACCTCTGTTACACAGATTTTATGCCCATTGCACAGATGGAAAAACTGAAGGCCAAGGGTTAAGCAACTTATCCAAGGTCACACAGCCAGTCTGTGGCAGAGCCAGGAATCCAGTTTAGACCACTTGACTGCCAGCCATCAGAGCAAAACCTCTGTACGTGCGGAATAAAAAATAATAATCCCAAGTAGTAAAACAAAAGAAAGGTAAATTGGAAGAGCTATTATTATACAAACATAGTGATATATAAAGATGGGATACCTAGAACAGCAATGTTAGAAAAGGATGAGTTTTTCAGCACCTCAACTTCCAAAGCACTGAGCCCCTGCAGTTCTCACTGATTTCATTCGCGTTGCTCAACAGGCTTTCACTGTGAATAGTCAAGTTAAACAATGTAACAGCTAATCCCCCTTCCCTGGATTCATATATGCTGTTTTATTCCAATTAATATAGCACACAGAGGCCCGTCATGCTGGCTGTTGTAGAAACACAGACAGCCCTTGCAAAAAGACCTTACTGCTGAAGAAGCTCCACTCACAGGAGCTGTGAACCGGGGAGGAAGGACCGTGATAACCTTCAGCTTGAAATGTCCTCAATTTTTCAACAGTTAAAAGTCATTTCAGGCTTTCACGTCTGAATCTTCCTGCCCATTTTTGTGGTTCTTACATGTTCCTCTCTTTTAAAATATTTTTCTTTCCCCTGATGCTGTGTGAAACAGCCCCACAAGCTCCCAGAGAAATGGCAGAATGTGCACAAAGTGCTGTCAGATGCTCAAAGTCAACCAAATTAAAACAGTGAGAAATTTTTCCCCACTAATCTTCCTTCCGTCATCTTCCCGCCGCCATGATAATGGTCTCCAAAATAGTAGGTATAGCATTTTCAGACAGAAGTGTGATTTTGAAGTTGGTGGAGTGTCTCCTGTAATAATACCTGGCTCTTGTAAAGAACTTTTCATCTGTGAATCTCAATAGAGATCGATATCCCCATTTACAGAAGGGGAAACCGAGGCACAGAGCGGTGCAGTGACTTGCCCAAAGTCACGGAGCTAGTGTGGAAGTTGGGAAAGGAGCAGACATCTTAGTCTTCCAGGAAGAGCAAGAGTCAGGCTAACTCTAACAGCTAATAATGCGAGACTTCCAAGCAGGGCCTGGATGAGTGGAAACGAACTGTAAGAGATGCTGTTTTTTGACCTTGTGTTAGATAAGAATAGAATGCAGACTGTAGCAGAAATTGCTGGGAAAAGTAAGATATTAGAAAGGAATTAGAAAGTTGTTGACCATCACTGTATGTCACAAGAGGTATAAATGCTTGCCTTAATTGTTTATCTAGCAGAGACCTACCTCGGGAGGGGAAACTCTGCCTGTGTGAACTCTCCCGACTAACTGCAGTTGCTCGAAATAAACTGCCTCTGGCTTGTTGCTTTAAACCCGGAGAGTGATAACTCATTTTTCTCCCACACTAGCCAGTGGCAGAGCTGGGGATAGCCGCTGTATCTTCTGAGTCCCAGTCCAGTTCCCTATCCATTGAACCACTATAAATACCACCTCTTTGAGAGCCCAATCCAAAGCCTACTGACATTAATGGTTTCAATAGGCTTTGGTGTAGGACTTGACTCTTTCATCGTGCAAGATGCAAGGCACCCTCCCATGCCTACTGAAGTGAGTACAGAACTCCCTTTTGAGGGGTTAATCACCTCCTCTGCTAACAGGGCTGGTTCTCCAAATATCTGTTGGTGATAGGGCTGTCTCTTTTCTAACTTGGGTTTTTGAACAGGCAAAACTTTGTAGATTCGGCTTCATCTCTTCTTAGCATGGATTGAGTGTCAGGAATAAGGAAAATAGCATCAGCAAATGAAGGGAAATATACAAGCTCTAACATCAACCATGAGAAAGCCCATGTGGTTCCACGAGTGCAGTGGAGACATTTAGCCAGGCAAAGGCAGAGAGAAATTAAAATCTGCTACAGAATTTGAAGTGCAAATGTGTGTGCGCTGTGAACACGAGCAGTTCAAACTCAGTAGCAGGCAATTTTTCTTTGCCTTTGCCAGTGCAAATGGCAAAACGAGTTCTGGGACACAAAACAGCCGGATGCAATATGCAAACAGCTCTGGATACTGCCGACGTACACATTTCACAGATGGAGGACAGTGGTCCTTGTACAAAATAACACATGCATTTGTGCCAGCAGCTATCATAATTGCATGCCATAAGTCTATGCAGAAGCTAATCAGACACCTTATGGCTTTTTGTACATGAGTTTAATGTACTTGGCTTGTGCATACAGTAAAGGTATACACAGCTGTGATGCATGTATGTATACTTTTTTCACACGTGGCAGGCTTATCTGTGCTAAGAAAGGCAGCATTTCTGGGTAGACCACTGATCTGAGCACCAGGAGACCTGGGTTTTAATCCCACCTTTGCCACACTGTCTCAGTTTGTGGCCTGTTTCTCAGTCTGTTAAATGAAGATAATGAGGCTTACCTAGCTTTGTAAAACACCTTTGAGATCTCCAGGTGAAAGATGTTATGCAAATATGAAATGTTATTAACTCTTTGAAAATCTGGTCCACACTCATATTCTTGTCCTCTTAAGCATTCGTGCGGCTGATAATACAACCTTGAACTACACACTCAGCCTTTCTGGGTAAGCCTACACTGCCACAAAAGACCAGTTGCATGGCCGCATCTGTCCTGGGTCAGCTGACTCGGGCTTGTGGGACTTGGGCTGTGGGGCTAAAAATCACGGTGTAACACCATTCAGGCTGGAGCCTGGCCTCTGAGGGGGTGGGGTCTCAGGGCCCAGGCTGCAGCCCACGCCTGAATGTATACACTGCTATTTTTAGTCCTGCACCCCGAACCAATTGGCTCTGAGGCTCAGTGATGCGAGATTTTGATTGCAGGGTAGACTTAGTATAAATGCCTCAGCTGTGCTCCCTGTCTGTAAAATAGGGAGGAGATGTCTCTACCTCCCAGAGGTGTTTTGAGGCTGAATTCACTGCAGCTTGTGAGGCACTCAGCGACCACAGCGATGGGCGCCATAGAAAAGCCTACAACAAGTACTGCCTCTTTTGATTGTACTGTGTTGTGAAGTACCTTAGGATGTGCTGTGTGTAAAGCGCTTGACAGCTGCGCTTCTGCCCGGCTGACCTCAGGAACAATAGTACAAAGCAGCAGCAGGGAAGGTGGCCTTTTTAATGGACTGAATAATGAGATCAGAATAGATAGGCAAACGCCGGAGCAGATGTTAGGATAATTAGCAGTGATTTCCCTGTTTTGTCTGAGATAACTAAACACACAGAGCCAAATGCATCCCTGGTGTAAAACCACTGGCCTCAAGGGGAGCAACAGAAGGAGGAAAGGGACTCAGCCCCGAGATCATAGTAACTTTGCTGAGTTTGCCTATATGAGCTCCTAGCTACCTACGTATGGCATCGCCCTCCTCCAATGCTACCTTCTACCTTACTCCTCTTTTCCTGAATACCAGGGCTTTTCCTTTTGCCCTTAGGTCCTACATGGGGTCTACTCCCAGAGTCCTGCCTCGGAGCCCCAACTCTTTCCATTGATCTGAGTATAATAAGCAGGGGGTGAGGCCTTTCCTGATAGATGAAGGATGGGGCCTGTGCAACCACGTCACAATAGTTCCAAGGCAAATGCTGTTATATTGCAACAAAGCTGAGGAGCAATTAGAGTTATCACAGCGGCTCAGAAGTGCACGGTGACCAGCTGGATACTACTCAGATCCTGCGGCTCCAAAAGCAGCGGCATCCACCACTTGAGTTAAAGACTAGCCTTTCACTGTGAGCCACGTAGGGCTTATTATAGCAGTTATGCAGTTCTGAGTCCATACTGTAGAGGTCAGGAGTATCCACCGGTCCATTTCAGTACAGCATTGAAAAACTCCCTAGCAACAATATGGAGACAATTGAAACTGTTGGTGTAACCCCTGGTGAGCATGTCTCACAGATGAGCCACAGAGGATATGAGCTGCTACAGTCACCAGCTCTAGACATGTTGCTTTTTTTTAGCTCAAGTTGCAGCCGCTCATGGGATTAGCTCTGGAGGTTCCCGGTTCAATACCTAGTGTATTGGCCAAGTGGGCAGTTGTCACATTTGCATAATGCACTGCAGATCTTCCGGAGATGCTACAATGTAATTGCACAGACACTGCATCCCTTTGCAAAGGGAAACCTTTGCTTTTTAAAAAACCTCTTTACTGAACTGAATGCTTTTACATTGAAAAACTGATGGGAGAAAACAGAACAATTTAGCTTTGGCCCCATCACCAGCCTGCAGTACAAAAGGGATGGGAAGCAGCCTGTGCTTCAACTGTTGCAAGGCATGTCTCCCCACACTCCTGCAAGCGTCATGAGAGTTACATGTTGCTGTTTGAAAGCACTTTATTGGCTACATACACTGCATCACAGAGGTTGCAGTTGCTATGGTGACTCATGGTGTAGATTTTCTTAAACTACTATAAGAAAGGAGGAGGGAGAAAGCCCAAGGACCCTGAGTAGCTGCAGTTCCTTTGCAGAGGGTTTATAGTGCTACAAATGTTGGGAGATGCTTGTCAGGGCACCTGGTTCCCTTAAATACTAGCCAGAAAGTTGGCATTGCCTCAGGCTGACTCTCTGAGCTGTTGTTGCCAAGAGGTTCATGCTTGCAGCTCATTGGCTACTTCTGTGCTGTGCTCATCGCCATTCATTAGCACTTTGTTAGCTTGTCTTCAGTGAATTCAGCACTTATGAGCAGTGCCAGATTGTGCCAGACCAGCTCTGTTCACAAGGCAGGTGCTGTAGGGACCCATTCTTCACTGGCAGGGAGATGGATCACCTGGATCTAATGGACTTTCCTCACACTAGCTATCAGGGGCCTGATCCTGAAACTTGTTCCATGTAAATGGATCTGTTCCCTGCTATAAAACTCCACTGACTCCAGTGAGGGTGTTTCCCATGTTGAACTATAGCAAGATCAGGGCCTAGGATTCTGCAACAGGTAGAGGCAGCAGGAGGACAAACTCTTGGTTCTCTGCCCTGCTCAAGCCTAAACTGAAAGGTCCGTTGCTGGGGAGTTCCACCCTCTTCAGTCAGTCCTGAGTATCTGTCAAGACAGCCAGTGAATGATGGTAACTATTGTGATGTGTAAACCCACCCACCAGGAATTGGTCTGAGAGTGAGACCACTGGCTCCTTTTATCCAAGCCATCAGCAGTCACCCATTGATAATGACTTTGAGTCACCACTAACCTGATCAGGGTTAGAGGCAAAAGCTTGTATGTCCCTTTAAAAGCCCCCAGCGTGATCCGGTTCCCTTCTTCCCCCCAAGTCAAGGCTAATTGTTTTTCAGCAATTCTGATGGGAAGTCAACATATTTCTCCACACAGGCTAATTTTATGCATATGTAAATGCAGCTGAATTGGCAGCCCCGAGGAGTTGCTTAGGCTATGGGCAGTGGCAGCACAAACTTCCTCCATGCTCCCCCTTCCAGGGGGCCTGAACCTACAGGTAGCATACCTAGGGCCATGGGGTTAGAGGCCAGTCTCCAAACCTCATCAATCCCAAGACTCAGCTGAAAGGTGGCTGGATATGGCAATGACTTTTGCAATGTGAATGTGAACCTTTGTCCAGTGGGAAATTGACTAAGACCCCCAACTCTTTTCAGACAGGCCACCAAACAGCTGTCATATTGTAAGGGGTTTCAGGCACTGCCAATCTGGGTCCAGTTTGAACCAGTGGCCTAGACAAAAAAGCCTCTGTATTCCTTTACCAATCCCCTAAAATACCCAATCCCCTCAAAAGTAACCAGTTCCTAAGTTACACTTTGTCCTGGGCCTTAAATAAAAATACTTCAAGGGCAAGAGTGTCAGCTGGTAGAAATCAGTACATTCTAATGGCTGATTTTCACCAGCTAAGGACCTGGCCCAGAATTCCCAGTTTGTGTCAGTTTTTTAATGATTTGTATACATGCTAGTCAAGCAGGGGCAGGCAACCTATGGTACGTGTGCCGAAGGCGGCACGCGAGCTGATTTTCAGTGGCACTCACACTGCCCAGGTCCTGGCCACTGGTTTGGGGGGCTCCGCATTTTAATTTAATGTTAAATGAAGCTTCTTAAATTTTTTTAAAACCTTATTTACTTTACATACAACACTAGTTTAGTTATATATTATAGACTTATAGAAAGAGACCTTCTAAGAATGTTAAAATGTATTACTGGCACGCGAAACCTTAAATGAGATTGAATAAATAAAGACTCTGCACATCACTTCTGAAAGGTTGCCGACCCCTTTAGTAGAGCTTTTTAAAGACGAATTCAGTTGAATTAACTGGCAAAATCCCTTGTGAATTCTTAGTTGGTATATGAATCCTGGCATATAAACTCACACATTTTCAAGCCCTCTCTGGGTAACTTTTGTTTCCATAGTAACTACTGTTTGTATTTATATCTATTCAGAATGTTTTTATCAGATTTTACTTCTCAGAACAGTTGTTACAAGTCATTTCACCAAGACAGATGAACCTGATAAGGAACATAGTCTTCATTCTACACAAATGCACATTTTGTTCAATAAACTTGAACGAATCAAACCCGGAAAGAACTGTGCTTTTAAAACCTGCCTATCAGTGCAGCAGTATGATGTAAAGAGACCACAGAATGGCTAATGCAAAATAAGAGGTGAGATACAGGCCTGATTAAAAAAATAAAACAAAATAAAAACCACATACAATTCTGAAAACACTAGTATCCTTATTAAATTAGGTCCTGATCTTTTTAGATTAGGGTTTTATTCACATGTGTTATGCCTAGAAATGATTTCTTTGGTCATTTGCTCCATACATTTGCATTGCTATAACTGTTTTAGCTCTGTCCCTAGTTTAATCTAATCATACAATCCAGACGTATTTAAAAATCACATGGAAGTAGTAGGAGGTGCACAAAGAATGTAGAATTGGGCTTGGTCTAACTGGCTCATGTGTTTTACTGACCTATGCTTTTCCAGTGTCCCACTACTGTGGAATTTAGACACCATGTCCATAACTAACCACACTTTTCACGCCAACCTTGTTTAACATGTCTTTCTTAAATGGGGTTATTCCTGAGCAATATTGCTGAGACAGCCTTCGGACTTCTTCATGGAGAAATCTAGGCCCAAGGATCACTGAAGTCAACAGGAGCCTTTCTATTGACTTCACTGGGTTTCGGACCAGGCCTCTATAGACCTACTGCAGGATCCATGACACTTCTTGAACTACTATTGCCTTAGATAACTCTAAGAAAGGTGACACCTCAGGGTCCCTGAACAGTTTATCATTATTTAATTATCCTTACAGTTAATCTTGGTTCCCCGGCCCCCTTTATTTAGCCTACACTTTGCTTGGTTTAACTTCTACCTGAAGCCATTACCATAGAAAATCCCTTTTTTCCTTTTTGCAGCTTTTTCGGATTTACAGTCATCATATTCCCCGCTTCAGTCCTTTTTAATCTCTAGACTGTACATATCCAGCTTGCATTAACCTTTCCTCTCAAGCCACTTTCTAAACCTTTCATCCACCCCTCACCCCCGCCTCCCTTCAGAGTATATCCGGTTGATTGATTTTTTTCCTATGGGAAGCTCAGAGGTTAGGCCCGGAGCTCTGTGAATTTCAATTTGTAGGGCTTCATATAGTATGGTAATTAGGGTCAGTGAATAGATGAATGAGGATACACCTCTCTAACTGATGCTTGCATAG
Organism: Mauremys reevesii; assembly: GCF_016161935.1. Lineage (NCBI taxonomy): Eukaryota > Metazoa > Chordata > Testudines > Geoemydidae > Mauremys > Mauremys reevesii. The sequence continues at coordinate 7,268,516 of NC_052643.1, forward strand.
TATGGCTCTCTGACATCCTCTAGTGCAGGGACCACAAGGATTTATGACTTGGCTATAGCCTTTGAGCTAACAGACCCAAGTGTTTTAGCTCCAGTAGTAGGGACTCATGCTGTTAGATACAGGTCTGAGCTCTGCTGAGACAACCCACCCAAGAGTGCTGTGGTAGATTGTCATTTCAGTTTAAATGCATCATTTGTGCCCCAAGTTTCCTTTTGAGTCTTATACTGGAAAGAGCTCTGAAACACGAAGCGAAACTCAGACCAAACTGCCAAGTTCCACATTGTTTCAAATGGAAACCACTGACTTTTTAAGGGTTTCCGCCTGAACCACAGGTCAGCACAGGGGTGCTGAAAAGGTCATGAACTTGAAAAACTGGAGACTAGGTTTTTAGATTTGTAACTGACTAGGCAGGATGGGTAAATCTACATCAATCAAAGAGAGAACGTTATTGTAGCAGGATGTTGTCAAAGGATCAATAACTCTTTCCTTGAAAGCAAGTGTCTCACTTCTGTCTCAGCAGTTACATGGCGGCAAAGCTTTGGCAAGCCAGACTCTAGTCCTAGGCAAAGGCCCAAGCTGAGACACCCAGCCGCTCAGAAAGACTAGAGAAAAGAGTTTAAAAGGAGAAGCAATTCATTTAAAAGCCCTAAAGTTACCTGTTAACCCAGATCCATGATTCAGCCTTCCTCTGACAGTACAGGCTTCCTCATGCTACTGGTATGTCCCTCTTGAGGTGAGAGGGGATTTCAGGCTCCATGGCCCATTCATTCCTTGGCCTCTGAGCTGAGATGGTCCATAAAGGGGGACCAATTAGTATTACTGTATTGTGGGGTGCCCTTCCCACCAGGAACTGGGGCCACCACCCCATCCCATACAGACCAGCAGCCGTCAGGCAAGAAGATGATAAATCAAAACAGAATAATTTTAGTAACAACTTTGGGTGGCCCGGGTGGGGTTTGAAATGGTCCCTTAAATATGAAAGGTTTGGAGTGAAATTCACCCCTGTGCAGACGGCCAACACCATATAATGGCTGGTGAGCTATGCTAAGGTTTCGCAAGCTTTGTGCTGACCTTTTGCCTGAGGATGGATTTCACACTTTTAGGCAAAAGCCCCAACCCAGCAACTGGGTGCCCCCCCGCCCCATGCTTGCATGGATCTGCACTGAAGTCAGTGGGGCTCAGCAGGGGTACAAGGATCCACCTGTGCAATGCAAGTAGCAGAATTGGGGCCCAAGGCATTAGCCATCCCCAGGCCTTAGACCAAGCCATTCATCTTATCCTCCACTTATTTGTTACCATAAATAGCTGAAGTGCCTTGGGACCGGCAAGAGGTGTTAAATTGCTTATTATTTTAATCAATTCTAAATCCTGGCTCATCACACTGCAGAACTTGATACCTAAGGAAATTGTCATTGTGAGTCTCCTTTCTTAATTTGAAAAACTTCCTGAAAGTAATTGAAATTCCTGCTCTGTGAAAGCAAAATGTTATCTGCTGCTTTGCTTAGTCAAATTAAGAAACATGGGTCTTGACTCCAGTTTACGTTTGCTCAATATTATTTTCCGCTTTCGGAAGCATTATAACATTTTGCCATTCTCCCTCCTTCTGTCTGCAGCAAAACACTGCACTGGTTTAATCAGAAATGAGGATTATGTCAAAAAGTGAACTGTCACACAGCGCAATAGGCTATCTGATCCCTGCAAAGCTTTCCTCGCTGAAGTTCAGGCTCTGCTCTCCTGTCTTTTCTGTATCAACCAATCTCTGAAAATAAAGGCATGGAGCCAAAATTATTCTGTCATCAGTGTCTAAAAGTGTTCTAGTTAAGCATCTGTCAGCGCTTCCATTATTAATCTTGATAGCCAAGGTTCCCTCTCTCAGCTATTTCATATTGCACCAGGTTGAAACTTGGCATGCACAGTAAAGATGACACTCACAGTTTGCTTAACAGCAGTCTTTTAATATACTTGGAACCAAAACAACACAGGGAGGATGCTATTTTTTTTAAATCTATCAGGACCTGTGTTTCAAAGGTCCTGAGCACCTGCAGCTCCCATTGACTGCAGCTTGAGCACCTCTGGAAACCAGGCCTAATAGTCACCTTCATTTTGTCCGACCTCCAACCCCCTTTTGAAATATGACGACAGGGGGCGGGTTCTGCTTTCACTCCAGATTCATGAGGAGGAACTGAAAGCAGGATACGGCGCAGGGTGCAAGTGTAAGGTTTGATTTGTAATTTTACGCCCTCCTGATAACAGGTTTCAGCAAAATCTCCCTCACACACACAAATGCTCTTTTACACCTCTCTTTCCTCCCTGTCTTACACGCGAGCACACAGGGGTCCAGATTCTCTCTCCCCACAAGCGATTCCGACCCCAATGCTGTGCTCAGGTAATGCAATGCAGTAAATTCTGGCCTTTATAGGCTAGCTGGGAATTTCCTCAGAGTGGGGGGGTGGGGTTCTCAGAGGACACAAAATGGCACAAGCTGGCTTCTATGGCTCCTGCCTCCCTGCACCTTAGTGGGGTGGTGGGTGTCTGTGCTCTGCCAATTCTCAGCTGTGGTCTGGGTTCCAGAGCGACCACAGCCAGCTGGTGAAAGTTAAAGAAGCCTGTAGGTCACTCTAACTTGTGCCAGTGGCCTGGGGCTGATAAAGTTGAGACTCAGGGAGTCACAATTTGTTCTCTGATCCCCACTCCTTGTGGATCCTGGTGCAGGAAAGAATCTGGGCAATACGTCACAAATCTTTGCTGCGTGTCTCAGCTTGGAGAAAGCAGTGGGTGCAAACAGGATGAAAAGCACTTGGAAATTTCCCAGAGATTTTTCTTTCATTATCATCCGGAGGAAATCCTTGGGCTACAGAGAGAATATTGCCATTCTCTTTGTCACAGCTCTAAAGCATCATTTCCAGCCCCGTACTTCATATGTCGATCAGAGAATTCTTCCTCGGCAACAAAATCATTAATAATTAAAACCCTTCAAATAGTTGTTCCAGCCCCATGGGAGAACACTCTTATTTGATTTTTCCTTTAGGAAAATAGGAATATTTAAAGACTAGTCTAGCAGGGACTATATATAACCCTATGTAATCTACCCTATTAGAGTCCTATTCTTATAAATTTAGGACTATCAATTTATACACAATAGGTTATATGATCCACAAAAATCTATGACTCTGTTTTTGTCTGTAGCTGGATACAAGGAAATGTGGTTCAAAGCAATTTTCCTTTTTAGATTCACAGCAGGCCTTTTTTTTTTTCTTACATTGATGAATATGGGAGAGTAGTATGGGGGAATTGGCAATCACAGCACCTGTAAAGCCTAATTTATCAGAATTCACATCGTAACAAAGATCTTTCATCCTGCTGCTCCTGGGCAATAGCACTAACACAAAAGTTCCCACACAAAGCATGGTCGGGGGCTGTGTTGCCTGTATGGGGAACATTCGCCTACAGAAAGCCAGCCAGCTATCTGGGTCTGGTCCTCCTCTTCATCTCCAGCTGAGAGAAACGGAGTAGATTACATGTGTGCCTGTAGCTGTGTGAGCAAATGAAGGCAGCGGGTGACATTTGCAAAAGCGCCTACACCATTTAAGAGTATGAGTCTCATGTTCAAGAGTGATTTATTGTCAATGAGAGTCAATGGGACATAGTAACAAAGAGTCCTGTGGCACCTTATAGACTAACAGAAGTATTGGAGCATGAGCTTTCGTGGGTGAATACCCACTTCGTCAGGCACATGTGTCAGACGAATGGGACATAGGTGCCTAAGCCACTTTTGACAAGGAGATTTTAGCCAGATTTGGAAATTTTACCCAGTGTGATTAACATTTTCAAAAATGTCAAGACATTTACTGCACTGGAGACAGCTAAATACACACAAATGCTTCCCTAATATCATTTCTCCACAGAGATATAAGTCAATGTCAAATGGCAGGGGATGTGTCCACAAGAAAGTCCCTTTATTAAGGTGAGGTCCACACTATGAAAATGTTTGAGAACCTCTGCAGTAAAGCTACTGAAAGACATTACTGTGGCAGCCACTTGTAGAGAGTTGTTTCCCCATAATGAATCAACTTTCACTTGTTAACTACAGATGGGGCAAACACTGGAGGAATTTAGCTAAATTTCCATCTTGGAGGTTTGGATGAAATGCCTCCAGGATATGAATTAACTCAGATTTTGGTTAAAAATCTAAATCCATATTTTGCAAGTCAGGCCTATCTTTACTGCTGAATGCCCCCAGCCCCTGTGAAGCTGAGCAGTTTCAAAAAAGTGCTCACAGCTCCTCATCGTGTTGAGACCCAGAATTAAAGCTGAGCCCAGCCTGCAAAATTAGGATTCAGATTTCAATCCCCCAAAAGTTCTGGGGCATTTGGGGTTTTGCTTCAGCCTTTCATAGAAGAGCGGTGGATCAGCTGTGAATGGAAGACATGGATCCATTTTGCGATCCCTGCCCCCAGAAAAAGTTCTGGCTGTTCCAAATTGGGGCCATTTTAAAAACCAGTCCTACCACATATTCAGCCATGTCCAGTTGCATTCCTAAGGCTTCATGCACCATAGCGGAAGGATGATACTGAAGTCAGGCACTGCACTGGGGGCTCAGAAACTCTGGGTTCAGTTCCCAGATATGCTACAGACTCCCTGCATGACCTTGGTCAAGCACTTATTCCCTCTTCCTGCCCTGGTTTCCCACCTTTAAAATGGAGATAATAATGCTTCCTTCCTCCCACTCTTTTTTTCTGTCTTCTCTATTTAGATTGCAAGCTCCTTGAGGCTGGGACTGTATATTTTTATAGCACACATCACATGGAGGCGGGGGAGATGATCTCACCTGATGCCTCTAGGTTCTATTGTGATATGAATAGTAATAAATGATTCTGCTCTCACTTACCCTGGTGGAGGTTAACATATGTGTAAAACTTGGGAGAAGCGCAGAACCAGACCCTGGGTTTCAAAATAAAGATGTTTAATTTATGGATGAATTATTAAGACAGCAAAACACCTATTACTTCACAGATGTCACTATTCCCACCTGTCTTTCTTGAGTCTTTGAATGGGTATGCAAGTGCTCAGGGCGATCTCATTTTCTAGAAAACCTGTTTTACTGCCTAATATTCTAACCAAGTCTATGGCAGATCACTTAAATAGACTTTTTTACAGGCAACATAGGCTATGCCTCTAATTTCCTACTGATTCCCTGAAGCAGACTCTGTGTGGGTGTGTGGGTGGGGAGAGAGAGAAATTACAGTGAACATAATACAATCCTTTTCTGTCAAATTAAAATTCTGATGCATTCCAATTTACTACTCTTGGCTGAGAATCCTTAAAAAAAAAAATCTCCTCAAGGAGAGCATGAATTCACCGGCGTAGCTGTAGTAGGGATCTTCCTATGCTGTATGGTTAGCAGTGTTCAGACCAGTGACGGAGTATGCCCACTCTGCCCTTCCTAAATTGCTAAATTGGATGGGGATCCAGGGGTAATCCCAGTATGGAAAAGATTGAGAACCACTGGTCTATTTATTTACAATACTCAGCAACTCTGCTAAGAGGGTAACTATATACTTCACCTGTAAACCTCAAGAAGTTCAGAGATCTCCCACATCTGAATACTGATCCCAGCCATAGGCAGTATCCCCTGTTCCCTTTCTCTCCTCTTTGATACATTCCTTCTTATGTCTTGTTGTCCCATTCCCTTTCTACCAGTTCTTCATCAGTTCCTTCCTCAACCACCAGCTTTCTTCACTCTTTGAAAGCCAGTTTCCTTTCCCCGTTCTCAGCATTGATTCATCGCTACCTCTCCTTCCAAAAAAGGCCCCCTTTGCTCCTCACTCCTTTTCCATGACAGAAACAGCTCCTAGAACTCACCAGCCCTCTTCTAGTAAGAGCCATAGGGAGCCATTTGCAGTTCTCATTGTGAGCCATACAATGAACTGTACAGTTTTTGGAGGCAGCCCAGAAAGCTTTGTTTCCTCAGCAAGGGGATGGCCCAGAAGTTGTGAGATTTGCTGACAATAGGCAGCACAATAGAGATGGCCAGACCTACTGGGAGACACTCCCTGAGGAAGATTTCAGCACAGGCCAGGTATTTATTCAAACTGTAAATCGATAGGTTTAAAGTTCAGTTTAAAAGTTTGAGCTGGTTCTGACTTTTGCTAGATTGGTTAGACTCTCCCCACCAAATTTATTTAATTTTTCTAATTAATTACTTTTAGTGCAGGTGAAAGGTGCCAAATTCTTTAACCACAGAACAGGTAGTGGTCATTCAAGCTTCCCTTGATAATGCCTTGACCTGAAGGAACTAATCCCACCTTAAACTGGACGAACCACCTTTATGAGGATGAAAGTAGCATCTCTCTGCTGAGGCTGCTAACACAGGCACCAAGTAACACTTGTTGTAGTGAACCATTTTATAGCGAGGTCAATGCGGTTTAGTGATTAGCACGCAAGACTCTAGTTAAGAAACCTAGGCTCTAGCTCTGCCACTAACTTACTGTGTAACCTTGGGCAAGTCCGTTAACCTCTCTGGCCTTGTTTCCAACTCTGGGAGCTGTAGGGGGAAATGATGTTTTGATCAGTGTTAGGGCTTGTCCACATGGTGGGGTAATGTAACGGGGGGGGGGATTTCTAAAGTGCAGTAAGATGTTGTACATCAATTGGTCCACACTGACCCTGGGTGCTTTAATATGGTGCTGTTTGAAACAATGCTATATTGAAGCGCACTAGGGAACGTTTAGTGCACACCAGCAGGATCTACATGGATCCCAATTAATGTGCAACATGTTCCTGCACTTTAGAAATCATACCCCTATATCACGCATTACCCCACTGTGTAGACAAGTCCCAAGACAACACATGGTTAAAAATACTTGAACCCTCTCCAAGAGCTTCTGCCATGGCTACAACCATTGGAGTTACACCAATAGGTGTCGGTGAATTATGGAGCCTATTTTTGCCAATGTAAACTTACAATTTCTGCTTCAGCTTCGCAATCTTACCCACTTTTAAAAGATATTCTAAAATCCTAAGATTAAGGACAAATTGACGTGAGCGAATTTTGAGGAGGCAAAATTTTGCAGGATAAGGTCATTTCATTATATATACACTTCTCCAGTAGGAACTGAGATAGCTTCCTCTACTTAAAATACCACTGGCAACACTGCAAAGTCGTTAGAGCCTTAAGAAGCCAGAAGGACCTTACAGAGAGACGTTCTGAACATTTCAATATTTAATCAATAATTTGCCACATGTACAGTGCTGAAGAAATGATAAATCCTTTGATTTATCCCTACCGTCCTCAGATGCCTTCAGCAAAGCACACTCTAGTGATTGTACACATTGATTTATTGCAGCATATCTAATCTGTATGTACAGGTACATAAAGGAAAAAAGTTGATCCTCAGACATTTAACCAGTATATTGATTTCTCTATTTAACTTTGCTACCCACTACACAGCATACACACCCATATGTTGCTGTTGTTGCTGAGGATGAGAAAGCAGAAACAGTATATTTAAGGCCTGATCCTGATTTAACTGAAGTGAATAACCCTTAATCTTAACTTAAAGACCTCACGGCGTTTAAATTTATCAAAAAGAAGATGGAGAGGCAACTTGATTGTAAGTGTGTAAGTACTTTCATGGGGAGAAAATAGTGGGTAATAAAGGGCTCTTTAATCGAATGGAGAAAGGCAGAACAAAAGCAATCACTGGAAGCTGAAGTCAGACACATTCAAATTAGAAAATAAGTGCAAATTTGAACAGTGCAGGTGATTATCCGCTAGAACAAACTACCAGGGGAAGGAATGATTTGAAGACATCAGGAGATGGAGAATCCTTTGTGGAAACCAAATATACGTTATTTGGCTAACTCTGGGAGTACCTGGGTGAAATTTAAGGGCCTGTGACACACAAGAGATCAGATTAGATCAGAAGTTCTGAAACTGGGGGGCACAGAATGTATTCTGCGGGTGTCTGAGAAGCTTTAGGGGGAAAAAAAAACTTACTTCCCCCTTTTTTACCCCCAGCAATGAATAACTAGCAAAGCGGATTCCTCCAGACACATCAGGTCCTCAGATGGCACCGTGCATTTCACTCTAGGTGGTGCTGTGCATTTGACAGATTTCTGTTACGCTTGCCTAGCATTAGACAAAGTCGTTGCTGTCTGTACATTAATCCGTTTGCTACGACGCAATGTGCACATTTAATTGTAAGTATTGACCACAATTGCGGTTTTTCTTTTCCTCTTATTACAATAGAAAAAAATCCCTCAAGTGAAAAACAAAGAAGCCAAAACTGACTCAAGTGAAGCACCCCTGCCATATATATCGGTATATGTACATGTGTCTCCAAGGGTTGCGGGGTGGAAGGGGTAAACTACTACAGACTATTACATAGAAGGGGGATCAAATAGGTTTGAGAACCAATGGACAAGATGATCTAGTGGCCCCTTGTAGCTTGAACCTGTATGAATCTATAATCCTGCCAATAGTCCCCGTGAAGTCAATGTGAGGAAAGATTACGCAGATGACTAAGGATTTGCAGGATCTGACTCTAATACTGTAGCAACATAAAAGCCAAACAGACTGCTGGCCGATGAAGTCAGGCATTCTGCTATGGCAGTGGTCAGTACCAAATACTTTAGAGAATGACAACTCCTTCTAACCCAATAACTCATTTGGTTCAATACTTTGGATAGGGGAGTTCCTTATTAAGCCTTTCAGTAAATTTATCATCATGCACACTAAAGCATGAGAGGTTGATTACCCGTGTTATCTTAGCCTACATAATGACCATTGTTATTATCGGTCATAAACTTATCTAAGGCCATTTAAAAACAGCACCTGAATTTGAACATATGACAGTCTGTAGCGAGGAGTCACACAGGTTTGCTATATGCTCTATGAAGCAGTACATTGCTTAACGTACTGAAAATGTATCAGCCATTCATTTCATAAAGTGGCTCCTTTTCATCATAATATGGGACAAAGTGAACAGGACCAAGAGCATCATTCCATATACTCTACAGAGACAACGTGTCTTGTAAGGACATAATGTGACCAGGTTTCTATAGAACATGTCTACATTCATTTCCCTGAAAACCACAATTAATGCCTAGCCCAGCCAAAGCTTCGTGTGAGACAATGTGCTCAGGGATGAGGGTAAGCCTTGCTTTCAAAGAGGAGGCCCCAAAATACCACAGGAAAAAAGTGTTCTTGGGTTTAGCCCCAGCCAGCAGCAAGAAGGAACACAAATCTCACGGGAGGAGAATACTAGTCCAATTTTGCCAACTCCAGAACTTCAGGTAGTTTGGAAAAGTTTCCGATAAGCATGTCAGTCTTTATGTTCATCCTTGTTGTTCTTGAACTCAGCTTTTGGAACATTACCCATCATTATCTCCAACTTCTGCCCTTGTTGGTGTGAGTGCCACCTGCTTTCTAAAAGATCCTTCCTCCTTTATGGCTTCTGTGACCTGCTTGCATTTTCCAATCCATGTGAAGAAATAATTTTTGACAGACATGGATTCCCATGTAAGTTCTAGCAAGACTCATGTTGCTTCATGCATCTGTGCAAGTTCCATGAAATTAGAACGTACAGGGGAGTACAATGCATATTGTTTCTTCCTCCCCTCCACAAAACCTGGGAGTTAGGGCCTGATCCCGCTGTGCTGAAGACAATGGTATTGTAGTCTACGGGAACAGGATAGAGCTGGGCGAGAAATGATTTTCCTAGCCCTTGAAAATATTCAAGATTTGAAAAACTTTCCCATCCTGATTTGGGACAAAAAGTAAAAAATCTTTAAAATTTTCACAAAACAAAAATCTGAAAATAACTTTGAAACATTTCTGTTTAGTTTTGCTAATTTTGAAACATTTTGTTTCTATTTTGACTTTTAACCCTTTTTTAAACAAGAAGTCATTTCAAACTGAAAAAACCCAAGACTCCCTTTCTCCGGAAAGTAAGTCATCATAGTTGAAAAACACACTCACATCTAGTTACTCAGCTTTCACTCTTGATTCATGGGATGTCATCATTTTACTGGATCACCACCTATCAGCATAGAATCTTTCAGCCTAGACAGGGCTTGAATTTCCAAATTTTTTTTAAAAAAAGGAGAGCAGGACCTTTATAATAAGCATTAACCTTTGCAACACTAACCCAGGGTAGGTGAATGAACCAGGAAATAAAGTTCAGTTGTCTTATATCAGAATTCCTGTTTGTCACATCTATTACAGAATTCTATGTAATCAAGAATCAAATAAAGGGCACGAGTCCAATTTTTTCCCCATTGCACTAACGTCTTGTTTATTTCTGTTCATTGAGAGCCAAGAAATGAGGAGGTTTATTTCAGAATAATAGAGATCATTGGGTGGTAGGAGGGAGCCCATGGGAGGGAGGGCAGATTTGAAGATCCGAGAATCAGCCAATTGGTAACAAAAGATAAGTCTGCAAAAGTAGAGTTGTGCTGGCTATGAAAATAAACAGATGCAAAGTAAAAGAAGCAGTGAGAGGCAAAAAGGCATCCTTTAAAAAGTGGAAGTTAAATCCTACTGAGGAAAACAGAAAAGCATATAAACTGGCAAGTGAAGTGTAAAAATATAATTAGGAAGGCCAAAAAAGAATTTGAAAAACAGCTAGTCAAAGACTCAAAAAGTAATAGCAATTTTTTTTTAAAGTACATCAGAAGCAGGAAACCTGCTAAACAACCACTGGGGCCATTGAACGATCAAGATGCTGAAGGAGCACTCAAGGATAAGGCCATTACGCAGAAACTAAACAAATTCTTTGCATTAGTCTTCACAGCTGAGGATGTGAAGGAGATTCCCAAACCTGAGCCATTCTTTTTAGGTGACACATCTGAGGAACTGTCCCAGACTGAGGTGTCATTAAAGGAGGTTTTGGAACAAACTGATGAACTAAACAGTAATAAGTCACCAGGATCAGATGGCATTCACCCAAGAGTTCTGAAGGAATTCGAATGTGAAATTGCAGAACAACTAACTGTGGTATGTAACCTATCATTTAATCAGCTTGACTGGAGGATAGTTAATGTGCCACCAATTTTTAAAAAGGCAATCCCAGCAATTACAGGCCAGAAAGCCTAACTTCAGTACCAGGCAAACTGGTTGAAAGTATACTAAAGAACAGAACTATCAGACGCATAGAGGAACGTGAGTTGTTGGGGAAGAGTCAAAATGTAAAGGGAAATCATGCCTCACCAATCTATTAGAATTCTTGAGGCGGTCAACAAGCATGTGGACAAGGGTAAGCCAGTGACTATAGCAGGGGTCGGCAACCTTTCGGAAGTGGTGTGCCGAGTCTTCATTTATTCACTCTAATTTAAGGTTTCGCGTGCCAGTAAAACATCTTAATGTTTTTAGGTCTCTTTCTATAAGTCTATAATATATAACTAAACTATTGTTGTATGTAAAGTAAATAAGGTTTTTAAAATGTTTAAGAAGCTTCATTTAAAATTAAATTAAAATGCAGAGCCCCCCCAGACCGGTGGCCAGGACCTGGGCAGTGTGAGTGCCACTGAAAATCAGCTCGTGTGCCGCCTTCGGCACGCGTGCCATAGGTTGCCTACCCCTGGACTATAGTGTACTTAGATTTTCAGAAAGCCTTTGACAAGGTCCTCACCAAAGGCTCTTAAGCAAAGTAAGTTGTCATTGGATAAAAGGGAAGGTCCTCTCATGGATTGGTAATTGGTTAAAAGATAGGAAAAGGGTAGAAATAAATGGTCAGTTTTCAGAATGGAGAGAGGTAAATACTGTGTCCCCAGCGGTCTGTACTGGGACCAGTACTGTTCAACATATTCATAAATGATCTGGAAAAAGGGGTAAACAGTGAGTTATCATCTGCAAATTTTGTCACAAAACTACTCAAGATAGTTAAGTCCAAAGCAGACTGTGAAGAGTTAGTTACAAAGGGATCTCACAAAACTGGGTAACTAGGCAACAAAATGGCAGATGAAATTCAGTGTTGATAAATGCAAAGTAATGCACATTGGAAAACATAATCCCAACTATACATATAAAATGATGGGGTCTAAATCAGCTCATACCACTCAAGAAAGAGATCTTGGAGTCATTGTCATGTTCTCTGAAAACATCAACTCAAGGTGCAGCAGCAATCAAAATGTTAGAAACCATTAGGAAAGGGGTAGATATTAAAACAGAAAATATCATATTGCCTCTATATAAATCTGTGGTATGCCCACATCTTGAATATTGCGTGCACATCTGGTCGCCCCATCTCAAAAAAGATGTATTGGAATTGGAAAAGGTACAGAAAAGGGCAACAAAAATGATTAGGGTTATGGAACAGCTTCCATATGAGGAGAGATTAATAAGATTGGGACTTTTCAGCTTGGAAAAGAGATGACTAAGGGATGGTATGATAGAGGTCTATAAAATCATGACTGGCATGGAGAAAGTAAATAAGGAAGTGTTATTTACTTCTATAACACAAGAACTAGGGATCACCAAATCAAATTAATAGACAGCAAGTTTAAAACAATCAAAAGGAAGTATTTCTCCAAACAATGCACAGTCAACCTGTGGAACTCTTTGCCAAAGGATATTGTGAAGGCCAACAGTATAACAGGGTTAAAAAAAGAACTAGATAAATTCATGGAGGATAGGTCCATCAATGGCTATTAGCCAGGATGGGCAGGGATGGTGTCCCTAGCCTCTGTTTGCCAGAAGCTGAGAATGAGCAACAGGGGATGGATCACTTGATGATTCCCTGTTCTGTTCATTCCCTCTGGGACATCTGGCACTGGCCACAGTTAGAAGACAGGATACTGGACTAAATGGACCCTTGATCTGACCCAGTATGGCCGTTCCAATGTTCTTAAATAGTCCATTTTGCAGTCACCTGAATCTTCTGATTATGAGAATATGGCCCAAGAGAAGACTGAGCTCTGGAAGTGTGTTTAATTTAATAACCGTTCCCCTGAAATGTTTTCAATCCTACAACATGACATTTACTAAATCATCCATTATTACACAAAGAACAAAGCTGTGCCTCAATAAGCAACAAAATGATGAAAGTTAGTCTCAAGATTGGGAAGAAATTGGAAAACTATTGGAGGGCGAGGGCATTTCCATGAATAAATCAACAGTTGTCAGCAACTCAGGGGGTCGGAGAAAAATAGACATAGTAAACAACATTGCAACGTGGCTGTGTGCCAGTCCCTTGAGAACTCAAGGAATAATTATGGTAAAAGAGGAGAAAACTAGCGCAAAAATTTCTCAACTAATAATCATGCTAATCTACTTATCCCTCTGTGTTGTGAGTAGTGTACTACCAAAGTGGGTGGTTTCAGTCTGCTTTGAGCCAGGTAAATGGTTGGCAGCTGGGTTCAGTGCATGCTGTATCTGTAAAAATGACGATAACACTTTCTTTCCTTTATTGTGCTAGGCGCAAAACAAAAAGCCCCACAAATCTGACAATCTAAGTGTAAGACAAGGGATAACAGATGGACACAGACAGATGGGGAAGTAAAAGGAAACAGGGAGAAGATGCTGGCCAGCGTGATAGGCAAGCGGCCTAACCATTGTCAAGTTTTTTTATGTAAGTATCACAAAAAAGGAGAGTTTTGAGGAGGTATTTGGAGGAGGACAAGGAGGTGGCTTTATGGATGTTTCCAGGGAGATTATCCCAAGTGTGACGAGCAGCACAGGAGAAAACACGAAGGTGCTTGTCTGAAAACACAACAAGTGGGTGATGGAGGCTTCATCCGGCTCTCCAGAGCCGGGACTGTCTCTTACAACATGGTTATATGACTTTGCCACAGTGCCATCAAAAAACTAGACAATAGTTAGGTAACTGGTTTCCTTGTACTCACCTGTCTGTTGTCTCTTCTCCTATGCTTAGATTGTCTCTTATGCTTAGATGGCACGGCCCATGTGTTTGTACAGCACCTTGCACAGTTGGGGCCTGGCCTATGACTAGAGGTCCCAGGTTGCTACAATAATACAAATCAATAACAACAAATAATAATAATACTGCAGCTAGCTCAATGAGGCCCTGATCTCAGCTGGAGCTTCAAGGTAGTACTGTAATACAAACAAATGATCACCAATACTATATGAAGCCATTAATGTTGTTTTAATAATTTTCTGTATGAATTGCTTTGTTTTCTTTAAAAAAATATCCTTCTTGAAAGCATGAGTCAGACTCCCTCCCGGCTACAGCTGGGCAAAAGTTTTTGGGTGAATAGCTTGTTCACAGAAAAATGCAGTTTCGACTCATCCAAAACTATGAGCAAATTTGGTTTAAATTCACCAAATTCTTTCAGACAAAAACTTTTTTTTCCCCGGGCTAGATTCATAAGAGGACTTAAGTGCCATTAAGAAAATAACTAGAGAAGCTGATTGTGCTTGTGATCTTATAACCAATGACCCGTGGTTAGGACACTTACATAAAATGTGGGCAATGCATGTTTGAATCCCTGTTCCTGAGCAGGGACTTGAATGCAGGATCTTCCCCACACCCCTGCGTGAGTACCCCAACCACCAGGGAATTGTGGGGTGGGGCTCTCAATTGCTGCTGATGCTTTTTGACTTATCAATAAAAATTGGAGCAGGGACTGGTATCGAGGTCTCAAGCAACCCAGCCGGGTGCCCTGAGCAGCAGGCTATATAGTCATTTTCATTTGCTTGCTGGGCCAATGAATAGTTAAGTATTTATACAAAGTGGAACAGCTTCAACAAGAGCAATGGGAAAAATATAGACTAGGGATTAGGGTACCCAGCCAGCTAAGATGGGTAAGACTCTGGGTTCAAATCCCTACTCTGGAGTGGTCTAAATTACTGGGATATGGGGGGGGGGATACCATCATGCCACCTGTTTTGTGAATCTAACCTTTCCCTTCTGTGTACTTTTAATTTAAAAAAATGCCCAAAACAAAACCAAGAACAAATCTGACCCAGAACAATTTTTTTGGTCAATTTTTCATTCACTGAAAATTAATAAGAATTTTGGTTTTTGGTTCAGGTTGAAACAGATTTTTTTTTCCAGAACTGCCAGTGAACAAAAAATCAGTTCTTCACCCAGCTCTAGTCCATACTTAGAAACTTTCAGATATATCTTACTGGGCAAGTATAGACTATATATGGAAACATAGCATTGTACAGATTATTTACCTGGTAGAACATAAAGACCCCAGGGTTAAGATATATCATGTAAATGTATAGGAACATTTTTCTAATGCTCCATTTCACCCCATTAGACTGAATCTGTTACGGTCCATTGAATCAATAGGTACTTAGAGTCTATTAAGTTAAAGTGGTTGTACATAGCATGGGAGATTCTTTCAAAGCACCATTAAAGACTAAAGGCCTGAGAAAGTTTCATTACAAAGCAATTCTGAGCTACAGGAGCCTTCTTACTTGCTTGAAACCAGTGATTTTTGTACCTGAACTTTGCTTTACTAATTTTATTTTTTTTAAATATAATCCCAATGGGGCTGAGATTTTGAGAAAAAAATGAACACTGGTTTCACTAGGTGCAACTTATGAGTGAAAGTATGAACCAGTTACCATTTCTTGAATTTAAATAGCATCTAGAGGCCCCACGAATGCTAGGTGCTGTACATACACATAACTAAAGATAGAGTTTTATAGTCTAAATAGATATGTAAAGCATGGGAGAAAGGTAGCATTAGTATCCCCACTTTACTGATAGAGCACTGAAGAACAGAAAAACCAAGTGCATTGCTCAAAGTTATCCTTGAGGTAGAGGTGGGAATTGAACCCACAACTCTCATCCTGTGCTTCAACCTTAAGACCCTCTTCTCTTGATCGGTTATGGTGGGAAATTTGTAGGAATTTCTATATTTTAAGGTCAGAGTTTCAGAGGTGCTGGGTTCTTGCAGCTGTAAATGAGATCTAGTAGTTTTGACAATCAGGTCTTCTGTAACTATATGTTGGTCGTAATATCGCTTTTGATGTTACCCCAGACAAACTACTTCAGGGGATTTCTGCTTTTGCACATTTGCCACCTTTTGAAAGGTTAAAGAGTTTATCTTTCCCTTTAGAAGTTAGTGTAAGAGGTGAAACATACATTATTGGAGGGAAAACAAAAATACCCTAGCCATCAGTCAGTGTATGGCATTCAGTGGTAAAAAGGGAAGAAAAGGAAAAAGAAACCCCCCAAAATCTGAACACTCAAAATTTATGAATTTTAAGTTTGGCTGAAAATCAGAAAATGTCACACACCTGAATGCTTTTAGCAAAAGATTTTGGTTTTGAAAAAAAGGACATTTAATTTAAAATGTTTTAAATTAAATATTTTGACCATATCCACTACTTTGAATAGGCTGAAAAATAGACTGACTAGACCCCCAAGATTGGTTGGCTCACTCTGATGTGCTGAGAGTTAAAATGGGGTCCTCTCACTATGTATTTAAGAACAGAAGTAATTTATTACATGCACTGTTCACTGCTTCACTTTAGAGTCTCTTTATTCCACCACAATTCAGGGCAACCAGAAGAGCAAAGCAAATATGAGGTATTTGCTGTCGCCACTACAGCTTCTGAAATATGCATGTAGTCCTGCAGCCGTTTTCTATCCATCACCAGTTTAAATGAATGCAACATCAATTTGTGCCAGGTATATTGGGCAGTTCTGTAGACTGACCTTCAGAGAATAAACCCGGCTCTTGCTTTGCAGTGGAAGTGCTTAGATACTATGGTGATGTGTATTCTAGAATTACACTAGGTGCTTGTTAAAAGTCAGTGTCACAAGCCTGATCCTAAAAGTTCCTTTTCCCAGGCAAACACCGACTGACTAATGTGTCTGCTAGAAAATGGACCACAGGATCTGGACCTAAAAGAGCTGTCAATATGCAGTTCATTCCAGGAGGCTTCAAATTCAATTTTTTCTGCCATTTCCTGATTTCTAGAATTAGATCCCTACAAGGGGAGGTTAAAGGCCTGATCCTCTGCTACATTATTCCTTGTAGCTTGCTCTGCTGGAAGAAATTGTTTGTTTGTTTGCTTTTTTTAAATAACAAGGACAAATTGGCTTCACTCTGCAGGGTAAGAAATTCCCCGCAGGAGAGGCTGAAGGTCAAGGGCCATGCATAATATGCTATTGAGTTATTCAATTGCTCGAGTTACATTCCTCTACTACTCAAAACTCAAACAGCACTACAATGGAGACTGAAGAAAATACTACTACATGTTAACTTCTCCCTAGCTTCCCCTGATATATTGTACCACGCTCCAGTTTATCTCCACTTCCGACTGCCCCTCCAGGTTAATCTGATTAGAGAGAGAGAGGAGGATCTGGCAGCCTTCTGCATTGTTTTGCCTTGTTCACGCTGCCTATTTCACATTAATCAAACTGATGGCTTCAATGTTCACAGTGCAGCTGATATAGCGCAAGGGCAAACAAAGGATTAGACAGAATGCATAACGCCTTCAACGAGCACGTCCGTAAAAACATCTTTGCTCTCTGCTCAAAACCCGTGCTGATGGAACACTTTGGATTCAGTAGCCAGTAAATATGAAAATACATGGGGAATCAGAAGCATAGGCGCTGACTCCGTGGGTGCTCCGGGGCTGGAGCACCCATGGGGAAAAATTGGTGGGTGTCCCCTCCCTGTCCCCCGGCCCCAGCCTCATCTCCACCTCCACCTCCTCCCCTGAGTGCACCACGTCCCCGCTTCTCCGCCTTCCTCCCAGCGCTTGCCACCGCAAAAAAGTTGTTTCGTGGCCTAACAAGGTCGGGGGGTTGGGGGAGGAGCGGGAATGCAGTGTGCTCAGGAGAGGAGGGGAAGATGCGGGGCCAGGGATTTGGGGAAGGGGTTGGAATGGGGGCAGGGCAGGGGCAGGAGGGCGGGGCTGGAGGCAGCGGGGGGTCAAGCACCAGCAGAAGTCGCCACCTATGATCAGAAGCTTCCAGCTTTCCAGCTTCTTCCTGGACTAAACACACAACGCATGCCAAAGCACTTTCATTCTTGGTTATAAATTAGGGCCTGAATCTCCACTGCCTAGAGCCTGGTGGTGGCTATTTACATCTATGCAAAGTAGCAAAACGTACCAAATCAGGTATGGGGACCCATGTGGTTATGTCAGCGTACACCAGATGGAGATCGAGTCCCAGAATGGGAACGTTTTGCATAGGTATAAATTGATTGCGCAAGGTGGTGGAGAATCAGACCCTTAACTTCTACTTATAGGGGCCCAGCTTTTAGGGATGGGAAAACTTGTTTGGAAAAAGTGGCCCTTGATCCTTTGTCAAGGTGCAGAACTGAAATCAGGCTGAATCTTATTATTCTTAAGCAGGGCCGGCTCCAGCGTTTTTGCCACCCCAAGCGGCAAAAAAAAAAAAGAAAAAAAAAAGCCACGATTGGCAGCACTTCGGCGGCAGCTCTGCCGCTGCCACTTCATAATTTGGCGGCAGGTCCTTTCCTCCAAGAGGGACTGAGGGACCCGCCGCCGAATTGCCACCGAAGAGCTGGACGTGCCACCCCTTTCTGTTGGCAGCCCCAAGCACCTGCTTGCTGCACTGGTGCCTGGAGCCGGCCCTGTTCTTAAGGTTCTGAAGGATGATCTAATGTGACCTCCTGCATAATGCAGGCTATTGAATTTCAAACCCATAATTCCCACATTGAGTCCAAGGGCTTATGGTTCATCTCTAGCTTCTGGAATGGTGAATAGCTATAGAACTTTTGATAGCATCAATCACCTTAATAGAATCATAGAAATGTAGGGCTGGAAGGGACCTCAAGAGGTTATCTCGTCCAGTGGTTCTCAACCAGGGGTACACGTACCCCTGGGGATACACAGAGGTCTTCTGGGGGGTACATCAACTCACCTCGATATTTGCCTAGTTTTACAACAGGCTACATAAAAAGCACTAGCGAAGTCAGTACAAACTAAAATTTCATACAGACAGTGACTTGTTTATACTGCTCTATATACCATACTCTGAAATGTAAGTACAATATTTATATTCCTGTTGATTTATTTAATAATAATATGGTAAAAATGAGAAAATAAGCAACTTTTCAGTAATTGTGTGCTGTGACACTTTTGTATTTTTATGTCTGATTTTGTAAGCAAGTAGTTTTTAAGTGAGGAGAAACTTCAGGTACTCAAGACAAACAGATTTCTGAAAGGGGTACAGTAGTCTGGAAAGTTTGAGAGCCACTGGTCTAATCCATCCTCTGCCCTAAGGCAGGATTAAATATACCTATAATGTCCCTGACAGGTGTTTGTCTAGCTTGTTGTTAAAAACCTCCAGTGATGGGGATTCCACAATCTCCTTAGGTAACCTGTTCAGTGATTAACCATCCTTCAAGTTAGAAAGTTTTTCCTAATATCCAACCTATAATTGCTTTGCTGCAAATTAAGTTGATTAATTTCCATATGCTTCTCAGAAAAAACTAAATCTACATGGTGAGATCCAGAGGGAACTCGAGAGACCTGTCTGCTCCTCTCATTCTCTGTAAAGAACATTGTGTTTGGAGAATATATATGATTAAAAATATCATCATGCTGCTTATGGTGGAAATGCTTTGTCAAAGGGGAGGATTTTGCACCCTTCTCAGACTTTGGCTTTATCGGATTCCTTCCAAAGTTTGTTCCACAGTTGAATCACTGTGAGGTACAGTGAACTGAGCAGAAATTGATACACTTCATAATGGCAGATCGTTATAATCAGGATAATCGGATAAACACTCAGCAGAGAATAGTCATCACTATAACATTTTCAGCCAATGGCAGAGGAAAGTCTTGAAGACTCATGATGAGAAAGCCCAATTTTGTAGACTCAAGAATTTCAACATAAACCATCGAGGTTTCACATAATAACAATATTTGATCACTGCCAAGCAAGGCTGGAATCAAGCCCCGGATATTTTTGCTTCTACGGGACCTTTGCACAAATAGCTTATTTTGACTTCTTGGGCCAGATCCTCAGCTTCTGTAAGTTGTTGGGGCTCCATTAAGAATTCAGCGGGAGCAATCTGTGGCCTGTCTTTTGCAGGACATCAGACTGGGAGATCATAACAGTCCCTCCTGACCTAAAAACCTATGAGCTACACCAATTTACACCAAAGACCTGTCCCCTGGGCCAGTTTTCAGTGACCAGAACACACACAACCACATAGCTATGTGCAGCACAAACCTGGCAGGCTCACAATACATATGATTTTTTTTTATCAGAACAGCAGAAACACCATTTCCTGCCCAGGCAGGATGAAGCGCTATCCATAGTATGTAACTCCATTATGTCCAAAGAATTAGTGGTTTCCATGTTCCCCACAGCACATCACATTAGCGACAGTGGCGTTAACAACATTAGCTCCACAGCTTCACAAGCGGAGCTGACACCAGAATCGTCCCAACAGTGTCACCAGTCTGAGGCCAGAACCTCAACTGATATAAAGCAGTGTAGCTGCATACTTCCGTGGAGCTGTGGTAATACACGCCAGCTTGCCGATCTGCCTGATGGTATTTAATAATAATAATGATCATATTTAGCTCTGATATAGTACTTTTCTTCAGTAGATCTCCAAGTGCTTCACAATCTCAAACACTGACAGAGACAGGAGTCCCTACTTTCCTTTTTTTGTCTCATTCTTTATTTTGTTAGCATGCTTTTAAAAATATGCTTTTCCATGCTTCCTGTGGTCTGAATCCAGGTGAGCATCTGACTGTATATTGGCCTCCACAGACTTCTTTTTTGTTTTTACATGCAGCTTGTCTCAATTATCGATGATGCATTTCTCTCCTCTCTGTTTTACATCATGTACGTTGCACAATAAAAGTGAGTAGAAGCACGATCAGTTATGGCTTCCTTCCCCACCTGCTTTAAATTCCATCCACACTTTCATCTGAAGGAAAAGATTCAACCGGAGTTGCTTTTCCTGCACTCTGAAATCTCCCAAGTCAAACCTTGGCCTCTAATAAATATGACTGATCAGAGGGTTCACCCACTTCGGAAGGCAGAGCTCAGCTGTTGGACGGTTGCTAATGGACTACAGTTGTCTGATTTAAATGTGCCGTTGAAGCAAGGCCCTCTTGCCTGATAAGAGCATGATGTTGTGAGCCATTTAGGTCAGAGAAGAGTAGAGAAAAGCTGCATAGTTAGATGCCACAACTGCTCTTGTGTAGATAAGGGGACACCCAGAATAATGCTTTACAAATCATTATAATGTGGCAACTGCCTATTAGAAAATAGGTGCAATTGGCTTGCCAGAAAATTAGGTGTTTAAAGGAAATTACCCCCAGTGGGATCCTCCTAAAGTCATTCTCTATTACCCGCTCCCCTCCCAGTAGAATAACTTCACTGTACTCGGAGCTTCTCTGTAATGAGAACTGCACACGGCCATGTTCTGAAGCAATGAAGGACTGAGCACTACGGGGATAGGTGCTATGGAAACACCTTAAAAGAGAGACACTTTCTTTCTGTCTCACTGCAACCAGAGGTTCAGTAAGTCCCAGTTCATCTCTGTGAATATGCTGCATTGTAGCCCGCACATTCACTAAGAAAACAAAACATTTCATGTCACCTCTGTAAATTATTATGAATTATGTTTATTGCAGTGCTGCCTGGGAGCTCCATTGTGCAGGCATTGCACGGACACAACATAGCAGACAGTCCCTGCTTTACAGAGCTGACAATATAATAGACAAGGCACAAACAGGATAGAGGAAAGGGATCTAACACATGGAGCGAACAACGCAATAGCTGAAGATGTAAAGGCATTGATGCATTGTACCTCCAAAAATAGGCAAGGGTTGAAGGCTCACTGGGTACAATTGGTGGTTGGAGTAGCAATGTTTCCAATACCTAAATTTTCCAGAACCACAAGTTCAAATCTTAGCGAAGCCAAATCAACCCCTTGTCCTTCCTAAGGCGATTCATTGAGTTCCCTGCCACTTTGGCATAGGAAAAAAGTGAGAAAGCACATAGGTCTTCCTAGCTGATTCCCTTATCAGGCTTTCCATCACTCTGGCAATGTAGGGGCCTTAAAGCTTTTACAGGGTTTTTATGCTCCTGGGGGAATTGACTGAGAATGGGAGCAGTTAACTAACAATAGAATAATTAATAATTTACTATGCAGACAGGTTGCTACATTTCTGCCTCAGAGAATGAGATCAAATAACCATCAACAGCAACATTAACAAAATATGAGAAATATGCGGGCCATATGAATTCTGAGTCCCCCGCATGGGCGCAGAATTCTGTCAGGAGTAACTTAATCACGATTACCTTTAAGCATGAATTGTCCCACTGACTTTGACAAGATTACTCATCCTGGGTCCAAAGTCCATTGAAATCAACAGGAGACTTTCCATTGAATTCAGTGAGCTTTGGATTATACCCCATGTGTTTAGAGTTTAGCATGTGTTTAAATGCTTTGCTAGATCCAGCCTAAGTAAGGCAGATACTACATAGAACTGGGTGTCTTTCTCTAACTTTTCAGAAGTTTAGGGCAGAAGTACAGCATGTACGATCAGACTATTGCCATCGTGTAGAGACTTATCTGAGTAAACGATGCACCTTTAAAAATGCCAAGTCAGTAGCTTTGTTGCAAATATTAGCGGGAATGAGTCATTTTGGGGATTAGAGTCTGGAATGGAGGAACACAAGATACCTTTATATGGTAATCACATCCTGCTGTATCTTTCAGAGCCAGTTAATTCTGTAATCACTCATAATCAGTGCACTGGAGAATACTGCAAGCCATTCAGCTTTAGGATCAATTTAAACACATCCAAAGTCGTTATCCCTCAGCCACCATCAGAATTAGGAGCAGACAATTTCCATTCCAAATCAGGTGATACCTGATTTCAAATCAAACAAACCTTTCTGCACTACCTCAACATGCTCCATGCTAATTTGTTATCTTAAAAGAGATTCTTAACCCAGAGAAACAGATTACTGGCCAGAACTTAATTAGGAAGCACTTGAAGATGCAGGGGCCACTTTGGCATCTAGCCATGTTATCTTGCAGCCCAGAATTTCCCCCAGGAAATATTTGTCCTCAGTATCAGTGGCCCAGCCTGCAGAGGGATGAAATTTATTGCTCATCTGTTTACCATTAACAATCGTTGCTCTTTTCACGCATTGCAGAGGAATTCAGCGTCCCTCATGCAGAAGTCTTCTGTACTTGTAAGCAGACTCTCTCTTCAACAGAGTTAGACTATTTAGCAGATTCATATCTGTCCCAAGCTTCTTCCTGAACAAAATTGGGGAGGACAGGACTTTTCTCTGAGAAAAAGGAAATATTAGACATTGGCAGGAGACACAAGAAGTGGAGTGCAGTTAGAGAAAAAATGCCTGTTTTCTCCAAGTAATCTAGTCCTCAAAGGTTTCCCCCATAAGGAGCAGTATATAAAAACCTTGGGTTTAGTATTGGATTTTTTTTAAAGCAATGCCCAAACAAGAAGATGCTGATGTTGTTTGCACCAGCCATCAGCTCTGTATCATTGCATTAAGGGTGTCAACAGTATTGACAGACAAGCTGAGTTTACACGCAGATGGGCAAGTCAGATTTCATTCAGAAGCAGGACGACTACGTCAGTGCAATGCAGCAAGGCTGTATAAACCAAATGCTTCCCATTCAGCCCAGTGGTTATTATGCTTCTTCGGAAGTCGTATTTGCTGGCTACATTGTGCCGGAGTGTAGATCAGATCCAATTGCCTTTGCTTTGTGTCACTCGTGGAAGACACGAATGGGCCAGGGCAGGAGTCAGGAGAAGCTGGGGGCGGGGGCAGGAATGCTGCTGTGAATTGAGCTGGCTGCAAAAACAGGGCCATTATTTGCACAGTCCATTGTTTCTGATTGTAAGGAGAGGTGTGAGGAAGGGAGGAGGCATAGGCTTCAGTGCTCTTGGGGTCCCAGACAGGACACCATTTCGCCCGAGAGCTGAAAACTGCTCGCTAGTCTCAAATGACAGTTTTAAGAGAAAACCACAAACTTTCAACATTCACATTTTGCCAGCTTTGTTTCTGAAAATCATTGTCATCATGGCAGCTACGCCTGAGCCTCAGGAGCAGAGGAAATCGAATCACAGCAGGAGCTGGGCTGCGTGGAATCGTATGGAAGGGGAGGTAGGTGGGAGGCAGGTCCCCGCCCCTCCACCCCAATAGCTGCAGTCATTCTTGTTTCACCAGCGGGCCTGGGCAACGGCTAGAAAAGACCCACTGTTTTCTGACGTGTCTCATGACTAAACTAACCCTGTGCAGGATGGAAACTGGCTGCAGTGGAAACAGAAATGCATGGGGATGATTTGTTGTCATTGTTTCTAATAGCTGTTGCTACAAATACCAAATTTGCTATAAACAGGAATAGGCTTCTGTTTCAGGTAGGGTGACCTGACGTCCCGATAAAATCGGGACTGTCCCGATTTTGAGGAGTTTGTCCTGTGTCCTGACCAGAGTACGGTCGGGACGCCATTTGTCCCGATATTTTGTTTCCTGGTCTTTGGCAGCAATCCGACGGAGAGTCCTTCAGTTGCAGATGGTCTTCGGTGGTATTTCTGCGGTGAGTGCTTCCGTCTTTGGCAGCAAGGTTTATTACCCGCCACCAAAATACCGCCGAAGACCGTCCGCGACTGAAGGACTCTCTGCCGAATTGCTGCCGAACTCCTGGACGGGTGAGTGTAAAAAAAAAAAAACAAAAAAACCCAAACACCTGCCCTGCGGCGGTCCCAATATTTTCCCCTTAACATCTGGTCACCCTAATTTCAGGAACCACAGATTCCATAACTGATTGTTTTTAAAACAGGCCAGGCAGGCAACTCTGCTATCTGTAGCGCTTATCACCACAATATCTGAGAGCCTCACGGCTACCAGCTAGTCTAAAACCTCCTTGTGAAGTCAGCCATTCTTCCCCATTTTACTTGTGATGACCGGAGCATAGGGAGTTTAAGTGATTGCCTAGGGAGGTTGTGGAATCTCCATCATTGGGGATTTTTAAGAGCAGGTTAGACAAACACCTGTCAGGAATGGTCTAGATAATATTTAATCCTGCCATGAGTGCAGAGGACTGTATTAGATGACCTCTCGAAATCCTTTCCAGTCCTATGATTTGCCCAAGTTCACACCCCCAAAGATTGGCAGAACCAGGCATAGAACCCAGATGGCCTGACACCTGTCCCATGCCCTAACTTCAGGATGATCCTTCCTACGGCCAGGAGTGTGTTTATGGAGTGCTACCTAAGTAGCTCTGTGCCTCAGTTTCCTCATCTGTAAAATGGGGATAATGATACCGATGTCCTTTGTAAAGTGCTCTGACATCTGATAAAAAGTGCTATATAAGAGGTAAGCATTATTATTATTATAATCACATGAGCTTATCCCTCTAACCCTCCTGCTCCCTTCCAGCATTCTTCCCTCCCCTTCCATTTATTGTTGCTGTTTTCTCCTCACATCACAGTGCATCCAAATTTAGATTGTAAGCATCCTAGGGCAGAAACTGGCATGCAATAGCTACACATGCATGCTTCTGGTGTTGTATGAACCACAACGGGGACTGTGGGGAATCTAGTCAGTGATTAGGTTTCTCGAAGTCAGAAGGATTCTGCAGCAAAACTCAAAATCTGAACAACCAGCAGAAACATAGAAATTACCAGCTCAGACCAGAGCATCAGACACCAGCCACTACCGATCGGCTTCAGAAAAAGGTGCAAGAAGCCCAGTACTGGGCCAAGCACTTTGAAAATGACAAATGAAGAGCCCTGGACTCTGTAGAAAACCAATCAGTCATGGTGCAGCCCTTTGTGACTGCCCTAATTATCCATATATTTATATCCAATGCTTTCTCCTGGTATCACTAGAGAATTCTACAGGCCCACAGTGGGAAATGTGCCCCATTTTATGCATTCTAGTCCACAGACAATGCTGCCTGGGTGCAGAACAACTCCACTTAATGCAAAGCAATTTAAGAGAGCCTTTACACGGAGCTGCTCTCCATTTCATGGAGGATTTGTGGCTTTTGGTCTCTCCTCAGAGAAGCTGGTAGCACAGGGGAAAAAAGGAACAGAAACGTGCCCTCTTGCAGACCAGTCTTCAGCAAAACAAAAAGTTAATGAAATGTGCAATTTTCTATGGGATGTGTGCCTCCTCCGCCTGATTAAATCTATATCCTCGGCAACTCGCAAAAGGTCTCTAACGAATCAATCCCTATTACCTGAAGAGCCACGTTCCTCCTAAAATTAGCGCTAGAAGAAGTGTAAGTTTCCTACTGAGTGACATAATGTGGTAGATATTACCTCCAGGAGGGTCTCTAAACACTATTACTAGCTCCCAGGAGAGTGGAAATCATTATCTATGTGGCCTTATGTGCTTAATCCCATTACAAAGGCCTGCAGCATGAAAGCCTACCACTCTGTAGCGGGGTGGTTACCCTGCTCCTGCCCTGAAGGGCTTAAAACAGCCCTGGGAGAAGGCTGTGGCAGGGAAAACTGGGCTGATTGGGGAAACAGCCTCAGCTGTGGCCACATCCCAAACAGACCCAGCTGGCCCTATAAAGGCCAGGGAAGGCAGGAGCAGAGACAGTCTCTCTCTGCTTTCACAGAGAGAGGAGCCTGGCTTCTGGGACGGCAACCTATGGCATGTGTGCCAAAGGTGGCACACAAAACTGATTTTCAGTGGCACTCACATCGCCTGGCCACTGGTCTGGGGGGCTCTGCATTTTAATTTAATTTTAAATGAAGCTTCTTAAAATTTTTAAAAACCTTATTTACTTTATATACAACAAAAGATTAGTTATATATTATAGACTTATAGAAAGAGAGCTTCTAAAAAGGTTACAATGTATTACTGGCACACGAACCTTAAATGAGAGTGAATAAATGAAGACTCAGCACACCCCTTCTGAAAGGTTGCTGACCCCTGACCCAGAGTAAGGCAGGGCTGGGGAAAGGCCAGAGGAGCTGGGGAGCTCCAGGCTGGCAACTCCCCAGGCTGCAGGGCCTTGTCCAAGGCCTCCTACAGGTCCTGGGTTGCACAGAAAGGCAGCAGGTCCAAAACCCCCTTGCCTGTGATGAGTGGCTTATACTGCAGTCTGCCCCAGGGAGCGGGGGCTAGTTGGTGACTGGCAGTAGCCTGTGAGGTGGGAATGGGGGTGGGGGTTCCCTGGGGAGGGGAGACCCCGAGACTGAGGGGTGTACGGCCGCTACCTAGCAACCCAGGGATAATTTGTGACTGCACCTGAATCTGTTTGGGAGAGTTAATTCTAGTAACTGACGCCAGCTGTCGGGGGAAGTGAGGAAAGGCTTTATGAGCGAGGGTGAGGAGACAGAAAAGAGGAGGCCCAGTAGTTTGAGGCTAGCTGTGAAGGAGCATCAAGCCGCAGGGGAGTAGAGCTAACTCCAGTGATGGGCCCATGGAGTTAGGCAGGGAGGCAGTCCTGCGGCCAGAAGCTGCCAGAGTCCCCAGGGATGGGAGGTGGTAGAGAAACCTGTTGAGAGGAGGCAGGAGAGGAGAAGCGCTGCAGGGGCCAGAAGAAGTAGCCAAGAAGCAGAAGACTTCAGTGGGGCACAAGAGGGGCTCAGGCTCCAGAGCTGAAAAATCATTGTGTAGATGCTCAGACTCAGGCTGGAGCCCAAGGTCTGAGACCCTGCGGGGGTGGAGAACCCTAGAGCTTGGGCTGGAGGCTGAACCTGAACGTCTACATGGGGATTTTTAGCCCCAAAGCCTGAGCCCTGTGAACCAGAGTCAGCTGACCCGGCCATGCAGCGGGTCTTTTATCTCTGTGTAGCGGTACCCTTAGACTGTAAACTTTGCAGGGCAGGGGCTGTGTTTTACTGTGTGTGTGTGTATCGGCTGGAGCCTCTAGGTGCTCCTTTAATGCCACTAGTGCCATCAACCACCACCGCCAGCTGAACTTGCTTCTGCTCCCAGGCTGGCTGGTTCTTGCAGCCATTTCCCCGGCCACGGGCAGCTTTTCCCATTCACGTAATCTTACCATTGTTGGTGCACATTGTTCAGCTCACATCTGCAAATGCCATTGCTAATATCTCCCAGCCTCATGTAGTTAACATTGAAGTCTGTGGCCATCGCGTTTTAACTCAAAAGGCAAGATCCTCAGCTGGCATAAATTGGCTACACCCATGTACAGTCAACGGCGCTACACTGATTTACAGCAGCTGTCTGTCCATCCCAAAGAGCGTTGGCTTACAGTATATATAAAAAATGCTGTCCATAACAAATAAACAATAACAAAGTTGTATTGTGCTGTATCACTGTTGCTGTGAGACAGGTGAGTGTTCTTCTACCCATTTTACAGATGGATGAAGCATGGCCCAGAGAGGTCACATAACTTGTCAAAGGACACAGCCTTTCACTTGCAGAGTCAGGAATAGACTCCAGGAGTTCCGTACTGCCAGTCTCTGACTCTAACTACTAGAATCCAGTTAAAAGGAGCTCCCTTAACAGCTTATTCAATGGAAATCTCATTATGGAGGAGCTCTGCCAACTGTTTATTCGAAAGAAATCCATTGTGAGGAGCTCTGCCAGTAGTTCATCAAAAGGAAATCCGTCATGAGTTCAGCCAGTATTTTATCCCAATGGGAACCCAGCAAAAGATGAGCTCTGCCACTAGGATAAAAGAAAATTCACCGCGGGCCAGTTTGCCAGTGATGGAATAAGAGTGCTCAGTTAAGCAGGACATTAAACACAGTCCCACTCTGGTCCAAGCACTCAGACCTTGAGCAGGATCCCCCGAGAAAGTTACTGGATAGGACAAGAAGCAATGGGCTTAAATTATAGCAAGGGTGGTTTGAGGTGGTCATTAAGAAAAAAAATTCCTAACCATCAGGGTAGTAAAGCACTGGAATAAATTGCCTAGGGAGGTTGTGGATTCTCCATCATTGGAGATTTTTAAGATCAGGTTGGACAAACACCTGTCAGGGATGGTCTAGATAATACTCAGTCCTGCCATGAGTGCAGGGGACTGGACTAGATGACCTCTCGAGGTCCCTTCCTGTCCTATGATTCTGTGAGTCTATGTGATCTATTTGCTTGACATACAGGAGTGGGTGGGTGAGTTTCTGTGGCCTGCAGTGCGTAGGACGTCAGAAGGGACCATCATGATCTGACCTTAAAGTCTGAGTCTCTGAGTCTCTGACTCAAAACAGTCCAAGCTTTCATGCAAAGCATGGGCCACAGTCTACTCAGTGCTGTCCCTTGCAGGGGCTCCTACATGCTGCTTGGCTCTTTTTATGAGGTCTCTGACATTGTTTTCTCACCTGATTCTGGAAGCTCAGTTGCATTAATTCACAGCCCTGGTTGCTATGATAGCACAGAACAGCTTTCCTTCTCTCCCTTCCCCCATCACTTTTGGTTTTCTGCCAAGATTAGATCTTTCGATTTGACCTTTAAAAGCATTATACTATGACGAGCAGAAGCTAAAGAACAATAAAGAAAAATGATGATATCCAACAGAAAGGACATTATTTCATTAATAACTTCCACAGGTTACTCCAGCAACTTGTCCGTAGGGAGCGCCATTAGGATTGCCTTCATTTGCTGACTCTCTGAAACCATCTTCCTCTCTCCATAGAAGCTGAGCATTGCTGAGGCCATCCAAGTCAAGTCCCTTGTTGATAATTGGTGTGGAACATTTGGGATCCTGGGGGTCCTGAATGTTCCACCCCAAACACAAAGACCAAGGAAGCTCGGATTTGCTTTTGCAAAACCTCGTTGGCCTTAGTTTTGGTTTTGCACAATTTTTGGTGGGTCTGATCTGAATTCAACTTTAACTAAACTCTCCATGTCTGCAGAGTTTGGAGAAAGGTTTGGCTCTGGTCTCATGTCTGTGATAGATAAATCCAAGGTGGTTTTGGTTTTGAAAAAAAAACAACCATATCAGTCAGAGAGGTTTTGGTTTTTGCAGAACTAAAAAACCCAAGGTTGGTTTAGATCGAAGATTCATTTGCTTTGAACCACCTACACTCAGGTGCTATGGGGAGGTTCTGATAATTGCCCATCGCTAAAACCATCCTGGCTCATTTGGTATTTGTATTTTTTGTTATTGTTTTAGCGAGTGGGTTAAGGGATCAAAAATGCCAAAGCTGCTCTTTTTACTCGATTACCACCTCCCAGGAACCGAAGTACTGAAAGCAGAGAAGATTTCACCCTATTTCAGGCACATAAATGGCTGTTGAGGCCCGTGCAAAACATCCCAAATATTGGAACACAAATACAAATACTAGAACCTGTTCATACTTCTGGTAACAATGTCTCTTGTGAGGGCATTCGGAGCCTACAAGCACCGGCACCCAGTAGCCCGGGATTTTTAAGTAAAGGCAGTATCCAACTGACAAGGAAAACTGCCCCCCAGTTTGCTTAATCCCACAATTTGCAAATACACTGCATATGAAATAGTTTGAACCAGCATTGTTGGGAGACAGCACTGGGAAGTGGAAACCAGCTCCCAGCCCAATTCCTAAGCATGGTCTAAGCCAGGGGTGGGCAAACTTTTTGGCCTGAGGGCCACAATGGGGTTCCGAAACTGTATGGAGAGCCGGTAGGGAAGGCTGTGCCGCCCCAAACAGCGTGGCCTCTGCCCCCTGTCTGCCCCCTCCCACTTCCTGCCCCATGACTGCGCCCCTCAGAACCTCTGACCCATCCAACCCTCCCTGCTCCTTATCCCCTGACCACCCCTTCCTGGGACCCCAGGCCTATCCAACTGCCCCCTGCTCCCTGTCCCCTGACTGCCCCCCGGGACTCGCTGCCCCTTATCCAACCTCCTGCTCCCAGCTCCCTTACCATGCCACTCAGAGCACCAGGACAGGCAGCTGTACCGCCTGGCTGGAGCCAGCCACGCCGTGGCACAGTCTAGAGCACCGGGGCAGGCTGGCGGCTCTCGCAGCTGCGCTGCCCGACAGCAGCTTGCAGTCCTGCCGCCCAGAGCACTGGCAGCATGGAGAGCTGAGGCTGCAGGGAAGGGTGGACAACAGGGGAGGGGTCAGGGGCTGGGCTCCCTGGCCAGGAGCTCAAGGGCCAGGCAGGACAGTCCCACGGGCCGGAGGTGGCCCACGGGTCATAGTTTGCCCACCTCTAGTAATCACTAAAGTTCTGCTAACAAGCCTAGGAGGCAGGGGGTTGGGTTCTGTTCTAGTGCATTGATACAGTGTGGCACTTTGGCCAAGACAACAAAGCCAATATTTTTCAAACTTGGGTGGTGAAAGGTGCCAGATTTTCAGAAGTGCTGAACACCCACAAAATCCTGGTTTTGTCATGCGGGCAGCAGGGGCACAGCACTTCTAAAAAATCCAGTCAGGGTGCGGTGCCTAATCCGGGGTGAGTTGGGTGCTTCACCTTCTTTGAGAGCCCAGCCTGGAAGCTCCTCAAGTTTGAAGATTTAATCTCTTCTGTTTCCCAGTCTCCCCATGCATAAAAGGGGCCTATTCATACTTGTCTACCTTGCAGGGGTGTTTATCATGGAAGCTTGCAAAGCACTTTGAAATTCCTAGCTGGAATGGACTCTAGAAGTGAATGAGATAAAAATGAAATTTTTGTTAATGCTGCGTGGTGTCAATGATTATTAAAATGCAATTAAAACAGATTTGAAACATGTTTGCCACTTCGGACAGCACACTGCTGCTTCCACAAATAGCACCTCTTCTCAGTAAGAGGTTGACCTTCTCCCACAAGGTTCAGGCGATGAAAGAAACCTTCTTGCAACAGACGTTTGTGCCACCTTTTCTTGCCCTGCAAACTCTCAGGCTGTTGGGCTGAGCAGAGTGGTTCCAGATTCCTTTTAAAAATCCTTCCCTCTCTCCCCCATGTGAAACTATCTAATCATAAAGGGTTTGGGAGAGCAGTAAAAACCTACCGTGAGATGTCAATGAATATTCATAACAAAGGCTTTTCCTTGAGGAAAACCCAGCCAACTTTCAATGTCAGGGGCGTAGCTGTTAGCTAAAATTCAAAGCAGAAGTGAAACTGGGATTCTGTGCAAAGAAGGGACTAGGAGTTCTGAGCAGCCAACAGAGGCATAGCCGTAGGGATCGTATTTCCTGCTCTAGTCTGGTTCTTACATTGCACCCATCCTCATGGTCTCGTGCTTTTTGCACTTCTGTACTGTAGCGCCTCTCACCCAGGGACACTGGTTCTCAACCTGGAAGCCACAAACGAGCATCCAGGGTGGGGTTAGCATATTACTAACTGAGGAGTAGGTCTCAGGGGGGGTCCTGCTTTGGAAGAGACTGAAAAACTCCTGGCATGTAGGAGCCTCACCTGCTGAGGTGCTTTTGAAAATCCTACTAGGCATCTAAATACCTTTGAAAATCTGGCCCAAAGCCATTGACAAGCACTAATTGACTAGGTTTCACATTAAAACTGTTAAGCTCACCACACCTATTTTTCAGATGAGTAAATTGAAGCCCAGAGAGGCTGGCGCAGCATCACACAGAGAGACAGTGGGGAAGAGAACCAAAGAATCCTGACACCTATTCTGTTGCTCCAACCACTATACAAGGGCTCCTTAGCTGTGGCACCTGGCTAGTGGTCTGTAGAAAGCTGGCAGGTCACACGGTGCGGTTGCTCCTCCCTGAATCACATTCCAAGGCAGCTAGAAATGCATTAAATGCTCCCCTAATGTTACTTTCCCATGTCAGCACTTGCTTTGGTTGCCACAGACCTGGTAGATGATTACAAACGGGGAGGGAAGAAGCCCCCCTAAAGGGTGAGGAGATATCCACAAGGCAGGCAATCGCTGTAGTCAGATGTGTTCCATACTGTGAAAACCACTGAGAAACCCTGGGTTAGACAACACTTATTAGTCACTTCAGTTCTGCAAGGCAGGTCAATTAGCAAAACTGCATCAGACGTGTTCTTGTGTGCCAGCAGCTCCTGCTCTGAGGTTCAGTTCCAGCTCCCTAAATGAGATGCACTAAATGTTGTTGCTAGTATGTAAAGGCAGGAATGCCTGCTCTGTCCCACCCAGCAGCAGCAAACCAGTCCCCTTTGGCTGTGGTGATTGGTTTTGCTGCAGTATCTTTCAGGAGCAGAGGGAGCTCTCCTTTGTCAAACTGACTTATATTTTCTCATTACAATCTCCTTTTGCATATCTCTCTTCCTGGTCAGGGAAAAACCAAAGAATTTAGGATGATTTATGGCTGTTATAAAGAGCTTTATGCTAAACCAAAACATATTTGCCGGGCCAGTGGTTTTGCTAACTGCAGCTCTGTGCAGTAGGGATTTAGGAGCACACATTGGGCCCCCTTGTTCTCCACCAGTGGAGCTTAGGCACACGTGCTTGAGGTCTGGATGGAAGAGGGTGGGAGTGGAAGTTTATGGGTCGCTCGTTCTTCAATTGCTTCTTGCGGGCTGGTACACAGCGAGATCCTTTGGGCTGCTGTATAGGTGTCTCACAAGGGCAGGTAGAAACCTCACTGCTTGAGCATATACAACTAGACTGGATGAAGCATTAGGGGATACGACGTCGCCCTGTATGAGAGAGAGAGATGGGGATGGACAAAACTGACCTGATACAGCTTTTCCTACTCTAGTCTCTACGAGGAGGGTGGCTCACCCCACTGTGAGTGATAGACAATCTTGATGGCCGTCACTCAGTCACTTCAAGGGCGGAAAGCTGCAGCCCTCCTGTCTACCTATATACCTTCCGAGTCGTGTCTGAGGCAGGGATGAATGAGCCTTATTTTACAGATGGGAAATTAAGGCACTGAGAGTATACATTTTGCCTTAAGTTGCCTTGGGAGCCCAGGCCGAGTCAAGAACTGATCCCAGGTTTCCCCAGTACCTTCACCACAAGACCATCCTCTCCTCCTGCACCAGTCACCACAGACAAACTTTGGCTTAGTGACAGCTGATGCTGCAGCAGGCCACCCCCCAAAGGCACGGAATTCCAAAGTTGAGGGGAAAATCTCCAGCATTCATTCATTGCCACCTTTTCATTGCCTGCAATGCTCTTGACAACACACTGCGATACTCCATGAGGCACCGCTTACACTGCCAACAGATACCGAAAAGTGACAGGCCCCGCAACTGCACCCAACTTGAACTCCAGTGCCAAACCTGAACTCTGACTTCACATTCTCCTGTATCCTGTATCAAGGTACATCTGACTGACACACAGTCTACACACGGGTAAGTTTGTTCTCTCTTTACACTGCAGAAGTTGCCTCACCATCATGTCATAGTGTTAAGTGGAGGAGAAGTGAAGAGCAACTTCTTTAATTGAAATGAAGCAGGAGTTTTAGGACTAGTAACAGCCGCTTTAAAAGTTTTTTTAAAAAATAACGACAATGTTATCAAAATTACTGACAGATAAATTGTCACTTGTCTCTTCCAAGCTCTGCATCATGGGCTGCACAATAGAGCGCTGTGAATGATTGACGTGAGCATTGTGTACCACCCACCTCCTAACTGTTTGCAATTCAGTGAACTTCACACAGATGAAGTTAATTGCAAAGAATTTTTCTGTTAGATGTTCACAGCACCTAAGAGAAAAATAGAGCCTAAAGACAGGCTTTTCTTCTTGCGTAGATGGAAGGATTCAGGGGGGAAGACGAACAAATTATTTGAACTTAAACCAAAGACCTACAAGCACCACCAGAAATACTATGAAGAACCTAGATACTGAGGTGATGGGCACTCTAGGCTGCAGTCTCATGTGACATCACAATTCAGCATCTCTAAGTCTTGTCCATGGGCCTCCATCAAACAAACAAACCTCCTCATGTTTCAGATGAATCAAAAAAGCAGGGGTAAAAACAAGTTAAAAAAAAAACAACAGAGACACTGTTTATTCATCACAGTGGAGCCATACAGAGCAAAAATAATTCATGGAAAGGATGCTGCCTTGAGAACTTTCTTCACAACTCATGTTAAATGCCTCCAGTAGTAACTTAAAAAGCAATAGGGAACTGGAATCACGCTGTAGATTCATGTGCCAGTACAATGCCATATGTTTAACACATAAAACATAGCAAGGAGTTTAAAGCAGATACTGAATGAAGCCAGACCAACTGTGGAATTTTGGATATCCAGTACCCTGAGATCATAGATCATTGCTTCCAATCCCGCTGAGATCAGTAGATACTGAAAGCTGTTGCCATCTGACTGCTGTTCGAGATGTGGGAGACGAGTCACTGATCTTGTTTCAGTTCCTAATGCATAACTGTCCACATCACGTAAGCAGAGGATATCAAAGACTAAGTGGCGTTTGAGCCACTGCTTCTACCTCCCACTGCAGGTGGCCTCTGTAGGTACATTGGCAGGTCATTATGCAAAAGCATACAGGGCTGCTACTGTAGGACCAAAAAAAGCATCATTTTTAAGAGCTGTTATTAATCCGGTCGCTTTCCTGAGCGCTCAGGACAGAGCTCTTGATTGGATAAAATAGAACAAGATGCTGACAAGCATATTATAGGAAGAACTTGGCACCATGGGAAAAGCAGCCCTGTCTTCCCTCTTGCTCTTGAGGGATGCTGCTCCACAGTATGACAAAATGCATAGCCCTAATCGAGCACACTCTAAAACAGTCAATCTAGTACAAGCTGTGTTTTGGGGTCAGAGTGCCCAATTCAGAAGCAGTTTGAAAGCCAGAGGGAAATAACCACTTCTGCAAGCAAGATGCCTTTATGCCTCTTTAAGATGGAAAAATGCTGAAATCACTCTATCCATACGGTACATTCAAATTAGGTGTGACCTGCTCAGTACTGTTCCATTCCTAATGAACGCATCCAAGGCAACACCAAGATGGAACCTATTGCCCTCTGAATACATTAACGGAGCTGTTGACTTTGAGCATATGCTGTTTAACCGAGTAAGCATTAGCTACCTTCAGAAGATCCTTACCTGGGACTTATTTGAATAGACGTAAACTGTAGCTAAACCTGAAAGAAACAGGGAATGTAGTGGAGTGAAACAGACCTGGATCACAGGAAGAGGCTGCTACCTACAAGCTACTGAAAATATGATACCACCACAATGATGGGTTGATTGTTCAGTGTTCTCATAAGGGACAGTATGGTTTAGTGGACTAGTCAGGAGACCTAGGTCCTGATATAAATCTGCTGGATGCTCTTGGCAAGTCACTTCACCCCTCTGTTGCCCTCATCCCATTCTTCATCTGTCCAGTCTTTTTAGACTATAAGCTGCTTGGGAGCAGAGACTGTCTTTTAATCTATGTAGAGCATACAGCACAGTGGGCCCTGGTCTTAGACTCCTGGCGCTGAATCTCCTGGTCTTTGTATGTATCACTGGCTCGACAGTGCCTATTGCCTACACTTCAGATCTTCTCCTATCTATTCCTTTCAGGATTTCAGGTATCTCAGCAAGCAATGGGCGAAGCTCACCATTCAGACAGTCAATCTGACGAAGCAGCCAGAAATTCAGGTGTTTACCTGAAGTGGCCAACCAAACTAGATAAACCTCTCAGGCCCATAAAATTGGTCAGGAAATCTCAAGAGAGAATGGGTTTCTTACAAGAGTTCCAGTACTATTACTGTCCAGCTAGAACAGCCTTTATTGCAGTATTTCAACACAAGTCATGTCAGAACCCAGAAGCATCCATCCACATGAAAATGAAGAATCCCGATGGAGGTAGATAACTAAAATTTTAGGACTTTTGGTTTATGTTCAGTGCAAGTTTCTGATGAAGTATCAAGAGTGTTCACCCATCTCTAAGCCTCCCTGCCCTCCTGGGGCCCAGTCCTGAAGTTTTCAGGGACATAAAACTCCTGTTGACTTCAGCTGGGAGATTGGCATCAGTAAGCTTTGTATCTGCATGATGATTGGAGGATCAGAGCCTATATCTGCTAAAGAAAAGAGTTAGCCACCCAAATCATATTGAAATTCAATGGAAGTTTGGCATGTAAGGCTTTTCTGAAAATTTCTTCCATAAACCTTCTTCTCTGGCCTTACCAAGACACTCCTGTCCTTGGATCCTTATTACTATTGCTGTCAGTCACGCCTTGTCCCCTTCTATGGAGAGGCTTACTTGACTTTGGAGAAATTAAGGCTTCTCTGAACAGTGAAGTAGTCATCTGGCCATGGACAGGTATTTTATATTACCACTTGGGCAGCACTTAGCTCTGCTAAGAGCTGGCCAGGGAGTTCTGCCAGGAAGTTTGTAATATTTTGCTACTCTTCCCAACCAGCACTGGTGGAATTTACACATGAATACACCTTTAAAACTAGCTCAGAGCCTACTCATTGCATCATTGCTGACCTGGCTTTGTTGGGAGTTTGTAGTTTCTTTCTGCTATGGAACAGACAACAGAGCTGGTTTGGAAATGGTTTTCCCACCCCCTCAGAGTTTTTGAGATTTAGAATCTTTGTCCATGTCCCAAAACAGGATGAAAAGTCAAAATCTCAAAAATGTTCCCCAGCAACATATCCAGACCAGGCCAAGCAAAATATTTTGATAATATCAAAATGTTTCATCTTCATCTAGACCTTTTAAAAATGTTTTAACCTTCATTAGTATAAATGAACTAAAATTTCAAAATGAAGTCATTTTGATTCTAAAAACACACCTTCGCATTTTGAAAAATATCAAAACTGGATCTTGTGACAATTTAAAATTTTTTGTTCCCCTCCCATCCAAATTTTTTTTGGTGAATCAGGAGATTCATCAAACCTTACCCCTTTCTTGTGAACAGTTTTGGTTTTGATGAATCAACATTTTCAGATGAAGAAATGTTTAATCAGAAAATTCCAAACCAGTTGTAATAGACAACAACAGCATGGCCCAGTGAATAGGGTGCCGGACTGGGAATCAAGAGATTTGAATTCTACCCTGGCTCTGCCAATGACCTGGAGTAAGTTGTGTTACCTTCTCTTTTGCCTCAATTTCCCCGTACATAAAATGAAGATAATGTTACTTGCCCTTCTTTGTAAAGTGCTTTGAGTGCTTTTCTCAGTGGATGAAAAGCATTACATGGGAGGTAAGTATTATCCATGTTGTCAAGTATGAAATCACTAGACAGAAATCTATTAAAGGAGAAGAAGAAGAAATAAATATATCAATTCAGGGGCTCACTTTCCTTGTTTGGCTTTGTGAGCTTTCATATCTACACCTGACTTAACTATCACTGGCTTATATTACAAGGTCAAGCACGTTATGACAGTGGCTGGACTTGCAACAATATTGAACGCCAGAAATTATTGATATAATGCTCAGAGGCCTGAGATTCAGACAGACGTGCTCAATAATCTCTTCTCTGACAGTGGCTGAAGACTTTTAGTGCCCCAACTGGACTATGTTTTAAACCATACTTAAGTGCCTTCATTTGCAGTTTAAATCGATTTTTTACCAAAAAAAATCCCGGGTTTTACAAAAAGTATTATTCATTTTTTTCTAATTTTCACCCTACTTTAGTATCATTCAAATATATAACAAATAACTTGTTTTAGTAGGAAAATACAATACATTGCATGAGATATATATATTATGCCCCATGCAAAAAGCACTCGCTACCAGGAATTTTAAGTGGCCACAAAGATCCATAGATGGGCTGTAACTTTCTTCTTTGAAAGAAGAATTTTCTGGCACCCCCAAACAGCAGTGGGACGGACTCAATGGTACCTTGGGACTTTTCTACCTCTTACTGCTACTGTGTCACTTAACCCTATGAGGGTCAGGTCAAGTCCCGAGCTGCAGAAGCACTGTCTCTTTTCTCTGACCACGTCTAGTCTAGCGGAACAGCTCTATCCTTGTAACTCAGGTTGGCTAACATCTGTTAACATCCTAGTGCAGTTAATTAAGGCAGCTGCAATGTTGACCCAAGTTACCCAGTAGGCATAAACCCTAAAGGGAAGCCTAGGGTTTACTTTGACCTGTTAACATTTAAAACTTGTCTTTCCTAGGATTTTAACACATTAGTTAACATGTTAAAAATACACTTTTTTCCTAAGGAAGACAAGACCCCATGGTGAAATTCCTGATTGTGCAGAGGACCAGCACGTCATACGAACCGCTGAAGCTCTCAAAATAGGGCTAGTGCTATTCTTCTGAAAGGGGTGATTTCACCCTGTGTGTGTAAATTTATGACGGGGTCAAAGCTTGTTGAAAAAGCGGTTTACTATGTAAATTTATTTTGGCTACCCCTCAGCTCCTAGCTTGCCAGGTGTTCCCCATATCTGTGGCTGAGAAGACCAACTTACACATCTGTGTCAGTGATGATATAACTGGCAAACACAGCTTTAAACATGTGTTTCATTTGTTAACAGAGCGAATACAAATAAAAAAACATTACGATATTTGCATGTGTGTGTTCATACACACACGTTAACTAATGTCTGTTAATGATAAAAATGGTCAAAATGATCTTGACAAAGCGAAGAATTGGTCTGAAATCAACAAGATGAAATTCAAGAAAAAAAAAGGGCAAGGTACTACATTTAGGAAAGAAAAATCAAATGCACAGCTAGAAAATGGGGAAAAACTGGCCCGGTAGTAGTACTGCTGAAAAGGATCTCTGGGCTGTAGTGGATCACAAATTGAATGCAAGTCCACAGCACGATGCAGTTGCAAAAATGGGCTAACATCATTCTGGGGTGTATTAACAAGAATGTCATATGTAAGACAAGGGAAGTAATTGTCCCACTCTGTTCAGAACTGATGAGGCCTCAGCTGCAGTACTGTGTCTAATTCTGGGTGCCACACCTTTGGAAAGATGTGGATAAACTGGAGAGTTCAGAGAAGAGCAACATGAATGATTAAAGATTTAGAAAACCTCACCTATGAGGAAAGAATAAAAAACTGTCATGTTTAGTCTTGAGAATAAGGTACTAGGGAGGGGGATCTGATAGTCTTCAAATATGTTGTTATATATAGAATTATTCTCCATGTCCACTGAAGGTAGGACAAAAAGTAATGGGGTTAATCTGCAGCAAGGGAGATTTAGGTTAGATATTAGGAAAAACTTTCTAGCTATAGGGGTAGTTAAGCTCTGGAATAGGCTTCCAAGGGTGGTTGTAGAATCCTCATCATTGGAAGTTTTTAAGAACAGTTGGACAAACACCTGTCAGGGATGGTCAGTTTACTTGGTCCTGCCTCAGAGAGGGGTGCTGGACTTAGGGTGACCAGATGTCCCGATTTTATAGGGACAGTCCTGATTTTTGAGTCGTTTTCTTATATAGGCTCCTATTATCCCTCACCCCCTGTCCTGATTTTTCACACTTGCTGTCTGGTCACCCTAGCTGGACTTGATGACTTCTCAAGGTCCTTTCCAGCCCTACATTTCTATGATCCTATAGACTCACATACACACACAGGCATACAGATATTTATTATGGGCCAGCTCCTCAGCTGGTGTAAATCAGTGTCACTCCATTGAAGTCAACAGAATGATGCCGATTTACTACGTTACGACTGTTTTAAGAGCACACGCATCACCAAGTGAAATTGACTGGGATAGAGCAAGAGAGGAAAAAGGCAGGGGAGAGAGTAAAATGGAAAACACTCTAAGAAAAATGAATGCATGCCCTGAAGGTTATGAATACCATCTAGCGATAAATGGACTATGAGGACAAAAAAGGCCAATGTGAATGAACTAGGAAGTTCAAAAGTAATCAATGGTAAGAAAGAGGCATATGAGAGCTATAAACCATCAGGTGCAGAGGCAAAAAAGAATGTCGATTGGAGTGGAGAGAAGGAAAAAAGTGATAAGAGAAAGCAAAGGGAAATTGCACTGGGGAGGTTAAGATACATACAAAGTGTTTCCCCCCCCCCCAGGTGTGGAAGACAGTCAAGGTCACTGAAGGGGAGAGTAGGGGAAGATAGCAAGAGCAATTTGTTGACAGTCGAAATAGATGTTGCTGAAATACAAAGAAGAAAAGTATGTGGATGCGTTGCCTTGGCGTTTGGCAAGAAAGAGGGGCGAGATGTGCTTGAAACAGCTCCGTGATTCCCAAGAGGAGGGAGGAGAATGAACCCCATTGTGACAGATGGATAAAATGTGCAATAAAATTTAGCATCTGAAGCCTGCTTTGCTCTTCCAAAGCCTCTTTTTTTGTCAAAAGATCAAAAAAGAGTTTACACATTAATGAATTTATTCTCCTGTAAGGCAAGTCAGTGACATTATCCCCATCTGACAGAGCGGGAAACTGAGCGATGAAGTGTTGCAAAGATGCTGAAATTAATAACAACAGACCTGGTTTTCTACTGTTGACTGATGTATTGAGGAGTGATTCTGAATGCTGTTTAAATATCTGCTTATGGCTGCAGCTGTCTTATTTGTAGTGTTCAGATGAATCTATTTCTTAATTTGAGACATGGCAGCCTCTCCTTTAAAAAGAGGGTGGGGCCCTTGGCGGGTGCTCTTGCAGGTGTCTGTGAAAAGGGTGTGTGTGTTGAGAAATCTGCAGGCAGCCTGAGAGTGGAGAAGATGCATCCTGTAGGAAGCTCCCTAAGAAAAGGTCACAGCTCGGGGCATAACGATGTTAACCCCTTCAAAGAACTAGTCTCATGTATCATTGAAGGTGTAACCATGGCTTGCCCAAGATAACACCAATTTGGATCACAGTAACAATGCGATTCAGGGTCTGGAGACCTGCCTGTTTCATATTGCTTGGCAATAGAAAAAAAATTGCTTGGAGGGGCTTAACAAGAGACCTGACAAGCTGGGCAAAGGCAAGGCAGACCAAGTTTGGGGAAGCAATGGCCCCATTCTGCAGATGGGGAATTGAGGCACAGAGAGATCAAACAACTTGCCCAACATCACACTGGCTTGGGGCTGTGGCTGAGCCAGGAACTGAACCTGGATCTGGTGAGGCTTAGCCAACTGGCCCTAATCACAAGCCACCCAACCGCTCACTACCCATGCAGCCTTGAAAGAGGTTCAGAGAAGCTATCCAAAATTGAAGCTGGTTATCTCAACCCAGCAGAACCCTCTGCTGCTTTGGAGATCACCCCATCACTAGAATTTATTGGACTGGTGGCTGGTTTGTTTCTTGTTTAACAGCTGTTCATATAGGCGACGGTGGCAGTATAGACGTCTGAAAATGTTTGCTGCCTGCGTGCAAGTGTCATCGTGCGCTCCTGCTGCGTGGTCCAGCCCACCGCAAACAAATCTGATCACCACTTTTTTCAACAGCAGAAGATTCACTTTTAGGACTCTTGTCCCAGAAGATTATTTATACGACGCAGGACAAGCCTTGTCCGTGTTGCCAGGTGGAGCATTTTCATATTGTTTGTTATTAATACTTCCTAGAATCAAAGTTACTATATTTTAATGAAGCAAACTTTTAACAGTGAAGGTACTCTGGGAAAAAAGACAATGTTGGAGTGAAACGAGGATGGAGTGAGGCAGGAAGAGGAAATGAAGATATTTTTTAAATAAACCTGTTCCAAAGCTCAGGAAATGAGCTGGCTGATCTGAAATATGAATACAAGAAGAGAGTTAAGACAGATATGGAGGACAAAGGAAATCAGAAAACCTATAAAGAAAATAAGGAGGTTTCTGACAGGTGGATCATTGTGAAATGTCACCAAAGAGTGTGGACAAAACTGAAAGGGTATGAAAAACAGATTAAAATTTACAGTCAGAGCAGGATTGTCCATTGGGTACAAGTACAAATATTGGAAGGGCAAGGACAGTCTTATGGCTAAGACACTAAACTGGGACTCAGGAGATCTGAGTTTGATTCATATCTCTGCCACAGATTTGTGCGATCTTGAGTAAATCAACGGATCTTCCTGTGGAAGATTTCTCCATCTGTAAAATAGGGACAATGATCCTTTTTGTTTAATACCCTTTGTCTGTCCTGTTTATTTAAATAGTAAGCTCTTCAGGCAGGGAGTGTATGGCCAGCGCCCGGCACAATTAGCTGGAGTCTCTAGGTGCTACTGTAGTACAAATAAAGAATAACTTTATGATTAGTATTAACACAATCAACAAAGGAAGGCATTAGACCCAGGCATAAAGTAGGAAATAACACAGGAAGAGGATATAACTAAAAAGCAAATACTTTGCATAAATGTTTCTATTTTCATCCTAGGTTCTCAAAGCCTTCTACAAAAATGAATGAAGAAAGCTTCCCAACACAGCCGTGTGGTAGGTTTGATATGGTCATGCTGATTTTACAGATAGATAAACTGAGGAAGAAAGAGGTTAACTGACTTGTCTAAGGTCTCACAATAAGTGAATGGCAGAGCAGGGGGGAGAATGCAGGAGTTCTGACACTGCTGCCCCCGCTCAAATGCAGTAGACTATATACCTGACCATTTATTTTACTCTGAAATCTCAAAGGAAAATAGATGCCAGAAACGAACACCCTTCTCCCCCAAGATATCTATAAAGCACTGTTCAGAACTCCCATGGAAATCTGTGGGAACTGAGTGGGAATTAAGTGGGTGAGCTGCACGCAGATCATTAAGAACAAACACGACCTGTTGGGTTGAAAGGCACCTTTTCAATCTCTAGTTCTCTTGGCTTCCTTGTCTGCCTAATGTAGCCGTCCTGGCTTTTCATTATCCGTATTTAAGCTGGTGCTTGCAGTGGGTTTAACTCATCAAGCAACTGAACACACACAAAACAAAAGCAAAGTAACTGTTCACCAAGTGAAAATGCTATTTACATAAACAAGGGGACAAAAATCCAGTTCAGTCCCCATTACTAACTGGGTGTGGAAGTCTCCTCCAAGTAGGGTGACCAGATAGAAAGTATGAAAAACTGGGACTGGGGTGGGGGGTAATAGGTGCCTATATAAGACAAAGCTCCAAATATCGGGACTGTCCCTATACAATCAGGACATCTGGTCACCCTACCTCCAAGACAGCTTTCTCCTCTCAATGCAACACAGGGCCTCAAGCCCTCACCCCAGCTCCATTACTCTGTGCTGGTCACCTGGGGGAAATCAAAGCACGGAG
The DNA here is from genome assembly GCF_016161935.1 of Mauremys reevesii. Lineage (NCBI taxonomy): Eukaryota > Metazoa > Chordata > Testudines > Geoemydidae > Mauremys > Mauremys reevesii. The sequence continues at coordinate 7,312,331 of NC_052643.1, forward strand.
TCTGCTTCCTGCTCTTGGGCTGGGGCCGATGCCCCTTGTTGCACAGTGGGTGTGACAGCCAGGGTAGCCGTCTCCTGAGTTCCCCTCAGCGCCTCTCCCCTCTTCAGAGCCCCCGAATAACTCCACATTGTCTATCTCATCAACAGTCCTTCTTGGGTTCTGATTTTATTATCACACAGCTCCAGAAAACAAGCACCAAAACTTTTCTACCAAGCCTTAAGATGGGCACAGCCCCTCCACCCGGAGGGTCTGTCCCTTCCTGCTTTCTGAGCACCTAGGGAAGATGTCTTCTTTCCAAAAGGAAACTTTCAGCTGGGTCTTTTTACCCAGCCCCATCTCCCTTCCTCGGGGACGACTGCAGAAGCCCATCTCTCTCTGCAGTTCTGCTGCTCCGGTTTCCTATAGCACACATGTAGGTGCTTGCTTGCACGCTCATTCTCTCTCTCTCAGCCAGTTCTGTTCCCGTCTAGCTCTGATCTCACAGAAATGTCCTCTGACCCTTGATAGGCCAGGGGAAGCCCTGCTCCCTTACTGGGCACACCTGCTCTGGCACAGGGACGCTGGACCTCCTTTGACCACAGGGCCAGCCACCCTCTGACAGTGGGACTGAATATGAAAGAGACGGGAAAAAACTCAAGCTTTCTACAGTCAGTTTTTTACGTTTCATAACATCAAGTATTGGTATTATCCTGCCACCTGGATAAAGCAATGGGGCAGATCCGGATAGCAGGTTCACCAGTGCAAATAAACAGTCACTCCAGATTTAAACCAGTGTAATTAAGAGCCAATGTTAGCCCACTGTTCCTCTACTGGAAACATATTTTATTGTCTTTAGCAGTAAATAGTAGCTAGGGGAAAGCTGTTCTTTCCTCTACAGCATTTCATGCCAGAAACATAATGCAAGAGCATTTCTGGTGCTTACAATAATCAGGTTACAGTGAAAATTATTATATTACAGGACAAATGCACACAAATATCACACAGCTCACCAGTGTGGCGAGTCTGAAGTAGCAAGGCAATGCACAGGGGTATTTTTTCCCCTTAAAATGTAAAGAAACAGGGGAAGATATAATCGTTTAACACACAGGCTGTACCATGTAGGTTTTCAAATTCACCATTAAATCCTTCTTTGGGGAGATTGGACATTTATTTGATGCTGTATCAAGGAGTAGCTCTCCAGTGACATTCAACAGAATTTTGTATCAAAGCAGAATCCATCACAGCACAATCCAGCTTCGAAAACGTGCTGGGAATGTCAATGTAAGTAAATTACATTACTGTGGGATTATAGATAGGATAATGCATAAACAAGTGGCGATTATGATGCTATAATGCCATCAAGGGGAATCTGATAATGCACCATCAAAACCCTGAGATGGAACTGTAGCTGTATAATAATCACCACTCTTCTTCCAAGCCTTGTTGTTTAATATTTTGCATGCTGCTATTACAAGAGGGGACTGAAGCATTTGCTATGGTAACTGCTGCTGTTCCCTGAGCCAAGTTCAACACCAAAACTCTGAGACAGGTGGGGATTGACTCCGGGAAGAGGAGAGAGCCTGTTGAGGAAGGGAGATTGTGATGGTTTAGAAAAGAGTGCTTTGTCCACCCCAGGAGGAAAGACCATCTATGCAAAGCAGAATAACTGGGTGGGCAGATTTCACAGAGTTTCAAACTGTGTGTCATACCCTCCCCAAAGGCTAGTCTGCACAAAGGAGAAGAGCCTACTACTGCTGTCAGCTATCAGAATCGAGCTGTTAGATCAGAAGCTGGAGATTTCTTTTTGGCCCTGAAGATCCAAGGTTCAAACTCTGCTAATTGCTCGGATTGTTACTCGTACATTTTGCGTTGTGTAAATGCTTCCTCATAATGCTCTCTGCTCCGCACTGAGACTATGGCACTGTTGAAAGAGCTAGGATGACAGGGAGACCCACAGTTTGGAGTGTCGTCCTACAAAGCTAAGTTGGGGAAATACATCCTGCTGTTTAGGCTTCCTGTGCTAGGCTATTTTCAAAACCACGGCTTTAGAATTGCTGAAAGACTCAAAGTTACGGTGCCATCTGCTGTGATGCAGGAAACATTGGGGGTGTTCATTCTTCCGCGCCCTCTCCAAGTGTCATTGGTGGGGGAGGTCCCTTAAGAGGATCCAAGGAGCTCTCTTGGGAGGCACACGCTCCCCGGTTTTGTGTGGTGACTTGAAAGACAATGACAGCAAGAACTGGCCATAGGAGCAAAGCAGTTGGCGGTAGCTCCAGGAGCTTTTTAGTGCAGATTTCAGCATCACCACGTGAACATTCCAGCCCACAAAACATAGTGAGCCAAACTCCAATGTATTTGCAGGTGCAATTCCATTGACATCAGCAGAACCACACCTGCTTGCCCAGATGTGAATGTGGCCATTCATTTGCTGGATTTCCTTCATTTTCTGAATCCTGACCAGAGCAGCTCTCTTGTTTGTTTGTAGCAGCATTGCCTTCAATATGGCTCCTGCTACTTCCCTTTGGCTTTTTGCCCTTTGTTGACCCCATACGTCATTCAACTCAACGTTCATTAGTACTGACTGATAGGCAGTCACAGGAGAGCTCTAAGCTGATCTTGAAAGGTGAAGGTTCTGTGTGCATAAGGTTCCACAAATCTAGCTACTTATCTGAACCTCCATCACAACATTTCTGGCCCCTGCTACCTCTAGGCAGGGCGGGAATACCAGAAGGCCATCCCCTTTCAGGGTATTTTGGCACTTCCTGTTCCAGTCCGGTCCTGGACGTAAACTGGCAGCACAGAGGCTCATGGGAATGAAGAATTCTGGAGAACAATTAACCTGCCAAATGGCTCAGCACAGGGTGCATGAAACATTGCATGAGACAGGCCCAGCTCCCTGCATGGGGTGAGATTCATGCTGCAGGTCCTCACACTTTTTTTCCTTTAAAGAAAATACTGCCTTGATCTTTTTTTTCCCTCCCATTTCCCCTCCCTCTGCTCCGTTTTCACTGGCTCATCTCTTGTTTCTTTCCCTTGATTAGTTTCTAGGATTTGTTTTTCTCACTCTTCACTTCTCCAGTTCCCCACCCACTGTTTCTTTCCCCTCCCACGCAAACAAAAATAACTACTCCAGTTAATATGCTGCATTCAGCCACTCAATGCAATGTCCTGATACGATCCCTTTGGCATTCTATGCTAGAATAATGCCACAGAGCTCCTTGAAGTTACTCTGCATTCACACTGGTGTAACTTGAGAGCAGAATCTGAACCCAGGATTTAGACACTGCCCTCACCCACCCCACCCCCAGGTAATGTCTTGTATTTTACATAAGACTCAATGAAAGTCGGAACACGAAACCTGCAGAATTTGCAAACACAGATATATTGAATTAAATAAAACTGCTAGTTCTTGCCATTTAGGCCTTGTCTAGACTGGGATTTTTATACTGGGCTATAGCCCTCATGTAGACATAGTGTACAATAGTTGTGACTTACTGGAGTAAGTGCCTTTTTACACTGTTACAGCACATCTACATAAGGACTTTGCATTGGGGTTCAGATTTCCCTAGGTAGACCCTTAACCTTAGGACCAAATTCTGTTCTCCATTACACCAGTAAAATCCAGAGTGATTCCAGTGAGTTCACTCACATTATTCCAGATTTAGACAGATCTATCAGAGCAGAATGCAGCCTCTGGACGTTAAAGATGCTCAGAAGTTTCAGGCACGATCCACAGTACAAGGAAGGAAACTACAAGAAGTACAAAGACTTTGCATTTATTGTAAAATGTTTCTAGTTTAAAGATAGGCCTGAACCAGAATTTCAGATCTCCTCATAGATTCATAGGCTACAAGGCCAGAAGAGAGCATTGTGATAATCTAGTCTGACCTCCCATACAACACAGGTCATAGAACTTCCCCTCAAAAATTCCTAGAGCAGTTCGTTTAGAAAACCATCCAATCTTGATTTAAAAATTGCCCGTGATGGAGAATCTACCATGCAGGGCCGGCTCTACCATTTTTGCCACCCCAAGCACAAAAAAAAGCGGCTCAGACTGCCGCGTCTGAACTGCCAAAGCAGAAAAAACCCCACACGCTTGGAGTGCCGCACCCAAACTGCCAAAGCGCAAAAAAAAAAAAAAAGAAAAGCTGCCCAGACTCTGCCACCCCAAGGATGGACGGAATGCCGCCCCTTAGCATGTGCCGCCCCAGGCACGTGCTTGCTCTGCTGGTACCCGGAGCCGGCCCTGCTACCATGACCCTTTGTAAAAGAGCAGCATCCAAATCTGGATCTAAATTTTGTCATACTACTTTTACCAAGCTCTCATCTAGGATTGTTCCATCTATAGCTCTCTTCCTTTTCAAAGGAAGATCAGTATTATACTCCACATTTTATAAATGGGAAACTCAGGCCTGGAGAAGGAAGTGATGTGACCAAGGTCACACATCAGATCAGTGGCAGAAGCAGGTCTTCTAATTCCCAGTCTGGTATCCTATCCACTAGACCATGCCTCCTCCCCCTCTGTGTGGTGGACTCTATCTTTATAATGGGCCAACCCCAAACCATGGATTCCAAACATGACATGAGCTTTGGGGAAGTTCAGAGTTGGATCTAAAACTTTGCAAACTTTGTATTCCACTATTATTCTTTGGAACTTCATATGATCCATCTACTCTGTCCATGCTCCCTAGTCTGATAGAGCACTCTGATAATCATAATTTTTTTGGGAAGCTCTCAGATTCCCAACAAGCGACACAGTAAGTTATCAGCATCATTAGATAAATATATTCGGCCCACATTGTTTTAGGCACGGTGCAAACATATGGCGAGAGACCATCCCTGCCCCATAGAGCTTAGAGTCTAAACAGAGGGGAAACTGAGGCACAGAGCGGGGAAGTGCCCAAGGTCACACATATAGCAGATTAATTGCAGAGCTGGGAATAGAATCCAGGTCTCCTGAGTCCCAGTCCAGTACTCTATCCACTTCCCAAGTGTTCTTAGTTTTGACCATTACATCCACATCCACTATGCCAGTGAACGCCTCCAAGTGTAGCTGTGAATCTGAGGGAATAATTAGGCTCCTGGGTTAGAGAAAGTGAATAGCAGATTTTCCCCAGTGAAAGCTACTTAAAAATACTATGGGTGAGTTGATTAAACTACCCCAGGGAGAAAAACATGTTTTGAGGTGAGTAATAAAGAAACCCCTATTTCCACTTGTTTCATCTCAAAGTCCCATAGTTTTAGCCTGGCTCTTGTTGCAGTAAAAAAATAATGGTGCTTGTCTTTTATTTCAGCAATTCAAAGGTTAGTGCAGCTGTGTCCCCAGCCTTACACGCTGAAAAGAAATGGCTGGATAGACATCCCTGTAAACATATATAATTCTTGGTTTAGATGCTTCATAAATCATATTCTTTATCCCGGGGCATTCTACCAAATTCTATTATTGCATTCTCATTCTAATAGGCCCCATCTCCATATAGCAAATCACACATTTTCCACAGCTTTCCATCACAAAATAAAGAGTCAAGATGAAGAATCTGCATTTCAAATCACTGTTTGTTGTTATGACAACATGGTGTGAATTTGTTCTGGGCTGAAGCTCTTGCAGTCTTGGACTCCAAAGCATTTTTTGAAGCCTTTATTCATAGAGTGGTTGTGAAAGACATTTTTATATATTTATCTCTTAGAAAGCCAACAACCTTCCTAGGTTAGCTCAGTGTGGTATAAACTATCCGGGGGAAAAAATCAGGGCACGTAATTTGAGACGACAGGGTCTGAACAGGCTACGTGGTAACTTTTCCTTCTCACAAACTTTACTTAAAAATACAATCCACTGACCATGTCAAATGCTCAGTGAAACCTTGCTACCCATGTTTAAGGGCTAAAGGGTGTTATCTCAATGCGGGAGCAGTTTCTGGCCCCCTTACTCATGCTGGATAGCACTTTCCTTCACAAGTGGACTTTGCTGGGAGTATTTGCGGAGTAAGGAAATATTCAGTCTGGGTCAAGGTCCCAGGGAGGCTGATCTACACAGCAAGCTACCGCATGGCAAACCAGGGTGTCAATCTACAGAGCACTGACTTGCCGTGGAGTAATATCCTGCGTGGACACGGCGAGAGCGCAGTGAAAGTCGCAGAGGGCAGCTTTGTGTACTGCACTTTGAAGTAGTAGGACACTAAGCTCCATTCCAGGACTTTCACGAGGATACAGCTACAGCGCAGGGAGAGGTTATTGCATGACAAGCTGGTGTGCCGGAGAGTCACGCCTTCTCTTGCCATGCAGTAACTTGCTGTGAAGACAAGCCCTCAGCATCTGCCTCGTGGAGAACATGGACACAGAAAATTGTAGGAGAAATATCTGACTGGGGCCACTATGTCCAATAATCATAAAATAACCCGCCCCCCCCCCACATTAATATTAGCCATAGACTTTAAGGCCACTTTGGATCATTCTGACTATCTAGCCTGATTTCCAGCATAACAAAGACAGGGCCTAGATTCCAATGATTTCTGCATCTAACCCAACAATGTGTGGTTGAACTAGAGTATATATCTTAGAAAGGTATCCAGTTTTGATTTAAAGAAGCCAAATGATGGAGAATTTACTGCAGCCTTTTGATAAGATGGTTCAATGAATAATTACCCTCACTGTGGAAAAAGTTCATCTTTTTTCTAATACAAGCGTCATTGACTTCAACTTCTAGTCAATAACAACCATCCCTACCTGCACCATCAAAGGCTTTTGCATGGACATTAAATGAGCCCCAGAAGGGTAATATCTTATTTTGAATATGCAAATTACCTCACCCATGTTATTATTTAGGCCTTAAATTATTTAATTTGGAAGAGATTCAGAAAGCTAATTTACCCTTCGACCTCTTGTTTATCTTCTGAACTTCATTCACTTTGGACAATGAAAATAGGTTAGTGAATTCTGTTTCTAGCCAGCTTCCCTTTCGCCTGTCGTGCACTGACTAACAAAGTGCTGCAATATCTAGGCTGGAAACATTTGCAGGGAAATCTCCAGATCCAAATAACTCAATTTCTTATATTTCATGAAAATAATGGTATTTAATGTGAGATTAAAAAATAAGATTTGGGACCTAAACTGCCTGACAATATCTGTAACCTGAGAATGTAGGAGCCTAATGTAGAATAATTATTATGTATATTGCTGTAGCCTCTAAAGGCTCCACTTGCATGTCCATCCCCTTAACTAGTCAAGACAAACATTAGGAGGGTTGAACAGAAGCAGAGAAGTGACTTGTCTGTGATGACACAGAAAGTCAGGGGCAGAGCCAGGATCAGAACCCTGGCCAGGCATCCACAGTGCTATGCTGGGTAACATATTGAGCAGTCCCACATGCAGCCTGTGCTATAGGACAATGAGCTCTCCAGCCAAGCTCCCGTCAAGGCACTTTACAAAAACCCTGAAATTAAGAGTCAATCCATCTGCAGTTAATTACTAACTAAAACACTTTAAAGCCAGCAAAGACAGATGTATCCCAATGTTAGAGGCTCACAGAGCTGGTAGGAATATTCTTGATGTTATCCTCGTGAATGAATTCCAAAGGCATCATGTCTTACATTTTAGTACCACCATGTTTCATCCCTATTATTACATATGGATCCCGTAAAGACAGGAGGAAGGATCAAAGCTCCTTTCAAAAGCGTTGATTTTGATTGAAGGCCACCCAAAAGTGTTTGAAAGGGGTCTTGACACACATATATCATTTCATCCGTCAGCTTTTCCACTCTGGGCTGGATGAAAATTGAAACATAAAAACCTGCTCTGCTTAAACTTCAGAAAATCCTTGGAGAACCTCGAAGCTCTGACCACAAAAAAGGAGCATAAGGGCCACATGGAAGGACTTGGCAACATACGCTTTGTGGCCAGGATTTTCAAAAAAGCCTTCAGGAGTTAGTCATTGGGACTTAAGTGCCCAACTCTCTTCGGTCTGTTTGTAACTCCCAACCTATATGCACATGCTACTGCCATTTGCGATCCACATCTATAACGTGTCACCATTGCATCTGGTTTCTTTCCCTGAGTCGGCAAAGGAAAATATTGCATTGATACAGTGCAAACATCACCAGCAGACTCCCTTTTTGCTGTTAATATAATTAATTGCTTCAGCAAGTGGCCAGAAACAGCCTTTCATTCCATCAACAGTAATCAAATACTTGTTAACAATTTTCAGGTCATGAAGGACCAAGATAACGAGTTTCTGAGAATGGGACTTTGCTTCATAGCTGTTGAATCTGAAGCGATGATGAAGGGGAGAAATATTAAACACAGATGTGCATCCAATTATTCTCCCCAGACCAATGGGGAAACAGAATATTTCAGCTGAGTTTGAAAGAATGGCTGCAAACCGAGGAGCTACAGAGAAGCCCTGAAAATCATTTAGGAGCGATTTCTTACGGCAACCCAAGATGCAACAATCCAGATATCTCCAGCAGAACTACTGCATGGGGCAAGTTTGCAGTCCAGGTTATACATTAAAGTCTTCCCAAAGCCCTAGATCTTGTTTGCAGTGGAAATTTGTCCCAATTTCAGAATCAATGGCCAGCCATTGATGTATCTAATCCAGTGTAAGAGAGAAGTTCCACTGGTACAAATCTCAGCTTTCCTTGGGTATGGCTACACTTGCAGCCGTACAGTGCTGCCGCGGGAGCGCTTTGAAGTGTGAGTGTGGTCGCGGTGCCAGTGCTCGGAGAGAGCTCTCCCAGCGCTGCACGTACTCCACCTCCCTGTGGGGATTAGCTTACAGCGCTAGGAGCCGCGCTCCCAGCGCTGGGGCAGTGTTTACACTGGTGCTTTGCAGCGCTGTAACTTGCAGCGCTCAGGGGGGTGTTTTTTCACACCCCTGAGCGAGAAAGTTGCAGCGCTGTAAAGCGCCAGTCTAGCCAAGGCCCTTGTGTGCAACTTGGAGTTTGCACTGATGCAGCTGGTGTCTGATTGCTGAAATCAGGACAGGTTTCCACTGTGGACAAGGCCTAAGTCTGATGAAAAGGTACAAAACAATTCAGCACAGGAGAAAGGCATTGTTCAGCTGAACAGTACAGAACAAACACCATAGTAAAATTTCATTGCTCCATTCACTTCAGTGACTGCCTTGATTTTCACTCAAATTCAGCCATGCCAGCAGAGATTTGGCCCTTCAATGACAAGCATCCAAAATTTCAGTGTGGTCCCTTTTAGAGAAGGGCTTCGTCTGACCCTCCAGATTTAATCACCCCCAAACTATTCTATTGTAGAGTCAGTGTCTGTGGGGCTTAGTTGATAGTGGTTTGACTAGGGCTGACTAGAAAACAACAGTTTTGTTTCACATAAAAAAAATCAAGGTTTCCCTCAAGCTCTCCTGTTGGAGCTGGTTCACTTGGTATAAATAATTAAATGGTTTACAGACAGAGATTGACTCACTCTATAGCCTGTTGGGCAGGGCTCTCACCTGAGATGAGTGAGACCCACATTCAAGTCCCTGTTCCATAGCTGGTAGAGTATGGATTTGAACCAACATCTCCCACATTTTAGTTATCAGAGGGGTAGCCGTGTTAGTCTGGATCTGTAAAAGCAACAAAGAATCCTGTGGCACCTTATAGACTAACAGACGTTTTGCAGCATGAGCTTTCGTGGGTGAATACCCACTTCTTCGGGTATTCACATTTTAGTTGAACTTCCTAATCACCAGACTATCTGGCTAATCTGGGGTGGGGCTGTCTCTCCTTTTCAGATCCATTGTTGCGATGAAATGACATTTTTGATGGGAAAATGTCCAGCTCTAGGTCTGATCTCCAGTCTAGATTATCAAAAGCTCAAGTCCTACCAGCACTTGGGCTCTTCGGGGCCATGCATACAGCTTTCATAAACCCTGCGAGCCTGATCATTGCAAGAAGAGGTGAGACCAAGCACTGAGTTGGAGTTATGATCAAAGGAGCACTCCCTGCATTGCCCAGTAGATATGTACACCATCTGCACAGCTCAGTACATTCAGGACAACATGGAGAGACATAACATGGACCAGCAGTTTGGGAGCTTCTCCCTTCAGGCCACCAGTAGAGAGCGACATGAAGGTGGAGTGGTGCAGGGAGAAGAGACATTGTCTTCTCTTTGAGCAACTGGGGAAACTGAGAGGGGACTGATGATCTACTATCTCTCCTAGCAGCCAGGAGATGAGAGAAAGGAGGATCACAGCCTGTAATCTCTCTTTTCACTGACCTAACACAACTCCCTTAACTCCCATAGAGTTAATTTGCTTTACCATGAGCAAGAAGACCCAGTGTGTTGGGTGGACGTTCCCAAGTCACAAGAACCAGCATTCTCCAGTGAAGTCAACATCACCTTACCTTGATGCACTAAGATAAGCTGCAACAAGGCTGTGTCATTGCAGACTGATGCATTATTGCAATACATTCCAGGGGTCAGGGCTGGCTTAGTTTTACAGCGCTGATCAGGTACAAAAGGTCTCCAGGCTCCCCAGGGGTAACTGACCCTAGACATCAGTGAACAAAACAGAGAAGCAGCTATTCCCCACCCTCTGCAAATAAATGGTTATTTGGCCAACATTTAGGTATTTTAAATAATGGTGCCAGGCTGGGTCTGTGGATTCCCTTCATCTGCAGTTGCTGCAGCAGCTCATTTGGAAGTGAGAGGCGCTCAATTATTTTTCATCGCATTCCTTTGAACACACAGTGCGTCTCTGCCTTTATCTCCAAGTGACATTCACAACAGGAGGAAGGCAAATATTAAACCAAGAAATACAAATACATAAAAATACTGGCCCACCCATGCACAGACCTGGCCAGAAAGCAAGGGTTAGCGTGTGCATGGGAGAGGTTTTTGTTCTGTTGCCTACGGTATGGTGGCGATAGGAACATCAGAAAGCACAAGGCAGGTCGTCAGTACACGAACATAACCACAGCACTTTTTTGATCATTAAAATCCACACAACAAAGCCCCAGCTCTCATGACACTGATCAAATAAATTTTAAACATTTGTATTTTCCCCTTCTTCTCTACATTCATATAGTTGGGAATCTGTGCCTACCATCCGCTGGATCGCCTGGTTTGTAATCAGAAGTCACTTACTGACTTGAGTCGAAGACATGGCACAGTGTCCTGTGGCATTGTTTGTCTGTGCAAATACCTCGTTGCCACAATTCTTGCACCTCAATGCAACGTGGCAAATAGACAAACTGATTACAAATACAAAAGTTCCCACATGCAGTTCATGTGATTCTTTGTGAGCAACACAACCACAGCAGGCTTAACCTTCTGTGGTAGAGGCATTGCAAGGTCCCTTGGGGTACGAGACAGTAGTGACAAGGCTTCAAACACAAAACTTTCCAAGTGAACTTGAAGGTGTTGAACTGATTGTTAACAAAAGCTGCTCTTTCTGATTCACGGGACCCATGTGGACAGAAACTAGCTGGGTTTTGCTCAGTGCAACAATTAGCCTGAATTGTGATACCACCTTCCCACTCTCTGCCTGCAAAGCTAGAGGAAGGCTGGAGGCCACATTCATAGAGATGGGGCCATTATGAAAAGTTTGGAGCCAGATCCACAAACTCCCTGCAAATGGCTCAGGAGTAGGGTCTGATGCCATCCCATCTGTTCCACTTTCAGAAGACAGGGCTGGAGAGTGGCAGGATTTTTCTCATGAGTATTACCTGGCTGCATGTCTTGAAACAGATGTTAGCTTCTGAGAACCTCTGTCTAAAGCAGATGCTGTAAAGCTTACAGGAAAGTTAGCCGCAGCTTGTCTGCATGATGAGTTCAGTGTTGTGTCAGCTGTATTGCCAGCCATAACTATTGCCAGTGGCCTGTCACATTGTGAAGAATGGAATGCGAGGAGACTGGGACTCTGGGAAATTGAAGCGGGGAGGTCACTCTTTGGTAAAACCAATATTTCATGCACTCTGTTCCAGCAAGCAATGTCTCCATTGAACGAATTTTCTCTTTGATAAAACTGAGCTGGACTGAGACTTGCAGCAGTAGTAATGTGAAATCGTCCTTATCAAAGACAAATTCCAGATTCAGCCTGACCTCCAGATTCTCTCGAGTTTCCTTAAAGTGATTTTGACAGACAAAGGACTTTCAGAATCCGCGGCCTGAGTATTAAAATACCCATTATGTTAGGGAAAAGGCCAGTACAAAAATAATAATAATAAAGCACTGATTGAAATCTTGTCTTATTTATTTTCATATAAATTATTAAGCAGAAATGCTGCAGGGATTCTCTGTGGGATTTTTTCTATGCAGTAATTCTCAAACTTTTCAGACAATTTTAATCAACTAACAGACTAAAATCTCTGCTGTACCAGGCAGTGACTTTCTCATTCCCTTGCCCTGCAATCAGAAAGCACCTTGTCTTCTGCCCCGTAACTCCAGCAACCTCGTCCCAATTCCAGAGTCTTCCTATCAAAATCTTTTTGTTGGCAGATAAATAAGGCCTAATTTTCAGAGATACTGAGCACCCAGGTGCTCAGTCCCTCTGAAAAATCAGGCCCTAAATAAATACGAGGAGAGACTTAACATGTTAAAAATAACAAATCTTATTTAAAAGACAAAACCTCGCCGAGTTTCAACATGGCTAAAGGAGCGCAGATGTCTCTGAGATCCTTCCACAGACAGAGCACTTTCCTCAATCTGACAATCACACAGGAGGTCACGGAAAAGCTCCCTGATGGCAACAATTTTTGGACTCTGTCAACTTGGATCAATAGCACGGTGTTTGCTGTTTACAAAAAGCTGGTAGAAACACAATGGATGTGCTGCTGGCACCGAAGGCAGCCTGACTAGAGCACTTGCGGTATCTCTTCTTTAGTGTGGTTTGCGACGCATCGTGCAATGTGTGGAGAACGTGCCAACACGCAGGGGAGTGCAAGGTGGATCCACACACCTCCAGAACCTCCTCTGTGCCCTTTGTTAAGTCTCTTAGGCACGGCCTAAGTGTTCAGCTGCTGAAATATCTTCCCAATGATTAGCAAGAAAAAATACATCAAAATGCCTCTTGGATGTTCAGCTGCACAGAGGCTTGAGTGGATGATTAGTGAGCAGTCAATTACAGCCCACACATTTAATTTCTCTTCAGTTTGCATGATATACACCTGCCACTTGCCTGGAACGTGCTTGGTTGCAGAGAGGGGAAAAGTGGTTTCTTGCAGATTTAAATCTAGCTTTGATTCACCGTAGGTTCTGTGAACACTTACTTCAGGAGCATCTCTTGTATTATGCCTCCATGTAAGTGTGCACACCCAAAAAATGCAGGAATGAGTGGACAGATGCTGATGGGTCAGTTAGCCTGGCAGGGACCTTGCAGGTTTGTGATAATTCACCTTTTTCTGCAACACCAGGCAGGGATCGTCTGTTAGAAATATCTAGATTATCCCATGCTACCAATTCTGTGCCATTGCAAAAGCAGTGGTGCATCACAGTCCTTGCCATCTTCTTTGGTACTGCTTGTCTCTTCAAGACCCCAATCGGTAAGCATCCCTTACGAGGCGCTATGCACTCGCAACTCCTACTAAAATCAAAGGGACGTTAAGGGTGCTGACAGCCTGACAGGATCGTGCCCACACATAATAAAAAGTCAGTGCGGCGCAAAGGGAGTTCTATAAATTGGCCTGACAGAGGCAGGTTCTTCACAAGGAAGACAGCTTAGCTTTGCATTCTGCAACGGGAAGAAGGCATTCTAAAGAAATAAGCTGCAGTTGGTGGCAAGTGACCGAGCTGCAGGAAAATTAAGCTTTGGTAGCTCATTAAAGTGAGTGAGTACGGCAGAGAAGCCTGTAATGCCTTTACTGCATTCTAAAAAAAAAAAGTGCTGGAGTTAATCCATTGCCATCTGTCTTTATTTTGCTAACGTGCTTAATGGGAAGCCACACATTGATGGAAATTTATAAATAGTTTAAGAGCTCTATTACAGGTTAGAAAGACTATCTTTGCTCTCTCTTCCTTCTCTCATTCATTCTAGATGGAGGATTTTACTGGAGCAGGATTCAAATATCCAACATCCAACCTAAATTGTATTCGTTCACTAGGCAAATATAGTTATCCAACTACCTATGTTTATGTCAGTTCTCATCCATCTCTTTCCATCTCCCACTCAACTGAGTTACCTAGTGTAGTCAATTTCCATCACACAATCTATTTCCCATTTAAGAAATACCTGAGAATGGATCTTAATCCTTACAGGTGATGTCTATAAACCTGTTCTCTTTGCATCTTCTCACTGCTCATAATTTTTATGGTCAGATAGTATTATGGAGAGATGCGTTGGTCTGGCTAAAATCAGAAAGTTTGCATCATCACTACAGCTTCCCGGTTCCATAGAGAGACAGAAGCTGAATTACCTAGCCGACCACATTGTAGTAGAAAACCCCAGAAATCCCATAAAGGAACCTGTTCATAGGAGATTTCTGAAAAGTCAGTTATGCAAGCGGTTCCAACTATTTCAGATATGGGGCAGTTTATCTAAGCCTGAACTTTGAACCTTTGGCAGTTCATCTATCAGCAAGCAGCATGTCACAAAGGTGTGTTGCAGCTTGAAAAGGCTGACTTCAGTGAGTCTAAGGTGTGCCAATCATTCACGTTCAAGTCGCCCTTGTTAATTTCACCGTTGATCACTCTCCTGCTACCACATTCCCTGCCTGCTAGTTATTTGAAGGTTATGCAACAAATCATTAACGTTTTCCCTTTTCTGACATGCCTGGATGCTTTGTGTTGCAGTAAACCACTGCTAGTCCACCTATGTAAATAGGTAATAGCATTATTCTTGGCACTAAGTACACCTTAGCCCAGTGTTTGATTGTGTGCTTTTGATGGATTGTCTTTTTAAGGGAAAGGGTTATGGAGGGAGTAAATAAATGTCTCAAAAGCGCATTGAGGAAGCCATGCAGAGGAGAGGAAAGACCCTTTCATTATTTTCTATTTCATACTCCCCACACATTATGTACCATGGCAATACCGTGAATCAAGGTCTGCCCTCTTTGTAGAGCCCTACCACCTGTCACCCTGTGACAGACATCAATGCCTGCAACGGTGATAATGTGTCAACGGCATAATTGCCATGAAATAACCCTAATTATTTGGCCGCAACTACAAGGTACAGTAATTACACAGGAAACAATATTAATTAAGTGGTAACTCAGATTCAAACAACCATGTTGTCTCCTTAAAAGCATTCAGGGAAAGCTGTGCCTGCATTAGCAATGTAGCTTTGCAAGAGGAAAATCAAGGCAGTGTTTGGCCTTCTAGCATGGACATGAATATCAGCGAGTCCAAGGATGCCATTTTCAGAAGCGTCTCAGGCTTTGTCTTCACTGCTAACAAAGGTGCATGTTTTACTAGTCTAGACACGATAAATCGACCCCCAAGTGCTCTCCCATTGACTCCTGTACTCCAGCGCTGCGAGGGGCACAAGCAGAGTCGACGGGGGAGCAGCAGCAGTCGACTCACTGCGGTGAGGACACTGTGGTAAGTCGATCTAAGTATGTCGACTTCAGTTATTCACGTAGCTGATGTTGGGTAACTTAGATTGATTCTCCCTCAAGTGTAGACCAGGCCTTAGGGATGAACAATGACCTTGAGCTTTCCTTAGGTAAGAAGCACAGCGAGAACAAGGCACTTCAGTTCTACAACAAGTTTGTGTGGATTGTAGGTGCCAAAGGAAGCTGATAACTGGGCAGGGAGGGGAGGCTGATTTCATGTCTTTGGGGGTGACGAACCAGAGGGGAGCTGTACTTAAGAACTCAGGGGCATAGGTGCCAGATCCACGGGTGCTCCGGGGCTGGAGCACCCACCAGCAGCCCCCTACCAGAACCTCCCCATTCCTGCCAGCGGGCCCCGTCAATCAATGCCTTCCCATCCCTCCCAGTGCCTACCGCGGATCAGATGTTTCGCGGCATCAGGAGGCGCTGGGGGGGAGAGGGGAGGAGCGAGGGCACAGTGTGCTCAGGGGTGGAACTGGGTGGGGAAAAGGTGGAGCGGGGGTGGGAAGAAGCAGGGTGGGAGTGGGGTCTTGGGGGAAGGGGTGGAGTGGGGGCAGGGCCTGGGCAGAGCCAGGGAGGGAGCACCCCCCGGCAGATTAGAAACTCGGCGCCTATGCTCAGGGGAACGGATTTGGGAGGCTCAGGACTGGAAGGGCTGTTGGTGTCCCCCTGCAAGGAGTAATGAGGCTGGTGGAAGTCAGGGTGCTTGTGGGCAGGGTACTGGTAACGGGGCTCTGAGCCACAGCTGTACCCCAATAAGACACCGCAAGGTTACAGGGCAGGTGGTGACAGAACCTCTTCTTGATTTGGGTGATACCCAAAATGTCACACCCAGAAAATGAAATGGCAAATGATGCCCCTGCTATAGAATTGCATAAAATGCATGGGGGAAACCATAGGAAATAAACCAGTCTCTATTCACACTACAGGCTTCCCAGAGTAATTTCTATAGAATCCCATTCTGTAGGGGCAGTAAGAGCCTAATGGAGAGGGAAGGGGACTGGGAGTCATGAGACTTGCGTTATATTCCTGACTCTGCCACTGATGTGCTGGGTGACTTTGGGCAAGTCACTTCACCTCCTGGTGCCTCGGTTTCTCCTCCCATCCTTTGTCTGCCTAGAGTCTATATGATTGTAAACTTTCAGGTATAGGGACTGTGTCACAAGGTGTTTGTATAGTGTCTCGCACAGTGGGGCACAGAGCTCAGCTGGGGCATCTAGGCGCTATTATAACACTAAGTCCGTTTTTATAGAACCCCTATTAGGTTCCATAGGACTCTTCCATAAAGCTTGTCTTTCTTCATGATACTTGGGTATGAAGGTTAAATAGACTCTTTCTCTCCCTTAACCTCGCTGTACCTGTGCTCCTTGCCCTGTCGTGCCCATGAAGGTGTTGTAAATACTCTGCAAGGATGCAACCATGGATTCATGCTGAAATAGACAATGATCAGACACTCCTCTTTGCTCTCTCCCATTCTCTTACTGCCGCTCTGTGCATAGAGCTCTCCCTGTCTATTACCACAGCTGCTTTATGAATCTCTTATAGTCAATTTTAGGTTTCTTATTATGACTGAGCCCTTGGCAATAAATTCCTCCCTCTGCTTTCCCACAATGGCAGCCTGCATCACCCTTTACAGGTAAATATGATAATGAAAGTATTTTGATATTGCTAAAGTTAACTACGCCATGCTTACCGAGGAAATTAAAGAGCATACAATACATTTCTGACACTTCTGCTGGCCTTCCACAAGCAGCAGCTTGGCTATTAAATAGAAAATCGCATAATCCCCGCATCCTTCTAGTAACTGATCTCCACTTGGCATCTGCTTTGTGCCTTTGTACCATCTCTCGTGTAGTGCTGTGAAATTTGACTCCCCTGCTGTATCTCTTGCCCGCCCTTTTGGATTTGCTGACGGTTATTGCGTGAAAAGGACATTTTACTGCAAAACACCTTTCAGTTGTGAGAATTACTGGGGAAAGATAAGAAGAGAAGGTTTGAAAGAGCACGAGCCAAAGTGGGAATAGAGTAGAATTGGCTTGAGAAAAGCACGGAGGGACTGATTTAGTGTGCAACTAGAAACAATTTTGCAACCATCCCTCTGCTTGGAAATCTTTCCAATCCTCTCACTCACTATACATTCTTTAAGGAAGAAGGGGGTGGCTCTGATCTGTGTACAATTTGCCAAAATGCCCCTGCCTAGAAATGAAATGTGGATGCTTATTTCTTTTTTTTCCCTTTGTAGCAGTTTGCTTCAGTACCCCGGGAAAGGAGAAGATGCTGTCAATTATAGAACATGGAGCCAGATGCCTTCCCCAGATGGATAAGAGACAGCATATCACCAGAATAGTCAGCTAAAACACCTTTAAATATTAATGGCAGGTTAGACTCCTATTGCCCCAGCAAGAGTAGTTTGCTTGACAATTTTCTAAGCCCTCTTGTTAATAATGGATATGCTTTGCTCATTGAAGTGTGTTGCTTTTTTTTCTTCTTAGACTTCATGTACCTTAATTTTGTTACAGCAGAGTTTTTGCTGGTACAGTGCATCCTGTGAATATAGGCTCAGGGGGAAATTATCCAATGCAAAGTGTAGTTGATTTCCATATACAGTTTATTAGCTCATACACTTCTCTGGGTTATAGGGTTGCCAACTTTGGTTGGACGTATTCCTGGAGGTGTCATCACATGTCATAATCTTTAATTAAAGATTAATCTTTCATTCCTGGAGACTCCAGGACAATTCTGGAGGATTGGCAACCCTACTTAGTTATATGTAATTTCAGAATCAAGCTTCATGCTGCATGTCTTGTACAAGATGGTATTTTCCTCTCCTTACAATTTTTAAGTGAATTTAGTGTTTGCGACAGGTATTAGATCGAAAACCAGAGAGACTGATTTCTTAGGGATGGAAAAGAACCACTAGAATCGAGAGACTAAAATCATCCACTCTATCTTCCTGGCAATGTAGGCTATTGGAGCATGCATCTGATATTAAATTGATAGCACACCAATGTGATTCAAATCCTGCTCTGCAGGAAGCAGTTAGGAACATAGCAATCGCCAGACTGGGTCAGACCCATGGTCTGTCTAGTCCAGAGACCAGAACCAGATGCTTCAGAGGATGCTGCAGTAGCAATATGTGGAATAATCTGACAGACACATAGGTCTCTGAGAGTACGGCTACACAGCAAAAAAGAGACATGTAGCAGCGAGTCTCAGAGCTTGGGTCAACTGACTTGGGCTTGCACAGCAGGCCTAAAAATAGCAGCATAGACAGTCGGGCTCACGTTGTGGAGACATATCCTTATAGTTAGAGATTGGCTAAAGCCTTGAGGAATAAGGTTTAATATCCGTTCCTAAAATTTTATTGTCACTGATAGTGTTGGGTGAAATGATTAATGACTATGAATAGCCACCATGAATGACAATGAATAGTCATTGGGCCAGAGAAAGAACACAAGCTTCTATCATATCTGTGGCCTGATGGTTAGGGCACTCAGCTAGGATTGGGGAAACCCAAGTTCAAGCCATGCAGGAATTATTAAATCATAAATGGGAAGCATAACATACTGAGTATTTTAGCTTTCATCTGGGTACTTGAGATTTCCATTCCATCAGATTTATGAAATGTCAAACAGAAGTGGCTCTATGAGATTTTGCATATATCCAGCTAATGAAAAATATTCCATATGAAAGATCATAAAAAAAGAAGAAGAACTTTGTAAATTTGCTGTGATTTCGTGGAAGCTTCACGCACACAAAAATAAGCACACTTCGGAGAAGAAAGCATTCACAATGGTTATTTCACCCAATCTACCAGTGGATCTTGATTAGGAACACGCAGCTACATGCTCCGTTCTCATTAGCATGATGAATTTCACATCCATCACACCTAGTCATTTTCCAACCTACCCTAACATCTGTGATTGCCTATTAGTAGAGTCCACCACCTCCAAATGATCTAACCAAAATACTGGCCCTCATGTTTGAGCTGTTCATCGAAAAGGCAGAAAAGAAGTTGCAACATGGAAAATGCATACTAATGCTGTCTGGGGGAAAATAAATTGAAACAGAGAGATTCAGTGGGTGAACCAGCCATGCTAGAAGAGAGTTACTGGGATGAGACAGTGGAAAGCAAATTGGATATGAGTTTGTAATGTGATATGGTTACATAAAGGACCAGTGCAATTTGAGCTGCATAATAAAAAAACCTATTACAGATCAAGGAGGAAACAGTGTCTTTCTTAGGTGGCTCTGAAGCAACTCCACATGCAATTTTGTGGAGCACCCTATTACACGGAAGATACTGACAATGTGAAGGGAGTTCAAAGAAGAGCAACCAAAATGAGCTGTAGCTGGGGGCTTGATTTACAAGCAAAGTTAAAAGAACTACATGGAGATACCATAACAAAGTGACACCTACAGAGGGACGTAAGACTAAACGTATTGGAAGGATGTCAACACCAAACAGGCAGAGGAATTATTTAAAGTGGTGAGGGGGGTGTGTGTGGTATAACTAGGAATAATGGGTCAAAAAGGGGAAATTTAGGTAGAATATCAGGAAAATCTTCCCAGTAGTGATATGTATTAGATGCCAGAATAATAACCCAAGGGAAGTGGTGGAAACTCCATCTCTTTAGACTTTTCAAATATAAACTGGGACTAGAAAATGCATTGTAGGGAACAATCCTGGATTTCCAGGGAGCTGGACCAAATGCTCTATCATGTATTTTCCATCATTTCTGTAATCCCAAGTTATGAAGGATACGGTGGGGGATGGTAGCTCTCAGAATGAGCCATCTTCTCTTACATCCTTTCATAAATAGCTCCTCTTTTCTCAAAATATGGACACTGGGAATAAGCCTCCACACCATCTCCCCTCCATTGCTATATAAATAGTTGCATGCTTTTTTGGAAATGTAAATGGCAATGATCTTAAATCATTTCTGGTCGAAGTGCAAATTCTTATTTGCCTCATGCTCCTTATGAAATGCTGAAGATTTTAGAATCCCTGATTGCGTCTGTTTCATGTACTGGGAGCTGGGTAACAACATGAGAGGTTCTAAAAACTAAGCTGGCTTTTTACTAATGGCACTATTTCCTGAAATGCTGCAAATTACAGCTAGTATTCCAGCCATGTGCACACAGACTGTCTTCCTAGTGCCTCCTCCAAACTCTTCCTCTCACAAAACACGCTCCCCTTCCGCCAAGTTCTAGGTAGGTTCCAAGAGATCTAAGCCAAAATATACCTCAGCCCCCACTTTCCCACTGGAATAACTCAGTGTGCAAAATTCAGGTGTCGGGAACGAGGACCTGAAGTTGTGCCTGCCCAGCCATCAAGCAGCCAATAAGCACAGCTGGGTCACAGCAGAACCACCTGATTGGCTAAGGCAGTCAGATGACTTGCTCTTAAGACCAACAGCTGTGGAGGATGAGCGGCTGCTCAACGTATGTGGCTGCAGATTCTCTGCCTCCCTGTGCTCACATCACTCCAAGCCCTGCTCCTGCTTTGCTCCAGCCTAAATCTGCCCTGCACCCAGTCTTGTTTCAGTCCCATCCCAGCCTGCTCCTGCCTTCCCTCTCTCCAGGTAATCTGGTTCTGGCCCTCAGCTCTGATTCCCGGCTCTGATTCTATCTTGACTCTTGGCTCTGGCATTCAGACTCTGACTTTGGCTCTGATCTCCAGCTCTGAGTCTGCTTTGACCTTGGGCTCTGGCTTTTGGACTCCGACCACTAGGCCTGACAGTCTACACCTGGTCTCCTGACAAGGTGCCTGTCCAATGTTCTGCTTGCAATAACATTAAGACCTCAAACAACTGTATCACTGGTCTCAGGCGGCTTTCACTGCAGGAAGGTGAGTTCTGGGTTTTAATATCCATACATGTAATCATTATCTTGCTGAAGTCCACTGTTTGGGACCCTGAAATTACTAGTAATCTCTGCAAGATACTTTGTAGCAACTACTGAGTTGTTCCTGGATGCACAAAGAGAAAATTCTTCAAACAACTGAAGATTGATTGTAAACCTTTTCTTGTTTCCCCGC
Source organism: Mauremys reevesii (assembly GCF_016161935.1). NCBI lineage: Eukaryota > Metazoa > Chordata > Testudines > Geoemydidae > Mauremys > Mauremys reevesii. Next base: position 7,333,844 of record NC_052643.1, read on the forward strand.
TCACAGAAAAATGTACTGAACACCTATAAAAAGAAGAAACTAAGCATGAGAAACTGAACAGCCCATTGGCATATACTATGCTTATCCTCAGTCCTTGATATTGTTTAATAGAAACTATCCCTGTGTGGAGGAAGAAAACTAAATGCAGATTCAGTATTACTTTTGCATGTAGCAAGCCTCTGCCATTCTCTCCAAGCTTCTAAATCATTGGATGGAAGAGATGCAAATAGCAGCAAATAATGAAAAGGACCAATAAAAAGTCAAGCCCAAATCCCAATCCCATTGAAGTCAATGGAAAAACTCCCATTAATTTCTTTAAAACCAGGATTTGCCTCAGTGGATCAGACACCTGGATTGATAAGTCCATAGCTGCCCAGTACTTTAATGACAACATATTATATTAATATCAATCCCACACACTTCTAGAAAATCTATACTAACAGGCCACTGAGCTGCAGCCACCCTTCTCTGCTGCCTTTCACCAACGACTTTTAAAACTCTTTTGCAAATCTTCATGAAGCCTCACAACATGCTTGGGAAGCGGGTAAGCATTGCTGGTTCCATTTTACAGATGGGGGCACTGAGGCCCAGAGTGACTTGCCCAAGATCATGTGATGAAATGATACCATGTCCATTGTGCATCATGCAATTTAAAACTCAAAATAAATCTACTGTTTTATTTCAAAGGAGATAAATACCTGTGAGTAGTGGATATTTTGTTGGTATGCCAAGTATAGACACTTAGGGAGGTAGTCCACTGCTGACTGGAATACCTCTAAAAATAATAATTCTGAATTGCCTCGGATTTCTTCAAGATACGAGGTAAGTTTTACTTATTTGGAGGGGACTGTTTTATTGTTGGTATATAACCAAGTTGTAGCTTAAAATGTAGATCACCTCCAAAATAAATGAGATTTTGTGACATCATAATAAAAAAGATAATGACTTTTTCCTGAAATATACATCTGTTCACTAAACTGTCTGCTAGACCGTTGCAGCTGTTCACATTTAAAACTAAACATTTCCACATAATCTTTTACAATGGAAAGTTAATAACAAAACATAACGCAAATAAACATCTTCATCAAAGTGTTTTGGCAATAAATATGCTCTATGAAATATAAGACTTTAAATATCCTATTAAGAAATCAAATATGGAAAATTCTGTCTGAATTACCAAGGGATGATTTTACTTTTGGTGGCCTATAAAAGGATTTGTGGGCTTACTTAAAGAGTGGATGGAATAATTTGTTACAGATATTTATGAAACAAATTTTGCCTCTTTTTCCGTTTGCAAATAATCCCCAAACCTGGTGTGATTTTCTATTATGTGTTTCTTCATAATAATAATTTTGGGCCTATAGATTTTTCATGAACAAGTTCATTAGGAGTGTTCTATATTGGGAATTTGGGCTGGTTTGATTTGAATTAACTGACTCAGTTCCAGCCCATGCTACCTCTTGACTGGATGAGCATAACCGCAACACAGATTTCTGGTGTGAATACTCATGATTAAAGCTGGTTGAGATTTTTCAAATTTTAAATGTTTGTCATTTAAATAAAATTACAAAGGCGGTCCCCCACAAAATCCTACCTCTCTACCTACCTCAGCGTTGGTGTGGGGGTGAATGGGGTTCGGCAGCGAAGTACAGCAGAGTGTATGTTCTGGCTATCGTGACCAGATGTTGCAATTTTATAGGGACAGTCCTGATATTCAGGGTTTTGACATATAGGCGCCTATTACCCCCCACCTCCTGTCCTGATTTTTCACACTTGCTGTCTCATCACTCTAGCTCTGGCAGGTCTTACTAAGCCGAGCAGGTGTCAAGCAAGCGGCCAGGATAGTAGGGAGGCCGACCGTACCTCTATGACTCTAGGGCAGCCTAGCCAAAGTGGAGGGAGTATTGAAGCTACAGGGCACAAGGGCTGGCACCTCGAATGCGCTGCTGCAAAATTCTCCTGCCAAACAAGCCACACAAAGCAGAATAAACCAGGAAACTGAGCACAGACTCATGCATCAGCCTGACCAACGCTCACAACCCAGGGTAGCACAGGACGAAAAACAGAAAATGGCTAAAAGAATAGTCCAACTATTTGTTGCAAGTTACAACACAAGAACACTATCATCTGATCCGTACATCGATACTTACACTGAAGTCAGAAAATCAATAAAAGCGGATGTCATCGGCATATGCAAAACAAGAACAAAAGACCTCATTGCACAATGGCAAAGCAGAGAGCAAGTATTCCTAGGAAGATCATTCGACAATAGAGCAAGGATTGGAGGCGTTGGATTCATTGTCAGGGAAGAAACAGTTCCAAGGATAGTCAGCTGCGACATCATATCATCCCGGATAGCAGTTCTCACGCTTCAGATAAAAGGAAGAAGAATGATTAATATTATTCACGTGTATGCTCCCACGCAGCAAGCGGAAGACGAAGAAATGGAACATTTCTATGAAGAGCTGGAGGAGGTAATGCAGAAAAGATCCACCTATACAATTATCCAAGGAGACTTCAATGCAATAGTAAGTGGAAAGGAGAGTGAGAAAGAAAAGTACATGGGAAAATTCGGCAAAGGAGTAAGAAATGATCGCGGAGCACATCTGGTTGCATTCACAAAGGCAAACCATCTCTACATAATGAATACGATATTTCAAAAAGAACAGAATCGGTAGTGGACATGGAAAAGCCCGGATGGAGTCACACAATCAGATTGTAATGACGGATACCAAGCGGGGAGATGGTAGCAGGAAGGGACAATGCCCACCCTCCAGGAACTCAGCCTCAGAGTGTGATGAAGGGGATAGTGCTATTCTACCACCATCACCATCATCATCATAAAGGAGCATGGGCTTGAAATCATCATCTTTCTGTGTGCTTTGTTAAAAAAAAAATAAACAGAGAGCTGTTAAAAAAAAACTAAATGCTCTGGCTAAATCCCTGTTTGCACTGTGTATAGCAAAGCCCACCAAATTAATACAAACTCACTTGTAATTTGAATTAGAGATATTTGGATCTGGGGTTTTGATCTGATCCACTGTAGTGCTGCTGGCAGCACAGTCCAGCTCAAAATCAAAATCAAAAAAAAAGGGCAATGCACTGATAAACATCCATCCTGATTCCAGTTTATTTAGAGAGATTTCACAAAAACTAACCTCCCTCCTCTCCTCCTTTGAAAAAAAAGTGAGACGTTGCTAGTTGGGTTTGTGGTTTCCAGATGTCTGGAATTTACAACCTCCGTCTCTCCTACAGTGTCAGGATCTAGGATCACTGAGTTTCAAGAAATGATTGCTTCATTGCAATTATCTGACTTGTTTATCTGATCAACAATGAAAATCAACTGTTAAATGAAAAGGTGTCAGATGTGCACTAGCAAACAACAATTTCTTTTTCCTTGCTTTGCTTCTTACAAAAAATTTGCTCTCAGTTACACAAAATTCTTATGCAATCTGATTTCTAGCAAGTGAGAAAAATCTGATTTCTAGCAAGTGAGAGGGAAAAATCTAAAGTAGTTTTTTTCCTTTCCACACAATCTCTTTCCTTTCCACTTAATCTATTCTTAAAACTTTCAAATCCTATAGTTCAAAAAATAAATATATGAAAGGAAAAAAAAAAGAAGAAAAAGAGAAGAAAAGAGTTAGAGAAAGAATGTAGGACTACGAGAGTACCAGGCAACCCTGAGAACTACCAGGAGAGAAGAGACCCGGAATAGGACATAGAGATAACAGGATCGGAATAGATAGTGCACAACAACCTGCCCAACACTGATCTTCCAAACACCGATCCCAAGGACATTGAAGAGGGAGGGAAGTCTCAATCACCCATTGGATCATTCAATCAATCTCCCATTCAATGTTTCTCTGCTATGACTGCTAATAATCTGAAGCAATAGTTTATGATCCAGTTTTTTACACTTCAGAGAAACCAGTCCACTCAACTCATTCATACTCAAATCCATCAGCTGACCTCAATATAATAAAGCATCTTCAAACTGCACCTGAATTGGATTAGGGATACCAAACATGGTGTTTGCGGGGAGATGGTAGCAGGAAGGGACAATGCCCACCCTCCAGGAACTCAGCCTCAGAGTGTGATGAAGGGGATAGTGCTATTCTACCACACTTCCTGCGGGGCAGGTTATTCCACTGATTGATTATATGATTTCTTGCACCTTCATCTGAAACCGATCACTGTCAGAGATGTTGAATACTGGACTAGGTGGGCGACTGGTCTAACTTTACATGGCAATTCCTGTGTTACTATGGAACTGCTGTTTATTCAGATTCTGAACAGGGTGCGGCTTTTTGTTGTTAACCCACATACTGGGATTTAGGAGTCTGCCTTTGCGATAACAGCGCTGGTTCTTTAGCCCTGGTGTAGTACCAAATGCTTTTAGACTCACAAGTGCTTGGTTCAAATCCCACCGATGACATGGCCAGTGGTGGTATCATACTAGGTTCCAGCTCCTTCCCATACTGAGCTACCTCTTCTGTCCCAGCAGGACTTCCTCTCAGTCGTGTGCACTCCAGACATTGCCTCTCATGAACTGATGACTAGCCAGCAGCCACAGGGGCAGTTCAACTCCCCATAGTTTCCTCATTTGTAAAATGGAGATAATGATTCTGACCTCCTTCGTGAAGTGCTTTGAGGTCTCCGGATAATAAGCATTATATACGAGCGAGGTATTATTATTAAAGAGCCAGCTCACCTTTCTGAAATCACAGAGAGAAATTTAGGTGAGTTCAGATTGGGAAGTAGCATCAGAAGGAGGAAAAAAAAACTGTTCAGGAAATTTTTTTTTTCTGATTTTGGGCCATTGTCCTTGGTGATGAAAATAAAAAAGGGATGAGACTTGCATTAAATATATATGATGCATAAAGAGAATGGGTTTGAAATGACATGCTTTGTAGCATTTTCAGAGAGCCGTCCATCAGTCCTTAAAGCCTCAGGCGAGTGGCAGTCTTTGGAAAAGTTCATTAAGACAACGTCTTCAAGATGTTAGTGTATATTTTATGTATGGAAATGTAACTATGGTGCACCAAGCACTGGTATGGAATGTTTATTAACAAGAAATCTGTTCCCTTTAATAAGTCATAGTCACTGATTTTGGAATCTGTGATTAACAGAAGCAATATATAGCTCTGCCTCTTGCCATTTACCATTCCTGGCATCTAGCAAAGACTGAAGAAAAACTGCCCAGGAATCAATGGTCATTTGAAGTGAATGCAGCTTTTATAGCTCACAGCGTTCATTTTCTGATCAAGTAGATGCAAATAACTACCGCAGCACAGCTGGATGAGGCTGGATCAGGAACTCAGCAAGCATGTAAACAAACTTATTGGTGAAGTCCAGTTTCAGGTTAAATACTCGGGGCCGGAGCCTCCGCTGGTGGAAATCTTCATCTCAGAAGGAGCAATCAATTGAACTATGCGGAAAACATCTAGATGGGTCTGTAGGTGAGCGCATGCAGACAGTATATGTTACATAATGTATGCTGTATGTGTGTGCAGTCAGGGCCTTACACAAAGCTCACTGAAGTCAATTAGAGTCCTTCTATTGCCTTGAATGAGCTTTGGATCAGGCTGTAAATGACTGCCATTTAGCACCTCTATAATTAAGAGTATGTCAGCATCCCATTAGTTTCTAACACAACCATTTTAATTTGTATCAAGCTGAGATTTGGCATATAGGTTCCCAGCCTAGATGAAAGCAAGAAAGAAATGTGTGTGTGTATAATTCTGCTCAGATCAGTGTGATCACCTAAGATTTAAATATATGCAAAAATCTCAGGCTCTAAAATGCTACATTAGTGAACAAGTGTCCAAGCAATAAAGCCAGACAATTTTTCGAATCACCTTTTGTATTTACGTAGTGAGTCTTCTGAGTGGTCTACTCACTTGGGTTGGCTTTAAATACAAAGAAATGGAGGTGATGGGCAAAATTAATTTAGAGTTCTGTTTGATTTCACCACGCACCAGGATTCATACTACTGATCAAATTCTGCCTTCTGCTGGAGGTGTCCAAAAATAGGTCACATAGAAACTGCAAAAGCAGAGTTATTGAATGTCCATAATGCTAGCTAAGAATATGTCCTCCTAACCAATGGAAATATTTCCATTTACTTCAGCAGGCATTAGATCAGGGCCTTAAACCTAAAAAAAGGATTTAAAAAAATATACAATCAGGAGATGAATGAGTGTAGTGAGCCATGCATTGTTCCCTATGGCCTTGATCCTGCCAAAATTTATGCATGTAAATAACTTTATGCCCATGGCATGTCCTTTTAATCCTGATGGAATTATTCACGGGTGCAAAGTTGCTCACCTAAATGTTTACAGAATTGGGTCTGTGCGTCCAACCAGTGATTGGTCCTGTGATGCTGTAATATTTTGTAACACGCAACTCTCAGCTTATAGAATTTCCTTTGATTTAAAATGCCGATATCATTGACCAGGTAAAATTCAACAGCTCTTGCTCTAAGAGAAACAAAACGTCCAATCTTATTTTCTTTTTTTAATAGTGCTTCTTGTTTCTCTTGTTTACTTTAGCTGACTCACTCGGGGCATGCAAGCAAGTGCTTTGTTTGGCTGGTGCTTGAGTTGCCTGAGGTGGTGAATAGCAGCATAGCCTGGGATTTGTCTCTCAACTATCTCACTGAATTTCATTTTTTACTGGAGAACTATATTTGCCTGTGTCTGGTCTGTCTCTCTGGGACAGGAATGGATGGGTGGGTACATTTCCAGTGTGGTGGGCAGGAGTGGGGAAGAGATTAACTGCAGAATTCTCCCTGTTAAAGTTGTCTAGTTGTGCAGTCATGATCTCTCAGTCTCATGAGATTTGCCAAGTCCCAAGGGCTGGGGAAATACGTTGTCATGAAACAGCCTCTTGGGGATTCCAAAAGAAGTCATCTCAGTAAAAGTAAATACAGTTCCTGCCTAAGTATGTGGGCGGTTTTTCCTCCAAATTTAATAACATTCCACAAGATGCAAATAAAAAAGTGAGTCTGCACAGATCAACAAGGTCTCAGGCTACTTCCTTCAGTACTGTAAGTGTGGCTCCTGGCCAGTGTTAAGCTGATGTCTGCAGGGCCGCCCAGAGGATTCCGGGGGCCCGGGGTCTTCGGCGGCGGGAGGCCCTTCCGTTCCGGGACCCGCTGCCGAAGTGCCCCGAAGACACCGCGCCCCCCCCCGCCCGCCGCGCCGCGCCGACCTGGGACAGCCCTGAAGTGTGCAGCCGGTCGGGTGGCGGCGGGCGCGGGGCCCCCCCGCGGGCGGGGCGGGCGGCGGGCGGGCGCGGCCGAAGCCCCGAAGCCCGCCGCCCGCGCCGCCGCCCCGAAGCAGCTTCTCGCGGCCGGTCGTCCTCAGTCTTGGGTCGCGGGGGGGGGGCCCGCCCCCCCGGCCCCCCCCGCGGAAGCCCCCCCCGCCGAGGGCGCCGGGCCCCAAGGCCCCCGGCCCCGCCCCCGGAGGCCCCCCCGAGGGCGGGAGGGTGGGCCGGGGGGGCCTGGGGGGCCCTGGTGGGGGGCCCCCTGGGGGGGGGGGGGGGGGGCTGCCCCCTCCCCTCCCCCCCCCCTCCTGGATGTCTGATCTCTGACAGCATATCAAGAGTGTTGGGTTTGATGCAAGATGTCATCTACGCTACAAGAGAGCTTGACTTGGAAACAGCTAGGGAGAACTGTGTGCCTGGTCCATTACTTAAAGTTCCCAAATGTAGAGCACACATCCTGTGACAGGACCTTGTCCAAGACCATTCGTGAAAATCAGCCTGTCTTTAATAACATGTACCTCAGCATTATTTAGTCACATTCTATATAATATGAAGTGGCGTATTGGATAATGTGAATATTGGTAATGATTCTAAAGGATGTTTTTGGAGAGAAGGATTTAGAAATATACAGTTTTGATGGCAGGCACACCACCAAACTTAAGCAACACAGTCACATGGCAGGGCCAGCGCCAGGCACCAGCTTATCAAGCAGGGGCTTGGGGCGGCAACTCTGGAGCGGGGCGGCAGGTCCAGGTATTCGGCGGCAATTCGGCAGAGGGTCCCTCACTCCCGCTCGGAGTGAAGGGGCTCCTGCTGAATTGCTGCAGATCACGATCGTGGCTTTTTTTTTTTTTTTTTTGGCTGCTTGGAGCGGCAAAAACCCTGGAGCCGGCCCTGCACATGGGTGGACCCCTTCATCTGCACAGGGGCCCGACTGAAGACTCTGATAGGACTGCATGACTCTCTCTACTGGATTAAGGCTTTAAACTATCTTTCTCTCATCATGGAAGAGAGCTGGTGGCTCAGGGGATTGATCATTGTCCAGGAATTCATTCACCTCTGAATTACAGGGTCAAAGCCAGTCCATCTCTGTGGTGACAGGCTTCTTACTATTTGATAGCAGCTCGATTGTCTGGATGAAAGGAGCTTTGATGGTCTTGCTAGACAGGTGCACACATTGCAAAGGCACCATCACACCAGGAACTAATTTGTTGGCAGCCTCAGTAGAGTCCCTCAATGCAGAGAATGAGCTAACCTGTCATCTCCATGAAGTAGTTCCTTTAGGACAGGGTTGAGACTAGAGTTATTGGTTTTTTTTGTTTTGTTTTGTTTTTTAAAGTGAATGGAAATGTTAGTAAATTCCAACACATGTTGAATTCCATTATGTTTTGTAACAGTCAGGGATTTTTTTTAATTCCCTGAATTTCCCTCTGAATTTCAGGACATTTTTGAAAATTTCTCATATCCAAGAAGACTCATCTTATGATTATGCTGGCCAATCACAAGTTACAGAATGGCACTACAAAAAGCAACCAAATAAATAAAAACCTGCCCCAAACCATTCAGATGTCTAATGTACAAGGAGCGAAGACATATGCTGCTTTGATTATCCAGTTTCTACTCTCATTAGTTTCCAGGCCATATTTCACTTTCCTGCTCTTAGCCTCGTGTACTGTATATGCTCAACACATTCCCCCAGTTGGATGTACTCTTTGTTACTGCTAGCTGTTTCATGTTGCAAATGAATGTATTATTTAATCAAGGGGAAAGTGTAGATAACAGTGAGCTTTGAGCCTACATTAGCTAACTGAAGAATCCGTTGAATAATACAATATGATTCAAGTTTTCACAAAAATCCCAGAGTGCCTTGCCAAAATCAGAAAGAGCAAATACATCAAAACACTGTGCTAATCAAAGCAGGCTTAACATGTAAGTCTTCAGTTTAGGTCTCTAAAAAAAAACAAAAAAAAACACCAGCAGAAGTTTCCAACCTAACACATCCAGATAAAAAACTCCAAAAGCAAAAGGCATACTGTAACATCTAAAATACCCAACATCCAACATTTTGCTCTGGGTGCTAACAGATTATATGCCAAGGGCAGAAGAAATCCTAAGGAATCTATGTTACAATCATATTTGTAGGGTATGGTGCAGGAAAACTGAAACATGCCCTTAATGTAAACAGTTTCTCCTGATGTTTCACTGGAAACCAGGTGCCAAGTCTTCTGTCTTGCTGATGCAGCTCCCTGGTCCCAGTGGAGTTTAAAGCAATTTAAGGGCTGCTCTAAACATCTGACCCCCACTACCACCCCCCAGGACTTTATGCCAGTTGGGATTGATGGAGCAAAGTGCATTCCTACCACGCACTTTTCCATACCGCTACACTGGGGCCAAGAGAGGGAATGGCACAGAACCCAGCTACATGGCTTTATGCCAGCTGAGAGCTCCCTCAACTGGCCAGATATGAATAGATTTCAGCCCCTTTGGAGAAAATCTGTTCCCAGGATACTTAGAATCCTGGCAGCACCTTTTTGTCTTAGTGGTAATTATCTGCGTTTTCTTCTCTACCATGTTTGTAATGTGCCCATCACTGTAGTATCTAGGCACCAGCTAGAGAGGGTCTTGAACTGGAACTTTCAATCAAAAATTCCCATGATTTTTTTTTCTTTTTTTGGGAGGAAAATGGGGAGAAAACTTTCTGCATTTAAGTCCTTGGATTTGAACCAACCCATGCAGTTTTTGTTTCAGGCTTATTCAGAATCAGTTAAAATGCAGCCAAAGATACAGGGGAAAAAATCATGAGAAACAACTAATCTCTCAATATTCCCAACGTTTTGGGCCAGAATCTTGTAAGAACAGCTCGTGAGATTTCATCTATGCTGAAACTGAACCGAAACTCTAGCTCAGGGTTGTCCTTGAATCTGAACTCCAGTCACCACCCTAAACCTAATCCAGAGCTGAACGTTTTCCCTTGGTCCACGTCTAGATGTAATCAATGTACAAAATGTTCCATTTGGGAAGACCTCTGAGAAGAAAACAGAAGAACGGTACCCAAAACACCAAAAAAGCATGGCTCCATGATTTGCTATCTTCCTGGGAAAGGTAGCATCATGCTGTCCTTGTAATGCTCTTATCAGTGTGCCGATTTCAGATGACTGAGTATAATGATCACTGAAATCTACAGTCATTCCTCTTCCCTCTCGTGTTATTTCTCGCCGGTGAAGAACCTAGCATTGTGTCACAAATGAAAAACAGAAGAGGGAAACATAACAAGCCTATTATCAAGCAAAGTTCAGTTTCATCATTACTGAGGCCCATGCCGTTTATGTTACATCCAAGCTTTGATTTCATTAAAGCACAGCACAGCAATCTGCTTGCTGGAATTCTTGGGAGAAGGCCCATAAATTAAGTATCATCCTCAATTCCACATGCTCTAAGGATGAACATTGTGATGGCAGCAGTTCTCATACACTGGAACATATATACTCAAGATAATAAAGACCCTAATATGGAAGATGAACATAAAGTGTCTTTTTTTTTAAAACTAAGGAAATTCCTATGTAAAAAAACCACAACTCTGTTAATCTGGAGTTAAGCTTTAAAAAATCCTTTCACAGACCTAGTGGAGCAATATGATCGCCTCAATAATTAATTAAATAGAGTAGCACTGAGTCTGCCCCAGGGAATGGGGGCTAGTTGGTGACTGGCAGTAGCCTTACACTGAGGAAAGGTGGGGATAGAGGTTGGGGGTTCCCCTGGGTGGGGAGACCCTGAGACTGAGGGGTTACTACCAGAGGGGCAGCACCCCAGAGAAAGGGGTACCGGGGTCCTGGGAGGGACATGGGAGCCAGCGGTAAGGCGGATCACCGGCCTGCAGAGGGCGCTCCGGAAGCTGGATGAGCTAATTCCTGGCAGAGACCAGCAGGAGGCACCTCAGGGGTGAGTCCCACGTCATTACAGGTCTCAGATGAGACCAACTGAGCCTCACTCTGCTATGTATTCACACAGTGAGAGAGAGAGCCCCAGCCCAAAAGAACCTGGAGTCCAAACAGACAAAATAAAAGTTGGACGGAGAAACCGGGCACATAAGTGTGAACTGACTTGTCCAAGGTCGTAGTCAGAACCATGGCTAGAGCCCAGGGTTCCTGATCCCTGGGCCAGTGCTTTATCCACTATTAAATACTTCCAACTGTGAATTTTACCGATTAAAAGAATTGTGTTAAGTGTTAAACATGTAAAATAGTCTGGGCTAGTATTCACTCTGCAAAGAGTGAAATTTACCCCTGTGTGTAAGGCCAAGCATGTGCCTCTAAGCACAGGTCTCGGTGCTGGTTCTTGGGGTGAATTTCATCCAATGTGAAGATGACATATGTCTTCAAACACCTTTATGTTGGCTTTATGTATAATCCTCTAGATCTTCAGCCTGCAGTTTGATGTCATTACCACGGTATTTGCTGCGTAGCCTCATGCTGTAATATTCTTCCTTTTATTTTGAACCATCCCCATTTTCACCCTTACAAACCCAATCTGTCTCTGCCTCAGTTTTTGCTGCCAACTGGAGAAAGAGATGAGTTTCTGCTACAGCTTCCTGATTTCTTTATTGTCAGGGGGCCTTTCATCTTTCCCTTCCTGGTGGGCGAAGTCTGGGCTCCCGGCCTCCTCCCATGAAGCCTTATCAGCTGCGTTTGGCTGGGTGTTGGTGACAAGTACTTTAAACAACAAAAGTCTGTTATCTCTTATTCACTGTCTTATGTGACTAATTTGTAGGGAAGGAGGCTTAAAGGAGCAGCTCTTGGTATAATTCAATATAAATGGGCCATTGCTTGACGAGGGTTTGACTGAAACATCTCCTTGCCACACTAAATGAAAGGGTAGTTTAATTCACATTCGACTCTTGGCTATTCATCGCCCTTAGTTCTCCTCTCCAGTTATGTGGTAAGCATCGAGCTTTATTTGCAGGCTGTGTTTTGGGTGTTTACCAAGTCAGTCAGGACTGTTTCTATATTTTCGCAGCCTAATGCAAATTTTTTGTTGAGGGCATGTTGCATATTTCGGGCATTTCCCTTTCTTTGTTGACAGACTTGTATGAAAGATCAGCCCTTGATTCCTGCCAGAAAACCTCTAGTCCACCCCATCAGAGTACAGGGCAACTGCACCCATATTTGCACTCCATAGCTCACCAAGGGCGCCTGCTCTCAGGATTGCAGCTCCCCGGACGGTGCCTTTCTGGTTCAAGACCCGCTGTCTCTCTTCCTTCTCACTAGGATATTTCCAGGCTTCATAGTTCCCTGCCTTCACTGTGTCATTCCCAGCACAGATGGGTTGCCCAAGGACACCTGCTTGCTTTCTCTTCTGAGACGGTTAACCGGTGTAATTGCTACAGTTATAAGGTACCGCACAGCGCTACCTATGCAAGGCTACTTCATTCTTAAGGTAAAAGAGCAATACAGAGAAAACATATTAAAAACAATAAAAGAACCGTCACACTAATAAATATACCAGAGCTCTCCCCAACCCTAACATGGATTCTGGCAGAATCAGCCCTGATCATGTATGTTTCATTCTAGAAGTGGTCACACCATACTCTAGCATCCATTCACGTGGGATGTATGGGGATTTTTATTTACCTACCGAACGATTCAGCCTTTTTTTTTTTAAAGCACATCCCCACTCACATTTTATTCCCTTACTAAATGTTAGTCTGTGAACTAAACATAATCCACACAGTAGTTAAATAAAAGGCAGTGAAATTCAGTCAGTGCCAAGAGCTATGCTGAAAGAATATTAAGGCTGGGAATAAAAATGAAAGCTGGGAAAGTCGTAATTAAACAGGGAAAGCAGAACATCCTACAATGCCCATCAAAAGTGGGGGCCTCCTGTTTTGACCACTTAGCTCCATTTCTATTCCAGCAGCTACACCACATTGTCCTCTCGTCTCATTTGATCTCACGCGTTGATCAGGTCAGGTGTGGGTCTGGGTCAGTACTTGGTTAGGAGATGTCAGGGGGGAACTGCTCTGTTGCCATAGGTGGCCCTTGCCAAGTCAGTTGTGCTGAACCAGTAACCCAGTATGGGGCTAGAGGTACTGTCTTTCTTACGAGTAAAAGCTTTTTCCCTTTGTGCTCATTGAAAATCCCACAGCACTTTCTGGTTTTGGATGGGTGGGGGGAGAAGGAGATAGGGGGGCAAAATCATGTTTTTTGCCCCAGTGTCCTGCCAAAAGTTCAGTCAGGGTAATACAGTTACATATCCTAGGCATATGTCCATTGGCTGGAATTGGAAACAGTGTTTTCCCTTGCTTTGTGCCCCTAAACTTTGGGGTAATGTTGCTGTTGTGGTTATAATGGCTGCCATGTTCCACCCAGAGGCAGCTGCATTTCAGTGACGGGTGTCATGACACCAACAAGGGCAGAGGCTGCAATTCCATAGCGCTTTCCGAGGCTGGCAAAAAGCATCATACATCTGGGTAGAGTTAAGAAAATATTTAGTGGTGTGATTTATCCAGGCATTGGGAAAACGCGGACCGTTTCATTCTAACATCCTTACATTTCTGTCCTTTTTAAGGGACTGGCCTGGCCCCTCCGATTATGTGACTGGAGGGGACTATGCAGATAGAATCACCCTCTCAGACCATTTTCCCTGAAACTTGTGGGATTGCTGGGTCTGGGAGAGGGAGGAAGAGGGGCCCAACCATTCTCTGCAGCACTAGAGCCTGTACAGCCCAGGGATTAATAGTGCAGCAGTGCAGAGATCAGTGCTTGTTGCTGAGCAGCAACCATGACTTTGAGCAATGGCAAAACATGGCTCTTATGGGAGGCCTAGGGCCACAGAAGAAGGGCCACCACCAGTGCAAGCAAAGAGACAGCTGGAGGCTCCAAAATGCTGCAGGCTGCAACATGCACACACAAATGCTACTTATGAACAGCACACAACGCTGTAATCAAAGCAGCTGGTCACGCTAAAGGGAGTAGACAGCCAGAGCTGGGACACTAGAGAAAAATGCACAAGTACGATGCCACCTTTTCCCTTTCATCCATCAGCACGGACGTGCGGGAGACATGAGAAACGACACTTGGCATACGGAGAGGAAAAGGAGGAAGAGAAGAAGGGGAAAGGCAGCTCAGACATTCATCAGCTAACTAGCTCCTGCAGCACTCTCCTCACACACACACCACACAGGAGAAGCTGCAGAAATCCACGCCAGTACAAGGAGCTTCATGAAAGTTTAATGCCTAAGGGGATGCCTTGGACAAAGCCCATGTTTTGAATTCCATACAGCAGCCCTATAAATATCTAGAACGGATCATTCTCTGCTTATACTGTGGCCCCATGTGCTGCTGTAACCCACTGGTGAGGGTGTGTTAGAGGTCCCCCTCTCTGCCTCATCACAAAGGATATCAGTCTGTCACAGCCTCTGCTAAGGAGCCTGGGATCTTTATCCCATGCGGTAGCACTTCTGGTTCAATGTCCTGTGTGTGCATCAAGCTGGCAGCTACCAAACTACCCTGGAAGAGCATCTTCCCCATCTATTATATTGCTTGCCTGGTTCACCTTCACTGCGTTTCTCAATCAAGTCCAGTGCTCTGCTGGGCTGGCGTAGCCTGATTTAGCATCAATCTAACTAGATCAAAGCTAGCTTCATTATGTCTACACATGCAGCAGTCACCTCCTGACTGCAGTGTAGTCTGACCTCCGGGGATGAAACGTGCTTAAACTCATTTGCTCATTAAGGATTAGGCCCCCGTCTCTTCATTAAATGTCCTTTATTTCATGTTTGGAGTAGAATCTTACCACTGAGACCCAGCACAAGGCACTCCCATCGGTGTCCAGTGAAGTCAGGACAGGAGAGCTATTTCTGGCTCTGCGACTGACCTGCTTCGTGACCTTGGCCAAATCACTTCTCTGCACCTAAGGTTCTCTGTCTGTAAAATGGGGATAATGATACTAACCTTTGTGGACTATTGTGAAATATCTAGAGGGGAAGTTCGATAGCAGTAGTACTACTGGCGAGCACTTTGCATGAACCTTTCAACCATGCGTTTCAAAAAGTGTTATACAAGCAGGCACTAAATGTTACCATCAATTTACAGGTGCATGCTCTAGATCAGAAAGGTGAAGTGACTATTCCAAATCACACAGGTAGGCAGAAGCAAAGCAAGGTATAGTAGACACACCACTCCCTCCCAAGTCTGTAAAATCAACAAAAATGTCAATTGTATTCACTTCTCTGCAAGGTTAGCTTGGCACTACTATATGCAGGAGGGGCACTGTCCTAACCCTTTCCAGGAAAATGTGTGGAATAAGCCTTCTCACTCTCGACCTCCAGTGAGAATGGAATTCCATGGACCTCATATGGCCCAAAGACGGGTTGGCCTCTTATGCTGAAATTGCCAGTTCCTGGTCAATTGTCTGCCCTGGCTTTTCATCTGCAGTATTACCAACCTCAGGCATTCACACATCTGTCTATCTGCTACACGGCTACACCACGACAGTTAGACACCTGAAATCATGGAAAAGCTTCCTAGCTGCAATGGAATCACTTAAAAATCACCAACAGCGACACAATTGGGAAGGTGGTGCACAGGGCTCAAAATACGCAATGAGGATGTCAAAATGCACATTCAAGGGACACCATCATAGGACCTAATCACATCAGCCCCACCATCAGAGGCTTGTTCACCTGCACATCTACCAATGTGATCTATGCCATCATGTGCCAGCAATGCCCCTCGGCCATGTACATTGGCCAAACCGGACAGTCTCTATGCAAAAGAATAAATGGACACAAATCAGACATCAAGAATTATAACATTCAAAAACCAGTCAGAGAACACTTCAACCTCCCTGGTCACTCAGTAACAGACTTAAAGGTGGCAATTTTGCAACAGAAAAGCTTCAAAAACAGACTCCAACGAGAAACTGCTGAATTGGAATTAATTTGCAAACTGGACACCATTAAATTAGGCTTGAATAAAGACTGGGAGTGGATGGGTCATTACACAAAGTAAAACTATTTCCCCATGCTAATTTTCCGCCTATTGTTGCTCACACCTTCTTGTCAAATGTCGGAAATGGGCCATCCTGATTATCACTACTAAAGTTTTTTTTTCCTGCTGATAATAGCTCATTTTAATTAGCCTCTTAGAGTTGGTACGGCAACTTCCACCTTTTCATGTTCTCTGTGTACATACATCTTCCTACTGCATTTTCCACTGCATGCATCTGATGAAGTGGGTTTTAGCCCAGGAAAGCTTACGCCCAAATACATTTGTTAGTCTCCAAGGTGCCACAAGGACTCCTTGTTCTTTTTGCTGATACAGACTAACATGGCTACCACTGAAACCTGTCAAAATGCACATTGACATTGCCAAATGCCTCCCCACAGGCACAGAGAAGGATTGGTCAACCTGGAGTTGTTTAAATTTTCTCTTGCAGGTCACAAGTCAGCATGAGGAAGTGGGGCTATTCCAATGACCTAGACACACGTGTCTGTGGTAAAGAACACAATGGAACCTCTGTTGATCTGCCAGCTCCTGAAGGAACCATGCACCGTGGAAGATTTCGCCAGGGCTACAGACCAGGCTATCTCATGTGCCCAACCTCAAAAAACCTGTGATTGCGATGAAGGACAAAAGAAGAGGAAGGTTTTAAAAATCTTGAGTCAGCCGCCTCAAAATCATGAGATTATCTTAAAAATCATGAGATTTTAAAAATAATCAATTCTGTTGGTTTTTTTAATTTGCTGTCTGGTTTTTCAGCTGTTTGGGGTCAGATTTCCAAGCTTTTCTCTGCAACCATGAGGATTAGAAACATATTTTTACAAAGGAAAGCTGAAATTCTCATTTGACAGGAGCTGGGGCTTTAAGAGAATCATAGTGAAATTACAAGAGCTGGCAACATTGCAGCTAGGAGTAGCTGAAATATGACGCTTTCAAGAGTTTGCCACAGATATTAGATCCAAGTCAATATGTTAGAGGAATCAGCTCCCAGTGAGCCTGATTTTCGGAGGTGCTGAGCATATGCAGCTCCCCATAGATTTTAACCAGAGCTGTGGGTGTTCAACACCTCTGAAAAATCAGGCATAGTGTATCTAGCTTCATCTGTAAAAATGAGAACCTTGGAATCCATCATCGAATTGAACCAAATCCGTAAA
The DNA here is from genome assembly GCF_016161935.1 of Mauremys reevesii. NCBI lineage: Eukaryota > Metazoa > Chordata > Testudines > Geoemydidae > Mauremys > Mauremys reevesii. The sequence goes on from NC_052643.1 coordinate 7,351,263, forward strand.
CTGTGAAATCAGATGCACTGCCAAATTTCAGCAGCGACATATTACAAGACCATTCACAACCACGTTTGTGTGCAAAACTGGCAGGGTGCTAATTAAAGTCTCCCTCAATGATCTGTCCACAAAAATATTCCACTCGGGGCAGAGAAGTGAACCATTTTCTCCTAGCTTTAGGAACAGATGCTGCCTGAGGAGACTTCTTCCAAGTATTGCTCCTCATCAACTTCATCATTCAAATGAGCTTTTAGAGGAATATCTGAAACGGACACACTTTTTTTTTCTGGCAAAGCTGCGTTTGCAGGGCTCTGTTTGTTATAATGCAGCTGAGAATGATTGATGCCAAGATGATTAGTGAATGCAGCAGTAGGCAATGGTGTTTTACCAAGGACAGATTTAGCATGAGATTAAGAATGAGGTAGGTGGCTTTTCTTACACCGAGTTAACTGATTGCCAGTTAATTCAAGGTAGTTAACACATTTGTCGAGGTTAATGTGAACACTTGCCAAATGTTTTTTTCTTTACCCAAAATTTGGCAAATCGGTTCACTCGAGGTAAAATGTTGATAAATGCAAAGTAATGCACTCTGGAAAACATAATCCCAAATGATGGGGTCTAAATTAGCGGTTACCCCTCAAGAATGAGAATTTGGAGTCATCATGGATAGTTCTCTGAAAACAACTGCTCAACGGGCAGAGGCAGTCAAAAAAGCTAACAGCATGTTAGGAACCATTAGGTAAGGAATAGACAGTAAGACAGAAACTATCATCATACCACTATACAAATCCATGGTATGCTCACATCTTGAATGCTGTGTGCAGTTCTGGTTGCCACACCTCAAGAAAGATATAGTAGAATTGGAAAAGGTGGAGAGAAGGGCAACAAAAATGATTAGGGTATGGAACAGCTTCCATCTGAGGAGAGATTAAAAAGACGGGGACTGTTCAGTTTAGAAAAGAGACAACTGAGGGGGCATATGATAGAGATCTATAAAATCATGAACGGTGTGGAGAAAAAGTGGTATTTCCCCCTTTACAAAACACAAGAACTAAGGATCACTGTAGCGATGTGGGACTCACCCCTGCGGCGCCTCCTGCTGGTTGTCTCTGGGAATTAGCTCGTCCAGCCTCCGGAGCTCCCTTTGCAAGCCGATGTCCCACTGCCGCTTGGCCCCCATGTCCCTCCCGGACCCAGTGCCCTGTTATCTGGGGTGCTGCCCCCTGGCCGTACACCCCTCAGTCTCTCCGGGTCTCCACACTCAGGGGAACCCCCACCTCACCTCAGTTGTAGGCTACTGCCAGTCACCAACTCACCCTCGCGCCCTGGGGCAGACTGCAGCGTAAGCCACTCATCCTAGGCAAGGTTGGGTCTGGACCTGCTGCCTCTGCCTATTGCTGGGCTGCCCCTTTGCAACCCCAGTACTTGCCTTAGGCCCTCTGCTAGGCCCACAGCCTGGGGGTTTTCCAGGCTGGAGCTCCCCAGCTCCTCTAGCCTTCCCCCAGCCCTACTCCACTCCCAGTACCCTGCTCAGCTCCCTAGCAGCCAGGCCCTTCTCTCCACCTTCAGGGCAGGAGTTGGGTAACCACCCTGCTACAATCACACACTGAAATTAATAGGCCACAGATTTAAAACAAACATAAGGAAGTACTTCTTCATACAACGCAGTGAACCTGTGGAACTCATTGCCAAGGAATATTGTGAAGGCTGAAAGTATAACCGGGTTCAAAAAATAATTAGATACGTTCATGGAGGATAGGTTCATCAATGGCTATTAGTCAAGATATTCAGGGATGCAACCCCATGCTCTTGGTGTCCCTAACCCCCTGACTGCCTGAAGCTGGGATGGGATGAGAGGATGGATCACTCAATAATTGCCCTGTTCTGTTCATTCCCTCTGAAGCATCTGGCACTGGCCACTGTTGGAAGACAGGATACTGGGCTAGAAAGACCATTGGTGTGGCCCAGTCTTATTTTCTTAAAAAGCCTAGTGTGGACATACTCTTGGACTGGCAAGTATAAGTCAGATGGTCTCTGTCACAGTTCGGGCAACTGCATCCATATTTCACCTCTGTGGTCCATCAAGGGCCCACACTTTACACTTCTGGCTCTCATGGGTGGAGACCCGTGACTCACTGCCTCCTGACTGCAGATTTCAGGGCTTGCTGATATCCCCAGCAAGCCAATCTGCCTAAAAGGCCAGAACCTGTGTTTTGCCTTGTCTTCAAGGGTTGTGACCAGCGTATTGCCCACAGTTATAAGTTACTACATAGCTGAGAAAAACAAGCACCTTTATTCTTAAGGTAAAAGCATTACAGAGAAAACATATTAAAACAATAAAAGAACCTCTACACATGCTAGAATGCTTACTAGAGATCACCACGGCTCTGCTAGGTTTCAGTGCTTCAAAACTCACAACTGGGTTTTCCCATGGTTGCATGTTCATCCATCTTAGATCCAGAACCAAGACTGGGCAGATCAGCCATTTCTTTATATAGCTTTGGCCTTTGATCATCGCCTCCTATAACAGGTAATCAGCAGGCAGTGACCCTCTCCCTATGGTGTAGCTTCAAAAAACTACATTTTTGCATAACTGGAGTTGGGGAATTGACATGAACTTCTCCTGAGGAATTCTCCAGGAACTCCAGTAACACATATTGTCCCACAAGTCTATCCTTGTCTGGCACATTTTCAATATAGTCTTTTGAACTCCCAGGTCTCACATCTTCCTCCCTCCCCCGAGATGTTATATACAATCCTGGCTCACAATAATGCATACACTTAATACAATAACGTCTTCCAAGAATATTGCAGGAAATTGCCATATCTGTCAGTCTCAGAATTTAGGTGGTTCGCTAAGCCCTACTGACTTGGATGAGTTTTCCCAAAGCCCTGGTACTTACTACTTGCTCTCAGCTGGCTGAGCTGCTAATGTGAGAAATGACTCAGCAGATCTGTAATGGGAAATAAAGCCTTTTAGCTCCAGGTCACCAGTTTAGTTCTGTGACTGAACATCATTATAATCTAATGCTGGTCAGGAATTTTTGACACAACATTTTTTCATCAAAACTGATTTGTTGAAATGTAACTTTTCACAGGAAAGGGTCAGTTTCAAATTTCCTGTGTCCATTTTTTGACATTTTGAAAGTGAAATGAACTTGTAGTTCAAAATAATTTCAAAATGTAAATTAATTTATAGTAATAAATAATAATTAATAATAATAATTACAGTTCAAACTAAATCTTTTGGAATTATTGAAATGAAGCATTTCAATTGACTGGAAAAAAAATTTGGTGTGTAAAAAATTGGTGTGTAAAAAAACATTTTGTCCTGATTTGAGATGGGGAAATTTTATCAAAGTCTCAAAAATATTCACAGAACGGGAAAACTACTTTCCACCCAGTTCTTCTATAATCTGTGGAGTGGCTGGTGTGAAATGAGCTGGTGGTCTTAAGCATCCATGTCACAAACCCCACTATCACAAAGATCAGTAATTGGCAATCCTGCGATGATCTCCAGAGATCAACCAACCATTGAAGAGGGCACTGAATAGCAGAACTATCCATTTCTCCAGGCCAGACCTCACACAGCATGGACAGAGTCAGGGCAAGATTCTCCATCAGTACCTGCTTTGTGGACAGAACACTTCACGCTGACAGACTGTGTGTGGTGTCTGTGTCTCACTCTGCAGCTATGGGGCTTTCCCCCTTGTTCATTCAGTTATCTGTACAGAGTTCCTATGGGTGGCATCCTCTGACACCCTGGACTCCTTGTTGGAGCAGTGAGTCAGTGTAGGGTTTTCTGTGCAGGATCCCTTGTTCTGACCCTGCACCCCGACCCTATATTTTTCAATTTTGTCTCTCAATCTGTGGATTACTAGGCTCTATAGCCCCCTTCCTCGCCTCAGAGGGCGGGCCTTTTCTTGCTTTTCTGAGCTTTGCCCACCAATCTCAGTTATCAAATAGGATGGCACCTTCCACTTGCACTGAATTTAAATGGGTGGGGTTGGTGGGATACAAATGTATGTCTAGCTCTGAATAATTAGATTCAGAAAACATTGTATCTTGAAACATTGTGCAGTGCATCTACAGAGTACTTCTGTTCAACTTTGTTCAGACAAGTTCTATATTAAATGTTACTTTAAAAAAATCATTAGTAGCTGTAACTACCAACTGGAAAGAAACAAGCTACTAATCCTTATACTTTAAAAGTCGTGGGCAGGCACTTATTCAATACAGTTTAGTTGTACTGATGTACACCCCAAGCACAGAGGTAAACCCTGAACACTACTTAGAAATGTAACATTTAGGTGGAATAAAGAGCATTTCCCACCGGGAAATATAACAGAGACAAATTATTATAATAAAAACATTTCTATAGTGATGGACATTGACATGGTGCTATAAAGTGTATAGGTCAGATATACCCCCTGTCCCAAAGAATTTACGATCTAAACACAAAAAGACAAACCCAAGAATTCCATTTCATCATCTGCCTCTGATTCTTTGGCCCAAATGACTTGCTCATGTCCCTTTAAGCCCAGAGGAGAGGGTGCCATCTATGCTTTCCCCACAAAGACATGTTGCTAGATTTATTATTTTCCATACTAAAGGGCTATAGAGTAGAACTTCGGCAATTCAGTGTCTTACTGCAGGCAAGAATGTTATTTTACAATCTGCCCTAGGTTCACCCAGACAGAACAAGACTGAGGAAGCCACAGTCTGCTCTGCCTGGGTTCTTAGAATGTGCTCGTCAATGTAGTATCTGAATGCCTTCCAGTAATGCACTGAGCAGTGTGACTAACATCTGTTACATATTTATTCTCTCATCTTCTCTGCAGGGGGAGAAGTGTCTATATATGAGCAAAACTAGCAACGTGCTAATTGTTATGTTAGAGCAGGCAGGTCAAAGAAACACGCCTTGGACTTGGAGCTAAGAGGAGCTGGTTTGGGATGGTCCTTAGTTCCTGCGGGAGTTCATTCCACAGTCTCAGGCCAGCCCCTGAGGAAGCTTTGTCTCCTGGTATTCCCCTATTCTGGAGATGTCATAACTATAAAGGGAAGGGTAACAACCCTCCTGTGTACAATACTATAAAATCCCTCCTGGCCAGAGGCACTAAAATCCTTTTACCTGTAAAGGGTTAAGAAGCTCAGGTAACCTGGCTGACACTTGACCCAAAGGACCAATAAGGGGACAAGATACTTTCAAATCTTGGGCGGGGGGGGATATTGTTTGTGCTCTTTGTTTTGGTGGTGGTCGCTCTTGGGACTAAGAGGGACCGGACATCAATCCATGTGCTCCAAATCTTTCTGAACAAGTCTCTCATATTTCAAACTTGTAAGTAACAGCCAGACAAGGTGTATTAGTTTATCTTTGTTTTCTCAACTTGTGAATTTTACCTTTGCTAGAGAGAGGTATCCCTGTTTTGTTGTAACTTTGAAACTAAGGCTGGAGGGGGTTCCTCTGGGCTCTCTGAATCTGATTACCCTGTAAAGTTATTTTCCATCCTGATTTTACAGAGATGATTTTCACATTTTCTTTTTAATAAAACCCTTCTTTTAAGAACCTGACTGATTTTTCCAATGTCCAAAGACCCAGGGGTTTGGGTCTTTGATCGCTTTGTAACCTATTGGTTAGGATATTATTCTCAAGCCTCCCCAAGAAAAAGGGTGTAAGGGCTTGAGGGGATATTTTGGGGGAAGAGGAACTCTAAGTGGTCCTTTCTCTGTTTCTTGTAAATCACTTGGTGGTGGCAGTGTACCAGATTTTAACCTAAGCTGGTAGAAATAAGCTTAGGGGGCTTTCATGCAGGTCCCCACATCTGTACCCTAGAGTTCAGAGTGGTGAAGGAACCCTGACAGGAGGGGACGTACCCAACACGAGCGCTATGTCTGGCTCAGGATACACTAGCCAGCACATTGCAGGGGTAAGGAGCTGATGCTCTGCCTATTCCCTGGCCCATCTCCATCTACATGCATGAGCTGTAGGGGAAGCAGCGGCCCTGTGAGGAAGCTGCTCCTCTCCAGGCGGCTGCCTGTGATATAGATACTCGGCCCAGGGAAGTAAGAGGATGCTGTGTGCCTTCTTACTCCTCTATGGCTCACCTCCTGATCCTGCAGCCTTGCCAGAAATTGTGGGGCAGATCCTCTGCTGGTGTCACTTCAAAGGAGCACTGCTGATTTGCACCAGTGAAGGAGCTGACCTTCTGTTTGTCCCTTTTTAACTCAGAAACCTCTTGCTGCTCTTCCGCTCTGCTCCAAGAATGAAGTGCAGATTGCGCGCTAATCCCATTTCTGGCCCGTTGCCGATATGGAACCTCTCAGAGAATTATAGCAGTCATGGCCTGCTGGGTGAATCCCCCTCCTAGCTTTTGACATTAGTGTCTTTGGGTATGTCTACACAGCAAAACCCCGAGGGCAGCAAGGTTCAGGGTCTGCTGGCTTGGTCTTACAGTGCAGGACTTAAAAATAACAGTGTTGACATTTGGGCTCAGGCTGGAGCCAGGTTCTGAGATTCCTCCTCCCCGATGGGTTTCAGAGCCCTGGCTCCAATCTGAGCCTGATTGTCTACACAGTTATTTTTAGCCCCACAAACCCCAGTCAGTTGACCCAGCCTCTGAGACTTGCTGCCATGGGTCTTTTACCGCTGTGTATACATACATGTACCAATGTTAATCCTCACTCAACATTCCTGTAACTGCCCCCGCCCCCAAATACAGCAGGTGTCTGTTGATATCTGCCAGCATCCGGGAATGCGCACCACCTGGGGTCAGTCATGTGGCAAGGGCATGCTGGCAGAACCCTGGTTTAAGAGAAGCTATTTGGAGAATGAAGAACAGGTTCCCTGCCTACTACTGCACCCTGAGTCCCAATAACGAAAGGCACCAGTATACTGAGACTTTGTGTCATACGGTAAAAACTGCTCCAAGCAGCTGACATGAATTTTCATAAATATTTCCCTTTCTTTGTGTCTAGTTTTGCTTCAGTGTGCCTCAACGCCTGAAAGGAATTAAACAGATATTTAATGAGCGTCACCAGCAGAAACGTGTGGAGTTAGAACGGTGTCCCAATAAACTAGCCAGACAAGAACCTTTGAAAGTGATCATGCAGTTGTGTTCATTGTAGCTAGCTTTTCATTTCCCAGGAAGTGATGTGTAAAGAGAAGATGGTTCAATGCTTTTATCAGACTTTACACTATAGCCTGCAGGTATTTCAGTGGTATCTACCCCCAGATACGATCCTTCTACAGAACAGGTATGCACTGATGACACAGAATACTGGTTAGACTAGAGTTAAAGCTAAAAGAAAAGAAAACCTCCCTTATCCTGGGCAGCAGGGGCCTTTGATATCATTTTAAAGAAAACTCAGACATAAAACAAAATCCAGCAGCTTCTCTCATAACGAGAAAATAACCAATCAGAGCTAACAATTCAATCCCAACCACAGTGGAATGCGAATACGCTTGGAAATCTGCTTGTGGGCGGTGTGTAATTTCTCTGGATTGAGGAAGAAGGCGCTTCGTTTCTGTACATCCCCAATGGGAGACCTGGAGACCGCCTCATCTTCATTTTAATTCCCTCCTGTCCTTGATATCCTGCAGTGTAGTCATCCTCCTTCTCGGCCACAATTGTCTGCAGGATCAGGTTCTTTGGAAACCAGGCTGCCCAGTCAGAGTGGGATTGATGCAGAGCAGAGGCAGAGCTGCAGGCAGCAGCACAACACATGGCTGGCTACAGTGCAGAAGGGATGACGGGCTGGGAAGGAAGAATCTGTCTGCAGGAGCCTCACAGCTTTTGGGGTGGTACTGGACCTGCTTTTAGCCCTATCCCATTTGACCACAGCCATACCACAATCTGGATTTTAAAGTCTGATTTATATAAGATATCATGAGACATTTCCATTGGTAGAACTCCATCCTCTTGTTCTGTAATGCGAGCCTGAGGCATTCGCTTAGATTTGAAATAATGCCAGAGGATGACAGCTCTGGGATCGACACCACACTGGGCTGGAAAGTTGCTTCTAAGTCAGAAGGCTGCAATGTAGAAAGCAAACCCCCTCCCCCCCCGCCAGCTTCTGCTGATAAAGATATGTGTACGTTTGTATTGCCTTTGTCCTTCACGTGCTGTAGTGAAGCAGGGAGGGGGCGGAGACATCAAGGGTTAAAGGATTATTGAAAAAGCTCAACAGCAGCTCTATCAGTTTAACACACTGCCTAGAGTAGGAAGCAGCCCCAAGCAGAGTAAGATGAAGGGAGTTGTTCTCTCTCAACTATTAAAAATAATCATTTACATTCAGCACTTGGAACTGGATTTCAAAAATGGAGTTTGGGGTGTTTGGATCTGGAGTTTCACTTTGGCCCATTTAAAAGAAAAAGGCCATTTAAATAATAATTAACACTGAGCAGCTATACAGTGCTCTTCATCGACAGAGGATGGTGATAGTTCCTAGTTCTTATATAGCACCTTTTGTTAGTAGATTGCAAAGCACTTTTCAAAGGAGGTCATTATTATCACCTCTATTTTATAGACACACAGGAAGGTGAAATGACTTTTGCATAAGGTCACAGAGAGGAAACCATGGCAGAGCTGAGACCAGAACCCAGATCTTCTTACTCCCTCCCTTGGGATCTGGCTGCTGGGTGATACAGCTGTAAGCTGGCACTAAGACCCTTTTGATCCTCCCATGACAACATTAAGTCCTTTGAATATCATCTCATTTCACTCTGCGATGGCATTATTCCACACCTGACTTTGTGCCACTAGGCCCCCTCCCGGCACTGCCCTCTGTTACTCCTCATACATTATGACCATGCTCTTTCAACCAAGAGGGTGCAAAGTAACCCGTCAATTATCCTGTCTCTTTGAGAAAGGGCTGCCATTTCTATCGCAACTACGAATATCTGACAAAACTGTTCAGGCTCACAGCTTGTTGTTTAACAAGATTACGGAAGAATAATCTTTTTCTAAAGCTGCCCCAGCTTAATGATGGTGGCCAACTATTCTGATTCTAGTGAACAAAACCCTTCAAGTTCAATGGGCAAAGCTTCCAGTGCCTTTTTATTCAGGGTCTTTCTTCACAGGCTAGGAAAACACATTAGCTACACCACTTTAACATAGCACAGACCTGGTTCAGGCTATGAAAGCTGAAACAAGCAGGTCTTGTGGATAAGGCACTGGGTTGGTGATCCGGGGTCGCTCCCCAGTTTTCCTGTGTGACCTTGGGCAAGCCTCTTAATCTCTGTGCCTCAGTTCTCCGGCTATAAAACAGAGATAATACTCCGTTTCTGCCACCTTGCATTTTATCCCTGTAGATTGTAAAGCTCTTCAGGGCAGGGACTGTCACTTATTATGTATTTGCACAGAACCTAGCACAGTGGGGCTTAGATCTCGATTGGACCCCTACGTGCTACAGTAATACTCATAGACTTTAAGATGAGAAAGGACCATCATGATCATCCAGTCTGACCTCCTGCACACTGCAGGCCACAGAACCTCACCCACCCACTCCTGTAATAGACCCCAACCTCTGGCTGAGTTACTGAAGTCCTCAGATCATGATGTAAGGACTTCAAGTTACAGAGAATCCACCATTTACACTAGTTTAAACCTGAAAGTGACCCGTGCCCCATGCTGCGGAGGAAGGTGAAAAACAAAAGAGCACGGTTCACATGGCCAAGTGGTTGTTAGTGGTTCAACACTTGGGACACTTCAGTACTTTCTTGTGTTCCCCTCCTAATTCCAATAAAATGCAGGAGAGACCTTTCCCCAGCTTTGAGTTTTTCTATTTGAAAAATTACAGGAGTTACTTTTTAAAATTAAGGTAGCAACCCCCACTGATAAATTAAACAAGGCAGCCACTCTCCAAACACTGCAAACTGCACCACCAGCCTTAATTAGATCTTGAAGCCTGGCTGTGAAAATTAGGGCCTTTAATTTGTAAGTTACAGCAACTTTCTAGCATTTATTAACTAGCAGCTTCAAATTCTAGGTTTCATACCACTGTATATCATCATTCAGGCTTTTAGTGGCGAGCCCTACAGATTTGGGAGTTTCCAGAAGTTTTTTCCACCCTCAGGGAGAAATGAGAAACAGCTAATTATATCTGACTGCCCCAAATGGATACAGTCAGTTCTTTCCAAGAGTATCTGATGTATAACGTCTAGTGATTGGGGACCCAATACAAACAAGCATGTTAGTCCCATTGACTTCAACAGAACTCCTCACATCCTTAAAATTACGCACATGCTTCAGTGTCTTGCTATGGCCTAAATCAGTTTGGCCCCTCCAAGTGAGAGTCAGGATCAGACCTAAAGCTGGTCAGGAAAATGCCAATTCAAACCTGAAATGTTTGGTGGAATTGTTTTGGGTTCAATGAACTTTTGTCCAATCACAGTTTCCTAGTTTCCTGGCAGGCTGTTGGGCAGCTGGGGCTTTCAGATTCTGGGGCAGCTCTGCCATGCAGACTGCCCTGAAGCTGGGGACCCCAGGCCTCCCAGGCTCAGCTGTCTAGCTTCAGAGCAGCAAGCCCAGGGAGCCAGCTGGCCCAGAAGTTTGGAAGCCCTGGAGTCCCCAGCCCCAGGGCAGTCGGCATGGTGGGGCTGCCACAGACCCTGGGAAGGGTGCGTTGTGGCAGTCCGGCATGATGAGTGGGGTACAACTTGACTCTGGGGAAGGAGCAGAGGAGTAGGAAAGCAGATCTGTTATCAGAAGGAGGAAAAGAGGCTGAGGTAGTGAAGTACCTTCAGTGTTCTAATAATCTAGTGTCCAGGGCTGTTACTGGGCCAGGTATCTGTGTCTCTGTCCATCCCGAGTTATCCTACTGCCTGCTATGTTTCTGGTGGCCCTTCATTCTCATCAGAATGCTAGGATCCTGATTCAGTTCCTTTGGTGTTTTTTTTTTATTAACCAAGACTAGAGTCTCCATAGCCGTAAAAGACCCAGTTGTATTTATGAAGAAAGAGACTGCATTATCTTCAGCTTAATGGAATGTTTTATGCTGGACAAAACCCACCTTTAAGTGCCCTCTTAAAAACTACAAATTCTCTGTGTGCTTTGGCACTGTGAACTCCATAATTATCCAAGAGTTTCCTACAATCTAAACATAAAGGAAAAATGCAATAATGATCTTAAATGCTAATTTTCAAAGGAGTTCAGGCTCAGACTCATAGATCATTCCCCTCCTCCCCAATTCAAACAGAACAGTGGTTGATCCTGCTCAGTGTTTAAATTGGAGTAACAAACTCAGTGAGACAATATACATACAGCTTGGTAGATTAATCCAGAGACCACAGCAGTGGGAAATGGTTCTCAGTCATAATGTTAAAATAGTATGTTAATGTCACTACAATGAAACAGATTGGCTGTTGGGGTAAACATAATTCTGATGTTAGAAGCTGCCTGGTGCAACTAATTTGCAGGTAACTGAAAGCGACAGTATGAAGGGGTCAGTATGGAGGCGTTTGCAGATATGTTAGGTATTGTCATCACACCTGTCTAGGGGGCTGAGTAGTGCAGATTATGTTTTGTAGTCAACCCCACTAGACCCAGCTGTCTGGGCTTAAACATACCCAGACACACACAAGGAATAGTGTACTCTACCTTCGCTCTTCAATAGTTTAAGGCTCCTATTCAGCCTTAAATTGTTAAAACTTAAATCATTTTGAAAAATTATTTCTCCCCTCTATTATATCGTTTATTTGTATTTTCCTCCTAGCTCCAGCTGGGCTAATGGACAACAAACCACACTAATCAGTTTCTGCTCAATTTCACATTCAAATGCATATGCCCAAGCACAAGGGTGCGACTTCTAGGTCCAAATACTGCAGGGAGTGAGTTGTTATTGTTAATAAATCACTATTTCTGTTCCATAAAGGGAGAAACATTAGGACAGCATTTGCTTTAGATTTTATAAAAGCTGGTGGTTCTTAAACAAGACTTAAATTTGGGGCTAAATTTAACTTGATTCCACCTCTTTAATTGTGTTCAGTCAGATCCTGAAAATGTGAAGATTAAAATTGCATACAACTCTGAAGAGACTACCAATTTACAAGTCACTCAGAGGAAAAACACAATGCAAGCAAACAGTTGTAGGCTGGAAGTCCAGTGTTAACTTAGTAGCTCCTCTCATAGACCAGTCAGTTCTACCCTTTCAATAGCTAGCTGACCATGGGACCAGAGAAACACATCAATCCAAATTAGTGGCCCGATTTCTATCTCTTTCCCACTGCTTATGGCCCTTCCCAAGTCATCCACATGACTTTGATAATCTTTCATAGAATATGTGTCCATTTCTAGGGAACAGTATTGTCCAGGGATCTAGAGTACAGGACTCGGTCCAGAATCAGGAAACCTAGTTTCTATTCCTGACTTTGCTGTTGACTTGTGTGATCTTGGGCAAGTCACTTAACCTCTCTGGACTTCAGTTTTCCCATCTGTAAGATGAGGAAATTAATATGTATCCACCTTTGTAGAGCACATGGAGATAATACGATGAAAACTGCTATGTAAGTGCCAGTATAATTATTTCCCCTCAAGGCTTTCTATAATTTGTGGGTTGCAATAAGAAATCGCACGCGGCTCATATTTATAATTGTTTTCATCGTTTCAATTCTTTAACCTGCTTTGTATAAAATGAAAAGCAACACAAACCTAAGATGCAGTCTCAGTTCAGAGCTGAGCCTGAGGCATGCAGAGATGGGTCCAGAATCAGAACCCCTCCAGACCAGAGCTCCTTTGAGTTTTGTTCTAAATCCGGATTCAGATCAGAGTTTTGCAGCTTGGGCCCATCTTCAGTGATGCTGCACAGTTATCAAAGCAAATGAAATTAGGCTAACATGTTTTTCAGCCATCAGTGAAAGCTTAGTTTACTCAATTATCTTGTCTAATTGCATTATAAATTGACAGATGAATGCATGACCCCTTGACATTTCAGTTTGCCACCTATAAATCTGTGAAACAGACCCCACGCTTATTTACTTCATTTGACTTGGATCTCCTTTCGAGTCACGACAATAATTGATTTTTTTTTAAATTAACTAATTATGTCAAACCAAATGTATCTTCTCAGTGGCAAGGAAAAAAATAAAAAATGTTGGCACCTGGCAATTCTGAAAGAGACAGAGCAAGACAACATAACAGATCTTCTACCATTTAATGATACATTATAAGGCAATGGGCTATATATACTGAAATCAATACGTGCCATAGAATAGAAATTCCAGGACCATTCTGAGAAGAACCAATGTAAGCAATGTAGTAACAATGACCTCTTTAGTATGAAGTAGATAGAAAAAGCAACACAAGTGAAATGAATTTAAACAGGGAATTATATAAACAACTGACCCTCTAGCACATCTTTCACCCAAGGATCCCAAAATGCTGCACAGTCACTAACTAAGACTCTCATAACCCACCTGTCAGTATCTGAGTGCCTCATCAATATGAATTAACTAATTCTCCTTTGAGGTCTGAAGTTTTATTATCCTCATTTTACAGATGTGGGATGGAGGCACAGACAGAACGAGAAACCTGCCCCAGGTCACACCAGAAGCCTGTGGCTAAGCCCAGAACCGAATCTACATCTCCTGAGTTCCAGTCCAGTGCCTTAACCACGGAAGCTATCCTTCCACTATAATCATCCCCATTGTATCAATGGGCAAGCCCAAATGCAGAGAGGTTCAGTAACCGGTCAAACAACTGGTCTATAGTAAAACCAGAAATAGTAAAACCAGGAGTTCTGACTTCCAGAATGATCCCATTTCTAACCACCGGACAACATTCCCTCCGAGGAATGGGAGAAAGCATATGACTCTGTGTTTTTTAAACATGGCATAGGAAAGTCAAACTTCAAAAATACCAATGAATGACAACTGAATGAATGAATTAAAAGGGGGAGTTGGAAAATGAGTCCAACATTTCTTTTAAAAGGTCCGTACACCTGAAAAACTGAGATAGTTTATACTTTTTATGAGCAAGCACTTATCTACCCCAAAGAGAGAGAAAGCATTATCTCAGCTAGCTATCACATTACCTAGACACAATATGGCTGCCGGGGGTCATTCAAAGTCAAATATTATAAGGAAACAATTAGGCTGCAGAGGGCTATTGAAACACTGCAAGGCAAAGAGAATTCACCAGGACTCTTTACAAGAAGTTCCCCAGATCTCTGCCTCCATTATTTTCTCATCTTAATACTAATTTATTAATTAGTGCACAAAGAATATTAATGCAGTAGGCACTAAAGCTTGGGGTTATTCAATAGTCTTGCTGCTGCTTTTATCTGTTTGGCAACCCACAGCATGTTGCAGAAGGTGCAGGAGGTCTAGATAGTTTCTGAATGCAGGGCATCTCTGAATACAGTTATGGACCCCGAAAGGTCAACGGGTGGGTTCCAAGAATGCAAGGGCTTATTCCATTACTACAAAGATACAGCAAGTGGCTCTGAAGATATATATGCTGAACCAAGTGAAACACAAGCATTGACAAGAACACAACAACATCAGGGGAATGATCAGCAACATTATAAAGACTCTTTTACAACATTTGGGTTGATGCGCTATCATCTGCAGAACATTGCCTTGTAACAAGTATGTAGACCCACCTGCTAATGGTCACGATGATGGCCAACGTTGCTTCTTTAAGCAGAATACCTATCATAGGTACCTGTCTTCACTGCAGATATTACCTTGTTATTGCAATGAGAAGAATATGCCTTGGGTTCAGCTAGTGCAAATTATCAGCAAAACTAAACTTTTGAGACACTATTATGGAAAAGTTATATAATTTAATAGAGATTAAATCAGTAGGGTTCTGTAGAAATTATTCCAAAACCCACAGATTAATGGAAAATGGGATACTTCCTATAGGGTTATGACACACCCAACAGAATTCAATAGCAGGGTTACAATCTTGTCTTAAATTCTACAGGATGGTTAAAAAACGCTATAGAAAAGTTATCATTTTCTGTCCAATCCTGTCAGACTTTTTCATAAGGCTTGTTTGATTTGGCAGCCAGTCCCTGCACCTCAGCTAAGACTGATGTTAAAAAGAATTTTTGCCTTAATTCCTTTGAACCCCAAATCCCTGAATTGTTTCTCATTCACCCAAAGCCTTGACTCAGCTGGCGTGTCATTAAACAATCGTGCCTTCTTGGAGACCCTCTTGTTCATTACATTTGACCCCTGGGGTCACTGCACCTCGGTCTAGACTCAGAATTTTTTTAATGTCTCTTTTGCTCCTGGAGATACTGTAAAACAAAGCCGACATCTCAGGAAGACAAATTACCATCCTAAAGTAGGAGGTGAAGCTCATACTGAAATCCCTGAAGCATATCACAGCACCCAAAGCCTTGCTGAGCATCTGATTTTAATCTGCCTGAATGGCCTCAGTCAGATGATCATATATACAATTCCAAGAAGACAAAGCACTCACAGCCTCTCAAATGCTCATTTCTTACAAGGTACTTACAGCTTTAGGAATACATCCTGCTGCAGATCTGCTCATGGAACTCCCAAGGCTGTCAAAACACTTTCACTGCTAATGGAAAGCTGGAAATGATTCTTTAAGCACTGTTTTAGGGCTCTCCTCTATCACTGCAGAAGCTTTTAGTTTAGAAAATCACACCGACCTGCCGGCTGGACCCCTGCCCACATCTCCCATTTTCTGTGTGCATGGCAGGAGGCCCTAGTCGTGCTGTTATAGAATTCACCCTGCTTTGTCTCAGAACAAACACAAAAATGCCCCGAAATATGAGACGCGCCCTTTCCTTTCCACCGTTCTTCCCCATCTCTTTTCTGCTCATTGTCCTAGAGGATTATTGAAAATGCTTTTAGATTCCTAGTCCAACCATTCCCATTGCCTTCTTTCCCTGCTTTTGACCTCAGAGATGCTATTATGGAAGTTTAGACAGCAGCTAAAGATAAAGCACTAGCTTTCAATGCTCAGGGCATCTGATCTCCTTTCTATGTACATTCATCACTGTAACCTTAGTTTCATTCACCTACGTTAGAAAATACATCCCAGTTCAGAGTGATTTGGGGGTAAAACTTGCTCGCCTTACTCATGGCAAGTAGCCCCACTGAAGTCAAGTGGACTTGAGTTAGGTGAGTAGGGTCTGGTCACTAGCCTGGGCTGAGATGTTAAGTTTAAGAAACTCATGGACACTTATGACTAGAGATGAGAAACATGTTTCCTGTCCAGAGAAAAATTTTGAGATTTCAAAAAATTTTCCCATCTCAAATCAGGACAAAAAGAGTCAAAATATGGAAAGATTTTTGCAAAGGAAAAGTCCAAAGAAAAACGTTGGTGTTGATCAATTGAAATGTTTCATTTAGGTATTTTGGAAATGTTTTGTTTTGATTTTTATCTTGGATTATTTTTTTTAAAATGACAAATAGCTTAAATTTCAAGTAAAGAATTATCTTGAACTGAAAAACAAAACAAAGCGGAATTTTTCAGTTAGAAAAGGTCAAAATGGGATGTTTCAACAATTTCTAGTCTTTTCCCCCCTAATTGTTTGAACTGAGAAATTCATCGAAATGTATTTTCCAACAAAAAAAGTTTTATCGAAAAATTCATGACCAGCCTGAAAAGTTCCAGTTCCCTGCAGGTTTAGTAGCAGCAAATGCTCATCTTTCCTTCACATTCACTTCATCCAGAGCATAACAGTCAGAGTCTGGCAGGAGAATAGGCCTACTGAGTGGATGCCAGCAAACTTTGGAGGGACTGGTTGGCCTGAACTCAAGAGCAGGGCAAACTCTTTGATTCAACTCAACTATTCCAATGCAAATGTAGAAACAGATGCTGGCCAACTTCAACTGACCTTTTGTAGCTCCCTCTATAAATTCCCCAGAGAAGACAATCCAAAAATCTCCAGCATAGGGAGAAAGGCAAAGCTGCTCATCAGCACAGTCAGTGTGTTCAGTGTAACAAAGTATATCCATTTGTTCGATAAGGATCTGTTCATTACCCTGATCCAGCTAAAAGAAAAAAATACATAATTGAAACCCAGTCATGGTCTGTGACTAATATCAGAATGAAACTTTATTTTTCTAATTAGCGAACCAATGGCTTTTTTAAAAATGTTTGAGGCGGCAGATCAGATACAGAGGATGTTCAACTCTGCTCTGTAAGACATGTCCGGTTTTAAATCATGGTGTAATTAACCCATCATAATATAATATAGGGACAGAGTGAAGGTGACGGCTTGCCGCATGAGGGCCTAATTCTCCTCTAACTTATGCCAGCTGTAGATTAGTGTAGCTCCATTGATCGCAGTGACCTATTCACAGCAGTGAGAAGAGAGAGAGATCAAGTCCACACACTTTACTCACAGTCCACACACTTTACTCACCACGTTCCCGTCAGCTCTCTTTGCACAAAGTCGCTACCCACAAGTGAGCCTGAGATTCCTCCCTCTGCCACACACCTCTCTCAGACTATAGCTAGTAAAGAGGTTGTCATCTGTTTCCCTATGAGCCCCTCAATGCCAAGTGGCAAAGGGTTCACTACTCTGTGGCAGCAACTCCGATCAAGATGAACAAACTCACTACTTTTAACACATTACTACCATCATATCATAAACAGTGCCATGTAAGATCTTAAATGAAAGCCAGGATCATACTGGTCATTAATGTCATTGTGAAATGTATGGACTGATAACATTTTAAAAGGTTATGTCTCTATACTGAAAGTATGTCCTTATCGTTTGTATCAAGGTGTTACTCTCCAGCAGAGGCAAGAAACTTGTTTTCTGACTTGCCAAAGATGTTTATGCATCTATCTATTGAAATGTCCATTGTTTCATTCACAATGCAGACTCAACAGGAAGGACAGAGCAGCAGGAGGGAAAGAGCTTTGTTGGGTTTGTACTTCAAAAGTTAATTTGGACAAGGACAACTCCCTATCATTCTGCACATGAGGACGTCACGGGCAGTGCAATTAAATTCGTAACAATGGGATCCCAACCTGTGCTGGTTGGAAATGCTGCAAGGAAGCTTTAGGTGAGAAAACACATTAGACATGGGTTTTAGCCTGTTTAGACTCTACGAAGCATGTTATACCTTTTGGTTTTTGATGTGGTCATTTCTGTTTCCGTTCTCCTTACTCAGTATCTCTTAAAGTCTTAACCTTTGATGTAACAGGGTGCCTTACCCCAGGGGCTGGAGAGTCTGGGATTAAACGAGACCTAATTACTGGAAGAGCCCCACCTGAGAGGGAACAGGAAATTCCCTATAAAGAGCAGCAGGTGGCTACAGTAAATTGGGGGAGGCTCAGGAGACAGAGCCTTGAGAAACTGCTGCTGGCTGGAAGAAGCAGCAACTGCAGACAGCAAGACTAGTTCTTGCAAAGACTTTGAACTTTGTCCAGCTCTCAGAAGAGGGATGAGAACCCCCCAACTAAGGGGAGAGGGACATTAAACTGGGATTGGGGCCTGGAGTATGCGGAGTGTTAACTTGCTAGGCAATGTAAGGGCTGCCAGAGCCCTGAGGAAATTGTTTGCATGGCTAACACTGGGGATGTCAGGGAGCAGACATCCAGTTTATTTAACACCAGCGAGTCTCTCTCTCTTGCTGAGGCAGGAGGATGACATGGTGACTCTCAGTCCTGGGTACCCTGAAAAAGTGTCACCTCATCTTCTAAACCAACCCTCTCCTATTAATGACCTCCAGTAAAGGAGGGGCATTACAACATAATGACATGCAGTCTGGAAGTATATGTATACATTCTGTGCTTTAACTAATCATGCTGATCTGACACTATTTCAGGCAATGGGAATAGGATGTATTATCCTGAGCCTTTTACTATTTTTCCCACTTTTCAACTTGTCCCTTATGCTTATGTTCTCAGAGCTGGCTGCTCATAGAGTCTGGCCCTGCAGGACCTTCTGTTCCTCCATCTAGCTCTCCCTTGTCTTGAGAGAGAGAGAGAGAGAGAGAGAGAGAGAATAGGGTTACCAATCCTCCAGGATTGGCCTGGTGTCTCCAGGAATTAAAGATTAATCTTTAATTAAATCTTATGTCATGTGATGAAATCTCCAGGAATACATCCAACCAAAACTGGGGCAACCCTAAGAGAGAATCCCAACCTTTCACACTCCTGAGATGGAACTAATGAGACCCATGTGGTCTAGCTGCTAATGTGAATCAGCAACATAACTACATGAGCTAGAACTGACTCCTTCTTGCAGCTACTGTGGATTTTAGAAACTTGCAAAGTAAGTAAGTGTTGGTATTTGTCTCGATACGGTTCAGGGAATGAAGCAACAGAACCTTGTAGCTTTCACTTGCTCCATTAACAGCTTGCTAAATGTATTATCTTTGTCCCACTTAATAACTAATTTTAAAAAAAATCTTTTACAAAAATGTTTTTAAGATAAAAAAAGACCCTTGAGTAAAAATTTCTAAAGCACCCAAGTGACTTAGCTTAACTCAGTCAATGGGACTTGGGTTCCCAAGTCACTCCTGAAAATGCTGCTACTCATCTAGTTTCCCACCTCAATTGAAGGCCTTGGGATATCATGAGGCAGCCTGAAGTCTTTTATAAGAGAACATCTTTGCTCCACAAAATATTTTAATGGTGTAGCCAGGAGAAATCCTTATTTGTGAAAAGACAGAGACCCGCATGGACAGAAATCATTCTAGTTTGTCTGAAGCAAAAAAATGTTGCCAACTTTTAAAAAAAATGTCTTGCCATCTGAAGTGCCCGCCCATCGGCTGAAGCAATATACCCCCTAGAACGGGGAAACCATTTTAAACATACCTAGAACTGCTGAAATCCACCTTTCTTGGTATTTACTGGAATAAAATAGTCCTGGATCTACCAGTCTGTTCTGCAGCGTCTACCAGCACTGCATCTAGGCAATAGAATCACTTGTTAATTTAGGCTGGGATCTCCAAAGGCGCCCAGAGGAGTTCGGTGCTCAAACCCCATTTAAATTAGATTTGATTAGATAGATGAGCATTTTTAGTAATCTTTACTTTCTGCATCAAGTTAAGGTGATGTTAAATAACAGAATAATCAGAGTAGCCCTTTACATCTCCAAAGTGCTGTATAAATGAATCATCACAACAGTGCTATGTGGTAAATGAGGATTATTATCTCCCGTTTTACAGATGGGAAAACAGATGGTGTGGAGTTAAGTTGTTTGTCCAAGGCTGTTCTGTGAGACAGTGGCAGAGCCGGGATGAGAACTCAAGAGATCCTAGCTGCCTCTTTCAGCCTCAGTTCACTAGATTAAGTTTTGTCAAGGTGGATGTGCATGTAAACCCCACAATCAGGTAAAAGGGGGAAGATCACAGCCCCATTGGTGCTATAGATGCAGGCGTAGGCCCTCAAGCATCCCAGTACACAGGGCATGTGTGCAGGCTACCCAGGCCAGATGATGCTGCCTGTTCCCCGCTCACTGGAGAAGGGAGGGTTGGATTTATTTGCATAATTCCTCCCTATCCCCTTTGGAGCAACACGTGTCCTCCAGGACGCACAACAGAAACTTTCCCTGCACTGCAATGACTCCAGCCAGCCTTTTTGCAGATCATCCAAGGAAGGGAAGGAGCCTTTTTGAGACCCTCCACCCATGCAATGCAGTGGAGTGCACTGATTCAGAGATAGTACTAGGAGCTCTGTCTGTAAAGCAAAGGGAGAGGAAATGTCCTTTGCATAGCAGCTGGCCCAAGGAACTCCCAGGGAAATCAGACACGTGTGACTAACAGAATGACAGCACCCCCTGGGGTTTCCCTACCTACAAATCCTTCCCCCCACCCCCAGCCCGGAGGAGAAAGGTTTATGAGAGGACCTCCTCTCTGAGAAGTTCAAAGTCATTCTAGACTCCAACATTCTGCTCTCCATACAGGCACGGGGCTCAACCGCACAGGGAGAGCAGAGCATCAGAGACGAGGTCTTGCCTTGAGATCCAAAAAGCCTCCAGTCAAAGTCAGAATCTGGATTCTGAAGCCTACTGTGTAAAACTTGTATTTGTTCCCTACAACTTATGCTCTGCTATTCAAACAGGTTTTAATAGACCCCCAATTACAACCCAACAATATATATATATTAGATAAACATGGTTTGTGAGCAGAAAGATATTGTGGCTGACGTTGCTTTTAAACTAATCGTATTTGTAGCTCGCACAGGCTAGGAAAGAGCCAACTGCTGTGATGAAGAGATGGAAGAAGCTGCATGAGCCAATGCACTGCAGGGCTTGCTGTATTATAGCATTAGAATAAAAATAATGCACTAGAAAGTACTGTCTTACTGACTGGGTGGCATAGAGTTTTCCTGGCATGTCACCATATCAAAGCTGGAGACAGTTGCATGATTTATTCAAAAACAATATGACATTTTTGTTTAAAAATATCTGAATCACAAGCTCATTACACTGCAAGGAAGACATGTAGCAATTTTTTAAAAGATTAAATACATTTGTGCAAGCCACCTGCACATGCATGTTCATCTGGATTTGCAAATGACTGCACCAGTTTTGATCAAATGTGAAAAACTGTAGTATTTGTATGCCTCATGGCATACATGATTGACAATCCTTAAGTGCTTGTTTGGCTTTCATAGCAGACATGATCAACAGCTCTTACCCAGATAGAATGGGCAGCCCAGCTTATGTATATTGTCCTGTCCACATTTGAGATACATGGAACAAATAAAGAAGGTA
The DNA here is from genome assembly GCF_016161935.1 of Mauremys reevesii. Lineage (NCBI taxonomy): Eukaryota > Metazoa > Chordata > Testudines > Geoemydidae > Mauremys > Mauremys reevesii. The sequence goes on from NC_052643.1 coordinate 7,372,914, forward strand.
ATTTCTCTGTACATTCACAATAGGCACCAAATTCTTTTAAAATTATATCCAGGGGTCTGATGTCTGGTGAAAAGGCCCTCAAACTCTACCTTTATACTGTCAGCATTTAAATTCACATTAAAAATGTTCCTTTTATTTAGAAAACCAGATTCCCTACATTATGTGTTTTTAAAATGGCTAGACCTATGATCTCCAGCTTTGATTTTATCAGATTTCCTCACAACTTGGGGGTTGCCAACAGGTATCAATCTGTGACTGTACTGCCCTTCCCATATTGCTAAATGGAAACAGGATCCTGGTACATGGCAGAGCTTTCTTCCATTGGATAAAAATCACAGCCCTTTTGATGTGAAAGTTCTTGTGATTACATGACTCCGTTCATCTCAGTGGATTTTAAAGTGCTTTACAGGCTAGACTGATTCTGTTAAAAATCTGGGTCTGCTCCTGCCTTTTCATTTGGGGTGCAAATGTGGGAATCACATTGCGTTCAATCAGAAATCACCAGTGGGGCAAAACTTGGCAAAAGAACACACAGTAATATTGCACAACTCTTTAGAGCAGAGAGTGAAGAATGTTATATCCAACTTAAGGGTACTTATGTAGACACCAGAGTTAATGCCTCTTGTATGTACAGTTGAGGGGATTTCGGTCTTGTCTGAGGAATGGTGATAACAATGTGTCTTAACACCTTACTGGGGCATTGGTGCAATATTACAGCTGCTGACATAACTTAAATACTCAATCATGAGGAAAAATATTGATTTCTGTGCATTGCTTGTGTACACAAGTATTAGCCGTCAGGTATTTGTGAAAATGTCCACAAATCCTGAAAGTTTCATGAATTTCAGCATTCATCCGTACATTTTATAACAGACGTTTGTCATCCAGTCAGGGAATGAGAAAATATCCTGTGATTTGGGTAACCAAATAACACACTGCACATAGCAAATATGAATAGTTTGGCTGAATTTTTTTGCATAATAGGTTGCTTGCAAACTATTCAGTGAGTGCTTGCCAGAGATGAGGGACATTTGCAGAAATCAGTATTAGTTTGCAAACCATTCACAAGCCGAAAGAATGACTAAATTCATTATAGATATTCTCCAGAGTGAATAATTCCCCAGCTCTATTCAAAACAGACACCTAGGGATGAGTGTCCCCTACTTATATGAGTCACTATGACCTCTTCTGGCCACATTTGAGCTTTTCCCTTGAGATGTCTCCAATGGCCCCAACACTCCTTAGCTTAGGGAGGTGGTTCTGATACTTCTATGTACTAGGATCCTGCTTCCATTTAGCAATATGGGAAGGGCAGTACAGTCACAGATTGCTACCCCAACAGATTTTGAGTTGTTTATGCCAGCCTTAATGACTGTAATAGGTGGTAGACCGGGGTCTGTGCACATCTCTACGTAAATAATAGGACTGTGGATAATATTTATATAAAAACTGCAATATCTAAATACTATTACCACTCAAACTCACACCATCTAACAACCATATCTTTTCAAAACTATTATCATTGCAAGAAGCACTTACAGACTTTCATAAACACATTTGTAATGCAGATATGGATTGTTAAAACAAAACACTTGAGATGCCAACACCAAAATGCATTTCTATTATACATTTGTTTGTAAAAAAGCTGCAGAGAAAGAGCTTAGGTTTGCTGCAATTTAATTAAATAGCAACAAACTACACTTTTCATTGTTGTTTTTAGGAGTGGGATTGGCAGAGAAGTATTTTGTGCATCCCAAAAGAGAGGTCGTAACAATATCTTTATCCAACAAATGTAACTAATTAAAAGATACACTGTTAAATTCACTTGCAGAAAATTTGATTTTTCTTTCTAGGATATTTCTATAACTGGCCCAAAAGTCTTTAGACTGTTTCATATGGGGAACCAGCCATACGTAGAAAGCATGAGTGGAAGTCACATGACTAAGATCTCACATAACAGTTTTCTTTCCCTTGCCAAAATCAACGACAACATTGGAGATTTCCTGCTAATGAAGTAGAAACAACTAATATTTTATACATTTATTTTTAAAAATAGCTGATCAAAAGAAGGGGGGAAATTGTAACATGTTTTTGATTTTTTTAAATGTTCTCTATTTTATTTTTTAATTGAATTTCAAAATTTTGATCAGGGCTATAGTTATTGAAAAATATGTAATCAAAATTGATGAAAATTAAATCAAAGTTTTTTCTCACTTTTTTCTTTTGTAGAATGAGAGCAAGTGTTATTTTATCTGAAGTAGTTTGCCCCTCTTTCTTATATACTTAATAGAAAATCAAAGATACCACCAATGCCACTATAGTGTGCATCAAATTGGACTGCGAATGCAATTTCACAGAGTTTAAGCCCAGAAGGGACCACCAGATCATCTAGTCTGTCCTCCTGTATATCCTGGGCCACCAATAGCAAGCACCCACCCAGTAAATCCAACAACCAAAATTAGATCAAACTATTACAGTCCTGCGGTGACTAAACTATTACGTGATGCAGGCAGAGAATAGGAGGGAGTAGGGACCAAGGTGCACCAATGCCCGAGGCCCATGCAATGGCAGGGAATTGATTACGTCAGATATAACCAGATGATCCTGGCAGCAACCCACACCTCATGTTGCAGAGGAAGACAAAGAACCCCCAAAGTCATTGCCAAATTCCTTCCCAACCCCACATATGGCAATCAGTTAGACCCTGAGCAGTGAGCAACAACCAGCCAGCCAAGCACATTCAATTCCTACTGTTGGTGTTTTACCCAATCAAGGGTTTCGGATGGTCAAAAATGTTCCTATAAACTATTCTTCCCCATAAGAAAATGCTGATCAAACAGAATTGAAACATTCCACAGGAACATGTCGATTCCATCAAACCTGTTGATGTAAACCAGGCTGACCGGTCTGCCCGTCTGGTGTGCCAGCTACCAAAATGGATTGTTCCATTTCACAGGAAATTCTGCAATGACAATATTTTGCTCCAACGAGGAACAAAATGTCAAAAGCCGGGGATTTTCTGCAAAATGGAAATTCCCTTTTCTAGCCAACTCTAATTTCTATATCAAAGCAATATTGGACCACTAGTCATTTTGTACCATTACATTTTGTCCTGGCAGATACAAGCGACTGTGCTCAAGAGAGGCAAGCAGAACAACTAACTGTGTGTGTACTAAACAATTTCAGATCCTTTAGTGCTATTTCTAACTACCGCCCACACCCTTCAGGTAACTAATGCATAAGAGCTCTGTTTCCTGAGAACAGGGCTGCTTACTGTAGGACATAATTTGCACGGGTGAGACGCACAAGACTCTTCTGATGCACTTGAAAAACAGGATATAACAAACCTGATTAATGTCACCGCAGTACATAGGCAATGCCATACAGCCCAAACATCAGAGAAATTCCACAGTAGCTCCAGCTCTGGCATTTCACCCTCACAGTTAAAAACAGGGCTCCAAATGACCCCAAAATATCTTCCAGCAAAGTTTATTTTTCCTTCTATTTTTTCTGCTCACAGTGTATGAAGATTAACTTTCACATCCAGTTTAGCGCTCACTTGGCCATTCTTCACAGATTGCGCAGTGCTACAAAGGAGTCAAATACCTAGGATTCTTACTCCCCAAGGAGTGCTTCTCAGTCCTGCTGGTGCCCTGCGGATCTCCCCGTTTTCTCTGTGGTAAAGCCGCTGAGGCCGTGCAATGTGTCTAAGACAGGCTGATTGGTAATCACTTCATAAGCCCCATCAATGTCCTTCCTTACTCATTCCGACAGACTGCTGCTGAGCAATGTAAACAGTCTTCCTTCAAAGGATAAGCCCAAGGCCCCTGCAGCCTTCCCAACACTTGCTGGCTGAAAGTCTGTTACTTCCAACATTCTGCCTATAAAGACCATCTGGTTCACAGCCAGGAAAATGCACATACAGCTCTGATTCAGTGGAGCGAGAGTAACATCCGGAGGCAGCTAGGGTACGCCTACAGTTGCCTTCTTGCAACTTTGCCTGCCTGGCCTGGCTTCCGGCTAGCTGCTGCCTCTATTTCCCCTAACTCAGGTTTGGTTTCCCGACCTTCCCAAGAAGGACTCGCTGCCAGGCCCAAGTCTCTTTTTGGGCACAGTTTTATTCTTCAAATATAGAAGTTAGGCAAAAAGAGCAAACACAAAAAGCAGCTAATCTGCCCCCACCCTACCCCGAGTGACAATCTTTTGTGGCTTTTCCCCTTGCCTCTGTTAGGATGCGTCTACATGTGAGCTGGGAGGTGAGATTCCCAGCTCAAGCTAGCTCCTAAAATAGCATTGTGTCTGTGGCAGCACAGGCAGCCACTTGGGCTAGCCGCTTTGAGTACGATCCCGCCCGACCCCCTGGGTACGCACTTGGTGGCTAGCCCGAGTCGCCGCCTATGCCATTGCAGACACTCTACTATTTTTGGGCACTAGCTTGGGCACATTGACACAAGCTGGGAATCTCACCTCCTAGCTCAAATGCAGATGCACCCTCAGGCCTGAAAGGAAGACGCACCCTTCCCTTGATTCCCCTTGCTCCAGGGACTTCTGCGGAAGCCCCTCTCTCTCCTGCAGCCCCTCTCTTGGCTGTCTGCCCTCTTTCTCCTGCCGCTTCTTCAGCAGAGCTCTCTCAGCCCTTTAGAGTCACCACCTCATCCCTCCCCTAGCGGGGTCTGATAACAGAACCCGGCTGGCTGTACCGAGGCCACACCTATTTCCTACTGATGGTCCATAGACTACTGCATAGGACTTAGCTTCTGCTGTTTAGTTCCTTATATCCCATACTGATATCCCACAGACTCTCATTCAGGACCTATAATTTTCTAGTGCTTAGTTCCCTCTAGCACATAGACTACCGCATCTGAGCTACCAGCTTCTTCTGTTTAGTTGCCGATATCCCATATAGTCTATCATGCAGGACTTATCAGCCTTCTCCGATCTTTAGTTCCCGTAGTGCAAATTTATTATTGGGCATTTTTTTTTTTTTTTTGTAATACATCTGCCACTACTGCTTTGTGAGGCTCAATTAATTGTGGAATAGGCTGCTGACTGTTAGTCTTATCACTTGCTTTGTCTGTTTCAAAAATTAGCCAAACTTTAAAATCAAAACTACACCAAGGTAGTGCGTAACACATTTGTGTCTTCTCTGAAAACAACCAATATCCTTCTAATTGGAGTGTATAGCAAAGGAAACATGGATTTATCAAATATTTGCCTCTTCAGGATTTGTGAATGAAATTCAGTGTTGATAAATGCAAAGTAATGCACATTGGAAAACATAATCCCAACTATACATATAAAATGATGGGGTCTAAATTAGCTGTTACCACTCAAGAAAGAGATCTTGGAGTCATTGTGGATGCTTCTCTGAAAACATCCACTCAATGTGCAGTGGCAGTCAAAAAAGCTAACAATGTTGGAAATCATTAAGAAAGGGACAAATAGTAAGACAGAAAATATCATATTGCCTCTACATAAATCCATGGTACTGCCCACATCTTGAATATTGCGTGCAAATGTGGTCGCCCCATCTCAAAAACGATATATTGGAATTGGAAAAGGTTCAGAAAAGGGCAACAAAAATGATTACGGGTATGGAATGGCTTTCATATGAGGAGCGATTAATAAGACTGGGACCTTTCAGCTTGGAAAACAGACGACTAAGGGGGGATATGATAGAGGTCTATAAAATCATGACTGGTGTGGAGAAAGTAAATAAGGAAATGTTATTTACTCTTTCTCATAACACAAGAACTAGGGTCACCAAATGAAATTAATAGGCAGCAGGTTTAAAACAAACAAAAGGAAGTATTTTTTCACACAGTGCACAGTCAACCTGTGGAACTCCTTGTCAGAGGATGTTGTGAAGGCCAAGACTATAACAGGGTTCCAAAAAGAACTAGATAAGTTCATGGAGGATAGGTCCATCGATGGTTGTTAGCCAGGATGGGCAGGGATGGTGTCCCTAGCCTCTGTTTGCCAGAAGCTGGGAATGAGTGACAGGGGATGGATCACTTGATGATTACCTGTTCTGTTCATTCCCTCTGGGGTACCTGGCATTGGCCACTTTTCAAAGACAGGATACTGGGATACATGGACCTTAGGCTGTTCTTATGTTAACAGACTATCCTGTTCATTCTGAGTCTGAACAGGTGTTCTATGGGGACTGAAGAACTGCCATTTGACACCACTTCCTGTACATTTGCCAGTGGATTACCTCTGAATAGTCATTCTTCGGAGGGAATCTGTGCTCTATCAAGCTTTATTCTCCACAAGTGTAATGTAATATGCAACAGTTCCACAGAACGGGAGAGTCGGGACCCTGTAATGGTACTTGCTGAATGGATTTACAGCTGCCAACATATCTGGAACTTGAGGAGGCTTTAATTATCTGACTGTCAGTGAATCAATGAAACTTCCTCTGATAATATTTCTGTTCACATGTTGGTGAACAACATCTCTGGAAAAAATATCTCCAATTTCCTGTCGAGAGTTTTTCATGGTCTTCACTGGGAGTAAGAACAGGCCCTTGTTTGCTTTTTGTGCAGCTATCTGCGTGTGGTAAACAATTCCTGGGGGTATATGGGAGGTGATATTGGTTGTATTGATGTTTATATTCTTCAGGGGCTTTTGAATACCTCAAGGCAGCATTTATGAGGCTGGAACAACAAAAAATATAGTCCCCTCATCTCACAGTATTATGGGCCCATAAATGATTCCCAGAGGCAAAAAAAACCCAAACAAAAAAACCAACCAAATTGTGAAGAACAAACGTCAAAAAAAAAAAAAAAAAAAGAGAACATAAAACCCAAAGACCACTTTACACCACTTTTCTGCAGAACCTAGTGCATCTTAGTTATTTCTAAGGTGACCTGTCACCAAGTTATCCACATTCCACCATGCAGCCGCAGAATTCTTAACATTTGCTGGTGGCAGACCATCTGGTGGTAATTCCCACTCAAAAGCATTCATGGACTTATCTAGTGGTATTGGCAGCACTCTCAAAGTTGATAAATAGATTCCTGTTGCCTTTGACACCACTTTTCTAATTCTGGATGGAAGTGTGTTTTGTAGCAAATGTCTTGGTTACATACTTGCTTATCAAGCCAAAAGATGGAACTGTTTTCTTCATAAGCCTCACAAAATGTCTACAGGGACTCCTTTGGGCTTTTGTCTGTCAGGCTTTGTCTATTTTGGGTTCTCAGGAATCAATGGCTAGCAGCCAGGGTAGCCACCATTTGTTTTAGTTGAACATCCTGCTTGAAACAGAAATAAGTGCTGGACACCAATGGCTGAATCAGGGCAAATGCCAATTATAGACGAGGGGTAAAATTTTCAGAAGTGCTTAAGTTTCATCTTCAAAAGTCTCCCAAGTCCCTTTAGAAAATAATAATTAAATGTCCAAGTCACACAGGCATTTTTGAAACATTTACCCAAGTCCTTACTTTGCTCTCTACCATCAACAGAATTCACAATGCCCGTTGTTACAATATCCCTTAGTAAAAGGAAGCCAGTAAATCCACCTTCCCGGCCTCATTCATCAGCTCCTTAGCAACGCCAGTATGGGTGAATCCAATGCAAAGCATGAGCATTGCATTGTGAAGAATCCAACTCTCATATTTATTAGCGTTTGCAATATCCGCTTCCTTAATAAAGCTAAAGCAGCTCAGGATGCCTGATGTTTTATCATTTCTTCTCTGTGACCTTCATCTAACTTCTGCTTTCATACACAGGGTGGGAATGAGTTATTTTGATTAATAATGATTGCTTCCTTGTAAGACCCAGTAAATCAACTCAAATAAGAATCTCGCACCTTGACAGATTTAAAGAGAGTACTGCCAGGTGTTTTTATATGGACTTTATTCACTCTCCATTGTGCACGCTACTCTCAAATGTGCCGCAATAAAATTCCTTGTCCTATCAATTCCCCCCACCCCTTTCGCAAACATTACATTTTTCCTATGCTTTCAGTGGAGTTGATATATTAATATAGCTGTTGATTTGGTTTATTTCCTTGTTTGTGCAGAGTCACTACTGATTATGTGAGTGATGTGTGTGTAGCAATAAGAACATCCTTAACTAACGCCTTTGGATTTAGTGGGAGGTTTGGGCTAATGGTGACAAGGACGTATTTGAGGAGTAGGTAATTATGCTATGCGGCTACTGTTTTTAATTAAAAGTGAGAATAAAGACTTTTTTTAAAACAATGTATTTTTTAGGGCCTGGTTTTGTTCCCATTTCACTTGTGAGTTAAGTTTCCAATCTAGAGGGGGGTTTTGTTGTAACACCTGAACTACAGTAACCACTAAGTGCAGCGGACAGTGGAAGTAGCAAGGAGGGGAATGGTGGTCTAGTGCTTAGGGCACTAGATTGAGACTTAAAGATAGGGTTGCCAACCTTCCATGATTGTCCTGGAGTCTCCAGTAATTAAAGATTAATCTTTAATTAAGGATTATGTCATGTGGTTAAACCTCCAGAAATACATTCAAGCAAAACTGGCAACCCTACTTAGAGACCCATGTTAAGTTTGCTGCTTTGTCACAGAATCCCTGTGTGATCTTGAGCAAGTCACTTAGGGCCAGATTTTTAAAGGTATTTGGGTGCATATACCCCGCTAAAATCAGTAGAAGCTAGGCACCTAAACACCTTTGAAAATACGGACCCTAGTCTCTTTGTGACTCAATTCTTTGTCTGTACAATAGGGTCGGAATAGAGGCCTACATTGGGCCTGGGTGAACTATGGTTGTAAATTGAGTTTGGATGTTAGGAAGAGGAATAGGCCCAAAGCACGTGACCAAAAAGAATGAAATCATGAAAAAGACGGGTTGTTTGTGTTAAATCTGTAGTGGTCCTTGAAATACCAGCATTCTCTTATTTAGGGCTGGGGCTGAGGTAACTAAAATGAAGAACACATGGTCAATTGAGTACCTGGTATGGTAATCAATTGGTTATATAGATTTGTTTAATTTATTATAAAGATGTGCTTGGGTTAGTAGTTATACAGCAAATACAGCAAATAAGACAAAAAGAAAACTTTGAAGAGAGGAACCCAGCCATTAACCTTGCCTCAGCTGGGCCAAAGAACAGGGCTGTGCTCTAAATCGCCTCATCTGGCTTTAGCTAAGGTCTGATAACCAGCAATGACCTCACTTCTTATTGTGTAGTTGGTACGGTAGCCGGTTCTTACCCTTCTGGAGTTGTGCCATGTTGGGATGGTATCTCCCAAGCCTGATCCTATTGTGAGTATTCGGCTGATGCTTATAACTCTGTTGCTAGGATATAGAGTCTGAGTGTGCATACACTGGTTTTTTTTAGTTTGGATGTAATCAAAACCAAGTGGCCTTTGAAGTAATAAAGGAACACTTGTGCGGAAGCTGAGTTGTGATAAATCTTTGTAAATGTATTAGGGAAATTATTTCCACAAATGGAGATAATAGCACTGCCCTGCCGCACAGGGATGTTGTGAGGATAAACACATTAAAGACTGTGAGGTGCTCAAATACTATGTTAATGGAAACCATATAGATAAATGCCCAGCAGAGCCTTACTGTCAGGGACCAGGGGTCTCAAACCCCAGTCCACAAGGCTCTTCGGAACCAGTAAAGTTCTAAGCTACCATCTAGTGACCTACTAACCATTGCCAAAACTAGAAGCTCCACTGCAACAGAGGACTGAGTCCTGGAATCTGACTGGTGGAACTTTGTGGGTCCTATTGTTACCCTGCTTCTACTGAAACCAGGGGCGGCTCTAGGAATTGCGCCGCCCCAAGCACGCCGCGGGGGGCGCTCTGGCGGTCGCCGGTCCCGCGGCTCTGATGGACCTCCTGCAGACGTGCCTGCGGAGGGTCCGCTGGTCCCGCGGCTCCGGTGGACCTCCCGCAGGCACACCTGCAGATGCTCCACCGGAGCCGCGGGACCAGTGGACCCTCCGCAGGCATGCCTGCGGGAGGTCCACCGGAGCCGCCTGCCGCCCTCCCGCGGCATGCCAAGCGCGCTGGGGTCTGGAGCCGGCCCTGATTGAAACCAAGCACAGGAATAGGAAGTTGCCAGGCAACTGGGTTTTCCCTGCTTCAGGCTGCTTCCCGTGCTGTACCTGCTTTCTTACTCTGCTGCCTGATTCTGATCTCCTGGTAACCTAACCCCTGCCTGTTTCCTGACACATGACTCTTGGTTTGCCCTCTGGCCTGTCTCACACTCTGATCTACTGATATCTGATTTGGCCTGGCTCCCGACTCCTGCTCCGACCACTAGGAGCAGGAGTCACCTAATAGTGACATCTCCTAGTGGATAATGCTATAATACTTTGGCTGCAATGATATTTTCTAAATAACTGTACTAATACTAATATGCTTCAGAGCTTCATGTGTCTTTACTAATTTCAAACTGTGCAAGCCAGGAAGGATCTGGCTACTGTTACAGTAACAGCTATGCTTGGATGAAGCCTGTAATTCTACCCCATAGAGACAATCCTGACAAGGAATAGAAATGAATAATACTGGATGACAATCATTTTGATTTAATTCTCTTGAACACATACTGACCTGATCAACTGGACCTGATATATATATATATCATTGGAAGGGTTTTCTAGAGGGCTTTGTCATTCCAAATATAAATGAAATGGATTCTAATACTTCCAGTGCATGGAGCACAACACCAGGTGTTCTGCAGCCAGCATAATCTTCAGACCAATTTACTCCAAATTGTGAGAGTCCCTTGAAAGCAGCAACTGACTCACTGACTAAAGGCACAGAACAATTCTCTTTAAACCCATGATTCATAAAAACAAGCACGTCCATCGCTCAAGCCTCTGGACTTATTCACGCCTATAACAACTCAAACACACTGTCACAGATTGGCAGCAAACAGACAAATCTGTAAATCCAGTTTTTTTCACCAGCACTGGACAGACCTCAGAGCTCCATTTAGGTGCCAAGTTTCATTTATGGGTATGCAATGGTGTAAGCACACACAGAGTTGCACTTTAAAAAAAATCACCATTGTTTGTTCATTTGCACTTACATGCCCCAAATCCTCCTGTAGCTGAATGCAATAATGCTAAAACACCATGCTACATGCACTCACAAGAAGCTGGGTTTGGTCCAAGGTATCTCTGAATGGGAAATTAGCCTAAATTATTTTTAAGTTAAATATCTATTCCCATGACATCAATGGGCCTCAAACATCTGCTCTGAGACCCTTGTTTCCTCTTCTAACAGAGACTCTTTTTGATCTCTTCATAGACCCTCAAAAATGTTAGCTGTTGCAAGGAATAGGGAATACTGACATACAGTGTCTTAGTGGCGATGATGCTTTCACAGTGCTGCACATGCATTAACAGCATCAAGGAATCATTCACTGTCAATTCGTCAGGAAATGTACAGGTGGAGTACAAGGAAAAAATGATATATCTTTGACACAAGTGATTCAAGAAATCTCAGCTCCACAGGCCACTCCACATTTCTTAGAATTTCACAAACAGAAAGGAATCAAAATCTTCCGAGCTCACTGTTGAAATAGCAGAAAATAACCTCATTGCTCATTCTTCCCAAACCCAACTGCATTTAAAAATAGGGAATTACCCAGCCAGAGGTTCACCCAGAGGGTCACCCAGAGGTTCTACAGGTCCAAATGGAACCTTGACATGGGTGAGGGGAGCATGGGCAAGGAAAGATAGGAAGAACAGTAAGACGACAATACGGCTCCATCAGGAGCTCTTTAATGACCTGAAAATTAAAAAGGAATCTTACAGAAAGTGGAAACATGGACAAATTGCTAAGGAGGAGTATAAAACATTAGCATAAGCATGTAGGGACAAAAGCAGAAAAGCTAAGGCACGAAATGAGTTACATATAGCAAAGGGACATAAAAGGCAATAAGAAGAAGTTCTTTATATACATTAGGAGAAAGAGAAAAATGATGGAAAGTATCAATCCTCTGCGAAGTAGGGAGGGAGAGCGAATAACTGATGACATCAAGAAGGCTGAGGTGTTTAATGCTTGTTTCACTTGACTCATCACTAAAAAGGTTCACAGTGACCAGATATTTAACACAATGAATATTAACAACACGGGGAGAGGAATGCAAGCCAAGATAGGGAAAGAACGGGTTAAAGAATATTTAGATAAATTAGGCTTGGTGGAGACTACGAGCTAGAAGCATGATTCCCCTGGCTGTATACACATACTCACGGTAGCTTGATGAGAGATAGTGAGAGTATGAATAGTAGGGTAGCTACAGAAGTTTGGGCAGCAGCAGCGGAGGTACGGCTGAGCCATACCGAGTACATACCCACCATTTTCTGGCCGGTTTGCACTCAGCACAGCTCAGCCATGCTTCTGCTGCCTGTGCTATCGTGGCTACCTTGCTATTTATAACTCTCACTAGCTATCAAGCTATTTATAACTCTCACTGCTCAGGGTATGTGTACCTGAGCAGGGGACACACACCCCTAGCTCATAGTGTGGACACAGTCTTAGATGTATTCAAGTCAACAGGGCCTGATGAAATGTATCCTAAGGAACTAGCTGAAGCAATCTTGGAACTGTTGGCAATTATCTTCGAGAACTCACGGAGAACAGAGGACTGGAGAAGGATAAATACAGCACCCATCTGAAACAAAGGGGAACAAAGAGGACCTGGTGAATTACAGACCAGTCAGCCTAATGTTGATACCTGGAAAAATACTGGAACAAATGATTAAATAATGAATTTGCAAGCACCTAGAGAATAATAGGATGATAAGGAATAGGCAACATGGGTTTGGCAAGAAAAAATCATGCCAAACCAACCTAATTTCCTTTTTTGACAGGGTTACTGGCCTAGTAGATAGGGGGAAGCAGTAGACATGATATATCTTGATTTTAGTAAGGCTTTTGACACAGTCTTACATGACATTTTCATAAGCAAGCTTCGGAAATGTGGTCTAGATGAAATTACTAAAAGGTGGGTGCAAAACTGGTTTAAAGACCATACTCAAAAAGTAGTTATAAAATGGTTTTCTGTCAAACTGGCATATCTAGTGGGGCCTACACAGGTCAGTCCTGGGTCTGGTACTAGTCAATATTGTCATTAATGACTTGTATAATGGAGTGAAGAGTACGCTTATAAAATTTGCAGCTGAACCAAGCTGGGAAGGGTTGCAAGTACTTTGGACAGAGGATAGGATTAGAAATCAAAATGTTTTTGACAAGCTACAGCATTGGTCTTAAATGCAAAGTACTGCACTTAGGAAGGAATACTGAAACACACAACTACAAAAGGGGGAATATCTGGCTAGGTAATAGTACTGCTGAAAAGGATATGGGTTACAGGGGACCACAAATTAAATATGAGTCAACAACATGATGCAGTTGCAGAAAAGGCTTATATCACTCTGGATTGTATTAACAGGAGTGTCATAGGTAAGACATGGGAGGCAACTGTCCAACTCTACTCGGCACTGGTGATGCCTCAACTGGAGTTCTGGGTCCAGTTCTGGACATCACACTTTAGGAAATACGTGGACAGATTAAGGAGAGTCCCGAGGGGAGCAACAAAAGTGATAAAAAGTTTAGAAAACCTGAAAAGGTTAAAAAAAAAAACCTGGGCATGTTTCTTGACAAGTCTTCAAATATGTTAAGGGCTGTTTTAAAGAGACTAGTGAGCAACGGTTCTCTATGTCCACTGAAGGTAGGACAAGAAGTAATGGACTTGATCTGCAGCAAGGGAGATTTAGGTTTGATATTTAGGAAAAAACAATTATAAGCGTAATTAAATTATGGAATAGGCTTCCCCAGATGGTTGTGGAATCCCCTCATTGGAGGTTTTTAAGAACAGATTGGACAAACACCTGTCAGGGATGGTCTAGGGTTTACCTATTCCTGCTTCCATGCAGGGGGTTGGACTTGATGACCTCCTGAGGTCCCTTCCAACTCTACATTTCTATGACTCTATCATGCGGGAAAGAAGATGAAAAACTCACTCATTATTTGAGAATTATACTGTCACTGAGAAGGAAGTTTTCTTCCATTGCTCATGATGTTTATTCAGGTCAATAAGTGGTGAATGAGAAAATTATTTTGTACAACAATCACTGGTTTGGAATCTAAAAGGACTTGAATTGAACTTCAGGCCTTCATAACCATAGGCATTCAACTCAGAGGAGAGCACAGAGGAATCTGATGTCTTTTCAAAGGGGGCAGCTAAAAAGGATTTAAGCCACCATGTTTTATAAGGGTGATATGAAATATTCAAGGACTTTCACATCTATAATCATGGTGGCTTTTATCAATGTAAAACAGGCATCAACCATGGATTTTCATTAGGGATATCTTATTGATACATTCAGCAAACATTCTACAGCCTAATTAACTATGGCCTAATTATTAACAATGAAAGGAGTGTAGCACCAAGGTAACAAATGAAGCTAAAGAATTTTTTTCTATGCTATAAGACAAAACCAGACAGGAAAAAAAATTCCTTCATTTCAGCAATGCCCCGAAGGAAGATAAAAATGAGAGCAAAGGAAATGCATTCTAGAAAAACAGAGTCATTCCTCTTCCAATCTCAAGAATAGTGGAGACTGACACCATTTGGAAGAGAAAAAGTGACGACAGGGAACATTATATGGTGCATGTTCAGCACCGTGTTTCTGAATTCTAAGGTGTTAAAGGATAGAGAAGGACAAGATATTTTAACAACCTTTCAGGCCCATGCACTTAACACACATGAACAAATGGAAGAGATTTAAAATAGATGTTCAATTTACAGCTTTTTTATTCTTATTTTTAAAATATGGGTGACAAAACTCTTGAACAGGTAACAGCAGCTATTTAAAAACAACCTTGTGCCAATGGCAAAATTGTCTTCAATGTCGTTTGATGGGGCAATGGTTACAATGGATTGAAACAGAAAAGGGAGCTCTCAAAAGGAGGAGGGGGAGCCGTTGGGAGAAATTGCTATCCCAGGAGGGAGAGCACTGAGATCTTTCCTTTTGCCTTAGCAGAGGAGGGGAAGCTGTCCAGGTCCAGATGTACAGATTTTATGGTCAAGAACTGAAGCTAACTATAAATTTTTCCAAATTCATCCACCCCTACAGATCAGCATGCCCAGCTGCCAGCCTTTTGCAAGATCTATAACAATGTCCTAGAGCTGGTGCCCTTTTAACAATCTGCAGGAAAGAATACAGAGTTGAAACTTAATTTAAAAAATAAAATCTTACTTTCCCAGCTTTTCATAACTGCACGTACTGTCTGTTACCCTAAAGCAAAGTCTCTTGATGGTTTCTGAGGTGAATTTCTGGTGTGGAACTTAGCATTACTCATTAACTCAAAGATGGTAAAAAGCATTTCCTTAACAAGAAATGAGAAAGGTGGCGACTGGGCCTCAGTAGATCACAAACCCTTTGCAAAGAAAGGGACTGTGATTCCTTTTTGCATATTAGGAAATCACATTAATGAATCCTTCTAACTGCCTGTACAGCAATCAGCCTCCCTCTTTCCATTCAAATCCCTCCTTTTAACTCTCTTCCCCGTTCTAAGCCTTTGAAACAATAATGCAACAATTAGGTAATAATATTAAAACCAAAAGCGTCAGCACTGACCAATTTAGCCCTCCGTGTGTCCTTTGTCTCTTGTTATCTGTTCTTGATTGCACAGTAAACTCTCTCAAGAAAGAGAACATTCTATATTTGAACAATACCAGGCTTTAATCTGTGGCACTAATGGTACAATTTTTGGAGGCACCTAAGTCACGTAGGCGCCTAAGTCCCATTTTCAGAAATGACTTAGGAACCTAAGGCTCACTGACAGTCAATGGAAGTCACTTTTGAAAATGGGACTTGGGTGCTTTTGAAAATTTTACCCTAAATAATTAGACTCCAGTACCCATGTCTCATGTCACACTAGGGACCTGATTTCAATTCCCACATCTGTACCTCATCTCAAATTTATTGGGCTTCTTAAAATGCCACCACAATATGCACCATGTTGGCCAACTCCTAAGCCAATTCCAAGCCAAACGCTGAGATTCATTACTTAGTTTTCACATTGCCCTTTTTTACTCAGGCAAAATCCTATTGACACCAGTTTCACCAACATTTAACCCTTTCTGGACATGTACCATTGTTATCACCGAGGGACAGCCAATATACATGACAGGTTAGGCATTCTGTTCTTCAGTATAAGGGAAACCCCCCATTCAGGATAGTACCTGCTGTTTAGTTCATAAAATTTTGATTTCAGTGTCTACAAAGCAAATTAACCGATTTTTCGTCATTGATATCCACCGCATGGTCTCATAACAGGAGATTAAGGTACCTCTTGTACAGAAGTAGAACTAGTCCAAAAATATCAAAATGTCCATTAAATTTTTCACTGAAATGTTGAATTTCACAAACAAAGAGGATGAGTTTTTTGTTAAAATCTTCATGAAAATGTTGACTCTCCATACAGAAGCTGTGGCTAATCCCATTTATTTTAGTGTTAACCAACTAAGCTCATGTGGCTACATTTTTAACTCTGTCACTGAACAGTAAGATCACACCAGGTGTTTATATTGCACAGCAAACATCATGCAGCCCTTGGGACCCAATTCTGCTGCCCTTATGTCTGGCCAGTAGCTCCTCGCTGTGCAGTTCACATACCAGGGACCTACGCAGTGTAAAGGTGTGTGACAGAACTTGGTCTGAAGCGAGTGTCTTTTTTATAACTAGGGAAAGAGCGGGAGATTCAGAATTTTGTGTGGCTCACCCGGGGCTTATCTAGACCCTGACCCAACGTAGTTAAAGTCCCTGGGGAGTTTTGCCAGAGATTCAAAGGGAACAGGATCAGGGCTATAAAAGGTGAACCATGACTGCTGGTTAACTGGACCCAGTCCATGCTCATGCCTAATTTTAACGGAACATCCATTCTGATGTATGGACCAAAGAGATGTAAGTGATATCATTGATGTATACGGAACATTGTTCAGAAGCATCACGGTACAGTAGTACATTATTGTTCACAACTCTATTTTCTAAAGCAACTTTCACTTAAGGCTCTCCAAGCACTTCATCTCTGTGAAGTATCATCATAGAATATCATAGAATATCAGGGTTGGAAGGGACCTCAAGAGGTCATCAAGTAGGTAGCTAATACCTCAATCTGGAAATAGCTAAACTGAGGGAGGGGGAAATTAAATGGATTTGTCCAAGGTTGCACAGAAAATCAGTGACAGTCAATAACAACTCACACATCTTGGATCCCTGACACTAGTCCCAACCTCCTCACCCCTGGTACCACTTTCTCCCCACCAAAAAGCATAGTGAAGGGGTTCAGACTTTTGGCATCAGCGAAAAAGTCTTTAGTTGAGATTTTAAACTGAGGTTGGTGTTTTATAACCACCAAATTGATCTCTCTGGGAGAGAGAATTCTAGTCCAGAAGGGAGAAGCAGCACGTTTGCCAAAGCTCTGTGCAAATGAAAGGGAGAGGGGGACATGCACGTTTGTACTTGGGAAGCAGTTTTCCGTCAGAGTAGTTTAGCTTACAGAACTGAAAGAGTAAAAATACAGCAGATAGCTAACTGGCAGAATATTTTAACATATCTTTCAAGTACTGGGAGCAGACAGGTGTTTTCTTTCAATCTCAGCTCTTCCAGTAGCGTTTGCCTCCAAAATTGTAATAGCATTTTTCTGCAAAATTACTCTAACACCCTACCTATGCACATAACCAGCACCTAAGGCATATGCTATGAGAGGTAACTTCTAGTGAGAGCTGATGCAAAGGGAAAGAATGCAAATGATTTCTCATATTGGCTAGGAGTTCCTGAAACCAAAGGGATAAAAGGGTGGACCCTCTTCTATCACATAGATCCATTAAATATTTATTATTTATTATTATTATGGTATGGATAACCTGTTGCTTGCAAGTCCCAGTGACGCCTACACATGTGCTGAACTTTGAAGACCTTTATGAAGAGGAAGCTAGCTGTTTTGAGTCCAGCATTAGTGGTTGCTTAGTGGTCTAAGCATTCTGTTCATTGATTACATAGTAAGAGGTTTCCATACACATTGAGCAAACTAGTTTCAGTCTAAAAACAACAAGAAAAAGAAAGGATAAAAGTAAATCTTCATGTGAGAGCACAGTGTGTGTCTGTCCTCTCTGACAGGCTGCAGCAACTCTGAGAACAACATGGCTGCTGCCTCCACAGACGGGCAGAATTCTTGGGCGGCCAAGCCTTTGTTTTTCTCTGTTATGCACCTTTCAAGGAACAAGGGGTCTTGTGACGAAGACTGTGCACTGGGATTCAGGTGATCTAGGCTCTAGCCATGGCTGTGCCCTAGTCCTGTGTGAACTTGGGTAAGTCACTTAATCTCTCTGCGCCTCATTTCCACAACAGTAAAATGAAGGTTGTACTTCATTTACCTCGCGGGGGTATTGGAAGGGTAAATGGAACAGTTTATTATATTGGTAGCACTCATGTGATAGGTGCTGTATAAACACAGAGGAAACCACTGCCCTTGCCTCAGAGAGAAGTGCCTGGGGGTAAAGAAAGGTCGGATGGCACCGGTGTTTATGCAAGTATCTGGAAGTTGGGGGAACTCACTAGGAACATGGCCTGAAGAGCTAGCCAGCTCCTGCCATGGAGAAGATTTGTGTAGAAGCCTGGCCTGGTGGTTAGGGTGCTGACCTGGGACCCAAGATTGCTGAGCTCAATTGCCTGCTCTACCTCAGACTTCCTGTGTAACCTTGGGTGAATCGTTTGGCATCTCTGTGCCTCGGTTCCCCATGAGGATAATGGGGATAACAGCCCTGTGCTCCCTTACCAGGGTATTGTGAGGATAAATACATTAAAAGATTGTGAGGTGCTTAAATACTATGGTGACAGGAGCCAGATAAATATATTTGCGAGCTAGTCACTTACACATCTTGATTGGAAGGAACCTCTTCACGCTTCTCCACTTAGCACCTCTGGATACCAAGCCTTGCACAGGCTACACTATTATATAAACAGCTTTCCAGAATTGGTTATCGACACACAGCGCAGCCTGAATTTTTGCAACTTCTGTTTTAAATGGGTTCCGTCAAGGCATCATACGTTTCAGAGGAGATAAGCAGGACAATGTCTTATCGCTCCCTGCCGTGTCACTCTTATCTCCACAGTTATAGAGAGTTTTCATACCAAAGTACCACGCCGCATTTGGAGAGAATAAAATAACTTCTCCTGAGCTTTCATTTCCTAGACTCGTTTGGAAAGTGCTTTTGGAATACAGAGTGGGAGGGATGGAAGCAAGCGGGATTTTATAGTTCAGTTATCTGCTGCACAGTTACGGTTTTCTCTTCTTAAATGAAAATCTGCATTGCTGATAAACGGCAATGATAACAGATACACTCCAGTTTCCCCTAATAACTCCTTCCTCATCTAGGAAGAAACTTCTCATTTATCTCTCAAATGCCAATTAAGCCTTGTCGAGATTTCTTCTTCCTCTATGAATAAATATAATTTTTCTCAGTAGTTGCATGTAAATGACACAACACTGCCCTGATCTTTTCTTTAATTTTGAACAGAATTGAGCTGGGTGAGAGAACTTGACTGATGGCACGGGAGAACAAAGCCCTCTATAGGTAACAAGTGGGTCATGTTTTCAGGTTTTTCTGCACTACCAGGAGGGCTAGAAACACGCTTTTTTTGTATAATGAAAGCAGAGATCCTCAGGTAACCACATAACCGCAAGAGAGTCCTGGCCAGGAAACATGAATTCCATTTTGCAAAAAGTGTTGAGATTTTGAAATTTGTTTTCATTCTGATGTGGAACAAAACTGAGACCTTACAATATTTTTGCATGGGAAAAAATATGAGAGATCAACCCCACAATAGACAGGTAGATAGGGCATCTACCTGGGATGTGAGAGATGCTGGTTGAAGGCTCTGCTCTGCAAGAACTTGAACCTAAGTCTATCACATTGTCCAAAGTAGAACAGCTCCAACAGGAGAGATTGAGAGTCTGACCTATACCCTGGGGGTGAGGGCACCTACCAAGGAAGTGGGAGAATCAGGCAGAGCAGAATGTGAGTCTTGAACATCCTCGCCAAATGCTCTACCCACGGGGCTATTGGCTATGCCAGACTGCTGTGTTGTCTCTCTCACCAGAAATTTCATCCTGGACCTGAGAAAGCTCAACACAAATTTCACGGAAACCAATAGGTGTCCGCAAAATGTATCCATTTGAAAAAACTGGCATTTTCTGACGAAAACGTATTTCACTGAAAAAGTCCCAGTCACTCCAACCCAAGATCTTAGGCTTAAAGAAAACCACCAAATATCATGAACCTGGTGATAAAAGTGGGAGTGGTAGTAACACTGCGTGGAGCAGGTTACACTCCCTTTGTTCCTGACCGCATACCCCAGCTGGTAAGTGGGAAGGAGCAGGTGAGCACCAGGGCTCCTCCCATTTCTGGCTCCTCTCCCCACCCACTTGCTTAGAGCTGGTTTACACTAGAAAGTTATGTCAACCCTGAGTAATGTAGTTAAGTTGGCCTAAGCCCTGGTGTAGACAGTACAAGTCAATGGAAGAATTCTTTCATTGACTTTGCTACCACCTCTCAGAGAAGCAGATTTACTACAGTGATATAACCACCTCTTCCCTCGCCGTAGTAAGCATTTACACTACAAATATACCAGGGTGCAGCTGCAGTATGGACGTTTCTAGTATGGACATAGCCTTCGTGGGTTAGTAGCCTATGCTATCCTGTCTATGGCCGGGATCACAATACGATGTGGACTGAGCAGGAGAGTAAGGCACACTCCAGTGAAAGGAAGCTGCCTGTCGCTCTATTGTCTTTTTTAGAACACCTTCTGTGGTGTCAAATGCAAGACTTAGTGTGTCACCTTCCAACTGCTCCTCCAATCTATTCCCACTCTCCTTCTCCCAGCAAGGACCACATAGCGTATGTCTACAGAGTGAGTGGCAACCTGCAGCAGTGAGTCTCAGAGCCCACGTCAACAGACATAGGCTATGGTACTAAAAATAGCTGAGTAGATGTTGCGACTTGGGCTGGAGCATGGGTGCTGAAGACTTGGGGGGCGGTGGAAGTCCCAGAGCCCATAGTCTAGCCGAAGCCACAAAGTCTACACAGTTTTTTTAGCACCACAGTGCAAGCCTGATTCTCTCGACCTGGGCTTTGAGATTCATTGCTGTGTAAATGAACCCACAGAGAGCTCTCTGCAGGGCCTGGGGATGACAGTGCTATGGAAGCATAACAGACCCCACTTCTTCACAGAAGAGTTCAGCATGCAGAAGACCCAGCCTGATGCACATGTAAGGGAATATAATACAGCCCTTAGGTAGGAGGGAGTCTGGGACATATGGATAGGGAATCTCACCCATTAGAAATTTCTTTTATGATGAGCCAAACAAAATGCTTCATAGCGTTTAGTGATTCTGCAGGTGAAGAGGGAAGAGTCTGTAGAGTTCACCCTGACCTTGCTTATTGCACTTTGTGAGTGAGCTTTCCCAAACATTCACGCAATCAAATTTTACCATCATGAACATTTCTGGAAACCCAATTTTAAATTTACAGGTACATTTATTTGTGTAGGAAATGATGGTGCACTCATACAACCAGGAACCAAAATAGCATTGTGTGACTTAACGAACCACTCAACACTAATGCCCCTCACCTGGTTTTACTGGGTAGGACACTTGATTGGATCCATGCTGGATGGCTTTAGAGTGGAAGGGGAGTGTCAACAGAGGCAGGGTCCTCCTTCCCCTGGATGCTCCCTGCTGCCCATTGGCCAGCCAGATAGAAGCCAACTGGCTTCTTGCTCCCAGCAATCGTTAATTTAAACCTTTTCCCATGGTTCCTCAAACCTCTTGTCCCATTTTAGCTCATCCAATCAGGGAATAGAAACACCACTGTGTGACTTAGCTAACCAACCAACACCAAATGCCACCTGACCAGCAAATTCCAGAATACTCACTGACAGCCAGTTACCATCGATACAAAGGTTTTAAAAGGCACAAAAAATGTGTTGAAAAATTTCAAACGAGAAGTAAAAATGGGGGCAGTTGAAAGAAGCTAAATTCATGGGGTATGTCATTTGTTGCCATTTATTCACTAGGCTGTAGTTCTAGTTAGTTGAGTTAGGCTCATTCTTTGGCTCTCTGGAGCTTGCACAAAGCACACCAGCCTGATCCGTTCCCATACAGTGTCAAAACCAAACTCTAATTCCAATTAAAGCATTGAATTCAACGTTCTCTAGAGCCCAAAGAAAAAGGCACAAGCTTCCCATAAGCCCCTGGACCCCTCCTTTCCTTGCCATCAGCTGTTCATAGGTGCTCATTATATAATGTATCAAAGCAAAATGTCTTTCAGGAATGAGGAGATCACAGAGTTCAGCAATGAACGGAGCTGCTGTATTCATATTGATACAAAAGGAAGGTCAGGTACAGAGAAGGATGGTCCAGTGGCCAGGGTGGTAGCTTGGGGCCTTAGAAGACCAGTGTTCAGTCTTACAGACTTCTTGTGTGACCGTGGGCAAGTCACTTAATCTCTTTGTGCTTCACTTACCCATCTGTATAATGGGAATACTAGTACTTCCCTATCTCACAGGGGTGTTGTGAGGATAAAAACATTACACAGTTGTGAGACACTCAGACTAAGGTAATGGGGAACATGTAAGTACCTAAGATTGGTCGACAGAAGAAAAACTAGGGATATGAAAGAGATTTAGGCCTGGTCTACACTAAGGGGGGGGGTCAAACTAAGGTACGCAAGTTCAGCTACGCGAATAGCGTAGTTCGAACTACTCACCCGTCCAGATGCCGCGGGATCGAAGTCCGCGGCTCCAAGGTCGACTCCGCCACCGCCGTTCGCAGTGGTGGAATTCCGGAGTCGACCAGAGCGCATGGGGAGTTCGAACTATCGCGTCTTGATTAGACGCGATAGTTCGAACTCCGAGAAGTCGAATTCTCCGCATCGACCCGTGTGGTAAGTATAGACCTACCCTTAGATGTTATTAGCAACTGTAACATGGACTATAAATTAAAGGAAAACTAAACTCTGTTTACTGAAAGACACTACTTTAAATAAAATGGGGAAAGGAAAATGTAACCATAAATAACTTAATAAATAGTAGCTATAAAGTCTTTGTAAGAGACACAATGAGTGAAAGTCCTAGGACATTTTGCCATTAATTTCATTGGGGCCAGGATTTCATCCATGGATTTTGTTAGTACAGAGTCAAGAACAAGCAGCCCTCAATTCCTTGTCTTTGCAACCATTCTAGCCAACAAGTTGCCTGGCCAGAACTTTTGCAGAAAAAGGCTAATTTTATGCAACGGTGGTGAATATTTGCAGATAATTAATTTTGAATCTGTAACTCACAAGCATTCTCAGTGGAAACCTGATTCTAACATTCATCCTTATGCTGTCAGAAGATATCACGGACCCAATTTTCCAATGCTCTGCATCCTGACTGTGCTCCCATTCTGAGTTAGTCGTGTCCACTTCATACTAGGGTAAATAACTGGTAAAAGAAAAGCAAGCCCCCCCCACATGGCCAATCAAAACAGCTGGAGTTCTATTTTCAAATGTTTGCAACCAACTCCTTGTGACTGGGCTACAGACCAAGCAATATGCAAAGAAATTGCTTTGCAAATAATATTGATTAATGAATGCAACCTGCTCATGCTCCATTTGCAAATGTAAAAAGAGGTGAAATTTACTGAAAAATTATTCCCTACAAATCATTCACTCCGCTTTGCTTAACACAACCCTGAGGCATAAATTCAGTACTGATTCCGAAGGCTTGCTTTGTGTTCTTGTGAATGAATCTAGACTCAATGGGGGAATAAAATGGTTGCACATACATTTATTTTACAAAGCTTCCGTTTCAAAGCAACCCAACTCCCACATCCAACCTGTGCCAGACAAGCCATGAGGTCCGAAAAAATATTAATTCTTTCCTTATCAGGTGAGGTCTGGCAGCAGCCTATAATCAGTTTCGCTCAGAAGCTGATGGCAAAACAATTATTTTTAGGGCCAGATTAGGTTAATCTTTGCGCTGATACAGACTGCTGAGTTCCCTCTTGTTCAGTAGGAAGAGCTTCCCTTTTAAAAATGGGGCAGAGCAGGAGAGTTTTTGTGAGACAGGGTGGGATAAATCTGGGATGCAAAAACAGTTTCTCCTCAGACTAACTAGATGCAAGCATTTCTATTACTCCACTCAATGACTGTGCATTACTTTGATTGTAGCTCTGTGGGAAAGGAATTGTCCCTTTATACATGTTTGTATAGTGTCTAACTCAGTGGGGCCCTGATCTCAGTTTGGGGGGCCTCTGGGTGCTGCCACAAAACAAATAGTAATAATGATATCATACTGCAAAAATATGTCTACTCCCGCCCCCCACAAGAACGATATGGTAGCCACTTTGCTGCATACTCAGACAGATCCCAAGTGCCACCATGAAGCATCATCTATCTAGACATTTCTTCCATATCTGTCACCATGGCAATGGATGGAATTCAGATCCTCCTGCTCTGAAAATGTTGTTCCCTTCCACTTCAGCTGAAGGAGAATCTCAGCTGTTTGCAGTATAGGACCTGTGACACACACATGAGTAGTTCCGATTCCATCCATTATAGAACAGTGGCACACAGTACACCCGCTATAGTATTTTAAATACATTTCCCATTCTTGTTTGCAGCCTTAATACTCTTACTATCCTATCCTACAGGGAGGAAATGTTTCTGGAAACCAAAAATATTTGAGGATGATGGAGCCCACAAACCCAAATATTCATTGAAATGAGGCGATACTGGCTCCTCTACTCCATGACATTTCCTGTTGAATGTCGCCAACCAGATGGTATTTAGAAAACCCGCACACACCTTGTTTTCTTAGTTGCCAGGTTCTTAATGCTCTTTTTGAAGAAGTCTTCTTTCTTCCCGTGATGCAGTGCTGGAATGGTACTCAATATTCTACTCTTACCTTTCCTCCCCCTATGCCATCCTTCTTGCTGAGCCCCCTTGCTTCTAGGGACATAAAAATGCCTTTATACATCGCGAAGTCAAAGGCAGAGCTGGGAACGGCATCTAGATGATCTGAGTCCTGCGCTCTCTTACCACTAGCAAACACTCCTCTGTTTGGTTTTCCTTCTCTTCTCAGCCACCATTGTGTCATGGCCCTCTTAACCAAGAGGCATTACAACTAACTCAGAAAGAGGAGCAACTGCATCGCTGCATCAAAGAAGAACAAATTAAGAAAAAAAAAGCAGGTGACAAAGAATAAAAGCAAGAACAAACTGATGTCACTTTGTTGACATGTCTTCAACTTAATACATCACTACCACTTTTCTAGGAACAACTGGCATGGTGGCTGGATATAATTCTGCTCTCTTCCAAGGCCTTTACTCTGGCTCTTAGTGTTAGCAGCTAAGAAAATCCAGTGTTTACATTGATGTAGTGCTCAAAATGGATAGGACGCTGTCAGGAGCTGAGTTCCTGCATTACTACCCCCTGTGGAAGCTCTGTCACAACTTATCCCAGATTTTTAAAAGAAAAGTTTCTGCCTGTTTCACTTGGGCAAGAAAATCAAAGCCAGACAGACACAAACAGAGAGAAAACAGTTTACTGTAGGGTCTGGCAGAACCTTGTTTGCATTGTTCATTCTTCTCCTTGCCATCTTCACAGCAGCAATGCATTATTCTCCCCTGTCCACCCCTCCAGTTTCCTATACTCTGTGCCATGCTCCATAGCCCAAAATCTGACCTGTGTTGCAGCATTCCAGGAGTCCCCTGTTGTGTGACAGGAGTTTCCCCATATCCTTCTATATGACACGCCCTCTAGCATAGACCACATCATGGGTCATGTCCCATTTTTCCCACCTTCCCTTATAATCTGCTGTCTTCCAGAAGCTCAGCCCTGCCCTCGTGAATTACAGTACAAGACTTCCCCACACTCCTCTACGTTGGTACACGTCTCTTTCCATGGAGCACGGTGTGGATCTGCAACAGTGGCACGAGCCATATTAAAAATAGTAACACGTACTATACGGCGTAGGCAAGAAACAAATTGAGACATAGAGTGATGAAGAGACGGCTAGTTCCTTAGTGACAAAATGCATCCTTGTGTTATAAGCCAGCTGAATTTAGATTCTCTTGGTGACACAGACAGTACTGTTTTGTATGGATAAGCATTCAACAAATCCAGAATGTCTCTCTCTCTCTTGCAAGTCTGAAGGGAAGGGCTGAGTTTAGGCTGGCTACCATACAGTACTGCTACAGCTGTAGTTAAATGACCACTGTGACCCTCAGATGACAATCCTGCCAAGGAATAACAATGAGAAATGTACAAAGACACCCATTCTTACTGCGCTCTCTTGGTTGGAGCTAATCAGATGAGTTGGTGTCAAAAGGAATAAAATGTTGGATGAACTTTGTAGACAGCTCTGTCTGCGCTGGATAAATTACAAGAGCTCCTTTCATGTACCGTAGCCACTCTGGGGTTGGAATTAGGGTGGGTAAAGAGTGGCTGGCGGGACTAAGAGGGACTCCTAACATTACAATAGGACAGCGGTTCTCAAACTGTGGGTTGAGACCCCAAAGTGGGTCGCAACCCTGTTTTAATGGGGTCACTAGGGTTGACATTAGACTTGCTGGGGCCCAGGGCTCAGGTTACAGGCACCGCTTGGGGCTGAAGCCCTGGGGTTTCAGCTTTGGTCCCCACCTCGCCCAGGGCAGTGGGGCTCAGGCTTCGACTTTGGCCCCCCTGCCCGGGGCGGCAGGGCCTGGGGAGGCTCAGGCTTCAGTCTCCCCTCCTGGGGTCATGTAGCAATTTTTGCTGTCAGAGGGGCGTCATGGTGCAATGAAGTTTGAGAATTGCTGCAATAGGATAAAGTTGTGGCTGAATATGCCATTTCATCTTATTTTAGAATTTGGTCTAGCGACCTTGGAGCTTATTCATGTTAAGACCCAGAGATCTGTATGCGTCTGGCCACAAATTAAAGCTGTTTTCCTTCGAGGGAGGATGCCCAAGGGGAGATTTCAACAGGTGGAAAAAGCACCCCCTTGAATCTGTAGATGTGAATCAAGCCGCTCAGCACTTAAAGGGAAACTTTGGATCTTAGGCCTTAGGCAGTTCAGGGTAAACTACAGCTAAAGCAATTCTGTGCATGGCCAGTGATCCAAACTGTTTTAGCTTTAGTCCTATAAAAAGCCAGAAAGAGTTTCTAGCTGGGGATTTGCAACATTGAGTATGAGGGTTAGCCACACAACTCCCATTAACTATGTGACTAAACCCCACCATGGCTTTGAAAAGCTCAACCTGAACATGCACATGCAAAAGATCCAGATTTAAACACTCGGAGAAGTACTGACTTGTCTTCAAACCCGGATTGTTTTCCTTCATCGAAGACGACAATTTAAGCCAGCTGGGTTTGAGCTTTCTAGGCTTCGGACATGACTGTTGTGTGGAAAGAATGAGTTATGCAAACCCGCAATTTTTCCATTTGGACCATGTGGGGCAAGTGACAGCTTTTCCAGTCTCACCTAACTCAAGAACTGATTCCATTCAAACTTTTTAGAAAACTTTACACTCAGACTGAGGATGAAGCATGGAAAATGGCAATCTATAAAGAATGAATCTGATTAATTTCCAAGCAGCTAGCCAAGAAACAGGAGCTAGAACCCAATTTTAACTATAGCATTTCAAACCGAAAATGATACTTCAGCTCTTTTAAAAGTTATAAAGTGCTTTGGGATCTTTGGATGAAAAGAACTGTATGTGTTGCCAAGTATCACCATTTGTGGGTAGCAAATAATACGTATTCCCTAGATAGTACTGTATATACTCCAGCACGCATCTGGTTTTTTAATAGAGGACTTTGATCATCATTTATTATCCAGGACATCATTCTGCAAATAAATTAGACTAGCAGAGGAAGACCACGATCAATTTCTTCTCTCCCAGCTCAAGAAAAGAAGCAGGGGCTGGCAGATGCACTGTTAGGGGAATGGTTTGCAAACCTTGCTCCGATAACACATACTAATGATGCCATTAAGTACAGCATGGTCATTGATGAAACTTGCTGGACTTTGCGTTTTATCCTTTGTGCGTGTCAAACAGATGAGATGTTCTTTTGGGCTCTGTTTCAGACGGGGCCTAATAGGGATCATTAGTATCTGAACTGCTGCCTTGAAAGTGGCTTAGAATATTTCTTCTTATGAAATGAGATGACAAGAATCTCATTTCAAAAATGCAAGCTTATTTTTCAAGTTTACTTCCAAATATGTAATCATTTTGTCTTCATAGAAACAAAGATGTCTGTTGTCGGAGAAAAACATAGTTCTCACGCTCTGGTTGGGTGAAGCAAAGACAGATACTTTATTCTCAAGCAATTGCATAGAGGGAGGGAGTGCACTAGGACACAGGGTTTCCCCTCCTAGGCAGGTCTTTCTTCAGGTAAACAATTACAGCATTTATACCTTTTGTTACATACAATAATAAGCAACAGCTGCATTTTGTTTATATATAGGTCATCTTGATATCTTATTTTTCTCACTTATTTAGACTCTAGACTACATTCCATATTTATCTACACAAGGGTGCAACTTCTCACACAGTTCTTTCCCATTCACCTCACACAATCCTCACTTCTACAAATCTTGCGTTATTAGGGTTACAGCTGGCCTGACTCTTGCTAACAGAGACTGTCATGCATTGAAATCCCCTTCAAATCCCGTCAGTTCTTTCTCTACTTCCACACTGTATTACTACACTTTATGTATGGATACATAAATACAATTGTATGTAAAATATGGAGTGGCACCACAGGCAATAGTAGTCAAATACTGCCCAAGCTGGGGAAATGTAGTTCCTAAGACTGTGGCAATATTGTCCAAAACTATGCTCAAGGGAATTATTTTGATGATTTCCATTGCCCTCAGAGACCTTCCATGTGCAGCCTATTCCCTCTCTCTCTCTCTCTTCCCCCGCCCCCATTATAGACAGCTGGTCAAAATGTCGAGGTTTTGAAATTGTCAGAATTCCGTTTTTCATGGGGAAAAATATGTGGTGAATTTTTCCCTGTGTTCTCGATTCACTACAGAGCAGGCCAACATTCATACTCAAAATAGTGCTTAAAAGTCAAAATGTTGATGGGGAAAAAAAGAGGGGGGAAATTAAAACTTTCTTTGTGAAATTTCCCCCTCTTTTTTTTTGATACAGTTCAATATTTAAAGCTGCCTTGAGCCCCTTCCCCACTCCAATAGTGTCCTTCTTAGAGAAAGGCTGTAAAGCATTCAACCGGAGAATAGTCCTCAGCAGGGCCACATTTTGATATCGCTGCCTCCAACCCCAGCAAGGGTAACCTTCCCTGGGGCGGACACATGGTCTCACCACCACTTTCTCACCCCTGACATTCTCTACAGGAATTCCTGAGAACAACATTCCACTGCCACAGTGGAGTCTGGGTTGTGCAGTGGTTCCCTTCTGGCCTAGGGACCTATGAATCTGGGACCAGTATGGACAAACCTACTGTGCACCACAGCAGGTGAAATGGAGGCCGAGCACTGAGTACCTCTCAGCCACAGTTGGCCTACAGTCTCCCAGATCCATAGTGTAGCAGGTGGCCATTGTCCCAAAGCCAGTGCTGAGGGACTGAGAGGCCAAGCACACGGGAGCTATTAGTGAGACTGTAGTCACATTAGGTGTCACTGGAAATACCTCTTTGCTTATTGGAGACTAAAGCCATACACGCTCTGAGCTCAACTTTGCAGCAAGAACACAGTATTTTATATCACGTGATTCTTTTTAACCAATTTTGAGTCAGGACAAAACAAAGGGTATTTATAAATTATCTAGCTAATCCTTCTGTCTGCCTTTCTAAAGCACTATCGCTGCAGGATCAAGGCATCTAATACATAAATTAGGATACATCAAAGGGACCAAAACTCTATGACTTTCATTATAAGTCATTTTCCAAGTTAAATCCGCCTATTCTCCCTCCCCCATCCCAGTTTAAAAATGCATTTTCAAAATACTCAGCATCAGGGAATCAGTATTCTATCTGTATCTGTGTGGGTTTTTTTAAAAGCACTTTAGAGGGGGCAGGGGATATTTTTGGTACGCAGGCACTGTAAGTTTGTTGACTAGAGGTCAAATTCTACCCACACTTTTAGTCCCATGGATATAAATATGACTCACTCCCACAAAGAGGTCATCACAGTTTGTTCCTCAAACTATACGCTCGAAGACTGGAGAGCAGATGGTAGCAAGCATTTAACTGCTGAACAAAATCTTAGAACATTCCTTTGTAAAAAAAAAAAAAAAAAGATTTATTTTGCAAAAGGTGAGTTGATGAAATAGCTCTGCAACCAGTTCTGTAACAGCTGTATCAGTCATGAAAAAGCAGTAGGTGGGATCCTGATCAGCCAAAAGTAAGGCAGGACTGATGGAGTTTTTCTGTCACTAAAACTTAAGGGCTTTTTCTCCCTTTTTAAGAGATCATACTTTACGTGTTATATTGATAACATACTGGCATCTGACTTAAGATGCACTCCTGGTGAAGCAAATGGAAATAGTCAATTTATATCAACTGAGGCTGGATCCTCAGTTGATATAAATCAGTGCGCTCTGGAGAAGTCAAAGGAGCTGTGCTGATTTGCACCAGCTGAAGAGTGAAGACCTGGCTCATTATTTAATGCAAGGTGGAGCAGCACCATGTTGGAAGGCTACTATACACTTGGGGAAAGAGTATCAAAAGAGATCAGCTCCCATTTAGGCACTGAAATGAGAAGGCCAGATTTCCAAAAGTGCTCCCCACCCAGCAGATCCCATTGACGACAATGGATAATTCCTACTATGGATAATTCACACACACACACACACACACACACTTACCTCCACTGAGAATAATGGGAGGGGCTAGTTGATGACCATGGACCCATCAGCATGCACTAGTGTCATTGCTTTGTATTTGAATATGAAGAACATACCAATTGTCTAGCCTAGAGGTGAGAGAAGCACAGATAGCTGCAGCACCGTCTGCATCCATTCATGTTCATAACACTGTTCTGAGATCTATTGATGGAAGGCGATAGAGAAGGGCCTGGTAGAGAAGCTGGTATTTTTACCTCAAATTGTTTCCTAAGCCCTGCAGCTGCCAAGCACAGGAGTAAAATGTGAACCCTTTTTTGCTTTTCTCCTGTTGCTTTTGTGCTATATCTGCATTATTTTGTTCACAGAAGTCTTACCCTGGAAACAAGGCCGGACCTATTTTCTTTTCTTACTTGGGAGTGAAATTCACCCCCGTGCAGAAGGCCAACACAAGCTTGATGCATCACTCAAGCCCTCAAGTTGCACATAAGCTTTCTGCTGACCCTGGGCAGGGGAATGAATTTCACCCTTGAATCTTTGCATTTCCCGAACCTGCCCAAGCTTTGCTCAGGCAGGCAGTCCCTACTTACAGAAGTAGCCTGGGAGTGAGTAAACAGTGAGACTCCAATTACACTTTACCCACGTACTCCATAAGGTTACTCAAACCATTATTATTATTTATTATTTTTATCACCAGAGTGGCTAGGAGCTCTAGTCACTGCCTGGGTCCCCATCTGAGCTAGGCACTGTACAACAATCCAGAACTAAAAGACAGTTCCTATTACTGTTCCTGTTTATTATAGTAGCACATACAGGGCTCCAGTCAAGAACATAATTATAGGCCATACTGGGACCAATGGTCCATCCAGGCCAGTATCCTGTTTTCCAGCAGTGGCCAATGCCAAGTGCTTCAGAGGGAATGAACAGAACAGGGAATCATCAAGTGATCCGTCCCCTGTCGCCCATTCCCAGCTTCTGGCAGAATCAGGACACCATTGTGCTGGGCACTATGCTGACAGAGTAAAAAAAACCCAAACAATTCTTGCCCCCAAAGAGCTGATAGCCAACTACAATCCATTAAACTCTTTACAAGGTGGTTAGAGGCTCAGGACTTTAGCAAAGTTTGGAATTTAAAGGTCAGGCATCTGGGAGTGAAACCTTTTGTTGTACATACACACCTTCATAGGAAAGAAAATATTAACCTACCTCTAGTCTACTTCCATGAGCTTGGATGCACATTTTCAACTCATCAGAAAAATCGCTTTGGTAAACTGCTAGGGCGGCTCTGATCCATATGACTCAGCCTGTAGACCTTCTGTACCTTCTGTTCCACACTACTTAAGGCCCTTCCAATATCACTTAACAGAAAAGAGTCTAGTAAAAATAATAGTTTCGGCAAAGCTGGCAGCTGGTTTAAAGTTTTACTGGGGAAGACATAATAAATTCAAGTCACACCTGTCTTAGAAGCAATAAATCCTGCTTAGGAAAACGTCAGAGCAAAAAACACTGCCAGACTATGATATTCCACCTCGGAGGAT
Source organism: Mauremys reevesii (assembly GCF_016161935.1). Classification (NCBI taxonomy): domain Eukaryota; kingdom Metazoa; phylum Chordata; order Testudines; family Geoemydidae; genus Mauremys; species Mauremys reevesii. Next base: position 7,405,291 of record NC_052643.1, read on the forward strand.
TATAAAACAACATACGCAGAGCAAACATGCCTTCCAAACATAATAGGGATGCCAGAAGTGATTGACAACAATGACAATCTATCATAGAAGGTCATATCTGTGAGATAACATCTTGCATTGGGTAGTCTAGCAGATATGAACTTGTTTATTCATTCCCATACTATATGGAGGATGGTATGTGTCATACAGGCAAGATGCATCTTTTTAATCTGTTTTTATGCACCAGCACTGTGTGAGTGCATTATATTGAAGCTTTTAGTTCATATTTACACTATTTCAATCTCCTGTTGGCTCCTTAAGGTCCACTAGCTAAAGTGATTTCTTAAGAATTGTTTAAGAGAACTTAGTTCCTTTAACTGCCAGGCTGACCTGTCAGTGTGGGCTGCTGAAGTCCTCTATTTATCTGCAAAAAAAGGTACTCAGTATAGGCAGCCAGAAAGCCACGCTGACCTGAAGAAAGGGGTGAGATGGTAGCTGACTTCCGAAAGCCCATTGACTTCTCTGCTGAGGCTGCCAGCTAAAGTGCCAGGTCAGCGAGTGGCTGTATTTAATGGAAGTCTTTGTGGTGGAGAAATCCTGGCTGGTGGGATATGGATGGAGACCACCAGGGTCGAGAGACAGCCCCACGGACTGTAATAACTTTAATTTAGTCACTACCTACCCTAGGCTGAATTTGAGTTGACACTCCGCATACAGTGCATTCCCTGGAACATTGCTTAACACTGTTGGCAGAGCAGACTTGGGAGTTCAGGCTTATCAATGTACTGAGCGGCCAAGAGACTCCTGGCCAGCCTGCACTGCTCCCATTGCCTCTTCTGCACTTGTGTAGTAAGTGCAACTTCAGTTGACATCAGTGAAACGTACGGAGGCAGGATGAGGGTGGAATATGCAAGGGAGAGCCCCATCCTGCGTGGGAGAGATCCTCGCTGCAGATGGGAGAGTGGATTCCACTTTAACCCCATCTCTGTGTTCTGCATTTACACAGAGGTGACCTCCAAAAGTGCAAGCTTTTTCTGTGAGATCTTCCCTCTTGCTGCAGGAAACATTGAGCAGAAAAGCAAAGCAGAGCGTCCTTCTCTTCCCTTCGCCGCTGCCACTTGGCATTGCGAGCATCTCCTCTTGTATTTAGCGTGCTTTCTTATTCTTGATGGTTTCCCCCTAATTTTGATTCATTAAGCTCTAAGGTCCCCTTGGAGTCCCTCTCAACACAGTGCAATTTGGGGAACGTTTGTGCAAAGTTTAACGCTGCAGCTCACAATGCACCAGGTAGGTGGGGATGAGGTTGTGCTGGGGTGAAGTGGGGGCAATGGACAAATTATGAAGAGACCAATCCCAATGCGACAATCCAGCTAGATGAGTTGCCTGCAGGGACTGAACCTGGAACTCTTGATCTAAAAGCAGGAGCCTGTACTCCTGAGCTAAAAAATCAAGTGAGAGAATTTACAAACCTAAAGGGCAGTGAGGGTGTGACTTCACTGTACATTTCACCTGGGCTTGTACTTGGACGTCATCCCTAGCCCCCCTCCCATCCACACACATCAGCCTCTGATCCAAGTTTGGTGCTTTCAAACAGATGCTAGCTAGCCCAGCTGGAGCTCTAGGCTAAAGTCTGAGTGGGGTTTTCACATGGGCTGGTGAGCCACTCACTTTGCAGTGAGGATTCAGGCTAAATCACTCAAGTGCTGATAATCCTCCACTGCCTTCCTACAATTCTCCCCATGTACTCAGAAGGACAGACAAGTTCACCCACAATTCACTGGGACGCAATCAGAGCCGCTCAACTTACTACAGCACAAAGAACCAGGGGATGGTCTCCCAGATGTCCTAGCGACCCTCGCACGGGTGACAGCTACACTAGTGAGGACACAGTTACTCAGGTAGAGCTTTGCAGTGCAGCTGCTCACACCTGGGTGAGGCTAACCTGGATGCCGATCGTCCACAATTAAGTCTCCTCAGCAGAGTTACTTGTCGGTGCCTACGTCGCCAGCCTGAGTACGTTCCAGCTGCTGCTGCTCAGTGGTGCCCATTGTTAGATTCTCCTTCCTGTCGCCTGAATGAGGAATGAGCAAAGAGGCACTGCATTTTGAGGAGGTTGGTTTCTCCATGCTAACAGAATGAGGCAGAATCTCCTTTGATGCACTGTGGCTATTGTGCATTTCCCTTTATGAAGATTGATAACTGCTTCCCATTATTTCCTGTAAGCCTAATTAAACAAAGTGCCAGGTGGATTTTTGTCTTTTGTACCCAGCCTTCATCTGACTGCAATTTCTCAAGCCCAAGGAGCCTTCCCCACAATGCTTGACTGAGCCAGGCTTAGCTTTAGGAGACCCAAGAGCTGATTGGATACTATGTTCCAGCTACAGCCAACCATGTTTTCGGGGCCGTTGACTTACTTATGAATCTGGAATATGGGAGGTATTTATTCATTTATATTGTATATATAAATAAAATTTGAGATGATGTGTACATTAGAAGTAACTATATGATAACAACAGAATACCAGCAGTAGCCTAGTCCCTTATGTTGAAATCACCTTCCATACAGCCTTGGAATGGCCCACACAAATTAATATATTACCACAGGACAGAGGATACTTAGACTCAGGGAGATAGGGGCTGATTCAAAGCCCACTGAGATAAATGGAGATATTCCTATTGACTTCAGTGGGCCTCCAGAGAACAGCTGAACTGCAGAGGTCCACAAGGCAGTCACACCTCTACATCCTGAGTGACACAATTGCAGTGAAGAAGGGTCTGCTTTGGTCCTTGGCCCAGCAGCTTCTTGTTGGGAGGATGGAAGGGAGGGAAGTAGAGTGTGTCTGATCTCTTCCGCTCATGGTTGCTCCATGGGATTGATGGGGATTTCCATTCTTATCACAGAGGCTTGTAAACATGCCTCTCTGGGTGTTTGGTAGTGGCACCAGACTACCACCCTTTTCACCTATCGGTCATTGGTTCTAATCCCATTAAATCAATAGCCATTGCCATCTGGTCTCATTCCAGTTTTTAGTGGATTAATAAAACCCATCCTATCAATTGGCCCATGGCAGGAAGACTCAACAGAGAGGACAAGGATGCAGACTTCGAATAAATTATCCTTTCACCTCAAGAGATGGGGCTTTTCAAACAGGGTTAAGGATAGACCTGGGCAAACAACTAAATTTTCAGTTCATTGTCAGTTTCCAAAGGTCAAAAAAAAATTGTTTGGGGTCAGGCTGAAAATGAAAATTTCCAGCAAATCAAAAAGAAAAAATAATTTGCTTCAGAATATAATATGTCTTTCAACCGGATATGAAGTGTTTCATTTTAATTTCAAGTATTTTAAAACTTATTTTAGTTTTAAGAAGTAAAATTAAAAGAAACTTTGAAACATAAAGTTGTTTCAAACTGAAAAACTGAAGCATTTTGTTCTGAAAATGTCAATACGAAACAGATTTTTTTCTTAAATAAGTAATTCAGCAAAACATGAATTTGCAAAACTTTTCAAAGTAGAAAAATCTGCATGTTTCACTGAAAAAAAGTTTGATTGAAAATTTTTGCCAAGCTCTAGTTAATGCACATTAGTCTGAGGAAGCAAGCAATGCTTTGGCCTATGTTGAATCTCCTCTTCTTTGGATGACTAGGGGACTCCACCTCCAGTGCTATTGATCTGGTATATTTCACAAGCACTATGTTCACCTTACATTTTAAGGAGAAGAAAGAAAAATTGTCAACGTTCTGTAAGATAAGATATTAGAAGGGAAAGAAAGTATGCAAGCAAGAAAGCAAGCAAGCCACAATTTGTGAATGATTCTATTTTCCCTCTGCTATCGCCACTAAGCCAGATAAAGGAGTGCAAGTTAATCAGCAAATTCTAGTCTTGCAGCAATGCGGACATGGTAACTAATACAATGATGCAAGGAAGGAAAGTAAGCAAGTATTATTTGCTTATACTCCAATATTGCAAAGACTGGGGCTGTAAAATCAGTGATGGTTAAATGTAAATGTATAAAATTGGCAGGGAAAGAAACAGTATTTTTCAGAGCCTCCTGCAGGAAATAAAAGATGGTCTTGTGGGGAAGCCACAGGACTGCGACTCAGGGTTCAATTACTAGCTCTGACACTAGGCAGGTCACTTAGGTGCTTTGAAAATGTTAAGCTCCTAAATCTCTCAGGCTAAGTCCCATTGAGTCCTAGATGCCTAAGTGACTTTTGAAAATGTTATCCTTAGGGCTAGTCTACACTGGCAACGCCGCGGCAGCACTTTAACGTGGCTTGCGTAGTCACGGCAGAGCGCTGGGAGAGTGCTCTCCCAGCACGCTAAAAAACCCACCTCCACAAGGGGTGTAGCTACCAGCTCTGGGAGCGCGGCTCCCCGGGCTGGTGCATTGTCCACACTGATACTTTACAGCGCTGAAACTTGCTGCGCTTGGGGGGGGGTGTTTTTTCACACCCCTGAGCGAGAGAGTTGCAGCGCTGTAAAGTGCCAGTGTAGAAAAGCCCCCGGTCTCTGTGCCTCTCTAGCTATGTATGCAGTGTTGTTGTAGCCATGTTGGTTCCAAGATATTAGAGACAGAAGGTGGGTGAGGTAATTATCTTTTATTGGAGTAACTTCTGTTGGTGAGAGGCTTAGGGCTTGTCTACACTGGCACTTTACAGCGCTGCAACTTTCTCGCTCAGGGATGTGAAGAAACACCCCCCTGAGCGCAGCAAGTTACAGCGCTGTAAAGCACCAGTGTAGACAGTGCACCAGCGCCGGGAGCCGTGCTGGTGGAGGTGTCTTTTTTCGAGCGCTGGGAGAGAGCTCTCTTTAATGTGGCCAGTGTAGACTAGCCCACAATCTTTCGAGCTTTCAAGGAGCTCTTCTTCAAGTCTGGGAAATCTAGTCAGAGTGTCACAGCTAAATACAAGGTGGAACAGATTGTTTGGCATAAGTTGTTAACACATATTTCAAGAAACCATCCAAGGTAAGCTGGTCCATTAACACTTCTCCAGTCATAGGGGGAAAGGAGAAAAAGAAGCTGCGGGAGGCAGTTAATGGGTTATAGATTGTTGTAATAAACCCTAAATCCAGCCTCTCAATTCAGTCCATCATTTTTAGTGTCTTGCAAAGTTATGAATTTAAGCTCCCAGGCTCATCTTTGGAAAATGTTGTACAGGGTTCCTTTGAGAATGAAAGGTCAGATATAGAGGGATTGCTTTGTGAAAAGTGTTCCCTCACAGACCATGTGGTGTTTTTGTCTTTTATTGTTTGCATGTGTGAGTTCATTCCAGAGTGTAGCCCCATTTTACCCACACAGCTGTTAGTGGGGCATGGTTATTACTTACATTGCCCCCATTACCATCATACCTGAGCATCTCACAATCTTGAATGTATTTATCCTAGTGAGGACAGCACTATCACCTCTATTTTACTAGCAGGGAACTGAGGCACAGAGAGACTAAGTGACCAGCCCAAGGTTACAGAGGAAGTCTGTGCTGGAGCAGGGATTTGAACCCAGATCTCAAGTCCCAGGTTCGTGCCCAAGCTGCTGCCTCTCATCCTGGCTCTGTTTTCCATCTCAACAGTAGGGATGAAAATATTTACTTTCCCCACCCTTTTATTTGTTTGTTTACATGGTGGGCTCTTCAGGGTAGGGGCTGGCTCTTACTATTTGTGCAGTGCCTAGCACAATGGGCCTCTGGGGCTTCCCAGCCCCATGATAGTATAAAGAAATAATACAAATACGGAAGGAAAAGGAGATCTCATAAAAGAAATGAAAATAATTACATTGGTGATTTTTTCCCCCTCCCGGGTAATGAGGACTACAGGGCGCCCTGCAATTGTGTTTACTACGTACTTGATATGCACATACTGGAGGTGATGTTCCTATTTATGTAGTTCACTGCCAACATCATGATTTTTGATTCCCCACAGGGTGGTTGTTGGTTTTTAAGTATTTCAAGTTGTCACCTCGCCTGTTCCATCCTTTTAATCATCATTACCGCCTCCGATTTTGTCATCCTTCCAACTTTCAAATCCAAGGCAAACAATGTCCAGTGCTGCCTGGGAAGTGTTCCAGATGCATTATGAGGACACAGACGCTCTTGACATTTTCCCCATTGTTATTAGTGTTTCCTTAATCAGGCACAGTATCATAGGCAGCATTAATATGCATTCAGGGCAAATGATAGGCAATAAACCCATTCTCAGGTGCTAAAAAGAAGTTTCTATAAAAGTGGCTTATCAGCAGGTCCTTTTTTTTTTTGGTGTCTATATTTATTTTATCTGCATGAGAGTTCTATCTGTTCTTGGATGTGCATACCTGGCTCCCACTGAAGCTACTTTTAACTGCAATGGGAGCTGCATTTGTGCAACTGATGGCAAAATTTCACCCTTAGTGTCTTTCATTTCTCTTGCCCCCTAGTTTGGCTTCTAAGTGATATTTGCATAAGTTAAGGTAAGGAGTCCGAGGCATAAGTGGAAGGGCCTTTGCCAAAGGTGTGCAGTGTTGCATTTGAGTACTGAACCCTCAAGAAAAAGAGTCCCAAATACAGCTTCATCCCTTGTTAACACACTGAGATCAGTAAGCGACCTTCTCCTAGCAAAAGGTGCAGTTTCCCAGTCCTGCATGGCATTCTGGGAGCTGCGGTTCTGCTGGTGCCTCATTAACAATCATGAACAATCGCAGCTGTGAAACGAAATCTATCTTCGAAGGAATACAATGAAGGCATGTAACTTGTTCACTGATCTCTACATGCTTTATGTTAGGACTCCTGGAATGGAGTCCTCCACTGTGTGTCTGGTTCTGTACAAAAGTTCCTTGCAGTTCCAATGCCTAATAAAGTTTGTCCTCTCCTCTACAACACTGCCTCGGTCACAGAAATAGAGCCACAGGCACATTTTGTGGAGTCCTGAGCAAAGTTAGATGTGAAGGCCCTCAGGCAGATCATCCATAACCCACACAGCTGGGAGGGATTGGATACTGGCTGAGTTGAGGATGCTTGTTGGATGGTGAAGGAGGATTTTTGCAGCTGGGGAATGGTTCTGATTTTTTAGCCATTCCCTCCTCCCTTTACTCCAAGGACGGAGCATACTAAAGCCATGGGGGCATATGTGGCATACACTTGAATGCGTAGGCCTGACATGACATAGAAATGTATTCAGCACTAAAATAGGTGCATTATGGCTACCAGAGATTTCCAGCCCATCCTTTCTGTATAATGAAAGCTCAATTAGCTAAACTAATTAAGACCAAAGGGCTTTAGCAGAGAGAGAGAGAGATGTGTTTGCTCAGATAACCACCAGGTTCCAAGTGAGAGGCTATGGGAGTAATACATTAAAGGAGTAGTTTTTTCTGTTTAAATTTCCCATTTAAGTACTTGTAAAAGCAAGTCACAGGAAACGGGTCCACAGAGTGAACTGAAGTAAGTGAACAGTTTGGTTAACTGAGGTTTGGGTAATCATGTTTGTACACTATCTGCAGCAATCCACGTAGGTATTCCCACAGGCAATACAGGGTTAGCCATGGAATAATGATGAGGAAAAGCCCCGGCTGAGAGGATTTTGCACATAATGCAGCTAATCTGTGCCGGAATAATTTCCTCCTTTTTTATTTTGCAAATGGTTCTATGTTTCCTTTTCTTGTTAGGGCCAGAATACTCCCTTTCATTTCTGTTACTGGCAGACACTGATTGGCACAGCTGAGCAGAGTTACCCATTGTCAGTCTGAAGAGAGGATGTGGTGAACAGGAATGAAAGGATTGGCATAACTTGGGGTGCCTGCATCGCCCACGCCATATAAATTCTGAGCATCCTGTACACATCAATGGTGAAGATAAAATGCACAAATGTTATGAACAATCAGAGGCCTTCTTGGTAGCAGACCCAGAATTTAGGACTTAGACAAAAGGGAAGGGAGTCTGTTGTGTTTTCAAACAGCCATCCAACATAGGATGCCTTTTTCATTTGAAGATATATTTGTAAAGCTTAAAAGGGAGTTTAAAAATGTATTGAATATTTTCAGAAGTTTCTTATATTTAGAGAGAATTACCCTGGGATACATTTACTGCGTACAGACTTTCTGAGAAATTCTTATGTACTAAGGTGAAAAGTCGCAATGAAACACCTGAAAAGTCATGAGTTCATGTGCAAGTCATAGTTTGGAGCACAGCTAAACCAAGCAATTATGTTATGCGCCTGCCACCCTTAAACTGGCATTCAGCACAGATGTTCAGTAGCAAACTGATTTTCACTTTTCATGGAAGAAATGCTAGATTACCATTGACAGGTAGATTACTCCATTTTCTTCTGTGACTTTAAAGTAATTTCCTATCCTAAATCCAACATGTTGGCCCATTACAATCCCAATAGTCTCTGAACCGAGATGTCCTTTCCATGGCTGTGAATTTCAGCGGTCTAAGTCAGTGTCAAACAAACGTAGCGGGCTGACATTTTTTTCACAGCTTAAACCTGCCATAAAAGTGAAGCGCCGTCTTTGGATCTGTGCAATGTGCATTCCCGGGTGTCTTAACAGATACAAGCTTATTGATTTCATACCTGTGCATCCATTAAGAGGTGTCTCATCAGCATCATGGAATTTTTCAGAGACTCTTTTTCACTGGGCAAGAAAGCATCTTTGTCCTCATCCAGCATTTTTGACTTGTTCACGATAAAATGCGAGAGCTGGTCATTCAGGGTATGCATAGACTGCACGGCTATGGGCAGAGAGAAAGAAAACAAAGAACACTGAAATCATACAGGAGGATTGGCTGGAATCACTGGAAACATTTGAAATTTCCAAAGGATGGGCAGATGCTACCATATTCTGGACTGGCTAATTAACCGAGGGTTAAAGCATACATATTAGCAGCTGAGACAATAGCATGTTACGTTAGATGAAATAATTGACTTAAGGAAGCACAGCCACCTACACCATGACTGTATTTAGAGTCTATGAGTGAGTCAGTAGCAATAACATTGCATGTGCAATAGATGCTGTTACTCAATTCCATATGCTACAATGTACTGTTACATAATAAGGCTACTAAAGGCTAATTTAGCATTTCATTTCCATGCAAAAGCCCTGGAATAGTGCTATGATGAGAAGCTAGACAGAAACTCATGTGAATGCACCAAACTGTTCACTTTTCTTCCTGAAGATTTCCTTACTTACACATTGTGCTGTATTTGACCTTCCTTTCTGATGGAGCTATACCAAACACAGCTATAATAGTTAGAGCTCTTATGGAGACAGAATTTCATGGGGATTTAGAAGGTTGGCAGAAGCCCATATAATCCCCCCCTTCTTCTACTGGCAGTGACTATACAGGTACCATACTAGCAGTGGCTACACTTCTGAAGCTGAGACATGCCTAAATCAAAATGCCAGATCCAAATGTCTGCTAACTTTGGGAGTTCTGACCTGGATCCCAATGATGGGACTTGGAACCATCTCCACTCTAAAAGTTGAGACATTTGGTTCAATCAAGCAACCAAACAACTATTCCTTAAAATCTTTCTAGTCTGCAATGTCTGGCTTGATGTTTCACAACAGGCATTTTTCTTGGTAGATTCCTAGAACTTCTGACTTCTCCTCATGCCAGGAGGGCTTCATTAATGATGATGATGATGATGATGGTATAGATTCGGTTACCACCCAAAATGTGCAAGATCTGTTTTTCAGCAGAGAGAGAGAGAATCACTTTCCCCAAAGAGCATGCAATCTAAAACCAGAACCCCAGATTCTTAAAAACATAAGAATGGTCATGCTGAGTCAGACCAATGGTCCACCTCGCCCAGTATCCTGTCTTCTAAGAATGGCCAGTGCCATATCATCCAGATGGAGTGAAGAGAACAGGACAATTTATCAAGTGATCTATCCCCCTGTCATCCAGTTCCAGCTTTGGCAGTTAGAGGTTTAGGGGTACCCAAAGTGTGGGGTTGTGTCCCTGACCATCTTGGCTAATAGCCATTGATGGACCTATCCTCCATGAACTTCTCTAATTCTTTTTTGAACCCACTTATACTTTTGGCTTTCACAACATTCCCTCTGGCAACGATTTCCCTAGATTGATTGTTCGTTGTGTGAAGAAGTACTTCCTTATGTTTGTTTTAAACCTGTGACCTATTAATTTCATTGGGTGACCCCAAGTTCTTGTGTGAGGGAAGAGATAAATAACACTTCCTTATTCACTTTCTCCACAACATTCAGGATTTTATAGACCTCTAACATTTCTCCCCTTAGTCATCTCTTTCCTAAGATGAACAGTCCCAATCTTTTTAATCTTGTCTCATATAGAAGTTGTTCCATACCCCTAATCATTTTTGGTGCCCTTCTCTGTACTTTTTCCAGTTCTAATATACCTTATTTGAGATGGGGCGATCAGAACTGCACACAGTATTCAAGGTGTAGCCGTACCATGGATTTATATAGTAGCATTATGATATTATGATATTTTCTGTCTTCTTATCTATCCCTTTCCTTATGGTTGCTAACATTCTGTGAACTTTTTTGACTGCTGCTGCACAGTGAGCAGATGTTTTCAGAGAACTATCCACAGTGACGCCAAGATCTCCTTCTTGAACAGTAGAAGCTAATTTAGACCCATCACTTTGTATGCATAGCTGGGATTATGTTTTCCAATGTGTGTTACTTTGTCTAACACCACCTTCCTCCTCTGTATGTCAGCACTTCCTCTTTTGACCCCCAGCTGAAAACAGAAAGTGAGGTTAATGGAATATGGACAAATATGGCACATGGCTTGTATTCCACAGCAAGGCCCTATACTGTTTTAGAAGCCTGTTCATTTTTAATGAGAGTTATGGGGTAATTTCAGGGCTTGTGCTAACTGCTGTATTGATAGCCCAGGAGAAGGAAGTCTTCTTCATCACAGAATAGCTACAGCGCGTGGAGCAGCAGTTCCTCCTCCTCCTCCTCTGCTGCCCCTCTGCCTCACTCTCACTCTCTCTCTTTCTGCTGAGAGTGCATGAGTGAAAAGATAAACACAATGGTGGGGGAATGGAGAAGACTCCACCTGGACCTGGCCTGGTGAAAATCTCTGAATCCATTACCCATTACAAGCAAGCATAGCAGTCCAGTTCCTATACACACAGCCTTCTACAGATACTTTTCTTCACGCAAGTTCATCTCTTTCTCTTAAGACTAAGAGCATGACACCACAGGCATATGGATAATATAATAGTAAATTATTGTATTATTATATATATTATTAATATTATTTATTAGTTTAGTATTTACATCACAGACAGACACAACAGACAGGATTCACAGGAGAAATGCTCAGTTTGTGTTCAACATTTTGTTACAAAATAATATTTTTTGACTAATGTATTATACTAGCATCTAGAGGCCCCAACTGAGTCCAAAGCGTCTTTGTGCTGAGCACTGTGAATATACATAATAGAAAATCTCAGCCCCAAAGTGCTTACAAATCTAAACTAACTAAACAGACAGAGGGCAGGAAGGAAAACAGAAGCACACTATAGGGGTGAAGTGAGCGACTGGAACAAGGTCATACAGCAGGACAGCGTCAGCACTGTGATTAGAACCCAGGTCTCCCGGCTCCAAGTTTGGTGACCTATTCACTAGACCAGGCTGCACAACAGCATGATAAAGAGAGACAGAGAGGGGGGAAAATAGAGAGTGTATGAGTTGCAGGCGGCAGAACTAGAGAGAGAAAACCAATAAAACTCTACAAAATTGTGTCTCAGTTTGTTATGCTGAATAACAGGACATGAAATATTAATCTACCCTTTATCAGAGGGGTAGCCGTGTTAGTCTGGTTCTGTAGAAGCAGCAAAGAGTCCTGTGGCACCTTATAGACTAATAGACGTTTTGCAGCATGAGCTTTCGTGGGTGAATACCCACTTCTTCGGATGCTAATCTACCCTTAGCAATCTGGGGCCAAACCCAGATGTAGTATGTGGGGGAATTCTGCCCCTGCTCCTTTTTCGTGTAAAAATGCATCAGATGCAACATGTTCGTGGCTCACTGAGGTCCCCAAGCAAATGCACTTTATTATATTGTAATGTATATGAACCATAATGATATGAACTAATGATCAAATTTATCTCTGCATAATAAAAACCTTTGTGATTCCACATACTGGAAAAATCTATGATGCAATTTGCATTTAAACCATCGCAAGTTTTGAGTTTTCATCTTTACTGTATGTCCGTTAAATAAATGAGCCTAAAATTATTCTTTGGTGTATCTTTTTTTTCTAGTTTCATGCAGTAAAACCCTCTGATAAGCTTTCAGTTGATGGTAGCATATTATTCTGAACTGTGCTTCAGCTGTGTATAATGTACATTTGCCAGTCCTGATTTGCCAAGGTTGCTTATGAATTAGGAATTGTGTGTAGAGTTCTCTGACAATCTGACTTTAAAAACGCTAAGCAATTAAATTTAGAAAAGGAAGTACTTCTTCACACAATGCACAGTCTATCTGTAGAATTTGTTACTGGGGATGTTGTAAAGGCTAAAAGTATATATGGGTTCAGAAAAGAATTAGATATGTTCACGGAGCATAGGTCCATCAATGGCCATTGGCCAAGATGCAACCCCATGCTCTGGGGGTTCTAAGTCTCTAAGTGCCAGATGCTGGGTATGGATGATAGGGGATGGATATGGATGATAGGGGATGGATCACTCAATAATTGCCTGTTCTGTTCATTCCCTCTGAAGCATCTGGCATGGCCACTGTTGGAAGACAGGTTACTGGGCTAGATGGACCATTGGTCTGACCCAGTATGGCCGTTCTTATGTCTATACACAAGATATCACATACATTAAGGGGGCGGGGGGGTGGAATGGTTGATAACATGAGCCAAAGCTTCTCCTGGGCCTAGGAGCTTCTAACACATGTACGTGCATTGCTATGGTAATATAAATTGTTCCAGTGCTGTGAAATATTATTTCCAATGTAATGTTAAAGGGGGGCAGGCAGCTGGATTAAAACTAAATTAAAATCATATTTGAAGGCGAGATACATTATGATAAAGCTGCCCATGGTCACAAGCCAGCGGAATTACTTAACACTGAAAATTCGCATTTCCATTTGAATGTTATCCACCCCATCACCCAAGTCAAAAGCCGTAATGGGAATAAAATGTACATGGGCTCTTCTGCGTGTGATTGCCACCAGCTAAGGGGATGTGTTTGAGGTTCTAATAATTTAACCCAGCTGTGGACACAACAGCCTCTCCACATTACCACAGGGAAGACAGTTAATAGACGCCTTGTCTTTTGTGCGTTAAGAAGCATCTCGGAAATTTAGTGGCAGGGTTGGGCGGTGCCTCAAAAAGTCTGAAGAACCACTTGATTCCCAAAGTGACAATGGTGATCCAAACCGTTTAAAGTTCCTTCCAAAACTGGCAGATCTCTTACCCACCCCACCTCCCCTCTTTCCTCTTCCTTCTTTATGTGAAATAGAACAAAGAGCCTTTGGAGGATGAGACAGTGAGTATGGAGGATTTAGAAGGGTTCTTATGGTTTGAGCACTGGCGTACCTTGTGCCTTGTATTGTTTTCATAAATAGTTGGTATTAGGGGCCTGGAGCATTGGATGGACATATTTTAAACAGTAATATCAATAATATGCTGGATCATGACTTTGGAATGACTGGGGCCAGAAGCCATATAATCCATTCCAGTGTTTACACATGCTCCTGTGTGCACTGGGATAGAATTTGGAGAGATTCCGCTATCTAGGGAGCAGAATAGCACACATTCAATAAAGCTTCCCATTCTTGGCTCTTGCGCTGTCATAGGCCTTGGTAGTGTCCTACCCTGTGTGGGGACATAAGTGGGTAGGGGGCAAAAGGGTACAAGATGCCTCCCTCCCAGACCCCTTCTCCTGGGCACAAATACAGCCCCCAGCCCAGCACTTCTCCCCCACAGAGCATCCTGGGAGGTGGCAAGAAGGGGCAGGACCATCCGCACGTCCATGAACATGCACTGACACACACACACACACACACGCTGCATTCCCATAAAAGGGTGGCAGAGCTGCTACCGCTATATGTATTTCCCAGGCAGAATTCTGGCCGACTCAGCCAGAATTTCCTCCAGGAATCCTGTTGCAGTGCATCCCCTCCACCATGGACTGAGGCTTGAAAGCCACTGTCTGGTTCTTCTTTTGTTTTAATCCGAGGCTTTGGAACATCTGATATACAACAAAGCTTTGCCTCCTCCTGTGACCAATAGCAAACGGCGCTCCAGGCTATCCTTGCGGGTGACTGTAGTAGTTGTGGAGTCCTGCCTGGCCATTGCTGTCATGCTTTCAGGAAGCTGCGTGGCCAAAGAGCCTCTGACGCAGGATCCTGTACCCTAAAGCAGCTTCTCCTTGTTACTCTGTAACGCGGCTGCCTGGGCTACCTGACCTATTTACAGAGCTGTCATCAATAAGAGTCTGCAAGTACTTTGAGGTTTCAGGTCATTACATTGTGGACAGTGAGGATAAATTTTGTGCATGGTGCAACCGTTAGAGAAGCACATAACCTCCAAAAACACACGATGCACTTGAAGGGGAAGGAATGAGGGCAAACCATGGTCTCTTTGAGCCAGTGGTAAATCCCGCCCCCCCCCCCCAACTTCAATGGGACCAAGATTTGACCCGTTGAATCTGCTGTGGGGACTGAGGTTCCTGGGTGGCAAAAGTCCATATGCTGGAAAATCCCCTCTCGTTCCTCACTGTGCAAAGGGCGGCTCCTGTGTTCATGCAGTTGGCATGTTAGGCCGCTGGCAGGCGCTCACTCCCCAAAGGGAACATGAAAAAATTCTTTTTAACATGCAACACCAACACCACCAAAAGAAGAAACCCAGGAGGAGGAGTTCACCTGCTGCTCTGCTCCAGGCAAACGTTGGGCTTCTCCTTCTCCTTGCCATCTACTCTGGGTTTGTTTTGGGAAGATTGCTGGTGCCTGCTTTTTCTCCATAGGCCCTTACCCCTTGTTCTAACTGCCCCCTCTTCTCAGTGCACACAACATCGCAATATCCTCCTCCACAGCTAGGAAACGCCCAAGTGTGCATCTCAACTTGCCCAAAGTGAGCTCAGGGCTGGGGCAGGGGGTTGGGGTGCGGGAGGGAGTCAGGCCTCTGGGCTGGGGCTGAGGAGTTTGGGATGCAGGAGGGGCTCCGGGCTGGGGCAGGGGATTGGGGCACCGGGTTGGGGCGCAGACTTACTTCTGGCAGCTCCCGGTCAGTGGCGCAGTGGGGGTGCTAAGGCAGGCTTTCCGCCTGTCCTGGCACCACGGACCGTGCTGCACCCCAGAAGCAGCCAGAAGCAGGTCCGGCTCCTAGGTGGAGGTGCACAAGCGGCTCCGCATGACTCTCGCCTGCAGTCACTGCCCCGCCACCCAGTTCCCATTGGCCGGTTGCCAGCCAATGGGAGTGCAGAGCCGGTGCTCAGGGCAGGGGCAGCACACAGAGCCCCGTGTCTCCCCTTCCTAGGAGCCACACCTGCTGCTGGCCACTTCCGGGGCAAGCGTGGTATCAGAAAAGGTAGGCACTAGTCTGCTTTAGCTGGGCAGCACCACCAATGGGACTTTTAACTGTTCTGACTTCAGTTGGGGCCTCTATGTGCTTATGTAATACACAAGTGAACAATAATAAAACATTCTGAAGTAGCAGACCACATAACTGATGAGAAACTTAGTTTGAAAGATGGGCTAATTATCAGCAGCTTCAGATTCTCCAGAAATCCAGAGCTCTTCTAGAGCCTCATTCAGTATTAAAACGATTGAATCATGTATCTTCGGAACTTTCAAGGTAACGCAAGGCAGCATCATGACAAATACTTCAGCTGAGATTATTGATGTGGAAGGATAATATATTACGCTGGACATGAAGCTAGCCATGCTTTCAGCAGCTCTTGTGATTAGGTTTTAAGTGATATACGACTGTCAGCACACATGGGGATTTTTTCCAGCACCACAATTTTTCCTCTGCCTTCACGGCAAAGTTTGTCAGGTGCATTATGGTGGAATCTGAGCCTTCTTTTGTAGCATCAAATATTGGTCACAGTCAGAGGCAGGATTGCAGAGTAAGGATTTGACACATTCACTATGGTAAATCCTATATCTAACATTTTCAAGCCTGGTTTGTTCTTAAAACCATTCTTAGGCGCTTAAAAAAAGAAGTGGCCTTGATTTTCAGAGGTGATGAGCAGCCCCGGCTAACTTCAGTGGTATAGGAACAGCCCCATCTCTTTTTTCTGCTTGCTGGAAATTTTTTGGCTAGAACTGAGCAAAAGAATCAGAATTCCCAGCCCACAGAGAAACTCCACCATTTCAACATTTTTTTCGTCACAAATCAGAATGAAAAGTTATTGATGTATCACATGAAACACTAAGGTCAGAATTTTTTTGATTAGGAAACAGATTTTTTTTAATTTGGGATCAAAACTCAATATTTCTAAATTGAAATATTTCATTTCAGTTTGTTGGACTGACCTGGAATGTCTCAAATGCCACCAGTGCCACATTAACTGCATCTCCCTATAGTGCCACATTGACTTACAGGAGCTGTGGTTCAGGTACCTGATGCCACCGTTCACCCTATGGGCCAGGGTCCCACTCCCTGTCTGTCCTATATATCCCATGATGCACCTGCAGCCATATAACTTCCATGAACCACCACACAGCAAAGGCCACATCTGCACTTGGAGGTAGAGGTGCGATTCCTAGGGTAGTTCTGGTAACACAGGCTGCAGTAAGCAGCGGACGAGCTAGCTGCCCCGAGTATGTACCCATGGGGTGCAGGCGTGTTTGCATGTGGAGTGGCTAGCCCATGCAGCCGCTGGCTGCTGTGCATGCTACTGCTGCTGCACTACTGTTTATCTCCCCAACTTGAAGCAGAAATGCACAATTATCCCAAAGCCTCTGGTTTTAGATGGATATCTGTTTTTAAATGTCTGATTGGAATATCTAAAGAAAAACAGTTGTTTGTGCATTTCTTTTCTTTTTTAAATACCTACCCAAGGTATTACAGAGGTAAAACGGCTAGGGCTGAAATTTTCTAAATTGTCTACTGTTTTGGACCCCCGACTCCCATTAATTTTCATGGGAATTGACTGTCCAAATTCCCTAGGAAGCAGCTTTGAATATCTGAGTCTAAATGCTTAGTGCTCTTCCGATGCAGAATCAACAAACAGGAGGAGCAGAGAATCACTAGCAAACTCTGTCCTGCAGCTGTGCTGACAAAAATGGAGTAGATGAACTAATAGGAAGTAAATAAGAACGCCATGTTCATTTCAGCTGCAAACAAAGGGCTTGCCAACTGGAAAAGGATAAAATGGATAAGGGAAAAATATTATTGTCTTTTTTTTTTTTTGGAGGGAGTATTAGAACAATGGAAAGGAAAGTCTCATTAAATATTATAAAAAAGAGTAGTGGACTGGCAAATAGATTTAGGGAACTTGTCTAATGGGCTATGGAACCAGTTATCTATATGCAGCTGCCCCACACTGGCTGGCAAAGGGCTAGCAGCCGCCCTTGGGGCGGCTGCGCAGAACCCAGCCAACCAGAGGAAGGCTTAGAAGCAGCCAATCAAGGCCAGGCTGGGCCCTATAAGAAGGGCTGCAGGGCAGAGAGGAGCTCAGTCTCTCCCTGGAGCTGGAGGGAGAAGAACCTGGGACAGAGCAGTGCTGGGCAGGGTCAGGGGAGCAAGCAGAGCCCAGCCTGGCTGGCTGGCTGGCTCCCAGACTGAGGCCTTGATACAGGGGCCAAGTAGGTGCTGGGGCTGTGGGGAAGTGGCCCAGGGAAAGCAGGTAGCGGCAGAGGGGGAAGGAGAGGCAGTGAGCAGTTGCCAGCTATAGGGTCCCTGGATTGGGGCCCAGAGTGGCGGGTGGGTGAGCCTGTGCCTCCCACTCTGCCCCATTGGCTGCTGAAGGAAGTGGCCAGCCAAAGGACGGCAGTTTTCCCCTGAGTGAGGGCCTGGACTAGGGGCTGCAATTTGCCACTGTGGCGAGAGGCCAGGCAAAGGTCTGCCGGTTCCTCCAGAAGGGAGGAGACAATGGAGTTGGGGCACAGCAGGAAGGCTATGACCTGAAGAGGACGCCATGGTCTGGGAGCGACGCGGGTCCCCACAGACAGCAGAGACGGTGAAGAAGCAGCGACGGAGAGTGAGACACCACAAGAGGAGGGTGTCCTGCTGATGGACAGAGCTAATTCCTGGAGCAACCAGCAGGAGGCACCACAACCTGTTACAGACCCCAATCATGTAATTAGCTCCATTGCAGGTGACCTCTACCCCCCACAAATAATTCATCGAAGAATCAGGCCCTGAGTGACCAGTTTAAATCTGACCTCTGACAACAGTGATTGCAGTTCACCACTGCTATAAAAAATAGCTCTGTAGAGCGTGCCAGGCATAGTAACCCTGGCAACCAAGTCCAGTGCTTACGAGGAAAGGTTGTGTAAAACAGCCACGAAGCATTTGAAAAATTCAGTTCTAGGGTTGCAAGTTGCAACAGATGTAGACCCAGCCAGAGAGAGGGCGATAAGAGGCTTAGACTCTTTTAGAAGAATCCTCTATTGTCTAGTTGATGAAGAACTGCCAAAATACCTTCCATTTTGTATGTACTCATAGCCAGGGCTTTCACAACCGCTCAGAAGACTAATATTGTAACCTACAGCGTCTGTGGCACCTATTTGGAGAAAACCCTAGCTTTTCGGATCAGAAGTCTTATAGCTTGCTAGTGTGTTTCTAGCGCTTGCTTTGTTATTCTGGGGCCATGTAGGCAAGTTCTGGCTAGATAAAAAAGATGACCAAAGGTGATGAGGAAAATTTAGAAGGTCTGCTGCTAGCCAGGATGCTATTGTTTTATTTGTTGTATCAATACTTCATATCCTTTTACGACTGAACTAAATAGATTAAGCCCCGCCCCCCCCGAAGAAATACTCCCACAAGCATTTCAGTACCTCTCTCCAGTGAGTCATTTCAGTACCTCTCTCCAGTGAGTAATGCTTAATAATAATGCTTAGCGTGTGCTCTCTCTCTCTTTTATCCACATTTCTCAAAACACTTTACAAGGGTGGGTCTGTATCATTATCCCACTGATCACACAGACATATATTGGGAGACAATGTAATGGAGAGACGTGCTCCTGGTCACACGGGGAGCTTGTAACAGAGCTCGGAAAGGAACCCTGGTCTCCCTGCACCCAGTTCTATGCCCTAAATCCCCCGGACCACACTGCCTCCTTAGCTAATAAATACAGCTGTGCACACAAAGACCCTTGTGATACAGTCGGACCTGACCGTTCCGGAAGGGTGCTTGAAGGCAGGTATCAGTCTTAGAATGGTTAAAGCCCTTTTTTCCTATGAATCAAAAGAGGTTCTCGGGTTTATTATGGATGCCTGAGTCTAAGGACAGCCTGTTACCTCTTAAAAACCTCTTCCAGGGAGAGGGATGAGAAGCAAGCTGCACAAGGGTGTGCAGTGACGGGGACAGGCCTTGCCTAGATAAAGGAGTCTGTCAGTGGGACGGGAAGGCAATTTCCTGAGTACATAAGAGCTTGGGAGACTTGCACCCTTTGGGTTGGGAGACCAGATGCTGGATACTGCCAGGGTTCAGATAAAATCCAATCCCAGAATTCCCACTCAGATGGTATTCAAAACTGGACAGGCCCACTGAGAAGTCAACCCTCCTCTCATTCCACATGAACAGCTTGCTCTATGATTCACACTTGCTTCTTGGAGGTTCCTCTTTAATCCAGGTCCTGCCATCATGATACTAAGCAGGTGAAAGTCCTGTGATTTGAATAATTGGCGGGCGCTTTCCATTCATCCACTATTAAGCAGTCCTGTCAAGACCAAAGCGAAGGAACTCTGAATAGCTCCAGCCATCTGCAATGAGCAAAGATTCCTGATGCATTGATTGGTCTGGGGCAGGCATTAATACAGCTAATAATGTTAGGGGAACTGAAAAATCAACACATACAAGCAGCAGATTATAAAATTCACACTTGTTCCAAAGGAAATTAACACACCTTCTCCTTCATTTCTCTGCCATCCACCTTGGCAATTAACAGGATTAGCACAAATTTTGCTCCAAATTACATATCTACCATGACATCCATCCCACACATTAAAGCTGAAAGGGGCAATTTGTTAGTGTGCACTATTCCAGCTCACCTTCTCTGACAATCCCAGTCATAAGCAACAGACCTGGAATAGTTTGAGTCCCTAGAATCATGTGATCTCCTGGATAGGGCATGGGACATGAAAAACAGGAGAGCTCGGTTCTATTCCTGCTTTGCCACTGACACAGGTGACGTTTGGCAAGGCACTTCAGCCCTCCCTCTGCCTCAGTTTACCCATCTGTCAAATGAGGATAAGTATACTGACTTTCCTTTGATCTAGATGTGAGAGAGCACTGCAAATGCTAGGCACTGGTATCAGCACTGAGCCAGCCCTTCACCTTTCTGAGGTGGATAAAGGGCTTTCAGGAACCATACTGCCAAAAGTCACTGGGAGACCAAGGAACACCATGGAGGGAGCCAGTCCTGCCTGGAAACCGCCTCTGTGCGGACTGAGGCTGGATTCTCTTCTGAGCCCCCCAGGCTTTCAGTCCTCAAAGACCCCTCCCCACAGTGAAGAAATGAAAGCTGATCTGAGCAGTGAACTTCATAGAGTTCGGTGTGTTTTCTCCCTGCCTCTTCCATGAGGAATATATGTACTTGAGGCTCTGGGGTTTTATGGGGCCTGATCCAAAGCTCACAGCAATCAGGGATAAGATTGTCATACAGTCTAGAAAGACGAGCAGGCTGGGAATTTTTTGACAACATGTTTCTTCATCAGAAAATGCTGATTTGTCGAAACCAAACTTTTTGTGGGAAAGGGTTGGTCCTGACAAATTTTTGGACTCCAAAAAAATTGGAAAGACCTTTTTGAAATGATCAAAACGAAACACAACCTATTTTCAAAATGACAAATTCCAGTTTTCCAGTTCGAAATGAATGTTTGTTTTGAAATTAAAACTAAGTTATAGAAAAAATATTTTTAAAAATAAAAACTGGTCAAAATAGAAATGTTTCAATTGACCCACACGAAAGGTAGCATTTTTTAGTTTTGTTGGGGGGGGGTTGTTAGGGTATGTGGGGGGGGTTTGTTTGTTTTTTGTAGATTCAGTTCATGAACATTTTCAAGATTTTGACTTTTTGTCCTGATTTGGAAGGGGAAAAAAATTGATCTTGAAGATTTTTTGCAGGATAGGAAAACTGCTTCCCACCCAGCTCTACTTTATAGTCCTCCTCCCTGATCCTCTTTTTCTTGCCTTCTCCAGCTGCCTTCATTTCCTCTCCAGTTCTCTCTCTCCTGTTAAATATCAAATCAGGGCTAGTTGTTGGACTGCTGCTGATCCACACCCACCCCACACTGGCTTTGAACCTGCACTTCAAATAGTCACCCCTCCTCCTTTCAGCACGTCAGGTCCTGCTGTGGGAGGCCGAACCTCCCTTGCAGTAAGCTCGGTGTCCCTATGGAGAAACACCTGTCCTGCCCAGAACTGCATGAAGCTCCACTACAAATAGATCAGAATTTAATGCAGAATCAATGATTTTGTTTCTTCCTGCAAATTTTCCATCCATTCTACTCATTACCCATCATATGAAGTACATGATTATTGTGTTCGCTTGCAGAATTCCTACACATCATTTGTCTAATGTGGTTCTGCAACATATCATCACAAGAGATGGATGCTTAATCAAACTGGGCTACTTGGCTGTTTATACCAAGACCTTACACAATGTGCTTTTCATTTCCTATCTGTAGTCCTCAGGACCCTCACTACTTCCTATACTCAGCCATCTTATTGTTTACGTGTTCTCTCTTCCCCTAGGCCCATTACTGTGGCTTTGTTCACACTCTTATAAATTAAGGTCTCTCTGCGTTTCTATTATAAATCTCCATGAGTCAGGCAGAAAAATTCACTCCAGTGAGGAGTGCAGCATAGAAGTAATTTTTTTTCTTAATGAAATCTGAGGTGGGGAAATAAAATCCACATTGAACTCGTGTTCTGTTGGAAAAGTTAAATATATCTCCCAAAAGAAAGCAGATCAAGCTTTGCTCCCTCCCATAATTTTCTGTTACTTCCTTACTTTTTTTTTAAAAAAAATTACATTTGCATTACATGATCAGTTTATTTTGTCTACAGGATATTGGGCACATGCACACCTTTTTAATGGCCCCTTGCATGCAAGTATCACATAGTTGTAAACTGTGCACTGTGTCTTCCCCTAGTGGCTAGTCCACATAAAGGATAATAGTCTGTCACTGCTGCCAGCTAGTGGAGTTACTCCTTTAGGTCAAGTGGCACAAGTCTGTGCTTTGGGGAAGAAAGTCCCAAGCTCAAACCCTGTTCTCTGGAGCACTTTGCAAATATAACAGGCCAAATGTTGCCCACCTTCATCCCTACTTGCATCCATTGTAAAGAGACTGAGAGACAGGAGCTAAGAGGCGCTGGTGGGTGTGCAGGGGAAAGGAATCTTCCCCCTAACAGCTTGGGGTGGAGTGGCTTCACTGCTGATTCTCTGGCAAATAGGGTGACAAGATGTCCTGATTTTATAGGGACAGTCCCGATTGTTGGGTCTTTTTCTTATAGTCTCCTATTACCCCCACCCCCTGTCCTGATTTTTCACATTTGCTGTCTGGTCACCCTACTGGCAAATCAGAGGCATTAGTAGCAGCTGGAAGAGGCTGCATTTGCCCTCCACATGGAGCTTTAGGCAGTAGCAGAGCCACTGGCTACTCCCTAACATCCCCCTCTCCCAAGTCCTGCCCCCACCATGGAAAGGGAAGCACCCCAGGGAACTGCATGGTCTGCCCTCTTGTGCAATGGAACTACATTGGTTCTGCTTATGGCCTTCCACACTCCCAGGGGAAACATTTCACCCCAACTGAGGATACGTCTACACTGGAGCTCAAAGGTGCAATTCCCAGCCCGAGGGGAGACACCCGCACTAGCTCCGATCAAGCCAGTGTGCTAAAATTAGCTAGTGCACTAAAATTCCCAGCTCCAGTGTAGACATACGCATCGTCTCTATCTCACCCCCATGAGATAGGTGTTATATGACTACTTCACCAGTGGATCAATTTAAACACTGAGAGGTTACATGATCTACCCAAGGGCATAGAAATTGGTGACTAAAAGAAGAGAACCCAGGAGTCCTGACTTTCAGATCCCTGGGAAAATCACCAGACCACACTTTGTGCATGCTTTCTTCTTAGGGGGAGATGCAAACTCAGTCTTAGCAATGGCTCCAGTACTCGTCTCTGATGGCAAGTGACCAGCAAACAAAAATATCTGCTGGAGGCTGTGGCATAACAGGTCATGACAACTCCAGCACGGGCTATTAGATTCATCAAGCAAACATCTATACATGTCTCAGATGACCGGAGGCCTTAAATAAATACAGAAAGGCAAATTTCTCTCTGACCTGCCCTCTGGATCTCTTTTCTGCAGGGCTAATCTCCAGCACATAATTCTGCACTCACTCACATGGCAATTTCCCGTTAATGTCAGGGATGTTTTGTATACTGAACAAGGGCACAATATGTTGTAGTGATGGAAGAGGGCAAGTTGCCCTTAGGCTCGCTACAAAGCAAAGAAGGAACTAGCAGCTTTATTAAATACATCAGTCCTGCCTTGATATCTTCCTAGAACTAAAGCTCCCAAATACTGAATCCCATCCATATTGGCCAAGGAAGAATCTGGAATGGATAGTCTGGGACTCGTTCGTACTTCAATGGCTCCAAAATCCAAGTTAGACCTATGAGGTTAGGTTCTGCCCTCAGTAATACCAATGTAAAGCCAGAGCAACTCCCTTTAAATCAATGGATTCATCCCAGATTTGCTTCAACTGAGATTAGCATCTCACCCATGGAAATATCTTTCCCAGATATTACAATTATAATTTGTTAATTCTGTATGTCACCAAATAAATGTAACCTTTAAAACTATTTGAAATTGTTTACTGTAACATACTCCTTTACTGTAACATATTCATATTCCTCCAGTGCTTACTAATTCCACATTTCCAGAGACATTGGTATTTGATACTAAGGAATATCTGGTACATTGAGTTATAGGGCAAGCTTCTGATCTCATTTACATCTGTGTGAATCCAGAGGAATGCCACAGCAACCAATAGAATCACTCTAGATTTTCACCCATCAAACTAAGATGAGAATCTGACCTAGGCTGATTTCACAGGTGGATTCTCATGTAAAAGATCTTCCTCAGAGCAGCATGATTAAATTTCAGATTGTGAAACAGTTCTTGCCATGCAGATGCTGGAAACTGTATTGGAAAATAAAGTTGTTTGGGTATTTTTTCATTGAAGTAAAAATAAGCATTACTGAGCCTTTGGCCAGCAGGCAACAATTGAAAAATATTGCACACAATTATTCTGATATTATGGGGGCCCAGTGTCACAGACTGCATCCCAACTTCCAAAGGACATCAGCCATCTTCAGAAGAACTTTGCCATTTAGTATTTAAATAAATGCAGAGGAACCTCCTGCCATGTGCAAAATCTTAAGCGAGAAGAATAACGATGCAAACTCTCCATTCCCACAAGCATTCAATCTTAACATTTCTGCTGAACTGCAATTTACTAAAATGCAGGGGAACTGCTAGCTATAGTAATGACCTACATAGAGAAACATGTAATGACCAAAAAAAAAAAAAAAAGACAATTGGTTCTGAGGTCTAAATGCAATGAAAAGGGTATATTTGGCTCTGACTGAAAAATACCTTTGATCCCTGAACTGCAAATATATTACAGTTTCCATTTTAGTCTTCTTGGTGCCAGGTTGAATAATACATTGGAAATACCATGAGTGAGACATTCATCCTAATGGAATTTCAGTTGCGGGATCCCCATCAGCTCTTTGAGCCTTCTCCAATTTTAATCTCAACATTTCTCAAATGCAAAAAGCAATTTAAACAGGTGAACGTACCACAGCGTTTCTCCCTTCGTGGTTTGACATTACCTTGGAGATTGGAGAAAAAGATACATTTTCTAAGCCTTGGCCTTTTTGCGTTGCTCCTTCCATCAGAGGCGACGCGCCGTGTCTCTTTAAATGAGGACGGCATGTCTGACACTAGAATCAGCAACAGGTCAGTAAAGTTGATTTTTTTTATTTTTTTTGCAGGGTGTTTCACAGCATGAATCAAGAGACGAAGGACACGCAGGGGAGAAAGGAAATTGCTTTCTGTCAGGGATAAAAAATACGCTTAGGCTGAAGACTACTTCAAGGAAAGGGTGGATTAGTTCAATTAATCCAGGAGGACCCATTTTATGCTCTTTCCAAACTGCTGCCCAGATGAACAAAAAGTAAAATAAGGGGCAAGTAATGGTTAGTGTTATGAAATCTACTGACAAAAGCCAACAGTCAAAATCATCCTTAAAGGGAATGACTGAATAGACCAGGAAATATAATCTAGTGGTTAAAACAGGACTTGGCATCAAGACTCCTGGATTCTCCACCTGGCTCTGCTGTGGGATATTGGACAAGGTGTTTAGGCCAGAATTTTTGAAAATTACTCAGCATCCACAGTCAAGGCCAGATTTTCAAAAGAGATCAACCCCCTTTTAGGCTCCAAAACAAGTGGCCACGTGGGGTACTGAGTTCCCTAGAAAATCTGACTTCAGTCATGGGTACAAACCCTTTAGAAAATTCATGCCTAACGTCCTGGTGGGTGCTGAGCACTTGAAAGCCTGGCCTCCGGGCCTTGAAAAAAAAAGTCCTTTACTCTCCCTTACTCAGTTTCCCCATTTGTAAAAAAGGTGGAATTACCTTCCATACAGAAGTAATTAGGAGGCCTAATAAATTGTGTGTGTAAACAGCTTTCAGATCCTGAGATAAAAGATGCTTCATACTATAAGGGCAAAATATTGTTATTTTAAACCCTTATGAGCTGGATTTGATTTCTCCTGCTTTTATTTATGCCAGGAGAAGTTTCATTAATCTCAAAGCCATTTAGTAAATTAATACAATCGTTGCAAAAATTGAGATCAACTTCTGGGGAAAATCTGCTAGAATGTAATAGGGATGAAGCCAATGGGATCTGTTGGAATCCCCCTAAGAAATGCTTTGGGGTCAGATTCTATTCCCTAGTTCCATGCACAGGAAGGCAACCTCCACACATGAAAGAGAACTAAGCCACATCCCTGACACCATCTCCTCCTCTTCTGGGAACTGTGGAGGCTTCTCCACATGGTCCATGGTTAGTGCTGGGGAAGGGGCTGGAAACTGGGTGGGGAGGACACTAATGATAGATCTTCATCCTCAGCCACACTTCCCCCAGGAAAATTAGCCCTGGGAGTTCGAAGGACAGAGGTATTGGGGTGAGAAGCCCTGCTAGGAGACAAGAAAGACTGGTGTGGAGGTATAGGGCCTCCACATGGATTTCCAGGATCTGCCACATTCAGGGGCTGGCCCTGCAAGCTCTTCCATGGGAGATGGGGAATTAGGACAAGATAAAGTGGACGGAGGAGGATCCGGGGAACTACAGGCCAGTCAGCCTCACCTCAGTCCCTGGAAAAATCATGGAGCAGGCCCTCAAAAGGAATCAATTTTGAAGCACTTCGAGGAGAGGAAAGTGATCAGGAACAGTCAGCATGGATTCACCAAGGGCAAGTCATGCCTGACTAACCGAATTGTCTTCTATGATGAGATAATTGGCTCTGTGGATGAGGGGAAAGCAGTGGATCTCCTGAGGTCTCTTCCAACCCTAATATTCTATGATATCCAAGCAAGGGGATCCTCACAGAGATTTCTTCCTCTACGTTAGTTGGTACTAGGTAGGAGCTCCAAGACAGGCTCTGCTGTTTACAGCTGTTCAACCTCGTTGACTTTAAGGTGGGATTGTGTGGGGTGTAGCTAAGAGCAGAACTTAGCCTCTTTCCTTTATGATCCTCCTAGATCATCTACATCATTCATTTAATGACATGATTAATTTAATGGCTTGGACAGAACTGTGATGTCATTAGCTTTAGTTTGTAGCATCACAGAAAGAACTAGGTAGCGGGGACAGGGTAACTATGAACAGGAGTCAGATTTTGTTTAATAGAAAGCACCAGTGGTGAGAAAGGAAAAGTAACATGCCAACAATGTGACTCACAAAATACCACATTGTTCTGGAGCGTTGCTGTGGGACTGTAATTTCAATTCTGGAAGTAACATAGCCCAAACTCAAGTCGTTTTGTGACATGGCTACACTCAAATAGCAATAGCAAGAGGAATATCAGGCCAAACTCAAACACACTGTAATTAGGGGCAATTCCAAAGTTTTGAATTTGATCTATCATTGGATACCAAATTGATATCTTGAAATAAATTTGTAGCCGCTAGTAACTGTCACCGTGCTACACACCTTTAGTCACCTGGAACTTCACGATGATAGTTATGGTAGAACCCAGAGCCATCTACTCCAAAACATGCTCATGACCCTAATAACTTGAGCTGAAGGAGGATCATCATTAGCTATTAACTGTATAGAGCCAATGACACATGGCTGAGCAGTTCTGACTCCATCCAGTAGATGGCTGTGGTATGCATGGACACCCTGCCCAACTTATTACAATATCATATTATGAAACAATTTCAGGTTCAAGAATAATTTTTACTCATTTTTAAAATAATATTAAATTTCTAAACCATTTGAAGCAACTCGTGCTGGTGGCTGCACTGACAATTTTTCCTAAAATACTTACTTAACTTTAGGAAAAACAAATATATATGCACATACACATGTCCAAATCATTGTAATTTATTGAATCTTTTTGCAGACTCAATAATAAAAATAATGTACAGTTGTCTCTCTTCTTTACAGGACCTAAACAGAATAGAGACACAAATAAGGTGCTCTGCGGGTTCTTGTCGCTTCTTTTCCTTTTTTTGGTTGCTTTTAAAAAAAGACTTGCTAGCTAGTAAGTCTGCTGCTGTGAAAAGTGATATTAACAAATATACAAATATCACTTTTCACAGCAGCAGACTTACTTAGCCCTGGCAAGCCCGGGGATAAATTAAGCCTTGGATGGGGAGATCGATAGGGTGGAAGTGGGGGACGGTGGGACAGCAGGACCCAGGGGCAATGGGGGGTGAGGGCCGCAGCTGGGGCTTGGAGCCCCATGGCCAGAGTCTGCTGCCCGCCACTCCAGGGCTGGAGCCCAACCCTACATCCCCAGGATTTGTGTCTCCAGAGGGGGGACAAGGTTCAACCCCTGCTGATAGCCCTCGGAGAAGGACCACTGCTTTGCCCCCGCCCCCAATCACTGTCCAGGAGGCTGTGGCTCCAAGAAAAGCCCGCATTTGCACTGCATTAGATCATGTAGTCTGAGCTCCTGCCACAGAATTCCACCCCATGATCTGCGTAGGGAGCCCCTGGTGGATATCTGTACCAAAAAGAGCTCTTAAAACATTCAGCCAAAAGAACAATGCCATTAACAGAATTTCTTTAGTGACTTTATAATTTAACAACTTATAATTGTAACCTTTAAAATGTGTGGCTGTTCAATGAGAAACCAGCCCAAGGGAAATTTGGATGTCTCCTGGATGGAGTTGCTTTCTACTAAGCTACAGGAAAAAATATCCAACCAGCTGCTGCTTTGAGATTTCACTTTTACCAGACATTTTGCCACAGATCCTAGCAAGAAGCCTTGAGTGACGATCTACATGGGTATTTACAAACAGAACAATGAGACAAAGCGGAACACTTCAGCTTGTGATGTTTTGGCAGCCCACAGATTCTTGGCATGAGACCTCCCGAAACATAGAGACAATAATAGCCAGGACTGGTAAAATGCCCAGATTTCCTTAGCAAAGCCCTATTCATGTGTCACTTACCCTTGGCTTTACAGCCCCCTGGTCAAGGGAGCTGTCTGGAGGTGTCAGTATCAGATAACAATTGCTTGGTTTTCCCTGTGTGTGGTGCATACAATTACACAGATCAGTGGCCTGTGTTTTGTTTGCATAAAGAATAGTCAGCTCATCTTTCTATTGCTATCTCTCAAGTGTTCTCCTATCACCTTGGGAATGATTGCTTCCCCCCAGTTGGGTATGCCAGAACTTGAGACTGTTCTTGTGAGAGTTTGAATGCATCCAAACCCAAACTTTGGATCCACCCTGGAGCCAAAACCAAAGGGTCAGGTCTGCACCTGGAAATTCAAATTGGAACCCCCTGAAACTATTTACGGTGCATAAGAACAACTGTATGGACCTACTAACAATGCTACATATTCTTATGTGCCTTGGCTCTCTTTACATTATCGAGATAGACAGAAGTATCTTTTATACAAAACTCTTGTAATACCGTGGGTGTCCAGTAAAAGGCATGGCGGACAACAGCTAACATTTGTCTGATTAGTGGCTTTTACTAGAAAAAGACTTCCCGACTGTCCTGTTTGCTAACCGGCGTCCAGACACAATGGAGAACTTAACCAGTCAACAAGGTTTCTTCCCAACTGATAGGTGGTCCACTGGACTTGATTTTCTTCTCACACCAGCATTACACTGCTTTAACTCTATGGATTTTAAAAGGAGTTACTCTTGATTAACACCTGAGTAAATGAGATCAAATGAGGTGAAAAATCAGTGAGTGTTGGGCACCTAGCTCCCATTCACGCCTTTGTCAGTCTCCCCCAAATGGCTTAGTTTGTGACCACTGCCCTCTAATGGATAGAACCAAAACTGCACAATGTATGCCGTAGCCCTGAATCGGAGATTCTCTTTTAGTTAAAGCAGTAGAGACTTCATGTTTTAGAGCAGGAGATTTAGTTATAATCTATTATTATTTGTACTGTGATACTCTAGACCCAATTATGGACCCAGTCTCCATTGTGCTAGCCATTGTACAAACATCTCGCTATCACGGGTGTTTTCTGAATGACCATTGAATATAGCAATATAGCAGCAACCTAGGTGGTCATGGATTCGTTACCATCTGTACCAGCTAAAATGCCTGCTTCATCAGTCTCCTGCTTGACTAGCAAGTGTTTCTAACAAGGGCACTATTTTTATAAAGGGCCTGAGGGGTATTTTTTAACCATTTATGTGAGTTTTCCATTTATAACATTGGTCAAAAGAAATGAGAGATCATGTGGCCTAAGTAAGGAGTAAGATAAGAACAGGGAAGAAAGTTTTTTATTTCAGTGTCTTGCTCTGCCTTTGCATACTGAAAAAAAAACAAACAAACAAACCCAAAACCCACAACCCTGCAGCAGCAAGTCTCAGAGCTCGGGTCAACAGACTCCATCTTGCGGAGCTCATGCTTTGGGGCTAAAAATAGCAGTGGAGACAGTCCTGCTCAGTTGGGGCTCGGACTCTGAGACCCATCTTCCTCACCGGATCTCAGAGCCTGGTCTCTGCTTCAGTTTCTCCATTTACATAGTGAAGATAACACTTACACACAAGAGTGTTGTGAGGATTAGGTCTCAGTTTGTCCACAGCTTTGAAATGTGTAACTCTAGCTGAACTGTTACCATGGATCCTTCACAGAATTAACACTAAAGCCCTGTGCAGAGAATGTATTTATAGGAATGAGGGGAAGAAAATGTCCCTAACTAACTAGAACTCTGAAGACTTTCATGTCATTTTACTTTATTTTTTTAATAAGGAAATTGATGATACATCCTTGTTGCCTTAGCATAGCGTGTTGGATGGGAACAGCTGATGGCTTCCACAGTTCACTGGATTCCAGCAGTCTTTGATATTCTAAATATAGTTGTTTTCATAAACATTTCAAGCAGCTAACTAATTTTTATTCCCTGGAGAGCTACATGCAATCAAACTGCAAGGCCAGGAAAGATGTCAGGTTTAAAGAACTACTGAAGGCATGCAAAGACGGTAAGTCTAACAACCTCAAGACAAGCTAATTTTAAATTTGCAACTACTTAGTACCACCTTCCAGAGGAGAAAAAGATGTAGCTGCGTGCAACACTGCAGCTGCTCTTTTCCTCTCTTTTCTATTAGATAATCATTTATGTGCAGCTTCCTTAGCTATTTTACGTAATAATTATTGTATTTCATAAACAATAACTACTTTATTTACATGAGAAAGCAATGATTATCCAAAACTATATATGCAAACACACACAGAGATCATGCGTCAGTGCCTCAGCTATCATAGACTGACTTTAATGAAACCATGCCCATTTACATCAACTGAGGATCTAGCTCGCATTTTCCATACTATAAACATATAGAAAATGCAGATAAATGATTATGTAATCATATAGTTATACACAGTAAGGCTTTGGATTGTGACTCAGGAGATTTATGGTCAGTTCCCACCTCAGCTAAAGACTCCCTGTGTGACCATGAGCAAATAACAAACCTTTTGTGTTACACACCTAATGCCCATCTGTAAAATGTGACAGATACAGGTCTGTCGCATTTTACGCGCATTTAACATGCGCAATTTCAGCTTTACGCGGTCCGCAAAAACAAAAAAGAAACAAAACAAAAAAAGAGAAAAATAACAATTTTAATGCTGTACTTTTAGTGCGGGCGATTCCGCCCACCAGTCAACTCAATGTAATTTTGACTATACGCGGTTTTCGCTTTACGCGCTAACTGCGGAACGGAACCCCCGCATAAGATGAGACTCGCCTGTACTACTATGTAAGATGCTCAGAGAATACAGAAGGATTATTATATAGAATGACTAGACAGTTATGCATTGATCCACTGGCCAGGCCCCCAACTTCCTCAAAGCCCCATCAGCAGTAGGCTGGTAGAACCCATCTGGCAATGTGGACCCAAGACTGCCTCCCTGCATTCACCCATAATCAGGAGAAACACATTAGGACTTGTGGGTGTAGGGACATTTGGATGCAGGATTTGCCTTCTTTAGCCTAAAATCTTCCATTGCAAATTATAGGGTCTCACATGCAAATGTCTGGAATACACAGGCCGTTCCATACCCCCCCCCCCCACCAGTGTCAGAGATCAAAGAGAGCACTCCCTGTAGGGAATTTCATCCATCATGAACCTTTCTGGTTTGGGAGAGCTGAAATTAGAACACTGCTAGACACAACGTGTCCTCCAATACACCTGCAAGAGCACGAGATGGAATTATGTCACTTGTATGTTTAGAGAATAACAAATACCATCTTGCCAACCCTCAAATTTTCAAAACTCATATGACAGGCCACCAAAAATCCTGAGAATGGGATAAAATTAAGAGAGTTTAAAAATAAATTGTGGGTTTTCATCTGGTTTCCAATAGACCAGATTTCTGGTTTTTGAGCCTTTGTAACCATGAGGGGTAAGCTTCTTTTTTTAAGGAAAGCCGAGATTCCCATGCAATCCCTTGATTCCAAAGGCCGGGGTTTTAAGAAAAATGTCAAAAATTATGAGACTCATGATAAAAAAATCATGGAGTTGGCAGCACTGCAAATCTCTCATTTTAAATGTCTATGCTGTTTTATACACATACATACATATAAAGCTGAAAAGAGTGATGGAGGTGACTTATTAAAGTAATTATTTTTAACTTCCCTAGGAATTCTTTATTTAAGGAGATCTGCTGATTAAAAATATAAAAAAGAGCATTTAACAAGATGGTATTTTCAGCTAGTGAACACTTTGGTCTTCCTTTTTTTAAAAAGGCCCTTTTTCTCCCTAAAACTACACATGCTCGGCATTATACAAAGTTAAAATCCAGACACTATAAATGTATGACTTGATAAAACTCAAGCAAAAAGAGCCAGTTGAGTACAGCAGATCAAATGGTCAAGTTTTATCAAACACTGGCTTGAAACCAGCTGTCTTAGATAAATTTGTAAAAAGTTTCATTCATCCTGTAGATAAAGGGAAAGCTAGGACCACCCTAGATGATAAATCAGCACTGATGCTACTAATAAAGAAATGTAACTCAACATCCGATCATTCAAAGTCTTATTCTGTTAACTCCTTTAATATCACTCTTGATGCAAAGGCAGAACCATCTTTTTGAGAGTACTTCTCTCTATCTGCAGTACTTATATGTCCCCCTGACTGTAATATCTGAGTGCCTCGCCAATGTATTTATCCTCACACACGCTTTGAGGTAGGCCAGTGCTTTATCCCCATATTGCAGATGGGGAACTGAGTCACAGAGAGGCTTAGGCCTGGTATACACCTAAAACTTAGGTTGACCTAGATACATGACTCAGGGCTCTGAAAAATTTCATACCCTGAGAGTTGTAGTTAGGTTGACCTAACCCCTGGCATGGCTACATCTCAGATGTTGGAAGGATTCTTCCGTTGTCCTAGCTACCACCTGTTGGTAAATTGTATAGTCAATTGCTTGACCACACTTTGGTTCATTATGAAATATATTCAAGCTACCAAATAATCAGTATAAGTCAGGTTTATTGCTATAAGCCAGTAACAAGATAGCACAGGAATAAGGTTTAATAAGCGAGAAGCCATCTTGTGTGGCATTGTTACAATCACCTCACGCAGAAGGTGTGCTCCCAAAGTAACACACTCCAACATCATCTTTTTATACCCAACCTGTTTATAAGTAAAAGGTAGTTCTGAAATGAGATTTAACCAATCAACTTTCTACCTTGTTTTTCCAGTACCATGGTGTACCCCTTATCTCTTTGTTCTACCAAGGGGCATGAAGGCATCTCCTAGGTTTGTACCAAGATAGAACATTCATATATCTTGAGCCTTTCCCTTGGGTCCAGTATTAGCCTGAGAGAGTAACATCCTACCTGTTGCTATAGAAAACCATACATATGTCCTGATTCTGACAGTTGCCCTAGCTGCTTAAGCCAAAGCTTACTTCACCTAATGCAAGGTGTGATGGGATACTTGTGGTGGGTGTCCCAAAATGTACATCAATACTATGCCTAACATATATGGGCTAACATGCCTCTTGGAGAGGTGGATCACCTACATGGATGGAAAACCCCTTCCGTCAATGTAGGAAGCATCTACACTATGCCATGACAGCAGCATAGCTAAGTGACTTGCCCAGGGTCGCACACCAATTGTGTGGCAGATCCTGGAAGTAAGCACAGGGCAGTCCACAGCACAGGCAAGCACCCTAACCATTGGATCATGATGTCTCTCCTACTTTAAACCCATGGGATGTACTAAGTGTGTAATATTAAAAGCATACAGCAGAAGTGCCTCTGCTGTGGATGTACTATACACTGGATATATTTTGGACCATCTGCATTAATTAAAACCCTGAAATTTATTTTTAATTCATCTGTGCTCAATACCCAATGGTCTCTTGGCTCCTTGGAGGAAAACAACAAGCAGTGCTTTGTGCTTAGATGCCAACTTTCAGCCAGAAAGCATTCTACAGGCTTTACAAAATTATACATCACCCATCACTGAAATGCAGAGCCAGGCGAGATCTAGAGATGGCAATTGCTCAGTGTGCTGCACATCAGCATGGGACAGGAACTAAGAATGATCTTCCCCTCAGAACAACAGAAGGAACATAAGGAAGGTGGAATCTAATTTACCAAAATGGAGTTTGAGTAAGAGGCTGGGGTTAAAACACTCTTTTAGCTCTTGCGAAAAGCACCTGGAGGTCACTAATACTCACTTCGTTAAACCAGGGTGGGTAATTGGTAGGTCTGGGAGACATGGTGACATGCGTGCCACCCTCCCTTTCCCCTCTAGGGTTGGTTGAAGGAGAGGGAAGGAAATTTGGGCTCTCACTGGTGCCCTCTCCCCTCCTTCCCAACAGCCCATGCTGCAGGGGAGGAAGGGAGATCACTTCATCTGCCTCGTCTTATCCCGATCCCTAGTGGGTGGGCCAGGGGGTGGGATGTCCCCACAGCATCTGGGCCCTGAGCCTCTCTCTCCTGCTCTTGCTACCATTGGACAGCTGGGGTGATGATGGGTCAGCTGATGAGCTCCCACCTGTGGTGGGAGGAAAGCGGGGCTGTTTCTGCCTGCTGCTGGCCTGTAGCCATTTGGCCATTGTTCCAGCCCACCCCTTCCGCAGTATGCTGATCTCTTGTGAGCTATGCTAATCACCAACCTTTCCTTGGTGTCCGGAAGGGCTTTTCCCCTTTGGCGAAACTGGCCAATGGCTATGTGGGTGTGGGTTTTTCCACCTACCAGACAGCATCCCAGAGATCCAGTTTTGGGGTTTCCATTACATCTGCTGGCACTTTGGCAGGCACCAGTGTTGTTGGTGGGTTATAAGAGGGTCCAATGTGACATCCCTGTAACTCATGCCCTGGGCAGCCTGGGCATGGGTCCCAAGCATGATGCTGTATGCCTGGGGCTCCCCTCATCTCATCTCTCCTTCCTCCGGCATGGATGAGGAATGGGTTAGGACTCTGGCTCCCTGCCAGGGGGGATGGAAAGGACGATTGCCCTCATACCCATCCTCAGCTTTGTGGAACCTGGGGCCATTGGTGCCCAGTTGAGTTCCACAGCGAATACCCCGCCTGGTAGTTTGAGGAGTGGTTCCTTATTGGTTAATAGTTTAATAGAAGTGCCACCTCCTAGCCGTACTCAGGCTGTGTGTGTCTCATTGTTTCTGTGTCCACATCAACGACAAGTCATCAGAACCTTGGTTCTGCTGCCTATGTAGATGTGTATATGGCCCCTCCCTATTGTTGCCTACGCCTCTTCTGAAAGATGGCAGCCCAACATGACATCATGCTGGAGAACTGGTGAGCCTGTGGGTTTGCTTGGGTTGTCCCCCATCAAGTAACCCTCACGTGTGCTCCTGCTTTATTTCTGAGACCTGCCTTATTGTGGTTGGCAGCCTCAACTCAATATATTGCAAGGCAGTACCAAGACCTGAGTGAAAGCCTGGAACTAAACAGTAGAGTCAAGCGAATCCACAGCAAGGCTCAAATATGACCCAACACACACAGACTCTTGAATCTTGGCTCTGAAGAGAATAAGGCCTGATTCTCCTCTCTTTTGCACCAGTGCAACTCCACCATCTCCTGCTTTAGGCCCCAATTCAGAAAACCATCCTTATTCAGGACAATTTAAAAACATGCTTAAGTCCCATTGAAACTAATAAAAGATGGCTTAAAGCAAAGCACCAACTGTCCTGAATCTATACTGTTATATGTGAAAAGGAGAATCAGGTACACAGACTCATAGAAGATATACAATATCGTAACCATCTTTTTACATGGAATAAAAATAACTGCAGAAATGAACCTATGCATACAACTAAAATACTTCCAACACTCTTAACAGCACTGGCACAATTATACCTTTGGCAGGAAAACACAGTCCCACCGACTTGTTTAGGGTTTGTCATTTATTTTCATCAGTGTAAAATTGCTAAACAGAGGAAAGTGCATTTTTCCCAGCAGTATTTATTCCTAATCTTTTCAACTCACAGTGTACAAAAAATGGGACAAGATATTTTTCTTTGTTCATATCTTTCTTGGAGATCAATTGCATTATATCCACAAGCCCAAATCATAATTAGGGTGGGTTTCCCCTACCAGAGTATAGTAAGACAAAGTAACA
The DNA here is from genome assembly GCF_016161935.1 of Mauremys reevesii. Taxonomy (NCBI): domain Eukaryota; kingdom Metazoa; phylum Chordata; order Testudines; family Geoemydidae; genus Mauremys; species Mauremys reevesii. The sequence goes on from NC_052643.1 coordinate 7,441,739, forward strand.
ATAGCAGCAGTTTTAGAAAAGCCTTTTGGGTTTTCTACTTGCTGGGTCTAATTGTGTATCCAGCGTTCCTCCCAAAGAGTTAGAAAAACAGACACCTTTAGGTCCCCAGCAAATGGGATTTCATTGTCGCTAAAATAAATGGAAAATACAAGCTACAGTGAAATATTAATGCAAGTCTTGCTTTAGTTTAGTGATAAACAGTGGTCCTCAGACAAAGACATGTAAAGCACCAATATAACCCAGCATCTTCCCTTGTCCATTTTAAGGTAACGACTCAGATCCTGGCTAGAATGCTATTTCTTTTCTCCTCCTAAATAATGAGCCTCTGAGAATACCTCATGACCAGGGGCGGCTCTAGACATTTCGCCACACCAAGCAGAGTGGCATGCCGCGGGGGGCGCTGTGCCGGTCGCCGGGAGGGCGGCAGGAGGATCCGGTGGACCTCCCGCAGGCACGCCTGCGGGAGGTCCACCGGAGCCAAGGTACCAGCGGACCCGCCACAGGCACGCCTGCGGGAGGTCCACCGGAGCCAAGGTACCAGCGGACCCGCCACAGGCGTGCCTGCGGGAGGTCCACCGGAGCCGAGGTACCAGCGGACCCGCCGCAGGCATGCCTGCGGGAGGTCCATCGGAGCTGCCTGTCGCCCTCCCGGCGACCGGCAGAGTGCCACCCACAGCATGCCGCCCCAAGCACGCGCTTGGCATGCTGGGGCCTGGAGCCGCCCCTGCTCATGACTTTGCCAGAAGGTAGAGAGGTTGTGAATAAAGCTGGTTGGAAATTGGGGGTCAAAATGGTTTTTCCAATGAAAAATGACGTTCTAAATTGAAATGTTTCAAAAAATGCCTCAATTTTGATGAAATTTCATTCAGAAAAAAAAACTAAATGAAGATTTTGATAATATGAAAATGTTTCATTTGGAAAATTTCAGAAAGGAATGTTTTGATTTTTCATGTTGAAAACATTCTTCAAACTAAAATTCTCCTTTTGGCTTGTAGGCTTCTTAGCCACAAAAACAGTAAATATGGAGGACATCAGCTTCTCCCTGCTGTGCGTTTGATAAAGGATTAAAACAAAAACATTCCGGAAGTCTTTTCAGGTCTGCAACTAGAATTTCAGTGATGCTAAAATGCTACAATGGGTGTGCTTAAAAACACTGATAGGTTTGTTCGTTCATTTTTTTTATTGTGCTGGGTGCTGTACAAATACTTATAAAGACACGATGTCTGCCCCTATACGTCTCTATTAAGTTGTATAGGATGGCTTAAAAACCATATAAAAAAAAAAGACATCACTCTCAAATTCTATAGGTTTCCAGAGTAGTATTTGTAAATCCCCATTAAAAGTTTCCATGGAACCTGGTTGCTTTCATCCCTATTAAATTGTATAGGACCTTTCAATAAGGAGGGCAGAAACATCCCATGTCTCTTCGTATTGTAAAGTCATGCCGAAGAGTTTAAGAATCCACTAGTAATTTACCTGTTCATGACCAATGGGAAAAAAACATTTGCTTTTTTAATTTCCCCAGGTGCAAAACGGAGGCCTCTATTCAGTTTGACTCTCCTGGTTCTTGCAATTTATCTCCGAGCCCTGACATTTTGTGAAACTTTACATGTTATTTCAAGATAACCCACACAGTAATAGCCAGGGCCGCCCAGAGGGGGGGGCAAGAGGGGCAATTTGCCCCAGGCCCCGAGCCCCACAGGGGCCCCCACCAGAGTTTTTCGGGGCCCCTGGAGCAGGGTCCCTCACTCTCTCCGGGGGGCCCGGCAAACTCTTGCGCGGCCGGGCGCAGGAGCTGCTTCTGCTCCCGGTCTTCGCCGGCGGGGGGTCCTTCCGCTCCGGGGCGGAAGGACCCCCCGCTGTTGAATTACCGCTGAAGACTGAGCGGGACCCGCCGCCGCGCAGCCCGGTTCGGCGGTCGGCGGGGGCCCTTCTTCCGGGACCCGCCGCGGCGGGGCCCTCCGCCAGACCGGCTGCGCCGAGTCCCGCTTCAGCGGTAATTGGTCCCGAACGGAAGGGCCCAATCCTCTGGGCGGCCCTGGTAATAGCAAAAACACTAACCCAGGAACCTATCCTTGCAACAAAGCCCGATGCCAACTCTGTCCACATATCTATTCAAGTGACACCATCATAGGACCTAATCACATCAGCCACACCATCAGGGGCTCATTCACCTGCACATCTACCAATGTGATATATGCCATCATGTGCCAGCAATGCCCCTCTGCCGTGTACATTGGCCAAACCGGACAGTCTCTACGCAAAAGAATAAATGGACACAAATCTGATATCAGGAATCATAACATTCAAAAACCAGTAGGAGAACACTTCAACCTCTCTGGTCACTCAGTAACAGACTTAAAGGTGGCAATTTTGCAACAGAAAAGCTTCAAAAACAGACTCCAACGAGAAACTGCTGAACTGGAATTAATTTGCAAACTAGATCCCATTAAACTAGGCTTGAATAGAGACTGGGAGTGGCTGGGTCATTACACAAATTGAATCTATTTCCCCATGTTAAGTATCCTCACACCTTCTTGTCAACTGTCTGAAATGGGCCATCTTGATTATCACTACAAAAGTTTTTTTCTCCTGCTGATAATAGCTCATCTTAATTAATTAGCCTCTTAGAGTTGGTAGGACAACTTCCACCTTTTCATGTTCTCTGTATGTATATATATCTTCTTACTATATGTTCCATTCTATGCATCCGATGAAGTGGGCTGTAGCCCACGAAAGCTTATGCTCAGATAAATTTGTTAGTCTCTAAGGTGCCACAAGTACTCCTGTTCTTTCTACTATATTAACTGCCTTCCTCATTTTTTTTCATGTGCAGCCTTTGCACTGAAATTGTTCCAGGTCCAGACAATGAACTGTAACTTGCCTCAAGAGCCGGAAAAACAACAACCCTCACTATGAAACTTGAAATCTTTTCAAGTCACTGGAGGAGTTGAGGTGGCAAGTTCCCAGGCTCAGACTTCAGAGGACCAGCATTCTGCAGGCAGTGCCAAGAAAGACTTGGGTTCTGGCATTTATCAGCTGGATTTCCAGTTTTGATAAGTGGCATTACATTGTGAAGAACAAATACAACAGCCAGGATCCCAGCCATGCATGTGGAAGGATTCAGTAATTACAGTACTGGGCAGATGTCTGAAGCAGATAAAAGCAGAACAGCAATAAAGAAGGGAAGGAAAGATGTTCACCCTCCCAAATAATAGAGAATGCTGGCTAAACAGGAAAAGTTTTGGGGCAAAATTTTCAAAAGCACAAAGTGACTTAGAAGCCTAAACCTGATTTTCAGAAGTAACACAGGCACTCTGGAGCCTAAGTCCCTCAGACTTCCAATAAGACTTAGGCTCCTAAGTCAGTTAGGCATTGCAACACTGAGCAGCACAACACCTAAATATCTTTTAAAATCTGGGCCTGAGATGCTTCTGGAAGTCTTGCTCTCAGTGTCCTGACTCAGAAGGAAAGTCTGGGCACTCATGTAAATTCACCTCTCCCCTCCCGCCACAATAGACCTTACTCTTTCCCAGCATACAGAGTGCTAACCTCCAAAAGTAGAGGACGAGCATGTTGACTGACTATTTTGTTATGTCAATGTTGCTCTTATTACACGCAGAGAGCTAAACCCTGCCCATTAACCCTTCTGGGTCTAGGTTGGGCGGGAGTGAGGGAAGCCGTGCTAGCAGTGCAAGTGCTTGTCAGAACCAATTTGCCAGAGCAGGGCATGTGGTGTTGGCACCCACAGCTGGGTGCACAGGCAGAATGGATCTTGGCTAGCATAGGCTACAGACCACAGTACATGTGCTGGAGAAGGAGGGAATATAAGAACATAAGACCGGTCATACTGGGTGAGAGCAATGGTCCATCTAGCTCAGCATCCTGACTTCTGACAATGGCCAGTGCCAGATGATTCAGAGGGAACTAATAGAACAAGGCAATTACCAAATGATCTGTGCTATGTCATCCAGTCCCAGACTATGTCTACATTTAAATTGCTACAGCTGTACCACTATGGTGCTTCAGTGCAGACACTATCTATACTGACGGGAGGGGTTTTCAAATTGGTTTTCAAATTCCCTGAGAGGTGGTAGTTATGTCAGTGAAATAATTCTCCCGTTGATCTAGCACTGTCCACACTGGGGGTTAAGTTGGTATAGCTACATCTCTCAGGAGGGTGTATTTTTGATATCGTTGAGAGACGTAGATATGCTGATGAAAGTTTCCAGTGTAGACCAGTCCCCAATTTCTGGTGGTTAAAGTCTTAGGGACACTTAGAGCATGGGGTTGCATCACTGATCATCTTGGCTAATAGACATTGATGAACCTATCCTCCATGAACGTATCTAGTTCTTTTTTGAACCCACTTATACTTTTGGCTTTCACAACATCTCCTGACAACAAGTTCCACAGGTTGACTGTGCATTATGTGATGAAGCACTTCCTTGTGTTTCTTTTAAACTTGCTGCCTATTAATCTCATTGGGTAACCCCTGGTTCTTGTGTTATGTGAAGCGGGAAATAACATTTCCTTATTCACTCTCCACACCATTCCTGATTATATAGACCTCTATCATATCCCCCATTAAGCATCTTCTTTCTAAGATGAACAGTCCCAGTCTTTTTAATCTCTCCTCATATGGAAGCTGTTCCAAACCCATAATAATTTTTGTTGCCCTTCTCTGCACTTTTAAAAAACTCTAATATATCTTTTTTGAGGTGGAGTGACCAGAACTGCATGCAGTATTCCAGGTGTGCATGTAGTACCATGGATTTATATAGTGGCATGATGATATTTTCGGTCTCATTGTCAATCCCTTTCTTAATGATTCCTAAAATTCTGTTAGTTTTTTTTGACTGCCTCTGCACATTGAGCAGTTGTTTTTAGAGAATTATCCATATGACTCCAAATTCTCATTCTTAGCCTTTTGGACTGCCACTGCACATTGTGGATAATTCTCTGAAAACAGCTGCTCAGTGAGTGCAAGATCTCTTTCTTGAGTGGTAACAGCTAACTTGGACCTCATCCTTTTGTATACATAGTTGGGATTATGTTTTCCAATGGGCATTACTTTGCCCTAACCAACATTGAATTTCATCTGCCATTTTGTTGCCCAGTCATCCAGCAGTGTGAGATCCCTTTGTAACTCTTCACAGGCTGCCTTGGACTTAACTATCTTGAGTAACTTTGTATTGCCTGCAAACTTTGCCATCTCGCTCTTTACCCTTTTTTCCAGATCATTTATGAATATGTTGAACAGGACTGATCGCAGTACAGCTCCTTGGGAGACCCTGCTATTTGCCTCTCTCCACTGTGAAAACTGAGTGTTTCTAATTGACCATATCTAACCATCTCCACTAGTTGGCAGACCACACCCTTTTGTTACCAATATTGTACTTCTTTCTAACCACGCATGCCTTCCAAAATTGCAAGCATATTGAGTGCTGGGCTTTGATCAACCCCCAGTCTGCAACTCTGGAGATAACAATCTAGACAAGTCAGACAGACAAACCTCATGAGCTGTTTGCCCGTGGCTGGCAATTCATGCCAGATTACATAGAGACCCGGAAGTTTCATTCCAAACGTTAAATCTTGAGCAAGATTTTGAAAAATGACTAATTAATCTGGGAGCCCAGTCTGAGATACCTAGAAGACAACTGATTTTTAGAAACTGTTGAGCACCCTCAATCTGTTGAGTGGGGTGAAAGCAGATGGAGTTTAGAAATCCTATTGTGCTCTTGAGTTTTCTCTAGGTACCAAACTATTAGCCCTGTAGATTGTTAATAAGAGCTATTTAAACTTTTATAGAGCCTTAGCACGCTGAGGCACCTCAAGGCATTTAAACAACACCATTAACATTAAAAGTTAATCCATCCAGTTAATAACCCCATCAATCTACCTGAGCAGCTGCCTAATGAAACAGCCATTCTCTTTGACGCAGGCATTTTGATATATGTCAAGACATCTTTTCATTTTGGCACTTGACTGACAGGGAGTGTCACTGGTAATTATAAAAGAAAATCAATAATCCAACTTCATAAACCAACTATGGTGTAATATTTATGCAGAATTTTGAAAATGTAGGGCCTAGTTCTGGTCTCACAAACACTAGGGTGAATGAGGAGTAGATAATCTCCACTGAACCCAATGTGTTACACTGGTGCCAAACCAGAGTGAGATCAGAGTCAGACCCCTGGTGTGCTATAGGAGTGTCAAGCATTATACTAAATATTAGGCATGCAAATAAAAAGGCAAGAATCACAATATGTCTAGCCACATCTAACTCCCTCCCCTCGCACACATCAGTTCGCAGTAACAAAATATCCAGAGATTTGTTAAAGAAGAGATGTGATGCACTAGGCTCTCTGGGATGATTTCTGCTTTCATTTATACCATTGTAAATCTGCAGTAACTTCATTGACTTGGATGATTTACTCATGATTTACACCAATACCAGAGAGCAGTATTTGCCTGTTTCTCCCTTGACATCCTGAAATGATTCCAGATTTACAGAAATATGTGGCTCTTACGGGTCACGTTCATAATGACTAACTCAAACAGCTGCATGCCAGATATACATGCAGCTGTATCAACAGGAGTGTTCTTTCGATCGGTTTACTTCAAACAGCTCGGGGCCAGCAAACAGGAATCTCTTGGGAAGAAAGCTGCTGGCACAGTGAAAGGACAGCCAGGATTTTCCCTGTCCCTGTTCAGACCTCGGATTTCATGGGGGCTTCAGCTCTCCTTTGAAATCGCCTTTCATTCTCTAACTTGTTATTTCCGGCTCCTTGCTAGGGCAGTGGCACAGCATGCTGATGAAGCGGCACTGAGGTTGCAACCCCATGCCGCTGGTTTTCGGCAGTTGCCGTTTGGCATCGCCGCAGCATGTAGGGGAGGAAGGAGTAAATGACAAAGCCCAGCCTGGCACTTATTACTCAACTCTGCATGTAAATGCATGCACACCAATGCATTGCATTTCTATAGCATCTTCCTCCCAAAGATCTCAAACCCCTTTACAGCTATTGGTGACTTCACCCTCAACTTCTGATTATCCCTATTTTACAAACAAGGAAACTGAGGCCCAGAGAGGTTAGGTCACTTGCCCAAAGCTGCACAGCACGTCTGTGGCAAAGCCAAGAATAGACACCAAATCTCTTTGCTCCCAGTCCTGTGCCTTAATCACCAGAGCACTCTTCTGCCCTTCAGTGAAGCTGTATCTAATCTGTCAGAAAGCAACAGAGGTTTTCAAAGTTCGCTCAATACAAATATCGTACCAACAGATGATCCAGGCCTGCAGCACAGGGCCAGTTCACCACTAGTAATGTTAGAAAAACTCCAACTCTGATTCCATTCAAGGGGGCTTCAACACTACATTTAAAAAAACTAGAAATAACTGGTTTTATGGTTCCCTACAGAGGCAACGTTCTCTCATGTGAGGAGTTGCACTTTACTTCCAATTTGCCATGACAACAAGAACATTACACAGCGCTAATTTCAAACTGCTGGCTTGTGCTTTTTAAATTGTCCTTCTGTCACAGCTTTTGCTAGACGGAGGTATGACATTTCTTAGTTACGTTTGAGTAGAAACCAGCAACCCATTTGTTTTCTTGAAGAGGTTGCTTTCCAAAAAACTGCAATACAGTAAATACATAATTGGCTGCAGAATTCTGCTATTGCAAAGTAGGAGTTTAGCAATTTTGGAAACAAAAAAAAATCACATTTAATGAATGGTACAGTTTGCATCTATAAAGCCATCTTTAGTTTTTTCCATATTAAGACTGGCTTTGAGGACTCATTCAAGACGTAAGGGAAGTGCACCCTCATCTGGACAAGCTAGTAATAATGAAACATGCACCTAATTGTCACAGAGAGAGTTTACCCATTGGAGGAGGACTTAAACCGATACAGAAAAATTACAGTTTCTGAGCAACAGGATTCCATCTGGGTATATTAACTTCTTACCCATATGCTAGTGAAACAGGAGAACAATGTGGTTGACATTTTGTGATAACAAACTACATAAGTTAGACTGTGTTAAGTCCTACTAGTCATTAAAGACCACACTTGAATAGCAGGAGTCAAAAGTGAATAGTGCTTCTGGGTGCATCATTTTTTTTGGGGGGGGCAACTTGAGAGACTTTAAAGGTGCTCGATTTCAAGTGGGCTTCTGAAAATCTAGACTGGAAACCCAACTTCTTGTGATTTATTTCCAATGACTTGCAAATAGGAACTCAACTCAAGATTTTCAGGATTCTGGATAAGGCTAATGGGACAGGCACAGCAAACGAAAAAATCGAATACAATCTGAATAATTCATTTGTGTCAAGATTGATTTAGATCATTTTAGTACCTGGGCTGGCAAAAAAGCAAATGCCAAAATCTAGAAGCAAAATAACAAAACAAGGAATGTCTCTAAATGGGAAGTACTGAGGGCAGATCTTGACACATATTTTTTTAATAAATCTTCCAAGCTCTCGTTTGAGTGTGCAATAGGAGTGAACGAGACATGCTGGGATTATTCTGTCAAAAGCACAGAAGCATGGCTCTGTAATCCAGCAGATAGGTCAATAAACACCTGGATGGGAAAGTTTATTTCAGGAATGACACTGGGACCCTATCCCTTAGGAGGTATGTGAAGGGGAAGGGTGTAGTCTGCATAACTCCTTTTTATCCCTTGGTTATGAAGTTGCATTGCAACTTCAAAGAAAATCTTTCCCATAAATCACAGAGCAAGTGCTGAATGGGGTAACACATAAGGGTGCAACATAGGAAGGAATCCCATTTTATATAGGGAGGAAGGTAACTCAGATTAAAGAACTGGGGAAAGGTTTGGCCTTTCAAATTACTGTGTTGCTTTGGGAGAATTGGGCTAAAAAAAAATCTGATGAGATTCAACAAGGACAAGTGCAGAGTCCTGCACTTAGGAAGGAAGAATCCCATGCGCCACTACAGGCTGGGGACCAACTGGCTAAACAGCAGTTCTGCAGAAAAGGACCTGGAGATTACAGTGGATGAGAAGCTGGATATGAGTTAGCAGTGGGGCCTTGTTGCCAAGAAGGCCAACGGCATATTGGACCATATTAGTAGGAGCATTGCCAGCAGACCGAGGGAAGTGATTATTCCCCTCTACTTGGCACGGGTGAGGCCACACCTGGAGTACTGCGTCCAGTTTTGGTTCCCCCACTACAGAAGGGATGTGGACAAATTGGAGAGAGTCCAGCGGAGGGCAACGAAAATTATTAGGGGGCTGGGGCACATGACTTATGAGGAGAGGCTGCGGGAACTGGGGTTATTTAGTCTACAGAACAGAACAGTGAGGGGAGATTTGATAGCAGCCTTCAACTACCTGAAGGGGGGTTCCAAAGAGGATGGAGCTCGGATGTTCTCAGTGGTGGTACATGACCGAACAAGCAGCAGTGGTCTCAAGTTGCAGTGGGAGAGGTCTAAGTTGGATATTAGGAAACACTATTTCACTAGGAGGGTGGTGAAGCATTGGAATAGGTTACCTAGGTAGGTTGTGGAATCTCCTTCCTTAGAGGTTTTTAAGGCCCAGATTGACAAAGCCCTGGCTGGGATGATTTAGTGGGTGTTGGTCCTGCTTTGAGCAGGGGATTGGACTGGATGGCCTCCTGAGGTCTCTTCCAACCCTAATATTCTATGATTGTATGAAAGGAGTTTCCTTGTCAAAGATGGAAGAACAAGCAAGCTCACAATCAGGGAATGGTGCTTGCCATGGCAAAAAGTCAGGCAGTGCAGACTCCTACAGAAAATCCTAGGGGCAAACGATTGCAAGGCCAGATTTTTCGAAAGGTATTTAGGCATTGCTGCACTTAGCGTCGCAATGTCTAACTGATTTAAGAGCCTAAATTGCATTTTCAAAAGGTATTTAGGCACTTAGGAATCTCAATTCCTTCAACAGTCAGTGGAATGTGGCTGCCCCAAGTGCAGCAGAGCCAAAATACCATTAAAAATCTGGGCCTTCAGCTATAAGGAGAAGCTGGGTTTGGGACTTATTTTCATTGAGGAAAGGACTAAGAAGGTGACTCAAAACAAGCTTATAAAACTATGCAGAATATAGATCTAGAATAATAAAAAAGATTCAGTTTATGAGCTTGATTCTCTTCTGACACCCATTTTATGCTTGTGAGACTCCAGTGTCCTTCCCTGGAGTTACTCAGTTTACATCCAGGAAGCAGCACAGAATAGTGGATAAAACACCGTCCGAAGGTTCAGGTCAGGACTAGATGATCATCATGGTCTTTTGTTCCTTTCTGGTCTTAAAAATTATGATACTATGAAGCCTGGGTTTTTCTATTCCCTGCTCCAGCGCTGGCCTGCTGTGACAGCTTGGGCAAGTCATTTCATCTCTCCAGGCCTCAGTTTCTTCCTTTGTAAAATGAGGATAAATCATAATATCTCCTTTGTAAAGTGCTTTGAGCTCGACATGTACAACATGTTGTGTAAAGAACTATGTGAGAGGAGAGTCAGATCCAAAAAGAGTTTGATGATCAAGCAGATGTTTGCAGGTGACTGAGCAAAATGTAAAAGCCACAGACAGAAAAAGCTTTGGCAAAACAACTTGGAACAAATGGAAAACAACATGCAAACTAAATACCTCAACATCAGCATTAAAATAAAGAACATCAACCACCATGTGAGACATGGAAGGCTGATCTCTAACTGTTCACTGGCTGTGCTTGTTCTGTACAATTATTATTATTATTAGTCCCTATTGCAATAGTGCCTAGATGATACAGCCCCCTCCACCCCTGTACAAACATAACAAAGAGAAAGTCCCTTTCCCGAACAGTTTACAGTCTAAACTGGAGGAACGTCACCCAAACCACACAAAAACAAAGTCTTCTTTATGACAGGTTCCAGCTTCCACAGCGGATCATCATCACAATACATGGATGATGAAATATTAACCTCCACATCCAGGATACAAGAAATACAGGGAGCCAGTGGCTCCCTACCTTCAACAGGATAGAGCTGGGCACTAAGCCAGTGTCAAAGTTGGTGATTATTTATATGTGAATGCACACACAGTTCAATGGAAAGAAGCAATCCCAGTGCGAGATGAGCACAGATATAAAGAGGAGGGGGAAAAAGGTTCCCAGCCACCAAAATGTGGACTTGGGAAAGCCCCAGTAGCAACATGAATTAGGAGTCCGGTGGTACCTTAAAGACTAACCTATTTATTTGGACATAAGCTTTTGTGGGTAAAAACCCCACTTCTTCAGATGCATGGAGTGAAAATTACAGATGCAGGCATTATATAGTGACACATGAAGAGAAGGGAGTTACCACACAAGTGGAGAACCAGTGTTGACAGGACCAATTTGTTTATTGGGAGTGGACTACATCCACCCTGATCGAATTGGCCTTGTCAACACTGGTTCTCCACTTGTGAGGTAACTCCTTTCTCTTCATGTGTCATTATATAATGCCTGCATCTGTAATTTTCACTCTATGCATCTGAAGAAATGGGGTTTTTACCCACAAAAGCTTATGCCCAAATAAATCTGTTAGTCTTTAAGGTGTCACCGGGCTCCTTGTTGTTTTTGTGGATACAGACTAACATGGTTACCCCCTGATACTTGACAACATGAATTAGATTCCCCTTCTGCTGCTTTTCTAACTACATACTAATTCTAATATCCTTGCCTTGCTTAGTTCAACACAGAAAGTAAAAAAACAGATCTAGCTTAGCACAAAGCTGAAGAAAATGAAATTGAATTGTATGGAAAGAGCAAAATTAACACACGAGCTTCACTAGAGAAAACAATAGTTTGTCTTCATGTGAAAAATTAGTTTTCAGTTCTACCAGAAAAGCAAAGCGGAAAAGACAAATATCTCAATAGTCACTCTGTTGATCACTGGAGATTTTAAGCAAATTGGGTGAGGGATATGTTGGACATTATGGCACAGTATACACAACATCTGCCACCCATCAGTTACAGCTGTGATACTTTACATGGAGGCAATGTTGCCTAATGGATAAAGCACTGGAATGGGACTCAGGACAACTGGTTATTCTATAACTTTCTGCTATGGGATTTCCTGCTACTTGTTGCTTTCTGAATTAGGATCCTGGGAACTAGGTAGATAATTGGTGTTATCTGATATAGCAATTCTTGTATTCCACTGGAAGCCTGATATTGATACCTTCCCACCCCCAGCTTTCAAAAACAGTAGCTTGTTTCTAAACAGCCTCTCTCCTGGGTACTTTCTCCCCAGAGAAGAAATTGTTTGGAAAGTTCAGGTGGGTTGGAGAAACCATTTTAGGAGCTATGACACTTTGGGAAATTATTTTGAAAATTATTCCAACTTTTTTTTTTGGTGGGAGAAGGTCTGCCCAGTTTAAAAAAAAGACTAACAAAGGACAAAAAGCCCCTTCCCTATTGCTGTGCACAGTTTTAAAGTGCCATAAGAGTGGCTTACTTGACATTCAGCAAAGCTGTACAAGCTTGTTCATCTCGCCTTGTCACAGCCTCTCTTTTATTCTACTGTGCCATAAAACATGTGAGATTACACCGACTGATTGCTTTATTGCGGGGCCATAAGGCAGGAGAGAAACAAGAACAGCATTGTATGTCTGAAAGGCAAAACAAGTTTCCAGAGTGGAAATGCAGCTCCCCAACTAAGCATAAACACATGGAGCTATAGAATGTAAATTTACCTCCAGTCCATGAATGATTATGTAATTGACAAATATTTCTTGCTGGACTGAAAAGAAGGAATCTGGTTGTTTTAGGAGTTTACCACTAATATCTAAAAAGAATGCATCCCCCACTATTACATTTTTCCCCCTGGAAAAAAATACATCCATGCATAAAAAAACCCCAAACCAAAACCCCATGCCACAACCCCCATCAGTGCTCATGGGAAAATTGAACCAGAATTGTTGCGAAAGCTAAGGTGACCCTCTTGGATCACCTGGTAACATAATGCTCTATCAGCTGGATTATACTACCTTTTCCTTTCCTAAGTGCAAGGAAATATTACAGTATTTTGGAAGCAAATGATGACACATTTTTATTCTGTTTACAATATTGCTAACTCTCGTGATTGTACTGCAAGTCTCATGATATTTGGGGTTTGTCTGGAAGCCCCATCTCCTAGAGACATGGAATGATCTGAGAATCTCAGCTTTCTTTTAAAAAAAAAAAAAAAAAAAAGTCTGGTTCCCGTGGCTACAGAGAACAGATTGCAAATATGACACAAATGTGAGCCTGAAGGATCCAAAACCAGAAGGAAAACACAATGAAACCAAAATGTATAATTTTTCTGAAAAGAAATGTCACGATTTTGAATGTGGCCATGCTGTGTTTATGAATGAATTGGAATGTACACAGGATACCAGCATACTTTATTTTACATAGCTCCATACTTTACCTGTGTATGTAGAAAACATTTACCATAATACTCCTCCAATGTCTATGCAGACTCACTTATTCTTCTAATAAATGGCCTTTTTTTAACTGCTGATTGTTAAGTTACTTTCAGAGGAAACAGATGAATTAAGAAACAGACAAGAGAAGTGCTACTTATAAGACATGTACTCCTGGGGGAATTCTGTGCCACTGCACATGTGTAGAATTTATGTCCCCCAAAGATTTCTTTGCTTTCCTGCAGAAAAATGACTCTCTGAGGGGGAAGCAAAGGGACGCCACAAGAGCGGTCATGCGACCCTCCCCAGCAGTATGTTTTGGGTGCCCAGGGCAGCCGGAAGAGAGGTAAATCACTGTGGGGCAGAGGGAGGGACTGGGGAAGACTCGGCTGGGGGCTCCTACCCTGCACTGGGATCAGCTGCTAGACCCGGCTGGGCTGGGGAGGATGGGACTTCCTCTTGCCCTGCACGGCATCCAGGGCCAGATCAGACCCACCCCCAGATTTCTCCCCCAGCTGCAGGAAGCTCTGCAAACTCCCCCACCCCCGCGCTTCCTGCACCTATCGCGCCTCAGCTGCAGGGGGAGGGATCCATGTACAGGGAGCTACTCCCCCATCCGCCCAGCATCTGGACCCTTCACTGAGCCCCCCCCACCCCAACCCCCCTGCCAAGCTCTATCCCCCCACATCCAGATCCCCTCTGCTGAGCCCCAAACATCTTCACCTGGACCCCCCTGCAGAGTCCCATTACTGTTGCACCCAGAACCCCTCAACAAGTCCCTGAGCATCCAGATCCCCCCACACCTGGATCCCCCAATGAGCCGCCTGCACCCAGATTGCCCCACCCAGAACCCTCTCAACCCACACCTAGATCTCCCCACACTGAGCCCCTCCACACCTGGATCCTCCTTGCGGAGCCTGCTTGCTCACACCTGGTGCACCTGGCACGGAGGGGCAGGGCCCTGTGGTGTTTCGGGGGCAGGCCTGTTCCTTGTACTGTGTCAGGGTGGGTGCAGCCTCACCACTGAGTCCGTGTCCCAGGGCGGGAGCTGTGCAGTGATCTCCCATCTCTGTGCAGCCAGTGGCCTGTGCTCCCCACTGCCATGCTGGAGCCTCCACATTTATTTGACAAATAAAATTTGCTGAATTTTGCATAATTTTAAAATATTGTCTGCAGAATTTTTATTTTTTGGCATAATATATATTTATTTTTTGGCGCAGAATACCCTCAGGAATAGCCAAGCCAAGGTATGGTCAGCAAGACTGAGCCAGGAACAAGGGAACAAATGCAGTAGGGTTACATAGTTGCCTACCGCCACTCACTTTAGTTTGGCTAAAGGGGTGCTGGAACAATTTGTATAGTGGGGGTGCAGAGAGCCATTGAACCATACTGTGAACCCTGTATAGAATGGAATCCACTTCAAGCCAGGGGGTGCGGCAGCACACCCCGCAGCCCTAGTTCCAGCACCTATGGATTTGCATAAATTTTCCAATAGCCAAACTGCTTACCTCAGAGGGGGTTGTGAGCCTGAATGTTATTTTATGTTTGTAAAACACCTCGAAGATGAAAAATGCCTGAAGTACAGAATGCCTGAATACTATCACTATTCACTGATAAAGGGATAATAGGTTCCCAAAGCATATAAATGTTTTCCCTCCCCCTTTATGGTACACATTATTTTTCTCTGCAGTTCGTGGAATGATTTGATACCTATATGACTACACACACTGTTGCAATCAGTAGCTTCAAGAACCTTGCACACCTTCACTTCCTTCTGTCTTAGGAGTTCCACAAATCATTGTAAACATTTCTGTGAAGAGCTGGACTCAGGAAAACATAAGAACAACTTTTTTGACCCTATTAATTTATGCACAGTGCTACTTATTTAAGTAGAGAATGCTTTTGGTGGGAACGCTACACATATTCACATCTCCCTCTTTTATATAGCACTTCCAACACCCACACAAGGCGAGAAAAAAAGATTGCTTTGAACTCCGCTTTTGCTGAGTCAGCTTTGTTTCTTGTCATACGGGAGAAACAAGGCTGGTGGCATCAAAATATATTCAGAACAAATGGCTCCCCACTGTTAGCAAAAGCCTCAGTTACACGATGGCATTTTGTTACCTGTAAAAGCTACTCGTTTTACTGGATATATCTCCATTATGAATGTTACCCCTTACATAATGTGCATACACTAATAGCTAGGATAGGTAGAACTAAAGCAAGTGCCTCAGCTCTAAACTATCTTCTCTTGTTTTGATACTGCAGCTGTATCAGCTGAAATTCCGCAGAGAGCGTTAGAACAAGGTCTTTGCCTTGTTTAAGCTCTTAGGCTTTTAAATGAAACTTAAGTGTTGCACAGGGCTCTTAGCTCTGCACAGAGGTGACTTCCGCCCATCATGCATACAACTCTTTCCTTTTCAAAGACTCCTGCAATGCTTTGGCCTGGCTTAACTGGCCCAAGTATCATAGAAGTTCAACAGGAATTTTCTGGCTTTTTTTCCTTCTAGGCTTGCAGTTGTTTCTAATGGCTTGTTTTTTAATGAAGTAAATGAGAGTCGATATGCATACAGTTTTTGGGTCATGCTTTAAGCCCACTAAAGAGCTAACATCCTGTACGTTGCCATATCAAGGTGAATGAACCACATTAGACTAAAGACTTTCTCTGAAAAAGGAGAAGAGCTCAAGCTGTTAACACATCATTATGTTTCTGTTCATTAGCTTCTGCAGAAGCTGACGAATATGTTTTTAATGATGGCTAAAAAAAAAACCCCTAAAGCTCTGTTCTGCATCTTTAAGGACTCTTTCTTTTCACCTTACTGCTGTGGCAATAAGGTGCAGAAATCTTGTCCTGAAGCTACAAGTTCTTTTGCCCATTACAGATTTAATGGGAATATTTTCTTGGGAGTGCAGCAGCAAGTAAAACAAATCATTTGTTAGCAGGCAGAGCAAACCATTGTAGTGTGCTTAGCAAATTGCAGAATCTGTTCTGTCAAAAGTATCCAGCTGATGCAATTTTAAGAATACACCCAATATAGAAACACTGAGGACTTTTTTGGTGAGGACTTTTCTAAGAACTAAGGCCTGGCCTAAATGGGGTGTGAATTTTTACTAACACAATTGTGCCGGTAAAAGCCCTAGTGTAGACACATTTATACAAGTCTGAGCACTTTTATACAGGTATAACTTCATCAACATTTAGGGAGCAGAACTCCCTTAGGGGTGGGCAATTGGGGTGGTTGCCCTGGGCACCAAATCAATATCTGGGGAAGGCACCACATTGCTCAGCTGTTTAGATTTGATTTGTATTATTAATTATTAATTATTATTATTATTGGCTTGGCTGCTCAGGGGACACTGAATACTTTTTTCGCCTCAGGTGGCAAACCACGTAGGGCTGGCCCTGCTTCAGGGGGAAGAGGTGTGTGCTGCTGCTTTAACTCTAGCAAAAGTTAAGTGTAGACAAGGCCTACGGGCTAGAATCTGGCAAATTTACTGCCCCTGAGTGAAATTCACCCTCTGCAGAAGGCCAGCACAAGATGCATCACATACTACTAAAGTTTCAAAAAACAAATTTCTCTAGTATCTGCATGGTGCATGGGTCTTGTGCTGGCTCTCTGCACGTGGACGAATTTCTTCCACTGGGTTACACTTTCACTTCTTGGCACCTTGCACCATGAGTAGCTGCCTTCACTTTAGCGGAATTTATCCTGGATTTACAGAATTTTGACAAAGCATCATGTGGCTCTCCCTGGCATCCAAGAGCAATCTATATTGTTATGGAGGAAGAATAATTCCTAAAAACATTTGTTTCTTCTGCATTTGTTTGCAAAATGAACAGACATTTGAAGGAAGAGCCCCATGGAAGATTGAAGCAATCCGATGGTTTGCTGATTAGAAATAAATCTTTGCTACAGTTTAAGGAGTTTTTGTAATGCAGAGCCAGACTCAACCAGGAGTGACTTGTGTCAGCGTGACCTAGTCCATGGAAGATATATGGTTGTGCAAAGTCAGACTCAGTCTGGAATGACATACTGCCTTTGTCTGATTCTGCTTACGTTTAAAAATGTTCTAAAATGGGGAAGCAACATTTTCAGTTGGGTCAATATGTCTCAGTGGGGGGAATCATTTGATTTGCACACTCCAACATGAGGCCTTGACCCAGCAAAATGCATAGGCTTAAGTCCATCTCTGTTCAGCAAAGCATTTAAAGCACAGGCTTAAGCGCTTTGCTGCACTGGGCTCTGGATGGTGATAAATGAGTCATTAGTAAGAAAATGATCCGAACTGGGTCAACAGCTGAGCAAGCAATCCACACTCCAGATTGGAAGCGGAAAACTTCAACTTCTGAGCCATATCAAGAAAGAGATGGCTCAGCATAAGTGAACTCAAAAGACAAAATCAAGGTATTTGGGGAATGATTTTCAGAGGGGCTGAGCACAGGCAGGTACCACTCACTTCCAATGGAGCTTGGTGCACTCAGCAATGTGGAAAACCAGGCCATTAATAGTTTGATTCAATTCAACCAAACCAAGGATTAACTGGCTCCATCCTGTGTCTAGTGAGCATTATACAGTGGACGATGTAATCAGGTGCAGTTGTTTAGCTGGACAATACATAATGAAAGATGGTGTGGGAGGTTGGCAGACACTTTCCTGTGAACTCAGTGCTCATTATAGTAAGAAAATGAACACGTGACATTTTAGAACGAGAGCTCATCAGGGCAAGGGCTGTTCTCATTTGCACGTTGTGAGCACCGATGGGAGCAAATAATAATAGAACAAAGCATAATGCAGACAGGCCCTCTGCAAGTTTAATCACTGGACAGTTATTTACATTATCTAGATTGTTATAACAAAAGAAAAGTGGAACTGAAAGAAGCAAATTTAAAAGTGATAAAAGGAATTTTTTTTTACATAATCCATTATTTGACTTTGGAACTCATTGCCACAAGTTATTACCAAGGCCAAGAGCTTAGCAGAAGTCAGAGGAGGACTGGGCATTTATATGGGTAACAAGAATATGCAGAATTTTTTTTTTTAAATCAAGAGTTTTGAAAGAGCTATAATCTCTAATGCATCAGGTCAGAAGCCATCCTTGGTGATCTGGAAGAAACTTTCTCTGGGACAGGTTATTCCACAACTGCCTACTGTGTGACAGGATGTATTGCACCTTCCTCTGGAGACAGGATACTGGAGTAGATGGACCATTGCTCTGATCTAGTTTGGAAACATCTATGTCCATTAACCCACTTCTACCAAAAACAGCTGTTCAGAAATGAGTGACAGAAAAAGTACGTTAAAATTCACATGGTCACTATTAAATGCTTGCCCTGCAAACCATTGTTTGTTTCTCTTTCAAAATTATCATCCAGCAACACTTAACTAAAGCAGGATTTTAATACCTTAGGTTAGATGTTGGGTGCATTTGATGAGTGAGGGGCTTTTGTTGGTTTTGCATGAAGCATAGATCGCTTTATTTAAAGCTGCTTCTGACTTTTAAAAAGTAAAGCTTTAAAAAGAGCATGGTTGTGGATCCATGGACGCAAGCAATGTTGTCACAGTAATCTATGGGAAAATAAAACAAGAAAGGCAACTTTCATCCCTCTCCTCTTCTAATCGGATGTGAGGATGACACAGATTAAGAGGGAGAAATTAATTATATGGTTAACCCAGTTTTATTTAAACTGGCCATTCCTTTCTGTTGAGAAGGAGCAAACAATGAAAAGTACCCTCCATTTTCTTGAAGAAAAAAAAATCGTCTGTCTTCCCTCAGCAACTCCTACACATTGCTTTTCATGTACCTCAAGTATCTGGGTATTTTTTGTTTGTTTGATGCGGGAAATAATAAATAGGAGATGAAAAGGGAG
Source organism: Mauremys reevesii (assembly GCF_016161935.1). NCBI lineage: Eukaryota > Metazoa > Chordata > Testudines > Geoemydidae > Mauremys > Mauremys reevesii. The sequence continues at coordinate 7,461,004 of NC_052643.1, forward strand.
AGAGAGCAACCCTGTTGGCTGAAAATCTAAGAAAGTGGCTTTTCCCCCTCCCCCGTAGACGTCTTGCATCAAAGATCAAAAATAAAGAGAAAGCAATCACAAAGCCATTAAGCAAGCTGCAATTGATTTAGCCAAAAATAGATTGTGATGGCTTCTGTATGTAGTCTAAATGTTTTAGTATTTTCAGTAAATCAATTTCATAGTAGATAGGTCAATTCTTTTATAGTTTAATTAAAAAACTGCCACTGCCCCATGATGCTTGGGGGAGCAAAAAAAACCACACTGGGCCAGATTCTCCTCTCCCTTACACTGGTGTAAATCAGGAGCAACTCCATACTAATCAATGAGGTCACACAGGTGAATAACGGAATGAGAATGAGCCCAAATGTTTTCATCAAATATGTCCTGCCAAAATGATTACTTCCTAAAAATCTTCAATAAATTATCAATCAACAAACTTGCCAACGAAGCGTGGCTTCAATCCTAGCCATTTTACAATCTGATGTTGACTGTAGGATGGGTCTTCAGTCTTTGCTGCCTTTGATGAGTTTAAGGCAGTGGTGCAAGTATGGCAATATGGTCCAGTTCACCGTACCAGTAAGATATTTATAGCTGGTACACCATACTGGAAAGACACAAGAGGAGCAGAACGTGAGGCCACTAGGCAGCCCCATGCCAGCAGCTCCTCCAGCATGGCTGTACTGCTCCCAGCCCTTCCATGCAGCTGCATCTAGCATCTCCTGTCTGCTGTCTGTAGAACCCTACCAGAGGGCGTGGCTGGGGGTGGTACAGCCGTGCCAGAGGAGCTGCCAGGTTCCCGGCTGCCCCACGTTCTGTTCCTTTTGCCGCTGCTGTTCCAGAGAGCCCTGTGGTTCAGAAGTCTCCAGCGCAGTGTGAGGAGGACAGAGCCCACCCCCAGGTAACGTGGGATGGATCTTGAGGAGGGAAGGGGGAGAGCATGGGGCCTTGAGCTAGGGATGGGGGGGGGTCACATGAGGAGTCATGTGGGGAGGTCCCATGCCCGCCCTCTTTAGCTGGTGCAGCGTACCAGTATGAAATGAATTCTACTTGCACCACTGGTTTTAGGCCAGGTCTACGTACAAACTTATATTAGTACATAAGAACAGCCCTACTGGGTCAGACCAATGGTCCATATAGCCCAGTATCCTGTCTTCTGAAAGTGGCCAGTGCCAGGTGCCCCAGAGAGAATGAACAGAACAGGGAATCATCAAGTGATCTATCCCCTGTCACCCATTCCCAGCTTCTGGCAAACAGAGGCTAGGGACACCATCCCTGCCCATCCTGGCTAATAGCCATTGATGGACCTAGCCTACATGAATTTATCTAGTTCTTTTTTGAATCCTATTATGGTCTTGGCCTTCACAACATCCTCTGGTAAGGAGTTCCACGGGTTGACTGTGCGCTGTGTGTGCTTCTTTGCCTTCACTAATATAAAAACATGGCACATCATATATGTTTAAAAACTCCAAAGCACTATATGCAGTTTCCTCTTGCGGAGGAAGGGTAGGAAAGACAGACAGGAAGAATCACATGCGACACATGCTAGTCACCGTGCTTAATGTTCTAGTGGAAGACTCTGATACCATGGTGATGGGTGCACTATAAAGACCTGAACAGAATATATTCTGATTAAAGATATTCTTTTGCTTTGTCCACATTGCTCAGGGGTATGAAAAAAACACTCCCCTGAGTGAGGCGGTTATACTGACCTAACCCCTGGTGTAGACAGCGCTATGTTGACGGGCAATTAAGCATGGGGGAGTGAGGTGTTGAAAATTTTATCGCACTCTCCACACACACCCTTAACCCTCAAGGTCCAGTATTCTCTGTCAACCTCTCGAAACACACACAGAAATAAATTACAAAGGTTTACCATTGTTACCATTAATATATTTTTAGTAAGTATAACAGGGTTGTTGTGAAAACTTTGGACTTTGAATAAGGGGTCAACAACCTGAAAAAGTTGAGAAACAGTGCCTTACATGAATATATGGATAAGCCTAGACCATACCACTCAATCTGCCGAAGCCCAAAAGTGGAATGCCATGTGTGGCAAAGACTCAAAATGAGGGATGTGCACAAATTATTCATGCAGGAAAATTAAATACGATGGGAACCATTCCCTTGGTGTAGATGACTTTCTATAGCCTCAGTTTCATGATTCTTGCCAATAATAAAACAGAGGGGATATTGAATTTGTGTGGAATATGGGAAACTTGGGACAGAAATTAATTACATCTCTTGAAATGAAGTAAAGCTGAGAGGCACAAGCTAAAATTAGATTCAGTTTGTTCAAACAAAACTACATTGAGGGTAATTTTGAAGTTGTTGCTATCTGTTATTTGAACTGAAGACTTCATCAAACATTAGTCACCACCTTTCCAAAAGCAACTTTCGGGAGAGAATTCAGGGCTAGCCTCCATGGGGAAGTTATACCATCATAAGGTAGGATATGAATTTAAAATGCTACAGTTATACTGGTATAACTCCCCACCTGGACATTCTTATTTGGGAAGAAGAGTATCTGTTTGTGACTTACCTTATATTGCTTTAGAAGTGGTTTAAGCTAAACTGGAAAAATATACTCTTATTTCAGAAGAAGTGTGTCTGCATGGGGAGATATACTGGTATAACAATAGCATTTTAATGATCCCGTTAGAACCATACTTATTTAACTTCAGGTATAGACACAGCCCTCAGAGAGGCACCTATTTGATAATAGGCTCTTGTACATTGAAAAAGACTAATAGGCTTGAAAAAACATAAGATATTAGTGGGGTGTGTGACACTGGCAGACGAGGTGCCAGCTCTTGCCAAGGCTTTGGGGCTCAGCCAAGCACTGGCAAATTCATTGCTGGAAACCAATCTGTTTCACCTGTGTGTTATTATGGTTAAGATGGGCCTTATAACAATGTGTTTAGTGTTCAGACTTTATGAAATGCGTGTAAATTGCTGCATGCATTAATCTCACTTATAATATCTTTATCGCATGCTATAATATTTAAGGTTTTGCTTTGTAACTGTAAAAAAATGTTTGCTCTCAAATGGTGAACCCAGTGAGGAGGGATTGTCTCCTGTCCACCAAGAAGGCTTATCAAAACTAAATGGGCCATTGTAGGATGTCATAATACAAAGACTTTGTTAATTGCCCCTTACACCTGTAGAGAGGCTACGAGCAAAAGGCCTTGTCCCATCAGCTTGAATTCTGGAAGAAGGAAATAAAACCAGCTGACAAGAAAATTTTACATCTCTTTTGCTGTTTGTACTCTCACATCACCGGAGCTACGAAACAGAAACTGAGATCCCCCTACAACTCTGTCACCTTTTGAAACTATAGACTGTAATTCATTTGTGTATATATGCTTGCCTGCTTTAACCTTCTAATAACACTCTAATTTATTTTCTTAGTAAATAAATCCGTAGATAGTTTACTGTAGGATGGCTACAAGAGTTGTCTTTAGTGTGAGATCCAAAATGCAAATTGGCCTGGAGAAAGTGACTGGTTCTGTGGGACTGGGAGCAACTTGAATATTTTGTGATCTTTGGTAACCATCTATTGCTAAGACCAGATGCTTGGGTGGCAAAATAGACTGGAATGCCCCAGGGGACTGTCTGTGACTCCATGGTAAGACAGTTATAGTGCTTTAGGAGTTTACATTGTTACTGGGTTGATGAAACCTAATTATAGAACATACCATCAGTTTGGGGTCTCTGCCCTGCTTTTTGACAGTCTGCCCCAGGGTTGACACGCTCAGTTGTAAGCCAATCCAGATATAGCACATATCATGTGACTTAATATCGGATCTGCTTAACCGCAGCAAATATAAAATGAGTACATATATGCACATTCTACTACTGACCACCCACCCCAACCACCATAGGCACTGGCTCCATGGGTGCCCTGGGCTGGAGAACCCACAGAAAAAAAAATAATGCGTGCTCAGCACCCACTGGCAGCCCCACTGATCAGCTCCTCCCCCTCCCTCCCAGTGCCTCCTGCCCGCCATGGATCAGCTGTTCAGTGGCATGTAGGAGGCTCTGGGGGGAGGGGGAGGAGCAGGACGGGAAGAGGTGGGACATGGGTGGAGCGGGGGTGGGAAAAAAGCAGGAAGAGGCAAGGTGGGGCCTTGGGGGAAGGGCAGGGCTTGGGGCAGGACGCCCGGGGAAATGAAGAAGTCGGTGCCTGTGCCAACCACTTGAATTAGATGTAAAACCTTTGTCGTTTTGTGTCTGGTTTGCTAATATTCAGCAAAGGCTATTTTGCTCATGTGTCTAAGTACATGTACAGCCTGATACAAAGAAAAGCAGGTTCTAGGGTTTTTTTCTCTCTCCTTTTAAGTTATTTATACAGCACTCCTACTCGTGCTTGTGAAGATGTTTATGTCTGAGTCGGTGGTAGATTGAAGATGCTCCTGGGGTCACAGTCTGTCGGATTTTCCTTCTGCAGAAGATGATCTTGCCCTTTGGATTGATATATTTGAAACGGTCTCTTCTGTCTCCCTGCCACTTGGAAAGTAGAATTAATTTACTGGAAGTTAAGGTGTGCTGCTAGCCATAGGTAGTGCTGCTTCCTTCCTTCTCGCTGTTGTTTTTTCTTCTCTTATTGATTTGGTGTGCCCTTGTATGCCGCTGGCCCCTCAAAAAAAAAAAAGTCACACAAATTCTCAGGAACCCTTCAAGCGTGAATTAGAGCCATGAACAGTTAGGAAACTCACAGCAGAAGGTGATGCTGTGGAATTCAGATCTGTATGACCAACTTCCTTAAGAAGCTGCACACCAACACTGGGCATGCTAATTAGGGATGGGTCTTGTTGTAATAATCAGGGCCTATCAGACCTACTTTAATTGTTAGCCTAACTGGTGAAACATGAGTAAAGGTTCATGAATTGTCACAATGATCTGATATATAAAACTATTTAAGAAAAGATGTGAGAAGAAGACATAGTCTGAATTAACTTAAAGAGAAAGGAGCTACCGATACCACTCTGGGACTGTGTGAAGATTATGACTGGTAAACCAGAGGAGTAGAGGATTGGAAATCAATGAAACAAACTTAATGCATCAGCAATTAGGCATAATTGGTGGACAAAATAACGAGAGGCTGGATTATTCTGCCCATCAACTTTTGGGGGCCCATAAAGAAAAAGACTGTGGGGGAAGAAAAAGGGGAACATTTTACCATTACCACAGTGGTTGCAGAAGGATTGTTACTGTGACACCAGACCTTGATGCTCCTGTGAGGACATGGTCACCATCACTGCACTAGCAAGGACCGCAAAGTGATAGACATGAGATCCTGCTCTCTCTTCCCCTCCCTCATGTGCTCCTTTCTGTCCCCATCCTCTTCCTGCCCTATTTCTCTCTCAGCTTTTCACCTGATCCTGAAATCAACTGTACTGCATGGCGCCAGCATGGTGAGATGAGACAGCCCATCCAGCTCTGCTGAGAAGGGACAGTGAAAGAGAAGGACCTGACCAGACCAACCAGATGATGTCCCTGACTAGGGAAGGTGAGCCGGGGTCTAAAGCAAAGCTGCCATGACCAGCCTGCCAAACCAAAGCATCCATTCATGACTGACCAGCCTCACTGTGTCCTGCGAACATCTACAAAAAACATATTTCCCTCGTCTTTAGTATCCGAACTCCTCTGTCCCTTCGGTGTCTGTCTTTTTGGCCTAAAGCAGGGAAGTGACTATCCTTCTCAACTCGGAACTGAACAACAGAATTAACCTCTTTCTTCCCCACCAACAAGGGCTGTTTGACTGACTAAGACTTTAACCAATATTCACTGTCTCCAAAAAGAGACTTTGATAGGTTTTTATTGTGTTTTGCATAATTAATCGATTTCAATGCTTTTTACCTTGTTTGGATTCTTTTCTTTTTTGTGTGTGTCAATCAATAAATTTCAAACCTTTGGCATAAATTGTATAGTGTGTTTGGCATTGTACCAGTTGAGATCTCTGTAGACCAAACCTCAAACCTTGTTTAATACCATTTAATGTTGGATAGTTTCAGGGTCATGGGAAACCCCTTTGACTCTCTGGGCCCTTTATTCCATCTAAATTAATACAACAGTACAAGTGAAGAACTCCCTCACTGAGAGGGCTTTTGAATCTGGTGCTCTGGCTCAGCTTCATCTGAGACAGAGGAAATTCAGACTGGGCTCTTCCCAAGTTCAAGGGATCTGGATTCAATATTCTGGGCCTCGTGCAGGCTTGGGCACCACATTTTAAAGACAAAGTGAAGTGAGTTCAGAGAACAAGAAGTGCCTAAGCAGAGGCACTGACAATGGGAGCTACACACTCCTTTTGCAGATCACACCTCTTCCTAGCAGGGATAACCTATATAGAGTCTGTAAATGAAACTGTTGAGAGTTAAGATTTGTGCACACGTTAATTGCTGCGTCTGTGTTAAAGAGATGCACCCTGGTTGATGGCATTTATGCAGAGATTCTGAATTTGGCCCTTTCTTTGAATATAATATACACATGTCTACATGGAAACAGTGTGCAGCCAGCTAGGGAACTGCAGGTTCCCACTGGCATGCTGTGCACTAAATCTCCGTGTAGACAAACCCTTCGTTTCCTTGAGAACCCAATTTTCATTTCCCCTAATGTCTATTTGTGGTGGTCTATCTGATGTCTAATTGCCTTGCTGACACACTGCTTTTGGAGACACAATTTAGAAACTTCTTCTCACTGCTCTGATTCTTACATCACGTTTATCCTTTTTGGTGATTTCTTTCTCTCATGAACCATGCTGGTTCCATCATTTTGTTGGCCTCCTACAATATATAACGTTTCATTTAAAAAGCAGCTACTTTAATTAGCTTCCCAAATGCCTCCTCTTTAAAAATGAGAACAATCAGATGCCCAGGGCTTTCCTTGAAAACAGCATACCCAAATCCTTACACTTCTTCACAGTTTCATTGTATTCCCCCACACCCCTAGCAGTGACTTCATTTCTAAGCTATAGTAGGGGTTCAGTTGCAATGTAATGTACTATGCATGAGGTCTCAATAATGCATTAAAATGCAATAATTCCATAGCCTTTGATTTATGATCCATTCCTTAGAGCAAAGCATCATGCATTTTATTTGTCTTCTCCCCTACAGCTATTCGTTTGGCTGGAAGATTAAAGTACAGAAAAATTATCCTTGCTTTCCTCTCTTCAAGTAACAGGGTTCATAGGTGCCAACACTGGATCTCTGGTCTGCTTGAAGCAGTGGGGTTGGAAGCAGGCACTGGCAACTGCCTATACTCATCCTTCCCACTTGATCTGATCAATTCCACAGCTAAAGATCATTTCAGCCCGCTTTAACCACATGACTTTTCAGGGCAATAAGCACCCAGCTCCCACTTTCAGTGCGAGTTGGGCACCATTAAAAATCTTCCCCTATATGCCTATTGCAGAACAATGGAAAACGTTATGAATTCTGGGGTTTCCATAGGTGGGTCAGAGCTGTGAACCCTGCTACTGGAAGAGAGGAAATTTTGAGGTAAGCATTTCTGTTCTTCAGAGAGACAAGTTCTCTGTACTTCAACACTGGGATTCTTATGAGCAATCTTTTATGAGCAAGTTTTAGGTAGGGGAGATTCGGTAGAATTAAGCAAAGAATTTCCCTTTTTATTAACTGTAACTTGTCTACTCAGTTCACGGCAGTGTTCAGCACTCTTCTTCTAACGCTGTATCTTCCAATGGTGGTGGGTCTGATTTGTAGAACACAACAGATTTAGGTGCTGATGACCATGCTGGCTCCATTACAAATCTCTCTGCAAGATAGCGAACATCTATCAGCACAGGGCAACGCCACTGCTCTCGAGGTGTGTGCTCTGGCTGGCGGATGAACCCTCCTACTCTATCATGCACACCGCTGACAGACATGGCTCAATGGAAGTTGAGGATTTTGAGTTCTTTGTGCCCTTTTCAGAAAGGCAGCACAAGGGCAAATAGTTCTGTGGCTATGCAGTGGCTTTACTGTGTGATTTAAATATATTCTGACTGCTTTGCACATATATAGCATGTGAAAAAATTTCTTTCAGGTGTACTAGTTTAGAACAAATTAAGTACTGGTACATCTCCTGTTCCCAGTGAAGTGAATAAGAATAAAACTTCACTGCAAGTGCTATCCTCTTGGATAATGCCATATTGTGCCTCATTGGATAACAATGCTAGTTCAGACATGTCTGGCTTACTCTGCAATCAGGGCTCCCACTTTAGCACTGGCCAGAAAAGTGTGCCTTTGCATTTACTGGGAGACATGTAGACTAGGATCTCTACAGAACAGGCTATAGGACAAGCTTGGTATCTAAACCCAGCCCAACAAGGCATTGTATTGTCATACAAAACTACGATAGCTTTCGCTTATTAGCAGAATTAGCTAATCAGAAAAATCCGACTAAAGCCAACAAAATAACAAACTGCTGTAAACTATGAGTCAGCTTGATTAGGTGGAACACTTAATGCACCATTTTTCAAGGCATCAGAGGGCCTAATATGGAAACTTGTAAATCAGATGAAAATATTTAATGGTCTGAAAGTGTCCTGCTGCCTGATAAAAATTTAATCTTCTCCAACCACATTGGACTTGCAGTTAAAAACAAATATGAAATTGCACATGCTGTATAGATCAAAGGAGTGCTTGTCCAACATGAGCAGAGAGCAATTAATTGCACAGCTGATGTTTCCATTAGTTAATTACAGGGCTGTTATTTACATTAAACCCAAAAGCCATTTCTGGCCTATCTTATGGATGTCCGTTATCAATTATGTAGATTTTGTTCTCCATGTCCTTTTCTTCCTGCTCCTTCTCAACATACTCCAATCTCCAAGTATTTTTCTACTGTCATACTACAATTACAGCCATAATACAATTAAGTTACGTACGTAACGGTACAGAGGTCACTTTGGCATGAACCCTGCTGTCAAGAGTGGCAACACAGGTGAGCCTTGCCTCAGTTTCCCTCACCTAGGGTACAAATAAGCCCAAGCCAGCCTTTCTAGTATTAAAGAGTGCCCTCTTCAGAGGGTCTCACTTATTTAACAGAAAAAGACAACATGAAAATATAAATGAGAGCTTCAGTCAGCTACTCACCAGAAACTCTCCACCTCTGGGTTAGTGAGTCCTAGGTCTTGTCCCTCTTGTGACGGCACCTCTGCAGGTCCACCAGCACCTGCCCCCATTTTCGTTGATGTTCCAGAAGCTGCAGGAAGACAGCCCAGATCTGTTTGGACTGCTGGGCTGCTTCTTGCAACTGGAAGAGGACCTCTGGTGTCAGTAGCTGCCCCTCCATACTCCAACTTGGGAGGGTAAACGTCTCTCCACTGAAGAAACTTCTGCATATTTCAGCTCTATCTTTTCCCTTATCTGTCCTTGAGTGGAGGGGGGCTTGGTAGATCCCAGACAAGCCCCCATGCGTGGTATAGTTGCCACCCCAGCATGCCTCCTACTGGCTGACTATGGCACTGCAACACCTTTTGCCTCCGTTTCTCCAATCCTCTTTTGGCATCCTCCAGTTGTATGAGCCTCCTGGCCTTCTGGACACACCACGTTACAGAATCCAGCCCCTCCTGGACCCACAGACTCTTTGCCAAAGTCGAACAGAAATACCACAAAAAACAGACCTTTGGCCTGTCTGGTCTCAGCTTGTAGCCACCTCACCACAGGCATGATGATGATGCTCCAGCCTGTCCTCCTGTGCCTCGATCAGTCCTGCAGTCCAGGGGCTGGCACACTTCTCCCCTTACCCAGAGGTTCAGATAGGCTCTGGCTTACCAGAGCCCCTGTCTCAGTCAAGCTTCCTGCTCACCCCTGGGGAAGCCTGTCTGGTCTTTTCCCCTCTCTCTTTCTCAGCCTTCTTTTCAGGCTGCTTCCCAGAGAAAGGGAATTCCCCATCCCCTCTCCTCAGCGTCTCCTCTCTCCAAGTGGGCTCACCCAGAGCTTCCGGAGGGAGGGGGAGAACAGCTCCCCCCACAGCTGGGCTTTAACTCGAATTAGGCCTAGCCCACCCTCCAGGTGCACCCAGCCTGGGTAATTGGCCTCTCAGGCCTATATTAACCCTTTTGCAGCTTGTGTGAGGTAAACACCGCATCACAACTTAGTGTAAAGGCAGTTACGTACCAGTAAGGCCAGGATTTTCCTACCTATCAGAAACTATTTGCTGTCATCAAATCACAGGAGAGAAAATGTTAACAAATTAGTGAGGAGAAATGGCTGTGCCAGATCAGACCATTGTTCCATCAACAATGGTACCTCCACTGCTGTCACATCGGACCAGATCATTGGCCCATTATTACCCTGTATTATTTGGCAGACATGTGGCTCTTCACATCACATAACAGAAGTTATGGTGCACGCCTTGAAGGACTTACAGAGGCCTGATCCAAAACTCCCACATGACTTCAGCGGGCTTTGGGCCAGGCCAGGTAGAAAACAAAAGTGTTTGTTGAATACATTTAACAAGTTTCAAATTTAAGCCCAGATCAACTTGCAGTGGGGTGCTCATGAGAGGCCCCTGCATCTGTGCAGAGTCCCATGGACGTCAATAGGATCTGCACAGATGCAAGGATTTGCCCTCATGGATGCAATTGCAGGATCAGAATCTTCAGCTGTAGCTCCGCAGGGTAGGAATGTGTCTTGCATTATTGCCTTGTTGTGCTGTTGACCCCTTGACAAATAAATATTAACATTCATCAAACAACATTTCACTCCTCTAGCATTCCACCAGTGGTACAGGGAGCGGGATGCTGCAAAAACCATTTGGCAAATAAAACATGTGTTGGGAAATAGTGAAATTCACCAACTTCTGTTTCGACCAGCTTCGCAATATAAATAGCCATTAGATATGGCATCCCTGTTTCCACCAGTCATTGCTACAGGATACTTTGGAGAAAAGCAAAATACCCTGCCTAACGCACGATGGCAAGAATGCTTCACTGAAAGCGTCAAATAAATAAATAAAATTCCTTGACCCCTGCGGCAATCAGTTTATATCCAGATCACCCAGATCATAACGGCACTCATGTTTGGTATTAGTCGGTGTACTGTGTGCAAAACACCCCATCTGAGAGATACCAGATTCAGCAGACATTGGAAGGCAGTGGACTAGAAAAGACAGAGATCAAGAGACGTGCATTTATTTAACTCTAAGTTCCCAATGCTCCCAGCCAAAGGTGCATCAGATAGCTGTGCTGGTTTTTGTCAGACCCTTGTGCTCTGTATGACACGTTTAGAGGGAAGAGACCAGTTCCGTTGTTATTGCTTAGGGTATGTCTACACTCCAAGTCCAAGTGCTACAGTGGTGCACTGTAGCTACACCGCTGTAGCGTAAAAACTAGCTACAGTGACTGGAGGGGTTTTCCTGCCACTGAAATAAATCTACCCCTTCGAGAGGGGGCAGCTAGGTTGACAGAAGAATTCTTCCATTGACCTAGCAGCATCTACACAGGGCTTAGGTTGACTTAACTATGTCTCTTGAGGGGTGTGCATTTTTCACACACCAGAGCAACGTAGCTAGGTCAACCTGCGTTTTGGGTGTAGACCAGGTGTTAGACAGAGAATGCACAGGGCACCTGAGTTACCTCATCCACACACCGTAAACTTTCCCTTAAGGACAGATTTAATGAAACCACGGTCTGGTTACTCTCTTCACAGACTCTTAACCAAAGGCACTGCAGTCTGACTCCGGTGCTACCCGCTACCTAATAACGTCTACTAAATACAGCCTATTTACAAGCCTTGAATATGAAACCTGATGCTCCAATGAATAGGAATCATTTAGTTTAATTAATAATCCAATTACCAAAACACTCCCAAATCACCAGGAAAAGTTAACCCCCGCCCCTTCTCCCCCAAACAAGACTTAATTTATACATTTAATGAAGGGAGAGATTTAGATCTTGATTCTGCAAAGCACTTTAAGAATATGCTTAACTTTAAGCACGTACTTAAATCCATCCCAGATTGTAAATTCTTTAGGGCAGGGACAGTCTCTTTGCGCTGTGTTTGTACAGCTCTAGCACAATGCGGTCCTGGTCCGTTACTGGGGCTCCTAGCTGCTATGGTAATACAAACAAACAAACAATGATCAGCCAGGCATGTGCTTAACTTTAGTCATGTGAGGAGTCCTGTTAATTTCAGTAAGACTGAAACATGGGCTTGCATGTTTTGCTGAATAGGGATGGATTTAGACACATACTTAAAGTTAAGCATATTCTTCAGTTCTTTGCTGAATATTTTCCATGGGCCACGCAGCCTTTAGCAAGCCTTTGGCATATTGATTTCTTTAGGGTTGTGGTTGTCTGTAGAGTCCAGTAATTGCTGGTTGGTCCGTACATTTCTCACTCGTTAGATTATTTGATTATTATTTTTTAATCCTTTTAATCCTTAGAATATTGGCACTTCTCAGATTGGCAGCCAAACAAATCTTTAGGAGGCGTATGAGGTAATGTAAGTGAATGATACAAATTATAAGACCAAATCTGTCTGGCAGCCCTTTCCAGATGGTACATTTTGGCATCACAGTGTTTTGAAGGAGGATATAAAATGTACATATTCTTGAGTGGAATTTAAAATTCTGATTAGGCAGATTACAAAGGGGCTTATATTACCTTGGCTTTGAATTTGATTGTAGAGGTTTTTAATTATATGAAAACTCTTTAAGTTTGCACAATGATATAATTGTAAGTATTTGATTAGAATCTTAATTGTATGTTTGCATATTGGTATAACTGTTTAACTACCTAAATGGACCTGCTGTCCCTTAGGAGGCCCTGGTTAACAAGTACTTCTTATCACAAAAGTGCATTCATCCTGAGCAGAACTTCAAATGCATGAACTAATAATTGCATATGAAAAGCAGGATTCTGACTTAAAGCAGCAGCTCATGCTATTGTTCAACCTTCAACCTCCATTATAAGGCCAGGTCTATGCTAAAAAGTTAGCTGAACCCAGCTACGTCACTTAGGGGTGTGAAAAATACACACCCCTGGGGGACATAGTTAAGCCTACCTAAGCCCCAGTGTAGACAGACCTAGGTCAAAGGAAGACTTCTTCCATCACCTTAGCTAGCGCCCCTCAGGGTTAATTATAACAGGAGAACCCCTCCCATCGCCGTAGTGAATGTCTACAGTGGTGCAGCTGCAGCTCCATAGATCTGCCACTGTAGCAGTTCTTTTGTAGACATAGCCTAAAATACTGCCTTCAGCTTACCAAAACAAGCCTACTGATGTGAATTAAGAGCAGAATTTAAAGTTTAAGTCTGTCTCTGGTCAATTGGCCCTCAAATATTAGATATTAATATCAGGTTGCAAGACTTCATTCTCCTCTCCTCATCCCATTGTTTATTAGATACTGGCTAGAGGTGCTCTCTCTGAAGGCATGCCGTGATGCTGCAGCATCCAACAGTAAATAGTTCTTGACCTGATAGACTTGCATCCAAGCTGAGCTGTTCTATTACTTAGAGGCTATTAGTAGTCTTAGATGGTACCTAGAGGCTATTTAGTTGGCAGATCATTGATCCAGTAGAGTATCGCTCTCCAGTGCAGAGCTAGGTCAGCGCAGATGCAGTTTTGTATGTAGGCCGAATTGGAAACTGGAGATTCATAGATTCATAGACTCTAGGACTGGAAGAGACCTCAAGAGGTCATCCAGTCCAGTCCCCTGCCCTCATGGCAGGACCAGATATTGTCTAGACCATCCCTGATAGACATTTATCTAATCTACTCTTAAATATCTCCAGAGATGGAGATTCCACAACCTCCCCAGGCAATTTATTCCAGTGTTTAACCACCCTAACAGTTAGGAACTTTTTCCTAATGTCCAACCTAAATCTCCCTTGCTGCAGTTTAAGCCCATTGCTTCTTGTTCTATCATTAGAAGCTAAGGTGAACAAGTTTTCTCCCTCCTCCTGATTACACTCTTTTAGATATCTGAAAACTGCTATCATGTCCCCTCTCAGTCTTCTCTTTTCCAGACTAAACAAACCCAATTCTTTCAGCCTTCCTTCATAGGTCATGTTCTCAAGACCTTTAATCATTCTTGTTGCTCTTCTCTGGACCCTCTCCAATTTCTCCACATCTTTCTTGAAATATGGTGCCCAGAACTGGACACAATACTCCAGTTGAGGCCTAACCAGCGCAGAGTAGAGCGGAAGAATGACTTCTCGTGTCTTGCTCACAACACACCTGTTAAGTATTTAACAGATGATGAGCTGACATGTTTTTTCTTGATTTTGAACCCACCTGAACACTGTGGGCACAAAGGTTCACTTGAAAGTTTTTGGGGGTGTGTTCTGCTTAGAAGACTGTGGGGGACAGAATGAATACAGGGAATGGAAGAAAAATGTTAATGAGACTTAGAGTATTGGAAATATAATACACCTGGCATCCCCTTGTATCAAAGATTTTCTTGGGAATCTTCTAGTCTCAATACTGAGTCCAAAGCAGACTGTTAGTTTTTTTTGTTTTGTTTTTTTTAAAGTCGAATCATCCTTGTGACTGGGGTGTGAGCAGGAGGTCTGGACTCTAACCAATTTTGCAAACCACAAAACCTTGTAATTTACAGACTTCAGGTCTTTTAGGCTTTATCAACTCTATGGGTAAAGCATGTGCCACGAAGATTTTCAAATCTCAGTAAAAGTTTGGGGTCACTTCTTTATCTGAACAGGTACATCAGTCATCTAGCCATAACTTGGACAGCATATAAAGAGCCAGAGAGACCCAAAGGAGGCAGATTATTCATAGTATATCAGCAAGTTCACTAACAATCATATTTTCTCTCTGCCAGACAAAGGGACTCGCCCAGAGTATAAAAGGTTTTTTTACATCATAAAATCAGTCAGGAAAATTAGTGCTGTATCCCATTGCCATTTTCCCCTTTATCTCCAGGTTTGTAGTTTAATTTGGTAATATAAAAGAAATTAGATAGGAACTTTGAATTATCCCCTGTCTTCAGAAGACTAGTCAAAAGGATGGAAATTGATTCATTTTGTATGGACAAAAGACCAAAGTTTGTGCATGCATGATGCAAAGATCAGTTGCAATTTAATCAGGACTAGCTGAAATTTTTTCTTTCAACCTTTTTTCCAAAGGAAACTTCTATTTTCAACTAAATTAAGATGTTGTTGGAAAGTGTCTGTTGTTCTCAATTTTTTTCAATTTTTCATTGGAAAACATAAAACCAAAAATGTTTGGCCAAAACCATTTCTTCCCCTCAGTTTTTGAGCAAAATTTTTCCATTTTCAATTTTGTGGCTTTTTAATGAAAATTCAAAAATTTCTGCAGAAAAAAAACTTTTCCACCCAGTTCTGCATTATTATTTTTCTTTTTAAATTCAAGGAGCACCCACATTCAGGCCACTTTTGCACATTCCATCTGTGGATCGTTGCACTTTTGCCAGCATGTGGCCATAAAAAAAAAAAAAGAGAGACAAACACAGATGCTGCAATTCTATACAACTCGCAGCTTGTGCTCATCACCATTTTGAATACATTAATACAATGTGGTTCACTAGAGCTCAGCATGTGCAAACTGAGATTTTCAGAGCCTCATAACTTAATCTTGTTTGGGCAGAAAAGCAAGACACATCCCTAATACCAGAGTGGTTTCTTTACCAAATTTCAAGTGTCTGCTCCAATATATGGAGATGTTCTCAATGAAAAGATTCTAAGAATATTTTTTTAACATAGGTTAAAAAAAAACAAAAAACCTCAATTTCCCCCTAATCTCATTCTTGGAAATATCTGAATAGTTTAAACTAAAACTTTAAAAAAAAAAAATAATCAGCCTGAGACACAAACCCAGCCTGGGAAATTCAGCTTGAATTGTTAAAGTTTGGCAAAGTTATAAGCAACTGAAAACAGAGTCTTATAATGGGAAGTATTATGCAACCTTAATTAATGGCAGCATTATCAGCTGTGTCTGTATAATAAATACACACACACACACACACACACACAATATATATATTCTCTAAGAATTTCTGACAAATATCTCTAAATGGTTCAGGAAATGCTAACTGTGCATATTCCTTCTGCAGGGAATGACCATACTTTTGCCATAAGATGATCACAGCGATGGCTTTCTTGGTATGGACAGATTATTAGAATGCAAAACCAACAAACTCCGAGGCACATGTACCAAGGAATTCTGTTACACAGCCAGCAATCACATGGGTGTCAAAAGCTCTGATAGCACAACATTGCCAGTGATGGACATAAACAGAATACAATCAGACCACCTTGAACAGCTTGCCAGAGATCAATCTGGGTGGGGCTCAGATCTGCAAAGAGTCCACGTCCCTTTGGGATTTGCCACAATGATGATCCACGATGCTTGTGAGCCACCTGCTCTCCCGCCTGCGCTCCCACAATCAGATAACACACAGGGGGCAACCACCGCAATTTCTTACATGGAGAAGAATCTTTAGGAAAGGATTTAATTTTTTTAAGCTGTCTCTTAATGCAATTTAGCAGCTGGATATGAGGAGCCAGCACCATGTGACCATGTGTGTCTGTAGGCCACTAACAAGCAATCCCCATAGGCTGAAGACTTGTCCTTCCTACTACAACTTACATATGAGCTTACAGCCAAACCAAACCTATGCCAAAACCAAACCAGTTTGAGGCCAATCGTATATATCCCTAGGAATGGCAAAGGCAGGCTCTTCTATTTCAAACAATATGAACAGAGAACAGGAGAGAGGAAAGATGCTCCTGGGAGCCAGGAGACCTGGATCTATGCCTGGCTATGCCACTGACTGACTGACAACACCTGAGAAACATTAATTAACCGAACCTCACAATACCCTTCAGAGTAAGGGAAGTACCACTGCGAAGGTCAAATTCATGAATGCTCGCAAAGCTCTGAGAAACGGTGCTCCTGTGACTAACACCACACAGTCGTTCATAAAAGAATACAGCTCTCTTCACTAAAGATGCATTTCAGGATGCATATTCTCACTCGCTTTGTGAGGCTGAGAAAAGGGCAGATATTGAAGTGGAGCCAAGGGGAGGAAGGAATGCTCTTCACACCTCTCATTCTAGTATCCAGTACTTACCACCCCCACATTCCCATCTGCCTCCCTCATCTTCACCTAGTCACCCATATTTCGCATGGTCTCCTCAACCTTAATGGACTGACAGCCCCAGAAAAGGGTGCTGGAACAATTTTTAATAGTGGGGGTTCTGATGATGGAAACCATGTATTTGGTGTTTGTTATTACTACTTCGAGGCAGGGGGTGCAGCAGCACCCCTCCTTCCAGCACCACTGCCCTGGAGACCAAAGATGTCTAACAACAGAACAGATACAGCCAGGCTAGAGGCAGTATGAGCTTCCCCCATGCTGCTCAGGTAATAGTCTCTTCCCCACACGGCTACACCAGTTCTCATGCTCAGCGCAGGCCTCTTGAAATGGAACCAGGCTAACGCGCTGCTGCAGAAATGTTAATATTGATTCCTGATCGCTGAAGAGCAGCCGGGAGAGGGCTGGAGAACACGCAGAGCTCTAACGAGAGAACGAACAGAAGCACCAGTATCAATTTTAAGAGGATAAAGTGAACCTCTCTCTCCTTCAGGGACTTCAGCAGAAACTTTTGCAGGTTTGGAAAGATACTGTAGGAAAATTTCTTCCCTGGCGTTTATAAGTGATTAGAAGAAGTAGTTTCAGAAACCAGTTGTCAGGTTCCCCCGAGTTAAAATAAAACAACTCTGTCACTAGGTGGTACCTGTGAGCACTTCATGAGTTAATGGAATCATGACAAAAATACTTCCTTAGCCTCTCCTTCTCTTCCATTCCTTGTCCTCCCTCTCAATTAATTTGCAGGCTGGGCTCCTCCTGCTTGAATGGAGACAGGCAAGGACACCAGGTTAGGAGCTTGCAAAGCATTTTGAGGATGGGATATTTCAAGGGCACTCAGTGTTGGCCAAACTCTGCTCCCTTTGAAGTCAACAGGGGTTTTAGTATTGACTTTCTGAGTTAGGGCAAACTGAGCACTGTTGAAGATACCACCTGATGGAGGAAGATTCCGTTTGCAAAGCTAGAGAGATAACTTCTTCAGGCATAGATCTATGTAGAGAGGAGGGTGGTTTCTATTATGATACACTCCAAGGATAATACTTTGCCCCCAAAGTGCCTCATCTTTCTAGTCACCCTTCAGTTAATTAATGTTTCTCACGTGTTCAGTCAGTCAGTGGCATAGCCATCTTTCTGAGGCACTTTGGGGGCAAAGTATTATTCAGCTCCTATTTCCAAAGCTGTGGTTTGTGGTTGTGTTGTGGTTTCGGGTTCTTTTGCGCACAGGCCTGGAAGAGGTTTGACAAAGAGAAGAGAAGAAAGTAAGAGGAACAGAAAACACAAGGGAAAAGTTGGAAACAAAAAATAGAACAGGGAAACATTTTTAAATGTATCTATTTTCTATGGGCAAGTTATTCTACTAGAGGATCCCACACAGAGGGATGAATTTTAATGCATAAATGTATTTATTCAATGCATACAATATTTGTAAAATGTCTTAAACCTTGAAAAGCGCAAGAGATTGCACTTGCTATTTCAAAATGTTACAGGGCACGATCCCCGAAACCTTTTAGTTTTCTTCCCTTTGCCCCCACTCCCCATATTTGCACCACACCACCTCTCCTGCACTGCCTGTGGTAGCAATTCCTCTAAAGGTCACCATTCCACAGTAGCAGCTTAGTCATAGCTCCTCCTCCAGAATCCACTCCTACAACCCAAATTAAAAGAGCATTAAGACAATTCATACCAGTGCATCTTTAATGCGCTCATCAGCATGGAATCTAGTCACCAACAAAGACTATGTTAAAGATGATGACCACTGAAATATCCCTACCATTCTTATTGGACCAATGAAAGCCACTACAATGGACCTAGTCACTTAACACAGAACCGTCCCATAGCCCCAAGGAAATACCTGGAATTACAATGAGCAATATTTGGAAAGCTCCACTGCTGGCATATACTTTTGTACAATACAGATATTACTGTTATATTTTAAACCCATTTCATACTTTTAAGCTTCCAAGTAATCTGTACAATTAAACATCTAATTAGAAAGAAAAGAAATATTGAGATTCATATTATAACGACAGGAGCATTTACAAATACAGCACCTCCAGTTCAGATTAAAGATACCAAACTCCTTACATACTAGAAATGGAAAGCTTAGTCGTTTATCTGTGCAACTTACAGGGTGACATCCGGTAGTTCTTGGAGGCCACAATGGAGAATGGGGCCCCACTGTGCTAGGCATGGCACATAAACCCAGTAAGAGAGTTCCTCTTCCAAAGCATTTGCATTCTAAACAGATCGGGGCTGGGGGGGGGGGGACCTGAGCCATAGAAAGGTAAGTGATTTGTCCAAGGTCACACAGGAAGTCTGTGGCAGAACGAGGAATTGAAAGGCAGTGAGAGTTAAACATCTAACTCCCATTTGTGCCTGTGTAAATCTTCTCTTGAGCCCAGTTCTCCCAAGTTTCAGTCCAGGCCCCCAACCACAAGATCATGCCTCCTCTCAGCTAGAAACCTTATGACTGTGCCATTTGTTTAACTTGATATGTTTGGGTTGTGCTTCTTCAAATGTAGCTGTTGGGTAAGATTTTCAAATGCTCTCAGTATTAGTTTACCTCATGAAGAGTTTGGCCAACACAGAGTACTTTTGAAATCTCACCCACAATGAGTTCTTTGAGGAAGGGACTCATTTATGATGTTATGACAGGAGTCACCAAGTGGCCCTGTTACACAGTCTTGATTTTTTTTCCTTAATGGGCAAGCAATGTTCAGTCTTTGAAGAACTGCTGCATTGTTGGTTTTGTGATCCAGTCTCTTTGCGGAGAACTGGGGCAAGTGGCAGATGAGTTTGTCTTCACATCTCTCTAACTACAGTCAATTCTTAAGACAGAGTTCCTCCCTGGGAACCTGGCATTGGTGTTTTGGCTGTGAATCATGAAGGAAAGAATTACTGCATGCTGTTTGCGATCACCTCCATTTAAGGACTAGTATATAAACAAGTTACACAAGGAATATAGCCAGACTCTGCACCATGTATTTCTCCTCCAACAGGAAGCCAACCCGCAAGATCTTGGACATCTACCACCACTCCACAGGGGGTCAACAATATGTTTATATGGTGTCTACAACAATAAAGCCCCACCCTAGTTCGCACATAAATGTCATCACAACATAAATACTAAAAAAATAATTATTTCTTGACCAGTTGATACTGTTGCACCTTTTTTTATTCTAAGATAAGGCTGTTATTGAGAAAAACAACTGCAAATATCCGGGCACCTTAGCAAGCATCAGAAAAGTCTTCACTAAGAAAGAAATTAAAGCTAATTAGCCAGCTGATATTCTCCTATATTCCAACTGCTTTAAAACCATGAGCATCTCCCCCTCACCCGAGGACTGGCTTCATTCAGTTCCAGTTAGTATATCAAAAATTATGTATTCTGCTTACAAGTCCAAGGCAAAGCACATTTGTCTATGATAGAGAGAGAATGGATTTACATTTAAATGGTATTCTTCATGTATCTAATAACTCAGTC
The DNA here is from genome assembly GCF_016161935.1 of Mauremys reevesii. Classification (NCBI taxonomy): domain Eukaryota; kingdom Metazoa; phylum Chordata; order Testudines; family Geoemydidae; genus Mauremys; species Mauremys reevesii. The sequence continues at coordinate 7,481,581 of NC_052643.1, forward strand.
CAATAATCAAAGTAGTACAAGAGCATGCCTACGTTTGGCATTAATATAGCCCCCTAGATTCACGATGCACATTACTCTTGAATGTTTGGTGAGTGGAAAGAAAGAGTAAAACATTTCCATCTTCCAGCTGCAGTCAGCCCGGGAACAAGGTTAACTAGGAATTAAAGGCTTTTAATGAGGTTTACATTTCATTTAAAAATTCAGACTCAGTAGTTCATAAATCTCAGAGAGAGAGAGAGAGAGAGAGAGAGAGAGAGAGAGAGAGAGAGAGAGAGAGAAATCATCCCAATAAGAGGATTTTCATTGCATTAATTAATTATTAATTATTATTATTATTGTTAGATCATAATGCTTCCGAAGTGCCGGGAGAAGTTTGGCAACAAAAAAGTTACCATTCCAAGAGCAACATGCACACAGATTTTTTTTTTAAATCACTACATGTAGAACATATCGCTAAAGGCAGGGGCATATTCCTGTAACTTTATCTTCATTGAGAGCTGTCAATTCTAGTGATCTTCTAATCGAAAGTGGGAAGACAATGTAGAAACCACTATAAAATATAACGATGCAATGAGTTTCTATGGCAACTTGACTCCGGTATTTTTAAAGCTCACTGGAGAAGCCTCATTGAAGTTGTGCAGGATTGACTATGAGAATAAAAGGCACATGCACAGACAGGAATAAGGCAAGTGTGTAAAGAGGATATCCTCCCACACAGGTAATTCTCTATCTTTGGTAGGTATTTATAAGACACCTATAACACTTGTCTCTAAACTTCCCGCAGCAAGTACAGCATAGGATCTATTGTCTCACAGCGATGAGTTTCCCTGTATATGACAAGAAACTATACATCCGACTTGTCACATGCTGCAGTAGTTCCTTGTTATGCTTTGGAGTTAATTGTGGGAAAAACCCACAGCGTCATACAATTACAAGTCATCTGCCAGGAAAGTTAGCACTCTGTGAGCAAATGCTCCTCTAAACAAATGCCCCTTCCAGTCCCCAGCAGCTATTGCTTCCATGTCCTCAGAATCACCTGCTCTGAGACTTTGGCAGGCTGTGAAACAAGCTCTTTGACTGCATCGTTACCTGACGATACTCTAGGAAAGACCAAGAAATTCACATGGAAAGTGGATTCTCAATGCAATTTCCATAACAGCCATTTTTATTAGAGAAACAAATAAGTAGGAGGAAAAGGTCCAGAGAAGGCATATATGATGGAGTAATGCAACAAATCACTTTGTGACTAATGCTAAGAGTCCAACCATTTAGAAAATATATGGCCTCTTCAAAAAAAAAGAGGCATGGTGATCTTTCTGCTGTCCTCATGCCTTTCATGTAAATAAGAACTCCCTGTAGGCTCCTAATCTGTAATCTGTTTCTCTACAATTTACAAATATGGACCAGAGACTTGGTATAAAATACTCTCATTCATCTCAGCTCTAGCCATTCACCACCTCCCCCTACTGGCTCTCTCTTCTTTTCTTTGAGCTGCTGGCTGCCCATCACGGCTGCCCCTGGGAAGTACCCTGAGCTAAGCATGCTAAATTTTAGGAAGGAGAAAGCCAATCACCACATGATAGATATTGCCCTGAACCAAAGCCCTGGATTCAAATGCTGCTAAACTCTGGGAAGGCTCAGATTCAGAACCCACCTTAGCTAACCTTCAGCTCTAGACAAAAATTTCCATTTTTATTAACTTTCAGAATTGGTGACTATTTTCACAAATCCCCAGTGCTGGCTGAATCTTTGTGAACAACAAACAATGGTGAATGGACACTGAGTCCTTCTTGTATCATCTGACCGGCTCTATGTCAAAGAATGCTCTTCTTTCATTCTCCCCACGGCAGTTTGTCTCCCTGCTTTTATTTCCTTATTGCAAAGCAATCCCCGACGTTTGTTATGGGGAACCCAAGCCTTCTGCTTCCAAAGCAAGAAGACAGGGAGCAAGCATGATGGGGCTAATACTGTAGGAATTGCCACCAAAAAGGGTAAACAGATGAAACCATAATGTGCTAAGCACACACATGGCCCCATTATCAGCTTTGCTTTTGGCCTGCTCCCAGTACATTTCAACTGTATCATTTCTCCAGAAACCGAAACCGTTTCATTACAGCTTAAATATCTGACCAGACAGCTGACTATAGACCTGTGAAAAGCAATTATTTTGGACATTGATTATTACCGCTGTAGGCATCGCATACTTGTAAGCAGAGATAGCTGGGAACGACGGCAGCTTTATGTGATGGACTGTGGTATCTAGTGGAGTTAATTAATGTTGCAGGATGAGTGGCAAAAGAGAAACTAAGCAAACAGCTAGCTTAACGTGCAAATTAATTGACATGAAATACATTCATATGTTTAATTTAAATGTGATTAATTTATTAAAGAAAAACAAGTCTGGGGACAGAGAGCTAGTGCCTCTGGCTTAACACCTAGATCATCAAATTACCATAGCAACCTATTTGTTAATACTAGGCAAAAAAAATGAGGTTTTTTTTGTTTAGTTGGGTTTTTTTTACCCACAAGAGCAAGGATGAATGGGCCAAAAGGATTCAAAATATTGAAATAAAAATTGGACTGATTTAGAGGCAGAGATAGAGCTGTCTTTCATTTTTATTTTTTGAAGAGGAACATAAGAACAGCCACACTGGGTTAGACCCACAGTCCATCTAGCCCAGGTATCCTGTCTTGCAACAGTGGCCAAGGCCAGACGCTTTAGAGGGAATGAACTGAACAGGGCAATTGTCAAGTGATCCATCCCCTCTTGTCCAGTTCCAGTTTCTGGCAATCAGAGATTTTGGGATGTTTCGAGCATGGGGTTGCGTCCCTGACCATCTTGCCTAATAGCCATTGATGGACAAATCCTTCATGAATTTATCTAATTATTTTTTTAACCCAGTTATATTTTTGGCCTTCACAACATCCCCTGGCAACAAGTTTCACAGGAACTGCCTATAATCAATTCTGATATACATCCTAAACTTGTGTGGCTTATACTGGTACAGTAATTATGAAGACACACCAATATTCCAATGGATCAGTATTCCTCTACATACCATTCCACACCTGTCACGCATGGCTAGAAAGGGTTAAGCATCCTGCAAAATAAAGAACCCTCAAAAGACATGTGGGGAGATAATGTTTGTGTTTTTATGTATTTACATATGTATGAGTAGAGTAACAATGTAATCAACAGTCCCTGTCTATGGTGTATTCTGATAATTCAGAGGTCAAAAGAACAGCCTAGCATTTAAATGAATTGTAAACACGGACTATCTGGGTATTCATCTCTCTTTGAAATGTAGTGTGAATGGTGGAGGAACAAGCAAATTGCCTTATGTTAATTCATATAGCTAAGTACCGGTGATGGACCTCCTTCAAAGTCATCCTAATTACTTTTTGTTCCCCCGAGGAAATCCCAACTTGTCAAAGAAGACATGAAATTGTACAAAAGATCCTTGGGTCCTGATTCTGTCATCTCAGATCTGCTTAGGCTTCATCAGGGGAAGTTTGAGTCGTAAAACTGAGGTCCCAGTTATGCTAGTACGCCCTGAATATATTTGGACATTGGGCTATAACCTATGAACTATTTCTAAAATAACTCTTTGCAACTACAAAGCACCATCTCTGCTATGAATCTGCACCTAAATGAATTGAACTCATGTCTGTTTGTATATTGATCTTTTAACCATACCCTCGCTCTTTTGTTTTTTAACAAATTTTAGTTTAGTTAATAAGAATTGGCTGTAGCGTGTATTTGGGTAAGATCTGAAACATTCATTATACTTAGTCCTGCCTTGAGTGCAGGGGACTGAACTAGATGACCTCTTGAGGTCCCTTCCAGTTCTATGATTAACCTAGGAGGTAATGTGTCTGATCCTTTGGGATTGGCAGAACCTTTTATTTTATATGATGAAATAAGACTTACAGAAATTTTCATCATATCTGACGTGGGTACCTGGATGGAGGCCTGAGGCTGGATCACTTTAAAGGAACTGTGTTGTTTGAACTTCTGAATAACCAGTAAGATAATAAAGAAGCTGTTTTATGCTGGCCTAGTGAATCTAAGTATTGGAATATCCACCAGCTTTATGGGGATTGTCTGCCCCCTTCTTTGCAGTTCACCCTAATTGAGTAACCATAGCTGGCCCCTACTGGGACACAGGTCACAATACCATTCACAAAGGTGGATGTAGCTTAAAACACATTATTACTTGTTACTGTGTGTTGCCACTTAAGTTTATGGCGATCTTATGTGCCTCTCCCTCCTCCACTAGATACAGCTGCCATTTTGTATTCAGAGTTACTCTGTTAGTTCAAGTGATAGAGGCCTGTGTAGAAGTTCCCAAGTTCTGTTCCTCTGACAACCCCTCATGGTGCAGTCATTACAAAGGCTCAGAAGTTTACAGGTGAGTGAGGTCACACACAGGATTTTGAGAAATGCTTCCCTAAAATATTTAAACTAAATATGCAGATTATATCTGTCCAAGCACCATCAGTGAATTTAATGAGCCATAGAAAAGAAGAATTCATTTTCTGCTTTGTGAGAGCATCCTATGAAGGACAAGAAAAAATATCTACCAAAATATCAACCATTACCATGAGACACAAAATGGGTAGGATATATCTTTCATTGGATCACTTTCTGTTGGTGGAAGAGACAAGCTTTCAAGCTTCACAGAGCTCTTCCTCGCAGAGCTCTTCCTGGAGAAGGTAGCCAGATTGTCCAAGCTAAAAACAAGGTGGGACAGATTATTACCCATACAGGGTTGTAGGAGACCACTCAAGTGAAGTGGGCAATTAACACTTCTACAGTAGTAGGACGATGGATGATTAGTAGGCAGCAGGGGGTGCTACAAATTGTTGGAATGGGCCATGAAACCAATGTCTCTGGTTAGTCTGTTTTAGGGTCTAGCAGAGTTATGAATTTTAGTTCCCAGCTTCATCTCTTGAAGGTAGTGTGCACAACCTACTGCCAACTAACCCTCCGACTGCAGATGTGTTAATTGCCCACTTCATTTTAAGTGGTCTCCTACATGAGCGAACCCCTTATGTTTAACCATCTGCCCCACCTTGTATTTAGCTTGGCCACTCTGGTTACCTTCTCCAGACCTAAGGAAGAGTTCAATGAAGTTTGAAACCCCCCCAACAGAAGGTGGTCCAATAAGAGAGTTTACCTCCCCCACTTTGAATCTCTTATATCCTGGGACCAATATGGCTACGACAGGGCTATTTAGAAAGTGCAGTGTCTGAAATTTATTGCAACTGCGGAACAGCAATGCCTCTTATCGCATATGGAGCTGTTCCAAAAAGTGTATGAAGATTTAAATCACCTACTCTTATTCTTCCAGGTATCATGTGTCCTTTTATATATCTGTCACTGGAGTATCTGACCATCTCAAATCATCAATGGATTTTACCTTCTCAGCACTCCTGGGACTGTGTGGAATCATCATCATTTTACAGAGGGAAAACTGAGGCAGACAGTAGTGTAAGAGACTAGCCCAAGGTCACACAGGAAGTCTGTGGCTAAGCCAAGAACTGAACCTACATCTCATCAGTCCCAATCCAGCCCTCTTTCCACTAGATTATCTTTCCTGCCCAGTGCCATGCCCTGTGGATGAGACCACCCTTTCTGAGAACACCCTTGTGCGGCTTTCATCCCAGAACTGGGGTATATTTCAACAACTGAGAGTTCACAGCAGCCTTCCTAAACCTGGAGATTCAGAAGACATTTGTGATTTATAGCCCATTATATGTATTGTACCATTGAAATGAAACCACCTCTGGGGCAGAGGGAGGTATCCAGGCAGAAAACCAGCTTTCTGCACCTCAGTGGTGTGGGAATGGCAGTTTTGACCACGGACAAGAAGCATAAACCTCTGTTCTTAGGGCAAGTGCCTTATGATCTTTAAATGCCCATATTACATTTCACATATGGGTTTTCAATGCCTTCCATGCAGAAAATGACACAGAGTTCCATTTATCTGCCCCAGCTCTGCCAGGGTTTGAACCTGGGGTTTCAGAATATAAGTATTTCAAACCTGATGCTTTTGGTCATATTTACCCAGTGGTTTTAGTTACCCTGAGCATAATAGCAGGAAAGAACGAGCCAGGAGGTATGTAGACTCCACTCCTGCTGTTAACACTGGAACACGGGATACAAAGGCTGCCTTGTAACTTCAGCCCTAGTGATCTCTATTTGCTAGCAGTCCTACTCCAGTTATTAGAAGTGAATATGAGCAGACAGAATCCCGCTACCATTGTCTGGCTATGGAGGACAAGAGACACAGGATTTGGTTTAATCAGGCCGCAACTTTATTATCAGATGTCTGTGCCTCTCTCTCATCCCCCACCTTCAAAGCGATATATACCCCTTTCCCGGCAAGCCAGACAACAGCCTCCCCTGCCTAAGGTGCAGTGGGGTCATTCTTTCTATGAAACAAACACAGATACTGGGTAAGTATCCAAATTCATCCACTGCCCTAGGATTTCCCTTTACTGTTAAGTTCAATAATAAGACATAAACCAAGCTTTCTCCTGGGCTTGGCATGGTGCTAGAATTACTCCCTGCAAGGCTCAAATCCTTTGTTAAACTCCTGATCTGATGGCGCTAACAGGACTCATATAGTCTGATGAGTCAGCAGAAGCATCTCCACAGAAAGTGCTAAGCACAGCTGCCAATAGGGTGACTCGGCGGAAATAACTTCTACATCTTGTCAATATTGAGGTTTAGGAGAAAGCTAAGGATACATCTTCCATATGTGGGGCAGCTAGGAGATAGAAGTCACTTGTTCTTTCTCAAAGGACCATGCACTGCTCTCACCTCCATCTTTTAACAACAACCAGAGTGCTAGAGACAGTCTTGCTTTTTCTGAACACAATTTATTTTCATATAGACATAATTGTGACACAGACTTTTTGTGATGTGGTGTGTACATACACAAGATGCATTTTTCTATTCTTAATTCAGAAAGCTTCAACTATTCATCGTAATGACTTTAGAGCTTAATTAAATTTGAGACATAAAATAGATGTGTGGGTTTTTAAAATCATCAATGATAATGTTAGAAAGTGCTTTATAGTTTTTGGACAGACTATTACCAGACAGATATTTACAATTTGATTTGCTACGTCTCTTTTAATTCATTGTAGGCAAAAATGCAACCAGGGCACTTTGCTCTGACAAAGGCAGGTATTGGCATCCTACTTTGGATCTGTGCTTGAACATTTGTTTTCTATTTTAGAACTTAAGTAGCCCCCAAAGCATTTAACGTGGTATTTTCTTTAAAAACTCACACCATAAATTTTTTTCTTTTTAAAGTCTAGAAGATGAAGTGTCAAAATATAATTGTCATGCAAAAAATAGTTATGGAATGTGCCAAGTTTGTGTCAGACAGAGTGACAAGAAGGTCTTGCATAGAGCTGTTTGAATAATGGATTTTTTGCTTTATTGGCAATTCCAAAACAAATCTGTTTTATGTCAAAATGAAAGATTGCATGTCCCTCATGAGCAGCATCGCGTGATTTTTCAAAATAAAATTGAATGAAATTTTGAAACAAAAATTTGTTTCAAACCAAAACATTGAAACATTTCAGAGTGATCTTTTTCCAGGAATTTTGGCAAAACATTTGGGTCACTAAATCTGCATTTTGCACCACACCAAAAAAATATCCCAAACAAAATATTTTGGCCAACAGTTGGCACCTTCTTGTAAACTGTTGGAAATGGGCCATCCTGATTATCACTACAAAAGTTTTTTTCACCTGCTGATAATAGCCTACCTTAATTGATGAGTCTCATTATAGTTGGTATGGCAACGCCCTTTTTTCATGTTCTCTGTGTACATATATCTTCCTACTGTATTTTCCACTGCATGCATCCAATTAAGTGGGTTTTAGCCCATGAAAGCTTATGCCCAAATAAATGTGTTAGTCTCTAAGGTGCCACAAGTACTCCTGTTCTTTTTGTCAGGTCACTATCTGCTCCAAATTTTCCAGTCTGTAAAATGATGTAATGTTTCCCTAGCTCAGGTGCAGCTTAATTGACTTATGTTTGTGATGTACTTTTTCTCAGAGAGAAATTAATACAGAGGTGAAAAGTATGCATGTGTATACACATGTGCATATATCAGATATTGGGTGCCATTAAAATAAACACACACCTCCTTGCTTAACATTGCAAATTCCCCAAATCCTGTGACAATATGTAGGGAACTGAGGATGCTAGATATAAACTCAACTTGTAAATACATCAAGCATCATACAGAATTTATCAGTGTGAGATGCTTTAGTCTAAGGTACCATGTCTTTATAAGGCATGGATACCTCCATAGCACCCCCTGCTGGCTGATTGTAGTACTGCTGGCAGTCTCTGCCTCAGTTGCCTTCCTTGAATGTCCTCAGCTCTCCTCACACCAGTCTGGGCTGGAGCTGCGGCTTAGCCTTCCAGCCAAATCAAACAAACAAATATAACCCCTTCTGGGGAAGCAAAAACCCAAAGAAAAAATCTCATACAAATAAAAAAAAAAAAAGTTTCCTCTGCCCTTCAGGGCTTCTCTTCAACCCACCCGCTCAGCCCTGTTCCCTGCCCCTTGCTGGGTCACCTTTGAGTCTTTCCCCTGCTCCAGTATAGAGCACTTAGCCCCTCCCCTCACCAGACTGGTTCTCCCTGGAGTACTGATCCCAGAGCCTGGCTGGGGGCCTTCCACGGCAGACTGCTTACTTGGTACCAGCTGCCAGAGTGATCTCTCTCAGCCCTCTTATAAGACCCAGATGCCCATTAACTATCACCTGACCCTCCTTAGTCCTGCTCCTTCAGACTGGGAAGCAGATAATTAACTGGGGCATAGATATGTCTGGCCCCACCTCCCCTTTAAGGGACCAATCACCCTGGAACAGTCCTCCAAACATTTTAGCTAAGAACCATGGGAAGACTTCATAAGGAATGCTTTTGGAAAAGCGAAGTGTTTAAACTCACAGCAGCTCGCTGTGCCCTTCCCAGGGGTGCTGGAACTAGGGGCGTTGGGGGTGCAGTAGCACCACCTGGCTTGAAGTGATTTCCGTCATATACAGGGTTTACAGTTTGGTTCAAAGGCTCTCAGCACCCCCTCTATGTAAATTGTTCCAACACTCCTGTGCTCTTCCAGTTATGGGTATTCCAACGAGACAAGACTGTAAACATACACTGAAATGCATTGTGAAATTACACTGAAGGGCAATTTAACAATTGTGTGTGTGGAGGCAATTAAAACTGAGGCTGGATATCCCCTAAAGCAGAACATGCACTTACTTGGTCAATATTACAAGACATTTTTTAGCAAAACTCCTTTTTATCAGAACCAGAACACTATTTCCAGAGTGAGTTATACATGTATTTCCTTTCTTTTATCTGTATATATGTAGAGAGACAGAACTGGCTCATTTTGCAAACAGGCTGAAGAACCTGAGCAGTTCAGATAAGGATCAGAATTTAATGGTACCATTTTGAGGATTGCCCATCACAATCAGTAAGCAGGGATTAAGGTATGTGCTGGACAGAAAATAATTGCACTGGAGAAAAAACTGTTAGATAGCATGTGAGTCACACCAATACGAGCATCTCGTGGCTCAATCTTGTGGAGAGTTTTAACTAGCGAGACTAGGGAGGTGATATATCTGTTATGTTAAACTACCATGCACCTATTAAAGTCACCCTTCTATTGTTTCCTTTGTCTCAAAGCATGAGAGCTGGATTCTGATAGTGAAGAATGTCTTTCATGTTGCTTGTTTACTTCAAGTTCTGATTTTCATTAGGCAAAAAAGGGTTCTGATAGGAATTTTTGGATTTCAGGTTGAGCAGGAAACCTCATGGTACTGTGAGATTCAAAAGTCTATGGCCCCAATTCAGTTAACATGCTTAACTTCATTCACGAGTAGTGCCATTGACATCATATGTGGGTAAAATTAAGCCCATAACTAAGCATTTGAGGGATCAGTGACAAAACACTGACAGCTGGAATATGTCTCAAGAACATAGTAAAATAATCCTCAAGCAGTTCTTGGAAGCCTTTCAAACATACTGAAATTCTTATATTTCTAAGATTTAAAATAAAAAACTTTTCTCAGAGCATTTTCCTTCTCTCAGAACTCCCCAACTAAGTTTTTTTTTCAGTATAGCACACACATTAGCTTCCAGCAGGGGAAATGTAATTATCATAATAAGATTTCTTAAAACTTGACTTTTATGTTGTCAGCTGCATTAAAATTTAAATCTTGTTCCAAGTCAAAAAAATAACTCTAGAAATGTGAGAAAAATGTACAGCAAAATCAATATTATTAAGAGTGAAATGAACTGTACCGAAGGCAATCAAACCTCTCAGAATACAAGGAAAAATATTGTAAAATTATAATAAATTACCCTCATTTTATCACTTGGTAAAATATTAGTGTCACTGGAACGGCATTGCTTTCACCCAAGGAACACTTTACCACTTCAGCTATTACAAGAATTTGAATAGATTTGCATCGTTTTGACAATGTATCTTATTAACTCATATGCTACCTCATTATTTTATACATACTTCTACTTTTTAAACCTCTTGTATGCTTTTTTCCCCCCAATATCATTTATTATATAGACACTTGCCCACTTGTTCTTAGTCTTCAGGCTACTCCATCTCAGAACACAAAGTTCCATTTTCCTAGCTCTTTTATATACTATTGCAAAAGGAAACTTGAAAATGCATGGATGTGCCTACTTGGTCTTGAAATGGCTTCATTTATACTAGATTGCATTACATACCACTTTGATGATGTCTACTGTATATACTGTTATGAGGTCAGTGAAGCCTTATTATGGGTTATGTTAAAGCCCCATTGATGTTGGTAGGGGTGAACTCACCCTCCAGTTAACATAACAGTAAACGTAAACCCCACCTAGGACAAAAGGTGTGTGTGAACCTGCCTACAAGCTTTTCGGGTGGGTATTGTTTTGGGTAGGTGTGTGTGGGAGTGCAAGTGAACACACAAATATTGAGGTCACAGACAAGAACAGAGAGAGAGAGAGAGAGAGAGAGAGAGGCAGAATAAAGGAGGCAAGGAAAGCCAAGTAGCAGGAGCCTGTAAGCACAGCATGACCCTGGAAAAAGCTAGAGAGAGCTTTGGGGATGGGTGTTGGCTAAAAAGACTTGAGGGTTATAAGCTAAGAAACTGCTTCTTTTTTGTTCTTGGTACCTTCTGTGTTCAGAGACACGGGACTTTGTACGTTCTTTGTAAGTAAACAAGATTGCATCATCGAAATACCTATTACCAATTTCAGCTCCCACCTGGCACATCCCCAGGGCCCCAAACTGACTAGCCACTCAGGTCAAAAGGAGTAACAATAGCAACTCCAACATTTTACTAGGCTGCATTTTGGGAATGGTAAAAATTAAGACACATGGACAAACCAACAAGTTTTATGGATGGTTTTTTAAATAGTGCTGAACACAGAATGTCTTTGGTCATATTTACAGCTAAATCATGTTCACTTGCAACCATTGTCAGTAGCGGATACTTTCCCTAATATCCACATAGGAGGTTGCCCTGCTGTTGTTGGCCAAAATGTTCCACTTGCTGTGCTACTGTGCTGTGTTCTATATCCAGGCTCTTTTATCTTGCCCATCCCCATGCTCTCGGTTGTCAGCAGCATGGGTACAGCTTTCTATCCCAGATTGGGCTGTATTTCACTGGTGCTGTATTTCATGGATTGTAAAGTGCTGTTGGATCCAAGGTGTTGTCATAAAGTGAACTATTGTGTTCTAGTGATGAGAATACAACAGAAATTGGCCAAAAATGCTAGTACTTCCATTCAGAAGGAAGCTGGGGTGTGATGCTCAGCACAATAAAAAATAGACTGCAAAAATATATGTGCCGTTTATCCCTCCACTGGCTCTCTCTTTCCCACCATGTCAAGTTCACGCTTCTTGTCCTCATCTCATCTCTGTGAACCCCTGCTTCTCTGAGTCACCTTCTGGCACCTGAGCTCTGCCCAGGATGCTAGCTGTACTGTCTACTTCTCAGTTTCTCCCATCAAAAGTGGAGCATTCTCCCCAGATGGATCCAGGACCCTTTTCTCCTTCACACAAACCAGCTCTGCCACAATACCTAGAGGAAGTCTGAGGACTGTAAAGGGAAATGTTGATGGGTACTTAGGCACAGCTGATATGTATTTATGTCAAAAAAAAAAGTGTACACGACTGACTGCATCCTGCTACCACACCCTTAGATTTTGAACTCTTTGGAGTAGGGGCTGTGTTTACTTACATAATCTGTACAGCACCTAGCACCATCCTGGGGCTTCTGGGAGCTACCTCAATACAAACAATTAATAAGTGGCAACCACTACTAACGGTGGTATTCTCTACTCTGGCAGGTTGTCCTGCTGAGCTACTTGTGTTACAGGACTGAGTCCTTAAATGGTAGCTCTGTTAAAGTAAGGGTGCCTGAAAACCATCCATTGACTTAATTCAAGAACATAATTAGCAACTCTTTAAATGTCATTTAAAGCTCTAGGGGACAACCACTGAGGGCTTGTCTTCATGTACAGCATTTCACAGGTGCAGCTGTGCCACTTTAGTGCTGTATATGAAGGCAGGCCCTGAGAGGAGGTAGCTATGTCAGTGGGAGAAGCTCTCCTGTCAACATAGCGCCTGTCTATACGGGGATTTGGGTGGGTATAACTACATCACTCGGGATATTGATTTTTCACACCCTTGGTAGCTATACCGATATAGGTCTGAAGTGTAGACTGGCCCAAGATTCAGAGCTTTTCCAGCCTGTGTGTTGGCAATCACCTTTTGGACTGTCTCCAGAGCATTCACCACTTTTTCTGTCAACTCACTCATAAAGAGGAGGTTAAACACAAGCTCAGACTATTTCAAATTTCTAACAGGAGTTCAGTGCATTTGCAAACCAGTCAATATCTTGAGGCTTTGGAAAAAATGATTATGAGGTGTTGATTGTTATTACAAGTTGTCATTTCGATGGCTGCTTTCTCCTGATCCCTTTTCTCCGTTTGCTTGCTGCTAGGAATCTAGCTTCAGCCCTTTATATAATTAATGCATGTATTCTGCTTTATTTGTTAGCAAATTTTGGCTTATTTTATGTCAGTGCTATCTATGCTGCTATAGTCACTTGTGTGCCAGGATTTCCAGGGGGAATCGAATCCCGGTTTCTTCTCACCCAATGTGGTGCCCTAGCCACTAACCACGCTGCCAGTCCAGCTTGGAGCTCTTACCCAAGGCCCCAATCCTCTAATGAGCTCTGTGCAAGCAAAGCCCTGCATCCATGAAGCGCTCATTACAGGATCAGGCCCCAGAACTGTACTCTGACCCCTTTCAAGGGTCCACCATCATCACTCAAGGATCAGTTTATGGGCATACAAGGAAAGACGAGGGAGAAGTTAGCAATCATCTGTTTTTAAAAACTGCTTCAGCAGAATGCACATCCCAAGTTGAGTGTGGAAACACATAAGCAGACAAATAGCCTCAAAAATCACCTGCAAATTGCAAACATTTACAACGGCAAAAACACTTACTAATCTCTTGGGAAAATAACTGGGGTGGCTTTGAATGTGTGGCAACATTATTACTTATACAATAGATGATAAAAGTTCTAAATGAACTTGGCTCCATTAAAGAGAAATCTTTCTATAGATAAAATCTTTTTGTGAGCCCTTTCTGTCTTGTACACAGAGAGAGGCTTTTATTCTTGATCAAGTACTCGTGTCTTGTTCCATGTCTTCCTTTTCTTGAAGGAACACATTTATTTTGACCAACAGTGAGGAGGTTTCTTGTACTGAAATGATACAGAGGGAAACAGTATGAAGATGGCAGCATGGGATTTCTTGTCTTTTGGAAACTATTTATCCCTTTTGAATTCTGGGGATTGAATTTAACCATTAGGTCTCTTACTATATAAAGTTTATCATAAAGATAAAATTGCCATTTACCGTTTTCCTCTACAGCTGGTTTGTATAGATTACAGGCATTTATTGTATCAAAAAATTGCCATCAGATTTATTTAGTAAAATGAAATGTTGCAGAGCATACCACATAGGTAAGATGTTCAGCACTGCCAGCCTGGATCAGACTTAGGGTCCTTCTACTCCAGTATCAGATGCTTCAGAGAAAGATAGAAGAAACCTTGTGGTTGGCAGATTTGGGATAGCCTGCCCATATGGAAAATTCCTTCTTTAACCCTCTCACTCAGAGTCTGGCTTATCATAAAATATCAGGGTTGGAAGGGACCTCAGGAGGCCATCTAGTCCAACCCCCTGTTCAAAGCAGGACCAATCCCCAGACAGATATTTATCCCAGTTCCCTAAATAGCCCCCCTCAAGGATTGAGCTCACAAGCCTGGGTTTAGGGGGGGCCAATGTTCAAACCCCTGAGCTATCCCTCTGCCCCTAGATAGGTATAGGCTTATGCTCTGAATCATGAGGGTTTATATTCCTTCCAGTATCCTTGGGGGGGGTGGGTTGTTTGGTTTTTTTGTTCGGTTTGGTTTTTATTAATGATTACTTTATTCTTGTTATCCATATAAAACAAGATGGCCTTGCTATCCATATGAATGTCCCATTGCTGACTACCTGGTAATTATTGCCACGCAGTGGCGTGCCATGACATTTGTAATTGCAATTGTACATTTACATGAAAAATGGTGTCCTCCATGCGGCGTGACCTCGCATGCACCGTCATGCTGTGCGGTGAACGCCGTTTTGTACAGGAACCGCTCAGGGTTCTCCTGCAGACACCATCGGTTCTGGGGCAAGCACTGCATGCCTACGCTGATGGCACACCACTGCCATATAGTGACAGGACAGTTACCTCGTGACTAAAACAGAAGAGTCAATCCTAATAAAAATAATTATTGGGATCTGGCACCACCCCTGTGCTGGATGTCCAATCCCTGCTTCCAGAAAGCTTCCATCAGGCACCAAGAAGGGTAAAGGAGCGCTAAAAATCTTAGGAGAAAGGAGAGGCTGTCTATGCTTTCATATCCCCCTCCTTTTTTTTTTTAAACTACACTCACAGTTGGTTTGGACTTTGGGGTTAGATCTAAATGAACTCCTCCATCCCACCACAGAATTACATTTCAATACCCTCCACGTCATTCTGGCTCTCCACTTCAGGACAAGAAAAGGACTGCTGTTACGGCTAAAGCATCAAAGCAGTTTGTACAGGAGCTAGACAAAGAGACCATGGTATCACACCACTATCTGCCAGTAACACTTGGGCAGTTGCTGAAATTCAGCGGAGCGCTATTGATTTTTGCAAGTATTGTAACCTAGAGATGCCGCTGGACATGGAGTCCTTTGCAAAAGGAGTCTCACTCTTCATATCTGCACCTCTTCGCCAACCCATAATAAACAGACAATAGTATTCACACAAGAGAAGAACCGGATTTTTTTTCTAAACCTCAGCTGGCTGTAATTTTCCGTACAGTAAGTGCCTCCCCCAGACAAGCATTTTAGCAACCTTACCAAACCAAACAACCTTTCCCCATCCAAGAATGCTTTTCATAAACAAAGAAGCCATTATTCAGATACAGCATACATCTGCCACAGTCAATAGCAGAAAGAAAATGTCATCTTAAGTAACTTCCCTTTGTGTTTGCTCCTTTCTCAAGTAACAGTCGCATCAGAGCAACTGATAGGAGAACAGAGTACATTTACTTAGAGCAAACACTCCAGTTTGATCTACTGAGCAAAACCACGACGCTATCTAGGATTCCTTACCAGCCAAACCCCACAGGACCAGACCACAAATCCTAAACAAACCAAGCAGAATAAACACCATGTTTAGATTCAAAACACAATCAAGCAAAAGCCCTCATAGCAACTCCAAGGTGAAGGCAAACTATTCCAGATGTACCACAGCAGTACATAGTTTCTAATTTCCTACCACTCCTGTGAGTGTGTGTTACTGGTCCTCTCCTGGGCTGATCCAGAGAAAAGTTTAGTTGATGCAACTCTCATCTTCACAGCTTTGCCCTGATAGCTCACATTGTGGCAGCTCTTGCTTTTAGCTCTAGAGGGCCCAAGTTCAACCACCAGTGTCACCCAAGAGGACACCCATCACACTTCTACAGTCTGTGGTAGTTCTTAAGCTGCAGACAAGCAGCCCTAAAATATCCCATGAAATATTCATTCCTACTCAATTTGCACCCATCCTGCACCCATGGGAGAAGCTGTTCCACTTAAGGTACTCCCCTCCCCTTGCCGACAGACATGCAGCACTATCACCCCCACCCAGCCCTGGGATTCTGTCAGAAGACAGCTTCACTTTTCAGCCAAAGCTCGGCTCAGGTAGCTCCATCAGCAAGGTGCTGAATCAGCAAATCATCACCGTGGCCTTGCCTACTCCTGATACTGCAGTGGGACCACCAGTGAAGAAAAGTTTATGGGGGCGGGGGGAGTTTGGGCAGCTGCACCTGCCTTTCTAGTGGCCATATCCCAGAGTCTCATTTCCACCATTTAAACCACACCCGGCCCATTCTATCTGACATGGGGGACGTAGGAAGTCAATGCTGCCTTTGTAAGAGGAGCAGACCATTGCCAGTCTCCTCTCACCTCCACCATCTTGCTACCTTTGCAGCCAGAGAGCTACCTTTTGTTCCAATCCCAGTGATTATGGGCAAAATCCTGGCCCCACTGAAGTGGTAAAACTCCCACTGATTTCAGCGGGGCCAGGATTTCATCCTTTATGCTTTGTGGAAGCGAAAACCATTATGGCAGAATAGTGAGCTACCGGCAAACTCTGCTTCCTTCAAACCTGCTTCAAACAAAAGCTTTTTAAACTGAAATTACATTTGGTTTCAGACAAACAGATAATCCGATGTTCTGACCTTTCTCAGGGGCACAAGACTTGAGTGATTTTGTCTCCTCTTTAAACATCATTACATGGATGTGACATTCAGTCAAGATCATGTTGATGTGAGAGTATTCCCAACACAATTACAGAATCCTCTTATTCGGCTGCTCCATATGACTCAAGGATAATGACAAATCAGAGTGGCTGAAACCCATTCTTCTCTTATTTAGCTACCAGAAAAAACAATTGCTTCATTTTAAAAAAAAGTCCCATTATGATCCTTTTCATCTTGTTTCCCCTAAGTCTATTTTAAAAAGTACCAGGAACAACATGCAACCCAATATGTTATTGCTAAAAAAAAATAGTTATCTACATTCAGCATAAAAGACTAAATTGTTAACGCCTTCTTTACCACACTTACACATAAATAAAATAAAGGCATTGGTTACACCTCCATAATTAAGGCTGACTTGGGTTTTTTATAGGTTCAGAGATTCCAAAGACAGACGGGACCATCGTGATCATCAAGGCTGACCTCCTGCATAACCCAGGACCCTGTGTTTGCACTTAAAGCAGGATCTCCACCTTCGTTATGAAAAATATCGTCCCCCATGTTTTACTGAAATAAAGCTGATCATTTCTGCTTTGGCAACTAACCTATTATTTGGTTCTTAAGGCATCTAATATCAGGTTACAGGTATTTCTGTTTTAAGTATGTTTACATTCAAGAGTGTGTTTAAAAAACTTAGATGGTGGAGCTTTTATATATATTCTCTTACAGCTTCCAGATAAAACATGCTTAAGTTTACAACCTAAAAGGGTTTTTTCTTCCCAAGTTGTTTTTCTTTCTGGAAATACTGCAAGATAATACAGCAGGAAATACCACAAGAATTCAACTTGCATTCTTTCTGTCTCTTACCTCATGGCCAGTGATGATCAGTCTACACTCCGAACTTAGCTGACATAAACCGATGATATACCAGAAAAGACTCTCTTTCTGTCCCTTGGCTGTTTTGACTATGCAGTCAACTGTAAGAGCCTGTTTTTGCTGGTAAATCAAGCAGATTTCTCTCAAAGACATACAGAAGAAGAAGATACTTAGAATAAGGAAATGCCTTTTTAGGTAGCCATTTTTTGAGGAGTTCAAGCACTTCAGGATGCAAAGCCAGGATTTGGTGGTTCCCAATCAGACTGACTTTCAAAATGAAAAGATGAACACGCGTGTGTGCTTCATTCTAGCATGTCAAAAAGTCATCTGTTATTGCCTGTAATAGCACACTGATCATAATGTTTTCATTTATAGCCATGTGGCTATAAACGCCATTCTTACAGGTGTTCCAGTGCAAATTAGGATTACTAAATGGACCCTTAAAATAAAGTGCTACCACAGTGTGAAGTATATTGCACCTTTAAAAGGAAATGAAAGTCAATCAGATTTGCAACCAGGAATTGCAACACTCTCTATATTTTATAGTATAATGACTCTCTTACTAGGGTATCTGGAGGGAATAATCTATAGGAGAATAATGTTTCCCCTTTGTGATTACATTACCATATGGAGTAATTTTTCCTTGACATGAAGGTCAATTCATCTGATGAGCTTTTGAATGGAGTAACAGGCGCTTGCTTCTTTGACAGCAAAGGACAAACTGAGTTATTAAAAATGTTATATTACTGACTTTTATTAGTCAATTTCTCATTTGTTCTCCTGGAAGATCACGACATGAATACATTTGGAAAGTCCCTCGGGAAAGATTTAAAATATTACATTGAATGGCAGTTATTCTGGATTGGAAAAATCATTCACAAATAGATATTCCAGATCTTCTTTCTTCCCCTAAATAATGATGTATTATGATATGTCCAGTAGGTTTCTGTTAGTGATAGATGGAACTCAAAAAGGTTTACAGTTCAAGTTTGGGTCAGGTAAGCAATGAAAATTTCAAAAATTGCCCAAATGATCTGGACTTCTCGAGGATAGAAAATCTTAATCTGGAAATCCTGTGGGAACAGACCTTTCTGTGACATTTCCATGTCCCTATTCATTCTAGTATGGATGGAAATACTACAAGAACATTTCAGTATTTTTCTCTTTGGAGGGACCATCTCTTTATTATAGGTTTGTATAATGCCCAACACAGTGAGACAGGGCATTCTGAGATGACATCACATTACATATGTTAACTAACAACTTCCAATTCCTGGTCAGAAAAGGGAAGAATGGCGGTAAAGCAAAAGTGAAAATAACCTCCCCAGTAATTAGATTGTGTTGGGTGTGATATGATTTTCGGGCAAAGATCTGAGGGCTTCCCATTTTAGTTGATTAAAAAATATATATATATAGGCAACATGGTCTAGAGCAGGGGTTCTCAAAGTGGGGGTCAAGACCCCTCAGGGGATCACGAGATTATTACGTGGGAGGTCATGAAGTTATTACATAGAGGGGTCGTGAGCTGTCAGCCTCCCTCCCAAACCCTGCTTTGCCGCCAGCATTTATAATGTTTATAAATTAAAAACACTTTTTTACATATTTAACAAGGGGGTCGCACTCAGGCTTGCTATGTGAAAGGGGTCACCAGTACCAACATTTGAGAACCACTGGTCTAGAGGAGTAAGCATAGATCTGGAAAGTCAAGAGATCTGTGCTCTAGGGGAAGATTTTCAAAGGCACAAATGGCAGCTAGGTTCTCCACTCTCACAGACTTTGGGGAATTGGACACTGAACTGCTATCTGTGCCCTGGAAAATCTTCCTCCTCATCTCATCTCTGCCATGGAATTGCTCTGAGGTTTTTGGTGCATCATTTAGGCCAAAATGTTCAAAAGTGGGTACCTGGTTTTCAGAAGTGCTGAGCAGCAATGGCTTCCACTGACTTCAGTGAGCATTCAAGACACGTAATATCTCTGAAAACCAGCCCCATTGATGTAGGTGCCTAGGCACCAAAATGTGAAAATATCAGCCTAGACCTCTGTCCCAGCTCCTATTCTGTTAAACGAGGGTGCAATATTTACAATCCTTCCTCCCTCTCAGCAGTGTTATAAAGATTTATTAATTCATGTCTGTAAAAGAGTTATATGAGAGTGATGGGTTAATATCATCTCACTTCTTTTTTGTGTGTTTGCTATGTTGGGAGATGGATTTAGATTCAGGTTACCAAACTCTATCTGAATTTTCCATCACATGTAACACCAAAGTTTCTGCAGTTTTATGGTCATGTGTTTAACCATTTCTAATATTAAGTATGTTTTAGACACTATTGTAGGAAGAGAGAAAAGGAATGAAAAAATAACTCAAGAAAATATTTTGTTGCAGTTCAAGTGTTTCAGAATGGGCTCCAAAATTGTATAGGGTTTGCCAAGCTTTCTGTAGGTAAAAAGCTTTTCTAAACAGAAAATAAATGAAATGAGGTCTCAAGCTGCCTGACTTGAACATCCTCATCTCAAAATAGACCTGCTCTGTCTTTGTCATGAAAAAGCCTCCAAAGCTAGCCAGTAAGGCATTGCTAAACATAGTGCAGTTTTTCACTGGCCTGGAAGACTTATTGAATACAAAAGGGAAGATTACACTGTATGTCAGAACACTCCCCCACCCAGTTTGATTCTAACTCATGGGGGGAGTGAGTGCCTGCTGACTAAAAGATGTTTTTAAAAGTTACCTATTTTGCCAAGAAGAGGTTAACTGTTGAACAAGTCACAGGAACAAAGCCACCACTATATAAGTTTTGCACTGCCAGAGGTTAGAAAGTTGTGTTGGGCCTAATGAACTTCCTAGCCTCTCTCATGCTCAAGGTGTCAAATTCTTAGCTGATTTCAAACCAGCCTTCAGTGTTGTGCCCACAAAACTGCACACACAAATGTCTGCCTGTAAACTTGTGCGCGCACACCTCTGTGTATACCGCTTGGGTAGCTGAGCACCCAACTAACCATTTTGCATGTGTAAAGTTTGTTAGTACCTCATGGAATCTGCATGTATCATTGAATGTTCTGAAAGCGCTTGTGCACCCAATTCTGTGGCAAAATTCAGAGGCCATGGCAGCAAATCTGACCCATAACCTCTGTGTTCTATTGGAACAAAAGTCCAAAACCAGATTTTAAATTATTTCCCTCTTAAAATTTTAAGGAGAAAGTTGTTCAGGAAAGATATAGAACTGAAAGTCCTAGAGCTACAGAAGGTGAAGTGGGTTATCTTAAATTAAGAACCAAGAGGAATTAACATAAACCCAAATGAAGAAAACATAGTGGTTCAAAAGAACACATTCATTTTGTTACTATTGTGTCCAAAGCAAGGCTCCTCTGCTACATCTCGTTGGACACCTGCACAGATTTCTTGCCTCACATGGTAATATTTGGACAATAAATGAATTTCAGACTCATTATTAAAATATATAACACTTATTCTATTTCAGCCTTGAGTAAATATAGAGTTCTACTCAATATGCGGATTGCCAGCTCCCAAACAATTTAGCCCACAAGGAGTAAGTAGGATTTAAGTTGTTCAAATTTGCCAAAAGTTTTAGCTCTTTTATATTAATTTAATGGGCTTTTGTCAGAGCTTTTGCTTTCATCATATCAATGGATTTTACATTTATTTATTTATTTATTTATTGAAAATAAAGTAGCTAAATGTTGATCATCAAATTAAAAGTCTCAAGGAATGCTTGGAGGAAATTTAGCAGGGCTACATGATCTAAGATTCACGGCAACACTATTCAAATCTAATTTTCTCTGTTCCTGTCTACATTAGAGAAATTTGCACCAGTTTAACTATATACACCAATGCAAATCCCTGGTACACATATGCTGCATGGATGTCAAGCATGGCTTTCACCATTATGACTTCATCCATACACCCCACTTTACATCCACACACCTCTTCTGTATTACATCAGTGTAATCTAAATGAGTTGTATGGATGCGGGTGCAAATGTCTCTAAAGTAGAAAGTCATTCTTTCCAGTGCTTTGGTTTTACATCCCCTTTGACAGAGGACACCTCCCGCAGCCTGGTGCTCCATTACTGCCATCCTATGGTTTATTTTCCAGCGCTGACAAAGTGACACCAACGCATTTTCCTGCTCTTCGCTACATGCTGTTTATTTATGACCCAGTTTTCCTCAGTAGGCACAGAGGGTGCCCAGTTCCTTTGTGGAAAGCTCAGAGCCTTGCAGGATTCCTTACTCAGCCTCTATCGGATGTTATGAAGTTTCAAGAAATGATGCATCTCCAAGAACCTTCCCACTTATTGGGGGTTTTGCGTGACAGTAATACATGTTAACATTTTAGAAGGTCTCTTTCTATAAGTCTATCATATATATATATAAACTATTGTTGTATGTAAAGTAAATAAGGTTTTTAAAATGATTTAAAAGCTTCATTTAAAATTAAATTAAAATGCAGAGTCCCCCGGACCAGCGGCCAGGACCCGAGCAGTGTGAGTGCCACTGAAAAATCAGCTCACGTGCCGCCTTCGGCACACATGCCATAGGTTGCCTACCCCTGTTCTAGAGGGAAGTCACACACAAGTTCCCCAGAGACAAAAGGCTAGCCAATGCCTCAGCCAGGTGTCAATGAGAACGAATGGACCACCACCTGATTAAGTGGCCGCTCTTCAGTAGGGTGTGGGCAAAAAAAGATCTATATTTTGACAAAGAAGCAGGGTAAGGTTCCTTGCCATGCAGACTTTCTGTTTCCTGAATGTCAGCTGGAGAAGATTCTTGCACAAAAGAAAGGGTTAAGAGAGGAGAGGCCAGATGCCCCAAATCATCTCTCCCTTGCTCTCTCCCCACAACATCATCAACACCTGAAGAACAAAGGAAGTAGCATTGGACTGGGGGAGTGGGGAAGATATCGTTACTGAAGGCTTTTGTATTCACTTAGCTTGTTAAGTTAGGTATTAGTTGCATTTTACCTTTTATTTCCTTGTAACCAATTCTGACTTGTATGCCTCATTACTTGTAGTCACTTAAAATCGATCTTTCTGTAGTTAGTAAATTTGTTTTGTTATTTTACCTAAATCAGTGTGCTTGGATTGAAGTGTTTGGGAAACTCCATTTGGGATAACAAGATTTGTTTTCTATTAATAAATGACAGACTTTATAGGAACTGGTACTGTCCAGGAGAGGACTGAGCAGTACAGGACATACGTTTCTGGGGGAAAGCCTGGGACTTTGCTGGTGTTGCCCTGCAGTGTAATTCATGAGTGGCTGGCCATAGCGCTCATACTGTGTAGCTGGGAGTGACTTACATGCTGGAAGCTGTGAGAGCAGACCAGGAATGGCTGCCCTCACAGTGAAGCAGTGTAAAACTAAAAGGCACCCCACACTGGGGAATTGAGGGGACACAGCTGCCCATCAGTCCAGACCGTACCCTGGGTAATGTCACAAGGACTATATAGGAACATAAAGACACACAATATTAAATGAGCAATAGGGATAAGACACAAGATAAGACATGTCTTTATAGCATGACAGTCAAAAATCTGGGTTTTTATTAACCAACAAATATTACCAGCATCACTGGCAATTTGTAGAGAGAGAAAGTAACTAGACTGGACACTAATTCTTATTTCCAGATTCCTTCACATCCGTAATGAGGTGCAGTTCCCCAAATGGTTAATCCATATAGGTCTTGATGAACGGCCTGCCAAATTTGATCATATGCCCAAAGACCATGTGATATTCCCTCAAACTGGATGATTTCTAGCAGAGGCTATTGATTTATTTTAATTACCTATCCATTTATTAAGCCTGCCAGCTTTAGAGACTGTGGCCAGTGCTTTTCTTCAGACATATTATTGTTTACTATAACACTGCATTCCTGGCAAGTCATCTTTCTCACATTTACTTCAATTTATTACAAGAAATATAAGATACACTGCACAGCATAATACACTTGAAGTCGTATTTCATGAACTAGGAAAAAATATGCCCTAAGGGGAAGTATCTTGTAGTGGACACACATCTTTTCATGTAATAAAACAAATGAAAGGGGCCATTCATCCGCCTAACAGCCCCCTCCAGCATCTCAAGAAGACCAGGAAATTATGGGCTTGAGATGGTAACAAAAATGAGTTACAGTACACTTATACCACTCCTCAGTTTTGCTCTAGTCTGTCACCAGGTTAGATTCATGTTGTGCCATATTCCATTCCTACAGCAAGTTTGACATGAGAATTATTATACCTAAAGGCAAACTGTTCTTTACAGGGTTGACCTTTCAGTTGTTTGGCATTTTGATTGTCTGTCTGTTCTCACAAGTGGCGCTGTAAACAGAAAGAGCAGCGGACTGTCATGTCTCACTGACAGGAATAGAGAGTTCTGACTCGCCCACGACACCACTAAAAATCACGGGCTGGATGAGGCAATCAAACCCCTAATGCCTCAGTCCTGGGGGTGGGAGGAGGAGGGAATGTGAACGTGAACAGAAAATGGCACACAACATATGTCCTAATGAAGTAGTCTCCCCACCTGCTTGAAAAATTTGTAAGTGTAAACTCCACTGCATGGAGGTGACATTTCCTGCCAAGAAACAAGCTGGTTTTTCTACAGCAAAGAATCTCTTAGTCTAATGTTTTCCCCTTCCGATTCCTTGCCAGGACTTTTTGTAACAACTCAAAATCAGACTGCATTGTATGAGTATCCACACAACCCATGCTAGATCCTGATCATGCACGGGAAGGATTCTTGGGGTGACAAGGGAGGAGGGAGATATGGTCAATAAAGATCATAGTTATGTATTTTATGACCGAGTCTCGGTGCTTTGATTTAAGGCGCTTCCCAGCAATTTCAGACGTCGTCTACTCTGAGTATGTTCATTACTGCCCGCCAATGGTTCAGTCCCAGAAGGTACAGCTGCCCAATTTGCCACCCCACATGCACAAAATTCAGATGCTTTCCTGAATTCAAATTCAAATGTACAAATCGAGATCTCCAAATGTCTTGTTTAGAGATGGACAGAAGGAGGCAATATTTTCATTTGTCCAAGATCTATTGGTAGAAAGGTGATTCAATACCAAGTTCCATGTTCTCTGAACCATCAAACATCAGAGTGTGAGGAGAAATGGATAAAAATGTTCCAGTTTTGACCAATCTAGACTTGGATCTGAAAACTCACAAGGTCAGGCCTTTGCGATTGCAGCCAGGTCAGCCTAAACAAGTCAGGTTAGACATATATTAAAAACAGCCTCTGTACCTGTCAAAAATCTGGAAAAGATACATAGATAGATATAGATATATAAATAAATTTAAAAAAGCTTTTCCAAGTCTCAAAAAGTGATTGACTTGAATTTTGGACAGTAATATGGGCTGGTTGCCCCACCCTAGAGTTTTAAAACTGATAATTATCCAAATAGATTTGTTCAAATTTGGTTCTATAAAACCACCCCAACCACACTATTGTGTTCTATTCCCCCTCAAAAACCCTAGTTCAATTGCAGCAAAGGCTGCAGATGCTTTGCATGATTAGCAGCTTTTAAAAACATTAAAGCAAAAAACCAAAAAAGTTAGAAGCCCAGGAAATACAGAATTCAAACACAGATCTGGGAACCAAGGGTGAAATCCTGGCCCCAGTGAAGTCAATAACAATACCTAGCTCTTGTATAGAGTTTTTCTTCAGTAGATCTCAAGATACTTCACAGTTTTAATGTATTTATCCTCAACACCCTGTGCCTCAGCTTTTCCATCTGTAAAATGGAGATAACTAATAATATTCAGCTACTTCAGAAGGGTATTACAACTCTTATTATGTTAGCTGATCTAATTAATACTATACTAGTTAGAGAGAGAGCAATTCCCTAATAGGATTATCACTGAATTATAAGAATAAATGTTGTCTGAAACTTCACTTAGTGTTTCTTGCAAAAGAAGAGGTTTGTAGCTAAGTGCAATTTGCCATATGCTTCAGTCACTTGATTATTTTAGGGCTGAGCTATTTCAGTCTTTGATAACACTGTGCTTCCTTTAGCATACTTGAGGCAAAGCCAATATTGATTTCTCTTGGCACACAAGCTGTTTGCCTCTGACACTAGTACTTTGTGGCTATTTTGGTCACATTATCATAAAGTCCATCCAAAAGATGCACAAAATGTAGTAGCATGATTAAGTGTGATGTGTTTAGGTCAAACTTGAGAGCATCTCACTGATTGTTATATGAAGCAGAATTAAAACAAATTGTTCTAATCGTTGTCCAGGGGCTTATCAAGAATGCCAGGGGCAGTAATACATGTCTGTTTAACTCTTATATAGGAAGGAAGAGCATTAAATCAAATTCATATTTTATAGCTAGGGCCAAATCTCTATAGCTGATAGATCCTAAGATGCGGATAAGAGCCCTAGCTTATAGTATGTTTTAAATCTCTTGTGACTCCCTATTAAAGCAAGACCAAGGGCAGCAGAGCCATCTCACACTGCAAAATGTTGTTATTCAGTTTGTGAGGCCCAGACACAGGGATCTCTGAGAAGACTCAAACTCCATTTTTTCCCATAGTTTTACATAACGGGGTTCCATTCACCACAAAAGCACCTCCTCCTGGCCAGGCATAGCGTAGTAGCTTTCTTCCCATTAGCTGCCCCCACCAATGGCCGCTCCGTCACAGGGGTGGTCTCTCTTTGCATCAGCCACAGTGCTCTCCCCTCTCGACTCAGCCCTCCAGCCAGGTCACTATATGGTCCCCCTTTCTAAGGTATCAAAGTCTCATTTGACCAGGTGTCCAGATTGCACCTCTATCAGTCCTGTGCTACTTCCCAGGAGGCCTATAACCAGCAGTCTAGGTCTACACAGTCTCACACCTTGCTCCTGTTTCTCTGGGCTTCTTCCTAGGCTTTCCTGCCCTTTCCCTCCACACTAACTCCTCTAGGATTCACCTTCTTCCAGGCCTTATGCTCCTCCTCCCCACCGCTCTGCTCCCAACAAGAAAATGCAGACTCTTCCCCCACGGCCTGCTGCTGCAGCTGCTACAAACTTCCTCTTTTTTATATTCCTGACCCAGGTTCTCTGCCAGCGGGGCTTCATCACCAGTTAGTATTCATAAATCCCAGGGGTGTGCCTTCAGGTGCAACTGTGAAGGTTAACTGGCCACTTCTGGGCCTCCTTAACTCCTTCAGGGCTGGTGTGGGGTGAACAACCCCATCGGACCTTATTCCCAGTAGACACTTTCAGTGAGATAGTTCCAGCTCCTTTAGATAGATGGGGAACTTACATCCTCAGACTCAGGGGCGGCCCCAGGCACCAGCGCTCCAAGCGCGTGCCTGGGGCGGCAAGCCGCGGGGGGCTTGCCTGCGGAGGGTCCGCTGGTCCCGCGGCTTCCGTGGACCTCCCGCAGGCGTGGACCAGTGGACCCTCCGTGCTTGGGGCGGCAAAACGTCTAGAGCCGCCCCTGCTCAAACTATAACGCTCTTTGCCTAATTCTATTCAGGTTCAGCCAGAAGTAGGAGCTTTGTCTGAAGGGTTCCCCACCTACTCTCCTCTGCCCCCCTCCCCTGAAAAAATAACCTAAAACTCAAACACAGCAAATGATAAGGAAACAATAAATAATCACTGGAGTAACAGCTAAATAAAAAAAGTCCCCAAGCCTTTAAAGCAGCTATTCAGAAGTTATAAATGTTTAACCATCAAGTCAGTCACACCACTCATTATGGAAGTAAGTGGTCATCACTCTTGAAAATGTATGCACTGCCTGATCATGCATCACTGCAGGTTTGCTTCCATAATCACTAGGTTCAGCTGTGCATCATAAGACACCAAAGTGGTGATTTTCCAACTGTTTCGCATCATTTTCAAACCTTTCATGCCAATAAGGTCCCTACCACCTCTTTGTGCATCTGAACATTGCATCAGGTTAAATGCTCAGAACACACCTGAATTACACCCACTAAAATGAAAGTTGGTGAGTATGATCTTCAAATATGTGCCTACATGTTAACCATTTTAGATGAATTTTGGGTGTAACACTTCACAGGATCAGATCCTGAGGCTCAGATTCTTCAAAAATTTGGGCACGTGCTTATCTTTATGCACTGAGAGTACGCCCACTGATTTCAGTGGGACACAAATGCTTAAAGTTATACATGTGCATATATATTTAGGACTGGGGCCCAAGGTACTGGCGAATGAGAGTCTAGCTCTGTCCTTTAGCTATGCAACAAATATCAGTGAAGGCTGGATGAATGGACCATTCATCATAATTTGCAGCGTATTAAAAAGTTGCAGCAGATGGAGTGAAGTTTTAAATGACTCCCTCTGGTAATTCCTTGCAAGAATCTTCACTGAAAATTAGGGAAAAGTCAATACTGAATCCAGTGCTGATCCCAGACTTTCTAAGGCGGCTCTAATCTACCATGACAACATAGCGCACACAGGAGACCGGAGGCTGAGATGTCCCTATGGATGTTGCCCAAGGCCTGACAATTTTATTTATTTACTTTTAAATAAGAGCTGCCCTTGGACCAGCATGAAAACTTGGGGCCTGATTTTCAAACATGCTGAACCACTGGGGGCTGTAATATTTTGGTCTAATTTCAGTTGCTGGGTTTAGCGTGCGGTGGCTCTCAGTACCCCCACTACAAATTGTTCCAGCGCTCCTGCCCACTAGGGTCAAAAGACCTGATTGTGATCTGTGTGTTCCTGCGATACCAATAAATAATAATCCATCAGTTGGTTCAGTGCATAAGGTTTGAAAACCACAAGGTAAGAGGAGATTGGAAAGAGACTCAAACCATCCCTTTGCTTTACAGTGTACTCTGCCTCCCTCTCCTGGCATCTTCCAGATCATTGTATAAATCAGGAGCCCCAGTGCAGGAAACTTCAGCTCCTAGCTGATAAGCAGCATTATCGTCAGATCAGGACAACTCTTGGCTTATTGTCGATTTACTGACCTTAGAACAGGCTTTTTACTAGCATTTCCCAGAATCTATGGCTAAAACATTGGAACGTTCCAAAGGAAATCCATTCTTTATGGTTCTCCTAGGCCCTGATCCTGCGCTGTAACTCACAATGGCAGATCCCTGTGTCCACGTGGATTGGGGCCTAAGTGAAACATAGTTCAAAGGTGTCCCAGAAAGCTAGCTGTGAGGATGTGTCGTCTCCTGCACAGTCAGAGAGAGGGGAGCAGATGGCTGAAGAGGCCAAATGCTCCATGCTTAGGAAAAGAACAAAGCCTTAGAAAGACAAGCTGGGTGCAGGGCCGGTGCTTCCATTAGGCGACCATAGGCGATCGCCTAGGGCGCCAGGATTCGAGGGGGCGGCATTTTGCATGCTCCCCACAGGGCGCGCAGGAGCTTCGGGTTCCGCTCCCGTCGCACCACTGAAGAAGGACCCTCCGCCGACGTGCCGTGGAAAACAGCGGCAGGCAATTGAGCTACCACCGACATTTCGGCAATGGCTGCCGCTGTCGCCTGCGGCATTTTGGCGGAGGGTCCTTCTTCGGCGGTGTGATAGGAACAGAACCGGAAGCTCCCGCCTGCCCTGTGGGGAGCACGCAAAATGCCGCCCCGCCGAATTCTGCCTAGGGCGCCAGAAACCCTGGCACCGCTCCTGGCTGGGTGAGGTAATATGTTTTATTAGACCAGTTTCTGTTGGTGAGAGACACAAGCTTTTGAGCTCACATAGAGTTCTTCTTCAGGTCAAGAGCTCTGTGTAAGCTTGAGAGCTTGTTGCAACCAACAGAAGCTGGTCCAGTAAAATATATTACCTCACCCACCTGGTCTTTCTAATATCTGGGGACCAACAAGACTACGACAGGAATCCAAGCCTGGCAGAGGTTTGGCTTTCTACCACTTACTTGGGGATCTTCTAGCCAAAGGGTGGGTGGAAATTGCCCTCTTCAATTATATGTTTACTTTGATTTATTGCAACATGTAGCAAAAGAAAACGCACCTATCCTAAGCCAAGATTTCAAACCCGTGAAAAGCAGTAAAAACAACAGCTGCTCCACAACTCCAAGCCAAATATTAGCAACCAGCATAAAAATCAAGCATAACAAAACCACCCCTCTCCTGACACACACAAACAGCTCCCTATCATCCCTCCACCCCCAAAATACTGGGGAAACAATCCTGGCATCCCCTGACGGTCACCATATTCAGACTATTTGAGGGGCAAGGGGCGTCTTCAGTCTTAAACTGCAGGTGACTCCTGTATAACGCACAGCACGTACCTTCCTCACTTTCCCACAGGGCAGGCTTCCAGCTTGAGAACCTTCACTGATCACAACTGCAACAATGTGTGTTGGCAAGTGCCAGACCATATAGGGATTTATAGGTCAACATCAACACTTCTAATACAACCCAGAAATTAATAGGCAGCCAGTGCATTATCCTCTTTTCCTTTATGCCCTCCCCCTAAGAGATTAAGGAATTGACGATCTTGGCTCCTTATATTTCCAGGAGACAAGTGTCCCTGTGGGTTCCTAGTAGGGTGACCAGATGTCCCAATTTTATAGGGACAGTCCCGATTTTTGGGTCTTTTTTTTATATAGGCTCCTTTTACCCCCCCACCCCGTCCTAATTTTTCATAATTGTTGTCTGGTCACCCTAGTTCCTAGCCATGGGAAGGGGAACATACAGCCTTCCCCATAGATTTTCTGTCTAGCATACTCCCCAACCTCCTTTCAGCCTCCATTTCTGCATTACTTTTAGCTGACTGGGATTAGGTCCCATATAATTATGACTTTACTAGCTGTCATCAGGCAGTCTGTTTGCAGGGGAGAGGCATGGTTTCCTTAGAGCAGAATCAAACAAACAGCTCGGGGGCTTGATCATCCCAAAATGGTGCTTGAGAAACCTGGATTTAAAAGGCTATCAAGTGATTTAAGAGCTACCTTGAAGGGAAATGCAATGGGAAAATCCCCAATATACTTACAAGGCAGAGAATAAGGAGCTGCAAACTTCACTATTCAGTTGCTTGTTTTCACATTGAGCACTATAGGACCAAGGCAGCTGAGGCTTTCTTTGCAATTTAAAGAGCTAGCTACAGAGGCGGAGTTTGCTAGGGATAGTGCTTAAATAGTCATAATGTTGAAAGACATAAACTTGTGATAGGATGGTGCTGCTGTGATCTATCACAGGCCTGATACTTGAAACATATGCACAGCTATGGACATGAAAACACTCCCATTGAAGTTAATGGGACTGCTCATATGCATGAAGTTACATTCATCTTTAAGTATTGGCAGGATTGAGGCTGCAGGATCAGATCTCTGGGTATGGCTGGAATTTGGTAACAAAGGGCTTTAGCCCCCTGAGAGTCACAGTTTGGTTTAAATTTTTCTTATTGGCATATTCCCAATAAAATTGGTCAACATTTTCTCAATTTTCAGCTTTTGATTAATTTTTTTTGTTGAAACCTTGATTTTCAATAGGAAGGAGCCCTCTGAAAATGTTTGCTATGTTTTTATTTTTTTGACCAACTCAATTCTGAACAAGGCACATTTATTTGTATGGTCTATATTGATAGTTTGTGTTTTTGTTAATTAAGTTAAAATAAAAATCTGTATAGTGTTTGAAAAATGTCCTCACACATGATGTACTATTTCTTAAAAGGTCTGCTTCTGGGGGAAGTGTTTGCAGGAACAGGGCCCACTGCAATGAACTTTAAATGGTAAATTGTTATTGTAATGCATTGTAAATTATTAAATAATAATCTACGGTTCACCATTTACTTTTGAGATAAGAATTCAATATCTGTGAGTATTTGCACCAATAAAGTGTGACTGTTCATAGAAAACCAATGCAAAAATGTGTCTGTGTTACCAGCTTGTGCGATTTTCTTGAGTCTTACGATATCTGAGTTTTTTACGCCTTCAGTGATTGTGTTTACAGGAGAATCTCAGCTTTCACTTTAAAAAAGCAAGCTTCTAACCTTTACAGTTGCAGAGAAAAAGCTTGAATATGTTAACCCAAATTTTCATTATTTTTTAACTCTTGTGATATTTTGGATGCCCGGCTCATGCTCTTTGCATGTTTGCAGCTGGCAATACGGTTGTGAATGCTGTCAGGCTCAAATTCGCAGACAATTTTTCTATTGCTTGCTCTGTTGCCAAACCAGCATCCAGGTGCACATTCAAAAATAGCACTTGGATGACAAGAGGTCTCTGACTCCAATCCTGCAATGGGATCCATGCAAATATGCACCCATGTTGCACAACTGGGCCTTAGAGCTGCAGTCCAATTTGAGAGAGAGCCTTACATTTCATTGGGACCTTCTGTACTATAGCTACAGAATATTTTAATCGAGAAAAGTTTCTTTACCTACGCACCTTTGAAACTCAGAGAAACTCTTTAGCTTGTCCCTTCTTTAGTCATTTATGGACTGATCTGACTCCAATTGAAGTCGATGGAAAGATTCCTATTATTTACAAGGGGAGCTGAATCAAGCCCTTATAGCATTTATACATACATTTGTAAAAGAGATTAATCAAAGCAAACTTCCCTTTCTTGTGTGCTTGAGAATGAGAGAGATGAAAGCCTTGGAGGCTAGTGGGCCTCAGTAAATACATGGTAACAGATCAGAATTCAAATACGTATGCTAAGGGTACGTCTACACAGCCTGCAGCAGCGAGCCTTCAAGCCCAGTTCAACAGACTCAGGCTTGCTCGGCTTGCTCTCCATGCTAAAATCAGCTGTGTAGATATTGAAGTTCAGGCTGGAGCTTAGCCCCTGAAACCTAGGGAGGCTGTCAGCCTGGGCCGCGAGGCTCACTGCTGTAGGCTGACGCTGGCTGTGTACTATGGGGTACATCTTTCTGGGATCCCCTTGCAAGATGAAATCACTGCATGATTATTAATCTGTTTGCCCACTAGGGGTCGGTATCAGCACATGAGGCTGAAAAGACATTTATACTGCAAGGATATTTTAGAAAGAAAAGAAAAGAAAAGAAAAGAAAAAAGAAAGGTAGAAGAATTGTTCAAGTCATTGATATTGGCCATAGTTAGTGCTTAATTTGTGCCAGGGCTTGCCAAGGCTGAGCCCCGGCTCCTCTAGGCTTGGCAGTTCATAGCCTCGGCATCTCTGAGTTGCTGCATCAGTTATGAAAGTAAAAAAATTGCTTGAGCCCCAGCACCAATTTCATTACAAATTTAAGCACTGGCATATATCATAGAATCAGAAAGAATCTCTCAGGTGGAGGGACCTCAGGAGGTCATCTAGTCAACCTGCTCAAAGCAGGCCCAATTCCCAACTAAATCAATCAGCCAGGGCCTTGTCAAGCCTGACCTGAAAAACCTAAAAGGAGGGAGATCCCACCACCTCCTCTACCCCCCCCAGTGCTTCACCACCCCACCCCTCTAAAAAAAAAGTTTTTTTATTCCCAACCTCCCTCTCTCCTCAACTTCTTTGACTTTAGACCTTGTTCTGTTGTGTCAGGTACCACTGAGAACAGTCAGACATCCTCCCTCCTTATAACTCCTTCAGTAGTAGTTGAAAGCAATCAGCATCCCCCTCATTCTTCTCTTCTTCTAGAGACTTCTCTCATTCCCTCTCTCTCTCCTCTCATGTCATCTCCAGCCCCTCCATTTAAATTTTTTTGGCCTCCTCTGGACTCTTTTTTCCTTTTTTCTTCCCCCTTCTTGGTGTGGGGCCCAAAAACTGGCACAGTAAGACTCCAGTATGGGCCAGCAATTTGTTTCAAGATCAACGTCTTAAGCCACATAACAGGGAGCTGTTATTTCAAGAGGAAATGAAGCTGCTGTCAGAGTTTTATGCATAACTATCCACACTATGCCATATGATAGAGTGCGGTGGAGTAACTGAAGGCAGGCAGAGTAAAGGCAAAAATTGATACCGGCTTTATGGCCATGCTTAGTTGTATGCATCCCTTAAAAGGAGACTGTATGGTCCAGGCAGAGATGGCAGAATCAGAGGAGGGCCACTGGTACAGCCCTTCTTGGTATGATGTGTCAGGAATCGGGGCTGGCAAAACAGCCAGTTTCCAGGAAACCTAATGGGTGCATCCATCTGGCCTCTAGCAGGCTGCCTGATTGGCCACATCTCCTGATTGGCTGGAAAAAACAACAGACCAGCTATTAAGTTCAGCAGCTGCTCAAAGCTTTCTCTCAGGTCTGTGGTAGCTCCTGCTCTTGCATGGGTCCCAGTCCTGCTTCTGGTAACCCAGCTCTGACCCTCTGCTCCAATTCCTGTATTTTGACTCCAGCTCTGACATCTGACTCTGGTTCTGACCCTCAGCTCTGATTCCTGGTTACCAACTCCAGCTCCAACCACTAGGCCTGACTCCTGCTCCAATCATTAGCCTCGTCCCAGTCCCCGACAACTGCACAAGTGAAGGCAGAGACTGCAGAATCAGAGGATGGCCACTTGTACTGCACTTCTTGGTCTGATGACCTTCAAAGCATGAACCTCAGTTTAGCTGGTGTGGAAGTAGGGAAAGAATTAACAAGGATTTGAAGGGGATCTTAATGCATGTCAGTCAGTTAGCAAGAGTTAGGCCAGCTGTAACCCTAATGACGTGAGACTTGTAGAAGCGAGGATGGTGTGAAGCGAGAGGGAAAAAACTGTGTAAAAAGTTATTACGACCTTGCAACTGATAACCAAATATGTAGACTGGTGTCTCCTAGAAGTGAGAAAAATAAGATAGCAGGGTGGCTTATGTATAAACAAAATGCAGTTGTTGCTCATTATTGTCTTATTATTGCTAGTTATTGTCTGTAATAAAGGTATAAATGCTTGCTGTAATTGTTTACCAGTTGAGAGACCTGTCCGGGACTGGGGCGACCCTGTGTCCTAGGGCACTCCCTCCCTCTATTGTAATTACTAGAGAAATAATAAAGTATTTGATTTTGCTGCACCCAAAGAAAAAGCGAGAACTGAGTTTTTCTCCGACACTGGTGACCGAATGTTCCCAATGTCCCAGGTGCAACCGAGGGAAAGAAGGGAGTGTAGTGGTGAAGGAGCACTGGTATACAGGAATGGTTCATGTAGTGCTGCTCCTCATACATTGAAGGAGTTTGCA
The DNA here is from genome assembly GCF_016161935.1 of Mauremys reevesii. Classification (NCBI taxonomy): domain Eukaryota; kingdom Metazoa; phylum Chordata; order Testudines; family Geoemydidae; genus Mauremys; species Mauremys reevesii. The sequence goes on from NC_052643.1 coordinate 7,516,373, forward strand.
ATATACATTATTGGCACACCTGGGATTCCAGCTCCAGAATTCCTGGCTTCCAGTTCAGTGCTCAGCCTCTTAGACTACCATGGCCTTTCTTTCATATCTCCCAACCTCCTAAGGACTGCATCGTTTAGACCACAGTGAAAGCTGTGCCTTAGCTGGTTGCAGGTTAATGGGTACTTTCTGGATCATGTCTTATTTGAGGAGTGATCATTCAGCAATACCTTTAGGCATGGATTGCCACTATATTAATTGTCAGAAATCCAGTGATCTTCTGGGTGTAGCAATTTGACTTCCTTCTCAAAAGTACCCTGCCATTGTCCTAATGCCCTTTCCTTCTACATGGAAGATGATCTGAGTTTGGAATATCAGTGCGGCATCAGCAGAAAGCAAAGCTTTCCAGAGAAATAGGGCAAAAGCACAGTAGGGACCCAAACCAAATCCCCAACTCAGCATCACATTCCCGGGAGTTTCTTCTGCTGCGGCAATGTGATGCAACTGAAATGCACCACGATGCGCAGCGCGATTTACTAAAAGAAAATGGCTCATTCATGTTTATAGTTTACCACTCTAATCATACCCATGCACTCTGCTCATTACTGCAGGGTCATAAAAATATGGTGCCAGTTTTCAATTTCAGGGAATCATCATTTGCTTAGACTTTGATGTTCACTAATATTAATTGGCAAAATTAAATCATTCCATCAGGAATGGAGATAAGCGATTCCCCTTATTTAGTCAGGAGCAAACCAACTGGTTAGCAGTTTGTGCACAGACTTTGCAACAATGGGGGTCTTTCTGGCGAGGCCACTGAGAACGTTTTATAATATTTAATTCACACACAGGAAAACAGTGGAAGCCTTCCTGTGAAATACCCACCAGACGTGACTTATTTGATCTTGAAAAAGCCATTGTGCAGATAAAAAATACATGGGCAGATGGGTTAGAAATAAAATGGCATGAAATGTTATAAAGCCTTTTATCCTAAAGCGGTTTACAGACCATGTCTCTGTGACATAGGACCCGCTGCTGAAAAGAAGACACCGCTGGGGTGGAACAGGGCAGCCATATAAAATTACACAGAAACACCATGCAGCAGTTTAGTAGGGGAAGGGAAAATAGCATATCCATTTGAAATGGCAAGGGCAGATTTAGACTGGCACAACTGAGCCTGGACAGAGGATAACACTTCTATACCTAAACTGTCGGGGTTAGAACTGTAATTGTGCCCTGCTAGGCGGGATTTTTCTAAGTGTTAAATAGGCTTTGGAGAAGATGGAGAAATTTGTGGGGCATCTCTGAGTCGTGCCCAGGTACTTTCCCCCCAGCTGTTAGACAGCAGCATGCAGAGAAATCAATGTGGACCTTTTCCAGTACAATACACTGACCATACCCTGCTAAGTAAACAGCAATCTCTAAGTAAGGGTAGGGCACTTGGAGCTAGGGTTACAGTTGATACGGGAAGGTCACTTGGAGATAGGCTTAGGGTTCCTATGAGTAGGGCACTTGGAACTAGGGTTAGGGTTCTTACGGGTAGGGCTTCTCACCCTAGGGTTAAGATTCCTAAGGGTACGGCACTTGGAGCTAGGGTTAGAGTACCTATAGATAGGGCTTCCCGCCCTAGGGTTACGGTTCCTAAAGGTAGGGCACTTGCAGCTAGCGTTAGGGATCCTATGGTTAGGGCACTTGGAGCTACAGTTAGGGTTCTATTGGTAAGGCACTTGGAGCTCGGGTTCGCGTTCCTAAGGGTAGGGAACTTGGAGGGTTAGGGTTCCTATCGGTAGGGCACCCTGCTCTAGGGTTAGGGCTCCTATGCGTAGAGCACTTGGAGCTAGGGTTAGGGTACCAATGGGTAGGGATTCCCACCCTAGAGTTAGGGTTCCTATGGGTAAGGAACTTGGAGCTAGGGTTAGGGTTCCTATGGGTAGGGCTTTCTGCACAAGAATCAGGGTTACTAGGGGTAGGGCACTGGGAGCTAGGGTTAGGGTTCCTAAGGTATCATTGACTCTGGATTTACCCAAGTCATCTGCAACATAAAATGAGACAAAGCGTGGATTTATTACTGCAGCCTTCCCGGTTGCAATGTGCAGATGTTATAAAACAGATGTTCTTTGGGCATGGAAGAGCAGTAGAGAAAGAGTGCCTACAGCTGCAGCTTACTCAACTAGCTCAGCCAAGGGCAAACATGACAGTCAAGTGTCCTATAAACTTAACTGTCTGACTTGTGTCTGGGTGGGGGAGGAGGACAGGCACTAGTTGTTTGACGTCCCATGTCATATTAACTAGGGATTTGAATGATGTGCAGTGTGTGACCCACCTCGAAGGAGGTCACATCCCTTTATGCTGGGCAGCTCAGTGGAGGGGGAAGGTATTGCAGCATCAGAAGAAATGTGTCCGACCGAAACTGCATCTTTGCAAAGTTAGCATTAACAGCTGATGTAAATTGCTGCACAGAGAGGGGGCCTTTTTCATTGCATAAGTATTTGTCCTACACAATCCAGCAACGATGCTGCTATGCTTGAGTGCCATCTGCTGGCGCTCTATTTATTAACTATTTACAGCTCTATATAGACCTCTCTTGTAACTATTAGTGGGCCAGATCTGGGCCCCCACTGTGGTCAATTTGTGGCACAAAGCAATGGTAAAGGCAGCTGAAGTGGGTTCCTGAGGATTCCCACAGCACAAGGTGGGTAGCACTCATACAGTGGGTTCTTTTGCCAGCCCCCAGTGTGGGGGGCATGCCCAAAGAATTGCTATGTCTAGTCACTCCTCCAGCTGCTGGTACCAGTTTGCAGCTGGATACAAAAGGCCCAGCATGCTTCTGCAGGGAGCACAGCATCCATACTATCATGTGAAACGAGAATGTGTCTTCACCGTAAGCCTAGATTTCCACTCCTCACTTGTACCCCCACCATCTAGATTCCCAGTTAGGAAAACATTTCTGACCCTTTCTTCCTTTTGCCACCACTCTCCTTCAAGCACAATCTGTCATCCACAGGAACACACCTAATATTTGCTCATTTGTAAAAAATTATCTCTGCTGTAAGAGATCCCTGACCAAACGACTTTAGCTATGCATCACAATTGCCAGGTGTTTAACTGAAAAAGACCTCTGATCGATAACAAACCCTTCTCTTTTCAAGGCCCCATTTCACTTGCTATGCTGAATGTTACATTTATCAATATGCAGGACTTCTCATACACGCAGGGCCGGCTCCAGACCCCAGCGCGTCAAGCGCGCGCTTGGGGCGGCGTCCCAGCGGGAGGGCGGCAGGCGGCTCTGGTGGAGCATCCGCAGGTGTGCCTGCGGGAGGTCCCCCGGAGCCGCGGGGCCAGCGGACCCTCCACAGGCACGTCTGCGGGAGGTCCACTGCAGCCGCAGGACCGGCGACCACTAGAGCGCCCCCTGCGGCGTGCCGCCCTGCTTGGGGTGGCGGAAATCCTAGAGCCGCCCCTGCATACATGTCAGTGCTGGGTTTTTTAAGTTACTAGTTAATAGTTGTCTTCCAACTAAAGACAAGGCAGACCAGCATATAGTGAAAATCTGTGGCCATCTAGACCCCTCATGTGGCACACCCTGGTCATTTGGAATTTCCTGTTGATAATAAGAACAGAACACAGATCCTTCACATTCAGAACCACAGCTAAAGGAGAATCTCTGATAGGAGTATGTGGCCTATGTCACATGAGCCAGTTTTAACAATGTTGTACCTAGGGAGACAAAATGATCAGTAGCTTCACATTTGGTGACATTCACCCCATGCAGAAAGGATGCTCAAGATCTATGTGCCACTTAAGTCCCACTCAAACTAAGGCTTAAATGGGGTTCCAACGGTGTAGAATCCTTGTGCAGATGAATTCCACACTTTATGCACAGCTGGCTTGTCTAGAGTGGAAACTGAATATAGCTGTGGGCTCCAAGTTATTATAGGAGGCATGTTTCAGAGTAGCAGCCATATTAGTCTGTATCCAGAAAAAGAACAGGAGTGCTTGTGGCACCTTAGAGACTAACAAATGTATTTGAGCATAAGCTTTTGTGGGCTACAGCTCACTTCTTCAGATGCATAGAATGGAGACATGTAAAGTGATGAGCTGCCAGAATGTTAATAACCGGTTCCCTACCAGGTCTTTGGTGGCACTTCGGCGGCAGGTCCTTCACTTGCTCTGGGTTTTCGGCGGCGGGTCCTTCAGTGCCACCAAAGATCCAGAGTGAATGAATGACCCGCTGCCAAAGTGCCACTGCTGCCCAGGGCCGCCCAGGGAGGTTGGGGGGGGGCGGGCAAGGGGGCAATTTGCCCCAGGCCCCGGGCCCTGCAGGAGCCCTGTGAGCCCTGGCCGAGAATCCCTTCCCTGGCTAAAGGCACCATTTTAATTTTTATTCACCCGGCTGCGGTCCTGATCTTCGGTGGCACTTTGGAGGCGGGCCCTTCACTCACTCCGGGTCTTCGGTGGCACTTTGGCAGCGGGTCCTTCAGTGCTGCCGAAGACGCAGAATGAGCGAAGGACCCGCCGCCACCGAAGACTCGGAGCGCCGCCCGGTGAGTACAAGCGCCACAGCGGGTGGCGCCGTTATTTTATGTCCACTCCCTCGCTTTGCCCCAAGCCCCCTGAATCCTCTGGGCGGCCCTACCACCGATTCGGTACGGAACCAGCTTTTAAGAGCCGCCCGGTGAGTACAAGCCTGAGACACCCCACCCTAACTGCCCCCCAGGGTCCCACCCCCTACCCAACTCGCCCCACTCCCTGTCCCCTGACTGTCCCGACCCCATCCTCCACGGACTCCCGGAACTCCCACACCTACCCAACTCGCCCCATTCCTGTCCCCTGACTGCCCCCCCAGAACCTCTGTCCCCTCAAACCACTCCCTGCCCCTTATCCAACTCCTCCTCCCAGCCCTGGCCTGGCCCCCTTACCGTGCCGCTCAAAGTGGCAGGAGCTGCAGAGCTGCCCAGGAGCGGTCCAAAGCGCTGAAGCCAGGCTCTGCGAGAGTGGGGAAGGTGGGGGAGGGGCCAGGGAGCCCCCCCAGCCGGGAGCTCAAGGGCCGGACAGGATGGTCCTGTGGGCCAGAGTTTGCCCAGCCCTTTAACAACCAGTTCTAAACCAGCTTCTAAATTTAGCAACCCGGCTCCAGCTCACCACTGGGTATATATACAGGTCTGTCACATCTTAGGCGCATTTAACATGTGCAATTTCAGTTTTATGCAGTCAGCAAAAACAAGAAAAAAAAACAAAAAAAAAAAAAAGAGGAGAAAAATAATTTAAATATTGTTTCTGTAGTGCGGGCGATTCCGCCCACCATTACACTCAATGTAATTTTGACTATACACGATTTTCGCTTTATGCGCTGACTGCAGAACGTAACCCCAGTGTAAGCTGAGACAGACCTGTACATACAGAACATGAAAAGGTGGAATTAGCCATATCAACTATAAGAGGCTAATTAATTAAGATGAGCAATTATCAGCAGGAGGAAAAAAAGCTGTAGTGATAATCAAGACGGCCCAGTTCAGACAGTCGACAAGAGGGGTGAGGATACTTAACATCCTACTTAAAAAGGGTTTCACTCGACTCCCCCCTCCGTGCGTGCAGAACTCCGTTAGGGGTAGTGGGAACTAGGCGTGGAATTTGAGACAAAATAGGATACTGCTTTACTATGGTGCAGACCACTTAGTAAACTTGTATGGGAGGCAAATCTATTTCCGTCCCTTCCCTGTTCCTTGCGGATGCCTCTCCTGTGGCTGCCAGACTGCATTCTGGTCTGGCAGCAATTAATTCACATGACTGCAAACTAGGGTGACCAGATGTCCCAATTTTATAGGGACAGTCCCAATTTTGGGGTCTTTTTCTTATATAGGCTCCTATTACCCCCCATCTCCATCCCGTTTTTTCACATTTGCTGTCTGGTCACCCTGCTGAAAACTAGATTTACATCTGCATTAAAACAACAGAGCGCTACACGGTAATGATTTGAGATGCTCCAGCTGTGCAGTCATATCCCCACTCATTTTAGGGCCATTGTCTTAGAATGCTACAATAACTTTAAACTAGAGTTGCCCCATTCTCATCGCTTACCATGTGGCTCCTGCATCCTCCGGTCCACTAATGATGTCAGCCTCATCCACCTCCTTACCAGCTCATAACCCAAATTTTTCCCACCTTCTTCCATGCTGCTCCTCACACACAGACCATCCTCCCTGAACTGATTTGGAAAGCTTCTCTCCTACCCTGTTTACGGCCCACCTCTGATGCCATGCTGGGGCCTTTGGCACGGCAATGATGTATATATTAAATAAATGTCTCTTGCCTTTTGGAAGAGATCCATTTCAGGAAAGTCAGGAGAACAGACTTCTCTTTTATCTCATTGCAGGTCATTTCACTCAGCTAGGGCTAGATTTTCAAAAGGGCTCCACCTGCTGGCTGCACACTGAGTGCTGAGCTATTTCAAGAAATCTGTCCTTTATTGACAGGTGTGGATCAATTGTACCCACTTCAGAGGTGAGCGATGCAGCTTGGATGCAAACTCATTACATCATTGCCTTTCCCCTCTTTCTATTTCAGAAATACTCCAAGCACCATAATGCAGCCCTCAATAAACAACACTGATGAATGCCATTAGTCTTCACCTAGTTGGAAGAAAGTGACATTTATCCAATGGCCCCACATCAACCTTGAGTTAAAGGTGTGGAAAGTCACCGCACAATGGATAATTAAACCCAGCAAGAACACAAAAGGGATTAAAAAAATAAAACAAAACAGAGGAAGGATATTGTCAGTAAAGCGTCATCATCTCCTTAGCACTGTTCTGAAATCTCGCCACTTTCCGTCAGCATCCTGTTAACTGGAGAGGCTTCTTCATAAATTCTTCATCATTTGTATGATGCATTCCTTCTATCACAGCTGCCATCAGTAAAGTCCTCCTAACCCAGTCCTTGGTCCTAAGTAATTTATTAGAAGTAGCAAGCATCCCGCATGGAAATGTAATGAGCTATAGATAAGCATTGATTTGTGGTTCTGCTTAAAAGGAAACAACAAAAACAATGTAAAAAACGACCCTGCTCAGCTTAGCGGTGGTTCTGTTCCTTTATTAAACAAACAAACAATCTATCTGTCAACATGATATTTTTAATCCTGCTTTTTTAGAGTCAGATTCTGAAGCCCTTGCTCAGAATGGGGAGGCCTTACTTGCAGAAGTAGTGCCACTGACTTCAGCATGAGACCTGCCACAGTCCAGTCAACAATGGACCATGAAGAAGCAGATAATGAAACTGTTGGGAAAAACATTGGAAATGTTCATGAACGACCCCACCATCTCCAAAAATTGGTCATTTTCAGCCTAGTCAACAATATCACCACTGCCAGCCTTCTGCCAGTCTGTCTCCGAAGATGCCAAGGACTAAATGGGCCATGAAGCCAGGACTACCTTCTCAGCCTTAGAGATGACCACTTCAGAGCAGCCAGTATCAAGCGGAGTATCAAGCCGGTATCAAGCGGAATGCTCCAGGGGTCGGTCCTGGGGCCACTTTTGTTCAGCATCTTTATTAATGAGCTGGATGATGGGATTAATTGACCCTCAGCAAGTTCGCAGATGACACTAAACTGGGGAGAGCGGTAGATATGCTGGAGGATAGGGATAGGGTCCAGAGTGACCTAGACAAATTAGAAGATTGGGTCAAAAGAAACCTGATAAGGTTCAACAAGGACAAGTGCAGAGTTCTGCACTTAGGAAGGAAGAATCCCATGCACTGCTACAGGCTGGGGACCAACTGGCTAAGCAGCAGTTCTACAGAAAAGGACCTGGGGATTACGGTGGATGAGAAGCTGGATATGAGTCAGCAGTATGCCCTTGTTGCCAAGAAGCCAACAGCATATTGGGCTGTATTAGTAGGAGCATTGCCAGCAGTTCGAGGGAAGTGATTATTCCCCTCTATTCAGCACTGATGAGGCCACACCTGGAGTATTGTGTCCAGTTTTGGTCCCCACACTACAGAAGGGATGTGGACAAATTGGAGAGAGTCCAGCAGAGGGCAACGAAAATGATTAGGGGACTGGGGCACATGACTTATAAGGAGAAGCTGAGGGAACTGGGGTTATTTAGTCTGCAGAAGAGAAGAGTGAGGGGGGATTTGACAGCAGCTTTCAATTACCTGAAGGAGGGTTCCAAAGAGGATGGAGCTAGGATGTTCTCGGTGGTCACAGATGACACAACAAAAAGCAATGGTCTCAAGTTGCAGTGGGGGAGGTCTAGGTTGGATATTAGGAAACACTATTTCACTAGGAGGGTGGTGAAGCACTGGAATGGGTTACCTAGGGAGGTGGTGGAATCTCCTTCCTTAGAGGTTTTTACGGTCCAGCTTGACAAAGCCCTGGCTGGGATGATCTGGATGGTGTTGGTCCTGCTTTGAGCAGGGGATTGGACTAGATGACCTCCTGAGGTCTGTTCCAACCCTATGATTCTATGAGGTGTGTGAATAGGACAGCATAGCAGAAGCTTGTACTGCTGTACCCAGGCTGTGCTTGTTCTCTGGATAAGAAAGGATCAGCTGGGCTGTATGTTCAGTATCTTTCACAACCTCTAAATTCACATGATTTTTCACATACTTAGTCATCCGCTGTAACAAATCAAGACACTTTCTTGATATTTGGTACTACAGAACTCTACTGCCTTCTGTAACGGTAACGAGCCCATACAGAGGAGAACTGTTGCCTGCTACACACTCAAAAGCTGAATTATTGCATTACAGAACCATCAACACAGGGAACAGTAAACCTTCCCTACAAGGGACACTTCAATTTCTAGTTCCCTGCTAAGTTTTCTGCTTACTGCTGAAAACATTTTTGCCACAGGCATTCCTCTGATGCAGAGAGGAAAGAGAAGATCTCTCTCTCCCCCTCCTACCCCCAACTTTAAAAGAATTTGCATCCTCCGTGAATTCAGCCTAAGGATTTTGTGGGTATATAAAAGCCCAAAATATATTTAGCTTCACTGTGTCCATTCTGCTCTTGCTGGGCTGAGTGATTTGTGCTCATTCTAAGTGATTTTGTTTGGACTGGTACTTGCAAGCAGACAGGGAGGAGGAAAGCAATACATGCCTGGGAGGTGAACTGCACAGCCCTGCACTGCACTAACTCTGCTTCTGGAAAGGAGGGAATGGCTCCATAGAGGAATACAGCTCAGAAGCATGAAGAACCGCGTGCTTCTTATCATGCTCAGAGCAGCCAGGAGAGTGGGGAGGATGTGTCCCTAGATGCTCAGCTCCTAGAGTCTCCAGTCCACCGTGTTATTTCTTCATGACTGGAATCGGTGGGTTAAGCACCTAAGAACCTTTGTGAATTCGGGCCTGAACTCCCACTGGTTTCAATAGGTGCCAAAATACCTTTAAAAGTCTGGCCCTAATGTTCAAGCCACAGCCCAGTGAAGTCCATGAAAATATTCCCATGGATTTTGCATCAGGCCCTTTGTCCCCTTGCTTGCAGCTGAGGACCAGCCATTAGAGTGGGATGCATAACACACACACTGAGCACAAGTCTATATGATGGATGAACAAGATGCAGAAGCTTCCCATAAGCATTCAAAAGCGTAGTAGCTTTTTGAAACTACCTGACTGTCCTTGTTCATTCAAGTCACGTGGAGATTTGAGTTACTCATTCTCTAACTGATGGAGGAAAATTAGTTGGCGAAGTAAAAATATTGCAGGATAACAAAGCTGTGAGTCAAAGATGAATTAAGGAAAATGACAAATAACCTAATTCAGGATGTATTTATGGAACAGTGAGTCATGGAGTAATATACAGCAACCCAATCTTGGGAAGTGTATTGCAGAGAATGACAAACGACTTGGAATTAATTACGCAAGAAACAGTGGCTGCTCTTCTGGAGCCCAATTCTGCAAGGTGCTGAAATCCCCCAGCACCAACTGAGACCGAGGGGAGGCGAGAGCATCCAAAAGAAAAGAGCTCAAGCCTCGTTCTGGAGCACTCCACTCCCCAAATGCACTGCAAATGTTACTGCATTGGCAGTTCAGAGGAGGAGAGAAAATAATAATTTTTAAAAATGGCTCTAACTAAAGTACTCACTGCTTAAGGGGAGGCAGTTTTGCTGGGTGAGCTTGAGCAAGTCCATGCCTCAGTTTACCCACCTGTAAAATGGGGATAGTAACACTGACGTCCCTCAGGATCAACAGATGAAAAGCACGGGGTAAGAGCTAGTGATGGCCTAGAGAATGGGACAGGCTCTCTCACAGGATTTTTCGTTTCACTCACTGTGTCCAACTGGCTGCTCGCTATCATGCTCCGACTGGAATATCCGAGTTCAGGATGATCTACCCCCAAATGTAGTTCATTGAGTCGACTTTCATCATTTCATTATTTCCCACCCTTCTCTTGAACTGCTCTGCCTCTTCTGCCTTTAGGTTCTGTCCCTCATTGGCAGTTACAAGACTGCCCACTGCAGTATCAGCCAGTAGATATAGCGAACAGCTGCCTTTACCCTCGACCCAGATGATTAACGTTGATCAGATCTCACAGTGCTGAGCATGGCAAAGGGTTGGGAGGAGAGTGGGCAGTTTAGGCATGGATGGGAGAGGACTGGAGAATGCAGAAGACAGGAGAAGGAAGTACAGGGTGTGAGTGTGGGAAACACCAACATCATAATGCTGGCCCTGCTTATTCCTTATGGATCCCTGCGACAAGTCAGAATTAACGCCTACTTTTGAAATGATGCCTTATCTGACCAACTCTCCATTAGACACAAACATCTCTGAACACTTGCTACAATGATAACTTGTTACTTAGGGAAGCTGGAGCTTTTTCAGAACCAGGGAGTTAAACTAGCTGTGTTATAACAGTGCAACCTCTTCCTCTCCTTTCCCCGCCCCTATAAAATATTCCCCTGGAATATTTGCTAATGCTAAATGCAGATAAAACAGGTCACCTCGAAGAACACACCCAAGCAAACAGATTTATTGGGACATAATAAGGCAGATGGTAGATGTACTGTAAAATATGACCAAAAAAAAAGGATGCTCTTTTTAAAAGTAATTTCCCAGGCACATTTACAGGCAAACAGCATTTCAGGGGCTAAAAAAAGAGCAAGCACTTATGCAATGGGCCTAACAGGTTTGGCGTAGTGTTCCCTTATGACAATGAACTATTTAGACTAAAAGTGTAATTACTGTGGTATATCCTAGAGAATTATGCAAATATACAAAAAGCGTGCATAAATAATTAGATTATGCAAAACCAGCTGCAGAGAATTTTTTTATTTTAAAATTTTAAACTTTCATATCAGGCAAAATTATGTGCAGCTGGGTGGAAAAGAGTTAACTTTTTCCCCCAAGTAAATGTTTGGTGTTTAGAAAAAGAGATTGCACAGCAAGATTAGGTGACCGAGAAAGAGTGTGGTGAATGCACTAGCATAGGACTCAGTCAGTTCAGGGTTTAGCTCTGCCACAGATTGCAGGTGTGACCTTGAGAAATTCACTTAGTCTCTCTGTAAAATGGGGATAAGATCCCTGTTCTATTTCCTGAAGTGTTGTGAGGATAAATACACTCCAGAAGTAGAGGTGCTCAGACATGATAGTAACGGGAGCCGTGTAACTACCATATAGATAGTTGAAAGGAAGTGTCACCTTGGTAATAGTGAAACTGAAATATATCGAGGAAAAACTTAAACAGAATGAATCTTTTTCTTTCATCAAACAGACCATTCGGCGGGCAGCGAACAGGCCCCAATCCTCCCTCCTGGGGGACGGCAGAGCAGAGACTCTGTCACCTTCTATCACAGGACGTGAGCCAAACATCCCCAACTAGCACTTAAAATTGCCAGGGAGTTGGTGTGGCTGCCATTCCCCCTCACACTTCACAGTTGCAAAGTGGCATGGCCTGCCGGCTAGGAAGAGGCTCCCCAGTGCCTGCTGTGAGTCCTGCTAAAGGTACACACTGCTACACAAAACCCTAAGGTAGCCAGAAGGGTATGCCTACAGGGCCTGGTTCTTTCAGTTACTATGGAAGAAGCCTTCTTGTAACCAAGGGCAGATTTGGTCCCCAAATATCTATAAGGCAGAGAGAGGTTGGTTCGACTGATACAAATATTCACAGAACAAGCCTCAACAATCAAAGTTTCTATCTTCAAGTTTTGTGGCCCCCAGAAGTCCCGTGCAAACCTTCCACCAGGAGCGATCTTGACTTGCAATGGGAGCTCTACCCACAAAGGGCTGGTTTTCTGTGTGGGAACTTGTGGGCCTGTTGTCCTTAAAGAAATTTAAAGGAAAATAAATTTGCCCACCTGATCCCAAGCCCACTGAAGTCAGTGGAAGGGCTCCCATTGCCTTCAATGGTCTTGGAGGGTACTGGCAGGGTGCTCTAAAAACCAGAACCCTCTACATTTAAACTCAGCTCAAGCATTCCGAGCCTGCTGCTTTCCATGTGATGAAAGGCGAGCCATAGACAATGTTGCCACTTGTAGACAACTTGAAAGGGGCTAATGGGAGGTGTACTGCCAAGTCTGTGATTTACATAGAGTTTGGTATTTCTGCAGGTGCACTGTTTGACATTTCAGATTAGGTCTGGACCTTTCATCATTTCAGCACATCCTATTGCTATGAAAAAAAAATCAAAATATCATTAACCACAGTGATGTGATATAGGAGGTCTACATGTTTTGCTGTTTAAATTTAGGCTTCCAGGGTCAGACTCTACATCCCTATAGTCTCAGTGAAGTCAGTGGTGCATAGATATAACTGAAGGCAGAATTTGGCCCTGAAGTTTCTAGGTGCAGCCATATCCAAATGCATTACATATACTAATGAATTTGTCCTCACAACACTCTGGGAGGAGGAGGAGCGCTATTATCTTCATCTTACAGATGGGGAGCTGAGGTATAGAAAGGTTAAGTGACTTGACCAAGGTAATGCAGGATGTCTGTGGCAGGGCTTTGTGAGTTTTGCAGAGGGGTGGTAAACAAAGACATACACATTAGTTAATAGTCCTGGGTCAAAATTCTGCCCCCAGCTATGCCTGTGCATCCCCAATAGCAACTGCTGGAACCCACTTGAAGTCAGGAGAGTATATAAATTAATATAGCATTTGCCCTCCATCCTACGCCCCCTGAGTTCTGTGGCTAAATCTTTACAATTGCTCCTAGTTGTTCAAAGGATTTCACAACTACATTTATACAGACATAAGGGTTTTTCAGCTGTGTCTATTGATAAGTGAGTTTTCGCCAGACAGGATGCTATTAAACTAAGTTTCCTTTTACATTTTTTAGGCTCTACCCTTTCTCTGGAGGTGATAGGATATCAGGACAGGACTGTATTCCTAACAGCCCAATAGCACCTTATTTCAATGTGACTAGTTTGGAATGTGTGGATGTGACCAGACACTTCCCAGCTTATGGCTGCCTAACTACATCTTAGCTGAAGGCCTTAGCCTGTCACAGTAAGAGAAGGCCATTACACAGACAGTGATCTTCATTCTTTCTTTTATACCTCTATAACTAGCTAAGTGATAAGAATACACCTAAATTCTTAAAGTATAGGCCTTTGCAGACAGGCCTGAATGTCTATATCCTAACAACCCCTTTTAGAAGTTAAGCTACTATTACTTGCTTTCTCCTATCCTCTGTCTGTCTTGCCATTTGGAATGCAAGACCTCAGGGCAGGGACTGTTTTTAAGTGTGTTTATATACAGCACCTGGCCCAGTGGGCTATGATCTTGGTATCATTGATCATATGATCTGAAATATGCAAGGGAGAAAAGTAAAGCTGCCTTGGATTATTCCCTGATATTTGCTTTGAGAGCCCAACACAGTCACAAGCTAGAAAATGAAGGTCACCAAATGTCTTAACTTTATCTAGGTATTTTCCACAGATTTCAGCGGAAATCATGCAGGAATAGTGCAGTGTAATTCTTTCAGAATTCACCCTCTAAACACTAACAATATGGTCCAAACATAACTTGTAATAGGATTTGGGGGGACATTTTCAAGTTATCTTCTCGGGGAGACAACTAGGTGTCTATGTCCTAGCTTCACTCCTAGAAATTCACCAGAAAATAAGTCCTATTCCATAGTCATAACCAGTATTGTGAAAGCACCAATGGGTCTTGGCAACATGGACACTAAATCAGGTTGACACAATATGTGATTAAGAAAATTCATTGTAAAGTCATCATCAATATTTGCAACTACCAGTCCTCTCTCTCCACCCCTTGTGGAGAGAGTTTCCTTTAACCCAGAAATGGAGAAGAAATTAAGACTCATGAATTTCACTAGGGTCCTTGTTTGCCAGGCCACTTTATTAACCCAGGAGGCGTTCAGATACTATGGCGGTGGACGCTGCTACAAAACATTAAAATAGTTAAAGGCAGTGACCTAGTCCTTCATGGCCTTGCACTTCGTGTAGCTGTCTGCACCTCTGCAGAGTGAGTGTGAAGAACAATCAGAGGGAGAACTCTGATTTATCTATGTTTTACATAGCTGTATGTGACTCCACAAGGGCATCCGAGAATCAGACCCACCCTAGGGGAGTTGCAACTCAGTAAAACTCTTTGGAGCAAGGACCTTCTTTTTGTGCTGTGTTTGTACAGCACCTAGCACAATGAGGTGCTGGTCTGTGACCAGGACTTCAGGGCACTACAATAATAATTAATAGTCACCTGGTCCTTTATAGAACAGAACACCTTCAACAAAGGTCCACCCACCAGAGATGCATCATGCTACAATAGTCACTCCCTATCATGGTACAAATCTGTGTTCCCTGACCAGCAACTCACCCGTTAGAAACAACTAATTTCCTACAAAAGTTACATGAGGCAAAAAGATGCAGCAATGGAATTACCACTCATGCCCTTGCTTGACTAATTATTTCAGCATCATTTGTTTTCATGACTCTAAGTAACTTGATGAGTTATCATGCATACCATTTACTGTTCAAAACACAGTGGCAACCTCTCTTGGACCATCAGCTCAAGAGTGGCTGATTTCAAAGCATGTTAATCCAAACAGCATAATGTCCATCCTACGCCATGGTTTCAAATTTGTGAGTATTTGGATTTAGGAATCTTAAGGTGGGATTTTCAAAAGAAGCTAAGGAATTGGGTGCTTAAATCCCTTAGACTCCTTTGAACAATCCCAGACTCTGGTAAGTCCTGGGTCTGGGGAGAAGATAATTTGACAATTAGTGGGCAACAAGTTAGGAAATTAAATATATACCCCTCTTACCTGCCTCCATAAGTTGACATTGCTGGCCAAAGACCTGTGAGAAAGTAACAGGGCCTGCAGCAGAGTTGGAGGTCACTGGTAAAGCATCCATGGCTCTCTCAGGGTCCTTCGTGTTAGTCATGTGACACAATCCAGAACCCTTGAAGAAGTTACCAGTTCCCCCACGGTCCCCGATTGAGAACCTGGATGGATCGGAGAAGATGACCACCACCTGGCTAGGTAACTTGTTCTCAGTGCCCAAGGTTCTTCCCCTGCTTTTTCAAAGAAAGGAACACCACCGCCTGCTGTTTTCACTCAGGTGTCATTTCTATTTGGAATGAGGCTAACCTTCTCTCTTCAGGAGCTGCTGCACCTGTTTTAACCAGTTCCAAGGGCCTCAGACATAAAAAGATAGGTATTGATTAACTCCCCCCTTCTTGGGATGACTGCAGTAGTTGTAGGAAATGTGCAAGTTTCTCCCCAGAGCAGTCGTGTACTCATTCGACTTCAGTGTCTAATTGTGTGATTAGCTTGTCCGTGAGCTTTGGCACAATTCCACGTGAGGACCGTGAAGGGAGTTTTCCCAGTGGTTTAGTAACTGGGCTTGCTAGGGGCATTAAGCCTGAATCATTTCAGTCTGCTAGGTGGACACGCAAAGATCCTTGCGTCGACTCCTGACTGCAAGATCCAGTGATGTTTGTTACCAGGAAGATCAGTCAGTCTGTCCAGCTTTTATATCTGGACTTCATAGTCAGCAGGTGATCACGGAATGAAATAGTCTTTTCAGCTGATCAGGTCAGTGCCAGAACAGTGCTTCAGGGAACCTTCCACCTGCAGCAGTCTACCGAAGATGGTCTCCTTCCTCTCCAGGTGGTCTGATTGAATTTCTCTGTCTCCCTTCCTGAATCCAGTAGCAGTCTGCAGCAGGCAGCCTCTGCTGTCACGGATTGTATTGGCTCTTGGCGTTAGTCCCTGGTTAATTCCTTCACTACAGATCTGCCTCTCTCTTTTCCCCAGCCAAACAGGCAAGTGGGAGGAGATTGGAGCCAGCGTTAAATAACATTTCCTCTGACCTGCTGCAGTGTCCCCCCCCTCTGTTCTGTGATGCGAAGGCTGTTCCTTGGAGTCATCCTGGAAGCACAGGGAAGTGCTAACTCAGCCAGGCAGGAGAAAGCTGGTTGCTTTAACCCTCTCGTGCCCATCTGCAATTGTCAGGGATCCAAGAAGCCCAAGAGAAAGGGGGAAGGATGGTGAGGGATGAGTTGTGTACACACGTATCTTAAACTCCGGCCGTTGTGTCACAATCAGGATGGTAGCAGCTGCTGTCTCAATTATTTCAATGTAAAGTAGCAAGGAAGACCATTTCCATGGAAAAGGGACCAAGTGTTAACTCCCAGCAGCATCTGCGACAGCGGATTCATCTTTATTTTAAAAATCCCATCTGGCAACACAAAGGATGCTAACTTTAGAGAGCGCTGCATGATTTTATCCTTAGTGAGTCACAGGCGCCGTCTTTGGGAATTCTGCTGGGAGGAAGAACCGACAAATCAGGATGCAAACAAACACTGCAGCCTAAGCAAGACTATGAAACTGTAGCACATAGCATGATGGGCCAGGGTGGGCAGCGCACCTAAGTGTGCAAAAAGGCCTTAAAGTTGACGTCTGGCTGGTTCCCGTGTGCTGTACGAGAAGAGCACAAGGGTTGCCTAACTTGCCTATCTAAGGCACTGAGATGGCCCCCACTATTGTGTATGAGCACCACAGTCTTTAATACATTTATCCTCACAACATGCCCATGAGGTTGGAAAGTATTTATGCCCATTTTACAGATGGGCACAGAGGCACAGAAAGTAAGTGCCTTGCTTACTGTCACACTGGAAATCTGTGTCAAAGCAAAGGAATTTAACCCAGTTTTCCCAAGTCCCTGCCCAATGCTATAGGTTTGCCAGGTGCTCAGTTTTTACGTCTGACCAGACACCAAAAGTCAAGTTACTGCAGGATAGGGGAGGCACTGGGTCATCAACCAATGCCAGCCCCTGCTAAGCTGGGGGCTGCCTCCTACCTACAAGCAGGCTCCTTGTCAGGCTTCAGTAGCTCCCATATCAGCCCTGAAACAGAGCCCGGCTCAGGGGGAGCGTGGGGGGAGAGACATAGGTGCTGGAACTCAGAGTGCTGCCACATACCCCTGGCTTGAAGTGGTTTCCATCTTATACAGGCTTTACAGTTCGGTTCAATGGCTCTCAGCTCCCACACCGTACAAATTATTCTAGCACCCTGGTGGGGGTGGGGGAGGGAAGAAAGATGGAGAGGCTCCAGGGAGCGATGGGGGGGGGGGCGCAGAGGAATGAGCGATGGGGGCAGGGCTGTGGGGTGAAGAGGTGGGGCAAGGTCTCAGGGGTTTGGTTACCAGCAATTAGAAAGGTGGCAACCCTACGCTCCAAGGAGAGGGGAGGCAGACGGCTGGCACCCCCAGGATGGAAATATTGTAAACTCACAGGCTCAGGGAGAGGGGAGTGTGATGAGAGAGTGGGAACCAGAGGGACTGGAATAGTCACTGCAGGGTCCGGACAGGGAGCAGGACCCGGAGGGCCTGGAAGCAGGTAGAACCCGCCGGAACCTTCCTTTGCAGCCTGGAGACAGTGGCCCCTTTTGCCCTGCCCCCCCCAACAACTCCAGAGGCTCCTGGATCCTCACTCCCTGCCACCTCTTCCTGTCCCCTCGTCCCAGCACCATCCTCCCTGATACAGCCACAAGCAGCTAAACCAGAGGTGGGCAAACTACGGCCCGCGGGCACCTCCGCCCCACGGGACCGTCCTGCCCGGCCCTTGAGCTCCCGGCAGGGGAGGCTCCCCCAGCCCCTCCCCTGCTGTCCCCCTTCCCCCGCAGCATCATCTCGCCGAGCCGCCAGCACCCTGGGCGGTGGGGCTGCGAGCTCCTGCCGGGCAGCGCGGCTGTGAGAGCCGCCGGCCTGCCCCGGTGCTCTAGACTGCACGGCGGCGTGGCTGGCTCCAGCCGGGTAGTGCGGCTGCCAGTCCTGGTGCTCTGAGCAGCATGGTAAGGGGGCAGGGAGCAGGGGGGTTGGATAAAGGGCAGGGGGTCCCGGAGGAGAGTCAGGGGACAGGGGGCTGTTGGATAGACGTGGGAGTCCCAGGGAGCCTGTTGGGGGGCAGGGGTGTGGATAGGGGGCAGGGCAGTCAGGGGACAGGGAGCAGGGGGGATTGGATAGGGTTTGGGGTCCCGGGAGGGCAGTCAGGGGACAAGGAGCAAGGGGGGTTGGATGGGTTGGGGGTTCTCGGGGGGAAGTCAGGGGGCGGATAGGGGGCATGGGCCAGGCTGTTTGGGGAGACCTTGGGTGGACCACTTGACTGTTCTGTGCCTCAGTTTCCCCTTCTTCAAAATGGGAATCAAACTGCTCAAAATACAACCGCAAAACTTTATTTTTCCCCTAAGCCCCCTCCTTTTTTTTTTTTAAGTATTGGGTTAAATTTTCATATTTGAACAAATTTCAGATTTTTAATGTAGAAAAATACACAAGAAAATTTTGTGGGGGTTTTGCCCTCCCTTTATCTCTTAAAAAGGTGTAATTCACCCTAATGGCTCCAAAGTCAATGAAAAGCAAGACAAAAGAGTTTAAGAAGCACTTATGGTGCATGTAGTAAGAGCTGGGTGGGAGGTGGGGTGAATCTGGAAGAGATTCCTCTCAGGACAAGAAGGGACTATGTTAAGTTGAAATTGTAGGATACGAGAGATTGTTAGAGGTGGTGTTAACCCAGTTTGTATGATGGGGTATGTTGTTGGATAAAGATAAAAGAACATATTCTGCAGCAGGCTAGGATGCTGGATGGAAGCTGCACCCAGACTGTTGGTTTGGAAGCTTGGAAGGTACATCTTCACTACCCGCCATATCGGCAGGTAGCAATCGATTTCTCGGAGTTCGATATATCGCGTCTCATCTAGACGCGATATATCGAACTCCGAACGTGCTCCCATCGACTCCGGAACTCCACCACCGCAAACAGCGGTGGTGGAGTCAACGGGGGAGCCGCAGACATCGATCCCGCGCCGTGAGGACGGGTAAGTAATTCGAACTAAGGTACTTCAACTTCAGCTACACTATTCGCGTAGCTGAAGTTGCGTACCTTAGATCGAAACCCCCCCACCCAGTGTAGACCAGGCATCCTGAGTTCTTGCTGACCCAAGTCAGACTGATTTATGTGCATGCAGAAGGGGGGCTGAGTCAGAGTCCAGCTTATGGTGCAGTGCAGACACACCCTTAGACAGGGGTGGCTCTAGGTATTTTGCCACCCCAAGCACGGCAGGCAGGCTGCCTGCAGCAGCTTGCCTGCAGGAGGTCCCCGGTCCCGTGGATTCGGCGGCACACCTGCGGGAGGCCCGTCGAAGCTGCGGGACCAGCGGACCTTCCGCAGGCATGCCGCCAAAGGCAACCTCCCTGCCGCCCTCGCGGCGACCGGCAGAGCGTCCCCTGTGGCTTGCCACCCCAGGCACGCACTTGGCGTGCTGGTGCCTGGAGCCACCCCTGCCCTTAGAGGCGTAAGAGGACTGTACTGGCACCCACAGACACCATTGTGGAACAAGGTGCGGGCCCAGAAAGGGGCAGATCATGACAGCAGTGTTCAGATACACAGGCTAACATCTTGTTGTTGTTTCGATTTCTGGTGTGTGCCTTGGGGCAGCAGAAGTGGGGAAGACAGCAGTCCTGCCACCATATTCCATTCTCTAAGGAGCAGAGCTTAATGTTCATGTGTGGTGTACTGTGTGTATATACACACCATCACGCTCCTTGCAAGCTGGGCAGCTGTGCTTCATTTAACATCATTGTTTGCAGCTTACAGTAATCAGATATAGTCAGTACATGGCTCTGAAACTCATCACAAACACAATGAGATCTGTACTGCACGTTGATTGGAAACCAGGGGACATTCACTACATCAACTTCCTCCTTGCCCAGACAGGCACCAGGGACATGCTGAAAGCAGTGTGGCAGGGTCTGGAGGTACAGCATCTTTATTCAGAACAGCAGTGTGGCACGTGACCAGAAAGGGTTAAACATCCTGCAGGATAAATGACTCAAATTCAACATATGCATAGGTAATGTTTGTGGTTTTGTGTATTTACATGTATATTGGTAGTGGTCAACAATGTAATCCCTGTCTATGCTGTATTCTGTTAATTCAGATATCAAAAGACCATCTTAACATTTAAATCAACTGTAAACATAGGATATTGCTGTATTCACCCCTCTTTGAGATGTATAGCAAATCATCTGCGAATGGTGGGAAAATCTGTGTGAATAATTACTGGTGATGCTTAGGAAATGAGTGCCTATTGTTCACCAAAGGAGTCTGAAACTGTATAAAAAATGGCTTGGACCCTGATCCTGTCATCTGAAACCTGCTTGAGGTTTCATGCAGGGAAGCCTAAGCCACAAAGACTGAGATCCCAGTCCTGAGTGGACCACCCTGAATACTAACATTGGACTATAACCTATGGACTATTTCTTAAAGAACTCTTTGCAACTACAAAGCTCCCATCTCTGCTATGAATCTGAATCTCAAGATTGACTCATGTCTGTATGTATACTGATCTTTTAACCATACTCTTCTTTTTTTTAATAATTTTTAGTTTAGTTAATAAGAATTGGCTGTAAGCATATATTTGGCTAAGATCTGGAATATTCATTAACCTGGGAGGTAATGTGTCTGATCCTTTGGGATTGGTAGAACCTTTTTATATGATGAATAAGATGGTCAGAAATCCTCATCATATTTGACTTGGGTATCTGAGGGAGGCCTGAGGCTGGGTTACTTTAAGGGAACTGTGTTGTTGGCTTCTGGATAATCAGTGAGGTGTTATAGAAGCTGTTTTGGTGCTGGCTTGGTAAATCCAAGTATTGGAATATCCACCAGCTGTGGGGATTGTCTGCCCCATTCTTTGCAGTTCACCCTAACTGAGTGACCTTAGTTGGCTCCCCTAAGATTCCAGTCACAAGCAGGGTAAGATAATGCAAGTGCATTTTGCTCTGTAGAGATGTATATCACAGGGCTTGGATGGCCCTATAAAGGAGTAATGTTTTTTCAGTGACATTCCTGTGAGCTATAGGTTTCATTACAGCTGCCTGAACTTTTCCCACGCCCCTGATGGCTCAAGGGTTCTGTTCTCAATTCAGCATAAGCTTAGGAGGTTCCATCCCTCAGAGCAAGGGTGACCAGACAGCAAGTGCAAAAAATCAGGGCTGGGGGTAACAGGTGCCTATACAAGACAAAGCCCCAAATATTGGGACTGTCCCTATAAAATCAGGACATCAGTCACCCAGTGCCTCAGATCCCCCCTCTGTACAATATCTGTATTAACATCTTAGCAACGGAGGTGAGGTTTAATTAGTGTGTGCGAAAGTGTACTGAAAGCTCCACATAGTATAAAGGTGTAAATGTTTTGATTATTTTTTAGTAGCAGGGAGTATGTCTTCCAGCTGCGGCTAGAGTAGATTTCAGGCATTCTACCACCCCCGTTATGCATTTTGAGGCAAACACATAATTACTGAAACAGGCTGCATCTCACTACCTCCCACAACTTCACTGCATGGAACCATAAACTGGAGCAAGGAGCCTACTGCTTCAAATGGTAAATTCTGCTCAAGGACCAAGGTGTAAATTTCACTTCTGTTTTTATTGGTCTCTTGCTGACACTATAAAGCCTGTCAGAAACACTCTTACCCCTCAGATCACCTCTGCTAATGACTTGGTAGGTGCTCTGAATTTAGAACGAGTTTGGCTTAATTCTGAATCTATTTGAATATTGTGGATTCAAGAGTTCAGCTCACCTTGGACATTAATTAGGAGAGATGTATTAGGGCTGCTCTATAAAGGCCATGCATTTGAAAAAAAAAGACTGAAAATAAACAGTAGCAGATGGGGGTGGAATTTAATAAAACTACCAGGGACAAATGGGACAGAGGAAGGTGGTGGGAGAAGAGAAAATACAGAGGGGAAATTTTTCAAAGGCACAAAGGGCGGTTACCTGCCCAACTCATTAAAAGGCCGTGGTTCAGCTGTTTCGGTGACCAAAGCTAAGGAAAACATACATTGTTTTGCCCAATGTGAAAAAAATGCTGGTGGCCTTTTCTTTGATTAGCTTTAGTATCACTACACTTTAGCTCAGGGGACTTCAAATTTGGCAGGAGGGTGGCTTTTATGGCAGGTAGGTGCCTTTTGCCTTCCCTGTGCAATCTTAATTCATCCCCCCATGCAGATGCACTAAATCAGGGATGGCCAATGTGAGGCTCCGGAGCCACATGCGGATCTTTAGAAGTTAATATGCAGCTTCTGGTCTAGGCACCACCTCCAGAACTGGAGCTACAGGCACCAACTTTCCAATGTGCTGCAGGGTGCTCACTCTGCCCCAGGTCCCAGCCCCACTCCATTTCTTCCCCCCATGGCCTCCGCCCCTTCCCCTGAGTCTGCCACACCCTTCCTCCCCACACACCCCACCCCCGAGCATCCTGCACACCACAAGACAAAACAGCTGATCACAGCAGGTGGGAGGCACAAGATGGAGGGTTAGGTGCTGATCGGTGGTGCTTCTGGCAGGTGGGAGACACTGGGGCAGGGGGAGCTGACAGGGGGTTGCTGACCTGTTACTGTGGCTCTTTGACAATGACAGGTTTCAGAGTAGCAGCCGCGTTAGTCTGTATCCGCAAAAAGAACAGAAATACTTGTGACACCTTAGAGACTAACATTTATTTGAGCATAGGCTTTCGTGGGCTACAGCCCACTTCATCGGATGCATAGATGGAAACATACAGGTGGAAGTAGCCATATCAACTGTAAGAGGCCAATCAATTGAGATGAGCTATGATCAACAGGAGAAAAAAAAACTTTTGAAGTGATAATCAGATGACCCATAGAAGGTGTGAGGATACTTAACATGGGGAAATAGATTCAGAAATAGGCCCAATCATTCCCAGTCTCTGTTCAAACCTAAGTTAATTGCATCTAATTTGCATATTCAAGTTCAGCAGTCTCTCTTTAGTAAATTCTGGCTCCTTCTCAGGCGCAGGTTGGCCACCCCTGTATTAAAATGATAGAGTCTTTAGTTACGTGATCAAATAAGTTTTTCCCCTCCAGGACCCCTGCCTTATCCAGTGCACAGAATAGAGCATGCTCATTGAACAAGCAGCTAGTCAATATTTTATATTTCTTGTGCAGCATCTGACCCTGGGTGTTATTCACTGCACACACTTCAAATTCTGCTAAGAAGACAGAAGGATTCATTTCCCCCTGGGCTCTTCTGTGGTGCTCAGCACTAGAGCATCTGAGTCTTCACAAAGATTAATGTAATTTTACAACACGCCTGCACGATAAGGGCCAATCCCCAAGCTACAGCTGGGGAACTGAAGCTCAGCACTAAACGCACAGTTCCCATTGGTTTCAGCTGCAGCTATGAATGCCCCCCCGCCCCAAGATCTCGCACCAGGCACCCAGAAAGCAAGGAGTACACTATTAGTGACAACCTCTGAAAAGTTTGGCTTAAGTGACTTGCCTAGCAACACACAGTAACTGTGTGGCAGATACAGGGACGGATGCCAGTTCTCCAGCACAGCATTCAACAGTTTTAAACTTGAGACTCTCCTTTCTCTTCCTACAGTCCCTCAGCCATTGTTCATCTTCCAGCTTCCACAGCAAATGAAGCAGGGGGTCCCACTGCCCCCCCCCTCCTGCTTTCATCCCTAGAGCAGGTCCATTCTGTACACTGAATGGGACAAGGGTCCTGTGTGAAAAACAGTATGTAAGCGTGTCGTTAAAGCTATCGTAACACAAGGGGTGTATGTGCATCAGTATTAAAGTTGCACAAACCCTAATTTTGGTTTTTCCTAACTTTGGTGTGCTTGACTTTGTAACTGTAATACTTTTTTAATGTAATTTGAGCATGGGTAGTTACATACACCCCCTCCCCTCATTTTGTGTGCTGTATGTACACATTGCGTCCATTTGAGTGCACCAAGCTTTCGGGGTACATCAATCCCCAATATAGAGCAATGACATCCCTGAATCTAGAAAACTGTCTTAAAATAACTACTGAAACCAGTTGCCCCACGCATAACAAGAATTTTCAAGCATTTACAAGCATGTTTTATGTCCTTCAGAAACAGCTCGGGAGGGTTGCTATTTCCAAACCCCATGGGGTTCCCCCATCCTGATTTTGACAATCTTTTTGCTTAGCTAAGCAGTGAAAAGTTTCCAAACTTCAGCAACTGAATGTTAGAAGACAAGCTCCTCCCATTCGATGGTCTCAGTGCTTCCAGATGCTGAGCCCTGCAAGCCTGCGAGAGCTGTGTAAATTGTTGACTTGTCAGTGTGCTGGTTAATGCCAAACATTTGTTTGTTTGTTTTCGGTGCTCAGTGAAAACGCAAAAAATATTTTGATTTGGTATGTTTTCATTTTTTTTTTTATTAACAGCAAAGGAAATTGAGAAAAGTCATTCCTTTAGTCACAGTCATAAACAAACTAGGGAAATACAACCTAGATGGAGCTACTATAAGGTGGGTGCATAACTGGTTGGAAAAATCATTCCCACAGACTAGATATCAGTGGTTCACAGTCATGCTGGAAGGGCATATCGAGTGGGATCCCACAGGGATTGGTTCTGGGTCCAGTCCTGTTCAATATCTTCTTCAATTATTTATATAATGGAACAGAGAGTCCACTTATAAAGTTTGCAGATGATAACAAGCTGGGAGGGGTTGCAAGTGCATTGGAGGATAGGATTAAAATTCAAAATGATCTGGACAAACTGGAGAAATGGTCTGGAGTAAATAGGATGAAATTAAATAAGAACAAATGCAAAGTGCTCCACTTAGGAAGGAACAATCAGTTGCACACATACACAATGGGAAATGGCTGCCTAGGAAGGAGCATTGCAAAAAGGGATCTAGGGGTCATAGTGGATCACAAGCTAAATATGAGTCCACAGTGTGACGCTATTGCAAAAAAAGCAAACATCATTCTGGGATGTATTAGCAGGAGTGTTGTAAGCAAGACACGAGAAGTCATTCTTCTGCTCCACTCTGTGCTGACTGGGACTCAGCTGGAGTATTGTGTTCAGTTCTGGGCGCCACATTTCAGGAAAGATGTGGATAAATTGGAGAGGGTCCAGAGAACAGCAATAAAAATGATTAAAGGTCTAGAAAACATGACCTACGAAGGAAGATTGGGAAAAAAAATGAGTTTGTTTAGTCGGGAGAAGAGAAGACTGAGAGGGGACATAACAGTTTTCAAGTACATAAAAGGTTGTTACATGGAGAAGGGACAAAAATTGTTCTTCTAGGAAAAATTTCCTAACTGTCAGAGTGGTTAAGCACTGGAATAAATTGCCTAGGGAGGTGGTGGGATTTCCATCACTGGGGATTTTTAAGAGCAGGTTGGACAAACACCTGTCAGGGATGATCTACTCTAGATAATACTTAGTCCTGCCTTGAGTACAGGGGACTGGACTTTTATGACTCACAAAACCACCATAGAAATAGGTGACAGTAGTGCTGTCTTTAGCCCTATAGCCAAGTTAATGTCCCTGCTCTCAATCATGGACGGAGGGGCTCAACCCCTAGTCGTCCCATATAGTAAGGGAGTGCTGTAACCACAGGGCTGTAGGATATTGCCGGGGAGGAGAGGAAGGAGGGTACTGGCTCCTCCTCCTCCTCTCGTGGTTTCACGAATGGCACTGAAGTCCCCCTGTGAATCTAGTAAAAAAGTGATTTATTTTTTGTCCAAAACTATTAGACAAATGTGTCAAAAAATTTGCAAGTAGTTTCAGTCAATACCAAACTGCATTTTCTGGCAAATAAACTATTAAATCCAAAGTATTTCACCCAACTCTAGCACATGCTTCACTGTAGGCACACAAGCAGTTCCACTGCCATCAGGGACGCTAACCCTTTGAAAGCCCCTACACTGGTGCCACATGCCCACACTAAACAAGTGACTCTCAAACTGGGCTAGCCGAACCAGTGCAAGTAGGGTCCAGGTGTACGCTCCTAACTCTAGTGATCCCCTTCTGTGTAGCTCTACTGGTAAAACATCCACCCCAAATCCTCGGGGTAAATGGGTCCTCATCCAGAAAAACCTTAACTTGAAGCTCAGATAGAATTAAGGTTTTGCCTTTTGGTGCAAATGGAAAGGGTTCATTCTGCAACATGCAGGGAGCTTATTGCAGAGCATCAGACTACATCGGTGGCTCCCCAACTTTAACAACCTGCGAACCCTTTCACTAAAATGTCAAGAACCCCCTTCTAAAAATGAATATTTCCAGGGATTTTCTCCTTTACTTGAGTATAAATTACAAACACAGTGATCTTGGAAACAAATATAAAATCTGTTTTTATGACATGCTTATTACACACTATTTAATTATTGGCCCTGTTAACACTGGTTCTCCACTTGTGAGGTACTCCCTTCCCTACAGATGTGTCATTATATAATGCCTGCATCTGTAACTTTCACTCTATGCATCTGAAGAAGTGTGTTTTTTTACCCACGAAAGCTTATGCCCAAATAAATCTGTTAGTCTTTAAGGTGCCACCAGACTCCTTGTTTTTGTGGAAACAGACTAACACGGCTACCCCCTGATATTATTATTTATCATTACAGTATTTTTATTACATTATGAAAACGGCAACACTCTGCCAAGATCTCACTTTCGTAGCTTGTATCACCTTGAATAAGCCTGTTATCAGACAAGGCTCCTAGGTTTCATCAAGGAGTATCAGATGTGAAACAGCATGAAGGTATTTAAGAAGCCAACTCAAAGAGTTCCTCCTACACAAGCATTCAGGTCTTGAGCAGTCCAGGCAAACAACACACATTACAACAAAGCTTGAACTTGTTCTTCATAATAATTTAAAAAAAATACTAGCTGCCTATTTAATTTTAAAAACAGCAAAAAATATCCACCTCCCTTTCCATTTCTTACAAGGAGTCTTGAAGTTTAAATCTCCTCAGTGTGATAGATAGGCTTGCTTTGATTTGCTTAGCTCTTGGAAGTCCAGGAGCTCCAGGTTTCCGTCTCTGTGCTGCCCAGTGTCCCTAGGGACAGCTCTATCTGCCATTAGGGAAGTCCCCCTCCCCCCGAGAACCCCCTGTAACATTTTGCAAACCCCAGTTTGGGAACTACTGGAATACATGGAAGTGTTGGAGACCAGGATGCAAAAATGCTACAAATCTTCATTCAGAATTTTGATAAAGTTGGCCTTTTCTCAAGTTTATTTTTTTTTCTAATTGATAAAGTGAAACATTTGAAGGTTGCATTGGTTTTTCAGCAACGGGTATGGGATACACATGCATACACACTTTCAGTGGCAAAATGAAAAGTGGTGGATAAGGGAGGAAAAAAAAGATTTTAGTTCTCAAAGAACATGAAATCTTTCCGATCAAACCTCATAGTGGAGATGGCTGAAAAATGGTAAGTAGGGTTCATGAGAAGGTGGGATGGAAAGATGTTTGCCTCACTGGCAATCTCCCTGTTTTATAGCAATTTCACTAATAAGAAATGCACTTGAGCCAGCTCACCTCCTATGCTCATGCATCTTTCAACCTGCTGCTTTTGCACATATCTATTTTTGCTATTTGAAAGAGCCCTGGTGTCTGGACTCTGATTTATGATCGCTACTCTGAAGGCTTTTTGGAGTTCAGCTCTATGTGCCTGGCTAGAGGAATATCAAAAGCCGTGATCAATGAACTTTGACTAATTGACTCTTTATTCAGATAAGTGGATCTGCAAATGCCAAGGTTTTCCTTTAATTTTTATAAGCAAATTGTTCATGCCCTGTTGGGCTTTCACTGCTTGCATATTTTCACTGTACTAACGAATACTGATGGAGCTCTTCTGTGCATACTATGACACGTTATTCTTCATAAACAGTAGATATTGGGAGCAGCCTGCATGAATTTCTTGCTTTTCATGAAGAGTATTGCTCCTTCAGCCTACTAGTTCTCAGGACCAAATCTCCAATCCTTGCCAATGGGCTTGGGGGGGGGGCTGCTCAGAGGGGGTACATCATCTCCCTCCCCCCCCCCACACACAATTTCTCCCCAAGCCAGGGAGCACCAGCAAAATTAGGAGAATTAAAAATGCCTATGTTTTCTCACCCTCCACACACAGCAGTTCACTTACTCAGGTGGGAAACCCCTCGTTCCACTCATCTACTTAATCAATAAACACAGAGCAGTGGACTAACTCCGGTGACTGAGAGCCACTATACAAAATGAAGGGGCCCCTGATAAAGTGCATTCAGATACCATGCTTGCAAAAACTAGAACTGTAAAGCACAACCGGCAGCAAACTATGAAGAGAATCAAGGTACTCGAACAGCACAAGGGGGACCAAAAAATCTCCAGGGCAGGTTACCGATCCCATACTCTGTTTGTGCTAGTGAATTATTCTACCAAACTGCACAACTCATTTTTCCTAAAGACAGTCTATTTTCCATAAACTTGCTTGGCTTGATTCCTTTTTTATAGGGTTTCTACTGTGCCTACCGCTGTAGCCCCTCATAATAAATATTTGCAGAATATGCCCTTTGAGGGGAAAGATCATCCAATGGTTAAGTGCAGCATGAGAGACCAGGATTCAATTCCGTGCTCTGCCACAGACTTTCTGTGGGACTATGGGCAAGTCACTTAAGCCCAGATCCTCAAAGCTATTTTGGCACTTAACTCCCATAAGAGCGGTCATACTGGGTCAGATCAAAGGTCCATCTAGCCCAGTATCCTGTCTTCCGACAGTGGCCAATGCCAGATGCCCCAGAGGGAATGAACAGAACAGGCAATCATCAAGTGATCCATCCCATCGTCCATTCCCAGTTTCTGGCAAACAGAGGCTAGGGACATCATCCCCTCCCATCCTGGCTAATAACCATTGATGGACCTATCCTCCATGAATGTATCTAGTTCTTTTGTGAACCCTGTTATAGTCTTGGCCTTCACAACATCCTCTGGCAAGGAGTTCCACAGGTTGACTGTGCATTGTGTGAAAAAAATACTCCCTTTTGTTTGTTTTAAACCTGCTACCTATTAATTTCATTTGGTGGCCCCTAGTTCTCATATTAATTTCAATGAAAGACAGGGACCTAAATACCTGTGAGGATCAGGGCCTTTGCCTTTCTCCCATCTGTAAAATTGAGATAATATTTTCCTACCTCCCAGGGGTATTGTGAGGATAACTACATTCGAGATTGTGAAATGTAGAGTGATGGCCAGCTAAGTATCTATGATAGACAGACCATAGAAGGATTGTTATTTGTATTCCAGTAATACCTAGAGGCTATGGAGTGCTCCAGGATCAGGACCCCATTGTGCTAGATACTCGGTACACCCAGAGAAAGATGGTTACTGCCCCAGATGACTTGCAATCTGAAACAAGAGATTAGAGGCTGGTGCAATTAACAGACAGGGGGAGCACAAGGCAACAATGAGAGTAATGATGGATGGAGGAAGAGCACCAGCTACCTAATCACTGGCCAGTGTTTTGTAGGCATTGCAGCATAGATGGATAATTGCAAATTACATAAAATGGGGCCAACAACAGCTGGGAAACAGAAGCCAATTATGTGACTTGCCCAAGGTCACAGTGACAGAGCCAGGAATTGAATCCAGTTCTCTCAAATCCCGGTTTAGTGCCTTAAAGCTACTCTTAACTTCATTCAAGTTGTAAAATGCTTTGTCATTCATCTGAGATATCCTATAGTCTTGGGAGAATTTCTGTTACATGCGTCACAACATTGTAACGATGTACGTTTTATAGGATCCCCAACATACGTTACTAGCTGCCATTGTGCCAGTGCTGGAGAGGGGTTATTCTAGCACTTACGGTGAATTGTACATGTAGGGAGATTTGAGAGTTGATTTTTGTTGTTTTGAAGATTCCGGGTAGACGTGCGGACTCACCCCTGCGGCGCCTCCTGCTGGTATGTTCTGGGAATTAGCTCTTCCAGCTCTGGAGCACCCTCTGCAGGCCGGTGATCTGCCTGGCCTCTGGCCCCCGTGTCCCTCCCTGGACCCCAGTGCCCCATTTACCTGGGGTGCTGACCCCTGGAAATAACCCCTTTCAGCCTCAGGGTCTCCCCCTCCCAGTATCCCCACCCACTATCTCCACCTCGCCTCAGTATCAGGCTACTGCCAGTCATTGCCTAGCCCCACACCCTGGGGCAGACTGCAGTGTCAGCCACTCATCACTGGCAAGGTTGGGTCTGGACCTGCTGCCTCGGCCTACCCCTGGGCTGCCCTCTGCAACCCTCAGTACCTGTTGCCTTCTGCTAGGCTGCAGCCTGGGGCTTTCCAGGCTGGAGCTCCCCAGCTCTGCTCCACTCAGGTACCTTATGTCTAGCTCCCTGCAGCCAGGCCCTTCTCCCTCTACAGGCAGAGGGAGACTAACTGAGCTCCTGGCTCATTGCCTCTTATAGGGGCCAGCTGGGCCTGATTGGGGCATGGCCACAGCTGAGCCTGCTTTCCCCCAATCAGCCCAGGCTTTTAAAGCTGCAGCCCTCTGCAGGGCTGCTTTTAAACCCCTCAGGGCAGGAGGGGGTAACCACCCTGCTATGAGCCTTTGCCCGCACTCCTGTCCCTGTTCTTTTATTAGTTGTCCCCTGAAATTAGTGGGTCTCTGAGGTTCTGTAGATCCTCCCCTTAGGCTGGGGGGGGGGGATCCTTTAGCATTGGGCGGGCTTCTGCCTGCCCGGTTCCCAGAAACCCAATAGATACACTCCTCCAATCTTTTAGTCGCTTCAAATAGCCCAGTAAATGGTTCCTCTTGTTGCAAGATCAAACCGGATTCCCCTTGAAAGTGGCAGCACAAACATGAATCAATGGTGGCTGACTTTTCCATTAGCTACTCTGTCTTGTGGGCACTTTGAATAGGGTTTCTATTCTTGGCATGTTGTGAACCGCAGCTAGGACAGGGGTACCGAGATCCTGCCTTGAAGCAGAAATAAAGCAGACAGCAGCAGATTTCCCTAAGTACCAGCCGTGGACAGCAGCCAAAGCAGGAGTGAGCTCTTTTCTATTGCCAATAGCTCCCTGTGGGTTGTGCACTGTGCAGTAAGGAGTTTGAGAAGTCAAGACTATTAAGCCTGAACGGAAGGGGTAGAAACCAGGCTGCACTGGCGGGTACAAGTACTCTTGGCAATATTCTTGAGCAGCCTTGAAATTACAAAGCTGCCAAAGGCAGAGCCTCCTGGTTCACTCCCCCAGTGAAGGTTAGATTTGTTTTTCTGAATGATGAAGGCTATTTGGGACCATGTGATGCATGAAACCAGTGATCTTCTATGTAAGTGTGAGCTATCTAACCCTACCAGGCACTTCACTATTGTGTCTATTTTATGCAAAAGGCACTCTGTTACTATAGGCAGAGCAGCAGCATAAACCATTAAGACAATCAACTTTTTTCTGCCTTCTAAATACCACTGTATTGGCCTCTTGTTATAACTTCCTTCACCCACTCATTGATGTGATCTGCTTCTCTCTCTCTCTCTCTCCCTCGTCCTTCCCCCCTCTCCCCCCCAAGTGTTAAGTGACTAAGGAGGTGGCAGGTGGGAACAGCAATAGGTATCTCAAATATTCATAGGCTGGTGGCTACCCATGACTATGCAGACCTCAGTGACTATTTCCCCTGTCCTCCCATCCCCACCCTATAACTTGTATATCAACTAAGGGTTCAGTTTTCAAAGTTGTTATTGCAGTTGCACCTGGGAGCCCCGTGATGGGTAGGAATTCATTGCATTAGGGGATGTACAAACAGAAGGCAGCCCCTGCCTGATACAGCTTGCACTCTCACTCAGCACTGTCCTGACTCTGCTCCCATTAAAGGCAAAGGTATTGTGACTATTTTAATGGGAGCAGAGTTAAGCCAACACAGTGTGCTTGGAAACCCCCACTGTAAATGACACAGGGCTGGCCAGTCAACAGATTTGTCCATTGAAATATTTCTCTTGATAGAATATCCCTGGCAACTTGGTAACTTTATACCAAGTAATTATGGAACTGGGTGATTTGACAGAGAAAATTCAGCTATTTCACCTTTAGTAGCACTCTGTCTGGAATGACTATCATCCTTGCTGACAAGGTCCTTAATATCATTTTATGAAGATGTAGCAACTTATTTTCCCCATGCTGACGCTTAGTGGATCTGACAGGAAGTCAAGAAGTCTTGCTAATCTTGCAGAAAGCTTCACATTGCAAAGAAAGTCTAAAGTGAATGCAGAATGGAAGCAATTCACATAAGGCCAGGCCTTGATAAATGCAACCCACTTGGTACCTGTTTTTCTTCCATGTTTAGTTACCTGAATGGAAGAACAAGCATATAGCAGAGGGCTCGATATACGGGTCAGAGCAGGATGGCACAATATGCAAGGAGCTGTTCCAGCAAGAAAATGGATTATTTTATTATAACATGCTTTTCACTGTGCGCACACACACACACACACACACCCCCATTCTGGAAGAATCCCTGCACAAACTGGGTGCTATGCCACACAGTGCTCCCCTATGGGAGAAGATGCAGGAACAGAAGAAGAGGAGTTTAAATGGAACAGTGAGGAATTAACTCATGATTTTAACTGAAATTCACCAGCAGGACATGGGAAACAAGCAATTGTATCATTATTGAAAAATATTGACTGGCAACGTGTTAAAGAATTTTTGCTGTTCCTTCAGTTTGCAGCCCCAAGCAAGTTCAATTGCAGATGAGGAGAATGACTGCACATTTAAAGATTTGATTCATGTGCACTGGACATAGAGGCATCATGACTCACAGTTTAGGAACAAAAGGAAGGGGGCATGGAAATACAGTGAAAAGTCATTAGGAGAGTCGTTCTTGGCAGGAAGAATAAGGAGTTGTTTGATGCCAGCAGCATAAGGCACATTCCAAGAAAATAACTAAAGTCACTTTTAAATGAAGCAACTGCTGTGAGACAAACTCGAGATGGGTTTGAGCCCCAGCATTTGGTATTTGAAGACTCCTGACATTCAGGAGACAGGTATTCAGGGTCAGTGTGTGGCTGGAGAATTCAGAGATTTACTTGTCACATAAGCCAGGGTTCTGCAGGCTGCTCAAAACAGAGAGCTGCCTCTTGCAGCTAGATGGAGGCTTTGGTTTCTGCACGGTTAGGTGGATGTAAAGGTATAAAGAGGAGCATTTGTTAGTAGGGTGAATACCACCCTCCCTACAAGGGGGAGTGGAAATTTGGCATGTAAGGATTTCATTTGCTGGCACTTTGAAAGAAAATGTCATTGTCATCTTCTCAGCCATCTAAAAAAGCCAGTATCAAAGGTTCTTATATGGCCCCATACTGGGGTGTCTGAAAACCCTACAGTCTCATGTGTTTATACTCAACACCCCTGTGAGCTAGGGGTGCATATCTGCATATCCCCATTTTGCAGATGGGGAACCAAGGTACAACGTGACTTGCTCAAGTCATACAGGAAATCTGTGGTGGAGCAGGGAATTGAAGCCAGGTCTCCCCATCCCAAGTTTAACTGCCCTGCCTCATTCATGGTTTTCTGTTCAGTAGCTAAACAGCAGTAGTTCGGGTGGACCGACTCTTGTAGCAGGAAGAAGAGCCTGCTGAACCAGCCCCAACGTGGCATGTAACAGAGCAAGCAAGTTTTGCAGATGAATCATCGCAGTGGGACGTTTGCCTTGCAACACAAATATTGTGTCATGCTGCTGGCTTAGAAAAGTTCTGCAATATGCAAACCCAACTGGACAGGATAGGAAGGAGTTGAGAGATTTTAGGCTAGATTCTCCTCTGCCCTGCACTATACAAAGCCATTTACAGCTGCACAGAACAAGGGCAAAGTAGAAGGGAATTTCTGCTAGATCAGAACAGGTGCAAGTGACTACACATTGTCCAGGACAGCAGAGAATCTGGCCCTTCATAGGTTACACCCCAAAAAGAACTATGCTAACTTCATTGCCCTGGCTGAATGCCCCTCCTACAGGAGTGCATTTCTTTCCCTTCCTGTTGGGGAAAAACTGGTAGTGAGTTAAGTGCTCATTAAAAGGTTCCAGTCTATTTGGTCGGTGGAGCCTCAAGCCTACTATTCACTTGCACAGCACTGTATGGTCAGTGGCAGGACCGTAAAGGTTACTTCTCCCCCTTTTTATCACTTGCTCTTATGTGAAAAGAACTCTGATGGGCCCAACACTTTCTGCAGGAGATTCCAATAGCTGATGAAAACACAATACATACTTTTTTTTTTAATGATACAAACCTCCCTAAACTTTCCCAAATGGAGCATTTACCAAAGCATAGCAAAGACTTTACAGAGAGATTCATTAACAACCACATAACAAAGATGCTACAAAGTCAAGGTGACTAACAGCTTAGTAGAGCAGCACAACAAATCCTACAGGAAACTTGTACCTGGGAGGAAGAACCAGCGTAATTATTTACTTCAGCCTCCAAATGCAAAGGGCAGTCATTCCCGGGCGATCTTACTCTTGAGAGGAATTCTTCCCTTCTTCCAAAGCAGGCATCATAGCAGCTTAGTAGAGTTTGAGTTTTAAATATAAAGAATTGCCCCAGTCTCCAAATGCCTGCCTGCTCCCACCTGCTCTGCCTTTCAACAAGCTGACCACTGCAGGTGCTGCCTTTTATTAATCATCTACAACCAAGCAGACACCCTGGCCACACTCCCCTTCCAAGCTAGCTCATCCCTGACTGGGAGGGACCATCTCTAGGGCTGAGGGAGGGCATAGTTCAGTCTTCATGGGGCTATTCTGTTCTTGGTCTCTCTGCTGACAGCACCAGCTGTGATGGGTCCTGTGCATGCACTGCTGTCTGCTAGAGACTGAGAGCACCCCCTGCTTGTTTCACATAGGCCACTAGCCATCAGCTCGTAGTGACTTTTGGTCCTGACCTAGGCTAGAGTCAAACCAGTGACCTACAGGCAAAAGGCTCCCTTCCCCATAAACAAGGAAAGCATGTTACTTAGTGCTTGACTCTTACACTATTTCTAGTCTGTCCCCTCAGAGCTTGCCCTGTGTCTAATATGTAGTGAAAGCTGTTAGGGGATCCAGACACTTGCAAGTGTCTTCCTTGTTTAATTTTTTTAACCTTTACATGTGCTGTTTTCCAGACACAGCCTACAAGGAACATTATCTGGACATTAGCATCACAGGTTCTCCCCTCCTATGAGACTCTCTCCCCTCTGTCCTTAGAGGCATGGCTGAGATTCCGCCCCCCCCCAAGGGTTTGTTCAGCGGCTGCTTCATCATCTCCAGCTTTTGTCCCCCCAGAGACTGCAGCTGTGGGTGATCGTATGTTGTGCCACAAGAGCAGCCACAGTAATATTTAGAGGGTTTTCCCCCTTATCTTTGTGGAGGTGCTTCTTCCACAAGCCAAAGCACCAAACCTGTCTTCATTCCTTTCAAAGGGCAGATTAGTGCTGCTGCTTGGACAGCACCTGAGAGCAAATGACATCTAGCTAGCCAGCTAAAGAACACTTCAGACCTGTTCTCATGCAGTGAGAGATTTATGGTCAGAGAAGTCTGGCTTTGCTCATCACTTAATTGAAACTAGGGTTTTAAAAAACCATCAAGGCTTCAACACTGGACTGTGGGCAAAAGACAGCCCACTGACTTTGGTATGCAGCTTCAAACGAGCTAACAGATTAATCAACAAGAACATAAAGTGGTGACTTTTAAGTAACAAGGCAGTCTTATGGGGCATGAAGGAATCTCCGGATGTCAAACGAAAAAGCGTACGGCTTTTATCCTCAAAATGGCCCCTCAAATACTCCTAGTGGAATGGCTCAATAAATCTACCATTATTCCAAAAATGAAGGATGCTGCTGAAATGAATTCCCTAATAATGAGCCCTTCCCACCCCGCCTTTAAAAACCATAATAAACCTTCTAGCCATATACAGACAGTGCACCATAAGGAATGGCATAGAATCTCCTTTTCAAACCACTAATTTGCTCAACAATGAATGTGCTTGTTCTGTAACAGAGATTGAATCAAAGACTTTAAGGTCAGAAGGGACCATTATGATAATCTAGTCTGACCTCCTGCACAACGCAGGCCACAGAATCTCACCCACCCTCTCCTGTATCAAATCTGTGTCTGAGCCACTGAAGTTCTCAAATGATGGTTTAAAGACTTCAAGGTGCAGAGAATCTTCCAGCAAGTGACCCGTGCCCCATGCTGCAGAGGAAGGCGAAACCCCCCCAAGGCCTCTGACAATCTGCCCTGGAGGAAAATTCCTTCCCGGCCCCAAATATGGCGATCAGCTAAATCCTGAGCATGTGAGCAAGACTCACCAGCCAGACACCCAGGAACAAATTCTCTGTAGTAACTCAGATCCCACCCCATCTAACATCCCATCACAAGCCCTTGGGCATATTTACCGCTAGTAGTCAAAGACCAATCTCATTATACCATCCCCTCCATAAGTTTATCAAGCTTAGTCTTGAAGCCAGATGTGTCTTTTGCTCCCACTGCTCCCCTTGGAAGGCTGTTCCAGAACTTCACTCCTCTGATGGTTAGAAACCTTCATCTAGTTTCAAGTCTAAACTTCCTGATAGCCAGTTTATATCCATTTGGTTTTGTGTCGACATTGGTACTGAGCTTAAATAATTCCTCTCCCTCCCTGGTATTTATTCCTCTGATATATTTGTAGAGAGCAATCATATCTCCCCTCAGTCTTCTTTTGATTAGGCTAAATAAACCAAGCTCTTTGATGAACTGGTTCAGGGAACCCTTTTCCACAGCCTACCCACCTTCATCCAGTTCTAAAGTAGACCTCAGAGCATGCATTCAGATGAGAAATGTTCCAGTAAAAATCCTACCCTTCATCCCACCCCTTCTCTCTATTCCTCTGAGTCCCAGTCTCTCTCACCTGGATGGCAGGTGGTCTTGGGTTGGGGAAGCTATGTCAGACTCTTCAGTGCCTTGCTTCCCTTTCTCTGTGATCTCTGGAGTCTAAAACCCTGTCTTGGAAGGACTCCCCCACTAGGTGACACTGACTGTCCCTTTGGTTCTTTCATTCATGGCTTCTCTGCTGAGACGTCCAGCAAAGGTGCCAGTTAGAATGATGTCTCTTCTGTAATGCAGATCCCTGTCTACTGGGAACTGGATAAGCCCCAACCGTTCATTATCACGATTCCCGTAAAGGACACCTTTTGCCTGGCTTTGACTGTTCATTTGAGTTTTGCCTTGATCTTAGCTAAAAAATCATATGCAAGCCGTGAATACATCTATTTCTCTGATACCAAGTGCATGAGCTGCATAATGTATGATAATGAGATTTACATTTGGTGTGGGCGAGAGGAGACGTCATTGTGGAAACACTGGCAAGGTGGATGGATTGTCACAGGCCATTTGTCATGTTCAAGCATCCAAGTACATTCCAGCAACACCATCACAATTAGCAATCTAGTGGCATTTAACTCTGGACAGCTCATTTTCAGGAGGTAATAACTACACGTTGGGGATGAAGAATGGCATATAAAGACTCAGTCTGGCTGGGATGGATGGATACAGCTGACTTAGAATTCTGTTCCATTTCTGAACATGTACAATGTTCTGTATGGGTAACATTGAATTTCTTTCCTAGCCCTACTACTCCCGGAGAAAGGGGTCTGAGGAACCAACATCAGACATATTTGCATAGACACAGAGAGAGAGAGAGAGAGAGAGTATAAAGGAAACAGGCCAGTCTAAAAGGGAGGGCAATCAAAGGAGAGAGGAGTGAGCTTGCATGGATGACATGACTAACTCCAGACAGTTGGATGAAGGAGGGTTTGAAAAGATCAAGAACTTGAGTTAGCTTTCTGGTTTAAAGAGATCTCCTGAAAGTGGGAAATGGGGACTCTCGGAGAGCTACGGCAGAGTGGAAGGAAAAGTTGTGAGCACTGACAAGAGCCGGCATTGTGTGATCATTAAAATTTCTCTCCATTAACAAACTCTCTAACCCCGAGTAAAGTAACTTTTTGCAGTCTGTGTCCAGATGACACACCGTTAAAATGCTCTGGTTTATTTCATCTGCCTCCTTTTTCTCAGACCAGCTTTCTCCTGTTTACATTATTATTTGTACATATTGTGGTGGTTCATAGACGCCTCCACCAAGATTGTTGTGCTGGGTGCTGTACAAACACATAAGAGAGTCCCTGCCCCAAGGAGCTTAGAGTCTAAATAGATCAGACAAAGGTTTGGAAAGGAAAAGAGAGGGGAAATCATTTGCCCCAGGTCACTGCAAGAGCCAGGAATAGAACTCAGATCTCCTGAGCCCCAGGCCAGTGGTCCATCCACTAGACATCTTCACATAGTGAGTGTCAGCACATCCCTGAGAATGCAGCAATCTTTGCTCTCTGCAGTAGTAGAGAAAGCTGGTGGGCCCAAAGAACACAGAGGCTTGGGTAATGCTTTGGCTTTGTGCAAAAAGATGGCAGATGGTGGTGACACAAAGGGAGCACTCAGCCCTTTGTATTCATAATTATTAGCAGCTATGGGCCACTGACACCCAGTGTTAGACTGGGAATATTCATTTATTTATAGTGGTTTTCTTCCCTCCGTTCTCCAGCCTCAAAATAAAAATTAAAAAATTAATCTTTGGCCACATTTCAGTTACAGGAGATACCAATAAAGGGATACTCCATTTCAGCCCTTCCTTTTGCATGGCTGTGATTCATACCTGGTGGACTGAAAGTGCTGGCAAGTCAGTAACCATTCCCACACAGCAGTTTGTCACATTAGTTTATTGTTTCTTCTTTACATGGCAGACAGAGTCTTCAGTTTTCCAGAGCAATGTTCACAACTCAAGCCCCACCAGGTAACACCACATCTTCACATTGTTTATACTGACATTTTTATTTTAAAAACAAGTGTCATGAGAGTGCTGCAGAGCTACCAGTGTTAGCCTTGCAAATTTCTACATGCAAAACCTGAGGGTTTTTCCCCCTCCTTGAATTTTCATGGAGAATGTGATTTTGTGGGGAGGAGGTCAAAGGCAAAATTTCACGAGTTTCACCAGCAGGCATGGTGGAAGGTTGTTGCAAAATTGAAATTCTGCCCTGGAAAACAATGGTGAATTTTCCTGAATATGCAGAGGTGAAAAGTCCCCATCATCGTACAGAAATGCTACGAGTCTGAATCAATTGTTGTGCAAAGATGGACTCCCTGCCCCCAAAGAATCTTCTTTTGTTGTTTCAGGGAAAACGGTGAAAAGTTTACTGCAACAATGGGACATTTCTTGTTGATGGTGTGGAGATTTTTCTACCATGGCTCAGACTGTAATGGAGTTTCAGGGTGGACTGATGC
The DNA here is from genome assembly GCF_016161935.1 of Mauremys reevesii. NCBI lineage: Eukaryota > Metazoa > Chordata > Testudines > Geoemydidae > Mauremys > Mauremys reevesii. The sequence continues at coordinate 7,555,894 of NC_052643.1, forward strand.
AAATGTCAAGCTGGGTGCTGCAATCTTTAGTGGAGTAACAAGATATAAAACTTTAAAAATGGAGCATTTACAATAGGGACGTAAAGACGTGCTTTTAAAATTGTAAGTACATATTTACAGGTTTGCATGGTAAACCAAAACTGCTCTGGGAAAAATATTCATATAGCACAGCATTTACACACTTCTCTCCTTGAGTTTCTTGAACAATATCATTAATATCACTCTAAAAAACAAAAAAAAAAGTAAACGGCACAAAATTCAGCTCTAATAATGTCATAGGTCTGCCTTAAAGGCACTAAGCCCAGCAGAATCCAAGCCAGAATCTCCATTTTTAAACACACCTTGCCCACTCCTAGATACTGAGGGAAGTCCCAAAAGAGTGGGCTATTTTAGGTATCGTTCAGGCTGCAACATGAGACATCTCTTAAGCAAGAGCCCCTAAGTGACAAGTGAAAATACATCACTTAGTAAACATGCTCATTGTCTAACAACCTTGCACTGGAAACTTTAGGGATACCTCAAAGTGGTGCTTTAAAACACAGGCTATTGGTTGGAATTTTTCTCTAATTTGTTGCTACAATGTTAGGTGCTGTCAAAACATACAGGAAGATCGTCCATTTTCTAAAGAACTCTAGTGCAGGTGTTACCATACAAATTCTGGATCATGAAAAAAGGAAGAAACAAGGACAGGTATGTGAAAGAAAAGAGAATTTGCTGAACCTAGTGCAGCAGAGTCTATTGTGAAGACATTTAGATGAAGTTAAATGCCTGTAACTTGGAGATTAGATACAAGGGGGCAGGCTCCTAGACATATCTAAGACCCATACGTTGTTTTATCTGTGTGCTGGGATTTTCAGAGCTGCCCAGTGGCTTTGGATATGTAGTTTACATTCGTTTTTAACAGGACATCCAAATTCATTAAGCAGCTATGAAAATCTCAACTGCAGTTTGTAATGATTTTTGTTAAAGGAATTTAGTGCCAGCAAAAGATGCCAGATGAGACAAGTGCTAGAGAATAAGATCCCTGTGGTACGGGGGAGGTAGAGAACAGCCAGCAACAGCAAAAGCTTTCCACACCGTGCCCTCATCTTGGGTCCCTCAGCCGTGACCTGCAGGCACGACTTCAGTGGCAGAAGGGATCTGACTCTTTATGGTTCATTCAGTCCTTAGTGTGTGGGAGCCTGCCTCTCTCCATACGCCCTCCATGCCAATTGCACTTGGAAAGCATTCCAGCTAGGATTCAGAAAACAGCCTATGGGCATCAGCACTTTTCCCATTTTTTTTTTGACTAAACAGATTATTTTTGTGAAAACAAATTCCATTTTTGTTGAAAACTTTCATATTATCATGGAAAAAAATCAGTTTTTCACAGAGAAACAAAAACAAAAAAGGTTCAGCAGCTACACCATGTTGATAAAAAGAACATTTTTCTTGACTTTTTTGGGAGGGTGGGAGAAGCGGCTTGTGAATTTTTTGTTGTTGTTTGTTTCCACATATTTGGCCGTTCAACAAAACCCTCCCACGATTTTGGGAAAAAATGTTTTAATTCAAATTTTTTTTGGGGGGGGGAATCATTCCCTCACCAGATGTAGAGTTCAGCATCTGACTCCCAGTGACTTTCAAGGCAACTTGGGCACCAAATTCTCTTTAATCTACTTTGAAAATCCCAACCTCTCAAACTACATTGATGGGGTGAAGATACGTACTTAATTACAGAGGAAACGTAGAAGGAACCCTTCAACGGTACACTACAAAGGTGAAGTTTGTGGAAGCAAGAAGAGGGCACCTCTGCCATATGACAGACCTGCGTGACCATGGCCCTTTATAAGCAAGAGATAATACATCTCTGTTCAGCCTTCTCACTAACCGCAACACCCTGAAATTTGGTCTTTACAGGCTGTGGTCCACAATTATGGCTCCTTCCTCTAAGCCTAACCAAGCTAGATTGGCTCTAACGGAGGCTCACAACTACTAACCTCCCTATTTGGGGGAAGATGTTGCTTTGTACTGTGCACTGTGATGGGCACTTTAGAAATGTTTGTAAAACTCAGTCCTGGCAGCAACGACCGGCTGCCAAGCTAGCGCTATATGTAACAGAAGCTTTTTGCAAAATGAACACTTGTCCCATTAGAAAACTGGACCAATGCCATCACTGCATTTCAGAGACCACTTAACAGGTGCGTTTCCAGGAGATATGGGTCCTACCATCTTCTAAAAACAGTGGCATCACACCTTTGCAATGTTCCAACATCTTAAAGGTCATGATACACGCTTGACAGACTGGGGTACCAACAGATTTGGGATATGAACACCTCAAACTCTGCACAACTGGGTGGATTTTCCATGGGTTGCCCAGTTCTATAGAGTGTACAGTACAGTTAGAAGATAAAATGACGTAACAGTCTTTGAAAATGTAATTGCATAGTATGTCCAACCCCTCTATGTTCCAGCAGAAAGAGAAGAATTGCCCAAATCTGCCTGCCCTCCCAGCGTGGTCAAACAACCTACAATTCTCTCTGAATGTTTTCCCATGCTGTTCCACTGGCTCTGGAGGAGCGGACTTCACATTGCAGGGGATGCTACAGAATCATCCTCTCACCGGCCTCCGTAGTTCATGGTTCGCTCTCTGCAAAGAAGACAACAAGATGCCAGTGCTTCTGGCACAGAATACCATTGGCCCCTCTTTCTCCTGAGGAACTCCTGGTCCCACTCAAACTGGGAATGAACAGAACAGATTATGATATCTAAGGATTACTTTGCCTCATCTTTTCAGTTCAGCACTGTCCTGTGCCTATACATACACAGTCACCTGGAATAATGGTGGTCTCCATAGAAAAGTCACCATTTACCCAAAGTGGAATGTGAAAAGTCACAGTCTCCCCTATTCTTACAACAAGAAATAACAGGGGAAACTTAAATATCACCGTTCAATTAATGTTAACTTTTTACTATTCGCCACCATTCCTGGTAGTACAGGAGGCAGTTTGGTTTTCTTATCCTACTAACTTTTCCCCATAATACTAATTTTCTCTATTTCATTTACAGTTTAGTTTAACCAAATATAAACCTATTTCAGGGTACAAGACCCTGCACCCATCCAGGGCCTCGACCCTGCAGCCATTTGCACATGTACTTAACTTTACTCACATGACTAGTAATAATACCTTGCTCTTATGTAGTGCTTTTCATCAGTAGAGCCCAAAGGAGGTCAGTATCATTATCCCCATTTTGCATGTGGTGAAACTGAGGCACAGAGATGAGGTGGCTTGCACAAGGTCACCCAGCAGGCCAGTGATAGAGCCAGGACTAAAATCCAGGTCTTGAGTCCCAGTCTAGAGTTCTATCCATCAGCATCCTAGCAGCTTTCAACAAACTTTACTACTGAGTTGGGCTTCCGCAACTAACTGGATTAGTCAAAACTTCCTGTGACTTACAGAGACGAGAGTAATGAAGCTCTGCTGATTTACACCAGCTGAGGATCTGACCGAATGTACTTAAAATGCATCATGACACTATATTTTTTGTATTAAAAATGCCTCCTACCAAAGAAGCAAATAGTGAAGTCAAGACTATTAAATATGTAAATTAATATGCAAATGAGGTCTAGTTCTTAAGCTACTGGCACATTGCCAAGGCATCCCGCGGTGGCTTGGGTGCAAATAGCGTGACATTAAGCCCTTGGTCCTTGTGTCCCAAAGGCTCTCAAAGCACTTCAGCACTTCTACCAACAGCAGAAATGAACTCCAGCCCTGTGTGAGGTGGGGGGGTGGCAAGCAAGTGGCACAGAGGTCCCTGCCCAGCAGCACAGGAGGAATGGAGAATCTGAGCACTTACAAGAATTGCCAAGGGCAACTGGCAAAGATCTTCCACGAGGCTCACGCACGGGGCATGGAGTGGAACTCTGTCCTCCTGTTGCAGGAGAACGGAGAGCTAAGGCAACCCTGCCAGGACTTGAACTTGTGGGTCCAGCGGGTCTAGGTGTTCCAGAACAAGAGGAAAGGATGGTCTTATGGGCCTGGCTAAAGCAAGGGACTAGGACTTACATATGGAGTTCTATTCCCAGCTCTCTTTGTGACCTTGGGCGAGTCACTGAACCAGTGTGCCTCAGTTTCCCCACCAGTAACTGAGGACCATAATTAACTGCCTCACAGGGGCGCTCTGAGGTGAACTAACATTTGTAAAGTGCTTTGGCTATAGAAATGCAAACGTCACAAAGCGCTGCACGTTTGTCAGTGCCACGGGGCGACCACCTTGCTGTACCTGTTTTGGTTTGATGTGCAGCAGGAGAGTCTATTCCTTGAAGAAGTGGGCCATCGTGCAGCTGGATTTCTTGCATTGCCTGGTGCAGGTGTTCTGAGAAGAGGAGGGGGGACATCTAGAGGCCATGCGGAGTCTGTAACTGCAGAAAGAGGCAGGAGAAACTGTCTCACACACACATCGTATTTGGGATAAAAGCAGAGACAGGCCACAATACCCAACACACAATCTCGTTTCAAACATTAACCCAGAGCCGCCGAGAGCGGGTTCGGGCCCTGGTGGGAAAAAAAAAATGTTGGGCCCCCCAGCAACGGCGGACCGGCTAAACGGGGCCGACGAAGCCAGGGAAGCCAGGCCCCGGGCCCCCTTCCGGACTGCCGGGCCCTGGTAATTTGTACTGGCTCCCCCCACAGCTCCCGTCAGCCCTGCATTTACCCCAACCTACTTGCCAGGCTGGTGGCCCAGTATCATAGGAAAGCCTGGGTACCTTTCCCGGGCTTGATCCAAAGCTCACTGAAGTCAGTGGGAGACCTTCCATTGGCTCCAACAGACTTTGTATAAAGACTCTATACCCAGGCTGGAGGTGCTGCAGAGGTTGCTCATGCGGATGAGGCAGTGTCTTGTGTTGCTCTGCAGTGACCCTAGTCAATTTAGGTGAGAAGTGAAAAGACTCAGGAGAAATTTGAGTGTGTTCTCCCCCCCGCCCAGCAGCCTCCCCGATGTCCAAGCTCAAATAAGTATATGGAGAACCCTCCAGGAAAGACAAACTGGACGTCAATAGGGCTGTGACAGCAGTAGGCCCCCTGTGCAGAATAGCTGGCAGGGTCAGGGTCTATTTTGTCATTTGCCATGTCATTGTTTTGCATTTGTGTTGATGCAAAAGGCATTTCACATTTCATAAAGAACCACATACACTAACAGGGCAAGGTGTTCAACTACACTCCTAAGCTGCATGCCCCATCACCACGAAAGCCCTTGCAAATCAGATAATTGCACACACAGATAACCGAAAGCAGAGTGGCTAACTCTTATGATTTTACTGCAAGGCTTTTGATATTCGCTTTTTACCTTCAGCCCCAGGTCCCTGGATCCTACGACTATGTGAGAATCTCATCTTTCATTTCAAAATAAAAAAATTACATTTCTTGTTTTCAGGGTTGGTGATAAAAGCTAATGACAAGGCGAAAAGAGTATGTAAAAGGCTAAAAGACCAAGAGAAAAGGATAAAAAGAATCAAACATCTATTTTTTAAAAAAACACACACTGGCTTAAAAGAAATATCTCATGATTTTTGAACACTTGTGGTTGCCAGTACTGCAGAAACGGCCATTTGCACAAATATGTTCCGTGTTTTTTAAACAGCCCAGACTGAGGTTGAAAATTAACTCCCGGATATTTTATTGACCATTTTCTCTCGTGTTCGCTACTTAAAAATCACTAAAGCCACGTGGTTAACTATGGACTGTTTCTCGTGCCAAAGGCTAGCGAGTGCTGTCTGTTGCAAGGCTGCCAGTGGGAAAACCGTCGCTGTGCCATTACGTTGGCAGTCCTCAAACTCCATCAGGATCCATCTTCACCAGCAAAGGTGCGTTCTTGCCTCAAGTTAGCTAACGTGTGGTAACTCAAGAGGTCAAATCCTAATGGAGACAAGGCAGTTTGTAGGTCTAATATGTGTAGACTTCCCCATAGTCTTTACCTCGACCTGCTAATGCGAAAACTACAACCTGCCTTGTCTTAACTAGGCTTTTACTCAAGAACACACCTTTCTTCCTAGCGAACACAAGGTCTAAGAGACTTCACATCAGGTCGACAGAGACAGAGACAGAGACAGAGACAGAGACAGAGACAGAGAGTGTGTGTGTGTGTGTGTGTGTGTGTGTGTGTGTGTGTGTGTGTGTGTGTGTGTGTGTGTGTGTGTGTGTGTGTGTGTGTGTGTGTGTGTAGAATCCACATATCCCCTGCTGCTGTGAGGGGAGAAGCTTGTGCAAATTATCTTCCATCCTCTACCATGGACTGTTCTGAAGCTCCTGTTCCTCTCCTACGCTCCTGGGATGGTGGGAGAATGGGGTCCAGCTACATGCCACGGAGGGCCCGAGTTATGGTGTGGAGGAACTGGAGGACTCTTTGGTAACCTCATCCATCCACAAGTGGCATGAATTGTGTGGGGGGGGGGGGAAGAAGAGATTATCTTCACCCCAGTTGGTCCTGGTTTCAATCCATGGCTGGTATCTTCATTTCAGAGCTGTCAGTTGAGATCAGACATGCACCGGCTGTCCATCCCTGCTTAGGAGGGACAGTCCTGTTCGGGGATATTCCCTGCAAAGCTTTCCTCACCTAGTAGGACTCAATGCAGTTCAAAGGGAGAGTGCACGAGTAGATCACGGAAATCTTCCACTGAGAAGTGCTGAGTTGTAATATAATTATTATTTTGCTGTGTTGTGAAATAGCAAGTTCTAACACCACCACTGAAGTGGGGATTTTCAGAAAGTCAGCCAGCTAAGAATAAAGGGAAGACATCCCACCCTGTGTGAGAGGGGTGGGAAAGTATTCACTGAACCATGACCTTAAAGCTTGAAAGCGGTAGCAACAAAGATGTGTTAAAAACCAAGGAAACGAATACGTTTTAAACAACACAGCAGGCTGGGGCCTTTGCAAGAAGGCACAACACTTGGAACTTTCTCAGTGCAAGCTAATCATCATTTATGGCAATGCACGCCAGCCTGTGTGATGGGACACACACGGACCTCTACTCATCAGAGCAGCAGCCAGCTCCCATCCTTTGCAGCAAGAGTCCTGTTCAGAGAAGTACATTACAATCCCCCACATGGTGGTGCCATTGCCTTCCCAGCCAGAGAGAAGGTGTAGCATTGACTAGAGCTGGGCAAGAGGTGGCAGAGTGAACGGACACTGAAGTAGCAACTTAATGCATCAGGTATGAACTCAATAATGACAAACAGACACAGGGAATCATGCCCCGAACACCACGTGACGCCCATCTGGGGCAGATGTAGGATGCATTGGACCTGTCTGCAACAGCAACACAAGGCTCCTCTGTTCCACTTGTATTTTTGCAATATTTATGGAGCTTATTATGCTCACAAAGTGTTTTGAATGCGTGAGGATGGAGCCCTGCATTGTTATGAACAACTTCAACGATTGGATCCCGCAGAAAAACAAGCCGGGTCTCTACTGACCTTAAATTAGCCTCTTGGGAGGCTCATGAGCTTGCTTCTTCTTATAGTCGCAGCTCTGCTTTTGGGCCAGGTGGATCAGCGAGCAGGTGAGAGATACTCCCAAGAAGTCAATAAGCCACTGCACGCACATTAAAGCATTTGAATATCCTGCAGCTGCACGAGCTCTAGAACCAGTTATCACTCCGCCAGCCTGCATGGACACTGGACATCTGCAGATGTTCTCCCACCATTGCCACTTCCCCACCTGGGGACAACAATGACCATGAGGCACTAATGTTTTTAACACTGTAAACAAACCCCAGTGCCCCACTGATGCCCCCATCATTGCTAGCAGGGGGGCAGAGCAAAGGGGAGAGAATTTCTGAAGATGCCCAGTGGTGGTGATGATGCCCAGTTATGATCCAGCCTCAGGGGTGTATCAAGTCCACCCTCGCACCACAGTACAAGAGATTCTTCTCGCTGCAGAAACCGGGCTGACCTCAGAAAAGATACGGAGTGTACAGGGGGAAGGCAAAGAAGCCAAAGACAAGTATCACTACGTGCTTGTCTGCACAAGGTTTTTGTACTGATCTAACTAAATTGGTTTAAAAAAAAAAAAGATTTAGATAAATCAGTGCAGTGGCTTAGGATGCCACCCTCCAGGAATTAAAGATTAATCTTTAATTAAAGATTATGTCGTGATGAAACCTCCAGGAATACGTCCAAACAAAATTGGCAAACCTACAACCTCCTAGAATAGATACGGTTACACTGATATAAAGGGGGTCATATTGGTATGGCTTGTTTTGGTAAACAAAATTCTAATTGATTTAAACTAAATTATAGTAAGACACTCCAACTGAAATAGTGTCCTCACAGGGGGGTTTGCACCATATTAACTAAACTGGTTTAAAAACTGATTTCAGTTAAACCAGGGCAACTTGCTCACGGTAGAGAAGACCTAAGGCTCCTCCAGGTATGTCTACGCTACGAAATTAGGTTGAATTTACAGAAGTCGGGTTTTTAGAAATCGTTTTTATACGGTCAATTGTGTGTCCCCCCACACAAAATGCTCTAAGTGCATTAAGTCTCCCGACTGCGTCCACAGTATGGAGGCTAGCATCGACTTCTGGAGCGTTGCGCTGTGGGTAGCTGTGAGTAGCTATCCCATGGTTCCCGCAGTCTCTGCTGCCCATTGGGATTCTGGGTTGAGATCCCAATGCCTGATGGGGCAAAAACAGTGTTGCGGGTGGTTCTGGGTACACGTTGTCAGGCCCTCCACTCCCTCCCTCCGTGAAAGCAACAGCAGACAATCATTTCGTGCCTTTTTTTCTGGGTTACCTGAGCAGACGCCATACCAGAGCAAGCATGGAATCCGCTCAGCTCACCATCACTGTACGTCTCCTGGGTGCTGGCAGACGTGGGACAGCATTGCTACATGGCAGCAGCTCATTGCCTTTTGGCAACAGACGGTGCTTAATGATTGGTAGCCATCGTCGTCATATTCCTGGGTGCTCTTTTAGCTGACCTCGATGAGATCGGTCAGGGGCATGTGGGCAGACATAGGAGTGACTCAGCCAGGTCATTCCCATCTTCTGCTGAGCACCCAGGGGATGACAATGGCTAGCACTCATATTGCACCATCTTCTGGTGAGCAGCCAGGAGATTATGGCAGCTAGCAATCGTAATGCAGCATATTCTGCCGAGCACCCAGGAGATAACGATGGCTTGCAGTCATACTGCACAGTCTTCTGCCAGCCTAAGATGAAAAATATAGATGGATCAAAACAAGGAATTGAACTGATTTGTTTTGTGAAATCAACGGCCTGCTAAACCCAGGGTTTTGAATTCAATCCTTGAGGGGGCCATTCTGTGCAACAGTTGTTTGTGTTTCTCCTTGATGCAAAGCCACCCCTTTTGTTGATTTTAGTTCTCTGTAAGCCATGTCGTCAGTCGCCCTTCCCTCCGTCAGAGCAACGGCAGACAATTGTTTCACGTAAAACCAGGTGAGGAGGCGACGGCAGCGCGGTGACGAGAGGTCTTAGACTTCTCACAAAGTACGAGCCGGGCAATGTGCCCCAACAATGTGCACATCATGCTGATGAGCTCTGCATGAGCTCTGCAAACACGCTGGCCAAACAGGAAATGAAATTCAAAAGTTCATGGGCCTTTTCCTGTCGACCTGGCCAGTGCATCTGAGTTGAGAGCGTTGTCCAGAGCAGTCACAATGGAGCACTTTGGGATAGCTCCCGGATGGCCAATACCGTCGAATTGCGTCCACACCCAATACCATCGAATTGTGTCCACACTATCCCAAATTTGACCTGGCAAGGCTGATTTCAGCGCTAATCCCCTCGTCGGAGGTGGAGTAAAGAAATCGATTTAAAGAGCCCTTTAAGTCGAAAACAAGGGCTTTGTCGTGTGGACAGGTCCAGGCTTACATCGAGGTAACGCTGCTAAATTCGACCTAAAGTCGTAGTGTAGACCAGTTAGGGACACAGCTCCAGTATGCTGGATGGCTGTGCCGTTGATTTTAGAGAGAGTTACACGAGTAGAATCTACCGCAATGCTCTGAAATGTAGAGATAAAGGATTTGAAAGCAATTACCTTTCAGTGAAAAGTAACATTTTCCAAAATCTCTAATGTCCACTGCTCCGATCTCCCCAAATCCTTGAACACTGGGTTGGAAGCAGGATGTGTAATCTAGCTAGCCCATTAGAAAAAGGTCCATTAAACAGTGCACTCCCCTCCTTTACAAAGAGCACTTGGCATTTTCATGCAAATTAGCTTGTCTTCCATCACAGGTGAGCAATTTACATTCTTGAAAGGTGTCTGTCAGCCCTCCACATTACCCAATTAAATCCCAGAATCATCAGCTCTGTAACTAATGGGAATGAAGCCCGGAGGCTATTTGTCATGATTGCTAGATAGGAGATCCAAAAGGATGAGAGATCCTGCTGAGATATAATGAATGTGGCAGTATAGTAACAAAATAACTGTTAGTATATGGTGCAGAGGACAAAATTTAAAGGAAATGTAGTGAGGATTTTAGGGTTTAATATTTGACTTAATTGAAAAATGTTTTTCTTGGAGAGCTTAAGTTTCTGATCCCCTAATTTAACAACAAAATATGTACAGGGTCAGAAGTCTCTTTCCCCGCCCCATGTCCCCACTCCACAAATTTGGTTTAGTTCCTAACATATAGCAGGAGTCAGAACCTGTAGCACATGTACCAAAGGTGACACGCAAGCTGATTTTAGTGGCCCTCTGCTGCCAGCCGGGCTCCCGGCTGCCGGCTCCGCTCAGCCCGCTGTCTGCCTGGATGAACGGAAGCCCAGGTCGGCAGCAGGCTGAGCAGGGCGGGCCCGACTGGCTCAGCCCGCTGCCAGTCTGGGGTTCCATCCGCTGGCCCCTGTAAATGTAAATGTATTACTGGCATACAAAACCTTAAATTACAGTAAATAAATGAAAACTTGGCACACCACTTCTCAAAGGTTGCTGACCCCGACAGAGAGCATGTTCGTTGCCCTCCATCATCATAATTTAAGATCCATAAGCAAATCAACTTCAGCAGATACAGATTGACATTAATAGGTTCAAAAATCCTCTTTGGACAAGCGCACGAATGTTCACACATTTTACTGAAACTTCTCCAAACTGCCAGCCTTCCGGGTTTGCAAAACTGGGCTGCTTAACCTCCTGGGAACAGGGTTTTTAGTACTTCCTGCTTTGGATCAGGTATGAAACACTGCGAGTACATTACCCTGCTAAACCAACTCACTCTCTCAGCTGCATTAGAATAGTGCTTACTGGGAGAGTGAATACACTGAACAGCCACCAGGGGACATGGAGAAATATCAGTTCCACGGATTGTACTGTGGAGCAAGGAACTTTTTGAAGGGAAACAAGGGAGGGCCTACTGGACCAAAAGACATTTGTTGACAGATTTTCTTGCACATTTTACTCTACTGCCATATACTTAGGAACTGGAAAGTCCTTATACTGCTTACCAAAAAGGAGGATTTCAAAGTGTCCCACTGCAGTTCTTTTGAGAGTGTTCCGTGCTCAACTCAGACCAGTGGGAGGGAGGCTGGGTAACGGGGCTGGATTTGATTTTACAGGCACCAAACAAAGGGACACAAAGGCATAATCCAAATAATGTGATTTTATGGCCAGTTCTCTCAAACCACCAAAGCTAGAAAAGCTGTTTTATCAGTGAGAAGCTGGAGTGCCCGGCTTTCTAGGGGTGCAGAGCAGGACTGTCTAGCCATGGTGGTTTAGGGGATATCATGACAATGGTCACTGCTCCCTCAGGCCATCCCAAGTCAGTTTCACTGTGCAGATGGCCTACTAAGGGTGACATTTTCAAGAGTGCTCAGGGGCTGGCTCAACTCTGCTCCCTTTGAAACCAATGATAAGATTCCTATAGACTCCAGACAGGATTTAGGCCAGCACTGAGACCCCTGAAAACCTCACCCTTTGTTTAAAACCTGATGCAGTTTTTACTGAACATATTAGAAGGTGAATCCATGTAACAAAGTGACATCTTACTCACCATTAACAATTACACCCAAGATTTTCAAAAGCAAATAGTGATTTCTGGGAGCCCAGCGACAGAGGCCTGAAGGGTCCTGATGTTCAGAGAGTGGATGCTCTGCGCTTTCAGGTCCCATCGAGGTGTTTCCAGTTGGGCTCCCAGAAATCACTGGTCACTTTTGGAAATCTCGGCCTGAGCCTTTACAGTGAGATGGACTGGATTGCTTCAGCAATGTATCTTGCAGCCCTTTTTAAGACGCACATTGAGTTCGGAGTGCCAAAAGGTGAAGAACACTGGATTAAAACTAGAAGTACTGACATGCATCTTTTATGCTGCCATATAATCTAATTGGATAGTTTGATAAAAGTCATCCATGTGCACTGAACTGCCCTCTTGGTTAGGGGAACGAATAAAGCTCATCATTTAATATTAACAGAAAGTATATCATAGATCGGGAAGACTTCATACAATTTTCATTTACCCTCTATATGAATGTGCTCGCCCCAGCTGAGTTATAAAAAGAACACTCGAGAGAACACTGTCGGTTAGCACTAAGGGCTAGCAGAACTGAAATGGCTTGGTTCAGCCCTGCATCTCTTGTTACGTAGTCTGCTTCAGACAAAACAACATGCACAGAAGAATCAGCACAGCAAAAAATGCTTTGGGTGTAGCCGCTTTAAAAGACGCTTTGATGTGATAATGTGTTGGCAGTACTGCAGGGGACTGAAGCATATGCAAGTCAGCCTAGTTGCTAGTGTAATAACAGTCACTTTGATTGTTACTGGGGATAGAAGCTAGGGCCAGCAAAGCTAAGATCATGAACTAAAGGGCTAAGTGGCCCAGGCACAGAAGGGGTTACATAACACATACTGCACAATAGGTTACACTTCTTAATAAGCATTTGTGCATGGACTGAGAGTCTTAGGGTTCCAGTTTTAGATTCCCTGAGAAAGGGGGCATGTGGTTTGGTGTGTGAAAAATTCACCCCCCGAGCATGGCACCCTAAACCCTGCTGTAGATGCAGCTAGGTCTTCTGTCGACCTTGCTACTGCCTCTCAGCGAGGTGGATTACCTCCAGCGATGGAAAAACCCCTTCCCTTGCTGTAGGTGGTGTCTATGCTACAGCTACTGTGCCATTGTAGTGCCCATAGTGTAGATATAGGCTGTTAAACCCAGCAGGCTGGATTTGCCTAGAGGCAGCTGCACCAGGTCCTGCTGGAGTGAATGCCCTTAGAGGGGGCAACAGAGCTGTACAAGGGACCTACAATCTTCCCTCCAATGGACAGGATATAGCCAGGGCAACTGGGAGATGCATTGATTCAGCTCATCCCTACAGCAGCCTCCCCTGGCAGGGCTTCCTGGGGAGCTCTTGGCAAAGGAGTAAAAGCTTCTTTCTCCCCAGCAGAACCCTCGTGGGCAGAGCAACAATGAAAACACCGCCTACCCTCCCCTGGATGCGAGTTTCCCCTTCAGGGTATGGTGACTCTCACTTCTATAGTATGTACCCTGCCTATGCAGAGCAACAGCACACAACAGGTTCAGACAAGAAAGGAAACGTATCCAATTAAAACTGCAGGAGGAACTGATGTAGACTCTGTGCTCTACCTTGAATTGGGCCCTAGTACCGGGATTTATCCTCTCACTCTTCTTAAGTGGCATAGTGACAAGTGGTTAGTGCCTGTTTTGCATCTCATCTGAAAGGTGGCACTGCTCCAGAAGCACAATGCCATCTAGCACACAGCCTGGGCACTGGGCCAAAAATGACTCAGAAAAAATGGAGTGTCACCTGCTGAATCAACCAAAGCCACTTCTCACAGCTCCTTGACAGTTCTCAGATCCAAGGAATGACTCAGCCAGCCCTGCTTGGATTGTGAAACTTAAAAGGGTCACGCAGCATGAGGTGCTATGCCTATTTTGGAAGGCTTGTCACTGGTTCTCAAACTATCAGCAGCAGAACAACCTGCTATTGTCACTACGGAAAAGCATCTGTCAATCTTCTAGATGTGAGTGGTTTGGTTTTGTTTTGTTTTCAACCTAACCCAAGAAGTCAAGTATTTCTGTGCATTTACTTGAATGGTTGCTTCGTGCTGTTCTTTGATGTAAACTCAACCAAGAAGTGACAAGACAAACTGCAAGGTGACCTAGAGGGAGCTGGGAGCAGCAGGGAGAGAGAAGATTCAGTACTAATAAATGTAAATTTCTATCCCAGAGGAGAAATAGCATGGGGGTACCTATTCCAGCTGCCACGTGTCAGATGATGGTGAATTTATTGTCATTTTTATCTCTTATTACCCTAATGTTGCTATTTCATGTAATGGAACAGTAAAGATGCTGCAGGGAAGGTGGGAAAGGGGTTTTGGAAGAGGAGCTACTCCTGAGAGCTAAAAACAACAAGGAGTACATGGCTACCCCTCTGAAACCTACTCCCAAGAGGGATCTCTTATCTTGGAGAGATAGGATGGTCCAATCGATAGAGAACTGGACTGAGAATCAGGAGACCTGGCTCTGCCAAGGATCTGCTGTGGCACCCTGGACAAGTCACATCAGCTCTTTGCACCTCTGTTTCCCCGCCCATACTTTGTCTAATGATCTCACACAAAAACTGTTAAAAGACTACTGTATGAAGGTCTCGCAATCGAGCACTCCAAAGTTAGCAAATGCCAGAATTAAGGTTGCCCATGCAACCTTAACTTGGCCTCTGGGTGCATCTGCATTATGGAATGGTCTTTAATTGCATGGTTACACACTATTTTTTCCACAGGATCCCTGCCACATTCAGCACACAGATTGGACTGGGTTCATTTAATGAGCTGCTATTCAATGTTTTCTTTTTAACCCTGTTGTTCAATGTGTGCCCCCAGGCCTTATTTACAGTACACTATGCAAACCCTGCTCTGGAGATAGACTTGTGAACTGCCTGTTGGGTTGCTCTAAGGGGCTGATCACTGTAGTATGAGAGTTCTTCACAAACATCAATCAATTAATCTTCACAACACCCTGGGAGGTGAGGGGGTATTATCTCCAGTTTACAGATGAGGAATGGAAGCACAGAAAAATTAAGGTCCAAAGATCCCTTTAATTTTGGGTGCCCAATTTGAGACACCCAAGACCTGATTTTTCAGATTTCATAGTATTACAATAGAACATTGTAATTTTCAAGCACCGCTCCCATAGACTTCAGTGACAACTGTGTGTGCTCAGCACTTCTGCAAATCAGGCCCCATGTCTCAGTTTTGGGCCTCCAGAAAATGAGAGAAACAGAGTTAGTGACCATTTCTGAGAGGTCTGATTTAAGTGATTTCCCCAGCATCACACAGGAACTACGTGGCAGAAGCAGGGACAGAGCCCAGTACTCCGACAAAGCATTCTCCCGTCTTAGCCACGAGACCATCCATTTTCTCTTCCTGCAATCCCCTGCCTCAGTCACTACATTACATACATGTCACCCAGTGTCTGCAACACAGAATCAGGGGGCCTACAGTCTCCTGCATCACATGCCCGGATTCATCCCCAAAGCAGGTCCCTACCCTGTGCACTGATTGTGGCAGGGGTCCCATGGAAAAATAGTATGTGGTCAAGTAATTAAAGGCTATAACAACATCCATGTACAAAGGGGCCAAGTCAAGGTTGCACGGGCAACTTTAATTCTGGCATTTCCTAACTTTTGAACGCTTGACTGTGCAACCTTCTTGTAACAGAGTTTCCGTGTGTCATTTCCCAGGTTTTAAAAAAAGCAAAACAGAAATGGCATCTTATTGACACCTACATGGGTCAAACAGGGCTGGAACCTTTAAAGCCACCACACAGAGCTCTCCCACTTGGAGAGATTTTATCTGCTAAGCTCTAGCATGTCTCTATTGAGCATCTGCAAACTGATTTTTTTCCCCCAAAGGATTAGAACTTGGTCAAAACCAGATGTTTTTTCTTGGGGATGGCAAAAGGCACATCTCTGATAGAAAGGCCACACACTCTGCCAAATTTCAAGTCCCTGCTCCAAAGCATGGGGAGTGCTACACCTGTTCAAAGATATGGTCTTAAGCACTTGTTAACAAGAGCTGGGAGGGAGTACACTCAGGGAAGAGGTGGGAAGGGTAGAGGCAGTGTGGGGCCGGAAGAGGTGAGGCAGAGGGGGACCTTAGGGGAAGCGATGGAGTGGGGGCAGGTCCTGGAGCAGAGGTCGAACACCTCTGAGGTAGAGAGGAAGTCAGCGCCTATGGCCCCCACCTATATTAATTAAATGCTTCACAAGATAAAGTCTGAGATTCACTCATTCGTATTAGATAGGGATAATGGAGCTATTAGATGGTATACAGCTGAAGACCATGCTCTTCCATCCCTTGTATCAGAGTAATGGCGCACTGTTTACACCATACACACATACCAAGAAAATGAGCATTTTAGGAATAGAAGGTCAGAAGACTTTAGCTCATAGAAGTGACTATGTGATCATCTACTCTGACCTTATGTATAATGCAGCCCATAGAACTTTCCCCACACTTAAAGTTAAAAAACCAACAACTCCAGAAGTAAAAGCCTATTTGCTTTCCATACCATGATCAATTATTTAGATGATTATTAGCACATGCACTGAAACATGGTTTAAATCATTGCTAGAACCTTTAAAAAGATTTATTTCCTCATATTTCATTTCAGACCAGGTGTATTATTCCCTAGACAGTTTTATGAAGAGATTGCATGCAATTATTCCAGGAATTTATTCTGAAATGACAAATCCATCTACTTCCAACTGAACTCGTATATTCATTAGGTTGTTCAAATCATTTAGCCAGCCCCTGGGATGATTTCTGATCAATGAGTGCAACAATTGATAAGTGACCTCAGTGAGAAAGGTTTTCCCCTGAATTTAGGAAGGATAATTACTCGACATTGATGCAATGCCACACTAAATTCACACTCTCCATATTTAACAAGTCCAGATGATCCGTGAAATCCAGAAGAATGTGCTTTCTCCCCCCGCTGTCCATCAGCAACATTACAAGGCAGTAAAATGCCCGTCAAATTTAAGCAACTGGAGGAAGTTACTCAACATTGACAAATATTTCCAAATCTGTGTGCCTAAATTTCGGCTCCTCAATCATATAAATCTGAAATAGCCCAAATCTGGTGACTTTCCAGGCGGGCTGCAAAAGACATCCGTTGAAGAGGGTTTTGGAGAGGGCTGAGTATGCTTCACAGAATGATGAAAGGGTAGAGTGGAGCTTTTTTCTTTTTAGTAGGTAGTAAGCTGGAAGAATTCCTTTTCTGAGTAATGTTGGTAGTAAGCTGGAAGAATTCCTTTTCTGAGTAATGTTGTTGGGATTTTGCTGCATTAATTATGTATTAAGGTACCTAGAGCAGGGATGGGCAGCTATAAGGTAACAGAGGATCCTTATAGCACTAAAACCTTCTGGCAGGCTGGGGTGTGTGTTGGGTTGGGTCCTCCCAGGGGGTGTGACAAGCTAGGGTGGGGTTGGGTCAAGTCCTGCCTCTGAGGGGTAGAAGGTTCTGGAACAGGGGGGTTGGAGAGCGAACCCACCCCACACTCACCCTGCAGTGGCAGCTCCTGTCCCACAGGACTGGGCCTGGTCCCCTGCTTCAGACTGTTGCCGCTCACCCCAGCGTCATGTGATGCCTGTTTGCACTCAGGCAGCCCTAACACCCTACGTCCCTCCTGGCCTCATGCCACCAGCTCCCCTGCCCTGAGCTGGGCTGTGGCAGGCCTGATGCAGCTACTGGGCTGCCAGTTGCCCATCCCTGACGCAGATCTTTGTATTCACATATTTTTTATTAAAACTGAAACAACGAAAATATTTGGGCACCTTAATAGATGTGGCCAGAGTTTCAAAGGTGCTGAGCTTCTGCAGGCCCCGTGGACTTCAAAGACAAGTGTAGGCACACAGCTTTTCTGAATAGGGGCATAAATATGGAGTTAGAAGCCTAATTTTAGGCACTGAGGCTGGAATTTATAAAGGGATCTATTTACTCGTCTACACACAGGTTTTGTACTGATAGTTAAACCAAAGCACTCCCCTAATGTGAGCACAGTTAATACTCAGACTGGGATTCACAAAGGAGTCTAAAATCAGGCTCCCGACTCCAACTGAATTTCAATTGGATTTGAGCACCTAACACTCAGGTGCTTTTGCAAATCCCAGCCTAAGGCTCAAAAACATTGTCTGTAATATCCTAATATATATATATTTTTAAATAAGCATTAATCTTCTCTTAGAATTAAATATGGGACATTGGTGATCATAAATAGTTATGCCTTAATGCATTGTTTTGCTTTATTATAAGCTCTAGGGTCTCTTATTTTTTCAGCTGTGCTGTAAAATTTTATATTACTTCCAAGACTTTAATTCTAATTCTCTAATACACCCTGCATTTTATAATTTACTTACCATGCAAACGTCAGGTCAGGTCAGCTGCAGTTCCTGGTCATCAGTGAGATCCTCCGTTTTACCTAGTTTCCCTAATGAGCAGACCATGGCACAGAAAGTCAAATGACTTACCAAGGTTGCACAGGGAGTCAGTAACTAAGCAGCTGAGATTAGAACCCAAGATCCCAGCTTCTTATCCATGGCTTTATCAGCTAGGGTGCATTTCCTCTTCAAGGTCATTTTACAAGCTGATGGCCTGATTTTCATTGGTGCCAAGCACTTCCAGCTCCTGCTGATTCAATGGGAGCTGCGGATGGCCCACACCTTGGGAATTTAGGCCTGAATTTATTTTAGGGACATATGTTTGTAATGGAACACTCAGTGCAACAAAATCAAGTCTGCTCACAGGTCTACAGGCTGGGAACTTGCTGCTCTATTTAATTGCGCCATAACTCTCTCTGTGTAACTCCCACAAAAACTGAACCATGACTACCCCACGGTATTCTGGCTAACCCAGTTAACCCTATCATGACTGCTTTACCACACTTAAAGTAAAATAAATATTTCTCCCTGGTTTATATGCCACCCAAACAGCTCAAAACAGCCTGCAGTTTAGCAGTTCTGGACTCTTAGCTAAAGCTGGGCTTTCATTTAGCAGCATCCACCTTTTACCATTGCTAAGTGGTTAGAACACTGTGGCACAATACTCAGGCCCGCCATAACCTCCCACATAGATTATGGCAGCGTAGTTTACTTGGGCTTGAATCAGCCATAAGAAAACTGCAACTAGAGCAGAATGCAACAGCACAATTTCAGCAACACGGACTGTCAAAAGTACAGCACCCTGGGGCTTCCCCGCATACACTGACGTCTCAGAGAGCCCTGCTTTGTTATTGTCCAAAGTGCTAAATGATCTGGGCTAAGGATACTTAACAGGCCAACTCTGTCTCCAGGATCTTGCCAGTGACCCAGCTCAGTAACAAAACTGTGCACCATCAGGGCTGGTGCCGGAGATGGGACCTTCTTGGGGTTAATCCCAGGCCATAGAATTCACCCACACAGGAACCAAACATTACTAAAACTTCACTGCATTCTGGCCTAAATGCAGTTGAAGGAGCACTGAGGAATCAAGGAACTTGGACTCTAATCCTGGTTCTGCCACTGACCTGCAGGTGTAACCTTGGGAAGGTCACTTCACACCTCTGTGCCTGTTCCCCCTCCCTCCCTTTAGCTCTCTTGGCTATTTACACCGTAAGCTCTTTGGGGGCGGAGATTGTCTTATTCTGCATATGTACAGCAACTAGCAGAATAAGACCCTGTTCTTGATGGGGGCACGAATACTATTAGACAAATCAAATTTTTAACTTCACTTCCCCAACCCCACCACCTAGCACATTAGTTTTAAAAAAGTACTATACATGCATTTTCCCCATGGGGATGAACAGAAATGCAGAGGAAACTCCAACTGATAGACGCTAGCCTTTCTGCTTAATTTGCTGACTCTGCAAAGTGTTCAGGTATGTAGTGATGGGTGTGGTAGGGAGACCTAAAGAGAATACAAACACAGAAGTAATAGGCTGTCACAAGCTATCCTGTGCACAACTTACTCAGATTCATAACATTACAGAGGGATGAATTCAGGTACATGGATCTTTTCTGGCTCACAATAATGCAAAACAGAAGTGCTCACTGTAAGGCTATACACTGCATATTATTACTTGCAGCTAACAAGACATGTAATATCAAAATGCAGCACAGAAGTACCCTATGATTTATCAGGATGATAGGCCCATTAATAGACATACAAACAAAATTGGTTTAAAATAAATAAGGGAATGGGACTATAAACACTAAAGATTATGCTAATTTGTTTCTTGTAGAATAAACACCGTGGTAAGATTTAAACCCCCTTCCCCCACTGATTTCTTTATTCAGTGTGGAAGCTCTGTGAAGCCTACTTAACATTTTGGTGAATTTTATCCTATGAATGTAATGAGAGTTGGGATAGGTGTCTTCTGAAGAGAGTGTACAACACAATACACAGCATGTGAAATTCAATACCAGAGGTGGTCACGGAATAAAATGATGTAGCTGGATTGAAAAAAGGGCTGGATAATTTCTTGTCCACCAATATTTTCAGCTATTCATTCAGGGTGCAATTTGCCCCAGAGTAACAGGAATGCACAAAGCCCCATTTAAGATCTCATTAGGTTTAAGTGGTGTGTAGAGCCACTCTGAATGGGTGAATTTCACCCTCTACATGGCGGGAAACTGGGGAAGGTTCGTACAACCATGACACCAGCTCTGGGTCACCTGTGGAGTACCTAACAGCCAGATCCATCAGTTTATAGCCCCATTCTGCTGCTCGTGCCACTCTGTTGGTAGCAGGTGGGGCCTTTAAAGCTGCCATTAACAGGCTACTGAAGATTCCTGAGCGATCCCTTCCTGGTGTGCGAGCCCCATGACATAATGCAGAGAATCATCGGGATGCTCTGACAGAGCTCTGGTGCACTTTAGCATTAAGCTTTCAATACCTACAAAAAATGGGACTAAGAAAAAGAAAACTTTTGACTGTCATATTTATAAGCTGCAAAAAACCTTGGAGAATGAGCTCATGCGCTCCAAAGGAACATCTATTAAATTAACTGAAACAACAAAAAAAATAAACAAATAAAAAAATCAAGACATCTACCCCACTCCAAGTTTGAAGGATACAAAAATTTTCTTGTGTTTAGTGGGGGCAAAAAATGAATTTTCCTTAACGGGTGAAAGGACACATAAAATGCATACATTCTTTTCTATGTATGTTTTCATATACAGTAGAACCGCAAAGTTACGAACTGACCAGTCAACCACACACCTCATTTGGAACGGGAAGTACACAATCAGGCAGCAGTAGAGAAACCCCCCTTCCCCCCCTCCCGTGCAAAAAAAAGCTAATACAGTACAGCACTGTGTTAAACATAAACTACTAAAAAAATAAAGGGAAAGCAGCACTTTTTTCTTCATAGTAAAGTTTAAAAGCTGTATTAAGTCAATGTTCAATTGCAAACTTTTGAAAACAGCCATAATGTTTTGTTCAGAGTTAGGAACAACCTCAATTTCTGAAGTGTTCGTAACTCTGAGGGGTTTTACTGTTCCGCCTATCTCTGTAGTACCTGAATGCCTATAGATACGAAGATCAAAAGAGGAGGGCTAGATCTCAGATCTGATGAAAATTCACTTTTGAAAATGTAATCTGGAATTAAAAATAAAATGGGAAACTGCCATAAAATATGGAAATGAGAGACCACCAAATATTTAAGGAAGATTCATCCAGGAACAAAACAAAAGTGATAGGAAATTACTAATCCTTTCTGTACTTTATGGTTAAAAAGAAAAATTATATATTAATTTCCCATAAACATTTTAAAACCACTAACAGCTGTTTGTCTGAACCTTTAAGATGTCTTTACTGCCAAGTAATATTTTACACTCAAATTAGACAACCAGCTTTAAAAGAAGGGCTCACAATGGGAAAAGCTGACACAAAATATAGCAGTAGAAACTGGTGTTAATATACAAAGCCTTAATTTCAGAATAAACACATCTTAGAAGACACACTGGACTTTCCCAGCCAGCATGGCTTTGTGGGGCACAGCCCGGTCACCTGGTCTGTCTGTGAAGCCGGGCAACTTCACTGAGGCGAGCTCTCAGGGGGCAATCAAGATGTTTGCAACAGCTTCCTGAATTGGCTGGCTGGGGCAGTTGATAAAAGGATGTTAGAGATAGTATGAGAGCTAATCCACAGCCCTGACATGGCACCATTGTTCCCTACACTACTAGTCTATAGAACTAATTTCTACTCCTGCTAGTCTAGAAGATAATAGCAGTTAAAAGAGGTAGAAAAGACCTACTAGCTCACTAGTTCCATAGAAGGGTAGACTACAGTGCCAGAGCATGTATTAAATATTAAGCCGATACCTCTCACTTCATCTTACCAACACGTCAGGTATAGTCTCTAGGTAAAAGCTTCATGTTTTCATTCCCTGAGTCCAGATATTTCAGCCACCTTCATTGTTGCATCCATGATCAGATCATAAAGCGATGGTTATATAAATCCACAGGGTAGTCAATTACATAAATGAGACGCAATGGTAAGTGTAAACTTGCTTATCTGGGAGAAGAGCTGCTTTGAAGTGTACATTCTATTTACTGTCACCTCTTTTAGCAATGGTAATACCTGTACTCTCTTGAAAAAGATCAGATTTCATTTTGGAATGCAGATCTATGCTATTTTGTGCTTTTCCCTTTGGAAAATGTTGTGCGTGGATTCTGTGTTTGTGAAAGGTGATAGATTGAGAGCCTTACAGAGCGAAGGATACAATCACAGAACAGGCAAGATACAATGGCAATGGAAACTTCTACCAAAATATCAAAACCAGGAGAGCAGTGACTAATTCATTGGTGATCTTACTGCTGAAAATGATCACAAGGTGCCAAATTGTGGTGAACAACCGCCAATAGGAAAGTGGTCTGAGCACTAAATAAGCATTTGATGAGAAGTTTCAGTGCCAATGTTGAAGGACTGCAAATGAATAGGTAAATGGATCTTATAATCCCTAGGCAACTTTTAAAAAATCTCAATCTAATATCTAATGTAATGTGTAGGATGCTTTTCTAAACTTGTTTCACACTTCTTAATTTTCCTGGAGTGTGCCATGTAACTATGCATAAATAATAAATAAATAAAATGTTTTCAATCACCAAAAATTGCAAAACTTAACCAGTCATTACACATTTTACAGTGTCACATCCTATTCAACTGAATACAGTTATACAATTGCTAATGTAACCAACACTAACAGTGATTCACTGCAGCATTCTAGTGTCCAGACCACACTAAGCATCAAGCTACAGTGCACATTATGCCACATACAAAATGCCTTTAAAAGTATTTGCTCATCCACAATTTATTTGCAGCAATTAGATTTTATGCATAAAACAATGTTCAAGAACAAAATCACCATAAAAACCAGCCTCATTGGGACTGTACTTTACCACAGATAGGCCCTGCTTTCCTTACGATTTTTAAACGGTTTGAATACTACTAGAGGGAGCAGCCTGAATATTTTAAACATGTTAAAAATGTGAAGTGTTCTACAGGGTTTTCTGCAGAACTATGCCAGTTGCTCCTGACTGGCACCCCTGGTATGGGTAGCAAAGCCTACAAAATAAATATTTGGTGTGGTATTTACTTCCATACCAGGAAGTAAACATGGAGTTGTCTGAGAATCTCCTCTAAATAAATAAAGGTATTTATTTGGATAGGCAGTCATGTAATAGACTTCAGTTTTGGATATTTCCCATCATTCAATGGCAAGTCTGTGTACACAGTGAAAGGAATCATGGGAGAATATCACACGATATCTTGTCCTATGTTTTCCTGCACTGTAAAACATATTAACTTGCTCCTGCAGTGTTAAGGATGGATATTCTAAGAGGTCTATGAATAAAGATTAACTTAATAGAAGTATCAGAGGGGTAGCCATGTTAGTCTGTATTCACAAAAACAACAAGGAATCCGGTGGCACCTTAAAGACTAACAGATTTATTTGGGCATAAGCTTCTGTCGGTAAAAAAATCTCACTTCTTCAGATGCGTGGAGTCAGTTACAGTCTGAACCATGATAAATTAAACTAAAGTGTCATGCTAGGTGGGCAGGCCTTAAATTGGTAAATTGTAACAGCTATGCTACTGGAAGATTTTGGCTTGGGTATCAGGCATGTCATAATTCCTCCTTGCTTTGGAATGTAACATTCTAAAAATCCGAATTGTTCAATAAATCTTAACATTTAGTTTTGTGATAAACTATTTCAGAAATTAGGAATACAATCAGTGCATAAACTTTAAGTATTGTGTACATGGAATATTTTATTTACCTCTTACAAAAAAAATCAAAAGTTCACTGATTACACAAGTCTAATGCCCTTGCATTTGTAGTGGTATTATTTCAAGGTATTAATTTTACCCAAACCAACAACAAACCTCCCTGAAGGATTTATGTATATTTGCTTTGCTGAGCTCTGTGTTATTATCTAAAGGATGCAAGCTTACTTAATTCCTTCTAGATGTTTTTCTTATAGTCCACATTTAGCTACAAAAAGCAAGTTCTTCACAAGTTTTTAAAAAGTTTATTTTATTGGTTACAGTTATATAAAATGCACCACGGTAGTCCCATCTAGCTGGTCATTAAGTGCTTGCAACAGCAGAGAGATCTTATACATCTGAGAGATTTCCAAGGTTTATTTCATGCTGGAGGAAAAACAAAACAAAACCACTCTTCATTTGCTTGCCTGCACTTAAAATATATCCAACAAGGCTAAAATGTTTAAAAGCAAGGACAACCCCATTTGTATGTCAAATTGTAATTTTTAATGTTTTCATTAGAATAATCTTTATATCACTCTCCAACAAAAGAAAATATAACTAACAGCAAACTTTAATACAGGCACACTCTCCAGATTAACAACCCAAAACAAAAACAAAAAGAAATTAATGTAAAATGTAAATCACATATAATACAATTGAAGTGTCCAAAACAATTTAAATAATTTTAAATATTTTATTTTTTTTAAACTTGCTACAAATGCTTTATACAATATTTCAACATAAAGTCCCCATAACAGAAATGTAACAAAATGGGAATGATAGTGAAAGTGAAAGTGGCACAAATTCACCAAACAAGTATTAAACTACAAATTTTAAGAGGTAGATTACTTGTTAAGGGGGGCGGGAGGAGAAGAGGGGGAGGGTGTATAATGAAACTAGCTGCTTTCCATCAACTGAGTCCATTAATCCGGCAGGGTGTATAAATGCATGAGAAATGATATTTCCACGAAGAGCTCTTTATGAGCAGTAAGTTAATTTGTTGCTTTTAAGTTATTAGATAATGAGGTGTCAGACCTTTTACAGTAATTATACATTTATCTTTCAAAATATACACCTACACAGCCCTGTTTCTGGCCTGTTTATTAATAAAATAGTACACAGTATCCAATTATATGGAATTCAGAAATTGGTGCCAGTATTTCATTTCTATAGGAAGAAAGTTTTATTTGTATGTATAAATAGGAGATTGGACATTTTATGAATTTCCCAAACCTGGTTTTTCCCACATCTATGCTGGGCATCTAAAAGACTTAAAAACAAAGCACAAAACAAAAAACAAAAGTGGGGGTGGAAGGAGAAAAGGAGAAAATTCTGTCACACTAGGTTCCTCTCCACTAGTTAATTTAAAAGAAAAGCTTCAGGAGACTCAATACATGACAAAAATACTTTGAGCGCAGCAACATTTGTCATCCCAGACTCTACAACGAACTATTGATAAAATAGGAACCTGCTTTGCAAAGTTTTAAGCTGAAATGTCTTTTTGCATGTCATTCATCAAGATATGGGCAAAACCAGAAATCTGAGCTATCAGTAAAGTGGCAGCAGATTCTGTTCAGTTTAGCCCATATTGCTTCCTTCCTTTATTTATAGTACCCTTCTCTTTGCATCTAAAACATCCTATAGCCCAGCGTGTGTATCAGGCACCAATGAAGAAAACATATGCCTGACACTAAACATTAGAGCAAGAAGCCTGCAGGCAATCAGCTGCATTTTATGATTGAGAGTCAGTTTCAGCTGGTTTCGCAAGCTTGGTGGATTTCACATCCATGTTCGTAGTGCTTATCCTAAATTGAGCATTTAGGGATTTTTGTTTTGTTTTTACAGGAGGTTCCTAGAAAATAAGAAACAAAAACTGAAGATAAATGACAAAAATAATAGTATAAGCTGTTTATGAACTGAATATGCTTCCAAAGAAAAAACAAACCAAAGTGTGAGAAGTAGACTTGAAGACAAACAATTGCTTAGTGAAGCAGATGGTTTTGAAAAATACTTAATTAAGATTTCCTGCAAAAAAACACAGAAATGCTTGTGTGCAGAGCAGAATCAAAGTTTGCCAACTGATGCCTGGTGTGTAGGGCATCAATTAATGTATTAGGGCAAGAAACCCTTGATTCTTGACATAAATATCAAGGATAAGCAGGCAAAAAAAATCCAGGGTTATGAATTTAAAAAGGCATATTCCTAAAACAAAACAGCAAACTTCCTTTTTAGCTGAACTATCCTTAAGACCAGCCAACAACACAAGTTGCAATGGGAAATGACAGAATGTCAAAGCTGTCTCTACATAAGCCCTTATTCACGCCATGAACACTTTGAAATGTGCAAAGCATCACTTTTTTTCCATGTACATTATTAAATAGCTAATCTGGATGCAAGGATATACATCTCTGGCTCCAAATTCTACTGATTTCCAGTATAATGTCTCATGCAAAATCCTTGGTTACTAAGAACGGTTTTACAGACCGCTCTTTAAGACAGAGACATTGATGTAGTGAGATAATTAGGGCTAGCTGGTTTCTCTTGCTCTTTGAAGACATTTTTCTGTATTATTGGCTGACAAATTCAAAACCTTTTTTCTGCTTCTCTTTCTTGTGTGTGTATTGATTTTATTTGTTGATAGTTCAAAGTAACTGGAGTCTATTTCCCCTTTTGCCCACTGGAATTATGCACCTGTGTTGAAACTTGTACTTTCAGGCAAAGTATTTCTTCCAAAGAATCATTAAAAATTAAAGGTCTGCATTATTGTTTAATCACAAGCACTGTACTGCAACCAGGAAAAAAAACCCTCAAATAACAAAAACAGAAAAAGACAGCTCTCCCCCCATATGAGTTTTGGAACAGTTAATTTGGGAAGAAAAAATGTAAGATCAGGCAGTTTCTGTCAACCACATCTGATGTTTACTATAATCACCCAAAGAGGGAGGCACTGCTAAAAGAACTGAAGTAGTATTGAGCAGGAAAACTCAGTGGCCTTGAGGCTGTAAATATGCAACCACATTATCCACTCCAGGATCGAAGGGGCTAAACAGCTTTAAAGGATAAGAGATCTCCAAACGATGGAGATCCCAATGATCTCAGAAGCACCTATGCAGAAGGCTAGACCCTTGTGCAATATGCCTAGGACCTATGTAGCCTCATATGCCTAGGAGTCCATTAGATACCATGCCGACCATGAATCCCTGTCAATACCTACCTCACAACTCCTCTGGAGGGATTGAGGTTTGGACCAGGAAGCCATATGAATTTCCACCTAGGATTTCCCCACTGGTTTGCTGGCAGAAAATGCCATGTAGAGTGGGGAAGCCTGAGTTATCCAGTCTCCCAAAAACCTTCTGAGAGGTTTCTGCTATGTTTTGTGGAGAATAAGGGAGAATACTTCTGCTCAGGCTCAACTTGCTGACAAATTTTGGGCCTGATGAGTTCCCATTCTAACCGGTAGCTAAACGTGGAGTAGGTAATTTTGCCCTTAATTATATACTGAGGCAAGTAGTTAATAGATTTTGACCAACCCATTGTATTATTACTATCTCTATTTATTTTTTCCATTATACTCTTGTATTATTCTTTATGTTATGAAGGCAATACATAAACAATAGCTGATCCAAAATATTTGGATAAATAATGGAGGAATTCAGTCATGATTCTTAACTTACAGAACCACTATGTATTAAATCTATGATCACTGTGTTTGACTGCACATTATATGTTGTAGCAAGGTCATGTTATCCAATGACATACAAATTTTGTTAAATATGTTTGCCAGGCTTTCCAATTCAGTTTGCTCCATCTCTCTGTGGATGATCTCATGGTGTGATTTGACAAAATGCAGAGATGAAGTATGTGCAATGTAGCTCAGCATGACTGAGCAACAGATCCAGCTGCAAGTTTTGCAAAGCTCGACCTTCTTTATCTTAAAATTTGAGAAAAATTCTAAAAAGACCAGGGAACTGAAAAGCTCATACGCAACATGTGGCTGTTTTACTCAAACTTGAAGCTAAAAGCTTACCTGAAGTCTTTTAGTTCTTGTTTTGTACTGCTCTCTTCTCTCTTGTTTTCTATTGTGTCTGCATTAGCTGCCTGCTGTAAGCTCCGAGTGATAGGTCCTCCAACCCTCTCTCTAGATTTTACACTGAACCTGTCTGTCTTTTTCTTGTTTGCCACTGCAGACTTACTTGGCAAAACGGCTTTATTCCTTTGTATTCTGACATGCAGTTTCTGGGATGTTTTGCTTGAGATTCCAGAATTATTCTTGGCTACCACTTTAGTTTTTTTCCCCTCAATGTGAGTCATTTTGGCCACTCTTACAGGGCTGGAGTTCCTTAACACTGAAGAGGGACTTGGCTTTTTGGATCTAATTGGAGGTATAAATTTTACATTTTGCTTTGATTTGAAGGATGCAGTAGGCAGCTGAATCTGCACAGGTCCTGAGGTTCGTGCTCTCGTCTTGCCCAAGTGAGCCTGCATACTCTGCATTTTTATCTCCGCATCTGCCGTTCGTCTGCGCTGGTTGTTGCCTTTATCGCCACTTGCAGATGATGAGAAGCTCCCACTTTTTTTGGATGACTTTTTTTTAGAGGAAGGGGAGATGGGTTTTTTGGGACAACTATAAGATGCATGTTTGTTCAAACTTCCAATATAAGTGAATTCTCTATTACAGTAGGGGCAGATGTGAGAGTCTGACTCAGATACACTATTTTTCAAGTCTGCCTTCTGCTGTGCAGATTTCTTTTTTTGCAAGATTGCTTTTTGGACAAGCTGATTTTTCTTCTTCAATGCACTTAGTTTTAGCTTATTAGAAGACAATTTGCTAATCTCAACATTGAAATTAAGTCTTTTAGGTTGTCCCATTCGTCTGAAGGCATTTTTCCCAGTGCCAGCTATAATGACCATGCCATTTTTAGGCTGCACAGTATGCTTCAGTGGTACTGGATTTTTTTTGGGCGTGTATCTCTTTTTGTCGCTGGCAGAGGCACATGCCAAGATGTGTTTGTGTAATTCAGGCATGTTATCAACGCTTTTCCCACATTTTGTACAACGAATGGCAGTAGTAAAGGTCTGTGGAATATTATGGGTAGTGAAATTTGTAGCAGTGGCTCCAATACCCATAGGATTTCGGTGATGATACTGAAATGGAGGTGGTTTAAAGCTCGGATAGTGTTGATTGAGGCCCAAACGAACATCTGGATCTTTTGACTTTACTCCAGACGCCATTATTTTTATGGTAGTATAAAGCTCTTCAGAGGAGTCATTTAGATCTTCATCCTCTTCTTCTTTTGAAGGTTCCAAGGAAACTTCTGGTAGGCTTTGCATATGTTCTACACTTGCCTTACTGGGATCTGTAAAATTCTGGGGTCTTAGAGTCCCACTTTCAAACTCATGATGTGTGCATTCTTTGTCTGGATGGAGATCTCGCTGATGTTGTTGCAAATTGCACAAAAAGGCAAATTCCTTTTTACAAACTGAGCATACAAAGATATTTCCTACTCCATGAAGCAAAAAGCGATGTTCTGACAAGTCAGTTTTTTCTCTAAACAGCTGTACACAGAATTCACATTTGAAGGGCCATTCTTCAGCATGAACAGATAAATGCTTAGTTAGGTCTTTAATAGAAAGAAAAGGTGATTCACAGACATTGCACACAAAGCTTTTATTGAACGTTTCCTGAACTACATCTGCTTCACTTGAAGTCTCTGGATCTTCTCTTGGCTTCAGGTGCTCACTTTCCATTTCCTCTTGTTTAAAAGCTATTATGGGGAGAGTACTTTCCAGATGATCAGCAGGGGAAACAACAGAAGAAACTACTGAAAGAGGAGGAGGAGAAGGAGATGATGAAGAGGAGGAGGAGGAGGTGGAGGAGGAAAAGGAAGAGGAGGAGGAAGAGGAGAAAGAAGAGGAAGATGAGGATGAAGATGAGGAGGAGGATGAGGAGGAGGAGAGGTTTGGAGGACCAGGTGAAGCAGTAGTAAAAAGTTCAACAGAAGGAACAGGAGATGGAGAGGGAGAAACTGTAGGTGAAAGAATTGGAAGTGGGGACTGTGTAGCAGTGTTACAGAGTGGTGATGGGCACGAAGGAGTGGGAGTGACACTGGCAGAGGCATCTGGTAGTGGTAAAGGAATAGTAGGAAGGAGTGGAGGGGGTTGCGTAGCAAGTGTTAACAAAGGAGGACAAGGTGGTGGGGAGGAAGGATTTGTTGGCGTTAGAAGAGGGGGCAGCTGACACAAGGAGGATATAGCAGATGTCTGAGGTAAAGGGGAAGCAGGGGAACTATGAGAAGGGGACTCAACAGTAGGTGCTGACAGACCAGGATCAACATCAGGTTCTGTCAGGGGTACTGATGATATACATGGACTTGGGCTTCTATTCAAAGTCAAATCTGGTGTGCTTTCAGTAGCTACATCTGTTCCGTTATATTCATTCAGCAGAACTTTTTGCAACATGCATGTGGTTGGTTTCTTCTTTTTAATACCACTACATGTTGGCTGCACTGAATTATTTTCTTTGCATTCCTTAACTTCAGAGTCACTATATGGCTTCTTATGCACACTTAGATCTAACACTGATTCCCAAGGAACCTGAGTCTTGCTTTTGACATCAGACCTTTGTTTTACACCACTAGATAAATCCAATGGCTGCTGGTTGCACACACTACCAAAAGTTGGAGTTGCTGTCCATTCCTTAGATATTTTATAGTCATCAAAACTCAGAGGACTCATAGTCTGTCTTTCCTCCCGCCCACATAAGCTCCATACAGGTGAGTTGCTGTGACTTTCTAATTTTGGCATCTTTGAACCTAGAACTGTATCATTCCACATGGTTTTTCCATCACCTTGTTTACCGAAGTCTCGAAGCGCTGGACTATGCTGTGGAGAACTGGGAGGAGAGCTGGTTCTCCTTTTAAACCTACTAGATACTGAAGGCAAAATGGGTGAAGATGTAGCAGAAGGACCTAATTTAGGGATTTCAGTTGCTGCTGGAGTTATCTTATTACTATCCTGTGTCTGAAGAAGTTGTTTCAACTTGGATGACAAATAAACACTTTTTTCTTTATGAAAAGGTAAGCTCTCAGCTGTTGAAATGCTAAGAGGAAGATTTAACGAACATGAAGGAGTTATAGGTTCTGGATCTATTTCAGTTTTTATTTTGGGTAAAAGAGGAGGGCTGGTTGTTCTCCTCTTTTTGGATTCATTGCTTCCACCGCTAGAAGGCTCCTTAGGAAGATCAGTCATGTGTGTGTGTGTAGACTTTAAATTTTGAGAAATTTCCACTGTGACTGGACTAAGTAAACAATTTATTCCATACAGGTCTGCAGAATTGGATTCCATCTCAATCACATCACAATTGCTAGTGCTACTGTTGGACTGAATTTTACCATCAATATAGTAATTTAAATTTTCTGAGATATTGCTGGAAATATCCATAATATATATGTCATCGGCTTCACCATCCTCTTCTAATTCTGTACTTGCTATATACACACTCTGGGCTGGTTGGGCCTGCTCGGTTTGAAGTTGCGGTTCTTCAAGAATGAATCCTTTTCTCCTGACACCTTTGGGAATAAGATGACGCTCATGAACCCTACGCTGGTGCCTACGCATGTTTGTATGCGTTCCAAAAACCTTTTTACAATATTTGCAAGGATGCAATTCTTTGGGTTCCTTGTTCTCAACAAAGGTAGAATTTGACATTTCTTGGGAGACCTTCTCAGAATCCAAGACTGCAAAGTCTTGCACAAGATTGGAAACATTTAATTCATCTTTAAGACCGTCCTCTGCAAATGTCTGTCCATCAGCAACATCATCAGACTGCGGGGCCGAAGTTAGTGTTAAGAATGGTTTCCTTTTTGGCCCTGCTTCATGACGCCGCTCATGCCTTCGCCGATTAATTTGAGTGCCAAAGGCTTTCCCACAGTATCGGCATTTGAAAGCATGATTGACACTAGATATATGAATATGCATGTGGCGTTCAAGTCCTTGCTTTGT
Source organism: Mauremys reevesii (assembly GCF_016161935.1). NCBI lineage: Eukaryota > Metazoa > Chordata > Testudines > Geoemydidae > Mauremys > Mauremys reevesii. The sequence continues at coordinate 7,588,152 of NC_052643.1, forward strand.
TGTAAACTTCCTCTCACAATGCTGACAGGGAAACATAAATGTTTCCTGGAGGTCACCATTAGATACACCTTTTGCTTTAGGAATTTTTACAACCGGTGTTTTCTTCGGGGAGCTCTCTAGAGATTCTTCCGATATGCTTTTTTGTTCCTCCATAGATTCTAGCTTCTCGTCACATACAGCTGTAGGCTCTTTTCCAGGGCTTTCTTCAGGTAAATTAGCATCTTCCACTTCCTCTTCATCTTCCTCCTCTTCTTCTTCTTCCTCCTCTTCTTCTTCTTCCTCCTCCTCTTCCAAATCATCTGATCCACAAGTTATTGCTCCTGGTTTATCTTCAGGCATTGTTTGTGGCTCACTGGTAGGACTGGGGATCATTAGTTTTGGAAGAACATCTTGATTTACCATCTCCTGAATCACAGCTGTTTGTTCCAGTGACAGCACAGCAGAAACAGATGGCTTTTCATCTTCCTCTTTATGGTCTAAGAAAAAGAAAAGGAGGAAGAGAAGGAAAAGCATTAGTGAATTTAGCAAATTTTCCACAATATAATAATTTCATTTCCCCCTGTCCCCGCCCCCCATCACCAATATGCTCAATATTTAGGAGTACTAGAATGCTACTGTTTCCTGTTGTTAAAATGTAGTGTTTAGAATTAAAACCTGTATTCACATTTTCCTGTTTGCAATTTTTTGGCCAACATGTAAGGGACTGCATTCAATACACTGAGAAACTCAGAATTACTGCTAACATTGTGGCCAGCTAAGCCTCTTCCAAGAAAGAGAGCAGGGTTTTCACTGTGTATTTTTGGGTATTGAAACAAAAAATCTCAGATGAAGTTAACTGACTTTTGTCACCATTTTTAAAACTTAGGGCAACAAGATCTTAAATTTGAACTCTGCCTGGACACACATCTAAAATATTCAGTCAAATAAGTTTTAGAGTTTGGCTGAAAATTAAAATTACTTTGAATTTTGTTTATAATAAACCAATCTGGGTTTGGTTTTTTTAAACACATTGTAAAACATATTATTGGATTCAATTTGTTATTTTTCATTTTCTAAATTCTGTTTCCTGAGTAGCGGGAGAATCCCCACAGGCACAGACCATCCTCTTTTGAATCAGATACACTCTGAGCATCATTTGCTGCTGTAAACTGGCTCTGAAGGCACCTTTGTATGCCAGTTTCATTTACCTGCCTTCAGACATCATCAATACCTACTGATGAAGGGAATGCAGCTATCCTGATGATGATGTGCACAAGCAGAGTGTGTCAGCAGAGCAGCTGTGCAGTTAAGGCAAAAATACCTCTACCTCCTTTATGTGTCTAGCTTGGGAATGCTGGGGCATGGGGTGGGGAGATGGTGTCAGATTCCCAGAATTAATATTTTTTAGTGGGTTGCTCAGAGGGTAGTTGGAGGAAAAAGATCTTGAATGAAGCCAGTAGTTACATGCTGCCCTTACCTCCTTCAATTATACCTCCCACTGGTCCAACAACAAAGCCAGGGAAGACAGACTTTACATTCCTGATATTTCTAAACCAAAAAAACAATCAGGAAAAAATCTTAAAAAGATCCTTCAGGCCTTTAAAATATACATCACAAAGTGAAAAAGGGCAGAAGCCAATTTTGAAAAATATGGTCTGCAGGTCACCTTTAAGGTAGACTGCATCAATCGTTGTGTGTGTTAAAATACCACCTCTAAAAATTCTATTCTGTTTGCATTACACCGCGCTTTGTTTTATTCCATTGTATAGCAATTCAAATGGCTGGGCAAAGGGCTCGGGCAGCCAGTGGCTATATCATAAAATTATACCATGATTCCCTAAGTCATTTGGTACTACATCTTGATCCTAATTCTAAGTTTCAGAAGACTTAAATTTAAAATAAGGACTTCTTTATTATGTTCCATCTGAGGGTTCGGGATTTTATGTTTAATTTCTGTACTAAGCTAACTCTTCTGTACTGTACAAGGTGTGAACATATGACATACTTCTCAGAACGTAAAACTAGTAACTTCAAGTTATTTAACACTACAAGGTAGCTGGGCACGCAGTATGAACATTTTTATAGTGCTGCTAGTCTCTGTGTGTGTCCTCCTTTAATTCAATATGATACCTAAGGAAATTCATATGAGATAACTGAAAAAAATCTTACCTTCTTTAGACTCCCTCATATCTGTGGAAGTAAAATCCAAATCAGTCTTTCTCGGCTTTGTATCTATTGCCTTTTTCCCCTTGTTTTTACACTCCTTTTTCTTCCCTGAAAAATAAATTTAAAAAAGTGTCTACTGCTGCTCAACAATTTTTTAAATTTTTTTGGGGTGACAAAATTCAAAACCCAGCCCTCGGAAAAACTCCACATTTTTGAATAATTACTGCATTTTCCTGAGGAACATGAATGGCACATCCTCAATAAAAAGGATAGCAACATTCAAAGGGTACATTAAGTGTATGCAAAAAGATTGCTAAAGGGCAAAGCATAGAACAAAGGAAAATAAGGTGACTTGCAAGAAATTAACAGTTCAGCAAATTTAATCTTGATACCTGTTCTGTCACTAGAATTGATAAAGCAATAAGCGTGTAAATGCCTGGAGGAAAATGAAATGATTGGTACAAGGTAAGATGAGTTTGTCAGAAACATAAACAAGCTGAACTAGTTTTCTCTCACTGACTGAGCACAAAGAGGATAAAGGAAATGCAGTGTCACTCAACTAACTCATCAGATACAGGTAGCTGACATCTTCATAGGTATACTAGACAAACAAGACTTCTATAAAGGATGATATTATGCAATAATGGTATCTGAGCCAATTTTATGAGATAAGGTGGGTGAGGCAATATCTTTTATTGGACCAACTTTTGTTGGTGAGAGAGCAGCTTTTGAGCTCACACAGAGCTCTTCTTCAGGTGTCTCTCTCACCACAGAAGTTGGTCCAATAAAAGATATTACCTCACTCACCTTCTCTCTCTCTCTAGCATCATGGGATCAACATGGCTACACTGCCACTGCACTCATTAATGCTTAGTGTCAATTTGGGAAGTGCTGTCAATTGGTATTCTATGTGGGTGCCATTCTGGGTTCCATATACTTCTATGTAGGTTTTCAAAATAATTCTACATCTCTTTTCAACCATGACTTGGAAGAGAGTGATACAAAAAGCAGAGGGATCATAAACATGCCAAAAGAAAATATTAAAATACAGTATGTTTTTTACAAACTGGACAAAAAGATTAAATCAATGAAATTCAATAAAGGTAACTATAAAGTGGTTTACATAAAGAGTAATCCAATATAAAATTGGGTAATAGTTGTTAGTGAGCAGAATTACAGAAAGATAGGGACGATGAACATACTATACACGAATAATGCAATGCTGACACAAAACCAGAAAATACTAAAGCAACAATACCAGAAAGCAAGTCAGGTAGCTAGTCTGCTCTATCAGACATTGGTTAGGCCTCACTCGGGAATGCTGCATGTAACCTTTGGGCAGCACATGCTGATACACTTCACAAAGTTGAGAATGGGGGAAGGGGGGAGGGAATTGTTTACAAAGTAAGACCTATCATGAAAGCTTAAGAACCAGACATGCTTACTACAGATGAGAAGACAATTCTCTCCCTGAGAAATAGCTAAGGTGAGATAGAAAAGAATACAGAGAAATTCTCTGTCCAAGAAGCTGTAGCAAGAAAAGAAATGTAGGTCAGATATAACTTTGTAACTATAGCCAATATGCTGCTCTCCATTTGTGTGTGTACCATCTGCAAAGGGAGGCCTTCTGGGGAAAAAAGGGCCCAAATATGGAATTATCAGAAGACTTAGCCAATGATTTGAAAGATGCATAGAAACTTCATTTACAAATTAGCTTTGAGGGTATATTCTCCAGAGTTTTCCTCCTGCTCCTATGGTCTCTCTTCATCCAATTCTATGATATTCAAAGGGTAAGAGATGGGCTCTCACAGATATATGTGGGGTGGAAAAATGTATGTTTACATCTTCATTCTGGGTAAACTTTCCATCCTTGAAAAAATCTCACACTTCTGATACATTGATGTATGCTACATATTTCCCTTGCAGCTAATGGCTTGTCAACATGTGGAGTTATTCAAAAGTGCATTAAGTGAAACAGGAACAAGGAATTCTTATTCCAAAATAAGATTGTCAACATATGGAGTTATTCAGCACTAGCTACGGTACTTTAAATGCACACCCTACCTTAATCTGAATTAACTTTCAATTGTATGCAAGCCCTAAAAACAGCACTCTCTTCTGAAAATGTACACTTCTGCCTACCCCAGCTGCTAGAATGGTACCTCTACAAAAGAAGTAATACATCCTCTGCCAGATCTCTCAGACACAAAACATTACCTTTCTAATCATGGCCTTCCGGCCATAGATGTGAAATGTATTGTGGAATCCATGTCTCTCACTTAGCAGCACACTCTCCTACCTAACAAGCCACTGGACTTGCCTTACATGAACTGTTTTGAACTTAAATCTGAGATTATTCCTTTACTCTTTCAGTAAAAGATGTGCAAAATACCTGTAAGATTTTCCTCTCCATTCCTACTGAAATGTTTGAAGCATGCTAACCTTCCTACAAAAAAGTTTAAAGATCAAAAAGCTCAGCTTCACACTAGAGAAAATAAGAATTACTAGTTTTTATTTGGACACCATTGATGTATGAACTAATTTTATAGTTTCTCCCTCTTCTTTGACAAACATAAGTTTAATTAGTTGTCCAGCATTTCTCCACTTCTCTATATAGCTTTATAACTGTGTTTCATTCCATTTTTGGATATTTTCTTGTTTTCTTTTACCTTAACAGATTTCTATCAGATGAAGAGATCACTATATGTTACAATATTTTTTTTGGCCATCTCTGGATCATACATTACTATATGCAATGCTCTCTCTCAACTGAGCAGCTTTATACCTCATCTTACCCCTAAATACTGTAATGTTTTGTCTCTAAGAACTTCCCTGTCACACCGACCTGAAATTGGGCATCATTATCAAGTGCTGGGAAAATGTAGCTGGAGACTAATCAGAAGTTTCAGCATGCTTTCTGATGCTCCGACTGACTGTAATGAGTTTCTCTGTGCATCTTTACCTGCCAAGCTCCGCAATTCAATATTATATGCCATTAGTCAGAACCTCTGATAACCTTTGAAAGAAAAGGAGCCACAGCCAGGATCTTTAATGCAATTCCCTATCTGCGCACAAAGGGCTTCAGAGCTGTACACATCCAAATATCTGTGCTAATACACCTGTCATCCCTGCTGAAGCTTACAGCAAGTTTAATTGATGCAACCGTACCTCTGGGACCAAAAGGTAAAAAATATAAAGTTTCAGTACGTTCTTAAAGGCTCAAATGTTCACTGCAATAGATTCTAGAAACCACTGTACGCACCAAGTGCCATTATATATCCTTTGGACACTGCCTGTAATGGGCTTTGAACAACGTATGGGTTGAAACCCAATAATTGAATTTTGAGAGCACAGGCAAAATTCCACAGTTCCTTCTCTCACCTTCTGGTGAAGCTGGAGTGGGGGTGAAGAGAAAAATTGGGTCTCCTGGTCCAAACGCCAAGACATGTAGTGTTCTGAGGTCTTCTGACCCACAGTCTTTCTCTCTCTCTCTCTCTCACACACACCTCTCTCTCTTTCAGGACCTGAAATCTCTAGGAGCCTCACCTTCACTTCAAATCCGGTGGTGGTTGAGGACTATATTTTGCCTGCCCTACATGCTGTGGCAGCTGGAGCTATAGTAGACAAACTATTTCTAGAACAGTGTGGAACAGGTCACTGGGCACTTTTAAACCTATACTGCCACTTCTAATATGACTGCTATAAAACCTTTGAAACGGGAACACAACTAACTCTTCACTTCTGAGAATTATCACAATGCATGTCTAAGATTAAGGGGCTAAGTAAATAGTTTTCTACATCATCACAAGGGCTTTTCTTTTGTATTTAAGTGATAAAGAGAATGCAAACTTTCCCAAGTTTCATCCATTTATACAATACACTACCAAAAATGTAATCCCCAAACTACCACTATGACCTGAGAAAACAAAAGAAGAGCAGTCTTCATAACTGAAGTTATTTACTTAGGGCTAAAATTAATGCATCTAGTTGCTTATGGGCTACTAAAAATTCCTCTCTCAATACCAGGATGAAAAGAAGGTAATTTCCAAGCCCCCTCTAGAAAAGCCTCCTGCTTTAAAAAAAACAAACAAACCCTAGTTGATATACTTGGAACATTTTCAAGTTCATGGCCTTTAAACAAATATTTTTGAGAGAAGATTCATCTGGCACCTACTTGCTTTTACTCAGAATAGCCAACAAGCTGACTTGCATGTATATATAATTTTAGATTAGTCAGATCAATTTCCAAGGAGTAACGGAAATATCTATTGCTTTTCAACAGGGTGTTTATTTTTTTTTTCAAATACACATACAGCAGTTAGCCACATCTTGCCTTTTTCAGGTTCTGGTCTGCTTATAGAAGTGTTCAAGTAACACAACTCTCAAAGACTCGCATATATTATCCAACACATTTCCAAGCAAAAAGCAATAGCCACAGCACTAATAAGAACTGATACCAATGATTAGCTAATGGATTTTTGCCCCTTAATTTTCTGGTAGTTTAAGACTTCAAGACCAGCAGAAGACCACAGAGGGGAAAAATACAGTATTGAACCTGGTGGAAGCCTGAGTATAAGTACACACGTGCACTTACCATCAGGTTCCTGAAGGGTCCTACATGGCTGCTACTGCCAGCTGGATCCTCCACTTGGTCTAAACAAGAAAGATACAGGAATGAAACACAGGGAAAGTGAAATGGAAACAAATGACTAAAGAATAAATGAAAAGTAGAACTAAATATATATGTATATGCATAAAAAGAATTGCAAAAGGAGGATGCCAGAGAAAACTGAATGAAAGAAACAGATGAAGAACAGCTACACTGCCTACAATGACAAAGGTCAAAAAGGGGAATGGCCACAATTTGCGTATTTTGATTTTCCGTGCCACATTCGGTTAATATCAATTGTGTTTCCGTTCTCTCTCCTGCCACTCATCCAGGATTCTGATGGCAACAGGGTGGGTGCACCGACTGCTTGCCCACCATTACACTATCTAACCTCATAGATTCAAGAAATCCTACATTACTAACTTTGGGCCAGATCCTCAGCTGATGTAAATCAATATAGTTCCACTGATTTACATTATTCATAGATTCTAGGACTGGAAGGGACCTTGAGAGGACATCAAGTCCAGTCCCTTGCCCTCATGGCAGGATCAAATACTGTCTAGACCATCCTGGATAGACATTTATCTAACCTACTCTTAAATATCTCCAGAGATGAGATTCCACAACCAGCCTAGGCAATTTATTCCAGTGTTTAACCCACCTTGACAGTTATGAACTTAACTGAGGAGCTGTCCCTAGAAGTCTAGAAATCAATCTGTGTCAGATGAACTTAAACAGTATTTAGGAAAAAGTAGCACCCTCTCTATTTATCCCTAACATTTTATAGCTCAGACCAGGAGAACAGCCTCAAAACAATCTACAGTATTTATGCTGACGTGGACTTTGCTAATTGGTCCTGCTTTGAGCAGGGGGTTGGACTAGATGACCTCCTGAGGTCCCTTCCAACCCTGATATTCTATGATTCTATGAATATGCAAGAAGCTGCTGTAAATCGCATCCTCTGCTGATGGTGATTTTTTGAGAGATGGAAGCAGCACACATGCTGGGGGGATCAATCTCCATCTTTTCCTAAAACTGGAGCTGCAGAAGATCAGTAAACATTACCAGCTTTACCAAGGTGCTGCTGTCTCAAAGGGATACCCCAACTAAAATAGTAAGGCTTCAATGGGATGCAGAGCATGCCATAACTCAATATGTGAATCTCAGTTAATAATTCTCTCTCTCAAACAGTGCTCTGGATCATTTATAAGTACAGAACACACTTCTCTACACCAAGAACCAGGGATAATATTTAACAAAAATCACTGGTCATTGAAGATCAAAAATTCCCTCAAAGTCTGAAATCAACATATCAAATTGCAACTGGCTGTGCGTAAATACCCACCACTAGAAAAAACAAACACTCTACACATATGTGTTGCTGCTGAAGAACACAGAGAATGGCTGCCAAAAAATCCTGTCTCCCCTGAAAAACAAGGGAGGAGCTACTTCATCTTAAAAGGAACCTTGAAGAGCAATAATTACTATGGCCAAAGGGCAAGAGTTTGCATTTCAGTCCACATATACTCTGGACTACACCATGACCACTACACTCAGTTCTGAATGCAAGTTATTTTTACTCTGAGTAACAACAGAATGGGCAGAAGAGGATTGCTTATATCCAGAATACAGATGCACATTAACAATAATTTTGCAGTCACGTTTGCCCGCCTCGTTTTGGAGGTAACGCTGAATTACATCAATCTCCAGGCGCCTGCAGCCATCTCAACTGTTGAATATTCTAGATATAAATGCAGTTTACACATACGATATAATGGGATAGCCTAATTTTGGCAATTAATTCGTCTTTCACTACTAGCGGTAAATATGCCCTATGGCTTGTGATGGAATGTTCGATGGGCTGGGATTTGAGTTACTACAGAGAATTCTTTCCTGGGTGTCTGGCTGGTGAGTCTTGCCCACATGCTCAGGGTTTAGCTGATTGCCATATTTGGAGTTGGGAAGGAATTTTCCTCCAGGGAGGATTGGCAGAAGCCGGGGGGGGGGGGGCGGGGGCTCACCTTCCTCTGCAGCGTGGGGCATGGGTCACTTGCTGAAAGATTCTCTGCACCTTGAAGTCTTTAAACCATGATTTGAGGACTTCAATGGCTCAGACACCGGTTTGATACAGGAGTGGGTGGGTGAGATTCTGTGGCCTGCGTTGTGCAGGAGGTCAGACTAGATGATCATAATGGTCCCTTCTGACCTTAAAGTCTATGAGTCTATATGGAAAGACCATGTCCAAAATAGAAGAGACATTGTTCCAAAAACATTAAGTCCATGTTAGTGAAATACAAGAGCAATTTAAAGTTCTGCATGATTTAAAATACTCTATTTATAAATGTTATGTTTCAAACTTGGTGTAACTAGGTAAGACAGGGACAGCCAGCTCTTTTTTCACCCTGATTTACTTCCTTCTGAATTTGTCATCCTTCCCCTTGAATACAAGAGAAGCACAAAATACAGATGAGAACATGCTACAGTGCTACGTTACGCATTTTTTAATTTTTGCGTAAACTGTAAGAGAGAGAGAGTTGCAAAGCATAACTCTGTCTAGAATACAGCCCTGTGTTAAATAACTCAGGTTGACAGAATGGGTCAAAAATTTAAACGACGACATGCAGAAACATTCTAGCAGCAATGTGGCTCCTAGCACAGTTCTGCTCTGAATGTGGAAGGGCCTAAACAGCGGTTATGCTGCGGGATGGGAACGGATTTAGTGGCAAGAAAGAAAGCCAAAGAAAACAAATCAACAGATGACAAAATGCCAGTTAGTAAAGATGTGAACACTTTAATACCGTTTCCATCAACATACATTTTCTTTCTGTTAACACTTTCAGAGTCTTGGCATTTGCTTTTTGAAATGTCTTTATCATTATCCATATCGCACCTCATAAAGAAATCCTGTTTTCAAAGCCTTTGATTCCAATCTATCACAACACCTGCTGAGATAGTAAAGCCAAATCATAAACACCTTCCGACTGATAAGTCACTACAAAGCCTGTATGTTAAAAGGGCTGCTTATAGTCAGTAACACTGGAAAACGGCTGGAAATTTTTCACACTTTATGGAAATTTTGTATATGTTGTATTCCACATGCTGAGAGTGGATTTTTACATAACCGCAGGGACTACTGAAATCTGCTGAACCCTCTCCCTGCTCCCACCCCAGGCCACAAGATTCTGCAGATTAATACATGTAACGCTTAGCAATAAGTGAACATTTTAACATAAAAAAGTACACCTGCATTTTAAGGCTATATGTGAAGCATTGCTGATCTATACATCCACCAACATTGCTGCACTGGAAAATATTTTTTGATAATTTACACGACAATTCACATAAATGTAGCATCCAAGATCGAATATAGAATGTTGCACACACTTCCCAGTTCTGTAAAACAAACAGGCATTGAAAAGTTGTCCAGAGTTTCCAGTGGTCTGATGTAGGCCAGGTGATCCCACTCCTCTAATTGTTGCACGGCAAAATGGTGATCAGGTGCCAATCGACCCAACTTAAAATGATATGCAAATGCTGGCCAAAAGAAGAAACTAAGGGAAAATAATGAAAGAATAATGGGTAGATAAAAATAATAATGCTCCTAGACTAAGCAAGCAAGCAAGAAAAAAAAACCCAAGAAAAACCCTCAGAGATTCTGCCTCATCACAAAAATATATAAATACCATTTTAATATTACAGCATTAACCTGGTGAAGATCTATTAAAGCACTGTTGAGTTACAGGCAGGGGTCAGTATAAAAAGAATATAATATACTGATATATTCTATATATTTTACAATTTAGCTATTGCCTGAAACTATAAGCCCATGCTTAGAATGAAGACCTTAGCACTACTCTTGGGAGCTGCTCAAGCTTCTTGGTACAGAGCCTATTTTATATATACAGGTAAAGAGAAGAATGACTACAATGCCCTGACACATGGAGATCCTAAGTACAAGTCTGGTGCACAGTCCCTTCTCTATACGCTGGCAAGAGCCTTGAGAGCTGTAGGAACTATACCTGTCTTTGCTCAGTGACTGCCTCTAACAAGTTTGTCAAGTGTTAGAGAAGTGCTCCGAAGGGAGCTCCATTCAGCTGTCCTCTATTAAAAAGAAAAGTCACTGAAGTGCAAAACCTGACCATAGGAATTGTTGGGCCCAAAAACTTAAGATGCTGCACGTGCCAAAGTTTTACAGGCATTGAATTTGCTACCGAAGGCACTTTAACATCTTACCTTGACAATCTAAACACCACAAATACACAAACACAAAAGCACAATTAAGAGAGAAATGTCTTCTGCTACAATGGCAGTTTACCAATAAAAAAGAATACACTTTCACTGATCAAAGTTTTTTTTTTTCCTAGTACCCAACTCAACTCTTTCCTAGCTACATACTTAAATCCATTATACTTAAGGTTCTCAGAAGAGCAAAGAAGAGGATAGGTATGACAGATGTCAGAATAAGAAATAGGAACTTTGTAGTAATATTATTGCTGCCAACCCAGGAATTTAAAATTTCTTCCTTAGCTTACATGAAGCAAGCTTAATTACATACACACCAACCACTAGCCTCACACACACATACCCCAGCATTTTTTAATATCATACAATGAATGCCCATCAAAATTACAACTATGACACTTAAAGTTTATAACAATGAGAATTCTGTCTTTTCTTGGGAGGATACACCCAAAACATCTAAATACAGGCTTTATTACACACACCAGAGCTGGCCCAGAGTATTCCACAAGTCACATTATTTTGTCATATTTTCCATGTGATGGCACTGCCTGAGGTATTCCCCAAAGGTCTTTTACTACTGCAAAGCAATAGCTGAATCACTTACAACAAAATGAGCAAATATAATTTTGCCTGTTAAGTACTATTTCTAAGAAATTAGTATTGGAATATGGGTAGGGAAAGGCTATATCCTCAGAGATTCTGTTTCCAATCTATATAAAAGATGAAATTAGTCAACTGTAACTACTTATTATTGAAGCATCCAAAAGTATGCGGGGAATCTCACAAACAAACAAAAACCAAACATGTTCCCTGCAAAGAGCTTACATTTGAACTATGACACAAGACATTCAAATTAGGGCAAACAAAAAATGGGAAGGATAGGAGAAAAGCAGCAGAAGGGTTACAAATGCACTCATGTCTGTTTTGCACATTTTAGAATTAGTAAGACATAACAAAATATACTGTTTAATCTACAATATTTCAAAAGGCATTATGTAAAGGCATTATGTCTTGCAAATACAGCAATTAGATTTTAGAATAATCAGGAATGATTGATAAAATGGCTGCATAACAAAAGCTGCAATACCATGGAAAGACAAAATTATGTGACTTATGGAAGTTTAAATTAGTTTTTTTACAGATACCCAAAACCTCTATGGTGGACACTTTAATGGCACCATTAGGAATTAACACTTCACTATTTCATCTTGCCACAAATTCCTGCAACTGTATATTAATCCCTATGGGACAAATGAAATCGTGACACGTGTCATGAGATGATATAAAAATGAAACAGTTACTTGCAACATCACCATTATAAGAAGTTACATAAAATCCCTGAAAAACTGAGCTTAAAATGTCCACAGGGTCCTCTGAACAGAACTGTTTTATGCTGAAGAGCTATAAAAAAATGGAAAGATGTCTACCTGCACAGTACTTTAATCATCAGGAAGAAGTGACATGGGAACATCCTGCGCCCTTTCTCATGCACTGGCTGTATTATTTATTTGTACGCCATCGCCATTCATGACAGGAAGAGGAGTAAAAACAAATATGCTGTCTGAGATAATGTACTCTCTACAATGCCAGTAGTTTAATTCAATTCATTAAATGTATACTTTGGCTTTACGGACTAATCTATACAAATGTAACATACACAAATTACTGTAGCTATTGCATACATGGAACTTAGTTATCCACAATGATTTAAATGCTGCAGAATGTTGTTCTCTACCAATTATTAAAAAAGGGTAGATAAACACTTCTGTGGTTTAATTCCCTGCTTTATCACGTGTTTGCAAGACTGAGTAGAAAAGTTCAGACAGATAGAACTGGATATCAGTGTGGATCGATGTGTCCTACCACAACAGATGAGAGGAATGTCCCAGGAAACTGGATCATGATAAAATCTGGATACAGTGAAAAAACAGAAGCAGCAGCTCTTGCTACAGCAAAGTCATTAAAACAAAAAAAAATACTCACATGAAAACTGCACTGAAAAAGTTATTACACAACTAGGGAATTGAACAGAAGAAAAATAAATTGGGGGAGTAGGAGGAATACACAGACATCAAGAAGAAAAGAGAACCTGCTCCTAACACTGCCTATAGATTCTTAGGGGAAACAGTTGAAATTTGACAATTGCTTCATAGTAACCTGACATGGTATCAGTTCTCAACTCAGTAGGAGGTTAGATGAACCATTAACAGGATGTGTCTAACAGGCTGTGATCTATCTGGCAAACAAGAACAAGCAAGCACCATCACAACTTTGTATGCCTATTTTCTATGTGCATTCACACACTGTAAGTACACAAAATAATATTTAAGCTTGGTGGCATGTTTACATCCTGATCTGAAGATATGCATTCTGTTTTGCAACAAAATGGCTTTCCCAGTTAAAAGAACAGGAAAAGGAATCTATGGAGTATGGCCAAAATTTTCAAAACAGGAGCTTAAAATTAGGTGGGGGATTTTCAAAAGTGTGCCATTGACGGCAATGCGACTTGTGGGCCTAAGTCAGTTAAGGGCATTGGAAAAAAGTCCCACTTTTGAAAACTTTGGCATCCGTCAAAACATTTTCCTTGGGAACTAAAGATAACTTAAGGATATTGATAGGAATCAAGTAGTTAGTTTCTTCTGCAGTTTACCTTTCAAAGATAGCAACACTTCTTTTTCCTGTATACAAACACTGTTTTCTTTACACAACAAGGGAAGTTATACAAAAATTGCAAACTGGATCATGACAGCTGTTTCTTTTTTTAAATCAAATACCACAGTATGGTATATGTTGATATTTTTAGCCATGCCTATATATAGGAATTAAAACAAATGAATGTAAATAACTAAAGTTGACTTTTACAGTCTTTATGAAATTAAAAAATTGCTTCCTACATCTATGTTGACACTTAGGAAGTTAAAAGAGCAGCATGTATAACTTAAAATAAGCAAACAAATCTGTATTATAGAATGTCAGAACTGCTGTAAAAATTTTCAGGTATTACAAGCAAAGTACTTCTCACGCTTGTTAATAACATGGCTTCCAACACTTCATTACAAGCTTCAGGCAAGTCTCTTGATAGCCAGGGGCGGCTCTAGGCATTTTGCCGCCCCAAGCACGGCAGGCAGGCTGCCTTCGGCGGCTTGCCTGCGGAAGGTCCGCTGGTCCCGCGGCTTCGGCGGATGTCCCGCAGGCACCCTCCGCAGGCATGCCCTCGTGGCGACCAGCAGAGCGCCCCCAGTGGCTTGCCATCCCAAGCATGTGCTTGGCATGCTGGGGCCTGGAGCCGCCCCTGTTGATAGCTAACATATACACTCTGCAATCATATATGAAATGCACTTTCCCCTTTGGTTATATTCCTTTAGATTTTGTTTAGCTGACTATTAAACAACAAAATATAAGCAAACAAATTATTTTGGGAATATAAATAGTTCAATGAGATTTCTAGAAATAAGTGCACTCTTCATGTGCAATACAATTAGGAACACATTACTATAACATGACAAAAATGGAGAAGAGTTGTTCTAGAACCCAAATCTGAAATGTAACAAATATGAATGATTACTTTGAATCAAATAATTTGTTTTTCCATTCTTCCCCACTCTCTAAAGTAGGTTTTTTTTCCAATCACAACCAGTCACTGCTTTGAGATAGTAAGAAAGAGTACAGGTCTGTCACATCTTATGCACATAAAGCGAAAATCGCGTATAGTCAAAATTACATCAAGTGTAATGGCGGGCAGAATCACCCACACTACAGAAACAGTATTTAAATTGTTATTTTTCTCGGGTTTTTTTTCTTGTTTTTGCTGATCACGTAAAGCTGAAATCACGCATGTTAAATGCACCTAAGATGTGACAGATCGGTATGCACTTTAGGTATCACTATTTGCATCACAGAAACTCACCCCACAAAGCTCATATGTAATGTGCTTAAAATGCCATTTGTTCAAAAGTAGTAGTGCTTCTCAGCTACCTATGATTTGGATAGCAATTCCAATAAGAAATGTTTGCCTTATACTGAGTAGTATTTTATATTTTAAAGTTTACTCAAGAACTGTACTAAAAACCACTGGCTTTATGATATTCTAGGATATTTATTATCCATCTGTTATCCAATTATATGATAACTTTTATTGGTATTTTCTATTTCTATTTAAAAAATATTGAATTCCAGTACAAGTACCATTAAAGACATCACAGGTTAAGGCTGTAGTAGTGTTAAGGCTGACCCAAAAAGCTGATGTCCTTACCGTACCTCCTGTAAATGTTACTGGTGCTGCTGCCGCTATGAAAGGCTCCTTTCTGCACCTTCATCCAAATCAGAGATTTTAAAGGATTGGTGCACCAAGATATGACTATGTGGAAGTCTGAAAATGCAAAGGAATCTATCCAAATGGTTCTGTCCAAACACAGGCTGTGGCTTCACTTGGAGAACACAGCTGTGCGATGACTGCAATACCCAGGAACAGGGCTGCCATTGTATCTAGCTGGAGCATTGGGACTGTTGTCATAGGACTGGCTGTTTACCACTGGGAGAGAAAGACCAAAGTCTTTCAGAGGTGTTGAAAACAGAAAATTACCTACAAGAAGTATAACCCCCAGGTATTGTCCCCATTAGTGTGAAATTAAAAATTCTCAGAGTTGCTAAATAAACTGCACGCGTTAAATTCACATTTATCCAAGTTTTCCTTTTTGTTAGCCATTTTATTACAATATTATTTTATTTTAAACCAGGATTCCTGCAGGATCCAGGAAATGTCATGTGTCTCTCCACCACCAAAATGGAACATGTCTCTCTGCATTTTCACCTACCTTATTATACATTGCTAGTTTCCTACCATTAAACCCTCTCCTCCTCTTCCTTGTTTGTAAGCAGAATGAAATCACAAGACCTGTAACTGAAAGTGCTCACAAAAACTGGGGGAGATTAGAATTCATGTTTCATGGCAGATTGTGATAACAGAGAACCATTCAGTAAGCATGCTTACCAATGATGATAATAACATAAGAACATAAGAAAGGCCGTACCGGGTCAGACCAAAGGTCCATCTAGCCCAGTATCTGTCTACCGACAGTGGCCAATACCAGGTGCCCCTGAGGGAGTGAACCTAACAGGCAATGATCAAGTGATCTCTCTCCTGCCATCCATCTCCATCCTCTGACGAACAGAGGCTAGGGACACCATTCTTACCCATCCTGGCTAATAGCCATTTATGGACTTAGCCACCATGAATTTATCCAGTCCCCTTTTAAACATTGTTATAGTCCTAGCCTTCACAACCTCCTCAGGTAAGGAGTTCCACAAGTTGACTGTGCGCTGCGTGAAGAAGAACTTCCTTTTATTTGTTTTAAACCTGCTGCCTATTAATTTCATTTGGTGACCCCTAGTTCTTGTATTATGGGAATAAGTAAATAACTTTTCCTGTAACACTTTTCCTGTAATTTCTGTAACACTACCAACAATTTCCAGCCAGATGTGCAACATCTTTAAGTTCCCTCTCAGAAGTTCAAGAAATTAATCTGGATGGAACGATCAGCAATAACTTCTGCATCACATTGAGTCTCATTGCCTCACTGGTATCTGCAAATTCTACAAACTGCAGAATACCGTGGGGACAGTTTTGATTCATTATGCAAGTCTACTTTATAACCAAACATGCTGTTGTCATCTGTTGCTAAAGCCAGAAAGGGCTATTTATTCACCTCTCTCTTACGGTGCTTACTCTCCTCCTTGGTCTTTTGCTCTGCATTTAAGAATTCGACACCATATAACAGAAATGACAACAGTGCATATATTCTCACTGAAGAAATAAGCATAAAAGCTGTATGGAAGTGTATGTCAAATGAAGTGTAGTCATGTTTTTATAATTTGCCATGAAGAAAACCATTACATTTTCTAAAAACCTCTGAATAGAGATGATGCAAAACTGGAGATTAAGCAACGGTTCATTCCAGCCCTCAGCGAGACATATAAAGCCTCAGAATAATGGAAGACAACTATCAGTGCACAATGTTAAATACTGTACAAGATTTCTTTCAGCAAGTACTGCTGGACAACAAAAAAACCAAACACCATTGCTAAAACTCTTTCAATATTTTCTTAAACTAAGGCCATAGTGAAAAGGTTCAGTTAATATCACAAACTGCAATTTTCCAATCTAACAATGCTCAAATATACCTTTAACTGCTGCTAGGCAATCACTATTAAGGCTATGTATGTATTTGCATGCACAAAAAAAACTTTGCTTCCTTCCTGCATCTGTTAAACTTGCAGTCATCTCCTTTCAACTCTGAAGTGACAGTTCATGTTTTTGGATCAACAGAGACACAAGGTGAGGGTAACAAGTTTAAAATAATGTGCCTACATAGAGTTTAAGTGCAATAGGGTCTCTGAAGGAATCATTTACGTTCTCCTGCACATTTATGAAGGAGCACGGCTAGGTTCCAGAATATTCCCTCAACTGTCTATATGAAGGCAAGAATCTCATTCATTTCAAGAGCAGCACCAATGAACATTTTCCAAGAGTAACACATTTCAGGCCTTTATAAGACCAAAAGTCTTATTGAGTTGCAGATCCAAAGGACAACTATAGCTGCAATGCTCCAGTTGCTCAGTCAGTGCCTTTCTTGCCCAACAGAAGGAGCAGTACAGTTGGTGTATTGGTTGACAGAACAAACAACAGAAGTTACAGTTTGCATCAAATCACAAGAGAACAAAACAGTAAATAGTATATGAGGCTGAGCCAAGAAAAGGTCACTAAACATAAAACTATCAACAACAGCAACAACTTCTATTTTTCCACCAAAAAGGTTAAAATGTATACAAGTCGGAGCACAAGTATAATGAATCTATTGGGCAATTAATCACTTTAGTCAGCAACCTATTCTGAGCAAATTAAACTTCTGATCATTCTAAAGGCTCTTTTTGCGTACATACTTCTTTGGATGGCTTGGACTATAGCTTTAAAAAGAACACAAAATAGGATTTGCACTAAAATGCACTTAGGGAAATTTTTATGAAAGAATGAACAGGAAAAATCTTCTGATAACTGGGACAGCAGAGAACACGGAAACTGACATTCAACAGCTAAGAATGTGGTCGCCACTAATAAAGTTTTAGAACAAAGTCCATCTTTCTTTTGCAACTCCTGACAAGGGTCCATTCCAGCGGAAACACCGTACTTTTTACTTTACTACAACTTGAAATAGATCGCTATAAATAAAGTGATTTAGACAGTCAATTATTTACCGTACCCCAAAATTGACTGAATTTGAGTGTGAAGCTTTATTATAAGACTGAACATAATTTCAATACAATATCTGATTTATACCTCTTACAAGCTTTTTTTTTAAACCCACATTGAGTGAATATAATGTGTAACTTAGTTGCACCATTAAAGCATTTCTTTTTAAACCATGGGTTTAAACTTATGATTCAGAAAACATTTGTACTATTACTGCTTTGTAATTCTTATGTGAAATGGGTAAGAAAAGCTCAATTTTATTTACCTGACAGCAAAAATTAAGCTCTTACTTTAGATGTCTTATTCCAACGGAAGTGGTTTGGGAAACTATTCACTCTGCAGTGCTTGGAATAGTGTGGAATAGGAATAGAGCGTGAAACTCCTCACAACGTTATTAGGTTTAAACCACTTTCAGAACTCCAGGATGTTTTCTTAAGCAAAAATCTCATTCAGATGGAAGTTACATGTGACTAAGACTGGATATTCAAAGGGCCTCGGAGTTAGGGTGCGTGTCTCCCACTGAAAGTCAAAGAGTTATTTATCTTTTTTAAATCCTAAAGTGGTTAAAGCTGCAAAAAATGTAAGTTTATAATTTTCAAAATCTCTGTCTGAAGCGTAGCAACATTCTGGTAAATGTGTCCAGGTATACCAATATTTTTATTAATTTTAATATCCTTTTCTGCAGTCAACCTTTAGGAATAGTAAAGGGGCAAATATGAATATTTACACAATAGTTGCAATACAGCCACTACAATAAATGATAGCATTATCTTCAATTTTAAAAAGCATACATGTTAACATTCTAACAATGTTGCTGAGGAGCATTATGCAGAGAAGATTAATAACTAAATCAACTCCTAATGAAACCTACCTACCTACCTAGTGGCAAGCAGTCACTGAGGGTGGGATTTTCAAAAGTATCCAAGTGATTTAGGAGAAAAAGTTCCATTGACTTAAATCATTTGGGTGGTTTTGACTAGCCCACCAAGAATAGCTAAAATGCAATGGTGGTCAAACTGAGATTGCCCTTCCTCAAGCAAAGGGGAATAACAGTATGGGAGGAGAGATTTAGATGCTGAAATTTGAACATTAAGGAATGAATATCTGACACTCAATAGGAGATTCTGAATTCACTCAGCCAAAAGTTTTAAAGATCATTGAGTCTTTTCTCAGTACCAGGTAAACTGGTTCAAAACCAACTGAGTTATAAAACATCTAAATGACTATAATATAGTAGGCATAAACCAGCGTATTTTCTGTAAAGGAAAGTCATCCCTGTCAATCCTACTAGAATTCTCTGAAAGCATAAACAAGAGAGTTGAGAAATTTAGCCATTTGAAAAATTAGCCATAAATGGTCCATTTTAATATGACAGGTGGTTAACAGTGGGATGCCCCACAGATATCAGTGGATCAGTGTTATTTAATGTATTTATTAATGACCTGGAAGAGTAGGTAGACAATGAAGTGGAAATATTTGTTAATGACAACATTATGTAGAAAGCGACAGAGTCCTGTGGCACCTTAAAGACTAAACAGATGTATTGGAGCATAAGCTTTCATGGGTGAATGCCCACTTTGTCAGACGCATGGGTTATGTAGGTTAATCAAGATTAGAGGTATTACAAGAAACTTAAAGGGTTAATTAAAACATTAACTGGGCAAAATCCACAATGATCAATTAAATTCAAAATGTAAGTAAAAGCAAAGAGACAATTGAAAGGAGCAATCCAAACTACTCATACAAATTGATGGATTCTATACACAAACTTAAACCCTTTACAAAACCCTGTACAGAGGCTTATTTTAGTTTGATTTAAACCTGTGCCTTACAGACTTAAGCTATATCTAAACAAGCCTATAAGTGTGTCCACACAACTTTTTGCACTGATTTAATCAACTGGTTTAAAATTCCACATATGTTACAACTGTGCATGTAGACAAGTCCTTACTGAAATGTTAAAAAAAATAATCAAGAACTCCCTATGAAAATATTAAATGAAAACTGTCTCAATGAACAAAAGATCGCACAGAAGGTTGTTGGATTGCATTAAGGAACAAAGAATACTATTGAAAATATAGCATCGCTATATAAATTGATAATATGCCCTCATCTTGTATATCATCACTCAAATAATTTCAAAAAGATCAGCAGAAATAGAAGCGGGCTAGAGATGGGCACTTAAAATGATTAGACACATGGCAAGACTTCCAGATGAGGAGAATTTAAAAATATTACAACTAGTTGATTTAGAGAGGAGGAGAATAAGATGTGACATGATGAAGGTAAATAAAATAAGACTACATATAAAGTCAATCATGCGCTTCCTCCTGTTCACGTCTCTTAGTAAAAGAGCCAGGAAACATCCAATTAAATTAACAGGCAACAAATAAAAAATAACCAAACAGATGGAAGGAATTACTTTAAAACAAAACGAACTACCTCTTGGAAATCAATGCTGTAATAGAGGCAAATATCTTAATGGGATTAAAATAAAGATTAGAAATGTATATAAACAAAAACCATTTAGTTACAGTAGTTAAAATAAAATTTTAGAGGTGACTGCACTCTTCATGCTTTGGAACAAGTAAAGCTACCACTAACTTCTCAAGGTTAGGAAGACACTTCTCCCTGCCAGTGCATAACCATACAACTTACTCTGAAGCACCTGGTACAGGCCAGTGTCAGCGACAGGATACTGGATTAGGTGAACCACTGGTCAGACCTGGCAAAGCAATTTCTATGAAATGACTCTGCAGAAATAAAAATTAGCAGGCTGCTCTGCCATTTCACATGTCTGAACACAATTTCAAAGTCCACTGAAAGCTGTTTCCTAAATCAGTTGCACCCTATTTTTAAATGTCTTACACTAGCAAACATCTAAATAGTTTTTCCATGAGTTGGAAAGAAATGCTCTAACCAAGTATGGGAAGGCCTTCATACACATGGCCTTTGCTGCACAAAACTGATTTTTACTGGCTGCTTATGAACATGTAGTTCACATCCTTATGGCTCACCATCAAAGTAATGAAAAATCTTCCTCTTACAAGTAAAGGACACATTTTTAAAAGAAAACTGGATCAACTAAAAATTGGTATTGCAATACTGCATTTTTTTTCCCCAGCTTCCAGGTCCCTGAATCAAATCCAGCCCAGGTTAGATGCAAATGAAATTCATTAATCTTGGAGATCTGTTTGTGACTTACGTGTAAGTTATTTTCAATATGGGACCCATCGTTGTGTATATCACTAGACAACGTGTTCAGAAATGTTGTCTCTTCAGTATAGAACTTTGTTTTTTTGACTATACCAATAAATATAGTCTACAGAAATCTAGTTGACCAGAATAAAAGAATTAAGAGAAATAGAACAATGTACTGCCTAGATTAGATTCACATCTTAACAACTTGATGTAAGATGGACCAAATGGGATAAAGTTTAAAAAAAAGGAATATACATTATACAAATATGCATACCTGATGTAACTCATAACCTATATCAGAGGGGTAGCCGTGTTAGTCTGGATCTGTAAAAGCAACAAAGAATCCTGTGGCACCTTAGAGACTAACAGACGTTTTGCAGCATCATCATCAGGGATCTACAACCCATCCTGGAGAATGATCCCACACCAGACAACCTGCCAACCTGAAGCATATTCTCACCAGTAACTGCACACCACACCATAGTAACTCTAGCTCAGGAACCAACCCATGCAACAAACCTCGATGCCAACTCTGCCCACATATCTACACCAGCAACACCATCACAGGACCTAACCAGATCAGCCACACCATCACACCAATGTAATATATGCCATCATATGCCAGCAATGCCCCTCTGCTATGTACATCGCAAAACTGGAGGTCTCTCTCTAAAAGGATAAATGGACACAAATCAGATATTAGGAATGGCAATATACAAAAACCTGTAGGAGAACACTTCAACCTCCCTGGCCACACAATAGCAGATCTTAAGGTGGCCATCCTGCAGCAAAAAAACTTCAGGACCAGACTTCAAAGAGAAACTGCTGAGCTCCAGTTCATCTGCAAATTTGACACCATCAGCTCAGGATTAAACAAAGACTGTGAATGGCTTGCCAATTACAGAACCAGTTTCTCCTCCCTTGGTTTTCACACCTCAACTGCTAGAACAGGGCCTCATCCTCCTGATTGAACTAACCTCATTATCTCTAAATTTCCACCACTTGCATCTGAAGAAGTTAGTCTCTAAGGTGCCACAGGATTCTTTGTTGCTTTCATAACCTATAGTGCCTCAACTCTGCTTATGCCATACTTTTTTGTATTTGTCACGCTTTGTATTTATTAAAATAATTTGTGCTGTCAATTTTGTTTATATTAAATAAAACATAACTAAAAACACTATTAAGTCTGAATAGGCATGGTAGCCATGTTATTCCTTCCAGGTCAGGACTAGCACACACTGTCAGGATAACGTGAGGGGCTATAGGGGATGCCCGCACTACCTGTTCTGTGAATAAATAGTGGATGCTTGTTGCGAGACCCCATAATCTGCTTTGGTTACTTAGATGAAATATGCAGCCAACATGAGCAGCATGGGGAGTCTACACATGGCTTTTCTGTTGCTACCACAAGTGGTGTTAAGAGTGGGGATGTTAGCATTGACTCTATAGACAAAGCTGCAGAAAGCCACTTCTATTTTAAGTACTACATAGTCCTGATCTGAGTAAGGTAAGAATCAGTGGCAACAGGTCGGCAGCAGTGCTCCCATTGTTAATAAGTGTGAAATTAAATTGCAGTAGGAGTTTTGGAAATGTTCAGAGAAATTTTACATACATGCAGTAGACAAGGCTTTTAAGTTTAGCCTGATGCTGAATTAGTCAAAGAGTAAACATGGTTTCCAGGGTTCACGTGAAACTGTAATCATCTCTCTGAAGCAAAAACTTTCTTCTTTTATTTTTTTTTAAATGAAATATATAGCAGTTACCTGAACATGCCGAGTTCCCACACTTGCGCAGAGCTTATCCCTGGAAACATAGATCTTTGAAGGAATCAGTTTACTAAGTTGAGAACAAATTTACATCATTCAAGGCAAACAATTTTTTAAAAACAGATGTTTTTTTACTCCTAAAAACCGAGCCACAATCTTCTGCTATGCTGAACCCCTGGGGGCAGCAGGGAAGCTAGAATGAATCATGTCAATTTCACTCTTGGGATAGTTCAGAGCAGCAGCAGAGGCAGGAACTGGAGGCATTTAGTGGGGAGGATGGAGGCAGAGGGAGGGAGAGATATGAGGTAGCAACCCTCCTGCCCCCTCGTCCCTCCCCCCATGCAAAACTCTGGCAATCAAGAGGCAAAAGAGAAAAGTGTAATTGCCCTCGTGACCTCAAATTTATTGGATATGTACAACATAGAAGCTAACATGAAAGATACACTCTCCAACTAGGGCCAAAGGCAGCCCTCTAATAGGAATACCAGCACCTTCGCTCTTCAGATCAGTTGGGGAAGAGGAGTGGGAGTGAAGCTTCTCATTAGGACCTTGCTGCTGAGCTCCCTCCATCTCTTTTGTATGGGACTAATAGGTTTAAACTTTTTAATTTTAGGTATCTAGTAAGTTTTTCAGTCACTGACCCAAACCAGTTTCAGCTGATTGACAACACTGCGTAACTTAGAATGTTATTACATGTAGGGATCTCATCGCCATAAAGTAATATTCAAGCAGCTGAACGCTAACAAATGTAGTTATTTAAAGCCCAATTTATATATAATATTTAATATGTCCTTCTCCATTGAATATGTATTTCATTTTACATTCAGAAAGTGTCCTCCTTTCAAGTATTTTTGGAGTTAATATGTTTTTAAATATAAAAATGTACCAATCATGGTACAGTTTTCAAGGGCACATTCTCCTTTATTCAAATGAAATTATTCTTTTAACTTCAAATGGTAACCTGAGGCCTGCATTGTGTCATCAAGTTCAAATTGTATATTTAAGTGGTTCTCGGTGGAAAAAAATGTGCAAATGTGGGTAGCACAATGTGCAGCAAAGCACGGGATGAACTAAGGTCTACAAAAAATAATTTGGAACAAAACAAAAGTGAAAGGACTTGTGAAATCAGCAGGAAATTGCAAGGTGTCCCAATAAACATACCCATTTAAGCAAGTCATTTCACCCTTCTTCAATTTTAGTTCTGCAATAGGTCAAAACACAGCTACTTCTGAAACAGTTTCTTCATGGGGAAAAAATCTGATCAAAGAGATGTTGATATTCCTTCCTACTTAATAAGTTAATTATTATTAATCCTGAAGGGGAAGTTAAAGAAAAAATGCAGTATTTCTTATAAAGAAACACACACCATATTATTCTCAAGAGCTACTATTCAGTGTACTACAGTTCTTTATATAAAGTTCCATGTCTGAAAACCGTCTCTTAAAGAAGCAATGCCACATGGAAATACAGATCTCTTTTTGACAAAAACAAAATAAAATTAATCCCTCTGCCAATTGTTGTGGCTTTGCAATTGCATTTTCCCACTTCTCCCATTTGTGTGAGAAAAACCCAAGAGAAGAGACTGAGTGTTCCTTTAATGTCTCTGAAACAGGAGAATAAAACTGAACTTTATACAGAGCCTTTAATAAAAAGATGTCATAATAACTAAGTATAATTGATTAGAGTTATACTAATGGTTAATTTACCCTCTCCAGATCCACATTAGCTCCAAAATGAACAGTATCCTTTAAGGAAAACCACTGTACCTTTCAGGCCCTGTCTGAAATCTGATCAGAACTATGCTAGATATCAACATTTTTTATACATACTGTGGTAGAATCACTTAAGGTAGCAGAGTTTTAACATGGATTTGTTATCAGTAGCATTGGGAGACTACTACTCTGCACTAAACATCCCCATTGTGATGTTGGTATGATCTGACGATATGACCAGATCCTGTCTATACTACAATGTGTGTTTTCACTGGGTCACCTGACATGGTTATTTCGTAATGCAGACAGGATCTAGAGTATCATCAGATACTCACTTCTTCCTGAAAAAAAATATTGAGCTTGCCAAAATGCAGACACATACTCTGTTCTAATCTACTAGCCTGACTCTGCAGAGAGGGGGGGAATTAAGGAGAGGCACATACAGTTTTCATGCCAGACTGTAACTGAGTTTATACCACTGGGATTTGGGGTCTGGATGAAGTACTAAGTGAAACACAGAAAACACAAAAATACACCTCAGGCTGTGCTTCTGAGGAGACCCACCACCAGGACAAACAGACAGAAGAAAAACAAACTGATAAAAAGTTACACTGGAGGGGAGTGTGGGAGAGTATGAAAGCAGTAAATGAGAAACCAGTTTTATGGTTAAACTGGATCAATCTTTCCTCCTCTTGGTTCAGAGGGTCATTGGTTGTAGATATTCCAGATAGTTTTTCCTTCATTTAATACCTCGAAGCAGTAGACTACATTAGATAATGTGATGTACCCTAAAGATCCAGTTTTAAGAGGGATTTAGTTCTGAAAAAACACTTCTAAAAACAAGGTAAACTATGAAAGTAGTGTGAAAAATAATGAAAGCTTAAAAGCCCTATGTTCCATAAGAGGACGTTTATCCACCAAACCAAAACATATACATACGCACACTGATGATTGAAATAAATATTAGAAAAGCATAAGCATGAAATCCATCTTCTAGTCTTATCTAGGGCTTGATAAACTTACCCAGAATTCTAAAAACTGCTTGCTACAAGAGTGAAATATACATGCCCTCTCCAACCTCCCTACTGCAATTTAAAGAAATAAAACAGTTATGTACTGTATTTAATTGTATATTGTCAATCAACTTTTTATTTACCATTACTTTATAATGCAACTGATTGCATCTCTCTTGCTTTTGGTATGGTACCTTACCCTCTTGGCTACACTGCAGTTCTTTTCTTTAAGTAACCACGATGCATTTCTTCCTCTACTATTTTCAGTGTATCACTTTTTCCTTCTCTTACCCTTTTCTTTGCATTGACTTCTCTGCCGCTTCCTTTATATTTCTCTCTCCTTTCTTCTCCCATGTCTCCTTCTATAACACTGCCCCCCCTCCCTTTTTTTGAAAATTTTCCCACACACCTTGACCTCCACCTCCCCCCATGCTCCTATATACAGGAACTGAATGATGCATCAGACACCAAATGTCCAGATGATTAAACCTACACATACGGGCCAAAAACTGGTATAAAATATGGGGAGCTGCCTCTGTTTAATGAGGTAATGCCTTTATGTGAAACCAACTCTCACCCCGAGCATCTGCCCATTTCTAGATGCTGTCTCTGGACCTTAGTTAAGGGCTCCAACTTTTGTATTATTCATTAATTTTATAACACCTAAAGTGTGCTGTGTAGAGGGGAAAAATAGGCTAAGAGTAATTAATGACTATCCTACTTACCCGATGTCGTTGCAAACTTTTACTTTTCTTAAAAAAATTAAATGCAAAGAAGAAGTCTATGTTAATGCCATTGTTTGGCTTGAGACAGTTTTCTTCAATCCTGGGTTAGGAAAGTCAAAAACATCTCACTTTAAAATTGTGATGGTTGTATTATTACAACAGAAAAATTAAAAAAGTTAAGCTTTTTTCTAATTAAAGTTTAGAATTTACAGAATTCAGCTAAAAATATGCTTTTTAGAGGATTTTTCTGCATGCTGTGGCCTCACTGAAATAATCTTATGTAAATTGTCGCAGTCCCACCTGCTGTCACTTTCAAATCTAGAGTTCTCATGTTTTCCTATGTGATGTATGTCACAAAGAAGATGCAGCTTCATTAGGCTCTGAGAAAAATTTTAGATGCCACCTAAGAAAGCTCAAAAAGAGATTTTTTCAGTTGCTTATTTACTCTGAATTCCCCCCAAACCTAGAATACACACTCCACATCAGTACCGTCTTTTTACATGTAAAGTTTCAAGTATATATATAAAGAAATAATTGATTTTGAAGTCTTTTTTAGGGAACTCTTCCTAGTAACTCCTAGGCTGACATGAAATGTTAAGAAAAATGGTAAATCGTGTATTTCAATCTGAAGAGCTAGAAGTTAATCAGACACTAGGTGTTTGCATGTTTACATCTTCTATCTCATTCTGGAAGTGGAGTTCTAAGAAGGATGCAGATACTGAAACTGGGCTGTATGATCAGAAGTGACTGGTGAAGAGACAGTGTGAGTATATAAAGTTGAATTCTGTGAGGCATAACTTAGGCATAAACAAAACCCAATGGTTGCAAAGGCAACAGGAAACACCAGGATAAAGTGGGGAATACCAGAGGTCCTCCAGTGTTTGCTTTAAGAGGGATTATAATACCACCACCACCACCAACTGCTTGGAAACAGAGGCC
Organism: Mauremys reevesii; assembly: GCF_016161935.1. Taxonomy (NCBI): domain Eukaryota; kingdom Metazoa; phylum Chordata; order Testudines; family Geoemydidae; genus Mauremys; species Mauremys reevesii. Next base: position 7,615,750 of record NC_052643.1, read on the forward strand.
AGAGAGAATCAGTGGAGAATATATAATTTCAATATTATCCTTTGCACCTATCTCAACCTCTCCCTGCCATGGCTTAATTGCTATCTGAACTTTGCAAAGCAAATAATTCCAACCTCACACCAACAGAAACCACTGTTGAAACAGCCTTTGTTTGAGAGGAGACTGAGGGTTTATTTGGAAATTCACAATGGAGTTTCTATGATAATTTGGAAGAGGTAATAATTTGTTAGCTAAATATTACAATCACACTTCTGAAATAATCAGTTGGCTAAATAAAATCCAAAGACAATTGTTTACTGCAAATTGTTCAAAATCCAGTGACTAGTTAAAGATAATTCTTGCCTACTAAATGCATGACACTGGTTAAAACGCCAGGGGATAGTTGTTTAATTGAATAAAAAACATGCAAATACCTGTTATATAATTGTATTTAGCAAGTTGAATAAAAATATACTGTTAAAAATATAGACTATAGTATTATTTATTTATTTTACATTTTAAACCGTCAAAATTTCTCTTTTGTAAAAAAAAGGCTTATTTACTAAAGTAAATACACATTCATGGCTGTTTAAACTGTATGCTTTTATATTTCCTAAAGAGTTACTGCTATATTTAAGACCTATGAAGGGGATAAAATCTGCAGCGCAGAATACAGACTGTCATGTGCAGTTAACTATCCTGGTCAGGTTTCTAATGATAATTCAAATTTCACAATTCTCCTGAGGAACCAAACAACAGCTTTGATAAAGTAGGAATTAACCTATAACATTATTTGACATTTTGACTCCCAGTTCTACCAGCTACAGTCAAGTAATATACTATCGTTTAAACAAACGGGGGTAGAATTTTTTCAAAAGGGAAAGTTACTCTTCTTTTTCATCATTGCTGAATTCACAAATGACTGATTGCAACTTCCTAAAATTTTCCATAAAAGTTCAACCTCTTGGCTGAGATCAGCTTGGATAATTTCAGACATGAGATACAATTTCCAGAAAGGGGGAGGGTGCTTGTGAGAGAGGGAGAGAGAAAAGACAAGAGGTAATACTGGAAACCATTTTGCAACCTTAACTATGGCTGTTGCTCCCCATGAAAGCAAAAAATACTATATTACTTACATGTCAACTAGCTTGAATACCAAAGAATAGCACCACAGCATTACAACTACTAATGTAACAGATTGCAAACACCTTTTTCCTCCTCTAAAAGTATTCCAAAAAAATGTTAACAAAACAAATAGCCCAAGGAATAGAAATCATGGCTGAGCAAACAAAGGATGGAACGTATGGAACACCTATCATAAAAATGACCATAGTGGGACAGACAATGGTTTATCTAGCCTAGTATCCTATCTTCTGACAGCGGCAGTACCAGTTGCTTCAGAGAGAATGACCAGAGCAGGGCCATTTCGAGTGATCCATCCTCTGTCGTCCACTCCCAGCTTCTGACAGTCAGAAGGTTAGGAACACCAGGAGGTTGGGGTTGCATCCTTGATCATTTTGGCTAATAGCCAGTGATGGATCTATCCTCCATGGCTTATCTAATTCTTTTTTAACTTAATTATACTTTTGGCCTGCACATCATCCCATGGCAATGAGCTCCACAGGTCAACTGTGCACTGTGAAAAGTACTACCTTTAGTTTGATTTAAAGCTGCTTATTAATTTCATTGGGTGACCACTGGTTCTTGAGGGGGGAGGGTAAACAACATACCCCTTTTCTTTTTCTCCATACCACTCACAATTTTATGGACCTCTATCATATCCCCCTTTAGTCGTCTCTTTTCTAAACTGAACAATCCCTGTCTTTTTAATATCTTCCCATATGGAAGCTATTCCATACCCTACTCATTTTCATTGCCCTTCTCTACACCGGTTCCAATTCTAATGCCTTATTTATTTATTTATTTTTTAAGATGAGGCAACAGGAACTGCACACAGTATTCAAGGTGTGAGCATACCATGGATTTATACAGTGGTATGATGATATTTTCTGGTTTTTGATCTTTCCCTTTCCTATTGGTTCCTAACATTGTTAACTTTTTTGACTGTTACTGCACATTGAGCAGATGTTTTCAGGGAGCTTTCAACCATGCATCTAGATGTGCATGTGCTGTATCATTTAAAGCATGGATTATGAAGCCTTAATGGTTGGCAATTCTTTGTGATGAATTTGTTCTACTTTTGCCTAGTGACCAAAAAGTGTAATTCCACACATAAATTACCTTTTACAAACAGTTACATTTTTATTTTATTTTAGTTTTTTGATAGATTGTGGAGGTTAAGTGCCTAGAGCTTGGGATAAGAGGTTTTTAAATATACAAAATAGAGATAATATTCTCTGATTATTTCTAATTTAAACTTTGTCCAGACATGAACAGTTGATAATACTAACAGTTTGGGAATATTAAGTAACAACAATTTCAGGAACTGAGAGTTTAGTTTAGTGAAGATTTGTCCACAATTTCATTAACACAAATACAATTTCAGTTTCTTGGAAATGTTCCACTCCTTGCTTTTGTGATTTTTTAAAAAAGGACAATATCTGAGGTTGCCGTTATTGCCTACTGGATAGATAACATGCACACCAAAACTGTAATTTACTAGGCTAATACACATTTATTAAAAGGCATAAATCTATCTTTAATGGACTTTAGCACATACTTAGCAAGAATTGTTTAAGAGAGGTTTTACCACTGTCATAAAAATTAAAATCAGTGTTTGAATTTTAGATTTTTGTTACCTACTGGAACCTAAACAGTCGTTTAATCTTCTCCCAATGCTAAAATAAACTTGAATAAAGGACAAAATGTTATTTTCTAAAAGTCCTGCTCCTGCTCCCAATATGAGCTTTACAGTCAACTTCAGGACAAACATGACTGGGCCATAAATTTGTACTTAAAGAGAATATTACAGGTATGATTCCATTTCAAAATCTCACAAACTTTTTATTGGTTCATTTAAAACACATTCAGGAATCTTACAAAATATATATGCCTGAGACAAAAACGCTAGCAACACATATGCACACTACTGTATATATTTACTTTTTCTTTAGCCCTTAACATTGTCTAAACTGAGTATCACCCTTTAAAAAAAAAAAAAAAGGTGATTTTGACCTAAAATAACTGAATCAAAACAACAGCTAAATACAGCCACACTTACTAACCTGGCTGTCCTAGAGGCACATTAAAGACATTTTTAACATCTTTATTAAATTAAATATGGAAAAATTAAGACATGTTCAGTGTAACTATATATAAATTAAGTAATCCCTATGCTCCCCAAAATTATTTTCCTCCTATCCTAAACTCTCTAAAAAATTAGCCAAAAGCAATAATTCATATTTTCAGGCTGCACATTGTTATAAGCCACAAAATTGCTATTGTCCTAAATATTAAAAAAATCTTATCAACATCTGCATTTTCACTTCTACTGCTGAACAGCTTTTTATAATTTGTAAAAGAAAATTATTGCTCTGTGGACACTTTGCATGATAAAATTATTTGCATGAAGAAAGTTAACAGCAACCTCACTCATGCAGAAAGTTTACATTTAGAAAAAAAAATACTGACCCCGTTTTAAGTGTTGTGGTGCGAATACATTTTATGTTCTTATAATGATGTTAACACACCAAGGAAATGCAAATGTTTGAATAGTATTTGGTAAGATTGAATGTACCACCACCCCAACTTCAGTGGAGCTCACAAGCAGATAAAGCCCAACGTTTTAAGTTTAGTTCTTTAAGTTAACTACTGCTCTTCTTACAAGGAGTACATTGCTCTTCTCATCTTCTGTCTGAATTCACCTAGCGAGGCCTGCAATATTGTTACCCTAATCCATTCTAAAATGTCAGCTAGAGAGTAAAATCTGCAAATCGTAAATATTATTTAATATAGCACCACCTTGCAAATCATAAAAATACCTAGGTGTAAAAAAAAAACAAACCCAAAACACAGATTTTATGTATTTTTAAAAATCGATTTTTTTCTCAAGTTTTAATTAGGACAAAGTTAAAACTTGGAAGATTTTAATCACCAATCCATGATCCCGCCCCTTCCTCCGTGCTTCCTATTGCCTATGTTCAGAGTCAGAAAGCAACAAATGCCACAAAAAGTAGCCAGGAATCCCGACAGGACTCTGGCGAGGCGGAAAAGTGCTGGCGTGCCCGCCTGACTCCGCGACGGGGGGGGACGGGGACAGGTCCCTTTAACTCCGCGCTGCTCAGCCGAGCGGGCAGCGGAGCCTGGAAAAGGTCACCCCGACATACTTGCTCCTGCAGCGACGCTCCGTACGGAGAAGTCCCGCGGTGGTGCCTGAGCTCGGTAAAAGTTTGCGAGTTTCGCCGCAGCCCCTGGGCGCCGGTTGCTGTTGCGCTCCGGAGCGATTTCCTCCTCGGCGAGGGCTGCGGGAAGGGGGGGGCGGGAGGCGGCTCTTACCTTTCTTGGCTTTCGGCGAGTTCCTCTTGCTGCGGTGGGCGGCTCGCTCCTCCTCAAGAGCAGCTGCTATCTCGGGGTTCTCTTCCCCATTGTACCACACGAGCAGCTCCTGGCCCGGCTCGATTGGCTGCAGGGAGGCAGGGAGACAAACGCGAGGCCAATCAGCGGGAGGGTTGTTAGCCCAGGCTCAGGGCCAGAGGGCGCGGAGCTCGCGCTGGGGCTCGCCAACAGCTGTACGCGGCGCCGAGCCCCTGTTTCCTGACTGACTGACGGACCCAACAGGAAGGGCTCTTTGCCCCGCCCCGGCTGGGCCGCCGCAGAGAGCGGCGGAGAGGCTGGCACCACCCCCCCCCTGCTGGCAGGAGGACCGCATTGGTCAAACCCCGCTGCACCGGCGCCTGGCTGAGGACACAAGCGCAAGGAGGAACCAGCGTTTAAACCGACTGGCTCGGCAGACCAACACGCTTGGTTTAAGCCTGACGTCGCAAATATGATCGCCCACGTGTTGTGAGCTCCGTTTCTGCGGGAAATACGGCGGTTGTGATTTGAAGAAGATGTAAAAAGCTCAGTTATTAACAAGGAAGGTTAGAGAAAGTAGGTCACAGAAGATGTTAAATTCAGATATAGTTTGGAGAAAACCTGTAACTCATTTTCTTCCTAGCAGGGGGAAATGACGGCACTTTGTTTAATGAGATACTTTCTAGATTATTTCTCCCCAATCTATTGTGGGTTTTTTTTTTAATAAAACAAATTTTAAAAATGTATTTGAAAGCTGAGGTTAGGCTGCGCAAAATTATACAGAGGCAGAATTCTGCTTTCATTTGTAAGTTTGATCTGCATATTTCTTTAAAAAACGCAATTTCTGAACTCAGGATACACAATCTCTACGATATTTTTAACTATATACTGTAATTTTAAATGTTCTTCATTTTAGTAGATTTAACTAGAACGATTTACATTACACAAACAAGACAGTCTTGTCTGTAATACAACAAAAGAATAAGAAATTATATATATGACTATATATAGTAGAAAATCATACAGAATCAGCCATCTATTGAAGTTGAGAGTTTGGAACTTAATTTAAGGAATACAGTGACAGGAAAAGTTCATGGTAGAGGAAGAGAAGAAAATGGAAGGTAATTACTACATGTTTCTGAGCCCCCTCCTGAATTAAGCCCAATAATAAGGGAATTGTGTGCCATTCCACATTTATTTCTAAGTCTTTACACAACACAAACTCAAGGAAAGGAAAAGAAAGGAAAGGAAAGGAACAAGAAACTGAACTAAGCATCGGTCATTGTGATTACTACTCTGATACCCCACTGACATTACCATGCTGCTCAATACAAGAACTGATAGTTTTCCTGGTAATTTTATGTGGTCTTAAATAGCATCATCAGGATCATAAATTTTTTAGTGAATCTCCTTAAAGATTTTCTCCACTTGAGCAGAGTAAAAAAGGGAAATACCTCTGTACCTATATTTTCCGAATAATCTCCCAAACATTTCTCCATTCAGAACAATTCTACTCAAGTGTGAAATAAAATCCATTGGCCCTAAATACAAATGCCTTTCTTCCTTGTGACTGCAACTACCCTTTTCAGTGGCTGAAGAATAATATGGTGCCAGAAATCCTTTAAGTTTAAAGTAATTAGGTTAGAGCAAAGGGGATCTCAAGCTATTTTTAAGCTTCACCTGAGCCAAAGGGGGGGGGGGGGGGGAGAAACCTATTTTACCCTCACATGCTGGAAGAACTCAAGAGATTCAAGATTCCCGGCATCCACATTATAACTATCTTTACCATGATCAGATCTAGCTTTTGGGGCTTGTGCAATCCCTCATGGTTGGGGGGGGGGGAGGGTGCGGGGACAGAGGGACACCTAGAAACAATCAATTTTACCTTTTTTTTTTTAAAAGGGTATCTAGAAGTTTTCTTTGCAAAGGAAATGTAAGTCAGCTCATAGCATTTAAAAATGTCACGAATTTTTCCTAACGACCATTATTTATGCAGAGCTCACTATTCCCCTCTCCTGCCAACCATGAGTTACTCATGGTCTCCCATCCTGCTCAACTGATTAATATGTTATGATGGTTCTGTGGAAGTTGTTTGTGAACAAAAGGCATACACCAAACTGACGTCAGTAGGAGTTGGATCAAGCCAAAATTCTTTACATCTTACTGTTTTTGAAAGTTAGTTTGGGAAAAAACGGTAATAAGTAAGTTTGTTGTGATTACTTATAAACAGAATCTCTTCATTACAAGATGTGACATGCACAGCTTAGCATTCATTACTGGTAAAAGTTTACTGACGTAAGATTCTTCTAACAACAAATGGGAGTGCTGTTACAATTTATAAAAGGTTTCAAGTTTCTGGTATAAGAGGATTAATATAGTTCAATAATATTTACATTAAGAGTTAGCTAATATGGTATCCATTAGATAAGTACATATTTTCTTTTCCTAAAAATTATGTAATACAGTCCTTTTTAAAAATGATATACTTTGTTGTTAAAAGTGTTTATTATTTGGCTTTCTAAGCCATTGTCTCCTGATTTGCTAAATTCCAAGGCATATAAATTTTTCAATTAATCCTCACAATCAGGAAAGTGAAAAGGTTTGTTTCAGAGAATCTAAGTGTAAAACTGCACTGACCATTATACTTGACATGTTCACATAAATAAAATACAAGGCCAAGCAATATATGCTACTTTTAAATCAATTTAAGTCTCTACATAGACATTTACATAAGTTTAAACTGACTTACAATATGATTAAACAAGTGTAACTTTTAATATAAGCACGGCCTAAGATTTTGGTTTCCATTTGCAGTTTTGGAGGAGACCTGATGGAACAAGTGTTGGGTAAATTCTTTGCACAGCATCAGTGTGGTAATGCTATACAACCAAGAATGAAGGCAAGGTTCCTGCTCCAATCAAAACCTCCAATGGGTTGACAACAAAGAGCAATGCAATTCAGTGCTGTGTTAAGCATGCAACTTGTCAGTTCCATAGTTGCTTGTTTTTCCCTTTTAATTTGCTGAGTGTAGTGTTTGAGTTGCTAAATCAATGTCTAAAAGTCTTCTGACCCTGTCCTTCCAAAATGAGATGTGGCCTGCCTTAATCAGTCCAAGCTCGTGCAATAGAACAGCTCCTATGTTAGCAATACTAATTAAAGCAACAGCTCTCCTTTGAGGAAATCCACGATCCCTTGATTTTGATGTAGACTAAGCATACAGCTGTATCTAGAAACAGGCTAGCATCAGAGAACCTTCCCGTGTAAGAATGTTCAGTTAAAAAAAAAAGTCAAATCTATTACCTATCTGAGCCACTACCTTAAATTCTGTCTACAGCAACCTTTTTACAAAGTTACAAAATAATATTGTATCATAAAAGTAATGCATAATTCAATAATAAGCACATATGTACATTATAGTAGTAGTGCTGGTTCTTATGATGTACCTGATTTTGCAACATTTGAAGGTTGTGTGTTGAACATAAATACAGAAAGAACTTTGTTGTTTGTAAGTTCTTCATAAGAGCAGTAAAGGGTTGCAACACACAACATACATGACCAATGCACAAAAGCAAGGAAATGAAAAGTTAAGCTGCTGAACAATATATATCTCTATTCCTCTACACAGAGAAATACACACCTTAATCATTACTAAAACTACCGTTTAACACTAAGGACCACACATTGAAACCTGAATTCTGACCCCGTCAACACAACCCTCACAACACATCCCTTTACCAACTACCTTCTCCCAAAGCTATTAGATTGGATGTTCAGTGCAGTAGGGTTGGGAGGAAACAGCTGGGTAGAAGTATGATGTAAAGTACAGCTTCCCTAGTGGGACCGAGTTAAAGGTTGTGGTGCACTGTCTGTGGTATATTCCCCTTACACTGTGGTGTTCTCTCATCTTAGCTGAAGGTACTAGATTAGTGGTTTTCAACCTTGTTTCATTTGTGAACCCCTGAAACATTTCAAATTGAGGTGTGGACCCCTTTGGATATCTTAGAAATAGTCTGCCAGAGATCCATGGACCACAGGTTGAAAACCACTGCACTAGATGAAAACACATCTGCTTTCTCCCCCAAAGTATTAATATCCATCCATAGGTATTCAATTGTAGAATAATCCATCTATTGTACATTTACTGAACATTGTGACCTATTTGTTTTGTGTTTAACAGTTCTGGATTTGCACTCTGGAACTGTGAAGATGAGAGATAACAGAAGTAATTTTACAGCATTTGTCTATCTTATCTAATTAGGTTGTAAATTCTTCAGGACAGGAACAGTCTCTTATTATGTGTTTATACAGTGCCTTGCACAGTGCTACTATCATAATAATGAAGCACTTTTTTATGTGCATGCCATCACTGCAAAATTCTTCTTTTTCTAGGGTAGATTTTTTTCTATTACTTCCAAGAGAAATCTCCTTACTTTTATTCATTTTCATCAATCGTTGGGACAAGGGGCAGGTGAGTAAATTGCGTCCCTAGGCTAGTAATATCTACATGACAGTTGTGAAAGGTTAATGTATACACACACACACAAACATATTGTGCAAAATTTCTAGGAGAGGAGAGCAGCGCCATTCCAAATGTTCATGAACCCATGTTAACTGCAAGACTACTCCATCTAACATTGAGAGTACTTCAGCCCTCTGAATAAATTCACAGAACCAGTGGTACCTGCCACTTTAGATAAGAGGACAAAGTCCCTGCCTCCAAGAGCTTGCAATTTAAATCAGACATTACAAAGAATGACAACTGAATACAGTGGGTACGGCATGGGAAGAAACATTAAACAAAAAAAAATGGGAATTAATTTTAAAGAGCATTTTATCAAGGAATGTGGAGCTGTATAATGGCTTGTTTTAGGTATTTATATATTTATTTATTTAACGTAACAGGTAAAAGTCATGCACCAAAGTAGAGGCAAATTGTATCTGAGAGAGATCAGGGCACATTAAGAAGGAAGCAAGTTCAGGCACATTAAATGATGTGAAAAATAAGCTTTGCATTCAAGAAGACAGACAAGTAACATTACTTTTTGAATATATGTTTTAAATAATTTCATGCAGTGATATGGCTCTGAGGTTCCAAAAAGTTTGAAATGCTTTTCTATATGATACTATGTTCTCAAAGTCTTTCTGCAGCTACATTTGCTTGCTTTTCTTTGCAGCAAATTTACTTTGGGAATCTGGCTCTTATAATTGTGCAGGCTAATTACCACTGGTTCCATTGTTTTGGGTAACTATAACATTCTACAAAATACTATATCTTGTAATGTTTTAGATCAAACAAGCTTCATTACCAAACAAAACTTCAGATTAATTCAAATACTCTGTAAAACGTTACAAGGAAAATTACTAACTTGTGTACATACAAAGCTGTGCTAAGTGACTCTCCAAAGCCTAATCTATACTAGGAAACTGACCCAATGTTGATAGTTGTAACAGTACTAAAAACTGTTTAGCTTCTAGTATAAACTGAGATTAAGAAGATTGGCGTATGCCCCATGTCCTACTTCTTAAGAGGATATATTAACAGGAAGAGCAAAAGCTGTTGAAACAAATGCTTTCAGATGTGACTGGGAACATCTGCATAGCTGGCAAGGTAAGCAGCAGTGTAAACTGATATAATAATCTGTGTTATTCACATTTATTGAAAGTCCTAAAAGCAAAACCATACATCTATATTTAAAATTTGCATTAGGTACATCTTTGTTGAAATCCTGTTCAGTGGATGGAGAATGGCCATGTTGTCAGTGATCTTTTTTGCAAAATATTTTCTCCCCTCTATGAACAGATCTTGTTGTGCAATGAAGTTGCAAGAATGCAACAGAAAAACAATTTTTTCAAAATCTGGATAGATTAATAGATTCCAAGACCAGAAAAGACCTTTCAGATCATCTAATCTGACCTCCGTGTAACAACAGGCCACAGAACTTCCCAAAAATTATTCCCAGAGGATAACTTTTAGAAAAAAATCCAGTCTTGATTTAAAAATTATCAATGATGGAGAATCCACCAGGACCCTTGGTAAATTGTTCCAGTGGTTAATTATTCTCGTCACACGTTAAGATGCTGATTTCTTTTGAAAAATCCTTCTATATTTGGCAAGGTTGATTGAGAAGTTTGGAGCTAGGAAAATGCAAGAGCAACTACAATTTTTCTTGTGGATCTTCCAATCAGGCGTCCAAACTGATCATAGTGCACATACCGTGTATATAGCACAGAACCCAGACAGTTTTCCAAACTGATAGCTGGTACAATCTATGTTGTTTGTGACACCTTGTTTGGGAAATGCTGTTTACTGACTATGTGGACAAGTTGGGATGACTATTAATGGCAGAGTAAGGCCTACTAGCATTGAATCAATTCTCATGAATGAGCAGAATATAGTCCATAGATAAAGGGCACTTCATATATTAAAATGAGACATTAGATAAGCGATAACAGTGATGACAAGATTAGGTGTACATGAAGCTATACTGCCTTTATTTTGAACAATGATATCAATGCTCATAGCTAGTAGGTTAATCCTTCCCTTAATCAGAGAAACAAAAGTTAAGTACTGAAAAGTATTTAACTTCTTTAAAATATATGTAAGCCATCACAGCTCTGCCTTTTTTTTTTTTTTTTAAATAAAGTTGGAGATCTGAGAGTTGTCAAAGGTTATGGCATTATGAAATGAAAAAATGGAGAGGACTAAAATACAGACCCTGCCTACATCTTTTATTAAATGATGAAAAGACCAATAGGAAATATGGATTTCTTGTTATTGTCTGAAAGGATCCATCTCAAGCAGGCAGGTTGTGCTGGGTAATCATTTGTGTGCCTTGAGCATGCCTAGGAATTGAGAAATGCTTATCACCAGTAGTCACTTGCTGTAGCTCAGTATTGACAGTTGTGCTGTATCAAACTATTAACAAGCCCAAATACAAAACAGAGTGTTCATACATATCTCAGTTTGTAATAGTGGCTTGCAATTTTATTTATAGAGTAAAAAAAAAAAAAAAAAAAAAAGACACCTTGGGTTGCTAGAACTGACATTTCAAGTACATTTTCTCACTGTTCAAGAATCTGGTTGCTAAGATGGGAAGTGTGACATTTCATTCCATATTCTTTATGAAAATACACCTCTACCCCGATATAATGCGACCCGATATAACACGAATTTGGATATAACGTGGTAAAGCAGTGCTCGGGGGGGGGGGGGGGGGCAGGGCTGCGCACTCCAGTGGATCAAAGCAAGTTTGATATAACACGGTTTCACCTATAACGTGGTAAGATTTTTTTTTGGCTCCCAAGGACAGCGTTCTATCGGGGTAGAGATGTATGTTTATGATATGAATGACATAACTGAGATATACTTTATGCAAGATGGCTCATGTGAGACATCATTGGAAAGGTTATGATTTACTGAATGAAATTATCCAATTTGTATGCCTGTATCATTTCTGTATCTGAAGTAAGGAATATTGACTACGTATCTGTATTTCAACTATACTACTTTGGGTACATCAATGGAAAAGCCAGACAGGGTTGATGGCTCATCAGCGAGGACAATGGACTATGAAAAGGCTTGGCCTTCCTGTGGACTGCTCCATACTGCCAGTGACTCATGACTGACTAGACAATCAGGTGGTCTGGTCACCTGATACTAAACATTACCTGGGACTTCTTGTAACTTTCCACTGGAAGGGAAGGAGGGGTCAAGTTTGGGAAACAAAGGATTCCCGCCTTATGTAAATCCTATTTAAGGGTGCAGAGGAAGGCAAATGGGACTCCTCCTCTCCAAGGCCTGTCTGCCCGAGAAGAAAGTCTGCTAAAGCCACCTGAAGGGAAGGCAAGGGGAGAGTCAGGGGTCCAGTCTGAAAAGGAATGTAATTGGAACTCTGAACCACAGGACCTTTGCAACCTGCCTACAATAACATTTAGGGTGAGAACTTACATTTTGTAACCTGTTTCCTAAGTATATTGAGCTTAGATTGCCTGCTGTTTTATTTGCTCAATAATCTGCTTTGTTCTGTCTGTTATCTCTTGTATTCACTTAAAATTCACTCTTTTGTAGTTAATAAAGCTAATTTCTTGTTTCTACTATAACCCAATTTATGTAATTTCTAACTGGGGGGGGAGGGGGCAAGAAGTTGTGCATATCTCCCTCCACATTGAGGAAGGGGGCGAATGTCTTAAAACCTTTAAGTTTGTACTCCTTAAAAGGAGTGGGCACCAGAGTGCTGGAGCAAGCCCTACGGCTGAATCTTTCCAGAGCCGATCTCTGTCTCCTTGTGCAGCTGGGTGTGGCCCTGCCTGGGTGCTTAGCTGGAAGAGGCTTGTGAGCCTGCCCCAGCAAAGCCAGGTAAAGGAGACCCAGGCTGGTAGAACAGGATGACTCAGCAGCACCCCAGCACATCAGGTGACCCCCCCAAAGGGCCCAAATCCGTCACAGAAAGTACCAAAATAAAACAGGTTCTTGAAGGAAAAAGAAGAAATGGACACCAAAAAGTCATCATTGACACTTCACAAATGGACAGTGCTACCTTTAAGGTTTTGTAGTAAATGGTCCTGTTGATCTCCAAAGGGAATAGATTTTGCTCCTTTCCTGAAAGTGCCCAGTTCACATATCGCAGCCAGTTTCCTTTCCTTGGATCAGTTGCATCAACGCACATCCATCCCAAGTTTGGGTAATATACCTGAGAAATAGAAATGAGTTACTCATGGTAAGTAAAGGGACAACTGAATTAGCCTTAAATATAGACGCTTAAATACACAGGAATACATGTTCAATAATTCATGACAGAAAGGCATTGCTTGATAATAGAGATTTATGAGAATGGTACAAAGTAAACATTTTACTGAAATCTGCCAAACCAGATAACACCCCTCACCCCTGGGAGCTTGGAAAACAGAAATCTACAGGCACTTTCCCTGGGGTGGGGGGATGGTTATACTAAATGGCTCTTGAATATTAATGGCATATTTAATCCTAAAACACAAGGGATGAAATTCTGGCCCCGCTAAAATTAATGGCAAAACTCTCATTGACTTCAGTGGGGCCAGGAATTCACTTTCAAGTTATTTGAAGCTATTGGCTTAGGAAAAGGTCAGAAAGCATTATAAACTTGTAAGTCCTCTCAAATGCAGAGCATATTGTTTACCTCAAGTAACAGTGTCTGGCGCACTGCAGACAAAGAACTAGTAACTTGATTGAGTTGGCATATTTTGGGCTTGATTTTCAAAAGGGGCCTCTGATTTTGCGCTTGTGCTTGGAGATGTATTTTACAGCACTTAACTCTCTCTCTGACTATGCTTACGGTGAGTTGCTAGGATATGTGCTATATAAGGTACCTGCAGTTCTGTGGATGTAGAAGTATGGGAAGTCAAACTGGGAAATACGACTGTTTAACTGTTCATGTGTATATTACATAACTGTGAACTCTGAAATGGCGCCACCTGGGTCAATGCTGGCAGTCAGAACAGAACTAAATGAGCCTTAAACATTCAAATGACTGATTGTGTCCTCCCAGCTGAATGTTAATCCAGTACTTTGTAGGTGCATCCCTCATGCTTGGCACTGGGATTTCTGATTAAAGTCTATGTATATCCTTACATGCTAATATAGAAATTTGTTCTTTTATATTATCAATGTTTTAGTATTTTGTTAGATTTCCCTTTCTCCAGAAGTGGAGTAGGCAAGAGAACAACGAGTAGGTACAGTATGTGTGTGTGAGAGAGAGAGAGAGAGAGAGAGAGTGTGAGTGTGAGTAAAAAGAACCTCTTGCTCTAGGAAGAGAGCTATTTTTCACTGTGAAATTAAGAGATCAAAATTAATTTGACCAAGTTGCAAAAGGGTTATATAATCATTGTGTGCATTATTATTTTGGCAATGAATTGTACATTACAATTGGACCTAATGTACTCATCTTTTCTTCCTATAATAGTTCTCAGATTCCCTGGGTGGAATACTTCAGTGCTGAATGTATCTGTATTGTATTAATATTAGGGCTGTCAAACAATTACAAACATTAATCATGATTAGTCGCACGATGAATCATGCTGTTAAACAATAGAATGCCATTTTAAAAAATATTTTGGATGTTTTCTGCATTTTCAAATATTGATTTCAATTACAACACAGAACACAAAGTAGACAAAAAAACAGAGTACTACTTGCAAGACTAACAAATTTAATTTATTTTTTTTAGCAGCTGCTTGCTCAAGCTCAGCTCTCTCTAAAATAAATTTGTTAGCTTTTAAGAGGCCTAAGACTTTTTTTTTTTTTTTTTTTGAGATACTACAACGGCTGCTACTCTGAAACAAAGTAGACAGTGCTCACTTTATATTTATTGTTATTACAAATATTTGCACTGTAAAATACAATATAAATAGTATTTTTCAGTTCCCCCATTACAGGAACTGTAATGCAATCTCTTTATCATGAGAGTTGAACTTACAAATGTAGAACTATACACACAAAAAACTGAATTCAAAAACAAATCTTTAGAGCCTAAAATTCACTCAGTCCTACTTCTTGTTCAGCCAATCGCTCAGACAAACAAGTTTGGTTACAATTCGCAGGAGCTAATGTTGCCTGCTTCTTGTTTACAATGTCACCTGAAAGTGAGAACAGGTATTCACATGGCACTGTTGTAGTCAGTGTCACAAGATATTCATGTGCCAGATGTGCTAAAGATTCATATGTCTCTCTTCATGCTTCAACCACCATCCCAGAGGACATGCGTTCATGCTGATGAAAGGTGCTGCTCGATAACAATCCAAAGCAGAGCGGACTAATGCATGTTCATTTTCATCATCATGAGTCAGATGCCACAGGCAGAAGGCTGATTTCTTTTTTGGTGGTTCAGGTTCAGTATTTTCCATATCAGAGTGTTGCTCTTTTAAGACTTCTGAAAGCATGCTTCACACCTCATCCCTCTAAGATTTTGTACAGCACTTCAGACTAAATCTTGGGTTGAGTGCTGTAGCAATTTTTAGGAATCTCACATTGGTGCCTTCTTTGCATTTTGTCAAATCTGCTGTGAAAGCGTTCTTAAAACGAACATGGCATTCATCAGAAAACAATCTCCCTTAAATTCACTCTCCACCTTATTCCAATTTACTGTCATGTGTAGACAAATCCTAATACTTGCAATTAAAATAAATTGAATAAAATTGTACTGTTCATAATTTTTTTAATTAAAGGTACATTGTTTTATGAAATGTAAAGTTAATGAACAAAATTATTTATCTATCAATTTGGCAAGTCTTCAAGGAATAATTTTTTAAATGATTTATTAAAGTCTATTAAATGTTAGATTATGCATTAACTTTTATTCTCCCCATTTGATGGATTGAAAAAAGTCATCACATCAGAAAAATTGGAAGTTAAAATAATTTACTTTTTATCTTGTTTCAGTGGATAGCGTACCATTTTACCATGTGAAGGCGATCTTGTGAGTTTTTTATAAAATCTATCCAGCTATGGGTTTGAAATGTTTGATATTCCAAGATCCTGTATAAATTGTTTAAGTGGGTTGTAACTCCATTTAATTATCTTTAACATATCAAAGACAGCTTATAATAAAATCAGTTCACTGACAACATATAAATCCTCTTCGCTTTTAAGATAAGCTATATGCCAACCACATTTACTATTTGAATCAAAGACAGATGTCTATAAGGATATCATGGATTGTCATACATTCTTTCCAAACTACAGCAATAACCATTTTTTTTTGAAGCTGAAGACATCTTTTTTTCTTTATTTAAAATTGTTTTTCCTACCTCGATACACATAGTGGATTGTACAGTACAAGTACTGGGCTACTCACATAGAAATTTTGGGGGGAAAGATTTACATACACATGCTACAGCTAGAAAAAGAAGAAAGGAAAAGTACAGCTAGATTCTAGAAGTTTGTTTAAACTTAGTATTTGCTTCTACTCCTTTCAATTCTATCTAGGAATTGTAACGCGTCTTTTCTCCACCCCCAAGCTCTCTTAGGCCCTGGTTTTTTGCACTGTTTAGCACAGCACAATTCTCCCAATACTAGCAACGGTGCAAGTGCTATTGTCTACAAGGCATAGGGTCAGATGACAATGGCAAAAATGCCTGCACCTGTGCTATACAAGGCCTATGCCACTGTGCTATTCAAAGAGCATTTTAAAATAACCCCTTTTCAGAGGCTAGAGTTGTGCTGCCTCTGGAAATGGGGCATAACTTCATTAAAATGTTTTCCTTTTGTTAAAGCCAGGGAATGTCTAGTCTTCATTTGAAGACAACAAATGACCTGGACCCTATCTACAGCATAGACCTGCTAACCAAAACCCGCTTTTTGAAAATGGTGTTGTTTTAATGTAAACTGAATTGTTAAGAACTACTTGTTTGTCCATATATTTAGCAAAAATGATGTGTTATCTAGTAGTTATGTATACTGCAGCAGCACCAAAAGGTCTCAGCCATGTCAGGGCACCCTTAGGCTAAGCACTGCTCCAGTATATAAATAAGTGATAGAATATACAGTGTGTAACTGTAAAAGACATAAAAGGTCAGTCAAACAGACAGACAATGGGAGGAGGTGGGGGAAGATGTGGATGGGGTAAAAACAATAACTGGATATTTTAGCACAGACTGGGTGAAAAATTGTAAGTAATGAGCCAATCCTCTTTCTAAATTTCCAATATGGCCTCTTTTCTTCAGCTTCAAAAATACTTTGGCTAGGGGGATGCTACACAGTGAAAAGACATGTGGCTCACTATGAAGCTTCAGTTAGTATCTTTGCGAAGCTTCAATTAGTATCTTTGCAAAGCCTAAGTGATAAACTCAAAGCCAGATTTCACCCCGAGTTTTCCATCTTGCTGCATGGTGTTGCATCATTTGAATTATTTCTGATGTTAGTTTAAAAACACTTGAAGTATACATTTTTGTTCCTCCCCAATATTTTACATATCTTCATTTGAAAGTATACCTCCAAAGTTCATTAAAACAGGGACGATTTACTTAAGTTTATTAGTTCTGTGATGCCCACACCATGTTGGTTTCTAACAAACTATAAGGTTTTGATGACTGAGGGTAAAATCCCAGCAGAATCTGCCAAAAATGTCTGCACATTTGTTAGTCTTCTCGTTATACCACAGAGAGAAAAACAGTGACCACTGTCCTTGTTCAGATTTCACCAGCTGATTTCTAGGATCGTGCTTGTAAGTGCACCAAATCCTTACATCTGTGTAAGCAAACTCTTCCACAGATCAGTCTGTGTAGTTAAAATGGAAGAGTAGCGCAATGTAACATTGTTAGGGAGTGCAATTCCAGTATGGAAGACCTAGCAGATACGGAGTGCAGGGCCAAACATAACTAGATTACTTATTATTTAAACCAGTCTTCACTGTACTGACGTTCTTTTAAGTCTTGTCCACAGTGGGCAAGGAAACAGCATTTGCAACTCTCTAGGATGCTGTGACTAAACAAAATTCCTGCTGGACAGGATCTAGATGGCTCGGCACAACATGCCTCAAATACTGGGCTAATCAGCAGACAGCAGTTCTTCCATGGGTTTTCTAATAATGCCACTTTTGGCTGCCTTCTCCTCCAAGAAAGGAAAACATCTACAATCTTTCTTCAGCACACATACACAGGGCTGATTCAGAAATGCCCACTTTGCCTGAAGTTCTGCTAATTATTAACTAGATGGAGATACTGACTTCAAGGGTCTCCCCCTTTCTCCAGACAACTTCAGTTTGAAAAGCCTGAGGGTTCTTTTTGTTAGCTTTGCTATTTTGTTTTGTTTTTGGAAAGGGCAGCAATGGTCAACCTTTCTTAAAGATCCACTGCTGAGCAGCACCCTCTTTCACCATTTACCTTGTCCCAGTTAAGATGCTAGAATGGTTTATAGATGTGAGAGAGTTGGTAAATACGCGTATGGGGGCCAAGTGCTGCAGACTACAAATCTTTTCAATCTACATTTTTCAATTGCTAAACCAGTACTAAAGCAAGCTGTAACTGTTTTAAAGTCTGACCCTGGGCCCCTTTCATTACCTGCATTGCAAAGTAGATCGCTTTATAACAAGTGGTTCAGAAAGGTCAAATAAATACAAGATGTAATTGTCAAATAAAATTGGTAATTTACTTGGTGTAAGAGGTTTTTCCTGTATGAACTTTCACTATGTGATCGAGAGAGAAAATGTGCAGCTGAGGTAAATAATTTACCTGACTGATTTCATCTTATTAACTGTAATTGTACTAGATCTAAGTCTGAGATACATGGGATGGTAGTATCCTCTTGTAATGTCTAGAGGCACTTGATGGCTTATCAGGCATTCTACTTGAATTATTTTGATTCTACTGGCTGTTAGTTTGCTTATATGGGAAATTACCATTCAAGGTCCATTTCTGTGCCAAGGATCAACAACTAGCTTGATGTGTGTGTGCGTGTATGTGTACACACAGTGCTTCATAGTTTGTTTTATTTTATTAGGCAGGTGGCCAACAGGGATTACTGATATCATTAAAATCAGTTTCTCAAAATCTGTAAAATGTGCACATAGCAAGTCTATTAAATAATGTGTTACTATCACTGTTATCCATCCTTCTCCCAACTCTTTCAGTCTGTTTGTAACACCCACTCGTTGCACAGTCTAAACAGTTTATAAACTCTTTAGGACGGGTATAATGAACTGTCCCTTACTCGTTCCCTCTACAGCAGTCTTAATTCTGTCTTCTTGCCAAAATGAAACTCAGACTTGAATAGTTATGAACTACTTGAAAAATGAACAAACCAAAGTGTCCTCTAAAATAATTTTAACGTGTAAGAATGTTACAGCAAATAAAATGGCTTTTAATGGAGCTACAGTGCCTATCTGGTAATTTCCCACCACTAAGTTTCCTACAGAAGGTATTCATGTTATAGATTGACCTCTTACCTTGAGACTCTGGGGAAGATTACAGGATTTCCATATTGTATTTTAATGCTTTGTACAGTCACCAAATTAGCCTTCTAATTTCAAAACACAAATGAACTGAAAAAATCTCTTTTCAGAGCCTAGGTTTACTTTTAGCATGGATTTCTATTGTTCATTGTTTAATAAATTCTCAGCATTACTATTGAGAGATTACAGCTGCATATTGTACTTAAAAATTGCTGTTCCTACTTTCAAGTTTGCCCACTAGTCTAAAATTTCAAGGTAGCTTTTCTCCAACATTGTATACTTTTAATGCCGCCCATGGACCCATCCACGCCTGTCAATGATCTTATTACTTCCTACTATCTATGAATAGATCTATTATAAGTCCCTAAATTATCGCCTTCGGGAAGACAGAGGGATTTGAAGTGAAGATAGCTTGTAGTCAGATTTACCCAAAATGGTGAAACAGGCACAGAAATGTGCTCTCTAAATATTCTGTACACTGCTACAGTATCTTCAAACGAAATATGATTTAAAATTATTTAGAATTCTCTAAATTCCTCTATATCCTGTTGTACAAATATCTGAGTTCTTCTGAAGGTACTATGTGATACATTACATCAGGGGTCAGCAACCTTTCAAAAGTGGTGCGCCGAGTCTTCATTTATTCACTCTAATTTAAGGTTGTGTGTGCCGGTAATACATTTTAACGTTTTTAGAAGGTCTCTTTCTATAAGTCTATAATATATAACTAAACTATTATTGTATGTAAAGTAAATAAGGTTTTTTTAAATGTTTAAGAAACTTCATTTAAAATTAATTTAAAATGCAGAGCTTCCCCCTCCCCCCACACACCGGTGACCAGGACCCAGGCAGTGTGAGTGCCATTGAAAATCAGCTCACGTGCCGCCTTTGGCACGCGTGGCATAGGTTGCCTACCCCTGCATTATATGAAGACAGCCACACACGTGAGGTCTGTGTTTTAAGTTACATAAATGATAGTGTTCAAATTAATTCCTTTTTGTACGATTATAAAACATTTCTCATTACCAGGGGATGTTGTGAAGGCACAAACTAACAGGATTTGAAAACGAAATCCTTAGATAAGTTCATGGAGAATAGGTACATCAATGACTGTTGGCCAAGATGGTTAGGGACACAACCTCATACTCTTGATGTCCCTTAACCTCTGACTGCCAAGGTAGGACTGCACAACAGGGGATGGATCACTCAATAACTGCCCTGTTCTGTTCATTCCCTCTGAAATATCTGGCATTAGCCACTGTTAGAAGACAGGATACTGGGCTAGATGGACCATTGATCTGACCCAGTATATGTCCATTCTTATAGTGTAAATTGCTACTCAGACTAATGATCTGTAAAGCATTCTACGGTGTTTTTATCCCTAGGTATTCTTCTATAACACAGCATTTGTGCACCAGTATAATTTATTATCAAAGAAACAGATATACAGTTTAAACATATTGAAACAAGGTATTCCGATTTTTACAAGACTGGAATATTTTGTGATATTCTTCCTACAGGCTGTGAGACTATGCTTGATTTCACTGTTTGTTTGTGGGGTTTTTTTGTTTTTTGTTTTTTGTTTGTTTTTTGTTGTTTTTTTTTACAAAAAAAGCCGTTCTGCCATTCTAAAACAGATTTCACATTTACAAATATTAGAATAAATAGAGCAGAAAAAAACCCCAACAACAACATAATACTGCAGTACCATTTTAGCTGCGTATACTGCATCTACTTGGAGAGAAGTGTTAAATGTCAAATGTACATTTAAAAATAATACTAATTTGTCTAAAATTATAATAGGATCTTGTAGTTATGCTATTTTATTTACAGTGACAAACCCTTCCTCCTTTTTACGCATGTATATTATTTCAAAACAAGTCTGATCATACTGCTTTGACAAATGTCAAAATGGTTTTATTTGCCGTCACAAGACCTTTCTACACTGGCAATTTCTGGGAAATCTCCCACCACTATGGGTCCAACAATCATAGCAATGGTGGGAGCATTGATTTAGTTGATCTTGATCTGTTCTGAGTAGAGCTAGACAAGGTGATGGTGAACGCTAGACAAGCGCTCCCACTCCTGCCAACACCAGTGGAGCTGCACAGATGGTACTTCAGTAGTTGAGTTTTTCTGAAAATTGCAAGAAAAGATGTAGCCTTACCATACATGTTGTATGCTGTAAGAGAAAAATCATGTGAGGTGCCAAACCCTCCTGAGAGCCTTTC
The DNA here is from genome assembly GCF_016161935.1 of Mauremys reevesii. Taxonomy (NCBI): domain Eukaryota; kingdom Metazoa; phylum Chordata; order Testudines; family Geoemydidae; genus Mauremys; species Mauremys reevesii. Next base: position 7,637,354 of record NC_052643.1, read on the forward strand.
ACTTCCACTGACTTCAGTGGGAAGTGCAGTACCTCATCAAGAAGTGCAGTACCTTGCAGGATGAAGCCATCTGAAGCCAAGCCTGATTGGCAACAGACCATTTTGCAAGAAGTTGAGGCCCAGTTGTAGTACTTAACATACTTCATGTTGCTTTACAAAACATCTACTTAATATTTTATCAATGACAATGGCAGGGTTTTAGCTGTGTAATTCAAAACAATTGCAGTCTGATATGTAGTTTCAACAAAGCATATTTTCTGAAAAGGAAATAGTTCTGATTTAAATAATCATACACAATGATCAATAGCTATAATGTCTGAAAAAAATTAAATGTCAAATAGAAAATAATCACGTAACTATACCTGGCTACTTCCTTTACCAGCTGTTTCTTACCTCCCACATGAATACATTGTTCTTAACTTGGGATCTTTTTTTCTTGTCACCAACAAATGGTCCGAATTTTTTGCCTTTTAAAATTGACTTTGTTGCCCAGACACCTGGAGAGTTAAATCAGTAACTGTAATTAGTCTACTTTATTTCTGACAAATAGCTTTCTTAAACATTTCAAAAAATTATCAAATACATGCCAATTAACTTCAGGGAGCATTTACAGTATCAGAACAGAAAAGAAATAAAAATGTACTCAGTCAACTTATAAAGCCAACTCTGAGCCCAGAGAAGAAACTTACCCATGAAAGACTTGAGTAAATTTATAGACCTAACATGAATAAACTCCAGGTTTGCTGAACCAAAGGAATTCCAAGCGAATTCCAGACCAGTTTCCTTACTCACAAATGAGAGCAGCGTGTCTACTAATCAGAGTTCAAACCTGGAGACTACTAGCTGGAATGTCCTAACTGATCAACTGTTGAGATGGTGAAGAGGAAAAGAGGTGGTCTTCTGAAGGAAATGAAGCAAACGAGGCGATATTCTGACACACACACCCCAGCATGCTATTATCTCTATCTCATTAAAGCAAGAGAATTTGCAACATAAACAGAATTGCAGAATCTATTTCAGAAGGATGAAAATTGGTATTTATCTAAAAAAATGTTGTTCTGAATCTTTCGTATCACGTCACCAGATAAAAGCACTGAATCCCCATACTGCCATATGCAAGATTTTATGGTACGTTTCTCTAAAGCCACACAAACTGCTTGTCAAACCATTTTCTGCACTGTTTCAGTTAAGCACACTGTTCAGCTGATGGTATACAGACAGCCCGCACACCCAAGCAACAACCTCCATTGTCTCAGACCAGTTCAGAATAAAAACCAAATGCTATTTGTGTTGTAGATACGAAGTAAAATTCTGCATACAAATATACCACTGAAAAACTAAAGCAACTACACTGACCTCAGTGGAGTGAACTTTGGAATTACACTACAGTAATTTATCCCAGGTTTTTAATGTACAACTGACAAAAGGGAAAGGAAGAGAACTCTCTACTCAGTACCATACACTGAACTCAGGCATTTCCCCATCTTATCTTGTATCCATTATCCCAGTCTTTATACAGTACGGTAAAGGTGACCACTCCAATCCGTCTGTTTATCTGATCATATTCACAATACCTTTCTACAGAGGTTCTCAACCTTTTTCTTTCTGATCCCTCTCCTCCCCCCACCAACCCCAACATGCTATAAAACCTCCATGGCCCACCTGTGCCACAATAACTCGTTTTCTGCATATAAAAGCCAGTTCCAGCATTAGGGGATAGCAAGCAGGGCAATTACCTGGGGCCCTGTGCCACAGGGGCCCCCACAAAGCTACATTGCTCAGGCTTCAGCTTCAGTCCTGGGTGGCAGGGCTCAGGGACTGGGGCTTCAGCTTTCTGCCCTGGGCCCCAGTGAGTCCAATACTGGCCCTGCTTGGAGGCCCCCCTGAAACCTGCGCTAGGGGGGCCCCGAACCGCTGGTTGAGAACTGCTGCCTTTCTATATTATCTTGGTATCTTTTTTTTAAGATAGTTAGTAAAGACCCATATGCCAGCTACTATGTAGGGTTGTTTAACTTGTTAAAGAACAACTTATAAAGTTATTTGAAAACACTTCTAGGAAAAATGCATTTTCACCTGTTTTACATACAATAATGGAAGAAAGGCAAATAAAATGCATACAGAAGTTTTTAGGTGGTATTTAATAGTAAGAGGAAAATTTAATTAAGATTTGTTCAAAATCTACATGTTTGGCCCTTAAATTATTATTCACACACCTGAACAGAATTTTGATCATTTCAAAACATCTTACTCTGAAAAGCTGTCAAATTATAAGAAAATTAATTATATATGGACACACAAAACTGATGTCTTCCAAGCAACCTTAATTCTTAAAACTATCCATCCTTCACTAGAATTAAAAGTGAAGCTCCATGCTCAGACAATTAACCTTTGGTAGGTACATAACTGTTGGTCTACAAAGATAAAACATTTTGATTTCATTGACAATTTGATACTTGCTTTAAAAATACTTTTACCAAACTTTTCATTTCAGTATAACACTTATATAGCATTATAACCTTCATAACCAAAGGAAGTTTCTAAGTTCCCCCCCCTACATCTGACTTAACTCAAGGCATGACATTTCTAATTAGACCTTGTTTATATTTTCAGCAATGTATTTCCTTGCCTCAGATTGGAAAAGCAAGAGTCGTCAAAATTGATTCTAATATTTTTCCATTAGTAGGTTATCGTAAGTCCTTGCATACTTTAAAGATCAACAGGTCACTTAATCAGTCCAAGGTATTATTTATTATTTGTACTGTTGTAGCACTGTGTAGCCTCTATTAGGATCAGGGTCCTACTGGAAGGCATTGTCCCTGATCCAAACAACTTACAATCTAATTAGTACTGAAGTCTTTAGTTTCCAATTACATTTCAAATTCTATCTCAAGCTGCTAGCTTTCTGCACAAATTCCATACCCTATAAATAGAACAAGCTCCATCAAAGCTCATAATGGAAACTTCACCTCTTCAAAAGGCATTAGTGAAGTTGCATGGTGAAGTATTTCTGCTATCAAATTTGCCCTCTCTCAAAACACTTCTCCATTGTACTCTACCAGCTGCTGAATATCCAGGGAGACTGCATTTTTTATGCCATATCATGGAAAATATCTGCAGCAAGGACGTCAGTCTTGTGTGGTATTTTCCAGGTCTGCAGTGAATCCCCCCTTGTAGGCTGAAGTCAAAGAGCTGTATAGTGATCATCAGAGAGCAAGATGGGGGTTTGGATGGAACACCAAGATGACTACACAGTACTAGCAGCAAAAAATTAAGCTGTGGAGGAGGTAAACGAGCAGTGAGTGAAGTTGATTCAGCCTAGTGATGTAACAGTATTCCTTAATAAAGCCAAGATGCAAAAAGATCAAATTTAACTCCGATTCACGTTCCGATGTTCATTCAGTGCAGACAAGCATGGTCTGTTGAAGTGCAGTGACGGATCATTCTCACAGAGACCTTGCTAGCCAGTCCACTGTGGATCATTCGTCATAAGTTCAACAGAAGTTTGCCTTTACTCTCCATATGGGAATCAAGTTGTCACAATAAAAAAAGTGAAAAACTTATCTGAGTTACTATGTACAAACCAGTGGTAAAAGTAGAAGGTGTCCAATAGGGCGACTGTGGAGAAGGACTCACAAGCAACAGAGAGGAAAATCATAACTCTAGATTGTAAAGAATTTACCAGTGCAAGTTTAACTGGTGGAACACAAGATACCTATTAAACGTCATTTCTGATCTGATAAAAATGCATGATGCAGGAGAACAAGAAAGCATAAAAAAAGGCTTTTTCCACTACAAACGCAATCTCATTGCTACACAATTGCAATCTTTGTCCTTTAACAAGCATTTTCATAATTCACACTTTGTTTTATTTTAACTTCCTACCCCATTTTAATTTCCTTCCTGTTTGTTTTTTCTTTGAGGAATGGGACTGCACATTTCTTTATTACTTTAATGCTTCACTTTCCATAGCTGCCAGAATGTGATATTTTTGTCTTCTAATTTCTCCATTATCTTTTCACAGTTACAGCACTTACCAAGCCGTGTCTTGTCAACAGCAGATGGGAAAAGCCTCACTTCCTCAGGAAGTCCTTTAAGCACATGTTCAGGTACATCAGCCAAGGTCTCTGCTGCTCCTGCAGATTCAGTTGTGTTCTACAAGTCAAAAAACAGAAGGGCCATGACCATGATGAAAGAAAAACATTTTAGCACAACAGATGATCAACCCATACAAGATAGAAAAACTGGTGACAAAACGAAAGTGAAATTTTAAATTTGGCATTTCAACTAGGGATTCAATATTGCAAGTGTCTTCCACATGAAGGCATTGCAGGGTCTTTGGTACTCCCATCACACTTGTTTATACTTTTGTAGAGAGTTCTAAAATCATGTTAAATCTCCTAGTGAGAAATGTACTGAATTGTTCCTTGAGAAATCTTTCTGCTTTTTTTCCAGCTATTCTATGCTCATGTTTGATATTGACAAGTTGATGCATGTATTTTGTCTATGGTCACTATTTGGCAAACAAATGCAACTTAGGTTTGTTTATACCCCAAAGGCCATTTGCCACTTACTTCAGCCTTGTGTTTTATTTAAAATTCAGAATTTCCATCTCGGAAATATTTAATCTCATATGTGCCTGAACTTGGTATACGTAACAGTGTTGGTATGGGTTACCTGATTGTTTTTGTTCCACTTTTTGCCTTTAATATTACTATTATAGCTATTGTTAATAGCAAAGGTTGTGCTCTTTCTATGCCTTTGAAAAAAAATTATATTTCTTCCATTATTCAATTTACCTAAATCAACTCATCTTTCAAGTGTGTTTTTCATTCTTATTCAGCTAATGTTTTGAAAACTGTGCAAATTTATATATTAATCAAATAAAACTGGTCTACAGAGCAGAATTATAAATCAATCTTAAACAAGAACATTACACAAGCATTCCACACATTAGAAACAAAATATTCTAAGTAGGATCCGAAATCCATAGTTAGGCACAGATGCACACAAGTTTGACTATTTGGTCAAGATTCTGGAGTCCAGCTACTTATACAGCCCCTCTGAATACCTCTTTCCCACTGAAGGAAAAGAAATATAAGAAGGTAACAACTGAAGTCTAGAGCAGAACTGAGACCTGAACCCATATCTCCTAAGTCATAGTCCTCTGTTTTAGCCACAAGACCATCCTTCCTCCTTAACAAAAGGTTTACCAAAAAGCTTAGTTTTCAGTGTTCTTAAGAACATTCAGTTCAGTATAACGTTCCCGTCTCAATTCCTAGTGGCTCAATCAAATTGTTATGAAGAGATCTCAGAACTGTAGGTAAGTTTGCATATCCTGCATGTTGCAATGCCTAGGCATAAGCAGGCAAAGTTACTTTTGCTATGGCTAGACTCAGTTCTTAATTCCCCCCACTTTTCAAAGCTGTGGACACGTAAAAGGGGTACATAAAAGCCCCAATCCTGCAAGTGACTTTAATGGGACTCTGTACAAGCACTGGAGTCCACCTGCACTCCATCAACTGCAGGATCATATCATGATGAATAAATTTGTTTAAAAAAAAAGTTAATATAAACATTGGCATATGAAAAGGTTTAGTGCCCGCAGACTATTATCATTATGAAATTTAAAATTTCTACAGCTTCCTGTTGAGGTGCTAGAGCTGTTCTAAATCTGCTAAACAACTGTTTGATTTAAAAAAGTGTAATTATTTCCACACTCTGCAAACTGGATAATGGCTGCACAACTTTTGCTCTAGTTTTAAAAAAAATCCCAAGCAAATATCATCCCATGGGTAATGTTCTGAGAAAGTTTTGAGTCACTGAAATAGACAGTTTAGTGGGAAAATGCGTACAGAACTTTATTTATAGGAAGTGCTACAAATATGCATTCAGAACTTAACTACTCTAAATATTAGCAGTAAGAAAAGGAAGCTTTTTTCCCCAAAGGTGTCTGGCTGGTCCTACAGCTTGTGTCACAGCTACTAGCCAAGACGTACATAAACAAAAAGATTCATGCCCCAAGCCAGAGAATAGAAAGGTCAGTAAATGTTGACCCAGTGGCCTCTCCTCCTTCACTGAGTATATGACAGACACTAAACAGGTTTTAAAAAGAAGAAATTGGGTTTTAGTAGTGAAGTGCATTTTTTAAATAGTTGACCCTTGCCCAAAGAAGCTAATTGAGTAAGGCAAGCAAATGCATGTTGAGATTTACTCTTCAGCTGCAGCATGTTTTAAGTTTAATATGACTGTTTTGACTATAAAACTTAACTTGGTAGTTCAATATTTTTATTTTGATCTTTGAATATTTGAAGAAAGTTGACAAAGGAGTCATGTTAGACTGTGAGCTCTTCAGGGAAGACACTGTTTTCATCTGTACAAATGATACAGCACAACCTTGTAGTCAGCAAAGATAACTATGAAAGCTGGTCAGCTGCTGTGCTAAGTACATTCATTCAAATTAGTATCAGCAATACAGCCCAAACAGTTGTATATTATAAAGCAACATTGATGGAGAAGATACTTTACCTGTTAGGTACACAAAAGACAATATAAACCTGAGAAAGCCACTGGACTGGAGGTACTATGCCCACTTGGACTCCATATTAAAATAGATTCAGTCACCACTAAATTAACCATTTATTTACATTAACTATTCTCAAAGCACTGCTGAAACCCCACTTCTTAAGCTATCTTGTTTGCCTTAAAAAAAAAATTGAAATCTATGCTATTAAGAAGTGAAGAGCAGCTGATATACTTCTCCCTTAACTTACGTCTGTTGATTTGACTCTTACAGCCTAGCACTGTGGTGATTTTAGAGAAAAATGAATCCACATGAAATAAATTTGTGGAGAATTAGGAACATATCTACTCAATTACAATCCACAATATGTAGGGCCCTACCAAATTCACGGCCATGAAAAATGTGTCATGGACTTTGAAAATCTGGTCTTTTGTGTGCTTTTTACTCATACTACACAGATATCATGGGGGAGACTAGAATTTCTCAAATTAAGGGGCCTGACCCAAAAGGGAGTTGCGGAGGGGCAGGGTCGCAAGGTTATTGGGGGGGGGCGCACGGTACTGCCACCCTTACTTCTGCACTTCAAAGCTCGGCGAGCGGAGAGCGGCAGCTGTTGGCCGGCTCTGAAGGCAGCGCCCTGCCAGCAGCAACAAGAGTGGCAATACCATTTTATGCCACAATTATACTTCTACGCTGCTGCCTTCAGAGCTGGGTGGCCGGAGAGTGGCGGCTGCTGACTGAGGGCTCAGCTCTGCAGGGAGGAGCAGAGAAGTAAGGTTGCAATACCATACCATGCCATCCTTCCTTCTGCACTGCTGGTGGCGCCAGCTCTGCCTTCAGAGCTGGGCTCCTGGACAGCAGCCACCAGCTGCCCAACTCTGAAGGCAGCGCTACTACCAGCAGCAGCACAGAAGTTAGGGTAGCAGTACCACAACCCTCCCTACAATAACCTTGTGACCCCCCTCCGAACTCCTTTTTGGGTCAGGACTCCTACAATTACAACACTGTGAAATTTCAGATTTAAATAGCTGAATCATGAAATTTATTATTCTTAAAATTCTATGAAATTGAACAAAATGGACCGTGAATTGGGTAGGGCTGTAACAATAAGCTGACTTCAGCTGAAGTTAGTAAAGTAATTTTCCTCAACAGGAGAGTAGTTTTACACAGGATAGCTGGATCTGCCTCAAATGTCTGGCTTGTAATTCATCTATCTTCATCGTAAATTGACAGTGTAAGTGAAAAAAATGGCTAAAAAAAACCATCCTATTTTACTTTTGTTTACAGATTTATAAAATAGCTTTCATACCTGTACAAACAACTTTTCATACCTAAGGATATAATGAGTCAAAAGATACCAAGAGATGGTAATGATATTGTGTTGAAGAAGGTGTCACAAGTTGGCTGGGCTATGCTATCTACTAGATAAATATTTACTATTTATATTGTGGTAACAGCCACATAATGGGGTAAGTGCTTTCCAACCACACAGTTGCTCTGGTCCAAGAGAGTTTAAAAATGAAAGACAGGACATAAGAAGAGAGACAGAAAAAGAGATGCAACATGCAAGTAGAGTGATTAGAGTAATGATGAGCCTACTTATTTGTATTACAGTAGCACCCAGAAACCCCAAATAGATAAAAACCCCGCTATGGTAGATGCAGATTTTTTAAGAGACATTACATTGAAATCTATTCAATTTAAAACAAAACAAACAAAAACAAATAATAAGTAGTTTCAGGTACCACACCATACCCTGAGTCTCCCTGTAAATTTTTGCAATCATATTTCTTAATTTTACAAGTTTTTCTTTTCTGTTGTGTGGAAAACAAATGCAAACAGGAGGAAGTCATTTATACAGGACAAACAGTGAAAGTGACTACGAAGAAAGTGCTGTGAAGTGCACAGAGTAAATTGAAAAGTAGTGGAAAATGTTTCTCTTTCATTTATTGTAATCATTGGTGTTACTCGTCTCAATACAGTAGAACCTGAGAGTTACGAACACCTAGGGAATGGGGGTTTTGTAACTGGGAACAAAATGTTATGGCTGTTCTTTCAAAAGTTTACAACTAATCATTGGCTTAATACAGCTTTGAAACTTTACTATGCAGAAGAAAAATGCTGCTTTCCCTTTATTTTTTTAGTAGCTTATGTTTAACACGGTACTGTACTGTATTTGCCTTTTTTCCCCTCCTGTCTCTGCTTCTGCCTGATTGCATACATCCTGTTCCAAATGAGGTATGTGGTTGATTGATCAGTTTGCTACTCTGGTGTTTAACTCTGAGGTTCTACTGTAGTAACTAAAAAAATTCAGAATAAGGTGATTTTTTAAGTTGATGGTGTCTCTTTATGGACACTTCACAGAAGGCACTACAGATTGCTTCTTTCTCCATATGCCTTTCCCTGCCAGTCCATACCATTTTGTTCCAAGCACGATGTAGGCTGCACAATTCAACTTGATAAAAGAGATTGGGAAGGTTCACTTTGAATTCTGCAAAATACAATTATTTGGACCAGCAAGGCAACAAATGAAAGGCAGGCTTTCATTCAGGAAATTTACAAAAGCCAAAACACATAGCACCCCCTGCAGGAGTGCTGGGCAGATTACTGGAACAATTCCTATCTACAACAAACCTTGTAGCTCCAAAAATTAGCATGAAAACAAATGTATTCTAGTGCTAGGTTTGCTTCTCAGTTACCTACTTTGCTACAAAAACATCATAAATTGCTGTTAATTTGTTTAAATGTCACAAAATAAAAATGTTTCTAATATTCTCAATTTGAATCATGAACATTCTAAAGTCAGAATTCTCCAATAGCCACATATAGTTAACAAGTAAAAATAATCATTTGGTCAGACAGTATTAAGGGGAAAAGTTAGGTTCTAAAAGGTTAATAAATTATTAGATATTTTAATAAATGGCTAATCAATTATTTTAAACTGTTTAGAAGTAACCTGTTGGGCTTCTTATCAATTATAACATCTTCTGTTGTGCTCATCATTTGTACTACACATCTGTAACATGCTTACAACATAGATTAATATGTTAACTTTTTATAAGCTATTTATGAATGTACCCTTCATTTCAGAGTTACTGAGCATGCACAACTCCCACTGAAGTCATTGCTCTTTAACAGAACTGCATTAGGTAGGAGCTGAAGATGTTTAGGTAACTGAAAATCTGTTAATACAGAAGCTTCCCCGACTTACGCAAGCATTCCGTTCCAGAATGCCTTGCGTAAGTTGAATTTTGCATAAGTCTGGAACGCATCTCCGACAATTACACACACACAAAAAAGGCTTACGGAACTTTTTCCATAAGTGCAGATTTCCGTAAGTCGGGTTTGTGTAACCCAGGGAGCATCTGTATCAATTTTTTGGCATCCAAGTTTGATGCCAACTTGTCCTAGGCCACAGAAAAAGGCAGTAGCAAAGATGGAAATAAATCTAAATATCTACGAAAGGTATCAAAATATTAACCAAAAACAAGGGGACTGCACAACTGGTCTGGGTAACCCTGTTCTACTTGCTTCTACACAGGAGACAAAGCAGAGGGACGCTGACAATGCTCACATGCATACCAATACTCAAAAGGTTCTTCCAGTGCACAGCTTTTTTCTTAGCAAAGAAAAGGTAAATGTTTGAGGGAAAAAATTATGGGCACATTTGTGTATGCACCAAATTCAGTGGTGTGTCTTCAAGCCAAAACTGATAAAGATACCCTCCTGCCCCCAACCTCCAGTGTCAACACCTTGTGAAACAGGGCTCTTTCCAGAAATGACCAATACTTAAGATATGGTGTGAGATTACAAATAGTAAAACACTTCCCAGTACTAGGTACACAGTATAACCAATCAGTATAAGCAGCATTTTCAACAATTTTTGACATTATAACTGTGTAGCTCTGATACTAACTATATCATACTGATCACTGTTACATGACTGTATAAAAACTTAGTTATCTGTGATCGTTTTTCAAACAAAACAGTCTATTTTGGGATATTGTGTACATTATACATATCAATTACAGTCGTCAATAAATAAGGTGACCCAAAAGAAATAAATAATTTAGGAGAAGCTTTGGGTGCATTGCTGCAAATCTTTGGAATCAACTATATAAAGAAGTGAGCTAAAAATTAAAATGTGTAAGACCATGTTTTGACATTTAACTGTATTTTCACATAGGACTGTAGAGTATATGGTATATGCAGTTCTCCTAGGTCCTCCTTTTTACAAATTTAATCATTAACAGACTAACTGAACATGACAAGCATTAATAAAATAAATGATACGCCTTGTTTGGGAAATAATCTTTAATACCCCCTTTCTCTAGGGAAGATCACAGTATTTTCTGAGCAGGGTTTTCAAGAGAAGGATAACCGCACTGATTTGAAAACTCTAGGTCCTGTGATTTAATCAGCAACACTGATTTAAATCAGCAACACTGACTATATCCTTGAGAAGGCTACAGTTCCTTGGGCCAGAAGTACTGACAGACTAATGACAAGACAGCGAGGACTTCAAGCAAAAAAATATGGCAGATGTAGAATGTAAAGATAAGCAGACAACCTATCATTCGGTTCCTGCAAATGAAGACATGGTGTCAACAATTCAGTTGAAGTATTCAACACAGTTCGATAACTGCCACCTACATAACCATTCCCTTTAGTGTACTCTCAGAATGGGGTAATCTAGCCAGTATTAACTATTGGTACTGTCCTCAGAACATTTGTTTTCTCCCCATCACAAATTTGTTTTCTTAAGAGTTTTTCCCATCACTGGGATGTTTCTTTACAAATGTTTCATATCTTACTTAAGCAATGAGAAATGTATCCTTGTAGTAGGGTATTTTCAATATAAGTAAATAGACATTTGGAAAAAATATGCAATATTAAGATTCAAACACAAAAACATACAATAGTAATAAGGCTAAGGTATACCATTTTCTATATATTTACTGTGGCAACTGTGTATTTAAACATTTGAGGCTTGTGTGGACAAGTGCTAAATAAAACCAGTAAAGTGTCAACATCAATCCAGCAGTTTAGAGAGTACACCCCAAAATGTCTACTGCCTACACGGACTAAAATATAACTTCCATTGCTGTAAATCAACACTAAGCATTAACGTATCAAAGAGAGGCCTGCACCTCAGGTTGTTTTAAACTTGTTTTGACTCATCAGCAGAAGTCACTAGATACTTTTCTCCCCATTAGTTTAACATATTGGCTTTTTGCCATTTTTTTATTTCATACAAAAAATAGGTAAAGAAAGGCTTGTCCTGCACAATAGTGCACTTAAATACTAAAATAAGTTTAAAATTCTGTATTTGTTGACTGTGAACCTGTGTGTGTCTGTATGTATACTTATCCACACACGCAGCATAACCAAGATCTGCTGAAATCAGACATGTTTACTAACACATTATTAATATATTTGAGTTCTGAACAGTTAAAATAAAAACACCAATCTTAGATTTGTAGTTTCATTTAAAAGGCAGAAATGTAAGAATATTTTAATACCTGTAAAGAGGGTCATTTTCTACTTTCTCTGTTCTTTGCAATGGCCTGTGAAACTATATAGTAACTGTTTTTTGAATTGCTGTTCTGACCCTATTTTAATGCTTCAACCAAGAAGAGGTTGGGGGCTCAAGACCAAATAATATTTTTATTTAAATGTAGTAGTCTATATAAAAATGCAGACTTTGGCTCATTAGCACTTTTAAAGGGAAAATTACTTCCCTGTAAATGCAATTCTCTAAAGGAAGGCTTCACTATAAATCTGTACCCCATCTCATGCCCTTGAGAGCTGACAGACTAGCACAGTGTAGTTTAACATCCTCTGACAGTGAAGCAGTCCATGCACATGCCTCATGCCCAGGCGGATGGACATAAATATACATAGCACATCTCAGCCGTTAACTGCCAGCTCCTTTTCAACAGAACTTTTCTAAGTACCAAGGAATAACCAAAATCCTAACTCTAATAGGAAGCTAGGAGGGGAAATGTAGATGTACAGAGGAAATGACCTTCAGAGAACTCCTATTACAGGTAAATATAGCAATTTCCTTTCCTTCAAAGGTATGTATTCTTGACAGAGCCTCATACTCAATGATTACAAAGCCAGGGGAACGTCCCTCACAAACAGACTAGGTTACTCAATGAGACTGGAAAAAAATTACACAGAATTAGTGTAATATGTCCAGCCTATTATTATAATTAAAAATATTAATTAGAAGAATGCCAGGTAAAACAAATACTCATCATCGTAACATGACACTGGAGAATCATTTCTTTAAAAATGATAAACATAGGTCGGCAGAATTTAGCAGTCAGCTAAACATCATTTGAAAATCTTTCAGGTCAGGATTACAGTAGTTAGCCATGTCAGTCTTCTTCAATACATTTATTAATTAGCAAATTGTGGAAAATGTGTATTTCTTCCTGTTAGAGGTTACTGAATTGTACAGACTTTTTGAAGCCCTGCTAGATGTAGCAGCCTATAACATTTGAAGACATATTAAGAATTTCCTCCTCCTTCTCCCTCCTCACCCCCATTTATGTACAAGCATAGCACAAATCTGCACAGAAGTGAGTTGGGAAGCTTTGCACAGTAAGAGGGCAAGCTCTAACCAACAGTTTTTGCTTATTTTAGACTTTTATTTGAAAATATTTTTACTTTCTAACCCTCATGTTTGTGATTTGCCAAATATGAAATGATACAAAGTGCTATTTCTGGAGTTCACGAAGTTTGTTTCCGTGTCTCTGCCACTACTACAGCATTCCCAAACAGCAGCAGAGTGAAAATGACAATACTGTGGTCATATCAATTTTATTGCCTTGTGCTTCAGTAAGCCTGGAACAGCTGCAAAGACACGTACACAGAGCAGGATGACCTAAAAACTGGAAATTACGGAAGATGCAGAACGTCAGGGATCCCCTGCTACCCACAGTAGCCAACAGGTCAGGGGATGGGTAAAGATTTCCCATACTTCCTAGCTTCCAGCAGCTACAAGTCCGTGTAGGAAGAGAAAAAGGTTATTTTCCTCTTTCAGCAGGGAGAGAAAGACAGGAGTAATGGGGAGGTTTTGTGACTTTCAGACACTTGCTAGCCTTAAACAAATATAGAAGCAGAAGGCACCTGAGCTGACAGGGCATGGTGACTGGAATTCCAGCACCTCTCCCCTTCCCAGTATCTGGGACAAATGGGATTGGGCTCCGCACCTCGGCACTGGACATGGATTTCATTAGTGACCCCTCATTCTATTTTTCATCTTGGTCTCTGGCTAGAAGGTGTCTTCTAGAATACATGAAAAACTGCAAGGTAGTAAGCAAAATTATGTAATTTTAAGCTTTGACTCTTCCCAGTATGTCAGGGCCAGAAAATGTTAGCAGACCAGGACATATTCCCAGTACTGCTCATTTTAAAAATGTTAATCCCCATTTAAATATGTACTCTCTCATTACTCTTTTTTTTTTTTTAAATAAACAGTAGAGTCAACTAGTTTGGACAAAAATTGCATGGCATTTTACTAGATTATCCACTTAGGCCTGTCAGAAATTCTTCCCTAAATACCAGCACTATCCTTCAGCCTCAAAAACTTCAGAACAGTCCTAGCACGTACCAGAGTATGTAACCTGCATGTATCTGCAGGTATTAAAATACAAAATCAGTACCTAAATTTACTTCTACTTACATAAATCGAAGAGATTAGCATCTAAAAGTCATTCAACACAGCAGTTTGAATTCCACCTCCACTGTACTAACGGAATTCACAAATCATTTGTTCAAGAGCATTGACAATGGCCTGTTTCATGACACAGTAGATTTACACCTCCAAAACAAAACTCTTAATAAGTAACCAAATATGCTATTCAATACAATAAACAATGGACCAAAGTCTCTTCTCAGTTAAATCACTGCAACCCATTTATTTGCAACTTGAATGCAGTTGCATAAGCATAACCCAGAAATACTACGGGTTCAGTCACTTCTCACAGACTTTGAAGAAAACGTATTCAAATAACTTTTGCTATAAAATGAATTAGTTTACCTTGCGGATATTTTATGGGGCTACTATACAAGTGCATGTGCTACAAGCAATGTTAACAGACATCTGGCTAAAACCAGCCTGAAAGAGAGAAAAAGAAATCCTAAAATAGCGGGTATTGTTTTAATGTTTTCCACAGAGTCCAGCACCTGAATACTTCAAGAAAGCTAGCACTCACTGAATAAAATAGTGACTAATCAGCTTCATTACTACTTTTTAGACTTGTTAATGTGAAGTCGCTCATAAATACTGAGCTGTTGGCATTCAAATTTACAGGGGGTAAAATGGTAGAAAAACATCGCAAGAAAGCATTTGAAGGGGTGGAAGAGAATCCTATATTTACAGCAGACTGGAGACTAAAGTTAAAATAAAATGTTGAGCACAACTACCCATGCTTGACAGTATCTCTGAAGACATTTCTGAAGCAATATTATTATTAATCATGTTTATTATGTTAGTGCCTAAGGCTCAATCAAGAATGGGGCTCCACTCTGCTAGGCACTCTACACACAGAGAGAAGTAGACAGTCGCTGCCTTGAAGGGCTTATAATCTAAATAGACAAGACAGACATAAGGTGAGGGAAAGAGTATATCACACAATATGATGCCAGCAAACGTTAGTTCCCCTTTTTTTAAAGTAGGTGCTGTTAGGAGGGGACACACCGAATGCAAAGTCAAGGAGGAGGGGACATGGAAAAGAAAGGGCTGAGAAGGGCAGGGGCGCACTGAGCCTGAGGTGAAGATACTACAAAGGAGCAGGGGGTGAGGAAGGGAGGGTTTGGAGCAAACAACCAGTTGTAACAGGCCAGAGACAATCTAGTCAAAACTGGAGGAAGTTCTCAGAATGTCCAAAGGTACATGGTTTTGGCTGCTGCAGCAGCTGCTTCTATTGGCAGTGATGTTAGGGTAGGTCTACACTACCCACTGGATCAGCGATCTATCCAGCAGGGGTTGAGACGCGATAAATCGACCCCTGAGCGCTTTCCCATCAACTCCTGTATTCCACCTCCCCGAGAGGCGTAGGCGGAGTCGACAGGGGAGCGGCAAAAGTCAACTCTCCGCCGCGAAGACACCACGGTAAGTCAATCCAAGTACGTTGACTTCAGCTACATTATTCACGTAGCTGAAGTTGCGTAACTTAGATCGATCCCTCCCATAATGTAGACCAGGCCTGAGTTTCTCTGTTTCTGAAAGGGTCTCTAAGAAGGGATATTAGTAACAAGTGAATGCATACAGCAGAACTCTGATTTGATTGGGGGGGGAATTAAGAATATGTCATTTGCTCACTTAAGCAATTTATACTCCCACCCTTTTTTTAAATGGCCACCTATACAAATACACCTCTAACTCGACAGAACGCTGTCCTTGGGAGCCAAAAAAAACTTACCATGTTATAGGTGAAACCACGTTATATCGAACTTGCTTTCTTCCACCGGAGTGCACAGACTCCCTCCCCGAGCACTGCTTTACCTCATTATATCCGAATTCGTGTTATATCGGGTCACGTTATATCGGGGTAGAGGTGTATCCCAGATAGCATGCAACCTCTTCTCCACACAATCTTAATGCAGTCTGAGATGCATGCGTAAGAACAGCCATACTGGGTCAGACCAAAGGTTCATCTAGCCCAGGAGCCTGTCTTCTGACAGTGGCCAATGCCAGGTACCCCAGAGGGAATGAACAGATCAGGTAATCATCAAGTGATCCATCCCCTGTCACCCATTCCCAGCTTCTGACAAACAGAGGCTAGGGACACCATCCCTTCCCATCTTGGCTAACAGCCATTGATGGACCTATCCTCCATGAATTTACGTAGTTTTTAAAGCCTGTTATAATCTTGGCCTTCACAACATCCTCTGGCAAGGAGTTCCACAGATTGACTGTACATTGTGTGGGAAAAAAACAACACACAAAAAAACTCTTGTTTGTTTTAAACCTGCTGCCTATTAATTTCATTTGGTGACCCCTAGTTCTTGTGTTATGAGGAGGAGTAAATAACACTTCCTTATTTACTTTCGCCTCACCAGTCATAATTTTAATAGACCTCTATCATATCCCCCATCATCTCCTTTCCAAACTGAAAAATCACAGTTTTATTAATCTCTCCTCGTATGGAAGCTATTCCATACCCCTAATCATTTTTGTTGCCCTTTTCTGAACCTTTTCAAATTCCAATACATCTTTTTTGAGATGGGGTGACCACATCTGCATGCAGTATTCAAAATGTGGGCATACCATGGATTTATATAAAGGCCAATATGATATTTTCTGTCTTATCTATCCCTTTCTTAATAATTCCCAACTTTCTCTTTGTTTTTTGAACTGCCACTGCACACTGAGTGGATATTTTCAGAGAATTATCTGCAATGACTCCAAGATCTTTTTCTTGAGTGGTAACAGCTAATTCAGACCCCATCATTCTATATGTACAGTTGCGATTATATTTTTCAATGTGCATTACTTTGCACTTATCAACACTGAATTTCATCAGCCATTTTGTTGCCCAGTCACCCAGTTTTGTGAGATTCTTTTGTAGCTTTTCGCAGTCTGCTTGGTTAGTACCCTCTGCTAGATCCAGGTATGTTGTTCAAATAAATTAGTCACCTAAACTATTTCATTAGAAGATCTTCTATGTCTACCTCAAGAATGTTGTTTCCTGGATCCCTCCATAAATGTCTGTGACCAGGGACCCTTGGCGCCAACTGGCAGAGTGCACAATGGGTGCATAGGGTTGTATAGGGAGCCCCAGATCAGGTATCTGCATAACAGTTCAACAAAGGATGGCTTGTGAGGTCTCTACCAGTAATCATTACAAAAACGTATGTATGAATAATATGTAAAGAGTTACGGTCTATATTGAAAAGTATGTTCTTAAGGTCTTGGAGTTAAGGCAGATTACCAGGAGGTGACAAAATACAGAGAGTTCCCTTGCAGACAGGAGGTAACTGACACCTATCTCCTTGTCTGGCCATTTGTGTATTGTATGCCTCACACTGATGCCTATTTATTTGCATATTGGGCCAGATGCAAATTAAGAGACTGGAAAAATCTAAAAGTGGAAATCTACAGGAAGAAACAGACAGCAGGTGGGTGGGAGGATGTGGTGTCCTGTTTATGAACAAAGACAAAAGACTGGTCTGGTATATCTGGAGTGCAAAAAGGACACATGGAATCATTCATCTGGGATGCAAACTCACAGAGTGTTTATCTCATGAAAGAAGGGTCAGCCAAGGTGGCTATAAAGCGCTGCAAGGATTCTGGATGAGCAATACTCTAAAACACATGAGAGATTCTTGTTAATTAATTCTAGGACCTATAATGTGTATGAAGATTGTTTTACAAAGGTTTTTAATACTTTTACTTGCTACTATTGAATCTCTAAGTTTTCTTAAATAAACTTATAACTGATTTCACTGTAAGCATATGTAAATGCAAGTGTTAAGCGGAGGTTGATCCGAGCTTGAGTATACTGTTTCTTTGAAAGCAGCGAATCTATGAATACTGAGAGTGTCCAGTGGACAGGGACTGAACGCCCCAGGGTTGGGGGTATGCCAATCGCTAACCTAGGGGGTCAGCAACCTTCGGCACGTGACCCGCAGCTCTCATTGGCCGAGAACGGCGAACCGCAGCCACTGGGAGCTGTGGGGGGCCGTGCCTGTGGATGGTCAATGTAAACAAAATGCCTCTGAGCTCGCCAGCGATTACCCTGATGGGCCGCATGTTGAAGGTTGCCGACCCGTGCTAACCTATAGTGACAGCAGGACCTGCAAGCCCATGAGGGAAGTGCTTATGTTGCCTGTGGCTGGTGGAGTCAGGGAGCTGACTCACAGCAGGCCCAGACAAAGCTTTCTCATGCTAAGGGCAGTTGGTAGCAAGGGTGCCCCAGAACCCTAGGTACCCACAGGAAGCGTCACAATGTCCCTCTGCGTAATGTGAGTGGAAAAAACCCCAAGTAACTTGAGGGTCATTTAAGTTAGACCAAAAGCAGAAATAGGAAGCATGAAACTCATACAGGGGGCAAAGGGAGGGATAGTTCAGTGGTTTGAGCATTGACCTGCTAAACCCAGGGTTGTGAGTTCAATCCTTGAGGGGGCCACTTAGGAATCTGGGGCAAAATCAGTACTTGGTCCTGCTAGTGAAGGCAGGGGGCTGGACTTGATGACCTTTTGGGGTCCCTTCCAGTTCTATGAGATAGGTATATCTCCATATAACAGGACACTTGAGAGATGTTTGGCATAAGGCATCAAAGACAGCTCTTACATAGACCTGGCACTGCAACTTGTCCATACTGAATGAAATCACAAAGGCACTACAAGAAAAAACAACAACACAGGGATGATGCTAAATATATAATTAATCTGAATGGCAACTAAATCATAAGAAGCCAAGTGTACTCTGTACACTTGGAAGGCCAAATCTGAATGTGGGAGATGCCAAAAAAGATTTCAAACTATAGGAAAAACTCCTTGAGGCAAGGACCTCTATTTGACTGCAGAACACCAAACACGCATATGGCACTGAATAAATAATATTAGCAGTTTGACATAGGGATGATTGTTTTTTTCATAGTGTGTGGAAACCATATTTAATTCTAAAAATAAATCATTGTTGAAAAATATGGGAAAGAAGCAGAACCACCAACAGTAATTACCAAAAACTAGAATTTGGAGCTTACAGAATCGTAGCAATTCCCGAAGTGTATCAGAAGAAGAACTAAACCAGTTACTAGTCAAGCAGCAACACCGCAACAAGCTGTTCTCCTCTCTCATATTGCCGAGTACTTGCAAAAAACCTTAACAGATATAGATGTCTGTGATGAGATATTTCCCCCGACCATCCCATATGTGACTGCAAAAGGACATTAGCACAACTGTTAATGCAAAAACTATAACTACCATATTACTTTACAAGGAATAGCTCCATTGGTAGAGATCTTTTTTATATTACTGTTTATTATAAATATTATAAATCTATTTTTTTTTTGTTTCCACACAAGAAAGGGAGCAGGAGAGGGGAAATCCCAACAGCCAATTCCAAATTAGTTATAATTAGTCCATGGTAATGGTAGTGGTCTGGTGTTCTTCAGTGAAGTAGCATCTGTGTTCTATGTTGATGGAGATAAATTAATTACATTATTCCTCAATGACATGTTTGGGGCATGAGGGTGATAAAGCCAGTCATTAGAAACAGTGAACATCAAGGAAAAAGAAGGTGCACAACTAAGTTTTTTATGTCATTGTGCAACCAAGGTTGTTTCTGGCCAGAGAAACAGAAACATCTGTTCATTGTCATTTTTTTTCAGTAAACTCAAACACTGATTACATCCCTTCAGTATAATAGCCTATTCTTCTATTCATACTCAGAAGGGATTTTTTTAGCTCCATCCAAAGAGAAGCCTTTGTAAGAATTAAAAGGGACTGTTTACCTATTTCATAAGTGTTCTTACTTAACCCAAGTATGTACAACTGGCAAGCATAAATATAATATTCATATTGATTACATGTAAATTCAGGATAAATAAAATCATATATAGGTAGCACTGCTTAGAACACCACACTACAGTACACACAAAAACCTCATGTTAATATATGCATATATCCAGACATGCTATAAGGAAAAATGCTTATATTTCAATGTTTCAGAGTAGCCGCCGTGTTAGTCTGTAGCCGCAAAAAGAACAGGAGTACTTGTGGCACCTTAGAGACTAACCAATTTATTTGTTAGACTCTAAGGTGCCACAACTACTCCTGTTCTTTTTATATTTCAATGTATGTTCTTAAATTTTCAGAATGAAGAGATTTTTAAGGATCTAGAAGTGAAGGTTTCTTCTTGAATCAGTTTCAGTCCTCGTAATAGGGTCTGATGATTGTGGGTTTGAAACTGGAAAATAGAAGGCTGCAATTTTCAAAATGTTCTTATAAGCAGGTAAACTGATAAAAGTAAAGTACAAACTGACATGGGTCTCCTGGAGAGGTTTTCTTGCAGGTGGTGCCAGCCTCAATATCTTACATCTGATTAACAGGAGTTCACACAGGAAAGTCAATTAAAATCAATAAAATTAGATCAACTTCACATACACCCACACTGTGGATGGAAAAGGACTATGAGATGTAATTAAATCAAAGGTTTTAAAGAACAGGACTAACATTTTGGCTTTCTAGCGCAGTGGTTCTCAAACTTTTTTTCTGGCGACCCAGTTGAAGAAAATTGTTGATGCCCGCGACCCAACAGAGCTGGGGATGAGAGGTTTGGGATGTAGGAGGGGCTCAGGGCTGAGGCAGAGGGTTGGGGTAAGAGGGTGATGGCTGCAGGGTGGGGCCGGGAATGAGGGGTTTGGGTGTGGAAGGGGGCTCTGGGTTGGAGCAGAGGGTTGGGGTGTGGGAGGGGGTCAGGGCTCTGGGCTGGGGATGCATGCTCTGGGGTGGAGCCACAGATGAGAAATTTGGGGTGTAGGAAGGGGCTCTGGGTTTGGGGAGGCTCATGGTGGAGGCTGGGGGTTGGAGTATGGGAGGGGGTCAGGGCTCTGGGCTGGGACAGAGCATTGGGGTGCAGGGGTGAGGGCTGCAGGGTGGGGCCAGGAATGAGGGGTGCAGGGTGTGAGAGGGGGCTCTGGGTTGGGGTGTGGGAGGTGGTCAGGGCTCTGGGCTAGGGGTGCAGACTCTTGGGTGGGGCTGGGGTTGAGGGGTTTGAGGTGTAGGAAGGGGATCCGGGTTTGCGAGGGCTCAGGGTTGGAGCAGGGGATTGAGGCGCAGGGTTCGGGCATGGACTCACCTGAGGCAGCTCCCAGTCAGTGGTGCAGCGGAGGTGCTAAGGCAGGCTTCCTGCCTGCCCTAGCACCACAGACCATGCTGCGCCCCGGAAGCGACCAGCAGCAGGTCCAGATCCAGGCGGAGGTGTGCAAGGAGGTCCGCGCCACTCTCACCCACAGGCACTGCCCCACCCAGCCAAGTCAGTGCTCGGGGCGGGGGCAGCGCGTGGAGCCCCACGACCCCCTCCCCCCCCCCACACCGCCCGACTAGGAGCTGGACCTGCTGCTGGCCACTTCCAGGGCACAGCGCAGTGTTGGAACAGGGAGGGACTAGCCTGCCTTAGCTGGGCAGCACTGCCGACAGGACTTTTAACGGCCCGGTCAGCAGTGCTGACCAGAGCCGCAGCGACCCAGTGCCTTACATTCCATGACCCAATACTGGGTCGCGACCCACAGTTTGAAAACCACTGTTCTAGTAGATCACTATTACTATTCCTGGTAATAATTAACTGGTTCAACATCTAAGTAAGGTACTTTGAAAGTCTTATGTTTAAACTCACCTGATTCATTTTGAATTCCTGTTGTGTTCTGAAAAGACACACACAACAAAGAAACTCCTTTGATTACATGAGCCCTAAAAAGAAAAACAGACAATTGTAATACACACCTACCTACAGTGATTTGAAACTACATAAAGATCTGTAAAGTTCTATTTAAAAGGGGCTTATCAAAAAGCAGCTTATTACTTTATATCAAATCTGCTTCAGACTACTATATTGTCATTATAACTGATTCAAATTTAATCTTAAAACCCAAAAAAGGTTTCTATCACTGATCTTTCTACAGCATCTTTTAAAACTGAGACAAGCTGTATTCAGATGACGGACATTGATTTATCAGTTTTTATAAACAAATTAGCTGTTAGCGTTTTGCAATACAAAGCATTGCTGAAGAATTAGTCTAATTTAGTGATTTATTTTAGTTAAGGTACACAGCCATGATGCTTACCCCATAGATTTAAAGCAGTTTGAAAGGATTTAGCTGCGCAGTTCCCACTATCAACAAGAGTTAGGCAACTTACCACATCTAAAACAGAGATGTTTTTATTGAAATTCAGCCTACTTTTCACTAAGGTGCTTACAGATATTCTTTTATTGCATACTAGCATTTTTAAAAAAAATAAAGGCCTCAGGTTTGAAAAAGTGTGTTTCCATAAGTAACACACAGCTATAAGTTAAATTTGGGGGCCCAATGACTTGTGTTTATATTTACATCTTAGATTGTAGTTATTTGATGTTATTTATGTACAAGGAAGTATTATTGGAAGTTACATTGTAATTTTTTTACACAAAAACATAGTTTAGTACCATGCAGTAAATTAAATATACTGTATGTACCACATTATTTCTCTTGGAGATTAACTGATGCCTACACTGTTAATGTATTTTATGAAAGTATTGTTTATACTGTTATTCTCCTGGCTTCAGTTTTCTTAAGCAAGATAATCACTAATATATTAACAATACGTGTTTTTCAAGCGCTTGGGCTAAATAATGTTAAAATTACAATTAATTTAAAATGTGTTTTTAGCAAAACACTCAAAATAAATTACTGATAATTCCTCAAATCTCTGAATTATACAAAAGTTGAAATGCCTCATAACAACATAGCAGGTATTGTCATGTATAGACCCATAATGATTTCTTAAGAATAGAGGATCATATGATTTATAATGAATGAAAAACTGCCTTGAAAAAGAGAATCTCTTACTGTATTCTAGTCCTCTATGAATAACTCATTTTGACCTCCAGTCCACTTACTACACTTATGTTTAGACAAAAGGCTGGGCAACAATCCGGCCTAAATCTGGCAACTTGCTCCACAGGTATAGGTCTCTATCTGAACAAAACCAGTTGCAGGATCAGCCCCTGAATTTTAAATAACTCTGGGATGTTTGAAGAAGGGACCTCTTTTTGGAACTTAACTATGATATTCCAAAAGATTTCAGCACGCCCTTCAAGCATGCACAAATCATTCACAAATATTTCATTTTTAGTCCTTATATGTTCACATCTTTCCTTGACCCACAAATTTGACTTTCCAGATTGGCAGCACCAATGAGATCCAAGAAAAATAGATAAGACTCAATGCTTTTCATTTCTGTTTTCAGCAGCTTCCAAATGGCATCAACATTTTGATTTTGTTAAATCCTGCAGTGACATCAATATGTCCCTTTGTCCCCTAGTCCTTTGGCTGAGGTTCATATGTTTACGTTTTATCACCGTCTTTCTTCAGGGGCCTCCCATAGTGCCCTCAGCTCCGATACCTTTATTTGCCTCTCTCTCGTGAATAATGTAGTTTTTACTTTAGATACTTTTAAGTAAATGCTTTACTCCTGAAGTACGATCTATGGACTGCTAGGATTCCATGGAGACTTACTAGTGGTCTATGGAAAGATGGCTTGTCACACGGAGAGGGGTGATCATATGTAAAGCAAAAGTAGACAGTATAACAAACTTCTCTGTTAAGATGCAGCCTATACCATGAAAAAAATTGAGAGTACTTTAACAGCATTGCTGTTTAAATGTTTATTAACTGTTCCATTGGGCTATGTATCCATATGTAAGTCAATTTATAGATGAGATATTGTGGACTAATATAGGACTCAAGACATTTTGTGGTGCGAAAGACTCAATTTTTTACATTTTTAGTAAATTACAGGTCTTATTTTCACAATATTTTGCTTTCAGACCAAAAGAAAATCCAGATATAAAGAAAACAAAACCAGCATGGTTTTGTTTTGTTAAACAGATATGTTAGCATTTGTGTTTGATCTTGTTGAGCTGGAACAATCTGGACACAATAGCAGTAAATATTCCTCAAATTCAAAACTGAAAACATAGGGAACAGCTTTTGAATTTATTTACCTATGAAACTGTAGACACATTAATGCAAACAATGAGGAATAAAAACATTCCCTGAAAAAGACATACTTACATCAGCACCACTTTCTCACCCACTGAATGTTGGTTATTTGACACAGCCTGACAAAAAGTGTAAACAAAGTGGACGCATTGAGGGGTAGGTACTAAATGAAAACTGTCAGATTAAAATAATTTCTTAAAAAAGCTTTCTTACCTATGTTAATAAGGTAATCATAGACACACTATTAACACTGAAAGAACTGTAAACATCTAATTCACTTGACCCCAGTCATGTTATTTAATTTTTTAACTGGACAATGAAGCTAGACTCTCTCTCCCTGGTTCTGATATACTAGCTTAATGCTGTGATGTTTATACTGAGAACACTATAAAGGAGTATTTAAATCCAGCACACAAAAAAAATGGTCATGGTCTTTTTAGAAAAACTTAATAAAACTAGGTATTAATAGAAATGTTTTAAACTCCTTTAAAAGCTAGCTGTCTACACTTCTTGACAATGTCTCTAACAATACGAGGGGAAGACAGTGAACTTCAATGTACTGCTTTTTAAAAAAAAAGTATATATTATTTTTGTAGACAGTTTCCTAAACATACACAATAACTACTGGTTACTTTTGAAACTACTACAAGCTACCAAGGACGAGAACTAGGTACCTTCAAGGCATAAAACTAGAAGAGAAAATAAAATTAAGCTCAAAGCAGAAGTATAGCTAGAATTTGATTTTATAGCGATACCTACTGAAATTTGTGTTACATTTTTTTTAAAGTATTATTGTTACAAGTCCCATCTATAATGGAAAGAGATTTGAGAATTTTTCTTCAATCTTTTCCAGTTCTGTAACTTGGTGCATTTGACAATACTTTGTGATTAGTGAATTTCACTGTTAAACTGCTAGGAGAGAATGTAATTAACTTACATTACAAAAATGTATCAATATCCATTTAAAAATTAGAAAACCAAATAAAATGAAAGCCTAAGGCCCTGATTCTGCAAACACCTGTGCAGTCAGTTACTTCATACATGTACCAAGTCTCACTGAATACAAAGGGATATGTAAAGTTAGGCTATGGGCTTGGCTACACTTACGGTTTGCAGCGCTGGTAGTTTGCAGCGCGCTGGTCCCAGCTGTGTGTGGGAGCAGCAGTGGTGCACACCTCACAGCCTAGCAGCTGTGGTGTGTGGTGGCCACATTTGCATTTCCAGCGCTGTTGCTGGGATGGTGGATGGGCAGCTATCCCAGCATTCAAGTGTGGTGCTTTTCAAAGCGGAGGGGGTGGGGGGGGGGTGGGTGGAGTGGAGCGGGGAGAGAGAGAGAGGGGATTTTAGAGACTGTGTTGTGTTAGCCTGCTGACTTGAAAATCAGAACATTTTTTCGACCCTTAGTCTTAACTCTGCAGCAAAAACACAGCAGCAGCAACACGACCTCCCTGTTTCCTGCCTGCCTTTTTTTTTTTTTGTTACAGTACAGACAGCACACAGGAGCACAGCAAATAGGAGTTTTTTTTTTTTTTTTTGCAGCAACAGAGGAGCTCTCCACAGCTCAGGAGCTCAAAGGGAGGGAGGAGGAGTTTGATTTTGATTGGATTCACACATGTTCAGCAAACAGATAAGCAGCAGCAGCGCTGCAGAGCAGCTTTGGAGGTTCACAACAAAACAAAAAGAGAGCACAAAGACAAAAAAAATTTAGTTAAAAAAATATTCTTATCTATCTATTCCCTGGGCTGGTGTATTCCTTGAGCTGTGGTGTGTGTCCACACTGTGATGAGCACTGGAGCAGCGCTGACGCTACCCGCTGCAGTTGCTGCCAGGCAAACTGCACAGCTGCAGCCCAGGCGCTGGAGCTGCCATGCAGCGCAGGATGTGCCTTTGCAGTGTGGATGCAGCTGCAGCTCAGCGCTGGAAAGCCTCTCCCTATGTCTCCACTACAGGCTTTACAGTAACACAGCTGTACCACTGCAAGCTGCGCTGCTGTAAGGTCTCCCATGTAGCCACTCTATGCTGGCAAGAGAGAGCTCTCCTGCGGGCATATTTAAGCCACCCCCAACGAGTGGCAGTAGCTACGTTGGTGGGAGAGCATCTGCCACTAACATAGCACTATCCACATTGACACTTTTGTTGGTGAAAAGTATGTCAGCTGGGGGCTTTTTTTTCCACATCCCAACCAACACAGTTTTGCCAGCAAAAGTGCTAGTGGAAACAAATTCTTACTCAACACATGCAAATGTTCTCAGGATCAGGACCTAACTACATAATCAGATAAAATGACTCAGGGTGGATTTGATTTAAATCACTAATCAGGAAGATGCGATTTAATTATGGATTTCTACATAAAAGTGCATTCATGTTGGTTGTTCTAGCCTTAATACATATCCTTCACAACTCAGAGATAGGTGTACGTTTCATTTTTAAAAGGTACACACCATACATTTTTAAAGTGATTTATTTTGAAAACTTTTCAGATTAGTTTTACAGCTTTATCACAAAATGAATGATTGTTTGGTTATTTCATTTACCAAAGGTAATTGAAGCAGATATTTATGAAGTAATTGGGAGGTGAACCATCTCCAATTCAACAGGTTAATCATTAATATTTGGAGGATTTTCTTGCCATGCTGTATTAGGAGGAGAACATCACCAGACAGACCTTTACATTGTTTTATTTAACTAAAACAACGTTATGTATTCTGGATTTTTCACTTCAACAGCAAACATAATATTTTAACAAAGCATATGAATTTTTGAATTTAGTTAAACATTCAAGTTTTTTAAAATCAGATTTGTTTTTGTTAAAATTGTTTTTAACAAAAATAGTTAAATGAAATA
Organism: Mauremys reevesii; assembly: GCF_016161935.1. Classification (NCBI taxonomy): domain Eukaryota; kingdom Metazoa; phylum Chordata; order Testudines; family Geoemydidae; genus Mauremys; species Mauremys reevesii. Next base: position 7,664,441 of record NC_052643.1, read on the forward strand.
TTTTTTTTAAAAAAACCAAAATTAAATTGACTATGTCAGCCAGGTCAACATGAGAAACTTAAAATATTGGCTTCTGCAGCTAACTCAGTTGTCTTCTCCTTCATTTTCCTGTTTGTTCATAATCTGAAAAAGAAAAACAAGCTTTCCTGCTTTTTCAGGTCCCAAACGATTTCTCAATTTGGAATGAATTAGTCCAAAGGAAGAAAATATTCTTTCTACACCAGCAGAAGAAGCTACTGCTGTTAAAAGTGAAATTATCACTTCAACCGTCTCTGAATCCAAGTGCTTAAGTGACTTCCACCAGTTCACTGGTGTGACTTTCTTTAAAACATCATCATCAAACATATTTCTTGAATGGTTCTTATTCCCAAACTGGGTCTCTTTTATGGCCTGCTGCCATTATAGGTTTTCCCTTCTAGCGAGAGAATGGTATGGCAGATCTCAAATCAATGAAGCCTACGCTCAGAAAGACCTCAAAACTTCTGAATATGCTGCTCAAAGAGTTTCACTTTTGTTTCTACTGCCTGTCCCTCGCTTCTCACATTTATCTCCAGACGCCTTCTCCTTGTCCAGATCTATTCCACCCCCAACAATCTTCTATTCATTGAACTTTTTGAAACTTTCAACTTTTAGAGAGAGGTAAGGGATTGACTCCATGTACACAAATTTGCAGATAGACAACAGGGTTGAGGTCTGTTATTTCTCACCTCTATATATTTATTTATTTTAAAACATTTTTGCTGTTAACAAGCATATTATCTCTGGAGACACAAATTCACAGTTTGAGAACTGCAAAACTAAGCATCTCTGATGGTATCTTCAGACTGAGCACTGAGTCCCAGTGGATAGTTTAACCTAAATAATCTATACAGAAGCCCCTGGAACATCATAAGATTGGGTCCCTAATCCATGAACTATTGGAACTCATTTACAAAATTTACATTTCATTAATATATTGTCTCATACTATAGAATTAGAATTTATAAACCCTATTCCATGATGAGATATCTTTTAGCTATAATGCATCTTAATTAGAACTATCTTTAGATAAAATGCTTTTTGAGGAAAAAACAAAAAAAATCCAATTTAAATAAAAAAATTGGATTTTTTTAATAATTGATTTTTACCATGAAATTATTTTTATGCCATATATATGGTAAGTTTTGGACTAAATTCACAAATCATTACATAAATTAAAAAAAATAAAGGAAATCACATCACCCTTATTTATGATCATGAGACTCCTGACATACCAGATACAGAGAGATTAGCATAAACATACTAAAAGGAAATATTTAAAAATGTTCCACCACAACTGTGTTATTACTATGGAAAAAGCTCAAATCAACTGCTGTAACAGATTAGGAAGAGGTAAAATATTTTAGCTCACAGTGTTTTCATTTGTTGCGTTCAACAGTAACATACAGTTGTATCCACCAGGTAAGCTCGGTCAATAACCTAGATCAGAATATAATATTCAGACATTGGCTACACTACTGGAAATGAACAAAGTCTCGAAAGTGTCCATATCAATTATGGTCCTCTAAATCATGGCTGCATCTCAAACATTCTATTTCTGCTAATTCATGTTCATAACATTCATTTCCGATAATACTATTTCTAGATGCAAGAATACATAATCATTAACAAGTAGTAACATGATCAAATCGGAATTTGGAAGGACATCCAGATTCCTTTACAATAAACAGCTATAATGAAAGCAATACCGTTCACCACCTGGACAGTTTTCTGGACATTTAATGGCCATCTTAGTTAATTCTCCAGGCGGTTGTTAAATGACTTGCAAAGAAACCAAAAAATCGCAGATCCTTATAAAATATCTTTATTAATAAAAATAAAATTGCAACTTCCAAAAGGGGTTAAGAGTCACTTTCAAGTTTTAAAAACTCCGTATTACCCATCTGATGCTGCTGATCAGCAGATAGGATAACTGCAACAGGCCGATCAAATCAAGAAAACTTCAAATACATTGTAATTATGAAAGGCAAGGCTTATACAGGCCAGATATACGAATGATTCCAAGATTAAGGTTAAATTAATATTGTATTCATTACTGGTTAAGCTGTATGCTTGAAAAATATCTTAAATCGTTATATTTATTATAGGATAAACCTACAGTACCTGCTCAGTAGATTTCAGTCTTTCATCAAAAACAACTGATCAAACGTTGCTGGCAAACTGATACAATGCAAGCATTAAAAACTGGAAAATATTTAAGGAAGCCGTAACCTGATACCAACATCATAAATTCCTCAAACCAGAAGTGACATTCTATAACTTGTCCTTTGTTTAACATGTAATTCCTTAAATGTAACAGTCCATGTACTCTGATTAGCATTAAGCAATCACTGCAATGACTAGCAGAAGAAAGGGTGCTGCCAATACATAAAAATTAACATGGCAGAAACACAAGGCAGCATGGCTTAAGAATTAAATAATAATGCTCGCCTCCATCTAAAAACACAAGTAAAAGAAATAATTCAATACTGCAGAACAGCCTGCCTAGACATTAACTGTGAAATGTACAAACCTTTGGTATATTATATATTTGCCTTTGTTCACTAGATGGAAAAAAAACTCTCTCTACTAGTAACACACACGGATTATTTAACATTTCTTCTATCTCCATTACATGGCAAGATATTAACAACAGTGTAGCAGACAATCAGTGAACACATCTGTAATTGTCATATGCCCCTTCTCCAGCCACCTATCTTTAAATTAACAATTTTCACATTCTTTAGTAGCTGCAATTACAACTGCCCTCTGACTAAGAGGTATTATCTCTTCACTTTTCCCAGCAACATTGATAAAATAAATTAACTGCTGAAGACTACAGCAATCACTATTCTCACACTAGGTTACAGCAATATAACCCTATCTAATGCAGCCTGAGATTTTAAATCCACTGCACTACCAAGAGGAGCATACTACTGCCATAAAATGATACTGAGAGATCAAAGTGAACTGATTCATTACATGACTGCTTCCCAAATCATTCTGCTAAATAATCAGAGCAGTGTTAAATTACCATAAAATTACAGTGCATCAGAAACATATTTATTGTCAAACCATTACTGTGCAAAAAAGGCTTGACTATTTATTTTTCGACTGTATTGTCAATAAAAATTACTATGGTCCACCATTATTTTCCATTATGGCCATATGACTGAAATGTTCTCTCCACTAGATCTGGGAAGAATGTGTGACACCCCTTAATTTTTAAAAGCCACGTAAAAGGTGAATTGCAAAGAGAAACTTAGAATTGAGTTAAGGCTAGATTTAAGTGTTGAATGCCCCCAAACTCCCCATCAAACAATTCAGCACAAATTTCAAGGCTCAATTCAATACTGAGTTTCCCTCTGAAACATTCTCAGAAGCATCATTTAAACTTTACACTCCCAACCATATAGAATAAGAGGAAATAGAAAGACAGACTAGGATGTTTTGTTGGTTGACCTTAATGCTGGTTGTTTTTCCATCTTTAAATGGAGACCCTCTTACCACAAGGAACTTTTAGAAAACTAAACACAGGCTCAACTGTAAAAATGTGTAAGGAAGAAGGTGAAACACCCATGCCCAAACAATCATTTTCTTTTTAAAACATTGGGCTCATCAATGCAAAAGAAGATTGTGAAGTATGGTTAGACCAAATTTTTCTCTCAGTTACACCAGTATAAATTAATCAGTTGCGTTATTCTAGCTTTGCACTGGTTTCATTGAGATCAGAATTTGACCCACTATTTGGAAACTGCAAGGAAAATCAGCCTCTCCTCTCCTTCTACACTGGACATAACCATTTGTCCTTACCTTCAAGCCTCTTTAATTCTGTGCCTGTTCCCACCTCTTCTTTCATTTCTTCCTACATTCCCCTCCTACTTTCTATGTATCACCTCTAACTGCTCCCTTTAACTTTCACCCAGGCCACTCACAAAAGCTTGAAACAGCAACCTCTTTGCCAGTCGTTTGTGTTTTTAAGAGGATGTGAACATTTATTTTCTTTTAATATCACATCATTTACAGCACTAAGTAAAAAAAAAAGTAAAATCTGTTAAAACTACTATTCACAACTCCCACCCCAAAGAAGGGTAAAATCCTATAATGAGCATGATTTAATACAGGGCACAAAGGTGTTTTGCTTCCCAGACCCAAGACCAATCATGAATGCCAAGTATAAGGCTTTTTGCCCTCCCTTCTCCAAAGTGACAATTTCGCATACCACTGAAGTAACCAACCTGAACTGCAAGCTCTTCAAGGCAGAGACTGTTCTCTTGTGTGAACGATGCCTTGCAGACTGAGAAAGCTATCCACATGCAAAAATGAAATAATGATAATATGACTTAGTTGAGGAGTATCCTCAACAAGCAGTATCTGTTTTACAATTCAGGGGATTTCTGAACCAAGGAATAGTTAAGAAACTCCAGATGGAAGCTTAAGTTGCCTCAGTTGAGAAAATCCAACAAAATTGTTTTTAAATCTTTTTTTTTACTTAATTGTTACCTAGGCTTAGAGTTTTTTCCAATACACTATAAGATAGCTGCTTTATGAAGAAATTTATTTTTCAACTTCGTAGTTTTTCTTGTTTGTTTATTCTTAAAATGAGTAATATTGGCTAGGTTTGTATTTTCAATAAAACCTTATAAATGATGAAGAATGACGAGACTGCCCCAAAATTTGCAGTATTCTCAGATATTGTTTCACCTTTATTAGTTGCACATTAGGTATAATATTCTCTTCTTCCCACCCCCACAATGCTCTAATGCAGTGGTTCCCAAACTGGGGTTCGTGAAATGTTACAGGGGGTTCTTGGGAAAAAATTCCCTAATGGCGGACAGAGCTGTCCCTAGGGATCCCGGGCAGCATGGGGCCAGCAGCCTGGAGCCCCTGGACTTCCAAGGGCTAAGCAGATCAAAGCAAGCATATCTATCACACTGTGGAGATTTAAACTTCAAGACTACTTATAAGAAATGGAAAGGGAGGTGGATATTTTTTGTTGTTTTTTAAATTAAATAGGCAGCTAGTATTGTTTTTTAAATTATTATGAAGAACCAGTTTAAGCTTTGTTGTAATGTGCGTTGTTTGCCTGGACTGTTCAAGACCTGAATGCTTGTGTAGGAGGAACTCTGAGTTGGCTTCTTAAACACCTTCATGCTGTTTCACATCTGATACTCCTTCATGAAACAGGCTTATTCAAAGTGATACAAGCTACGAAAGTGAGATCTTGGAAGAGTGTTGCTATTTTCATAATGTATTAAAAATACTGTAATGATAAATAATAATAAATAGTGTGTAATAAGCATGTCATAAAACAAATTTTGTATTTCCAAGATCATTGCTTTTATAATTTATACTCAGGTAAAGGAGAAAATCCCTAGAAATATTCATTTTTAGGAGGGGGTTCGCGAGACTTGACATTTTAGTGAAAGGGGTTCATGGGTTGTTAAAGTTTGGGAACCACTGCTCTAATAGGAAGTCCAGTGGCATGGGCGGTTGTGCCAACATCTCACTCACTGTTGCTAAATTTAAAAAAGGGGGGGAAAAGTGGAGAATGTCGTAGAATATCATCAATTTTTCCTCAGTAGGAGCACTGCATCCCCTGCACAGAGAAGGCAGACTGAGGGCCCTGTATGTGGTTAAACATCAGAGGGAAAGTCTCCAATTAAGCAGTTTGAGCAAACAGGCCCTTTTTCTTCTGAGGGGGTGCATAATCTTTTATACAGTATGTTTCATATTGCATGCTTCTGTAGCAAAACACTGCAGTGCAAAGTTCTCAAAACTAAATACATGTCTAAAAACTAGAGTTCCAATTAGGGTTCTGGGTGGGTTTTGTTTGTTTGTTTGTGGGTTGTTGTTTTTGGGGGTGGGGGGTGGGGAGGGGAATTGCTTTATTTTTATTTTACACAATGCAAACTGACAAGTGGTATGAGAAAAGCACTGATCTCTAGCTCATTAACCCCAGAAATCCTTAAAATTATCTGGATAAAGAAGAACTGTTTCCACTAACCATTTCAAGGAAGGTATAAATATAACTATTGAATGAAGAGCTGGATAAATTAAACTAAAAAGACAGTTTCACTGTAAATTCTGTATCCTCTGCTGAAATGTTGTTTTATAATATTGTTCAGACTCATTCCTTCAGGGAATCACATTTTTATCCCTCCTACAGAAGCACTATACTTGAGGGCTATTTTTTCTCTCTCTCTCTGGTGGAGAATGCATCAGAGCCAAAATTATCACTGTTTATCTGTTCTGTGGTACCACCTGCAAAGTGCTAGGCACTTTTCAAACATGACACTATGATATTTCCCCCAAAGAGTTTACAATCTCAAAAGACAAGACAGAAGATGAGAGGAGAAAATCGATGCAACATACAGGCAAATCAGTCAGGATGCTTAGCACACGTCTAAGCTCATGTTCTGTTATATTTTTATGTATCTATTATATTTTACTTTTAAAATAAATATTAATTCTTTGTTATTGCCCATTTTGTCCAGGTACTTAGTTCATGGCTTTTTCTATTTGGGGTTTTTTAGCCTCTGCCCAAAAGTTTTTTTGGTTTTTGTTCTTTTCATATGTTCACTATCATCCTTCTGCCCCACTCCGATCATAAGCTTCTTCTAGATCAAAATATTTTCAATGATTTTATAAGTATTACTAATTGTTTTGCTTTATTTTCAGAAGTCCCTGTTTATGTTCTGCTTTAGATCTTATATTTCTAGTGTAATTGTAATTAAAAAGCCTATGATAGCAATAAGTCAGTCCCTAATTATTCCATTTTTTTCCTGACCATTCCCTCCTTGAGCTTCAGTCACTTCAGCTCCTCTACAAATTGCCAAATCCCCTTTAAACAAAACACACCAAAAGCCAACAGATGGTGATGTCAGTTGGATAGCTGCAGTAAAGAAATTATGGCCCCTGCTATTTGGCCCTCCTAGGGAGACATGCCCTTTTACAGGCACTCCCCAGGAACTAAAGGAGTGGGATGGGACTCTTACCTCACATATTGGTAGAGAGGAATTTGGTAAAAGGCCCTGGCTCCCAATTCTCACTCACCATGTGGGTGGGAGGAAGTTGGCTACAAGAATCCCTGCTACATTGTTCTTTACCAAAAACAAAACAGAATAAAACAAAAACCAGTAGGTTCTGAATTTAATGCACAAGCTTAAAAATAGTCTTCAGGCTTTTTATAAACAGATTTAAGTAAGTCTATTAAAAAAAAAAATACCCCCTGAGGTCCACCTGAAATACAAAGAAGTCCTGAATGAAAGGGTTTGCCAAGCATTTTCCAGGTAGCACTCTCACTAATACAGCAATCTTTGATTTTTTTTTAAACTAATTTAAAGCAAGTATTGCTGAGTAATAGTTGCTTCAAACCAAAACCTGGCACAAGATTCAATTCTACAAAATTACTAGGTCCCTTCACTAGTTACAAAATTGACTGGAAAATAAACAATTGTAAGTAAAACAAGAATTGCTGCATCTCATAACCTTGATTGGCGTTTCAGAAAAACCTGTTTAGAAACATTCAGTCTTAGTCAACAAGTTATGTTTATTTTGAGGAAGCTATGCATGACATTCTTAGTAGAGAAAGCACTGCACTAGCTCTGAAATAGACCACTGGCTTAATTTACAGACAAAATACCTTGGCCTTGTTCTGAATTGTACTTGCAAAGTTTATGATTAAAAGATATTTTGTACTAAAAGAGAAAAACACACCACAGATGGAATAAAATTAAGAAATAAACAAAAGTAATCCAGCAAAAAAACCTGTATTTGCAGACCATATTTTTATCTAGATTTTATAGTATTTTTAGCAAAAGTTCTAAGTTTAAACTAAATAAGGTAAATTCTGATTATATAAGCAATATTAATCATCTTTGTACATGTGGAAACTCTTTAAATTGGGGGTAGACATCTTTTTTTGGATTATAGATAGAAAAAACAGAAAAAGATTACTCCCATTTTAGACATTGAAAACTGGGTGCAGACGGTTTATACGACTTGCCCCAGCTCATACTAAAAATCAGTGACAGAAGATGAAAGAGAACTCAAGTCATACAGTGTGATTTTCCACCACTTGTGACCAGAAAAGCTGTTTGTTTTTTTTAATTATACCACAAAATTTTTAAATAAGAAAAAGGACAGTCCCATTTCCATTTTTATTCCTACTATTTAATATGAGGTATTTTTAACATACATAACAATTTTGAACAAATTCAGCAAAATAAGGCTTTTAAAAATATCTTAATTGATGTTAACCCTAAAAGGCTTTTTTAAATTCAGACCTTCAAAAAAAAAAATCGAAACAATGAGCATTGTCTGTGGGAGTTTAATTACAAAGACATTTTCAGTCATTCCGGACTGCCAGAACAAAAACAAAGTGAAGATGGGATGCAAAAGTCAATCAGTGATCCTACAGAAACCATAAGTAAGCACTGTTGCATCATTAACCCTGGGGGACCCCAACTAGCACCAGTATATTAAGTAATCAAGTGAATTGCTTTAACCTAAATAAATACTTTTAACAGATAACCATGCTAAGAAATCTTCAATGCAAAAATAAAACCTGAGTTCACCACATCCACACATCAAGCTCTCCACAACAACTAATTTCTTCCCATTGTAGACTAAGTAATAGGATAGTTACATAAGCAAGGATCTGAAAATTGAAAACAACAGACTACACCTCTACCTTGATATAACGCTGTCCTTGGTAGCCAAAAAAATCTTACCCCGTTATAGGTGAAACCATGTTATATTGAACTTGCTTTGATCCACCAGAATGCGCAGCTGCCCCCTAACCCCCCCCCCCCCCCCCCGAGCACTGCAAATTCGTGTTATATCGGGTGGCGTTATATCAAGGTAGCGGTGTAGTTGCACACATTTAAAGCTGTGTTAAAACTAGGGTTTGATTACTACCCAAACTAGGTAATCATGGGTTAAAGCTCCCCATTCTTCCTGACTACCTACCTGTGTGGCAATCTACAAACTAGGACACATTCAATACTCAGCCACAATAGAGAAAAATAAAACTGAAAAGAACTGAAGCAAAAAGCTAACGCTTACATGTTACAAATACAATGTTAACATTTTGTGCTCATCTAGTCTTTCATCAGAGGATCTCAAAAAAACCCTTTATAATCAGCAATTAATTCTCAGTACCCCTGAGATAAGTATTATGACCATTTTAGACAGGTAATCTCAGGCACAGAGAAATTCAGTGATTTGTCCCTGTGTCACACAGAAAAGTCAACAGAATGGGAACTGACTTCCGTAGTCCCAGCTCCCAATCCCTTACTCTAACCTCTAAACCATGTTTTCTAAATACCACAAAACAAAAAAACCCTAAAGACTATAACCCCCCTAAATAAATAAATAAATAACTAGATAAAAAGTTTCTTTGCTTCATGAAGCCCATTTTTGTTTTAAAGATACAATTCAAAAGAAATCTACAGGAACACAGTTAACTCAAAAATTACACTTCAGCCTGAAAAAACATGACTACCATTGTTGCAAGCAGCATTTAAGTGTAACTGACATATTAAAGAACAAATATGTTTCTTTTTCAGATATTTACATTATTGATTTTACAGCACATTATACATGATCAGTGTCACTCTTTCCTTTATATAGTTAATCAGTTCTCCCCCCCTTTAGCTTCTATGAGTCTTTCATATAGCAACAGAGAAAAAATTTAGCTAAAATATGATTTCCAAGCCACAAATTGGTATGGCAACTTTTTTTTTTTAAACTATTAAATTTTGAGTTGATGGCTGCCCTTTAAACAATCGAACAAAGACAGCATGAAATAAGAAGCAGTGCTGTAGGGATCTCCTAAGGTGCATCAAAAGCACACTTCAAAGCAGCCTCAAAAAAATCTGCTGTAGGTAGGGCACCCAAAATTGTGAGTACTGCATTGAAATAATAGGCACAATACAAATAATGTTTCAGAAGGAAACCTATTGATAATACCGTAGAATTGTTTGTTCATATACAAATATTTCCATGATGCGTATAAAGTCAGTATTTTGACTAGGACCTGTGACAGGTAAAATGATAACGTATATCTTAAACGTATCTCAAATATACTGATGCACAAGAATAAAAATGTTACTGGTACCTAAACCATTTAGTAAAGCTTGTGAAAACATGATCCAGAAGGGCACAATAGACAAGAGTGTTAAAATTGCACATCTGAAAGCATTAACTACAATAGCAATGCTAACTAAATAGAAAAAGATTTAAGTTAAATTTGAAGAAAAAATCTGATGTATAAATTTCAGCACCATGCATTTTTTTTTCCAGCTGAGTTTATATACCCCTGGAAAGGATATAGAGCAATCTTACTACACCTGTCAGCTACAATGTGCAGCCTGCACATTTCTGTCTGCAGTAGAAAGACACCTAGAAAAAGGCACAATATTTAATATTTTACATCTATATCATTCCTTCTCATCCCTAAGTGCTTAAGTACCTGCATATAGCACTGAAACGCAGCCATTTCTGCAGTGGAGATTTGACACTAATGGGCCTATCACAATCTGCACAACAGTGCTGGGGAAAGGAAGGTTGGGAAAAGAATCCAGAACACAATACTGCTCTTACACAGATTTCTATGAGATCTTCACTGTCCGTGAATTACACACTTGACTTCAAAGGAGAGGAGTGGGGACTAGGAGCATCAGCCCTTCATCAACCATTTCAAATCTGAACAGCCCAGGAAGTTATTGAGAGAAATTTAGATTCACTTTCATTTACTGCTGTATCTTTCACTTTCATCCCCTGCCTAAAAATGGCACAGAAAGCCAAAATAAAGGAGACTTGTCCATGTGTGTTTCTTTCACTCCAATGATGCATACATACATTGCGCACATGCAGAGTCATGTGTTACCTATTTTTTAACAATAAAAACTCACATATACAAGTTTTTAAAACAAAAGCCAGTGTTTCTATCTGGACAGTTCCTACTCCTGAAAAGGGAAGAACTGAGGGTGTCCAGTCCAACTCCTGAAAACCTGTAACCCTCAGCTAAACACACAAACAGCATCCCCTTCACATCTGCCCCCCTGGAAAGAGGCTTCTTGTTCTCAGAATCCCCACATCTGCGCAACTGTACATCTACAGTCCCGTTCCCAGGAACTTAAACCTTCGTCTCCCCAGTAACACATCCATCATAGAAAATCACGGGGAAGATAAAATAAGTGTGCTGTTTTACATATGAAAGTTGCCTACAATGTTGCTGAGCCTGAAGTTTTGGCAGTTATTGTAGACATGTGGCCAAAGACAGAAAGAGGGTTGCTTTATTCCTTGCATTCTAAGAGATCCCAGGGGACAGTGCTGACTCATCAGCCTGAAGCCTTTCATGCAGGGCATCACAGAGTTCTATCTTGTCATACCTACTATTCAGCGTGTCTGGGGGGTCTTTTGTTTCTTAAAATCACCCACCACTGCTGTCAGCAATTCCATTTGTAGTAGCAACAGTGGGAGTGCTAATGTTGACCCCTGCCAGTGTTTTAACCACTGTCATCACACCTGCACAGAGCAAGCCTAGACAGCAGAGGAGTTAAATTGCTGGAGGTCAGGCTTTACTAATGCTCGCAACAGCAGAGCTACACCAGTGGTAGTGACAGTTTGAAAATCTTAATGAAAAGACTGTGTAAACATTAGACTTTGCAGGGTGTGTGAAGAGGTTGGTGTGAGTTATTGAGCCTTTTGGACACTGACAGCACCTTACTCTACCATCTCCATCTTCTCTGATTCAGCTGGCGAGAGGGATGACTAGCCAAGAACAGGAGTTGTATGAGAGTTGGTAGCTGAATCAAGACAGCAGAGACCGTTGGTAAGTTGGGAGAACAAATTGGAGAGATGTTAGCAGCTCCACTAGAGGGGGGAAGCATGTCTTCTATTTATTACTCAAATTCAGAATATGGAGGTTATTAGATCCTCTGCTGCATCTGGATGTTCAGGTAGTGACTAACAAAAGCAGCTTTTTTCCATCTGCAACTGATGAAAGGATGTGACATTTTCTTTGTCCCTCAAAATCAAAGTCCTGCAGTACGCTCTACAGTTTTTAAGATCATTTGGAAACTTTAGTGCAAAATGTGTCTATCCGCTCATTACACAGTGCTTTGCAAAGAGAACATTTTATCATACCAGCACTCCGTGTCCTGCACTGGCTTCCGATCAGTCTGGAATTGGAGTTTTGATCTATACAGCCTTAACTGTTTTGTGTTCGAGGCAACCTGAAGGAACCATCTTTCTCTCTCCCCAATGATACTGCTACACCTCCAAGCAAGAGTTCTCTGGTTTGTGCGAGAGAGTCTATTACAGGGTATTTTCAGTGAGAAGTCTGCATACTACGCTCCAAAAGGTGGTAGCTAAATTGATGGACTACTTCATCAACCAATTTAGCAGCATCTACAGTGATGGTCTGGTCAACCCAACTCCATCGCACAGTGCTCGAAGATTTTCACACCCCGGACCAACGTAGCTAGGTCGATCTAATTTTTTATGAGCAAACCAGGCCTTTAATTCTGAAATTAATTTGTCCCAGGTCAAACAGAGCTTGGATTCTTGGTCTTTAGGTGGGCTGCAAGGCTCATCAATTGTCATGGCCTTTGATGAGAGGGTAGGCTACAAATTATTAGGTGTTGGAATGAGGTTTATTATTTTTGCGAGTTCAAACTGGCCGGGGGGGACTGTCATTGCATTTAGGAGGTTTATACTTCGTTTGGGGCATTTCCAACATCGGTCCGAACACCCCAGACCACAGCAAAAATGTTATTTCGCGAAGAAAGCGCCACTTTCCCAATAGATTCCCCCCCTCATTGCCACTCTGTGCACAATAATCCGTCCACCGTCCCCCAACCCGCCAGGGCTCTGCCCCCGACCCTCTCCTCCAGGCTCCAGCACGCTCGGCAGGGGGGTGCCCCAGGAGCCCTGCTCGCCTCCGCCAGGGCACAATGTTGGGGTTCACGGCTGAGGGGGGCTTTACTCCCCCCAGCCCCCAGCCCAGGGCTGACACACACCACCCGGAGCCCTCCAGCAGCCCCCATCTACCAGCCCCGGCCGAGGGGCATCATCCCATGGAGCCGGCTCCACGGCGCTCCCCCAGGGGACCCACCTGACCGCCCCTCCCGCCGCAGGGCCGTCCCCGGGCTCCCCGCTAGGGCCCATCCCCAGGCTCCGGGTAGGGCGCCCCCAGCGGCCCCGTGCCGAGGCTCCCAGCCCGGGTCCCAAAGCCCCCTGCAGCGGAGGCGTCTGCGGGCCGCGCCGCCGGGTCCCGCTTACCTGCGCCGCCGCCGACGCCACCCCCCCCTGCGGCCGGCCCGGCTCTAAGTGGCCCGGAGCAGCCCCAGGCTCCGGCACCAGCCGGACGCCATTTTGTCTCCGGCCTCGGAAGTGACGTCGAGAGGAGGGGGGCGCTAAGGAACGGGCCCCCCTGCCCAGCAGGGAACCCCGAGCCAGTGCCCCCCCTCTGTCCGCCCCCAGGCATCGCCCAGCTTCCCTGCGGGTCACCCCGACCCGCCTCTGCCCCCCCCAATCGGTCTCTGCCCCCTCCCCACTTTACCAGCCCCCTTCCCACTCCCCCCAGACCTGCCTCTGCCCTACTTCTCCCACCCCTCAACCTGCCTGTGCCCCCTCCCTATTGCCCCAAGCCCACCTCTGCCCCCAAAACCCTTCCTGACTCCCCCCAACCCTGCCTCTGTCCTTCCCCTGCTCCCCCAACTACCTCTGCCTCCTCCCCCACTCCCCCAAACCTGCCTGTGCCCCCTCCCTGTTGCCCCAAACCCCACCTCTGCCCCCCAAACCCTTCCTGACTCCCCCAACCCTGCCTCTGTCCTTCCCCTGCTCCCCCAACTACCTCTGCCTCCTCCCCCACGCCCCGAAACCTGCCTGTGCCCCCTCCCTATTCCCCCCAAACCCACCTCTGGCCACTTCCCATAACCCTTCCCTATTCCCACAACCCACCTCTGCCTCCTTACTCAGTCCCAAACTCCTTCCCCACGCCCTGCCTCTGCCCCTCTCCCAACCCCTCCTCTGCCCACTCCCTACCTATTCCCAAACTCTCAAGACCCACAAAACTTCAACCTTCACCCTCTTCTTCCATGGCCCAGTATGCTCAAAGTAGAGCTGGGGAAACATTGACATTTTAGGATGGAAAGGACAATTTCTTCTCAATTTAAAAAATATAATTCCCATTTTATGACCAGTTCAGAAGGCCCCGTTTCACAAGACTCCCAAACTCTGACTCTGCCCCCACCTCAATATCCCTCCTGACAAATCCATTGCCAGTGCTCACCTCCATAATTCCCCCCCAGGGCAGATTCTTCTCCCTTCTGAGCCCTTTCTTGCTTCTCTCCCCTCAGTAATTCAGCTCCACAAGGGAGTTCTTCTCACCCCTCAAGCTGATTGAAGTCATGGGCCGTCAGAAACTAATTGGAATGAATGGAGATGTTAAATGTCAGAGAAACACTTCATCAGGGGGCACAGGTTTGGGAGACCTCCCTACTCCCAAAAAGTAAGATTTTGCAGGTGTAGAAAGGGAGGGTGATGGTGAAATTCCTGACCTGTTGGGACCTAATGTGAAATTTTAGTGTCCTTTTGAAACAGCAAACATATTATGATATGTAGCAACAAACATTGTCCTGTAGCAACAAACAACTTCTCACTGTAATTTCTGAGCAGGTATTTAATGAAAAACCAGAGTAGACTCATCTCTTGATACATTTATGCATATGTATAATAGGGGCTCTGCATAGTCTGACTACAAGGATTTAAACTTGAAATTCTATATACATAGTACCCTGGATGAGAGGAACCTGTCTAAGGAGAATTAGGTGGCCTGAGTTTCTTCCCTTTTCCATAGACAAGCTGAGAATGTGCCATTCATAACACAAACATAAATGGAAAAGGATTCTTCTGTTAAACACAGCTGGGGATGGAGAGGGTTGATATTACCAGACTGTTTATGGTTTAGAGATCTAAAATGTAGAAAGGTATTTTTGTAGTTTGATTTGGTTTCATATTAATTGTGTGTGTACATAAAAAGGTAGAGTAAAATTACTAATAAATATGGGCAAAGTATCAATACAAAGTATACAATATCTGGTTTGAAGAATACTGTTCCACATGGTGAGTTGGAAACTTTCCCTAGCAAGCAAGGAAAAATTGCTTAACTTGATAATTTTTGCTGAATTTAAAATAACCCATTCAATGTCTAACACTTATGGTTGCAAAGATAACCTTTCAACTTTAAAGAGTGCAGAGTCTGAAGCCAGACAGCTCCTGTGCCTCTGTTGTTGTCCATAGCTTTGCCATGCAACAGCAGAGTGAAATTACCAGGACAAAAGCCAGATTCACAGCTGCTCTTCAGAAATCAGAACCCTGTGGTCAGCAGTGAAACAGGCAAGAATAATGTTCATTTCTCACTGCAGCTGCTTGTTGAAACTACAGGTAGCTGAAGCAGGTCCTGGAGTTATTCATGGAGGAAGTCCCAAGAACACAAAATTGGAGAAGGAGAGGAGTATAACAAGAACAGACCATTTCTCCCTCCCAATAACTAGGAATCCCTGAGGGACAGAAAGTAGCAAAACCCAGTCCTCCATCCTTGTAGCAGGCAAGGAAACCCTGGATGTAGGAGAGAAGGCAGAAAACTCCTTCTCCCTTCCAGCACAGAGAGGTGAGTAGAGTTTCAAATTTAACTCCTACTAGCTGGAGACTGATTCAGAAATGAAGTCCTGAGCAATGTTCAGGGACAGCACCCTGTCAGAAATCCCAGGACCTTCCGCAGAAGTTGGGTGGCACCAAGGCAGCACCTCCTTGCTCCTCACCGATGCCCTTCCCCCTTTTACATTTTGTAGTTACTTCAGGCTATTGGGTGTCAGGTAAATTCAAAGACCATACAGAATATACAAAGACAAGTATTTTCAAAATAAACATTCTTGATTATGAGCTATCCTTTTATAAGTTAGACCCTACAAAGCTCTTGGGACAAGATAAGCTAAATTCGGGTTTGTAATGGCAAGATTCTTCAGAACCAGAAATTCAATTCCCAACAGGGTCTTCTCATCCCTTCTCTTAAGACAGATAAACTGAGTTTCCTTGTAGTCTGCATGGGACAATCTGATAACTAAGGAGGCTCTTTCTGCCTCCTGGACATTAAAGCTCCCTTGCTGAGATTTTAAGGTGAGTGCAAAGGATTTTTTTTTCTATTGTGGAAGATATATGGCTAACTCCTTTGTACTGCTTTGAAAACCTCAGCCTCTATGACTCATTTTTGTAGGAGCATGCTCCAGTGTCCTGGGCAAAATTTTTCCTCCATTATTATGCTGATCCCTACCTCGCTTATACCCAGAGGTGGATGCATTTCAGTGGATTTATATGTTCATAGTGTGTTAAGCACTTTGGAGAGAAAGGGGCTCTGTATAAATGTAAATGTATTACTATACTTGTTTTTCTCCTTTTTTAGAAGGTTGATCAGCCACTTTTCTCACCTGGAATATTCATGATTTGTCTACATTAGACAATGTGCACCAGTGTAACAAACCCAATTTAAAACTAGTCTAGTTACACCAGCAGCAAACAACTAACAGACAGGCTTAAACTGTTCTAGCTTACTATAGTACACTAAATTGGTTTAAGCATAAATGAAAAATCTTAAAGTGCATCTATATTAGGGGTTGTACTGGTTTTACTAATCAATTTAATTCTACCAATGCACGTTTTCTAATAGAAACCAAGCCTCAGATCTGCTGAGAAACTGGAGACTTGTTATGTTAGAAGGGATGAAGGCAAATGGGGAAGGGAGGGAACATGGCTTGTGCACACAAATCCTCCCAGCCACAAAAAATTCATTTAAAATTAAGGTTTCTTTAAGTAATTACCAATTATCCTCAGGTAAAATACAACATATAACCTTTACATATTATACTTACCCATATGAAAGTAGATTTTCATTCATCTTTAAAAATATATGCTGTCCTAACAGCAGAATTCCCCACTCCATTTTTACTCCGCTCTCACTCCTTATATCCCAGATGCTGGCATTTTTTGATCTGGTCTAATTTAGATTATGAACTCCATGGGATAGGGGACCTTGACTGATTATTCATTTGTAAAGCACCATGCACAACTATGGTACTAAATGCAAAATAATATTTTTCCATAAGACTTTAAACCCTGTTAGTTTTTTTACAATGTTTATTACCTATAGATCTGTGTTTACTCACCTATTTGTGGGAAGAGAAGGAGAAAGGACTTTTTTTTTTCCATATATTAGAATTGATTCAACCTTCCTTCCTTTTTAAGGGAGGAACCGCCCACCTGTGAAAGCCTCATTTAAAGACACAGCTTGTAGCTGATTGGAGGATGCTTGACTAAAGGTCATCATGGGAAATGTAGTCCTAAACTGGAAGCTAAAGCTTGAGATGGTGGTATAAGGAAACAGGTGAGTGGGAATTCTGGGAAATTGTCTCCCTATAAAAGGGCAAGAAAGCCATATACACCTTTTAAAATAAAATGTAGGCTTAGTTTATGTATTGGAGAAGTAGTCAGATTTTGTTTGGTAGTTTGTGCTTCTTATTTTTTTAAAATTGGAATTGGCTTTATACTTGATCCAAGGCAATGACCTACTGTCATTTTTCTTTTTACCCATTTAAGTATTTAGTATTAGAAGTGCTATGAAACTCTGTTTAGATACATTCATGTGAACAAACATATATCTTAATTCCAAATCACTTTTAGCATTGCTTCTGAAGGAGAAAATACGGCTTTGTTTTAACATAAAGTCAACTTTATTAAAGTGTTTGTCTTTACAAAAAGAAATATTTTGTATGCTATTTTAAGAAACAAAAATAGAACACTAAAGCAGACAACAGAGATCACATGAACAGAAAGAATTCAAATACAATCATAGTTCCCTCCAAAGTACTTACGATGGTTAGTTGATAATAGACAGGATTTCATTAGCTGTCAGGGAAATAGACAAAGGTATGACTTAGTGTTTTCAGCATGGGATTGGGACCCAGGAACTGCCAAACTATAATTCTTTCTTTGGCTTAGGAAAATCATTTAACCTCTCTGCTAGTTTCCCTCACTAAAATAAGAGGCTATTACATAAACTACCTCCCAAATTTGTTTTGAAGATTTATTAGTTCATGTTTGTAAAGTACTTTGAAGATATAAAGCACTAGGTATTGTTAGCCTTTCAATACATATGCAGAACTGCAATAATCATTAATTGGGGTTACATGCACATTTTCAAGGGGAAGAGAGAAAAAAGGATCTTTCAGTATAAAACTCTTCATCAGAAGCTGTCAGTCTATCAGCTCTTTAGATAATTAACACCTCCAGCATGTTAACAATGGGATGACTGATCTAGTCTTACTCTTCCAATTAAACATTACTAAGAGGTTGGTATCATTGTGTGGTCTGCTTTTTGATGGTAGATGCACCAATGTACAGGTAGTCTGTCTGCAGTCCATCTGTTCTCTTTCACAAGTGGGCATATATTCTCATCTAATCCTATGTTTTCAGTTGTTCATTTGAAAGGCCATCACAGTCTTTTCAAAAAGTGTGAGTGAGACAGAGAGAGAGAGAGCATTAGCCAAATCATTTCTAAACTAAAATCTTCATTTAAAGTGAGTTTGGGGATCACAATGAAATGAAGAACATAATCAGTGCAGGTTCTAAACTACAGCAAGAAAAACAACATGATTTAAAAATAATTAGCTCTGTCTGTAGCCACATAACTTACTTTTTAAAACCAGCGATGGGCTTAAGCTGCAGAATTTGGATCCAGGTTTTAAAGAGTCCAAGGTTCTGGTATGTTCAGATCTAGGTTTTTGTTGACTAATCCACTCTATATATAGAAGTCATTTGCAAAACTTTGATCCAAGTTCAGATTTTGATCAAATCCAAAGATCAGTGGATTTGGATCCAGGCTTTTGGTTTTGCCCTGTCTTAGTATTATTTAAATTGAAAATAAAAAAATAAATTGAGATATTTAATGCATTTTACAAAGAATTAGTACTTAGCAGAAGCAATGGTGAGCATTAGAAAAAAGGTATTCATTTATTTCCCTCACAAATTGAATGATCATCTGTGACCAAGGGTTTTCGGTGCAGTTCTTGGAAGAGATGTCTTCTTGCTGGAATCTTCATATTGCTGATTGGGTCATATGGGTGGGCCAGTTTGAGCCTTTAGGCAGGGGGCACATGTAAATGCTTGGCCTCCGGACTGAATTATGTCACCATTCCTTGCTTACCTCCCCTCTTGCTCCATGGTCGGCAGGGAAGAAAGTTCTTCTACCTGGCCAGCTACTGTAGCCAATGAGTAAGGTGAGGCAGGGGTAGAACCAAGGTTCTGTCCTCTCACAGTCTATTTGCTCACATCAGGGAATATTGGGAGAGCAGGAATTGTGCTCTGAAAGAGGTCTTCAGGTCCAAGATCTGGGTGAATGGAATATGGTGGGACACCCTACTCTGTGCTCAGCCAAGTAAGAAAAGGGGACAGTCTATCCCAGTACCAAAAACAAATGAGATAAAAATAACCTCCTCCCCACAGATCTTGTGTCCTTGTTGAATACTCTGCATGACTGAAAATTAATAAATATTTGGGACTCTCCTGCTGAATGGAATTTACCCCTACGCTTCTAGACAGGCCATATTTTAAAAGGGGGTAGGAACTTGTTTAGATTTGGGGAACTACATGTGAAGTTAGAGGACCAACCCAAGCCTGAATGGACTCCCACAAGAACTAAGGATCATCACAAACCTCACTACCTTCCTCTCCAAGTGCAAGGTGCATTTCTTTGACTTTGGCTTTTCCAGTCTAAACATATAGTAGTGCGTGCTATATACATATAAAAGTCAAAACACTTAACATTTATTATGGATAATTTTTCATTGAATGACTTATGCACACATAAGAACATAAGAAAGGCCGTACCGGGTCAGACCAAAGGTCCATCTAGCCCAGTATCTGTCTACCGACAGTGGCCAATGCCAGGTGCCCCTGAGGGAGTGAACCTAACAGGCAATGATCAAGTGATCTCTCTCCTGCCATCCATCTCCATCCTTTGACGAACAGAGGCTAGGGACACCATTCTTACCCATCCTGGCTAATAGCCATTTATGGACTTAGCCACCATGAATTTATCCAGTCCCCTTTTAAACATTGTTATAGTCCTAGCCTTCACAACCTCCTCAGGTAAGGAGTTCCACAAGTTGACTGTGCGCTGCGTGAAGAAGAACTTCCTTTTATTTGTTTTAAACCTGCTGCCTATTAATTTCATTTGGTGACCCCTAGTTCTTGTAGGGGTCACACACATTTTGCTTAGGGGTTGCTTTTACTTTGATTACTGTTATTCATGGTCTGTGATTGGTCACTTAGGAGTATTTCTGCTCCCTATTTCGATGACTGAAACTTTTAAAACAGAAAAACAAATGGTAAATGATGAGAAACAAAGAATAACGAGTAACACGCCTAGTAGGAATGTTTGAATGAGTGATCATTCATGCTAAAATTTTTGACACTGTTTAGGATTTGTGAATTTTCACAAATATCCATTAGCCAGCCAAATACTCAAAAACAATAATACAACCCCAATGAACTGAACCCACCCCTTTTATCTGTGTAAATATTCATCTATTATTTTTGGAATTATTCAAACAGTTGTATTCCTTAATGCATAGTCTCAGCACATAAGATACCCTAGCAATAGGCAATTTTTAGAAATACCTGAGACATATAAACAGTGCTTTGTCAGTATTATATGTGTCAGATCATAGGGATTCCGCCACCTTCCCGGGAAAAGGAAATCTTTAGCGACCTTACTGTTACAAAACTTTTCAGCGTGTATTTATCTTTTCCTTGTTTTATCCTATTATTCCTACTTACAGCTCACTAGACCCAAAACAATTCTTCTCCTCCTTGGTGTCCATATCCTTCAAATACTAATAAAAAGTGCTTGTATTGTCTCATTAGTTTTTATTTAATCAGGCTATAAATATTTAGGTCTGGGGACATTAGAGAAATGTGCACAGGTAAAAATACCTCACTGGTGCAAATTTTCAAAAACGTTCCTAATGTAAATTTAATCTTTCCTTGTAAGTTAGATCAGCCGCTTCATATTTTTTGTTGCTGTTTTCTGACTCTCCTCCAGATTGCCTAAATCTTTCTACTGTTTCTTGCCATTTGCTGCTTTAATTCAGTAAAGCGTAAATACAGTAGATGTCGAAAGTGAGAGATATATTTGCATGTTACTGGCTGGCATTTAAAACAATTTTTTATGTAAACAATTATGATGACCACATAAAATACATGGCAGGCTGCCATGTGTCCTCCTGAAAACCAAAGGTGCGATGTGGTTGCAATAACTGGTGCTTTTCTCAGGTAGAATACTAGCTCTTGAGTCTGTGTTTACCTTGAAGGGGAAGAAATATCACCAGAGAAAAACCTTTGATGAGACTCAACTCCTCTTGCAGTCAAAGTCTTATTAGCATATGAAAGGGGACTTCTGTGAACTCTGCAGTATGGACAGTGCATTTTCAAAGTCATAGTCTCCAACACAAAAGAGAACCTTCACCAGAATTCAAAAGCCACATTTGTCTCTGGAAATAACTGAGGTTCATTTCATAACTGCAATAACAAAGGTATTGACACTAGGTAAATTGGAGTTCCTGAACCAAGGCATTTGCAATTCAGAAGTGACATTACAGGTTTACTTACGGAAGACAAGAAATAGTAGAGGCCATACTTTCATCTTTATGCACAACAATTTAATATCACCAGCCAGGTGCTTCTACTTACTTGAAACCTACATTTATTGTGAGCTGCTAAAATATGTAAAAGTGAAGCACAATTCCTTCATGCATTATCAGGGCCCTTAAGCTGCGATCATTTAAATGAGCAATATGAGATAATAAATGTCTTGTCAAAACAAATCATAAAATCCTTCCTCACAAGAGTGAGAAACTCTTTTTAAAAAAAAAAAAAAAAGACTTCAGACTCAACCCGGACTGAGTGAGTCTCATACGGAATGTGTGAAAGTTAGCAGGTCTGCAGCATTAAGGAAAAACAACAAACCAAAAACAGACAGTGAATATGACACCTTATTAACTCTGTTATTACAGCTCAAAACAGAAGAGTTTCCAGTAACAACCTCACTGTCTCATGCAACACTTATCTCAGGATCTCTTCCCTCTGTGGTATTTTAATACAAGACTCAGTCGTTTGTATTTCATGGTGCATCAATGATTCAGCTCTCAGTGTTGTTTCTCAGTGGTTGATCATTCAGCCATTTTGAGCCAAACTGGGTTGCTTAACTTTGGCATAGAATATGTCAGACGATGCCATTAGACTCTGCTGCCTGCAAGCCTGTTTGGCTTCATTGGTTGGTTTTCTTGGGATAGCCACATGTTTGCTTCTACTTGAAGTCATTTACATGAATCTGGCTACCCACATATAAGAAATGCTTTTTTCTTTTTTCCTGCATTTACTGCGTATGAAAATATGCACCATCTGGTGGCAATCCTGCAGACATACAATTCAATTTCCATTTTATTTCACTCAGTAAAGTCCCCAGACCTTTACCTGAATACGGGCAGACTAGAGTGATGTCAACCATGCAAGCCATATTTATGTGTTTCCTGATTTCAGGATTGTCAACCCCAAATCATGAGTCAGGCCCCAAAAGTTATGGGATTGGCTTAAAAGTCATGCCATTTTATAAAATAATAAATGTCGGTTTTGTTTTATTTTTCTTCTGGTCTTGCCCTTAGAGTTCCTGTTCTCAGTCCGCAACCATGAGGCTAGAAACTTTTTTTACTTTAAATGAAAGCTGAGCATCTCATGTAATCACCTGTCTCTCAGAACTTGGGCTTTAAGAAAAACATCAAATACTGTAAGCCTCATGATAAAATTGTGAGAGTTAGTAACGGTCATTTAATCCAAAGAGCCACATAGGCTCATTTGTTTAAATTATACTCTTAGTGGGTTTTTTTCCACTTGAAAACTGTTGTGCATTTAGCTTGAGAAAGGAAAAATAAACATAATATGGCTCTGTTATTTCTACACTGAGCCAGCATGGCTGGCTGCTCACAATGGTGGGCCAGCAGGTATGCACGTCAAGACGGGCAACCAGAAAAAGGCAATTCCAAAACACTCTGAGGATTTTAAAAGAGGAGACAGACTTCCAGTATCTGTGGCCCTTGGGTAGTGGAGTTCAAAATTATGATCAGAGCAGTCACTGTCACGAGGACAAGGGCATTGTTGCTGGAGGACTGTCAGAGGTGACACAGGTAAAGCAGTGTCCACCCTTGCATTTTGTCGGTGGAAGTATGTCAGCTTTGGACTCAAGTCTTTTGAGGAGATAATGTAATGAGGGGGACTACATCTGTGGGAGACAAATTTAGCTGTAGATGCATGCAAAACTGTCAGCAAAAGTTGAGTTATGTCAAAAACCCTTGTGCTATAGATATAGAACAGACCTTCGTCTCCTCTCCCAAAGATAACTTGAATGAATCACACAGAGCACACACATTCTTGTTGACTGTCATTAAAATAACCCTATATTTAGCCCTGAGTTTTTAATTTCTGCACCTCTTTTTATCAGCTCAATGAAAACTAGCAATGCCTCTTGTCAGAATGAGCCTCTTGTAGCAATCGAAATTTGTTTAACATGTGGTTATATTCAAAGAAGTGACTTAGATAGCACTGCAGGGTTCATTGTTTGCTGGCTTACAAATAAAGAGGTGGTTTTGGTAAATGAGCACCCAGCACACTCATCCTGGGATTTGAAAGTCAAACTGGATCCTTTCCATACGTCAGCACCTTATGAAAAATGTCTGCATTTTCTGAGTTAACGAACTCAGTTAACTATTGTGTATATGTTGCACAAACAAGAACAGAATCCAACTCACTCTCTCTTAAAGGAAGAAAATGTCTGTCCCTCTCTGTTTTATCCATGCCTGCACGCGTATAATATATTATATTTAGTGCAAGTAGAAATAAAAATATTTTTTTTCCTCAGAAGAATCAGCAGATCTGACTCTGAATAAATACAGGGAGAAGATGTGATGACTGAAAAGGTGACTTGTTTACATAATCACTTTTCTAACCATGGTCACACTTTTCCCCCCACCCCATGTGTGTTACAGAACCTTAATATGAACAGTAACTAATAAAACTGGAGGCAAATGAAATATGGATCACTAGGAAGGAATCTATGAGCTATACAGTCTGAAGTAGCCTTGAAAATAACTTGACCTGAGAGATGCTCATATGTGTAAGTTTTTCTTTTGCTAATTGGAACAAGGTCCGTATTATGAAACTTTTCTGTGCCACTCCTGCTTGTTTTGGTAAACACAGGAGACAATGTGCTGGGTGTTGTTATTATGGCTAATGCTAGCAATTTCTCAGGGCAATAGCAATAAAGACACTAATTAACTGCTTGTTTGGCAAAAAGCATTGGGAGATTTATTTTTCAAACTAGGCCTGAATTATATATATGGTCTGCTTTTCAAATAGAACTTTTCTGAATGCTGGTGAGATGAAAGAATTCTCTGAACTGTTGAGATTGCTAGCGTCCAGTTCAAATGCTCGGGAGTGTACCCAACTGACTCTGTTAAGACTGCTGATGAAAACCGAGCTACATCAATCATGAGAGAGCTGAAGAAGCACCCATCCTGCCTTTACCTGCTTCCTGGGAAGGTTCTGCTTTTGAATTCAACCAGTCTCAAAGGTCCTACGCACCAGCCAGGCTGGAAGTGTCATCTGTCTCAAAAGGGCCTAAATATTAAACTTGATTGGACATCAAAGGAAACACACTCAATTCTGAACAGCAGTCAGGAAGTCTGATCAACCCGAAGGACATTGTGTAAACTTACAATCACCACAAGGTCTTACCCCGTTGGGGAAAAATACGGTAACCAGTCAAGCTTTGAATAAAGGTTTCAACAAAGACCTAAGTATAATAGCCAGAAGGCAGAGTGGGGTTCTGAGTTTAACAGCAAAGTGGATATTGACTGAACCAAATTTTGTTATCAATTAAATGAATCTTTCTATTCAGCCAGAAAGATCCAGGTAGAATGGGATTTAGGTGTTTTGTTACCTGGCAGTTCATTCCTTTTCTTTACAGGAGGAAACTGGGACTATCATAATAAGGATTTAATTTACATAAATATAAATGTATGCATAGGAATAAGCAAACAACTCTTATGTGATTATTTTAAGCATTGCCCTTCTTTTGTTATTTTATTTATTTCCTGTCTTTTTCTTTGTCCATTTTAATAATCTTCTGCATAGAGACACATCATTGCATTGTATGAATGAGTGGGAGGAAATGTGATGTAGGGCTACAGTCTACGATGGGTGGGTTGAGTTTGTCTAGTGGGTTAAGTAGAGTTTGTCTAGTAGATTAGAGAGTTTGGACACAGGGTTCTATTCCTGGCTCTTCCACTGACTCATTTAGAGACTTTAATCAAGTCACTTCACATCTCTGTGCATCATTTATACCATCTGTGATATGGGGATAAAAATTAGGGCTAGGTGAAATCGTTGTCAATTGTTTTTTGGCAGAAATTTTCACCTATTTGTTTTGCTAAGATTTCAAGTCCCTCAAATTATTTTGCAGGTTGGCTTGCAAAATCCACTCCCAGCTTGAACTGTCAAGCTTTCAAAACTTCAGATGACTGGCTGTACCATAGCTGTTATCTCTGGCAGCTTTGAGTTGTGGAGAGAAGACAATAGAAACAGGCATCAGGAACACACACATTTGTAATATATTATATGAAGTACATAGACAAACTTATCATGCCAGGCAGGGACGGTAGCAGCTGAGGAGTATATTTAGATTGTAAATTCATTTGGGCAGGGACTCTTACTATATGTACAGTACTTAAAACAATGGGGCCCTCAACTCAGTTGTGGCCTCCAAGTGCTACCATAATACAAATAACTTGGCATTGGGATCTGCACTGGATCCTGCACTCTTAGATGACTCACTCTGTTGACCAGTCAGGGTGAAAGGCAAAGCTAAACCATCAGCAGCCAAAAGGTGTGACAGCAAGTGCCAAGTCTTTCCACTGAGTGGTATCGGGGGTGACCCATAGAAGAGCAATCTCCCAGGGCTTTGTGACTGCCTTCTCCTAAAACCCACCAGGTTCTGTGGGAGGTGGATCAGGCACGAGAGGACTGTGAGCTTCTCACTAGTGAGGTGACTGAGTCTGAATCAATGCCCTACAACTAATTGCCTTACGCATTCACAGCTTCCCTTCTCAAAGGAAGGGAAAACATTATAAAAATACTCAAGCAACCTCTCTAGGCCTTAAACTCTTGCTATGGGCTAAAAAAGGTTGGGCGACAGACTTGGATCTGAGCAGATTAAATAGTACAGTGAATGGGAAAAACACATGAACTTCTTCCAGTGTTACCACATATTGGGCTGCACATATGAAGAATTATTATTCCAAAACAACTAGTATAGACAAGACCTTTGAGGCCAATTCATAGCCTTGGTTTTATTAAAAATATTCTATATGTTTAAAAGGATGGAAGATAGGAAGTTTTCCTGTGACAAACATATTCCTTATTTTTCTTGTAAATAATATTGTCTCCATTAATTCTTGCCACTAGCTGGTGCTAGGATACAATTTACTAAGCATGCAATTATAATGAAACATCTGCATTATTGGCCTGCAGTAGGGAATTCTTCCCTCTTAATAGTCTGCCTGAGTGTCACTGTTAGTCACTCTCCATGGTCTGATTTATTGGTGTTTAAGGCATTTTTGTGGTTTCTACCCTGTTCCTGTCATGAAACACACCTGGTCTGGTTGGTATTTCAGACAGTTTACACTCACTGGTGTTTTAACAAAGCATTGCCTCCTTCCCCTCTCTCACACATACTTTCTCTTATTGCTTTCTACTGGGTTGCTTCCAAGATATTCCCTGGGAAAGCAAGGTATTAGTTTGTTAATCGTTACATCATTAACTAGAAGAATACCCCCTGAAAAGCAGTTTTTAAAAGACTAAACTGCAATGAGTGGGTTAAATATTTCCCAGGGCCAACACATCTAGGTCCTAATGAACAGATGGTATTTTTAATCTCCCCATGCATCATGGTTAATAGCAATGAATGTTTTCATGATCTCATTAACATTTTAGGGGCTACAAACAGCATGTCCTAGTGCCAAGGATGCTTTCAACTGGATGAATCTAGCTCTGGTCCAGCTGGAAAGTCTTGTGCTGCTGCCTGAACTAAATGCTTTTCACTAGTAAAACAAGTGCTACGGAATGGCAAAAAGCTGTATGGTAGAAGGGGTTTGTTTGTTTGTTTGTTTTTTAATGTTTCTCAACCAAAATAACACAAATATCCCATCAAGTTCTAAGGATTTGTTTAGGCTAGCAGAGGAGACTGAGATTAGGTGTTAAACTAAATCAAGGTGACCTGCATCTACATACATTAGGAAACCAGTTGTATTTTCTCACCTCAAACTACTATCAACCTCTTTTGCTAATCTAGATCAACCTAAACAAGAGCTAAAATCCAGCAACCTGTAGTGGTAGAACCTGAGACTCAAACCTAGTTTTCTCACACAGTAGCACAGAACATATAGATCATCTCTGATTTGGCAAAATGTTACTAATCCCACCTTCACAACACTGTAATTAAAGCGGTACTGCAGTTTCCACGACCAGGCTATTCCCAGTGTTCAAGGGGTTATAAACTGATACTGGTGTTTTTTTTTCCAGCAGCAATCTTCATGCCCATTGTCTACAAAGGTAGAGGCTCCTCAGATCAATTTGTAAAGATTTTTTTAGTCAGATAAGAGAATCTGCAGAATCCTGTGGAAATGTGCGTTACAACCCATTGACTCTGTCTCTGTCCTGAAGAACTTGCAAAAGCTTGTAGGCATTTTTAGTACACATTGTAAAATAGTTCTTGTGGCCTCTGCCCTCCACTCTTTCTCACCTGCCCAGGGTCAGTGGCAATCTCCGCACAAAGCGTGCATGTGTGCCACTGCCCTCTGCTGGATGAAAGTCTGGCCTGTGTGTGTGTGTGTGTGTGTGTGTGAGAGAGAGACTCCTTTTGTTGAATCTCAGGGCTATGTCTTTTGGGGACAGCAGCCCTTGAGTTCTATTCCTGTTGTGTAATGTGAAGTCTTGTCCAGGTAATGCATTGCTGCTCCTTTGCCAAGCCGGAGTAGTAGATTTCAAGGCCTTGCGAGTCAGATTCCCATTGGGCGTAGAAATTGATGACACAGAGTCAGGTATTTTCTTAGTGTAAATTGTTTGTTTACAAAATGTGCACAAGTCCTCTTGCCTCAAAGAAGGGTGGCAACAAACTCCATGCAAGTAACCTCAGGAAAGGCTGCATTACTACTGCCCTGTCCCAAGAAGGAGCTGCCTTGAGCATCTGTTTGTCTCCAGGATTCACAAAAAATACTCCGTGTCCCCTTTCCTCCCTCATTTCCTGAACTCTACACCTGGGAACCGCCTAGTCCAAAGTTCCACTTGGACCTGATGGGCTGGATACAGTGGCTCTGTTATTAAATGCCCCCCCTCCCCTTTTGTGCTACTGCTTTGCAGACACATAAAAAAAGCTTAGAAAGGTTCAACAGCCCAGATGTAGGAGAGTGCCTTGATTCACACAAGACCGTTAACAACTTGCTGAGGGCAGTGTCTGCCTGGTGTCTTTAATCCTTTCTATGAAGAGTGTCATCCTGGGTGCTTATGAATCAATGGCCCCAAATGGGCAGCACATTAGCACCTCTTGCCAGAGCATTTTATAGATTAGCCTGGGTGCATCCTGGCTAAGGAAAGACTGGAAATGAATCTTTGCGAAGATTCACATGCTGACTCTTGTTGTGACTGTGACAGTCAGGGTCCACACACCCCAGGGGGAGGACAGGGGGCCTGAACCCCAAAGAATAAGCAATTGAATCAACTGATTGTATGCAATATTACTGTATTATAGAAGTGTTATAGAGGGCGATAATTTATGAGTTTACCCTGCATAAACTTTATACAGGGTAAAACGGATTTATTTGGGTTTAGACCCCATTGGGAGTTGGGCATCTGAGTGTTAAAGACAAGTACACTTCTGTAAGCTGTTTTCAGGTAAACCTGCAGCTTGGGGCAGGTAATTCAGACCTTGGGTCTTTGTTGGAGCAGACGGGAGTGTCTGGCTCAGCAAGACAGGATGCTGGAGTCCTGAGCTGGTAGGGAAAACAGGAGCAGAGGTAGTCTTGGCACGTCAGTTGGCAGCTCTCAGAGGGGTTTCTGTGATCCTGCCTGTCACACTGGTAACCTGATGTAAGAAAGAAACCTTCTTAGGCAAAGACCGTAACCTGCTAAGATTGGTTTAGTCACTAGAAGGCGTGTTTTGTTTTGTTTTGTTTGTAACCAAACCTCTCTTTCTTTCTCTTGCTTAGTATCACTTACGTCTGTGTTCTTTATTAATAGTTTTGTAATAAAACAAGAATAAATTTATCTGCATGCTGTGTAGGAAAGTGAAGTGTGAGTCTTCACCTAACCTGACAGGCTGGTGTGTGCTTCTTCTTTTTGGAGACAGCAAACTTAGTAACTTCTGTGAGTGTCCAGTGAGCAGGGGCGGCTCTACCTTTTTGGCCGCCCCAAGCAGTCATGCGCGGGAGGCGCCCCGGAGCCGCGGGAGCAGCGGACCTCCCGCGCGCATGACTGTAGAGCGTGGCTCGGCTGGACCTCCCGCAGCTGCGGACGGTTCGCGGGTCTGGCGGCTCCGCTTGAGCTGCCGCAGTCATGCCTGCGGGAGGTCCAGCCGAGCCGCGGGACGAGCGCCCCCTCCGCAGTCATGCCTGCGGCAGGTCTAGTCGTCCCGGGGCTCCGGTGGACCTCCTGCAGGCATGACTGCGGGAGGTCCGCCCGCCCAGCCTGCCGCCCCCCCTAAATTTTGCCGCCCTAGGCACCAGCTTGTTTTGCTGGTGCCTAGAGCCGCCCCTGCCAGTGAGAGGGACTGCAGAGAGATATCTAACATATCAGGAGCGGGGGTTCACTGACTGTTACCTACAAGGCAAGGTTTTGACTGGCAGAGTCTTGAAGAATTTTCTGGCAAGGCAGACTGGCTGGTGTGTCAGGAAGCAGACACACAGTTTAGTATCAGCAAAGCTCTCACGCTTGCTAAGGCAGAGGGGTAACTCAGTGAATCACAGTTCTGGGTGTCGGGACCAAAGCATCACAGTGAGCCCTTTGGTATTAATGAGAATTCTGATGCAGATGGGGGCAGCATATTCCTCCAAGAAGAAAGCTAGTGTTCTGCCCAGAGTACATTTTTAGAATGCCCATGGAACCGCTTCAAATTCCTGCTCCTGACGTACTCAGTACAGAATGGCAGACAGGAAACAAGGAAGAGCTCGCAGTCCCATCTTTTTCTCCCAGGAGTATACCTGGCAGGATTGCCAGTTCTTCCCATTTCCTGCATTATATTATGTTTCGGGACAGGAATGTGAAAAATATCCTCAGGCATTCAAAAACAAAAAAAGTGTCATTTGAGAACAGCACAAGTGCTGATAGCAGGAAACTGAGTTGTTTCCTAGTTTGAGTGAGGCATAAGTCATGAAAGGTTTCCCAGGAATAATATGTATGCATCAATACATTAGAAAATGTCTAGGGTAGGGACTGGATGATTCAGGGAATTGGCAACGGGGATTCAGGGTATGTCTGTGCTACAAAGAAAAACCTGCGGCACCAAGTCTCAGAGCTCGGGTGAACTGGCTCAGGTGTGGGGCTAAAGATAGCAGTGTGGATATTCCCTCTTGTGCTGCAGCCAGGTTTTGAGACCCACCCCCTCTACTGGGTTTCAGTTAAGCACTAGTACAACTTATCAAGGTTATGGTGGCTTATCTATATCTTGAAATCTTTACGTCAAGACTGGAAGTTTTTTTTTTTTTAAAGCTATGTTCTAATTCAAACAGAAATTATGGTCTTGATGCAGAAATCTCTGTGTAAAAATCTCTGGAATGAGTTATGCTTGAGGTTAGAATTGACTAGATGATCATAATGCTCCCTTGGGCCTAAATATCTATGAATTTGTGCGTATGTGTGCATGTATGAATGCCCAGCTTTAACCTTCAAGGTCTCGGTGTAGAGATGAGGGTGATGTGACAGTCAATATCTTAAGAATCTGTGATTTCTTTTTCCAACTGATAGTCCTTTAACTAAAATTTCATAAATGTCTTTTAATGTGTGGATCTGAGCAAGAGTTTCCAAGAGTTTGACCTGTCACAGTGTATCCTCCTTCCTCTTTTGAAGATGGTGCCCCTTCTAAAAGGTTTTAAGAGGAAAAAGGCAGTTCTTTCTACATGACTGAACTTCAGAGTGAAAATTGAGGCTCAATGTTTGATCATCTAAAGGTGCCTGATTCAATACAAAAATAAGCACTGTGGAAGACTGTGTAAGGCTGCAAAAGCGACTTAGGATGAAATGTCTATGGCTTCCATGTCCTTGCAAGGCCTTATGCAGCATGCAAGCCTAGAGGTATTTGTTGCTGAATTAGGGTCCTAATGCAGGTCATCCCTGACATGCGACACCTTCTGATTGCAGAACCCTAGTCAGTGAGCACAAACCTTATGCTTGCATCAGGTGGTAGGTCTGTGATGTAGACACACAAAAATGCAGCTTCCCTGGTGACTGAAATGAGCTTTGAACATGGTTAAAAAGTCAGAATGCAAAGCTACGCCACACCTTTGCCATGTAACCCCTATGCATCGAGTTACATTGCAGGGACTACGTCTGGGTTTTTAAGGTTCTCTTTTGGGGTATTGAAAATCCCAATCCTGATCTATTCTCATCAAACCATACACATTTCTAAGATTTTTGCACTTTCCCCCTAATGTTAACTTCAGCTGAGATACCATTTTGCTTTAACGCCTGAAACTGCTCAATCAGGTCAGATTGGTGGCGTACCTGAATTTTATACTGCTATTAGATGCAGCCGTACTTCGATTTAATAAACTTTTTAAAATTGTATCTTTCTTGGCACATGACAGTTCATTGTTCCCATGAGCTGATGATACTGTATATTTTGCACCGTAGCCATGCGGTTGGAGGGATGATCAAGCAGCAGCTTTTCTCATCTCCTTAGGCTCATTCTGGGAAAATAAACTTGACATACTAGAAAAACTGTTTGTGTTAAAGAAAATTTAGCATCCATTACAAGTTGCTTCAAATCTGCTGTCTGGAACATGCTATTTTGGGGCAGTATTGACACAATCAAATATTTATTCTGCTCCACGATGGTGTCTCTGCAGCTGAAGGGATGTTTAGGCTTTATCCTAAAATTACCTCTTTGGAACGAGGACTGAATTGCAAGCCAGATTTCTCAGGCATCATCCCAGGCCACTACTTCCACTCAAACAAAATTATCTGTTTGTTTATTGCAGTAGAAGTATCTACTAGTTGTGTGTGTTTTTGCAGAACTGAAAACTTTTAGTGTATATATAGCTTGGTATGTTTGAAGTAACAATATTTAAAAGGCTAGAGGTCAGTTAGAAAAATAATGACTTTAATTAGGATATAAACTCAACTACATGAGGTAGATGGGGCAGGAAAGTTCTGACTTCATCCAGCGTTCCTCTAACACAACTCCACTCCCCCCGGAGTCTACCGACTGAGAGAACACTCAGCCATTGAAACACAAGAGAGTCATATCCATGGTTTTCAAGGTGTTTCATTGTGGACCCACCTCCCTTTCCAAAAGAGACGGCTGAATAATAGTTGTTGAATAATGTATTCAGCTAATTTCTAGAATAAATTGTTACTTATTCTTCCCAAAACACACATGTACACATTTATATTCTGAGCTGTACTGCTGGGTGAATAATTTGCAAATATGTTCATCAAAAATTAATTTGATGAATTTCACTACCAAAAGGTTGACTGGGCCAGCTGTGTGTTATATATTTTTACTGTCAATTAATGTCTGCACTGCACCTGTTTCTGACAGTGAATTTAAAAAACAAACACTCCATAGTCAAAAGAACACAGGAACAGACCAGGGACAAAACATCAGTGAATGAATTCAACATCTAGATCAGATATTCAGATTACAAATATTTGCAAGTGTGTGTGAAACCTGAAAGAGAAACAAAACAAGCTTGCCAGCTACACCGCACACAAACACTGAAAAGATTACTGGGCAAAACTGCCATTGATCAGTCTCTTATTCTAATCTTTTGGCATCACAATAACTGACAGCATACCTAGGAGACAAATAGCAATAATCTAGTTCCTTCTCCCTGGATGCCGCTTCTGGATTCTTTTTAGCTAAAGCATTACAAGCTGGCCATTTGGAAGCCACTGCAGAACTAATATAAGCAGCACCTCTGGGGATGGAATGTGAATATTATGATGCTAACTATGCAAAAACCAGAGGTGGTGACATTCCCCTCTTCAGAATTACTCTGATAGAGATTTATTAGCCCACTGGAGACTGCAAAAATAATAAAGGCTCATGACAAAGAGCAGGAAAGGGAGAAGAGCTGACATTCCACTAACCCAGCTCTCAGTCCTGATGGATACAGAGCAAACCTTGAGCCGAAGGGACTCCTTTTGTCCCTAATCCAGCAAAGCATTTAAGCATGTGCTAAAATGAAGCACGTAAAACATTTAAGCACATACTACTTACTGAAGCAAAGCATGTGAGTGGTTCGGTTGAAATAACGGGACTACTCTCAAGTTAAGCACCTGTGAAGGTGCTTTGCTGGATTGGGGCATCTATTAACTTGGTGTCATCAAATCTCAAACTTTTTTCTGAGAGTATTGAAAAGAAAGGCTGGAAAGGAACAAGAGCATGTGGGATTTTTTTCCTTATTTGTACTATAGATCCATCATATTACAGTAAGGCCTTCTTATTCTGCACCTACCAATACTGGTTGACAGATACAGCTCTGCAACAGGAAAGTAGCCTAGTTATAACCAGAATTTGACTAATAAAGGAGTACAGAAAAGGCACCAGGAAAACTATGTATTTGCATATAAAATACTGTTACTCTTACCTATCAGCTCATTTTGGGGGAGGCTCTAAGAAAGCACCCCTGTAGCTTTGGTTTAGTCTTGGGAAGTTTCTATTTTAGCTTTTAGGGATG
Source organism: Mauremys reevesii (assembly GCF_016161935.1). NCBI lineage: Eukaryota > Metazoa > Chordata > Testudines > Geoemydidae > Mauremys > Mauremys reevesii. The sequence continues at coordinate 7,698,586 of NC_052643.1, forward strand.
CAGTTTATAAATGCGTGCAGTGTACACACACAGAGCGACGTCGATGGAAATCCAACAGAGACACAAAGTCTACCCGAAAGGTCATATGGCCTACAAGTGAATGAATACATGTTTGAAACTTGGCTCTGTGATAGAAACATGTAGTTTGGCTGTGTGCTGAAAAAAGGCCTCTTGTTGATCTATACATGCTAGAAAACGGTTAAGAGTTATGGGACATTAAATAGATCTTGGGGAGGGGGGGTGTAAGGGTGTGTCTTTTCTTAAATAACCCACTATCTTGATAAAATTGTTAAACTCCTGCCCACTATTAAACTGATCTGAATGGTCTAATCTTGCTTAGGGAAGGAATCAGAAGGAAAAGCTTAATGGTTAGGCAAGTCAAAATGTTGCTCTCCAAAACCAGTTAATGTTTAAACAAAATGGGCCTGATTCACTCTGCTGTTGCGGCTCAGGGCTTGGGCTCCAGCAATAGTAAATTCCGAGCTGCTCAGTGTCCGTGACACTAGGGAATCTGCAGCCAGGGGTCCAGCCTCAAAAGGGAGGGAGTCAGGCTAACATGGAGCCAGTTCAGGTCACCTGGAAAATGAACAGGTTTAGCTACCCTTCCCCAGGGGTGAAACAGGTCCCCCAGGAAGGAAAGTGAAATCGCACCCTTTTTGTGCCCATTGGGATGAATTTGAGCCAGTGTTCTTTCTGCAAATAGTAAAGGTCTGAATTAAAAATAGGATGGAAACTGATTTACAGTCTGTGGAATGGATCAAACTTGCATTCTTTGTGTATCCAAAATTCCCCTTGTCATCCATGACAGCTTTTGCTGCCCAAGGGATGCCTGACGGGGCCTGCTGATCCTAAGGCACCGGTGTCACATATACTGTGAATGCTCAGCAAGGGGAGCTCTGAATGGGCGGAAATTAGTATGTCTTTTTAATATTGCTGGCCCTTTATTATAGAATATCTATAAGCTGTGCTGGCAGGTTGCTTTGCAACTAAGGCAATGAGAAGGAACACTCTAATCAAAAAGAAAAGCAATATGCAACGTATCCATTCTGTAGCACATCTCCAAAAACTGTTGGATTGTAACTTGTATCTTTAAAACCAAGTGCTGCAGGTGCTACAGAGGAGACCTGTTGTGCGTGTGCGACTCTTGTCCGGTTACCTTTCGCCCACCTGAATTCCTCCTGTGGTTCCAAATGGAGGAGTTAGTCCTCACTTCCTGTTCCCAAGCAGTGCGGTAGTTGTTGCCGGCTCTCACTGTTCACTATGTTCTACTGTGCGGTGACTGTATTTCAGAGGCTGGTGAAGCGATCACTGCAAAGCCCAGTTTTCAAAGCAGGCTGCCTGGCTCTGGGGCACCAGCTTTGCATTTTGGGTGCTAAAATCATGCTCTGGATGTGACCTTCCAAGGTGCTGAGCACCCCACAGCTCCAGCTGATGTCCACAGGAGCTGCAGGAGCTCGGCACTTTTGCTGCCTAACTGCTGATGTGAGCGCTCAGCTGTGGAAATGAGAGCTGCAGCGTAGATGCCTATGTCTGAGAATTGAGCCTTTAGTCCACAAAGAGCTTTGGAATCTTTTAGGATGAAAAATGTTGCATAAATGCAAAAGACTAATATTATTATTATTTATTAAAAGAGCATACAGCATGGCCCATTGTGGCTTTTTTAGAGTAGTTTGGAAGTGTTGATGTAAATGGATTTTCAACCAAAAGAGAGAGTTCAGTTTTATTGATTCTCCCCCACCTCCCTCCCCTTTTTTTGAACATCTCCAGTTCTTATGTTGCAGGAGGCCAAATTGTTCTTGCTCATTTTGTTGTTTTTGAAATCTCCTGTTTCTACTGACACTCTCTGTAATTAATCAATCATTCTTGCCAACTGCTTTCTGGAAACAGAATATGTACCTTTGAAAATGTATGGAATCTGCAGGGCTCCTTGCCTGTTAAGACACTTGCCAATTGAGCATTTACAGGAGTCTGAAAATCTCCCCTCTCCAGCCTAGAGAAGTCTACCAAGCTACTTGATTGAATGGGGACCTTTGTGTCCTAACCCAACTGTTCGTTGCTGAGCAGGGGGCTGCGGATTTGGTCTGACGCCTGAATCCACAAGGCCCAGACAAAGAGACACATGGCTAGTGTGATGCCGGGTTTATTTATACATAAATGGCTCCATGCTACAGCTGCAAGAAATGTACAAAGCAGGAATTCAAATTTCTTATTACAGCACCTAGTGTTAAGTTACACACCCACTACCACTTTCTACATCCTGTTAATAACTATGGGTTACCACTAACAACACTAGAAGCTACAGACTTCAGTGTGATTAAGAAGCTATCAGTGATGAGGTGCTGATGTTGATGGAGAATCTAATATTTAATCTCGCTAACGAAGAGACTATGAATAGTTGTGCCAGTCTATTCAGGAATGATACTGAGAGCCAGCTGTGATAGTTACTGAGTTAGTCATAGTGGTTTGCTGTTATTTTCAATGCAACCTTTTGGATGGTCTAAGAGGGGTTAGTTTAGATGTTGCGTGGGTTTCCACTGTATTAAATTAATCTGGGTTTCCACAGAGCGGACGTTTCTCACTTCAGGATTTTTGGCCTATTAGTCAAGTTACCCTGTTTTCTGTGCTGTTAGTTGCAGTCTATATGCACCATATTAAAGGGCATAAAAGTGCCATGTTATACATAAGAATGTGTAATGGAAAGTTACTTCATCTGTGAAGTAATGTGACCTAGTTGTTATTGGACTGACTCTTACAGACTCCTGGAGTTCTAGCTGTAGCTCTGTCACTGACTTACTGTGTGACATTTAACCTCTCTGCCTCACTTTCTCCATCTGTGAAATGGGGGTAATACTTACTTATCTCACAGGGCTGATGTATAATTAAGATTTTTGAAAACCTAATATGAAAGGTGCTGTTGATGTGTAAAATACTACCTAGCCACTTCAACATACATCTAACATAATATGCAGTGGTAATTAGTTTCAAATGGTAAATATCCACATTTTAATGGCAAACACTGAATTCTTGTTTTGATTTTAATCATTAGTGTAAAATATTTGCACACTTTTAAAAATTAGAGTGAGTGCCTTATGAGTTTTTATGATGGCTACAGTAAAGTTGTTGGGTTTTGTGTTAATTTGTTCTGACATCTCAGCATAGGGTGACCAGACGCCAAGTGTGAAAAATTGGGATGGGGGTGGGGGATAATAGGAGCCTATATAAGAAAAAGACCCCAAAATTGGGACCATCCCTATAAAATCGGGACATCTGGTCACCCTATCTTAGCATATCCCCAGCAGCTTATTTTAAGTTATCACAGTGAAAATATGGCGGATAGCGGAAATTTGTAAGACTTATTGTACTGATACTTCTGCAGCGTACACACAGTAACAATTGCCTTTATTGTCCATTGCACTGTCTTCCTCCCAGACATCCATAAACCGAGATGACAATGTTTTATGAAGGTCCAATGACATCCGGTTTTCTCACAGGAAACCTGGTCTGTGGCTGTCCATTGTTAGTGAGAGTCACACTCATGACCCAGAATCAAGCTGCAAAGGGAGCATTACCGCTGTGAACTTGACGAGGAATTGGAGGTGTTTGCCTGACAATAGTAAGTGTTGAAATGTTAAACGTTATTCTTTGTGAATAAAATCCTGATGTGGCCAACAAGTCTTGGTGGGGGAGCAGTCATTCCCTGGTGCGCTCTTGGTTACAGGAATCCAGCTGACCTGCGGTCTGATCCTGTAAACATTTTTGCATATATTAACTAATCCAGTTTGCTGGATTAGGGACTAGGTCAGGATTTCACAGCCCAGCCCAGGACAATGTGCTGCTCCCCTGAACAAGAAGCAATGTGCATCCCCATCTGCTGGCTACTGTTTGCTGCTGGTGGCAGAATGATCCCAGTCCAACACCCACTGGGCTAAACCTTGTTACGAGTTGAGCTAAAACCTCATTGAAAGTGATGCTTGATTGCACCCTTCACTTAAGATTTCAGTAAGAGAGAGTTAAAGGGCCCTTCCTAAAGCAAGACGTAAGGGAGTCTGATGAGAAACTACCATGTGGATGTGTGTTCCACTGGGTATTGTTCTGACTCTGGGTGTGTGGGTGTGTATATAAAAAGTCTAGTGGGGATAGGAAAGGGAGCAGACTAGAAACAGAGACTCAAAAGCAGTAAGAAAACAGCAGCCTGTAAGCACAGCGTGACCCTGGGAGGAGCCTAGAGGAAGATCCTGAGTCAGGGGTTCTCGGGGAAAGAAGCTTGGGCTGAAGGCAAAGAAGCTATCCCCTGGTTTTGGTTCCTCCTGCATTCAGAGAAGTGAGACTTTGTACTTTCCTTTTGCATGAAAGAAAATACCAGACCCCATAATCAATTTCTACTCCCAACTGGAACATCCCCAAGACCTTGAATTTTGATTAGCCACTCAGGTCAAAAGTGTGTGTGTGTGTGGCCAGATTCAAGGGCTCACTGCTCCATAACATGACCATATAAAGGGGCCATAACAGCCTTCAGGGGAACTTCTCTAGTGCACGAACAGTATCGGCCCAGATAACACATCATAGATTAGCAGCAGGTAACTTACATTGGGGGAATGACCTCTGGAGCAGTCCAGAATCCAGGAAGCATAAAGCAGAACTCAACCTTCAACAAAAGACAGAAGCCTCTCTCCAATACAGATCTAACCCACAGACCCATGCAACCTGGAATCTTAACATTTCTCTCGTTGTAAAGGACACTATTTCGAGCACAATGAAAACCATTGAGTGGTTTTCATTATGGGATTTTAAGTCTTCAGCACTGCACTTACTGGAATGAGATTCTGAACTAGCAACAAGCTGTGTTTGTTTCTGAACTAGGAACAAGCTGTGTTTGATTGCTAGAGCCTTTGCATCCACATATGTATGAATATTTATTTACTTGTGATTCTCAATATATTTCTATTGCATCTGTGGGAGCAATGGGGTTTCCCTCCAGAGGCCAAAACTCACTTGTTGAACTAGGGATGGAACGGACTCACACGCCTGGCAACACCTCTTGGGAACTGACACTTCTGCACTCTGGACAGTGTGCTTTGTTCTGCTGCCCCTCCCTTGTTCTTCATAGCTAGAAAACCAAACCCAGATAAAAAATCATATGCTCAGAAGATCAAATCCATTCTGCAAAGCTGCCCATCACTTCATTGCCTATCCTGCTTGCTCAGATGTCTCTGCAATTGACAGTTCTAAACAATGCAGGGATGACATCCTCGGGTTGGAAAAATAAAGGATTGTTTGTGTTACATGGGGGGTGCACTTCTGTCAATAACTGAATAAACAATCTGAACAAACACTGTATGTTACTATATTATGATCAGTTCACAACCACCATTTGGTCTAAACACAAATTGGTGCCATGAACTAGGAACTGACTAGCAGCTGCATATGAAACCATTTAAAAGTAGACTGGTTACGTTACTAAGTAAGCCCTGAAAGGAGGATGAATTAGAGAGCCTAATAAGTATGTTCCATTTCTAATTTACTATTCTATCAATACCATGCACCTGTAGCACATATATGAGGTTGGGATATATATAAATTTGCAGAATAAGACCTGAGTGTTTCTCTGGTTTACAATTTAACACAAGAAACAAAGAATAAGTGAGACAGAGAAATGGAAATACGTTGTACATGAAGCACAGTCCTATATGGAAGGAATTTCTCTCAAGCGTTACCAGGAGTTAAAGCCCATCAGAAAAGTACAGTAAGTGATATACCTTGACAGAGAGGGATCAAATGTTTTACATAGTAAACTTTCTGACCAGAGGCCCAGCACAAAACCTATACAATGCTCAAGCCTTCAAAACAGGACTTTGATGGTGCATAGGCCTTGAGCTGGCCATCTGCCTAGAGTGAATTTAATCCTTTAAGATTTAGGGCTTTCTTTGTTTGAGTTAATGGTCAAAGTCCAGAATTTACAGCTATGTTCAGAATAACTGTGGCAGTTCCATGCATGGAGTAAGGGTAGTTTATAGCCCTTAGTGAGAATCTCTGAATTATTGGCCAAAAAAACCTCAAAACAAAACACCTTATATGGATGCTGATGCTTATCACTGAGCAGGCATGTTGTGAACGATGTAGGAGAACTCTGGAAACAATCCATAAAGGTTGAATGACCTCCTACCATGCTATTTTTGGAGAGCATGTGCTGTTACTTCTGGCTTAACCACTATGGAAATTCAGGTAGTGGGAAGGCACAGGAAAGGATTTATTTTCTTTTTTTGCAAGTGCAAGTCAGCAACAGCAAACTGAACTGTTGCAAAGGAAACTGGTGAAATCTGCGATATTCCTTGTAATGGCTGAATAATTCATAATTCCAGATGGCATCCATTTGGTCAGTGATCAAGTGCACCACACAGGGAAGTTTCTAGTACAGACATAAGACATTTTTCAGAGTCTAGACTAACGTAATTTACTCTTCATATAATCATATCTTGCCACAGTAAGAAAAATCAATATCTTTGCTGCCTTCACATAGATTTACACACATTTCAGCAACTTCATACAGGTCACATATGAAGTTAAAATCAGATAGGAAAGTTGTACGTGAGATTCACAGACAAGTACATAATAATCCTTTAAAAATATCAATGATAAATATGGATTCCCCTCGTCCTCTTAGGATACTGATAGTAAACTAGTTCCCTCAAAATTCCAACATATAACTATGCAGAGAAATAAACAAAACAAAGGAGATTAGTGGGAAATGATGAAATACAAAACTTATTTCTAAATTATTAAACACAAATGTCTGTATCTGAGCTGAGCCACATGGAATAGGAATTCTGTAGAGATGCTCACCTCAGGGCATATTTTCTTTTCAATGCATTTGTGTGAGTTTCACTTATCCCACTGCATGTTACCAGATGTGTTTACCCGGAAGAAGAATGTACAGCCCTTAATATTTAAAAGGCAATTAAAGGCTAAGTTGTCAGAACTGTTTAAAACAATTGGGCAAAATCTCATGAGTACTCCTGCTGAAGGCAGTGAGACTATCTGTGTGAGATCTTATCTACGTACCACCTTAACTATAATTTAAGTATTTTAGTTAACCCGATATGGCCTGTGGTGGGTGAAACCCTTGCCCCACTCAAGTCAATGGGAGTCTTGCCATTGACTTAGCTGGAGCCGGGATTTCACCCCCTGTGGTTTAAAAATGCTGTGTATCAATTCAGCCTAATTTGGTAAAGAATTGTTCTGTAGCTAAATTGAAACACACCATGTTTAAATTTGTTTAAGAATGTCCACATGTGTTTAGCACAATGTTCTATCAAACTGATTTTAGCTAATTAGAGCAACTTTGTGTGTAGACAAAATTTAAGTCAAATTAGATTGAAGTGAAGTAGGAATGTATTTTTTGAGAAATGTATTCCATAGCTATAGAAAAATATCCTTTTATATTACAACAGATTAATATTAGGGTGTCAACACTTTGATAGTTGAATTACATTGCACAGCAGTAGTCTTTAACAACAAATGAACAGCAATAATTCAGTTTTACACTTATCACCACCCTATGCAGGCAACTCTAAACTCCATCTTGTCCATCACAGAAACAGCTCACTTTAAATGTACAGCTCTTGATTATATTTTTATGAGAGCAGTCACCCAAAATCAAGCCAGAAAGGCGTATTGCCATTTTATTCTAAGTCAGGCTCCTTAAACATTAAAGATATTCTGGTACCATTAGATGGAGGGAACTTCACCCCTGTGTAGAGGGCGAGCATAAAGCCTATGCATCACTTAAGTCCCATTTAAGTCTTCAAAGTAGGCCCTAAGTCAGGGTTTCTCAAACAGGGGTCGCCGCTTCTGTAGGGAAAGCCCCTGGCGGGCCGGGCCGGTGTGTTTACATGTCCCGTCCACAGATCCGGCCGATCGCGGCTCCCACTGGCCGCGGCTCGCTGCTCCGGGCCAATGGGAGCTGCTGGAAGCGGCGTGGGCTGAGGGACGTCCTGGCCACAGCTTCCAGCAACACCCATTGGCCCG